>NC_090446.1:346335829-351810829 GCF_031143425.1 Pleurodeles waltl | reverse complement strand
GGGAAAAAGCCCCCTTAGCCAATAAAAGGTACACAACGTAAGAAAAAAATAAAATAAAATTAACATATCCAACTGGGATGGAACTGCAATAAACTAGCTTAAGGAGGGATGTACGCAGGGAAAGCAAAAGAGTTCAATGAGCAATGCAAAAAGAGAGCGAAAGAAAGGGCAATCAATGAATCATACAGTCTGTACAAAAGGCACAGGTATTGCAGAATAATCTAAAATTCCCAATTAACCCCCCCCCGTCATATTTTCTCAAATCTCCTGGGTGAGCGGGCTCGCCTTTCTCTAGCCAGAGCCTGTTCCAAACCATATACTTGCAGAATAGTTGCCCACCATTCAGTAGCTCGTGGGGAGACTACTGAAACCCAAGATCTAGCAATGCAAAGCCTGGAGGAAACTATGAGCCATATGTACGAACACGTTTTCCCATTGACACAGAATGGGAAAAACCCTTTGATACATCTGGCCCTATGAGTATAGACAGCAGCTGTCTTAACCCAAAGTCATATTCCATTCTGTATCCTAGAATTATCTCCAGAGAGGTGAACTGGATTTCATAGCCTAGACCAGCATGATCATTTGAGTCACTCCTTCCTAAAATTCATTAAGGTGGGGCGGGCATATAACAAATGGAGGATGTCAGCTGCTTTATCTGAATTAAGATTCACAAACCACATCGTTAATTTCTCTGGTGCATAATATAACATGCATATGGTCCTGAATTGCCGCAGTTTCCAAGTTACAGAGTGCACAACGCCCTCCACTGTCTCCAAAGCCCTATATATTTCCGACAGTACCACCTCACAAGAAAGCTCTTTGCTCCATTTGGCAGTCATCCCTCCTATGCTGGCAGAACCCTTGATAAGTCATACTGGTCAATGATTTCCGACTAGTTTTGAGAATGTTTAACATAACATCGGAGCCTTCCAGATCAATAGAACCCTTACAACCGGAGAGAAAGTAATTCCTCAGCTGTAGATATTTAAAGAAATTATAATGAGATTAGATGCAATTCGTAACTCAACTCAACAAATGAGGGGCACCATTCACATCAAAAAGCTGTCCCACTGTCCGCGCTCCTAATCTAGCCCAAGCTTTACAGACAGTATCATGAAAAACTCCCGGGAATGCCGCGGTATCCCACAGTGGTGTTTGCCCATGAATTAACTTTACGGAATATATGGCCCAAATTTCTCGCCCGATAGTTACAGTATCCCTGACAAACATAAACCTTCCCTCTTGTAATAACTGAGGTCTGTCACTCTATATAGAAAAAGCCTATGTTCAGAACCTAAATCCAAGTGGTAACCAAGAACAGATAGGTCCGGTTCTGCTAGAGTCAGGAGACTACTAGCGACCAGCATATGAAACCCAAAATATATTTGAAAATCAGGAAGCTGTAGCCCCCCTGCCCGTATGGTAGTTTTAATAAATGTATAGCACATAGGCATGGGCGGAGCTTGCGGAGATTCATCCTCGGAATTCTGAGAAGTTACCGAAAAACTCAGCCAAATTTTGTGGAATTCTGCAAGAGGGCAAAGTTTTATAATACATTATAAATATTAATAATGATGTATAATTATGTTGCCCTAGTGAAATTATCAAACTTCTACTGTATATTTAGTTCAAAATATTGGTCACAAGATGTCCCTGATGCATCAAATAAACATGAATGCAAAAATCCCTCCTAAGTAGCCTCATTTAAGCTTTATGATTTCAGCTCTCTGTTTCCCGTTTTTACTGATTTTTACGGATAAATACTGACAGTAAACAAAGTGTTTCCTGTCTGTATTTTTTTTTTTAATGGAAAAATACAGAAACTGTTGTCTTCTTTTGAGTGACTTTCCATACTGTTTTCATCAGTTCCAAGCCAACCGCTGGGCAGATAGATGGCATGGAGAATTAAAAACAAGATGTGATTCCCTTACATGGCAACAAATGTCAACATGCTTTTGTAGTATAAGGCTAATATTTACTTGTGAGTGTATTGTTATGTTAAATATGACTGCTTAATTTGCTAAAATACAACAGGTGTCAAAGTATTAGCGGACGTTTATTAGATAAACAAATGTGGAAATATGCCATTTTACACCTTCATTTATTCAGAGAACACAAAAAAAATATAGGTAAATACTGATAACATGGTAAAAAAATAAATATGGATAAATACAGACAGAAATGTTAAACAAATAAATATTATAAAACCGGGAGCCGTAATTATGATTGTTCAGGGAATCTATGAGCAGGGGCGTAATTTATGAAAGCATGAGGAAATAGTAAATGGATAGAACTGTAGAACATGCATAAAGAAATAAGCATTTCCTCCTTTGTGGTGCATTAATCGCACTCACCTGCATACAGGCGAATGTGTTTCAAATGGTGATTTGCTGAATTAAATGTTTGTTCTCTGAATTTCAATTTGAAGCACTGTCAAAATCAAGTTTGACTTACATGCAGGGAGTGCAATGGCTTCATACAATCCAGAGAACAGAGGGGTGATAGTGGGAAGAGAAGATAGGGCTGGGGTTTATCACATTTCCGCCTCGGGTATCTTGCAGCGTAGCCATGAGCCCATCTTGGCTTTGAGGAAGTCGGGGTTGCGGGGTGTGGTGAGGTCGGGCCTGGTCACAGCAGGGGCCTTGTGTTCTTCATTTGTACAGTCGACACATGTCGGCCATACCTCGGAGCAGCCATCAGATGCGGCAGCAGATGGGTGCATGTAAATGTCCTGGCAGGCACATCAGCAGAATACTAACGCCTCTCTGCTGACAAACATTGCATGCGCTTGTGGGCAATCAGCGACCCTTGCTGAAAAAGGAAAATCCGCATATGAAACAAAATTCCTTTTGAATATTATAGTAAAAGGACTGAACTTTATAAGGGTACACAAACTCGAGGGATGGCTGTGGCCATCTTTGCAAGCGGTCTCACAAACATTTCACGGCTATTAGTATCACTAATAGTATCACTCAGTATATGTCTGTACATATAGTCTTACCAAACTTATTTAATTAGTGAAGTGCAGGGATTAAATTCATAACATATATAAACCAACATCTATCATTCTTCAGTGATACATATATGATACACATTCTTTGTGCCTCATGAGAGTAATTTCTATGCCGAAGTTAAACCTTTTTTGAAGGTTTCTGAATAATTGTTAATTGTGAATGTTTGTCTAATGTGTCAGGATTTGTGCATTTCCCTGTTTAGTTTAGCACATGAGGGACGTTTAGGGATCAGTGGTACATATGAGAATCTAACACAGTACTACTTGTGGCCTTCAATGAATGATCAAGTGGTAAAATGGGTTAACTCGTCTAACATGTCTTCATTGTAATAAGCATTGCAGGACCTTTTAATCACCTTTGCATGATGTTCCTTCACCCGAAAAGCCTTGGCACTGCTTATATCCTCAGATACTACATTATTCATGGCATTCTCAATGACTGCAGTGATAACATACCTAATGATATGAAATGACATCATTGAGGCCAACTGTGCATGGCGGGAGTACGATTTATAGTTACTTTATATATCTATAACTATTGAATTTCAGTGGGTTTGTTAGTTTACAGCATTATGCTTTAACTGGGATTTTCATGTCACTATAATGTTTCTTTAGCCTTAGTTTCATTTAGTGAAAATAAATAAATATATATTTATCTATATATATATATACATCGTCACAGAAAAAAACAAAGGTTACTGGGATGTTATAGTTACCAAATGGAATAAAAAAACATAGAAATTCACTTAAAAAAACCAAAGGTTACAGGGACATTACGGTTAGGCTCACATTTTAAATGTACCAAACCACAGAAATTCACCTGTTATAGTTAGAGTTATCAAAAGTAACCGTAAATCATGGTGTAAGGTAACTATAACTTGCACCCTTGCCATGCAGTGCTAATTACCCACAAATTATGGCACTCATGACATCTTTGATAACATCATTGATTATATCAATATAATATTTGTAGTAAATCATTTGAGGAAAAAACTATGCATGGTAGGGGTGCGAGTTATAGTTACATTAGGGCACACAGTTTAGTTACTTTAGAGAATTTATTTTTTTAAGTCATATGAAGTGAAATTATACATATATATATATATATATATATATATATATATATATATATATATATATATATAAGTAAATGTAGGTCGCAGCGTCTTTGCCTCCACGCGGCAGACGGAGACGGGGTCGTGAACCCCAATCCTTCAAGAAACAAACATCCGCAACGCTCTGGGACTGAAAAATCTTCGCCCCTAGCGAGTAAAGGCGATTCTCTGTCACTCCAGAGAGATGAAATGAAAATTTTATTAGGCAATGTATATATATGTATACACAAAGGGAGGGACTGGGAGATTAGTTGGTCCAGTGTACGGTCTCCCAATTAACTGAACATACAAAAAAGGTGTACACTGTTCCAAATGGAAAAATATAATCACTAGGGGAACATTAAAGTTCAGGAGCAAGAGCCCTCACACATCCGAGAGGATGTCATGCTTCATCATCGGGTAGCTCCTCGTCAGACCGGCGCTGCAATGTCTGACGGGCTCCCCGTAAGGGGGCTCTTTGCCGGAGATCTTTTAGGTAGCAGCCGTGGTAGCGAACACTACAAGACCTGGTGTTGCGGTCAGGCGCTAATCCTGGCAGGAGAGTGAAAGCTAAAATTGGTTCCCAGTCTTAATAGGAGTGAGTCAATTTAATTAATCAATGGAATAAGACCGGGACCAAGATTAAAAACAGAAGGAAAGTGTAAAATGAGGAATAATGCTCAACCACTTTCTGCATGGTGCTGGAGCTTAAGGAGATTATCGTCGGGCTCCTAGGACATGGTCAACATGTTTCGCGTACAGTGGTCTAACAAGATCCTATGACGCTTCTTCAGGACCAATACATAATAAGACTTCTCCTGTCTATATTACCGAAAGTTTGCAAAAATGTCAAACAAATCATATAGTCACTTACATTGAAGTTCACTAATTGTCAGAAACCTTTAATGGTCGCCCTAGAAAAATACAAACAAATCATTTTGATCAAAACACACGGAAAAATAAGGAAGGACACCCGTGACACAACAGTGTGTAGTAACCAGTTGTGTAAAAACATAATAAGACAATATGCTTACCATCCCTTGGTACATGGGGGGCCCCTTGGGAAGTAGCATGCCGAAAGCGGTCACTACTAATAAAGTGGTAAAGCAGACACCATGAATGCAGTGTAATCAATCAGAACCAAAACAGTCACATTCACTACTAGAGGTCGGTTGGTTAAATTTATTATGAACATCAAGCACATTATTAGTCCATGTCACTTGGAAATTCATACACAGACTCGTCACTAGCATTTATGACATTTGTTGAAGGAAAACTGGGAGGAATAAAACAGTTTTACAACAGAAAATATTTCTAAAAAGGCTTGGTGAGTACTGTAGCAGAGTGTAATAGTCTGCGTGGTGATTTACAAAGGCAAAAACACAATGGCAAAGCGTGGTTATCCATAGAATATTAAGGGATTACCCCGACCTAAGTCTGTTAATACTTTGAGAGATGTCATTAGTTGAGCTCAATATACGTCCCCAGAGTAAATAAGTAACCGAAAAAAGCGATAAACACACAAACGCGAGGTCACTTACTTTGTGGATGACGGCAGTCTGCAGGGGAACCTACCCTGACGTGCTCTCCCGAAAAGACAACTTCCCGACTCGGTGCGAGTCTTTTAAAGAGAAGTTTTCCCGGCAAAAATGGGAGAGGGTGGTCAAAACTGTAGAAGGACTACACTCCGGGAACAGGTCTCAGAAATAAAAGAAGGACGCAAGCAAAATTACAGCGGCCATCTTTGTGAACAGAGATATAATAGACTAGAACGAGTATTACTCCAATAGCCTCCTGGGTGGTAGTGAAAACAAACAATGGACTAAAAACATCGTCGGCCATCTTGGAATGGCTGGAACTGGATAGTGAGTTATGTCAGTTAATACAATGAGTGGTTTGGAGTGGGAAGCCGGAAATAACCGCCCTAGTAGACAAAAGAAAGGTATGGGCCACAGAGTAATACATAAAATGGGGCTCCCTAAAACCATAGTCTTTCACAGTCAGTCCAATTAGGATGGAAATAAAAAGTGAAAAACAGAACAAATATAGATTGAAGATACTGAATACTCGGTGGTAAATCCTTAAAAGGGGTTGATTAGGCGGACTATGTAGTCCAGGGAATGCCATCATTCAACCCATCTGTATCAGTATGAAGCTTGAAAACCCACTGTTGTTCCAGTCTGAACAAGGAGTGTGGAGAGTCAGTAGTGATTCTAGGGGCGTCAAGTACGACCCAACTTAAATCATCGGGACTGTGGGGGGCATCTAGGAAGTGTGCACATAATTTTGTTGTAATGCGTCCACACCTGATGTTGCTCCTATGCTCGTTAATTCGTATTTTAACTGGTCTAGAAGTCATGCCCACATAACGTAGCCCGCATGGACACCTAATCATGTAAATGCAGTTTTTAGTGTTGCAATTCGTGTGTTTTGTCAGGTGCCATTGGCCTATAGGTGCCAAATCTAAAGTTTTGTTGAGGCTAGTCAATTGACAGACATTAAAGTGTCCACAGGGATAATGTCCAGTTACAGGTGGAAGGTTCCAGAGTGTAGTTTGTGTCTGTGTTCGCACTGTGTCTTTTGGACGGGTATGGACTATCAGATCTTTAATATTTTTAGATTGTTTAAATGTAAATAGGGGCCTAGGAATGGTATTGCCCCCACTGTTGAGGATAGGCCACCTTTGATTAATCAGTTTTTTTATCTGGTTAGATAGTGGGGTGAAAGTAGACACACAAGTCAACCGTCTATTCGTGACTCTAGTATTAGCTTGAAGTAGAGAGTCACGATTATTGTTCCTTGCTCTCTTATGAGCTCGGTTGATGACGTGTTGGGGATAATGTTGTTCAAGGAGTTTTGTTTGAAGATCATCTGCTTGGGTATTGTATTCCTGTATTGAGGAACAGTTTCGTCGTAGTCGCAAGAATTGGACAAATGGTAAATTGTCACGGAGGGATTTAGGATGATGACTCTCGTACATTAGCAGGCTGTTGCGATCTGTAGGTTTTTGGTAAGTACAGGTTAATAATTTCCCCTGTTCAATTGTAATCAGTAAGTCCAAAAAATGAACCTCCTTATCCGACACCGTAGAAGTGAATTTCAAATATGGGTTTAGTGTGTTTACCCACTCGGTCAGTGAACTAGCTGTAGCCAAAGGGCCTTGCCATACAACCAAGATGTCGTCAATGTACCGACGCCACAATTTTATGTTATCGGTGAAAGGATTAGAAGCTGGTAAAATGAATTCTTTTTCAAAGTTATACATATAGAGGCATGCCAAGCTGGGAGCAAAGGTACTTCCCATGCTAGTACCTCTAATCTGATGATAAAATTGATCTTCAAAGCAAAATACATTTTCTTTCAATGCTAATGTGGCACATTGCATGATAAATGCAATGGGTGATGTCAAATTGTCACTATTGTGCTGTAGTAGAGATTCCACTACCTGTAGAGTTGCATCTTGGGGTATATTAGTATAGAGAGTCTCCACGTCCATAGTAATTAGTGCTTGGACATCTCCTGTGTTATTAATAGTCTCAATCAGATTTAATACGTCTTTACTGTCCTGTAAATAAGTGGAGGAGCCCTTTACAAGTGGTTGTAGAAAGTGATCGCAAAAGATTGATAAGGGCTCGAGGATCGAACCAATCCCAGACACAATTGGTCGCTCCGGAGGGAATTGTGTACCTTTGTGAATTTTAGGTAAGCAGTAGAAATAGGGAGTTACCGGATTGGTTGCATCTAGGAAAGAAGCTTCTTTAGGGGTGATCCATTCATTGTTGGATGCCTCCGAGATCATAACCCTTATCTGAGTTTGAAGTTTTGGGGTAGGGTCACGCGGAATCAAGGCGTAGTAGGTCTCATCCCCTAGCAAGCGTAGGCATTCCTTGCGATAGTCGTCAGTGTTCATTAGAACAATAGCGCCTCCCTTGTCAGCTTGTTTTATAATGACGGAATTATCATTAGACAATCCCTCGAGAGCCTTCTTCTCGATAGTCGAGATGTTGATGAAAGGACGTTGCAGGCGTATAGATGTGAGATCTGCAAGAACAGCTTTTTTAAATGTTTGAACTTCGCAGGGGACAGCCGACAGAGGGGGGACAAATGTAGATTTGGGTCTAAGCCCAGAGTCCCCCGGTGTGCTATTCACTGGGCGGTCGTCAAAATAGAATTGCAGTCGGATTTTGCGAAAAAATTGTGACAGTTCGCAATTAAGTCGAAAAAGATCCTCAGAAGGAGTAGGGACAATCCCTAAACCTCGATTAAGTGCTGTTATCTCCATGTCCGTGTGAGTTCTTGTGGAAAGGTTTACTACTAAGTTTTCGGGGGCTGGTGCTTGCCCTGGATCCTGGTGACCATTTGTGGTTCTTCTCTGGACCATTGCACACGTTTGCCTCTGCCTCTTCTTCTGCCTCTCCCTCTGCCCCGGCCTTGGCCTAAAAAAAGCATGAATGGCATCATGGGGCGGGGTTGATAGAATGGATAGGGTGGTTGCCAAGGCATTTGGTGGCTGCCAGGGAACTGAGGATAATTATAAAAGGGTTAAGAGAGAGTGCTCTCATCAGTACTCCATCCATCTGAGGACGAACTGTTGCTGTTGTTGCGGGGCTTTCTGGGGTAGGACTGTGACTCATCAGAAGAGCGTGATTGTGTGTCAAAATCATCTTGAATATAGGGATATATCTTTTCCCTACTGAATCTAGTGATATCCTTTTGGAGTTTAGAAATTTTCTGGTTAGTCAAGAATTCTTTGGTTTCATTTAATTCCATATTAATCTCCGCTAAACGGCTCTTGAAGGCAGCCAGGGTCACAGTGGTTTTTATGGTGCCTTCAAGGAGATTGATTTGAATAGCGATAGAATCTGCTAGACGCTTGGAAGTATTGATGATCAGGACTAGCCAGTCCCTAGTACACTTCCAAGCAATCTGGGCCCAGTCTTTTCTAAATGCTAAGTCTTGAAGAAAGATCCTGGGCATATTGGAAACTAATAGGCCATTAGGGGCGATATTGGCTCTTAGGTATTCAGTCATTATGGTTCCATGCATGATGGTCTTAATCAAATCGCATTTCAGGGTGGACAATTTGTCCCAATCCTCTTTCAAACTGCCTGAGGGTGCTGATCCATCTAGGCTCAGGATGGACGATGTTTGCAGAATTGCTGCTACCACGTCGTCATTGAAGCTAAGACCTTGGAAAGTATCCATGATCTTCTTAACACTAGTGTGGAGGGTTCCGCGTTAGTTTATGAGTCATTTTACACTTTCCTTCTGTTTTTAATCTTGGTCCCGGTCTTATTCCATTGATTAATTAAATTGACTCGCTCCTATTAAGACTGGGAACCAATTTTAGCTTTCACTCTCCTGCCAGGATTAGCGCCTGACCGCAACACCAGGTCTTGTAGTGTCAGCTACCACGGCTGCTACCTAAAAGATCTCCGGCAAAGAGCCCCCTTACGAGGAGCCCGTCAGACATTGCAGCGCCGGTCTGACGAGGAGCTACCCGATGATGAAGCATGACATCCTCTCGGATGTGTGAGGGCTCTTGCTCCTGAACTTTAATGTTCCCCTAGTGATTATATTTTTTCATTTGGAACAGGGTACACCTTTTTTGTATATATATGTGTACAATCATATCTCTTCAGTCAGTCTTCTTGTTGCTTTGATCATTTGACCCGATCTGGTTATTGGAAGCTATAAGAGGTCATCTTCAGTGTCAGAGATTGCTAGAGAGGGTGAAGAGAGAGCAGTAGTCACTGAGTTTTCAGGGCCATCTTTCTTTCCCCATTTTGAGTTGAAGACCAATGAATTACAGGCCTAAAGTGAGAAGAATATCTGGTAACAATCTTCCCTGGGTGCTGGGCAGTCTCCGTGTGTACCTTGGTAAGCAGCACTTGGAAAAGTTCAGCAGCATATGGGGCATCAGATTTTATTTCACACATCTGTCGGGTGATTACCAAATCACCTCTTTTAAACGTGATGCCCTTTGTATGTTGCCTCTTGTCTGTGTAAGCTTTCATTTTCTGCTTGTTAACCAAGTCCCTTGTACAACTCAAATACTTGCTTTTTTCTCTCTTGGTGGTCCGTTGAGGTTACTTTTTGTCATTGTTCTCCTGAACATCAAAGTTGCGGAGCTTTCCCCTATGGTCGAGTGGGGTGTTGGATGATGAACTCTTAGAGTAGAATTTATTACTGTTTTCAAACTGAGGTTTTCAAGAGTTGCACGCTGTACTGGCTTCTTTTGGGTACTCATAAAACACTCAACAAATCCATTGGCCTGCGGCCACAGAGGTGTACACTTTTGATGCTTTATGTCCAGATGCTCCAGGAATTCTTTGACTTCTCTATTGTTAAATGGTGGCCATAACCAGACTTCACAATTGCTGAAATGCTCCAGGTTGCAAAGATGCCATCAAGTTTTTCAATGATGCGCGGATGGAAGATCTTCAACCAAAGGGAAACGTGAGTACTCATCCACAATCAACATCAGGTGATGTCCATTATCAAGAGGGCTGAAGACGTTGATAGCTATTCTCTTCTATGCATTCTTAGGGAACTTGGACATGTTCAGAGTATGTTGAGTAACATTGGTAGAAAGGCAGTGGCATATATGACAGGCCTTGTGTTCCTTTTCAACTCTTTCATCTAAGTACGGAAAGCAAACTCGGTTTCGAAAGCTCTTTTTGTGGCAACAATACCACAATGTCCTTTGTGAGCCATTTCAATTACTTTCTGTCACAGATTCTCCAGAATCAGGATTCTTGACCCTCGTAGTATAACGCCTTCCTGAGTTATGAACAATTCATCTTTGACATTTCTGTATCTTTGATATTCATCCTCATGGTGAGAGGTTGAGTGTATCCGTTCCATGACTGATGTGTAATTATGGTAGTCATTTTGACATCAGCAGTAAAAACCACCTACCGCTGTGGTGACTACCGCCAAAATACCGCCACTGTGGCTACCATCCACCCACCATATTATGAGCACTGCCGGACTTCCACCACAAGAAGGGCAGAAATCCGGTAGTGTTCATAGTGGCGGACGGTGGTAAGATGGAGCTGCTACCACCAGCACCGCCACGCCAGCAGAATGCCACCAGACATATTATGACAAGTAATACGGCCTGGTGGTGTTCTGCTGGCGGGGCGCTGCTGGTGGTAGCTGTGCCCCTTCCCGTTGCCTGCCGGAAGACCTCCTCAACAAAGGTAAGTCGGGCTTCCAACAGGGGAGACGGTGGGAGGGTGGGGGGTGTTGTGTGTGTGTTGGAGTGTGTGCATGAATGTGTGAGTGAGTGTGTGAATGCGTCTGTGTGTGTTTTGTTGTTTGTGTGGTTGTACACGTGTGAGTGAATGCGTGTAAGAATAGTGAAGTGAGTGCGAGTCTGCATGTCAGTGTGATTGTGAGTAAGAATGTGTGTGAGCATGTCTGGAAGTATGCATGTATGAATGCGTGTATGCCAGTGTGAATGATTGGGTGTATGTGTGGTGCGTGTCTACGGGTGTGTGCGTGAATTGGGGGTGTGTGTGTGATGATCGGAGGGGGTAGAGGAATTGCCTGTCACCGGTATGCCCTACCGACATGGTTTTCGTGGCATTGCTAACGCCACAAAAACCATGGTGGTAGGCAGGCTTATAATGCTGCTGGTGGTACTGTGCCAGCCGCCGGGCTGGAGATTATTATATCTCCAGCCCGGCGGCTAATACCACCATGGCGGTATGAGAGGAGAAGTGGCGGGTCGGCTGCAGCCAATCCGCATTCTTATAATGTGGCGCCACATTAACACTAACACTCACCGCAGGGGTCATAATGACCCCCTATGTCTTTTAACTTCAGCATGTCACTAGCATGGCTCATGGCAGTGATGATCTGAGCGACCAGGATAGCAGCTGGTGTATTTGACTTGACTATTAAATTAAGGTAGGCTTCAGCTGTCTTGAATGGAGTACGGTGACCTTGTATAGGTACTCTCGAAAAGTAGTGAGCAGGATTTTGATCCATTTCTGGACAATGCACAGTTGTATTGTCATATTCTTGCCATCTGAGCGCCCATCGTTAAATGGGAGGAGGCATCTTGGCTTTGGGTTGCCAAAGATGGTCAATAAAGCTTGATGATCAGTTAGCAGCATAAACGGTTTTCTGCACAGGAATACCTGGGAAAATTCACTAGTCCATACCATGGCTAAACTTTCTTTGTCAGGTTGTGTAAGGACGTTCTGTTTGGGACAAATGTATACCAGCATATGCCCCAACATGCCGTTGAGCATTTGGACGTCCACTGTGTTGTGCAAGGATAACACTTAACCCGACTGGACTGGTGTGAAAGACAGCCTCTGTATGAAACTCTGGATTGAAGTATTTCATTTCAGTAGCATGTTTAATGGAATGTTTGATTTTCTTGAAACTTCTCTTACGTTTTTGTGACCATTGAAAGGAAACATTTTTCTTTGTCAACTCTTGTTATGGAGCATCAACAGTGGCAAAGTCTTGTCTGTACCTTGAACAGTAACTGGCCATGCCAAGAAAGGAGCGTATCATCGAAACATCAGCTTTTGACAGGGCTTGTACTTTTGCAGCTGTCACACCCACATCAGAAAACATATGGCCAAATAATTTTTGTTTTGCCTTGTTGAACTCACAGTTGTTTGCATTCAAAGTCAAACCTGCATCACTGAGTAAAAGACATGCTTGTGGGAGAGCTCTGTTGTGCTCCTTTTGTGTAGCTGCAAAAATGAATATGTCATCACTATAGTTGAACGCATTTACAACAGGCTGTATGATACTTCAAATGACGTCTTGGAAAAGTTCTGCAACCGATGACATGCAAAGCGCTGGACTTCTGCCAAGCGAGATCGCGCTGCGAAGAAAAGATAAAAAGTAGTACCCAAACCGGATGGAAAACAGCGAGCCTGGCATGTTTTCAGTACTTGTTCGCTGAGCACGAGGAGGGCTAACCACCGGAAAAGGCATGACGTATGCGTGCTTGCCACTAATGTAAGCTAGCAGATTTTGAAAGGCAAGCCCACGAACAAATAAACGACAGTGATGTGACACGGACGTGGCTCCGAGCCCTTTTCTATCTACTAAAGCGTCTCACAAGCGAAATGCATGTGCAAGCGCATGCGCCGCAGGCTTGACCCTAAAAATTCAACAAAGCATGTGGGTAGACAAACAATTTGCAGAAGTGATTGTATTAGCAATGGATCACAGCTGACATGATGAACACATTAGAAAACGTGCTGTCAGGAATGCACTATTTTTGTTGATTTTTGTAGGTCTTATTAGGCAGTTGAATCATATTGACTCCAAGGGCCAGCTGTATCAAACATTTTTGCCATCGCAAAAACGCATTTTGGTATGTATCTTGTTACCGAATTGCAATATGTATTTGCAACAACATACAGGTTCCGTATTTGGAAGGGGCATGTCAAGGGCGTCCCTTCCTAATACCGAATCGCAGAAGTATGTAGGAATGTTTTGTGACCCAAATGCGGTCGCAAAACATTCACATTTTACTGCCCATTGAAAGTAGGTGGTAACCCATTCGCAACACTGCCTACCCTTAAAAAATTTTAAGAAAGCTTTTCATTTTTCTTTTTTAAATGCATACCATTTTCCTTTAAGTAGAACGGGCTGCATTTAAAAAAGATTGCCTTATTTAAAAGCAATCAAAGACATGTTGGTATGTTGAGCCCAGCAGGCCACCATCCTAGTGATTTTAGCCATTTGCAATGGGTCGCAAATTGCGACCTACCTCATGAATATTAAAGAGGTAGGTCCATTTGCGGGCCCTTGCAAATTGCTATATGGAACTTCTGGAGTTTCATACATTCCAATAGCGATTACTTAATTGTGATTTGCAAAAAATCAAAATTTGGTAATCGCTATTGGTAATAATGACACATCTGGCCCTAAGTGTTTCGTGATGAGAAGAAACCAGAGGCCTCTCTCGTCCTTACTGACATCATAAGGGATTTATTTATCCTTTTTAACTGCACCTACAATGTTTTTCTACTTTTTACTAATGCTCTGATTAGTTTGAGGTTTGTTCCATTGTTTTGAGTTTGATGGGCAGATTAAAATAAAGAAAAGCAAAAACGTGACAGGGGGAATTAACCTCAGCACTGCTAACTCCTTACGCTCACATTCTAGTCCTCTCAGTCTTGGTTCTGCTCCACTAGAAACAGTCCATCACAAATTACCAGGCCTAGTCCACTCCTGACAGGAACTCATGCCACACTAGCCTGGTTTTGGCCTACTTTGGTCTCACCAGTAAAGTACAATTTGAATCTTGTGGAACAATGAGCATTGGACCCACGTCTGTTGCATATAGGGCATCTCACTTAGAAAAACAAATTAGTGGTGGGTAGAATGCTTGATTGAATTAATCTGAGCAACTCAAAATTATTTGGTCAATTTTCTAGTCGATCTTGTTTTTCCTACCAAGCTACTTTGAACAGCGAGTAATCACATGCAAATCAGTCTTGGTCCTGCTACAATATGAATAGTCCATCCTCACCACAGGACTCAACCTGCACCTCACTGACAAGGACTAGATAGTCAGAAAATGGCCTGAGATTGTTTTCCAATCGGATGGGACCTGGCAGGTTAGACTGTTCCTACTGGAGCAGGGCCAGGTATGATTTGCTTGAGGGAAGTGCTTGACAAAAGTGCAGAGTGGGCAAAATGACTGACTAGAATGTAGTCTCTAGTACCTGTCACTGGCTCCGATTACTTCCAGCATCACACCAATCACCTTTTTGTTTTCCACAGTGTGATGTTCTAAATATGATGGTTGAACCCAAATGGATGTGAGTCCTGTGCTTACTGGGCCTAGGGTACAAGTTGCACCTCACTGATGAGGCCCAAGTAGGTTGAAACAAGAGTCCTGTTCACAGGTGACCTTGTCTCATAGTTTGGCGTGAACTGTTTGGACAGGAGCAGGACAAAGCCTGATTTTCATGAGAGTAGTTCTTGATTGGAGCAGCAAAAACAATGGACTGGTACACGGCCTAGAATAATTATCTGTAGATAAGATTATTTCAAACATTTTGTTCCTCATACTTTTGTTTTCCATAGATTAAAACAGTGGTACAAAAAAGCTAAAATTAAAATGGAACACAAAGTAACACAAACTCGGCGTTGTACCACCCTTCTGCAGCCATATGGGAATGTGAATCAGAGTCAGGCTGGTATAAACGTATATTCGCTGTAACCATATGTTTTATATGGTGCCTGTGAATACATTATATGTAGGACTTGCAGTTTTGATTGTTATTGATTTTTTCACATAAATACAGGTGATAACAATATGTGTTAGAACCATTGGGCAAGCAAGGGGCCACAACCACAGTAGTTGTTGACTTTTACCACTGGTGTCCAAGGGCCTGGTCTTCGATGTCACTACAAACTGAACAGAACACCAAAGGCTGAGTACAGAACTTGAACTTTAGACTACCATGGCTAGCAGTTCAGGCATCTCAAGGAGGTAATGCGGGGATTGATGTCAAGTTTTGGGTTAAGACATCACTCAAGAGAGTTAGGAAACATACTATATGAGAAATATGGAGAATGGCTCAATGAAGGCTACAGTCATGGATGAAAACTGTTATAGGGTAGGGTTTAAAAAACTCTGCCTCAGCCACCAGTGGACCAGTAGTTGACTTCTAGGCCAGAGAAGGCATAAAAGGTTAGGGGATGCAGAAGACCGTGCCTGACAACTTCGATTGTTTTGACTCTCTTGCTTGGTATTATAGTTCTGCTCCCTTGCCTTTGTTGTTTCCCCCTTTGTCATTTCTCTTTGTCTCTCTTCTCCAGCTTCCTTACATTAACCTCTGTATTTGTTTTGGGGTGGATCTTGGTATTTTTAAACTTAGCCATTGTTTTTGCCCTTGCTCTGGTTATTCCCTGAGATTTGTCTTAGTTGCCCGAAAAATTGTTTCTGACCTGACTGCAGATTGTCACTTTTTGGTTTGGCCACCACGATTCAGCTTTCTGGTGAATCAGAGCGCTACTCATCTTCAGTTCTCGTGCAAGGTTCCGCTTTGCGTGGAGTCTATTTACAGTAACACTTTTCCTCAGACCAAGAAAGCTTGCTCAAGTTACTTCTACAGTACACACTGACTATAAGAACCCTTCTTCCATTATCTGATATGCACTTTCTGCTTTTTTCTCTCTTGACAGTGAGTCATATTGCGTCTTTTTTGTCACTGTGTCATGCTCTATCTCAGTCAGTGCAGTCATGGTCTTTGTGAAACGGTTGTGACAGTTAGAGACTGAGAACTCAACAGTTACTAAATAATGATTGTCCAATCCAGTGCTTATTCTTTATGAAGGAAAAGTACTTTATTATACCAGAACAAAATACCATTGAATGGATTGTGGTTCTATAACAAGTAATGCAGGCAAAGATGTGTCATGCCCAGAACAATCTCACCGGTACAGGCTCATTATGAATAGCATAAGCAGACCTCTGTGTCGGTGGCCCTTGGCCAACCCTTCAGTGCCCCAGCCACTGGCAACGCCTACTGCAGCTTTTTCTAATGCCAAAAGAGTCTCAATATATGGTGAGTGCAAGTTCAAAGGTGCAGGAGTTACCTGAGTGTAGCAGCAGTGAAGTCCACAGTGCTATGTCCTCACTTCAAAGTGCATGTGCAATGGCTACCCTTCCTCTGATGTTCAGGAGCTCTGTGCAGGGAGCGACTGATCAGCGGGCATGGTTTCAGTTTCCATAGAGGAAGCAGGCCCAAAGCAAAAGCCCACCTCTAAAAAAGGGACCACTATTCAGTGCCAGTAACTGTCAGTCTGCGGTGATTCTCGGCTCCCCTGCAGCGTGAACACATGACGTCAGGTACAATCTTTGGACAGTCACCATCCCTGCTCTCCTTCTCCTTGGGTGGCGCACTGAACCAATTGGGGTTTAAGATGTGATCAGGAAGTAGGAAGACCGACTCCAGCAATAAAGTTGGTTCTTCTGCCACTTCCTCTCTATCTTGAACCACATCTGTTGTGATTTAACAGTGAAGGTGGAGGCATGAAGACCCACTCCTGTCATTCAGGTTAGCTCCTGCATCACTCCCACGCTAGTGTGCACTTCTGGGGTATCCCTTGCACTAGGGCAGAGATGCTAAGCTTCTCTCAGCAGGCTTTTTTTGCAGTGGTACCTTCTCCGCCCATCTCTCATCAGGCCAGATGGACTCCAGTAACGTGGAATTCCCACAGCTTCTCCAGCAGCTCCTTGCAGACTTTCCTTGTTGACATTGATAGGAACTGCCGTAACACTGGTACCTGCCAATGACTTGAGATGTTTGCTTGGCCGGCGGACATCTCTTAATGTGGAAGATCGGTACTCTGTCAAAGCAAAGGGTACTTTACTCCGTCGCCACATGGAGGTCTAACCATACATTGTACTCTTATTCAGACCCTTACTCATGCCCTAAGAAAACTATAACTCGTTCTTTCACGATGCACTTCTAAGTAACTCCCAAATTACGGCACTCATGATTTCCTTGATAACATCATTGGTAATATCAATGTAATAAATGCAAAAAAAAATTGGATGGAAAAACTGTGCATGGCGGGGGTGCCTTAGAGCATGAATTATAGTTAGTTGAGGTAACTCTAACTGGTGAATTTCTATGGTTTCTTACATTTAAAATGTGAGCCTAACTATAACCTCCCTTTAACTTTTGCTTTTTTAAAGTGAATATATATGTATACATATATTTATATGTATATCCTCAAGGTCTGTGGAATTAAGAACAGTACATCTACAATTGGCTAATATATACACTTACTTTCATGCGCAAGTTATTATTTTGTTTACAATACTTTTTGAAGGCGCTACGTTTTTTGCTATGCAATACAGTGCCATACAGCTATTGTATGTTGGCAACATTCACTGTGTCTTAAGGTTTTTTTAAATAACTTTTGTTTCTAGTAGGGAAATCCAATCCATAAATTAAATTAAGGGTAAAGCCATCAGAACAAATAAGTTCACAAAAGTGCATGCAACTCTTCTCTGCGATGCATCTCCTCTTTCTTCGTGTCTCAATGAGATAGTGGTATTTGTCTATATAATTTTATTTTCAATACTTATTTATGAATTGAATATTCAAAAATAGTTATTTTCTAGAAAATTATTATTTAATCATCAAAACTATCAGCTCCCCGTCTGTGCTTTGATCACAAATCTAAAAGGGCAGTCAAAACCTTCTCATGGACATTCAACAATATTCTAATTTTGTGATAGGTTATAATCACAGGGGCGTAAATGTGTATTTCTCTTTCATTTATTTATTGCTATATGTGATATAATCTAGTATGCTCTTCTTTTGGAAAGATATATAAACAAAAGAGCTCTAAGACATTTATAGTCTGATTTAATTTTACATGGTAATTAACAATCCTCCAATTTGAGCAGAGAGTGCTCAGCGGTTTTAGTCTCTGGAAGCAGATACTTACTGCTGAACACTATAATTTCCTTCCCAGGCTGCTCCAGAATTTTGTCTTGATGAAACAGGTTGTGTCAGCAGGTGCACCCTTGGGTAAGGTACATCACATTTCAGATGGTGTGTGTTTGGCTTTTGGGTACACAATAACATTGAAGCTATTGCGAACCGGGTGTATCGTTATTCAGTGGTCGACCGTAAGGAAAAGGGTGGGATAAGATCCATTGGTTTGGTTGAGGCTGTGGAACCTGGAAGCCAGGGGGCACATTTATAACTTCGGTTTCCTCGCTCTTGCAAAACACAAAGTGGTGCACGTGCAGTGTAAGCCAAAAATATGGCTTATGAACCGACGCAATGCCACCTTGCCTGGCCCTGAGTTGCTTTATAAATCTGGAGTGACGTAAGGCAGCAAAATCGCTGCGTTGCATTACTCTGCCTCAGGGAGGCATTCCATGATTATTGCATGAGTGTTTGACATATTCCCAGATTTACCAGAAGTGGTACACCTGGAAATGCGCAAAAATGCTACGCATTTCCAGGTGAGGCATAATGAGGAGGATATCTTCCTCAGGAATTGTAAACCACCTTACAACACAGGCACCCTTGCAGCGTAGTGCCTGTGTTGGTGCTATGCAGTCAAAATGGGTCCAGCACAGGGACAAAGACAGGAATGCACCATATACTTTTAAATAAAGCGCATTCTTGCCCTTTCCCTGTCACGCAGCACAGCAAGGTTACTTGCTTCGCTGCTTCACTTTGGTATAAATATGCCCCATAAATTCTGGCCCAATTTCCTCACTTCCCAAGGTGCCTTTTCATCATATTGCCGTGTTTACCCTGCATGCACAAATTCGAACCTCCCAAGGTTGACTGTGTGCCTTACAAACCTGGACATTTAATTGAGTGCTGAATTTAGTTTCTGTGAATCGAACTTATCGGAAAGTTGCTTTAATCAGTAGTAGAGGTCAGGATGACATGCCTGTCTCACTGATCACTTCATTAAGGGGATTACAACATATAAACAATATTGGTATACAACAATATTTAAGTTTTAGATGCTTAAAACTTCAATATTATTGTATACAATTTAAACATTCTATACTTACTATTGATAATATTTACCTCAATATAGTGCTACTCTTGGTTTTCTTGTCTTCAATATTTAGTACCAACAGTATTCTGGCTTCCATAATTAAGGGTTCATACCACGCAAATACAATATGAACTGCCCCACAAGCCCCTGGAGACCAAATGGCAACTTACGAGGGAACAATCATGCAGAACCACCAGGTGGTAGGTGTATCCTCCTCAACGATATCCACCACCTTGAAACCCATCAATCCGAATTCTGACCCAGCCACAGTACAGAGACCGCCCTCATCTCCTTCAAATATCACATCTGAAAGATCATGGATAGAGGTGACACTGCGGCCCTACTGTACCTTTCCCCAGCCTTTGATACCATCTCCCACACCATTCATATCCAGTGACTGCATGAAGCTGACATCCAAAGACATAAATTTGACTGGATTTGCTCCTTCCTGACAGACTGTACTCAGTCAGTCAGCCTGAGTCACTTCACCTAGGACACCATGAACCTCATCAGCGGAGTTCCACAAGGATCCACCCTCATCCCCACCATATTCAATGCCTATATGACCCTCCTCACCAGCATTATTCATAGAATCATCATTATATTCTATGCTGCCGACATCCAGATCATTCACTCTCTCTCTAACAAGACACCCAATACCTGGATACATTTTTCCACCTGCAGGACCAACGTCGCCATATGGATGAAAACCATTTACCTCAAGCTCAACACAGATGGTTGTATGATGGAACAATACATTCTGTTGCAACGCACATTGTGACCATGCATGTGTTACAACGAGAATGCCATTACAACACATAACCTTTACCACACACGCCTTTACAACAAATTACATTGTAAAAGCATTTATGTTAAAGACATATGTGTGGTAAAGCTTTTCTGTGACCCCTGCCCTGAGTCCTAAACGAGGTTCCTGATGTGACTACCCCTTTGCCCCCACCCTTCTAAAAAGTACCCAACCCCTGCCCTAAGCCCTAAAACTGGACCCCAGCGTGACCCAATCCGGCCCCCACCCTTCTAAAAACTACCCAGCCCCTTCCCTAGGCCCTAAAACTGGACCCCAGAGTGACCCCAGCCCCCTTGCTTCTAAAAACTACCTGACCTCTGCCCTAAGCCCTAAAACCAGACCCCAGCGCGGTCCCCCAGGCCCCCCATCACTTCTAAAAAATACCCATCCGCTGAACCTTAAAACAGTACAACCTACCCCTGCCCTGAGCCCTAAAATTGTCCCCCAACCCAAACCCAAAAACCGCCCTCCTACCCTAAAACTGTAGTCCCCCCTCCAAGCCCTAAAATCATCTCTGTCTCCCAACCTGAGCCCTAAAATTGTCCACCGCCCTAAAACCGTTCCCGTGCCCTAAAACCATATCCCCCCTCGAAACCCTAAAACTGTCCCAGCCACCCTGCCCTGAGCCCTAAAATTGTCTGCCGCCCTCCAACCCCAAGCACGAAATCCCCCGAAAACTGTACACCCCAGCTCCAAGCCCTAAACCCACCACCACCCTGAACCCGAAACCCCCCCAAGCCTGAAAACCACCCCTCCGCCCCTGCCCTGAAAGCATACCCACTGCCCCCACCCTAAAACTGTATCCCCCCACTGCCCAAGCCCTAAAACAGTACCCACCCACAGGCCCAATCCCCCCTACCTCACTCATGAAGACAGAGTGAGCTCCTCTGCAGCTTGGCACAGCTTGTTCTGAATACACAGAAGGATCTCTCCGTTTCCTCTAACGACGCTGATAGCCTTTATCATCATTACCACGCATAATCCTTAGCATGCTTACCAGTACAAGATAATTTGTTGTAATGCTGTGCATGGTAAAGGCTATTTATGGTAATGATGCATGCATTGTAAAACATGCATGGTAAAGGTTAGTGGGGGAAATATCTGTGTTGTAATGGCCGTTTCCCAACACAGACGATAAGGGCGTAGTTATCTTTGGCAAAGGCACCTCGCTCTGCGATTCCACTTGGGGGCCTGCTGAACTCAGACTCACACCCCTCTCAGCAACCCACTCAGAAAACCTCAGATTAAGAATTGACAACCACTCACCATGACCACCCAAGTGAACGCAATCTTTGTTTCTTGCTTTCACACACTCAAGATCCTCAAGGAGATCTTAAAATTGCTCCCCAACAGCACTCGCAGGACCATCACTAAAGCCCTCATCTCCAGCAAACTGGACTACAGGAATGCAATCTATACCTGAATCAATGCTCCACTGACCAGACGACCTCAGACCGTACAAAATTCAGCAGCCAGGCTCATGCTCAAAACTTAAACTTACATCATCCTTCACCTCAAAGAGCATATCCTGCTCCAAATCCAAAAATGAGCACTTTTCAAACACCTCACCCACACATACAAAGTCGGAAAACAATGTTGGCCCCAAATACCTTGACAACAGCTTAAACGTGCACAAGCATACCACACATGTCCTCTCAGCCAGACTCCTACTTGTACACATCCCTGGCATATGGAAAACAGGACCCTATGGTCATGCCCCTTCCTACCTTTGTCCTAAGGCCTGAAACAACCTTCCCCCTGTACATCAGAGCTGTCCCCTCAGTTCTTGAAGTCCGCAAGAAACTGAAGACTTGACTGTTCATGTAGCCCTGGCTCAGCCAATACAGCTCCTGCTTCATTGCCAGGATACCCTCCCAGGTACGTCTTGCACTTTACAAATACACATAACACGACACCCTTCACATAATGGACTCCCCACCAAATGCAAAATCTAAATTTACTGTCTCACAGGGCCTGCAAAGACAGTAACCCTGAAGTCAATACTCTCCTGCGCACCTAAGAAATATGAAAATGTGCAGTGTCAGGAGCTCCATCAAACATGGGCTTCCCCTGGCTTGCAGTAGTCCCATAAAGTAGAGGCACAGCATAAAGTTGCCTTGTCCATCTTTGTGTCCCTCCGTGGACCACCAACCAGAGGCTATCAGTTGAAGCCAGAAAGAAGTTATGGGAGGCAAGATGCACTGTGCAGGACAGAACTGTTTGTCCTCTTTAGGTCTAACATCACAGGCATACTAGACAGTGCATGTGCTCTCTGTTGTGGTATGTATTGTTAGCTTACTGTGAGCTTAGAGTGCCTGCTTTGCTTACCATTGGTTGGCTTTATTTGTCGCTCACATTTGTTTCTTATTCATCAGCTTGTTTAGGCTTTTCTTCTCTTCTTGTGTTTGTCCCGCCCATGGAGCATGGGTGCATTATTTGTGTCATTCCACTGCTCGCTTTCCAAACATTACTTTTTTCTTGCTGTTTAAGGTCTCCACTAGCATGCATGTGTTTTGCAGATGTCTCTCTCGTGTATTTCTCTCCCCTCATGTGCTCCATGTTCCTCTTTGTTACCTGTATGCTTCACGTTTCTGTCTATCTGCTGTAAGCTTCTCTTCACCAGCTTCACATTGCTGTATCTCGCCTATTTGCATTTCCCCCACCCCACGCTGTCCGTGTTGCTTCTGCCCCCAATCGCGATCTCCATGCTGCTTCTGTCTGCGACCATTCATGTTGCTTTCCCCACGCACGCCCTACGTTTCACTTCCGCCCTTCTTTTCACATTTCCCCCATGCCCTACAACACCCTTGTTGCTTCCATCTCTTCATTGCTCTGCCTTTCAGTATGGCTTCCTTCCACTGTCTGTAATAAAACAATGCTTTCACATATGTTTATATTTTTAGTTACAGATCAAACTCGGATCAGTAACTAAAAAAAAGCGGCTCTGTTAAGGCTTTTTTTCTTTAGCAATGCTGCACAACATTGGGGATATTTTGTGGGCTCGGCTAAAAATATTGGCAAGCCAATAGGTCGGAAAGGCGAGACAGTTTGTCTATGCCAATGCTTGTTATACTTGTTGAGGTAAATCATGTTATTCCCCAGACTGCATTCTCCAGTCGTCTTGACTGCTGTTCCTTCTTGGCTCCTTGTTCTTATCAGCTCCTGGGTGACCTTTAGGCACTGGTGGGGTATGGAGGATGTAACCTCTATTTCTTCTCTTCCTTGCCTCTGGTTGCGTTGCATAAGTTTCTTGAAGTCCTTTTAATCTTGCTTGGCAGTGCTAAATTGAGCTTTGTACTTTACGAAAAATAACTGGACTCATGCTTGTACTTGTATACTTCGTTAATATGCAAGGTTACAGCTAAATGAAACCACACATACTTGTCAAAACAGGAGCAGGTACATCTCATTCTGTAGTCCTACATCTCCACCTGCCAGAACTAACCCCTCTCTGGAGTGCACCAAAGATAGGAAAGATTTTGCAGTTTCAGGCAGGACGCGCCAATCTCTATTTTCAAGAGAGATCTTCTTAGGCGCCTCGTGTAAACTGCATACATCGCGGAATCTTGGCAATGTTAAATGTCTCTGCGGATGATGGAGCTCTCTCGCCTGTATTATTACGCTATTAACGCTGTTGGAAACGTAATTGTCTTATTCCATTTGTACTATGCTTGTGTTTTAAATTCTTTGTCAACCTGGGCCCGGGGTTTTGATCGCAATATACAAGACCTGAAAAATAACTAAAATGAGCACAAGTGTAAGGGTTTTTGAAGCCTCTGGCAAAATTAAGTTTACCTTCAGTGCACTTTGGCGCAACTTTATCAACACTGCTGCAAAGTCATGCAAAGTGATGCAAAGCAGCATTAAGTGTTGACAAATGTATTTACTTTCTTCCGCAAACCTTTATTTTTGCTGGAAAGTTGCACTAAAATGTAACACAAATAGCATTTTGCACTTCTTTGCATCAAGGGAGTATCTCATGGGTTGTGCATGGGAATTCCAACGCCAGCAATCATGGGGCATATTTAAGAAGGTGCAGCACCACTTTTCTTGCGCCCCTTAGCTCCCCCTACTGTCACCATGTGTGCACTGAATTTAAAATACAGCACACCATTGTGCAAGGTAGGGAACAATATTGTCATTTTGTTTTTAATGCTATTGAGTACTCTGCAGGATAGCGCCAAAATGTGGGCGCTGCTCCTGCAGAGTACATAGGGGTCCGTTAGAAATAATGGTATGCCCTATTTTAACGTCTGCTCTGAGCAGGCGTTAAAAGTGCTTAAAAAAATGGCACAAGGAAATCTCTTAGATTTCCTTCTGCCATTTTTTCGTCATCCCTAACGGGGAACACCCCCATTGCATACATTAGGCCTGGCGTAGGCATAATGTGGCGCAAGGGTTTAAAAAGTGGCGTAATACATACATTGTGCCACTTTGTAATCATGGCACAGGGAAAATGCCAGTTTAGCTATGCCTTAGTGTAAAAATAAATGATGTTATGGCAGCAATAATGTGGCACTAGGGGGTCTTAAATATGTCCCATGGTTTCTAATGCAGGGCCCTAGTTACTAAAATTGGTAAACAGGGCTTTGCTAAAAAAGGAACTTGTCTTTGTGGCAGGTGCAAAACAAGGATAAATGTTTTACTTTTCCTAATTTCTCAAACATATCATGTGTGCTCCACCATACAGCACACTTTGATGTGTAAAAGGTTTTAAATATTAGAGGCATATTTACAAGAAAGTGGCTCATCATAGATGATGCACCACTTTTCTTGCACCCCCCCCAACAACACCATGTGTACACCGCATTTATGATACAGCGGTACCATGCTACACTTTAGGCAATAGCGTCAAAAATGTCAATGCCATTGTGGTGCTTTGGTAGACTAGTGGCAAAAATGATGGCGCTAATCCACCAAAGTCAAGGGAGGACCATTGAATATAATGGAAGAGTCACTCAAACGCAGGCGTTAAAAATGATGTTAAAAATGGTGCAACAAAATCTTGTAGATTTCACTGCGCCATTTTTCTGGGCCTCCTTACGGGGGAACACTCCCTTGCATACATTATGCTTGGTGCAGGCATAATGTGGAGCAAGGGGGTTACAAAGTGGCGCAATGCTTGTATTGGATTGTAAATATGACACAACGAAAATGCCTCCTTAACGCCACATTAGAGTAAACAAAATTATGCTAATGTGGTGCAAGGAGGTGCAAGGGGCTTGTAAATATGCCCTTTAGTACCTTGCACTGAAAGAGTACCTTTGAAGTGCAAAAGCTGTCACACAAGTGTGCATAGTATCGGGCATCCCAGTCCTGTAGAAGATAGAAGCAGCACCATATTGTGCTATTTGTAGCTCAGCACGGCTTTCTCCCCATAGCAAAACAGAATGCACGCAACTTTGGTGCAGAGTTGCATTGCACTATGTTTAAATAAACGTGCCCCTTCCTTTTCCCTCGCAACAAGTCCTTTTCAGAGACACTTTTAGCAATCTGACGCCCTCGTGTGGCCATTTGTAGTTTAGCAGTACAGCTGCGGCTTTGAGTCGCTTTTATAATAGCACTGACTGAGAGCTCAGGAGCTCACACCGATATAGTTAAGCTGTAAAAGCATCAAGGTGATCCAGAAGGAACAAGGAGACAAAAAGAAAGACAAGGAGGGTGTTGACACACATATGCCACTTTGGACTTAGAGGAGAAAGTGACACTGGGCCTTCCTGCAATGCACTATTTAAATGGGCTCTCAAATAACGGGGTGTTAATTAAAGATAAGTGGTATTTTCACCTTCCACAGTAGTTCCTCGCCGCTTCACCACATGAACTCCCTCATTATTCTAGCTTCTTCAATCGGGTGCAATCGTTCCTTTCTTAATGTTCTTATAACGGTTCTTTAACGCTCTTTTTTCAATGCATGAATTTATAAATACTTGTGAAAGGTGTTAGTTTTGGTCGTCTGCAATTAAAGACGAAGCTGAAATGGTCAACCAGACTAAAGTGAATGGACAAAACCTTGTTAAGGATTGTATGATATAGGATGGTGCATAGCCTTATAAAAGCGCTTTCAGCAAACCTGCAAATAATGTGACACATCTGGGATTCTGTCATGTTATGTTATACTACACTACAACAGTTTATTCTAGTGGACGTTCCCCAATTGCCTGGCCTCTTAGCGCTTTTTAATGCAGAGTATGCGGCTGATGTCCTCCGACCAACCCTGAGCCGATTGAAAGGTGATAACGAGGTCCAGGATTCAGGGGTTTGCGTTTTGAGTTGTGCTTTTGCGATACGACACCCATGCCAGGTGTGTGGCGTAGTCTTTTGTTTGGGGTCTTGTGCAACTTTGTCTTTATTGTGAAAGGCTGTCTGTTGTCCTTACTGGGAAAGTAGGCGAGTGAATGCGTGAGTAGTTGTAGTGAAATGTGTGTTAACGTATGTGCTGGTGTCGTTGTTCTGAAGCTGTCCAGGTGTAACGACGGGGATGCTAAACAGGTGGCATGCTGTGTTATTGTTTGTATTAGGTCGGAATTAATCAGATCAGATAGACAACATCAGAAAAAGAGGTAATACTGGGGAAAAAGCCCCCTTAGCCAATAAAAGGTACACAACGTAAGAAAAAAATAAAATAAAATTAACATATCCAACTGGGATGGAACTGCAATAAACTAGCTTAAGGAGGGATGTACGCAGGGAAAGCAAAAGAGTTCAATGAGCAATCCAAAAAGAGAGCGAAAGAAAGGGCAATCAATGAATCATACAGTCTGTACAAAAGGCACAGGTATTGCAGAATAATCAAAAATTCCCAATTAACCCCCCCCCCGTCATATTTTCTCAAATCTCCTGGGTGAGCGGGCTCGCCTTTCTCTAGCCAGAGCCTGTTCCAAACCATATACTTGCCGAATAGTTGCCCACCATTCAGTAGCTCGTGGGGAGACTACTGAAACCCAAGATCTAGCAATGCAAAGCCTGGAGGAAACTATGAGCCATATGTACGAACACGTTTTCCCTTTGACACAGAATGGGAAAAACCCTTTGATACATCTGGCCCTATGAGTATAGACAGCAGCTGTCTTAACCCAAAGTCATATTCCATTCTGTATCCTAGAATTATCTCCAGAGAGGTGAACTGGATTTCATAGCCTAGACCAGCATGATCATTTGAGTCACTCCTTCCTAAAATTCATTAAGGTGGGGCGGGCATATAACAAATGGAGGATGTCAGCTGCTTTATCTGAATTAAGATTCACAAACCACATCGTTAATTTCTCTGGTGTATAATATAACATGCATATGGTCCTGAATTGCCGCAGTTTCCAAGTTACAGAGTGCACAACGCCCTCCACTGTCTCCAAAGCCCTATATATTTCCGACAGTACCACCTCACAAGAAAGCTCTTTGCTCCATTTGGCAGTCATCCCTCCTATGCTGGCAGAACCCTTGATAAGTCATACTGGTCAATGATTTCCGACTAGTTTTGAGAATATTTAACATAACATCGGAGCCTTCCAGATCAATAGAACCCTTACAACCGGAGAGAAAGTAATTCCTCAGCTGTAGATATTTAAAGAAATTATAATGAGATTAGATGCAATTCGTAACTCAACTCAACAAATGAGGGGCACCATTCACATCAAAAAGCTGTCCCACTGTCCGCGCTCCTAATCTAGCCCAAGCTTTACAGACAGTATCATGAAAAACTCCCGGGAATGCCGCGGTATCCCACAGTGGTGTTTGCCCATGAATTAACTTTACGGAATATATGGCCCAAATTTCTCGCCCGATAGTTACAGTATCCCTGACAAACATAAACCTTCCCTCTTGTAATAACTGAGGTCTGTCACTCTATATAGAAAAAGCCTATGTTCAGAACCTAAATCCAAGTGGTAACCAAGAACAGATAGGTCCGGTTCTGCTAGAGTCAGGAGACTACTAGCGACCAGCATATGAAACACAAAATATATTTGAAAATCAGGAAGCTGTAGCCCCCCTGCCCGTATGGTAGTTTTAATAAATGTATAGCACATAGGCATGGGCGGAGCTTGCGGAGATTCATCTGCGGAATTCTGAGAAGTTACCGAAAAACTCAGCCAAATTTTGTGGAATTCTGCAAGAGGGCAAAGTTTTATAATACATTATAAATATTAATAATGATGTATAATTATGTTGCCCTAGTGAAATTATCAAACTTCTACTGTATATTTAGTTCAAAATATTGGTCACAAGATGTCCCTGATGCATCAAATAAACATGAATGCAAAAATCCCTCCTAAGTAGCCTCATTTAAGCTTTATGATTTCAGCTCTCTGTTTCCCGTTTTTACAGATTTTTACGGATAAATACTGACAGTAAACAAAGTGTTTCCTGTCTGTATTTTTTTTTTTAATGGAAAAATACAGAAACTGTTGTCTTCTTTTGAGTGACTTTCCATACTGTTTTCATCAGTTCCAAGCCAACCGCTGGGCAGATAGATGGCATGGAGAATTAAAAACAAGATGTGATTCCCTTACATGGCAACAAATGTCAACATGCTTTTGTAGTATAAGGCTAATATTTACTTGTGAGTGTATTGTTATGTTAAATATGACTGCTTAATTTGCTAAAATACAACAGGTGTCAAAGTATTAGAGGACGTTTATTAGATAAACAAATGTGGAAATATGCCATTTTACACCTTCATTTATTCAGAGAACACAAAAAAAATATAGGTAAATACTGATAACATGGTAAAAAAATAAATATGGATAAATACAGACAGAAATGTTAAACAAATAAATATTATAAAACCGGGAGCCGTAATTATGATTGTTCAGGGAATCTATGAGCAGGGGCGTAATTTATGAAAGCGTGAGTAAATAGTAAATGGATAGAACAGTAGAACATGCATAAAGAAATAAGCATTTCCTCCTTTGTGGTGCATTAATCGCACTCACCTGCATACAGGCGAATGTGTTTCAAATGGTGATTTGCTGAATTAAATGTTTGTTCTCTGAATTTCAATTTGAAGCACTGTCAAAATCAAGTTTGACTTACATGCAGTGAGTGCAATGGCTTCATACAATCCAGAGAACAGAGGGGTGATAGTGGGAAGAGAAGATAGGGCTGGGGTTTATCACATTTCCGCCTCGGGTCTCTTGCAGCATAGCCATGAGCCCATCTTGGCTTTGAGGAAGTCGGGGTTGCGGGGTGTGGTGAGGTCGGGCCTGGTCACAGCAGGGGCCTTGTGTTCTTCATTTGTACAGTCGACACATGTCGGCCATACCTCGGAGCAGCCATCAGATGCGGCAGCAGATGGGTGCATGTAAATGTCCTGGCAGGCAAATCAGCAGAATACTAACGCCTCTCTGCTGACAAACATTGCATGCGCTTGTGGGCAATCAGCGACCCTTGCTGAAAAAGGAAAATCTGCATATGAAACAAAATTCCTTTTGAATATTATAGTAAAAGGACTGAACTTTATAAGGGTACACAAACTCGAGGGATGGCTGTGGCCATCTTTGCAAGCGGTCTCACAAACATTTCACGGCTATTAGTATCACTAATAGTATCACTCAGTATATGTCTGTACATATAGTCTTACCAAACTTATTTAATTAGTGAAGTGCAGGGATTAAATTCATAACATATATAAACCAACATCTATCATTCTTCAGTGATACATATATGATACACATTCTTTGTGCCTCATGAGAGTAATTTCTATGCCGAAGTTAAACCTTTTTTGAAGGTTTCTGAATAATTGTTAATTGTGAATGTTTGTCTAATGTGTCAGGATTTGTGCATTTCCCTGTTTAGTTTAGCACATGAGGGACATTTAGGGATCAGTGGTACATATGAGAATCTAACACAGTACTACTTGTGGCCTTCAATGAATGATCAAGTGGTAAAATGGGTTAACTCGTCTAACATGTCTTCATTGTAATAAGCATTGCAGGACCTTTGAATCACCTTTGCATGATGTTCCTTCACCCGAAAAGCCTTGGCACTGCTTATATCCTCAGATACTACATTATTCATGGCATTCTCAATGACTGCAGTGATAACATACCTAATGATATGAAATGACATCATTGAGGCCAACTGTGCATGGCGGGAGTACGATTTATAGTTACTTTATATATCTATAACTATTGAATTTCAGTGGGTTTGTTAGTTTACAGCATTATGCTTTAACTGGGATTTTCATGTCACTATAATGTTTCTTTAGCCTTAGTTTCATTTAGTGAAAATAAATAAATATATATTTATCTATATATATATATATACATCGTCACAGAAAAAAACAAAGGTTACTGGGATGTTATAGTTACCAAATGGAATAAAAAAAACATAGAAATTCACTTAAAAAAAACAAAGGTTACAGGGACATTACGGTTAGGCTCACATTTTAAATGTACCAAACCACAGAAATTCACCTGTTATAGTTAGAGTTATCAAAAGTAACCGTAAATCATGGTGTAAGGTAACTATAACTTGCACCCTTGCCATGCAGTGCTAATTACCCACAAATTATGGCACTCATGACATCTTTGATAACATCATTGATTATATCAATATAATATTTGTAGTAAATCATTTGAGGAAAAAACTATGCATGGTAGGGGTGCGAGTTATAGTTACATTAGGGCACACAGTTTAGTTACTTTAGAGATTTTTTTTTTTAAGTCATATGAAGTGAAATTATACATATATATATATATATATATATATATATATATATATAAGTAAATGTAGGTCGCAGCGTCTTTGCCTCCACGCGGCAGACGGAGACGGGGTCGTGAACCCCAATCCTTCAAGAAACAAACATCCGCAACGCTCTGGGACTGAAAAATCTTCGCCCCTAGCGAGTAAAGGCGATTCTCTGTCACTCCAGAGAGATGAAATGAAAATTTTATTAGGCGATGTATATATATGTATACACAAAGGGAGGGACTGGGAGATTAGTTGGTCCAGTGTACGGTCTCCCAATTAACTGAACATACAAAAAAGGTGTACACTGTTCCAAATGGAAAAATATAATCACTAGGGGAACATTAAAGTTCAGGAGCAAGAGCCCTCACACATCCGAGAGGATGTCATGCTTCATCATCGGGTAGCTCCTCGTCAGACCGGCGCTGCAATGTCTGACGGGCTCCCCGTAAGGGGGCTCTTTGCCGGAGATCTTTTAGGTAGCAGCCGTGGTAGCGAACACTACAAGACCTGGTGTTGCGGTCAGGCGTTAATCCTGGCAGGAGAGTGAAAGCTAAAATTGGTTCCCAGTCTTAATAGGAGTGAGTCAATTTAATTAATCAATGGAATAAGACCGGGACCAAGATTAAAAACAGAAGGAAAGTGTAAAATGAGGAATAATGCTCAACCACTTTCTGCATGGAGCTGGAGCTTAAGGAGATTATCGTCGGGCTCCTAGGACATGGTCAACATGTTTCGCGTACAGTGGTCTAACAAAATCCTATGACGCTTCTTCAGGACCAATACATAATAAGACTTCTCCTGTCTATATTACCGAAAGTTTGCAAAAATGTCAAACAAATCATATAGTCACTTGCATTGAAGTTCACTAATTGTCAGAAACCTTTAATGGTCGCCCTAGAAAAATACAAACAAATCATTTTGATCAAAACACGCGGAAAAATAAGGAAGGACACCCGTGACACAACAGTGTGTAGTAACCAGTTGTGTAAAAACATAATAAGACAATATGCTTACCATCCCTTGGTACATGGGGGGCCCCTGGGGAAGTAGCATGCCAAAAGCGGTCACTACTAATAAAGTGGTAAAGCAGACACCATGAGTGCAGTGTAATCAATCAGAACCAAAACAGTCACATTCACTACTAGAGGTCGGTTGGTTAAATTTATTATGAACATCAAGCACATTATTAGTCCATGTCACTTGGAAATTCATACACAGACTCGTCACTAGCATTTATGACATTTGTTGAAGGAAAACTGGGAGGAATAAAACAGTTTTACAACAGAAAATATTTCTAAAAAGGCTTGGTGAGTACTGTAGCAGAGTGTAATAGTCTGCGTGGTGATTTACAAAGGCAAAAACACAATGGCAAAGCGTGGTTATCCATAGAATATTAAGGGATTACCCCGACCTAAGTCTGTTAATACTTTGAGAGATGTCATTAGTTGAGCTCAATATACGTCCCCAGAGTAAATAAGTAACCGAAAAAAGCGATAAACACACAAACGCGAGGTCACTTACTTTGTGGATGACGGCAGTCTGCAGGGGAACCTACCCTGACGTGCTCTCCCGAAAAGACAACTTCCCGACTCGGCGCGAGTCTTTTAAAGAGAAGTTTTCCCGGCAAAAATGGGAGAGGGTGGTCAAAACTGTAGAAGGACTACACTCCGGGAACAGGTCTCAGAAATAAAAGAAGGACGCAAGCAAAATTACAGCGGCCATCTTTGTGAACAGAGATATAATAGACTAGAACGAGTATTACTCCAATAGCCTCGTGGGTGGTAGTCAAAACAAACAATGGACTAAAAACATCGTCGGCCATCTTGGAATGGCTGGAACTGGATAGTGAGTTATGTCAGTTAATACAATGAGTGGTTTGGAGTGGGAAGCCGGAAATAACCGCCCTAGTAGACAAAAGAAAGGTATGGGCCACAGAGTAATACATAAAATGGGGCTCCCTAAAACCATAGTCTTTCACCGTCAGTCCAATTAGGATGGAAATAAAAAGTGAAAAACAGAACAAATATAGATTGAAGATACTGAATACTCGGTGGTAAATCCTTAAAAGGGGTTGATTAGGCGGACAATGTAGTCCAGGGAATGGCATCATTCAACCCATCTGTATAAGTATGAAGCTTGAAAACCCACTGTTGTTCCAGTCTGAACAAGGAGTGTGGAGAGTCAGTAGTGATTCTAGGGGCGTCAAGTACAACCCAACTTAAATCATCGGGACTGTGGGGGGCATCTAGGAAGTGTGCACATAATTTTGTTGTAATGCGTCCACACCTGATGTTGCTCCTATGCTCGTTAATTCGTATTTTAACTGGTCTAGAAGTCATGCCCACATAACGTAGCCTGCATGGACACCTAATCATGTAAATGCAGTTTTTAGTGTTGCAATTCGTGTGTTTTGTCAGGTGCCATTGGCCTATAGGTGCCAAATCTAAAGTTTTGTTGAGGCTAGTCAATTGACAGACATTACAGTGTCCACAGGGATAATGTCCAGTTACAGGTGGAAGGTTCCAGAGTGTAGTTTGTGTCTGTGTTCGCACTGTGTCTTTTGGACGGGTATGGACTATCAGATCTTTAATATTTTTAGATTGTTTAAATATAAATAGGGGCCTAGGAATGGTATTGCCCCCACTGTTGAGGATAGGCCACCTTTGATTAATCAGTTTTTTTATCTGGTTAGATAGTGGGGTGAAAGTAGACACACAAGTCAACCGTCTATTCGTGACTCTAGTATTAGTTTGAAGTAGAGAGTCACGATTATTGTTCCTTGCTCTCTTATGAGCTCGCTTGATGACGTGTTGGGGATAATGTTGTTCAAGGAGTTTTGTTTGAAGATCATCTGCTTGGGTATTGTATTCCTGTATTGAGGAACAGTTTCGTCGTAGTCGCAAGAATTGGCCAAATGGTAAATTGTCACGGAGGGATTTAGGATGATGACTCTCGTACATTAGCAGGCTGTTGCGATCTGTAGGTTTTTGGTAAGTACAGGTTAATAATTTCCCCTGTTCAATTGTAATCAGTAAGTCCAAAAAATGAACCTCCTTATCCGACACCGTAGAAGTGAATTTCAAATATGGGTTTAGTGTGTTTACCCACTCGGTCAGTGAACTAGCTGTAGCCAAAGGGCCTTGCCATACAACCAAGATGTCGTCAATGTACCGACGCCACAATTTTATGTTATCGGTGAAAGGATTAGAAGCTGGTAAAATGAATTCTTTTTCAAAGTTATACATATAGAGGCATGCCAAGCTGGGAGCAAAGGTACTTCCCATGCTAGTACCTCTAATCTAATGATAAAATTGATCTTCAAAGCAAAATAAATTTTCTTTCAATGCTAATGTGGCACATTGCATGATAAATGCAATGGGTGATGTCAAATTGTCACTATTGTGCTGTAGTAGAGATTCCACTACCTGTAGAGTTGCATCTTGGGGTATATTAGTATAGAGAGTCTCCACGTCCATAGTAATTAGTGCTTGGACATCTCCTGTGTTATTAATAGTCTCAATCAGATTTATTACGTCTTTAGTGTCCTGTAAATAAGTGGAGGAGCCCTTTACAAGTGGTTGTAGAAAGTGATCGCAAAAGATCGATAAGGGCTCGAGGATCGAACCAATCCCAGACACAATTGGTCGCCCCGGAGGGAATTGTGTACCTTTGTGAATTTTAGGTAAGCAGTAGAAATAGGGAGTTACCGGATTGGTTGCATCTAGGAAAGAAGCTTCTTTAGGGGTGATCCATTCATTGTTGGATGCCTCCGAGATCATAACCCTTATCTGAGTTTGAAGTTTTGGGGTAGGGTCACGCGGAATCAAGGCGTAGTAGGTCTCATCCCCTAGCAAGCATAGGCATTCCTTGCGATAGTCGTCAGTGTTCATTAGAACAATAGCGCCTCCCTTGTCAGCTTGTTTTATAATGACGGAATTATCATTAGACAATCCCTCGAGAGCCTTCTTCTCGATAGTCGAGATGTTGATGAAAGGACGTTGCAGGCGTATAGATGTGAGATCTGCAAGAACAGCTTTTTTAAATGTTTGAACTTCGCAGGGGACAGCCGACAGAGGGGGGACAAATGTAGATTTGGGTCTAAGCCCAGAGTCCCCCGGTGTGCTATTCACTGGGCGGTCGTCAAAATAGAATTGCAGTCGGATTTTGAGAAAAAATTGTGACAGTTCGCAATTAAGTCGAAAAAGATCCTCAGATGGAGTAGGGACAAACCCTAAACCTCGATTAAGTGCTGTTATCTCCATGTCCGTGTGAGTTCGTGTGGAAAGGTTTACTACTAAGTTTTCGGGGGCTGGTGCTTGCCCTGGCTCCTGGTGACCATTTGTGGTTCTTCTCTGGACCATTGCACACGTTTGCCTCTGCCTCTTCTTCTGCCTCTCCCTCTGCCCCGGCCTTGGCCTAAAAAAGTCATGAATGGCATCATGGGGCGGGGTTGATAGAATGAATAGGGTGGTTGCCAAGGCATTTGGTGGCTGCCAGGGAACTGAGGATAATTATAAAAGGGTTGAGAGAGAGTGCTCTCATCAGTACTCCATCCATCTGAGGACGAACTGTTGCTGTTGTTGCGGGGCTTTCTGGGGTAGGACTTTGACTCATCAGAAGAGCGTGATTGTGTGTCAAAATCATCTTGAATATAGGGATATATCTTTTCCCTACTGAATCTAGTGATATCCTTTTGGAGTTTAGAAATTTTCTGGTTAGTCAAGAATTCTTTGGTTTCATTTAATTCCATATTAATCTCTGCTAAACGGCTCTTGAAGGCAGCCAGGGTCACAGTGGTTTTTATGGTGCCTTCAAGGAGATTGATTTGTATAGCGATAGAATCTGCTAGACGCTTGGAAGTATTGATGATCAGGACTAGCCAGTCCCTGGTACACTTCCAAGCAATCTGGGCCCAGTCTTTTCTAAATGCTAAGTCTTGAAGAAAGATCCTGGGCATATTGGAAACTAATAGGCCATTAGGGGCGATATTGGCTCTTAGGTATTCAGTCATTATGGTTCCATGCATGATGGTCTTAATCAAATCGCATTTCAGGGTGGACAATTTGTCCCAATCCTCTTTCAAACTGCCTGAGGGTGCTGATCCATCTAGGCTCAGGATGGACGATGTTTGCAGAATTGCTGCTACCACGTCGTCATTGAAGCTAAGACCTTGGAAAGTATCCATGATCTTCTTAACACTAGTGCGGAGGGTTCCGCGTTAGTTTAAGAGTCATTTTACACTTTCCTTCTGTTTTTAATCTTGGTCCCGGTCTTATTCCATTGATTAATTTAATTGACTCGCTCCTATTAAGACTGGGAACCAATTTTAGCTTTCACTCTCCTGCCAGGATTAGCGCCTGACCGCAACACCAGGTCTTGTAGTGTCAGCTACCACGGCTGCTACCTAAAAGATCTCCGGCAAAGAGCCCCCTTACGAGGAGCCCGTCAGACATTGCAGCGCCGGTCTGACGAGGAGCTACCCGATGATGAAGCATGACATCCTCTCGGATGTGTGAGGGCTCTTGCTCCTGAACTTTAATGTTCCCCTAGTGATTATATTTTTCCATTTGGAACAGTGTACACCTTTTTTGTATATATATGTGTACAATCATATCTCTTCAATCAGTCTTCTTGTTGCTTTGATCATTTGACCCGATCTGGTTATTGGAAGCTATAAGAGGTCATCTTCAGTGTCAGAGATTGCTAGAGAGGGTGAAGAGAGAGCAGTAGTCACTGAGTTTTCAGGGCCATCTTTCTTTCCCCATTTTGAGTTGAAGACCAATGAATTACAGGCCTAAAGTGAGAAGAATATCTGGTAACAGTCTTCCCTGGGTGCTGGGCAGTCTCCGTGTGTACCTTGGTAAGCAGCACTTGGAAAAGTTCAGCAGCATATGGAGCATCAGATTTTATTTCACACATCTGTCGGGTGATTACCAAATCACCTCTTTTAAACGTGATGCCCTTTGTATGTTGCCTCTTGTCTGTGTAAGCTTTCATTTTCTGCTTGTTAACCAAGTCCCTTGTACAACTCAAATACTTGCTTTTTTCTCTCTTGGTGGTCCATTGAGGTTACTTTTTGTCATTGTTCTCCTGAACATCAAAGTTGCGGAGCTTTCCCCTATGGTCGAGTGGGGTGTTGGATGATGAACTCTTAGAGTAGAATTTATTACTGTTTTCAAACTGAGGTTTTCAAGAGTTGCACGCTGTACTGGCTTCTTTTGGGTACTCATAAAACACTCAACAAATCCATTGGCCTGCGGCCACAGAGGTGTACACTTTTGATGCTTTATGTCCAGATGCTCCAGGAATTCTTTGACTTCTCTACTGTTAAATGGTGGCCATTACCAGACTTCACAATTGCTGAAATGCTCCAGGTTGCAAAGATGCCATCAAGTTTTTCAATGATGCGCGGATGGAAGATCTTCAACCAAAGGGAAACGTGAGTACTCATCCACAATCACCATCAGGTGATGTCCATTATCAAGAGGACTGAAGACGTTGATAGCTATTCTCTTCTATGCATTCTTAGGGAACTTGGACATGTTCAGAGTATGTTGAGTAACATTGGTAGAAAGGCAGTGGCATATATGACAGGCCTTGTGTTCCTTTTCAACTCTTTCATCTAAGTACGGAAAGCAAACTCGGTTTCGAAAGCTCTTTTTGTGGCAACAATACCACAATGTCCTTTGTGAGCCATTTCAATTACTTTCTGTCACAGATTCTCCAGAATCAGGATTCTTGACCCTCGTAGTATAACGCGTTCCTGAGTTATGAACAATTCATCTTTGACATTTCTGTATCTTTGATATTCATCCTCATGGTGAGAGGTTGAGTGTATCCGTTCCATGACTGATGTGTAATTATGGTGGTCATTTTGACATCAGCAGTAAAAACCACCTACCGCTGTGGTGACTACCGCCAAAATACCGCCACTGTGGCTACCATCCACCCACCATATTATGAGCACTGCCGGACTTCCACCACAAGAAGGGCAGAAATCCGGTAGTGTTCATGGTGGCGGACGGTGGTAAGGTGGAGCTGCTACCACCAGCACCGCCACGCCAGCAGAATGCCACCAGACATATTATGACAAGTAATACGGCCTGGTGGTGTTCTGCTGGCGGGGCGCTGCTGGTGGTAGCTGTGCCCCTTCCCGTTGCCTGCCGGAAGACCTCCTCAACAAAGGTAAGTCGGGCTTCCAACAGGGGAGACGGTGGGAGGGTGGGGGGTGTTGTGTGTGTGTTGGAGTGTGTGCATGAATGTGTGAGTGAGTGTGTGAATGCGTCTGTGTGTGTTTTGTTGTTTGTGTGGTTGTACACGTGTGAGTGAATGCGTGTAAGAATAGTGAAGTGAGTGCGAGTCTGCATGTCAGTGTGATTGTGAGTAAGAATGTGTGTGAGCATGTCTGGAAGTATGCATGTATGAATGCGTGTATGCCAGTGTGAGTGATTGGGTGTATGTGTGGTGCGTGTCTACGGGTGTGTGCGTGAATTGGGGGTGTGTGTGTGATGATCGGAGGGGGTAGAGGAATTGCCTGTCACCGGTATGCCCTACCGACATGGTTTTCGTGGCATTGCTAACGCCACAAAAACCATGGTGGTAGGCAGGCTTATAATGCTGCTGGTGGTACTGTGCCAGCCGCCGGGCTGGAGATTATTATATCTCCAGCCCGGCGGCTAATACCACCATGGCGGTATGAGAGGAGAAGTGGCGGGTCGGCTGCAGCCAATCCGCATTCTTATAATGTGGCGCCACATTAACACTAACACTCACCGCAGGGGTCATAATGACCCCCTATGTCTTTTAACTTCAGCATGTCACTAGCATGGCTCATGGCAGTGATGATCTGAGCGACCAGGATAGCAGCTGGTGTATTTGACTTGACTATTAAATTAAGGTAGGCTTCAGCTGTCTTGAATGGAGTACGGTGACCTTGTATAGGTACTCTCGAAAAGTAGTGAGCAGGATTTTGATCCATTTCTGGACAATGCACAGTTGTATTGTCATATTCTTGCCATCTGAGCGCCCATCGTTAAATGGGAGGAGGCATCTTGGCTTTGGATTGCCAAAGATGGTCAATAAAGCTTGATGATCAGTTAGCAGCATAAACGGTTTTCTGCACAGGAATACCTGGGAAAATTCACTAGTCCATACCATGGCTAAACTTTCTTTGTCAGGTTGTGTAAGGACGTTCTGTTTGGGACAAATGTATACCAGCATATGCCCCAACATGCCGTCGAGCATTTGGACGTCCACTGTGTTGTGCAAGGATAACACTTAACCCGACTGGACTGGTGTGAAAGACAGCCTCTGTATGAAACTCTGGATTGAAGTATTTCATTTCAGTAGCATGTTTAATGGAATGTTTGATTTTCTTGAAACTTCTCTTACGTTTTTGTGACCATTGAAAGGAAACATTTTTCTTTGTCAACTCTTGTTATGGAGCATCAACAGTGGCAAAGTCTTGTCTGTACCTTGAACAGTAACTGGCCATGCCAAGAAAGGAGCGTATCATCGAAACATCAGCTTTTGACTGGGCTTGTACTTTTGCAACTGTCACACCCACATCAGAAAACATATGGCCAAATAATTTTTGTTTTGCCTTGTTGAACTCACAGTTGTTTGCATTCAAAGTCAAACCTGCATCACTGAGTAAAAGACATGCTTGTGGGAGAGCTCTGTTGTGCTCCTTTTGTGTAACTGCAAAAATGAATATGTCATCACTATAGTTGAACGCATTTACAACAGGCTGTAGGATACTTCAAATGACGTCTTGGAAAAGTTCTGCAACCGAAGACATGCAAAGCGCTGGACTTCTGCCAAGCGAGATCGCGCTGCGAAGAAAAGATAAAAAGTAGTACCCAAACCGGATGGAAAACAGCGAGCCTTGCATGTTTTCAGTACTTGTTCGCAGAGCACGAGGAGGGCTAACCACCGGAAAAGGCATGACGTATGCGTGCTGGCCACTAATGTAAGCTAGCAGATTTTGAAAGGCAAGCCCACGAACAAATGAACGACAGTGATGTGACACGGATGTGGCTCCGAGCCCTTTTCTATCTACTAAAGCGTCGCACAAGCGAAATGCATGTGCAAGCGCATGCGCCGCAGGCTTGATCCTAAAAATTCAACAAAGCATGTGGGTAGACAAACAATTTGCAGAAGTGATTGTATTAGCAATGGATCACAGCTGACATGATGAACACGTTAGAAAACGTGCTGTCAGGAATGCACTATTTTTGTTGATTTTTGTAGGTCTTATTAGGCAGTTGAATCATATTGACTCCAAGGGCCAGCTGTATCAAACATTTTTGCCATCGCAAAAACGCATTTTGGTATGTATCTTGTTACCGAATTGCAATATGTATTTGCAACAACATACAGGTTCCGTATTTGGAAGGGGCATGTCAAGGGCGTCCCTTCCTAATACCGAATCGCAGAAGTATGTAGGAATGTTTTGTGACCCAAATGCGGTCGCAAAACATTCACATTTTACCGCCCATTGAAAGTAGGTGGTAACCCATTCGCAACACTGCCTACCCTTAAAAATTTTTAAGAAAGCTTTTCATTTTTCTTTTTTAAATGCATACCATTTTCCTTTAAGTAGAACGGGCTGCATTTAAAAAAGATTGCCTTATTTAAAAGCAATCAAAGACATGTTGGTATGTTGAGCCCAGCAGGCCACCATCCTAGTGATTTTAGCCATTTGCAATGGGTCGCAAATTGCGACCTACCTCATGAATATTAAAGAGGTAGGTCCATTTGCGGGCCCTTGCAAATTGCTATATGGAACTTCTGGAGTTTCATACATTCCAATAGCGATTACTTAATTGTGATTTGCAAAAAATCACAATTTGGTAATCGCTATTGGTAATAATAACACATCTGGCCCTAAGTGTTTCGTGATGAGAAGAAACCAGAGGCCTCTCTCATCCTTACTGACATCATAAGGGATTTATTTATCCTTTTTAACTGCACCTACAATGTTTTTCTACTTTTTACTAATGCTCTGATTAGTTTGAGGTTTGTTCCATTGTTTTGAGTTTGATGGGCAGATTAAAATAAAGAAAAGCAAAAAAGTGACAGGGGGAATTAACCTCAGCACTGCTAACTCCTTACGCTCACATTCTAGTCCTCTCAGTCTTGGTTCTGCTCCACTAGAAACAGTCCATCACAAATTACCAGGCCTAGTCCACTCCTGACAGGAACTCATGCCACACTAGCCTGGTTTTGGCCTACTTTGGTCTCACCAGTAAAGTACAATTTGAATCTTGTGGAACAATGAGCATTGGACCCACGTCTGTTGCATATAGGGCATCTCACTTAGAAAAACAAATTAGTGGTGGGTAGAATGCTTGATTGAATTAATCTGAGCAACTCAAAATTATTTGGTCAATTTTCTAGTCGATCTTGTTTTTCCTACCAAGCTACTTTGAACAGTGAGTAATCACATGCAAATCAGTCTTGGTCCTGCTACAATATGAATAGTCCATCCTCACCACAGGACTCAACCTGCACCTCACTGACAAGGACTAGATAGTCAGAAAATGGCCTGAGATTGTTTTCCAATCGGATGGGACCTGGCAGGTTAGACTGTTCCTACTGGAGCAGGGCCAGGTATGATTTGCTTGAGGGAAGTGCTTGACAAAAGTGCAGAGTGGGCAAAATGACTGACTAGAATGTAGTCTCTAGTACCTGTCACTGGCTTCGATTACTTCCAGCATCACACCAATCACCTTTTTGTTTTCCACAGTGTGATGTTCTAAATATGATGGTTGAACCCAAATGGATGTGAGTCCTGTGCTTACTGGGCCTAGGGTACAAGTTGCACCTCACTGATGAGGCCCAAGTAAGTTGAAACAAGAGTCCTGTTCACAGGTGACCTTGTCTCATAGTTTGGGGTGAACTGTTTGGACAGGAGCAGGACAAAGCCTGGTTTTCATGAGAGTAGTTCTTGATTGGAGCAGCAAAAACAATGGACTGGTACACGGCCTAGAATAATTATCTGTAGATAAGATTATTTCAAACATTTTGTTCCTCATACTTTTGTTTTCCATAGATTAAAACAGTGGTACAAAAAAGCTAAAATTAAAATGGAACACAAAGTAACACAAACTCGGCGTTGTACCACCCTTCTGCAGCCATATGGGAATGTGAATCAGAGTCAGGCTGGTATAAACGTATATTCGCTGTAACCATATGTTTTATATGGTGCCTGTGAATACATTATATGTAGGACTTGCAGTTTTGATTGTTATTGATTTTTTCACATAAATACAGGTGATAACAATATGTGTTAGAACCATTGGGCAAGCAAGGGGCCACAACCACGGTAGTTGTTTACTTTTACCACTGGTGTCCAAGGGCCTGGTCTTCGATGTCACTACAAACTGAACAGAACACCAAAGGCTGAGTACAGAACTTGAACTTTAGGCTACCATGGCTAGCAGTTCAGGCATCTCAAGGAGGTAATGCGGGGATTGATGTCAAGTTTTGGGTTAAGACATCACTCAAGAGAGTTAGGAAACATACTATATGAGAAATATGGAGAATGGCTCAATGAAGGCTACAGTCATGGATGAAAACTGTTATAGGGTAGGGTTTAAAAAACTCTGCCTCAGCCACCAGTGGACCAGTAGTTGACTTCTAGGCCAGAGAAGGCATAAAAGGTTAGTGGATGCAGAAGACCGTGCCTGACAACTTCGATTGTTTTGACTCTCTTGCTTGGTATTATAGTTCTGCTCCCTTGCCTTTGTTGTTTCCCCCTTTGTAATTTCTCTTTGTCTCTCTTCTCCAGCTTCCTTACATTAACCTCTGTATTTGTTTTGGGGTGGATCTTGGTATTTTTAAACTTAGCCATTGTTTTTGCCCTTGCTCTGGTTATTCCCTGAGATTTGTCTTAGTTGCCCGGAAAATTGTTTCTGACCTGACTGCAGATTGTCACTTTTTGGTTTGGCCACCACGATTCAGCTTTCTGGTGAATCAGAGCGCTACTCATCTTCAGTTCTCATGCAAGGTTCTGCTTTGCGTGGAGTCTATTTACAGTAACACTTTTCCTCAGACCAAGAAAGCTTGCTCAAGTTACTTCTACAGTACACACTGACTATAAGAACCCTTCTTCCATTATCTGATATGCACTTTCTGCTTTTTTCTCTCTTGACAGTGAGTCATATTGCGTCTTTTTGTCACTGTGTCATGCTCTATCTCAGTCAGTGCAGTCATGGTCTTTGTGAAACGGTTGTGACAGTTAGAGACTGAGAACTCAACAGTTACTAAATAATGATTGTCCAATCCAGTGCTTATTCTTTATGAAGGAAAAGTACTTTATTATACCAGAACAAAATACCATTGAATGGATTGTGGTTCGATAACAAGTAATGCAGGCAAAGATGTGTCATGCCCAGAACAATCTCACCGGTACAGGCTCATTATGAATAGCATAAGCAGACCTCTGTGTCGGTGGCCCTTGGCCAACCCTTCAGTGCCCCAGCCACTGGCAACGCCTACTGCAGCTTTTTCTAATGCCAAAAGAGTCTCAATATATGGTGAGTGCAAGTTCAAAGGTGCAGGAGTTACCTGAGTGTAGCAGCAGTGAAGTCCACAGTGCTATGTCCTCACTTCAAAGTGCATGTGCAATGGCTACCCTTCCTCTGATGTTCAGGAGCTCTGTGCAGGGAGCGACTGATCAGCGGGCATGGTTTCAGTTTCCATAGAGGAAGCAGGCCCAAAGCAAAAGCCCACCCCTAAAAAAGGGACCACTATTCAGTGCCAGTAACTGTCAGTCTGCGGTGATTCTTGGCTCCCCTGCAGCGTGAACACATGACGTCAGGTACAATCTTTGGACAGTCACCATCCCTGCTCTCCTTCTCCTTGGGTGGCGCACTGAACCAATTGGGGTTTAAGATGTGATCAGGAAGTAGGAAGACTGACTCCAGCAATAAAGTTGGTTCTTCTGCCACTTCCTCTCTATCTTGAACCACATCTGTTGTGATTTAACAGTGAAGGTGGAGGCATGAAGACCCACTCCTGTCATTCAGGTTAGCTCCTGCATCACTCCCACACTACTGTGCACTTCTGGGGTATCCCTTGCACTAGGGCAGAGATGCTAAGCTTCTCTCAGCAGGCTTTTTTTGCAGTGGTACCTTCTCCGCCCATCTCTCATCAGGCCAGATGGACTCCAGTAACGTGGAATTCCCACAGCTTCTCCAGCAGCTCCTTGCAGACTTTCCTTGTTGACATTGACAGGAACTGCCGTAACACTGATACCTGCCAATGACTTGAGATGTTTGCTTGGCCGGCGGACATCTCTTAATGTGGAAGATCGGTACTCTGTCAAAGCAAAGGGTACTTTACTCCGTCGCCACATGGAGGTCTAACCATACATTGTACTCTTATTCAGACCCTTACTCATGCCCTAAGAAAACTATAACTCGTTCTTTCACGATGCACTTCTAAGTAACTCCCAAATTACGGCACTCATGATTTCCTTGATAACATCATTGGTAATATCAATGTAATAAATGCAAAAAGAAATTGGATGGAAAAACTGTGCATGGCGGGGGTGCCTTAGAGCATGAATTATAGTTAGTTGAGGTAACTCTAACTGGTGAATTTCTATGGTTTCTTACATTTAAAATGTGAGCCTAACTATAACCTCCCTTTAACTTTTGCTTTTTTAAAGTGAATATATATGTATACATATATTTATATGTATATCCTCAAGGTCTGTGGAATTAAGAACAGTACATCTACAATTGGCTAATATATACACTTACTTTCATGCGCAAGTTATTATTTTGTTTACAATACTTTTTGAAGGCGCTACGTTTTTTGCTATGCAATACAGTGCCATACAGCTATTGTATGTTGGCAACATTCACTGTGTCTTAAGGTTTTTTTAAATAACTTTTGTTTCTAGTAGGGAAATCCAATCCATAAATTAAATTAAGGGTAAAGCCATCAGAACAAATAAGTTCACAAAAGTGCATGCAACTCTTCTCTGCGATGCATCTCCTCTTTCTTCGTGTCTCAATGAGATAGTGGTATTTGTCTATATAATTTTATTTTCAATACTTATTTATGAATTGAATATTCAAAAATAGTTATTTTCTAGAAAATTATTATTTAATCATCAAAACTATCAGCTCCCCGTCTATGCTTTGATCACAAATCTAAAAGGGCAGTCAAAACCTTCTCATGGACATTCAACAATATTCTAATTTTGTGATAGGTTATAATCACGGGGGCGTAAATGTATATTTCTCTTTCATTTATTTATTGCTATATGTGATATAATCTAGTATGCTCTTCTTTTGGAAAGATATATAAACAAAAGAGCTCTAAGACATTTATAGTCTGATTTAATTTTACATGGTAATTAACAATCCTCCAATTTGAGCAGAGAGTGCTCAGCGGTTTTAGTCTCTGGAAGCAGATACTTACTGCTGAACACTATAATTTCCTTCCCAGGCTGCTCCAGAATTTTGTCTTGATGAAACAGGTTGTGTCAGCAGGTGCACCCTTGGGTAAGGTACATCACATTTCAGATGGTGTGTGTTTGGCTTTTGGGTACACAATAACATTGAAGCTATTGCGAACCGGGTGTATCGTTATTCAGTGGTCGACCGTAAGGAAAAGGGTGGGATAAGATCCATTGGTTTGGTTGAGGCTGTGGAACCTGGAAGCCAGGGGGCACATTTATAACTTCGGTTTCCTCGCTCTTGCAAAACACAAAGTGGTGCACGTGCAGTGTAAGCCAAAAATATGGCTTATGAACCGACGCAATGCCACCTTGCCTGGCCCTGAGTTGCTTTATAAATCTGGAGTGACGTAAGGCAGCAAAATCGCTGCGTTGCATTACTCTGCCTCAGGGAGGCATTCCATGATTATTGCATGAGTGTTTGACATATTCCCAGATTTACCAGAAGTGGTACACCTGGAAATGCGCAAAAATGCTACGCATTTCCAGGTGAGGCATAATGAGGAGGATATCTTCCTCAGGAATTGTAAACCACCTTACAACACAGGCACCCTTGCAGCGTAGTGCCTGTGTTGGTGCTATGCAGTCAAAATGGGTCCAGCACAGGGACAAAGACAGGAATGCACCATATACTTTTAAATAAAGCGCATTCTTGCCCTTTCCCTGTCACGCAGCACAGCAAGGTTACTTGCTGCGCTGCTTCACTTTGGTATAAATATGCCCCATAAATTCTGGCCCAATTTCCTCACTTCCCAAGGTGCCTTTTCATCATATTGCCGTGTTTACCCTGCATGCACAAATTCGAACCTCCCAAGGTTGACTGTGTGCCTTACAAACCTGGACATTTAATTGAGTGCTGAATTTAGTTTCTGTGAATCGAACTTATCGGAAAGTTGCTTTAATCAGTAGTAGAGGTCAGGATGACATGCCTGTCTCACTGATCACTTCATTAAGGGGATTACAACATATAAACAATATTGGTATACAACAATATTTAAGTTTTAGATGCTTAAAACTTCAATATTATTGTATACAATTTAAACATTCTATACTTACTATTGATAATATTTACCTCAATATAGTGCTACTCTTGGTTTTCTTGTCTTCAATATTTAGTACCAACAGTATTCTGGCTTCCATAATTAAGGGTTCATACCACGCAAATACAATATGAACTGCCCCACAAGCCCCTGGAGACCAAATGGCAACTTACGAGGGAACAATCATGCAGAACCACCAGGTGGTAGGTGTATCCTCCTCAACGATAGCCACCACCTTGAAACCCATCAATCCGAATTCTAACCCAGCCACAGTACAGAGACCGCCCTCATCTCCTTCAAATATCACATCTGAAAGATCATGGATAGAGGTGACACTGCGGCCCTACTGTACCTTTCCCCAGCCTTTGATACCATCTCCCACACCATTCATATCCAGTGACTGCATGAAGCTGACATCCAAAGACATAAATTTGACTGGATTTGCTCCTTCCTGACAGGCTGTACTCAGTCAGTCAGCCTGAGTCACTTCACCTAGGACACCATGAACCTCATCAGCGGAGTTCCACAAGGATCCACCCTCATCCCCACCATATTCAATGCCTACATGACCCTCCTCACCAGCATTATTCATAGAATCATCATTATATTCTATGCTGCCGACATCCTGCTCATTCACTCTCTCTCTAACAAGACACCCAATACCTGGATACATTTTTCCACCTGCAGGACCAACGTCGCCATATGGATGAAAACCATTTACCTCAAGCTCAACACAGATGGTTGTATGATGGAACAATACATTCTTTTGCAACGCACATTGTGACCATGCATGTGTTACAACGAGAATGCCATTACAACACATAACCTTTACCACACACGCCTTTACAACAAATTACATTGTATAAGCATTTATGTTAAAGACATATGCGTGGTAAAGCTTTTCTGTGACCCCTGCCCTGAGTCCTAAACGAGGTTCCTGATGTGACTACCCCTTTGCCCCCACCCTTCTAAAAAGTACCCAACCCCTGCCCTAAGCCCTAAAACTGGACCCCAGCGTGACCCAATCCGGCCCCCACCCTTCTAAAAACTACCCAGCCCCTTCCCTAGGCCCTAAAACTGGACCCCAGAGTGACCCCAGCCCCCTTGCTTCTAAAAACTACCTGACCTCTGCCCTAAGCCCTAAAACCAGACCCCAGCGCGGTCCCCCAGGCCCCCCATCACTTCTAAAAAATACCCATCCGCTGAACCTTAAAACAGTACAACCTACCCCTGCCCTGAGCCCTAAAATTGTCCCCCAACCCAAAAACCGCCCTCCTGCCCTAAAACTGTAGTCCCCCCTCCAAGCCCTAAAATCATCTCTGTCTCCCAACCTGAGCCCTAAAATTGTCCACCGCCCTAAAACCGTTCCCCTGCCCTAAAACCATATCCCCCCTCGAAGCCCTAAAACTGTCCCAGCCACCCTGCCCTGAGCCCTAAAATTGTCTGCCGCCCTCCAACCCCAAGCACGAAATCCCCCGAAAACTGTACACCCCAGCTCCAAGCCCTAAACCCACCCCCACCCTGAACCCGAAACCCCCCCAAGCCTGAAAACCACCCCTCCGCCCCTGCCCTGAAAGCATACCCTCTGCCCCCACCCTAAAACTGTATCCCCCCACTGCCCAAGCCCTAAAACAGTACCCACCCACAGGCCCAATCCCCCCTACCTCACTCATGAAGACAGAGTCAGCTCCTCTGCAGCTTGGCACAGCTTGTTCTGAATACACAGAAGGATCTCTCCGTTTCCTCTAACGACGCTGATAGCCTTTATCATCATTACCACGCATAATCCTTAGCATGCTTACCAGTACAAGATAATTTGTTGTAATGCTGTGCATGGTAAAGGCTATTTATGGTAATGATGCATGCATTGTAAAACATGCATGGTAAAGGTTAGTGGGGGAAATATCTGTGTTGTAATGGCCGTTTCCCAACACAGACAATAAGGGCGTAGTTATCTTTGGCAAAGGCACCTCGCTCTGCGATTCCACTTGGGGGCCTGCTGAACTCAGACTCACACCCCTCTCAGCAACCCACTCAGAAAACCTCAGATTAAGAATTGACAACCACTCACCATGACCACCCAAGTGAACGCAATCTTTGTTTCTTGCTTTCACACACTCAAGATCCTCAAGGAGATCTTAAAATTGCTCCCCAACAGCACTCGCAGGACCATCACTAAAGCCCTCATCTCCAGCAAACTGGACTACAGGAATGCAATCTATACCTGAATCAATGCTCAACTGACCAGACGACCTCAGACCGTACAAAATTCAGCAGCCAGGCTCATGCTCAAAACTTAAACTTACATCATCCTTCACCTCAAAGAGCATCTCCTGCTCCAAATCCAAAAATGAGCACTTTTCAAACACCTCACCCACACATACGAAGTCGGAAAACAATGTTGGCCCCAAATACCTTGACAACAGCTTAAACGTGCACAAGCATACCACACATGTCCTCTCAGCCAGACTCCTACTTGTACACATCCCTGGCATATGGAAAACAGGACCCTATGGTCATGCCCCTTCCTACCTTTGTCCTAAGGCCTGGAACAACCTTCCCCCTGTACATCAGAGCTGTCCCCTCAGTTCTTGAAGTCCGCAAGAAACTGAAGACTTGACTGTTCATGTAGCCCTGGCTCAGCCAATACAGCTCCTGCTTCATTGCCAGGATACCCTCCCAGGTAAGTCTTCCACTTTATAAATACACATAACACGACACCCTTCACATAATGGACTCCCCACCAAATGCAAAATCTAAATTTACTGTCTCACAGGGCCTGCAAAGACAGTAACCCTGAAGTCAATACTGTCCTGCGCACCTAAGAAATATGAAAATGTGCAGTGTTTGGAGCTCCATCAAACATGGGCTTCCCCTGGCTTGCAGTAGTCCCATAAAGTAGAGGCACAGCATCAAGTTGCCTTGTCCATCTTTGTGTCCCTCCGTGGACCACCAACCAGAGGCTATCAGTTGAAGCCAGAAAGAAGTTATGGGAGGCAAGATGCACTGTGCAGGACAGAACTGTTTGTCCTCTTTAGGTCTAACATCACAGGCATACTAGACAGTGCATGTGCTCTCTGTTGTGGTATGTATTGTTAGCTTACTGTGAGCTTAGAGTGCCTGCTTTGCTTACCATTGGTTGGCTTTATTTGTCGCTCACATTTGTTTCTTATTCATCAGCTTGTGTAGGCTTTTCTTCTCTTCTTGTGTTTGTCCCGCCCATGGAGCATGGGTGCATTATTTGTGTCATTCCACTGCTCGCTTTCCAAACATTACTTTTTTCTTGCTGTTTAAGGTCTCGACTAGCATGCATGTGTTTTGCAGATGTCTCTCTCGTGTATTTCTCTCCCCTCATGTGCTCCATGTTCCTCTTTGTTACCTGTATGCTTCACGTTTCTGTCTATCTGCTGTAAGCTTCTCTTCACCAGCTTCACATTGCTGTATCTCGCCTATTTGCATTTCCCCCACCCCACGCTGTCCGTGTTGCTTCTGCCCCCAATCGCGATCTCCATGCTGCTTCTGTCTGCGACCATTCATGTTGCTTTCCCCACGCACGCCCTACGTTTTACTTCCGCCCTTCTTTTCACATTTCCCCCATGCCCTACAACACCCTTGTTGCTTCCATCTCTTCATTGCTCTGCCTTTCAGTATGGCTTCCTTCCACTGTCTGTAATAAAACAATGCTTTCACATATGTTTATATTTTTAGTTACAGATCAAACTCGGATCAGTAACTAAAAAAAGCGGCTCTGTTAAAGCTTTTTTTCTTTAGCAATGCTGCACAACATTGGGGATATTTTGTGGGCTCGGCTAAAAACATTGGCAAGCCAATAGGTCGTAAAGGCGAGACCGTTTGTCTATGCCAATGCTTGTTATACTTGTTGAGGTAAATCATGTTATTCCCCAGACTGCATTCTCCAGTCGTCTTGCCTGCTGTTCCTTCTTGGCTCCTTGTTCTTATCAGCTCCTGGGTGACCTTTAGGCACTGGTGGGGTATGGAGGATGTAACCTCTATTTCTTCTCTTCCTTGCCTCTGGTTGCGTTGCATAAGTTTCTTGAAGTCCTTTTAATCTTGCTTGGCAGTGCTAAATTGAGCTTTGTACTTTACGAAAAATAACTGGACTCATGCTTGTACTTGTATACTTCGTTAATATGCAAGGTTACAGCTAAATGAAACCACACATACTTGTCAAAACAGGAGCAGGTACATCTCATTCTGTAGTCCTACATCTCCACCTGCCAGAACTAATCCCTCTCTGGAGTGCACCAAAGATAGGAAAGATTTTGCAGTTTCAGGCAGGACGCGCCAATCTCTATTTTCAAGAGAGATCTTCTTAGGCGCCTCGTGTAAACTGCATACATCGCTGAATCTTGGCAATGTTAAATGTCTCTGCGGATGATGGATCTCTCTCGCCTGTATTATTACGCTATTAACGCTGTTGGAAACGTAATTGTCTTATTCCATTTGTACTATGCTTGTGTTTTAAATTCTTTGTCAACCTGGGCCCGGGGTTTTGATCGCAATATACAAGACCTGAAAAATAACTAAAATGAGCACAAGTGTAAGGGTTTTTGAAGCCTCTGGCAAAATTAAGTTTACCTTCAGTGCACTTTGGCGCAACTTTATCAACACTGCTGCAAAGTCATGCAAAGTGATGCAAAGCAGCATTAAGTGTTGACAAATGTATTTACTTTCTTCCGCAAACCTTTATTTTTGCTGGAAAGTTGCACTAAAATGTAACACAAATAGCATTTTGCACTTCTTTGCATCAAGGGAGTATCTCATGGGTTGTGCATGGGAATTCCAATGCCAGCAATCATGGGGCATATTTAAGAAGGTGCAGCACCACTTTTCTTGCGCCCCTTAGCTCCCCCTACCGTCACCATGTGTGCACTGAATTTAAAATACAGCACACCATTGTGCAAGGTAGGGAACAATATTGTCATTTTGTTTTTAATGCTATTGAGTACTCTGCAGGATAGCGCCAAAATGTGGGCGCTGCTCCTGCAGAGTACATAGGGGTCCGTTAGAAATAATGGTATGCCCTATTTTAACGTCTGCTCTGAGCAGGCGTTAAAAGTGCTTAAAAAATGGCACAAGGAAATCTCTTAGATTTCCTTCTGCCATTTTTTCGTCATCCCTAACGGGGAACACCCCCCTTGCATACATTAGGCCTGGCGTAGGCATAATGTGGCGCAAGGGTTTACAAAGTGGCGTAATACATACATTGTGCCACTTTGTAATCATGGCACAGGGAAAATGCCAGTTTAGCTATGCCTTAGTGTAAAAATAAATTATGTTATGGCAGCAATAATGTGGCACTAGGGGGTCTTAAATATGTCCCATGGTTTCTAATGCAGGGCCCTAGTTACTAAAATTGGTAAACAGGGCTTTGCTAAAAAAGGAACTTGTCTTTGTGGCAGGTGCAAAACAAGGATAAATGTTTTACTTTTCCTAACTTCTCAAACATATCATGTGTGCTCCACCATACAGCACACTTTGATGTGTAAAAGGTTTTAAATATTAGAGGCATATTTACAAGAAAGTGGCTCATCATAGATGATGCACCACTTTTCTTGCACCCCCCCCCCCAACAACACCATGTGTACACCGCATTTATGATACAGCGGTACCATGCTACACTTTAGGCAATAGCGTCAAAAATGTCAATGCTATTGTGGTGCTTTGGTAGACTAGTGGCAAAAATGATGGCGCTAATCCACCAAAGTCAAGGGAGGACCATTGAATATAATGGAAGAGTCACTCAAACGCAGGCGTTAAAAATGATGTTAAAAATGGTGCAACAAAATCTTGTAGATTTCACTGCGCCATTTTTCTGGGCCTCCTTACGGGGGAACACTCCCTTGCATACATTATGCTTGGTGCAGGCATAATGTGGAGCAAGGGGGTTACAAAGTGGCGCAATGCTTGTATTGGATTGTAAATATGACACAACGAAAATGCCTCCTTAACGCCACATTAGAGTAAACAAAATTATGCTAATGTGGTGCAAGGAGGTGCAAGGGGCTTGTAAATATGCCCTTTAATACCTTGCACTGAAAGAGTACCTTTGAAGTGCAAAAGCTGTCACACAAGTGTGCATAGTATCGGGCATCCCAGTCCTGTAGAAGATAGAAGCAGCACCATATTGTGCTATTTGTAGCTCAGCACGGCTTTCTCCCCATAGCAAAACAGAATGCATGCAACTTTGGTGCAGAGTTGCATTGCACTATGTTTAAATAAACGTGCCCCTTCCTTTTCCCTCGCAACAAGTCCTTTTCAGAGACACTTTTAGCAATCTGACGCCCTCGTGTGGCCATTTGTAGTTTAGCAGTACAGCTGCGGCTTTGAGTCGCTTTTATAATAGCACTGACTGAGAGCTCAGGAGCTCACACCGATATAGTTAAGCTGGAAAAGCATCAAGGTGATCCAGAAGGAACAAGGAGACAAAAAGAAAGACAAGGAGGGTGTTGACACACATATGCCACTTTGGACTTAGAGGAGAAAGTGACACTGGGCCTTCCTGCAATGCACTATTTAAATGGGCTCTCAAATAACGGGGTGTTAATTAAAGATAAGTGGTATTTTCACCTTCTACAGTAGTTCCTCGCCGCTTCACCACATGAACTCCCTCATTATTCTAGCTTCTTCAATCGGGTGCAATCGTTCCTTTCTGAATGTTCTTATAACGGTTCTTTAACGCTCTTTTTTCAATGCATGAATTTATAAATACTTGTGAAAGGTGTTAGTTTTGGTCGTCTGCAATTAAAGACGAAGCTGAAATGGTCAACCAGACTAAAGTGAATGGACAAAACCTTGTTAAGGATTGTATGATATAGGATGGTGCATAGCCTTATAAAAGCGCTTTCAGCAAACCTGCAAATAATGTGACACATCTGGGATTCTGTCATGTTATGTTATACTACACTACAACAGTTTATTCTAGTGGACGTTCCCCAATTGCCTGGCCTCTTAGCGCTTTTTAATGCAGAGTATGCGGCTGATGTCCTCCGACCAACCCTGAGCCGATTGAAAGGTGATAACGAGGTCCAGGATTCAGGGGTTTGCGTTTTGAGTTGTGCTTTTGCGATGCGACACCCATGCCAGGTGTGTGGCGTAGTCTTTTGTTTGGGGTCTTGTGCAACTTTGTCTTTATTGTGAAAGGCTGTCTGTTGTCCTTACTGGGAAAGTAGGCGAGTGAATGCGTGAGTAGTTGTAGTGAAATGTGTGTTAACGGATGTGCTGGTGTCGTTGTTCTGAAGCTGTCCAGGTGTAACGACGGGGATGCTAAACAGGTGGCATGCTGTGTTATTGTTTGTATTAGGTCGGAATTAATCAGATCAGATAGACAACATCAGAAAAAGAGGTAATACTGGGGAAAAAGCCCCCTTAGCCAATAAAAGGTACACAACGTAAGAAAAAAATAAAATAAAATTAACATATCCAACTGGGATGGAACTGCAATAAACTAGCTTAAGGAGGGATGTACGCAGGGAAAGCAAAAGAGTTCAATGAGCAATCCAAAAAGAGAGCGAAAGAAAGGGCAATCAATGAATCATACAGTCTGTACAAAAGGCACAGGTATTGCAGAATAATCTAAAGTTCCCAGTTAACCCCCCCCCCATATTTTCTCAAATCTCCTGGGCGAGCGGGCTCGCCTTTCTCTAGCCAGAGCCTGTTCCAAACAATATACTTGCCGAATAGTTGCCCACCATTCAGTAGCTCGTGGGGAGACTACTGATACCCAAGATCTAGCAATGCAAAGCCTGGAGGAAACTATGGCCCGTTTTTATACTTTTTTTTAGCGCCGCATTTGCGCCGCTTTTTGACGCAAAACGGCGCAAACCTACAAAATACAATGGTATTTTGCAAGTTTGCGCCGTTTTTGCGTCAAAAAACGACGCAAATTCGGCGCAAAAAAAGTATAAATACGGGCCTATGAGTATAGACAGAAGCTGTCTTAACCCAAAGTCATATTCCATTCTGTATCCTAGTATTATCTCCATAGACGTGAACTGGATTTCGTAGCCTAGACCAGCCATGATCATTTGAGTCACTCCTTCCTAAAATTCCTTAATGGGTGGGGCAGGCATATAACAAATGGAGAATGTCAGCTGCTTGACGTCCGCACTTGGGACAGCTAGCTTTATCTGAATTAAGATTCACAAACCACATCGTTAATTTCTCTGGTGTATAATATAACATGCATATGGTCCTGAATTGCCGCAGTTTCCAAGTTACAGAGTGCACAACGCCCTCCACTGTCTCCAAAGCCCTATATATTTCCGACAGTACCACCTCACAAGAAAGCTCTTTGCTCCATTTGGCAGTCATCCCTCCTATGCTGGCAGAACCCTTGATAAGTCATACTGGTCAATGATTTCCGACTAGTTTTGAGAATATTTAACATAACATCGGAGCCTTCCAGATCAATAGAACCCTTACAACCGGAGAGAAAGTAATTCCTCAGCTGTAGATATTTAAAGAAATTATAATGAGATTAGATGCAATTCGTAACTCAACTCAACAAATGAGGGGCACCATTCACATCAAAAAGCTGTCCCACTGTCCGCGCTCCTAATCTAGCCCAAGCTTTACAGACAGTGGGCCTCATTATGACCCTGGCGGGCGGCGGAGGCCGCCCGCCAGGATCGCGCCCTCCAAATTACCGCGCCGCGGTCAAAAGACCGCGGCGGGTATTACGAGTTTTCCCCTGGGCTGGCGGGCGGTTCCAGTTAAACCGCCCGCCAGCCCAGGGGAAAACGACCTTCCCATGAGGATGCCGGCTCGTAATCGAGCCGGCGGAGTGGGAAGGTGCGACGGGTGCTACTGCACCCGTCGCGTATTTCACTGTCTGCAAGGCAGACAGTGAAATACATTTTGGGGCCCTCTTACGGGGGCCCTTGCCGTGCCCATGCCATTGGCATGGGCACGGCAGGGGCCCCCAGGGGCCCCGCGACCCCCCCTACCGCCATCCTGTTCATGGCGGCTTTCCCGCCATGAACTGGATGGCGGTAGGGGGGGTCAGAATCCTCATGGCTGCGGAGCGCGCTCCGCAGCCATGGAGGATTCCAATGAGCAGCGGAAAGTCAGCGGGAGACCGCTGACTTTCCGCTTCTGACCGCGGCTGAACCGCCACGGTCAGAATGCTCATTGGAGCACCGCCAGCCTGTCGGCGGTGCTCCCGTGGTCGGTGGCCCTGGCGGCCACCGGCCGCCAGGGTCAGAATGACCCTCAGTATCATGAAAAACTCCCGGGAATGCCGCGGTATCCCACAGTGGTGTTTGCCCATGAATTAACTTTACGGAATATATGGCCCAAATTTCTCGCCCGATAGTTACAGTATCCCTGACAAACATAAACCTTCCCTCTTGTAATAACTGAGGTCTGTCACTCTATATAGAAAAAGCCTATGTTCAGAACCTAAATCCAAGTGGTAACCAAGAACAGATAGGTCCGGTTCTGCTAGAGTCAGGAGACTACTAGCGACCAGCATATGAAACCCAAAATATATTTGAAAATCAGGAAGCTGTAGCCCCCCTGCCCGTATGGTAGTTTTAATAAATGTATAGCACATAGGCATGGGCGGAGCTTGCGGAGATTCATCTGCGGAATTCTGAGAAGTTACCGAAGAACTCAGCCAAATTTTGTGGAATTCTGCAAGAGGGCAAAGTTTTATAATACATTATAAATATTAATAATGATGTATAATTATGTTGCCCTAGTGAAATTATCAAACTTCTACTGTATATTTAGTTCAAAATATTGGTCACAAGATGTCCCTGATGCATCAAATAAACATGAATGCAAAAATCCCTCCTAAGTAGCCTCATTTAAGCTTTATGATTTAAGCTCTCTGTTTCCCGTTTTTACTGATTTTTACGGATAAATACTAACAGTAAACAAAGTGTTTCCTGTCTGTATTTTTTTTTTTTAATGGAAAAATACAGAAACTGTTGTCTTCTTTTGAGTGACTTTCCATACTGTTTTCATCAGTTCCAAGCCAACCGCTGGGCAGATAGATGGCATGGAGAATTAAAAACAAGATGTGATTCCCTTACATGGCAACAAATGTCAACATGCATTTGTAGTATAAGGCTAATATTTACTTGTGAGTGTATTGTTATGTTAAATATGACTGCTTAATTTGCTAAAATACAACAGGTGTCAAAGTATTAGCGGACGTTTATTAGATAAACAAATGTGGAAATATGCCATTTTACACCTTCATTTATTCAGAGAACACAAAAAAAATATAGGTAAATACTGATAACATGGTAAAAAAATAAATATGGATAAATACAGACAGAAATGTTAAACAAATAAATATTATAAAACCGGGAGCCGTAATTATGATTGTTCAGGGAATCTATGAGCAGGGGCGTAATTTATGAAAGCATGAGGAAATAGTAAATGGATAGAACTGTAGAACATGCATAAAGAAATAAGCATTTCCTCCTTTGTGGTGCATTAATCGCACTCACCTGCATACAGGCGAATGTGTTTCAAATGGTGATTTGCTGAATTAAATGTTTGTTCTCTGAATTTCAATTTGAAGCACTGTCAAAATCAAGTTTGACTTACATGCAGGGAGTGCAATGGCTTCATACAATCCAGAGAACAGAGGGGTGATAGTGGGAAGAGAAGATAGGGCTGGGGTTTATCACATTTCCGCCTCGGGTCTCTTGCAGCGTAGCCATGAGCCCATCTTGGCTTTGAGGAAGTCGGGGTTGCGGGGTGTGGTGAGGTCGGGCCTGGTCACAGCAGGGGCCTTGTGTTCTTCATTTGTACAGTCGACACATGTCGGCCATACCTCGGAGCAGCCATCAGATGCGGCAGCAGATGGGTGCATGTAAATGTCCTAGCAGGCACCTCAGCAGAATACTAACGCCTCTCTGCTGACAAACATTGCATGCGCTTGTGGGCAATCAGCGACCCTTGCTGAAAAAGGAAAATCCGCATATGAAACAAAATTCCTTTTGAATATTATAGTAAAAGGACTGAACTTTATAAGGGTACACAAACTCGAGGGATGGCTGTGGCCATCTTTGCAAGCGGTCTCACAAACATTTCACGGCTATTAGTATCACTAATAGTATCACTCAGTATATGTCTGTACATATAGTCTTACCAAACTTATTTAATTAGTGAAGTGCAGGGATTAAATTCATAACATATATAAACCAACATCTATCATTCTTCAGTGATACATATATGATACACATTCTTTGTGCCTCATGAGAGTAATTTCTATGCCGAAGTTAAACCTTTTTTGAAGGTTTCTGAATAATTGTTAATTGTGAATGTTTGTCTAATGTGTCAGGATTTGTGCATTTCCCTGTTTAGTTTAGCACATGAGGGACATTTAGGGATCAGTGGTACATATGAGAATCTAACACAGTACTACTTGTGGCCTTCAATGAATGATCAAGTGGTAAAATGGGTTAACTCGTCTAACATGTCTTCATTGTAATAAGCATTGCAGGACCTTTGAATCACCTTTGCATGATGTTCCTTCACCCGAAAAGCCTTGGCACTGCTTATATCCTCAGATACTACATTATTCATGGCATTCTCAATGACTGCAGTGATAACATACCTAATGATATGAAATGACATCATTGAGGCCAACTGTGCATGGCGGGAGTACGATTTATAGTTACTTGATATATCTATAACTATTGAATTTCAGTGGGTTTGTTAGTTTACAGCATTATGCTTTAACTGGGATTTTCATGTCACTATAATGTTTCTTTAGCCTTAGTTTCATTTAGTGAAAATAAATAAATATATATTTATCTATATATATATATACATCGTCACAGAAAAAAACAAAGGTTACTGGGATGTTATAGTTACCAAATGGAATAAAAAAAACATAGAAATTCACTTAAAAAAAACAAAGGTTACAGGGACATTACGGTTAGGCTCACATTTTAAATGTACCAAACCACAGAAATTCACCTGTTATAGTTAGAGTTATCAAAAGTAACCGTAAATCATGGTGTAAGGTAACTATAACTTGCACCCTTGCCATGCAGTGCTAATTACCCACAAATTATGGCACTCATGACATCTTTGATAACATCATTGATTATATCAATATAATATTTGTAGTAAATCATTTGAGGAAAAAACTATGCATGGTAGGGGTGCGAGTTATAGTTACATTAGGGCACACAGTTTAGTTACTTTAGAGATTTTTTTTTTTTAAGTCATATGAAGTGAAATTATACATATATATATATATATATATATATATATATATATATATATATATAAGTAAATGTAGGTCGCAGCGTCTTTGCCTCCACGCGGCAGACGGAGACGGGGTCGTGAACCCCAATCCTTCAAGAAACAAACATCCGCAACGCTCTGGGACTGAAAAATCTTCGCCCCTAGCGAGTAAAGGTGATTCTCTGTCACTCCAGAGAGATGAAATGAAAATTTTATTAGGCGATGTATATATATGTATACACAAAGGGAGGGACTGGGAGATTAGTTGGTCCAGTGTACGGTCTCCCAGTTAACTGAACATACAAAAAAGGTGTACACTGTTCCAAATGGAAAAATATAATCACTAGGGGAACATTAAAGTTCAGGAGCAAGAGCCCTCACACATCCGAGAGGATGTCATGCTTCATCATCGGGTAGCTCCTCATCAGACCGGCGCTGCAATGTCTGACGGGCTCCCCGTAAGGGGGCTCTTTGCCGGAGATCTTTTAGGTAGCAGCTGTGGTAGCGAACACTACAAGACCTGGTGTTGCGGTCAGGCGCTAATCCTGGCAGGAGAGTGAAAGCTAAAATTGGTTCCCAGTCTTAATAGGAGTGAGTCAATTTAATTAATCAATGGAATAAGACCGGGACCAAGATTAAAAACAGAAGGAAAGTGTAAAATGAGGAATAATGCTCAACCACTTTCTGCATGGTGCTGGAGCTTAAGGAGATTATCGTCGGGCTCCTAGGACATGGTCAACATGTTTCGCGTACAGTGGTCTAACAAAATCCTATGACGCTTCTTCAGGACCAATACATAATAAGACTTCTCCTGTCTATATTACCGAAAGTTTGCAAAAATGTCAAACAAATCATATAGTCACTTACATTGAAGTTCACTAATTGTCAGAAACCTTTAATGGTCGCCCTAGAAAAATACAAACAAATCATTTTGATCAAAACACACGGAAAAATAAGGAAGGACACCCGTGACACAACAGTGTGTAGTAACCAGTTGTGTAAAAACATAATAAGACAATATGCTTACCATCCCTTGGTACATGGGGGGCCCCTTGGGAAGTAGCATGCCGAAAGCGGTCACTACTAATAAAGTGGTAAAGCAGACACCATGAATGCAGTGCAATCAATCAGAACCAAAACAGTCACATTCACTACTAGAGGTCGGTTGGTTAAATTTATTATGAACATCAAGCACATTATTAGTCCATGTCACTTGGAAATTCATACACAGACTCGTCACTAGCATTTATGACATTTGTTGAAGGAAAACTGGGAGGAATAAAACAGTTTTACAACAGAAAATATTTCTAAAAAGGCTTGGTGAGTACTGTAGCAGAGTGTAATAGTCTGCGTGGTGATTTACAAAGGCAAAAACACAATGGCAAAGCGTGGTTATCCATAGAATATTAAGGGATTACCCCGACCTAAGTCTGTTAATACTTTGAGAGATGTCATTAGTTGAGCTCAATATACGTCCCCAGAGTAAATAAGTAACCGAAAAAAGCGATAAACACACAAACGCGAGGTCACTTACTTTGTGGATGACGGCAGTCTGTAGGGGAACCTACCCTGACGTGCTCTCCCGAAAAGACAACTTCCCGACTCGGCGCGAGTCTTTTAAAGAGAAGTTTTCCCGGCAAAAATGGGAGAGGGTGGTCAAAACTGTAGAAGGACTACACTCCGGGAACAGGTCTCAGAAATAAAAGGACGCAAGCAAAATTACAGCGGCCATCTTTGTGAACAGAGATATAATAGACTAGAACGAGTATTACTCCAATAGCCTCGTGGGTGGTAGTCAAAACAAACAATGGACTAAAAACATCGTCGGCCATCTTGGAATGGCTGGAACTGGATAGTGAGTTATGTCAGTTAATACAATGAGTGGTTTGGAGTGGGAAGCCGGAAATAACCGCCCTAATAGACAAAAGAAAGGTATGGGCCACAGAGTAATACATAAAATGGGGCTCCCTAAAACCATAGTCTTTCACAGTCAGTCCAATTAGGATGGAAATAAAAAGTGAAAAACAGAACAAATATAGATTGAAGATACTGAATACTCGGTGGTAAATCCTTAAAAGGGGTTGATTAGGCGGACAATGTAGTCCAGGGAATGGCATCATTCAACCCATCTGTATCAGTATGAAGCTTGAAAACCCACTGTTGTTCCAGTCTGAACAAGGAGTGTGGAGAGTCAGTAGTGATTCTAGGGGCGTCAAGTACGACCCAACTTAAATCATCGGGACTGTGGGGGGCATCTAGGAAGTGTGCACATAATTTTGTTGTAATGCGTCCACTCCTGATGTTGCTCCTATGCTCGTTAATTCGTATTTTAACTGGTCTAGAAGTCATGCCCACATAACGTAGCCCGCATGGACACCTAATCATGTAAATGCAGTTTTTAGTGTTGCAATTCGTGTGTTTTGTCAGGTGCCATTGGCCTATAGGTGCCAAATCTAAAGTTTTGTTGAGGCTAGTCAATTGACAGACATTACAGTGTCCACAGGGATAATGTCCAGTTACAGGTGGAAGGTTCCAGAGTGTAGTTTGTGTCTGTGTTCGCACTGTGTCTTTTGGACGGGTATGGACTATCAGATCTTTAATATTTTCAGATTGTTTAAATGTAAATAGGGGCCTAGGAATGGTATTGCCCCCACTGTTGAGGATAGGCCACCTTTGATTAATCAGTTTTTTTATCTGGTTAGATAGTGGGGTGAAAGTAGACACACAAGTCAACCGTCTATTCGTGACTCTAGTATTAGTTTGAAGTAGAGAGTCACGATTATTGTTCCTTGCTCTCTTATGAGCTCGCTTGATGACGTGTTGGGGATAATGTTGTTCAAGGAGTTTTGTTTGAAGATCATCTGCTTGGGTATTGTATTCCTATATTGAGGAACAGTTTCGTCGTAGTCGCAAGAATTGGCCAAACTGTAAATTGTCACGGAGGGATTTAGGATGATGACTCTCGTACATTAGCAGGCTGTTGCGATCTGTAGGTTTTTGGTAAGTACAGGTTAATAATTTCCCCTGTTCAATTGTAATCAGTAAGTCCAAAAAATGAACCTCCTTATCCGACACCGTAGAAGTGAATTTCAAATATGGGTTTAGTGTGTTTACCCACTCGGTCAGTGAACTAGCTGTAGCCAAAGGGCCTTGCCATACAACCAAGATGTCGTCAATGTACCGACGCCACAATTTTATGTTATCGGTGAAAGGATTAGAAGCTGGTAAAATGAATTCTTTTTCAAAGTTATACATATAGAGGCATGCCAAGCTGGGAGCAAAGGTACTTCCCATGCTAGTACCTCTAATCTGATGATAAAATTGATCTTCAAAGCAAAATACATTTTCTTTCAATGCTAATGTGGCACATTGCATGATAAATGCAATGGGTGATGTCAAATTGTCACTATTGTGCTGTAGTAGAGATTCCACTACCTGTAGAGTTGCATCTTGGGGTATATTAGTATAGAGAGTCTCCACGTCCATAGTAATTAGTGCTTGGACATCTCCTGTGTTATTAATAGTCTCAATCAGATTTAATACGTCTTTAGTGTCCTGTAAATAAGTGGAGGAGCCCTTTACAAGTGGTTGTAGAAAGTGATCGCAAAAGATCGATAAGGGCTCGAGGATCGAACCAATCCCAGACACAATTGGTCGCCCCGGAGGGAATTGTGTACCTTTGTGAATTTTAGGTAAGCAGTAGAAATAGGGAGTTACCGGATTGGTTGCATCTAGGAAAGAAGCTTCTTTAGGGGTGAGCCATTCATTGTTGGATGCCTCCGAGATCATAACCCTTATCTGAGTTTGAAGTTTTGGGGTAGGGTCACGCGGAATCAAGGCGTAGTAGCTCTCATCCCCTAGCAAGCGTAGGCATTCCTTGCGATAGTCGTCAGTGTTCATTAGAACAATAGCGCCTCCCTTGTCAGCTTGTTTTATAATGACGGAATTATCATTAGACAATCCCTCGAGAGCCTTCTTCTCGATAGTCGAGATGTTGATGAAAGGACGTTGCAGGCGTATAGATGTGAGATCTGCAAGAACAGCTTTTTTAAATGTTTGAACTTCGCAGGGGACAGCCAACAGAGGGGGGACAAATGTAGATTTGGGTCTAAGCCCAGAGCCCCCCGGTGTGCTATTCACTGGGCGGTCGTCAAAATAGAATTGCAGTCGGATTTTGCGAAAAAATTGTGACAGTTCGCAATTAAGTCAAAAAAGATCCTCAGATGGAGTAGGGACAAACCCTAAACCTCGATTAAGTGCTGTTATCTCCATGTCCGTGTGAGTTCTTGTGGAAAGGTTTACTACTAAGTTTTCGGGGGCTGGTGCTTGCCCTGGCTCCTGGTGACCATTTGTGGTTCTTCTCTGGACCATTGCACACGTTTGCCTCTGCCTCTTCTTCTGCCTCTCCCTCTGCCCGGCCTTGGCCTAAAAAAGGCATGAATGGCATCATGGGGCGGGGTTGATAGAATGGATAGGGTGGTTGCCAAGGCATTTGGTGGCTGCCAGGGAACTGAGGATAATTATAAAAGGGTTGAGAGAGAGTGCTCTCATCAGTACTCCATCCATCTGAGGACGAACTGTTGCTGTTGTTGCGGGGCTTTCTGGGGTAGGACTGTGACTCATCAGAAGAGCGTGATTGTGTGTCAAAATCATCTTGAATATAGGGATATATCTTTTCCCTACTGAATCTAGTGATATCCTTTTGGAGTTTAGAAATTTTCTGGTTAGTCAAGAATTCTTTGGTTTCATTTAATTCCATATTAATCTCCGCTAAACGGCTCTTGAAGGCAGCCAGGGTCACAGTGGTTTTTAAGGTGCCTTCAAGGAGATTGATTTGAATAGCGATAGAATCTGCTAGACGCTTGGAAGTATTGATGATCAGGACTAGCCAGTCCCTGGTACACTTCCAAGCAATCTGGGCCCAGTCTTTTCTAAATGCTAAGTCTTGAAGAAAGATCCTGGGCATATTGGAAACTAATAGGCCATTAGGGGCGATATTGGCTCTTAGGTATTCAGTCATTATGGTTCCATGCATGATGGTCTTAATCAAATCGCATTTCAGGGTGGACAATTTGTCCCAATCCTCTTTCAAACTGCCTGAGGGTGCTGATCCATCTAGGCTCAGGATGGACGATGTTTGCAGAATTGCTGCTACCACGTCGTCATTGAAGCTAAGACCTTGGAAAGTATCCATGATCTTCTTAACACTAGTGCGGAGGGTTCCGCGTTAGTTTATGAGTCATTTTACACTTTCCTTCTGTTTTTAATCTTGGTCCCGGTCTTATTCCATTGATTAATTAAATTGACTCGCTCCTATTAAGACTGGGAACCAATTTTAGCTTTCACTCTCCTGCCAGGATTAGCGCCTGACTGCAACACCAGGTCTTGTAGTGTCAGCTACCACGGCTGCTACCTAAAAGATCTCCGGCAAAGAGCCCCCTTACGAGGAGCCCGTCAGACATTGCAGCGCCGGTCTGACGAGGAGCTACCCGATGATGAAGCATGACATCCTCTCGGATGTGTGAGGGCTCTTGCTCCTGAACTTTAATGTTCCCCTAGTGATTATATTTTTCCATTTGGAACAGTGTACACCTTTTTTGTATATATATGTGTACAATCATATCTCTTCAATCAGTCTTCTTGTTGCTTTGATCATTTGACCCGATCTGGTTATTGGAAGCTATAAGAGGTCATCTTCAGTGTCAGAGATTGCTAGAGAGGGTGAAGAGAGAGCAGTAGTCACTGAGTTTTCAGGGCCATCGTTCTTTCCCCATTTTGAGTTGAAGACCAATGAATTACAGGCCTAAAGTGAGAAGAATATCTGGTAACAGTCTTCCCTGGGTGCTGGGCAGTCTCCGTGTGTACCTTGGTAAGCAGCACTTGGAAAAGTTCAGCAGCATATGGGGCATCAGATTTTATTTCACACATCTGTCGGGTGATTACCAAATCACCTCTTTTAAACGTGATGCCCTTTGTATGTTGCCTCTTGTCTGTGTAAGCTTTCATTTTCTGCTTGTTAACCAAGTCCCTTGTACAACTCAAATACTTGCTTTTTTCTCTCTTGGTGGTCCATTGAGGTTACTTTTTGTCATTGTTCTCCTGAACATCAAAGTTGCGGAGCTTTCCCCTATGGTCGAGTGGGGTGTTGGATGATGAACTCTTAGAGTAGAATTTATTACTGTTTTCAAACTGAGGTTTTCAAGAGTTGCACGCTGTACTGGCTTCTTTTGGGTACTCATAAAACACTCAACAAATCCATTGGCCTGTGGCCACAGAGGTGTACACTTTTGATGCTTTATGTCCAGATGCTCCAGGAATTCTTTGACTTCTCTACTGTTAAATGGTGGCCATAACCAGACTTCACAATTGCTGAAATGCTCCAGGTTGCAAAGATGCCATCAAGTTTTTCAATGATGCGCGGATGGAAGATCTTCAACCAAAGGGAAACGTGAGTACTCATCCACAATCACCATCAGGTGATGTCCATTATCAAGAGGACTGAAGACGTTGATAGCTATTCTCTTCTATGCATTCTTAGGGAACTTGGACATGTTCAGAGTATGTTGAGTAACATTGGTAGAAAGGCAGTGGCATATATGACAGGCCTTGTGTTCCTTTTCAACTCTTTCATCTAAGTACGGAAAGCAAACTCGGTTTCGAAAGCTCTTTTTGTGGCAACAATACCACAATGTCCTTTGTGAGCCATTTCAATTACTTTCTGTCACAGATTCTCCAGAATCAGGATTCTTGACCCTCGTAGTATAACGCCTTCCTGAGTTATGAACAATTCATCTTTGACATTTCTGTATCTTTGATATTCATCCTCATGGTGAGAGGTTGAGTGTATCCGTTCCATGACTGATGTGTAATTATGGTGGTCATTTTGACATCAGCAGTAAAAACCACCTACCGCTGTGGTGACTACCGCCAAAATACCGCCACTGTGGCTACCATTTACCCATCATATTATGAGCACTGCCGGACTTCCACCACAAGAAGGGCAGAAATCCGGTAGTGTTCATGGTGGCGGACGGTGGTAAGGTGGAGCTGCTACCACCAGCACCGCCACGCCAGCAGAATGCCACCAGACATATTATGACAAGTAATACGGCCTGGTGGTGTTCTGCTGGCGGGGCGCTGCTGGTGGTAGCTGTGCCCCTTCCCGTTGCCTGCCGGAAGACCTCCTCAACAAAGGTAAGTCGGGCTTCCAACAGGGGAGACGGTGGGAGGGTGGGGGGTGTTGTGTGTGTGTTGGAGTGTGTGCATGAATGTGTGAGTGAGTGTGTGAATGCGTCTGTGTGTGTTTTGTTGTTTGTGTGGTTGTACACGTGTGAGTGAATGCGTGTAAGAATAGTGAAGTGAGTGCGAGTCTGCATGTCAGTGTGATTGTGAGTAAGAATGTGTGTGAGCATGTCTGGAAGTATGCATGTATGAATGCGTGTATGCCAGTGTGAGTGATTGGGTGTATGTGTGGTGCGTGTCTACGGGTTTGTGCGTGAATTGGGGGTGTGTGTGTGATGATCGGAGGGGGTAGAGGAATTGCCTGTCACCGGTATGCCCTACCGACATGGTTTTCGTGGCATTGCTAACGCCACAAAAACCATGGTGGTAGGCAGGCTTATAATGCTGCTGGTGGTACTGTGCCAGCCGCCGGGCTGGAGATTATTATATCTCCAGCCCGGCGGCTAATACCACCATGGCGGTATGAGAGGAGAAGTGGCGGGTCGGCTGCAGCCAATCCGCATTCTTATAATGTGGCGCCACATTAACACTAACACTCACCGCAGGGGTCATAATGACCCCCTATGTCTTTTAACTTCAGCATGTCACTAGCATGGCTCATGGCAGTGATGATCTGAGCGACCAGGATAGCAGCTGGTGTATTTGACTTGACTATTAAATTAAGGTAGGCTTCAGCTTTCTTGAATGGAGTACGGTGACCTTGTATAGGTACTCTCGAAAAGTAGTGAGCAGGATTTTGATCCATTTCTGGACAATGCACAGTTGTATTGTCATATTCTTGCCATCTGAGCGCCCATCGTTAAATGGGAGGAGGCATCTTGGCTTTGGATTGCCAAAGATGGTCAATAAAGCTTGATGATCAGTTAGCAGCATAAACGGTTTTCTGCACAGGAATACCTGGGAAAATTCACTAGTCCATACCATGGCTAAACTTTCTTTGTCAGGTTGTGTAAGGACGTTCTGTTTGGGACAAATGTATACCAGCATATGCCCCAACATGCCGTTGAGCATTTGGACGTCCACTGTGTTGTGCAAGGATAACACTTAACCCGACTGGACTGGTGTGAAAGACAGCCTCTGTATGAAACTCTGGATTGAAGTATTTCATTTCAGTAGCATGTTTCATGGAATGTTTGATTTTCTTGAAACTTCTCTTACGTTTTTGTGACCATTGAAAGGAAACATTTTTCTTTGTCAACTCTTGTTATGGAGCATCAACAGTGGCAAAGTCTTGTCTGTACCTTGAACAGTAACTGGCCATGCCAAGAAAGGAGCGTATCATCGAAACATCAGCTTTTGACAGGGCTTGTACTTTTGCAGCTGTCACACCCACATCAGAAAACATATGGCCAAATAATTTTTGTTTTGCCTTGTTGAACTCACAGTTGTTTGCATTCAAAGTCAAACCTGCATCACTGAGTAAAAGACATGCTTGTGGGAGAGCTCTGTTGTGCTCCTTTTGTGTAGCTGCAAAAATGAATATGTCATCACTATAGTTGAACGCATTTATAACAGGCTGTATGATACTTCAAATGACGTCTTGGAAAAGTTCTGCAACCGAAGACATGCAAAGCGCTGGACTTCTGCCAAGCGAGATCGCGCTGCGAAGAAAAGATAAAAAGTAGTACCCAAACCGGATGGAAAACAGCAAGCCTTGCATGTTTTCAGTACTTGTTCGCTGAGCACGAGGAGGGCTAACCACCGGAAAAGGCATGACGTATGCGTGCTTGCCACTAATGTAAGCTAGCAGATTTTGAAAGGCAAGCCCACGAACAAATGAACGACAGTGATGTGACACGGACGTGGCTCCGAGCCCTTTTCTATCTACTAAAGCGTCTCACAAGCGAAATGCATGTGCAAGCGCATGCGCCGCAGGCTTGACCCTAAAAATTCAACAAAGCATGTGGGCAGACAAACAATTTGCAGAAGTGATTGTATTAGCAATGGATCACAGCTGACATGATGAACACATTAGAAAACGTGCTGTCAGGAATGCACTATTTTTGTTGATTTTTGTAGGTCTTATTAGGCAGTTGAATCATATTGACTCCAAGGGCCAGCTGTATCAAACATTTTTGCCATCGCAAAAACGCATTTTGGTATGTATCTTGTTACCGAATTGCAATATGTATTTGCAACAACATACAGGTTCCGTATTTGGAAGGGGCATGTCAAGGGCGTCCCTTCCTAATACCGAATCGCAGAAGTATGTAGGAATGTTTTGTGACCCAAATGCGGTCGCAAAACATTCACATTTTACCGCCCATTGAAAGTAGGTGGTAACCCATTCGCAACACTGCCTACCCTTAAAAAATTTTAAGAAAGCTTTTAATTTTTCTTTTTTAAATGCATACCATTTTCCTTTAAGTAGAACGGGCTGCATTTAAAAAAGATTGCCTTATTTAAAAGCAATCAAAGACATGTTGGTATGTTGAGCCCAGCAGGCCACCATCCTAGTGATTTTAGCCATTTGCAATGGGTCGCAAATTGCGACCTACCTCATGAATATTAAAGAGGTAGGTCCATTTGCGGGCCCTTGCAAATTGCTATATGGAACTTCTGGAGTTTCATACATTCCAATAGCGATTACTTAATTGTGATTTGCAAAAAATCACAATTTGGTAATCGCTATTGGTAATAATGACACATCTGGCCCTAAGTGTTTCGTGATGAGAAGAAACCAGAGGCCTCTTTCGTCCTTACTGACATCATAAGGGATTTATTTATCCTTTTTAACTGCACCTACAATGTTTTTCTACTTTTTACTAATGCTCTGATTAGTTTGAGGTTTGTTCCATTGTTTTGAGTTTGATGGGCAGATTAAAATAAAGAAAAGCAAAAAAGTGACAGGGGGAATTAACCTCAGCACTGCTAACTCCTTACGCTCACATTCTAATCCACTCAGTCTTGGTTCTGCTCCACTAGAAACAATCCATCACAAATTACCAGGCCTAGTCCACTCCTGACAGGAACTCATGCCACACTAGCCTGGTTTTGGCCTACTTTGGTCTCACCAGTAAAGTACAATTTGAATCTTGTGGAACAATGAGCATTGGACCCACGTCTGTTGCATATAGGGCATCTCACTTAGAAAAACAAATTAGTGGTGGGTAGAATGCTTGATTGAATTAATCTGAGCAACTCAAAATTATTTGGTCAATTTTCTAGTCGATCTTGTTTTTCCTACCAAGCTACTTTGAACAGCGAGTAATCACATGCAAATCAGTCTTGGTCCTGCTACAATATGAATAGTCCATCCTCACCACAGGACTCAACCTGCACCTCACTGACAAGGACTAGATAGTCAGAAAATGGCCTGAGATTGTTTTCCAATCGGATGGGACCTGGCAGGTTAGACTGTTCCTACTGGAGCAGGGCCAGGTATGATTTGCTTGAGGGAAGTGCTTGACAAAAGTGCAGAGTGGGCAAAATGACTGACTAGAATGTAGTCTCTAGTACCTGTCACTCGCTCCGATTACTTCCAGCATCACGCCAATCACCTTTTTGTTTTCCACAGTGTGATGTTCTAAATATGATGGTTGAACACAAATGGATGTGAGTCCTGTGCTTACTGGGCCTAGGGTACAAGTTGCACCTCACTGATGAGGCCCAAGTAGGTTGAAACAAGAGACCTGTTCACAGGTGACCTTGTCTCATAGTTTGGGGTGAACTGTTTGGACAGGAGCAGGACAAAGCCTGATTTTCATGAGAGTAGTTCTTGATTGGAGCAGCAAAAACAATGGACTGGTACACGGCCTAGAATAATTATCTGTAGATAAGATTATTTCAAACATTTTGTTCCTCATACTTTTGTTTTCCATAGATTAAAACAGTGGTACAAAAAAGCTAAAATTAAAATGGAACACAAAGTAACACAAACTCGGCGTTGTACCACCCTTCTGCAGCCATATGGGAATGTGAATCAGAGTCAGGCTGGTATAAACGTATATTCGCTGTAACCATATGTTTTATATGGTGCCTGTGAATACATTATATGTAGGACTTGCAGTTTTGATTGTTATTGATTTTTTCACATAAATACAGGTGATAACAATATGTGTTAGAACCATTGGGCAAGCAAGGGGCCACAACCACGGTAGTTGTTGACTTTTACCACTGGTGTCCAAGGGCCTGGTCTTCGATGTCACTACAAACTGAACAGAACACCAAAGGCTGAGTACAGAACTTGAACTTTAGGCTACCATGGCTAGCAGTTCAGGCATCTCAAGGAGGTAATGCGGGGATTGATGTCAAGTTTTGGGTTAAGACATCACTCAAGAGAGTTAGGAAACATACTATATGAGAAATATGGAGAATGGCTCAATGAAGGCTACAGTCATGGATGAAAACTGTTATAGGGTAGGGTTTAAAAAACTCTGCCTCAGCCACCAGTGGACCAGTAGTTGACTTCTAGGCCAGAGAAGGCATAAAAGGTTAGTGGATGCAGAAGACCGTGCCTGACAACTTCGATTGTTTTGACTCTCTTGCTTGGTATTATAGTTCTGCTCCCTTGCCTTTGTTGTTTCCCCCTTTGTCATTTCTCTTTGTCTCTCTTCTCCAGCTTCCTTACATTAACCTCTGTATTTGTTTTGGGGTGGATCTTGGTATTTTTAAACTTAGCCATTGTTTTTGCCCTTGCTTTGGTTATTCCCTGAGATTTGTCTTAGTTGCCCGGAAAATTGTTTCTGACCTGACTGCAGATTGTCACTTTTTGGTTTGGCCACCACGATTCAGCTTTCTGGTGAATCAGAGCGCTACTCATCTTCAGTTCTCGTGCAAGGTTCCGCTTTGCGTGGAGTCTATTTACAGTAACACTTTTCCTCAGACCAAGAAAGCTGGCTCAAGTTACTTCTACAGTACACACTGACTATAAGAACCTGTAGGAAGTTGGCTCTGTATGTGCTATTTCAAAGTAAGGAATAGCATGCACAGAGTCCAAGGGTTCCCCTTAGAGGTAAAATAGTGGTAAAAATAGATAATACTAATGCTCTATTTTGTGGTAGTGTGGTCGAGCAGTAGGCTTATCCAAGGAGTAGTGTTAAGCATTTGTTGTACATACACATAGACAATAAATGAGGTACACACACTCAGAGACAAATCCAGCCAATAGGTTTTTTGTAGAAAAATATCTTTTCTTAGTTTATTTTAAGAACCACAGGTTCAAATTCTACATGTAATATCTCATTCGAAAGGTATTGCAGGTAAGTACTTTAGGAACTTCAAATCATCAAATTTGCATGTATACTTTTCAAGTTATTCACAAATAGCTGTTTTAAAAGTGGACACTTAGTGCAATTTTCACAGTTCCTAGGGGAGGTAAGTATTTGTTATGTTAACCAGGTAAGTAAGACACTTACAGGGCTTAGTTCTTGGTCCAAGGTAGCCCACCGTTGGGGGTTCAGAGCAACCCCAAAGTCACCACACCAGCAGCTCAGGGCCGGTCAGGTGCAGAGTTCAAAGTGGTGCCCAAAACACATAGGCTAGAATGGAGAGAAGGGGGTGCCCCGGTTCCGGTCTGCTTGCAGGTATGTACCCGCGTCTTCGGAGGGCAGACCAGGGGGGTTTTGTAGGGCACCGGAGGGGACACAAGTCCACACAGAAATTTCACCCTCAGCAGCGCGGGGGCGGCCGGGTGCAGTGTAGGAACAGGCGTCGGGTTTGCAATGTTAGTCTATGAGAGATCTCGGGATCTCTTCAGCGCTGCAGGCAGGCAAGGGGGGGATTCCTCGGGGAAACCTCCACTTGGGCGAGGGAGAGGGACTCCTGGGGGTCACTCCTCCAGTGAACGTCCGGTCCTTCGGGTCCTGGGGGCTGCGGGTGCAGGGTCTCTCCCAGGCGTCGGGACTTTAGGTTCAAAGAGTCGCGGTCAGGGGAAGCCTCGGGATTCCCTCTGCAGGCGGCGCTGTGGGGGCTCAGGGGGGACAGGTTTTGGTACTCACAGTATCAGAGTAGTCCTGGGGTCCCTCCTGAGGTGTTGGATCGCCACCAGCCGAGTCGGGGTCGCCGGGTGCAGTGTTGCAAGTCTCACGCTTCTTGCGGGGAGCTTGCAGGGTTCTTTAAAGCTGCTGGAAACAAAGTTGCAGCTTTTCTTGGAGCAGGTCCGCTGTCCTCGGGAGTTTCTTGTCTTTTCGAAGCAGGGGCAGTCCTCAGAGGATGTCGAGGTCGCTGGTCCCTTTGGAAGGCGTCGCTGGAGCAGGATTTTTGGAAGGCAGGAGACAGGCCGGTGAGTTTCTGGAGCCAAGGCAGTTGTCGTCTTCTGGTCTTCCTCTGCAGGGGTTTTCAGCTAGGCAGTCCTTCTTCTTGTAGTTGCCGGAATCTAATTTTCTAGGGTTCAGGGTAGCCCTTAAATACTAAATTTAAGGGCGTGTTTAGGTCTGGGGGGTTAGTAGCCAATGGCTACTAGCCCTGAGGATGGGTACACCCTCTTTGTGCCTCCTCCCAAGGGGAGGGGGTCACAATCCTAACCCTATTGGGGGAATCCTCCATCTGCAAGATGGAGGATTTCTAAAAGTTAGAGTCACCTCAGCTCAGGACACCTTAGGGGCTGCCCTGACTGGCCAGTGACTCCTCCTTGTTTTTCTCATTATTTTCTCCGGCCTTGCCGCCAAAAGTGGGGCCTGGCCGGAGGGGGCGGGCAACTCCACTAGCTGGAGTGTCCTGCTGGGTTGGCACAAAGGAGGTGAGCCTTTGAGGCTCACCGCCAGGTGTGACAATTCCTGCCTGGGGGAGGTGTTAGCATCTCCACCCAGTGCAGGCTTTGTTACTGGCCTCAGAGTGACAAAGGCACTCTCCCCATGGGGCCAGCAACATGTCTCGGTTTGTGGCAGGCTGCTAAAACTAGTCAGCCTACACAGATAGTCGGTTAAGTTTCAGGGGGCACCTCTAAGGTGCCCTCTGTGGTGTATTTTACAATAAAATGTACACTGGCATCAGTGTGCATTTATTGTGCTGAGAAGTTTGATACCAAACTTCCCAGTTTTCAGTGTAGCCATTATGGTGCTGTGGAGTTCGTGTTTGACAGACTCCCAGACCATATACTCTTATGGCTACCCTGCACTTACAATGTCTAAGGTTTTGTTTAGACACTGTAGGGGTACCATGCTCATGCACTGGTACCCTCACCTATGGTATAGTGCACCCTGCCTTAGGGCTGTAAGGCCTGCTAGAGGGGTGTCTTACCTATACTGCATAGGCAGTGAGAGGCTGGCATGGCACCCTGAGGGGAGTGCCATGTCGACTTACTCGTTTTGTCCTCACTAGCACACACAAGCTGGCAAGCAGTGTGTCTGTGCTGAGTGAGAGGTCTCCAGGGTGGCATAAGACATGCTGCAGCCCTTAGAGACCTTCCTTGGCATCAGGGCCCTTGGTACTAGAAGTACCAGTTACAAGGGACTTATCTGGATGCCAGGGTCTGCCAATTGTGGATACAAAAGTACAGGTTAGGGAAAGAACACTGGTGCTGGGGCCTGGTTAGCAGGCCTCAGCACACTTTCAATGGTAAACATAGCATCAGCAAAGGCAAAAAGTCAGGGGGCAACCATGCCAAGGAGGCATTTCCTTACACAACCCCCCCCCCAAACGAAAGAGGATGAGACTAAACTTTCCCAAGAGAGTCTTCATTTTCTAAGTGGAAGAACCTGGAAAGGCCATCTGCATTGGCATGGGCAGTCCCAGGTCTGGGTTCCACTATAAAGTCCATTCCCTGTAGGGAGATGGACCACCTCAACAGTTTAGGATTTTCACCTTTCATTTGCATCAGCCATTTGAGAGGTCTGTGGTCAGTTTGAACTAGGAAGTGAGTCCCAAAGAGGTATGGTCTCAGCTTCTTCAGGGACCAAACCACAGCAAAGGCCTCCCTCTCAATGGCACTCCAACGCTGCTCCCTGGGGAGTAACCTCCTGCTAATGAAAGCAACAGGCTGGTCAAGGCCATCATCATTTGTTTGGGACAAAACTGCCCCTATCCCATGTTCAGAGGCATCAGTCTGCACAATGAACTGCTTAGAATAATCTGGAGCTTTTAGAACTGGTGCTGAGCACATTGCCTGTTTCAGGGTGTCAAAGGCCTGTTGGCATTCCACAGTCCCGTTCACTTTCTTGGGCATTTTCTTGGAGGTGAGTTCGGTGAGGGCTGTCACAATGGATCCATATCCCTTCACAAACCTCCTGTAATACCCAGTCAAGCCAAGGAATGCCCTGACTTGAGTCTGGGTTTTTGGAGCTACTCAGTCCAGAATAGTCTGGATCTTGGGTTGGAGTGGCTGAACTTGGCCTCCACCTACAAGGTGTCCCAAGTAAACCACAGTTCCCTGCCCTATCTGGCATTTGGATGCCTTGATAGAGAGGCCTGCAGATTGCAGAGCCTTCAAAACCTTCCTCAGGTGGACCAGGTGATCCTGCCAGGTGGAGCTAAAGACAGCAATATCATCAAGATAAGCTGTGCTAAAGGACTCCAAGCCAGCAAGGACTTGATTCACCAACCTTTGGAAGGTGGCAGGGGCATTCTTTAAACCAAAGGGCATAACAGTAAACTGATAATGCCCATCAGGTGTGGAGAATGCTGTCTTTTCTTTTGCTCCAGGTGCCATTTTTATTTGCCAGTACCCTGCTGTCAGGTCAAAGGTACTTAGAAATTTGGCAGCACCTAATTTATCAATGAGCTCATCAGCTCTTGGAATTGGATGGGCATCTGTCTTGGTGACAGAATTGAGCCCTCTGTAGTCCACACAAAACCTCATCTCTTTCTTTCCATCTTTGGTGTGAGGTTTGGGGACTAAGACCACTGGGCTAGCCCAGGGGCTGTCAGAGCGCTCAATTACTCCCAATTCCAGCATCTTGTGGACTTCCACCTTGATGCTTTCCTTAACATGGTCAGACTGTCTAAAGATTTTGTTTTTGACAGGCATGCTGTCTCCTGTGTCCACATCATGGGTACACAGGTGTGTCTGACCAGGGGTTAAGGAGAAGAGTTCAGGAAACTGTTGTAGGACTCTCCTACAATCAGCTTGCTGTTGGCCAGAGAGGGTGTCTGAGTAGATCACTCCATCTACTGTGCCATCTTTTGGGTCTGATGACAGAAGATCAGGGAGAGGTTCACTCTCTGCCTCCTGATCCTCATCTGTTACCATCAACAGATTCACATCAGCCCTGTCATGGAAGAGCTTAAGGCGGTTCACATGGATCACCCTCTTGGGGCTCCTGCTTGTGCCCAGGTCCACCAAGTAGGTGACCTGACTCTTCCTCTCTAGTACTGGGTAAGGGCCACTCCATTTGTCCTGGAGTGCCCTGGGAGCCACAGGCTCCAGAACCCAGACTTTCTGCCCTGGTTGGAACTCAACCAGTGCAGCCTTTTGGTCATACCAAAACTTCTGGAGCTGTTGGCTGGCCTCAAGGTTTTTGGTTGCCTTTTCCATGTACACTGCCATTCTAGAGCGAAGGCCAAGTACATAGTCCACTATGTCCTGTTTAGGCTCATGGAGAGGTCTCTCCCAGCCTTCTTTAACAAGGGCAAGTGGTCCCCTTACAGGATGACCAAACAGAAGTTCAAAGGGTGAGAATCCTACTCCCTTCTGTGGCACCTCTCTGTAAGCGAAAAGCAGACATGGCAGGAGGACATCCCATCTCCTTTTGAGTTTTTCTGGGAGCCCCATGATCATGCCTTTTAATGTCTTGTTGAATCTCTCAACCAAGCCATTAGTTTGTGGATGGTATGGTGTAGTGAATTTATAAGTCACTCCACACTCATTCCACATGTGCTTTAGGTATGCTGACATGAAGTTGGTACCTCTGTCAGACACCACCTCCTTAGGGAAACCCACTCTGGTAAAGATACCAATGAGGGCCTTGGCTACTGCAGGGGCAGTAGTCGACCTAAGGGGAATAGCTTCAGGATACCTGGTAGCATGATCCACTACTACCAGGATATACATATTTCCTGAGGCTGTGGGAGGTTCTAGTGGACCAACTATGTCCACACCCACTCTTTCAAAGGGAACCCCCACCACTGGAAGTGGAATGAGGGGGGCCTTTGGATGCCCACCTGTCTTACCACTGGCTTGACAGGTGGGGCAGGAGAGGCAAAACTCCTTAACCATGTTGGACATATTGGGCCAGTAGAAGTGGTTGACTAGCCTCTCCCACGTCTTGGTTTGTCCCAAATGTCCAGCAAGGGGAATGTCATGGGCCAATGTTAGGATGAACTCTCTGAACAGCTGAGGCACTACCACTCTCCTAGTGGCACCAGGTTTGGGGTCTCTGGCCTCAGTGTACAGGAGTCCATCTTCCCAATAGACCCTATGGGTTCCAGTTTTCTTGCCCTTGGACTCTTCAGCAGCTTGCTGCCTAAGGCCTTCAAGAGAGGGACAGGTTTCTTGTCCCTTACACAGCTCCTCCCTTGAGGGTCCCCCTGGGCCTAAGAGCTCAACCTGATAAGGTTCAAGCTCCAAAGGCTCAGTTCCCTCAGAGGGCAGAACTTCTTCCTGAGAAGAGAGGTTCCCTTTCTTTTGCTGTGTTGCAGTTGGTTTCCCAACTGACTTTCCTGTTCTCTTGGTAGGCTGGGCCATTTTTCCAGACTCCAGCTCTACTTTTTCACCCTGTGCCTTGCACTGTGCTCTTGTTTTCACACATACCAGTTCAGGGATACCCAGCATTGCTGCATGGGTTTTTAGTTCTACCTCAGCCCATGCTGAGGACTCCAGGTCATTTCCAAGCAGACAGTCCACTGGGATATTTGAGGAGACCACCACCTGTTTCAGGCCATTGACCCCTCCCCATTCTAAAGTAACCATTGCCATGGGATGTACTTTTCTCTGATTGTCAGCGTTGGTGACTGTGTAAGTTTTTCCAGTCAGGTATTGGCCAGGGGAAACCAGTTTCTCTGTCACCATGGTGACACTGGCACCTGTATCCCTCAGGCCCTCTATTCTAGTCCCATTAATTAAGAGTTGCTGTCTGTATTTTTGCATGTTAGGCGGCCAGACAGCTAGTGTGGCTAAATCCACCCCACCCTCAGAAACTAGAGTAGCTTCAGTGTGGACCCTGATTTGCTCTGGGCACACTGTTGATCCCACTTGGAGACTAGCTATACCAGTGTTACCTGGATGGGAGTTTGGAGTGGAACCTTTCTTGGGACAGGCCTTGTCTCCAGTTTGGTGTCCATGCTGTTTACAGCTATGACACCAGGCCTTTTTGGGATCAAAGTTTTTACCCTTGTACCCATTGTTTTGTGAAGAGGCTCTGGGCCCACCCTCCTGTGCAGGTTTTTGGGGGCCTGTAGAAGACTCTTTACTATTTTTAGTTTTGGTTGTCTCATCACCCTTCCCCTGGGGAGTCTTTGTGACCCCTTTCTTTTGGTCACCCCCCGTTGAAGTCTTGGACACCCTTGTCTTGACCCAATGGTCCGCCTTCTTTCCCAATTCTTGGGGAGAAATTGGTCCTAGGTCTACCAGATGCTGATGCAGTTTATCATTGAAACAATTACTTAACCGGTGTTCTTTCACAAATAAATTGTACAGCCCATCATAATTACTTACACCACTGCCTTGAATCCAACCATCTAGTGTTTTCACTGAGTAGTCTACAAAGTCAACCCAGGTCTGGCTCGAGGATTTTTGAGCCCCCCTGAATCTAATCCTATACTCCTCAGTGGAGAATCCAAAGCCCTCAATCAGGGTACCCTTCATGAGGTCATAAGATTCTGCATCTTGTCCAGAGAGTGTGAGGAGTCTATCCCTACACTTTCCTGTGAACATTTCCCAAAGGAGAGCACCCCAGTGAGATCTGTTCACTTTTCTGGTTACACAAGCCCTCTCAAAAGCTGTGAACCATTTGGTGATGTCATCACCATCTTCATATTTAGTTACAATCCCTTTAGGGATTTTCAACATGTCAGGAGAATCTCTGACCCTATTTATGTTGCTGCCACCATTGATGGGTCCTAGGCCCATCTCTTGTCTTTCCCTCTCTATGGCTAGGATCTGTCTTTCCAAAGCCAATCTTTTGGCCATCCTGGCTAACTGGATGTCCTCTTCACTGGGGTTATCCTCAGTGATTTCAGAGGTGTTGGTCTCTCCTGTGAGGGAACCAGCATCTCTGACTATTATTTTTGGAGTCAGGGTTTGAGGGACCCTGTTCTCCCTAGATAGGACTGGTAGGGGGGAATTTTCCTCCAAGTCACTATCCTCTTCCTCTGAGTTGCCACCCTCAGAGGGGTTGGCCTTTTCAAACTCTGCCAAAAGCTCCTGGAGCTGTATTTTGGTAGGTTTGGGGCCCATTGTTATTTTCTTTATTTTACAGAGTGACCTTAGCTCCCTCATCTTAAGATGGAGGTAAGGTGTGGTGTCGAGTTCCACCACAGTCACATCTGTGCTAGACATTTTGCTTCTAAAAGTTGGAATACTTTTTAAGAATCTACAACTGGTTCTAGAATCTAATTCAAACTTTTACAAACTTTTAAACTCTAAAAGAAATGCTAAACAGGATCTAACACAAGGCCCTAGCAGGTCTTTTAAGAATTTAGAAAACTTTTCAAATTGCAAAAATCAATTTCTAATGACAATTTTGGAATTTGTCGTGTGATCAGGTATTGGCTGAGTAGTCCAGCAAATGCAAAGTCTTGTACCCCACCGCTGATCCACCAATGTAGGAAGTTGGCTCTGTATGTGCTATTTCAAAGTAAGGAATAGCATGCACAGAGTCCAAGGGTTCCCCTTAGAGGTAAAATAGTGGTAAAAATAGATAATACTAATGCTCTATTTTGTGGTAGTGTGGTCGAGCAGTAGGCTTATCCAAGGAGTAGTGTTAAGCATTTGTTGTACATACACATAGACAATAAATGAGGTACACACACTCAGAGACAAATCCAGCCAATAGGTTTTTGTATAGAAAAATATCTTTTCTTAGTTTATTTTAAGAACCACAGGTTCAAATTCTACATGTAATATCTCATTCGAAAGGTATTGCAGGTAAGTACTTTAGGAACTTCAAATCATCAAATTTGCATGTATACTTTTCAAGTTATTCACAAATAGCTGTTTTAAAAGTGGACACAGTGCAATTTTCACAGTTCCTAGGGGAGGTAAGTATTTGTTATGTTAACCAGGTAAGTAAGACACTTACAGGGCTTAGTTCTTGGTCCAAGGTAGCCCACCGTTGGGGGTTCAGAGCAACCCCAAAGTCACCACACCAGCAGCTCAGGGCCGGTCAGGTGCAGAGTTCAAAGTGGTGCCCAAAACACATAGGCTAGAATGGAGAGAAGGGGGTGCCCCGGTTCCGGTCTGCTTGCAGGTATGTACCCGCGTCTTCGGAGGGCAGACCAGGGGGGTTTTGTAGGGCACCGGAGGGGACACAAGTCCACACCGAAATTTCACCCTCAGCAGCGCGGGGGCGGCCGGGTGCAGTGTAGGAACAGGCGTCGGGTTTGCAATGTTAGTCTATGAGAGATCTCGGGATCTCTTCAGCGCTGCAGGCAGGCAAGGGGGGGATTCCTCGGGGAAACCTCCACTTGGGCGAGGGAGAGGGACTCCTGGGGGTCACTCCTCCAGTGAAAGTCCGGTCCTTCGGGTCCTGGGGGCTGCGGGTGCAGGGTCTCTCCCAGGCGTCGGGACTTTAGGTTCAAAGAGTCGCGGTCAGGGGAAGCCTCGGGATTCCCTCTGCAGGCGGCGCTGTGGGGGCTCAGGGGGGACAGGTTTTGGTACTCACAGTATCAGAGTAGTCCTGGGGTCCCTCCTGAGGTGTTGTATCGCCACCAGCCGAGTCGGGGTCGCCGGGTGCAGTGTTGCAAGTCTCACGCTTCTTGCGGGGAGCTTGCAGGGTTCTTTAAAGCTGCTGGAAACAAAGTTGCAGCTTTTCTTGGAGCAGGTCCGCTGTCCTCGGGAGTTTCTTGTCTTTTCGAAGCAGGGGCAGTCCTCAGAGGATGTCGAGGTCGCTGGTCCCTTTGGAAGGCGTCGCTGGAGCAGGATCTTTGGAAGGCAGGAGACAGGCCGGTGAGTTTCTGGAGCCAAGGCAGTTGTCGTCTTCTGGTCTTCCTCTGCAGGGGTTTTCAGCTAGGCAGTCCTTCTTCTTGTAGTTGCAGGAATCTAATTTTCTAGAGTTCAGGGTAGCCCTTAAATACTAAATTTAAGGGCGTGTTTAGGTCTGGGGGGTTAGTAGCCAATGGCTACTAGCCCTGAGGATGGGTACACCCTCTTTGTGCCTCCTCCCAAGGGGAGGGGGTCACAATCCTAACCCTATTGGGGGAATCCTCCATCTGCAAGATGGAGGATTTCTAAAAGTTAGAGTCACCTCAGCTCAGGACACCTTAGGGGCTGCCCTGACTGGCCAGTGACTCCTCCTTGTTTTTCTCATTATTTTCTCCGGCCTTGCCGCCAAAAGTGGGGCCTGGCCGGAGGGGGCGGGCAACTCCACTAGCTGGAGTGTCCTGCTGGGTTGGCACAAAGGAGGTGAGCCTTTGAGGCTCACCGCCAGGTGTGACAATTCCTGCCTGGGGGAGGTGTTAGCATCTCCACCCAGTGCAGGCTTTGTTACTGGCCTCAGAGTGACAAAGGCACTCTCCCCATGGGGCCAGCAACATGTCTCGGTTTGTGGCAGGCTGCTAAAACTAGTCAGCCTACACAGATAGTCGGTTAAGTTTCAGGGGGCACCTCTAAGGTGCCCTCTGTGGTGTATTTTACAATAAAATGTACACTGGCATCAGTGTGCATTTATTGTGCTGAGAAGTTTGATACCAAACTTCCCAGTTTTCAGTGTAGCCATTATGGTGCTGTGGAGTTCGTGTTTGACAGACTCCCAGACCATATACTCTTATGGCTACCCTGCACTTACAATGTCTAAGGTTTTGTTTAGACACTGTAGGGGTACCATGCTCATGCACTGGTACCCTCACCTATGGTATAGTGCACCCTGCCTTAGGGCTGTAAGGCCTGCTAGAGGGGTGTCTTACCTATACTGCATAGGCAGTGAGAGGCTGGCATGGCACCCTGAGGGGAGTGCCATGTCGACTTACTCGTTTTGTCCTCACTAGCACACACAAGCTGGCAAGCAGTGTGTCTGTGCTGAGTGAGAGGTCTCCAGGGTGGCATAAGACATGCTGCAGCCCTTAGAGACCTTCCTTGGCATCAGGGCCCTTGGTACTAGAAGTACCAGTTACAAGGGACTTATCTGGATGCCAGGGTCTGCCAATTGTGGATACAAAAGTACAGGTTAGGGAAAGAACACTGGTGCTGGGGCCTGGTTAGCAGGCCTCAGCACACTTTCAATGGTAAACATAGCATCAGCAAAGGCAAAAAGTCAGGGGGCAACCATGCCAAGGAGGCATTTCCTTACAGAACCCTTCTTCCATTATCTGATATGCACTTTCTGCTTTTTTCTCTCTTGACAGTGAGTCATATTGCGTCTTTTTGTCACTGTGTCATGCTCTATCTCAGCCAGTGCAGTCATGGTCTTTGTGAAACGGTTGTGACAGTTAGAGACTGAGAACTCAACAGTTACTAAATAATGATTGTCCAATCCAGTGCTTATTCTTTATGAAGGAAAAGTACTTTATTATACCAGAACAAAATACCATTGAATGGATTGTGGTTCTATAACAAGTAATGCAGGCAAAGATGTGTCATGCCCAGAACAATCTCACCGGTACAGGCTCATTATGAATAGCATAAGCAGACCTCTGTGTCGGTGGCCCTTGGCCAACCCTTCAGTGCCCCAGTCACTGGCAACGCCTACTGCAGATTTTTCTAATGCCAAAAGAGTCTCAATATGTGGTGACTGCAAGTTCAAAGGTGCAGGAGTTACCTGAGTGTAGCAGCAGTGAAGTCCACAGTGCTATGTCCTCACTTCAAAGTGCATGTGCAATGGCTACCCTTCCTCTGATGTTCAGGAGCTCTGTGCAGGGAGCGACTGATCAGCGGGCATGGTTTCAGTTTCCATAGAGGAAGCAGGCCCAAAGCAAAAGCCCACCTCTAAAAAAGGGACCACTATTCAGTGCCAGTAACTGTCAGTCTGCGGTGATTCTCGGCTCCCCTGCAGCGTGAACACATGACGTCAGGTACAATCTTTGGACAGTCACCATCCCTGCTCTCCTTCTCCTTGGGTGGCGCACTGAACCAATTGGGGTTTAAGATGTGATCAGGAAGTAGGAAGACCGACTCCAGCAATAAAGTTGGTTCTTCTGCCACTTCCTCTCTATCTTGAACCACATCTGTTGTGATTTAACAGTGAAGGTGGAGGCATGAAGACCCACTCCTGTCATTCAGGTTAGCTCCTGCATCACTCCCACGCTACTGTGCACTTCTGGGGTATCCCTTGCACTAGGGCAGAGATGCTAAGCTTCTTTCAGCAGGCTTTTTTTGCAGTGGTACCTTCTCCGCCCATCTCTCATCAGGCCAGATGGACTCCAGTAACGTGGAATTCCCACAGCTTCTCCAGCAGCTCCTTGCAGACTTTCCTTGTTGACATTGACAGGAACTGCCGTAACACTGGTACCTGCCAATGACTTGAGATGTTTGCTTGGCCGGCGGACATCTCTTAATGTGGAAGATCAGTACTCTGTCAAAGCAAAGGGTACTTTACTCCGTCGCCACATGGAGGTCTAACCATACATTGTACTCTTATTCAGACCCTTACTCATGCCCTAAGAAAACTATAACTCGTTCTTTCACGATGCACTTCTAAGTAACTCCCAAATTACGGCACTCATGATTTCCTTGATAACATCATTGGTAATATCAATGTAATAAATGCAAAAAAAAATTGGATGGAAAAACTGTGCATGGCGGGGGTGCCTTAGAGCATGAATTATAGTTAGTTGAGGTAACTCTAACTGGTGAATTTCTATGGTTTCTTACATTTAAAATGTGAGCCTAACTATAACCTCCCTTTAACTTTTGCTTTTTTAAAGTGAATATATATGTATACATATATTTATATGTATATCCTCAAGGTCTGTGGAATTAAGAACAGTACATCTACAATTGGCTAATATATACACTTACTTTCATGCGCAAGTTATTATTTTGTTTACAATACTTTTTGAAGGCGCTACGTTTTTTGCTATGCAATACAGTGCCATACAGCTATTGTATGTTGGCAACATTCACTGTGTCTTAAGGTTTTTTTAAATAACTTTTGTTTCTAGTAGGGAAATCCAATCCATAAATTAAATTAAGGGTAAAGCCATCAGAACAAATAAGTTCACAAAAGTGCATGCAACTCTTCTCTGCGATGCATCTCCTCTTTCTTCGTGTCTCAATGAGATAGTGGTATTTGTCTATATAATTTTATTTTCAATACTTATTTATGAATTGAATATTCAAAAATAGTTATTTTCTAGAAAATTATTATTTAATCATCAAAACTATCAGCTCCCCATCTATGCTTTGATCACAAATCTAAAAGGGCAGTCAAAACCTTCTCATGGACATTCAACAATATTCTAATTTTGTGATAGGTTATAATCACGGGGGCGTAAATGTGTATTTCTCTTTCATTTATTTATTGCTATATGTGATATAATCTAGTATGCTCTTCTTTTGGAAAGATATATAAACAAAAGAGCTCTAAGACATATATAGTCTTATTTAATTTTACATGGTAATTAACAATCCTCCAATTTGAGCAGAGAGTGCTCAGCGGTTTTAGTCTCTGGAAGCAGATACTTACTGCTGAACACTATAATTTCCTTCCCAGGCTGCTCCAGAATTTTGTCTTGATGAAACAGGTTGTGTCAGCAGGTGCACCCTTGGGTAAGGTACATCACATTTCAGATGGTGTGTGTTTGGCTTTTGGGTACACAATAACATTGAAGCTATTGCGAACCGGGTGTATCGTTATTCAGTGGTCGACCGTAAGGAAAAGGGTGGGATAAGATCCATTGGTTTGGTTGAGGCTGTGGAGCCTGGAAGCCAGGGGGCACATTTATAACTTCGGTTTCCTCGCTCTTGCAAAACACAAAGTGGTGCACGTGCAGTGTAAGCCAAAAATATGGCTTATGAACCGACGCAATGCCACCTTGCCTGGCCCTGAGTTGCTTTATAAATCTGGAGTGACGTAAGGCAGCAAAATCGCTGCGTTGCATTACTGTGCCTCAGGGAGGCATTCCATGATTATTGCATGGGTGTTTGACATATTCCCAGATTTACCAGATGTGGTACACCTGGAAATGCGCAAAAATGCTACGCATTTCCAGGTGAGGCATAATGAGGAGAATATCTTCCTCAGGAATTGTAAACCACCTTACAACACAGGCACCCTTGCAGCGTAGTGCCTGTGTTGGTGCTATGCAGTCAAAATGGGTCCAGCACAGGGACAAAGACAGGAATGCACCATATACTCTTAAATAAAGCGCATTCTTGCCCTTTCCCTGTCACGCAGCACAGCAAGGTTACTTGCTGCGCTGCTTCACTTTGGTATAAATATGCCCCATAAATTCTGGCCCAATTTCCTCACTTCCCAAGGTGCCTTTTCATCATATTGCCGTATTTACCCTGCATGCACAAATTCGAACCTCCCAAGGTTGACTGTGTGCCTTACAAACCTGGACATTTAATTGAGTGCTGAATTTAGTTTCTGTGAATCGAACTTATCGGAAAGTTGCTTTAATCAGTAGTAGAGGTCAGGATGACATGCCTGTCTCACTGATCACTTCATTAAGGGGATTACAACATATAAACAATATTGGTATACAACAATATTTAAGTTTTAGATGCTTAAAACTTCAATATTATTGTATACAATTTAAACATTCTATACTTACTATTGATAATATTTACCTCAATATAGTGCTACTCTTGGTTTTCTTGTCTTCAATATTTAGTACCAACAGTATTCTGGCTTCCATAATTAAGGGTTCATACCACGCAAATACAATATGAACTGCCCCACAAGCCCCTGGAGACCAAATGGCAACTTACGAGGGAACAATCATGCAGAACCACCAGGTGGTAGGTGTATCCTCCTCAACGATATCCACCACCTTGAAACCCATCAATCCGAATTCTGACCCAGCCACAGTACAGAGACCGCCCTCATCTCCTTCAAATATCACATCTGAAAGATCATGGATAGAGGTGACACTGCGGCCCTACTGTACCTTTCCCCAGCCTTTGATACCATCTCCCACACCATTCATATCCAGTGACTGCATGAAGCTGACATCCAAAGACATAAATTTGACTGGATTTGCTCCTTCCTGACAGGCTGTACTCAGTCAGTCAGCCTGAGTCACTTCACCTAGGACACCATGAACCTCATCAGCGGAGTTCCACAAGGATCCACCCTCATCCCCACCATATTCAATGCCTACATGACCCTCCTCACCAGCATTATTCATAGAATCATCATTATATTCTATGCTGCCGACATCCAGCTCATTCACTCTCTCTCTAACAAGACACCCAATACCTGGATACATTTTTCCACCTGCAGGACCAACGTCGCCATATGGATGAAAACCATTTACCTCAAGCTCAACACAGATGGTTGTATGATGGAACAATACATTCTGTTGCAACGCACATTGTGACCATGCATGTGTTACAACGAGAATGCCATTACAACACATAACCTTTACCACACACGCCTTTACAACAAATTACATTGTAAAAGCATTTATGTTAAAGACATATGTGTGGTAAAGCTTTTCTGTGACCCCTGCCCTGAGTCCTAAACGAGGTTCCTGATGTGACTACCCCTTTGCCCCCACCCTTCTAAAAAGTACCCAACCCCTGCCCTAAGCCCTAAAACTGGACCCCAGCGTGACCCAATCCGGCCCCCACCCTTCTAAAAACTACCCAGCCCCTTCCCTAGGCCCTAAAACTGGACCCCAGAGTGACCCCAGCCCCCTTGCTTCTAAAAACTACCTGACCTCTGCCCTAAGCCCTAAAACCAGACCCCAGCGCGGTCCCCCAGGCCCCTCATCACTTCTAAAAAATACCCATCCGCTGAACCTTAAAACAGTACAACCTACCCCTGCCCTGAGCCCTAAAATTGTCCCCCAACCCAAACCCAAAAACCGCCCTCCTACCCTAAAACTGTAGTCCCCCCTCCAAGCCCTAAAATCATCTCTGTCTCCCAACCTGAGCCCTAAAATTGTCCACCGCCCTAAAACCGTTCCCCTGCCCTAAAACCATATCCCCCCTCGAAACCCTAAAACTGTCCCAGCCACCCTGCCCTGAGCCCTAAAATTGTCTGCCGCCCTCCAACCCCAAGCACGAAATCCCCCGAAAACTGTACACCCCAGCTCCAAGCCCTAAACCCACCCCCACCCTGAACCCGAAACCCCCCCAAGCCTGAAAACCACCCCTCCGCCCCTGCCCTGAAAGCATACCCACTGCCCCCACCCTAAAACTGTATCCCCCCACTGCCCAAGCCCTAAAACAGTACCCACCCACAGGCCCAATCCCCCCTACCTCACTCATGAAGACAGAGTCAGCTCCTCTGCAGCTTGGCACAGCTTGTTCTGAATACACAGAAGGATCTCTCCGTTTCCTCTAACGACGCTGATAGCCTTTATCATCATTACCACGCATAATCCTTAGCATGCTTACCAGTACAAGATAATTTGTTGTAATGCTGTGCATGGTAAAGGCTATTTATGGTAATGATGCATGCATTGTAAAACATGCATGGTAAAGGTTAGTGGGGGAAATATCTGTGTTGTAATGGCCGTTTCCCAACACAGACGATAAGGGCGTAGTTATCTTTGGCAAAGGCACCTCGCTCTGCGATTCCACTTGGGGGCCTGCTGAACACAGACTCACACCCCTCTCAGCAACCCACTCAGAAAACCTCAGATTAAGAATTGACAACCACTCACCATGACCACCCAAGTGAACGCAATCTTTGTTTCTTGCTTTCACACACTCAAGATCCTCAAGGAGATCTTAAAATTGCTCCCCAACAGCACTCGCAGGACCATCACTAAAGCCCTCATCTCCAGCAAACTGGACTACAGGAATGCAATCTATACCTGAATCAATGCTCCACTGACCAGACGACCTCAGACCGTACAAAATTCAGCAGCCAGGCTCATGCTCAAAACTTAAACTTACATCATCCTTCACCTCAAAGAGCATCTCCTGCTCCAAATCCAAAAATGAGCACTTTTCAAACACCTCACCCACACATACAAAGTCGGAAAACAATGTTGGCCCCAAATACCTTGACAACAGCTTAAACGTGCACAAGCATACCACACATGTCCTCTCAGCCAGACTCCTACTTGTACACATCCCTGGCATATGGAAAACAGGACCCTATGGTCATGCCCCTTCCTACCTTTGTCCTAAGGCCTGGAACAACCTTCCCCCTGTACATCAGAGCTGTCCCCTCAGTTCTTGAAGTCCGCAAGAAACTGAAGACTTGACTGTTCATGTAGCCCTGGCTCAGCCAATACAGCTCCTGCTTCATTGCCAGGATACCCTCCCAGGTACGTCTTGCACTTTACAAATACACATAACACGACACCCTTCACATAATGGACTCCCCACCAAATGCAAAATCTAAATTTACTGCCTCACAGGGCCTGCAAAGACAGTAACCCTGAAGTCAATACTCTCCTGAGCACCTAAGAAATATGAAAATGTGCGGTGTCAGGAGCTCCATCAAACATGGGCTTCCCCTGGCTTGCAGTAGTCCCATAAAGTAGAGGCACAGCATAAAGTTGCCTTGTCCATCTTTGTGTCCCTCCGTGGACCACCAACCAGAGGCTATCAGTTGAAGCCAGAAAGAAGTTATGGGAGGCAAGATGCACTGTGCAGGACAGAACTGTTTGTCCTCTTTAGGTCTAACATCACAGGCATACTAGACAGTGCATGTGCTCTCTGTTGTGGTATGTATTGTTAGCTTACTGTGAGCTTAGAGTGCCTGCTTTGCTTACCATTGGTTGGCTTTATTTGTCGCTCACATTTGTTTCTTATTCATCAGCTTGTGTAGGCTTTTCTTCTCTTCTTGTGTTTGTCCCGCCCATGGAGCATGGGTGCATTATTTGTGTCATTCCACTGCTCGCTTTCCAAACATTACTTTTTTCTTGCTGTTTAAGGTCTCGACTAGCATGCATGTGTTTTGCAGATGTCTCTCTCGTGTATTTCTCTCCCCTCATGTGCTCCATGTTCCTCTTTGTTACCTGTATGCTTCACGTTTCTGTCTATCTGCTCTAAGCTTCTCTTCACCAGCTTCACATTGCTGTATCTCGCCTATTTGCATTTCCCCCACCCCACGCTGTCCGTGTTGCTTCTGCCCCCAATCGCGATCTCCATGCTGCTTCTGTCTGCGACCATTCATGTTGCTTTCCCCACGCACGCCCTACGTTTCACTTCCGCCCTTCTTTTCACATTTCCCCCATGCCCTACAACACCCTTGTTGCTTCCATCTCTTCATTGCTCTGCCTTTCAGTATGGCTTCCTTCCACTGTCTGTAATAAAACAATGCTTTCACATATGTTTATATTTTTAGTTACAGATCAAACTCGGATCAGTAACTAAAAAAAGCGGCTCTGTTAAGGCTTTTTTTCTTTAGCAATGCTGCACAACATTGGGGACATTTTGTGGGCTCGGCTAAAAATATTGGCAAGCCAATAGGTCGGAAAGGCGAGACAGTTTGTCTATGCCAATGCTTGTTATACTTGTTGAGGTAAATCATGTTATTCCCCAGACTGCATTCTCCAGTCGTCTTGACTGCTGTTCCTTCTTGGCTCCTTGTTCTTATCAGCTCCTGGGTGACCTTTAGGCACTGGTGGGGTATGGAGGATGTAACCTCTATTTCTTCTCTTCCTTGCCTCTGGTTGCGTTGCATAAGTTTCTTGAAGTCCTTTTAATCTTGCTTGGCAGTGCTAAATTGAGCTTTGTACTTTACGAAAAATAACTGGACTCATGCTTGTACTTGTATACTTCGTTAATATGCAAGGTTACAGCTAAATGAAACCACACATACTTGTCAAAACAGGAGCAGGTACATCTCATTCTGTAGTCCTACATCTCCACCTGCCAGAACTAATCCCTCTCTGGAGTGCACCAAAGATAGGAAAGATTTTGCAGTTTCAGGCAGGATGCGCCAATCTCTATTTTCAAGAGAGATCTTCTTAGGCGCCTCGTGTTAACTGCATACATCGCTGAATCTTGGCAATGTTAAATGTCTCTGCGGATGATGGAGCTCTCTCGCCTGTATTATTACGCTATTAACGCTGTTGGAAACGTAATTGTCTTATTCCATTTGTACTATGCTTGTGTTTTAAATTCTTTGTCAACCTGGGCCCGGGGTTTTGATCGCAATATACAAGACCTGAAAAATAACTAAAATGAGCACAAGTGTAAGGGTTTTTGAAGCCTCTGGCAAAATTAAGTTTACCTTCAGTGCACTTTGGCGCAACTTTATCAACACTGCTGCAAAGTCATGCAAAGTGATGCAAAGCAGCATTAAGTGTTGACAAATGTATTTACTTTCTTCCGCAAACCTTTATTTTTGCTGGAAAGTTGCACTAAAATGTAACACAAATAGCATTTTGCACTTCTTTGCATCAAGGGAGTATCTCATGGGTTGTGCATGGGAATTCCAATGCCAGCAATCATGGGGCATATTTAAGAAGGTGCAGCACCACTTTTCTTGCGCCCCTTAGCTCCCCCTACCGTCACCATGTGTGCACTGAATTTAAAATACAGCACACCATTGTGCAAGGTAGGGAACAATATTGTCATTTTGTTTTTAATGCTATTGAGTACTCTGCAGGATAGCGCCAAAATGTGGGCGCTGCTCCTGCAGAGTACATAGGGGTCCGTTAGAAATAATGGTATGCCCTATTTTAACGTCTGCTCTGAGCAGGCGTTAAAAGTGCTTAAAAAAATGGCAGAAGGAAATCTCTTAGATTTCCTTCTGCCATTTTTTCGTCATCCCTAACGGGGAACACCCCCCTTGCATACATTAGGCCTGGCGTAGGCATAATGTGGCGCAAGGGTTTACAAAGTGGCGTAATACATACATTGTGCCACTTTGTAATCATGGCACAGGGAAAATGCCAGTTTAGCTATGCCTTAGTGTAAAAATAAATGATGTTATGGCAGCAATAATGTGGCACTAGGGGGTCTTAAATATGTCCCATGGTTTCTAATGCAGGGCCCTAGTTACTAAAATTGGTAAACAGGGCTTTGCTAAAAAAGGAACTTGTCTTTGTGGCAGGTGCAAAACAAGGATAAATGTTTTACTTTTCCTAACTTCTCAAACATATCATGTGTGCTCCACCATACAGCACACTTTGATGTGTAAAAGGTTTTAAATATTAGAGGCATATTTACAAGAAAGTGGCTCATCATAGATGATGCACCACTTTTCTTGCACCCCCCCCAACAACACCATGTGTACACCGCATTTATGATACAGCGGTACCATGCTACACTTTAGGCAATAGCGTCAAAAATGTCAATGCTATTGTGGTGCTTTGGTAGACTAGTGGCAAAAATGATGGCGCTAATCCACCAAAGTCAAGGGAGGACCATTGAATATAATGGAAGAGTCACTCAAACGCAGGCGTTAAAAATGATGTTAAAAATGGTGCAACAAAATCTTGTAGATTTCACTGCGCCATTTTTCTGGGCCTCCTTATGGGGGAACACTCCCTTGCATACATTATGCTTGGTGCAGGCATAATGTGGAGCAAGGGGGTTACAAAGTGGCGCAATGCTTGTATTGGATTGTAAATATGACACAACGAAAATGCCTCCTTAACGCCACATTAGAGTAAACAAAATTATGCTAATGTGGTGCAAGGAGGTGCAAGGGGCTTGTAAATATGCCCTTTAGTACCTTGCACTGAAAGAGTACCTTTGAAGTGCAAAAGCTGTCACACAAGTGTGCATAGTATCGGGCATCCCAGTCCTGTAGAAGATAGAAGCAGCACCATATTGTGCTATTTGTAGCTCAGCACGGCTTTCTCCCCATAGCAAAACAGAATGCATGCAACTTTGGTGCAGAGTTGCATTGCACTATGTTTAAATAAACGTGCCCCTTCCTTTTCCCTCGCAACAAGTCCTTTTCAGAGACACTTTTAGCAATCTGACGCCCTCGTGTGGCCATTTGTAGTTTAGCAGTACAGCTGCGGCTTTGAGTCGCTTTTATAATAGCACTGACTGAGAGCTCAGGAGCTCACACCGATATAGTTAAGCTGTAAAAGCATCAAGGTGATCCAGAAGTAACAAGGAGACAAAAAGAAAGACAAGGAGGGTGTTGACACACATATGCCACTTTGGACTTAGAGGAGAAAGTGACACTGGGCCTTCCTGCAATGCACTATTTAAATGGGCTCTCAAATAACGGGGTGTTAATTAAAGATAAGTGGTATTTTCACCTTCCACAGTAGTTCCTCGCCGCTTCACCACATGAACTCCCTCATTATTCTAGCTTCTTCAATCGGGTGCAATCGTTCCTTTCTGAATGTTCTTATAACGGTTCTTTAACGCTCTTTTTTCAATGCATGAATTTATAAATACTTGTGAAAGGTGTTAGTTTTGGTCGTCTGCAATTAAAGACGAAGCTGAAATGGTCAACCAGACTAAAGTGAATGGACAAAACCTTGTTAAGGATTGTATGATATAGGATGGTGCATAGCCTTATAAAAGCGCTTTCAGCAAACCTGCAAATAATGTGACACATCTGGGATTCTGTCATGTTATGTTATACTACACTACAACAGTTTATTCTAGTGGACGTTCCCCAATTGCCTGGCCTCTTAGCGCTTTTTAATGCAGAGTATGCGGCTGATGTCCTCCGACCAACCCTGAGCCGATTGAAAGGTGATAACGAGGTCCAGGATTCAGGGGTTTGCGTTTTGAGTTGTGCTTTTGCGATACGACACCCATTCCAGGTGTGTGGCGTAGTCTTTTGTTTGGGGTCTTGTGCAACTTTGTCTTTATTGTGAAAGGCTGTCTGTTGTCCTTACTGGGAAAGTAGGCGAGTGAATGCGTGAGTAGTTGTAGTGAAATGTGTGTTAACGGTGTCGTTGTTCTGAAGCTGTCCAGGTGTAACGACGGGGATGCTAAACAGGTGGCATGCTGTGTTATTGTTTGTATTAGGTCGGAATTAATCAGATCAGATAGACAACATCAGAAAAAGAGGTAATACTGGGGAAAAAGCCCCCTTAGCCAATAAAAGGTACACAACGTAAGAAAAAAATAAAATAAAATTAACATATCCAACTGGGATGGAACTGCAATAAACTAGCTTAAGGAGGGATGTACGCAGGGAAAGCAAAAGAGTTCAATGAGCAATCCAAAAAGAGAGCGAAAGAAAGGGCAATCAATGAATCATACAGTCTGTACAAAAGGCACAGGTATTGCAGAATAATCTAAAATTCCCAGTTAACCCCCCCCCCCATATTTTCTCAAATCTCCTGGGCGAGCGGGCTCGCCTTTCTCTAGCCAGAGCCTGTTCCAAACCATATACTTGCCGAATAGTTGCCCACCATTCAGTAGCTCGTGGGGAGACTACTGAAACCCAAGATCTAGCAATGCAAAGCCTGGAGGAAACTATGAGTATAGACAGAAGCTGTCTTAACCCAAAGTCATATTCCATTCTGTATCCTAGTATTATCTCCATAGACGTGAACTGGATTTCGTAGCCTAGACCAGCCATGATCATTTGAGTCACTCCTTCCTAAAATTCCTTAATGGGTGGGGCAGGCATATAACAAATGGAGAATGTCAGCTGCTTGACGTCCGCACTTGGGACAGCTAGCTTTATCTGAATTAAGATTCACAAACCACATCGTTAATTTCTCTGGTGTTAAATATAACATGCATATGGTCCTGAATTGCCGCAGTTTCCAAGTTACAGAGTGCACAACGCCCTCCACTGTCTCCAAAGCCCTATATATTTCCGACAGTACCACCTCACAAGAAAGCTCTTTGCTCCATTTGGCAGTCATCCCTCCTATGCTGGCAGAACCCTTGATAAGTCATACTGGTCAATGATTTCCGACTAGTTTTGAGAATGTTTAACATAACATCGGAGCCTTCCAGATCAATAGAACCCTTACAACCGGAGAGAAAGTAATTCCTCAGCTGTAGATATTTAAAGAAATTATAATGAGATTAGATGCAATTCGTAACTCAACTCAACAAATGAGGGGCACCATTCACATCAAAAAGCTGTCCCACTGTCCGCGCTCCTAATCTAGCCCAAGCTTTACTGACAGTATCATGAAAAACTCCCGGGAATGCCGCGGTATCCCACAGTGGTGTTTGCCCATGAATTAACTTTACGGAATATATGGCCCAAATTTCTCGCCCGATAGTTACAGTATCCCTGACAAACATAAACCTTCCCTCTTGTAATAACTGAGGTCTGTCACTCTATATAGAAAAAGCCTATGTTCAGAACCTAAATCCAAGTGGTAACCAAGAACAGATAGGTCCGGTTCTGCTAGAGTCAGGAGACTACTAGCGACCAGCATATGAAACCCAAAATATATTTGAAAATCAGGAAGCTGTAGCCCCCCTGCCCGTATGGTAGTTTTAATAAATGTATAGCACATAGGCATGGGCGGAGCTTGCGGAGATTCATCTGCGGAATTCTGAGAAGTTACCGAAAAACTCAGCCAAATTATATGGAATTCTGCAAGAGGGCAAAGTTTTATAATACATTATAAATATTAATAATGATGTATAATTATGTTGCCCTAGTGAAATTATCAAACTTCTACTGTATATTTAGTTCAAAATATTGGTCACAAGATGTCCCTGATGCATCAAATAAACATGAATGCAAAAATCCCTCCTAAGTAGCCTCATTTAAGCTTTATGATTTCAGCTCTCTGTTTCCCGTTTTTACTGATTTTTACGGATAAATACTAACAGTAAACAAAGTGTTTCCTGTCTGTATTTTTTTTTTTTTATGGAAAAATACAGAAACTGTTGTCTTCTTTTGAGTGACTTTCCATACTGTTTTCATCAGTTCCAAGCCAACCGCTGGGCAGATAGATGGCATGGAGAATTAAAAACAAGATGTGATTCCCTTACATGGCAACAAATGTCAACATGCATTTGTAGTATAAGGCTAATATTTACTTGTGAGTGTATTGTTATGTTAAATATGACTGCTTAATTTGCTAAAATACAACAGGTGTCAAAGTATTAGCGGACGTTTATTAGATAAACAAATGTGGAAATATGCCATTTTACACCTTCATTTATTCAGAGAACACAAAAAAAATATAGGTAAATACTGATAACATGGTAAAAAAATAAATATGGATAAATACAGACAGAAATGTTAAACAAATAAATATTATAAAACCGGGAGCCGTAATTATGATTGTTCAGGGAATCTATGAGCAGGGGCGTAATTTATGAAAGCATGAGGAAATAGTAAATGGATAGAACTGTAGAACATGCATAAAGAAATAAGCATTTCCTCCTTTGTGGTGCATTAATCGCACTCACCTGCATACAGGCGAATGTGTTTCAAATGGTGATTTGCTGAATTAAATGTTTGTTCTCTGAATTTCAATTTGAAGCACTGTCAAAATCAAGTTTGACTTACATGCAGGGAGTGCAATGGCTTCATACAATCCAGAGAACAGAGGGGTGATAGTGGGAAGAGAAGATAGGGCTGGGGTTTATCACATTTCCGCCTCGGGTCTCTTGCAGCGTAGCCATGAGCCCATCTTGGCTTTGAGGAAGTCGGGGTTGCGGGGTGTGGTGAGGTCGGGCCTGGTCACAGCAGGGGCCTTGTGTTCTTCATTTGTACAGTCGACACATGTCGGCCATACCTCGGAGCAGCCATCAGATGCGGCAGCAGATGGGTGCATGTAAATGTCCTGGCAGGCACATCAGCAGAATACTAACGCCTCTCTGCTGACAAACATTGCATGCGCTTGTGGGCAATCAGCGACCCTTGCTGAAAAAGGAAAATCCGCATATGAAACAAAATTCCTTTTGAATATTATAGTAAAAGGACTGAACTTTATAAGGGTACACAAACTCGAGGGATGGCTGTGGCCATCTTTGCAAGCGGTCTCACAAACATTTCACGGCTATTAGTATCACTAATAGTATCACTCAGTATATGTCTGTACATATAGTCTTACCAAACTTATTTAATTAGTGAAGTGCAGGGATTAAATTCATAACATATATAAACCAACATCTATCATTCTTCAGTGATACATATATGATACACATTCTTTGTGCCTCATGAGAGTAATTTCTATGCCGAAGTTAAACCTTTTTTGAAGGTTTCTGAATAATTGTTAATTGTGAATGTTTGTCTAATGTGTCAGGATTTGTGCATTTCCCTGTTTAGTTTAGCACATGAGGAACATTTAGGGATCAGTGGTACATATGAGAATCTAACACAGTACTACTTGTGGCCTTCAATGAATGATCAAGTGGTAAAATGGGTTAACTCGTCTAACATGTCTTCATTGTAATAAGCATTGCAGGACCTTTGAATCACCTTTGCATGATGTTCCTTCACCCGAAAAGCCTTGGCACTGCTTATATCCTCAGATACTACATTATTCATGGCATTCTCAATGACTGCAGTGATAACATACCTAATGATATGAAATGACATCATTGAGGCCAACTGTGCATGGCGGGAGTACGATTTATAGTTACTTTATATATCTATAACTATTGAATTTCAGTGGGTTTGTTAGTTTACAGCATTATGCTTTAACTGGGATTTTCATGTCACTATAATGTTTCTTTAGCCTTAGTTTCATTTAGTGAAAATAAATAAATATATATTTATCTATATATATATATATATACATCGTCACAGAAAAAAACAAAGGTTACTGGGATGTTATAGTTACCAAATGGAATAAAAAAAACATAGAAATTCACTTAAAAAAAACAAGGGTTACAGGGACATTACGGTTAGGCTCACATTTTAAATGTACCAAACCACAGAAATTCACCTGTTATAGTTAGAGTTATCAAAAGTAACCGTAAATCATGGTGTAAGGTAACTATAACTTGCACCCTTGCCATGCAGTGCTAATTACCCACAAATTATGGCACTCATGACATCTTTGATAACATCATTGATTATATCAATATAATATTTGTAGTAAATCATTTGAGGAAAAAACTATGCATGGTAGGGGTGCGAGTTATAGTTACATTAGGGCACACCGTTTAGTTACTTTAGAGAAATTTTTTTTTTAAGTCATATGAAGTGAAATTATACATATATATATATATATATATATATATATATATATATATATATATAAGTAAATGTAGGTCGCTGCGTCTTTGCCTCCACGCGGCAGACGGAGACGGGGTCGTGAACCCCAATCCTTCAAGAAACAAACATCCGCAACGCTCTGGGACTGAAAAATCTTCGCCCCTAGCGAGTAAAGGCGATTCTCTGTCACTCCAGAGAGATGAAATGAAAATTTTATTAGGCGATGTATATATATGTATACACAAAGGGAGGGACTGGGAGATTAGTTGGTCCAGTGTACGGTCTCCCAATTAACTGAACATACAAAAAAGGTGTACACTGTTCCAAATGGAAAAATATAATCACTAGGGGAACATTAAAGTTCAGGAGCAAGAGCCCTCACACATCCGAGAGGATGTCATGCTTCATCATCGGGTAGCTCCTCGTCAGACCGGCGCTGCAATGTCTGACGGGCTCCCCGTAAGGGGGCTCTTTGCCGGAGATCTTTTAGGTAGCAGCCGTGGTAGCGAACACTACAAGACCTGGTGTTGCGGTCAGGCGCTAATCCTGGCAGGAGAGTGAAAGCTAAAATTGGTTCCCAGTCTTAATAGGAGTGAGTCAATTTAATTAATCAATGGAATAAGACCGGGACCAAGATTAAAAACAGAAGGAAAGTGTAAAATGAGGAATAATGCTCAACCACTTTCTGCATGGTGCTGGAGCTTAAGGAGATTATCGTCGGGCTCCTAGGACATGGTCAACATGTTTCGCGTACAGTGGTCTAACAAGATCCTATGACGCTTCTTCAGGACCAATACATAATAAGACTTCTCCTGTCTATATTACCGAAAGTTTGCAAAAATGTCAAACAAACCATATAGTCACTTACATTGAAGTTCACTAATTGTCCGAAACCTTTAATGGTCGCCCTAGAAAAATACAAACAAATCATTTTGATCAAAACACACGGAAAAATAAGGAAGGACACCCGTGACACAACAGTGTGTAGTAACCAGTTGTGTAAAAACATAATAAGACAATATGCTTACCATCCCTTGGTACATGTGGGGCCCCTTGGGAAGTAGCATGCCGAAAGCGGTCACTACTAATAAAGTGGTAAAGCAGACACCATGAATGCAGTGTAATCAATCAGAACCAAAACAGTCACATTCACTACTAGAGGTCGGTTGGTTAAATTTATTATGAACATCAAGCACATTATTAGTCCATGTCACTTGGAAATTCATACACAGACTCGTCACTAGCATTTATGACATTTGTTGAAGGAAAACTGGGAAGAATAAAACAGTTTTACAACAGAAAATATTTCTAAAAAGGCTTGGTGAGTACTGTAGCAGAGTGTAATAGTCTGCGTGGTGATTTACAAAGGCAAAAACACAATGGCAAAGCGTGGTTATCCATAGAATATTAAGGGATTACCCCGACCTAAGTCTGTTAATACTTTGAGAGATGTCATTAGTTGAGCTCAATATACGTCCCCAGAGTAAATAAGTAACCGAAAAAAGCGATAAACACACAAACGCGAGGTCACTTACTTTGTGGATGACGGCAGTCTGCAGGGGAACCTACCATGACGTGCTCTCCCGAAAAGACAACTTCCCGACTCGGCGCGAGTCTTTTAAAGAGAAGTTTTCCCGGCAAAAATGGGAGAGGGTGGTCAAAACTGTAGAAGGACTACACTCCGGGAACAGGTCTCAGAAATAAAAGAAGGACGCAAGCAAAATTACAGCGGCCATCTTTGTGAACAGAGATATAATAGACTAGAACGAGTATTACTCCAATAGCCTCGTGGGTGGTAGTCAAAACAAACAATGGACTAAAAACATCGTCGGCCATCTTGGAATGGCTGGAACTGGATAGTGAGTTATGTCAGTTAATACAATGAGTGGTTTGGAGTGGGAAGCCGGAAATAACCGCCCTAGTAGACAAAAGAAAGGTATGGGCCACAGAGTAATACATAAAATGGGGCTCCCTAAAACCATAGTCTTTCACATTCAGTCCAATTAGGATGGAAATAAAAAGTGAAAAACAGAACAAATATAGATTGAAGATACTGAATACTCGGTGGTAAATCCTTAAAAGGGGTTGATTAGGCGGACTATGTAGTCCAGGGAATGGCATCATTCAACCCATCTGTATCAGTATGAAGCTTGAAAACCCACTGTTGTTCCAGTCTGAACAAGGAGTGTGGAGAGTCAGTAGGGATTCTAGGGGCGTCAAGTACGACCCAACTTAAATCATCAGGACTGTGGGGGGCATCTAGGAAGTGTGCACATAATTTTGTTGTAATGCGTCCACACCTGATGTTGCTCCTATGCTCGTTAATTCGTATTTTAACTGGTCTAGAAGTCATGCCCACATAACGTAGCCCGCATGGACACCTAATCATGTAAATGCAGTTTTTAGTGTTGCAATTCGTGTGTTTTGTCAGGTGCCATTGGCCTATAGGTGCCAAATCTAAAGTTTTGTTGAGGCTAGTCAATTGACAGACATTACAGTGTCCACAGGGATAATGTCCAGTTACAGGTGGAAGGTTCCAGAGTGTAGTTTGTGTCTGTGTTCGCACTGTGTCTTTTGGACGGGTATGGACTATCAGATCTTTAATATTTTTAGATTGTTTAAATGTAAATAGGGGCCTAGGAATGGTATTGCCCCCACTGTTGAGGATAGGCCACCTTTGATTAATCAGTTTTTTTATCTGGTTAGATAGTGGGGTGAAAGTAGACACACAAGTCAACCGTCTATTCGTGACTCTAGTATTAGTTTGAAGTAGAGAGTCACGATTATTGTTCCTTGCTCTCTTATGAGCTCGGTTGATGACGTGTTGGGGATAATGTTGTTCAAGGAGTTTTGTTTGAAGATCATCTGCTTGGGTATTGTATTCCTTTATTGAGGAACAGTTTCGTCGTAGTCGCAAGAATTGGCCAAATGGTAAATTGTCACAGAGGGATTTAGGATGATGACTCTCGTACATTAGCAGGCTGTTGCGATCTGTAGATTTTTGGTAAGTACAGGTTAATAATTTCCCCTGTTCAATTGTAATCAGTAAGTCCAAAAAATGAACCTCCTTATCCAACACCGTAGAAGTGAATTTCAAATATGGGTTTAGTGTGTTTACCCACTCGGTCAGTGAACTAGCTGTAGCCAAAGGGCCTTGCCATACAACCAAGATGTCGTCAATGTACCGACGCCACAATTTTATGTTATCGGTGAAAGGATTAGAAGCTGGTAAAATGAATTCTTTTTCAAAGTTATACATATAGAGGCATGCTAAGCTGGGAGCAAAGGTACTTCCCATGCTAGTACCTCTAATCTGATGATAAAATTGATCTTCAAAGCAAAATACATTTTCTTTCAATGCTAATGTGGCACATTGCATGATAAATGCAATGGGTGATGTCAAATTGTCACTATTGTGCTGTAGTAGAGATTCCACTACCTGTAGAGTTGCATCTTGGGGTATATTAGTATAGAGAGTCTCCACGTCCATAGTAATTAGTGCTTGGACATCTCCTGTGTTATTAATAGTCTCAATCAGATTTAATACGTCTTTAGTGTCCTGTAAATAAGTGGAGGAGCCCTTTACAAGTGGTTGTAGAAAGTGATCGCAAAAGATCGATAAGGGCTCGAGGATCGAACCAATCCCAGACACAATTGGTCGCCCCGGAGGGAATTGTGTACCTTTGTGAATTTTAGGTAAGCAGTAGAAATAGGGAGTTACCGGATTGGTTGTGTAGGAAGTTGGCTCTGTATGTGCTATTTCAAAGTAAGGAATAGCATGCACAGAGTCCAAGGGTTCCCCTTAGAGGTAAAATAGTGGTAAAAAGAGATAATACTAATGCTCTATTTTGTGGTAGTGTGGTCGAGCAGTAGGCTTATCCAAGGAGTAGTGTTAAGCATTTGTTGTACATACACATAGACAATAAATGAGGTACACACACTCAGAGACAAATCCAGCCAATAGGTTTTGTATAGAAAAATATCTTTTCTTAGTTTATTTTAAGAACCACAGGTTCAAATTTAACATGTAATATCTTGTTTGAAAGGTATTGCAGGTAAGTACATTAGGAACTTTGAATCATTTCAATTGCATGTATACTTTTCAAGTTATTCACAAATAGCTACTTTAAAAGTGGACTCAGTGCAATTTTCACAGTTCCTGGGGGAGGTAAGTTTTTGTTAGTTTTTCCTGTTAAGTAAGTCACTTACAGGGTTCAGTTCTTGGTCCAAGGTAGCCCACCGTTGGGGGTTCAGAGCAACCCCAAAGTCACCACACCAGCAGCTCAGGGCCGGTCAGGTGCAGAGTTCAAAGTGGTGCCCAAACCGCATAGGCTAGAATGGAGAGAAGGGGGTGCCCCGGTTCCGGTCTGCTTGCAGGTAAGTACCCGCGTCTTCGGAGGGCAGACCAGGGGGGTTTTGTAGGGCACCGGGGGGGACACAAGCCCACACAGAAATTTCACCCTCAGCGGCGCGGGGGCGGCCGGGTGCAGTGTTAGAACAAGCGTCGGGTTCGCAATGTAAGTCAATGAGAGATCAAGGGATCTCTTCAGCGCTGCAGGCAGGCAAGGGGGGGCTTCCTCGGGGAAACCTCCACTTGGGCAAGGGAGAGGGACTCCTGGGGGTCACTTCTGCAGTGAAAGTCCGGTCCTTCAGGTCCTGGGGGCTGCGGGTGCAGGGTCTTTTCCAGGCGTCGGGACTTAGGTTTCAGAGAGTCGCGGTCAGGGGAAGCCTCGGGATTCCCTCTGCAGGCGGCGCTGTGGGGGCTCAGGGGGGACAGGTTTTGGTACTCACAGTCGTAGAGTAGTCCAGGGGTCCTCCCTGAGGTGTTGGTTCTCCACCAGCCGAGTCGGGGTCGCCGGGTGCAGTGTTGCAAGTCTCACGCTTCTTGCGGGGAGTTGCAGGGTTCTTTAAAGCTGCTTCTTGAGACAAAGTTGCAGTCTTTTTGGAGCAGGTCCGCTGTCCTCGGGAGTTTCTTGTCGTCGTCGAAGCAGGGCAGTCCTCAGAGGAGTCAGAGGTCGCTGGTCCCTTTGGAAGGCGTCGCTGGAGCAGAGTTCTTTGGAAGGCAGGAGACAGGCCGGTGAGTTTCTGGAGCCAAGGCAGTTGTTGTCTTCTGGTCTTCCTCTGCAGGGGTTTTCAGCTGGGCAGTCCTTCTTCTTGTTGTTGCAGGAATCTAATTTTCTAGGGTTCAGGGTAGCCCTTAAATACTAAATTTAAGGGTGTGTTTAGGTCTGGGGGGTTAGTAGCCAATGGCTACTAGCCCTGAGGGTGGGTACACCCTCTTTGTGCCTCCTCCCAAGGGGAGGGGGTCACAATCCTAACCCTATTGGGGGAATCCTCCATCTGCAAGATGGAGGATTTCTAAAAGTTAGAGTCACCTCAGCTCAGGACACCTTAGGGGCTGTCCTGACTGGTCAGTGACTCCTCCTTGTTGCTTTCTTTGTTCCCTCCAGCCTTGCCGCCAAAAGTGGGGGCCGTGGCCGGAGGGGGCGGGCAACTCCACTAAGCTGGAGTGCCCTGCTGGGCTGTGACAAAGGGGTGAGCCTTTGAGGCTCACCGCCAGGTGTCACAGCTCCTGCCTGGGGGAGGTGTTAGCATCTCCACCCAGTGCAGGCTTTGTTACTGGCCTCAGAGTGACAAAGGCACTCTCCCCATGGGGCCAGCAACATGTCTCTAGTGTGGCAGGCTGCTGGAACTAGTCAGCCTACACAGACAGTCGGTTAAGTTTCAGGGGGTACCTCTAAGGTGCCCTCTGGGGTGTATTTTGCAATACAATGTACACTGGCATCAGTGTGCATTTATTGTGCTGAGAAGTTTGATACCAAACTTCCCAGTTTTCGGTGTAGCCATTATGGTGCTGTGGAGTTCGTGTTTGACAGACTCCCAGACCATATACTCTTATGGCTACCCTGCACTTACAATGTCTAAGGTTTTGTTTAGACACTGTAGGGGTACCATGCTCATGCACTGGTACCCTCACCTATGGTATAGTGCACCCTGCCTTAGGGCTGTAAGGCCTGCTAGAGGGGTGACTGACCTATACTTGCATAGGCAGTGAGAGGCTGGCATGGCACCCTGAGGGGAGTGCCATGTCGACTTACTCGTTTTGGTCTCACTAGCACACACAAGATGGCAAGCAGTGTGTCTGTGCTAAGTGAGAGGTCTCCAGGGTGGCATAAGACATGCTGCAGCCCTTAGAGACCTTCCTTGGCATCAGGGCCCTTGGTACTAGAAGTACCAGTTACAAGGGACTTATCTGGATGCCAGGGTCTGCCAATTGTGGATACAAAAGTACAGGTTAGGGAAAGAACACTGGTGCTGGGGCCTGGTTAGCAGGCCTCAGCACACTTTCAATTGTAAACATAGCATCAGCAAAGGCAAAAAGTCAGGGGGCAACCATGCCAAGGAGGCATTTCCTTACACAACCCCCCCCAAACGAAAGAGGATGAGACTAACCTTTCCCAAGAGAGTCTTCATTTTCTAAGTGGAAGAACCTGGAAAGGCCATCTGCATTGGCATGGGCAGTCCCAGGTCTGTGTTCCACTATAAAGTCCATTCCCTGTAGGGAGATGGACCACCTCAACAGTTTAGGATTTTCACCTTTCATTTGCATCAGCCATTTGAGAGGTCTGTGGTCAGTTTGAACTAGGAAGTGAGTCCCAAAGAGGTATGGTCTCAGCTTCTTCAGGGACCAAACCACAGCAAAGGCCTCCCTCTCAATGGCACTCCAACGCTGCTCCCTGGGGAGTAACCTCCTGCTAATGAAAGCAACAGGCTGGTCAAGGCCATCATCATTTGTTTGGGACAAAACTGCCCCTATCCCATGTTCAGAGGCATCTGTCTGCACAATGAACTGCTTAGAATAATCTGGAGCTTTTAGAACTGGTGCTGAGCACATTGCTTGTTTCAGGGTGTCAAAGGCCTGTTGGCATTCCACAGTCCAGTTCACTTTCTTGGGCATTTTCTTGGAGGTGAGTTCAGTGAGGGCTGTCACAATGGATCCATATCCCTTCACAAACCTCCTGTAATACCCAGTCAAGCCAAGGAATGCCCTGACTTGAGTCTGGGTTTTTGGAGCTACCCAGTCCAGAATAGTCTGGATCTTGGGTTGGAGTGGCTGAACTTGGCCTCCACCTACAAGGTGTCCCAAGTAAACCACAGTTCCCTGCCCTATCTGGCATTTGGATGCCTTGATAGAGAGGCCTGCAGATTGCAGAGCCTTCAAAACCTTCTTCAGGTGGACCAGGTGATCCTGCCAGGTGGAGCTAAAGACAGCAATATCGTCAAGATAAGCTGTGCTAAAGGACTCCAAGCCAGCAAGGACTTGATTCACCAACCTTTGGAAGGTGGCAGGGGCATTCTTTAAACCAAAGGGCATAACAGTAAACTGATAATGCCCATCAGGTGTGGAGAATGCTGTTTTCTCTTTTGCTCCAGGTGCCATTTTTATTTGCCAGTACCCTGCTGTCAAGTCAAAGGTACTTAAGAATTTGGCAGCACCTAATTTGTCTATGAGCTCATCAGCTCTAGGAATTGGATGAGCATCTGTCTTGGTGACAGAATTGAGCCCTCTGTAGTCCACGCAAAACCTCATCTCTTTCTTTCCATCTTTGGTGTGAGGTTTGGGGACTAAGACCACTGGGCTAGCCCAGGGGCTGTCAGAGCGCTCAATTACTCCCAATTCCAGCATCTTGTGGACTTCCACCTTAATGCTTTCCTTAACATGGTCAGACTGTCTAAAGATTTTGTTTTTGACAGGCATGCTGTCTCCTGTGTCCACATCATGGGTACACAGGTGTGTCTGACCAGGGGTTAGGGAGAAGAGTTCAGGAAACTGTTGTAGGACTCTCCTACAATCAGCTTGCTGTTGGCCAGAGAGGGTGTCTGAGTAGATCACTCCATCTACTGAGCCATCTTTTGGGTCTGATGACAGAAGATCAGGGAGAGGTTCACTCTCTGCCTCCTGATCCTCATCTGTTACCATCAACAGATTCACATCAGCCCTGTCATGGAAGAGCTTAAGGCGGTTCACATGGATCACCCTCTTGGGGCTCCTGCTTGTGCCCAGGTCCACCAGGTAGGTGACCTGACTCTTCCTTTCTAGCACTGGGTAAGGGCCACTCCATTTGTCCTGGAGTGCCCTGGGAGCCACAGGCTCCAGAACCCAGACTTTCTGCCCTGGTTGGAACTCAACCAGTGCAGCCTTTTGGTCATACCAAAACTTCTGGAGCTGTTGGCTGACCTCAAGTTTTTTGGTTGCCTTTTCCATGTACTCTGCCATTCTAGAGCGAAGGCCAAGTACATAGTCCACTATGTCTTGTTTAGGCTCATGAAGAGGTCTCTCCCAGCCTTCTTTAACAAGAGCAAGTGGTCCCCTTACAGGGTGACCAAACAGAAGTTCAAAGGGTGAGAATCCTACTCCCTTCTGTGGCACCTCTCTGTAAGCACAAAGCAGACATGGCAAGAGGACATCCCATCTCCTTTTGAGTTTTTCTGGGAGCCCCATGATCATGCCTTTTAATGTCTTGTTGAATCTCTCAACTAAGCCATTAGTTTGTGGATGGTATGGGGTAGTGAATTTGTAAGTCACTCCACACTCATTCCACATGTGTTTTAGGTATGCTGACATGAAGTTGGTACCTCTGTCAGACACCACCTCCTTAGGGAAACCCACTCTGGTAAAGATACCAATGAGGGCCTTGGCTACTGCAGTGGTCGACCTAAGGGGAATAGCTTCAGGGTACCTAGTAGCATGATCCACTACTACTAGGATGTACATATTTCCTGAGGCTGTGGGAGGTTGCAGTGGACCAACTATGTCCACACCCACTCTTTCAAAGGGGACCCCCACCACTGGAAGTGGAATGAGGGGGGCCTTTGGGTGCCCACCTGTCTTACCACTGGATTGACAGGTGGGGCAGGAGAGGCAAAACTCCTTAACCTTCTGGGACATATTGGGCCAGTAGAAGTGGTTGACTAACCTCTCCCACGTCTTGGTTTGTCCCAAATGCCCAGCAAGGGGAATATCATGGGCTAAGGTCAGAATAAACTCTCTGAACGACTGAGGCACTACCACTCTCCTAGTGGCACCAGGTTTGGGGTCTCTGGCCTCAGTGTACAGGAGTCCATCTTCCCAGTAGACCCTATGTGTTCCATTTTTCTTGCCCTTGGACTCTTCAGCAGCTTGCTGCCTAAGGCCTTCAAGAGAGGGACAGGTTTCTTGTCCCTTACACAGCTCTTCCCTTGAGGGTCCCCCTGGGCCTAAGAGCTCAACCTGATAAGGTTCAAGTTCCAAAGGCTCAGTTCCCTCAGAGGGCAGAACTTCTTCCTGAGAAGAGAGGTTCTCTTTTTCTGACTGTGTTGCAGTTGGTTTCCCAACTGACTTTCCTTTTCTCTTGGTAGGCTGGGCCATTTTTCCAGACTCCAGCTCTACTTTTTCACCCTGTGCCTTGCATTGTGCTCTTGTTTTTACACACACCAGTTCAGGGATACCCAGCATGGCTGCATGGGTTTTTAGTTCTACCTCAGCCCATGCTGAGGACTCCAGGTCATTTCCAAGCAGACAGTCTACTGGGATGATTGAGGAGACCACCACCTGTTTCAGGCCATTGACCCCTCCCCATTCTAAAGTTACCATTGCCATGGGATGTGCTTTAGTTTGATTGTCAGCATTGGTGACTGTATAAGTTTTTCCAGTCAGGTATTGGCCAGGGGAAACCAGTTTCTCTGTCACCATGGTGACACTGGCACCTGTATCCCTCAGGCCCTCTACACTTGTCCCATTAATAAAGAGCTGCTGCCTGTATTTTTGCATGTTAGGCGGCCAGGCAGCTTGTGTGGCTAAATCCACCCCACCCTCAGAGACTAGAGTAGCTTCAGTGTGGACCCTGATTTGCTCTGGGCACACTGTTGATCCCACTTGGAGACTAGCCATTCCAGTGTTACCTGGATTGGAGTTTGGAGTGGAACTTTTCTTGGGACAGGCCTTGTCTCCAGTTTGGTGTCCAGACTGACTACAGTTTCGACACCAGGCCTTTTTGGGATCAAAGTTTTTACCCTTGTACCCAGGATTGTTTTGTGAAGAGGCTCTGGGCCCACCCTCCTGTGCAGGTTTTTGGGGGCCTGTAGAAGACTCTTTACTATTTTTATTTTTGGCTGTCTCACCACCTTTCCCCTGGGGAGGTTTTGTGACCCCTTTCTTTTGGTCACCCCCTGTGGAAGTTTTGGACACCCTAGTCTTGACCCAATGGTCCGCCTTCTTTCCCAATTCTTGGGGAGAAATTGGTCCTAGGTCTACCAGATGCTGATGCAGTTTATCATTGAAACAATTACTTAACAGGTGTTCTTTCACAAATAAATTGTACAGCCCATCATAATTACTTACACCACTGCCTTGAATCCAACCATCTAGTGTTTTTACTGAGTAGTCTACAAAGTCAACCCAGGTCTGGCTCGAGGATTTTTGAGCCCCCCTGAATCTAATCCTATACTCCTCAGTGGAGAATCCAAAGCCCTCAATCAGGGTACCCTTCATGAGGTCATAAGATTCTGCCTCTTTTCCAGAGAGTGTGAGGAGTCTATCCCTACACTTTCCTGTGAACATTTCCCAAAGGAGAGCACCCCAGTGAGATCTGTTCACTTTTCTGGTTACACAAGCCCTCTCAAAAGCTGTGAACCATTTGGTGATGTCATCACCATCTTCATATTTAGTTACAATCCCTTTAGGGATTTTCAACATGTCAGGAGAATCTCTGACCCTATTTATGTTGCTGCCACCATTGATGGGTCCTAGGCCCATCTCTTGTCTTTCCCTCTCTATGGCTAGGATCTGTCTTTCCAAAGCCAATCTTTTGGCCATCCTGGCTAACTGGATGTCCTCCTCACTGGGGTTATCCTCAGTGATTTCAGAGTTGCTGGTCCCTCCTGTGAGGGAGCCAGTATCTCTGACTAGTATTTTTGGAGTCAGGGCTTGAGAGGCCCTGTCCTCCCTAGATAGGACTGGTAGGGGGAATCTTCCTCCAATTCACTATCCTCTTCCTCTGAGTTGCCACCCTCAGAGGGGTTGGCCTTTTCAAACTCTGCCAAAAGCTCCTGGAGCTGTATTTTGGTAGGTTTGGGGCCTATGGTTATTTTCTTTAGTTTACAGAGTGACCTTAGCTCTCTCATCTGTAGATGGAGGTAAGGTGTGGTGTCGAGTTCCACCACAGCCACATCTGTGCTAGACATTTTGCTTCTAAAAGTTGGAATACTTTTTAAGAATCTAAAACTGGTTCTAGAATCTAATTCAAACTTTTACAAACTTTTAAACTCTAAAAGAAATGCTATACAGGATCTAACACAAGGCCCTAGCAGGTCTTTTAAGAATTTAGAAAACTTTTCAAATTGCAAAAATCAATTTCTAATGACAATTTTGGAATTTGTCGTGTGATCAGGTATTGGCTGAGTAGTCCAGCAAATGCAAAGTCTTGTACCCCACCGCTGATCCACCAATGTAGGAAGATGGCTCTGTATGTGCTATTTCAAAGTAAGGAATAGCATGCACAGAGTCCAAGGGTTCCCCTTAGAGGTAAAATAGTGGTAAAAAGAGATAATACTAATGCTCTATTTTGTGGTAGTGTGGTCGAGCAGTAGGCTTATCCAAGGAGTAGTGTTAAGCATTTGTTGTACATACACATAGACAATAAATGAGGTACACACACTCAGAGACAAATCCAGCCAATAGGTTTTGTTATAGAAAAATATCTTTTCTTAGTTTATTTTAAGAACCACAGGTTCAAATTTAACATGTAATATCTTGTTTGAAAGGTATTGCAGGTAAGTACATTAGGAACTTTGAATCATTTCAATTGCATGTATACTTTTCAAGTTATTCACAAATAGCTACTTTAAAAGTGGACACAGTGCAATTTTCACAGTTCCTGGGGGAGGTAAGTTTTTGTTAGTTTTACCAGGTAAGTAAGACACTTACAGGGTTCAGTTCTTGGTCCAAGGTAGCCCACCGTTGGGGGTTCAGAGCAACCCCAAAGTCACCACACCAGCAGCTCAGGGCCGGTCAGGTGCAGAGTTCAAAGTGGTGCCCAAACCGCATAGGCTAGAATGGAGAGAAGGGGGTGCCCCGGTTCCGGTCTGCTTGCAGGTAAGTACCCGCGTCTTCGGAGGGCAGACCAGGGGGGTTTTGTAGGGCACCGGGGGGGACACAAGCCCACACAGAAATTTCACCCTCAGCGGCGCGGGGGCGGCCGGGTGCAGTGTTAGAAGAAGCGTCGGGTTCGCAATGTAAGTCAATGAGAGATCAAGGGATCTCTTCAGCGCTGCAGGCAGGCAAGGGGGGGCTTCCTCGGGGAAACCTCCACTTGGGCAAGGGAGAGGGACTCCTGGGGGTCACTTCTGCAGTGAAAGTCCGGTCCTTCAGGTCCTGGGGGCTGCGGGTGCAGGGTCTTTTCCAGGCGTCGGGACTTAGGTTTCAGAGAGTCGCGGTCAGGGGAAGCCTCGGGATTCCCTCTGCAGGCGGCGCTGTGGGGGCTCAGGGGGGACAGGTTTTGGTACTCACAGTCGTAGAGTAGTCCGGGGGTCCTCCCTGAGGTGTTGGTTCTCCACCAGCCGAGTCGGGGTCGCCGGGTGCAGTGTTGCAAGTCTCACGCTTCTTGCGGGGAGTTGCAGGGTTCTTTAAAGCTGCTTCTTGAGACAAAGTTGCAGTCTTTTTGGAGCAGGTCCGCTGTCCTCGGGAGTTTCTTGTCGTCGTCGAAGCAGGGCAGTCCTCAGAGGAGTCAGAGGTCGCTGGTCCCTTTGGAAGGCGTCGCTGGAGCAGAGTTCTTTGGAAGGCAGGAGACAGGCCGGTGAGTTTCTGGAGCCAAGGCAGTTGTTGTCTTCTGGTCTTCCTCTGCAGGGGTTTTCAGCTGGGCAGTCCTTCTTCTTGTTGTTGCAGGAATCTAATTTTCTAGGGTTCAGGGTAGCCCTTAAATACTAAATTTAAGGGTGTGTTTAGGTCTGGGGGGTTAGTAGCCAATGGCTACTAGCCCTGAGGGTGGGTACACCCTCTTTGTGCCTCCTGCCAAGGGGAGGGGGTCACAATCCTAACCCTATTGGGGGAATCCTCCATCTGCAAGATGGAGGATTTCTAAAAGTTAGAGTCACCTCAGCTCAGGACACCTTAGGGGCTGTCCTGACTGGTCAGTGACTCCTCCTTGTTGCTTTCTTTGTTCCCTCCAGCCTTGCCGCCAAAAGTGGGGGCCGTGGCCAGAGGGGGCGGGCAACTCCACTAAGCTGGAGTGCCCTGCTGGGGTGTGACAAAGGGGTGAGCCTTTGAGGCTCACCGCCAGGTGTCACAGCTCCTGCCTGGGGGAGGTGTTAGCATCTCCACCCAGTGCAGGCTTTGTTACTGGCCTCAGAGTGACAAAGGCACTCTCCCCATGGGGCCAGCAACATGTCTCTAGTGTGGCAGGCTGCTGGAACTAGTCAGCCTACACAGACAGTCGGTTAAGTTTCAGGGGGCACCTCTAAGGTGCCCTCTGGGGTGTATTTTGCAATAAAATGTACACTGGCATCAGTGTGCATTTATTGTGCTGAGAAGTTTGATACCAAACTTCTCAGTTTTCGGTGTAGCCATTATGGTGCTGTGGAGTTCGTGTTTGACAGACTCCCAGACCATATACTCTTATGGCTACCCTGCACTTACAATGTCTAAGGTTTTGTTTAGACACTGTAGGGGTACCATGCTCATGCACTGGTACCCTCACCTGTGGTATAGTGCACCCTGCCTTAGGGCTGTAAGGCCTGCTAGAGGGGTGACTGACCTATACTTGCATAGGCAGTGAGAGGCTGGCATGGCACCCTGAGGGGAGTGCCATGTCGACTTACTCGTTTTGGTCTCACTAGCACACACAAGCTGGCAAGCAGTGTGTCTGTGCTAAGTGAGAGGTCTCCAGGGTGGCATAAGACATGCTGCAGCCCTTAGAGACCTTCCTTGGCATCAGGGCCCTTGGTACTAGAAGTACCAGTTACAAGGGACTTATCTGGATGCCAGGGTCTGCCAATTGTGGATACAAAAGTACAGGTTAGGGAAAGAACACTGGTGCTGGGGCCTGGTTAGCAGGCCTCAGCACACTTTCAATTGTAAACATAGCATCAGCAAAGGCAAAAAGTCAGGGGGCAACCATGCCAAGGAGGCATTTCCTTACAGGTTGCATCTAGGAAAGAAGCTTCTTTAGGGGTGATCCATTCATTGTTGGATGCCTCCGAGATCATAACCCTTATCTGAGTTTGAAGTTTTGGGGTAGGGTCACGTGGAATCAAGGCGTAGTAGGTCTCATCCCCTAGCAAGCGTAGGCATTCCTTGCGATAGTCGTCAGTGTTCATTAGAACAATAGCGCCTCCCTTGTCAGCTTGTTTTATAATGACGGAATTATCATTAGACAATCCCTCGAGAGCCTTCTTCTCGATAGTCGAGATGTTGATGAAAGGACGTTGCAGGCGTATAGATGTGAGATCTGCAAGAACAGCTTTTTTAAATGTCTGAACTTCGCAGGGGACAGCCGACAGAGGGGGGACAAATGTAGATTTGGGTCTAAGCCCAGAGTCCCCCAGTGTGCTATTCACTGGGCGGTCGTCAAAATAGAATTGCAGTCGGATTTTGCGAAAAAATTGTGACAGTTCGCAATTAAGTCGAAAAAGATCCTCAGATGGAGTAGGGACAAACCCTAAACCTCGATTAAGTGCTGTTATCTCCATGTCCGTGTGAGTTCTTGTGGAAAGGTTTACTACTAAGTTTTCGGGGGCTGGTGCTTGCCCTGGCTCCTGGTGACCATTTGTGGTTCTTCTCTGGACCATTGCACACGTTTGCCTCTGCCTCTTCTTCTGCCTCTCCCTCTGCCCCGGCCTTGGCCTAAAAAAGGCATGAATGGCATCATGGGGCGGGGTTGATAGAATGGATAGGGTGGTTGCCAAGGCATTTGGTGGCTGCCAGGGAACTGAGGATAATTATAAAAGGGTTGAGAGAGAGTGCTCTCATCAGTACTCCATCCATCTGAGGACGAACTGTTGCTGTTGTTGCGGGGCTTTCTGGGGTAGGACTGTGACTCATCAGAAGAGCGTGATTGTGTGTCAAAATCATCTTGAATATAGGGATATATCTTTTCCCTACTGAATCTAGTGATATCCTTTTGGAGTTTAGAAATTTTCTGGTTAGTCAAGAATTCTTTGGTTTCATTTAATTCCATATTAATCTCCGCTAAACGGCTCTTGAAGGCAGCCAGGGTCACAGTGGTTTTTATGGTGCCTTCAAGGAGATTGATTTGAATAGCGATAGAATCTGCTAGACGCTTGGAAGTATTGATGATCAGGACTAGCCAGTCCCTGGTACACTTCCAAGCAATCTGGGCCCAGTCTTTTCTAAATGCTAAGTCTTGAAGAAAGATCCTGGGCATATTGGAAACTAATAGGCCATTAGGGGCGATATTGGCTCTTAGGTATTCAGTCATTATGGTTCCATGCATGATGGTCTTAATCAAATCGCATTTCAGGGTGGACAATTTGTCCCAATCCTCTTTCAAACTGCTTGAGGGTGCTGATCCATCTAGGCTCAGGATGGACGATGTTTGCAGAATTGCTGCTACCACGTCGTCATTGAAGCTAAGACCTTGGAAAGTATCCATGATCTTCTTAACACTAGTGCAGAGGGTTCCGCGTTAGTTTATGAGTCATTTTACACTTTCCTTCTGTTTTTAATCTTGGTCCCGGTCTTATTCCATTGATTAATTAAATTGACTCGCTCCTATTAAGACTGGGAACCAATTTTAGCTTTCACTCTCCTGCCAGGATTAGCGCCTGACCGCAACACCAGGTCTTGTAGTGTCAGCTACCACGGCTGCTACCTAAAAGATCTCCGGCAAAGAGCCCCCTTACGAGGAGCCCGTCAGACATTGCAGCGCCGGTCTGACGAGGAGCTACCCGATGATGAAGCATGACATCCTCTCGGATGTGTGAGGGCTCTTGCTCCTGAACTTTAATGTTCCCCTAGTGATTATATTTTTCCATTTGGAACAGTGTACACCTTTTTTGTATATATATGTGTACAATCATCTCTTCAGTCAGTCTTCTTGTTGCTTTGATCATTTGACCCGATCTGGTTATTGGAAGCTATAAGAGGTCATCTTCAGTGTCAGAGATTGCTAGAGAGGGTGAAGAGAGAGCAGTAGTCACTGAGTTTTCAGGGCCATCTTTCTTTCCCCATTTTGAGTTGAAGACCAATGAATTACAGGCCTAAAGTGAGAAGAATATCTGGTAACAGTCTTCCCTGGGTGCTGGGCAGTCTCCGTGTGTACCTTGGTAAGCAGCACTTGGAAAAGTTCAGCAGCATATGGGGCATCAGATTTTATTTCACACATCTGTCGGGTGATTACCAAATCACCTCTTTTAAACGTGATGCCCTTTGTATGTTGCCTCTTGTCTGTATAAGCTTTCATTTTCTGCTTGTTAACCAAGTCCCTTGTACAACTCAAATACTTGCTTTTTTCTCTCTTGGTGGTCCATTGAGGTTACTTTTTGTCATTGTTCTCCTGAACATCAAAGTTGCGGAGCTTTCCCCTATTGTCGAGTGGGGTGTTGGATGATGAACTCTTAGAGTAGAATTTATTACTGTTTTCAAACTGAGGTTTTCAAGAGTTGCACGCTGTACTGGCTTCTTTTGGGTACTCATAAAACACTCAACAAATCCATTGGCCTGCGGCCACAGAGGTGTACACTTTTGATGCTTTATGTCCAGATGCTCCAGGAATTCTTTGACTTCTCTACTGTTAAATGGTGGCCATAACCAGACTTCACAATTGCTGAAATGCTCCAGGTTGCAAAGATGCCATCAAGTTTTTCAATGATGCGCGGATGGAAGATCTTCAACCAAAGGGAAACGTGAGTACTCATCCACAATCACCATCAGGTGATGTCCATTATCAAGAGGACTGAAGACGTTGATAGCTATTCTCTTCTATGCATTCTTAGGGAACTTGGACATGTTCAGAGTATGTTGAGTAACATTGGTAGAAAGGCAGTGGCATATATGACAGGCCTTGTGTTCCTTTTCAACTCTTTCATCTAAGTACGGAAAGCAAACTCGGTTTCGAAAGCTCTTTTTGTGGCAACAATACCACAATGTCCTTTGTGAGCCATTTCAATTACTTTCTGTCACAGATTCTCCAGAATCAGGATTCTTGACCCTCGTAGTATAACGCCTTCCTGAGTTATGAACAATTCATCTTTGACATTTCTGTATCTTTGATATTCATCCTCATGGTGAGAGGTTGAGTGTATCCGTTCCATGACTGATGTGTAATTATGGTGGTCATTTTGACATCAGCAGTAAAAACCACCTACCGCTGTGGTGACTACCGCCAAAATACCGCCACTGTGGCTACCATCCACCCACCATATTATGAGCACTGCCGGACTTCCACCACAAGAAGGGCAGAAATCCGGTAGTGTTCATGGTGGCGGACGGTGGTAAGGTGGAGCTGCTACCACCAGCACCGCCACGCCAGCAGAATGCCACCAGACATATTATGACAAGTAATACGGCCTGGTGGTGTTCTGCTGGCGGGGCGCTGCTGGTGGTAGCTGTGCCCCTTCCCGTTGCCTGCCGGAAGACCTCCTCAACAAAGGTAAGTCGGGCTTCCAACAGGGGAGACGGTGGGAGGGTGGGGGGTGTTGTGTGTGTGTTGGAGTGTGTGCATGAATGTGTGAGTGAGTGTGTGAATGCGTCTGTGTGTGTTTTGTTGTTTGTGTGGTTGTACACGTGTGAGTGAATGCGTGTAAGAATAGTGAAGTGAGTGTGAGTCTGCATGTCAGTGTGATTGTGAGTAAGAATGTGTGTGAGCATGTCTGGAAGTATGCATGTATGAATGCGTGTATGCCAGTGTGAGTGATTGGGTGTATGTGTGGTGCGTGTCTACGGGTGTGTGCGTGAATTGGGGGTGTGTGTGTGATGATCGGAGGGGGTAGAGGAATTGCCTGTCACCGGTATGCCCTACCGACATGGTTTTCGTGGCATTGCTAACGCCACAAAAACCATGGTGGTAGGCAGGCTTATAATGCTGCTGGTGGTACTGTGCCAGCCGCCGGGCTGGAGATTATTATATCTCCAGCCCGGCGGCTAATACCACCATGGCGGTATGAGAGGAGAAGTGGCGGGTCGGCTGCAGCCAATCCGCATTCTTATAATGTGGCGCCACATTAACACTAACACTCACCGCAGGGGTCATAATGACCCCCTATGTCTTTTAACTTCAGCATGTCACTAGCATGGCTCATGGCAGTGATGATCTGAGCGACCAGGATAGCAGCTGGTGTATTTGACTTGACTATTAAATTAAGGTAGGCTTCAGCTTTCTTGAATGGAGTACGGTGACCTTGTATAGGTACTCTCGAAAAGTAGTGAGCAGGATTTTGATCCATTTCTGGACAATGCACAGTTGTATTGTCATATTCTTGCCATCTGAGCGCCCATCGTTAAATGGGAGGAGGCATCTTGGCTTTGGATTGCCAAAGATGGTCAATAAAGCTTGATGATCAGTTAGCAGCATAAACGGTTTTCTGCACAGGAATACCTGGGAAAATTCACTAGTCCATACCATGGCTAAACTTTCTTTGTCAGGTTGTGTAAGGACGTTCTGTTTGGGACAAATGTATACCAGCATATGCCCCAACATGCCGTTGAGCATTTGGACGTCCACTGTGTTGTGCAAGGATAACACTTAACCCGACTGGACTGGTGTGAAAGACAGCCTCTGTATGAAACTCTGGATTGAAGTATTTAATTTCAGTAGCATGTTTAATGGAATGTTTGATTTTCTTGAAACTTCTCTTACGTTTTTGTGACCATTGAAAGGAAACATTTTTCTTTGTCAACTCTTGTTATGGAGCATCAACAGTGGCAAAGTCTTGTCTGTACCTTGAACAGTAACTGGCCATGCCAAGAAAGGAGCGTATCATCGAAACATCAGCTTTTGACAGGGCTTGTACTTTTGCAGCTGTCACACCCACATCAGAAAACATATGGCCAAATAATTTTTGTTTTGCCTTGTGGAACTCACAGTTGTTTGCATTCAAAGTCAAACCTGCATCACTGAGTAAAAGACATGCTTGTGGGAGAGCTCTGTTGTGCTCCTTTTGTGTAGCTGCAAAAATGAATATGTCATCACTATAGTTGAACGCATTTACAACAGGCTGTATGATACTTCAAATGACGTCTTGGAAAAGTTCTGCAACCGAAGACATGCAAAGCGCTGGACTTCTGCCAAGCGAGATCGCGCTGCGAAGAAAAGATAAAAAGGAGTACCCAAACCGGATGGAAAACAGCGAGCCTTGCATGTTTTCAGTACTTGTTCGCTGAGCACGAGGAGGGCTAACCACCGGAAAAGGCATGACGTATGCGTGCTTGCCACTAATGTAAGCTAGCAGATTTTGAAAGGCAAGCCCACGAACAAATGAACGACAGTGATGTGACACGGACGTGGCTCCGAGCCCTTTTCTATCTTCTAAAGCGTCTCACAAGCGAAATGCATGTGCAAGCGCATGCGCCGCAGGCTTGACCCTAAAAATTCAACAAAGCATGTGGGTAGACAAACAATTTGCAGAAGTGATTGTATTAGCAATGGATCACAGCTGACATGATGAACACATTAGAAAACGTGCTGTCAGGAATGCACTATTTTTGTTGATTTTTGTAGGTCTTATTAGGCAGTTGAATCATATTGACTCCAAGGGCCAGCTGTATCAAACATTTTTGCCATCGCAAAAACGCATTTTGGTATGTATCTTGTTACCGAATTGCAATATGTATTTGCAACAACATACAGGTTCCGTATTTGGAAGGGGCATGTCAAGGGCGTCCCTTCCTAATACCGAATCGCAGAAGTATGTAGGAATGTTTTGTGACCCAAATGCGGTCGCAAAACATTCACATTTTACCGCCCATTGAAAGTAGGTGGTAACCCATTCGCAACACTGCCTACCCTTAAAAAATTTTAAGAAAGCTTTTCATTTTTCTTTTTTAAATGCATAGTATTTTCCTTTAAGTAGAACGGGCTGCATTTAAAAAAGATTGCCTTATTTAAAAGCAATCAAAGACATGTTGGTATGTTGAGCCCAGCAGGCCACCATCCTAGTGATTTTAGCCATTTGCAATGGGTCGCAAATTGCGACCTACCTCATGAATATTAAAGAGGTAGGTCCATTTGCGGGCCCTTGCAAATTGCTATATGGAACTTCTGGAGTTTCATACATTCCAATAGCGATTACTTAATTGTGATTTGCAAAAAATCACAATTTGGTAATCGCTATTGGTAATAATGACACATCTGGCCCTAAGTGTTTTGTGATGAGAAGAAACCAGAGGCCTCTCTCGTCCTTACTGACATCATAAGGGATTTATTTATCCTTTTTAACTGCACCTACAATGTTTTTCTACTTTTTACTAATGCTCTGATTAGTTTGAGGTTTGTTCCATTGTTTTGAGTTTGATGGGCAGATTAAAATAAAGAAAAGCAAAAAAGTGACAGGGGGAATTAACCTCAGCACTGCTAACTCCTTACGCTCACATTCTAGTCCTCTCAGTCTTGGTTCTGCTCCACTAGAAACAGTCCATCACAAATTACCAGGCCTAGTCCACTCCTGACAGGAACTCATGCCACACTAGCCTGGTTTTGGCCTACTTTGGTCTCACCAGTAAAGTACAATTTGAATCTTGTGGAACAATGAGCATTGGACCCACGTCTGTTGCATATAGGGCATCTCACTTAGAAAAACAAATTAGTGGTGGGTAGAATGCTTGATTGAATTAATCTGAGCAACTCAAAATTATTTGGTCAATTTTCTAGTCGATCTTGTTTTTCCTACCAAGCTACTTTGAACAGCGAGTAATCACATGCAAATCAGTCTTGGTCCTGCTACAATATGAATAGTCCATCCTCACCACAGGACTCAACCTGCACCTCACTGACAAGGACTAGATAGTCAGAAAATGGCCTGAGATTGTTTTCCAATCGGATGGGACCTGGCAGGTTAGACTGTTCCTACTGGAGCAGGGCCAGGTATGATTTGCTTGAGGGAAGTGCTTGACAAAAGTGCAGAGTGGGCAAAATGACTGACTAGAATGTAGTCTCTAGTACCTGTCACTGGCTCCGATTACTTCCAGCATCACACCAATCACCTTTTTGTTTTCCGCAGTGTGATGTTCTAAATATGATGGTTGAACCCAAATGGATGTGAGTCCTGTGCTTACTGGGCCTAGGGTACAAGTTGCACCTCACTGATGAGGCCCAAGTAGGTTGAAACAAGAGTCCTGTTCACAGGTGACCTTGTCTCATAGTTTGGGGTGAACTGTTTGGACAGGAGCAGGACAAAGCCTGATTTTCATGAGAGTAGTTCTTGATTGGAGCAGCAAAAACAATGGACTGGTACACGGCCTAGAATAATTATCTGTAGATAAGATTATTTCAAACATTTTGTTCCTCATACTTTTGTTTTCCATAGATTAAAACAGTGGTACAAAAAAGCTAAAATTAAAATGGAACACAAAGTAACACAAACTCGGCGTTGTACCACCCTTCTGCAGCCATATGGGAATGTGAATCAGAGTCAGGCTGGTATAAACGTATATTCGCTGTAACCATATGTTTTATATGGTGCCTGTGAATACATTATATGTAGGACTTGCAGTTTTGATTGTTATTGATTTTTTCACATAAATACAGGTGATAACAATATGTGTTAGAACCATTGGGCAAGCAAGGGGCCACAACCACGGTAGTTGTTGACTTTTACCACTGGTGTCCAAGGGCCTGGTCTTCGATGTCACTACAAACTGAACAGAACACCAAAGGCTGAGTACAGAACTTGAACTTTAGGCTACCATGGCTAGCAGTTCAGGCATCTCAAGGAGGTAATGCGGGGATTGATGTCAAGTTTTGGGTTAAGACATCACTCAAGAGAGTTAGGAAACATACTATATGAGAAATATGGAGAATGGCTCAATGAAGGCTACAGTCATGGATGAAAACTGTTATAGGGTAGGGTTTAAAAAACTCTGCCTCAGCCACCAGTGGACCAGTAGTTGACTTCTAGGCCAGAGAAGGCATAAAAGGTTAGTGGATGCAGAAGACCGTGCCTGACAACTTCGATTGTTTTGACTCTCTTGCTTGGTATTATAGTTCTGCTCCCTTGCCTTTGTTGTTTCCCCCTTTGTCATTTCTCTTTGTCTCTCTTCTCCAGCTTCTTTACATTAACCTCTGTATTTGTTTTGGGGTGGATCTTGGTATTTTTAAACTTAGCCATTGTTTTTGCCCTTGCTCTGGTTATTCCCTGAGATTTGTCTTAGTTGCCCGGAAAATTGTTTCTGACCTGACTGCAGATTGTCACTTTTTGGTTTGGCCACCACGATTCAGCTTTCTGGTGAATCAGAGCGCTACTCATCTTCAGTTCTCGTGCAAGGTTCCGCTTTGCGTGGAGTCTATTTACAGTAACACTTTTCCTCAGACCAAGAAAGCTTGCTCAAGTTACTTCTACAGTACACACTGACTTTAAGAACCCTTCTTCCATTATCTGATATGCACTTTCTGCTTTTTTCTCTCTTGACAGTGAGTCATATTGCGTCTTTTTGTCACTGTGTCATGCTCTATCTCAGTCAGTGCAGTCATGGTCTTTGTGAAACGGTTGTGACAGTTAGAGACTGAGAACTCAACAGTTACTAAATAATGATTGTCCAATCCAGTGCTTATTCTTTATGAAGGAAAAGTACTTTATTATACCAGAACAAAATACCATTGAATGGATTGTGGTTCTATAACAAGTAATGCAGGCAAAGATGTGTCATGCCCAGAACAATCTCACCGGTACAGGCTCATTATGAATAGCATAAGCAGACCTCTGTGTCGGTGGCCCTTGGCCAACCCTTCAGTGCCCCAGTCACTGGCAACGCCTACTGCAGATTTTTCTAATGCCAAAAGAGTCTCAATATGTGGTGACTGCAAGTTCAAAGGTGCAGGAGTTACCTGAGTGTAGCAGCAGTGAAGTCCACAGTGCTAGGTCCTCACTTCAAAGTACATGTGCAATGGCTACCCTTCCTCTGATGTTCAGGAGCTCTGTGCAGGGAGCGACTGATCAGCGGGCATGGTTTCAGTTTCCATAGAGGAAGCAGGCCCAAAGCAAAAGCCCACCTCTAAAAAAGGGACCACTATTCAGTGCCAGTAACTGTCAGTCTGCGGTGATTCTCGGCTCCCCTGCAGCGTGAACACATGACGTCAGGTACAATCTTTGGACAGTCACCATCCCTGCTCTCCTTCTCCTTGGGTGGCGCACTGAACCAATTGGGGTTTAAGATGTGATCAGGAAGTAGGAAGACCGACTCCAGCAATAAAGTTGGTTCTTCTGCCACTTCCTCTCTATCTTGAACCACATCTGTTGTGATTTAACAGTGAAGGTGGAGGCATGAAGACCCACTCCTGTCATTCAGGTTAGCTCCTGCATCACTCCCACGCTACTGTGCACTTCTGGGGTATCCCTTGCACTAGGGCAGAGATGCTAAGCTTCTCTCAGCAGGCTTTTTTTGCAGTGGTACCTTCTCCGCCCATCTCTCATCAGGCCAGATGGACTCCAGTAACGTGGAATTCCCACAGCTTCTCCAGCAGCTCCTTGCAGACTTTCCTTGTTGACATTGACAGGAACTGCCGTAACACTGGTACCTGCCAATGACTTGAGATGTTTGCTTGGCCGGCGGACATCTCTTAATGTGGAAGATCGGTACTCTGTCAAAGCAAAGGGTACTTTACTCCGTCGCCACATGGAGGTCTAACCATACATTGTACTCTTATTCAGACCCTTACTCATGCCCTAAGAAAACTATAACTCGTTCTTTCACGATGCACTTCTAAGTAACTCCCAAATTACGGCACTCATGATTTCCTTGATAACATCATTGGTAATATCAATGTAATAAATGCAAAAAAAAATTGGATGGAAAAACTGTGCATGGCGGGGGTGCCTTAGAGCATGAATTATAGTTAGTTGAGGTAACTCTAACTGGTGAATTTCTATGGTTTCTTACATTTAAAATGTGAGCCTAACTATAACCTCCCTTTAACTTTTGCTTTTTTAAAGTGAATATATATGTATACATATATTTATATGTATATCCTCAAGGTCTGTGGAATTAAGAACAGTACATCTACAATTGGCTAATATATACACTTACTTTCATGCGCAAGTTATTATTTCGTTTACAATACTTTTTGAAGGCGCTACGTTTTTTGCTATGCAATACAGTGCCATACAGCTATTGTATGTTGGCAACATTCACTGTGTCTTAAGGTTTTTTTTAATAACTTTTGTTTCTAGTAGGGAAATCCAATCCATAAATTAAATTAAGGGTAAAGCCATCAGAACAAATAAGTTCACAAAAGTGCATGCAACTCTTCTCTGCGATGCATGTCCTCTTTCTTCGTGTCTCAATGAGATATTGGTATTTGTCTATATAATTTTATTTTCAATACTTATTTATGAATTGAATATTCAAAAATAGTTATTTTCTAGAAAATTATTATTTAATCATCAAAACTATCAGCTCCCCGTCTATGCTTTGATCACAAATCTAAAAGGGCAGTCAAAACCTTCTCATGGACATTCACCAATATTCTAATTTTGTGATAGGTTATAATCACGGGGGCGTAAATGTGTATTTCTCTTTCATTTATTTATTGCTATATGTGATATAATCTAGTATGCTCTTCTTTTGGAAAGATATATAAACAAAAGAGCTCTATGACATATATAGTCTGATTTAATTTTACATGGTAATTAACAATCCTCCAATTTGAGCAGAGAGTGCTCAGCGGTTTTAGTCCCTGGAAGCAGATACCTACTGCTGAACACTATAATTGCCTTCCCAGGCTGCTCCAGAATTTTGTCTTGATGAAACAGGTTGTGTCAGCAGGTGCACCCTTGGGTAAGGTACATCACATTTCAGATGGTGTGTGTTTGGCTTTTGGGTACACAATAACATTGAAGCTATTGCGAACCGGGTGTATCGTTATTCAGTGGTCGACCGTAAGGAAAAGGGTGGGATAAGATCCATTGGTTTGGTTGAGGCTGTGGAGCCTGGAAGCCAGGGGGCACATTTATAACTTCGGTTTCCTCGCTCTTGCAAAACACAAAGTGGTGCACGTGCAGTGTAAGCCAAAAATATGGCTTATGAACCGACGCAATGCCACCTTGCCTGGCCCTGAGTTGCTTTATAAATCTGGAGTGACGTAAGGCAGCAAAATCGCTGCGTTGCATTACTGTGCCTCAGGGAGGCATTCCATGATTATTGCATGGGTGTTTGACATATTCCCAGATTTACCAGATGTGGTTCACCTGGAAATGCGCAAAAATGCTACGCATTTCCAGGTGAGGCATAATGAGGAGAATATCTTCCTCAGGAATTGTAAACCACCTTACAACACAGGCACCCTTGCACCATAGTGCCTGTGTTGGTGCTATGCAGTCAAAATGGGTCCAGCACAGGGACAAAGACAGGAATGCACCATATACTCTTAAATAAAGCACATTCTTGCCCTTTCCCTGTCACGCAGCACAGCAAGGTTACTTGCTGCGCTGCTTCACTTTGGTATAAATATGCCCCATAAATTCTGGCCCAATTTCCTCACTTCCCAAGGTGCCTTTTCATCATATTGCCGTGTTTACCCTGCATGCACAAATTCGAACCTCCCAAGGTTGACTGTGTGCCTTACAAACCTGGACATTTAATTGAGTGCTGAATTTAGTTTCTGTGAATCGAACTTATCGGAAAGTTGCTTTAATCAGTAGTAGAGGTCAGGATGACATGCCTGTCTCACTGATCACTTCATTAAGGGGATTACAACATATAAACAATATTGGTATACAACAATATTTAAGTTTTAGATGCTTAAAACTTCAATATTATTGTATACAATTTAAACATTCTATACTTACTATTGATAATATTTACCTCAATATAGTGCTACTCTTGGTTTTCTTGTCTTCAATATTTAGTACCAACAGTATTCTGGCTTCCATAATTAAGGGTTCATACCACGCAAATACAATATGAACTGCCCCACAAGCCCCTGGAGACCAAATGGCAACTTACGAGGGAACAATCATGCAGAACCACCAGGTGGTAGGTGTATCCTCCTCAACGATATCCACCACCTTGAAACCCATCAATCCGAATTCTGACCCAGCCACAGTACAGAGACCGCCCTCATCTCCTTCAAATATCACATCTGAAAGATCATGGATAGAGGTGACACTGCGGCCCTACTGTACCTTTCCCCAGCCTTTGATACCATCTCCCACACCATTCATATCCAGTGACTGCATGAAGCTGACATCCAAAGACATAAATTTGACTGGATTTGCTCCTTCCTGACAGGCTGTACTCAGTCAGTCAGCCTGAGTCACTTCACCTAGGACACCATGAACCTCATCAGCGGAGTTCCACAAGGATCCACCCTCATCCCCTTCATATTCAATGCCTACATGACCTTCCTCACCAGCATTATTCATAGAATCATCATTATATTCTATGCTGCCGACATCCAGCTCATTCACTCTCTCTCTAACAAGACACCCAATACCTGGATACATTTTTCCACCTGCAGGACCAACGTCGCCATATGGATGAAAACCATTTACCTCAAGCTCAACACAGATGGTTGTATGATGGAACAATACATTCTGTTGCAACGCACATTGTGACCATGCATGTGTTACAACGAGAATGCCATTACAACACATAACCTTTACCACACACGCCTTTACAACAAATTACATTGTAAAAGCATTTATGTTAAAGACATATGTGTGGTAAAGCTTTTCTGTGACCCCTGCCCTGAGTCCTAAACGAGGTTCCTGATGTGACTACCCCCTTGCCCCCACCCTTCTAAAAAGTACCCAACCCCTGCCCTAAGCCCTAAAACTGGACCCCAGCGTGACCCAATCCGGCCCCCACCCTTCTAAAAACTACCCAGCCCCTTCCCTAGGCCCTAAAACTGGACCCCAGAGCGACCCCAGCCCCCTTGCTTCTAAAAACTACCTGACCTCTGCCCTAAGCCCTAAAACCAGACCCCAGCGCGGTCCCCCAGGCTCCCCATCACTTCTAAAAAATACCCATCCGCTGAACCTTAAAACAGTACAACCTACCCCTGCCCTGAGCCCTAAAATTGTCCCCCAACCCAAACCCAAAAACCGCCCTCCTGCCCTAAAACTGTAGTCCCCCCTCCAAGCCCTAAAATCATCTCTGTCTCCCAACCTGAGCCCTAAAATTGTCCACCGCCCTAAAACCGTTCCCCTGCCCTAAAACCATATCCCCCCTCGAAGCCCTAAAACTGTCCCAGCCACCCTGCCCTGAGCCCTAAAATTGTCTGCCGCCCTCCAACCCCAAGCACGAAATCCCCCGAAAACTGTACACCCCAGCTCCAAGCCCTAAACCCACCCCCACCCTGAACCCGAAACCCCCCCAAGCCTGAAAACCACCCCTCCGCCCCTGCCCTGAAAGCATACCCTCTGCCCCCACCCTAAAACTGTATCCCCCCACTGCCCAAGCCCTAAAACAGTACCCACCCACAGGCCCAATCCCCCCTACCTCACTCATGAAGACAGAGTCAGCTCCTCTGCAGCTTGGCACAGCTTGTTCTGAATACACAGAAGGATCTCTCCGTTTCCTCTAACGACGCTGATAGCCTTTATCATCATTACCACGCATAATCCTTAGCATGCTTACCAGTACAAGATAATTTGTTGTAATGCTGTGCATGGTAAAGGCTATTTATGGTAATGATGCATGCATTGTAAAACATGCATGGTAAAGGTTAGTGGGGGAAATATCTGTGTTGTAATGGCCGTTTCCCAACATAGACGATAAGGGCGTAGTTATCTTTGGCAAAGGCACCTCGCTCTGCGATTCCACTTGGGGGCCTGCTGAACACAGACTCACACCCCTCTCAGCAACCCACTCAGAAAACCTCAGATTAAGAATTGACAACCACTCACCATGACCACCCAAGTGAACGCAATCTTTGTTTCTTGCTTTCACACACTCAAGATCCTCAAGGAGATCTTAAAATTGCTCCCCAACAGCACTCGCAGGACCATCACTAAAGCCCTCATCTCCAGCAAACTGGACTACAGGAATGCAATCTATACCTGAATCAATGCTCCACTGACCAGACGACCTCAGACCGTACAAAATTCAGCAGCCAGGCTCATGCTCAAAACTTAAACTTACATCATCCTTCACCTCAAAGAGCATCTCCTGCTCCAAATCCAAAAATGAGCACTTTTCAAACACCTCACCCACACATACAAAGTCGGAAAACAATGTTGGCCCCAAATACTTTGACAACAGCTTAAACGTGCACAAGCATACCACACATGTCCTCTCAGCCAGACTCCTACTTGTACACATCCCTGGCATATGGAAAACAGGACCCTATGGTCATGCCCCTTCCTACCTTTGTCCTAAGGCCTGGAACAACCTTCCCCCTGTACATCAGAGCTGTCCCCTCAGTTCTTGAAGTCCGCAAGAAACTGAAGACTTGACTGTTCATGTAGCCCTGGCTCAGCCAATACAGCTCCTGCTTCATTGCCAGGATACCCTCCCAGGTACGTCTTGCACTTTACAAATACACATAACACGACACCCTTCACATAATGGACTCCCCACCAAATGCAAAATCTAAATTTACTGCCTCACAGGGCCTGCAAAGACAGTAACCCTGAAGTCAATACTCTCCTGCGCACCTAAGAAATATGAAAATGTGCAGTGTCAGGAGCTCCATCAAACATGGGCTTCCCCTGGCTTGCATTAGTCCCATAAAGTAGAGGCACAGCATAAAGTTGCCTTGTCCATCTTTGTGTCCCTCCGTGGACCACCAACCAGAGGCTATCAGTTGAAGCCAGAAAGAAGTTATGGGAGGCAAGATGCACTGTGCAGGACAGAACTGTTTGTCCTCTTTAGGTCTAACATCACAGGCATACTAGACAGTGCATGTGCTCTCTGTTGTGGTATGTATTGTTAGCTTACTGTGAGCTTAGAGTGCCTGCTTTGCTTACCATTGGTTGGCTTTATTTGTCGCTCACATTTGTTTCTTATTCATCAGCTTGTGTAGGCTTTTCTTCTCTTCTTGTGTTTGTCCCGCCCATGGAGCATGGGTGCATTATTTGTGTCATTCCACTGCTCGCTTTCCAAACATTACTTTTTTCTTGCTGTTTAAGGTCTCCACTAGCATGCATGTGTTTTGCAGATGTCTCTCTCGTGTATTTCTCTCCCCCTCATGTGCTCCATGTTCCACTTTGTTACTTGTATGCTTCACGTTTCTGTCTATCTGCTGTAAGCTTCTCTTCACCAGCTTCACATTGCTGTATCTCGCCTATTTGCATTTCCCCCACCCCACGCTGTCCGTGTTGCTTCTGCCCCCAATCGCGATCTCCATGCTGCTTCTGTCTGCGACCATTCATGTTGCTTTCCCCACGCACGCCCTACGTTTTACTTCCGCCCTTCTTTTCACATTTCCCCCATGCCCTACAACACCCTTGTTGCTTCCATCTCTTCATTGCTCTGCCTTTCAGTATGGCTTCCTTCCACTGTCTGTAATAAAACAATGCTTTCACATATGTTTATATTTTTAGTTACAGATCAAACTCGGATCAGTAACTAAAAAAAGCGACTCTGTTAAGGCTTTTTTTCTTTAGCAATGCTGCACAACATTGGGGATATTTTGTGGGCTCGGCTAAAAATATTGGCAAGCCAATAGGTCGGAAAGGCGAGACCGTTTGTCTATGCCAATGCTTGTTATACTTGTTGAGGTAAATCATGTTATTCCCCAGATTGCATTCTCCAGTCGTCTTGACTGCTGTTCCTTCTTGGCTCCTTGTTCTTATCAGCTCCTGGGTGACCTTTAGGCACTGGTGGGGTATGGAGGATGTAACCTCTATTTCTTCTCTTCCTTGCCTCTGGTTTCGTTGCATAAGTTTCTTGAAGTCCTTTTAATCTTGCTTGGCAGTGCTAAATTGAGCTTTGTACTTTACGAAAAATAACTGGACTCATGCTTGTACTTTGTTACTTCGTTAATATGCAAGGTTACAGCTAAATGAAACCACACATACTTGTCAAAACAGGAGCAGGTACATCTCATTCTGTAGTCCTACATCTCCACCTGCCAGAACTAACCCCTCTCTGGAGTGCACCAAAGATAGGAAAGATTTTGCAGTTTCAGGCAGGACGCGCCAATCTCTATTTTCAAGAGAGATCTTCTTAGGCGCCTCGTGTAAACTGCATACATCGCTGAATCTTGGCAATGTTAAATGTCTCTGCGGATGATGGATCTCTCTCGCCTGTATTATTACGCTATTAACGCTGTTGGAAACGTAATTGTCTTATTCCATTTGTACTATGCTTGTGTTTTAAATTCTTTGTCAACCTGGGCCCGGGGTTTTGATCGCAATATACAAGACCTGAAAAATAACTAAAATGAGCACAAGTGTAAGGGTTTTTGAAGCCTCTGGCAAAATTAAGTTTACCTTCAGTGCACTTTGGCGCAACTTTATCAACACTGCTGCAAAGTCATGCAAAGTGATGCAAAGCAGCATTAAGTGTTGACAAATGTATTTACTTTCTTCCGCAAACCTTTATTTTTGCTGGAAAGTTGCACTAAAATGTAACACAAATAGCATTTTGCACTTCTTTGCATCAAGGGCGTATCCCATGGGTCGTGCATGGGAATTCCAATGCCAGCAATCATGGGGCATATTTTAGAAGGTGCAGCACCTCTTTTCTTGCGCCCCTTAGCTCCCCCTACCGTCACCATGTGTGCACTGAATTTAAAATACGGCACACCATCGCGCAAGATAGGGGACAATATTGTCATTTTGTTTTAATGCTATTGAGTACTCTTCAGGAGTAGCGCCAAAATGTTGGCGCTACACCTGCAGAGTACAGATGGGTCCGTTAGAAATAATGGTGTGCCCCCTTTTAACGTCTGCTGTAAGCAGGCGTTAAAAGTGCTGAAAAACAATGGCGCAAGGAAATCTCTTAGATTTCTTTCTGCCATTTTTTCGTCATCCCTAACTGGCGTAAGCATAATGTGGCGCAAGGGTTTACAAAGTGGTGCAACGCATACATTGTGCCACTTTGTAATCATGGCACAGGGAAAATACCAGTTTAGCGATGCCTTAGTGTAAAAATAAATGATGTTATGGCAGCGATAAGGTGGCACTAGAGGCTCTTAAATATGTCCCATGGTTTCTAATGCAAGGCCCTAGCTACTAAAATTGGTAAACAGGGCTTTGCTAAAAAAAATAACTTGTCTTGTTGCAGGTGCAAAACAAGGATAAATGTTTTTCTTTTCCTAACTTCTCAAACATATCATGTGTGCTCCACCACACAGCACACATTGATGTGTAAAAGGTTTTAAATCTTAGAGGCATATTTACAAGAAAGTGGCTCATCATAGATGATGCACCACTTTTCTTGCACCCCCCCAATAACACCATGTGTACTCCGCATTTATGATACAGCGGTACCATGTCGCACGTTAGGCCAATAGCGTAAAAAATGTCAATGCTATTGTGGCGCTTTGGTGGACTAGTGGCAAAAATGATGGCGCTAATCCACCAAAGTCAAGGGAGGCCCATTGAATACAATGGAAGAGTCACTCTAAGGCAGGCGTTAAAAATGATGCTAAAATTGGTGCAGAAAAATCTTGTAGATTTCACTGTGCCATTTTTCTGGGCCTCCTTACGGGGGAACACTCCCTTGCATACATTATGCCTGGTGCAGGCATAATGTGGAGCAAGGGGTTGCAAAGTGGCGCAATTCTTGTATTGGATTGTAAATATGACACAACGAAAATGCCTCCTTAACGCCACATTAGCGTAAGCAAAATTATGCTAATGTGGTGCAAGGAGGTGCAAGGGGCTTGTAAATATGCCCCTTAGCACCTTGTACTGGAAGAGTACCTCTGAAGTGCAAAAGCTATCACGCAAGTGTGCATAGTACTGGGCATCCCAGTGCTGTAGAACAGAGCAGCAGCACTAAATTGTGCTATTTGTAGCTCAGCACGGCTTTCTCCCCATAACAAACCAGAATGCATGCAACTTTGGTGTAGAGTTGCATTGCACTACGTTTAAATAAACGTGCCCCTTTTCCCTCGCAACAAGGCCTTTACAGAGCCACTTTTAGCAATGTGACGCCCTCGTGTGGCCATTTGTGGTTTAGCAGTACAGCTGCGGCTTTGAGTCGCTTTAATAATAGCACTGACTAAGAGCTCAGGAGCTCACACCGATGTAGTTAAGCTGTAAAAGCATCAAGGTGATCCCGAAGGAACAAGGAGACAAAAAGAAAGACAAGGAGGGTGTTGACACACATATGCCACTTTGGAACTTACAGGAGAAAGTGACACTCGGCCTTCCTGCAATGCACTATTTAAATGGGCTCTCAATTAACGGGGTGTTAATTAAAGATAAGTGGTATTTTCACCTTCTACAGTACTTTCTCGCCGCTTCACCACATGAATTCCCTCGTTATTCTTGCTTCTTCAATCGGGTGCAATCGTTCCTTTCTGTGTGTTCTTATAACGGTTCTTTAACGCTCTTTTTTCAATGCATGAATTTATAAATACTTGTGAAAGGTGTTAGTTTTGGTCGTCTGCAATTAGAGACGAAGCTGAAATGGTCAACCAGACTAAAGGCAATAGACAAAAGGATTGTATGATATATGATCGTGCATAGCCTTATAAAAGCGCTTTCAGCGAACCTGCAAATAATGTGACACATCTGGGATTCTGTCGTGTTATGTGATACTACACTACAACAGTTTATTCTAGTGGACGTTCCCCAATTGCCTGGCCTCTTAGTGCTTTTTGGGCAGGGGGCGCGCACCATGGCATAGCGCGCCCCCAATACAGGTGCGGGCCGGATCGGACCGGTTTTCGGCCGGCAGCCCAACTGTGGCTGCTGCAAAATTTTTTAAAATCGCGCTCACCACAAGGGGTGAGCCGATTGGCTGAAGGGGGTGTGGTGGGGGCTCCCAGGTAATCAGCAGGGGCAGCCCGAGTTAGTTAAAAGGGGGACTCAAGTCCCTCTAGGGTCAGGTTGTTTTCTTGACCCTGGGTTGGGTCCTCCAGAGGACTGGAGGAATTCTTTCCCGCCCACCCATCCCCAATGAATAGCAGGATTAGGAAGACCTTAGGAGGGAAGGAGTCATGTTTTGGCACAATACAGGTGGATAACCTTGGCATCAAGATTACTAGTGCAGGCGAACTCAAGACGGTATCATGAGCTTTTTGGCTCAAACCAGGGTGGCGGTGCTATGGGTTTAGGAAAGGGGCTCGGGATGACCGCTACCGCGAATGTCCATAGCTCCACCCACAGTACTCCATTAAATGGCCCTGGAATTTTTTAATTTGGGGGGATGAGACTGCGCCAGGGCACCAAGGTATGGCCCGGTTGCCCAGTATCATTCCTATTGGGTGCCAGGGGGATCCCTTGCTTAGGGTTGGCTCTGGCATGATTGGATTGGGGGACAGTTTTCATGCTGGCCCGCGCCTCCTCTATCTTGAGGGGGCAGGTGAGTCTCACCTTGTGAAGCGTAATTGGTTTTGGGGGGAACACAGCCCCCAGTTTACAGACGATGCCACAGGTGCCTGGTGGGTGGACAACCATGACTCCTTTTTAAAGAACATAAACTATTTGAGATGCATATTGTAAATAATTATGGAAATTTAAGGATGAAAAGAAATACTGTACATATGATGATGTTTTTTATGTCGTGTTTATATGGCTGGAATAAATACGGCCTGAGAATTGTTATATTCTCTATCGCAGGAAGGTTTCAGTCTGATTTGTTTACTGTGAACATAAAGTATGTTACTCCAAGCAGTGGATCATAGAGGGGAAACCAGTGTGAACTGTTTGTTTTTGGGTATCGATGCGGTCCCCCACCTGTAATGCAGAGTATGCGGCTGATATCCCCCGATCAACCCTGAGCCGATTGAAAGGTGATAACGAGGTCCAGGATTCAGGGGTTTGCGTTTTGAGTTGTGCTTTTGTGATGCGACACCCATGCCAAGTGTGTGGCGTAGTCTTTTGTTTGGGGTCTTGTGCAACTTTGTCTTTATTGTGAAATGCTGTCTGTTGTCCTTACTGGGAAAGTAGGCGAGTGAATGCGTGAGTAGTTGTAGTGAAATGTGTGTTAAGGGATGTGCTGGTGTAGTTGTTCTGAAGCTGTCCAGGTATAACGACGGGGATGCTAAACAGGTGGCATGCAGTGTTATTGTTTGCATTAGGTCGGAATTAACCGGTTCTGTGCCTTGGACGAGGTGACCTCGCAAGGCTACAGTTCCCCTGTGCCTTGGACGAGGTCACCTCGTCCAAGGCACACGGGAACTTGGGGGAGCGCTAGCACGCCCCCCGTGCACCCACCTCCCCCCCAAGGCGGGGATAGAAGGGGAAGACCTTCCCCTTCCACCCCCAAAGCCCCCCCACCCCCCCTGTGATGTCAGCACGCGAGCGCGCGCTGATTTGTCACAGGGGCCTCCCCCATAAGCGATTGAAAGAGAAATGCAAACTAGGCACCGGGGATTTGTTTTTTGGCGCCAATGTCACGCAGGGGGAGCGACCCCGTAGGCAAGGGTCGCTCCCGGGGGGGGTGGGGGTTGGGGGGCAAATTTATTTTAGGCCATTTCTGCCCCCCCTGGGGGCAAATCGGCCTATTATTAGGCCGATCTGCTCCCCTTGGGGGCAGAAACCTCTAGGCGCCAGGGCAAATGTTTTTTTTGTGTTTTTTTTTTTTTTTAGAGATGGGTAGCGACCCATCAGGCAAGGGTCACTGCCCTGGGGGGCAAATTGTATTTAGACCATTTCTGCCCCCCTTGTGGGGCAGATTGGGCGATTTTAGGTCAATCTGCCCCCAAGGGGGCAGAAACCACTAGTCACCGGGGATTTGTTTTTTGGCGCCAATGTCACGCAGGGGGAGCGACCCCGTAGGCAAGGGTCGCTCCGGGGGGGGTGGGGGTTTGGGGGCAAATTTATTTTAGGCCATTTCTGCCCCCAGGAGGGGCAGAAACCTCTAGGCGCCAGGGCAAAATTTTTGTTTGTGTTTTTGTTTTTTTTGTTTTTTTAGAGATGGGGAGCGACCCATCAGGCAAGGGTCGCTCCCCTGGGGGGCAAATTGTATTTAGACCATTTCTGCCCTCCTTGGGAGCAGATTGGTCGATTTTAGGACAATCTGCCCCCAAGGGGGCAGAAACCACTAGGCACCGGGGATTTGTTTTTTGGCGCCAATGTCACGCAGTGGGAGTGACCCCGTAGGCAAGGGTTGCTCCCGGGCAGGGGGTTTTGGGAGGGGGGTGGGGGTTCAAATTTATTTTAGGGCATTTCTGCCCCCCCCGGGCCGGCTTAGAGGCCAAAATCCACAGGTAGGCACTTTGCAAAAAACACCTCTGTTTTCTGTGAAAAAATATGTTGTGTCCACGTTGTGTTTTGGGCCATTTCCTTTCATGGGCGCTAGGCCTACCCACAGAAGTGAGGTACCATTTGTATCGAGAGACTTAGGGGAATGCTGGGTGGAAGGAAATTTGTGGCTCCTCTCAGATTCCAGAACTTTCTGTCACCGAAATGAGAGGAAAAAGTGTTTTTTTGGCAAAATTTTGATGTTTGCAAAGGATTCTGGGTAACATAACCTGGTCAGAGCCCCGCAAGTCACCCCATCTTGGATTCCCCTGGGTTTCTAGTTTTCAAAAATGCGCTGGTTTGCTAGTTTTCCCTAGGTGCCGGCTGAGCTAGAGGCCAAAATCTACAGGTAGGCACTGTTTTCTATGAAAAAATGTGATGTGTCCACGTTGTGTTTTGGGCCATTTCCTTTCGTGGGCGCTAGTCCTACCCACACAAGTGAGGTATCATTTTTATCGGGAGACTTGGAGGAACGCTGGGTGGAAGGAAATTTGTGGCTCCTCTCAGATTCCAGAACTTTCTGCCACAGAAATGTGAGGAACATGTGTTTTTTTAGCCAAATTTTGAGGTTTGCAAAGGATTCTGGGTAACAGAACCTGGTCAGAGCCCCACAAGTCACCCCATCTTGGATTCCCCTAGGTCTCTAGTTTTAAAAAATGCACAGGTTTGGTAGGTTTCCCTAGGTGCCGGCTGAGCTAGAGGCAAAAAATCTACAGGTAGGCACTGTTTTCTATGAAAATATTTGATGTGTCCACGTTGTGTTTTGGGCCATTTCCTTTCGTGGGCGCTAGTCCTACCCACACAAGTGAGGTATCATTTTTATCGGGAGACTTGGAGGCACGCTGGGTGGAAGGAAATTTGTGGCTCCTCTCAGATTCCAGAACTTTCTGCCACAGAAATGTGAGGAACATGTGTTTTTTTAGCCAAATTTTGAGGTTTGCAAAGGATTCTGGGTAACAGAACCTGGTCAGAGCCCCACAAGTCACCCCATCTTGGATTCCCCTAGGTCTCTAGTTTTCAAAAATGCACAGGTTTGGTAGGTTTCCCTAGGTGCCGGCTGAGCTAGAGGCCAAAATCTACAGGTAGGCACTTTGCAAAAAACACCTCTGTTTTCTTTCAAAAAATTGGATGTGTCCACGTGGCGCTTTGGGGCATTTCCTGTCGCGGGCGCTAGGCCTACCCACACAAGTGAGGTATAATTTTTATCGTGAGACTTGGGGGAACGCTGGGTGGAAGGAAATTTGTGGCTCCTCTCAGATTCCAGAACTTTCTACCACAGAAATGTGAGGAACATGTGTTTTTTTAGCCAAATTTTGAGGTTCACAAAGGAATCTGGGTAACAGAACCTGGTCAGAGCCCCACAAGTCACCCCATCTTGGATTTCCCTAGGTCTCTAGTTTTCAAAAATGCACAGGTTTGTAGGTTTCCCCAGGTGCAGGCTGAGCTAGAGGCCAAAATCTACAGGTAGGTACTTTGCAATAAACACCTCTGTTTTCTTTCAAAAAATTGGATGTGTCCACGTTGCGCTTTGGGGCATTTCCTGTCGCAGGCGCTAGGCCTACCCACACAAGTGAGGTATCATTTTTATCTGGAGACTTGGGGGAACGCTGGGTGGAAGGAAATTTGTGGCTCCTCTCAGATTCCAGAACTTTCTGCCACAGAAATGTGAGGAACATCTGTTTTTTTAGCCAAATTTTGAGGTTTGCAAAGGATTCTGGGTAACAGAACCTGGTCAGAGCCCCACAAGTCACCCCATCTTGGATTCCCCTAGGTCTCGAGTTTTCAAAAATGCACAGGTTTGGTAGGTTTCCCTAGGTGCCGGCTGAGCTAGAGGCCAAAATCTACAGGTAGGCACTTAGCAAAAAACACCTCTGTTTTCTTTCAAAAAATTGGATGTGTCCACGTTGCGCCTTTGGGGCATTTCCTGTTGCGGGCGCTAGGTCTACTCACACAAGTGAGGTATCATTTTTATCGGGATGCTTGGGGGAACGCTGGGTGGAAGGAAATTTGTGGCTCCTCTCAGATTCCAGAAGTTTCTACCACAGAAATGTGAGGAACATGTGTTTTTTTAGCCAACTTTTGAGGTTTGCAAAGGATTCTGGGTAACAGAACCTGGTCAGAGCCCCACAAGTCACCCCATCTTGGATTCCCCTAGGTCTCTAGTTTTCAAAAATGCACAGGTTTGGTAGGTTTCCCTAGGTGCAGGCTGAGCTAGAGGCCAAAATCTACAGGTAGGTACTTTGCAATAAACACCTCTGTTTTCTTTCAAAAAATTGGATGTGTCCACGTTGCGCTTTGGGGCATTTCCTGTCGCGGGCGCTGGGCCTACCCACACAAGTGAGGTATCATTATTATCGGGAGACTTGGGGGAACGCTGGGTGGAAGGAAATTTGTGGCTCCTCTCAGATTCCAGAACTTTCTGCCACAGAAATGTGAGGAACATGTGTTTTTTAGCCAAATTTTGAGGTTTGCAAAGGATTCTGGGTAGCAGAACCTGTTCTGAGCCCCACAAGTCACCCAATCTTGGATTCCCCTAGGTCTCTAGTTTTCAGAAATGCACAGGTTTGGTAGGTTTCCCTAGGTGCCGGCTGAGCTAGAGGCCAAAATCTACAGGTAGGCACTTTGCAAAAAACACCTCTCTTTTCTTTCAAAAAATTGGATGTGTCCACGTTGCTCTTTGGGGCATTTCCTGTCGCGGGCACTAGGGCCTATCCACACAAGTGAGGTATCATTTTTATCGGGAGACTTAGGGGAACGCTGGGTGGAAGGAAATTTGTGGCTCCTCTCAGATTCCAGAACTTACTGCCACAGAAATGTGAGGAACATGTGTTTTTTTAGCCAAATCTTGAGGTTTGCAAAGGATTCTGGGTAACAGAACCTGGTCAGAGCCCCATAAGTCAGCCCATCTTGGATTCCCCTAGGTCTCTAGTTTGCAAAAATGCACAGGTTTGGTAGGTTTCCCTAGGTGCCGGCTGAGCTAGAAGCCAAAATCTACAGGTAGGCACTTTGCAATAAACACCTCTGTTTTCTTTCAAAAAATTGGATGTGTCCACGTTGCGCTTTGGGGCATTTCCTGTCGCAGGCGCTAGGCCTACCCACACAAGTGAGGTATCATTTTTATCGGGAGACTTGGGGGAACGCTGGGTGGAAGGAAATTTGTGGCTCCTCTCAGATTCCAGAACTTTCTGCCACAGAAATGTGAGGAACATCTGTTTTTTTAGCCAAATTTTGAGGTTTGCAAAGGATTCTGGGTAACAGAACCTGGTCAGAGCCCCACAAGTCACCCCATCTTGGATTCCCCTAGGTCTCTAGTTTTCAAAAATGCACAGGTTTGGTAGGTTTCCCTAGGTGCCGGCTGAGCTAGAGGCCAAAATCTACAGGTAGGCACTTTGCAAAAAACACCTCTGTTTTCTTTCAAAAAATTGGATGTGTCCACGTGGCGCTTTGGGGCATTTCCTGTCGCGGGCGCTAGGCCTACCCACACAAGTGAGGTATCATTTTTATCGTGAGACTTGGGGGAACGCTGGGTGGAAGGAAATTTGTGGCTCCTCTCAGATTCCAGAACTTTCTACCACAGAAATGTGAGGAACATGTGTTTTTTTAGCCAAATTTTGAGGTTCACAAAGGAATCTGGGTAACAGAACCTGGTCAGAGCCCCACAAGTCACCCCATCTTGGATTTCCCTAGGTCTCTAGTTTTCAAAAATGCACAGGTTTGTAGGTTTCCCCAGGTGCAGGCTGAGCTAGAGGCCAAAATCTACAGGTAGGTACTTTGCAATAAACACCTCTGTTTTCTTTCAAAAAATTGGATGTGTCCACGTTGCGCTTTGGGGCATTTCCTGTCGCAGGCGCTAGGCCTACCCACACAAGTGAGGTATCATTTTTATCTGGAGACTTGGGGGAACGCTGGGTGGAAGGAAATTTGTGGCTCCTCTCAGATTCCAGAACTTTCTGCCACAGAAATGTGAGGAACATCTGTTTTTTTAGCCAAATTTTGAGGTTTGCAAAGGATTCTGGGTAACAGAACCTGGTCAGAGCCCCACAAGTCACCCCATCTTGGATTCCCCTAGGTCTCGAGTTTTCAAAAATGCACAGGTTTGGTAGGTTTCCCTAGGTGCCGGCTGAGCTAGAGGCCAAAATCTACAGGTAGGCACTTAGCAAAAAACACCTCTGTTTTCTTTCAAAAAATTGGATGTGTCCACGTTGCGCTTTGGGGCATTTCCTGTTGCGGGCGCTAGGTCTACCCACACAAGTGAGGTATTATTTTTATCGGGATGCTTGGGGGAACGCTGGGTGGAAGGAAATTTGTGGCTCCTCTCAGATTCCAGAAGTTTCTACCACAGAAATGTGAGGAACATGTGTTTTTTTAGCCAAATTTTGAGGTTTGCAAAGGATTCTGGGTAACAGAACCTGGTCAGAGCCCCACAAGTCACCCCATCTTGGATTCCCCTAGGTCTCTAGTTTTCAAAAATGCACAGGTTTGGTAGGTTTCCCTAGGTGCAGGCTGAGCTAGAGGCCAAAATCTACAGGTAGGTACTTTGCAATAAACACCTCTGTTTTCTTTCAAAAAATTGGATGTGTCCACGTTGCGCTTTGGGGCATTTCCTGTCGCGGGCGCTGGGCCTACCCACACAAGTGAGGTATCATTATTATCGGGAGACTTGGGGGAACGCTGGGTGGAAGGAAATTTGTGGCTCCTCTCAGATTCCAGAACTTTCTGCCACAGAAATGTGAGGAACATGTGTTTTTTAGCCAAATTTTGAGGTTTGCAAAGGATTCTGGGTAGCAGAACCTGTTCTGAGCCCCACAAGTCACCCAATCTTGGATTCCCCTAGGTCTCTAGTTTTCAGAAATGCACAGGTTTGGTAGGTTTCCCTAGGTGCCGGCTGAGCTAGAGGCCAAAATCTACAGGTAGGCACTTTGCAAAAAACACCTCTCTTTTCTTTCAAAAAATTGGATGTGTCCACGTTGCTCTTTGGGGCATTTCCTGTCGCGGGCACTAGGGCCTATCCACACAAGTGAGGTATCATTTTTATCGGGAGACTTAGGGGAACGCTGGGTGGAAGGAAATTTGTGGCTCCTCTCAGATTCCAGAACTTACTGCCACAGAAATGTGAGGAACATGTGTTTTTTTAGCCAAATCTTGAGGTTTGCAAAGGATTCTGGGTAACAGAACCTGGTCAGAGCCCCATAAGTCAGCCCATCTTGGATTCCCCTAGGTCTCTAGTTTGCAAAAATGCACAGGTTTGGTAGGTTTCCCTAGGTGCCGGCTGAGCTAGAAGCCAAAATCTACAGGTAGGCACTTTGCAATAAACACCTCTGTTTTCTTTCAAAAAATTGGATGTGTCCACGTTGCGCTTTGGGGCATTTCCTGTCGCAGGCGCTAGGCCTACCCACACAAGTGAGGTATCATTTTTATCGGGAGACTTGGGGGAACGCTGGGTGGAAGGAAATTTGTGGCTCCTCTCAGATTCCAGAACTTTCTGCCACAGAAATGTGAGGAACATCTGTTTTTTTAGCCAAATTTTGAGGTTTGCAAAGGATTCTGGGTAACAGAACCTGGTCAGAGCCCCACAAGTCACCCCATCTTGGATTCCCCTAGGTCTCTAGTTTTAAAAAATGCACAGGTTTGGTAGGTTTCCCTAGGTGCCGGCTGAGCTAGAGGCCAAAATCTACAGGTAGGCACTTTGCAAAAAACACCTCTGTTTTCTTTCAAAAAATTGGATGTGTCCACGTGGCGCTTTGGGGCATTTCCTGTCGCGGGCGCTAGGCCTACCCACACAAGTGAGGTATCATTTTTATCGTGAGACTTGGGGGAATGCTGGGTGGAAGGAAATTTGTGGCTCCTCTCAGATTCCAGAACTTTCTACCACAGAAATGTGAGGAACACGTGTTTTTTTAGCCAAATTTTGAGGTTCACAAAGGAATCTGGGTAACAGAACCTGGTCAGAGCCCCACAAGTCACCCCATCTTGGATTTCCCTAGGTCTCTAGTTTTCAAAAATGCACAGGTTTGTAGGTTTCCCCAGGTGCAGGCTGAGCTAGAGGCCAAAATCTACAGGTAGGTACTTTGCAATAAACACCTCTGTTTTCTTTCAAAAAATTGGATGTGTCCACGTTGCGCTTTGGGGCATTTCCTGTCGCAGGCGCTAGGCCTACCAACACAAGTGAGGTATCATTTTTATCTGGAGACTTGGGGGAACGCTGGGTGGAAGGAAATTTGTGGCTCCTCTCAGATTCCAGAACTTTCTGCCACAGAAATGTGAGGAACATCTGTTTTTTTAGCCAAATTTTGAGGTTTGCAAAGGATTCTGGGTAACAGAACCTGGTCAGAGCCCCACAAGTCACCCCATCTTGGATTCCCCTAGGTCTCGAGTTTTCAAAAATGCACAGGTTTGGTAGGTTTCCCTAGGTGCCGGCTGAGCTAGAGGCCAAAATCTACAGGTAGGCACTTAGCAAAAAACACCTCTGTTTTCTTTCAAAAAATTGGATGTGTCCACGTTGCGCTTTGGGGCATTTCCTGTTGCGGGCGCTAGGTCTACCCACACAAGTGAGGTATTATTTTTATCGGGATGCTTGGGGGAACGCTGGGTGGAAGGAAATTTGTGGCTCCTCTCAGATTCCAGAAGTTTCTACCACAGAAATGTGAGGAACATGTGTTTTTTTAGCCAAATTTTGAGGTTTGCAAAGGATTCTGGGTAACAGAACCTGGTCAGAGCCCCACAAGTCACCCCATCTTGGATTCCCCTAGGTCTCTAGTTTTCAAAAATGCACAGGTTTGGTAGGTTTCCCTAGGTGCAGGCTGAGCTAGAGGCCAAAATCTACAGGTAGGTACTTTGCAATAAACACCTCTGTTTTCTTTCAAAAAATTGGATGTGTCCACGTTGCGCTTTGGGGCATTTCCTGTCGCGGGCGCTGGGCCTACCCACACAAGTGAGGTATCATTATTATCGGGAGACTTGGGGGAACGCTGGGTGGAAGGAAATTTGTGGCTCCTCTCAGATTCCAGAACTTTCTGCCACAGAAATGTGAGGAACATGTGTTTTTTAGCCAAATTGTGAGGTTTGCAAAGGATTCTGGGTAGCAGAACCTGTTCTGAGCCCCACAAGTCACCCAATCTTGGATTCCCCTAGGTCTCTAGTTTTCAGAAATGCACAGGTTTGGTAGGTTTCCCTAGGTGCCGGCTGAGCTAGAGGCCAAAATCTACAGGTAGGCACTTTGCAAAAAACACCTCTCTTTTCTTTCAAAAAATTGGATGTGTCCACGTTGCTCTTTGGGGCATTTCCTGTCGCGGGCACTAGGGCCTATCCACACAAGTGAGGTATCATTTTTATCGGGAGACTTAGGGGAACGCTGGGTGGAAGGAAATTTGTGGCTCCTCTCAGATTCCAGAACTTACTGCCACAGAAATGTGAGGAACATGTGTTTTTTTAGCCAAATCTTGAGGTTTGCAAAGGATTTTGGGTAACAGAACCTGGTCAGAGCCCCATAAGTCAGCCCATCTTGGATTCCCCTAGGTCTCTAGTTTGCAAAAATGCACAGGTTTGGTAGGTTTCCCTAGGTGCCGGCTGAGCTAGAAGCCAAAATCTACAGGTAGGCACTTTGCAATAAACACCTCTGTTTTCTTTCAAAAAATTGGATGTGTCCACGTTGCGCTTTGGGGCATTTCCTGTCGCAGGCGCTAGGCCTACCCACACAAGTGAGGTATCATTTTTATCGGGAGACTTGGGGGAACGCTGGGTGGAAGGAAATTTGTGGCTCCTCTCAGATTCCAGAACTTTCTGCCACAGAAATGTGAGGAACATCTGTTTTTTTAGCCAAATTTTGAGGTTTGCAAAGGATTCTGGGTAACAGAACCTGGTCAGAGCCCCACAAGTCACCCCATCTTGGATTCCCCTAGGTCTCTAGTTTTCAAAAATGCACAGGTTTGGTAGGTTTCCCTAGGTGCCGGCTGAGCTAGAGGCCAAAATCTACAGGTATGCACTTTGCAAAAAACACCTCTGTTTTCTTTCAAAAAATTGGATGTGTCCACGTGGCGCTTTGGGGCATTTCCTGTCGCGGGCGCTAGGCCTACCCACACAAGTGAGGTATCATTTTTATCGTGAGACTTGGGGGAACGCTGGGTGGAAGGAAATTTGTGGCTCCTCTCAGATTCCAGAACTTTCTACCACAGAAATGTGAGGAACATGTGTTTTTTTAGCCAAATTTTGAGGTTCACAAAGGAATCTGGGTAACAGAACCTGGTCAGAGCCCCACAAGTCACCCCATCTTGGATTTCCCTAGGTCTCTAGTTTTCAAAAATGCACAGGTTTGTAGGTTTCCCCAGGTGCAGGCTGAGCTAGAGGCCAAAATCTACAGGTAGGTACTTTGCAATAAACACCTCTGTTTTCTTTCAAAAAATTGGATGTGTCCACGTTGCGCTTTGGGGCATTTCCTGTCGCAGGCGCTAGGCCTACCCACACAAGTGAGGTATCATTTTTATCGGGAGACTTGGGGGAACGCTGGGTGGAAGGAAATTTGTGGCTCCTCTCAGATTCCAGAACTTTCTGCCACAGAAATGTGAGGAACATCTGTTTTTTTAGCCAAATTTTGAGGTTTGCAAAGGATTCTGGGTAACAGAACCTGGTCAGAGCCCCACAAGTCACCCCATCTTGGATTCCCCTAGGTCTCGAGTTTTCAAAAATGCACAGGTTTGGTAGGTTTCCCTAGGTGCCGGCTGAGCTAGAGGCCAAAATCTACAGGTAGGCACTTAGCAAAAAACACCTCTGTTTTCTTTCAAAAAATTGGATGTGTCCACGTTGCGCTTTGGGGCATTTCCTGTTGCGGGCGCTAGGTCTACCCACACAAGTGAGGTATCATTTTTATCGGGATGCTTGAGGGAACGCTGGGTGGAAGGAAATTTGTGGCTCCTCTCAGATTCCAGAAGTTTCTACCACAGAAATGTGAGGAACATGTGTTTTTTTAGCCAAATTTTGAGGTTTGCAAAGGATTCTGGGTAACAGAACCTGGTCAGAGCCCCACAAGTCACCCCATCTTGGATTCCCCTAGGTCTCTAGTTTTCAAAAGTGCACAGGTTTGGTAGGTTTCCCTAGGTGCAGGCTGAGCTAGAGGCCAAAATCTACAGGTAGGTACTTTGCAATAAACACCTCTGTTTTCTTTCAAAAAATTGGATGTGTCCACGTTGCGCTTTGGGGCATTTCCTGTCGCGGGCGCTGCGCCCACCCACACAAGTGAGGTATCATTATTATCGGGAGACTTGGGGGAACGCTGGGTGGAAGGAAATTTGTGGCTCCTCTCAGATTCCAGAACTTTCTGCCACAGAAATGTGAGGAACATGTGTTTTTTAGCCAAATTTTGAGGTTTGCAAAGGATTCTGGGTAGCAGAACCTGTTCTGAGCCCCACAAGTCACCCAATCTTGGATTCCCCTAGGTCTCTAGTTTTCAGAAATGCACAGGTTTGGTAGGTTTCCCTAGGTGCCGGCTGAGCTAGAGGCCAAAATCTACAGGTAGGCACTTTGCAAAAAACACCTCTCTTTTCTTTCAAAAAATTGGATGTGTCCACGTTGCTCTTTGGGGCATTTCCTGTCGCGGGCACTAGGGCCTATCCACACAAGTGAGGTATCATTTTTATCGGGAGACTTAGGGGAACGCTGGGTGGAAGGAAATTTGTGGCTCCTCTCAGATTCCAGAACTTACTGCCACAGAAATGTGAGGAACATGTGTTTTTTTAGCCAAATCTTGAGGTTTGCAAAGGATTCTGGGTAACAGAACCTGGTCAGAGCCCCATAAGTCAGCCCATCTTGGATTCCCCTAGGTCTCTAGTTTGCAAAAATGCACAGGTTTGGTAGGTTTCTCTAGGTGCCGGCTGAGCTAGAAGCCAAAATCTACAGGTAGGCACTTTGCAATAAACACCTCTGTTTTCTTTCAAAAAATTGGATGTGTCCACGTTGCGCTTTGGGGCATTTCCTGTCGCAGGCGCTAGGCCTACCCACACAAGTGAGGTATCATTTTTATCGGGAGACTTGGGGGAACGCTGGGTGGAAGGAAATTTGTGGCTCCTCTCAGATTCCAGAACTTTCTGCCACAGAAATGTGAGGAACATCTGTTTTTTTAGCCAAATTTTGAGGTTTGCAAAGGATTCTGGGTAACAGAACCTGGTCAGAGCCCCACAAGTCACCCCATCTTGGATTCCCCTAGGTCTCTAGTTTTCAAAAATGCACAGGTTTGGTAGGTTTCCCTAGGTGCCGGCTGAGCTAGAGGCCAAAATCTACAGGTAGGCACTTTGCAAAAAACACCTCTGTTTTCTTTCAAAAAATTGGATGTGTCCACGTGGCGCTTTGGGGCATTTCCTGTCGCGGGCGCTAGGCCTACCCACACAAGTGAGGTATCATTTTTATCGGGAGACTTGGGGGAACGCTGGGTGGAAGGAAATTTGTGGCTCCTCTCAGATTCCAGAACTTTCTACCACAGAAATGTGAGGAACATGTGTTTTTTTAGCCAAATTTTGAGGTTCACAAAGGAATCTGGGTAACAGAACCTGGTCAGAGCCCCACAAGTCACCCCATCTTGGATTTCCCTAGGTCTCTAGTTTTCAAAAATGCACAGGTTTGTAGGTTTCCCCAGGTGCAGGCTGAGCTAGAGGCCAAAATCTACAGGTAGGTACTTTGCAATAAACACCTCTGTTTTCTTTCAAAAAATTGGATGTGTCCACGTTGCGCTTTGGGGCATTTCCTGTCGCAGGCGCTAGGCCTACCCACACAAGTGAGGTATCATTTTTATCTGGAGACTTGGGGGAACGCTGGGTGGAAGGAAATTTGTGGCTCCTCTCAGATTCCAGAACTTTCTGCCACAGAAATGTGAGGAACATCTGTTTTTTTAGCCAAATTTTGAGGTTTGCAAAGGATTCTGGGTAACAGAACCTGGTCAGAGCCCCACAAGTCACCCCATCTTGGATTCCCCTAGGTGTCGAGTTTTCAAAAATGCACAGGTTTGGTAGGTTTCCCTAGGTGCCGGCTGAGCTAGAGGCCAAAATCTACAGGTAGGCACTTAGCAAAAAACACCTCTGTTTTCTTTCAAAAAATTGGATGTGTCCACGTTGCGCTTTGGGGCATTTCCTGTTGCGGTCGCTAGGTCTACCCACACAAGTGAGGTATCATTTTTATCGGGATGCTTGGGGGAACGCTGGGTGGAAGGAAATTTGTGGCTCCTCTCAGATTCCAGAAGTTTCTACCACAGAAATGTGAGGAACATGTGTTTTTTTAGCCAAATTTTGAGGTTTGCAAAGGATTCTGGGTAACAGAACCTGGTCAGAGCCCCACAAGTCACCCCATCTTGGATTCCCCTAGGTCTCTAGTTTTAAAAAATGCACAGGTTTGGTAGGTTTCCCTAGGTGCAGGCTGAGCTAGAGGCCAAAATCTACAGGTAGGTACTTTGCAATAAACACCTCTGTTTTCTTTCAAAAAATTGGATGTGTCCACGTTGCGCTTTGGGGCATTTCCTGTCGCGGGCGCTGCGCCTACCCACACAAGTGAGGTATCATTATTATCGGGAGACTTGGGGGAACGCTGGGTGGAAGGAAATTTGTGGCTCCTCTCAGATTCCAGAACTTTCTGCCACAGAAATGTGAGGAACATGTGTTTTTTAGCCAAATTTTGAGGTTTGCAAAGGATTCTGGGTAGCAGAACCTGTTCTGAGCCCCACAAGTCACCCAATCTTGGATTCCCCTAGGTCTCTAGTTTTCAGAAATGCACAGGTTTGGTAGGTTTCCCTAGGTGCCGGCTGAGCTAGAGGCCAAAATCTACAGGTAGGCACTTTGCAAAAAACACCTCTCTTTTCTTTCAAAAAATTGGATGTGTCCACGTTGCTCTTTGGGGCATTTCCTGTCGCGGGCACTAGGGCCTATCCACACAAGTGAGGTATCATTTTTATCGGGAGACTTAGGGGAACGCTGGGTGGAAGGAAATTTGTGGCTCCTCTCAGATTCCAGAACTTACTGCCACAGAAATGTGAGGAACATGTGTTTTTTTAGCCAAATCTTGAGGTTTGCAAAGGATTCTGGGTAACAGAACCTGGTCAGAGCCCCATAAGTCAGCCCATCTTGGATTCCCCTAGGTCTCTAGTTTGCAAAAATGCACAGGTTTGGTAGGTTTCTCTAGGTGCCGGCTGAGCTAGAAGCCAAAATCTACAGGTAGGCACTTTGCAATAAACACCTCTGTTTTCTTTCAAAAAATTGGATGTGTCCACGTTGCGCTTTGGGGCATTTCCTGTCGCAGGCGCTAGGCCTACCCACACAAGTGAGGTATCATTTTTATCGGGAGACTTGGGGGAACGCTGGGTGGAAGGAAATTTGTGGCTCCTCTCAGATTCCAGAACTTTCTGCCACAGAAATGTGAGGAACATCTGTTTTTTTAGCCAAATTTTGAGGTTTGCAAAGGATTCTGGGTAACAGAACCTGGTCAGAGCCCCACAAGTCACCCCATCTTGGATTCCCCTAGGTCTCGAGTTTTCAAAAATGCACAGGTTTGGTAGGTTTCCCTAGGTGCCGGCTGAGCTAGAGGCCAAAATCTACAGGTAGGCACTTTACAAAAAACACCTCTGTTTTCTTTCAAAAAATTGGATGTGTCCACGTTGCGCTTTGGGGCATTTCCTGTTGCGGGCGCTAGGTCTACCCACACAAGTGAGGTATCATTTTTATCGGGAGACTTGGGGGAACGCTGGGTGGAAGGAAATTTGTGGCTCCTCTCAGATTCCAGAACTTTCTACCACAGAAATGTGAGGAACATGTGTTTTTTTAGCCAAATTTTGAGGTTCGCAAAGGATTCTGGGTAACAGAACCTGGTCAGAGCCCCACAAGTCACCCCATCTTGGATTCCCCTAGGTCTCTAGTTTTCAAAAATGCACAGGTTTGGTAGGTTTCCCTAGGTGCCGGCTGAGCTAGAGGCCAAAATCTACAGGTAGGCACTTTGCAAAAAACATCTCTGTTTTCTTTCAAAAAATTGGATGCGTCCACGTTGCGCTTTGGGGCATTTCCTGTCGCGGGCGCTAGGCCTACCCACACAAGTGAGGTATCATTTTTATCGTGAGACTTGGGGGAACGCTGGGTGGAAGGAAATTTGTGGCTCCTCTCAGATTCCAGAACTTTCTACCACAGAAATGTGAGGAACATGTGTTTTTTTAGCTAAATTTTGAGGTTTGCAAAGGAATCTGGGTAACAGAACCTGGTCAGAGCCCCACAAGTCACCCCATCTTGGATTTCCCTAGGTCTCTAGTTTTCAAAAAATGCACAGGTTTGTAGGTTTCCCCAGGTGCAGACTGAGGTAGAGGCCAAAATCTACAGGTAGGTACTTTGCAATAAACACCTCTGTTTTCTTTCAAAAAATTGGATGTGTCCACGTTGCGCTTTGGGGCATTTCCTGTCGCAGGCGCTAGGCCTACCCACACAAGTGAGGTATCATTTTTATCGGGAGACTTGGGGGAACGCTGGGTGGAAGGAAATTTGTGGCTCCTCTCAGATTCCAGAACTTTCTGCCACAGAAATGTGAGGAACATCTGTTTTTTTAGCCAAATTTTGAGGTTTGCAAAGGATTCTGGGTAACAGAACCTGGTCAGAGCCCCACAAGTCACCCCATCTTGGATTCCCCTAGGTCTCGAGTTTTCAAAAATGCACAGGTTTGGTAGGTTTCCCTAGGTGCCGGCTGAGCTAGAGGCCAAAATCTACAGGTAGGCACTTTGCAAAAAACACCTCTGTTTTCTTTCAAAAAATTGGATGTGTCCACGTTGCGCTTTGGGGCATTTCCTGTTGCGGGCGCTAGGTCTACCCACACAAGTGAGGTATCATTTTTATCGGGATGCTTGGGGGAACGCTGGGTGGAAGGAAATTTGTGGCTCCTCTCAGATTCCAGAAGTTTCTACCACAGAAATGTGAGTAACATGTGTTTTTTTAGCCAAATTTTGAGGTTTGCAAAGGATTCTGGGTAACAGAACCTGGTCAGAGCCCCACAAGTCACCCCATCTTGGATTCCCCTAGGTCTCTAGTTTTCAAAAATGCACAGGTTTGGTAGGTTTCCCTAGGTGCAGGCTGAGCTAGAGGCCAAAATCTACAGGTAGGCACTTTGCAATAAACACCTCTGTTTTCTTTCAAAAAATTGGATGTGTCCACGTTGCGCTTTGGGGCATTTCCTGTCGCGGGCGCTGGGCCTACCCACACAAGTGAGGTATCATTATTATCGGGAGACTTGGGGGAACGCTGGGTGGAAGGAAATTTGTGGCTCCTCTCAGATTCCAGAACTTTCTGCCACAGAAATGTGAGGAACATGTGTTTTTTAGCCAAATTTTGAGGTTTGCAAAGGATTCTGGGTAGCAGAACCTGTTCTGAGCCCCACAAGTCACCCAATCTTGGATTCCCCTAGGTCTCTAGTTTTCAGAAATGCACAGGTTTGGTAGGTTTCCCTAGGTGCCGGCTGAGCTAGAGGCCAAAATCTACAGGTAGGCACTTTGCAAAAAACACCTCTCTTTTCTTTCAAAAAATTGGAGGTGTCCACGTTGCTCTTTGGGGCATTTCCTGTCGCGGGCACTAGGGCCTATCCACACAAGTGAGGTATCATTTTTATCGGGAGACTTAGGGGAACGCTGGGTGGAAGGAAATTTGTGGCTCCTCTCAGATTCCAGAACTTACTGCCACAGAAATGTGAGGAACATGTGTTTTTTTAGCCAAATCTTGAGGTTTGCAAAGGATTCTGGGTAACAGAACCTGGTCAGAGCCCCATAAGTCAGCCCATCTTGGATTCCCCTAGGTCTCTAGTTTGCAAAAATGCACAGGTTTGGTAGGTTTCCCTAGGTGCCGGCTGAGCTAGAAGCCAAAATCTACAGGTAGGCACTTTGCAATAAACACCTCTGTTTTCTTTCAAAAAATTGGATGTGTCCACGTTGCGCTTTGGGGCATTTCCTGTCGCAGGCGCTAGGCCTACCCACACAAGTGAGGTATCATTTTTATCGGGAGACTTGGGGGGAAGGCTGGGTGGAAGGAAATTTGTGGCTCCTCTCAGATTCCAGAACTTTCTGCCACAGAAATGTGAGGAACATCTGTTTTTTTAGCCAAATTTTGAGGTTTGCAAAGGATTCTGGGTAACAGAACCTGGTCAGAGCCCCACAAGTCACCCCATCTTGGATTCCCCTAGGTCTCTAGTTTTCAAAAATGCACAGGTTTGTAGGTTTCCCCAGGTGCAGGCTGAGCTAGAGGCCAAAATCTACAGGTAGGTACTTTGCAATAAACACCTCTGTTTTCTTTCAAAAAATTGGATGTGTCCACGTTGCGCTTTGGGGCATTTCCTGTCGCAGGCGCTAGGCCTACCCACACAAGTGAGGTATCATTTTTATCTGGAGACTTGGGGGAACGCTGGGTGGAAGGAAATTTGTGGCTCCTCTCAGATTCCAGAACTTTCTGCCACAGAAATGTGAGGAACATCTGTTTATTTAGCCAAATTTTGAGGTTTGCAAAGGATTCTGGGTAACAGAACCTGGTCAGAGCCCCACAAGTCACCCCATCTTAGATTCCCCTAGGTCTCGAGTTTTCAAAAATGCACAGGTTTGGTAGGTTTCCCTAGGTGCCGGCTGAGCTAAAGGCCAAAATCTACAGGTAGGCACTTTGCAAAAAACACCTCTGTTTTCTTTCAAAAAATTGGATGTGTCCACGTTGCGCTTTGGGGCATTTCCTGTTGCGGGCGCTAGGTCTACCCACACAAGTGAGGTATCATTTTTATCGGGATGCTTGGGGGAACGCTGGGTGGAAGGAAATTTGTGGCTCCTCTCAGATTCCAGAAGTTTCTACCACAGAAATGTGAGTAACATGTGTTTTTTTAGCCAAATTTTGAGGTTTGCAAAGGATTCTGGGTAACAGAACCTGGTCAGAGCCCCACAAGTCACCCCATCTTGGATTCCCCTAGGTCTCTAGTTTTCAAAAATGCACAGGTTTGGTAGGTTTCCCTAGGTGCAGGCTGAGCTAGAGGCCAAAATCTACAGGTAGGCACTTTGCAATAAACACCTCTGTTTTCTTTCAAAAAATTGGATGTGTCCACGTTGCGCTTTGGGGCATTTCCTGTCGCGGGCGCTGGGCCTACCCACACAAGTGAGGTATCATTATTATCGGGAGACTTGGGGGAACGCTGGGTGGAAGGAAATTTGTGGCTCCTCTCAGATTCCAGAACTTTCTGCCACAGAAATGTGAGGAACATGTGTTTTTTAGCCAAATTTTGAGGTTTGCAAAGGATTCTGGGTAGCAGAACCTGTTCTGAGCCCCACAAGTCACCCCATCTTGGATTCCCCTAGGTCTCTAGTTTTCAGAAATGCACAGGTTTGGTAGGTTTCCCTAGGTGCCGGCTGAGCTAAAGGCCAAAATCTACAGGTAGGCACTTTGCAAAAAACACCTCTCTTTTCTTTCAAAAAATTGGATGTGTCCACGTTGCTCTTTGGGGCATTTCCTGTCGCGGGCACTAGGGCCTACCCACACAAGTGAGGTATCATTTTTATCGGGAGACTTAGGGGAACGCTGGGTGGAAGGAAATTTGTGGCTCCTCTCAGATTCCAGAACTTACTGCCACAGAAATGTGAGGAACATGTGTTTTTTTAGCCAAATCTTGAGGTTTGCAAAGGATTCTGGGTAACAGAACCTGGTCAGAGCCCCATAAGTCAGCCCATCTTGGATTCCCCTAGGTCTCTAGTTTGCAAAAATGCACAGGTTTGGTAGGTTTCCCTAGGTGCCGGCTGAGCTAGAAGCCAAAATCTACAGGTAGGCACTTTGCAATAAACACCTCTGTTTTCTTTCAAAAAATTGGATGTGTCCACGTTGCGCTTTGGGGCATTTCCTGTCGCAGGCGCTAGGCCTACCCACACAAGTGAGGTATCATTTTTATCGGGAGACTTGGGGGAACGCTGGGTGGAAGGAAATTTGTGGCTCCTCTCAGATTCCAGAACTTTCTACCACAGAAATGTGAGGAACATGTGTTTTTTTAGCCAAATTTTGAGGTTTGCAAAGGATTCTGGGTAACAGAACCTGGTCAGAGCCCCACAAGTCACCCCATCTTGGATTCCCCTAGGTCTCTAGTTTTCAAAAATGCACAGGTTTGGTAGGTTTCCCTAGGTGCAGGCTGAGCTAGAGGCCAAAATCTACAGGTAGGCACTTTGCAATAAACACCTCTGTTTTCTTTCAAAAAATTGGATGTGTCCACGTTGCGCTTTGGGGCATTTCCTGTTGCGGGCGCTAGGCCTACCCACACAAGTGAGGTATCATTATTATCGGGAGACTTGGGGGAACGCTGGGTGGAAGGAAATTTGTGGCTCCTCTCAGATTCCAGAACTTTCTGCCACAGAAATGTGAGGAACATGTGTTTTTTAGCCAAATTTTGAGGTTTGCAAAGGATTCTGGGTAGCAGAACCTGTTCTGAGCCCCACAAGTCACCCCATCTTGGATTCCCCTAGGTCTCTAGTTTTCAGAAATGCACAGGTTTGGTAGGTTTCCCTAGGTGCCGGCTGAGCTAGAGGCCAAAATCTACAGGTAGGCACTTTGCAAAAAACACCTCTCTTTTCTTTCAAAAAATTGGATGTGTCCACGTTGCTCTTTGGGGCATTTCCTGTCGCGGGCACTAGGGCCTACCCACACAAGTGAGGTATCATTTTTATCAGCAGACTTGGGGGAACGCTGGGTGGAAGGATATTTGTGGCTCCTCTCAGATTCCAGAAATTACTGATACAGAAATGTTAGGAACATGTGTTTTTTTAGCCAAATCTTGAGGTTTGCAAAGGATTCTGGGTAACAGAACCTGGTCAGAGCCCCATAAGTCAGCCCATCTTGGATTCCCCTAGGTCTCTAGTTTGCAAAAATGCACAGGTTTGGTAGGTTTCCCTAGGTGCCGGCTGAGCTAGAGGCCAAAATCTACAGGTAGGCACTTTGCAAAAAACACCTCTGTTTTCTTTAAAAAAATTGGATGTGTCCACGTGGCGCTTTGGGGCATTTCCTGTCGCGGGCGCTAGGCCTACCCACACAAGTGAGGTATCATTTTTATCGTGGGACTTGGGGGAACGCTGGGTGGAAGGAAATTTGTGGCTCCTCTCAGATTCCAGAACTTTCTGCCACAGAAATGTGAGGAACATGTGTTTTTTTAGCCAAATTTTGAGGTTTGCAAAGGAATCTGGGTAACAGAACCTGGTCAGAGCCCAACAAGTCACCCCATCTTGGATTCCCCTAGGTCTCTAGTTTTCATAAATGCACAGGTTTGTAGGTTTCCCTAGGTGCAGGCTGAGCTAGAGGCCAAAATCTACAGGTAGGCACTTTGCAATAAACACCTCTGTTTTCTTTCAAAAAATTGGATGTGTCCACGTTGCGCTTTGGGGCATTTCCTGTTGCGGGCGCTAGGCCTACCCACACAAGTGAGGTATCATTTTTATCGGGAGACTTGGGGGAACGCTGGGTGGAAGGAAGTTTGTGGCTCCTCTCAGATTCCAGAACTTTCTACCACAGAAATGTGAGGAACATGTGTTTTTTTAGCCAAATTCTGAGGTTTGCAAAGGATTCTGGGTAACAGAACCTGGTCAGAGCCCCAGAAGTCACCCCATCTTGGATTCCCCAAGGTCTCTAGTTTTCAAAAATGCACAGGTTTGGTAGGTTTCCCTAGGTGCCGGCTGAGCTAGAGGCCAAAATCTACAGGTAGGCACTTTGCAAAAAACACCTCTGTTTTCTTTCAAAAAATTGGATGTGTCCACGTTGCGCTTTGGGGCATTTCCTGTCGCGGGCGCTGGCCTACCCACACAAGTGAGGTATCATTTTTATCGTGAGACTTGGGGGAACGCTGGGTGGAAGGAAATTTGTGGCTCCTCTCAGATTCCAGAACTTTCTACCACAGAAATGTGAGGAACATGTGTTTTTTAGCCAAATTTTGAGGTTTGCAAAGGAATCTGGGTAACAGAACCTGGTCAGAGCCCCACAAGTCACCCCATCTTGGATTCCCCTAGGTCTCGAGGTTTCAAAAATGCACAGGTTTGGTAGGTTTCCCTAGGTGCCGGCTGAGCTAGAGGCCAAAATCTACAGGTAGGCACTTTGCAAAAAACACCTCTGTTTTCTTTAAAAAAATTAGATGTGTCCACGTTGCGCTTTGGGGCATTCCCTGTTGCGGGCGCTAGGCCTACCCACACAAGTGAGGTATCATTTTTATCGGGAGACTTGGGGGAACGCTGGGTGGAAGGAAATTTGTGGCTACTCTCAGATTCCAGAACTTTCTACCACAGAAATGTGAGGAACATGTGTTTTGTTAGCCAAATTTTGAGGTTTGCAAAGGATTCTGGGTAACAGAACCTGGTCAGAGCCCCACAAGTCACTCCATCTTGGATTCCCCTAGGTCTCTAGTTTTAAAAAATGCACAGGTTTGGTAGGTTTCCCTAGGTGCAGGCTGAGCTAGAGGCCAAAATCTACAGGTAGGCACTTTGCAATAAACACCTCTGTTTTCTTTCAAAAAATTGGATGTGTCCACGTTGCGCTTTGGGGCATTTCCTGTCGCGGGCGCTGGGCCTACCCACACAAGTGAGGTATCATTATTATCGGGAGACTTGGGGGAACGCTGGGTGGAAGGAAATTTGTGGCTCCTCTCAGATTCCAGAACTTTCTGCCACAGAAATGTGAGGAACATGTGCTTTTTTAGCCAAATTTTGAGGTTTGCAAAGGATTCTGGGTAACAGAACCTGGTCAGAGCCCCACAAGTCACCCCATCTTGGATTTCCCTAGGTCTCTAGTTTTCAAAAATGCACAGGTTTGGTAGGTTTCCCTAGGTGCCGGCTGAGCTAGAGGCCAAAATCTACAGGTAGGTACTTTGCAATAAACACCTCTGTTTTCTTTCAAAAAATTGGATGCGTCCACGTTGCGCTTTGGGGCATTTCCTGTCGCGGGCGCTAGGCCTACCCACACAAGTGAGGTATCATTTTTATCGTGAGACTTGGGGGAACGCTGGGTGGAAGGAAATTTGTGGCTCCTCTCAGATTCCAGAACTTTCTACCACAGAAATGTGAGGAACATGTGTTTTTTAGCCAAATTTTGAGGTTTGCAAAGGAATCTGGGTAACAGAACCTGGTCAGAGCCCCACAAGTCACCCCATCTTGGATTTCCCTAGGTCTCTAGTTTGCAAAAATGCACAGGTTTGTAGGTTTCCCCAGGTGCAGGCTGAGCTAGAGGCCAAAATCTACAGGTAGGTACTTTGCAATAAACACCTCTGTTTTCTTTAAAAAAATTGGATGTGTCCACGTTGCGCTTTGGGGCATTTCCTGTCGCAGGCGCTAGGCCTACCCACACAAGTGAGGTATCATTTTTATCGGGAGACTTGGGGGAACGCTGGTGGAAGGAAATTTGTGGCTCCTCTCAGATTCCAGAACTTTCTGCCACAGAAATGTGAGGAACATGTGTTTTTTTAGCCAAATTTTGAGGTTTGCAAAGGATTCTGGGTAACAGAACCTGGTCAGAGCCCCACAAGTCACCCCATCTTGGATTCCCCTAGGTCTCTAGTTTTCAAAAATGCACAGGTTTGGTAGGTTTCCCTAGGTGCAGGCTGAGCTAGAGGCCAAAATCTACAGGTAGGCACTTTGCAATAAACACCTCTGTTTTCTTTCAAAAAATTGGATGTGTCCACGTTGCGCTTTGGGGCATTTCCTGTCGCGGGCGCTGGGCCTACCCACACAAGTGAGGTATCATTATTATCGGGAGACTTGGGGGAACGCTGGGTGGAAGGAAATTTGTGGCTCCTCTCAGATTCCAGAACTTTGTGCTACAGAAATGTGAGGACCATGTGTTTTTTTAGCCAAATTCTGAGGTTTGCAAAGGATTCTGGGTAACAGAACCTGGTCAGAGCCCCACAAGTCACCCCATCTTGGATTCCCCAAGGTCTCTAGTTTTCAAAAATGCACAGGTTTGGTAGGTTTCCCTAGGTGCAGGCTGAGCTAGAGGCAAAAAATCTACAGGTAGGCACTGTTTTCTATGAAAAAATTTGATGTGTCCACGTTGTGTTTTGGGCCATTTCCTTTCGTGGGCGCTAGTCCTACCCACACAAGTGAGGTATCATTTTTATCGGGAGACTTGGAGGAACTCTGGGTGGAAGGAAATTTGTGGCTCCTCTCAGATTCCAGAACTTTCTGCCACAGAAATGTGAGGAACATGTGTTTTTTTAGCCAAATTATGAGGTTTGCAAAGGATTCTGGGTAACAGAACCTGGTCAGAGCCCCACAAGTCACCCCATCTTGGATTCCCCTAGGTCTCTAGTTTTAAAAAATGCACAGGTTTGGTAGGTTTCCCTAGGTGCCGGCTGAGCTAGAGGCCAAAATCTACAGGTAGGCACTTTGCAAAAAACACCTCTGTTTTCTTTCAAAAAATTGGATGCGTCCACGTTGCGCTTTGGGGCATTTCCTGTCGCAGGCGCTAGGCCTACCCACACAAGTGAGGTATCATTTTTATCGTGAGACTTGGGGGAACGCTGGGTGGAAGGAAATTTGTGGCTCCTCTCAGATTCCAGAACTTTCTACCACAGAAATGTGAGGAACATGTGTTTTTTTAGCCAAATTTTGAGGTTTGCAAAGGAATCTGGGTAACAGAACCTGGTCAGAGCCCCACAAGTCACCCCATCTTGGATTTCCCTAGGTCTCTAGTTTTCAAAAATGCACAGGTTTGTAGGTTTCCCCAGGTGCAGGCTGAGCTAGAGGCCAAAATCTACAGGTAGGTACTTTGCAATAAACACCTCTGTTTTCTTTCAAAAAATTGGATGTGTCCACGTTGCGCTTTGGGGCATTTCCTGTCGCAGGCGCTAGGCCTACCCACACAAGTGAGGTATCATTTTTATCGGGAGACTTGGGGGAACGCTGGGTGGAAGGAAATTTGTGGCTCCTCTCAGATTCCAGAACTTTCTGCCACAGAAATGTGAGGAACATGTGTTTTTTTAGCCAAATTTTGAGGTTTGCAAGGATTCTGGGTAACAGAACCTGGTCAGAGCCCCACAAGTCACCCCATCTTGGATTCCCCTAGGTCTCGAGTTTTCAAAAATGCACAGGTTTGGTAGGTTTCCCTAGGTGCCGGCTGAGCTAGAGGCCAAAATCTACAGGTAGGCACTTTGCAAAAAACACCTCTGTTTTCTTTCAAAAAATTGGATGTGTCCACGTTGCGCTTTGGGGCATTTCCTGTTGCGGGCGCTAGGCCTACCCACACAAGTGAGGTATCATTTTTATCGGGAGACTTGGGGGAACGCTGGGTGGAAGGAAATTTGTGGCTCCTCTCAGATTCCAGAAGTTTCTACCACAGAAATGTGAGGAACATGTGTTTTTTTAGCCAAATTTTGAGGTTTGCAAAGGATTCTGGGTAACAGAACCTGGTCAGAGCCCCACAAGTCACCCCATCTTGGATTTCCCTAGGTCTCTAGTTTGCAAAAATGCACAGGTTTGTAGGTTTCCCCAGGTGCAGGCTGAGCTAGAGGCCAAAATCTACAGGTAGGTACTTTGCAATAAACACCTCGGTTTTCTTTAAAAAATTGGATGTTTCCACGTTGCGCTTTGGGGCATTTCCTGTTGCAGGCGCTAGGCCTACCCACACAAGTGAGGTATCATTTTTATCGGGAGCCTTGGGGGAACGCTGGGTGGAAGGAAATTTGTGGCTCCTCTCAGATTCCAGAACTTTCTGCCACAGAAATGTGAGGAACATGTGTTTTTTTAGCCAAATTTTGAGGTTTGCAAGGATTCTGGGTAACAGAACCTGGTCAGAGCCCCATAAGTCACCCCATCTTGGATTCCCCTAGGTCTCGAGTTTTCAAAAATGCACAGGTTTGGTAGGTTTCCCTAGGTGCCGGCTGAGCTAGAGGCCAAAATCTACAGGTAGGCACTTTGCAAAAAACACCTCTGCTTTCTTTCAAAAAATTGGATGTGTCCACGTTGCGCTTTGGGGCATTTCCTGTTGCGGGCGCTAGGCCTACCCACACAAGTGAGGTATCATTTTTATCGGGAGACTTGGGGGAACGCTGGGTGGAAGGAAATTTGTGGCTCCTCTCAGATTCCAGAACTTTCTACCACAGAAATGTGAGGAACATGTGTTTTTTTAGCCAAATTTTGAGGTTTGCAAAGGATTCTGGGTAACAGAACCTGGTCAGAGCCCCACAAGTCACCCCATCTTGGATTCCCCTAGGTCTCTAGTTTTCAAAAATGCACAGGTTTGGTAGGTTTCCCTAGGTGCAGGCTGAGCTAGAGGCCAACATCTACAGGTAGGCACTTTGCAATAAACACCTCTGTTTTCTTTCAAAAAATTGGATGTGTCCACGTTGCGCTTTGGGGCATTTCCTGTCGCGGGCGCTGGGCCTACCCACACAAGTGAGGTATCATTATTATCGGGAGACTTGGGGGAACGCTGGGTGGAAGGAAATTTGTGGCTCCTCTCAGATTCCAGAACTTTCTGCTACAGAAATGTGAGGAACATGTGTTTTTTTAGCCAAATTCTGAGGTTTGCAAAGGATTCTGGGTAACAGAACCTGGTCAGAGCCCCACAAGTCACCCCATCTTGGATTCCCCAAGGTCTCTAGTTTTCAAAAATGCACAGGTTTGGTAGGTTTCCCTAGGTGCAGGCTGAGCTAGAGGCAAAAAATCTACAGGTAGGCACTGTTTTCTATGAAAAAATTTGATGTGTCCACGTTGTGTTTTGGGCCATTTCCTTTCGTGGGCGCTAGTCCTACCCACACAAGTGAGGTATCATTTTTATCGGGAGACTTGGAGGAACTCTGGGTGGAAGGAAATTTGTGGCTCCTCTCAGATTCCAGAACTTTCTGCCACAGAAATGTGAGGAACATGTGTTTTTTTAGCCAAATTGTGAGGTTTGCAAAGGATTCTGGGTAACAGAACCTGGTCAGAGCCCCACAAGGCACCCCATCTTGGATTCCCCTAGGTCTCTAGTTTTCAAAAATGCACAGGTTTGGTAGGTTTCCCTAGGTGCCGGCTGAGCTAGAGGCCAAAATCTACTGGTAGGCACTTTGCAAAAAACACCTCTGTTTTCTTTCAAAAAATTGGATGCGTCCACGTTGCGCTTTGGGGCATTTCCTGTCGCAGGCGCTAGGCCTACCCACACAAGTGAGGTATCATTTTTATCGTGAGACTTGGGGGAACGCTGGGTGGAAGGAAATTTGTGGCTCCTCTCAGATTCCAGAACTTTCTACCACAGAAATGTGAGGAACATGTGTTTTTTTAGCCAAATTTTGAGGTTTGCAAAGGAATCTGGGTAACAGAACCTGGTCAGAGCCCCACAAGTCACCCCATCTTGGATTTCCCTAGGTCTCTAGTTTTCAAAAATGCACAGGTTTGTAGGTTTCCCAGGTGCAGGCTGAGCTAGAGGCCAAAATCTACAGGTAGGTACTTTGCAATAAACACCTCTGTTTTCTTTCAAAAAATTGGATGTGTCCACGTTGCGCTTTGGGGCATTTCCTGTCGCAGGCGCTAGGCCTACCCACACAAGTGAGGTATCATTTTTATCGGGAGACTTGGGGGAACGCTGTGTGGAAGGAAATTTGTGGCTCCTCTCAGATTCCAGAACTTTCTGCCACAGAAATGTGAGGAACATGTGTTTTTTTAGCCAAATTTTGAGGTTTGCAAGGATTCTGGGTAACAGAACCTGGTCAGAGCCCACAAGTCACCCCATCTTGGATTCCCCTAGGTCTCGAGTTTTCAAAAATGCACAGGTTTGGTAGGTTTCCCTAGGTGCCGGCTGAGCTAGAGGCCAAAATCTACAGGTAGGCACTTTGCAAAAAACACCTCTGTTTTCTTTCAAAAAATTGGATGTGTCCACGTTGCGCTTTGGGGCATTTCCTGTTGCGGGCGCTAGGCCTACCCACACAAGTGAGGTATCATTTTTATCGGGAGACTTGGGGGAACGCTGGGTGGAAGGAAATTTGTGGCTCCTCTCAGATTCCAGAACTTTCTACCACAGAAATGTGAGGAACATGTGTTTTTTTAGCCAAATTTTGAGGTTTGCAAAGGATTCTGGGTAACAGAACCTGGTCAGAGCCCCACAAGTCACCCCATCTTGGATTCCCCTAGGTCTCTAGTTTTCAAAAATGCACAGGTTTGGTAGGTTTCCCTAGGTGCAGGCTGAGCTAGAGGCCAAAATCTACAGGTAGGCACTTTGCAATAAACACCTCTGTTTTCTTTCAAAAAATTGGATGTGTCCACGTTGCGCTTTGGGGCATTTCCTGTCGCGGGCGCTGGGCCTACCCACTCAAGTGAGGTATCATTATTATCGGGAGACTTGGGGGAACGCTGGGTGGAAGGAAATTTATGGCTCCTCTCAGATTCCAGAACTTTCTGCCACAGAAATGTGAGGAACATGTGTTTCTTTAGCCAAATTTTGAGGTTTGCAAAGGATTCTGCGTAACAGAACCTGGTCAGAGCCCCACAAGTCACCCCATCTTGGATTTCCCTAGGTCTCTAGTTTTCAAAAATGCACAGGTTTGTAGGTTTCCCCAGGTGCAGGCTGAGCTAGAGGCCAAAATCTACAGGTAGGTACTTTGCAATAAACACCTCTGTTTTCTTTCAAAAAATTGGATGTGTCCACGTTGCGCTTTGGGGCATTTCCTGTCGCAGGCGCTAGGCCTACCCACACAAGTGAGGTATCATTTTTATCGGGAGACTTGGGGGAACGCTGGGTGGAAGGAAATTTGTGGCTCCTCTCAGATTCCAGAACTTTCTGCCACAGAAATGTGAGGAACATGTGTTTTTTTAGCCAAATTTTGAGGTTTGCAAGGATTCTGGGTAACAGAACCTGGTCAGAGCCCCACAAGTCACCCCATCTTGGATTCCCCTAGGTCTCGAGTTTTCAAAAATGCACAGGTTTGGTAGGTTTCCCTAGGTGCCGGCTGAGCTAGAGGCCAAAATCTACAGGTAGGCACTTTGCAAAAAACACCTCTGTTTTCATTCAAAAAATTGGATGTGTCCACGTTGCGCTTTGGGGCATTTCCTGTTGCGGGCGCTAGGCCTACCCACACAAGTGAGGTATCATTTTTATCGGGAGACTTGGGGGAACGCTGGGTGGAAGGAAATTTGTGGCTCCTCTCAGATTCCAGAACTTTCTACCACAGAAATGTGAGGAACATGTGTTTTTTTAGCCAAATTTTGAGGTTTGCAAAGGATTCTGGGTTACAGAACCTGGTCAGAGCCCCACAAGTCACCCCATCTTGGATTCCCCTAGGTCTCTAGTTTTCAGAAATGCACAGGTTTGGTAGGTTTCCCTAGGTGCAGGCTGAGCTAGAGGCCAAAATCTACAGGGAGGCACTTTGCAATAAACACCTCTGTTTTCTTTCAAAAAATTGGATGTGTCCACGTTGCGCTTTGGGGCATTTCCTGTCGCGGGCGCTGGGCCTACCCACACAAGTGAGGTATCATTATTATCGGGAGACTTGGGGGAACGCTGGGTGGAAGGAAATTTGTGGCTCCTCTCAGATTCCAGAACTTTCTGCCACAGAAATGTGAGGAACACGTGTTTTTTAGCCAAATTTTGAGGTTTGCAAAGGATTCTGGGTAGCAGAACCTGTTCTGAGCCCCACAAGTCACCCCATCTTGGATTCCCCTAGGTCTCTAGTTTTCACAAATGCACAGGTTTGGTAGGTTTCCCTAGGTGCCGGCTGAGCTAGAGGCCAAAATCTACAGGTAGGCACTTTGCAAAAAACACCTCTGTTTTCTTTCAAAAAATTGGATGTGTCCACGTTGCGCTTTGGGGCATTTCCTGTCGCAGGCGCTAGGCCTACCCACACAAGTGAGGTATCATTTTTATCGTGAGACTTGGGGGAACGCTGGGTGGAAGGAAATTTGTGGCTCCTCTCAGATTCCAGAACTTTCTGCCACAGAAATGTGAGGAACATGTGTTTCTTTAGCCAAATTTTGAGGTTTGCAAAGGATTCTGCGTAACAGAACCTGGTCAGAGCCCCACAAGTCACCCCATCTTGGATTTCCCTAGGTCTCTAGTTTTCAAAAATGCACAGGTTTGTAGGTTTCCCCAGGTGCAGGCTGAGCTAGAGGCCAAAATCTACAGGTAGGTACTTTGCAATAAACACCTCTGTTTTCTTTCAAAAAATTGGATGTGTCCACGTTGCGCTTTGGGGCATTTCCTGTCGCAGGCGCTAGGCCTACCCACACAAGTGAGGTATCATTTTTATCGGGAGACTTGGGGGAACGCTGGGTGGAAGGAAATTTGTGGCTCCTCTCAGATTCCAGAACTTTCTGCCACAGAAATGTGAGGAACATGTGTTTTTTTAACCAAATTTTGAGGTTTGCAAAGGATTCTGGGTTACAGAACCTGGTCAGAGCCCCACAAGTCACCCCATCTTGGATTCCCCTAGGTCTCTAGTTTTCAGAAATGCACAGGTTTGGTAGGTTTCCCTAGGTGCCGGCTGAGCTAGAGGCCAAAATCTACAGGTAGGCACTTTGCAAAAAACACCTCTCTTTTCTTTCAAAAAATTGGATGTGTCCACGTTGCTCTTTGGGGCATTTCCTGTCGCGGGCACTAGGGCCTACCCACACAAGTGAGGTATCATTTTTATCAGCAGACTTGGGGGAACGCTGGGTGGAAGGATATTTGTGGCTCCTCTCAGATTCCAGAAATTACTGATACAGAAATGTTAGGAACATGTGTTTTTTTAGCCAAATTTTGAGGTTTGCAAAGGATTCTGGGTAACAGAACCTGGTCAGAGCCCCACAAGTCACCCCATCTTGGATTCCCCTAGGTCTCGAGTTTTCAAAAATTCACAGGTTTGGTAGGTTTCCCTAGGTGCCGGCTGAGCTAGAGGCCAAAATCTACAGGTAGGCACTTTGCAAAAAACACCTCTCTTTTCTTTCAAAAAATTGGATGTGTCCACGTTGCTCTTTGGGGCATTTCCTGTCGCGGGCACTAGGGCCTACCCACACAAGTGAGGTATCAGTTTTATCAGCAGACTTGGGGGAACGCTGGGTGGAAGGAAATTTTTGGCTCCTCTCAGATTCCAGAACTTTCTACCACAGAAATGTTAGGAACATGTGTTTTTTTAACCAAATTTTGAGGTTTGCAAAGGATTCTGGGTTACAGAACCTGGTCAGAGCCCCATAAGTCAGCCCATCTTGGATTCCCCTAGGTCTCTAGTTTGCAAAAATGCACAGGTTTGGTAGGTTTCCCTAGGTGCCGGCTGAGCTAGAGGCCAAAATCTACAGGTAGGCACTTTGCAAAAAACACCTCTGTTTTCTTTAAAAAAATTGGATGTGTCCACGTGGCGCTTTGGGGCATTTCCTGTCGCGGGCGCTAGGCCTACCCACACAAGTGAGGTATCATTTTTATCGTGAGACTTGGGGGAACGCTGGGTGGAAGGAAATTTGTGGCTCCTCTCAGATTCCAGAACTTTCTGCCACAGAAATGTGAGGAACATGTGTTTTTTTAGCCAAATTTTGAGGTTTGCAAAGGAATCTGGGTAACAGAACCTGGTCAGAGCCCAACAAGTCACCCCATCTTGGATTCCCCTAGGTCTCTAGTTTTCATAAATGCACAGGTTTGTAGGTTTCCCTAGGTGCAGGCTGAGCTAGAGGCCAAAATCTACAGGTAGGCACTTTGCAATAAACACCTCTGTTTTCTTTCAAAAAATTGGATGTGTCCACGTTGCGCTTTGGGGCATTTCCTGTTGCGGGCGCTAGGCCTACCCACACAAGTGAGGTATCATTTTTATCGGGAGACTTGGGGGAACGCTGGGTGGAAGGAAGTTTGTGGCTCCTCTCAGATTCCAGAACTTTCTACCACAGAAATGTGAGGAACATGTGTTTTTTTAGCCAAATTTTGAGGTTTGCAAAGGATTCTGGGTAGCAGAACCTGTTCTGAGCCCCACAAGTCACCCCATCTTGGATTCCCCTAGGTCTCTAGTTTTCAAAAATGCACAGGTTTGGTAGGTTTCCCTAGGTGCCGGCTGAGCTAGAGGCCAAAATCTACAGGTAGGCACTTTGCAAAAAACACCTCTGTTTTCTTTCAAAAAATTGGATGTGTCCACGTTGCGCTTTGGGGCATTTCCTGTCGCGGGCGCTGGCCTACCCACACAAGTGAGGTATCATTTTTATCGTGAGACTTGGGGGAACGCTGGGTGGAAGGAAATTTGTGGCTCCTCTCAGATTCCAGAACTTTCTACCACAGAAATGTGAGGAACATGTGTTTTTTAGCCAAATTTTGAGGTTTGCAAAGGAATCTGGGTAACAGAACCTGGTCAGAGCCCCACAAGTCACCCCATCTTGGATTCCCCTAGGTCTCGAGGTTTCAAAAATGCACAGGTTTGGTAGGTTTCCCTAGGTGCCGGCTGAGCTAGAGGCCAAAATCTACAGGTAGGCACTTTGCAAAAAACACCTCTGTTTTCTTTCAAAAAATTAGATGTGTCCACGTTGCGCTTTGGGGCATTCCCTGTTGCGGGCGCTAGGCCTACCCACACAAGTGAGGTATCATTTTTATCGGGAGACTTGGGGGAACGCTGGGTGGAAGGAAATTTGTGGCTCCTCTCAGATTCCAGAACTTTCTACCACAGAAATGTGAGGAACATGTGTTTTTTTAGCCAAATTTTGAGGTTTGCAAAGGATTCTGGGTAACAGAACCTGGTCAGAGCCCCACAAGTCACTCCATCTTGGATTCCCCTAGGTCTCTAGTTTTAAAAAATGCACACGTTTGGTAGGTTTCCCTAGGTGCAGGCTGAGCTAGAGGCCAAAATCTACAGGTAGGCACTTTGCAATAAACACCTCTGTTTTCTTTCAAAAAATTGGATGTGTCCACGTTGCGCTTTGGGGCATTTCCTGTCGCGGGCGCTGGGCCTACCCACACAAGTGAGGTATCATTATTATCGGGAGACTTGGGGGAACGCTGGGTGGAAGGAAATTTGTGGCTCCTCTCAGATTCCAGAACTTTCTGCCACAGAAATGTGAGGAACATGTGCTTTTTTAGCCAAATTTTGAGGTTTGCAAAGGATTCTGGGTAACAGAACCTGGTCAGAGCCCCACAAGTCACCCCATCTTGGATTTCCCTAGGTCTCTAGTTTTCAAAAATGCACAGGTTTGGTAGGTTTCCCTAGGTGCCGGCTGAGCTAGAGGCCAAAATCTACAGGTAGGTACTTTGCAATAAACACCTCTGTTTTCTTTCAAAAAATTGGATGCGTCCACGTTGCGCTTTGGGGCATTTCCTGTCGCGGGCGCTAGGCCTACCCACACAAGTGAGGTATCATTTTTATCGTGAGACTTGGGGGAACGCTGGGTGGAAGGAAATTTGTGGCTCCTCTCAGATTCCAGAACTTTCTACCACAGAAATGTGAGGAACATGTGTTTTTTAGCCAAATTTTGAGGTTTGCAAAGGAATCTGGGTAACAGAACCTGGTCAGAGCCCCACAAGTCACCCCATCTTGGATTTCCCTAGGTCTCTAGTTTGCAAAAATGCACAGGTTTGTAGGTTTCCCCAGGTGCAGGCTGAGCTAGAGGCCAAAATCTACAGGTAGGTACTTTGCAATAAACACCTCTGTTTTCTTTCAAAAAATTGGATGTGTCCACGTTGCGCTTTGGGGCATTTCCTGTCGCAGGCGCTAGGCCTACCCACACAAGTGAGGTATCATTTTTATCGGGAGACTTGGGGGAACGCTGGGTGGAAGGAAATTTGTGGCTCCTCTCAGATTCCAGAACTTTCTGCCACAGAAATGTGAGGAACATGTGTTTTTTTAGCCAAATTTTGAGGTTTGCAAAGGATTCTGGGTAACAGAACCTGGTCAGAGCCCCACAAGTCACCCCATCTTGGATTCCCCTAGGTCTCTAGTTTTCAAAAATGCACAGGTTTGGTAGGTTTCCCTAGGTGCAGGCTGAGCTAGAGGCCAAAATCTACAGGTAGGCACTTTGCAAAAAACACCTCTGCTTTCTTTCAAAAAATTGGATGTGTCCACGTTGCGCTTTGGGGCATTTCCTGTTGCGGGCGCTAGGCCTACCCACACAAGTGAGGTATCATTTTTATCGGGAGACTTGGGGGAACGCTGGGTGGAAGGAAATTTGTGGCTCCTCTCAGATTCCAGAACTTTCTACCACAGAAATGTGAGGAACATGTGTTTTTTTAGCCAAATTTTGAGGTTTGCAAAGGATTCTGGGTAACAGAACCTGGTCAGAGCCCCACAAGTCACCCCATCTTGGATTCCCCTAGGTCTCTAGTTTTCAAAAATGCACAGGTTTGGTAGGTTTCCCTAGGTGCAGGCTGAGCTAGAGGCCAACATCTACAGGTAGGCACTTTGCAATAAACACCTCTGTTTTCTTTCAAAAAATTGGATGTGTCCACGTTGCGCTTTGGGGCATTTCCTGTCGCGGGCGCTGGGCCTACCCACACAAGTGAGGTATCATTATTATCGGGAGACTTGGGGGAACGCTGGGTGGAAGGAAATTTGTGGCTCCTCTCAGATTCCAGAACTTTCTGCTACAGAAATGTGAGGAACATGTGTTTTTTTAGCCAAATTCTGAGGTTTGCAAAGGATTCTGGGTAACAGAACCTGGTCAGAGCCCCACAAGTCACCCCATCTTGGATTCCCCAAGGTCTCTAGTTTTCATAAATGCACAGGTTTGTAGGTTTCCCTAGGTGCAGGCTGAGCTAGAGGCCAAAATCTACAGGTAGGCACTTTGCAATAAACACCTCTGTTTTCTTTCAAAAAATTGGATGTGTCCACGTTGCGCTTTGGGGCATTTCCTGTCGCGGGCGCTGGGCCTACCCACACAAGTGAGGTATCATTATTATCGGGAGACTTGGGGGAACGCTGGGTGGAAGGAAATTTGTGGCTCCTCTCAGATTCCAGAACTTTCTGCTACAGAAATGTGAGGAACATGTGTTTTTTTAGCCAAATTCTGAGGTTTGCAAAGGATTCTGGGTAACAGAACCTGGTCAGAGCCCCACAAGTCACCCCATCTTGGATTCCCCAAGGTCTCTAGTTTTCAAAAATGCACAGGTTTGGTAGGTTTCCCTAGGTGCAGGCTGAGCTAGAGGCAAAAAATCTACAGGTAGGCACTGTTTTCTATGAAAAAATTTGATGTGTCCACGTTGTGTTTTGGGCCATTTCCTTTCGTGGGCGCTAGTCCTACCCACACAAGTGAGGTATCATTTTTATCGGGAGACTTGGAGGAACTCTGGGTGGAAGGAAATTTGTGGCTCCTCTCAGATTCCAGAACTTTCTGCCACAGAAATGTGAGGAACATGTGTTTTTTTAGCCAAATTATGAGGTTTGCAAAGGATTCTGGGTAACAGAACCTGGTCAGAGCCCCACAAGTCACCCCATCTTGGATTCCCCTAGGTCTCTAGTTTAAAAAAATGCACAGGTTTGGTAGGTTTCCCTAGGTGCCGGCTGAGCTAGAGGCCAAAATCTACAGGTAGGCACTTTGCAAAAAACACCTCTGTTTTCTTTCAAAAAATTGGATGCGTCCACGTTGCGCTTTGGGGCATTTCCTGTCGCAGGCGCTAGGCCTACCCACACAAGTGAGGTATCATTTTTATCGTGAGACTTGGGGGAACGCTGGGTGGAAGGAAATTTGTGGCTCCTCTCAGATTCCAGAACTTTCTACCACAGAAATGTGAGGAACATGTGTTTTTTTAGCCAAATTTTGAGGTTTGCAAAGGAATCTGGGTAACAGAACCTGGTCAGAGCCCCACAAGTCACCCCATCTTGGATTTCCCTAGGTCTCTAGTTTTCAAAAATGCACAGGTTTGTAGGTTTCCCCAGGTGCAGGCTGAGCTAGAGGCCAAAATCTACAGGTAGGTACTTTGCAATAAACACCTCTGTTTTCTTTCAAAAAATTGGATGTGTCCACGTTGCGCTTTGGGGCATTTCCTGTCGCAGGCGCTAGGCCTACCCACACAAGTGAGGTATCATTTTTATCGGGAGACTTGGGGGAACGCTGGGTGGAAGGAAATTTGTGGCTCCTCTCAGATTCCAGAACTTTCTGCCACAGAAATGTGAGGAACATGTGTTTTTTTAGCCAAATTTTGAGGTTTGCAAGGATTCTGGGTAACAGAACCTGGTCAGAGCCCCACAAGTCACCCCATCTTGGATTCCCCTAGGTCTCGAGTTTTCAAAAATGCACAGGTTTGGTAGGTTTCCCTAGGTGCCGGCTGAGCTAGAGGCCAAAATCTACAGGTAGGCACTTTGCAAAAAACACCTCTGTTTTCTTTCAAAAAATTGGATGTGTCCACGTTGCGCTTTGGGGCATTTCCTGTTGCGGGCGCTAGGCCTACCCACACAAGTGAGGTATCATTTTTATCGGGAGACTTGGGGGAACGCTGGGTGGAAGGAAATTTGTGGCTCCTCTCAGATTCCAGAAGTTTCTACCACAGAAATGTGAGGAACATGTGTTTTTTTAGCCAAATTTTGAGGTTTGCAAAGGATTCTGGGTAACAGAACCTGGTCAGAGCCCCACAAGTCACCCCATCTTGGATTTCCCTAGGTCTCTAGTTTGCAAAAATGCACAGGTTTGTAGGTTTCCCCAGGTGCAGGCTGAGCTAGAGGCCAAAATCTACAGGTAGGTACTTTGCAATAAACACCTCGGTTTTCTTTCAAAAAATTGGATGTGTCCACGTTGCGCTTTGGGGCATTTCCTGTTGCAGGCGCTAGGCCTACCCACACAAGTGAGGTATCATTTTTATCGGGAGACTTGGGGGAACGCTGGGTGGAAGGAAATTTGTGGCTCCTCTCAGATTCCAGAACTTTCTGCCACAGAAATGTGAGGAACATGTGTTTTTTTAGCCAAATTTTGAGGTTTGCAAGGATTCTGGGTAACAGAACCTGGTCAGAGCCCCATAAGTCACCCCATCTTGGATTCCCCTAGGTCTCGAGTTTTCAAAAATGCACAGGTTTGGTAGGTTTCCCTAGGTGCCGGCTGAGCTAGAGGCCAAAATCTACAGGTAGGCACTTTGCAAAAAACACCTCTGCTTTCTTTCAAAAAATTGGATGTGTCCACGTTGCGCTTTGGGGCATTTCCTGTTGCGGGCGCTAGGCCTACCCACACAAGTGAGGTATCATTTTTATCGGGAGACTTGGGGGAACGCTGGGTGGAAGGAAATTTGTGGCTCCTCTCAGATTCCAGAACTTTCTACCACAGAAATGTGAGGAACATGTGTTTTTTTAGCCAAATTTTGAGGTTTGCAAAGGATTCTGGGTAACAGAACCTGGTCAGAGCCCCACAAGTCACCCCATCTTGGATTCCCCTAGGTCTCTAGTTTTCAAAAATGCACAGGTTTGGTAGGTTTCCCTAGGTGCAGGCTGAGCTAGAGGCCAACATCTACAGGTAGGCACTTTGCAATAAACACCTCTGTTTTCTTTCAAAAAATTGGATGTGTCCACGTTGCGCTTTGGGGCATTTCCTGTCGCGGGCGCTGGGCCTACCCACACAAGTGAGGTATCATTATTATCGGGAGACTTGGGGGAACGCTGGGTGGAAGGAAATTTGTGGCTCCTCTCAGATTCCAGAACTTTCTGCTACAGAAATGTGAGGAACATGTGTTTTTTTAGCCAAATTCTGAGGTTTGCAAAGGATTCTGGGTAACAGAACCTGGTCAGAGCCCCACAAGTCACCCCATCTTGGATTCCCCAAGGTCTCTAGTTTTCAAAAATGCACAGGTTTGGTAGGTTTCCCTAGGTGCAGGCTGAGCTAGAGGCAAAAAATCTACAGGTAGGCACTGTTTTCTATGAAAAAATTTGATGTGTCCACGTTGTGTTTTGGGCCATTTCCTTTCGTGGGCGCTAGTCCTACCCACACAAGTGAGGTATCATTTTTATCGGGAGACTTGGAGGAACTCTGGGTGGAAGGAAATTTGTGGCTCCTGTCAGATTCCAGAACTTTCTGCCACAGAAATGTGAGGAACATGTGTTTTTTTAGCCAAATTGTGAGGTTTGCAAAGGATTCTGGGTAACAGAACCTGGTCAGAGCCCCACAAGTCACCCCATCTTGGATTCCCCTAGGTCTCTAGTTTTCAAAAATGCACAGGTTTGGTAGGTTTCCCTAGGTGCCGGCTGAGCTAGAGGCCAAAATCTACTGGTAGGCACTTTGCAAAAAACACCTCTGTTTTCTTTCAAAAAATTGGATGCGTCCACGTTGCGCTTTGGGGCATTTCCTGTCGCAGGCGCTAGGCCTACCCACACAAGTGAGGTATCATTTTTATCGTGAGACTTGGGGGAACGCTGGGTGGAAGGAAATTTGTGGCTCCTCTCAGATTCCAGAACTTTCTACCACAGAAATGTGAGGAACATGTGTTTTTTTAGCCAAATTTTGAGGTTTGCAAAGGAATCTGGGTAACAGAACCTGGTCAGAGCCCCACAAGTCACCCCATCTTGGATTTCCCTAGGTCTCTAGTTTTCAAAAATGCACAGGTTTGTAGGTTTCCCCAGGTGCAGGCTGAGCTAGAGGCCAAAATCTACAGGTAGGTACTTTGCAATAAACACCTCTGTTTTCTTTCAAAAAATTGGATGTGTCCACGTTGCGCTTTGGGGCATTTCCTGTCGCAGGCGCTAGGCCTACCCACACAAGTGAGGTATCATTTTTATCGGGAGACTTGGGGGAACGCTGTGTGGAAGGAAATTTGTGGCTCCTCTCAGATTCCAGAACTTTCTGCCACAGAAATGTGAGGAACATGTGTTTTTTTAGCCAAATTTTGAGGTTTGCAAGGATTCTGGGTAACAGAACCTGGTCAGAGCCCCACAAGTCACCCCATCTTGGATTCCCCTAGGTCTCGAGTTTTCAAAAATGCACAGGTTTGGTAGGTTTCCCTAGGTGCCGGCTGAGCTAGAGGCCAAAATCTACAGGTAGGCACTTTGCAAAAAACACCTCTGTTTTCTTTCAAAAAATTGGATGTGTCCACGTTGCGCTTTGGGGCATTTCCTGTTGCGGGCGCTAGGCCTACCCACACAAGTGAGGTATCATTTTTATCGGGAGACTTGGGGGAACGCTGGGTGGAAGGAAATTTGTGGCTCCTCTCAGATTCCAGAACTTTCTACCACAGAAATGTGAGGAACATGTGTTTTTTTAGCCACATTTTGAGGTTTGCAAAGGATTCTGGGTAACAGAACCTGGTCAGAGCCCCACAAGTCACCCCATCTTGGATTCCCCTAGGTCTCTAGTTTTCAAAAATGCACAGGTTTGGTAGGTTTCCCTAGGTGCAGGCTGAGCTAGAGGCCAAAATCTACAGGTAGGCACTTTGCAATAAACACCTCTGTTTTCTTTCAAAAAATTGGATGTGTCCACGTTGCGCTTTGGGGCATTTCCTGTCGCGGGCGCTGGGCCTACCCACACAAGTGAGGTATCATTATTATCGGGAGACTTGGGGGAACGCTGGGTGGAAGGAAATTTATGGCTCCTCTCAGATTCCAGAACTTTCTGCCACAGAAATGTGAGGAACATGTGTTTCTTTAGCCAAATTTTGAGGTTTGCAAAGGATTCTGCGTAACAGAACCTGGTCAGAGCCCCACAAGTCACCCCATCTTGGATTTCCCTAGGTCTCTAGTTTTCAAAAATGCACAGGTTTGTAGGTTTCCCTAGGTGCAGGCTGAGCTAGAGGCCAAAATCTACAGGTAGGTACTTTGCAATAAACACCTCTGTTTTCTTTCAAAAAATTGGATGTGTCCACGTTGCGCTTTGGGGCATTTCCTGTCGCAGGCGCTAGGCCTACCCACACAAGTGAGGTATCATTTTTATCGGGAGACTTGGGGGAACGCTGGGTGGAAGGAAATTTGTGGCTCCTCTCAGATTCCAGAACTTTCTGCCACAGAAATGTGAGGAACATGTGTTTTTTTAGCCAAATTTTGAGGTTTGCAAGGATTCTGGGTAACAGAACCTGGTCAGAGCCCCACAAGTCACCCCATCTTGGATTCCCCTAGGTCTCGAGTTTTCAAAAATGCACAGGTTTGGTAGGTTTCCCTAGGTGCCGGCTGAGCTAGAGGCCAAAATCTACAGGTAGGCACTTTGCAAAAAACACCTCTGTTTTCATTCAAAAAATTGGATGTGTCCACGTTGCGCTTTGGGGCATTTCCTGTTGCGGGCGCTAGGCCTACCCACACAAGTGAGGTATCATTTTTATCGGGAGACTTGGGGGAACGCTGGGTGGAAGGAAATTTGTGGCTCCTCTCAGATTCCAGAACTTTCTACCACAGAAATGTGAGGAACATGTGTTTTTTTAGCCAAATTTTGAGGTTTGCAAAGGATTCTGGGTTACAGAACCTGGTCAGAGCCCCACAAGTCACCCCATCTTGGATTCCCCTAGGTCTCTAGTTTTCAGAAATGCACAGGTTTGGTAGGTTTCCCTAGGTGCAGGCTGAGCTAGAGGCCAAAATCTACAGGGAGGCACTTTGCAATAAACACCTCTGTTTTCTTTCAAAAAATTGGATGTGTCCACGTTGCGCTTTGGGGCATTTCCTGTCGCGGGCGCTGGGCCTACCCACACAAGTGAGGTATCATTATTATCGGGAGACTTGGGGGAACGCTGGGTGGAAGGAAATTTGTGGCTCCTCTCAGATTCCAGAACTTTCTGCCACAGAAATGTGAGGAACATGTGTTTTTTAGCCAAATTTTGAGGTTTGCAAAGGATTCTGGGTAGCAGAACCTGTTCTGAGCCCCACAAGTCACCCCATCTTGGATTCCCCTAGGTCTCTAGTTTTCACAAATGCACAGGTTTGGTAGGTTTCCCTAGGTGCCGGCTGAGCTAGAGGCCAAAATCTACAGGTAGGCACTTCGCAAAAAACACCTCTGTTTTCTTTCAAAAAATTGGATGTGTCCACGTTGCGCTTTGGGGCATTTCCTGTCGCAGGCGCTAGGCCTACCCACACAAGTGAGGTATCATTTTTATCGTGAGACTTGGGGGAACGCTGGGTGGAAGGAAATTTGTGGCTCCTCTCAGATTCCAGAACTTTCTGCCACAGAAATGTGAGGAACATGTGTTTCTTTAGCCAAATTTTGAGGTTTGCAAAGGATTCTGCGTAACAGAACCTGGTCAGAGCCCCACAAGTCACCCCATCTTGGATTTCCCTAGGTCTCTAGTTTTCAAAAATGCACAGGTTTGTAGGTTTCCCCAGGTGCAGGCTGAGCTAGAGGCCAAAATCTACAGGTAGGTACTTTGCAATAAACACCTCTGTTTTCTTTCAAAAAATTGGATGTGTCCACGTTGCGCTTTGGGGCATTTCCTGTCGCAGGCGCTAGGCCTACCCACACAAGTGAGGTATCATTTTTATCGGGAGACTTGGGGGAACGCTGGGTGGAAGGAAATTTGTGGCTCCTCTCAGATTCCAGAACTTTCTGCCACAGAAATGTGAGGAACATGTGTTTTTTTAGCCAAATTTTGAGGTTTGCAAGGATTCTGGGTAACAGAACCTGGTCAGAGCCCCACAAGTCACCCCATCTTGGATTCCCCTAGGTCTCGAGTTTTCAAAAATGCACAGGTTTGGTAGGTTTCCCTAGGTGCCGGCTGAGCTAGAGGCCAAAATCTACAGGTAGGCACTTTGCAAAAAACACCTCTGTTTTCATTCAAAAAATTGGATGTGTCCACGTTGCGCTTTGGGGCATTTCCTGTTGCGGGCGCTAGGCCTACCCACACAAGTGAGGTATCATTTTTATCGGGAGACTTGGGGGAACGCTGGGTGGAAGGAAATTTGTGGCTCCTCTCAGATTCCAGAACTTTCTACCACAGAAATGTGAGGAACATGTGTTTTTTTAACCAAATTTTGAGGTTTGCAAAGGATTCTGGGTTACAGAACCTGGTCAGAGCCCCACAAGTCACCCCATCTTGGATTCCCCTAGGTCTCTAGTTTTCAGAAATGCACAGGTTTGGTAGGTTTCCCTAGGTGCAGGCTGAGCTAGAGGCCAAAATCTACAGGTAGGCACTTTGCAATAAACACCTCTGTTTTCTTTCAAAAAATTGGATGTGTCCACGTTGCGCTTCGGGGCATTTCCTGTCGGGGCGCTGGGCCTACCCACACAAGTGAGGTATCATTATTATCGGGAGACTTGGGGGAACGCTGGGTGGAAGGAAATTTGTGGCTCCTCTCAGATTCCAGAACTTTCTGCCACAGAAATGTGAGGAACATGTGTTTTTTAGCCAAATTTTGAGGTTTGCAAAGGATTCTGGGTAGCAGAACCTGTTCTGAGCCCCACAAGTCACCCCATCTTGGATTCCCCTAGGTCTCTAGTTTTCACAAATGCACAGGTTTGGTAGGTTTCCCTAGGTGCCGGCTGAGCTAGAGGCCAAAATCTACAGGTAGGCACTTTGCAAAAAACACCTCTCTTTTCTTTCAAAAAATTGGATGTGTCCACGTTGCTCTTTGGGGCATTTCCTGTCGCGGGCACTAGGGCCTACCCACACAAGTGAGGTATCATTTTTATCAGCAGACTTGGGGGAACGCTGGGTGGAAGGAAATTTGTGGCTCCTCTCAGATTCCAGAACTTACTGCCACAGAAATGTGAGGAACATGTGTTTTTTTAGCCAAATCTTGAGGTTTGCAAAGGATTCTGGGTAACAGAACCTGGTCAGAGCCCCATAAGTCAGCCCATCTTGGATTCCCCTAGGTCTCTAGTTTGCAAAAATGCACAGGTTTGGTAGGTTTCCCTAGGTGCCGGCTGAGCTAGAGGCCAAAATCTACAGGTAGGCACTTTGCAAAAAACACCTCTGTTTTCTTTAAAAAAATTGGATGTGTCCACGTGGCGCTTTGGGGCATTTCCTGTCGCGGGCGCTAGGCCTACCCACACAAGTGAGGTATCATTTTTATCGTGAGACTTGGGGGAACGCTGGGAGGAAGGAAATTTGTGGCTCCTCTCAGATTCCAGAACTTTCTACCACAGAAATGTGAGGAACATGTGTGTTTTTAGCCAAATTTTGAGGTTTGCAAAGGAATCTGGGTAACAGAACCTGGTCAGAGCCCAACAAGTCACCCCATCTTGGATTCCCCTAGGTCTCTAGTTTTCAAAAATGCACAGGTTTGTAGGTTTCCCTAGGTGCAGGCTGAGCTAGAGGCCAAAATCTACAGGTAGGCACTTTGCAATAAACACCTCTGTTTTCTTTCAAAAAATTGGATGTGTCCACGTTGCGCTTTGGGGCATTTCCTGTTGCGGGCGCTAGGCCTACCCACACAAGTGAGGTATCATTTTTATCGGGAGATTTGGGGGAATGCTGGGTGGAAGGAAATTTGTGGCTCCTCTCAGATTCCAGAACTTTCTACCACAGAAATGTGAGGAACATGTGTTTTTTTAGCCAAATTCTGAGGTTTGCAAAGGATTCTGGGTAACAGAACCTGGTCAGAGCCCCACAAGTCACCCCATCTTGGATTTCCCTAGGTCTCTAGTTTTCAAAAATGCACAGGTTTGTAGGTTTCCCCAGGTGCAGGCTGAGCTAGAGGCCAAAATCTACAGGTAGGTACTTTGCAAAAAACACCTCTGTTTTCATTCAAAAAATTGGATGTGTCCACGTTGCGCTTTGGGGCATTTCCTGTTGCGGGCGCTAGGCCTACCCACACAAGTGAGGTATCATTTTTATCGGGAGACTTGGGGGAACGCTGGGTGGAAGGAAATTTGTGGCTCCTCTCAGATTCCAGAACTTTCTACCACAGAAATGTGAGGAACATGTGTTTTTTTAGCCAAATTTTGAGGTTTGCAAAGGATTCTGGGTTACAGAACCTGGTCAGAGCCCCACAAGTCACCCCATCTTGGATTCCCCTAGGTCTCTAGTTTTCAGAAATGCACAGGTTTGGTAGGTTTCCCTAGGTGCAGGCTGAGCTAGAGGCCAAAATCTACAGGGAGGCACTTTGCAATAAACACCTCTGTTTTCTTTCAAAAAATTGGATGTGTCCACGTTGCGCTTTGGGGCATTTCCTGTCGCGGGCGCTGGGCCTACCCACACAAGTGAGGTATCATTATTATCGGGAGACTTGGGGGAACGCTGGGTGGAAGGAAATTTGTGGCTCCTCTCAGATTCCAGAACTTTCTGCCACAGAAATGTGAGGAACATGTGTTTTTTAGCCAAATTTTGAGGTTTGCAAAGGATTCTGGGTAGCAGAACCTGTTCTGAGCCCCACAAGTCACCCCATCTTGGATTCCCCTAGGTCTCTAGTTTTCACAAATGCACAGGTTTGGTAGGTTTCCCTAGGTGCCGGCTGAGCTAGAGGCCAAAATCTACAGGTAGGCACTTCGCAAAAAACACCTCTGTTTTCTTTCAAAAAATTGGATGTGTCCACGTTGCGCTTTGGGGCATTTCCTGTCGCAGGCGCTAGGCCTACCCACACAAGTGAGGTATCATTTTTATCGTGAGACTTGGGGGAACGCTGGGTGGAAGGAAATTTGTGGCTCCTCTCAGATTCCAGAACTTTCTGCCACAGAAATGTGAGGAACATGTGTTTCTTTAGCCAAATTTTGAGGTTTGCAAAGGATTCTGCGTAACAGAACCTGGTCAGAGCCCCACAAGTCACCCCATCTTGGATTTCCCTAGGTCTCTAGTTTTCAAAAATGCACAGGTTTGTAGGTTTCCCCAGGTGCAGGCTGAGCTAGAGGCCAAAATCTACAGGTAGGTACTTTGCAATAAACACCTCTGTTTTCTTTCAAAAAATTGGATGTGTCCACGTTGCGCTTTGGGGCATTTCCTGTCGCAGGCGCTAGGCCTACCCACACAAGTGAGGTATCATTTTTATCGGGAGACTTGGGGGAACGCTGGGTGGAAGGAAATTTGTGGCTCCTCTCAGATTCCAGAACTTTCTGCCACAGAAATGTGAGGAACATGTGTTTTTTTAGCCAAATTTTGAGGTTTGCAAGGATTCTGGGTAACAGAACCTGGTCAGAGCCCCACAAGTCACCCCATCTTGGATTCCCCTAGGTCTCGAGTTTTCAAAAATGCACAGGTTTGGTAGGTTTCCCTAGGTGCCGGCTGAGCTAGAGGCCAAAATCTACAGGTAGGCACTTTGCAAAAAACACCTCTGTTTTCATTCAAAAAATTGGATGTGTCCACGTTGCGCTTTGGGGCATTTCCTGTTGCGGGCGCTAGGCCTACCCACACAAGTGAGGTATCATTTTTATCGGGAGACTTGGGGGAACGCTGGGTGGAAGGAAATTTGTGGCTCCTCTCAGATTCCAGAACTTTCTACCACAGAAATGTGAGGAACATGTGTTTTTTTAACCAAATTTTGAGGTTTGCAAAGGATTCTGGGTTACAGAACCTGGTCAGAGCCCCACAAGTCACCCCATCTTGGATTCCCCTAGGTCTCTAGTTTTCAGAAATGCACAGGTTTGGTAGGTTTCCCTAGGTGCAGGCTGAGCTAGAGGCCAAAATCTACAGGTAGGCACTTTGCAATAAACACCTCTGTTTTCTTTCAAAAAATTGGATGTGTCCACGTTGCGCTTCGGGGCATTTCCTGTCGGGGCGCTGGGCCTACCCACACAAGTGAGGTATCATTATTATCGGGAGACTTGGGGGAACGCTGGGTGGAAGGAAATTTGTGGCTCCTCTCAGATTCCAGAACTTTCTGCCACAGAAATGTGAGGAACATGTGTTTTTTAGCCAAATTTTGAGGTTTGCAAAGGATTCTGGGTAGCAGAACCTGTTCTGAGCCCCACAAGTCACCCCATCTTGGATTCCCCTAGGTCTCTAGTTTTCACAAATGCACAGGTTTGGTAGGTTTCCCTAGGTGCCGGCTGAGCTAGAGGCCAAAATCTACAGGTAGGCACTTTGCAAAAAACACCTCTCTTTTCTTTCAAAAAATTGGATGTGTCCACGTTGCTCTTTGGGGCATTTCCTGTCGCGGGCACTAGGGCCTACCCACACAAGTGAGGTATCATTTTTATCAGCAGACTTGGGGGAACGCTGGGTGGAAGGAAATTTGTGGCTCCTCTCAGATTCCAGAACTTACTGCCACAGAAATGTGAGGAACATGTGTTTTTTTAGCCAAATCTTGAGGTTTGCAAAGGATTCTGGGTAACAGAACCTGGTCAGAGCCCCATAAGTCAGCCCATCTTGGATTCCCCTAGGTCTCTAGTTTGCAAAAATGCACAGGTTTGGTAGGTTTCCCTAGGTGCCGGCTGAGCTAGAGGCCAAAATCTACAGGTAGGCACTTTGCAAAAAACACCTCTGTTTTCTTTAAAAAAATTGGATGTGTCCACGTGGCGCTTTGGGGCATTTCCTGTCGCGGGCGCTAGGCCTACCCACACAAGTGAGGTATCATTTTTATCGTGAGACTTGGGGGAACGCTGGGAGGAAGGAAATTTGTGGCTCCTCTCAGATTCCAGAACTTTCTACCACAGAAATGTGAGGAACATGTGTGTTTTTAGCCAAATTTTGAGGTTTGCAAAGGAATCTGGGTAACAGAACCTGGTCAGAGCCCAACAAGTCACCCCATCTTGGATTCCCCTAGGTCTCTAGTTTTCAAAAATGCACAGGTTTGTAGGTTTCCCTAGGTGCAGGCTGAGCTAGAGGCCAAAATCTACAGGTAGGCACTTTGCAATAAACACCTCTGTTTTCTTTCAAAAAATTGGATGTGTCCACGTTGCGCTTTGGGGCATTTCCTGTTGCGGGCGCTAGGCCTACCCACACAAGTGAGGTATCATTTTTATCGGGAGATTTGGGGGAATGCTGGGTGGAAGGAAATTTGTGGCTCCTCTCAGATTCCAGAACTTTCTACCACAGAAATGTGAGGAACATGTGTTTTTTTAGCCAAATTCTGAGGTTTGCAAAGGATTCTGGGTAACAGAACCTGGTCAGAGCCCCACAAGTCACCCCATCTTGGATTTCCCTAGGTCTCTAGTTTTCAAAAATGCACAGGTTTGTAGGTTTCCCCAGGTGCAGGCTGAGCTAGAGGCCAAAATCTACAGGTAGGTACTTTGCAAAAAACACCTCTGTTTTCATTCAAAAAATTGGATGTGTCCACGTTGCGCTTTGGGGCATTTCCTGTTGCGGGCGCTAGGCCTACCCACACAAGTGAGGTATCATTTTTATCGGGAGACTTGGGGGAACGCTGGGTGGAAGGAAATTTGTGGCTCCTCTCAGATTCCAGAACTTTCTACCACAGAAATGTGAGGAACATGTGTTTTTTTAGCCAAATTTTGAGGTTTGCAAAGGATTCTGGGTTACAGAACCTGGTCAGAGCCCCACAAGTCACCCCATCTTGGATTCCCCTAGGTCTCTAGTTTTCAGAAATGCACAGGTTTGGTAGGTTTCCCTAGGTGCAGGCTGAGCTAGAGGCCAAAATCTACAGGGAGGCACTTTGCAATAAACACCTCTGTTTTCTTTCAAAAAATTGGATGTGTCCACGTTGCGCTTTGGGGCATTTCCTGTCGCGGGCGCTGGGCCTACCCACACAAGTGAGGTATCATTATTATCGGGAGACTTGGGGGAACGCTGGGTGGAAGGAAATTTGTGGCTCCTCTCAGATTCCAGAACTTTCTGCCACAGAAATGTGAGGAACATGTGTTTTTTAGCCAAATTTTGAGGTTTGCAAAGGATTCTGGGTAGCAGAACCTGTTCTGAGCCCCACAAGTCACCCCATCTTGGATTCCCCTAGGTCTCTAGTTTTCACAAATGCACAGGTTTGGTAGGTTTCCCTAGGTGCCGGCTGAGCTAGAGGCCAAAATCTACAGGTAGGCACTTCGCAAAAAACACCTCTGTTTTCTTTCAAAAAATTGGATGTGTCCACGTTGCGCTTTGGGGCATTTCCTGTCGCAGGCGCTAGGCCTACCCACACAAGTGAGGTATCATTTTTATCGTGAGACTTGGGGGAACGCTGGGTGGAAGGAAATTAGTGGCTCCTCTCAGATTCCAGAACTTTCTGCCACAGAAATGTGAGGAACATGTGTTTCTTTAGCCAAATTTTGAGGTTTGCAAAGGATTCTGCGTAACAGAACCTGGTCAGAGCCCCACAAGTCACCCCATCTTGGATTTCCCTAGGTCTCTAGTTTTCAAAAATGCACAGGTTTGTAGGTTTCCCCAGGTGCAGGCTGAGCTAGAGGCCAAAATCTACAGGTAGGTACTTTGCAATAAACACCTCTGTTTTCTTTCAAAAAATTGGATGTGTCCACGTTGCGCTTTGGGGCATTTCCTGTCGCAGGCGCTAGGCCTACCCACACAAGTGAGGTATCATTTTTATCGGGAGACTTGGGGGAACGCTGGGTGGAAGGAAATTTGTGGCTCCTCTCAGATTCCAGAACTTTCTGCCACAGAAATGTGAGGAACATGTGTTTTTTTAGCCAAATTTTGAGGTTTGCAAGGATTCTGGGTAACAGAACCTGGTCAGAGCCCCACAAGTCACCCCATCTTGGATTCCCCTAGGTCTCGAGTTTTCAAAAATGCACAGGTTTGGTAGGTTTCCCTAGGTGCCGGCTGAGCTAGAGGCCAAAATCTACAGGTAGGCACTTTGCAAAAAACACCTCTGTTTTCATTCAAAAAATTGGATGTGTCCACGTTGCGCTTTGGGGCATTTCCTGTTGCGGGCGCTAGGCCTACCCACACAAGTGAGGTATCATTTTTATCGGGAGACTTGGGGGAACGCTGGGTGGAAGGAAATTTGTGGCTCCTCTCAGATTCCAGAACTTTCTACCACAGAAATGTGAGGAACATGTGTTTTTTTAACCAAATTTTGAGGTTTGCAAAGGATTCTGGGTTACAGAACCTGGTCAGAGCCCCACAAGTCACCCCATCTTGGATTCCCCTAGGTCTCTAGTTTTCAGAAATGCACAGGTTTGGTAGGTTTCCCTAGGTGCAGGCTGAGCTAGAGGCCAAAATCTACAGGTAGGCACTTTGCAATAAACACCTCTGTTTTCTTTCAAAAAATTGGATGTGTCCACGTTGCGCTTCGGGGCATTTCCTGTCGGGGCGCTGGGCCTACCCACACAAGTGAGGTATCATTATTATCGGGAGACTTGGGGGAACGCTGGGTGGAAGGAAATTTGTGGCTCCTCTCAGATTCCAGAACTTTCTGCCACAGAAATGTGAGGAACATGTGTTTTTTAGCCAAATTTTGAGGTTTGCAAAGGATTCTGGGTAGCAGAACCTGTTCTGAGCCCCACAAGTCACCCCATCTTGGATTCCCCTAGGTCTCTAGTTTTCACAAATGCACAGGTTTGGTAGGTTTCCCTAGGTGCCGGCTGAGCTAGAGGCCAAAATCTACAGGTAGGCACTTTGCAAAAAACACCTCTCTTTTCTTTCAAAAAATTGGATGTGTCCACGTTGCTCTTTGGGGCATTTCCTGTCGCGGGCACTAGGGCCTACCCACACAAGTGAGGTATCATTTTTATCAGCAGACTTGGGGGAACGCTGGGTGGAAGGAAATTTGTGGCTCCTCTCAGATTCCAGAACTTACTGCCACAGAAATGTGAGGAACATGTGTTTTTTTAGCCAAATCTTGAGGTTTGCAAAGGATTCTGGGTAACAGAACCTGGTCAGAGCCCCATAAGTCAGCCCATCTTGGATTCCCCTAGGTCTCTAGTTTGCAAAAATGCACAGGTTTGGTAGGTTTCCCTAGGTGCCGGCTGAGCTAGAGGCCAAAATCTACAGGTAGGCACTTTGCAAAAAACACCTCTGTTTTCTTTAAAAAAATTGGATGTGTCCACGTGGCGCTTTGGGGCATTTCCTGTCGCGGGCGCTAGGCCTACCCACACAAGTGAGGTATCATTTTTATCGTGAGACTTGGGGGAACGCTGGGAGGAAGGAAATTTGTGGCTCCTCTCAGATTCCAGAACTTTCTACCACAGAAATGTGAGGAACATGTGTGTTTTTAGCCAAATTTTGAGGTTTGCAAAGGAATCTGGGTAACAGAACCTGGTCAGAGCCCAACAAGTCACCCCATCTTGGATTCCCCTAGGTCTCTAGTTTTCAAAAATGCACAGGTTTGTAGGTTTCCCTAGGTGCAGGCTGAGCTAGAGGCCAAAATCTACAGGTAGGCACTTTGCAATAAACACCTCTGTTTTCTTTCAAAAAATTGGATGTGTCCACGTTGCGCTTTGGGGCATTTCCTGTTGCGGGCGCTAGGCCTACCCACACAAGTGAGGTATCATTTTTATCGGGAGATTTGGGGGAATGCTGGGTGGAAGGAAATTTGTGGCTCCTCTCAGATTCCAGAACTTTCTACCACAGAAATGTGAGGAACATGTGTTTTTTTAGCCAAATTCTGAGGTTTGCAAAGGATTCTGGGTAACAGAACCTGGTCAGAGCCCCACAAGTCACCCCATCTTGGATTTCCCTAGGTCTCTAGTTTTCAAAAATGCACAGGTTTGTAGGTTTCCCCAGGTGCAGGCTGAGCTAGAGGCCAAAATCTACAGGTAGGTACTTTGCAATAAACACCTCTGTTTTCTTTCAAAAAATTGGATGTGTCCACTTTGCGCTTTGGGGCATTTCCTGTCGCAGGCGCTAGGCCTACCCACACAAGTGAGGTATCATTTTTATCGTGAGACTTGGGGGAACGCTGGGTGGAAGGAAATTTGTGGCTCCTCTCAGATTCCAGAACTTTCTACCACAGAAATGTGAGGAACATGTGTTTTTTTAGCCAAATTTTGAGGTTTGCAAAGGAATCTGGGTAACAGAACCAGGTCAGAGCCCCACAAGTCACCCCATCTTGGATTTCCCTAGGTCTCTAGTTTTCACAAATGCACAGGTTTGGTAGGTTTCCCTAGGTGCCGGCTGAGCTAGAGGCCAAAATCTACAGGTAGGCACTTCGCAAAAAACACCTCTGTTTTCTTTCAAAAAATTGGATGTGTCCACGTTGCGCTTTGGGGCATTTCCTGTCGCAGGCGCTAGGCCTACCCACACAAGTGAGGTATCATTTTTATCGTGAGACTTGGGGGAACGCTGGGTGGAAGGAAATTTGTGGCTCCTCTCAGATTCCAGAACTTTCTGCCACAGAAATGTGAGGAACATGTGTTTCTTTAGCCAAATTTTGAGGTTTGCAAAGGATTCTGGGTTACAGAACCTGGTCAGAGCCCCACAAGTCACCCCATCTTGGATTCTGCGTAACAGAACCTGGTCAGAGCCCCACAAGTCACCCCATCTTGGATTTCCCTAGGTCTCTAGTTTTCAAAAATGCACAGGTTTGTAGGTTTCCCCAGGTGCAGGCTGAGCTAGAGGCCAAAATCTACAGGTAGGTACTTTGCAATAAACACCTCTGTTTTCTTTCAAAAAATTGGATGTGTCCACGTTGCGCTTTGGGGCATTTCCTGTCGCAGGCGCTAGGCCTACCCACACAAGTGAGGTATCATTTTTATCGGGAGACTTGGGGGAACGCTGGGTGGAAGGAAATTTGTGGCTCCTCTCAGATTCCAGAACTTTCTGCCACAGAAATGTGAGGAACATGTGTTTTTTTAACCAAATTTTGAGGTTTGCAAGGATTCTGGGTAACAGAACCTGGTCAGAGCCCCACAAGTCACCCCATCTTGGATTCCCCTAGGTCTCGAGTTTTCAAAAATGCACAGGTTTGGTAGGTTTCCCTAGGTGCCGGCTGAGCTAGAGGCCAAAATCTACAGGTAGGCACTTTGCAAAAAACACCTCTGTTTTCATTCAAAAAATTGGATGTGTCCACGTTGCGCTTTGGGGCATTTCCTGTTGCGGGCGCTAGGCCTACCCACACAAGTGAGGTATCATTTTTATCGGGAGACTTGGGGGAACGCTGGGTGGAAGGAAATTTGTGGCTCCTCTCAGATTCCAGAACTTTCTACCACAGAAATGTGAGGAACATGTGTTTTTTTAACCAAATTTTGAGGTTTGCAAAGGATTCTGGGTTACAGAACCTGGTCAGAGCCCCACAAGTCACCCCATCTTGGATTCCCCTAGGTCTCTAGTTTTCAGAAATGCACAGGTTTGGTAGGTTTCCCTAGGTGCAGGCTGAGCTAGAGGCCAAAATCTACAGGTAGGCACTTTGCAATAAACACCTCTGTTTTCTTTCAAAAAATTGGATGTGTCCACGTTGCGCTTCGGGGCATTTCCTGTCGGGGCGCTGGGCCTACCCACACAAGTGAGGTATCATTATTATCGGGAGACTTGGGGGAACGCTGGGTGGAAGGAAATTTGTGGCTCCTCTCAGATTCCAGAACTTTCTGCCACAGAAATGTGAGGAACATGTGTTTTTTTAACCAAATTTTGAGGTTTGCAAAGGATTCTGGGTTACAGAACCTGGTCAGAGCCCCACAAGTCACCCCATCTTGGATTCCCCTAGGTCTCTAGTTTTCAGAAATGCACAGGTTTGGTAGGTTTCCCTAGGTGCAGGCTGAGCTAGAGGCCAAAATCTACAGGTAGGCACTTTGCAATAAACACCTCTGTTTTCTTTCAAAAAATTGGATGTGTCCACGTTGCGCTTCGGGGCATTTCCTGTCGGGGCGCTGGGCCTACCCACACAAGTGAGGTATCATTATTATCGGGAGACTTGGGGGAACGCTGGGTGGAAGGAAATTTGTGGCTCCTCTCAGATTCCAGAACTTTCTGCCACAGAAATGTGAGGAACATGTGTTTTTTAGCCAAATTTTGAGGTTTGCAAAGGATTCTGGGTAGCAGAACCTGTTCTGAGCCCCACAAGTCACCCCATCTTGGATTCCCCTAGGTCTCTAGTTTTCACAAATGCACAGGTTTGGTAGGTTTCCCTAGGTGCCGGCTGAGCTAGAGGCCAAAATCTACAGGTAGGCACTTTGCAAAAAACACCTCTCTTTTCTTTCAAAAAATTGGATGTGTCCACGTTGCTCTTTGGGGCATTTCCTGTCGCGGGCACTAGGGCCTACCCACACAAGTGAGGTATCATTTTTATCAGCAGACTTGGGGGAACGCTGGGTGGAAGGAAATTTGTGGCTCCTCTCAGATTCCAGAACTTACTGCCACAGAAATGTGAGGAACATGTGTTTTTTTAGCCAAATCTTGAGGTTTGCAAAGGATTCTGGGTAACAGAACCTGGTCAGAGCCCCATAAGTCAGCCCATCTTGGATTCCCCTAGGTCTCTAGTTTGCAAAAATGCACAGGTTTGGTAGGTTTCCCTAGGTGCCGGCTGAGCTAGAGGCCAAAATCTACAGGTAGGCACTTTGCAAAAAACACCTCTGTTTTCTTTAAAAAAATTGGATGTGTCCACGTGGCGCTTTGGGGCATTTCCTGTCGCGGGCGCTAGGCCTACCCACACAAGTGAGGTATCATTTTTATCGTGAGACTTGGGGGAACGCTGGGAGGAAGGAAATTTGTGGCTCCTCTCAGATTCCAGAACTTTCTACCACAGAAATGTGAGGAACATGTGTGTTTTTAGCCAAATTTTGAGGTTTGCAAAGGAATCTGGGTAACAGAACCTGGTCAGAGCCCAACAAGTCACCCCATCTTGGATTCCCCTAGGTCTCTAGTTTTCAAAAATGCACAGGTTTGTAGGTTTCCCTAGGTGCAGGCTGAGCTAGAGGCCAAAATCTACAGGTAGGCACTTTGCAATAAACACCTCTGTTTTCTTTCAAAAAATTGGATGTGTCCACGTTGCGCTTTGGGGCATTTCCTGTTGCGGGCGCTAGGCCTACCCACACAAGTGAGGTATCATTTTTATCGGGAGATTTGGGGGAATGCTGGGTGGAAGGAAATTTGTGGCTCCTCTCAGATTCCAGAACTTTCTACCACAGAAATGTGAGGAACATGTGTTTTTTTAGCCAAATTCTGAGGTTTGCAAAGGATTCTGGGTAACAGAACCTGGTCAGAGCCCCACAAGTCACCCCATCTTGGATTTCCCTAGGTCTCTAGTTTTCAAAAATGCACAGGTTTGTAGGTTTCCCCAGGTGCAGGCTGAGCTAGAGGCCAAAATCTACAGGTAGGTACTTTGCAATAAACACCTCTGTTTTCTTTCAAAAAATTGGATGTGTCCACTTTGCGCTTTGGGGCATTTCCTGTCGCAGGCGCTAGGCCTACCCACACAAGTGAGGTATCATTTTTATCGTGAGACTTGGGGGAACGCTGGGTGGAAGGAAATTTGTGGCTCCTCTCAGATTCCAGAACTTTCTACCACAGAAATGTGAGGAACATGTGTTTTTTTAGCCAAATTTTGAGGTTTGCAAAGGAATCTGGGTAACAGAACCAGGTCAGAGCCCCACAAGTCACCCCATCTTGGATTTCCCTAGGTCTCTAGTTTTCACAAATGCACAGGTTTGGTAGGTTTCCCTAGGTGCCGGCTGAGCTAGAGGCCAAAATCTACAGGTAGGCACTTCGCAAAAAACACCTCTGTTTTCTTTCAAAAAATTGGATGTGTCCACGTTGCGCTTTGGGGCATTTCCTGTCGCAGGCGCTAGGCCTACCCACACAAGTGAGGTATCATTTTTATCGTGAGACTTGGGGGAACGCTGGGTGGAAGGAAATTTGTGGCTCCTCTCAGATTCCAGAACTTTCTGCCACAGAAATGTGAGGAACATGTGTTTCTTTAGCCAAATTTTGAGGTTTGCAAAGGATTCTGGGTTACAGAACCTGGTCAGAGCCCCACAAGTCACCCCATCTTGGATTCTGCGTAACAGAACCTGGTCAGAGCCCCACAAGTCACCCCATCTTGGATTTCCCTAGGTCTCTAGTTTTCAAAAATGCACAGGTTTGTAGGTTTCCCCAGGTGCAGGCTGAGCTAGAGGCCAAAATCTACAGGTAGGTACTTTGCAATAAACACCTCTGTTTTCTTTCAAAAAATTGGATGTGTCCACGTTGCGCTTTGGGGCATTTCCTGTCGCAGGCGCTAGGCCTACCCACACAAGTGAGGTATCATTTTTATCGGGAGACTTGGGGGAACGCTGGGTGGAAGGAAATTTGTGGCTCCTCTCAGATTCCAGAACTTTCTGCCACAGAAATGTGAGGAACATGTGTTTTTTTAACCAAATTTTGAGGTTTGCAAGGATTCTGGGTAACAGAACCTGGTCAGAGCCCCACAAGTCACCCCATCTTGGATTCCCCTAGGTCTCGAGTTTTCAAAAATGCACAGGTTTGGTAGGTTTCCCTAGGTGCCGGCTGAGCTAGAGGCCAAAATCTACAGGTAGGCACTTTGCAAAAAACACCTCTGTTTTCATTCAAAAAATTGGATGTGTCCACGTTGCGCTTTGGGGCATTTCCTGTTGCGGGCGCTAGGCCTACCCACACAAGTGAGGTATCATTTTTATCGGGAGACTTGGGGGAACGCTGGGTGGAAGGAAATTTGTGGCTCCTCTCAGATTCCAGAACTTTCTACCACAGAAATGTGAGGAACATGTGTTTTTTTAACCAAATTTTGAGGTTTGCAAAGGATTCTGGGTTACAGAACCTGGTCAGAGCCCCACAAGTCACCCCATCTTGGATTCCCCTAGGTCTCTAGTTTTCAGAAATGCACAGGTTTGGTAGGTTTCCCTAGGTGCAGGCTGAGCTAGAGGCCAAAATCTACAGGTAGGCACTTTGCAATAAACACCTCTGTTTTCTTTCAAAAAATTGGATGTGTCCACGTTGCGCTTCGGGGCATTTCCTGTCGGGGCGCTGGGCCTACCCACACAAGTGAGGTATCATTATTATCGGGAGACTTGGGGGAACGCTGGGTGGAAGGAAATTTGTGGCTCCTCTCAGATTCCAGAACTTTCTGCCACAGAAATGTGAGGAACATGTGTGTTTTTAGCCAAATTTTGAGGTTTGCAAAGGAATCTGGGTAACAGAACCTGGTCAGAGCCCAACAAGTCACCCCATCTTGGATTCCCCTAGGTCTCTAGTTTTCAAAAATGCACAGGTTTGTAGGTTTCCCTAGGTGCAGGCTGAGCTAGAGGCCAAAATCTACAGGTAGGCACTTTGCAATAAACACCTCTGTTTTCTTTCAAAAAATTGGATGTGTCCACGTTGCGCTTTGGGGCATTTCCTGTTGCGGGCGCTAGGCCTACCCACACAAGTGAGGTATCATTTTTATCGGGAGATTTGGGGGAATGCTGGGTGGAAGGAAATTTGTGGCTCCTCTCAGATTCCAGAACTTTCTACCACAGAAATGTGAGGAACATGTGTTTTTTTAGCCAAATTCTGAGGTTTGCAAAGGATTCTGGGTAACAGAACCTGGTCAGAGCCCCACAAGTCACCCCATCTTGGATTTCCCTAGGTCTCTAGTTTTCAAAAATGCACAGGTTTGTAGGTTTCCCCAGGTGCAGGCTGAGCTAGAGGCCAAAATCTACAGGTAGGTACTTTGCAATAAACACCTCTGTTTTCTTTCAAAAAATTGGATGTGTCCACTTTGCGCTTTGGGGCATTTCCTGTCGCAGGCGCTAGGCCTACCCACACAAGTGAGGTATCATTTTTATCGTGAGACTTGGGGGAACGCTGGGTGGAAGGAAATTTGTGGCTCCTCTCAGATTCCAGAACTTTCTACCACAGAAATGTGAGGAACATGTGTTTTTTTAGCCAAATTTTGAGGTTTGCAAAGGAATCTGGGTAACAGAACCAGGTCAGAGCCCCACAAGTCACCCCATCTTGGATTTCCCTAGGTCTCTAGTTTTCACAAATGCACAGGTTTGGTAGGTTTCCCTAGGTGCCGGCTGAGCTAGAGGCCAAAATCTACAGGTAGGCACTTCGCAAAAAACACCTCTGTTTTCTTTCAAAAAATTGGATGTGTCCACGTTGCGCTTTGGGGCATTTCCTGTCGCAGGCGCTAGGCCTACCCACACAAGTGAGGTATCATTTTTATCGTGAGACTTGGGGGAACGCTGGGTGGAAGGAAATTTGTGGCTCCTCTCAGATTCCAGAACTTTCTGCCACAGAAATGTGAGGAACATGTGTTTCTTTAGCCAAATTTTGAGGTTTGCAAAGGATTCTGGGTTACAGAACCTGGTCAGAGCCCCACAAGTCACCCCATCTTGGATTCTGCGTAACAGAACCTGGTCAGAGCCCCACAAGTCACCCCATCTTGGATTTCCCTAGGTCTCTAGTTTTCAAAAATGCACAGGTTTGTAGGTTTCCCCAGGTGCAGGCTGAGCTAGAGGCCAAAATCTACAGGTAGGTACTTTGCAATAAACACCTCTGTTTTCTTTCAAAAAATTGGATGTGTCCACGTTGCGCTTTGGGGCATTTCCTGTCGCAGGCGCTAGGCCTACCCACACAAGTGAGGTATCATTTTTATCGGGAGACTTGGGGGAACGCTGGGTGGAAGGAAATTTGTGGCTCCTCTCAGATTCCAGAACTTTCTGCCACAGAAATGTGAGGAACATGTGTTTTTTTAACCAAATTTTGAGGTTTGCAAGGATTCTGGGTAACAGAACCTGGTCAGAGCCCCACAAGTCACCCCATCTTGGATTCCCCTAGGTCTCGAGTTTTCAAAAATGCACAGGTTTGGTAGGTTTCCCTAGGTGCCGGCTGAGCTAGAGGCCAAAATCTACAGGTAGGCACTTTGCAAAAAACACCTCTGTTTTCATTCAAAAAATTGGATGTGTCCACGTTGCGCTTTGGGGCATTTCCTGTTGCGGGCGCTAGGCCTACCCACACAAGTGAGGTATCATTTTTATCGGGAGACTTGGGGGAACGCTGGGTGGAAGGAAATTTGTGGCTCCTCTCAGATTCCAGAACTTTCTACCACAGAAATGTGAGGAACATGTGTTTTTTTAACCAAATTTTGAGGTTTGCAAAGGATTCTGGGTTACAGAACCTGGTCAGAGCCCCACAAGTCACCCCATCTTGGATTCCCCTAGGTCTCTAGTTTTCAGAAATGCACAGGTTTGGTAGGTTTCCCTAGGTGCAGGCTGAGCTAGAGGCCAAAATCTACAGGTAGGCACTTTGCAATAAACACCTCTGTTTTCTTTCAAAAAATTGGATGTGTCCACGTTGCGCTTCGGGGCATTTCCTGTCGGGGCGCTGGGCCTACCCACACAAGTGAGGTATCATTATTATCGGGAGACTTGGGGGAACGCTGGGTGGAAGGAAATTTGTGGCTCCTCTCAGATTCCAGAACTTTCTGCCACAGAAATGTGAGGAACATGTGTTTTTTAGCCAAATTTTGAGGTTTGCAAAGGATTCTGGGTAGCAGAACCTGTTCTGAGCCCCACAAGTCACCCCATCTTGGATTCCCCTAGGTCTCTAGTTTTCACAAATGCACAGGTTTGGTAGGTTTCCCTAGGTGCCGGCTGAGCTAGAGGCCAAAATCTACAGGTAGGCACTTTGCAAAAAACACCTCTCTTTTCTTTCAAAAAATTGGATGTGTCCACGTTGCTCTTTGGGGCATTTCCTGTCGCGGGCACTAGGGCCTACCCACACAAGTGAGGTATCATTTTTATCAGCAGACTTGGGGGAACGCTGGGTGGAAGGAAATTTGTGGCTCCTCTCAGATTCCAGAACTTACTGCCACAGAAATGTGAGGAACATGTGTTTTTTTAGCCAAATCTTGAGGTTTGCAAAGGATTCTGGGTAACAGAACCTGGTCAGAGCCCCATAAGTCAGCCCATCTTGGATTCCCCTAGGTCTCTAGTTTGCAAAAATGCACAGGTTTGGTAGGTTTCCCTAGGTGCCGGCTGAGCTAGAGGCCAAAATCTACAGGTAGGCACTTTGCAAAAAACACCTCTGTTTTCTTTAAAAAAATTGGATGTGTCCACGTGGCGCTTTGGGGCATTTCCTGTCGCAGGCGCTAGGCCTACCAACACAAGTGAGGTATCATTTTTGTCGGGAGACTTGGGGGAACGCTGGGTGGAAGGAAATTTATGGCTCCTCTCAGATTCCAGAACTTTCTGCCACAGAAATGTGAGGAACATGTGTTTCTTTAGCCAAATTTTGAGGTTTGCAAAGGATTCTGCGTAACAGAACCTGGTCAGAGCCCCACAAGTCACCCCATCTTGGATTTCCCTAGGTCTCTAGTTTTCAAAAATGCACAGGTTTGTAGGTTTCCCTAGGTGCAGGCTGAGCTAGAGGCCAAAATCTACAGGTAGGTACTTTGCAATAAACACCTCTGTTTTCTTTCAAAAAATTGGATGTGTCCACGTTGCGCTTTGGGGCATTTCCTGTCGCAGGCGCTAGGCCTACCCACACAAGTGAGGTATCATTTTTATCGGGAGACTTGGGGGAACGCTGGGTGGAAGGAAATTTGTGGCTCCTCTCAGATTCCAGAACTTTCTGCCACAGAAATGTGAGGAACATGTGTTTTTTTAGCCAAATTTTGAGGTTTGCAAGGATTCTGGGTAACAGAACCTGGTCAGAGCCGCACAAGTCACCCCATCTTGGATTCCCCTAGGTCTCGAGTTTTCAAAATGCACAGGTTTGGTAGGTTTCCCTAGGTGCAGGCTGAGCTAGAGGCCAAAATCTACAGGTAGGCACTTTGCAATAAACACCTCTGTTTTCTTTCAAAAAATTGGATGTGTCCACGTTGCGCTTTGGGGCATTTCCTGTCGCGGGCACTAGGGCCTACCCACACAAGTGAGGTATCATTTTTATCAGCAGACTTGGGGGAACGCTGGGTGGAAGGAAATTTGTGGCTCCTCTCAGATTCCAGAAATTACTGCTACAGAAATGTTAGGAACATGTGTTTTTTTAGCCAAATCTTGAGGTTTGCAAAGTATTCTGGGTAACAGAACTTGGTCAGAGCCCCATAAGTCAGCCCATCTTGGATTCCGCTAGGTCTCTAGTTTGCAAAAATGCACAGGTTTGGTAGGTTTCCCTAGGTGCAGGCTGAGCTAGAGGCCAAAATCTACAGGTAGGCACTTTGCAATAAACACCTCTGTTTTCTTTAAAAAAATTGGATGTGTCCACGTTGCGCTTTGGGGCATTTCCTGTCGTGGGCGCTGGGCCTACCCACACAAGTGAGGTATCATTATTATCGGGAGACTTGGGGGAACGCTGGGTGGAAGGAAATTTGTGGCTCCTCTCAGATTCCAGAACTTTCTGCCACAGAAATGTGAGGAACATGTGTTTTTTTAGCCAAATTTTGAGGTTTGCAAGGATTCTGGGTAACAGAACCTGGTCAGAGCCCCACAAGTCACCCCATCTTGGATTCCCCTAGGTCTCGAGTTTTCAAAATGCACAGGTTTGGTAGGTTTCCCTAGGTGCCGGCTGAGCTAGAGGCCAAAATCTACAGGTAGGCACTTTGCAAAAAACACCTCTGTTTTCTTTCAAAAAATTGGATGTGTCCACGTTGCGCTTTGGGGCATTTCCTGTTGCGGGCGCTAGGCCTACCCACACAAGTGAGGTATCATTTTTATCGGGAGACTTGGGGGAACGCTGGGTGGAAGGAAATTTGTGGCTCCTCTCAGATTCCAGAACTTTCTACCACAGAAATGTGAGGAACATGTGTTTTTTTAGCCAAATTTTGAGATTTGCAAAGGATTCTGGGTAACAGAACCTGGTCAGAGCCCCACAAGTCACCCCATCTTGGATTCCCCTAGGTCTCTAGTTTTCAGAAATGCACAGGTTTGGTAGGTTTCCCTAGGTGCAGGCTGAGCTAGAGGCCAAAATCTACAGGTAGGCACTTTGCAATAAACACCTCTGTTTTCTTTCAAAAAATTGGATGTGTCCACGTTGCGCTTTGGGGCATTTCCTGTCGCGGGCACTAGGGCCTACCCACACAAGTGAGGTATCATTTTTATCAGCAGACTTGGGGGAACGCTGGGTGGAAGGAAATTTGTGGCTCCTCTCAGATTCCAGAAATTACTGCTACAGAAATGTTAGGAACATGTGTTTTTTTAGCCAAATCTTGAGGTTTGCAAAGGATTCTGGGTAACAGAACTTGGTCAGAGCCCCATAAGTCAGCCCATCTTGGATTCCGCTAGGTCTCTAGTTTGCAAAAATGCACAGGTTTGGTAGGTTTCCCTAGGTGCCGGCTGAGCTAGAGGCCAAAATCTACAGGTAGGCACTTTGCAAAAAACACCTCTGTTTTCTTTCAAAAAATTGGATGTGTCCACGTTGCGCTTTGGGGCATTTCCTGTTGCGGGCGCTAGGCCTACCCACACAAGTGAGGTATCATTTTTATCGGGAGACTTGGCGGAACGCTGGGTGGAAGGAAATTTGTGGCTCCTCTCAGATTCCAGAACTTTCTACCACAGAAATGTGAGGAACATGTGTTTTTTTAGCCAAATTTTGAGGTTTGCAAAGGATTCTGGGTAACAGAACCTGGTCAGAGCCCCACAAGTCACCCCATCTTGGATTCCCCTAGGTCTCTAGTTTTCAGAAATGCACAGGTTTGGTAGGTTTCCCTAGGTGCAGGCTGAGCTAGAGGCCAAAATCTACAGGTAGGCACTTTGCAAAAAACACCTCTCTTTTCTTTCAAAAAATTGGATGTGTCCATGTTGCTCTTTGGGGCATTTCCTGTCGCGGGCACTAGGGCCTACCCACACAAGTGAGGTATCATTTTTATCAGCAGACTTGGGGGAACGCTGGGTGGAAGGAAATTTGTGGCTCCTCTCAGATTCCAGAAATTACTGCTACAGAAATGTTAGGAACATGTGTTTTTTTAGCCAAATCTTGAGGTTTGCAAAGGATTCTGGGTAACAGAACTTGGTCAGAGCCCCATAAGTCAGCCCATCTTGGATTCCGCTAGGTCTCTAGTTTGCAAAAATGCACAGGTTTGGTAGGTTTCCCTAGGTGCCGGCTGAGCTAGAGGCCAAAATCTACAGGTAGGCACTTTGCAAAAAACACCTCTGTTTTCTTTCAAAAAATTGGATGTGTCCACGTTGCGCTTTGGGGCATTTCCTGTCGCGGGCGCTAGGCCTACCCACACAAGTGAGGTATCATTTTTATCGGGAGACTTGGGGGAACATAGATTAGCAAAACAAGTGTTATTGCCCCTTGTCTTTCTCTACATTTTTTCCTTCCAAATATAGGAGAGTGTGTAAAAAAGACATCTATTTGAGAAATGCCCTGTAATTCACATGCTAGTATGGTCACCCCGGAATTCAGAGATGTGCAAAATAACCACTGCTCCTCAACACCTTATCTTGTGCCCTTTTTGGAAATACAAAGGTTTTCTTGATAGCTATTTTTTACTCTTTATATTTCAGCAAATGAATTGCTGTATACCCGGTATAGAATGAAAATGCATTGCAGGGTGCAGCTCATTTATTGGCTCTGGGTACCTAGGGTTCTTGATGAACCTACAAGCCCTATATATCCCTGCAACCAGAGGTGTCAAGCAGACGTAACAGTATATTGCTTTCAATAATCTGACATTGCAGGGAAAAGTTATAGAGTAAAACGTAGAGAAAAATTGATGTTTTATTCACCTCAATTTCAATATTTTTCTTTTTCAGTTGTTATTTTCTGTAGGAAACCCTTGTAGGATCTACACAAATGATCCCTTGCTGAATTCAGAATTTTGTCTACTTTTCAGGAATGTTTAGGTTTCTGGGATCCAGCATTGGTTTCATGCCCATTTCTGTCACTGACTGGAAGGAGGCTGAAAGCACAAAAAATTGCAAAAATGGGGTATGTCCCAGAAAAATGCCAAAATTGTGTTGAAAAATTGGGTTTTCTGATTCAAGCCTGCCTGTTCCTGAAAGCTGGGAAGCTGCTGAGTTTAGCACCGCAAACCCTTTGTTGATGCCATTTTCAGGGGAAAAACCACAAGCCTTCTTCTGCAGCCACTTTTTCCAGTTTTATTTATAAAAAACGAAATTTTCACTGTATTTTGGCTAATTTCTTGGCCTCCTTCAGGGGAACCCACAAAGTCTGGGTACCTCTAGAATCCCTAGGATGTTGGAAAAAAAAGACTCAAATTTGGCTTGGTTAGCTTATGTGGACAATAAGTTATGGGGGCCTAAGCTCGAACTGCCCAAATAGGCAAAAAAAGGCCTGGCACAGGAGGGGGAAAAGGCCTGGCAGCGAAGGGGTTAATCAGATCACATAGACAACATCAGAAAAAGAGGTCATACTGGGGACAAAGCCCCCTTAGCCAATAAAAGGTAGACAGCATAAGAAAAAAATAAAATAAAATAAACATAACCAACTGGGATGGAACTGCAATAAACTAGCTTAAGGAGGGATGTATACAGGGAAAGCAAAAGAGTTCAATGAGCAATGCAAAAAGAGAGCGAAAGAAAGGCCAATCAGTGAATCATACAGTGTGTACAAAAGGCACAGGTATTGCAGAATAATCTAAAGTTCCCAGTTAACCCCCCCCCCCCATATTTTCTCAAATCTCCTGGGCGAGCGGGCTCGCCTTTCTCTAGCCAGAGCCTGTTCCAAACCATATACTTGCCGAATAGTTGCCCACCTTTCAGTAGCTCGTGGGGAGACTACTGAAACCCAAGATCTAGCAATGCAAAGCCTGGAGGAAACTATGAGTATAGACAGAAGCTGTCTTAACCCAAAGTCATATTCCATTCTGTATCCTAGTATTATCTCCATAGACGTGAACTGGATTTCGTAGCCTAGACCAGCCATGATCATTTGAGCCACTCCTTCCTAAAATTCCTTAATGGGTGGGGCAGGCATATAACAAATGGAGAATGTCAGCTGCTTGACGTCCGCACTTGGGACAGCTAGCTTTATCTGAATTAAGATTCACAAACCACATCGTTAATTTCTCTGGTGTATAATATAACATGCATATGGTCCTGAATTGCCGCAGTTTCCAAGTTACAGAGTGCCCAACGCCCTCCACTGTCTCCAAAGCCCTATATATTTCCGACAGTACCACCTCACAAGAAAGCTCTTTGCTCCATTTGGCAGTCATCCCTCCTATGCTGGCAGAACCCTTGATAAGTCATACTGGTCAATGATTTCCGACTAGTTTTGAGAATGTTTAACATAACATCGGAGCCTTCCAGATCAATAGAACCCTTACAACCGGAGAGAAAGTAATTCCTCAGCTGTAGATATTTAAAGAAATTATAATGAGATTAGATGCAATTCGTAACTCAACTCAACAAATGAGGGGCACCATTCACATCAAAAAGCTGTCCCACTGTCCGCGCTCCTAATCTAGCCCAAGCTTTACAGACAGTATCATGAAAAACTCCCGGGAATGCCGCGGTATCCCACAGTGGTGTTTGCCCATGAATTAACTTTACGGAATATATGGCCCAAATTTCTCGCCCGATAGTTACAGTATCCCTGACAAACATAAACCTTCCCTCTTGTAATAACTGAGGTCTGTCACTCTATATAGAAAAAGCCTATGTTCAGAACCTAAATCCTAGTGGTAACCAAGAACAGATAGGTCCGGTTCTGCTAGAGTCAGGAGACTACTAGCGACCAGCATATGAAACCCAAAATATATTTGAAAATCAGGAAGCTGTAGCCCCCCTGCCCGTATGGTAGTTTTAATAAATGTATAGCACATAGGCATGGGCGGAGCTTGCGGAGATTCATCTGCGGAATTCTGAGAAGTTAACGAAAAACTCAGCCAAATTTTGTGGAATTCTGCAAGAGGGCAAAGTTTTATAATACATTATAAATATTAATAATGATGTATAATTATGTTGCCCTAGTGAAATTATCAAACTTCTACTGTAGATGTAGCTCAAAATATTGGACCCAAGATGTTCCTGTTGCATCAAATAAACATGAATGCAAAAAATCCCTCCTAAGTGGCCTCATTTAAGCTTTATGATTTAAGCTCTCTGTTTCCCGTTTTTACTGATTTTTACGGATAAATACTGACAGTAAACAAAGTGTTTCCTGTCTGTATTTATTTTTTTTAATGGAAAAATAAAGAAACTGTTGTCTCCTTTTGAGTGACTTTCCATACTGTTTTCATCAGTTCCAAGCCAACCGCTGGGCAGATAGATGGCATGGAGAATTAAAAACAAGATTAGATTCCCTTACATAGCAACAAATGTCATCATGCTTTTGTAGTATAAGGCTAATATTTACCTGCGGGTGTATTGGTATGTTAAATTTGGCTGCTTAATTTCCTAAAATACAACAGGTGTCAAAGTATAAGCGCACGTTTATTAGATAAATAAATGTGGAAATATACCATTTTACACCTTCATTTATTCAGAGAACAAAATAAATTTGGGTAAATACTGATAAGATGGTCCAAAAATAAATAAGGATAAATACAGACAGAAATGTTAAAAAAAAAAAATATCATAAAACAGGGAGCAGTAATTATGATTGTTCAGGGAATCTACGAGCATGGGCGTAATTTATGAAAGCATGAGGAAGAAGTAAATGGACAGAACGGTAGAACATGCATAAAGAAATAAGCATTTATTCCTTTGTGGTGCATTGATCGCGCTCACCTACATACAGGCGAATGTGTTTCAAATGGTGATTTGCTGAATTAAATGTTTGTTCTCTGAATTTCAATTTGAAGCACTGTCAAAATCAAGTTTGACTTACATGCAGGGAGTGCAATGGCTTCATACAATCCCGAGAACAGAGGGGTGATAGTGGGAAGAGAAGACAGGGCTGGGGTTTATCACATTTCCGCCTCAGGTCTGGGTGCAGATGGGTGCATGTAAATGTCCTGGCATGCATATCAGCAAAATATTAATGCCTCTCCGCTGACAAACATTACATGTGCTTGTGGGCAATCAACGACCCTTGCTGAAAGAGAAAAATCTGCATGTGAAACAAAATTCCTTTTGAATATTATAGTAAAAGGACTGAACTTTAAAAGGGTACACTATGATTTGTTGTGACAAACTCTAGGGATGGTTGTGGCCATCTTTGCAAGGGTACTCACAAACTTTTTACGGCTATTAGTATCACTAATATTATCACTCAGTATATGTTACGTACATATAGGCCTTCATTACAACATTGGCGGTAAATCCCACTTACCGCGGTGCAGAAGACCGCCAACACACCGCTGCAGCGGCGGAATTCTGCTACAGCTATTACGACCCACAGGCCGGAATCCACCAAAATCCAGACACCCACACAAGTCCGCCACACCAAAGTCAGTGATAAACTGGCGATAACAAAACCGACACCGTCACGCCAACAGGAATACGCCCACACTATCACAACCCACAAATCTACGCAGCAGTCTTTCAACCGCGGTATTCCATTGGCGGTACACACCGCTGCGCTCAAAATACACACACATTTACAAAACACAACCACATTGGACAAATCGAAATACACATACCTGATACACATACACACACCACTCCCACACACTCAATACAATATAAAACACACACCCACATCACCCACAAACCCTTACGACAAAAATTGAGAAAGAAGCACAGAGAGAGACACCACCATCAACAATACTAGCATCCACAGGCACACAACACCATCACTCACACAACATGCACGCACCTCAGACAACACACACAAACACATCCCCTCACACATCACAACACACACCACCCACACACCACACACACCACACCATGGCACCGCAAAGTCACCCCAGGTTCTCTGAGGAGGAGCTCAGGGTCATGGTGGAGGAAATCGTCCGGGTAGAGCCACAGCTATTCGGATCACAGGTGCAGCACACTACTATAGCTAGGTAGATGGAGCTATGGCGCAGAATCGTAGACAGGGTCAACGCAGTGGGACAGCATTCAAGAACACGGGATGACATCAGGAAGAAGTGGAATGACCTACAGGGGAAGGTGCGTTCTGTGGTCTCAAGACACCAGATTGCAGTTCAGACGACTGGCGGCGGACCCCCACCTCCTCCCTCACAACTAACAACATGGGAGGAGCAGGTCTTGGCTATACTGCATCCTGAGGGCCTGGCAGGAGTACCAGGAGGAATGGACTCTGGTAAGTCAAATCTTAAATATTACATCCCCCACCCCACCTGCATGCTATCACATACCCCACCCTCACCCCCATCATTCCAACACCTCACATATGCCCCACTATCACAACCCACACATCCCAATACCAAGCCCTGCATGGACACCCATCACCAAAGCATGTCCACTACAGATACCCACACAGATCCCCAAACCAACTATCACACAAGGTCCTACACAAGAATGCAAGCACTGGAGTACAGGGTCATCCACCCATTGCACACGATGGCGCACACAGATGCAATAATCATGCCTTTACACCCCTGCAAGACCCCTACCCAACGTCACCGGAGAGGAGGTTCCAGACATGTCCACTCCCCCCACAGAAGAGGCCGACAGTGATGACAGCAGCTCTGTCCAACTGGATCAAGATGACCAGCCCGGCCCATCTGGGACCTCGGGACAGTCGGTTCCCCTGACACTGGCACATGCCACCACAGAGCCTCCCCCCTCAGGAAACACCAGCACAGCACCCACCCAGCGGGCCCATCCCTCTGTCCCCAGGACACATCAAGCAGCAGTGTGTCCACCACTACAGGGAACCCAGGCAAACCCACCACCCCAAGAAAATCAGGACCTGGGGGCAGTGGCAGTGGGCACACGGTTCAGGGGAAAGAGGAACAGGAAGACTGGGGAACTGGGAGGACTGATGTGCGACAGGGGGAGGACAGGCCCAGGGAACCCACTCTCCACGAGGCCCTCTCCAACATCATGGGAGCATACCATCATTCCCAGGAGACGATGGCAACGGTACTGGCCAAATTTCAGGAGACCCAGTGGCTGAGAGGAGGAACAGTATTTGGGGATCACGGAGGAACTCAAGTATATCATCCCCACCCAGGTCACCATTGTAGGGGTGCTGAAGGACCTTGTGAACACCAGGAGGGACATTGTGGCACAACAAGGGGCCCCTGACACTAGCCTGGATGAGGAATAGCCCACCACCTCCGCCGGCGCTAGTGGACAGGTGGCACCGCCACAGGACCACAACACTAGCACCCACCCCCTGCAGATGGAGAACCACCCCGCAAACGGTCCCTGAGATCCAGGACAAAGACAGAGAACAATGCGAAGATCCCCGCCAGGAAATGAGACCACCCTGAATGTCATCCTTCTGTCCCACTTTGTCACCCTGTCTATCCATCAACTGCCCTATTTCCACTTCCTATGCCCCTTTGGACAATGCACTTGTGAAACAAATGGACTGGACTCTGCCATGGACAATCCTCCACCATCACCCCTGCCCATTTTACAACCCCTCCACTAATTTGCAGTGAAATAAACACCCTTGAATCACAAAACAATCTGTAGTCTGTGCTTTCACAAATGTGTATTTGCAATAACTAAGGAAAATAGTAATGTAGATTGTATTGTCAACATACCTATATCACACAGCTATAGTCCATGTGGTAATATAGCAGAGGTCACACAGTGGGACCCACATCTGTGAAATGGAAAGGCAAAGTGACAAGTCAGGGTCCATACACTGGGTGAAAGTGACAGACATATGATAGGTCTAACAATTGTATGAGATGTGTGAGCCAGTGACATCTTCTTACCTGTGTCTCACTGGAAGTATTGCTGGATAACATTGTTTCTGTTGTCTAAATCCTCTTCTTCTGCCTCCTCTTCTTCACTGTCCACAGGCTCCACAGCTGCCACAAGACCTCCTTCTGGACCATCCTCCTGCAGAAAAGGCACCTGTCGTCGCAAAGCCAGGCTGTGCAGCATACAGCATGCCACAATGATCTGGCACACCTTCTTTGGTGAGTAGTAGAGAGAACCACCTGTCATATGGAGGCACCGGAACCTGGCCTTCAGGAGGCCGAAGGTCCTTTCGATCACTCTCCTAGTTCGCCCATGTGCCTCATTGTAGCGTTCCTCTGCCCTTGTCCTGGGATGTCTCACTGGGGTCAGTAGCCATGACAGGTTGGGGTACCCAGAGTCACCTGCAAATGTCGAGGAACAACTGTTAGACACACACTAACCCTTAGGGACAACCCCAGACCCAGACAACTATTCACACGGTATAGGGTCCTTGTCCTCACCTATTAGCCACACACTGTGCCTCTGGAGTTGCCCCATCACATAAGGGATGCTGCTATTCCTCAAAATGTAAGTGTCATGCACTGAGCCTGGAAACTTGGAATTCACATGGTCGGCCAAACACACCATCTGCACATTCATTGAATGGTAGCTCTTCCGGTTTCTGTACACCTGTTCACTCCTGCGAGCAGGGGTACCAATGCCTCATGTGTCTCATCAATGACACCTATGATGTTGGGGATATGTCCCAGGGCATAGAAGTCACCTTTCACTGTGGGCAAATCCTCCACCTGAGGGAAAACGATGTAGCTGTGCATGTGTTTCAGCAGGGCAGACCACACTCTGGACAACACGTTTGAGAACATAGGCTGGGACATCCCTGATGCAATGGCCACTGTAGTTTGTAAAGACCCACTTGCCAGGAAATGGAGTACTGACAGGACCTGCACTAGAGGGGGTATCCCTGTGGGATGGCGGATAGCTGACATCAGGTCTGGCTCCAACTGGGCACACAGTTCATGGATTGTTGCATGATCAAGTCTGTATGTGACTATTACGTGTCTCTCTTCCATTCTCGACAGGTCCACCAGCGGTCTGTACACCGGAGGATGCCGCCATCTCCTCACCTGCCCCAGCGGACGTGCCCTATGGACGAGAACAGTGAGCAGAGAGTCAGCCAACACTGAGGTATTAAAAAATTAATTATTGCACACATTTGTCAACCCGCAATGTGTCTGTCACTGTGTGTATGCAAGGCCTAGATAGGTGTGATGCATTTAAAAATAATGCCATGTGGTCCACTGAAATGGCGGCTGCCTGACCTGTAAGGTGGGACAAGGAGAAATGAGGTAACTGCGCTGGCGTTATACACCATCGCGGTAGGTGGTTGAAGACCGCGGCGCAATCCTGCATTGGTTAACATTGGACCCTATGGGTCCCAGGAACCAATGACGATGTATGCCAGTGGTGACGGTACGCACCGCCGCGGACTTGACCACCATTTTCTGTCTGTTCACTCACTTGATACCTGACCTTCGACAGGAGAGGACCTATACTGCAAGTGCTGCTGTGACCTCAGTCTGGAAACGACAATGGCTCATGTGTCTGGGGAAAGGGCCCTTGCCTTCACTCCGGAGGAGTTGGAGAAGTTAGTGGATGGGGTCTTCCCTCAGTACACGCTACTCTACAGTCCTCCAGAAAAACAGGTGGGTACACTGTGAGCATGCTGTATGAGCAATGCCTGTTTGGAGTGGTATGGATGGAAGATACAGGGGAGACTGAGGCCTGCATGTGCGGACGTTGAGTGTGGGTCAATGACTGTGACGGTCCGGACAGTTAAAGATTTTCCTTTTCCCCTGTACTATTCCTCAAGGTCAGCGCCCACCAGAAGAAGGATATTTGGCGTGCCATCACCAAGGACGTCCGGACCCTGGTGGTCCACCACAGACGGAGCACCCACTGCCGTAAAAGATGGGAGGACATTCGCCGCTGGAGCAAGAAGACGGTGAAGGCCCAGCTGGGTGTGGCCTCCCAATGTGGGAGGGGTGCCCGTCGCACCATGACCCCCCTGATGTTCCGGATCCTGGCGGTGGCCTATCCGGAGTTGGATGGGCACTTGAGGGCATCACAGCAGCCACAAGGGGGTGAGTACAGTCACATCCATCTGACTCTGCACGCATTACGAGGTGTCTGGGTGGGGGAGGTGGGCTGTGGGTTCCCCTAGGCCAGGGTGAGTTTTGTAGGCAAAATCCCTTCATGAGGCAGGCTATGTGGCACCCCAACCCCACCAGTGGTAAGAGCCAACTACACCTAGTCAGGCTCCTGTGACTTCCATGTGTGCAGCAATCGGGCATAGGCCTTGTACCCCATGTCCCTGTGATTAATTAGGGAACTCTAAGTGCATGGAGTAGTGCAGAGGGCTGCTGTGTCTGTAGTGTCTGCCAACAGTAGTGGTATTGCATGCACTGAACATGTCTTTCTTCTGTCTCCCCCCCCTTTTGTGGTCTCCCTGTTCTTGTGTGCATTAGCATCATCAGGCGGAGGAGCAGTGGCACCGGAGCAGAAGTGAGCTGCATCCCACATTGTCCTGTAGGGCGAGACAACGGAGTCTGAAGCCACCAGTGGGACGGAGGGCGAGGGGTGCTCCACGGCGGGGACAGGAGGTGACATCAGCAACAGCGACTCTTCCTCTGATGGGAGCTCCCTTGTGGTGGCGGGCCCCTCTGTGCCCACCGCATCAACAGCTACAGCTGCCACCCCCCCTACCAGCACTGCCTTCCCAGCAGCCCCTCAGCGTGTGTCCCGTGGCCGCTCACCCAGGAGGGTGGGTATCTCCTTCGCCCCAGGCACCTCAGACCCTGTCCCAGTCAGCCCTGCTGCCCTCAGTGAGGAGGCTATTGACCTCCTGAGATCCCTCACTGTTGGGCAATCTACCATTCTGAATGCCATCCAGGGTGTTGAGAGGCAGTTGCAACAAACAAATGCATACCTGGAGGGCATTCATTCTGGCCAGGCAGCCCAACAGAGAGCATTTCAGGCTCTGGCCTCAGCACTGATGGCAGCCATTGTCCCTGTGTCCAGCCTCCCCCCTCCAACTTCCTCCACCCCGACCCAATCCCCTGTGCCCCAGCCTCTCCCAAGCACACCATCAGACCAGCATGCACACACCTCAACACACAAGGGTGGCTCTGGCAAACATAAGCACCACACATCCCACAGGCACTCACACAAGCATCATACCCATGCACACATACCAACATCCACAGCTTCCACTGTGTCCTCCTCCTCCACGTCTCCCTCCTCCCTCCCTGTCTCATCTCCACTCACACCTGCATGCACTACATCTTCTGCCACTACCTCCATCACCAGCACGCCCATCACCACACACCGCTCACGTGCACTCACTACCCCCACTACCATTCACACATCCCCAGTGTCCTCTACCAGTGTGTCTGTGAGCCCGTCTCCCAAACTACACAAACGCAGCCACACACCCACCCAACAGCCATCCACCTCACAACAGCCTCCAGCCCATGCACCTTCACCCAAAGTCAGCAAATGTACTCCTCCATCTACCCGTTCAAGTGTGTCTAAAAAGCTTATCCTATCTAATATTGACCTCTTCCCTACACCTACCCCCCCGTCCATCCACTAGGGCCCACCTTTCCAGGTCCCAACCCAGCACCTCAGCCACAACATCACCGGGCACAATGGTGCCAGCAACTGCGGGCTTTTGGAGTGCGCCAAGCAACAGGGCTGCCAGTGTTCCACGGAGCGAGGGCAAGGACATTCCGCCACCTCCAAAAGTAAAAAAGTTGCCCACATCCCGGAGGGAGAAGGGGAAAACACCTGCCACCAAGGGCTCAGGCAAAACAAAAGTGGATAGTGGCAAGACAGCTGCGCCACCATCCAAGGTGGGGAAGGGCCAGAAAATCAAAGGCAGGTCCACGTCGACGCCAACCTGCACGGCGGACAAGACCACCACCAGCACCGCCACCTGCACGTCGCCAGCACCGCAGTCACTAAGGCCGCCATCAGCACCGCAGTCACTGAGCCCGCCACCAGCACCGCCGTCACAAAGACTGCCGCCAGCACCGCCGCCACAGAGCCCACCGCCAGCACCGATGCCACAGAGCCCGCCACCAGCACCGATGCCACAGAGCCCGCCGCCAGCACCGATACCACAGAGTCCGCCGCAAGCACCGATGCCACGGAGCCCGCTGTCAGCACCGATGCCACAGAGTCTGCCGCAAGCACCGCCTGCGGCCCCGTGACATCCTGAGCAAGTGGCACCACCGCAGACATGGCTGCCATCCCCAGTGGTCAGTCGAACGAGGCTGGTGGTCAGTTCCAGGAGCCTGGGCAGCGTGCATGTTGTACCACCATCAGTGGAGTATCACATCCACTACCTCTGTCCTTGGCAGGATGAAGCACTCTGGGAACAAAGCCCACTCCAGAACCAGTGGAGAAAGGCATCCACTACCACATACGTTGACATGATGAAGCATTCTGGGCACAAAGCCCCCTCCAGAATCAGTGTAGAAAGGCATCCACTACCTCAGTCCTTGGCAGGATGAAGCACTCTGGGCACAAAGCCCCCTCCAGAACAAGTGGAGATTCGCATCCACTGCCTCAGTCCTTGGCAGGGTGAAGCACTCTGGGCACAAAGCCCCCTCCAGATCCAGTGGAGAAAGGCATCCACTACCTCAGTCCTTGGCAGGATGAAGCACTCTGGGCACAAATCCCCCTCCAGAACCAGTGGAGACTGTTATCCACTTGAGAGACTGTGGCTTTGCACTCCCCATGATAAAGCAGTGGGCAACCCAACCACTTGAGAGACTTGAGAGACTGTGGCTTTGCACTCCCCAGGATAGAGCAGTGGGCAACCCACCCACTTGAGAGACTTGAGAGACTCTGGCTTTGCACTCCCCCCGCATAAAGCAGTGGGCAACCCACCGGCTTGAGAGACTTGAGAGACTGGCTTTGCACTCCCCAGGATAGAGCAGTGGGCAACCCACCCACTTGAGAGACTTGAGAGACTGTGGCTTTGCACTCCCCAGGATACAGCAGTGGGCATGGGGCCCCCTCGTGGAGCTGGTGTCGTGCACTCATCTGGCTGAGGTGCCCCCCCTTCCTTCCCCCTGAGGTGCCTGTTTCATTTCGATCTGATGCCCCTGCAGTGTTCTCTCCGTTTGGAGTCTGGTATCAAGTGTGGGCCTCGCCCATGCATTTTGGGCCCAATGGTCCACGGACTAGGAATGGTGCACTATCCGGACTTGTGTAGTTGGTGTACATAATTGTTTACACTGTATTTCAAGTTTTGACTAATGGATTTTTATTTATTACAATCGTTCAAATCATTTCCTTTTGTCCTTGCGTCATTCAAAGGGGGGGTGGGGGGGTGTAAATGTTATGTTGCAGCATTTATTTGTGTGTATGGTGTTGTCGGTGAGGGTGGGGGTGGAGGTGTTGCGTGTTGCATGTGTGTTTCACTCTCTTTTCCCTCCCCCTCCCCTGTGTTGTAGGTGCAGTACTCACGTGGTCATCGCCGCTGTCTTTCGTGCTCCTGGTAGAGGAGCAGGAATACCATTGCAGGGAGTATTTGGAGTTCTGGCTCCTTGGTGTCCTGGTTCCTTGTGGAATGTGTAGAGATGAGTGTTTTCCCTTTCAAGTCCTGTTTCCGTCGTGTTTTTGTTAGCATTGGCTCCTCCCTGGAAAATGTGGCAGATTGGCCTCTCATAATAGTGTGGGCGGTACATTGTCTTCCGCCTGTCTGTTGGCGGTGACCGCCACAGTGTTTGTTTCTACTGCCGTGGCAGTCGGAGTGTTAAAATGGCTGTCTGTGTTGGCGGTTTCCGCCATGGTCGTGATTCCATTTTTTTTACAGCCGGCCTGTTGGCGGTCTTACTGCCGCTTTAACACCGACCGCCAGGGTTGTAATGAAGGCCATAGTCTTGCCAAACTTATTAATTTAGTGAAGTGCAGGTATTAGATGAATAACATATATAAACCAACATCTATCATTCTTCAGTGATACATATATGATTCACATTCTTTGTGCCTCATGAGAGTAATTTCTATGCCGAAGTTAAACCTTTTTCCAAGGTTTCTGAATATTTGTTAATTTTGAATGTTTGTCTCATGTGTCAGGATTTGTGCATTTCCCTGTTTAGTTTAACACATGAGGGACATTTGGAGATCAGTGGTTCATATGAGAATCTAACACAGTACTACTTGTGGCCTTCTAGGAATGACCAAGTGGTTAAATGGATCAACTCTTGTAACATGTCTTCATTGTGCTAAGTATTGCAGGACCTTTGAATCACCTTTGCATGATGTTCCTTCACCCGAAAAGCCTTGGCGCTGCTTATATCCTCAGATATTACATTACTCATGGCATGCTCAATGACTGCATTGATAACATACCTAATGACATGAAATGACATCATTGATGCCAACTGTGCATGGCGGGAGCACGATTTATAGTTACTTTAAATATTTATAGCTATTGAATGTCAGTGTTTTTTTTAGTTTACAGCATTATGTTTTAACTGGGATTTTCAGGTCACTATAATGTTTCTTTAGCCTTAGTTTAATTTAGTGAAAATAAATAAATATATATCTATATATATATATATATATATACATATATATACATATATATATATATATATATATATATATATATATATATATATATATATATATATATATATATATAAAGAAGAAACGTCCTGACAAGCGTGTTACGGCGCACTTATTTCTCCGGTGGTGCTGGTTAAAGGCAGGACGTCCGTATTTAAAAAAAGGAGAATTCTCTTTCTACTTTGACAAGAGAAGAACCACACTTGACCTGTGAACAAGGTCCGGTGTGACCGAAACGCGTCAGGGGATTCCTGTTTTGTTTGCTTGTGATCTCACGAATGGAATAAAAGTTTAAATATATATATATATATATATATATATATAGTCACAGAAAAGAAAAAAAACGTTACTGGGATGTTATAGTTACCAAATGGAATTAAAAGACATAGAAATTCACTTTAAAAAAAAACAAACGTTACAGGGACGTTACGGTTAGGCTCACATTTTACCAATCCACAGAAATTCACCTGTTATAGTTAGAGTTATCTAAAGTAACCATAAATCATGGTGTAAGGTAACTATAACTTACACTCTTGCCACGCACTGCTAATTACCCACAAATTATGGCACTCATGACATCTTTGATAACATAATTGATAATATCAATATAATATTTGCAGTCAAGCATTTGAGGAAAAAACTATGCATGGTAGGGGTGCGAGTTATAGTTACATTAGGGCACACATTTCAGTTACTTGAGATAATTCTTTTTTTGAAGGGATATGAAGTGAAATGAGACATATATATATATATATATATATATATATATATATATATATATATATATATATATATATATATATATATATATATATATATATGTATACAATCATATCTCTTCAATCAGTCTTCTTGTCGCTTTGATCATTTGACCCGATCTGGTTATTGGAAGCTATAAGAGCATCTTCAGTGTCAGAGATTGCTAGAGATGGTGACGAGAGAGCAGCAGTCACTGAGTTTTCAGGGCCATCTTTCTTTCACCATTTTGAGTTGATGATCAGTGAATCACAGGCCTAAAGTGAGAAGAATATCTGGTAACAGTCTTCCCTGGGTGCTGGGCAGTCTCCTTGTGTACCTTGGTAAACAGCACTTGGAAAAGTTCAGCCGCATATGGAGCATCAGATTTTATTTCACACATCTGTCGGGTGACCATTGAATCACCTCTTTTAAATGTGATGTCCTTTGTATGTTGCCTCTTGTAAGCTTTCATTTTCTGCTTGTTAACCAAGTCACTTGTACGACTCATGTATTTGCTTTTTTCTCTCTTGGTGGTCCATTGAGGTTACCTTTTCTCATTGTTCTCCTGAACATCAAAGTTGCAGAGCTTTCCCCTATGGTCGAGTCAGGTGTTGGACAATGAACTCTTAGAGTAGAATTTAGTACTGTTTTCAAACTGATTGGGAACAGGTAGCTGGAGGAGGGACGGAAGATGAAGGGACACTGGCTGCCGTCAACGAGGAGGCCAGAGCCTGAAACGATCTCTGTAGGTCAGACAAGGCACCGTGAATGCCTTCAAGGAATGCATTTATCTGCTGCATCTGGGATGCCAGTCCCTGGATGGCATTCATGATCATTGTCTGCCCCACAGAGATGGACCTTAGGAGGTCAATGGCCTCCTCATTGAAGGTAGCAGGGCTGACTGGGGCAGGGGAAGAGGTGCCTGCGGCAAAGGAGACGCCCACCCTCCTGGGTGAGTGGGCAAAGGCAACTGGGTGCAACAGGGAGGGCAGTGCTGGTAAGGGGGGTGGTGGACAACGATGGTGTTGGTGTGATATCAGAAGGGTCCGCCAGGGAACCACCATCAGAGGAGGTTTCTGAATCAGAAGTTGTGGTAGCTCCAGTCTCCCCGTGGTGCTCCCCTTGCCCTTCGTCCCACTGGTCCCATCGGCTTCACTGCTGGCCACCTCCTGGGTCCCATGGGCTGCTGCATCCACACTCACTGGTGCCCTTCCTCCCTCTCCAGATTATGCTAATGCACACATAGACAGAGGAAGAGAGAGAAAAGGAGGGTGGCAGAAACAGAAAGGGAGGAAAATATTAGAACCCTAACATTCATTTCACATTAAAAAAATGCAGAGAACAGTCCCTGCCTGCGAAACAATTGACCAATTAGCAATTATTCCCAAATAGAGTCATGCAAGCTGTGTCCATACCCATCTCAACCCTGAAGACCTAACTCCTGCATGAAGACAACTACATGCCCATTAATGCCAAAATGACTACTCCTAGACTCAAGCCCAGGACTATACCCACCCACATGTCATCCATTACAGGATGATACTAATCTAAGCAGCTAGGGACTCAGGACACTAAGTAACTGACAGGAATGTAAGGGGTACATGTGGTATGGAGGATCCATTAATTTAGGAAGTGATGCAACTGCAACCTTCACGTAACATGCCTGTCATTAGCCATATACAGTGCCATCATGACCACTTCGTACTACTACAGTACACGCAGAGATGGAGGATGCAGCCATTGACATGATAGCGGACTTGAGAGACCAATACCTACAGCTGAATATGTGTCACAGTACCACCACTTCTAATCCTACATGGATCAACATAGCGACCGTAACACACTCCTACTTGATGGGTGTGGCAACCAGGACTGTACATTCCCTAAATCACATCTGACTACGTTCATATCAGGTCCAAGAAGGGTAACAGAGCACAACCATGCAGTAGTGACTTGACAGTCAACACTTACCCCCTTGTGGCTGCTGTGCAGCCTTCAATCGCCCCTCCAATTCAGGGTATGCCACTGCCAGTATGCTGGTCATTAGAGGGGTCAGGGTCTGACGTGCACCCTCCGTTGGGAGGCCATCCCCAGCTGGGCCTCTGTTGTCTTCCAGACTCAGCATCACAGGTCATCCAACCACTTCCTGCAGTGGGTACTCCACCGGCAATGGACCCCCATGGTCCGCACTTCCTTGGCGATGGTTTGCCACAACCCTTTCTTCTGGTGGGCACTGAACTGATTGGGAAACAGTGAGAAAATAGGGGACATGATATAAATGATACCAATCCAGCAGTTAGCTTTGGCGACACACAACAAACACTGCTCATGCACACTGACAATATCCCATAGATATCATGTGCATGCTACACACCTGATCAGTCATGGCATGTCCATGTGCACATACATACATCGTGAAACACCACCCAACATGTGGGACAAAGGATGTTGTACTGACCTGTTGTCCTGGAGCTCCACACAACCGCCCACACAGGGGTAGGACCCCTTCCACAAGTTTTTCAAGCTCCTCTGTTGAAAAGGCTGGGGCCCTTTCCCCTGCAGTGCGTGCCATTGTTGCTCCAAAAGACAGGACACAGCAACACACAAAATGGAGGTCTGCCTATCCCGAATGCCAGGAGTCTAGTGAGCTGTCCCACACAAAATGGCGGTTACGACTGCAGCGGTCATGACTGTCACTGCCGGCGGTGATCATCATTGGTCCCAGTCTCCCATTGACATCAATGTTAACCCATGAGGAGTTGCACAGCGGTTCTGACTGCACTCTGACATGACAATTCCGCTGGCGGAACGAGGTCACTTCCAGCAGTCAAATGCATGCCAGACACGTGGATGCCATTTTAATCTGTGACATTACTGTCCTAAGTTTACACAGCGTAGCTACCTGCATGTCGTCACAAATACATTCTTCAGGTCTGACATGGTGAATATAGACACATGCAGTGCGTGTCTAGTGACATTTCCACACTTGTCACAACAATTGCCAGCATATTTGATCAGTATAGTGGAACACAGGGAAGGTGTAGGTGTGCATGTCCCGTATACGTCCATTCCCACAGGAATTATGTGCCATCGTCTGGTTAGGTACGGAGGGTGGAGTAATGTGTACTCCCACAACATGACAGGCAACTTGCATGACTATTACATAATGACTGTCATGTGTCATACTGAATAGCCTACATTGTGAGAGATTCCCAGATTGTTGTTTGTGTCCCAGCACAGATTTGGCCACAATGGAGTAATGAGGAATGCACAAATTTACCGGCCACTTGTAGATCTTGAAACCATGGAAGATTGCCACATCATCATTACCTATCGACTAAACAATGTGTGCATCAAGGATCTGGTCACCCAGTTGTAAGCCAGACCTCCATACGGGTTTGAGGAATCCCCTTGCCATCCCTCCAACAGTCCAGGTGTTGTCAGTCCTGCATTTGTTGACGAGTGGCTCTTTTCATGTCACAGTGGGACGGGCTGCAGGGTTTACGCAGCCCAAGTTCTGTAAGGTGTTGCAGGATGTGCTGGATGCCCTACTCAAGCATGTGCCCAGGTACATTACGTTCCCACTACCTCCAGATTTTCCCACTGTAAAAGCAGCCTTCTACAACATCTCAAATGTCCCACATGTAATTGGGGCCATTGATGGGACTCACATCGCTCTGGTACCTCTGAGGATCAATGAACAGGTCTACAGAAACAGCAAAAGTACATATTCACTCAATGTTGAAGTGGTGTGTCTTGCAGACCAATACACTACACATGTGAACCCTAAATTCCCTGGATCAGTACATAATTCCTACGTCCTGAGGAACAGCAGTGTCCCTGCAATGATGTCACAGCTACAGGGAGAAAGGGCCTGGCTCATAGGTATGTGTACTGCTCTCCATGTCAGACGTTTATGCCCCTCATGACACAATCAGCACTCTGCCTAGCAATGTTACTTATGGCCAAGTTTCCTTTTCCACACAGGTGACTCCGGATACTCCAACCTGCCCTCGCTCCTGACACCTGTGAGACATCCAACTACATTAGGGGAGAATAGGTACAATGACGCACATGGCCGGCCGAGGCGTGTGATTGAACAGACTTTGGGTCTCTTGAAAGCCAGATTTCATTGCCTTCATGTGTCTGGTGGTGCCCTACAGTAGAATTCAGGGAAAGTCTGCAAGATCATATCTGGCCCTCAGAAGGCACATCCCACTTTTGGAGGAGGGGAATATTGATGCTGGAGCAGTGTTTGTGGCTGGTGACTCTGATTCTGAGGGGGAGGCCGATGAGGATGAGGCTCATCACAACAGGACTGATATGATTTGTCACTACTTTCCTTGATGTACAGGTATGTCTGCATTACATACCATCTGCGCATGGGAGATGTATTGCTGAAGCCAATCTGTAGCCAGTATTTGCATGCATCAATGTATGTGTGGGGACTAGAGCCTTACATATTGGTTAACAACCTTGAAGGGCTGGTGATTCACCATGAGAGGTAGTGGAAATGCACAGCTGCTACGTTCATTTGTGGAATGCTGGTGCCATTGCAGTACAGCCTTCTAGTTGTTCTAAAGGTTTAGGGTCCTCAGGCTGCCTGTTTGGGGACATGTTAGAGGGACTTATCAGTCTTGTCCTGCTGCGTAGGCACGTCAAGTACCTGTTCCTGACTATTCAGGGAGTTGTGCAGTTGAGGATGTTACCTATGTTTTATCTTTCCTGTCCCACACGTGTGTGAATGCCAATGCAAAGCCTTACATGTGGTGTAACATAGCTGCTGGGACACTCATCCTGTGTTTGTGTTCAACTGCTATTGGCTGTGGATTACATTCCTTACAACATTGTAACTCATTCCATTTATTTATCCCTCTTTAGGTGACATATCTGTTTGCAGTCTGCTTGCTGATTTGCCTGTTGGCATAGTTGACAGTGGATGTTAAAACAATATGGATGTACTTACACACCTGCTGGAGTATTACACTACATCAGTAACTTGGACATTTTTGTTGTGTAGACATGTGTATTCTTTTGTTGTTCGGTAACATATTTGGCAATACTAACAATAAAGAGACATGCACCATGAGTTGTGATCATAAGTGTTTATTCAGTGTAGAATTTCACAGTACAGAGGAGTGGGGTAGTGCTCTAGGTGATGATCAGAGTGGGTGCTCCTGCTGTGAGGTTAATAGGTCCTGTGTCCATTTGCCTTGGAACGATGTGACCTTGGTATTGGACAGCCAACAGGGTGTAACAGTGGCACACAAGGGTGACATTGTAGAAGAGGGATCACTTCCTAGTGGGGGGATTGGTCTTGGCCTGAGGTCCTGCAGGATGTCTGGATGGGCAACCTCTTTTACAAGGTGTTCCTCAGCTGCAGGGGTAGGGGTGCTGGTGTCCTGTGGGTCCTACTGCTGTGCCTCCATTCCAGTAGAAGGTGCTGATGTTGAGGGCAGTGGTGATGACTGACTACTGGATGGGGCCTGCTGTTGGGTGGAGAATGTCCGCAGGATGTAGTTGAGTTCCTTGAACTCCCCTAGTATGGAGGCCATGGTGGCAATGTGTGCCTTCCACTGCTGCCTGGCCTCCTGGTGATATTCCTCCTTAAGCCTTTGTGTGTCCTGCAAGGTGGTGAGTATCTGGCCCAACTGGTCCTGGGTTTGCTGGTAGGGACCCTGGAGACGGCCTCCTGGACAGTTGTGTCCTGTACCTGCCTCGTCCCTTGTCCCACGATTGGCCTCCCACTGGCCCTTGCCCCCTGTGCCTATGCCCCTGGTGCAGTGTGCCCCCTCCAACTTACACCAGGACCGTCACTGTCTTGGGTTTGCACCCTTGACTCCTGTCCTTGTCCTGTGGGGCACACTAATGATTGATGTGACCTTGGGGACACAGGTATGGGAAGGTGGGCTCTGCTGTGCACTGACTGCCACAGGGGAAGTGGTTTGAGTTATGGACAGGGTGAGGCTGGTGGTAGTGGACTGACCACTCATGCCTGATGGGCCAGGTTCATTGTTCGAATCCAGACTTGCAAGTGAATCCTCCCCTATTGGTGCGGCATCAATGCCTGGGCTTCCTGCCACTGGGCTCCTCTGCTGTGTGTCGGTATTGGGAGACCTTTGGGATGAGAGGTATTGTGTCAGATGATGGTATTGTAGCGGTGACACAAATGGTTGTATTCCCTCATTCACTGTATTTGAAGGGCAGTAATGGCATTGGCAGTTTCCAGTTCACTGATTGTGTTCTCATCAGTAGAAGGTTGCAATGGCCCTAATTTGGGGTACAGTTTACATTTGTCTTGCTACTGTCATTGCCATGTGCTGATGTGCATTCCTACCACATTTTGATGATGGGAGTGACATGGTTTAACGTGCAATTGCAGAGATGTGATATGGATGTAGCAGTCAGGCAAGGGTAGGGAGTGTTGCATTGTGGTAGTTGTGGTACTTTCTGCTGTGTGCGGCATACATGCACTAGCTAGGGCTGTGAGGGAATGGCATCAGTGGGGAGCTGTGGCATGTAAGGGTGGATATAGGGCCAATAGTGGGTTTGTGCATGTTTGGGTGGTTTAAGGGGGTGAGTAGGTGGTGTGGGTACATGCTGTGCACCAGGACATGGTGGCCAGTAATTACAGTGGAATTACCAGTGTCCAGTCCAGTAGCAATTCCTGTCAGCTCTTCCGGATGTAGTATGGCCAGGACCATCTCCTCCCACAGTGCTATTTCTGGGGGAGGTGGTGGGGGACCTCCACCAGTCCTCGTGACGGCTACTTGGTGCCTGGAAGCCATGGCCCATACCTTCCCCCTAAGGTCGTTCCACCTCTTCCTAATGTCATCCCTTGTGCGTGGATGGTTCCTCACTGCTTTCACCCTGTTGACTATCCTCTGCCATAAATCGTTCTTCCGGGCTATGGATGTCTGCTGGACCAGTGTTCCAAACAGTCGTGGCTCCACTTTGACTATTTCTTCAACCATTACCCAAAGCTCCTCTTCTGTGAATCTGTTTTTTTTTTGGTGCCATGGTGGTTATGTTGTAAGTGGGGATGTATGGTGTGCAGGGATTCTGGGTGTGCTGTTTGTATTTGTGAATATGTGTGATGGTATGTGCGTGTGCTCTGTGGTGTTTGTGTGCAGTGGTGTGTTGTATGATGCGTGCTTAGTATGATGGTGCCTCTGGTATCTAGGTGCAGTGCCTCCTTTCAGTGTGCTTTTCTCTCGCTCTGTCAGGTTTTCTATTTGCAAAGGGTTCTGGGTATGTGTGGGGGTGCGTTTTGTAGTGCTGTGGACAGGTGTGTGTATGTGTTTCAGGCGTTGCTATTGGTGTTTTCCCTTCTGGTGCAGTGTTGCTGCAGTGGTGTCTATTTTTTCCTGTCGTGGTTTGGACCGCCAATGGATTACCGCCGCGTTGGTTTCGGCGATGCTGATTTGACTCGAAATTTGGCGGCAGCATTTTCTCTGCGTGGCGGTGGTGCAGCCGCCCTTCATGCTGTTGTTTGGGCCCACAGTGTTGTTTTTTCAGTCTATTTTTGGCGATGTTGTATGAGTCACTCGTAATACAGGGGTATTCACTCCGCCGCCACTGGCGGTGTATTGGCTGCCGTTTGCATTGCGGTTTTCAGTAATGACCCCCGAACTCGGAATGAGCACCTAAGAGTTTCTCTCAGCATTTGTCATCTGAATGAACTTCACAGGCATCCATCCATAACTCTAGGATGCATAACTTCTGCGTCATTACATTCATTGAACTTACAGTGTTTGATGAGTGCGTCTGGTCTCACCACAAACTTATTGATGGTTTCACCAACTCCGTGACATTCTTGACTGATAATATATCATTTGTATTCCACATTTGGTATTAAATTGAATTTGAGTTTGAAAACATCTTTAATCTCATGGTACGTGACTTCAACAGTTCTCAGCATTTTCTTTATCATTTATTTCATAATGTCACTAGCAACATTTCTGAGATACTTGATTAACTTTGTTATCAGTCTCTTCAAGTGCATCAATGAAATCCTCAAATGTCTCTATCAACCAGTCCATCTAACGCCAATATTTTACTTTTTGGAGGCATTGAAATGTGGAGGTGGTTTCAGGAAGACAGCAGCATTGTAAGTGTTCAAGGGAGTGGCTGGCATTGACGGTGGAGCTCTTTCACATGCTGTCGGCTGTCCATTTCTATGTGCATCATTGCAGAGGCTTGGAAATGGATCAACCTCTGGGTCATACAGGACAGTTTTTAGGGTTTTTACCTTCTTCTTGGTCTCCATTGGAGCCCTGTCACTTGTGGAGACCTCTTGAGTTGTTCTGAGCCACCACATGGCAGCTTCAGTGGTGTGCCACTTCAGATTTTGGACAGCTCAGTAAGCACAACCCCAATGCTTCTTCTTGGGTCTTCCTGCCTGGTGCTGAGGTCAAAACTCTCCATTTATCAAAACTCTGGTAAGTGTAACAACAATATGCTTTCTCTTTACTTGTCCTGTCAGCCAGCATTTCTTAAGGATCCGAATCACTATTTTGGGCTGTTAGGAAATACAAAATGGGATTTTCAGATGTACAAAGCACTTTAGGGAATCGCAAATTGTGATTTTTACCAAGTACAAATCACAATTTGCGATCCTCTAAATAGGAAATCGCAAAAAAGGATTACCTATTTGCGATTACTATACATATGTACAAAGCATTTCCTAAATCTGAATTGGGCATTTAGGAAATGCAATTCCCATCAACTTCTAGTCAATGGTTACAATCTGGAATTTAAAAAAATGTTTTTCACACGCCCCTTGGGCATATGTGTGCTCTACATTTGCACCACTATTTTTGGGGTGCATTTCAGTGGGCCATTTGTCCATAGCCATCCTTAGTTTTGCATTTTGCATTTCCTTAATAGGCAATCGCTATGTGGGAAATGCAAAACCTGCCCATTGTCACAACGGCATGGGCTTTCTTATTTGGGATTTCCTAATAGCGATTCAAATCGGTATCTTGGCACACAGCATTTTGCATTTCCTAGATAGCGATTCCTATGAAGTCGCAATTTAGGAAATGCAAAATTGCATCTATGTAACTATGGGCCAGATGTAAGAACACAGCAAATTGCGACTTGCAATTTGCGAGTCCGAGCGACTCGCAAATTGCAACTCGCAATTTGCGATGCAGAAAGGTGTCTCAGACACCTTCTGCGACTCGCAATGGGGTCGCAAAGACCCACCTCATTAATATTAATGAGGTGGGTCGCAGTTTGCGACCCCATTGCGAGTCTAGGCACTCACGGGGATGGTGGCCTGCTGGAGACAGCAGACCACCATGTCCGTGACTGCTTTTTAATAAAGCAGTTTTTTTGTTCTATCTGCAGTCCGTTTTCCTTAAAGGAAAACGAGCTGCACTTAGAAAAAAAAAACGAAACCTTTTGTTTCGGTATTTTTCAGAGCAGGCAGTGGTCCATAGGACCACTACCTGCTCTGAAAAATTGTTTTTGTGATCATTCACAAAGGGGAAGGGGTCCCAGGGGGACCCCTTCCCGTTTTTGAATGAGTTACCATCCACTTCAAGTGGATGGTAACTGCGAGTTCATTTGCGACCGCTTTCGCAGTCGCAAATGAACTTGCATAGCGTTGCGAGTCGCAAATAGGAAGGGAACACCCCTTCCTATTTGCGAGTCAGAAACGCATTTTGCGAGTCGGATCCGACTCGCAAAATGCATTTCTGCATCGCGGAGAGGCTTTTGCGCCTCGCAAACGCTGTTTTTCGACGTTTGCGAGTCACAAAACCCTTCCTACATCTGGCCCTATATGCATAATATTTGCATGTTACTCGAGACTTACTATTTCACTATTGACTTGTAGATGTCGCTCTAACTGTGCTGTACCACGCCATATCCCTGCAGCGCTTTTGAGGTGATGTCTTAAAAGACCTTGACCTAGAGTGAAAACAGATGACCTCGCACGTTTGACTGTGTAAATCAACCAGCCCAGGGATGAAAAAAAACACTGACGGTATGTAAACAGCTGACTTCACTGCATGTGGTGAGAAGCTCTGGATGGAGAGATGAAAATGACCCCTTAAACAAACAGTGTGGCCAGTGCTCACATGTGACCTAGAAATGACACTACATAAAAAGACATTTAGATGAGTTTTCAATTACAATTTAACTGACCCCCGCATATCTGGATGCGAAAATAAGGCGGATGATTCACACAAACGCAGGAAAAGGGATTTTATGGAAGGAAAAGTGGCTGAGAAGGCGAAGCACATGTTTAGTTTCATAACAGTGAACATGACCTCAGTGCTGGAAAGCGTTGAGGGTGTTGGGAAGAGATACCACTCTGACCAGTCGGCAATGGTGAGTGCTTTGCTATTATTGCTCTGACCTCGGAAGGCCCCCCATGTCTCCCCCCAAGACCAGGCAGGATCCCTGTGAGCTCTACTGCTTGGCACAGGAGCAGCCTGATCTCAGCATAATCGGATGAGAAAGAAAACATGGGCTGGCTTCCCAGACTGAGTGTGCCAGCTTTGCTGACATCATCATATTTTGGATTTTACCTTCTTGTGAAGTAAGTTCTACCTCATACCCATTCTGAAAAGGAGGGGTTCAGAAGAGACAGTGCTCGTCCCTAAAGACCAGCCATAATTGTTCATGTTTCTTCTCTTCTCAGTGTATATTAACACATTCTGGTTGCCTTCTCACCCCACCCTCCACTACCCTCGATGGCCATCTCTCATTACGTAATTAGTTTAAAAAAATTAAATTACAAATGTAGAGGCCCAAAGTCTTGCTTAGGATCCCTCCTCTTGGGCTGCTGAATGCTGTAGTTGCCAAATACCAAGGCCTCCTAGGTGTGATTCCACCTTATCGCTCTTTCTTTCACCAGGCTACATCTTTGTCTCTTTACCTCACTCCGGCAGGTTTGTCATTCCTGCTTTTATCCTTAGTCATTGTTTTCCCATCTTTCTCTTCCTCCTTTTTCTGCCTTTCTCTCTTTTGCTCTCGGTCAAAGACTGATGATACAAAATACATGCAGGTCCCCAAAATGAGTGCTAGTTGTGACTAATGGTGATCTGTCTGTTCTCCCCTGAAATGCTCTACCTCCTTATTTTCCTTTTGAGATTCTTACTTTTTCACATCTCTTTTACTCACTCCTGTCTAATTATTTTACCAACACCCACCACTCTCTTACTCAGCCTGTCCACTTAACCTTCTTCTACTCTTTTTGCCTTTATCGCACTTTTTTCGTGTGCCCCCTCAATCATTCTCTCTCCTTTATTCGCTCGTACCTTCCCCCGTTATACTCTCTCTCAGGCTGTTTCTATTTCTCTCATGCATTAATCTCATTTCTTAATGTACACCATCCTTTTTCGTTGTCTGCGTTCTCTCTCTTTTTGTAATAACAAACTGTGATATGTGGAATGCTTTTAAAAGTCTGAACCAATGTCAATTCATGTGTTCATTCCATTCCTACTTGTTTTTGTCCCCTGTGGCACTCAAGATGGGGGCAACCATATTCAAGTCAGAGTTGGTCCTGCCCAAACTGCCAAACCCACGGCCTGTAAACAGGGACAGACCATCCCCAGCCTTTTTTCACATTATCAGTGTATTCTATGACACAAGGGGAAAGGACCCACATTTGGGCATAAACGTCACACTTAGATGTCACATTATAACGACAGATGAGGAGCTGAAGCTTGAAAAAGTCTCAGCAAGGGGCAATTGATCACGCATTTTCCTTTTTGTCTCTCATTCCGTTTGTGCTCTCCATATTATCCATACACCCTATTCTTCTTCTCCCTTTCACGTTTTTCTTTTCTCACTCTTGCTCCCCTCTCTCTTGTCGTCCCTCTTTTCACTTATGCTCCCTCTTTACTTCTCTGTTTTTGGCACAACGCTGCCCAGTACTGTCTCCATCTCTCCCCTTTTCATTTCCTAAGTCCTGGGCTTCAGCTGCCCTCTGAAGCTTCTCAACAACGGAAACAGGACTCAGTGGCAAAGGGTCTAATTCACAAAGGTAAACTTATGCGTTTCTGTAAGTTTACTTTTGTTGGCATTCGAAAAGGACAAGGTAGAAGTACGTTTATTGTGAACCGTTCTGCACATAAAAGCAAGGCCTGCTTACTACCTACTTACTCTTATTACTGTAACTTACTATTAACTCCTAGTTGGTGAATATAAAAAACCGTAAAGTTACACAGAAGTGCAACGTCACCTTTCTGAATCAGGCCCTGTGTTCATACCAAAACAGGCAGGGCTTGGGCAGGACTTTTGTAGAGAACTTATTTTTTAAATGTTCTACAATGCTTTTAAGAGCCGCTCCACGTCTAAATGTTTGGATGAAAAGACCACAGTGCAGTTTTGAATATTCTCTGCCTCACTGATGATCTTCAAAACAACATTGGTTTTGGGGAGAGGAGGAGGACACCTGAAGTTCTGATAAATCTTGAAGGTTACAAAACAAAAGGCCACCTGAATAATTAAGACAACTAGTTCAACAATATGACCGTGTATCACTATGGTGGTCATTCTAACCCTGGCGGTAAAAACCGCCAGGCCGAATGACCGCGGTAGCACCGCCAACAGGCTGGTGGTGCACCGCTGGGCATTCTGACCGCGGCGGTTCAGCCGCGGCCAGAAACGGAAAGTCGGCGGTGTACCGCCGACTTTCCACTGCCCTTGAGAATCCTCCATGGCGGCGGAGCGGATTCCGACACCCCCTACCGCCATCCTGTTCCTGGCGGGTCTCCCGCCAGGAACAAGATGGCGGTAGGGGGTGCCGCGGGGCCCCTGGGGGCCCCTGCAGTGCCCATGCCAGTGGCATGGGCACTGCAGGGGCCCCCGTAAGAGGGCCCCAAAAAGAATTTCAGTGTCTGCCTAGCAGACACTGAAATTCGCTACGGGTGCTACTGCACCCGTCGCACTCCAGCAACTCCGCCGGCTCCATTCGGAGCCGGCTTCATCGTTGCTGGGTCTTTCCCGCTGTGCTGGCGGGCGGCCTTTTGGCGGTCGCCCGCCAGCACAGCGGGAAAGCCAGAATGGCCGCCGCGGTCTTGTGACCGCGGTGCGGTCATTTGGCGGTAACCGCTTGGCGGGCGGCGACCGCCGCCCGCCGCGTTTAGAATCACCGCTTATGTCTTGAAAAGGAGACAAATCATAACAAACTGCTGTGCGGGTTGCCTGTAGGGTCACTGGGATTATGCGGTTGTTTGGCGTTTTTCCACATATTTATAGTTTTTGACACAAAATCCACGATCTGCTGCATAATTTGCAGATTCAAACAAAAATATTACTAGCTCGGAAAGATCCAAAATTACTCAAAAAAAAGAACCACGTGTGGGGGCAGATGACTTGCAAAGGTTAACTGATCACGTTTCACGTGCTGATTGCTGTATTCAGGTGTAAAACTACTAGTGATGAGATAAAATATTTACGGTACTTGGCCAGTATTAACTTTTGTGAAAGATAAAATAGCGAAATATGCTGCAGAATGCCACATAATTTGCACAGCTGAATAATTTAGTAAACCATGCAGAATTATTTGGTCTTCCATTGCCACATAATTGTATTTGCCCTGCTCATGTGTGGTCACTAAGCCCTCAGGTTATGACTGAGCAGCTGTGTTAACTGTCAGGGCCCTATTGGTTTGTGGCATCTGTTTTAGTGCCGACGATTAAAATAGAGAAAACATGTGGTGGACGTAGTTGAGAGCCATATTTCGATACCCTCAGCACACCCTTGTGGTTGGTATGAATCCTCACACAGCCTAAGCGTGAACAACAAGTCAGAAGAATATTGGTATCTGATTGCACAAGCTGATTTTTTGTTTTCTGGGCTTCTTATTGCTAGAGCTGTGACCAGTGCTTATTTTGTAAAGAAAAACTTGCCGGTGCCCAAAACTTTCCTCTGAAAAACGTGGTTGCTGCAATTAAATGTGCAAGTACAGAATAGTGAGGCAGAGTAATACTGAAGCCACCTCGGGCCTCTTTAGTCCATTTACAGCCACTCCCTGCTCCTTCAGCTCACACTTGCAGCCTTCTGCAAACCTCTTTTGTGACACCTTTTCGTTTTTCTCTTCCTCGTCTTTCCCATAGGTGTCTTTTGCTCGCAGTAAATGCCTGATGCAGAAAAATATGTGCCGGCCCTCAAAAACAAGTGTTGGTGCTCCGCACCGAAAACCACCGGCTCAAATTAAGCACCGGCTGTGACTAAGCAATTGATGAGATTAGAGCAGGGGGGCCAAGGGTTTTCCCAGTGGCCCTCCTCCTGTGCTTATGGAAGCCGAAGTTGCCGAATCTCAAGGCTGCCTAGACTTGATTCCAGTTCATGTTTCTTTCTTCCGTCACTCTTCACTTTCTGTCCCAGTCATCTCTTGAAGGCTCTTTTCATCCCTGCTTCCTCTCTTGGTCGCTATCGCCCCATTGTTGTCTTGACCGTCCCTTCTCCTTTTCCCTCCTTTCTCTTTCCCTGGATCAAAGTCCATTGATGAAACATAAATCCTGGTGGGCAAAATGATTTCCCAGTTGCAAACCTCACTACAGATTAAGCCGTACATGCGGAGACATTACGACTGCAAGGTACCTTGAGCCACTTTGATCACCCTCTCATCTTAACAGGCAGTCATTTTAACAAAAGCCTTTGCTATAGGTGGCATTTGATTTGATTTGGTATTTCAATAGCGGACTAACTCTGAAAGGTTTCTGGCGCTGAGAAAGATGTTTACAAGGATGACAGGACTGATGGAACAGAAAGGTTTTTACAATTATTCTGAAAACATCGGCAGTAGTGGAATCTGTTGCAAGGCTAGGGGAGCTGATTCCGTAATCCTTCTACTGGAAACCTGAATGAATTGCCGCTGGTGTGGGATTTGCTTTTTATTGGGATTTTCAAAAAGTGTATGCCTTCTGAGTGGAGCTATCAAGAAGGCAAATACAGCTGAGAAAGTTAAACTGAACAAGATTGCTCTGGATTGCACACGTTTTTGTGAATGAGTCACTAGGAGCCAGCTGTACCAAGCATTTGTGATGCGGTAATCATTAGCAAACAGATTAGCCACTGGCAAAAGGTAAATCTGAAAAGCATTAAAGTGATTTTTAGATTTGTTTGCAAAAATAGTAATGTGAACCAAATGTTACCCACTCACTATATTTGAGACTGGAATTTGTGATTAGCTATTCCTGATTACCAATTTTAATTTCTTATTTTGGAATGCACTTTTTGTTCACTAACTGCGAACGGTCACAAAAACAGGTTTGTGCACTCGCAAATTGACATTAAGTGGGAGCAAGTGGTCACCAGGAGGACATTTTACAAGGGGTGGAAACTTTCCAGTTTTCCACAATGCCTACTCTGTGTGCTATGGCAAGGAGGGTAAGCCTGTTTGCTTCACACTACCACATGAGAAGGCCTAGACAAGAGTACATTTTCAGCATCACTGTGACTTTGTTTCAGCAGACTGAGGAGGAGATACATGGTAAGTATAGGCCCAGCAGCACTGTTATTTTAGATTTAAGAGCTGGGGTAAACCATGTGTTGTGAAGGAATACACGCAGAAGTATTTCTATACCATCTCACATACAGGTACTTTGCTGATTGCACCTTTTAGCCTCAAGCAGATATCAGGCGTTATTTCCGCAACGGGTGTGGTTTTGTACAGTGTTCTTTCATGTTTTTCACAATTATTTAGCTGCTATGCTGGTAAACAGTCCGAGATATGTTTCTTCCCAGCTCACAACAAGCCTTGCAGCAAAAACAAATATACTTTTTTATGTGGTACATTAACCACAGGTTATAAACTGTGTTATTGGGACATATATCTTAATTTTGCCCTCCTAATGCTACATAATTTGTAAACAGGAATTGAAAAAAACTGCACTCCTTAAATATTCAAATAGTTTGCAATACTAGCTCTTTAATTACTGACCTTGTGGCTACATTTTAAGGGTCAACCATTGACTCATATCTTTCAGCACAGTGCACTATACAACTGGCTTGCAAGAGAAGATTCTGGGATTATCTTTTAGGTCGTTTTACATCTCAGTACTGTTTATGTAGCATACCCATGGATTGTGACCTCTTACTTCCATGAAAGTACAAGGAGAAAACACCTTTATAATAATGCCCACAATAGGACAAGGGCAGTTACAGAGTATCATTTTGACCTGCTTATGGTGAGGTTTCACTGCCTTCAAAAAGTTGGAGCCCTACAATATTCACTTCGAGTGGCATGCAAGATTGTGTCAGTGTGTGCTATGCTGCACAATATAGCAACACATAAGAGAACTGCAATGCCGACTGAGCAGGACAGCATTGAAGACGAGGAAGACCACCCAACCCTCAAACACATCCCAAGATGCCAAGAGAGCAGCATATGGAAGGGAGAGACACAATTACATTACTGATAATTATTTCTAATCTAAGTGTATCAAAATCAAACCATCTAATGTATACTGTGGTAGTCACAGTGAAATTGCTGAAAGTATTTTTTTTCAGGTTTATTCACAATAATTATGAAGATTCACAACAAGGACCTCATATTTTTTGCATGACAATTTAAAATGTACATTATTGCTACAATGTCTCTTTCTTTGTTGGGAGTGGGCCTAGGTCACTTTCCAAGGTGTTCTCTTCCAAATCAGTGAACTGACTGTGTGTATGCTTGGCTAGAAGCCTCTTCACTCTCTAGAGCCGGGCCACTAGAACGTGTTTGGGTAATTTGTAAACATTCTAGGCATGATGTAAACTGACCTAAACTTGTTGCTACATCTTTGCAACAGTGAGATGTTTCATGCTGGATTTCTAAAGCGTGACAACAGAGTATCCCTGTTGCAAGTGCCAATTTTATTATACTTTTTGCAAAATGTTGCATTTTAAATACAACGTGTCCATGTCTTTTATTTTGTTGCTCTGTCTCCTCAACAATAAAGTTACACAGTGACTTCACTGTTTCATTTAAATTGTCAATACTATTAACCAGAACAAACATGCCTACATCCATGTCTCTTGCAAGCATGTTAATGCAAGGATGTGAGTAATAGTTACCAAAAGAACTCTAACTATAATTTCCACATTTCTGTGGTTTTGTACAAGGAAAATCAGAACGTAGCTATAGCGTCCCTGTAATCCTCTGCCTTTTCTCAGTGAATTGTTATGTTTTTAATAATGTAAAGTAATTTTAATTACTATACATTATTCCAGGACCCGCTGTCGGTCATGCGCAGCGGGGGTTGGTCGCAAGGCCTTGCCTGCAGCCAGGCCTTGCAGCCAAGCCTTTGTAACCACCCTTGGAGCGCACAGCCTTTGGTCATGTGCAGTGCAGTTTGGCCACAGGGCTTGTCTCCGTCAGTGGATCTGTGAGTGGGAGCTTGAGTGTCTGAGTGGTTCTGAAAGTGGGTGTGTCATTCTAAGAGTGGGTCTGAGTGGGTGCATGAGTGTCTGATACATGTATGAGTGAATAAATTAGTGTATGAATGAGTCTGTGGTTTTTCTTTCAGTTGTTTTCATATTTGAGAATAGTTTGTGAATAAATAACAACATTCACAAATTTTTGTGAATTTTCTTGAATGACGCGCATGGCTCTAAAAAATTATTTCAAACTTATAATTTACCCAGAAAACACACCTATGTCACACCCTTGGGGTCAGAGTACCTTCACCCCGACCCCTTATGCCACTTTTAATTTGGGATTTCACCCCTGATGCGTTAATATGCTGCAACATTTTTATTAGTTCTAAACTAATAATAATTATTTAAAAAATATTTTGCATTTTAATTTTACATTAAAATATTTCTGCTTTAAAAAAAAAAATGAAACTAGATAATTTTTCCCTATAGTTTAACATAAGGTGATCTTTGTTCCAGTGCAGAGCTCTCCGTCTCCTTGTGAAAAGTTGCTAGCAGTAACTTCACACTTGCAAATTCAGTCTCAGGTGTCTCCACCTCCTGAAGTGAGGGGGTGGAGACATGTAAGTCTTCTCTTAGGTCTAATTATACATTTGGAAAGGGTGCATGGCAAAAATGTGTAACCTTACACCTAAGTATAATAGTAAATGTACATGATTAAATGTACATTTGTTTATTAACCTTCGTGTTCTCAGAGAACATGCACTACTCAATTCTTGGCTAGTGTATTTCAATATCAGAATACCTCTAATGGCACATGTTGCACTATGGTCTTATTTCTGGGTAAGAATCCTATTGTTTCTTTTGAAGAGTGTGGTCAAGGTTCAAGGCCCAATTACGAGTCTGACGGTCCGAAGACTGCTAGACTCGCGGCAGAGGTTGGACTGCTGTGGCTGTAGTGGTCTGACTGCTACTTTATGAGATTGGCGGGTTGGTGCTGTCAAAAGACAACCGTCTCTGCCAGGATCTCTGATCCCGACAGGATGCTGGCAGTCATGGTTGCAATCAGCCACGGTGGCCCTAAAGTCAGTGCCGCCCTGCTGATTACATCCATGTTCTCTGCCAGCCTTTTCATGGTGGTTCAACTGCCATGAAAAGGCTGCTGGAAAACAAGTACTGGTGGCCAAAGGGTGGCCCCTGCACTGCCCACGACATTGTGGAGACAGTGCACATTCTTAGTGTGCTAGGAGGCCCCCTCTACAACAGCGGTGGACTTGGCTCATTGTGGAGCCGAGTCCAATGCCACTGCACATATTCCACTGGGCTGACCGGCAGAGACCTTGGTTTCCACCGGCCAGTACAGTGGAAAACTCCTAATAGGGCAGGTGTAAAGACCGCTAGCTCTGCAGTGGTCTCCTCATCACAGGTCTGGCGGTCAGGTTTGCTGACCGCCAAACTCATAATCAGGCTCTCAGTGCCTTATAGGGCAACAGACCATACGCTAATCTTATGGTTTACCTACATTACAATATAAGCTCCAGGATATCCCATTATCATGGGATTGGGAGAAGTGCTCTGTGTCTGGGAAATGTTCAAATGCATTGCATCATGTGGTAAGGTGGCACAGTGGACTAATGCACCCTCTTCAGGGAATGGTGTTTGATTGCATAGTCACTGGTTTTACTCCTAGTGTGTTTGTTCAGCTTTTCATCGCTCTGATGTTAATAAAGTGAGTAACACTGAGTTGAGCAATAATAACATTTGTTAGACACACAAAGCACTGAGGCCTTTCCTTGGGGTGAAATTGCACTCTAGAAATATGCCTATTACACTGGTTGTACTTTAACAACCAGTATAACTTTTTTAAGGTGTCGTTAGTTGCGTTTGGCTATTCAATGCTTTACCTGAGCCACTAGAGTTTTGTACTATTTCTAGATACCCTTTTTAATGTATGAGCAGTACAGATTGATCTTTGTGGATCTGCTTATCTTTAGTTACTTCCACCAGAAAGTTACATTGTTTTTTAACGGATTGTTTTGTGACCGTGGGAGACATTATCATATGTGATGTCTTTGTAGGGGCTTTGGAAATAGTTGATCTAGTTTCTACTGTCAGATGACTAGAAGAGGTTCCCACTTGTTATATGAGCCACAGGTTGTAGACAGAAACACAACCATTTTTCTGTATGTTTGTTTTATAAATGTGACTCAATTGTGGGGTCTCCAGATTTTGACCCGGGAATCCCCTTTCCCTCAATGTTATCGAATACAGGAGCATTGGTGAAAATGGGGGCAATGACTGAAAATTTAAGAGGTATTTTGAATTGTGACAGCGCCCCTAAGAGACTCTTTAGAATTGAGATATTTGAGGTACCTGCTATTTCTGTCTTGAGTCCCTTGATTGGTCCTCATGTTCTCCACTAATTCACCGGGAAACACCATCAGGTTTTAGCAGGTGGAGTTGTTGGATGAAAGAATCTAGATCAATGGATCTATTGTATTTTTTTTTTTATTTGATAGGTATCCATCAGATTTACTGGGACTTTGTATTAAGATCCCTACTCTCCGGATTTGTTGTTTAGGAGAAATGTATATTTCTTTAGCAGATTCTGAGCTTGGGAGCCTGTGCAGAAAATTTGTTGAGTCCCATGATTTAGGTGCTAGAAGTCTTCAGGCTTGCCTCATTGATTTTCTATCATTTTGCACCTCCAGTAGATTTGTGAATGGACATTCGGTTTCAGGACATATTTGTGCACCTGCACATCAAAACTGTACCCAAACACAGATTACACACACACTTATCAAACCGAAGGTCATACTAGCATTGATAGGTGGCCAGTGGATTGTTCGAGAGAGCTGTGGACTGAAGAGTTTTTCCTTACTACCTTGTGTTTATATTCTTCAAACAGATGCATTTCAAATAGAAGTGTTGTAAAGAGGATATCCTTTTCAGTACACAAGGCATACAATGTAATGAGTGTTCACGTAAATCAATATAGATGACATTGGTAAAGAGAAGATTGTTGTTGTGATGCATTAACTTCATAAACTTATTGTGTATTAAAGTTTAAAAAAATCTGTTACCCATAAGGCTAGGGCTAATATTTAAACTCTTAAGGTAGAATGGATACACACCATTGATGGATTCAAGTGACAGGTGTTTTTTTTTTAAAGATATTTTAAACTCTTGCAGGGAGGTGCACATTAATGTGATAGGAAGTGAGTTCTAGTGAAGGTGTCTTGTAAGTAAAAGGATTGATGCCTAGATGCGAAACAAAGCAGTTTGGATTAAATTAGGATGTGCTACTTGGCAGATCTTAAGGTGCGATTGGGTGTGATTGGGTTGTATGGTGTTAAGTTGTCTAAGAAATAGTTTGGGGACATAGCATTAATAACTTTGTAAACCAATGTCAAGAACTGGCATGCAACCATATTTTTGGTAGAATACAAAAGGGCTGGTGGCAATAATGTGATGCAAGTGTATTCCGGGTGAGATTGATAAGATTGCTTGTGGCAAAAGTTATAAATTTGTCCAGTGGTGAGAAAGCAAAATCTGAAACGTCTATTAATGGGCTCATTTAGAAGTCCAGCCCGCAATAGACTCGAGGAACTGCTGAGTTGATCAATATTTCGTCTGTGTGTAATGAGACACAAGAGAAAATGTTATGAGTGTTTGAAATCCGGTCCCTCAAACAGACAAAAAGGTGCTGGGATAAATGCTTGGAATAAGTCTAACCACTGGCACTCACTTACGTTAGCATTCCAACCAATTGTGTTTTTGTCTGCCATGCCACCTCAATTTAGACCTAGAGAACTCAAGTCAGGTCCTCATTACGCCTTCCTTGAGGAGGCATACAATTTTGGCAGAAATCCCTGTCTACAAAGGTTTGTAGACAGGAATTTGGTCAGACCCCATAGGTGGTTGCATCGGAACGTCCATGTACCACCAATGGAATGCTCTCTTGATGTGATGTAATGCAAGGCAGAGCAGACTGCAACCTTGTGTTACTTTGGGAAACCATCCAGTGCAAATTCTGATTTGTGTTGGATCATAAATACCAGCATAACACTATGGGGGTCATTATGAGTCTGGTCGTCTTAGGACCGCCATGGTGGCGGCGTCCGTCATACTGCCCACAGGCTGGCACTGAAGACCACCAAATTACGACCAAGGTGGTCTTCACCACAGAATACAGCCAATCCACTGCCGGGACCGCCAGTGAAATCAGTTCACCAAGGACAGTGGTAGCCACCTTTAGGCCAGCGGACACCATGTTCCCAATGGACACAATACAAGAGTGCGCATTGCCAAGGTTTCTGCTGCGGTTGCACCACCACGGAAACCCTGGCAGAAACCAACTCTATAAAAGGGGACACCCACCTTCTGGAACAAATACCTGTCTTGAGCTGCCATGGAATCTGAACTATATGTCACCCCACTGCTCCTGCTGCAGCGATGGCGACGATGACTACAACCGTAAGTACACACACACCTACCTGACACTGCAGGGAAAACTCAAAGTACCTACGCACCACAACATACACATCCGGGAAGGGCGGTGGCAGCGACACACACACACACATCACCTCACATTCATATGCACATACACACACAGCCAAATACACACATGCACACACATACTACACACTCCATGGCCAACACAAACATACAATACACACATGAACCCGCAAACACACACCGCCTGCACAGTTGAACACACTGATACACAACACCACCTAAATAACACAACTACACCACAACCACAACAACAAAAAAGATTTGCCAAGCAAACACAATACACACCTCTACCTGACACAACAGACATACAACAACACATAACAACACATGGCAACCAATACAGACAGTCACACAGCCATACAACGAAGCAAATGTCATGCCACGTGAACACACCACACAACAGTTCTGATATACCAATCCCCACATATGCACACACTACAGCCACACTAGGGCACACAACACTACCAAGGACACATGTCAGCACAAACAATACACACAATATCAACATATATGCATGTTCCAAACACAAACATGTTCTACACACACTACACAGCCATCACAGCAGGACAAATGCCAGGGCCACACCCACCCATGCTGCCCAGACACAGTTGCTATCACAACCAACACATACACACACACAAGTCCCTCACACCCAAATCAAAGCAGGCAAGACCAAAACAGCCATGTGGAAAGAAAGGCAGGACAAAAATGTAACCATGGAACCAACAACTGGTTGGCCCGGACATATTAGAAAAATAAATGTGCCAATAAATGAACAACTATGGTCAAGATATAAGGCCATGGGCCAGTCCAAACAGCAATGTGCAAAATGCACATTTGGCACATCTGTGTGCCCCTACATGACTCCTGACAGCTATATGACCTCCACAGTGTGGGAGCATCAAGGGGGTAAGCAGGCACCTCAGGGATTTGGGGGCGAAGGTAAGGGATTGGGCTTTGGTTTGGGAGGGGGTCTTTGGCCTTGGGCTGGGGGGAGGGCTTGGGGCGAGATTTAGGGGAGGGCTGGAAACCCTTGGGAGGGGTCAACATCTTGGTAGGGGGAGGGGGAGGGACATGGGTACTAGCAGGGGGGCAGGGTAGGACTTGAAGGTGGAAGGGCTGGACTTGAGGAGGGACACAGTGCATTTTGGGGTATCACAGGGTGGGAGAGGAGTAAGGAAGAGGGAAAAGTCCAAGAGGAACACATTTTTGGACACAGGGATAGTCATGCAAAAGGGTCTGGGAGTGGAGGGAGAGGGAGTGGTTGTAGGAGGTGTCTTGGTGGATGTCTTGGGTGCATGTTTGTGCAAGTAATGCATATGGATGCTTGGTGTCTCTTGGGTGGGTAAGTGTGGGCGTTTCTGTGTCTTGGGAGGAGGGGAGAAGGAAGTGCTGGGAGATGCCGTGGTGGATGGGTAACTGTCTGTTGGGGTTGTGTCTGCAGGTATGGACGATGTGCTGTATGTGGGTGTGTCTGTGGCTGTGGTGTCTGCTGATGTGGTGACTGTGGTGGATGTCTGTTGGTCTGCTATTGTGCTGACTGTGGGTAGGATTGGAGTGGTGGCTGTATCAGAGAATGTTGGTGTAGTGTCTGCAGGTGTGTCTGGTGTAGTGTCTGTGAAGGTAGGAGTGGTGAGTGAGACTGTGCAAGTAGTAGATGTTGTTGTGTCTGCAGGTGGGTTTAGTTTGTATGCCGGTGCTGGGTTTTGTGACTGTCAGCTGTAGCCTTGGATGTTGAGGAGGGTGCATGCTTGTCTGTCTGTGTGCCTTGGCTGGATAATGAAATATTGACTGCCGTGAAAGCTTTGGCTGAAGGCAAGTCTCTTCCGAAAGCATACCCTACAAAATATTCTTACCTCAGCAGTGCACAGAATGTTGCTTATGGAACACTTCCTGGGGTTGGAGATGAAGCTGTTCCCAACCAAGACCAGAGATTAGATCTAATAAAAGTATGAGGGTGTCGCTTCTGCTCATGCTGGTATTTCGGCCAAAGCAACACTCTTACAAAAATGCTTCTGGTGGCCAGGTCTACACAAACAGACAAAACAGTACGTCCTTTGTTGTGCCATTTGCCAGCAAATTAAGGCCCCCAACATCAAACGCCCACCGCAGACATCCCTCTTAGTGTCCAGCAGGCCACTACAATGTGTGTACCTGGACCATTGTGGTCCGCTTCAACCCGATGGTGCATACGAATACATCTTAGTCACTGTCTGTAGATTGTTGTTCCAGATTCCTGTGGGCATGGCCACAGTGGTCGGCTTATGCTAGAACTGTTATAAAAGACTTGCTGATCTTTATCTGTACATATGCGGTTGCGGCATTCCATTCAGACCAGGGTCCTGTGTTTGCCTCTAAGGCATTCAAGGACACCATGGGAACGATGGGTGTTGAACTCCATTACTCACACCATACCATCCCAAGGGAAATTTGATCATGGAGAAGAGGAACTGTGATCTGAAGCAGTCCTTAACAGCTAGAGTATTAGGTTCTGGCCGCAGCTCAATTCATCACCTATATGGGGTCCAGAGAGCACTGAATAATCTGCCAAGACGGTCTTTGGTGGGATGCACTCCCTATGAGATTCTCTTTGGGATACCTATTTATGTCCCAGATCTTGATGGCCCTGGTTTAGTGGCAGCAGACACACCTTTTGACATAAGTGAATATCTCACTGTTTTACAGGAGCTTCAGTAATTTTGTGATGATAAATCATCCACCAGTGCTGTAACCTTAGGAATTAGGGATTTACCAACAACTTCCACTGGCTGGATCCCTAAAGTTGGGGATCTGGTACGTGAGAAGATCGCTGTGAAGAAGGAATTTGGGCTGTCCTATAGAGCACCGGTCCCAGTCCTGGGAATTCAAGGTACCAGAACTGTCATCTTACCACGCTGCCTGGTTCCAAAGCAAACAGATTCATTTCCATTGATGACGTCAAACTTCACCATGTGGCCGATCCTGCACAGTAGACCCACAGGTCCCTGGGTAGTTCCCGATCGCTTCTCACTACCCAACAGGATATACCTCTTCAAAGTAGAAATAATAACGCTACTTCAGACTACACAAGTATGTCCAACGATGCTACAAATACCTCCTTGACCGTGGGGAGGGCAGAAAATGAGCTCCACTTCAACAACAACACCTGTCCAAGATTTGGCTGTTCTCTACACCAATACAACACAGACTGACAGCACTGTCTACTATGATCGTCCACATGAAGTGGATCCATCCACTGGTAATGCACCTGCTCCTGCATTTGCAGAGACTCCTTCTGGTTTCTTCATCGACATTGATGACTTTTCTTCAGACTCATCCACTCCTGTGATAGAAAATGTTTCAAATACATGTAAGCTGTATCTATGTTATGGTTCTGTTTGGCATTTGTTTGCATTGTTTCTATGGTTTGGTTTTGTGACTGTTTTCTTTTACTTATACATGGTCATTACCTCCCTGAAAGCTCCTATGTTGAGCCTGTAGATGATGTCATAACTCCGTATCATTCCTCACATAAGGTCCGAAGAGGCTTGTCCCTTGTGAACATTTCAGCTGTACCTATTCCTGATGGGATTGTGTGGGGCAACGTTCCATTTGATATATACAGGCCTACTGAGGTCATTCAAATTCTATACGTCTTCAAGATTTCTATGACTGATATAATTACACCTGGTGTTGTATCTGATGATTGGGATGTCCAGACAGTTGATTCTATGGTAACTGAAATGACAAACTATTCAGTATTTGAAAGTGATGATGTATATACAAATACAATGAATTATGGGGAAATGTTCTGCTATAATAACTGGGGCCATTACTTCCTGCACTGTGCCACTAGACATAGACCATTACTTAACTATACACAGTGGGAACACTGTTCAACACCACCTGTGGGGAGCCCAAAACATTATTCAGATAAATGTACTTATTTTTCTGGGCATGACACAAAACATCCAGAGTCTTATTATTTCAAATTACCTCCTTCAAATGTTAGGAACATTTTGCTAACTGACACAAAACTGATTTATTCAGACTCCTTTGTTTCTCATCTTGCAGTTGAAGGTTACGAATACTGGAGGAATACTATTGATTTAAAAAGGTGTATGGGGAACACAAGATTGGCAAATATAGGGTAGGGAAGCTTTGCTTAGAGCGTGCCTTATTCCTGTGCAAATGATCTTTTTAAATAATACCATTCAACAAACTATATGTCTGGGGTTAGCTAAAATAAAAGAAATGAACACGCCCAGTATCCCCACACTGGCAAAATTTGATAATTGGCAAAACTTTCTGAATGTCACAGAGGAAGAACTATATGCAAAGGTTCAGGCTGGTACCTCTAACTCTTCATTTTCCAGTCCCGGCGGTTGGTTGATTTGGCCAATAGACACAAATAGGTGTCAGGCGCGTTTTGTGAATTCCTCAGAGGGTTTCAAGATTAGCCAGCCAGACCCTCGCTTCGTCTCAGGTAAACACACAGGTATGGTTACAACATACAGTGTGGGTAAACTGTGCCGACAACGGATACAGACTAACACGTTAGCCGCAGTTAAGGAACATCTTATCACTCTTTCTGAGGATGTAGACTTGCACGACTTTTTGCTAGGTCCTAGGAAACCATGCTCCAAAAGATTAATCCATTCTATGTATAATGAGATCTGGAAGCTTTCTCAGATAGAAGCTGCTGAGTGTTTAAGGCAAATAGATAAAGAAAACTTAGAAAAGGTTTTAGGTGTTGTCGACAACGGCATAAACACAGGATTTATTCCCTAACAAACATAGTATCATCTGTGATTGATATCATTCAGACAGACATGTCCCTTTTAAATAATGGGCAAAGTCAGCTGCGTTCCATCATGCAGTTAGGTTGGACATTACAGACTTTGAAAAATGGCTGAGTTCCATGGAAGTACATTAACGGTAGTGAATTGTTCACTGCTTTTAATTTATCCAAGGAACAACAGACAATGGCTAAAAGGGAAGCAGGTTTCACCATGCTTCATATAGAGAAGTTAGAAAAGTTGCCTTCCACAGTTGCAGAGAGTCCTTCAACAGTATGGCTCATACATGGCATTATTAATCTGCTCATTTCCACTTTTCATTTTTTTCGAAATGCCTGAAACATCTTTTCTTGGGCAGGTACGAGCGACTAGGTGATAGCTATCAAAGAAGAGCGGGAGTGGGCCTTCGAATACAAATGTCTGAACGGCGAAACAGAGGTCTTTCTTAGCGGAAGCGAATGTGGGACTATTGTTAGTCATTCAATGGTCTGCAAGCAGGTTTCCCTTCACGACCTGTGCAATGCGGGGTCGCAAACTTGGCCTGTTTTCTGAAGGGTGCTCCCGTCCCTTTGATTCGACCAGCATTTAATGTACTTTCTAATGGAATTTATGTAGTGCTGAGTGACCAAAGCTGTTGAGGTATGTGACCAGGAATTGCCTACGCAATTTCAGTCTCTGAGGTACTTAAGTGTTGCGGACAAGTTTTATTCCTCCCCACACAAGAGACAAAACTATCAGAAATGTGGCCTCACATTGATACTGCTAATTTAAATTATTACAAGCTGAGCAGACGAAAGGCACTACTGTTCTAAAAACAAGTCGCATTGACATCGGCTAGAGAGACGTATGCTTTCCAGATTGCAAGATCATCAGCCGAGATACGATCCCTATTAAATACCAACTTCCCCAAGCACTTTGGAGAGCTGGAATCCAGAATTTCCAATGCCTTGAGCACCACTTGGATTGTCCACTTCTTTAAGGCTGTTGCGTTTGGATTTGTGTCCATCTTCCAGACTGTCTTTGGAGTCATTTCATTGGCCATCCATTCACTCTCTTCAAGTGTATTTGGCTGCTTTCCTATAATTTTGGCAATGACTGGCGGAATACTGCTACTATTTCTTCTGATTCGCAGTGGTTGTTTCTTTCCAGCTATGCAAGGCAATGTAGTCACTGCCACCAGATCAACTGTGCCGTGAGCGCATGGTTCAGGTCTTTAATGCTCCGTTGCTGGAGGAATTGTAGCGTGATTAGTCATTGTCATTTCGACCACTCCTATGGTGTGTGCAACCAGTCCTTCACTGCGTGTGGTGCCTCTTCGAACACTGGCCTACAGTGTGTCTTGCTGTTACGCCAGTGCCTTCTGTGGACCAAGCACTGCTGATGGCCCCGATGAGGGTTCATTCATGGTCGTGCCTCTTGAGACTTAGGCTGATTTGTGAGGCCACTTACGAGCCGCCCTTGGTGAACGATCTGGCTCTTTTTGGCACTGTGGAGAGTGCCACTCTTGCAGGTGGACCTGCACAAAAGACTAGTATGCACTACTGCTCTGTGGATCCGTCTGCCTATCCTGTGATCGATCTAACATCTGATGATGTGACCTTTTTTCTGAAGTCCTTTCCATTCGATGACTTTGAAGATGCTCTTCAAGATCATGTTTATTGTTAGAAAGATTTGATGATTGGCTTGTTATACCAAACTCGAAGTTTGCATTTATTGTTTTACTTTGGCCTGCTGTACTTTTCATGGTTGACATTTCGTCTTTTTGTATGTATTTTAGCTATTTGGGTTTTTAAGATATTTTTAAACATGGTTTTGCCTAGTTTTACGCTTTTAGCTTTTAGTCCGGGGCCTTTTTTTAGCATTGGGTTCATTCACCTTCGGTTGCGTCAATTTATGGCATCATACTTATTACAGCAATTGGGAGGGTGTGATGAATCCTAGTTTGTTTTAATGGGAGACAGGAGTTAGCTGAGCCTTTGGCTTGCGGACTCATGCCCGTCACCTAGTGACTTTTATCTTACTTAGCTTGCTCTGTTTTAGCGCATTTACTCAATTATATCTTTTAAAATGGCTGCTTTGTTTCTAGTTACGCCTGTGCTTTAGTTTCATGTTATCAGTGCCACTGCACTAAGGCGTCAATATCAAGCGATAAAGACAAACAAACTGTAGTTGTTCACATTAGGTACTTTCCTTCTTCATGCTTTCGAAGGAATTTTTTATATAAATTACTGTGTCAAGCATGTCTTGTCTATTGTTTGGGAACAGACCTACGTCAGGGGTCCGAGCAAATCTGTACAAATGCACCTCTCTTAGACAGATAGTCGGAGGGATTCCGACCAGATGCCATCGCTGCTATCGATGCTGCACGCCGCCTTGATGCTGACCCAGTCTTCGTGTCCCTACGGAGTCTGAGCTAGAGACCTCATTCCAAGGTAACAAGGGTTGGGGGCTCTTCCATGGACATGGTATTGGAAGATTAGGTTTAACAGACCTAGCTATCTTGTAGGTTAGAGATATAGGTTCCTCATGATAAGGTATTAGGGCATACTTCACATCTCATGGCATTTCATGCTATTGCAAGATGGTGGGGTCTTTGTACTAATGACTCTCGTCTTTACAATTCTGTTTCTTGCACTGTTCATAATCTTAATCATTGCAGCCCATGCAACATATTATAGATTGCAGTATTGTTAATAAAAGTTATTGAGAACTTCACTGCATCTCTATTATTACCTGTGTGTGCCTGAGACATGTTGTGAGAAAGAGGTAATCTCCATTTAACCACAACACTCCTTGAGATGTCATACTCTTGAGTCCATGCGTAAAGGCTGCCACAAATCACCTTCTACTGTTTGGGTTTTTGGAGAGGAGCTGCTAGTGAGCCGGAAGGGTTGGGACGACAGTTGCGACTTGTTGTAGGTTTGGCATAGTTGCCTACAAACATAAGTACTGTCATCCTTAAACCAGCAGTCTTGCTTAAAGCAAGAGTCAAACTACAACAATATCTGCGGTGTAAATGAGTTGGCTGCCTCACATGGAGCCCATACTTGTACCAGTACTAGATGTCTATAGTCCCTTTACCAAAAATTAAAGTCAGCCTGTTACACAGTGATCAATACAGATGGGAGTGGACAGACACCTTAGAGTCACTAATGCTCAAATACTGATGGATGGACCAGGTCGTACGCAATGGGCAGGGTGATACACAAGCTCACATCCATAGAAATGGCAGGAAGGAGTCACACATGTTGCAATTACATTTGACCATCTCCACATGCCTCATGGAGATGTCTTGATACAGGAGATGTTAATCTACTGATAGCAAACCATGAAGCCACATCTCCAATAATACTCAGGCCGGGTGGGAACTACCCATGCCCACTAGTCTACATTCATGTTGCACTTACTACATTCTCACAGAAGCTACAGTGAGGCTGCAAACACCATACAACCAGAGCCAGTTACCAGGATACAGTCAGTGCTCACCACCTTGTGGCTGCTGTGCTGCCTTCAAATGCCCATCCTCCTCAGTGTAGGCTGCCACCAAAATGCGGACTATTAGGGTGGTCAGGGTCGACGGGCACCCCCTCCTTCTTTAGGAGGAGATCCCCAGCTGGGCCTCCATGGGCTTCCAGGCCCTGCGTCTCATGTCCTCCCACCGCTTGCGACAAGTGGGAAGGGTATGCCCAGACGTGGGTCTCGTGCTCAATATGCCACCAGATTCAAGCTAGCTTGGCTGAAGAAGGGTGGTAGCCCGAAACCGGTCCCAGGATGCTTGTTTCTGGTCCAGGGAGGACCTGGCCTGGCAGTTCGGGCTGGACTGTTCCCATGGGGAACAGGGTAAAGGCTGATTTGCATATGGCTGGGTCCAAACTGGAATGGCATGGTGAGCAAAAAAACTGATGGATTAAACCCAGATCTGTGACTGGGGATGAATGTTTGATTTGGTCTACATTCCGTCCATCAACTGTTCTTTTTGCAGTTGTCGCCCAAAGTGGGAAGGCTATGCCCAGACGTGGGTCCTGTGCTCACTATGCCACCAGATTCAAGCTAGCCTGGCTGAAGAGGGGTGGTACTCCGAAACCGGTCCCAGGATGCTTGTTTCTGGTCCAGGGAGGACCTGGCCTGGCAGTAGGGCTGGGCTGTTCCCATGGGGAACAGAGTCAAACTAATTTGCATATGGCTGGGTCCAAACTGGAATGGCATGGTGAGCAAAAAAACTGATGGATTAAACCCAGATCTGTGACTGGGGGTGAATGTTTGATTTGGTCTACATTCCATCCATCAACTGTTCTTTTTGCATTTGTCGCCCCAAGTGGGAAGGGTATGCCCAGACGTGGGTCCTGTGCTCACTATGCCACCAGATTCAAGCTAGCCTGGCTGAAGAGGGGTGGTACCCCGAATCCGGTCCCAGGGTCTGCACTTGCTTGGTGATGGCATACTGGATCCCTTTCTTCTGATGGGCATTCTCCTGCATGGATGACACAGACAAAAGTAGAAAGTCATGTACACTGGTACCATACCAACGGGAGTGTACAAAATACATGTCACAGCAAGTGCTCACATATACCCACCCTCTCTGCTCCCTGCCTTTACTTTATGCCCTCTGCATGCATAAACTCCCTCACGGTACATTTGCCTGAATCAACGTCACACACATCCCTATCACACATGCCAATGGCACTGGACTAACCTGCTCCTCTGTTGCCCTATATAGCTGTTCATACAGGGGTAGGACCTCCCCCACCAGCTTCTCCAGCTCTTCTGGCATGAAGGAAGAGGCCCTATCACCTGCAGGACGAGGATTGATAGCTCCCAGAGGCAGTACACATCAGCTCAGGTCATGTAGATCTTGCTAGCAACAGTGTCAGGAGTCAAGTGAGCAAGGCTACAGAAAATGGTGGTTATGGCCGCCACATACAGGACCATCACAGACGGCGATCATCGCCTTTGGCTCCGGTCTGCCAGAAGCAGCAATGTTAACCAATGACAAGTTCCACGGCAGGTGCGACCGCCTACCACCATGACGACATTCGCTGGTGGACTTAGGTCACTTTCAACTGTCCCCTACAACAGGACAGGTGGCTGCCGTTTTGTGCACATGTAAACTATGGATGTGCCAATATAAGTGTGCCATACACATATTTGTCCAAATGGTGGTGTAAGCCTATGTTGTCCATTATGGTAGTGCTTCAATTTGTGCCATTCTTAACACAATGACATGATGTGGTTGCAAAATTGTTGATAGCCATGTTAAGATACTCGAAGGCACATGGGCAAGGGCTCTATATTGGTGGTTTCCAATACGTATTGTTTGATCAGTGCACGACAGCTCAGTCAGCCACATATGTTCAATTACACATGTGACATGTACTATACAACTTACATGTACGCCAATGGGCAGCAATGAGGGAGTCCAATGCGCACCAGCATGGTCGTTATTGTATGTGTCAGCAGTGCAATGCATCTACTACAGTGTTAGGTGTGTGCAGTTTTAAAATGTGCTGCTTACATGTACCCACTGCTTTACTCATTGTACATTCTCTCCTCTCAACCTAGATATCCTGCCATGAGGAGATTGAGACAACCACCAGTGTACTGACCACTAGTTGACCTTGCAACCCTGGAGGACAGGCATGTAATACAGACACATCATCTCAATCGTCAGACTATCATGGATCTATGTACACAGTTGGAGCCAGATCTCTTGCCAGATAAATGCAATCCCTATTGCATCCCTCCCACAGTACAGGTCTTGTCAGTGCTACACTTTCTTGCCACAGGCTCCTTTCAGAATACAGTGGCCTTACCAGCAGGGATGTCTCAGCTCATGTTCAGTCGAGTGTTGAAGGATGTACTGTGTGCTTTGTTAAAGCACCTAGACAGCTACAACAGGTTCCCCCAAGGTGCTGACTTGGCCTTTGTGAAGGCAGACATTTATGAACTAGGATACATTCCTCATGTGGTAGGGGCAATTAATGGCACCCATGTAGCTCTGGTCCCTCCCATTGCCAATGAACTGGTGAATAGGAACAGGAAGAACTACCACTTCATAAATGTTGAGGTGGTGTGTCTGGCAGACCAGTGCATCTCACAAGTCACATCCAAGTTTCCAGGATCTGTGCATGGATCCTACATTTTAAGGTGTTTCATTGTTATGGCAACTGTCATCACATTCTAGCCAGTCGCTGTACCTGTTATTTCACTGGTCCTACATTTGTGCACACAGGGTACTCTGACTATCCTAAACTTCCTTGGCTGTTGACACCAGCGAGGTACCCTGCCACGGAAGGGGAACTCTGTTTCAATAAGGTCCACAGGAGGACGAGGTGTGTAATTGGGTGAATATTTGGCCTCCTGAAGGCCAGATGTCGGTGCCTGGACGTTTCTGGAGATGTCCTCCTCAACTTGCCCCAAAAGGTAGGCCAAATCATTGTTGCCTGCCGCATGCTCCACAATCTAGCCCTGAGACTTCAGATGCCATTGTTAGCTGATGAGGGTGAAGCAGCTGGACCAGCGGCTGGAACTGCTGAAATGGCAAGTGATGAGGAGCCAGAGGAGGAAGGAGCGGCTGACTCTAGGACTGAGCTCATCAATCAGTACTTCCAGTGACATACAGGTATGTTGAGTGAGGGTTTTCAAGTCTTGTATGTCCACATTAATTGGTGACAGTAGTCCTCCTGACTTGATTCATCAGTGCGGGTGTAATCTGGCCCTATCCCACTGTGTGAGTTGTTGAAGCTGACTGATATAATGTAAAGTGCGCAGTTACAGTGGTTCAGCTCCAACATGTGTTCTCACTTCAGTTCCCTATGTTCACTTCTCAAATGGACAGACCACTACTGAGTTTTGTTAGCTGCATTCTCCTGTTCTCATGTCATTCCACCCACTCACTGTGGTATTTTAATCGGTGCTTCTAAAACCTATGGCTTGAGACATTCATAGTCATTAGTCATTGGAAATCATTACAGAAAAGTGGGTTGTACATGACAGTTGGCTGGTAAAGTGACTTGTGTGATTATTCTGTGACTGGTGATGTGTAGGTTACATCTGGGGACCCCTGCTTAGGAGCTATACTACAGTGGGCACTACATCTATGACCTGCATATGTGCTTTGTGTGGCACCATGCCTTCCATCCTGATGGTACTCACTGTCATGGTCTTTTTGCAGGTTGGAATACTGACTACACTCTTGTGTGGCCCTGGATCTCTACCTCTCTGATATCTGTCTTGAGACATATCTGTTGTACTGTGTCTCCTGCTGAGGGTGCCTCCCTCTGCTGTCCATTGCACTGCCTGGTCGATGTAGGGGGGGGGCATTACCAGATCACAACTGGCAAGCACGACATTTGTTGATGTTTTATTAAAGACACATATACAGTAGCTGTGTTCCATGGTGTTTATTGTGCATATCATGATAATGATAGTCAAAAATAAAGATGCATATATGGACAAAAATGGCGATGAGTGAGTTCATGGTGGATGGAATCATCAGAGTAGGTGCTACAGCAGTTGGTTGCACAGGTCCAATGTCCATGTGCCTTAGAAAAAAGGAGTAATGTCTCAGACTTCCCTCTCACGCCCCCTGCCCCCAAGTGCCTGTGCCCTTGGCACTGTGTGACCACTCCCAGTGTCTGCAGGACCTTCATTGTCTGGGGTGTGAGGGGTTGACACAGGTCCCTGTACTGTGGGGCACACAATAGTTTGAACAGTCCTTGGGCCGCAGGTTTGGGGATGAAGGGTTGGCAGTGATGTTGATGCTACAGGGTTGGGGGGGATTGATGTGGGTGAGGCAGGGAGTCGTAGTCTGACCAGGTGTCCCAGATGGGCCAGGTAGGTCGTCAGTGTCCAGACATCCAGGCGTGTTGTCCTCACAGGGGCCTTCATCCTGAGGAGGGCTGGCAGACTCTGGTATCTCCATGGTGACACACACAGGGGTACATGTGGATGGAGTGAGAGACAGAGTTAAACATAGTAGGTTTATTTGGTAATCTGTTTATCAGATGCAAACAATGCCTTAGCATGATTCCTAACAATGACAATGACAGATGCTGCACAGCATACCATTGGTGGCAAATAGTAGCCTGTGACTTGTGTACCATACTCCATGTTGGGAGCTGTCATTCAGGTTTGGTACATATAGCACTGTGAATGGATTCAGGTACTGACTGATAGTTCACATGACTGTTCAGCATGGTTACCTAGTAGCTAGTCACACTTGCTAGATGTAACACAAAATGCCTGGACATTGCACCATGGTGTTCCAGTGAGAGGTGAGTTTGTGAGTATGCAAACTTACACGCCCTGTTTGTGCGTGCTGTGCGTGTGCATGGATTCTGCCATTTTACTTTCCATACCATGGTCAGTCCATTTCAGGGTTGAGGTTCTGAATTAGTGGCCATTTGGATTTGTCACAGAGCTGTAGCTGTGTTTAGCCTTATTTGCCATTGTGCTGTGCCATTGCTCTGCTGCCCTTGCCATGAAGTGGTCCTCAGCCGTACAATCTAGTTGGTTTAGCAAGTACAATAGTCAAACATGCAAGAGATGTAATGTGATGAGTACATTCCAGGTTTTCACGTTGATGGGCTACTGCATTGTGGAAGTCATAGTGCAAGTATTAGCAAATGTTATCTGTGCCTTTGCCAAGGGCTGTGTGGGCAGTTGGGCTGGGTGGAGGTGGAGGTGTGGCTTGCAGGAGAGGGGCATTATGTGAATAGGTGGGAGGTGTAGTGAGACATACAGTGAATTGTGGAGTATTTCGGTGGTGAGGAAGCATGCAGGACATGACAATTGTGTGACATGGAAGTTGTAGGTGCTTACCAGAGTCCAGTCCCCCAGGTATTCCAAACAGGCCCTGAGGAAGCAGAATGTCCAAGAACTTCTCCACCCTGTGGGGAGGAGGTGGGGGCCCACCGCCAGTCTAGTGCACGGTAATTTGGTATTGCCATGCCATGGAACGTACCTTCCCCCATAGGTCGTTCCACCTCTTCCTGATGTCCTCCCTTGTGCATGGATGGTTGTCGACTGAGTTGATCCTGTCGACTACTCTCTGCCACAACTCCATTTTCCTGGCAATCAACGTTTGCTGGACATGTTCTCCAAACAGTTGTGGCTCTACCCGGACAATTTCTTCCACCATGACCCTCAACTCGTCGTCTGTGAACCGTGGATGCTTTTGTGGGGACATGGTAGTGGTTGTGTTGATGGTGGGGGGTGTTGTGGGTGTAAGGGTGCAGTGTTGGGTGATTGATGGGGTGTGGGTGGCATGTTGTGAGTGATGGATGCTTGTGGTGTTTGTGTGTGCTCTTTATGTGTGTATTGTGTTGGTAGTGCAGTTGTATGGTGTGTGCTGAGTGAGATGTGTATGTGTGCCTATACTGTAAAGGTGGTGTCTGTCAATTTTTGACTGTTCACACTGTATGTGGTTGTAATTTTTCTTGCAAAGGATTATGGTTTGTGTGATGGTGTGTTATATAGTGAAGTGAGTAGGTGTGTCTGATGTGTGCATGTGTGTCAGGTGTTGGGTATTCAAACTGTCCAATGTGATGTTGTGTTCTGACAGTAGTGGGTTCTGACCACGGCAGTTCGCACCGCCAATGGTTTTCCTCAATGGAAGAACCACTATGCTGATTTGTGGCTCATAATCTGGTGGGTGGATTTTTGTCAGCCCAGTGGTGATAGAGGTGTGACCACCTCTTTCCCGCTCTCCTGTGTACTGGCGATGTTGGATTTTTGGCTATTTTCTGCCGGTCTTCAATTTGTGACTCTTAATACGGCAGTCAGATTACCAACAACATGGAGGTCTTTTGGCGGCCGCCAATGCGGCAGTCTTCCAAAAAGACCACCAAAGTCGTAGTGAGGCCCTATGTGTCAGGTCTGCATTACAAGAGTAATGCAAACCTGTAACAAAATGTTAGTAAATCTGGGCCTCTTTGTTTATAACACCACATGGGCAAATACATTCTGCAATATTTCCTTAGCAAGAGTGGAGAGCATGCATTCCAGATTGAGGGATATTGAGTAAATTACTTGCCTTGAGAGATAAGGTAAAACAATTTAAAACCATACAATCCCATATTTTGGAGAAAGGAAGAAAGTAGGGTACTGGGCTGTGGTTTGAAGGGGAGGACGGGCCGGCTGTGGTTCTCAGATCTCCACTCCGTGTGGCATGTCATTTCAAAGAACAAATCAAAAGCCGTGCTTTTCCTATTGCATAAACATTTAGCGACATAAAAGCAAGGAAAGACAAACGCAGGTTATTTGTTCATTACATTATACAGTCTTGCAACAGAGACCAAACCACAGAATAAATGATCATGAGGGCATGATATTAAACATAAACTGTATTATTTGCGATAAGACATGCCAGCACATTTGTTTAAAAAAATCGTTAGCATTGGTTTTACATATGAAAGTGTTGCAGTGTGATGCTTGTTCAAAAGCAGTACCTGGAATTGAAACAGATGTTTAGTCATTTTGAATCTTTTTGGATACAGTGCATTACATTACAACGCCCAGGCTGCAGGGGTCACTGTTGTTCTTTAGGAAGCAGAGACGAAAACATTTGGATTTTCCACCACTGAGACGTGAAGCATCGCACACTCTCGTGCAGCTTTTTGTGTATGGAGGTCCGACTGACTGTAAGATTTCTTTTGCAGATGAATAAGCGGCTTCACCCTAAACCTTGTTCTAAGTACTTCACATAAACTTAAATAAAGTGTGCTGCATACTGAGCACACTGGGTATATCGTATTACATACAACACGTCCTTGGTTGACAAAGCTTGATTTTATTAGCAAATGAGCCTTTAGTCTCACTCAGTTTATTATATCACTTCTTAGTTTCTGGAGGAATACATGTTCTCTCTCTCTGTGCATATGTTGTGTGTGTTTGGAGATATGTAATATATATATTTATATGTGTGTATATAACAACACATGTCTTACAACACATGGCCTTCTCGGACCAACATACAATTGTTACCCGTTTTTAAAATGTCTTATTAATGTTTGTATTGATACTGTCAGCAGAAAAACTATGCATTATTTTAAAACAGAAAAATATTTATGTTTGTGAGTACATTTGTGTCATATTAAGAAGCAGATCTGTCTGGTGAAGTGAGAGGTTTTTGCAGCTGCTCTTCGCAATGTTTAACTAACAATGTACTCTGATTGCACAGGAATGTTTTGATTGTGTTTGCCTTTCATGAAAATTACGCTTGTTAAAACAAGGATAGTAGCGGAGCTAGGCAGAGTTTTAAAGCTTTTATTCGCCTAAATACGCTGACATTCCTAGAGACTAACTCTGCGGTGAGAAACAAGTCAACTTGGACGAGGCCTTCCATTGTATGAAACGCGCGGTTCCCAGAAATGATGCCATTTTTTTAGTATTATGGGAAATAATTAATTTGTATGATTTCATCTCCGTGAACTACGAGTGTTAGTGCACTAACAGTAGATGTAGATGTTACAGTACAACAAACGCATATATCACCAGATATCTGTGATGGGACATGTTCAACATTTGGGTTATGGTTTTTTTCTGTTAAATGTTTAATTATTATGATAGCTTAGCTTGAAAATGTTTTCAGGCAGGCATGAGTTTACTAACGACCGTAAATGAAAATCGGGATTGTGTTTGGTTGTCTGTAGAAAAAAAATAGCAAAATTCTTAAATATATGGGTAGGTATGTAGAATTTAAAAAAATGCCCTTTGATTTGTTAAACAAATGTTATGTATGAACAAAGGTGATCTTGTTGAAACCGAGAACCCTTCTATCCAAGCTGCAGCTAACACTGGACGCTGATTGGAATTAGAATGTTGTGGTTTTGTTTACCTTTTAATAATAGGATGCTGGGTAAATACTGCACAATGGTCAGTCTGTGCAGAGTAGTTTAGGGCTGTCTTTGTGATGATGGAACCCATTTCTCATCCAGACCCCTAAAGTATATTGTATATTTAATGGGTTCCTGTGAAATATGCATCTTTATATCACTGCATTTTGTGCAATGAAAGCACCTAAATAAATGTCAAGGTATATACGCGTCAACACACCTACATATCTTGAGTCGATTCCAAAATGGTAGAAGTAGACGTGGAGGAAATGGGACAGAGAAGATCAGACAAAAGGGCATAAACATGATACTTCTGTATGTTTTTATATTTTTCCCATCACTCTTGAAACAGATGCCCCTCGTCTGATATCACAATGGGCAACTAAAAGGAAATCGTTTTACAGAATGGATCTTGGGTCAGTTATTTTAGGCTATAATTCTCGTATACCACGAGAGACTATAATGTAAAGAAAACACCTATTTTGACCTATGTGCTAGATACGTTTGTCGGTTGTATGATTTTGGAACAATGCAATAAAGAAAGCTGGTTAGATGTGAGTTCGGAGGAAGGGAATGGGTGTTTGTGGAAAGGTGGGAGAGAGGTGTAACATAGAGGCTGGCTTGCAGTGGGAGGTGAAGGTGGAAGTGATAGAACCAAGGTGGAGATAGGCAGGGAATGGGAGGGAGAGGAAACAATTTTAAGAGAGACATAATGAGGGGAGCGGAACAAAGTAAGGAGCTGGGCGAGTGAAGGCACGATGAAATAGGACTGAGTTTGAAACAAGATTTGGAGATGAGCTTGGGATGTTGTGGGCAGAATATTGGAGTGGAGGGGAGGGGAGAAGGCCATGTTCAGGCAAGAGGTGGGGGAGGGGCACAGGAGAGGAAGTGTAAATGTGGGAGGTGCGAAGGGAATACTATAGGAAGCAGTGGAAAAGGGAGATGGAGAAAGAAAGGGAAATGGATGGGGAGGAAATAAAGAAGGAAGTGGAAGGGCAAACACAATGGAAGGAAGGGAATGAAATAATGGGAAAAGGAGAGATGGGAAGGCTATGTAAGGGGATAACAAGGTAAAGGGAAGTAAAAATAGAAACAAACTGGTTAATGTGTATCAGAGAAAAGACCCTGAACGCTGTTGGTGCATAACAAGTGGTTTTGTTCAGGTGCAGACGAAGGAGAGTTCTGTAGCTTGTAGGACAGATTCTAGGAAGTTTTGTGAGAAGGATTTGATTCCCAGAATTCTTCAGCGGGCTAGAGACAATGAAATCTGTATTTGCTTCTGGTGAAAATAAGGGCAAGTGACTTCACCGAAATCATCAGCCAATGGGATACTGTTTTTTGGGAGCAGATAGTCAATTTATGCATAAGTTTGCCCTTAAGTTTAATAACAACAGTGTCCAGGAAGGTAAAATGTATTTATTTGCAGATTTTACATGACATTTCTAAACTTTTGCTGCACATTTACAAATTCAAACATTTTTCCCCTGGAGAATTTTGTCAGGTGAAACTTAACGGAATTTAAAAAGGAAAAATGTATTTTTAATTGTGAGATTTGGAATTAATTGCAGAAAACCAGAAATTCTGCATGCAATTCCTAATTTTTAAGCGGATACTCACAATTGTATTTAAAATCCTTGAACTCCTCAAATTCTGGGCTACCTCACTGTGCGATACATTTTGGTAAATGGAGCATCGGACTGCAATTGAAAATAAAAACTAGGGGAATTCACTGGAGCACAGAGATCAGTTAACATTAATAGACAACCCAAATCATTTTAATAAGAACATTGAAAAGCATGGGTGAAAGAAACTATGCACACATTCTCACCATCATTAATAAGGATACGTTTCAACAAATAGGGCCATCAGGAGACTGTATGTGCTGTGCATGTCAAGGGTAGTCAGGAAATGGACCGATGAAAATGGTCTGCTTGTTACATTTTTGCTTCAAATATGTAAACCAAAGGCATCCATGGTAGTTCCAGGATCGAAAGGTACAAGGCACGATTTAGAGATAACCACTGACCATCTTGTAGTTAAATGTATACTATATATCTTGAAATGCTGATGTAGACCCATCCCTCCTAAACCCTACCTGGACACTCTTGGTATGTACATAAAAAGAAGAGTGACAGAAAATGTTATAACGCTTGTATTGGTGCATATTGTCCTGCACCCTGACCTCTGACTGGAGGTCACAATAGTCTTGGGGAGCAGGACAAAGCCAATAGTTGGAAAAGGAGTTTAAATAGAAAATATGTGTAATAACTAAAACGATCTTTAAAGATCACCTTGCTACTTTTCTACCCTTAGCTGCAATAATCCGTTTTAGTGTCTGGGAATCAACTTTAAAGTCAACACATCTGCGTCTATAGATGCCACATATAGATAGATCTTAATGCAGGGGGGGTTTGTTGGTGACTCACGGGCACCGAATTGACACCAGAATTTTATGATATCCACATAGATTGAATGTGCATCCAATGGATCATATACAGTCAGGGGTTATTTAGAAATTCTGGCATGGATCAGGCCTACTTTCAACAAACTCCCCTTAAAGGAAAAGACTATGGCGAAAATTTAGGAACCCCTATTGCCACCTTAGCGCTTCCATAGTGTCATTATTTTGATGCTAGGGTGGCGCTAAAGTGACTTTTCCCACATGTCATATTTACAAAGTGGCGCAATGCATGCATTCTGCTACTTTGTAAACCCTTGCGCCACATTATGCCTGCACCAGGCATAATTTATGCAAGGGGGCTTTCTGGCTCTAGGAGGCCCGCACAAATGGCGCAGTGAAATTTAACAGATTTCACTGTACCATTTTTGGCTTCATTTGTAACGCCTGCTCAGAAACCTGTGGGCCTCCTTGCACTTTGCTACACTAGTGTCAACATTTTTGACGCTAAGGTAACAAAGCGCCACAATACCATCAAAAAAGTTTAAGCTGTTGTGCTAACGACCGCCACAGTGAGCCACATTATAAATATGGAGCAACCATGGTGTCATTAAGTGCTGGTAGGGGGTGCAGAAAAAGTGGTGCATCAGCTCTCAGGCTCCACATTTTTTTAAATATGGGCCTATGTCCGACCAAAATTATTTATCAGAATTTGCAATGCTTTCAAACGAATCAAATCAAGCATGTGCAATGGTAAAATCAACCTTAGGATGAAAACAATTCAGAAAATCCCAGTTCAACTTCATTTGAACTAGAGGCATTTTTTCCCATGAGCGAATTTGCATGCTGATTCTGATTACTGGCCTTATCTATGCTCAGTTATGGTTTATCTCTGCAAGCTATCAATACTTCCTCTCCAGTGCTAGTTGGCGCTAAAAATGGGTGTGCCATTTTCTTGAAAGTTAACCTAAAACTGCTTTTATCGTAAGTTTGAAAACGGATGGATGCCACCAGTCTTCTCTTTTCTCAAAATCACTTGAAAAGAACATGAAAGTCTCAATTTTAAAGTGAAAACCATGTCCGCAAACATTTGTGAACTACAAGTAATAATCATAGTAATCTCTGTGATTACAGGAAGTTTACAAGATCGAAACTGGAGGCCATATGTATGGAAAAGTGATGGAGTGAAGTGCAGAAAGTCAACTTGCTCTGCTGCACTGTGTCACAGGTAAAGGGCAGAAATGCACCATATTTAAAAGAGTACCACACATTCCTACATTTTTCCCTGCACTGCCAACACAAGCACCCTTGCACCACAGTGCAAGGGTGCCTGAGTTTCATGCAGGATGTTTTTTATGCAGGAAGGGACACGTCTCTGCACAAAAACTATCCTGAGAGGCACAATCATTTTTTTATGTGTGCTGCAGAATGCAGCACACATAGAAAGAGGGAGTAATAAGGAGAAATAAAGATATTTCCCCTTGTTATGCCTCCCATGGGAAGTCGTAGCATTTTGGCACATTCCCAGGTTTACAACTTCTTGTAATTCTGGGAATGCATCAAACATGGGAGTTACATGGAAACATCCAGGCAATGTCCATGGAACGCCTTCCCAGAGGAGAATAATGCAACACAGTGATTTTTGCTGCATTTGAGTTACTGCAGATTTATGATGTCATAGGAGTTGTGCCGCTCTTGCACCATATCAGTAGGTGCAAGAGGGATGCAACCAAGGTCGTAAATATGGCCCTTTGTATTTTTGCACCCCCTAGATTGCACAATATTTGAAGAAACTCAATTAAATTGGAGCCAAGCTTGACCAAAAGAATAGTAATCCATGGTTATCCGAAAACAAATGCTCAGGATGTACATGTCATGAATAACTGCAAAATATTGCAGAGCATCCATTGAATATAAATGAGACATCAAGAGAAATTGGCCAAATTAGCTCAGCTTTGAAACACACAAGATATTAATGACCTTGTTGTGAAAGGTCATTAGGCCCTGATTGGATGTCGTGGCTCGCAAGTTTCAGGCACATGCTAATTTCACCCATCTGCCTTCAAGATGTTGCAAAAGGACCCCATTTCATATGCTTTGCGAATGACCCCCATTTGTTCTGGTTAGGAATTGGTGCAGAACATCTGCGTACATGCAGATAGGGTGATATTTGGAACTAGCGATAACAAATGAGTGTTAGCTGCCTCCCAGGGGCATTTATGGTGGCAAAAAATGGTGCACATATTTCAGTATAAATTGCTTTTGTGACGGATGGGGTTTGTACAAATGTATGAGAACCCATGAAAGGCATACGTTCAATGGAGAAAATGACTCTCAGAAAAGTGTCTTGATGTATCTCTGTCTTTGTCTCTCTTTTTCTCAACAAGGTTATTTTTCATTTACAGCCAGGCCCAGATTTGCAAAGGCTTTGTGTCAGCTTTGTGTTACTTTTTCAAGGCAGACGTGATGCAAAGTCTTTTGGTGGGATTTAAAGTCCAATGCAAATCATGATTTGCTTTGGATTGTAATCCAAAGTAATTTACATTACTTTGCATGAAGGGGTATTCCATGGGTGGGGTGATGCTTGGGCAAATCAAGGGTTTTGACACAGATCAAGAGTTGTGGGATTTGTGCCATACTTCTGCACTTCCCTGAAGCAGGGGTAATGAAGCGACATTTTTTCCTCATTTTTCCTCTCTGCATGTGTGCTGCATTCTAAAGTACACATACAAAGCGGAAAATGCTTTAAAGCATAGTTTGGGTCATGTAGGATCCCCTTCCAGCACAAAAACCAAGCTGATCACGACACAGACACATTTGCACTGTGGCGCAAAGGTGATTGCGTTGGCGTATGGCTGCCAAAAGTGTGCCAATGCAGAGAGAGAGAGAGAGAAAGAGCGAGAGAGAGAGAGAGAGAGAGAGAGAGAGATAGAGAGAGAGAGAGAGAGAGAGAGAGAGAGAGAGAGAGAGAGAGAGAACTGCTCCACTTCTCAGTAGATGTGGCATAGTTCTGCTCCCCCCCATTCTTGAAGCTCCTAGCAGCCACTTTACATGCTGCACTGCACTGTGTGAACTCTTTGTAAAACTGGCATCCAGTCTTTATTTCAGTAAAGGTTTGTATATCCTCACATTTTGAACTTGTTCTGTTCATTTATAATGGCTCATTTGAGCAAGAGGGGTATGCATTTGTTTACGATGAAACAAATACATCAGAAGCTCAGATGCTGAAAATGTAAAGTTTAAAAACAAGTCAAGATTTTCAACATAATTTTAAACAAAGGTTCATATTTGACTAATGTTCGGAGCTTGTGGAGAACGATAGCCTCACACTTAGGACACAGAGTTAGGTTGGTTTGGGGTTTAGCAGCTTAGGTTGTAGACTTAGGTTTAGCACTAGTATAACAGTCAGAGGACAAGGCTGAGACTAGATGGTGAGTTTTAGGCTTCCATCATGCCAGTGCTTTTTTGTCCATTTGGTGATTATAGCCATAAACATTTTAATCACATTTTGGGTTTTTAATTTGGGACATTTTGCTTACAGTGTAACTGATTTTGGGTGTTGTTAACGTCAGCTGGGGGAGTGAATGACACAGAATTGGTGGACCTCACTGCTCATGTGCCAGCCACGGTACAAAACATGGCCACCGGCCTAAAGGAGCATGGACCAAGGCCTATTGAGACTACAGCGCTACAGGTATTAATAAAATGAATCCATTGTAAATGATGTGATATTTTTTTTACCTGTCAATTTGGTACTATATCAGATGTAGTTGGTGCAATGCAAATTGTAATGATCTTTTCGAATGCTTGTGGTCTTCTCCACAAACTAAAGTGATTTATTACTGTATACAATTTAAAAGCATCCAGCACTCTCTTAGTTGATGCCCTATTTTGGAAAAAAATATTACTGTACTGGTTTTATCTGCTTTGTTACTTGTCCCTAACAGCATGGTCTTCAGTTGACTGACTTAGTTGATTTCTGGAACTTTATAGTGCTCTGACTTGTGGCCTTGCATAGACTTCAGAGCAATACTTTATACTAGTGAGGAGTTTGTAAAGGGTTAGAGTAGTTGTGAACTGGCCCCATGTTATACAACTGACTTTGAGCGAGTTGTGGTTTTAGGGACAACACAACCATCCGTGTTTGGACTTGCAACCCCTTACTTGTAATATAAGCAGAAAATACAATTCATAGCAGGCTTGGAGCTGTTGGCTGAAAAATCAGCAGGCAAGTTGCCCTCATGAGCTGCGGTAAGCGGACAATTATGGATTACTGATATATAATTAGGGCCCCAATTTTATGGTATTTCTTTTACATGTCTTTCTGTATTCACCAATATGTACCATATTTATTTTTTCATATTTTGTTTTATTATTTTATCTGTTTGTATCCCTTTTATTTTTAGTTTTGTGGAAAAAGAAGCCGCAGCGGTATATTTCGGTATTTAACCAATAAACGTACATTCATACTTGAACGCCTGCTCTTTGTTGTTGCTACATGAACCTATATATGGTGAATCATAACATGAACACTGCAGCCTACACACATTCATAGCTGCTTCAGCTTCAGTATAACACGTTTTCCTCTTTTACTCCCCTAGCTGCCGGCCTGCACTGGTTGACAACATTGAGAATCAATCAAAAATAGTTTTTCTCCATTTTCTCTATATTTAAAAATGAACACTGGCAGGGACATGCATGACTTTAGGTCTGCACGTGTAAAATGAATAAAAGACAGAGAACTGGGAGGCTGATATATAATTGTGAGATAGCGCATTAGCATTTCCCCCATTTTGAGGTGAGGGGAGTTACGTAAGCTAGAGAGTGTGTGGGGCTGTGGCTGGTACTATGTTTCCAGGGCAGTTAAAGTAAGGTCCGAGATGGCTTAGACTTCTTTGGCATCCCACCTTTTCAGGACCACTGACTGGCTGCAGACAGACGGAAGCCCGGATATGAGGTTGAGTCTTTCTCCCGCTTTCTTTACCACCAACACACACACCCCTTCACAATACACACCACTGTCAGTACTCAAGATCTTTGACATCTACCTCTGGTGCAATTAATGGAAATTAATGTTAGGATAAAATGTGGTCTAGTGGCTAAGTCGCTGACTTTAGAATCTCAGTTTCAATCCCACCCTGTGCAAGCGACTTGGCAAACCACTTAATGAACCTGTGTCTAGTGCATTAACTGTCCATAAACTAGTCTCCTCTCCTATCATTCGTAGACACCAAGGGGCAGATTTATGAAACGTGGTGCTGCATCTAGCGTAGCGCCGCTTTTCTTGCACCCCTTAGTGCCCCCCCTAATACCACCATGTGTGCGTCGTATTTAATATACAACGCACCATGGCGGTATTTAGAGTGACTAGCGTCATAATTTTTATGCTAGTCCGGCACTTTGCAGGATTAGCGTAAAAAATGATGACGCTAATCCTGCAAAGCACCCAGAGGCCCATTGTAATCAATGGGAGCCTCTTTTTAATGCCTGCACTTAGCAGGCATTAAAAAATGCTGGTAAAAATGATGCGCCATTTGTACGGCCCACCTAGTTTCTAAATGTCCCTGTTGCATACATTTTGACTGGCACAGGCGTAATTTGGTGCAAGGGGTTACAAAGTGCCACAATGCAAGCATTGCACCACCTTGTAAATATGGGTGGTGTTTTTGCCCTTCCAATGCCACATTAGTGTAAAAATTACGCTAATGTGGAATTGGAATGACACAAGCCCTCCATAAATCTGGGCCTAGCTTGTCTTTGGCCTTGTAATGTGCTGCATTTTGTGCAAGTTCGAGCTATACAGATATCACATACATATATATCTACATACCTACATATAATGCGAGTGTGAGAAATGCAGTGGTTAAGTATATGAAGAATCATTCTACTCCCAACTAGGACCCTCATTACACGTTAAGGGATACATTCTGATCCTTGCACAAACAGAAGTTTGCTCAGGGATCGAAATCACCAGTTGTATGATAATTATCACAGCCTTGCAGTTTTCCCTTTATAAATTCTGACACGTCTAACCAGATGAAATGTATCAGGAAAGGCCTGGAGAAAAAGTCAAAACATGCAAAGTGTGATGATTTGGGAGACTATGCATCATTTTTAAATTGTAAACTCAGAATCGGAGGTTTTTATCTCGCCCTGGGGTAACGGTACCCCATGTGGTAAATATTGCACCGTGCTCAGATCAACTTGTACTGGGAGCCTTGATGTGCACCATAGAGAATCTTATCACAACAACATCCATAATTCATAGCAGTCCGTTGCTCACAGGTCAGGTTTGCCAAAACATATCGTCTGCAGAGGCTGGCTGCAGCAGCCTGTTTATAGTGTATATGATGCTGTACCACATGCAGGCTTGCATTCAAGCACTTTAACATGTTCAGAGCAGTGCTTTAAATGGGCCGGTACTCTCCGGTACTGAGTACCGGGACTTTTTTATTTTAAAAGGGAGAGTACCGGCACATCTCAAGAAAAACTTAATACTTTTAATTGGAGAGTACCGGCACTTCTCAGAAACAAGCAGGTACTCTAGTACAGAGTACCTGCACTTCTATTTTTCCATTTAAAGCACTGGTTCAGAGGGTACAAGAGACACGCCGTAGTGTCCGCTTTTGAATGGTTATGACGATGGCACAGTAGGCTAACCAGTGCAGGAGGTCACATTGTAACCTGGCATCAATCAACAAGGCGTATTGTCTAATAACTCATTATTTGGTGAAATTTACATTTCCCCATCTCCTCGCTTGAGGTGGGCGGACACAGCAACGAGAGAAGTTGTGTGTTTTGCTGCTGAGGCCAGGGCTTAATTTGAGCATGTGGTTGCAGCTAGGGTACCCCAGCACTCTTTTTTTAGGGACCGAAATTTATTTTTCCATTATTAGACTTCGACCTAGAACAAGAGAGAAAAGAGCAGAAAAGGGGGAAGAAAGAGGACAAGAATGACAGAAAAACAGTGACAAAGGGAGACAATGGGAATTAAAAAGATCCTGCTGGAGTGGGAATAAGGGGCACGGTGTGTAGGGTGGTGGATGGGAGAGGCATGAGGTGGAATCGAGGCTTGACAGTATTGGTTTTAGAGAACTTCAACATTCAGTAGGCCGACCTACTTCTGAGAAAATGGTTGGACAACCGGCACTTATTATTTTAATAACTTATTACTGGTCATTGGTGAACACCGCCCAGAAGTGCAGAAGGAGTGAAATCCACAATTTCCTCCACAAATTCCTCCAGGTACCTGGAGTGAGCTGCACAGGCTGAAGCCCGGGACAGGCGCCACTGGCTTGAAACGTGTGACTTTAAATCAGATGTAAACCTTTTAGGCCCCATTTCAAATCCAATTTCAATTTCAAACTTACTGTAGCACTTAGCACTCAGTAAGAGGCTACAACTTTCAACCTTTCTAATTAATGGCCTGTGGGAGATATTTTGTCAGCAGCTCAAAACTGAAATGTAATTCAAGCAGAGTGTCAATAACGAATCCTTCTTGACCAGAAAGTGCCTTGTTTACCATTCGCCCATATGTATGTTCTCTCCATCAACAGTGCTCTCAAAGCAGCAGATATTTCCATAGGATACTCAGGGCTTTGGGAGAAACCCAGGCATGATGCATCGTTGTGAAAGGTTTCGTGAAGCGATTTCTAAGGCGAGACCGGTACATAACAAATACAAGTGGGCCATATTGTTCGACAGGACTACCTCTTTATGGAAAGAGGATCCAGATGCCCTGTAGTGTGAACATAAGATGAAACTGAAGAAGTTTTCAAACATAACTCGGATGTGCAGAATAAATGAGACAGACCTTTTATTGCATAAGTACTTAAATGTGTGCTTCTTTTCTGCTCACTGCAACACTGTATATGTTTGAAACAATATGTTCTACTCTAGGAAATGGAAAGGACAATATTAAGAAAACGGAGATTCTGTGCTTATCTGCAATACAAAATCATTAACTGATAGTGAGTAGGTTTCTAAATGAAATCAGATCAATGCATATACTTTTCTTTCTTAATTTGTCAGCATTGGGGTCATCATGCTTACAGCAGTATGTGTTAGAATGTGAAAATAGGCAATTATTACTGCTATATAATATGACAAATTATTTACCATCGTTCGCTTAAGAAGCTGCATAACTTGTTTTTCCTTGCTGCATAATTTGCCTTTCCTTGCCGCATAATTTACTCAGCCCGCTTCCACATAACGCCAGTGGCCCTGACTGTGATTCGCTAAAAATGCTGCATCGTTAATTTTCATGTGCAAAATCAATCAGAGAGGTTGTTTCTCTTTTAGACGCACTTGAGAATCACGGTATTCTCTGCTTACCAAAACAGGGAGAGGAGATGGATCCTTACCACAGACGGGCGACATTTCAATTCTGCGGGAAACAATTGTCAGAATGCAGGATTCTGCATTTCAGGTGGGAAACCCTTCTCTCCAAGCTAATTCTTGCAGCTTAATTTCCCACAATAAGGCAAATGTCATCTTTATTGCAAAAGGAAATGAGAAGGGAATAGCAAATATAGAGTTGTTGTTGTTATTATTTTCTATAACATTATTTCTGAAATGTTTGGTGAGAATTATCCGTCTTGTAAAAGAAAAAACTCTCCTCGTATTGATACTTTATTTTATTAGTCACACTGCTGCTCCAAGTGCAACATTTATACTAGAAACATTTCTTCGAATATTGATATTTGATTAATTTCCCTCCAAGTTCAACATTCATACTAGAAAAATATCAGCCAATTCTTTTATTTGATTAGAAGGTCTCCAAGTACAACAGCTACGCTAGAAAACTTCAGCACAGACTGATTTTTGCTAACATTGATTTAGTTTCTTTGCTGTGTTGATGAGCTTTAAAGGAAGTCAGGTACCGCATTTGCGCGGACAGTTTCAGGAAGCTTGGAAAAAATATATTCTTCAGTTCGCACACCTCTCGTTGCGAGGTGAGTCAAAATGTACGTTCATTTAAACCATCTGTACTTGATGCAGTCTTGCGGACAAATGTAAATATGTTTTGGCTGACTGGGCTCCTTCCGGCCATGCGGCACTATATCTCCCCCTTGTGGTGAGGTGCTGCTGGGGCTGCCTGAGGTAAGAACACCAGCAGAGCAGTTTTAAACCCCCACCCCGACCCTTGCAGCCGTCTTCATCGGACCGAAGGCGGGAATAAGTTTGTGCGTGCGTCCCCCGAAAAAAATCACGTGGTCAACGGATAGTAGTCATTAAATCTCAGAGGCAGTGCTTTCATGCCGTACAAAAAGCACACTATCCGCGGCGCAAACATAATATTTAAAATCCAGCATAGCTGAGAAAATGTCAGCAGTGCCAAAACCACTCGTGCCCGACATCAGACAAGTTTGAAAAATATTCATTTTTATATAGCTTGCTTGCTAGGAAGTGTACATTTTAAACTTTTTTTTCTGCCTAGTTTTAATTCACCCTAGTTTCCCTTCCATCTCCTTGTTCGCTTTTCACTCTATTCCCACATAATATAATTTCTCTACCTGTTACTAGCGCTGTCATTTCTCTTATGCTCCTACCGTGTTTTGCTCTGACAACTTTTCCCACGCACCCTACTTCTTTATCTCCCATTGCCCATCATCTTCTCATCCGAATTCTCTTTTCCCACCCCTCGTTTTCCCTCTCTCTGCTTTTGATCCTCCTTTTCCGTGTATACCGTTTCCCACATTTCTTTCCCTTCAGTCTGCTTTCTTTCTGTCACCTTAATTTTCCCACTGAATTCTTTCTTTCCAATCGGACTTCTTTTCCATCCTCCCAGGTTTCTCTCTCCTCGCCCTGTTTTTATGTTTTCTCCCGCCTCCTCTTTTTGCATATTTCCCTTTTCTTTTTTTCCCTGGCATCGTGTTGCCCCCATCTCGTTCCCTTCACAGATCTCTTTTTATTCGTTCTCTCTCCTTCCACTTTTCCCTTTCTCTCACTCTCCTCCACATCACATTCTTCTACTCCATCAGCATCCCCTCTCTGGTACCTGCCCCCCTCTCCCCGCTCCATCTCTCTGCAGTGCTCATTTGTGACCACTTTTCATGTATATATGGCTTGGCACAAACAACAGATGCCTTTTCCTCAGCAGATCGGAGGACATTGCTGTCCATATGTGTAATGGGGTGGAAGTGCGCGCGCAGCACAAGCTATGGAAGTGACTGTACCTTCCGCAGCAGCAGCTCAGAGAACAGCGAGCTCCTGGTACAACTTGGTACACACTGACTCAGAAATTAGACTGATCGCCGCTATTGCATGCAAAACGTGCTCATCCCAGAGCCACTAGCCTAGAGGGATGCCGTCCGAGTGCAGAAATAACGGGGGGTGCTTGGCATCTGCTGTGGGTTTCCTTTTCCCCAAAGAGTGTTGCTCTTGTGCGTTGATGATATCAGACTTACTGGTAATACCTAGCAGGTGCATTCAGGGCAGGGCAGAATTTTGATTTCACAGGGCATTTCCCCGGTCAGCTAGTGATTTTAGAGGATTGGAAAGCCTGGGGCCGTGGTCACTGTCCCCAGCTCTCCAAGGTTAGCTGCAGCTGGCACAGGGAGACTTCAAAAGACTAAAAAAGCGAAGGGGGAGGACACAGGTAGAGAGAAAGCGATCGATCAGAGAGGGAGGGGAGAAGTGAGAGAGAACAGATGGATGGAGAGAGAGCTGGCACAAGGATGCAAAGGAAGCGGGCTGGTTTGGGCACCTATGCCAGAGCTACTTTTGATTTCTCAGTCCAGCCCAAGGGACTAGTAACTACAAGCAAGCGAGAAGTACCTCTACAGCAGTGGTTCTCAACCTTTTGATTCTTGTGGACCCCCACTTAATCATTACTGGAACCCAAGGACCCCCCAATGAATCACTATTAGTATCTGGAGACCCCCACTGAGTCATTACTTGAGGCAGGAAACCCCAGCCTAAGAATTTTTGATCATTTGACCCACAAAACAATGCACAAAAAATACAGAAACAAGCATATTTCTAACAAATACACAAAATAGTTAATCATTTATTTAATTCACAAACAAATATTTAAAAAATCCAGATTTTGAAAGGAAGGTTGGACCTTTCCTAAATTCAAATGAGGCCACTAGTCGTCAATACTACATTCTGTTTGATGCACTTGCACTGCTTCCACGAATCAAAATGAGGACACCAACTTCATTTTTAGCCTCCAGTTTTAAACCGCTTCACATTAATAGAACATGTTAAAATGTTCAGATTTACACGTTGCTCTTCTAATTCATATACCCTGTATTTATTTGTTCATATTATTTAATTTTCTAAGCTGGTGTGGACCTCCAGAGTAGGCATCGCAGACCCCTAGGGGTCCCCGGTTGGGTAGGGTACCACTGTTATACATCATCATTCATCATTGCTAACACACAACATACATTAGTGCTGACCCCACCCCATGACATCATGTCACAGAATATCCTGTAAGTAGTACATTCTGGTGATGTGGCATCAGGCATTACTTCTGGACCCCTCCTGCACCGACCCCTTTACTTCATACCCCATGACACCTTACATGAGCATTGACTTCGTAGCCATGTCTTTCTGCATCATGGGTGACTCTGCTCATGGTATCACATGTGACCGTACTGCCAGTTGTGGGGTTTCACAGTGTTGAAGTAAAAATTGGCTTGCACGCCTCCTAGAAGTCTAAATCCATTTATAAACAAAAGAAGAAAAATGTATATCACAATGTGAAGGGACAAGGGGCTCCTCTCGTAGAAGCGAGCATCTAATGCTAAAACTCTTCACCAATATATGGAGTTTTTATAGAGTTTTGAATACAGACACCAATGGAATATACGTTACTGAAACCAAAACGCTGATGTCATTGCAGGTGTTTTGGATCGCATGAGAGAGACACAAAAAAGTACTTTAAAAGAGATAACAATAAAAAAAAATCCAGATGCTGAACCAGAAACTTGAACATTCTTGCATAGAGCTGCTAATTCTGAGAATAAATACGTCAGAAATGTTGCATCCCATAAGACCATAGTCAACATCGACAAATAAGATCACGGCAACCAGGGCAACGTGGCTTATGCTATTAAGGTAATGATAAGGAAAATGTAGCCAATTGCTCAACAGGTGACTTTCTCTGCAAGGTCTACTCTAGCTCACAGGACCATGCCACCAGGCACAGCTGACGACACATCTAGGGGTGCCAGCTGCAGTTTCCCCTATTGCTTCTTCGTGCATCACAGCCGGCTCCGTCCGCACAACTTGAGGTGTCATAACAGGACCTTCCTCTGTGGCACTCTGACTCACAGTTGCTGCCTCCACTACAGCACTTGCAAACTACACCTTGGATCAACTGACTCATGTCAAGCAGATTGTCTGTACAAGAGTTGGTAGACAGAGGGGCTTATTTGCAAGCAGCTTGCGCCGCTGGTGCAGGCTGCAGGCACATATCTAAAAGGCTACCAAAGCCACTTTGCATGGCTTTTTACGACCTTGTGGATATGGAGTAAGGTAACACAGTGCAAGTCACTGCATTGCCTTACCTTGCACCAAGGTGGTATTTTCATGGGTGTTGCGTGGGTGTTCCCACGCAACACCCATGGATTTTGACACATTCCCAGATTTACAAGGTTTTGTAAACCTGGGAATGTGTCAAAAGCCTATGCTACCCATGTGTGGTGTAAGGGTGGCGTAACAGGGAGAAATATCTTTATTTACCCCCATTTGTTTCCTCTTGGTATGTGTGCTGCATTTTCTGTATGGAAGGGATTAAGGAGAGACATTTTATGCCAATGCAAAAAAGAGTAAGACCATTACTATCCCCAAACCGTGGCCCTTATTTATGCTTTTTTAGCACCACATTTGCATCATTTTTTGACTCAAAAGCGGCTCAAACTTAAAATATACAATTACATTTTGAAAGATTGCGCCGCTCTTATGTAAAAAAATGACACAAATGCGGCACTAAAAAAGTATAAAAATGGGCCTACATTTCTAAAGTTGCTACAATCATAAAGGTAAAAAAGCAGTATTAAATGTTCTACAAATCAGCGTTGGAATAAGTCAAGCATCACACATGGCACTACCATGTATTGCAACACAGTCTCACAAAAAATAATGGAGGCAGGTCCTAAATAAAGTTAAAATAAGTTAATTATTTCAACTTTTTAAATAATTACATACATGTAATTTTTTAGTTGTATAAACCATAAAAAATGAATAATTAAGTAGTTAAACACTAAAAAGTTAATTTATTAAACAATAAAATACATTTTAAAACTTTTTAAAAAAAATACAAAAAGTATGTACATTAATTAAAAAACAACTTTTAATTACATGAATTAAATATAAATTAAAAATGCAAATGCTATCGAGGAAGGCTTTGATTTATTTTGTTTAAACATTATTATACCATAAAATAATATACATTTATTTATTTAATAAACATTTATCGTGAAGTGTTATTGTACTCAAATATATTATTTTATGACTTCAGGTTAAAATTATTTTTTAATTACTTTTACATTTATATTTTACGCTAAAATAGTTGTAATAAAAAAATAAAATAATAAACCTTATTCATTTTCTATATATTTTTCCATTGGGGAATCTCCACTGCAATGGCAGGGATTTTCACGTATATGAGAAAAGTTACTTGTAGTAACTTTCCACTTATAAATTGAGTCTTTGATGTTTCCAACCCCTGCACTGAGGAGTAAAGACATATAAATTTACACTCAGAAAGGAAGAATAGTGAAAAGTTGTAGACTTACACTTAGGTCCAGGAATTGATTTACACATAAGTAAATCTACATGTGTAAATTTAGCTTTGTGTGCTCAAAGTGTGGAGTTATTCATGTTTTTTAAAAAAAGTACAAAAGACCTGCTAAGCGCACTGTTGGGACTGGTGTTGCTTGGCAGTTGTCCACTATGTGCCTTACCATAGGCCTCGCTGAAATCTCCTGACTTATCCTGCCCAAAGTCCATCTTGCTCCTTCTTGCCTGTCCCACCCATTGACTAGCAGTCTTCCTCAGGCCGTGTTGCCCTCCACTAACGCTCCACTCCCACCATCACCCATCCTGATTCAACTACCACAACATGCAGAGTCGTGCCCCATGCACTCATTAGCACCTGCTGCTTTTCCCTGGGGATAGGTTGTCGACTGCCATTTCCGCCAATGTAGAGACTTTTGGACACCCATTGGGATATACTGAGCTGAAATCTTTTTGGAAGTAACTGCACGAGTAGTGAGTGAAAATGGCAAAATAGTGGCTAACACATTCTAATGAAATGTTCCCACGTTCTCATACTGTGTGCATTCATTCCTAAGTACCCCTGCATCTTATAAATATTGTTTATTAGGTTTATCACTCTGTTGAACAATTTGTGATGTATGTAAAAATTGCACTATCATAAACCTACCTTGTTTGAGCCCTGTTTTTTGTTCATGCTTACAGTGCTAACTGTAAGTGCTTGTCTATAACGTTGACCCCTGCCTAAGGGGCATATTTATATTCCATTTGTGCAGAGTTTGTATAATTTCTTTTACGCAAATTTGGCGCAAAACTAACTCCATATTTATAGTTTGAATTTAGACACGTCTATCGTCAAAATATTGGAGTTTGTACCATTTCTTAGATGCATGAACCAACCTTGTGTCTATGAGATGCAAGGTAGGCGTTGCCATCTAAAAAATGGTTCTAATCCCATAGCCTCATATTTATCCCCGTGCTAAAGTAACGCACGGGTGGGAGGAGGGGCTAAATAATGGTGCAAAGCTCGCTTTGCACCATTATTTAACACCTGCTCAGAACAGGCGTTATGGCACCTGCGGACCCACTTCCATGGTTAAACACCATGAAATGGGTCCACAGGTGCCCCCCTCAAGCCCCAGGAACACCCCCACCCACAACAGAGGGACACCGGAGGATGGGGGACCCCATCCGAGGTAAGTAGGGTAAGTATAGGTAAGTATTTTTTTTTTTAATTAAAGTGCCACTGGGGCCCCCCTGGATGGTACAGGGTGCAATGGCCATGCCCAGGGGACACTGGTCCCCTGTGCTGGCCATTGGGTAGTGGACATGACTCCTGTCTTTTCGAAGACAGGAGTCATGTGGCATGGATGGTTTAGCGTCAGAAAATGACGCTAGGCTTGTTAGAAATATTTCTTTTGCCTGTAACCAGCCTAACGTCATTTTTCAGTGCAAAACCCCCTTCTCCCATACCGCCTAAAATCATTTTTTGTTACACTAGCCCACCCTTTGCACCGGCTTGCACCATTCCATAAATATATTGCCCGGCTAGTGCTCAGGAATGGCACTAGCCGGTGCTAAACTTTTTGATGCGAAACTGCGTTAGTGCAGTTTTGAATCAAAAAGTATAAATATGGCCATAACTTGCTTAACTGAAATGTTTGCATAATTTTAATGATACTATTTGAATATCATTTCACTAGTTCTCATGAGCTCAGACTAGAGACCTTCTTGCATTTTTAAAGAACTAATCACATGACTCTATTCAAAACTTCAGAGCAATAGTGTATACATTTGTGCTCTGCTGTTGCTAGAGTAGCTTGTTACATTCAACTGAGCTAGTGTAAACTCTGGCTGGTTGATTCTGTGATTTAGAGACTACAGTAGAAGTTTATTTTGGTTAATAAACCCTTTCAGACTTGGTGTGTGAGACGTTTTTCTTTAACTAATTTGGACCTCTAAGTGCATTTCTAAAACTCTTGGGATTGCATATCATTAGTATGAAGATTACACATATTTTTACCTTATAATAAATTACGATGAAGATGTATCTTTTTTTTCATATAGCCAAAAACAATTCAAAAGTTGGATGACAAGCAGAAAACTCAGCCTAAACCCATACAACCCATACAAAAGGAATTCTTGGTGCTCTTGTCATCAGATCATAAATCTTTAATATGAAGATTATTGCCAAACGTGATAAAAATATCCAATTCACTGGGCGTAATTTTTGATTGTAGGCTAGCAGTAGAAGAACTTCTCAGCAATGCAGTGAGGGAAGCCCAATATTAATTGAAGATAATTAGAAAGAAGAAAGCTTTCATATCCAAAAATAACTTAAAACCAACAGTCCAAGCTGGGTCTACAAAGAATTGACTGAGGAAATGCCCTAGTAGTTGCTCTCTTCAAATCCAGATTGGCATCTCCCAAAGCAGTTTTGTATGCTGCCATGAGACCTATTAAAGTGTACAAAAAGTGATGGATGAACTGCTTGAATGAATCTCAGCCACTGGTAATTACTCAGGGTCATATCCCAATCCATTGATATTTTGCACAGCATGTCATCTCAGTTTGGACCCAGCTATATGTAAATCAGTCTTGACCCTACTCCAATTGGAACAGTCTAGCCTGAACTGCCAAGTCAGGTCCTCCCTGAACCAGAACATAAGCAACACAGGACTGGTTTCGCCCTAGATATAGTCTCATCAGCTGGGTACAGTTTAGTTCCAGTGAGACAGTGTGCACAGGATCCACGTCTGAGCATACCCATCCCATTTAGGGCGCCACATTAAAGTATACAGTGATGGAGGGAATCTTGAAATGCAATTGGAGCATGCTCAAGACTGACTTGCATATAGCTGTGTCCAAACTGAGTTGGCATAGTGAGCAAAATAACTATGGATTGGGATATAGCCTGAGTAATTACCAGTGACTGAGATTGACTCAAACATTCTACTAATCACTTTTTGTATATGTTGCCATAAGAGCTGTGGCTGGAACTCAGAGCGGGAGCATATAACCACAGTGGCCCATGAAGTGCTGCTCAGTGTTACAAGGTGTTGCAACAAATAAAAAAGTGATGGAGGGAATTCTTGAACTAATCTCAGCCACTTACAATCACTTTGGGCCACATTCCAGAACATTGTTTTTCACTCAGTATGCCTTTCCGGCCATGTGCAAATCAGTCTTTGACAAGCTCCAAAAAGACAGTCCAGTCAAAACTGCCAGGCCAGGTCTCATTTAGATGGGAACACAAACAAATCCAGGTCAGTTTCGGTCTAGTTAGGCCTCGTCAGTAAGGTATAGATTGACTTGGATGGCATAGTGAGCACTAGACACACATGAGGGTAGCTGCAGTTCCGATTCTAAGGGGCCTATTTACAAGTCCCTCTGTCCTGCTGGACGTCACTTTTATGATGGTCAGGCAGCGCACATTGGAGATCCATATCTACAAGACCACTTAAAGCCACCATGGCTAGCTTTACATGGCCTTGTAGATATAGAATGAGACAGTGCAGCACAAGTCGCTGCGTTGCCTCACACTGTGATAGGGAGGTGTACCATGGGCGTTTTGGTGCAGCATCCAGGGCAATTGACACATTCTCAGATTTACAAAACTTTGTAAGCCTGGGAATGCGTCAATAATCTACACCTCCCCAGGAGAGGTGTAACAAAGAAAAATAACTTTATTTCTCCTTCGATGTGTGCTGCAGAATGCAGCACACATCGAAAGAGAAAAAAGCATTCATAAGTTTTTCTTGTGTAGGATGATGTCCCATCCTTCATAAAAAAATCATCCCTTCAACACAGATACCCTTGCACCTGGTTGGCGCATGGTAGCCCATTGTGCACCAGCTCAGAGGGAAAGGACGGGAATGCACTGTATCGCATAGATATGGAGCATTCCTGCCCTTTTCTTTTGACGAAGGGCAGCAGAGCAAGATTCCTTGCTGTGCTGCCCTGTGACAAAATCTCGTAAATACGGCTCTGAGTCTCTGTGTTTCATTATTTGTCCCTAGTTTATGGATGTTCTTTTTGCATTTGCATTTATTAGGGTCCAGATACACCAATTGTTGCTTAAAATGGTATGTGGTTTCTCCTTTTCAGTCATGAAGGATCAGCTCTCATCCTTCTTCCCTTCCACTCTCCCCCCACAATATTTCTCCTTCTGCGTCCCTTTCTAAGTTGAGGAGCAAATCCTTGCTCATAGCTATCCTGGCCTTGCAGTGTCCCTACCATGTACTTGTTTCTTGGACCCCAGTATATAACATCTTCCATTGGGCTACATCTCGTGTCTGACATGCAGGTTTTATTAATATAAATTAGTATTGTGGGCAGATGCCGCTGGTGTTTAAGGGCTAAGGGGCTGCAACTCTCCCCTTTTGTGGCCTCTCTACTGGAGCAGTTACTTAAATACATTTTAAAAGTAAACCATTTTGTTGACAGCGTTTTCCTTGAGCCTTAGTCTAACTGAAAGTCACGCAATGTCATAAGCTCCACAGCCCCTATGTGAGCATGTGGCTGACACTGCATATCAGTGCTGACAGGTTGGCTCACGCACAGCCCTCTTATTTTGTCATAACGCCGTGACAATCCTGGTTTATCTCATCCTCCATGAGGAGCGATGTTAGAAAACTGCTTGAGCGTTTTACTATCCAGCCAGGGGTGGCTCCTCCATAAGGGCGGAGGAGCGGCGCCCCCCCCACTGGCAGCGGCAGCTGCAAACCTTTTCCCAAAAAACGATCATAAACTATGTTTATGGTTGTTTTTTAGGAAAAGGGGTGGGGCCACCGGGGTTACGAGCAATGAGGGGGAAGGCACAGCACTCCCCCTCAGAGTGCATGTGTGTTTGGCTGGCAGTCTCGAGCCGGCCAAACACACATGCGCACATGGCTCTCTCCAGCCCAGCAACCGAGTTGCTGGGCTGGAGAGAGCCTGCACAGGCTTCCAGTCTGCCTGGGAGCACCCTGGCTGGGTGCTCTAAGCAGCGTCAGGATTGGCGCAGGGCAGGCTGGGAGCCTGTGCCTGCCTGCAGCGAGGAGAAGGAGGAGTGGAGCGGCACACAACCGTAATTAATTTAATTAGTCCCCCCGTGCACGCTGCCCCGCACCTTCTGTTTAGCACGAGTCGTGACTATATCCAGCCCAGGCTTTTAAAGACTACACGCCATTCAGCTTCTACTACTCAACCATTTCCTATCTAGGGTGAGTGTGATCAGTACGCCCTACTGACCACACTCCACTCTATGATAAGATGGCAAATGGTGGGTTTAAAAAGCATGGTACACAAGTCTGCACACACCTTATAGTCACATTTTATTAAGAGTATGTGACATTGCTTGAAATCTTTTTACTGTGTCCCACGAAGAAGGAAAATAGTAGAGGCAGAGTAATACAAGTCAATAAATAACTTCATTCAGTGCTTGTCTGGGAGACAAGAGTGTGTGACCCAAGGTGACCTCAAGCCATAAATATGCCAACAACAAGAGCACACAGTAGTAAGTTGGAGCTCTGTCTATTTACAGAACAGAAGTAAAAATCTGTTCTTTCAGCTCTCCCATCCCTTCCATTCCATTCCCTCCCTTTCTAAGTGCTGGTGCATCTCTTTAGGGCAGCAATGGTTTCTGCACTCTATCATGGCTAGTGATGCCTGTTTTACTTCTACAGATTAATGATTATATGTGCTATGCCATGTGAAACAGAGATAATCTGCAGGCCAAATAAAACAATCATTAAAAAGGCCTCTAATTGTAGCTTTTTTATCCTTGAAACTCAGCATACTGGATGGATGAGGCTATGTGCATTTGTGTGAATGGATGAGTTAATGACTACAGGGGTTGACTGAGTGGCTAAGTAAATGTGGGTGGCTGTATATATGAGTAGGGTGAATGACAGGGGATAGCTTAATGTGGATTAGAAGGTAGGTGACCGAAGGCAGTGGGTGAGTGAATTGTTGCATACGGGTGGGTGAATTGGTGAATGGAAGTACGTGGGTAGTGAGGCTTACTTGCAAAATGCAATTCTGTTTTTGTATTTGTGCCCCACCTCTATTTTCAATCACCAGCTGCCATTGATTGTGGGTCTATGCTCAACTGAATTAATCACTTTGTTGGTGATAATTCACACTTTGATTTAACCATTTCAAATGTGGAGAGTGTTCTCTGTATTACACTTATGATACTCTGCAGAAAGTTCTTATTACTTTCTTGTCCAAGGAACTATGTCAATGGACTCCTACAAAATCATTTCTAGAAATCCCTTTCCCCTCTAAATGATTGCTAGATCCTCCCAGGCAATCGAAGAAGAGGAAGGGAAACTCCAAGCAAACGTTATCAGTGTTTCCTCAGATAGTGCGCACCTCCTTCTTATGGTGTCAGTTTGATGACAACCACATCTCCTGGCACTGGGACCCTTTGCTGCTCAGTGCAGGCTATCTGTACTCATTACACTCAATCTTTTGTGAAGATGATGCCTACCCTTGGCTGATGGCTGATGGCTGCACTTAGGCAGCGACTAAATTAGTTGAATGGCTCCCCCCAGGACTGCTCTCTTTTCTATGAGGCGAGTCAGTATCGCTTCTCATTTACATTCTGAGGATCTCAGCATTTATGCATCCGACTCCCTCAAGGATTAACAGTCAGTTCCCAGTCCTCCAAGCCTTGAAGAAGGAGTTGAACACATTGGTTTTCCCCAAGTTCTACTTTAATCCAATTTGTAGATTAATTATTGTTACCATCTAATACTCTAAATCAGTATAAAGAGTACTCAGCCTATCTCCTCAACAAATTGGTTAATAAAGGATATAAGGCTTCAAAAGATAAATTGCAATTCTGCCTTCCCTGTATAAGATATTATAGGCACGCAACCTATGCAGACAAGCACCACATGTCTTCTGAATGAGTTGAAGCCATCTGTAAATTGCCATGCCCGATAACTGTCTCTCAATTGTGTACCTTTTTGGGAATAACAGAGTAATGTAGACATTTGATTCTGTGCTACACCAAAATGGTGAAGCCTTGAAGAGTAGGTTTCCCCAACTACAGTAATCTCACATGTTTGTCTGTTAGGCCCAGGTAGCAATAATTGCCATAATCTAGACGAGATTGCGTTAACAACAAAGCAACTGGAAGGCGGTGTAGGGAAAGATCTAATTTTGTAGCTTAAGTTGTCGGACACAAGAACTGGTTACTATGAAGGTCGGATTGACTTTGGAGGAAGGGTTGTGGTCTATTTACATAGCTAGATGACTTACCACTTTGTAGATAAGTTTGGCCGTTCCCGTCACTTCAGGCCAGCTGGTGGACTTTTATTTGTTGATTTTATTATCCATAATGAGGAGCACCGTTTTTGCAGGCTTAAGCCTTAAAGAATGTGCATCCATCAAGTGTTTAACTGTTATTAGAGCACTGAGAAGAGAATATTGAGTTAAGGCTAAATTTGGGTGAAGAGCTGAGGCATGGAAAGCTTCAATATACGCTGAATGTCACTAACAGGCTAAAGAAAATGGCTCCTTTTGAGTGAAGACGTTGGGCCAGTTGGGCCACATACCGGTTAATTAAGATTGATGGGAAAACTGAGCCCTGTGGGACACCACAGCAGGTGAGTTTTGTATCAGACTTGAACATGGTGACACGGCTGGTACCCCCACTTCCGACCAACGATATATAAATTTTTAATCTGGGCCAATTCAGTTAGGATGGTAACAGTGGGAAACTTCCACAAACCTCTGCAGTGCTTTTGAAGCAATAGAACATGTTCAGTGCAGACCTGCCAACTTACTAAAACATTTCACTGTGTGAGAAGGAGGCGGGGCCTTGGAATGGGTGCTCCTTTGTTCCGAAAAACTCCTATCTAAGAGGCACTTTTGCACCCCCTTGTGTTTCCACCTACTCTTAAAAAAAAAAAGAAAAAAAGAACAAACATGTGTTGAGGCTGCTGCTGTCGAAGTCCTAGGGTGTTTTCACGCCAGTTAATGGACATCAACTGTTCAGAACCTCCAAAGACAGCTGAAACCCCACTATTCTATAGTGTTTCCAGGTGTTTTCCGTGCCACAGTGTGACATTGGCTCATCACCAGATGGCCTGTGTGGGGACCCTCCATCGTGTGACACACAGTAGCACTGTGTGTTGTCAGGTCTGTCAGTGGGGCTGTATCAGTGTTTCACAGCAGCACTGCAGTGCGTTCACTATGGCAAAGTAGAAACAAGTAGAGGGGGATTGAAGGAGGGTGTTGCAGGAGATGCTAGGCATGGCGGTTCTCAAGGTTCCGCTCACAGCAGGCTTTGAGAATGCCTACCTAAGCCAACTTAACATAAGTGAATCTAAATCAGAATCTTTTGTGTAGTCGTTTGTAGACCTGAAAGGCTAGCATGATTGTGGACCTCAAGCTGGTCAACTCGCCCATGAGGGCATTCTGATGGTGCTTCACCACTATTTGTCTCCTGTCACTCTGTGGGTCTGAAGGAGGAGGACCATATTTGTAGCATATCTGCAAACCCCTGGAGTGGCAATAGGATAAACAAAATGTTCAAGCCTGATGGGTTCACGGTCCATGCTTGGCCCATCAAACATGCCCAGTTTGTATCTTTGAGAGTACCGCTGAACAACACAGTGTTTGAAAGGTGGGCCTGCAGACATGACCAGCAGAGCTCTAGTGAAGAACTGTACATGTGACTAAAACTTCAGGCATTCCGGGATGCAAATGATGTAAAAACAAATCTTGAATGCTGATGCTAGTGTGTGCACCCGCATGCTTGAGTGGGCAAATCAATCAGAATAATGAACTACCACGGTGCCTCTGGCCGAACCCTTATTGAGTTGAAGAACAGGGAAGTTTTGTGACTGAGACAAACTCTGATGAATCAAGCAACTAGGACTCTATGCCACTGAGTTGTGTTTATGTCTAGGCCTTTCATTAAAGACAAAGATAGCCTCGGTAAGTTTAATTAAACCTACGACTATAGAGTACCAAATAATTAAGGTTTATATAAGGAGGAGTAATAGAAACCTGCGTCCCCTATAACTTTGCCCCATGCTGTGACTGTCCTATAGAGATACCTCGTCAGCACCATGTTCCAGCCATCTTCCTCCAGGACCGACCTTTCATGAATTCTGGAGAATGTGAGGTTGTCTCAAATTATTTGTGAGTACCTCTTACAGTCTCAATTTTGCATTCCGGTACGTTTTTGCTTTCCACATTGAAGATGCAGAGCTACATGCACCGGGATACAAACAAAAAACAGAGACCAAATGAGCTGCTCACGCTTGACATTGGACAGCTTGCTATTTCTGCTTGAAGATTTGAGACCTCTGCTTGAAGTACCACCGTCAACCCCTCAACAACGAATACTGACCACACTCACATGGATTAGCAGGAGCCTGAAAGACCTGCCCCCGTTCTTAGCCCAGCATTTGGGAAGAGCACAACAGTATGACCTCCACTTACTAATAATCGCCAGTTGATGCTGCTGCTCGGTTCATCAGCAAACTGAACATTTTGTTTAGATCTATTCAAAGTGATTTTTGTTACGAAGAGAAAGGTATGCTGTATTTATTTCCAGTGTGTGATAGCATCGGAAATCTCAGGAAGGAGCAAGCGGCCTGTGAAGCACTGCCCCATTCCCCATTTCTGTAGCAGAGTGGACACAAAGACGTGCTTCATTTCAGTTTTCAGAGGGAGCCGAGAAGTACCTCAGTCGGTGTACAGACTGGACTCATAATTCATGCTCAGGGGCATTGTTATCATTGGTGCAGTGGCACCGGGGTCCAGAAACCCTGATAATTGCAGTATTTTACTACCCCAACAGCAGTCAAAGGGGAATTTCCCTTGAGTGCACCAGGGCCCAGGGCATCCTTGCACCGCTACTGTGCAGGCGTTTATTTTTTTCATTTCATTTACACCTTGTGAACTGGGGAAATTGTTGTTTTAATTTTTTTGTCTGTATCAATGGAGAGCTCAGCGATTACAGTTCGTGTTCGAGCCCTAGAGGGTAATTAATTAGGGCGAAAGGATATCATATTAACCTAAATGAGGTGAGAGGAACATTTTGACAGCATTTATTTTTTAGGAATACAGAAAAGTGTCACAGTTTCCTTTCTGGCACTTAGCCTCATGCACATGGCGCCTTTAGCGTGGCCACTCATTAGTCCTAGACTGTGTGACGCACTTAAAGGAATTGCGCTTGTTGCTGCAACGGGCTGCAGTTTTTTTTATAGATGTGAATATTTTTCCATTATCCTAACATTTTTTCACAAGCCGTCGTGGTCCCAATGCCATATTTTTTTTGTCAGCGAGACCCTGCATCATGCCTCGAACAGTCCGATGTTGTGCATATGTGCTTGAACTAGTGACATGCACTTTTCCTCTATTACTTAAGTTATCTATATATTGGAAAGTTAAACAGGTGCATGCAGCAGTTTAGGCACACAACCTAGAAAGTGCGAGTGATAATAGATCTCTATGTGTTGCTGGTTTTTATTTAAGTAACAGTTGTGCGTGCGTCTGTGTGGCCTGATATATGGGTTGCAAGTCTGTGCATAACTGAATTTTGTGTTGAATTTGTAAGTACTGAAGTGATGAAGAAGCATTGTTGGTTATGGTGAGCCTTCGTTTGAGGTACAGTACACTAATTTTTCAAGAGTCTATTCTCCATCTCATCTATGTGTATGCAATTTTGTGTTGGGATGTGGAGGGAGAGAGAATCCCAATGTTAAATTGGCTGCAGGGCTCAGTGCCCCGGGCTGTGCTGGTGCTCTGGATTGAAAGGGGCCATGGGAGACAAGCTGCAGACTAGTCCTCCTCCAGGACGTTTCGTGAGAAGCGGGCGGGAGGACAGGATTGGCTGGGGTGGAAGAGGGAGTCACACAGGTGGAAACAGGGATAAGAGAGCTGGAGGGGAAAGTGACGTCCTCTTCGGCTCCCGGGGCAGTATAGGGGAGTTGGAGCTTTTGTGGAAGAGCTCCGTGAGTTAGATTGGGTTGTGTGTCAGACTTCATTTTTCCAGCCGCGTGTGCAATGTGGCATGCACCTGTATTGGAGGCCCGGAACGTGATCGCATGTCTGCGACGCGATCCTTGGGCGAGTCCGAGACGGACTTGAGCACGGAGACGTCGCCTGACCACAAAGCGGTGTGGGCTGCGTTGCGTACGTTAGGGGCAGCAGGGCACGCAGATCTCTTGTGGCCGGGTGTGCTCGCAGAGACCTGGGTCGGCATTGAAAGGCCTACCCGGGCATAGCAGACGTGGCATCCTGGGTAAAGTTAGTGTGGACAATGCTAGAAGCTGGAATGACTCTTCGGGAAGGCTTGATTACATGTGATCATCTATTAATTATGTGTCTTTCCTTTCCACCTTTATGGTCCTGGCCTGGGCAGCTGTGGACAAAGATGGAGTAAGTTCTCGAGTAGCAGGTTTTCCAATGGTTATGTTTAGGCAACTCACACACTCACAGATATCAGTACCACGCAAGTCTAAGAAGAGACATACACCTAGAGAAAGAGTGAAGCGAGTTTAGAAAATAATGGATATTCATTTTTAGAAACAAGGCTGAACGTGCAAGGAAGCAACACAGCATGAAAATAATTTTGCATGTTGAAATTTAAGAACTATTTCTGGTCTAGGGATAGGGCATTGGATTTAGGTCCTCAGGTTCACAAAGTACACATCTAACTCAGCTGCTTTCACTGTTGAATGGTGAACCTGAGAATATAGCTTAAAGTAAGGGATTACATAATGTACATAATGTGAAGTTTCACATAAAAGTAGGTGTTGGGCATTCACTCTATGATGGGACCTTTTGGTCTCTCAGTTGCTCCTGTTGTTCTAAGTTCTGGTTCTCTTGACTCTGTGGAAACCATTGAGTTGCAGGACATAATCAATAAATATCACTTGTGGAGTATTTTCAATGAACCATTAGTCTAGGTTTATGGTCAAGAAGTTTGATGATTTCATTCCAACCTTCATTGGTCACTCAACTCTTTTATTTTTCACACAATGCCTCATCCCACTTCACCTCTTAACTACAGTACTTCCGGCAGGAACTTAAAATTGTCAATTCTGGAGGCCTTGTTTTAGAGTCGGGGAACTGTAGAAGCATAATAATAGCCACAGATAGTAGAATGCTATAGTATCTTATCAAAAAACAAACAATAGGAAATAACTACATGGGGTTGTGGGTATATATCTTGAGGCTTATTTACAAGTCCGGTGGCACAGGGCAGCTCAGCAAATGACCTTGCTGCGCTGCCCTGCACCATGCGCCCTATCTAAAAGATACTGCGCATTTCTGTTCTCTATCCCTCTGCCCTGGCACACAACGGGCTATCTAGTGCTGCCGCAGGCACTGCCTGCGTCACAGACAGAATTGTTTCTGTGCCATAAGAGACACTTCCTCTATCTATGTGTGCTATATTTCTCCTCATTGTGACTCCCCTGAGGATATATAAGATTTTGACGCATTTCCAGGTTTACAATGCCTTGTAAATCTGGGAATGCATCGAAATCCATGGGTGTTGCGTGGGAAAACCGACTGCAACACCCATTGTGACTTGGGCTGCATTGTCTTGCACCATATCCGCAAGGCCATGAACAGCCACACAAAGTGGCTTTGCGTGGCCTTGTAGATATTGGCCTGCACAAGGCACCACCACCACAAAAAGTGACACACTGGCAGTGCACAGGACTTATAAATAAGCCCTCACACTTCAATGTCTTCAAGACAGGAGTTTTTTACTGTTGAGGCTTGAATGCATGGAATATAGGGCTAAAAGGATTAATACATGTGTATTGTTAGCCCGCATGCTAGTACCTGAACCGCTCCTAGCTTGCCAAACAATTAATCTCCTTCTCTTTGGGCTTTATGGGAAACCACATAGAGGACTAGAGGAACAAGGGGTAATCAACAGCTAGCAACCAATTGTAATGGCATTGCCATTTCTTGCAGGAGACTTATACAGCTGTGGTGCAGCCCTGGTGGTCGTGGTTCCCCCTGTCCAGACACCAGCAACTGCAGATCTGACAATTTCAGTGTTGGATCTGATAGTTTCCAGGAACCCCTCAAGAAGGTTTCTGGTCACTGCATGCAACATGCAGCATGCATATTCTTGTCTGGGCTTGGCTGAGAAACAAAAGGGAGTAATGGCACAAGCTATGCTGTAAGAAGCCTCTTCCAAGACACCTTCACATCCTCCCTTCACACTAACTATTGAGTCACTATTGAGACTAGGGGCCTCAAAGAATGAATCACTGAGTCACTGCCAACACTAAACCCTGATGTTACTGAGACTCTTATAGTGGAAACCCTCATTCTGATAATAAGGGACTTATGATTTAGGGTTTAACAGACATGATACTGTATCATAAATGGGGTGGATGCAGTGGATGTCCCATCTGTCATATTATAAGTGCATTATGGCAAGTGACACTGCTTAAGCAACTGACAGGATGTCTGCCACACATTAATGGAGTATCCCATCTGCCAAACTTGGCAGATTTATAAGATTATGATGCAGTGCAGCAAGTTACCCTGCTGTGCTGCATCACAGTGAAAGGGCGGTAATGAGCCCTATTTTAAAGAACACAGTGCATTCCTGCCTTTGTCCCCGCACTGGCACTGTTTTGGCTGCCTAGAACCATGGTGCAAGGGTGCCAGCATCATAAGGAGGAATGTTTCTTTGTGCTGGAAGGGGCTCCTTCATGCACAGAAACAGCCACCTGAGGTGAAGGAGAAATGAAAATATTTCTCTGCATTACACCTCACCTGGGAATGCGTAGTATTTTGGCTCATTCCCAGATGTACCACTTCTGGTAAAGCTGGGGATGGGTCAAAATCTAGGGATGCTGTGTGGGTTCACCAATGCAACACCCAATGGATTGCCTCCCTGGGGAAGAGTAAAGCAATGCAGAGATTTGAGCTGCTTTGCGTTACTCCAGATTTATGAAGCCACTCACAATCACTCAAGGTGGCCTTGTGTCATTTAATAAATTGCATTTTGGACTTGAGTCATGCATGCGCCACATTGCATGATGCAAGAGTGATACAACCCATTATAAATACTCCCCTAAGCTTTTAATGTGTATTGTATTGAGACATTTATCACGCTGAGCCAATGATGGGCATTATATTTAAAAACTTTGTGTCTTTTGGCACTCTGGACATTAGTTTGTGGAACAATAGAGGAGCAGTGTCTGAACCAATGATTAGCTTTCTCTGCTATTATGGTGAGGAAATTCTGTGTTGTATGTAGAAGCATTCAACAGTAATTGCTAAAAGATAGCTCAGTAAATTGTACGGCTACTTGTGCAACTTGCATGTAACAGTTAAGATCATAAATGTGCCTACTGTTGAGATTTGTGTGTAACTGTGTTAACATGTTTTTGTATCCAAGTAGGGCAGACTTAAAGGACCAAATTACGAGTTTGACAGTCCAAGAACCGGACAAACCTTTGGTGGTAGTTGGACTTCCTCACTCCTGGCAGTCCGACCGCCAGATTACGACCCTGACGGTCGGACCGCCACCACCACCAGGATCATGGATCCCGACGAGGTGGCAGCGTTCGGAGTCGTGGTCAGCCATGGTGGCGCTGAGTTCAGCGCTGCCGTGCTGATCATGCATCCTCTTTCCACCAGCATTTTCATGGCGGGGTCCCTGCCACGAAAAGCCTGGTGGAAAGCAAGTGCTGAGGGCCACAGGAGGGCCCCTGCACTGCCCATAGCATGGGCAGTGCAGGGGCCCCCTGGCAGTAGCCTGGGAATGGGCACTGTCTGCTCTGCAGAACGTTAGCCTTCCAAGGGTGCTGTTTTGCCACAGCACTGTGGGGCACTGTTTCCTCCGGTCTGACCGGCAGAAACGCCATAATACAATGTTTCTGCTGGTCAGGCTGGTGGAAACATCGTAATATGACTGGGGGTAGGGCCACCAGTATGACGGCAGACTCCTCCCTGCGGCTTTGACAGTCGCAGTTGCAATGAGGCCCTTAGCTTTTAAATTACTCCAAGTTTTCAAAGTGAATGAATGTTATTGAGTTTGTTGATTATACCTTTTACCATTAAGGGACAACGGTAATTCAATTTGACATCTGCACTTTTACAATGGCCTTATTTATAGTATTATTAATCGTATGAAATTTCCAAGCTGTTTGCAGAGTTTTGCAATTATTTTATTGACATTTAATGAGTAATTTATGCAAGCAAAATTTCTTTCAAATGCGCTGTGTATTTTGTATCTAAGAGCGAATCTCTTTTGTCAAACTAAGTGGCCTAAAAGTGCTTAAGATTGCTCATTCTTTAGGGAGTAATTTAAAAAAAAAATTTAAAAGCTGTGTCTAAAATCAAATACTTTGAGGAAACAATACTTTTGAATCGTACTATTTTCTCCACACTGGCAAAAATACTTCATGGAATAAATTTCAGCTCTTCATACTTGTTTCAATCTCTGCTAGAACAGAAAATGTTGCATGCTTAACTCTGGAGAGTATGCACTCCATAGACCAGGGTTACCAAACTGAGGGTTGCGACCTAAAGATGCCCTTGAATAGAAATAGTATTTATCCTGCTCGTTTGCTGTGCTTCAAAGGCAGAAGTGAAATGTCAGGCTATGTCTTCTGGCGAATTTCTGCTTACTTTTTTTAACATGGGGTTTGGTGTTTACAAACTCCTCTCACTTGGCAGTCACAAAAAGTAAAGTGAATTCTGTGACAATCTTACTGGGGTACAGAGAGTTTGAAAGGAAAAGCTGTAGGATGCTATATTTTGTAATACACAACAACATGTAAATACTGTGAATTAACTGTATACATTCAGTAGTTAAATAAGCAAAAATAAAGCTAATTATTTTGTCCTTCTGAAGCGTGATAGAAGCAAAGATCAAAACACTTTACTTGGAGATGCACATATAGTAAATATTCACTGGAACCCGATTTCTATACATTATCACTTGTGTGAATATGATTTTCTCAGTAAATCCGGGGGTATGTACAAATTTAGTGCCCATTTCAATAGTAAATGTGTTGTCTGTAAATGAAAGTGTACTTCCCCACAATGCTTTAGTTACATTAAAAAATCTCCTGTCTCGTGGTCATTAAAGTTAAGTGGGTAGCGAAAGTTTGTCATTTTAAAAAGTGGGTCATGGGTGTAAAAGGTTTGGGAAACACTATGATAGAGAATTTCTGTTGTATTTTGATTCTCATGTCAGCACACACGATAAGGAGGGCACCCCTCACAAACAATGCCACAGAGTGAAGCTCACCAGACTGTAGGGGACTGGAAGCAACAGATTATGGTTGCAAGGCCAGTCTTTTTAACCGTCGCCTGCAAGGAAGAGTTGTTTACTGGCTTCTCCTGTGTTTGATCTGCCACTCCTCTACATCAGGACCCTTCATTCCATCCATGTCGGACATGGATAATGTATTTGCCCACCAGAGTGTATTAAGTTTAACTGTGGTCATTTAGGAAGCCATTTTTATTTTCTGCACTGGAGTGGTACCTAAGATGGAGGCTGGAAAGAGCCCCAGCGTACCAATGTGAATTTCATGGTTCTCCAAAACATTTCTGAGGTCCTTTGCAGTACAGCAGATTCTAGGGTGCGAAAGATAGAAGCTAAGGGTCCCTTTGTACTGGAAAGGGAGCAAGCTACACCCTCTTGGCCAATGATTTCCCAGAAGTGTTACTCCAGCAGGCTGAATGTAAGTTACGTGGAGAAGCCTCTTCCTCTTTAGTGCCTTTGTTTTGAGTTTCTCCTGAAATGAGACTACTAGCTCCAACAAACCTTCCAGTTGAGACCATGAGAGAGAGACTAAGGCAGGACACAAGAGTCAAGAGCTGCCAGGAACCAGTCCCACAGCTTCACTTGTTGAATACACAAACTTTCTTCTCAAGCATGGTATAAGTAAGGGGCATAAGCTACCAGCTGTGTTCCAATATGTCTGTGCCAGGATCTGGAGTCCCACAATTGTGGAGCCCAAGAAACTCTTGTGCGTGCCAGGGGCCTGGTCAATGACTTATAACTCCCCTCCCCACTTTAAGGACCAGCAATCTGGAAAATACTGTAACCTGTTATGAGGGTCTGCCTGGTACTGCCTTGAAGCAACTAGCTGACCAGCTATTGAAGACCAGCGCTGAATGTGTCCCTGAACAAAGCAGATGTTAACTACACGAAGAGGACTGCGTGGAACTGAGATGGGATGTGGGGAGCATATCTAATAGGAAGGATCTGCATTGTCAGGAACTTGTGGTGTGGCTTTGAGCACTTGAGGCTCCTGTAGCATTCCCATAAATAAGCACCTGTGATGCCTAGGCAATAGCAGAGTCCTCAACCAGATCCCGCTGAGTCCCCATAACAAGGGAAAGCATCAGTGACTGTTTGGTGCTGGAAAAACCGATATTGCATGTCAATGCACACATCAACAGAAGCCAACTAGGCTAGAAGATGTTGTTGTTGTAATGAGATCATCTAGCACAATCAGCAGTTTTCACTGCCCTCTTGGATCACCTAAATAACCAACAGCATGATCTTCATGTTGTATTGATAATGGATTTTTATTTGGGCTAGAGGAAGATGTATCTATGAAGACTCGTCTGACGCCGCATGGCATCAGCAGAGTGTGATCTTCAGCTCTTCTGTGTGTGCACCACCCTGCCTTCTCAGGATGCATCTGCCCGCTAGATGCAACGCTGAACACACTATTGCTTCATCATCACCAGGACCATGTATGGGGCTAGTTTCTGGTGGCTCTTGCAGGACCAAACAGCACTAGGGACTGCATATCTTGCTTTCTGCCACTGTATGTGGGCCAACCTACTATTTAATGAACAATCACAGCACAATGCCACAATGAGGAATTTGCCAGGGAGAGAGTGTGAGCTTTTGGAGAATTTCTTTAAGCAGCACCTGATGCCCAGCCCTAACGAACTCTGAGGTGAGGTAGCTGCGATTGAAGGGAAGCCTCAAGTGAGTCACAACAATCTATTGTCCACAGAGGGCAAAGTACTCTACCTTGCATTCACTGTATGTGTGACTCAATACCTTCCCCAGAGGTAGCAGCATAAACCACACAGGCTACCTGTCCTTGCACAGTAATGACACTCTGAGAACTCTTTAATATTTCTCTCCTCTGAGTTGTTAGTACACAACAGTACGCTTTGGAAATTACTTTTTTAACATAAAAGCAGTAGCTGGGCTCTAATTTATTGACTACTGTGACTGTTGCTGAGCAGCGGCAGCTCCTCCGCTAGGGCGGAGGAGTTTCACCCCCGCCAGAAGCCGCAGGTGCAAAACCTTTACAAGAAAATTATGATAAACTGTGTGGATTATCATTTTCTTTTAAAGAGGTGGGGCCACGGGCTCTGATGGCCACTGATGGGGAGTACATAGCACCCCCTCTCAGTGCGCATGTATGTTTGGCCGGCTGTCTCGGGCCGGCCAAACCCACATGTACACAGGGCTCTCTCCAGCCCGGCAATGTGTGGCCGGGCTGGAGAGAGCATGCACAGGCTCCCAGTCTGCATGAGAGCGCCCTGGCCAATCGTGATGCTTCTCTGAGTAGAGTCAGGTTTAGATGGTGGCAGCGTCGGCAGTGACGATCCAGGTAAGTGTTTTTAAAAAAAAAAGTATTTAAAGTTGATTGCCCACCCCGCCCTCCCCCCCCCCCCCCCCCCCCACCTTCAGCGCGCTGCAAGCAAGCCACAACTGTTACTGAGTTCTGATACCCCCACATGACCTCCCTGGGCAAGCCTTGGACCTTTTGACCTTGCTAATCTGACAGACAAGGGCTAAATGGAGATACTTGGTGCTCAGATTCGAGTCAATGTTAAAATAAAGGCCCAGTACACCCGAGGTTAAGTATTCTGTTGCAATCTGAACCCAGTAACCACTAACTGCCGTGAGATTTCTGAAAAAGCTTCCAGAGTCTCTTCAAGACCTAATTTCATTCAGCTTGTGAAGCAGGTTCAAATTAAATACCATCTTGCCTTGTTAGGAATCTTAGAAAAAGAATGTTGAGGTAAATGCTATTTTCCAGCGATGTCACGAAAATCAAATCTGGTTTGCCAATAAATGGGCATTTTTTAAAATGCCCGGTGTTCATCATTTTTGGAACAAATGACTGTAAGTTAAACCACATTTGGAACAGAATGTAATGGGATCTATATTTTGCCAAATGCCACAGACTACCACTTTAAATTGGTGAAGGACTGAGTAATCTGAATTTAGTCTGTTTGTTTTTGTTTAACAAATTTGGTAATCCTGCTTGGAGCAGTGAAGGTGATTTCTTGTGTAAGGTAGTTTATTTTGAAAATCTAAATAGTTCCGACTCAGTGTGGCATTATATGGGCAAAAATGTTTGTTTTTTTATTTATATCGCTTGGTTTTCCACTTAGCCCCCATTGCAGTTTTGGCGCTGAATTCATTCAGTCCTGATTTTTGCACACACTTATTCCACCGGATCCTAGCTGGAGGAAACTACACGAACCAAACAGTGTGATAAACAGGAATACCTTGACAAAACTGGTCACAAAGACCGTGTAACACAGTATCTCCCAAGCCTAGAAGCAGGCACAAAAATTGACTTGATGGAAAACATAAATTGCATTTCACTGAGTGCTATTTGCAGCAGATTCGACTTTGGAGTTCAGGGACGGGCATCATGAGTACTTTGTCAAGGACAGGAAAGTGTTCCCTCTCCCCTTTTTTTTTTGCTATTTGTGCCTCTCTGTTCTCTGTGCATGGGACAAATCTCCTTTAAATCCTCGCATTAATCTTGCTCTGCAGCAGACACTGAATACTGTCACACGGGTCAGTGGAAGTCGCAAGACCTGGGGCTGTATCATGAAAGTGTTGGCTGGCTGATTAGCTCTGCCACTATTTTTAAGTCATTGTCCTCTTTAAAGTGCATGCACTGACCTCACAAATTCACCGAGTTATTGTTTGAGCTGCAGAGAGTATAGCTTGAAAATGTTTACTACCAGCACATTGAGGGCCTCATTTCCAAGGCCCTAGCGGCACACTGCACCATCGGAGAGTCATGCGGAGTTTTGATGCGCTGCCGGCACAGTTTGCCAACCCATATTTACAAAGCCACGCAAAGCCACCTTGCATGGCTTTTCATGGTCTTGTAAATATGACCCCCCTTTCCTGCACAACTCTGCGTGAAAGGGGCGTTCTATGTGTGTTGCTGTGGGTGTTCCCATGTAACACCCATGGAACCTGACGGAATCTGATGCATTCCCCGATTTTCAAGGCTGGGAATTCGTCATATTCCTGCGCTACCTCAGGGGTGGCATTAAAGTAGTGCAAAGGGAGAAATAACATTATTCTCCCTGTTTTTCCACTTTCGATGTATGCTGCCGAATAGAAAGAGGACAACACCAATAATGATTGTTTATGTGCAGGAAGTTGTCCCTTCCTGCACATAAACAATCATCCCTGAAACTCATGCACCCTTGCACCATGGTGCAAGGGTGCCTGCATTGGCGCTAGGCAGCAGTTTGTGCACAAGCACAGAGGAAAGTACAGGGATGTGTTGTATTTCTGTAAATACAACGCATCTGTGCACTTTAGAAATTATGCATTGCAGCAAGTGGGCTTGCAGCGTCTCGCTGCATCATTTCCTTGTAAATGAGGCCCTGAGTTTGTAATGCAGACATACAAAAATACCAACTAATGAATTATATGACTATAAGGTGAAAATAACTCAGGGACCTGGAATTATGCTATTTTGTGACCACAGCTTTTTCCGTATTTGCCACCCCCAGATTGACAGATTATAAGCAAAAAACTAAAAATTCTAGCTAAAACAGATCAAAAGTTACTAAAAATGCAGCAAAGTGCTGCTGCAAAGTGAATTGCCCTTCGCAAAGGCTGACTGGTCAACTTTTGTTGCTAATTTCTGTATTTGGGTGCTAAACTTTTCCTAATGAGGTGAAATAGTTGCCCAGAAAGTGTTAACATGTGTAAAAATGTCAAAATAATGAAGTAATGCTATCATGAAATGCGTCACATTAAGTTGCATAATTTGCCTTTTGAAGCCAAGTGATTTAGTGAAACCCGCTGCATAATTTTGTCTTCTCCTGCTGTATTATTCCAGTGGCAAGAATACGTAGCTAAGTGTAGAACTGCTTTGGTTAAATCCACATCTACATTTCTTGATGATATATTCACATATCTTTAAGGCATGTATTTGTGGAATTAAGAATTTAGAATCTATACTTAGCTTTATATACATACCTTCTCAATATAGTGGTAGTCTATATTCTACAGGCGATTTTTTTGAAGAGTGTTATTTTTTAACTCGACATTCTGGTATACAAACACTTGGAAACAGGAAGTTTCCGAGCTGTGCTGTTTGCAGCACAAGCACCAACTCAGTGAATATCCTAGGTAAGTGTACAGCCTTTGGGACAGGAGAACGCCTTGAAGAGGTGCGCACATGTTCATGATAAGGCACTGACCCCCTCATTGATGGCATCTTGATACTCTCTACCAGCAGACAACAGTCTTGAGTTCCAAAAGGCCAGGGCCTCATGAGGAGCAGACTACCCCAAAACAAGATAACATAGCTCCACCTCTTCCATTTCCTGTCCCTCACGCTCCTCCCAGCACCCCCCCCCCCCTCAACTCCTGCTGGTGAAAGAAGATTCGGAACGCCATGTTTTAGGGCCGAGCATTTAAAATAGAATGTGCGAAGCCTTTTATCTTAAGTGTCAGGCATTATGCCTTCCTTGTGATAGCATTGATCATAATGAATGCATTCAGCATTCATGTGCAAGTCTCATTTACTCCTCGATAGTTATTCCATTGTAATTTAGTGCCAGTTAATGGACACTTACAATAAAATGTAACCGAGAGGAGTTCAGGAATCTCATTTGAAAAACTATAAATGTGTGTGGGGTGGGGGGGCGCAGTGTTTCCGTCGGTATGCAGTGCTACCGCGGTTGCGCTTTAAGGCTGTTGGATTAGGTTCTGCCGTCACGGGGGCCATTGAAATTGCCGCATTTCCGCTGACATTCTGCGGAATGTCAATGTTTGTCTATCTGGAGATTTATCTTGAGATCTAGAGATTTGTGAGGAGCTACGCGCTGCAGTGAGACTGATGACACGGCAACAGAGTTATCAGAAAAACAAGCCTCACTAGCTGAGTAGCCCGATGGCTGCCCTGGTACCCTGTGTGGTGGATGATATCCCCAGCCAGACCTGATCATTCATCCAACAGCACTTTGCATTCTGGCACTTGCTGTTGAACTTTAAATGCAATGGCTCTCTTTATGAGCCGTCCAGTAAATAATGTGATACTTATCGCACCTAAAAAATTTCGACTCTATCGAGTCGCAATATATCGGGTGCGACAAATTCCACCAAATTACGACTTTCTGTGAAATAACTTGAACCAAAATCTGCATACCCTGGTGACCCTCAATAAGTAACGGCAGGTTTGACCAGCAGGTAATTATCACAAAACCCATCATTTCTATACCTGTGGTGACAGGAGCATGCTACAATGAACAGGACCCCAGACTTAAAAGTCCCTGCTTAACAGGTCAGAAATGATTGACAGTGCTACACACGCCATGTGCCAACTTGGCAGCTGTTCATGTTGCTAGGAGGCCATGGCTGCAATCTGGGGCTTTTCATTTAGGCGCTGATGCTTTCTGGAAGTTGTAGTTTTAGTGTACCACGAACCTTATTAGACTAAATTATATGAAAACAGTGGGTGTGATAGATATGAAATGGACCATAAGTGTGATACGGGCCATGTGATCACCCTTCAGCCGGGAAGTGTACACCTTCCTGTTTTGGTATTTATTCCACAAGCAGTAATTGATCCTGGGTTGGCATTAAGGTAGTCTATGGCAGTGGTTCCCAACCTGTGGTCCTGGGACCCCTGGGGGTGCACGAAGCCTCCTCAGGGGGGTCTGCGACTGCTTAGAAAATTAAATAATATTAATAGAGTAGGTCCCCAGCTTTCAGTAAAGACTGAGTGGGGGGTCTCTGAATTTGAATATTAATTCATTGGCGGGGTTCACAGAAGTCAAAAGGTTGGGAACCACAGAACTGTGGAATTGTAAGAGGCTCTTAAGCCTGTATCTCCATAACTTACATTCCATTTGATAATCGTGAGAGGTCAGTGAACCTGCCTTCCACTTCACTGAATCTCTAGATCTCAGGATCCTAAATAGCTTGGAAGTATCCATTTGTGCAGGTGCCTCCCTCCACAGCAAGAGTTATCAGGGCCGGCTTTAGAGCTGATAGCACCTGATCCAACAACTTTGTTGACGCCGGCCACTGACCTCCTTCGCTATGGATTCCCTCAATCCCACATTTCAAGTGTTGCTCTCATCTCTCCATAGCCCCTCTCTCATGAATGCATTTTCTTTTATAGCACTATTCATACCGATTTGGGGTGTCAGAACACTTTATATCACACAATATATTTAAACACCCATTATGCAGAGGTAACAACTGTGTTTCTGTGAACAACTTTGTAAATAAATGCATAGGAAATGTTACATAGGACAATGAGGAGTATAAGGAGTCATATGTCATCCATATTGGTAGACAGTATAGAGAGTGCTTGATCTAGGGAAGCACAAACTCAGGATTTAAAACATTGGACGATAGTTTGGGTTTGGGTTACTAATAAAAATGTATTTCTACCCTAACAAACCCTTTTTGGCACAAAAGACTGGGGAAAACCTAAAGTTCTAAACCTATGCTTTGCAGATTGCATGCAGCTCTTTGGTGCCAGTTCATAGCTCATGGTGCTATGTTAAAAATATTGTGACTTATTAATTGCAAGTAACAGAAGGATCTTTGTGACTAAAGCAGTCACCCATTGAGCTATCTATAAACTACAAGTCTGTGATCTGCATGTTTCACATGGTTTTCACCAGGCACATTAACACTGTGCTACCTTATGATGAGTCAAAAGTGCACCTAGACAAAACTTAGATCTCGTCTGAAGGTACACAAATCAACAGAATTATCTTGACATTTTTGTGTCTAACAGCTGCTGGGCACACAAGAAACTATGCAGTAGGTACTTTTAATCTGATGAGATATTTCAAAATGCAGCGCCCCTAGAGCTCCACGTCTGGTGCAATGGCACTAGTCACACTGTCCAAACTGGCTCAGGGCATTATCTGAAATGCTTTTGTTGTGGATGTCATATTTAGGTGAAAGAGCAACCTTTGTACTTTCTTTCTTATGTGTCAGTGCGGCCCACAGAGTGTGGGGTGTGCTACCTAAAAGTTGCCCTAGCGGCAGGCGTTTGAATTCTCTGACTGAGCAGGCAGGTCCAGGCTGCAAATGTGATCAAAGCGGGAATGTGATTGGCCAGGTGGATTGATTGGCATGTTTGACCACTGTCTGATCCAGAAAGTTTCAAGAGTTGAGAAAGTCCAGTGCAGCAGTGCCATGAGGTGTGATGACACTTGTGATGATACGGCCAGCACCTCCAGCCCTCCTCTCCTGTGGGAAACCCTTATGGAAGCACACCCCACCAGTGTTTAGGAGAAATACCACGGCTAACCCAAGAGTAAGACAGGTAGGTGGTAGACCTATCCTGCACCATTGCCTGGTGTTCCCCTGGAGAAGGCCTATGCTCTACTATGCCGAGGGAACAGAGTGTCCCACACCTTCTGAACTCTGAGATAAAGAAGTGGGCAGCTGTCATGCAACACCAAAGTCGGTTCACAAGTCGTGGACAATGTTGAATTTGTTAAAAAAATGCAGGGCTCAAAATGTTTCTTAGGAGTCTTCAGATGCCTGGCTTGCAGAATATCAAATCTGCCTAACTTTAATTCCACCTTATGTCTTTTACTTTCTTCGTCCTACTCGTCTTGGCTCAATATTTCACACCCACAGGTTTGTTTCTGCCATGCTTTCCCCCTGTTCTCACTGACTTTCCATTCTTCTTCTGCCTCCTTTCACCCTCGACACAAGAAGGTCTCCAACTTCAACGTCCGGGTAACTGCTTGCTCAGATATCCTGACTGCTCTCAAAGCCAACAAAGCCACGATAATCAGACTGCAAGCAAGCTGGTACCTGGAAGAGCACAGGCTCACCAAACACCACTGCAAGCAACTTCAAAGCAGATGGAGACAAAGTCAGGACAACAATGACAAAAGCACTTACAAACACGCATTCAGAAACTAACATCCAAAATCAGAGCCACCAAGTTCTCTGTGCTCCTCAACCGTATCAAAAGCAGTACCAACAGCGCCAAGGACATTTTTGCCATAGTGAAAAATGCTACCTCTCTGGCTGCAAGCTCCACCAGCCAAAGCCCCTCTCAGGACCTCTGCACCCAGCTTTCCCTATTCCTCAGCAACAATTTCACCACCATCTATGGCAAGTTTGAGCCCCAACCAGTGCCTTTCAACCCTCAAAGCCCTCCTGCTTATCTAAACCAATAGCCAGAAGACTACCTATTCACTTAGCCCACAATCACCACTAAAGAATCAGCAACAGCCATGCAGTTCACACACTCTAGACCACCCTCAGAACCCTGCAATCACCATAACTTAATCTAAGGACAGCGCCCCATCAACACAGTTCTCGCCCCGATCCCAAATGACTATTTCATTATAGCCACTTAAATAGATGCCTGCACTCCCCTCCTTATTAAGAAATCCTCAGAAGATCCGAAGACACTAGCCAAATACTGGCCTATCCTCCTACCTCCTTACCTGGCAGAAGTCATGGGAAAGATGATAAACAAATGCCTGGCCACCTACTTCAACAACAACCACCTCCTCGACAACACTCAATCCGGATTCAGGCCTAACCATAGTACAGAGACTGCCCCTCACCACCACCAGGGAATATAACTAGATGATCATGGACAGAGGTGACACAGTGGCTCTCATCCCATTGGACCTGTCTGCAGCCTTCAACAATGCTTCGCACCTCATCCTTATCCAAAGACTGCAGGAAACTGGCATCCAAGAAACAGAACTTTGCTGGATTTGCTCGATTCCTGAGAAGCTGCACCCAGCCTGGCCCAGTTCACCTCAGACAATGTCAAGCTTGTGTGCGGAGTTCCAAAAGGATTCTCACTCAACCCCACACTGTTCTACATCACCAGCATCATCTGCTCCCACATAATCAATAATATCCTAAGCTGATGATACCCATCCACGCTCTCTGACTCGTTGCCAATCACCAGGTCTAAGTTCTCAGCCTGCATGACCAAAGCCACAAAATGGATTAAATCAAACTGCCTGAAGCTCAATACAGACAACAGAAAAGTAGTGCTCTTTGACATAGACACTTCGCTATAGGACTCCACCTGGCGGCCTGCCACACTGGGACCCAAACCCCTCCCGGCAACTTACACAAAGTACTTTAGAATAGTAACCAACAGCCAACTCACCATGACCGGCCAAGTGAATGCAGTCTCCAACTCCTGCTTCCATACACTCAAGATGAGCAAGAAGATCTTCAAATGTCTCCTCACCAAAACTCACAGAACCTTCACACAAACCCTCATCACCAGCAAGCTAGACTACATCAACACACTCTATGCCAGAATCAATTCTAAACTGACCAGAGGTTTCCAAATCATACAAAACTCAGCAACTAGGCTCACTTGCAACCTCCTACCCTGCACTCACGTCACTCTGCACTTCAAAGAGCTCTACTGCCTCATAATCTACAAACAAGAACTCCTCACACATACATACAAAGCCACACATATTATTGGACTCACGTATCTCAACAATAGCATAACCCTTCACAAACCTGCCAGATACACCCACTTAGCTGGACTCCTACTTGTACATACCCCTTGCATGCACAGTACCAGATCCAGCAGCTGTGCCTTCTCCTACCTTGCTTCTAAAGCCTTGAACGAATAGCCCCTGCACATCAGAGCCACCTCCTCAGTTCTTCAATTCCACAGGAAACTGAAGACCTGGCTCTTCAACTAGCTATGGTCAGGGCTCAGCCCATACAGTGCTTGCGTCAGCACCAGGATACCCTCCCAGGTGAGCTCTGCACTACATAAGTACACACAACATAACATAATATAACATAAGTATATGTGTAATTAAAAATAGTACATCTATGCCTACCTATGCATACTTACCCCATAATGTTGTACTAATTTAATTCTGGATGTAATATTTATGTAGGATAGTATTTAAACTCAGTATACTAGTAGTACATATATTGCAGAATTTTCATGTTGTGTTGATATGGATGCAATCCGTCAAAAATCTCAAATTGTTTCACGTTATTGATGAATAACTCATAGATGTGTTTTTCACTCTGTAAGCTTCAAGGTGGCTCAGTGAGTTAAATGTTGTTGACCTCTGCTCTGATTTGGAGGTCATGACCTAGAGTAAACTCAGCTTTCCCTACTTCCGAGGTTTTTATATTTAGTGAAAATAAAATAGTAACATCTACTATTTACAGTATTTAAAAATGGCAGAAGTGTGGTATGAAGTCCATTATACAAACAATCTTTAGAAACCTACGACTACAATAACCAGAATAAGCCCCAAAAAAGGATGCGCTACTTGCACCTAGCATGGGACACTTTGCTATCAGTGGCATGAATTTACTTTGACTTCCAGGTTTCACATCTTCCTCCAGACACTTTCAGTACTGCCACAAGGTGGAGCAAATAACCAAGAGAGGATAAAGGATCATTACCTGATTTAAGACATTTAGGCCCTAATTTAAGAAAAGTGGGGCTGCACCACTGCAGCACCACTTTTCTTGCGCACCTTGGCGCCCCCCTAATGCCACCAAGTGTAAGACGTAACTAACATACGGAGAACCATGGGAGTAGTTAGGAGAACTAGCATCAACATTTTTGAAGCTAGTTCAGAGCTTTGCAGGATTAGCATCAAAACTTTTTAACACTAATCCTGCAAAGCCTCCTTTTAATGCCTGCTCTGAGGAGGCCTTAAAAGTGCTGAAAAAAATGACACAAAGATATTGCTTAGATTTCTGTGCACCATTTTTTCGACCCCCCCCCCAACGGGGGAACGCCCCCTTTGGATACATCATGCCAGGCACAGGCATAATGTATCACAAAGGATTAGAAGGTGGTGCAATGCATGCATTGAGCCACTTTCTAAATTTGGCATGGCGATTTTGGTCTCGTTGAGCCACACTCGCTTTAAAGAAATTACACTAATGTGGCGCAAGGAGGTGCTAGGGGCTCTTCAGTCACCCCCTTAATGAATGCTTTTACTCTGTATTAGGACTGAGCAGGCAGAATATATTGAGCCAATGCCCTAAACCACCTAAAATGTCCCCATGTGGCCCTAATAATGAATAGGTGTTTAAATTCTGATCCCTCTGAAAACCTCTGTTTGTGCAGAGATTGGAATTATAAGCTATTTGACAACTCCAACTCACAACACTTTTCCCATGTCAATTTTGGTGGCTCAAACCTATCAAAATATATTGGTGGAAAATTAACTTGCAGATTCCCATTCATGGGGAATTTAGTAAGTAATGCACCAATTCTGCATGCAATGTGCTCTCTTTCTCGAGTGCTGGATACTTACCGCTCCCAATAAATATTGCACCTCAGGGTATCTGTAACTTGTGATCTGCTTGAAGCTTGTAGTACCCAGGAAACATTTAAGAAATGTGTGCTATTATGGTGGTGAGAACAGACAGGTCATGACTTGCTTGGATCAATGGTGGAGCTTCAACCCTTTCAATGTAATGGGTCTCAGACAGATTTTGTGCAGACTTACAAACCTTAATTCCTTGGACGTATAAACATCTTCAGCTATTGTCTCCAAATGACCAGATTCCTGAATCACACTGATATAATGCCAGTCAGACGGGTATTAGTCACCTCCACATGTACAGAGTGGGTATGGTGCTCTGGAACTGGGGTAGTCCACAGTTTGGCTTTTCTTTCAGGGGATCACATCTTCCCTATCTCTCATTTCTTCCAAAACGTTGTTTACTGTGTGCACCTTCGGACGCAGAATCCAGGAGCAAGGGCATAATGCAAAGATAACAAAGTTTAGGGGACAGAAGAAGCAGGTTTTATATGGACCACTGAAAGACTGGAAAGACGATGACACTTCTTCACTTGGCACTATATACTCAATCTTGGCAACTTGATTGGTCCACTACCCTTTTTTGACACTGTGACATCACCCGCAATTTAGGAGAGTTGACCGATGGTGCTTGGAATCTTACCAGTGAATAAAGATACAGCTCAAAATGGCTTCAGAGGTTCCCAATGACTGGGTCTCGATAGATGGTGGCTTCTCACCGTGAGAGTTATGGGCCCTTTGTTTTAGATGCTTCTCCTCTTTTACTGTGGTGGGTGTTCCGTGACTGATTATGATGCAGGAGCTATCCCTCTCATAGTGGGATTCCTTCCTAGGCTAGGTAGCAGTCATATTCAGGAATAACAAAATCTGTTCTGTCAGGTACTAATGTACATAGTGTGGATTAAAAAATGGACAAAAATACCCTTTCTTAACTGAACAAATGTATTAAAGTTTTCAAAAGTTTTAACAGCATCAAAGAGGTCAGAACAATTATAACACAATGAAAGCAATGTGGGAATCAAGTAAGCAGTTCTGGAAATTAAATACCGAAATGTTTATCAAAATGGATTCGCAATGTCATAATAAACAAAATAGATAAAAAATACACAATGAAGCGGTTAAAAACACTTGTACAAAAAGGTGGTGTGTAAGAAAAAACATAATGAATGAAAGAGGGAACGAGAGACTGGTAGAGAAGAAAAATAAAGGTGAAGATAGGAAAAATATAGAGTCTTAAGTATTAAAGTATATATTGTTGATGAAGAATGAGAACTAAAGGCAATAGAAATATATCGAATGTGAATAGAAATAAATCAGAGAGTATGAACTGAAAAAACCTCTAACACACCCAATTCTAATCATCACCCTATCCAAGGGCAGGTGTATATCTTAGTTACAGATGAAGAGAGGCACAATTTGTAAAATTACTAAGATCCACTAATTACAGTTCAAGTCCATCCAAATAATTTGCACCTCAGTTTCATTCTTAACCGCACTGATGCATCCTGATAGTTCTGGAAGGCTGGACTCTGCTTTGTCTTCATATTATTACGTGGCTGAGTGTGTCTGCAGATAATCAAAGTACCACTGAGATCGTGTTCTAGGAAGTAGATTGATTCTATGAAATTCTACTCTGCTTAAAACCACGTGATCAGTGGAAGTCCTACCATTTCAGAAGGACGTTTGTAATGTTTTTTTCCATCTCTCCGGGGGCAAAAACCACAGGCAGAAATAGGAAATGTGGAAGTATGGGATGGAAACGCCCAGTGCTTAATTTGTAGAATAATAAGTGCCGGTGCTAAAAGTGCTGCTGATAAACCGGCGGTGGCACCAGCACGCCAAGTACCACGCTGCGTGGTCTTAAATCCACTTTAGGCCACTTTAATCCACTGCTTGAAAAGGGGGACACAGCAAACTGAAAGCGTTCTGAACACACCGTGAAACGCAGACAATGCCTGTGGGTTGCAGAACAGGTATATGAACTGAAGGAGAGGGACAGATAGGTAGATATATTTTTAATAATTACCGGGCCCATCGCACAGGGGAGAAAAATTCAATAGCCCCGGTCCCGTTAAATAAGTGCTGGTGCTAAGCACCGGAAACCTCCAGCACAAATTAAGCAATGGAAACGCCAGATATACAAGGAGAACAAATTAGTGGAGACCGCTGGTAAAATCTGGCGAACTGGTGTGAGTGAATATCATCATAGGGCTTGGTCATTCGCCTGATTAAAATATTGAGCAATTACACCTAGGCATGATAGGCTGCGGCAAGAACATGGGCGAGCTTTTAATTTGGACATCCTCCTACACTGACCCCAGGTGGTTATATGGAGGTTATTAATTTAAAGATGTATAATCCCTGCTAAATTAGTAGCCTCCGGATTGGATTTCACAGCTTCATTAGTAAACCTTTAATGCTGAAAGATTAGCAGATTGTTCCGTTTTCGTGGATGGGGCCCACGGGAAAGAGCCCACCTGCAGCAGTGTAATTGGCGCCGCACGTTTGTGCACTGGCGCCAGTCGCCCGTGGCTATGTCAAGGTATGCCCACCGAGATCGTGTTTGTGATCTCTCGTAACCGTTTAGGACATGATTATGAGTGCCCCTTATTTGTACAATCCCTGTGCTAACATTTGTTTGTGTAAGGATCACAGTTAAAAGTTGCTCAGCGTTTACCTTACCGGGGACATACCAAGTGTGATAAGTGCCCAGCTCTTGGTCACATCTGATTAAATTTAACAGGGGAAAAGTCCCAGTAACTACCGGGAAATTTGGATTTTGGTGCAGACAACATGGAAACCAGAATATTATTCCACATTTAAAAGGGAAAATTAATTATGAGTGATAATTATTGCCCTCGGAAATTCCGAACTCGAGGTGTTGGATTTTATTTTGTATGATATTTAATTGGCGCAAAATTCTCTATGGCACGTGCAAGCAGAGCCTTGCAGGGCAAATAGAATTAACCCTGTTGATGGGAATCTACTGAGATTTTGTTTCAAATTAAGTGACTTTTTTGACAAGATTATCATGGCTGTGAAAAATACAAAGCTGTTATCTATACCACAGGGCAAGTTGTCCATCAGCATTATGTGTAGTCAGTGGTCGAAATCTGAAGTTTCAAATGTCTGAGCTGAAGTGTCATTCAGTGAGTCTCCTGTGCAGTGAAACGGAAGCCGGGCAGACGGCTAAACAAACCTTCATGTCAGGATGCCTGGTTGCCTGAAAGAAATGCAAATGTGCCTATGAGTTAATCTGCAAATGAAAAGGATGCTTTGGAGGGAACTGGCTTTAATTGACCTAATCACTTTAAGCTTTGTGATGACAAAGATTTTATCTTCTTGAGTGGTAGTGCAGAGAGTTAACAACTAGGCTGTGAAATGAGTGCCTTTAATTGGAATTGTATTTTTATATGCTATGTACTAAACCTGGAGGTGTTGAAGGCACGTTAATGTAAAACAATTGCACTGCATACACTCTGGGTATTACTAAAATCTATATTTTGGAAGCACCAGTTTATCTTCAACATTTTTCACATTTTGAAGCAGTCTGTATTATACAGTATGTAATGTGAGTTTAAAATAATGAATTACATATTCACAGTGCTTTCTGTCATAGGCTGGACAGTTTTCTCGACTGCAGCAACCAAGACTTAATGCTGTGGCTCTCTGGTTACACACAGACCTCTGCTGTGCATTAACTAATCTAGGAGCACCAGGTTCATCTGGAGAAACCTTAGGTCTCATTTACTAGAAACTGGCACATCGGCATTGGTACGCCATTTTTCTTGCTCCAGCCCTAGGCCTCTTAATGACGCTATGGTAGCGCTGCATTTATGAAACAGTGCTCCATGATGTACGATTCCACACATGCACCAGAAATCTGGCACCTCTGCTGGTGCAAAAGTGGTGCAGGTCTGGAGTAGCATTAATAATGTGACGCTATTCCAGCAATGTGAGCCTGGTCCCATGTTAAAAAGGCCAGCATTACTTTTACGCCTGCTCTGAGCAGGCGTTAAAAATGTGATGCTGTAAAGGCGCAGAATGGCACAGTGAAATGTAGTAAATTTTACTGCGCCAATTCTGCTTGGCTTTTAATGTGGGAACGCCCACTCTGTATTCATTAGGACTGGCACAGGTATATGTGGTGCAGAGCTTTACAAACTGGCACAATGGTCCCTTTGTACCAGTTTGTAAATGTGGCGCAGTGCAGGGGGCTGATTGCATCACCGCAGCATCACAAAAAGTGATGCTACAGTGGTGCAAAGGGTTTGTAAATAAGCCTCCTTGTATGGGCGCCTGAAATGTCAAGACCACTATTCACCTAACCAGTGATTGTAAAATACAGCAATCTTGAGACTTTATTACACAATTTGGGGCACAGAATGTAGGAGTCAAGAAGAAATACAAATATTTTCGTTAATATGCCTCTGTCAGGTTGGCACACCATTTTGAAGCAAACCCAGGTTTACAAGTCTTTATTAATCTGGCTTTGTGTCCAAATACATGGGTGGCTGCATGGGAATGCTAATGCTCCATCGATATAACGTCTGCCCAATGCAAGGTAACACAAGGCGGCGCTGTATGCTGAGTTGCATTATTTTGTATTTACTAAATCATGCAATGCCATGCAAAGTGGCTTTACTTGGCTTCGTAAATGCCAAGAATGATTTTGCATTGGGTTGCCCCACTAAGGACATGTAACCCCCAACTCAAAACCATTGTAACTTTGAACCTTGGTCTTTAGGCTGCATAGAAGAGTTAGGGATTCAGTTTGGATTGAAATTTAAGAAATCCTCTCCAAGAGCATTTTTAGAACACATTGAACAAGAAAATGCAGCTATTTAAAAAATATTTAACTTTCTTTGATAATCATGAACACTCTACATTCATTTTTATACACTTTTTTTATAAATGTCTCTTAGTATTTTATGCAAATTGAGTTTGACGTAATTCCTTATTGCATAGTCAGCACAAACAGAGCAAAATCACGTTTCACCATTTTCCCTGGTGGCAAACCTTACTCTATCCTTACCCTAACCTTACAACTTGAAGCACCCGACTTGTGTGAGCCGTTGTCTCGAAGTAGAAAGATTTTGTTCAATATGATCCCGTTTCCAGAGCCCTAATGTAAAAAATCTGTACCTAAGCCATTTTCTAATAACAGAACTAAAAATAAACACTTTAATACCAACTCACGAGCTCTGCCCTATTTCCAGCTTGTATGCTTGAAGCATATTTATCAAAATGGCTGTAATAGATTCTATATTTATTTATATATTTTCTAGCTTTTTGTCCATTCTAGTAGAAGTGATGAACATAACATCCAGCATTGCATAAGAACCTTTGCAGTTAGGGTGCCCATTGCTGTTACCAGGATGTATGTAATTACACCAATCATGGCGGTGTTGGAGGGTGAGACGTGAATCAAATGTGTGGTGAAATGTTGTGTTCCTTAACTAAAAATGGAAGGGGTTGCTTTGAGTTGGTGGTTGGGGCACTCCAGAAAAGAGAACCAAATAAAGCATCCGAACCTTGAAGGGGCACATTCTGTGTGTATGGGATGTGTGTGTGGGATGTGTGTGTGTGTGTACAGGAAGAAGATCGTTAACAGAACATTTGGAACGTGGAGGATGTCGCATGCTACCAGTTGATAGAGATATCCAATTTGATTATTACATGCAGACTTTAAACTGGTTTATCTTGTATGGGGCCTTTAGGCCGGGGCCGCTCCTCCACTAGGGCGGAGGAGCGTCTCTCCCCCCCCCCACCAGCAGCAGGAGCTGCAAAACTTTTATAGAAACTACATAATAAACTCAGTTTATCATGTTGTTTCTGTAAAAAGGGGCAGGGCCACTAGCATGACATGGACGGAGGTGGGGTGCACACTCCCCCTTAGTGCGCAAGTATGATTGGCCGGCCGTCTGGGGCTGGCCAAACACACATGCACACACAGCTCTCTCCAGCCCAGCAACATAGTTGCTGGGATGGAGAGAGCCTGCACAGGCTCCCAGTCTGCCTGGGAGCGCCCTGGCTGTGTGCTCCCAGCCAATCCTGACTCTGCTTTGAGCAGCGTCAGGATTGGTCACAGGGCAGGCTGGGAGCCAGTGCCTGCCTGCAGCCTGCGACGGAGGAGCAGAGCGGCGCGGCACAGGAAAATAGGTAAGTTTAATTTTTATTTATTTATTTCTTTTTTGTGCCCCCCCATCCCCGCCAAGCACCGCGCAACCCCGCCCCTTTTGACTTCCGTGAGCCACGACTGCCTTTAGGAGGGGCACCTTGAGGACAGAAGTAAAAAATGAAGCGGGCATAAAGGTCGTGATAGAATTAAGGGAATGAGGTGCGCTTTGGAAGGGTGGGGTGAAAGAAAAAGATGGAGTTGAAAATTACTTTATCCAAAGAAGGGAGTTTTGTCCTCAATGTAAAATGAGATGGTGGGGGTGCCTAAGAAAGCAGAGCTGGAGCGTTCCCCTGCTCTTATATCTCCCTCACTACCGAGCCCCGTGTCCCAAGGCCTCTGAAGACATCTCTCATGTTATCTTCTCTCTCGCTCTGTATATGTCGCTGTCCCGATTATGTTCCTGGAGTGAAATCTTTGCCTTGAACAACAACAAATGTGACAAATGCTTGAGTCAACCCTTTTAAAATTGTAGTGACATTTTTTGTATGTCTCAGGTAGCACCACCAACACACCCTCATAATTGGCTCTTCTCTGTGATTTCAGTGAAGGAATAACCATTACAAATTAATGCTGATTTGCTTGAAGGTACCTCAGACTGTCTCTGAGGTGCCTGACTGCCAACGATATTGTTCATTTATTCTTAGATCAGTGTCTGTCCCTGTAGCCACCGGTAACTTACACTGTCTGTTCTTAGGCCTAATGGACAAGGCTCCCCCAACTTGGGGGAGGCACCAGCTATGGTTGTTGCCGGGGGCTGCTAAGTAGGAATTGGTGAACAGGCCATTCAGGACGGTGGTGCCGGCCTGGGGGGGGGACGTGTGAACTCCACTATGTCACCCAGTTTTCCAGCCGGCCAGGGTCAGCGGCACACTGGCCCCACCTTTAAAAGGTGCAGCGAGGAGCGGGCCTCTTTGTTGCCTGCTCTCTGTCACGGACACCTTGCGCGGCCACAACACCAGCAACTCTTGTCACACCACACCACCTGCCGTCCTCTCTAACCCCTGCCCTCTGAGGGCCACACTGGCAAGGTCCTTGTTTCCCTCCTGACCCAATGAGTTTGCTCCTGGTAGCAGGTCTAGAGGTCAGTGAGAGGCCCCAGTGGCATCAGGTTTTGCTGGAAAGAGGGATGCAGGAGGTGGTTGAATACCTGTTTTGGTGTTTAGTGCATTTGGGTAGGTTGATTCGGCCACTAACTTTCTTTTGTTTGTTTATGGCATTTTGTTCAGAGCCAAGAAGGTGTTCAGCATTTTAGCATACGCTTCAATTGGTGTGGCACATGGCTAGAATGCATGGAAAAGGACAAGAGCTTTAGCTTTGTGTTAATTTTTATATAAGATGGTGTCACAAGGCTCCCGGTGTGCAAAAAAGTTCTAGGCTTAGCTGTGGAAACAAAGGTAATTTGTTAAACAAGGTTTCATTCAGGAGCTGTTACTTTGTCGTCAGGAGCTGCAGCTTAGAGGCAAGGTTTCTGCTTTTGATTTCGTCGGCCCCTTTTTTAAGGTAAGGGTCCTAGTCCCAGAATGGGAGGCAAAGTCTTCCTTTTTTAACAAAGAGAGAATTGAGAGCTAGCATATGAAAGGTAGCCGTCAGTTATTCTGCAAAAGTGTATTGTGCAGTGTCCTAAACGCGTAATTTTCTGAAGGGTGCCATGCTTTGTTGGGTTGTGTTTTGTGCAGGTATTGTAAACATTGCCAACATGCCTGGTCGGTCCAAGAAGGGCAATAAGCGCCTGCACTCAGGAGTGGACAGGTAGGTATTGATGCGCAGGATGGACGCAGTGGATGAATTGTTGGCACTTCTGCATCCACTGGCCCCATGGGTGGGGGGCCAGGCACCCGAGACAGTAGCGACTGCAGAGAAGCCTAGGAGGCCAGTGGTACCACCAAGAGCGGAATTGCCACCTTGAAAAAAGTGGGGTCGAGGGCAGTTTAGCAGTGGTGAAACTGATCATGGTGCACCGGTTAACCCAGGCATTGTCCAGGTTGGCATGGAATGTACAACAGAGAAACAGCTTGGTTAGCCTGTATTAATAGGGCTGGTGGAGAGTTATAGCATTGTGCAAAGTGGCAATAGCTGCATGGCAACTGGAGGTGATGCTAGGGACGAGCATGGATGCCTGATCTTGTGGCTAATTTAGCCAGTGTGTTATAGAACCCAGAGGCCACAAGAAAGCCCTCACCCCAACACTTGCCACACGCAGACCGACAAGGCTTATTTGTTGGAAGGAATTTATTTGTATTTTGAAGAATTATTTTAGAAACACATGCAGTTAATATTTCACTTGAATAAACAATGCAATACATCAAATATCTTCATTTCAATAAGAATTACTCAATTACTCAAGCCATAAATCAATGTGACAGGATCCCTTCCTGTCCTGAATCTCCTTTGGACTACACAGGTGAACCGTACCTCACCTGTATCCCAGGGGGGGTGGGGGGGGTTGCAGTTCACCTGACTTCACCATCCCTTGTCCTCGTGCTCTGGGTTCCGCCCCTTCCCCAAACACCAATCCGCCATGGGGGTGTAACGGGGCGGCCAGGAGTGGGAGCCCCATGCCCACCCCAGCGATCTGGGCTCCCTAGCCCCCAAGCTGTTATGTACATTTGCAGGTTGGTTCAGGACTTCAGGATCCTACCTCTGGTATTATCCAGGGGACCCAGCCTTGGGGACCCCTCTGTTGGTTATGGTGACTTTAGTATTTCCTCTCCGGCCGAGAGGGCGACCAGGGGCCCAAAGGTCCTTCGCCCTTCCCACCCCTAAACAAACTGCGAGAGAAGGACCAAATGTCCACAATAAATTGATCCGTTCCTGCATCAGATAAATGCACCATATCTCTGTGAAACATGTCTGGCCCTATTAGTAGTTTGTGTGGGATGTTCCATAAGCGGCCTAGCCCAAGACACAGTCTCGAGATCTCTGACATTAAGTCTACGAACAGACACATTCGTGGTCCTTGATTTAACGTTAGGACCCCAGCTGCGATGAGGCACCATGTGTGACCCTGCGATGGCAGCGTTCAGGAACTTCTTGGATAATTGGGTGATTTCCATTAAAATAGTTTCCCTGAGAGTCTTGCGGCCCAGTTGCACCAGGTCATTTCCACCAATATGGATGACAATGAGGTCTGGGAACTGGAGTCCTTCGCACACTCTTGCCCTTTCTACCAGTTGCTGGAGCTGAGTGACTCCCAGCCCACCAATCCCACACCACATTCTGAATAGCAACCGGCTTGGACTTACGGAGCAGTTGCAATGTGTAGGCCACCCGTCGGACAAAAGAGTGCCCTAGCACCCAAACCATGTGAGACGGCATAGAACTGAAACAAAAGAAATTTGCATGAGTAACCAACACGAGGAATCAAAAAACAGGAGTGTGAAACACTTATCATTGCAACTCAGGCCAAATGTATCTATATAACAATTGGATGACCCTCTCCTGATGGACTTTACTTCTGCCGGGGACATCCCTGCCCGGCTGCTAGGGTAGCTGCCCCAATCCTGAATGAGTGCGATGAGTACCCTTGAGGGTCGATGCCAACAGCCCCAAGAGCCGCCATCATTACTGCCAAAAATTGGTAATGGGATAAGCACTCCCCATTCCCATGCAGAAAAAGAGCTGAGGACCCAGAAGCTGGGCAGACTGCTAAGTAAGAGCCCAAGCGACCCACTGGGCATAACGGGGATCCCTGAGCAGCTTTAAGTTCAATGGTCGACCCTTTTCTTAGTTGATCCGTTTTGGACCTTTGTAATTCAATTGTTACGAACCCCCGGATGATTCAAACGTCGGCCCACTGGAGGCCTCCCGTGTAGTCACCCTTGGATGATCCCACTAATTCGCTCACGCGGAAATCTCCATAAAAAGCGGTAGAAAATGCAGCCGCAAATAAAGTCGCCTCAAATGGGGAGGAACAAACATTCAGGAGACTGTCCAGGAGCCCCGCCAATATCTGAGCCGTTAGGGGGCGCCTAGTATCCTTCCTTGTGCAATCTAGACAAGCCCACCGGCCACCGCCCTCTTAATGATAAATGCATTAAGTTGAGTCTCCTGATTATGTAGTTTCGTGAAAAAACGAATGGTGGAAAGGTGAGCTTTTGTGCAGGAAACTGGTTTGCCAAGTTCCTTTAGATGTTTCAAAAAACAGCAAATGGCCTGCTTTGAAAACTACTCAGTAATTTTGCAAGAATTCAAAAACAGTCTGTATTGCTGGAATGATTTTTCATATGCCCCGTGTGTGCGGGTTGCTAGGGACGCTGCTACTAAAGTGGAGAAGGCGGGACTCCAATCTTCCACAGATATGCTGGGAACTTCTTCATCTCCTCTGCAGCCTGTGGGTGGAACCTCAGAAAATCCTGCATCAATGAGCGAGATAAAGCATCAGCTGCATTGTTATGAACACCAGGGACATCTCTTGCACGGAAGGTAATATTCAGTTTCAAACACATTAAGACTAGGTGTTTCAGTAGTTGCAGTACAAGCCTGCATGATGCACCCTGCCTATTAATGGCCTCCACCACAGCCATGTTGTCAGACCAAAATATCACTGATCTATCTTTGAACGTAAGGGCCTAAATTGTGACAGCAACCACAATGGGGAATAGGTCCAGGAATGCCACATTCCTTGTGATCCCGGTACTATGCCACTCAACCTGCAAGTCACCTCTGCACCAGTTGTTACCTAGGATGGTCCCAAAGCCTACACTGCAAGCTGCATTGGTGAAGAGGCACCAGGGAGAACTAGGGATTGGGCGAGGAGGCCAAATGACTGCCCTGTTGAAATCTTGTAAAAAGGAAGCCCAGATTTTTAATTCTTCTCTGACTTCTAACGACAATATGGTGTGATGATGCTTCTCAGTCAACCCTGCCATAGCCCTTGTGATAGACCAGGAAAACGGGTGCGCCATGGGAATAATCGGTAAAGCAAAATTCAGTTGTCCTACCAATACTTGCAGCTGGTGTAGCGTGACCTTCTTTTGTGCCAGGACTGAGTCAATTGAGTTCTTAAAAGCCAACAACTTATCCAAGGGGAGGTGACACTCACCCGCCACTGAGTCTATCTCAATCCCGAGGAATGTAATGCAAGTTGTGGGGCCCTCTGTCTTGTCTGGGGCTAATGGAACACCAAATTCCTCAAACATGGAAGTCAAAGCCCATAAGATCCACAGACACCTCGCAGATCCCGGAGGACCCAGTACCAGAAAATCATCTAATTAGTGAATCACATCCCTGTGCCCAGTGCGCTTGATGAAAATCCATTGCAACAAGGAGCTGAACTGTTCAAAGTAACTGAAGGACACACTACAACCCATTGGCATGCATTTATTGTAGTAATTAGACCATCCAAATTGGAATCCTAATAAATGGTAATCATCTGGGTGTACTGGGAGGAGTCTAAAAGCTGACTCAATGTCAGTTTTGGCCAGAAGAGCCCCCTGTCCTAGGTTGCACAACTTCTCAAGAGCCTGGTCTACAGTGGCATAGCGAATTGAGCATAGTTGGGGATCGATTGCTTCATTCACTGAAGACCCACGTGGGGCTGAGAGGTTATGTATTAATCTGAATTGTCCAGGCTCTTTTTTAGGGACCACTCCCAAGAGGGAACAGACAAAATTCTCAGACGGAGGAGAGGAGAAGGGGCCCGCCAACCTTCCTAACAACCTTTCCTTCTCAACCTTCTTTGTAACAACTACTGGATTTCTCTGGGCTGACAGTAAATTATTGCTATAAGGAATAGGGGGCACTTTTAAGGCACGAATCCTGAAACCGCAAGAGAAGCCTCTAAACAATAAGTCTACAGAGTCTTTGTTAGGATAGGACTGTAGCCATGGGAGGAAAGCGTTAATCTGTATGGGTGAGGGCAATGTTAAGCCAGTTAGAGGGCTTACTCCCCTCCCTAACCTTTTCCTTGGATCTCTTAATGCATTTGAACTCTGGGTGGGAAGGGTGTCTGCAGAAGGAACAGTTATGTTTAAATTTGCAGGACCCCGCTGGGTGAGAACACACCTTTCTATCAAATGCCCAGCAAGAGCCTTTTTTCTCATTGGAATATTGTTTGTGAAAATGCTGCTTCCCAGGCAGCTTACGGTTCACGCATTCCAACCATATATTCACTTCAGTTTGGTCCCAACCTATTTCTGGGTCCTCACCCTTAGCCCACCTGAAGTCCCTATCATATTCCATCCAAGCATTACCTCCATACATATGGTGTGCTTTCAAAATCTTATTAGCATAAAAAATCATAGAGGTTGCCAAGACCAGTTTCATCTCAAGCATGACAGACATATAAACATTAAACGTAAACAGCCAATTTGTTATGTTCTCCTCGACCCTGGGCTTTTTGTCATTGGAAGATGATGCCTTCCCCTCCTTATCTTTCAATTCTACCTCCCCTCTTTTAGCTCTGATGAGTGAAAAAATGTCTACAAAATCCCCTTTCCAAATCTTTTCTTTCACATCTGCCCCAACGTGGGCCGTGAGCTTACCTGGCCGGGATAATAGAGTGTCTTGCCCGGCGCTCACTGCCAAAGTACCACCCCTAGACGTATTTGTGTTGGTCTCAGTGATCTTACCTTTGTCAAAGTTGTTGGGGATAGGAGACTGCACCCTCGGTGACGGGTTGTCACTCGAACCTGTAGTTCCAGTAGCCGCTGGTCTAACAATGCGCGCTGCAGCAATTGCCTTGATCTGGCGTTTGAGTTCCGCTGCAATATTCTTTAGGGTATCTTTTGGGGCCCAAGGAGCAGTTGGGAGAACAGGAGCAGAGGGAGTATCAAGGCTAGACAAAAGCTGTACATTGACAGCGGTGCTTGTGTGGTCGCATATTGCGTAGTTACCTGGGCAGTGCCCCTGCCCTGCACTTGTGAAGGGGGGAAGGACCATTTGTGCTGTAGTCTGGATTCCTTGTATTGCAGAGGGTGCCGTTAAGGTTGCCAATGCCTGCCGAATATCCGTTAAAATGGTCATGACTCCTAACTCCGGCGTAGACACTGCTCTCTGCTCTACCGGGGGGGCCTCTGGAGTAGTGCCTAAAGATAGGGCTAATGTATTCGCCCTAGGGGACTGCACAGGTGGGTTAATGCAGGAGCAGCAGAAACCTGCTGCGCTGCCATCTCTGGCCAACCCACAGGAATGTTTGAAACCTGTTTCCTAACTCTGCGCTTCACAGGAGGGAAGGCTGCACGCGGGGCACATGAGAGCGCCTAGGGCGGTCGCCTTCTGCCCCATTGTTTTCTCCATCTGATGCATAGTTCCGACTGTCTGAATCCCCATTACCTAATTTGGCCAAATCCAATTTCAACAATTGCGACAATTCAAGGTCTTTGCCCTTTCTCTTAACAACCTTACTGCGATTGCAAGCCATGACCCTTAATGCGCACTCAAACTGTTACACAATGTGATTAATTATGCACCAATCCCCTTCAATCTCTAAACGCACAACTAAATGTAAACAACACAGTTCTACTGTAGTCCCTTCTACAAAATGTCTCTATCCATATGCGCAAATAATACGTAATCAACAATAAACATGTTACTTCTTTCACTTTTTCCTCCCCCCCCACAATTTCCCCATTTACCCTAGGTCCTGAAGAGCGTACCTGGCCCAGACCGGGCCGACAATGCACAGATGAAAATCCTGGTAGTCACAAAGCCAGGTCAGGAAAGCATAGACAATATTTAATATATGGGGGGGGATTGAAATTAATTTTAAAAAGGTTGGGGCTATGGGAGTAGGCCCCAAAGAAAGGGCTACCCGAGGAAATTTCCCATAAGAAAAGGTCTGGGAAGCGACAAGAATGATATTCACATTAGCTGCTAGCCAGTAAACCAAGACCTGCCACTTGAATGCTAGCACAAGACCAATTAAGAGCAAATGTTCCCCAAGCAGCTCTGCTGGCCGATGCTGTAATCGTTAAACCAGGATCGAAAAGAAAAATGGGTCTGGGCAGCGTGCACTGCACACTAGGATTGCAAGAGAGGAGTGACGGGCCTTGGCAGTGTGCGTGATGACCAAAAAAAGGGGGGTAGCAAAGGAGCACGGGTGCGGGCTGCGTGCGTGCTGCACCAAGGTCCACACCGGGGACAGGCTCCCCCGGGTCCAAGACGAGCGACTTCGTCCCACACGCGAGTGACGCTGCCCGGGCTTCTGTCTTCAAACGCCCGACTCCGCTGACGCTGCCTAAATCCAATCCAAGGTGTTAGCACAGGTGCCGACATTCCTAATGCTCCGACTTCCACTGCCGCATCGATAAAGGCTGAGGCCCTTCTGGGGGGGCACTTAAGTAGCCCCCCCGTCCGATGTGTGCCGGCGGCCGTGCACGGAAGTGACGCGCTCCCCAAGTGACCCTTACTGAATCACTTCCGCCCCAACACCTCGCAAGGTGAAGGGGCAAAGGCGGCAAGGCCAGCCCGAGTCACGACTAGTGAGCGAGGTTCGTGCCGCTGCTGCCCCGAGATCTAAGGGGCTGTGCCCCCCATTTTGGGGGGGGCGCTCTACCACAGTGGTTGTTGAAAGTAGACACACTGACTTCACCCCTAATGGGGGGGTTCGGTGGGAGGAGGTCATGAAGATTGATGATGTGGAAAAGGTCAGGAGGTTAGTGGTTCATCTGGATACTACAGTCGGACAGTGTACAGGAACAGTAAGCTGTGGGGGGGACACTCATCATAGCTAGTGGAGTTCTTATGGTAGCTGCATAGGTAGTACCGATACCTGCTGTTGCTGATACACAGAGCACAGGTATTGTGGCTCAGGCCACACAGGTGGACGTTGGGGATCTGCATCTGTTGTGCCTCTACTGAGCATTTGTTTGGGAGATGTGAGGTTTGAACATGATCAATTGGGCAGGCCTGTACTTGTCAGTAGAAGTGAAAGGGAAGATTTGGAAAGGAAGTTATGTGAAAATATGTGAGCTGACTTCAGACAGTCCTGAAATGGAGGAAAGTAAGCAGTGTAAGGAATGCTCACAATCTAGTGACTCCACACACAAGCAATTTAAGAAAAAGGTTGAGGAAACATTGATAAATTGGGTGAAAGGCTTCACAATTTTGCGAGCAGTCCCTACAATGGGGACTCAGCTAGCATGGTATTTGGACAGAATAGTTTGTGCTCATGATGAATTTAGGGGTACAGTGTGGAGGGATTATGATAACAAATTTAGAAGAATAAAGGCTACCAGACCCATGTTATGTTAGTGTGGGTTCAGATACAGTTGAAAACGCAGTTGCGTTACATAAGGGTGCAAAAGGAAAAGCTGCTCCAGTGCATCCCTTTTGGGTGGCCTCAAGGGCATCCTCCCACACAGGAGTGGGATTGGAGAACAGGGTCATGTTGGAACTCTAAAAAAAGGATGTGTTCTAGAACCCCTGGCACTAATAAGTTTAAACACTTCTGCTCCTTTTGTGGCCTCCCATTGCACCCAGAATCCAAGTGCTTCAAAAAGTCAAAAGACAGGGGTCCTGAGAAGCATGTGAGCAGTACTGTGGGCACGGCCTCCTTCCTGGTGGCTTGGCAAGCAATGGTGACATGGTTGAATGCATACAGTGACACAGCAGTGGCTCAGTCAGTATATTAAGGTTTTAAGATGGGTTTTAGAATCCCTGCTGAAGGCTGTGCCGGTTTTCCATTTTGTAAGAATCAGCAATCATTGCTGGCTAATCATAACATTGCCAGACAAAAAGTTAATGAGGAAAGGAACTTGAGGAGGATAGCAGACCCATTTGACTCCATCCCTCTGGACAGTTTGTGTGAGGGGTTAGAAAAAAACACCAGGAGAGTATTGTTTCATCCATAAATTGTCAGCACCCAGGGAAAAGTCAGTCTACGAGGACACTGATGGGGCCCTTCGCTCTCTCAAATATGCCTTCCTAGACGAAACCATTAGAATGCTCCAGGAGCTGGGGCCTCGAGAATTGCTAGCAAAGGCAGATATAGAATGGGCTTTTAGGCAGCTGCCAGACAATCCTGAGGATTTCCATTTGCTAGGTTTTCAATTTGAAGGCTCCTTTTACTTTGACAAATGTATCCCCATAGGTTGTTTCATCTCCTGCTCTTTGAAGGGTTTAGAGTAGGGTTTCCGACAGATGATCGGGTACCTGTGGGTATTGCACTATTTAGATGATTTCCTCTTCCTAGGTCCTCCGGATGCCACAGTCTGTGCAGGGACTCGGAAAAAATTCCAAGATTTTATGGAGATATTTGGGGTTCCTCTGGCCCAAGCGAAAACATGTGGCTCGGTCACAGCAATTGAATTTCGCAGAATAGAGCTGGATTCTAAAGCATGTGCATCCAGGCTTCTTCAAAAGAAAGTCAAAGCATTTTCAAGTGCGTTAAAAGAGTACCTTGAAATCAAGAAGGTGATGTTTCATCAACTGCAGGTTGTAGTGGGCCACCTGAATTTTGCATTGTGCATCATACCCATGGGCCACCCTTTTTCCAGGTCCATTGAACAGGACCATTTTTAATGGAGAACTACCATCATACCGGGTTGTCAAGCGAGGTGAAGCATGACATGAGAATTTGGGAGGCTTTCTTTAAAGACTTTAACAGTTCTGTGGTGTTTCTAAGCCCTGCAAGGACCAATGGGGAGCTAGGTTTGTTTACAGACTCTGCAGGCAGCGTGGGGTTTGGGGCCATATTGGGCACTTTCTTGGTGCACCTAACGTTAGCCAGCAGACCGGGTTCAATCAGGACTCATGACAAACACAGGTTTACTGGAACTGTTTCCCATCCTGGTGGTCCTCACAATTTGGCCTGACCAGTTTTGCAGCTAGTCGGTTTTACTCTGGTTAGACAACATGACTGTAGTAGAATGTATTGATCTGTAAGCAGCAAAATGTAAGATGATTTTGAGAGTGTTAAAATAAATCATATTACTATGCTTAAAGCTCAGTGTCACTTTTAAAGCCACACATGTACCTGGCATATTGAACAATGCAGCAGATGCTCTGTCTCCTTTTAAGATGCAGGTTTTCAGGTACCACCACGCAGAAGCAGTGGAGTTCCCTTCACCGTTCCGGACCAACTCTTGCGGCATGGTGCTCCAGCCTACCAAACTTTGTGGCTGTCATTTTAGCACCCAAGACATGGCATGTCTATGAGGGGGCATTTTTCAAATATTGCAGGTTTCATGTAAGCAATGGGGTGGAGGAATTGTTTTCACCTGAGTATGTGATTTCATTTTTGGGATCGTTGAGAGAGGAGGGGAGGCTGGTGCTGTATGCCAGACAGCACACAGCAGCTATTTCCTTCTTTTCCAGGATGCGGGGGCACCCTGATGGAACCAGGGTGTTCATTGTGCAAGGGGCTGGTAGAGACTTGAAAGATACAAGCAAGATGTTAGACTTCCCATAGACCCCAAAAAACTGGGAAGATCATCACTAGCTTGAGGAAGATGTGTAGATTACCTTCAGAAGTACGGCTTTTCAAAGCACTTTCTGCCTGGTATTATATGGGCATTGAGGGTAGGAAAGCTGGTGGCAAGCAGTAGGAGAGACAAACTGGGTGGCCTTCAGGTAGGAGACATTGGACGACCAAATGGCTCACTGGCATTGACCATTACTCACTCAAAAACTGGCCAGATATGTAGAGGAGAACATATTCTGCTTCACAGGGCACCAGGAAATAAATGTTGTCTGCTAGGAAACTTGGAGGTCTGTGTGGCCCACCGCCCCAAAGAGGCTGCAGGCACACTGTTCATACAGATAGATGGGACACCCCTCACTAGATTTCAGGGTGATGAGTCTGGCTCTGGCCTCAGTAGGCTTGCCACGTAGGAAGTACATCCCTTATTCCTTAGGACTAGTGAAGCTACAGTAGAGGTGGGCATTAGCTTAACATGCAGTATTTCATTTAACCTTCTGTGGGCAAGGAGGTCTTCTTTTAGTGGACCTGAGATTATCACTGGACCATTTGTTGTCACGGAGGTCTTCCGTTCCCAGAGGTGGTTATTGTGCATTTCGGGGGCAATGACCTAGCCATCCTAGGTTGCAAGAACGTATTCGAATTAATAGTCTTAAAAGTGGGTTAACTGTCGAGGTGATTCCCGGAAGCCACAATAGCATGGTCACACATTGTGCCAAGAAAGCAGTAGAGAGGTGGTAAGTCTGACAGGGCCATTAATGAATTGGCGAAATGCCTAAACAAGAAAGTGGCTGAGCTATTGAAAGCCACCAGTGTGGCAACAATACCCCATGGTTGCATGAAAGGTGAGTGTTTTTTCTTGCAGGATAGTATGCATTTGTTCAAAGAAGGTAAAGCAATGTTTCTCGAGAACTGGCTGGCTTGGCTCAACCAACACACTCTGAATCTGGGTGGGGGGGCAGGTAGTAGGCAAACCATGCAGGCCTGAGGCGGGTGAGTTCATGCTTGGCAGGCACTCTTCGTGTCCACTGCAGCATTCTTCTTAGTAAAACAATGGGTAAAACATCAGCATCAGAGGAGCCTCAAAGTGGTGCAGGCAGCAATTGGTAAGGAGGTTGCAGTGGCGAGTTGGTCTGGGGGCCGTTGCTGACAGACAGTCCTTACCTGTCACCTCCTGTGCAGGTGCAGTGGGTGCAGCATAGCACAGGCCATTTGGGGGAATGAAAAGCTGGACGGGTTGCCCATTGTAGGTATCCTAGGGAAAGAGGGCCCCCCTGCACAATAGCTACCGGAAAGGGAATGGTTGGATCTCCAATATGGATGCTTCAGCCCTGTGGCCTGGGAGTGGAAAGGAAGGGTCCCAGAGCCAGTCGAGATCTCACTCAGGAATGTTTTTTTTGTCTTTCAGTTGCACAAGAACAACATAGTTATGGTTAGGAGACTCCAGTATATTAGATGCTCTGTAAAGGACAGGCACTTTTTTGTAACAACATGTAAATAGGAAATGTGGTTAGTGTGCAAAATAGTTTTTGTCTTTTTGACATATCAATGAGAATAATGTTTTGTGTGTACAATAAAATATGGCCTGAGATTTTTACATCCCAACTCCAAATGTGTGCTCTCAGGCTAAGTCATTTGGGGATGTCAGAGAGGGAGGGGACAGGTACTGTGTCACATTAATCCTAGGGCCCTCGGCACCTCCCTGGCCAAATGGACAAGCCTGCCCCAACTCGGGGGAGCACCAGCTATGGTGGGAGTAGGAATTTGTGCATGCGCTCCTTGAAAAGGTGGTGCCGACTTGGGAAAGTGAACACCACTACATCACCCCGGAAGGACACAGTCCTTCCAGGTGAAAGGCAGTTTTCTGGCCAACCGGGGTTGGCGGTGCACTGACCCCACCTTTAAAAGGCAGGGTGCAGTCAGAAGTGGGCCTCTTTGTCGCCCGCTCCCCATTATGGACAACTCACCATGCCAGCTGAAAGAGCCTGAAAGAAAAATTATAATACTGAGGCAAGAGCCACATATAAAACGGTGCTTAAGAATTTTTCAGTCCTTACTAAAACAACAAAAAGGGAGGGACGGTCGAAAGGGCAAAAAATAAACCACGAGAAATTTATGACATGGTAAAAATCTTTTCAGGTCCAGCTGCCTGCCATCTAAGTAAGAATTCTCCGGCCAATGGTATTTACAACTGGCCAGCTTCTTCCACAATAAAATAGAGGACATTCAGAAAAGTCTGTCTACAGCAGGAACTTCAGATGCAGTTTCTCTGTCTCCAACTGGGCCCCCTTCCAATGTATCCTGCTCCCTCTCCTCCTAATTCGATTTCTATATACAACTCCAAGGCAGCCATCTTAAATCTGAAGACTTGCTCCCCTTCTGATCCCTGCCCCGTCTATCCTAGCTCTAGGTGTGGACGCTATCAATCCAGTTATGAATTCCAAGCTAAAGTGGTCCCTAGCATCTGGTATTGTCCCCACATGTTGGAAACATCCTTGAAAATGCGGACATTTACCACAACAGCGTAACCACGCTTGCCTTTTTCTGTGCCTTAACCAGGCATGTGCCAAACTACACATATGTGTGGTTAGGGCACAGAAAAAGGCAGAGAGCAGCAGAGGATGCAGTGAGGCAAGTAGAGTTGGGGCAGGGTTGGGGGTAGTTTTTTAGGGGTAGGAGGTGGAATTAGGGCTTCTAGGGTTGGGCTAGTTTTTTTTTTAGAGGGGCCGGATTGGGGGGGGTTTAGGGAGTTTCATTTTTTAGGGCTTATGGTGGGTGGGGGGACTGAGTAGTTTATTTCTTAGGAGGGTGGGGGGTCGGGTAGTTTTTTTTTTTAGGGCTTAGGGTGGGGCAGGCAGTTTTTTTTTAAGGACAGGAGTGGGAGGTCAGGGTAATTTTATTTTTTTGGACTTAGGGTGGGTGAGGAGGTCAGGGTAGTTTAGCTATTAGGGGTGGGGTCTTTTTTAGGGCTCATGGCGGGTGGGGGTGTTGGGGTAGTTTAGTTTTTAGGGGTGGGGTGGTGGGGTTGGGGCAGTTTTTTAGGGCTTAGGGTGGGTGTGGGGTTGGGGTAGTTTAGTTATTAGGGGTGGGGAAAGGTTTTAGAGGTCAGGGTGGGCAGGGGTGTCAGGGTAGTTTAGTTTTTAGGGACCGAGTGGGGGGGTCGGCTATTTTTTTTTAGGGTTTAAGGTGGGTGGGGTAGTTTACTTTTTAGGGGCAGGGTGGGGGGATTGGGGTAGTTTTCTTTTTTAAGATTTAGGGGGCTTGAGGGTCGGGGTAGTTTAGCTATTAGGGGTGGGGATCAGGTTTAGGGCTCAGGGTGGATGGGGGTGTTGGGGTAGTTTAGTTTTTAGAGGCTGGGTGGGGGTCAGGGTAGTATTTTTTTAGGGCTTAGGGTGGATGGGAGGTCGAGGTAGTTTAATTATTAGGAGTGTGAGAAGGTTTTAGGGCTCAGGGTGGGTGGGGGTAGTTTAGTTTTTAGGGGTGGGGTGGGGGGTTGGGTAGTATTTTAGGGGGCATAGGGTGTGTGGGGTGTTGGGGTAGTTTAGTTATCAGGGGTGGGGTAGTTTGGGGCCACAGGGCGGTTGGGGGTTGCATGAGAGAACCATGATGCAGTTTCCACATATGCCATTAGTAGGAATGCTTTTACAATTAAATTTGTTTTAAAGAAATGCGTGGTAAAGGCATGCATGGAAATGATGCGGTCATGGTTCCAACTACGCTGTTAAGGCATGTGTGGTTCTGTCATACAACCATTGGAAACAGGCTAAAATTCTGCCTCTTCTAAAAATAAAAACCAACACTGATCCCAATGTTCCAGACGATTACAGGCCTAGTCCTCTGCTGCCAGCACCATCAAAATTCGTGGAGAAATGTGTTAATAGGCAGGTGTCAAACTACACTGAATCCAATGGACTACTTCACACCAGTCAGTGGGGGCCAAGTAGGCCGAAATACTGCACAGAGACTACTCTTTTGGAAGTCTCTGAACAGATCAAAAGCACTTTAGACACAGGTGGGAAAGCAGTCCTGGTATTGCTAGACCTGTCAGCTCCTTCTGATACAGTCTCTCATTCCAGGCTGCTTGCTTGCCTTCATGCTATAGGCATCAGAGATACTTCCCTGAAGTAGCTAAAATAATTTCTTACAGACAGAGGCTAGGAAGTCTGGCTGCCCCCTTTTTCACTTGGCAACACTTGGGTCTCTGTAGGAGTGCCTCAGGCTTCCGACCTTAGCCCTACAATGTTTAACATATATAAGACCCTGTTGGCAGCACTGGTCAGATCTTTTTGGGCCAATATAATATCATATACAGATGACGCTCAGCTAGTCTTCTCCTTTAAGAAAGGAAAGCTAACAGAATCATATGCCATTAAAATCTATTGGCTGTCTTTCAGTGGATGGAACATAACCAACACAAATGTAATACGGATAAGGCGTAGGTTCTTAGCTTTGCCTATAATTTTAACTTCAACTTGCAAGCACACTAGCTGGATGAGGCTTCTTTGCCAGACCTGCAAGTGGATTCAGTTAAAAAACCTGAAAGTTGATTTCAACAAACAGATGACTATGCACAACCAAGTCAACATGGTAATTGGCACGTGTTTTGGTCTGTTGCGCTTGGCAAAAAAGAATTTGCATCTTCCTTCAGTACTGATGAGAATAACAGTGGTATTAACTTCATGCAGGTCTCCCACAATACCTGCTGAGAAAACAGTTAAAAATGCGGCCGCTAGACTGGTGCTCAATTTACCAAGCCGAGCACATGTTGTGCCTCATTTGAGAAACCTGCACTAACTCCCTGTAAAAAAGCAGATCTTATTTAAGACCCTTCCCTAATGTACAGAGCAATGAATCACTCTGTTTTGGCTTATCTTTCATCCAGGATAAGCCATTACCTACTCAAGAGAACCCTGAGCTCATCCAGCAGCTGTTTGGCAATGCCTCCTAGGGCCCATCTAATTAAAATGAGGAGGTAGATTCTTCTTCCTTGGCCACAGGCCTGGAATAGGCTTCCAGCGAACTGCGACAAATTGAAGGCAAGAGGCCTTTCAGAAAGAAACATAAGCCTTGGCTCTTTATACTTTAGTCTCTAATACTCCTTTCTTTTTACTAATCTCATTATAACACTAGGACACTTTTTCCGAGTAATTGTGAACTCAATAAATCTTGTCATTCATTTGTTAATTCATTCAGATGCTGGCCTCTTTCACTTCTGCCTCCCCCCCAGGAGCCGCACAAGCAGGGTACTTGATTCCTCACCGATCATCCCCAGAACAAAGGACAAATAAGGTTGCGATCACTAGGAAGGGTGCATGGCGTTGTCAGATTGTTGTATACCAAGTTTAATAGTGTTTTTTTCTTTTCAGATCAGAGGGCCTCATTACGAGTTTGGCAGATGCCGGAGTATGCCCGCTAAACCCATTAGGTAGGAAGACCGCCAGTTCAGTCTTCCACTCGCTGGCCCTGTTATGAGTTTCCCACTGGGCCAGTGGGAAACTACCCACAACGTTGACGCCGGCTCGTAATCGAGCTGGTGAATATGTTGCAGTGTGTCGGAATTTGACAGCACTCATCGCGCTTTTCAGTGGCTGTAATTCAGGCAGTGACAAGTGCAATGGGGATGCTGGGGGCCCCATGGGGCAGGGCAGGGGTCCCTTGGGGCCCCCGGCCCTCTGTCACTGCCAGCCTTTGCATGGCGGTGGAATCGCCATGCAAAAGTTGGCAGACACTTGAGTCGTATTTCCCAGGGCAGCCCTGCCCTCGTGGATTAAGATCGCTGGCAGCAAAAAAGTGACGGTGCCAGCAGTCGGACTGTGGTGCTTTCACCTCGGTCCTAATGTGGCTGTCAGACCGCCGTATTGGTGGCGATCCCACTGCCACCGCAAGTCTGGCGGTTCTAGGACCGCAAGACTCTGAAAGAGGGCCAGAGTGTCATTTCTAAATGCTGATTTGTCGTATTTTGTGTGTGGGTAAGGTCATGAGTGGTGGGGACTCTTTGGGTCCCCTGTAGCATCCTTTTTTAGAAAAACGGAGGGTAAAACATCAGCGTCACAGGAGCTTCAAAGGGGTGCTGGCATCATGTTGTAAGGAAGTTGCAGTGGCGTGGGGGACTGCGGGTGGTTGCTAACATGTGGTCCTTACCTGCCATCTCCCCTACTAGGGCAGTGGGCAGGACAAGACACAGGCCCTTTGGGGGAAGTAAAAAGTTGGGTGCAGGGGGTGTCAATTGTAGGTATCCTAGGGTCAGACGGTCCGCTTGCACAAGAACTCCCGGAGGGGAAGCGGGGAGGGTGGGATCCCCCATATGTAGGCTCCTGTCCTCGGGCCTAGGGGTGGAAAGGAAGGATCACTTAGCCAGTCATGACTCACTCAGGAACTGTTTTTTTCTCTTTCGGTTGCACCAGAACAAAGTATTATGGTTAGGAGATTCCAATGTATTAGAGGCTCTGCTGAGGACAGGCTACTTTTTGTAACAATTGTGTAAATAGAAAATGTGGTTCATGTGAAAAATATTTTCATGGTTTTGACATATTAATATGAATAATGTTTTGTGTGTATAATTAAATACAGCTAGAGATCTTTCGATCTCAACTCCAAAAGTTTAGACTCAGGCTGTTATTTGGGGATGTGAGAAAGGGAGGGCGCATAGAGTGCCACTTTAATCCCAGGGCCCTCGGCGCCTCCCTGGACAGATCTAACCTCCCTGTCTGCACAAGTACTGCCGTGCCATTACCCTGTCTTCCCATTTGCACCAAGTTGACTCACATCAGTGATCTTCAAACTTTCTAATGCTGCATTCACCCCACCATGTTAAAAAAAAGGTCACCCGAGTCCTCCAGAATGATAAACATATTTTCTCATAATTATACTATAAATTTGACAGCTCTGGATATATTTAGCAATACAAATTTGCAGTTATGTTCAGTTATCCCTTCAAAAAATGCAATCATATATATGATTGGCTATATGCTAGTGACAGCCTGGAAACCCTACAAGCGTAAACGTGTCCACACTGTGATCTTTTATCAGAAATAAGAAGAGGGACCATCAGGGTTTTTTGAATCACTAACTCCTCAACCTTTCAAACCACCTTCCTCTAACCATGGGTTGAGTGAAAAAAGACATTACTAATGGCCCATTACAGGTTGGCCCGCTGCCACTCAGGTTTCTTCCACTAAAAGCTTAACACTGTGTTAAGGAATGTTTGCCTTTTTTCCGTAAGGACGTAATAAATACTCTTCTTGTCTGCCTCTCCCAATTCCCCCCAGATCAATTCATCGCATCCCACCCGCCCTCCCATGAAGACCTCTGCTTCACATTATTTTCTCTTGCGCCCCGTCAAGTTATGCTGTCCGCCCAAGTGCCCGAAGTTACCTCTTGCTGCCTGTCCACATGCCCAATGCGAAATACCAATATCAGCCCAAGTGCCCAATGATAATGCATACTGTATGTCATTGTGCCTGAAGTTACCACAGTCCGTCCGAGTGCCCGAATTTACAGCACACTGCCTGCTCATTTGCCTGAAGTTACCACAGTGGGCCTGAGTGTCCGAAGTTACCCCATGCTACTTGCCAATGTGCATGAAGCTACCATACAGTCTGCCCGAGGGCCCGAAGTCATCCCCACACTGCCGACCCATGTGTCTGAAGTTACCACACAGTCTGCCTGGGTGCCCGAAATTACCCCACGCTGTCTGCCCAGGTGCCTGAAGTTACCTCACAACCTGGTCAAGTCCCTGAAGATATCCCACACAGGCTGTCCATGTGCCAGAAGTTGCCACACAGTCTGCCCGAGTGTTCGAAGTTACCCCACAGTCTGTCCACGCGCCTGATTAGTTACCACACAGTCTGCTCAAGTGCCCGGAGTTACCCCATGCTATTTCCCCATGTGCCTTAACCTACCACACAGTCTGCCTGAGTGCTCAAAATCACCCCCACGCTGTCTGCCCATGTGGCTGAAGTTAGCACACAGTTTCCCGAGTGCCCGAAGTTACCCCATTGTGCCCTTCCATGTGCCCGGAGTTACCGCACACTGCCTGCTCATATGGCTAAAGGTTCTTCACACTAATGTTCCGCCCCCATGATGTTGAACTAGCCTCACACTGTCTACTCATGTGCCCAGTGTTTAAGCACTCCGTTCATGGTTGGCTCTCAGACCTGCTTCGATGAGTGAAAAGAAGCTGTGACTGGACTCAAGGGATGGAAATGGGTCTAATCTGATGTGAATGGAATCAGTATAACTGATAGCTACTGCCCCTCCCCAAGCCCGGTTATCTTAAAACACTGTCACAATTCAGTCCTATTTTATGTCTATAGCATTTTGTTTACTTCCTTGAGAATCCCTTGAAGGCCAAATAGAGCCTAGAAGTCCCCTCAACCATGCCGCGCCACCGAGTCGCCTTGCCTGGCACAAGCCGTGAACAGCATGGGTCTGTCATCAGAGGTCGAACTGTGTTGTGAGAGGCTGAGCCGAAAGAACCGCCGGGGCCATCTTGTCCTGCAGCACCTTAATCAAAGCCTTGTTGGTTGGCGCCATGACAGCGTATTAAGCACAGAGCGCCGCTGCGTTATTTATGGCTTGGACTGACACTGCACTGCTCTGTTCTCCATACTTACAGCAAAAAATACTGTAAGTATAATTAGTTAATAAATCACCTGGAGTGATAAACAGAATGATGGATGCAGGTTTCAGTTGATCACTTTTTTATTAAAGGAAGATAAATCAGCATCGTATTGTCGCTGTAAACCTTTCAAATTGGTCAAAAAAATTTGCTGTGGTAAAATTCTGCAAGAAGGCGATTAAGGTGACAGTCGAATCTGTTGAAATAAAGAAGCCCTGATAATTTAAATACATTGGGGGGCTTGTAATGCCTTCCTCAAGACTAGCGACAATGGCGCTAGAGTTCTTTCCAGATGTGGCGTAGAGGTCCATTTATGCACAACTGCGCACAGAGGTCCGGCATACTTCTTCGCACCGCTTCTCTGCCAATTTATGAGTTGCGGTGACCTCAATCAGTGTTCCTTTCCCATGCTTATTATGAGCCGTCCTTTTTTTAATTACCCTATTGATGCCCTATGAGTTGATGGATTGCAGTTGGACAGGCTGTAGCCAATCAAGAAGCAGCAAATCTCACCATTGCAGATGGTCCTGTTTTGTCAGGAGCACAGACCTTTCAAAGACTCGCGCATCCACATCAGTGGGGCAGTGGAACCGTGTTTGGTAAAAGTTTATCCGATTTGTCAATGAAGGAGGAGACAAGAGTAGAACTTCCTTTTTGGGAAGATTTTGTTATAGCCTGAACAGGACGTAGTTTGCTGTTTTGCACAACAGCATTTTAGGATTTTCTTCAAACACCTATGGATGATTGCGTGCGTGGGACTCATACACACTGGGGCCAGCAATGGAACTTATGAGAGAAAAAGGTAAAATGCAACTCAGACCATTATCTGAACCTGTTGTGCCAGCGAAGTGTTGGAGAAAATAATTAACACTTTAATGCTCTCAAAGTTGGCGTTTAAGAATGTAGGCAAGCTAAGTAAAGCGGAATTTAACACAGCCGGGTTTTAAGCGCTGCTATGCTCTTATCTTGAACATGCGCAGGAAAGTAAACCCATAAAAGGAGACCTAAATCTCTCACTATACCTTTGGATCAGGGCTGCAAGCTCCATTGGTGTATATGAGAACTCAACCCATTTAATAGACCCATTGAATAGGTCAGGCCAGACCAGCCATTTGAACACCCTGCTTTTCTTGGTGGCTGCAAGCAAGCAGGTTCCTTTTAGAGCGAAATGGCCTGCCACAGACTAGCTCCAAGAACGCTTAGCCAATATATTTGAACACAAAATGTGCTGCATTTTTTGTTACATTAGGACTTACTTTTTTCCAATCTTTATTTCTGGGTGAAATTTCCTCTCCTCCCATTGGTACCACACAGTAACGATTGATTCCCAGAGCTATAACTAAAACACATTAGAATAGAAGAACAGCAAACATTAGTTTTCTTTTATTTTTGATATCAGGAGGATGGATATTGCAAACAAGAAAGAAAGAAAAACAGACACAATGCATTAACAGATCATACAAAGAACAATATTCAGCCTACTAACGGATCAGACAATAAACCAGGGGTTGCTAACTTCAACCTTTTCTGTTACAAGAGATACTTAAGTTAGATGAAAATCATTGCGTGCTACTCATATTATTAGTGTTGTAATAGTGACCACACCAGACAAGATCACATAGGAGCCACTAGAAGTGATCACCTCAGTACATCAAGCAGGATTGCCAGCAAGAATGCACAAAAGACTTTGATAATTTTGAATGGCTCTTCATGGGTATTACATAGCAGTGGACAGCTGCAGTTCCCTGGTGCCAATGTTATAGTATATGTAATAAGCCTGTCCAATACCACAAGATATATCACTCAAATATCAACATTAAATATACTTTGAAAATTGAGCCTTTTTTCTCCAAACATCAGCTTATAAATTCTGAAAATACACACATTTTCATCTCGCATACACACCCTCAATTTTGGTATACATATATTAATACAAGCAAGAAAAAAGGCACTTAATAGGCTGGCGTACATCAGGAGAACTACTTACAGGTAGCTGGAGAGCTACCAGTAGCTCACAAGCTACTCGTCCGAGAAGCCTTCAGTATACAATTCATTAGTAGATCAGGCAGTGTACGGGGACAGGGGCCTGATTCACAAAGGTAAACTTAGACCAAAAGTCTAACTTTACTATGAGTAAAGTTAGACTTTTGGTCTAAGTTTGAACCAAAAGTGTAACTTTACTACGAGTAAAAATTAGACTTTTGGTCCAGGTTTAGACTTTTGGTCTATGCTTAGACCAAAAGTCTATAGTTAGATCAAACGTCTAACTTTATTATGAGTAAAGTTAGAGTTTAGGTGTAAACTGCGGGCCAGATTTACAAGAAACTAGTGCATCAGTACTGATGCGCCAGTTTTCTTGCATCGCCCCTGCCCCACCTATCGACACCATATGTGCGCCGTATTTATAATAAAGCGCACTATGGTGGTGCCTAGACCAATAGCGGCAGAATTTTTGTCGGCATTGTTTTGCTTTGCTCCACTAGCCTAAAAAATATTGACCCTAGTGGAGCAAAGTGCAAGGAGGCCCATAGGCTAATATGGGTGTGCCATTTTAACACCTGCTTTGAGCAGGCGTTAACAATGACGCCAAAAATGGTGCACTGAAATCTTGTAGATTTTTCTGCGTCATTTTTGCGGGCCTACTAATACTAGAACGCCCCCTTGCATACATTATGCCTGATGTAGGCATAATGTGGTGTAAGGGGTTGCAAAGTGGCGCAATAAATGCATTGCGCCACTTTGTAAATATGGTATGGCGAAAATTGCATCCTTGAGCCACATTAACGTAAAAAAATAAATTATGCTAGTGTGGAGCAAGGAGGCACTAAGGCCTTGTGAATCTGGCCCTTAGACTGTTGGTTTGGTCTAAGTATTTCTTTGTGAATCAGGCCCCAGGTATTCAAACAACAGGGGTACGACAAACCGGATATTCAAACATAACACCAGTTGAATAACATTATCAGTTCGATAAACTTTTTGCCTAATGCTTGAAGCTTAAGCGAAATACCATATACAGGGCTGCTACCAGTTATAAAAGACATGTAGTTATTGGAACTCACTTTGCATTGAAAAAATTGAGTTTCCTCCTTCTTCCAATGATCACTTTTTTCCAGTTTACAGTGGTTGATCACTGAGTTGCACCATTCATTATGAACTAGTCTTCAATCCACTGCCGTTCTCATGCTAATCTACTAATAGCCATGGCACTGAATGTTAGATGGAGGTATTTTGGCTGGAATTCGATTATTGATCCCAGATAACTTTCACTGAAACTTTTCTTTTAGACTTGGTCACCAACAGACCTATTCGTTTTGAAAATACTAAATCTTGGTGTCAATCAATCAATAAGTGTTTATTCGGTTAAAAAACCATAACAAATTAAAATTTATCAGACAATTCATACATAAACAATCAAACAGCACTTACTTTCCTAAAAGGCTTCCGAGTTACAAATCAGCAGAAATAAACTTGTAAATACTCATGCATATATATTCAGACTGTAAAAGCTGAAGATAAAATAAAGCAGGTCTGCACTTCCTAATGTTCAAACATTTTAACAGCGGTATTGAAAACTTTTTCCTAGGGACAGAATATAAAGTGCAGAAGAAAATAAAGTGCAGCAAAGACTGAGGGAATCAGAATCACAGGGACATGGATCGAGGGCAGACTTCGAATACACGTTGCTCGGGAAAGCTACGAGAAAGTGAACAATACCAAACCTAAATCTAATGAGGTTGAGCCTTTGATAAGGTTCCTGTGGAAACAGCAGGTAGGGCTCAATGCCCTCTGTAGTGATCAATGGGAAATACACCTCCACCCTCCTCTTACCCCTCATAATGGACACTCTGCATGCTAAACATCGGCTCAAAAGATTTTGCTTCAGCTGCCATCTAAATACTAGTGCCAAATTTGTTGGAAAAAAAAACCCAGTCATCTCTTCCAAGCTACCAAAAGTCCCTTCACGTATTTGAGCGATTGGGTCCTTTGGGCTTGCTCTAAAATTAGTCAATCTTGCACTATCTCCCGGTTGAGAGAGGTCCCATCTTTAATCGAAAGTGAGTGCCACAGAATTACTGGGGCCAACCCAATATGATCATGCAGAGGAAAAATAACTAGCTCTGTCTGACCCAGATACCTGGGAAACTATTGGGAACTGACAAGAGCCTCCTCACGAAGACATTTTCAGGAAGACATTTTCTTTCACTTATAACTTGTAACCCCACACACCAGCCCCATAAGTGACTGTCGAGGTGCACTGTACCTCATAAATGGCCAACAAGGTTTCCAAGGGCCTAGATACCAACTTCCTTTAAAAGTTAAATAAAGCCGACATGGTTTGAACAAATCAAAAGTTCCTAGTATCAACAAGATGTGACCAATTATTTCCACTGTCAAAAGGGAGAGCTAGGTACGTAAATGTTCGGAGCAGTGCTCATTTTTCCCCTTGAACATGGTATGATTTCAGGCTAATACGGGCATCACCCATGACCATCAAATGGGACTTGGCCAAGTTCGTCTTCAAACCCAAGTCACCCATAAAGGAGAAACTTTTGTTTAAAAGGTTTTGAAGTCCAACCCCTGTCCTAGACATCATTATGAAGTCATTGGCATAAAGAAGAACTTTTAAATCCTAAACGCCTATCCCTGGGGAGTCTGTTTCTGCCTCTTTTAGACATTTGTGTAAATCATAAATGTAGAGGCAGAATAAAAACAGAGCAACCACACACCCTTGTCTCACCCCACGTGTCATCCTAAAAGGGTCTTTACATTTCCCTTCTGCACCATTTCTGATGTGGCCTCTAACATCCTCATGTAACTTTGCAAGATAAGAATGACCCTGTTTATCCCGTCCAATGCAGAGGTCAAGTCCATAAAAGCAAAATGTAATCAATCTTTCTTGACCAAAGTATATTTGCTGATAATTAGGTGAAGACTGAGACACTGCTCCACTCTGCCCAGGCCTTTCCTAAAGCCGTACTGAACCTCAGAGAAACAGCCCTGGTCCATCACTCATCATTCAAGCCGACTCAACAGAACACTACCCAAGATTTTACTAGTGGAATCAATGAGTGAAATGGGGCTGTAACAGCACAGACCCGCCCTATCACCTTTTCTGAATTTAGGCACAATAATTGCACTGGACAAGGACTTGGGTGTATATTTGCAACTGCAGAACTTAACACATTAGACAAGATTGGCGCCCAGAGATCAGGATTATCCAAAAAGATGTCAGCGGGCACCCCATCTGGCCTGGGGCCTTATTCTTTGCACGCCTCTCCAGGGAAGAAAGTACCTCATCCTTCAAGGAACTTGGCAACTTGGTGCCAGCCAGACTATAATATTGGTTAGAAGGGGCCAAAGAACTGCCCTTATCTGAGCTGCTTTCAGAAAGCTTCAAGAAGTGACTAATTAATAGCAGCTTGGTGGACTGGTCCACCCATTGCGATGGAAAGTGACAGTGGTCCCTTAAACAACTGGGTAAAATGGCAAAATCATAAACCCTAAGTGTGTGAGTTAATGGTAAAGCAATAAAATCAATTAGTATTCCCCTCCCCCGTCCAGAATAGGTGACATCCTCTAAAGAGCTTGTACCTACCAAATCAATTGCAATAAACAATGCCCACTTATTCAAGATGCCATTAAGATGGTTTCCACAAGGCGTGTGTTCAAAATGTGTAAGGTCTTCAAAATCCTCACAATTCTGTCCACATATAACATTCTTCGCAATTGGACATACTTTACAATTGAAATCCCCACTCCAAATGATGACATCATCCATGTTAAGATCACACACAATTTCATGTAGTGCATGATCAAGGGAAACAACTATATCTGTCATTGTGGTCACAAAGTTCCAGTGATAAAAATTAATCACAACTAAAGCCTCCCCAAGATTAGCTCTGAATAACATGGTCTGAAAGTGGGGGGAATCAAGATACTTTTTAACTGCTGTCTTGTCCAGGATAGGGGAGATCCGAGTCAATAAATCCCGTTTGTCATGACTCCCATTCAATAGCATAGCTGGGCTCTGGATCGAAAGAAACCCATTGATAAATACTGTGCCACAAGTCCAGGTTCCTGCAAACAGACAATACAGTGACTGTATACGATCGTGCCACTTAGGACTGCTCAGTTCACTAGAAAGACCTGCCATATTCCAGAACAATCACTTACAGCCCGCCTTTGGAACAATAGAAGGAAGAGCATGGGCTGGCCGTGACACAGCAGAAGTATCCCTGCCGGAGTGTCACAGCTAGGGGCAGCACCCAAATGCAAAGAAGTAATTTGAGTGCCATTAAACTGCGGATGCTCAAGAAACCCATCCTCCCTATTTTGAACACCCAGATAACTAGAGTTAAGGGCATCAGGCTGCTCCCTTCCCTCTGGGCAAAGGGAGTTCACAGGCTGAGAAAGACTACCTTCAGGGAGTCAGTTATTATCCTCAATACCAGATAGGGGAGTAAATCTATTTCTGAGGAATGTCGAAGTATTCATACAATGGGCAATGTGAGAATGATTGGGGGCCGTTCGCCAAATGCCGCTGAGGGCGCTGGTCACAGGTGCCTATAAAAATATCTTAGCTGCAGAATGTTTATGGAGATGTAATTCATTCTACTAGTACTAATTTGTTATAAAATGTTACCTGCCACAGCTAGGTTTGCGAACATTCACTACAATAGTGTCACCTGCATAAGTTTTCCCCAGTGGCCCAATACTGTCCACCCTCCAAACAAACAAGATTTTTGAGTCCAGGTTCCAAAGACAATTAACAGATCTACTCAACTAAAACATCACCTTTTTCTTAAGGGATATCTGAGATTCAAAAAGACCTGGTAGCAGCTGTGGGACATTAGATAAAATGAGGATATAAGGGCATGAAGCTGGAGGAAAGTTTATGAGAGGCAAACCTGCTTCACTCTGCGGGCCCTTCTCACCCCCTTAAGAAAAGGGTGTGAGGATTTGAAGGCCCTGCATTATGAGGAGTGGGACGAGGCGTGGGACTAAACTGGTATCCCTTCTAGACTGATTAATGTTGTCTGAAGTGATCCCACCCCCCCCCCCCCCCCCCCTTTGTGGACTCCTTCATACTGCTAGTCTGAATAACACCATCTGGTAAACATACTGAAAGAGCTGCAGTGCGCTGTTCTAATTGTTGCACAGGAGGATTGTTAGTCTGGCCAATAGCATTTCTACATACACACCCTTCAACTGGATTAATAATTTGGGACAATTTAGATTCAATGGTAGACAGACGCTCGTAAACAGGGGAAAGTTTAGAGTCCAGAAGATCCCTTAAGAATGTCTTTATATCATCTATAGGGTCGCCAAAGAACAATGTATCAGAAAGCCTTTCATGACTTCTGGGCATATTTACACATTGTTTATTTTGGACCGGTTGATGCTTGGAAGCTCTTTTTCTCTGTGTAGTTAAAGGGCCCGCGCTTGGAGAGTCATGATGAATAGAAGGGTTATCTGTATGCTCCATTCGCTCGCCATTTCCCAAGAAACCCATTTCTGGGGGGCCCAAAATAGTAAAATCATGCTCTCCCTGTACACTAGGAAGGCAAGCAGGGACATGATCTACAGAAGAGGCAGGGGTTACAGTTACTGGCACATATAACTGGGATACTTCTTCTGCTGTAAGTGATAAGCACCTCTCAGCGAGTATTATTTAATTGGATACTAAATCCACCGCCATCACTAGAAAGTCATCAATGGTTGTGCATTGGTTAGAATGCTGCTGATAGGACTCCAAGATACCTGTAGCATTTGTCATCCTTTTGCCCATTGTCTCTTGGGGAGGGAGGTTCGTAAGCGACTCAACAGAAATCAGCCTACCAACAAAATGTAGATAATTCCTTGCCTTCAACAGCAGTCTGACAGGACTGTTACAGAGACTCAATGGGCACAAAAAGCTTACCGCCAAGGGGGTGGGCCCTGCCTGGCCTCTAACGGTCTATGAAGGACCACTCTTGGCCTGATCTTGGCCAGGGCGCAAGCCCAGGAACGTCCCGCGCACAGGGCAAGCACCTTCCCTTTATGTGCTTCCAGGCGCATATGTAGGCAGTAGGCAGCCGCGTTGCAGTAGTAAAATGCAGTCCTGGCCCCTCGGCCTCACTTAGCGCATTCTGTAAATCCTGGTATATGTGAATGTGCACACAGATATATCAGATTCAAGTTCCGTGGGCATCATTATGTTCTTGCCTGTTGCACATTGATGTATCTCACATTACATTCACAGGGACATATTTACAAGTGGCTTGCGCTGCCAGTGGGTCACTTTTCGTGTGGCACAGGCTGCAGAACCATATCTCGAAGGCCTCGCACAGCCACTTTGCGTAGCTTTGGAGTGAGGCAACGCAGTGTAAATTGCTGTGTTGCCTTACTCTTTGTCAAAGAGGTGTTCCATGGGCATTGCAGTGGGTGTTCCCACGCAACATTCTTGGATTTTGATGCATTCTTAGATTTACAAGGACTTGTAAATCTGAGACTGCGTCAAAAGCCTACACCTCCCCAGGGGAGGCGTAATGAGGAAAAATAACATTATTTCTCCTCGTTATTTCCTCTTTATATGTGTCCCTTCCTGCACAAAAACAATTGTTTCTACAATGCAGACACCCCTGCACCATGGTGCAAGGGTCTCTGCGTTGGTGCAAGGCAGCCATTTGTGCACCAGTGCAGTGGAAGAGGACAGGAATGTGCTGTATCTATAGAAACTGTGCATTTCTGCCATTTTCTTTTGACGCAGGGCAGTGCAGCAAGAAGCCTTGAGTTGCTGCCGTGCGCCAAAATGTTGTACAGTGGGAGAAGTGTAGAATCATTTTGAACACACTGATTTGCTGGTATTTTTGTCACTATAGATGCAACCATAGAGTGGGAGCTAATCTTTACAAAAAACAAACTTTTGAGCTTGTTGCATTCCTTTGCCAAAAAAGTCTTGGCCCGCCTTTATTTACACTGCTGGGGTTTTTCTAGAAGCCATTTTTTTCATGCTGGCAAAAATAAGACCAAACTCTGTACTAGAAAGGAATGTTCACCATTCTTAAGGAATAGGCCTATACAGTTCAGGGATATTAAAATAAATAGTATCAATGTTGGTGGGACCTGTTTTTGGTTTGCAGTGGTGCTCTGCAGGTTGATCCATCATTTGTTTGGCGAATTGACCTCTTATTAGCTGGAATTCCCAATATTGTATGGGGATCTGAGATAAGGCAAAACTCATCAGTAGTTCTTGGTGTTAGAAAGTGTGTTACTCTCAATCTAATGGCATCCAGCGGCCTCGCCAGTTTTCTTCCAATGGGAAAACAGACCTGATGGTCCTGCGCAGGGCAGTCACCCCCTCACGCAAAGTGGTTTATGCTTCTTTTGGCTATATTTTAAAACAGAAGACAAGAATCCTAAAATTAAAGTTTGCAACGGTCCAGGGGCTCACTTTTAATCATTGACCTCAGTAGAAGCAATAGAGCGGTTGAATGAATTGCTTTTTTCTCTGAGTGGTTTCAACAGCACGTTTGTTCTCGTCAGAAGTGCTGCCGCAACATTTGGAAACGGGACGTGCACAGCCTTTTGTCAATTTTGGTTTTGTGAGCTTCTTTCTTTTTCTCTTTTGCAGATCAAATTGTTGATTGTACATTGAAGCTCAGCAATAACATTAGATGGAGTTCTACTAACCAAGAAGTGACCAAAAAAATATAAATACGAAAAATCATAACCTTAAAGAGATTTAATCTCGCTTATATGGAAAAATGTAATATACTATTGGCTAAATATTTTTTTATTGGTTTAAAATGGAAAAACTGAAAACATTGCTTCAAAGGTCTGTGTATTCATTCCCAGGGTACCTGCATGGGAAAGGGGTCCCTACAAGATGACCCCAGGATCTTCCAAGCCATGCCTCTGGCTGTAGTCATGAATCCAATATCCTGCAGTTTTTTCGAGGTTATGAAAGACTCTCTTCCAGGTGGATTTTTCTACAGCAAGATCATGAAAATAAAGTGGAAATTAGGAGGCAAATGAGTTTCCTTGTCATTTAGCCCCTTCAGTTCAAAACCATGATATCTTGATAAATATGATTTTTTCTTGTCAGTGTATCCAGAAGAACAAGAAATAGGGGAAATGGGGAGAAGCTGTCTCCAGGAGCTTAGCTGTCGTTTGTGCAGCAGGTGCAGTAAGACTGGGCTCAGAGATGTGGAATGCCACTTCAGTCCAATTATGTCTAGCTTTTACTAACCAGCCATGGTGGGTGGGGCCAGTATTCCATGCTTGCTTTAGGATCAATGGCACCTTTACTATGCAACTGCCAATCTCATGCCTTGGACACGCATCGTATGTCAGAATGTACCACGGACGAACACACTCACAGATTGGGGTATCTTATGTAGCTGGGGTGTCTGTTCATCAGTTGCCTGGAAATAGCATTCTTAGAATTACAACAAGCACTGAAACTGAGTTTACTTTGCAATTAATGGAAAATTTACAGCAGCAGGAGTACCCTGCAGGAGCGTATACATCAACATAAAAATAAAGACCTTGAAGTGGCAGATCCGCCTATTTGCCTGGTGCCACTGATACAAGATATCAGCACTCTTCACACGGTCAATCAAAGAAGAGCTGATATCACAGGATAGCACAAGGTAGGCTGGAAACTGTGAAGTTGGAGAGCAGAGTCCCCATTCAAGAGACTGGAGCAATTCTAGTAGAGGTAAGTTCTTTGTTTTATGTTAGTCACTTAGGCACAACAACAGCAGGTGGCTTCTGACTGGACTCAATTCTCCCTATCTCCACTCTCCAGACCATACATCAATATCCTGTTACATCATTGACTCTCAGCACTCCCGACACCAACTCAAACAGATAATTAATGAGAACACACAGGACACTACACACTTTCCTTTCCTTCAAACAACAAAGAACAACCACTCCCTTTAATGTAAAGTGCAGGTACAATTATTCACAATCACTCAATCTCCAACATGTCTAGCTTACACATTCCCCCAACAACAAACTTTTAAACACTCCAATACTAGCCTGTGCCACTTTCAAATAATTGAAAAATCAGACAGCAAACTCATTAATGCTGATCCTTATGTCTCCACTGAGTGTGTTACTGCCGGAAGGTCACTGTAGCATTTCAGAGCTATGCTTACTGCAAAGGAGATGTCCTGCTTCTTCCCACTTTCTCATTAGCACTGTTGTTGTAGTTAATGGTAATAACATTGGTTGGAGTAGAATTGAGAATGTTGGGGAAGAACGAGTGGCTCGTGTGAGCCGGCGTTTGGAAGGTGCGGGTCAGCCGGAGGGTGCTCCTATTCCTAGGACAATAAACATTCATCAAGCAATATATTGTGGAGTTTATTTATCACTTACCACAACTGTCTCCACTTCACTGTCAAGCTTAGGGGTATTCACTGGGACACATCTCCTCAGTTTATAACTCCCCTCAGCTGGGTCCTTATCCTTGCAAGACTTTGCCAACCCTTCTTCCAGTTACAGTAACAGTAGGTGGTTCCTGTCAGGGTTTCATCCTCTCTCCAACTGCCCCTAACTCCTAGCTTCCGCTACACACACCAGCATTCAACTACATCCTTCTCTCGCAACATTCCACGCACCAGCTCAGGCATACAGGTAATGGTAAAGCACACAGAATACTAAACAGACTCTACCCATAGTGAGGTCCCAGCTCATTTGTAGATGTACTGCACAGTTGAGGTCTGGTACGGGTTTTGCAACCTCTTCAATACATCCGAGGGTGATGCCAAAGCTTTTGTGTATTAAGAGAGGGAAGGCGTCACTGCTCAGGCAGAGCTGAACACAAAGCCCTGTCTTCTCTTCATGGTCAACACTCTCGAAGGCCCCTCCATCACTGCTAAGGCTGTGATGGGAACAGGGCATCGCATCGTCCTCTACTGGGTCCTATCCCTTTTAAAGCTCCTTCTTTTTCTCACACTGTTGCAGTTTTATAAGGCTGGCGGGCCTCCAGTGGAGGTAGAATAGAAGGCTAATATCAACCCTCACAGTTCAAGATCTGATTAATCTCTTGAGGCAGGTAGAAACACATGCCCCATAGGGAGTTTCGTTTTGTGCATGTTATGATAAATCATGCGTGGGCCTGAGAGAACACCTAAAGAATATGGTCTGCATTGTTTTGTGTCTTGTGTATATAAGAGTTGGTAACTCTCAGTGGAAGTCTCCCCACTATTTTATGTTAACAATAATCTTCAATGCCTCTGGTTGTCCACATACAAGGTCAGGCAGCATCCCTCATTCACAAAGTACCTTCATGTACCTCTATTATGTTAGGTGCAGCCCCACACCCATGCTTCTGTGAGACATGTTTTCATGGATGTCCGTTCTCTAAACACTTGTCCAGGGGTGTATTGAAGTTCTGAAGACATTGGGTGATTTTTAAGCATGTTGCTTTCTTCAAAAGGCCACTTGTGTTGGAAAATATCAATCATTTGTCAGGCTTGAGAGAGACTCAGACAAAGGCTGTATAGTGAGAAAGGGAGGTCCCGGTGTTAATTTGTGCCATCTCTTGCAGATAGTGGACACAGCTGATCATTATTGCAAACTGGAACTTACTTTTTGTCATCAGAGTTTGACCCAGAGCAAGAGAGCAAAAGCCATAAAAGGGAGAAAGAAGGGAGAAGGGAAGGATAGGAAAACAGTATCTAAGGGGGATATCAGGGACGAAAAAGAAACTGCAAACGCGACTAAGAAAAGGGACCAGTAGGCAGCCTTGGTATGTGGCAACCCCAGCATTTAGAAAACCACTGGGTCCCTGACCTATGAGTCACAGGTGACCCATCTCAGTCATATGTTTAAGTCAGCGCGATATATACGACTTTCTTCTCTTTCTGCCCCAGGTTTTCTTTGACAAGTAACGAATCCCGCCCATGCCTACCAGCCATTCACACGCACACATCTGAAGGAAGAGGTGCGGCCTCCCCGTGGGATGGTCCACCTGTGCCATGCGCTGCGTGGGTGTACGCAAAACCTCACTGTTTTGTCGGGACTCAATAAACTCAGCTTTAATCTACCAGAGAACAAGTTTTCGTCAGCAGCGTTTTTCATGGGACTCCCATGTCACCCGCGCACACAGCTAAAGACATTTCTCCATTGTAATTCTCCCGCCCCCCTCCTCCCTCCAGAAAGTGAATAATTCCTCTTGCATAATGCCTTTTTGGAAGCATGAACGGCTCCAATTCCCCGTTGCCTTCAAGTAGCCCTGAACGAATGACCCTGCCGGTGGTGCATTTTTTCTGTTTTTTTTTTGTTACAGCTTTGATTTGATCAGGCTAAATATGAAGTGATGTGTGAAAGTAATGATATTTTGTAATTAAATCTCTTGTGGTGGCGGTTCTAATTTGCGGTACATGCATTGTTCATAAGGAAAAAAAGCATCAATTCTGCCCCTGACCGGCTACTCCAGGGACTCGTAATTAGAGACAGCTCATCTCTCGCTGCCTCGCATATTAAAGAGTTACTGAAACGCAAAAGAGAATTTGGGCGCCTTTTTATGTTCTAATAATGTTAGCTCAATTAGAAATATTCACAAAGGCGAAGTAAAGGACTTCCGAAGTCCTCAGAAGCTCTCCGTGTGCCCGGTAAATCGGAAGGACAGGAGAGCCGCGTGTACAGGAAATAAGCAGGGGTGCTCGACATCCACCCCAAAATTACACAGTGTGCCCAACTGCCACCTCAAAATAACGCATGGTGATTAGGTGTTGGCTTGAAACAACGTCATGCCGAAATAATACTGGTCTCTGCCGGAAATAGAGCAGGTCAAACCGTTTTCAGACCAAAATAATGTAGGGGCAACTGCGTAAGTCTGAAATTCCGCAAAGGAGACCAATATAAGCATGCATGAAGACTCGGTGGTTCAGTCAGCTCAAGGTAACGGAAGTGTGCAGCGCTCAGTCCAAAATAAAGTAGGAGGCGCCACGTATGCCGGGAATAATGCACTGTGCATCGAAGCCAGCCCTAAACAGTGCTGGGGTAGCTTGGGTGAACTTGAAATGATGCCTGATGCACCAATATCTGCCAAAAAACACCCTGCAGGGTAGACCAAGCGGCGACGTGAAACACCTCTGAGTGCATGAATGCTACGTTGTAACAAAACAAGGTGTACATGCTTCAGTATAAAATGACAGAGTGTCTCAATTTCAGCCCAAAATAGAACAAGGTGCACTGGTGTCCACTCAAACTGAGGCAAGGAATCTCAATGACAGCTTAAAATAAGACAGGGTGCACCAATGTCTCTCTGGAATAATGCAGGGTTCATTGCTGGAGCAATGAAATCTTTCTCATGAAGTTGGGTAAAGTTTGAAAACTACCGTCTCATGAAGAAGGGTGAAGTTATTCAACTTTTCCTGACAATATTTAAGGTGAACTTTAGCTTCACACAACCCTTACTCCCTGCAGCCATATGCCCCACCCAAGAGACATTTAAGAGGATATTTATAGTCCCCTTGCGCCACCTTGTGCCACATTAATATCATTATTCATGATGTTAATGTGGCCCAACAAGGCCTAAATCTCGGCAGCGTATTTACAGGGTGGCGCAATTCATGCATTGCGCCACCCTGTAACCCTTTGCGCTACACTATGCCTGCGGCAGGCATAATGAATGCGAAGAGGGCGTTCCTCTGTTAGGGGAGCTGAAAAAATGGCGTAAGGAAATCTATGAGATTTCCTTGCGCCATTTTGTACGGCACTTTTAACGCCTGCTCAAGAGAAGGCGTTAAAAGGGGGCTTCCATTCTTTAGAATGGGCCCCTATGTACTCTGCAGGAGTAGCACCAATATTGTGGCGCTACTCCCGCAGAGTACATCAATAGCGACATGTGACGCTATTGCCCCCTGCCCTGCGCCATGGTGCTCTGTTTTTTAAATACGGCGCACACATGGTGGCGGTAGGGTGGTGCTAGGGGGCGCAGGGAGATACTCTCCATAAATCTGACCCTTAATGCCGCAGGGAAGTGACAAGTGGCCAAGAGTTTTCCCTGCTGTCACTCAGAGCTAACCTCAGCCCCGATTGACAGCTGATAGAAATAGAAGAGGGTGTGCCAACAGTGCATAAATCCCATTCACGTTTGCGGAAGGTCTCGGTAAGGGACTTGTGATGGCAGGCAATGGATGGTAAATGACTGTTACCCTGGGCAGCCTTTCCATAGGTGTTTAGCCTGTCTTTGCCAGTGTAGGAGTGAAAAAAACGTATGCATACCAGCACAACCTCTTCCTAAAACATACACTGTGGCCTAATAACTTGCTGGTCTCTTATCCCCTGTGTGGGACAACAAGCAGCCCCAAATGTGGAAGGAAGGGTCGATTCACTCTGTTCACAAGATCCACATATGCACTCATTCATCAACTGACCCAGCCCTGCCGCTCTTTTCGAGGCACTGGCCTGTTTGTAGGCCTGCTCCTTCTGTTATAGACTGATCTACCTCTGCTAACTGGTCCTTCTGGGGCAGTATAGATCTGGAGATGACCAAGGCTTTTTCATTTTACTAATATTATATTTGTAATATAACCACAGTAGAGGGGTTTATTCAGCTGTGTTAATCCACTTGTGTCTTGTAATTTATAGTTTTCTCCTGCCCACTACAGCATGTACCACGGAGAAGTGGTGTATCGCACTTCAGCCATTGGTGACTTCGCTGTTAGTGACTGGATTCTGCTGTTCTAGAAGGTGCACATCCGCATACAAAGTAGGTCCCTTCGGTAACGTGAACGAAGACAATGCGTGCTTTTCAAGGCTAAGGACCTTTTTTGCCTTTATCCAATGTTTATATATTTATGTTGGTAGGGCCTGCAGACCACGCAACAATAACGTTTTCGAAAAAATTAGCCAAAACTGAACAAGCACTGGCAAAGCCAAAAGTGTGGGAGCAAATGCCAGACCCATTAGCTTTGCCAATGCATGTTTTTTTGCAGCTAGAGTCCCAAAACACATCTCTCCTTCCAGTCCCTAGTGGAAGTGAGTCCTTGTCCTGTAAGGAGGAAGGACGGCTCCCCCAGCCCACTGCTTCTCTCCATGGGTTCACACCTATTAAGAGCCGGGGTAGCACTGCTGATTAGCTAACACCCTCAATGGCTATCATTTCTAACCGAGTAAGGTATCAACATCTCAAAACAGCTTAATTATTCCGAGAATGCTAAGCTATTAGCGGCGGCAAGAGAGCTCAGGGCCATTTCTCAGCATTAATTTTCCATCCGAAATGAATTCCTTTTGGTTACACTTTTTAAATGTTTCTTTTAATTAGATGCAATTACTTCAGAAGAATTGCCTTTATTTCCAAGCCTGAGATCTCAGTGATAAAGCTGTTATCCGGCCTGGCTGAATGCTGTCTGTACGGCTCATTTAGCCGGTACACTAAAGTATATTGAACTAGGAAATTATGCCGCGTATCAGCTATTAATTTATTTTATGATCCTCTCACTAACATCTTGACGGAGAGCTTCGAGGGAGAAATTCAGTCACAATACATATAATTGTCCCGCGATGTTTCCCGCCTCTCCCGTGCTGCCGCAAGGTGCCAGGGGACGTGCCCAAGTGCGGCCTAGCAGATAATGTCGTCTTTGAGCTTGGGAATTATCATGGGGTATCTAAGAGCTCTAAACAGCAGTCATTTTAACGGTACTGCCCATCTATTTCCAGTTGATCACTTATCCCATTGCCGCACTATTCACTTGCTTGACTTTTGGACCTACACAAAGTTCCTCATCCTTATTTATAAATAGCACAACCGTTAATAAATATGTTCCCTGGATTTGACTCGCTTCCATGGAAATGAGTGGAGAATGATATGACTCTCATGGCAGCCATTTTGAAATAAAAATTTGTCAACTTCCTTTTATATATGAAGCTCTATTCTTTCTAAAAATGTTAGCATATGTTTAAGTTTTGAGTTATGCAAGATTGGACTGTAGTCCATTAGAGCTTTGCAATATTTTCTCAGTGTGTTTGGAAATTTGGAGGGATTCTGGAATGTACTCCATATGTTCTTGGTGTTTGTTTAGATATAAGTATATAGCACTCAACTTTAAATATAAACATGCAAGTTCTATGACTCCTCCTATACACACTTTTACACTTCACAGACAACAAAATAGTACTCCTTAAAGCCACATTAGGCACAAGTTTCCAGGGAAACTATTGCACCTTCCTTTGAGACTTTTTTGAAGGGTGCCTATTCCTCATATGTGGAGCTGCACATAGGGTATAACCCACACTGTGGGACCGTAAGGTTGAATGTGCAAAATAGCTTTTTTTCTTTCTTTTCCCCTGCCGGGAAAAAATCCTTCCTCTTCTCCCCAACTGAACCTGGTGGTGTTCAGGCCATCTTCAGATCCTGTAAGGGCGGAAGTACCCTGGCTAGCCCGACGCAAAACTAGTGCAGGGGGTTTGGGCCATGGCGGCCCAATCTAGGGTGGGGGGCGCTCTACCATAGAACTCAGAGACCACCAGAGTGCCCTCACCCCAACACCTGCCACACGCAGACCGACAAAAACTTACTTTTTGGAAGAATTTTATTTGTAACATTTACCAATTACTTCGTAAAAACACAGATAGTAATAATTCACCTGAAAATCAATCTTCAAAAACATATTTATAAAATCATTTACAAAAAAAACATTTGAATAAGATTTATTCATTAACCATCAATCAATGTAACAGGATCCTTTCCTTTCCTGAACCTCCTTTGGACCACACAAGTGAACTGTACCTCACCTGTATCCCTAGGGGAGCGTCTCCCCCGTCTTCACCATTCCTTGTCCTCATGCTCAGGGTTCTGCCCCCTCCCCAAACACCAATCTGCCAAGGGGGTGTCACGGGGCGGCCAGGAGCGGGAGCCCCATGGCCACCCCAGCGATCTGGGCTCCCTACCCCTGAAGCTGGTGTGTACATCCGCAGGTTGGTTCAGGACTTCAGGATCCTACCTCTGGTGTTATCCCCGGGCCCCAGCCTTGGGGACCCCTCTGTTGGTTGCCCCTCTGTTGGTTATAGTTACTTTAGTACTTCTTCTCCCACCACGAGGGCGACCAGGGGCCCAAAGGTCCTTCGCCCTCCCCACCCCCAAACAAGCTCAGAGAGAAGGACCAGGTCTGCAATAAATTGGTCCGTTCCTGCATCAGCCAAATGTACCATATCTCTGTGGAACATCTCTGGACCTTTTAAAAGTTTCTGCGGAATGTTCCATAAGCGGCCAGGACCCGGGCAAAGTCTTGCCATTTCGGCATTGAGCCTCCGAACAGACACATTGATTGTCCTTGATTTATTGTTTGGACCCCAGTTGCGGCGAGGTTCCATATGCGACCATGAGATAGCCGTGCTCTGGAACTCTTTGGGTAACTTGGTGATTTCAGCAAAAATAATTTCCCTGAGTGCTTTGCGTCCCATGCATACCAAGTCATTGCCACCAATATGTATAATAATGAGATCCGGGAACTGTAGTCCCTCGCACCTCCTTGCCATCTCCACGAGTTGCTGTAGCTGCATGATTCCTAGTTCACCAACCCCACACCAGTGAAAAACCACATCCTGCATCACCGCCGGCTTAGGCCGACGGAGCAGTTGAAACCTGTAGGCCTCCCGTCGAACAAAAGAATGTCCTAATACGCAAACCACGTGATGCAGCATTGAACTGAAACGAAAGAAAATTGTATGAGGAACCAACATGCATTTGACAAACTATGAGTGAGGGAGCACCCATCATTGCAATTCTGGTCTAATGTAGTGCTTAGAACAATTGGATGACCATCTCCCGGTGGACTTCACGTCTGCTACAGACATCCCTGCGGCGGCCGCTAAGGTAGCTGCTCCAATCCTGAAAGAATGTGAAGTACCCCTGAGGGTCCACCCCTGTGGCCCTAAGAGTCACCTTCAATACTGCCAAAAATTGGTACTGGGATTAGCATTTCCCATTTGCGTGTAGAAACAGGGCCGATGAACCAGCAGATGGGAGAGCCAACAATGACGATCCCAAGTGACCCACCGGGCATAACAAAGACCCTGGCGCCACTCTAAGTTCAATGTGCTACCCCTTCCTCAATTGATCTGTCTTGGACTTTTGCAACTGAATTGTCACCAATCCCGGTACATCTGCCCACTGAAGGCCTCCTGTGTGGTCACCCTTGGAAGACTCCACTAATTCGCTCATGTGAAAAGCGCCATAGAAAGCTGTAGTAAATACTGCGGCCAATAACGCCGCCTCAAAAGGCATGGAACACACATTGGGGATTCTATCCAAGACCCTCCCTAATAAGGGAGCAGTTATGGGGTGCCTAGTGTCCATTTGTGCACCCTCTAGTCGAGCCCAACCAGCCACCGCCCTCTTAATGACAAAGGTGTTCAAATGAGACTCCTGATTCTGTAGTCCCGCAAAGAAACAAATAGCGGACAAGTGAGTCTTTGCGCATGAAACTGGTTTGCCTCTTTCTTTCAAATGACTTTAAAAGGCACAAATGGATGTGTAGAAAACAACTCTGTAATTTGTTGTGAATTCAGAAAATGTCTGTATTGCTGGAATGATTTCTCATATGCCCCACTTGTGCGGGCTACTAGGGATGCTGCTACTAAATAGGGGAGGGCGGGGCTCCAATCTTCCACAGATATGCTGGGAACTCCGTCATCTTCTCCGCTGCCTGGGGTGGAACCTCAGAAAATCCTGCATTAATGAGCGAGACAGAGCATCAGCAGCATTGTTTTGGACCCCAGGTACATGTTTTGCATGAAAGGTAATGTTGAGTTTCAAGCAGATTAAAACCAAGTGTTTCAGGAGACGGAGCACTATTCTGCAGGTCGCCTTTTGTCTATTAATCGCCTCAACCACCGCTATGTTATCTGACCAGAATATCACTGATCTGTATTTAAATGTCAGGGCCCAGATGGTGACAATAATGGGGAAGAGTTCTAGAAATGCTACATTCTTTATGATCCCCTTCTCCACCCACTCAACTGGCCAGTTACCTCTACACCAGTTGGTGCCCAGAATGGCGCCAAAACGTACACTGCCAGCTGCATCAGTAAATAAACCCAGGGTAGGACTAGGAACTGGACGATGAGGCCAAATGACCGCACCAATAAAATCCTGTAAAAAGGCATCCCATATTTTTAAGTCCTCCCTAACTTCCAGCGACAGCCTAGTGTGATAATGCTTCTCAGTCAAACCAACCATTGACCTAGCAATGGACCTGAAAAAGGGGCGTGCCATGGGGACAATCCATAAGGTGAAATTCAGTTGACCTACCAGAGCCTGCAGCTGATGCAGAGTGACTTTTGTTTGTGACAATACAGAGCTAATGGAATTCTTAAAGACCCGCAATTTATCAGAGGTTAAGCGACACTCACCCACTATGGAATCTATCTCAATCCCCAGAAATGTGATGCAGGTAGAGGGGCCTTCTGTTTTGTCTGGGGCTATTAGGACCCTAAATTCTTCAAACATGGAAGTCAAAGCCTGGAGTGCCCACAAGCACCTCGCCGACACCGGAGGGCCCAGTACCAAGAAATCATCCAAGTAGTGTATCACTTCTTTGTGTCCTGTGCGCTTGGTGGAAATCCATTGCAACAAGGTGCTAAACTGTTCAAAGTAACTCCAGGACACAATACACCCCATTGGCATGCATTTATCATGGAAGTAAGACCCACCAAATTGAAACCCTTATAATTGGTAAACATCAGGGTGAACTGGAAGGAGCCTAGAAGCAGATTCAATGTCAGTCTTTGCCAGAAGTGCCCCATGACATAAGGCGCATAATTTCACTAGGGCCTGGTCTACAGTTGCATATTGGACTGAGCATAGTTGGGGATCAATTGGCTCATTTACCGAAGATCCCAGTGGAGCTGATAGATTATGTATCAACCTGAACTGACCTGGCTCTTTTTTGGGAACCACCCCCAAAGGAGAACAGATAAAATTTGTTGCTAGGGGGGAGTAAAAGGGGCCCGCCAACCTGCCTAACAGCCTTTCTTTCTCTATCTTCCTTGCCACCACCCCCGGGTTCCTCAAGGCTGATAATGAATTTTTGCAATATGGAATAGGAGGTACTTGTAGAGCAGGGATTCTAAAACCAAAATAGAAGCCATTAACTAGGAGGTCTGCAGAATATTTGTTAGGATAGGACTGTACCCATGGCCGCAATGCATTAATCTATATGGGTGATGGCAAAGTAGATTTAGGTAGAGGGCTTACTCCCCTCCTTAACCTTCTCTCTGGATTTCTTAATGCACTTGTTCTCTGGGTGAGAAGGGTGCTTGCAGAAGGAGCAGGTATGTCTGAATTTGCAAGATCCTGGGGGGCGAGAACATACTTTTCCATTGAATGCCCAGCACAACCCTTTTTTATCACTAGAATATTGTGTGCAAAAGGGCTGCTTCCCAGGCAATTTGTTATTTACACATTCTAACCATACGCTCACCTCAGTTTGGTCCCAACCTATTCCTAGATCTTCTACCTTCGCCCACCTGAAGTCTCTATCATATTCTAACCAGGAATTACCCTCATACATATGGTCTGCTCTCAAAATCTTATTCGCATAGCAAATCATTGATATTGCCAACTCAGGCTTCTTCTCAAGCATGACGGACCCAAAAACATTGAGTTTTTTATCACTAGAAGAAGATAACTTCCCCTCCTTATCTTTGACTTCTTTCTCTCTTCTTTTAGCTCTAATGAGAGAAAAATGTCAACAAATTCTCCTTTCCAGATCTTTTCTTTTACCTCAGAACCAACATGAGCAGAAAGCTTACCTGGTCGGGATAGTAGCGTGTCCTGGCCGGCTCCCGCCACCGTAGTACCTCCCCCTGACGTGTTATTGTTGTTCTCAGAGATCTTACTTTTATCTATGCTGGTGGGGGTGAGAGGCTGCACACCTGGTGCCAGGGTGACACTCGGACCAGCTGCCTCAGAAGGAGCTGATGTAGCCCTTTGCGCCGCCGCAATCGCCTCAACCTGGTGTTTGAGATCTGCCACTGAGTTTCTTAGAGTGTCATTTGTGACCCATGGAGTTGTAGGTGGAGCGGGGGTAACTGAGGTATCAATATTAGCCAATAGCATGGCCACCGCCAACAGTGCTTGCGTGGTCACATCCTGCATAGGCACTTGGGTAGTGGAACTGCCCTGCCCTTGCACTGCTGGGAGAGGAACAATAGGAACTGCAGCCTGAACTGGTGCCACTGCCTGGACTACTGGCACTGCAGGTGGTGCAGTCAATGTTGACAGTGACTTCCGAATGTCTGTTAGGATTGCTAATACCCCTAACTCAGGTGTAGGTACTGATATTTGCTCCACTGGGTGAACCTCTGAAGTGGTGCTAACAGGGACTGCTTATGTATCCGCCATAGGGGACTGCGCAGGAAGGGTGGTTGATGTCGGAGCGGAAGATGGCTGCTGTGCGTTTGGAACCCGCTTCTTACTTCTGCGCTTAACCGGGGGGAACACTGTGTGAGGGGGTACATGTGATCGCCTAGGGCGGTCACTCTCTGCACAATTGTTTTCTCCGTCCGATGCAGAGTTTCCGCTGTTGGAATCACCATTGCCCAGTTTTGCCAACACTAACTTCATCAACTGGGACAGTTCAGGGTCCCTACCCTTCCTTTTACCCACCTTATTGTGATTACAAGCCATGACTCTTAATTGCAATCAAAATGACACAATACCGTTTAACATATACTTCGCAACTTGTAAATGCGCACAGGCAAACTACAGCACTGTATTGCTAGAGTTCCAATATAACTTACTTTTCTAACGTAAACTGATTAATAGCTATACAAATGCTTATCTGCCAATTATTAATAGACAATTACACAGCGTCATTACCACAAATCCAACTCCTCCCCTGAATGACCCCACTTACCCGGAAATGAAGAGCGTTCCTGGCCTGAACCAGGCCGACATTGTGCAATACCAAACTGGGCGTCACCTAGGCTAGGTCAGTAAGGCCTAGCATAAAGTAATAATTGGGTACCAGAGAGCAAGGGTCTGGGTACTTGGGGAGAGCAAACTTTTTAAACACCAGTACAATTGCTACTGGGACTGGCAACTAGCACTAGACCACTTTCCCCCTTAGCTTGTTATTTGCACACTTAATACAGACAACCCAAAAGCTTATCTATTTAAAATTCTGGTATACAATAACGATTTGTATATAAAATTAAACGAGCCTCCATTGAAACTGTGCGTGAAATACAGTATTTGAGACTTCTTCAAATGCGTGTAGCCCTTAATCGAGCTACTCGGGCACTTAAGGTGCTCCGACAATGATTGGAAGCCCAAATGGGAAGTGCAGCGAAGAGGAGAGGGACGGGTATTACTACACGCTCTCTGCGAGCGTGACCTCCAGCCAATAAAAAACTGATGGCTGAAGAAGAAAATTACCGTATCTTACATATGGTGAACACATGGTGGCGGTAGAGGGTGCTAAGGAGCGCAAGAAAGTGGCGCTGCACTTGGTGGAGCGCCACTTTCCTTAAATCTGCCCCTGAGTTTCTGAGTATATTTAAGAGAAAAGCTAAATTTGTGCCTCAGTAAGATTTAGGAACAAGATCTATTTAAGGTTACAATTAGGTTAGAGGCATGGTCAAAGGTAAAATTTTAACGAAAGGTTTTGACCATGTAACGCTTAAGATAGTGCTGGTATTTACAGAATGATTAAAAGTTGTGGCAGGGATTTTAATTAGGTGTAGGATGGGGTTTATGGTATTAAAAAATAAATACAATTATTTAACAAAAATCCAGAAGAATATTATCCTTGAAGTTCAACACGATTTTCCAATCAAAAAGCTATGAACCAAATAGTTTTCTCTCAAATGTCCAGATCAATGCAAAATATAGCAAAATGTTACCTTTCAGTGAAAAGCGTCAAAGCTTTCCTTTCCTCTGGGGTTACATTGGATCTTTCATGTATACAGATAGGTGTTGAACATTTCAAAATACACTCAATACTTTGGTTAGTGCACTTACTGTGAAACTTCAGTATCACTGATTAAAATATCTGTGGGGTGGACTCATCCTTTCAAAATTGATGTAAAGAGTACTGTTTACTGGGTTACTAAATGCCACTTAAAGTGTTTGAATGCTAAGTGGTGTATAAGAGCTACAATAAGTAGAAGTGACCCTCGACAAAACACCTATATCCCTCTGCAGAAAATATGCAGAATGCCCAATTATTGAGCAGTGGTGGCTGTCCTGTATTTAGATGATGGGTGGGCAAAATGCCAGTGGCATTCAAATAAGAATAAAAAAATGGCACTTACCTTCCTAACTTGCCACGATGTCCTCCTCGCTCCGGTGACTTCTCTCCTCAAAGCTCCTTATCCAGGAAACTGCACTGCACAATCCTGATGCTGCTCTCATGCTGTTAAATAGCAGGAGGGAAGCATCAAGATTGGAGGGAGGGGCCTCTCTCCACGCTCTTGAGAGCACTGGAAGCCTGTGCTTTCTCTAACTCAGCTGTCTAAGACAGCTAGGTTAGAGAAGTTTAAAATGTGCATGAGTGGCTGGCCGTCGCAAGACGGTCGTCCAAAGGGACATGCGCTCTTTAAATATAAGTGCGAAGCTCCCTGCTGCCACTCAGCAGCAATTGCCCCGCCCTTACACTGGGTTCAGGGCAGGTTGCTGAAAAATAAAATGGTAATAAGCTTTATCACCATTTTATATTCTAGATACCGTGTGACATGTTTTTAGCAGGGCAACACTCTTCCACTCTCATTGAGGAGCCGCTCTTGATATTGAACATTACCTCCCGTCCCTCCCTCGCCTTCCTTTTAACCAATGAGGCCTCCTGCCTCCCCCCTAGACCCTCCCTTCCCCTTTCAAAACCCCCCCCCACCCTTATCCCCTCCTGTTCTTTTGTCTAGCCCACGCTAGACGGTTTTCTTTCCCTTTCTTACCTGCACGGCGGGGCCTGGAGGTCGTCGATGGAGGCACTCCTCGGGACGCGGAGCTCCGCGAGGAGTGCTACGGCTGGGGCGCGTCTTGAACGAGCAGCATGGTTGCTCGAGAGGCGTGTCCTGGAGGCCGGCTGACGGGGTCAGCCGGCCCTCTGTGGCTGGGGCGTTAGTTTCCGGGTTTCCGCGCCGCGGAGCCGCGAGGACCGAGGAACTTCAATTTTTGGATGCTGGTCAGGTAGGACGGGCGTTCTGCCCGTGGTTTTTTGGATTTTTACAAGGATTGTGACCTTTTTAGGGTTTGGTGGAGCCCTGTTAGGGAGGACCAGGGTCCTATATGTAGGGTAGTGTTTTGGAATGAAAGGCAGTGTTATTTTGGTTACCATGCCTAAAGCTCCAGCAAAGAGACGTGGTTGTCTCTTCTTCCTCCTCGGAGGTGGGAGGGGAGGGTAGCATTGCTCTTCCTGAGAACCCACAGGTACCTGGCAGGGGTACTCCCCTCATGTCTAGTGAGGAAGTGCAGGATATGGGTGAAATGGCTGTCACCAGGGCACTGCAAGCTGGCGTGGCCAGGACTGATCAGTTTAAGCGTGCGCAATCATCGGTAGCGGCAAGAAAATCCTCATCGGAGAGTGAGGATGAGGCCCCATCAACGTCATCTGGGGGGAAATAGGTTTCCAGAAGAGGTAATGTGGGAAGTGATGACACATGTTCGGGACAGTTTAGGTTTCCCTGTGTTTCAACCTACAAACTCAGAGTCTCATTTTATTCCCTCAAATATCAGACGCCTTTTATGTTTGCCATGCCTTTCCAGGGACCTGTGAAGGATATGGTGTTTCGTGAGTGGAAGGATGTGGAGAAGGCTCAGGTTCCACGATTCCTTCAGAAACTTTACTTACTTGAGGGTGAGGGGGTTTTTCCTCCTTCAATACGCCTGGACTCTATTCTGGCTACTCTAATTGGCAAAACGGCAGTCAATCCGGAGGATTGTGGGCCTACGTATGCCACAGACCGTAAAGTGGATTCAGGTCTTAAGAGGGCTTTTGCGGCGGAGAATCTGGCGCTGAAGGCAGGGATTTATTCTGCTTATGCGTCACAATCATTGGTTCAAGGCTTTGATAAACTGGCGGTGGCTGTACAGGAAGGGGCGGAGTGTTCGGAGCTCCTGGCTGGTATGGAACAGCTGGCCAGATTATTGGCGGATGTGTCTTCAGATATAGTCCGTACTTCGGCTCTGGCATCTGGGTCTTTGATTAGGGCTCGTAGGTCCCTCTGGTTGCGTTCATGGAAGGCTGATCCAGGGGAAACGGCGGCCTTGTTGAGACTGCCGTTTGAGGGTTGTAACTTGTTTGGAGAACTATTACCATCCATACTATCCAAGGCGTTTAAGGAGCGGAAGCATGTCTTACCTTATAAAGGGGTTTCTTCTTAGGGTAAAGGGTGGAAGAAGCATTCCAGATCTTCTCCTACTAGGGTTGCTAAATCCTTTTCGTTTAGGAGACGGCGTTTTCATCCGCGTTTTTCACCTAAGAAGTCTACTCCTGAGACCCGGGGTGGTTTCAAGAAGGGGTCCTGGCATTCGCTGTGGGCCTGGCAGAGGGCCGGTTGGGGGATGACTGTGTCACTTTCTTTCAGCTTGGGAGGACAGTGTAACCGATCATTGGGTACTAGACATGGTGACCAATGGTTATGTCATGGATTTTGTGGCGGTTCCTCCAGATTCCGGGGTGCATCCCACACCTCTGCCTTCAGAGGGGTCTTGGAGTGGAGCATTATTGGACGGAGTGCGGGACTTACTGGTCATGGGGGCCATTTCCCATGTTCCACTAGACGACCGAGGTCAGGGCACTTATGCGGTCTCGTTTCTTGTGCGGAAAGTTTCAGGGGGATTTTCAACCGGTGCTCAATCTGAAGGAGGTGAATACCTGGATCAGGACAGTGCATTTCCGCATGCTGTCCATTCGGACTATTTTTCCATTGGTCAGGCAAGGGGATTTTCTGGTGTCACTGGATCTGCCGGATGCTTACCCACACGTACCGGGGGCATGGTCCTCTCAAAAGTTCCTGAGGTTTGCTGTGGGGCAGGATCATTTCCAGTTTTGCGTTCTGCCTTTCGGTCTGAAATCTTCTCCCCGAATTTTCAGGAATATGCTGGCTCCTCTAGTGGCTTTGCTTCATTCAGAAGGGGTGTTTCTGCACCCTTATCTAGTCGACATTTTGATTCATGCCCATTCACGAGACCTTTTGCAGAGGCAGGTGGCCCAAGTTCTGGGGGTCCTGCAATAACACGGGTTTTTGATTAATTGGGTGTAATCAGACTTTGTGCCGTCCCAGGATCTGGTTTTTCTAGGGGCTCGGTTTCAGCCTATTCCAGGGTTGGTGACTGTGTCCGAAAAGAGGTTGGATGCTCTCCAGGCTTTGGTAAAGAAGGTATGGTTACTGTCTGCTCCCCGAGCTCTTCTATGGTTGCGACTGCACATTTGCCGTCAGTGATATTTTGGGTTCTTGGGCACGTTTCCATCCCCTGTGCTTGATGACGTGGTTCTTGAGTAGGTGGGATCCAGGGTCCGGTTCTCTGAAGGACGGGGTTCCAGGGTCCGGATTGATTCACAGAGAGTTGCAATGGTGGTTGGATGCAGACCACCTGAGGGTAGGGGTGTCTTTGTCACCTCTGAGACCCGTGGTGGTGACGACGGATGCCAGCCTCTCCGGTTGGGGGGCATGGATGGGGTCAGCTCAGATTCGGGGGTTTTGGTCCCCTCGGGAGGCGAGTCGGTCATCTAATTGGCGAGAGTTGCGGGCTATATTCCTGGCTCGGGTCCATTTCCAGGATTCCCTGAGGGGGTTGGCGGTTCTGGTTCGCACAGACGACTTAGTGGCCGAGGCTTATGTCATTCGGCGAGAGTGGTAAATGTTCGGGCGGATCTACTGAGCAGAGTGATTCCTTCCTCTCAACTTTTCTCTCTCCGGAGGTCTCTGTTTCGGCATCTGGTTCGGCTTTGGGGTCTTCCAGTGCTGGATGTGTTTGCGTCAGTAGAGAATGCGATAGTGGAGTGCTTCTGCTCCCGTTTTCGGTGTCCCCAAGCATGGGAGGTGGACGGGATGTCATGTCCTTGGCCGCAGGGCCTTTTATATGCGTTCCCTCCGTTTCAACTATTCAGGGCGTTTCTGTTAGGTGCCAGTGGCTTTGAGTTCTACCTTGCTGGCTTCATGGAGACGTTCAACTTTGCTTTCTTATGGTAGACAGTGGAAGGTGTTTTCGTCTTGGTGCTTAAGTCGTGAGTTGGATCCTTCCTGCGCTTCTCTCTTTGAGGTGATGCAGTTCCTGCAGGACGGTGCTCGTTTAGGGTTGTCAGTGGCTTCTCTTCGGGTACAGTGGGCGGCTATTCAGGCATTTAGGGGCCATGGCGTAATCTTCAAGTTGAAGGGCGATTGATGCCTGGATTTTTTTCAAGGGCTTATTAATTTATTTCCTCGCCCGGTCCGTTCTTTTCCCTCATGGGATCTGTCCTTGGTTTTGGATGTGTTGACGGGGGCCCCTTTTGACCCATTGGGGGACTATGATTTGCGACGTCTATCTTTGAAGACGTTCTTTTTGGTCGCCATTACTTCGGCTCGTCGGTTGGGGGAATTGGGGGCATTGGCATGTTCCTTTTCTTTTTTGTAAGATTTTTCCCGATAGGGTGGTTCTGGTTCCGGTGCCTTCCTTTATTCCAAAAGTCAATTCTTCGTTCCATTCCAGGCAGGCGGTCATCCTTCCTTCATTTTGTCCGGATCCCTCATCTGGGGAGGAGGTCCGTTTGCATTTGTTGGATGTACGTAGGGTTTTGTTGGAGTATCTGCGGGTGGTGGCTCCTTTTCGTACAGGGGATTCACTGTTTGTTACTTTTGGTCCGGCGCGCTAAGGTGAGAAACCTTCCACGGCTTCCTTGAGTCGGTGGGTTCGATCTTTGATTCTGTTGGCCTATTCCTTGAAAGAGGTGGTTCCTCCTCTAGGGATTCAGGGGAGGTCTTCCAGAGGCATGGCGGCGACGGTGGCAGAGCTTCAGGGGACTTCAGTGGTGGAGATTTGCAGGGCCGCCACTTGGGCTTCTCCTTCGGCGTTTGTGTGTCATTATAGGCTATCGGACTTGGGGGTTTGGAGTCGGTGTTTGGTCACCGGGTCTTATCCTCTATGAGATAATGTTTGGGATGTTCTTGGTGCAGGATATTAACTAAGGGTCTTGCAACTCGATGTCCGTCTCCGGTGTGTTTTTCTTGCTATGTCTCATTGGTTAAAAGGAAGGCGAGGGAGGGACGGGAGGTAATGCTTCCATTTTCTTACGATAATGGCATTACTCCTAGTCCTACTCCCTCGCCTTCCTTTTCCGTTCCCTCCCACCCTCCCGGTACGGACTGTCCGAGTTGCGGCTTGGGCTTGGTTTTTGTACAGGAGGGGATAAGGGTGGGGGGGGTTTTTGAAAGGGGAAGGGAGGGTCTAGGGGGGAGGCAGGAGGCCTCATTGGTTAAAAGGAAGGCGAGGGAGTAGGACTAGGAGTAATGCCATTATCGTAAGAAAATGGAAGCAAAATTCCTTGTTACTATGCAAAATGTTAGCCAGAATTCTATGCTATTTTTAGCGAGAAACTCATCCCTGCGCTCGTATTGAACACGAGGATGCATTTCTTGCGAAACAACTAGCGTAAAAAGGCATGCAACATAAACAACAGCTGCTCATGTTCAGTTTGTTCCTTTAGTCCCCATGCTCCCGCAGTAGGATTTTAACATGAGAAAAAATCTGACTTACTCAGCGTGGCCTAATAGTGTAAACTCTGCAATTTCGAGCACCAATTAGAATTACTTTACTGCCGAAGGCCGCTGGGATGTCATATTCCAGACAAGACCTTTCAGTTCACAATAAGGAGTGGTGGTCACAGTACATCGGAATTCGAGGAACCCTAAGAAAGTAAGTAGCAGAATATGTTAATTGGTTGGACAAAGCCAGGGGGCCCCCGGTGAGTCTTCTGGTGAAAAATGGAAACACCCTACTTTAGAGAAACAAACAAACAATATTAGTTACGCGCCTTATAAAGCCAATTGGAAATGACCCAAAGCTCGATAAAAAAAGATGTCACATTTTACATGTAGCCTGCAGCTCTGAGAGAGACTGGGTGCGGACTCTGGCAGCCTCCGACCGTCGCACGACGGCTGCGTTTATAGATGAAATGCCGCTGGTAAAGACATCATTAAGCCCGTGTTAGTTAACATGAACTCTGGGCCCTCGCCTCGTCTGGTACAAATGCGCAGAGACAGGGTTAAGCCCCATTTGCAGCGCGACAGAGAAGAGCTTAACATAACATCTGTCAGTAGATAGCGGACCGGGAAAGGGCGCCTCCGGATCATTTCAGGCAATTTGGTGCAGGCAGGCCGGCGGAAGCACTGGCGTCGAGGCGAAAGAGCTTCTCCTCAGCTGGCAGATCTGACAGAATTTTTGTAATCTGATTAATAGTTCATAATACAGAATACAGTCATGAGACAAATATAATAAACCAATTCTTTATTTTTATAGTATCTCGTATAACAATTTTTTAAACAGTCGCCAAAATAGGATGGTCCTACAAAATCAATACATTACGTATATGCGCCTGATATGTCTGGTCATTTCAAATGAAAATTTCCTGGAAACAGACTCAGCAACAAACAACCAACAACAGCAAAAAGAAAGATGTAAATTATTAAAGACTAATTAAAAATATGAATAAACAGAGTTAATACATTGGAAGATAAATACATTAGTTGATAAAGATACACAAATAAATGCCTCAAGCATCCGGAGATTCCAAGGCCTGATTTATCATAGTCTTGCATTGCACTTGCGCCAGGCAAGTGGCGCAAGTGTGATGTATCACTAAAGTCAGATTTATTAAGCCATGCAAGGCTATCATGGCCCTGCATGGCTTGATAAATCTGGAGTAACAAAAAGCAGTGCAAATCACTGCCTTTCATTACTCTACCAAAGCGAGGCATTCCCACACATCCACACATGGATTTGGGCGCATTCTCAGATTTACCAATAATGGTAGACCTGGGAATGCGTCAAACACCTCCCCAGGGGCGGTGTAACAAGGAGAAATATCTTTATTTTCCTAGTTTTTATCTCTTTTACGTGTGCAGCATTTTGCAGCACACTTAGAAAGAGGAATTTGCCTCTAAAAATTATTCCTGTGCAGGAAGGTGTTCCTTTCTGCACAAAAACCATCCTGCCTGCAAGACAGACACCCTTGCACCATGATGCAAAGGTGCCTGCATTGGCGCTTGGCTGCGCAAGGAGAGGACAGCAATGCACCATACAATGGTCAATATTGCACACTCCTGCCCTCCCCTTTCACGCAGCACAGCTAGCTGTCTTGCTACATTGCATGAAAAAATGATAAATATGGGCCAGATTGACCATAAAACTCCATCTCATCATATCCACTATTTCCAGTCCTGGGCTTTCATGTGAAAACCTAGTGATTTTTTGGTTTAACGGAGTCTTGGTTTATCTTCCATAGAGCTAATTATATTGACACGCCTCAAAGTAATTATGTGTGTCTTGAAGTACCAAGACCAGCAACAGTGCTCCTGGTGACATGGAATGAGCAGGTCTTCCTAACTGAGAAGCATCAGTATCCCTGGCTCAACTGTTCATACCAGCCCCACCTTCCACGGATCGCATGTAGTGAGTAAGCCAGATTCTCTGTTGCTCCCCCCCAAAGAAAGCTTTGAAATATTGACATCAAGTGCTGCATTTTACAGCATAATTTTCAAACTTGTTGCAGACCCCAACTGTTGTTCCAATGATTGAGATATTCATAAGGGTTTCAGTATGCACCCCTATTTTTAGCCTCCACTGTGCACTGACACCCCAGTCTTGAAGCCATGACAGAGCTATCATAGGCATCTTCATTCTGATCTGCAACAAGCAGAGCTATGTTCCTACTGGGACACTCACAGAGCTCTCCCGATGTACCATTTGCAGCTGGTAAACTTTGAATATGGAGGATAAAAGTCCACACCACCAGTTTCATTGAAATTGTCATTAGTGGTGCATTTGGAGCTCTGTTTCACATAGAATGGTTATTGTTATAAATTCAATAGTTTCTTCTGAAGGTCACTCTTCAAATAGCCCTGTGCTTTCCTGAGAAGCAAAGCAGACTTAACCCTCCACAGAGATGTCCAGGGGTTTCCCTCTCGAACAATCCTCTGCAAAGATGGTGGCGTAATGGTGCATTAGGTAGCACAATTTCTTACTTATTATCACTTCCAAGCAGATTATCTGTCATATTCTGAGTGAGAATTTACTCTGAAAAGGCAATGTGCAAAACGTAGAAGTTACACTGATCCACCAATTGCAGACCGTAGACAGCAGCAACAGATCTTACAGGCTCATGCAGCAGTGCTATTGCTTAGGTCACAGACACCGTAGAGGTTGAGATACCAGACGGTTAAGCAAGTTTTACATTGTTAGGCTTTAGAGAGAAGTGGTGATAAAGTAATTAAAACATTACCAATATAGATGATGAAATATTTCAATGAACATAGCCATCGAAACAAGCGGTCACTTGCAGCACTGAACTGCAACCACAATGAGCTGAAAAAGGTCAAATACAATAATTTTGTCCCAAAAAATTATCTTGTCAATTTCTGAAAAAGCACGCAGTTTGGTGTCAAACACAAGGGACTTCATTTACTAGAAAGTGGCGCATCAGCAGTGATGCACCAGTTTTGTAGCGCCGGCCCCAGACAACTTTAAGACGACATGGTAGCACTGTACTTATAATACAGCGCTCCATGGCATACGATTCCACAGATACATCAGAAATTCTGGGGCATCTGTTGGTGTAAAAGTAGCGCAGTGCTGGAGTGGCGTCGGTAATCTGATGCTACTCTAGCAATGCGAGGAGGGTCCAATGTTCAAAAGCCCACCGTCACTTTAACGGCTGCTCTGAGAAGGCATTAAAAAGTGACGCTGTGAGGGAGCAGAATGGCACAGTGAAATGTATTAATTTCAATGCACCAGTTCTGCGTGGATTTTAATGTTGGAATGCCCACCCTGCATACATTGGACGTAGTGCAGATATAATGTGGCGCAGGGCTTTACAAACAGGTGCAATAGTCCCATTGCACCAGTTTGTATATGTGGCACTGTGTGGCAGACTGCTTGCGCCAACGCAGTGTTGCAGAAAAGTGACGCTACGGCGGCTCAAGTGACTTGTGAATAAGCCCCAAGATTTTTAGTTTACATAAACAAACTCAATTGCCTCAAACAAAGCGGGCAAGTTTCATTAAAATGCACATCTTTCACAATATACTAGTTTTCATTTTTTGGTTCCTTTTGCAACTCGTGATCTTTTGTGTGGTATTTCCCCAGATTTTTGCCTTCTTTTATTGATCCCGTTTTTGTTGGCCATTGGACTCTGCACACATTACTCCTGGCAAGCAGTGCAAAATTGCTTGTGTGCTCTGTTTTAAACATGGCAAAAAGACATATGCCTGATAGGAACATTAAATGTAATCGTAAGTTGCTTGTACATGGCGCTACATGGGCCTGGGGCCTGTAAATTAAACACTACCAGTAGGCTGCAGCACTCATTGTGCCACCCACCAAAGAAGCAGTGTAAAACATGTCTCAGGCCTGCCAATACAAACTAGCAAACGCAACCTATTGGCCTCAACCTTCCTCTTTATTACCTAAAGGTCATCCCTAACATAGCCCTAACACACACTGGGCAGGATGCATTTAAAATGTAGGACCTGTATTTAATGCTTTACATGTCCTGTCAATGAAGTGGGATCTTCTTGAAAATCTTGCTTAGCATTCTCAGGATGTGGAATGATGAGGCAATGCTGTTGATCTGCCTGTTCATGGAGTGGTTGGTGCCCAGGATGATACTGGGTTTTTTGGCGTGGTCCGCTGGGATGGGTGGGGGCCAAGTTCGGAAGGCCACCAAGAGGTGTCTCGGGAAAGTGGTTATTGCCAAAGATTTAGGGCCTGATTTAGAGTTTGGTGGATGGGGTTACTTTGTCAAAACCATGACGGATATCCCATCTGACATATTACAATGCCATTATGTCCTACGGACATCGTAATACGATGGACAGGATATCCATCAAATCTGTGACAGAGTAACCCATCTGCCAAACTCTAAATCCTGCCCATAGATTTCGGTTCTGTCTGTGTTGAACTGGAAGCAGTCATTTTTCATCCAAGCAGAGACATTGCTCATGAGGTTGGTGAAGCCTGCTTTGGAAGTGCTGGTTGAATCGGTATGGGAGAGGATGAGCTGTGTGTCATTGGTGTAGAATACAATGTTGGTGCCATGGGCTGTGACAATGTCCATGAGGAGCGTAATGTAGACAGTGAAGAGTGTTGGGCTAAATGACGATTCTTGTGGAATTCCACAGATGAGTTTCTTGGGTTCTGAGGTGTAGGTGTGAAGTCTAACTCACAGAGATCTATCTGTGAGGAAGGAAAATATCCACTTGAGGGCCTGTCCGCAGATACCCAGCAGTATTTCTTTCTCCCTATTATGACTTTTCCGGTGACCCAGCGGACGGTAACAGTGTTACCGTCCGCAGGCCCAGCGGAAAAGTCACATCAACATTGCTGCAGGCTCGTAATAGAGCCGGCGGCAATGCTGATGTGCAGCAGGTGCAGTAGCACCCGTCACTCATTTCACAGCCTGAAATTCGGGCAGTGAAATGCGCAACGGGGCTATGCCTGGGGGGCCCTGCACTGCCCATGCCATGGGCATGGGCAGTGCAGGTGCCCCCAGGGACACCCCAAGTCCCCCTTACCGCCATCCTTTCCATGGCGGTGTTTACCGCCGTGGCCAGGCTGGCAGTCGGGGACTCATAATACCCAGGGCAGTGGTGCTTGCACCGCTGCCCTGGGGATTATGACCGCCAGGCGAAAGCCTGCCGGTATAGTGGTGGGGCTGGCGGTATGGCCGTGGCTATTGCGCCACGGTCATAATAGCTGGAGTAACACCACCAGCCTGTTTGCGGTGTTACCGCTAGCTTACCGCCAGCCGACAAGGTCATAATGAGGCCCTAAATAACGTGTGTGCAGCCAGCGCATGTCACGAGCCTTGTGTGTTGCTGGCTCATGCTAGGAGTGTCGCATGCTGCTAGCGTGTGGTAGTCTATGCGTCATGTAACACCAATCCACATGCAAAAGCGTAGGTAAGGTTCAACGCTGCTGTTCACTGACAACACAACGCGTCATACGACATCAAAAGTCAAGCATAGAAAACACTGTTTACAATTGACAAAATGCTGTCTGTGGAGTGGTAACTTTTTCGGTGGAGATTTACCACGTAACAACTTGGGGAATACAATCAACATTACATAAAAGCCTGGCGGTATAGTGGTGGGGCTGGCGGTATGGCCGTGGCTATTGCGCCACGGTCATATTAGCTGGAGTAACACCACCAGCCTGTTTGCGGTGTTACCGCCAGCTTACCGCCAGCTTACCGCCAGCCGACAAGGTCATAATGAGGCCCTAAATAATGTGTGTGCCGCCAGCGCATGTCACGAGCCTTGTGTGTTGCTGGCTCATGCTAGGAGTGTCGCATGCTGCTAGCGTGTGGTAGTCTATGCGTCATGTAACACCAATCCACATGCAAAAGCGTAGGTAAGGTTCAACGCTGCTGTTCACTGACAACACAACGCGTCATACGACATCAAAAGTCAAGCATAGAAAACACTGTTTACAATTGACAAAATGCTGTCTGTGGAGTGTTAACTTTTTCGGTGGAGATTTACCACGTAACAACTTGGGGAATACAATCAACATTACATAAAACAAAAGTACATATTTTGTGAACTTCATATATTATAAATATGTTTAAGACAGCGGCCTGGTACATCAAAAGTACCAATGTCTAATCTACAGCAATTTGTTCAGATTGATCCTTTTTTACAAAACCCTGGGAAACCGCCCCTCGCTTGGAAAAAATGTTTTAAAATGGAAAAAATTGAAATTTATAGTGGGTATTGATGCTGAAAAATGTTCTCCTAAAAGAAAGGCAGCTATTCTTTCTGATAATTTAGGTACTGAAGGCAAGCACATTTTTGATAATTTACCAATTGCCTTAGCACTACTAACTTCAAAGATTGGAATGAATACAGAGGCCGTTTACAAGACTGACAAACACATTTACAGAACAACCCAGTCTTTTACTTTAAAGATTTAACTTTTTCAAAATTAAAAAAGCTCCAGGAGGTTTTGTTGAGGCATTCGTTTCTGCACTTAGAATACAAGCATCAAAGTGCAATTTTGGAAATTCCTTAGAATGTATATCAGAGATCAATTTGTTTTCGGTTGCAATTCAAGGAAGATTCAAGAACGATTACTCAGTTTTCGTCACCCAACATTACTAGAAGTTGTGGATATGGACAAAGCTATTGAACTTTCTGTGATCTCAATAAAATGCATTTCAGCTGATTTCAATACACAAGCATTGAATTCCGTAAAAACTGATGAAACTGTGAATGTATTGTCTTACAGACATAAAAATATGAAAGTCACACAGAAGAGAGGTGAGACATGTTGCTTTAGATGCAGTTCCAAAACACATTTTGGCAATCATGCCTCATGTCCAGCTGTGGGGAAGAAATGCAATAAATGTCATAAAGTGTGTGTGAAATGGGGCTTTGGTTGGCAGTCAGGCTACCCTCTGTCCAAGCAATGGCCCTCACTCTAGTTAGGGTAAAGTAGAATCACCCTCAGCTAACCCCTGCTCACCCCCATTGTAGCTTGGCACGAACAGGCAGACTAAATTCCAGAGTCTAGGTGTAAAGTATTTGTAACAACACACACAGTAACTCAGTGAAAACATTACAAAATGACACAACACAGGTTTAGAAAAATAGGTAATATTTGTCTAAACAAAACAAGACCAAAAGGGCCAAATCCAACATACACAAGTCAAGTTATTAATTTTAAAACCAAAAGAGTCTTAAATCCTTGGGAAAACAGTAAAAACACTTCTAGCATTGAAAAGTACCTTGGTAGCGTCAAAATACCATGCAACGGCGAGTGTGTGCCGGAAAAGGCTAGCGATGCATCGATTTCTCACCCACAAGCGAAACCATGCGTCTTTTCTCCTCCTCTGGTCATGTTGGCGTGTGTAGTTTCTTCTTTCTGCAGGAGAGTGGTGCGTTGTTTTTCTGCTCCCAGCAATGTTGCGTTGAAAATCCGGCCGCACGGTATCAGAAAACCGCTCTGCATGAGTTGCATTGTTTTCAGCCTCCGTCAGCGGGTGTTGCACGTCATTTCTCCAGCTGCGTGTGTCAATTTTCCAGCCGCAATGCAGGTGGAGTGTCAATTTTCAGCTGCGAAGCCGGCGGCGAGTCGTTCCTCAGCCACGTCTTGGAAAATGCGTCAATATTTTCCCCGCACGCCAGTCTGTGTGTGGATTTTCAGTCTTGGTCTGCCAGCTTCACCTTCCAATGACCCAGGTACAGGATAGGGCACCACTTGGCAGGGCAGGAGTCTCAGCTGAGAGTCCAGGTGCTGGCAGGAGAAGTCTTTGATGGCCCTGAGACTTCAACAACAGGAGGCAAGCTTCGGACGAGCACTTGGAGATTTCTTCACAAGCAGGAATGCACAACAAAGTCCAGTCTTTGTCCCCTTGCACAGGCAGAAGCAGCAACTACAGGATAGCTCCACAAAGCACAGTCACAGGCAGGACAGCACTTCTTTTCCTCAGCTCTTCAGCTCTTCTCCAGGCAGAGGTTTCTCTTCATGTCCAGAAGTGATCTAAAGTCTGTGGTTTTGGTTGCCCTTCTTATACCCATTTAGGCCTTTGAAATAGGTTTACTTCAAAGGAAAGTCTCTCTTGTTTGTGAAATCCTGCACTGCCCAGGCCAGGCCCCACACACATACACCAGGGTGTTGGAGACTGCATTGTGTGAGGGCAGGCACAACCGTTTCAGGTGTAAGTGACCACTCTTCCCCTCCCTCCTAGCACAGATGGCTCATCAGGATATGTATGCTACACCCCAGCCCCCTTTGTGTCACTGTCTAGAGTGAAGTGCAAACAGCCCAACTGTCAAACTGACCCAGACAGGGAATCCAGAAACAGAATGGTTTAAGCCAGAAAATGCTCACTTCTAAAAGTGGCACTTTCAAACACACAATCTTAAAATCAACTTTACTAAAAAGATATCTTTTAAAATTGTGAGTTCAGAGACCCCAAACTCCACATGTCTAACTGCTCCCAAAGGAAATCTAGGCTTTAATCATATCTAAAGGCCACCCCCACGTTAACCTATGAGAGGGATAGGCCTTGCAACAGTGAAAAACGAATTTGGCAGTATTTCACTGTTAGGACATATAAAACACATTAGTATATGTCCTACCTTAAACATACACGGTACACTGCCCATGGGGCTACCTAGGGCCTAACTTAGGGGTGTCTTACGTGTAAGAAAAGGGAAGGTTTAGACCTGGCAAGTGGGTAGACTTACCAAGTCGAATTGGCAGTTTAAAACTGCACACATAGACACTGCAGTGGCAGGTCTGAGACATGATTAGGGGGCTATTAATGTGGGTGGCACAACCAGTGCTGCAGGCCCACTAGTAGCTTTTGATTTACAGGCCCTGGGAACCTCTAGTGCACTGTACTAGGGACTTCCCAGTAAATCAAATATGCCAATTATGGATAAACCAATCAACCATACAATTTACCCAGACAGCATATGCACTTTAGCATTGGTTAGCAGTGGTAAAGTGCTCCGAGTTATGAAGCCAACAACAAAAGGTCAGAAAAAATAGGAGACAGGAGGCAAAAAGATTGGGGATGATCCTGCATAAGGGAAAAACGTTTAACAAGGTGTGAAACTTCCAAGGAGTCGGCAGGAGTGTTAGGGATAGTTCTCAAGTAAGTTCTGTGGACATTTCATTCGTTTTGGATGAGTCATCAAAGGATTTCTGGAAAATGGTCCTTATGCTTGATGTAGATTCTAAGTAAATAAAACCATTGAAAGCATCTCCTTGAGAAATACACCCCAAGATATATGTAGCTAAGAAAGGAAAGCTTATTGTGGGATGGCAAGACCTAGAAAAATTAGATATAATCCTTGTACCTGGGTCTTCACATCACATCAGTTTGAATGAGTCAATAATGGCATCAATCATTCATAATAATGACAATTTACTATCAGAATTAAGCAAAACATTTGCAAATGTTTTTAATAATAAAATTGGCACCATTGCTAAATTTGTTTACAGGATAAAACTTAAAAAGAATGCCATACCTGTTGTCCACAAGGCGAGGCCTGTACCTTTATGAGTAAGATCAGAACTCAAAAGCCCTCCCTCGAGAAACTGGTTACAGAAGGTATCATCACACATACGGATTCATCTGAATGGGTAAGTCCCATTGTGGTTGTCCGGCGAAAAGATAAAGACATTAGGCTCTGTGTGGACTTGCGCACACTAAATAAAACTTTGGTAGTGGATTGCCACCCTTTAGGCAAGATAAAAGATTTATCAGCAAATATCAATGGGGGTAAATTTTTCTCTTTGTTGGACTTATTTTGGTTTATGCAGATCCACAAGACCTCCCTTTTGTTCTTGCGTGTGCAGCAAGCGTATATCAGAAGCTGATGGATTTCATTTTAGCCAAAATACCAGGTACTTAGGGTTATCAAGATGATGTTTTGATATTTGCCAAGGCTGTTGCTGAACATAATGCTACACTCACCAAAGAACTAGAAGTATTTAAAGATGTGGGAATTACACTAAAACCTGAGAAATGTTGTTTATTGAAACAAGAGTTAGACTACTGGGGTCACCACATTTCTGATACAGGTATTAAACCTACGTTTTTTCTAATTCAAGCAATTCATGAGGTTGCTCCACCCATAGACAAGGAGACCTTAAGATCCTTCCTCGGTTTGAGCAAGTACTACTCCAGATTTATTCAAGGCCATGCCCTGGTTGTTCAAACATTCTGCAAGTTATTGCAAAAAGGGGTGCAATTTATATTGGATCTGATGCTGACTAAGCTGTTTTGAAAATCAGTCTCATAACTGAAGTTCTGACACTGCCCTTATTCAGACCTGAGAGCAAGCGCACTCTCACAGTGGATGCAAGTCAGTTTTATATAGGAGCTGTTCTGTTACAGCTTTATGAGAACAAAGAAAATACTATTGCATTCGCGTCTTGTTAATTAAAATCTTCAGAGTCACAGTACAGTACCAGTGAGAAAGAAGCACTGGCCTGCAAATGGGTGACTGAGAAGTTCAAAAGATTTCTTTGGGGCATGAAATTTGACCTATTTACTGATCACAAACCCCTGATACATTTACTTAATGGCAAGAGAACAGGAAAAGCTTCAGTGAGATTGGTAAGACTCCTGTCCCATCTACAAGAGTATAATGTTAAAATCAACTATATTCCTGGGGCAAGAACTCCAGGTTGGATTGTTTATCCAGGATGTCAGTAGAGAACATGGTTCAGATTAAATTGTATGTTTGGATAAATCTGTTGTAGACACTCTAGATGATATTTTGACCCCTTCAGTATTAATTTCCCATGATGAATGGCTAAATCCTCTGAAAGATGACAATATTTTAACTATGGTCATGGATTTCACCAAACAAGGACACGTTTTTGACTGCTCCCCTCAAACCTTTTTTGCAAGGAGAGAGTTAACTGTCTATTGTGGATGGTATTTTATTATGTAATGATGTCACTGTACCTCCCTCTGCAGTTAGATCCAAACTGATTGAAGCTAAACACCAAGGCCATCAAAGGGTGGGGTCTACTTGTGAAAATCTCAAACAATACTTTTGGTTGCCTTCATTATATACCCAAGTTGCGGCTTTGTATGTGGATCTTGCGGTGGTGTTTTTGTCGAGTCTCCTTTTTCTCTCAAGTTTTTAGTAGCGGGGCTTGCACTCCCTGAGGTAGTTTGTGTGTCAGTTGTTTGTGGAGGTATTGTTTCTGGTGGGAGTGGTGCGGTTGGGGCAGTCAGTGAGCCATGTATTGAAGAGCTTGGTGTCAATATCAAGGTGCCCAGTGTGGTTGGGTGAGCATTCCTGTAGGTACTTGGTCCAGTTTTCTTCAGATATTTTTCCCCAGAATCTTAATGGTGTTTTGGGTTTTTCCGGTGGAGTATCTTGGTGGGCGAGTGTCTTGAAATGGATGATCTAGTGGTTGGACCATGTGAGTGGGGTTATGTAGGTGGTGGTAATCCTGTTGTTGGAGGAGAAAGTGAGGTTTAGTGTGTGTCCTGCTGCGAGGGTCAGTCCTTGAATGAGTTGTGTGAGTCTGAAGTTGCTGAGGCTGTCGAGAAGGGCAGTGGAGTTGGGGTCTGTGGTGTCTTCCAGGTGGAGACTGAGGTCCCTGAGAGGCATGTAGTGACTGATCTGATAGAGAGGGGAGAGGTGAAGTCTGCAATGTGGTTGCAGAATCCTACCCGGGGGCCTGGGGTATGGTAGGAGAGGGCTCCCTTCAGGGTGGCATTGTATTCCATTTGTATTTTTGAAGTGGAAGTGTCCAATGAGGCTAGTGTCCAAATCTTTGGAGGTGGTGCAGTCAATTGTGTTTTTTACATGATCACAAGTCTTCTGCCTGGTTTGTGGGTTGGTCCTGGTGTGTGATTTTGTAGAGAGGCTGGATGGCTGCGGAGATGCTTAGGCTGTAGACTTGGTTGAGCAATGTTTCGGTCAGGAAGAGAAGGTCAGGTGTGCTGCTACTGAGAAGGTTCCAGATTTTGGTTGAGTGTTTCCCGAGGGATTGGGCGCTGAGGAGCATGACTGGCAGTTTAGGTGGGGTGGTGATGGTGGTGTGCATCTGTTCTTTGGAGGTAGTGGTTTCAGCGTCTGAGGTGTCACAGGCGTAATTGCAATGGGGGTAGAAGAAAGGTCCTATTATGGTGCTGGGGGAAGCGGAACAGCAACATGTTTGTCGGTGTGTGTTGTAGAAGTTGTGGAGGATGGCAGAGGAACAATAGCAGGGTTTGCTGCTCCAGTGGCAGCTACGGCTGTGGTGGTGCTGTGTTGGATGGTCCTGGGGCCAGGGTTCCTGGAGCTGGGCGAGGTTCAGAAGCGGATGTTCACAGATGGACTTGTCTTTGGTGTGCCAGCCTCATACCTGCTGTGTGAATCTGCTGTGCAAGTGCTGCAGCCTGAATTAAGAAGTTCTTGGGGTGGGCGAGACTTCTGTTGATGAGAAGAATGGTGAGCAAGAGAACCCCAGGTGAAAAACCCAGACAGCGGCAGTGTAATTTGGTCAAAAGGCAGGCTGGAACAAGCATGAACTGGAGGTCAGAGGCAAGTAGCAGGCCAATTGCCCAGCTGCCTACTACTTTGGTCAAACTTCGGCCTGCATTTAGTAGATCCTGGGGTAGGCAGGGAGTTTGTTGGTGGAAAGAACGGTGAGTGAATCCACCTGAGTAGGGGAACCCAGGTTGCGGCGGTGTCACTTGCTCAAATGGCGGCAACTGGACCTGGCTGGAACATGCAGGAACTGCAGGTTACAGGCGAGGGGGAGGCTAGGTGCCCAGGGACCTACTAGTGCAGTTGCGGTGTGGCCTTCATTAAGTAGATCCCGGGGTGGCTGGGGCTTCTGCTGGTGGGAAGAACGATGTGGGGGAAACCGTTGGTGGTAAAACCCAGGCAGCGGCGGTGTCACTTGTGAAATGGTAGCAACTGGATCAGGCTGGAAGAAGCAGGAGCAGGATGGAAAATCTTGTCTTCCCTTGAATGAGTCTTCAGTGGAGATCCAAGATAGAGCTCTCTAACTTTAGGCAAGAAACAAGCCAAACTCAGAGAAATAAAACATGTAGCTTCTTTGCTAGCAGCATCCCTGCACAGCATTCTTCACTCTGCATAATAAATACAATGTGTATGACTGTGTAGGCAATGTTCACTATGACATAGGTATGCATGCTGACCATCACCGGCCTGATAAGGTAAGGCGGGCAACACAGACAGTAGGGCCTCCCCATATGAACGACCAAATATTAGTGGAAAAAAAACTCACGCACCTGCCTCACAAAAAAATAACAATGACTGAAGTACAACTAGAGGCGACACATTAGAACAGAATGAATTTACATGACTTTCAAAGAGAACCTAAGGTACAACGTGGGGTGCAAATCATGAAAACCACACACCGTAAAAGGTGCATTATCACACTACACCACACATCCTTAAGCGTTATACAGATGAAAGTCAGATCCCACACTCATTCCACTCAACTTTTTAGGCAGCTGGCAAGGTAAAATAAATGTATTCACAATCCCGCTCTCATTAAAAGTTGAAGAGCATCTTGGTAGTAAATAGGGAAAAACATATGGAATCACTCATTCCACTTCAGTCATCTGCTCATAAACATAACTAATGGAGCATTATCGTTTGCATGACCCTATACCAGGATATTTGTTACCCAAAAGTAGAATACATGCACACCTCCTATTTCAAAAGCTTCTCCATTGGACAAATACCCCAACTTAATTTCACTTATCAATACCAAACATCGATATGTAGTGCAATAATCACAATGTAGAAAATACCAGCCGAAATATTTACATGTAAAAATAGTGTCTGACAAGAAAACCACATACAATTCAGATTACACTTTTTAAATCACACTTGCAGAAGCCACACCTTTTCCTTGCTTTTCAATAACTTTTTATTGTTTCCTCTATGCTCAACTCATTTGTATCCATCAGTGTCCATTTAAAAAGTTTTGTCTGTTGCATCAGACCGCTGGTAACAGAAAAGTAATGCTGGGGAATTTTCAGAGTAGGAGTGCTGCCATCAGTGCTGCATCACCCAAGTCATAGGGACTGTAAAACAATCCAAGCACCTCAAAAGAACAATTGCAGCAAATGAGCCAAACCCATTCGGAGTTGAAAGGATGTGGTATGTAGCAGATGGTGCATTTCAGAGCACTCTGTCACAAATATATTACTAAAGCATGGTGTGGTAGCGCACTGTCATTTACAGAAAGCACATTTTTAATTAAAATGGGCACCAAATTTACACAGCCATGCGGTTTTACTGATAAAACTATATAATGCACAAACAACAATGTATGGAAAGTGGGTTTCAGTGAATAATTATCATTTGAACGTCACTAAGTAAAGTTTCTTTTTTTTTTTTTATCCTGTTAAGATGTTTGTTTTTCTTTTACTTCAGAATGACAAAAAGTGCTTCCTTTGTGCTTTTTGTCTACTGGTATATTTTGAAACATTTGGACAGTCCATTTATAGGTATTTAAAATTTTCAGTGTTAGATTAAATGACATACTACAGCCTTTCCTTTTACACTACCTGTGCTCTAGCAAGATTGTCCCATAGTTAACTGTACTCAAGTTTTTAAACTCCTCTCACGTTTGTAGTCAGAAAATGAAAAGAACACATCAATCTTCATGTAAAAGGAATAAGCAGCAATTTGGCAGAAGTCATAGCTTCACATTTAGCCTCTATTATTTGAACATACTGCAAACATGACAAGATAGAGACAAAATTTAAAGGCATCTTTATTTCCCATTCTCCTTCTGAACACCAGCATGATTAATTCTGGGGGTGATGCAGCACCCACCCTCTACCCCGGAGAACCTACTACTAGAGCCTACCATCATTTTTTTTCAGACCACAACATCTCACTAACTTCAACGAGGGACAATGGCTACTACAGTCCACCATTTGCGACATGCAGGACTATATTCAGGTAACACCCCCTCACCAGTAGTCTTCAGTGTGAGAAATTGACTCTAGATTATCTGTGGATCACTTACTGAATATCTGAAACACAAATATTGTGTGTACAGAATAATGTGTCAAAAATGTTGAGGTCCCAAATATTGAGAAGGTAAGTGCAAATAGATGGAAGATATATATAGGAAAACCTTGCTTATCTATTGAAACTTAGGTTCACAATATTTTGTCCTCAGTTTTTTAACACAATATCGTGTCCACACAAAACGTTTCTCCAATACTTTGTCTGCACACCTTATCTCCATCCAACTGGGGACCACAAGGCCCTAAAGGTGAAACAAGCCCTGGCAAGCAGGCACTTGAGACCTGGGTTCAACCATCCATTTCCACGGCACCCAAAGCACCACTGAAATGACCACACACCTAGCAGAACATCTGTGGTTTGCAATAAGGCTTCTTGAAACTATCCAGATTTTCAAGTACCACCACTGAAGCAGAAAAACACCATATCCATATCTTAGGAAACAAACATTGCATCCTGAACCCCGCAGTCAAGCACAACACAATCAGACCCATTCATTTTTAACCATATCTTGCCCGTAAGTAAAAAAAAAAGCCACACAGCTTCTTATTCACACAGCATACACAGTTCAATGACAAGCTTTAAGGGACATGTGACACATTCCTTATTTCAGCCAATATTTTTCCCACCCAGAGTTACCTGAACTAAGGGCATCAGTAAGTTTGGAAAGTGTAGAAACCATGACAAATCAATGGGCTGCTGAGAAATAAGAAAGTGAAGCTTAATCCCAATTACTGTACCCAATCACCACATTTTGAGGTCGCAGCCTACCACACAGTCCAGCTGTCTGGTTTGCTAAAGATATTAAAATTACTTTCAGAATGTTGACCTAGTGTAGCAATGTGTCTGGTTCCCCCTGTCTCTTGGCTTTCTTTCGCATTGCACATTTTCCATGTTGTACATTTTAGCTACATTGCATTTTTAGCAGTATTATTTTTACATGCAAACTTACATGAAATTATTTTGAGTAGGCAGGATATATAACGCTTGGTTTTAGTTGGCTTTTTTGCCACTTATCAGGAACACTCTGTCCAAGCTACATACAGAATGAGATATTCTGGGCACTGTATTGCCAGTTTAGGCGACAGGTCTAATACCAAGAGAAAGCATCACATCAAAGCTGCATCTTCCAACACAGAGCAGTTTTATTATATAGGCAATTTCGCTGACCATAAGGGTGAGAGGGACATTCCAGCTACGGCCACCGTAGGACCACTGTGCTGGACAATATAGCTTTTCTGGTGCTAATCCACCAGCCTTCTGATGAGGATTGCCATTCATCACACTGGCAGACTCCTGACACCAGTTTAAGGTTTGAGGCTAAAGCTAATCCCTTGGATTTGGGAGGCAGAAGTGTACACCCAAATTTGCTCTCTTTAGGGTATCAGGGCAAAGTAGGAATCTCTAGAATTTCTAGAACCGACTAACAATGATGGGAATGTTCATTGTTTTCACTCTGTTTCTCGCCATACTGGAAACCTTCAATTTTGATGTTATTTCTAATACTGGATAGAAAGGGCTCAAGAGCTAGAATAAATAGGAGTGGAGAGAGTGGACACCCTTGACGTACACCTCGGCGTAATACAAAATATCTAGACAATTTCCCATTTACCAATATCGATGCCATTGTAGATTGATAAAGCAAAGAGATAAATGAAATGAAATGAGGCCCTAAACCATGCCAGGCTAAAGCTTTTAATAGAAAAGACCAATCTAACCAGTCAAATGCTTTCTCAGCATCTATGGAAATTGCCGCTAGAGAATACGACAGAGCGGGAGCCTTGCTGAGTACATTAAAGAATGTTCTAGAATTGTCAGAAGCAAGTCTCCCTTTGACAAAACCTTTTTGTTCCTTACTTATCATCGCAGGTAAAAGGGTATCAAGACATAGGGGCTAATAATTTAGCAAAGATTTTATAATCTGTATTAAGAAGAGAGATTGGTATAAACTTTTTACAAAAAGTATGATCCTTACTGTCCTTTGGAATTAGGCAAATCGAAGCTTCCTGAAATGTGCCCCCTGTAAAACCAGAATCTATGAAGAATTGGAAAAGTTAAAAAAGTTTAGGAAGTAACAGGTCAGAAAAATGTAAAAAAAAATCCACTGTAAATCCATCCGAACCAGGAGTTTTCCCTTTTTTTTTTTAGAGATTGAAGGGCTTTAAAAATTTCTAACGAAGTAATATCTACTTCAAGTGAAGTAGCATCACTCAGTGTCTTATTAGGGTTTGGAATATTCTTTGAATAATCATCAATCTGTGAGGGGGTCGGGACTGACTCAGGAGTATAAAGAGCCTGGTAATAATTAATAAATTCAGCTAAAATATCTTCATCCTTAAAAAGGGACTCACCAGTATCTGAAACTATAGACTTCACATTATGGCGTTGCTTTCGAACTTTTAAATAATTAGCCAGAAGCTTCCCCGCTCTATTCCGACCTCCATAATAACGAGCACTACTACGTAGAAGAAAAGAGGAAGCATTATCCGTTGAGATTTTGTTAAATTGCAGTTTTGCCTAAATAAGTTCTTGTATATTAAAATTGGAGGAGGAAGAATAGTACTGATGTTCTAAGCGTTTAATTTTGAGAAGCAGTGCTTGATGCTGGGCATTGAAAGATTTTTTTTTATTAGAGACAAAGGGCCTGATTCTAACTTTGGAGGACGGTGTTAAACCGTCTCAAAAGTGGCGGATATACCACCTACCGTATTACGAGTCCATTATATCCTATGGAACTCGTAATACGGTAGGTGGTATATCCGCCACTTTTGGGACGGTTTAACACCGTCCTCCAAAGTTAGAATCAGGCCCAAAATGTATTATATGACCACGAGCCGCAGCCTTAAACGAATCCCATAACAATTGTGGAGAAACGTGAGAATCTTCATTAAATCGAAGAAAAAAATTGTCCGCAAAGGTAACAAAGGAAGTGGAAAATTTAGAGTCAAGTAATAAGGAGTTGTGAAATCGCCACCTATTGGACTTGGGATGCACCGGGAGCAAGTCAAAATCTGTAATGACTGGGGCATGATCAGATATTACCATAGGTTCAATGGAGAAGTTAATAAGATTTTGGGATAATGACTTAGAAACAAAAATATGGTCAAGTCTAGATAAGGAGCCACGTGGTGGAGAATAAAACGAAAAATCCCTATTATCAGGAATGCAAGTTCTCCATGAGTCAATTAAATTACATTGTGAGAAAAATGCCTTAAATTGTTTATGCATTTTATGGGGAGAAAATTTAATTACAGATTGCCTATCTATAAAGGGATCAAGAATTTGAATGCAATCCCCTCGAATAAGAAGAAAATCATAATTATAAGGCAAACATTGTTTAGTAATAGTGGGCCAGAAAAGATAATCTGAATTATTTGGACCATAAATATTACCAATAGTCATTGTAATTCCACTAATACTGAGCCTCACAAAGAGCCACCTACCATCAGAATCCGAGTCTTGTGAAATAACATTAACTGATAATTTTTTATGGCAAAGCACAATTACACCATTTTTCTTTGTAGACGAAGGTGAAATAAAAACATTGCCTACCCAGCCTTTTTTACGTTTCAGAGCTTCAGAGTCCGTCAAATGGGTCTCCTGTAGAAGAACCAAGTCTGGGTTATATTTAGATAAGTGGGATAAAATTCTCTGCCTTTTGATTGGATTAATAAAACCTTTGACATTCCAAGAAACAACCCTGAATTTACATTACATAACCATATATATACACGAAAGGCCTTGTACCATAAATAACTCAAAATACATATAAGGGAAAAGAAAACAGAAAAAACAAAAGGAGAGAAGAGTAAAGGGAAAACAGCAGGAAAAAGGATGGAAAGTAGTCAAGAAAAAAAGAAGAGACAGTACATGTCAAATAAAGACGACTGCAAAAACATACCTGAGATGAATGAACAATAGGGGAGGGGTGGTGACAGCACAGACTGAAGACGGCACAGCAAGGGAGCGGAATGCATCAACGGACAAAGGTTACGAGCAAAAATAATGATTATAGAACACCAGGAACCTGTGAAAAGAAAAAAATACATTAACAAAAAAGGGTCTGTAGTCACGTCAATATAGAATACTGTATAAACTGCATATAAAGGACCATCAATTCTATCGCAATAATAGTGAAAGGGCTTAATAAATTAAGAAACGTATATAGTCAACATGTAGAAGGACCAGCTGTTTCCATAGAATTTGGAGAGTGTAGTCGTAGAAAATCATGAAGAACTGCAGGAGAGGTAAATGAAGTGGTCTTGTTTTGATATGTAACTTTGAACAAACATGGATGGAATAATCCAAAACGAGCTCCAGAGTCACGAAGCTGTGGATGAAGATCCAAAAACTCTTTCCTCCTGTCTGCTGTAGCTTTGGACACATCCTGTGAAATGAAGATTTTACTTCCCTGCCAAGAAATTTGTTTTTTGGTTTTCACAGCGTTAAGAATTCTCAATAAGTCAGTAAGTTCAAGAAAGAAAATAATCACGCCTCTTGGTTTAGATGTGGAGGAATGCGGAGAACGATGACCAATGCGGTGCGCTCTTTGGATGTTCAATACTGTAGAAGATGGTAGACCCACCAACTGTGGAAAGAATGAGGTGAAAAATTAAATTGGGTCACTGCCTTCAAGACCCTCCGGTAATCCATAAAGGCGAAGATTATTGCGTCTCTTTCTGTTTTCCAAATCCTCCGTAAGAGTCTTCAAGGTTGCCACTTCCTTCTCCAAACTAATAATTTTATGTGTTTCATCCTGCACGTCGCTGACTCTTTGTTCCAATGCAGAGACTCTCACTTCCATTTGAGACCACTTAGAATCAAGATTTTGTATCCGAGAATTAGTTTCTTCAATAAAAGGACGCAATGCACGTATTTCGTCAAGCACAAGTTCAAGCGAGATCGGCAAGGGAGATTTTACTGGTGAAGGTGCGTCCTGTTTGACCCTCTTATGAGTGGATACAGAAATATGCTGAGGAACTTTAGGCGAAGAAGAAGATGAGGAAGACATCTTTGAGATGGAAGAAGAAGACGCTGCAGCAGAAGTGTCCAATTGAAAAAAGTGCAAAAGTTTGTCAGCTGAGGAGGACTGATGCGACAGAGCTTTTATTTTCTTTAGTTTGCCCATATAAAAATAAAAAGCCTTCAATAAGGAAGCAAGTGACACAGGAACTCCAAAAATATGTTAGCGAAACAGCAAAAAATAAAAAACCAGGCTTGCGCAAAAAAGAAAGTCAAATATTCAAAAAAGTATAATGTAATGGTGAACAAAGCTGGTCAAAATGGCCGCATTCATGAGGAGAAATAAGAAAACGTAATTAAAGAGTCAGGAAATATGCTAGGCAGCCCAAAAAACTATGAAAATGCTCACCAAAACATCCCCTGGTTGTTTTCAGGGGAACGACATTAGAAAGAAGAAAAAAAATGGCTCCGGCGGTAGAAATTTGTACGATGATGCCCGGAGCTCCGTTATCAGGCGGCCATCTTGGTCGGCGGCTCGCGCGCGGATCTTTATTCACATTTTTCATTTTGCCAATCCTTTTATTTTTTAATCTGTTGTCTTTGCTAACGCTACCTTTTTTAAGCTTTCTAATGTTTTGCTTCGATTGGCAACTGTTATATTTTGAGCCCATAGAAGGCTGAAGAAAATCTATACAGTAGGGGTGTTTGTTGGTATGTGATGTTTCAAAAACTTACCACTGATTCCATTACTCGGTATCTATTCTCTGTTGTTCGGGTCATTAATCATTGAGAAGTGTCTGCCTGCTCAGACAGGTATCATGTTGTTCTACTTCCCTGTCATTAACAAAGAAAACCCCCCACAAAAAAGTGAATTTATTTGAATCAAACTTAAAGGTGTTGGAATGCATTGTGCATGTGGGAGAAAGCATTGCAGAGTCATAAGTATAAAGATATGGTGCTGCTGTTCTCTACTCCAGCACTGATGTAGAAAGAGGCTGCCTCGGGCCACACATACAGACTGCCTAGAGCCACACATACACCTTTGCACCAAGATCAATAGTGCATGTGTGATGTCTAGCATCGGTTGGACACCAAAAGTTACTCTTCCAGTCGAAATACTATGCTTAAGCTAACATGTCAAACATTGAATGTGTACTGTACAGTGCAACACATGCAGTTTGTGAAAAGTTATGAGAAATGAAAACATTTCTTCTTGTAAATTTCCGCCTCAAGGTGGTATTATGTTTCTGTGTAAAACCCTGTCACTATATTAGTAGATAGTGTTTTGCATCAAAGACCATGTGTGGTAGAGTGTAAATGCCCAAGCAACACCCATGGGACACCCATTTGACTTAAAGTACCACATGGTAGAGTAAAGCACTGATCCTAGATTTACAATGATTTTGTCCTGGGCTTGTATCATTTTTGTAGTGCAGACCTGCTGCAAAACCCTGATTGGAACGTACATACAAATGCAAGTGGCAATTTCCATCGCTTTGTAGCCAAAAGTAACTGCGGTGCACTGCTTAAATTACTGTGGTTAAGCCTCACTAGTCAGAGAGACACTCAGTCAGTATTCACTTTGCAGTGATTTATTTATACTTTCTAAGCGCAACTGATTGTCAATGTACATTCTCCTCCTTCAAGGAATTATTTTCCTTCTCCTTCTCTTTTCATGCTTTGCCTGTCCCCATCAAGGGGTTCTTTCCAAGTCTTTGCTCTCTTCCTTAGTAAGGCCAGGAGTCAGGAGTAATGCTCTCCAGTCTCTGCTGCTCTCTTCCACTCAAGCCTACGCTCGAGGGTCTCTGTCTCGCATCCTCCTTTTTGAGTGTTGTTAGCATGGACCACAACATGCTATCCTGAATAGCTGGTACTCTGCAGCGCTCATCCCCTGAGAATTCGGTTGTGGCCATCCTGAAGTTCTCTGGTGTGGCAGGCCCCTTACTACATTGCCTTCCTTCCAGGAATGGTGGTGAGGGCAATTCAGAGACAGGGCACCATGAAAGGAAATCCACATTCCCCTGCAGCTTCCCAGTAACATGCAAGGCCTGAAACAAAAATGTAAGGCCAGGAACCACTGCAACACCATGGGATTCATATCCTTATTATGGGTCAACCAAGTGAGAGGGGCTTGATCGGTCAAGGGATCCCACAGCTCATTTGATGATGAGAATTTTTTTTTCTATTTTAGCATAGTGGAGTTCTCTAGGGAACAGTTAATGACTGACATGCAACACTGGGTTTAGATAGCCCTACAGATCAGGTTGTGAGAGAATGACCCCCTGTCCCTGGGCAAAGGCATCTGTTTGGAGTGCAAAGGGTCTGCTGAAGTCATGACATACAAGGACGGGAACTTTGCACAGTAAATTCATCAATTGCCGGAAGGCCTGTTTCTGTGCCTCAGTATATTCAACACGTTTTCCTGTATGCTGGTTTGTCAGAAGATCCATATGCGGACTTGCAACATCTGAAAACTGGGGAACAAACCTGTGATGATATCCCACGAGTCCCAGGAAAGAAAGAATTTCTTTCTTGGTGATGGGCTGAGGGATCTTTTGTATGGTCTCAAGTTTGTTTACCTGGGTTTGCATGAGCCCATCGTGGATAGTATACCGTAGATATTTGATAATGTCAGTGGCAAAACCAGACTTTTTGAGGTTCATGGTGAGACCCGCTTGTTGTGGTGTATAAAAAACTTGCTCTAGGTGTAATAGATGAATTTCCCAGTCAGAGATGTAAACTTCTGTGTTGTCCAAGTATGCTACAGCATACGATTGATGAGCTCCGAGTAGCATGTCCAGTGTCACTAAAATGTAGCGGGGGCACTGTGAAGGCCAAATGGTAGCACTTTAAAGTGGTATGGGCCTGTGGGTGTGGCGAAAGCTGTCTTTTCCTGAGCCCCAGGAGTGAGTGGTATCTGCCAGTATTCTTTGGTGAGGTCAATGGTAGACATCACACCGGCTCCCCCTAATCTTTCATTCAGCTGGTCCACCCAGGGCATGAGATACATGTCGAATTATGAGGTGGCATTCGGCTGATGAAAGTCAAAACAAAACCAAAGGCTTCCATCCTCATTCAGGATTAAAAGCACATGAGAGCACCAGGCACTTAGTGAGGGCTTTATAATATCACCCCCGAGCCTGGCCACCACGTCTTGTGCCACAACTTGTCTTCTCGCAACAGGTATGCAGTATGGTTTCAGTTGTACTACTTGGGTTCCCTTAGTCAAGATGCCATGAGAGATTATAAAGGTACGACCTGAAATACCTGAAAGAAGAACAGGGTACTGCTTCAGCAAAGCAGTCAACTAAACCTGTTGCTGACTGGTTAAATTCTTCCCCATGTTTACTACTTCTTCACTGGCGGAAGGGTTGTATGGGAATGTCCAGAGGTGTACTGGTGGTTATCAAGCCAAGACTTCCTAGCCTACGAGGCAGCCTTTCCCATTTCTTTTAGCATATTGACATGGTATATTTGTCCTACCCATCGACCATGGGGAACAGAAAACCTGTAAGTCACTGGTTACCTTCTCCAAAATGCGATAAAGACCCTGCCAGGTGGCCAACAGTTTTTTCCTCTGTCTTAGGGAGTCGGATAAGGACCTTTTCTCCCACATTAAACTTCTGTAACTTTGTTTCCCGTCATATACCTATTTTTGTTTTTGCTAGGCCTTTTCCATGTTAACGTGTACCTCCTCCCATATGTGGATAGGTTTTCTTTTCAGGTGGTGTTATAGCTTGATAATGTTCTGCCCTTGTCCTCCTCTTCTGCCTACTGCTCCACAGCCATGTCCAGAAGGATATGGGATTTCCTTCCAAACAGCAGCTCAAAATGGAAAACCCTGTGGATCTCTACTCATGCGTCCTGATGGCAAACAGAACTAAGGGGAGTTTCCTCTTCCAATCCTTCCCTGATTCTTATATGACTTTCCTTAGCATTGTCTTGATGGTCCTATTATATTGTTTCACCAGTCCGTCGGTCTGTGGATGATACATGACCATACGGACCTGTGGTATGTCTAGTGATTTACAGACCAAGGGGGTTATTCTAACTTTGGAGGAGTGTTAATCCGTCCCAAAAGTGACGGTAAAGTGACGGATATACCACCAGCCGTATTACGAGTTCCATAGGATATAATGGACTCGTAATACGGCTGGTGGTAAATCCGTCACTTTTCCGTCACTTTTGGGACGGATTAACACCTCCTCCAAAGTTAGAATAACCCCCCTAGTTTATTAAGCAGGACTTGAAAGACGTGTCCCTGTCAGTCAAGATCCTATGTGGGAACCTCATCGGGGAAAAAAACAAAAATCATGGTCCAAGCGACAGACTGAGTAGTCATGCTGTTCAAGGGGATTGCTTCAGGCTAACATGTGGCATAGTCTCCCAACACCAGGATGTAGTGGTAACCATGAGCGGAGAGGGTTAAAAGTTCTACCAGCTCCATCCCTAATCATTGAAATGGCACCTCTATGATCAGGAGGGGACATAAAGGTGCTTTTGTTACCCCTGCCCTGGAGGATTTATTTACAGGCATTGTGGACAGGATGAGAAAAATCTAGCTCCTTCCTTATATATCCCGGGCCAATAGAACCTTTTCAGTAAATACTTCAACGTGTGTTCTTGCCCATTATGCCAACTCCGTCTGGCTGTGGGTGAGATGCAAAACGTGTTTCCTAAAGGCCATGGAAACCAATAACTGTTAAGTGACATGCCCCCCACTTCATGTAACCCTGTACAACAGCCCCTTTTTGATACAAAAATAAGGGGTTACCTGTTTGGGTTCTTCCTCTTTTACTTGTTCCCAAGCATGCATCAGTGTGCTATCATCTTTCTAGATCCACAGAAGCTCTGAGGGGGAGTCTGGTTATCTTCTGGTAAGGAAAGAATACAAGCAATCATGGGTGAGGGGAAAAGATGGAACTTTATCTTTTCCCTCCTTCTCTCACTTCTTGTCTTCACCCTCCTCTGTTTTGAGCCTTCCACCTCTGACCCACTGAAGACAGACTTGTGTAACCAATTTATAGCTTTTTCCTGCTGTGTCAAACTAGATAAATATCCTCAAAGTGTGGTAAGTCTCTTCCTAGGGTCACTTTTTCAGGCAGGCTCAGTACGACTCCTACCTTACGTATCTATCTATCCCCATTCACCCCATTGATACCTCAGCTAGGGTATATGTTTTTTTTGTCGCAGGTTACTTGTATGAATTTTCCTTCTCTCACCTGTTCCACTTGAATAAGATCTCTACTAACAACAGTGTAGTGGCACCTTGTGTCTAACAAAGCATTTATGGGTCTGCAAATTAGGTACATTTTATTCTTGTAGCTCTCTGTTTCTGCTCCTGTGACCAGGACCCTGCCCTGAATATATCCTACTTCCATGGGTGCACTAGGGTCGGTCTTTTGAGGACAGTGTTGGGTTATGTGACCCCACTCTGCACAATGGAAACATTGGAGCCCCTATGGTGGTCCTATCCCTCCCAATTAGTTTTTTTGCCAGTATTCTAGGTGAAACGTTCACTCTAGTCTCCATTGAGCGTCCATTTCCTGTACTTGGTCCTTTGGGGTTCACCTCCTGGGTTCAGAGTGGATTTCCCATGACTTGGGGGGATGGTGAAATGCACAGGCTAACTCTACAGCTGACAGGACTGTCAGGTTGGGATGTTGTTTTACCCGCGACCTCATATTGGGCGGTAAGGCTTCAAGGTACTGTTCAAGGTACACTTTCTCTGTTATCTCCTGAACCATTGATGTAGAAGGTTGAATCCATTGGTTTCCCAAATCCCTTAACCTGTGATATAGGGCCCTTGGGGTATCCCCTGTGCTCCATTTTTCTTTACATAACTTACCTCTATAGTAATCAGGGTCACAACCTAGGCGTTCTTATATGGCCCATTTAATATTCACATAGACAGTTGTTCTATAAGGATTTGTGGCTTGGTAGGCTGCCTGCAATTCGCCTGGTAACAACGGTGCGATGTACTGCCCCTATGTTTACTGCGGCCAAGTCACTGTGGATGTCACCCTCTCAAAGTTCATGAGAATATAGTGAGGGTCATCTTCTTCCTGAAACATCCATAAGATAGCCCCAGGTACATTCGGGTCTAAGTTGCACTGGATTTTGCATCTGTAAGGCATAATATCGCCGTATCCTGCTCTTGTTGGCTAGTTGTTAATGAAGTGCCTTGCTCCGTCAATTATGCCTGAAAGGCCTCACTCTCTTTTTGGGCTTCTTGTGAATGCTGCTCCCATATCAGCTGTAATGACGCTGTTCCTCTGCTAGTTGGGTGACCATCTCTTCCACTGTTATGGGCTGTGTCAACGTGATAGATACAATATCCCATTTCTGACACCATTGTGGTCAAACCTCACTAGTCAGAGAGACACTCAGTTTGTATTCATATTACAGTGGTTTATTTATACTTTATAAGCACATCTAATTGTTTGACAGTTTCCTATCCTCCCGCATCAAGGAATTGTTTTCCTTTCCTTCATCTGCTCTTTTCATGCGGTCCCCGTCCTCATCAGGCATCCCCTCCCTGTTTTTTTAGTCTTCTTCACTCTCTTCCTCAGTATGGCCAGGAGTCAGGAGTAATGCGCCCTCAAACAAACAATAGAATGGGGTCAGAGCGATGCAGAATAAATGATTGGCACTTTCCACACTATCATGCCCTTAATGAAGAATGAAATCGTCATTAATGCCTATTTTTCTGAATTCACAGCTTTCCAATCTCTGAGAAAGGTTTGATAACGGGCCAAAATAGTAACCCCAGCTATCAAAGGTGAGGCTCTGAGACTATCACAAGCTGTGTTAGAGAGGGAATTCAGTCTGCTGTTCCATATTTACCAACAGCTTTGAACAATGCTTTGTCTCTGGAATCACTCCAACCAAAATGTCAATGCACTTCACAAGCACCTGTGCTTTGTAAGGCACATAGGTCCCAGCCCTCTAAGAATGATTACCCCAAGCGAAGGTCTATTGGAATGCTGGCCTTTTCTTCTTGTCACCACATCAGAAAGGGAGAGGGGAGTATTCTGAGTTCACCAACATCTTTCCAGTGTCACTGAAAGTGGTATACCTATCTCAATGACCTCCAACAATTATTTTCATTGCATGATTCTTGAGAATATAAAAAAAGTGATCACATCTCTTCATGCAATAGAAGAGCAGGTCCAGAAGGTCTCACACACTAGTGAAACGGAATGTTTCTCTTGGCTCATTAGAAAGAAAACTCAAATTCTGTCTCAGGGACTTCAAAATCTGATCCACTTACTCCTGTCAGACACATTTACCTGTGTAAGGACAACCTGCTTTTTCAGGGGATGAGGTTCAAGATGAAGAAGAATAACTTCCTCAAAAATGAAAGTCACCTTTCTTTCTCTTTCCTTTTGCTCTGTATGTCTCCCCGTCTTTGGCTACCACCTCATCAACACTGTGCTGGATAGCAGAACTGCACAAATACTTGAGAAGTTTTGGAATTCTACCTGACAAAGAAGTACACCTCCTAGACCTACTTCTGTCTCTGCCGTCCCTTCTTTGGAAGCATCCTCCTTCAAATGTCTCCGTTTAACATCTCTTTTGCCTCCTATCTTCTTTCACTACTAGTAGAAATAAACTGATGAACTGTAGGAACTACAAATATATTGAAAAGATAGACCACGTGCCCGCATTGAAAAAAAGTTGCTCAGTTTGATAGATTAAATTGAACCCAGTGGATCATAGATTCCTTGTGAACTATCCTCATTGAACCATAGAAAGTTCCTCTTTTTTACTCCAAGTTCATTCCTCTTTTTTACCGTGAAGGTCATTAAAAATACAAAACCATTCCTTAAAAATGAAATTTAGATGGCCTCCATACTTTCCGGAGGAAAGCTTTTTACTTACTATTAAATAAATATGACAAGAGCACAATTAATACTCGTCTTCGGCTCACGTGTAGAAATAACTTTTACTTGAAAATACGAAGCGGCTTGTATACAGAACAAACCAGCACTGCTTACCACCTCATCCCAGCGGTAGAACCTTCTTGCAGAGTATCTCTTCTCCTTAATCCAGAAGAAAACAACTGGACGCATCTTCCTCTCCAATCTCAGCTGAATCGGCTCCCACAAAAAGCATGGTGGCGATAGCTAGTACTTCACACACCGTCACTGTAGTGCTGTTTTCCTTTAAAGTTCCTAGCTGTTGCCTACTTGCCCCTCAGAGCCGACAAACATGCTCACGTCATTCCACCATGGAAGGGCCATTACCTCTCCGAAGCGCCACAGGGGGCAACGTTGAAAATAGACGTTTTCCAAAACTACAATCCCTGCCCTCCAACTAGATTTTTGAACGAAAGTCTATAGAACACAAAAGCTAGAATAGATTACTGAATAAAACAAACAAATATAGGAAAAACTCAAAAAAACATCGAAGTCCTGGACAAAGAGGGATCCTTTCTGAAGGGCACACAAAACCGGTTCCTTTCATCCGCCAGGGTAGGTGGTGACTGATTTAATTGAGTTTTGCTTTCTCTGTTCATGAAAGAGAAGTAGGACACCTTGGCCCAATTTCTGGTAGGTAATAGGCAACGCATCACCCAAAATTGCTGCGCTGCGTACAAGGAAAGAGCAGCAGAGCACCATATTGTGAGAGAAATGGCACTCTCCTTCCCTTTTCCTAGCTGGTTTCAGCTGCCGTGCACCTGAGTCTAGCATAGGTTTTGTACAGAAAGGGTATCCTTCCTGAACAAAATACTATGCCTAGACAAGTGCAAATGCTTTTCCCACTTTGTGTGTGTTCTGTACAGTGCAGCACACTTGCAAAGTCGGAAAAGCAGGGAGAAATTAAAACATTTCTCCCTTTTGCATCAGCTTTTAAAATATGTTACTTTTTGGCACTAAACCCTTTCTTCTGATGTTTCAGAATAGGGTTTAGAGTAAAAAAGCATGGGTGGTAGCACTGGTACACCCATGTACCACCCACGTAACGCCCCCTTGATGCAAACTAATGGAAAGCAGCGTTTTGTGCTGCTTTGCGTTACATTGCCACACAAACCAGCACAAATACCTATTTGAGTTGGTTTGGGAATGCTAAAAAAAGTTTAAAGTTGGTGTAGCGTTAAGAAAAGTAATGCAAAACTGATGCTAAAGGTTTGAGAATCTTGGCCCTTGGCATCTGTCTGAGGAAGTGGACACTCCTCAACGAGTAAGGAGTGGAACAGTGATGTAACACAAAAGGATGAGGCCCCTTGCAGAATACGGTACGGACCCCGTGAGAATTCTATATCTCCAGTGTCGGCCGCCACAAATCTCAAGGGTTGGGGCTGAGGCGGGGGGGGAGGGTCACGGAGACGAAGAAGGGAAAGCAATAAAATAAAAAAATGATTAAAAAAGTACATGTCCGCTGCCGGCCGCCTTGGTCCTCTTGTTCCCCCTAGATGGTGTTGGTGTCCTAGCACTCCCTGGGACACCAGCACAGGCTCCCCATGCAATCCTGGTGCAGCTTTCATGCTATACTTAGCATGAGAGCATTTCCAGGATTAGTCTGAGCAGCTTGTTCTGCCACTCAGACACTGCATGGGAGTCTGTGCAGTTTCTGCAACCCAGCTATGTAACACAGCTGGTTGGAAAAACCTAAGTGCACATGTCTTTTTGACCGGCTGGAGATGGCCAGTCAAACAGACATGTGCACTTAGTGCACTCCACTCCTCCTCACCCCTCTCATTGCCCAGCCTCGTTCCTTCCTTCACATGCCGGCTGAGCCAGCAGCTGAAAAATAAAACAAGAGTAAACTATTGTTTTATTTTTCAGCTGCTGGCTGTTAGCCAGGGGGGTGACACTCCTTTGCCATTGCAGAGCTGTCACCCCTGTATATCTCATAGATATTCCTAGGCATTCGGCTGACTGGGGCAGCTCTGAATGGTAGCACCACAGGAGCTGCAGGGGCTTCGGGTATGCCCGTGAGCTGGAACAACGACATGGAGAAGGAGGTAATTTGTGGGATTATGGCTCAAATTTTCAAAGTACACCCGGAGAGGGTAAGCTATTCTCCACTCGGTGTTGGGTGTTGTGAAGTCAGCAGTTTACTCCATTTCATACAAGATTTCAGTGCTCCAGTGTTGGGTTTCTTTGTGTATCACATTGATTTCGTGTGTTCATTTCTGTTATTAGAAAACAAGTACACCCCAGAGAAAACTACCAGGTCCATTGTGTTGCTTTTGTGAAATCCAGGAGTGGAGATCAGCATCGATGTTAACTTGTTCACTTCAGGGGGTTGTGTATTTTAACACTGGATTTCAAATAAAATTGTTTCTCAGCACAGTTAATTGTTTGATTGATCGGTATGTTCTCAGTATGTGCATGTCTTGGCCTAGTTGTATTTAAACAGTCCTATCGCGGATCCCTTTGTAATATTGTTCATCTTACCTTCCAACCCATTTTGTTAGGCACTAAATATTGTTATGTACCATTATCACAATAATTCAGTTAGTGTTGTGACTGGGTTGACTAAATTATGTGGCAAGAAAAGGCAAATTATACAGCATATTGTTTTACATTTTTTAATAGTATTTGTCGTGGAGTTATTTTACACTCTGCTTGGGCACACATTTTTTAGCTTAGCTTAGGCCTGAGGCCTGTGCTCCTTTACCTACATATGTGTGCTGATTTCATTGATTCCATTTTATTTCTTTTTTATGTAGCCAGCTTTCAGCAGGGATGATTGTATCCCCCATCCATCATCCTCACAATCGCCCCAGTGTCTTCAATCATTTTAAGCAATATTAAAGGGGAATCAGCAGCACTGACAATTCACAAGTGACTCCGGGAGGTTCCTTAGCAGGACAAGGAGCGCAAGCTGACAAAGGTTCTTTGCATCACTTATACTAGTATAGGTTAGGATAGTCTGGATGCCAGACCTCAACTCCACTCCACCAACTAAAACTCAACTCTAGAGTACCACCAATAAGGAAGGTACTAAGCAAGCACAAGGGGGCTATAAAAAACTCTGGGATTAAACAAAACAAAAAAGATATAGAAGACCACAAAGAGGAGAATCTCAACCACCGGAGACCTCAGAAAAAAGATAGAACTTTAGAAGTAGGGATAGTCTAAACACACCAGATCGATATCAAAATACTGACAGTCGTCCGTTTCATTCCTTCAAGAACACACCAGATAAACGGAGTGACAGAGGAGGACGGTCAGAACACTGAAGTGACTACAAGAAGACAAAAAAGGACTCACAACTCTCTTCAGAGACTTTCACAAAAAAGGAAGATAAAGTTCTGCAGCAAAATCCCCAATTTAAAAAGAAAAAGGTGGCAGCAATTTCAATTAAAGATGCCACTCATACTGAGAACATTGTTGAACAACAGGACGTGGGCAGTAACCCTGATAGACAGTGCGGCAGAGGTTTCAAAATGGTGCCAGAGTCTTATAGCTCTTCTAGATGTGACACTGACGAATAACTTCCTTGAAGTCGAGACAGCGGACAGGCATGTCTCCCCCTAGACAGAGTATGCAGTTTAAATATTCAGATTTACAAAGACATTGAGCACACTATCAAAGTAATCTTCGGAAAAGACTAACACTAAATTATGACATTTTATTGGCACAAAAGATTGGCCACCTGAATTTGTCTGCATGCTCCCACAAGGGGAAGATTTCATTTTGTCATCTTTCTCAGTCCTAGTTCCAGACATAGTAAAGGAAACCTACGCTGCTGATTGGGCTTTGGCACAGGCTCCTGCTCTGCATCACACCAACATAGGGTGCGATAGGGATTTCCCGTACCATGTAATACCATTCAGATCTATTCCAGAGATTCAACCTCAATATCCAATTAAACATGAAGCTAAAGCACCTGTGAGAGAGATTCTCTCACAACTTGAGCACCAGGGAGTAATAAAACCCTTTGTTTCTGTAATCAATACCCTGTTACTCCCCTTAGCAAAACCTGACCTTTCATATAGAATAGTCTTAGATTACAGACATTTGAAGAGGCACACATGCATATTTGCAATTCAAAATGCACACAGCACAGTACCTATTAACAATATAGTGCGAAAAACATACAAAACAACCATGGACATATCCAATGTTTTTTTCTGTCAAAATCTAGCGTCTGAAAGACAGGATCTAAGAGTCTGTAGCCCATTAGGCTCTCAGATGCGCTTTTACCAAGGGTATAAGAATCACTCCAGGATATTTTCTGCCCTTGTAACATCAGTATTACATGATATTGATTCCGAGGTGTTGTCTTATGTCAATGACATTTACCTAACAGATGACGACCTAAAAGCACATTTGGCCCGGGTAGATCGCTTTGGTAGATCCGCTACCCAAGGCTTCAAATTTAATTTTAAGAAAACCAAAATTGCATTCCTAAGTGTCCTATTTCTAAGATAAGAACTATATGATGAAGGCAAAAGCCCACCCCGCACTTTCCTGAAATGTGTGCTCATCTTCAACCACCAAACACCATCAAGAAACTGCAGTCATTACTGGGTTTCTTCACTTTTGGCAGAGCATACATTCCAGGTTATACACTACTTATAAAACCACTTTATGATTTAATTAATCCAGACTTTCCAAGCAAACACTTGACACTAGAACATACATGCATCCTTAGAGAGTTGAAACAAGAAATGAACAACACTTACCACATGTGACAACAAAACAAACATGGTCATCAGAATAATTCCTGGTGCCATTGCGTTCGCCTATTTCACATTCAAAGAAGGTGACACAGTGCCCATAGCCTACAAAACACATTTGGTCTCCAATGCAGAACAACGTTTTGCACCAACAGAAAAATATTGACTGCTGTACAGATGGCTGTCATTAAGGAGAGGCCACTTGTCCATGCGAAACACATCATTGTTGTTACGCTAGTGTCAGCCCTTGAAGCGGTTACCAAAGCTAGTGTCTTAAACACAAAAGCATTACATCCATATTGGATCCAATGGGCACCCTCCCTGACTGCCACTGAAGCTGATTATATTTTCGACCCCAAACTACAGACCCAAGTATTTCTACAGTATGAACTTGAGTACCCCGTACCTTCTAACATCATGCCTCTTGATCAATACAGGATGACCATTTACACTGATGGTTCAGCACTACCAACCGTAGTCATGAGAGATGGTACTTTCCACCCTCAACATACCCACACACAGCCCCTAGGGGTCTGCACTAGAACATATGGATCCTGAACAATCAACTTTGATTGTGTGTGATTGATATTATTGTGTCCAGTCCTATAATGATTACTTACATCATTAGAGCTTGAATGGGTTCACAGAATCAAAAAGAGAACACCATCAAACACAAAAACTTGTGGGGGAGGGTACCTGATCTTAAAGACTACCAAGGGATCATGTAGTCCATACATTGGGCTACCAATGTGTAAGAGTACACGTTGTAAGAAACTCTTGGCTGATGAAGCTGCCAGATCAGCAGTAGCTATGGTTTCTGTTGCTGCAGTTACTTATTCCCACACAAGACTGGACAGCGAGACGTTAAAGCCTCAGCTGCAGGCAAGCCCCTACCAGAGCATACCCTGCTAAGTATACCTACCACCTCAGTGCCCAAAATATTGCATTCACAACAATTCCAAGAGTAGTTGATCGTGTGATCCTCAACCAAGACTAGAGATCACATCTCAATAAAGTAGGCATAAGGGTGTTGCTTCTGTCCATGGTGGTGTGGTGGTTACTATTTTCTTGTTAGGAAAATGCTATTGGTGCCTGGTTTTGATAGCCGTAGTACGGTAGTGGCAGAAACACCATTTGACATAAATGAACATATCACTGCTTTACATGAAACACAAAAATTCTGCCTTGAAAATTCATCTGCCCATGGCGTCACCTTGCGGCTGGATTCCTAAAGGTGGGGAGCTAGTAGGAGAGAAAATTGCAGTAAAGAAGGAATTTGTTCCATCATATAAAGCACCACTTTCAGTCCTGGTAATACATGATACCGGAACTGTCATCCTACCACTACTGCCTGGTTCTAAAGAAAACCGCTCTGTTTCCATTCACATCAAATTGCACGATGTGGCCGGCTCTGCGCAGTAGATCATGAGGATTCCTGGGTACCTCCCTTGCCTTTCTCATTACCCAATGGGATGTACCTCTTCAGGCACTCAACAATGCTTCTGCAAGTACCAATACTACAGTTGTCTCCCCAAGCTTGGGGAAGGTGGAGAACGACCTTCTACTACTTCCTGTCACCACTTCACCGACAAGAAACGTCCACAGTAGGGATATCTACCATTCCAATTCAACACAGACAGACAACATTGTTTATTATGAACCATCACCATTGGGTTCATCTACCAGTTCTGCACTGGCTTCGGTCCTTGCTCAAATAGCTTCTGGTTATTTTGTCGACATAGACAACTTTTCTTCAAATTCTTCTGCATCTGCTAGAGCACCTGATTCAGCAACAAGTAAGCTGCATAAAAGGCATGAATCCATTTTTTGGTTAGTCCTTGGTACTATTCATGGCTAACACTGACATTGCTTGCCTTTCTGCGTTGGATTGGTTTTGTCATCATTTTTTTTGCTGATAATGGTCACAATTTTTCTGAACACTCTGCTGTTGAACTGGTGGATGAGGTTTTAACACCTTATTTTTCTTCCTATAAGGTCTGAAGAGACTTGTCCATTGTGAACATTTCAGCTGTCATTCAAAGTCCATACATTTGTATAATTTCCATGAGTAATGTTATTACACCTGTGGTTGTTTCTGATGATTTGGATGTTAAGATAGTTGATTTCATGCTTTCTGAGCTAGAATATTAAACTGTTTGTGAAAGTGAAGACATATATATGAATACAGCGAATTATAGAGAAATGTTTTGTTACCACGGTTGTGGACATCACTTTCTGCACCAAGCTAGTACACCAAGATCTGTTTTCAGTACACACAATGGGAGCATTGTCTGACTCCTGCAGTGAGAAGTTCCAAAACGTATATGGAAAGGTTTGCATATTTTTCTGGCATAATGCAAAAAATGCAGAGTCATATTACTTTAAATTACCTCCTTCTAAGGTGAGAAAAGTTTTGTTAACCGACACACAATTGATCTATTCGTATTCCTTTGTTTCCCGGCTGGCTGTTAAGGCTATGAATTTTGGAAGAACTCTTTTGAGTTAAAGAGTGTATGGGGAACACATGATTGGCAAATACAGGCTAGGAAAGCTTTATTTAGAGCATGCACTATTCCTCTACAAATAATATTTTTGAATAACACGGTTCAAAAAACAACATGCCTGCGGTTAGCAAAAACAAAAGAACTGCATGCGCCTAGTATCCCAACACCAGGGAAATTTCACAATTGGCAAACATTTTAGAATACTACAGAAGAGCAGCTAACTAGTTGGGTTCAGAATGGTACCTTTAATTCCTCACTTTCATGTCCCGGTGTGTGGTTATTGTGAACAGTGGACACAAATGGTTGGTAGGCACTTTTTGTTAATTCCACATGGGGTTTCAGAGCAAGCTGACCAGAACCTCACTACATCACAGTACAAAACTCATATATCATTACTACATATCTTGTGAGTAAACTTGGCCAACTGTGGTTATAATCCTTAACATTAGCAGCTGTCAAAGAACACCTTAGTCTCCTTTCAGAAGAAGTCGACATACAAGATTTCTTGCCGGATCCTTGAAAACCACACTCAAAAGATTTTCTATATGCCATCTATAATTAAATTTGGAAGCTTTCGCAAATGGAAGCTGCTTCGCATTTAAGGCCGATTGACAAAGAGAACATGGAGAAGACTTTATCCATTGTCGATAATGGTATGAACACATTGTCCAACCTCATTTACACTCTAAATAACGTGTCATCTGCAATAGACAAAATTCAAAATGATATGTCATTCTTACATCATGGACAGAGCCAACTTAAGCCCATTCTGCACCTGGGTTGGATGCTGCAGGTTCTTAAAAGTGGCAGCGTGCCTTGGCAGCACTTTAACTCTACTGAGTTATTTGCTGCCTTTTTTGGCCAGACAACAACAGATAGTGGCCAAGAAAGAAGCTAGTAACATTAGGCTTAACACTGAGAAATTTGAAAAGTTGCCTATTACCGTAGCAGAAATTGCATCTGCAGTATGTTTAATACATGGGGTATTCAATCTGCCCATTTCCACATTTAGCAAGTGTTTAAAACATTTTGCGGTTGGCAGATTTCAGCAGCTGGTGACAGTTACATCCATGAGGTGTAGGAGTTGCCTTTCACTTGCAAATGTTTAAATGGCGAAACAGAGGTCTTAGCAGAAACGAATGTGAGACTACTGTCAGTCATTCTACGATTTGCAAGCGTCATTGCACGACTCTTGTAATGCTGCCATAGTGAACTTGGCATGCTATCTGAAAGGTCTTCCCGTCTCTTTGATTCACCAGTATATCAGATACTTTTGAATGGAAGTTATGTGATGCTGCACAGCGAAAGCTGTTGTGGAATGAAGCCTGGAATTGCCTATGTAATTTTGTTTTCTCAAATTGTAACTTGCTGTGGCCATGTGTTGTATCCCCCCACACGAGAGCTAAAAGTAGCAGAAAAGTGGCCACACATTGCTACTTAAAATGTACATTTTGACAAGTTAAGCAGACTAAAGGTGCTATTGTTCCAAAAACATGTAGCTCTGACATCAGCCAGAGAGACCTATGACCTCCAACTTGCAAGGTCATTGGAAGGGATACAGTCTTTATTAAATACCAACTTCCCCAATCATTTTGGAGAGTTGTTGAGCAGAATATTTGATGCATCCAACACTGCAGAAATAGTGCACTTTTAAAGGCTGTTTTATCTGGATTTGTGAGCACTTTCTAGACTATGGGCCTGATTTCAACTTTGGCGGAGGGGGTTAATCCGTCCCAAATGTAACGGATATCCCGCCAGCCGTATTACGAGTCCATTATATCCTATGGAACCCATAATACGGTGGGCGGATATTCGTCACATTTGGGACGGATTAACCCCCTCTGCCAAAATTGTAATCAAGCCCTATATTTGGAGTGATACCTTCAGCCATCCGTTCACTCTTCTCGAGTGTCTTTGGTGGTTTCCCACTAACTTTGGCACTGTTGACGGCATCCTGCTGTTGCTATTTTTCATATGCAATGGCTTTCCCATTTCAGCTTAGCAGAGCAATGGAGATCCCACCAGCCCATCTGTGTCGTGATTGCATAATGCAGTACTTTGGAGCTTCATTGCTGGAGGAGCTTTACCTGAATTGCTCATTGACATCCTGACCAATACTGACTTGTGTGCAGCTGGTCTTCCACTCTTTGTAGTGCTTCTTCGAGTGTGCACCAAAGGTGTGCCTTGCCGTGCAACCAGTGCCTCCTGTAGACCTGGATCTGTTAATGTTCTCGCTGACTGAGGGCTCAGTCATGGACGTGTCCCCAGAGACTGGGGTTGATGCACAAGGCATCCTATGAGCCACCACCTGTAGATTTCCTGGCTCCTTCAACATCTACTGCAGCCAGGAGTGTGGCCCCCTCACCCAGTCCTCTGGTTGAGGTTTCTGCACAATATGCACTGTGGATCCTTCAGCTAAAGCTCTGGTCAACTTGTTGCCTGCCGAAGTGGAATCCTTCTTGGCTTCCATTACCACTGAAGACATCGGAAGTTCCTGCAGGACCATAATTGGTGTTGAATTAGATTGATCGGCATTTTTTGTTTCAAATACTAAATTGCCTGTTAATTTGGCCTGCCTTGCTTGTCAACTTTGACATTTTATCTCTTTTATGTATTTTTAACAAGCTTTTAGCATTTTAAGTAAAGGGGCGCTTTTAGGATAGCACTCTTGTCCCAACAATGGGGAGGGTGTTGTGGGGTTATTTTACACTTTGCTTGAGCATGCATATTTGAGCTTAGCTTAAGCCTGTTGCCTGTGTCCTTTTACCTACATATTTGCGCTATTTTAATTTATTCTGCTTTATTTCATTTTTAGGTAGCCTGTTTTCAGCTGGGCTGTTTTTATTTCCTAATCAGCTGTAACATTTTGATTCTGCAAAAGCTATCTTATTATTATTCTGTGCACAACATTTCACCATGTGCCCTGGCTCAAACTTGATGAGGCCGGGTACATGGTGATCCAGATAGTAACTGTCACCAAAGGAGTTCAAAATAGTCCGACGTTACAACCAAGATTTTGTCCACGCTGCATGCCATTTCAATGCTGACCTCAGACCTATCTCTACAGCCAACCCCCAGAGACGGCAGGCAGACCCCTATCATTCAGGTAATGGGGGTGAGTGCTCCTCTCATGGACTAAGTACGGACAGATTGGGCTATCACTGCTATGCTCTCGCTTAGGAGTTAGGTATAATTAATTTATGCATGTCATTCCAATATGTTGGCACTGTTTATTTTCTTCTCGTTGGTCATCAACATTTTAATATTGTTGTACCTCATTGCTATAGTAATTGCGGCTCATATATTTTATCGTAGATTGCAGTCTTTTCAATAAGTGTAGTGAAAACCATCCTGCATCTCATTCTTTATCTATGTCTGTGCATGAGACCTTTTGCTAACGAGAGAAAGGGGTGAGACTTGTCCACCACGACTTCCCAAAGAAACCACAGAGTGTCATGCTTCAGGCTGCCACAAATCACCTTTTCTTCCAGGTTTTGGTGAGGTGCTGCTAGCTAGCCAAAAGGGTTGGGCCAACAGCTGCCAAGACGGTGTGGGATTGACTCAGTCACCCACAAACGGGTGCTGCCGCCCCTAATCCAGCAGTCTCGTTCTAACAACGGGAGTCCTACAATAAATTGCATCATTATTTTGTAATTCTTAAATATGATAACACTGTCTGTGCAAATATTTCACCCCATTATAGTAGTTTAACAGCTAGCAATAAGCAACTGAAAGAGGACCAGCAACCTTTGCCAAGGCAACTGTATGGGAACACATCACTACATTTTGGTAACTGTTGATCCATTTGAGTTAGAAGCATTTTTTTAAAAAATCTGCAGATTATGAATTATGGGCAAATGTGGCAACCCCATAATTACACATAAACACCACTGCTGCAGAATCACATAATTCCATTGACCCTGATATTGTACTTATGGTGCAGTGAAACTGTACACAGCTCAAAACAACATTTCACAAAAGATGAATTACAGTTACAGTGGTTGCACATTGTTTTGGAAATATGTTTATTTTTCATCTTTACGCACATGCAACATCTTGGTATCGTTTATGTGATTTTCAATGGTGTCGCAACTTTTATTGATTATCACTATAAAGAGATTGCATGGTTGTGAACATGTTTCAACTACGACAAAATAGACATTAGTAAATGATTGGGATGTATGGGTGTTTTTTTTGGTGGCTGGGATGTGCATTGCAGCTGTGCTGCGTTTCTTAGGTAATGAGTTAGCCCTGTTCATGGGTTACAGTCCAATGCCTTGTAGCAGAGCCATGTTGTGAAGGCAGACTCCAGTTCTAGGCTGAGTTTCTCTATTTATGTTGTTTACTCCAATTCAAGTGCTGTGAAATTTCCATGATACTTATGTTGGAGCACATCCTGCCTCAAATAAGGTGCAGAATCTTCTGCTGTTTGTACCACCAAGACCCTCTGAGGTTTTAACCAATGGAGTGTTGAAATAATACCAAATTTGGTTGACCGGACTTGGGGTATGAACTGCCACTAATATCCGTCTAAATGTGCCGGAAGGACTACGTGGGTGGCAAATGACACATTAGAATTTTTTTGGCGGGAATTAAATTATCACACATTTCTCAATTACCTCATAAATTAGGCAAAAGCAGGTTCAAGCATTGTCCAGATACTAACATATAGTTAAAATTGATAGCTAAAGGCAATTCCAGTGGCTTTTCTATGTCTCTATAATGCAATGTATCAGTCCACAGTTTTTTGATATTCACAAAAATAAACGGATAAGTTCAGGTGGAGTTTTATGTCTCTGCTTGAATGTCCTTTTTAGTTTACTTTCTATTTACCAGTATCCTTGGAAACACTCTTGGAAAGGTACACCAGGTCCAAGTTTCCACCAGTACTTCCAGGGATGTCAGGTGACTCCTTAATAAGTCTGCTTTTACCACCGCGAGTTCTTCCTAGAAGAGGAATGGCGCACATTGTGCAAATGCACATTTCTTTCTTGGAATGAAAAAAAAATTTCAGCATGGCCGAAGCCTTTCCCTCCTGAATGTGGCCTGCTCCCTTTCCCACCCTGGAGTGAGGGTTACTTCAGCCCTCTGCTGGGATGAATCTCTGACTATTTCCAGGGAGGAAAGGGGTCACTCGGTTAGAGAGGAGTTTAGGAATGCCCACGACCAAACGTCTGTTGGCATTTCCAAACTTCCAAGGATAGCTAAGTATTGGAACGCCACCCCTGGAGCGAGATTTGTGTGTGGATTTACCACACTTAAGGCCGAGAAATCCAACTCGTGTTTGTAATTACGAATGCAACGAATTATTTTATGAATTGCTGGTAGGCGTGAAAAAAAAGTATTTTTGAATAGACGCCAGAGTGTTTAACACAGCTAGGTTCTGGCTGTCCATGTGGTTCGGAGTGTGATCTGTGAACCTCTGCCCCTTTGTTAAATTGATTTTTATTGGTGAGTGCCTAGACGATCTACCCATCACTCTGAAGTGCTGTAAAGTAACTTAGCCTGATTTAGCATATTTTCCTTTTTTTCTGAATGTGTCCATAAATAATCCGGCTGATTTGAACCTGAGCCAGGTAGCGTTCTGACAGCCAGCAGTCCCAGGCTTCATTTCAGAGCTATCAGTACCTTCTACATTGAATCCAAGCAATCATACCTTTCCATTTTAATTTGGATGACACTTACAAAAAATGAATTACAATTTACTGTCAGCAGTTAATTGTCCATATAAATGAAGGCTAATGTACTATACCTTGGCAAGTTATCTTTTCTTAATTACATTAATCAATTAATGAAGAAAGAGTTTTTTGTTTTCTTTACAGTCTACTGATCACCATATGCTCAGATCTCCTCAAATGCAAATCTTGAAGTTCTTATTTGTCTGTGGCTACATCTGATGCTTTTCAAATTAAATGTCACTTTATCAAATATGTGCAAAAATTAATGAGTGCAGAGGAGGCTCTATTCTCATGGAATGCTCAGGGGTTTGCAGGAAGTCTGCCTGTCTCTTAGGGTTTGCTGTCACTCCATCCATAAACGCTGGCTACTTAACTTATGCTCTCCAGCTCGCAATAGAGAGTGAAGGTGATAGGAGCTATGTGCCTTATCAAAGGGAGCACAGGCTTTTCTACCTCAGTCAGTGTGCTTGTATGATCTCTTATTGTACATACATGATATTGAAAGATGACCAGCCCGTGGGGAATTGTGGAGAGTTTGGAACCACTCATTGCAAAGCTTACAGTGAAACCTGTAAAAACAAGAGATGCTAAAGCCAATAAGCATCACCTTTCAAATGCATAGCCAACATTTCGGCTTTGCCAATGCTTTGTAGCCAATGATATAAGGCATCAACAAAAAATGCCAAAATCGCAGCTGCAGTGTTACGACATATATGTGCACATTCACAATCACACTTCTGGGCGCTTATGTCATGAAATTGCAAAGGCCATTTTGGCTTTTTTTAATTTGCTGTTCCACGATGACAGATGCTAATGTCGGAGCATTAAATAAGAAGCCAATAAATTGTGCGTGAAAGTATATTCTAAAGTATATTCTAAAGAAAGGAGCAGTGTGACTTCAAATTCTGACGTCAGGCCATTCTAAAATTAAACAAGCATTGGCAAAGCCAATAGGTCTCGGGAATCAGAAAGTTATACGCTTTGCCAATGTTAATGTCTTTTAGCTATTTGTTATGGAGTTCAGTGTATGTGGTGTGGAGTGGAAATATGTGGGCTGAAGTGCAATTGTTTGTTGTGGAATTGTGTGGTATGGAATAGTGTGGTGCTGAGTGGAGTTGTGTAGTGTAATTATGTGGCATGGTGTACATGGAGTTTATGGCTAGCAATTATGTGGTATTGCGTATAGTGGAAATATATAAAGTGAATTTGTATGTTCTGGTGTGTAATTATGTGGAGTGGTATTGGGTGTCGTGGAGTGGCATGTAGTGGAGTGGAATTACGTGCCTCGAAAATGAAAGCGCATGCACTGTTGCAGGCTCGACTTCAAAATTAATCATTTGATGATTGTCAAAAACCATTGCAGAGAGCTTGAGATGGGAGCATAGAGGGTTCAAGGGCATCCAGGAGCAGGTCCTGCTGGGAAGTGAGGGAGTGCAGTGCTCCTGTGACAGGATTGTTATGTCTCCCCTGTAAATTGGGAGTTGGAAGAATGTTGTGTACTCACTGTAAGTGGTAAGCAGGGCATATTTCTGTCTGACCACTAGCACTCAGCAGACCTTCAACTTGGAGCTCATTCTCATCTGAGCGCATCATTAGTCCCACACAGATCACCTGCCTGCAGAGGTTGACCATTCAGGCCTTTCAGTATGTTCATAGGGAGGGATGTAGGACCCAAGAGAGCAGAGAATCACTTTGCACTCTGTACTCCTTGATGTACGATGCCCACTCTACTCGCTTTGACTATCTGAGTACTGTTTTGCCTTTCTGCCTGCTTACAGTGTGTTAAGTCACTCTGAAGTGACTGAAGCTCTCCAGCAACCAATAGGAAGACTCAGCGAGCTGAAAGCTCACAACTGACAAATTTGGTGATCCGAAGGTTACACGTTTCAATATCTAAAAAGTAGGTTCAGCCTTCTATTCGTCTCAGGTGGGTAAGTTAAAGAACCAATACTTGGATAATATAGTAACTATTATTTGTGGGTTACAGCACTTGGAAATGGCGAAAATTTGGTGTGAAACTCGACATAAAACAGGTTTTCACTGACTGAACAAATAGTTAGAAACATTCTTGCACTGGCCGAATTGGAGTGGATGGATGCACATTGAGCAGGTTGTGCTCATTTCAGGATCACAAGAGCAGCTTTTACAAAAGTAGGATCTAGCACCAGGATCTGGGGCTTGGGATGTGAGGAGCTGGATTATTTCTGGGGGGAGGGATCTCGTGGGTCGGGTGTGAACTCCCTTAAATTACTGGATTTTTTTCCCATTAACTCAAGTTCTCCATTGCCCCACAAGATGCATATTTCAGATTTTCAAAAAAGAACTTAGGTGCCGGTGGGCTGAAGGGTGGTAGTCAGGGATGTAGTGCCAGGAACCAGCGCCATTAGCGCTAAGACACACTACGTGGGGAATTGTGTGCTCTAGCAACAACAAATCAATCGCTAATCAGTTACCTCTCAATACATTTAGGGCCATATGTACAAACACTTTTTCCAATAGACACAGAATGGGTAAAAACCTTTGCTACACCTGGCCCTTAGCTTCTTAAAGCAACAGTCTACACGAAGCCATAAGTACATAGTTGGGAGACTCAAGCGTTTTGTGTGTGCCTAAAACGTCTTTATTTTAGTTTTCTCCTAGGTACAATGTCTACCACCACAATGCCCCTCATAACAGCAACTGGCCACAGTCACCCTTAAAATGGGCAGCCTCCTGATAAGGACGTTGTTATTCATAGGACCCTCGACCGAAGTTCATCCTCATCTGTTTGTATCCCTAGCCCCACTGCGCTTATTAACAGAAGGCACCTGGCTTATCAGAGGGCCTCAGAGCCACTGGGATGGATTCACAACTCACCAGGGAGACTGGCTCACCTCGAAGCATCCATCCTGAAATCAGGACCGGAGAATGGATGAAGCAGCCAGGGACCAGATTATGTAAAGGTCGCGTAAATTATACGTCAAGAAAAGGCTAATAATGCAGCACAATGCGGCACGTTATTCAGCAGCATTGCTTCGCTGTTTTCTCCTTTTATACCCATTAACACAAAGATATTCCATTGTCATGCAAACTAGGGTTTCTTAAAAAAGAAATTATTCATATTGACCACACTGTATTGATAATGGTATTCGCCAACAAATTGTGTTTTGTTTTCTTGAATGAAAATACAGGAACACCCATTCATTAAAACTGTTTATTCTTACTCGCAGTATAAAATATTTTGCATAAAATATGCAGGGTGACATACAATATGCTTACATGTGCACGTGTGTAGGAAAGTACCATCTTGCCTGGCATGTTACCCCCATATTTCACTGTATATATGTTGTTTTGGTTGTATGTGTCACTGGGACCCTGCCAGCCAGGGCCCCAGTGCTCATAAGTGTGCCCTGTATGTGTTACCTGTGTTATGACTAACTGTCTCACTGAGGCTCTGCTAATCAGAACCTCAGTGGTTATGCTCTCTAATTTCTTTCCAAATTGTCACTAACAGGCTAGTGACCAATTTTACCAATTTACATTGGCATACTGGAGCACCCTTATAATTCCCTAGTATATGGTACTTAGGTGCCCAGGGTATTGGAGTTCCAGGAGATCCCTATGGGCTGCAGCATTTATTTTGCCACCCATAGGGAGCTCTGACAATTCTTACACAGGTCTGCCACTGCAGCCTGAGTGAAATAACGTCCACGTTATTTCACAGCCATTTACCACTGCACTTAAGTAACTTATAAGTCACCTATATGTCTAACCTTTACCTGGTAAAGGTGGGGTGCTAATTTACTTAGTGTGTGGGCACCCTGGTACTAGCCAAGGTGCCCCCACATAGTTCAGGGCAAATTCCCCGGACTTTGTGAGTGCGGGGACACCATTACACGTGTGCACTACACATAGGTCACTACCTATGTGTAGCTTCACAATGGTAACTCCGAATATGGCCATGTAACATGTCTATGATCATGGAATTGCCCCCTCAATGCCATCCTGGCATTGTTAGCACAATCCCATGATCCCACGGGTCTCTAGCACAGACCCGGGTACTGCCAAACTGCCTTTTCAGGGGTTTCACTGCAGCTGCTGCTGCTGCCAACCCCTCAGACAGGTTTCTGCCCTCCTGGGGTCCAGCCAGGCTTGGCCCAGGAAGGCAGAACAAAGGACTTCCTCAGAGAGAGGGTGTTACACCCTCTCCCTTTGGAAAAAGGTGTTAAGGCAGGGGAGGAGTAGCCTCCTCCAGCCTCTGGAAATGCTTTCATGGGCACAGATGGTGCCCATTTCTGCATAAGCCAGTCTACACCGGTTCAGGGACCCCTCAGCCCTGCTCTGGCGCGAAACTGGACAAAGGAAAGGGGAGTGACCACTCCCCTGACCTGCACCTCCCCTGGGAGGTGCCCAGAGCTCCTCCAGTGTGCTCCAGACCTCTGCCATCTTGGAAACAGATGTGCTGCTGGCACACTGGACTGCTCTGAGTGGCCAGGGCCAGCAGGTGACATCAGAGACTCCTTCTGATAGGCTCCTTCAGGTGTTGCTAGCCTATCCTCTCTCCTAAGTAGCCAAACCCTCTTTTCTGGCTATTTAGGGTCTCTGCTTTGGGGAATTCCTTAGATAACGAATGCAAGAGCTCATCAGAGTTCCTCTGCATCTCTCTCTTCACCTTCTGCCATGGAATCGACTTCTGACCGCGCTGGAAGCCTGCAAAACTGCTACAAAGTAGCAAAGACGACTACTGCGACACTGTAACGCTGATCCTGCCGCCTTCTCGACTGTTTTCCTGGTGGTGCATGCTGTGGGGGTAGTCTGCCTCCTCTCTGCACTAGAAGCTCTGAAGAAATCTCCCGTGGGTCGACGGAATCTTCCCCCTGCAACCGCAGGCACCAAAGAACTGCATCACCGGTCCTCTGGGACTCCTCTCAGCACGACAAGCGAGGTCCCTTGAACTCAGCAACTCTGTCCAAGTGACTCCCACAGTCCAGTGACTCTTCAGTCCAAGTTTGGTGGAGGTAAGTCCTTGCTTCCCCACGCCAGACTGCATTACTGGGAACCGCATGTTTTGCAGCTACTCCGGCTCCTGTGCACTCCACGAAGATTTCCTTTGTCCACAGCCAAGCCTGGGTCCACGGCACTCTAACCTGCATTGCACGACCTCCTGAGTTGTCCTCCGGCGGCGTGGGACTCTCTTGTGCAACTTTGAGTGAGCACCATTTCACTCCACTTTGTAGTGCCTGTTACGGCACTTCTGCGGGTGCTGCCTGCTTCTGAGAGGGCTCCTTGTCTTGCTGGGCGCCCCCTCTGTCCCCTCACGCAATTGGTGACATCCTGGTCCCTCCTGGGCCACAGCAGCATCCAAAAACCCTAACCGCGAGCTTTGCAGCTAGCAAGGCTTGTTTGCAGTCTTTCTGCGGGAAAACACTTTTGCACGACTCTTCACGACGTGGGACATCTATCCTCCAAAGGGGAAGTTTCTAGCCCTTGTCGTTCTTGCAGAATCCTCAGCTTCTACTGTCCAGTAGCAGCTTCTTTGCACCCACATTTCCTGGGCATCTGCCCACTCCCGACTTGATCGTGACTTTTGGACTTGGTCCCCTTGTTCCACAGGTACTCTTGTCTGGAAATCCATCGTTGTTGCATTGCTGGTGTTGGTCTTTCCTGCAGAATTCCCCTATCACGACTTCTGTGCTCTTTGGGGAACTTCAGTGCACTTTGCACTCACTTTTCAGGGTCTTGGGGTGGGCTATTTTTCTAACCCTCACTGTTTCCTTACAGTCCCAGCGACCCTCTACGAGGTCACATAGGTTTGGGGTCCATTCGTGGTTCGCATTCCACTTCTAGAGTATATGGTTTGTGTTGCCCCTATCCCTATGTGCCCCCATTGCATTCTATTGTGACTATACATTGTTTGCACTGTTTTCGATTGCTATTACTGCATATTTTGGTATTGTGTACATATATCTTGTGTATATTTGCAATCCTCATACTGAGGGTACTCACTGAGATACTTTTGGCATATTGTCATAAAAAAAAAGTACCTTTATTTTTAGTATATCTGTGTATTGTGTTTTCTTATGATATTGTGCATATGACACTAGTGGTACTGTAGGAGCTTCACTCGTCTCCTAGTTCAGCCTAAGCTGCTCTGCTAAGCTACCTTTTCTATCAGCCTAAGCTGCTAGACACCACTATACACTAATAAGGGATACCTGGACCTGGTGCAAGGTGTAAGTACCCCTTGGTACTCTCTACAAGCCAGTCCAGCCTCCTACAACGTGTCTCGTAATTAAATGTGTGTTTCTGCCTTCCTGTTTATTACATTTTGCTTAGAACTGTTGTGCCCACACGGTGTGCGTCTTCGGCCGCACTAAGGGGCATATTTATACTCTGTTTGCGCCAAATGTGCGTCAAAAACTTTGACGCACAATCGGCGCAAACCCTGCCCCATATTTATACTTTGACGCCCGACCCCGGGGGCGTCAAAATTCCACCATGTGCGTCATTTTTTGGAAGGGGGAACCTGCCTTGCGTTAATTATATGCAAGGTAGGCGTTCCCTTCCAAAAAATGACTTTAAGGCCATTGCCCCTTATATATACTCTGGCGTCATTTTGACGCACAGGAGGGGGTGGGCCTTAAAAAACGGCGCACAGACTGATGTGCGCCGTTTTTTAACGCCTGGGTCAGGGCAGGCGTTAAGGGACCTGTGGACTCGGAAGAAGCCCAGAGGTGCCCTCCCCTGCCCCCAGGGACACTCCCTGCCACCCTTGCCCACCCCAGGAGGACACCCATGTGGCATAGGGGGGCCTGATTTGGGCCCCCCTACATGCCACTATGTCCAATGACTTATGTCCCCTGGGCATGGCCATTGAGAAAGGGGGCATGACTCCTGTCTTTGCTAAGACAGGAGTCATGTCAATGGAGGTTGGGCGTTAAAAAAAAATGGCGCAAATCCTTTTTGAGGCCTGAATTTTGCCTCAGACCTTACTTGCACCATTTTTTGACACACAACCCCCATTTTCCCATACGCCGGCGCTGCCTGGTGTGAGTAATTTTTTTTAACGCACACCAGTCCGCCGCGCCGGCTAACATCATTCCATTAATAAGGCGCCCCATGGTGCGTTGGAATGGCGTTAGCCGGCGGTAAAAATTTTGACACACAACTGCGTTGGCGCAGTTGTGCGTCAAAAAGTATAAATATGGGCCTAAGAATTTTTCTTTTCTGCTCCGAGCGCGCTGTTGAAATAATTCCTGCATCAAGAGCATTGTCAGTCGTGTGACGTGAATTTGCCAGTGTCAAAGAAGGAATTTTTATTCCCACCCTGTTTCAGTTACAGTTAAAGATGTCAGTATTTTATATGGCACAAACAAAATACCTTAACCTTTATTCTTTTGAAAAATGCATGCAACTCCGGTTTAGTTTAAAACATAACATCAAGCGTATTTGTACAGATAATCGATGCGTGTAACACAATTCATTGGTGCTCATTCTATCCACCTCAGAAGGATGGAAAGCTGAGAGGGTCCAGCAGAATTTGACAGTTTACTTCTCAGTGCTTCTGTGTAACCTCCTATTCAAAACTTCGGCTGACAACAATGAGGGGGCCCGCGGGAAGCATAGAGCAACGCTCTAGTCTTCCCCGCGGGCCGGTTCGGGGAAGGAAGTGACGGCGGGATAGGGGATTGGGAGAAAGGTAAGTGGGGGTGGGTCTTAGGGGTGGGAATAAAAGGGGTTGGGGGTGGAGGGACCGGCCTCTTTCCGCGCTGACCCATCGCGCGGTTAGTTTGGCCGGTCCCTGGGGGTTTCGGAGCTCCAGAGGTAGTGTGGGGTTTTTGTCTTTTGTGGGCTGTGGGCCCAGGAAGTTTAGGCTGTGCCTGCGGGCACTAGTATTAGAATTGGACAGCTGGGTGGGGGCGCGCGCTCTCACCGCGGTGTCAGAAGCAGGGGGCGGCAACGCGATCCTCCGCGGGCCGCCGCCCTCCCTGGCAGACACTGCACAGGCTTGGCAGCTGGCCAGGCCGCCCCGCGGCTTAGCGGCCGGGGTGTAAAACGGTTGCCGAAGCAACCGATTAAAACATTCAGCGAGCAGGAACGGCTGGGGAACGGTTTGCGCTCTCCCCATCGCGCTGATATATAAAAAAAAAAAAAAGGAAAAAAAAAAAAAAAAAAAAAGGAAAAAATAAAAATAAAAAAAATAATAATAATAAGGGAATAAAGGCCACATCAGGCCTAACAGCCACCCCGTGTGGGGGATTGGGCCACAGGCCGGCAGGGCCAGGTGAGGGCCCAAGTAATTGGGCCAGTGCCCCTTAGGAACCCCCCCCCCAAAAAACAAAAACAAAAAAAGATATATACATATATAGGAATAAGAAAGGTAAATTATTTAACAAAGAGCTCTTGCCCTCATTTCCAAACGTGACAGGAGCTCGGGGCACACAAAAAAAAAAAAAAAAAAAGGGGAGGCCCGCCCCTGCGCCATGGCAGCCAGCCACGACGCGGAGGCGGTACGGGCCGCGCTTCGCGTACTTGGCGAAGCGGGTCAGGCTGACCTCCTCAGGCCTGGGGTTTTAGAACAGGCATGGGTGGGGATGGTACGGACGATGCGTGCCGCATCAAGCGGAGTAGCGGCGGCAGTAGCTGCATGTACATCCCCCGAGAGGCCCAAAAAACCTAAAAAAGCGGCGGCGGAAAGGGCGCATGGCGCATCCTCCTCCAACAGCCAACCAGGTGACGGGGAAGGCCCAGTGGTTGAGCCAGGCCCATCAGATGAGGGCACGGCGCCAGCGCACCAGGTGGTGGGCATAGATCTACAACAGGATCAGCTTTTAGTGACAGGAGTCCCCGTTCAGGATGAGTTAGTGCTCGAGCGTCCCGCCCCTCCCATTGACCCCATGCCGATGGACCTGTCTCTGCCTAAGGGCGGGGCCTACCCGGCCGGGGCCAATAACACCACCAAAAAGAAAGGCAAGGGGCCCAGACTCACGGGCGGGCTGGGCAAGGGCAGGGCCAGTAAGGGGCAGCCCAAAGAGACACGAGGGCCGTCAGGGGAGTACACGCCCCCCGGCCCCTGGTCCGGCAGGCTAGATACAGACGAGGCTTGGGACCTAGAGGCCAGAATCAGGGAACAACGCCGCATAGTGGCAGAAATGGAGGACAGGTGGGCCCAATTGTGTTTAGAGCGGGACATGTCCGTGCCGCACGGCCGGCAGCTAAAGAGAGCAGCGGATAGCGTAGGCAGCACAGGAACCACGCCGCAAGACGCCGGGAAAGGTAGTTGGGTATGGGTCCCGAGCGACAGGGGCCAGGAATTGGGGATAGATAGCGGTTTAGGCAGCGCGGTGGGTACCAGTGGCGCATACGGCCAGACTGGGCGCGGAAGGTCAATGCCAAGGCAGGAGGTTGGCAGAAAGAAGGCGATGCCAACGGGGCGCAACACGGCCCCTGTACGTTGGTCCGAAGCGCTAGAGGGGTCTTCGGCGGCCTTCTCTACTCCGCAGGATCGGGGACAACACAGAAGTGGCGGACGCCACGAGGGCCATGAGGATAACCCTGCCAACTATATGATGATGAGTGGGAATGTTAGTAAACAGATGGATGTGTGTGAGGATGACGTGCTGGATCTTGATTACGAGGAGGAGCTGGAGGACTGGGAAGAGGGTGAGATCAGGGAGACTGAGATACTCATCTTAAGGGGGAGGGGAAGAGGACGCAGGAGCGGCGCAACCCCCCTCTCCGCTTCTATTTTTCAGGAACGGGACTACAGCAATGGTCCACAAGAAAGGAGGCAAGAGCAAGCACGGGGCCGAGGGGCCCGGAAGGTTTCACGACCAGTGGCTACACAAGGAAGAGGTAAAGGGCAATGGTGGTCGGTCTGGGGGGATGGCGATAAAGGGGATGATGCGCCAATTTACAAGTCTGTAGGAGTAGGTGATGGTTCGATACTTGACCCGGTACCAGCTAGGGATAACCAGGGCGGGGAAAAAATTACAGAGACACAAGTCAAAGCCACGACCGAGGGCGAGGGCGGAGACAAGGCAACGGGGGAGAAGTCAGGCGCAGATGCAAAGGAAGGGGGAGAGCACAAGAAGAGGCTACCCTATATGGGCTTGGCTATGCCTTTGGGCTCACATGTGGCGGAGAAAACAAAGGCCAGAATATGGAGACACGAGTATGTGGACGTTTTTAAGTTATTACATAGGGACATACAAGCCAAGGAAGGGTCTAAAGAGGAGGAGTGGGAGTTGGCCCGCAGGCCGAGGGTCCCAATCAATATGGATAACTGGACATCGGCATTTCTGATTTTTGCGAGTATTTATTGTGAGAAATACCCAGACAGAGCTATAGCGCTATTTAAATATATGGACATTATTAGGAAAGCGCAGATGCATTTTGGGGGTTTTGCCTGGCTGAGCTACGACGAAGAGTTCAGAGCCCGAGTGAGCATTAACCCAGATAAGCCATGGGGGGATGTCGACCCAGAATTATGGATGCAATGGATGGGGTCATCGCAATCCACGGAATCAACTCATACAGCGAGTGGTTTACCGGTGATCTATAAGCCATTTCAGCCACGTCCCGCTCCGGGGTGGGGCGGGTGTGGGACAGAAAACAACACCTAGCACGACAGGAGCGTGCTGGAGTTTTAACAAGGGTTTCTGCTCCAGACACCCTTGTAAGTTTAAACACGACTGCTCCAAGTGCGGGGGCCGTCACCCGGTCACACAATGTTTTTCACTTTCCAGCCCCTCCGAGCAATGGAGGGCCTCAAAAGGCAGAGGGACCCAGGGCGCTCCTGCTCCAAAGGGGGCCTACACCAGTTAGGGTAGATTTTATCCTACCATGGCTGCACAGATACCCGGATGAGGCAGCTGCGTTGAAGTTAGCAGTAGGTTTTCAAGAGGGGTTCAGGGTCAGCTACCAAGGCCCGCGGGAGAGGCGCTGGGCAGACAATTTGCGGTCTGCGAAGGAACTACCTCAAGTGGTTAGGAAGAAGCTGGACAAGGAGCTGCTATTGGGCAGAATTGCGGGCCCATTCTATGAGTGGCCAAGTCAGAATTTAATGATCTCCCCTTTGGGAGTCGTGCCGAAGAAGGCCCCGGGTGAATTCAGGTTGATTCATCACCTATCATGGCCGGAGGGCACATCGGTTAACGATTTCATTGCGGCGGAAGATACCAGAGTGGGGTATGCGTTGGTGGATGATGCTATTAAATTGGTCAGGGGATGTGGTAACGGCGCAGAACTGGCTAAATGCGACATACAATCTGCTTTCAGGTTGCTACCAATACACCCTGGGGATTTTGATTTGCTGGGGATGCAGTTTGAAGGGGCCATCTACGTGGACAGGGTTCTGCCCATGGGTTGTGCAATTTCATGCGCTTTGTTCGAGGCCTTTAGCACTTTCATGCAGTGGGTGTTTGTCAAAAGTAGTGGGCATTATGCGGTGACCCATTATTTGGATGATTTCCTGTTTGTAGGGAAAAAGAATTCAGGAGAATGCCAGAGGGCCCTGACAATCTTTCAGGAGATGGCACAACAGATGGGAGTGCCTTTGGCACCCGAAAAAACTGAAGGGCCCGCAGCGGTACTAACTTTTCTGGGTATTGAGTTAGACTCCAATACAATGACGGCCAGATTACCAGCACAGAAGGTAACAGAGATACTGGTTTTCTTGGGTCTTGTGAAAGAGGCACGAAAAATCGACTTGCGGACAGCCCAGAAGCTGTTGGGGTATCTCAATTTTGCTTGCAGGGTAGTTAGGGGGGGAAGGACTTTCTGTAGGCGATTGGGTTTGTCCATGTCGGGCGCAGTTTTGCCACACCACAGAATAAGAGTGTCGACAGGACTCAGAGAGGATGTGAGGGTGTGGGAAGCATTTTTTAAACAATTCAATGGGGTATCTATGTGGTTCTGTGAAGAAGAGACAGTGTGGCAGGTGCAGATTTTTTCGGATGCGGCGGGAGCGCATGGCTTTGGGATTTTCTGGGACGGCCGGTGGTGCGCGGAGGCGTGGCCAACATTATGGTTAAAACAGGGAAGAAGTATTGCTTTTCTGGAATTTTTTCCCCTCCTGGTGGCCATGGCAGTATGGGGACAGGAGTTGGCAAACAGGACAGTTTTATTCAGAATCGACAATATGGCGGTCGTCGAGCTGGTGAACAGACAGAAGGCGAGGGATTTGAGGGTGTTGCGCTTGTTGCGCCGTTTTATGTTGCAATGCTTATCTCTGAATGTGATATTTAAAGCTGTACATATTCCAGGAGTTTTCAACGAGATTGCGGATTCCCTGTCTCGTTCACAGTGGCAGCGTTTCCGCAACCTGGCGCCAGGAGCAGAACAGAACAAGACATCGGTCCCGGCAGACATTTGGGAATGGGGGGCATGATCACAGGGCTGGTGGAGATGTCTTTAGCGGAATCTACTCAGCGAAGTTACCGGCTGGCTTGGTTGGATTTTCAGTTTTTTGAACGGTTTATAGGAAGTTTTTGGGGACAGAGCAAAAGACAGCTAGAGCATCGGGCGTTGCGTTTTGTGCTGCATATGATTCAGAAAGGTCTGTCAGCAGCCACTATCGGGGGTAAATTGGCAGGGGTATCGTTTTATGGAAAATTGTTTTTTGATCACGACCTGGCAAGAAACGATCTGCTGGGAAGGATGCTGAAAGGTTGGGGCAGGATTAGATCGGTAGAGGGTAGAGCGGCCAGGGAGCCCATTGATTTTGATTTATTACTGGAGTTGTTACACGTACTGCCGGTATGTTGCACAGACGATTATGAATTGGCACTTTTTCGACTATGCATGGTGTGGATGTTTTTTGGAGCTTTCCGAGTGTCAGAGTTGCTGGGGGTTGGCAGGGCGGTGGGGGTACGCTACAAGGATGTGTGCGCGCACGGCGGCCGCTTAGGGATCTGGCTTAGACGATCAAAAACCGACCAACTAGGTAGGGGTAAGTGGGTATGGTTAGAAAAAGGGGGCAATGTGTTGGCCTGCCCTGTTGTGGAATGGAGTAAGTGGCAATTTTCAGGCAGGTTGAACAAAGAAGCAGGGGTTTTCACACACAGGTCAGGCTCCAAGCTCACCAGTTTTCAGTTTCTGAGAGTATTGAGGATGGCTTTAGGACGTGTGGGCCGCCAGGCCATGGATTTTGGCACACATTCATTTAGAATTGGGGCGGCCACGGCCGCAGCGCATTTGGGTTGGGACTGGGCAAAGATTAGGGCGATAGGCCGCTGGAGATCAAGGTGTTGTGAACGATACGTTAGACCCTGAGATGTGAGGAGGGATAGTTTCAAAGTTTTTGGTTGGGGGGGGGGGGTTTGATGTTCAAAAACACATGTTACAGTTATTTTTCCGTTGCAGGAGATGCGCTTGGTCCATCGCAGGGCAAGACGGTGACATGGCTGGTCGGCCATTCATTTGTACATTGGGCAACGAAGTTCGCGGAGAAGCAGATATATGGTCGGGCCTTGGGACTATCCAGCAGACGGCACGAGGTGCTATGGTGGGGAAAGAGCGGAATGCGGTGGGGTAACCTGCTTCCTTTCATCACTACTAACTTATCGAACTGGGGATGTCCCGATTTGTTGATCATACATTTGGGAGAGAATGATCTGGTAAAATTATCAGGACTCACGCTACTGCAGCACATGCAGAGGGACTTGGAGATTCTCAAGCAAAAACTGCATGGTACATGCTTGGTTTGGACAGAGTTTGTTCCACGTAGAGTGTGGAGAGGGGCAGTAAAGTACGGAGCCATGGAACGGGCTCGAAGGAAACTTAACAGAGCGATGAGAGTGTTCTGCTGGGCTCAGGGGATAAAGATACTGAAGCATGAAAATATTACGGAGCAGGAGGTAGCTTTATTCAGAGATGATGGGGTGCACTTGTCCACACTAGGGAATGCGTATTATCTGACAGATCTGAGACTGCTGGTTGAGGAGTTGTGGGGAGAGAACTTGTGGATTACAAACAAGAAATGAGTAGCGCAGGGTGCAGTAGCGTGTCTGAGGGGGGGGTGGGGCAGCACAACGCCAAGTGGGTTGGTGCTGGTTGGCAGTAGATGGGGGAGGGTGGTGAGCCAGATGCGGGCTTGGCCACCCTTCCAGGGAATAAACAAGCAGGTGAAGGCTCTGAGTGGGGGTACGCACGAACCAAATGGGGCATGAAAGGAAAAGGGGAGTGCGTAGGGGAATGGAAACGAAATAAGGGTTTGAAGGGGAAGGATGAGCGAGGCAGATGTTAAAGGGAGGGAGTTAATAAAGTTACGGTTTACGTTATAAAAGTTAAGGTTATTTTGCTTATGCAACCCTGTCCTAATAAATGACCTTTTACACTAAAAATACAGCTGTCACTGAGTTATTTCCCGATGAGGGGGCCCGCGGGAAGCATATAGCAACGCTCTAGTCTTCCCCGCGGGCCGGTTCGGGGAAGGAAGTGACGGCGGGACAGAGGATTGGGAGAAAGGTAAGTGGGGGTGGGTCTTAGTGGTGGGAATAAAAGGGGTTGGGGGTGGAGGGACCGGCCTCTTTCCGCGCTGACCCATCGCGCGGTTAGTTTGGCCTCCCACCCACCCGGCAATTGGAAGAAGATTTTTGAGGGATGGAAGTTAGAGGTAGGGCAAAAAAGGGGGGAGGTTTACTTGTCAGTTAGGGCAGGTTGCAGCAGAGAGCGAGCAGTAGATGGGGGAGGGTGGTGAGCCAGATGCGGGCTTGGCCACCCTTCCAGGGAATAAACAAGCAGGTGAAGGCTCTGAGTGGGGGTACGCACGAACCAAATGGGGCATGAAAGGAAAAGGGGAGTGCGTAGGGGAATGGAAACGAAATAAGGGTTTGAAGGGGAAGGATGAGCGAGGCAGATGTTAAAGGGAGGGAGTTAATAAAGTTACGGTTTACGTTATAAAAGTTAAGGTTATTTTGCTTATGCAACCCTGTCCTAATAAATTACCTTTTACACTAAAAATACAGCTGTCACTGAGTTATTTCCCGAAAAACAACACAGTTAAAACATTGTACCTAAAGAAACCGGGATATAATACAAATTTGGGTTGACATGTTTGTAGATGCCACATTGCCAAGGTAGGAAAATTGTATTTTAAGAATGTGTTTTTATCAGATGCTAAACCGTGATCGGGTCACTGACGCTTCCGGTCAGTGCCGAAATGAGGCCCCTCGTCAGATAGGGTGGGAGGAACAACTTCCTACAACTTTCTGTGCTCTCTCTGAGGCAAGAGGTTGCAGAGGCAGGGATCGCAAGGTGTAGATGTCACATTGCCAAGGTAGGAAAATTGTATTTTAAGAATGTGTTTTTATCAGATGCTAAACCGTGATCGGGTCACTGACGCTTCCGGTCAGTCCCGAAATGAGGCCCCTCGTCAGATAGGGTGGGAGGAACAAATTCCTACAGCTTTCTGTGCTCTCTCTGAGGCAAGAGGTTGCAGAGGCAGGGATCGCAAGGTGCAAGCAAAAGATCGCAACGGCAAACCCTGGCGACCCATAAATGAGGTCCATGACAACGGGTGTTTGTGCTGTTCCTGCCTTGTTATGCCCTTTCTGTCGATTATAATTGTGGCCCAGAAATGAGTGCTTTGTATTAAATGCAGCGCAAGTGACGAGCTGTGATGTAATATACTGCAGCATCTGTAACCAAACTCCTTCAGAGGAAGACAGCGCACATCATTACAGCTAAGGCCCCAAGACACAGATGAAAATATGCATCCGAGGGGCATCGACCTCTGTTGTGTTCATAAGAATGTACATGTAACAGGGATTGCCTCCGACTTCAGACACCTCCTTGGTGTGGGATGATGAGAGTTTGCCATTATTCCAATAAATATGCCTTTCTCAACCCCTTTGCTGCCGGGCCTTTTCCCCCTCAGGTGCCAGGCCTTTTGTTAGGCTATTTGGGCAGTTTGCGCTTAGGCCCTCATAACTTTTTTGTCCACATAAGATACCCATGCCAAATTTGTGTCCTTTTTTCCCAACATCCTGGGGATTCTAGAGGTACCAAGAGTTTGTGGATTCCCCTGAAGAAGACAAAGAAATTAGCCAAAATACAGCAAAAATGTTTTTTTAAAAAAAAAATGAAAAAACGGCCGCAGGTGAGGGCTTGTGGTTTTTTTCACTGAAAATGGCATCAACAAAGGGTTTGTGGTGTTAAAATCATCATCTTCCCAGCTTTCAGGAACAGGTGGACTTGAATTAGAAAACCACATTTTTAAACACAATTTTGGCATTTCACTGGGACATATCCGTTTTTACTAGATTTTTGCTTTTAGTCTCCTCCCAGTTAGTGACAGAAACCATTGCTGGATCCCAGAAAGCTAAACATTTCTGAAAAGTAGACAAAATTCTGAAATCACCAAGGGGTCATTCGTGTAGATCCTACAAGGTTTTCCACCAGAAAATAACAGCTGAAATAAAAAACAAATATTGAAATTGAGGTAATAAAACAGCCATTTTTCTCTACGTTTTACTCTGTAACTTTTTACTGCGATGACAGATTTTTGAAAGCAATATACTGTTATGTCTGCGGTACTCTTCTGGTTGCGGGGATATATAGGGCTTGTAGGTTCATCAAGAGCACTAGGTACCCAGAACCAGTAAATGAGCTGCACCTTGCCATGGGTTTTCATTGTATACCAGGTATACAGCAATTCATTTGGTGACATTTAAAGACTGAAAAATAGGTATCAAGGACACCTTTGTATTTCTAAAATGGGCATAGGATAAGGTGTTGAGAAGCAGTGGTTATTTGCATATCTCTGAATTCCAGAGTCCCCATACCATCATGTGAATTACAGGGCATTTCTCAAATAAATGTCTTTTTTACACACTGTCTTACATGTGGAAGGAAAAAATGCAGAGAAAGACAAGGGGCAATAACACTTGTTCTGTTATTCTGTATTCCCCCAAGTCTCCCGCTAAAACTGGTACCTCACTTTCCTGGGTAGGCCGAATGCCTGCGACAGGAAACGCAACATGGACACATAACATTTTTACATTGAAAACTGACATGTTTTTTGGAAAATGCCTAGCTGTGGATTTTAAACTGTAGCTCAGCCTAGGAAAACCTACCAAACCTGTGCATTTTTTAAAACTAGATGCCAATGGGAATCTAAGATGGGATGACTTGTGGGGCTCTCACCAGGTTCTGTTACCCAGAATCCTGTGCAAACCTCAAAATGTGGCACAAAATCACTTTTTCCTCACATTTCGGTGACAGAAAATTCTGGAACCTGAGAGGAGCCACTAATTTCCTTCCACCCAGCATTTCCCCAAATCTCCCGATAATAATGGTATCTCACTTGTGTGGGTAGACCCAGTGCCCCTGACAGGAAATGCCCCAAAAAACAACATGGACACCTCACATTTTCCCCCAAAAAACAGAGCTGTTTTTTCAAAGTGCCTTGCTGTGGATATTGGCATCTAGCTCAGCCGGCACCTAGGGAAAACTACCAAACCTGTGTATTTTTTATAACTAGACACCAAGGGGAATCCAAGATGGGGTGACTTGTGGGGCTCTCACCAGGTTCTGTTACCCAGAATCCTTTGCAAACCTCACAATTTGGCAAAAAATGCACCTTTTTCTCACATTTTGGTGACAGAAAGTTCTGGAATCTGAGAGGAGCCACAAATTCCTTCTACCCAGCATTTTCCCAAGTCTCCTGATAAAAATGGTACCTCACTTGTGTGGGTAGCCCTAGTGCCCGTGACAGGAAATGCCCCAAAACACAACATGGACACATCACATTTTCCCACAGTAAACAGAGCTGTTTTTTTGCAAAGTGCCTAGTTGTGGATTTTGGACTCTAGCTCAGCCGGCACCTAGGGAAACCTACCAAACCTGTGCATTTTTTTTAATTAGACACCTATGGGAATCCAAGATCGGATGACTTGTGGGGCTCTCACCAGGTTCTGTTACCCAGAATCCTTAGCAAACCTCAAAATGTGGCAAAAAACACCTTTTCCTCAACTTTCGGTGAGAGAAAGTTCTGGAATTTGAGAGGAGCCATAAATTTCCTTCTACCCAGCGTTCCCCCAAACCTCCTGATACAAATGGTACCTCACTTGTGTGGGGAGGCCTAGTGCCCGCAACAGGAAATTCCCGAAAACACAACGTGGACACATCACATCTTACCAAAGAAAACAGAACTGTTTTTTTACAAAGTGGCTAGCTATGATTTTGGCCTCTAGCTGGGCTTGCACCTAGGGAAACCTACCAAACCTGTGCATTTTTTAAAACTAAACACCAAGGGGAATCCAATATGGGGTGACCTTTGGGGCTCTCACCAGGATCTGTTACCCAGAATCCTTTGCAAATCTAAAAATTTGGCAAAAAAACACCTTTTCCTTACATTTCCGTGACAGAAAGTTCTGGAACCTGAAAGGAGCCACAAATTTCCTTCCACCCAGTGTTCCCCCAAGTCTCCCAATAAAAATGATACCTCACTTGTGTGGGTGGCCCAGGTGTCTGCAACAGAAAAAGGCCAAAAACCCGTAGAGATTTTTCTTTTATACATCTTTAGGCTGACTCTGCTTTGGGAATCCACACAAGTGAGGTATAATTTTACTTGGGATACTGAGGGAAACGCTGGGTGGTAGGAAATTTGTGCCAGAGCGGTAATCCTACAAAGGAAAGTGAGGAAAATTTGCGTTTTTAAGCACATTTTGAGGTTTGCAGAGGAGTCTGGGTAAGACAATTTTTGGGGATCCACGCAAGCCACACCTCCCTGGACTCCTTGGGGTGTCTAGTTTTTATAAATGTGTGGGTTTGGTAGGTTTCCCTAGAAGAAGACCGCACCCGGGACCAAAAACATAGGTTCCCCCCCAAACACAGGTAGTTTTGCAATAGACCATTTTGACGTGTCCAGGTACTTCTGTGATGTTCCAAACACTAAAATTGTGAAAAGAAACGCACTGAGGTTATGTTGAAAAGACCCATCACCCACCAACCAAGTTGGCAGGTTTTGTCATTTTTACCTCACATACTGGTTGGTTTTGGCACGAGGGTGAGTGATAGTTCAGTAGATCACATTTTATTAACAAGAGATTTCACAAAAATGAAATGCACTGTAAATAACTCAATGGCCAAAAAATTTAACCAATGACTCACAACTCATGAGCTGTAAAACCACGACAAGGCACCAACCACTTTACAGTCCATTCACGAATCTTTCATACATGACATGCACAAGACCAATCATGCTTGCATCGACAGGCAGCGCCACTTAGGGGCCCATCACTTACATATGCCCACATACCTGATACAGCAATCACACCAGCTGATGGGGGTGTGTGGACTGCCGTTTGGCTGGCACCGCCACCCAAGCGCCACTCCAAGCACACCGCCAGCCAAGAGCCACCCCATGCACACCACCAGTCAAGTGACACTCCACACATACTGCCAACCAAGCGCCACTCCACGCACACCGCCAGCCAAGCGCCACCCCACGCACAATGCCAGCCAAGCGCTACTCCACACACACTGCCAGCCAAGCACCACTCCACATACACAACGTCAGCCAAGCGCCACTCCATTCACAAAATCACTTTTTTGTTTTTTAAACAACAAAGAAACCACTAACTAATTATAAATGAGTACAAAACTAAAAACACAAAAGCTCTAACTGAATACATGACAGAAATGCCAATCGTGAAACTGAACGAAAGAAAAAATAAAACAGCCAGTTTACGCTCATGGTATTTCCCAGAAATTCTTCTGGGTGTGGTAACTCCTGAAACAGCCTGCCACACACAGCCCAGGCTTTGATGGGCAATCGGGGCAGTACATTGGGCTCTCCCTCCGGATACCTCTTGGGGCACAGACTCTACATTTCTTAGTGGGCAAGTCTTTTTTGGGAGTGGGAGGAATGTGATCAGGAAAGTGGCGCTCTTTCAATCTAGCCTCATCCTCCACCACTGCTACTCTAGGAACTCTTGCCTGTTCCACCACAATAAGGCTCTCTATCACTGACTCCCGAAATTTAACAAATGTAATCCTTGACTCAGGAGAACAATCCTTGAACACAATAAAAGCATTAAAAGTTGCCAAATGACACAAATAGATGGCCAACTTTTTCTACCACATGTAAGACTTGCGAAGAGCAGTGTAAGAATCCAACCTCTCATCTACTCTATCACCACCACCTATGTGCTTATTGTAGTCCAAAATGCACGCAGGTTTGCACATTTCTGCAACTTGACCCCAAACAGTCACAGGGAAAGTACTCTCATCAAGGACTGTAGTTAGCATGTACACATCCCTCCTGTCTTAAAATTTCAGAGCTAGCAGCTCATTACTACGCAAGGCACTGCACTGTCCCTTCTCAAGTTTTTTACAGAAAAGCTACCTTGGATAGCCTTTCCTGGTTAGAACGGATTGTGCCACAAGCAACAGTGTCCCCTCTGAACAATACCTTGCACAACTGCACTCCAGTGTAGAAGTTATCTACGTACAAATGGTGACCTTTGTTAAACAGCCGTCTACCAAGTTCCCACACTCACTAACTCCAAAAGTGGGCGGACAACCAGGTGGGTCAATGCTGGAATCCCTACCAGTATAGACCCGGAAATTATACACATATCCTGTACTACTTTCAGACAGCATATATATTTTAATTCCATACAGTACCCTCTTGCTAGGAATGTACTGCTTAAAAACCAAATGGCCCTTGAACAGGAACAAAGACTCGTCCACACTCAATTCTTTGCCTTGGACATACACCTGGGAAAACCGGTCTACAAAACGATCAAGGACAGGCCTAATCTTAAAAAGACAATCACACTCAGGATGATCTTGTGGCAAGGCTAAAGCATTGTCAACAAAATGCAGCATCCGAAGAAGAAGCAAATACTGATTACGAGTCATGGTTGCAGGAAATATAGCCATTGCCATTAAGGGACTAGTAGACCAATAAGAAGCCAGTGACGGCTTCCTTATCAACCCCATCAAAAAAGTAAAACCCAAGAACTTTTTAATCTCTTTCAGATTTGTGGGAATCCACTGTGTAGCTCTAGACTGAGGCCTAAGTCTGGCAGCGTTGTACCTCACATACTGCCCCACATACAGATTAGTCTGCTCAACAATCTCTTCCAAAAATACATTGTCCATAAACAAGTCAAAGAAATTGACAGTCAAAGAGTTTTCTGTATTTACTCTACAACCTGGGAGACCAATAAAGGCAGGCAACTATGGCTGCTCCATGTTTGGGCAACCCAGGTGTCAGGTCTTCCAATGGAAAACCTTTCAGCCCCAGGCTGCTGCACTATTGGCACATCAGTGTCCTCCTCTAAAACAGGCCCTTCATCTGCACTCAGAGTGGCCTCCTCATCAGAAGATTCCGCTCCGACAGAAAACTCACTGCCAGAATCTCTCACTTCCTCCTCTGCCTCAAATGCAGAGTGAGTCTCATAATCACAGTCAGAAGATGACTCAAAAAGCATGCCAACAACCTGCTGAGCGTTCACGCTGCAGCTAGCCATGATCGTTTCTAACAACAAATGTATTGCCAACAAACAACCAGCACTGTCTAAAATAAGTAATAAGCAAAGTGTGGCTTTATCACAAAGAGTTATATATTCAACTATACCACTCACTTGCTCAAAAAAGCTAGACTCACCAGCAACTACTCTGCCCAGACACAGCAATCACCACTGATATCCACTAAAAAGAAAAAAGGAAAAGCAAATTAGACATAAGACAACACAAATATCATTGTGCACAAATCTATGGACAGTTTCACACACAATCCTGCATTAAGTACACCACCTACAAACGTGTAATTTATGCATGTCAATGTTAGAAATGGGGTTTCTAGATGGCTGTTGGTTTGCACCCTGTCAAAGTAGGGACCCTCACTCTAGTCAGGATAATGGAGATACTCGCTCAGATAACCCCTGCTCACCCCCTTGGTAGCTTGGCACGAGCAGTCAGGCTTATCTCAGAAGCAATGTGTAAAGCATTTGCACATAACACACAGTAATAAGTGAAAACACTACAAAAGGACACGTCACCATGTTTTAGAAAAATAGCCAATATTTATCTATAGAAAACAAGACCAAATACGATAAGAATCCAACATACAGTAAGAAAAATATGAATTATGCAAGATTTACTCAAAACTACAGTTCCTTGAAGTCGATAGCTCCACCTGGGGCTATCACGGCATAATGATCAACAAAACCAACAGTTCAGGCCGGCTGCAGCGTTGCGAGAAGACCCGCAAACAGTACCTAAGGTTTGCAGGGCATCGTGATCCTTGCGGTGAGCTCCGAAGGACGGTGTCACTGACGTCGCGGTGACGGGTCCGGAGTCGGTGCAGGAGTCGTCGGGTCCTTGAGGTCACATGTGTTGCAGATCAAACTCCAGGCTGATGAAGTCAGGTGCGCCGGAGTGGATGGTGTCGGGGCTGCAGTGCGAAGTGGGACGATGCGACGTGCGGTGCCACAGGTCACGGTGCAGGCAGCGGCTCGGTGAAGTCATCCGAAGATGGCGTCAGGGAAATCAGGGACGCGGTGCGAAGCAGGGCAATACAACTCCGTGTGGCGTCGGTAGGTCACGGTGCATGTCAGCGGCGTCGTTGGCGGCGTCGCAGTGGTTTCTCCTCTTGAACAGCACAAAACACACAGTTCCCAGTGCTGCAGGGTGAGGAAACTGAAGTCTTTGGTGTCCCTGAGACTTCCAATAGGAGTCAAGCTCTACTCCAAGCCCTTGGAGAATTTTCTCAAGCAGGACACACAGCAAAGTTCACCCTTTGCACTCTTTTCAGACAGAAGCAGCAACTACAGGCCAGTCCACAAAGTAACACAACAAAGGAACAGTACTCCTCCTTCAGCTCTTCTCCTGGGCAGAGGTTCCTCTTGATTCCAGAAAGATTCTAAAAACCTGGGGCTTGGGGTCTTCTTCTTATACCCAGTTCTGCCTTTGAAGTTGGCAAATTTCAAAGCAAAGTCTCAAGTGTTTGCAAGATCCTTCCTTGTCCAGGCCAGGCCCCAGACACTCACCAGACGGCATTGTGTGAGGGCAGGCACAGTCCTTTCAGGTGTGAGTGACCACTCCTCCCCTCCAGCACAGATGGCTAATCAAGATATGCAGGCTACACCCCAGCCCCCTTGGTGTCACTGTCTAGAGGAGAGGTGTGAACAGCCCAACTGTCAAACTGGCCCAGACAGGGAATCCACAAACAGGCAGAGTCACAGAATGGATTAAGCAAGAAAATGCCTACTTTCTAAAAGTGGCATTTTCAAATGCACAATCTTAAAATCAACTTTACTAAAAGATGTATTTTTAAATTATGAGCTCAGAGACCCCAAACTCCACATGTCCATCCGCTCCCAAAGGGAATCTACACTTTAATCATATTTAAAGGTAGCCCCCATGTTAACCTATGAGAGGGACAGGCCTTGCAACAGTGAAAAACGAATTTAGCAATATTTCACTGTCAGGACATTTCAAACACATTACTATATGTCCTACCTTAACCATACACTGCACCCTGCCCTTGGGGCTACCTAGGGCCTATCTTAGGGGTGCCTTACATGAAAGAAAAGGGAAGGTTTAGGCCTGGCAAGTGGGTACACTTGCCAAATCGAAGTTACAGTCAAAACTGCACACAGACACTGCAGTGGCAGGTCTGAGACATGATTACAGAGCTACTTATGTGGGTGCACATCCAGTGCTGCAGGCCCACTAGTAGCATTTGATTTACAGACCCTGGGCACCTCTAGTGCACTTTACTAGGGACTTACCAGTAAATCAAATATGCCAGTCATGGATAAATCAATCAACAGTACAATTTCTATATTGAGCAGTTGCACTTTAGCACTGATTAGCAGTGGTAAAGTGCACAGAGACAATAAACCAGCAAAATCAGACCTGAAAAAATAGGAGGAAGAAGGCAAAAAGTTTGGGGATAACCCTGCAAAAAGGGCCATTTCCAACACAACCCCCTCCCAGGCTAAAGCCAGGGTAGGCCAATCAATACCTTGCTGGACTTCCCTGCTCAGGGTGATAGAACCTGGGCAATGGCCCACTACTGCAGGAGCTCTTGCCAGTTCTACGCCTCTCTGAACCCAGGTTGACCCCTCGGTCAACACTCTCAGGGCCCACTGAACTAACCTTGGGGGACCTCTTCTCCTCATCTGAGAACTCCATCTGTGCAGCACCTAACCTTACCTTGCTCATAGATGCTCCCAATAGGAAGACAGTGCCACCAGGGCCAACAGTGTGATGTGGCCCATTCTACCCCTGGGGTCTGACTTCAGTTCCCCTACCAGGGAAAACTCTGACCACAAGGATAACAACCAACAGAGGCCATTGACAGATGTCAGTGTCAAGAACCAGGCCCCAGGCCATGCTAGGGTCTCTAGCCTCTGTGGTTTTAAAAAGTGGGGGGCAGTAACCCCAGGTGACTTGCACCATTTTTCCACTTCCCTTCCCACCAGTTCAGGAGTGGTGTCCTGAGACTGGTCACTTACCCTTGGGTCTGTACCCTCAGACTGAGCAGGGGACATGGGTGGGCTCTCCCTCCTCCTCCTGTCCCTCTTGCTGGGATCTGGTACCCTCCGCCTTAGAGTAGTATCCCCAGACAACTGAATAGTGAGGGTGCCTCTGGGGGCCACCCCTCCCAGTTCCCCTGACACATGGGGCAACTCATTCCCCAGAATGCAGTCTATGGGCATCTGGGGACAGACTATGACTCGCCTCTGGGTCACCTCCCCACCCCACTCTAGGGATACCAGGGCCATAGTACGGAAGAAGTCCTGCCCATGGGCTGGTGTCACGCTACACACTTGGCCGGTGTAGTGTTCTGGGGGAGACAAGCTTTTCCACCATCATTGTAAGGCTAGCCCCACTGTCCCCCAGAGCAGTGACTGGGACCCCATTCACTGTTACCTGGTGGAAGTGACGACTCCCACCCTCAGGGATCACCAACTCGTCCTCTGAGTCAACCCCCCAACTAAGGGACAGGCCTTGCAACAGTGAAAAACGAATTTAGCAATATTTCACTGTCAGGACATATAAAACACATTACTATATGTCCTACCTTAACCATACACTGCACCCTGCACTTGGCGCTACCTAGGGCCTACCTTAGGGGTGCCTTACATGTAAGAAAAGGGAAGGTTTAGGCCTGGCAAGTGGGTACACTTGCGAAGTCGAAGTTACAGTCAAACCTGCACACACAGATACTGCAGTGGCATGTCTTAGACATGATTACAGAGCTACTTATGTGGGTGGCACAACCAGTGCTGCAGGCCCACTAGTAGCATTTGATTTACAGGTCCTGGGCACCGCTAGTGCACTTTACTAGGGACTTACCAGTAAATCAAATATGCCAGTCATAGATAAATCAATCAACAGTACAATTTCTATAGGCTGCAGTTGCACTTTAGCACTGATTAGCAGTGGTAAAGTGCGCAGAGACAATAAACCAGCATCAACAGACCTGAAAAAATAGGAGAAAGAAGGCAAAAAGTTTGGGATAACCATGCAAAAAGGGCCATTTCCAACAGTCAACAATGCTCCTTTGGAGTAAATTGCTTTTACTGATCTAAAACATGCAACTACGCAAACCGCAGGTCAACTACTGCCAAAACCACAATGATTCACAGCAAAGGAAGCAAAAGCTTTGAACTAGAACAAAAATAAGAAATAAACTGTTACAGTCACAAATACAAATACTTCGCCAGTTGACAAATACTCCGTCACATTTATAAATTTTCCCAGGGGCCTAAGTGGATTCTGTCACCCTTGGGGGCATATGGGCCTACAAAAAATAGGCTGATCTGCCCCAGGGGGAGCAGAAATGGCCATCAGTAATGTGTCCCCCTTTGGGGGTGACCCTTGCCAAAGGGGCCGCCCCACACAAAACACACACACACAAGATCCCTGGTGCCTAAATGGATTCAGCCCCCCTTGGGGGCAGATGGGCCTAAATAAATAGGCCGATCTGCCCACAAGGGGGGCAGAAATGGCCAACAGTTCTGTGACCCCTTTGGGGGGTGACCCTTGCCAAAGGGGGCACCCCCAGCTCAAACAAAACAAAGGGGAACAAAAACAAACATTCCCTGGCATCTGTCTAAAAATAAATAGGCAGATCTGCCCCCAAGGGGGGGGGCAGAAATGGCCATCAGTAATGTGCCCCCTTTGGGGGGGTGACCCTTGCCAAAGGGGCTGCCCCCCACACAAAACACACAGACACAAGATCCCTGCTGCCTATGTGGATTCTGCGTCCCTTGGGGGCAGATGGGCCTACAAAAATAGGCGGATCTGCTCCGAAGGGGGGCAGAAATGTCCAACAATAATGTCCCCCCCTTTGGGGGGGCTAACCTTGCCCAAGGGGTGCCCTCAAGACACAAAACACACACACACAACACAATCCCTTGGGCCTAGTGGGTTTCGACCCCCTTGGGGGTGAGATCGGCTGAAAACATGGCCGATCTAACCCCAGGAGGGCCGAAACATACAAAACAATATTGCCTCCGGGCAGCGACCCTTGCCTAAGGGGTCACTCCCCTAAAACATTATTTCAAATATAGTCCCTGGAGTCTAGTGGATTTTGACCCGCCCGGGGGGCAGATTGGCCTAAAAACGACCGACCTACCCCCAGGGGGGGCTGAAACATGGATATACTTATGCCCCCAGGAGAGCGACCCATGCCCAAGTGGTCGCTGCCCAAAATAAGCAAAAAACAGTCCCTGGTGTCTAATGGGTAGATTCCTGCTCCAGGATCATGGGCCTTGCCCGCAATCGTGGAGCAGGAATCCACTTAAAACAGGCACAGGGGGAAAGGAAATACTTTTTCCTTTCCCACTGTGTCTGTTTTCCACTTCCAACCACACCCCAGGAGAAGGATTCACCTTGAGGACGTCCCCTCTCCTAGCGTGCTGGAAGCAAATGGCTTTCATCGCATCCCCGGCAACATTTGATAATGTTGGCGTGCTGTGAGTGCACTGGCGTCATCAGATTGCCGAAGGGGGGCGTCAGGGAGGAAGGAGAAGTGATACCCCTTCCATCCTCAACTGCGGGGTGTGGGAGGGAGGCCCATGGGAGAGCGCTAGCACTCCCCCCGTGGGCCCGGTGCAGGACGAGCTGGCCTCGTCCCCGGCACATGGGAACCATGTGTGAGGACGAGGCCACCTCGCCCCAGGCACTGTATGGGTTAAAGTTGTAAGGTTGAGGCACCGGCTCCAATGCATATCACATCTCACTTTACGTGGGCATTGTGAGCACAGGTGTGGCAGCGTGCACATGAGAATCCTATAAACTGCTTTGAAGACACCCCACCCTTTTCTGAGTCCTTCCCATTGAACAAAGAATAGTACTGGAAGAATCACTTCTCCTTTGAACTCTAAACAATGCAAACAAACAGAAACATCAGAAAACTAAAGCTAAAGGCATATATTGCTGCCAAAAATGGACAGGAATCCTACTGCAGCCCTGAACCAAAAATAAACCACACAACAGTCCCACCCACTGTCCTTGAATGTAACACTGAAGTGCAAGGGTGCGAGATCCCAAACAACCCTAGCACCTAAAGAGTAAGCGAGTGTCACCTTGCAGATATAAACATCGCCCCACATTTCTCTAAGTCTGCAGGGAGATTAACACTTACTGTCCGCGCTGGTCAGGAAACATTTTCCAGTGTTAAAAAACTAGCAAAGGAACTCCCTCCATCATTTGGACACACAGCACTCAATACACACCAGTGCAGTTCCAACAATGAAAACTGAAGCAGTCCTGGTCAGGAGCATACAAACTTGTGCCTCATAGCTGCCGTCTGAGGCCAGCCACACAATGCATCCTGGCACAGCAGCAGTCCCAGGTGTCACAGCAGACTGGTCACAGAAAAAAAGGTAAGAACAAGATTTAGGAGCCTGTTTACAGAAGCACAGCAGTTCTGAGCAGCTGCTCTGAGTACGTAAAAACAGGACAGATCTTCTCAATTGCTTTTCAGGAAAGAAAAAAGTAGTCACTGAACGGGTATTAAAATGGTGACAAGTATACTTATATAGTGCTTGGTCCCTGCTCTTGTGCATGGCTAAACAGAGCAAAAGGCATGACAAATGCATGCCATGGACAATTGAAGAGAAAGAATAGGAGAGTGACTTTGGAGCCAGCAAATGGGAATCCTATGGGCAGGCTGAAGCCCACAAAGTAGATACACCATGTCTCTTAGACACAGTGCAAGCACTGTCTAGTCAAGACCTAAAAAAAGGAGATAAAACTAAATTTGAAAATACAGGACAGGTGGACTGGGACTACGAAATAGCATGTGGGTGGGCAAGGCACAACTGAATGCTGAGCAAAAGTGCTCAGCAGGGTGGAGGGGAGAAATTGAGGAGCTGTGATTTTGAGGGTTGAAAAGTAAAAAGTTTTTTTTAAAACAATAAAAAGCAATTCAGGGAGGGGTGGGGCTGGGAAAACAACTGACAAGCTAGGTGCAAGAAACTCAGAGTGTCCAGGTTACGATGCAAAGGGGAAGAAACACATGTAAAAGACAGCAAAAAAACACATGCACTCTCATGAGGTACTGAAAGAAAAAAACCTCCCTGAATGTAAGCAGTGGCTGGATACAATTCATCCAATCAAAAACAAAAGAGACAAACACAATAAGGGAAAAGAAAGTCTTTGAATAAGAAGCAAGTAAATGAGTCTGAGAAGAAGGCCAACCAACCATGAGCAATAGCGCTGATCCATAGCCCACTCTAAATATTTGTTTTGTACACAAAGTTCTTTTGACAAAAGACAGCGAAACACTATCTGTAGGAGAGATCTTATAAAGGCAGAAGGTAATACCCATTCAATGTACTACATATGGTGTGGGGCTCACTGCCATATGGGCCATCACCAGAAGATGGTACCAACTGAGAACAGGCTGAATGGTATCATAGGCTGCACTGAGACGGGAGCAGAGTTAGAAAAATGTCATGCTCCCCTTATTTTTTTATCTTAAGAACAATAGTGAGACTTCAGAAACCACCCTTTCTGCAAGATCCAAGCTTAGTCCAGAGGGAAGAAATATGGTGTGAGCAAAGATGAGAGTCAGCCCAAGTCTATTGGTTAGGGACACATTACAAGTTGCCTGGTATTTGATGTAGGAGTACTTGGGGTGTAATCCCTGATACTGCCTGGTATACCCAAGTCAAATAATAGATAGTCCAGGTTATTCCACTAGAAAACTGGAAATAACATGATGGGACCTTTTGTGCATGAAGTTCCCCTTCTAGACCATATAGCAGGTCCCACTTTGCTGCTTAAACCATCTGTTTAAGCAGGTGGTAAAAGGTAGCTGGGATTACTGCAGGTCGGGTGCTAGTCTACTCTTTACTACTTGATCCATGTTATGAAAAAATGTTTAAAAAAATATACACTTTCACAAACCCAGAGTGGGGGTCAAATTCTCTTCCATAGAGTAAGGGAAGGGATGAACTTTCTGATTCTTGTGTTAAAAGGAAACGATTTCTTGAGCATAATACGGCTCACAGTGGAGGTAGACACCTTCAGGGACCAACTGTGAACAAGAACAAATAGATACTGACACTGATGGGAGTGATTGCAAAGATTTCATAACCACAGAAAAGATCGCAGGCAGAAGATAGCCAGGAGTCCAAAATCACTGGCCCTGCTTAGAAGCATGTATCAAGCAAGGAAAGCCTTGCCATGTTTGCCACGTTCATCTAATAGACTTCCTTTGGACATTGTAGTCACCAATAGCCATTCATAGTTTCCGTGCTCTTGTTGTTTTAAAACAAATCTTCAATATATGGATTTCATTTAATAGCAATACACCTTGGTGTTTATTTCCACAGAAATGTTAGATTTTTTCCTTACGAGTCAAAAAGTACTCAGTGAAATACTTAAAAACTCAAAAATGTTTTGGAATGTGTTAGTTTATGAGTCTTTCACTGTGTGTGGGGGAGGATGGACACAGAAAGGAGCTGTGGATGGGTTCATATCACAAGTAGGTCCTCCCCGAGACAGTACTGAAGCCACTTACAAAGCCATCCAGTCATTACCCAAAACTACTCACACCTATATGTTAAGAATTAATTAGTCCTACCTGCGAAGGAGTGCATGGTTCGAAAATGAAGTTTCAGTAGACCTCACCTCCTAGTTACAAAAAAAACGAGTGCATCTTAAATTTAAAATCTGCCAGCAACCGGTCTGTCATCTCGAAGAGGGTCGAGGGAGGCTACTGAAAAGAGAACTAGCTCGGGGGTCAGTTCTGGGGGACCTAGACCCATTCACCCAGCTGCTTCCTTATACTCTGCAGAGGGAGTCAGTATCTGGCATGCCCCTTAGTTTATGGAACTGAGGATTTGCCTAAAATTAGAGCGTGTTTGTATAGAAATTAAAAAACACAGAGGATAAAAGCTATAAAACAACTGTGAACTTTGGTCCTTACAACAAGACACTTCTGCTTGTTCCCCAACCTGTATTTACATATGCTGGCTATGCATGCAAAGACATGCACAGCAGATGGGAAATAACATGTCCCTTGCGTGGACCAAAGCTCTATTTGAACTTTGCTCCCACAGCTATAGAGGAATAGAATGTACTGGTGTGAAAGGATCCCCATATACACCTTGTAAGTTCGTGTGGCCCTGAATATCTAACTATTCTATGATGCAGCCAGGTACAAAACGAATCTGAATGGGCCCATCTGAACTGGTGGTTCTTCCATACAGAGCTCAGGCCAAGTATCAGACTGTGTAAAGAATTATAGTCTCCCTGTACCATTCAAGAGAGAGACTGAGAAAGCAGCAAGAGCTTTATAGGAAAGTCCATTGCATAGGTACTAGGAGAGGTGGTTTTAAAATGTATACGAAATCACGCACCTGACGTGGAAAAAACGGCTGGTTGTGTGCCCTCCCCAGGTTCGATGCGCCTCAATATGTACGGTCTGTGATGAGCCGATATCAAACAGCACAGAGTTCAGTTAATACGTGTAATGTAGACAGACAGATGTGCACACACGTTGGGTATATTTCAGCAGCATGTCAGTGTTTCCTAGACCAGGGGAGTGCTGGTAAGCCCTTTCTCACATCACTAGCTGTACAGCGTTTGGTGAATCATTAAGCTTGTGCTGCACACCAGGTGGTAAATTATTGCTTACTTACTGCGCCCGCACATTCTGGTGCGTTTTTGCCCATTCACTGCACACTATGTGGTATATTATTGCTTACTTAATACACACTTCATGGTGTGGTTCGGTCTATTTACTGCACCCCATGTGGTAAATTGCTAGTTACTTTCTGCGCGCGCTGTGGTGCGACACTGCCCGTTTAGTACACACCATGTGGTAAATGATTGCGCACTTACTGCACACTCTGTGGTAAACCACTGGGTATTTAATACACAATAGGCTTTAAATAAGTGTCTAGTTAACCATGTTTGGTCCTGTGCGCTTGTGCTAGGAATATGCTTGTCGAACAGCCTAGTATCACACACCAGTCATGTGTTCCAAGTGCCCTTGATTCATACGTATGGAGAACATTAACAAATACTGAATTTCATTAGATTTTATTTGAACATGTTTTGGTCATTCTGAATGGATTCTTCTGTTTGGCGAGCCCAAGAGAGCATCTATAATTGTCTGGCCTCATATACTGAGCTCGATGTGACAATTTATTTAGTATTTACTACACAGCCCACGGTGCAGTGATGGATGCTTGCTGGACTCCCTGGTGTGTGTAAGTACCTATGTGCTGTAAAGTATGTTTAGTGTACACAATGTGATACATTTCAGCTTACAGCTGTGTATTAGTTCAAATTTTCTCCACACAATGCTATACATTATTTCGTATTTGGCGTGTTTGCTGGGGTGTGTTACTGCCTAGCGGCTACACTGTGTGGTAAATTGTTTGGCACACTTCAGGCCCGGATTTGTCTCTCTACCTACAGAATTCACAACGTCTCCCATGTTGGTGCGTGCCTACATCACAATATGATTGTGGTATTGTATAGTGCAGTTCTTATTTTGTCTAGTGGCCATTGGCCACTTCAAAGCACTTGTTGATAGGCCGGAAAGGTTTTTGTATATAACAGTGGATCCCAACCCGTGGTCCGCAAAGCCTCCTCAGAGGTCCACGACTGTTTAGCAGACTAACATTTTTTAACAGATTAGGTCCCCAGCTTAAAGTAAAGGCTAAGTGGGGAGGTCCCTGGATTCCAATAATGATTGAGTGGGGATCCTTGGGTTCCAGTAACGATAAAGTGGGGGTCCACAGAAGTCAAAAGGTTGGGAACCACTGGTATATAAAATATTTTGAGTCTGACATTAAATTATGACTTTAGGCACCCGCAAGAGAGTCGCGAGCATACAGTGCCTCTGTCACATTGGCCTACCGACCACTTATCCCGTAGGGCTCTAGTAGTTTATAGATAATCATAAGAGCTGCACTGAGAACAGAAAAGTGCGGATTTTTTTTTTAAAGCAGCCCCAGGTTGCACTGATGAAGTGAACCTAATGTCGAGAAAGACCCTCCTCGGGAGGCCTTTGGGTATTATCTCTCTCTCAAGACATTAATGGAATAAATGGGGTTGCACATTGCATTTTACAATACTTAATGCACATATTGCCTATGATGAACAAGATTTGATAGTCAGTTTCGGAAAAAAATGAATAAGGTATTCCACTATCACAGTGAAGCAGCACAGCCAGTGAAGTATATTACGAGAATACCGAGACCTAATTATTGGGCTCCAAAAAAATATCAGCAGAAAAATATTGTGAAGGTAAGTGTAAACTGGTAGGTACAGTGCACCTTGATATATATATATATATATATATATATATATATATATATATATATATATATATATATATATATATATATATATATCTTCAACTAATGTGCATGTAGATCTAAGAACAGTATCTATCTCTCTAGCTATCTATCTAGCTATCTATCTGAGTTGTCAATATTTTCTCTACACTAGTAGCAATAGTAATATGGAATATAATATTTTTATGGCCATAATCTGACATAACAACTTCTACATCACCCTACCATGTGAAGCACGCTTAAAACAGACAATTCCACAGTCCCCAGCATGTAATCTCCAGGACGCAGCAAAAAATGCCATTTATTGTAAAGCACCATAGACAGACTAGTATTACCCTTTTATCTAACTCACTATATTCAGCCTTTAAAATGTTAGAGGCATATTTACGAGCCCCTTGCACAGCCATTGTGTTACTTTTTGTGACTGCCTGGTGGAGCAAACCTTTAAATCATATCTATGAGCCCATGCAAAGCCACATTTGTGGCTTTGAATGTCCTCATAGATATGGAGTAAGACAAAGCAGCGTAAATTGCTGCATTGCCTTACTCTGCATTAGAGATGCTTTCCATGGGAGTTGCGGTGGGTGTTCCCACACAACACCCATGAATTTTGACACAAGACCATGTAAAGCTGGGGATGTGCCAAAACCTTACACCTCCCCGAGGGACGCACAACAAGGAGAAATATCTTTAATTCTCCTAATTGTTTCGTCTTTCTATGTGTGCTGCATTCTGAAGCACACATAGAAAGTGGAAAAGGCCTCACAGGAGTGTTTTTGTGCAGGAAGATGTCCCTTTCTACACAAAAACAATCTTACATAGAAAGCAGGGACCCTTGCATAATGGTTCAAGGGTGCCTACGTTGGCACTAGGCTGCCGAAATGGTGCTAGTGCTGGGGGAAAGGACAGGAATGCGCTAAATGCCATAGATATTGCACATTCCTGCCCTTTCCTTTTGATGCAGGACAGTGCAGCAAGGTGACTTGCTGTGCTGCCCTGCTCCAAAAGCCCTTAAGTATGGGCTTTAGTGTATATAAAGTCCTGTAGCCAGGTGACGTTTTATAGTTTCCCTCCCCCAGGCCAGCATTTCCCCAGTATTTACAGCACTATACCCACAGCAGTATCCAAATTGGCCTTAGTGTGAAAGTTACTACCCATTTCTCCAGACCAAGATCCACATTCAATAGGTGGCCACCATTGGCCAAATGCCCCTGACCGGTCCGATCCGGCCAACACCTATCTTCGGTGCCTGCGACCTGGCGGCTTGGCCCCTTGTACAATATCAGCAATGCCCTAGTATGGAACACACACATGGCAGACCAGTATTGTCAGAGCCTCAATATGGTTTGCAACATTCCTAGGCTAGATTTTTCAATTCTCTATGAATTTAATTACGATCCCAGTTCAGTATGAAATAACTACTATGTCTCAGTATATAACTCACTATCCCATGTTAGTATGTGTGATGTTCTTGTGTCTTATACACTATCCTCAAATCATTATGAGTAATGCCCCAGTATGTCACACACTAAACCTAAGTATGTGTATTTTATGCCTAAGCTAGTAAATCAACAAAAGTAGGCCAATGTGTACATTGCTCTAGTAGGTAATACTCAATCACCAAGCCAGTACATTGTCTTACCAGTAAAGCACTATCTTCCTTCATAAATCCACAGTGCCCAATTGTAGGTAGAGTCCTCTAAGGCCAGTATGTTCAATGGCACAATATAAAGCAGTTTTCTATGACCACTGTATGTAACGCCCTAATGTGTAAGGGGCTAACCCTATGGCGGTATGTATAATGCTCCATCGGTGTTTTGCTATTAGAATGGGTGTTAAGTGTTCTCTGGCTCCCCGCTGCCCAGACCACTGGCTGAATGCCTCAGACATGACTGTAAGAAACTGCTGGTATTACCCTGCCCCCTACTGGTCGAATGCCTCCCTCAGATTTGACTGCTGAAAAGACTGCCATCACCCTGCCCCTGCATTAGTACTTTGCTGTGGACTTACATTCTCTTTTTATTCGCCTTTTTAAATTGGTCTGTTTTAAATGCTCACAAAGCATTCACAATGCTTTTACTGTTTTTCATTCTGATGTTTGGCTCGATCCGATTCTAGTGTTTAATGTCCCTGCATTTAGGTTGGTGTACTTATACCTCTTGTACGTCGGCCTTCCTGTTATGAAGCTAAACATCTGCGTTTTCACTGGTTCTGCTGTTTTTAACTCATTTGTGTTCTTATTTAACTTGTAATGGTTTATAATCTACCACACAATAAAAAGCTATCATTATTCCCCGAGTACTGTGAGTAATGCCCCAATACCTGACGCACAAACCCCAGCCTAGTTCATGTAATTCCACAGTAGGAGTCACACAAGTGGCCTAGTAGCTTTGATGCCCCGTTATGTTACACATCATGCCATATCCATAGTGACCCAGTATGAAATATAGTATCCAAGGATATCATCCGTGCTGCCCCAGGTTGTAGCAAACTATCCCCAAAGCAGTATCCGTTTTCCCCCAGCATGCAAAGCAGCAAAATTCAAGCCAGTATTCTGGTTCTCTAGTTCTTAATGCAGTATCTCAGATCGGTACCTGTAATGCCCTGGGGTATAATGCATTATCACCATTTGTTATGAACCATCACGCAAAGCCAAAAACTAGGCTAATATCTACAGTACTACCGAGTTTAATGCACTTAAGGCCGGAATGGGTAATGCCTTATCAGGTAATGCACTATCCCTGTCCAGCATCTGTAATGCATTAGTATGCTATGTACTGGCCTTAAACCAGCGTCTTTAGTGCCCTCGTATGCAATTAATGCGTTGTTCCTGGCGAGCATATGAAATGCCCCAGTATGGTAAGCAATAGCATCAGGTGAATGTCTATGAACAACCCCACATCCCACTGTTCGGTGCTGGTGTCCCTGACACATGTGATGTGACTCCTTCAGATCCTTCTGCACAGCACGCTATTGTGAAACCCGTCCTACGCTTATAGTGCACGAGGAGCACGTTACACCTGTCTCTTTGCCCTTTCTCTCTTTCTCTGGCCTTTCGCATCTTTCTTTCTTCTTTCTCTTCCCGTCTCCCATTGCTGCTGCGCTACTTCCTTTAATTCACTTCCATTAAATTCTTTCAATTTATCTATTCACTCGCTCTTCCCTTATTATTTGTTTCCATTTCCTATTGTCTCTCTTCAATTCTCTTCTCCACTCCCTCTTACTCTGTTTCTCTCATCCCGTCTCTCTCTCACACTTTTAGTTGCCCTAATCTCGCAAAAGTTCTTGGTTTCGCCCTCCCTCGCCCATTCTTTTTTATTTGCACCGCTTTTCCTTTTCTTCCCTTTATCTTCCTGACACACTTTTTCTTTAGTCTTTACCCACCCAATTCTCACATGGACACGTGTTGTCAAGGACGAAGCAGCAGGAGTTCACACGTCTACCCGTTCGCACAAAGAGGCCCAGCCCTGCGAGTTCACCCCTTAAAAAGACCTACTGGCCTCACTCCTCCCTCATCACACCTCAGGGGCCATAAACGAGAGGTGGACCACCCTCCCCAAGTACGGAGGCCCCTCCTGGCCATTTGCCTTCCTAACAGGGGAGCAATGCTAGGAAGCTGTCCCTCTTATAGTCGCACTTGGTCAGCCACATTCCCTGTTCCTCTCATCTGCTCCCTCCAGTTAGAGCATCAGAGATCCAGCTAGGTGAGGGGCCTTCTTCCCTGGCTGGAGCTCCAGTGCTCGGAGACACGGACTTAATTTTCACGCATCGCGCATTAGAACTACGCAAATTGGTCTAAGAATCAGCAGTCACATGAAAATAGCCAGTTTTGGGCACATGTAAACTAGTCTTGCAGCAGTAACCGTACTGGACGCTTGCTGGTGGAAGTGATGGTAACTTTGTGGTTGTATAGACGTTACAACCAATCTAAACATAGATTTAGGGCTGCTTCATTAGTAAACGTGCTTTTCGAAGCTGTGCATTCTGACAGGACATCATCTGTTAGGAATCAGTCAACATATAGCATGACAGCCAAAGTGAGCGGACCCGTGTCTGTAAGTGCGTGGCACGGACGTCAGTGTGGCTGGCCGTGACAGGGCGCATTTTGGTGTCCAGGGCTCAAAAGGGAAAGCTACTGTGCGCTAAATATGCGGTGCCCGGTGTGTTCTCAAGGCGGCTGAACTTAAGCAAAGAGTCAGCGCTGCTCAAGTTGAGTTGCCACGCTGACTAGGGCACTATAGGTGTCTCGGCCCTGATGTGCTGCGTGCTTGCCCACACTGCAGTCATTGCCGCTTGGTGGTGAGGCTTATACCAGCATATTAGACTTTATCAATGGGGAAGTGCTGCAGCAATGGGCGGGATGGGCTGCGATGGACCACCAGTGATTGCGGAGCAGAAGTGAGCAACTAAGGATGTTCATAGGGAGAACTAAGTCTTCTTCTGCCTTAAGCATTTGCTGTGAGCAAAATACACATATGGCAGAGACGGATGAAGGGAAAAACAAAAAGGCTTCACGAAGAGAGGAAGTAGAAAGCTGCAAGAGTGAGCTGAAGGGGCAGGGAGTGGCTTTACATGGATTGAAGGGGCCCGAGATGGCTTCAGGAATATGCTTCCTGAGTATTCTGTGTTCGCACATTTAGTTGCAGCAGCCGCATGTTTGAGGAGGGGCACCTTTGAGGGGCACGCATGCTTTGAGCACGGGCACCTTTTTATTTACAAATTAAGCACTGCTTATCTTACACATATACAAGACAGTGAAACACAGTTTAGGAAACTTTATGAAAGACCAAAGAATGGTGATTCTCTACAACCAAAAACCACTATTATAGCACCATAATCACTCACATAGAATAGTTGTTATCATAAACAGATAAACAACGTTCAGAGTCCTATTCATATACAATCATAAAGAGCTGTCTTTTGAGCTAATCACTAGATTGGCTTGGAAGAGTTCATCAGAGGCCCAGTGGTGCAATGAGGAGTGAAATAGGCATATGTGTTGTCTCTTTCCCTAGGTCTGGTTTTGATTTACTTTGTCTCCAAAAGATTTATTGGTTAATTCCTTCAATTATACAAAAAGGGACATTCAACCTTCCTCATGCTGTATTTGCCAATGAGTTTTGACCTCAACTAACCGTGCCGTGGAAGCACTTTTTTGTGAAGTCATCATCAGGGCATCACATGATTTGTCTGGGTCTGGTCTCTAGAATTATAATAAAACAAGCATTTTCAATGCAAAGGATCTCACATTTGCTTTAGTTAGAACTATTAGCGTTGTAAACTCCTAACCAGCCTTTTCTTGCCACATAAATTAGTAATGAAAAGTAAAACAGAGCAATTATCCATGTAACAGGGTCAATGTTATGCGGAGCACTCAACTTCTGCCCAGCGAGATTGCGCTGCGCAGGTAATGAAAAGATAAAATAGTCCAGAAACCAGCTGAAAACATGGAGCATCATATGTTTTCAGTAGTTTACCTGTGTGCTCGAGGAGGATTAAACATCGGAAAAGGCATGACATATGCATGACTTTCACAAATGGAATCAATCGATTTTTAAAAGGCAAGCCCACAAACGAATGAAAGTGATGGTTGTGACATGGGCTTGGTTAGAAGCCCACATAGCGATTACAACATGGTCCAGAGTGCTTGCGCGTGCTCGACCCTAAAGGAAGGGAAGGGGTGGAAAGAGAATATTCTGATAATTCCTACCCATTCAAAGGTTAAAAAAAAAGCCTTATGGTGTTCATTCACCTATGTGTTGTGAAATTCAAGATGCCTTGAGGGCGGAATGTGTTGGTCCTGTTACCTTTTTTTGGCTTAAATCCCCGTGAAAAATGAGTTCCTAGGCCATGCACAGAGGTACTCACATTGCATGCTTTCTGGGTAAAACACCTCGAATGATGACTCTTATGTATTCGCGCTCCTTCACACAGACATCATGAGCTTTGGGCGGTACTGTGCTTACGTCCCAGCTGGGTAAAAGGTGTACTTCTTGTTAGAGAAATGCATCGCTACTGTTTTTGAGGCTTCCAACACCCCTGTGTTTTTAGTTCGTGTGCATGCTTAATGAGGTCCATAGAGACTTTCCCTCCTTCCAATATCACACCCCTTAATCGTGACTGAAAAGATCTTATTCGCTCACCTTCACCTTCACGTAGTAATATGAATGATGAGTGGTCCTGCACTTATGGACCAGAAGGGTACAAAGGCGTACTTACTGGAAAAGGAATGCATCGATGGTAAACTTCCATTAAGAAGCAGGTCAGAGTGCCAAGGCATGTACTACAATAATATAAACACGATTCCTTCCCTTTTCAGCAAGCAGGCCTTTGTACCATTGCATATTCAATATTATCCAAGCTAGGTTCTAATATAGCATACATTAGGTGCTGAATTTCTCAACAATGCGTAATTAAAACGAGGCACAATAAAAGAAAGTGATTTGTGTAGGATCACACAATTAGGCCAGTTAAGGAAGATGGGATTCGAAGTTTTTCTGTTTGCACCTTGTACGGTTCAGTCACCGGAGCAATATCTCCTTCTCAGCTCTGTCTTTCTTTCTTGACAGCAGGTGAGATGCATCAAAATCCATATTATGGCTCATTTTGAAGGGCTATTTATCACACCTGTCAAATTCTGAACAGCAGAGTATCTTTTTTTTTCTAGGTGTTATGCCTAACACAGCATTTTACGGGGCACTTGCATTCAGGGCCAAAGTCCAAACCATGCCTGGTTGCCTCAGTGACCCCCTTCAATTTGGAGGTCAATACTGTTTCATCCAAAAAGCTGCAAATCTATTAGGGTGAAGCTATGTATCTCATGATTTTCAAGTGTTTTAGCCACTAGCTCGGTCACCCCTTAACTCGCTATCTAGACAGGAAACGAAACCAGCAAGGGCGATGTTATGGGAGATTTTTGGGTCTTCTCCATTAGGATATGTAACATGTTTATTGATTTTGGAGCTAGGTGTCAGTGGATAACTTGTGATAGACATCAGACCAATCACTGCTTCCCCATTCTATAAAATGTGGCATATTATTACTAATACACGGATTATTTTAGAGTTTATTTATTACCCAGTCGCTAATGCATCATTCCTTAATTGCTGCACCCCCCGTGGTTTTCTATTGCGTATTATTGAAAACCCTGGCTGTGTTATTGCTCACTTATCCCGCACCATGTGCTTTATCTATCGCTTAATTATTACACACTGTTCGGTTCATTTTTGATTTGTTACTCTACTAGCTTGTGTTCAATAACGAATCCTAAAACAGTGTGTTATTTCTTATTAGCTTTGCAATTTGAGGTCTAATATTGTGCTTCACATTCATTATCATTGCATAGCGATATATATTCAAAACGTTGTTTTATCTTTTCTCTCTGTATTGTGTTGATATATATATTGTTTCGTTAATAGCTGATATAAAGTGGTCTCTGGCCCCCTCCCCTCTATCGATAAGATCAAACATGAGGGGGGGCTCGAAAACGCATGGGTAGGTTTGTTAGATCGTGCGTTCCGCATGCAAAAACGTAAAAAAAGAAGGGACATGGGATAACTGGGGATCCAGGGAATCATTATACAATAGTGACTGCCTCCCAAAGTAGGAGGTAAATGTCCTACCGGGCGGAAGGCTCTCCCCATCTTGGCTGATAGTATAGCGGGCAGTACTTACTGTGTTTCCACCCAGCCAACGATGTTCATTTGATGGAAACATCACTGCCAAGTGAAGTGAGAAAGTGAGGCGTATCAACATTGTAACCAACCTCTCTCAGGGATAGTAGGATCATCCCACACCCTGAAGGATCCCTCCAGAATCACACTAGTCTGAGTAGGACAGCAGAGCGACTGGTCTTCTACAGGTCTATGATTTCCACACACTCTGCTGTCATTGTGATACTAAATAGTAACAAACTGCTAGTGGCTGTTTCTCTATGAGGGCAGGGGAGGTTGGACATGTACTGGTGTGTTTAACATGTCCTAACAGTGAAATTCTGCCAATTTCGTTTTTTCACTGTTGCAAGGCCCCGGTGTGTGTCTGGGGCCTGCCCTGGGCAAGGATGGATCCTGTAAACAACAGATACTTTCCTTTGAGGTTTGCCTACTTGAAAGGCAGAAAGGGGTATAAGTATTGGATTAAAAACCCCATACTTTAGATCACTTCTGGAACCAAGAGGAACCTCTGTCAAGTAGAAGAGCTGAAGAGCTGAGGGGAAGTGCTGACCTTGCCTCTGACTGTGCTTTGTTGGGCTATCCTGCAGTTGCTGCCTAAGAAAGGGGACAAAGAATGGACTTTGTTGTGCATTCTTGCTTGAGAAGAATCTCCAGGGGCTTGAACAGAGCTTGCCTCCTGTTTTGAAGTCTTAGGGCCATCGAAGACTTCTTCTACTACCACCACCTGGACTCTCTGCTGAGACTCCTGCCCTGCCAAGTGGTGCCCCATCCAGTTCCTAGGCCCTTGAAAGGTGAAGTTGGCAGAACTAGGGCTGAAAACCACGCAAAGAACGCCGTGTGGGGATAATTTTGATGCACCACCTGCAATGCGGATGAAAAAATGGCGCGCCACCCGCTTCGCCCCTGAAGCCGACGCCCAACCTGCATCGCGGGTGGGAAATCGATGTATTGCGGCTGGAGAAATGACGCAACACCCACTTATGGCTGCTGATAATGGCCCAAACCCCACACAGCGCAGTTTTCTAACACAAGTGACTGGATTTCCCACACATCATCGTTGTGTGTCAAAGTCATCATGAACCTGCGCGGATCCGAAGTGCCCTGTTTGGAAATCAACACATCACTCTCTTCCGAGGGAGAAAAATGACGCATCGCCTACCCGAACCGGAGAAGAAACGATGCACGGCCTCACTTCAGAGTAGGGAATCAATGCATCACTGACTTTTCCAATGCACGCTCACACATGCAGCTTCATTTTTGATGCAAACCAGGTACTGTGTATAAAATCAATGTTTCCATTGTTTCTTATAAAGTGAGACTCTTATTATTTTGAAAATATATATCTTGACTTGTGTATGTTGGATCGTTGTCATTTTGGTCTTGTTTGATTTAGATAAATATTACCTATTTTTCTAAACTGGTGTGGTGTCTATTTTGTAGTGTTTCCACTGTATTACTATGTGTGTTGGTACAAATATTTTACACATTGCTTCTGGGTTAAGCCTTTCTGCTCGTGCCAAGCTATCAAGGGGGTGAGTGGCGGTTAACCAAGTGTGTTTCTCCTTTGCTCTGACTAGAGTGAGGGTCCTTGCTTGGGCAGGGGGTAACTTGACTACCAACCAAAGACCCAATTTCTAACAATCATTTATTGTCAGTAAGGTCTTTAGAGTATCAGGGTGGTGTAGGCATTGCCTCGTACTTGAGTGTTAAAACTGGGGTGCGAATGTTCACACAGTTTTTCAAAAAGGTATAGTAGTTGTTTAGAAGGGCTTTAGCATTCAATAAGGAGTTGAAAAGCTGAGGAATTCGTTCAAGCATAAGGTTGCCTTTGGAAAAATCTTTGAAGGGTCTAAAAGTTTGGTCTTCTCTTTTGTGTTGACCTTGGTTTGTTGGTAGGATGCTGAGCAAGGAAATAGGGATGACAAAGTGGTCAGCCCAGTCCAGGGCTATGGGTGGTTTGCATTGGATTGCCGTTGATGCTGAGAAGACATGGTTGAGGAGGTAGCCTTTGGAGTATATTGACATGCTGTAGAACCCTGAGAGTGTGTATGAGGTTGAAGAGGGTGCCTCTTGTATTTTTTTAGCTTGCTTGCATTATCTGGGAAGTTGAATTCATCCACCAGGGTGGTGTGGTCGTGTTGAATGAATGAGGTGGTGAGATGTGAGAATTAATCAGTGAAATTCTTGTTTAGAGCAGAGGCACGCATATCAGGCTTAGTTCAGTGAGAAGGAAATGCATGTTAGGAGCTCCACTGAGTTAAGTGTTACTTGCTTGCCTAGGGTGCAGTACCAGGAAGAGTTATAGATGAAAGTGAGTTCAGCACCCTTTTTATGTTTTCAGTTCACATGATGGATGCTGCACCCTTTGGGAAGAAGGATATCTAGGATATGCAACAATGTGAGAGTGAACCACGTTTCTGTGATGAAGAGGGCCTTGAGCTTGTACAAGGTGAGGTCTACAATGCCATCTGCATGGATTTCAGTAGAGCGAGCGTTAATGAGGATGAGTTTAAATATGTTTTCTGTAGGTGAAGGATGTGTGGTAGCTAGTGACATAAGTTGGGTTCATGTGTTGTGCAAATTCTATGTGAGTATATGAGTCATCTAGGTTTGACTGTGATTGACGAAACTGGCAGAATCAGGTGCTGGGCGTTGCTTGGGATTATATCTTACATACACCTTGTGTACCTTGATACCCCGAGGGTCAAGTGTTCTATGGGTGTATATGTTGCTCGGCTTGTCTCCAATAGTAAGATGGCCAGAGGACACCAAAGGTAGAGGATTCTAGCCAGGACAATTGGTGTCCAGTAATACCTAATTGCTTGGGCCCTCCCAAGGTAGAACCTATATGAACTGCTGTGGAGGTGCATTGTTATTGCTAAATGTCAAAGAAGAAACCAGCCCTACTACTGCCCATCTCACACAGCATCTCCTATTGTGCCACTACAATGGATGAGGAATAATTGAGTGTGCAGATGCATGGATGAGTGACTACATAGAAGGAAGCATATAGGTACATTTAAGACCAGTTGTAATATTGTTCTAGTATTCAAAAGTGGTTGCAATTTGCAACCAGTCTTAATGCAACCGAAAACTTATTTTGCAAACTGATCTATGTAACTAATAGGTAATTTGCAAAATAAGGAACCAGAGTGGGTCAAAGTCTGACCTACCTAATTTTTATTTATTAGGTAGGTCACAAAGTGAGACTCACTCCCATAGGCCACAGGGATGATGGCCTGCTAGAGCCAGCAGACCACCATATCTGTGATTTTATTTTGGAAACCAGCTCGATTTCCTTAGACAATTAGGACTGCTTAGAAAAAACGTTTTTCTCCCAAAGGGGCACCCCTTTCCTTTTGTGAATGAGTTACCACCACAGCTTAGGAGTCAAGTCCCTTTCAAAGGTTTGTGACTGGAATAGTAGTTGTGAACCATTGATATATCTGCTACTGGACTGATATGTGGATGGGATGCCAAATAGACACCCTTCCAAATTCCAAATAGGTATCCAGTTGCAATCCCTTTTTAGGAGATAGTAAAACATTCCAGAGTCGTAAAATCGGCTTGGAACTTGGCCAAAAACGTTTTTGCAGTCACAAACTCTGAATATGAGTCTTTGTGACTGTAAAACGTTTTGCACATCTGGCCTTTAAGTATTGTCCAGAGCCATATCTTAGAGCTCGTTTAAGATTGATATTTCCCATTTCTAGGCCTCGTTCAGCCTTATATCCAGAAGCACTCATTGCTGCTTTTTTTTCCGAAAGAATATCAAGGTTTTTGAATAGTCTGAGTCGAGAAAGGTTTTTGAATGCCCTCACAAATTTCTTGTACAAGGACTCCTCTGAAATATTTGACCTCCACAACTAGTCATTGGTTGAATGCTACCTGTGGCCACGTCATTGTGACTGTGCTTAGGCCTTGTGGTATGGAATTAAAGCTTCCTTCTGCTTTTGATTCTGGTAGTGGTTCCACATTGATTTTGGATTGCGCTGTAAATTATCTGAGGAAACGTTTAAAACTTAGAGTCACATATATTGACCTGGTGTTCCATCAAGATTCCTTTCTGTCTGCTGTGCTAGGCATATTCCAATAGGGCCCCTTAGTTCACAAATAAGGCCTGAAGTGTCCCCAGCCCCTCCTCCTTAACAGGCACTGATAGCCACCAGAAGGACTGAAGAGGGTCAGCTGTCATCTCTTCTAAGTGGTAAGCTCTTCTATATTCACCAAGCTAATTATAGTTTAGTCAAGTTCAGAGCAAACAATTTAGGACCTCCAAGTAAAATTATATTTTTTTGTTTGGGTGCTCCCTTTACCGCAGAAGTGATGCCATTTTTAGGCCATTTGTTGTTATCTGATGCAATTGTGTGTTTTCCTGACTATAAATAACATAAACATTAAAAATAAAAGGCCTCGATGAAGCAAAAGCCCTTTTTGTCACAGAGCTCTTCCGCTATAGCAAGCAGCCGGTTTACCCTCCATCCGAGCAATAATCCCACTTTCCTGCACCTCCGCACAACAATTCCCATGCCCTTAAGAAACAGACTTAGCTGTTCCCTCTGTGAGCAATATATCAGTCTTCCTTTCACACAGCAGCAGTTCCACTGACCTCCGTCCTCAACAGAGAGTTCACCACCTTCTTCTCTACAGATATTTGCATCTCGCCTCATGCAGCAATTTTGACCGCCTTCTGCCCCAAGCATCTGCTCCACATGCAACCACTGCAAGAATTCCACCTTTCCTCCTCTCTTCTGTTCCAGGAACCGGCCCCACCATCCACCCACCCCAAAGAGCAATCTCATTGGTCCCTGCGGTCGAGTTACTGTCGTGTCTGATCGTGGGTCTCCTGGTAGCCACTGTGCCCTTCCTTGTCGGCACTAGGGACAGCTTTTTCGACGTGGTCTAGATCAACATGCTGAAAAGACATTGTCAGCCACACAGGCAGATAGTCTCGAACTCAGCATTAGGAGGCTGTGTGTTATGCTCCTGTGATAGTTTGCCTTCATCTCAAAGAGAGTGGTTTTGACTTTAGTCTTTCTGGATGAATGTCCAATGTTTCTTGATTGATGCACACTGTGTGTGTGTGTTATTGATTACATTCTGCACACCATCTGGAGTTACTCGAATATCTTGCCATACATCTCATGTGTTATGATGGCTCATAGGTCGCACATCATGTTGCTTACTTGGGCAGAATGTACTGAAGACATATACATCAGGTTGCCCATGAACAAGATCTAAATGTGTAAAAAGCACAATTTGTACATTATTTGCAACTCGAATGTAAATCACAACATCTTAGGATGCGCAGATGGAGATGTGAAAATTGTGAAATAACGCATTTGAAAATCTATCATGCAAATACGCGCAAATATGTATTTACCTGCAGTTATTACTGACTTGGTGGCGAGTTTTTCAACTATAGGATAATGCACCTGATTGCTTAAATGTCACCGACTTTAAAACACTGGTTTCCATGCCATGTTTCTCCAGCCTCTAGTGGGGAAAAATGTAGAAATATTGGGCACATTTTGTTAGAAGATGGTCTGAATATTTTTACCATGAAGAGAAAATAAGGGCCATATTTATACTTTTTGACGCAAAATTGCGCTAACGCAATTTTGCGTCAAAAAAATTTGCGCCGTCTAACGCCATTTGGATGCGCCATGCGGGCGTCAAATTTATACTTTGACGTACAGCGGCGCAACCAACAGGTGGGAGTCATTATTTCGTGACGCAGACAGCGTCGGTCTGTCGTAAAGGAAACCAACGTAAATGCGACGCACATCACTGTGGGTCGATTTACGACAGCGCAATCGTGAAAACGCCGTTTTTTTTCACGCAATTGCGTCACATTTTTGCGTGAAAACTGCCCTTTCAGGAGAGGAGACCCAAAATGGATCCTAGATGCCCCAACAGACCTCAGGAGGATGAGAGCAGACCAGGAACCAGCCAGGAGGAAGCATACAGGAACCAGGACATTTAAAAAAAAAAAAGAAAGTGTTGCTTCAGTGCAGAGGAGCAGGAAATCCTGGTGAAAGAGGTGACGGAACACCAGCACCAACTTTTCATCACCTCCAAATTGCCACTCAGTAGGAGAGAGGCCATCTGGAAACAAATTGTGGACAAGATTAACAGTGTGGCTGAAGAACGCCGGACAGTCACCGAGTGTAAGAAACGCTGGCATGACTGCAAACGTAGGACCAAAGAGAAAATGGCCAGGAACAGGAAGGCAGCAATGCAGACTGGAGGGGGGAGTCCAGCACAACAGGAGGCCCTGGACCACATGGAGGAGATGGTCGCAGCCGTCATCCCGGAGGAGATCGTCACAGGGATTCAAGGACTGGACAGCGCAGACTACCACGACACTACGCACATGCAGGGTAAGTCGCATGGGGAATCATGATACAATAATGGGGACTGTAAGCAGGGGGGGATACCTACTACACAATGCATGTAAGTCAGCACATATATGAAGTGGCATGGGGAAAGGGGCATGGCAGGGAGGCATGCCCAGTACTGACCGAAGCTGGGGCACGACAAAATACAGCAACCACAACAGTCCCACGGGGACATCCTGTAATTATAACAAGAGAGCCAAGGGAAAGCAGTGACAGGTGGGAAGGACACTACCTCAAATCCACATCCAGGCACTTGTATTGCAAAATCTATTCTACATCAACTAGGTCCCTATCTGTAATGCAGTAGCAAATACAACAACTGTAACTTAACTGCAAACACAGTTGACAATAACACCTCTCATCTCTGTGCAGCTATAGTACCAAATGGCAGAAACCCCACCCTGGAACATACATACCTAAATTAGGGGGTGAGGGTGACATCTGCAATTACTCCTAGAAATAAGACAAAGGTACCAGTACACTCAAATGCCGAATGTCCATAACTGACACATACATAAGCCTAAGTAAACAGCAATAGGAGCCACACAGCACTAACGATACACACATGCTGCATACGTCAGGGTCCCTCACGTGCCTGGCTAACAAGGCTACATCACTAATGTCATACTGCTCAGACAACAACATTGAGGAGGGGACACAGGCAACTGGTCACTGAAACACACCTGCAAAGTCGGACAAACAAATAGGACCTTCATACGATAAACAGGCCAATCCAATTCAAAACACATCACCCAACATCATCTCAAAACATCAAGAATGTTTACATCCATACCACATCCTAACATTGACATGCATAGGTAATGCCACGTTACATGTACAGATCATGCAATGTGAATAAAAAGTGTATGGGGCAGGGCCTGAGAGGCAAGTGTGCTGCCAGGGCAGTCACAACACCCACAGTCAGTCAAAGTGTAGTGTGGCAAGTGAAACGTATACTTTGCGCATTAGCCTCAGGCTGGAGGCCTTTGTGCATCTTACCCTGAATGTACTTATACTCATTTGCTCACATCTAAGTGCCTCAGAGCAATTTGCACTAAATGATTCTCATTGCCCTTCCTATCAGTTAATGTAGCAAATAGTCAGTCCTAAGGTGTTGTCAATTAGTCAAATCACACTGTTTTGCCTACTTCTGCACTGGAGTTTGCCAGAACATATTCCTCTGTGCCCCAGTCAAGGATACCGTCTGGTACGTTGCTGATAGATGTGGTAGGGGTCAAGGTTTTGCATTCCTGCGTAGGGAAACTTTGTCATCACCATGACATATGTCTTTTACATTCACTCCCTTGTCCCAAGACACGCATGGGGGAGTTTCCAAACAGAAAATAACAACTAGATGCTGCCTGCCTTGCTGCTGATGCACAACCAGATCCTAGCCCATTCCTCTGATATGAGGGATGATGTCTCCCCTGTGATTCTGACAGGCAACCTCCAAACTTAACAAGCTGTGCTATACATAGAACATGCAGGGGGAGAGTAGAAACAGTTAGGCACCATGAAAGCTGTGTACTAATGTATTACTCTCCTGCGGACTATTTCAATTCTAACAGTGTGTATTGTTTGTGTAATTGGGGCTCACACCTAAATTCCTACAAGTCAGTTGTACAATGAAACTTCATATCAAACTAATACTGTCTATGTCATTTGTATATGGGAACCTACCGGAAAAGATACAAATGTGTAGGACCTGAGTGACCACCACGTCCCTGAGAAGTTCCAAAGATGTCATGCGCTCGGATGTCTAAACATTCCTTTGATGTGGGAGACCAGAGGCACTGCTAGTTAGTCTTAGCTAAATTGAATATCTGGGTGACAGAGTTATTTTCAAGTGGGTCAAACTTAGTCCCCCACACCATTAGCTATCCTGCTGCCTAGAAAGCCAAGAATCACATGTTGGATAATGAGAGCCCACCCTACAAAATGTCCCTCCATAACAATAGTGAAACACAGAGTGAGGAGTAGGAGAAAAAAACGCCTATTCCTAAATAATTACAAAGCAACACCTAGAGGCGACCTGGCAGACATGTCTGAAAGATCCATATCAAACATGTGACACACAGGTGGGCCATAGGCCTACAACAATGCCCTATGACGGACAGCAGATACCTAGACAAACACAGAGTACAATGTTAAGGCATCCAAAGGCTTGTATCTTACTGCAAAATTGTCACAACACAGACACACTAATTGTACCCTGTTTCATTGCAGAGGAACACGGATCTCCTGCTGATCTGCCTGTCCATGAGTTCCCTGATGACATGGATGACGACACCATCAACCTCCCACAAGAGACCATTGACATGGTCCTTGAAAGCCTCCAAACCCCATCTTCAGTCACAAGGAGGAGCACAGAAGAAGCAGCCACCACAGTAGAACCACCCGCCACCCCAATTGTAAGACCTGCCAGCTCCAACACGGCTGAGGACTCTGACGACACTGGCACCAGCTTCGAAAGAACTGTCGTTGGGGTCCAGCGGGAGCTGGCCAAGGAGGTGCGGGTGGGGATGCAAAATATGGCAGCCAGCCTTGAGGGGGTGCGTTCGTGCATGTTGTCAACTGCTGATCAGGCAGCTGCAATGCAAGCCAGAAATTTTCTCTTGGAGGACATTTCAAAAACACTGAAGGAAATTGGCACAGCTGTCATCCAGTTGACACAACAACTCAAACTGCAAGCCACTCAACGTGTGCACGAATGCAACATAGAACCCCTCAGGGCCGACCTGGCTGCCTACCATCGGGATGTGGCTGCCATTCTGAAAAACCAGCAGGCCCTCCTTGCTGCAGTACTGCCCTTCCTTACTCAACAGGGATCAGCGCCCGGGATGTCTGCCTCCATGTCTTCTAACACTGAGGTGTGTGTTGCCCCTTCACAACCAACAACAACAAGGACACACCAGGCAACACACACATCAGAAGAAGAAGACATGGAACAGATAACATTCACACACAAGAGTACCCGGAAGCCCTAGTCCCTGCACCATGCCCTACTCTGACCAAGGTCCTACGTTTTGACACATGCCAGTCTCACTACAACTAACCTCAATGACTGTTCGGCAATCCACTGTATGACTTGTCCACCTTGCCAGTGAATGTTTCTCTCCTACCATTTGGCATTTCATGTTCCTCTGCACTGTCTGTGACATCACCCCAGCATGTCAGGTGCATCATCCACACCCCTTCTGTAGGATCACCATGTAATAATGCACCAGAAAGGAGTCAGCAAACATGGTGAATGGACATTTTGCACTACACCACCTATAAATAAATATCACTTGCACACCTATTGTGTCTCTGTGTCATTTCAAAATTCAACTGTGCAGTAGATAACTCCAAAGTGGCTGTGTGCAAACCATGTCGATTCTCTATACTACTGTCCTGATTTCATGTATACTGAATCATCTGTGCAGTGGCCAGGATTGCATCATAGCTTTACTATACTGAGGAAAATAACTGATGAAGGGACTAAGCACACACAATCATGCTGTGTTGGACAGAATGATGCACCATCTATAGCTATTCTACACAACTAATGGTGGCTGAGAAATGTAGGCACCATGCAATACAAAAATTTGAAATTATGCTGTAGAATGAAAGGAATGATAAACAAATTACACTGCATCAATCACCCTTACGGCGTATACTTCCATGAAGGAAAGTCATGCTGAATCAGTACACACATGATGTAGGTCAGCAATGATAGCAACAAGACAAGAGTGTGAACAAATCATTATCTATAAAGCTCTCCCTGAACTTCACAATGCTGTCCGACCTATCTATTTACCTACAATAACAAGTCTGGAAGCACTCTTTGTGAAGTAGGATACATACCAACCCCAAACCTTGATGATCAATGCACACTACCAATGGTGGCTCTCCAACATGGTGGATACTTACCAAGTTAGCACACGGGTAGCTGGCATGTTAAACCTCATAAGCCTGGGGATAGGGAGCATGGAACACAAATGTCATACTTAACATTTCTGCTACACTGATGTCAAGGCCATGAAAAGGTAGCACCTAACGCATCAGGTAAAGGGTTAACAAAATTTTTATTTAAAAGTAGTAATAAAAGAGGCAACTAAGGGAAAGGTAAACCTACACTAATCTAACCTGACTACTACTAACCCACAACTGTCCCTAACTAACCTAAGCTAAACTTACTCTACACATGTAACGAAACGATCTAAACATCAACCCCCCACCCACCATTAAGAGACAAGACATATGCAGGACAACACTTACTAACCTACACACATACTATACTATCCTAAACAAACATATATTTTTTTGTATTTTTTTTTTTTTTTATTAAACAGGAATCCCAACATTGCCCCCCACCCACCCACCCACACAAAAATATTAGATAGAAAGTATAAGGACCCCCACCCTCTTACCTAACACTAACTAAGCTAATTACCTATACTTATCCTATAACTAACCCCCCAAACCCAACTAACATTATGAAAAGAGGAAAGAGGGGAGGGGTAAAAGTTCAGGAGGGCAAAATAACTAAAGATTTGCCCTCTGAAGTGTGCGCCGGATGGAGCGCACCTTCTTTTTAACCTCCGCCATGTCCTCCGTCAGGTTGTCCACCTTTTGAATTAACCTGTCCAGTTTCCTAGACAATGCCTGGAAGGCTGCAGGGTCAATTGGAGGGTCACTGCTGGTCTGCGTGCCGGTGGAGGTGGAGATTGTCGCTGGAGTGGAGTGGCCACGGGACAGCCCTGCTCCCAACACACGGCTGGGTCCAGGTCTTGAGGAATATGGCTGGTCCGTCGCTGGGTCCCCTTGGGCAGACCTGGTGGTTGTAGGTGGCACCGTTGGTGGAGCCTGTGGTGTGGCATACCACGCCCCGGAGGCCCGATCGGAATTGTATCTGCGGGCCATCCTCCGATACCCACACTGCACCTGCAGGATGTGCCTGTACCTCATTGCCCTGTGCTCAAAATGGTTGCGCTCTGCGGCACTCAGGTTTGCAGCTGTGAAGAGAAAAGGGAAATATTGAGCATTGAATTTACAGTGGGTTGAATCCCACAATGGCTCATTTGTCCATTACTAGAAATATATTGTATGCAGCAATTGTTACAACATAGTTCACGGAAATGCTCAGAGGAAGTACATGTGAATCATGCATCCCTAAGGTCATATCACACCTAGCATATCTATGTCTCTACATGATGGATGACATCACCCTAAACTACTCATCCAAATCATACCTAAGGCCTTTGACATTATGGCACCAGCTCTTCCGCATACTGACTTCAGTACATATGTCATTCTATGTGATTACACTCACACTCCTCACTCAATAGCATTTTTAATTAGTTGTGTGCTAAGATTGAACCCCTGGCCCAGAATCATGTGTCCACACTAGGTGTCAGATGTAGGAATTTAGGAAAATCAACTAGCAAATTGCAAAGCAGAACGGTGTCTCTGACACCGTCTGCGAGTCGCTATGGGGTCCCTAAAACCCACCTCATGAACATCAATGATGTGGGTTCCAAGTTGCCCCACCTTAGCAACATGGGCACTCACGGGGATGGTGGCCTGCTGGGACCAGCAGAACTCCATAGACGTGACTGTTTTTAAATTAAGCAAGTTATTTCTCCCCAAGTATAGGCCGTTTACCGGAAAGAAAAATGAGCTGCAATTATTTTTAAATCACAACAATTGTACTTGGAAATTTTCACGGTAATTATTGGTCCCTTAGACCACTGGCTTTTTTGCGCAGGATTTTTTTAGTCCACTCACAAAGGCTGAAGCTTTACAATGAGGACCCCTTCCAGTCAGCAAGGTGGTTACCATCCACTTCCAGTGGATGATAACAGCTACTCACTTTGCAACCACGTACTCGGTTGCAAATGGGATTGCCTACCACTGTGATTTGCAAGTAGGTCTGGTAAAACCCTTCATTATATCAATTTTGAAAAGCATTTTACTCATATGTACATGACCACCAAATACATTTTGGATTAGGAAACAGACGTTTGCAAATCCCACACAGATATTTATGCCATTTGCAACGTGTAGACATTTTTCTCACTCTGGCCCAAGGTACTAACTCAAGTCACAAAAGGTTTTAAGTACGTGTAACATACTGGTTGCTACAGTCCTAGGTACCCTGTTTCACAGTAACATCCCAGTCTTTGTGGGTGGTGTGGGAAGAACAACCAACAATCCCATGTTCAATGCACACCCAGGAGTGTACAGAAAGTTCAACAATTATGTGCCTTCACACACAACACCTATGAAGGGCTAGCAACACGTTGTAGTCAGCCCAACCTTGTCACATCCCAGGTCCACACATGTCAAAATGTTATGACTTAGCCCAACATAACATACTATTAGTGAGGCATGTTTAACAACACACACAGGGGAGGTAGTACACCTATTCACATGATTCAACTGAACACCTAGGGCATTGCACTCAAGTCACACACACTTCGAGTTCACCTTGTGGAAGTACATGCCCATGGAAGATCCAACCTACAGTGTACACAGTCCATCCTCAACTAGGAAGAAGCACTTGTCATCAATGCCATGTGCCTAAGCTATCTGGGAGACTGTCAGTCTGATATGCAGACTCAGTTCATGGCAAGTCCCTGACCAAGTCTAACATTGACCAGTCTATTCGAAATGAGTCATACCATTCCCAATTGCCGACATAATTGAATGGGCTACAGCCCCTCAATCTGAGAGATGACTACATATTGCTTTGCAGAAACATAATTCTAATTTGATATCACACTAAAAGAACAAAGCCAATGAACGGCCAGCACATCAAATCATGAATTCTCTTGAACACACAGTAATCCATCATGCGTCATTACCAAACAATGTAAATAGCACTCAGGCGACACTCACTGTAGGTATCGGGGTCGTCAAAATGGGCCACCTCTCCCACGGTTTACGGGGCTGGTCCACCTGTAAAGCATGAAACAAAGATTATACTCAGACTGGGTGAACGGACAAAAGATTTCTGTTACAATGACACTGTGTGAAAATGACATGGTAATGATAGACTTTCACACATGCTCATCCTGCATGGATCACTTTGTATTCAACATTAACATTGGATGAGTCTCCTGCTCCAGTGTCACACCCTACTACACTCATGCAGTGGTCAGGACAGTCAGGTGTCGTCCAAGTTAATCCTCCATTAGTATGCCCCAACAATAATGTTATCCATACATCTCAGCATGTGCATCCCCGAGAGACATTCCAAAACTGGTTTCATGAGGACTGCATGACCACTCACAATTAAACAGGCTATTTGGACAGGGTCAACAGACAGCAAACAGACACACATGTGACATATGTGTGAACAACATGACTAACTTCATGTGACGTGACGGCAACACACATGTATAGCATCATCAAGTGTTTCCAATTTTCTGTCTAGCTATGGCGTCTGCATATGTAGGTATGTTGTTTCTACATGACGTACTCACTGGCCATTATGACCAGTGGAGTACAAATAGAGCCGTTCACGTGTTGCTTTTCTGACACAAAGGCAACACTACATTACATGCAGCTACAGGCATCTGGTATGTGTTGCAAAAATGATCCATCGGACTGGTAGCATAGGTCTTCATACACATTCTGCAACAAATACACATTAGGACACATATGTATACCTTTGTAGCGCAGCATTTGAAACATTTTGGGATGCAGAGAGGGGGCGACTTAGCATAATACAAATAGATGTTGAATTTATAAAGCTGTCATTGCGTGTACATGTGTTGCAAGAATGGGGATTAATGTGTATAACCATGGGCCTAGGTTTCCCTGGCATTACACACACTCAGCTACTTATTTTGCAGATTCGCTAACAATCATCAAATGTTCACACACCGATTTCTGTCATTCCCATGTAATTGTTTTTTACTCACCAACATGGCCACCAATCTGGAGTCCCAGGTGGTCCAGCAGGTCCTGTTCCCTGGTGATCAGATCTGCCCAGCGGTGCTTGAGTTGGTGTACATTCCTGAGACTCCCATAGACCCGGGCCAGGTGATGGCGCACCTTCTCCCACCGGATTTTCCTGGCCTCCGTGTGATACCCCTGTATCACACGGCCCCCAGCTTCCAGCATTAGTGGGAGGAAATGGCTTACGAGCCATATGAACCCCCCCAATTCGTCTTCCCCCATCCTGGACAGGCGAGGCCTACCTGACATATTGAGAGGGATAAGAATGTACCAACAAAATATAAAATATAAAGGGGGAAATGGGGAAAGGTAGAGGTGTGAAAGAAAAAGGAGAAGTAGAAAAATAGCCCAACTAACCCCCCAAACTATGCTACCCACAACAGACTCCCACACACAATACAAACTATCACAGGTATAGACAAAATAACACTAAACAGACTGAGACAATGTGATACAACAATAATAGATTGACACTAAGACAAAATACAAGGCACACAGGACACTTGAGCAGTAAAACACAGGACAACACCTTTCACACAACCACACAGTCTAGAGAAATCTGAGACTGCAAAGTGAAAGTGAAAGTTACCTCCCAGTACAGATTTTGTAAACAGGATATCCTATTACATCACTTCCTGCATAAAATGGCCGCCGTTTTTATTTTCCCGTTATGCGTCATATTTTCACGCATACACAGTTGTGCGTCAATTTTTTATGATGCATTACAGTGCACATGATGCGGAGTGAAAAAATATGAATATTAATAATTAATACTGTACATGAAATGACCAATATATTGTGCATGTAGCGTCAATTTCACCACGCATACATCATGGGCGTCGTTTTTTTTACACGTACAGTGGTGCACATGATGCGGAGTGAAAAAATATGTTATGAATATTAATAATTAATACTGTACATGAAATGACCAACATATTGTGCATGTAGCGTCAATTTCACCACGCATACATCATGGGCGTCGTTTTTTTTACACGTACAGTGGTGCACATGATGCGGAGTGAAAAAATATGATATGAATATTAATAATTAATACTGTACATGAAATGACCAATATATTGTGCATGTAGCGTCAATTTCACCACGCATACATCATGGGCGTCGTTTTTTTTACACGTACAGTGGTGCACATGATGCGGAGTGAAAAAATATGTTATGAATATTAATAATTAATACTGTACATGAAATGACCAACATATTGTGCATGTAGCGTCAATTTCACCACGCATACATCATGGGCGTCGTTTTTTTTACACGTACAGTGGTGCACATGATGCGGAGTGAAAAAATATGATATGAATATTAATAATTAATACTGTACATGAAATGACCAATATATTGTGCATGTAGCGTCAATTTCACCACGCATACATCATGGGCGTCGTTTTTTTTACACGTACAGTGGTGCACATGATGCGGAGTGAAAAAATATGTTATGAATATTAATAATTAATACTGTACATGAAATGACCAACATATTGTGCATGTAGCGTCAATTTCACCACGCATACATCATGGGCGTCGTTTTTTTTACACGTACAGTGGTGCACATGATGCGGAGTGAAAAAATATGATAAGAATATTAATAATTAATACTGTACATGAAATGACCAACATATTGTCCATGTAGCGTCAAATTCACCACGCATACATCATGGGCGTGGTTTTTTTTACACGTACAGTAGTGCACATGATGCAGAGTCAAAAATATTGTGGATGTAAATAATATTTTGAAGGCGAAATAACAAGACACTTTTGGATACATTTGTATCTGACTCTGCATTGTGTGCACTCATGTACGTGAACAAATTATGACGGCCATGCTGTATGCGTAGAATATGGAGCAAATTTATCCAAATGTCTTCATGTATTTAGCTTTGGAAAGGTGATTTGTCATGGTCAAACGGTGCGATGTGAGACACATTTGTGTTTGTATATGACAAATGTCCGTACTTTTATGTATAGACGGCCTTCACACTGTGATGTTTGGGATACGTTAACTAATGTATTGACCATATTTGACAACATATTTGGTGTAATTGCTGATGGCTATTTTGAAATGATGTTTTTGATACCATTATGTATTCCGTCTCCAAAATGTGCCCACCTTTATGATGGGGATGCTTTTATCTGTAGTCCTAACAGGGAGTGGGAGAGTCACTTTCAGTTTTTATGGGGCTGACCATGTCCCATTATGATTTTGTGTTTCATATTTGTGTAGGACTTGTGACATGGAGGCCACACATGTGCCTTATGCATGTGTTTAGTTCACAAGTACATGATTCTTGTATGTTTTGGGGGTGGTAGAGGTGGAGTTAGGCCCCCAGCACCCTAGGATTTGACCATCCAGAATAGCTACTGTATCCATGGAGTATTTTTATCATATCATGGCAAACCTGCAGCAGCGGGCGAATGTAAGGCCATATGGTATGAATGACTGTTGACCATTCATTCATCTCATTAGCCCATTTGACGTTTGCAGTAATGATGATTTGGAGCTAAGTTGCATACCATTTTCATATGACTAAGTTTGCAAGACTCTCAGCGTTCACAATGTGATAATGCGAAGATTTATTTGCTTGTCTGTGTCCCTTTCTGCATAAACTGGTTTAGTGTCATGTTACAATCTTCCTGCTAGGTTCCAACTGGGACACAACTGTGATGGTCTACTTTCAAATATTAGGTTGGTTGTATGACATATGTGTACATGTGTGTGGGAATGTGGATCCAGTATGACCTGTCTGTGTGTATGTTGTCACTGTAACTTCAAGGTCTGCTCCTGAGTTAGTGGCAGCTGATGTTGTTGCAATTGTGTATTGCTCACATCATACACTTGAGAGAAGCCATTGATGACATGTTCACGTACACATGGATGGTCCCACCCTGTCTCTGAACACGTGTGATGTGACTTTCAAATGATCTCCAATTTTGGGCTGGATGAGAGACTGTTTCAGTTGTTTGGATCCGGCATGTGTAATTGTCACATTTGTACTCTTGTTGGGCTCTGTGTATGGTAATGTAACATGTCACATCCTACCCTCTGTGCATACAGTTGTGATGTTTATTTTTGGTGTGATGAATTTTAATGGCATTCTTGATCAATGAGACGACATTCATCTTCAGCTATTTCAAACTAAAGGTGGTCAGAAATGAATAGGCCAAAGCATGATGTGGTGTTTGTTATCTGTGTTTATTTACAAGTGTGGAATACAAGTGATTATAATAACTTAAGTAAAAGAATTGTTCACAAGCTGTTGGCGCCTACGCACTCCTGCTGCGGTGTTAGGTTGTTCCCCCTCCTGTTGCAGGCCAGCATCCTCCTCATCATCATCCTCAGGCATGTCTGGGTCCGGTTCAAGGAGGGGAATGTTCCTTTTTACACAAATATTGTGTAATATGGCACAAGTGAGTATGATCTTGCAGACCATCTCTGGGGAGTATAGTAGGCTTCCGCCAGTGATGTTAAGGCAGCGGAACCTTGACTTTAGGATCCCAAAGGTCCTCTCCACAATGCTGCGTGTCCTCTTGTGGGCGTCATTGTATGCCCGCTCAGCAGCAGTATTTGGGTTCCCATATGGTGTCATTAGCCAAGGCTGGATGCCATACCCCTGATCAGCTGAAAGAGAAACACAGAATGGTATCAATTAGATGTAGGAGGCACTGTTGTACGTATCTTTGATGGCAGTAGTTGTGTTGTGTTGTCTGTGACTATTTTGTGTACTAATGGGACAACCTATGGTTGTTGGTGGAAACTTTGGCATTGTTTTTTTTCCTTGGCTGAGCAAGTGTTTGTTGTCTAACTGTTTGTCAGCAGGATGTATTGGTTTCTCAAGTACAGTGTGCCCTCCCTTGCATTGTGACTTGTGACACAGGTGTCCGTGTGTCCTCACTGGGGGTGTGATGATAGTTCCATGCAGAGTTGAAACATGAAAGGGTATTAGAAACGTTCATATGAACATACCCAGGCCATCCCATCCCTTAAAAGTTATGCATTGTATTAGTGTACAGGTTATTGTGAGACTTCCAATTTGCAAGGTGACATTTAGGCAACCACAGTCATGAATGTCTTCACACTAAGCTGTGGAGTAAATTCAAATGTGTGAGAGGTTCAATGGTGACTTGTGACACATGGCTAGTGATGTGAGTACCTCAGTGTGTTCCTGTCTAGGTGTTGCTATTGTGGTGTATGTGTTGTTTATCCTAGAGGGTTTCTGTGCAGTGAGTATATAAGTAGATTTTTGTCCTTACCAACAAGTAGTCCATTGCCATACCGTCCATCCTGGAAGTGTTGGTTGATGGTGCAGTGACGGAAGATGAATGCGTCATGTACACTCCCAGGATATTTAGCCACAATGTTGCTGATCAGTCCTTGGTGATCGACTGTGGCCTGCACGTTGATGGAATGTGTGTGCTTCCTGTTGCGGTAGAGGTGTTCACTCGCAGCAGGTGGCACAAGGCGTACGTGTGTGCAGTCGATTGCACCAAGGACGTGCGGAAAGCCACTGATGGCGTAGAACCCCTGTTTTGTTTCCTGCTGCTTCTGCACTGTGTTAGGGAAGCAGATGTGGCGGGGTGTCAGTCCAATGATGGCATCCAGTACTTTAGGCAGGAATGCGGAGAAAGATGGTTGTGAGATTCCACCAACCAGGGCACCAGTTGTCTGAAACGAGCCACTTGCCAGCAGGTGAAGTACGGCAAGCAGCTTTGTTTCGGTTGGGATAGTGCATGGAGTCACTAAAGTGGGGGCCAATTGCTGTTCAATATTTGTCAGCAGCTGCTGAATGGCCTGCCAGTTCAACCGGTACCTCTGGATGATGTCTCGTTCCCTGAGGCCATGCAGGGTTGTTCTTGGGCGGAATATCCTCTCCTGCCTTCTGCGCTGTCTTTGGGGTCCCTGCTGTTGTTGTTGTGGCTGCTGTTGTTGCTGCAGGGCTCTGCGTCTACGTGCACGTTGAAGAAAAAGCACCTCCATGTCTCCCTGTTGCTGCTCTGCTGCTCTGCTGCTCTGTTGTTTGTTCTGTGTGTTCTGATTAAGTACAGGTGTGTTTGCCCCATTTTAACGCCTGCCCTGACCCAGGCGTTAAAATTTCACGATATTCGTGCTTTGCGCCATTTTTTTGCGCCGCCTGCCGCGCGGGAGTGATTTTTGCCCTGGAGCATAAATACCACGCACCGCTATGTGCGTCTGTTTTTGGACGGGAACGCCTACCCTGCATGTCATTAACGCAGGGCGGGGTGCCGCTTCCAAAAACTGGCGCACATATCGCCATTTTCCTGGTGCGCCGGATCGGGCGTCAGGGTTTAAATATGGGGCAACGTTTGCGCTGAAAGTGCGTCCAAATTTTGGACGCACATTCGGCGCAAACGGAGTATAAATATGCCCCTAAGTGTTTGCCTGCAGTACATTACAAGTCTATAATGACACCTAGGATCCGGAGACCGCCAGACAGCCCTCACCCCCCCACAAGCTATACGCAGACCGACAGTCTTACTTGTTGGAAGAAGTTTTTTATTACAACATTTTTATGGTATTCTCTTTACATCAAATCATAAATCACTCCACTTCAAACTTTAGTAATATTTACAAAACATGAGATACAAATCAGTAACCATAAATCTTATCTGACAGGATCCCTTCCTGTCCTGAACCACCATTGGACCACACAAGTGAACCTTACCTCACCTGTATCCCTAGGAGGGGCGGTTACCCTGACTACACCGTTCCTTTTCCCCACGCACAGGGTTCCGCCCCCCCCTCCAAACACCAATCTGTCTCGGGGTGTAACGGGGCGGCCAGGTGCGAGAGCCCCATGGCCCCTCCAGCGATCTGGGCTCCCTTACCCCTTAATCTGGTGTGTACATCCGCAGGTTGGCTCAGGACTTCAGGATCCTATCCGTGGTGTCCTCCCGGGGCCCCAGCCTTGGGGACCCCTCTGTTGTTTCTGGTCACTTTAATACCTCACTTTCCGCTTATACTCTTCTTCACAACCTAAAGTAAGGAGAGGGTGAGTGGGACAACTGCGCGCTTATGCCAGCTCCAGGTGCCGCGCCACCGAAAAAAGAAGGTTGAGCCTTCTTGCGGGGGCATTTAAATAGTCCCCCACGGTACACGGCGGCTAAAACTGGCTAGCGGCTAACGCAGCCGCTACGTTCCTCCCTCACCCGACTTCCGATGGCGGACGTTGAAGGCCAGCCCATCACACAACTAGTGCGAAGGGGATTGTTGGGCCTCGGCGGCCCCGTCTCCTAACAGGCACGCCCCCCCATTTTGGGGGGGCACTTTACCCTAGTATCCGGAGACCGCCAGACAGCCCTCTCCCCCCCACCAGCTATACGCAGACCGACAGTCTTACTTGTTGGAAGAAGTTTTTTATTACAACATTTTTATGGTATTCTCTTTACATCAAATCATAAATCACTCCACTTCAAACTTCAGTAATATTTACAAACCATGAGATACAAATCAGTAACCATAAATCTTATCTGACAGGATCACTTCCTGTCCTGAACCACCATTGGACCACACAAGTGAACCGTACCTCACCTGTATCCCTAGGAGGGGCGGTTACCCTGACTACACCGTTCCTTGTCCCCTTGCCCAGGCTTCCGCCCCCCCCTCCAAACACCAATCTGTCTCAGGGTGTAACGGGCGGCCAGGTGAGGGAGCCCCATGGCCCCCCCAGCGATCTGGACTCTCTTACCCCTTAAGCTGGTGTGTACATCCGCAGGTTGGCTCAGGACTTCAGGATCCTATCCCTGGTGTCCTCCCGGGGCCCCAGCCTTGGGGACCCCTCTGATGTTTCTGGTCACTTTAATAACTCACTTTCCGCCACAAGGGCGACCAGGGCCCCAAAGGTCCTTCGTCCTCCCTACCCACAAAAAGGCTGCGAGCAAAAAACCACATGTCGGAAATGAACTGATCGGTACCGGCATCAGACAAATGCATCACATCCTTGTGAAACATGTTAGGGACCTTCAAGAGTCTGTGGGGAATGTTCCATAAGCATCCTGGACCTGGTCGTAGCTGAGCCATTTCTGCATTAAGTCGGCGTACTGAGACATTAATTGTTCTTGATTTAATTCCTGCGCCCCACTTGCGGCAAGGCACCATGTGAGACCACGCAATGGCCGCGTTTAGGTATTGTTTTGCCAACTTCGTGATTTCCATAAATATCGTTTCTCTCAGTGCCTTGCGACCCATTCGCACCAAGTCATTGCCTCCCAGGTGAATAATGATGAGATCCAGGAACTGAAGTCCCTCAAATCCTCTTGCCAATGTTACGAGCTGTTGAAGTTGCGCAATACCCATTCCGCCAACCCCGCACCAACAGAAAGCCACGCTTTGAACCACCGCCGGATTCGGCTCACGGAGCTGCTGCACCCTGTAGACCGCCCGTCGAACAAACGAATGCCCCCAGACCCATACTACATGAGGTGACAATGAACTGAAACAAAAGAAAATTGCATGAGGAGATCATACTTCAGTAACCAGTTTTTAACAAGAAATTTTTGCTTAGACTAGTTCCGGCCTACTGTACCGTCTATAACAATTAGATGTCCAACGACCAAGGCACTTCACCTTGGACACTGGCAGCTCCGCGCTGGCTGCTAACGTAGCTGCCCCAATTCTAAAGGAATGTGGGGAGTACCCTTGTGGGTCCACTCCTATTGACCTCAGCGCTACTTTGAAAACCTCTGCGAATTGATAGCGTGAAAGACATTCCCCGTTAGCGTGGATGAACAAAGCGGAAGAGCCTGCCGGCGGGCAGACAGAGAGGTAAAACCTCATCAGTTCCACAGGAAAAAGGGGGGACCCATTAGCTGCACTGAGTGTAATGCGCGCTCCTCTTTTAAGCTGGTCCGTTTTAGACTTGCGCAGCACTATAGACAAAAACTCTGGACTGACCAACACGTCACCCCACTACAACCCTCCTGCGTGATCACTACTGGAGGAGCCCACCAGTTCACTGATGCGGAATGCACTGTAGAAGGCTACCACGAATGCTGCCGAAAATAGGGTTGACTCAGCCTGCGAAGAACACACTACGGGGCAAGTGTGGAGAAGATTCTCCAGCAATACTGCTGTTACCAGGCGCCTAGAGTCTGACTTAACATTGTCTCCCCTGGCCCAACCAGCTAGAGTCCGTTCAATAATAAAAGTGTTTAGCGGGGCCTCCATGTTCCTGATTCTAGCGAAAAAACAGATTGCGGCCAGGTAAGCTTTTGCACAAGAAACTGGTCTCCCCCTGTCCTTCAGATGCTGCAAAAATGCACATATAGCTGAATCTGAAAACAAGCCTGAAATTTGTTGTGCCTTTAAGAACCGCCTGTACTGGTAAAAATCGTTCTCATAAGCCCTTCTTGTACGCGCTGCTAGAGATGTTGCTTCTAAGCCTGGGAGGGCGGGACACCAATCTTCCACAGAGATTCTGGGAACTCCGTCATCTTCTCCTTCGCCTGAGGGTGATACCGCATAAAGTCTTGCATCAACGAGCGAGATAGGGCGTCAGCTTCATTGTTATATATCCCTGGCACTTCTTTCTAGTATATAAAAACTTTACGGTGCTGGCTCCACCACAGATCAGTATTAATCAAATGGAGAAAAAAAATCTTCACTCAGTTCACAACTTGTGGCATGTTTTCCACTTCTAATCAAGGTATTTCCATCTGATCACTTTCTTATCACTTTTTTAACCCCCAATCTGGGATAGCTCTATACTTTGGCACCTCTATTGCATGGATCTTTAGAGGCAACTATTATTTTTCTTCCACATGGACAGCATGCAGGCTTATTTTTTCCTGACGTAACTTGGGCTCTCATGTCTTGGTGTTTTTTGGCTCTTAATTTCAAAATGCCTTGAGAAAGCCCAGGTGAATGCACCCCAATGGGCGAAACACGTGTCGGCTGGCTAAATGTTCACTATGCTCTATGATTTAATCAATGAAATACATATGGATATTATCTATTCCTTCTGAATAAACTCAAATCTGGATAATGCTTTGAGATATTTCTTTGAACATTTCAAGGAACCGTTGAGAAGAATTGGCAATTGGTTGCCTTAATTTTATTGCTACAAGTGGGAACCTACCATATATTATTTAGCTACTATCCTTAAAAACCTCCGCACAGATGGTGACTGCGACAATAATAGGGAAGAGTTCTAAAAAGGCTGTATTCTTTGTCAAGCCCATGCTGACCCACTCGGTTGGCCAATCCGCCCTGCACCACAAAGGCCCCAAGATTACACCAAAACCCATGCTTCCCGCTGCATCTCTATCAACCCCCAGAGTGGGGCTTGAAACCGCTGGATGAGGCCAGATTACAGCTTCATTAAAGTCCTGCAGAAAAACTTCACACAGCTTTAAATCTTCCCTGACTTCTAGCGACAACCGAGTGTGATGGTGCCTCTCAGACAACCCAGCCATTGATCTAGCGATAGACCTTGAAAACGGGTGAGCCATGGGAATAATTCTTAGAGCGAAATTCAGCTGAGCCACCAGAACCTGCAATTGGTGAAGGGTGACTTTTTTCTGAGATAACATCATTTTTATAGACTCCTTGAATACCTGCAGCTTATCCTTAGGCAAGCGACACTCATCAGCCACCAAATCAATCTCAATCCCTAGGAAAGTAATGCAAGTTGCGGGCCCTGCCGTTTTTTCAGGAGCCAACGGAACCCCAAAGTCTTTAAACATCGTGGTCAAGGCCTGGAGTGCCCACCCGCATTTCTCTGCCCTAGGTGGGCCCAATACTAGGAAATCATCCAAATAATGTATGACATCGAGGTGCCCGGTGCGATTTGAAAAGATTCACTGCAGGAAGGTGCTAAACTGCTCAAAATAGATGCAAGATACACTACAACCCATGGGCATGCATTTATCATAAAAGTACCCTCCCTGGAATTGGAAACCTAATAGGTGGTAATCTTCAGGGTGAACCAGGAGAAGTCTGAAGGCTGCTTCTATGTCAGTTTTTGCTAACAAAGCCCCATGGCCTAAGGCCCTCAATTTTTTCAAGGCTTGATCAACAGTCGCATAGCGAACTGAGCACAGCTGTGGATCGATAGCCTCATTCACCGATGCGCCCCGCGGAGCAGACAAATTATGAATTAGCTTGAACTGTCCAGGCTCCTTCATAGGCACAACCCCCAAAGGAGAACAAACAAAGCCTTTTAAAGGCGGTTAAGGGAAGGGTTCTGCTAACCTGCCCAAGGAGCATTCTTTTAATAACTTCTTGGCCAACACTCCTGGGTTCCGTAATGCCTATACTAGATTCTTTCAATGGTCAACTGGGGGTACATTAGAGGCCGGGATTCTAAAACCAAAGGAAAAACCATGTGCTGGTAATTCTGCCGACCCAGTAGCTGGATAAGCCTGTAACCACAGGAGCAGAGCGTCAATGTTAATGGGGGACGGCAACGGTGATTCAGTTAGAGGGCTTGTTCCCATCTCTACCTTTCCCTTCGGATTTCTTGATGCATTTAAATTCTAGGTGAGAGGGGTGCCCACAAAAGGAACAGTTGTGGCTGAACTTGCAAGACCCAGCGGGGCGCGAACATATCTTCCTATTGAACGCCCAACAAGATCCTTTCTTCTTGCTTGAATACTGTGCACGAAAGGGCTGCCTCCCCGGTACCTTGTTATTAACGCATTCTAACCAGACGTTCACCTCCGTCTGGTCCCAATCAATAGATGGGTCTTCTACCTTAGGTCAGTGAAAATCCCTGTCGTTTTCTAACCAAGCAGTACTTCCATAAATGTGTTGTGCCTTCAATATTTCGTTGGAATAGCAGATCATTGCAATACCCAAATCAGGTTTCTTCTCTAACATCACTGACATGAATACACTGAAACCGAACAACCAGTTTGTAATGCTCTCCTCCACCTTGGGTTTTTTGTCCCCTGAAGAAGACGCCTTAACATCTTTGTCTTTGTTTTCTACCTCCCTCCTTTTTGCCCTGATCAAAGAAAATATGTCAACATATTCCCCTTTCCAAATCTTTTCCTTCACTTCCGCACTAACATGCGCTGCCAGTTTACCTGGTCTTGACAGTAATACATCGAGGACCGTCCCCTCCTTTGCCAAATTATCTTTTTCTGGGGCCTTGCTAGTTTCGGTCGACCCATCATTAACTAAAGGTGTAGTAGGAGTCACAGCGCCCGGTGCCGGGGTGACACTCGGGCTAATTGATGCCGCCTGCCCTGGTATTGAGCTATGTGCTGATGACAACGCATCTACCTGGCGCTTCAGCTCTGTTACTGAATTCTGCAAAGAATCATTCAAATTCCAAGGAGTTGTAGGCGGGGGGTTTACTAGCCGGGACTTTAATACTTGCTAGTAACCTAGATACTTCAAGCAAGGCTTGCGTGGTTGGATCTTGCGCCTGCGCCGGCTGTAGGGGTAACTGAGGAGTAGGGGGTACCATGGTTAGTGTTGCTGACGTTGGAACTACTGACAAGGGGGATGGCCGGATCCCTGGCCCCATTGAAGGTGACACAGAAGCCAATGATTTACGTATATTGGCTAGAACTTCAACCACATCTTTACCTGGTGTCGTGATCGCACCCTCGCTCCCCCCTTGCTGTTCGGATGCGCCGCTCGAAAAGGGAACTGGAATCTCAGGCATAACAGTCTGCTCCGGGAGAGTAACCACCGTAAGAGAAGACTGTGAAGTTGGAGCCCTCCCTTTATTCCTAAGCTTCACCAGGGGGGGGACCCAGCGCGAGGAGCTACGTGAGACCATCTAGGACGACTGTTATTAGTCCCATTGACATTGTTATCAGATGCTGCATCACTACTGACTGTATCATCATTGCCTAATTTTTCAAGAACCATCTTCAAGAGCTGGGATAATTCTGGGTCCCTCCCTTTTCTTTTCCCTGCACTAGCCTTGTTAGACGGCATGATTTAAAGGAATCAACAACGCCTAACCTGCAGCGCAGAAATGTTTTTTTTTTGCAAAACTCAGCACAGTGTATACAAAGGCGTTAGTGATGTACCTGTAAACAAATAACACTATTTAAGAGTTATACATCCACCATTACAATTATCATGGATTACTTTCCATTACCCAGTCAAGAGACTAGACCAATGAGACCACAATTCAAGACCCCTGGCCTTCACCAAGCTAGAAACCTGGCAAAAATGATTATACAAATTGATTTAGCAACTTTACATTGAAGAGAGAAATATGTTTCTTTAAATAAACCTTTGCGCAATGCAATATCTAATTAAAGAGAAAACAATGCTTCTTTAAAGAAACCTAAACGCACACAGTTAAATTAAACATAATCTAACCAATTGCTACATAATGATCATGCCCATAATATTAATGTTATAGTATTGTGGCAGTGGTCGATCCAGTGCCAGAGGTTGCAGGCTGCAAGGTCGGGATTGGTGGGTTCGGTGGGTGGTTTTCGGGCGAGGCTGGTGTTCAGCTGGTCTTGGCTGATTTTTCTCCAGTTGCGGTGGGGGATCTGTTGGGTGCGGTGGTGCATGGTGGGTTTCTGGAAGGTGAAGTGGATGCAGCGGTGGACGGTCCATGGGAGTTCGGTGGTGTGGCTGAAGGTGATGTGGGAGGTAGCGGAGAAGACGGGGTCTGGCGTGTGCCCAGCAGAGTGTGTTGGGGTAGTGACAAGTTGTCTGAGTCCGAGGGTGGCGAGGTTGTCGATTAGGGTGGTGGAGTTGGGGTCGTTGTTATTCTCCAGGTGAAAATTCAGGTCGCCGAGGAGGACATAGTCGCCGGAGGCTAGGGCGTGCCTGCTGACGACGTCAGCGATGGAGTTGCAGAACTGAGGCCGAAGTACGGGGGTCTGTAGATGAGGGTCCCTCTGATGGTGGTGTTGGTGTGGATCTGGAAGTGCAGGTGTATGGCGGTGCTGAGGGTGTCGTCGGTCTGGGTCGTGACCCTGATGTTGTTCTTGTGGACGATGGCGATTCCGCCTCCTACTCCGTTGGTGCATTCCCTGCGGGTGATCTTGTAGTCATCCGGAATGGTTATGGCGATGTCTGGGGCCGAGGAGGCGTTCATCCAGGTCTCCGTCAGGAAGGCGACGTCCGGGGTGGAGGTGTTGAGCAGGTCCCAGAGTTTGACGGCGTGTTAGCATGCATGAGCGGGTGTTAAGTAGGATGCATCGAGGTAGCTGCGGTCAGGCTCGGCAGGAGGTTTGGTGATTTGGAGGCTGGTGAGGCTGCAGTTCCGGCATATGAAGGGTCCCTCGGTGTGCTTAGGGAAGGCCAGGAAGCAGGCTTGTGCTCGTCCGGTGTTGAGTGCGCCTGGGTGCTGGCGGTGTAATGGCGTTGCAGCCCGTGGTGGTCTTGGGGACCAGGGGTCCTGGCGCTGGGCGCGGTCTGGACGCGGACGGCCGCAGATGGGCTTGCCTTAGGCGCAACCGCAAAGTGGCTGCCATATAAGGGGAGGTCGGAGGGAGGGGCAGCAGGGAGGAGGGAGGGGGCAGCGAATGGGCGAGCAGGGGGCTGGGCCGCAGGGACGCAGCGGCGGGAAAAAAGGAAATTAAAGTGGAGGGAGGGGGCGGGCCGCAGGGACGTAGCAGCAGGGAAAAAGGAATTTGAAGTGGAGGGAGGGGGTGGGGCTGCAGGGACGCAGCAGTGGGGAAAAAGGAATTTGAAGCAGAGGGAGGGGTGCGGGGCCGCAGGGACGCAGCGGCGGGGCGACCAGGGCAGAGAAAAAAATAGGGAACCTGGAACAGCGGCAACACCGGCATGCGGTGCAGGGAGCGACCTGCCTGAAGCAGGGTCAATGGTCGCTCCCTTCACTGCGCAGCGGCTGCCATATAAGGGGAGGTGGGAGGGAGGGGGCAGCGAATGGGCGAACAGGGGGCGGGGCCGCAGGGACGCAGCGGCGGGGAAAAAGGAATATGAAGTGGAGGGAGGGGCGGGGCTGCAGGGATGCAGAGGTGGGGAAAAAGGAATTGGAAGTGGAGGGAGGGGGGCGGGCCGCAGGGACGCAGCGGTGGGGAGACCAGGGCAGAGAAAAAATAGAGAACCTGGAGCAGGGGCAACACCGGCACGCGGTGCAAGGGAGCGACCTGCCTGAAGCAGGGTCAAGGGTCGCTCCCTTCACCGTGCAGAGGCTGTCACATAAGGGGAGGTGGGATGAGGGGCAGCAGGGAGGATGGAGGGGGCAGCGAATGGGTGAGCTGGGGTGGGGCTGCAGGGACGCAGCGGCGGGAAAAAAGGAAATTGAAGTGGAGGGAGGGGGCGGGGACGCAGGGACGCAGCCGCGGGGATGAAGGAATTTGAAGTGGAGGGAGGGGGGCGGGGCCTCAGGGACACAGCGGCGGGGAAAAAGGAATATGAAGTGGAGGGAGGGGGGGCGGGGCCGCAGGGACTCAGCGGCGGGGAGACCAGGGCAGAGAAAAAAATAGGGAACCTGGAGCAGCGGCAACACCAGCATGCGGTGCAGGGGAGCAACCTGCCTGAAGCTTTCAATAAAGAAACTAATATGTTTTGCTCAAACCATACAAAATCATTAGTAATATATATTATCAAAGAATTAATATACTGTCACGATTGGGACATTATTGAGTTTATGTTTTTGTACAAGACTAGTGATACTTTGGTACTAAAAGAAAAAAGGTTTTTGGGGAGCCCTCCCAGCAGTGCGGTGATGGACTATAGCCCAAATTCCTTCGGGAGTAGGATGCCAGATTCGTCATATCTGTATTCAAAGACGGAGGGTACTGCCTCTCTCCCCATTCTGTAAAACAGACCAACCCCACTTCATCTTCATCAGTTTAATCTATTATTGCATGACAGTCCTTTCCTCAATGTTGGCTTTCCTCTCTTGTTTTCACTTCTTCCTCACTTTTGCTTTTCCATTTGCCATCTCCTCCTCTCTCACTTTATCTTCCTCTCAGAGTGGCAACTTCCACCTGGATTCCTCCTCAGCCCGGCTTCCACCTTTTGCAGGGCTGACTGCGCTCGTAGTTAGCAGTCAAAGCAGTAGCATAACATGGTTTTGGGCAGCACACGTTCACCCTGGAGATTGGATATGTATGCTTGTTGCTTTTGCCTCCATTGTGAGTAGATTTCCAACTTCCTGAAATACACAAATAATCCAAGAAGTATTCCTGGTATGCTGCAAATGTTGCATCTTTCAAGTAGCATTCAAAGAATTAGGGCCTGATTATGTGACAGATATTCCGTTCACCCTTTTATGATTTCCATAGGATATAATAGAAGCGTAAATATCCGTCACATTTGTGATGGAGTAACCCGGTCCACCAGATCAGTTAGACCCAGGATGAGGCCTACTATGTGTAGGCATGACTTTGCCTTCATTCTTGAATCCGAAAAACAGCCTTGGAAGAAGTTCCGCAACTATTCCGCTTTGTTGGTACATCAGAATATCTGCGGGAAATGGGTACATACATACATATGCGCAGTGCGTGACAGAAATACAAGAAGCTGTACATTGCAAATATCATCGGAAATGGTGCGCCATGGAACTGTGTTAAACTTGTTTACACAAGGGCCCACGAGAGCAGTCTCCTTGCACTATGTTTTGGCAACTAAGCTCAATTGCTAGTTGTTTTCTAGGGCACCTTTTATTTGGCTGCTCTGGGAGGCCGCAAGTGCTAAACGAATGGTGGGGGCCAGGCCGTGGTAGTATGCTGAGGACTACGTGACTATAATAAACAACACAGCTGACAGGAATATAATAGATACACTAGCCCTGGTGCAGGTCACCGAACCACCCTCCCTAGGAGACCACACCAATAAGGCCCACCTCGTGGTTTACTTTGCAGATTCCCCCTCACTCATTAAGTTCAAAGTCCAAGTGTCCCAAAACCAGTTATTCCAATGGTACAACATAACAGACATCAACGAATGAATGATGTTTCTGGAGTGGTCAATTTCACAGTCCATTAATGAATTAAATGTATGTTTTGACAGCTGCCACAATGCATGAATGAAAGTTTTTTGCACATACTGCCACCACAATTTGCAAGTTAATATATGAATTGATAAATAAGCATATTGTTTTTAAGTAAGCAGCTGCTGTCCTAATGACCGAGTGCACAAAGAGAGGTAACAAATAGTTACACAAATTAATTATATTCATATAAAATGCAGTGGCGATCACACCCAAATTCAACACCAAATTGTCTCCAAAGTCCATAGAAGCAGATCTTCAATGTTGAGCTTCACCCTTAAAGCATGTTCGAGCCAGACAACATGTGTTTTGGCAATTGGTATTGTCCCAAAGACTTAGGGGCATATTTAAACTCTGCTTGCGCCGAATTTGCGTCATTTTTTTAACGCAAATTCAGCGCCAACTTAACTTCATATTTATACTTTGGTGCTAAACTCGTCCAGTGCCAAAGTTATGGAGTTTGAGTCATTTTTTTGACGAGAAAACCTACCTTGCACTAAAGACGTGCAAGGTAGTCGTTCTCGTGCAAAAAATAAGTCTAAGGCATGTGCACCTTACTTATCTTCCAGCGTCAAAATGACGCACAGGAGGAGGCGGGCCTTAAAACAAGGTGCCCAGCCAGATTTGTGCAGTTTTTTAACGCCTGGGTCAGGGCAGGCGTTAAGGGACCGGTGGGCTCATTTCCATGGAGGGAGACCATGGAAGCAGTCCACACGTGCCCTTCCCTGCACCCAGGGACACCCCCTGCAACCCTAGCCCACCCCTGTAGGACACCCATGGATGGGGGGACCCATCCATGGTGAGTGCAGGTAAGTGCAGGTAAGTACATATATATATATATATATTTTTTTTAAGTGGCATACAGGAGACTAACTTGGGCCCCCCTACATGCCACTGTGCCCAAAAGTCCCCTGGGAATGGCCATTGGGCAGGGGGGCATGACTCCTATCTTTGCTAAGACAGGAGTCATTTCCATGGGGGTTGTACGTTAAAAAATGGCGCAAGTCAGGATAGAGCCAATATTTTGACTCTAACCTGACTTGCACCATTCTTTGGCGCACAACCCCCAGTCTTCCCTTCGCCTCCGCTGGCCGGTTACCATCATTTATTTTGACGCTAACCAGGCCGCAGCGACGGCTAACGTCATTCCTTAAATAAGGCATTGGAATGGCGTTAACCGACAGTAAACATTTTGACGCAAATGTGCCCTGGCTCTGATTTGCGTCAAAAAGTATAAATATGGGACTTAGGGGCATATTTATACTCTGCTTGCGCCGTATTTGCATCATATTTTTTAGGCAAATTCGGTGCAAACTTAACTCTATATTTATACTTTGGCGCTAGACCCGCCCAGCGCCAAAGTTATGGAGTTTGAGTCATTTTTTGGACGTGAAAACCTACCTTGCGCCAATGACATACAAGGTAGGCATTCCCGTGCAAAAAATGACTCTAAGGTATGTGCGCCTTATTTATCCTCCGGCGTCAAAAAGACGCCCAGCTGGATTTGTGCCGTTTTTTAACGCCTTGGTCAGGGCAGGCGTTAAGGGACCTGTGGGCTTACTTCCATGGTTGGAGACCATGGAAGCAGTCCATAGGTGCCCTTCCCTGCAACCAAGGACACCCCCTGCCACCCTAGCCCACCCATGGAGGACACCCATGGATGGGGGGACCCATCCATGGTGAGTGCAGGTAAGTATAATTTCTTTTTTTTAAGTGGCAGAGGGGGGGCTAACTTGGACCCCCCCTACATGCCACTGTGCCCAATGACAATGCCCAGGGACACAAGTCCCATGGGCATGGCCATTGGGCAGGGGGGCATGACTCCTGTCTTTGCTAAGACAGAAGTAATTTCCATGGGGGTTGTGCCAAGTCAGGTTAGAGCCAATATTTTTTACTCTAACCTGACTTGCACCATTTTTTGGCGCACAACCCCCAGTCCTCCCTTCGCCTCCGTTGGCTGGTTACCGTCAATTATTATGACGTTAACCAGGCCGCAGCGCCGGCTAGTGTCATTCCTTAAATAAGGCGCCCGGCTGATGCGGTGGAATGGCATTAGCCGGCGGTAAACTTTTTGACCCAAATCTGCCCTGGTGCTGATTTGCGTCAAAAAGTATAAATATGGGCCTTAATGCCGTCACCAGGGTTTCTTATAATAATAATGATAATAACAGTGGTGGTGTTATAATTACACATATATCTCCCAAGTGCTGTGTTATGTTTCTGCATCCAGTTGGTTTTCGATCTATGGAAAACAGCCCCATCATTGGGGCATTATTCTCTTGTCACATTTCTCAGATTCAGAGCTACTTGTTAAGCAGAATGTTGACACTGTCATTATTTTTGTTTCTTTGCTGTGCGTGTTTTGTGGGCATACGTAGATAAACAGAGAGTACGGGACTCCTTACCATATTGTGAAGGGGGGCATATTTATTTTACTCACTGTCTCTCCTATGTCCACACATTTCTTGAAATGTGAGAAGCATCTTGTAAGGAAATGCCTCCTTGGCATGGTTACCCCCTGACTTTTTGCCTTTGCTGATGCTATGTTTTGATTTGAAAGTGTGCTGAGGCCGGGAAACATCCTGAACAACTAGGTCTAAACCACTACTTGCCTGAACCACTACTGCTAAACAACTAAAAAGTCTCTACAACTAAGTACTGAACAACTACTGTCTAAACAACAATTGTGCCTGAATAATAATTGCCTGAACAACTCTTTTTAAGGTAAGGTTTTCTTTTTGGTTTCTATGGTTTATTAGTTGTTTAGAATATATATTAAAATTAGTTGTTCAGGCAATTGTTATTTAGGCACAATTGTTGTTTAGACAGTAGTTGTTCAGTACTTAGTTGTAGAGGCTTTTTAGTTGTTTAGCAGTAGTGGTTTAGGCTATAGTTGTTTAGGACCTAGTTGTTCTGTCACATATTCGTCCTCAGTGTCCCCCAGTGCTAGCTCACTCGGAGTGGCTGATCTTGGTCCCATTATGTGTTCGATCACATTTGTGATCTGCACAAGTCCATTGACAACGTCCCTGCTGCTGTGTGCTGCCTCCACTTGCGCAGCCACTGCGCGACGGGCAATCAATGCTGTTGAATTTGCCATCCTGTTGGAGGAAGGCCAGAAGCAGCCAAACATTGTACGGAATCTGCGCTCCTGTCTGCGCTGGCTCACCCTCTCATGGCGCAGCTCCTGGCAGAGTTCACGGACAGCACTTGTGAGGTCCCTGGTGTCCTGTGATGCCTGCACCTGTCCCTCAAGCAGCTGTACAATATTACTATTGAGTGAGTCAAGTTGGCGATTCAGGCCCATCATGTTGCGGTTGTGTTTGCGCAGGTTTCTGTCTAATGCAAGGATACGCTTATTTTGCAGACGCTGCTGCTGCAATATAGCAGCTTCCAGGCCACCGAATAAGGAGGGACCCTCACCTGACTCATGCTGCTGTGCCCAGGACTCTGTCGCAATCCTGCGTGGTGCTGTGGTTGGCTGACACCTGCCCTCCGGAATCTGGCTGCGCCTGTCTGGTGCTGATGGTGTGCTTGCCCTTCCTGCTGCTCATCAGAGTCGTTGCTGAGCTCCGGCAGTGGCAGTGCCCTGGGCCTGCGTCGTCCAGTCGACATGTGGAGGGACCCACTGGTGTTTGAATCTGAGGGCAGATGGGTGTCTGTCTCTCCTACACATGCAGATGCTGTGGCTGCTGGGCCTGGCCCACCTGCAACAACAATATGCAGCATGTCAGTCATGTATGTTACATTTTCTGTCAGACAATGGCAATAAAGGTACAGGTACTGCTCTACACAGTGTTGTGTCTGTTGTGTTACTCTGTGTGTCTCTCTACTTAAATACATTCTTGTGCTACTTTCAGTTCTATGTTGTGGACTGCCACTCCCATAATGCATTGTAGTGCTGCTTCTAAGATGTAGAGTGGACTACTTCTCACACTGTTTCACATTACTTGCTAATTCCTAAGGGGCTTTTGTGCATACACACATAGGGTTACAAAACAATATTGCACTTACCTTGGCTGGTACTCGGTGTTCCAGAGGTGTCGATCTCTGTGACCCCAGTCACAGCTTCAGGGAGGAGTGTGGACTCCACTAGGTCCTCCAATGGTGTTGATGGTGCCTCTGTGGGTGGACCGCCTCCTGTACCCCTGGCCTATGCAAGTCTCCTTGCCACCCTCTCCTTTGCACGGGACCGCAGGTCCTACCACCTTTTTTTTATCTCTTCAATGGAGCGATGTGCCACTCCAATAGCGCAGATTTTGGACTGTATGTCCAGCCATAGTCTCCTCTTTTCACTCTCAGGCACCTGGAGTGAGCTTTTTCCAAACAGGCAGTCATGGCTCCTCACCACCTCCTCAGTTAGTACCTCAAGCTCCTGCTTGCTGAATTTCAGCTTGCGCTTCCTTTCACCCTTCTCCTGTGCTTGGCCTGGGGTATCCATCCTGGCTCAGGTGTTCTTGCTCCTTCTGAGTGCTGCTCTGTGTGGCTGGGCTGCTCTCTCTCAGGATGCTGGTTTGGGTGTGGCACCTGAAACTGCCTGGGATGACTCATTTCCTGCTGGTGATGTCATCAGGCTCCTCCAGGTGTGCATTCTCAAACTTTCTCGCAATTTGCGATTTTTTACCGAATCGCAAAAAAAGCACAATTTGCGAAAATGCAAATTGCAATTCGGTAAATGGGCCTCGCAAATCACAAATAGCGATTTTTAAGAAATCGCCATTTCCGAATCGCAATATTGTTACATGGCCAATTGCGACTCGGAAATAGCGATTTCTTAAAAATCGCTATTTGGGATTCGCAAGCTCCAGTTTTCATACATATGGCCCAATATGACTTCTATATGCCATGCCTTTGAACCAGAATGCCTCTGCGAGGCAAATTCCCTAAACCGTGCAAGCCTGGGGCACACGGTCCCAGTCCAAGTGTTAGCCACAATGATCCCCGTCAGGGGAGGATTGCCCCTGTGAGTTAAATCAGAAGAATGTCTGGTAGGCCAATGCCTGAACTATGTCTTAGCTTCACTGGTCTTCCTGAGGTCTGTCAGGATCATTGAGGAATTGACTAAAGACGTATCCACCTCTAATCCTTGGGGTCTTCCCGAGTTATAATATTCCACTTTTTATAATAGTATCTAGTTCGGCCACTCCCTAATATGTTTTGTGCAATATAATGTGTAGCAATAGCATCTCATGCTGTGCCAAGGTGCTTCAAGGTGCTTTCCTAGAACAATTTGGAGAGCTGTTGATGTCAGTGGTGCACCTCTTCTAAGCCAATTACAGATGTGTAGGAAGTTGGCTCTGTATGCACTATTTCAAAGTCAGGAATAGTATGCACAGAGTCCAAGGGTTCCCCTTAGAGGTAAGATAGTGGCAAAAAGAGATAATACTAATGCTCTATTTTGTGGTAGTGTGGTCGAGCAGTAGGCTTATCAAAGGAGTAGTGTTAAGCATTTATTGTACATACACACAGGCAATAAATGAGGAACACACACTCAGAGACAATTCCAGGCCAATAGGTTTTTGTATAGAAAAATATCTTTTCTTAGTTTATTTTAAGAACCACAGGTTCAAATTCTACATGTAATACCTCATTTGAAAGGTATTGCAGGTAAGTACTTTAGGAACTTTGAATAATCACAATAGCATATATACTTTTTACATAAAACACATATAGCTACTTTAAAAGTGGACACAGTGCTATTTTCACAGTTCCTAGGGGAGGTAAGTTATTGTTAGTTCTTGCAGGTAAGTAAACCACCTACGGGGTTCAAATTGGGGTCCAAGGTAGCCCACCGTTGGGGGTTCAGAGCAACCCCAAAGTCACCACACCAGCAGCTCAGGGCCGGTCAGGTGCAGAGTTCAAAGTGGTGCCCAAAACACATAGGCTTCAATGGAGAAGGGGGTGCCCCGGTTCCAGTCTGCCAGCAGGTAAGTACCCGCGTCTTCGGAGGGCAGACCAGGGGTTGTTTTGTAGGGCACCGGGGGGGACACAAGCTCACACAAAAAGTACACCCTCAGCAGCACTGGTGCGGCCGGGTGCAGTGTGCAAACACGCGTCGGGTGTTCAATAGGTTTCAATGAGAGACCAAGGGGTCTCTTCAGCGATGCAGGCAGGCAAGGGGGGGGCTCCTCGGGGTAGCCACCACCTGGGCAAGAGAAAGGGCCTCCTGGGGGTCACTCCTGCACTGGAGTTCCGATCCTTCAGGTCCTGGGGGCTGCGGGTGCAGGGTCTTTTCCAGGCGTCCGGATTTCAGAGTCAGGCAGTCGCGGTCAGGGGGAGCCTCGGGATTCCCTCTGCAGGCGTTGCTGTGGGGGCTCAGGGGGGACAACTTTGGTTACTCACAGTCTCGGAGTCGCCGGAGGGTCCTCCCTGAGGTGTTGGTTCTCCACCAGTCGAGTCGGGGTCGCCGGGTGCAGTGTTGCAAGTCTCACGCTTCTTGCGGGGATTCCAGGGGTCTTTAAATCTGCTCCTCTGGAAACAAAGTTGCAGTCTTTGTTGAACAGGGCTGCTGTTCTCAGGAGTTTCTTGGTCTTTTGGAAGCAGGGCAGTCCTCTGAGGATTCAGAGGTTGCTGGTCCCAGGGAAAGCGTCGCTGGAGCAGTTTTCTTCTGAAGGAGGGAGACAGGCCGGTAGGGCTGGGGCCAAAGCAGTTGGTGTCTTCTTCTTCTCTGCAGGGGTTTTTCAGCTCAGCAGTCCTCTTCTTCGTAAGTTGCAGGAATCTAAATTCTTAGGTTCAGGGGAGCCCTTAAATACTAAATTTAAGGGCGTGTTTAGGTCTGGGGGGTTAGTAGCCAATGGCTACTAGCCCTGAGGGTGGCTACACCCTCTTTGTGCCTCCTCCCAAGGGGAGGGGGTCACATTCCTATCCCTACTGGGGGGATCCTCCATCTGCAAGATGGAGGATTCCTAAAAGTCAGAGTCACTTCAGCTCAGGTTGCCTTAGGGGCTGTCCTGACTGGCCAGTGACACCTCCTTGTTTTTCTCATTATCTCCTCCGGCCTTGCTGCCAAAAGTGGGGCCGTGGCCGGAGGGGGCGGGCAACTCCACTAGCTGGAATGCCCTGTGGCGCTAGAACAAAGGGGGTGAGACTTTGAGGCTCACCGCCAGGTGTTACAGCTCCTGCAAGGGGGAGGTGATAGCATCTCCACCCAGTGCAGGCTTTGCTACTAGCCACAGAGTGACAAAGGCAGTCTCCCCATGTGGCCAGCAACATGTCTCGAGTGTGGCAGGCTGCTAAAACCAGTCAGCCTACACAGGTAGTTGGTTAAGGTTTCAGGGGGCACCTCTAAGGTGCCCTCTGGGGTGTATTTTACAATAAAATGTACACTGGCATCAGTGTGCATTTATTGTGCTGAGAAGTTTGATACCAAACTTCCCAGTTTTCAGTGTAGCCATTATGGTGCTGTGGAGTTCGTGTTTGACAGACTCCCAGACCATATACTCTTATGGCTACCCTGCACTTACAATGTCTAAAGTTTGGCTTAGACACTGTAGGGGCACAGTGCTCATGCACTGGTGCCCTCACCCATGGTATAGTGCACCCTGCCTTAGGGCTGTAAGGCCTGCTAGAGGGGTGACTTATCTATACTGCATATGCAGTGTGAGGTTGGCATGGCACCCTGAGGGGAGTGCCATGTCGACTTACTCGTTTTGTCCTCACCAGCACACACAAGCTGGCAAGGAGTGTGTCTGTGCTGAGTGAGGGGTCCCCAGGGTGGCATAAGATATGCTGCAGCCCTTAGAGACCTTCCCTGGCATCAGGGCCCTTGGTACCAGGGGTACCAGTTACAAGGGACTTACCTGGATGCCAGGGTGTGCCAATTGTGTAAAACAAAAGTACAGGTTAGGGAAACAACACTGGTGCTGGGGCCTGGTTAGCAGGCCTCAGGAATATGTGACAGAACAACTAGGTCCTAAACAACTATAGCCTAAACCACTACTGCTAAACAACTAAAAAGCCTCTACAACTAAGTACTGAACAACTACTGTCTAAACAACAATTGTGCCTAAATAACAATTGCCTGAACAACTAATTTTAATATATATTCTAAACAACTAATAAACCATAAAAACCAAAAAGAAAACCTTACCTTAAAAAGAGTTGTTCAGGCAATTGTTATTCAGGCACAATTGTTGTTCAGTACTTAGTTGTAGAGACTTTTTAGTTGTTTAGCAGTAGTGGTTCAGGCAAGTAGTGGTTTAGACCTAGTTCAGGATGTTTCCCCTGAGGACAGTTGCAGCCTCAGCAGTGTTGCCGTACCAGCAGCGGACATCAGACGACGCAGTGTCAGGCACAGCACTGCCACGGAGGGTGACAATAGAGGTGCCAGTGACGTAACTGGGCACCCGAGTGGTGTGCTTGGTAGAAAAAAATGACTCTTGCTGCCATTGGACTGCTGTTGACACTATGATGAAATAGTGCATAACTCTGGTTATTCGTTGGTTTGCGTTTGTCACATCACCTGTTTTGTTTCTTACTCACACGTACATTACCTGACGCAAGGTAATACATTTCTTTCACTACAGGTACAGTTGTCAGAGGATTTGTGTCACTAATACTCACGTCTTAAATGGTTGTGTGTGATGTCGGCACGCCTTTGCCTTCCCTCTGCTGCACTGGTCCTGTCTGCTGGCTGTAGAGGTGATATGGGATTGTCATCCTCATCTGATTCAGTATCACTGATTTCTACAGGTATGCCCCTGGTTGTAGCTATATTTTGCAGGATTGCACAAGTAGCTGCTATTCTACATGTTGTCTCTGGACTGTACTGTAGTGCCCCTCCACTTTTGTGGAGGCACCGGAAGCGACTCTTCAGCAGTCCAAATGTGCGCTCCACCACGTTGCGGGTTGCCCTGTGTGCTGCATTGTATCTCCGTTCAGCTGGTGTTGTAGGATTGAGGTGGGGCGTCATCATGTAGGTGCGCACTGTGTAAGCACTGTCTTCTGGAACTGACAGAGGGTGTGATGAGTAACTGAGCCAACTGACATGGGTACACCATCTATGCACCAGTGTACAGGGGGACATTACCTAGTAGATATCCTTCACCAAACTCCCCAGCTAGCAGTCTTGTGTGAATCCCGCTGTGGCGAAAGATGTACGAATAATGTGTGCTCCCTGGGTACCTGGCCACGAGATCAGTAATGATGTAGGAGGCTTTGCATATCACCTGTATGTTCATGGAATGTTGGTATTTCCTTTTGCGGTACACATACTCTGTGGCTGATGGTGGACAGATTGCCACATGTGTGCCATCTATAGCACCTAGGACGTGGGGGAACTGTGCTATCTGGTAAAACTCTATTTTTGCTGTAATTCCTGTGGGGTGTGGGGGAATCTTATGTATTGGTGTAGTTTGCTCAGCATGGCGTTGATGAATGCATTGAAAAATCTGGAGAGGGTACTCTGTGAAACCCCTCCAGCTGCTGCTATGACCCCTTGATAGCTCCCTGAGGCGAGTAGGTGGAGGGAGCATAATACCTGCACATGGGTGGGTATGCTGTGAGTCCTTAGTGTTCTGCGCTGCTGTATGGGTTTTAGCTCAGCTATCAGATCAAGGATCATGGCTGAGTTCAGCCTATACCTCTCATATATTTCCTCCTCTATCAGGTTAAAAAGTGTGATGCGCACTCTGAAAATGCGCTTCTGTCTCCTCCTCCCTCTCCTCAAACCTGCCTAGATCCTCATCCTCCTCGCCATGACGTAGAGTGCAGCCATTGTGGAAAAGAGTCTGAGGCATTCTGGGCCTCTTTATATAGGTTGCACCTGGTTACCACCTGGTTTCAGTTCATGGTATTTTGCATGTGCAAAATGCCATTCTGCGAAAAATCGCAATTTGCGATTTTTTGATGCATCTCTTTGCGACTTGGATTTTGCGAATCGCAATTTGCGCCTCGCAATTTCCTACTGGAAATACCGAATCGCAAAATGCGACTCGCAAAACCAGGTCGCAACGCAAATAATCGCAGTTTTTGCGATTTCTTATTTTTGGTCTGCGAATGCCTTTCATGCATCGCAGACCACGTTTTTGCACTTGCAATTGGACGATTTTTACGATTCGTACCGTTTGCGAGTGCAAAAATGTTTCATACATCTGGCCCATTGTGTCCACGGTTTTTCATCAAATCGCAACAGTCATAACAGGCCAGGGTGAAAATTCTGTTATGCCTGCGAAATCTTGCGTAAATCTCATTGGGTAGGGCTCGATTATTTGGGGTGTTTTATTCTCCACTGTTTATGGTTGGTTCGAAAAGAAGATGTCACATGAGTACTTCAAAACTGATGTGTACCATGACCGAGAGACATTGTTTGCTCAAACCACTTTCAAGAAAAAGTATGACCAGGAGAGGAAAGAATGGCTGAAACATGGGAAACCCAATAAGTGGAACCTTACATGGCTTTTGTACCTGAAGGGCACCCTTGCCTACAGTTTACACAAGGACGACAGCAGAATGTATTTTGCTGATGTGCGTAGTTTTTCCAAAAACTACAATATTATGCTTAGAATTTAATTTTCTGATTTTGTTCAGTGTGTACGTGCTTTGGGAGCCTGCTACAGAAAGAGTGGATCTTCTGTGTTGGAGGCATGTGGAGAGTTGGGTGAAACGTTTGTGTTTCTGATTTAAGCCATAATGATCTGGACCGGCCATGGATGAGGATTATCTTGCCTGACAAATGGCAGCCCAACTGTGACTCTGACATAGAAACATGTGAATAACTTTGGAATAAAACGAGCAAAAAGTTAGGTCATATTCAAAATCATTCAACACAGCCAAAAACTGCGATTTGCTATTCACCTTGCTCAGTATCCTATGGTGCATAGGTTTTGCTTTGAAGTGGTGTTTTATTATAGTATTTCTTAGCATGTCAGACCTCTGACAAAGCCCATAAGCACTTCGGGTGAATGAGAAAGGGCCTACTCCTTTCATTTTCTATGGTTGGTAGAGTGTGGGTTTGTAGAGTTGTCTTTTGTGGAAAGAGTTTTGCTGTCTGGAGGGGTGCTCCAAAAATATTGCAGCAAACTTGCTATTGTGTATAAGCCATAAGTGATGCATGGTTGAGTTGGAAAAACAGCGTTGCTTGTTAAGTATGCCAACAATTTCAGATGGAATAACCAATGTGTTGTAATATAACAAAGTGCTACAAACTGAGGGCAAAGTTCTCTTAAAATATGCCTGCTTCTTGAAGAGGTATAGCACTGGAATGCAGCTATGGTGCTAAATTATTTTGAATGTTCACGGGGTTCTGAGCTTATCATTGGTGCCCCTCATGTGGCAGATTCAAACTTTGACTTGGCACAGATACCCTCTCCCCGAAAGCGAGATTCTGGGAGATGTCAGGGCAAGCACCTCCACTTGGCCTTCCAATTTTAGATCAATGCAGGATAATTTGCCAAATCCCATTGCTTATAATCTCATGGTAACAAATCCTTATGAATAATCATCACATTCTTAAGGGGTTGGAGGCCAGAGAGGCTTCGGCCATAGAGTGGTCTCCTCATCAATCAAGTGGAGATCGGCCCAACTGACCTTGCGGACACGGCCGTCATCCTCATATGGACCCTTCCAGCAATCCGCCTTATCTTTGCTCATTTACATGGCCAATATTCCCCTTTCACTCAGGACCTGTCAATCAACAGATACTTGTCCCTTTGATAAGCGGAACGCCCTTGTTGAAATATTAACCAGCATCCAGTGAATCACAGTGCTGACTGCCACGTAAACCCGTGGGCCAGCTGCCATGTTCCAGGGAGATCTATAGGCCCAAGTGACAATGCCTGCCCGCGTTCAGTCAATGTGACTGTCACTGTTTGATCTTGGAGATGGTATTAGACTGACACGTAGACTTTCATATCGCTGAAATAGTTACTTTGAGCCACAGTGGCTCTGCAGAACCACATTATTTAGACATCTGATTTCTAACTATTACCCTTTTTTATAGTGAAATGCAGGGATCACTTTTCCAAAGCTGAAATTTTTATGCAACGAGCATCAACGGATTGTTCGGCAGTCCAGGTTGTCTGTTAAAAGTTTATGTTTAAGCACATATACATTTATAGGAAAACCCATTACCCAATGGGACTACTAAATACATTTATATGGATCCTATAGTTTTATGTCGTTTTAAACTTTATGGTTCCATGAGTTTATGTTGTTTTAATTTACTATAGTGTATTGAATGTATTATGTTTGATTCAATTAGATCACTGCCATGATTGTATTTTAATAGAATTGTTGCACTCAAAAAATAGTAAGTGAAGCATTGTCTGATTAGGAGACTTCTATGTATTTCGTCTCTCTCTCACTCTCTCTCTCTTTCTGTATATATATATATATATATATATATATATATATATATATATATATATATATATATATGATATCTATCTATCTATAGATATACACACAGATATCTACTTTTTTGACATTTCTATAATCGTATTATCCCTTTGTTGGTGCAAACATTTTTGTTCAAATGCAGTGCATTAGTGTGGCAGTGGCAAAGCACTTGGCCCTTACAAAAATGAAGAGGAGTTCTCAAAGGCATTTTCGTGCGCAAGCAAGTTTGTAGATATGAAAAGAGTGACTTATAAAACAAGCATCATCAAAGCCAATAGGTTTTGCCTTCATGAGAGCTGTTGGCTTTACCAATATCTATAAGCCATGTTGTACAACTGCATGGAGTAGATTGGAGAGGCGTAGAGTGGCGTAGAGTAGAGTGAAGTGGCATAGAGAATAAAGTGACATTGAGTGAAGTGGCGTAGAGTGGAGTGACATGGAGTAGAGTGGTGTAGCGTGGAGTCACGTAGAGTAACATAGAGTGAAGTGGAGTGGCATACAGTAGAGTGGAGTGGACTGGTGTAGAGTGGTGTAGATGGTGTAGAGTGTAGTGGCATAGAGTGGAGTGGCATACATTACAGTTGAGTACTTTGGAGTGGCATACAGTGAAGGAGACTAGAGTGGCGTTGAGTGGAATGGCAAGGAGTGGCATAGAGTGGACTGGAAAACAGTGGAGACAGAGTAGAGTGGTGTGGAGTAGAGGGGCAGTTCGGGAGTGGGGTAGAATGGCATAGAGTGGCAGTGTGTTGAATGGAGTAACATAGAATAGAGTGGCGTAGAATGATGTAGAGCGGCATACAGTGGAGAGGAATTGCATGGAGTTGAGTGGTGTGGAGTGGCATACATCAGAGTAGGGCACAGTAGAGTGGCATAGAGTAGAGGGGTACAGAGTAGAGTAGAATCGCGGAGAGTGCATTTGTGTAGAGTGCACCGGCTTACAGTGTGCAAAGTAGACTAGAGTGACTGCATAGAGTAAAGTAGTGAAGAGTAGAGTAGAGTGGCTTAGAGTGTACTGGTGTAGAGTGCAGTGGCATAGAGCAGAGTAATGCAGAGTAGAGTGGTATAGAGTGCAGTGGTGCAGAGTAGATTAGAGTGCCATAGAGTGCAGTAATGTGGAGTAAAGGGGTGCAGAGTAGAGTGCAGTGGTGTAGAGTGCAGCTGAGTGGAGTACTGTGGCATGAAGTGCAGAGGCATAGAGTAGGGTGGTTCAGAGTAGAGTAGAATGAAGTAGAGTGCAGTGGCATAGAGTGCAGTGGATCAGAGTACAGTGGTGCAGAGTAGAGTGAAGTGATAGAGCACAGTGGCATAGAGCAGAGTAGAGTGGTGTAGAGTGCAGTAGCAGAGAGTGCAGTGGGGTAGAGTGCTTAGAATAGAATGTCATTGAGTACATTGGCATCAACTCCGGTGGCCTAGAGTAGAGTGGTGCAGAGTAAAGTAGAGTGACGTAGAGGTGAGTAGGGTGGCATAGAGTACAGAGGCTTCAAGTGCAGTGGCATAGAGTAGTGCAGAGTGCAGTGGCATAAAGTAGAGTGGTGTAGAGAAAGTAGCAAAGAGTGCATCGGTGTAGTGTGCAGTGCATAAAGGGAAGTAACGCAGAGTAAAGAAGCACGTAGAGTGCAGTGCCTTAGAGTGTAGTGGCAAAAAGTATATTGGTGCAGAGTAGAGAGGCATAGAGTGCAGTGGCATAGAGTTCAGTGGCCTAGATTAGAGTGGCGCAGAGCAGAGGAGACTGGTGTGGAGTACAGTGGCAAAGAGTGCAGGTACATAGAGGGGGTCATTCTGACCCTGGCGGTCTTTGACCGCCAGGGCGGAGGACCGCGGGAGCACCGCCGACAGGCCGGCGGTGCTCCAATGGGGATTCCGACCGCGGCGGTAAAGCCGCGGTCGGACCGGCACCACTGGCGGGGTCCCGCCAGTGTACCGCGGCCCCATTGAATCCTCCGCGGCGGCGCAGCTTGCTGCACCGCCGCGGGGATTCCGACCCCCCCTACCGCCATCCAGATCCCGGCGGTCGGACCGCCGAGATCCGGATGGCGGTAGGGGGGGTCGCGGGGCCCCTGGGGGCCCCTGCAGTGCCCATGCCACTGGCATGGGCATTGCAGGGGCCCCCGTAAGAGGGCCCCTACATGTATTTCACTGTCTGCTGCGCAGACAGTGAAATACGCGACGGGTGCAACTGCACCCGTCGCACAGCTTCCACTCCGCCGGCTCGATTCCGAGCCGGCTTCATCGTGGAAGCCTCTTTCCCGCTGGGCTGGCTGGCGGTCTGAAGGAGACCGCCCGCCAGCCCAGCGGGAAAGTCAGAATTACCGCCGCGGTCTTTCGACCGCGGAACGGTAACCTGACGGCGGGACTTTGGCGGGCGGCCTCCGCCGCCCGCCAAGGTCAGAAAGAGGGCCAGAGTGTTGTACAATGGTGTTGTACAATGCAGTGGCATAATGTGCAGGGGAAAGAGTAGAGTGGTGCAAACAATAATATAGGGTCATAGAGTGCAGTGCAAAAAGTAGAGCGGTGCAGAGTAGAGTGGCATAAAGTGCAGTGATGTAGAGTGGTGCAGAGTGGAGTGGCGTAGAGTGCAGTGGCATAGAGCGGTGTAGAGAAGAGTAAACTGGCGCAGAGTGCAGTAGCATAGTGTGCATCGGCGTAAAGCAGAGTGGCCCAGAGTAGAATGACATGGAAAGCGGTAGGATAGAGGAGAGTTGTGCAGAGTAGAGTGCAGTGGTGTAGAGTGCAGTGGCAAAGAATAGAATGGTGCAGAGTACAGTAGAGTGGGAGACAGTGCAGTGCCATAGAGTAGAGTGGTTCAGAGTAGAGTGGCATAGGGTACAGTGGTGCAGAGTACAGTGCAGTGGTGTATAGAGCAGTGGCATAGATTGCAGTGGTGTAGAGTGCTCTAGCACAGACCATGTTTCATAGGGTGCAGTGAAGTGTAGAGTGGTGTAGAGTGCAGTGATGTGGAGTGCAGTGGCATAGAACAGAGTGGTGCAGAGCGGAGTAGAGTGGTATAGAGTGCAGTTTCGTACAGTAGAGTGGTGCAGAGTAGTGTAGCATAGAGTGCAGTGGCATAGAGTGGTGCAGAGTAGAGTGCAGTGGCTCAAAGTACAGTGACATACAGTACAGTGCAGCAGAATAGAGAGCAGTGGTGTATAGTGCTGTGGCATAGAGTAAAGTAGTGCAGAGTAGAGGAGAGTGACAGAGTGCAGTGGTGTAAAGTAGAGTGCAGTGTTGTAAAGTAGAGTGCAGTGGCATATAGTACAGGTAAGGGGGTGGGAGGGAAAAAAAGCAACATAGAAGGGGTGTGAGTGATAGGGAATGGAAGCTACACAGACATGGATATAGGAGACGGACTGAAAACACAAGAGTGGTTGAATACAAAGATAAAAGTCGCTCCAAAAGCAAGAGCAGTAGATGAACCCAAGTACTTGGTCAATGTTCCAGGGGAAGGACAAACACAAGTAGAGGACATGATGCCTGCATGCAGGAGCAAATGGGAGCGGAGCAAATGAGACCAACGCTAAAACTAACAAATGGTGAGCTAAGGGCGGTCTGTAAGCACACCATACGTAAACAAACGTCTCACAGACACAGAGCATGCGCTATCTAGGGGGAATCTAAAAATAAGTGCATCTGTTGTCTTGGTCTTACCCGATTCCATTCATGTCTTGTTTGCACTAAGGTATGACACTGATTTCTGAAAGGCATTTTCAGGTGCAGACCAGTTTTTTAGCCATGTGGTACAGCAGTTTGGACTGGCATAGAATAGAGGGGTGTAGAGTGAAGTGGCGTTGAATGAAGTGGTGGAGTGGAGTGGAGTAGACTAGAGTGGTGTATGGTGGAGTGGCATACAGTGGAGTGGAGTGGCATACAGTGGAGTGGCATAAAGTAGCGGGAGTGGTGTAGAGTAGAGTGGCGTACAGTGGCACAGAGTAGAGTGGTATAAAGTAGTGGCATAGAGTGCAGTGTCATAAAGTATAGCTATAGATGAGTACAGTAAAGTGGTGTAGAATGGCATAGACTAGAGTGAAGTGGAGTTTCATAGAGTGGAGTAAGGTAGAGTGGAAAGGCATGCCGTAGAGAGGTGTGGAGTAGAGTAGAGAGGCATAGAGTAAAGTGGTGTAGAGCAGAATGGAGTAGTGTGGCTTGGAGTGGTGTACTGTGGAGTGGTATAGAGTAAAGTGGGAGAAAGGGAAGTGGTGTAGAGCAGAGTTGCATTGAGTAGAGTGAAATAGAGCAAAGTGATGTACACTAGAGTGGCATAGTGTAGAGTGGCGTAGAGTGGCAGATTGTAGAGTGGAGTGGTGTGGCGTAGAGTAGAGTGGCATAGAGTGACATACAGTGGCATGAAGTTGCACAAAGTGGAGTGGTGTAGAGTGGCATACAGTGGGGTGAAGCGGCATGGAGTGGCACAGAGCAGAGTGAAGTGGAACATAGAATAGTAGAGTGGGCTAGCATAGAGTTTAGTGGTGCAGAATGCAGAAGCATTCAGTAGAGTGGTGCTGAGTACAGTGGCATAAAGTGCAATGATGTAGAGTGGTGCAGAGTTGAGTGGCAGAGAGTGCAGTGGCATAGAGTGCAGTGGTGTAGAGTGGTGTAGAGAAGAGTAAAGTGGAACTGACTGCTGTGGCATAGAGTGTGGTGGCATAAAGTAGAGTGGCATAGAGTAGAGTGGCATAGAGTGCAGTGGAATAGAGGAGGATGGTGCAGAGTACAGTGCAGCGGTGTAGATTGTAGTGGCGTAGAGTGGTGCAAAGTAGAGTGGAGTGATGTAGAGTGCAGTAGGGTAGAGTACAGAGGTGTAGAGTACAGTGGTATATAGTAAAGTGCAGTGGCATACAGTGCAGTGGCATAGAGGGCAGTAGTGCAGAGTAGATTGGCATAGAATGAAGTGGACAGGAGTATAGTGCAGTGGCATAGAATAGAGTGGTGCAGAGTAGAGTAGAGTAGGGAGAGTGTAGTGTTGTAGAATAGAGTAGTGTGGCATAGAGTGCAGTGGCATATAGCGGTGCAGAGTAGAGTGAAGTGGAGTAGAGTTCAGTGGCTTAGAGTACAGTGGCATACAGTAGAGTGGTGTAGAGTAGAGTGCCAGTGATGTAGCATGCTTTGGCATAGAGTGGTGCAGAGTAGAGTGGCATAGAGTGCAGTTGTGTAGAGTAGAGTGCTGTGGAGTACAGTACAGGGTTGGGGTGGAAAGGAAATGAAGCAACATGGATGGGGTGTGGGGGGAGGGAATAGAAGCAAAATGGACAGGAATATGTGAGACAAACTAAATGCACAGGCACTCATATGGAGTGGTAGAACACAAGGATAAAAGTAGCTCAATAAACAGGAGCAGTATGTGAACACAAATACTTGGTCAATGCTACAGGGGAGGGCCAAACACAAGTAGAGGACATGATGCCTGCATGTCGTAACAAATGGGAGCAACGCAAATGAGAGTGAGGCTAAAGCTTACAAATGGTAAGCTAAGGGTGGACTGTAAGCCCACCGTACGTAAACAACAGTCTTGAAGTGTCATCAAATGCGCTGTCTAGGGGAAACCTTAAAAGGAGTGCATCGGTTTATGTGGTCTTACCCGATTTCATGCATTGCTTGTTCCTAGTAATGTGTGACACGCAATTCCCAAAGGCATTTTCAGGTGCAAGACAGTTTTTAAGCCATGTTGTTCAGCAGTGTGTAGTGGCATGGCGTGACTTAGAGTGAAGTGGCAAAGAGTGAAGTGGTGTTGAGTGAAGTGACATATAATTGAGTGGTATAGATTAGACTGGTGTATGGTGGAGTAGCATACAGTGGAGTCTAGTGGCATAGAGAGTAGTGGTATAGAGTGGAGTGCATTGGCATAGAGTGAAGTGGAGTGGAGTAGTGTACAATGGCTTAGAGTAGAGTGATGTGGAGTGCAGTGGCATAGAGTGGTGTGGCACAGAGTACAGATAAGTACAGCAGAATGGCATAGAGTGTAGTTGACTAGAGTGATGTGGAGTGACTTTGAGTGGGCTGGAGCAGAGTGGAGTAAAGAAGAGTGGAGTGTCATGGTGTAGAGTGGTGTGGAGTGGTGTAGAGCAGAGTGGAATAGAGTGGCATAGAGAAAAGTTGTGTAGTGTGAAGAAGAGTGGCTTAGAGTGAAATAGTGTAGAGTGGTGTATAGTAAAGTCGGGTAAAGTGAAGCAGCATAGAGTAGAGTGGCATGAAGTAGAGTGAAGCAGATCAGAGCGAAGTAGAATAGAGTGACAGAGTAGAGTAGCATTGTGTAGAGTAGGGTAGAGTGGCATAGAGTGGTGCTGTGAAGAGTGGAGAGGAGTGGAGTGGTGTGGCATAGAATATAGTGGTATAGCGTGGCAAATAGTGGAGTAGAGTGGCATAGAGTGGAACGGTGTAGAGTGGCATACAATGAAGTGGAGTGGCATGGAATGGCACAGAGCGTAGTGAAGTGGGGCATAGTAGAGTGGATTGGTACAGAGTGCAGTGGTGCAAAGTGCAATGGCATAGAGTAGAGTGGTGCAGAGTATAGTGGTGCAAGGTGCAGTGAAGTAGAGCGGAACAGAGTGGAATGGCATAGCGTGCGGTGGGATAGAGTGGTGAAGAGAAGGTTAAAGTGTCTCAGAGAGCAGTGACATAATGCAGAGTGGCATAAAGTAGATTGGCATAGAGTAGAGTGGCGTGGAGTGCAGAGGGATAGAGGAGAGTGGTGCAGGGTAAGATTCAGTGGCGTAGACCATAGTGGCATAGAAGAGAGAGGTGCAGAGTACAGAGGAGTACATTAGAGTGTTGCAGAGTAGAGTGCAGCTGCGCAGAGTGCAGTGGGGTGGAGTTCATTGGCATAGAGTACATTGGTGTAGAGTAGAGTGCAGGAGCACAGAGTAGAGTGGCATAGAGTGCAGTGGCATTGAGTACAGTGGAGTGAAGCAGAGTGGTGTAGAACAGAGTGGTGCAGAGTAGACTAGGGTAGTGTAGAGTGTAGTGGCATAGCATAGAATGGTGCAGAATAGTGTGACTTAAAGTGCAGAGTGGTGCAGAGTAGAGTGCAGTGGCTTAGAGTACAGTGGCATAAAGTACAGTGGTGCAGAGTACACAGCAGTGATGTAGAGTGCTGTGCCATAGAGTAGAGTGGCATGGAGTGCATTGGTGTACAGTAGAGTACAGTGGCGTCAAGTACAAGTAGTGGATGAGAGGGAAAAGAAGCAACATGGAAGGGATCTGGGTGGGAGGGAATAGAAGCTACATAGACAGAAATATGGGAGACAGACTGAAAGCACAAGCACTCATATGGAGTGGTTGAACATAAAGATAAAAGTAGCTCAATAAACGGGAGCAATAGGTGAACACAAGTGCTTGGTCCATGATCCAAGGGAGGGCCAAACACAACTATAGCACATGACACCAGCATGCTGTGACAAACGTGAGCAAAGCAAATTAGATCAATGCTAAAACAAACAAATGGTAAGCTAAGGGCAGACTGTAAGCCCACAATACATAAACAAAAGTCTTGCAGAGACAGTGCATGCGATGGAAACCTATACAGGAGTGCATCTGTTGTCTTTGTCTTTTCTGATTTCATGCAGTGCTTGTTGGCAGTAATGTTTGACGAGGAATTCTGAAAGGCATTTTCAGGTTTAAGCCAATTTTTTAGCCATGTTGTACAGCAGCATGGAGTGTTGTACAGTGAAGTGGCATAGAGTTAAGAGGCATTGAGTGCAGTGGCATAGAGTGGAGTGGCATAGACTAGAGTGGTGTATGGTGGAGTAGTGTACAGTGCACTGTAGTGGCATACTGTGGAGTGGCATAGAGTAGAGTTGAGTGATGCAGAGTGGAGTAGAGTGGACTGGCATATAGTGGCAAAGAGTAGTGTAGAGTGCAGTGACAGACTGGAGCGGGATAGAGTAGAGATGAGTAGAGTAGAGTGGCATAGAGTAGAGTAGACTAGTGTGGAGTGGAGTGGAGCAGACTGGAGAAAGGTAGAGTGGTGTGGCATGGCAAAGAGTGGTGTGGAATGGTGTAGAGTGGAGTGGAGTGTCGAGGCATAGAGTAATGTGGTGTAGAGTGGAATGGAGTAGAGTGGCTTGGAGTGGTGTAGGGTAAAATGGCATAGAGTGAAATCGGGTAAAGTGAAGTGGGGTAGAGTGGAGTGGCACAAAATAGAGTGAAGTAAAGCAGAGTGACATAGAATGGAGTGGCATAAAGTAGAGTGGCTGTGTAGAGTGGGGTAGAGTGGCATAGAGCGGAACTGTGGAGTGGAGTGGATTGGCATGGCATAGAGTAAAGTGGCACAGAGTGGAGAGGAGTGGCATAGAGTGGAGTGGTTTAGAGAGCCATACAATGGAGTGGCATGGAGTGGCACAGAACAGAGTGAAGTGGAGTACAGAAGAGTGAACTGGCATAGGGTGTAGTGGCATGGAGTGCAGTGGTATAGATTAGACTGGTGTAGAGAAGGGTAGATTGGTGTAGAATGCAGTGACATAGAGTACAGTGCAGCAAAGTAGAGTGGAGTAGCATGCAGTGTTGCAGAGTGAAGTGGCTTAGGGTGGCTTAGAGTAGAGTAGAGTGGCATAAAGAAAACTGACATTGAGAGCCATGATGTTGACTGGCGTAGAGTGCAGTTTGATAGAGTGCAGTAGCATGGAGTGCAGTGGCATAGGGTACAGTACTGTAGAGTAGAGTAGAGAGGCATAGAGTGCAGTGGCATAGAGTGCAGTGGCATAGAGTGCAGTGGAATAGAGTGGTGCACAGTAGAGTGCAGTAGTGCAGAACAGAGTGGTGCTGAGTAAAGTGGCATAGAGCGCAGTGGCATAGTGTTCAGTCGCACAAAGTAGAGTGGTACAGAGTAGAGTAAAGTGGTGTAGAATGCATGGCATACAGTGTAGTGGCATAGAGTAGAATGATGCAGAGTAGAGTGGCTTAGAGTGATGCAGAGTATAGTGCAGTGGCATAGAGCACAGTGGCATACACTAGTGTGGTGTAGATTGCAGTGGCATAGAGGGACAATTTAAAGAGTAGCAAAGGAACAACAATGGCTATGTAGGGTCAATGCTGTGGCCCATTGACTGCCTAGAATTTTGTTTAAAGCTTTCATTCATGCATGGTGGCACTTACTAGTATTTGCTTTGTCATGTCCACCTCAATGTAACATATTTTATTGACCTTGGAGATATGAAAATGTGAGTGAAGTCTGTGGTTTAAATTGACCGTCTGCTCCTGAATAGCGAAGACAGAGAAAAGTGGTAAGATATCAAAACTGAGATATTGAAAAGTAAGTAAATACAGGTTTTCTATACCTAACTCTGCATATACGCACCTTGACAATATCTTTAAGGTACGTAGATGTGGAGTTAAGAATAGCAAATCCATACCTTCTCTATGCACTTACTTTTCTACATTTTCATCTTCATAAGTTTCCATGATATTATTGTAGTATAATATTCCTATTATCGATATTCAGTAGTACAGTCTAAAATGACAAGTATTCTCATGTACTGTTGCCTGCACTTTTTATTTTGAAAAGCAGAGTACTAGCACTTTTTAACAGATGTTCAATACTTTTAAGTTGAGAATACCAGCACTTATCAGTGGCAAACAGGTACTTGAGGACAGTGAGTACCTGCAGCTTTCTATTTCCATTTCAATCACTTAGACAGGTAAGAAACAGATGCATTTACACACTAATTTATCTTGCTGACTGCAAATATTTCATTACTGGGAAGAGACTTTGTGCAAGAGAGTAACAATTTACTTTTAGTATATATGGAATTTGTTAGTATTTTGAAAAATAGTTTATTTTGGCAGAACTCAGGTCAAACTAGTTTGATTGGCAATGATGACTTGAGGGTAGAAGGCAAATGAGGCCATGTGAGTTAGAAAAACCGGACCAAACATTGCTGTTTCTTCAAGTATAGAATTTTGATAAAATAGGGATCACCAAGTATTGCACAACATGACACAAAAATGACATTGTGCTGAGAAATCTTTTTATGCAGATGCTTATTGTACTTCAAGAATATTGAATTACATTTTCACATTGATTTACCCAATGGTGCAGTTCCAGGACAAAAAGCTTTTCTTAGGAGCCATCTGCTGATGCTACCAAATACCCGACTTGTCAAATACCAAAGCTTTCTAATCTTGATTTCACCTCATGCCTCTTTCTTCCACCACCCTACACTTTGTAGGAAGCTGGCTCTTTATATAGTGGAACAAAATTAGGTACACTGTGCACAGAGTCCAAGCAATACCCAGAGGTGTCACAGAGGCACAAATGGCATCCTCAATGCTCTTTTTTTGGGTTGTGTGGTTGAGCAGTTAGGCATATCAAAGGGTAGAGCTAAGCGTGTAAGGCACACACTCATGCAGTAAGTGAGACACACACTCAATAAAGAAATCCAACACCCATTTATCAAAATAACATGCACTTTTATGTAAACTTTGATACCAAGATCACCGGAGTCAGGCGAGTACTGTTTGAGTTATGAAGTTTTTGAGTTTTTAAAAGTAGATAGTGCATTTTTTAGAAGTGGTAATGTTATCCTATGAAGGGAGAACAAGCACTGCATACAGGTATAGTACAGCGACTTACGGGACCAGTCTCCTGGACTTCTGGTCAGTATGGGGGTAAGGTCTAAGGCCACACCAACATGTCACCTCTGGCGGCTCCAGGGCAGTCAGGTACAGTGGTGCAGTTCAGTGTCAGGTGCCCCCTGTGATTCTATGGGAATCGGTCCAGTCACAAAGATGCTGCAGGAGTAGACTGAGAGTTCAATCCGGTTGAGCAATGAGGGAGCTCAGTTCTTGTGATGATCAGGGACATAGGGATATCAGTGTTCCTGTTTTCCTCAGTCTGGAATGTCCGGGTGCAGGGCTGATTTGAACCATTGGGTTTACAGTCACTGAAGGTGGTCACGGTCCAGGGGGGCCCACAGAAACAGCCTGCAGGCATGGACTGGGGGGGTCAGTCCAGCCAAACCAACAGGTGGGCTTGGGTCTCACAAGCCTGGGGTACATAGGGACACCAGAGGTCCTCTTCGCCTCAGTCCGGAGCATCCCAGTGTAGAGGTGGTTTGGATGTCACGTTTGTCGTCACTGGAGGCACATAGTGAAGGGGGGTCTGCTGAACCAGCCATCAGACACCATCAGGAAGTCCACAGAGGGCAAGCTAAAGGTGGGCTTCATCTCTGGACCATGCTACACTGACACTGTTGGCTCACTTCAGCTCAGGCTAGGTGCCTCGGTGCACTGGTGATCTCAGGCATTGGGTTTGTGGCTGTCCCGGTCCTCAGAGTTCTTTCTTGGGTTCCTGTGGATGCAGGGAAGCCGCTCCTCTACTCCAAGGGAGTTCTATTCAAGATTTGTGGAGCATTGGCAGCTCTCCCAGGTTCTTGGAGGCTGCAGCAGCAGGACATATTAGTTGGTCCTCGAGGGTCGGGTGCAGCAGGCAGGTGGGCAGGGCTGGTGCCAAGTCAATCGTGCTCCTTCGTTCTTTGATTCAGCAGGTTTCTCATCCACTTCTTCTTTTGTGTCCAGCAAAGATCTTAGGATCTGGTATCAGGGAGTCCCTTAAATCTTCAATTTAGGGGGCATTCAGGGGAGTGAAGGTTAGCTTACCCTAGATTATCACTTCCTGTTGGGAGTGGGCATCACCCTGTCCAGAGTCCCTGAATTCCACCACACGCAAGATGGTGGAATTTCCTATGTTGTGTCCACTCCAGGCTGCCACCCTAGGGGTGTTCTCAGTCTAGAAGTGTGACACCCAATTTTCTCACCTGTCCAGGCGCCCTGTCTAAGGCAGGGGGGTTGACATCTTCCTCTGAGGAAGCCCGGTTCGGCATATCAAAGACAGTGGGCATCTCTGAAGCTTCTGCTTTGGAATGCAGGGCATCCTGTGGGGAGGGGTGGGCAACACCCCTGCCTGGACAGGCTTTTGTTTCTGACCCCTCAAGAGCGGAGTCTCCTCCCTTGGGAGGTCAGATTTACATCTGTTGGTAACAGGCTGACCAGAACCGGTCAGTGAGCTCACCAGGAGTTGGTAGGTTTTTCAGGGGGCACCTCTAAGGTGCCATCTGGGTGCAGGTGTTAACAAATACATCACTGGAATTAGTGAGGGTTTATTAATATGAAATGTTTTATACCAAACATCCCTAGGTTCAGAGAAGCCGTCATGTAGCTGGGGAACTCGTAGTGACCAATGTCCAGGATATGTGTTTAAAATGGTTTGCCTGTACACTTACTAAATCTAAGAATCGACAAAGACATAGTAGAGGCATATTTGCTCATGCATATTTGCCCTCACATTTAATATAATGCACCCTGCAGTAAGGCTAAAGGCCTGCTGTAGGGGTGACTTACAGATATTACAAGCAGTGTTTTAGGGGACATGACACACAAGTGTGTGCCATGTCATGTTTTCAGTTTTGGGAGCATCTTGTCAAACAGCCTTCAATGGAAAGCTGCATAAGGTTGGTGCTCGGACCCTCAGAGTGGCACAAGTTATGCTGAATCTCTGAGGGGCCCTCTGCAGTACCCATGCCCTAGGTACCAGGGGTACCATTTAGTAGAGACTGATAGGGGGCTGTAGGGCCTGGTCACTTGGGGATGAAGTGATCAAGTGTCTTGTTTTAGGGACTGAACACAGGCACTGGGGACCTGGTTAGCAGAAACCCAGTGCACTCCAATTGAAGTTGCATCTAAAACCCAGGCAAAACGTGTGGGTTACTGTAACCAGAACCAAGCTCCCTACACACTTCTTGTCATTGTATCTCACTCTTGCACATTCTTTTCAATCCCTGTTTTCTACATTTGCCACTGTTTTCCTATCTTTTCTTCCTTCTTTCTCCCGATCATGCCTTCCTCATCTGTCAAAGTCTGATGATGATAATTAAGCTACAATGCCCACAAAGTTCCACAAATGTGTGCCGATTGGGGGATGCTGCTGCTGACAACCAGGACATCAGGTCCCAAGAGATTTCATTCTACTGGTGGCCTGGAGGCAGGGCCATAGTCGCATCATGCTATAAAGTGCTGAAGGGCTTCCCACTGCTGGTGAACGCTGCTGCTGGCAACCGGGACTACGAGTCCCATGAGACTTCATTCTACTGGTGGCCTGGAGGCTGGGTCATAGTCACATATCACACTATAAAGTGCTGAAGGGCTTTCCGCTGTGCATGCCCGGGTGCTGGCCCGGGCAAAGACTGGGCCAAGAGTGGGCCTGTCTGCACCCATCAATGCCAGGAAAAGTCAGGGCAGGGCACCCCCCCCCCCTTAATTCTGCCTTGTGGAAGCCGCAATGGGTAAGAGAAAGTCTACAAGTTCTTTGGATACCGATTTAGATCTTGCATGGGACCCATGTAAGCGCTCATCTATTATTTCCTATCTTACCTCGGCTGTGGGGGCTTTGACTGATGAAATTCAACAGGCTGAACAAGAACTTGGAAGTGATGTCAATAATCTCATAAAGATTCCTAGCCCATCGGCCCCTATTAAAGACACCACATCTGATGGAGTGGGTCACTGGAGGTGGGTAGCAACCGAGTGATGACTGTCGTCGAGGAATCTGAGCAGACTCCCACACAGACTGCTGCAGAGTCAAGTGGTGGACTTCCTAAAGGTGGACAGATTCGTGGGGCAAGGAAAAAGGGAAGACCATAAAATTGACGAGCGCACCGATTGCTCCCTTTGCGATCTCCTCAGTCCCTCATACGAATAATTGTTTAGGCAGTGGTTTGGTACTGGACACTCTTCTCTTAGTGGATTTAAAAATACTTGAGTTGTTCTTAAAATCTACCTTGGAATCCATGGTCAAATCTTTCTGTAATTACATTGTTAAAATGTTTTCAAGGGCGATAGAAGGTGTATGTGCAAAATTGTGTATAGTTGAATCCTAGTTGACAGCCTTGAAAGCCCAGGTAGCAGAGGTTAAGGATGCGTAGATTTTTAACAGTGAGCACTGGGAGTTTGTCATTGCTAAAGACACTGTAGACTCTTTAGTGAAACGGCTCAATCTGGGTCGGGTTCGCTTGCTACTTGCTCAGTTGAGCTGGGGAAAAGTAATGGGGTTATGGTAATTGTAGCCAGAGATCAGAGTGATATAGAACTACCAAAAGTAATCCCCTTAGTTGACCAAAGGCCTTTACTGTGCAGTTCACAGTATTCAGGGAAGGCGATCTCCCCGGCCAACAGGGCTCATCGCCATCTATCATGCAGGCTTCTGTTAAAAAAGAATGAGTTAGTTAGCAGTACATCAAAGCTGCATCTTTCGCCTGAGTCATTACCCGAAGATGTCATCCTGGGGGGAGTTACACCATTAAAGGGGGGGGGGGGGGTCGAATCCACCCCGGAATTATTGTGCGAGGTGTGGCATTTGTGTGACAACTATATGGGGCAGGGTCAGCAAGCATCTTCACATGTAATAATGGCAAGAAGAATGGGTTGGGTGGGGACAAGGGAAAGAGATACTGAGGGGGATTGCATGGTTTTAAATTTTAAGCACCAGGGTTTTGCCAGGTGCGTCCTACATCACAGACATGGTTGTAACAGAACTCTCATGGGTTTTAGGATTCTCCCCCTGGGTTACTTCTATTCCCCGCTGTAGATCCCTTACTAGGATTAGGGGATTCAGATCGGATAATCGTTTGGAGGAGGGAAGAAGGGTTCAGTTGGGGCCAATTCTATTAGCAAACGGAATTCATCCCTTGAGCGGGATAGATGGCATTGATTGACTGACTTCAAGCAGTGATGGGTTGACGCAGGCAGAGGAACATTGTGAAGTTGGTAGGGTGCGGCATTAACCAAGGAATTTTGGTCAAATTAGCGTGTTGGAACATAGCTGGTTTTAACAACAAGAAAGATGATGAGAGGTGGACAAATTTTATAGGTGGCCATCAGATTGTAGCCCTACAGGAGACCTGGGAAGTCGATAACTTGTTTTTTATGGATGGGTTCTCCCCCTTTTTCTTTGCTGACATACCCTCTAATCATGGTAGAGCTTTGGGGGGGGGGGGTGTTACTTACTCTTGCTTCACTGGATATTTCCTTCTCCCCAAGCCCAATAGATACTAGTTCCAAGAACCTGTTGGCTGTAAAACTAGATTTAAGACTGTACCCACCCTAATTGTCAATAATTTGTATAACTCTTTTGTGCAGCCAAAGGTTAATAAGTACCTGTATACCTTAAAAAAGGTTTTTGAAATGTTTGTCGAAGGGGGCATTCCCCTTATTCAGTGCTTATTCTTGGTGATTTTAATGTGTATATGTGTCGATTGGGTTGTATAAATAGTGAAGGCCACTTTACTGACCATCTAGAGGATGCCCATTCTGAGCACACCACACTCTGGGAGCTATTAGAGGCCATCATTGTGGATTGTAACTTGCAAGCAATGTTTTGAAAATGAGAGGGTGGGGGCTCCCATCCCCTTCTTTTATGTGGATGGAATGCACTACTATAATTGATTATATTTTCAGTTCAGCTGCTGTGAAAGGCTAAACGTTTTGAGATTAAGGGTATCCAGTTTAGTGATCACAGCCCTCTTGTTTTTTAGCTAGATTGGGATGTAGGGGCAGTCATCAGGTAAGGTGCAGGAGGTGGAGGTGGAAGCAGGGAGATATGCTGTAAAGGACAGGGCCGGCGCATAAAATGGGACAAAATTATCCCCGATCATTTTGTCAGCAATCTTTATAGCACCTGTGAATCTGAATTCAATTGTTGCTCAAGCATGGAACAGCCCAATGAGAAGGTTCTAAATGTGTTCCAATGAATTTGTGGGCAAGTTGCCAAAGAGCTTAGCAAGCCTGTAGGTAACAGGGACATGGAGGTGGCAGATGGTTTGAGCAAACTTGTTCACAAGCCCAACAGGATCTTATGGTGGTATTGAGACTCCCAGAGACAAAGATGGGATTGTGAAGAGGAGGAAAATGTACAAAACAAATCTGTCTGATAGGAAATCAGAGATCAAAAAGAGAGCTTGGGATGATCTTTTGCAGGTTAGAATACTAACTAATAGCGCAAAGCTTTGGGAGGTGCTCACCAGACCTCTTTTTAAAGAATCTAGAAACAATGTAATGGATTGCGTCATTGCCCCAGATGTTTGGGTTCTGCACTTCCAGAGCATGTATGAAAGTTTTGTGGAAGTGATACAGACTGCAGATGAGGAGGCACGGTGTGGGGGCTACACTCTTGGTTTAACTGAGGTGGAGATATTTGACACAATTGTAACTATGCCCAATGGAAAGGTTCCAGGTCCTGATGGGGTGCCCGCTGATTTGTTTAAATCAGAATCACAAGTTTGGGCAAACATTTTAGTCCAGGTAGGTAATGGTGTCTGTAAGAAAAGGATTCTACAGTCCTTCTTCTAAAGCTATCATTGTCCCTGTTAGAAATGGGGGTTCTGGTTGGCTAGGGTATGTATCTAAGCCAGGCAGAACCCACCCACTCTAGTCAGGGCAAGGGAGTTACACGTCCAAGATAACCCCTGCTCACCCACTTGGTAGCTTGGCACGAGCACTCAGGCCTATCCCAGAGGCAATGTGTAAAGCGCTTGCACAGCACACACAACACACGTGATGCACTATCCCCACCACAAAGAAAACACAACACTAATTTATATGAAAATATACTGTATTGTACACAACACAATTATTAAACCAAACACAACATGTCAGTAAAATCCTGCTACCTTAGCAGTTGTCAGAACGTTACACATTAGTTACTCTGCAGAACCAGCAGTAGTCGCATATAACACACAGGTTACTTATTATTCTGCAACATAAGCAGTAGTCAGGAATTGCATTACCACAAAAATGCACTTGTCCTAAAAGTACCATAAATGCCTGTACCAAGAGCATTATAAAACAGATGGCAAGTCAAGAAAACATATTAGCATGTCATGCCCATGAAAGGAACATTTAGCAAGCATACATGCAACACATCATAATTAAAACAGGGAGGTTACATATAAATCATTAATGTCCATACCACAGGAACATAAGAAATATGTAGGTCCTGTAGAAAGTACTTATTTCCTTGATGAAAGGCACTTCCTGTGCCCAGAAGCAAACAAAGGGAGCCCCTGGCTCTCTGTCACGCTAAACAAGGGCCTCGCAGTAATTCCAGGGGGTGCAGGGCGACACACAGCCTCTGTGGTTTTATAATGTGCCCCTCCTGGGGCCTGCAATTTCTGGGCGCCCCCTCGGGCCTCACCGGCCCTCAAGAGGGAGGGCCAAAGTCAGCCAAAACAATTGGGGCCATGGAAGTGGCCGGGACTCACCCGAGTCTCACAGGTCCCGACCACGACAAGGGGGGACTTTTTGGGAGCCTCCCCCGAGGTTTCACCCTGCCCGCACCCTCCCGGGAATTACTTAGGTTCCGTTGGGGCAGGGAGAGCCTCTGATGAGGCTTCCTTCCCCCCTGCCCATCGTCAGGACTCTTGAGAGGGACTCTGGTGGGGCAGGGAGCCTCCGATCAGGCCTCCCTTGCCCACCCGTCTCCCTCTGCACACGACAGGCTCTGACATGAGCAGGCATCGAAGTGGGTGTCTACTTGTGCCCCGGGGGCGCTCCTTGGAGCATACTTCAGCCCGGGGGCACGGTAGGAGCGCGCTCGCTCCTTTCCATTCCTTAAATGGTGCCCCGGGGGCACAGGGGACAGCGCAGCAAGTAAATTTCGTGCCAGGTTCCTGTTGTAGAAAACTGCGCACATAGGCCCTGCTCTAGGCTACTTCAGTGGGTGGCGCAAGCAGCGCTGCAGGCCCACTAGTAGCATTTAATTTACAGTTCCCTGGGTATAGAGATAACACCGTACAAGGGACTTAAAGGTAAATTAAATATGCTAAATAGGTTTAAGCCAATCATACCAACTTTAGATGGGAGAGCACCTGCACTTTAGCACTGATCAGCAGCGATAAAGTGCTCAGAGTCCTAGAGCCAACAGCGATAGGTCAGAAAAAATAGGAGGAAGGAGGCAAAAAGTCAGGGGATGATCCTTTCCCTCATCGATACGCTCATAAAGGTTATAGGGATAATTATTTTGTTTAGGTTAGTATACTGGTCTGAGCAAAATATGTGATTTCTGGACTTCAATATGAGTTCATGCCTGGTAAAGACACTTTGGATCAATGTCTGAACCTACAATTGATTATTGGTAAATATATACAGTAGCAAAGAAGGACTTATTACATATGGCTTTTATGGATATTAACTCTGCGTTTGATCATGTGAATAGAGCAGAATTGTAGAGGATGCTGATTGACCTTGGGGTGGATCAAAATATAGTGTATTTTTGTGTGATTTACATTTTGGACTTTCTACCTCAATAAGGTACGATCAGGAAGAGCATCTGACAGAGTCTGTGAGCCTCCATAGATAGGTCAGGCAGGGCTGCCTTCTGGCCCCCTTTTCATTTATTTTATACATCAGCAATTTGGGTGCTGAACTATGTGTAGCTTGCAAAGATATCCCAAGGGTTGGCTCTCAGCTAGTTCATGCCCTTCTTTACGCGGATGACGCAGTCCTAATTTCTAGGACCGCTGTAGGTTTGCAACAGTTGGTTGATTCATTTGTGGCCTTCATGAGCATCCTCAATTTCAGTGCTAATTATCTCACATCACATATCATGGTGGTCGGCACTAGAAAACCTCAGAAAAAATGCTTCGTTGTGGGCAAACAATTTGTCAGGGTCCCGTTCTTCCCATACTTGGGTGTCTTTTTTGATGAGAAAGGTTCCTGGGGCCCCAAATGAAACTAAAAAGGAATGTATTTACAAGAGCTGCAGTCGCAACTCTACATTTTGCTAAAAGGTTGGGGGTTAAACTGATGCAGGCTCTTGTTAAAGTTTATAAGAGCAAATGTATCCCAATGGCCAGCTATTGTTGCGATATATGGGAAATTGAGGATATTTAGACTGCGGAAAATAAATTCTTGTTTGATTGTTGAATTGTTGGCTGTTCCACAGTTAGTACCCACATATGTTATACATGAAGAGTTGGGGTTCAAGTATATTTGCGACCAATTAGCTCTTGTGCCATTGCTCAGGTGGATCAGGGTATGGTGTAACCCGGTATTAGTCCATAATCTGGCAATCAGTAAAGATTCCTGGACCCTAGACAGGGCACTACAAATCCTGTGGATTAAATATATAAAGGAAGTATTGTGTAAACTGGGTCATCCTGATTTATGTGAGCACCCGCATACAATCACAAAGAGGAGTTTCATTTGGGCTAAGAAGCACTTTGCCCATGTGCTGGGTTTCGAAAGGGAGGCGCATGAACTTAGTAAACCTACAGTCTGATCCTATCTTTTATTGAAGACCGGTCCCCTGACCTGAGAGAGCCGTATTTGATCTCTGTTACACTGTTTCAACATCAATCGTTGCTAACAAGATTTAGACTTAGGCGGTCATTCTGACCCTGGCGGTTTTCCGTGGTCCGCGGGAGCACCGCCAACAGGCTGGCGGTGCTCCTTTGGGCATTCTGACCGCGGCGGTACAGCTGCGGCCAGAAACGGAAAGTCGGCGGTCTCCCGCCGGCTTTCCGCTGCCCAGGGGAATCCTCCATGGCGGCGCAGCTTGCTGCGCCGCCATGGGGATTCTGACCCCCATACTGCCATCCTGTTCCTGGCGGTTTCGGCCGCCAGGAACAGGATGGCGGTATGGGGTGTCGTGGGGCCCCTGGGGGCCCCTGCAGTGCCCATGCCAATGGCATGGGCACTGCAGGTGCCCCCGTAAGAGGGCTCCACTTAGAATTTCAGTGTCTGCTTAGCAGACACTGAAATTCGCGACGGGTGCTACTGCACCCGTAGCACCCCTTCCACTCCGCCGGCTCCATTCGGAGCCGGCTTCCTCGTGGAAGGGTGTTTCCCGCTGGGCTGGCGGGTGGCCTTTTGGCGGTCGCCCGCCAGCCCAGTTGGAAACTCAGAATGACCGCCGCGGTCTTTTGACCGCGGTACGGTCTTCTGGCGGTTCCCGCTTGGAGGGCGGCGGCTTAGATTCACCCCCTTAATTTCTTACAATGGTCTCTGGCGGTCCCTCAGGGGAAACATGCAGTGGAAGAGAGAGGTCCCTGTTCGTGCGATGATTTCTGCCCGCAAGATACGGTGCACTTTTGCAAGTTTTTTGATACAGGCAGATAGGATTAGGAAGAGTTTGACTGGATGGAATGTTCTTTTTACGTCATGAGTTTTGGATATGAATTTTGCATCTCTATTTTTTAATGTGTCTTTAAATTGTATTTGCATCTGGTTTTATTTATGATAGTATGATACTGTATAGTAATGTAATTGAATGTTATGCTTGGATTTTTATTAATTGTGTGCTTTTGTGGTTTTGACTGACTGACCGAATGCCTATTGTCAGGGAACAGCAATTGCAGTCCATTCTCCTCTTAGGACCTGTCTTCTGCTCGTGGTCACATCATGTGAGAACAAACTGTACTGCCCTTCACATAGGATAGTACCCAGGCCGTAAACAACGATCTCGAGCTGCTTGCCAGACTACTTACCAGTATGAAAAACGATATTCACCTCACTTTCAATCATTGCTTTCCTGGGGAATTTGCTTCAATTAGGGGTACAGTTATGTTCAAGTGGAAGCACAGGTACATTATCGGAAACATTGATAGAAGAAAAGACAGATCTTACAATCAATTCTAGACATAGTAACAATACAAGTAACCTTTGGTAGTGAGCCAAATGAAAAACTGAAAGACAGATTTCCAGAAAGAATACAGGAACATTTAACATCATTGGCAATTTCACAGACAACAGACACATTTTCTGAGTTTTGAGCCTAGACGTACGGAAAAAATGTAAGCACTGTTTAAAGATTGCGAAGGGCAAGTCAGCCATCCTTGTAGTAGACAGAAGGGGCAAGTGGTCAAATCAACCATAAGGTGAAGTATGGATACCCACGAGAGGTTTTATGGTCCCCCAAGCATCATTCACTGTGACGTCAAGAGAGTATTGCATCACATATGCTTGGAAACTATCGAGCAGTCTCATTTTTGCTTTGTGTGTTCTTTTATTTAGATTTCAAGGCATCAAAAATCAACTTAGCTTAAAGACAACAGCCCTGAGGGTAGACGCTTGATTCACTATAAGGCCCCAGCATTAAAGATGGGAATGGCTTTTAAAAGTCAGCAGGAGGTAGTAGTGGGGCAACAGATACCAACCAAGTTTGAGTGTGTTGTTTTCAGAGTGATCATGGTACACCAGTAATTTAAAACTCTTGGCCTGAGGGTATCCGGATAACCCTGGTCTCTCCTCTCTTGCTTGTCCAACTCCAGTGGTTTCCTTATCATTTATTCATTTGTGGTGACTGGATGAGTTGGGAGGTGGCATTTGGAACCACGTGGCTTCTGCAAGATCCTGGCACAAGATACCATTTAGTAGTAGAGTGTCCTGAAAATACCATAATTGCCCACCACCAGCAACCACCAGCACAAATCAAGCACTGTCAATGCCAAATCTTTCATCCTTCTTCCCTAACTCATGCCCTGAAGAGAATTAGCTGCCTCTTGTTCTCACTCACTGAGTTATAGAAAATAATTTCACATCCTCTTCCATACCTCTCTAACTCTTTTTCAAAAACCTACATCTACTCCTCAAAACTACTATCATGAGGCCTCTAGTCCTATACCTGCCCCTCCACGCAGTGTATTCCACCCAATTACCGCCTTACGTTATATGTGAGGGTGATACATTTTCTAACATCTGCTTTTCACTATCACTGCCCATGTATGTTATTCATTTTTGTTAACATTAAATACTCAGAGGCCCCATCTGTGTGCATATCAATGGCACAGCTGATTAAAATATGTTATCAAATGCATTTGAAAAAAATATTGTATCCTAAATATCGCTCACAGAAATATTGCCCCATTGGAGTTACTAATGGAAAACCTACAACCAACAGAGCAACGTTTTTGTAAACAATATTTAGTCAACAATATATATACGAACATATATTTTTATTATCAATAATTTGACATTTGGCCCTAAAAGACCAACTTGTGGTAACTTGTGCCTTACGAATGCCGTTATGATTCTGTAAGAACTAAAACTGATGTTACTGGGTATAACGAACATGGCCGCAGAACAACAACGCCTTACATGAGGCTACTTTTACAAATTCACATAACAGCTATTTACATGGTAAAAGATAATCCATCAAATTGCCCATGCTATGGACAACCAACAATACAGAAGAAGGTAAACTATCAAAATCTTTTAGAAGTTATGTCCGTAAACATGATACACCACAAAGATTTAGGCCAGATCAAACTCTCGCACTTTTAGGAAAACCAAAATGAACCATTTATAAACTAGACCAGGGTAAGGGAATTATGCAAATCTGCAGCCAGCGGATTTTCCATATAATTATGGATTTGCCGCATTTGCCACATAATCTATCAATTTCCGCATAATCTGCAGATTTTATTAAAAAAGCTTCTAGCTCAACAGAGTCAAAAGTTACTAAAGCATGGGGACCTGTGTTCCTGTGCTCTGGAAGGCCCTTTGTAATGGTTGACTGGTCAGCTTTCTGTTGCTCACTGATGGACTTGGGTGTTAAATTGGTACTATTCAGATTAAATATTTTCTCAGACAGCCTTACAAAGTATAAAAATAACAAAATAGTGAAGTAATACTACAACAAATGTGCTGCACTATGCTGCATAATTTGCCTTATCGTGCAGCAATATTTAGTCAACTCTGCCCCATAATTTGATAATCTTTTCCTCATAATTCTAGAGACATTGTGTGTAATTAAACTCTACTCACCATACGCAGGCAAATAACAAGGCACATCGGAGTAATGGTAATTTCTGAACTGTACATAAACGCACAGAGGTGTAGAAATAACTATAATACTCTACTAGTGGATACACGCTCTATACAAAGCACATAACACATTTGTATTAAGGAAGGGTCACTTTACTATATTTTTAAATTTGTATAGATGAAGGTGCTGGTGGTGGGCAAGTTTTAATTTGTGTTAGGTGGTTGGAGATGGTGGGCACCAGCACTATTTTTTTTTGGGGGGGGGGCAATATCTATTTTTCTTCATCAGACTTTGAACGAGAGTGAGAGTGAGAAAGCCAGAAAGGGATAAAAACGAGAAAGAGAAAGAGAAAGAATGCAATGCAGGGATAAAAAATTGCAAAAGTGAGATAAAGAGACAGGAAGCGTAGGGAGGTGAAAGAAAGAGTCACAAAGTGGAATCACAACTAGTCCGCTTTGGTATTTCACATCCCCACATTTGGGCAGCACAAGCAACGATCCCCCGGAAGAAAATTGGACCACTTGACTTATTTAATTTTTACAAATTAAGTGCTATATTGGTGTCATTGTCAGCTGGTATGATGCGCCTCTGTGTGATTAGTCGGCTGCATATATCGTGCAGAACTGAGGCTGCTATCGGTGCAAGTATAGGCCAGGCAACATTTCCCTTCCGCCTGGCCTTTCACGCCTCGACCACGTGTGTGAAGCATTCTTCATGTCAAAATGAAACTCGAGGCTGAAGCGAAAACAAGAAGTGTCTGGAACATCTGATAATTCAGGTAGTGCCATCTGCTTCGTCGCCAGCTGCCAGCCGCTCAGCTTCCAGGAAATCTTATTATTAGATAACGGATGTGCCAACCTTAGGGGATGCTAAGAGCTTGCAAGACAAACAAACAATTAAACAACAAAACACCGAAAGAATCTATTTAGCATTTCTGTTATCTAGAGTGGAATGGATTACTGCACACCTGTACCACAACTGCGCAGATACAATTAGTTTTTGATGCTTCAAGAAGTGTGGGCAGCATAATTTACAATTGTATAACTCTTCTCTGGCTGTCACACTTTGGGGCAAAGGGCTTCTCTGTGAAACAGCCTATCTGCCTAAGGCTACCAACATTGCCGGGGTGGGGAGAATTTAAGGTCAGCTTTGTGAGAGAATGGGGCGTTCCTTCGACTGCTATGTTGAGGCGGCTAGGCCTGGAAACAAAGGGGCTTATTTACAAGTCCCTTGCGTCCCCTACCATCACTTTCTTTACGCTGCAGCAGCGCAAGCAGTTCACACTGCACTCCATCTACAAACTGGGTAATGGGACCATCGCACCAGTTTGAAAAGCCCTGCACCTCATTATACCTGCGCTACGCATAATGTATGCAGTGTGGTTGTTCCCACGTCAAAAGCCACGCAGAAGTTGCGCAGTGAAATTTACTACATTTCACTGTGTTGTTCTGTGACTTCACTGCATCAAAAATGTAATGCCTGCTGAGAGCAGGCGTTAAAGTGACATAGGGCTTTTTAACATGGGAGCCTTCCATGCATTGCTGGACTAGCGCTAGTCCAGCAATCCATCAGTTTGGTGCCACAGATGCATCAGAATTTCTGGCGCATCTGTGGAAACGTGTGCTACAGAGTGCTGTATCATAAATACAGCACGGGTGCATCTATTCCGATGGGCTAGTTTGATGTAAATGAGACCCAAAGACTTGCAGTGGCAATCGATAGCTGACAAAAAAACAGCTGTCTTTGCCCAGTCCTGCATCTCTAACAATAAACAGTAGGCATTCTAAAAGGTACCTTTGTTTGATGACGTCTAGGTGGGTTTTGGTCAATCACGGAATGGCCGCTTTAAATCTTGCTGCCTTCTCCCAGTCCTTGATGTTAAATGGGGGACTGTCGGCCTGGCACATGTTAGAATGTCATCTCCTCCCATACCAATGAGATCAGGAGACAGATGGGCATCGTTTTCACCCAAAGCACTGGTGCTGTAGAAAGGGATGAAAGTAGGGTCACAACACTATATATTGGCATCTTTATGAAAGATCACTACCTCTATGCTTATGTGTAGTAGTTTAGTTCATTTGTTTCAAAATTGGCGTCATTGGGTAGGCATCAACTGGACATGTTCAGCAAGGCCTGGCTGCAGTGCTGGTTTAGAGCAGGAACCACTTGACGTCTAAACTGGTTGCTGTTACAACGAGGAAACCACATTTGGTCCATTCCCATGACACCGCCTTAGTGTACTTCTATGCAGTGTGCAACATGAGAGGACCTCCTTTATCCATCGAACAACCTCTGGTGTTCTGGAGAATAGGACAGCACGGAAGGCATGTAGATGAAGGCAAAAGAAATGGTGAAAAATGTCTGGCAGAGGATTTCGTAAACTGCAGAAGAGCATAATTGAAATTCAGGAAAATGACGAAGCAAAAGAATACTAGTTCTACAGAAACTATAACAGAAGCTTCTAGAAGTATTTGGTTTTTTTTTTTGGGGGGGGGTCACACACTGTGCCACATATAAAACTTGTAGAACCACTTGCAAAGGGCAATCACAAAAAGAGTGTGTGTGTATTATGCATGTAAGCTTAAAATGTTTAGCTCTGACTTTGTGGATGTCTCTGTCTATACATATCTGTCAATATATATCTATCAATATATATATATATATATATATATATATATATATATATATATATATATATATATATATGTATAAACAAATATATGTATAAGCATGTGTATACATATTTATGTATATATATATATACATATATATATATATATATATATATAGACATATATATATATACACACACACATACCCACATGTACATCCATACATCGAAAGCTAACATTGAACATTTTAAGGGTACATGTAGGCTCGTGCATTGCCACAAACAATGCCCTGCAGTGATTGATATATAAATTTGCTTGGGAAGTTGAATTACCTTTAAACACATCAACAGTTGCGGTGGTAGGACCCAAGTGTGGGGTCAGGATCAACAGAATCTGGTCATGGGCCCACCCGGACAACTCTCTAGTGACACTGCTGCATAAATTAGGAAGATAACAGGCTTGCAGAGCAGTCGCATTGTTTAGAAAACAAATTCCTGCCTGACAAACTAGGTTGCTTCTTCTGTTGAGATGACAGATGAGTTAAGGGGTTCTTTCCTGAGAAAATCAAGAGAATGGGCCAGAGAAAAAAGAAGCCCACAATCTAGGGCAGTAGAGAGATCATGTGGCGGCTCCTACATTGATGTAGTTGCCAGAGTTCTATCTAACAAGGTGTACCACAGAATATCATAGCCATAAATATTGTCTGACCCAAATATTGTGTCATAAATATTATTTACAAAACCTTTGCCACATTGGGTGGGTAGATTTTATTTTATCAAAATCAATGGGGCAAACGTTTTGCAACCTTAATTTAGGAAACAATATTTATGTCTAAAGATATTTTGACTAAGATATTCTGGTACCATAACAATCTGTCATCATCAGACTGTATGAGAACCAAAATGAACAAAGAAGGCCACCCTATTTCTCTAATGCATCTCACCCCAACATCATTAATGGAAACAGCAGGTGATAGTGGCGGCCCCGTAAACAGGCAAGCCTATTTACTAATTCTGAGATGAGGGTATAGAGCCCTTCACTCCACGGCACTCAGCTGACCATTCGCCTTCGAGAAGGCAACCCTATCCAGGAGTATCAGTCCATTTTCTGGCCTGTGTACAACTGACTAGCGGTTCAGGCAAGGGAAACGTTTGGCTAGACATAGCAACAGCTCCATTGGGCTAAGCCACCCAGTCAAGCTTTCGCCCTTGGTACGTGACAGAGACGCCCCTGGTGGAATAAACTCATTTGACGAAGAGATCAAGGGCACCTTGAAGTTATAATATTGTTAGATTGGGTGTGCTTTTTCTTTGATTAAAATGGGCCATCAACTACTATTGACAGCATCAACGGAAGGACAGTCCTGCAAGGAACTGATATTGCTTGGGGGGTGCATTTCATGGTAAAAAGTATGCAGGAGGTGAAGTTGGGCTCATTCTACTCCTGGCAGTTGCCACTGAAAAGCAGGGTCACACAAGGGTCTGCTGAGTATCCAGTCCCGTTTAATAGTCATTTATTAAATCTTCAGATTTTAATAGGGATTAACATTGAGACATCAATGCCAATAGGAGTTCAGTTACCTAACGTCAAGTAATGATTGGCAGAGAGATTATCAAGGCCTACTCCTGCATCTGGGCATGCACACTAAAGGTGGCCATTCTCACGGTGATTACCCTTCATCACGACAACCAGGACTGGCGGGGAAAGCGAGCAGATGCGGAAATGTGAACTTGCAGCCAGATCACCTTCCTGGCTCAAGAAAACAATTATTTAAATGGCCAGAGAGTGTATTGTTTTTGCTGTACTGCGTTTGGCACAATGTGTTTATATTTATGTTGAAGCTGCCTTGCAGAGCTCTGGCCAGGTTTTGTAGTCTTTAACTTAAGCTTCACAAGAGGCAATAAGCAGAAAGGACAGTGGAAGCAAATAGGCCCCAGGAGCTACTTGTGGAAATTCTGGCCACCGTGTAATTGAGCTGTAGGCAAATATAGCTTCTAAAACAAGGGGGTTGGCAGTAATTGATGTCACAGTATATTGCTGCATACAGAGGTATCGGGCAAAATGGAGATTAGCGGAAAGATGACGCCCAGGGGACTCTTATATTGTTGTCTGAACAAGTCAGAAACCCTCAGGAGATAAATCACAGTGATTGCTGAAAGGCCAGCCTCATTTATGCAGCAAAGTTTTTACCCAGAGACCAGGGAATTAACATACTTGCACGTGCGGAGGTCCAAATGCTCTTGAAGTGTAATTTTGGTCAGACAATAATTTTTGTGAGACTGGAAAGACAGTTAAATCTTTCCCTGTTTCCTTTTATTCACCTATAGAGATAGTGAGCCTATGTTGGTGTTTTACTGCCCTGCATTTTTCACACATTTTCCTCAAGATCAATACTTGCCATTCAAAATCGAGCCACAGCAAGGTCTTTCAGGACTCTAGTGGACAAAGTGTAAGGAAGGGAAAGGGTAGTGAGAGAAATGAGGTAGTCTGAAGTTAGAAGATGTGGTGGCGCGCAGATTAATTTTACATTAATAGATTTGTATACCACTAAGTATGGTATCCCCTACATGTAAGATACGCCGCAAACATTTCTAGTCATAGGATGCCGATAACCCTAAATCTCTGTGTGTGTGTGAGTGTGTGTGTATATATAGATAGATAGATAGATAGATAGATAGATAGATAGATAGATAGATAGATAGATAGATAGATAGATAGATAATGGCTAGCAATTATAGGTATCAATTTGATATGCAGCCTGGCATTAGAAAACAAAAACAAAGAGAACGACTATGAGTTTATCTTCATGGCACCCATCAGGAGATGAATCTGTGACCCTGAAACTAAACATGTCCTAATTAGAGATACAGTCTTGTTTAACATGACCGTTTGACTCAAGCAGTAATGCATGGCCACATTGTGTGGCACTGCTGGCTGAATTACTAGGGCATGAAAATGGCTATTTACCAATCACATTACGTGCTTAAATGTAATTTATTCATCTGTTAATACATTTAAAATTATTATTATTACAAAATGTATCCCAGCACTTCAGAAAGGGCAAAGGTTTAATACCGTCCTCCGTGAGTCCACTCTGTTGTTGTACATTAATTTGTGTGAAACATATACAAATCAGCACTCTGTAGGTCAGAGGTATGTGCGTATAATATAATGCAGATGTATGTGCATCTCTTTTTCTTCCCAAGCTTCTAGTATTCTATTTTCCTAGTATATTATATTTTTAGATCTCAGCTTTAAAACTTTAATAAAATGCTAGATGAACTTTACTTGCACTAATAGAAAATGGCTATTTCTCTCCACTCAGCAGTGAATGTCTTATTTTAATTCCCGCTAATGTTATTCTGAATAAAAAGCTTGACATACTACTCCTAATCTGCCAAGAGACACATTGGGGATTTTAATACCAAAGAGGGCGACCCAAAATCCACTGTCTTCGATGTGGGTCAGTAGAGATTGATAGTCACTTATTGAATGTCTGAATGCAGCAGTAAAAACATACTGCTAGGTACCTTCAGCCAAATATTATCCATACCCATGCAGTATTTTGTTTGAATTTTGTGAGATATAAACTGTTTGAAAATGCACTAGGCTGTTCACCTTTTGCAATTGGCTATAAATGCAGTGACTGTGACTATTAGACCTGTCAGCTCTTGGTGTGGTTTCCACTGTCTTTTTACTTCTGACCTCCCGCTTTTGATCCTGTGCTGGATTTCGTTTTTGCTGGGTTTAGGAATCTGGACACTTTACCACTGGTTATCAGTGTTAAAGTGCAAGTGCTCCCTGTCTAAATTGTTTGGGTGATTGATTTATCCATGGTTGATATAACTGATTTGCTAGTAAGTCCCTAGTAAAGTGCACTATGCGTTTCAAGGGTCTGTAACATAGGCCCAAGGCAGCCCCATGGGCAAGGTGCAGTGTATTTAAAAGGCAGGGCATGTGTGTTTTACGTGTCCTGATAGTGAAATACTCCTAAATTTGGTTTTCCCTATTACAAGGCCTATCTCTCCCATAGGGTAACATGGGATTGCCTTGAAATATCTTTTAAGTGTAACTTCCCATTGGGAGCAGAGAGAAATGTGGAGTTTGAGGTTTCTGAACTCACAACATAAAAATACATCTTTTGGTGAAGTTGTTTTTTAAACTGTTGGTTTAAAAATGTCACTTTTAGAAAGTGGGCATTTTCTTGCTTAACCATTCTGTGCCTCTGCCTGTCTGCTGAATACACGTCTGGGTCAGGATGACAGTGGGGCTGTTTATGCATTCACTCAAGACAGTCAAAGGGGGCTGAAGTGTGCCCTGCATATCCTGATGGCCCGTCACCAGGTTGATGGGTCTTCCTGAGCTAGAGTGGTGGGAGGAGCTGACACTTGCACTTGAATAGAGCTGTGCCTGTCCTCATACAAAGCAGTCTCCAACCCGCTGGAGTGTGTCTAGGGCCATGGCAGGAGAAGGCCGGGTCCTGTGGACTACAAAGACTTCTCCTTGAAGTTGCCTACTTCAAAGACAGAAATGGGTATATGTACTGGACCTCTGACACAACCTAGTTAGAATCCTTCTAGGGTATGGATATTCTGTCAGGAAGAAGAGCTAGATGGTTTAGGAGGGCCTGTGACTCTGTCTGTTGCTTTGTTATGCTGTCCTGCTGCTTGCTGCTTCTGACCTGAGAGTGCAAGGACTGGACTTGGCTTTCTACATTCTGCTTCCAAAGGTTCTCAAAGGGATAGGTTAAGGAGTTCTTTCCCTTCAGGAAAACCTGCACGGAAGAGACTCCTAAAGTGTTTCACCTGTAATCAGGAGGGGCATTCCAGGGGAAGTCCCACAGCCCCCAACTGGTGTGCAGTCACTAGGGTGACCAGTGTAGCGCTTGGAGTGGAGTTGGCCCTAGTTAGTGGTGGGGAGCCAGCGGAGTTAACCTTAGTCTCCCTGGGTGAGGGTGAGGTGGTCCAGAGAACCCTCATGCCTAACAACACTAAGAAGTACAGGCAGCAGTTGACCATCAATGGGAGGCGGTGGAGGCTCTGAGAGACACAGGAGCCTGCATGACAACTGTCCACTGTCATTTGGTGTCCGAAAAGCAGGTAATCCCTAATGTGGTCCACCAGGTTGTAGCAGTAGATAACAGTGAGATCCAATGTTTGGTAACTCAGGTTCTCTTTGAATGGGGGAGTCTCAGGTTCCTTGAGGGAAGCTGTGAGTCCATTCATTCCTGTTGACTGTCTGCAAGGGAACGACCTGAAGCATGCCGCCTGGTAGGAGGTGAAGCTCGGGTCGCACTTGGAAATGTTAGAATTGCCAGAGTGGGTGTGCATGACCACACGGTCCACGGTTGCCAGAGAGGTTGATCGTAAGGGCTTGGAGCCTGAAACTGTGGCCTGTCAGAAGAGGGAGGGGCAAGAGGCATGAAAAACCCACTACTGTGTTTCCCATGGTCTGGGAGGAGACTGAGCCTGAGGGGGATGCCGGACCTACAGGGAAGGAAGTGGCCGAACTGGGGGACATACCTGAGCAGATCCATTGGCAGCAAGAAGGAGGTCCGAACAGGGAGGAGTTCTGCGCAGCATCGAAGTAGTGCCCCGCTCGTCGGGTTCTTCAGAAACAGGCCAAGGCCCAGGCAGCTGAAGACACCTCTGGATCTCACCTGAGCTACTGGGAGAATTATCTCATGTATAGTGAGCTTAAGGTTTCTGAGTCTAGGACAGCCTGTGTGCTGGTGGTACCCCAGGTTTCAGAGTCTTTCTACTAGGTCTGGCTCATGATGTGCCACTGGCAGGTCACTTGGGGCAGGACAAGACCTTTGACAGGCTGTCACCCACTTTTATTGGTGCCAAATGAGGAAGATCTCAGATGTGTTGCAGGACCTGTCAAATCTGCCAGGTGAGTGGCAAATCTGGGAAGAGGTGCAAGGCTCTTCTTCAACCATTTCCTGTTTTGAGCATCCCTTTTGAGCGGGTGGTCTCTGGATCTCAAGACAGCCATGGGCAACAGGCTTAACGTGGTTTTGTTGAACCATGCCACCCGGTATCTGGATGCTATCCCTTTGAGGACAGTGTCTGTGCCTACCATGACCAGGGCATTTATGGGGATCTTCACCCATGTGGGTTTTACCAAGGAGGTAGTATCTGACTGGGGGACCAGTTTCATGTCGTTGTACATGAAAGCCATGTGTGTGTGGTGTTACTTACAAGTTTACCATGTCTTACCAACCCAAAGCAGTGGGTTGGTTGAAAGGTTCAATCGTACCCCGAAGGGCACTATTATGGGTCTCTCAAAACACATGAGGTGTAAGTGGGACGTTCTATTACCATGCCTGTTGTTTTCCTACAGGGAGGTACTGCAAAAGGGTGTTCACTTCAGCCCTTTTGAGATTCTGTAGGGGCTCCCAAGGATGTATTCAGTTACATGCTGGTCTTCTGGAACCAGACAGCCCGCTTCCAGAAACATGCCCAGGAAAATCTTTAAGCTAGCCAGGAAGACATGAAACACTAGTATGACCAGAATACCACTCTGGTTGAGTTTCAGCCTGGCCAGCACAAAATCTGGGTGAATGTCCTGGTAGAGCGTTGGCCTGGGCGATCTGAGGTGCAACAGCATAACAGTAATGTTACCTACAAGGTGGACTTGCAAACCCCTAACCCTTTGAGGGTCCTACATGTGAACCACCTCAAGCCACACTTTGAGAGGTCTGAGTTGACCATGCTCTTGGTCACGGATGATGGGGTGGAATAGAAGAATGAACCTCTCCCAAACCTCCTGGTTTCCAAAGAGCAAGATGGGTCAGTGTAGAGTGTGAACCTCTCCCCTACTCTGACTCTAGAACAGCATAGAGACAATTACCAGTTACTGGGACAGTTCATCTCCATGTTCTCACTCATTTCCTGAAGTCACCCAATGGTGTATCTACGATATTGACACTGGAGACAGCCTTCCTGTTAAGCATACATCTTACAGGTTGACTGATACAGCAGTCCTTGGTCCAGCCCTGTGGTTCTGGTCCCAAAAGGCTGCTCCACCTAGTGTCACACCTGAAGTGAGGTTCTGTGTTGACTACGTGGGCTCAGTGCTGGCGCCAAGACCAATGTGCACCCCATCCCCCAAGCTTATGAGCTCATTGACCGGTTGAGAGCTGCTAAGCTCTTCAGAACCTTTTATCTAATGTCTGGGTACAGGTAGATTGCCTTGATCAAATGGGCGAAAGAGAGATCTGTATTCTCAACACCAGATGGGCATTATCAGTTCCGTGTTATGCCTTTTGGTTTGAAGAACGCCCCTGCCACATTCCAGAGGGTGGTCAACCAGGTCCTGGCGGGGCTTAGAAAACATCAGTGCCGCCTACCTAGACAACATTGCTGTCTTCAGCTCTAACTGGGAGGACCACTTGCACCACCACCAGGAAATGTTGAGGGCCCTGCAGAGTGCAGGCCTCACTATCAAGGAAAATAAGTGCCAGATCGGGCAGGGGTCTGTGGTGTACTTGGGACACCGGGTAGGGAGCGGCTTGGTGGAACCCCTACAAGCCAAGATTGACACCATTCTGGCATGGGCACTCCCCAAGCCCCAGACAGAGGTGAGGGCCTTTTTAGGCCTCACTAGATAAAAAAGGAGATTCGTCAAGGGGTATGGCACCATTGTTGCTGCCTTGACAGACCTGACTTCCAGGAAGCAGCCACGTCAGGTGATCTGGACAGAGGCGTGCCATCTGGACAGAGGCGTGCCAGACTGCTTTTAATGCCTTGAAGGAGGCCATGTGCACTGGACCTGTGCTCAAGGCTCCTGACTTTTCCAACACATTTATGGTGCAGACAGATGCCTCAGAGCATGGTGTGGGAGCCATGCTTTCACAGTTAAATGAAGAGGGCCTCTATCAATCTGTAGCCTTCACCAGTCGGCGGTTATATCCCAGGGAACAAAGGTGGAGCACAATAGAAAGGAAAACTTTTGCTATGGTCTGGGCACTGAAGAAGCCAAGACACTTCTTGTTTGGGACCCACTTCAGGGTTTAGACAGACCACAGGTGGTTAATGCAGATGAGGGATGAGAATCCTACACTGTTGAGGTGGTTCATCTTCTTACAGGAACTGGACTTTATGGTGGAACATTGCCTTGAAACAGAACATATCAATGTTGATTGTGTTTCAAGGTTCTTCCGCCTCAGTGAAAGAACTCCCAAGAGGTTGGTAGTTCTTCCCACTTTCAGCTGGAGGGTACATGAGTTAGACCTTTCAGTTCTTGGTGTGGTTTTCCTTGTCATTTTACTTCTGACCTCCCGTTTTTTTATCCTGTGCTGAATTTTGTTTTTGCTGGCTTTAGGACTCCGGACACTTTACCAGTGCTGCCCAGTGCTGTAGTGTAAGTGCCCCCTGTCTAAATTGTATTGGTGACTGTTTTATCCATGATTGGCATATTTGATTTATAGTAAAGTGCACTATGTGTGCCCAGGGCTTGTAAATCAAATGCTACCAGTGGGTCTGCAGCAATGATTGTGCCATTCACATGAGCAGTCCTGTAAACATGGCTTCAACCTGCCACTGCAGTGTCTATGTGTGCAGTTTTAAACTGCCATTTTGACCTGGCAAGTGCACCCACTTGCCAGGCCTAAACCTTTCCTTTAACTACATGTAAATCACGAACTAGTTAAGAATGAGAACCCACAGGAGTTATATATTTTGGAGAGAAAAATTCTCACTGCAGTCTTTTCAGTAGTCAAAGTACAGTCTTTATTAATTAATTCCAAAGTTATCAGGAAAATCAGGTTGACACGTGTTCTGAACACACGAATACAGCCAACGAGTGCCGTTTCTTCACTTGAAATCGACCACTGGTATTTGGACCATAAACGATATGATGTGTTGGTACATTTGACAATGGCAATTTATGACATGATGTGCTGCTTTACATTATAATGCCTTGAGAAAGCCCTAGGTGGACTCACCATAGAGGGCGAAACACGTGTCGGCTGTTTCTTCGGCTTACAATTTTCAACCTGATTTTCCTGATAACTTTGGAATTAATGAATAAAGACTGTACTTTGACTACTGAAGAGACTGCATTGAGAATTCTCTCTCCAAAATATATAACTCCTGTGGGTTCTCATTCTTAACTAGTTCAGGACTTCTACTCTCTAAAGGGGAATCTGGTCCAGACCCCCTGTTTGAGTTCCCACCATCGAATTCATCACCTACAGGGCATTTACACAGGAAATAAATTTGGACCTTCACTTTTCAGGGTTAAATACATGTAAACCACCCCTAAAATAGGCCCAATCAGTCCCAAGGGCAAAATGCAGTGTATTTAAAAGGCAGGGCCTTTACTGATATGTTTCACATGTCCTGATAGAGGAATACTGCTAAATTTGTTTTTCACTATTGCAAGTCCTATCTCTCCCATAGGGTAACATGGGGAATGCCTTGAAATATATTTCAAGTGTAATTTCTCATTGGGAGCAGATAGATATAGGGACTTTGACATCTCTGAACTCACTATTTAAAAATACATCTTTTAGTGAAGTTGGTTTTTGAACATTGAGTTCGAAAATGACACTTTTAGAAAGTGGGCATTTTCTTGCTGAACCATTCTGTGCCTCTGCCTGTCTGCTGAATACATTTCTGAGGTCAGGATGACAGTTGGGCAGTTTGTGCATTCACTCTAGACAGTCACACAAAAGGAGCTGAGGTGTGCCCTACATATCCTGATGGGCCATCACCAGGCTGATGGATCTTCCTTAGCTAGAGTGGTGGGAGAAGCTGACACTTGCACCTGAATAGGGCTTTGCCTATCCTCCCACAAAGCAGTCCAAAACCTCCTGGAGTGTGTCCGGGGTCAAGGCAAGGAAAGGCCTGGTCTTGTGCACTACAAAGACTTCTCTTTGGAGTTTGCCTACTTCAAAGACAGAAATGGGTATAAGTACTGGACCTCTGACACCACCTAGTTAGAATCCACTGGACTGAGGAAATTAGGCCAGAAAGAAGAGCTGGATGCTGTAGGAGGGACTGGCACTATGCCTGTTGCTTTGTTGTGCTGGCTCTGCACCTCCAAAGTCTTACCACAGCGTGAGTCTAAAGTGGTGTGCTACCGACATCCGTAGCTCCCAACTCCGACTCCACCACAGCACCTGTGGCCCCATGGTGTGATCACATTGTCGCAAAATTGACACCTTGCGTCTTGACCTGCTGGATTCATTGTCCCCGCCTTGTGGTAAGGAACCGACGCCTCGCCACCAATGCCACATCACCTCCTCTGCAACTGTAAGAAACTGATGCCTCACCTCCCCTGCCTAGCAGTAAGGAACCAACGCCTCAACTCCCCGGTGGCAGCACAGAACCAACACCACACCGGGTCCAGCGATGCCTCACCTTTCTAACTCCATGCAACGTCTTTGTTTCCTCATCGTTGTCCAAGGTACCGTAACCGGGGTCTACAGGACACCGTGGCTAGCCGCACTACGTTGCGGGTGGCACCAGACTGTTGGAAGCGACTCCGTCAAGCCATTTTGATAGCTCCAGTTGGAGCTATTGAGTTTCTAAGCGCAATTCTACATTTAATCTTTGAAAATTCAGATCTTTTCTTGTGTATGTTGGATTGCTGTCGTTTGGTCTTGGTTTACTGGGTATTTTTCTAAACTGGTGAGGAGTACTTTTGTGGTGTTTTCACTATGTTACTGTGTGTGTGTACAGATACTTTACATATTGACTCTAAGATAAGTGTAACTACCTGATACTAGCTATCAAGAGGGTGAGCAGCGGTTATCTTGGCTGTGTGGCTTCTTTGCACTGACTAAAGTGAGGGTCCCTGCTTAGAAAAGGTGGAAACCACTGCTAACTAGGGACCCCATTTCTAACAGTGACCTGCAGGGACAATTCCTGCAGTCACAGTACCAAACAGAAAACTTTTTTTGAAGCAACCCATGTGCCTTAAAGGAACTGATTTTACTTTTAAAAAACATGTTGTCCATATGGGAACATGTTAGGGTGAGCAGGCAGACCGGTGCCCAGTGGCGGTTGGTGGCAAATTACATTGGAATGGTGCAAAACACACATATAAAACACTACACATAACATACACAGTAACCTACACATCAATATACATAGAAAACAATCACTTACCTTACTCGATGTTCCGCAGCACATCTACGTTGTTCTGCAGCACATCCTTCAAGCGCGAAGCCCACAACCAACTCCCTCATCCAATCAGGACGCTTTTTTCATGCTTTTAACGCAGCATGAAAAAAAGTGTCTTCATTGGCTGGAGTGGGACGGCTACACACTAGAAAAGGCACTTTTGGCCTGTGACTGCTCTCCAACTCAGCTGTCCAAGATAGTCGGATTGGAGAGGTTTGAATTGCGCATGTCGGTTTGGTTGTAGCAAGGTAGCCGTCCAAACCAGCATGCACACTTCAACCTTTAGTGGCTACTCCTCACTGCTGCCAATCATTGGCAGCAGTGATGCACTGGCCTCGCCCTGCCCTCGCACTCCGTTGGCTGGCATAAAGCTCAGAAATAAAATGGTAATAAAATCATTTTATTACCATTTTGTTTTTGATGCTTTCTGCACAGCAGTGGTGGAGGGGGCGACGCTTCTCCATTACCACGGAGGAACCGCAGATGACAGTGCCTGCTCCCCTCTAGGTTACCTACCAGAGTTCCCAGATGGCTTTGCACCTCCTTTGGGAAGCTGGTATCTTTTCAGTTGTTTAAGAGTACAATTGCGGGCACAAACCACGATACTTCGCTATTAGGACGGAATTCCACGTTTATACCCCTTCTAATTTGCAACTCAGAACCACTCAATAAACCCATTTTACTATTCGGAAGGGCTTTTTTGAAACACAAAATTGATATAGTAGATAGTACAGGCTATTTTGTGGCTGTGGGTCCTGTGTTTTTGAATGGCTGGTTGTGCAGCTGTATAATGACTATGTACATCCGACTAGTAGTCTTTAAATTTTTGTGTATATATTTGAGCACATTTCTAAAAGGTGTGACATATTTACATTTCATTCTTGAAATAGGCAGCAGGAAATAAATTCACTCTTTTGGTCTCTTCTTCCTCAGGGTTAAGGCTATATTGAAACTACTTTACTGGGCATGTTGCGACATGTTGCAATGATGGAAGTCTAGCTGAAGCTTCAGTTTAACAACATAGCATGTGGTGTGTGTGCAGAATGCTCTTTTTCTTTCTTAACTCATGCCTGTCTTTTATATATATTTTTTTATCCGTTGATAACGTACTTTCACACACATACGCACACTCCCCACTCACGCCAACACGTGTAGACACACAAGCATACATGCACACCCACATAAAACACAAAGTACATTGACATAGCTGTGAAAACAACTAAAAGTTCACACGGATGTACACATGCTCATGTGCAGACCTGTGGGCCCTGCACCTCATCTACACCTAAACATAAAGAAGGTGTTGGAGCTGTTCTTGGACAAACCTTATGCTTCACACAACAGTGTCAAAACACCCAGCACCTGCTCTGTTCTGCACTGTAGCACCAATTTTTATTGCTGCTCCACATAGCTCCACCCAGCCCCCTGCCCCCCTCACACATAGAACTGTTTTCTGGTATACCGAACTGCTGCTACATGCATCTCGCAGATTCACCGCTGCACATGCTATGGCACATGCTATGGCCTGGGGAATCAGTTACGGATGTGACTATCCTTGCTCATAAACCATGTGGCCATGCAATATAGCCTGGGCCACCGGAATGATCAGATTCTGTACCCACAGTATTTTCAGCTTAGTTTCAGATCTGGCACATAATCAATCCAATACTACATATTTTGCAGAGTGGAACAAAAATATATTTGAGCTCAAATGACCAAAGTTACTTAAAACGCAGCAACGTGCGTTGCTATGCAGTGAAGAGCCCCTCTGCACAGATAACTTTTCAGTTGCTTATTGCTGTATTTAGGTGTTACACTGCTTCTAATGTAATGCAAGTTGGATTTACAGAGCGCAGCTTGTCACCCGTGAGGGTTAGCAGGCGATTATGGGGTGACACTTTTGCTAGTACAATGCTAACATGTAGAAATGACAAAATAGTAAAGCAACAGTATTTCAACATGTGCTTCGACATGCCACATAATTTACCTTTTCCTACTGCATAATTTAGTCAACACTGCCACATAATTTGGCCTTTCCCTGTCGTATAATTCCAGTGGCCTTTATTACAGCCCAGCAGACCCCTGCCAGCTCTTCTTCCTCCTGGCCCGGAGAAACACTTTAGTGTCCCTTTCGAAGCCATCTTTGCCCTTGTGGACCTCTTTCTTAGCTCGCCCGACCCATTGTGTGACCCTGAATCCCTGATCGGTCCACGGTTCTATCAGTGCCCCGTCTCCCCGCCCCCGAGCAGTGCAGCATCCACTGTAATTCCCGCATTTGGAGGCCCCGCCACCGACCTGGCCCCAACCTCTTTTAGTAGGGAAATCACACGTTATTTGGCAATACCACCACGTGCTTTGGAAAGAGGTCCTCGCTAGGTGAAATGATACAACACTCTTTTCTACTAATAGACGTATATTAGGAAGTGTAAAATATACATACATAATTTATTAGGCGATATCCAATTTGAAGAAAGGCCGCCGTGCGCGGGTTTGTCGAAACATGCTGATTTGTTGCAGGAACAGATGCATTTGATTTGCTCCTTTTAATGGCTCTTATGACATCACTGAACCTTTTCCAACAGGATGCAGCCAATTCACAAGCACATTACCGTGCGAGCAATTTAGGTGGTTCTGCTGCTTTTACCATGGAACATATATTCAGGGATTTTTATATCTGCTGTCACATTGAGGAGAGGAAGAAAAGAGAGATCGTTATTCCAAACAGGAAGAAAATTATTGATGATGTCACAAGAGCCATTTGGTGATTACTGCAAATCGATTGGCTCCTTTCATAAATCAGTGTGTAGTATTTTCTCAGCTAGATGACATTCATTTCAGGCTTGTCGTATTATAATGGATGCACCATACAGGATAAAGGCCGCGCAGCAGATTATCGTGCAAAAAATGGTGCACGTCCGCCTGCTCGCCCCTCACTCCACTCATCATTGGTGAACTGCCAATTGTGGGCTATATTCAGAAAACACTTGTCAGAGCATGCCCGCCGTTGTGCACAAAACAGTCATCATTCACACATGCTCTTTGCGATTTGTTACTTTGGAAAGCACAATCCCATCAGTCCATCTGCAAGGATTTGCTCTTCTATGCAAAATATTGGTGGATGTGGGTGCCTTGTTCCACAAATTGTATTACTTGTTCATTAAAAAATCATTTTTTTTAAAGTCTTTGCAGTTTCATACAGCACAAACCCGGCCCGAAGGTACCATGAGCACCAATTACATTACACAAGTACACACTCCTTTTTATGTGGGCACAGGGAGATTAAGGGATTTGAACAGAATCACAGGATATTGGAAGTGGGAGCAGACCTGGTTCCCACTTCAAAAGTTGGCAGCCATGGCCATTATGCCACATTCATTTAGGGATGCCTGACAGTAGTGCATTACCACATTCCTTATGCAATTGCCTATGCTTCTTACCAGTGTGAAATTGTGCTCTTCACATTAGTTGATCTCCCATCTTCTAGGGCAACCCATATCCTTCTAGCTGACCTCCCTTCTTCCAGGATAACTCCTGCAGTAGCACTTCTTCCTTCTTCCAGAGTATCCCAAATTCCAGATGGTTGTTCAACCTTCTTCTAGGATAATCAATTCCTTTCTCGCTGATCTCTCATTTTCCAGGACGCCGTTACTACTGGGTATCTATTAATATGAGGTCCAGTTTTCCTTGGCAGGAATATTGTCTTCGCAGAGCTTTCGTGCAGTGTGCAGTATTACAGTGGTGGATGCTGCGTTTAGTTTCACTGGGGCATCTACTGGCAGCATGGGGCATTGAAGAGGTGTATTCAGGCACTGCATCTGATCTATTTGTAGAAGCATTATGTCAGTTTAGGCATCTCTAGTGGTTTTCAGTAAACAGCTGTAGGAAAGTGCCCTCTTTCTTGGCATGGTTACCCCCATTTTCTCCCTGTTGTCAGTGTGTTTGACTGTGTCCACTGGGATCCTGCTAACCAGGACCACAGTGGGTATGCTTTCTCCCTGCCCTCTCCCTTCTAACTTGGTAACTGTACCTTTTTCTCCCCACAATTGGCATACTGGTCCCCCTTGTAAGTGTGTAGTATATGGTACCTAGGTACTCAGGGCATTGGGGTTCCAGGGAATCCCTATGGATTGCAGCAGTTACTCTGCCCCCCCCCCCCCCCACAGGGAGAGGGAGCCCATGCAAAGGGTTCTGCAGGCCTGCCATTAAAGTCTGCACCCATTTTCACTATAGGTCACTGCACCAGGTCACTATAAGTCACCCCTATGGTAGGCCTCCTCAGCCCAGAGGGCAGGGTGCAAGTACCTGTGTGTGAGGGCACCCCTGCGCTAGCAGAGGTACCCCCACAAGCTCTAGATCCATTCTCCTTGACTTTGTGGGTGTGGGATGCCATTTTACGCATGCAGTGGACAGCTACATAATGGTAACTCTAAACCTGGGCATGTTTGGTATCAAACATGTCAGAATCATACCTCAATACTGTTGGAAGTATTGGTAGCATAATTCCATGCCCTCTGGGGGCTCCATAGAGGTCCCCCAGCATTGCTACCACCAGTCTTACAGGGTTTTCTGGGCAGCCCAAGCTGCTGCCACCCCTCAGACAGGTTTCTGCCCTCCTGCTGCTTTATCTGATTAAGCCCAGGAAGGCAGAACAAAGGATTTCCTTTAGGAGAGGGAGGTAACACCCTCCCCCTTTGGAAATAGGTGCTACTGGCTTGGGATGGATAGCCTCCCCAAGTCACTAGTATGCTTTGCAGGGCTCATTTGGTGCCCTCCGTGCATAAACCAGTCCACACCAGTTGAGGGACCACCAGACCGGCTGCGTGAATCTCCTCTCATACTGAGCTGCGTGGGTCCTGCATCACAGGTGGTGGTCTGGAGTAGTACTCTTGGTCCTCTCTGCCAGCTGTCCAACTTTGGTGGAGGTAAGCCTTTGCCTTTCCATGAAGGACATTACCCCTGTGCACCGCGTTACTTGCAGCTACAAAGGTTTGTTTGCATCTCCTCCAAGGGATGTTCAGGCAACGTGTAGCTCCAGTCCCCAGCACTCCTTCCTGCGATGCTCAGCCCTCTGTATGTTTCTTCTGTTGCATGGGATTCTTTTCTGTAGTGCTGCATGGGCTCCTTTTGTGACTTCTGTGTCCCCATCATTTGGGACTCCTGTGGGTGGTGCCTCTGCTCCTGTGGACTCTCTTTGATGCTGAGTGTCACCTTTGATTTATCCTCCTGGGTTGAGTCCTCCTGGGCCTTGCTGGTCCCCTGCAACTCCACTTTTCCACTTACCACGAGTTTGCCTTTGCCAAGGCTTGTTGGTAGAATTCCTGCACCGACCCCCATCTGCAATCCTCATTCCAGAGTGGGTCATCTTCTTCATCCTTCAGAAACTCTTCTCCGGCTTCAGGACTGTAGTGCTGACCTGATTTTCATCACTGTCGATCAACTCCTGCAAGTACACCTGGGTTAGTAGCTCCTACTCCTCCTGGACTCCACTGTGACTTTTGGACTTGGTTCTCTCTCTCCACAGGTCTTCTTCTCCAGGAATCCACCACTGGTTTCTTGCAGTCTTGTCTGGGTGTCTACTTTTCTTCTTTTTATTCCTGGTGGGTGGTTTAGGGAAAATCCAGTGATTTACTCCTGCTTTCCTGGTCGCTGGAGGGTGTTGTGTTACTTACCTCTGTGGTTTTCTAGTGCCCCCAGCTCCCCTCTACACATTCCACTTACCTAGGTGGGGGTCCTGTGTTCGCATTCCATTTTTTAGTATATGGTTTGGGCTCCCCCTAGGGTCAGTATTGTTTATTGCTATTTGCACTGTTTTATTACCTTTCCTATGCCTATTTCTGATTAGTAGTGTACATATTTAGTGTGTTTACTTACTTCCTAAGGGAGTATTGCCTTTTTAGTAATTTTGGTACTGTGTCACTAAAATAAGGTACCTTTATTTTTGTAACACTGTGTTGTTTCTTTCATGTGTGTAAGTGCTATGCGATTACAGCGGTGTTGCATGAGCTTTGCATGTCTCCTAGATAAGCCTTTGCTGCTCATTCACAGCTACCTCTAGAGAGCCTGGCTTCTAGACACTGCCTACACTTCACTAAGAGGGGATACCTGGATCTGGTATAAGGTGTAAGTACCTTAGGTACCCACCACACACCAGGCCAGCTTCCTACAACAGGGGATGTGCATTCTCCCAGGACATAAGTTTGAAAAGACATAAGCTCAGAAGCCTTGTTTTGATTCTACTCTCTCCAGACCCAAAGTAAAGTTTAGTCATAGACTTCTACAAGAACATAGTGTCAATTGTCTGTCTTACTTAAAAAACACAAGGCTCTTTCATCCCACATTAGGTCTTATAGTCTCCCTTGTTTGAAGTTGGCTCAAGTACTTCTTTGGTGAATCTGTGTCTTTAGCTTGTTCCAGTCAGTTCTTGCTCATCTGCACTGATGTTTGATATCTGATAGCTGCATTCCCAAATCCCACTGTAGATAGGTCGCACATGTGGGTCACGATGAAAATCTCACAATTCTTATTATCTTTGCAAATATTGGAGATGGAAAATACCAGACTTGTACAGGACGGCTCACTTCTAGCGCATTCTGTTACATTTCAGGTTGTTCACTTATCTCCAGTCTTCAATGCCTTTGTGTAAAGGCAAATGTCTTAAGCTGTACAACCCACCCAAACCATCCTTCATTTTACACTTACCCCTGGAGGTTTCAGTATTATACATGCATTGTATGCCCTCTGATCGCCAACTATCACATAGGTGCCAAAGTTACAAATTTCCCTGAGCCCTAGGTTGCTGATGGGATGGCGAACACCAACAATATCTCACTGATTTTTCTTTGACCTAGGCTATCCTCATTATGAGTTGAATACCTTGTGATGGCAGACTCTCATCTATTTGGTGGTAGATATTTTGAACTGATTGAATAAGGTCTTATGAGGCACCTTGCGTAAAATCCCAGAGATTCCATGTAATTAGGGGAATTTTTCCAGCAACCAAAATGTTTGCTCTGAAATCTGCAAAGCATTATTGGGATACTTGCTCCATAGATATATGCCTGTTACATTGCATTTACCCTCAAGAAGCCAAAAAGTAGGCTTTACACTCTCTTCTTTTGTTTCTCTGCGGCATTGTTATGCCTGAAAAATGAGATGTGTTTCTGATGTTTAGCGTAACAGTGGATACATATATTTCCCCACCAAATGGGCATCTCCAGGTTTGCTCAGGAGAGGGTCTACAAAAATGCAATTGCGTCTGAGTGGTCATGACAATTGAAATTTGGAAGAAGCTACATTTTCATTGACATCTGCACCAGATCCCGCAAAATGGATAAGTATTCGAACCCTCCAGGTAGTGTGTTCAAGAAGAGTCGTTATGAAGATCTTGGTAGATTTAACTCATTCCCACCTAAAAGTGGTCAGGTTCTTCCAGCTAGGCCCAGGCTGGATGAAGTGTCTACCTGCAAGAAGCACCAGTGAGAAGAGGACACTTGCCTTAGTTGAGGACCACATTGCCATTCAGCTTGAGATTATGGAGCCGCCGCATGCACTGGACCAGATGGACAATGGTGGAGGACCTGTAGACTTATGAGTTTAGAGTGCACACTGTGTAATGTGATAATTAGACAAGAGGTGAATAGATTGCACAATTGTTTCTGTTTGTTCATTTTATAATACGTTGTTACAAAAGTCTTTGTTTCATTTTATAATAAGTAATCAGAAGAGCCTCATTTCCAGTTAATGATTGATTGCCAATACGTGCTTCACAAACATTGGCTGCTTTATTAGGGCTTTGAAACAATTTAATAATATATCACAATATGATTCTGTAGTTAATTCGTGCATTCATTTATTAAATCATCAAGAGTACAGTTTTATCTACTGCTAAGATCCATGTGCCGCATTACATCCTGCGTGGGATCGAGGCGTCATTTTTTTTTTTTCTAGTAAGATGATGAAGGAGCGAACTTCTGGCCCACAAAGACAGAAAATGATGGTGAACATTAGTGACCATGCCCGAAAGTCATTGTCAATCTACACCAAACATTGCTGTCATCCTTAACTGGGAGCTTTGTGGGAGACTGTGCCTTGTGCGCTCCATTCATTTAAGGACAACTCCATCTCAGAGTATGCACATAGTCTACCATTGACCCAAGGACAGTAAACCCACACCTGCATAGTCTGTATGTGTGCTACAGGCAGACTCATGAACCCCTGGACTTCCGCTCGACATTAGCTTTGAGTACCTGTATTTTCAACAAACCTACTTACATGTCAATCAGGGGCAGCTCCTCCATAGTAGCGAAGGAGCGTTGCCCCCCTGCTCAGTCAGGTAGTGAGAAATAATTATTTGTCACTGTCTGACTGAGCCATGGGAGTAGTCATGGGAGTCAGGAGAGGGGCGGGGCCATGGCAGGGAGGAGCAGTGGTGGCCACTTGTAAGTGCACATGTCACTTTGGCCGCCGTCTTGAACTGGCCAAACTGACGTACACTTACATTTCTCCAGGCCAGCTATGTTACGCAGCCGGGTTGGAGACATGGTACACGCTCCCTGTGCCTGAGCGAGCATCAAACCAGCCCACTCAGACCAATCCCGTACTGCTCTCATGCTTTCTTTAGCATGAGAGCAACATCTGGATTGGGAGCCTGTGCTTTGTGCCCGGGAAGAGAGGAGCATCACAGATGTGGCCCATCACGGATGTGGCCGGTAGTGGAAGTTTTTTAATTGTTTTTAATTCCCCCTCCCACTGACAGTCTGTCCCCCAGCCCCGCCACCCTTGATTGGCAGCAACCGCCACTGATGTCAATAGTTGATCAATGTTCAGAGAACACTCAGTGCATCCAGGATTCTCTTCACATGTGGTGTAAAGGGCAGAGGGAAAACAGGAAAGCCCAGGACTAAAATATGTGGTTTACAGAGTGACAAACCCTAAATGAGAGGCAGAATTGGCTCACAGAAGTCTTGAGGATTGAGAAATCTTTATTGTGATCAGTATTTCAAACAGAAGGATTGTTTATCATTCCAGTGCTTCCAAGTCTGATTAAAAGCTGCCAAAAGCTCTGGGCACCACTTGGAACCAGAAAACTCAAAACATTCACCCTTGTGATGGTGCTAATGTGCCCTTAAAGATCACTGATATAACAAAATCAGTGATCCCCTGAAGCTATAAAAGAACTTTATTTTAAACATTGACACATTCTAAAATATTTGTATTTTACTAGCTATCATAATTTAATTCTTGTTAATAGACTTTGATATATTTGATTGTGATAGGTTTGAAACACTCAGGGGGTGATTCCTAGTTTGGCGGGAACCGCCAGAAGACCGTACCGCGGTCAAAAGACCGTACCGCGGTCAAAAGACCGCAGCGGTCATTCTGGCTTTCCCGCTGGGCGGGCGGGCGACCGCCAAAAGGCCGCCCGCCCGCCCAGCGGTAAACCCACAGCAACGATGAAGCCGGCTCCGAATGGAGCCAGCGGAGTTGCTTTTGTGCGACGGGTGCAGTTGCACCCGTCGCGATTTCCAGTGTCTGCTATGCAGACACTGGAAATCAATGTGGGGCCCGGTTAGGGGTCCCCTGCAGTGCCCATGCCTTTGGCATGGGCACTGCAGGGGCTCCCAGGGCCCCACGACACCCGTTCCCGCCAGCCTGGTTCTGGCGGTCAAAACCGCCAGAACCAGGCTGGCGGGAAGGGGGTCAGAATCCCCATGGCGGCGCTGCCTGCAGCGCGGCCATGGGGGATTCTGCAGGCCAGGGGAAAACCGGCGGGAAACCGCCGGTTTCCCTTTTCTGACCGCGGCTTTACCGCCGCGGTCAGAATGGGCCTGGATGCACCGCCAGCCTGTTGGCGGTGCATCCGCGGTCCCCTACCCTGGTGGTCTCGGACCGCCAGGGTAGGAATGACCCCCTCAGTCTGGCACGGCAACCTTCACACCCTATCCCATAAGTTGGTCTTAAACCATAGCTTCCTTGAGAGTGACAAAGAAACTGTGGGATACTATCTAAGATTTGGGATCTAGTTGATAGAGCACTGGACAGAAGGCAAGGTTAGCTGTTCAGCTTTTATTTTACTAGGGCTCTCCCTGTGACTAAAAGGATCTAGTGGAAACCTGACTGTTGGAGAAAGAGCTTTTACCCACAGAAGGCAATGAAAGAATAACGTCTTTGACTAAAAGTCATTTTCATCTCTATACTGAAAGGAAGGATAACATGCCAAAATACCAGGAGAAGAATTCGATGTTCTCATACCATGCCTGAGACACTGTAGGAAGGCCTTACACTCCCACAGGACTTCATCGCAAACTCTGATGGAAATGTGGGCTAGTTGTAGGCATTATAACTCACGGGATTTTGGCAACATTTAGGAAGAAGGGGGCTGCTTTTCGAAATGTATCAGGGTGAGAAGTTCTCACTACCAAATATTCATCCATCACAGGCGAATACCCTGTGAAAGTTATAGAAATGTGGACAAACAGCAACTGACACAATGATGAACGTTTAGGGAAAAAAGAAAACTCACCAAGATAGCAGGCTGCAGTGGAGTTAACAGACTTGTAAATGGCAATTGCAAACATATGTACTCCCTAATTTGTGCTGGTGGCTTCAGTAACGATTTTAGGAACCAGGACTATTTATTATTAGGTTTCGACTCAACACAATAAAGTCAGAAAAAAGAAGAAGGAAAGAGGAAGTAAAAGTCGAAAACTGAGACAAAGGAAGAAAGCAGTGCTGAATATGCATTGGCAAAGCCAGCAGGACTGGCTTTAATGTGGAAATGAATGCAAACTGCATTTATGTATTCATGTATTTCAATGCGTTAGCACATGAAAGTCATACCTGTTATCTCTGTCTGTGCTTGTATTATTTTAAGCAGTGGGAGTTTTACCCTTATGCATGTGTGGGTAAACATATATTTTTACGTGTGTGTAACTCTCATACAATTCCTGACAACAAAATCCAATCCATCAAAAAAACCTGCTATAATGAGAAAAAAATATTTCTATTTGTATAGAATGTATGTTGGGAATAAATACATAATGTGTAATAATTCTGTGTGCTTTGGAGTTAAGCGATGTAAATTAGTCCCTTCTACATTTGAATGCGAGCACTCCACAGGAGGCAAAATAATATTGCAAATAGCCAATAGCATTCGGTAAAAGAGTTATATTTCTCTGAGTGGAGCCAAGAATTGATACACGTGGTCTGCAGTTAGCTTCTCTGTCATGCCAGGCGTAAAAATAAACAGTAAGAGGGAGATTAAGAGACAGTAGTGGTTTATGTTGGTAAAAGAAAGAGGCATGCGGTTGAATTAAGGCTAGCCAGAGTTGTATTTTGTGAACCCGGAGCTTAAAAACCTTTTGGCCTTTCATTTTGTTTTACAAATTAAGCCCTGGTCCTCTCCTTTGCAGCAAATAGCGAAATGGATAACTTCTGAAGCACAATCATATTCAATTTTTGGGCTCAATTTTTCTTGGAAACTGTTTTAAAAAGCGAATAAAACAGGCCCTTTCTAGTCTGTCTGATAAGGTTTGTGTGTTACAAAATGTTTATAACGAGTAGAGTGCAGAAAAACAAGCAGAGATCTGATTTTGAAGCCTCAAGGGAGCTATTGCTTCTCAGCCATACTATTGAACAGACGAGGCAAGCCCAGCTAATGACCGCATTTTACAAACTCTCATTTTAATGGCGAGCACAAGAAGGTGTGCGTTCCCCTCTGGACGTTTCGGTGACTATGCCTGCCTGCTGCGGTGTGGCTTGATTCAGGAACAAAAGGAATGCATTGGGGTGTGTCTTATGGGAATACCTTAGGGGGGATTTTTTTTTTTACTATAAACTCTCCTCGGAGTGGGGGTGCTCTTGAGCATATGGCTGGGGCCTTCATTCATGATGGGGCCAGTGGTTTCAGTCAGGCCGGCTTTAGCGCTGATGGCATCCTGTGTGACAGTCTTTTTTGCTGCCCCTCACCCCATGACCACCTCAGATTCCCTCATTACTACCCAGTTAATGTACCCCTCGTCTCTCAATAGCCCCCCTTTCACATACATTCATTTGTTTTAAAGCATGTGTAAAGGCTGGCTTTACTAATCCGCTCAACTATCTACATAAAATATAGCTCTTTTCTTTGCAGCAGGCATATTAGCCATCTACGCTACTTTATGGTGAGTCAAAACTGCTGCTAGACAAACTCTCATCTCTCTACCTATCGGGAACATTAATCACGAGAGGTATCTTGATATTTGAATTGTTTCCTAAAGGCTGTACGCACAAGGAACGTTTCAGCAGGTGCTTTTAAATTGCAAGTTTTAAAGTTATTGCTAAACACAGCCCCCCCCTGAGGTCAGCGCCCCCCAATTCAAGTCAGCACTCAGTGCCACCGCACCGCATGCACCGCCCTAAAGCCGGCCCTGGTTTCAGTGGTCCGAAAGTCATCAGCACTAAATTCAGGCACTTCTGGATTTTCTCCTTAAGAGTGCTGGAACTTCTCCTCTGTAAAGGAGACTACTGGTACTCATGGGGAGACAGCAGGCTCTGTGGAACTGGCATGTTCAGCAGCATAGGTGCTGCTCAGTTCTTACCAATGAAGCTGTGAGAGTGCAACTTTTATGTGAGGCAGTGACAGCTGGCAGCCACTGCAGCCCTGCATACTCTAATGGCGCACACATCTCATTTCCCACTCTCTTCTCGCAGATGTCCCCCATCTAGTCATTATTATTTGTGTTACCAGTGTTTTCTGCTGCCAGCAAAGATGCAGAAAACGCAGTTTCTCAAGAAGGTTCACGTAAACCCTAGTTGCCTCCGCAGTGTAGGTGCCAAGTGCTTTGTCTTCTGAAGCACTCAATAGTCTCTCCAGTCACTCTAAAGTCTCTCCAGTCACTCAGTACACATTTGTGGGCTTTTGATGCAGGGTGGAACATCAAGTCAGCTTGCTGCACTGCCCTGTGTCAAATGAAAGGGCTTGAATGAGTTGTATCTGTGCAATTTGTGGCCTTCCTGTCCTTTCCCACTGTGCTGGTGCCGTTTTGACTGCCTAACACCAATGCAGGTACCCTTGCATGGTGCACTGGTGTCTGCATTGTATTCGATAGTTTTTGTGCAGGAAGAGGCACTTTCCTGAACAAAAACATTTCTGGGAGCTTTCCACACATAGAAAGAGGAAAAAATGAGGAGTAATAAAGATATTTGTCCTCATTGCGCCTCCCTGGGGAAGTGTAAAGTTTTGTCTCATTCCCAAGTTTACAAGCTCTTGTAATTCTGAGAATGCATCATAATCCATAAGTGTTGCATGGGACACCAACTGTAACGCCCATGGAACACCTCCCTTGCGCATAGTAAGGCAGCACAGAGATTTGCTCTGCATTGCCTTATTCCACATTTATGACACCATTCAAAGCTACACAACGAGGCCTTGCGTAGCCTAATGGATATGAGTTCAAGGTTTGCGCCGCTGTTGCATCATAAAAAGTGACACAAAGGCAGGGCAAGCAGCTCATAGCTATGCTCCTTAGTCTGTAGTGCTCAAATGATAGTGCTCAGCTTAACTTCAGTACAGGAGGCAGCCTTGTCCTGTTCTGTAAACTGAGTTGCACCTAACATACCACCAGCTCAACCTAAACACGTATTTGATGACAGTCTGAAATGGGTCCAACAGGTGGCCCTGTTCCTTCAGTCCCCTGCACCATGAAGCCCTTCATGGTACATCTGACACACCGGCGACAATCACATCCACCACTCAGTGCTGCACTTGCTGTCGATGTAGTAGCCTGTCATGGTGCATTGGCTACTCGGGGTGGGGTTTGAGGGCCAAGGTGGCCTGATATGGGGTGTAGTTGAAGGCCAAGCTCTGAGGCACTAAGGGCACCACAGTAGCTTCTGATCTGTGCTCTACCACTGTTCCTGTCTTTAAGGATCCAGAGCCGGGGCTTTCATGTGACTTTTACTCAGGTGCAGTTATTCTAATTGTGCCCGGATTATCGTCGGCAAGATGGCGCACATCTTTTCTTGCACAGAGCTGTAAGCGAAAGCATGGCATCTTAGCAATTTACCGTCTGTTGGATTTGGACTAGGATAATTATTGATGAACTGAATGTTTAGGTTTTTACAGTTTCCCTAACCATGCCGTTGTTTGACATTTTAGACTCTTGTGTTTTTTAGCCCACCATGAGGATTTTAAATTGTTTGCATTTTTTCTTGTTTCTGTTTCCCTATTCGTGATGTAGTTAATGCACTGTCTATGTGTCCTTCTAAGATCAAACAGTGCAAATAAAGTATTCACTTCACTCAGATGCAACTGTGCACACAACATTATGCTGCCTTCCCTTTCATGAAAAAGCACAAGCCAGGTCACTAGGGGTTGAGTGCAAAAGGCACACAAATCAAGTTGTCAGAAAGTCCTGCTGATCCAGGAGTACCCCAGCTCTACTCATGATTAATGCTCCTTTTAGGGCCTCACCAGTGATGTTGCTCGTGAGGCCAGGAGAAGCCGATCCTGAAGACAGAAGATCAGAGGCAGAAGGAGTGAAACAGATAAAGGTGAAGGAGCTGAAGGGATGGGAGCTCGGGGGGAGTGGAGGGGTGGTGGTTGGGTTGGGTGGAGCTGTCGGTGTGATTGGTTTTGTTATGGAATCCCAAACAGGTGGTTTTGGGTCTGGAATCTGAATGTAGCTCGCCCAGATGCAATGCATTCTGTTCCCAGAAGTGTCGCAGAGCAGGTGCGCAGTCAAGCATCTGCTGAAACTAAACACCGACTGAGGTAGCTGAGGGGGAAGTGCCCTATATTCGGGCATGGAAATGAAAAATGGACTTCGCAGCTGTCAGCCTACTTTCCTCTTAACCACAGCACAGAGCAAAGGCAGGTGGATTCACAGGCTCCTCTACTGATCCAGGCCATGGAGAGTCCTACTAGGCTTGGGATAGAATCATTCACACGTCAAGTCAAGTCCTGTGTAAGGCTCTAAAACGTGTATGATGCTTTGACAATCTCACCGGCCATTCAGACCACCAAGCCGGAGGGCTCTTTCCTGGTGCTGAATGCATAGGCCATTCCTTCCTTTGGAGAAAAGGGGGAGTCAAGTCATGGCGACAGGAGAGGGCATTGAGGAGTGAAGGGAAAGGAAGGACAGGAGGGCAGAGCAGCCTTATGGGCAGTGAAAAAGAAAGAGAGAAACAAGAAATGGAGAAATCTATGGAAAGGAAGAAGGGATAGGGAAATGGGAAACTGGGAAAAGAGTGTGATGTGTAGGGGAAGAAAACAGGAGGGTGACAGGTAAGTGAGAAAGACACGAAGGAAGAGAAGGAGGAAAGAGAGCTAAAGGAGAGCAGGGAGTGAAAATGGAGAAGAGATGGGGGCAAAAGGACAGCCAAAGGGAAATGAGAGAGGCCAAGAAGTGAGTAGACAAGCAAGGTGAATGAGAAAGAAAAAGTGGTGAGGAGAGGTAAAATGTAGAAGTTGAAGATAAGAGTTGATAGAAATATGAAAAGGGGTATCACCCTGGGCTCGGAAGAGCCTTCCTTTTTTGTCCCTTAAATTTCTCCTTCAAACCCTTGTACTGTCCACTTCAGCTATTGCTCTTCTGTGTATGAGGTTTGCCTCAAGACCTTATCATTCCTACTAAGTCTATTGAGAACATTTGTGTCTGCTTTCTATTTTCCTTTCTAGCTTGTTGTTCTCCCTCTTCGTACTTGCAACACCAACACTGGTTACCTTTTTCTTTATAGTGCAATGATGGAGTATCCTTACTGCCAACATAATGGTCTGCCCACCCAATTTAAATGCAGGCGTATATTAGGGGCAACCACAGTAGAGACTACTCCATCTCCGCCATGGTTACACTCCTCCGACGACCCAATGAAGTAAGGGCCATCAGAGGTTAACTTCTAAGTCCGCCCACCTAATTTATATGGCCGGTCGTACAGGTTGATTTTCACTGTTCATCGCCGCCAGGAAAACCCTGGCGGATAGGAGCAGTGAAAACTGTCTAATGCTCTCCTCACCATGATAGATAACGCTCATGGAAGGGGCAGGCCTGTTTTTATTATTTTGAAAAAGAAAATTCTGCTTTGTCCGGCTGCATCAAACCCAAAAAACATTGACTGGAACCGCTGTGATGGTGGTTCCTGCCAAGGCTTTGGAAAGGACTACCCGCTTGGTGGTCATTTCTAACTTTGGCAGGCAGTTACTGTTTCAGGGCGATGGATTAATTTACTCTGTCGTCCTAATGGAGTAAGCTCTGCCCAATACTAAACAAGGCCCTTAATTTTCAGCAATTATGATTTTGTTACTCTCTTGAATAATATACTTGTAGGCTGGACTGATCGTTGTTTAATTGCATTTAATATGTAATTGTCAGAGTTGTCTGGCTCAAGAGTAATATACTATACTAAAAATACTAAAAGAATTGTCTCTAGGGTCACCCAACATAGGTCAATACTTTTCAAGAGAGACCCCTGTCGGAATGATGGCGTGGAAGGTATCACCAGAAGAGAGAGCCCTCTGTCAGAATGATGAAATGGAAGGTGTCATCAAGGGACCAATGACTGGATCACAAACACCCTGGACACGATTGTCCCTTTAAATACTATCAAATACTACAGAAAAGCTCCTTCAATTGCTTGATGTACATTTACGCTCAAAGCATTTAAACACTCCTGCAACTAACTTGAAAGAGCCAGTCAGACTATGGTCCAGCAAGTATGATTAGATATGCATTAACTATTATTAAGTAAAAACAAGTAGTACAGGACACCTGAACATATTTTAATAACACACACATTAACTCATCTAATTATAGCTCAAAAGAAGAGTTTACAATTTTGAGGAAACTATCTTTTTACTGGATGATATTCTTGGCCTGTATTATTTGGGAATTATGCTCAATAATCAAACGCCCTTAATCTTTTCTGACATTTTTATCCCCCTTGTTTATAAATGCAGCACATTAACCAAATGTTGAAGCCCCTGTGCCTCTCAAAGTCTGCTGGATTAATTTGATTAAAATGGTTACCAAAATGGCCCTTTGTCTATTATACACACTTCCTGTAAATATAACAATGTCCATCTTCTCTAAATTTAATTTAATAATGAGCCCTTTAAGATAACATTTATTTTGGCAACATAATGCAACTCCTGTAAGAAAGAAGTTTCTGGTTGAGTTGTCATGACATCAGAAGTACCAATAAGTCCTACAGCAGCATGGATGTCTGTGAAAATGGTACTACTCGGCCTTCTGTAATGTATTTGCAGCTTATAACTGGTGGATCCCGGCTGGACTTCAGTTTAATTACTAAATATTTAAGGAAGTTATTTTCAAGTCCTTCAGAGACTTACAGGAGGGATTTAAAATTCCTATGAAGGATTTTCTTTTAATATCTCCATCAAAAAGGGGTTTTCTGAAGGATTCTTAGTCAGGCTCCTATTTGTACTTTACTAGATATTCTTATGATGTCATCTGTGAAGCCGTATTACTCTCCTCCTCCTCATTCACTTCCCAACTTGATCAGCCTTACCACTTTTCTGCTTACCTTACTTTTTAACTAGGGCCTGCAAACAGACACATGCAAAGCCCATGGCTGAAGACACCCGATATATACAAGGTAAAAAGGATAAATAAGTTCTGTGATGTTTCTTCGATGAAAAAAAAAAACTAACAGATGAAGAAAGTGACTAATAGTAGAGGCATGGCACTTGCAAATACTGGAAGAATCGAGTGGCTGAAATGAGGACCAGTGACACTCGTGCACATTGGATAAAGAGCATGCGTATGCGGAGGAAAATTGACACTTGTATAATGGATAAAACTTGTGGAGATAAAGGAGGATTAGTGTTAATTGCAAGTACTGTGGATAGAACTCCTTCGTATTGAGCATGATCATTATAAAAACTGCATTACATTATAGACATCAGTTTGTGACTAGGATCATGCATGGGCATTATTCCCAAAGTGAACTGAAATTTGAGAATCATTATATCCATTTGATTTTAGCCAGTGGGAGAGACGAAATGTCTCTTTTTCAGCTGAAAATATAGCATTTGCCCAGCATATATTTCCTCTTCTTTTCGGTTTTGTTTTAATTACATCTTTTATCCTGTTAATAGTTGCGTTTTTCCTAAAACACTGAGGAGCTTATTTACAAGCCCTGTGCGCCGCCGGTAGTCACTTTTTGTATTGCACCAGCAGCGCATACTGCAGGCATATACCTACAAGGCCACGCAAAGCCACTTTGCATGGCTTTTCATGGCCTTGTAAATATAGAGTATGACAACGGAGAGTAAGTCTCTGCATTGCCTTACACTGTGTTACAGAGGCGTACCATGGGCATTGCTGTGTGTTTTCCCACTCAACAACCATGGGTTTTGATACCTTTCTAGATTTTCAATAATCTGTAAACTAGGTAATACGTCAAATCTGTACGCCTCCCTAGGACAGGCACAATGAGGAGAAATATATTTATTTCTACTCATTGTTTCCTCTTTCTATGTGTGCAGCATTCTGCAGCACAAACGGACAGAGGAAAATGCCTCCCATGATTGTTTTTGTGATGGAAGGCTTCCTTCCTGCATAAAAACGATCCTACCAATAATGCAGACACCCTTGCACCAGGGTACAAGTGTATCTGCATTGGCGCTAGACAGAAATTTGTACAGAAATGCACCTTATCTTGAAAAGACGGTGTATTTCTGCCCTTCCCCTGTGGCGCCTGACAGCGCTTCACGGGGCTTGTAAATATGCCCCTGAATTTAGTTTTACATATTTTATATTTTAAGCTATCCTGCACGCTCGGTTGATGTGTAGGACACTAGTGAAAAGTGTGGCAACATAGTTCAAGGTACAAACGAACACACTGAGTTTGAGGACTGTGCATCACTCGTTAACGATTTAACCGAAAAGTGATTACTTCCTAACACCAAACTCAACTGAGTTCGATATGACCCCAGAGAGTGACACACAGAGAGTGATAGCTGGCAGTGACCCGGGCCTCCTTCTACAACAGCATCTGGTAACGCACCAGGTTGAATTTCTCGAGGCCGAAAACTGCCTCGAGAACTCTGAAGGGGGTGCTATGCAGCAGCCTCTCTCATTAATAGGGTTCTGTCACGAGAAGAGGGCTGTAAATGGCGGACCTGCCTTGGAAGCCATTAATTTGTCAATAATTCAAGTTGACTTGGCTGACCCTCCACATGTCTCCCAAGAAGTCGAGAATGAATGGTGCATCCCTCACAATCCCAGTCATAACGCCATATACAAGCACGCATTTTGGAGTACACAAGAGTAGGATTTTGTGACAGAAAGAGAGTTTTTATGTATCTGTTGACTTCGTTTGGATTCGAGGATAAAAAAGTGATGTGGCGTATTTGGCTAAAAAATTGGTGTTTCGTTCACAAATAGGCCGACTTGACAAGCATGTGAAACCCAAACAAATCTGGCAGAATAGGCCTCAAGCACTCAGTGGGCCCTGTGTGCCACCTGACATCAGATGGAAAGAGCGATCTAAAATCTGCAGCATTGCCAGAACCTTTCATAGCGTCTCCTCACGTTTGGCAGTTTTCCCCTTTAGTTTGGTTCCCCCATTGCTTCCTGCTAAATTATTAACCTGGTGTAAACAGAGGCGGTTTGCTGACTCTGGCGGTCGGAAGTCCCCAGGCTGCCATGTTTAGGAAGCTTTCTGGGGAGAGAGTTAACAATGTGTGTCTGAGCCGGCAATGTGCTGCCACCTGTCTTCTTCGTCCCGGCATGCTGTTCCAAAGCTCTCTTTATCTGGCTGCTATTTCATCCCCCTTCTAACAATTTTATGACTTTCCGTTTTAGTAAGTTAAATTTTAACAGGAATGTCAGAGCCCAAAGACAGATTACATTCGGCTGCGGAAGGACTCGCCAACAGTCTGGCTGTTGCTAATATCCGAATCAACACAGAAATGGCGCTGCTGGGCACCGATGGCAGGGAGTCCCGTTGGGAGTCCCGTTACAGGGATGTTTTACAATTCACTGGCACTCGCAAAGGAAGGGTGAGTGGCTCAGCAAAGCAAGGAATATTGACCCTCCTCACCCTCCACTTTGGTAGAAAAAAAGCCAATCATATTTAGGGTGCAGTTGGCCAGTCACACCCCTCGGCTGTGGTGACATTGTACCTTCTGCCTCAATAACGCCCACACCACCATGCCCGGTATGCGACTGAGACTCCAGCCAGCCCAACCTACCTTTCACTGGTACCAGCATGTTTGGCAGTCTCTCAACATCCTCTAACGTCACTGGCTCTATCCAAGCCCCACTTGCCTATCTTGCCACAGCCTCGAATTCTTCAGTTTCCTTGCACGGTGCACTGTCCAAGTCATGCTGGCCTTTCTACAGCACCAGCCAGTCCTGGAGAGTTCTCCATGCCTCTATCATGAATAGACACAACTGACTCTTCAACTGCACTACTGGTCTTTTGAGAAATGTTTTTAGGCCTCTGTATCAGTATCACACCTTTACAACCGCAGCACACGTGCATTTCTCTCCATTAATTCACTTACTGGCTGACCCTTTGGCCTAGAGTCCCAGCACTAGTTTCCAGTAAGACTAGACTGTAACTGCACCAGACTGTGCTCAAGGCCTAACCATGAAGAACATGGAAGATGCAGTGGTAGCCTCTGAAGCCAAAACATGTTGTCTGAAATGTTGTATGTCCCACGGATGCAGGACTTAGCCTGTGCCAGGACTGAGCCTCCTCGGAGATTGCAAGTTTAATCTCCTGTTCATCCTTTGTGCCTGAATAGTTTGATGGGCTTTGAGGTATTGTATTGTATTGTAATCGTATTTATATAGCGCTTACTACCCCTGATGAGGCGTCGAAGCGCTTTTCGATGAGTAGCACGCTACTCTGGAACCCCCAAGAATTAGTGATGGATTAGTATCGTTAAATAATGAGTACAGTTTTAGTATTATTATGAGTTAATTTGAGCCGCGGATATGAGAGTTTGTTAGTTAGATTGACTGGAGTAATGGAGGAGTGGAGGAGGAAAGAAATCCAGAAATGTTAATTGGGAGTATAGGTAGAAACAATGCTTGCAGCTGCTGGTGTCAGACGCACTAGGGCGGGGTGTGGTTTATTTAATTCTTTGCTTCGCTCGCCCTACCTCTGTCTGCCACACATTGACCACAAACTAATATTTCTTCCCTACCCTTCACTCCATATATAATGCATCTGTATTGCAATTTTTCTTGCTTGGGCTAATTTACAGGGACATTGGATTGGGGTGGAATGATTAAGACTAAAGCCTCGATTATAAGTGTCCAAATTAGGATGTGACACTGTTCTCATCTGATCAAATTCAACACTGACGAATATGCAATGGTTGTGCAGTGATTATGGCCTAAGTATGGGTTACATGAAAAATATGGATTTTGGTGCCTTCTGCCTCAAAATCTGCATGTCCCAGAATTCTGGGCATTCTCCCCACAGCAATATGAGCATGTTTGACTTGCAAATTTTTAGGGATCTAGGGATGATCTAGAGAAAACTGATGATGAGAGGTGTTCAATGCAAAACTCCTAATTTTGTAATGTGCAGTCCCAGGAGCTGCCTCACATGTATAATTTACTCTTAACCAGAATTTACGTTGTCCAGAACTATTTTGTAGTCCAGCATTTAGAGCTGGTTTGCAGATAATGACATTCCAACCATGTCCTCTAGGATCTGTCAATACTTTCACACTGTGTAAAATTTGGAAAGGAGTACACGTGCCATCAATCATGGGGCCCAGTATGTTAAGAGTTGAAATCTTTATTTTTTATCTTACAACTTTGCATGATATTTCACATTACTGAAAAGTTCCGTATTTTTTTCTCATAGTTCATTATGTACTTATTAAGAATCCAGAGGAGCCACCTCCCACCTTTCACCTCCAAACCCAAGGAGATCACCTGTGGTGTCCCCCAGGGCTCATCCTTCAGCCCCACACTCTTCAATCCATATATGACCCCACAGGCCAACATCGTTAGATCCCACGGTCTCAACATAAGTTCCTACGCAGATGACACCCAACTCATCCTTTCACTCACTGACAACCCCTCGACTACCAGAACCAACTTCCACAGATGCATGATTAGCGTTGCTGACTGTATGAAGAACAACTCCCTGAGGCTGAACACTGACAAGATGGAAGTACTGATCATAATGATTTAGCAACAGCCACAACACATGGAGTGACTCCTGGTTCCATCAGACCTAGGACCCACACCCACTCTCTCACACCGCACCAGAAACTTTGGAATCATCATTGACAACAAGCTCACCATTAAATCATAGATCAACACCGTCTCCTCAGCCTGCTTCCACACCTTGTGCATGCTATGTAAAATCTTCAAGTGGCTACACCTACACACGAGATGCACCGTGACACAGGCCCTTCTCATCAGTAGACCAGACTGCGGCAATGCCCTCTAAGTAGGAATCGCTCTACACCTCCTACAGAGACTTCAGACTATACAGTACTCTGCAGACAGGCTCATCATTGGCCTTCCTGGACTAACCCACATCACACCACACCTCAGGCAACTCCACTGGCTACCCGTACAGAAGAGATGTCAGTTCAAGCTGCTTACCCACGCACACAAGACTCTACACAACCAAGGACCCGCATACATAAACCACTGCCTGAACTTCCACCAACCGTCAAGAAGACTATGCTCTGCTTCCCCTTCACTTGCCCATTCTCCTCGCATCTACTGAAACAGAAGTGGAGAACGCTCCTTCTCTCACATTGCAGCAAAAACCTGGAACAGCCTCCCCACGCACCTCTGGACCATCACCTCACTTCCAGAATTCCGAATGGCCCTCAAGACCTGGCTGTTCGAATAAAGCTGCAGGACCTGCAACCGTCTGGATACCCTCTCGGGTGATTAGCCGCACTTTATGAATCCTGATTGATTGAAACTCAGCAACACTCCTGGTGTTTCACATTGTATTTTTCCATTACGATTGACCATGCCCTCAACGAACTGTAAAAACAAGTGTTTCCCAAAGTGTAAACTTCTTCTTGGCATTGTTTTCTTCTCTTAGTGTGACACAGGAACACTGTCACAAGATAAACAGAAGTAGAAGTATTCGCCTTAAGTACATGGAAAATTCAGATATTACAGTTAGTAATTATTATGCCATTTGAGAAAGTGAAATCTGCTGCACATCTAAGGCTGATTCAGAGAAATAATTGCTTTAGTTCACAACCCTAAGTTTCATAAATAGCAATGTGTTTCTTATGTTATTTTCTGACTTTCTTAGCACAAGTTCTGCCCATAAAAATGAGAAAATATAATAAATAGATGAACGCATTAGGAAGGTGTTTTATTGTTTTTATACAGCGTGTTTACCAGGTCTGAAAGTTAAATTATAATAAACATTCCTTATTGAAGAGAATACTTGATGACCATAGGCATTTGACAGAATATTGAAATATGCTGCTCAGGACAATCCTATATTGTAAAGGTTCATTAGAACACTGTATTGTTGGGTGCTGAGATCAGCTGAGCTGGGGTGAAAGGCATGCAATGCTGAGCCCAGCTGATCTAAGATGAAAAGTACTGAACACCGAGCCCAGCTAATCTCATTTAAAAGGTAAGGAATATTGAACCCAGATAAGCAGAGGTGAAAGGTGTAGGAGCACCGAGCCCAGCAGAGAAGATGTGAAAGGCATGGAATAATTACCCCAGCAGAGCAGAGCAAAGGTATGACATCCAGAGAAATGAGAGGTACAGATACCGAGCATAGCAGAGAAGAGATGAACTGTATGAATTACTAAACCCTGCTGCTGTATGTATTTAATGCTGAGCATAGCTGAACAGAGGTGAAAAGTGTGGAATGCTAAGCCTAGATGAACATAAGTGAAAAGTGTGAAATACTGAGCCCATCAGAGCAGAGGTGAAAGGTATGGAATAATTAGCCTGGCAGTGCAGAGTGAAAGGTCTGAAATACTGAGCCCTGCTGAGCATAGTTGAAAGGTACGGAATATTAAGCCTACCAGTGCAGAGATTAAAGGTATGGAAATCCAAGCCCACCTGAGCAGCGGATAAATATATGTAATACTGAGCATAGATGAACAGAGGAAAAGGAGTTCAATACTGAGCCCAGCAGAGTAGACGTGAAAGGTATAAAATGCTTTGCCCAGCTGAGCAGAGGTGACAGATATGGGATACTAAGCCAAACTGCGCAGAGGTGAAAGGCACAGAATATCAAACTCAGCTGATCTAAGGTGAAAGTTACAGAATAATTGAGCCCAGCTTATCTAAACTGAAAGGTACAAGATACTGAGCCCACCTGATCTAAGGTGGAAGGTACCGAATTCTGATCCTGGCTGACCAGATGTGAAAGGAACGGTATACTGAATCCACCTCATCTCAGGTGAAACGCGTGGAATAGTCAGCACAGGCTGAGCAGGTGTGAAAGGTTCAGAGTGCTAAACCCAGGTGAGCAGGGGTGAAAGGTACAGAATACTGAACCCATCTGATCTAAGGTAGAAGGTATGGAATACTGAACCTAGCTGATCTAAATTGAAAGGTATGCAATACTGATCAGAGCTGATAAAATGTAAAAGGCACACAATACTGAGTCCAGTTGAGCAGTTCTGAAGGGCACAATGTTCTGATTTCAGCTGATCTAAGGTGAAAGTTGTGAAATACTCAGCACAATAGAGCAGAGGTGAAAGGGGTGGAATACTGAGTCAAGAGCGGAGGTGAAAAGTATGGACTGACGTGAAAGATAAAAAAATATACGGAATAATAAACCCAGCTGAACGGCAGTGAAAGGTTCGGGATTTACTCAAAAATGTTTTTGATATTACTAGTTCACAAGACACTTTGTGAATGTTTGACTACCCAATGTGCCCAGCCCTTCCAACCAGCCATGTATGTGATGTTGATATTCCAGACCCTACGGCCCATCGCCCAGCCAAACACACAATTTGACCAAGATCACTTCAAAAACAGGATTCTAACTTTCTAGAACACGCTTCCAGCACATCTCTTACTTGGTGTAGACCTAGACAAACTCTCTGCACCCAGACCCCTGATTTTCGATTTCCAGCCATCTTGTCCTCTCCCGTCCATATGATCATCAGCCAATGGCTAGCCTGTGCCCACATCCTGCGCACACTGAAAGATTGTCATGTGCATGTGCCAGACATATACCACTTTAAGAAAACCATAAACAAACTAGGTAAATCATTCATTAAATAAATAAATCGAGTAAGGCTGTACATCCTGGTGTGGCTGCAAAACCAGACAGGGACAGGTTAAATTTTTCCTGTGGCTGTGGGGCTAATGTTGCTAGAAATACGTTTTAAACTTACATTTGTTTGAGTGTGATATTTGGAAGTTTTCTGAAAGATTTACAGTTTCTTTTATGAGTTTTCCACAAATAGGTGCTCAAACCAGGAATTGCCAAAACAAACTGTAAATTTGCTTAAATAAAATCAAAATTGGGAAGTGAGGAGTTTCATGGCACATTTCAAGAATATTTTCAAAGCAGTAGCTCTAAATGATGCTGGTAGCTAAGTAAACAGCCAACAAGAATGTAAAACATCAAGGCCCTGATTAAAAGTAGGATGGATGGGGTGAGGTATCTACCAATTTAGCAAATAGCATTACCCCAGGGTAAGGTAATACTTCCTATTTTAGGTCTTGCGCTTGAAAATGAGCATAACGTGGAATTATCATTTAAAGAACTAACATTCTTCATGTTTGTCTTTTTTTCAAATCCTTCCACCGTCATATCTTAAGGGAAAATAGTAATTGTTCCACTAATTGGAAACTCCCCCCCCCCCCCCCCGACCCACCACCGCCACCACCTCACAAGGCCTACATTACACCTGCGTAGAAATAACCATAGGTCACTCTGTAGGTAGCCAAGCCGGAGATGTGCCAGTCCTGAGCCGGGAAGGGAGATATTTGAAAAGTGCCTTAGTTGGTAATTCGAAAAGATGAAAAGAATGTTCATGGGGAAATCTTTTGGAACATACCAAAGTTCCTCAATAGAGATTAAGTGCTGACAGCGCGTGGAACCTCTTTGCTGCCCGTCAGTGGTGTTGACGCTCTTGTGACTCTGACATCTAACAAGATGCCACTAGCTGCCCGTCAGCAAGTCCCATTCAGGGCCCACTGGTTAATAATTCTAAGAGTAAGACACGACAAGACAAAGTGATGCTCCTGAAGAAGGACAAGTATGAAAACCAGGCTCAGGATTAAATACGTGCAGAAAGGCTGGATACTCTGAGCTATTCAGAGGGAGAAAAGAGAAACCAGCCCCACCCACAGCCGCAATGACTGCTCGGTAAACTGACAGCTTCAAAATCAAAATGCTTAGCGCTGTGGTTTCCTGATCCCAATCACAACAAAGGAGAACGCATAAAATGTTCAATCTGCCATCAGCCATGTCTCACATTCTCTGCAAAGTCACAGTTTAACTTCCTGATTCTATGCGTGGCAAGAGGCCTCGACGCCTCGTCGACATCCCAGACCAGTTACCTATTTCTCAAAGTTTAAAAAACAAAAAAAATGTGCTGTCACTTTGCTCAGGAGTTGGCAGTCTCTGGAAAGTCCATCCAGGAAAAAAAGAAATATGGGCACATAAATATGAAAAGGAAAATGTGAAACTAGCATTCTGTTGTGCGCAGGACTAGGCTGCGGCTCCATAGAGATGAGTTATTCACGACACATTAACAGCGAAGTGCAAAGGCGCTGGATATATCATGGAGGGTTTTTGGCAGATCCAGCGACTCATTAGGAGAATACTTAAGAAATGAACTGAGAAAGCTGCAGCTGAGGAGATCAGAGCGTCACATTGCTCCCCTGGGCCTTTCTCCGCATCGAATTTTGCAACGTGAAAACGGGCGGGAGCTCGCGTGGAAATCCTGTGCTGTAGAAGCAGAAGGGGAGATGGTGTGGGGGACATCTCAGAGCAGGTGAATTCGGGACTCTTACACTTATGTTCCGGTGCTTGAAGGGTTCACGATAAACTACACCAATTGTCCCCTCCAGATTTTAGAGATACTGCCATAACATAGGAGCATTACATTTCCTTATTCCTTGTTGGACAGCCGCATACTAATGTTTTATTTACCACTAAAATATACAAAATCCAAGAACAAACAGATTCATACAAGTAATGGTTCTGTCGGAATTCATTGAGTTACATTGAATTCTTGAAGGGGGCACGTACAGAACTCATCCTCCCTCAGGGGTGTCAATCATGCAGGAACCATTCACCAGCACATAATAAACAAAACGTATATGTTCACTGATAAAATATATATTGTCATACATTAGTTAAATTCACTACAAAAGCAATATTAAAGGAAAGTAAATGAAAAAGTATTGTATGACACATGGTGGATAAAAGATTCAGCACGTGTAAATACAACGGAGAGAACATAAAATACAGTGGGGCACATCTGCAAGGAACTGGCGCAGCCAGGTTGCACCAAAAATAGCAGCGCCACACTGCGCTGGTTTTGAAACGCAGGGATGCACCATATTTACTAGAACACACCGCACCTCTGTGTTTTTTCCCTGAGCCAGGGCTAAATTAAGCAGCCTGCGCTAACACAGGCATCCTTATACCAGAGTGCAAGGGTGTCTGCTTTGAGGGAAGTGATTTGTATGTGTAGGAATGTGTCTCTTCCTGAACATAAACAATCTACAATGGCGATTTGGCACTTCTATGTGTGCTGCAGAATGCAGAACACATAGAAGGACCAAATCATCATTTTGGAATTATTATTTATGGGCAGAACCTCATTGGTCACAGAGTGGCAAAGCAATTCCAACAGGGGGTGAGCTAGCACCTCTTCCCATCATGGAACAGTGATGTGGTCATGCAGTGCTTCATCCTCGTTAACTTACTGCTCCCATACCAGCGCACCACTGAAGCGCTAATTCAGTACCCCATCCCCATGGTCACCTAAGGCCGAATTGCCTTTAGATCCCCCATCTTCCATTTTCAACTCTGCCACCAAGACCTCCCATGCTCTTGCAGCATCTAAAGAACCCTCATCTCTCTTCGTGTCTCTCGGGAGGGTAACACTCTCATAATCCACCCATCAGAGGATCTCTCTTTTCCTACATCCATCATGGGGTCCAGCACTAACTTCCAATGGAGCATGATTTGTTATTTAGCCAGCATAGGCACTACATCTAAAAACTTGGATGTAACCTTGTGTTAGCAGCGCATGGCTAGTAAGAGCCACACTGCTGGTGACACAATATTGCAACTCATAACAGCATTGAGTCATGTAAGAATCGAACCTGAGTAAGTTGTGACGCCTAAACAGTCCCAAACCATTTGCAAGAATTGTGCCCCCAGCATTTAACACTGAGTGCAAGCAACATTGGCCATCAGAAAAATCTTATTAAGTCTGCCAAAGCTCAGATACTCTCTATGCAGAAATGACAAATAAACAATTTAAGCTGCATATTTCTGAACACTTTTGGCATCTGCTCCATGTTTTCCCCAATACTCCTCAGCAAGAGGTGTCCCCAGATCTGCATCCCATTTCTCCTTCAGTGCTACCAAATGGACTTTAATGTCCTTCCTATGGGCTTGATAAAGGCCTGAAACAATACTAGCATCCCTGTCGGAGGCACAGAGAAAGTGACAGCTGTGATGTGTCCAAAGCTCTCCCTCAGCCTCCGGCCTTGTCCTCCAAACCATCACCACAACTGCCCCATACACTGGAAATTAACCCACCAGCAGGTCACATTCTGCCTGTAGGTCCACAAACAACATCAACGCACCCGCTCTGTACAAGGTCCCAATCATCCCTATGTCTCGCTCCCACTAAGCCATGAAGCTACCCTGGTGAGCTACAGGGAGACGTTTGGCCAGCCAACACAGCAGAATGCTGGGTGAGTATGGGTGTTTCACTTTATTCTTCTGCATGCAGCGAATCTAGTAATACTTAGCAACCGCCCACAAGTCCTGCACATTTGCCTTCATGCAGCGTGTTCCAGCAGCAACCACACTAGCCATTGCCTCTGAGGGCCCTCAAGCATGACTTGGGCAAACTCTTCACCTGCCCTTAACCATCTTAGCACCCACTGCAGCTGAGCCGTTAGTATGTCTCAAAGTGCAGTGCCACCAGGGCTCCCTCTCCTACAAGAGACTGAAGTTTGGAAAGTGCTGCCTACCTCCTGCCCGCCCCCAAAAGGAAGCAACCAGTAATGAGGCTGGTCCCCAGAAAATAGCCCTTAGAACCACCACCACCTACAGAGTACCAAAGAAATAGAGGAGTCTAGGAAGTGCTACCATTTTAACCACTGGTCCTCTCCCTACGAGTGACAGTGTCTCTCGAAGGACATCACCATCCGCAGGGAGGTCAGGGCCACACTGATGTTGCCCTCCATCATGACCTCCACCAACCAATAGGTTTGGACCCCCAGATATTTGAATGAGTTACGTTCCCAGAAAACATTATGCACCACAGGGGCTGCCCCCACGTTTGGCCAAAACGATTACAGGCAGGTCTTCCTCCAGTTAACCTGATTGACTGGAATATTAACAACCGGTTCACAAGCAGAATAGCCTTACCGAGGTAAGACCTGTTATCCCAGAGAAAGAGCAACATGTAATCCGCCTATTATGCAATATGATGCAGGCTGCAGCAGCTGAGCACTCTGGTACAATGCCTATCTTTTTGAGCTGCACTTACCAATGGCTCTACTGCCAAGGCAAATAATAGTGGGGAGAGCGTGCAGCCCTTTCAGGTTCTCCTCTACACCTGATAGGCAGCTGAGATCACCCCAACAGTCCTTACCCGGGTCATGCGGTTAGTATACAACAATTGTGTCCACTTGATAAATCTAGAACCGAGCCCCACGTGGACAATTAAGGCATATAGGTAACTGTCCAAGCTGTTGAATTCTTTCTCAGTACCAACAGACATGACCAGTGTGTCAAGGACAAAATCTGGGGCACTCAGCAGTGTGGATATCAGCTGCCGTACATTAAGTGCTGCGTTCCGTTCCCAGTATAAAACCCACCTAGTCAGCATGGATCAGTTGCATTATGTATGAGAGGGCTTATGCTGCCAGTTCCCACTCAGTTTTTATAAATAACGTTCAGCATCAACAGGGGGTGGCATTGATATCGTCCCGGTTTAACCAGAGGTATGATAATCGCCTCCCTATTTGTCACAGGAAGAGTGTCTTTGAGCCCATCCTCTGTATAAACCTCATCCAACCAGGGACTAGCGCTTCAATATGGGCTCCGTAAAATCCTCCGGGAACTCATCACTACCACAAATATTGCGCCAGGCCATGCTTCACCCCACTGCTCTGACTTTGGCCAGGGTGATGTCATCGCCCAGCTCCCCTCCCTCCTCCAAAGAAAGCACTGGTAATTCAACGCCTCAAGAAAGGCCTCAGCAGCAGACTGGTTGTCCTCTGTGCCCCCGTATAGAGATCAGCATAATACTACTGGAATGCCTTGTTAATATCATCTTGGGTCATCTTGCCCAAACAATCAGGTCCCCTCAGGTGTTTCCAATTCAAGGACCAGAGAGCCCCTCCTATTGAGATCAGCCAACCACAACAGCAACCTGCTGGCCCTATCTGTCTGCATGAGTGGTAACGATAAACCGCTTGTTATCATAGCAGCGTAGATGCTCAGTCTGCTAACTTCTTCTTTTCCCACAATGAACCCTGCAGCTCCGGGTGCCTTTGCCTCTTCATTTCCACAACCCACAATACTCTCTCCTGTGCTTCCACTTCATTCACCAGCGTCCACCGAACCTCCACCACTGTTGCAATGCACTGGCCCCATCACCTTTAAAGGTGTCCCATTCCACCTATGCCGTTGTAGCTGCCCCTGCATTGTTCGCAAAATATTGCTGAATCCCCTTCCCAATAATGTGGTGAAAGACTTAGTCCGCGAGAATTTGAAATCACAGCTTCGAAGGGAGAATAGCAATCTGCACCTTAACCCATGCTGAAGATATAATAATTGGATTACGGTCAGAAGCTGTTCTGGCTACATATTCATACTGGGCCACTGCTGCATGAATATCCAATGTACAGAGAAAGGTATCAATAGAACGTGTAAGGAAGAGGAGGATATGAACGGTCAAGAAGGGAATCCACCACCCCATTAAATCCGCCCCCCCGTGTCCCCCCCACCCCAGATCAACACCGTCCTGGGCACAAAGGGAGCCAACACATGTGAGAGCTCATCTAGGAACGTGGCCTGATCAGTTTTGGGAATACAGACATTAACGAACGTAAGGTCCCTGCCACCCAAGCACCATCTAATGAGGACATTGATGATGTTACTCTTTTCTCAATTTAATGATACTCAGTTCGCCAATTTTGGAAGCATGGAGAGCTGAGGTGAACTTGCGATCCGAAGATTGCAGAGATGTCAGCAGTGAGTTTTAAATCACTGAGTCTTCTTGCCCCACGGCCATCTTTCTGCCATGTAAACCTCAGTCCTTTGGTGATGGCACCATAGGCAGCTGCTGAATAGTGCCTGGTTTTGTGAACAGAACTTACTCTTAACCTGTTGTCATAGTAGTGTGAGGGTGGGCTTGCATCAAAATATTGGCCAACTTGAATTTTCAGATGTATGAATTAGAATGGATAAACATTTCTGAGGATCACAACCAATGTCAGGGACTCTAGCAGGGTCTTGTGGTAACGTAGACAAAGTTAACGTAATATTGGTCAGAGAGCTGCCCAAGATCACACAGGGAGTCAGAAGAGAAAAGGGATCCACACAAGGGATCTGAAGAAGGTATGAGGAAGCCACATTTCAGAAAGAACAGCTCTCAAAGCTTTTCAGCTTTCAGAATAACTAATACCCAGGATTTGCAAGACATGCACAGAAGCTCATTAACAATAAAAAGAATGTGTGTTAAAATACTCTGAAGCGCCACAGAGTAACACTGAAGCCCAGTAAGTTCCTCACCCGTATTTGCTGTTGTATATACTGACTGAAAATGCTTACATATAAGATATATATGCACAGGTGGGATTTGTGGAGCTGATGGTGATGTTATAACAATAACATATAAATAATACCGACGTAATGAGAAACTCCACCTAGTTTGTTAGCTGTGTCCACAAATCCTGGCAATCAGAAAGGAACATGCAGGGCAGTAACAGCAAGGGCAAGGGTGGATAACTAAAATACACATCCACAATAGACAAGGAGTGGTGCTTAACAGGAAAGAGGGAAGGGAAACACTATGGAAATAGAGAACACTCAATGACCAAGGCTGCATTACAAGCTTAAGCTAAGGCTCATGAATCTTCTGGAAACACATGTGCGCAAAAGCTCAGGAACTCAGGAAACAGGGATCAGTCAAACAGAAACATTCCTGCAATGATGGAAACTGAAGCTTAAAATGCTCACTACGATCACATGCCTCAGGTGTAGGCAGACTAGCAACTGCCAGTCATAGGTGTAAAGAATTCCTCCACCCACCCTTGGCCTTCAGGGTGGAGATGAAGTGGCGAGCAGGGAATTGTACATATTAAGAGTTTTTATCAAGGATATCGGACTATTTTTCCACAAAACCTGTATTCGATCTGGAATGAATTACAATTTCAGAATAGAGGTTGCAAGTCAGATTGTGGATATAGCGGAAGGTATTTAAACACTTGAAAGTTCCAAAGGTAGGCCGGCTGGTGGTGGGCATGAAATCTCAGGTAACAAATTGTGACAGTCAAAAATTGGTGATCTACTTGTTAAAATGAGGAAAGGTCCCCTGAAAACAGATATGACAATACAAAGTGATTGGTGCATTTCTCCCTAGACCTACTATACTGTGAATGGGTATACCAGCTAGTTCTGTGGAACAAGAGCATATTTTGATATCAAGAAAGGCTTTGGCTTTAGCAAATGACTTAATTTAAATGACCAAATATTCTTTGCACATTTGCCCTACCCGTATCTTAGCTATTTTAAAATCTTATCCCTACAAATATAGCATCTAATCTGTTTTTGTAGATTTGCAATCTTGCACCTCTCATAAACAAGATAGAACTGTATTTTTTCTGCTTCGGTAAATAGTAATCTTTATTCCTAATTTAAACTGGAAATGTGGCCTTTATCCTGAGTTGCTCGACAATTTTTAAGCAGAAACAAACGGGGGAGGGGAAGGGGTGGGTTGACAATTGATTTAGCATTGAAATATGTGTGAAATGTCCACATTGCAGTCATCCCTGTGCAGAGTTTGGCAGGAAACCCCAGGAAAATGTTCATGGGGAAAACTGGTCTGAAATGGGAATAACCAGCTCTAATCTGATTCCAGAGACTATCCCTCATGACAGTGGGAACAACTGAACCATGCTGCATGCTGTATCAGTATTTCTGAGGTGGTTCAAAAGCATACAAATAAAACCGTCTTACAATGAGACCTCTTTTTGGCATTATTTTGTCTGTTATTTTGTAAGGACTGGGTGCAATTAGTTTGATAAAGTGCCGCACCCTAAAACGCTTTGAAATCCTTGAATTCCATTTGTTAATAGTTTGTACTTCTCTCAATAATTCCACTGAAAATGTTAATTTTTGGGTCATTTGTTACTCTTAGAGGATTCTGTAGGCATATATTTGTAAAGAAATATATGTGCAAGGGCCCAAAGTTTTTCTTAGGAACTTTCCGTGGTGCTGTTTGCTGCCAGCGTTGTAGAATACCAATGCTGAGTAGTTTTGATTCTACTTGAAGCCTCTTTCATCCATCACACCACACTCTCTGTCTCTTTATCTCATTTTTGCTGGTTTTGCTAAGTCTGCTTTCTTCTTTTGTCACTGTTTTCTATATTTGTCTCCCTCCTTTTTTATTTCCTTTGCTGTCTTTTTCACTCTTTCGCTGGGTCGAAGTTTGATGATAAAAAATAAGACTCAATCCCTTAAAATCAATGTCAGTGGCCACCACGCACAACTACTTGCATACATTAATCACTGCAATTCATCTTTATTATATTCTTCTCCTAAAAGGTTGTGTCTATGCCATTATAATCAATAGAGAAATCTTCCATTTTAGAATATTTATTGCAAATCGACCACCACTACTCTACTAGGCTAAATTAAATGCTAATACTTACAGCATTGGCTGGCATTTAGGCAGAGTGGGGGAAGGGCAGCAGGCAAATTTGGTGTTGGTGCGTGCATGCATGCATGCCAAGTGAGTGGTGTGTGTAAATAAAAAGAAAAAAAACACTTATCTTGCTTGCTGATGACGCCCGACGTCCTCCTCGCTCCGGTCTTTCTGGGCTCCAGCAAATCCCCTTAAGCAAATCTGGAGCTGCTTTCATGCTGGTAACAAGCATGACAGCAGCGTCAGGATTGGAGAGAGTGGCCTCTCTCAGTGTTCTTAAGAGCTCTGGAGGCCCGTGCTTTCTCTAGCCCAGTTGTCTTAAGACAGCTGTGTTAGAGAAGTTTAAAGTGTTCATGTCTGGCTGGCTGTTGCAAGACAGCCAGTCAAAAAGACATGCACCCTTTAAACTGTACACAGCTCACTGCTGTCATTCAGCAGCGATGGCCACACCCTGTCATGATGCTCGGTTCAGGGTGGGAAGATGGAAAATAAAATGGTAATAAATTAACTTGAGTATCATATTATTTTTCATCCCTGGGGGGCATTTTAGGCAGGGGGCAATGCTCCTCTGCCCTAAAGGAGGAACCACAGCTGATTACTTCTAACAATCTTGGCCTGAAGGTTCTTATGTAACGTTTGGCGGATGCCTCGAAATCCTGCTAGTGGGGTGGTAATAACCTCCAATACCCGGGCAGATGACCACCTGCGTTATTTAGAAAACTCTGTCTATCTTGTGAAGATCCCTGTGCTTTCAGAGGAGCACCTGCCAAGGCCTCTGAAGGCACTACGATTTTATTGAGTGACCATGTTTCAAGTTTTCTGTTTAAAAAAAACTAAATGGCAAAGCAGGAAATTGTTTTTAAAAAAACACAAAGTAATTAACCTGGCACAATCAGAGTTTGCTCTCAGCCGGCAGAGCATTTTATATTTTTTTATCTGGCGCTGACAGACTTTGCTTGACTGTCCAGAACAGGAAGAATGTGCCAAAACATTCTCTCTAAATACTGCAGATGTTCTTAGGCACTTAGACCAATGGCCTAATGGCCCTGAATCCACCGATCCCAGGTATCTACCGGTGGAGCCAACAACGTCACTGCAAGCAGAAAGATGATAATTCATCTGAATTCAAATAGAGTGGGTGAACACGCAGTTGGTGTAGGTAATGACAAAATCACCTAATTTGCTTGTATTGTAGTAATGTCCATCTTAAACTGAGTTTGGTTCCCCCTGTTTCTTAGCTTTCTTTTACATTCCACATTTTACACGTTGTACTTTTTAGGTACATTGCATTTTTAAAGCAGTGTTATTATTTTAGATTCAAGCTTACATTATATTATTCCAGGAAGGCAGGGAACATGATGCTTGTTTCTCGTTGGCTTTCTTGACACATATTCAGGAACACTCTGTCCAAGGCTACATAGAGGAGAAGATATTCTGGGGTCTGTGCTGCCAATTTAGGTGACAGCCTCTAATACCAAGACAAAGCCTCATATAAGAGCTGCATCTTCCAGCACAGTGCAGTTTTATTATATAAGTAATGCACTAACCGGAAGGCTCAGAGGGGCATTCTAGCCATACCCATCTTGGCACTGCTGTGCTTGACAATGCAGCTTTGCTGGTGCTGATCCACCAGCCTCCTGATGAGGATTGCCATTTATCACACAGACACACTCCTGACACCAGTCACGGGTAGGAGACTAAGGCCTATCCCTTGGGATTGGGCATGCAGAAGGGTACACCCAATCATGTTCACTTTAGGGTATTACGGCCAAGTAGGAATTTCTAGACCAACTATCAATGGTTGAAATGTTAATTGTTTTAACTCTGTTCCTAGTGGTGATTATTTTGCTCTGTTTCATCTGCCTAAATATCTCATCTCATTCTCTCTGTATAGGATTATGTTGCTTTCAATAAATATATTGAGAACTCCGCACGTATCTCCTTTGTGTTTTCGCCTTGGCATGCATGAGTAATATGACGAAAGGGTGAGATCTGTTTCCACAGCTTTCCTGGAGAGTCAGAGTCTTATGTTTCAGATTGCCACAAATCACCTTCTCCCTGTAAGGTTAGGGGTTCAGGTGATTTGCTGCAAACTAGCCTTGGGTTGTGCTGACATTTTCTGATGGTGTAGAAGGATTCAGACCCCCACATTCTGAAGTTCTGCAATCCCACATGCACAGTCCTGTTATTATAATGGGAACCTCATCACAGTATTACTTCTCTAGATTACTCGACATGTGAATATCAACAGTTCCATCATATATATTTTGGATTGAATTGAAGGAGAAAATGTTTCATAACTTTTCTTTTGACTATAGCAAGTACATGGGGTCTGGTTTAGAGTTTGGCAGAGGGGTTTCTCCATCAAAAACGTTATGGATATCTCATCCACCTTACATCAAGTGCACTATATCCTAAATCAAATCAAATCAAATCATTAACATTTATAAAGCGCGCTACTCACCCGTGCGGGTCTCAAGGCGCTAGGGGGGAAAGGGGGGGTTATCGCTGCTCGAACAGCCAAGTCTTTAGGAGTCTCCGGAAAGCGGAGTGGTCCTGGGTGGTCCTGAGGCTGGTGGGGAGGGAGTTCCAGGTCTTGGCCGCCAGGAAGGAGAAAGATCTCCCACCCGCCGTGGAGCGGCGGGTGCGAGGGACGGCAGCAAGTGCGAGGCCAGCGGAGCGGAGGGGGCGGGTGGGGACGTAGAAGCTGAGGCGTCTGTTGAGGTATTCCGGTCCCTTGTTGTGGAGGGCTTTGTGTGCGTGGGTGAGAAGACGGAAGGTGATCCTTTTGCTGACTGGGAGCCAATGCAGGTGTCTCAGGTGTGCGGAGATGTGGCTGTTGCGGGGTACGTCGAGGATGAGGCGGGCCGAGGCGTTTTGGATGCGTTGCAGGCGGTTTTGGAGTTTGGCGGTGGTCCCGGCGTAGAGGGTGTTGCCGTAGTCCAGGCGACTCGTGACAAGGGCGTGGGTCACGGTTTTTCTGGTGTCGGCGGGGATCCAGCGGAAGATCTTGCGGAGCATGCGGAGAGTGAGGAAGCAGGCGGAGGACACGGCGTTGACTTGCTTGGTCATGGTGAGAAGAGGGTCCAAGATGAAGCCGAGGTTGCGGGCGTGGTCTGCGGGGGTCGGTGCGGTGCCGAGGGCCGTGGGCCACCAGGAGTCGTCCCAGGCGGACGGGGTGTTGCCGAGGATGAGGACTTCCGTTTTTTCAGAGTTCAGCTTTAGGCGGCTGAGCCTCATCCAATCTGCGACGTCCTTCATACCCTCTTGTAGGTTGGTCTTGGCGCTGGCGGGGTCCTTGGTGAGGGAGAGTACAAGTTGGGTGTCGTCGGCGTAGGAGGTGATGATGATGTCGTGCTTGCGTACGATGTCGGCGAGGGGGCTCATGTAGACATTGAAGAGTGTCGGGCTGAGCGATGAGCCTTGAGGTACGCCGCAGATGATCTTGGTGGGTTCTGAGCGAAACGGAGGGAGGTAAACTCTTTGGGAGCGGTTAGCGAGGAAGGAGGCGATCCAGTCCAGGGCCTGGCCTTGGATCCCGGTGGAGCATAGGCGGGTGATTAGGGTGCGGTGACAGACGGTGTCAAAGGCAGCCGAGAGGTCGAGGAGAATGAGGGCGACTGTTTCACCGTTGTCCATCAGGGTTCTGATGTCGTCTGTGACTGAGATGAGGGCGGTTTCCGTGCTGTGGTTGGTTCGGAAACCGGTTTGTGAAGGGTCGAGCAGGTTGTTGTCTTCCAGGAAGGTGGTCAGCTGTTTGTTGACGGTCTTTTCTATTACCTTGGCTGGGAAAGGTAGAAGAGAGATGGGGCGGAAGTTTTTCAGGTCGCTTGGGTTAGCCGTAGGTTTCTTTAGTAGGGCGTTGACTTCAGCGTGCTTCCAGCATTCGGGGAAGGTAGCAGAAGAAAAAGAAGAGTTGATGACGGTCTGGAGGTGCGGGGCGATGATGTCGTCGGCTTTGTTAAAGATGAAGTGCGGGCAGGGGTCCGAAGGTGCGCCGGAGTGGATAGAGTTCATGATGGATTTGGTTTCTTCTTGTAATAAGATAGATTCTAAATCAGGCCCAAAGTTGTCACATAGGTGTAGCAAAATATTGTGAGAACTGTAATCGACCAATAAAAGTACAGATGCAAAAAATCACATTAATCTTGTTAATGGAAATGATGATGGTCTGACGTGACTTAGGGTTATCCAATGTTTGGAAACCCTCCCCCTTGACTCTCAAAGCAGATTAATGCTACTAAAGTATTGTATCTCACTTGGATTTTCAAATTTTAGAAGTTTTTAAAGTAACTTGCTCTTTGTACCTCACTGTGAAATTTGTGAATGACTATACCACTCTTTGTTTACGACTCATAGCCATGAATCTTACAAAGGTTCTGAATGTACCACAAACAAGGGTCAAGAGTAGGGCCTTACCCTGCCTCCTATGCTATCAGTGCGTGTTGAGGTGCTGCCCTCTAGGCCCAGAAGATCTTAGAGCCACTCTTATGCTACACATGGACCCAGACTGGTTTAATACCTCCTTGTGGATCACAGCTCACTTGTTGGTGATATCAAACAAAGTGACATGGGCTTCTGAGACAAGTAGTTTTCCTTCCAAATGGTCCCGACTGTGGATGCACCAGCTCAAGCCGCTTTAATGGCTTTCTGCAGGTAATGGCCCATGTTGGTTAAAAAACCCAGCGTAGCACATGGTTGTGGAGCATGCAGAATCCATCCCTCTTCTTATAGGCTGGAAGAACATATATTCACGTTTTAGTTTGACAGTGTGTGAGACACCTATAACATTGGTTTTCTGTAGGTGTTTGCCCTGATACAGCAGAGTAATTAGCAACTGTGTAAATGTAATTTTAAGACCACTTTTTGATTGCTGCTGGTGATATTTGTGATATTTCGGGGTCAAAGTGACATTTGTCTGCAGCAGTCTGGCAGAAGTAGTGTGCACCACGTGACTCTGGTATTGGCATGTGCAGTAGAGGTCAGAAGTGGCATTGTGGGACAAAGGCCGAGCAATGATGTGTGCTGCTGACTCCAGCAGAGGTAGTATGGGACAATGTTCATCCCAGTAACAGAGTCTGCACCTGGGCCCAACAGTAACTGTGAGGAACAGTTAGAGCCCTAATAATAATGTGCGCAGCAGTCCATTTCAATAATGTTACAAATGGCACAGACGTGTTGGGAACATCAAATTAGTAAAAACAAGGGCAGGTTGGTGGAGTACTAGTAATATACATTTAATTATGATCTTATTTTTATGTTAGGCAAGCATCAGGAGCTTTCCAAGCACACCGCCTCCCTTTGGTGTAGTTTGATGATGTTGATGTTTGATGACCTTATTCCTGGAGGTGTTTGGTGACCCTTCTCTAGAAGTTGTTTCATTGTTCATGATTCCTCCTTGTGGTGTTTGGTTTTCCAACTCCTGATTATGTTTTGGGAATCTTCCTGGTGGTATTAATTGGCTATCAGAGGGAAAGGGATTGGTGGTCGCTTCAGGAGGTAGTTGGTCATCTGCTCCTGGTGAAATTGTAATCCTTTTTGGTGGTATGAGCCCTCTTCATGGTGTTTTTGTATTTCTACCTCACTGTATTTTTTGGACATTTTTGTGGTGTTTAGTGGACTCTCTATGTGGTTGTCGTGCTAATGGTAAGAGGTTGTTGTGAAGGTGTTTGATGATACATTATGGTGGTGGTTTATCATGTTTTTACATGTGGCATTAATGGGTTCTAACATGTTTTTTTGAGTTCCAACATATAGGTGAGGTTTGGTAGTCCCACTTGGTAGGATTTGGTGATTTTTTTTTATGATTTAAGGCCAATTCTTGCGATGTTTGTTGATCCATACTTATGTTTTAGGATCCCATTGTTGATCCATACTTATGTTTTAGGGTCCCTCCTACTGGCGATTTTTACTCCTTGCTAGGCGTGATTTGTTCTCTACCATATTGGTGTTTAATAGCCCAGCTCAATGTACTGTTTGATGTTCTCTATATGACTGACGTTATGCATCTGTGTCATCTGATGACGTTTCATAGTACTGTTCCCAGTGCTGCCTGTTGTACTTGATTATGGTTGTCCTTTTTCGTTCTTTGGTGCTCCTCCGACGTCTGTGAGGGCCATACTTACTGATGGTGCATATATATTTTAGGTTTGTAAAGTTAGGTTTTCAAATAGCGTATCAATAAGTCTTTTAGGCACCGTTTTTAAAATCAATCTCTCGCTGCAATATTTGTTAGGCTATTCAGCTGTCTTTTGTTTACAATGCTTAAGTAAAGGAAATTGCAGTAGTTGGCCCCAACGCTGCTATCTATCACTTTCATACTTTTTTCAGGCAATGGCCAGTGATGCCAAGATGATGCCATCCAACAGGAAGTACTATCAACCCATGTTGTATTTATTCCTTGTAATGCATCCCTTTAGTACATGGGCAGTGGATTAAGCAAGGGGGCTGATCGCGCGTTAGTATACCTCGTTGCATAAGGAAAGCGATAGGTAAAAGGAGGGATAATGGTGGTAGAGTAGCAAAAGTCCTTAGCCTGGTCTAGAAAGGTATAATGCCCTCTCCTTGCAGGCCTTTTGCTGTCTCGCGAGGGCCCTCTGTAATTGAGTAATCTTGTGCGGCGCCAAAGTCTGGACAAACATCCTCTTGGCGAACGATTTGATTTCTGCGATCAGACTTTCTGTTGCTCTTTACTCCAGCCCTAACGAGGTTGTGGGTAGTGATTATGTTTGGAACACTATATTCTCCATTAGATTGTCACTCTGTATTATCTTAATTGAATATACAATGTACTGTGTTGTTCGACCGGGGAACCAATAGATTCCAAATGTATTTTGCTCTTGTTATAATATTTATGCAAACTCCCCATGAAAAGCACGACAACCAGCAATAGAAATCTTTCTCTTCTCAGCTGACGGCTGTTTTCCTTTGGCAAGTATTTTGTAGCTCCAGGGTTCTTTGTGCACGAGCTGGAGTGGCCCTTTTCATGGCATATTGCCATTTCACCGAAATCTTGTCATTAAAATGTTTTCTTTCATTTCGGTGAAGTGGAGAGAGGCAAGAGAACCGGTGTTCGCTTTGCAACAGTTCACAAGACTTTTCCTATGCGCCTTTGCTTTGACCCCTTTACTCTTCTGCTCACCTTTTACAGAGTGAGCTTAGTTACCATTATCAAAGTGGACTGACCTCTGAATCAATCTGGACATTTCAAAACAGGTCTCTGGCTCTGTAATGGCAGTCTGTAGGCAACAGGAAGAGTCTGGCATATGCCAAACAGGCAGAAAGACGTCATGTCTTTTGGTGGTACATTCCCAGTAACCCCTGCAGGCAGACAATATTTCCAGCTACACAGTTAGCATTCCTTGGCAGCGGCCTGGCCCAGTACATTCGCTGACATGCAACCAACATCTTACCTTGCCAACACTTTTAATGGTATGGTACTAGCACTTCTTAGAAGGGGACCAATACATTCAATGGGACAATACAACCACTCACTTAAAGGGACCAATACTTTCAATGAAATAGTATTGGTACCTCTCAACAGGGAGTAATAATATCAACCGAAGTGCACAATACTTTCAGCTGATTCTCATTGACACTTATCAATAGAGGCTCCATTTTGAGGAACAGTACCAAACTTCCTGCGATGTGCAACTGCCCTCTTAGTTTCTGTTTCAGAGGATGGATAGTATTCTTGGCTATGGCCAGTCACATAGTCATTTTTCATTGGTCACTAACTCCATCTCTCTTAATGCCCCTGTTGTGGCATGTTTGGAGCACTCCCTGAGGCTTAACTATGCACAAAGCAGGCTACGGAGAATTAGATACTTCCCAACAAGCTTGTGTCTCTGAAATGTCACCCAGACTGGGGTGGTGTGGTAGATATGCCCAGATGTGTGTCTCATGGCCATTGCACCATCATATTTTGCACATCATATAAAAGGGAATAAAAGGTCACGAGTGCACCAACAATCACTAGTACAAACATTTGCTCACAGCCTGAATACATCAAATAAATATATTTGTAAAGCGAGCTGCTACCCAGAAATAGGGAGTTGTGTAGCATGTATTCCACAATGTGTTTTTCTCAAGCTTGCTTACCCCAAGCGCCTAATTTGTGCCAGTTGTTTGATGTGGGTGGCACATCACTCATTTTCAGAGACTGGGACAACTTTTCATCATCAGACTGTGAGCCAGAGCAAGAGATGGAAAGGTTGAAAAAGAGAGAAAAGAGGAGGTAGAGAAAGCTAGAAAACAGAGGCAAACAGAAAAAGCAAGGATGAAAAGGAACCGGCAAGATTAACACAGAGTGGCAGGAAGTCTAGGCGATGAAAGAAAGTGACACTAGGTGGAATTAGAATTGAGCAGCCATGTATTCTTCAACATCGACATTCGGCACCAATCTCTTAAGAAAGCCCTGGGCCGTTGCATTTTTTTGATTAAGCACGTCTATCACACCACAAGTTAAACAAACTGTTGCCCTAGAAGAGGGCACAATGGCTCATCCTCTGTGGGCAGGCTATGAGGTTCAACGTCAGCTAGTCTCCACCACCGTCTACAGGCTCCGATATCTCTGACCAGAGAGGCCTAACGGTCGTCGGTCGTCAGCACGCGGCCTTTCTTCCCGCCTCTCTTAAATCTGTCTCGGCGGTTAACTTCCCTTTCATAACATTAGCAGAGGCGCGTTTCCTGTTGCAGGCAGTGATTATATAGCAGATTAACCACAAGCTGTTCTAGCCCGTGCCCAGCAGTTGGAGAGATGCCCCTTTGAGTAATGAGTTGTGTGGTTGCTGCTTTCATCTGTAATTTGCATGTTTAATAAATACAGAAAAAAATCTGGATTCTGGATGTGGAAGCAAGCGTTAGAACAGGAGAGGGAGGCAGCAGAACGTTTCAGAGTTTGCTCTAACTGTTTGACAGATGTTGCTGCTTCTGCGTCTTTGAAGTAGAACAACTTGATAGAGATGAGCTGGGGGAGGGGAGTCGAGTAACTTCCATATTTGCCATCCCGGCCAGGGCGTATTGCACCTATGTCGGCCAGTTGCATTAATGGACGTTGTACATTGCTTTAATTATACTTATGCGCTCTTACAACACACATTATGTGCTTATACTGTGTGCAACGGACCTAGCATGGGCTGGGTGGAGCAATGTAGGCCCTAGCAATAGTGTGCGCAAAAGAGTCCAGTAATATTTGCGTGGGACGTTGTGGACCCATGTGAGTGGGTGAGTGCAGTAGAGTCCTGCAGTACTAGAATGGCACAATGGGAGCCCCAGTAACGGTGTCTGCAGCAGTCTGGCAGAAGTAGTGTGCACCACGTGACTCTGGTATTGGCACGTGCAGCAGAGGTCAGTATTGGCATTGTGGGACAAAGGCCGAGCAATGATGTGTGCAGCTGACTCCAGCAGAGGTAGTATGGGACAATGTTCATCACAGTAACAGAGTCTGCAGCTGGGCCCAACAGTAACTGTGAGGAACAGTTAGAGCCCTAATAATGATGTGCCCAGCAGAGCCCAGCGGTGGTTACTTGATGGAGCCTAATGGCGGCGTGTGTGGCCGAGCAGGAAGAGTATAATGTGGTTCAATGAAGTGCCCCGCAATGGTATATGCCACAGAGTCCAGGGGCATTGTAAACACCACGCTTTAGCAGCTACTGCGGGAGTGGAGTTCTCGATGGGTGTCATAAATGCTCTTAAATAACGTCAAAGGGTGGGTGGGTGCGCGAGTGAGTGAAAGGATGGATGGGTGTGTGAGAGAAAGGGTGGATGGATGGGTGAGTGAAAGGGCTTAGGGGTAGATAGATGGATGAATGAATAAAACGACAGATGAGTGAAAGAATGGAGGGATGAATGAAAGGGGATTGGGTGAATGGATGAAAAGGTGGATGGATGGATGACTGAAAGGGTGAATCGATGATGAGATAACGTATGGATGCATGAGTGAGTGACAGTATGGATGGCTTAGGAGTGAAATGGAGTGAAATGTTTGCTAGATCAGTATCAGTGGAGGAACATGGTGCATGGAAGGATGAAGATGGAAGAGTAGATAGATGGATGAGCTAAAGGATGAAAGGATGAGTAAAAGGATGGATGCAGTGGCGTCAGGAACCCCTAACATCAGCAGCTATGGGGTGGGGCGGGGAGGATTTCTTGATAAGCCTCTTATGTCTTGGACTTGGCAGACAAAGGTGACTGAGTGTTAGGATGGATGGATGAATGTGAGTGAAAATGTGGATGGATGGGTGAGTGAAAAGATGGATGGGTAGATGATGAATGAATGAATGGATTGAGGTAATGATGGATGAGTGAAAGAATGGGTAGATGAGTGAAAGAGGAGGTTGGTTGATTGGATGGATGGATGAAAGGGTGGCTAGATGGATGGGTGAAAGGGTGGATGGGTGATGAGAGAAAGGATGGATGGAAGAGTGAGTGAGTGAAAGGATGGATGGATAGGATGAGTAGTTAAAGGCAGGATGGACAGATGGATGGAGTGAAAGGGTACATGATGGGTGAGAGAAATAATAGATGGATGAGTCAAAGGATCGATGGATGAGTGAAAGAATGGATGGATAAATGAAAGTGAGGGTGATGGATGAAAGCGCGGATGGAAGGATGAGTGAAAGAATGGATGTATAAGTGAAAGGGAGGGTGATTGAATGAAAGGATAAGTGAAAGCAAGGCTGATGGATGTTAGAGTGAACGGTTAAATGGATGGAAGGATGAGTTTATGGATGAGTGGAAGATTGGATAGAAAAGAGAAGGGGTGAATGGATAAGTGAAAGGGTGAATGAATGGAAGAGTGAGAGGGAGAATGGATGGATGGATGAGCCAATGCAAGGATGTATGAATTGCTCAAAGTATGGGTGATGGATGGATGAGTGAAAGGGTGGATGAATAAATGGAAAGGTGAAAGGGTAGATGGATGGACAGATGGATGGATAGGCCCACAAACAAGAACATTTTTACAAAAATATGACAAAACAATAATTGACAAAGCAAAAAAGTGGGCAGCTAATGCAACACCTGTTGGTTTTGCCAGTGCTTCTTATTTAATTAATTCTATCTACCATATATAACAATAAGTCCGGATTCTGGTGTAGCAGTTTTTCAAATCTCAGACCAGTTATTAATATCATAGTTTTCAGTCCTTCAATCATCTGTGATATTCCTGTCCCAATATTTCTCACCTGTTTGGCCATTTTCTGCATAGGACTGTGTTGCTTTACTGCCTTCTTATCCATGATCCATGCCACGAGATCAGCAGTACCCGTGTTAACTTGACAACCCGAAAACTCTACAAATTCCGGAAGTAATTTCAGATTTTCTTTTTATTGCAGCTTTGTCAGAAGTTATTACTAGAAGGTTATCTGAACATAATTGAACTTTGTGAAGAGACGTTGCCGAATTATATCTCAGTATCTTTCTATTATTTCGTAAGGAATCTGAAAGTAGTTTGATGAAAATTGAAAAAAGTAATAGAGCTAAGACTCAGCAATGTGTTGTTCCACTATAAACGTGGAATTTGGAACTCCCCTCACCATTAATTATTAAATATGCATTAAAATATGTATTTAAAGCCTGAATAGCTTGTACAAGTTGTGTTTTCACTTTAAATTGTGACATACCCTCACACAAACATCCCCGGCATACTAAATCAGAAGCTTTTTCCACGTCCACTAATAAGGCCAGCAGTGGAGTTAGCTCTGGCACAGTCTACACAGGTCAGTACATTTGCTTTGTTTTCCCAAATAGTTCGTTGCGTGATAAAACGCTATTGGTCCGGAGGAATCATTAAAGCAAGGGTGGTTTGGTCTGTGATTAGCCTAACATCAAGTAGCCATTCCCACCCATCCCACACTGGGGGGAAACAGCAGCTGAACTAGGCGTCACCTGGTAAATAAGTATAGATTTAGTCAAGACAGGTTAGATTTAAAATTGGTAGGATTCATTTTTTGGTAGGAAGATGAGAAGGGGTTATAAATCAAATACGCTCACGAGGACAAATGGATAGGGCCAGGGGTGGCAGATATTTGAGTACAACACCTCGAATCTGGGATTTTTCCAAGACTAAAGTAGAGGCCACAAGGAAAATGGGTGTGAACTAAATGAACAAGGACATGTCAGAGAGGGGAGGTGAAATGAAATAAGTTCAGAAGCTCTGTTTAAAATACATTGGGGAAAAAATCCAATCATCTTGAAGAAATCAGCATGGACAAGCCATGCAGATTTTTGAACACCAGGCGTGAACACTGACAGAACTAGAGGAGTACGTCTCCTGAGTGAAACTGCGTGCTAACTCTTAACCATTCAATAAAAGGAGCAAGAGTAATAATCCACATGGACAAGACAACAATGAATGAGGGCATTGGGACAGCAAAGGATATTACACCAGGTCATGAGAGTGAACAGGAACAGGTCAAGGGAAATAACAATAATAGTTTCCAATAAACCTTGACACACCAGAGGGCTAAGTCACAAAATCATTAAGATGTATGGAAAGCTGTACTCCGGGAGTACTCTTTTACACGCTCTTACATACCTTTGTGTATCAGGCCAAAACGTCAAACTACTTTTTAATACAAGGGAAAAGAAAGAACACGTGTTTCTATTTGTACTGCTTGTGCATGAATATTTCCTGAATATACTCATTTCAGCCCCATTATAGTTGATTTGGGCCCAATTCACAAAGACATGTAAGAGAATGTTAAAGAATATACAGGTGTATTACTTTATGTACTCCAAAATGCCTTTGTGAGTAGGTCACAATGAGATAAGGAGCCTGCAGGAACAGCGATTGATGGTTGGTTTTGTGGTTTTTAACTCACATTTTCTATTTTTCTATTTGCTGGCTTTATTTGCTTGAGGCTGTCCAGCATGAGTTCATTCCTCCTGTTGGCCAAACTTTGTGGTCTGTATTCTTTCCCCAAACATTTTCCGTAAACAGATCTTTAAATCTTGGTCTTATCTCGTCACATTTGCTGTGCATTCAGAGACCACATGTAAAGCAGTCTTCGATCGAGGTTGGTGTTTACTTTTCTTTCTGCAACTTAAAAGTGAGAGAATTTATGTGACAGTCCTGCTAAGCACCCATGTAAGAAGAGGGGGTGGCCAAAGTTTTTTTCTAGCACAATAAAAGAAAAGAACTATGCTGATGTTTCAGAATATATCAGGATTGGTACAAATGAACCACATTTGTTTTGTAATTCTGAAGTCTGGTGAAAAACAATATTTGATTACAGTCAAAACACATAAATACACTAAGGCCCTCATTATGACATTGGCGGTAAATCTCACTTACCGCCATGCTGACTGCCGCCAACATACCACGGCGGCAGATGTCCGCTTACCATATTATGACACACACATACCAATCTGACATTATACAGCCACAGACACAACTCTGTCACACCAAAGGTCAGTGATAAACTGGCAGTATCCAAACTCACACCATTACGCCAACAGGACAATGCCCATCACATTATGACCCAGGAATCACCACGGCAGACATTCAACCGCCATAAGCCGTTGGCAGTACATACTGCTGCGCTCAAAATACACACACATACAAAACAACACTAGATTGGTCAATTTAAATAACACACACCGGACACCCATACACACACCACACCCACACACACACACCACTATAAAACACCCACCCACATTACCCACAACCCTTTACGACTACAAACTATTGCTAACAGAGAAAGACAGCAAGAGCACCCACACACCCAGAGCCACATACCACCATCACCTATACACCACCCACGCACCTCACAACACACACCCAACACATCACCCTACACACCCTCAAACACATCACTCACACTACACTCATGGCACCAGAACGACACCCCAGATTCTCTGAGGAGGCGCTAAGGATGATGGTGGAGGAAATCATCCGGGTAGAGCCACAGCTATTTGGATCACAGGTGCAGCAGAGATCCATTGCTAGGAAGATGGAGCTATGGCGGAGGATCATGGACAGGGTCAACGCTGTGGGACAGTACCCCAGAACAAGGGATGACATCAGGAAGAGGTAGAACGACCTACGGGGGAAGGTACATTCTGTGGCAGCAAGACATCAACTAGCTGTACAGAGGACTGGCGGTGGACCCCCACCTCCTACCCCACAACTAACAACATGGGAGGAGCAAGTCTTGGCAATCATGCACCCTGAGGGCCTGGCAGGAGTAGGAGGAGGACTGGACTCTGGTATGTCAAATCTCAACTATTTCTATCACCCCCCTACCTGCATGCCATCCCACACCTCCCCACTCTCACTCCCATCACTGCACCACCTCCCACACACGCCACCATCACATCACACCATCCCAATCCCAAGCCCCGCATGCCAAATAACAACTCACACAAGTCAAAGTTGCCAGGGCAATAACAACCATAGAGGGCAAACCACCTATGCACAATTTGTCACACATAGAAATAATAACCCTGCATTTACATCCCCACAGGTATCCTAGCCAATGTCACCAGGGAAGAGATGCCAGCAACATCCAGTCCCCCCATAGAAGAGGCCCACAGTGATGACAGCAGTTGTGCTCGCCTGGATGTGGATGACCAACCTGGCCCATCAGGGACCTCCGGACAGTCGGTTACCCAGGCACAGTCACACACCACCACAGAGCCTCCCCCCTCAGGAAACACCACCACAGCACCCATCCAGCAGGCCCTTACCACTGTCCCCAGGACATGTCAATCAACAGTGTGTCCACCTCTACAGGGACCCCAGGGCACCCCACAAACCCAGGACAATCAGGGACCTGGGGTCAGTGGCAGTGGGTACACGGTTCAGGGGACAGAGGTACAGGGCAACAGGAAAACTGGGAGGAGTGCTGTGCTCCAGAGGGAGGACAGGCCCGGGGAACCGACTCTCCAGGAGGCACTCACCGTGATCCTGGGAGCATACCAACATTCCCAGGATACGCTGGGCCAGATCATGGACAAGTTGCAGGAGAACATGCGGCTGCAGGAGGGACAGTACCTGGGGATCAGTGAGGACTTAAAGTCCATTAACACCACCCTGGTCTCCATAGCAGGGGTGCTGGCACATGGGCAACATTATGAGAGAGGCAGTGTCACACCACCGGGCCCCTGCCACTAGCCAGACTACTGAACAGCTCTCCACCTCTGCTGCCACTAGTGGACAGGAGGCCCACCACAGGACCAACAGGCCACCAGCACCCCTCCCCCTGCAGAAGGTGAACAACCCCACAAACATTCCCTGTGATCCAGGCAGAAGCCAGAGACTTTTGCCAAGACCCCACCAGGAAATAAGACACTCCTGATTGTCACCCTTGTGACCCCCTCTGTCACCCTGTCCACCTTGAACTGCCATTGCTCCCCTTCCTATGCTCCCTTGGACAATACACCTATGCTACAAATAGACTGGACACTACCCTGGACTTTCCTCCACCGTCAACCCAGCCTATTGCACTTCTTTTCTTCAGAGCACTGCAATAAACACAACTTGAACAAATACAAGTACTGAGTATGTCAAATGATTTAAGTATGTGTTCGTTTAACAAGGCTTAAACATTGCAATTCAACTGTACAGTAATGTATACATAGTAAAGACCTATAGTTGGCTGCAGTGAACACACCAGGAGCGATAGTGGGGCACCAATATCTGCAAATAGGGATGCCAAAGGGTACAGTGAGTGGCCTTAGAAGTAAGAAGTACCAGCCTGCCGGTGACAATGTCAAATATTAAACTGTCAATGAATGTGAAGTTAAACTGTCTTACCTGTGTGTCATTGGAAGTATTGACGTATCACTGCAGTTCTGTTGTCCTCATCCTCCTCCTCTGCCTCCTTATCTTCACTGTCCACAGGGTCCACTGCTGACACACAGCCATCTCCAGCCTCCTCCTCCTGCAGAAAAGGCACAAGGCAAGGTTGTGCAACATACAGCATGCCACAATGATCTGGCAGACCTTCTTGGGTGAGCAGCACAGGGATCCACTTGTTAGATGGAGGCCCCGGAATCTCGCATTCAGAAGGCCAAATGTACGTTCAATTATCCTTCTTGTTAGCCCATGTGCCTCATTATAACATTCCTCTACCTTCTCCTGGGATTCCTCACAGGGGTCAGTAGCCATGAGAGGTTTGGATAACCAGAGTCACCTGCAAATATTGAGGGATGACTGTTAGCCACACACTAACCTTTATGGCCCATACAATACCTGTACACCAACATCCACTGGGTGGGAACCAGGGCTCACCTATTAACCACACCCTGTGCCTCTGTAGTTAAGTCATCACATTTGGGATGCTGCTATTCCTCAGGTTAAAGGTATCATGCACCAACCCTGGATACTTAACATTGACATGGGAGATGTACTGGTCCGCCAAGCACACTATCTTCACATTCATAGAGTGAAAACCTTTTTGATTGCTGAAGACCTGTTCATTTGGCTGGGTGGGATAAATGCAATATGTGTTCCATCAATAGCCCCAATAATGTTGGGTATATGCCAATTACATAGAAGCCAGCCTTCACTGTGGCCAAATCCTCCACCTGGCGGAAAACAATGTAGCTGCACGTGTGTTTAATCAGGGCAGACAACACTCTGGTCAGCACAATTGAAAACATTGGCTGTGACATTCCTGATGCCAAGCCCACTGTCACTTGGAAAGAACCAGTTGCCAAGAAATGGAGCACAGATAGCACTTGCATGGTTGACTGCCCTATAAAGATGGATCTCAGAAGGTCAATAGCCTCCTCACTCAGGGCAGCAGGGCTAACTGGGCTAGGGCCTGAGGTGCCTGGGGCGAAGGAGAAACCCACCCTCCCGGGTGAGCAGGCATGGGAAACTCGCTGAGGGGCTGCTGGGAGGGCAGTGCTGGTGATGTGGGTGGCGGTGGTACCTGTAGTACACAGAAGTGTCTGCCACCACCAGGGAGCTTCCATCGGAGGAGGTATCTGTGTCTGAACTGTCCCCTCCAGTTACCGCTGTGGTGCTTCCCTTGCCCTCTGTCCCACTTGTGCCCTCAGCGTCGGGGACTCTGCTTCCTGGGTCCTGTGGGATGCAGCTCTCTCCATTGCCGGTGCCTCTGCTCCTCCGCCAGATGCTGCTAATGCACATAAGCACAGGATAACAAAACAAAAAGGAGGGGGTAGAGACAAAGTATACACTTGGTCAATGGCTGCGCCAACACCACCGTTGGCGTACACGGCATCCTCACACACAGGGAACAAGCCTACACAATATGCCATAGCACTACCAGAGAAATAGTTAGGAGCCACTACATGGGAAGGGGCACACACCGCCAACTGTAGCAAACCTGGGACCCACGCAGCCCTGACCAGTAATGGAAGCCTCCAAGCTAGGTAGCAAGATTTTCCCTTCTGAACCCTAGCCACCAGGGGACCTACGCTGCAGTGTCAGTCCTGGCCTAGGGGTTCCCACTGACACAAATCCCCGACCTAGATACCACCCCACTAGCTGTAAGTTGTCATGATGGCCACTGTACTCACCCCATTGTGGCTGGTGTGATGCCTTCACATGCCCATACAGCTCAGGATAGGCTACTGCCAGTATGCAGGCCATCGGGGGGTCAGGTTTGACAGGCACTTCTTTCTCATTGGGAGGCCATCCCCAGCTGGGCCTCCGCCATCTTCCGTGCCCAGCGTCTCAGGTCCTCCCACCATTTGCAACAGTGGGTGCTCCGCCTGCCATAGAACCCAGGGTCCGCACCTCCTTTGTGATGGCAAGACACATACCCTTCTTTTGATGGGTGCTGACCTGCAGAGGTAATAGACACAGGAAATTATATTTAAACAAAGAGTCCTCCCTGTTACAATTATGGCCCACCATTCCCCGTCACATCACCATTTATACACACATGGCCCAGCACACAACCTATACGCCACCCAGAGGACATCTACCAACCCCCCTTACACGTGGACTTCACACACACCACTCCATGCATTCATGCCACATGCATCATGCCCACAGTGTACTCACCTGTTTGTCTGGAGGCCCTTAAAGCAGTCCGTACTGGGGTAGGACCCCATCCATTAGGCTCTCCAACTCTTTCCCCAGTCACTCAGGCCATGGTAGGTTCCAGACACAGGACACAGCAGCACATGCAGTGTAGGTCCTCTACTATGGATGATCAGGTAGCAAGTTAGGGATCAGTTAGAAAATGGCAGTCACGTCCACGGCAGTGCATACCGTCACTGCCGGCGTACATAACCATTGGCCACTGTACCCCATAGGGCCCAATGTCAACCGATGAGGAATTGCACGGCGGTTTCCGACCGCCTCCCGCAACGGAGCACAACATCAGCGGAATGACCTCACACAGGACAGGCGGACGCCATTTCAGGGGGGGCAGGCTGTTGAAAATTGCTGCGTCACTGGTGAAATTAGGACATAATGGACAAATCACACTTAGCCATTACAAGTTAACAGTATTCAAAGTTCTGTTGTAGCTCCATTGTTCAGTTCGTGATCGGGTCCTCACTCTTTTGCCCCAAAGATTACTACCGCTGTGGATGAGTAGGAGAGGGGAGACATACCCCCATGTACAGACCCCTGGTGGACTTGACAACACTGGAAGACATGCACATTATCCTCACCTATAGACTGGACAGGGCCACAATCAGAGATCTGTGTGCCCAATTGGAGCCTGACCTGATATCTGCCAGCCGTCACCCCACTGGGATCCCCCCTCTTGTGCAAGTGCTATCAGTTCTCCATTTCCTGGTAACTGGTTCTTTCCAAGTGACAGTGGACTTGGCAGCAGGAATGTCACGGTGAATATTCTCTATAGTGCTGACAAGAGTGTTGTCTGTCCTGAATAAACACATGTGCAGCTACATTGTATTTCCCCAGGTTGAAGATTTGGTAATAGTGAAGGCCGAGTTCTATGCAATTGGACATATTCCCAACATAATTGGGGCGATTGATGGAACACATATTGCATTTGTCCCCCCTCATCAGAATGAACAGGTGTTCAGAAATCGGAAGAGTTTCTACTCTATGAATGTACAGATGTTGTGCCTTGTGGACCAGTACATCTCCCACGTCAATGCTGAGTATCCTGGGTCAGTGCATGATGCCTTTGTCCTACGGAATAGCAGCATCCCAAATGTGATGGGCCAACTACAGAGACACAGGGTGTAGCTAATGGGTGAGCCCTGGTTTCTACCCAGTAGATGTTGGTGTATGGGTATGGTGTGGGCTATATAGGATAGGGTGTGGCTAAATGTTGTCCCTCAGTATTTGCAGGTGACTCCGGTTACCCCAACCTCTCATGGCTGCTGACCCCTGTGAGGAATGCCAGGACAAGGGCAGAAGAACGTTATAATGAGGCACATGGGCGAACCAGAAGGATAATTGAAAGAACCTTTGGCCTCCTGAAGGCCAGGTTCAGGTGCCTCCATCTATCAGGTGGATCCCTGTGCTGCTCACACAAGAAGGTCTGCCAGATACTAGTTGCATGCTGCAAGTTGCACAACCTGGCCCTGAGGCACCATGTGCCTTTTCTGCAGGAGGAGGAGGCTGGAGATGCCTGCGTACGAGCAGTGGACCCTGTGGACAGTGAGGATGAGGAGGCAGAGGATGAGGATGAGGACAACAGAACATCAGTGATCAGACCATACTTCCAATGACACAGGTAGGACACTGTTACTTCACATTTCAATTACATTTATTTGAATTTTATTTGAATTTGTGTGGAACTGACATGCAGATATTTCCTACTTCTATGCCCACTTACTGTTCCCTCTGGCAATTCATTTTGCAGATGTTGGTGACCTCACAAATACGCCTGGTGTGATGACTGAAGCCAGCTACAGGTCATTAATCTATGCTCATTTTCAGTACAGTTGAATTGCAGTGTTCGTACCTGTTTGAATGAACACACAATTGAATGTATGACATACTCTAGACTTCTTTTTTTTCAAGGGTGTTTATTGAAGTGCTTAGAAATAGAGGGGCAAGTGCAAGGGGATGGTGTAATGATGGAAGAAAGTCCAGGGTATTGTTCCAGTCTGTTTGTAGTACAGGTGCATTGTTCAAGGAGACATAGGAAGGGGAGCAATGGCAGTTCAGAGTGGACAGGGTAACAGAGTGGGGCACAAGGGCGACAATCAGGAGAGTCTCATTTCCCACCAGGGGTCTTGGCAAGTGTCTCTGGCTTCCGTCTGGATCGCAGGCAAAGTTTGCCGGGTGGTTCACCTTCTGCGGGGGAGGGGTGCTGGTGGCCTGTGAGTCCTGTGGCAGGGCCTCTTGGCCACTAGGGGAAGTGGAGGTTGAAGGCTGTTCAGATCTCTGGCTAGTGGCAGGGGCACGCTGTTGTGTGACTGCCTCCCTCATAATGTTGGCCATGTCTGCCAGCAACCCTGCTATGGAGATCAGAGTGTTGTTCATGGCCTGCAAGTCCTCCCTGATCCCCTGTTACTGCCCTCCTGCAGCTGCCTGTTCTCCTGCACGTTGTCCAGGATATGGCCCATTGTGTCCTGGGAATGTTGGTAGGCTCCCAGGATCTCTGCAAGTGCCTCCTGGAGAGTCTGTTCCCTAGTCCTGTCCTCCCCCTGGCACACAGCAGTCCTCCCAGTTTCCCTGTTGTCCTGTTCCTCTGTCCCATGAACCGTGTGCCCACTGTGAGAAAGTAGCCTCTTTCTAGCCTTGTTACCCCCACTTTTGGCCTGTTTGTGAGTGTATGTCAGGGTGTTTTCACTGTCTCACTGGGATCCTGCTAGCCAGGGCCCAGTGCTCATAGTGAAAACCCTATGTTTTCAGTATGTTTGTTATGTGTCACTGGGACCCTGCTAGTCAGGACCCCAGTGATCATAAGTTTGTGACCTATAGGTATGTGTTCCCTGTGTTATGACTAATTGTCTCACTGAGGCTCTGCTAATCAGAACCTCAGTGGTTATGCTCTCTCATTTCTTTCAAATTGTCACTAACAGGCTAGTGACCAATTTTACCAATTTACATTGGCATACTGGAACACCCTTATAATTCCCTAGTATATGGTACTGAGGTACCCAGGGTATTGGGGTTCCAGGAGATCCCTATGGGCTGAAGCATTTCTTTTGCCACCGATAGAGAGCTCTGACAATTCTTACACAGGCCTGCCACTGCAGCCTGAGTGAAATAACGTCCACGTTATTTCACAGCCATTTTACACTGCACTTAAGTAACTTATAAGTCACCTATATGTCTAATCTTTACCTGGTAAAGGTTGGGTGCTAAGTTACTTAGTGTGTGGGCACCCTGGCACTAGCCAAGGTGCCCCCACATTGTTCAGGGCCAATTCCCCGGACTTTGTGAGTGCGGGGACACCATTACACACGTGTACTACATATAGGTCACTACCTATGTGTAGCTTCACAATGGTAACTCCGAATATGGCCATGTAACATGTCTATGATCATGGAATTGCCCCCTCTATGCCATCCTGGCATTGTTGGCTCAATCCCATGATCCCACGGGTCTGTAGCACAGACCCGGGTACTGCCAAACTGCCTTTCCCGGGGTTTCACTGCAGCTGCTGCTGCTGCCAACCCCTCAGACAGGTTTCTGCCCTCCTGGGGTCCAGCCAGGCTTGGCCCAGGAAGGCAGAACAAAGGACTTCCTCAGAGAGAGGGTGTTACACCCTCTCCCTTTGGAAAATGGTGTGAAGGCAGGGGAGAAGTAGCCTCCCCCAGCCTCTGGAAATGCTTTCATGGGCACACATGGTGCCCATTTCTGCATAAGCCAGTCTATACCGGTTCAGGGACCCCTCAGCCCTGCTCTGGCGCGAAACTGGACAAAGGAAAGGGGAGTGACCACTCCCCTGACCTGCACCTCCCCTGGGAGGTGCCCAGAGCTCCTCCAGTGAGCTCCAGACCTCTGCCATCTTGGAAACAGAGGTGATGCTGGCACACTGGACTGCTCTGAGTGGCCAGGGCCAGCAGGTGACGTCAGAGACTCCTTCTGATAGGCTCCTTCAGGTGTTGCTAGCCTATCTTCTCTCCTAAGTAGCCAAACCCTCTTTTCTGGCTCTTTAGGGTCTCTGCTTTGGGGAATTCCTTAGATAACGAATGCAAGAGCTCATCAGAGTTCCTCTGCATCTCTCTCTTCACCTTCTGCCAAGGAATCGACTGCTGACCGCGCTGGAAGGCTGCAAAACTGCAACAAAGTAGCGAAGACGACTACTGCAACTCTGTAACGCTGATCCTGCCGCCTTCTCGACTGCTTTCCTGGTGGTGCATGCTGTGGGGGTAGTCTGCCTCCTCTGGCACTAGAAGCTCCGAAGAAATCTCCCGTGGGTCGACGGAATCGTCCCCTTGCAACCGCAGGCACCAAAGAACTGCATCACCGGTCCCCTGGTTCTCCTCTCAGCACAACGAGCGAGATCCCTTGAATCCAGCAACTCTGTCCAAGTGACTCCCACAGTCCAGTGACTCTTCAGTCCAAGTTTGGTGGAGGTAAGTCCTTGCCTCCCCACGCCAGACTGCATTGCTGGGAACCGCGACTTTTGCAGCTACTCCGGCCTCTGTGCACTTCCGGCGGAAATCCTTTGTGCACAGCCAAGCCTGGGTCCACGGCACTCTAACCTGCATTGCACGACCTCCTGAGTAGTCCTCCGGCGACGTGGGACTCCTTTGTGTAACTTCGGGTGAGCACCATTTCACTCCTCTTTTTACTGCCTGTTCCGGCACTTCTGCGGGTGCTGCCTGCTTCTGAGAGGGCTCCTCGTCCTGCTGGGCGCCCCGTCTGTCCCCTGACGCAATTGGCGACATCCTGGTCCCTCCTGGGCCACAGCAGCATCCAAAAACCCTAACTGCACAACTTGCAGCTAGCAAGGCTTATTTGTGGTCTTTCTTCAGAAAAGCACTTCTGCACGACTCTCCACGGCGTGGGGCATCCATCCTCCAAAGGGGAAGTTTCTAGCCCTTGTCGTTCCTGAAAAATCCTCAGCTTCTACTGTCCAGTAGCGGCTTCTTTGCACCCACAGCTGGCATTTCCTGGGCATCTGCCCATCTCCGACTTGCTTTTGACTTTTGGACTTGGTCCCCTTGTTCCACAGGTACCCTCGTTTGGAAATCCATCGTTGTTGCATTGCTGGTTTGTGTCTTTCCTGCAGAATTCCCCTATCACGACTTCTGTGCTCTTTGGGGAACTTTGCACTCACTTTTCAGGGTCTTGGGGTGGGCTATTTTTCTAACCCTCACTGTTTTCTTACAGTCCCAGCGACCCTCTACAAGGTCACATAGGTTTGGGGTCCATTTGTGGTTCGCATTCCACTTTTGGAGTATATGGTTTGTGTTGCCCCTATCCCTATGTGTCCCCATTGCATCCTATTGTAACTATACATTGTTTGCACTGTTTTCTAATACTATACTGCATATTTTTGGTATTGTGTACATATATCTTGTGTATATTTGCTATCCTCATACTGAGGGTACTCACTGAGATACTTTTGGCATATTGTCATAAAAATAAAGTACCTTTATTTTTAGTATATCTGTGTATTGTGTTTTCTTATGATATTGTGCATATGACACTAGTGGTACTGTAGGAGCTTCACTCGTCTCCTAGTTCAGCCTAAGCTGCTCTGCTAAGCTACCATTATCTATCAGCCTAAGCTGCTAGACATCCTATACACTAATAAGGGATACCTGGGCCTGGTGCAAGGTGTAAGTACCCCTTGGTACTCACTATAAGCCAGTCCAGTCTTCTACACCCACTGCCACTGACCCCAGGTCCCTGATTGTCTCGGTATGAGGTGTGGCCTGGGGTCCCTGTAGAGGTGGACACACTGCTGATTGACGTGTCCTGGGGACAGAGGTATGGGTACGCTCGGTGGGTGCTGTGGTGGTGTTCCCTGATGGGGGAGGCTCTGTGGTGTTGTGTGAGTGGCCCTGGGTAACCGGCTGCCCAGAGGTCCCTGATGGGCCAGGTTGGTCATCCAGATCCTGAAGACTAGATTTTCTGTTATCACTGTGGGCCTCTTCAGTTGGGGGACTGGATATTGATGGCACCTCCTCACCGCTGACATTTGCTGGGATACCTGTGGGGATGTAAATGATGTGTTATGGTTTCTGTGTCTGACATATTGCGCATCCGTGGCTTGCCCTCTTTGGTTGGATTTGCCCTGGCAGCTTTCACTTGTGTTTGATGGTTTATGGTGGGATTGTTAGTTCTCTATGGTGTGCATTCTTTAGTGATAAGTGTCCATGCAGGGCTGTGAGTGGTGTTCATGCATTGGTAGGGCATGCAGCGCTTGGCATTGAGATAGGTGAGATGTGATGGTGGGGAGAGTGGGAGGTGGTGGAGTGATAGGAGTAAGGGTGAGGGTATGTGATGGCATGCAGGTAGGGGGGGTGATAGTTGTTGAAAGTTGACTTACCAGAGTCCAGTCTTCCTCCTACTCCGGGCAGGCCCTCAAGATGCAGGATTGCCAAGATTTGTTCCTCCCATGCTGTTAGTTGTGGGGGAGGAGGTGGGGGTCCACCACTAGTCCTTTGTACTGCGAGCTGGTGTCTTGCTGCAATGGAATGTACCTTCCCCCGTACGTCGTTCCACCTCTTCCTGATGTCATCCCTAGTTCTTGGGTGCTTTCCCACGACGTTGACCCTGTCCATGATTTTCCGCCATAGCTCCATCTTCCTAGCTACCAATATCTGCTGCACCTGTGCTCAAAATAACTGTGGCTCTACCCTGAAAATTTCCTCCACCATGACTCTTAGCTCCTCTTCTGTGAAGCTTGGGTGTCTTTGTGGTGCCATGGTTGTTGTGTGAGGTGTGAGGGTGAGGATGTGTTGGTAAAGTGTTGGGGTGTGTGATGTGGGGTGCATGAGTGGTGTATAGGTGTGTATAGTGTGTGGCTCTGGTTGTGTCTGTGGTCTTGATGTCTCTCTGCTGGCAATTGCTTGTAATGGTAAAGGGTTGTGGGCAATGTGGGTGTGTGTTTTATAGTGGTGTGGGTGTGTGGGTGTGGTGTGTGTATGTGTGTCAGGTGTGTGTTATTTGAATTGTCCAATGTGGTGTTGTTTTGTTTGTGTGTGTCCTTTTTGAGCGCAGTGGTATGTACTGCCAATGGTTTACCACTGTTGAATGTCCACCATGGTGATTCGTGGGTCATAATGTGGTGGGCGTTGTTCTGTTGGCGTAACAGTGTCGGTTTGGATACCGCCAGTTTATCCCTGACCTTTGGTGTGGTAGATTTGTGTGTGTGGCTGAGTAGTGACGGATTGGGGTGTGTGTGTCATAATATGGTGAATGGATATCCGCGGCAGTAGCTGTGAGTTGGCGGCAGTCAGCGTGGCGGTAAGTGGGATTTACTGCCAATGTCATAATGAGGGGCTAAGCATGATCCACACTACGCCACTCCACTCCAGTCTGTGCCCTTTGACTCTATACCACACCACTTCATGCTACAACATGCCACATCAGTCTACGCCCATCAACTTTAAGACACTTCATCACACGCAGCGCTACTCAGCTCCACACCACTCCAATCTACTTCACTCACTTCACGACAGGCCATGCCCCTCCACTGTAAACCCCTCACTTCACACCACTTACCCCACTCCATTCTACCCCACTCCAATATACCCCACTCTGTTTCAAACTATCCCACTCCAATGTACTCCAATCTACCCCAACCCACTCCACTTGGCTACAATCCTCCCCAATTTACTCCACTCCAATCTATCTCACTCCACTCCACTCTACATCACTCCACTCCAATCTACCCCTTTCCAATTTACCCAGCCCCAGTTTACCCACCCTCACTCCACCTCACCCCAATTTACCAACTTCTATCTATCCAATCTAACCCAATCTGCTCCACTCCAGTCTACCCTGACCACTTCGTTATGATCCAATCTACTCCACTCCACTAAACTCCACTCCACTCCATTCAATCTAACCCAATCAACCCCACTGTACCCTAATCTACCACACTCCACTCAAATATATCCCACTCTGTCCAAACTACCCCAGTCTACCCGACTCTACTCCAATATACTCCACTCCACTCCACTCCACTCCACTTCAATCTACTCCAATCCATCCCACTACAATGCACCCCAATCCAACCCACTTACCCCAATCTACTTGATTCCACTATAATCTACCCCACTTCATTCTACTCCACTCCAATTTACCTCAGTCCAATTTACCCCATTCCATTTCAGTTTACCCACTCTACCCCAAACTCCACTGCAATCTATCCAACTCCTGTACACAGTTCCAGGAAGGTTGCCACAGGTTCAAGGTGGCATGCCTTTGGTGGTTTGCGCAGGTTCCTGTTGTCGTCAATACAGGTCTTCTACTGTACTTTCTCAGCAAGTTATTGTAGATCTGGGGTTCTGGTACCAGGGGGCCCTTAAATCTATGGTGGTCATTACAACCCTGGCGGTCGGTGTTAAAGCGGCAGTAAAACCGCCATCAGGCCGGCGGAAAAAATAAATTGGAATTACGACCGTGGCGTAAACCGCCAACATAGACAGCCACTTTAACACTCCGACCGCCAAGGCGGTACAAACAAACACCGCAGCGGTAACCGCCAACAGACAGGCGGAAGACAATGTACCGCCCACATTATTATAAGCCACCAATCCACCACCTTTTCCGAGCGGATACATCGCGAACAAAAACACGGCGGAAACAGGCCTTGGAAGGGAAAACGCTCACCTCTACACATCCCACGAGGAACTAGGACACCATGGAAGCGGAACTTCAGATTCTTCCAGCCTTTAACTTCCTGCTCCTCTACCAGGAGCACGACCGCCGGCGGCGAAGACCACGGTGAGTACTGCACCTACGACACAGGGGAGGGGGGAGGGAAAAAACAGTGACACACACATGCAACACGCAATACTCCCACCCCCACCCTCACCCACAACAACACACACACTAATACATCATGATACATCACAGTTACACCCCTCAACCTCCCTTGGAAGAATGCAAGGACAAAAGGAAAAGAGTCAAATGATTGTAATATGTACAAAGACAGTAATCAAAAATATATATATATATTAAGATATTCACACTATAAACAAATATATACACCAAGAATCCAAGTCCAAGGTATTCCACTATCATAGTCCGTGGACCACTGGGCCCAAAAGGCATGGGCGAGTCCCACACTCAATACCCGAACAACAAAGAGAGAACACTGCTGGGGCATCAGATAGAAAAAAAACAGGCACCTCAGGGGGAAGGGAAGGGGTGGCACCTCAGCAGGATGAGTGCACGATGCCAGATCCACGAGGGGGCTCCATGCCCACTGTTCAATCCTGGAGAGTGCAAAGCCACAGTCTCTCAAGTCTCTACAGTGGGTGGTTTGCCCACTGTTTATTCCCGGGGAGTGCAAAGCCACAGTCTCTCAAGTCTCTACAGTGGGTGGGTTGCCCACTATTCAATCCTGGGGAGTGTACAGCCACAGTCTCTCAAGTCTCTACAGTGGGTGGGATGCCCACTGTTCAATCCTGAGGAGTGCAAAGCCACAGTCTCTCAAGTGGATAACATTCTCCACTGGTTTCTGGAGGGGGCTTTGTGCCCAGAGTGCTTCATCCTGCCAAGGACAGTGTGAATGGATGTGATACTCCACTGGTTCTGGAGGGGGCTTTGTGCCCAGAGTTCTTTATCCTGCCAAGGACTGTGTGAGTGGATGTGATACTCCACTGGTTCTGGATGGGGCTTTGTTCCCAGAGTGCTTCATCCTGCCCGTGGCAGCCTCAGTAGCGTCGGAATCATTGGCGCTCACTGGCCTGCTGTGCTGCTGGCGGTGGTGTCCTGGGCAGCCGTTCTCCTGGCGGCGGTGTCCTGGGCAGCGGTGTTGCTGGCGGTGGTGTCCTGGGCAGCGGGGCTGGTGCGGTCTTCTCCGCTGTGCAGATCTTCCCAGACTTGCTGGTTTTACTGTGCCCCTTCCCCACCTTGGATGGTGGCGCAGCTGTCTCCACACTCCCAACTGTACCCCTGGGAGCAGCTTTGGTGGCTGATTTCTTTCCCCTCTCCCGCCGGGCACTGGACAACTTTTTATGCTTTGCAGGTGGGGGACTGTCCGTGCTCTGGCTCCTTGCCACACTGGCTGCCCTGCTGCCTGGCACACTCCAGAGGCCGGTTACTACTGGCACCACTGGTCCCGCAGATGTTGTGGCTGAGGTGCTGGGTTGGGACCTGGAGAGTCGAGCCCTAGGAGACTGAAGGGGTGAGGGAGGTGGGTGAAAGTGGTCAGGGTTGGACAGGAAAAGTTTCTTAGGAACACTGGGACGGGTAGATGGAGGGGATTTGGGAGTGGAGGAAGAGGTAGAGGTTGTAGGAGGTGTACGTTTGGTGACTTTGGGTGAAGGTGCATGGGCTGGAGGCTATCATGAGGTGGATGGCTGTTGGGTGGATGTTTGGCTGCGTTTGTGTACCTTGGGAGGTGGCCTCACAGACACACTGGGAGAGGACACAGGGGACGTGTGAATGGTAGTGGGGGTGGTGACTGCATGTGAGCGGGGTGTGGTGTTGGGTGTGCTGGTGATGGACGTAGTGGCTGAGGATGTAGTGCATGCAGGTGTGAGTGGAGACGAGACTGGGAGGGAGGAGGGAGATGAGGAGCTGGGGGAAACAGTGGAGGCAGTGGATGTTGGTGTGTCTACATGTGTGTGATGCTTGCTTGAGTGCCTGTGGGATGTGTGGTGCTTATGTTTGCCAGAGCTTCCCTTGTGTGTTGAGGTGTGTGCATGCTGGTCTGATGGTGTGCTTGGGATAGGCTGAGGTACAGGGGTTTGGGTTTGGGTGGAGGAAGTTGGAGGGGGGAGTCTAGAGACAGGGACAATGGCTGCCATCAGTGCTGAGGCCAGAGTCTGAAAAGCTCGCTGTTGGGCTGCCTGACCAGAGTGAATGCCCTCCAGGTATGCATTGGTTTGTTGCAACTGCCTCTCTACACCCTGGATGGCATTCAAAATGGTAGACTGCCCAACAGTGAGGGACCTGAGGAGGTCAATGGCCTCCTCACTGAGGGCAGCCGGGGTGACAGGGGCAGGGGCTGAGGTGCCTGGGGTGAAGGAGATGCCCACCCTCCTGGGTGAGCGGGCACGGGACACACGCTGAGGGGCTGCTGGGAGGGCGGTGCTGGTAGGGGGGATGGCGGCTGTACCTGTAGATGCTGGTGGCACAGATGGGCCCGCCACCGCAAGGGAGGTCCCATCAGAGGAGGAGTCTGTATAGCTGGTGTCAGCTCCTGTCCCCGCCGTGGAGCTCCCACCGCCCTCCGTCCCACTGGTAAATTCAGACTCGGTAGTGTCGCCCTCCAGGGCCATGTGGGATGCAGCTCCTTCCTGCTCCGGGCCACTGCTCCTCCGCCTGATGATGCTAATGACCACAAGAACAGGGAGACCACAAAAAGGGGGGGGGGACAGAAGAAAGATATGTTGAGTGCATGCAATAACATTACACAAAGGGAGAGTATATGGGAGCGAGAAAAGACACACACCGTACTTGACTCCCAAAACACAATACTAAATCACAAATGAGAGTACTGGGTTATTGTAGCGTAAGTAGGTCGATAGTGTAACAATTGTGACACTAGACCACTCGTATACCTCGACTAGAGGTGAAATGTAAGTGAGCTGTGGAGTGGTGTAAGGTCTGTAAGGGGGATTTCATTTACGGACTAGGTGGTCTCACACACTATATAGTGTCATGCTTCATCATATGACCACCTAGCCCCACCCAGGTAGGACAGTGCCACCTGGGTGGACTCAACCTCGCTGTTAAAAGAACAGGAGGGAGTGCGTAAATTAATTTAATTTCTGGAAAAGGGGATCCAGCTATGCTAGGGAAATAAAAACACCTACTCAGATACCCGGGTGAATTTAATAGAGGGTTCTGTGTGGTGTGATTAAAAAGAAATGGGGAACCAGTGTGAGAGCAATGACTCACAAGGTCACCTATCTAAAAGAAGTAGCCAACATGTTTCTGCCCTTGTAAATGAGCTATGGAGGGTCTCTGGGCATTCATCAGGGCATTGGATCCCCTTACAGACCTTACACCACTCCACAGCTCACTTACATTTCACCTCTAGTCGAGGTATACGAGTGGTCTAGTGTCACGAGTGCATGCAATACCACTACCGTTGGCGGACACTACAGACACAGAAGCCCCCTGCACTACGCCGCGCACTTGGAGTTCCCTATTCAATCCCAGGGACATGGGTTACAAGGCTATGCCCGATTGCTGCACACATGGATGTCACAGGAGCCTGACTAGGTGTAGTTGGCACTGTACACAGGTGGGGTGCCACAGGGCCTGCCTTAAGAAGGGTCCTTGCCTACTAAACTCGACCTGCCCTAGGGGAACCACCAGCCCACATCCCCCACCCAGACACCTACAATGTGTGGTGAATCAGCAGAATGAGAGTGTACTCACCCCCTTGTGGCTGCTGTGATGCCCTCAAGTGCCCATCCAACTCAGGGTACGCCACTGCCAGGATCCTGAACATCAGGGGGGTCATGGTGCGACGGGCACCCCTCCCATGTTGAGAGGCCATCCCCAGCTGGGCCTCCGCCGTCTTCTTGCTCCAACGGCGAATGTCCTTCCATCTTTTCCGGCAGTGGGTGCTCCGTCTGTGGTAGACGCCCAGGGTCCGGACTTCCTTGGCGATGGCATGCCAAATGTCCTTCTTATGGTGGGCGCTGACCTACAGGAATAGTACAGGGGGAAAAGAGAAGTTATTACCGTCCGCACCGTCACAGTCATTGGCCCGCATCCCTACCCTTGCCGTGACGCACATCCACTCACCGTCGTTTCATGCACGCCTCATTCTCACCCCCCCTATCTTTCATCCACAATACTACACACAGTCATTGCCCACACAGCATGCTCACAGTGTAATTACTTGTTTGTCTGGAGGACCGTAGAGTAGTGTGTACTGGGGAGGACCCCATCCACGAATTTCTCCAACTCCACTGTGCTGAAGGCAGGGGCCCTTCCCCAGACACACAAGCCATTGTCTTTTCCAGACTGAGGTCACAGCAGCACTTGCAGTGTAGGTCCTCTCCTGTCGAAGATCAGGTATCAAGTGATTGAACAGAGAGAAAATGGCAGTCACGTCCGCGGCGGTGCGTACCGTCACCGCCGGCGTACATCATCATTGGTCCTGGGACCCATAGGGTCCAATGTTAACCAATGCAGGATTGCGCCGCGGTCTTCGACCGCCTCCCGCGACAGTGTACAACGCCAGCGCAGTGACCTCATATCCCATTGTCCCACTTTACAGGTCAGGAAGCCTCCATTTCATGGGCCCACTTGCCATTATTTTGGACTGCGTCACACATCTCTAAGCCTTGCCTAAACACTCATACAGGCATATGTTGATTTGCTAATATTTCAGAGTAAGCTGTGTTTACGTACCTCAGAGTTGGTTGACTCTCTACTCGCTGTTCTCCTCCACAGGCACCGTCCGCTGGGGCATGTGAGGAGATGGCGGCATCCTCCGGTGTACAGACCGCTGGTAGACCTGTCGACAAAGGAGGAGGGACATGTGATCATCACCTACAGACTTGATTGTGCCACAATCCAGGAACTGTGTGCCCAGTTGGAGCCAGACCTGATGTCAGCTATCCACCATCCCACAGGAATCCCACCTCAAGTGCAGGTGCTGTCAGTACTCCATTTCCTAGCAAGTGGGTCATTTCAAACTACAGTGGCCATTGCATCAGGGATGTCCCAGCCTATGTTTTCCAACGTGTTGTCCTGAGTGTTGTCTGCCACGCTGAAACACATGCAGAGCTACATCGTTTTTCCCTCAAGTGGAGGATTTGCCTACAGTGAAAGGTGATTTCTATGCCCTGGGACATATCCCCAACATCATAGGTGCCATTGATGGGCCACATGTGGCCTTGGTCTCCCCCGCAGGAGTGAGCAGATGTTCAGAAACCGGAAGAGTTACCATTCGATGAATGTGCAGATGGTGTGTTTGGCAGACCAGTACATCTCCCATGTGAATGCCAAATTCCCTGGCTCAGTGCATGATGCTTACATTTTGAAAAATAGCAGCATCCCTTATGTGATGGGGCAACTCCAGAGGCACCGTGTGTGGCTATTAGGAGAGGACATGGACCCAAGAGAGTGTGAATAGTTGTCTGGGGTTGTCCCTAAGGGTTAGTGTGTGTCTAACAGTTGTCCCTCGCCATTTGCAGGTGACTCTGGTTACCCCAACCTGTCATGGCTACTGACCCCAGTGAGGAATCCCAGGACAAAGGCAGAGGAACGCTACAATGAGGCCCATGGGTGAACTAGCAGGGTTATAGAGAGGACCTTCGGCCTCCGGAAGGCCAGGTTCCGGTGCCTCCATATGACAGGTGGTTCCCTATTCTACTCACCAAAGAAGGTGTGCCAGATCATCATGGCCAGCTGTATGCTTCACAACTTGGCTTTGCGAAGACAGGTGCCTTTTCTGCAGGAGGATGGTCCAGATGGAGGTGTTGTGGCAGCTGTGGAGCCTTTGGACAGTGAAGCAAAGGAAGCAGAAGAAGAGGATATAGACAACAGGAACACAGTGATCCTGCAATACTTCCAGTGAGACACAGGTAAGAAGACAACACAGCCTGCTACATCTGATTTAATTCTACCACCTCTCATCTGTCTGTCATTTTCACCCAGTGTATGGTCATTGAGTTGTCACTTTCCCTCACAATTTCACAGATGTGGGTCCCACTGTGTGACATCTGCTTTGTTTCCGCATGGACTAGAGCTGTGTGACATAGGTATGTTGACATTACATTTGATATAGCATTTTGCCACTGTTATTGCAAATACACATTTACTTAAGCACAGACTGACTCCAGACTGTTTTTTTATTTAAGGGTGTTTATTTAAGTGCTCAATAGTGGAGGGGGTTGTAAAATGGTCAGGGGTGATGGTGGAGGAATGTCCATGGCAGAGTCCAGTCTATTAGTCTCACAGTTGCATTGTCCAAAGGGGCATAGGAAGTGGAGCTGGGTAAGTTTAAGGATGGACAGGGTGACAAAGTGGGACAGAAGGATGACAATCAGGGTGGTCTCATTTCTTGGCAGGGGTCTTGGCATTGTTCTCTGTCTTTGGCCTGGATCTCAGGGACCGTTTGCAGGATGGTTCTCCATCTGCAGGGGGTGGGGTGCTGGTGTGGTGGTCGTGTGGTGGTGCCTCCTGTCCACTAGCTCCAGCGGAGGTGGTGGGCAGTTCATCGTCCAGGATAGTGTCAGGGACCCCTTGTTGTGCACAGTGTCCCTCCTGGTGTTGACAAGTTCCTTCAGCACCCCTACAATGGTGCCCAGGGTGGAATTGATGGATCCCTGAAGCCCAAATACTGTTCCTCCTGCAGCCGCTGGGTCTCCTGAAACTTGGCCAGTACCGTTGCCATCATCTCCTGGGAATGGTGGTAGGCTCCCATGATGTTGGAGAGGGCCTCGTGGAGAGTAGGTTCCCTGGGCCTGTCCTCCCCCTGTCGCACAGCAGCCCTCCCAGTTCCCCTGTGTTCCTGGGCCTCTGTCCCCTGAACCGTGTGCCCACTGCCCCCAGGTCCCTGTTGTTGTTGGGGTGGTGGGTTAGCCTGGGTTAGCCTGGGTTCCCTGTAGTGGTGGACACACTGCTGATTGACGTGTCCTGGGGACAGAGGTATGGGCCCACTGGGTGGGTGCTGCACTGGAGTTTCCAGAGGGGACAAGCTCTGTAGTGACCTGTGCCAGTGTGACCGGAACCGACTGTCCCAAGGTCCCAGATGGGCCAGGCTGGTCATCTAGATCCAGTTGGAGAGAGCTGCTGTCATCACTGTGGGCCTCTTCTGTGGGTGGAGTGGACATATCTGGACCCTCCTGTCCGGTGACGTTGGGTAGGGGTCCTGCAGGGGTGTACAGGCATGATTATTGCATCTGTGTGCGCCATGGTATGCAATGGGTGGGTGACCCTGTATCCCAGTGCTTGCATTCCTGTGTTTGACCTTGTGTGATAATGGTTTAGGGGGTGTATGGGTATGTGTAGTGGCCGTGCATTGGTGATGGGTGTCCATGCTTTGGTGTTACATGCAGGGCTTGAGTTTGGGATGTGTGGTTTGTTATATTGGGACATACGTGAGGAGTTGGAGTGGTGGGGGTGAGGGTGGAGTATGTGATAGCATGCAGGTGGGTGGGGGATGTAATAGTTAAGATTTGACTTACCAGAGTCCATTCCTCCAGCTACTCCTGTGAGGCCCTCAGGATGTAGTATAGCCAAGACCTCCCATGTTGTTAGTTGTGGGGGAGGAGGTGGGGGTCCGCCGCCAGTCCTCTGAACCGCAATGTGGTGTCTTGAGACCACGGAACGCACCTTCCCCGGTAGGTCGTTCCACCTCTTCCCGATGCCATCCCTAGTTCTTGGGTGATGTCCCACTGCGTTGACCCTGTCCACGATTCTTCGCCATAGCTCCATCTTCCTAGCTATGGTGGTGTGCTACACCTGTGATCCAAAAAGCTGTGGTTCTACCCAGATGATTTCCTCCACCATGAACCTGAGCTCCTCCTCAGAGAACCTGGGGTGTCTGTGCGGTGCCATGGGGTGGTGTGGGTGATGTGTGGGGTGGTGTGTGTTGTGATGTGTGGGGTGATATTTAGAGGTGCGTTGTGTGAGGTGCGTGGATGTTGTGTGAGTGATGGTGTGGAGTGCGTGTGGATGCTAGTTTGTAGATGGTGGTGTCTCTCTCTGGCCCTCAGTCGCAATTGTTGACGTAAGGGTTTGTGGGTGATGTGGGTGTGTGTTTTATATTGTATTGGGTGTGTGCGAGTGGTGTGTGTATGTGTATCAGGTGTGTGTATTTCGATTTGTCCAATGTGGTTGTGTTTTGTAAAAGTGTGTGTATTTTGAGCGCGGCAGTGTGTACCGCCAATGGAATACCACGGTTGAAAGACCGCCGCGTGGATTCGTGGGCCCTGATAGTGTGGGCGTATTCCTGTTGGCGTAGCGGTGGAGGTTTTGTTATCGCCAGTTTATTACTGACCTTTGGTGTTGCAGACTTGTGTGGGTGTCTGGATTTTGGCAGATTCCGAGCTGTGGGTCATAATGACCGTGGTGGAATTCCGTGGCCGCGGCGGTGTATTGGCGGTCTTCTGCACGGCGGTAAGCGGCTTTTACCGCCAATGTTGTAATGACCCCCTATGTCTTAGATTTAGGGATGTTATGGGGGTAGGTGCAAGTAGGCAATGGGCTACTAGCACCAGCAGTTAATCTGCCCCTGAGGTGACAACATCTGGTAAGTTGTGGCACCTTTTCTACCCAGAACCCTCTATTTTGCCAGTGTTCAAGTTGGTAGAAGTCTTCCTTGGCTGTACAGACCAGGCTGCCCACCCCAAAGGTGTGGCTAACCTTCTGGGGGTGTACATCTCCTGACTGACTAATTTTCTTACCTGCTCTGTGCAAATGTGCTTGGGGGCAGGAGGGTGGCTTTGTCCTCCACTGGGGTCCAGCCTGTTTGCATACCAGAGACGGTGTGCCCTTTGAAGCTCACCGCCTTGATGTGCCACTTCACTAGCCTTCCTGAGAGGAAGTGAGTTGCGACCCTCCTTCCCATTCAGGCCATTGTCCTGATTCTTGGGAGTGTTCACACTTCTACCCAAGGGGTCAGAATCCTGTCTGGGTGACAGCAAATGTGAGGTGGCAGCCAGAGCACAGGACAACTGGGGAAACTTAGTGGGCAACCTGTAAGGCTGCTCTCTGGGTCCATGCCACATCACCCTCGACATGAGATTCATGACAGGGGTGAGAAGGCACAGTGATACCAACTATGACCCATTTTGAAGGTACCATAATGGAGCTGGAGACCTTGGGTTTGCCTGGGTGCCAGCCCATTTTATCCTATAGGCTGTTGTACACTTATAGTGGTCTTTAATGGAAAGGTCCACTCAGGGACATACAAGCTTACACTTATATGTTCACACCTTTAATATAGTGCACATTGCCTTCCGGACTCAGAAGGCCTTCTTTAGGGGTGACTGACATATATTAAAGATAGTGCTTGGACTTTGCTTCACACGGGGTGGGCACAAACGGTTTTGAGCTGTTTACACTGCTATTGCAGTCTTCAATGGTAGATCTCCTGTCAGTAGTTTACTCAGGTCACTCAGGGTGGTACAAACAGTGCTTCAGGCTCTGGTGACTCCTTTAACACCCATGCCCTGGGTACCAATGGCACCATATACTAGGGACTTCTAAGGGGGTTAAAGTACTTGCCAACTGGGGCTGCCTATTCACATTTACCAGTTTAGAGAGAGAGTGAAAGAGAGAGAGCACTGGCACTGGGGCTTGGTTAGCAGGCTCCAGTAGACTTTCAGAGTCATAACCAACAGCATTTAGAGAAAAAAAGTGTGGTGGTGACCATCCAAAAAGGGCACTTTCCTTCAACTCCAAACTACCCCACTCCAATCATTCCTCTTCAATTTGCCCCGGCCAAATGTACCCCACTTCATTCCAATCTACCCTACTGTAATCTACCCAACCTACCCCCTCCACTCCACCCTAATCAACCCCACTACACTCCACTCCCATCTATCCCAATCCATTCTTCCCACATCTATTACATTCTACTCCAATCTCGACTCCACTCCAATTTGTTCCAATCTACTCCATTCCAATGTACCCCATTCCACTCCAATCTACCCTGTGCCAAACTACCCCACTCCTGTCCAGTCTACCCCACTCCACTCAAATCCACACCACCCCAATTTACTCACTCAATTCCCTCCACCCCCAATCTACCCACACCACTCCAAACTATCGCACATCAACCTACCAAGTTCAGTCAACTTTACTCTACCCCCTCCACCCCAATCTGCCCTGTTCTAACCCAATCTACCACACTTTGACCCAATCTACCACACTCCATTCCAGTTTACCCCACTTTACTCCAATCTACCTAACCATAATCCCCTGTCTATTCCTCCCCAATCTACCCCACTCCATGCTACACCAATCCACCCTAATTTACCCCACTCTACTCCAAACTACTCATCTCTTCTCCAGTCTACCCCACTCCAGTATACCCCAATATATCCCACTCCACTCTACCCAGATCTACCCCACTCCAATCTACCCTACTCCACACCAATCTACCCAGATCAAGTCTACCCCACTCCAATCTAGCCCACAAACTACTCCACTCAACCTATGACACTCTACCTCAATCTACCCCACTCTATCTCAATCTAATCCATCCAACTTCACTCCAATGTATCCCACTCCATCCCAGTCTACCCCAAATCATTTCAATCTACCCTACTTCCCCAATGTACCCCACTCCACTCCACTCCAGTTTACCTCACTCCAAACTACCATAATCTACCCCCACTTCATTCTACACTATTATTATCCACCCAATCTACCCCAATCCACCAGTCTACCCATCTCCACTGCAATCTATCCCAATCCAGCCCCCTCCACTCTTTCCCAGTCTACCCCACTTGTCTCCAACCCACCCCACTATATCCCACTATACTCTACCACAATCTACTCCAATCTACCTTCATAACCCCAGTCTACCCCACTCCACCCCAATCCACCCCAATTCAATCTACCACACTCCAATCTACTATGTTAATTTACCCAACTTCTCCACTCCAATTTACCACACTCCATTCTAGCCCACCCTAATCTACCTCAATCTACCCCAATCCACTCCACTCCACCTCGCTCTACCCACTCCACTCTACACCAGTCTACTCCATTCCACTCTACTCCAATCTACCCCACTCTACCACCTCACCCTACTCCATGCCACTAACGTTTAGCCATTCTGAACAGCAGCCACACTGGTGTACAACATAGCTAAAATACATTGCCAAAACCACTAGCTTCTGCATATGCAAGACCTATTGGCTTTGTAAATGCTTGTTCTTTTGGAGGCTCTGAAGCAGTGTCACGTTGGAACTCATCAGCATTTTGTATGCAAGAATGTACCTTGGTAAGGCTTTCCTTAGGGGTGGCACACTGTAAGTAACACTACGTTAAAATGCGGTGGGTCTGTTGATGAAAAATAACTCTTGTTCCCTAAAAGTGAGTGCCGATGCCCACCACCTGCAATAACCTGGGTACATTAAGCAGTGTTGTGATACAATTATTGCAAACAGAGCCGATTGGAGCTGCAAAGGTTATACAATAACATAACACATGCCGTATAAATACGTACATCATTACTTGTGTGGTTGTCCTGCGCATCAAGTGCATCAAGGGGCATGAGGCGCTGTACAAGTACAGATAAAGCAATTCAAGGTGCCAGTAATTTAACCCGTCTGTGAAGAGAATATGATTTTTCTGCAATTTGTGATTCACCCCCTGCTCTTTTCTCCTGAGGTGCATGAAATAAAACTAAAGGGAAGCAAGGATTAGTTGTAAATGAAAGGGAGCGGTTTTCTGTCTACGAACAGCGGCGTAATGGAGCAGAGGAAGGTGAAAAGACTTAATTATCAGAAGACTGCAATTCAATAATCTGCAAGACATGATGCATATCTGGCCACCGAGGCTCAGGGGCACGTTTTCTCATTTGTTCATTGACACTGGCTTGTCATCCTTGAAACAAGACCTCCCAAAAGGCCAGGGTGACTGGCGGTGACTCAAGGTTGGGATTTGACAGCTGTGCCAGGTAACTGAACAGATACCTACAAGGTAAATTGACTGCACTCATGCATCGAACAACATGTCCATTTGCATGACCATACTTATTATGGTTCTTGACCTAGCACAAGTTAGCATATTATGATGACCTACCATACAATTACTGGTATATCAGGGTATTCAACCTAACACTGAATAGAATACTATGGTACTAAATTTTATAATGTACTACCATATTATAACATTTCAGTTATCAATCTACAAAAATATCCACTTCAGAATATCACTTTCTTTATCATCTAGGTAAGGTTATATAGCCACGTATAAATTTACTTTATCTATCTATCTATCTATCTATCTATCTATCTATCTATCTATCTATCTATCTATCTATCTATCTATCTATCTATCTATCTATCTATCTATCTATCTATCTATCTATCTATCTATCTATCTGTCTTATCTATCTGTCTGTCTGTCGACTGTGTACGTCTCAGTGGTGGCCTCTACAGGATATAGTTAGGACATTTCCATAGAGTTTTTTTTTTTTTTTTGTTTTGCTTATAACTTTGGCACCTTTTGACAAATCTTCACAAAACTCTCCCCCCCCCCACCCAATATTAATCTACCTTAGCTTCTTCCTTGAAGATTTCAGGGTGACCCATGAAGCGGTGGCTGAGAGAAAGGGGATATCACATGTTTTCCCCATGCAAGTTTTCACAGGAAAATTGAAAAGCAATACAGCAAAAATGACTGAATGGAATTGCACTAAATTTGGCAGAAAGCTAGATCTTCATCAAGAAAGTTTAATTTGGTATAAATTTGTTCACTAGTTTTTGAGAAACCAGGTTTCAAAAGGTTTGTATATTCATACTGCGGGGAATCCGTGGAGATGACATCTTAAGATAAGATCTCATTGGCTGTGGGAACCATGCAAGGAGAACCCCATAATCCCCTGCACAGGCTTTCAAACAATATTTTTAGATTTTGGTGGTGCCCCTAGAAGAGGGAAGGGCACCACCAAGAATTGTCTTTGATGTTCTGGAGGGATCCAGGGAGCACAGCAGTGCCCCCTGCAATATTAAAATGAAGATGCGGTAAACATCCTGGATCATGGAATCCATAACCCTGGGAAACCTTATCAAGTTTTCAAAGCACTTCAAGCTGGAGCTGTATTCTCTTCAGCTGGAGTGCAAGGATCTCATATGGTTGGTTCTATGGTTGCACTTTGTGGCCTGAAAAATGCTTAAAAGGGACTCAAAGATATCCTTAATGTTTTATTTTAACTATTGTTTATTGAAAATATAATCAATAAATTAAACATTGCAATCTGTCAATTAATGAAATATACATTTGATTATAGTTATCGATGACTTTTTGACAAAGCCAATTGGTCTGTTTTATATATGTTGATTTGCTGACCCAGTGATAAAGCCAATAAGCCCATTGACCCATTGACAAAGGCAGTGGGTCTGCTTTACTTTAACTGAAACACAGATTGTTACATGATGTAGTCACTGGTGTGCAGCAGTGGCTGCAGGTACTCTTTCCTTGCACTGCTAAATACCTCCCCTGTCACTCATGGCATGTTCTATAACATTATTGATAACATGACTGCAACATCTGAAATGACATAATTGATGACAACACTGCGCACAAGTTATACCTTCGTTAGGGCATGGGTCTCAGTAAATCGAGGCAACTATAACTCTTGAATTTTAGTGGTCTAATTCATTTTAACAGGCATGTTTTTAACTGTAATTTTCACCTAACTATAACGTCCCATTATTGTTTGTTGTTTTTCAATGAATATATATATATATATATATATCATTACACAAAAAAGGCACTGCACTCCTGGGGGCTCCATGACAGCTTCATTTATTCAGACAGATTTTCAGACCTGTGATGGCAGGAAGGAACAGATACCACTTGAGAAAGACATGGTTGTCGAAACGCGTCGTGGGGTCTGAAATTCTGTCTGAATAAATGAAGCTGTCATGTAGCCCCCAGGAGTGCAGTGCCTTTTTTGTGTGATGATTAATAAGGGTTATGGTCTAAAACCCTCCACATGCACCAGCAGTTGAGTGCCTCGCTATTTTAGACCATTTGGGTTGGATATATATATATATATATGTGTATATATATATATATATATATATATATATATATATATATATATATATATACATTTATATGTATGTATGTTTGTGAGTGTGTGTGTGTGTGTATATATATATATATATATATCTCAACTAAAGGCTGACGCTACTAGGTAGGATAACTTTGGTACCATTTGACGAATCTCCACAAAACTTTCTAAAAAGGCGCCACTTTTTTACTAGTTTGTGCATGGTAAGTTTGAGGGTGATCCGTCAACTGGACGTGGAGAAGAAAGGGAGGTTCCAAAACACGAAATCCCCATACATTTTCCAGAGACTTCTTTAGATAAGGCTGCAACAAAAACTGATGAACGGAATTCCACTAAATTCATCAGGAAGTTAGATCTTGACCCACAGATTGTGCTTATTGTGATTTAGTGAAAATCTGTTGAGTAGCTTTTGAGAGATTGAGGGTCAAACATAATCATATATCTGAAGGGTTGAGTTTGCAAGAGTCTCGAGGGACACTTATAAGCTCTCTGAGTGACTGCTAGCAACATGGGAAGCATGCTTCTGGCAGCCTTTACCGGACCCTGGGGACTTAGTTCCTTGTCCAGAACTTAGAAATAAAAATAATTAAAGGGCCAAGGTAAGGATATCCTGACACCCTAGACCCCTTGTGGGGGGACCCAGAGGAACGCCCTTGGGCGAAAAAAAATAAAAGGCAAAAAATGCCACAATCCAGCGAGGCTCTTGTGGGTTCGAAAAAATATTGCAGCTGGGCCACATTCATTAATTATAAGCCCCAGGGTACCCACCTCCATGGCTCTATTCATGAAGGGGAGGGGGCTGCACGGCTTCCATCCCCAATCCTCCAGAGGTCCCATTGAACCCATCCCAGGTTGGAAATGTGTTTAAATGGGGGGGGGGGCACGTTCCCCCCTCCTTGAGTCTCAAGGGACCCACCCCCCTGGGGATGAAGATATTTTAGATGCAGAGGGGGGCCACGCAGCTCCCCTCCCCAAGCTACAAAATGCTGTAGGAGTTCACCCGGGGAGACAAACTGTAACAAAATGAGGAGTGGTCTGCACACCCCCTCGAGCCTTAAAAGGCCCCAAGAAGCCTACACACGAAGCCAATTACTTTAAGGGAGGGTGGTCATGCGCCCTCTATTGTTAAAGGTTGGTGCCCTGGTGCCCACCCAGAGCACCCATCAGACTGTTATTGGGTGCTATGGGGGAAGCCCCAAGTCCCATGAGTCCCCAGCTGGCTTTCCACATACAGTGGGAGCCATCACACCTGCAGGAAGCGGCTCCTAATACTGCTCCCTCTAGGCTGGAGCAATGTTTTGATCTGTTTCCCTGTCTGCATGAGCATGGGCAGGGAAACAGATCAAAAGTCCACTCCCAGCGGGTGTGAGCATTTTTGAAGGCCCCTCCTCCTTGGAGTGAACTTGGTGTTTGCTACCACTTGGCAGGAAATTTCAAAATGCTCCTGCCGAGCAAGAGCAAACACAGGCTTCCCTGCCCCACCTTTAACAATAGAGGGCCTCGCAGGATCATATCTATCTATCTATCTATCTATCTATCTATCTATCTATCTATCTATCTATCTATCTATCTATCTATCTATCTATCTATCTATCTATCTATCTATCTATCTATCTATCTATCTATCTATCTATCTATCTATCTATCTAAGGCCCTCCTTAATAGTATAGAGACCCACTCATGGCACAATGTTAGCTCTTTACATATTGCGGCCCTTTTTATATAATGATGCCCTTGCCATATTGTGTCCCGTCACTGATATAATGACGTCTCTTGCATATTGTGCCCCACTTGACGTTGCCCAGTCCTGAAGTAACTGTGACCATGCATAGTGTCATGCACCTTACCACGATGGTGGCTCACACCTTGCAAAGAGTGCCACGGGCACTTTATGCTCCCACTGACATAGTGATGGCCCACAGTTGGTATAACAGTGGCACTGTATATTTGCGACCTTCCTTAGTAACCCATCAGGAGCAGTCCGGCCTGTGGGAGGTTACCCCGGACAAGGTGTTACAGAACTTAAGTTTTCAGCTCCTCGTGGGAGTGGAGAAGGAATGGAGTTTGAATTATGTTGGCGTTCCAGACATTCAGCAGCAACTCTGGAGATGTTCAAGAATATCAAACAAAACAATGAAACCAAATGTCCTTCTATCAGTGTTACTAAGCTGTGAACACACTGGTCTCCAGGCAGAAGATGGTGGGCATTGAAAGAGACTGAGGGAAGAAAGAGCGTGGAAAGGATTATGAAGCTAAGAAGATACGCTTCTTTCTGTCATGACTGCCTGAAACCGAGAGCCAGTATTTAAAAAAATCCATCAAAATGCACTAATGCGTGAATGTGATATTGCTGAAGGCAGGGCTAAGGCGCTCCTAAAGCAATCTGCCGAGAATGTAGCCGCAGCAATAGCAGACGAGTCCCTGGCAAGCAACATCTCAAAAACCCAGCTACTGAGCCGGGCCTTGCCCCTGTCTGCATTTTATTGAGCTAACATCTTTTAAAGCATAAAGACTTTATGCATTTCGAAAGGTATTTAATGATTTCCCATTTGCTGATTATGTCTTCTTTTGCATATTGTTAATTTTAACGGTTTGTAATAGCCTTGGTATTATGTGTACCCTAGTTAGACGACACGAGAGCAGTCAATTAAGGGGGAAGCGGGAGCGGCAGGAGCAGTGGCAAGAAAAGACACTTCATTACCATAGCCTCTACATTTTGGGATAATCCACTAAAGAGCAACAACATTCACGATGATACTTTAGTGCCTCACTTAATGTCACTGGGTGAGATGAAAGAGCATAAAAGTCAAATGGAACACGAAACAGAATTAATTTGTAAAGCGGTGATATTTTATACATTGTGGTGTATTGCTTAGCAGGGGCTATCAAAGCAAATAAAATACACGACAGTGCATAGGTTTCTCTGGCAAAGCAGAGGAAACCTTCCACTTGCACAGCAAAAGATGCGAAAAATAGCTCAACCTGCCAGCTTTCTAGCAAGAGAAGGGAGGAACCATGAGAGTACCCCGCATGAGTCTTTCTGGCTTAGCCACCGCTCATTCATCCCTAAGCATGCGTGTGTCGGTTTACCTTGTTCCACTTTCTAAGAATTGTCACTGGTGTGCTTCTTCCCCCAGCACTCCACCTTATTCTCTTCTCTCCTTCCCCCTTCCAGAGCACTCACATTTGTGCCCTCAAACGCCCGGCACTCCCATTGCTCCCGGTCCACAGGCAGGCACTCACATGTGCTCTCCACTTCCAGCCCACTTAAGGCATTCCTGTTATCCTCTTCCTCCTCCCAGCTGCAACCACGAGGAGTTGCACCACGGATTGGAAAAAGAGAGGGTGTCAGCCCAGAGCAGCAGCAAGAGTTGAGATTGTAGCCGAGCAAAAGGTAAGTTTTGAACTATGTTACGAATGGCACAATTGCGACCAATTATACATTTGCAGCTCGTGGCATAATGCCCCGCATTTTTATACAATCCCATGTCTTTATTTTAAAGGTGCAGAAATTCCATTTACAGCATAACTTCTCAGGTCACTACATTTGCTCTTCAGCAGAAAACCTAAAGAATTAGCTACAGATATTTATGAAACATCTTGTTTTACCTTAGAAACGAATCAAAAAGATTGGTGTTTCTTCAGTTGCAAGTTAGCTTAATAATTTGTTTTCATGTATTAAATATTTTTTTAATGGGGTGCAGTGTTTCTGTCGAAGAGCCAGGTCTTGGGTCTCTTCCTGAAGTCCGCAAGCGAGGGTGATGTTCGGAGGGGAAGGGGCAGGTTGTTTGTGGTTTTGGCGGTGATGTGGGAGAAGGAGTAGCCACAGTTATGGCAGATCCTGGGTGTGAGTGTGAGAGGACAGTGAGGAGGAGTGCAGGTGTCTGGTGCGTTGATTGACGCTTAATTGTAGTTGATGCATGCTGGTCCTTGGTTGTGTAAGGCTTTAAAGGTGTGTGTGAGGAGCTTGAACTGGCATCTCTTCTGAACAGGGAGTCAGTGGAGGTCTCTGAGGTGGGACAAGGACAAGTCTGGCTGCTGCATTCTGTATGGTCCACAGTCTTGTGAGGATCTGGGTGGAGATGCTAGTGTACAGTGCATTGCCATAGTCGAGGTGGCTGGCGATGAGGGCCCGGGTGACGGTTTTCCAGGTGTTGATTGGGACCCACTTGAAGATTCTGCGGAGCATGCAGAGGATGTGGAAGCAGGAGGAGGCAACTGCATTCAATCAATCAATCAATCACTGATTTCTAAAGTTCAGCTAATCACCTGTAAGGTCTCAAGGCAATGTTTGCAGGCTTGCTGCTCAGTCAAAAAGCCAGGTCTTGAGGTCCTTCCTTAACTGCTTCAGTGATGCGGTCTGCCTGAGTTTGAGAGGTAGTGTGTTCCATGTCTGGGATGCCAGGTAGGAGAAAGATCTTTCTCCTGCTGTGCTTTTTCTGATCTTGGGAACATGAGAGGTCGAGCTGGGAAGAATGGAGTGGTCTGTTGGGTACGTAGAAGGCAAGGCAATGGTTGAGGTATGCCGGTCCTATGTTGTGTAGTACCTTGCATGTGTGGATCAGGAGTTTACATGTGATGCGCTTGTTGACTGGGAGCCAGTGTAGGTCTCTGATGTGGGAGGAGATGTGGCTGTGTCGGTGGATGTCCAAGATGAGTCTGGCTGCTGCATTCTGGATTCTTTGTAGTCTTGATTGTAGTTTCTAGTTGATGCCGGCATAGAGTGCGTTGGCGTAGTCCAGTTTGCTAGTGACGAGTGAGTGGGTGACTGTCTTCCTCATGTTGAAGGGGACCCACTTGAAGATCTTTCTAAGGAGTCGGAGGGTGTGGAAGCATGAAGACGAAACAGGGTTGACTTGGTGGGTCGTGGACAGAGAAGAGTCCAGGATGATTACCAGATTGCGTGTGTGTTCCGTGGGAGCGGGGGCATTTCCCAGTGCGGTGGACCACCAAGAGTCATTCCAGGTGGAATGGGCGGAGGCGATTATGAGGATCTCCATCTTGTCCAAGTTGAGTTTGAGACAGCTGGCTTCCATCCAGGCAGTGACTGCTCTCATCCCATTAGGGAAATTTCTCTTGGCCTTTACAGGGTCATCGGACAGGGAGAGGATTAGTTGTGTATCGTCTGTGTGATAGACTATGTTTAGCCCATGTTGTTTGATGATCTTGACTAGCGGGCCATGTAGATGTTAAAAAGTGTTGGGCTGAGTGATGATCCTTGGGGCACTCCGCAGCATGTATCTTTGGGTTCTGGCATGAACAGCTGTAGTCTGACACTCTGTATGCTTCTGATGAGGAAAGACCTGATCCGTTCCAGTGCTTCATCTCGGATGTCAACTTCGTGAAGTCTAGTGCAGAGGGTGGAGTGGGAGACTGTGTCGAATGCGGCAGAGAGGTTGAGGAGGATGAGTGCGGGCGTGCTCCATGGTCTAGTATGGCACGTGTGTTATCGGTGACTACTAGGAGTGTTGTTTTAGTGCTGTGGTTGCTACTGAATCCGGATTGGGATGGGTCTAGGATTTGGTGTGTCTTGAGGAATTCGGCCAGTTGCTGGTTGACGTTCTTTTCCGTTACTTTGGCTGAGAAAGGGAGCAGAAAGATGGGTCTGTAGTTTTTCAGCTCCCTTTGGTCGGTGGTGGGTTTCTTGAGTAGCGGTTTGAGCTCAGTGTGCTTCCAGTCTGATGGGAAGGTGGCAGTCTCAATGATCGGTTTCGTTTGGCAGAGCTCAGATGCTATGGTGGCACTTGCCAGGTTGAAGATGTGATGAGGACTTGGATCCGAGGGTGCTCCAGAGTGGATGGAGTTCATGAGTCTTTGGGTTTCCTCTTTGATGATGGGAGTCCAGGAGTCCAGTGTGGTGCTGGGTCCATGGTGATATTTTTGGGTGGAGCGGGTAGGTTTTGGTTCTTGAGGCCTTCGTCATTGTCCTGTAGTTTTCAGTGGAAAAAGGTGGCGAGGACGTCGCAGAGGTCTTGGGAGGGAGGGATGGATGAGGTGTCTGTCATGGAGTTTCTGAACTCTCTGATGATGATGAAGAGCTCTTTGCTGTTCTGAGCACTGGTGCTGAGGCGTTCTTGAATGGCAGCTTTTTGGTTGCTCTGATGTTCTGGTGGTGTGTGGTGACTGCGTACTTTTAGTATGCGGTCTTCCAGTTGATTTGCTGTTCCTCCATTTCCATTCAAGTCATGTGCAGGAACATTTGGACTCTTGTAGGTATGTCATAAACCATTTAGGTGTTTTGCTATGTCAGTTTCCTGCTGGTTTCCTGAGGGGGTCTACATTGTTTGCGCATTCCGATAACCAGCGATGTAGATTGCGTGTGGCTTCATTAGTGTTCGCTGTGTCTGTCAGGGGGAGTGGCTGACAGCGTTGGTGAGTTGTGCTTCTGTAACTTTGCCCCAGCGTCTACCAGGGGTACAGGGGCATAGTCGGGTGCACTGTTCTTCGTGAAGGTAAAGTGGACGCACTTGTGGTCAGGCTAATGGTGTTCGAAGCTGTGAGAGATGGTGATGTTGTTCCCTGCTGAGAAGACGGGGTCGAGGATGTATCCGGCTCTGTAGTGGGGGACGTTGACAAGTTGTTTGAAGCTGAGTATTGCAAGGTTGTCCAAGAGGTTTGTGGTGTTGGCATCCTCATGGATATCAAGGTGGAAGTTGAGGTCACCAAGTAGGATGTAGTTGGAGGAGGTGGGCTAGGAGGTCGGCGATGTCTTTGCAGAATTTAGGTCGGGGTCCGGGCAGCCTGTAGATGAGTGTGCCATGGAGGGAAGAGTTGGGGTTGGTCTGAATCTGAAAGTGTAGGTGTTCATGGGTTGGCTGAGACTGTGACTCATTGGTAGTTGTCAGGCGGAGGGTGTTCTTGTAGACTATGGCAATGCCTCCTCCAGGCTGGTTGGGTCTGTCCTTGTGCATTATTTTGTAGTTGTCCGGGTGCGGCAGTGGCGATGTCCCAGGTCCCAGACTCCTACTGCATGCTTGATGAGGGAGCATGTATTGAGGAGTATGCACTTGAGGTGGTCGTCCGTACTTGGTACGGGATCGTGTGGTGGTCCTTGGAGGGTGCGGGAGCATGTGCAGCACGAAAATGAGTGTTCTTCGGGTAGGCTAGGTGGCAGGCTGAGGATCTTCCCGGGTTGAGGGTGAGTAGTGTGTTAGATAGAGTCAGTGGATGGAGCGAGGACCAGGATCCATGGCGCTAGGTGCTGTCCATGTACGGACAGGTGCAGACGGGCTTGCCTTTGGCACACCAGCGGTGCACCTGCTGCGCGCGGCTGCCATTTATAAGGGGAGGGAGGCCAGGGGACCGGTCAGCTGGGAGAGTGGGAAAAACGATTCACTGGAAGGGTTTGGTACTGATGTGGATAGTTCTGAGGTTGAACATGTGGTGGAGACATGGGTCAGTGGAAGTACCAGAGTGGATGGATGATATGCTGGCTGCGTGGATTGAGAGGTGAGTGGTGTCCACATGGTGATCGTTCTGTTGGAGTGCACTGGTGGGTCGAGGGAGTTGAGGCTGGAAATTGTGGGTCAAGGTTGTTGTAGATGGTGGTGACTTTGCTGTGAACGTAGTCTGAGAGGGTGACACAGAGTTCTTGGGAGGGGTGGATGGTGTTCTCTGTGGCTGTCGTTTGGAGTATTCTTAAACTATTCTGAAAAGTTATTTGGTGCAGTTAGCTCCAGAATCGTTTAGGACAGTGATGGCCGCTTTCTTGGCTTCCTTGATTTGCTGGTTATAGTTGTTGAGGGCTGCTTTATTGACGGCTCTGTTGGATAGGTTTCAGGTGGATCGCCACTGTTTCTCCAGTCTGTAGCAGCTGCGCTTGTGGCTTTGAGCTCTGGTTGTACCAGTTGGCTTGTCTTAAGGATTTGTTGGTATTGGCTGGCTTCAGCTGGGTGACTCTGTCAGCACATTTGGAGGTCCAAGTGGAGAAATTCAGGACAACCTGATCAGCGTCAGATGAGGCCTTGGGTGTTGGGTTCTGAGGACCTGCATCCACTGTGTTTTTTTAACTTTGTCCCAGCTGCAGTAGTTGGGTCTGTGGTTATTGGTGTCAGTGTGTTGAGAGCCAGTGATGGTGAAGTGGTCAGACCAGGAGAGTTCTGTGACATAGCTGAAACTGACTCAGTGGAGATGAAGATGGAGTTGATTGAATTTACAGCTTTGTGAGTGGGTGTGGTGACCAATTGGGTGAGTCCAATGTTGCTCATGTTCTCGAGGAGAGTGGTGAAGTTGGGATCCTCAAAGTGGAAGTTGAGGGCTCTGAGTAGGATGCAGTGGTTGGAGTCAATGGCTATTGGTGCAATGAAGCTGGGGATGTCACCACAGAAGGATGGTCATGGTCCTGGGGGCCTGTATATGAGGGTGCCTCTTGCCATTGTCTTGACATTGATTTGTTGCTGGTAATTGAGGCGTTCCATGAGGTGGGCAGGGTCGTTGTTGGTGGTGATGCATCGGATGCTGTTATTGAAGATGATGATCCCTATATTATGGCTCAGTCCCGGTAAGCCTTTCCGAAGTAATGATTATGTTTAATTGGCATTCCAGAACTTCCAGGGTCTTTACCTGTAACAGTTGCTTCATGTAGTGAAATTCAGCTCATGTTCTGTTCACTGTGTGGATATGTGAATATTGCTAATATTTTGTGTGATACAGGGTGGCATTGTGTGAGCCAGCATAATCTGTTATTGCTATTTAATTGTAGTTTGTCAAGCACTTTCATAGCTTCTCAAGGGCTACTCTGTCTGGAAAACCTACTGGAACTAGGGGTGCTGGAAGTGCTGCCGCATCCCCAGCAATCCTAGAGGATGCAGGAAGTAAGCGCTGTATGTTTAAACATAGGCTGCCAAGTGGTCCTAATATTTTAAACTGCGGTAAGTTGTTAATGTTTTCGTGTAATGTGAACCAAGTGTCCTTGTTTGTGGGGTCCAGAGGTCTGTAAAAGGAGGTAACTAAATTGCATAAAAAATATTTTCCTGGTTCCTTCATTAGGTGTATGCCATCTTTAAAATATACTGCTATCACGTGAATAACAAGCGAAGCGTGTAGCCTTTCATTAATTGTATGTGTTTTTCCAGGACACTGTTAAAAATGCTGTTACAAACCTTGCAGTTACACCTATTACATCGCTTTGAAATAAAATTGTTCATACATTTGCATTGGATAAAGGCAATTTAAACAGTTTAACTGCTATAATGTGTAAACATTAACAAGACGAGCTTTATGGATATGTAAATATACACCAGCAAGCTCTGGAAGTTAAATCCGGTCAATTGATGGGTGGGTAGTACTTAGCTTTGTAAGAGCTGTGTACTCAGTAGGCGGGAGCAAAGTGAAATCTTATACATGAGAAGTCTGGCAAAGTTAGGAAGCTTGGAGTCATGTTTATCAAAGGGTGGGGCCAAAACCTAGATGAGATTTACCAAGCCACCCAAGGCCACCTTATGGAGCCCTGTGTGATTTGATAAATCTGGAGTGGTGGAGGGGACACAAGTCATGCCTTGCGTTATTATGAACCAAGGAATGTGCTCCATGGGTGGTGCGTGGGTGTTCCCACGCATCCACCCGTGCATTCTGAAGCATTCTCAGTTTTGCCAATACTGGTAGTCCCAGGACTGTGTCAGAATGGTATGAGGGAAGGTATAACAAGAAGAAATATCTTTATTTCTCCTAATTTTTTGTCTCTCTACGTGTACTGCACTCTGCAGCACAAATAGGAAGAGAAATAAATCTCAAAGGATTGTACCTTCCTGCACAAACAAACCCTATAATGCAGGCACCCTTGGACCACAGCGCAAGGATGCCTTCTTTGATGCTAGGCAGCAGTTTGTGTGCCAGCATAGGTAGAGAGAAGTAATCCCCCAAATCTTTGTATGTATAATGCATTCCTGCCCTCTCGCTTTCACGCAACGCAGCACAACAAGGTGTCTTGCTGCATTGCACTCCATAAAATAATGATAAATATGGCCTGTGATGGTTCACAAAATAGGTGAGGTGTCTGGACTTGGCCTGAAACAAATTTTCACCACTTCAAACATCGCATTCTCTGCACCTAAATATTGTATCGCAGATGAACGAGACTTAAAGCTACAGACCGGGACACTGAAATTATTTGATTTTGAGGCTGCTGCATTTTACTCATAATTATACATTTGCAGCATTTTTTAAATAATCCATCATCTCTTGCATGATCTGCAGACTTTAACAAAAAATTACTTCTAGCTCAAACAGATAAAAAGTTACTACAACGCGGCAACAGCTGTTGACGCGCAGTGGAAGGTGCTTCACAAAGGTTGACCGGTCACCTTTCTGTTGCTTATTGCTCTGGATGGGTGTCAAACTAGTACTAAAGAGATGAAACATTTGCACAAACAGTGTTAAAGTGTTAAAATGGCAAAATAATGAGTCAATACTGTCACAAAATGTGCCACAATATGTTTCATAATTTGGCTTTTCTTGCAGCATAATTTAGTGGGCCCTGCTGCATCATTTGGGTCTCCTCTGCCGCATAATTCAAGTGGCCCTGACTACAAGTTATTGTTTTTCCAGGCAGACATTTAGGCTTTCAGTGGCCTTGACTGGAGGAGGGAAAACAAATTAGCCTTCACTTGCATGCTCTCTTGCTGGACTTTCCACCCTGTGGCAACAGGCATCAGGCAATTTGATTGTGCGTTGTGCAAACAGTAAGTGGTTGCTGAGAAGTGTACTGGTGTACTCAAACATCAACAGAAACATTTCCTTTGCCATGCAGTTTGTCTACTTTGCGAGGTCTTAGAATTTGCAATATTGCACACCTCCAGTATTCACATGTCCACCTAGAGAGAAGTGCTACCTTTTCAGATCGAATTTAGAAATGGGCTTGCCATGGTCTGTTAAATATAATTGCCATGGACATTTTAGTTACAGGTTGTAAGGCAAATATGGATTGCTGAAGAAATTGTACATACAATTTTAGCTTCTTTTGTCGAGAACCGTTTTTTTAGTTACCTTTTTTTTTTTTTACACTCATGCACTATTGTACACGGACCACTATGTTGCTGCACATTGATTTTGCAACTTTTATTACTTTACCAACTCTATTTTTTATATTATTGCATGTGAAGTTTCAAATTTACTAGACCCTTTCTGCCTTTTTTTACATTTTTTTCTGGAATATTTAATATAACACAGGATCAGAAATTGCATCTGGCCTGCTGCTTGAGACTTTTCCATGAAAATGGTACAAATTTTGGGCCACATGTACAAAAGGTTTTAGCTGTCGCAAACGGCGAATTGTGCTATTTGCGACCGCTAAATAGCCTTTTTACATGTAGTAACCCTATTCTCCAATTCGGTAACCTATTACCGAATCGCAAAAAAGGGTTTGCAAGTCGGTATTAGGAAGGGGCATGTTAGGGCCGTCCCTTCCTACTAGGGAGTCGCAGGGGCGGTATGAATGTTTTGTGACCGGAATGCAGTTGCAAAACATTCAGATTTTACTGACTCCATGAAGAAGTTGGTACCCATTTGCAAATGGGAAGGGTCCACAAGGGACCCCTTCCCATTTGTGAATGTAGGCGCCAACATTTTTTAAGAGCTGCAGTGGTCCCATGGACCGCTGCCTACTCTTAAAAATGAAAAGGAAACTTTTAATTTTTCTTTTTGTAATGCATCTTGTTTTCCTTTGAGGAAAAAGGGCTGCATTAAAAAAATGGTTTATTTAAAAAACAATCACAGACATGGTGGTCTGCTGACCCCAGCAGGCCACCATCCCTTTGATTATAGGCCATTCCCAAAGGGTCGAAAATTGCGACCTGCCTTATGAATATTAATGGCGCAGGTCAATTTGCAACCTATTGGGAATCGCAAACCATGTCTGAGACACTGTTGTACGTCGCAGTTTGTGACTTCCTAATTGAAAGTCACAAAAAGTAATGATTAGGAAGTCGCAAAATCCAGCGATAGTACATATGGCTCTTAGTCTCAAGAAAATCCTTATAGAACATTGTTTTTTCTCAGAGCTCACTCTTGGAAGAAAGGCTAGCCCAAAATGTAGGCTTGCATCTCGTTGAAGTAAGATTGAGATAGATATGTAATGTTTGTTCTCAGTGATTTTTGTGCCTAGAGAGATCATTTTGATTGAGACCATATTCACTACATACAGCCATACCCTACTGCATTCAATCCAAATATTTGAGGACATAGACTTTGCTACATACCATTATTCAGAAAGTGGTCTTGAGCAGGGATCGAAATCACCACCTCTACCTGAACCCAGCCTCCAGTGGAAAATGTTCGACCTACATTTTGTCCAGTATTTTTCGCGGTCCCGTTGATTTTGGTGAACTAAAGCCACTAACCAGCACCCGCATACTAAAAACTGTTCCAGCACCATCAACCCTGGGCTTTTGTTTTTTAATGGTACATATGTCTTACCAATGCCTTGTTTGTTGCATGTTGTAATTTCTCATGATAAATGCAGAATTGTCATATTTTTACACCCACTGGAAATTTATTGAATAGGTCATGCTGTCTGTACTAAAGAGCTGGTTCTCCCCCACATGACAACCATACTCACTACACAACAGTGCACCACAACAATATACTGAGACACGACCAACTTTGCTTCTTGCTGTATAGATGTGAAACTATTGTTATACATGTGTCATTGTACATTGAATTGTGACTCCTGTTATAAGCAGAAACATTAATATAAGGAGAAAAATGTATATTACACCACAGAATACATATGTTTATCAAGAAATGTCATAATTGCTGTCTCTATGTGCATATAGGTGCATATTTAGAAGGGTTTATGCCTGCTACTAAAACTTGAAAACATGCCAGAAAAACAATTGCATTCTTCGCCACAAGATTAATGTGCACATCAGACTATGTAAATATTACTGCTTATGTGCACTAATGAGTATTTATATGGAGGGGTTTCTCTAGCCAATACAATCTTACCAAGTACATAATTAATTTCAGTTTTTTATATACATAACAAGAACATAATCCCTCCTTTGAACCTTTGACCCATCCCTCAATCAGACTGATTCTAAACCTTTCTAACTACTGTGAACCCCAAACAGCCTTCTTACTTAAAGCAACTTACTACTTCCCCTTTCAAATCCTTTCCCTACTCTGAACTACCAAACACATAACAAATCAAGAGCACATCCTAACACAACTAATGCACAAAGAAAACAGAATTTCTTTTTTTTACTAAACTACTGACCTCTACTCTTGGGTTCCGGAATAGCGTGCTACTTGCTGCGAAGTGTTTCCATGCCTCGTCAGAGTAGTAAGTGCTATATAAATAGTTACAATTACAAATACATTCTTGAGTGCATCAATAAACTAGTATAATTACCTTCCGTTTCATAACTCTTTTAATGTGTTTTTTTTGTTTACAGTTGTTCGCAGTATTGGTGTTACTGACATTTACTACTAGTATCATCACCCATATTTGTTAAAAAAAATTCTACATGAAGTAGGTCACTGCAAGAACAGTCTCTTCCTTCTTGTTTTGGGCCATGGTTCAAAATGGACGACAAACCCCTGAGCTGACATACTTATGAGACATCAGTTCTCTGGTTTTGGTATGTACCAATGTTTCTATAGGATCTATCAAGCTGGGTTGATGCTATCACACTTTATTTTATGTATTCAGTTTTTAGAATTTTCTCTCTATATTGAGGTGCCTGCTGCAGAGATCTGTGTACAACCTGCAAATCTCAGGTATCACCCAGCAGATATGGCTTCTATCAAAAGAAGCTTTGACAGTGGCAGTAACTTTTGCTTTCTCGCCTTTGAATCTGTTTGCTTTGCCAATGGTTTTAGCCATGAAGCACAGCAGCCCAGATGCTGTGTCACATGGCTAGAGAACTTTAAAAAATGCTTTTGATGCAGCCAATCACATCATTTTGAAGTGCGCTAAAGATGCATGTTCGCACATACAGAAAGCCGCAGTCGTTTTTTTTCTTTTTAGCTACTGATTCAAGTTGGATCTGAAACTAAAAAGAACAAAAAATATGTGAAAGCTCCAAGGCCATTGTAACCTAAGAATTTGTCCTAAAACAGACGATGTCTGTGCAGTCTTAGACGAGACCTAAAAATACATGTGAACAACAGAATGAGCAACACTGAGGAAGATGAAAGTGGTACTTGCTATTCACTGTGTTTAGGCAGCCAGGTGGCGTTTTAGCATTACATAATACAAGGAAGAGTGTGATTTGCTTACAAAGTCCTGTTACTAAGGGCCTGATGTTGAGTTTGGCAGATGGTTTACTCCATCACAAGCATGACGGATATCCTGTTTGCCGTATCACGATCTCCATAGGCTATCGTAATGCGGCGGATGGGATATCCGTCACGTTTGTGACAGAGTAACCACCTCCGCCAAACTCTAAATCAGGTGCAGATTTAAGAGCCCCTTGCGCCATAATAATCGCCACATTAGCATCATTTTTTTTACGCTAATGTGGCGATATTATGGCAAAATCGCAGCACCAGATTTACAAAATGCAAGCATTGCGCCACTTTGTAACCCCTTGCACCAGGCATAAGGTATGCAAGGGGGGAGGTTTCCCCATTAGGGGGGCAAAAAAATGGAGCAAAGAAATCTAAAAGATTTGTGTATTTTTTTCGGCACTTTTAACACCTGCTCAGAGCAGAGCAGGTGTTAAAAGGAGTCATGCCACTATTTTCAATGGGCCCCTATGTACATTTTGGCGCTAACCCTGAACAGTACATCCATAGTTTCAGAAATTCTGACATTATTGCCCCCTACTCTGTTCAATGGTGCACCGTATTTTAAACACGGCTCACACATGGTGGCGTTAGGGTGCTGCAAGAAAAGTGGTGCTACATGTACTGTAGCACCACTTTTCTTAAATCTGGCCCTCAGTTTCTTATTATAAGACAGTTCAGGTGTCACACAAAGAAAATGTCATTAAGCACCTATAATACTTTCTTACTCGCATGTACTCAAATCACAGTACTTCTGTAGGCATGAAATTCTGCTAACATACAACTCATTTGACTAATTTTAAAAACTAACAGTGAAACAACAGGCAGACAACGGCAATAGAGGTGTGCAAAATTCAAGTAATTTGGTTTTGAAGAATTATGGCAAAATTATGCAAAATTATGCAAAACCTCATGTAATTGAACAAAATGCAAATTCAGGCCGCAGCAAGTGTCAACAGTGAGCCAGCAAAATCAATAAACGTAGTTCCAGGATTTTTACATTGTTACATTGTTATGGTAGGGATGTAGCTCTTTGTCGATTGCAAAATGAAGAATGCATATTTTTCCAAGCACCTTATACTAAATGTGAAATAATATGTATACTCCTTATGAATCTAGACTGTGGTCAACGACTTTTTTCCTGATAGGTGGGTCTCTAGAAGAAAGTTTAAATGTGACAGCCAGGCCAAGATTACGGAGGGCAGAAAATCACCAAATAAAGGGAGACGAGAGAAGTCGGTGCGTTCCCCAGCTTGTGCTTGGGGACTCACAGACTAAATGATTGACATTCATTAGCACCTCATTATCGGCAACCCAGGTCTGGAGGAAGCACAGTCTTCACGGCTCCCACAGACACGCGGGGAGCTGACGATCCTTTTAGCAGCTGCGGATGTGGAATGACGCGTGTGCTTTGTCACGTTACCGAGGTGCTGTTCGGCTGTACCCTTCCACGTTCGGCACAGCACTTACCCCACCCTGTTGTGACATGAGCGCCTAACAGATCTTTCATTAAGAAAGTTATACAGCTGTTCTTTTTCAATGGGTTGCCTATTTCCGGATCAGACCGATGGCCTCTAGTGGTCACAATTCACCACAATTCCCTCAAGGGAAGCTGAGGTTTCGTAAATTACAGTACTGCACTGTCTGCTTGAATAAATCTGAAAAGTGAGTTCATTAGCATGTCCAGCATCAGTGGCGTAACAAAATGTGAGGGCCCTACCTTGCAAGATACGCTGACTGGGCCACCCACACTCACATCAGTAGGTGCCGAGGGTGCCCCCTCCTTTATTGGTAAGCCAAGTACTTTAATTGGACAGGTACTGTCCGGTACGGAGTATCAGCGCTTTTTTATTTTGAGAGGGGGAGTACCTGCACTTCTCAAGAAAAACATAATACTTTTAATTGGAGAGTACCAGCACTTCTCAGACATTAAAGCAGATACTCTTGTAGAGAGTACCCCCCCCTTCTATTTTTCCATTACAAGCACTGGGTAAGCCTGGGGTCCGCAACACCGCCAGAGTTGCGGGGACCTTTGTTACACCCCTATTCAGCATATGCGTTACAAACCTCTGGAAACTTAGAGCAAGCTCACCAAGTAGAAAATGGGCTTGCAGCGTACCCCAGCGCTGTCTGGCAACGATGGCCACTGGACCATAATGAAGCTGGCAACTTAGTTCCCGCCCAGTGGCGGCTGGTAATTTTAGGAGGGAGGGGGCAGACGGGAAGCACACTCACACTCATTCATTCATACACGCACGCACATCCATTCACAACACTCAGCAACATTCAAACACACACACGCACTAAACATTCATTTAAACAACACACACACACACACTTACCTTCAGCTCGGAGGTCCCAGGAGGGTTGGGACTGCTGCCTTCCCTCACTGGCTGACCTTAGGTGAGCCAGTGAGGGAAGGCAGCAGTCCAACTTTGTCACAGAGTGGGATGGGGTTTGACTTCTGACCCTACCCCACTATGTGACGAGGTGTCACTGATTGACACTCGCCCTGGGTGCTTCGGGTTTAAACCTGAAGCGCCCAGGTCGGAGTCAATGGGTGATGCTTCCCCTCGTCACCGAGGGGGAGTGCCTCAAGGCACCTTTGCTGAGGCGAGGAGGTCACGCCCATAGGTGCTGTGACCTCTTCAGCCCAGCAAAGTTCAGCTCAGGTCTGCGCAAATCGCACATGTCTCGCTCCTGGCTGCCTGAGCTGAACATGAAGAATGTCAGGCTGACCTTTGCTCAGCCTGACAGGTACTCTTCATGAGGGGCAAAAGGTGGGGGGGCGTGGCCCTTCCGCCCTAATGGACGGGCCGTGGCTGTTCCCGCCCCAGTAGTTGCTTCCAGCATACATGCCAACCCTCCCGATTCAGGGGGCAGACTACTGATTTCAAGGCTAGTCTCCCCATTGCTGCAGGCAGAAACCCGATACGGATTGACGAATCCTAATCTGCTGGAAACAAGGTAGTCTGAGCTCAGAAAAATATATTTAGACATAGAAAAATTTGCCCTTAATTTTTGAATGGGCAGATTAGAAATGTGATAGTCGTCAACATTTCATTTTTGACAGTTTTACATACTGCATACAAAAACTCAGTTTTTGTTCGTGTTACGTTATTGAACTGACAAAAATGAAATGCTGATTGTCACCATGCATGCGAAAAGACCTGAATCAACCAGTTTGCCTCTACTTCAGTCTAAGTCAATAGGGAAAATACATTTTCCAGATTATTTTATTTTAAAATGCCCCATTTGTAGGCTGTAAAATGTTAATTAAACGCAACATGGACAGCCCAAGACACACCTAGAACCTGGAGAAATGATATCAAAATACACAACTGTGGTTCCTGGAAAAAATTGTCAAGATGTTATTTTGCAGCAAAACTAATAAACCATCAAAAATATGGCAAAACTTAAATAAAAAACAAAGTGAACAAAGGTGTCCACACAATAATATTTTTCAAAAACTGCAAATATATTACTATTGTTTCAGCAAACGGAATCAAAATACTGATAAAAAACACTTGAAGTAATAAAGTGCTCATTTCGCAGGTGATCACACAGTGAATACAAATTACAAAGTAATGAAAGAACAGAAACAGACAATTGAACTTTTTTGGCAACCGTATCGCCCCAATCACGTTTATACAGAGGGGATTTTATTTCACTCCAATTGTGAGAACCATCAGCGGCACTTCACCCCACCCCCTCACCACCCTGCAAAAAAAAGTAAATATTCATCTTCAGGACAAAAAACACGTAAGGAGCAAAGGCGTGGTTTAAGAGAGAAAATGAATTGCCTTCATATGACCAGACCTGTAAAATATTAGGCTACGAAAATCTCTAAGGTCATGGCTAGTAACTCCTTGCCTTCTTCCTGGAGAAAGTCTTTCTTTTTAATAGCGCCTCCTAGCCCGACAATCTGTGGGTTAGGTCCTTTGACAGTAGAGATTTTCATAGCCCTGTATTTTATGGGTCTGGTTTTATACTAATGGCAATTCATTTTCTGTGTTAAATCACACCTTTGCTTCTTCCGTTTTTTGTCCTGATGATAACCCTTTTCATTTTACTTGGGTGGAAATGCCGTCAAGGCTTCTGAAAAATGGAAATGTATTAAAATCCTGTCTGTATAAATATGATTGGAAGGTACAGCTGTCAAAAAAGTTCCAAATTCCATTGCCTGTTTCTGTTCTTAGCACACTAGGGCCATATGTATACTTTTTTAGTGCCACATTGACGTCATTTTTTTATGCAAAAGCAGCGCAAACTTACAAAATACTATTGTATTTTGCACCGCTTTTGCGTAAAAAAATTACGCAATGCGGTGCTAAAAAAGTATAAATATGGGACTAGGTACCTTGTAATTTGTATTCACTGTGTGATCACCTGAGCACTGAACACTTTATTACTTCAAGTATTTTTATCAGTATTTTGATTCTCTGATTGCTGAAACAATATTAATACATTTGCATGTTTTTAAATGAAAAATATTATTGCGTTGGCCCTTTATGTCGCTTTGTTCTTCATAAAGTTTTGTTATATTTTTTATTGATATGTTAGTTTTTCCAAAAAAGAACATCTTGACTTTTTTTCCTGGACCCACTATTGTGCATTTTCGTCAAAAATGGTGGCATGTATGTTCCAGGTCTTCCACAGGTGGCCATAAGTCTTAAGTGAGATTTCCAGTGCTGAGGGAGGCGAGAGGTAGAGGCTGTAAACACCCACCCCCCCCTCCCATAGCTAACATCCTGCTTTTTACCTTTGCCCACCAGCACCAACTTCTGAATATGAGTGCTGCTCACAGAGTTTTATGCCTTCCGCACCCTACTAGCACCGCATTTACTTAACTGGTGTTATGTTATTGTGTTAAACAGGAATACAACTGTATGTAAACCTTTGTAAGTATTTTTTCTCGCATGCCTCCTGAATATCAAATCAACAGTATTGATGACAGACTATCGAGGAGAGAATAACACAAATAAAATATCAACAGGTAATTAAATCTAGATTTTTTTGTGCCTAACTGCACATATTTTGTACATACGTTGTACATACACCTTCGAGGTACATGGATATAGAGTTAAGGATAGTAAATCCATACCTCCCAATATGCAATTGCCTTTTGATATTTTGTCCCTTGATATTCTGTCCTTGATATTAGTACAGTATGTCACAATTTTGTTGGTGTAAATATTCAGTAGTACAATCCTTTTTCTTTGGCCCTATTAGTGGATGGATCAGGGTAGTTGGGGTGGGAGCACTCTAATTTTTCTTTTCTCGCTTGGAACATTATGATTTATTAGAACATTGGAATGCTGGGGGCTCCATTGGAGACAATGGAGTGCTGCGGGCTTTTACTGGCCGGTAAAAGCCCGCAGCGCCAACATTCCAATGTTCGCTTTGTTCACAGCAAAAGTTGTGAACAAAGCCTCACGGAGCCCGAGGGGATTTAAATCCCCTCGGGCTCCGTGAATTTTTGTTTTTTAATAGAACATTCTGCCCTGTGTGGCAGAATGTTCTAATAGCCTTAGAACCCGCCGTAGCGGGCTCTACCGGCTATTAAAGTCCCTCTCCCTTGTTAAATGCCCTCGCCTTCGGCTCGGGCATTTAACGCGAGGAGCGGGCCTTTAATAGCCGGTAGAGCCCGCTACGGCGGGTTCTAAGGCTATATGAGTATTCGAAGATCAATAACTCTCGTATTTCTCCTTATAGGGGAAGGGGAGACTCACCCATGATGCCTACAGTGACCCTTGCACTCCTTGGAATTAAGGCAGGGGAGGCTTTGGGATGATCATCTTGGAAAGGGTATCCAGGATCATCACCAATATTCGGTGCTCGGGGCAGTGGGTCTGGAGCACAAATAATATGATACAGTTATTGTCTTCAGTGTTACCAGACATTTTCATATGGCACATTGAATGTTACATAATGTTTTGGGAAATGCCTATACTAACATTCCATATGACTTGTTAATTTCACTAAATTATGTATATTTACTTTTTCTAAATACAGCTCTATGCATATCCACATATGAAGGTTGTCTGTGTAGCCTCAGCCTTATGAGATCAGAGGCCTAAAGGTGCCTTTTTGAGACATAATTACAGTCTTTTTTATGTGTGGTATTACTTTGCCTATTTGTGCTTCGTAGAAAACGAGTTGCTGATTTTGTTCAAAGGCTGTGCTTTTCTGAGTTGTCTAAAAAGGCAATGAAAATATTTGAAACACTTGAAAGACAGGGACATAGCTTAGTCAGCGAGATTTGGGGGTTGGAATCTGAAATTTCACAATTAAAAAACAGTGGACTGAAGAGTTGAGGGGTGAGATGACCAAGGTTCAGAATGGAGTGTTTCCTTGAGGAACAGGGTCAGAACTGACTTGCATTAGCAAGCTCTGTCTAGAGTGGGGTAGTGGGTGAAAAACAATGGGTTGGAAATCCACCTTGAGGGGTTGCCACTAGTTTCATCATACCTTCATTTATCCCTTCACCCTTTGGGTGTCTGATCGCCAGTAGTATGCTTGGAAACTAGAGACTGGCACAACTTTCCATGCCTACTACTGCCCGTATTTCTGAATTTTAAAAGGTCGTACATTGCACCCATTAAAGTATTAATTCTAGGGATGCTGATTTACTGCTTTTTTTGGTAAACAGTTCACTCTATATATTTAAGATCCTGATCCAAAAACTGAACAAGTTAAAACCTCTTAGTGAAATGAGACTGATGGGAAAAGCTCACACAGACATATATGACCCTTTACAAGCATCCAGATCCAATTACGAAACCAAGAATGCATTTGAGGGATGTCAAACCCCAAACTTCCCTCCTCATGCAATGCCCCTACCCGTCCCACCTACGTTTGGTAGTTTTCTCTAGGGAACCCATGGTTACAGTCATATACAACACAGTGGCCTGGAGTGCCAGCTCTGAGATCACTTATTTTAAATGTATTTTCACTGCATGTGTGCCTCTTCATCTCTGCTACAAGAAGCCTTGATGGTACAGTTGCCTATTTGGTGGATGTGGACAGGGCTCCCTGTTTCTGGTATTTGCCTTTTACAAATCATTTTTTAAGTGACTGATGACCCCATGTGCTAAGCCCAAATCGCAAATGGAGGAGGGCACTCTGGTAAGTTAGGAAGGGTAGCTGAGCTAGAGCCCAGCCATGGGTCTTGGTTGGCTCTAAGAGTCCGTGCACTTTTCAAACCATGAAAATGTTACGCATGCATATTGTGCAACAAACATAGGCCCTCCTTACAACCTTGGAGGTAAATGGTGCCTACCGCCGTGCTGACGGGCGCCAACATACCGTGACCGCAGCGATAATCCGCCACAGGTATTATGACCCACACAGAAAATACCGCCACTATACAGACAACCACACAAGTCCATCACACCAAAGGTCAGTGATAAACTGGCGGTTCCAAAACCCACACCGTTACGCCAACAGGAATATGCCCACAGTATCACGACACAACCGCGGTAAACCATTGGCGGTACACACCGCCACGCTCAAAATGCACACACACTTACAATACTACACCACATTGGACAATTGAAACTGCACACACCTGACACACATACATACACCACACCCACACACTCACAACACTATAAAACACACACCCACATTACCCACAAGCCCTTAAAACCAAAAACATTGAACAAGCACAGAGACAAGCAAAGCACCATCCACACACATCACATAAAACATCACAACACATCCCCCACACATCACCTCACACATATCACTCAAACCACATCATGGCACCTCAAACACAACCCAGGTTTTCTGAGGAGGAGCTAAGGGTCATGGTGGAGGAAATCATCCGGGTAGAGCTACAGCTATTCGGATCACAGGTGCAGCAGACGTCCATTGCTAGGAGATGGAGCTATGGTGGTGAATCGCCGCCAGGGGCCGTGGGACACCATCCAAGAACCAGGGATGATATCAGGAAGAGGTGGCACGACCTACTGGGGAAGGTGCATTCTGTGGTATCAAGACACCAGATCGCTGTACAGAGGACTGGCGGTGGACCCCCACCTCCTCCCCCACAGCTAACAACATGGGAGGAGCAAGTCTTGGCAATAATGCATCCTGAGGGCCTGGCAGGAGTAGCAGGAGGACTGGACTCTGGTAAGTCAAATCTTTACTACAATATCCCCCACCCTACCTGCATGCCATCACAAACTCCAACCCCTACCCTCACCCCCATCACTCCACCACCTCACACATACACCACTATCACAACCCACCCATCACAATACCAAGCCCTGCATGCAAAACCAGTGCATGGACACCCTACACAGACCTGTGTGGACACCCATCACCACAGCATGCCCAATAGAGAGACTCACCCAGCCCACACAATCAGCAGTCACACAAGTCCAAGGCGACAGGGAAAGCACAATTAGTTAAGGGAAACACACCCATTGCACAAGATGGCACACACAGATACAATAACAATGCATTTGCATCCCAACAGGACCCCTACCCAACGTCACCGGACAGGAGTTGCCAGCTACATCCAGTCCCCCCACAGAAGAGGCCCACAGTGATAACAGCATCTCTGCACGCCTGGATCACGATGACCAATCTGGCCCATCTCGGACCTCTGGACAGTCTGTTACCCTGCCACAGTCCCAACCCACCACAGAGCCTCCCCCCATCAGGAAACACCACCACAGTGCCCACCCAGCGGGCCCATGGTACTGTCCCCAGGACACGTCAATCAGCAGGGTGTCCACCACTACAGGGACCCCAGGCAACCCCACTAACACAGGACAGTCAAGGACCTGGGGTCAGTGGCATTGGGCACACAGTTTAGGGGACAGAGGCACAGGACAACAGGGAAACTGGAAGGAGTGCTGTGCGACAGGGGAAGGACAGGCCCAGGGAACCGACCCTCCACGAGGCACTCCCCAACATCATGGAAGCATACCATAATTCCCAGGAGACCATGGGCACGGTACTGGCCAAGTTGCAGGAGACCCAGCGGCTGCAGGAGGGACAGTACATTGGGATCATGGAGGACCTCACCAAAAGCTACACCATCCTGGTCACCATGGCAGGGGTGCTGGCTGATATGGGCAGGACCATGAGGGAGGCAGTGGCTGCCATTGCTCCACTTTGTATGCCCCCTTGGACAATGCACCTGTGATGCCATGAGACTGGACTCTACCATGGACCTTCCTCCACCATCACCCCAGCCCCTTGCACATACCCCTATACTTATTGGCCCCTAAATAAACACCCTTGAAAAAAATACCAATCTGGAGTCAGTCTGATGATTCACAAATGTATTACTACAACATTAACAAAGCATTGCAACGTATATGTTCATTTACTCATACCAATGTATGACAGTTGTTGGGCAGCAGTACACATAGCAGAATCCAGAATGGGGTACACAGATCTGAAAAAAGGGAATCCAAAGGGAACAGTCAGTGTCCCTAGTCAGAGGGTAAGAGGCTGTCACGTACAATGTCCAAAGTAAACTGAAATGTCAACAGAAGTTACAGTGTCTTACCTGGTGTCACTGGAAGTACTGCAGAATAATGTTGGTTCTGTTGTCAACATCTTCTTCCTCTGTCTCCTCTTCCTAACTGTCCACAGGCTCCACCGCTGCCACAAGACCATCACCAGGCTCATCCTCCAGTAGAAAAGGCACCTGGCATCTCAATGCCAGGTTGTGCAACATACAGCATGCCACGATGATCTGGCACACCTTCGGTGAGTAGTACAGGGATCCACCTGTCAAATGGAGGCACCGGACTCTGGCTTTCAGGAGGCCGAATGTCCTCTCAATGATCCGCCTAGTCCGCCCATGTGCCTCATCGTAACCTTCCTCTGCCCTTGTCCTGGGATTCCTCAATGGGGTCAGTAGCCATGAGAGGTTGGGGTAACCAGTTTCACCTGCCAATATCGAGGGACAAGAGAGAGACACACACTAACCCTTAGGGACAACCCCATACGCAGACACCTACTCATACTGTGTGGGGACCTTGGGCTATTAGCCACACCCGGTGCCTCTGGAGTTGGCCCATCACATAAGGGATACTGCTGTTGCGCAAGATATAGGCGTCATGCACAGAGCCAGGATACTTGGCATTCACGTGGGAGATGTACTGGTCCGCCAAACACACCATTTGCACATTCATTGAATGGTTGCTGTTAGAAATGGGGTTTCTGGTTGGCTAGGGTATGCACCTCAGCCAGTCAGAACTTACCCACTCTAGTAAGGGCAAGTGAGTTGCACGTCCAAGATAACCCCTGCTCACCCCCTTGGTAGCTTGGAACGAGCAGTCAGGCTTAACCCGGAGGCAATGTGTAAAGCGTTTGCACAACACACACAACACACACAACACACGTGTTACTCAGTATTCTGCAAAATAAGCAGTAGTCAGGAAACACGTTATCACATTAGAACACTTGTCATAAGAATATCATAAAACACCCATAGTAGGAACATTAGAAAAAATATGGCAAGTTAGGGAAACATATTAGCAAGTCATGCCCATAAAAGGAACATTTGCATATGCCTATGAAACACCATCAAAAACAGGTAGGCAACATATAAATCAGAAGAAGTCTCTAGTAAGAACTTATGTTCTATATATTGTTCCTTTAACAGTACCTGGCTTGATGAAGGCACCTCCAGTGCCTAGAAGATGAACAATGGGGCCCCCGGCGCTCATATGCGCAAAATGGGGGCCTCTGACATCCTTTTGAGGAAAGATGGCGGCACGCACCTCCTCTAGACCATTGACGGGCCCCTTCGGGGACTGTGATTACTGGGGGCCATCCAGGAAGCGCTTTTCAAAGCGCTAAGGCCATACTTATAGCCCGGGTTGCGGCGGTGATTCCAGCATGAAACAGGGGCCTCAAAGTGCCTGAGGGCACAGAAGAGCGCTCTCTCAGCGCAAAGGGGAAATCAAGGCAGCACTCCTCGTGCAGGGAAAAGTTACAGGGGTCAGTGGCCACGGCACCCTGCCCCTGGGAACAATGAAGCAGGAAGGAGCACAAGGCTGGTGGGTCCAGCTACAGGCCAGCACAAGGGGTGCAGATGATGGCAGTTCCTCCTAGTGACCAGGCAGGTCACAGGTTAGCACAGCAGCAGCAGTCCAAGGCGGTTTCCTGGTGAGTCCATTAAGCAGCGTCTTGTGTCCAGGTTCAATTTCCAAGAGTGTTCAAATTGTGGGGAAAATTCCTCTGTACTTATAGTCAGTTCTTACAGTGTTTTACAATGGTAGGGAGAGGAGGTTCCAGCCAGTTACAACTGGTTCTGGGAGTGCCCCCTCCCTCCTTTCAGCACAGGCTACAAACATCAGTGGGGGGTTAACGACCCTATTGTGTGAGGCCAGGGCACAGTCTTTACAAATGCAGGTGTGCCCCGCCTCTCCCTTCTCTCAGCCCAGGAAGACTATTCAGTATGCAGATGCACCTCTGTGACACTTCCACCCTCCCTGTGTACAGGCTGTCTGAAAAGTATGCACAAAGCCCCAACTATCACTCTGCCCAGACGTGGATTGGAGTCAAGCTGCAAAACACCAGAGTCATAAGCACAGATAAATGTGCACTTTCTAGAAGTGGCATTTCTGTGGTAGTAATAAAAAATACACCCACACCAGTAAGCAGCATTTATTATCACCATCACAACCATACCAAACACGCCTACGCTACCCCTCATAAATCAGACAATACCCCTTACACATAAGGCAGGGCATTTCTAATGCAATCCTATGAAAAGGCAGCACTCACAGCAGTGAGACACCAAGTTAGGCTGTTTGTCACTACTAGGACAGGCCATGCAATATGGCACATGTCCTGCCTTTCTACATACATGGCACCCTGCCCATAGGGCTAATTAGGGCGTACCTTAGGGGTGACTTACATGTAGTAAAAGGGGAGTTCTGGGCCTGGCAAGTAAGTTTAGATGCCAGGTCCCTGTGGCAGAAACTGTGCACACAGGCCCTGCGCTAGCAGGCCAGAGACAGGTTTGAAAGTCTACTTCAGTGGGTGGCGCAAGCAGCGCTGCAGGCCCACTAGTAGTATTTAATTTACAGGCCCTGGGTATAGAGATACCACTGTATAAGGGACTTATAGGTAAATTAAATATGCCAATTAGGTATAAGCCAATCATACCAACTTTAGATGGGAGAGCACCTTCACTTTAGCACTGGTCAGCAGTGATAAAGTGCTCAGAGTCCTAGAGCCAACAGCGAGAGGTCAGAAAAACAAGGAGGAAGGAGGCAAAAAGACCGGGGATGACCCTGCGTAAGGCAAAAAGTCCAGCAGTAGCTTTTTCTATTTCTGTACACCTGTTCATTTCTGCGAGCGGGGACAAATGCCACATGTGTCCCATCAATGGCACCAATGATGTTGGGATATGTCTCAGGGCATAGAAGTCAGCTTTCACTGTGGCCAAATCCTCCACCTGGGGGAACACGATGTAGCTGTGCATATGTTTCAGCAGGGCAGGCAGCACCCTGCTCAACACGTTTGAGAACATTGGCTGAGACATCCCTGATGCCATGGCCACTGTAGTTTAGAAGGAGCCACTTGCCAGAAAATGGAGCACCGACAGGACCTGCGCTAGAGAGGTTATTCCTGTGGGATGGCAGATAGCTGACATCAGGTCTGGCTCCAATTGGGCACACAGTTCTTGGATTGTGGCACAATCAAGTCTGTATGTGATTATAGTGTGTCTGTCCTCCATTGTCGACAGGTCCACCAGGAGTCTGTACACCGGAGGATGCCACCATCTCATCATCTGCCTCAGCGGTTGTAGCCTATGGAGGAGAATGGTGAGCAGAAGATCATATTTCCACATAGAATGCACAACTGTGTCCGAATGAATGTTACAGAAGCTGGGTGTAAAAGCGTGAGTCTGTATATGTGCCAATATGTGCTGTGACGCAGTTAGCTGCCATGCCATGTGCCCCCCTGAAATGGCGGCTGCCTGACTTGTGAGGAGGGACCCGGGGAAATGAGGTAACTGCATTGGCTTTGTGTTGTGCACCGCCAAGGACGTCACTGCCATTTTCTACCCATTCACTCACTTGATACCTGACCATCAACAGGAGAGGACCTACACTGCAAGTGCTGCTGTGACCTGAGTCTGGAAGCAACAATGGCTAGAGTGTCTGGGAAAAGGGCCCCTCCCTTCACTGCGGAGGAGTTGGAGAAATTGGTGGATGGGGTCCTCCCCCAGTACACGCTACTTTATGGTCCTCCAGACAAACAGGTGAGTACACTGTGAGCATGATGCGTGGGCAATGCCTGTTTGGAATGGTGTGGATGTAAGCCACATGTTGGGGGGTGGCCTGAGTGCTGCATGTGAGGTTGTCAGTGTATGTGCATCAGGGTATGGCTGGGAACTGGTGGGCAATGGGTATGATTGTCCGGACGGGTGACTAATTCCCTCTTCTGCCGTCTTTTCCCTGCAGGTCAGAGCCCACCAGAAAAAGGGTATTTGGTGTTGTAGTGCTTTCCTCTTATTTAGTTTCTAAGCACTAACATAACACAACAGAAATGCACTTCTGAGGTCAAAGAAGACTTTTATTGTTATTTTATTCTTCCCCAACCACAATGTTTATGAATGAATGACGAATTAGTAGCTTTCAAGTCCGCGTTAATCAAACAAAATATATCAGTTTGCAATATACACAGCAGGTTATATTTATAAGATATTGAATGCAAAGCAAAACAAATACTTCACCGTGTAGGAACTATTTACAGCTACATCTTTCTAAGGTCTGCAAGCTGGGGACCCCTGTCAGCCGCGAGAAAGAGTGTCATCTACCCACACGGGATGCTGGCAACTGGCGCCAAGCTCCAGCACGAGGTCCGGCAGATTCGAATCTGACTCTCTGCAGCCTGTTACATTCGTTACAAAGGTGTGCCCCCTCCTCTCAGACCTGGGAAACTGAGCAAGCCTTTTGGAGACTGGCCAGGTCTCCAAGACTACTCCTGTTCCCAAGCTCAAGGGAAGAGAAACGACGCCCATGTACTCTCTCTTATCAGGTCTAGTCTACTGTGAGAGCAAAACATCTTGGTTCTCTGGTGCAAAAACACAGCTTGGAAAAATACAGAACTCCACGTTAAAGGCAATGGGCAGCTAACCTAAATATCAAATGCAATGTCATGTTAAAGGCAATAGGCAGCTAACCTAAATATCAAATGCAATGTCTAGTGTCATGTCAAAGCCAATAGGCATCTAAGCTGAATACAAAATGCAATGTCTTATATCATGTCAAAGCCCATAGGCAGCTGAGCTGAATATAAAATGCAATGTATAATATCATGTCAAAGCCAAAAGGCAGCGGAGCTGAATATCATGTCAAAGCCAATAGGCACAATACAGAATGTAATGACTAATGCAATGTCAAAGCCCATAGACGGCTAAACTGAATACAGAAAGCAATGGCTAATGCCATGTCAAAGCCAATAGGCGGCTAAACTGAACATTGAGCAACTAATATGCGCAGTGGTGAAACACAAAGTCATTGGTCAAAACAAAACTCCATCAAATAGCAGGACATTCCGCCCTTTGACCAATGAATTTTTGTTTCACATATCTCATATTTCAAACAAACAAAAAAAAAACATTATCAGCAAATCAAATTTCAATGATCAAAGCAATCCCTGTAAAGCAATAGAAGTGAATTAACACATTGATCTCATAACCTTTCACATCAGATACATCTACATAGAAAAGACTGGGCAATGTTTTTTTTTTTTTTTTCTGAATGAGTCTCTAATTCAACAGTGTTAGCAATTTGATGTGGCATGAGTTCTGCTCATGTAAAGGTGCACGGTCCACCTGAAAGGTTTGCTGGAAGATAAGCAAAAGTCAGAGTTCCATACGAGAGGGAAAAAAAAAAAAAAAAAAACACAGCAAACAAGTTGAACTTGAACTGAAGGCGCAGTTTGCGCAAAATGGATCCATGGTGCTGGCACTTTACTCAGCCAGGTTCAGGTTGGGGATTCGGTCCCTTCCCCGACCCCACACGCACACACCGGAAGGGGGACCACACAGCGCACTCAGGGACAGTGGCGAAACGTGGTCGGATCTGCAAAAGAAACAAGTATGACTTTTCTTGCAAATAACATTTTTCATTTAAACTGCACCCTTCCTCTTTCTTTCCCTGTTTTATAATCAGCAGGACGTTTTTGAGGCCCTTTGTTATATTCACTGCAGGTTCTGGAGGATCACTTGGGGCTTCAGCCCACACATCAGTACTGAGGTTTTTATCTGCTGCACCACAGCTTCCCTTTTCTTGCACTGTGAGAAGGGCTGGGGCAGACTCCTTCTTTACCAAATCTCCATTCACTGCACTTTTGTCAATTTGGGCCATTCTGTCTCCAATTTGTATGAATGAATCAGATTCTTTTCTAGGTATCAGCATAATTTCGATTTTTCCTTGGTAATTTGCAGCAATCACTCTCCCTAAAACCTGATCAATTTGCCATTTCTGTTCTGGCAACTTTCCTCTCCCCAACTGCTCTGTGACTGCTTGCATGACAGATTGCTTTTGTGCATGCTGCACAGTTTTTATCAAATCTAGGGGAATGTGCATCTCTCTCATCTCTGCCCACCTGTAAGTGGCCTTTTCACATTTCTGGGGCACCCACATAGCCATCCCCACTAAGGCAGAATTCTGGGTGAACACTTCTCTCTCTGAATTTTTCTGATTAACATCTGCAAGGTAATTGAACCAGTTAGGTACAAGCCATGTGGCTAAAACATTATCAAAGAACCAAAAATCAGCGTAAAAATGACACATCTCACATAGCTCTTGCTTTAAAATCTGACACACATTATACAACGCTGTTCCTTCTACTGTGCCAGAAAATAACATTTCAGTCAATGAATCATTAGTAAAACAAACATGCTTTTTATCTTCAGTAGACACGAATTCAAATGGTGCACACAATTTCATTGATAATTCTTTTACCTGTGGTACTCTAGCCCTGTCTTGCAAGTACCAGATCCATTGTATGATTCTAGCTAGGGGCACTATTTTCTTTCCTTGTTCTTGATTTAAATATACATAAGTATTTCCTTCTTGCACTGCGCAGAAACCTAAAGTCTGCATTATTTCATTTGCCAAATCACAAGCGCGCAGCTGCATATTATTTTTCACAGTGACCATGTACAAAAGTGTTAGGATTTCTCTCAAATGAGGGCTATTCTTTTTCCAAAAATCAAACAAACTAATGAAACTCGGGGTGTCTTGCTCTAAAACCGTGTTATCAGTTAAGGAATGCACTTTGGCTGCCAAAAACCCTGGCTCACATGGAAACTCAGTGCAGCTCGGAGCTGTCTTAACCCCCTCATTACTGGAATGGGACAAGAAAGATTCTTCATTTTTATAACTTTCAGCATTATTTTGAATTATCGTATCCTGGCTAATTTGCTCACGTAAATTCCTATTTTCATGTTCCAACTTCCTACATTTCTCCTGCATTTCTCTGTAAGCAGATAAAGGTATCCAGACCTTTCTGTCATCATTACTTCCAAAACACACGTTTTCTACATATATACAACAGGAATTATTTCTCAAAACAACATCAGGCATTTTAGCTACACATGCATTTTCTTCTGTAATTCCCCAAACAGAAAACAATTCACAGTTTTTCTTAGCACCATCAGGCAGTTCATCAACACATGTATTCTCAGACATGGTCTGCCGTGCTACTGTGATTCTCCAAACAGAAAACAATTTCTGTAATTCTCCAAACAACAAAAAACAATTACACTTTTAAAGTGTGCACTTAGAAATCTACTAACTCGTCAAACCCCTTCTTAATCACCTCTTAATGACCGACCCCACTCCTGGTACCAATTGTAGTGCTTTCCTCTTATTTAGTTTCTAAGCACTAACATAACACAACAGAAATGCACTTCTGAGGTCAAAGAAGACTTTTATTGTTATTTTATTCTTCCCCAACCACAATGTTTATGAATGAATGACGAATTAGTAGCTTTCAAGTCCGCGTTAATCAAACAAAATATATCAGTTTGCAATATACACAGCAGGTTATATTTATAAGATATTGAATGCAAAGCAAAACAAATACTTCACCGTGTAGGAACTATTTACAGCTACATCTTTCTAAGGTCTGCAAGCTGGGGACCCCTGTCAGCCGCGAGAAAGAGTGTCATCTACCCACACGGGATGCTGGCAACTGGCGCCAAGCTCCAGCACGAGGTCCGGCAGATTCGAATCTGACTCTCTGCAGCCTGTTACATTCGTTACAAAGGTGTGCCCCCTCCTCTCAGACCTGGGAAACTGAGCAAGCCTTTTGGAGACTGGCCAGGTCTCCAAGACTACTCCTGTTCCCAAGCTCAAGGGAAGAGAAACGACGCCCATGTACTCTCTCTTATCAGGTCTAGTCTACTGTGAGAGCAAAACATCTTGGTTCTCTGGTGCAAAAACACAGCTTGGAAAAATACAGAACTCCACGTTAAAGGCAATGGGCAGCTAACCTAAATATCAAATGCAATGTCATGTTAAAGGCAATAGGCAGCTAACCTAAATATCAAATGCAATGTCTAGTGTCATGTCAAAGCCAATAGGCATCTAAGCTGAATACAAAATGCAATGTCTTATATCATGTCAAAGCCCATAGGCAGCTGAGCTGAATATAAAATGCAATGTATAATATCATGTCAAAGCCAAAAGGCAGCGGAGCTGAATATCATGTCAAAGCCAATAGGCACAATACAGAATGTAATGACTAATGCAATGTCAAAGCCCATAGACGGCTAAACTGAATACAGAAAGCAATGGCTAATGCCATGTCAAAGCCAATAGGCGGCTAAACTGAACATTGAGCAACTAATATGCGCAGTGGTGAAACACAAAGTCATTGGTCAAAACAAAACTCCATCAAATAGCAGGACAGGTGTGCCATCGCCAAGGAGGCGTGGACCCTGGGGGTCTATCACAGGCGGAGCACCCACTGCCGCAAGAGATGGGAGGGCCTGCGCCGCTGGACCAAGATGACAGCGGAGGCCCAGCTGGGGCTGGTCTCCCAATGTGGAAGGGGTGCCCGTCGCACCATGACCCTCCTGATGTTCCGCATCCTGGCGGTGGCCTATCCGGAGTTGGATGGACGCTTGAGGGCATAACAGCAGCCACAAGGGTGTGAGTACAGTTCAGAAAGCTGGCTTTGCGTGCTTTAGGAACTAGCTGGGTGTGGTATGTGGGCTGTGGGTGCCCCTAGGCCAGGGCGATCATGCCTGGGTAGGTCCCTTGTTTGCGGGTTCTGAAGCACCCCTACCCCAATGGTACAAGTGGGCAACTACCACTGGGCAGGGTCCTGTGGGTGTCAGGTGTGCAGGTGCTGGCTGTGGGCATTGTACTCCATGGGCTGGTGACTGCCTTTGTAAATGGTTGGGCATGGCCTATTGCACAGGGCAGCTCAGTGTGTGTTGTGTCCACCAACAGTAGTGGTGTTGCTGACATTGACCATGTGTGTCCTCTGTCTTTCCCCCCCTTTTTGTCATCCTGTCCATGTGTGCATTAGCATAATCTGGCAGAGGAGCCGAGGCACCAGCTACGGAGGGAGCTGCATCCCACATGGCCAATGAGGGTGAATCCACGGAGGGTGAAGGCACCAGTGGGATGGAGGGCGAGGGGAGCTCCACGACAGGGACAGGGGGAGATACCAGTGACAGCGACTCCTCCTCTGATGGAAGCTCCCTGGCGGTGGTGGACATGTCTGTGCCCACCCCAACAACAGGTACAGCCTCCACTCCTACCAGCATTGCCCTCCCAGGAGCCCCTCAGCGTGTTTTCTGTGCCTGCTAACCCAGGAGGGTGTGCATCTCCTTCACCCCAGGCACCTCAGGCCCTGTCCCAGTCAGCCCTGCTGCCCTCAGTGAGGAGGCTATTGACCTCCTGAGATCCCTCACTGTTGGGCAGTCAACCATTCTGAATGCCATCCAGGGTGTCAAGAAGCATTTGCAACAAACAAATGCATACCTGGAGGGCATTCATTCTGGTGCGGCGGCCCAACAGAGAACATTTCAGGCTCTGGCCTCAGCACTGATGGCAGCCATTGTCCCTGTGTCCAGCCTCCCCTTCCAACTTCCACTACCCAGACCCAATCCCCGTCTACCTCAGCCTATCCCAAGCACACCTTCAGACCAGCATGCACACACAACAACACACAAAAGTGGCTCAGGAAAACATAAGCACCACACATTATCACACAGGCACTCACACAAGCACCATACCCATGCACAAATGTCCCCCTCCTCCACCTTCCTCCCAGTATTGTCTCCACTCACACCTGTATGCACTGCATCATCAGCTACTGCCTCCATCACCAGCACGCCCATCACAACACACTGCTCACAAGCAATCACCACCCCCACAACCATTCACATGTCCCCTGTGTCCTCTCCCAGTGGGTCTGTGAGCCCTCCTCCCAAAGTACACAAACGCATGCACACACCCACTCAACAGCCATCCACCTCACAACAGCCTCCAGCCCATGCACCTTCACCCAAACTCAGCAGACGTACACCTCCTACAACCACTACCTCTTCCTCCACTCCCACACCCCCTCCATCTTCCCATCCCAGTGTGTCAAAAAATATTTCCTAGCTAACATCAACCTCTTCCCTACACCTCCCCCCATCCTTCCCCAAGGGCCAGGATGTCTAGAGCCCATGCCAGCACCTCAGCCACCAAATCTGCGTCCACTGTGGTCCCTGCAAGTCCGGGTGGATCGAAGGGGGCACCCATCCGAGCTGTCAGTGTGCCACCTACAGATGGGAAGGACCACCTGATTCCGCCACCTGCCAAGATCAAGAAGGGGCTGGCATGCAGCAGGGGAAAGTTGCAACACCCAAACAGCAATGCCTCATCCAAAGAGGACAGTGCCAAGGTCCCAGCAGTGACTACCAAGGTGGCGAAGGGACAAAAGAGCAAGGCCAGGTCACCTCAGGGAACGGAGCCTCCTGGTGAGGGGCTGGTGACCGCTATTTCCCCAGACATGCTAGCGACATGTACCACGGTCACCACTGCTGCAACGACCATCACCTGCACTGCCACCTGCACCGCCACCTGCACCGCCGCTGCCACAACGTCAGTCAGCAGCATCCTCCCCAGTAATCAGCCATCCGAGGCTGCCGGAGACGGTTTGGTGTCTCCCTTCACCAATACAGACACCTGCACCACGGCCAGCGCCGGCAGCATCTCCGCCACAGCCACCGCCACCTGCACCGCCAACTGCACCATCACATGCCCAGCCGGTGCCACTACATCGGACAGCAGCAGCATCCCCAGTGGGCAGCCGTCCGAGGCTGCAGGTGATGTCCTGGACCCTGGACACACCACATGAGGCACCACCACCAACACTGGCACTACCAGCAGTTTGCTGCCTAAGTCGCCGCAGGATGGAGTGTGGCTCTGCCTCCATGGAGTATCATGCTACCTGTTCCGTGAACATCTCAGTCCACAGATACCCAGGTGAGAGAATGTGAACTGTTACACCACCAGCATCATTGGGCACAAAGCCCCCTCCAGAGCCAGTGGTGAAATGCATCCACTCCCCCTATCCTTAGCAGGATGAAGCACACTGGGCACAATGCTCCCTCTAGAACCAGTGGAAGAAGCCATCCACTACAGAGACTGTGGCCTTGCACTCCCCAGGACCAAGCAGTGGGCAAACCACCCACTTGAGAGACTGTGGCTTTGCACTCTCCAGGACCAAGCAGTGGGCAAACCACCCACTTGAGAGACTGTGGCTTTGCACTCCCCAGGACCAAGCAGTGGGCAAACCACCCTCTTCAGAGACTGTGGCTTTGCACTCCCCAGGACATCCCTGTGGGCATGTAGCCCCCTCCAGGAGCAGTGGCGTTGTACCATCTTCTGGCTGAGGTGCCCTCCTCTCCTTCCCCCTGAAGTGCCTGTGTTTTTTCGACCTGATGCCCCTGCAGTGTTCTCTCTGTTTTGAGGCAGGTGTCATGTGTGGGCTTAGCCCATGATTTTTGGGACCACTGGTCCACGGACTCTACAAGGGACAGTGTACGGCCTTCTGTACATGATGTAAATATTTGAATATACTAATTACGGTAAATTCTATTGATATATCTAACTGTTCCAATATATCACTGGTTAAACTCTTGTCCTTGCGTTCTTCCAGGGGGTGACGGGTGTATCTGTAATGTTGTTGGATGTGTTAGTGTGTAGGGTGTTGCGGTGAGGGTGGGGGGTGGGGGTGTTGCGTGCCGCTTCTGTGTGTAACTCTCTTTTGCCTCCCCCTCCCCTGTGTGCTAGGTACAGTACTCACCATCGTTGTCACCGCCGCCTTCTTTCAAATTCCTGGTGTATTAGTAGATACACCAACATGGGGAGGACCTGAAGTTTGGGCTCCATGGCGTCCTGGTTCTTCATGGAGTGTCAAAAGGTGAGTGGTTCCCCTTCGGTGTACTGTTTCCGCCGTGCTTTTGATGTCGTTGGTACCGCCCCGGAAAAGCTGGCGGATAGGCCTGTCATAATACAGTGGGCAGTGCATTGTCTTCCGCCTGTCTGTTGGCGGTGACCACCACAGTGTTAGTTGCTACCGGCCTGGCGGTCGGAGTGTTAAAGTGGCTGTCTATGATGGCGGTTTCCGCCGTGGTCATTATCCCATTTTTTTTACTGCCGACCTGTTGGCGGTATTACCGCCACTTTAACACTCACCACCAGGGTTGTAATGAGGGCCATAATATACAAACATGATGCTTTCTCTACAAAATTAAAATAGTATTTTCTAACACACTAAAGAATTTATCTTCGTTCATCAATCATATAGCTGTGTAGACGGACATTTTATAAAATTGATGGCTCGCCACCAACGACAATGCCAATAGTGAACTAAAAGGCAAGTCAGTAGTCACGTAAACTTTAAACCTGGCTGAAACTCTTATTATGGATGGAGCAGCATTGCAGTTTATTAAATCAAATATAAGAGGTGTTTGAACAGTGCACGTCCTGAACTCAAGTATTTAACAGTGTGCTAATAGGTAACAAAAAAAGACAAGCATTATCAAAGACAATAGGTCTCGCCTATACAAGAGCTATTGGCTTGGCAATGTGTTTCTGCCATGTTGAACACCAGTGTGGCTGCTGTTTAGCATGGCTAAATGTTGGTGGTGTGAAGTGTCACAGAGTGGAGTTAGGGGGAGTAGTGCTGTAGAGTAGATTTGTTGGATTAGAGTGTCGGAGGGTGGAGTAGAGGAAGTAGAATGTTGTAGAGTTGAATAGAGGGAAGAAGAGGTCAGTGGTTCAGTGGCAGAGATTGTCATAAAGTGCAGTCTCATAGGGTGAAGTAGTGTAGAATGGAGTGGAGAGGGGTGGAATAGGGTTGGGTGGGGTGGAGTGGATTGAGGTAGTCTGGCAGATTGGAGCAGAGTGAGGTGGATTGGATTGAGGTAGAGCTGGGGGGTCTGGATGGAGTGGGGTGGATTGGAGTGGGGTAGATTAGATTGGATTGTGGTAGGTGGATTGAATTGGAGTGATAGGACTTGGGTGGGGGTATTGGATTAGAGTGGGTTTGATTGGACTGGAATAGGGTGGTTTAGAGTGGGGTGTATTGGGTGGAGTGGAGTGGGTTAGATTAGACTGGAGTGGTCTGGATTAGATTGAACTTGAGTGGGGTAAATTGGATTGGAGTGGGGTGGATTGGTTTCATTGAATTGGATTGGCGTGATTTGGGCGAGAGTGGGGTGGATTGGACTACAGTGGGGTGGATTATGGAGGGGTGGAGTGAATTGGACTGGATTGTAGTTTGATGGGCTGGATTGGTTGGATTGGAGTGAGGTGGACTGAACTGGGTTGGGGTGGACTGGATTGAGGTAGAGTTGGGTGGATTTGAGTAGAGTGGAGTGGGGGTGTGGGTGGAGTGGATGGAATAGATTGAATTAGAGTGGGGCAGATTGAAATGGGGTGGGGTGGGGTGGGGTGGATGGGAACGGAGTAGGGTTTGATTGGGTGGGTTCAGTTGTGGTGGATTGAATAGGGTGAATTAGATGGGATGGGGTGGAGGGAGTGTGGTGGACTTGAATGGGGTGGAATGGAGGGCCATTGATTAGAGTGGCTTGGGATGGGTTGAACTGGAATTGTGGTGATTGGATTGTAGTGGGTTGGATTGAACTAGAGTGAGATGGATTGTATTGAGTAGAGTGGACTGGACTTGGGTGGACTGGATTGGGGTGGATTGGATTTGGGTAGATTGGATTGGGGCAGGGTGAATGGGATTGGGTTGGGGTGGTGTGGTTTGGAACAGGGTGGATTGGAGTGAGGTGGACTGGGGTGGGGTGGATTGGAGTGGCATGGACCGGAGTAGGATGGATTTTGGAAGTAGGGCGAACTGGAGTGAGGTGGACTGGAGTGGACTAGCCTGGATTGGGGTGAAGTGGTCTGGATTTGAGTGGGGTGGATTGCGAAGGATTGGACTGGATTGGAGTAGGGTAGATTGGAGTGGGTTGACTTGATGTGGAGTGGATTGGACTAGAGTGGAATGGACTTTTTGGAGTGGGGTGGATTTTTAGACTGGGATGGATTAGAGTGGAATGAATTGGAGTGTGGTGAAATGGATTGGTGTGGGGTGGATTGGATTGAGGTGCGGTGGATCGGACTGGAGTGGGGTAGATTAAGGTGGTTTGGAGTGTGATGGATTAGATTGGAGTGGGGTGGATTAAAGTGGATTGGATTGGATTAGAGTGGGGTGAAGTAAGGTGAATTTGATTTGAGTGGGAAGTGGGATGGGTGGATTGGAGTGAGGTGATTTCAGTTGTGGTGGATAGGATTTGAGTGGGGTGGATTGGATTGGATTGGAATGGGGTCAAATGGATTGGAGTGAGTGGATTGGTTTGGACTGTATTGGAGTGGGTTTGATTGACGTGGGGTGGATTAGACTGGAGTGGAGTGGATTGTACTGGAGTTGGGTGGATTGAATTGGAGGGGTGTTGATTGTGGTGGATTGGGGTGGGGAGAATTGGGGTGGAGTGGGGTGGGGTGAATTGAATTGGTGTGAGGTGGATTGGATTGGTGTGGGGCAGATTTGACTAGGTTGTACTGGATTGCGTGAGGTGGATTGGATTGGAGTGGGGATGATTGGAGTAGGGCAGATTGTTTTAGATTGGAATGAGCAGACAGGAGTGGGCAGTCTGGAGTGGAGTAGATTGTTTTGGATTGGAGTAGGGCAGATTGGAATGGGGCAGTTTGTTTTGGATCGCTGTGGGGCAAATAGTTTTGGAGTTGAGTGGGGCAGATTGTTTTAGAATTGAGTGGGGCCGATTATTTTGGATTGTGGCAGATTTTTTTTCAATTGGAGTGAGGCAGATTGTTTTCGAGTGGAGGGGGTCGGATTGTTTTGGATTGGAGTGGGGCAAATTGGAGTTGGGCTGATTTGAAGTGGGGCAGACTGGAGTGGGGCAGATTGTCTTGGATTGGAGTGGGGTGGATGGCAGTGGATTGCGTTAGAGTGTGGTGTATTGGGGTGGATTGGGGTGAGGTGAGGTGGAATGAATTGGATTGGGTTCGATTTGGGTGGACTGGAGTGGTGCAGATTACTTTAGATTGGAGTGGGGCAATTTGTTTTGGACTGGAATGGGGCAATTTTTTTGGATTGGAGTGGGGCAGTTTTTAGATTGGAGTGGGAGAGATTGTTTTGGCTTGGAGGGGGGCAGATTGTTTTAAATTGGAGTAGGGCAGACTGGAGTGGGGCAGTTTGGATTAGGGCAGATTGTTTTGGATTGAGTGGAGTGGATTGCAGTGAACTGCATTGGAGTGGGGTGGCCTGAGTGTGGCGGATTGAAATAAATTGGGGTAGATTTGGGTGGATTGGAGTGAGACAGATTGCTTTTGATTGGAGTGGGGCAGATTGTTTTGGACTGGAGTAGGGCAAATGTGTTTTGGATTGGAGGGGGCCAGATGTTGTTGTACTGGAGTGGGACAGATTGATTTGGATTAGAGTGGGGTAGATTGTTTTGAATTGGAGTGGGCAGATTGTTTTGGATTGGAGTGGGACAGATTGTAATAGGGCAGAATGTATTGGGGCTGGTTGGAGTGGGGCAAACTTGAGTGGGGCACATTGCTTTGAACTGGAGTGGATTGTGGTGGATTGCATTGGAGTGGAGTGAATTGGGGTGGGGTGGATTGGATTGGGGTGAGGTAGATTGAATTGGATTGGGGTAGATTGGATTATGGTGGACTGAAGTGGGGGAAATTCAAGTCGGGCAGATTGTTTTGGGCTGGAGTGGGATGGAGAGGGATGGTTTGGAGTGGGGTGGATTGGAATGGAGTGAATTAAGGTGGATCGGATTGGAGTGGGTAGATTAAGCTGAACTGGATTCGAGTGGGATGGATTGTAGTAGAATGGATTGGGTTGTGGTGGATTGGATTGGAGTGGGGTGGACTGGATAGGAATGGATTTGAGTGGGTGGATTGGATTGGACTGGTTTGGAATGGTTTGGACTGGTGTGGAGTGGATTGGACTGCAGTTAGGTGGAGTGGACATGATGTTGTAGTTTGGACTCTTGCTCTGGGCAAGACTGCTGGTTAAAGGATGACAGTACTTTTGCTTGTGGGCGAATATGCCTATCCTACAACAAGTCGCAACCGTTGTCCCATCCTTACCGGCTCACTAGCAGCACCTCACCAGAAACACAATAGTAAAAGGTGATTTGTGGCAGCCTTTACGCGTGGACTCGAGAATAAGACATCTCAGGGAGTGTTGTGGTTAAACGGAGATTACCCCTTTCTCACAGATATATCATGTCTCATACAAACACAGGCAATGACAAAGATGCAGTAAAGTTTCAATAGTTTTTATTTAACATAACTGCAATTTGCGATAAGTTGCATGGGCTGCAATGATTAGGATAATGAATAATGCAAGAAACAGAATTGTGAAGACGAGAGTCATTATTAAAAAGACCCCCACCATCTTGCAATGCATAGAAAAGACATACAAGATGTAATATGCTCTACTACCCTAATATGAGAAGCCTTACCTCCTACCTAAAGGAGAGCTGGGTTTGTTAAGCCTAATCTGCCAATGCCATGTCCATGAAAAGAGCCCCCAACCCTTGTTACCTTGGAATGAGGTCTCTATCTCGGACACGAAGACTGGGTCAGCGTCAAGACGACGTGCAGCATAGATATCAGCGATGGTGGAGATGCCCTCTGGTCGGAATCCCTCTGATTATATGTCTAAAGTCCGATGTATTTAAACAGATCTACAAGGACCCCTGACGTAGGTGTGTTCCCAAACAATAGATAACAGACATGCTTGGGACGGCAATTAATAAATTCAACTCCATTCTTCTTTTGATTGCTCCAGAGAAATGTACTGCATGGGTTTGGAAAATACCGAAACAGACAAACGCATGAATAGTTCTCAAATGAGCCCAATGGTGTCATAAATCTCTGCGCTCCTACAATATCCAACTAGTGAGATAGAGAAAAGCAACAAGTATATGCCATGGGCACAATGAAAGCTTCTCAAAGCATCTGGATTTGGTATGTGTTGATATCACATAACTTGTGCTCCAATGTAACTATAACTCACGACACCTCCATGCATAATGTTATCAGTGATGTCATTTCAGATGTTGCAGTCACATTATCTGTGATTCATAGAACAGATCGTGAATGAAGTAATATGTGAAATCATAAGCAGTGCAAAGCAAGGGCCTGCAATATAGTTACCTTATGGCACGAGTTATAGTTCCTTGAGATTACTATGACCAGTAAATTTCAGTGTTTTTTTAAATTTAAAATAGTATGTTTAACTAACATTTTCACCTGACCATAACATCTCTTTACTATTTGTTTTTTCAAGTGAATTTCTACGTTTGCATGTAAAGTAAGATACAATTACAATTCCTAACTATAGCATCATTTTAACCTTTGTTTTTTTAAATTTTAATTGACTTTCTATTAAAGTATAGTAACGGAAATTACTTTACGCTAAAACAATAATAGAAATTCACGAGAAAAAAAACAAAGGCTTTATTATATATATATATATATATATATATAGACAGTGTCTATATGACTGTTGACAAAGACCGTTATGGTCGAAACGCGTCCAGGCTTGACAAGCCTTGTAGAATGGCTTTGTAAATAAATCTCGTCATTATTCAGCAATTGTTGGGAGTGCCGTTTTTCCACAATTCAAATTGAGATATTTAAATATGGGTCCTGCGCCCATAATGGTGCACCAGCTCCGTAAGGCCAGCGTTGGAAGAACAGCAGGAGCAGTTGAAATATATATATATATATATATATATATATATATATATATATATATATATATATATATATACTTTACATTTTATTGGAGCCCCGGGGAGGTGGTGATCCCTGGGGCTGTGAGGTGGCTGTGTGCCCCCATCATTACATTTGATTAGAGCCCCGGGGAGGTGGTGTTCCTCGGAGCTGGGGGGGGAAGGGGGGCCATCCCACACTCTATTTTATTAAAGCCCAAAGGAGGTGACAGTCCCTGGGGCTGTGGGGAGCCAGGAGGCTCCATCCTCATTGCATAGGGTTGGAGCCCCAGGGAGGTGGTGGCCCCAAGGGTTGTGGGGGGTTGTGCAGCCTCCTGCATTGTATGTAGTTGAAGTTTCAGGGAGGGAGGGAGTAGGTGTTCCCTTGGGCTGCGGGAGGCCGTGCGGTCAGGCTGTGCACAGTAGTGGGGTGACTGCAGAGTCAGGCCTGTGGCAAAGCCCTGAGTCCTATCTCCCTCTGGCAGCCAACCCCACACCCTGCATGGCTTATGGCCATGTGCAGTCTGGGGTTGGACACAGGGCCTGGCCTGTTGCCATTCTCTGCTCCCAACCCACTCTCCCACTGTTAACCAACCCCTTGGTGTGTATGACCAAAAGCCATCCACAACAGGAGTTAAGGTGTCATGGTTGGGTGGTCAGGGGCGCTGGCTGTGGCCAACCCCAACAAGCACAACCTTCGGCAATGCACACAGAGGTGAGAGTAAAGTATAGTAATGAAAATTACTTTACATTAAAAAAATCATAGAAATTCACTAAAAAAAACGTTTTTTATTGGATATTACATTTTCTTGTGACTCATTGTGCCCTGGCTGGCTGTTGTTTTCTTGTGATCCTGCATCATCCAGTATATATATATATATACATATATATACTTTACATTTTATTGGAGCCCCAGGGAGGTGGTGATCCCCGGGGCTGTGAGGGGGCTGTGTGCCCCCCATCATTACATTTGAATAGAGCCCCGGGGAGGGGGTGTTCCTCGGAGCTGTGGGCGGGGGCTGAGTGGCATCCCACACTCTATTTGATTAAACCCAAAAGGAGGTGGCAGTCTCTGGGGCTGTGGGGGAGACGGTCAGCTTCACCCTCATTGCATTTGGTTGGAGCCCCAGGGAGATGGTGGCCCCCAGGGTTGGGGGGGGTCGCACAGCCTCCCGCATTGTATTTAGTTGAAGCTTCGGGGAGGTGGTGCTCTCTGGGGCTGCGGGAGGCTGTGCGGCCCCCGTATAATATTTCATCAAAGCCCCAGGTAGGTGGCATGAAATTGCCCTAGGAAGTGGGCCCCATGCGCCCCCCCACCTTTAGTTCAAAATGCCCTTGGCACCTGGGCCACCCAGCGGCTTCTTAAAAACAAGCGCAAATTTTCAGGTCCACATACATACATATATATTTAATACTGGGCTCATTTTAATATATATATATTTGAGGATATTCTTCAATATTTGAGAATATGCAAAGAAAATTAAAAAAACATTCAAAAACTCATTCATACACTACACTGATTTATTCACTCATACATATACTCAGAGACTCATGCGCCCACTCACATACCCACTCCGACACTCATGCACTCACTCAGACCCATTGATAGACTCACACACCCACTTTCAGACCCACTCAGACACTCATGCACCCCCTCAGAGATTCACTGGCAGAGACAGGCCCTGTGGCCAACTGCCACCAAAGGCTGTGCGCAGGGTTGGGTGGCTATAAGGGCTTGGCTGCAGGCCCTGCAGCCAACCCCTCCATGCACTGCCGAAGGCCATGCGTAGCAGTGATTAGATTAACATATAGGCGGTCATTCTGACCGCGGCGGTCGCCGCCCGCCAAGCGGTTCCCGCCGAAAGACCGCACCGCGGTCAAAAGACCGCGGAGGCCATTCTGGCTTTCCTGCTGGGACGGCGGCCGACCGCCAGAAGACCGCCGGCCGGCCCAGCGGGACAGCCCCTTCAACAATGAAGCCGGCTCGGAATGGAACTGGCGGAGTTGAAGGGGTGCGAAGAGTGCAGTGGCACCCATCACGATTTTCACTGTCTGCTAAGCAGACAGTGAAAATCTTTGTGGGGCCCTGTTAGGGGGCCCCTGCACTGCCCATGCCAGTGGCATGGGCAGTGCAGGGGCCCCACGGCACCCGTTCCCACCATCCTGGTTCTGGCGGTAGACACCGCCAGAAACAGCCTGGCGGGAAGGGGGTCGGAATCCCCATTGCGGTGCTGCAAGCAGCGCCGCCATGGCGGGTTCCCTGGGCCAGCGGGAAACCGGCGGGAAACCGCCGGCTCCCCTTTTCCGACCGCGGCTTTACCGCCGCGGTAAGAATCGCCCAGGAAGCACCGCCAGCCTGTTGGCGGTGCTTCCGCCGCACTCCGCCATGGCGGTCATGGACCGCCAAGGTCAGAATGACCCCCATAATAATTAAAATTACTTTACGTTAAAATAACATAGAAATTAACTGAAAAAACAGTCCATGTACTGCTAATTACCCCAGATATTACAGCACTCATGATGATTTTTATAATGTCAATAAAAATATCAGTGAAACATTAGAAGTCAAATCTCGGGACTTAACTGTTTGCTTTTGCTTGGTAGTAGCTGACCTCTCCCACCAAGCAAAAGCAAAGTACGATATCTGAGAGCCTTTAGGTGTGTGCAGCAGGGGTTGGCTGAAAGGTGGTATAGCTTTGGCCACGGTTCTGCATGCCCCCCTCCCGATTTAGGCCCTGGGTGGCCCGGCCTAAATATTTAATTTTTGTTCTGGGGGGAGGTGGGTTGCACTGACCCCTCCCAAGGCAGCTGCCCTCCCCGGGATTTTCTCAGCCCTGGGGACCCCATTCCCTGGGGCCTGGCCTAAATTTGTCATTCTTTTTGTGGAGAGGGGGCACATGGCTTCCCCTGCCCAGACTGATCTCGGCCCCAAGGACCCCATTCCTGGGGCCCCAGCTTAAATATTTAATTTTTTAGGGGGCAAGAGGGGGGGTGCATCCCCCTCGTCATCAAGCTGATGTGGGAGCCGGCATTGCTGTCACAGGGAGGTAGCTGCTAAAGCAGATTCCTCTCTGTGAGGGCAGTTTCCTCTGTTTTCCTGCCTGTATCTCTGTGGGCAGGTAAAACAGAGATATCCTCCATTCCCAAAAAATAAGAGCTGCTTGACTTCTCTCCCTTCATCCGAGTCAAGTGTTTGCTTTGACTTGGCAGAAGCTGTCAGCTCCTGCCAAGTCCCAGCAAACAGCTATGTCCTGGGGTGGGCATGGCAGGAGCCTGCCGTGGGTGGTGGCTGTCCCGAGGGCCATCAGTCGTTCCATGAGGAGGGTCGCATGGCCTCCCTCCAACATTTGAAGAAACCCCGGGGAGGTGGTGCCCCTCTCACATTGCACATATTTAAAGCCCCAGGGAGGTGGCAGTCCCCGGGGCTGTGGTGGGGTGGCAGGTGCCCCCCTGCATTCATTTAACGCCCCAGGGAGGTGGCAGTCCCCAGGTCTGCAAGGGGGCCTGGACTCCCCCTGCATTAATTTAGTTAAAAGCCCTGGGGAGGTGGTGTTCCCCATGGCTGTGGGTGGGGAGGCAACATGTAGCCGCCGGGCATTAATTGACTTTAAAGCACCGGGAAGGTGGTGGTTGACGTGGCTGTGGGGTGCCACTCAGTCCCCCAGCATTACATTTATTTCAAGCCCTAGGGAGGTGGCAGTTTCCAGGGCTGTGGGGGCATGTGGCCCCCCACATTAATTAAGTTTAAAGTCCCGGGGAGGTGGTGGTCCCTGGGGATGTAGTGGGGCCAATTGGCCCCCTGCATTACATGTATTTAAAGCCCCAGGATGGTGGTAGTACCCTGGACTGTGGTGGGGGGTGGTCCTGGTGCACCCCATGCATTCATTTATTTGAATCCCTGGGGAGGTGGCGGACCATGGGGCTGCAAGGGGGCCAAATGGCACCATGTATTAATTTACGTTAAAGCCCCATGGAAGTGGCAGAACCCAGGGCTGTGGGGGGGGGGCACATTGCCCTCGCATTACATTTATTTAAAGCCTCCGGGAGGTGGTGGTCCCCAGGGCTGTGGAGTGCCGGGCAGCCCCCTGCATTAAATTTACTTGAAAGCCCCGGGGAGGTGGCAGTGCCCAGCGCTGTGTGGGGAGAGGGGGGGCACTACATTGATTTAAAGCCCCAGGGAGGTGGTGGTCCTCAGGGCTATGGAGTGCTGGGCACCCCCCTGCATTAATTAAGTTTAAACCCCCGGAGAGGTGGCGGTCCCCAGGGGTGTGGGGGTCAGAGTGCCCCCCCACATTACACATATTTAAAGCCCCAAGGAGGTGGCATCCTCAGGGCTGTGGGGGGGGTGGCAGGTGCTCCCCCTCAATCATGTATTTAAAGCCCCAGGGTGGTGGCATCCCCAGGCCTGAGTGGGGGCATTTATTTAGTTGAAAACCCTGGGGAGGCGGTGGTCCCTGGGACTGCGGGGTGCCAAGTTGCCCCCTCTGCATTAATTTACTTTAAAGCCCCAGAGAGGTGGCGGTACACAGGGCTGAGGGGGAGCCACATGGCCCTAGCATTACATTTATTTAAAGCCCTGAGTAGGTGCTGGTCCACAGGGATGCGGGTGGCTGAGAGGCCCTCCTGCATTAATTAAATTTATAAACCCGGGGAGCTGGCAGTCTCTGGGGCTCCAGGGGTGGGTGCTCCCCTGCATTAATGTATCTAAAGCCCAAGTGAGGTGGCATTCCCAGAACTGCGTGGGGGGGCGCCCACATTTATTTAGCAACAACCTGAAATAACCCTGTTTTTCTCAGGCAAAGTTTTGCGCACCTCGTGATTTATGGCCTTTGTTCCGCAGGTAATGATCAGAAGAAGAACAGTGGCGGCCTCATTCTGTATTTGCAGATCATAAAAGCACTAGAGGGAAAAATCTTTACCCCAGTTGTCCGTTTTTAGGGTCGAGCCTGCGTTGCATGCGCTCGCGCAACCGTATCGCAGGGAGACTCTTTTGTATTTAGAAAAGGGCTCGGAGCCCTGTCAACTTCACGTCAGTGCTTTTTATTGGTTCATGGGCTTCCCTAATAAAATCTGCTTGCTTTCATTAGTCGAAGGCACGCATAGGTCATGCCTTTTCCGGTGGCAAGCCCTCCTCGAGCGCAGCGACCAAGTACAGAAAACATGCGAGGCTCGCTGTTTTCCATCGGGCTCGTGGACTTTTTTTTTCTCTAATTTAGGGCGCGATCTCGCTTGGCAGAAGTCGAGCGCTTTACATACTTGATTTCACTTTTTCGGGTTATGTACATAAATGTACTTTTGCCCGATAGGTGAAAAGTCGGGTTAAGAGTTTACAACGCGATCAGCTCTAACATGAGCAAACGCGAGACCCGTCGCATTGTAAATGCTTGTTCCCTGTGCCACTGCTAGGCAGGGACAGTCTGGTACCGAGTACCTGCACTTCTTTAGTTTGGAGGGAAGAGTTCCCGCACTTCTCAGCACTAATGCAATACATTTAGGGTGCAAATTTATAAAAAAGTGGTGCTGCACCCAGTGCAGCGCCACTTTCCTTGCGCCCCTTAGCGCTCCCTACCACCACCATGTGTGGGACATATCTAAGATACAGTGCACCATGGCGCAAGCTAGGGGGCAATAGCTTCAAATTATTGGACGATATTGATGTACTGTTCAGGTTTAGCGCCAACATTTTGGTGCTAACCCTGAACAGTATATAGTGGCCTATTGTAACCAACGGTGTGCCCACTTTTAATGCCTGCTCTCAGCAGGCATTAAAAGTGTCGAAAAAAAATGACGCAAAGAAATCTCTTAGATTTATTTGCGCCATTTTTTCAGCCCCCCAATTGGGGAACTCCCCCTTTGCATACATTATGCATGGCACATGCATGATGTGACGCAAAGGGTTACAAAGTGGCACAATGCATACATGGCGCCACTTTGTAAATATGGTGCAGCGTTTTTGGCCATCTAACGAAAATGACGCTAATGGGTCGTTAGATGGCGCAAGGGGCTCTTAAATCTGGCCCTTAATGTGAGATCACTGCGAAGCAAACAGATACTTTGGATAGGGAGTGGCAGTACTTCTACACTTCCGTTTAAAGGGCTGCCATGGGCTGCCTTACTTGCATGGTGAAATGGGGAGAAAGGTGTGGTTGCGGTTTTACTGCATGTTTTAACTGCAAGATTTCTGCATTATCACACATACAAGAGGTACATGAAAAATATCAGTGGAAAATTCTCTGGGTTATATATGGAGGAATTCTCGAAGGACAATATGGCAGGTCTAAGAACAATTTCTGCATAACTTGGAATCAAAAATCGGACACAATCAAAATATATGAAGCTGATTTTTGGAACTCAAAATGAAGGCCTGTTTTCTGCGAGGTGTATGCTTGGCCATACACTTTTGTCAATGCTAAACAAAATTATATGTTCATATGTGAACGAAAAGGTCATAGTTTTGAGGAGGGTGTGGCAAAGTGAAAAATGATGCACCTCCCTGCACCATGGACACAATTTTTGAATGCAGCTACTTGTCATGTTCGTTGTATTTTTTTATCCGCCTCTATACACCTATTCCTTGCCTGCTTGTGTGAGTTGCTGGCTGTATCTGCAGTGTGTTTTCCACTGGACAGCTTGCACTGCTCGTGGACATGTGGGGGCATGTCAGTGTTAAACCTCTTTTATATTTGAGGGAAGCATGCTGTTGATGCCTATGTTGTACCTGTCATGTATGATTAAAATATAGCCCAGTCAGTAATGCAGGCTACCAAAGACTGTACTTTTTACATCTCTCCTAAGAAAGTGTGCATGCGCTGTCACTATTGAGAGATTTCGGTTATCACTAGGGTCCACTGCATGCCATTAATGGGCTTCAGTTTCATTCTTATATGCTGACTCCTAACTGACCAGTGTGTCAGTTTCTCTTCCTCTTCTTTTGTGTGGCGCATGGAGCAAGTACTGATTGCTTAATTTTGATTAGTGCCCTTCCATTGCTTGTGCTGTGATTGAGGTACTTTTCTTCTTGTGATTGAGGTGCTATTTTTATTTCCTCTACCCTAGCCTTTCTTTGTTGTCTGTGTGGCTTCCATATTATCCCCACCCCCAATGTCCTTGCCCCTGGGCGTGTCATAGTGCTTTTTTTACTTTCCCATCGTCCATATTACTATCTGCCTTATGGCGCTCATTTTTTTCCCCTAACTTTTAGCCATGCTGCACAGCAACTGCACTACTAGAAAACATCACTAAAATACTTTGGCAAAGCACATAGCTCTTGCATAGGTAGAACCTATTGGCTTTTTCAGTGCTTGTTTATGCCTGGTCTAGCATCAGGTAATCAAAAAATTCAGAAATAAAAAAAAATACATACATATAAACATACATAGTGGGTATTGGTTTATTCAACTATCATTCACATTTCACTTCACTCATCCCAGCATACTGCGTGAGGCAATAGATCACTGCACTTACTCCTTTGTCTCTTTTACAATGTGAGTTACTGGCTTTTTTCTTACCACATGTGCATATTCACCAAAAAAAGAAGCGTTCTTTAGGTCTGGTACTTGTTGAACAACATGTTACTATTACTTTTTTTTATTAAAGTTTTGATTACAGACAGTTTTTATCTGTTGTGGTCAAAGATCCATTGTGGATAGCATAAATACTTAGAACGCAGTTTGGGTCGGCTCATTACTTACTATCGGCTAGCTTTCTTGTTAATCTCATTTTCTAGCATTTTATTCAATAGCTTTCCTTCCACTTCTTTTCATGGACCTTCCCCTTGAGCATTGCTTCTTTACTATTCATTTTTGGATGAGTTCTATCCCTCCACTACTTTCATTCAGGGATATTTTTGTTCTGTTTTCTTTCTTTCAGCACTTATGGGAGTGCATATGATTTCAAGCTTTCGCCCTCATGTGCTACTTCCTCATCACATCCGCTCACCGGGCCCCTCCCGCTCGGCTTTTGTGTCTTCTTCATTAGTTAAAAACCCTCTCCACTCAGCTCCTCCAGTGCTTCTCCTTGTTGTCCATCTCTGTCACTGCTCACCCGCATTTGCTTTTTAGGCCCCTACTAGCTCCCCGATTGCCCACACAACTCATCTGCCCCACCCTGTGGAATTATTTATCCTCTAATTTCTTTTTAAGATGGCCCAGCAGCTGAAATCCATTGCAGGGCCACTCCTTTGTTTAAAAAACAAAAGGGGCTTAGGAGCACTTTGTAAGTTTTTTTTTATTTACCAAGCTAGGCTTCTACACCATATTGATGTGGCTGCAGTAATGTCATGATGCAATCTTGAGCATGGATGATGATACATACACATGTACTTGTCATCATGCTGGGCCTTACTTTCTCCTTTTTATCAATGCTCTTCAGTTACACAAATGAGACCATTTGTATTGCCCAGTGATGAGCAGCATCAGAAAAAATCATCAGTAAAGCCAAGCGTTTTTGCCAATGGTTCTTGATAGATTTTAGCTATCCATGTGTGTTTGAACCAGTGTTTTAGGTTAGAGTAATTGAAAATAAATACTACCTTATTTTCCTCTGATTTCCAGCTGCCTGCCAGGAAGCACCGTTACTGTTTTAGAAAGGTATACGAAGTGCTAATTGTTTTATTCACATTTTTATTGGAAACATGTGCCTGCCACGTTTATGACAGATCTTGATTTTTTTTTTTTTAATTCTTTCCTAGTGGCTTTGCCAATGCTTGTTTTTTTTTAAATGCCCCTTTCCTCAGTCATTCAAATTCCCAGATTTTTTAGAAGTGGTACACCAAGGATTTCACCTGGTGCCCAATATGGAAAAACATAAATGTACCTGTTACTTTAGTTCACTATTTTCAATAGACCCCTTAAATACAAGTTGGTAATAGTGACATTGTAGACAACAAGAAAGTTCCGCAAGTCAGTTCTGGGCATACAGCTGAAAAAAAAAAAAACAGAAAGCGAATGCAGAGCTTTCTTTGTGATTCGAGAGCTATACTTTAAATGCGTTTAATATTTTCAAGCGTTTGGTCCACTAGTACTGTGGTACCGTATGGAAAATAGTTTGTTTTCAGCAGAAGCAAAACTAGACAATAATAAAAAGTTTTAACTATGAATTTATTTGGCAAAGCCGTAGCTCTCTGTTTTTCAGTGGTAGTATTGCTTTGCACACCTACAATTCCTCTTGATATCAATGTATCTTTAATGATGGCTCACTATTATGTACAGTGATACATTTTGTAAATGTGCGTGTGTGTAACACGGTGCACTTGTGTTCAAGCACAAATACATCTGCTTATTTTAATTTCACGACTTGAATATTTGAATAATGCAAAATGTGCCTGTCTAAATACCAATGCGCGCACATATCCAGGATTGTGTACACTCACACGGGCACACTCAAACAGCCCGAATCTTCCTGAGACCAGCGAAATTCTATAAACATAATCAAAATGTAATAGAAACTTTTTGGAAATGCTGTTACCAGGAGCAAGCATCAATCTTCATGGAAGTCCCCTCAACAGGCTTTCTCCGACTAATCAATCACGGTCAAGACGTGGCCCATCCCATCTGTCTGCACAGGGGACCAGGCGGGGATTGCTCACTCCCCCGGCTGGAGTTACCATCTCAGTACCCGGCAATTCATCATGCGCGCCAGAAATAATGTAACACTAATAGACCGTTTTTTTATTTCGTTCCCAACTAATTTTTAGTAAATGAGCCCAATCCGGCGAGAGCAAAGAAGTCAGAGAGGGTAAAATATTGCTCTGGGGCATGCATAACCGAACTAGGGTCCGCGGTGTACATCTGCATAGACGCCCGCGAGCGCTCTTAGCCCATTAGCGGACCGAATATATTGACGATGCGCAATGGGGGGTGTGCTTGAGGTGGGATTCTCTGCATGAATGTAAAAGAGCACAGCTCTGACCAGAACATCTTCCTCAGTGTCAAGATGGCCGCTTATGGCACGCGATAATGAGGCACGTGTCCATCTTCAGCCAATGCAGGAGAGGTCTAGAGTATTATATTTGTATAGCACGTTCCATACCTCTTGTGAGGCTTAAAGCACTTTCTCAAGAATTGAGAATTACTTAGAGGCATATTTACAAGAAAGTGGCGCATCAGTACCGATACCTCACTTTTCTTGCATTGCTCCGCCCCACCTAACGACACCATGTGGAACTTTGCTGCACTAACATAAAAAGGGTTGACACAAGTGCAGCGAAGCGCAGAGAGGCCCATTGATTGAAATGGGTGTGTCATTTTAATGCCTGCTCTGAGGAGGCATTAAAAATGAAAAAAATGGTGCAGTGAAATGTTGTACATTTCATTGCGCCATTTTTTGGGCCTCCCTGCGTCCGAACGCCCCATTGCATATATTATGCCTGGCCCAGGCATAATGTGCCTCAAGGGTTTACAAAGTGGCACACTGCAAGCATTGCACCAATTTGTAAATATGGTGTGGGAAAAAGGCCTCCTTAACGCCACCTTAGCATTAAAAAATTGATGCTAGGGCGGCACAAGGTGGCGCTAGGAGCTTGTAAATATGCTCCTTAGTTTGTATTAATTATGTGGGTTACGTAGCACCAACAGGACTATAGAAGTGCTGTTGGTGGTTTCCTTGGCATCCTGTGAGAGCACTGTTAAAAGTACGATGGTTGCAGTTCTCTTACATAGGAGAAAGTTGGTTGTGGTGTGTGAAGTTTGAAAGAGGTTGAAGTGTTGGGTGTTTAAACAATAAGCGTGGTGTTGTGGAAGGATGCAAGTTATAGTCACAGCTGAACATTCAGATACATACCACTTATGTGTAGATATTGGCAGTGCTTTGAATGGGCAGGTACTGCCTGATACTGAGTACTTGTTCTTCTCTAATTTAAAATAAATCGATAATACCTGTTTTTCTCAGCCTTGCTGCAATACATTTTGGGCCATATTTACCAAGCACTTGCATTGTGTTTGATCACACAAATCTACGCAAGTGCTTAAGTGGCATTTACAAAGCCATGCAAATCAATATTTGTATGGAATTACGTCACTTTCACCTGCAAAGCCTTGCGCTGCCTTGCGTTACGTGCGTCAGTGGGCGTTACACAGGTGGAGCATGAACATTCCTGTGCATCCATCAATGTATTTTGATGCCACCCCAGATTTTCTAGTCAGTAAACTAAGGTTTGTGCCAAAATGGAGCACCTATCAAACATTGGTGTAACAAGGAGAAACACCTTTATTTCTCCTTGTTACTTTCTCTTCCCCTTCCTGGACAAAACACTCTTCCCACAATGTAGGACCCATTGCACTTTGGTGCAGTGGTGCCTGTGTTGATGCTAGGCAGCCACAAGTGCACCAGGGAGAGAGCTGAGCAGTGCCACATGTTTGTAAAGATGGTGCACTTCAGCTGTCTCCTGTTCACGCACTGTGGTGCAACAACTTGCCTTTCTGCACGTGTTGCATGAACTGTTAGTAATCTTAATGGAAGAGTCCCAGCACTTTTCAGTAGCAAACAGGTTCTCTGGATAGTGAGTGCCATTATTTCTGTATTTTCATTTAAACCACTGGGTATTGGTACATATAGAATGTCTTTGCAGTGCTCACGTTATGGAAGGAAAGATGTTTGAGATGTCTGCTTGCGTGACAGCATTTTCAGTAGGGGATCTTTAATTTCTGTTGACAAAATCTAGCTCACTGCAATAAAGTCTTAAAGAACACCACATTTCAGGGATACTGGCATTGGCTTTTTGATATTATTTAATTTTTTGTAGATGAATCACCATTGGAAGTTGAAGGTTGTATTTATTTACTACTTATTTTGTCAATGTTTTTGTTTTATATAGCAGTCATTGCTCTCCAGCATTAAAGTACCATACATTTTTCAGATTATGTTATGTTTGAGAATTACTATGCTGCTGTGAATTACGTATTAGTGAAGTGTAAATTTTATCCTTCTGACTTACCTAACTTCTCATCACCACCCCTGTGAGGACTTGTGCATCTGTAGAGGCCAGTATGAGGTCCACACTCTTTGCCATCAAGAGCCATTAAGAAAGCTTTGTGGGTTGTTGTAGCCATCAAAGAGGTCTTCTATTGGATAACAAGGATGTGTGATGGAAAGGCTTGAGCTAATGCTTCAGAACCCCGGGGAATGTTGCAAGTGTGGCTCATCCATGCATTCACAGAAAGGGGACAAATGATGTGCTATCATGCCCTGAAAGAAGCCCGAACAGTGTGTCCATGACACGCTTCAAAGACAAGCAACCACAGACACACTTCAACTTCCTTGTGCTCCCTCTGCGAGGTGAAGCTAGACTACCCTTTTACAGACAACGAAAGGGTTCATGGCTGGACATATCCAGTAAACTTGAAGCACCAATAATGAAGCTGTGATGAAACACTTTAAATTAATGCTTCCAAATCATTGCCAATGCCTTGGGCAGCCCTTCATTTAGTTTGTGTGAGGCATTATGCATGTAGTTTGGACATTTAAGAGAGACCTCAAACTCATTTACTCCAACCGCTGAATGGCTAGGTCAAACCACGCCATACCCACTGGCTATCCGTGACCGTTATTTGGAAGCGTTCTCCACCCAACTACAGCAACTAGAACCCTATGGTGTAACCCAGGGCTTTACGTGGGGTGAAAAAAGGTTATCTAAAAAGGGCGTGACCTATGTAATTAAGGTCATGGCTTAAACACATAAAATAACTGCTGTGATTCTCACAGTGTGCTACCTGAGTGGAATTTTGGTTCCTCTCTGAGCTTTCTGTCATAGCATCTAGATATATAATGCAATAACTGAAATACCTTAACACCAGCCAGGACTATTGGATTAATATATGCTTTTTAACTTTTTAAGACATAAGCAACAAAGATGTTTTTTCTATTGTATTGGAAATGTTTGAATTCTGAAATTGTGGGACTGTGAATTAAACATTACTGAGAGCTATCTGTTAGCGGGAGTTGCTAGCAGAGAGTCCCAATCATTCCTGTTCTGTTTACCCTGTGTAAGACACGCACATCCTTTTACTCAGCACATCTCGTCCAACTATCTATATATTTTAAACATCACCTCTTTCCTCTTCAGCACCCTCTTTCCTGAATGCACTTTCTCATATCTAGCCCCCAACCATGCAACACATGCTCTCACCTTTAGGCCCCACATTTTCTTTTACTTTCGACTTGTCAATATTTTGACAACTGTACACCTTCTTGATAAGCATCTACACACAATCAAGACTGCATCCAGAATATATGAAAATTGCTCTGTGCATTCTACAGAGAAGCCAAGAATTGGGTACCATGTATTCGCAACAGCACTTTGACCCACTGACAGGCACTGTGAGAAATGTGCTGGAGGTGACTGAGTTCAAAGTTAGGCCTTGGATGAAATTTAAATTAAACTGTTGTAGTTCACATAATTTTGGTAATTTCATGTTACGATTGTCATGAGAAATCTCCATAATTACGTCATGATGCCACTTTGCTTCATATGCACCATTGCAAATGGCACAAATAATGGTAATTAACTATAAAAATGTTAAGTGAATACTTCAGATGCCCTTGAACAACAAAACACAATGCAAGCGGCTGTTGTTCTCTGTATTTTTAAATGAATCCTTGTGGGAAAAAGTGAAGCGAGGATTTACACAAAAGCAAATTACATACATTTTGCACCCCCCCATCAAAGTATGCCCTAAATAAGAGTAATATGCTACAAATGAAAAAGTACAGCAACACAACATCCTGGAATAGCTAAAAGATTAAGTAAAAGGCGAAATGTAAACACGAACCAAATTCCTGATATGTATCACCTTAATATTTTTTACATTCGTAGTTCAGAAATCCATCAGTGTGTTTGCCAGTACGTTTAAGGACAGAATATAGTGCTTCATAGGTACCCGTTTCAATGTCTGCTTTTGATTACTAATGGGTCTAAGAATAAGGGGGTCATTACAACACTGGCGGTAAATCCCGCTTAGCGCCGTGCAGAAGACCGCCAACACACCGCCGCGGCCGCAGAATTCCGCCACAGCTATTACGACCCACAGCTCGGAATCCGCCAAAATGTAGACACCCACACAAGTCTGCCACACCAAAGGTCAGTGATAAACTGGCGAGAACTAAACCTCCACCATCACGCCAACAGGAATACGCCCACACTATCACGACCCACGAATCCACGCAGCGGTCTTTCAACCGCGGTAAACCATTGGCAGTACACACCACCGCTCTCAAAATACACACACGCTTACAAAACAGAACCACATTGGACAATTCCAAATATACACACCTGATACACATACACACACCACTCCCACACACCCACACCACTATAAAACACCCGCCCACATCACCCACAAACCCTTACTACCTAAAATATTGACGAAGGCCAGAGAGACAGCACAGCAAAGACAACACCACCATATTGAGGCACACAACACCATCACACATACACATCCACGCACAAAACACCACACACCCCTAAACATCACCCCACACATCACAACACAGACCACCTCACACATCACCCACACCACTCTATGGCACCGCAAAGACACCCCAGGTTTTCTGAGGAGGAGCTCAGGGTCATGGTGGAGGAAATCATCCGGGTAGAGCCACAGCTATTCGGATCATAGGTGCAGCACACCACCATAGCTAGGAAGATGGAGCTATGGCGCAGAATCGCCAACAGGGTACACGCAGTGGGACAGCACCCAAGAACACAGGATGACATCAGGAAGAGGTGGAACGACCTACGGGGGAAGGTGCATTCAGTGGTCTCCAGACACCACATCGCGGTTCAGAGGACTGGCGGCGGACCCCCACCTCCTCCCCCACAACTAACAACATGGGAGGAGCAGGTCTTGGCTGTACTGCATCCTGAGGGCCTTGCAGGAGTAGCAGGAGGAATGGATTCTGGTAAGTCAAATCTTAACTATTACATCCCCCACCATACCTGAATGCTAACACATACCCCTACCGTTACCCTCACCCCCATCACTCTAACTCCTCACATATGCCCCACTATCACAAACCACACATCTTAACACCAAGCCCTGCATGCAACAGCAAAGAATGGACACCCATCACCAATGCATGTCCACTGAACATACCAACACAGACCCCTAAACAATTAGCACACAAGGTCCTACACAGGAATGCAAGCACTGGGGTACAGGGTCACCCACCCATTGCACACCATGGCACACACAGATACTAAAACTATGCCTTTACACCCCTGCAGGACCCCTACCCAACGTCACAGGACAGGAGGTTCCAGACATGTCCACTCCCCCCACAGAAGAGGCCCACAGTGATGACAGCAGCTCTGTCCAACTGGATCAAGATGACCAGCCCGGCCCATCTGGGACCTCGGGACAGTCGGTTCCCCTCACACTGGCACAAGCCACAACAGAGCCTCCCCCCTCTGGAAACAGCAGCACAGCACCCACCCAGCGGGCCCATACCTCTGTCCCCAGGACACGTCAAGCAGCAGTGTGTCCACCACTACAGGGAACCCAGGCTAACCCACCACCCCAAGAACAGCAGGGACCTGGGGCAGTGGCAGTGGGCCCACGGTTCAGGGGACAAAGGCCCAGGAACACAGGGGACCTGGGAGGGCTGCTGTGCGACAGGGGGAGGACAGGCCCAGGGAACCCACTCTCCACGAGGCCCTCTCCAACATCATGGGAGCCTACCACCATTCCCAGGAGACGATGGCAACGGTACTGGCCAAAGTTTTAGGCGACCCAGCTGCTGCAGGAGGAACAGTATTTGGGGTTCAGGGAGGAACTCAAATCCATCAATACAACCCTTGGCACCATTGTAGGGGTGCTGAAGGAACTCGTGAACACCAGGAGGGACACTGTGGCACAACAAGGGGCCCCTGACACTAGTCTGGACGATGAACTGCCCACCACCTCCGCCGGTGCTAGTGGACAGGAGGCACCGCCACAGGACCACAACACCAGCACCCTACCCCCTGCAGATGGAGAACCATCTGCAGGGGGTAGGGTGCAAGCGGTCCCTAAGATCCAGGACAAAGACAGAGAACAATGCCAAGACCCCAGCCAAGAAATGAGACCACCCTGATTGTCATCCTTCTGTCCCACTTTGTCACCCTGTCCATCCATCAACTGCCCCAGCTCCACTTCCTATGCCCATTTGGACAATGCACCTGTGAAACAAATAGACTGGACTCTGCCATGGACATTCCTTCACCTACACCCCTGACCATTTTACAACCCCCTCCACTATTTAGCACATAAATAAACACCCTTAAATCACAAAACTATCTGGAGTCAGTCTGTGCTTTCACAAATGTGTATTTGAAATAACTGAGGAAAGTAGCAATATCCATTGTATTGTCAACATACCTATGTCACACAGCTCTAGTCCATGAGGAAACATAGCAGAGGTCACACAGTGGTACCCACATCTGCGAAATCGAAAGGGAAAGTGACAAATCAGGGTCCATACACTGGGTGAAAGTGACAGACAGATGAGAGGTAGAACAAGTGTATTAGATGTAGCAGGCAGTGATGTCTTCTTACCTGTGTCTCACTGGAAGTATTGATGAATCACTGTGTTTCTGTTGTCGATATCCTCTTCTTCTGCTTCCTCTTCTTCACTGTCCACAGGCTCCACAGCTGCCACAACACCTCCTTCAGGACCATCCTCCTGCAGAAAAGGCACCTGTTGTCGCAAAGCCAAGTTGTGCAGCATACAGCAGGCCACGATGATCTGGCACCTTCTTTGGTGAGTAGAATATGGAACCACCCGTCAAATGGAGGCACCTGAACCTGGCCTTCAGGAGGCCGAAGGTCCTCTCTATAGCCCTCCTAGTTCGCCCATGTGCCTCATTGTAGCATTCCTCTGCCCTTGTCCTGGGATTCCTCACTGGGGTCAGTAGCCATGACAGGTTGTGGTACCCAGAATCACCTGCAAATGTCGAGAGACAACTGTTAGACACACACTAACCCTTAGGGACAACCCCAGACCCAGACAACTATTCACACTGTATAGGGTCCATGTCCTCACCTAATAGCCACACACGGTGCCTCTGGAGTTGCCCCATCACATAAGGGATGCTGCTATTCCTCAGAATGTAAGCGTCATGCACTGAGCCAGGAAATTTGGCATTCACATGGGAGATGTACTGGTCGGCCAAACACACCATCTGCACATTCATAGAATGGTAACTCTTCCGGTTTCTGTACACCTTTTCACTCCTGCGGGGGGGGACCAAGGCCACATGTGTCCCATCAATGGCACCTATGATGTTGGGGATATGTTCCAAAGCATGGAAGTCACCTTTCATTGTAGGCAAATCCTCCACCTGAGGGAACACGATGTAGCTGTGCATGTGTTTCAGCAGGGCAGACAACACTCTAGACAACACTTTGGAGAACATAGGCTGGGACATTCCTGATGCTATGGCCACTGTCGTCTGAAAAGACCCACTTGCCAGGAAATGGAGTACTGACAGCACTTGCACTAGAGGGGGTATCCCTGTGGGATGGCGGATAGCTGACATCAGGTCCGGCTCCAACTGGGCACACAGTTCATGGAGTGTGGCACGGGTCAGTCTGTAGGTGACAATTACATGTCGCTGTTCCATTGTCGACAGGTCCACCAGCGGTCTGTACACCGGAGGATGCCGCCATCTCATCACCTGCCCCAGCTGACGTGCTCTATGGAGGAGAACAGCGAGCAGAGGGTCAGTCAACACTGAGGTACGAAAACACAACTTTATTGCACACATTTTTCAATCCGCTATTGGCCTGTCTTAGTGTGAATGCAAGGCCTAGATATGTGTGACGCATTTAAAAATAATGCCATGTGGCCCCCTGAAATGGCGGCTGCCTGACCTGTAAGGTGGAACAATGGGATATGAGGTAACTGCGCTGGCGTTGGACACCGTTGCGGTAGGCGGTCGAAGACCGCGGCGCAATCCTGCATTGGTTAACATTGGGCCCTATAGGTCCCAGGAGCCAATGACGATGTACACCGGCGGTGACGGTACGCACCGCCACGGACGTGACTGCCATTTTCTGTCTGTTCACTCACTTGATACCTGATCTTCGACAGGAGAGGACCTATACTTCAAGTGCTGTTGTGACCTCAGTCTGGAAGCGACAATGGCTCATGTGTCTGGGGAAAGGGCCCCTGCCTTCACCACGGAAGAGCTGGAGAAACTAGTGGATGGGGTCCTCCCCCAGTACACGCTACTCTATGGTCCTCCAGACAAACAGGTAAGTACACTGTGAGCATGCTGTATGGGCAATGCCTGTGTGGAGTGGTGTGGATGGAAGATTAGGGGGGGGAGAATGAGGCGTGCATGAAACAACGGTGAGTTTATGTGCATCATGGTAAGGTTAGGAACGCGGGCCAATGACTGTGACGGTCCGGACGGTTATATCTTCTCCTTTTTCACTGTACTATTCCTGTAGGTCAGTGCCCACCCCGAAGAAGGATATTTGGTGTGCCATCGCCAAGGAAGTCCGGACCCTGGGGGTCCACCAAAGACGGAGCACCCACTGCCGGAAAAGATGGGAGGACATTCACCGCTGGAGCAAGAAGACGGCGGAGGCCCAGCTGGGGATGGCCTCCCAACGTGGGAGAAGTGCCCGTCGCACCATGACCCCCCTGATGTTCCGGGTCCTGGCGGTGGAGTACCCGGAGTTGGATGGGCGCTTGAGAGCATCACAGCAGCCACATGGGGGTGAGTACACTCTCATTCAGCTGAATCAGTGCGCATTGGAGGTGTCTGGGTGGGGGAGGTGGGCTGTGGGTACCCCTAGGCCAGGGTGAGTTTTGTAGGCAAGGTCCCTTCGTAAGGCAGGCCATGTGGCACCCCACCCCACCAGTATTAAGAGCCAACTACACCTAGTCAGGCTCCTGTGACTTCCATGTGTGCAGCAATCGGGCATAGGCCTTGTACCCCATGGCCCTGTGATTAATTAGGGAACTCTAGGTGCATGGCGTAGTGCAGAGGGCTGCTGTGTCTGTAGTGTCCGCCAACGGTAGCGGTATTGCATGCACTGAACATGTCTTTCTTCTGTCTTCCCCCCCTTTATGTGGTCTCCCTGTTCTTGGGTGCAGTAGCATTAACAGGCGGAGGAGCAGTGGCACCGGACCAGGAGGGAGCTGTATCCCACATGGCCCTGGAGGGCGAGACGACGGACTCCGAATTCACCAGTGGGATGGAGGGCGAGGGGAGCTCCACAGCGGGGACAGGAGCTGAGACCAGTGACACGGACTCCTCTGATGGGAGCTCCCTTGCGGTGGCAGGCCCCTCTGTGCCCCCCGCATCTACAGGTACAGCCGCCACCCCTCCTACCAGCACCGCCCTCCCAGCAGCCCCTCAGCATGTGCCACGTGGCCGCTCACCCAGGAGTGTGGGCATCTCCTTCGCCCCAGGCACCTCGGCCCCTGCCCCTGTCAGCCCTGCTGACCTTAGTGAGGAGGCCATTGACCTCCTCAGATCCCTCACTTTTGGTCAGTCTACCATTCTGAATGCCATCCAGGGTGTAGAGAGGCAGTTGCAACACACAAATGAATACCTGGAGGGCATTCATTCTGGTCAGGCAGCCCAACAGCGAGCTTTTCAGACTCTGGCCTCAGCACTGATGGCAGCCATTGTCCCTGTGTCCAGCCTCCCCCCTCCAACTTCCTCCACCCAGCCCCAATCCCCTGTACCTCAGCCTATCCCAAGCACACCATCAGACCAGCATACACACACCTCAACAGACAAGGGTAGCTCTGGCAAACATAAGCACCACACATCCCACAGGCACTCACACAAGCATCATACCCATGCAGACATACCAACATCCACTGCCTCCACTGTGTCCCCCTCCTCCTTGTCTCCCTCCTCCCTCCCTGTCACGTCTCCACTCATACCTGCATGCACTACATCTTCAGCCACTATGTCCATCACCAGCACGCCCACCACACACCGCTCAGGTGCACTCACCACCCCCACTACCATTCACACATACCCTGTGTCCTCTCCCAGTGTGTCTGTGAGCCCACCTCCCAAAGTACACAAACGCAGTCACACACCCACCCAACAGCCATCCACCTCACAACAGCCTCCAGCCCATGCACCTTCACCCAAAGTCAGCAAACGTACACCTCCAACAACCACTACCTCTTCCTCCACTCCCAAACCCCCTCCATCTACCCATCCCAGTGTGTCTAAAAAACTTTTCCTCTTAAAGGTTGACCTCTTCCCTACACCTCGCCCACCCCTTCCGTCCCCTAGGGCACGCCTTTCCAGGCCCCAACCCAGCACCTCAGCCACCACATCCCCGGGAACAGGGGTGCCAGTAGTAACCGGCTTCTGGAGTGCGCCAAGCAGCAGGGCAGCCAGTGTGCCAAGGAGCCAGACCACGGACAGTCCCCCACCTCAGAAACATAAGAAGTTGGCCACAACCCAGAGGGAGAAGGGCAAAACACCTGCCACCAAGGGTTCTCCCAGAACTACAGTTGGGAGTGGCAAGACAGCTGCGTCACCATCCAAGGTGGGGAAGGGTCAGAGAAAGAAAGAGAATTTGCCGCCAACCTGCACGGCAGACAAGACCGCCACCAGCAGCGCTGCCAAGGACACCGCCGCCACCAGCACCGCTGCCAAGGACACCGCCGCCACCAGCACCGCTTCCCAGGAAACCGCCGCCACCAGCACGCTCACTGAGCCACCCACCAGCACGCAGGCCAATGAGCGCCGCAAGCACCACCGCTTATGAGTCCGCCGCAAGCACTGTCAACGGCCACGCCACATCATGTGCCAGTGGCACCACAGCAGACATGGCTGCCATCCCCAGTGGTCAGTTGTACAAAGCTGGTGGTGAGTTTCAGGGGCCTGGACAGCTTCCATGTAGGCCCACCGTCAGTGGAGAAAGACATCCACTACCTCTGTCCTTGGCAGGATGAAGCACTCTGGGCACAAAGCCCCCTGCAGAACCAGTGGAGAAAGGCATCCACTACCTCAGTCCTTGGCAGGATGAAGCACTCTGGGCACAAAGCCCCCTCCAGAACCAGTGGAGAAAGGCATCCACTACCTCAGTCCTTAGCAGGATGAAGCACTCTGCGCACAAAGCCCCCTCCAGAACCAGTGGAGACTGTTATCCACTTGTGAGACTGTGGCTTTGCACTCCCCAGGATGCAGCAGTGGGAAAACCACCCACTGTAAAGACTTGTGAGACTGTGGCTTTGCACTCCCCAGGATGCAGCAGTGGGCAAACCACCCACTGGAAAGATTTGTGAGACTGTGGCTTTGCACTCCCCAGGATACATGAATGGGCATGGAGCCCCCTCGTGGATCTGGCGTCGTGCACTTATCCAGCTGAGGTGCCCCCTCCCCCTTCCTTTCCTCCTGAGGTGCCTGTTTTATTTTGATCTGATGCCCCTGCAGTGTTCTCTCCTTTTTTATCGGGTATTGAGTGTGGGCCTCGCCCATGCATTTTGGGCCCAGTGGTCCACAGACTATGTATGTGCAGTACAAGGACTTGATTTCTTGGTGTATATATTTGTTAATAGTGTATATTATTTTTGAGTAATGAATTTTTATTGATTACAATCGTTCAACTCATTTCCTTTTGTCCTTGCATTCTTCCGGTGGGATTGGGGGGTGTAAATGTAATGTATCAACATGTACTTGTGTGTGTGTTGTAGTGGGTGAGGGTGGGGGTTTTGCGTGTTGCGTGTGTGTGTCACTCTCTTTTCCCTCCCCCTCCCCTGTGTCGTAGGTGCAGTACTCACCGTGGTCTTCGCCGCCTGCATTCGTGCTCCTGGTAGAGGAGCAGGAAGACAATGGCAGGTAGAATATGGAGTTCTGGCTCCTTGGCATCCTGGTTCCTCGTGGGTTGTGTAGAGGTGAGCGCTTCCCCTTCCAAGTCCTGTTTCCGCCGTGTTTTTGTTTGCGGTGAATCCGCCCCGGAAAAGGTGGCAGATTTGCCTCTCATGATTCTATGGGCGGTACATTGTCTTCCGCCTGTCTGTTGGCGGTGACCTCCATGCTGTTTGTTTGTACCTCCGTGGCGGTTGGAGTATTAAAGTGGCTGTCTATGTTGGTGGTTTCCGCCACGTTCGTGATTCCATTTTTTTTACCGCCGGCCTGTTGGCGGTTTTACCACCGCTTTAACACCGACCGCCAGGGTTGTAATGAGGGCCTAAGACCTGGATGGACCCACCCCACTTAAAGTCCTGCTACCACCTGCTGTTCATGAAAAATCTTTACTGAGTGTGGATGTCAGAGGAGAACATGGGGGCCAACTAGCAGCAGGTAGCGTGAGCTCATACCACTGAGGGCACATACAGGGAAGGATGCAATTTGGACTGGGGAAGGTTGCTTTTTTCCTCTTAGAATTAAGAGACTCATGAGAGAGGAGAGCTAAAGGAAAGGGCTTTTTGGTTAGATATTTTCTGCTTTGCACTTACTGCTCCTATCCCGGTTCGGGCACTTGTGAGCTCAGCATTGCTATAGAGCAGTCATGGCGATTACGGCAGGTCCTGGAGTGAACAAGAGGGAGAAGCGTTGGATAATGGCTACGTAGGAGCTCTACAAGGGTCAGAGAGCTGCAGCAAGAATTTCCTTCTAGGGGAGGGGGAGAGACGAAAGTCCCAGAGCCGTGAAGTAATCAGACCTGAATTGTTGGCAGTATGCCAGCAGAGTCCGGAGGCAGACTCAGAATACCACAAGGAAGAGGAGTCAAGATCTAGGGTAAGGCCGCTATTGGCAAAAATTAGCATGGAACCAAGAGCTAAAAGGGTTGCGCCAAAGATACACAGAGATCAGGGTAAGACTGATAGAAACATAAGATTCACACTGAGAAGCAACCACGAGGTCACGATTGTCGATTCAAATAATCCAGCTCGGTGGAGGTAATAAGCACTGAGCGAGTCTTGTGTTTGCCCTGTAAATCCTGCTATTATTAGGAAACCAGCCCTCAGTAAGAGAGCCAATTCAGAGAGGGAGGGTAGAGGAAAGTCTGGGAAATCAGAACGTAAAGCAAAGATTACTCCTTCACTGCAAACCTACTTCAAAGTATTTCCAAATACATTAATTTTGAGCAAGGGTGCACAAGAGGAGAGGCCTCAGGAGGATGCTTTGAGTCGTCTTAATTTGTCCCTGATGATAATATGGCTACTGGATGTCCATTAAATCTTGCTAGTTCTAATAAGTACCAAGCTCTAGCAGTAGAGGATTTAGATGTAGGGGTGACTGCCACTCAACAACCCTTGATGGTAATAGAAACCCCCCTCGTGGAAGGGGAGACTTTACCCTGTGTAAACTCAGTGCACTTTATACCCAGTGGCAATTCAACCACCCCCAACTGAGGCGCAGGTGGGTCAATCAGTTGAGTAGAGATTAGGAGCAGATTTTAAGTTTCTGAATTCAACCAAAGAGAGATTCAGGAAGTTTGTTAGAATTTGGAAAATAAAATAGATGATTTAGCGAACAGAACTGCCATCTTGGAGGGTACAGCCAACGATGTATAGACCTTGGCAGAAACTAACAAAGAGGATGTAAGTCTCTTAAAAGCAATGGGCGAAGATTGTCAAGAGAAGTTAGTCATTGGAAAATAATCAGAGAAGACACAATCTGCAAATTCTAAATTTCCTGAAGGGGGCAAAGGGGGACAACATAAAACTATTTGTGGCAAAGCTGATTAAAATAGGCACATAGATAGATGATTCTGAACAGGATATTCTTAAGGATATTAAAAGGGTACATAGGGACCCCTTTAGAATGAACCCCACTAGAAGTAATCTGAGAAAGATTCTAGTCAACTTTCTCACCTACACCTCAAAAGAGTGTATCATCTTAAGTGCCTTGAAATTGAAGTAATTGAAAGCTGAAGGCATTACTTTTGAAATCAAATTGGATGTTCCACAGATTACTTTAAACAAGCTGTGAGAGTTGGGGGAAAGGATGGATCCATTCAGAAAGTTAGGGGCAACAGTCCAGCAGAAATTCCCTCCACCCCTAGGGTGATGTTTAATATTAAGATGCATAATTTGAGATTTTTCTCACAACGGTAGTAGTTCGAGGCAACGGAAGGCTGTAACTGAACTCTAGATTTTCTCCTGTAGTTATGAGTATCTTTTTCAGCTTTATTAGTTTTCTCTTCCCATTGTTGGTCTATTACTTTTTTGTTATAAAGGTGCACTTCAGTAAAAGTGCCCACTAAGGCCACAGGCCATGAGGAAGACAGGGTGGGTTCTCCAGAGGAGGGAGGGTGGAGGTAGGAGTGGGGTCACCAGGTGGGGACCATTAGGGAAAAAATAAAAATAATAAAACCTCAGACACCTTAGGTATTCTAAATGCCCATTTGTGTGCTCTCTACCCTATCCTGGGGTGCTGTTCATTTCTAGTCAGGGATGTTGGCTAGGGATATGGTAGGCCAGGTTATAGTCCTATCTTAGAATGTGAATGGTTTGTTGGTGAAAGGGAGAAGAGAGAGACTGCTGCAATACTTAAAGTTTAACAGCTCGTATTATCATTTTCCAAGAGACTCGCGTAACTGAGAGAGACAGTGTAGTGATATGTTAAAATGGTGAAAATGGATTCAGCAAGTGGTATGTGCAAGTCATAATACCAACATGAAGGGGGTGGCTATACTGATAAAGAATAACCAGAAAATCTATATTAAAGAAAGGACCCTGGCTAAAGCAGGGAGATGGGTCATCACAAGGTTAGTAGGACATGATCAGATGTGTACATTAGTGAGGTATCATGGTCCGAACATAGATCTGGTAGGTCCCCTTAGGGAAACGATAGTTAACCTACTAGAGTTTTCTGACCCTCTTATCCTGGCAGGCGATTTTAATGTGGTTCTAAATAGCAGCCTGGTAGATCAATAACTAATATGGAAATGTTATCCCAAATCAAACTAATCATGACTCTTCTGGGGTTGTGCAAAATCTGGAGGGAGAGGGCAGGGTCTAAAAGAGGATTTACTTATGACAACAAAATATAGTCATCAACCTGGAATTGATGATTTGCTAGTGGATCAGAGTAGAAAGAGCCAGGTCCAAGGGATCAAACACCTAGGGGTTCAGATTTCAGACCACTCAGCAGTGTTATTGGATTTAACCCCAGTAAGTAGAGTAGAAAACAAGAGAAGGACATTAGATCGTACTCTCCTGTTAGGTGAAAAAGTTGTAGAAATGCTACATACTGAGACAGAGGATGTTTTTCATATAAATCTCAGTTCAACCTCTCCAGGTATAGTGTGGGACGCTTACAAAGCCTTTTTAAGGGGGAAAATTATCAATATAGTGGCCTTTGATTGCAAAGCTCATATTAATGAGGTTAAAGGTTTGGAGTCCCAAATTTAGGAAATGGTGGAAAAATTGTCTTAATTGGCTTTTAAGCATAGTAAGAAAGACATTTTACAGACCTCCCTGCAAAATATAAAAGCGAAATTTGAGGGAGTAATCAATGACAGTGTTAAAAATAGGTTAGAAACTAGCAGGTTAGCTCACTTTCAATATGTAGAAAATTGTGGCAGGCTGTTGGCTTGGAAAATCAAAGTGGAGGCTGTAAGAAATGTAATTATAGAGGTTAAATGTGGTAATACTGGAGCATTGTTAAGAGACAGTGGGGAGATTGAAATGGCATTTCTAGACTTTTTTGAAAAGTTGTATCACAAAGATCTAGCATCTTCAGAGGAGGGGGTGAAGTCTGGGCTGAAGCAAGGAGGCCTAGAAAACCTAAACATGTTAAAGAAGCGTAAGAATATTCTTCTTAATAGTTTTATAACTCCTTTGGAGGCCAAGCAAGCTATTACGCGGGTAAGTAAGGTTAGGCAGAATGCCCGGATGGCTTGCCACATGAGGTCTATAAAGTCTTGATCAATTCTTTGTTGCTAGTTGTGACAAATTTATTTGGGGAGATATTCGAGAAAGGGTCATCAATACCTTCATAATTGAATAAGGCTACAGTTACACTAATATTGAAGCCTGGAATGTGTCCCAGAATTTGAGAGTCATACAGGTCAATTTCACTTTTAAATTGTGATTATAAACTCTTCGCTAAGATATTGGCAGGGAGGCTGAATGGAGTGATTGGGGATCTCTTGCATGAGGATCAGAAAGGTTTTCTAAAGGGGAGGGCCCTCCATGGGCTAACCTATGGCTTAATTGGATCTATAGATCTGCCCTCTGCATACAAGGTATCCCTTGCAGCAATAATCCTAGATGCTACAAAAGCTTCTGATCGAGTCAATTGGGCCTACTTGTAGTCTATGCTTAAGATGTACAATCTAGGGGAGAACCTTTGTAGGTCTCTGGCTTTGATATATCAAAACCCTTATGCTAAATGTTTAGTGAATGGGAATCTTACACCTTCCTTTAGGATAACTAGGGGAACTAGACAGGGGTGTCCATTGTCTCCATTATTACTTAATCTTTATATTGAACCGTTGGCCAATAAAATTAGAAATGAAAAAGCTAGATCCCCCTTTAGATGCAATGACTGGGGAAAAATAAGGTTTCTCTTTATGTGGATGACCTCATGATTTACACATCCACCCTTTAGGGAGCACTACCAGTAATTGCGATATTGACCCTAGGATTTGGTAAAGTTGCTGAATATTCTGTTAGTAATCTCAAGACGGATGTAATGGCTTGGAATAGGATGGGGGTAAGGAGTTGGGTTAAGAAAGAAATACCTCCAAATTAAGAACTGGTTTCAGGAGTCAGCAATAAAGATAGGTGGTTTAAATGATTTGAAAGAGACTCTAAATCTGGGGGTACCTAAGGACAAGGAAGTCCCAAGATGGTATTGGCTAATGATCAACATGGTAGCCAGAGACTTCACATTGTCCGAGGAGTTATGGGAAGAACACTTGCCGGAGCTCCAGTTAGATAATTTATGGCAATTATCTTTGAGTGTTCTTTATAGCATTGTCAAGCCTGCCAATTTAAGGAGGAATCAACTTTCTCTCTTCAAGGATTTATTGGACCCCACTCAGGATATCGAAGTTGGGAAAAGGTGGAATGGTGAGATGGGCGCAGTGTGGATTAGAAAAAGCAGATTAAATTCATATGTTTGTGGAAAGTCTGGGAATCCAGAAATTCAGGAAGGATGTGAGTAAGGCTTTAACTGATATTCTTGGCATAAAAGTTCAGGTAAGCCTGTCTCTTGTTGTCTTCGGCATTTTGTAATAGCAGCCCAGAATGAATAAAGATGATTTGAAACTGATTTTTTTATATAATCCTCCTTGCCCATAGGGAGATATGTAGGAAATGTTTAAATAATCTCTCCCAGACATTGGCGGACTGGCTGATGTCCATTGAGTACAATGTTAGAATGAACACTGAGGGCCTCGAAAATAGAAGGTATAGTTTTTAGGCACCATTGCCAAAGTGGCTGGAAAAAGATGGGCACTGGATGGGCACTTGATGATTTGAATACTATCAAGGGTCTTTTAGGGATTCATCCTATGATTATACCTACTCACTTTATTTGTACTTCGCTACTTGGTCTGGATTGCCATGGCATCAAGAAGAAAATAGCAAATTTGCCTTGGGAATGGTGACTCCTCTAAGACAAGGGCGTTATCGGTGTCAGAATAAGATCTAAGAGGGTAACCCATGGTGAATGAGGACCACAAAAAAATATATATATCTTTACTGCATAGATCATGGATTAGCTGACCCAGTGCACAGCCACTCTACTTACCACAGCTTAACAGTGACATCATTGACTCTAACACACTGGCATGTCAATAATGGAGTGAAGTATGACCGGATTGTAACCACCTGGACGTGCCACTACACACACATCAATAATACCTAGTGAAAAATCTGTTAGGGTTATGTTGTCATGATTTGCTATGTTATATGTTGCTTTTATTGTCATGCTTTGTAATGCGTTGTGTGGTGTTCCATTATTTTATTGGGGTGTGTCTTCTGGTGTAACAAGGGTGCCGAGGTCCCCAGTTGACGAATTGAAACTGAGTACCCTGACTGTTATTTGAGTAGTAAAATAGACCTACCATTATGATTCATTGGCCCTGCTTCTAGTTATGGCCCGATGCCAACTGCACCTTCAGCAACACTGATAACTAAACCCTCGGGTGTGTTGTGTTGTCCAGCGCTAAAAGAGAAGTGCAACAAGCTTCAAAAGCAAACCTTTTCTTCTTTATCTGGGCCCAATGAGTTCCACTGAAAATTGTTTTCATTTTTATACCCAACATATACAAACGGTGTGAAATAAATGCCTCTATCCTGTTCAATAATATGAAGCAGAGGCAGACATTACTAGAACACCGATCCTCACTGTTTGGGTCAGAGGCAGGATGTTTCTCTGCAATGGCCCTTCTTAAGTTATTCACAGCATCTTCACTAAACTGTCTTGTTACTTCACAGCTTGACATTTAGGTCTCTCATCTGGCAGGATTATTCTTGATTACAACCCTTCTGAAAGTATTTGTGTGTTGATACACAGTGTTTGTGCAGATGGCATAAGCTGCCTTGCGTGCCTCGTGCTTTTAAAAATATTAATTATAAAAATGCATACAAGTATAAATTCATACAGGGGTTTTCTGTCAGCTCTCTTCATCCATTGGTTTCATAAAGTGTATATCACTTTTTGCTTTCACCTACCACAGCATGCAACATGGGCCAGTGGACCGTCCATTGGTTCCCTTGCGGTGAGAGTGACAGCACTTTACCTGATCACACGCACAAACACAACTTAAAGGAGAACAGTTCAGTGTCAGGGCTAATATCGCTCGGTTGCTGGACCAATTCTCTATGTTCCTAATAAAATAGTTTCACTATTGACCATTTGCAAGCAGATGATACAAGCTAAATTATCAATTGATGCTTGAATAACCTATGATATCAGCCCGCTCAGTGGCAATGATTATATAGGTTTTGGGAGGGTTGAAGGCCAATTTAGCCCTTTCGGGAATTAAAATTGGGACCTCTCAGTTATACACAGAACCTTCCACTGGAACTCAACTACTTGTTCAAGTAATCTTTTTCTATAGATTGTGCACTCTACACACTCTTTGAATAAGATCAAAATAATGATTTCAATTAATAAGTTTTATTGTGTATTCCTTTTGAATATATGCATTTTCACCTTCTATTTCAACACTTGTATCTGAGCAACACAGGTTTCGTCCTTTTATGCGCTCCTTCTGTCCCAAATAGTAAACAAATCCAACTGTAAATTCCAATCTTTGTTTTAGACAATCCCAGATCAATTCTATTTAGAACTCTAAGTATACAATGTACACCTCTCTGGTTCCCCTTTCCATACACTGTCACCTGTCATCTTCAGTATTTACATCAATCAATCAATCTAACATTTATAGAGCACAGCAAAACACCCTTGAGGGTCCTGTGATGCTGGAGCGCTAGGCTGCTAAGCAGAGGCATAATCATTTGAACATCTAGGTCTTTAGTTCTCTTCTGAATTGCTGGAGTGACGTATGGTCCTGAGGTGCAGTGGGAGGATGTTCCGAGCCCTGGCTGCCAGGTGTGAGAAGAAGTGTCCTTCGCTGTTGGCTTCACCGATCCATTGGGTGTCTGTGATGAAGAGGGAAGCCGATCGGATATGCTGGTCTTTCGTTTTGCAGGACCTTGTAGGCATGGGTAAACATCTTGAACTGGCATCTTTTCTGAATCTGGAGCCAGTGGCGTTTCTTGAGATGGGGTGTGATGTGGGTCATTCTGGGGAGGTTGAGTATGAGTCTTGCCTCTGAGTTCTGTATTGGCTGGAGTATCTTCAGGAGGCATGCTGTGATTCCTAAGTAGAGCATGTTTCCATAGACCAGTCTGCTGGTAATAAGGGCCTGTGTGACGGTTCTTCTGATGTTTGCTGGGAGCCACCTGAAGATCTTGCGGAACATGCGAAGGGTGTAGAAGAAGGTGGATGAGACTGCGTCGACTTGTTTCTTCATGAACAGCTTGCTATTCAGGATGATGCAGAGGTTGCACGTGTGGTCTGCTGGGGTGGGAGGTCTGCTGAGCTCTGTGGGCCATCATGTGTCAGTACATGGTGAGGTATTGTTCCCAAAGATAAGAACTTCTGTTTTTTCTTTGCTGAGTTTGAGACAGTTGTCATTCGTCCAGTTCGCTATGTTCATTATGCATCTATGGAAGTTAGTTTTTGTGTTGGAGGGGTAGGAGAGGATGTTGAGTATGTGTGATCTGATAGTGATGGCCAGGGGGGTCATGTGGGAGCTGAAGAGGGTCGGGCTGAGGGATGATCCTTGGGGGACCCACAGATGGTCTTTTTGGGTTTGAGGTGAATGGTGGGAGACAGATCCTTTGTGTTTTGCCGGTGAGGTACCAGACGACCCATTTAAGGGTATTTCCTTGAATCCTGATGTGAACTTCTGCTTTGCTGCCATTTTGTCCATATGGGTTTCTGATGCAGAATTACTCCTTGTGATATTATGGCATTTCTTCGAATATACCAAAGTGGTAGATATCTGTGCTAATTAAGTTATGAACAGCTTAATTTATGAAAGAAAGAGTGCTGGTACCCGAACCCCTGTTCGAAAGCCACCGCTGAATACCAAGGCCAGTAGTGTTTAATCCACTACCAGCCACTCCCTGCCCCTTGTTCTCACTTTTGCAGGTTCCTTCTTTCTGCTAGTGATGGTTTTGCAGATTTTTTCTTCTGCTGTCTTAAAGATCTGCTCTTTTCTCCCTCTCATGCACTCTGTAAATATCTGATATGGAAAAATAAGTGCTGGTCCCCCAAAATAGGTGCTGGTGCCCCCCACCAGCAACCAGGGCTCAAATTAGGCAGTGGCTATGAAGCATGGTATCACTTCCACAAGACACTAAACGATATCTCTACCATTCAGTGGCGTAATTAGTCCCTCTTCAGGATCCAGTGAAGGGCCTCGCGTAGCTCACAGATAATGCAAGCCTCAATGCATGAGGGGCCCAATGAAGGGTGGGAGCTGCAGGGGATTGCGTTACGTCCCTTCTGCTATTGTGCTTTAGCTCCGAAGGCAGTGTTCATCTCACAACGGTAAATGTTAATAAATTCAAAAGTCGCAGGCATTCAAGAATACTTGAAAAAACACAGACTGTCTGTGAAAAAAACAGGCTTGGGATCCAGGGCCTGTAAGGTAAGACCGACGCACCTGAAATGCTGGTGGGGCAGTGGAAATGTGGGCCAAACGTCAGTGTTGGAAAAAAAACTCTTCTTTCATTGTAGCTCAAGCAGCTTTGGAACTGACGGTACTCCGTGCTCAGTAGTTTTGTTAGACAATCCACCAGCAACTGGAAAAAACATTTACGTACTGCGGGTGCACCCGAAGCCTCCCTGGCCTCAATGATCCGTCCAAGAGCCTCAGATTTACAGCCGCGTGCACGTTAATGATTTGTCTACAGCACAAAACCTCCGAGCAGCTCGAAAGGTAACGTCGAAGACGTCAAAAGGGGGCACATGACAGACAGTAAGATGCGCGGTCTTGTGGTCCTCCTGGGAGAAGCCGCTCCGCTCCCAGAGATGTTCTGACAAATCTAGTTTGTACAGCCCATTAATTAGCGACTTTTCCAAAGAGTTGCGAAGTTAATTATTCTTCTTTTCAATGAAAGAAAGCTAATTTCTGGCATTTCCAGTGACAGTGACAAGAGGTAACATTTTTGAATGTGACAGGCATCAAGATAAATGATGCTGGGGAAAGCGCGTCTATAAACATACAGGTCTGCATCCGCACGTGGTTGCCGGTGCGATGGACGCCCCCAAGTAGCCCGTGAGGGAAACTCACATCAACATCCAACATTAATACGGCTTGGTTATTTCCACCCTGTGGGCGACGACACCGCTCAGCAGAGTAAGTTAGGTGCAAATTAAAGAAGAAGAACAGTGGCACTGGAAGAAGGGGTGCAGCACCCCCATAAATTCTTGATGGCGCTCAGATCTGGAATTAACAATAAAGAGATTTGTATTTATTCATCTTGAACCATTTACTGTGCGATTAAGTATAAGCAGTCTCATGACAGGCGACTTTGAGAAAGTGCTGCAATGTTTTTTTTCACAATGGGTGAGTTGTGTTCACTATTCCTTTCTCTTGCTGCATGTTTAGGGTATTTTGTAATTCTGAGTAATGACATTTTTGGATGGGTACATGTGAAATGAGAAGGCCGCAGTAATCCAGAGTTTTTTTCTAACATATACATAAATAAAGAGACAATGTTGCTTTGAAATATATTTATCGACATCAGTAGCATGGAAGTATAGTCAAGGCAATGTCGATGTGCAGCAACCCCTACTTGAAAACGTATTACCTCAGCGCTGTTTCTGAACAGTTCCAATCCCAGCAAATCAAGGGATCATTTTTTCCCATGGTAGTATTTTATGACCCACCTCCCCAGGTCAAAGAGTGCTTTTGACAAACACAAAATCATATTCTTTGATGCCTTCCAGTCTACACACAGGCTTTTGAAATAGCTCGTCTGCACATTTACGTATTGGGTTCCCAGAAGAGTAAAACCTGTCTTTCCATTTAAGCCCACCTTAGAGTCTTTAAATTCAACTTAAATCAAATGTACTTATTTACCTTATTTGATTGGTAATTTATGTAGCTCTATGCAGGAATGTGCTGGGGTAACTTAGGGCCAGATGTATGAAAATATTTTGCACTCGCAAACGGTAAAATCGGCCGTTTGCGAGTGCAAAATAGTGGTCTGCAATGCATGAAAGGCATTCGCAGACCACAAAGAAGAAATCGCAAAAATTGCGATTTTTTGCGTTGCAACCTGGATTTTGCGAATCGCAATTTGCGATTCGCAAAATCCAGGTCGCAAGGCAATGCTGCAAAAAATTGCAAACTGCGATTTTTCGCAGAATGGTATTTTGCACATGCAAAATACTATGATCTGCAACCAGGTGGTAACCTGGTGCAAAATTAAAAACCTTACATGTTAAAAAAAAATGGGGTGCAGGAGAGGGTGCCTTAGGCCCCCAGCACCCTGGCCTTTTGCATTTCCAAAATTGCGATTTCTGGTTCAGAAATCGCAATTTTGGAAATGCAAATAATTCGCAGCTATGGGCCAACAGGCCCATAGCTGCAAATGGGGCAGGTATCGCAATTTGCGATTCGGTAATAGCATTTGCGATTTTTAAGAAATCGCTATTACCGATTCGCAAATGTGATACATGGCCCTTTGCGAGTCGGTAATAGCGATTTCTTAAAAATCGCTATTACCGAATCGCAATGGGCCATGATCATACATCTGGTCCTTAGCCACTATGTATCCTATGCAAACCTTTAGAGTTATGCAAGGGCTCCTACTCACACAAAGGAGTTTTGTGTTGGGAGAGGGCTGCCTCCACCTGGCAAGGCTGCTAAGATACACCCCTTAATGAATATGTAAGTGCTTTATGTTGGTAGTATAACTTCTTGGTGTGACAGTAAAGCTCTCAGAAGTGATTGCTATTGGGTATAAAAATTTGTGTGATCTGAGTACCTGCACGTATATGCCAGATTTTGGTAGTTGGCAATGGCAATGCACCCTTTCTGAAGGATTTAGTGAACCTGAAGATGAAAATCCCAGGAAGATCACATTTTAGAGCAATATCAATTATAAGCCACAGTGAACACGTATTAGCAAAGCCAATAGATCTCGCCTTTGTGACCTATAGGCTTTGGCAATGATTTTTAGCCAAACTGTAAAATATCCCCATTACTGTGTAGCATAGCTAAAGAATAAAAAGAAAGCCTTTGACGCTACTTGAGTCATTTTGTAGACTTGTGCACCATGCATGCATGTACCTACACATTGATGAGTGTGAAAATTAGATCTAAATTTGATAAATAACAAAAAAAATAGTATAACACGCAAGTGAGTTTTTTTTAAAGGACACTGTGGGGAAGGGGACGGAAGCAATGGTGTGGGGCAGATGCAACATGTGAGAGCCCGAGGGAGCGTGCATAAGGAACATGAGGAAGGGAGGGAGTGATGAAAAAGCAGAACAGGGAGGCTATGGAAGCAACATGGGGGTTCGGGAAAAGCAGTATACAAGGTTTGGGAGTGGGGAAGGAACATGGAGAGAAAGACAGAGTGTGGGTGACGGGAAGCAATGCAGAGGGTGTGGAGAGGCAATGGTGAGTGGCACACAGACAAGCGCAATAGGGATGGGTGCTGGTGAGAAGTACTCAGGTGACAGTGCATGGGGCAGAGAAGTTTATGAGAGAGACAGCTCGAAAACACATGCACTCTCGTTGAGTACTTAACACAAAGAAAATGTAGTGCTTGAATGGCAAACGATGGAAGCACAGGTGCTAACCAATCAAAGAGATGCTAAGGAGTCATTGCTCCATTGGAGAACAAATCAAATCAAATCATTAACATTTATAAAGCGCGCTACTCACCCGTGCGGGTCTCAAGGCGCTAAACAAGCTTGACAAGCTGGGACACAAACAAGAAGCAGGCAAAAGAAAGTGATAGGAAAGCTAACCAGTGATGAGTAATGACAGACTGCAGGGCCTTCAATGTTTTCAGTAGGCCACAATAAACCTTGCCCCAGGCAGCATATGCACCACCTAGTGGGCTTGAATTAAAAAGGAAGCAGCAGAGCTGCATTATTATGAAACATCGCCCCAAGCTGCCATGCTGCCCAAAGCAATTCTCTACTCATGTTGTCCCAGCAAGTACCAAAGCACCCATTTGTATGGATGAGATATCTAGAGCAACTTACAACACAGCCTTAATGATTAATAAAGGGAAAAGGGGTCACCTAAATAAGTGAATAAGGAATGTGGTGTAATCTCTGATTGTATAGTTGAACAAAAGTGGGTGAGGGCCCGTTTGTCTTCATTGGTCCTGGATGCACAAGTGCAAAGATATTTAGTGAACAAGTGCAGTTTATGCACTTGTGTATAACCCTTTGCAAGAAGAGCTAAACTGGCAATATGTGACACTGGGAAAACCTCAGTAGGGTGGGGAACAAGGAGCTTCTTTTAGGACTGTATGGGTGGAGAGATCATGAATTTATCCACCCTGGCAAACAGCCCCAATAGTGTTCACACAGTTATCTTGACATGTACCTAATTGGCCCTCTGTCCTCCTGAAGCGTCTCAGACACATAAGATACTCCTACTCAGCACCTACAAAACAATTAGCCCTTTCCTATTCACAAACTGCATTCCTAAAGTTACTACAGCCAAAAGGACCCCCAAACTGCAGTAAATTTACTCCTGCTCAGAGTTGTAGTAAGTTCAGCATTACTCTTGGCTAACCACTGGTACTGAAAATATTCTCATGGAAAATAATGGTGGTAGGGACCTAAAATAAAACTCCATAAGAAACAATGTTTATTTAAATTAAATTATTTAAATATTCTAAAATACAACCACAGATCATTTAATGTTAAAAAAAACACAAAATAAACATTTTTATTGTAACATATTTATATAATTTTTTTAAACTAAAAAACATATATATAACATATTTGTCATTAAAATATAAGTAAACTAGCTCTAACTAATTCTATTCACCAATTCTAATAGTTATTAACACAATACAAAATGCAATCTATTACTTTAGTTGGGAATTTCTTTTTAATTTAAAATTCTGAAAAATGATTTCAATTCAATTTTATATATTCAAAATAATTAAACTTTAAATTTAAATTAAGCTATTAATGCTGTTTTAACTACACTTTACCACAGAGACATCTCCCAGTGGTAAAGTACAGAGAATCAAAAATGTTTATTAAACTTGAAAAAACACTAAAAATAAGTTTATATTAAATATTTAAAAAGAAAATTAATTCTATATATTTATTTTAAATGAAGAACAAAGGAAAAACTTTACAATATAATAAACTTAATTTTGAATTAAGTATTTAGTTAGCTGAAATATATTATATTAAACATTATTTTTAAAAGATTTATTAACAAAATAATTATATACTATACTAAAATATGTTAGTATTTATTAATAACAATTAAAATGGATGTGTTAAAATCAGGGGTGGGCAGTGAGCTAACAGAGTTTTTGGCACTCCGCGCTCTGCTGCGAGCGCAGAGTTCGACCAAAACCTCTTCTTGCCCCGCCTGCGAAGCAGAGCTCACCAAGTGTGCACTGCAGCCCAGTCATGGGACACATATTGCAAGTCCAGACAGCCTGCGCTGGCACTGTGTGGCCCATAATTAGGCTGCAGTGCGCACTCGGCCCGACGTCTGTGATGGAGCTGATCACTGGCGCCAGCAGCTCTGGATCCAGGCTTTCCTCCGCCAGCAGTCTGGGCCGGGCCCGAGAGCAGTGGGCAGAGGGAGGCACAGCACCAGGCCGCTGGCAACGAGGACTCTCTGGGAGGAACTGGGTAAGTCCTTGTTTTTTTACTTGTTCGTTGGTGCACACAGTGGTGCACAAGAGGCCTGAAACGGCAGTTAAAGCTGCCTACAGCCCTGTCCTGAATTCAGGCCAGGGCTATTTCAGGTCTCTTGTGCACCGGCCTGCCCGTGTACACTCTAAACGGGGCAGGCCGGTGCACAAGAGGCCTGAAACCTTCAGGCCTCTTGTACACTGGCCTGCCTCGTGTGCACTCACTGACTGCACATAGGGCAGGCCGGCGCACAAGTGTCCTGAAAACAGCAGCTTTTGCTGTCGCCTGCCCTGGCCTGAATGCGCCTGATCTCAGAAGCGCTAAGCAGGGCCGATCCTGCATCACTCCACTGCTTGCAGAACTCCAATGAATTCCACAGAGCTGTAACCCATCTCCACAGAATTCTACGCAGTTGAACTCCATGAGCTCCACCCACCTCTAATAAAAATAACTAAAACTAATTTACCTATATTTTATTAAAATTATGTTACATTAATATTTACATAAAAAATTATTAAAATATATTGAAACATAACAGAATAGAGTTTCTAGATTTTTAACACTATATATTTATGTTTTAAACTATTTTGAATATTTTCATTTAACAGTATTTCCTATAGATTTTTAGTTTAAATCTCTTCCTCCATTATTTTGCAAGGACAGGTGCTGCAGTATCCGTGATTGGCCATGTTTGGTGTTGGGCTTAATACAACTCCTTTTTGGCAATAGTGACTTAACACCCTTAAATTTGGTTCTGTCCCCTGTTTCAGGGTGTAGAGACATGTAAATATACACTTTTTAGTAACTTCATAATAGAGTTTTGTGCATAGCCCATACTATGTAGTAAAGTAACTAAAAAATGTAAGAGTAAATTTACGAGTAAATCTGCACATGTAGATTTTCCTTTTGAAATAGGCACCACAGACCTGTCTTCAAGATCAATTCAGCTTTCTTTCAGTTCCCCGGCTTCCTCTTTTACCAAACTCCTACTCTGATTCCCTAACAATTCTGTGTCTGTCTAATCATCAAATACTGACCACCCATGGCTCACCTAACTCCTCACCTATAAGTTTCATTGTAAATTAATGTGTATATTTCTGTGTGTATGTTGCATTTGTATAGTGCAGGCCAAGCCAAGAGGGAGTGGAACAAGCAAAAAGTCCTACTCTTCTTCATCACAGTCCTAACATAATGAGAAGGAAAGAGAGACTCATGCTACATCTTTAAATGTAACTCGAATGTCATATCCTCCCCCTTACATAAATATGAGACCCCCACCCCCATATATGTGATCTTACACTCGGAAGTGCTGTTTAAGGTATCCAAGCAATGCTCAATGGACAAACAGAAAGAGAAGGTTGGAGGACGGCAACCTGGCAAACTGATGTAGAAGAGGAGGGCTGAGTGCAAAAAGGTTACTGGTAAATAAACATCATATATGACAATGCCTCTGCTTTGGCCTTTAACTATGACTGAAAGGCACATCTACCCAGATCACATATAGACAGGGAGTCAGTCAATGCCACAAATGTAATGCGCTTATTGAGACCAAGTCATATAGAAAGGAAAAAATATGCTCACGGGAACAACAAAACCTGGAAGAGACTACCAGAGGGTATGCCGCAGAACAACTGCTAAATGTAACAAGCACTGGCAAACCCAATAAGTCTGTCTTGCATTTTGAGCCCTTTTCCAGGATATTGCAGTGAAAAAACACAACCAAACTGTTTTATGTATGCAATGCATTTATGATATATAGAATAAAATATGTAATGGTACAGTGTACTTTTGGGATGTGAAATATTCCTTATTTCGTTACAAGGCAAGCACTCCATAGGTGGTGTAATAAAACACTAAATAGCCAATAGAATACAACCAATAGCATGAGGTGAAAAATCATACTCCTCTGGCAGATCCAAATCCCACATTAGGTACATTTTAACAACTTGGTAATAATAGATCTTGCAGACACAGCTGCAGTGTCAAGCCTGACCTAAAATCTCTGTGAGACTACCACCTTGAGCTGCTACTAAATTGAGAAGAGAAAACAAGTAAAACCCATAATCCTGAAAGTATCAAATACACTAGAAATGAACACTTTAGGAAAACGAGTCAACCTCTGCCCTCCTGGACAGTAAGGCGATAAGGTGAAGCAAGCCATCACCTACGGCTACCAAGCTTATGAGGGTGTTGCAAGAAATGTGGAGAATCGTTTACATGCTGATGGGGGCATTCCCTTCAACACACACATTTACCCTTAGTCCTCACCATACACTTTTGCTTTCTCAGACGCCACTGGCTCCAGCCAAACACATAGGTTAATCAGGCAACAGGGGACATTTTCCAACTGAAGTTGTGTCAAAATACGACTACATGAAACTCTCATCTTGCAAAACACTGTCTAAAGGGAAGACCCATGAAGTGAAAGGTAGGTGAGCAACTGCACTAGAGTGAAACTTATATATCCACCACGACAACTGAGGCACAAAGTCACTAATTTGGCCATTCCTGAGGGAGAAACAAGCTGGTTCATGAACATAATTGTCAGAAGCATCAAAAACAAGCACTGACCAAGCCAATAGGCCAGGAGTTGGCTGTTTGCTTTATGGCTTTATTAATGCTTGTTTTTTGTAAACTGTAATTGTTGGGGAAGCTGCCCTGACAGGCTCTTGTCAAAGTAATAAAAAAATAGCTAAAAGTAAAAATATTTTTTGGGCCAAAAACACACACAATGTTAGAGCTGTACATTGTTATTGTAGCTGAAGGGCAGGGTCTTCATATAGGAGTCTAGAGCCACTCAGGTAGGAGGTACATTATTTACACCATGTTAGGTCCTTAGGTTACAGTCACAGCAGGTAGGTGGGTAAGGAAAGGGAGTGATGAAGAAACGTAATGCTTCTGTGTTTCATGGGCTGAGTGGGTGTGTTGTAGAATGTTAAATGTGGATGTTGTGAGAATGTGATAATGAATGGAATGTTGGTGTATGTGTGCTGAGTAACGTTTGGGAGTTGAGGAAGTTGCAGGGAGAGTGGTGATCTAACAGGACCTACCTGCTGCAACTGTAACCAAAGGGCCATAGAATAAAGAACTTCCCTCCTATGTGAATGGCTCTGGACTCTTGCCTGTGGCTCCCCTTTAAGTGGCAGTTGACAGAACTCTGGATGTGCTTGCTGCAGGCCACAGCAGCCACAATACCTGGAACAGTAAGTCGTAGTGGCCGGCCAGGGGCTTCACACTATATGTAGAGAGGGACCCAGACTTCTCTTACATCTGCTTCCTGGTTGGTGCAATCCATGTCCCTATATTCTTGAAACTCTTGGTAGGAGGACACCTACATATGAGAGGTATGCCACCTACACAGCAGCAACAGCTCCGGTTGCCACACCTTGCACAGCAGGCGAGACACTCCACAGGAGTAGACTCCACTTTTTCCCACCACTCTCTACTTCCACTGTAACAAGGTTAGTGTAGTGGGTAATACTTAGGTAATAAGTAGGAGAGAATTACACTGTGTATCAAGACTAGTTATATTTTTATTATAAATACAGGTGCCTGGTGAAAGGGTTCAATGCTGGAAATGAGGCAAAATTTGTGCAAGCTCCCTCAGAGCTACTGATAGAGTCATGTTCCCTTGGTGTCCCAGTCGAGAAAGGATCCTAATGTCCTTGTTGCCTCTTTTGGTAATCCTTGGCGGTGCTTTCAGCTGCTGGGACTTCGAACTCAAGGCATCATTACGAGGCTGGCAGTCCAAGGACTACCAGGCTCGCAGTGACGGTCAGAGTACTACAACTGTGGCAGTCCGACCGCAACTTTACAACCTTGGAAGGTGGATGCGCCAGGGGACAGCCGCCTCCACCGGGAATGTGGTTTCCCATGGGTAGACGGCAGCCGAATTTGAACTCAGCCACAGCAGCACTGAACTTAGCGCCGCCTGGCTGATTACAACTCAGCTTTCTTCCAGCCTTTCCATGGCCGCCAGCCTTTCCATGGTGGGGTCCCAGCCATGAAAAGGCTGGTGGAAAGCCATTGCCGGGAGCCACAGGAGGGCCCCTGCACTGCCCATGCCTACGGCACATGCACATTCCAATGGTGCTGGTGTGCTACGGTATGGGCCTCGACTCACTTAAGGGAGAAGAGACCAATATTGTAGCACTGTTCCTGCTGGGCAGACCGACGGGAACCTTGTAATATAATATTTCCGCCGGTAAGCCCGGCGGGAACATTGTAATACACTCGGGGAGACGCCACGCGATGGTGATGACATCCTTCCCGTGAGTTTGGTGGTAGGCTTGTCATAACGCCGATCTCATAATGAGGGTCCAAATGTTTACCCAACTAGATGGAGCACTTTTGTGCTTCAAACAACATATCTGAAGCTTCTGATGGCCTCCTGAATACATCTTCTTGTGAAAGCATTACAAATGTCCCATTTAGCTTCTTCCACTAGTGAAAATGCTCACTCTCTTGTGTTTCCAATCACCTTCTAGACAATTTTATAATAGTCAAATATTATTTTGTGAAAGGTGGTGCAGCTCTACAATCTCTTGTGTTAGGTTTCTGCTGTGCCTGTGATACCGCTGACTGTTATAGTGCTTTGCACCGACCTCCAGTGTTTTTTTATGGTTATTTGTACTTTCTGGACACATATCTCTCCATCTGAGAAATAAGCACCCTCTGGTTTCCAGAAGAAGGGTAGGCGATGCCAATGGTGGAACTGAATGCGCCTTTCATAGAAGAATTTAGAGAGAGATGGAGACAATAAAGTGTCTAAAATACTAGTCTACAAACTCCTTGCCTTATAGAAATGAATTGTGGATGCCAAAACGTTTGCAGATATCACAACAAATGTTGCCAAAGCCAATAGATCTTCCCTTAGAGAATATATATATATATATTTTTTTTAAATAGAAAATTAAAAAATTAAGCATTATGATGCAGACGCTGGGCAGTGTTATTGTGTAGGCATGTGCATGCTTTAAACACACACGTGCTTACGAAATGATAAGACCACCACTAGGGCAGTTGCTACCAGTACTCATTAAAATAACAAATAAAAACATTTGCATCATTACACTGGAAATCTGCTACACGGATTTTGTTATCTTACTATTGTGAAATGACTACAGTAATTTTTGTTGTATGTATCCAATATTCTTATATGAAATGAGTTTGTGTGAACCATTGTCGGTATTTGTGTCAATTCGTTGGCGCATGAGTGTAATTCTTAGACACACATTTTTTGTTCGGAATATAAGGCACTCCAAACGTATAGAAAATATTTGTTTTCATAACTGCTTTTACAGAACAGAAAAGATATTACATCTCTTAAAAATAGCAAAAAACTGTAGTCAACATCGTAAGACTAAATGTATGATTTCCTTTTAATTTCCAGCCATTAATTTGCATAGCTTCCAAGCTGCCCATTTCTAGTTCGACACCTTCAGACATGTATGGGTTGTTATTCATTGCATGGCTTGTAGTTTTCCTTTTACTCATCTAAATATGTGAATATCAATATCAGCATTCAAAATTATTTTGGCCGAAATCCGAAGATTGCCTGAAGTTATCACAGATGACATGGTAAAGATGACATTAGATGTAGATGTTCATCTGTGCCTCTATGTGTGTTCTGTACATCTGCGTATATGTGCCTCTACGTTGTGCTGCACGGACACCTGTATGCATGTTGTATGCCTATATTACTGCCTGTCTTTTGGCCTTAGAGTGCATATAAACTTAAAACTGTCATGCTCTGTCTGTATGTGTGCCTGTGTCCCTACATGTTGTATTTCTCTATGGGCATGCAATTTATAAAATCCATACCTATTGGCTTTATTAATGTTTATGACTGGAGCTAATGTACGTGTTCCGTCACAGCGCAGCCTGGTGCAGTCTTCCTTCTCCATGCAAGGGGCCTGTGCTACCCGCCTTCTTTTTGAACTTGGTTTTCTTCAGGACATTTATCAGAAGCGCTGTCTCCCGTCTCACCCCTATTGATCTGTTCGTGAGTGTGTTTCTTGCCGAGGGAGTCACTAATCTGCCATCCAGGCAAAGGTTAAGAGGTCCTACTCTGGGGCCGGGAAGGAGCTCGGAGTTGAAATATCTCAATTTCACTCGTGAACAATATTGTCTGGGTAAATCCGAGCATTGAAGTGAACTATGGAATAATTATGGAATCATTGATGAAAATAAACCCTGTGGTATAGGGGTAATACCCATTTTCATAACTTGGTGTCTGGGTCACTTTTCCACCATTTTCTTTGTCTTAGTTTCTTTAGGAGGTCCCTTCGATTACCAATCTGCAAAATTATGGTTTTGCTCCTTTTTGTACAATTATCTAAATTCATGTGGCTTAATTCATCATTGTGCATGCCAGGCAGTACTCTAAGGACATCAAAGCTTGGGTATCTGAACTAGGAACATGCAGTTGCTCGTGGACATTTAAGGATGGCTAAGGGTTGCGGAAGTGACATCCCATACCCTTTGACCTCCACTTTCGCTCACACACCGCTTACACATGCATACAAATTTACACTTAATTGCATTCTATCTCACATTAACACGCTCCCACCCACAAGCATGCACACAATATACACTCAAAAGCATTTTTACCTACCTCAGCTGCCATAGAAGGGCATATTCCAGCTAATTGTGCTCGATTTGTATTACATTAATAGGGAATAACATATTATTATTCACAATTAGTTTAATAAAAATATTTGACAGAAAACAGACAGAGTGGAGCGCCAAGTGACATTCATAATAAGGAGCTGTCACTGTGTTCCTGGCACTCAATTTGCCACCTCTGATGTCAGGGGGTGCAAAGGCAATGACTGATGATGCAAAGGGCATGCCAGGATCGCAGCTGTGACCCATGGCGACCCCTAAATGTCAACCCTTCTGGTTTGAGAGGTTTTTAGAGTTTGCCAACATCACAGTCTTACTTTTGTAAACCCAGTTAAATCAAGGCAACCTTTGTCCATATTTGGAATATGACTGGGGCTGCTAATTGTACATTCTTCAAAAATAGTATGTCTGAAACAATGTTATGGTGAACGCTCTATTTTGATGTTGGTTTTGTGTTGGTGTGTTAAGTTAATTCTACTCTAGTGACGACAGGGCATATTTATGAAAGACTTGCGCTGCTGAAGCGTCCCTTTTTTTTTACGCCCAGTGGCACAAACCTCTCAACCATATCTATGAGGTCACGCAAAGTCACTTTGCACCGCTTTGCGTGGCCTCACAGATATGGAGTAAGGCAAAGCAGCGCAAGTCACTGCATTGCTTTTCTCTGCTCCAGGGAGTCATTCCATGGGTATTGTGGTGGGTTTTCCCACGCCACACACATGGATTTTGACCCTGCCCCAGATTTACTTAATAACATGAACCAGGGGCAGCGCCAAAACCTTATGCCTCCCCAGAGCAGGTGTAACAAGGAGAAATATTTTTATTTCTACTAATTTGTCCTCTTTCCATGTGTGGTGCAGCACACAGAGAAAGAGGAAAATGCCTCTCTGGATTGTTTTTGTGCACAAGGGGTGAACGTTCCTGCACAAAAAAACAATCCTGCATGCAACACAGGCACTCTTGCACCATGGTGCAAGGGTGCCTTCTTTGGCGCTAGCCAACCAATTGTGCACCAGTGCACGGAAAAATGACAAGAATCATAAATACTGTGCAAGCTGCCCTTTCACTTTAGTGGAAGGCAGCGCGACAAGAAGACTTGTGGTGCTGCCCAACGCCAATTCCCTATAAACATGGGCCCATGTATTTAAGACAGAAATATGTGGGTTGGTGGTTGTCAAGATTAGTACTACACCTGGAAGTGAATTGGCACTTAAAGTGTTGTTAGAGCAAGATATGCCCCTGACTATGCTATACCCCTGCTACCGAACCGTGTCTCACTTAGAAGATGACAGTGCTCTTTACTAGAGTCCCACATATGTGGCCAAAGTGATTCAGTTCATTTAAAATGCTTCTGCATGCTTGAAGTGCTGGCATTAGGATATTTGATCCATTTCCCCATTATTTGCAGACCTCACGTTAGCCATCGCTGCAACAAAAAGTATTTTATAAGATCTTAAGCATTGGACAACTTTGCTTATTTCCATTGCATGAAGTTTTTCATTTACACAGTTCCCTGTGGAGTGTAGGTTTCATCATCATAATGGCAGCTCTGCAGAATTATACCATTGTCAGGGCACTGCCATAATACTACATGGCAGTGCGGCTGGCAGCACTAGAGAGTAGTGGGGCAGACAAATGGGTGGTGGTTGGGTGACTGCATGCATATATATATATATATATATATATATATATATATATATATATAAAGAAATAGGCACTTACCTCCCTCCACTAATGTCCTCCTTGCTCCATTTTTCTTCTTTTCGGCTCTGCCTGTGGTGCAGGACCCTCATCAACTCCACTAACCAATCCTGGCGCTTCTCTCATGTTGTTAACCAGCATGAAAGAAGGGCCAGGATTGGAGGGAGCAGCCTCTCTCAGCACTCTCAAGAGCACTGGCGGCCTGTGCTTTCTCTAACCCAGAGGCCTACCCCAGAGGGGTTTAAAATGCAAATGTGTGGCTGGCCTCGCAAGACAGCTGGCCAAAGACCATGCTCATTTTAAACTTAAGTGCACCGGTTGTTGCTGTCACTCAGCAGAAATGTCCCCTCCCTGTCCTGACACTTGGTTTCCAATGGGTTAGTGAAAAATAAAATGGTAATAAATGAATTTTATTAGCATTTTACTTTTTATCTCAGGGGGGTTTTATGAGGGCATTTTCTAGTGTTGTGATGCTTCTCCGCCGTAATGGAGGAGCCACTCCTGCTACATGGAGTCTGTAATTAAAAGTGAAACTATGGGGACATCTCTCAATTTTAATTTCGGATAATTTACCTCCTATTACAAATGAAACCATGGAAAACATCATTTGAAAATAGTGCTTTTTCCTCAATATCAAATTGACTTCCCAAAGGTGATCCGTTGCAGCAAAGCTGAACTGGGGATGAACTTCTCCAAGAACATTCGGCAGCCTAGACTCTGGGTTCAAAAGTGGTACGAGGAAGAAGAAAGCAACATTTTTAAGTGCTAGAAAAAAACTCTAAATATTTATAAAAAAAAGCCAACCGTCTACCATCTTAACAGCATGCATAAATATCAATTTAAAAGCTGTACTGAAAATAAAGTCAAATACAGAACTTAAAAATAAAATGTGTCACCATTCTTTTAATGCGTGTTAAAGTATTATCCATCTAAAGGGAGCTATTTTATCGACCAGGCAGTGATGAAAGGCTGATCGTATATTATATATACGGGCTAATCTTTGCATTGTGTGCCGATCCCACTGAGCTACATCACTGGATCACTTTTGAAGAGTTAGATCTACAGTCACTTTCCAACCATTGGGGCTGTCTAGTGGCCAGAGGGATACTTCAGTTAACTACACCCTCGCTACAGCAAAATGGAAGCACCGGCAGGTAACAAGGCTGACTCCCACCAAGAGCAAAGCAGCCTTACAGTTTTTTTAAGATTGATGAATTGAACATCACTGCATTTTGGTAATAATTACACGTAGTATTTACAGCGCTTAGAAATGAGCCTCAATGAACACATTCTCATTACATTATTATTATTATTGGTGACACAAACAGATGTTTCCCCTTTTCATACCAGCACGTGTTCTTCCCTTGTTTCCTGATTACAGTGCACCCTCTCAGTAGAGACACTGAAAAATCCCATTTTCTACTGAAACACCGGTAAATGAATCAAAGATCCGAAAGGTAGTATTGTATCTCGTTTACTGCTGTCCTCTGTTCAATTGTTGATACAGCAGTGCCATTTATTTAAAATGATGAGATCAATCAATCTGTTGTTAATCGACAAGAAAGTGAGCTCTGAGTTTAATGTATATGTATGTGAGGCCTAGTACAGAGTCGGCTGCACGCTTTAGTTCTGTCACCCAGCATGAGGCCTAGTACTGAGTCGGATGTATTTTAGTTCCATCACCCAGAGTGAGACCTAGAACTGAGCCGGATGCACTTTAGTTCAATCACGCAGCGGGAGGCCTAGTACAGAGGTAAATGCACACTTTAGTTCTGTCACTCAGTGTGAGGCCTAGTACAGAGCTGGATGCATGCTTTAGTGCTGAAGCCTACAGAAGAACGATAAGTGGAATGCTTGAACTAATATTAGCCACTGGTTACAGTGTAGGGAGGACATGGCCTGGGAGTTTGGGCTCGACTGTTCATATTGGGGCAGAGTCAAGATTGATTTGCATACCTCTTTCATACTGACCCTACAATTCATTTCTCTTCATCTCACTCTTTCAGGTTCTTTTTCATTGATTCTTTTTCCATTTGTCACTGTTTTCCTTTCTTTTTCCATATTCTGCTTTTGTCTCTCTTGCTATGGCTCAAACTCTGATGATGAAAAATAAGATTTTAATACTTCATGTAGAGATGGCTGATCACGAAGTACTTAAAGGGATGACTAGCTTGTGGTGATTAAGGACTCCAGGCCTGATTTAGATTTTGGCAGGTGAGTTACTGTGTCACAACGGTGATGGATATCCCGTCTGCCAAAATATACATTCCATACGATATAGTAGAATTTATACTTCAGCGTACGGGATATCTGTCACCGTTGTGAAGGAGTAACTCATCCACCAAGATACAAATCAGGCCCTCAGTCTCTCTCCAAAGCACATTATGTCACTATTACCCTGACTTTGCAGGCTAGTGGTCTTATAACTGCTATCGTAATCGATTAAGCCTTTTATCCATTAAAGGCAGGGGTATGAGAGCCTGAGGAGTCTCCTCACTGTTCCTGAGAAGAATTCAGACATTCCAAATAACACTGTAGTAAAAATGCATGAAAACCAATTAAAACCATCTACAGGAGATCTCACTTGTGGGGTTAAAGCTCTAAGATAGGCCATAGCATCTCGAAGGGCCCAGCGCCTGCTATGCTTCACCTGAAGCTCTCCTTGGACAGAGAAGGAGGACTGACTGCTTGCTCTGGATTGGCCTCTGCAGTCAAGTACCCTGGTGTCCTAATAACATTCTTCCAGAACAAAGAACGATTACCACACCCTGAAGTCTGATGGCCTGCTTACCTCATTGCAATCTTATGAAAAAGGAAGACTGAGCTCAAGATTAAGACTCCCTTTGGATTACAAAATCTACTTTTAGCTTTAATTTCAGTTTCTGATGACAGTCATTCCTAGAGACAGAAAAGTATATGAGGATCCTGCTGCCAAGAGTTCTTTCTCTTCTACACATGGACAGTAGACCTTAAGAGAGCTACTGCTGCTGTGTGTTAAAAGCCTGTTCCATCAATGGAAGGGGGCCCGGGAGGCACAGACATTTTGGTTGGTTTGTTTCTCCATGAGTCACATACCAACAGTGCCAAGAACCAAAAACACTGATTCCCCAACACAGAATAGTCCATCTGCACTCACTGAATCTCCATAATGTTAGCACAGACCAATCTACTCTACAGGTAAGATTCATCAGCTTTCTCCCTGCTTCCAAGGAAACCCAGAGGAGTCCTCCAGACATATGCCTTAGCCCACAGGTGTTGGATATCAACAAGAGTAAGGTTCCCTGAAAATTTCAGACTCATCAGTTCTACGTGGCTTTTTCCATGGGAATGCCTACTCTGCAGACATTATACCTGGCACAGGTAAAATGTGATGCTGGGCTTTACAAACTGACACATCAGGCCCAATGTGTCAGTTTGTAAACATGAAGCAGTGTAGTGCAAAGCTAATGCCCTTGCAGCATCCAAAAGAAAAAATGACAGAGCGGTGGCTCAAGGTGCTTGTAAATGAGGCCCTAAGTGCCTGACGTCCAGGCACTCAGTGACAAGAGTAACCACTGATGGAGTGTGACTGCTCTAAAACATCAACAACTCTTGAACCTAGACTGTTTATGTCTTTGTTTATTCGTGAACCCCCACTGGAAGCATGCCCATTGCTTCCAATTGATCCCCCACCTTCCAGGGGGCTCAGCAGCTGCCAGGCCACACACCTTGAAGAGGAAGGAACAAATGTGGCGTAACGGCCTTAGCCGCTGACTTCAGAGCTGCGGGAGCCAGGTCTGAGTCTCAGAATTGGCTCAACATCCTGTGATGCGGGCAAATCACTTAGGCGGTCATTCTGACTTTGGCGGGCGGCGGAGGCCGCCCGCCAAAGTCCCGCCGTCAGAATACCGCTGCGCGGTCAGAAGACCGCCGCGGTAATTCTGAGTTTCCCGCTGGGCTGGCGGGCGACCGCCAGAAGGCCGCCCGCCAGCCCAGCGGGAAACCCCCTTCCATGAGGATGCCGGCTCCGAATGGAGCCGGCGGAGTGGAAGGGGTGCGACGGGTGCAGTTGCACCCGTCGCGATTTTCAGTGTCTGCTTGGCAGACACTGAAAATCTTGGTGGGGCCCTGTGAGGGGGCCCCACGACACCCGTTACGGCCAGCCAGGTTCTGGCGGTCAAAACCGCCAGAACCAGGCTGGCAGTAAGGGGGTCGGAATCCCCATGGCGGCGCTGCTTGCAGTGCCGCCATGGAGGATTCCCTTGGGCAGCGGGAAACTGGCGGGACACCGCCGGTTTCCCGTTTCTGAACGCGGCTGTACCGCCGCAGTCAGAATGCCCATGGGAGCACCGCCAGCCTGTTGGCGGTGCTCCCGCGGTCGTTGGCCCTGGCGGTTCATGACCGCTAGGGTCAGAATGACCCCCTTAATCTCCCTGAGTTTACAGATCAGCGCCTTCAGACCCTCACAGCGATTTGACACGCTTTAAAAATCCTGAATTGTATTTATTTATTCCGCAAGACTTCTCTTTGCTGAGGTAGGTACTCATCTGCTACTCTCACACCTTGCAGCCAGTACTTAACTTGAGTCGATAGTTGCCTGGGGGGTCTTCTGGCACTCATTTTTGGGGACCTGCACTTATTTTTCCCTCATCAAACATTTACTAGAGCAAGAGTGAGAAAAACATACAAAGTCGAAAGATGGAAGAAGAGAAAGACAGAAACACCAACACAGGGTGAAAAAACAGGAACCTGCAAGAGTGAGATAAAAGGGCACAGAGTGTTTGGTAGTGAACTAAAGAAGCATGAAGTGGATTTAAAACTACGCAGCTTTGGGATCCTGTGTGCTGACATTTAGTAGCACTGGCTGAGGGCTTCTGAGCAGAGCTATGGCACCCATACACATTCTTTTATAAATTAAGCACCGTTTGCAGTTTTTCATGAACTCAACCAATACGGGGATCCCTAACTGTACAGTGTATCACAGTTCCATCATATATCCTTGGGACACTGCAACTTTTTCCAACTTTTGCATTCTTGGTGAGGGTGTCATTTACCTACAGTCCTATGAGGAGTGGATTGTATACTGCACTGCTACATTAGCCTTTTTCTGTTATCATTATTCTGAACATATACATAGTATGACTTTGCAGCACTTTCTGTAATATTTCAGACCAGAGTCCGAATGGGGTTGTGGAGATTTGCTGTCTATAAGGATGGAGTAATGTGTGTCATAGTTGAGTGTGCCTTATATGATGACTTATCACAAGTGGCATGGTAACTGCAGGAAATTGTTTTCATAACAGTAATGTGCAGTATCACTTCACCATTAGAGAGATGAGACTACCTTGCTCGGTAACGGGCGCTTGGTGGGTTCCAAAGGTGAAGCTAGAGGACAGCATTGTACTAGATTGTTTATGTATCTCACATCTCTTCAAAGATCTAGAAAATAAATTATGATTATTTTTTCCAGATATGCGTCCCCTATTTCATATACCCTATATGAACACAGTGATCTCTCTGGCATCTACAGGTATCAGTGTTGCACAGTGGTCTATTGCCTATATCACCACTGTCTCCCAAGGCAGGTCAGTGGCAATGCATGACTTAGGGCCTCATTCATATCTCAGCAATATGTATCCTCTGAAGCAACGGGGACATAGTATACATACGTCAAGACAAAAGGTCCGTCCATCAAATTTAAACCAGGCAGACCTTAGGTTTAATCAGGCGCAAACCACTCCATCTCTGCCGTGATAAACCTCTCCGATGGCCCTGCGGAATAAGGGCCATCAGAGGCATTCCTCTAATTCTGTCCGCCTAATTTAAATGGCCAGAATTAGAGGTCTGTTTTCACTGCTCATCAATGCCAGGAAAACTTTGGCAGTAAGAGACAGTGAAAACTACTAAATGCTCCCCCAGACATAGGAGCCCTCTACCATGGCGAGGGGAGCATTTTTATTTTTCATTTTCATATAGAAAATACTGCTTTGTTGTTTTATTTTTGAAAAAAAAAACAGTTTAGTGCAGGGTTCTGTCAAAATGATGGAGCCCTGCACCAAACTCTGAACAGCACTGATAGGAACTGCAGTGACTGTGGTTCCTGCCAATGCTTTACAAATTATTGCCAGCTCAGCAGCCATTTCTTACTTTTGCAGGTGGCTTCTCCGTTGGGGCTGCAGCATAATTTACCCTGTCTCCCTGATGGAGAAACCGGCCGCCACCACTAAAAAAATTAAGGGGGTCATTCCAACCCTGGCGGTCGGTGTTAAAGCGGCGACAAAACCGCCAACAGGCTGGCGGTCCAAAAAATGGAATTCTGACCCTGGCGGGAACCGCCAACACAGCCCGCCACTTTAACACTCCGACCGCCACGGCGGGACAGACAAACAGCGCGGCGGTCACCGCCAACAGGCAGGCGGCAGACAATGTACCGCCCACAGTATCACAACTCACCAATCCGCCGCCTTTTCCGGGGCGGGAGCCCCGCCGATAAAAACACGGCGGAAACAGACTACGAACGGGAAAACGCTCACCTCTATACACTCCACGAGGACGGAGGACAGGTTGGAACCCGAATTAAACATCCTACCAGCTCTTGTCTACCTGCTCATCTATCACCAGTACGAACTCCGGCGCAGAAGACAACGGTGAGTACTGCACCTACGACACAGGGGAGGGGGGAGGACGAAAGGTTACGGGCACACACATACGCCCCCCCCCCAACTATCAACATACCAATGCAGAGCAACAACTGAGTGACACCCCCCAAGCCCCCCTGAAAAATGCAAAGACACAATTAAATATTAATTTAAATTTATGTATAAATTAGGTTCATTAAAGTCATGGAAAATTATCGTCATGAAATATCAAAGCAAAAATCATGAACAGTGCGAAAGCTATGTACATAGTCAATAAGTCCTACTCAGTGTGTCAAATATCCACAGTCCATGGGCCAATATCTACCAAACACATGGGCAAAGCCCACACAGGAGACCTGAGTCCGTTGGAGAGAACACTGCTGGGGCATCAGATGACAAAACTACAGGCACCTCAGGGGGAAGGGAAGGGGGGGCACCTCAGCCACAGGAGTCAACGACGCCAGAACCACTAAGGGGCCACCATGCCCACTGTGCCATCCTGGGGAGTGCAAAGCCACAGTCCATCAGGTGGATTACAGACTCCACTGGTCATGGAGGAGGCAGGGTGCCCAGAGTGCAGCGTGAACACTAGCTCGACACAGAACCGGCACTGTCAATGGGCCAGCGGAGCGGTGCTTGAGATGAAGGGCCCAGCGGAGCGGTGCTTGACAGGAAGGGCCCAGCGGAGCGGTGCTTGAGACGGCAGGGCCCAGCGGAGCGGTGCTTGAGACGGCGGGGCCCAGCGGAGCGGTGCTTGACAGGAAGGGCCCAGCGGAGCGGTGCTTGAGATGAAGGGCCCAGCAGAGCGGTGCTTGACAGGAAGGGCCCAGCAGAGCGGTGCTTGACAGGAAGGGCCCAGCGGAGCGGTGCTTGAGATGAAGGGCCCAGCGGAGCGGTGCATGACAGGAAGGGCCCAGCGGAGCGGTGCTTGAGATGAAGGGCCCAGCGGAGCGGTGCTTGACAGGAAGGGCCCAGCGGAGCGGTGCTTGAGATGAAGGGCCCAGCGGAGCGGTGCTTGACAGGAAGGGCCCAGCGGAGCGGTGCTTGACAGGAAGGGCCCAGCGGTGCTTGAGATGAAGGGCCCAGCGGAGCGGTGCTTGACAGGAAGGGCCCAGCGGAGCGGTGCTTGACAGGAAGGGCCCAGCGGAGCAGTGCTTGACAGGAGGGGCCCAGCGGAGCGGTGCCTGTCTTCTCGGCGGGGCCCTGTTCAGCGGTGCCTTTCTTCTCGGCGGGGCCCTGTTCAGCGGTGCCTGTCTACACGGCGGGGCCCTGTTCAGCGGTGCCTTTCTTCTCGGCGGGGCCCTGTTCAGCGGTGCCTTTCTTCTCGGCGGGGCCCTGTTCAGCGGTGCCTGTCTTCACGGCGGGGCCCTGTTCAGCGGTGCCTGTCTTCACGGCGGGGCCCTGTTCAGCGGTGCCTTTCTTGTCTATCAAGGGAGCCAGACCTGGCCAGGACTCCCTGCTTAGTCGCCCTCCGACCGTGCAGTTGCTGGACCCTCCTGTGACGGAGTCCTGGGCCCGTGGGTGTCCTCCGTCACACCCGGGATGGGGCTTGTGGGGCCCTCCTGGTCCGCGCCCCTGCTGGCTGACTTCTCCGCCCTGCTGCCCTTGCCCTCCTTCAATGAGGCTCTCTGGCCCTTGCCTGCCCTTGATGTTGTGGCAGGTGACAGGCCACGACTTTGCTCCTTGGGGGCAGCCGTGTCAGCCTTCTCACGGCGGCCCTTGGTTTTCCGGGTTCTCTTTCCAGGGGGGGGGCTGACTGTTCCCTTGCTGCTGGCCGATGTATCTGTGCTGGGAAAGGGTGGACTCCAAAACCCGTGCACAATGGTCATACTTGATGCAGGGCTGGTGGTGGCTGAGGTGCTCTTCGGACTCTTACCAGATGGAGGGGGTGGGTCAGGTGGTGCAAAGAGGTCAATTTTGGAGAGGAAAAGTTTTTTAGGAGCAATAGGAAGGGTAGGTGCAGTGGGTATGGGAGTGGAGGGAGAGGATGTGGTTGTAGGAGAGTCAGGTGTGCTGTCTATGGGTGCAGGTGCTTGTGACGTAGGCTGACGTGTGGTGGTTGGCTGTTGTGTGGGTGGCTGCCTGCGTTTGTGTGTTTTGGAAGAGGGGGTGACAGACACAGTGGGAGAGGACACAGGGGACGTGTAAATGGCAGTGGGGGTGGTGACTGCACGTGTGCGGACTGTACTGGAGGGTGTGGAGGTGATGGAAGTACTGGCTGATGGTGGTGTGCATGCACGTGTGAGTGGAGACGTCACAGGGAGGGGGGAGGGCGAGGAGGAGGAGGGGGACACAGAGGTGGTAGTGACTGTTGCCATGGCTGCATCTGGATGTTGCTTGTGTGAATGCTTGTGGGATCTGTGGTGCTTATGTCTGGATGAGCTGCCCTTGGGTGTTGAGGTGTGTGCAGGCTGGTCTGATGGTGTGGACGGGATAGGCTGAGGAACAGGAGACTGGGAGACGGTGGAGGCAGTTAGAAGAGGGAGGCTGGAAACAGGGACAATGGCTGTCGTCAGTGCTGAGGCCAGAGCATTGAACGATCGTTGATGGGCAGCCTGACCCGAATGAATGCCCTCCAGGTATGCATTGCTCCGATGCACCTCCCTCTCTACCCCCTGGATGGCATTCAAAAGGGTAGACTGCCCAACAATGATGGTCTGTAGGAGGTCAATGACCTCCTCACTGAGGGCAGCAGGGGTAACTGGGGCAGGGGCTGAGGTGCCTGGGGCGAAGGAGATGCCCGCCTTCTTGGGCGAGCGGGCACGGAGCGAAGGCTGAGGGGCTGCTGGGAGGGCAGAGCTGGTGCACTGGGTGGCTGCTGTACCTGTTGAGGCGGGGGGCACGGATGTTGCCGCCACCGCTAGGGAGCTCCCTTCCGATGACGTGTCAGTGTCGCTGGTGTCACCACGGGTCCCCGTTGTGGAGCTCCCCTCGCCCTCCGTATCACTGGTGACCTCGGTGTCTGTAGCATGGCCCACCGGGGCCTTGTGAGTTGCAGCTCCCTCGTGCTCCGATGCCAATCCTCCTCCGCCTGATGATGCTAATGCACACATGCACAAGAAGATAAAGAAAAAGGGTGGGAGGAGAAATAAAGACAGGTTGAGTGCATGCATTGTCAACACCGTTGTCGGAGAGGACAGACACAGGAGCCTACAGCACTACGCCGCGCAATCGGGGTACACTACTCAGTATTTGTGACTAGGCCTACAGGTCTATGGACAACAAATGCACACATGGGTGATGCTGGACCATGGATTGCTGTACTTGGCACCCTACAGAGGTGGGGGGCGGGGGCACAGGGCCATGCCTAAAGGAGGGGACTACACTACAGAAAGCGCCCTGGCCTAATGTCACCCACAGCCCTCCTCCCCCACCCAGGCACCTCCACTGCGCGTAAAGATAGCAGAATGTGCTGGTACTCACCCCCTTGTGTCTGCTGTGATGTCCTCACGCGCCCATCCAAATCGGGGTAGGCCACCGCCAGGATCCGGGACATCAGGGGGGTCAAGGTACGACTGGCACCCCTCCTACGTTGGGAGGTCATCCCCAGCAGTGACTCTGCGGTCTTCCTGGTCCCGCGGCGGATGTCCTCCCACCTCTTTCGGCAGTGGGTGCCCCGTCTGTTGTGGACCCCCAGGTCCCGAACTTCCTTGGCGATGGCACGCCAAATGTCGACTTTCTGATGGGCGCTGACCTATTTGACATGTACAGGGTGGGAAAGGAAATTTCAACATTTTTCTGCATGTTAGATGTGATTGCCCCCCCCTCCCCAACCCTGCCATGTGGCACATGCTCTCATCTGTCGTGCCTTGCACTCCTCATTCGCTCCCCACCCCACCATCTTACATCCACCATACACAACCCAGGCATAGCCCATTCAACGTGCACCCAGTGTACTTACCTGTTGGTCTGGAGGACCGTAGAGTAGCGCATACTGGGGCAGGACCCCATCCACAAGTTTCTCCAACTCTTCTGAAGTGAAGGCAGGGGCCCTTTCCCCAGTCGCAGCAGCCATTGTCTCTTCCAGACCGAGGTCACAGCAGCACTTGCAGTATAGGTCCTCTCCTGTGGATGATCAGGTCTCGAGTGATTAAGCAGATAGAAAATGGCGGTCACGCCCGCGGCGGTGCGTACCGCCGCGGTGCGTACCGCGACCGCCGGCGCACATCGTCATTGGCTCCTGAGACCCATAGGGTGCAATGTTAACCAATGCGCCTTTGCACAGCGGTCTTCGACCGCCTACCGCCACGGTGTGCCACGCCAGCGTGTTGACCTCACATCCCACTGTCACACTTCTCAGGTCAGGCAGCCGCCATTACACGGGCCCACATGGCTTAATTGCTACTGCGTCACACAGGCCTAGGCCTTGCATTGCCACTCATACAAGCCTTTCAATGCATAGCGATTCGTGTACTGGCCAAGCTGGGTGAACTAACCTGTGGGTTGCTTGACTCTGTGCTCCATGTTGTCCTTCCTAGGCACCGTCCGCTGGGACTTGCGAGGAGAAGGATGAATCCTCCTGTGTACCGACCGCTGGTGGACCTGTCGACAATGGAAGAACGACATATTATACTTCGATACCGACTTGACCGAGCCACTATACATGAACTGTGTGCCCAGCTGGAGCCAGACCTGATGTCCCCCATCCGCCAACCCACAGGGATTCCCCCTCTGGTGCAGGTTCTGTCAGTACTCCATTTTTTGGCAAGTGGGTCTTTTCAGACAACAGTGGCCATGTCATCAGGGATGTCTCAGCCTATGTTTTCTAAGGTTTTGTCCAGAGTGCTGTCTGCCCTGATGAAATACATGCGGAGATACATTGTTTTCCCTGAGGAGGGTGATTTGGCCACTGTGAAGGGTGATTTCTATGCCCTTGGACATATCCCCAACATCATTGGTGCCATTGATGGGACCCATGTGGCTTTAGTACCCCCAAAAGACAATGAGGAGGTGTACAGAAATAGAAAAAATTACCATTCGATGAATGTCCAGGTGGTCTGTTTGGCTGACCAGTACATCTCCCATCTAAATGCCAAGTTCCCTGGGTCAGTGCATGACGCGTATGTCATGCGAAATAGCAGCATCCCTTATGTGATGGAACAGCTACAGAGACACCGTGTGTGGCTAATAGGTGACTCTGGTTACCCCAACCTGCCTTGGCTATTGACCCCCGTGAGGAATCCCCGGACCAGGGCAGAGGAACGGTACAATGAGGCACATGGGCGAACTAGGAGGATTATAGAACGGACCTTCGGGGTCCTGAAGGCCAGGTTTAGGTGCCTGCATATGACAGGTGGATCCCTAATGTACTCACCAAAGAAGGAGTGTCATATCATCGTAGCCTGCTGTATGCTTCACAATCTTGCATTGCGACGCCAGGTGCCTTTACTGCAGGAGGATGGTCCAGATGGTGGTGTTGTAGCAGCTGTGGAGCCCGTGGAGAGTGAAGAGGAGGAAGACGACGGGGACGACACGGACAACAGGGACACAGTTATCCAACAGTATTTTCAGTAGTACACAGGTAAGAATCACCCACGCCATTTTACATTTACTTCTGGCCTCCTGCATCTCTACTTTCTGTGTTTCCCCCCAGTTCCTTTTAACTGATTTTTGACTTTCCCTTCCCTTTTCAGAGCTGTATGACCCACAGCGTGACTTCTGCTTTGTTTGCCCATGGACTAATGCTTATTGACACTGGTATGTTGTCATCACAATGTAAATGAACATTATTGCACCGTTATGTGTAATACATTTGTAAAGAATACAAGCAGACTCCTGAAATTTGAAGTGCAATTGGTGATTTATTTTAAGTGCTGCGTATAGGTCCATGATAGTAAAACGGTGATGGGTGGGGGTGGAGTAATGTCCATGGCAGAGTCCAGTTCTCAGTAGCACAGGTGCATTGCCCATATGCCTGTGGAAGGATGGAGCAGGGGCAGTTCAAGGTTGGACAGGGTGACAATGTGGGACAGTGGGATGACATCAGGGGGTATCTTATGCTGGCGGGGGTCTTGGCATCCTACTCTGTCTTCTTGTGTGATCTCAGGTTCCGCTTGCGGGGTGGTTGATCTTCAGCAGGAGGTGGGGTTCTGGTGGCCTGTCGTTGTGTGGGGGCCTCCTGTCCACTAGCGCCGGCGGAGGTGGTAGGCTGTTCGTCGTCCGGGCTAGTGACAGGGGCCCTTTGGGGTGCCACATGGTCCCGCAATGTGGTGACTATCTGGTTGAGGGCCAGGACGATGGTCCCCATTGCGGTACCGATGTTCCTGAGTTCGTCTCTGAACCCCATGTACCGTTCCTCCTGCTGTGCCTGGATCTCCTGGAACCTGGCCAGTACCGTCGCCATCGTCTCCTGGGAGTGGTGGCATGCTCCCATGATGGTGGTGAGGGCCTCTTGGAGAGTGGGTTCCCTGGGCCGGTCAACCCCCTCTCGCACAGCATCCCTCCCAGTTCCCCTGTTTCCCCGGGCCTCTGTCCCCTGGACAGTGTGCCCCCTACCACTGCCCCCAGGTCCCTGTTGTTGTTGGGGTGGTGGGTCAGCCTGGGTGCCCTGTAGTGGCGGACACACCGCTGATTGACGCGTCCTGGAGACAGAGGCATGGGCCCGCTGGGTGGGAGCTGTGCTGGTATTCACAGAGGGGGTTGGGTCTGCTGTGGCCTGTGTCTGTGTGTGGGGAACCGACTGTCCAGAGGTCCCCGATGGTCCGGGCTGGTCATCAGGTTCTAGGTTGACAGAGCTGCTGTCATCAATGGGGGCCTGTTCAGGGGGCGGGATGGACAAATCTGGACCCTCCTGGCCGGTGTGTTGGCGTTCGGGCCCTGCAGAGGTAAAAGAGTATGGTTATTGCTTCTGTGTGTGCCATGGCCTGCGATTTGTGGGTGCCCTTTTCCCCCAGTGCTGGCATTCCCTTGTGGGAGGAGTTGTGAGGGTGGTTTGTGGGGGGGGATGGGTATGTGCAGTGGTCATGCTTGGGTGATGGGTGTCCATGGTTTGTGTTGGCATTCAGGGCTTGGTGTTGTGTTGGGTGGGTTGTGCTGGTGAGACATTGGCAGGGGGGGTGTGTGCTGGGGGGTTGGGGGTGAGGGAGGGGGTGTGGGTTGGCATGCTGGTGGTTGGGGGGGTGAAGTAGTTGGGATTAGACTTACCAGAGTCCATTCCTCCGCCTACTCCAGCGAGGCCCTCAGGATGCAGGATGTTCAAGACCTCTTGCTCCCATGCTGTGAATTCGGGTGGAGTGGGTGGGGGTCCGCCGCCAGTCTTCTGCACAGCGATGTTGTGTCTTGACACCATCGACCGCACCTTCCCCCGTAGGTCGTTCCAGCGCTTTCGGATGTCTTCCCGGTTTCTGGGATGCTGTCCCACAGCGTTGACCCTGTCGACGATCCTTTGCCATAGCTCCGCCTTCCTGGCTATTGTGGTGTGCTGCACCTGTGTGCCGAATAGCTGGGGCTCTACCCTAATTATTTCCTCCACCATGACCCTGAGTTCTTGGTCCGAGAACCTGGGGTGTCTTTGGGGTGCCATGGGGTGGTGTGGGGTGGTGTTTGTGGTGATGAGTGTGGTGTGTTTGGTGGTGTGTGGTGTTCTGGGCGTGGATGTAGTGTGGGTGATGATGTTGTGTTCCTCTGTGTGTTGGGGTTTTCGATAGCTGTGCTCTCTCTCTCTCTCTCTCGCCTTCTCTCCGAATTTCTGGTAGTGGGGGTTTGTGGGTGATGTGGGTGGGTGTTTTATAGTTGATTGGATGTGTGGGAGTGGTGTGTGTATGTGTATCAGGTGTGTGTATTTTAAATTGTCCAATGTGGCTGTGTTTTGTAAAGGTGTGTGTATTTTGACCGCAGCGGTGTGTACCGCCAATGGAATACCGCGGTTGAAAGACCGCCGCGTGGATTCGTGGGTCGTAATGGCATGGGCGTGTTAGTGTTGGCGTGACGGTGGAGGTTTGGTCATCTCCAGTTTATCGCTGACCGCTGATGGGGCGGCCTTCCGTGGATGTCGGGTTTTTGGCGGTTTGGCAGTTGTGGGTCAGACTGACCGTGGCGGTTTACCGCGGCGGTAGGATGGCGGTCTTCTGACCGGCGGTAAGGGCCTTTTACCGCCGAGGTCAGAATGACCCCCTAAGTCCTAAGTCACTGGATAGAAGTCCACCAGCAGAGGGCAGCAGACTGCCGTAACACAACAAAAATGTTTGCTAATGCTCTTTGAGATATCAAGATTACCCCAGACAGGAATGCAAAAATTAATGCACAGGCCCGCCTCCCCGCTCTGCAGAGCTGAAGACATGAATGCTAAAGTTAAAGTCTTAACCATAACCAAGGATCCTTTTCCCAGGACCCTCCAGTTTACTCGCAGTGTAGAGTTATGAGATCACTCTACTGGGAGGACACAATCTGTTGGATAGTAGAGGCTTCAGACCTGCTGTGTATTTATGTGTGCTGTGCTTAGTTTGTGCATGGGTTACAAGTGGAGAGTATCAGCACTCATTTTTGGGAACTGGGACTTGTTTTTCATTATTAAACAAAATATGGAAAAAGAGAAAAGGAAGGAAGAGGGAGGGAGGGAGGGAACGATAGGAATACAGAGACAAGGAAAGAAATGACTGAAGAGAAATAACCTACAAGAATTAAATAAAAAAGACTGTAAATGTAGGGTGGTGAAACAAAAAGGCATGTGGGCGAACGAGAACTACACAGCCATGTTATTCGGAAGCCCGGCGTTCAGGGGCACTAGTGTTAGACTCATAGGAAATACTGTAGGCACCTTCACTTATTTTTGACAAATTAAGTACTATCTTTGCGTTACCCGGAAGTCCTATAGTTGATCCCCATTTTGTATAATGTGAGTACCATTATTTAACTGCCAAAGTGACAAGTCACGATTTCCATCAATGGACTGCAACTTAATTGTACGGATATTCGAACAACGATGACACCGGATGGATCAATCGTTTTCATGTATGTGCGGGAGACTCTCTTCACTTTGACAAGGTTCCCAGTCACAGGGATTCTAAACATACCGTCTTAAAGACTTATCACTCCATACTGAAACCAACAGGAAGACACAGCCAGGTAGGGAAGCCTTCAGCCAGGCTAGGTAGGTGAGTTCTGTAACTACCTTTGAAAGGTACAATTTTTATGGATCTATTATATTTTGCAGTTTTATAAAATACAGCCATACTCGAAAAATTGGAGAATTAAAACTATGGATGCATAAAAAGCAAAATAGGATTATTTCCGAAATATATAAGGACAAGAAATATTTGAAGAAAAGGGCTATACAGTTCAGCCTGAGGGAAAATACTTCAGAGGGACAAAAAGTATAGACATGAAATTACAGCAGCACTTTTATCTCGAAAATGATTTCAGCAAAACTGCACCAAAGTCTAGAACTTCCGTGTGTCAAGTAATGACTGAGTTAATAACTTCAAAAGGCCCCTTCACTCGGTGAGAAATGTATAAATATACTTTCAAGTGTATTTGGAAACTATTTTCATATTATGACTGTTAGTTCGTATATTGAATGTTTCTATACTCATAAAAGGATATGTACCCTGTTTGTTTGCAACTATATATTTTTTTCTTGAAAGTGTATGTTTGACTCAATAAAATGTAATACAATATTTAAATGAAAACGGATGTCTGTTGTTTTGGTCAAATTCCTATTCCATCCTAGTTGGGGACATGAGTTTTCTTGACAGGTGGCGCCTCAAATCCTGTGTGGTTAGTCAGAGCAAGTCCCTTCTCAGCCCCTTACTCATGTGTGGCTTACTACCAGCCCCTCCATCTTCTCTAAGTCGACATATTGGTGTAAGGTTGGGTTGGAAGATTTGACACGTGGCCAGACAACTATTCTGTTTGAATTATCTTTAAATATTTAAAGCCCCCTAACAGAAGACAACAGCTCCCTTCGAAATAACCAGGGCAGCAAAATAAATAAATAACCTATCACAAAAAACCTGAAAAACCGATCTCCAAGTGGTCAATCAGCGCCCAAGTAAGAGTGACTACGCCCCAGTCCCGCAGGAACCTCATAGAAACTGCCCACAGGGTATCTCCCGCTTTTTCCCTTAGTCAGTGATTTAACGCTGTCCCTCGGCCTCCTGCCCTGTGAAGGCATCGCTAAACATGGAGAGTCCCTTGCTGAACTAGCCGCCAGTTTATGTCACGGGGAGTTTACTGAACCCCCAAAGAAGCATAAAAAACGAAAGTCGCACTCATTACTTCCGTTTATCTCAATAGGTGCAGAAGTCCCAGACTCAATCACTCGCAAGTTTTCCCTGGAGATCCACTCAGCACCAAATGCGTCTCCATTTATCATCGTCACACCTGCAGGACCGCAGCAGGTTGACAGCACAGGAGCAAGCATTAACCCCTTCCTTGCTGGCGGGACATTTCCTTCCTCGTGATGTACAAAGACGATAAGATGTGCATAGCTATCAAGCTTCCCGGGTCCATGCGTGATGTGCTGCCCCAGTCCATGTTTTTTTATTTGCATTCTGGGTTTCATAGCCCCATTTCTCACAGTCCCATTATATAATGGAAGAAACAAGTCTACAAGTCCCAGAATTTAAAGAAAAAACCTGGACTGGGCAGCACATCACCTATGGATCTAGTAACGTGGCAGCGCTGGACGTGCGAAGGGTGGGCTGCATCTATGGAGAGACTCAAAGAGTGGCTCAGGACGTTAAGCACAGGAAAAAGAGAAAAGGTCGGTGGTTGACTGTGACTGTGGGGACAGAGAGGAGAATGGGGCCGGTTGGAATGCAAGGAAAGCAGTGCAGTGACATCGCAATACTTGATTTTTAGGCAGAGGCTTACTAGGGAACACAGATAAAACTGATTGCCCCCCTGGAGTAGGTGACCATGAAGATTGTGTGCATGTTTATATATTTATATTATTCACTGAAAACGCACAAAGAGTAAAATGGAGCTCTATGTAAGGAAGGTAGTAATACTTTAACCTCAATTAACAAACAATGGAAATTCACTGAAAGTAACAAAGGTGAATGTGGATTTATATGTGAGAATGGTTGTATCATTTACATTTAAAACCTTAGATACTCAATTTAAGACCAGCTACTTTAAAGCTGCCAAGTGCTGGTGGGCTGGGGTTCATCTTCTGCGTGCCAAGGGTTAACCATCAATCCAATAATAGTCCAATAACAAGATAGATCCCTCACTGGATGTGACACCACTCAATCTCACATGCAAAGTGAGTGGGTATTGCAGAAGCACAGGTAATGGAGAGAAGGGTGACTGAGAAGTAAAATTGCTGCAAAAGGCAGAAACAGACAAAGGGCCTCAAAGAAAGTGACTACTGATAGAGCGGAACGTGGTAACAATTTACCTACGTTTGGACGCTCTTTAGGCCGATGAATCTTTTGACTAAGTGGGAACTCTCTGTACTATTAATCGATCACTCACCTTATATCGTTAATCAATAACGTACATAAGCAACACCTTGAACAACATAACACTTAACAATTAATCCAGAATACATTTCGGCGAACCCTGACCTTTCAGCCAGGAATGACCACACCAGTTTATTGCAAAATTAATGAGTTTATTTCCCTATATTAACAAAGCTAGCACAATATAGATGTGTCTCAACACCAAATGATAAACATAAATGAACATTAATAGCTGTCCATATCGTCGGAACAAGTGTAATCTATGTAGCATTTGAATCACAAAGCATTCGATAGTGGCAATGCAAAGCACTAATACGATAATCTGTAATGGGCTAATTGCGTACATTTAGTCAGCATAACAAGATCTCAAACTGCATCGTGCGACATATGGAATCCTCACCTAACCTCAAATTAGCATCGGCATGTGGGACTTCATGCAAAAACAATTTGGCAACATCAATTTAGAAAACTCCTAGCTAGGGTCCTTATCAAAATCAGCAGTTGGTTACCTAAAGGAAACACAATGCAATTTTACAATTTCCTTTCATAATTACCAATTCCAATCAGCAATCAATGAAGTCTTCGTCTCACAGATATCGTTTCTCGATCAGCATAGGACGGGACAAAGGGGCAGGGGTGAACGGGGCAATTGCCTCACAGCGGCAAAGTAAGGCTACTACTTCATGCAAAGGGGCAAATCAAAGTTAAAGTCTCTAGGGCAAGAATCATTAAAGTCTCTTTCTCTCGATTAGAGAAAGTATCAAAGTCTCTCAAAATGGCGTCGCAGCAAAATGGGTCATACTAGCTACGAAGTCAAAATGGCGGGATGTCCGAAGATAGAGAGAGAGCTTCTCTCTCGTGCACCTGATTTTTATAGACAACAGTTCAAGTCCTGTAGGGTCTCCATTGGTGGGTTCATAGGTTAGCTTCAAATTGACCAATCAAAAACGTCAGTTCTCAAGCTTTTACTTGAGCATACATTATCCTTGGAGATGGGTACGCAAGTTGCAACATTGTTTCTCCATTAGCTTACTCTCAGAGCCTCCATTGTCCGCACCTGCAAGCCGACCTTGAATTTAAGAGAAAATATGCCATGCTGGCACCAACTTTAAGATAAGCATGTGAGCAGTCTCTGTGGAAAAGTACAGCTTCAAGCAGAAATACACGTTTAATAGCACAGTGGAAAAATACGAACATTTAAACCGTGAGACCAGGCAACTAGGCCAAAGCCTCCGCTAAAGTAATGCTAAGCTAAGGCATTTCAAATAAGCAAATCGTAGCACACGTTTATGATTATGTCGGATTAGTGCAATTCTAATACACCACGTTATATAAAGCACGCATATAAATGATGGCAAACTACTCTGAGGGCACATTTTGTCCCCGTACAATCTTTATTAATTCGGTTAATGTCACACACGATTATGTCAGCACTACGTTTATGCGTTAATAAATCAAAACCTTCATTTTCTGCTTCATCACTTCTTAAAAACAAGCATCAGCAAAGCCAATAGATTTTCCCAATGCAAGAACCATTGGCTTTGGCGTTGTGGTTTAGCCATCTCATACATCAGTGTGCCTGCTATTCAGCATGGCTAAATGTTCGTGGAGTGGGGTGGGGTGAGGTAGATTGGAGTGGGCTAGATTAGGGTACAGTGGAATGGGGTAGATTGGGGTAGAGTGGAGGTAGAGTGGGACAAAATGGATCAGAGTACATTGAAATAGATTGCAGTAGCGTGGCGTGGTGTATGAGGTTGGAAAGGGGGTAAGGCTGAAGTAGGGTAGATTGGATGGAGTTGGGTAGATTGGGTAGTTTGGCATAGGGTGGATTGGGGTAGCTTGAAGTGGAATAGATTGGGATACATTGGGTAGAGTGGGGTAGACTGGAGTGGGGTAGATTGAACTGGGGTGGATTGCGCTGCAGTAGGTTAGATTGGAGTAGAGTGGTGTAGATTGGAGTGGAATGGGGTAGTTTGAAGTGAGGTGGGGTAAATTATGGTGGAGTGGGGTGAAATGGGTGGATTATAGTAGGGTAGATTTGAGTGAAGTTTGGTAGGTTGGAGTGGAGTGGGATATGTTGAGTTGTGATAGACAGAAGTGGAGTAGCTTGAATTGGGATAGATTGGAGTGGAGTTGGATAGAGTGACGTACATTCGATTGGGATGAGGTTGGGTAAATTGGAGTAGGGAGGAGTGGGGTAGATTGGAGTGGGGTTGATGGGGTTAGAGTCGGGTAGAGTGGAGTGGGGTAAATTGGAGTGGAGTAGGGTAAGTGGTGTGCTGTGGAGGGGTGTTTAGTGGAGTGGCGTGTTGTGTTGTGGAGTGAGTGGTGTAGATTGGGGTAGTGTGAAGTAAAGTGTAGTGGCATTTTGTAGAGTGGCGTGGAGTGGTGTAGAATAGAGTGGAAGGGAATAGAGTGGAGTGGAGTAGTGTGGAGTATGTATGCTTTAGTAGCACACTGCCAGTACAGACAACACAATTTCAATTGAAATGGCCATTATATTTGCATTGAGATGCAGTTTTACTGTGCACAAATTATAATATGTGCATATGTTATCACCTAATGTGTTGATGGGTTTTGATCATTGTAAAATATTTATTTTCACCACACTTCAGAATTACAAAAAATGTGCTTCATTTGTTCTCATTCTGATATCTTCTGGAACATCAGTACAACTCGTTTTTTTGTTGTGTGCTATAAAATACATCCTACTCCCTCTCTTCTCACATGGGCACTCAGTAAGATTGTCATATTAATTCTCTCACTTTGAAGTCAGAGAAAGAAAAGTAAACACCAAGCTCCCTCCAAAGACACAGCCTGACATTTGACCTCGGTCTTTGAAGGCACAACAAATGTGACAAGAGAAGTACATGATTAAAAGGCTTGTTTACAGAAAGTGAGTTTGTGGAAAAATACAGTAAGCTAGATTTGGGCAAAGAGAGGGACAAAATCAATCTGGACAGCCTAAAACAAAAAACCAGAACATAGCAAGCCAGAAAGTGTGAATTACAAACCACAAAGTTAATGGTCAGTAATGGACAGAATGCATTCTTACGGAAGTTTTCAGAATGTCCCCAAGATGTCATCAGCTGTGCTGTCTGGTGGCTTCGACCTAATCAACAATGTAAAGGTCTGATGAAATCCACATCATGAATAGTTCAAAGGATCAATTCAGTTTTTAGAGCATTGATGCATTGTGGAGGAGTCAGGAGTTCACAGACACAGGTGCCTCCCTTGTTGGGGGAAAACGAAGTCCCATAGTGCTATACGCTGCTAGTATTAAATGTACTTGCCTAGGAGCAGTAATGAGGAACATCACAAGAAAGTTCGCCAACTGCACTTACGACAATCTTTGTTTCTAGTTTGGATTTGGCAGCATCGATCTTGTTGGTATTGCTGCTTCTGCTACTGATAACTGAGAAAGATGCATTGGCCACATACTATTCGAGGAGCTAGAAAGAGCAGCACATTTGTAGCTGAATATACAAGTGATTAAGGAGCTGGGCCTTTGAGGATGGATATAGGCACTCAGAAGAGGAAAAGAAGAGGCCAAAGGCAAAGATATGACTTCACTACAGAAGGAGAGGTTGAGGACGTTATACTGGGGCTGAATCACTCTGGAAAGAGAGGCATAACTGCACCACTGTTATAAGCACTTGATTGTGCTCGAAAAACTCAGTACCATGGATATACATTTGCTGCATCTGTGCGTGTGAGCTGTTTGCAACCACAGCAGTCATAGGAGGAATTAAAAATGAGTATAATTGTGGTTGATAAATAATTCTTGCCACCTCAATTATATAGCTATCATATCAATTCCGCATCTTACCCATTTTGAGTTTGACTGTCTGAGACAAAAGGATTACTCATTAGTAGGAGTGGTTCCTTTTCCCTTTGTTATTGCACAATTCAAATGACTATTTTTATCACTCTCAGAAAAGGCATAGTTCCTGTACCCTCTGAATTTCTGTTTGATTGATCATTGACTGTAGTTTGGAATGTGATTCTGACGACTAACAAATTATGTTCTGCCTTATCATAGCTGTCAACATTTGCTATTATCCAAACATATCAATTTCATTAAATTATTTATATATTTATTTTGGAGTTGGATATTGTGCTTCAGGTAACCCTCCAGTTACTTCAGAATGGAAACGCATAGGTTGAGAGTACAGACTGATGATATAGGGGTGAAACAATGCGCAGGTCCGGTAGGTACTATTACCTGCGGTTTTGGTATTGCAGCCCCTGAGTGTGTAGAACGTTTATTACAGAAGCAACTCTTTAAAAAAAAAAAAATTTTTAGATGTTTTTTATTGAGTCAAATACAAGAACATTAACTTAACATTGCCAGGACAGAGATATGCAGTTGTGAATATATATGCATAAGGAATATTGTACTTGTAAATGCATATTTAAACATGTTCATGAATTAGGCAAATACAGCAATATAGTATCAAAGACTCCAAGTTTGAAGAAAGAAAGAAGAAAGAAAGAGGGAGAAGAGCTTTAGGGATAGAAAAGGGAATCAAGTGATAGCCATGTAGAGAGAGAGGCAATAGGCATTAGGTACAGCGAATTTAAGATGAAATAAGTATATATAAGAAGAAAAACAGGAAATATATTGACATTTTTTAAAAAGGAGGAGAAAAATCAATTTCCTTCGCAGTGCGTGAGAGATAGTTACTTAATGGCAACCATAGCTGATGACGTTTGAAGAAAGTTCCTGTTGAATCAAGCTTGTAGCTGTCAAGTCTATGATGATAACATGCAGAATTCCACAACTGTCTGAGAGTAATGTTCTCCAAAGATTTCCAGTTAGAAGCAATAATAGAGATTGCAATAGAAAGCAAAAGGTCCACCAATTTTCCAAGAGGCCTGAATGAACTCCAGATATCGTGTACGCCTCCCAAAAACAGTAATTCATATGACATTGGTAAGGAGATCTGAGCTATTGCTGAAATGCGAGACCATATTGAGGACCAAAAAGTAGATAGGGATGGACAGGAAAAAAACATGTGAAAGTCAGTACCCTGATGAGTGTGGCAGCGCCAACAATTGTCATTTTGTGCAAGTTTGAATTTGTAAAGGCGTACAGGAGTGTAGAAAAGTCTATTATAAAAAAAATATAGGGTCTGTGTGAGGCTTGCAGTGCGTGCAGTGGAATGTATCTTATACCATATTCTATCCCATAAAGAAGTTGGCCAAACAACACCAAGATCTGATTCCCACAATGTCTCAATTGGTGATTTGAGTCTAGGTGAAACAGACGTTCTTAAAAGTTTATAAATTCCACCTGCCCTAGGATAATTAGAAGTTACAATCGGGTGTGGAGATGATGCAAGAGAGGAATGATTATGATGTATAAGTCTATTGAGGGCCTCTTGGACTAGAGTAGCAAGAATAATATATTGGGATTTCATGCGAATAGGGAGATTGTAAATTGCTGAGAGAGTAGTAAAAGGGATGATAGAGTCTTTATGATATAATTGGGAAATGAGAAGAATACCTTTAGTCATCCAAGCCTTCCAACACAAGGTTTTACCTTGTTTCCTAAGCAAACTATTGTGCCAAATAGTACTGTTAAAGAATTGATTAATGGGGGTAAGATGCGAAATAAAAAAAGGTTTCAGTAAATTGACTGAATGGGAGATAGTGCTGGGCAACCAGAATTTTGGGGGGTTAGACATAAATATAATGTGTTTATGGGAAAAGGGAGAAATAAATGTTTCTTCCAAAGAGAACCATAGCTTTTTAGGGGCATCATTGAGTGTAGATAAATAGGGATGTATTTGCTTAATGCCAAAAGATTTGTGATAAGTTATAAAGTCAGGGAAATTAACTCCACCTTGTACTTTAGGAAGTTTTAATTTTGAGAGAGAGATTCGGGATTGTTTACCGTTCCACAGGAACTTGGATAGAATTTTATCAATTGAACTAAAAAGTAGTTTAGGTATCTTAATAGGAAGCATCATAAGGAAGAAGTTAATGATAGGGAGAAGCATCATCTTAATGGTGTCCAAGCGGCCCCACCACGTGAGATATAACGGAGACCATTTCTGTGTGAGATCTACAAGCTTTGCCGATAGGATTTCTAAATTAGTCCTTAATGTATCCTTGAGAGTAGTGCAGTACCATACCCCCAGGCATTTAATCTTAGAAGAATTCCAAGATAATCCTGCATCAAGGAATACAGAGCCAGTGCAATGAACATTAAGTGGTAAGACCACTGTTTTGTCTATATTAAGTTTATAGCCAGATACATCAGAATATAAGTTGAGCTCATGCAGGAATGCAGGAAGAGAAGTGTCAGGGTGAGACATGAACAAAAGAATATCATCAGCATATGCCATAAATTTGATGTGTGCATTATTAATTTGAAACCCCGTAAATTGTTCAGACGTTTTTGATTGGTATAGAAAAGGTTCGAGAGCCAAAATAAATAGTAAAGGAGATAATGGGCATCCCTGACGAGTACCCCTTTTAAGAGGGAAAAAAGGAGATCGGATACCGTTTGTTATAATCGAGGAACATGGTGAGGAATAAAGAATGGATATAAAATATCGGAATTTAGTACCTAGTCCATGCCATTCCAATGCTTTCGACAAGAAACCCCAGTAGACCCTATCAAAGGCCTTTTCTGCATCCAATGATAAAGCTGCCAGAGGAATCTTAAGTTTAGATGCCTTGTTAATAATATTTAAAAAGGTACGGGAATTATCTGCTACATTTCTATTAGGGATAAAACCAGATTGATGAGAATCAATAAGGTCAGGTATATATGAGAGTAAACGGAGAGCTAAAACTTTGGCATAGAGTTTACAATCAGTATTAATTAAAGATATGGGTCTATAATTTTTACAGTCAGTCGCATCCCGATCTTTTTTGGGAATAAGACAAATCATGGCCTCCGTAAATGAGCCAGATGCAGAACCTGACATTATAAAATGATTAAGTAATTGAAAGAGTTTGGGGAAAAGAGACTTAGCAAACTGAATAAAGAATTCTACTGTGAAGCCATCTGGGCCTGGAGCCTTACCCTTGGGGAGAGATTGTAAAGCTGTATATAGTTCGGTAAGTTGTAGGGGTTGGTCTAAAGATGAGAGGTCAATCTGCAATGGGTCCCTTGGTTTGAGATTAGAGAAATATTGGTTGAGAGATTCAACTGTTGGTATGTGTTCTGGAGTGTACAGGTCCTTATAGGAAGCGAAACACAATGCTATATCTTTATCTCTAAAGTGTTTAACACCATTGTTATCTGTGATAGATTTAATAGCTGTTTTTTCTTTTCTTTGTTTCAAATATCGAGCTAGAAGAGAACCAGCTTTATTGTTACCACCATAATATCTGGCATTTATTTTCAGGAGGGTGCCGCATGCTTGTTCAGTGGTATATTGGTTAAACTCCATTTTAGCTGAGACTAGGGCTTCAAGATGTGATTTACTAGTTTTGTGAGTATAGTATTCATGTTCTAGGGACTTTATATTTTCAAGGATGGAAGTCGATTTTTGTTGAGCAGACTTTTTTTTTGAGTGAGCGTAACTTATGATGAAACCCCTAGAGGCTGCTTTGAATGCATCCCACACAGAATGAAATGATAATTGATCACTATCGTTGATGTGAAAGTATTCTTCTATAAACTTACTGTAGGAAGCGATAAAAGTAGCATCTGAAAGTAGAGAGTTATTAAACCTCCATGAAGATGTTTTAGAACCATTAAGAAAAAGATCAAGGTCAGTAATCACAGGTGTGTGATCTGAAATCAAAATAGCACCGATTTCAGAGTTGACCATATGTTGCAATAAACCTTTACTCAGAAAGATATAATCAAGCCTGGAATGGGAATGGTGGGTAGGAGAATAAAAAGAGTATTCCAAGAGGCCGGGATTGCATAGTCTCCAGGAATCAGAGAGAGAATGGTGTAAAATAAAGTTTTTAAAAGCTTTGTGGGAGGCATGTGGAATGAAACAGGACGTGGAACGTCTATCCAAAAATGCATCGAGAATTTGGTTGCAGTCACCACCTATTAATAAATTGTTTGAGGAATGTTCAGAGACAATATGTGAAAGATTCTTCCAAAAATTTGGATCTGGATGTGTGGGGCCGTATATATTAAGGATAGTAAGTGAAATATTGTCAATTGTAAATGTAACAAGTACCCAGCGACCTTCTGTATCTTGATGCTGTGAAATTATGGTAGGTTTGAGAGATTTATGACAGAGTATAATTACCCCATTTTGTTTGTGATGGAAGGGGAGTAGAAAACGTCCCCCACCCATTGTTTTTTAAGCTTAATTGCCTCAGAGTCGTTGAGGTGAGTCTCTTGCAACAAAGCAATGTGGCATTTCAAACGAGCTAGGTGAGATAGGACACGCTGACGTTTAATGGGGTGTTTAAGCCCCTTAACATTCCAAGTAACAGTTCTAAGTTGCATAACAAGAAGTATTAATAAACAACTGCTGTAACAATGAAAAAACTAGGCATATCAATATTGCAAAAGCAAAGAAATGAGGAAGAAACAAGATAGTAAAGAAAAAGAAAAGGAGGAAGATGACCTCCAGAAGTTGTATATACATGGATGTGGCAATACAGGGACTAAAGTCCACGAAAGCTAAAAAAAACAAGATAGAAAGTGAATACCCCGAAAGGTAGAGGGACAGCGGAAAACCTGAAAAGACAGGCAAGAGTGGCTTCAGCACAAGAAAAGTGATATTAGATATTAAAACATATGAAGGCAAGTTTCATGGAAGAAAAAAAAAAAAAACATACAAACGAAAAATGTACCATTCAGGAGACCAAATAACGTAATAACTACAGTAAAGGACTGTGACATGAAAAACAATAAAAATCAAAGCTTAATAGTGGAACGTGTAGGAGAACAGTTTGGATGGTGAGAAAGGGATACGGTTGGGAGAGGAACATGAGGATTGCACAAAGAAAACTATCTAAAAAAAAAATATATATATATATAAGAAGATAAGAAGATGCAGAGATGGAAAACCATGGATATAAATATTAAACATAACCATTACTATAAAACTGTCCAGAAATAAAAAAAAGAAGAACATTAAAGACAAATTAAATTATATCTTCAAGTAATTGCAGATGCTCCTAGTTCCATTGCTTCTGTTTTGTGTTGGTTAATAAACGTTTGTAGTGCTGAAGGTTCCTCAAACGAGTAAGATTTGTCCTTGAATGTAATTTTGAAAAGGCATGGGTGAAGAAGACCCTATCGAATATTCAAGGATTTGAGTTGTGGACGCAAGTCCAAAAACTGTTTGCGACGTGCAGATGTAGCAGGAGAGAAGTCTTGTGTGAAAAATACTTTATGACCTGACCATAGCAAAGAGCCCATCTTTTTGGCTTCCGAGAGTATTTGCATCAAGTCAGTAAATTGGAGCAAGAGAATAATAATTCCTCTAGGATGTGCACGAGGGCCAGTTGAAGTCTGTGGACCTAAACGATGTGCCCGTTGGATAGAGAGGGGAGAGGTAGGAGGCAAGCGAAGAATTGAAGGTATTGCTTTTTGAAGGAATGCAATCATGTTAGAGCCTTCAGAACCTTCTGGAATCCCAAAAAGGCGAAGATTATTTCTCCTATTTCTGTTTTCTAAGCTTTCAGTAAGCCTTTTAAGTTGAGCTATGTCTTTAGAGATCTGAGGATTGACAGTGTTACAATCTTCAAGGCTACTGACTCTCTGTTCCAGAGTACAAATTTGTTGTTCGTGTTGGGACCATTGCTCCTCAATACGTTGCAAAGAGGCATTAGTGTCCATCATAAAGGGCTTTAGTGCACGCAATTCCTCCATGACATCATCTAGATTAAGATGTGTAGGTGATTTTGAGGGAGAATCAAGGTCTTTTTTTGGGCGCTTGACGGAGGAGGTGTTAGATGTTTTTTTCGCAACTGCACCAGCAGCATGAGATGAAGAGGCGCCATCCTTTAAAAAGACTGCAGCACTATCCATTGTTAAAGTTGATGGTAGAGAAGATTTAGTTATATGTGTGCGCACCACTCGAAGACGATTTTTAGACTTGGAGAAAGATGATGACTGGCAACTCTGAGAATTATGTGGTCTCCCCATAAAAGCCAGCAGCAATTTGGTAATAGAAAGCCAGCAATGTGAGGTGTTGATGAAATTATATTACAATGAGAAGCTGCTGCCAGAAGTTTCCAACAACATAGCAAAATATAATAAAAAATATATAAATAGAAAATCCTAAATTATTTTCTCATAACAGGCATGACAGAATACCACAAGAGCAAAGCACTTTACTGCACGTAGTCAAACAATTGGTGACTAGTTTTAAGGGAACCTTCTGAAAAGGAAAAAAATCCCCTCCAAAGGAAAGCATTTACCATGTTATGAAGAGCAATTTGAAAGAGCTCCTTGACAAGAGCTGCCAGTGAATACTGAAAGTTGAAAAACTCAGCTAAATGTGTTTGAAGAGAGAGGTCAAAAGTTCAGCTGGCTGTCAGACGGTAATAAATATTCCATTGCAGAGGAAACTAGATTTGTAGAATCACATCCAGGCAAGCAGTTAAAAGTCAAATAGAAACATTTCTGTGAAAGTTTAGGTTTGTGCAGAGGCTTAATGCTGCAGATAAATAATTACCTCAGGCACTCACATGAAGTCTCTGAAATGACTTCAGAACTCAATGTCTCTGTAAGATAAAGGCATATTTATGCAGCTGCAGTGCTCCAGTGCTCAAAAATGCTGAAGAAATTAATAATTTTGATGTGAAAATATCTCCTTCTTTCCAGGAAGTGCTGAAGCCTCACGGAGCTCTAAAGAGCAGCGGCCATCTTGCGTGACCTCCAGCCACGCCCCCCCTAAGGAAGCAACTCTGAACAGTTGTTAGAAGATTTTGCACGCTCATGTGGTTTGGTTCGGATCTAGTGGTTGTCTGGAGCATTCCATAGTCTTTCACCTTGTACTTGAAGGGATCTAACTTCATGTTTCAGCCTCTTGGAAAACCATTAGTGGACTAGGGCAGTAGCATATGAGTGGAAGTTTCTGGATGTTGATTTATGTGGAGTTAGGTTCACACGTCTTTTTTATATTAATGGCAGAGCATTATGAATGTTCAGGGCAAGCTTGTTGTTTAACGTTTGGATCAACGTGATTTTTTATTCCAGGGGATTCATAGATTGCAGCGTCTATATCCAAAGCCTTAGCTGTCCGATAAGCACTCACTTGTGCAACAAATTAACCTTTCTTAACGCATTGTAGAGCGAATCATTTATGATATTTATCAAACTGAGACTATCGCTGGCTAGTTCTAGATGTATTTGCGTAGCGCTGAAACCACAAGACAACCAAGCACATAAATAATCCTCAGGGTATAGATCCGGGTAATAGTAATAATAATCAATCGAATCCGATACGGGTGTTTTAAAACTGCACAAATATACAGTAATAATAAGAAAAAGAAATGCAGCAAAGGTCATTTTTATAATTTGTGAAAAAGTAATGCAGCAAAGGAGCAAAGGACATTTTTATCATTTGTCAAAAAGTAATGCAGAAAAGGACATTTTTATCATTTGTTCTCTGAACTTATTATGAAACTTTGACAGCTGCCCAACTTCTTTTATGTCTCCAGTCGGGGGAGGGTCCTGTTCCATTACAGTCTACTAGAGCGGCAGGAGTGATGTTGCAGGGGCTGTTCCTCTTATATCTTGTGAGGAGGTTCAAGATATGATTGAGGTGGTGGTTTCAAGAGCTCTCCAGGCTGGGGCTATCCGGTCGAGTCGTTCATCTGCTGCTTCTACCTCCGTGGAGGCTGCTGGCTCATCTTCATCGGAAGAGGATGGTCCCTCTACCTCTTCTGGGGCAAATATGTGTCTGGTGAGGAGATGTGGAGCATTGTAGCTCACGTACGGGACAATTAGGGTTTTCCTGCTTTCAGCCTGCAGGGGAGTATTCTACCTTATTTCCTCAATATGTTACTCCTTCCCGCTTTGCTATGCCTTTCCGGGGGCCAGTAAAGGACCTGTTTTTCTGGGAATGGAAGGAGGTTGACAAAGCCCAGGTTCTGCATTTTCTCCTGAAATTGTATTTGCTGGAAAAAGAGTATTCTCTGCCTTCTTCTGTGTGTTTGGATTCCATGCTAGCTACTTTGATTGGTAAAACAGCTGTCAATCCTGAAGACTGTACTCTTTCTGATGCCACTGACCGGATGGTGGACTCTGGTATGAAAAGGGCTTTTTCTGCAGGGAACTTGACTCTTAGGATGGGTATTTGTTTCAGCTTATTCTGCACAGTCCTTGGTTCAGGACTTTGACAACCTTGCTGTGCAGGATGGGTCAGAATGTTCTGAATGACTGTCGGTTATGGAACAACAGGCCAGTTTATTAGCACATATTGCTTCTGATAGTATCCGCTCCTCGCCTATGGCTTCTAGGGTTGTGATTGGAGCCCGCAGATCTCGATGGTTGCAGCAATGGAAGGCTGATCCTGGGGAGAAGGTGGCTCTCCTGAGACTTCCTTTTGAAAGTCAGGCTCTGTTTGGTGATCAATTGCCTTCCATGATTTCTAAAGCCTTTAAGGACAGCAAGCATGCCTTGCCTTATAAGGGAAGTTCTGCATCAAGCAAGGGGTGGAAGTCGCATTCTAGGTCCTCTCCCAAGTTTGTTCCTAGGTCCTCTTCTTCCAGGAAGCATAGGTTTCAGCCTAGGTTTTCTCCAAAGAGGTCAGTTCGCTCGGCGAAGTGTGCTCCCAAGAAGGGCTCCTGACAATCAAGGTTATGGAGAGTGGCCAGTGGGAGGAAGACTGCGACATTTCCTGTCCAAATGGCAAAAGGATGTCACCGATCAGTGGGTCCCGAACATTTCAGAGAATGGATACTCCATAGAGTTTGATCTTGTTCCTCCAGACACAGGGTTTGTCCGACTCCTTTGCCTGTGGAAGAAGCAGACGGGGGACTTTGATGGAAGGAGTCCGAAATTTGTTGTTCAAAGGAGCCATTTGCAAGGTGCCAGTGGAGGAATGGGGAAAGGGGGCTTATTCTGTTCTGTTCATTGTTCCAAAACTGACTGGGGGTTTTCGTCCAGTCTTGAATCTCAAATGGGTGAATTCTTGGATCAAGACTGTGCATTTCCGGATGTTGACCATTCAGGATATTCTTCCTCTGATTACTCCAGGGGAATTTTTGGAGTTTCTGGATCTTCAGGGTGCTTACGTCCACGTGCCTGTCGCAGTTTCCTCTCAAAGGTTTCTGCGCTTTGCAATAGGCCCAGACCATTTTCAGTTCTGTGTTCTTCCCTTTGGTCTGAAGTCCCCTCCCAGGGTGTTAATGAAAGTGCTGGCTACTCTCGTGGCGCTTCTGCATGTGGAAGGGGTGTTTGTGCATCCTTACCTGGACGATCTGCTGATCCAGGCTCCAGACGCCGATCTCATGAGGCTTTATGTGGAAAGTGTCCTGGGGGTCCTCCAGGGTCACGGTTTCCTAATCAATTAGGGGAAATCATATTTGGTGCCTTCCCAGGACCTGGTGTTTATCGGGGCTCTATTTCTGACTCTGTGGGGTTGGTGACTGTTTCAGAGAGGAGGTGGAGGGGCCTTCAGGATCAGGTGAACGCTTTGCTGTCTCAGGTGGCTCCCTGGGCGCTTCAGTGGTTGCGGCTACAGGGTCACTTGGTTTCAGTGACACTCTTGGTTCCTTGGGCCAGGTTTCACATACTTTGTCTGGTCAATTAGTTGCTTTACCGGTGGTCTCTGGATCCTTGCAATCTTCTGGCCCGCATTCCTGTGTTGGATTACATTCGCCGGGGGTTGGGTTGGTGGATGGTGGCGGCTCCTCTCCAAATTGGGGTTCTTTTGTCTCCTCCGGTGCCTGTGGTGCTGACAACCGATGCCAGTCTCTCGGGGGTGGGGGGAATTGCTGGTGTCGGAGCAGGTTCAGGGGTTTTGGTCTCTGAGAGAATTGGAGAGGTCCTCGAATTGGAGGGAGTTGACTGCAGTCCGACTAGCTCTGGTGCGTTTTCAAGTGATCTTGAGGGGGGAGGCGTTGTTAGTCCAGACGGACAACTTAGTGGCCAAGTCTTATATCAACAGGCAGGGAGGGACCAGGTCCCGCTCGCTGAATCTGGTTGCTCGGGGCATTTTTTTATGGGCTCAGCATTCGGTTCTGTCTCGTCGGGCCACATACATTCAGGGGGCGGACAATGTTCTGGCAGATCAATTGAGCAGGGGCATTCCTTCCTCCCGGGATTTCTCCCTTCGGGTGTCTCTGTTCTAATGTCCGCTGCGGAGATGGGGTCGTCCGGTTGTGGAATTATTTGCATCCCCAGAAAATGCAAACGTGGGGAAGTTCTGCTCCCAGTTTCGGTGTCCTCAGGCGTGGGCATTGGACGGTCTGACGTGTCAGCGGCCACAGGGTCTTCTTTATGCATTTCCCCCTTTTCAGTTGATCAGATCCTTTCTCATATGGGTCCGGCAGGTGGGGGCTCGGGTGATTTTGATTGCTCCCTGTTGGCCTTGGGCGAATTGGTTTCCTCTGCTTCAGCGGTTGGCCTCCGGGACAGAGTGGGTTCTTCCTCTCCATCCCTCTCCTCTGGTGTTTCCTTGTCTCTCCCGGGGATCCTTGCAGAGGCTGCACTTGAGGGCTCAGAGGTTGAACGGCGGGGTTTGACTGGACTAGGGGCTCCTGGTCCTTTGGCTGTGACTTTGCAGGCTGCTAAGCGTAAGTCCAAGTTACATTCCTATGGACGTCAGTGGAAGGTTTTTTCCTTGTGGTGTTTGCAGCAGCATATTGACCCTACGGTGGCTTCTCTTTTTGTGAATATGCAGTTTTTGCAAGATGGGGTGCATACGGTGTTGTCGGTGGGTACGTTGTGAGTGCAGTGGGTGGCGATCCAAGCTTTTCGGGGTCCTTGGTGAAATGTGGCGGATGATGGTCATTTGATGCCCACATATTTTTAGGGTCAGGTGAATTTGTTTCCGAGACCTGTGCGGTCTTTTCCTGGCTGGAATCTCCAGTTGGTATTGGATGTGTTGCTTGACCCCCATTTCAAAGTTTTGGGGGACATTGATTTCAAAGATTTGACTTTGAAGACTTGTTTTTTGGTGGCTATTACTTCAGCCAGGTGTTTGGGGGAGTTGGGTGCGTTATCCTGCTCTTTTCCTTTTTGCAAAACTTTTCCTGATCAGGTTGTGCTTGTTCTGGTTCCATCTTTTGTGCCTAAGGTTAATTCAGCTTTTCATGGTCGCCAGGAGGTGACTCTCCTTGCTTTTTGTCCTGAACCTTACTCGTCGGAGGAGGTCAGATTACAGGCATTGGATGTGCGGCAGGCCTTGTGTTATTTGAAGGTGGTTGCTGCTTTTAGTAAAAGAGATTCTTTGTTTGTAAAATTCGGTCCTGCACAGAAAGGGGAGAAGCCTTCTACTGCTTCCCTGAGTCACTGGATCCGGTCAATGGTGCTGTTGGCCTATGATTTGAAAGGGGTGGTACCTTCTTCTGGGATTCAAGCTCATTCCACTCAGGGTATGGCTGCTACTGTAGCTGAGTTGCAGAGTGCTTCGATTTGTAGAGCTGCTACTTGGGCGTCTCCATCCACTTTTGTGCAACACTACCGTATTGCTGAATTGTGGTGTTTGGAGTCTCTTTTGGGGCACAGGGTTTTGTCCTCTATGAAGGAATAGGGGTCTTTCTGTGTCTGGAATGGTTGTAATTAAATGTGTTTTTATGCATTGCAACTCAGTTGTCTGTCTCCTGTTTTTCTTGCTATGTCTCATTGGTCAATAAGGAAGGTGAGGGAGTGACGGGAGGTAAGGCGTCCATTACCTATCGTTAATGGCATCACTCCTAGTCCTACTCCCTCGCTTTCCTTACAGTTCCCTCTCTCCCTCCCGGTACAAGACAACAGAGTTGCCTTTGGTTTGTTTCTGTACAGGAGTGGGTGGGGGCCGGGGGACCTTTTAAAAGGAGAGGGGAGGGGTCTAGGTGAGGCAAAGGGGCCTCATTTTTCAATAAGGAAGGCGAGGGAGTAGGACTAGGAGTAACGCCATTAACAATAAGTAATGGATGCATGTATTTCATGGGGTGTAATGAAAGTGTATTTTCCGGTAGGAAAACAATGTTCTATGGGAAGTTTACACTTTTAGCAAAATAATCTCTACAAGAAATTACATATACATAATTGCATCAAAGATCGCTCACCTGTGAACAAACAAAAGAACATTTTAATGTAGAAATACATGTTTGTCTTGCATTTATTCCAGGGGAAGACTTGTTTACCCATTTATTTTGATTTGCAGGATACTGTGTTGACTTAAAGCCCACACCACTGGAAGATAGTCAACAGGTGTTTTTACTGGTTGAGTTTAACAGGCTCTTTACTAACACCCATATCACAAGTGCTTGGGTGATTTCAACCGGCTTCCTAACATAACATACTGTTGCAATGTGGAAAGTTTGAAGGTGTGGTTTCCTATGGGAGTAGTGTTGATCTGATAACACACTCTAATGATCACCCTGTGCTTTTTTAATAGAAAATGGGATTCAATCAATGCCATTGCCCTAATCAATCAATTTTACCTTTAACCATTGTTGAGATATGATAAATAGATGGGTGTGTTAGCGCTTCTGATCTTAATAAGTAAACTTACAAGGGGATGCGAATAGGTCGATGAACTTTTTGACTCGCAATTAAGCTGTTCTTACCATAACTCCAGTACATGCAAATCAATAACCAATATACAATATCAATAATCAAAAACAATTAATGCCAGTAATAATCAATATAGTTCCGTCATGAATAACCACACCTTTTAGCAAAAGTTGGAGTATTTATTTCCCCATACTAACAATGCTAAGGTAATGTAGATCAATCTAAAAATAAAATGAAACACATACAGAAACAATAATGGCTGTCCAAAGCGGTGGAAAAAACGCACTCTGATCAAAGCTTGAACTACGACACATTCTAAGCTTATGGTGCAAATGAATAACAAAGTCAACTGCGCCAAAGTCATTACATACATTCGAATTCACCAGAGAAATTCATCAAGCATTATTCCCTATTAATATAATTTCATTAATGAGGATCCTTAACTAACATCAGATTAGCATCAGCATGTTGGGCTTCATGCAAAACAAATTAGTAACAGCAATTTGGAAAAACATCTAACTCTGGCTCTATCAAAACAGTTCAGTTGGTACCTAGAAAGAAAAAGCAAATATGCATCATAATCAACGGTCTAATTCCTAATACCTATCCTCAATGTGGATCAGCAAGCAGAGTCAGTCTTCGTCCTCAGGACATCAGTCGATCAGCAATGCGTCAGGATTCAGCATCAAAATTCAGAAAACGCAAAGTCTTTAAGCATTTCAATTAAGCACTTCTCTTGTCAGGACACACAAGAAAATATTTACCTTTCAGCCAGCAGAAAAATGGGTAATGAACCTGTCTTCTCCATGTGCAGTGTCATTAAATCAAAACTAGTAAAACTATTTCCCAAATCCCTATTGGTCAGTTAATGGGATGTTCACACTTTATCCAATAAAACTAAAACTCCAAATCTATGAATTGTACTATTACTCCGTTCACCTGTCATTGATTGGTTGTCCTATAATGTCCTCATCATCCGGCTTGTCAGGTAACAATAGTGTTGCAGCTTTCACTCCAGTCAGTATCTCCATTGTTCTTCTCCTGAGAAATTCAGTCTCACACTTATTACACACAAAATGTTACATTAGCAAGAACAGCATCTTCTAGCAGTCGGGTCTCATGAGAAAGGATTCTCAGCTACGAGCACAATTAAACAATGCAAAATGAAAAATCACAGATTACCTCTCTAGGACAGCCATTTAAAAAAATGTTAAGAAATACAGCTTTGAGATGAGGCCTGGCAAGTAGGCCAAGATCTTCGCCAAGTTAAGGCCTACAGTTAATAAAGCTAGGACATAATACATAACCTTTATTATGACATATTACTACATTAGTCAAACATATATTCAACATTTTACAATATTAAACTACTAGTAAGTAGACTTTCTGAACATTGGCAGACACTCTTCGTAATTACATTTTCAAATGCGTGCATTATTATTTTCTTCATTATTATATTTTCTACACAAATCTATTAGTCAGAATACATTAATGCTAATTAATGTTTTTTATTAAAACACCTGTGCTAGCAATCCCTCCTCTGTTGACTAAATGTGTCATCACACTAACTACCACCCACAAATTTTTGCATCAGCTGAAAATTCTGTCAATTCAATAACTACATACTTTTGTTTCCCTTTTGAATTTTCCCTGTACAATGCTTCCCTTTTACTTTCTTCCTTCCACTGATTATTCTTTGACCTCTTCAATTTAATCCGTTTGCATAATTTACACAATCCCCATTTTCCAATTAGGCATTAATTAATATCCCCTGCAAGATTTTCAATAATATCCTACTCCAAATGTTGCTGAGCCAATTTCCCACTGATGTAAAACCTTTGCCAACCTTTTTCCAAACACCTGGTTCTTTCAATTCTTTCAAATCAGCACTTTCATTGGTCAGATTAGTAATTAAGCCTCTAATTTATCTACTGTTATCAGGAATATACGAACAACAGAGACTAGAATGAATCATTCTAAAGACTCCACCATCCTTCGCTAAAAGAATGTCTAAAGCAAGACGATTCTGAAGAGTTATGGCTCTATCAGCAGCTAACTCAGTATCTATCAGGAGTATGGCTCCTGAAAAATTTGTCAGCATGTTATCTCCTTTCAGTGGACCTTTTGTCAGTGTTCTCTTCAGAGTCGATTTTGAACCATCTCCTTGTTATGCTGTGTTTTCTCCTGGCGGACCTGCAATCGATTCAGGAGGAGTCAGATCACAGTGGCTTTGATCCACCTCAACTCCTTTCCCCTTTAGGTTTGGCAATTGCTCTGTTTGTCTCTCAGGGTTGTCTGCTCTGGGAAAGCCCTCCTCTGACTGGGTTCTCCTGCTGCCTCAATTGAGATAGGCTCTCTGTCACCCTGCTGGAGGTCTTCTCCCTCGTCTCTCACAGGAGTGACTGAACCATCCTCAACGGGCTCAGATCTGGTCTTATTTCCTCTTTGTTCTCTTTCCAGCCCTGAGACTTTTTTTCGCTGTTGTTGGTACTCTCAACAACTCTTCTTCCTCATGATCCAGTGGACATGCCACTTTCTTTGTATGACTCGCATGAATCAAGTTTGGAATTCCAGCGCACTTCACAGCTGCGGTAGTTGTCAGAACTACCTGATACAGTCCCTTCCAACAAGGCTCCAAACATGTTTTCCTCACGTGTTTCCGGACCACAACCCAGTCTCCAGTGCTCAGATTGTGCTCTGGGTCATGGATCGGTGGCAGTGTGGTGGCTTCCACCTGCTGAGAAAAAGAGCGAACCAACATCAGCCAGAAATTTGCAGTAGTCCAACACCATATGATCTGTAATATCGACAAGGGCATTTGCAGGCACCGCTAGCAACCTCATGGCTCAGCCCTTAATGAGTTCATGCAATTACAATCCTGTCTTCCTGTCAGGTGTGTTTCTCAATGACATCAACACTAAAGGCAATGCGTCAGGCCATTTCAAATTTGTGGACGCACACATCTTTGCAACTCTTGACTTCAAGGTACCATTCATCTGTTCCACTAGTCTTGATGCTTCAGGGCGGTAACTTCAATGCAATGTCTGCTCAATGTACAATGCTGCACACAGTAATTTAATTACTTCATTGTTGAAGTAACTTCCCCTATCTGAAACCCGAAACGCGGTACAGGTTCCCTAAGCAATAGTTTCGCTACTGTGAGACTATCATTTCTTCGTGTAGGGTAATGCAAACAAACACCAACTCGTATCTCAAACCTCCACACACAGGCATCTCAATAAAATTAATCTGCATTCTGCTGAATGGACCTCCCACTCTTCCAATGTGTCTCAAATTAACCACAGTCCCTCTTCCTGCATTTAGTTGTTGGTAAATGACACAACAATGGCAAACTGCTTCAGCAATCTGTCCAAACTTTGGGTTAAACCAATCATGTTAGAAAAATCAAATCATTGCATCCCTCTCAATATGTGCTTGACCATGATAGTACCTCGCCATTTGAGCAACAGACTATTTGGCAAAACCAATTGACCCTCTTCTGAAACCCACAATTCATTTTGTCTTTGCACACATTTCATTTTGCTCCATGAACGTCTTTCCTCCCTCTCAGCATTATTTTGCAACATTTTTAATTCCTCCAAGGTGTCAATCACTTTCAACGCATACCTTGTACAGGTTTAATCTTCTTCAGATAACAGTTCCCACTTGTTTTTGAATGATATACAGTTCAATGTGCAAAACCTTGCGACTTGATCCGCATATCCATTTCCCAATAATACAAAGTCCTGCGACTTCAGATGTGCACTACATTTCACCATGGCAATCTTTTCAGGCATTTGAATAGCATGTAACAATTTTTTAATTCTTTCACTATTTCTCACTGGTAAACCAGAAGAGGTCATGAAACCTCTCTGGGACCACAACTGGCCAAAATCATGGACTATTCCAAAACCATACTGCCTATCTGTATAGATTGTGACATTCAGCTGAGCAGAAACATGGCACGCTCTAGTAAGGGCTACCAGTTCCGCTGCTTGGTCAGAATACACTGCTCGAAACCAGGAAGCTTCTAAAATGCCATTAATTGTACACACAGCATATCCTGCTCTTAATGTCCCTGCATTGTCTTTCAGACAAGAACCATCAACAAAGATAATTTGGTCATTTCCTTCCAATCGGGTGTCTCTAATGTCATGTCTCGGTTTTGTGCACAAGTCAGTTACTTCAAGACAATCATGCTCAACATCTTCCACTTGCTCAATTTTGACATTTTCCGGGTTCAGCACTATACATCTTTTTAATGACACATTTGGTGAGCCTAGAATACTCATTTCATATCTGGTCAACCTTGCACCAGTCAAATATTGGGTTTTCGTCCTTGTAAGTAGAATCTCAATAGAGTGAGGGACCATTACAGTCAGGGGATGTCCCATCGCAATGCCTTCACACTGTGTAAGGCTCTGACCAACTGCTGCAACTGTGTGCAAACAACCTGGTAAGGCTGCTGCGACTGGGTCCAAAGTAGCTGAAAAATATGCTACTGGGCGGTTTACACCTCCATGGACCTGTCAAGACAGACAAAGAACATGCATCACGCTCATGATTAAACAATGTGAAAGGTTTCATGTAGTCAGGCATACCCAGCGCTGGATCCTTGCACAGACTCTCCCAATTCAGTGAACGCTTTCATTCCAGCCTGGTCTAATACTATAGGATCAGTGACTTCCTTAGGAGTTAGCTTCTGCAATGGTCTTGAAATGACTGAAAATTTTGGAATCCATTGGCGACAATAGCCTATCGTCCCTAAAACATCCTGACCTCTCTCTGTGTGGTCGGGGGATTTATCTGCAATACGGCGGTAATCCTTTCTCTGGATATCTTTCTTGAACCCTTCTTAATCTGGTGATCCAAGTATTTCACGATTTTCTGACAGTATTGCAATTTAAGTGGAGGCACTTTAGCCCTCATTATGACATTGACGATAAATGGCGCCTACCCCCACAGTGATGGTCGCCAACATACCACTGTGGTGGCGAATATCCGTTCACCATATTATGACACACACACACCAATCTGACACAATACAGCCACATACACAAATCCTCCAGACCAAAGGTCAGTACTAAATTGGCGGTCCCAAAGCTCCTACCGTTACGCCAACAAAACAAACCCCATCACACTACGACCCACAAATCACCACAGCAGACATTCAATGGCGGTAAACCATTGACGGTACACCACTACGCTCAGAATGGACACCCACATACAAACCCACACTACATTGGCTAATATGAAAAACACACACCTGACACTCATACACACACCACACCCTCACACCAAGACCACTATTAAACACCCACCCACATTACCCACAACCCTTTACCAACAACAATTACTACCAGGAGATTGACATGAACAACACAGAGACAACTAGACACACACACCACTCCCACCCATATATCCCTCATGAACTCCACATCATACACCCCACCTCATTACTCAACATACTCCCACCAACACACACCATACAACACCCATGGCACCACAAAGGCACCCCTGTTTCACTGAGGAGGAGTTTAGGGTCATGGAGGAAGAAATTGTCAGGGTACAGACACAGCTCTTTTGAGCACAGGTGCAGCAGATATTCATTGCCAGGAAGATGGAGCTAAGGCGGAGAATCGCGGACAGGGTCAACACCGTGGGACAGCATCCAAGAACAAGGGATGACATCAGGAAGAGGTGGAACGACCTACGAGGGAAGGTACGTTCCATAGCAGCAAGGCTACAGCTTGCCATACAAAGGACTGGCGGTGGATTCCTACCTTCTCCCCCGCAGCTCACAGCATGGGAGGAGCAGGTACTGGCAATACTGCATCCTGAGGGACTCTCTGGAGTAGCCGGAGGACTGGACACTGGTAAGTCAACATTGAACACTCTTCACCCGCCATACCTTCATGCCATCACACCCCTCAACCTCACTCCCATCACTCCACTCCATCCCACACACTGCACCTACACATTTGACTAACCACAATGCCAGGCACTGCATGCTATATAAGTGCATGGACAGCCCTCCAGCCCTGCAAGGACACCCATCACTAAAGCATGCACAGCATAGGGAAACTAACATTCCCACAATACATCACCATACACAAGCAAAAGGTGGCAGGGCAACACCAGCGATAGAGGGGAAGCTAGGGATGCACAATATGTCTCATCCATGAAGCATAATACATCACTTGCATCCCCACAGGTGCCCCAGCCAATGTCGGTGGAGAGGAGGTGCCACGACTATCCAGTCTCCCAACAGAAGATGTCCCCAGTGATGAGAGTAACTCCGGACTTCAGGATCTGGATGATGCACCTGGCCCATCAGGGACCACTGGACAGCTGGTTACCCAAGCCCACTCACAGACCACCACACAGACTCCCCCATCAGGATCCAACACCACAGCACCCACCCAGCGTACCCACACCTCTGTCCCCAGGACACGTCAATCAGCAGTGTGCCCACCTGTACAGGGATCCCAGGCCACACCTTACTCCCGAGACAATCAGGGGCCTGGGGTCAGTGCCAGTGGGCACACGTTCATGGGACAGAGGCACAGGCCTTGAGGGATATATGTAGGACTGCTGTGCACCAGGGGGAGGATGGAACCAGGGAACCAACTCTCCAGGAGGCACTCTCCGATCTCCTGGGAGCCTACCAACACTCCCAGGACACGATAGGCCAGATCCTTGAGGCTGCAGGAGGGACAGTATCAGGGGATCAGGGAGGACTGTCAAGCCATCAACACAACCCTGATCTCCATAGCACGGGTGCTGGCAGACATGGCCAACATCATGAGGGAGGCAACAGCACACCAGCGGGCCCCTACCACTAGCCAGTCCATTGACCAGCCATCCACTTCCGCTGCATCTAGTGGGCAGGAGGCCCGCCAAAGGACCCACTGGCCACCAGTACCCCTCTCCCGCAGAAGGTGAACCACCCCTCAAACATTCCCTGTGACCCAGACAGAAGCCAGAGACAATTGCCAAGACCACCGCCAGGAAATGAGACTCTCCTGATTGTCCCACTTGTGTCCCACACAGTCACCTTGTCCACCTTGAACTGCCTTTGCTCTCATTCCTATGACCACTTCAACACTGCACCTGTGCTACAAACAGACTGGAACAATACCCTGGACTTTTCTCCATCATCACCCCATTCCATTGCACTTTACCCTCAATTTCTTAGCACTACAATAAACACCCTTGAACACAACTCAAATACTTGCATGTCATGTGTTGAAACCATGTATTAATGGAAAAATGACATCAGTTGCCAATGAACTGTACAGTGTGAGAGCATAGACATAATGACCTGTAGCTGGCTGAAGTCAGCACATCAGTACACAGTTGTCATTGTACCAACATCTGTAAAATGATAATCCATAGGTGACAGTAAGTAGAGGTAAAAAGTGGGTAATGCCATCATTCCACAGCTGCACAGAATACATAAATAGTCATAGAAATATGAAGTTGCACTGACTCACCTGTGTGTCATTGGAATTACTGATGGATAACTGTGGTTCTGTTATCCTCATTCTCATCTTCAGCCTCTTCATCCTCACTGTCATCAAGGTCTATTACAGCCAAAGGGGCATTTCCAGTTTCCACCTCCTGCAGAAAAGGTACATGACATCTGAAGGTCAGGTTGTGCAACATGCAGCATGCCACTACTATCTGGCAGACCTTCTTGGGTGAGTAGCACAGGGATCCACCTGTCAGATAGAGGCACCTGGCCTTCAGGAGGCTGAATGTTCTCTCGATGATCCTTCTGGTTCACCCATGTGCCTCATTAAAACGTTCTTCAGCCTTTGTCCTGTCATTCCTCACAGCGGTCAGCAGCCACAACAGGTTTGGGTAGCCAGAGTCACCTGCAGGTATTGAGGGGCAACATTTAGCCACACACTATCCTATGAGGTTAACACCAGAGGCATACACTAACATATACTGGGTGGGGACCAAGGCTCACCTATTAGCAACACTCTGTGCCTCTGTAGTTGGGCCATCACATTTGGGATGCTCCTATTCCTCAGGGCAAAGGCATCATGTACTGAACCGGGATACTTAGCACTGAAGTGGGAGATTAACTGGTCCGCCAGGAACACCATATGCACATTCATGGAGTGGAAACTCTTACGATTCCTGTACACCTGTTCATTCTGGCGGGGTGGGGGACAAACGCAATATGTGTCCCGTCAATCGCACTAATAATATTAGGGATATGTCCCATTGCATAGAATCCGGCCTTCACAGTGGCCAAATCTTCCACCTGGGGGAAAGCTTTGTAGCTGCACATGTGGTTTACCAGGGCAGACAACATTCTTGCCAGCATGATTGAGAATATTGGCTGGGACAGACATTCCTGCTGCCAAGCCCACTGTCACTTGGAAAGAACCTGTTGCCAGGAAATGGAGCACTGAGAGCACTTGCCCAAGAGGGGGATCCCAGTCAGATGACAAATAGATGAGATCAGGTCAGGCTCCAACTGGGCACACAGCTCTATGATTGTGGCCCTGTCCAGCCTATAGGTGAGGATAATGTGCCTGTCCTCCAGTGTAGCTAAGTCCATCAGGGGTCTATACACAGGGGTATGTCTCCACCTCCTATTCATCCGCAGCAATAGGTATCTAAGGGACACAAGAGTGAGTAGGTTGTCACAATTTGAACAATGGAACCACAACTTCAGTCCAGATGGTGCACTTATGTATTGGGACAGTGTAAATGTCGAAGTATGTGCCTATTTAACCTGTGATGCAGTAATTGTCGAAGGGCCTGTTTCCGCCCCCCTAAAATGGTGACCACCTGTGCTGTATGTAGGGACAGGTGGAAGTGAGGTAATTCTGACGACGTTGGGCGTCCTGGCGGTAGGCGGTCTTGCACCACCGTGCTATTCCTCACTGGATAATATTAGGCCCTATGGAGTACAGTGGCCAATGGGGATGTATGCTGGCGTTGACGGCGTACACCTCCACGGACTTAACCGCCATTTTATATCTGATTCCTCACATGTTTCCTGACCATCTACAGGAGAAGACCTACACTGCGTGTGCTGCTGTGACCTGTGTCTGGAACCTACCATGGCCTGTGTGACTGGGAAAAGAGCCCCAGCCTTCACTTTGGAAGCGTTGGATCGACTAGTGGATGGGGTCTACCCCAGTACGGACAGCTGTATGGACATCCAGACCAAGAGGTGAGTACACTTTGGCCACGATGCATGTGGCATGGATGCATGGAGATGTGTGTGAAGGCATTGTGTAAGGGTGGGTGGGGTTGGGGGGATTGTCTGTTGGTGGTGTACATGTTGTGAGCTGGCCTATGTGTGTGCCAATGGGGATAGAATTGTGTATGGCGGGCCACGTGTGTGACAGGCTGGGCTGTTTGTTTAATGGAGTTCTCCTGTCTGTAGTAGCTCTGCAGGTCAACACCCACCAAAAGAAGGGATTATGGCGTGCCATCGCCAAGTACATGCGGACCCTGGGCGGCTATGGCAGGCAGAGCACCCACTGTCGGAAACGGTGGGAGGACCTGAGACGCTGGGCACGGAAGACCGCGGGGGCTGTACTAGCATCATCAGGCGGAGGAGCAGGGGCACCGGCAACAGAGGGAGCTGCATCCTACAGGACCCTGGAGTCAGAGTCCACCGATGCCGAGGGAATCAGTGGGATGGAGGGTGAGGGGAGCACCACAGCGGTGACTGGAGGAGACAACACAGACTCTGATACCTCTTCCGATGGGAGCTCCCTGGTGGTGGTGGACATCTCTGTCACCACCCCAGCTGCACGTACAGCCGCCACCCCCGTACCAGCACTGCACTCCCAGTAGCCTCTCAGTGAGTTGCCCGTGCCCGTTCACCCAGGAGGGTGGGCATCACCTTCGCCCCAGGCACCTCAGGCCCTGTACCAGTAAGCCCAGCTGCCCTGAGTGAGGAGGCTATTGACCTCCTGAGATTTGTCTCTTTAGGGCAATAAACCATTGTGAATGCCATCCAGGGGCTGGCATCCCAGATACAGAAATGCAATGCATTTTTGGAGGGCACTCACTGTGGATTGGCGGCCCAACAGAGATCGATTCCGGCTCTGCCCTCCTGTCTGATTGCAGCCATTGTCCTTGTTTCTACCGTCTCTCCTCCAACTACCACTTCCCAGTCCCATTCTCCTCAACATCAAACCATCCCAGGCACACATTCAGACGAGCATGCACACAAGACAACACCCAAGAAGGGCACAGGCAAACACAATCACCATACTTCATCCCACAAGCACTCATGCAAACACCACATAGTTGCAGACACTACAACATCCACTGCCTCCACTTTCTCCCTCCTCCTGCCCCACCATTACTAAAAAGCTTTTCCTTTCCCAATTTGACCTCTTCCCTACCCTTCCGTCCATACCTGTATGGGCAGGTTACCAAGGACAAAGCCCAGCACCTCAGCCAAACAGTCCACGGGGACAGTGGTAGCACCACCTACTTGTGGTGGTAAGGATACAACACCTCCATCGAAGAAGGGGAAGGTGCCAGCACCACTAGGAAAGAAGGGGAAGGGGCCTGTACCACCTGGAAAAAAGGGGAAGGAACCTGCACCACCTGGAAAGAAGAGGAAGGAGCCAGCACCACCAGTAAAGAAGGGGAAGGAGCCTGTACTACCAGGCATAGAGGGGAAGAGCCCATCCACCCCTGCCAGGAAGGGTAAGGGATCCACGCCCCATGTCCTGGAGGAGACAAAGCACTCTACGCCACTGGAGGCTATCAGGCTGACACCTCCACTCCCACCAGAAGTCACGGCCCCCCACTGCCAGCTGAGGAAGTGCAGCCATCGAAAAGTGCAGAGGCTGCCCAGGAGGCTCCTCCATTCACCACCACTCTGCAACCATTAGACAGTGCAGAGGCTGCCCTGGAGGCTCCTCCATCCACCACCACACTGCACCCACCAGACAGTACAGAGGCTGCCCAGGAGGCTCCTCCATTCACCACCACGTGCAACCATTAGACAGTGCAGAGGCTGCCCAGGAGGCTCCTCCATCCACCACCACACTGCATCCACCAGACAGTGCAGAGGCTGCCCAGGAGGCTCCCCATCCACCCACCCAGCCCTCACCGCCAGCGGATGCCATGTAGGCCACACTCCAGGGGCTGATGTGCGAGTTGCCCCCTCCAGAACCAGTGGGCAAGTCACCCACCTGAGAGACTTTGGCCTTGCACTCCCCAGGACAGAGTAATGGGCATGAAGCTCCTTCGAGAACCAGTGGGAAAGTCACCCACCTGAGAGACTGTGGCCTTGCACTCCCCAGGACAGAGCAATGGGCATGGAGCCCCCTCGAGAATCAGTGGGAAAGTCACCCACTCCAGAGACTGTGGCCTTGCACTCCCCAGGACAGAGCAATGGGCATGTTGCCCCCTCCAGAACCAGTGGGAATGTTCTCGTATTCGGCTGAGGTACCCCCTCCACCCCTCTCAGGTGCCTTCCCACTTGCAAAATGATGCCCCTGCAGTGTTCTCTCCGGATGTGTCAGGATACTGGTTGTGCCTTGGAATTCGCCCTGTGGCCATGTGTGACCTTATAACTTTGGACTGGGGATTGCCCCTTTATGAACATCTGTAAATACATTTGGTTTGTGTGGTGGGTTTTGCTATGCTAATACATTGTCAGTACTTCAGCAATCTGGTCCGTATTTTATTATGCCGTGTGTCCTGTGCCATTGGTTTACATGTGCAGCTGGTTGTGTGTATGGTGTGTGTGTGTGTTTGTCGGGTGTGTGTAGTGCGTGTGTGTGTCACTGTCGTTTTCCTCCCTCCCTTGTGTGCTATGCGGCTATACTCACCGTCGTCATCTTCGTCGGTGTTGGTGTTCCAGGTGCAGAATTAAGTAGAAGATCAACGGGAAGACTTGCAATTTGGGTTGCATGGTGGCGTAGTTCTTCCCTGTGTCTCCAATGGTGAGTCCTTTCACTTCTGAGCTTTGTTTCCACCAGGCTTTTGTTGGCATTGGTACCACCCCAGAAAAGGTGGAGTTTTGCAGTGTCTTAATATGGTGGGTGGTACTTTGTCTTCCGCCTGGCTGTTATTGGCTAGCGCCGTGGTGAGTGTTGTTTTCGTCCTAGCGGTTGGTGTGGTACATTGGCTGTCCATGGGAGTTCTAACCGCCCTGGTCATAATTTGTCCGTACTTACCCCCAGCCTGTTGGCGTTATTACCACTACTTTATCACTCGCCACAAGGGTTGTAATGAGGGTCTTTGTGACCATTCTTTCCCAAGAGATTCAACAAGGCAATTGCATCATACTTGCTCTCGCCCCTTATTTTGGACACAATCAGCGAGTCATCAATGTACTGTACCAAGGTCGATTGGAAAGGCAATTCCACTGACTCCAAATTCTTCTTCAAAATCTGATTGAATATGGAAGGTGACTCTAAAAACCTATGAGGAATTCTGCATCAACAGTAAACTCGATCCAGAAATTTGAAACAAAAGAGAAATTGGCTATCCTCATGAAGAGGCACAGAAAGGAAGGCTTGCCACAAATCAATGACAGTGAACCACTCGGCATCACATGGAATCTGAAGCATTATCACAGCTGGATTTGGCACCATGGGACAACATTTAACCACAACCTCATTTATTTTTCTCAAATCCTGAACAATTCGAACTTTCCCGCAGGGCTTCTACAAACCCATTATTAGTGAATTACATGGACTGCTCAATACTTCCTTCAAAACCCCTTGCTTTTCAAAGTCTGCAATTATCTGGGCATTGTTCATAAGGACATCTTGTGGCATGTGATACTGTGGAAGAGGAAAAACTGCATTCAGCTTCACAGTAACTTTAACTGTCCCAACCCCCATTATCAGACCTACTTCTTTTCCTGTCAAATCCCACACTTTCTCCTTAACCGTTCCCTGCAAATCATGATGAAGCTCTTTCACTGTGAACATCGGTAATAATTCAATCAGAGGGTACTCCTCATTTGCAGCCTCACTCTCTGTCTCTGGGGCTTGGTCATCTTCATCATCACTATTCGTCGGAACCTCAATTCCATCATTTGAACAAGTTATCGAACATTTTGTTTTACACAGCAAGACTCTTCCCAGTAGGGATACCGGACTTGAATCGCAGACTACAAACTTGTGCAATCCCTGAAAGTTGCCAATTTTAACCTGAACTAGTTTTGTAATCGGGTTGGTCAAATACTGATTCACTATTCCTACAATCTGAACAGTTCTACCTGAAAGGGGAAAATCTAAAACTTCTGCACTTCTCACTGTAGAGCGTGTAGCTTCTGTCTCAACCAAGAATGAAACTCTGTGACCCATAACCTTTCCCTTCACATAGGGACTGCTTTGATCTACTTCTAAGGAAGTTGCAAACACACACGGCTCCTCATCTGAACTGTCGCTCATCCAATCATCATTTATTCCATTATCACTGTGTAACGGGAAGTGGTGCACTGTGTAACTACTTTGGTTAAGCCTCTGACTTGTGACCTGTTGAGGAATCATCATCTGTTGCTGTTCCATCAAGGTTTGAGGTATTTGAATTTGCCTGTCTAGGTACCATGGGAACCTGCTGCTGCATTGGCTGCAACTGTGTCATTTGCAGCCAAAGTTGAAAATTCTGCACCTGATTCAGATTATTCTGAAAATTTGGATTAGGACCTCTCACTCTTGGTCCTCTCACGCTCTGGAATGAAGTGAGGTCATTACTCGGCTGAATGCCACCTTCCAGCACCATCATTGGACACTACCGTTTCCAATGTCCAATGGCTCTGCAAACGTGACATGGCAATAATTTCTTAATTCCCTGCACATCATTTGGATCCCCTACAGTACCTAAGGCTGGACCACGAGTCATATTTCCTCCATTACCTCTACCTCTCATTTGAGGCTGAAACATCATGTTTGCCTGCTACTGCTGTGGTAACTGCTGCAGAAAATCCCCTTGCACTCCCATCTGAGCTGCTTTATTCTGCATCACCAGCGCCTTCTCTTTCAACTTTTTCAGCTTCAACTCAATCTCATCTCTGCAGTATTTCGCATACCTCATCAATCTGCTTTGCTTGCCAGCAAATCAAATGACTCATAATCATCTGGCTAATTTCAGGTCTCAACCCTTCCACAAATCTGACCACGAAATGGAACATGTCTTTCACCTCAAGTGTTTCTGTACCACTGTAATGCTTGAACGCCTGCTGTCCTGTCAATCCTCTGCCAATCAATATTCTTGGGCGAAGTTCTCGTTTTCAAAAAATCAGTCACCTTATAGTAATATTTCATTACCTCAGGGGAGGGTTCACCTGTATTCTTGTATCTCTCTGGTTCACTTGTTGGCCAATCTACACTCCTCTCACACGCAATCCACACATCAGCTGGAACCACTATCTCTAGTAATGTGTTCAAGTCCTCCCACAGACACTTTGCTAGGTTCACAAACCTGTCTGTATGTGATACGATTCTACTGGCCTTTCTCTCAATTTTGGATAATCATTTGTAAATGACAAAATGTCACCTCTGCTCCACGGGACATGAACAAAATTCCCCTCCGGAATCTCTCTCATTGGTAAAAGTTTCACTGGATCTTATCCTGCTGCACATTTGCAGTCAGCTCCACAGAATCCCTTTTTCTCTTGTCTCTTTTCTTTACTCATCTGCCTTCCCATTTGCCTAATGATCTCCAGGTCTGGGCACTTTGGGGCAATTCCCCATGGTGTGCCTTCATTCCAGTAGATCTCATGTGTTCAAAATCTTTAACCTCAAAATCTAATCTAAAACTACTTTTCAACTGCGTTGTTTTCTTTATTTCTATGCCGTACTTCTCTGCCAAGTCTGCTAATTTCTGATGCACATTGCTGACTTCCCTCGTAATCTTCGGGCACAAATATCTCAACACTGCCTCTGTGTAGGATTCTAACATGTTCAAGCCCATAGTTCCCTCAGTGAGTTCACCCGCTTCCATGCTTAGCCTGGCACAATTCAAACACTCCTCTCCATTAGGAACACTCTGCGGGGTATTCAGCTTGTCTAACCATTCAGTCAACTGCTGAGCTGTCTATCCTTGCAACAAAATGTTACTCACTTGGACTGGTGGCACCTGCTGTGCAGCTGCATTCGGGGTCTGCGGTGTCAGCAATTTCAAACTCTGGCTAATGTTTGACCCTGCCATAGTATCTGGAAGTGCTACAAATGGACTAAGGTCCAACAATGATCTTGACCCGTGAAAAGTCTGTCGCACAGGAGAGATTATTCAAACATCTTCATTATGATCTCCCGTCATTTTACTCTGGGACATCGCTCTGTGTTCATCTACATTCGTTAAATAAGGGTACGGTTGGACCAACAGTAACAGGTAGCGATATAGCGTCTGGGGCTGTTCTAGCACTTATGCTCTGTGGGAGAGTAACTTCCATATTCTGATTCATCATCGTAGTCATATCTGACTGAGTCCCTGTTATTGGAGTAAATCTTGGCATTACCAGTGGCTGCACTTGGGGCTGTAAAAGTGGAGTTGGTTCAGTCTGAACCAAAATCGGTCTCGGGTAAACCTATTCCATAGGCACCATCAAGTTCAAAGTCGTTTCCATAATGAGCACATCAGGGTAAATTTTCTGAACCTGTGGCAGTTGCACCTGATTTTGCACTACAGGAGTTGTAGGCACATTAAGACCACTCTGCATCGCTTTCTGTGTCAGGTTAGCATTAACCTGCGTTGAACTCATTGTCCCATTAACCTGTGTCAGACCTGTCGGATCAGCACTGGTACTCGGACCACTCTCATGTGCTGTATTTGGTAGTGGGTGATTTCTCAATAACTGTGTAATAAACTCATCATCAAATGATTCTTCCTCCACTGTTGAAGACTTGCTAGCCTCCCTACTTTCGGACGGACTTCTGTTAGTTTTCTTAGTAGCTTTCCTTCCTTCTTCTCATTGTCCTGCGTAATTGCCGGAAACAACTTAAGTCTCCATCCTCCAAACTCTCTGATCACTGTCCCATCTAGTCTCTGCTTAGGTCTTTTCTGCCTTTCTCCTCCTCCTCTCGAATTTATGTGTCTGTTGCTGTCTGGCTACTAGCTCCCAAATTGCTAATGCCTCAAACTGTGCTGGTCTCGGGAGGGGCTTCGATTCATTTAGCACCTTAAATGCTCCAAAACCCTAAAATTGAACGTCCCAATTGTAGGAAACACTAAGTTCCCATCCTTCTCTGTCAATTTGCACCATTGCTTTAGCCAAAGACATGGCGTGACTCCCTTCTCTTCCATTACAATGTAAGCTGGTTTACCTTCTGTTGGTGTAGCCTCCCTACACTCGTTGTAATATACATATCTCCCCTTAAAGTACTCTTTAAAACTTTGAAAAATGTCATCTTTTCAACCTTTTTGTTATACAAAATCAAATCAGGAAGTGATTTCAATCTCAGAATTCCTTTCACCTACTTTCTCAACCAATTGCCTCTCACGGACGGCTGCCAATCTGTGCGCGACCCTTCTCACTAACCGACCTATCCCAGCAGGGCTCCAATGGCGTCATACTCACATGTACTGCGGCTGACAAAGTCTTGCGGCTTGCCCTCCCAAATGCCGATTCACACAAACTAATGCAAAAATTGCAAGCACTAATCAAAAACCAAAAACAAAATCTGCTGGTTTACTACAGGAAAGGTAACACAATTGCTTCAGAAACCTTACAGACTCCTTCTTTCTCAGTCTCCCAGATTCACAAGCAAAATTCAGCCCAAAAGGTTTACTCTCAACTGATCAGTGGGTCTGTCCTGGTGCACATAGGACTTGACAAATCTCAGTCGAAATTTCTTTTCACTCACTTTGACTCACACTCTGACTTGTTGACCACGCCTGATCAACCTACTAAACCAGACAGATTACAACATGATGCAAAAGCAGCACAAACTTACTAAATACAATTGTACACAAATGCGGTATAAATATGGCCTCAAGTGTCTCATACACTTTTCAATATACTTTTCAATGTACTCCGGAGTCTTAGACCACGCAGGGTCCGTACATCAACAACCACGTGGACAATTTTTGAGCACAAAGCGCCACAAATGTGAAGTTCGACGACTTCCCTACTTTCACACTGCGGAGTACGCACACTCCTTCTACAACTTCATTTGGATTATGCAAACTCCCTAAACCCTCACAAATCCCACAGTTCACCTGCGATTTGCATAAGCTGTGCAAGTGCAACCTACCTCATTCACACTATCACTAGAACGCTGAGAACATCCTCAAACAACCATTAGCAGGATCCAGGATTCTGAGAAAGTAATTTCTGGATTTAAGGGAACATCATATTGTCTCCGATTAGCATAATTGAAAAACAAAATCTGACTCTCAATAATAATGAACTTTCATCTCTGTTACTATCTCTGGACATCTATCATGGGTTCTTAAGGAGACAAACCTTCACCTCGCTTTGCCAACACTGTTAACACCTGTTAATCTGTAGTGGACGTCTATGATAACCTCTTAAGGAGACTAACCATTACCTCTCTTATCATCTGTGTTAACACCTGTTACTCTGTACCGGACATCTATGATAAGCTCCTAAGGAGACTAACCATTACCTCTGCTACCATCTCTGTTAGCACGTCTGACCTCAATAAGTAAACTTACAAGGGGACGCGAATAGGTTGATGAACCTTTTGACTCACAATTAAGATGTACTTACCATAACTCCAGTACTGGCAATTCAATAATCGATAACCAATACCCAATATCAATAATCAACAACAATTAATAACACTAATAATCAATAGAATCAATAATTGTCACGCACCATGACCTTTCAGTCATGAATAATCACACCTTTTAGTAAAAGTTAGAATATTTAATTCCCTATATTAGCAATGCTAAAGTCATGTAGATCAATCTTAAAATCAAATGAAACCCATACAGAAATAATACTGGCTGTCCAAAGCGGCAAAAGAAACGTACTCTAATCAAAGCTTGAACTACGACACATTCTGAGGTTAGGGAGCAAATTAATAACAAAGTCATCTGCGTCAAAGTGATTACATACATTCCAATTCAGCAGAGAAATTCATCAAGCATTATTCCCTATTAATATAATTTCATTATTGGGGATAATTAACTAACATTAGATGCATCATGCAAAACAATTATTAACCCCAATTTGGAAAAACATCTAACTATGGCTATCAAAACAGTGCAGTTGGTACCCTAAAAGAAAAAGCAAATATGCATATTAATCAACAGTCTAATTCATAAAACCTATCCTCAATCTGGATCAGCAAGCAGAGTCAGTCTTCATCCTCAGGACATCAGTCGATCAGCAAGGCATCAGGATTCAGCATCAAACTTCAGAAAACGTAAAGTTTTTAAGCAGTAAAGCTAAGCATGTCTCTTGTCAGGATGCAGAAGAAAATATTTACCTTTAGACCAGCAAGAAAATGGGTAATGAACCGGTCTGCTCCATGTGTAGTGTCATTGAGTCAAAACTAGTAAAACAATTTCCCAAATACCTATTGGTCAGTTAATTGGATGTTCACACTGTATCCAATAAAACTAAGGCCCTCATTTGGACCTTTGTGGTAAAAACGCCTACCACCATGGTGATCGCCGCCAACAGACCGTCGCCATAGTTAACAGCTGTCCGCCGGATTATGACCACAGCTGGATTCCTGCCAGAAGGATGGTGGGAATCCAGCTGTGGCCATGGCGGTAAGGTGGCGCTGCTGCCACCAGCAGCACCACACCAGTAGACCACTGCCAGCAGTATTATGAGAAATAATATGGCCTCGCAGTGTTCTGCTGGTGGATGCTGCCGCTAGCAGCAGCGCCCCATCCAGTGTTCTGCCGGAGGACCCCCTGGACACAGGTAAGTGGGGTGTGTGTGTGTGGGAGTGTGTGTGTATGTCTGTGCATGCGCGTATGCTGGTGTGGCGTGTTGTATGTGTGTGCATGTCTGGAGGTGTGAGTGCGTGTATGTTGAGTTGTGTGAATGCGTGTCTGCGTGTATGTATGTAAGTATGTGCAGATGTGTGTTTGAATGGATGTGTGCATGCGTGGCTGAATGTGGGAATGTGTGTGTGTATGCGGGTGTGCATGTGTGAAGGGAGGGGCGTGAATGAGGGGGTGGTTTGGAGAGGAAGGGGTGGGGGGAATCTGTGGTGGGGAAGACCCCTATCAGTGACAGGGAAGGGATTCCCTGTCATTGATAGTACCTACCGCTATGGTTTTCGTGGCGGTAAGGAAGCCATGAAAACAATGCAGTAGGTGGGGTCATAATGCCGCAGGCGGTACAATGACGGCCGCCGGGCTGGAGATTGATATCTCCAGCCTGGCGGCTGTTACCGCCGAGGCGGTCGGTGTGGTACAGCCAAACCGCCAATGTCATAATATGGTGGAGAGTACCACCAGCCTGTTGGCAGTACTTTCCACCATATTACCGCCGACCGCCGGGATCATAATGAGGGCCTAAAATTCCAAATCTATGAATCATACTATTACTCGGTTCACATGCTGTTGATTGGTTGTCCTGCAATGTCCTCATCATCTGGCTAGTCAGGTAACAATATAGTTGCAGCTTCCACTCCAGTCCGTATCTCCATTATTCCTCTTCTGAGAAAGTCAGTCTAACACACATTACACACAAAATGTTACATTAGCAAGAACAGCATCTTCTAGCAGTTGGTTGTCATGAGAAAGGGTTCTCAGCTAAGAGCACATTTAAACAATGCAAAATGAAAAATAACAGTTTAACTCTCTAGGAAAGCCATTTATTAAACATTAAGAAATACAGCTTTGACAGGAGGCCTGGCAAGTAGGACAAGACCTTCACTAAGTTAAGGCCTACAATTAATAAAGCTAGGACATAATGCACAACCTTTAATATGACATATTACTACGTTAGTCAATCATATATTCAACATTTCACAATATTAAACTACTAGTAAGTACACCTTGTGAACATTGGCGGTCACTCTTCGTAATCACATTTTCAAATATGTGCATTATTTTTTTCTACATTATTATATTTTCTACACAAATCTATTAGTCAGAATACATGAGCACTCATTAATAATTTTTATTAGAACACCTGCGCTAGCAGGTGTGTTTACCTCCAGTCAATCTCAGACCTCCACAGTTTCCCAAACATCACTGAGCAGTTGTGTTGGTCTTTGGTCTCTTGCCACTGACTAAATGCCATCAAACAAATGCTCACACTGTGCCTCATTCCATTATTTTATGCAAGCTACGAGGCCTCTCAGTGCAACAGATACCAGAGCAGTATCTCAAAGCAAAATATATCATTTGTTAAAGACAATTCGCACAGTTCAATGACACTGGATCTAATTGTGAAAACTCCTGGGCAGCTTCCAGCAAACAATTAAAACATGTTAAAACAAACTGTGAACCTTTTAATCTAAACATCCAAATTAGATTTGAATACGTTTTGCATTTTGTGAAAGCTGTTTACCACATACTTAATAAAAGCGGTGAGAACCATATATGCAAGGTGCTGCTTTATTTCGGATTTTAGGTGCAGATGAGAGAGATCCTTTTCTCTATGCGTTAAAAAATGGAAGACAGCATTCGTCAGCACCTATGCCTGCCTGTTGCCTATTAAAGGCCTATTTCAACACACCTATTGGCACATTTGTGTATTGGGTGTTCACTTTCCAAATAATGTTTTCCATTTAAGATAAGCGTAGGTAGATAAATGAAAAATTGCTGAGGGAAGAATTCCAGTACAGATTGACAGTATCAGAACTGGTGGATTTTTTCCCAACATTAGGAGAGTTTGATTAAGCTTCTGGCAAACTCCATTCCAGAGGACCAGAGGGATTGCAGGAACTACTGAATCCAACCATGGTGTTTGAGGAGTTTTATTCCTGATGTCCCGAGGCCCAACCAACTATGGATCCCACTTAACTGGGCCAAGTACCACTTCTGCACTTAGCTCTCAGTGGTAGCGGTGGTCAAGCAGTCAAGGCTCCAGTGGGGGAGATGAGGATGCAGGTGAGTGAACACTGGGCCTGGGCAGAACTCACTGAGTTTAACTCTGTGGAATTCCTTGGAATTACAAAAAAACTCCATGCAATTTCATGGAATTCCGCAAATGAGCGAAAATAGGCATGTCCCTTTGCTCGCACTGTGATTTAGCACCAGGAGTGCATTCCGGGTTGTAAAATCATTGCGAATGGCAACAAATGGCACACCAGGGAGTACAGCTTCATTACTTGATTTTGCTGCCACTGTAGTGTATTTTCTGCTCAAGTGGCAGATTTCTGAGGGTGAATGGTCGCGACCTCCTGCGATGACCTCGTTGGAGAAATCTCACCAGTTGGCCTTTTTGCGACTGAAAATTGTGTTAGGCGACGCTAAAGCTTGCTTGCATTAGCCAACTTACCGTTTGCGAGCTGCATCTGAGAAAATACTCTGCCATATGGCGGTTGTCAGAATTTGGCTGGAGTGACCAAAACTCTGCCAAAGCTACCAGTGGAGTGGAGTATTTCGCCCCCCATAACCCAAAATGCAAACAGTACTAATAATAAGTCACTGTCCAGACAAATACTTGCTTTTATAAGAAAAAGTAGCATTTTATTTGCAACAAAGCAAAGACATGCAACATTAAAATGCAACAATACAATCTCCTTTGAGATCAGGGCTCTAGTAGTTGTCAGTCGAATCCCCGTCCTATCCTCCTTTGTGTAACTGGTTTAGGGTTATTCCCTATTCACTGGTGGCGACATGAGGGAATGCAAACTATCAGGCCGTACTCAAGAGTTCCCTTTTAATTCTGCAAGAATTCAGTCAAAGGTATCTATGGTGCAGCAGCACCTTCAGCAATCAATCCCTTGGGATCTGAAGGCCCTACTTAAACTCTTTCTTGCTCCTGCAGCACGGAAGCATTTGGCATTACAACAGGTGTCCTCAGTGAATGGGCACTCACAAGATCTGCTTGTGGTACACATAGCAACGTCAGGTGGGCACCAGCTATCGAAGCAACTTCCCTCTCTCATCACTGCAGTGAGACAGGGCTCCCAGGTTTAGTCCTTTGGTTCCCGACTGGAATCGCACAGGGACACATCATCCTCCTCAGCATCCTCTTGGTCCACGTGGATCAGTCAGGGCACATCCTTCAGTACAGCTAGACCCTTCGGTCATAGCCTCACCCAAATTTTAGGTGATGGCCCAAAATATTTTAATGATTTGGTTCTGCAGCCCTTCCTAGCCACTGGATAGCTGTTGTACCTTCTGGGCACAGCATAGACTCCTCAGGTGCAAGCACTCACATCACAGCAGCCCCTCCTGGCATACAAGGTCTCTGCTCAGGCATTCCTGAGTCTTGGCCTGCTTGTTACACAAATTCTTCACAAATTCTTCACCGGATGGCACCCTCTGGCATATGGCATCACACCAACGTGGCTGTGTAGCTTGGCACCCTCAAACAACACTCTATACTTGGTTCAGTCAATAGTGGCCCTTTACTGGAATACAAACATTGCCAAAAACAGTCTTGTACACTGGCTATGGCTCGATTGGTGCACAGCTGAATCCTCACACCTCGCACAGTTGTGGTGGTCCTCATGGTAGTGTTCCCCACTGAACCTCACTCCATCCAACACTCTCCTCTTCCTCACAGGGCACTCTGGTCTTGGCTGGCAGGAAGGCAGGAGTTGGTGCGCCAGGCTCCAGTGCAGGTGGTAGTGGTTTCCCTGCGTGATGTGCCTTCATCAAGCAAGGTGACTAGCCGGCCTTAGCCCCAAGTTCTGGTCACACACAGAAGTCTTGCAGAGCTTTCCCTTCCCACACAGCCCATCTGGCGGCTTGGCAGATGATTAATCTTTGGGGACTCAATCTTGCCCTCTTATAGTCTCTTTCCAGACACCAAATTTGATTTAGGGTGTCAGTCTTTGAAGTTTTAAGTTGGGGTTCTGCTTCTTTTGAAGTGGCTCTTCTCCTTTTTATCTTCCTTCACAAAAGATGTCTGTCACAGCAGGTAGAGTCCGAAGCTGATTGCCCACAACACAATTCATGAGAGTGACCAGAGTGTACATCTGGATGTCAGCCACAATGAGATGTGCATCAAAAGGTTAATTCCAGACCCCCAGTCCTACTCTTAATGGTCAGCCCAATCTTCCTTCCTCGATGTGTCCAGGACCCGTTCTTTTGATCTAGCACTGAATCAACTAGCCATTTTGAAATATAAAGGGAGTCTCTTTTTCCTTCAGTGTGTCACAGTAAAACAGCAATACACAAATCTGAGTGCAGGGGGATTCCTCTCCTTTATATGTCTTTATCCCAAAATGGAACCCAGGGTACTCCCTACAATGTACCTTTGAAGGCACACTCATTCAGTGTACTTTCATAGCACATTTTGGATCCAGCACTGTTGCCTGTATGCACTGTACCCTTACATGTGCCGATGCATTCATTACATACACTAAATCTGCATGCACATTTTAGCACTGAAGCAATTCTATCTTTAACTAGGGTGTGTTCTTTATAAACACACACTCTCCCAGCACACACACACTCACTGTGTGCATGCTGCACAACACCTCACCTTCATATATTATCCATGCAAGCACGCACACTCACAGTACATGCTTTGTCTACACATGCACTGCACCACACTACATCTCTCATGTAATATATCCCCCTCAGGCATACATACACCCAACACATGCACTGCACAATACTGCTTCATCCTTGTAATGTACACTTTCCAGGCACACATACAACCTGTGAGGAATCACTACTCCTGCACTGCACAGCACTCCACAACGTACCTGACATAGGCGAAGTGTGACTTGAGTACACAGCAGCAGAACTTTTAAAGAGGTGGGTGAGTTAGTGACACATGGTAAAAAGTTCCAGTTCACTTTTACTGATCACTACATGGTATGCTGCCACCATGGCGCTCATGCTGCTTAACTCCTGATGAAGGTGGTAGCGTTCTGCTACTATGAGGGTAGCACTTTGAGCACCTTGACCAGTCCAACAAAACTGAAATCCATAAGACACATCTATGTAATAGTCCACACACATGACCCATGTTTTAAAAAAAAATCAGCATAGGGTTCCAGACAACAGTACTGTTTGACCCTCTGGGTAGGGGTATGTGTACACATCTTTACCATGCAGAGGACTTTTTTGCCCCAATATTGTCAGTGGTTAATTTAGAACAAGTGGAGGAATTTGGGCGTTCCTGAGACTGACTGCCCGGGGAAGTAGAAGAACACCAACAAAGTTGTAGGTTTGTGGTAATTTACATATTGTCACCATTGAACACATGGACATTTTCTCTTAACACAGTCAATTGTTAGTGTAATTTACTGGTGGCAATGGGATGAGAACACCAGCCTATTTAATGTGGTGTAATCAAAGTGTTTTCTACAGTGGAAAATAGTTTCCTTTGAAATATTTTTTTTGAATGTTGCAATACAAAAAGAATATTCCAAAGAAGAAATGCATGTTAGTCTTGCATTTATTTTACTTGTCTCTCTATTACTTTTAAGGAGCCTGATCAATCTGACCAATTTTTCACTACCATGGCAGAGCTTTGAGGTATGATAGCAGTGATAGTGAGAGAGCGTAGTTTAAATATTGCATATTAAATGTGAAATACTTATATCTAACAATGCTGCATACAAAAACGATCATAAAAATTATTTGTTTAAATGTATTCTTAACATGATTATAAGTGTGAAGTTATTATCGTGCACATAGACCAATGTCAACTGTAAGAAATAATTGCTTGCATTATGATTAATTGAATATGTTAACACCTACGAAGATTGCATTTGTATTAGAACCCATAGGCCTTAAGTTAGCGTGAGCCGAAGACTTAGCTGTGTAGCTCTCATATTAAAGCATATTTTCTGTTTTCCAGTGTGCTGACTCGTAAAGGGCCATGACCCAGCATTTGTTCTCTTCTTCGCTTTATGTAACAATGCCAATTTTTCTCATCCGCATGCTAGCTGCTTTAGTATAAGTTTTATACGTTTTGCAACAATATTAGAAACATTCAAGGACGATTTGCCATGGAAAAGAGAACTTTTGACCTGAAGAACGTGCCAGAGAATGAAGTAACCCCGGATGTGCCACATACGAAGACGTCAATTATGAAGACCAATCAAAACGTTATAATTTATCGTGGGGTGACAATTTGGATTACCTAATGTATAATTTGATAGGTTAAAGATAGTGGGGTATAACGATTATCCAATAGAATTTTGGAGGAATGTATTGTGAAAAGGGATCAAAGCTCAGGACACAGAAGGGTCATCAGAACTAGGTAGGGAATGATATTGATTGCATCCAGAAACTCTATCACTCTGTTTGGTGATTTGAGGCTTAAATAAACCATCCTCATCCATAGACTGCCCCGTTACACTTTTCCTCCTTATGAGGGAAGTGTCCCCTGTCCCTTAGACGAAATAGACTGTTGGCGATCTAACTGATTTCCTGAAGACGAAGACTGATCCTGTATGCTGACTTATACCGAGGAGGGTAATTATGACAATGCTATTGTAATTTGTCTGTTTGCTTTTCCTTCTTTTCCTTTCTAGGTACCAACTGCTGCATTTTTGGATAGAGACCTTAGTTAGATATTTTCTAAATTGGTGTTCTAAATTGTTTAGCATGAAGTCCAACATGCTGATGCTAATTAGTGGTTAGATTAGGTGATCATCCTGACTGACACAAAAGACGAGACTGACATTGTACTGTGCTGAACTGAGATGTATACATTATTATATGTATCTTAACCTATGCTTATCTTACATTGGTGCTTTTATGTCCGTGATCTTTGCATTGTCAAAATCTTATCACAGTTGCCATATCGTGACTATGCTCTTTTGCTTCTTGGTTTTGAGATTGATACTCTTATTGCTAGATTGTAATCAATAGGGAATAAAATTCACAAAACTTCAATTAAAGGTGTGGTTATTCATGACTGAAAGGTCATGGTTGTGCTGACAGCTTAATCAAATGTCTTTATCCAAAGTAAAGTATAATGTGGTGATATATGTTGATAACGTCATTGACATATTGCTTGACATACTGATCAGTTATCTTGTTCTACGGTGTCTCACCACTGGGTCAAAAGATTCATCAGCCTATAACGAGTCCTAATGTGTATAAAATTGTCATAAAGGGACGCGTTAACAGTTTGGTAGCAGAGCGACGGTTTGGCCCTTGGGGGCCCTAGGACGGAGATTCATTGTTTAATTTTGTTTTTCTGTGATAATGCAAATTGGAGGTATGATGGGTTTCTAAGTTCACCATGACTTTCCCGGGATCTCGGAGCCTGCCTAAATGAGTTGGGAATGTTCTCGGCGCCATAGTGGTATGTGGTTAGGGTCTATGCGCTTGCTTAGCTTATGCATTTTTGCAGGTGATTGTGAAAATTTGTGTCTATTTAGGTCAAACTAAGTGTTGTTAAGTAGGAGTGGGCGTACTCCACAGTATGAGAGTAGGGAAGTCGGCGTACTTCATGTGAATGTAGCGCTTGATGCTCAAAAATTATCCACGTGGTTGGTTGTTGTGTACGGACCTGTTGAGGTCTAAGACTCCAGAGTATGAAAATAAATGTCGTTTATGTTGTAATCTGTGCGGTTTAATAGGTCAATCGGGCGTGGTTGACAAGTCAAGTTTGAGTCATAATGTATGTATGAAAACTTCGATGGAGATTTGACAAATTCTAAAGTGCACTAGAAGGAGTCATTGACAAGTCGAGAGTAGAAATTTCGGGTCGAATTCTACTTGCGTATGCGGGAACTGATGAGGAGAGAGTAGCGGCCGAGGCTTCAAGTGAAATCTCTGTAAAGTTCTGAAGCGAATGTGTTACCCTTCCTGTAGTAAACCGACAGATTTGTGTTGTCATTTAAAGTGCTCGCAATAATTGCATTAGTTTGTGTGAGATTGTATAAATTCAGTGAAGAGCGGATAAGCCGTGAGGTTTTGCCAGCTACAGTGTGTGTGAGTGTGACGTCAGTGGTGCCGCGCTGAGATAGGTCAGTTGTCGAGAGGTGTCACGCACGGATTGGCTGCCGTCCGTGAGAGGCAATAGATTGAGAAGGGTGGGTGAAGAGTGTCCTGGGAATTAAGTCACTTCTGATTAAATACAAAATAAGAGAATCACAAAAATGAATTTCGTTAAAGCATTTAAAAGCGCTCTAAATGGAGACGTATATATTGTTGCAACTGATGGGGAACCTACACCACCTGAGGGTACTCCAGCTTATACAGTCATGGAAGAGAAAGGTGTAGCGCCTTGTTTATGGATGAAGCAGTGGCGCAAATTAACAGAGAAGGAGGGATGTCTAGCGTTCCCAGAACATGGGACGTTTAATCCAAGGTGCTAGAAAATTTGAGGTGGATGTTAAGTGTACAGAAACCACCTCCGAAACCAGCTCAGTATGAGGCTTTGGCAATTTGGGACTTGATGGCACTTAAACATAGACAAGAAAGGTTTCAGAGAAGATTGAGAAGGGCAGAAAAATCCTATGCAGAGGCTAGGTGGGATAACAAGAGCAAAATGTGGAGACGGGGAATTGTAGACGGGCTGAAGTTATTCCCAGCAATAGCACAGGGAGAAGAGGCGAAGGGAAAGAAAGCCTCCTGTAAAACCGACAAAGACTCAGGCAAATCCAAAGAGAATAAAAGATCTTGGGAAGAGGAAGATGATTCAGACGATGAGGAATTTATGGACAGATTGTTACATGATCGTCCGCCACCATATGCAGTGAGCGACAGTGCTCCAAGTACTAGCATGGATCCTGGGAACCAGATGCAGGAAAAGGGAGTTACTGATACGGTACAGACTAGCAATACAGCCTTGACACAGAATGGTGTCAGTGTACCCACTGCACCAGACATACCGATGCAGTTGCAACCTCCACCGCAGATACAGAGAATCTACCCTGATGTCCCAGTGCTTGAGACAACTACGAATTTGATAGTGCCGCCAGACCTGATATATACAAAACCAAGGCTAGTTCAGATTGAATCAACTCCGAAATTAATGTCTCAACCACAACCACAGTTGATACCAGGATACAACCCTGTAGCGGGACCACCATTAGTACCTGTTCCGGGTACATTGGAACAGACCTATGGAGTTGCCGCTCCAAGAGGTTTGGGTCCGGGTCAGACACCTGCCGCTATATCATTACCCATTACTGTTGGTCAACCAGTGCCATTGTATGCACAGAGTAAAACGGGTGTATGTGACCAGGGAGTGATGACTCAGGAGGCGATAAGAGGAGGGTCTATGGGAACTCCACAGATAATGGCCCCCGGAGAACAAATAAATGAACAGCCGAGGCCCTTGATGGACCTCAGTCCGGTAGGGGCACCCCTCGAAGCAATGCGGCAAGCAGGTTTGGGAGTTTTAACTCCCCAAACTATGAGTACAAATACCTCACATTCCCCAATGATGCATGCAGGGAACATTTCACTGCAGGGGTTTACAGTCCAACAGTTAAATGAATGGTTGTAAAAAACTTATACTTCACAAAAGGCTGCAGCAGTTACAATCGAACCAGAAAAAGAAAAACAAGATGAATACCTGAACTTTGTGAGACTAGGGGCAGAAGCTGCTGAGTTAGTGGAAGGTACAATGGGAGTCAATAGATTGGAGTCATACACGGAGGCAGAATTGAGATACCTGTGTCCCAAGATTACCAAGGAAGTAGGCAAAGTACATCAGAGATTAGCGAACTTGGCAGACAAGTACAATATCGATATCGGAAACACTAAGCATTTGAAAAGAAGTTACAGATTAGATTTTGACTCTAAAGATTTTGAGCACATGAGATCTGCAGGAATGAAGGCACATTTGAGAGAACTGTTGCAAAGTGCACATATTTGGGGGGCATTGGAGAAATGGGAAGGCCGATGGGCAAAGAAAAGAGATAAGGGAAAGGGTGACAGCCCAGAGTCTAATCAAGCTAAGACCTTGCCTGACTTGGAATCGGTATAAATATTACCTATGAGAGAGACAGCTGGTGGTGTTTTAGTTCATGTGCCTTGGACTAGAGGAGATATTTTATCCTTTACGAAGGATTATCCCAGATTGAGGGAAAAACCGATCAACAGACAGATAGGTTCGTAAAACTTGCAAAGTGTCTCTGGGAAGACTTGAATACCTTGTTTGAGATCATTGTTCCACCTGATTTGTGGCTTGAGTGCAAGAGAGGGGTGGATTGGCCAACAAAGGAGCCGGCAAGAGATAAAGTGACCGGGGCACCTTCAGAAGAGGTGATGAAATATTATCATAAGGTGATTGAGTTTTTGAAACAAAAGGTATCGCCGAAAGTGACCGACTGGCAGAAAATCGATCGGATCTCTCAAGAGGTTAAGGAGTCAATACATGCTTATTACGAGAGATTGTTAAAAGTGTTCAAGCACTACAGTGGTACTGAGACTATTGAACCAAAGGACATGAACCACCTTGTGTTCAGATTCGTCAAAGGGTTGAGACCAGAAGTGAGCCTAATAATTAAGAATCTTTTGATTTGTTGGCAAGCTAAACCGATTGATGAAGTATTGCAGTATGCAAAATACTGTAGTGATGAGATTGAGTTGAAGCAGAAAAAGTTGAAGGAAAAGGTGATGGTGATGCAGATAAGGGCTGCACAGGCTGGAATACAGGGAAATGGAGTTCAGCAGATGATACAGCAACAACCGCAAATGAATGGTGTGTTTCAGACACAGCCGAGAGGTCGAGGCAGAGGGTTTGCAAACCGTGGTTTAGACATGAATAATGTTGTTATTCAAAATGATGTTCAAGGGGCGAAAAGGATGTCACCATGTCACGCGTGCAGGGGCGTGGGGCACTGGAAACGGGAGTGCCCGAATATGGAGCAGGATGGTGAAGTTCAGCAGAGCAGTAATGTTGGTACGTTACAAAATTCACGAGGTCCGAAAATAAGACATCAAAAACCGAATTTTCAGAATAATTTGGTCAAATGGAAGAGGTACAGCCCATGCAGCAGATGCAAATGCCACATTTTCAGTCAATACAAATGCAACCAGTACAACAGCAGATTCCTATGGTACCTAGACAGCAAATGAAATTACCAATGGCTGAGATGGCACAGCAACAGGTGATGCTTCCTCAGCAGGTCACAGGCCAGGTAACAAATCAAAACAATACTGTACAACAGTTCCCATTACGAGGTGAAAATGGTATGAATGAGGATTGGTCAGATGACAGTTCAGACAGCGAAGAGTGCCAACTTGCAGCATCCTTAGAGGTGGACCAGAGAGGCCCATATGTAGAGGGAAAGGTGATGGGCTATAGGGTTTCATTTTTGGTTGACACAGGAGCCACACGCTCTACAGTTCGAAGTGCAGAAGTCCCAAGATTACCACTGTCAGGGCGTACCATACATGTGGTTGGAGTAGCAAATCAGTATCTGACTAACCCGATTACAGATCCAGTGCAAGTTGAAATTGGCAACTTCCAAGGGTTGCATAGATTTGTTGTATGTGATTCAAGTCCGGTATCCTTACTGGGAAGGGACTTACTGTGCAAGACAAAATGCTCAATTACCTGTTCCAATGATGGAATTTAAGTACAGACAAATAGTGATGATGAGGGAGATGAAAGTCAATTTTTAGAGGAAGAAACAGGGACAAATGAAGACTACCCTTTGATTACTCTATTCCCAATGCATACCTTGATTGATCTGCCTGTCGAACTACAAGGAACAGTAACAGAGAAAGTGTGGGACTTGACCGGGAAAGAAGTAGGACTGATAAAAGGAGTAGAACCAGTCAAAGTTCAGATAAAACCGAATGCAGTGTTCCCACAAGTGCCACAATATCACATGACCCAAGATGTTCTTATAGAAGTGTCACAAATAATTGCAGACTTTCTCAGACAGGGAGTTCTGAAAGAGGTCTTGATCAGTCCATGTAATTCTCCCATAATGGGTTTAAAGAAGCCTTGTGGAAAAGTTCGAATTGTGCAGGATTTGAGAAAAATAAATGAAATTGTGATAAAGTGTTGCCCTGTGGTGCCCAACCCAGCAGTAATCATGTTTCAGGTCCCCTGTGATGCTGAATGGTTTACCGTAGTAGACCTGTCACAGGCTTTCTTTTCAATACCTCTTCATGAGGACAGTCAATTTTTGTTCAGTTTTAAATTCCTGGATAAGGTGTACAGTTGGTGCAGAATTCCTCAGGGTTTTTCTGAGTCACCATCCATCTTCAATCAAATATTGAAAAAGGATTTGGAGCCGCTTGTGCTGCCTTACAATTCAACTCTTGTGCAATACATTGATGACTTGTTAATTGCATCTAAAACAAGAGACAGTTGCAAATACGATACCATTGCATTACTAAATCATCTGGGAAAGAATGGACACAAGGTGTCACCCAGAAAGTTACAGTATTGTCAGAAGGAAGTAAAATACTTGGGACATTTGATTGAGAAAGGGACTAGAAGAATATCAAAGGAAAGAATAACAGCTGCTTTGCAAATGAATCCCCCCACAACAAATAGAGATGTCAGGATGTTTTTGGGAATTGTGGGCTACTGTCGCCAGTGGATACCCAACTTCTCAATCATTTCGAAGCCATTAATAAAACTGACAGGCAAAGAAAACAAGGATGAGCCATATACTATAACCCTGCCAAAAGAAGAGCTTGAGTCATTTTTGGAGTTAAGAGAATGTATGTGCAGGGCACCAGCACTAGGAATGCCAAATTACGAGAAACCTTTTCTGTTGTTTTGTCATGAACGTGATGCTTGTTCTTTGTTTTAACACAGGTCCACGAAGATGCAAATAGCCCTGTAGCACATTTTTCAGCTACCTTGGACCCTGTCGCAGCAGCCTTACCGGGTTGTTTGCGTGCAGTTGCAGCAGTTGGTCAGAGCCTTTTACAATGTGAAGGCATAGTCATAGGATACCCTCTGACAGTAATGGTTCCACATTCAGTTGAAATTCTGTTCGAACTAAGACTCAGCACATGACAAATGCACGTCTCACTAGGTATGAGACGATTATACTGGGGTCACCAAATGTCACTGTTAGGAGATGCACTGTACTGAACTCGGCAACTTTGCTTCCAAATGAAAATACTGAAATCAAAGATGGGGAAGAATTTGAACATGATTGTCTTGAGGTGACTGAACTGTGCACCAAGCCTCGTCGAGATATTCAGGACACTCAATTGAAAGAAAATGACTGCATCATGTTTGTTGATGGGTCCTGTCTTAGAGCCTCTGCCAGAACACTGAGAGCTGGTTACGCGGTATGTACTATAACTGGCATCGTCGAAGCCTCCTGGCTTGAGAGAGTGTTTTCCGCACAAGTGGCAGAACTAATCGCTCTTACAAAAGCATGTCACGCAGCTGTAAATTTCAAAGTCACTATTTATACTGACAGCAGATACGGATTCGGAATCGTTCATGATTTTGGCCAGCTTTGGTCACAGAGAGGTTTTATGACCTCCTCTGGTTCTCCTGTGAAAAATGGTGAACAAATAAGAGATTTGTTGCATGCAATTCAGTTACCTCTTGAAATTGCCGTGGTGAAGTGCAGTGCTCACATCAGATGACAAGACTTCGTGGAAACGGTTATGCAGATCAGGTCGCAAGATTTTGTTCATTGAACTGTATATCGTTCAAGGAGCAATGGGAATTGTTACCACAAACCGAAAATGACACATGTTTAAACCTAGCATTACGGGTTGTCGACACCTTAGATGAATTAAAAACATTACAAGGTCGTGCGAGCAAGGAAGAAAAACGCTCTCGGCAAAGAATGCAATGTGTACAAAGGGCAGATGATCTATGGGTTTCTGAAGAAGGGAAACTAGTTTTGCCAAACAGTCTTCTATCACAATTCGCCAGGTTATATCATGGACAGGCTCACCTGGGAAGAGACACCATGATCAGGTCCTTTAAAACTGATTGGTTTAATCCAAAATGTAGGCATGCTGCAGAAATTACTTGCCACAGATGCGTCATCTGTCAACAGATGAATGCTGGAAAAGGAACCGTGGTAACTTTGAGCCACATTGGGAGAGCTGGAGGTCTGTTCAACAAAATGCAAATGGATTTTATTGAAATGCCTGTTTGTGGAGGACTGAAGTATATGTTGGTGATTGTGTGTGTTTTCAGTCATTGGATTGAGGCATATCCCACACGTAGAAACGACAGCCTTGCAGTTGCAAAATTACTACTTAGGGAACTGATACCAAGGTTCCAGTTTCTATAGAATCAGATAGGGGTAGACACTTCGACAATGACAATGAGGGGATTATACTCCTGTGTGCTGCAGTCAACATTGAACAAAAGCTGCATTGTAGCTATCGCCCTGAAGCATCAGGATTAGTAGAGCAGATGAATGGCACTTTGAAATCAAGAATGGCAAAAATGTGCGCAGCAACTAACATGAAGTGGCCAGATGCCTTGCCTCTAGTGCTGATGTCAATGAGAAACACCCCCGACAAGAAAACAGGACTGTCCCCCCATGAAATCCTCATGGGCAGAGCTATGAGATTACCAGCAGTACCTGCAAATGCACTAGTGAATATTACAGATGATATGGTGTTGGATTACTGCAAAGGTTTGGCTGATGTGATTCGCTCTTTTTCTTACCAGGTGGAAGCTAACACGTTGCCACTGATTGGCGATCCAGGCCATTCTACAAACCGGCGACTGGGTGGTTGTCAAGAAGCACGTGAGGAAATCGTATCTAGAACCACGTTGGAAAGGGCCGTATCAAGTAATATTGACGACTACTACTGCCGTGAAGTGTGCCGGGGTTCCCAACTGGATACATGCAAGTCATACAAAAAGGGTAGCGTGTCCTGTTGAAGAGGAACTTGAAGTTTCCGGCACAGCAACTTCAGAAAGAGAAGTCTCAGGGCCAGATAACAGTCAAGAAGGAACTGAGACTACAGGAGAGCCCACTGAGAACAGCCTTGTCCCTCAAACAGTCAGTGAGTTCGAGAGGGGTGACAGAGTGCCTATCTCAGTAGAGGCAGCAGGAGAACTAAGTCAAGGAGAAGTTCTCCCAGAAGTAGACGGATACGGGTTAGAGCTCGAACCCAACGTAGAACCGGCAGAAGACGAAGAAGGAGAAGTTGTAAAGAGAAGACAAAACGTGTCAGAATCTCCTGAACCAGTTGCAGGTCTGTCAAGAGAAAACACCTTATCACAAGAGGAGGGTGCTGTCCAACGTCCTGAAGGAAAACCTAGAGAAAAGACACATAGAGGCGACAATTGGCCAGATAAGCCACTACTTAAGATAAAAGATGTATCAAATGACACAATAATAGAAGAGAGCGATACTTCTCAAGTGGATGATCTAAGTGAAGGAGAACAACAAGGTGAACGAAGGTTAAAAAGAAAAAGAATCGCAAACAGAAGATATACAGGTCCTGAATGGACATATGCCACAACCTCTGAATGGCAGCAAGAATTCTTAGCATTTTGTTTTGATCGGAAAGTACCAGGCCAATATTACGGTCCCTGAACAAATTCAAGAGAAAACTTGGCTAAGTTTACATTTTGAAAACTGAGAGAGAGAGAGACTTTGTGAACCACCGGAAGTGACACTAGAACTGGATTGACTTTTGAGAAACCTGATTATGACAAGCTGCTAACCTGATTTGACAAAAAGAGGTCCTGGAGTGAATGAAGACGCTGTAATATATGCAGAAAAAAAAGAAAAAAAAAGTTTTCATCCTCAAGTTAATTGTTGATCTGCTATTCTGATTCTATACAAACATGGCTTACAATAGTAGCAAGGGGAGTAAGGTGTGTCGTTGGTTAGGTCTTATAATAGGTATTGTGTGTGCAGTAATAATTGTGGGAGTAATTGTTGGAATGCCATGGAGAGAGAAAGAAACTATTAACGCAGCTTCAAAACCTGAAACTACTACTACTTTAACACCGTGGGAGGGATTTGAGCAGGATGCAAGACATGTGCATGAGGGAACTAATGCAAAGGGGGAACTTTCTACTAATGTCTTCTATCGCTTACTAAATGAGTATGTGGAAACCATGGATGCGAAAGATTGTTATGTATGTACTAAAATTCCTTCATCTGTGCAGGAGGGAGTTACTTATCATAGCCTCCCTCTTACTTATGGAATTAGTTGCAGCTTGCTACTAATGAGATTTTATAATCAAGAGCATGTGCAATATTTTTATGCAAATCTGGATGATGTATTTTCTTTTGTGCCTGTGATTGAATTTTTAAACAAGTTAGCTAAGGAACATGATATAAAAATAGTTAGAGGATTCTTTGAGCCAACGCTTACATTTGGGACTGTGTAGTATCTTAATAGCAGCGGTTACCGCTGCGCCTGCCGATCAGCTTTTCCTTGGCATCGCACGCGCTGCGGGGGTGTTCACACACGGCTGTCTTTCGTTGTTCGGGGTTCCTTTCCGCGTGATTAGCGCGAGGAACGCCGAACATTCGGAAGACGGCAACGGCAGTGAGCGCTGTTAATCTGAGGAGAGAAGAGCCGTTTCTACTGCGCGCTGGGGTGATTTTATTGATGGAAACGTAACTTGAAATAAATTCAATTAAAATTCAACTACCAGGAGTCTGGATGTTTTGTTCCAGCTTACTTTATGTGGCAACGAGCTGTGGAACTGAATCACCACAGGCTATTACGTCGAGGCCCACTCGTGCATCTATCCTCGACTTTCTGGTCAGCTGTATGTACGGTGAGAGTGTCTCATCTTCCATGAACCTCGGGTCAGAAGGTGTGTCTTCAGGTGGTTTTCATTCTTGAGGAAGCGTAGCGGCCATCTTTAAACGGCTATTTTAACCAAGTTTTTTTAGCCTATTACTGTTAAAATCTGTGGAGGAGTTAATACAGCTGCTATTATATGGTCTCAAGTGACTTTATTTTCTCTTAAATTCTGTCATGCAGTCGGTCAACCCTCCGCCACCATTCTTGGAAACTCCTGGTGAGCCAGCCATACCTTGGAAGCAATGGTATGATGCTTTTGAAACGTATATGGGTGCCATCGGAGCGTCAAGATTCAGACCTGAAAGAAAGAAATGTTTATTGCTTCATTCTTTAGGTTTCGAGGGTAGGTCGGTGTTTAAACATTTACCGGATATTCAATTGGAAGAAGGCGAGGAACTGGATGAATTTGAAGAAGCTCTTAAGAAATTGGCCACCAGATTTGACGCACCTCCAAGTTTGGTTATTGCAAGACATAAGTTTTTTAGGAGGGAACAAAAAAATGGAGAGGATGTCAATAGCTATATTTCTGCTTTGAGGAAACTTGCGTCTGAGTGTTTCTTTGACACATTTACTGATCAGTTAATACGTGACCAATTCATATGTCACTGTGCAGATAAATCGATCAAACATAAGTTGTTGTCCTTAGGAGATCCATCTTTGTCAGATTCTATCAGAATTGCTAAAAGCATTGAAACAGCAATGAGATCTGCTAAAGAGTTGGAACGTGCACAGGCGGAACATGTGAACGTAGTTCAGAGATCTGACGACAGACGCAAGATGAGTATTCCTTTGCACAACAAAGTGGAAGTGGCTAAATCCAATAGTTTTTTCAAGCAGACTAACATTCGTTTTAGGTGTGGCTATCCACCACATATAAAAGGAGGAAAGATATGTCCGGCAAAGAATGTACAGTGCAGATTATGTGGCAGAACTGGTCAATTTGGAAGAGTGTGTCAAAGTAACAAAAGTGGTAACACTAAGGTGAATACTGTCATGGATGACGATGATGGCAGGATGGATGAGTTGATGAGTGAAATGCAAGAAATGATTCTGACTGTGGGTGACTGTGACATAGGGGGTCATTTCGACCCCGGCGGGCTGCGGGCGCTGCCCGCCGGGCGGAAATTGCCCAAACACCGCCCCGCGGTCAGATGACCGCGGGGGACATTCCGACTTTCCCGCTGGCCCGGCGGGCGATCTGCAAAAGATCGCCCGCCGGCCCAGCGGGAAAGCCCCAGCAAAGATGAAGCCGGCTCCGAAAGGAGCCGGCGGATTTGCTGCGGTGCGACGGGTGCAGTGGCAGACACTGAAAATCTTTATGGGGCCCTGTTAGGGGGCCACTGCACCGCCCATGCCAGTGGCATGGGCAGTGCAGGGGCCCCAGGGGCCCCACGACACCCGTTCCCGCCAGCCTCTTCCTGGCGGTGTAAACCGCCAGGAAGAGGCTGGCGGGAAGGGGGTCGGAATCCCCATGGCGGCGCTGCTTGCAGCGCCGCCGTGGAGGATTCCTTTGGCCAGGGGAAAACCGGCGGGAAACCGCCGGTTCCCCTTTTCTGACCGTGGCTTTACCGCCGCGGTCAGAATTGGCCAGGAAGCACCGCCAGCCTGTTGGCGGTGCTTCCACGGTCCCCCGCCCTGGCGGTCATGGACCGCCAGGGTCGGAATGACCCCCATAATCACTGGCAATCCGGAGGACTGCATTGATCCGTACGTTTTAATTCATGTAGGTGACAAACATTTAACGTTGTTAGCTGATTCGGGGGCTAGAATCACTATGATTACTCAGGAACTTTACCAACAAAATTGGGGCATGCGAAAGTTGAATCCTCCAGATAGGACTCCGTTTTCATATGAGGGAAGGAGGACTGATTTAGTTGGCTTCTTTGAAGACATTTTGGTTTTCAAAGGTCGACGCATTGTTGGGAAAGTCTATGTTGCTGTAAAAGGTTTGAACATTTTAGGATGGTTTCACCAAGGGCTGTTTGGAATGGTTTTGCGTTCAGGTACGGGTGATCAGGTGACAGTTATTAGAGATACCTCTGATATAGAGAATTTGCTAAATGAGTTTCCCAGAGTTTTTTCTGGTGAATTAGGTAAGATAAGGGGCTTTACACACAAAATTAAGGTCAAGGACAATGCCATTCCTATTAAACATAAATTGAGAGGTGTGCCATTTAGTGTCAGGGATGAGTTGGAGAAAGAATTGGAAAGTTTACGGATGAAGGGAATCATTGAACCCATTGATTCTTCGTTATGGTTATCCCCGTTGGTGGTGGCAAAGAAAAAAAATGAGGAATTGAGATTATGTGTTGACTTGAGGGCACTCAACAGGGAGATCTGGGTGGACTCTCATCCATTGCCTAAGATTGGAGAGATGCTTTCTTGTATTAAGGGAGCAATTTTTTTTACTAAACTCGACTTGGCCACTGCTTATCACCAAGTAGAATTGACACACGAGTCGCGACACTTTACTGCCTTTGTCTCCCCGTGGGGAACGTATCAATATTGTCGTATGCCTTTTGGACTGGCGTCAGCAGCGTCAGTATTCCAGAGAATAATGTCTACCATTCTTAAAGGCATCGATAAAGTTTGTGTTTTTCAGGATGACGTGTTGATTCATGCTTCTGATCGATATGAACATGATGCGATTCTGAGGCAGGTCTTGAGTAAGTTTGATAGTGCTGGTGTTGTATTAAGAAGAGAGAAATGTCAGTTTCTCCAAACGTCTGTAGAATATTTGGGGCACGTCATCACACCAGAAGGTGTTTATCCCAGACCAGGTCTTGTAGAAGCGATTGTAAAAGCACCTGCTCCTTACGACAAAGTTGGGGTCAAATAATTTTTGGGTCTTTGTGAATTTTATTCCAGATTTATTGAAAATTTTGCTACCCTAGTCAGACCAATTTCTAATCTGTTGAAATCTAAAACAGAGTTTTTGTGGAATGCTGAGTGTGCAGAAGCATTTGATACTATAAAACATAGTTTGAGTAGTGCCAATGTGTTACAATCTTATGATCATAACTTGAAGTGTTGTTTGACTGTCGATGCCAGCAAGTTCGGTCTTGGAGCTGTTTTGACGCAAATTAATGAAAAGCAGGAGTCTACCATTGGGTTCGCGTCAAGAGTGCTCAGACCTAATGAAGTACATTATTCTGTAATTGAAAAAGAATTATTAGCATGTTGGTGGGGTATAGAGAAATTTAAGTCTTTTCTATGGGGAAGACATTTTTTTCTCCAAACAGATCATAAGCTATTAGTCTCTATTCTAAATGGTACCAATCTTAAAGGTAGCTCACCAAGAATTGCAAGATTTGCGGCCAGGTTGCTTCAATTAGATTTTTCTGTGGTACACATCTCTGGTGTAAAAAATGTGAGAGCAGATTACCTCTCCAGGTATCCTGTTTCCGAAGACATTGGAGAGGAAATGGACACTCAGGATGAAAACTGCTTCATTGCTTCGGTCGAATAAGAACGTATTGGATCGTTTTCTGAAATGATGTTGAAAGAAGCGTCTACAAGTGATAATGTACTTTCTAATGTTTTGACGTATGTTGAGAGTGGGTGGCCGCATGAAATTTTTTTGCATTTGAGTACTCAACCTTTTTTCAAAGTGTCTGACGAACTGTCGATTGAAGATGGTGTACTGTTGAGAAATGATAAAATTGTGCCTCCTGATGTTATAAGATCCATTATTCTGGAAAAAGCACATGAAGGTCACTCGGGTGCTACTCTTACTAAAAAAAGGGTTAGGGAATACTATTGGTGGCCGCAAATGGACAGAGACATTGAAACGTTGGTCAAGTCCTGTCACATTTGTTCAACTAGTGATAAGGCTCTCAAAACGGCAACTCCTCCGTTAAGGCCAATAGAATGTCCGGCTGGTCCTTGGGAAAAGATTGCCATCGATTTGTTGGGTCCTTTCAATTCTCTTCCTCCTAATTTGCTGTATGCTTATGTAGTAATTGATTCTTTTTCTAAGTGGCCTCATGTGAAGTTTGTGAGTCATGCAGATTCCACGTCAGTGGTGTCGTGTCTGAAAGATGTATTTTTGGAAGAAGGTTTGCCCAAAGAACTTGTGTCTGATAATGGGGTCCAGTTTGTGTCTAGTGAAGTTGAAAATTTTCTGAGTGAGTGTGCCATCAAACATTTGAAGAGTTCTCTCTATCAACCGCAAACAAATGGTTTGGTTGAACGGTTTAATGGAGTGGTTGGGGAGTGTATCCAGTGGGCGTTAGCTAATGGGTGTGTGGTTGATGCCGCTGTAAAGAGTATGCTCTGGTTTTACAGAACAACACCCCACACTAGCACGGGGATATCTCCGTTTGAGGCATTTAGAGGGAGGAAGCCTGCCACCCTATTTAGACCAGCTTGGTTGTCCAAGTTTTTTAAACATTCTACGTGTAAGGAACTCATCTACGCAAAGGTGTGTTCGAGTATTAAAAATTCACAAGAGAAACAAAAGTCATATTATGACAAGAAAAAAGGTGTGAAGGAGGTGCAGTTCACTGTGGGTGATTGGGTGCGGGTTAAATTACTGGTGTTTGTCAGGAAAGGTGATTCCAAGTTTTCAGAACCATTCAAGGTTGACAAAGTTTGTGGGAATGCTGTGCGTATTGATGGACGTAACTGGTGGAATATGGGGAAGGTTGTAAAGGTTGAACCTAAGGATGTATTGTTACCTTTTCACAAGAAGGTTGATCACACTTTAAAAGCACAGAATTTCTTGAATGTACAAAAAGCTGGTGGGGTTAAGTCCTCGAGTTTAAAGGAGGTGGATTCATGCTCCAATCTTGTGCCTGTCAGGAGAAGTGATAGGGTGCACAAATTACCTTTAAGGTATCGTTAAGTGAGAATTGCTTATACTAGGTTTTATGTGTAGTGTTTGATATTGTTAAACACATGTATGGTTACCTTTGTTTGGTGTTTTCACCAGTGGTTATATTGTGCGCCTGAGCAAATGTCAGGTGCATTAGTTTTTTTTGTGTAAGGGTTAATGTAAAAAAAAAAAATAATAATCATAATAATTATTATTGTTTTCTTTGCTTGTTGTTTCGTTAAAGTGTTAAAAGAGAAAACTAAATGTAGTATCTTAATAGCAGCGGTTACCGCTGCGCGTGCCGATCAGCTTTTCCTTGGCATCGCACGAGCAGCGGGGGTGTTCACACATGGCTGTCTTTCGTTGTTCGGGGTTCCTTTCCGCGTGATTAGCGCGAGGAACGCCGAACATTCGGAAGACGGCAACGGCAGTGAGCGCTGTTAATCTGAGGAGAGAAGAGCCGTTTCTACTGCGCACTGGGGTGATTTTATTGATGGAAACGTAACTTGAAATAAATTCAACTAAAATTCAACTACCAGGAGTCTGGATGTTTTGTTCCAGCTTACTTTAGACTGCTTATGCACATCGCAATAATTTGACTTGCTTTCTGTCGCCTGTAGAGAAAAGCTTTTTAGATCACACAGATAATAGACGCAAAGCATTGAAAGAAAGATTAGAAAAAGGATTAGCGAAACGTACATACGCAAATGATTATGCTTACACTGCAATCAAGACACAAGGCAAATTAGCTATAGATGCATTACATGTAGGTAGGCTTTGCATATATAGGCCAAAATCTGAGCAAGACAATTTGTTTGTGGGTACGAGTGAGTGCAGGCATGTGTTTTGGCTTCAGAGTAAATGGACCTTTATGCTGAATGGACAAGATCCAGCAATCCCCGGAATCTATTACATCTGTGGGTTAAATGCTTATTACCGTCTCCCTAAGGGATGGTATGGGACATGTTATTTGGGGATAGTATTCCCAAAGATCTATCAAATTGATGACTTAAAACAGATACCTAAGACGTCTGAATTACAACACCCTAGACAAAAATGAGAATCAGTGGCGGCTGTCATTGGTGATATATTTGGAGCTATAATCCCATCAGTAGGGGTTATCTTAAATTCCATGAAAATTCAAAAGTTGTCTACTATAGTGGATAACATGCTGACAAATTTTATCCTGATGGATACTGAACTTGCCGCAGAAAGAGCTATGACTCTTCAAAATCGGCTTGCTTTAGACATTCTTTTAGCTAAGAGTGGAGGAGTCTGCAAGATGCTCAATGAGCGTCATTGTTGCTCATTTATACCAGATAACAGTAAGAAAATTAGAAGTATGCTTACTAACCTTACTAGAGATAGTACGGATTTGAAGGATTTGAAGGATCTTGGTGTTTGGGAGAAATTTGGAAAGGGAATTGCCCGAGTTGGAAGCTGGTTTGCCAACATTTGGAATGGGGTACTTGCAAAAATTCTGATGGGTTTATTAATTGTTTTGATCTGTCTATTAGGATTATGGGGGGCATGTAAAATTAATGACAAAATTATGAGAAATTGGAATAAAAGAACCAGAAGAAATGAAGAAAGTGAAAGAGAAAAAATGTTCAATGAAATATGGGAGGGTTCACATGAAGGGCAAGATGTTGAAATGCGCATTATGAGCAAGGTGAAAATTTAAAAGTGAAAGGTCGAGGGAAAAGATTTGTGTGATGACGAACGTCATCAGAGGAGGGACTGAGAGAGCGTAGTTTAAACATTGCATATTAAATGTGAAATACTTATATCTAACAATGCTGCATACAAAAACGATCATAAAAATTATTTGTTTAAATGTATTCTTAACATGATTATAAGTGTGAAGTTATTATTGTGCACATAGACTAATGTCAACTGTAAGAAATAATTGCTTGCATTATGATTAATTGAATATGTTAACACGTACGAAGATTGCATTTGTATTAGAACCCATAGGCCTTAAGTTAGCGTGAGCCGAAGACTTAGCCGTGTAGCTCTCATATTAAAGAATATTTTCTGTTTTCCTGACTCGTAAAGGGCCATGACCCAGCATTTGTTCTCTTCTTCGCTTTATGTAACAATGCTAATTTTTCTCATCCGCATGCTAGCTGCTTAAGTGTAAGTTTTATACGTTTTGCAACAATATTAGAAACATTCAAGGACGATTTGCCATGGAAAAGAGAACTTTTGACCTGAAGAACGTGCTAGAGAATGAAGTAACCCCGGATGTACCACCTACGAAGACGTCAATTATGAAGACCAATCAAAACGTTATAATTTATCGTGGGGTGACAATTTGGATTACCTAATGTATAGTTTGATAGGTTAAAGATAGTGGGGTATAACGATTATCCAATAGAATTTTGGGGGAATGTATTGTGAAAAGGGATAAAAGCTTATGACACAGAAGGGTCATCAGAACTAGGTAGAGAATGATATCGATTGCATCCAGAAACTCTGTCACTCTGTTTGGTGATTTGAGGCTTAAATAAACCATCCTCATCCATAGACTGCCCCGTTACACTTTTCCTCCTTATGAGGGAAGTGTCCCCTGTCCCTTAGACGAAATAGACTGTTGGCGATCTAACTGATGTCCTGAAGACGAAGACTGATCCTGTATGCTGACTTATACCGAGGAGGGTAATTATGACAATGCTATTGTAATTTGTCTGTTTGCTTTTCCTTTCTAGGTACCAACTGCTGTGTTTTTGGATAGAGACATTAGTTAGATATTTTCTAAATTGGTGTTCTAAATTGTGTTGCATGAAGTCCAACATGCTGATGCTAATTAGTGGTTAGATTAGGTGATCATCCTGACTGACACAAAAGACGAGACTGACATTGTACTGTGCTGAAATGAGATGTATACGTTATTATATGTATCCTAACCTATGCTTATATTACATTGGTGCTTTTATGTCTGTGATCTTTGCATTGTCAAAATCTTATCACAGTTGCCATATGTGACTATGCTCTTTTGCTTCTTGGTTTTGAGATTGATACTCTTAATGCTAGATTGGAATCAATAGGGAATAAAATTCACAAAACTTCAATTAAAAGTGTGGTTATTTATGACTGAAAGGTCATGGTTGCGCTGACAGCTTAATCAAATGTCTTTATCCAAAGTAAAGTATAATGTGGTGATATATGTTGATAACGTCATTGACATATTGCTTGACATACTGATCAGTTATCTTGTTCTACATTGTCCCACCACTGGGTCAAAAGATTCATCGGCCTATAACGAGTCCCAATGTGTATAAAATTGTCATAAAGGGACGCGTTAACAATAGTGTTATATGCAAGGTCTATGCATTTGTTCCCAGGGTAAAGTGGGAAACAGAATAGGCGTTCTTCTGTTGCCACTCTCCCTTCATGTCTTCTTGGATATAATAGCAATGTTTTTTTAACCAACACGGAGGTTGTGCTTAGCAAACTGCATAGGAGAGAATCCACTGACTGTTATCAGAAGTGTTTTTTTCCGTTCCCTTAAATGAGGCTAGCAGATGTTTGTTGGTAGAATTTTTCTCCTGGTGGAAGTTCAGCATGCATACATTTTATACAAGTTAGTACTCTTGGGAATGTATGACTGATGCGGAATTCTAGAAGTACTGTGAATCTTAGTTAATCTTTGTGACATAAGAGTAATTCTACTCATGTATGTTTCCACTTTTAATCATTTTCCTTTGTGAATCTTGAGCTGAGATTTTATCTCACTGCTGTCATCTAACACATTTTACTCAGGGTTTACCATTTGATGGCCATTAAAAATCACTGTATGTGGGATCCACATTTAGTCATTGTTTTCTTAAATTGAACCTAGCCCCCAAACATTTAGGGCATATTTATGAAAATGTCACCTTGCTGTGCTGTGTGATAGAGAAAGGGCAGGAATGTGCTGTATTTAACATAATAAGGCAAATTCCTATATTTTTCCTGCGCCAGTACCCAATGTGCTTCAATGATGTCTGCATTGTAAGCATGATTGTTTTGTATAGGAAGGGCCCTCTGAGGCATTTTTCTTTTTCTATGTGTGCTGCAAAAAGAGTAAGTGCCGAGGAGAATTAAAGATATTTATCCTTGTTATGCCTCACCTGGGGTGGCATAGCATTTTGACACATTCTCAGGTCTACTAGATATGGTAAATCTGAGAATGCATCAAAATCCATTGGTGGATGCATGGGAACTGCCACACTCCACCCATGGAACTTCTTCCCAGGGCAAAGCACGCAACACAGCAATTTGCGCTGCGTTGTGTTACTCTAGATTTATCAAGCCACTCATGGCTATGCAAGGTGGCTCTGTGTGGCTTAATAAATCTAACTTAAAAGTTGTGTCACTCTTGGACCCCATTACGTGGCACAAGGGTGAAGCAACTCTTTAATAACTATGCTCCTTACTCTTTTTGTTTTGGGGTTTTAAATGTTTATCCTGATTTTGCTCTTTTCATAAAAAAGTCAAATTCTAATGAGTGGATATTTGCCCAGTTCCTTGAATTCCATCGTACACCCAATCCCAAATATAAATCTATTGAGGTTTGGCTTGAAAGGGGGTACATGCAATGTGTTTATAAACTTCGGCACATGGGCATATGGGCATGTAGAGGATCTACTAACGAAACGGAGACAATCTGCGCATAGAAGACAGTTGAAATGTCCTACTGTAAGAAAAAAATATCACTGCCCTTTGATGCCAGCCAGATTGCTACTGAATATTCATCACACAGAAAAGATCTGAGCGTCGCGTGTTCAACCTATGCTGTGATATAAATACACAAAGTGTATGCATAAGTATTCAAATAGGGCATGCTGAATAAACATGTTTCACAAACTTCATTTTGCATACCTTTAACATTAGAAATTACAACCTACTTGTTTATCCATGTTGTGGAATTAAAGACGATTGGGGACTGAGAATTAGGTTTGGGGGACAATTAGTATCAATCTCAGAATATGATAATGGTAAAACAGATGCTGTTGGTACACATATACTACTTTCAGTCTTTATTATAATAATCTGGTAGTACAACCCACAAACAGCTAATGATGGACAGCTCAGTCTTTAGGACTTCCACACTGGACCAACAGCGACCAGTGAAACCAGAGGAGGTGGAACATTCCATACACAGGCAACAATATCCTCTTTCGGGTAAGGAAAAGGACGTCAGATAGAGCATTTTTTTATTTGCGTTTCAGTTTTCAAATAGGATTATTTTAATTTACAATCTGAGCATGTCATATTGTCACTAGAAGGCATATTATGTTATTAAATGTTCGTATTTTTATTGATGATATTTTATGCATCAATTCATTCATTCAGTCATATTCTTTATTCGATCAAACAAGTGACCATAAAAGATACATCCACATACTCCAACAAAATAAAAAGGAACACGATTACAGAACAAACATTCATTGTTAAGATGAATGCATTTGAATACATGAAAATTAAATAGGTAAAACATTTCAAAGTTAAAAATATTTTATTCCAAATTAATTCAGCATTGTAAGGTTACCCTTCGGCGAATTGCACTTTGCACAAAACATGCTGGTGTGAAACACAGACTGGGTGATGAAAGAGATTGTAAAAACATCATTGCAGTCCTACATTGTCTAAAATTAGCTTGCCTTATACATAAAACGTCCTCGGTGCAGAATAAATTTGCAAAAGAGTATCAAGAGCTTCCCTTTGTGCAGAGGAACAATAACATGGACAAACAGGCATTTATGCAATTTTTAAAAAGTACTTTATACTGGGACAGTCACCAGAAACTATGCAGTGTTCAGCCTCAGCATTGTCAAAAAATATGTGGTTCTGATTGGTAGCCCAAAAAACATATGACTCAATTCTAGGAGTAGTACAAATCATGTTATAGTTAGAGACTGTTGGTTTGCCCTATGAACTATGCAGTCTCACAGTAGTATAATTAGACATAAACGGTCTTCACAAATTTAGAAGTTTAACTAGTAGCAAACATTTCGGGTTTGTCAAAGAACTTTATACACTGTCCGAAATTTGCATTGTGATAGTTGAGGGGGGATTTCATATTTTTGCATGGAACCCCATATATTTTTCCAGTTGTCTGGTGAGATGTGTACTATATTATGTTTCGAGCAGGATTCGTTCAATGTTATTTGGAAATTCTGGTATTCTGGTTTAGATATTTTTGTAGTGTTTTGTAGGCAATAGAACCTGTGTGAGACTTAAGGGCAAGATTTTGGAGGAAATTTAAGCAGTCCGCATTATGTGGCTTTTTGGTATAATTGAGTGCTACTTTCAAGGTTAGGAAACGATAAAAAATCTATGGGTTGGAGATAAAACTTTTCAGCTAGTGTAGAAAAGGGTATAGGATGACCATGGAGGATATCTTTTAGAAAAAGTATTCCTGATAATGCCCAGCGTCTCCACAAATTGAGAAGCAGGTCTAATTTGATTGATTTATTAAACCAAAAGGATGCTTACTCTGATCTTGTAAGCATATTTGTAAACCGTTTGCAATAGAGTCTTAAATAATGTGGAAGGAGTGAGAAACTTTGATTTGTTTAGTAGTTAAGGCACTGATGAGGGAGAGAGCTGAGACTAATTCTGACTCGAAGTCAACCCAGGGGGGCGGTTTATAGTTGGTGGTTGGAGACACCAAATTGTTTGTTTAGCAAAAAAGGCTTTTTGATAGCATGTGCAATTAAGAAAGTTTACTTCTCCCGAGAATTTGCTACATCGGAGTTTAAGAACGGATTTTCTTGCTTTTTTCCTTTCAATGTGAATGTTGATATGGTGGTGTTAAGGGATTTGTGAAATGACATGGAGAGGTTTGCTGGGAACATATTGAGGAAGAAGTTTATTTGTGAACGTGAGTACCATTTTAAACACTCCAATCCGCCCCGACCATGTGATGAATTTTGGTGACCATGAATCTGTTAGTTTCTTTGCTTTGACGAGTAGTGTAGTTTAAATCTGGATTCTGATCTTCATAATCGTGCCAGTGAATTGAATCCCTAAATATTTTATTTTATGTGGTTGCCATGCTAAGTTATAAGAAGTAGCCGTGTGTGGGAAACAAATAATGTTTAGGGGGGAAATTTCTTTTTTTTTCTTTGTTCAGAGTGTATCCTAAAACATTTGCAAAGGATGCTATGACCTTGAGTATTTCAGGCACTGCTTGTTCCGCATCTGTGGAGAAGTTTAAAATGTCATAGTTTATGCTGCCAGTTTCTGTCGACTGTTTTCGAAAGGGATACCCAGAATTCTCTTTTTAATCTTAATGGAGTGAAGGAATGGCTAGATTGATAATAAAAATAAAAGGGGTGATAGTGGGCAACCTTGTCTGGTGTCTTGATGCAAAGGAAAGTTATCAGACAGCTAGCCATTTATTTTGATGTGTGCTGTCAGTTTTTGATAAATTGCCACGGCCATGTGGGTAAAATTGGAATTTCTCAAAGGTCAGTCTTAAGGAGGTCCATGAGACTTTGCCAGAAGCCTTCTCCACATCCAGGGTCATGGTCATAGAGGGAGAAGTAATGTGTTTCAATGACAATGCAAAATGTCTTGATATTATCCGTGGCTAAACATCCTTTAAGAAAACCTGTCTGTGATGCAAGTATGAGAGATGGAAGGATCTTTTCCAGCCTTAGAGCTAAAATATTAGTATAGATTTCATAATCAGTGTTTAGGAGCGAGATGGGACGAACGTTTTTCATCTCTAGTGGATCTTTGCCCTAGTTCAGGATTACAACTATATTGCTTCAGTGGTGCAGCCTGAGAGTGCACCTTTTCTGTGGAATTTGTTAAAAAGGTACATAAGGATATGTTCGAAATTTTGATAAAAAGAGTCTGGAAAGCCAGCATGGCCAGGAACATGTTTGGGTTTGAGAGAATTAATGGCTGCAAGAATTTCTTCTTGTGATACAGGGTTATTAAGATTTTCTAACTCAGCATTTGTGGGAGTAGGAAGATCAAGAGGTTCCAGAATGTTTTTGCAATCCTATTGGAGGCATCATTCCTTTAGGAGGGTTTATAAAGATCTGAATACAATTTTTGGAATGACCCTAAACTGTTGTGTTGGTCTTTAATCGCTGATCAGCTGACATACTTCTTGTTGTCCTTAAGAGTTACAGCAAGCAGTCTCCCAGCTTTATTTTGTTCTAGACGATTGTCAGCCTTAAGTTTATTGGACCAGATATGAGTTTGCTCACTCAGGATTTTATTATATTCATATTTTAGATGTTTTATTTTTATAATTATTGAGGAATCAAGATTGGTGGTCCTAATCTTTTCCAGGGCAATATTTTGTTTCTCCAAAGGGTTTAATTTCGCATTGTGGGCTTTATTTTTGTTTGACATTATTGTGATCACAACTCCATGGATAGTGAGTTTCATGGCATCCCATATATTTTCCATGTCTATTTCTGAAGTGATGTTTTCTGCAAAAAAATTGTTCAGGGGTTGAGCAATATGTTTTTTTGATTCTAGCTCTGGTAGCACCTTGCCATTCATTCTCCAAGAACTCAATTTATTTTGGAACAAGTCTATATTTAGTGTTATAGTAAAACATGCATGGCCCGCTATAAGAATGGGTTCGATAGTCGGTTGTTGGATGATTGGATTATGTCTTTGCTCGTGAAGAAATAGTCTATTCTAGATGGTGTATCGTGGGTGTGCGAGTAAAAAGTAAAGTCACTCCTCATTGGGTTGTATAGTCTCTAGATATCTATTAAGTCATTATCTTTCAACAATTTGTGTAGTTTAGTATGAGATCTATTTGGTTTGTATCTGAACTGTGAAAGTCTATCTAAAGTGGTCTCCAACGGGAAGTTGAAATCCCCTACTGCGATCCTTTAATTTTTAGTTCAGAGTGGATCAGAAAAAGGGGTTGTCAGCAAATGGGGTATAGATGTTAAGAATAAAAAAACAAGAAGTTGTTTTTTGTAAATTACAAAAGTAACTATCTATTGTCTTTCTCGTGAAGGTTCAGGTCAATGGTGCCGTTGTCTTTTTTCCAAATAGAGTAAAGACGCTGTCCTTTTTTCAAGTAGCTGGATAACATATGCAGTCAGTGATCCAAGATTATTGCATACTGCAGGCTTCTATCTCACCTGCTCTGGTCTCTTGAAGGAGGATGCTTTCCACTTTCAGTTTATGACAGTAATATAGTAGTTCCTACATTTGATAGGATGAGTGAGACCGTTGGTGTTCAAGGATATAATTTTAAGTGATGATTGGGTCATTGTGAGGTGTTAGGTGCCTGGTCGTTGCAATGTAAAGTGCGATGGCGTCTCTAAGGATGAGGAAAAGGAGTAAGCTGAGCAAAGGCAGTGAAAAAGAAGAACAAAGAACAGGGAGCTTCTAAAAGCTCAGTAGGATAGCCGTGAGCTTTCGCTACAGGTGAAAGAAAATAGGATTATCTTTGACAACAACATAAGCATTGTACCGAAAATAACAAGACTAGGTCCAAAAATCCCCAGGAATCCCAAACCACCCCTAATCCCCATAACCCTCCCCATCCCAAAAGCTAAAAAGGGAGCCTTGTAGGCTTCAGTGGGGAGAAAAGCAATCCTCAAAGAAAAGTCCAGGCCAAAGTGGGCCCTCATCAAAGAGCAAACATAGAAAAACAAAACATCAACAGCGAACCTTTGCATGGTGTACATCTTATGTTATAAATTGACAGAGTTGAGATGAGTGAGCATTACCAATGAAGGCTCTTTGGGAGTCATGGCTGAAGGGCCTGGCAATCTGAACTTCTAGAATTACAGTGATACAGATGGCTACTAACATCCTTGAAATAAGTACGGAAAGGAAGCAAGGCATGCAAGAGGAGTGGTATAACAGTTACAAAACCTTTAAACATTTGAAGAACATTTATCTAGGGGAGTCAAAAGTAAATTTCAACTTAGAAAACACTTATGAAAAGACTTAAAGCGAGGAAACCACTGCATCATTTGGGAGTCTGCTACTTGTCTCAGAAACAACTCTTAGGGCCTGATTACAACTTTGGAGGACGGTGTTAATCCGTCCCAAATGTGACGGATATACCACCTACCGTATTACGAGTCCATTATATCCTATGGAATTCGTAATACGGTAGGTGGTATATCCGTCACATTTGGGATGGATTAACACCGTCCTCCAGAGTTGTAATCAGGCCCTTAGTCCTTCGGCTCATCAAAAGATATTTGCGTACCCTTGTAGAAGATCTTTTTTAAGGCAATACCTGCAAAGAAAAATTTGATGCTTAGATAGTTCTGATCTGTTTCATCCGTTCCAGAATCATTTCAGTGTGGCAGTATCTGAGTGGATGAAAAATGAGTGCCCGAGGTCATTTGAACGAGGTAGAGTGCGCTGGGACTCTATGTGCTCTTTGAATTTCGAAATTACGATCAAATGTTATTTCTAGCACCTGAGGGAGCCAGGATTCAAGAAAGGTTACACAGGGTGTGTCCTTAACTTCTGAGTTGACTGGTAGGCCAAACATTCTCAGGTTCCCTCTTCTGTTTTTGTCCTCTAAAGATGTAAGTTTAGTTCCTGTGCTAACACTTTATGGGATAAAGAGTCTGAGTTATTTGTGAGTGCATTTTATTTATTATCTAGGGTACTGTTTCTTGATCCCGCCTCATCTAGTCGATTAGGGAGGACTCTGGCATCTTGTCTAAGACCTCACATTTCAATTTGAAGGTTTTCAGTATTGGCTTTGGTCAATTCAGACACAACGTGTAGGGCATTGAGTTTGAGGAAGATAGTTTGAAAATTATTGGCTAAGTCCTGTTTTCCTTTGATTGGTGAGTCTGGCAATGGGGGTATTGTTTGAATAATTTCTGAGCAGGTTTCAATCTCTGGTCCTTTGAGCTCCTAAGGCCCTCTCTGGTTGATTTTTCCTTCGTATCAGTCATGTTTGCACTCAATATGTAGACACATTGCAGATAAGACATTTAGGTATGGGAGGAGTACGTCGTAGAAATGATTACTTAGCAAGCTAGGTGATCATCAAAAGTTGTTGCTATGAAATTCCCACTATAAATTGGATACACTTTTGTTGCAGCCTGAGGATCACAACCGGAGTAGTGACACCATGCTTGCTTATTTCTTTAAAGTTCTGACATTTTCTTGTAGTTGTAGTGAGCTAGGAAAGAAAGATTTCTGCTGTGTTTTAGATTAGCCTTTGTTGTATCCTCTGAGGAACATGATGGGTGCAGTGAAATCAAGGTCACACTTCACCTTCTGATTTCTGAACTTTTCTTGTAGCACTTTGGAGTGCCAGGTAGGGACACTAAGATAAAACCCTGAGATTGAGGTGGGCTCCCTTGTGCAGCGATATTGTATGGTTGTGTTTGCAGAAGAATAATTTAGGGAGCGAGAGGGAGTCAGAGCTGCAAGTAAACTGCCTCATCAATGAGGGTCAGTTCTGTATCATTCAAGTGTGGTCAGCTTCAGTGGACAAGATAAGCAGAGGTACTGTGTGGCTGTGAAATCAAAGGATTAGCACATGGAGCGGAGAGGAGTCAGGTTGCAAGTAAGACGTCGTCACTGAAAGTCAGTTCTTTATCTAGCACTGGAAAGTAGGTGGTTGGTATGTGAGGGGTGTATTCTACACCAATCTGTTTTGTCTGAACAGAGCAGGCTTTAATACCTATGTTGTTCAAGGTGGATCACAGTACTAACCTGACTCACCGCAGATGTGTGAAAGAATTTGTGCAGGCAATTAGTAGCAGTCAATAGTCTAGAGAATGCACAGATATGGGATCCTTAAGCTTCAAGTGTGACCATGCAGTGGGCACATTTTATGTAGTTGGAGTAGAAGCTGCCAATTTGCGTGTTGTGCTTGCTGTTTCTATGCGCTTAGCTTATATGTAATTAAAATCCCTGGAGGCTGCTTAGATTGATGAGCGCAATAAATAGGTACTCTTACCTTGGTGGGAGTCAGAATGGTGAGGAATGGAGAGGCATGCTCTTTCCTGTTTAATTAGGCTGTGTGCGCCGTGCTCATCTGTGAAGTAGCGGGTGCCATTTCAGGTCTGCACAATTATAGTGTTATCCTATCAGTGATGGAGTTTTGAGAGGTAAAATGGGTTATCCCCTCTTTTCACCAGGATCAAAAGCACCCAGCGGAGTGACGAGGATTCAAAGGTTATCGTTGTGTCTGCATTGTCACTATCAGGTCCCTGTTGATAATGTGTGGTATGAATGTTAGGTCGCTCTAGCCCGGAGCTCCGCAACAACAATGCTATCTTCAACAGGTGCAAGCCATGCCCTCAACGCATATACAGTCATTAGCCCAGTTCTAAGTAGAAAATAAAATGATATCACAAGCCACCCCACTGCCACAGGTTGACTGATCTGTTCGGAATTTTTGCGATTTCTCAACCTGCCTAAAAAAATGTAACATTTGCTGACTCTTTTGCAGCCCTGCTGGATTTTCAGAGCCACAGGCATGTCTCTAAATGTCTCAAAATCCTCATACTTAAGTTTGCCACTGCCTATCCCATGTTTGATTTGTGCAGGTGGTTGCATGTGATGTGCACGAGCTTCCATTTTTGAGGACCAAGACAAATTTTTCACCATGTGACTTTGACCCACAAAAAGAGAGAGTAAAGCAGAGACAGGCAGAAAAGAGGGAAATAAAGAGAAAGAGAATGACATGAATAAACTGACACGGAGAGAAGGCAGAGATTAAAAGGGTTCCACAAATGTAAGCTAAAGAGAAAAGAGTATGGTGGTGGAAGAAACAAGCCTCAGGGTGAATCAAGAATAGACTGCCTCTAGATTTGGCAACCGGCCGCATTAAACAGCCATGGTGGTAGGCTCCTAAGAAAACTTTTGGCCCACTGCATTTATTTTTTCCACAAATTAAGCACAGTTCAGTCTGCCCACTTCCCAACCACTTGCCCTCACCATCATCTTTATATTTTAAACAGACACAGCGAGGAAACTGCATCTATCACAGATTATTGCCACAGTTCATGTCCATTTATTAATATTTCATTGCACGCTGGCGGCTTAGATGTACGGCCGTTTAATGTCTCCTGAATTTGTGCTGTATTTGCAATGTGGCTCTGGGGATACTAAGTGGGTGGTGCGATGTGAGGAGTGCAAGTATATGGCTAACCTCCAGCTCAAATACTGAGGCTCGGTGTGACCTTTGGTAGAACCTATTGCCTCCCTGTGAAATACGCATGGGCAGGAGACTCCATAACCACAATCTTTTTATTTCTTTAAAGACGTTTTTTATTGAGTCAAATACAAGAGCATTACATTAACATTGCCAGAATAGAGATATGCAGTTGTGGATATATATGAATAAAGAATATTGTACTTATAAATGCATATTAAACATGTAGATGAATTAGGCATATACAGCAATATAGTATCAAAGACTCCAAGTTTGAATGAAGAAAGAAGAAAGAGCAAGGGATAGGGAGAAGAGCTAGAGAGATAGAAAAGGGAATCAAGTGGTAGCCATGTGGAAGGAGAAGTAATAGACAATAGTTAAAGCAAATGTAAGATGAAATAAGTATTTATAAGAAGAAAAACAGGAAATATATTCACTTTTTTTTTTTTTAAGGAGGCGAAAAATCCAGAATACTTCATGGCAACCATAGCTGATGACGTTTGAAGAAAGTTCCTGTTAAAACAAGCTTGTAGCTGTCAAGTCTATGATGATAACATAGAGAATTCCACCACTGTCTGAGAGTAATGTTCTCCAAAGCTTTCCAGTGAGAAGTAATAACAGAGATTGCAACAGAAAGCAAGAGATACACCAATTTTCCAAGATGCTAGAATGAACTCCAAATTTTGTGTGTGCAAAAACAGTCATTCATATGACATTGGTAAGGAGATCTGAGCTATTGCTGAAATGTGAGACCATATTGAGGACCTTAAAGTAGATAGGGATGGACAAGAAAAAAAACATATGAAAGTCAGTTTCCTGCTGAGTGTGGCAGCGCCAACAATTGTCATTTTGTGGAAGTTTGAGTTTGTAAAGGCATACAGGAGTGTAGCAAAGTCTATTATAAAAAAATATAGGGTCTGCGTGAGGCTTGCAGTGTGTGCAGTGGAATGTTTCTTATACGATATTCTATCCCATAAAAAAGTTGACCAAACAACACCAAGATCTGATTCCCACAATGTCTCAATAGGTGATTTGAGTCTAGGTGAAACAGACATTTTTTAAAGTTTATAAATTCCAGCTGCTCTAGGATAATTAGAAGTTTCAATCGAGTGCGGAGATGATGCAAGAGAAGAATGATTGTGATGTATAAGTTTATTGAGGGCTTCTTGGACCAGAGTAGAAAGAATGAAGTATTGGGATGTCATGCAAGTAGGGAGATTACAAGTTGCTGAGAGAGTAGTTAAAGGGATGGGAGAGTCTTTATGGTATAATTGGGAAATGAGAAGAATACATTTAGCCATCCAAGTCTTCCAACACAAGGTTTTACCTTGTTTCCTAAGAGAACTATTGTGCCAAATAGGACTGTTAAAGAATTGATTAATGGGGTTAAGATGTGAAATAAAAAAAGTTTTCAATAAGTTGACTGAATGGGAAATAGTGCTGGGCAACCAGAATTTTGGGGAGTTAGACAGAACGATAACGTGTTTAAAGGAAAAGGGAGAAATAAATGTTTCTTCCAAAAAGAACCATTGCTTTTGAGGTGCATCACTGAGTATAGATAAATAGGGTTGTAATTGCTTGATGCCAAAAGATTTGTGATAAATTAAAAAATCAGGAAAATTAACTCCACCTTGTACTTTAGGAAGTTTTAATTTCGAGGGAGAGATGCTGGGTTGTTTACCATGCCACAGGAACTTGGATAGATTTTTTTCAATTGAGCTAAAAAAAAGTTTAGGTATCTTAATAGGAAGCAGCATAAGGAGGAAGTCAATCTTAGGGAGAAGCATTATCTTAAGGGTGTCCAAGCGACCCCACCACGTGAGAAATAATGGAGACCATTTCTGTGTGAGATCTACAAGCTTTGCAGATAAGATTTCTGAATTAGTCTTTAGTGTACCCTTGATCGTATTGCAGTACTGTACCCCAAGGCATTTAATCTTAGAAGAATTCCAAGGTAATCCTGCGTCAAGGAATACAGAGCCAGTTCAATGAGCATTAAGTGGTAAGACCACTGTTTTATCTATATTAAGTTTGTAGCCAGATACATCAGAATATAAGTTGAGCTCATGCAGGAATGCAGGAGGAGAAGTGTCAGGGGGAGCCATGAACAAAAGAATATCATAAGCATATGCCATAAATGAAATGTGTGTATTATTAAATTGAAACCCCGTAAATTGTTCAGAAGTTTTTAACTGGTGTAGAAAAGGTTTGAGAGCCAAAATAAATAGTAAATAGTAATAGTAAATAGATAGTGGGCATCCCTGACGAGTACCCCTTTTAAGAGGGGAAAAAAGGAGATTGGATACCATTTGTTATAACCGAGGACCATGGTGAGGAATAAGGAATGGATATAAAATGTCAGAATTTAGTACCTAGTTCATGCTATTCCAATGCCTTCAACAAGAATCCCCAGTAGACCCTATTGAAGACCTTTTCAGCATTCAATTATAAAGCTTCCAGATGAATGTTAAGTTTAGAAGCTTTGTTAATAATATTTATAAAAAGTATGAGAATTATCTGCTACATTTTTATTAGGGATAAAACCAGATTGATGAGAATCAATAAGGTCAGGACTATATGGGAGTGAACGGAGAGCTCAAACTGTGGCACAGAGTTTAAAATCGGTATTAATTTAAGATATAGGTCTATAATTTTTACATTCAGTGGCATCCCGATCTTTTTGGGGATTAAGACAAATCATGGCCTCCATAAATGAGCCATATGCAGAACATGACTTTATAAAGTGATTAAGTAATTGAAAGAGTTTGGGGAAGAGAGAGACTTAGCAAACTATACAAAGAATTCTACTGTGAAGCCATATGAGACTGGAGCCTTACCCTTGGGGAGAGATTGTAAATCTTTATATTGATCGGTAAATTGTAGGGGTTGGTCTAAAGATGAGAGGTCAATCTGCAATGGGTCTCTTGGTTTGAGATTAGAGAAATATTGGTTGATAGATTCAACTGACAGTGTGTGTTCTGGAGTGTATAGGCCCTTACAGTAAGAAGCGAAACACAATGCTGTATCTTTATCTCTAAAGTGTTTTACACCATTGTTATCTGTGATAGATTTAATAGTTGTTTTTTCTTTTCTTTGTTTCAAATAGCAAGCTAGAAGAGAACCAGCTTTATTATTACCACCATAATTTCTGGCATTTATTTCCAGGAGCGTGCTGCATGCTTGTTCAGTGGTATATTGGTTAAACTCCATTTTAGCTTAGACTAGTGCTTCAAGATGTGATTCACTAGTTTTGTGAGTATAGTATTCGTGTTCAAGGGACTTTATATTTGTAAGGATGGAAGTCGATTTTTGTTGAGCAGACTTTTTTTGAGTGAGCATAACTTATGATGAAACCACTCGAGGCTGCTTTGAATGCATGCCACATACAATGAAATGATTGTTGATCACTATTGTTGATGTGGAAGTATTCTTCTATAAACTTACTGTAGGAAGCGATAAAAGTTGCATCTGAAAGTAGAGAGTTATTAAACCTCCATGAAGATGTTTTAGAACCACTAGGAAAAATTTCAAGGTCAGTAATCACAGGTGCGTGATCTGAGATCAAAATAGCACAGATTTCAGAGTTGACCATATGTTGCAATAAGCCTTTACACAGAAAGATATATTCAAGCCTAGAATGGGAATGGTGGGTAGGAGAATAAAAAGACTATTCCAAGAGGCCAGGACTGTAAATTCTCCATGAATCAGAGGGAGAATGCTGTAAAATAAAGCTTTTAAAAGATTTTTGGAGGCATGTGGAACAAAATGTTACGTAGAATGGCTGTCCAAAAATGAATCCAGAATTTGGATGCAGTCACCACCTATTAGTCAATTGTTTGAGGAATGTTCAGAGTCAATATGTGAAAGATTTTTCCAAAAATGTGGATCTAGATACGTGGGGCATATATACTTAGGATAGTAAGTGAAATATTGTCAATTGTAAATGTAACAAGTACCCAGCGGCCTTCTGTATCTTGATGTGAAATTATGGTAGGTTTGCGAGATTTATGACAGACTATAATTACTCCATTTTTGTTTGTGGTGGAAGGGGAGTAGAAAATGTCCCCCACCCATTGTTATTTTAGCTTAATTGCTTCAGAGTAGTTGAGGTGAGTCTCTTGCAACAAAGCAATGTGGCATTTCAAACGAGCTAGGTGAGATAAGACACGCTGACATTTAATGGGGTGTTTAAGCTCCTTAATATTCCAAGTAACAGTTCTAAGTTGCATAACAATAAGTATTAATAAACAACTGCTGTAACATGAAAACAACTAGGAAGATCAATTTTGCAAAAGCAAAGTGATTGGAAAGAAACAAGATAGTAAAGAAAAAGAGAAGGAGGAAGATGACCCCCAGAAGTTGCAAATACATGGATGTGGCAATACAGGGACCAAAGTCCACAAAAGCTAAAGAAGACAAGATAGAAATTGAATACCCTAAAAGGTAGAGGGACAGCAGAGAACCTGAAAAAACAGGCAAGAGTGGCTCCAGCACAAGAAAAGTGATATTAGATATTGAAACATATGAAGGTGAGTTTCATGGAAGAAAAAAACATTATACAAATGAAAAATGTACCATTTAGGAGACCAAATAACGCAATAACCACAGTGAGGGAGTGTGACATGAAGAACTATAAAAATAAAAACTTACCAGTGGAAGGAGAACAATTTGGATGGTGAGAAAGGTATACGGTTGGGAAAGGAACATGAGGATTGCACGAAGAACACTATCTAAAAAAAAAGAATAAGAATAAGAAGATAGGAAGACACAGAGAAGGGAAACCATGGGTATAAATACTAAACATAACAATTTCTATTAAAATGTCCAGAAAAAAGAAAGGACATTAAAGACAAATTTAATTATATCTTTAAGTAATTGCAGATGCTCCTAGTTCCATTGCTTCTGTTTTGTGTTGGTTAATAAAAGTTTGTAGTGCTGAAGGTTCCTCGAACGAGTAAGATCTGTCCTTGAATGTAATTTTGAAAAGGCATGGGTGAAGAAGACCATATTGAATATTCAAGGATTTCAGTTGTGGACATAAGTGCAAAAACTGTTTGCGACGTGCAGCTGTAGCAGGAGAGAAGTCTTCTGTGAAAAACACTTTATGACCTGACCATTTCAAAGAGCCCATCTTTTTGGCTTCCGAGAATATTTGCATCAAGTCAGGAAATTGGAGAAAGAGAATTATAATGGGCCTGATTCTAACTTTGGAGGACGGTGTTAAACCGTCCCAAAAGTGGCGGATATACCACCTACCGTATTACGAGTTCCATAGGATATAATGGACTCGTAATACGGTAGGTGGTAAATCCGCCACTTTTGGGACGGTTTAACACCGTCCTCCAAAGTTAGAATCAGGCCCAAGTCTCTAGGGTGTGCACGAGGGCCAGTTGCAGTCTTTAGACCTAAACAATGTGCCCGTTGGATAGAGAGGGGGAGGTAGAAGGCAAGTGAAGAATTGAAGGTATTTCTGTTTGAAGGAATGCAATCATGTTAGAGCCTTCCGAACCTTTTGGAAACGCAAAAAGGCGAAGATTATTTCTCCTATTTCTGTTTTCTAAATTTTCAGTAAGCCTTTTAAGCTGAGCTATGTCCTTGGAGACCTGAGGATTGACAGCGTTACAATTTTCAAGGTGAATGACGCTCTGTTCCAGAGTACAAATTAGTTGTTCATGTTGGGACATTGCTCATCAATACGTTGCAAAGAGGCATTAGTGTTCTTCATAAAGGGCTTTATTCACGCAATTTCTCAATGACATCTTCTACAGTAAGATGTGTAGGTGAGTTTGTGGGGGAATCAAGGTCTTTTTTGGGAGCTTGACGGAGGAGGTGTTAGATGATTTTTCCTCAATTGCGCCAGCAGCATGAGATGAAGAGGTGCTATCCTTTAAAGAGTCTGTATCACTATAAATTGTTGAAGCTGATGGTAGAGAAGATTTAATTATATGTGTGCGCACCACTCAAAGAGGATTATTAGACTTAGAGGAAGAGGATGACTAGCTGCAGATCTGAGAATTGTGTGGTCTCCCCATAAAAGCCAGCAGCAATTTGGTAATAGGAAGCCAGCAATGTGAGGTGATGATTAAATTATGTTACGATGAGAAGCTGTTGCGAGAAGTATCCAACAACAGAGCAAAATGCAATAAAAAATAAATAAATAATTCGAAAATCCAAAATTATTCTCTCAGAGCAGGCATGGCAGAATACCACATGAGCAAAGCACTTTACTGAACATAGTCAAATAATTGTTGACTAGTTTTAAGGGAACCTTCTGAAGAGAGAAAATCTCCTCCTTCAAAGGAAAGCATTTACAGTGTTCTGAAGAGCAATTTGAAAGAGCTCCTTTATAGTAAGAGTTGTCAGTGAATACTGAAAGTTGAAAACCTCAGCTAAATGTGTTTGAAGAGAGAGGTCAAAAGTTAAGCTGCTGTCAGAAGGTAATAAATATTCCATTGCAGAGGAAATTAGATTTGTAGAATGACATCTAGGCAAGCAGTTAAAAGTCAAATAGAAACATCTCTGTGAAGTTTAGGTTTGTGCAGAGACTTATGAAGTGGAAACAAATGATGCAGATAAATAAATATGTCAGGCCCTCATGTAAAGTCTCTGAAATGTTTTCAAAACTCCATGTCTCTGTAAGATACAGGCATATTTATGCAGGGGCAGAGGTGCTCAAAAGTGCTAGAGGAATGAATAATTTTGATGTGAAAACATCTCCTTCTTTCCTGGAAGTGCTGAAGCCTCACTGAGCTCTAAGGAGCAGCGGCTATCTTGTGTGACCTCCAGCCATGCCCCAACCCCCCCACCCATAACCACAATCTGACATGCTGTGTGTTCTTTATATTTCTATTGGGATGGTGGTTGGATTGTGAATGTCACAGCCACTTGAGGTCACACAGGGCTCACTCAAGTCTAGTGTTCTTCACCAACTATGCCACTTATTCAAACCAGATCTGGTCTTGTTCCAGTAGGAACGCCAGCCTCAACTGCCAAGACAGACCCCTTCTGAATGGGAGTGTAAGCAACTTCAGACCTGTATGAGCATGTTAGAAATGGGGTTTCTAGTTGACTATGGTGTGCACCTCAGCCAGGCAGAACTGACCATTCTAATCAGGGCAAGTAAGTTACAAACCGAAGATAACCCCTGTTCACCTCCGGGTGGCTTGGCATGAAGCAGTCAGGCTTATCTCAGAAACAATATGAAAAGCATTTGCATAACACACACACTCCAGTGACACAGTAAATACACCACAAAAGAAACTCCACAGCGGATTATATAAAAAATGTCTTATAACGTGAATAAATTGCATAGGCCATAACAACATAAATTGTAAACATTGTGCATATCACGTTACTGCTGAATGGTACTTGCTTCTCTGTCAGTGCAGGGATACATTACTACCTCAGGGTATGAAATGCAGCAGTGCGGAATAAAAGAAAACTGTAAGTACATAACTCTCCAGCATATTCCCGTGAACACATCAGTGAAGAAAAAGAACATCAGGATTCACCATAAGCACATAACTCCCCTACATACTCACACGAAGACATCAGTGACCGTAACCCTCATGGATACAGGAACATGTGCTCCCCTAGAAGCAGGATTATTGTAATCCTAGTTGGAAAGTGTGATGGCAAGCGTAGAAAATAGTGCTCCTGTAGTCTTCAGCTAATTTATTTTTGGTATGGACGGACTCCTGATTGAGGAAAGGAGCCAAGGAAGAGGGGCGGGTTCCGATGTGGCTTCGCTTCGGAATGCTCGCATTGTTGATCTAGTGCCCTCAAGTGTGGCACAATCCAGCGGGGGAACATTCACACTGCAATTACTTTCTTGGTCCCTCAAACCATTAGTAACGAGAAGTACCATCATCCCTCGAATATGCAGTTGTCACATATCTGGGGTGCCCATGGTATGTGAGAAAGCTCTTAGTCCGTGCGCTAGATGATGTGGAGAGCAGGTCCCGAAGAGCCTCCATCGGCCCTCATTACTCAGCCCTCAGATCATGTGACCGGGGCCCAGAATCACCCAGGCACCGCTGGAGCAGACAAAACCCACGGTGAACACCGTGCGCTCTTCTTCAGAGAGATCACCCCTAAAATATGGCAGTCTCGGGTAGCTCAGAGAGCCGTCCACAGTCCGCTGGATTCGGGCCACAGGGCAGGCAGGCTGTTCTGGGCTATCCTCTCATCCTTGACAAAGCCCCAACAGTCCAGGTTCTACACAGGTAGTGCAGGGGCGGAGAAGGATAGTATGCTTCCCAAATGTCAATGGCAGAATTACAGGTGAAAACAAAGGTGGCACTCAAAGCGCGCTTTATCTCTGGAGCCTGGAGGAAGCACTTCCATGTGCTAGCTTGGTCCAAAGCCTGGGAGATGGCAGTGATTTTGCCATGCTGAAGAGTGGAAACCAGGGTCAGCACTCCCCCAATGTGCAGGGCCCTTGGGAAAACACTTGTAGGCGGGCACAAAGCAGGTGCAAGTGGTGAAGCAGCCCAGCAAAGTCAAACCAGTAGCTCCAATTGTAATGTCTCCTGATAGCACCACAGTGCTTTGGTAGTCCAATATCAGCGTACAGCTGGCAGCAGGGCAAAATGCAGAGAAGCAATACAGATAAGTCCTTTATGCCACCCAGCAGCAGCAGGTGGCAAGGCAAAAACAGAGGAGCAGGAAAGATGTGCAACCCAGCAGTCTTTCTGACAAAGGTCCAGTCCTAGTTCCAAAAGTACTCTGAAAATCATGGTGTCAGAGCCCCTGTATTTATACTCAAAAATGCCTTTGTTCAGGGGGTGACTTTAAAAGAACCCTTTGAAGTGAAGCACAAGACGACTTAATCCAGCCCTGTCTCCAGACATCAGTAGAGGGTAATCAGCCCATTGTGTGAGGGCAGGACACAGCCTATTCACATTTAAGGTGTGAATGACCGTCCCTCTCCACATCATCAGTATGCAGATGTGTCTTCCGTCATCTCCAGCCCCTCCTATGAGATGGCTGTCTGGCGAGTATACACCAAGTGGAGCTGTCACTGTGCACAGACGTGGATTGAAGTCAGACTGCAAAGCACTAGAGTTATAAGCACAGAGAAATGCCCACTTTCTAAAATAGTCATTTAAAGTCCACCTACACCAGTAAGCAGGATCTCTCACTACCTTTCCAAATATACCAACCATACCCATGCTACTACTCACAGATGAGATATTACCACTTAGATATGTATAAGGAAAGTCCCAATTCAAACCTATGAGAGGAGCAGCACTCACAGTAGTGAGTAATCTAAATACGCTGTTTGTCACTACTTGGATATGTAACACATACAAATACATGTCCTACCTTTTACATACACAACACCCTGCCCATAGGGCTGTCTGGGGCCAACCCTAGGGGTGACTTAGGTGTAGTAAAAAAGGGAGTTTAGACCTTGGCTAGTATATTGACTTGTCATATCAATGTGGCAATAAACTGTACAATCAGACACGGCTGTGGTAAGTCTGAGCAAAGTTTAAAAGGTTACTTCTTTGGGTGTTGCAATCTGCTCTGCAGCCCTACTAGTAGCATTTAATTTACAGCCCATGCTATATGGTATACCTCGTTACAAGGGTCTTACAGGTAAATTAAACAAGCCAAATAGGTGTAAGTCAATTATAGCAAGTTTTGGGGGAGAGAGCACATGCACTTTAGCACTGATTAGCAGTGGTAAAGTGCCCAGAGTCCTAAAGATTGCAAAAATAGTGTCCGAAAAATAGGACTTGAAAGGCAAAATATTTGGGAATAGCCCTGCAGGAAGGGTCATTTCAAACAGAGCCTATTTCTGTGTCACAGATTTAAGATAGTAAAAAGTGGAATTTTGGTGGGTGCATGCATGCCTGCATGTAATTAGGTAATGTAAATAGAAAACATCTTTGTCGCACAGAGATAAAATTGACATTGAACATCTATCTTACTTAGCATTGGACACCCTCTTCAGTTCAACTGCACTCCTCCCCTGTGACTAGGACTGAAGTTCACCTTTGCACTCAATGGACAAGAGGATTAAGGCCCTCATTATGACCCTGGCGGTCGGCGGTAATTTGGGCAAAGGTACTGCCAACAGGCTGGCGGGACCTTTTCCCAAATTATGACATTGGCGGTTTGGCTCAAGCCAAACTGCCAACGTACTACTCCGGCCACCATGGTGGTAATGGCCACAAGGCTGGAGACTTCAGTCTCTAGCCAGGTGGCCGTCGCTATCTCAGCCTCGGGATCATGACCCACCTACCGCCATGGTTTTCATGGCAAGCGTACTGCCACGAAAACCATGGTGGTAGGCACTATCAGTGCCAGGGAATTCCTTCCCTGGCACTGATAGGGATCTCATCTGCCTCCCTCCCCATCACCAGAGTCCTCCCCTGCCCTCCCCCACCCTTTCCCTCCCTCTCCTGCCCCCCGCACATTTGCACACCCACACGCGCACACATACACAATCATACACACACGCATACCAACATCCACCCACGCATGCACTCATACACACCCACACACCGCAACACACACCAACATACATTGTCGCACACACGCATTCACAACATACACGTACACTCACATTCAGTCATTCATGCATGCATTCAACGCGATTCACACCCGCATGCACGCATACAAAAACAGACACACACATCCCCACACACAACACCTCCACACACGCACACACCACCCCCCCACCCGCCCTCTCCTGTCAGAGAACCTGACTTACCTGCTTGCAGGGGGTCCTCCGGCAGGAGAAGGGACGTGGCACTGCTGCCAGCAGCAGCGTCCACCAGCAAAACTTCGTCAGGCCGTATCATAGCTCATGATATGGTCAGCGGTGTTTTGCTGGCGTAGCGCTGCTGCCACCTTACCACCGACAGCCAGGTTGACCGTCGACGGTATTTCGCCAGCATTCTGGTGGGATTCCTTCTATGGTCATAATGCGGGTGGGCGGCTGGTAGCCACGGCGAAGGTATGTTGCCGGCCGTCGACATGGCAGTAGGCGGCAGTTACCGGCAAAGTTGTAATGAGGGCCTAAGTCTCAAATGTTGATGTGCTATGTTGCAGTAGCCTCTCTCGCAAACTATAGGGAATTCTTCAGAAAAGGATAAAAAAAAAAGGTAAATAACCTGAATGGGAGCTGGGCTTTTATGTGAAAATCAGAACTTTAACAACTATTTCTACATGACAGTAAATTATGTTGAATCACTTGCAAGGAAAATCTAAGCAAGGTATGCACTTGTGTAAAAAATGCTTGCACATTGGTGACACCACCTTACAATCTCAAGAGAAAACTTCAGGAGTATGTGACACGAGAAGAACAGGACCCTGTGCAAAATAAGGGCACACTAGTAATTAGGAGCTCTTTAAGACTATGCTTGTGTAAAAAAAACTATAGACACCTGTAGTCACTTGTCTCCCTGTGTTCCCCCCACAGTGCTGTTAGAACTCTTTTTTATTCCCCCCTTTCTTAGGTGGATTAAACTGTGGGTCGTAGAGAATGCAGAATAATAAAATAATTTATCATACATCTTTTTGAACAAATGATGAGGCTATCCGACTAAGGTTTCGTGTTCAATATAGGTCCCTGGTCATGGTTCTTTCTTCTTCTTTCTGTAGCAGCTCACAAATACCCAAGTTGCTTCCGTCCTCAAAAAGTGGGTTGTGGAGTCTCAATTACAGAGGTATTAACAACTGGTTTAACTGCTTTCACCCAAGTGTGCTATATCCTATGTACATGCAAACAAGTGTAGTTTTTATGAGTTTGTGCTGGTGGCCCAAAGCGCTGCCCACCACCCTTTCGCACCCCCTTTGTTTCCCGACACTTGCCGCAAGCAAACACCCTCCTGGGTCATGGCGTCCAGGTCCAGAGCCTCCTCTTCTGTTATGGGGCCATCTGGACCAGCACTGTCATTGTAGTCTCTCTCCACTTTGGGACTTCTTCCCCTGCTCCTCTTTCAAGTTGATTCTCCAGGCTCCTCCTTTTGATCTCCGCAGCCGCCCCTTTGAGGAATGTTCTGGAGGGCCACTTTCTCATGGGACACCAGGAGCACAATCATTTGTAGTTTTTCATGGACATGAAAGACCTAAAAGGAGAAGGGCTGTAATGCAATGAACCAACTAAGTATTTTTGAGTTAGTATTTTTGTTTTGAGTGAACCAAATAAGAGGGGCGTGATCAGTTAACAAGTAAAAGGTACGTCCTAGGAGGTAATATTGGAGAGCATTTGATAGCGAGGCACTGTTTTTCAACGGTGGCATAATATAGTTCTTTTGGAAACAATTTGCGACTTATATAAAGTATTAGTCAAAGGTTCCCCTGGTCATCTGGTTGTGACGTAAATACACAAAAAGTGTGGAGTGTAACTGGAGGGAAACCTCACATGGCCCAGACACGGAAAAGATTGACAGATTGATAGCTCTTTCTCATTTCTGTGGGTGGTGGTGCATGGACGTTCTTAGTTGGTGGAGCGATTTGTCTGGTTAATTCTGATAATGAACGAGACTCTTCCATGCTAACTAGTTACGTGACCCCCAGCACAGAGTCCTTACCCTGGTTTTTATTCTTACCTACAAACACCTATATTAAATAATCTCCAAAGAAAACAGGTGATTTGTAAGGTAATTTTATTCACCAATTCTTTATCTGGATCCCTTGTACTATCCAGCTAGATTTAATTTCAGCACTCCCTCGACAGTTCTTTTAACATCGAGGTTGAGTCCGCCTAGGTAGTATCATCTTACCTGGTTGGGGCTAGGTGGTCAAATGATGAAGCATGACACTATAATGTGTGGGAGACCACCTAGTCCGTAAAGGGAACTCCCTCAAAGGCACAGCCACTTCCTACACCCATCCCTACCTGGAAAACACGCGCCCAACTAGCGCTTCCTGAACAGGGCCTAATAGTCCAGTTCCCTCCAGTTACACCCCACACCTTTTGTGTATTTATGATTTTCTAGCCAAAACGGGAACATGTGTGGGGTTGAGCCACTCCCGACACTCTCTTCTCGTGTTTCAAAAACATCTGGTTGTGACAACACTGCTCCGAGCCCACAACCTTAGGCGTCATTCTGTAGTAGAAATGACAAGGAGAAATCATGGCATCTCAAAAGATGTAGGCTGCATAATATTTCTTTTAGTCGTGAAAAAGCCTGGCCTTGGTGTGAGGTCTATTCAAGTTGTTTACCTGTATAAGCTTTAGTTAGAAGATCTGTCAAAGGACTAGCTAGATGAATGAACTGGTGAATAAACCTTCAATAGTATCCTACCAGGAAAGACCTGACTTCTTTCTTGCTTGTCCGTCGGGGTATCTGTTGAATGTCTTCCACTTTGTTTAGCTGAGGGCAGATTATCCCATTTAGTATGGAATCCCCAAGATAGTCAATATGGTCAGTCACAAATAAGGTTTTCCTGTGATTCAAGGTATGGCCTGCTTGGAAGAGTGACAATAGAACCTGTTCTAGGTGGTTTAAATGTGTGTCCAAGTCTGGGTAGACACTACTATATCATTCAAGTATGCCCCTGCATACTCAGTGTGCTGTTTTAGGAGACTGTCAAATAACCTTTGGAACGTGGCAGGTGCCCCATGAAGACCAAAAGGTAATACCCATAATTGGTAGAGACCACTAGAAGTAGCAAGGGCTGTTTTCTCTTTGGCATTGGGACTGAGGGGTGTTTGCAAATACCCGTTTGTCATGTCTAGTGTGGACATTATTTTTGCCTTTCCTATTCTATCAATTCATCTAATAGGGGCATGGGATATATGCTAAACCTGGGAATGGCATTCACTTGACGAAAATCCGCATAGAATCTCAAACTATTATTGGGTTTTGGAACAAGGACTACCGGAGAACACCACTCACTATGGGAAGGTTCTATTATCTCTGCATCTAACATCCTTAAACTTCCTGCTCCTTGCATCCTGCGTGGACTTTGAATTGTGGCTCAAGTGCCATCGGTCACTATGTTATAAGTAACTAAGGTTATCTGACCTGGAATACTCGATAAGAGCCTAGGAAATGTTAATAGGAGGGCACTTGGTTGTTCCCTCGGTTGTTAGTTGCTCCCCCATTTTTATGCTTTCATCTGTTGTGTCAGAGAGGAGATGAAACAGACACTCTACAGGGTCCCTGTTGTGATGAAATGAATAGGGTTAGCCACCACCAGCTAAGTGGGTGTAGGTTCTTCCCATTTTTTTAGAAGAGTAACATGATTTATGTGCCTGGCTCCTTTCCCATGTGGAATATCCACTAGGTTTGTTACAGGAGTGACTTGTTCAGTAACAGTATAAGGGCCTTGCCAAGTTGGTAGGAATTTGTTTTGCAGTGGTAGGAAGTTGTATCAACACTTTGGCCCTGTAGGAGGCTGGACTGGCTTGTAGTGAGTACCAAGGGGTACTTGCACCTTGCACCAGGCCCAGTTATCCCTTATTAGTGTATAGGGTGTCTAGCAGCTTAGGCTGATAGATAATGGTAGCTTAGCAGAGCAGCTTAGGCTGAACTAGGAGACGTGTGAAGCTACTACAGTACCACTTAGTGTCATATGCACAATATCATAAGAAAACACAATACACAGTTATACTAAAAATAAAGGTACTTTATTTTTATGACAATATGCCAAAGTATCTTAGAGTGTACCCTCAGTGAGAGGATAGGAAATATACACAAGATATATATACACAATAGCAAAAATATGCAGTATAGTCTTAGAAAACAGTGCAAACAATGTATAGTTACAATAGGATGCAATAGGGAAACATAGGGATAGGGGCAACACAAACCATATACTCCAAAAGTGGAATGCGAACCACGAATGGACCCCAAACCTATGTGACCTTGTAGAGGGTCACTGGGACTATTAGAAAATAGTGAGAGTTAGAAAAATAACCCTCCCCAAGACCCTGAAAAGTGAGTGCAAAGTGCACTAAAGTTCCCCTAAGGACAAAGAAGTCGTGTTAGAGGAATAATGCATGAAAGACACAAACCAGCAATGCAACAACTGTGGATTTCCAATCTAGGGTACCTGTGTAACAAGGGGACCAAGTCCAAAAGTCACAAGCAAGTCGGAGATGGGCAGATGCCCAGGAAATGCCAGCTGCGGGTGCAAAGAAGCTTCTACTGGACAGAAGAAGCTGAGGTTTCTGCAGGAACGAAAAGGGCTAGAGACTTCCCCTTTGGTGGACGGATCCCTTTCGCCTTGAAGAGTCGTGCAGAAGTGTTTTCCCGCTGAAAGGACGCCAACAAGCCTTCCTAGTTGCAAATTGTGCGTTTGGCGTTTTTGGATGCTGCCGGGGCCCAGGAGGGACCAGGAGGTCGCAAATTGGACCTGAAGAGAGAGGGGACATCGAGCAAGACAAAGAGCCCTCACTGAAGCAGGTAGCACCCAGAGAAGTGCCAGAAACAGGCACTATGAGAATGCGTGAAACGGTGCTCACCGAAGTTGCACAAAGGAGTCCCACGTCGCCGGAGACCAACTTAGAAAGTCGTGCAATGCAGGTTAGAGTGCCGTGGACCCAGGCTTGGCTGTGCATGAAGGATTTCCGCCGGAAGTGCACAGGGGCCGGAGTAGCTGCAAAGTCGCGGTTCCCAGCAATGCAGCCCAGCGAGGTGAGGCAAGTACTTACCTCCACCAAACTTGGACTGAAGAGTCACTGGACTGTGGGGGTCACTTGGACAGAGTCGCTGGATTCGAGGGACCTCACTCGTCGTGCTGAGAGGAGACCCAAGGGACCGGTAATGCAGCTTTTTGGTGCCTGCGGTTGCAGGGGGAAGATTCCGTCGACCCACGGGAGATTTCTTCGGAGCTTCTGGTGCAGAGAGGAGGCAGGCTACCCCCACAGCATGCACAAGCAGGAAAACAGTCGAGAAGGCGGCAGGATCAGCGTTACAGAGTTGCAGTAGTCGTCTTTGCTACTATGTTGCAGGTTTGCAGGCTTCCAGCGCGGTCAGCAGTCGATTCCTTATCAGAAGGTGAAGAGGGAGATGCAGAGGAACTCAGATGAGCTCTTGCATTCGTTATCTAAAGTTTCCCCAGAGACAGAGACCCTAAATAGCCAAAAAAGAGGGTTTGGCTACCTAGGAGAGAGGATAGGCTACTAACACCTGAAGGAGCCTATCAGCAGGAGTCTCTTACGTCACCTGGTGGCACTGGCCACTCAGAGCAGTCCAGTGTGCCAGCAGCACCTCTGTTTCCAAGATGGCAGAGGTCTGGAGCCCACTGGAGGAGCTCTGGACACCTCCCAGGGGAGGTGCAGGTCAGGGGAGTGGTCACTCCCCTTTCCTTTGTCCAGTTTCGCGCCAGAGCAGGGGCTAAGGGGTCCCTGAACCGGTGTAGACTGGCTTATGCAGAATTGGGCACATCTGTGCCCAAGAAAGCATTTCCAGAGGCTGGGGGAGGCTACTCCTCCCCTGCCTTCACACCATTTTCCAAAGGGAGAGGGTGTCACACCCTCTCTCAGAGGAAGTTCTTTGTTCTGCCATCCTGGGCCAGGCCTGGCTGGACCCCAGGAGGGCAGATGCCTGTCTGAGGGGTTGGCAGCAGCAGCAGCTGCAGTGAAACCCCAGGAAGGGCAGTTTGGCAGTACCAGGGTCTGGGCTACAGACCACTGGGATCATGGGATTGTGCCAACTATGCCAGGATGGCATAGAGGAGGCAATTCCATGATCATAGACATGTTACATGGCCATATTCGGAGTTACCATTGTGAAGCTACATATAGGTAGTGACCTATATGTAGTGCACGCGTGTAATGGTGTCCCCGCACTCACAAAGTTCAGGGAATTGGCTCTGAACAATGTGGGGGCACCTTGGCTAGTGCCAGGGTGCCCTCACACTAAGTAACTTTGCACCTAACCTTTACCAGGTAAAGGTTAGACATATAGGTGACTTATAAGTTACTTAAGTGCAGTGTAAAATGGCTGTGAAATAACGTGGACGTTATTTCACTCAGGCTGCAGTGGCAGGCCTGTGTAAGAATTGTCAGAGCTCCCTATGGGTGGCAAAAGAAATGCTGCAGCCCATAGGGATCTCCTGGAACCCCAATACCCTGGGTACCTCAGTACCATATACTAGGGAATTATAAGGGTGTTCCAGTAAGCCAATGTAAATTGGTAAAAATGGTCACTAGCCTGTTAGTGACAATTTGGAAAGAAATGAGAGAGCATAACCACTGAGGTTCTGATTAGCAGAGCCTCAGTGAGACAGTTAGTCACTACACAGGTAACACATTCAGGCACACTTATGAGCACTGGGGCCCTGGGTTACCAGGGTCCCAGTGACACATACAACTAAAACAACATATATACAGTGAAAAATGGGGGTAACATGCCAGGCAAGATGGTACTTTCCTACACAACCCCCCCCCCAAACGAAGGACAATAAGACTAGCCATGACCTGATGAGTCTTCATTGTCTAAGTGGAAATATCTGGAGAGTCCATCTGCATTGGAGTGGCTACTCCCAGGTCTATGTTCCACTGTATAGTCCATTCCCTGTAGGGATATGGACCACCTCAACAATTTAGGATTTTCACCTTTCATTTGTTTTAGCCAAAGTAGAGGTTTGTGGTCTGTCTGAACAATGAAGTGAGTGCCAAACAGGTATGGCCTCAACTTCTTCAGAGCCCAGACCACAGCAAAGGCCTCCCTCTCAATGGCAGACCAACGCTTTTCTCTAGGGGTCAACCTCCTACTAATAAAAGCAACAGGTTGATCCTGGCCCTCAGAATTAAGTTGTGATAGGACTGCCCCTACTCCTAATTCAGATGCATCAGTTTGGACATAGAATTTTTTAGAGTAACAAGGGCTTTTCAGGACAGGTGCAGAGCGCATGGCCTGCTTCAGCTCCTCAAAAGCTTTCTGACAGCTTGCTGTCCATAATACCTTTTTAGGCATTTTCTTGGATGTGAGGTCATTAAGAGGGGCTGCAATGGAGCCATAGTTCTTAATGAACCTCCTGTAATACCCAGTGAGGCCTAGGAAGGCTCTCACCTGAGTCTGAGTGGTAGGGGGAACCCAATCAATAATAGTTTGGATTTTCCCCTGAAGTGGTGCAATCTGTTCCCCACCAACAAGGTGTCCCAGATAAACCACCTTACCCTGCCCTATCTGGCACTTTGAAGCCTTGATAGTGAAGCCTGCCTTTTGCAGGGCCTCCAAAACTTTCCATAGGTGGACCAGGTGATCATCCCAGCTGGAGCTAAAGACAGCTATATCGTCCAAATATGCTGCACTGAAAGCTTCCAGCCCTTGCAGGACTGTGTTCACCAACCTCTGAAAAGTGGCAGGTGCATTTTTCAAACCAAAAGGCATTACAGTAAACTGGTAATGTCCTACAATGGTAGAAAATGCAGTCTTAGGTTTAGCATCTTCTGATAATTTGATCTGCCAATACCCTGCAGTCAAATCAAAAGTGCTTAGATACTTGGCAGATGCCAGTGTATCTATGAGCTCATCTGCCCTGGGTATAGGGTGAGCATCAGTTTTGGTTACCAAGTTGAGACCTCTATAGTCTACACAAAACCGCATTTCCTTCTTTCCATCTTTAGAATTGGGTTTTGGTACCAGTACCACAGGAGAAGCCCATGGACTGTCAGAGTGCTCAACCACTCCTAGTTCCAACATTTTCTGAACTTCTTGCTTTATGCAGTCCCTGACATGGTCAGGCTGCCTATAGATCTTACTTTTGACAGGTAAACTGTCTCCAGTGTCTATAGTGTGCTCACACCAAGAAGTGGTGCCTGGCACAGTAGAGAAGAGTTCTGAAAATTGTCCTAGGAGATTTATGCAATGGTCTTTCTGCTCAGCAGTAAGACAATCTGCCAAAACTACACCTTCCACAAGAGCATCTTGTTCTGTGGAAGAGAAGAGATCAGGTAGAGGATCACTGTCTTCTTCCTGTCCCTCATCAGTTGCCATGAGCAGGGTGAGATCAGCCCTGTCATAGTAGGGTTTCAGGCGGTTGACATGGAGCACCCTAAGGGGACTCCTGGCAGTGCCTAAGTCAACTAAATAGGTGACTTCTCCCTTCTTTTCAACAATTGTGTGGGGACCACTCCATTTATCTTGGAGTGCTCTTGGGGCCACAGGCTCCAAGACCCACACTTTCTGCCCTGGTTGGTACTGAACCAAAACAGCCTTCTGATCATGCCATTGCTTCTGGAGCTCTTGGCTGGCCTGAAGGTTTTTACTGGCCTTTTTCATGTACTCAGCCATCCTTGATCTGAGGCCAAGTACATAATCCACAATATCCTGCTTAGGAGCTTTTAAAGGTTGTTCCCAACCCTCCTTTACAAGTGTGAGTGGACCCCTAACAGGGTGTCAAAAAAGAAGTTCAAAGGGGCTGAAGCCCACTCCTTTCTGGGGTACCTCCCTGTAGGCAAAAAGGAGGCATGGTAGAAGGATATCCCATCTCCTGCAGAGTTTTTCAGGGAGACCCATAATCATGCCTTTGAGAGTTTTATTAAATCTCTCCACCAGTCCATTTGTTTGTGGATGATAGGGTGTTGTGAACTTGTAAGTTACACCACACTCCTTCCACATGGCCTTTAAGTATGCAGACATGAAATTGCTTCCTCTGTCTGATACTACTTCCTTTGGGAAGCCCACCCTGGAAAATATTCCCAGGAGGGCCTATGCCACTGCAGGTGCTGTAGTGGTCCTTAAAGGAATAGCTTCAGGATATCTTGTGGCATGGTCCACTACCACTAAGATAAACCTATTGCCTGAAGCAGTAGGAGGGTCAAGGGGGCCAACTATGTCAACCCCTACCCTTTCAAAGGGAACCCCAACCACTTGCAGTGGGATAAGGGGTGCCTTTGGGGTGCCACCTGTCTTGCCACTGGCTTGACAGGTTTCACAGGACTTACAAAATTCCTTTGTGTCCTCAGACATCCTAGGCCAATGAAACAGGGGAACAAGCCTGTCCCAAGTTTTCATTTGTCCTAGATGCCCAGCTAAGGGAATGTCATGTGCCAGTGTTAGGAGGAACTTTCTGTACTCCTGAGGAATCACTAATCTCCTGGCAGCTCCAGGTTTAGGATCCCTATGCTCAGTGTACAAGAGGTTGTCCTCCCAGTAAACTCTGTGAGAGTCACTGACATCCCCATTAGCCTGTTTGACAGCTTGCTGTCTGAGACCCTCTAATGTGGGACAGGTTTGCTGTGCCACACTCAGCTCCTCTCTGGCAGGCCCCCCTTCACCCAAAAGCTCAGCAGTGTCTGCTTCCAGCTCCTCTGGTGTAGGTTCTGCACAGGGAGGGAATTCTTCTTCCTCAGAAGTTGAATCCACTGTAGAGGGAGGGATAGTAGGAAGTGGTTTGCTTCTACTAGCCCTAGCTTTAGGGAGCACTTGGTCCATTGTTCCAGGATCCAAGCTTCCCTGTCCTTTTTGCTTTTTGGCCTGAGCCCTTGTCAAAGCAAAAATATGCCCTGGGATGCCCAGCATTGCTGCATGGGCCTCCAACTCCACATCTGACCAAGCTGATGTCTCCAAATCGTTCCCTAATAGACAGTCTACAGGTAAATCTGAAGCTACCACAACTTTCTTTGGACCAGTTCCCCCCCCCCAGTTGAGATTTACAACAGCCATGGGGTGGCTTTGTGTTATGTTGTGCGCATCGGTTACTTGGTACTGGTGTCCAAGTATGTGTTGTTCAGGGTGCACCAGTTTCTCAATCACCATTGTGACACTGGCACCTGTGTCCCTGTAGGCCTGGACCTCAACACCATTTATTAGGGTTAGTTGCTTGTACTTCTCCAAGTTATGGGGGCAAGCAACCAAAGTGGCTAAATCAATAGCCCCTTCAGAGACTAAAGTAGCCTCTGTGGTCTCCCTAATCAGACCAACCCCAACTAAATTACCAAAAGTGAGCCCAGCTACTCCCTTGGATTGGCTATTAGTAGGTTTGCTCCCACCACCACTGCTATTAGTAGGGACACTAGGTGTAGCAGTAGGGGTTGTAGTGGTAGGAGCAGTGGTGCCTTTCTTTGGACAACTGGGATCTGTTGTCCAATGGCCTTTTATTTTACATAAATAGCACCATGGTTTCTTTTCCTTGTTCTGATTAAAAGAGGATTTGGGCCCACCACCCCCACCAGAGTGTTTTTGTGGGCCTGATGAAGACTCATTTTTAGATTTGTCCCCACCCTTGTCAGAAGACTTACCATCCTTCTTTTTGTTGCCATCTTTGTCACCCCCTGGATGAACTTTTCTGTTCACTCTTGTTCTGACCCATTTGTCTGCCTTCTTTCCCAATTCTTGGGGAGAGGTCAGATCAGAGTCCACCAAGTACTGGTGCAACAAATCAGACACACAATTATTAAGAATATGCTCTCTCAGGATTAAGTTATACAGGCTATCATAATCAGTAACTTTACTGCCATGTAACTACCCCTCCAAGGCCTTCACTGAATGGTCAATGAAATCAACCCAGTCTTGTGAAGACTCCTTTTTGGTCTCTCTGAACTTTATCCTGTACTGTTCAGTGGTTAAGCCATAACCATCCAGGAGTGCATTCTTAAGAACTTGGAAATTATTAGCATCATTTTCTTTCACAGTAAGGAGCCTATCCCTACCTTTTCCACTAAATGATAGCCATAGGATAGCAGCCCACTGCCTTTGAGGGACATCCTGTACAACACAGGCCCTCTCAAGTGCAGCAAACCACTTGTTAATGTCATCCCCCTCCTTATAAGGGGGAACTATCTTGTGCAGATTCCTGGAATCATGCTCTTTTGCAGGATGACTATGGGGAATACTGCTGCTGCCACCATGGGTATCTAAACCCAACTTCTGTCTTTCCTTCTCTAATTCAAAAGACTGTCTATCCAAATGCAGCTGTTGCTTTTTAAGCTTCAGTCTGGTTTGTTCCACCCTCAACTTATTGAGTTCCCTCTCTAACATTCTGTCATCAGGGTTGGTGGGAGGGACATTCCTAGAAACAGAGCTATGATGGGAATGAACAGAAGGAGACCTGTCCCTTACAGAAGCCACCCTAACAGCTTGGTTAACAGAAACATTACTACCAGTATGGTGAGAATAAATGCTTTTGCTATGATGTGAGACAACACTATGGTGTGGCTCATCATCATTACCAACTATGCTAGACTGTCTAGTAATGGGCAGGCTAGGAAGTTTCTTTCCTGAATCTTTTCCTGGGGGAGTCCCTGAATCAGATTGAGAACTATTAGGTACTTTTTCAACAGATGAGGCACCTATGGCCTTATCCTGTTCTCTAAGCATATTAAGTAACAGTTCCAAGGAAGGATTCTTCCCTACACTCAAACCTCTCTCTATACAGAGACTCCTTGCTCTTTTCCAGCTAAGGTTGTCATATGCAAGTTTGGACAGATCAACATTTTGGCCTGTGCCAGACATTTTTTAGAGAGGGTTAAAGTGATAGAAAAAGAAAAAAAGTTTTCAGAACTTTTTGGAAAGACAGAAAAAACTTTTTAAACTTTTAAGAACTTTTTGAAAGTTTAGAAGTACTTTTCAGCACTTAGAAAAGAGTGAAAAGAGGAAATGCAAAACTTTTTGGCTATGTGTATATACACTGACCTTGTTTTGTATATTTTTCTCTTATGAAAAGTACACTGACAAGAGTGGTAAGTAGTCTCAAGCACTTATCCCACCACTGCACAACCAATGTAGGAGGCTGGACTGGCTTGTAGTGAGTACCAAGGGGTACTTGCACCTTGCACCAGGCCCAGTTATCCCTTATTAGTGTATAGGGTGTCTAGCAGCTTAGGCTGATAGATAATGGTAGCTTAGCAGAGCAGCTTAGGCTGAACTAGGAGACGTGTGAAGCTACTACAGTACCACTTAGTGTCATATGCACAATATCATAAGAAAACACAATACACAGTTATACTAAAAATAAAGGTACTTTATTTTTATGACAATATGCCAAAGTATCTTAGAGTGTACCCTCAGTGAGAGGATAGGAAATATACACAAGATATATATACACAATAGCAAAAATATGCAGTATAGTCTTAGAAAACAGTGCAAACAATGTATAGTTACAATAGGATGCAATGGGGAAACATAGGGATAGGGGCAACACAAACCATATACTCCAAAAGTGGAATGCGAACCACGAATGGACCCCAAACCTATGTGACCTTGTAGAGGGTCGCTGGGACTATTACAAAATAGTGAGAGTTAGGAAAATAACCCTCCCCAAGACCCTGAAAAGTGAGTGCAAAGTGCACTAAAGTTCCCCTAAGGACAAAGAAGTCGTGTTAGAGGAATAATGCAGGAAAGACACAAACCAGCAATGCAACAACTGTGGATTTCCAATCTAGGGTACCTGTGGAACAAGGGGACCAAGTCCAAAAGTCACAAGCAAGTCGGAGATGGGCAGATGCCCAGGAAATGCCAGCTGCGGGTGCAAAGAAGCTTCTACTGGACAGAAGAAGCTGAGGTTTCTGCAGGAACAAAAAGGGCTAGAGACTTCCCCTTTGGTGGACGGATCCCTCTCGCCTTGGAGAGTCGTGCAGAAGTGTTTTCCCGCTGAAAGGTTGCCAACAAGCCTTGCTAGTTGCAAATTGTGCGTTTGGCGTTTTTGGACGCTGCCGGGGCCCAGGAGGGACCAGGAGGTCGCAAATTGGACCTGAAGAGAGAGGGGACATCGAGCAAGACAAAGAGCCCTCACTGAAGCAGGTAGCACCCGGAGAAGTGCCAGAAACAGGCACTATGAGGATGCATGAAACGGTGCACGCCGAAGTTGCACAAAGGAGTCCCACGTCGCCGGAGACCAACTTAGAAAGTCGTGCAATGCAGGTTAGAGTGCCGTGGACCCAGGCTTGGCTGTGCATGAAGGATTTCCGCCGGAAGTGCACAGGGGCCGGAGTAGCTGCAAAGTCGCGGTTCCCAGCAATGCAGCCCAGCGAGGTGAGGCAAGGACTTACCTCCACCAAACTTGGACTGAAGAGTCACTGGACTGTGGGGGTCACTTGGACAGAGTCGCTGGATTCGAGGGACCTCGCTCGTCATGCTGAGAGGAGACCCAAGGGACCGGTAATGCAGCTTTTTGGTGCCTGCGGTTGCAGGGGGAAGATTCCGTCGACCCACGGGAGATTTCTTCGGAGCTTCTGGTGCAGAGAGGAGGCAGGCTACCCCCACAGCATGCACAAGCAGGAAAACAGTCGAGAAGGCGGCAGGATCAGCGTTACAGAGTTGCAGTAGTCGTCTTTGCTACTATGTTGCAGGTTTGCAGGCTTCCAGCGCGGTCAGCAGTCGATTCCTTATCAGAACGTGAAGAGGGAGATGCAGAGGAACTCGGATGAGCTCTTGCATTCGTTATCTAAAGTTTCCCCAGAGACAGAGACCCTAAATAGCCAAAAAAGAGGGTTTGGCTACCTAGGAGAGAGGATAGGCTACTAACACCTGAAGGAGCCTATCAGCAGGAGTCTCTGACGTCACCTGGTGGCACTGGCCACTCAGAGCAGTCCAGTGTGCCAGCAGCACCTCTGTTTCCAAGATGGCAGAGGTCTGGAGCACACTGGAGGAGCTCTGGACACCTCCCAGGGGAGGTGCAGGTCAGGGGAGTGGTCACTCCCCTTTCCTTTGTCCAGTTTCGCGCCAGAGCAGGGGCTAAGGGGTCCCTGAACCGGTGTAGACTGGCTTATGCAGAATTGGGCACATCTGTGCCCAAGAAAGCATTTCCAGAGGCTGGGGGAGGCTACTCCTCCCCTGCCTTCACACCATTTTCCAAAGGGAGAGGGTGTCACACCCTCTCTCAGAGGAAGTTCTTTGTTCTGCCATCCTGGGCCAGGCCTGGCTGGACCCCAGGAGGGCAGATGCCTGTCTGAGGGGTTGGCAGCAGCTGCAGTGAAACCCCAGGAAGGGCAGTTTGGCAGTACCAGGGTCTGGGCTACAGACCACTGGGATCATGGGATTGTGCCAACTATGCCAGGATGGCATAGAGGGGGCAATTCCATGATCATAGACATGTTACATGGCCATATTCGGAGTTAACATTGTGAAGCTACATATAGGTAGTGACCTATATGTAGTGCACGCGTGTAATGGTGTCCCCATACTCACAAAGTTCAGGGAATTGGCTCTGAACAATGTGGGGGCACCTTGGCTAGTGCCAGGGTGCCCTCACACTAAGTAACTTTGCACCTAACCTTTACCAGGTAAAGGTTAGACATATAGGTGACTTATAAGTTACTTAAGTGCAGTGTAAAATGGCTGTGAAATAACGTGGACGTTATTTCACTCAGGCTGCAGTGGCAGGCCTGTGTAAGAATTGTCAGAGCTCCCAATGGGTGGCAAAAGAAATGCTGCAGCCCATAGGGATCTCCTGGAACCCCAATACCCTGGGTACCTCAGTACCATATACTAGGGAATTATAAGGGTGTTCCAGTAAGCCAATGTAAATTGGTAAAAATGGTCACTAGCCTGTTAGTGACAATTTGGAAAGAAATGAGAGAGCATAACCACTGAGGTTCTGATTAGCAGAGCCTCAGTGAGACAGTTAGTCACTACACAGGTAACACATTCAGGCACACTTATGAGCACTGGGGCCCTGGGTTACCAGGGTCCCAGTGACACATACAACTAAAACAACATATATACAGTGAAAAATGGGGGTAACATGCCAGGCAAGATGGTACTTTCCTACAGGCCCTCATTACGACCCGCAGTGGCAGTTGAACTGCCACCAATGCGGTAGTCTGATTGCCACAGTACGACTGCGCACTGCCAGCACTGCCACTTTTTATCTGCACGATGGTGTGACAGTGCTGGTGGTCCTAATCCGCTAGGGCAGAGCTGCAAGCAGCACCCCCCCATAGATAACGCCCCCCCCTCTCCACCAGAGGTTTCATGGCAGTAACCCTTCCATGAAAAGGCTGGCAGAGACGGGGCCGGGTGCCCTCTGTCTGCCCCTCCACTGCCCATGAACTGCCCATGCACTTGGCATGGGCAGCGCAGGGGGTCCCTGGCCAGCCCCATCGCAAAGTTCACTGTCTGCTTTGAAGCCAGTGAACTTTGCGACGGGTGCTGGTGCACCCTAAGCACTACAGCATTGGTGCCGGCTATATTATGAGCTAGCCACAATGCTGTAGGCTGTTTCCCGCTGGGCTGGCGGGCAGAAACTCTGTTTCCACCTGCTGACCTGACGGGAAACTCATAATGGGGCTGGTGGGGAGGTGGCTGCACTGTCAGAAACCTACCTGTCGGGACTTCAGCGGTGGAGAAGCCCGTCCGCCGAAGTCGTAATGACCCCCTTTGTCCTCTATGTTAAACTCTTGCAGTTTAGATCCCCTGTCTTAAGAAAGATTTTGTCTTTCCTGGGTCTGGGTTAGGTTCTGGTGTACCCTTTCCCACAGGTGGGTCAGTGTTTCTTGTAGATGGGCACTGTAGCACTTCCTCTTCCACTGTTCTTTTAACATATCCAGAAGGGTACACAGTTTCCTCCCAAACAACAGCTAAAATGGGGAGAACCCAGTGGATTGTTGCTCATGTGTCTTGTCTATATATCAAAGAGGGCTAGGGGGAGTTTCTTATCCCAGTCCTTACCACTCCTATTGATAATTTTCCTCAGCATTGTCTTAATGGTAAGATCATAGTTATCTACCAAACTATCTGTTTGGGGATGATATACTGATGTACATCTCTGTTGTATACCTAGGATCTTGCATACTTGAGACATGCGACAAAACCTAAATGGGGTTCCTTGAACATTCAGTAATTCCTGTGGAAACCCAACTCATGAAAATAAAGTAATCATGGCCTGGCCATGACTGTAATGTTCATAATGGATAAAGGAATGGCTTCCTGATAAGTAGTTGCGAAGTGGACCAAGACAAGGAGGTACTGATGTCCTGTGGCAAATGGGAGAAGGGGTCGTAAGAGGTCCATCCCCACCCTTTTAAAGGGTGTGTCAATGAAGTCAAGGAGGTGTAAAGGAGTCTTGTCCACTCCTGTAGTGTTGACCAATTGACTTTGAGGGCCAGTAAAAACTTTCTAGTAGAAACCTGAGTGTGTGCTCTTGACAATAGTGTCTTCCTTCTACCTGACAGTGAGCTAAATAGACTACCTGCTCCCTGAAGGCTTGCAGTATGACTAGTTGTTTAACCTCCTGTCATATTGTGTCTGTACAAGAAATCCTTTGTTTTGAAAAAGTGAATGGTCCTACCTGGTTTGTCTGGTAATTCCTGGCTTGTTCCAATGCATGTACCAAAGAGCCAACTTCTTACTATGCAGTCCGAAAACTCCTGGCAGGGTCTTAGGGTCATCTGAGGGACACAGAAGACATACTTTTTTGGACTGTGGGTCTAGACAATATTTTTTTCTCCCCTCTCTGTTCTTTCTTACTTTTCACTGCTTTGGGTTTGGATGGTTTAATGGTTTCAGTGTAAAATGGAGCTTCCTGTAACCAATTGGACTGTATTGGTTGTTGAGTCAGTGTAGCCAAATATGGATCGCAGTGGAGTAAATTCTGTCCCAGAAAAGCACCCTTAGTCAACCCAGGAACTACCCTGACCTTTCTTAAGTGAGGTTCTCCATTAACTTCTAACAAAACTTCTGCAAGTGAGTAGGTCGTGATTTCTCTGTGTAAATATGCTACTTGCACATACTCCCCTGCGCTAATCTGATTCTGTAGAACATAGTCAGAACTGACCATTGTGTAATGACTCCCAGTGTCCAAAAGGACATCGAGACTCTTGCCATTTACCTGTATTTTCATCTGGTATTTCTCAGCCTGATTTCCAGTACACAACACATGATGGTGACTAAATCCTATCTCCATAGGCTCACCAACATTCACTTGTTGAGGGCAATTTTGTGCAATATGTCCACACTCCCCACAATAGAAACATTGAGGCCCTTGCAATGGAGGGGGTCCTCCCTGGGAAGGTTTACCTGGATACCTTTAGGGGGAAGGACCCTTGTTATAAAACATAATCATAAGTCCCCTTCTCAGTATCTTTGGAGCTCCTGGGAGTGGGCATGCTGCGGGGGACCTAAAATCAGGGGAGCGATGGAAAGCGCAGTCTAATTCTACAGCCAAGGTAACTGTAAGATGGAGATGTTGCTTCATCCATGACCTGATGTGTAGGGGCAATGCCTCAAGATATTGTTCCAAGTATACCTTTTTTGGTTACCTCCTCCATTGTAGAGGTGCCCGGTTGTAAACATCTATTTCCGAGATAAAGGAACCAGAAGCACAATGTTCTAGGATTAGCTCCCTGTGCCCACTTTTCTTTATGGAATTTGGATCTATAATACTCATGAGTGCACCCTAGGTGTTCTAGGATAGCCCTTTTTATTTCAGCATATGTAGTGGTGCCATCCGGGTTAGCTGCCTGATAAGCTGCTTGTAGTTTGCTGGAGAGTAAGGGAGCAATGTATTGACCCCAGCACTCTTGTGGCCAGGCAGCAGTGGTTGCCACTCTCTCAGAATCAGCAAAAAAATAGTCCAGGTCGTCCCCCCACCTGAAATTTATGTAACCACAGACCCTGGTACATTCAGGTGAACCCAAGAACTCACCACCATATCTGCCAACCATAATATTGCAGTGTCTTGTACTTTCTGATTAGAGGTCAGTAATGAGGCTTGTTCTTTCAAGGTGGTTTGCATTGACTCCCTCTCCTTCCGAGCCTCCTGTACCTGATGTTCAAGGATTAACTGGAGATGCCTCTGTCCCTCTGACAGCTGTCTCACCATTTCTCACATGCTTATGGGCTGTGCTTACACCCAAGTGTGCCATATCCTATATACGTGCAAACAAGTGTAGTTTTTATGGGTTAGTGTTGGTGTCCTAGAGCACCGCCCACCACCCTTTCATACCCCCTTTGTTTCACAACACTTGCCTCAAACCACGACCCTCCTGGATCATAGCATCTGGATCCACAACCTCCTCTCCTGTTGTAGGACCACCTGGATTGCCGCTGTCATCGTAGTCTCTCTCCACTTTGGAACTGCTCCCCCTGCTCCTCTCTCGAGTTGATTGTCCAGGCTCCCCCTCTGGATCTCCACCTCCTGGCTTGACCACGTCCCGCTCCTCTTTGTGGTTTCTCCACACTGTTGTCATTGTCGTCTCTCCTGCTTTCTCTGCTTGTGGCTCCACTTCCTTCATGTGCAATCCTCCAATGCCTGGGTCTATTTTTAAGTCGGTATGACTTGCCTCTTCCTGTTCCCAAGGCTGAATGTCTAGCATGTGGAACCCAGCAAGATCGTGGGACAGCGTGGAGGTCATGTTGGAATTCTCAGGATATATGGACTCCAGACTGCCCATATCACAACACCTCTAATCTAAATGCCACCAAGTTTTGCTCAGTCATTGATCTCGCCCATTCTAAAGGCATGTGTTTTTTAAGATGGCTCTATATTATTCAGCAGCCTAGCCTTGCTTAGCCACATCTTGTTTTATCAATATTCAGTAGATAGGGCTTGCTAATCCACCAACCAGTCATAATCTATGTGCAATCCGATCAAATTTGTTTTGTGCAGATAAGTAGCAGGAAAAGGTACACCTTTCCTGGGATTTTTGAAAAGAGGAACAAGAATTGATAGACCTTAAAAGACACCATTCTAAATCTACATATTGACATAAACAATGGGTAGACTATACCTCATTAGGAATGCAGACGATAGTGGTCGGTCAGAAAAGGTTTTGCCACAATAACTTCAATTACACTGTAACACCTATTCCATCATCAGTACAAATTAATTCACTTCTTTCAGTCAAACAATTTCTCTACACTCCCATTCTAGGCCACACAGAAAAATGTGGACTATTGTTTTTCAACGATCACCAAGCCTTGTTTCCTCTTTCCTAAAGTCTTATAGAAGTACTTTGTCCCCTTGTCACTTTATCACAAAAAAATTGTAATATTAGCTCATGTTATTACTCAATTATTTTTCTCTGTGCATTTTTTCACTGGGTAGGTCACCTCATACTTATTGAATGATTACTTCTCCATTGTTCATTGATTGACTATTGTCCAGACGCTTATATCACTTTAAAACAAGCTTTGGCATAGCCAATAGGTCTCACCTTTAGGACCTTATAAGTGTTTAAACATGCAGCACATTAGCCTGGGTGCTGTGCTGCCAGGGATTGAAGACCTATACATTTGCTACACATAACCCTAAAAAAATGCAATTGTCTTGGAGAGAGGATGTAGCCTAACATTTAGAGCTTCCAACTTTGGAACTGGAAAGCCGGGTTCGGGTGTCAGCTCTCCCCATGCAGTTAAAAAAAAACTAGAAAACTTACGTTTTAATCCGAGGAGCAGGTAATTGAAAAGGTACAATAACATGAAACATGAAGTGTGGCACGACCTGCGTGGGCTCCAAAAGCATATCAGGAAATAAAGTTTGTTTACACATGCATATACAGCTACATTCTGGTTGGCAAATGGCGTCAGCTGAGCGCATTTCGCAAACACGAGCCAAGTGCCCCGAAACTAACCATTGCAGATACGGAGCAGAACATGAGCAGGAAACTAACAAAACAAGCCAAGGCAAAAGAAAAAAGTAGTGCGCCGACACTGAATTATATAGGTGATCTTGCAATAATCCATGTAACAGGGTCAATCTCCAGGGCAGGAACAAAAGAGCCAAAAGGCGGGACAAAAGTAAAGCATTTACCAAAGAAATCAATGCAATTTTGAAAGGCAAGCCAAGGAACAAATGAAAGTGATGGGTGTGTGATGGGAGTGGTGAAAGTCCACAGAAGTAGATTACAGCATGTCGAGAGACAGCACATACGCTATGACTAGGCTCGACCTAAAAAATGATAAATCTTCAGTTCTCTCCTGTTTGCTTGCTTCTGAGTCCAATTTCCTGATTCTAAGACGTTTTTTAATGTTATTGAAGAAAATGGGAAAGAAACCCAGATACAAAGGTGCTCTTTACTTTATTAGGTGAGACTATTCACCATCACCATATATATTTGTCAAACCTATTGTACTGCCCAGCAGGCCTTGTCCAGTGGCATATGTCATACTTGATAAACTGTCCTATCTTCTCTGAATAACCGGCACAGACAATGTGACATTCCAGTTTGATATTTCAACACAATGTTAAGGAAGACTTTTACACCAGATAGAAACCATTGGGGGGCATGCACTAAACACCAGGGACATAAAGGTCAGACAAGCTCACTTGACAAATCTAATACTCCGAGAAAATTGAAATTCAACAACAAGTAGTACAATGATCGAGCTCGAAAGAACACCCTGCAACCATACAACACCAATATTGAAGACTATAATCTGAAGCTGACAAGATCTGCAACACAAGAGAATACCACAAAGCCAAGAAGAGTCAAAAGGCCTACTCTACTAAATGCTAAAAATGCTAAGGCAGTCACTAAACTGGAATAATTTGACACTGACGTTTTCAAAGACCAGTACATCCCGGACGCCATTGAGAACACCCCAACTCAGCACTGTAATAAACTATTTTTGTTCCTCAGTTCAAAATGTATAAAAATCTATAAATGTATCTTTAAACGCTCCTCCACACCCTACCTACCCTCCCCTTTTCATCAGCAGATAGTGTTCACTACCTTCGAACCCATAGGCAAGGACGATATTGGTATATTAATTGCCAATATCAAACTATTTTACCCCTGATAAATCGTTAAAAGCAGGGTGATTAGACAAAATCAATGTCACATGAAACAAATTGTCCTGCTTCACATTTACTTGTGTCAGCGCCATGAAAGAGCTTCTCAACAACCTTGACGAAGGTCAATGCTCGTCAATTTCTAGGTGCCAAACAACTGAACTGACATACTATTCAAAAGTGCAGTAAAATGAGAACCACTGTTTGTAGGGGCCTGAAAATGGATGCCACCCCAACCAAACAAAGCCTGAAACTATGTATTGTGTCTGTGATATCGTCATCATGCAGGATGCCTCAAGGAGTGTCCCACGGGACCTCCCTTTTCCGCTGCTGTCCACTATTCACACCCCGCTACTGGTGCAGGAATTAAACCCACCACAGCTAGTGTGTTTAGGACATATCAGTGACGGCGTGCTAAAAATCACATTTGAGCTCGAAGCGGAGCTGCTGACTGCTGGCAGAAGTCTGGTAGAACATGGGCTCTCAGACCTCTTTTTCCTCGCCCCAACTGTCATGAGCTAACCTCGAACTTTTACTGGTTTGACTCAATTACAAAATGGCTTCCACTTTCACCAGTCCAGAATGCGTTTTATACTTAACCTCCAGTGCTCATCATTGTATGGAACATGAACGGCATAGATAGCGACATTTATTTGTGTTTATTACAGTGATCACTGTACATAGCAAACTATTCCACACATTGAATTAATAGTAACATTGTTAAAGAGGCTTCCTCTTGAAATGCGTCATCACATCACTGTAAGTGGCATCCTCAGTCAACAACATAGCTGTGCAAGTGTATAAGGTAATGTAGAAACATATTAATACACGTCTAATTAGTTTCCTGAACAACCTTGCTCAAGGGTGCTAGATAGATAGTTGCCCCTAGCATCTGTTGTGATAGAAAACCACGAAATATTAACACTTCGTTACATTTACTGTGGAATAAGCATCCCCATGGAAGGTGAGACAAATCATTGTACATTGTCAATTAGCATGGTATCGCCCAAGTAGTAATAAAATCAATCCTGCCCTGTCCCGTTTTCATAACATGAACACCATCCTTTTCAAATGGCACCGAGCTTCGGGTAGATGTGAATCATGGGGAGTAAAGGGCAGCACCAAGGATTTTGTAGCCCTGGCGGAAGTGACGCTTTGCCATTGCTGCTGGTAACAAATGATGACGATGATGATGACAGCTGTCTTGCTTTAATTCCAGACTTTGCAAGTTCCACGGAGCAGCTAGCTGTCTCAAAGGTGACACGGCCTCTTCTCCCCAATGGCCCTTAAGGTTTACATTGTTCCAGGTGAATTCGATGTGGAACTGCAGCGGGAGGTACTGGCTCTGTCAGTATTCTGCTATCCGTGGCAACTACTCAGACCTAGGGCTAGATTTACCAAGTACTCGCTTTTTCTTTGTGTTACATATGTTGCCGGAAGGCAATGCAAGTGCTTACGTGACATTAACAAAGCATGCAAATTGATATTTGCACAACCATGCATCACTTTTCACCATCAAAGTAACACAAAGTAGAGCCGTCCGCTGCTTTGCGCTACCTTGCAATAAGGAGCAATTACAGGGGTGGACGGTGGGTGTTCCTATGTATCCACCCAAGTACTTTGAAGCAAACCCTGATTTACTAAAGTCATTAAATCTGAGCTTGCCCAAAATTGTGCACCTCCCCATTCTTCAATATACATACTAAGAAGATTACAGCTCCAAGGATATTTTTTTTGCAGAAAAGTACCCCTTCTTGCAGAAAATCTATCCTCATCACAACGTGGGCAATCTTGCAATATGACGGCAAGGTGCCTGTTTTGGTGTTAGGCTGCCACAAGTGCGCCCACGGAAGGAAAGAGCAGATATGCGCATATGTCAGTTAATATGATGCATTTCTGCCCTTTCCTGTAATGCAGCACAGTATGTTTCCTTGCTGTGTAGCATGGAAGTTTAGCAAATCTGGGCTCTGGTGGCCTTCGTCTGGATATTTTGGTATGTGGTAGAAACACCAGGGGAGGAATGAAATGAGAAATAATGGGGACCAGAATAACAAATTCCCTGAGTAAGTCATTATTTCTCAGGATACCCTGTGGGTCGACACATAATACCTGGTCACCCCGCTTCCCTGGGCTACAGATACCTTTTGCATTGATAACTCCAGGGCTCATATTTTGGTATGTGGGAGAAACACCCAGGGAGGTAAGAAATGAGAAATAATGTGGACCAGAATTACCGATTCCCTAAATAAGACCTAATTTCTCAGGATACCCTATGGGGCCAGCCTATAGTACCTGGTCACCCTGCTCCCCTGGGGTACAAATACCTTTTGCATGAATAACTATAGGGTGGAGTTACCAGGTAACAATACCAGAGACCCTGGAATGAGGCCCCAGGATTGTAATAGTTATCTAGGGCTCTGTGGCATTCTTGGCTCACTAGTTGTCTCTGTGATGCAACACAGAGGTATTACAATTCAAAATACCGTGCATTCAGAGGCACTGCTTAAGAAAATAGTGAGTTTTTAATACACAACTACAAGGGAAACGAAGAGCGGCAGCCAAATCTCAATGTTTCCAACGTTAAGGAAAGAGGTTAGCATTCACGAACACTGAGAAAACACAGTCCACAAGTTATTTTCTGTAACCGCAACATTTGCCCACAAAAAGCAGTTAGCTTCAGGCCTGCATAAAATGTCGGAGCTCTATGGTAACCCTGGGCGATTGGAGCACAATGTATAGCTCTAGAGCTGCACCTGAGGTTGGTTACAAAGGAAATCGATTGAGAGGAACAGGTGTGATGTAAATATGTCTCCTCTGATGTTGCCACCCTGGTGAACCCGTTTTTACCAATCGCCATCGTTTGTTTGCCATCCAAGCTTGCACTCACAAATTCTTTAAAGATAAGTTTGATTACTATCTTTTTTCTGGCCAAGTTTTTTGATGCTCATAGAGCCCATGAGTCTGGAAAGTTGCTGTTCAGAGTTAACTGAGGAAAAATGGTCAGGATTACTCGATGCCCCAGAGCCGTCGTCACCAGGAAGGAAATGTGTCCTATATCTCGAATTTGATTGTTATGATAAGGATTTTGTGAAGCATTTGTGGTCTTCAAGGAGCCATAGTCCAGCGATTAAGGCTAATGGAAAATTAACAGGATTATATCTCCCTTTTTCTTTGCCATGGTGGATGAATGTATGTATGTACGTGGTATTTCAGTAGAAGGAACCTAGCCAAAAGGTGGAGGAGCTCTCTAAAGAGTAAAAAACGAGTATACATTTAAGGAGTTATGGGAGAGGTAGCTGGTTTGTGGACTGTAAATACACTGTAATGTAGTGTTCTTTAAATAGGTGTGTCTTCAGGTCCTTCCTAAATAGGAGCAGTGTTGGGGTGGTCCTGATGGATAAAGGGATGTTGTTACAGTTCCTGGGTGCACAAAGTCTGCCGCCTCATTTTTTTACTGTTTTGCACTTCTTAGTTTGTAGTTTGATTGCATCCTGGCGGCTGGTGTGATGAGAACCACCAGAGATGTTGAGCTCGTCTGCAAGATAAACAGGGGTGCTGGCCATTATGGCTTAGTAGCTGATGTGGGCTGCAAGGAGAACCAATGGAGTTCCATCAGGATGGGGGCGAGTTGATCATATTTCTTAAAGCCCTGGATAAGACATGCTACGGTCTGTAGGATGCCATAAATAGGTGTCAGTGTGGAGTGCTGGAGGGCATGGAGTAGGGTGTTTTCATCATCCAGATGAGGGAATACCAGGTATGGCTGTTATGAACACACTTTCAGCACTAAACTACTTCACTTTCTTTAGAGAAAAGTCCTGGTCCCAGGCAATTATTTTTCTTGCCAATGCGTTGCTTGAAGATTAAGTTCTTGTCCAGGGTGAACCCAAGTTGCTTGGTATTCAGTGACAGTTGGGGTTCAAAGCTATCAAGGTTCACGTTATTAATCCAGATCTGCATTGTTTCTTGTTTGTTCTTTGCAAGCAGGAGGTATTCTGTCTTAGCTGGGTTGGGCTTCAGGTAGGCACTGACCATCCAGGTCTGTATTATGAGCAGGCAGTGTTTGAGGCATTGCATGTCTTAAGCAGAGGGCGCTTTCAGGTTGAGCAGTGTGTTATGAGTAAGTGGATGCTGTTATCTGTTGGAATAGCACAGATAGGCTCTATGTAGAGGTTGAAAATGACAGGGTGACAGTGTTGAACCCTGGGGACTTCACAAATAATAGGGATCTTTTGAGACATGGAGATGCCCATGTGAACAAACTAGTGTTAATTGGGAAGGTAGGAGAAAAACCATTGAAGGACATTGCTGGCAAATCTCATTTGAGGCTCCCAGGTGCCTGTGAGAGTGAGATTCTAGTCTAGAGGTTCCAGGACAGTGGCGTAATACAAAATGAGTAGGATCCCCTACAGAATGTTATGAGGGACTCGGGAACCCCAGAATGTTATGAGGCCCATGGGAAACCCCTGGTGCATTCGGCACCAGGGGTTACCCATGGGCTGTAGCACGTATTGTGCCACCCATGGGAGGCCATGCAAAATGTGTCTGCAGGCCTGCCATTGCAGCCTGCGTGAAAAGGTGCATGCACTCTTTCACTAAAGATCACTGCACCAGGTCAATGTAAGTCACCCCTATGGTAGGCCCTCCTAGCCTAGAGGGCAGGGTGCAGGTCCCTTTGTGTGAGGGCACCTCTGCATCAGCTGAGGTGCTCCTAAGAACTCCAACTCCATTGCACTGGAGTTCGTAAGTGTGGGGAAGCCATTTTACCTGTGTACTGGACAGAGGTCACTATTTGTGTCCAGCTACATAATGGTAACTCTGAACCATGGCACGTTTGGTATCAAACATGTCAGAATCATACTCAATACTGTTGCCAATATTGGTTGTATTATTTCATGCACTCTGGTGGCTACATAGAGGACCCCCCCACCCCCAGTATTGCTCCTACTAGTCTTCCAGGGTTTTGCAAGCAGCCCACACTGCTGCCATCCTCCAGATGGGTTTCTGCCATCCATCTGCTTGACCAGCTCAAGCAGGGGAAGGCAGAACAAAGGATTTCCTGTGGGAGAGGAAGGCAACACCCTCTCCCCTTGGAAACAGGTGTTACATGGCTTCAGAGGGGTAGCTTCCCCAAGCCACTGGTATGCTTTGAAGGGCACATTTGTTGCCCTCCTTGCATAAACTGGTTTGCACCAGTCCAGGGACCCCCGGCTCATGCTTTGGCATGAAAGTGGACCAAGGAAAGGGGAATGGCCACTCCCCTGTCCATCACCACCCAAGGGGTGGTGTCCGGAGTTCCTTCAGGTGGCCAGTTGGTTCTGCCATCTTGAATTCAAGATGTGCAGAGGGCCCTGGGAGCATCTCAGTGGCCAGGTCAGGCAGATGACACCACAGCCCCCTCCAGATAGGTGGTCACCCTGCTAGGTGACCAATCCCCCTTCCTGGGCTATTTAGGGTCTCTCTCTTGAGTGGGTCCTGAGATGTGACCTGCGAGATTCCAGCAGGACTCCTCTGCATCATTTACTTCATCTTCTGGCCACTGGAACCACAACTGGACTCCACAGGAACCAACAATCTGCAACTTCAGCAATGACTCCACTTTGCAACATTGTTTTTCTTCTTCTTCCAGCAACTGCAACATTTCCCCAGCTGTGTATTCTCTGAGGTTGATGAGACTCCAGCCTCCACCAAACAGTAAGAATAACTCTCTCTTGGAGTGAAGGAGTCACTCCCCTGCTTCTGCAGGCACTGGCTGCGTGGATCTGCTCTCCTCCAGAACTGCATGAATCCTGCATCATAGGTGGTGGTCTGGAGTAGTCCCCTTGGAGCTCTCTGCTAGCTGTCAAACTTGTGAGACAGTAAGCCGTTGCCTCTCCTTGCAGGACAGTGCCCCTGTACACCACGACTCTTGCAGCTACCATGTCTTGTTTGATCCTGCTCCAAGGGATATTCAGGCTCTGTGTAGCCCTGGCCCCCAAGCACTCATTCCTGCAAAGCCCAGTCTCCTGCCTGCTGCTCCAGCGACGTGGGACTCCTCTTCAGGTGTGCTGTGTGGGCCTCATTGTGACTGTTGTGCCAGTTGCCAGTGGGTTGCCTGCAGGGGGCTGCCTCCTCTTCTTGTGACTCTTCCAACTGCTAAGGGTCAACCCAGACTCCCCTTCTTGGGTCGAGGCCCATAGGCCTTGCTGGTCCTCTTCTGCCTTGCAACGCATCTTCTTCTTCTTTTGCATTTGCAAAGGGTTGTTGGTAGTTCTCCAGCACCACTAACTAACTACAACCTGACTGACGACGTGGGACACTACCTGCCTCACGTCTGGGACTTCTCCTCCCCTTCAGTGCTGCCCTGCTGGTCTTCTGCTATCACCGTCAACCTGGTCCTCCATCCGCAGAAGGCTGGGTAGTGGCTCCTGCCACGACCGGACACTCCATCACAAACTGGACTTGGTCCCTTTCCTTTGCAGGTCCTCTTCTGCCAGAATCCACCTTTGGGTTCTTCCAGTCTGGCTTGGGTCTTGCATAATCCTTTTCCAAAGTCCTCCTACGGTTTGGGGGAACACCAGGCACTTATCTCTGCTCTCCTGGTCTCTGGAGGTCACTCTGGTACTCACCTCTTAGGGTTCCTAGTTCTTCCAGCTCCCGTCTATTGATTCCACATCCTTGGGTGGGGGACTGTCTTTCACATTCCACTTTCTTAATATGTGGTTTGGCCCTCCCCTAGGACCCTCACTGCTTACCTATACTTTTGAAAATCCTTATTGCTTTCTATGCTCTTTACTGATTGCTAATGTGTATATAATAGTGTGTTTACTTACCTCCAATTGGGGGACTGCCTATTTAGTATTCAAGTGTTTGTGTTACCCTTAATAAAGTACCTTTATTTTTTGTATCCATGTGTGGTTATTTCATGTGTGAGAGTGCTTTGTGACTATAGTGGTATTCCATTAGCTTTGCATGTCTCCTGGATAAGTCTTAGCTGTTCATCCACAGCTACCTCTAGAGAGCCCTGGCTTCCTAGACACTGCCTACACTTCACTAATATGGGATACCTGTACCTTTTATAAGGTGATAACACAATAGGTGCTCACCACACACCAGGCCAGCTTCCTACAGTTTCTAATATTATTCCTTGTTCTTTGTTGGTACCTAATGATAACTTTTGACGTCACATAACTGTGACTGACATGCAAAAAGTTCATGAGTAGATATCACAAGTTGTATAGCTGAAAAAGCATGCTGCAGACACAATTTGACAGCAGGTCGTCTGAAATATCTACTAGGTCAAGAGGACACATAAATGAAATATGATAGCTCACTCCTCACTCTGTTTGAGCTTTGAAGTGGAAGTGGAGAAAACGAGCAATTCTGGAGCAGAGATGGCAAGCAAGCGAGGGAAGCGCCTGCGGGAGAGTTAGCAAGCAGGTGTACAGGCTAAGAATCAGCTCTATTGAAGTCTTGCTGCACCTGGAACGTATCAGTCTCTCGGTGACTGAAACACAGGAGAGAGCGGGCTGAGGTATGGGGTACGGGGCTATACTGGGCAAGCTATCGAACCATCTGGAGGTGGTAGTGGGCAGAAACCAGTGTCAGCTGGAATTTGCAACGTTCTTTAGGCCCTGTTGATGTGTGGGTTTACAAGAAGTGGCATACTTGGAGGGAGCTCTGAACAGAACTCAGCCTACCTGGTGGTGAGCGTGGCTATGGCAATAGAGCCATGGCCCCAGGGTTGAGCTGGAGCGGTGCAGAGGTGGCCGGGCGAGTGCCCTGTGTGGTTTGTGTCCCTCCGTGTACTCCTTCGTCCTGATGCCAAGCACCTCCCTCTGAGGTTCCACTGACTGCAACTCAACAATCAATCTGTCTGCTGCACCTACAGGCCAACTCTGCCTCTCCCCACAGCCTACCCACATAAGGCTCCTAGACCAAACACACAATCCACAGGCTTGCGCCAGGAGCCTCATGTGGCAGTGCAAGTGTACTGCGAGTCAATGTTACCAGCTTTGCAGGGACACATGAGGGGTGCCCGACTAGCTCAAAGGAACTATGTCAGGGCTCGCCCACCCTTCCCATCGGGCTGGAAAGTATCACACCGGCTCCTCTTACACTAACGCATCACCGCTACGGCCAGAAGAAGAGGCATAACATCAAGTAAACCACAGGGTGGCGCAATCCCAGCTCAGGTGCCCCAAGTCCTCTGGAGTGGACTATCCCTCTTGAGAAGAACCCTGGATAAGGGTAGCCAATGTAAGGGGAATGCCAGTCCTGAGGCCAAATATGGACGCTTCACCATCCAACTCAATCAACCTTAGTGGAACTGCTGGAAAAAAGCTCCTTGGCAAACTGACAACTAAGCCACAAGGACCATGTTTGACAGCAAGCCACAAGCAGCCAACCGTAAGAAAAACTACTCACCAAAACATAGGGCTGCTAATGGAGTATTTTTTCTCAGGGATAACTGACCTCAAGACCCTCATTTTCTGCCCTCTGTAGCACAATCAAGAGCAACAGTAGCTGTTGTGGCCACCGTTCATGCTGCACATTTTGTTGCCTCAGGGACCTCAACCCTACCACACACCTGCAACTCTTCTTGCCTTTAATCTAGAGGAGACAATACAATCATAGAGCTGTGTTTTGGAAGCAACTTAAGCATTTCAATGAAAGCAATCCTTTTTTCAGTATCCGAGGACCACACATCCAACCCAAAAGGAGAATCCAGTACCCCACAATAAGCAGTACCGGCTCCTTTACAAACCCAGGTAATCCTGCACCCCCACAGCCACACATGCCCCCCACCCTTTCTACCGGAGCATGCCAGACAGAGTTCCAGGTCTCTGTTGAAAACCCAGGGTTTAGTGGGGCAATGAAGATCTCCCTACAGGGGAGCCCAGACCTGGAGAGGTCCTGGCCTCAGTGACTGGTGTCCCCAGATAATCACAACTCAAGCAGGGGCTTCCTACAAAGCAATGTGACCCCAGCACCCAACCACAGCACAAGCCCCAAAGCCAAAGTGTCACAAAACGAGTGGCTAACAACTATGCTGACCCTCAAGAAGGCAGATGCTCAAATCAGCCCAAGGGAAAAGGCCGAGCTGCCTCTCCACTCAACCATGAGCAGGGTAATCTACTGGTTTCAATCAACTCTATTTACCACAATAAGTGCTCTGACCTGGCAGTCTGACAAATTGGAGATTCAACTGGACTTGATCAACATTTTGGTCGATAACCAAGCTGGAGCGCAAGCAAGACTTGCTGGCCCAAGGTGAACAAAGTGTCAAACCAACAGGAAAGGGTGAGTTCATCTGCTCCAGCTGCTCTATATTAGAAAAACTGGGCACGCTCCCTGAGGTCCTAAGCCCCATGATAACAGAATTGAAATAGGCCTCCCATTGGCTAGCCAAGGCTAGTACAGATGCTTTATACTCTTTACCGTCTGACCTGATAACCACGATGGACACACCTATGCTACCTAGACGATGTGAATCCATCAATATTGAGCAACTTAACCAATCGGACTGTCCAGGTTCATTCTCCTGAAAACTGGCCCTGGATCTGCTAGCAATCAGTGAAAACACTCCCAGAGCGCATTTACAAATCTTAATTACCCTGCAACAGGAACTACTGGTAGTCAACTCAGGAGTAGCACCATAGGCACTGTCAGTAAGAAACCTAATTCTGCCAACCTGCCAGACCGATCTGGTCCAACTTCAAGTTCATCGACTCAGGACGAAGAACTCAGGAAGGAATGCCCCGACAGGCATTTATACGACCCCCACCATGGTGCAGTGGTAACTAATTGCAGAGAATCTTCAAGTGATGCACACAACCTTGTAGTTCAAAAGGAACAGGAATGGTCCCAAACTCTTTGTAAGAGAAGAAGGAAAAGACTGTAAGAAAGCTCAAAACAAAGCTACCAAACAACAACAACAAGCTTTACAGCATCCTGTATCGCAATTCCAGGCTAATGCCCTGCGGGACAGATCGGCCATCCTGTACCCCAACTTCAAGGGAAACAACCCCCTAAAGAAGGAAATTGGCAAGCAGGAATCAAACCAATCTTCAGCAATTTGCTCACAGCCTTTAAGGGGATTGGAAATTTCTGTCATTCGTCCCACCTGCAAAGAGATACCGGAAGCTCCCTTAACAGCGCAAAACCCAGCCCAGGAGTGTCCCGCGTCCCAGTGTGGATGGGGGGCAGCAAACCATCTTGCAAATGTTGCTTAGTGCCCCCTTTCCAGCAAAAGCCCCATACCAAGTCAGACCTAGAATCTTGTCAACTAAGTCTCTGTCCCCAGCAGCTGTGCAACACACACTAGGGCCTCTGCCCCATACCATCTCATACTGGCCAACATCACAAACCTCCCTGGGGGTGCCTACCCACAAATGCTCATGCGAGCCAGTCCCTGAAATGCCGTCTCGTACTTTAACTGTACCTCAAATTCACCCAAGTGCCATCCATGCAAAACAGGTTCAAACCGAGTAGGGCCCTGTTAATAAGCCACCATATCTTGTAGTCTTACATAACACTCAGAACCTTCCTCTCTGGCCAATCCCTGTAACAGTCTGGAGTGGTCCATGCAAAGTATACAGCAGAGCAACTTCACTTTTAATCACAATAACAGCAACAGCACTCACATGGAGGTTAGAGGTGAGAAAATTCCCACAAACTGATTCTGACCTGACAATATCAGCCTACATGATACCCTAAATAGATCAAACTTCCTGAGACTGTTCAAAAACGTCCCAAATTTATCTAATGTAACCACAGTAGTCATTCTAGGAGATTAATTCAAAACCCTGGCAACAAGCAAGAGAGGAAGAGAACTGACAAAAACATGCTCAAATCCCCTTCACTAGTGACTGAAAATCTTAAACAACAAGCAGTCCTTTGAAGAGTGGGGGCTAGAGCATACGAAACCAGTAACCCCCAAATATCTATACCCATTGAGGGTCTCAGGAAATCAGTCAAGGCATAATGCACACTCATTTAGTATTCTTAGAGGGGCAGGAAACTCCCAACTCAATCTGTCTTACAGCAAGTTGCAAATATCATGATCCCATTCCAATCCCAACGGACCAGAAGGGAGACTAGTTCTAGAGACCATTGACCGATCCAAACAAAGAAACAACTGGAGATGGCTATCCACTACACTGTCTACAGACTTTAAAAAATCACTCCTAGCCAAAACAACAATCCATGCCAGATATACCGCAAGAGAAACCCAATCATAAACCTGATATCATGGAATGCGGCAGGACTATTGAAACTACTTGAATCATCCGACCCTACGGCCCTTATTAAGACATAGGTGGTAAATGCCGCCTACCGCCATGGCGACGGCTGCCAAAAGATCGTCGCCGTGGCTACCAGCCGACCGCCACATTATGACTGTAGCCGGAACTCCGCCAGAAGGCTGGTGGAATTCCGGCTACTGTCATGGCGGTGGAAGGTGGTAAGGTGGCGCTGCTGCCAGCAGCAGCACCACGCCAATAGACCACCGCAGGCTGTATCATGATCCATGATATGGCCTGGCGGTGTTCTGTTAGTGGATGCTGCTGCTGGCAGCAGTGCCCCGTCCCGTCGCCTGCCGGAAGACCCCCCCTGCAAGCAGGTAAGTCGGATGCTCCAACAGGGGAGGGGGTGTTGTGTGTGTGTGTGTGTGGGTGTGGGTGTGTGTATGTTTTGGTGTACCTGCATGCGGGTGTGGGGTGTGTGAAATGCATGTGTGCATGAATGGATGTGAGTGTGCGTGTATGTTGTGTTGTGTGAATGCGTGTGTGCTTGTATGTATGTCAATGTGTGTGGATGTGTGTGTGCATGGATGTATGCATGTGTGGGTGAATGTGGGCATGTGTGTGTATGCATGTGTATGTCTGTGTGTATAGGTGTGTGTATGTCGGGGGTGTCGGAACGGGGAGGGTGGGCTCTCGGGGGGCGGGGGAGACTCCTATCAGTGCCAGGGAAGGAAGACTGTAGTCTCGAGCCCGGCGGTCGTTACCACCGTGGCGGTCGGTGTGTTACATTGGCGGTTTGGCCTTTGCCAAACCTCCAATGTCACAATATGGTGGTATGTTCCGCCAGCCTGTTGGCGGTACTACCGCCACTATAACACCGACCGCCGGGGTCATAATTAAAAAGACGCCACCCAGGTCTTCTTTTTCCAAAGCTTAATTTCAGTCAAGAAAATACTACCAACCCTGGCAGACACAAAGGACAACTGCCAGGATTCAAGCCCTCAACATTCCTTCCCCACTTTGTTGCCCAGCAACATTACATACCCAACATTCCAACATATACCCAACATATCTCCCTCCCGAACTAACAAAATGTTTCTAGCAAACATTGTACAAAGAAAAACAGAATAAAAAACAGTTTACTAAAATCTAGCTACATCTAAACTACCACATTATAATTTAAACTACGTAATCTTTAAGAAAACAGAATAAATAAAAAAACAGTTTACTAAAATCTAGCTACATCTAAACTACTACCACATTATAATTAAACTACATAATCTTTAAGATACTCCGGGCTCCTCACAACTCTCTTTTCCCTTCCCCTAAAATCTGCATGACCTTCACCACAACCACATTCGCCCATTTCATTTCTCCACCTCAACTCCAATTCATTGCATTTCACTACACTTTCCACATTCCACCTCTTACCATCCTCCAGCTCCACACTGAATCTCCTCATCTTCATAATTCGTTTAGGAATACACAATTTAGATCCTCCCTTCTTGAATTTGTCCCAAACTTTTATGCGCACCCAATCACCAACAGCCAACTCACGTTCCACAACACTCTCCATACCCTTACCCTCATATTTTCCTTGCTTAACCGTCACGCGATTCATTAGATTTGCCTCGTCCACACTCTCCCTTCCTGCTTTGCCCATCCACCCCGGCACTGCTCTGGTACAAGGTTTCCTACCCTTCAACAACATGAATGGGGTCTCCATCGTAAGAGAATGTGGGGTGGTGCGGTAGCTCCATAACATATCCTTGACCTCCTTTTTCCAATTCAACCCACTTAGCAACGCTAACTGGATGTTTTCTCCCAACACTCTGTTGAATCTTTCTACCAATCCATTCTCCCTAGGATGCGCTATAGCTGACTTGATATGTTTAACCCCACTACACTCCAAATAATTTTCAAACTCTCCAGATTTGAATTGTGGCCCATTATCAGTTACCAGAACCTCGGGATACCCCTCTCGCCTCCAAATTTCCTCACACACCTCAGTCATCACACTGGATCTGACGTCACGGACTAGGCTGACCTCAGGCCATTTGGAGTGATAATCCATCATCACGATGGCAAAAGTTTTTCCTTCCCCTTCCAAATTGAATGGACCACACACATCCATTCCTACCCTTTCCCATGGTTTATGTGGAAATGGTATGGGAACCACAGAAGTACCCTTGCTAATATGCGTCTTGTCACTGCACGCACAACTCAAACAATTCCTGACGAATTTTTCCACATCTCGATCCATGCCCGGCCACCAAAAATCCTCCCTCGCTTTCCATTTCATTCCTGACATACCCCTGTGACCCACATGCAGGATACCCAAAATGTCTTCTCTCAAACTGAGCGGCACAACCATCTTGTCGCCCCTTCTTAACACTCCCCCCTGCTCAGACAACTCCGACCACACAAACTTGAAATTAGATAACTTCTCCACAACATTCTCATCCAATTCCCCCCAATGTTTGTCCAAGTTAGCTAATATCATTTGCATCACTTCATCCTCCAACACTGCTGTCTTCCAAACTGCCTCGTTTATGGCTTTTGTCACAATAGGATGTATGTCTGCCACCACCCAGTCTTCATCCTCATCGTATTTTACACCCTCCATTGGTAGTCGAGATAAACAATCGCCATTGACGTTTGCCACGCCCGGAACATACTCAACAGCAAAATTATATTCCAGAAGTCTATATAACCGCTTTGCTATCCGAGGTGATACACGGCTGGCACCTTTGGTCGTAAAAATATCCACTAATGGTTTGTGGTCTGTCCGTAAGTAAAATTTTCTTCCCCATACATAGTTCCTGAAATGTTGCACCCCCCACCAACAAGCAAGAGCTTCTTTCTCGATCGCCGAGTAAGTCGATTCCGCCCCCCTAAGTGTTCTCGAGGCAAACGCGATTACATTTTCTTTGCCCCTTCTCACCTGTACCAAAACCGCCCCCAAACCATACATGCTGGCGTCAGTATAAATGATAGTACGATCACTTGTTACAAAAGGTTTTAGTTCGACAGCGTTCATAATGTTCTTCTTAAGCTCAATAAATGCCTGTTGACATACTTCCGACCACTCAAACTTCTGGTTTTTCTTCATTAATGCACGTAGTGGATGAGCCTTGTTCGCAAAATTCTTCACAAATTTTGCATAATACTCCGCTAAACCCAAGAACGATCTTAGTTGATCCTTATCCTTCGGATTCGGTGCTTTCTCAATGGCATCCAACAATCCTATCCTGGGTTTTATTCCTTCTCCAGACACTGTATGACCCAAATACTCCACACTTTGGCATTCAAACTTACATTTTCTCATCTCTACACTCAAACCCGCTTTTTCCAAAATTGAACACACCTTACTCAACACCTCATCATGTTCCACACCATCACCAGCCCATACTAACACGTCATCTTGAAAAACGTTACATTCTTAACCTCGCCCAATAAATGCTGCATCACTCTTTGAAAAACTGCAGAAGCAGATGCTAAGCCAAATGGCATCCGCACAAATCTAAATGCTCCCTCGGGTGTGATAAATGACGTGAGATGTTTCGAATCAGGATGTGATAAGATCTAGTGATATGCATTTGATAAAGCAAGAGTGGAAAACACCTTTCCCCGTGAATACTGGCTAGTAATTCATTTATATTCAGTATAGGATGTCTGTCTATCCATATGTTCTCGTTTAAATCTCTCAGGTCTATGCACATCCTGATTTTGCCATTCGATTTCCGAGCTAAATTCACTGGGCTCAACCACTCCGAAGACTCCACTTCTTCTATCACTCCCAACTGCAACAACCTTGCTAGCTCATCCTTTAAAGCATCCTTTAATGCCAGCGGTACAGCTCTCACTTTGTGCACTCTGGGTACCGCACTGTCCCTTAAGACAATCCTATGTTGGAATTTCTTAAGGCAACCCAACTTATCCCCGAACAACAATGGAAACTTTGATCTCCATTTCTCCACCTTAGGATCATCATGCAACACAGCTAATACCTGTTCTTCTGAGTTAGGGTTCAACACTATGCCTAATGCCCTTTGCTCACTCCATCCCAATAAGCATCTCCCCTTTTCCACAACATACACACAACCCATGGTCTCCCTTTGTTTAAAAATAATTTTCCCTTGAAAAAATCCATCAACCGGTATTCTAGTACCACCATATCCCACTAGTTCAATCATAGGTTTGGATAACTCCAACTTTCCTAACTTGAGCCCCGTGTCCCTATCAATAAGTGTATGTGGGGAACACAAATCTGCCCACATGTCAACTACCACACCATTTAATCTTACACTGCATTTTGGAGGTCTATAACATTCATTCTTTAAGTGCATTACACTGTCCCGAAATATGACTTCTTCCGTAGGGGCATCGTTTAACATTAACATTTGTATGTGATCTTCATCATCATCCGAAGATGTTCTTCCTATCTCTTTGCTGTCCCCCTGCAGACAATTCACACAGAATCAACCTTACAAAAAGATTTGTACCGTTTTCGCCAGTCAGTTGCCCTTGTTAGCGAGAAACAGCATGACACCTACGTGGTTGCCACAGACAGCGCACGCGCGAAGTCTCTAGATTGCGACTGTCCAATTAAATTCAATGCGCGCGTGCAGGTTCCTGCGTCAATAACAGCGCGTGAAGTCACCAGCGCATGACTGTCCAAACGAATCCAGTGCGCATGTGCAGGTCCCAGCTGGCTTCCGATAATCACCAGCCTCGGCGCACGGTTGCAGCGCCCCAGTAGGACAGGCGCGAGCAAATCGCTGTACCCGCGCCAGTACTCAACGGTCGGGTTTCAAAGGGAAACAATCCGCCCCGATTCGTTCCTGCACGGGGCCCAGTAAGTAAGTAAATATCGCAATTGAATGTTTGAGAGTCATGCAGCACTCAATAGTCAAACAAAAAGAAAAATAACCACTGCAGCGAAAGACGCCTTACAGCCCTTCAGTACCTTAATTTCACAGCATACTTTGACTCTGACACGCCTATCCTGGTTTTAAGTAGCTATCCTTCCTCAGGCCGAATATCCACAAAAAGTCACGCCGATTAACGCAAGGTGCAGCTTCTCAATGGCCAGGAAACTTTGACCGACACAGGAACTCACATGCTAGAGTCATGAAGCTCGTACACACCCTCCTCCTCATAACTTAGGGGTGTCGCTCCACCAGAGTTGGTCATCTGTGGTATCCCATCCTCATCGCCACTAAAAAGATGCCATCCAGGTCTTCTTTTTCCAAAGCTTTATTTCAGTCAAGAAAATACTACCAACCCTGGCAGACACAAAGGACAACTGCCAGGATTCAAGCCCTCAACATTCCTTCCCCACTTTGTTGCCCAGCAACATTACATACCCAACATTCCAACATATACCCAACATAAATTACCCCCTATGTCATTTATTCAGAAAACAGAGCTCCTTTGCTTTCAGGGGCCTTGGGCACAGGACCCTCTCACAATCCCAGGACTTCATGGTCTGCACCAAGCTGTTACAAGACTTGGCATTTTTGAGAGACCCTCATTAAAACCCTCAAAAGCCAAGATGAAATGATCCAGTTAGTTATGCTGGAAGGTATGTGCCTTAATGGTCAGCCCCTGAAGACCTTGCTGGTTAATGCATACTTTAATTGCTTTGTCCCAAATTGTGCAGCTTGACTGGATCAGTTTTGTGACCATCTCGAATTTGTGCTCTGTGAAAACACACCTTTTGAAGTCATCATGTGTAAGGATTTCAACCAGCGCCCCACAGTGCAGTCCATCAACACTTGGGGAGAGAGAGACATCCATTAACCCGCTTGTCTCCCTCCTTAACAACCATGGTTTGAAATCGATCCAGCATCACAGAAGCATGTTAACCACTTTACAAATACTAGACGCCTTGGTGAATTCTGAGATCCCAACTCACTCTGAGAGTGATCACTTCCCTTTAGTTGCTTCTCTATTGGTTAGTGCTGGAAAGTCTGAAAACCTTAGGAGGATTGCCAACTCAACAGATTAAGAAAACAGGCACCTCATTAGAAGGATAAACCTTTAACCGAACTTGTGAAAACTCAAAAAGTGGGAATCCTTCAGAGTCCTTAAGACCATGAATGGATGCCTCTTTATAGCTGAGGGGGGGGGAAATTATAAATGACATCCACCTAGTGCTTGGACACAACCCCTCCTCCCACAGAGCACATGCCAACTTCACACAGAAGATATCATGGCCACACTTAACTGTCATCTAACTCAAGATGTGTAGACTCCAAAAAGCCTACCATAAGGAGAGGAAATATCATTAAAGGCAGACCTAAAAGCTCAACAGCGAATCATAACCAAACAGCACAAACAGAAGGTATGGGCAGAAAACAGATGAAAACAAAATGGCTGCACGTACACACACTGTTGGGCAAACATGGGCTTGCTGAGCTATGGAGGTACCTCCAGGACAAAATGAGTCTACCCATGGCTAGAACCACTGAACAGCAATGGACCCTGCACATGCAAAAAATGTACGCATCAAATTCCTCTAATAACCTGGAATCAGACATTCCAAGAACTTGCCAGAAGGCCACAAATCCAAGGGTTGTGATCACAAAAAACACTGTCACAAACATACTCAAGAAGACCAGAGAAACTGGAGCACCAGGCCCAAATGGTACACTTGCTAAGGTTTGTAAGGGAGACCTTGATATGTGTTCCTTTACCTCTTTCACTCTACTCTACTCTACATCACTCTTTCAATTCTGCATTGTGACCACACATGTCCCAGAGGGCTGGAGGGGCTCTATCCTAAACCCCATATACAAGAAGGGTGACAGGAGTGACCCGACTAATGATCGTTTCATTGCCCTTCTGGATATCGAAGCCAAGGCCTATGCCTCAACTCTACTGAAAGTCCAGGATCACTGGGCAGAAAAAACTAACATAAAACCACTCACTCAAACAGGATTTAGAGCTAACAATGGACAATGCAGTGGGCCTATTTTATTTAATTAATTGGTCAACTTGTTATAAACAATTCCGGCTCTTTGTTTGTTTTGTGGACTATTCTTCCATCTTTGACCTGGTTGACAGGAACAGCTTATGGAGAAAACTCAGAGACTGGGATGTTCTAAACAACCTGCTTCAGGCTATCCCATCTCTATACACCTCAACCTGGGTCCCAATTAAGCTAACCCCGACAGTGGTCAGCCAGAAAATCTAGACAGACAACAGCTTCAAGCAAGGCTGCTTTTTAGCGCTCTGCTACCAACGACCTGATATGGCCATAAAGTCTACCTGGGCCAACTAGTCAACACCATGGAGAAGAACCAACTCAAAGCATTCAAGTTGGTGTTTAGACTAGCAACAAATCTCCGGTGCAGACTAATAAAGCTTGAATTTGGTCTGGAGGCACAAAAATGGGCAAGCATGGCATCCTTCATAAACTACCATTATAGGACAAAATTCTCCCTTCTACTCCCAAAATGACCGGAAAGCTGTCCTCCAGAGTATCTTTGCCCCTGGAAGGGAATCCTTGGTTGCTCTATCTTTGGAAGTCTATTGCCACTCATCCAATCGAACAATTGATATTGAACAGTCTGCAGCTCATTTGTGCTGCCATGAAAACAATATTACAAAAACAAAGTACTGTCTAAGGCTTCTGATATGGATAGACTATGCAATCCAAGCTGTGTGCAGTGGTGGGGCAATTGTATGTTAATGTCCAACTGGATGGCCTCAGACTCCAACCCTAGCTCAGTTTCACCCTTCGGAAACCCTGTCCAAAAGAAATCATGTTTGCAAGGCTAATGGGTTTACAAACAAGAGAAGGCAACCCCAAGTGGCAGTCCCTTACTAAAATGTCCAACTGTAGACTCTGTGGTTATAAAAACAAATCTTTCAATCACCTATTATGTTGTTGCCTGGCACTCCTGAACTCTCGTCGTATATTATTAAAACCACTTTTCTTTGAGCATGGATTAAGAACATGCAATGAGGCCACAAGATTGGTATTTACACTCACTGAGAGAATGGAACTGGTAAAATTTGGCAAATACGTCAGCCACACACAACGATGCCTGAACGAGTAATCCACAGGGTGACTTAGTCTGGGCATTGGCTGATAACAGCTCAGACGGCCTCCTCTTGCCACTGGGGAGTTTATCCCATTGAAGACTTTCCTTCACTGAGGTCTGCAAACATCGGATCACCCCAGTTTGTACCAGTCTGGGATGGTGCTCCTTATTCTGTAGTTCTTATTTGCCCTTCACCCTTTCTTTACCCAAAGTAATTTTTATCAGACTCATTTACCTAGGCTTCCTATCCCACTCTTCCCCTAATGGGTCTAGGCAACTCTATTTTTATACCAAGATGAATCATGGTACTAAAGATTTTATGAACATTGTATTTTATTTGTCTACACCTTTCATGTCCCTAAAATTCTAAAGATTTAAATGAATCAATTAATAAAGAATGCTGATTCTGATTCTGAGTTCATAACTGAAACAAACATTGACGAAGCCCATAGGCCTAGCCTATGTGAAGTATTGGCTTTGCCTTTAATCTTTAGCCATGCTCTACACTAGCATGAGGGATTGTGGGTGGAAGAAAGGCAGCAATGGGAGGAAAGATATGGCAGGCTAACAAAGAGCGAGAAAGAGGGTTGGGTGAATGCAGATATGTATACCTGGAGGAGGGAGGGCCGTTGGTAAAACATCACTGTGGATGGGAAGTTACACAGAGAAAGAAGAAGTTCACAAAGGTGCCATTTGAAAAGGAAGGAAACCTGCAGCAACTGATCAATAAGAAGCAGGCATATGAGATTGACAATGAAGCCAACCAATAATAAACAATGGGTGGTCTTTAAGCCCACTGATAGAAAACAATAGGTCTCGAAGTGACAGGGCATGCGCTGTCTGTAGGAGACCTAAAAGGATTGGTAGTCCTCCCACCTTGCTTCTCTATTTTAGTTTAGAAGGGAATTGGTTGACTGCCAGTGTAAAGGTAAAATACACGTTTGTTTGGTTTTAATGCACATGTCAATGCTTCCAAGCATTCCTAACTTGTGCAGCTATGAAAACTAAGGCACAAACAGGAATAGTGATTTGCCCAGGGACAGGTATTTTGGGTGGTCTAGTGAGGAGCCTCAGTCTGCAACTAGGGTTGCCAGCTTCCACAACCAGCCATATAACAAGCAGAAGACATCTACAGGTAAAATTAAAATGGAACACAAACAGCTCTCAGGTATTTCATTATCGACTGCAATATGATTTACCTAAAAAATTATATTAAACCGAAAAAATCAAAATTCCCGCAACATCATTTGATCATTGCTATGTCTTAATTCATGTTAGTTTGTTTATATATGTGGAGCTTGAAATAAAAAAAAAAACAACGTTAGACACTTACCTGTGCATGTGTTTATGGAGGGAACAATGACAATGTCTGTGCTTGAATCAGTCCTTTCAGAAATAGCAAAGCATGCAGCCAAACCCTTACCACAGGTTCTGGCGCTTTCTACCCATTCTCTCTCTGTTGCACCTCTGATGTTTATTTCGCGCACCAGTGTTTCCTCTACACTAGGCTGTTGTGGAATGCCGCATCTTTTATAAAACATATTCCTACATGCGTTTGCAGTGGGCACTGATGCAATGTAGAGCGTTTTACATAAATATGACGTCATGCATACACTGTATGTTTCTGAAGACATTACACCCAGTCAAGAGCTTCAGCGCTCACTCCACAGCTCACTAAGCATTGAACGCGTAGACTTCATTGGCGAACACAAGCAACACTGAAAAATAAAAAAAAGCTCTTTGATTCAGCGAATTCGCTTGGTTCGAATTATACCCACAGTTCCAGGAACTATTACCATATTTCACTGCACTCTTTCATAAACAAATGTGGGTTAATTGGTACACCAAGGATAGCATAAAAGAACAATTTAACACACGGCTCCCAGGAAAAATGAACTCGAATTTGCGTAGCCTGTATGGCTAAGTTGCTCTATGATGGTGCTGCGTGAACACAGTAATGAGCGCTAATGAGGGCAGGTGAGTTTGGGCTCACATTTAGGTCTGGCCTAGAGACACCGTCAGTCGTCTCACCACCTCATGTATTTAAATCATATTTATACATGAAATACACATGCATATATACATACATAGGGAGTCTTTGGGTCAGCTCTCTTCATCCATTCGATATATTCTACTGTAAGTCAAATGTTGCTACCTTCCAACACATACAGCGACTGGGCAATGGGCCAGCCAGCTTCAACCACTGGCTCTTTTGAACTGTGAATGACTGTATTTTTCTTGATCACATGTGCACATCCTCGTAGAGGGAGTACACCTCAGTGCCAAATGCTAGTGGGCCAAAACTTTGCTTTGCCAATATTTTCATCTTTCTGTTTTTTCAATTTCTTTTGAGTTAATATTATGTTTTTAAATTGTATTCCGCTTGCAGTAATTAAACGCAGATAGTATATTTGGAGACAATAAAAAAACATATGGGTGGTCTTTAACCCCACTGATAGAAAACAATAGGTCTCGAAGTGACAGGGCATGCGCTGTCTGTAGGAGACCTAAAAGGATTGGTAGTCCTCCCACCTTGCTTCTCCATTTTAGTTTAGAAGGGAAATGGTTGACCTCCAGTATAAAGGTAAAATACACGTTTGTTTGGTTTTAATACACATGTCAACACTTGCAATCATTTCTAACTTGTGCAGCTATGAAAACGAAGGCACAAACGGGAATTGTGATTTGCCCAGGAACAGGTAATTTGCGTAGCCTGTATGGCTAAGTGGCTCTACGATGTTGCTGCATGAAAACAGTAATGAGCACTAATGAGGGTAGGTGAGTTTAAGGCTCACATTTAGGTCTGGCCTAAAATCACCGTCAGTTGTCTCACCACCTCATGTATTTAAAACATATTTGTACATTAAATAGACATACATATATACATACATGGAGAGTCTTTGGGTCCCTTCATCCATTGATATATTCTACTGTAAGTCAAATGTTGCTACCTTCCAACACATTATACAGCGACTGGGCAATGGGCCACCCCGTTTCAGTCACTGGTTCTTCTGAACTGTGAATGACTGTATTTTTCTTGATCACATGTGCACATCCTCTTAGAGGGAGTACACTTCAGTGCCAAAAGCTAGTGGGCCAAAACGTTTCTTTGCCAATATGTTCCTCTTTCTGTTTTTTCAATTTCTTTTCAGTTAATATTGTGTTTTTAAATTGTATTCGAATTACAGTAATTAAACGCAGATATCATATTTGGAGACAAGAAAAAAACATATTTTTCTGTCATGTGCCTTAAAACAAAAATGGTTTTACACCTGCTCTAATTAAAACTGTCTTCTAGGAAGCAATCCCACTGTTTTGTTAAGATTATATGAGATAGTTAATTGGTTGTAAATGTAAGAAAATATTAAAGGATAAGGCTGTCTCGTTTAGGTGGTGGCATATGTTTTCATTCGTCTTTTTATATTTCTGGCTTATACTTGCAATGAAAACAAGCAAAAAAGCAATTATCATGACACCAGCTTGCCAAGGTCTAACGTGTTCGCTTTGCCAATGCTTGTTCTCATAAGAAGTGCTCAATCACCCCTTACTCATTTCCTATTTGGTCTATCCTTGTGTACAGTCTTAATAAACCAATTATGTGAACTACATAGTACCCTGGGAGGCGTGCCAGGCATTTCAATTCTTTACTCTGAGCACAGACATCCAATAAACCAGTACTTGCTGTAGTGTGGCTGAAAAGAAGCCAAGCAACAGACTACATCTCCATGCCTGCTTCAGGCTTAGGCAAAGGGTCAGGAGACCCACTACCACAAATGCTGTTCCCCTCACAAAGGCAGCTCCAACATATGCCATTCAATACTGCAGAACCCAAAACCCCTCTGGAAGAAAATCCCTTTGTCACTGTTCACAATACATCCTCAAAGGGCAAGAGCCTGTCCATGGACATCCAACCCACGTAGCCCCCTCCTTGTGGGGAAATCCTCAACTGCAGAAAAGTCAGTTGCAAAAATGGATATTATACATATCAGAACATGTGACCAACACTGCCCTAGTATTCACCGGGAAATCTAATGTAAAAAAAAGTGACAACCTCAATTATTCTCTGCCAATATAAATAATTAAGAATTCTGTGTCAAGTGATTTTTCTGCTGTTGTCCACTGGCCATTGTGAACGCTGAAATTTTACTAATAAATATTCATGTATTCTAAATGTTGAATTTTCATAGAAAATGAATTAACATAGAAAATAACCCACGGCTTGGGAAAATGTGCCTAATTGAGTGGCCGTGAGTAATCACAAAGTGTCCTTATTAACTGCTTATTATTATGAAAAGATTTGCTCCCGTTTAGATTAATGTAGTGGTATGATATAATAATGATTACTTAGATTACTTATTATGTACTTGCTTTAATAAACTGTAGGCCTTAAAGTTATCGAGGTCTTGGGCCTAGTTGCACAGCTTCCTGTTAAGTTGCACTGTTTAAATAATTCACATAAAATGGCTGTTTAGAGAAATTAATACTTGTATTGTTTCACTGCATTGACCAAACACTAGTAGATGCTTTCTTTCCCATTAGAACAGCTTGTTAGAATATGCTGTATTAGCTATCAATACATTGTAGAGATTAGTGTGCATGAAAGCGATGTTCCAAAGAGATAACAATGGATTCACTGACTGAAGGACAGAAGGATACAAAATTGTTACCTGACGAGTCCAACGATGGGAACAGGAGAAGAGGAGCCAATCATCAACATGTGAAAGACGGTTTAGTTATATCTTAGATTTGAAGTTCTACTTTCATTGGACTAAATGTAAAGGTACGATTCTTTGACCAATGGCAGCGTGGGAAGAGTTCTAAAGAATTTTAAATTAGCCCAACTGCGCAGAGAAAGGAGAGCTCATTTTCCTTAATCCTTTGCTAAGAGTCACCATTCCAATCACTCTCACCTTTCATGATCATTCTTATTTGATCCTTTAATTAGGGAATTCTATCCTTAACTTTATTGCTAAGACTTTTGATGCTGAATGCTGATCCTTAAACTAAGCCTTGCCAATGGTTTGGATAGCTTAGAGCCCCCTGTTCTAAACCATTTCGGTCCGATGCTGATGCTGACCGAACAGATGTCCAATTGACGAAGACAGTTGCAGGTTGCTGATCCATACTGAGGAGAGATATTCACCAAATGCTATTGTTTGATGTAATTTGTCTTTTGTTTCCTAGGTACCAACCACTAACTTTGATAGAGCCATAGCTAGAAATGTTTCCAAATTTGTGTTGACTAAATAGTTTTGCATGAAGCCCAAACCTGCCATTTTAATCAGAACGTTAGCTAGGAGACCCACAGAAAATGTTTGCTAATTATTAACAACAGTTGATGTCTTTTCTTTGATGAATCTAAATGTATGATATTTCTATTGCACAGTTGTTCTTGCTGTCAGTTTGTACTGTGATTCTAGAGTGCATAACAATACATTCTTTGGTTAAATTGAGATTCTTTAGAAGATTTGGTCAACCGGTGGTGTTTCTGTATGTTTATTATCTGGTTCTGAGACTAAGTTATTTGATATTAGCATTATGAATATAGGGAAATAACAATTTTAACATTTACATAAAGGTGCGGTTATTCATGGTCAAAGGGGGTCATGGTTACTAACTCCAAATGATTATTGATACTATTGATTGCTATTGTTATTGATTGGTACTGGAAAAGAGTCTTATGGTGGGATTTCCTCTAAGCGCAGTCAAAAGGTTCATCAAACCTCTAACACGTCCCCTTATAAATTAAAGATAAAAAGCCAAATAAGGTCAGACGCGGAAACAGAGATGGTAGCAGAGTATGATGGTTTGTCTCTTTGAAAGCCCATCATAAAGGCCCGGTACATGGTTAGTCTCCTTAAGAGCCCATCATAAAGCATTTGCCCTCTAGAGAAGGTAAGAGAGCAGCATGGTTACGTCTCCTTAAGAGGCCACCAACAAAAGTTTTCCCTTGAAAAATAGCTGGTACCCATAGATTGTAGTAGGGTAATGGTTAGTTCCCTAAAGTGAGAAAATAATTCGCAGATTGGGTAAGAGAAATTGGTGAAAGTTAAGATTTTCAGATTCGATGATACAAAGTGGAGAGAAAATGTGTCCCTTAGAACTAAGAATCACTTTCCCAGAACCTTGAAGCTTGCCAATGATTTTTTGAAGATGTTCTAGTGACAGTGTGAATGTATTAGGTATTGCGCTTGTACCGCTTATGCAAATTGCAGGTGAATTGTGATGTTTGTCAGGGTTTAGGGAGTTTGCTTACTCCAAATGAAGTAGTTGAAGGAGTTTGCTTACTCAGAAGTGTGAGAGTAGGGAAGTTGTGGAACTTCACATGTGTATGGCGCTTTGTGTTAAAAATTGTCCACATGGTTGTTGGTACAGGGGCCCTGCGAGGTCTAAGACTCCGGATTATATTGAAAAGTGTATGAGACACTTGGTTTTTATTGTAATTTGTCTGGTTTAATAGGTCAATCAGGTGTGGTTGACAAACTCAAGAGTGCGTGATGAAGTGAGTGAAAGGTTTTTCGACTGAGATCTGGCGAGTCCTATATGCACCAGGACAGACCTACTGATCAAAAATCTGTCCAACAGAACTTTATCGGATGATAATATATCCTTACTGAGTAAAGGTTTAGGCTTTTGTCCTGAGGATAGTGTTGAATTTTGTCAATTAAAGATAGATCTATAAAAATTTATTAGACGTTTGAAACTAAAAAAATATTTTGCAACAAATGTTAATAATCAAGGTGAGGTTATTCTACATAACATTAACAACGATCATAGTCCCCTAACTATTCAAGATATACACGATACAGTTACTTTGACGTCCATTACTGATTATGAAGAAGACTCAATCACTATTCCACAAGTACTTTCAGAATTAGATATCTATTCCAATTATATGGCTAGTGGATTAACAGTTAAATCCAAGTGGACACCAAATTTGACTAGTGGTAACTGCATTGACACTTTTTACAAATTGGTCTGGAGAGACCTTGATAAAATGGAACACAAGATGAAGATATGAAATTGGTCCTACAAAAGGAATCTAAATTATGGTAAATGCATGGCCCTCAAAACCTTACAAAAATGTGATGATATAATAATCAAAGAAGCTGATAAGGGGTGTAACAAAGTAATAATGAACAGATCAGATTATGAACGGGAAATTTACACACAATTGGAGGATCAGGTGTGTTATGAAAAAATTACCCATGACCCAATACCAAATTTGACAAATAACATAAATAACTGTCTGAGGCATTGGTTTGGGAATGGTTTATTGAATGAAGATGAATATGTGTATCTACATTTTTTTAGACCTAGATACCCATGTTCATATACTCTTCCCAAGATACTTAAGAACTTACTGTTCCCACTGGGTAGAACTATAGTTTCGGGCATAGGGGCCCCCCACAGAGGGACTGCTGCAATTTGTAGATGTTTTCCTACAACCATATGTACTTAATCTCCCCTCATACATTAAAGATACTAAATATATTTTGAGCATTCTAGCGGATATTAGCTGGGAGCCAGGAATGATTTTGGTCACCTTGGATGTGGTCCCACTGCACACTAGTATTAAACATGATTTGGGTATTCTTGTGTTGAAACAATTTTTGAATAAGAGATCAGCAAGCTGATGGGAACACACAGAGATGTTGGTGGCAATGACTGAATTGACACTTCCTAACAATTTCCTTTTGTTCAAAACTGAATGATACAGACAAAAACAAGGAGTAGCAATGGGTTCAAGATTTCCCCCTCTTGTATGCAAATCTATTTATGAGATATTTGGAGCAGGAACTAATTTGAGGCTTGGGAGGATCAGAATGGAACACTTATATCCTGTACTGGGGTAGATCTATTGATGATTGTTTCATGATTTGGACTGGAACTACTATGGATCTCAATAGTTTTTGTGAATACTTGAATTCTAATGAGTCTAACATTAGGTTTACTTGTAAATATAGACCCACTAACATTACGTTCTTGAACGTGGAATTGTATATCAAGGATGAGAACATTGAGAGCAGACTATATCGAAAAAGCACTGCGTGCAATTCTTTACTACATGTAACCAGTGCACATCTGAGACATCAAACTATGGCAATACCATACAGAGAAATTATGCGAGCAAGACGCAACTGCAGTAATGACTTAGACTTTCAACAATGTATTATAGATACGATAAAAACATTTTACCCAACATGGATATCAGTCACATATTATCGAACGAGCTCAGGATACAATTATGAGAATTTCGAGGAAAGATACTTTAAAATATTAACACAAGATCAAAGGTGTGGAGATTAGTTGTATAGTGAATTACACACAGGTATCAGATCTTTTACTTTTACTTAAATGCATGTGAAAACATTGGCATGTGTTACATGCGGACAATAGTTTGAGGAAATATATTTCAGATAGTACACATTTTACTTATCGAAGAGGTAGGAACTTGAAGAATATATTATGTCCTAGTTACCCTAATAAGAACCCTATTACCAATTGGCAGACAACCCAAATGCAGGGCTTTTTACAAATGTGGACATTGTGGGATGTGTAAATGGGCCCAAAATGGAATATGTACCTTTATCAATAGCATTGGAGAAAAGTTTTGGATACTTACGAATATCACTAGCAACATTAATTTTGTCATTTGTGCTATTGTATGTAAATGTAATCGTATGTATGTGGGGATCACCATTAGATCACTAAGACTAAGGATTAGTGAACACTAAAGCGTCTTGAGACAGGACGATAGGAGATATCCTATTGTTGTGCATTTAAGGCAATGCTCGAAGCAAGGACTTACTAAGAATTTAGAAATTTTTGGCTTGGAGAAAGTTCACAAAGACCCACGTGGGGACAACAGAGAATTATGTTTGTGAAGGAGGGCATGTATTTGGATTCTTAGATTGAGAGCAGTGGAAGAGGGCCTGAATACTAATCATGAATTAGAATTCTTTTTGGGTGAATGAGTGAACAGATAAGTGGACATCTGTTATATTGAGTTACCAGACTTTATGTATATATAATATACAATGATTAAAAAAAAATTATTCAGTTACAATATTAACTAGAGTACTGCACATAAAAGGAGAAAATCACCAGTCGAATATCCTTTTTTAATCTTGCTGACTATTTAATATGCTACTAAATATTAAAAAGAGAGTTCCCAAACGTGCTGTTTCCACATTTGAGGAGGGCATACTTAGGAGAGAATTAATGATGAAAAAGTCTCAGCTTATCCTAACCACTATGATGAACTAGCGTGGTTTGTCACTGGATAGTTTCAATATTTTGAAGTATATTGACAACATCTACAGTATATAGATTATTTTGATGCAGAATCTTATAACACACTTGCTCAATTTGGGATGGGGTTTTCAACTAATTTTTTCTGTAACATTTACTATTGGTGATGGGGAGCAAGTTAATAATGGATGAAACTGTGAGCTTAAGCTGCTAACTTTCCATTATAGACACCCATAAATTAGACTTAGTGGACTCCCCATAAATTCTCAATGTGCTGTCCATAACTACATGAGATTTGGTTTAGTATTTCATTTTGCCATGTTGTCACAAAGGTTTGAGTTTTGTGTTTATTTCTGTCAGATTACAGAACGAGTTGGAAGATGGGAACTTATTTTGAGGAGTACTTGGAATAATTTTATATAAGGATACAATTCTCTATCGGTAAGGGAGAAACGGGTGGCTTACGTTTTCTCTTTTTTCTTACGACACGCGAATAGTATTGTATATTATTAGTAAAATATAGGGGTTTGACAATGGGTTTGTTTTTTGCTCTTTCATTTCTGCTCTTGCAGGAAGATTATGAAAACGTTGTTGAATATTATGGTTGTAATGATATCTACTGATTTCTAAAAAGGCAAGTAGCAGATTAAGGACATGGTTAGCAATTACTTGGTGGACTTTACTTTTATTCCAGCACTTTGGGTGATCAAACTATGCACTTCACCTTTATGGATACAGCACGTTGGGAATATGCGTTCAGACCAATCAATAACTAATTTTTTCTCACGTTGGTACTATAGGAATGATTGATTGCATACCACCCACCATCTCAGGCTTATTTGTTTAGTTTTTTAGTTTCACCTGTACTTTTTCACTTTGGAATTTTGATGCATGGATGGTAATGTTCTTAATGCCAACTAACTAACATGGAACTTCGGTTATTCTAAATGGTTATGGGTGACATGTAGTTTAAACCTAGTTAAGGTCATACTTGTAATTGGATTGAATTATGTTGGTTTTCAGCCTTGATGAAGTCAAAGCGAGAATTGTTCGCATGACGAAACACATGTTGGCTGGACTGGTTGGAACTGAAGAACACATTGAATTAAAATAAGTGGATCTGCTGAACAAAGAGATGCGGACAATGGTCATATTTACTTGACATGAGTGCCTTGGACTGTGTATTGCCTTTTCTTTTTAGAGATTTAGTGGAGGATCGGGTGGGTCCTCCTTCCAGGAGCACTGTGGAGACATTTTTGAATTTTGGCAATTTGGGGTGGGAAAGTTGTGAGCGCCATTCCTATAATCACGCCCTGTCATATTTTTGTGATGCAGACCTACTGATCAGTTAAAAGTAAAATTTGCAGGTCAAATTTTGCTTGCAAATCAGGTAAATTAAAAAAGAAAGAGTAGCTGCTAGAGCGAGAGGCCGTCAGTGAAAAATTTGTGAGGTTTCTGAAGCGATTGTGTTACCCTACCTGTAGTAAATGGACAAATTAGGTTTTTGATTTTGTTTAGTGCTTGCAATAATTTTGCATCAATTTGTGTGAGACTGGGTTTAGGAGGACAAGCCAAAAGACTTTGTCAGCCGCTGTACGTGTGAGTGTTTCCTGCCCATGGAACATTTAATTTGAGGAGCTTAGAGAATTTGAGGAGGGTATTATATGTTTTGAAGCCTCCTCCGAGGCCATCACAGTTCGAAGCTTTAGCAATTTGGAAAGTAGACAGCAACAGCACCTAAAATTTGAAAGGAGAATGAAAAAAGCTGAGAAGACACTAGCAAAGGCTAGATGGGATAGCGATCAGAAGTTTTGGTGAACCGAGACTTTAGAGGGAATTAAGTTGTTTCCTGCAATTACACAGGACAAAGAGAATGAAGCTAGAAAGAGCACTAGAAAGTGGAATTTGTATCCTTCTAATGAAACAGAGCAGAAATCCACAGGATCTAGGAAATGTTTGACACACGATGAAGAGTCGGATGATGATGAATTCATTTTACAGTTATTGAGAAATCATTCCCCCATACGCAGCGTATGAGAGAAGCACAAACACCAGTGTAGGTCTTACAGCTCGGATATCAGTTGAATCAACTCAGAGCCAGACACAGGTTAGCCATAATTCTCCCGTTACTTTGGCAGTTAAGAGGCCTATGCCGCAAATGGATATTCCAAGAATTTACCCTGATATACCCATTGTAGATTCTGCAACAAACTTGATAGTGCCAACAGGACAAGTTCACCAGAAGGCCAAATTGGTCCAGACAGAGTCCACCCGAATTTGATTTCCCTGATACAGTCACAGACAGTTCCACGATAAACCCCCATAAAAAGGATCATAGGCAGAAATGTTCACCTTGACAAATCAGAATACAGGAATTGTGCAACCACAATACCTAAATGTCAGACCAAGCCAAGAAGCCTTGTCAGTACCAGTTACCATAGGTCCAGTCATTCCATTGTTTGCCCAGGGAAATAACGAGAACGGTTAGCAGAAATCTCTGAACCCGAGTGTAGAGAAGGAGAGATACAACCCGAATGCAAGTATGACAACTCCCATGAGACCAACATTTGATAGAGCAAATCAGGTCCGCTGATTGACTTAAGTCCTTTTAGGACTCCTCCAAATAATGAGGTGAGATCGTGTGTTGGTCCAAATCCAAGCATGGTGACACCAGAAACCCTGAATCTAACATTACAGCAAGTGCCAGGTGTGAGTCACAACAGTGTTATATTACCAGGTTTCAGAGCTCAGCAATTAACTGAATGGTTAGAGAGGTTGAGTAGCACTCAAGGAGATTCTAGTGGAGGAAGTGCCTTGAACATGATCAGTCTTAGACTAGAGGCAGAAGACTTAATTGAGGGAACCATGGGATTAGTCAGGATTGATACATTCAAGAAAGATGAGTTGTAACACCTATGCAAGATGATTACTAACAAAGTAGGCACAGTGCACCAGAAATTAGCAGACCTAGCAGAGAACTATGACATAGAAGTTGAGAAAATAAAGCACCTGAAGATTTTGATTCAAAAGATTTTGAGAACATGAGAATACCAGGAATGAAAATTCACCTTAGGGAATTAATTCAGAGCATTCAAACATGGGGAGCATTAGACAAGTGGCAAGGCAGATGGGTGCAGAAAGGAGACAAGAAGAAAAGGGAATCTGCAAATCTTACTGCAAATGTGCAGCAGGTTGAAGACCCAGTGAAATTTCTGCCAATGAGAGAGATTCCAGGAGGGAATTTTGTCCATATCCCTTGGGGCAGAACTGATATTTTGTCATTTCCAAATGGTCATCCCAGGTTGAGAGAGAAGCCAGTAGGATGGTACCAACAGACAGTCAGATTTGTAAAACTCACAAAATACCTGTGGGAGGATTTGAACACTCTGTTGGAGATAGTAGTTCCAGCAGATTTATGGATTGAATGCAAAAGGAGCGTAGAATGGCCAATAAGAGAACCTCAGGGAGATCCAGCAACAGGAGCACCAACCCCTGACGTAATGAAATATTACTGTAAGGTGAGTGATTTTTTTAAAACGAGAATTTTGCCCAAGAATATTGACTGGCAGAGAATAGACAGGACAGTCCAGGAAACGAAAGAGTCAATACATGCATATTTCGAAAGATTGTTGCAGGCATTCAAACATTACAGTGGTACAGAAACAATTGAGCCAAAAGACGATTCATTTTGTGTTCAGATTTGTTGAAGGATTGAGACTTGAAATTAGCCAGATGATTAAGAGTCATTTGATTTGCTGGCAAGCAAAGCTGATTGATGAGTTATTGCAGTATGCAAAGTACTGTAGTGACAAGATTGAGTTCAAGCAGAGAAAGTTGAAAGAAAAAGCAATGGTGATGCAGATTAAAGTGGCACAAACAGGGATGCAGGGAACTTTTCAGCAACAACAACAGCAGGGAAACATGGTGTTTCAGAATCAAGCAAGCGATGGAGGTCATGGTTGAATTGGAAATGTGAATCATAATCCTGATTTGAATAATGTAGTTGTTCAGAATGATGTGAAGGGAACAAAGAAATTGTTGCCATGTCACGCTTGTGGAGGGCTCGGACAATGGAAACAGGAGTGTGTAATGTTATTAGAGAAAGGTGCTGTTCAGCAAACAAGTGACATCAATTCTTTATAAAACATGAGAGGACCGATAATGGAACGTCATTATCCAAATTTTCAAAGCAATGTGAATCAGATGCAAGGTTTTCAGCCCATGCAACAGATGCAAATGCCATGTTTGCAGATGCCCCAGTCGCAATCAATACAATTGCAAGTTCTAATGGTACCTAGACAGCAAATTCAAATACCTCAATCCCCAATGGAGCAGCAGCATGTGATTCTTCCTTAGCAGATCACAGGTCAAAGGTTTAATCAGAGTAATAACACAGTGCACCCATTCCCATTACACAGTGAGGATGTAATAAACGATGATTGGGTGAGTGAGAGATCTGAGGAAGAAGAATGCATGCTTGTAGCTTCCCTAGAAGTAGATGAGAAAGGTCCATATGTAAAGGTTCACATGTAAAAGGAAAAGGTCCATATGTAAAAGGAGCTACACACTCTACAGAAAGAAGTGCAGAAGTTCCAAACGTATCCCTTTCGGGGGAAATGGTCCAGATTATAGGAGTTTCAAGTCAGTATTTGACCAACCCAATTACAGAACCAGTTCAGGTTAAAATTGGCAACTTTAAAGGATTACACAAATTTGTAGTTTGTGAGTCGAGCTCAGAATCCTTACTGGGAACGGACTTGTGTAAAACGAGATGCTCAATTACTTGCTCAAATGATGGAATTGAGATTCAGACAGACAGTTAAGATGAGGATGACCCGGCCACAGAAACAGATTGTGATGTGGTGAATGAGGAGTACCCTTTGATTAGCTTCTTTCTGGTTTTCATAGTGAGAGATCTTCCTTCTGACTTACAGGAAACAGTTAAAATGAAGTTGTGGGATTTGACAGGAGAAGACATTGGTCTAATAAAAGGAGTTGAGCCAGTTAGTATCCCAGTCGAGCCAAACACAATCTTTCCCTAGTTTCCTAGATCCCACATGACACAGGGCACCAGTGAAGGGATTGTCCCTATAATTACATAATTTGTAAACCAAGGAGTTTTGAAAGAAGTGTTGAGCAGTCCATGTAATTCACCAATAGTAGGATTGCGAAAGCCCTGTGGGAAATTTCTAATTGTTCAGGATTTGAGAAAGATAAATTAGATTGTGATTAAATGTTGCTTCATAGTGCCAAACCGAGCAGTGATTAGGTTTCAGATTCGATGCTGAATAGTTCACCATAATAGACCTGACACAAGCATTCTTTTCTGTACCTCTTCATGAAGATAGTCAATTTCTCTTCTGTTCCAAATGTGTGGATCGATTCTACTATTGGTGGAGAATTCCTCAAGGGTTTTCAGAATCACATTCCATTTTCAACCAGATCTTGAAAAAGAACCTGGAGTCATTGGAAATGCCTTTCCAATCAACATTGGTGCAGTAGATTGATGATTTGTTGATTGCGTCCAAAACAAAAGAAGAATGCAAGTATGATGCGAGTGCCTTATTGAATCATTTAGGGAAGAATGGTCATAAAGTATCCCCAGCGAAATTACAGTACTGTCAGAAAGAAGTGAAATATCTGGGTCACCTAATTGAGAAAGGAAGTAGGAAAATATCCATAGAAGCGGTCACAGCCATATTACAGAGGAATCCCCCAGCCTCATGGAGAGATGTCAGGATGTTTTTGGGACTGGTAAGCTATTGTCGCTAGTGCATTCCCAACTTTTCAGTCATTTGAAAGCCATTGCAGAAGCTGACTCATAAAGAAGTTACTGATCTCTTAGTGTTAGATCAAACCTGTAAGAAAACATTTTTGGAGTTGAGAGAAAGTTTGTGCAAAGCCCCGGCTTTGGGAATGCCCGACTACACAAAACCCTTCACTTTCTTTTGTCATGAGCGTGATGCATGTTCTTTGTCTGCCTTGAGTCAAGTCCATGGTGGTGTAAATCGCCCAGTAGCACATTTTTCAGCTACTTTGGAACCAGTTGCAGCAGCTTTACCAGGCTGTCTGCGTCAGTCTCTACAGTTGGACTGAGCCTCACTCAGAGTGAGAGCATTGTGATGGGACACCCCCTGATTGTTATGGTCCCTCACTCCATTGACGTTTTACTTACACAAACTAAAAGACAGTACCTTACAGGTGCCAGGCTGACTCGTTACGAGACGAGCATCCTGGGGAGCTCAAATATGTCATTGAAAAGATGTACAATGCTTAACCCAGCAACCTTACTGCCGAAAGAAAATGTTGAAATTGAGAAATTGGAAGATGTTGAACATGATTGTCTCGAAGTAACTGATCTGTGCACAAAACTGAGACCTCATATTGGAGATACCCAATTGGAGGAAAATGACCAAATTATTTTTGTCAATGGTTCCTGTGTAAGAGACAACACGGGAACACTGAGAGCAGGATATGCCATGTGCACAATTTCTGGTACACCTGAAGCATCCTGGCTTAGAGGAGTATATTCTGTACAAGTGGCGGTATTGGTAGCCCTTACTAGATCATGCCTTGTTTCTGCACAGCTTATAGTTATCATCCATACGGACAGCCAGAATGGATTTGGAACAGTCCATGATTTTAGCCAGCTGTGGTCACAGAGAGGTTTCCTGACCTCTTCTGGTTCGCCAGTCAAAAATGGTGAGAGAATTCATGAATTGTTACAAGTTATTAAAATGCCATGGTGAAATGCAGTGCACACCTGAAATCACAAGATTTTGTGTTAATGGGAAATGGATATGTGGATCAAGTGTCAAGGTTTTGTGCATTGAACTGTATATCGTTCAAAGATAAATGGGAATTGTCATCTGATGAAGACAAGATGTGCCAAAGTTACGCATTACATGTTGTAGATACCTTAGAAGAACTGAAATCATTACAGGATAATATTGAAAGGGAAGAAAAAAAGACATGGGTCAAATTGAAATGTGTCTAGTGTGAAGATGAACTATGGATTTCAGAAGAGGGGCAGTTGGTTTTGCCAAATAGTTTGTTGACTCAAATGGCTACATATTATCATGGCTAAGCACATGTTGGGAGGGACGCTATGATTTGAGTGTTTAAGCAAAATTGGTTCCATCCAATTTAGACAGGTTGCCGAAGCAGTTTACCATTGTTGTGTCATTTGTCAACAAATGAACGTGGGCAAAGGGACAGTGGTAAATTTGAGCCACATAGGAAGAGCAAGAGGTCCATTCAGCAGAATGCCGATGGATTTTATTGAGATGCCTGTGTGTGGAGGATTGAGATATGTGTTGGTGACTGTCTGCATCTTTGGCCATTGGATTGAAGCTTACCCTACACGAAGAAATTACAGCTTTACAGTAGTAAAATTACTGCTTAGGGGAATTGATACCACGGTTTAGGTTTCTGGTCTCTTTAGAATCAGATAGAGGAAGTCACTTCAACAATGAAGTCATTAAATTACTATGTTCAGCTTTAAACATTGAGAAGAAGTTTCATTGCAGCTACTGCGTTAATGCTCAGGATTTGTGGAACAAATTAATGGCTCTTTGAAATCAAGAATAGTGAAAATGTGTGCGTCCACAAGTCTGAAATGGCCCGATGCACTACCATTAGTTCTGATAACAATGAGGAACACTCCCAACAGGAAGACAGGACTATCACAGCATGAGATCCTCATGGGCAGAGCAATGAGGTTGCCAGCAGTTCCTGCAAATGCTCTTGTGAACATGACAGACGATATGGTGTTGGACTATTGCAAAGGTCTGGCTGATGTGATTCTCTCTTTCTCTCATCAAATGGAAACTACCAAACTGCAACCGTCTCAAGATCAATGGCACAACCTGAGATCAGGTGACTGGGTTGTGATCAGAAAGCACATGAGGAAGACGTGTTTGGAGCCTCAGTGGAAGGGTCCTTGCCAGGTAGTGCTGATCACTACCACAGCTGTGAAATGTGCTGGGGTTCCAAACTGGATCAAAGCAAGCCATACACTGCAATTGACATGTCCGTTGGACAATGAAGAGAAGTTGTTGAGAGTACAAACAACTTCAGACCAACTCCAGAACTGGGGCGGGGAGAAGAAGAGACTGAAACTGATTCTGAGCAAACTGGAAGCAGTTCAGCCACTCCTGTGAGAGGCGAAGGAGAAGACGCACAGGAAAGTGAAGGCAAACCAACCTCAACTGAGGCAGCAGAAGAGTCTAGTCAGAGGAGGGCTCTTTCAGGAGCAGATGGTCTTGAGAGACAAACAGAGCAAGCAAAAGAACCCAAAGGGGAAGGAGTTGAGGCGGACCAAAGCCAATGTGGTCTGACTCCTCTTGGACCAGTTGCAGGTCCGTCAAGAGAAAACCCTGCAGAACAAAGAGAAATTACAAGTCTGAACTCTGAAAAGAGCATTAACGAAATGTCCACTGAAAGGAGATAAGTAGCTGAAGTCGCAAGCAAAGAGAAGAGAAGACATTATAGTGACAACAATTGAAGAGGAAGTAGACACAACAAGGAAAGAAGATTTGATTGATGGATAATTTAAATGGAGATCAAAGATTAAAAAGAGAATTACAAGTTTTAGGTACGCTGGTCCTGAATGGGCATATGCAACAACAAGTGAAAGGCAAAGAGAATTTTTGTCTTTTTGTTTTGATTGAAACATTGCAGGCCAATATTTTGGCACCTGAAGGAAATCAATGAACTGAACTGTTGAGAACTGTAAACTGAGAAAAGTGCAAGAAAGAGACTATTGAAATTAACAGGAGAAGACTTTTTGAGAAGCCTGATTTGACAAGCTGCTTAACTGATTTTGACAACTTACCAATTTTTGACAAAAAAGGATCCTTGAAGAAAGACTGAAAGCTGTAAACAATGGCTAAAAGAAGACTGAATATTTGTTTTTGATTTTTGTTGCATAGTTATAATTTTTCTCTTCTACTTTCTGACTCTTTACAGATCATGGGTAACATTAGCCAGCAGGGTAGGAAGAATAGGTGCTGTAAATATATGGGTATTGGTTTGGCGATTGTATGCGTGATATTGTGCCTGGTATTGATTGTTCGTATGATTGTCCTTGACAGAGTAAAGCCAACCATACCTTAGCTTTAAAGACAACTGCTGCACTCACAGAAGTAGAGAAGTTTAGATTAGATGAGAAATATCTGCACGTAGATAATGCCCAAGGAGAACTTTCTTCTAATGTTTTCTATCGCTTATTGAGTGAGTATTTTGAGACGAAGGATGCAAGAGATTGTTATGTTTGTACGCAGATTCCTTCATCAGTTAAGGAAGGAGTTACTTATAATAGTTTACCACTTACTTACAGAATAAGTTGTAGTCTGTTACTAACAAGATTATATAACCAGGAGTATATTCAGTATTTTTACTCCAATTATGATGTTGTATTTTCGTTTGTACCTATAATTAAGTACTTGAGTAGAGTAGCTAAGGAGAACACTATAGAATCAGTGAGAGGATTATTTGAGCCTAAGCTGATCTTTGGCACCGCATACACGCACCACAACAACTTAACATGCTTGCTTACACCTATAGAAAAGAGCTTCTTATATCAGACAGATGAGGGGAGAAAGGCATTAAAGGAGCAAATTCGAAAAGGGCTTAGAGAAAAGAACATTTAGAAATGATTATGCATTTAGCAGCATAAGGACACAAGGAAGGTTAGCTTTAGATGCGCAACATGTAGGAAAGCTGTGTGTATATAGGCCTAAATCTAGAACTGATATGTTGTTTGTGGGAACGAGTGAATGTAGACATGTATTTTTGTTTCAGAGTAAATGGACATTCATGTTGAATGGTCAGGATCCAGCAATTTCTGGAGTTTATTTCATCTGTGGACCAAATGCGTATTACTGTCTTCCAAGAGGATAGTATGCCACGTGTCACTTGGGTATAGTTTTCTCAAAGATATTTCAGAAAGAGAACTTGAGTAAATTACCTAAAATTACCAAATTATATCATGTTAGACAAAAGTGAGAATCATATTCTGGCATAGTTGGAGACATATTTGGAGCAATTAATCCTTCAGTAGGAGTTGTTCTGAATTCATTGAAAATTCAAAAGTTGTCTACTATTATGGATAACATGCTGACAACATTTTCAGGAACCTTGCATTAGACATTCCTTTAGCAAAACATGTGGCGTTTGCAAAATGTTGAACTAGAAGCATTGGGGCTCACATATTCCTGATACTAGAAAAGAAATTAGAAGCTTGATTAGCAGTCTCACTAAGGATAGTGCTGATTTGAAAGAACTGAAAGAACCAGGAGTTTGGGAAAAGGTTTGCAAAGGATTTGCTTCTGTGGGAAATTGGCTTGGCAATCTAGGAAAAGGGATAATACTGAAAATAATACAAGGGACATTGACAGTTATGATTTGCATAATTGGAGCATGGGAAATATGTAAATTGTATCATGTGATTAAACTGAAGAAAATTTAAAATGATCAGAGGAGGAAAGTAATTAAAATGGAAATGAATTTCAGGGAAAATTTCAAAAGGGAACGAAGAAATAAAAGGGATAGGGAAGACAAATTTTAGCAGAGCAAAAAGTTGTGTGGGAAGATGTAAATGTGATGACATATTTAGTCATCAGAGGATGGACTGTGAACGCTGAATTTTTACTAATAAATATTCATGTATTCTCAATGTTGAATTTGCATGGAATATGAATCAATATAGAAAATAACGCACAAATTGGAAAAATCTGCCTAATTGAGTTGCCGCCATTACTCATGAAGTGTCCTTATTAACTGCTTATTAACATGAAAAAATTTGCTCATGTTTAGATTAATGTAGTAGTATGTTATATTAATGATTACTTATTATGTTTTTACTTTATTAAATTGTAAGGTGTTGTTAGTAAGGTCTTGGGCCTAGTTGCTTCAGGTTAAGTTGCACTGTTTAAATAATTCACATAAAATGGCTGTTTAGAGAAATGAATATTTGTATTTTTCACTGTGTTGACCGAACACTAGTAGATGCTTTCTTTCCCATGAGAACTGCTTGCTAGCATATGCTGTATTAGCTATTGATACATTGTAGAGTTTAAGGTGTGTTAAAGGGATGTTCCTAGGAGCTAACAATGTATGCACTGACTGAAGGACAGAGAGATACAAAAAAGTTACCTGACGAGTCTGACAATGGGATCAGGAGAAGAGGAGCCAATCATCGACATGTGAAACACAGTTTAGTTATATCTTAGATTTGAAGTTCTATTTTCATTGGTCTAAATTTAAACGTACGATTCTTTGACCAATGGCAACTTGGAACTTAGCCCAACTGCACAGAGAAATGAGTGCTCATTTTCCTTAATCCTTTGCTGAAAGGCACCATTCCGATCTTTCTCACCTTCCATTTTCATTCTTATTTGATCCTTTACATAGAGAATTCTATCCTTAACTTTATTGCTCAGACTTTTGATGCTGAATGCTGATCCTTAAACTATGCTTTGCCAATGGTTCCGATAGCTTAGAGCCCCCTGTTCTGAACCATTTATTTTCATTGACCGATGAGGATACTGGCCGAACTGATGTCCAATTGACAAAGAAAGTCGCAGCTTGCTGATCCATACCCAGGAGAGGTATTAACCAAATGTTATTGTTTGATATAATTTATCTTTTGTTTCCTAGGTTCCCACTGGTAATTTTGATAGAGCCATAGCTAGATGTTTTTCCAAATTTGTGTTGATTAAATTGTTTTGCATGAAGCCCAAACGTGCTATTCTAATCAGAACGTTAGCTAGGAGACGCACAGAAAATGTTTGCTAATTATTAACAGCAGTTGAAGTCGTTTCTTTGCTGAATCGAAATGTATGGTATTTCTATTGCTCAGTTGTTCTTGCTATTGATTTGTACTGTAATTCTAGAGTGCATAACAATACATGCATTGGTTAAAATTAGATTCTTTAGAAGATTTGGTCAACCAGTGTTGTTTCTGCATGTTTATTATCTGATTCCGACATTACGTTACGTGATATTAGCATTGTTAATATAGAGAAATAAACAATTTACTTTTACATAAAGGTGTGGTTATTCATTGCCAGAGTGTCATGGTGTGTGAGGTTACAGACTCCAAATGATTATTGATACTATTGATTGCTATTGTTATTGATTGGTACTGGAAAAGAGTCTTATGGTGGGATTTCCTCTAAGAGCAGTCAAAAGGCCCAGCGAATCTCTAACGTGTCCCCTTAAAAATTAAAGATAAAAAGCCAAATAAGGTCAGCCGTGCTAACAGCTGCCAGTGAGATATCGCTCTGGTGGGGTCAGGATTTGCAGTTATTGTCCTAAAGGTTGTGGTGAAAATCCACCACATTCCACAGAGTGCACCTCTGTCTGCTTGTACAAATGAGAAGAATCGTGGTAGAACCAAATACCAGAGGTCTACGGGTATGAGAGAGAGAGAGAGAGAGAGAGAGAGAGAGAGAGAGAGAGAGAGACAAAAAAAAAGACAAAACCAGCATTCAAAGATTTCCTAGATTTTCTTCTGCACCACTCTCACAGATATTATGGTGGTCATTACAACCCTGGCGGACGGTGATAAAGCGGCGGTAAGACCGCCAACAGGCCGGGGGAAAAAGATTTGCTATTACGACCGTGGCGGAAACCACCAACAAAGACAGCCACTTTAACACTCCGACCGCCACGGCAGTACAAACAAACAGCGCGGCGGTCACCGCCAACAGACAGGCGGAGGACAATGTACCGCCCACACTATTATGACAGGCCAATCCTCCACCTTTTCCAGGGCGGATTCACCGTGGATAAAAACACGGCGGAAACAGGAATTCCGAAGGGAAAGCGCTCACCTCTACACACCCCACAAGGAACGAGGACACCATGGACCCGGAACTCCAAATTCTACCTGCAATAGTCTTCCTGCTCCTCTACCAGGAGCACGAACGCCGGCGGCGAAGACCACGGTGAGTCCAGCACCTACGACACAGGGGAGGGGGGAGGGAAAAAACAGGGACACTCACACGCAACACCCCACCCCACCCTCACCCACTACAACACACACACTAATACATATTTAAACATGATAGTTACACCCCCAATCCCCCAGAAGAATGAAAAGACAAAAGAAAATGAGTGTAACCATTGTAATATATTAAAAGCAAGTAGGCAGAAATATATATATACACCATGTACAAAATATATACCAAGCATAGTAGTCCAGGTAGTACTCTAATAAAGTCAGTGGAACACTGGGACCACACGGTATGGGCGAGGCCCACACAAGATCCCCGACCATGACGGAGAGAACACTGCAGGGGCATCAGAGAGCAACTAAACAGGCACCTCAGGGGGAGGGAAAGGGCGGGCACCTCAGCCGCTTGAGTGCACGACACCAAATCCACGAGGGGGCCACATGCCCACTGTTCCATCCTGGGGAGTGCAAAGCCACAGTCTCTCAAGTCTCTACAGTGGGTGGGTTGCCCACTGTTCAATCCTGGGGAGTGCAAAGCCACAGTCTCACAAGTCTCTACAGTGGGTGGTTTGCCCACTGTTCAATCCTGGGGAGTGCAAAGCCACAGTCTCTCAAGTGGATGACAGTCTCCACTGGTTCTGGAGGGGGCATGGTGCCCAGAGTGCTTCATCCTGCTAAGGACAGAGGTAATGGATGGATCTCTCCAGTGGTTCTGGAGAGGGCATGGTGCCCAGAGTGCTTCATCCTGCTAAGGACAGAGGTAGTGGATAGATCTCTCCACTGGATCTGGAGGGGGCATGGTGCTCAGAGTGCTTCATTCTGCTAAGGACAGAGGTAGTGGATGGATCTCTAAACTGATTCTGGAGGGGGCATGGTGCCCAGAGTGCTTCATCCTGCTAAGTACAGAGGTAGTGGATGGATCTCTCCACTGGTTCTGGAGGGGGCATGGTGCCCAGAGTGCATCATTCACCCCGTGACGGACTCAGTTGCGTCAGTGCCCTTGCCGCTCATGGGCCAGCGGTGCTTGAGACAGCGGTGCCCTGTTCAGCGGTGTTTGAGATGGCGGTGCCCTATTCAGCGCTGTTTGAGATGGCGGTACCCTGTGCAACGGTGCTTGAGACGGCCGTGCCCTGTTCAGGGGTGCTTGAGATGGCTGTGCCCTGTTCAGCGGTGCTTGAGATGGCGGTGCCCTGTGCAGCGGTGCTTGAGACGGCGGTGCCCTGTTCAGCGGTGCTTGAGATGGCGGTGCCCTGTTTAGCGGTGCTTGAGGCGGCGGTCTCCATTGCAGGGATTCAGCTGCTGGCGGTCCTTCATGGCCCTGCGGGGCTTTTACTGGCGGTCCTTCATGGCCCAGCGGGGCTTTTGCTGGCGGTCCTTCATGGCCCAGCAGGGCTTGTGCTGGCGGTGGCCTCCTTGGCAGGTGGGCTGGTGCTCGCGGGCCCCTCCTGGGCAGGTGGGCTTGTGCTGGCGGTCCTGTCCTGGGCAGCTGGGCTTGTGCTGGCGGTCCTGTCCTGGGCAGGTGGGCTTGTGCTGGCGGTCCTGTCCTGGCCAGCTGGGCTTGTGCTGGCTGTCCTGTCCTGGGCAGCTGGGCTTGTGCTGGAGGGCCTGTCCTGGGCAGCTGGACTGGTGCTGGAGGTGGCCTCCTGGGCAGCGGGGATGATGGCGGTCTTCTCCGCCGTGCTGCTCTTCCCAGACTTGCCGGGTTTCTTGTGGCCCTTCCCCACCTTGGAAGGTGTCACAGCTGACTCCACACTCCCACCGGGACCCCTGGGAGCGGCTTTTGTGGCTGGAGTCTTCCCCCTCTCCCGCCGGGCACTGGCCAACTTCTGATGCTTCACAGGTGGGGGACTGTCTGTGCTGTGGCTCCGTGCCACATTGGCTGCCCTGGTGGCCGGTGCACTCCAGATTCCGGTGACTACAGGCACCACTGGTCCCGGAGATGTTGTGGCTGAGGTGCTAGTTCGGGACCTAGGAGACGGACGGGGTGGGGGAGGTGTGGGAAAGAGGTCAAGGTTGGACAGGAAACGTTTTTTGGACACACTGGGACGGGTAGCTGGAGGGGGTTTGGGAGTGGAGGAAGAGGTGGTGGTTGTAGGAGGTGTTCCTTTGCTGAATTTGGGTGAAGGTGCATGTGCTGGAGGCTGTCGTGAGGTGGATGGCTGTTGGGTGGGTGTGTGCCTGCGTTTGTGTATCTTGGGAGGGGGCGTCACAGACACACTGGGAGAGGACACAGGGGATGTGTGAATGGTAGTGGGGGTGGTGACTGCACGTGAGCGGGGTGTGGTGGTGGGTGCGCTGGAGAGGGACGTAGTGGCTGTAGAGGTAGTGCATGCAGGTGTGAGGGTAGACGAGACTGGGAGGGAGGAGGGAGACGAGGAGGAGTTGACACAGTGGAGGCAGTGGATGTTGGTGTGTCTGCATGTGTCTGATGCTTGTGTGAGTGCCTGTGGGATGTGTGGTGCTTATGTTTGCCTGAGCTTCCCTTGTGTGTTGACGTGTGTGCATGCTGGTCTGTAGATGTGCTTGGGATGGGCTGAGGTACAGGGGATTGGGCGGGGTGGAGGAAGTTGGAGGGGGAGGCTAGAGACAGGGACAATGGCTGCCATCAGTGCTGAGGCCAGAGTCTGAAAAGCTCGCTGAAGGGCCACCTGACCAGAATGAATGCCCTCCAGGAATGCATTTGTCTGTTGCAACTGCCTTTCTACACCCTGGAAGGCATTCAAAACGGTAGACTGCCCAACAGTGAGGGACCTGAGGAGGTCAATGGCCTCCTCACTGAGGGCAGCAGGGGTGACTGTGGCAGGGCCTGAGGTGCCTGGGGCGAAGGTGATGCCCACCCTCCCGGGTGAGTGGGCACGGGGCGATGGCTGAGGGGCTGCTGGGAGGGGGATGCTGGAAAGGGGGTGGTGGCTGCACCTGTAGATGGGGGTGGCACAGATGTTGCCGCTACCACAAGGGAGCTCCCATCAGAGGATGAGCCCGTGTCACTGGTGTCAGCTCCTGTCCCCGCCTTGGAGCTCCCCTCACCCTCCTTCCCACTGGTGAAGTCCGAGTCCGTAGTATGGACATGGCCATGTGGGATGCAGCCCCCTGGTGCTCCGGTGCCACTGCTCCTCCGCCTGATGATGCTAATGCACACAAGAACAGGGAGACCACAAAAAGGGGACGACGACAGAAGAAAGACATGTTGAGTGCATACATTACCGCTACCGTTGGCTGACACAAACGAAACAGAAGCCCCCTGCACTACGCCACACTCTTGAGCTCCACTGTTCAATGCCTGGAAATGGCCTACAAGGCTATGGACGACATCTGCACACATAGATGACACAGGGGCATGACTAGGTGTACTTGGCACTCTACAGAGGTGGGGTGGGGTGCCACATGGCCTGCCTTACGGAGGGACCTTGCCTACGGAACTCGCCCTGGCCTAGGGAAACCTATAGCCCACCTCCCCCACCCAGACACCTCCACTGCGTGCAAAGTCAGCAGAATGAGAGTGTACTCACCCCCTTGTGGCTGCTGTGATGCCCTCAAGCACCCATCCAACTCCGGGTAGGCCACCGCCAGGATCCTGAACATCAGGGGGGTCATGGTGCGACGGGCACCCCTCCCACGTTGGGAGGCCATCCCCAGCTGAGCCTCCGCCGTCTTCTTGCTCCAGCGGTGAATGTCCTCCCATCTTTTCCGGCAGTGGGTGCTCCGTCTGTGGTAGACCCCCAGAGTCCAGACGCCCTTGGCGATGGCACGCCAAATATGTTTTTTCTGGTGGGCGCTGACCTACATGAAATGTATAGGGGGAATTGTAAGTAATTACCAACTGCACCGTCAAAGTGATTGGCCCCCATCCCTACCCTTGCCATGTGGTACATGCATTCACCGTCTTTCATGCACGCCGCACTCTCCCCTCTTCCTTCTTATATCCAGCCTTCTCCACACAGGCACAGCCCATACAACATTTTCCCTGTGTACTTACCTGTTTGTCTGGAGGACCGCAGAGTAGCGTGTACTGAGGAAGGACCCATCCACGAGTTTCTCCAACTCCTCCGATGTGAAGGCAGGGGCCCTTTCCCCAGACACTCGAGCCATTGTCTCTTCCAGACCGAGGTCACAGCAGCACTTGCAGAGTAGGTCCTCTCCTGTCGAAGATCAGGTATCAAGGGATTGAGCAGATAGAAAATGGCGGTCACGTCCGCGGCGGTGCGTACCGTCACCGCCGGCGCACATCGTCATTGTCTCCTGGGACCCATAGGGTCCAATGTTAACCAATGCAGCATTGCGCCGCGGTCTTCGACCGCCTACCTCGACGGTGTACAATGCCAGCGCAGTTACCTCACTTCCCATTGTCCCACTTTAGAGGTCAGGCAGCTGCCATTGCAGGGGCCCACATGGCTTCATTTTCAACTGCGTCACACATACCTAGGCCTAGACTCAACACACATACAGGCCACCTTTTGTGTATGAGTGGTGTTCTGTGTAAACTGTGGGTACGTACCTCTGAGTTGTTTGACTCTGTGCTCGCTGTTGTCCTTCATAGGCACCGTCCGCTGGGACATGTGAGGAGATGGCGGCATCCTCTGGTGTACCGACTGTTGGTGGACCTGTCGACAATGGAGGAACGACATGTGATTATATCATACAGGCTTGACCGTGCCACAATCCAGGAACTGTGTACCCAGTTGGAGCCAGACCTGATGTCAGCAATCCGCCATCCCACAGGAATCCCCCACAGTGCAGGTGCTGTCAGTGCTCCATTTCCTTGCAAGTGGGTCATTTCAAACAACAGTGGCCATAGCATCAGGGATGTCCCAGCCTATGTTTTCCAACGTATTGTCCAGAGTGTTGTCTGCCCTTCTGAAACACATGCGGAGCTACATCGTTTTCCCTCAGGTGGAAGATTTGCCTACAGTGAAAGGTGATTTCTATGCCCTGGGACACATCCCCAACATCATAGGTGCCATTGATGGGACCCATGTGGCTTTGGTACCCCCCCACAGGAGTGAACAGGTGTACAGAAACCGGAAGAGTTATCATTCAATGAATGTACAGATGGTATGTTTGGCCGACCAGTACATCTCCCATGTGAATGCCATGTTCCCTGGCTCAGCGCATGACGCCTACATCCTGCGGAATAGCAGCATCCCTTATGTGATGGGTCAACTCCAGAGGCACCGTGTGTGGCTATTAGGTGAGCACCTGGAAGCAAGACAGTGGGAATGGTTGTCTGGGTCTGGGGATATCCCTACAGGTTAGTGCATGTCTAACAGTTGTCCCTCGCCATTTGCAGGTGACTCTGGTCACCCCAACCTGTCATGGCTACTGACCCCAGTGAGGAATCCCAGGACAAGGGCAGAGGAACGCTACAATGAGGCCCATGGGCGAACTAGGAGGGTGATCGAGTGGACCTTCGGCCTCCTGAAGGCCAGGTTCCGGTGCCTCCATATGACAGGTGGATCCCTATTCTACTCACCAAAGAAGGTGTGCCAGATCATCGTGGCCTGCTGTATGCTTCACAACTTGGCTTTGCGACGACAGGTGCCTTTTCTGCATGAGGATGGTCCAGATGGCGGTGTTGTGGCAGCTGTGGAGCCTGTGGACAGTGAAGACGAGGAAGCAGAGGAAAAAGACATGAACAACAGGGACTCAGTGATCCAGCAATATTTCCAGTGAGACACAGGTAAGAGTACAGACCTGCCTACTACATGTACTTTAACACTACTACCTCTCTACTGTCTGTCATTTTCACCCAGTGTATGGTCACTGAGTTGTCACTTTCCCTTACGATTTCACAGATGTGGGTCCCACTGTGTGACATCTGCTTAGATTCCTCATGAACTAGAGCTGTGTGACATAGGTATGTTGACATTACAATTGAAAGAGCATTTTGTCACTGTAATTGCTAATACACTATTTTGAAATCACAGACAGACTCCAGATTGTTTTGTGCTTTAAGTGTGTTTATTTAAGTGCTCAATATTGGAGGGGGTAGTAAAATGGCCAGGGGTGATGGTGGAGGAATGTCCATGGCAGAGTCCAGTCTATTGGTCTCACAGGTGCATTGTCCAAAGGGGCGTAGGAAGTGGAGCTGGGGCAGTTTAAGTATGGACAGGGTGACAAAGTGGGACAGTAGGATGACAATCAGGGTGGTCTCATTTCTTGGCGGGGGTCTTGGCATCGTGGTCTGTCTTGTTCCTGGATCTCAGGGACCGTTTGCAGGGTGGTTCTCCCTCTGCAGGGGGTGGGGTGCTGGTGTGGTGGTCCTGTGGCGGGGCGTCCTGTCCACTAGCGCCGGCGGAGGTGGTGGGCAGTTCATCATCCATGCTAGTGTCAGGGGCCCCTTGTAGTGCCACAGTGTCCCTCCTGGTGTTCACAAGTTCCTTCAGCACCCCTACGATGGTGCCCAGGGTGGAGCTGATGGTTCTGAGTTCCTCCCTGAAGCCCATATACTGTTCCTCCTGCAGGAGCTGGGTCTCCTAAAACTTGGCCAGTACCGTTGCCATCGTCTCCTGGGAGTGGTGATAGGCTCCCATGATGGAGGAGAGGGCCTCGTGGAGAGTGGGTTCCCTTGGCCTGTCCGCCCCCTGTCGCACAGCAGCCTTCCTAGTTCCCCTGTGTTCCTGGGCCTCCGTCTCCTGGACAGTGTGCCCACTGCCACTGCCCCCAGGTCCCTGTTGTTGTTGGGGTGGTGGGTTAGCCTGGGTTCCCTGTAGTGGTGGACACACAGCTGATTGACGTGTCCTGGAGACGGAGGTATGGGCCCACTGGGTGGGGGCTGTGCTGTTGTTTCCAGAGTGGGAAAGGTCTGTGGTGGCCTGTGACTGGGTGAGGGGAACCAACTGTCCAGAGGTCCCCGATGGGCCGGGCTGGTCATCTAGATCCAGTTGGACAGAGCTGCTGTCATCACTATGGGCCTCTTCTGTTGGTGGTGTGGACATGTGTGGACCCTCCTGTCCGGTGACGTTGGGTAGGGGTCCTGCAGGGGGATAACAGCATGGTTATTACATCTGTGTGTGCCATGGTGTGCAATGGGTGGGTGACCGTGTACCCCAGTGCTTGCATTCCTGTGTGGGACCTTGTGTGATGATGGTTTAGGGGGTTGTATGGGTATGTGCAGTCGGCATGCTTTAGTGATGGGTGTCCACGTTTGTTGTTGCATGCAGGGCTTGGTGTTGGGATGGGTGGTTTGTGATGTTGGGACATATGTGAGGAGTTGGAGTGCTGGGGGTGAGGGTGGGGGTATGTGCTGGCATGCAGGTAAGGATGTAATACTTAAGATTTGTCTTACCAGAGTCCATTCCTCCACCTACTCCTGCAAGGCCCTCAGGATGCAGAATCGCCAAGACCTGCTCCTCCCATGTTGTTAGTTGTGGGTGAGGAGGTGGGGGTCCGCCGCCAGTCCTCTGAACCGCCAGGTGGTGTCTTGAGACCACAGAACCCACCTTCCCCCTTAGGTCGTTCCACCTCTTCCTGATGTCCTCCCGATTTCTTGGGTGCTGTCCCACTGCGTTGACCCTGTCCACTATTTTTCACCATAGCTCCATCTTCCCTGCAATTGAGGTGTTCTGCACCTGTGATCCGAATAGCTGTGGCTCTACCTGGACGATTTCCTCCACCATGACCCTGAGCTCCTCCTCCGAGAACCTGGGGTGTCTTTGCCGTGCCATGGGGTAGTGTAGGTGATGTGTGGGGTGGAGTGTGGAGTGATAAGTGTGCTGATATGTAGTGGGGTGTTGTGTGAGGTGCGTGGAAATTCTGTGGGTGATGGTGTTGTGTGCCTGTGGATGCTGTTGTTCTTGCTGGTGCTGTCTCTCTCTGGCCATTTTCGGAATTTTTGGTAGTAGGGGTTTGTGGGTGATGTGGGTGGGTGTTTTATATTGTAAAGGGTGTGTGGGAGTGGTGTGTGTATGTGTATCAGGTGTGTGTATTTCGAATTGTCCAATGTGGCAGTGTTTTGTAAATGTGTGTGTATTTTGAGCGCGGCGGTGTGTACCGCCAATGGAATACCGCGGTTGAAAGACCGCCACATGGATTAGTGGGTCATGATAGTGTGGGCATATTTCTGTTGGCGTGACGGTGGAGGTTTTGTTATCTCCAGTTTATCACTGACCTTTGGTGTGGCGGACTTGTGTGGGTGTCTAGATTTTGGCGGATTCCGAACTGTGGGTCATAATAACTGTGGCGGTATTCCGCGGCCACGGCGGTGTGTTGGCGGTCTTCTGCACAGCGGTAAGCGTCTTTTACCGCCAATGTTGTAATGAGGGCCTATCTCTTGTATCACAGGAAGGTTATAATTAAGAACTCTCCCTAACGGAGTGATTCACTAAGCAGGAAGAGAACATAAAATAGTTTAGTATCAGTTGTAATCATGTGAAGTTTTCAGTGATGGTATAACAACACAGTACACTCACCAGTTTTGAGGTGGTGGGCCCAGGGAACCTAAGCCAAGTTGGAGGGAAGCTAGCAAGTCAGCAATCAAACGATAATCCAGATTTTAGCTGTAAGGTGAATGGATCAGGGAAAGGACACAGAAATATGGGAAGCCAAAGTAAAGTCCAAATAGCAGGGTAAGGCAAGCGGGTAAATAAATGGCAAAAAAATGGTAACTAAGGGAATCCTAGAGGGAGAAAATATCATAGGTGAGGGACCGGAACAGTGTACAAAACTCAAAGCAAGTCGCAATAATACAGGGAAATTTGCCAGCTAGCTTTCATTTTCTTTCACCATGTCTTATTAGCACCCCTTCCTGTTGTGACATGCACATCCTGCCCCATTACCTGTGCTTGGATGGTTTTCATTGGGCCTGATCTTCAAAAAGCCAGTCTGCCTTAGTCGTAAAGGGAAATGCATCAGTTGTTTTCTTACAATAGACCTCAAACCCCCAGTCCACTTCTTATTCCTGATGTGGGAAGCACTGCTGTATGGTGTCCTCTTCTCGAGGAGTGACCTCTGTGGCTTTCTTACCAAGCCTGGATGCAGACTCTTAGAATCCCACACAAGCCAGCAGGCATCCCTGGCACCTGCAGTGCCCCCAGCAAGCATTAGTTGCATTAAGACCACCAAAATGATGGTGGTCGGGGAAGCTGGCAGGAGGACCCATTGAGCAGGTCCTCGTGCCAGTTCCCCCATGACAGTCTCTGTCCAGCTTGACCTCTGCCACCTTCTGCTGCCCGGTTCTGCTCAATGTCTGCTCCTTTTCTCCTCTGCTTTGCTCATATTCTGCACCTTTCCTGTTCTTTTCTGCCCATTTTCAGCACCTTTCCCTCCTTTTTTCTGCTTGTTCTCTGCACCTACTGCACCTACTCCTCCTCTTTGCTGCTTGTTTTCAGCACCTTTTCCTCCTCTTTTCTGTTCATTTTCTGCATCCTTTCCTCCTCTTTTCTGCTCGTCTTTGCCCACTGGTTCCTTTTCTACTCCTCTCTTCCCTATTTCTCTCCTCCCGCCGTTTCCCACCTCCCAACACCCAAATCCCGCCCTCCCCCCGGACCAACTTAATGGAGGTTGCAGGGTGACCCCTTTGAGCAGGTCCTCGTGCCAGCTCCCCGTGACAGTCTCTGTCCAGCTTGACCTCTGCCACCTACTGCTGCCTAGTTCTGCTTGTTGTCTGATCCTTTTGTCTTCTGCTCCGCAAGTTTTCTATTCTGCCCATTTTCTGCACCTTTCCCTTGTCTTTTCTGCTCGTTTTCTGCACCTTTCCATCCTCTTTTCTACTCATTCTCTGCACCCTCTCCTCATAATTTTTGCTTGTTTTCTGCACCCTTTTCTCCTCTTTTTTGATTTTTCTGCACTTTTTCCTCCTCTTTTCTGCTTATTGTCGCCCTGTTTTTGCCTTTTCTGCTTCTTCTCTCTTTTCTATTTCCCTCTTCCCACCATTTCCCGCCTCTTGCCACCAGGTCCTCTCCCCAGGACCTACTTAATGGAGGCCGCAGTGCAACTGTGCAGCAGGCGCGCACCGCAGGTGCGTGCGCTGCTTGTGCACCAAAGGCAAGCTAATCTGCACCTGTCAGCTCTTGGACCGTGCCCAGCACCAGGAACCCTGGCCCTCCAGCCCCCCACCCCTATTCCACTGAGGTGCTCAGAGCCGTAAATCCTGGACACAACAACAACTGCTGCACCACATCCCTTTGTGCTGCCAAAGGACCCTTCTCCTGCCGAAACTGCTGCTTCTCCTACAGCACCGAGCCGCCAGCCCACACAGGTCCTCTCGATGCACACATCCGAAAGGCCACAGTCAACCCGGACCCTCTCTGATGTATCCTGCTCAACACCTGATCCCTCTGCAAACACACCATGGAAATCTGGGACAACATCACCTCCCCCTCATCCCTCTCTGTCATCACCGAAATCTGGCTAAATCCCTCCTTTAACCCCGACATTGCCACCGCAACACTCATCGGTTACAAGATCATACACTGAGACCTCATTAATAGCACGGCGGGGCATCGCTATCATATTCAAGAAAATCATTGCATGGCCACCTCAATTTGCAACTGCAAACTACTACAAACTAACTCCAAAACCACCCTAAAAGGCACCCTCTTATACAGATCACCAAGACCCCGACCAGCCTCCTGCGACACCATCCTCAACATCATTGCACCACTAGCCATTGACTCCAACCACTACATTCTACTCAGTGACTTCAATTTCCACATCGATGTCCCCAACAACACCAACTCCACTACCCTCCTTGAGAACTTGAGCAATACCTCACTCAACTAGTCAATGTACCAACACATAAGGCTGGACGCACTCTTGACCCCTTCTTTACCTTCAGTGACATTCAGATTCATCCATATCACAGAACTCTTCTGGTCTGACCACAGCATTGTCCACTTCACCATCGCTGATGCCCAACACACCACCACAGGTAACCACAGAGCCGCCTACCACAACTGGAGCAGAGCAACTGAATCACAGTGGACGTAGGTCCTAGGCTCATCCAAACCTAAGGCCTCATCTGACCTCGACCAGGCCATACTGAACTTTTCCCCCGGATCACCTAATACGCCAACTCAGTTGCCCCACTTAAACTTGCCAGAACCAACAAAACATCTTCAAACGTCTGCTGGTACACTCCGGAGCTTAGAGCTACCAGACGCAGCTGCTACAAACTAGAGAAGCAATGGTGATCTACCACTAAACCCTCGGACAGAGCAGCCCAAAAAGCAGCCCTCAGCAACTATCACCCGCAACTCAAGGAGGCCAAGAGAGTGGCCATCATAACCCACATCGACTGAGTATCCAACCGCACAAAATAGTCAAAATTACTACTCTAAACCAGTAACCACAGAGAACACCATCCGCCTCTCCCAAGAACTCTGCAACACCCTCTCCAACTACTTCCACAGCAAGATCGCCACTATCTACAGCAATTTTGACCACCGAACCCATGATTTCCAACCTCAGCTATCTCGACTCCCTAAACACACACAAACAGAATGATCTCCAAGTGGGCACCGCTCAATCCACCTCACCCATTATGTCTTCCATTCACTCTAGGCCACCAACGCATGCCCCCACCACCTGTTCAACCTCAGAACCAACTCTATCAGCACGGAACTCACCAGAATCCTCAACACTTACATCACCTCAGCAGTTTTTCTGGACAAATAGAAACATGTGGAAATCAAACTTCTCCTGAAAAAAAACTCTGCCGACCCCAATGAAATCGAGAATTACCGACCCATCTCTCTGTTTCCCTGCCCAGTCAACGTACTCAAGAAAGCCATCAGTCAGCAGCTCACCAGTCACCTGGAAGAAAACAACCTTTTGGACACCTTCCAATCAGGTTTCCGTTCCAGCCACAGCACCAAGACCGCACTCATCAAAGTCACTGGCATCTGAATATTCCTCAGCGCAGGGAAACCACCGCCCTGATCCTTCTCGACCTATCAGCTGCGTTCTACACCGTCTCCCACTACACAATCATCAACAGACTCCACAGCATTGGAATACAAAACAATGTCCTAAATGGATCATTTCCTTCCTGACAGGATGCACTCAGAGCACCCGACTAGCCCCTTTCATCTCTGCACCAAGGAGCATCGTTTGCGGCGTACCCCAAGGTTCATCCCTCAGCACTACTCTGCCCAATACCTACATGACCCCCAGGCAGACATCATTAGTTTCCACAGACTCAACTTCATATCCTATGCAGATGATACTCAACTGATCCTCTCATTTACTGAAGACCCCTCCACCACCAGAACCAACTTCCACAACACCATGACCAGTGCAGCAGACTAGATGAAAACCAACTGCCTGAAGCTCAACTCCGAGATGATGGAAGTCCTGATCTTCAGGAAAAACACATCTTTTGGGGACCATTGCTGGTGGTCAGCTGAACTCTGACCCACTCTCATGCCTACGGACCATGCTCACAACCTTGGCATCATTCTCAACAGTGAGCTTAACCTGAAGCGGTAGATCAATGCAGTCACCGCCTCCTGCTTCCACACCCTCTGCATGACCCCTGGAATCTTCAGATGGATCCCAGGAAAACCGTCAACCAGGCCCTCTTCACCAGCCGACTCAACTACGGCAATGCTCTCTATGCCAGCATGTCCTCCCTGCTCCCATAGACTCCCGACAATACAGAACACCGCTGCCAGACTCATCCTAGAACATACCAGGCACACCCACATCACCCCCACCTCAGAAACCTCTACTGGCTCCACGTCCAGAACAGATGTAATGTCAAGCTCCTCAAGCATGCATACAAAGCCCTACATGATCAAGGATTGGACTACATCACCCACCGTCTACATGCCCACCAACCAACCTACCAGACACTTCCGCTCTTCCTCTCTGTCCCTCGCACACACACCCAGAATCAGGTGCAGCCGCAGCGGTTGCCGCTCTTTTTCCTAAATCACCGCCAAGGCCTGAAATGCCTTACCCCTCTGAATTGCACCCTCACTGGCAGACTTCAGAAAGAGACTCAAGACCTGGCTCTTAGATCCATTGCACCCCAGTGCCACAAGGTTGACAATGACGCACTCCACAAATAATTGATTGATTGATTGTAATTGTGGAAAATGTTTGGGCTAAAAGGGATAAGAGATAATAATAAAGTACTTGGTACAAGCATTGTAAGGGTATTGAGCTTTATGTGGACAACTACTTTCCTGTTCCAAAAATACCCATTCATAAACAGGGGCAAGTGGATGATCCATTGAGAATGGTGCCCCATTGGTGGGAGCCTCCATCAATTACGGCACGGCATTGCGTACTAAACTACCTTCGTTACCTAGCTGGGCTACCTAGCGCTGGAGTACACGGAAATCGAACTTACGTGATGTGTGCAAGGTGCACTCCACTTTCCATACTCCCTGATTGGTCAGCAAATCTGCCAGTCTTTCTGTAGTCGAGGCTGCTTCTGCTGTGGAGCAAAACACATTCTTGGAGAACATGCCCACTTAAAATGATTAAAACTGTGATGTTCTTGTGTCACAGACAGAAAATAAACTTACAAATTCGTAAGAGCCGTTTTTCCTCGTGCGATGCTAGCTAGTAAAATTATTACTGCCACCAACACCATCTTTATGAGGCCTCCGGGGTGAGTTCACTGCTCCCCACGTCAATATATGCAGTGATATTAATAGGCGCAAGAATAAGTATCGATGTTTATTTGCTCGTTAACCATTAATGTGCTTGAGAGCTGCAAAACAGAAGCGCAGCAGCATTTACTTCAGTCGTTCAAAGGAGTGGATTCATTTGGGGTTTGTTCAACTATTTGGAATATGTTTGCCATTTTTTGAATGGGTCTCAATTTGGTATTGTTGGCGTTGCATGTTTGTGTTTTTATATGCATCTAATGCACAGTAATTCGTATGCATTGCATCTTTGTGAGCTCTTCAGAGGCAATCTCTGATCCTGCAGACTGGTGACCAGTTTACATTGACGGACATCACTACATCCTTTTACTGCACTATCATGGCGCATTAACTGCAGCCTTTTACTGCACAATCATCGCGCATTTACTGCAGCCTTCTACTGCACAGTCATGGCGAGTTTACTGCAGTCCTATATTGCATACGCATGGCGAGTTTACGATTTAACACTATGCATGCTCTGCGCGCTTCATGGTGCCGAACTATACTGCAACACTTTCAGCTCTACACTGTCGTGGGTAGTTTACAGTAACAAACTCCCATGTAATCCTTGCAGCTCAGCACGCTCACTGCTCATTTACAGAGCTAAATTACAACATAATCCTTAACTCTCATGGCTGAAGTATAATGCCAGACTACAGTGCAATCCTTTCGGCTCTACACTTTCATGGCTAGTATATAGTAATACACTACAATGTAATAGTGTCAACCACGTCCTCTCAGTGCTTGTTTACTGTGCTCAACTACAATGTAATTTTTTCATCTGAGTGCTCTCAGGCTAGTATAAAATGCTAAGGTACAATGTAATACTGTCAGATGGGTACTCTCAGGCTAGATTATAGTGCTGCACTAATACATGATCTTTTCAGATGTGCACTCTTATGGCTAGTTTGCAGTGCTAAACTACAATGTAATCTTTTCAGCTGAGTACTCTTAGGCTATGATACAGTGCTAATGACAATGCAATCCTTTCAGATGAGTACTTTCGGGCTAGGATACAGTGCTGAACTACAATGCAATCATTTCAGCTGAGTGCTCCCAGGCTAGTTTACATTGCTAATCCACAATGTAATCCTTTCAGATGCGTACTCTCAGGCTAGTACACAGCTCTAAACTACAATGTAATCCTTTCAGATGAGTACTCTCAGGCTAGTAAAAAATGCTAAACTACAATGTAATCCTGTCAGATTAGTACTCTCAGGCTAGTAACAGTGCTAAACTACAATGTAATCCTTTCAGAAGAGTACACTCAGTCTAGTATGAAGTGCTAAAGTACTCCTAGCCTAGTTTACAGTGCTGCATAACATGATGTTTCCAGATGTGCACTCGTATGGCTAGTTTGCAGTGCTAAACTACAATGTAATCCTTTCAGATGCACACACTCATGGTTAGTTTACAATGCCACATTACATGTTTAGCTATGTTGTTATGTTACTTGTACATAGCACACCAACTGCCATATGGGAATTACATTTCAATGGAGCCAACAGTCTATGGCTACCCTGCAAGTTGCCTGAGTTGCTCAATGCAGAATAGAGGTTGACCAATCCCACTGACATGAATCATGAGCAGTGGAAGTGGCTGCACTTCCCTGCCAGGAGAATGCATCAACATCAATGGCCAATGGATGAATGTTCCAGGTGCTCAGCAGGTGAGACTCTAGGGCTCCACCAAGATGTCCACGAAACCACAGTTCATTAGGCATCTCCACAGCCTGGCAAATGCATGTGTCTGAGATGCAATGGGGGACGTTCATTGCTGATAGGGATTAAACCACCAATTGTCACATCTCCACCAGGCTGAATGCATGATAGAAGCACCACCTATAAATGATCTGCTGCATGACATGCGTGATGTGCAGTACTGGAGAGTGCTATCATGAGCACAACAATGCAGAATCACATGGCATGTCAGTGCCATGTTGCAGGCTCCCACAATATGTCCTCTGTGTGCCACTTGATCCATGGGTGCACAACAAAGATGATGCAATTCTGTGAGCACAGGGCTATCCATCTACAAGGAAAATCTGTACAATACTAAGTACATAAGCCCAGCGCCTTATCCAAAGTCACAGCTAGATGTAACATTTATTGGAGATCAGTACCTTTTTGACCATGGTTATACCCAACTATTTGGAATATTAGTGCTGTTTTGGACTTGTGTTCAGTGTCATGTCTACCATGTCCTGTTGGATGGTGGACTGGACTGTAGCAACAAATCAATCAATTCAAGCTTTTCCCTCTGTTATATACATAGACCAGGTAGTATTCATGAAGATACAACAAAAATTTAATAAAAGCAATAATGCAATTATTATGCAATCCTAGCCATTTCGTTAAGTCAGGCCACAGTACAGTGTAGCACTTCTAACACTTATTTGCAATGCCAACTCTAAAGCAATCCTTTCAGCTCCGCATTCTCAAGGTGGTCCAGCCCTGGCTGTCCATGATGCAGTCCATAGTGCAATCCTTTTGATCTGCTATTTTAACTCTGCATGTTCATTCAGTGCTAATAAAGCAGTATGGTACATATGCTAGTTACCGCTGCCAAAAAAGTGCACTGTCATCGTGATTTTTCAGTGCCACACTACGATGAAATCCTTTTAACTGTGAACTTTTGTGACTATCATATTGGGGCAGACTGTGGTACTGACCTTTGTCCTATCAGATTTACCCTTTCCTGGTTTGGTGGACCTATAGATTAAATTTAGCTTGCAGTGCGTGACGTGGAGGTTTTCATATGGACTCTGCATTCATTCTCACAGGCAAGAACAACCTGTCTGTACAGGGTAGCCCCGAAAGAGCTGCAGTAATTCTCAGGTAGGGTACCACCTCCCTTCGGGTCATTATGGACACTGGTTCGAGTCCCGGAGTTTTGTGAGCTAACCTCACCCCTTCTTGGTGTTGTAGTGTTGTTTCAATTCCCGTGAACTAAATAGACCAGCGCACACAAAATAAATTATTTGAGGGTGAAAATTTCACAACTGGAGACATCGTGATGACCCAGAGTGAGGTGATCATCCTTTTCCCAAGCCTAGTTTACCACCAACAGATTGTGACATAATGAATTGAAGAATGTGGTTCCACAAATTATGTTTCATTTCCTAAAGTGCAAAGTGTGAAAATGCCTTTGACTCTGCCTGATCAAAGAGAGCTTTTATTGCAAGACTATGATGTTTTTTTTTTATTTGGCACTCTATTTGTTTGGTTCCAGCATCAGCCCTTCGCACAACTCATTCAAACATTACTTTTAACTTTGACTGCAGGCAGGAGTGGCTCACGGCGCGTGGCATCGACGGCATGAGGGGAGAACAATTAATAATAAAACAAAAAAAAGTACCTGAATCCGCTGCCACCACCACTGAGCAGCTCCTCTTTCCTTAGTCGCAGGCACAGGCTCCCAGCCTGCCCTGTGGCCAATCTGAACGCTTCTGTCATGCTGCTCCGACCAATCGGAACGCTCAACCAGGGCGCTCCTAGGCAGAATGGGAGAGTCTGCCTGCTCTCTCCAACCTGATACTGCGGTGCCGGGTTGGACAGAGCTTTCTGCGCATGCGTGTTTGGCTGGCCTAAGACCGACGGCCAAACATACATGCGCACTGAGGGGGAGTGCTGAGCACTCCTTCTCTGTGCTTGTCTGCCCGTGGCCCTGCCCCTTCTACAATACAATGATAATAAACATAGTTTATTAACATTGTATTGCAGAAGTTTGGCAGCTGCTGCTGCTGGCGGGGGCAATGCCCCTCTGCATTAGCAGAGGAGCCGCCGTTTGCTGCAGGACTTTGTACATTTCTGTTAGCTCTGTTCTCTTGTAACTGGATTAATTCACAATACCAGGAGTTGGGACAATTCTTGGCAATCGGGTTTTCAGAGTTAACTTACAGAGTAAGTCTTTGAAACATTCCCCTTAGTAATGCACTCTCACAGTTAATTTACAGTTTCACCTTCTTTTTTTAGACTCTTGCATCAGCTCTATGTTGTTAGCTTACATTACCACAGTGTAAGAACATGTCTTCATCTTAGTGCTTTCATGGTAACTCACTCTGCAAATGAGAAGCAGCTCCTTCAAATATGTGTACTCATGGTTATTTTTCAGTAAAGAAATTGAAATCAATACCCTCATTTCTGATGTCTTACTGTTAATTTACTTTGAGACGTTTATTCTTGCAGTTTCCTCTTTGCACTCAAGGTTAGCTTGTTATGCCAGACTTTGAGTTAACCCTTGTAACAGTGCACTTATTGTTCACTTACAGCGCCTGTCATTAAAGCAATCCTTTCCGGTCCGATCTCTCATTGTTTTCAGAACAGAGTGAGACTCTGAGACAACCTTCCCTCTCACAATTTGCATAGAGTGCAGACAAAGAAATGAGGGAACTCGAAATGCTACTTTTCGGTATTATCACCATCCTCATGAGCATAAAAATGAAAAACAAACTTCTGAGCTATTTTTATTACATTGCATATGCACAACTTAGATAAGTTAGTCATCTTTTTTGCCTGGTGCTCAATATTTATAGAATAGGCTTTAAGATTTCATGAATTACATCATTTCGGCTTTCAGTGACTTGAACCAAAAGAAAACCATGACAGATTGTTTGATACCTTGAAAAAGTACGACGTTGTGCTAACGTAGGAAACACCCCAAAAGACTGTGTGCCCACCTTCATCATTTTCTCTTGCTCATTGATCCCATCCGCAGCCTTTCCCCTTCAACCTATTCATCCATCCTTTATTTCATTCTGCACAATTTTTGTTTTTCTTCATAAACTCTCCACTTTTTGTGACTGTTTTTGTTAATTTTGGCCAAAAAAAATTCTCTTTTTTTTTCTTTCCCTTTTTTTAATACACTTGCACTTTCTCTTTGACTTTCACTTTTGAATTCATCTTTTGCACCTTCATTATTCCTTCTTTCTTTCTTTTTTCTTTCATTCTCCCATTCAGTTTTTTCCTACATATGTCTCTTTTCCATTGTAGTCTTATTTCATCATTCCTTCACCACTCCTTTTATTAGTTTCTTCCAACATCGTGTTTTTCTATCTCCTTCAGTTTTAGTTTCATCCTGCCTTTCATCTGTTTGTTTTCCTTTCAGACATGATCCCTTCTTATTTGTATCTTATTCCCTTCCCTTTCTTTCTTTTCTTTCCTCATTCTATCTTGCTTCCTCCTTTTTCTCCCCCTCTCCTAACTTCTGATGATTTGATCCTACTCCTTTTCTTTCCACGATATATCTTTTGTTTTCCTTTCTCCCTTCAGTTATTCCGTACTTTCATCTTCCATTACTGCCTTTCCTTCCACCTTCCTTCTGCGTCTCTATTTTCCCTCCTTCTTCACTTCCCTCTTCTGTGCAGTGCCCTTATTTACATCCAACGTTTCTATGACAGGTTTGAGCAGCCCAGGCGGGGGCGGAGAGATCTGTGACTAAAGTGGCATTAAACAGTGGCTAACAAGCAAAGACGTTGTGCTACTGAAACTGGTGGGGGCCGGTGTGGGAAAGGGAATTAGGTGGAAGCATTGTTTTTCAATATGAGCAGTCATGTAGTTTTGACAGCAGCAATTCATCATGGCTGTGAATAGAGCAATGTTTTGCCTCTCGGCCTGAAAGACAGACTGGTTAAACTTTTACCTGGAGCTCTGAAGAAGGATTCGGCAGCGGTGTAGAAGAATCAGCTACCCACGCACCCTACACCCGCTGTATCTCTCCCCTCGTCTGTGATGGGGGCGGGACATTTCCAAACAGCTTGTGGCCATCAGTTTGGGACCCACACAACAAAGTGACAGCCCACAGGGAAGCGAAGGACAGGACCGGGACAACATTAAACTTCCGGTGTCTGGAATGCTTGTTGCCATTCTGTGGGAAGGCCTTGGAATGTGACTTTTGCGAGGAGGAACTAAAGATTCGCATTTATCTTAGTTGAGCTAGAAACACATGTTTGGAGAACAGTTGTCGAGAAAGAGAGTCGGCGTCTAAAGACATGATCATGGATGCGAGTTGGCTGCCACTCGAGAGAAACTATGGCAGCGAAGGAAATCATATATGCTGATATTTGGGAATATATTAGTGTGATGTATGCCCAATGATTTACTTAGGTTCAAAAGGCATCATTTAAAAGTTGAAAAGTATCCTTATTGTCTGACAGATATTGCAAATCTCACTCATTGGGTGAGTGTCACACTGAGTCTCATATTCGGGAATCATCACTTTAATTAATTATCGCAATTTATGTTGGATTTGGTCAAGATGTTATACTTTCCTTTCACTGCTGTGGTCTTTATGGTCAAGATTGTATTCTTTCCCTGCACCACTGTGGTTTCCAGATACCCTATGGTTGCTGTCACAACAAGTACATTATTGTACATTTCAGTACTGGTAACGCTATTGCAGCTTTAATCCAACTGAGTTTGAAAAATTCCAGTTCACGTTAGCCACTGGGATACCATGTTAGCCTAACGAACGAGGTAGGTGGTCCCAAAATGTTTAAGTTTTTAACCACTTGCCCACGTCGAAAAACTCACATGGCGGGCCTTTCAAAAAGGTTCAGGGATTTGTACGACATCGTGGGAGGAGGGGGTGATCTTGACATTTATGGGGGTCGGATTGGCTCCAACCTCCATCAACTATTTTGTAACCCCATTTCAGGAGGCCAAAGTTCAGCTGAGGTACTGCTTGACTGCTATTCTCGAGCTCTGGAGGGGCGACCAATTACTAAATATCTGCAAAATCCAGCAACAACAAGAAGATCCTTTGTCAGGCTCTGTGTTGCGTACTTATGCCGCCCTTGTTCAGAGTTTGCTGGAGTGCCAAGCCAGACTAATTGTAGGGAGTCCCGTGGACTAGACAAGAGGTTCGTATGGTTTCCAAGGGGTCAATTACTAGTGCAGATGGTATGTGTTCACCAATTACCGCTCTTGGTGGTGGTTTAGCATCAATAGCTGTCTACCATCCCTGGTAAAATATTTCCCGAGGGCTTCAGGGCACTTTCTGCAGCTCCTTTTGCCTCCTTGATCTACCTTTGGGGATTCCTCTTCGACAGCAATTCTTTGCAGCAGGTGACCACGCAGTGATAAGATAAGTCAGTGAGGTAAACACTACTGACACCTGCAGGTTTCTGGTGATCACACTGGAGCAAGGTCCAGTTGTCCTTTAATTCGAGGTTGGTAAAATGAGAATCATTAAATGCAGTATCTACGGTTTACAGCCCTATAGAGTGATAACAAATAGCATAGGATGAGCTAGAAAACAGCATAGGTACGGATGATGTTGGATACTATTATTACCAGTATTATTAATAGTAGAAGTAGTAATAGTAGTATATTTTAGGCTTTTTTCCAGCCTCTGGGAGACAGGCAGAATGCACTTCAGTCCCACAAAGCACCAATAATCTAGACAGGTCCAGCCTGTGTAATTATGCAATTTCACGAGGGTATCCCCAGCCTTTGCACTTAGTCCATGCCAGCTAGGTCAGCAGCTCAGTGCCAATCAAATCTGACGTAGATTTGAAAAATCTGGCACCTGCCCAATCAGGCACAACTAATCTTCTCTAGATTTTTTCCTTCATTGGAAAGGGTGGATTTCGATTCTTAAGCCACTTTTCAAAACCTTGTGAATGGTCTATTCTGTTTCTGTGCTGAAGAAGCCCAACTCTCCTAGTGACATGGTTTGCAGGTGGTCACAAGTGTATTGTATGCACGCTCCTCCTCACACACAAACACACTCCAGTGGTACGATTCGGCCTAAGGACATTCCATGACAACATCTATAAACAATAGTGTCAACCTTATGTACTCAATATTTTAATGCCTATTCACTTGTTTCTGACAGGATTGGATCTTCGAAACTTCAAAGTCTGCCTTATTTTCACATTGTCCTTACGCTTCCTGATAATGGAGGACAGCTGACCCTGCCTCACCTTTTACCGCAGGATGTTTTTGGTCCAACACCATATCTGTAATTATCCCCTTGATGTTTCCTTGAAGCCTTTCAATTAGTGTTGATCTGATGTGACTCCTGTTATCAAAAGGTGGGACGTATAAAAATGATGGGGGGGTAGTATCAGTGCCTAAGAGAGAGACTATCAGGGGAAGAACTCACACTAGCTCTTTAGTAGGAGTACTAGTGAGATGGTGGATGAATGTGTCCATTCAGAATGCAAGGGCCGGCTTTAGGGGGGTGCAACTGGAGCGGCTACACTGGATGCTGACCTGGAGAGGCGGCACTGACCTCCAGGGGGCTGCTGTGTTTATCAATCACTTACGTTCAGGCAGCAATAAAAAGGTCTGGATAACTCTTGTGATTAATGTTCCTGCTACCAAGAGAGATCTAGTTTTGTATAGTGGCAGTTTTGATTCGCCATAAAGTAGCTCAGAGGGTTAACACGCCTACTACAAAGAACAGATCTGTATTTTATGTGGGTGGATAAGTGGATTAGTAAAGCCAGCCTTTATCTGTGCTTTAAAACAAATGAAAGGTATGTGAGAGAGTGGCTATGGAGAGATGATGGGCTCTTTGGCAGGGCGGTAGTGAGGGAATCCGAGGAGGAGGTCAAGGGAGAGGGTTGACAAAAAAGTTTGTCCCACCAGGAACCACCAGCGCTAAAGCCAGCCCTGCTAAAGGCCATTTATGTAATGCCTTTTCTTTACTTTCCCCACACCCTGCACTCAGACTCAACCTTGTGGGATTGAAAGTGATATACAAAAACACTAAATTAAATAGCTAAAATAAATGCAGGCTACGTTTCCATGCAACCTGCTCAAGTCATAATGTAGGAAGGCCTGTTTGATGTGGGTTAGCATGAGCCCTAGACGAAATGTAAATTACCCCAAGGACTGTGAAAAATGGGTGGTACACCCGATAAATAATATTCTCCTCGGTGAAAATACACAGAATATTGTAGTCAGAAGAATAAATTATGCACTGCACAAGAAACCCAACAAAACATCACTATCTTGTGTGAATTTTTTACACGAGGTATGCCCTTTCATATAATCAAGCAGATGATTTCAAAGTATATTTCAGATACAACAAACCAATCACGATGAAAATGGTTGCAATTTTTCACCCTGAGGGCAAAAATGGAGAGCCCGATAGAGACCCGTCTCAGAACCTGCATTTTAGAACTGCCAGTGCTGAGCACCGGCAGGACCTGGTCCACTTAAAGCCCTGCAACAAGGATTCCGCACCCCGTGGCCTCTGGAAAGCTGGTGACGCTACGGCAGAGTCGGTGGCGTGTCACGTAAGGATCGGGCGTGTGATCGAGTCTTCACCGCCCTACTTTCTTTTTAAGGGGAAGTGGGCCAGAGAAACACACTGCTTTCCAAAACCTCTCACGCTGTCCCCACAACAGAGGAGCGCGAGGCGAAAAGCGATAGTCCAGAAAGAAGGAGCCAAGAACCACGCAGAGTCGAACAGAAATGTTTGTCTCTTTAAATGAAACAGCTCTGGAGAACTTTATTAGGCGCATCCAACACTTAGGTTAATACATTTTTGGCAGCCGGGAGTGTGATAGCAGCAGATCTGACGGTGACAGGGCAAGTTCTCACCTCTGATCCGCGGTGTTCGCCGTAATGAGAGGCTGGTGAGAATTATGCTAATATATTCCGAGGTGTGGGACAAAATTGAGTTTTAAGCCTTTTTAATGACTCTATTTACAGTAACTGTGGGGAGGTGCAGGAAGGCCTTGCTAATAATGAGTTTTTTTATTGCTTCTCTTTAGAGGGAGGGCTGCAGGCCAGGGAGGGCGTGTTGGGTGAAATTCGTAACAGCACCTGGGGAGTAGGGAGGTGAGCACTAGAGGTGAGATAAGTGGGCAAGAGGCAGGGCTGGCAAGAAGGTGGGCTCCTCCGCCTACAACTCTAGGCGGTCTTCAGGTGCCTCATTTGCAACATGATTTTCCCCCATGGGAGACTTTGAATGATACTGGGCTCAGGCTGAACATCACCTCACCTTTGAGTGCATGATATCAGAGGGTTTCTTGATGATAAAAATACTGAGACCATCTAACCAGGAAGTGCAGACTTCCGCTCCCATGTTTTAAGTTCTAGGGGGCGTATTTAAGAGCCCCGCAGTGCAGGCGTAAAAAGGAGGCTTCCATTGGTTACAATGGGCCTTTGGGAGCTTTGCAGGATTAGCGTAAAATTTTTTTACGTTAATCCTGCAAAGCGCTGGACTGGTGTCAAACATTTTGATGCAAATCCCCTAAATATTGCCATGGTATTTTAAATACGGTATTTTAAATACAGCTGTCACATGGTGGCATTAGGGGGGCTCAAAGGGGCACAAGTAAAGTGGCACTGCACTGTGTGCAGCACCACTTTTCTTAACCCCTTCGCTGCCAGGCCTTTTCCCCCTCCTGTGCCAGACCTTTTTTTGCCTATTTGGGGCAGTTCGCGCTTAGGCCCTCATAACTTTTTGTCCACATAAGCTAACCAAGCCAAATTTGCGTCCTTTTTTTCCAACATCCTAGGGATTCTAGAGGTACCCAGACTTTGTGGGTTCCCCTGAAGGAGGCCAAGAAATTGGCCAAAATACAGTGAAAATTTCGTTTTTTTCAAAAAAATTGGAAAAAGTGGCTGCAGAAGAAGGCTTGTGGTTTTTCCCCTGAAAATGGCATCAACAAAGGGTTTGCGGTGCTAAACTCAGCAGCTTCCCAGCTTTCAGGAACAGGCAGACTTGAATCAGAAAACCCAATTTTTCAACACAATTTTGGCATTTTACTGGGGCATACCCCATTTGTGCAATTTTTTGTGCTTTCAGCCTCCTTCCAGTCAGTGACAGGAATGGTCATGAAACCAATGCTGGATCCCAGAAACCTAAACATTTCTGAAAAGTAGACAAAATTCTGAATTCAGCAAGGGGTCATTTGTGTAGATCCTACAAGGGTTTCCTACAGAAAATAACAGCTGAAAAAGAAAAATATTGAAATTGAGGTGAAAAAACCATCAATTTTTCTCTACGTTTTACTCTGTAACTTTTCCCTGCAATGTCAGATTATCGAAAGCAATATACCGTTACGTCTGCTGGACTCCTCTGGTTGCGGGGATATATAGGGTTTGTAGGTTCATCAAGAACCCGAGGAACCCAGAGCCAATAAATGAGCTGCACCCTGCAGTGCGTTTTCATTCTATACCGGGTATACAGCAATTCATTTGCTGAAATATAAGGAGTAAAAAATTGCTATCAAGAAAACCTTTGCATTTCCAAAAAGGGCACAAGATAAGGTGTTGAGGAGCAGTGGTTATTTGCACATCTCTGAATTCCGGGGTGACCATAGTAGCACGTGAATTACAGGGAATTTCTCAAATAGATGTCTTTTTTACACACACTCCTATATTTGGAAGGAAAAAATGTAGAGAAAGACAAGGGGCAATAGTACTTGTTTTGCTAATCTATGTTCCCCCAAGTCTCCCGATAAAAATGGTACCTCACTTGTGTGGGTAGGCCTAGCACCCGCGACAGGATATGCCCCAAAACACAACGTGGACACATCACAGAAAACAGAGCTGTTTTTAGCAAAGTGACTACCTGTAGATTTTGGCCTCTAGCTCAGCCGCCACCTAGGGAAACCTACCAAACCTGTGCATTTCTGAAAACTAGAGACCTAGGGGAATCCAAGGAGGGGTGACTTGTGTGGCTCGGACCAGGTTCTGTTACCCAGAATCCTTTGCAAACCTCAAAATTTGGCTAAAAAAACACATGTTCCTCACATTTCTGTGGCAGAATGTTCTGGAATCTGAGAGGAGCCACAAATTTCCTTCCACCCAGCGTTCCCCCACGTCTCCCGATAAAAATGATACCTCACTTGTGTGGGTAGGCCTAGCACCCGCGACAGGATATGCCCCAAAACACAACGTGGACACATCACAGAAAACAGAGCTGTTTTTAGCAAAGTGACTACCTGTAGATTTTGGCCTCTAGCTCAGCCGCCACCTAGGGAAACCTACCAAACCTGTGCATTTCTGAAAACTAGAGACCTAGGGGAATCCAAGGAGGGGTGACTTGTGTGGCTCGGACCAGGTTCTGTTACCCAGAATCCTTTGCAAACCTCAAAATATGGCTAAAAAAACACATGTTCCTCACATTTCTGTGGCAGAAAGTTCTGGAATCTCAGAGGAGCCACAAATTTCCTTCCACCCAGCGTTCCCCCACGTCTCCCGATAAAAATGATACCTCACTTGTGTGGGTAGGCCTAGCACCCGCGACAGGATATGCCCCAAAACACAACGTGGACACATCACAGAAAACAGAGCTGTTTTTAGCAAAGTGACTACCTGTAGATTTTGGCCTCTAGCTCAGCCGCCACCTAGGGAAACCTACCAAACCTGTGCATTTCTGAAAACTAGAGACCTAGAGGAATCCAAGGAGGGGTGACTTGTGTGGCTCGGACCAGGTTCTGTTACCCAGAATCCTTTGCAAACCTCAAAATTTGGCTAAAAAAACACATGTTCCTCACATTTCTGTGGCAGAAAGTTCTGGAATCTGAGAGGAGCCACAAATTTCCTTCCACCCAGCGTTCCCCCACGTCTCCCGATAAAAATGATACCTCACTTGTGTGGGTAGGCCTAGCGCCCGCGACAGGATATGCCCCAAAACACAACGTGGACATATCACAGAAAACAGAGCTGTTTTTAGCAAAGTGACTACCTGTAGGTTTTGGCCTCTAGCTCAGCCGCCACCTAGGGAAACCTACCAAACCTGTGCATTTCTGAAAACTAGAGACCTAGGGGAATCCAAGGAGGGGTGACTTGCGGGGCTCGGACCAGGTTCTGTTACCCAGAATCCTTTGCAAACCTCAAAATTTGGCTAAAAAAACACATGTTCCTCACATTTCTGTGGCAGAAAGTTCTGGAATCTGAGAGGAGCCACAACTTTCCTTCCACCCAGCGTTCCCCCACTTCTCCCGATAAAAATGATACCTCACTTGTGTGGGTAGGCCTAGCGCCCGCGACAGGATATGCCCCAAAACACAACGTGGACATATCACAGAAAACAGAGCTGTTTTTAGCAAAGTGACTACCTGTAGATTTTGGCCTCTAGCTCAGCCGCCACCTAGGGAAACCTACCAAACCTGTGCATTTCTGAAAACTAGAGACCTAGGGGAATCCAAGGAGGGGTGACTTGCGGGGCTCGGACCAGGTTCTGTTACCCAGAATCCTTTGCAAATCTCAAAATTTGGCTAAAAAAACACATGTTCCTCACATTTCTGTGGCAGAAAGTTCTGGAATCTGAGAGGAGCCACAAATTTCCTTCCACCCAGCGTTCCCCCACGTCTCCCGATAAAAATGATACCTCACTTGTGTGGGTAGGCCTAGCGCCCGCGACAGGATATGCCCCAAAACCCAACGTGGACATATCACAGAAAACAGAGCTGTTTTTAGCAAAGTGACTACCTGTAGATTTTGGCCTCTAGCTCAGCCGCCACCTAGGGAAACCTACCAAACCTGTGCATTTCTGAAAACTAGAGACCTAGGGGAATCCAAGGAGGGGTGACTTGCGGGGCTCGGACCAGGTTCTGTTACCCAGAATCTTTGCAAACCTCAAAATTTGGCTAAAAAAACACATGTTCCTCACATTTCTGTGGCAGAAAGTTCTGGAATCTGAGAGGAGCCACAAATTTCCTTCCACCCAGCGTTCCCCCACGTCTCCCGATAAAAATGATACCTCACTTGTGTGGGTAGGCCTAGCGCCCGCGACAGGATATGCCCCAAAACACAACGTGGACATATCACAGAAAACAGAGCTGTTTTTAGCAAAGTGACTACCTGTAGATTTTGGCCTCTAGCTCAGCCGCCACCTAGGGAAACCTACCAAACCTGTGCATTTCTGAAAACTAGAGACCTAGGGGAATCCAAGGAGGGGTGACTTGCGGGGCTCGGACCAGGTTCTGTTACCCAGAATCCTTTGCAAATCTCAAAATTTGGCTAAAAAAACACATGTTCCTCACATTTCTGTGGCAGAAAGTTCTGGAATCTGAGTGGAGCCACAAATTTCCTTCCACCCAGCGTTCCCCCACGTCTCCCGATAAAAATGATACCTCACTTGTGTGGGTAGGCCTAGCGCCCGCGACAGGATATGCCCCAAAACACAACGTGGACATATCACAGAAAACAGAGCTGTTTTTAGCAAAGTGACTACCTGTAGATTTTGGCCTCTAGCTCAGCCGCCACCTAGGGAAACCTACCAAACCTGTGCATTTCTGAAAACTAGAGACCTAGGGGAATTTAAGGAGGGGTGACTTGCGGGGCTCGGACCAGGTTCTGTTACCCAGAATCCTTTGCAAACCTCAAAATTTGGCTAAAAAAACACATGTTCCTCACATTTCTGTGGCAGAAAGTTCTGGAATCTGAGAGGAGCCACAAATTTCCTTCCACCCAGCGTTCCCCCACGTCTCCCGATAAAAATGATACCTCACTTGCGTGGGTAGGCCTAGCGCCCGCGACAGGATATGCCCCAAAACACAACGTGGACATATCACAGAAAACAGAGCTGTTTTTAGCAAAGTGACTACCTGTATATTTTGGCCTCTAGCTCAGCCGCCACCTAGGGAAACCTACCAAACCTGTGCATTTCTGAAAACTAGAGACCTAGGGGAATCCAAGGAGGGGTGACTTGCGGGGCTCGGACCAGGTTCTGTTACCCAGAATCCTTTGCAAATCTCAAAATTTGGCTAAAAAAACACATGTTCCTCACATTTCTGTGGCAGAAAGTTCTGGAATTTGAGAGGAGCTACAAATTTCCTTCCACCCAGCGTTCCCCCATGTCTCCCGATAAAAATGATACCTCACTTGTGTGGGTAGGCCTAGCGCCCGCGACAGGATATGCCCCAAAACACAACGTGGACACATCACAGAAAACAGAGCTGTTTTTAGCAAAGTGACTACCTGGAGATTTTGGCCTCTACCTCAGCCGACACCTAGGGAAACCTACCAAACCTGTACATTTCTGAAAACTAGAGACCTAGGGGAATCCAAGGAGGGGTGACTTGTGTGGCTCGGACCAGGTTCTGTTACCCAGAATCCTTTGCAAACCTCAAAATTTGGCTAAAAAAACACATGTCCCTCACATTTCTGTGGCAGAAAGTTCTGGAATCTGAGAGGAGCTACAAATTTCCTTCCACCCAGCGTTCCCCAAGTCTCCCGATAAAAATGATACCTCACTTGCGTGGGTAGGCCTAGCGCCCGCGACAGGATATGCCCCAAAACACAACGTGGACATATCACAGAAAACAGAGCTGTTTTTAGCAAAGTGACTACCTGTAGATTTTGGCCTCTAGCTCAGCCGCCACCTAGGGAAACCTACCAAACCTGTGCATTTCTGAAAACTAGAGACCCAGGGGAATCCAAGGAGGGGTGACTTGCGGGGCTCGGACCAGGTTCTGTTACCCAGAATCCTTTGCAACTCTCAAAATTTGGCTAAAAAAACACATGTTCCTCACATTTCTGTGGCAGAAAGTTCTGGAATCTGAGAGGAGCCACAAATTTCCTTCAACCCAGCGTTCCCCCACGTCTCCCGATAAAAATGATACCTCACTTGTGTGGGTAGGCCTAGCGCCCGCGACAGGATATGCCCCAAAACACAACGTGGACATATCACAGAAAACAGAGCTGTTTTTAGCAAAGTGACTACCTGTAGATTTTGGCCTCTAGCTCAGCCGGCACCTAGGGAAACCTACCAAACCTGTGCATTTCTGAAAACTAGAGACCTAGGGAAATCCAAGGAGGGGTGACTTGTGTGGCTCGGACCAGGTTCTGTTACCCAGAATCCTTTGCAAACCTCAAAATTTGGCTAAAAAAACACATGTTCCTCACATTTCTGTGGCAGAAAGTTCTGGAATCTGAGAGGAGCCACAAATTTCCTTCCACCCAGCGTTCCCCCATGTCTCCCGATAAAAATGATACCTCACTTGTGTGGGTAGGCCTAGCGCCCGCGACAGGATATGCCCCAAAACACAACGTGGACACATCACAGAAAACAGAGCTGTTTTTAGCAAAGTGACTACCTGGAGATTTTGGCCTCTAGCTCAGCCGCCACCTAGGGAAACCTACCAAACCTGTACATTTCTGAAAACTAGAGACCTAGGGGAATCCAAGGAGGGGTGACTTGTGTGGCTCGGACCAGGTTCTGTTACCCAGAATCCTTTGCAAACCTCAAAATTTGGCTAAAAAAACACATGTCCCTCACATTTCTGTGGCAGAAAGTTCTGGAATCTGAGAGGAGCTACAAATTTCCTTCCACCCAGCGTTCCCCCAAGTCTCCCGATAAAAATGATACCTCACTTGCGTGGGTAGGCCTAGCGCCGGCGACAGGAAACACCCCAAAGCGCAACGTGGACACATCCTAAATTTTGGAAAAAAACAGAGGTGTTTATTGCGAAGTGCCTACCTGTAGATTTTGGCCTCTAGCTCAGCCGGCACCTAGGGAAACCTACCAAACCTGTGCATTTCTGAAAACTAGAGACCTAGGGGAATCCAAGGAGGGGTGACTTGCGGGGCTCGGACCAGGTTCTGTTACCCAGAATCCTTTGCAAACCTCAAAATTTGGCTAAAAATACACATGTTACTCACATTTCTGTGGCAGAAAGTTCTGGAATCTGAGAGGAGCCACAAATTTCCTTCTACCCAGCGTTCCCCCAAGTCTCCCGATAAAAATGATATCTCACTTGCGTGGGTAGGCCTAGCGCCGGCGACAGGAAACACCCCAAAGCGCAACGTGGACACATCCTAAATTTTGGAAAAAAACAGAGGTGTTTTTTGCGAAGTGCCTACCTGTAGATTTTGGCCTCTAGCTCAGCCGGCACCTAGGGAAACCTATGAAACCTGTGCATTTCTGAAAACTAAAGACCTAGGGGAATCCAAGGAGGGGTGACATGCGGGGCTCGGACCAGGTTCTGTTACCCAGAATCCTTTGCAAACCTCAAAATTTGGCTAAAAAAACACATGTCCCTCACATTTCTGTGGCAGAAAGTTCTGGAATCTGAGAGGAGCTACAAATTTCCTTCCACCCAGCGTTCCCCCAAGTCTCCCGATAAAAATGATACCTCACTTGCGTGGGTAGGCCTAGCGCCGGCGACAGGAAACACCCCAAAGCGCAACGTGGACACATCCTAAATTTTGGAAAAAAACAGAGGTGTTTTTTGCGAAGTGCCTACCTGTAGATTTTGGCCTCTAGCTCAGCCGGCACCTAGGGAAACCTACCAAACCTGTGCATTTCTGAAAACTAGAGACCTAGGGGAATCCAAGGAGGGGTGACTTGCGGGGCTCGGACCAGGTTCTGTTACCCAGAATCCTTTGCAAACCTCAAAATTTGGCTAAAAATACACATGTTACTCACATTTCTGTGGCAGAAAGTTCTGGAATCTGAGAGGAGCCACAAATTTCCTTCTACCCAGCGTTCCCCCAAGTCTCCCGATAAAAATGATACCTCACTTGTGTGGGTAGGACTAGCGCCCACGAAAGGAAAGGGCCCAAAACACAACGTGGACACATCACATTTTTTTATAAAAAGCAGTGCCTACCTGTGGATTTTGGCCTGTAGCTCAGCCGACACCTGAGGAAACCTAGCAAACCAGTGCATTTTTGAAAACTAGAAACCCAGGGGAATCCAAGATGGGGTGACTTGCGGGGCTCTGACCAGGTTATGTTACCCAGAATCCTTTGCAAACATCAAAATTTGGCCCAAAAAACACTTTTTCCTCTCATTTCGGTGACAGAAAGTTCTGGAATCTGAGAGGAGCCACAAATTTCCTTCCACCCAGCGTTCCCCTAAGTCTCTCGATAAAAATGGTACATCACTTCTGTGGGTAGGCCTAGCGCCCACAAAAGGAAATGGCCCAAAACACAACGTGGACACAACATATTTTTTCACAGAAAACAGAGGTGTTTTTTGCAAGGTGCCTACCTGTGGTGTTTGGCCTGTAGCTCAGCCGGCCCCAGGGGGGGGGGGGGGCAGAAATGGCCTAAAATAAATTTGCCCCCCCAACACCCACCCCCCCCCGGGAGCGACCCTTGCCTACGGGGTCGCTCCCCCTGCGTGACATTGGCGCCAAAAAACAAATCCCCGGTGCCTAGTGGTTTCTGCCCCCTTGGGGGCAGATTGACCTAAAATTGGCCAATCTGCCCCCAGGGGGGCAGAAATGGTCTAAATACAATTTGCCCCCCCCAGGGGAGCGACCCTTGCCTGATGGGTCGCTCCCCATCTCTAAAAAAAGAAACAACAAAAAAAAAAAAACACAAAAAATAAATTGCCCTGGTGCCTAGAGTGTTCTGCCCCCCCCCTGAGGAAATTCGATTTTTAATACGATCGTATCGACCCGCCATTTTGTGGCCCGCCGCCATTTTATGTTGCCTTCACTCAGGCAGCACAGCGAACGAAGTCCATTCTGCCTTTTCTGCTTATTCTGCAACATGGTGTTCAAAACAGCCTTCTGCCTCTATCTTTACAAGGCTGGTATTAAGGTCTGACCGAGTACACTAATCCCTGTTTGGTTTTCTAATCCTTGTTTCAACTATCTGTAGGCTCACACTATTCTCCGCCGATCTTATCTTATCGTCTGGCCTTCGCTGTCCTTTGCTAGTATTCTCTCATTTCACAACTGTCCTCCAAACGCACACAAACTTATCGCACCACATGCAACTTCGTTGTGGATCGGTTAATGAATTAGTTCAAGGGAGGGGTGACAAACACAGCTGGAGGGGAGGCAACCTTAAGTCACTTGATACTTTGTTTTTCAATTCCTTCTATTGGTGCTGTCTTGTTTTCCGACATTTCTATTGGCTCTGTTCTATCTTTACATTATTCTTACTGGCTCCTTTCTATGTGTTCTGGGAGTGTATGTAGTTAATAAATGGTTTTTATACGGTATATAAGATTGTGCGCCACAAAGTAAAGTGGCAGTCTCCTGAGAACATACCTTGTGTACTTCTTGGACAACTGTACTAGCTGCAGCTAATAAAATCTGATCTTTTACGCCTGACAGAGTGTCCCGTGTCTCTGTTAGTTGAGGCAGGTGAATCCAAGAAGATTTCAGGCGTACCCTGCGCCGCCAGGCCCATAAGGTTCTGGTTCTTCAACTGGCGCCCAACGTGGGGCGGCTTCAGCGGTACCGGTTCTGCCTGAAGGTCGTGAGGAACCCCGCAAGAAAATTCTGGAGGAATCGCGAGCCACGTCAAGCGACCCCTGTATGTCGAAGTGGTCCGAAGGTCTTTTTCAGCGCGGTTACTCCTTCCTGACGGCTACTGACGACTGCTGCCCTGACTGCCGCCCTGCCTTGGCCCTTTCTTTGATGATGTATGGTAAAGCGAGACGATAGACGGGCCTCTGTTGGTGTAAGAAGACATCCTTAGTTAAGTATTTGGTGGGTCGCGCCCACAAATTTTGGTCTTTGTTTTGTCCTTAGGTCCTTAGATTTGGCCATTGCAGTGGCCAAAGCCGAGGGGTAAGTGCATTTGTGCTGTGTAAACTGAAAGTTTTACCCCCTTGATGTTTGTGAACAGCCAGTAAAAATCGTGAGATGTCTGGTCTGACTAAGTTTGGAAAACTTTGTTGCTTTGGTTGTAATAGGGACTCCCAGCTTGAGGACTCCTGTCCGATTCCTTTGGTTGGAACTCCCACATATGAGCTCTATTCTAAACATGGTGTTGGTCCTATTGCCTTTAATAAGACATGGACCCGATATACAAAGAAAGATGGTGTTTTAAAATGGCCAGAAAATGGTAGTTTCGAAACTGATGTGCTAGATAATTTAGAAGCAACGTTATTTAAAAGAAAAGCCCGGCCGGCAATGTTTGACTCTTTTCGCCTTTGGCGTAAGGAAGCCAAACAGAGAGAAATTAAACAAGCGAAACGAGATAGGAAAACACAGAGAATGACGATTATACAGGCTGCTCAGCAATTCAAAGATGATGAAATAGATAATGCAATGGAAATTTCAGACAGACAGCATCGAATGGCAATAGATAAATGCTATCCGACGTTGCCTATCTCTTCCCTTGATAAGAGAAAAGATTTTGAGGAAGATCCCTTAATGTCCCACTTATTGAAATTGCCTCCGCCCTATGTACAAGGTGCTAATGCACCCCCGATGTTACAGCCTGTTCAGCCGCCAGTTGTGCTTCCGCCTGCTCCAGCTTTTCCACATTTGCCTCCTCAAGTATTGCCTATGCCAGCTTTGCCTTTAACTCCTTTGCCTTCTGCTCCTTTGGCAATTCCTAATGCTCCTTTAGTTAATTCACCTAATACCTTGTCCCCTATCCTTATGTCAAATTCTCCATCTATGCGTAAGCGATTTGCAGATACTGTCTCTGGTCTCTTATCACCTTTCTTTGAAGCTTTAAATGTGTCTCCAGCTTTTTCTCGAAGACAGTCTCGTAGTCAATTCCCAGACTCCGAAGAGCGAGAAAAATTGGACTCACTTGCTTGTAGATGGATCAAGAAGGGTCCCCAATATAGTACGTCTGATATTATGTCCACCTTTCTGCAATGGAATGCACCTACGCAGAGATATGTTTTTAAAGTTATGTGCGATACTCTCGCTAAAGAATGGGAGGATATGAATTTGGGTTCGGTCCCACAGGATCTGTTAGATGTTCAGGCTGACTTTGACAAAGGACTTATTGTGGGTCCTAAGGTTGAAAACGCTGTCAGAACACTTATTTCTTTCAGATCCCTATTGTTCTCACAGACTTTTCCTGATTCTGATCCTTCAGTTAGGACAGCACTGAAAAACTATCCCATGAGAGAGGTTTCTCCAATATGGAAGGAAGAAGTTGCAGCAGCAGTTGCTAATCCAGCTATTCCTGCGCATTTTCAGCGCATATGGGTACATGTCCCCTGGAAAAGGTCTGAAGTTTTAGCACTTAAACAGTCACTCCCAGATCCACGCAAAAATCCTGCTGGTTACTATAAAGAGTTGTCGCAAACAGTTGATGCATGTACTATGAATCTAGCAGATATTGACATGTTGATGGGAAATGTAGTTCCACAGACAATATGGGCTAAAATTCGTAGAGAGGATCACGCTCAAGAATTAGGCGGCGATTGGAACGCTATTATTGCCGCAGATAGAGGTCAAGTAGGTGGTGCAAAGCCCGACGCTTTGATCTCAGAACTCCCTGGTAGGATTATTACATTAATGAAAACAATGATGCCTGCTTTGAGAGTTAATTGGGATAAGCTAGCAGCATGTAAACAAAAGAAAGATGAAAGTGTTTCCGATTTCTTTACCCGATTCGAGGAGACATTCATTGATCACAGTGGTCAAGATATGGCTACAGAAGGGGGACAGCGATTATTTGTGGATAAGTTCGTATATAACTTGCTTCCTGAACTATCACACAAGCTAAAAGACTCCGAGAGTTCATGGGCAGTTTCTTCTTCCGCCCAGATATTGGCTACTGCACAATATTATGAAAATAGAGACAAAGAAGAAAGGGAAAAACAAGAGAAAAAGACGAAAGAATTAAAAACTAAAGTTCTCTTGCAACAGGCTTATCCTCCTCGTTATGTTCAGCCTCAGTTTCAACAGCCTCCGCAGTTTCAGAGGTTGTATCAAAAGCCTGAACCATTCATTCCAAGACCTTTGCTAGGTCCCAATCAATGTGCTTATTGTAGGGAGGAAGGTCATTTTAAGAACAGTTGTCCGGCATTGTTGCAGCGTAATGGAGCAACATCTGCTTCACGAGGTCGTGGTGGTCCTCAGTCAGCAAATAGAGGTAGAGGTCGAGGTGTGTTAACCCAAGAGCAGCGTTCTTTTGTTCCTCCAAATTCCGGAAATTACTTTGACCAGCAAAATGTTAGGTCTACACAGTATTACAGTGAGGATCAGTATATTGAAGGAGGGAATGAAAGTCTTCATTTTGAATAGGACAGCCATGGACAAAGTAAGGGGGTTACGTCAATTCCAGTGGATCAGAATGGACCTTATGTTAATGTCACTACAATGGGTGTTTCAGAGCCATTTCTTTTAGATACTGGTGCCATGAGAAGCTCTATCATTCATTCTAAACTCCCTGGCGCACCTTTGTCTGGCTTAACGAATGTATCTGTAGGATTTTCTGGCGCCCCTGTTCGCAATCCAGTTTCTTGCCCTTTGCCTGTTTCAATAGGCCCTTATGATTTAGAAGCTCCGCTTCTTCTGACGAATGGTTGTGGTGAAAATCTGTTGGGTTTAGATCTATTAAAAAGAATGCATGCTACGATATATTGTTCACCTTCTGGTGTATACCTCACTCTAGGACAGAAAATGACTAGTCCAATGTACTTATCAAAAGATCAATTCCCACCTGAATTGCTTTCTCTTCCCGAAACGCTTTGGGCTACGGGTCCGAATGACGTTGGTTGTCTTGAGATCCCACCTTATGTTGTTACTCTTAAGCCCAATGCTGAAATGCCACGTATTCCGCAATACAGAATCTCTACTGAAGGTGAGAAAGCACTTCTGGAAATTGTCCATGATTTGATTCAGAAGGGTGTGGTTGAGGAAATGAGAGGAAATACATGTAACAGTCCTGTTCTTCCGGTTCTTAAACGCACTGATCCTTCTCAGCCTCCTGTTTATCGTTTTGTAATTGATCTTCGGGAGGTAAACAAGATTGTCGTACCTCAGTTTCCTGTAGTCCCAGATATCACTGCTCTGTTGACGATGATACCTTCTACAGCGACTTGGTTTTCAGTTATTGATCTAAAGAATGCTTTCTTTGGTATTCCCATCGCCAAAGAGAGTAGAGATATTTTTGGTTTTTCCCTCGGAGGCCGAAGCTTCCGGTTTAAACGCGCACCTCAAGGTTAATGTGAAAGTCCCTCTATTTACAGTCAAGCTCTAAAATGTCATCTTGATGCCTTTTCCTTACCGTCCGGTGCCGCTCTCATTCAGTACATGGATGACTTATTAGTTGCCGCTGATTCAGAGGAGATTTGCAAAAACGTGACCGTTGCACTGTTGCGTCATTTGTTTGATCTGAATCACAAGGTTTCTCCTTCTAAATTACAATATGTCTGTCGCGGGGTGACTTATTTGGGTCATCTCTTGTCAAAGGAGGGACGACGATTGACCCCCGAACGAATTCAGGCAATTGCACAAATGTCAGTGCCATCCACACAAAGAGAGGTACGTGCCTTTTTGGGCATTACTTCTTATTGTAGACAGTGGATTCCGAGTTTCTCTTTATTGGCTAAACCGCTGTTGGCGCTAACTTTAAAAGATACGCCTCAGCCTCTTCCGTGGACTGACGAATGTCAGAAGAGTTTTACTGATTTGCGTATTGCTTTGTGTTCTGCTCCTGTATTGGGTACTCCTGATTACAGTAAGCCCTTTACGCTCTATGTCCACGAAAGAGAGGGTTGTGCATTGTCAGTCTTAACGCAGCGTTTTGGAGATCAACAGCGACCATGCGCATATTTCTCAGCTACGTTAGATCCAGTAGCTAAAGCATTGCCTAGTTGTCTTAAGGCGACAGCGGCAGCAGCAATTTCTATTCGACAGTCTGCTGGAGTAGTGCTAGATAATACTCTCATTGTTATGGTGCCACATGCAGTGGATACTTTACTAAATAGGACAAAAACGCAGCATCTTACGAGTGCTCGGTTGTCCGGATATGAGCTGACGCTTTTGGCTAGTCACATACACATCAAACGATGTAATACCCTGAATCCAGCTACTTTGTTGCCTCTTCCAGAAGAGAGAGATGTCTCTGAACAGCATGATTGTTTTCTCCGTACTGAAGAAGAGACTAAGGGTAGAATTGACCTAAAAGACACGCCATTAGTGAATCCAGATGGAACACTATGGGTAGATGGTTCTTGTTTCAAGCTCCCGAATGGAGATACAGTTTCAGCCTACGCTATTACTACTTTGCATACGATTGTGGAGACAGCACGCATTAGACATAATTCAGCTCAGGCAGCTGAATTGATAGCCTTAACTAGAGCGTGTGTGTTATCCAAAGGAAAAAGAGTAAACGTGTACACTGATAGCCAATACGCTTTTGGTGTAGCGTTTAACTTTGGGCGCTTATGGAAGGAAAGAGGATTCTTTACTTCCCATGGTACTAAGATACAACATGGTCAATTAGTGACTGAACTTCTTGAGTCACTTACAATGCCTACTCAGATAGCGATCGTGAAGTGTAGTGCACACAAAAAGATTGTGGACGATGTTGGTCGAGGAAATGCATTTGCAGATGAGGTAGCGAAAAAGACAGCCAGAGACAACACAAGTCAAATGTATGTTGCAGGTCCCGCAAACTGCGTAAGAGAAAAGGGAATGTGTGAAGATACAGTGGAGAGTGTGAAATCAATTCAAGGAGAGGCTACGGAGAATGAGTTGAGAAAGTGGAAGGAAAGTACAGGAATGTTAGATGAGATGGGATGTTGGGTTGAATTATCAGAACATCAACGTTGGCTGTTACCAGATGCTTATGTACTACCTGTAGTTACTATGGCACATGGTCCAGCTCACCTAAGTGCAAAAGGAATATGTAAACTTCTGGCTCCAGTGTGGCAAAATGAGGGGATCCCAAAGTGTGCAAATAATGTAGTAAAACATTGTATTGTTTGCTTGATGTACAATCCGGGAAAGGGAACCCCAACTCCAGCAGGTCATTTTGCTCCTCCAACATATCCATTTGAGGTGTTGCAGATCAATTATATTCAAATGGAACGATGCAACAACCTCAAATATGTTCTGGTGGTAGTATGTGCTTTTTCTAGATGGGTAGAAGCCTACCCTCTGAAGGACAATACTGCTTTATCAACTGCCAAAATACTTTTGAAAGAATTCTTCCCTAGGTTTGGTTTGCCGCGCATTGTCTGGAGTGACAATGGGAGCGAATTTGTGGGTCAAGTCATGCAAAAAGTTTGTGCAGGTCTTGGCATAAAACAGAAGTTCCACGCGGCGAATCACCCACAGTCGGCTGGTTTAGTAGAATGCTACAATGGAACCTTGAAGCTTAAAATTGCTAAGGTGCAAGCTAGCACAGGACTTAATTGGCCTGATGCTTTACCATTGGCTCTTCTGTCCACCAGAACAGCAGTACACTCTCGTTTGGGGCTTAGCCCTTACGAAGTGATATTTGGTCGCCCAGCTAATGTATGGGGAGTTCCTCGCCCTAAGAAATACTCAGACTTGCCATACCCGATGTTGATTGACTACTTGCATGACCTTACAACTAAATTGCGTGTTCTTCATCAACAGGTTCAGAGTGCTCTACCAGAGGCTTCCACAGACCCAGGTCATTCCATCCGACCAGGTGACTGGGTCTGCACGAAAAATTTCCAACGACAGAGAAATTTGGAGCCCAGATGGAGAGAGCCACGCCTGGTTCTTTTGACCACAAGAACAGCAGTTAAAGTCGAAGGAAAGAAAAACTGGGTGCATGCCGTGCACTGCAAGAAAGTGCCTTTGCCCTTGCCTTTCGATCAGTGGGTCCGTAGAGGCATCAGTGACTCTGAAAGTGAGAAAGTTCCGCAATTTGTACCATTCAGTGATGCGCGTCTAATTGGAACACTTTCTGAGAAAGAGGACGACGACATCCTTCAAGAAGCAATACCATCGCATCGTCGCTTGAACACGACAAATCCAGGAACATTGTTTCAAAACCAGACTGCCTCTGGACAGGAACGCTATAATTTGAGACCAAGACCAAAGAACTTGTAAATTTCTCTCCTATGTAGTACTCTATCCCGGTTGCAGGGTCACGGTAGGAGTCTTAGTTACGACCTGAGTAAGTGGCAATAGGCCTGCAGGACCTCACAGTGTCATAGGACGGTAGATAATCGTGACTACAGTGATTGAGGAAGATTGCCGTGAGCATCCACTTAGAAAGATGGAGGCTACATTAGATAAAAGAGAAAGTAAAAATGTAAAGAATAATTGTAAAGAAATATATAGTCGTTGTAGTATTGCTCTATGCGTCATTATATTGTCGTGTATTCTTTTGGCATCTGTAAACTGGATCATTATTACTCTGCAGCAAAAAGTTGTCTCTTCTCCTACCTCTACATCTTCTTCTACTATCTCTCCGCACCTATTTCACACTCTTCCCCAGCATGAACTCATCAGAAAAACTGAATACTTTAACAATTCCTTCGTCCAGTTGTTACATCAACATCAGTTAGTGATCAATACAACTGACTGTTGGGTGTGTGGACTCATACCACATACGGTAGAAAAAGGAATGCCATATTTAGTTCTTCCATTCTCCTATGAAGGTTCCGCTTGGGCTTATTTTGTCATTTTCAATAATGCATATCAAAGTAAAATTAAACAACCTGTCAGTTCACATAGTGTTGGTTCAGATTTCAGTCATAGTTTATTGATAAAGGGAATGGTAGCTATGGCTAAAATCATGGAAAAAAGTGAAGCTTCCATAGATGAAAGAAAAGCATATACCAATTGGAACATAACTAATTACATTTCCAGCCTCAATGATAAGGTTAAGCAAGGAAAATCTCCTCCGATACGGGTCATACCCCAACAAGGAAATTTCTGTCTGCAAATAAATGGTAGAACTCCAAACACCGGACAAAGAGAAAGTTTATGTTCCCATACATATGTTTATTCAGCCCTGAATTCACCGCCGTTAGTACCATCTCAAGGTACATACTTCGTTTGCCACGATAGGGCTTATACATGGTTGCCAGCTGATTTCTCTGGTACTTGTTATATAGCCTTTCTTCTTCCCCCTACATACACCGCTCCTGCGAACCATCATAAAAATAGATATGGCAGAGGGATTGTGGATTCGAAAGACACAGCAGGACAAGAGGGAGGAGATTTCCTCAAAGGATTTCTTCCCTTCTGGGGTCCAATGGCCAACAGCAGAAATATAAGGCAATTGGTTTGTGTCGTAGAAACCACCATAGACATCACTGTAGGAGCTTTAAGTAACATTACAGCTGAACTACAGGCTGATCGTCTTATGACCTTGCAGAACCGTGTTGCCTTAGACTTTGTTCTTGCGGACCGTGGTGGAGTATGCAAATTGATCGGATCAAGTTGCTGTATTTTCATACCTAATGACGCTCCGACAGTATACCAAGCTATCTCTAAGTTACACATAATCTCCGAGTCGATTCATCAGGACGAAGGAGATTGGTCCTTTTCAGAGTGGTTTTGGGGATTACTGTCCAAATGGGGTTGGAAGGTATTGACATTCTTTGGAGTAATTTTAGCTTTTATATTCTCTTGTTGTCTTTGTATGCACTGCGGTCCTGCCATCTGCAACCTATGTGCTACTGCATGTATTCCCAAACCCAAGTCACAAAGAGCAGAGAATATCAAAATGATGGTACAGCAACAGCTTGATGACCTCATGGCCATAGACATCGACTCAGATTAACATGAGTTTGTGTATCTTGCCTGAGTTCTGGCAAAAGGAGGGTCTGAGGAAATTCGATTTTTAATACGATCGTATCGACCCGCCATTTTGTGGCCCGCCGCCATTTTATGTTGCCTTCACTCAGGCAGCACAGCGAACGAAGTCCATTCTGCCTTTTCTGCTTATTCTGCAACATGGTGTTCAAAACAGCCTTCTGCCTCTATCTTTACAAGGCTGGTATTAAGGTTTGACCGAGTACACTAATCCCTGTTTGGTTTTCTAATCCTTGTTTCAACTATCTGTAGGCTCACACTATTCTCCGCCGATCTTATCTTATCGTCTGGCCTTCGCTGTCCTTTGCTAGTATTCTCTCATTTCACAACTGTCCTCCAAACGCACACAAACTTATCGCACCACATGCAACTTCGTTGTGGATCGGTTAATGAATTAGTTCAAGGGAGGGGTGACAAACACAGCTGGAGGGGAGGCAACCTTAAGTCACTTGATACTTTGTTTTTCAATTCCTTCTATTGGTGCTGTCTTGTTTTCCGACATTTCTATTGGCTCTGTTCTATCTTTACATTATTCTTACTGGCTCCTTTCTATGTGTTCTGGGAGTGTATGTAGTTAATAAATGTTTTTTATACGGTATATAAGATTGTGCGCCACAAAGTAAAGTGGCAGTCTCCTGAGAACATACCTTGTGTACTTCTTGGACAACTGTACTAGCTGCAGCTAATAAAATCTGATCTTTTACGCCTGACAGAGTGTCCCGTGTCTCTGTTAGTTGAGGCAGGTGAATCCAAGGAGATTTCAGGCGTACCCTGCGCCACCAGGCCCATAAGGTTCTGGTTCTTCACCCCCCGGGGGCAGTTCGGCCTAATAATAGGCCGATCTGTCCCCCGGGGGGGCAGAAATGGCCTAAAATAAATTTGCCCCCCCAACCCCCACCGCCCCCCGGGAGCGACCCTTGCCTACGGGGTCGCTCCCCCTGCGTGACATTGGCGCCAAAAAACAAATCCCCGGTTCCTAGTGGTTTCTGCCCCCTTGGAGGCAGATTGACCTATAATTGGCCAATCTGCCCCCAGGGGGGCAGAAATGGTCTAAATACAATTTGCCCCCCCAGGGGAGCGACCCTTGCCTGATGGGTCGCTCCCCATCTCTAAAAAAAGAAACAACAAAAAAAAAAAACACAAAAAAAAAATTGCCCTGGTGCCTAGAGTGTTCTGCCCCCCCCCCCCGGGGGCAGTTCGGCCTAATAATAGGCCGATCTGTCCCCCGGGGGGGCAGAAATGGCCTAAAATAAATTTGCCCCCCCAACCCCCACCCCCCCCGGGAGCGACCCTTGCCTACGGGGTCGCTCCCCCTGCGTGACATTGGCGCCAAAAAACAAATTCCCGGTGCCTAGTGGTTTCTGCCCCCTTGGGGGCAGATTGACCTAAAATTGGCCAATCTGCCCCCAGGGGGGCAGAAATGGTCTAAATACAATTTGCCCCCCCAGGGGAGCGACCCTTGCCTGATGGGTCGCTCCCCATCTCTAAAGAAAGAAACAACAAAAAAAAAAAACGCAAAAAAAAAATTGCCCTGGTGCCTAGAGTGTTCTGCCCCCCCTCCCGGGGGCAGTTCGGCCTAATAATAGGCCGATCTGTCCCCCGGGGGGGCAGAAATGGCCTAAAATAAATTTGCCCCCCCAACCCCCATCCCCCCCCCGGGAGCGACCCTTGCCTACAGGGTCGCTCCCCCTGCGTGACATTGGCGCCAAAAAACAAATCCCCGGTGCCTAGTGGTTTCTGCCCCCTTGGGGGCAGATTGACCTAAAATTGGCCAATCTGCCCCCAGGGGGGCAGAAATGGTCTAAATACAATTTGCCCCCCCAGGGGAGCGACCCTTGCCTGATGGGTCGCTCCCCATCTCTAAAAAAAGAAAAAAAAAAAAAAAACACAAAAAAAAAAATTGCCCTGGCGCCTAGAGTGTTCTGCCCCCCCCCGGGGGGCAGAAATGGCCTAAAATAAATTTGCCCCCCCAACCCCCACCCCCCCCCGAGAGCGACCCTTGCCTACCGGGTCGCTCCCCCTGCGTGACATTGGTGCCAAAAAACAAATCCCCGGTGCCTAGTGGTTTCTGCCCCCTTGGGGGCAGATTGACCTAAAATTGGCCAATCTGCCCCCAGGGGGGCAGAAATGGTCTAAATACAATTTGCCCCCCGAGGGGAGCGACCCTTGCCTGATGGGTCGCTCCCCATCTCTAAAAAAAGAAACAACCCAAAAAAAAACACAAAAAAAAAATTGCCCTGGCGCCTAGAGTGTTCTGCCCCCCCCCCCCGGGGGCAGTTCGGCCTAATAATAGGCCGATCTGTCCCCCGGGGGGGCAGAAATGGCCTAAAATAAATTTGCCCCCCCAACCCCCCCCCCCCCCCCGGGAGCGACCCTTGCCTACGGGGTCGCTCCCCCTGCGTGACATTGGCGCCAAAAAACAAATCCCCGGTGCCTAGTGATTTCTGCCCCCTTGGGGGCAGATTGACCTAAAATTGGCCAATCTGCCCCCAGGGGGGCAGAAATGGTCTAAATACAATTTGCCCCCCCAGGGGAGCGACCCTTGCCTGATGGGTCGCTCCCCATCTCTAAAAAAAGAAACAACAAAAAAAAAAACACAAAAAAAAATTGCCCTGGCGCCTAGAGTGTTCTGCCCCCCCCCGGGGGCAGTTCGGCCTAATAATAGGCCGATCTGTCCCCCGGGGGGGCAGAAATGGCCTAAAATAAATTTGCCCCCCCACCCCCCCCCCCGGGAGCGACCCTTGCCTACGGGGTCGCTCCCCCTGCGTGACATTGGCGCCAAAAAACAAATCCCCGGTGCCTAGTGATTTCTGCCCCCTTGGGGGCAGATTGACCTAAAATTGGCCAATCTGCCCCCAGGGGGATAGAAATGGTCTAAATACAATTTGCCCCCCCAGGGGAGCGACCCTTGCCTGATGGGTCGCTCCCCATCTCTAAAAAAAGAAACAACAAAAAAAAAAAACACAAAAAAAAAATTGCCCTGGCGCCTAGAGTGTTCTGCCCCCCCCCCCGGGGGCAGTTCGGCCTAATAATAGGCCGATCTGTCCCCCGGGGGGGCAGAAATGGCCTAAAATAAATTTGCCCCCCCAACCCCCACCCCCCCCTCCCCGGGAGCGACCCTTGCCTACGGGGTCGCTCCCCCTGCGTGACATTGGCGCCAAAAAACAAATCCCCGGTGCCTAGTGGTTTCTGCCCCTTGGGGGCAGATTGACCTAAAATTGGCCAATCTGCCCCCAGGGGGGCAGAAATGGTCTAAATACAATTTGCCCCCCCAGGGGAGCGACCCTTGCCTGATGGGTCGCTCCCCATCTCTAAAAAAAGAAACAACAAAAAAAAAAAACACAAAAAAAATAATTGCCCTGGCGCCTAGAGTGTTCTGCCCCCCCCCCCGGGGGCAGTTCGGCCTAATAATAGGCCGATCTGTCCCCCGGGGGGGCAGAAATGGCCTAAAATAAATTTGCCCCCCCAACCCCCCCCCCCCCCCGGGAGCGACCCTTGCCTACGGGGTCGCTCCCCCTGCGTGACATTGGCGCCAAAAAACAAATCCCCGGTGCCTAGTGGTTTCTGCCCCCTTGGGGGCAGATTGACCTAAAATCGGCCAATCTGCCCCCAGGGGGGCAGAAATGGTCTAAATACAATTTGCCCCCCAGGGGAGCGACCCTTGCCTGATGGGTCGCTCCCCATCTCTAAAAAAAAAAAAAGAACAAAAAAAAAAACACAAATTTTTTTTTTGCCCTGGCGCCTAGAGGTTTCTTCCCCCCCTGGGGGCAGATCGGCCTAATAATAGGCCGATCTGCCCCCAGGGGGGGCAGAAATGGCCTAAAATAAATTCCCCTCCCCCCCAGGGAGCGACCCTTGCCTAAGTGGTCGCTCCCGCAACGCAAAGAAAAAACTCCCTGGTGTCTAGTGGTTTCTACCCCCCTTGGGGGCAGATTGGCCTCATCAAAATAGGCCAATCTGCCCCCAAGGGGGGTAGAAATGGGAAAAATATAATTTTCCCCCATTGGGAGCGACCCTTGCCTAAGGGGTCGCTCCCCACCAAAAAAAAAAAAATGAAAAAAAATTAAATAAAATGGTCCCTGGTGCCTAGAGGTTTCTGCCCCCCCTGGGGGCAGATCGGCCTAATAGTAGGCCGATCTGCCCCCAGGGGGGGCAGAAAAGGCCTTCCCGAAAATATGCCCCCCTGGGAGCGACCCTTGCCCAAGGGGTCGCTCCCTTTTGTCAATAACAATAAAAAAAAAAAAAAATCCCTGGTGTCTAGTGGTTTCTACCCCCCTTGGGGGCAGATTGGCCTCATCAAAATAGGCCAATCTGCCCCCAAGGGGGGCAGAAATGGCCAAAATATAATTTTCCCCCAAGGGGAACGACCCTTGTCTAAGGGGTCGCTCCCCACCTCAATAAAAAAAAATGAAACAAAAAAATAAAATAAAAATAAAATGGTCCCTGGTGCCTAGAGGTTTCTGCCCCCCCTGGGGGCAGAAAAGGCCTTTTCAAAAAAATGCCCCCCCTGGGAGCGACCCTTGCCCAAGGGGTCGCTCCCTTTTGTCAATTTCTAAGAAAAAAAAAAAAATCCCTGGTGTCTAGTGGGGTTTCAAAAGCCGGATTGCAAGCAATCCGGCTTTTGAAACCCTCGGAGGGACTTCAAAGGGAAGGAAATACTTTTCCTTCCCTTTGAAGCCCCTCCGGGCCTCCCAAGTGATTGAAAAAGAAATGCTTTTGCATTTCTTTTTCAATCGCGCTGGAAGCAGAGCTTCCAGCGCGACGAGGGAGGCCCTTGTGACACATCAGCGCGCGCGCGCTGACGTCACAGGGGGGGGGTTGGGGGGGGGTCGGGGGTGGAAGGGGAAGGTCTTCCCCTTCCATCCCCGACTTGGGGGGGGAAGGGGGGTGCACGGGGGGCGCGCTAGCGCGCCCCCAAGTTCCCCTGTGCCATGGACGAGATGATCTCGTCCAAGGCACAGGGGAACTGTAGCCTTGGACGAGATCATCTCGTCCAAGGCACAGAAGAGGTTAAATATGCCCCTTGTTGTGCACACATGCACTAATTTCAAGCAGGCCACAACAAATAGCAACCTGGGCAGATAAAAGTGTTTGAGCTGCGCACGGGCATCCCACGGCCCATTCCAGCGCAGACCCTGTGAAACATCTCATCCCTGGGAACGTATCAAGGATCAACACGTAAACAAGACTGTAACTAATAATTCAACCAGAAAATATGCAGTAATGAGGTTCTAGTCCTGGTATCCTAAGTCATCACTGCCAGATTGATCTGATGGCCAGACGGACAAAGATGGTATGTGTTTTCCTCTGCTGATGATTACTGAACACATCTGATCTCCTCCATAATTGTTGCTGGTCCCACAGACTAGCCAGAACCCAGTAATTCCGTCGGATAATAGTGCTGGTATTAAATGCCTGTTAAGTGTGGAATCTCCCTTTATTTTCCGAGTCTCAGTCTTGCAGGTGTATGGTGCATGTGTACATCTTGTCGCTGGCTCTAATTAAACAATGCAAATGATATTACAGACCTAACAGTCCTTCCAAAATGCAACCTTTCCATGTTTTTTCATAGGCCTCTGGGGAAGCCTCAAATGACATTCTGAACTTCTGAACACGTGGGCATTGATCTGCAGTGGAGTTTCCTTTGGGAGGTTGTGGTTAAGATAGTGGTTAGGGTAGTTGTGAGTATGGTCAGGTGGTGGTGGTTAGGATGGAAATTGTTAGGTTACAGGTTGGAGCAGTGGTTAACGATGGAGACTGTTGTGGTGGTTGGGTGGGTGTTGTTAGGGTGATGGTATGGTTAGGGTGATAGCTAGGGTGCTTATGATTATGATGATAGTGAAAGTTGTGGTTAGGGTGGTGCTTAGGGTGGTTGTGGTTAGCGTCAGTGGTGGTTGTGAATAGAGGGTGGTGGTTAGGGTAGGGTAGTGGCAGTGTAAGTAGGGTGGTGGTGGTTTGAGTGGTGATAGTTAGGGTAGTAGTGGTTTGTGTGCTGGTGTTCTTATGGGGTGGTGGTGGGTAAGTTGGAAATTAGGGTCAGGCGATGGCATGGATGGGTAATGGTTAGGCAGATGGTGGCGTAGTGGCAGGCTGGTGGTGGCAGTGTGGTTGTAGGGTGATGCCTAGGGTGTGGTTACATTGGTGGCTAGGGTGGTGATGATTGGTTCTGGTGGTATGGTACTGGTGGTGAGAGGTGGTGGTTATGCTGGTGGTGGATATGTTGGTGGTTAGGGTGGTGGTGGTTGCTAGGGTGTTGATTAGGGTGTTGGTTAGTGTAGAGTGGTGGTGGCTAGGGAGCGGTGGTTAGTCTAAGGTGGTGGAGATTAGTGTAGGATGGTATTGGTGGGTAGGGAATTCGTGGTGGTTTTGGTGGTGTTGGTGAGGTGATAGGGGGATTGTGGGGGGTTGTAGGTTCGTTAAGGTGGTAGTGGTTCACAGGTGGTAGTTAGGGTGGTGATTAGGATGGTAGTGGCAGTTTGGTGGTGCTGGTGGGAGCATGAGGGAAGTGAAGGTGGTGGTGGCTAGGGTTGTGGTGGTGGCTAGGGTAGGGTGGTTGTGCTGTTAGTGTGGTGGTGGTTGTTAGATTAAGGTGGTTGTGGAGGTTAGGGTAGTGGTTAGGGTAGGGTGGGGTGGTGGTGGTAAGGGTAGAATTGTGGGTTGGGTGGGGTGTGGTAGTTAGGATAGTGTGGTGGTGGTGGTTAGGGTAGGGTGGTGGTTGTTGTGCTTAAAGTGGTAGGTAGGTTGGTGAGTTTAGAATAGCGGTGTTAGGGATAGGGTGGTTGATCTCGTGGTAGGGTGTTGGTAAGCTGGTTTGGGTGGTGGTGGTTAGGGTAGTGTTGATTGTTAAAATCATGGTTACAGTGGTACTAGTGTGGTGGTGGTTAGGCTGGTGGTAGGGTGACGGTGTAAGTTATAGAGTGGTGGTGGTAGAGTGATGGTAGGCTGGTTAGGATGGTCATATTAGGGTGGTGGTAGGTAGGGTTGTAGGCTGGACAGGGTGTTGGTTGTTAGGGTGGTGATGATTATTAAGGTAGTGTTGGATAGGGTAGTGGTTTGAGTTGTGGTGCTTGGCTGTTGTTAGTAGTAGGGTGCAAGGGAGTGGTGGTTAGGGTGGTGGTTGTTAGGGTGCTGGTTTGGGTGGTGTTAGGTGGGTGGTTTAGGTGCTGTTAGGATGGTGGCTTGTGTCATGCTGTTGGTTAGGGTGATGGTGGCCTTTTGGGTCATAGTGGTTAGAGTGTGGGTGGTGGTTAGGGTGGTTGCTAGGATTGTGGTGGTTAGGATCAGCTGGTGATGGTGATTAGGGTAATGGTGGTTAGGGTGGTGTTGTAAGGGAAGGGTGGTGGTATTGGTGATGGTGTGGTGGGGGTGATAGTGGTGGTTTGGGTGGTATTGGTTAAGGCAGAGTGGTGTTGGTTAAGGCGGAGGTGGTAAGGGTAGGGGAGTGGTGTTTAGGATGGTAATGGTGGTAGTTAGAGTGGTGATTACTGTGGAGTTGGTTATGGTGGTGTTGGTTAGGATGTTGGTAGTGTGGTGCTGGTGATAGGTTAGGTGATGTTGGGGAAAGGGTGGTGGTGTTAGGGTTGTGTGTTGTGGCAGTAAATGGTGGTGATGCATATACTGACGTGAGAGAGGATAAAGGGGAAAAAGCAACAACATCGATAATGGAGGAAAAAGAAAGAAAACAAAAGTAGCTCAATCCCAGTGTGAGCATCTGAAGGGCACTAATAAAATAGAAGCAATCAGTATTTAGTCCATGCTCCAGGGAAGAGAAAAGCAAATGAAGAGAAAGTGAAACTTGGATATGCAAATCAATCAGAAGCTAGCAAATAATAGTGACAATGAAGCCAACAAATTGTAAGCAATGGGCAGTCTCCAATCCTTTTTTAGTGACTCTCTCACAAGTGACAACGAATGAGCCTTATCAAGCACAACTTAAAATAGAGAGTAGGCAAATTACTGCTTGAAGTGTGCAAAAATGTTTATGTTGTGTAAAGGACCAGGGCAATTGGATACACTGTTTACTATAAAGCCTCGGTTCTTCCTATATTTTAGGTTTGGCCTCAATGATGGCACAAAGCAGTGCCTAGAGGCTAATGTTTTACAGAAGGTTAGATGAAAACCATTAATTTCAACTGCTGTTGAAATTGTTTATAAGAAAATTGAAGTACTGGGGACATGCAGGTGAAGGAGAAAAAAACGTACACTTAGATTACAAGGAACAAAAGTCCGCATCATTTGGTATGCGTGTGGGTGCCATATTTATTTTATGTATTTATCCTGAATGCATCTGTAAATAAAAAAAATCAGAAGTAGTGCAAAAGTGCCTTTAAGGAGGATGGGCTGGAAGCAATTTGCTGGCTGGTCCTCCTAAAAAAACTGCATAGAGGGGAAAGGAGGGGGAAGCAATGGGGAGCTGGAAGGTGGGATGGGGAAGGAATGGAGAGAGCAGGAGAGGAGAAAAGACACACAGGGGAGAAGCACACAAAGACAAGCCACAACATGGAGGAGTTTGAGGGGAAAACAGTTGAGAGGCAGAGCAACATAGAGAGCGGCAGAATGAGTAGAGGGGTACAAAAGGGAGGCAGTTGAAAGATACATGCACTCTCATTGAGAGCTTAATCAAAAAGTAAAACAGAAGTTTGAAAGATTATGCTGTAGAAGGACAGAAGTAAAGAGGGTATTCTCCAGGGGAGAGACAAACAGAAGAAGAAGGCAAGCCCACACAAGGCAACAAAGAAAAAGCAGCTAATTAGAGTGACAATAAAGCTAACAAATGGCAAGCAATTTACAGCCTCTAAGCCCAGTGTGATTTCAAAATCGGGATTTAGGGCCAGATGTAGCAAGAAACCAAATTGCGACTTGCAATTTGCAAGTCCGTGCGACTCTCAAATTGCAAGTAGTAATTTGGTATGCAGAAAGGTGTCTCAGACACCTTCTGCAACTCGCAATGGGGTCGCAAAGACCCACCTCATTAATATTAATGAGGTGGGTCGCAGTTTGGGACCCCATTGCGAGTATGGGCACTCACGGGGATGGTGGCCTGCTGGAGTCAGCAGACCACCATGTCCGTGACTGCTTTTTAATAAAGCAGTTTTTTTTTTTCCATCTGCAGCCCTTTCTCCTTAAAGGAAAACGAGCTGCACTTGGAAAAAAAAACGAAACCTTTAGTTTCGGGTTTTTTCAGGGCAGGCAGTGGTCCATTGGACCACTGCCTGCCCTGATTTTTTTTTTTTTTTTCCAATCACAAAGGGGAAGGGGTCCCATGGTGACCCCTTCCTGTTTGCGACTGGGTTACCATCCACTTCAAGTGGATGGTAACTGCGATTCCATTTGCGACCGCTTTTGCGGTCGCAAATGAAATTGAATCGCATTGCGAGTCGCAAATAGGAAGGCAACACCCCTTCCTATTTGCGAGTCGGAAATGCATTTTGCGAGTCGGATCCGACTCGCAAAATGCATTTCTGTATAGCAAAGAGGCTTTTGCGTCTCGCAAACGGCGTTTTTCGCTGTTTGCGAGGCGCAAACCCTTTGCTACATCTGGCCCTTACTGTTTGGTAAATGAGACCTAAAAAGAAAATCACTCCACTAGAGGACAAACTGAGAGTATGCTTGATTCTCACTGATGGACTGCTGTGAGCCCTTTCGTTTCCCTGATACCACATGCTGACACAAATAATCATCTTTTGTAGAGAGCACCAGTGGCACCACCTTCTGTCCACCTACCTGTTTATCACTGCTCTCTTCAGGGCACACTATCCCAGTGACCTGCCTAATTGTGCATGTCAGTAAAGGAGGTCCTTGTTGGCAGAGGGGCTGCAGCAGTGTTCACTAATGGAGATGAGTACGATAGAGGAGCTTGGGGACAATCCCTTCCTTTTTTATGTGGTAAATTAGAGCTGAATCTCTATATCAGATTGTTCTGGGTCGGAATGTGTCCCCTTTCACAGCTAGGCACCTCCATAAATGCTTAGAAGCTATGTTTGAAGTTTACTAGAAGGTATCCTGTCGCATCACTTCAATACCAGATTAAAAGGGGATGAAGCCACATCTGTATTGACAAGCAAAACTTTTTAGAGTAATTTTGAAGAAATCCAATTCAACACTTTACAATCAAATGTTACATTACAAAATCTATGAAAACTACTGTGGCATGAATACCCCTTTAAGATTACTTGCATTACATATCATTACACTGTAGTGTTTTTTGGTAGTACAGTATTTGACATGAACGGTGCTGGACAGGTCAGACCTTTCTTTAGTCAGCTACAGTAATCCCTCTTTTATGCCCATGGATATCCTGCATCAAACATGCCTCAATCCTGTGTGCAAAGCAGCAGCTAACAGCAATGTAGCCGACGTATCGGTCAATGAAATGCTGTTGCTCTGATTGGCTACCGTCTTAATCAGACTTCTGACACTTTCCGATTTGATGGTTAACACCCAGACTCTTCCTGCCATTTCCTGACTGCCATTATGGGGATTTGGATGTGAAATTCAACACGTTTTAAAGAGTTCTCAGTGGTGGGCTTGCACTATTACAGTAAAAACCACTGCCCGTGGTGTACGCTGATCGAGTCTCACACAACCAACACAACAAACCTGTAGCTCTGCCCGAGACTTGGAAAAACTTAGAAGAAGTGAACAGTCGAAATTGAAGACAGGGAATGTAAAAGCTGAATTACTTATTAATGATTTTCATGTATGGTGAGTTAAGAATTTACTAGAATTAAGCTAACATAGAAAATAATGTACAACTTGGAAAAGGTGCCCACTTGAGTGGCCGCTATGAATTACGTAATTCTCTTAATAAATGCACAATATTATTAGTTGAAATGCAGGAGTAAAGAAAATTGTATTAGTAAGTTACAATATTGGTTATATGCTATGTATTTGTTTAAATATACAATTGGCCTTAAGTTAGAGAGTTTGGGCTTAGTCTGCACAGCCTCATATTATGCTGCAATTTCTAAATAACTTAGTGGGAATTGTACGACTTGAGATCAAAATGCCTCTAGTGTTCACACTGCGTTGACCAAACATTTGGCAGATGTCTTTAACTTTCTCATGGGAACTGTCTGCTAGAATGTACTGTTTTAGAGGTCGCAACATTATAATGTTTGATGTGTGAGGCAGCGATGTTCCCAGGAACCAACAAGGGATGCACTGACTTAAGTACAGATGGCAATAAAAAAGATACCTGACGAGTCTGACAATGGGAACAAGAGAAGAGGAACCAATCATCGACATGTGAAAAACAGTTTAGTTATGTCGTAGATTTGGGTTTTTAATTCTATTGGACTAACTGTAAACATATGATTTTCTGACCAATGATGATGTGGGTAGGTCTTTAGGAAAATTCTAACTTAGCTTGAAGGCAAAGAGGAGAGAGGCTTAATCTAGTCTGTTTTTTTGCCATAGTGGTTCTGTTTAAGAAGCTGAACAGTTCCTGATGACTTTATTTTTCTATCTTTGACTTTACTGATTAAGGCGGTCATTCCTACCCTGGCGGTCCGAGACCGCCAGGGTAGGGTACCGCGGATGCACCGCCAACAGGCTGGCGGTGCATCCATGGCAATTCTGACCGCGGCGGTACAGCTGCGGTCAGAAACGGAAAACCGGCGGTGTCCCGCCGGTTTCCCGCTGCCCAGGGGAATCCTCCATGGCGGCGCAGCTTGCTGCGCCGCCATGGGGATTCCGACCCCCATACCGCCATCCTGTTCCTGGCGGTTTTGGCCGCCAGGAACAGGATGGCGGTATGGGGTGTCGTGGGGCCCCTGGGGGCCCCTGCAGTGCCCATGCCAATGGCATGGGCACTGCAGGGGCCCCCGTAAGAGGGCCCCACCATGATTTTCAGTGTCTGCTATGCAGACATTGAAAATCGCGACGGGTGCTACTGCCCCCGTCGCACGCCTTCAACTCCGCCGGCTCCATTCGGAGCCGGCTTCCTCGTTGAAGGCGCTTTCCCGCTGGGCTGGCGGGCGGCCTTCTGGCGGTCGCCCGCTAGCCCAGCGGGAAAGCCAGAATCACCGCGGCGGTCTTCTGACCGCGCAGCGGTGTTCTGGCGGGGGTACTTTGGCGGGCGGCCTCTGCCGCCCGCCAAGGTCGGAATGATCCCCATAGTCTCTAATGCTGAATGCCTATCCCCTAAATATTGCTCTTCAAATGGGCCACATAGATTAGAAGTCCCCGAGTCTGAACCATTACCTTTCACTGCCCATTGCTGCCCATGCTGATCAGACAGATGTCCAACGGACAAAGAGAATCGCAGCTTGCTGATCCATATGAGGCGAGATATAACAAAATGCTATTATCCCTGATATAGATTTGTTCTTTGTTATTAGGTACCAAACGCTATTTTGTTAGAGCCATAGTTAAATGTTTTCCAAATTAACTTTAACTAAATTGTTTAAAATTAAGTCCAAACGTGCTATTCTAATCAGAAGGTTAGTTAGGGAGCCCTGAAATGTTAACTTGCAATTAACAAAGAATTTATATTATTCATCTGTTGAATCTAAGTGTATGCTATTTCTATTGCACAGTTATTCTTGCTATTAGTTTGTACTTTGACTCTCAAATGCTTAATTGTCAATGTTTTTATTGGTGTTATTCATGTATGTTTCCCATTTGGTTTTGAGTCTAATTTACGTGACCTTAGCATTGTTAATATAAGGAAATAAACTTTCTAACTTTTACATAAAGGTGTGGTTATCTGTGGCCAAATAGGTCATAGTGTGTGAAGATTACTGATTCCAACCAGTATTTGAAGTGGTTTATCCATTTTGATGTTGTAATTGCATTGAATTAAGGATTTATTGTGGAATCACTCTAAGCGTAGTCAAAAGGTCTATCGAACCTCTAATGAACCCCCTTATAAATTGAAATTAATAGACCAAATAAGGACAGCGGCCCTAACAGAAATGGTAGCAGAGTAGGATGGTTTTTCTCCTGAAGAGGTCACAATAAAGTCCTTTTTCTTTAGAAATACGTAGAAGAGTTGCATGGTTAGTCTCCTTTTTCTCCTAAGATTGTGCTAGAAGAGTCAGATGGGTAGTCTCCTTAAGAGATCAAAATAATTCAGTTTTTCTAGATAAGTTGGTAAAGGTTAAGCTTTCCAGATTCGATGATACACAGTCAAAAGATTATGTCGCCCTAAGAACCTACCATGACTTTCCCAAAACTTTGGAGCTTGTTAGTGCTTGTTTGGGGAGCACTCAGCATTCTAGTGACAGTGTGAATGAAATAGGTTTTGTGCTTGCACAGGTTAAGAAAATCGCCGGTGACTTGTGATGTTTGAGAGTGTCTAGGGAGTTTGCCAAATTAAGTTGTTTAGTGAGTTTGCCTACTCCAAAGTGTGAGAGAAGGGAAGTTGTTGAACTTCACATGTGTGTGGCATTTGTGCTAAACAATTGTCCACGTAATTGTTGGTATACGAACCCTCCGTGGTCTAAGACTCTGGAGTATTGAATAAGTGTATGAGATACTTGGTTTATGTTGTAATTTGTCTGTTTAATAGGTCAAATGGGCCTGGTTGACAAACTCAGGGGTCCGTGTTAAAGTGAGTGATAGGTTTTTCGACGGAGATTTGGTGAGTCCTATGTGCAGGAGGATTCAATGATATGTTGAGAGTAACATTTTCTGGTCGAATTTTGCTTGGGAGTCAGGGAAGCTGAGACAGAAGGAGTATCTTTCAGAGCGAAATGCCGCAGTGAAAAATCAGCAAGGTTTCTGTAGCGATTGTGTTCCCTACGTGTACTAAACAGACAAGTTGGGTGTTGATTTTATTTAGTGCTCGCAATATCTACATTTAGTTTCGCGCAAATCTAAGTTTAGGAAGACAAGCAGAAAGGCTTTGTCAGCCGTTGTAGGTGTGAGTGTGATGTCACTGAAGCCGCGCTGGGATAGGTTGGTTAGTGTGAAAAGCCGCAAACAGGTTGGTGGACAACTGTGAAGCGTTATTGGTTGAGAAGTTCGGCGAAAAGGATTTTGGCATTGAAATTCACTTCCTAATTTGATTGAAAGTAGCAAAAATTACAGAAATTTATTTTTTCAAAGATTTAAAGAGTGCCCTAAGGGGAGATATGTTTAATCCAACCAGAATAGGAGAAATTATACCGCCAGAAGGTACACCCGCCTATATTGTATTTGAAGAACAAGGGGCTGCACCATGTCTTCGGCTGAAACAATGGTGCTAAGAAACAGAGAGAGATGGGAGTTTAACATTCCCTGCCCATGGAACATTTAATTTGAGTATTCTAGAAGATTCTTAGAGAGTACTGTATGATTTGAAACCTCCTTGGAGACCTGCACAATTTGAAGCATTAGCTATGTGAGAACTAGTAGCTAGATAGCAACAGCAACTGAAATTTGAGAGAAGAATGAGAAAAGCAGAGAAAACTTTAGCAGAGGCTAGATGGGGTAGTGAGCAAAAGATTTGGAGAACTGAGACTTTACAGGGAATTAAGTTGTTTCTGGCAATTACACAAGAGAGCGGGAACAAGGCTAAAAAGAGCACTAAGAAGAGGGGTTTCTATCCTTCAAACGTCAGAAAGCAGAAATCCACAGAGTTTAGGAAGTCTTTAACACATGAAGACTCAGATGATGATGAATTTATTTTGCAGTTACTGAGAAATCGGCCCGCCATATGCAGCACATGAGAGACATTCAGGTACTAGTGTAGACCCTACAGCTCCGATATCAATTGAACCCTCACAGAGCCAGGTGCAGGTTAGTCATAGTGTTCCAGCTATCTCTGCAACTCAAAGGCCTATGCCGCAGATTGAGATACCCAGAATCTATCCAGATGTACCTGTTATAGATACTGCAACCAACTTAGTATTGCTGACGGGACAGGCTGCCCACATGAGACAAATTTATCAGAAGCCGACTTTGATACAGATAGATTCAACTCCAAATTTGATGTCCCCAGTACAAACACAGACAATCCTGAGATACACCCCATAACAGGATCACAGACAGAAATGTCTGCATTGACAAGTCAGAATACAAGAATAATGTCTCAGAAAGATCCAAATGTCCGATCAAGTACGGACGCAGTGTCAGTACCAGTTACCATAAGTCCTGTCATACCATTGTTTGCCCAGGGAAACAATAAGAGCAGTGAGCAGAAAGTCCTGAATCCAAGCGTAGAGAGGGAGAGATTTACTTAGAACGATGACTCCCAAGAGACCGATGTTTGAGGGAAAAGGTCCGTTAATTGATTTGAGTTACTCTAGAACCCCACCAAATGGGTTGGAAAGACAGGGATTAGGTCCTAACCCATTTGCAATGACACCAGAAACCCCAAGCTTAACATTACTGCAAGTGCCTGTTGTAAACAATAACAACATTTCATTACAAGGTTTGACAGCTCCGCAGTTAACTGAATGGTTAGAGAAGCTGAGTAGCACCCAAGGAGATTCCAGCAGAGTAAGTGCACTGAATTTGACCAGGCTTAGACTAGAGGCAGAAGACCTAATTGAGGGAACGATGGGGTTGAGCAGAATTGACACATTCTGAGAAGATGAGTTACACTACCTGTGCGAATTGATTATTAACAAGGCAGGAATAGTACTTCAGAAATTAGCAGATCTGGCAGAAAAATATGACATAGAAATTGAGAAAACAAAACATTTAAAGAGAAGTAACAGATGAGAGTACCAGGAATAAAAATTCACATTAGGGAATTAGTACAGAGCATTCAAACATGGGAAGCCTTAGATAAGTGGGAAGACAGATGGGTGAACAAAAAGAGACAAGAAGAAAAGGGATTCTGCAAAGCTTACTGCGAATGTGCAACAGGCTGAGGAACCAATGAAAATCTCACCAATGAGAGAGATTCCCAGATGGAATTTTGTCCATGTCCCTTGGAGCAGAAGTGACATTTTGTCATTTACAAATATTGCCCTAGGTTGAGGGAGAAGCCAGTGGAAACTCGCAAAATGCCTGTGAGGAGGATTTGAACACCCTGTTAGAAATAGTAGTTCCAGCAGATTTATGGGTAGAGTGCAAGAGAAGTGTAGATTGGCAGACAAGAGAAACTCACAGAGATCCTGCAACAGGTGCACCATCTCCTGACGTAATGAAATATTACTATAAAATGATAGAATTTTTGAAAATGAGAATTTTGCCCAAGATTACTGATTGGCAGAGAATAGACAGGACAGCTCAGGAACGGAAGGATTCAATACATGCGTACTATGAGAGATTGTTGCAGACGTTCAAACATTACAGTGGTTCGTAGACAATTGAGCCGAAGGACATGATTCATTTTGTGTTCAGATTTGTTGAAGAATTGAGACCTGAAGTTGGCCAAATGATTAAGAGTCATTTGATTTCTTGGCAAGCGAAGCTGATTGATGGAGTATTGCAGTATGCAAAGTACTCTAGTGACCATATCGAGTTGAAACAGAGAAAGTTGAAAGAAAAAGCAATGGTGATGCAGATTAAAGCAGCTCAAACAGGAATGCAAAGAAGGTTCCCACACCAGCAGCAGGGAAATGGGTTGTTTCATAATCAAGCAAGAGGTAAAGGTTGTGGTGGAATTGGAAATGTGAACCATGGTCCTGATTTCAATACTGTGGTTGTTCAGAATGATGTGCAAGGAATTAAATGAATGTTACCATGTCATGATTGTGGAGGCCTCGGGCATTGGAAACAGGAGCGTCTGATGTTAATACAGGAAGGTGTTGTTCAGCAGACGAACAAAATCAATTATTTTTCAAATATGAGAAGACCAAGAATGAGAGGTCAAAATCCAAATGTCCAAAATAATGTGAACCCAATGCAAAGTTTCCAGCCCATGCAGCAAGTGCAAATGCCACATTTGCAGATGCCCCAGTCTCAGCAAATGAAACCGCAAGTGCAAATAGTGCCTAGGCAACAAATTCAAATACCTCAAGCCCCAATGGAGCAGCAGCAGGTGACGCTTCCTCAGCAGGTCACAGGTCAAAGGTTTAACCAGAGTAATAATACAATACACCAATATCCACTACACAGTGAGGATGAAGCAAATGATGATTGGGTGAGTGAGAGTTCGGATGAGGAGGAATATGTATTAGCAGCTATATTAGAAGTAGATCAGAAAGGTCCCTACGTAAAAGGAAAAGTGATGGGTCACAAAGTCTCAATTTTAGTTGTAGATTGTAGGAGTTGCAAATCAATATTTGGCAAACCTAATTACAAAATGAGTTCAGGTTAAAATTGGCAATTTTAAAGGATTACACAAATTCGTAGTTTGTGCTTTGAGTCTGGTATCCTTGCTAGGAAGCTACTTGCCATGCAAAACAAGATGTTCAATTACTTGCTCAAATGATGGAATTGCCATTCAGACAAACAGTGATGATGATGACTTGTCCACAGGAACAGATTGTGACACAGTGAATAAGGAGTACCCCGTGATCATTTTCTTTCCAGTTTCTACAATGAGAAATCTTCCTTCTGACTTACAGGGAACAGTTAAAATGAAAGTGCTGGATTTTACAGGAAAAGACAATGGTCTAATTAAAGGAGATGAGCCAGTCAAGGTCCCAGTCAAGCCAAATGCAATTATCCCCCAGATTCCTCAATACCACATGACACAGTACACAATTGAAAGGATTGCAGCCATAATTGCAGAATTTGTAAACCAAGGTGTATTAAAAAAAGTATTGAGCATCCCATGTAATTCACCAATAACGGGATTGCGAAAGTCATGTGATAAATGTTGAATTGTTCAGGATTTGAGGAAAGTAAATGACATTGTGATTAAATGTTATCCCGTAGTGCCAAATACAGCTGTGATATTGTTTCAGATCCCATGAGATGGGGACTGGTTCACCGTAGTGGACCTGTCACAAGCATTCTTTTCTATACCTCTTCATGAGGATAGACAATTTCTTTTCTGTTTTGAATTTTTGGATCGAGTCTACTGTTGGTGCAGAAATCCTCAGGGTTCAGAGTCATCTTCCATTTTCAACCACATTTTGAAAAAGAGCCTGGAGTCACTGGAAATGCCTTTCCAATCGGTGTTAGTCCAGTATATTGATGATTTGCTAGTCGCGTTGACGACAAGGGAAGCATGCAAGTAAAATACTATTGCTTTGTTGAATCACTTGGGAAAAAATGGACATAAAGTGTCCCCAGTGAAATTGCAGTACTGTCAGAAAGAAGTAAATATTTGGGTCACCTAACTGACAAGGGAACTAGGAAAATCGCTAGAGAAAGAGTCACAGACATATTGCAGATGAATCCCACAGCGACCCAGAGAGATGTCAGGATGTTTTTAGGAATTGTGAGCTATTGTCAACAGTGGATTCTCAACTTTTCAGTCATTTTTAAGACATTTCAGAAGCTGACTCACAAAGCGATTACTGACCTTTTAGTGTTAGACCAAGTCTGAATGAAAGCCTTTACTGAGTTGAGAGAGAGTCTGTTCAAAGCCCTTGCTTTGGTTATGCCTGACTACACAAAACCTTTCATGTTGTTTTGTCATGAGCTGTGTGCACGTTCATTGTCTGTTCTGACTCAAGTCCATGGTGGTGTAAACCTCCCAGTAGCATATTTTTCAGCTACTTTGGACCCAGTTGCAGCAGCTTTACCTGGCTGTTTGCGCACAGTTGCAGTACTTGGACTGAGCCTGACTCAGAGTGAGAGAGCATTGTGATGCGACATTCTTTAACTATTCTGGTCCCTCACTACTTCGAAGTCTTACTTACCAGAACCAAGACCCAACACCTGACTAATGCTAGACTGACACAGTATGAAACCATTATCCTGGGGTCATCCAATGTATCATTGAAAAAGTGTACAGTGCTTAACCCAGCAACTTTACTCCCAAAAGAGAATATTGAGGTTGACAAATTGAAAGAAGTTGAACATGACTGTCTGGAGGGCACTGATTTGTGCACAAAACCGAGACCTGATATTCGAGATATTGGATTGGAAGAAAATTATCAAATTATCTTTGTTGATGGTGCCTGTTTAAGAGATAACATGGGAATAGTGAGAGCAGGATATGCTCTGTGCACAATTTCTGATATACTTGAAGCGTCATGGCTGAAGGGAGTGTATTCTGCACAAGTGGCTGAATTGGTAGCCCTTACGAGAGCATGCCATATCTCTGCACTGCTTAAAGTCACCATTTATACAAACCGCCAGTACAGATTTGGAATAGTCCATGACTTTGGTCAGCTGCAGTCACAGAGAGGGTTCCTGACCTCTTAGGGTTCACGAGTTAGAAATGGTGACAGAATTCATGATTTGCTACAAGCTGTAAAAATGCCTGAAAAGATTGCTGTGGTGAAATGCAGTGCACACCTGACGTCACAAGATTTTGTGTCGATGGTTAATGGATATGTGGATGAAGTCGCAAGATTTTGTGCATTGAACTGTATATCATTCAAAGACAAATGGGAATTGTTAGCGGAGGAAGAAAATTGTACCAGTTATGCTTTACATGTGATTCACAGTTGGAAGGAATTGAAAGTACTTCAAGATAATGTTGACAGGGATGAAAAGAAAAATTGTTTAAAATTGAAATGTGTTCAGCATGAAGGTGATGTATGTGTGCCCATGGAAGGACAAGTAATTTTACCAAACAATCTGTTGATTCGAATGGCTAGATATTATCATGGTCAAGCACATGTTGGAAGGGATGCCATGATTTGCACATTGAAGCAGTTTTGGTTTAATCCAAAATTTAGACAGGTTGCCAAAGCGATTTGCCATTGTTGCATCATCTGTCAGCAGATGACCGTGGGAAAGGGGACTGTGGTCAACTTGAGCCACATTGGAAGAGCGAGAGCTCTATTTAGCAGAATGCTGATGGATTTTATTGAGATGCCTGTGTGTGGAGGTTTGAGATATGTGTTGGTGATTGTTTGCATCTTTCGCCACTGGATTGAAGCTTACCCTACATATAGAGATGACAGTTTTACAGTAGCAAAGCTATTGTTTAGGGAACTGACACCTTGTTATGGTTTTCCTGTCTCTTTAGAATCAGATAGAGGAAGTTACTTCAACAATGAAATAATTAAATTACTATGTTCAACTTTAACCATTGAACAGAAGTTGCATTGCAGATACCACCCTGAAGCCTCAGGACTAGAGGTACCTTGAAGTCAAGAATTGCAAAGATGTGTGCGTTCATGAATCTGAAATGGCCAGATGCACTGCCGTTGGTTCTGAAGAGTATGAGAAACAGACCTGACAGGAAAACTGGACTGTCGCCATATGAAATCCTCATGGGCAGAGCAATGAGATTGCCAGCGGTTCCTGCAAATGCGCTTGTGAAAATAACAGATGATATCTCAAGATCAAAGCCACAGCCTGAGAGTGGGAGATTGGGTTGTGATCAGAAAACACGTGAGGAAGTCTTGCTTGGAGCCTCAGTGGAAAGGCTCCCTACCAGGTAGTACTGGTTACTACTACAGCTGTGAAGTGCGCTGGAGTTCTGAACTGGATTCATGCCAGCCATACTCGGAAAATACCCCGCCCTTTGTACGATGAAGAAGAGTTGTTGAGAGTGCCAACAACTTCTGGACCAACTCCAGAATTGGAGAAGAGAGCAGGAGAATCAGAAACTGAATCTAAGGAGACCAAAAACCGTATAAACACTCCAGTGAGTGACAAAGTGGAAGACATACAGGACAGTGACAGTGAACCAATCTCAATTGAGGTGACAGGAGAGTCTGGTCAGAGGAGGGCTCTCCCAGAAGCAGACGGTCTTGAAAGACAAACAGAGCAAACAACAGACCCCGAAGTAGAAGGAGTTGAAGTGGATCAAAGCCAAACCAATCTGACTCCTCCTGAACGAGTCGCAGGTACGTCAAGAGAAATTCCTGCAGAACAAAGAGAAGTTACAAGTCCAGCACTGAAAAGAACATTGACAAAAAATCTACTGAAAGGAGATAAGTGGCCGAAATCACAAGCCAAGAGGAAGGAAGCAATTACAGCAACAACAATCAAAGAAGAAATAGAAAAGAGAAGATTTGAGCAATGGAGAATTAAATGGAGATCGAAGATTGAAAAGGAAGAGAATTGCAAACAGAAGGTACTCAGGACCTGAATGGGCGTATACAATGACAAGTAAATGGCAGAGTGAATTTTTGTCTTTATGTTTTGATAGAGAAATTCCAGGTCAATATTTTGGCATGTGAAGAGATCAATGAACTGAACTTTGTGAAACTGTGAAACTAAAGAAAGTGCAAGAAGAGACAATTGAAAGTAACAAGAAGAGACTTTAAATAAACTGATTTGACAAGCTGCTAAACTTATTTTGACAAACTGCCGATTTTTGACAAGCTACCTAATTTTGACAAAGTCTTGGAAGAAAGACTGGAAGCTGTAAATAACTGCCATGAAAGATTGAAGATTTTTGTTTTGTTTTGCTGCATAGTTATACATTTTCTCTTCTACTTTCTGATTCTTTGCAGATCATGAGGTAACCATAACCAACAGGTTGGAAGGAATAGGTGCTTTAAATACATAGGTATTGATTTGGTGATTGTGTGCATGATATTGTGTTTGTTGTTGACTGTGAGCATGACTCATTCTGACAAAATTGTGGCCAACCATACCTCTGCTTTAGAGACAACTACTGCACTCACAGACGTAGACAGGTTTAGGATAGATGAGAAGTATTTGCAAGTAGACAGTACTCAAGGAGAACTTTTGTATAATGTTTTCTATCACCTATTGCGTGAGTACGCTGAGACAACGAATGCGAGGGAAAGTTATGTCTGTACACATATTCCCTCATCAGTGGAGGAAGGACTTACTTATCATAACTTTCCCCTTGCTTACGGAATAAGTTGTAGTCTTTTACTCACAAGATTCTATAACCAGGAGTTCAGGGTCATATTTATAGGCCCCTAGTGCCACAGCGCTAAGCACAGCGCCGTATTTACAAGGTGGCGATAAGCCACATTTTGTGGCTTAATGCCACCTTGTAAATACAGCCCTTCCAATGCAGTACTGTGCGTGGAAGAGGCGTTCAATGGGTGTTGCTGTGGGCATGCCACAGCAACACCCATTGCATTTTGACGCTGTCTCAGATTTATGAAATTACATAAACCTGAGGCAGCACCAAAATCTAACGATTCCCCCAAGGGAAGCGTTAGAAGGGTGCATCGAGGAGGAATACTTTTAGTATTTATCATTTTTTGCATTTTCTATGTGTGCTGCATTCTGCTGCACGGAAAGAAAAAGCAAAATGCCAGAAATAATTTTTTATGTGCAGGAAGGGACACCTTCCCGCACATAAACAATCACACCCCTCAACACAGACATGCTTCCACGATGGTGCAAATATGCCTGCTTTGTCACTGGCAGCTATATTTAGCGCCAACGCAGGGGGAAACACAGGGGTGCACCATATTCCCTTAAGTACGGCACATCCCTGCATTTCTAGAATGACGCAGCACAGCGCTGCCAATTTTGGCGCATCACCATGCTGCTTCACTTTTCTTTAAATCTGGCCCTCAATACTTCTACTCAAATCATGACGTAGTGTTTTCGTTTGTTCCTATTATTAAGTACCTGAGTAGAGTAGCTAAGGAAAATACCATAGAATTACTGAGAGGATTCTTTGAACCTACAATAACGTTTGGCACAGCTTACGTGCACCAAAATAATCTCACATGCTTGCTTACACCTATAGAAAAGAGTTTCTTAGATCAGACTGACGACAGGAAAGCACCAAAGGAGAAGTTAGAGAAAGGCTTAGGGAAAAGGACATTTAAAAATGATCATGCATTTATCGATGTAAAGACACAAGGGAAGTTAGCTTTAGATGCACAACAAATAGGAAAGCTTTGTGTATATAGGCCTAAATCTAGAACTGACACATTGTTTGTGGGAACGAGTGAATGTAGACATGTGTTTTGTTTCAGAGTAAATGGATGTTCATATTAAATGGACAAGACCCAGCAATTGCAGGAGTTTATTACATCTGTGGACCAAATGCATATTACCATCTTCCAAGAGGATGGTGTGGCACATGTCATTTGGGGATAGTTTTCCCAAAGATTTATCAACTTGAAAATCTGAGTAAAATACCTAAAAGGACTGGATTCCATCATGTCAGACAAAAGCAAAAATCATATTCTGGCATAGTTAGAGACATATTTGGAGCAATAATATCTTCATTAGGAGTTATTCTAAATTATTTGAAATTCGAAATTTGTCTACTATTGTGGATAACATGCTGACACATTTTTCAGGAGCCATGATCCTAATGGACACAGAAATGGCTGCGGTAAGATCTATGACTCTTCAGAAACGCCCTGCGTTAGACATCCTTTTAGCAAAAGGTTGTAAAATGCTGAACTTGCAACATTGTTGCACATATATATCTAACAATAGTAAAGAAATTAGAAGCCTTATAACAATTTTACTAATGATAGCGCTGATTTGAAAGAACTGAAGGAACCAGGAGTATTGGAATATGTTGGCAAAGGTTTTGCTTCTGTGGGAAATTGGCTTGGCAACATTGGGAAAGGGATCATTTTGAAAATAATACAGATACCATGGATTATTGTGATTTGTATAATTGGAGCATGAGGAATTTATAAAAAGTATAATGTGATTAAGATGAAGAAATTAAAAAATGATCAGAGGAGGGAAGAGATTAAAATGGAAAATTACTTTAGAGAAAATTCGAGAAGGGAAAGAAGAAATAAAAAGTTACAGGGAAAGCAAACTTTAGGTAAACAAAAATTTGTATGGAATGATGTAAGGTGTGATGACATATTTAGATGTCAAGGAGGGATTGTGAAAGCTAAATTACTTATTAATGATTTTAATTTATGATGAATTGAGAATTTGCATAGAGTTAAGCTAACATAGAAAATAATGTACAGCTTGGAAAATGTGCCCATGAATTACATAATGCTCTTAATAAATGCACAATATTATTAGCTGAAATGCAGAAGTAAGCAAAATTGTAGTAGTATGTCACAATAATGGTTATATGCTATGTATTCGCTTAAATATACTATCGGTCTTAAGTTAGAGAGGTTTAGGTTTGCAGAGCCTCATATTAAGCTGCAATGTCTAAATAAATTAGTGGGAATTGTACGACTTGAGATTGAAATGCCTCTATTGTTCACACTGCGTTGACCAAACGTTTAGCTGATGTCTTTAACATTCTCATGAGAACTGTCTACTAGAATGTCTTGTTTTAGAGGTCGCAACATTGTAATGTTTGATGTGTGAGGCAGAGATGTTCCCAGGAACCAATAATGGATGCACTGACTTAAGTATGGATGGCAAAAAAAACAGATACTTAACGAGTCTGACGATGGGAACAGTAGAAGAGGAGCCAATCATCAACATGTGAAAGACAGTTTAGTTATGTCTTAGATTTGGATTTTTAATTCTATTGGACTAACTGTAAACACATTTTCTGACCAATCACTATGTGGGAAGTTCTTTAGGAAAATTCTAACTTAGCTTGACAGCAAAGAGGAGAGAGGCTCACTCTATTCTGACTTTTGCCATAGTGGTTCTGTTTAAGAAGCTGAAAAGTTCCTGATTACTTAATTTTTCTATCTTTGCTTAAATTTCTAATGCTGAATGCCTATCCCCTAGATATTGCTCTTTAAATGGGTCACATAGTTTAGAAGTCCCCGTGTCTGAACCATTCCCTTTCACTGCCCGTTGCTGAAGCTGATCAGACGGATGTCCAACTGACAAAGAGAATCGCAGCTTGCTGATCCATATGAGGAGAGGTATAACAAAATGCAAATCGTTGTTTTTAGGTACCAACTGCTATTTTGTTAGAGCCATAGTTAGATGTTTTTCAAAATAACTAACTAAATTGTTTTGCATGAAGTCCAAACATGCTAATCTAACTAGAAGGTTAGTTAGGGAGCCCTGAAATGTCAACTTGCAATTAACAAAGAATTGATGTCATTCATCTGTTAAAGCTAGATGTATGCTATTTCTATTGCACAGTTATTCTTGCTATTAATTTGTACTGGACTCTTGAATACTTAGTTGTTAATGTTTTGGTTAAGTTGAGATTATTTAGAAGATTTGGTCAACCGGTGTTATTCATATATGTTGACCATTTGGTTTTTAGACTGATTTACGTGACCTTAGCACTGTTAATATAGGGAAATAAACGTTCTAACTTCTACATAAAGATGTGGTTATTTATGGCCAAATGGGCCATGGTGTGTGAAGATTACCAATTCCAAAGAGTATTTGATGATGTTGATTGATTATGATGTTGTAATCGCATTGAATTAAGGACTTATGGTGGAATCACTCGAAGCGTAGTCAAAAGGTCTAACGAACCTCTAACGCGCCCCCTTATAATTTAAAATTAAAAGACCTAATAAGGACAGACGCGCTAACAGGAACCGGACAAGGTGTCTTGGGTGAGATTGATGGTGTGGTGAAGATAATAGGTTTTGAGAATCCTGGATTCAGACTCTTGTCACTTTAAACTGAAATCAGCATGTTGGCTTTAGAATCCGAAATAGAGCCTTCTACAATGACAGCTGATGATCTTTGAAAGTTGTGGGGAATAATACATGCCTTGGATCCCAGCTACCAAGCTAATTGGGAAACGCTCACTTTATCTAGGAGGATTCAGGAGGTTCACATTCTGAGAAATAGTACATTTTGAAGCACAGTTTTCACATACATTTGCTAAAAAGACACATGATTGGAACGGGGACACACTATGGGCCTTATTACGATCTTGACGGAGGGGTTTCCTCCATCACAAATGTGGCGGCTATCTCATCCGCCGTATTATGCTTCCAATATATTCAATGGAGATCGTAATACAGTGGACTGGATAGCAGCCACATTTGTGATGGAGTTAACCCCTCCACCAAGGTCGCAATAAGGCCCTAAATATTCAATACTTTTATGGTGTGACAATGAAGCTTGAAGCTCCTGAGGAGTTGACCCTATTTTTTTTTAATGTACTATTTATCCCTCCCCAGGTCAATAATTACCTGGTCTACCAGAATCAGCATTTTGTCATGAGTATCCCCATATGCCATGGATGCCCTCCTTTTTCAAAGAATTACTTACAACATGACAGTGCAAGAATTGTGCAATTGATGGTGTCCAAATAATGTTGGGTGACCCAGATGTCAAAAGTTATCTCCAGCAGGTCAGGACCTGCATTTTATCATGGTTGCCCTGCCTCCCCTCCCCATATGAGATGTTGTTCTACACTTATGTGGTGGATTACGTTCAATATACCAGCACCCACATTCTGTCTTGGGTGCCCGAAATATCAAAAACTACTTTCAGTATGCTAAGGCCTGTATGTTGCCCCATATGGCCTTCCTTAAGCCAAGAATTATTTTCTGTACACCATCGCCATCAGGCTGTCACAGGTGCATCCATAAGCCAATAATTACCACTAGTGACAGGGCCTGCAGCAGACTCACAAGCATAACACACAGACACACACAGCCATATACTCACATACTGTCTCATATACTTTCTCACTATGTCACTCATTGTCTCACTCACATTGCTACTGTCTGACTCGGTCTCCCTCACTGTTTCCTCTGCCCACACAGTCTAACTTACATGCTCAAACATTTTCTTACTCAGGTTCTAATTAACTTACTCACACTATCTCACTTACATGCTGACTTGGTGCCTTATTCATTGTCTGACTTCTTGCTCACTGACTGTCTCTCTTACATGTTCATAGATACAATGTCACATTTTGTTTCCCACACACTCACTCAAATGCGCATACACTGTCTCACAGTTTCCATTCACATGTTCCCTCAAATGCTTATTCACTGTCTCAATCATGTGCTCACTCTGTCACACTCACTTCCTCACACGCTCGTTCACATGATTGCTTTCTCATTGGTCATTGCTCATTCACTTTTATTCGCTGTCATTTACTCTCCTTCTCTTACATATGTACAGGGGTGTATGTATAGGCCCCTAGCGCCACAGGAGTGCCACTTTTCAGAAAACAACACCTGACGGGCGCATATTTACAAGGCTTGGAGCTGCCTTGTAAAGGTGACGCACTGCACAGCACCACCAGAGGGTCACAAAAAGGGATGTCCCAGTAGCGCTGACCCCATGTATTTTCCCATAGTGATGAAGAAATCACCTTTTTTATTTATCCTGATTGGAGTATATATTTTCATGCCTTTGTAGTTTCCATGCATAAATGTTCTGGCAGATGGTTCTCTTAACGGACATGCTGTTTTGCTAAACACATGGCCCCATAAACTCATGAATACAGCTATGTATGAAACTTGACTTTGTCTGTGCCTCTTTATTTAGCTTCACCCTACCCGCATTTGTCCAACTTACCACCCCCAAGAGAGCATCAATGGCATCACCTGTAATGCTCAGTGACTATTAGCCACTTGTCGGGGACTACGATGCTTTGAGAAGAGCCCTGCCAGCACAGTGGTACAGGTACCGCTTTATTTATGCTTCAGTCATTATGGTAATTATCAGCATATTATGTGAATCCATAGTACAACAATGCCTAGCCATGGCATAATGATGGTCATGGCAGTATGGTGGTAATTATTCGTATAGTCTGAGGTTGTTGTGAGGTTCCATAGCACATTGGTGAGCACTTATGTTAAAATGGAATGACTGGCAGTGTGCTGGTAAGCCCAAGGATATTGCTGTTATCCAAAGCATGAATGAAAATAATTTTGGCATATTAAGGTTCAATCAGGTTCAAGCTAGACATGTGTAGGAAACTTACATTTTGCAGCCTAGTATGTATACTTAGCCAACCCACTCTCCAATACCCGGGACAAAACTGTCTTTGGGTGCACCTAAGGTTGAGAGAAATTCAGCTACAAAAATATTGAATTTGAAAACACTTTTTTAAAGTAGTACTTTAAAAAGTCACTTAATGCTCGGAAATGAGGTGGCAATTGCTTCCTATTGAGGGAGAAAAGGCAATTTAGAGAAGCACTAGTAAGAGTCCTGACAGAAATGTATGCAATGCCAATATCCTATTGTGGCCCAGTATTAGGGTGGCCCCATGGCACCATTGTCGAAAGACTTATTCTGTCGCATTGGAGCCCAGTAACGTATGTTTGCCTTAGGACCCCCTCAATGAGAACTCACAATCACATAGACAGTACTGTGATCTAACTCTCCAAAGACCTTACTACACAGTCTATTACCACACAACACCCTAACCACTCAGGGGTAAATGGTAGCATGTCGAGGGACTATTTGTGAGACAAGGGTCAACACTTCAAAGTCATCAAAGCTCAAAGTGTGTGGAATACTCATGAGTATGGGGATATTTGTTTCAGGAGTTGCAGCTGGAAGTATGCAACCTTTTCAACTGCCACTACTTTGAGTTGAGGCTGAAGCATATGATTCTTGGGTTTCCAATTGTGTGAAAATAGAACTTGTTCAACTTAAACATGTGGCAGTGGTAGAAGTGTTTATTTAACCTTGAGTAAAGAACCAGGGTTTTGGATTAAGGGCCAGTGCACTAAGATTGGTATGGCCATCCATGTATTGATGACTATCAACTCTTCTAAGAAAGTTTAGAATTGGATAAATGTGCCTGTCAGATTTTTATGTTGTCATCAGCATAAAATAGGACGCTGAGATGATACGCATGTTTGATAAGTCAATACTATCTCCCCCAGAATGTTGCCAGTAAGGGGTTGACAGAAGTCCCCTCGGAGCATCGAATGATGCCTAATTAATGGGTGAAGGACACATTTTTACTTTACCTGCCAAATGCCTTTGCACTGGTCAATGGCCCCTGAGGAAGGAGGTATCCTTATGTAGAAGTTGAGAATTGATTGTAGGCACCCCACACATGACTACTTTGTGCTAGGCATTGAACTCTGGCAGTCTTAGAACCTCTGGTCCTTTGTGGAAAGATTGGAATCAGTGAAGAAAGATCTGATACAATTTTTATATGGTGCATAGTCAGTATGTTTATATGTTTTTTTATTTGTTTTGGGTTCTCTTAAGCAGTACAATCTACCATGCTGTATCTTCAGACCACTTTGAGATCATATGTATAGAACAGAGCAAATGGATCATAGGTGTGGATACATTATCACACTATCAGTTGTAAGAAGTATGTAGCCAATTGATAGAAGTCCTCATTTTTAGTTCAAAGCCTACCAGACAGCACAACTGTCTGGAATTTTAAATACTTCTTAGGACCATTCTGAAAGCTTTCCTGAGAATGCATTCTACCCATTGCTTACCATTGGCTTTGTGTTTTGTAACTCAATTGGTTGCTTTCAGTTTGCTGGCTATATTTGTAGTAGGCAGTCCAGTTTGAGTTAGTCCCTTCCATGGAGCATAACCTGCTTACCAACGCTCCATTTATTCTTCTATGAGTGCTTGCTTTCTGTAAACAGGCCTTTAACTGTTTTTCTCATCTTGTCACATTTGCTGTCCAATCAAAGACAGAGATCAAATGACAGGGTCTTTCTTTTAAGGGACCTTGGTTTTTACTTTTCATTCTCTGACTTCAAAGTAAGAGGATTTATGTGACACTCTTGCTGACTAAAGGGGCGTGTGAAAGGAAAGGCATTTTTGTAGCACACAAGAAAACTTACATTTCAAAAAATTTACTGTGCAGATAATTCAGAGTATATCAGATTTAGGAAAGCAAAAATGAAGCACTTTGGTAATTCTGAAGTGTGATGGAAACAAATATTTTAATATGATCAAACCAAATCAACACACTGAATGATGCCTTTTTCACAAATTATTATTTGTAGGCTGTATAGTTTTATCTGTAAATTTGTATGCCTGTACAAATGTAATGGCCATTTCAATTGAAAATAGGTTGTTTGCAATGGCTGTTCTCTCCCACACCATGCCTATTTCACACTCCACCACTCCACTCTACATCAGTTTAAGCCCCTCCACTCTTTTCTACTCTTTGCCACTCTATGACATGCCTCTCACCTCGATGACACTGCACTCCACTCTACTACCCTCCTCTCTATGCTATGCCACTCCACAACCCTCTACTCTACAACACGCTACTTCAAGACACACTACTCCATTCTACACCACTCCACAACATTCTGTGACATGCCATGCCACTCTACGGCACGCCACTCCAGTCCGGTCTATGACACACCATGACACTCTATGCCACTCCACACCTCTCCACTCTATGAAATTTGACTCTATTCTATGACACACCACTCCCACTATTCCACTCCACTCTATGCCACTCTGCTCTACGACATGCCACTCTACGACACACCACTCAACTCCATTCTGCGTCCCTCTACTCTTAGACACACCATGACATGCCACTACATGCCACTCTACTCTACGACACCCACTCCACTTTATCCCATTCCACTCTATGACATTCTGTGACATGCCACTATACTCAACTCTACAACACCCTGTTCCACTCTCTGCTTCTCCACTCTACGAATATCTACTCCACTCTACTCTAGGACACTCTATTTGACTCCCTCTATGTCACTTTGTGTCACACTATTACACTCTATGCCACTCCACTCTCCTCCTATCTACTCTAAGACACTCCACGACACTCCACTCTACGACACTCTATCCCTCTCCACTCTATTCCACTCCTTGACACTCTACTCTATTCAATGCCCTTCCACTCTGTGCTTCTCCACTCTACATTCTACTCCACTCTATGCCCCTCCACTATAAGATGATCTACTCCACTCTATGACAATCTACTCCTCTGTATGCAACTCCCTCTATGCCAATCCAAGCCACTTTATGCCACACCAACCTACTCCACTGTACTCTGTGACACTCTACTCCACTCCACTCTACAACACTCTACTTTCAGCCCCTCCACTCCCTCCTACTCTACACCACTATATGACATTCCTCTGCACTCAATGAAACCCCTTTCAACTCAATGACACTCCACTCCACGACACTCTACACCACTCCAGTCAGTCCACTCCACTCCATTCTAGTCCAGGCTACTCTATAATCCTCAACTCTACAACATGCCGCTCCAAGACATACTACCACACATTACACAACTCCACAATACTCTATGAGAGGCCATTCCAATCTACTGCATGCCACTCCACTCTTCTATGAAACGCTATGACACGCAGTGCCACTCCACTCTATGCCTCTCCACTCTACGAAGTTTCACTCTATTCTATGATACACCACTCCACACTATGCCACTCCACTCTATGCCACTTCACTCTATGCCACGCCACTCTACTTTATGACACACCACTCAACTCTATGCCCCTCTACTCCAAGACACGCTAAAGCATGCCACTCTTCTCTACTCTATGGTATGCCACTCCACTTTTTGTCATTCCATTCTATGCCACTCCATTTTTGTCACTCCACTCTATGACATGCCCGTCTACTCAATGACACACTGCTCCACTCTACTTTATGCCACTCCCTTCTACTTTCTGACACTATACCACAACACTCTATGCATTGACACTCTACGACACAATACTTTATGAAACACTACTCCAGTCTATGACACTCCACTCTGTGACACTCTACTCCATGACAATCTACTCTACACTGTAACACTCTATGACACTTTACTTCAGTCTACACTATGCCACTTCACAACACTACTCTACTCTATGCCTCTCCACTCTATGACAGTCCACTCTACAACACCCTGTTCCACTCTATACCTCTCCACTCTATGAAAATCTATTACACTGTACACCACTCTACTATAGGCCACTTTACCCCACTCTGTGCAAATCTACTCTATGACACTCTATATCACGGTTTCGGGCGGGGCTGATCAGGACTCTGGTTGGGACAGCCTTGAGGTCACATAATATCCCAAAGAGGTAGTGTACTGGGGCAGAAGAGCAGGTAAAGGCATACATGGGAAAAGGCAGCTATAGACAGGCACAGGAAACAGGAAAGTAAAAGCAGAGCAACCTTAGTGCGAACAAACAGGAAACGGATTACTAATGGACAAACACACTGGGGTTACCACAAAGATTGTCCACAGGATTGGGCTCAGAACCTCCCACAGCAACAGGGAATGTCAATGCCTCTGTGCAGATTGCTTTTACAGATAGTCATAGTTTTCCTTTGTACTGGGGTTGGCTCCTGGTTTCCAGGAGGCAATTCCAGCCCCCACCCTTGGTCTAGTGTTATACGTTGTCTTTGGTGCCTAACAGTGACAGTGTGCTATTGCTGTTTTTCCAGGAATTGCCACTGTGTTTCCAGCTGGACCCACAAGGGCTTGTCTTGTGTATGTAAGTAGTATCCTTGTTTGACAGCCATATCCAGTCCCCCCACAGAAGAGGCCCAAAGTGATGACAGCAGCTCTGCACGCCTTGATCAAGATGACCAGCCCGGCCCATCAGGGACCTCAGGACAGTCGGTTCCCCTGCCACAGTCCCAATCCACCACAGAACCTCCTCCCTCAGGAAACACAACCACAGCACCCACCCAGCGGGCCCATGCCACTCTCCCAGGTCACGTCAATCAGCAGTGTGTCCACCACTATAGGAACCCCAGGCAAACCCACTAACCCAAGCGAATCAGGGACCTGGGGTCAGTGGCAGTGGGCACACAGTTCAGGGGACAGAGGCACAGGACAACAGGGAAGCTGGGAGGACTGCTGTGTGACGGGGGAGGACAGGCCCAGGGAACCCACTCTCCACGAGGCACTCTCAAACATCATGGGAGCCTACCAACATTCCCAGGAGACCATGGGCACAGCACTGGCCAAGTTTCATGAGACCCAGTGCCATACCCAGACACCTATTCATACTGTGTGGGGCCCTTGGGCTCACCTATTAGCCACACCCAGTGCCTCTGGAGTTGGCCCATCACAAAAGGGATACTGCTATTCCTCAAAATGTAAGCGTCATGCAAAGAGCCAGGATACTTGGCAGTCACATGAGAGATGTACTGGTCTGCCAAACACAGCATCTGCACATTCATAGAATGGTAGTATTTTCGATTTCTGTACACTTGTTCATTTCTGCGGGTGGGACAAATGCCACATGTGTACCATCAATGGCACCAATGATGTTGGGGATATGTCCCAGGGCATAAAAGTCAGCTTTCATTGTGGGCAAATCCTCTGCCTGTGGGAAAACAATGTAGCTGCGCATGTGTTTCAGCAGGGCTGACAACACTTTGGTCAACACGTTAGAAAACATTGGCTGAAACATCCCTGATGCCATGGCCACTGTAGTTTGAAAGGAGCCACTTGCCAGGAAATAGAGCACTGACAGGACCTGCACTAGAGGGGGTATTCCTGCGGGATGGCGTATAGCTGACATCAGGTCTGGCTCCAGTCGTGCACACAGTTCTTGGATTGTGGAAAGTCTGTAGGTGATAATGATGTGTCTGTCTTCCATTGTTGACAGGTCCACCAGGGGTCTGTACACCGGAGGATGACGCCATCTCATCATCTGCCCCAGCGGATGTGCCCTATGGAGGAGAATGGTGAGCAGAGGGTCATGTACCACATAGGTTGTACAAGTGTGTTTTCAGTAATGTGAGTAAATCCATGTGTGGCGTGGTTTGTCCATATATTTGCCAAAATGTGCTGTGACGCAGTTAGGTGCCATGCCATGTGCCCCCCTGAAATGGCGGCTGCCTGACCTGTAAGGAGGGACAAGGGTAATGAGGTAACTACACTGGCATTGTGCAGCGTCGCGGTAGGCAGTCAAAGACCGCCACGCAATTTAGCATTGGTTATCATTGAGCCCTATGGGTTTTAGGAACCAATGATGATGTACGCCTACGGTAACGGTAAGCACCGCCGTGTACGTGACCGCCATTTTCTATCTGTTCACTCACTTGATACCTGACCTTCAACAGGAGAGGACCTGCACTGCAAGTGCTGCAGTGACCTCAGTCTGGAAGCGACAATAGCTCATGTGTCTGGAGAAAGGGCCCCTGCCTTCACCGCGGAGGAGTTGGACAAATTGATGGATGGCATCCTCCCCCAGTACACGCTACTCTACGGTCCTCTAGACAAACAAGTGAGTACACTGTGAGCATGATGCGTGTGCAATGCCTCTTTGGAGTGGTGTGGATGGAAGATACATGTGGGGGGGCTGAGGCCTGCATGTGAGGATGGTAAGTGTATGTGTGTCAGGGCATGGGTAAGAACTGGTGGGCAATGAGTATGATGGCCCGCAGGAGAGAGTAATTTCCTTTCATCCTGTACCTTTCCTCTAGGTCAGCGCCCACCAGAAGAAGGGTATTTGGCATGCCAACACCAAGGAAGTGCGGACCCTGGGGGTCTTTCATAGAATGAGCACCCACTGCCGCAAGAGATGGGACGACCTGCACCGCTGGAGCAAGAAGACGGCGGAGGCCCAGCTGTACCTGGCCTCCCAATGTGGAAGGGGTGCCTGTCGCACCATGACCCCCCTGATGTTCCGGATCCTGGCGGTGGCATATCCGGAGTTGGATGGGCGCTTGAGGGCATCACAGCAGCCACAAGGGGGTGAGTACAGTGTCATTCAGCTGACTCTGCGTGCTTTACGAAGTGTCTGGGTGGGGGATGTGGGCTGTGGGTTCCCTAGGCCAGGGCGAACTTGGCAGGGTAGGTCCCTTGTTAGGCAGGCTCTGAGGCACTCCAACCCCAATAGTGTTAGTGGCCATCTACAATTAATAAACAACAAGAGGCACTCATTATATCTACATTGTTAGAACAAATAGTACAATCTACAACTAATAAACAACAAGAGGCACTCATTATATCTACATTGTTAGAACAAATAGTACAATAATATCTGCCATAGTCACTGTTAATGTCCAAGATAGTAGAACACCATCCCATGTATCTCTGGAGTCCAAAACTGTTCAATCCGTCTCCCAGGATACAACCTAAGGGGGAAGTTTTTCCGACGCGTACTCGCAGTTGGGGATTAGGGGTGTAGTCCTCTAAGGGTGCACCATGTTTAAACTGAGGTACAACTTGATACTTACCTCGTAGCCTTGAGCACCATTTTCTCCCATAAGATAACACCTGCATCAAATAGGCATCTACAACTAGTCAGGCTCCTGCGTGTTCCAAGTGTGCAGCAAATGGTGTTAGGCATAGTACCCCATGGGCAGGTGATTTTCATACTAACTGCTAGTGCATGGCCTAGTGCATAGGGCTGCTCCCTGTGTGTTGTGTCTGCCAACGGTAGTGGTGTTGCTGGCATAGACCATGTGTCTCCTCTGTCTTTTCCCCCCTTCTTATTTTGTCACCCTGTCCTTGTGTGCATTAGCATCATCTGGCGGAGGAGCAGAGGCACCGGCGACGGAGGGAGCTGCATCTCACAAGGTCCATGAGGGGGAATCTACGGAGTCTGAAGGCACCAGTGGTACGGAGGGCGAGGAGAGCTCCACGACGGGGAGAGGAGGGGACACCAGCGACAGCGACTCCTCCTCTGATGGGAGCTCCCTTGCGGTGGCTGGCACCTCTGTGCCCACCGCAACAACAGGTACAGCCGCCACCCCCCTACCAGCACCGCCCTCCCAGTAGTCCCTCAGCGTGTTTCCTGTGCCTGCTCACCCAGGAGGGTGGGCATCTATTTCGCCCCAGGCACCTCAGGCCCTGCCCCAGTCAGCCCTGCTGCCCCAGGTGAGGATGCTATTGACCTCCTGAGATCCTTCACTGTTGGGCAGTCAACCATTCCGAATGCCATCCAGGGTGTCGAGAGGCATTAGCAGCAAACAAATGCATACCTGGAGGGCATTCATTCTGGCGTGGCGGCCCAACAGAGAGAATTTCAGGCTCTGGCCTCAGCACTGATGGCACCCATTGTCCCTGTGTCCAGCCTCCCCACTCCAACTTCCACTACCCAGACCCAATCCCCTGTACCTCAGCCTATCCCAAGCACACCATCAGACCAGCATGCACACACATCAACACACAAAAGTGTCTTAGGAAAACATAAGCACCCCACATCCGACAGGCACTCACACTAGCACCATCCCAATGCAGACACTGTGTCCCCCTCCTCCACATCCTCCACCTCCAGCCCAGTCTCGTCTCCACTCACTCCTGCGTGCACTACATCCTCAGCCACTACCTCCATCACCAGCACGCCCATCAATACACACCACTCACATGCAATCACCACCCCACTACCATTCACATGTCCCCTGTGTCCCATCCCAGTGTGTCTGTAAGCCCTCCTCCCAAAGTACACAAACGCAGACACACACCCACTCAACAGCCATCCACCTCACAACAGTCTCCAACCCATGCACCTTCACCCAAACTCAGCAGATGTACACCTCCTACAACCACTACCTCTTCCTCCACTCCCAAACCCCCTCCATCTTCCCATCCCAGTGTGTCAAAAAAACTTTTCCTAGCTAACTAGACAGTATGGTGTCTCCATCCACCGCAACAGTCACTTGCACCACGGCCAGCACTGGCAGCATCTCCGCCACAGCCACCGCCGCCTGCACCACCATCAGCACCACCACGTGCACAGCCCATGCCACTCTGTTGGACGTCAGCCCCATCCCCAGTGTGCAGCCGTCAGAGTCTGCAGGTGACTCCCTGGACCCTAGACACACCACTTGAGACACCACCTCCAGCACTGACACGAACCAGCAATTGGCAGCCTAAGTCGCCGCAGGATGGAGTGTGGGTCTACCTCCATGGAGTATCATGCTACCTGTTCCAGGTACATCGCGTGGCTGAGACACCCAGGTGAGACAAAGTCAACTGCCACACCCCAGGTGCAGCATCACTGGGAACAAAGCCCCCTCCAGAACCAGTGGGGGAAATCATCCACTAACCTGGTCCTTGGCATGATGAAGCACTCTGGGCACAAAGCCCTCTCCAAAACCAGTGGAGAAAAGCATCCACTAACAGTCCTTGGCAGGATGTAGCACTCTGGGCACAAAGCCCCCTCCAAAACCAGCGAAGAAGCCACCCACTTGGAGACAGTGGCCTTGCACTCCCCAGGACAGGGCAGTGGGCAACCCACCCACTTGAGAGACTTGACAGACTGTGGCTTTGCACTCGCCAAGATCAAGTAGTCGGCAAATCACCCACTTGAGAGACTTGAGAGACTGTGGCTTTGAACTCCCCAGGACCAAGCAGTGGGCAACCCACCCACTTGAGAGACTTGAGAGACTGTGGCTTTGAACTTCCCAGGACCAAGCAGTGGGCAACCCATCCACTAGAGAGACTTGAGGGACTGTGTCTTTGCACTCCCCAGGACCAAGCAGTGGGCAACCCACCCACTAGAGAGACTTGAGAGACTGTGGCTTTGCACTCCCCAGGACCAAGCAGTGGGCAACCCACCCACTAGAGAGACTTGGGAGACTAGGGTTTTGCACTCCCCAGGACCAAGCAATGGGCATGGAGCCCCCTCGAGGAGCAGTGGCGTCGTACCATCATCCGGCTGAGGAGCCCCCCTTCCATTCTCCCTGAGGTGGCTGTTTTTTTTTTTTTCGACCTGATGCCGCTGCAGTGTTCTCTCCATTTTGAGGCAGGTGTCATGTGTGGGCTTTGCCCATGCTTTTTGGGACCACTGGTCCACGGACATTTCATGGGACAGTGTACAGACTTGTGTACTTGCTGTAAATATTTGTGTATACTGATTATTTGCTGTTCTCTTGGGCTATCTGATTGTTCGAATATTACACAAGATAAACCCATTTTGTTTTGTCCTTGCGTTCTTCCAGGGGGTGACGGGGTGTATCTGTGATGTTTTTGGATATGTGTGTGTGTTGTTGTGGGTGGGGGGCGGGGGTGTTGCGTTTTGTGTGTGTGTCACTTTCTTTTCCCTCCTCCCCTCCCCTGTGTGCTAGGTGCAGTACTCACAGCCGTCGCCGCCGCCTTCTTTCCACTTCGTGGTGTATTAATAGATTCAACAACATGGGCAGGACCTCGAGCTCCACGGCGTTCTGGTTCTTCGTTGAGTGTTGAGAGGTGAGTGGTTTCCCTTCTGTGTACTGTTCCCGCCGTGCTTTTGATGGCGTTGGTACCGCCCCGGAAAAAGCTGGCGGATCGGTGCTTTGTAATAGTGTGGGTGGTACATTGTCTTCCACCTGTCTGTTGGCGGTGACCGCCACAGTGTTTGTTGCTACCGCCGTGGCGGTCAGAGTGTTAAAGTGGCTAACTGTGTTGGCGGTTTCTGCCTTGGTCGTGATTAAAAAAATGTAACCGCTGGCATGTTAGCAATATTACTGCCACTTTAACACCGACCGCCAGGGTTGCAATGAGGGCCTAAGTACAGTACTTATCATCAGATCTTTGAATACAAGATTCAAGTTCATGTCTTTAATTTTGGTGGGAGAAATTACTTTCTTCAATACTTCTGTTTCAGAGTGCTGGTTTTCAGGAGTCTTTAATTTCAGAGACACAGCAGGTGGCATTCGTGTGTCTGGTTTTACATCAAAATCAGATACCTGTAGATCAAAAATCTGTTCTTCACTAACTGTTGAGCTGTTCAGTTTCAGATTGCTGGCTTTCTTCCTTGTCCGAAATCTCCACAGTTTGCTTTGACACTCTTTCTGAGAAGTCCATTACATTCTTAGTAACTACGGGTATTTCTTCACAGTCAGAAAAATCCATTAATTCACTTGAAACAGGAACTGTCTCTTCATTATCTGAAAATTCTATTATAGCATTTGAAAGGGCAGGAGTATCCCCAAATCTGAAAATTCTGGTGTGTGCGTTATTTGAACAGCACTATCTGCAGGTTTGTTCACCGCAGGGCAGGCACCACTATCATCACTAGATTCAGATTCTTCAACAGTGTTGCACAACTTGCCCTTTCTCTCCAGTAAAGTCATATCTTGGTTTCTTATGGTGCAGCGGGGTGACACTTATACACTGGTGAAGACTGATGGAACACTTACCAGACACAAATACCCAAGAGGAAACGGAAACAGAAGGAACAAGCTAGGAGGCAGGGCCAAGAACTTGGAACAGACTCAGGCTGAAGCAAAGGCAGGAAAGGGACTGGAAAACAGAGCACAAGTTCTGGCTGGAAAAAGCAGAAACAGGAATGGGAAACAGAGAGCAGGCTCTGGCTGGAACAAGCAGGAACAGGACTGGAATACAGGGAGCAGGCTCAGGAAGAAACAACCAGGAACAAGGCTAGGAGACAGGGAGCGAATCTGGCTGGAACAAGCAAGAACAGGGCAGAGAAACAGAAAGCAGGCTCAAGCTGAAACAGAACAGGAACAAGACTGCAACACCAACCGATAAAGGGTTGGAACACAAAGGAATCGAATTCCAATGCACGACGAGGATCTTGAGGAAATGGCTGCTTATAAGCAGTTCCAAGCTGCAGAAAACCCCAGGTGAAATCACATGACTGGGCTGCACAGGAGAGGTCTCAGGTGTGTGTAGTTTCAGACACTCACAAGTCCTGGAAGAGAGGATCCAGTAAAAAGAAGAAACTGGACTTCTCCCATAGAAAACAATGTATAACAGAATCCAGGCTTTCCTGACCACCAGGCTGTGCAATATGGGATGTTCAATGCCAGTAAGCAAATGTAATCCTACAAAAGCATACCATAGCGAAAAGAGAGACAAATGGGAGTTAGCAAGGGACTCTAGATGAGTGTTGAAGGTGATTCCCAGGCTACCGACAGTCCCTTTATAGCTCCCCCTGGAAATGGGACGACAGAGTCGTAACACTCTATGCCCCTTCATTCAAATCCACTCTACGATACTGTACTCCACTCAACACCCTTCCACACTGTGCTTCCACACTCTCCAAAATTCTATTCCAGTCTATGCCCCTCCACTCTACAATACTCTACTCCACTCCACTCTATGACAATTTACTCCACTTTATGCCATTCTACTCTATGACATTCTACTCCAATGTACACTGCTCCCTCTATGCCACTCGTAGCCACTTTACACCACTCTGTGCCACTCCAACCTTCTCCACTCCACTGTTCTCTGTGAAACTATACTCCACTCTACTCTATGCCACTCCACTCTACAACACTGTACTCCCCTTAAAGCCCCACCATTCCCTTCTACTCTATTCTACTCTATGACACACCTCTCCACTCAATGACACTCCACTTCACTCTGTGACTCCCCACTCCACTCATGGACACTTAACGCCACTCCACTCCACTCCATGCTACTACACTTCACTCTTTGACCCTCCACTCTACAACACACCACTCTTAGACAAACTACTCCACTCTACACCACTCCACAACACTCAATCACATGCCATTCCACTCTACAGAATGCCACTCCACTGCACTGTATGACATGCCATGACACTTTATGCCACTCAACTCTATGCATCTCCACTCTATGACACTCTGAAATTTCAATCTATTCTATGACACACCATTCCATACTGCGCCACTCCACTCTATTCCACTCTACTCTACGACACACCAGTCTACTCTACTACACACCTCTCAACTCCACTCTATGCCCCTCCATTCTAAGGCATGCTATGACATGCCACTCTACTCTGCTCTATGACACGCACTCCACTTTAAGCTACTCCACTCTATGACACTTTATGACATGCCACTCTACTCAATGACATGCCACTCCAGTTCGTGACACTCTATTCCACTCACCGACACTCTATAAAACAACACTCTAGGGCATGACACTCTATGACACTCAACTCCAGTCTATGACACTCCACTCTATGACACTCTACTCCACAACACTATACTCTACGCCATAACAGCCTATGACACTTTACTTCACATGCACTATGTCACTCCACTCTGCAACATTACTCCACTCTATGACATTCCACTGTTCCACTCTATGCCACTCTACTCTACAAAAATCTACTCCACTCTATACCACTCTACTCCAGGACACTATACTTCACTCTATGCAACTCCTTCAATGCTGTTCCATGCTACTTTACTACACTCTGCCATTCCACTGTACTTCACTCCACTCTTATCTATGACACTCTACCCCACGCTACAACACTCTATACCTCTCCATTCTACTCCACTCCAGACACTCTTTTCGATTGAACACCCTTCCACTCTGTGCTTCTCCACTCTACAACATTCTACTCCACTCTAATCCACTCCACTCTATGGCAATTTACTCCACTCTAAGCCACCCTACTCAATGACATTCTACTAATCTGTGTGCAACTCCCTCTATGCCACCCTATGCCACTTTACTCCACTCTATACCACTCCAACATGCTCCAACCTACTCCACTCCACTGTAGTTTGTGACACTCCACTCTATGGCACACCACTCCAAAATTCTCTACTCCACTTTAAGCCCCAGCACTCCCTTCTATTCTATGCCACTCTGTGACACACCTCTCCACTTGATGACGCTCCACTCTATGACACTCCACTCCACTCTAAGGCACTCCATGCCACTCCACTCTACTCAACGCTATGCCACTCCACTCTACAACTCTCCGCTCTACACCACACCGCTCCAAGACACACTGCTCCACTTTACGCCACTCCACAACGCTTTATGACACACCATTCCACTCTATGGCACACCATTCCACTGCACTCTATGATACACCATGACATTCTATGCCACTCCAATCTACACATCTTCACTCTATGACACTCTATGAAATTCCACTCTATTCTATGACACACGCCTCTACTCTACGACACACCACTCAACTCCACTCTATGGCCCTCCACTTTATGACATGCTACAACATGCCACTCCACTCTACTCTACTCTACAACATGCTACTCCACTCTATGGCACTCTATAATATGCCACTCTACTCAAGGACATGCCACTCCACTTTATGCCAGTCCATCGACTCTCTGACACTGTATGCTACACCACTCTATGCTACAACACTCAATGCCATGACAATCTATGACACAACACTCTATGACACTCTACTCCAGTCACTGTCACTCTACTCTATGACACTCTACTCCCCTCTATAATACTCAACTCTATAACACTATACACATCTTTACTTCACTTTACGTGATGGTACTCTACTTTACACTACTCCACTTCATGCCACTCCACTCTGTGCCACTCCACTCTACGCCCTGCCACTCTATGACACACCATTCTACTCTACAACACACCACTCTACTCTAAGACACACCACTCAACTCCACTCTATGGTCCTTCACTCTATGACATGCTACGAAAGGCCAATCTACTCTACTCTACACATGCCACTCCACTCTATGCAACTCTATAACATGCCACTCTACTCAATGACATGCCGCTCCACATCATGACACTCTATTCTATTCTCCGACACTCTATGCCACAACACTCTATGTCATGACACTCTATGACACAACACTCTATGACACTCTACTCCAGTCTATGACACTCCACTCTATGACAATCTACTCCACAACAATACTCTGCGTCATAACAGCTTATGACACTTTACTTCACCTGCACCATGCCACTCCACTCTACATCACTACTCCACTCTATGCCACTCCACTCTATGACATTCTACTCTACGACACCCTATTCCACTCTATTCCACTGCACTGTACGAAAATCTACTCCATTCAACATCACTCTACTCTGTGACACTCCACTCCATTCTACGTAACTCTCTCTATGCCAATCCATGCAACTTTACTACACTCTATGCCACTCTACTCTACTCTATGACACTCTATGCCTCTTCATTCTACCCCACTCCAACACCCTTCCACTCTTTGCTTTCCACGCAACAATATTCTACTATACTCTATGCCCCTCCATGCTACGACACTCTACTCCACTCCACCCTATGACACTCCACTCTATAATAGTTTACTCCACTCCACACCACTCTACTCTATCTCATTCTACTCCTCTGAATGCAACTCCTTCTATGGCACTCCAAGCCACTTTACTCCACTCTATGCCACTCCAACCTACTCCACTCTACTGTACTCTGTGACACTCTACTCCACTCTACTGTATGCCACTCCACTCTACAACACTCTACGTCCATCTACTCTACAACACTCCACTCGATGACACTCTACTCCACTCTACACCACTGCACTCTATGAACTCAACTCTACTCTTTCTTCCTCCAATCTACACCCTTTCACACTACTAAACTCTAAAGCACTCTACTCCCTCTACAACACTACATGACACTCTACACCACCTCACTCTTTGCCCTTCCACAACACTTCACTCCACACCATTCCATGATACTGTACGCCACTCCAGAACACCTCACTCCACACCACTCCATGATACTCTACGCCACTCCACAACATGCCACTCTACTCCACTCTATGCCTTTCTACACCTCTCCAGGCCACTCTGTTTCACTCTACGTCACTCCACAACAGTTTACTCCACTCTACACCACTCCACTCTAGGATACTTCACTCCAAGCCACCCTCCTCTACACCACTAACCTTTAGCCATGCTGGTGTACAACATGGCTAAAACACATTGGCAAAGGCAATATCTCTTGCACAGGCGAGACCTATTGACTTTGCCAGTGCTTGTTGATTAAAGTTGGACAAGTCTCAGAGAAGTGTAGTTTTATAATGGGGCAACAGACTTTTTTAGACGTCTCATTGAATGTTGTGATCTACTGCAGAAAAGGTGGCTGAATAATTCAGTTGTAAAAGCAGTCAAGTGAAGTCTTTGAGATCAAGTATATTACGCCAGAATGAGACAAATTATGGAGATTATATTGGCACTTGACAAGGTAGAGTGTGTCCTGTTGTGGTGTTGTGAATGGAATGTTGCCACTTTGTATTGGATCTTTGACTTTGATCTTTGATCCTGATTGGATCAGGGTTGATCTCAAAGGGTCAGTAGCAACAGAGGGATATTTATTTTGGGGTGGGTGGTTGATTGGGGAACCTTTTTATGGTTTTAGCACAATTTATCTTCAGTACAACAGAAAACAAATTTAGTGACAGGTGACATAGCCAAGGTCAATAGGCTCTTGAAATGACCAGAGGCTCTAAATAATGAAAAGGTTGATTCTTCAGTCACTAAGATGAAGTTGAATACATCCTGATGCTCTGGAGAACACGGCGAAATTTTAGAGGTGGTGTTTTTTTAATGTATGTTTACTATGCTGAGCTTTTAGGGGTTTTCACCTACCAGCTCTTCGGTCCACTGCAGCTTTACTGATTGTTGCGCAGAGAGTCAGGTGTTTCTCCTGGTCTGTCCCTTCACTTCCTGGGGGATTGTAAACTGCTGCCATTTTGGGCAGTTTGGCGGTCTAGACGTTAACTGTCTCCTATTTAAGAGTCAGTTGCGAGTGGATATGCAGCAGACACGCTGAAGGCACACCAAAGGCAAGCCCTTCTGTGCCTCTCTGTGACTGGACAATGCCAGACACCAGGACCCTTGCTCTTTTTGTACAGCACCATGGTAAGACCTACTGTTTTGCAATACTCTATACCTGAACTTTATCATATCCGGACTAATCTTAAGACTATAAAAAATTCTGTATGGGGCTGCGAACATTGTCTCCCTCTTCCTGCAACTATTGCAGCTTTAATTGTTTTGTCTCTAGGCCAGATGTTAAATCGACCGCTGAAATACATATGGATAATGAGTCCCATTTGTTGGATCCCACCTCAAGTCACTTGGCTCTCCCTTGTCTAATAAACTATCGGGCAAGAGAATCATGGGGCTTTACTATAACGTTAGATCCACTGGCTGCCCCCAAAAAACTATGGCCCTCATTACAACCCTGGCGGTCGGTGTTAAAGCAGCAGTAATACCACCAACAGGCCGGCAGAAAAAAAAATTGAATCACGACCATGGCAGAAACCGCCAACATAGACAGCCACTTTAACACTCCGACCGCCACAGCGGTAGAAACAAACACTGGGCGGTAACCGCCAACAGACAGGCGGAGGACAAAGTACTGTATTTCAACACGCCTACCCGCCACCTTTTCCGGGGCGGAACCAACGCTATCAAAAGCATGGTGGAAACAGTACACAGAAGGGAAAACATTCACCTCTTGACACCCAATGAGGAACCAGGACGCCATGGAGCCCAAACTACAGGTGTTACCAATGCTGCTCTTCCTCCTGCTCTATCAGGAGCAGGACAGATGCCGTCGATGACCACGGTGAGAACTGCACCTACAACACAGGGGGGGGAAGAGAGTGACACACACACGCAACGTGCAATACCCCCACCCTCACCCTCACCCTCACCCACAACAACATACACACAAATACATGCAGCAACATTACATATACACCCCATCACCCCCTGGAAGAATGCAAGGACAAACTTAAATGATTGTAACAATTGTAATCATGAAAAATCTGATAGTCAAAAATCTAAATTCATTATATACAAATATGTACACCAACTACACAAGTCCGGATAGTGTACCAATCATTGTCCGTGGTGAAACCCACACAAGATACCTGACTGGAAACGAAGAGAACACTGCTGGGGCATCAGATCAAAAATAAACAAGCACCTCAGGGGGAAGGGTAAGGGGGCACCTCAGCCAGATGAACACACAATGGCACTGCTGCACGAGGGGGCTCCATGCCCATTGTTGTATCCTGGGGAGTGCAAATCCACAGTCTCTCAAGTCTCTCCAGTGGGTGGTTTGCCCACTGCTTTATCCTGGGGAGTGCAACGCTACAGTCTTTCAAGTCTCTCCAGTGGGTGGTTTGCCCACTGCTTTATCCTGGGGAGTGCAAAGCCACCGTCTCTCAAGTCTCTCCAGTGGGTGGTTTGCCCACTGCTTTATCCTGGGGAGTGCAAAGCCACAGTCTCTCAAATGGATGTCATTCACCACTAGTTCTGGAGGGGGCCCGGTGCCCAGAGTGCTTCATCCTGCCAAGGACTGAGGTAGTGGATGTCATTCTCGATGGGTTCTGGAGGGGGCCTGGTACCCAGAGTGCTTCATCCTGCCAAGGACTGAGGTAGTGGATTTCATTCTCCACTGGTTCTGGAGGGGGCCTGGTGCCCAGAGTGCTCCATGTGCAGTGTGGCCGGTACAATTCCCTCACCTGGGTGTGTGTGCCACGACATTGCCTAGGAACATGTAGCATGATACGCCATGGAGGCTGCAACATACCCCACACTGCTGCGGCTTCGCCTTCCACCTGCAGGTGCAAACAGTGATGGAAGTCATGCCTCATGGAAGCTGGCCAGGGTCTAGGAACTCTCCTCCAGCCTCGGACGACTGACCACTGGGGATGGTAGCCATGTCAGCGGTGGTGCCACTGTCCCAGCACGTCGCGGGGCTGGTGGCGGTGCTTGTGGTGGTGTCTGTGGTGGTGGTGTTGGCGGTGGTGCATGGGACGTCTCCTGCAGCCTCGGACGGCTGCCCACTGGGAAAGATGCTGGGGACTGTTGTTGAGGCTGCAGACATGCCGATGGCTGTGCAGGTGGCTGTGCAGGTGGCGGTGCAGGTTGCGGTGCAGGTGGCAGTGCAGGTGGCGGGGCACGTGGCGGTGCTGGTGGCAGGGCAGCTTGCGGTGTTCGCCGCCGTAGATGTTGGTGTTGTCGTGGACAGAAGGGGTGACACTGGTCCCTCAGTCGGTGCTACCGTGCCCTGACCTGACCTACTCTTCTGCTTTTGTCCCTTCCCCACCTTTGATGCCACAGATGTCTCGCCAATTTCCCCTTTTTTTTTTTGCGGAGCCCTTGGTGGCTGGTAGGTGCGGCTTCTCCCTCCGGGATATGGGCACCTTTTTCACCTTGGAAGGTGGCGGAATGTCCTTGCCCTCGCTACATGGCACACTGGCAGCCCAGATGGGTGGCACACTCAATGACCCCACAGTTGCTGGCACCACTGTGCCTGGGGATTTGGTGGCTGAGGTGCTGGGCTGGGACCTGGAAAGCCTGGCCCTAGGGAAAGGACGGGGGGGTGGTGAAGGGAAGAGGTCAAGGGTTGCCAGGAAAAGTTTTTTAGACACACTGGGATGGGAAGATGGAGTTGGTTTGGGAGTGGAGGAAGAGGTAGTGGTTGTAGGAGGTGTACGTCTGCTGAATTTGGGTGAAGGTGCATGGGCCGGAGGCTGTTGTGAGGTGGATAGCTGTTGGGTGGGTGTGTGCCTGCGTTTGTGTACTTTGGGAGAAGGGCTCACAGACACACTGGGAGAGGACACAGGGGATGTATGAATGGTAGTGGGGGTGTTGATTGCACTTGAGCGGTGTGTGGTGATGGGTGTGCTTGTGATGGAGGTAGTGGCTGAGGATGCAGTGCACGCAGGTGTGAGTGGAGACGAGACAGGGAGGGAGGAGGAGGACGTGGAGGAGGGGGACACAGTGGAGGCAGTGGATGTTGGTGTGTCTGCATGGGGATGGTGCTTGTGTGAGTGCCTGTGGTATGTGTGGTGCTTATGTTTTCCTGTGCCACTTTTGTGTGTTGATGTGTGTGCATGCTGGTCTGATGGTGTGCTTGGGATATGCTGAGGTACAGGGGATTGGGTCTGGGTAGTGGAAGTTGGTGGGGGTAGGCTGGACACAGGGACAATGGCTGCCATCAGTGCTGAGGCCAGAGCCTGAAATGCTCTCTGTTGGGCCGCCTGCCCAGAATGAATGACCTCCAGGTATGCATTTGTTTGTTGCAAATGCCTCTCAACACCCTGGATGGCATTCAAAATGGTAGATTGCCAACAGTGAGGGATCTCAGGAGGCCAATAGCCTCCTCACTGAGGGCAGCAGGGCTGACTGGGGCAGGGCCTGAGGTGCCTGGGGCAAAGGAGATGCCCACCATCTGGGGTGAGCGGGCACGGGACACCCGCTGAGGGGCTGCTGGGAGGGCGGTGCTGGTAGGGGTGGTGGTGGCTGTACCTGTTGATGCGGTGGGCACAGAGGTGCCCATCACCGCAAGGGAGCTTTTATCATGCTGTCGCTGTCACTGGTGTATGCTCCTGTCCCCGTCGTGGAGCTCCCCTCGCCCTCCGTCCCACTGGTGGCTTCAGACTCCGTTGCTTCACCCTCCAGGGCCAAGTGGGTTGTAGATCCCTCCTGCTCCGGTGCCACTGCTCCTCCGCCTGACGATACTATTGCACACAAGAACAGGGAGACAACAAAAAGGGGGGGGGGAACAGAAGAAAAACATGTTCAGTGCATGCAACACCACTACCGTTGGCGGACACAACACACGGGGAGCAGCCCTCAGCACTACACCGTGCACTAACAGTTCCTAGAAAATTCACATGCCCATGGGGTACGAGGCCTAAGCCCAATTGCTGCACACCTGGAAGCCACAGGAGCCTGAGTAGGTGTAGATGGCTCTTACCACTAGTTGGGTTGGGGTGCCACATAGCCTGCCTCACAAGGGACCTTGCCTACCAAGTTCGCCCTGGACTAGGGGAACACACTGCCCACCTCCCCCACCCAGACACCTTGTAATGCACGCAGAGTCAGCTGAATGAGAGTGTACTCACCCCCTTGTGGCTGCTGTGATACCCTCAAGTGCCCATCCAAGTCCGGATAGGCCACCGCCAGGATCCGGTACATCAGGGGGGTCATGGTGCGACAGGCACCCCTTCCACGATGGGAGGCCATACCCAGCTGGGCCTCCGCCGTCTTCTTGCTCCAGCGGCGCAGGTCCTCCCATCTTTTACGGCAGTGGGTGCTCCGTCTGTGGTAGACCCCCAGGGTCCGGACGCCTTGGCGATGGCACGCCAAATACCCTTCTTCTGGTGGGCGCTGACCTGGAGGAATGGTACAGGGGGAAAGGAAATTACTCACCCGTCAGGACCGTCACTCATTGCCCACCAGTTCCCACCCGTGCCTTGACGCACATACACTCACCATCTGCACATGCAGGCCTCAGCCCCCCCCCCCATGTATCTTCCATCCACACCACTCAAAGCAGGCATTGCCCATGCAACACGCTTACAGTGTACTCACCTGTTTGTCTGGAGGACCGTACAGTTGCATGTACTGGGGCAGGATCCCATCCACTAGTTTCTCCAACTCCTCCGAAGTGAAGGCAGGGGCCCTTTCCCCAGGCACTGTAGCCATTGTCCCTTCAGACACAGGTCACAGCAGCACTTGCAGTGTAGGTCCTCTCTTGTTTAAGGTCATGTATCAAGTGAGTGAACGGATAGAAAATGGAGGTCACGTCCGCGGTGGTGCGTACCGTCACTGCCGGCGTACATCGTCATTGGCTCCTGGGACCCATAGGGCCCTATGTTAACCAATGCAGAATTACGCCGCGGTCCTCGACTGCCCACCACGATGGTGTACAACGCCAGCGCAGTTACCTCATTTCCCCTTGTCCCACCTTACAGATCAGGCAGCCGCCATTTCAGGGGGCCACATGGGATGGATAAAAACTGCATCACACCTATCTAGGCCGGGAATACAGACAGATACCGGCACATTGCAGATTACAAACGTTTCTGCAAATAACACATTGTGATACCTCAGTGTTGGATGACTCTCTGCTCGCTGTTCTCCTCCATAGGGCACGTCTGCTGGGGCAGGTGATGAGATGGCGGCATCCTCCAGTGTACATCCCCTGGAGGACCTGTCGACAATGGAAGAGAGACACATCATATTCACATACAGACTTGATCGTGCAACAATCCTGGAACTGTGTGCCCAGTTGGAGCCAGACCTGATGTCAGCTATATGCTATCCCACAGGAATACCCCCTATAGTGCAGGTCCTGTCTGTACTCCATTTACTGGCCAGTGGGTATTTTACAACAACAGTGGCCATGGCATCATGGATGTCCCAGCCAATGTTCTCTAACGTGTTGTCCAGAATGTTATCTGCCCTGCTGAAACACATGCGCAGCTAGATCATTTTCCCTCAGGTGGAGGATTTGCCCACAGTGAAAGTTGACTTCTATGCCCTGGGACATATCCCCAACATCATTGGTGCCATTGATGGTACACATGTGGCATTTGTACCCCCCGCAGGAATGAACAGGTGTACAGAAACCGGAAAAGCTACTATTCGATGAATGTGCAGATGGTGTGTTTGGCAGACCAGTACATCTCCCATGAGAATGCCAAGTATCCTGGCTCTTTGCATGACGCTTACATTTTGAGGAATAGCATCATCCCTTATGTGATGGGGCAACTCCTGAAGCACCGTGTGTGGCTAATAGGTGAGGCCAAGGTCCCAATACAATTGATATAGGTGTCTGGGTATGGGGTTGTCCCTAAGGGTTAGTGTGTGTCTAGCAGTTGTCCCTCGACATTTGCAGGTGACTCTGGTTACCCCAACCTGTCATGGCTACTGACCCCAGTGAGGAATCCCAGGACAAGGGCAGAGGAACGCTACAACGAGGCACATGGGCGAAGTAGGAGGATAATAGAACGCACCTTCGGCCTCCTGAAGGCCAGATTCCAGTGCCTCCATCTGACAGGTGGTTCCCTATACTACTCACAGAAGAAGGTGTGCCAGATAATCGTGGCCTGCTGTATGCTGCACAACCTGGCTTTGCGACGCCTGGTGCCTTTTCTGCAGGAGGATGGGCCAGATGGTGGGCTTGTGGTAGCTGTGGAGCCTGTGGACAGTGAAGAAGAGGAGGCAGAAGAAGGGGATATCAACAACCGAAACAACATCATCATGCAATACTTCCAGTGAGACACAGGTAAGAAGATGAATCTGCTTCCCACATCTCATACTATTGTTGGAGCTAGCATAAGTCTGTCATTTTCACTCAGTGTATGGATACTGACTTGTCACTTTGACTTTCCATTTCACAGATCTGGGTCCCACTTTGTGTCCTCTGCTATGCTTACTGCTGGCCTACAGCTGTGTTACATTGGTATGTGAACAAGTAAATTGGCATTGCTATATTCCATTAATATTGCAATTACAAATTTGTGAAAGCACAGACTGACTCCAGATTGTTTGTGATTGAAGTGTGTTTATTCCTGTGCAAATAAGTGGAGGGGGTTGTAAAATGGGCTGGGGTTATGGTGGAGGTATGTCCATGGCAGAGTCCAGTCTATTTGTTTCACAGGTGCATTGTCCAAAGGGGGCATAGGAAGTGGAGCAATGGCAGTTTAAGATGGACAGGGAGACATAGTGGGATAGAAGGGTGACATTCAGGGGGGTCTTATTTCCTGGAGGGGGTCTTGGCAATGTTCTCTGTCTTGTTCCTGGATCTCAGTGACCGTTAGCGGGGTGGTTCTCCATCTGCAGGGGGTGAGGTACTGGTGGCCTGTTGTTCCTGTGGCGGTGCCTCCTGTCCACTAGCGCCGGCATGGGTGGAGGGCTGTTCATCGTCCAGTCTAGTGTCAGGGGCCCATTGGTGTGCCACTGTGTCCCTCCTGGTGTTGAGAAGGTCTGCCCGCACCCCTGCAATGGTGACCAATGTGGTGTTGATGGACTTCAAGTCCTCCCTGATCCCCAGGTAGTGTTCCTCCTGCAGCCGCTGGGTCTCCTGAAACTTGGCCAGTACCGTGCCCATGGTCTCCTGGGAATGGTGGTAAGCTCCCATGATGTTGCAGAGTGCCTCATGGAGAGTGGGTTTCCTTCGCCTGTCCTCCCCCTGTCGCACAGCAGTCCTTCCAGCTTCCCTGTTATCCTGTGCCTCTGTCCCCTGAACCGTGTGCCCACTGCCACTGCCCCCAGGTCCCTGATCATCCTGTGTTAGTGGGGTTGCCTGGGTTCTCTGTAGTGGTGGATAACCTGCTGATTGATGTGTCCTGGGGACAGAGGATGGGCCCGCTGGGTGGGTGCGGTGGTGGTGTTTCCTGTGCGTGGAGGTTCAGTGGTGGTTTGTGACTGTGTCAGGGGAACCGACTGTCTCGAGGTCCCTGATGGGCCGGGCTGGTCATCTTGATGTAGGCGTGCAGAGCTGCTGTCGTCACTGTGGGCCTTTTTTGTGGGGGGACTGGATATGTCTGGCACCTCCTGTCCGGTGACGTTGGGTAGGGGTCCTGTTGGGGTGTAAGTGCATAGTTATAGTATCTGTGTGTGCCATCTTGTGCAATGGGTGAGTGACCCTCTACTCCTGTGCTTGCATTATTGCTGTGGCCCATGTGTGATTGGTGATTTTGGGGCATGAGTGAGTCTCTCTACTGCACATGCTTTAGTGATGGGTGTCCATGCATTGGTGTTACATGCAGGGCTTGGTTTTGGGATGTATGGGTTGTGTTAGTGGGGTATCTGTGGGTTGTTGGGGTGATGGGTGTGAGAGTAAGGGTGGTGGTATGTGATGGCATGCAGGTGGGGTGGGGGGGATAAAGTAGTAAAGATATGACTTACCAGAGTCCAGTCCTCCTGCTACTCCAGTGAGGCACTCAGGATGCATGATCGCCAAGACTTGCTCCTCCCATGTTGTTAGTTGTTGGGGAGGAGATGGGGGTCCACCGCCAGTCCTCTGTACAGCAATCTGGTGTCTGGATACCACGGAACGTACCTCTCCACGTAGGTCGTTCTACCTCTTCCTGATGTTATCCCGTGTTCTTGGATGCTGTCCCACTACGTTAACCCTGTTGACAATTCTGCGCCATAGCTCCATCTTCCTTGCAATGGATGTCTGCTGCACCTGTGATCCGAATAGCTGTGGCTCTATCCGGACGATTTCCTCCACCATGACCCTGAGCTCCTCCTCAGAGAACCTAGGGTGTCTTTGAGGTGCCATGATGTGGTGTGGGTGATGTGTGAGGTGGTGTCTGTTGTGATGTGTGAGGGGATGTGTTGGTGCGTGTTGTTTGAGGTGTGTGGATGTTGTGTAAGTGATGGTGTTGTGTGTCTGTGGATGCTGGTGTTCTTTTAGGTAGTCTCTCTCTCTGGCCTTCTTTCAAATTTTTGGTTGTAAGGGTTTGTGGGTGATGTGGGTGTGTGCTTTATATTGGATTGGGTGTGTGGGTGTGGTGTGTGTATGTGTATCAGGTGTGTGTATTTCGAATTGTCCAATGTGGTTGTGTTTTGTTAGTGTGTGTGAATTTTGAGCGCAGCGGTGTGTACCGCCAATGGTTTACCGCGGTTGAATGACCGCTGCGTTGATTCGTGGGTCATGATACTGTGGGTGTATTCCTGTTGGGGTGACTGTGTCGATTTTCCTATCGCCAGTTTATCACTGACCTTTGGTGTGGCGGACCTGTGTGGGTGTCTGTATTGTGGCAGATTCCGAGCTGTGGGTCGTAATACCTGTAGTGGAATTCCGCAGCCGCAGCGGTATATTGGCATTCTTCTGCATGGCTGAAAGAGGGATTTACCGCCAGGGTTGTAATGAGGGCCTATATTTTTCAAAACATCTTGCCTGACACAGAAAACTCTGATTAAGGCCTTGCCCACTCACCTGCATTCCAAGCTTTGCTTGTATCAGCCCTCTCGGGTTTTGAGATCCTCCAACTTTTTCTTTGTGTGAAGGATATGCCTGGGGACTTTAAGAACTTCTCAGAGAACTGTTGATTGCTTTCATGACTTTGTCAGAGTAGTGTTCATAGTTTGCTGTGATTATTGCTATGTGGGATGGTAGTGGGTGGCATAGATGTTTGCACAAGGGTTTGAAAGAGCCATTCTTTTAGTCGATATGTGGTATAGGGTACCAATTTTTGTTCTGGGTTTGTATTTTCCATTTTGGAGGTGACAGTTTTCCATCAATTGGAAGATGATTACTTAAAATGAGGTGTCCATAACTATTAGGACAGGTGTTTAGGAGCTATTTGGCAAATTCTTTCATAAGCGAATTTCTGAAGGTAGGTTTGAATGGTTTTTAGTGCTAGCAGAAGACTGTGAGGATAGGTTTTTGGGCTCGCTATAGAAAAGTACCCTCTTTTTGGCATGGTTACCCCTACTTTTTGCCTGCTGTCAGTGTGTTTTGACTAGATTCACTGGGATCCTGTTAACCAAGACCCCGGTGATTGCGCTCTCTCCCTCTAAATGTTGTTGCTTAGGACTTTGCACACCCCACAATTGCCATACTGGTGGTGGTTCCCCATGGGCTGCAGCATGTATTGTGCCACCCAAGGAGGACCATGAAAAATGCATCTACGGGCCTGCAATTGCTGCCTCAGTGAAAAGGTGCATGCACCCTTTCACTACAGGCCACTGCACCAGGTCACTGTAAGTCACTCCAATGGTGGGCCCTCCTTGCCCATAGGGCAGGGTGCAGGTACCTGTGTGTGAGGGCACCCCTGCATTCCAGCTCCTTGACACTGGACTTCATAAGTGCATGGAAGTCATTTTACCCTTGTACTGGATACAAGTCACTATCTGTGCCCAGCTACATAATAGTAACTCTGAACCTGGGCATGTTTGGTATCAAACATGTTGGAATCATACCAAAATACTGTTGCCAGTTTTGGTTGTATGATTCCATGCACTTAGGAGGCTCGTTAGAGGACCCTCAGCATTGTTCCTACTGGTCTTCTGGGGTTCTCCGGGCAGCCGGCACTGCTGCCACTCCACAGACAGGTTTCTGCCCTCCTGCTGCTTGACCAGCTCAGGCAGAGAAAGGTAGAAATAATAATTTTCTTTGGGAGAAGGAGGTTACATCCTCTCTCTTGGAAATAGGTGTTACATGGCTTGGGAGGGGTAGCCTTCCCAGGCCACCGGTATTGTTTGAAGGGCACATTTAGTGCCCTCCTTGCATAAACCAGTTTGCACAAGTCCAGGGACCCCTGGTCCCTACTCTGGCACGAAACTGGACAATGGAAAGGGGAGTGACCACTCCCCTGTCCATCACCACCACAGAGGTGGTGCCCAGAGCTCCTCCAGTTGGCCACTTCATTCTGCCATCTTGAATCCAAGGTGGGCAGAGGACCCTGAGAGCATTTGAGTGGCCAGGTCAGGTAGGTGACGTCACAGTCCCCTCCTGATAGGTGGTCACCCTGGTAGGTGACCAAACCCCCTTTCTCGGCTACTTTGGATCTCCCTCTTGGGTGGGTCCTCACATTCGATGTGCAAGATTCCAGCAAGACTCATCTGCATCATTTACTTCATCTTCTGGCCACTGGGACTGCAACTGGACCCTCCAGGAGCTGACAATCTGCAACTTCAGCAATGACTCCACTCTGCAACGTTGTTTCTCTGGCCCCTTCCAGCAACTGCAACATTTCCCCAGCTGTGCATCATCTGAGGGTGACGAGTCTTCAGTCTGCACAAGAAGTAAGAAGTAATCTCCCTTGGAGTGAAGGAGTGGTCCCCTGCATCCGCAGGCACCAACTGCAACAATGACTGGCTGCGTGGATCCTTTCTCCTCCGGAGCTCCATGGATCCTGCATCACAGGTGGTGGACTGGAGTGGTCTTCTTGGTCCTCTATACCAGCTGTCCAACTTGGGAGACGGTAAGCTCTTGCCTCTCCTTGCAGGACAATACCCCTGTGCACTTCCGCTGTTGTAGCTACCAAGGCTTGTTTGTTCTTCCTCCAATGGACCTTCAGGCTCCGTGTAACCTCAGCCCCCAGCACTTCTCCCTGCAATGCACCGTCTACTGCCTGCTGCTCCAGCGATGTGGGACACTCCTCCAGATGTGCTCAGTTGGCCTCACTGCGACTCTTGTGCCTGCTGCCTGTGGGCTGCCTGTGGGAACTGCCACTTCTTCTTGTGACTCTCCCAGTTGCTGAGGATCACCCCGGACTCTCCTCCTTTGGTCGAGTCCCCTGGACCGTGCTGGTCCTCTTCAGTCTTGCAAAACCTTCTCCGACTCTTGCGTTTGCTAAGGTTTATTGGTGTTCTTCCATCACCACTGACCAACTGCATCACTACTGTCGACATGTGACATCACTTGCATCACTCCTGGGACTCCTCCTCGACTCCTGTGCCACACTGCTGACTTTCTTCCTTCACCGTCGACCTGGTCCTGTATCCACAGAAAGGTGGGTGGTGGCTCCTGCCACAACTGGACACTCCATCACGAACTCGACTTGGTCACCTTCCTTTGTAGGGATCCACTTTGGATTCTTCCAGTCTGGTCTGGGTCTTGCACAATCCTTTCTCAAAGTCCTCCTGTTGGCTTTGGGGAAAACTAGGTACTTACCTCTCCTGTCCTGGTCACTGGGGGGTACCCTAGTACTTACCTCTTGGGGATCCTACTTCCTCCAGCTCCCCTCTACTGATGTAACTTCCTTGGGTTGGAAACTGTCTTTCATATTCCACTTTTTTAGTGTATGGTGTGGCCCTATCCTAGGGGCCTTACTGATTGCTGTTGCTTTTATCAATGCTTATTGCTTTCTATGCTTGACCCTTGACCCTAGGGTAGGTCGCTCCCCCTGCCGCTGCAGCTCCACCAGCCCAGGCTCCTGACACCTCCCAGCAAGACCTACTAAAAGTGTAAGTACTCCCCCCGCCCAGCCCCTTGCCCAGCCCCGTGCTACTCACCTCTCTTTCTCTGAACTTCTGTCCTCTGCCTCCCGCTCTCTCCTCCAACCTTTCTCCGCACCTCTGCTGTCCATTTCCCTTCGCTCGCTGCTCCTTCTTCTGGTCGCCATCTTCCTCCGCTCTCTGCTCCTCTTCTGCATGTTCTGCTCTTCCTCTGAGCCCCGCTCCTCTTCATCACCACGTTCTCTTCCTGATTTGCTCTTCATCTGTGTTCTTCTTTTCTCCTCTGCACCCCGTCCTGCGTGTTCTTTCTTCATCTGTGTTCTTCTCTTCTCCTCTTCCTCACCGCGTTCTCTTCCTGCTTTGCTCTTCATCTGTGTTCTTCTTCTCTCCTCTGCACCCCATCCTACGTCTTCTTTCTCCTTTTTCTTCATCTGTGTTCTTCTGTGCTCTTCTCCTCCTCTGCACCCCGTCCTGCGTGTTCTTTCTTCCTTTTCTTCATCTGTGCTCTGTGTTCTGTGTTCTTTCTTCTTTTTCTTCGTCTGTGTTCTTCTCTTCTCCTCTTCCTCACCGCGTTCTCTTCCTGCTTTGCTCTTCATCTGTGTTCTTCTTCTCTCCTCTGCACCCCGTCCTGCGTGTTCTTTCTTCTTTTTCTTCATCTGTGTTCTTCTGTGCTCTTCTCCTCCTCTGCACCCTGTCCTGCGTGTTCTTTCTTCTTTTTCTTCATCTGTGTTCTTCTGCTCTTCTCCTCTTCTGCACCCTGTCCTGCGTATTCTTTTCTTCTTCTTTCTTCATCTGTGGCCTTCTGCTCATCTTCGGGACACTTCCCTCCTCTGCCTCTCTGGTCTCTCCTCTTCTTCCTGACTCCTCTCTCCTCTTCTTCTTGACTCTTCTTCTTGACTCCTCTCTCTCTTCTTCTTGACTCTTCTTCTTGACTCTTCTTCTTCACTCTTCTTCTTGACTCTTCCTCCTGACTCTTCTCTCTTGACTCTTCCTCTTTACTGTTCTTCTTCACTCTTCTTCTTGACTCTTCCTCGTGACTCTTCTTCTTGACTCTTCCTCTTGACTCTCTTCTTCTTGACTCTTCCTCCTGACTCTTCTCTCTTGACTCTTCTCCCCTGACTCTTCTACCCCTCTCTTCTGTTCTTCCTGACTCCTCTCCTCCTCTGTAATCCCCCCTTCCCTATCTTTTTTTCCCTCCCCCTCTACCTGTCCCCCCCGCCCTCCGCTTTCCTTTCCCGCCGCCACCTCCCGCTCGGCCCGCACCCGCTCCCATTCGTCGCCCCCCCCTCCCGCCCCCAGCTGACCCTTCCTCCCCCCCTCCTCCCTCTTATTGCGGCCACTGCGCGGCAGAGTCAGCGACCCTTGACCCTAGGGTAGGTCAGTCCCCCTGCCGCTGCAGCTCCACCAGCCCAGGCTCCTGACACCTCCCAGCAAGACCTACTAAAACCGTAAGTACTCCCCCCGCCCAGCCCCTCGCCCAGCCCCGCGCTACTCACCTCTCTTTCCCTTAACTTCTGTCCTCTGCCTCCCGCTCTCTCCTCCAACCTTTCTCCGCACCTCTGCTGTCCATTTCCCTTCACTCGCTGCTCCTTCTTCTGGTAGCCATCTTCCTCCGCTCTCTGCTCCTCTTCTGCGTGTTCTGCTCTTCCTCTGTTCCCCGCTCCTCTTCATCACCACGTTCTCTTCCTGCTTTGCTCTTCATCTGTGTTCATCTTTTCTCCTCTGCACCCCGTCCTGCGTGTTCTTTCTTCATCTGTGTTCTTCTCTTCTCCTCTTCCTCACTGCGTTCTCTTCCTGCTTTGCTCTTCATCTGTGTTCTTCTTCTCTCCTCTGCACCCCGTCCTGCGTGTTCTTTCTTCTTTTTCTTCATCTGTGTTCTTCTGTGCTCATCTCCTCCTCTGCACCCCGTCCTGCGTGTTCTTTCTTCCTTTTCTTCATCTGTGCTCTGTGTTCTTTCTTCTTTTTCTTCATCTGTGTTCTTCTCTTCTCCTCTTCCTCACAGCGTTCTCTTCCTGCTTTGCTCTTCATCTGTGTTCTTCTTCTCTCCTCTGCACCCTGTCCTGCGTGTTCTTTCTTCTTTTTCTTCATCTGTGTTCTTATGTGCTCTTCTCCTCCTCTGCACCCCGTCCTGCGTGTTCTTTTCTTCTTCTTTCTTCATCTGTGGCCTTCTGCTCATCTTCGGGACACTTCCCTCCTCTGCCTCTCTGGTCTCTCCTCTTCTTCCTGACTCCTCTCTCCTCTTCTTCTTGACTCTTCTTCTTGACTCCTCTCTCCTCTTCTTCTTGACTCTTCTTCTTGACTCTTCCTCGTGACTCTTCTTCTTGACTCTTCCTCTTGACTCTTCTTCTTGACTCTTCTTCTTCACTCTTCCTCGTGACACTTCTTCTTGACTCTTCCTCTTGACTCTATTCTTCTTGACTCTTCCTCCTGACTCTTCTCTCTTGACTCTTCTCCCCTGACTCTTCTACCCCTCTCTTCTGTTCTTCCTGACTCCTCTCCTCCTCTGTAATCCCCCCTTCCCTATCTTTTTTCCCTCCCCCTCTACCTGTCCCCCCCGCCCTCCGCTTTCCCGCCGCCACCTCCCACTCGGCCCACCCCCCCTGCTCCCATTCGTCGCCCCCCCTCCCGCCTCCCGCCCCCAGCTGACCCCTCCTCCCTCTTATTGCGGACGTTGCGCGGCAGAGTCAGCGACCCTTGACCCTAGGGTAGGTCAGTCCCCCTGCCGCTGCAGCTCCACCAGCCCAGGCTCCTGACACCTCCCAGCAAGACCTACTAAAACCGTAAGTACTCCCCCCGCCCAGCCCCTCGCCCATCCCCACGCTACTCACCTCTCTTTCCCTGAACTTCTGTCCTCTGCCTCCCGCTCTCTCCTCCAACCTTTCTCCGCACCTCTGCTGTCCATTTCCCTTTGCTCGCTGCTCCTTCTTCTGGTAGCCATCTTCCTCCGCTCTCTGCTCCTCTTCTGCGTGTTCTGCTCTTCCTTTGTGCCCCGCTCCTCTTCATCACCGCGTTCTCTTCCTGCTTTGCTCTTCATCTGTGTTCTTCTTTTCTTCTCTGCACCCCGTCCTGCGTGTTCTTTCTTCATCTGTGTTCTTCTATTCTCCTCTTCCTCACCACGTTCTCTTCCTGCTTTGCTCTTCATCTGTGTTCTTCTTCTCTCCTCTGCACCCCGTCCTGCGTGTTCTTTCTTCTTTTTCTTCATCTGTGTTCTTCTGTGCTCTTCTCCTCCTCTGCACCCCGTCCTGCGTGTTCTTTCTTCCTTTTCTTCATCTGTGCTCTATGTTCTGTGTTATTTCTTCTTTTTCTTCATCTGTGTTCTTCTCTTCTCCTCTACCTCACTGCGTTCTCTTCCTGCTTTGCTCTTCATCTTTGTTCTTCTTCTCTCCTCTGCACCCCGTCCTGCGTGTTCTTTTCTTCTTCTTTCTTCATCTGTGGCCTTCTGCTCATCTTCGGGACACTTCCCTCCTCTGCCTCTCTGGTCTCTCCTCTTCTTCTTGACTCCTCTCTCCTCTTCTTCTTGACTCTTCTTCTTGACTCCTCTCTACTCTTCTTCTTGACTCTTCTTCTTGACTCTTCTTCTTGACTCTTCCTCGTGACTCTTCTTCTTGACTCTTCCTCTTGACTCTTCTTCTTCACTCTTCTTCTTGACTCTTCCTCGAGACTCTTCTTCTTGACTCTTCCACTTGACTCTCTTCTTCTTGACTCTTCCTCCTGTATCTTCTCTCTTGACTCTTCTCCCCTGACTCTTCTACCCCTCTCTTCTGTTCTTCCTGACTCCTCTCCTCCTCTGTAATCCCCTCTTCCCTATCTTTTTTTCCCTCCCCCTCTACCTGTCCCCCCGCCCTCCGCTTTCCCGCCGCCACCTCCTGCACGGCCCCGCCCCCCCTGCTCCCATTCGTCGCCCCCCCTCCCGCCTCCCACCCCCAGCTGACCCCTCCTCCCCCCCCTCCCTCTTATGGCAACCGCTGCGTGGCAGAGTCAGCGACCCTTGACCCTAGGGTAGGTCGCTCCCCCTGCCGCTGCAGCTCCACCATCCCAGGCTCCTGACACCTCCCAGCAAGACCTACTAAAACCGTAAGTACTCCCCCCGCCCAGCCCCTCGCCCAGCCCCGCGCTACTCACCTCTCTTTCCCTGAACTTCTGTCCTCTGCCTCCCGCTCTCTCCTCCAACCTTTCTCCGCACCTCTGCTGTCCATTTCCCTTTGCTCGCTGCTCCTTCTTCTGGTCGCCATCTTCCTCCGCTCTCTGCTCCTCTTCTGCGTGTTCTGCTCTTCCTCTGTGCCCCTCTCCTCTTCATCACCGCGTTCTCTTCCTGCTTTGCTCTTCATCTGTGTTCTTCTTTTCTCCTCTGCACTCCGTCCTCCGTGTTCTTTCTTCATCTGTGTTCTTCTCTTCTCCTCTTCCTCACCGCGTTCTCTTCCTGCTTTGCTCTTCATCTGTGTTCTTCTTCTCTCCTCTGCACCCCGTCCTGCGTGTTCTTTCTTCCTTTTCTTCATCTGTGCTCTGTGTTCTGTGTTCTTTCTTCTTTTTCTTCATCTGTGTTCTTCTCTTCTCCTCTTCCTCACCGCGTTCTCTTCCTGCTTTGCTCTTCATCTTTGTTCTTCTTCTCTCCTCTGCACCCCGTCCTGCGTTTTCTTTTCTTCTTCTTTCTTCATCTGTGGCCTTCTGCTCATCTTCGGGACACTTCCCTCCTCTGCCTCTCTGGTCTCTCCTCTTCTTCCTGACTCCTCTCTCCTCTTCTTCTTGACTCTTCTTCTTGACTCCTCTCTCCTCTTCTTCTTGACTCTTCTTCTTGACTCTTCTTCTTGACTCTTCTTCTTGACTCTTCCTCGTGACTCTTCTTCTTGACTCTTCCTCGTGACTCTTCTTCTTGACTCTTCCTCTTGACTCTTCTTCTTCACTCTTCTTCTTGGCTCTTCCTGGTGACTCTTCTTCTTGACTCTTCCTCTTGACTCTCTTCTTCTTGACTCTTCCTCCTGACTCTTCTCTCTTGACTCTTCTCCCCTGACTCTTCTACCCCTCTCTTCTGTTCTTCCTGACTCCTCTCCTCCTCTGTAATCCCCCCTTCCCTATCTTTTTTCCCTCCCCCTCTACCTGTCCCCCCCGCCCTCCGCTTTCCCGCCGCCACCTCCCACTCGGCCCACCCCCCCTGCTCCCATTCGTCGCCCCCCCTCCCACCTCCCGCCCCCAGCTGACCCCTCCTCCCTCTTATTGCGGCCGTTGCGCGGCAGAGTCAGCGACCCTTGACCCTAGGGTAGGTCAGTCCCCCTGCCGCTGCAGCTCCACCAGCCCAGGCTCCTGACACCTCCCAGCAAGACCTACTAAAACCGTAAGTACTCCCCCCGCCCAGCCCCTCGCCCATCCCCACGCTACTCACCTCTCTTTCCCTGAACTTCTGTCCTCTGCCTCCCGCTCTCTCCTCCAACCTTTCTCCGCACCTCTGCTGTCCATTTCCCTTTGCTCGCTGCTCCTTCTTCTGGTAGCCATCTTCCTCCGCTCTCTGCTCCTCTTCTGCGTGTTCTGCTCTTCCTTTGTGCCCCGCTCCTCTTCATCACCGCGTTCTCTTCCTGCTTTGCTCTTCATCTGTGTTCTTCTTTTCTTCTCTGCACCCCGTCCTGCGTGTTCTTTCTTCATCTGTGTTCTTCTCTTCTCCTCTTCCTCACCACGTTCTCTACCTGCTTTGCTCTTCATCTGTGTTCTTCTTCTCTCCTCTGCACCCCGTCCTGCGTGTTCTTTCTTCTTTTTCTTCATCTGTGTTCTTCTGTGCTCTTCTCCTCCTCTGCACCCCGTCCTGCGTGTTCTTTCTTCCTTTTCTTCATCTGTGCTCTATGTTCTGTGTTCTTTCTTCTTTTTCTTCATCTGTGTTCTTCTCTTCTCCTCTACCTCACTGCGTTCTCTTCCTGCTTTGCTCTTCATCTTTGTTCTTCTTCTCTCCTCTGCACCCCGTCCTGCGTGTTCTTTTCTTCTTCTTTCTTCATCTGTGGCCTTCTGCTCATCTTCGGGACACTTCCCTCCTCTGCCTCTCTGGTCTCTCCTCTTCTTCTTGACTCCTCTCTCCTCTTCTTCTTGACTCTTCTTCTTGACTCCTCTCTACTCTTCTTCTTGACTCCTCTTCTTGACTCTTCTTCTTGACTCTTCTTCTTGACTCTTCCTCGTGACTCTTCTTCTTGACTCTTCCTCTTGACTCTTCTTCTTCACTCTTCTTCTTGACTCTTCCTCGTGACTCTTCTTCTTGACTCTTCCACTTGACTCTCTTCTTCTTGACTCTTCCTCCTGTATCTTCTCTCTTGACTCTTCTCCCCTGACTCTTCTACCCCTCTCTTCTGTTCTTCCTGACTCCTCTCCTCCTCTGTAATCCCCTCTTCCCTATCTTTTTTTCCCTCCCCCTCTACCTGTCCCCCCCGCCCTCCGCTTTCCCGCCGCCACCTCCTGCTCGGCCCCGCCCCCCTGCTCCCATTCGTCGCCCCCCCTCCCGCCTCCCACCCCCAGCTGACCCCTCCTCCCCCCCCTCCCTCTTATGGCAGCCGCTGCGTGGCAGAGTCAGCGACCCTTGACCCTAGGGTAGGTCGCTCCCCCTGCCGCTGCAGCTCCACCATCCCAGGCTCCTGACACCTCCCAGCAAGACCTACTAAAACCGTAAGTACTCCCCCCGCCCAGCCCCTCTCCCAGCCCCGCGCTACTCACCTCTCTTTCCCTGAACTTCTGTCCTCTGCCTCCCGCTCTCTCCTCCAACCTTTCTCCGCACCTCTGCTGTCCATTTCCCTTCGCTCGCTGCTCCTTCTTCTGGTCGCCATCTTCCTCCGCTCTCTGCTCCTCTTCTGCGTGTTCTGCTCTTCCTCTGTGCCCCGCTCCTCTTCATCACCGCGTTCTCTTACTGCTTTGCTCTTCATCTGTGTTCTTCTTTTCTCCTCTGCACTCCGTCCTCCGTGTTCTTTCTTCATCTGTGTTCTTCTCTTCTCCTCTTCCTCACCGCGTTCTCTTCCTGCTTTGCTCTTCATCTGTGTTCTTCTTCTCTCCTCTGCACCCCGTCCTGCGTGTTCTTTCTTCCTTTTCTTCATCTGTGCTCTGTGTTCTGTGTTCTTTCTTCTTTTTCTTCATCTGTGTTCTTCTCTTCTCCTCTTCCTCACCACGTTCTCTTCCTGCTTTGCTCTTCATCTTTGTTCTTCTTCTCTCCTCTGCACCCCGTCCTGCGTTTTCTTTTCTTCTTCTTTCTTCATCTGTGGCCTTCTGCTCATCTTCGGGACACTTCCCTCCTCTGCCTCTCTGGTCTCTCCTCTTCTTCCTGACTCCTCTCTCCTCTTCTTCTTGACTCTTCTTCTTGACTCCTCTCTCCTCTTCTTCTTGACTCTTCTTCTTGACTCTTCTTCTTGACTCTTCCTCGTGACTCTTCTTCTTGACTCTTCCTCGTGACTCTTCTTCTTGACTCTTCCTCTTGACTCTTCTTCTTCACTCTTCTTCTTGGCTCTTCCTGGTGACTCTTCTTCTTGACTCTTCCTCTTGACTCTCTTCTTCTTGACTCTTCCTCCTGACTCTTCTCTCTTGACTCTTCTACCCCTCTCTTCTGTTCTTCCTGACTCCTCTCCTCCTCTATAATCCCCCCTTCCCTATCTTTTTTTCCCTCCCCCTCTACCTGTCCCCCCCGCCCTCCGCTTTCCCGCCGCCACCTCCAGCTCGGCCCGCCCCACCCTGCTCCCATTCGTCGCCCCCCCTCCTACCCCCAGCTGACCCCCCTCCCCCTCATCCCTCTTATGGCGGCCGCGCAGCTGGCGCGCCAAAGGCAATCCCGTCTGTGCCCGTCTGCGCCTGGACCGCGCCCAGCGCCACGTCCCCTGACCCCCAGCACTCCCAAACCCCGCAGCACCACTACGACCCCACCTCCCTCCACGCCCTCAGCCCGGGGCGCTCCAGAACCTGCTTCCAAGCCAACCCTAAACGCACCCATGGACCCTTCGCATGCCTCACCTGCAAACTCACCTTCCACCGCAACTCCACCCCGCCCGCCAGCCCACGCGCCAACAACCACCTCAAATGCATCCTGATCAACGCACGCTCCGTCCACAAGTACGCCATTGAACTATGGGACCTCCTGGACTCCACCGCACCGGACGTCACCTTCATCACTGAGACCTGGATGAACGCCTCTTCGGCCCCCGACATCGCCATAGCCATCCCCGACGGCTACAAGATCTCCAGGAGAGACCGCACCAACCAAGTCGGTGGAGGAATCGCCATCGTCTTCAAGGACTCCATCAACATCACCACCTCCACCGAAGACACCCCCCTTGCCGCCGAACACCTGCACTTCCAGATCCACACCGACCCCAGGACCACCGTCAGAGGAACTCTCATCTACATACCCCCTGGACCACACGCCGTCTTCAGCGAATCTATCACTGACTTCATCTCCCCGCACGCCCTTGCCTCGCCAGACTACATCCTCCTTGGTGACCTCAACTTCCAGCTGGAACAGAACAACGACCCCAACACTACCGCCCTGCTCGACAACCTCGGTCTCAAGCAACTGGTGAACACCCCCACCCACATCGCCGGACACACGCTCGACCCCATCTTCTCCGCCAGCAACCACGTATCCTTCAGCCACTCCTCCGTAATACACTGGACCGACCACAGATGTGTCCACTTCACCTTCAGACGCGAGACTCTCCACCTCCGCACACAACCCATCCCACGCAGACATTGGAACAAAATCCCCACGGAACAGCTTCTCTCCACTCTCAGCGACAACCAACCCAACTTCTCCACCAACCCCAACGACGCAGCCCTCAGCCTCATGCATTGGATCAACAACTGCGTGGACAACCTTGCACCCCTCAGACGCCTCCCAAGACAGACCAACACCAGGAAACCTCTGTGGTTCACAGACACCCTCAAGGAATCCCAAAAAACCTGCTGCACCCTCGAGAAAGCCTGGCGCAAGGACCACACTGCAGAAAACATGTCTGCCCTCAAAGACGCCACCCGCGAACACCACCAACTGATCCGCGCCACCAAAAGAACTTCCTTCACAGACAGACTGGACAAGAACACTCACAACAGCAAAGAACTCTTCAACATTGTCAAAGAGCTCTCCAATCCTAACGCCAACTCCAACGCCATCACGCCCTCACAAGACCTCTGCAAGTCCCTCGCCACCTTCTTCCATCGTAAGATCACCGACCTACACGACAGCTTCGGACACCAGACCCAGCCAACCACCACAGAACCTTCAACCCCAGCCATCACCCTCAACGCCTGGACTCACATCGGCACGGAGGAGACCAAAGCTACCATGAACTCCATCCACTCCGGTGCCCCCTCGGACCCCTGCCCACACTTCATCTTCAACAAAGCCGATGACATCATCGCCCCGCATCTCCAGACCATCATCAACAGCTCGTTTGCTTCTGCCACCTTCCCAGAGAGCTGGAAACACGCAGAAGTCAACGCCCTACTGAAGAAACCTACGGCAGACCCCAGCGACCTGAAAAACTTCTGCCCCATCTCGCTCCTCCCCTTTCCTGCCAAAGTCATAGAGAAGACCGTCAACAGGCAACTTACCAACTTCTTTGAAGACAACAACCTACTCGACCCCTCTCAGTCCGGATTCCGAGCCAATCACAGCACAGAAACCGCCCTCATCTCAGTCACAGACGACATCAGAACTCTGATGGACAACGGAGAAACAGTCGCCCTCATCCTCCTCGACCTATCGGCTGCCTTCGACACCGTCTGCCACTGAACCATAACATCCCGCCTGCGCTCCACCGGTATCCAAGGACAGGCCCTGGACTGGATCACCTCCTTCCTCTCCAACCGCTCCCAAAGAATCTACCTCCCTCCGTTCCGCTCAGACCCCACCGAGATCATCTGCGGCGTCCCACAAGGCTCATCGCTCAGCCCGACTCTCTTCAATGTCTACATGAGCCCCCTCGCCGGCATCGTACGCAAACACAACATCAACATCACCTCCTACGCCGATGACACTCAGCTGATACTCTCCCTCACCAAGGACCCCACCAGCGCCAAGACCAACCTGCAAGATGGAATGAAAGACGTCGCAGAATGGATGAAACTCAGCCGTCTGAAACTGAACTCAGACAAAACGGAAGTCCTCATCCTCGGAAACACCCGTCCGCCTGGGATGACTCCTGGTGGCCCACGGCCCTTGGCACCGCACCAACCCCTTCAGACCACGCACGCAACCTCGGATTCATCCTGGACCCACTTCTCACCATGATCAAACAAGTCAACGCCGTATCATCTTCCTGCTTCCTCACCCTCCGCATGCTCCAAAAGATCTTCCGTTGGATCCCCGCCAACACCAGAAAGACTGTGACCCACGCCCTTGTCACGAGCCGCCTGGACTACGGAAACACCCGATATGCAGGAACCACCGCTAAACTCCAGAAACGTCTGCAGCGAATACAAAACGCCTCAGCCCGCCTCGTCCTCGACATACCCCGCAACGGCCACATCTCCGCCCTCCTGAGACACCTGCACTGGCTTCCCGTCAACAAAAGGATCACCTTCCGGCTCCTCACCCACGCACACAAAGCCCTCCACAACAAGGGACCCGAATACCTCAACCGTCGCCTCAGTTTCTACACGCCCACCCGTCAACTTCGCTCCGCCAACCTCGCACTCGCCGCCGTCCCTCGTATCCGCCGCACCACGGCAGATGGGAAATCCTTCTCCTACCTGGCGGCCAAGACATGGAATTCCCTCCCCACCAACCTCAGGACCACCCAGGACCACCTCGCATTCCGGAGGCAACTCAAGACCGGCTCTTCGAGCAGCAGTAACCCCCTCCCCCTAGCGCCTTGAGACCCTCACGGGTGAGTAGTGCGCTTTATAAGTGTTTTTGGTTTGATTTGATTTGATGCTATTTTCTGATTGCTCACATGTATATAATAGTGTGTTTACTTACCTCCAGTTGTGGTATTGCCTATACAGTATTTGATTATTTCTGTTACCATAATAAAGTACCTTTATTTTTGTAACACTGGGAGGTTCTTTCAAGTGTGTAAGTGCCGTGTGACAGTAGCGGTATTGCATAAGCTTTGCATGTCTGCTGGATAAGTCTTGGCTGCTCATCCACAGCTACCTCTAGAGAGTCCTGACTTACTAAGCACTGCCTACACTTCACTAACATGGGATACCTGGGCCTGGTGTAAGGTGATAACACCATAGGTGCTGACCACAAAGCAGGCCAGCTTCCTACACTCGCCATTAATGGGATGTTATCGATAGTAAGGAGGATCATGCGGTGGTCTCACCAGGCAACTACAAGTTGGTCAGGGAGTGGCTGTAGCTCCTGTGTTAGATGAAAGCATCTACAAGTGACTCCTTTTGTGGGATGAGGATTTAGACATTATTTCTAGACACTTTCAAATGGGTGACGAAAGTTTTTGTTTGAAACAAAAGGAGCATTGTCAATCAGAAGTTTAATTCTTGTGCAATTATACGGTTTCCTAAGGTCACAAAGTGTCATCAGAGTAGGTCAGTAAGCCCTACTGTGGTCAGGGTAAAGGAAGCAGCGATCAGTTTGGTAGATGTTGATATTGACGAAGATGTCTCTGGATCTAGCACTACAGACAGCACAAAATTGCAGAGTTGAAGTGCGCATTCAACTGTTTAACAGTCATTGGATTTACTACAATGTAGCACTAAATAGTACTTTCAAGCACCCTGCAGACCCTACACATGTCTTCTCCTCTTAGTAACATGCTATAGTACAACAGGCCAGCACCCTTCATACCACCCACACTACGCAGTAGGCCAGCACCTGTCGTCTCTATGTAGCCTTGGCGACCCTATCACTGTGCCGACCATAGTTCATTCTAGAACACTTCTGACAATAATATGGTGTATCTTATTATCAACAATATTATTTTGCTCAGCTCAATTCACACCAGTCTGCAACCTAGCACCTTATAGAACACACTGTAGTCAAGCAATCCACGAATACTATTGATCATTTTTAAGCCTAGCGTACACATTATTTATAACTAGCATGCCACACAACATACAAAAGTTACACAGCGTACCAAATGGACTGCAGTTTAGCACCTTATAGTCCATAAATGTCTAGATTGAAATACACAATGCTACAACCTGCTTGCCGACATACCATAAGGCAGTTTAACACCCTACACGGCATATTACAGTCTTGCACCTAACATTCCATCATGCAGTCTAGAGTCCCTTCTAGCACCCTGCAATAAAACACACAAGACCATACTGTATGATAAATGATCTGCATTCTGCCAATATTCAGATACAATTTAATACAGTTACTAACACATTTTTGCCAGAAATCGTCCAAACTTCCCACTTTATAACTGCTCTGCTCTCCAACAGTCATTTCAAATGGTTCACTTCATGCTCAAACCACAGTACAGACAGGACTATTGGTTCTACACCCTACAGGGATAGATCAGTGAATGAATAGGTTTGATAACAACTCCTCACTTCCCAGTCCTGATGGATTGGTTTTCCTTTGTGGTTTAAAGAGCTTATCTGGGAGAAACACAGGAGGAGTTGAGACTCAGAGGAAACCAGTGCACATGAGTTCACCATCTTGGTTTTTTGGGTGCACTAAACACTGGGCAGGATGTAATGCCACATAATATGCTTTCGGAGTATGAACTGATAATGTGGGAGTGAAAATGTGGGATTTTCAGTAAGGTTGTTTAGGGATTATCACCAATAACTGAACTGATTTACCCTATAGCGCAACATGTTTGACTCACTACAGCAGAGAACCTGCTTGGATCTGAAGGCAAAACGAAGACTTTCTACTCTTGCACAGAACACCTAACTGTCTGCTAAAGACTTGAAGATTTGTTTCTATCTCATTCCTGAACATCTGCCTCCAGCACTTGTCTGCAGAACTAGTTGTTGTTCCTGATGTGTTGAAGCAGGTGTCTTAACTAGAAAATAATTAATGAGTGTTTATGTAGTTTGAATAATGAATTATTTAGAAAATGAATAACGTAGAAAAATAATGCACACGTTTGAAAATGTGACCTTGAGGAATGGCCACCAATTTTCACGAACTGTACTAATTGATGATTAATACTTAAGAAATATTGAAAATTGCAACTCAAGACCGGCTCTTCGAGCAGCAGTAACCCCCTCCCCCTAGCGCCTTGAGACCCTCACGGGTGAGTAGTGCGCTTTATAAGTGTTTTTGGTTTGATTTGATTTGATGCTATTTTCTGATTGCTCACATGTATATAATAGTGTGTTTACTTACCTCCAGTTGTGGTATTGCCTATACAGTATTTGATTATTTCTGTTACCATAATAAAGTACCTTTATTTTTGTAACACTGGGAGGTTCTTTCAAGTGTGTAAGTGCCGTGTGACAGTAGCGGTATTGCATAAGCTTTGCATGTCTGCTGGATAAGTCTTGGCTGCTCATCCACAGCTACCTCTAGAGAGTCCTGACTTACTAAGCACTGCCTACACTTCACTAACATGGGATACCTGGGCCTGGTGTAAGGTGATAACACCATAGGTGCTGACCACAAAGCAGGCCAGCTTCCTACACTCGCCATTAATGGGATGTTATCGATAGTAAGGAGGATCATGCGGTGGTCTCACCAGGCAACTACAAGTTGGTCAGGGAGTGGCTGTAGCTCCTGTGTTAGATGAAAGCATCTACAAGTGACTCCTTTTGTGGGATGAGGATTTAGACATTATTTCTAGACACTTTCAAATGGGTGACGAAAGTTTTTGTTTGAAACAAAAGGAGCATTGTCAATCAGAAGTTTAATTCTTGTGCAATTATACGGTTTCCTAAGGTCACAAAGTGTCATCAGAGTAGGTCAGTAAGCCCTACTGTGGTCAGGGTAAAGGAAGCAGCGATCAGTTTGGTAGATGTTGATATTGACAAAGATGTCTCTGGATCTAGCACTACAGACAGCACAAAATTGCAGAGTTGAAGTGCGCATTCAACTGTTTAACAGTCATTGGATTTACTACAATGTAGCACTAAATAGTACTTTCAAGCACCCTGCAGACCCTACACATGTCTTCTCCTCTTAGTAACATGCTATAGTACAACAGGCCAGCACCCTTCATACCACCCACACTACGCAGTAGGCCAGCACCTGTCGTCTCTATGTAGCCTTGGCGACCCTATCACCGTGCCGACCATAGTTCATTCTAGAACACTTCTGACAATAATATGGTGTATCTTATTATCAACAATATTATTTTGCTCAGCTCAATTCACACCAGTCTGCAACCTAGCACCTTATAGAACACACTGTAGTCAAGCAATCCACGAATACTATTGATCATTTTTAAGCCTAGCGTACACATTATTTATAACTAGCATGCCACACAACATACAAAAGTTACACAGCGTACCAAATGGACTGCAGTTTAGCACCTTATAGTCCATAAATGTCTAGATTGAAATACACAATGCTACAACCTGCTTGCCGACATACCATAAGGCAGTTTAACACCCTACACGGCATATTACAGTCTTGCAACTAACATTCCATCATGCAGTCTAGAGTCCCTTCTAGCACCCTGCAATAAAACACACAAGACCATACTGTATGATAAATGATCTGCATTCTGCCAATATTCAGATACAATTTAATACAGTTACTAACACATTTTTGCCAGAAATCGTCCAAACTTCCCACTTTATAACTGCTCTGCTCTCCAACAGTCATTTCAAATGGTTCACTTCATGCTCAAACCACAGTACAGACAGGACTATTGGTTCTACACCCTACAGGGATAGATCAGTGAATGAATAGGTTTGATAACAACTCCTCACTTCCCAGTCCTGATGGATTGGTTTTCCTTTGTGGTTTAAAGAGCTTATCTGGGAGAAACACAGGAGGAGTTGAGACTCAGAGGAAACCAGTGCACATGAGTTCACCATCTTGGTTTTTTGGGTGCACTAAACACTGGGCAGGATGTAATGCCACATAATATGCTTTCGGAGTATGAACTGATAATGTGGGAGTGAAAATGTGGGATTTTCAGTAAGGTTGTTTAGGGATTATCACCAATAACTGAACTGATTTACCCTATAGCGCAACATGTTTGACTCACTACAGCAGAGAACCTGCTTGGATCTGAAGGCAAAACGAAGACTTTCTACTCTTGCACAGAACACCTAACTGTCTGCTAAAGACTTGAAGATTTGTTTCTATCTCATTCCTGAACATCTGCCTCCAGCACTTGTCTGCAGAACTAGTTGTTGTTCCTGATGTGTTGAAGCAGGTGTCTTAACTAGAAAATAATTAATGAGTGTTTATGTAGTTTGAATAATGAATTATTTAGAAAATGAATAACGTAGAAAAATAATGCACACGTTTGAAAATGTGACCTTGAGGAATGGCCACCAATGTTCACGAACTGTACTAATTGATGATTAATACTTAAGAAATATTGAAAATGTGTTAGACTAATGTAGTAATATGTCATATTTAGGGTTATGAAGTATGTATTAGCTTACTAATTGTAGGCCTTACCTTAGCGAGTGTCTTGGCCTAGGTTTGCCAGGCCTCATGCAGAAGCTGTATTTCTTAGCGTTTAATAAAAAAGCTGACAGAGTGAATAAACTGCGAACTGTCCATTGTCTTGTTTAGAGTGCTTAACCAAAGCTTTCTGTTAGAACCAACTGACAGGAGATGATGGTCCTAGTAATGTAACAAAATGTGTGTAATGTGTGTAAGATGTACTTTCCCAGAACGCGAACAATGAAGACACTGACTGGAGATGAAGATGCAACAAATTTGTTACCTGGCGAGCGGGATGATGTGGACATCGTAAGGTGGACCTATCAACTTCATGTGAAGAGCAAAATATTAGAATTCATAAATTTAGCGTAGAAATATTATTGGGTAGTGTATAAACATATGATTAATTGACCAATAGGGAATTAGGGGATACTTTAGGTGACTTTGAAATAACAACGCAACAGAGGGAAAAGACTTCAGATCTTACCCCATTTTGAGATGCGATTTGAGAGAAGAGGAGACTTGAGATTCTGTCATTGGGCTCATGCTCTCTGACTGAGGGCCTGATGCTTTGCTGCTCAATTGATGACCTGAAGACGAAGACTGATTCTGCTTGCTGACCCATACCGTGGATAGGTAGATATGACAATGTGACTGAATTGCATTTTTATGCCTTTTCTTTCTAGGTACTAACTGCGCTGTTTTGATAGTTTCCCTAGCTAGATATGTTTCTAAATTTGTGTTCTAAGTTGTTTCGCATGAAACCCAACATGCTGATGCTAATCTGAAGTCAGATGAAGGCATTCACATAATGACTGACGAATTACAGGGTCAAATGCTTGAGAATTTATCTTGTTGAATTCTATGTATCACATATCTTTATTGCAGCTGATTGCTTTTGATTTGCACTGTTACCTTAGAATGTGTGTTGTGATTCAGGCTTTGATTAGATTGCGTTTCTTCAATCGCTTTGGTCAACCAGTATTGTTCTTATATGTGTTTCATATGATTTTGAGATTACTCTACATGACTTTAGCATTGTTAATATAAGGGAAATACATTTACTAAACTTACTAAAGGTGTGGTTATTCATGACTGAAGGTTCATGGTGCGTGACAATTACTGACTTCACTGATGATTGATTATTGCGTATCGATTATTGTTTTATATACTGAAGCTATGGCAAAATCATCTTAAACAAGTCAAAAGGTTAATCGACCTCTTTGTGTCCCTTGTAAGTTTACTTATTAAGGTCCGACGCGCTAACAGATATGGTAGCAGACTGATGGTTAGTCTCTTTGGGAGTTTGCCATAGGTGTTCAGTATACAGCGACAGGTGTTCCCAGGAATGGTAACAGGTTGAAGCTGTCCTTTTGAGAATACAGTATTGTTGATAACTGGATTTTTGATTTTCAATGATGACATTTGTTGAGAAAATGATGTTCCCTTAACCCCAGAAATGATGTTCCCAGATTCTGGACCCTGCTAGTGGTGTTGGGTATGTTCCTGGTGTTCTAGTGATAGAGTGAGAGAGATAGGTTTCACTTGCACAGCTTATCCAAATCGCAGGTGAATTGTGACGTATGTGAGAATTTAGGAAGCTTGCATACTCCAAATGAAGTTTTAGTAGGAGTGTGCGCCCTCCGCAGTGTGTGAGTAGGGAAGTTGTCGAACTTCACATGCGTGTGGGGCTTTGTGCTCAAAAATTGTCCACTTGGTTGTTGATGTACGGAACCTGCCTGGTCTAACACTCTGGAGTATATTGAAAAGTGTATGAGACACTTAGGCCCTCATTATGACATTGGCGGTAAATCCCACTTACAGCCACGCTGACTGCCACCAACTTACCGCCGCGGTGGCGGATATCCGTTCACCATATTATGACACACATACACCAATCCATCACTATTCAGCCACAGACACAATTGCACCACACCAAAGGTCAGTGATAATCTGGTGTTTTCAAAACCCACACTGTTACACCAACAGAACTATGCCCACCACATTATGACCCACAACTCACCACAGCAGACATTCAATGGCGGTAAACCATTGGCGGTACATACCGCTGCGCTCAAAATACACACACATACAAAACAACACTACATTGGTTAATTTAAATAACACACACCTGACACCCATACACACACCACACCCACATTACCAACAACCCTTTACGACTGCAAACCATTGTCACGAGACAGACACCAAGACCACAGACAAAACCAGAGCTACACACTACTTACACCTATACACCACTTACGCACCCCACATCACACACCCCAACACATCACCCTACACACCCTCACCTGCATACCTCACACAACACCCATGGCACCACAAAGACACCCCTGATTCACAGAGGAGGTGCTAAGGTTCATGGTGGAGGAAATCCAAAGGGTAGAGCCACAGCTATTTGGAGCACAGGTGCAGCAGATACTGATAGCTAGGAAGATGGAGCTATGGCAGAGAATCGTGGACAGGGTCAACGCCGTGGGACAGCACCCAAGAACTAGGGATGACATCAGGAAGAGGTAGAATGACCACCTCCTCCCCCACAACTAACAGCATGGGTGGAGCAAGTCTTGGTAACCATGCACCCTGAGGGCCTGGCCAGAGTAGGAGGAGGACTGGACTCTGGTAAGTCAACTGTATACTACTACTACCAACTCCCTACCTGCATGCCATCACATACCCCACCCTCACCCTCATTCCCATCACTTCACCACTTCCCACACAGCCCACCATCACATCTCACTTATCCCAATGCCAAGCCCTGCATGCCATACTAATGCATGGACACCACTCACAGACCTGCATGGACACTTATCACTAAGCATGCATACTAGAGAGAATCAGCTAACCCACCATATACCAACTCACACAAGTGAAAGCTGCCAGGGCAAATACAACCAAAGAGGGCAAGCCAAGGATGCACAATATGTCAGACACAGAAACAATAACACAGCAATTACATCCCCACAGGTACCCAAGCCAATGTCAGCGGAGAGGAGGTGCCAGCAATATCCAGTCCCCCAATAGAAGAGGCCCACAGTGATGACAGCAACTCTGGTCTTCAGGATCTGGATGACCATCCTTGCCCATCAGGGACCTCTGGACAGCCGGTTACCTAGGCCCAGTCACATACCACCACAGAGCCTCCCCCATCAGGAAACACCACCACAGCACCCACCTAGCGTACCCACACCTCTGTCCCCGGGACAGGTCAATCAGCAGAGTGTCCACCGCTACACAGATCCCAGGCCACACATCATACCCAAGACAATCAGTGACCTGGGGTCAGTGTCAGTGGGCACACGGTTCAGGGGACGAAGGCACAGGACAACAGGGAAACTGGGAGGACTGCTGTGCGCCAGGGGGAGGACAGGCCCAGGAAACCGACTCTCCCGGAGGCACTTGCAGAGATCCTAGGAGCATATAAACACTCCCAGGACACAATGGGCTAGATTTTGGGCAATGTGCAGGAGAACAGGCGGCTGCAGGAGGGACAGTACCAAGGGATCAGGGAGGACTTGCAGGCCATTAACAACACCCTGGTCTCCATAGCAGGGGTGCTGGCAGACATGGCCAACATTATGAGGGAGGCAGTGTCACACCAGCGGGCCCCTGTCACTAGCCAGATATCTGAACAGCCTTTCACCTCTGCTGCCGCTAGTGGCCAGGAGGACCCGCCACAGGGCCAACAGGCCACCAGAACCCCTCCCCCTACAGAAGGTGAACCACCCCGCAAACATAACCTGCGATCCAGACAGAAGCCAGAGACAATTGCCAAGAACCCCACCAGGAAATGAGACTCTCCTGATTGTCACCCTTGTGTCCTACACTGTCACCCTGTCCATCTTGAACTGCAATTGCTCCCCTTACTATGTCCCCATCGATAATGCACCTGTACTACAAATATACTGGACCAATACCCTGGACATTTCTCCATCATCACCCCATCCCATTGCACTTGCCCCTCTAAATTTTAGCACTCCAATAAACACCCTTGGAAAAAAACAGAAGTATGGAGTATGTCAAAAGTATGTATTCATTTCAACACAGGGTCCACTGCTGCCACACGGCCATCTCCTGCCTCCTCCTCCTGCAGAAAAAGCACATGGCATCTCAGGGCAAGGTTGTGCAACATGTAGCATGCCACTATTATCTGGCAGACCTTCTTGGGTTGGGTGAGTAGCACAGGGATCCACATGTTAGATGGAGGCACCTGAACCTGGCCTTCAGGAGGCCAAAGGTCCTTTCTATTATCCTTCTGGTTCGAACATGGGCCTCATTATAAAGTTATTCTCCCCTTGTCAGCCATGATAGGTTGGGATAATTAGAGTCACCTGCAAATATTGAGGGACAACATTTAACCACACACTATCCCATGTGGCCCACACCATACCCATACACCAACATATATTGGGTGGGAACCAGGGCTCGCCTATTAGCCACACCCTGTGCCTCTGTAGTTGGCCCATCACATTTGGGATGCTGCTATTCCTCAGGACAAAGGCATCATGCACCGACCCTGGATACTTAGCATTGACATGGGAGATGTACTGGTCCGCCAAGCACACCATCTGTACATTCATAGAGTGGAAACTCTTTCAATTTCTGAACACCTGTTCATTTTGATGGGGGAGACAAATGCAATATGTGTTCTATCAATCGCCCCAATGATGTGGGGGATATGTCCCATTGCATAGAACTCGGCCTTTACTTTGGCCAAATCTTCAACCTGGGGAAATACAATGTAGCTGCACATATGTTTAATCAGGGCAGACAATACTCTGATCAGCACTATTGAGAACATGGGCTGTGACATTCCTGCTGCCAAGCCCACTGTCACTTGGAAAGAACCAGTTTCCAGGAAATGAAGTACTGATAGGACTTGCACAAGAGGGGGGATCCCAGTGGGGTGACAGATAGCAGATATCAGGTCAGTCTGTTGTAGTTTAGCAGCGATTAGATTAAGCATTAGCAGAAGACATCTGTATTTTGTAACTATTGTGAACATTTCGCGGAATCCATTTTGTATTCATGGCAGCCATTTTCTCTGCCACATGCTGCCATGTGCTCACCATGGGCTCTGTCCTACCTTTCTGTTAACTACTCTTGAAATCTGCCTAGTGACAAGTTATATTTAGCATCTCCCACTTTCGCACATGCTCAGTAAGGTCTGCAGCTGTTAGTCCTTGAAAACTGTTAGCTCCTCCTACCTGTCGACTGTGCATTTTCCACCCGACCTTACATGTATACAAATCTTGCTTCTATAATTGTACCACCTCCTTTTAGCCCCTGCGTGGGTATAAAAGGACCATGCTCTCTCAGTTCAGTGTGCTACTTCAGACATTACCTAAGGGTGCTGTTTGAACAGTAGTACCACCTCATGAGGTTAATAAACTTTGTCTTTTATTTCAGTTCCTGTGCCAACTTCTTCCTACATGGTCTGAGGACTTTGTGGAGAGAAAGGTGAACCCCTTGCACTAGTAGGCCTTGCTGTGGCTTACTTCAACAAATTGGCGCCCGAACAGGGACTCATCGGTGACTCGGATGCCCAACGGATTGGTCGCGACGAAGGATTGGGATCTCGCTGCGGACGATCAATGCCTGAGGAGACCCGAGTCTTGTCAACCACTGCGTTTTTCCCTTCTTTCTGATTTGACCATCGAGGTGGCGCCGGTCCTCGACTGAGATCCTTTTTGTTCATTCGTCATGCAGTGACCATTTGGTCGATTTTAGAACTTGGCAGTTGGAACCTGGACACCCTGTGATTGGTAAGAGCCGTTTTACGGCACTTGCTGTGGGTTTTGATGCCTTTGTTTGGTAATGTAGTGTAGTACTACTTACTGTGGCTCTCGAGTTTTGGGTGACTAGTCAATTTGTGTCTTTTGAATTGATATATAAATTGCAATTTATATAGGCAGGTAATGAGGAGAATTTTCTCCAATTTAATTTTGATTTGAACGGCACCTTAAGTGCTACTTTGATTATAATATTGCATATTTTGCACTATTTTTGGCATGCCTGTTTTTAGCGCACTTCGTAGGATGTGTTGCTTTTGTAATGGTACCAATTTGAGACTGGAAGAATCGCAACCGGCACCCCCAGAGGGGACGCCAGATAGAGATATGTATGTTAAACATGGTCTTTCTTCTATAATGTACAGAACATTATGGAATAAATACACTCGTGCGGATCCTGAGTTACGTTGGCCTATGCATGGGTCATTTGATTCGCGAAAGATTGAGTATGTGGAACAATGTATGTGTAAGTGAAAGTCTAGGCAAGATATGTTTGACTGTGTACGAATGTGGGAGAAAGAAGTGCGTGGACGAGTGAAACGTGAGCAAGCCTTGCTTGAGAAAGAGCAGCGGAAAAATGTATATGTGAAAGAACTGGAAATGAGAAAGAAAGAAATAAATGACTTAAAGGAGCTAGAAGAGAAAGAATGTAAATTACAGGTAACTGGCCAATACACCGTTAGGCAACCTCTCTATCCTATCCTTAATAAACCACATGATGATTTATTGTTACTAGATCGCCCTCCACCTCCGTATGTCGTCCCTTCTGTCCCTCATGAGTTAGCTAAGGTCTCCAGTTCGGAGCAACAGAAGATGCGAGACAGTCGCTCTATGTTGCCTGCTGACCGTGCATCTGAGCTTAGATCTATTGCTCGTAAAACAATTCGTAGCATTGTCTCTGCTTCTGAACTTTTATACAACATGAAAGGGTGGACGGAAAAGGAGCAGCTATATTTTACTGAGGCATTTGGCTCAGAAGTTATTGAACTATATCGGAAATATTCTGATGAGTTAGAGCCCGATGATGTAGCAGCTGATCATAAGCAAATGCGTGATGGTCTTTCTGTTTTCTCCCAGGTAGCTGATGCAATCAGGCGGTTGGTGAAATTATGTGTTACGGCAGTCCGTTTGCAAGAGGAGACAAGGGCTGTGGACGTAGTTGCATGGACATCTCAGACCAATGGGGTGCAAGCTTCCATCTTCGGAATAGATAAGACTATGATAGTTCACACGAAACCAATGCGGGAGGCCGCGCCTTTGTATGTTCCTCCTAAAGGATTGGGTACAAGTGATGATAAAACTTCTGTTGATGCTAAGGGTTATTTTATTTATAATTGGGTGTATACTCCTTGGAATAGGGCAGATGTAATGGCACTTAAAACAGCATTACCTGACCCGCGGAAAAATCCAGCCGCCTTTTATGAGGAAGTTGAGGGAGCAATTAGTTCTTGTACTATGACTTTGGCTGACATTGATTTATTTTTCGGATTGATATTACCGCTAGATATGTGGAGAACTGTTTGTAAAATTGATGATCGTGCAGTTTTTGGGGCGTCATGGAAAGAATTAGAACAGATGGACGGGGATAGGGAACCTGCAAAAAAGCCATATCAGTTGATTCTAGATCTTCCTGCAGCCATATTAGTTAAGTTAAAAACGGTTATTCCCCCTAAAAAGATAGATTGGACTGTTTTAGCGTCTTGTAAGCAAAAGGCAGATGAATCAGTCTCTGATTTCTTTACACGCTTTGAAGAAGCATTTCATGATTTTAGCGGTCAGTTATTGTCAGATGATACGGGCAGACATTTGTTTGTCGATAAATATGTCGCAAATCTGTTACCAGTCATCTAAAAGCTAGTGAAAGTTCATGGACTACCTCTACTCCGGTTTCTCTTTTGACTATGGCTCAGTATTATGAACGTCAGGAATTAGAAGCAAAAGGCAGTGAGGAAAAAATTAAAGAATTAAAGACGAAGGTTATGTTGGCTCAAGCTTATGGTCCGCCTTTTAGAGGTAGTGATAGAGGTGGACGTGGATCTTATGGTTCTTCTTACACTCGTTTGAATTGTCTGTTGATCAGTGTGCGTATTTTAAGAAATTTGGGCATTGGGCTGCCGATTGTCCAGCACTACGTGTTCAGCAGTGTTCACGTGGTCGGGGACAAATGAGAAATCGCTCAGGATATTCATGACCTAGAAGAAGCACGAATGATCATGCTAGGGTTGATGCTAATGTACGAGGGCAGGATGGGTTTAACACTTTTGATAGATGGAACCAATACCAGATGTCTGACCATGTGCAGCCTGATTTCCAAGATTCTGCTTATGCATAGGATTGCCTAGGATGGGGTAAGGAATCAGTTGAAGTTCCAGTAGATCAGAGGGGTCCCTATGTTACAGCACATGTTTTGGGTTCTACTGATCAGTTTCTGGTTGATACAGGAGCTACTCGTAGCGCCTTGTCTAAACAATTGATTCCAAGGGCTCCCCTGTCTGGCTTAACCATTACATCAATAGGTTTCGATGGAACACCTTCCCCTAGCCCATTGTCACAACCACTTGCATTCCATGTTGATAAATTTACTGCTCCATGTCCATTTTTCCTTTCTCCAAATACACCAGACAATATTGTGGGTCTTGATATGCTCAAGTATTTCAGGGCTACAATATGATGCTCTCCTGAAGGGGTGCGTGTTATTTTAAATGATAATCATCCTGTGATGGAAAGAGTTTGTCTTGTTAAAGAGGATATTGCATTAGCTTCACTCCCTAGTACTTTGTGGGCTACTTCAGATACTGATGTGGGACAAATGATTATTCCACCGGTACATATTAGTGTCAAGGAGGGAGCTGTATTGCCACGTTTGCCTCAATACAAAATTTCACAGGAGGGCGAAGAAGCACTCACGCGAATTGTGCATGATCTTAATGCAGTTGGAGTTGTTGAGGAAGTTCTGTATAATGTTTGTAACAGTCCGATTCTTCCTATTCTGAAAAAGGATACTGATAGTAGGATTTACCGATTCATTATTGATTTAAGAGAAGTCAATAAGATTGTGATACCACAATATCCTGTGGTATCTGACATCACGACACTCCTCACTTTGGTTCCCCCGACAGCAAATACGTTCTCTGTGATAGACTTGAAGAATGCTTTATTTTCGATCCCTATTCATCCTGACAGCCGATATTTGTTTGGTTTTACTTTGAATAAACGATCATGTAGATTTTGCAGAGTTCCTCAAGGCTATACGGAGAGTCCAAGTATTTATAGTCAAGCGTTAAAACGACAACTTGATTCTTTTGTTTTGCCCGAAGGTGTGGCCCTCATACAATATGTCGATGATATTTTGTTGGCGGCTGATACCCCTGAGCAATGTGAAAAGTGCACTTTGTCTTTACTTTCTTTTCTTGCTTTACACCATCATAAAGTGTCACGAAAGAAATTGCAATATTGTAGACCAAAGGTAACCTATTTAGGTCACCTTTTGTCTAAGGAGGGCCGTGCACTTACATCAGATCGTATTCAAGAAATTTTAGGCACACCAGTACCCTCTACTCAGAAAGATGTTCGGGCATCCATGGTCTTACTTCTTTTTGTAGGCAATGGATATTAGGGTTTTCACACATTGTCAAACCTTTGCTAGCACTTTTGACTAAAGATACTCCAATGCCCCTCCCATGGACAGATGAATGTGAGACTGCTTTCAGGCAGCTGCGACAAGCCCTTTGTTCCGCACCAGTGTTAGGTACTCCAGATTACATGAAGCCTTTTGCACTTTACGTACATGAGAAAGATGGATATGCCTTGTCAGTTTTAGTACAGACACATGGCGATAATCAGCGTCCCTGTGCATATTTTTCAGCATTACTTGATCCTGTCGCTCGAGCGTTGCCTGGGTGTTTTCGTTCAGTTGCCGCAACAGCTGTGTCAATACGTCAGAGTGAAGGGATAGTTTTGTCACATAAGCTGTTGGTGTTAGTACCCCATGCGGTTGATGCTCTTTTAAATCAAACAAAGACACAACATTTAACTAGTGCCCGTATAACGGGATATGAGTTGACATTGTTGGCTCCTCACATTACACTGAAGAGATGTGCAACTTAAATCCAGCCACTTTGTTGCCATATCCGGTGACTCAGCCTCAGTCACAAGAAACACATGATTGTATATTCCTTACCGAAGAACAGACAAAGGGTTGTATTGATTTACAAGACACGCCCCTTTTAGATGTAGATGGGGAATTGTGGGTTGATGGGTCTTGTTTGAAGTTGCCAGATGATACGACCTCAGCTGCATATGCAATCACCACAATACACACAGTAGTGGAGACAGCTGGTATACCACAGAAGTCAGCTCAAGCAGCTGAACTCATAGCTTTGACACGGGCATGTCAGCTTAGTACTGACTTAAGTGTGAACATTTATACAGACAGCCGCTATGCTTTTGGAGTGGCTCATGATTTTGGTTTGCTTTGGAAGGAGAGAGGCTTACTCACATCCCATGGGATGCAGATAATGCACGGAGAATTAGTGCATAACCTCTTGACTGCATTGACATATCCAAAGAAACTAGCTATTGTGAAATGTAGTGCACATAAGAAAGTGACCGATAAGATAGGGCAAGGTAATGCTCTTGCAGACCGCGTAGCACGTGAGACTGCGATGCAGCAAAGTACTACTTCTATGTATGTAGTGAAGTCACAAGCTGAACGTTGGCATAATGCTAGACAAGACGTATTAGATATACAGAAATCTGCTTCTGTGAAAGAACGTGAGCAATGGTCTGAAGATGGAGAATTGGATGATGAGGGCTGCTGGCGGAATAAGCAGATGGATAAATGGAAATTGCCTATAGCTTTTGTACAACCTATGGTTCAGATGGCACATGGGCTGGCACATGTTGGAGCTTCAACAATAACGAAGTTGCTTACGCAAGTTTGGGAGCATCCAGAAATTTCCAGTACAGCTAAGAGAGTAGTACAGTCTTGTATGATCTGTTTACAATACAATCCTGGAAAAGGGACACGTACTCCTGCGGGAGGGTTTGCTACACCAACTGCACCTTTTGAAGTTCTACAAATGGATTATATTCAGCTTGAACGCTGCAACAATTTAAAGTATGTCTTGGTGGTGGTATGTGCCTTCAGTAAATGGATAGAGGTGTATCCCACAAAGGATAATACTGCCATTACCACAGCGAAGGTGCTTTTGAAAGAATTTTTCCCTAGGTTTGGTGTTTGCAGATTTTTATGGAGTGATAACGGACCTCATTTTGTTGGGGAAGTTATTAAGTATGTCCTGATAGGATTAGGGATCAAACAGAAGTTCCATGTGGTTTTCCACCCACAATCAGCAGGGTTGGTGGAAAGGCATTATGCTACTTTGAAGCTGAAGTTAGCGAAGATACAGGCTTCCACATCGTTAACTTGGCCGGAGGCATTACCGTTGGCATTACTATCTATTAGGTCAGTGCCACACTCTCGACTCGGCCTTAGCCCATACGAAATAGTATTTGGGAGGCCAATGAATATTTGGGGAGTTCCGAAGCCAAAATCTGTATATGATGTACCTTGTGTCCTGATGAATGATTATTTGGCACAGTTAACCGACAATTTGGTTTCTATTCATCAACAGGTTCGAGAAGTACTTCCTGACAGATCTACAGGTGAAGGCCATGAACTCCGACCTGGTGACCAGGTGATGATTAAGTCTTTTGAAAGATCAAGCAGCTTGGAACCAAGGTGGCGAGGCCCAGAACAGGTGCTCCTTGCGACAAGGACAGCAGTTCGAGTGACGAACCGAAAGAATTGGGTCCATAGTACTCACTGCAAGAGACTGCTACCTACCTTGGTGGAACCTACTGTGCTGACCGATCATCGAGAGATTTTGACTACGGAGAAAGGCCGTGCTATATCACCTGACGAATCTGCAGAGGTCTTCCCGGACCATACGACTTCTGGAGTGTCGCGATATAATTTGAGACCGAGGAAAGAATCTGAAAATGTTTTGAAAAAACTGGTTGAGCTACTGCCCTGGGTTAGTGAAACGGAGAGCCAATATGGCAAGGGGGCGGATCAGCCATACATTAGAGTAGTGACACCGTCTTGGCCCGTAGTGAAGAAATCAGCGGCTGCCCAGGGATAAGAGCTCCAACGATTGTTTTTAATCCATTTCTGAAAGGGTCGATTATCACTGTTGCTAAAATGAATAACAAACTGATCATTAGTACTATGGGGTTTGTTGTTGTTTTGGTGGTTACAGCAACAATCACCTGGTTTGTTGAAAAGAAGGCTCCTGCTCGTGAGTTTTTTGTTGCCACTACTCCAGTACCAGAGGATCACTATTACTTTACGCTTCCCTATCAGGAGCAGAAGCACAGTCAATCGTACTTCAATAATACTTTCATTCAGATGTTGCATCATACTCATAATGCTACAAATACTACTAACTGTTGGGTATGTGCAATGATACCTGCACATCAAAAGAAAGGAGGAACACCTTTCATTCCTCTTCCTTTTTCACACAATGGTTCTTGTCAAGCTTGGTACACGCTTTTGTTTGCATCTGGAAAACGTACAGAGGGCGGACTTCTTTTTCGCCTTAATAAAGTATGCTACCAAGACAAAGATGGGTATCCCCAAGCCAAAGGAACTAAATGGGAATGGGAAGAGTATCAACCGGACAATGTTTCAGTACCATATGTCTTCACAAATATAAGAGACTCTGACAAGAAAGAACAATTTGTGATTTCTGTTACAAAAACTAAAGCAGATTTATGTATACATAGCATTGGGCGAATTCCAGTAGGGATAAGCGATTGTACCTTGATTTTAACTATTGAGGGTGTAAATAATAGTAGTTTTACAGCTTCACATAATACATATTTTGTTTGTGGTAACTATGGATATTACCAACTACCTGTTGGGTGGTCAGGTGTGTAATATGTATCTTTTGTATTACCCCCTGTGTTTTTGGCCCCTGCATCATATCACCGAGATTTAAGCCCGTTCAATGACATCATTAACAATATATATAAAAGGGAAATAAGTACAAATGAGGTAGACCAAACGGATACTAGCCTGCAACAATATGTTGATTTTAATTTAGGATTGTTCCCCTTTGTGGGTGCTGCGTTAAACAGTAGGAAAGTGAGACGATTGACTAGGGTTGTGGAAGCTGTTACCAATCAGGCAGCTCTGGCACTTGGGAATATTACTGAGGAGCTCCAAATTGCGAAGATTGTAGCACTCCAAAATCGTATGGTACTAGATGTGATATTAGCTGAACGAGATGGTGCGTGTCGCATCATCGGTAGTAGTTGCTGTGTTTTCATTCCCGATCACTCACCTTCAGTATATGATGCAATATCTAAATTGCATAAAATTGCTGCAGAAATCCACACAGAGACTGGTACTTGGACTTTTTCTGGATGTTTTGGGCTCTTGTTTCCGGCTGGGGCTGGAAACTACTGGCTATCCTGTGTGTAATGATTGCAATATTTTTCACGTTCTGTATCTGTATTCAGTGTGGTCCAATGTTCTGCTCCATGTGTATTACTGCTTGTATGCCTACCAAAAGAAATATTACAGAAATGAAAGCACAACATATGTTAGATAAAGAAATAGCTGAAATGATGAGCATAAATATACAAGATGAATATTTAGATTAACCCAGAAAGACGAATGTCTTCAGCTAATGCTGAAAGGGTCGTCTGTTGTAGTTTAGCAGCGATTAGATTAAGCACTAGCAGAAGACATCTGTATTTAGTAACTATTGTGAACATTTCGCGGAATCCATTTTGTATTCATGGCAGCCATTTTCTCTGCCACATGCTGCCATGTGCTCACCATGTGCTCTGTCCTACCTTTCTGTTAACTACTCTTGAAATCTGCCTAGTGACAAGTTATATTTAGCATCTCCCACTTTCGCACATGCTCAGTAAGGTCTGCAGCTGTTAGTCCTTGAAAACTGTTAGCTCCTCCTACCTGTCGACTGTGCATTTTCCACCTGACCTTACATGTATACAAGTCTTGCTTCTATAATTGTACCACCTCCTTTTAGCCCCTGCGTGGGTATAAAAGGACCATGCTCTCTCAGTTCAGTGTGCTACTTCAGACATTACCTAAGGGTGCTGTTTGAACTGTAGTACCACCTCATGAGGTCAATAAACTTTGTCTTTTATTTCAGTTCCTGTGTCAGCTTCTTCCTACATGGTCTGAGGACTTTGTGCAGAGAAAGGTGAACCCCTTGCACTAGTAGGCCTTGCTGAGGCTTACTTCAACAAGTCTCCAATTGGGCACACAGCTCTGTGATTGTGGCCCTGTCAAGTCTATAGGTGAGACTGATGTGCCTGTCCTCCATTGTTGCCAAGTCCACCAGGAGCCTGTACATGGGGGTATGTCTCCATCTCCTATTCATCCGCAGCAGTAGCAATCTATGGGGCAAAAGAGTGAGGAGCCGGTCACAAACTGAACAGTGGGGCTACAACAGAACTTTGCATGCTGTGAACTTGTAATGGGTAAGTGTGAATTGTCCAGTATGTACAAATTTCACCAGTGACGCAGCAAATGTCCAGGGCCAGCCCACCACCCCTGAAATTGCATCCACCTGTCCTGTGTGGAGGGACAGGTTGAAGTGAGGTAATTCCGCTGACGTTGTGCGCTATTGCGGGATGTGGTTGGAAACCACTGTGCAACTCCTCATTGGATAACATTGGGCCCTATGGCTTACAGTGGCCAATGGTGATCTACACCAGCGGTGACGGTATGCACCACCACGGACGTGACCGCCATTTTCTATCTCATCCCTCACTTGCTACCTGATCTTCAACAGGAGAGGACCTACACTGCATGTGCTGCTGTGACCTGTGTCTGGAACCTACCATGGCCTAGGTGACTGGGGAAAGGGCCTCTGCCTTCACTTTGGAGGAGTTGGAGAGACTGTTGGATGTGGTCCTACCCCAGTACAGACTGCTGTATGGGACTCCAGACCAACAGGTGAGTACACTGTGGACACAATGCATGTGACATGAATGCATGGAGTGGTGTGTGTGAAGGGCTCGTGTAAGGGGGGTGGATGTCCTCTGGGTGGCGCATTGGTTGTGTGCAGGGCCATGTGTGTGTAAATGGTGATATGAAGGGGTATGGTGGGCCATAAGTGTAACATGCAGGACTGTTTGACCTATTCTAGTTTCCCGTGTGTATTTCCGTTGCAAGTCAGTGCCCATCAAAAGAAGGGTATATGGCGTGCCATCGCCAAGGACGTGCGGACCCTGGGGGTCTACGGCAGGTGGAACACCCACTGTCAGAAACGGTGGGAGGACCTGAGACGCTGGGCATGGAAGACGGCGTAGGCCCAGCTGGTGATGGCCTCCCAATGAGGAAGGGGTGCCCGTCGAGCCCTGACCCCCCTCATGGCCCGCATACTGGTGGTGGCCTATCCTGAGCTGGATGGGCCCTTGAGGGCATCAAAGCAGCCACAAGGGGGTAAGTACAGTGCCCATCATTACAACTTACGCATGTAGGGTGGTAATAGGGTGGGGGATGTGTGTCAGTGGGTGCCCCTAGGCCAGGCCTGGCATTGAAGCATAGGTCCCCAGGTGGCTAGGGTTCTGAATGGATAATCCTGCTGCCTAGCTCTTAGGCATCCACTACTGGTCAGGGCTGCGTGGGTCCCAGGTGTTCTGCATTGGCTGGTGTGTGCCCCTCCCCATGCCTTGGTGGCTAGCAATATCACTAGTAGTGCAATGCATAGTGCGTATGCCTGTTCCCTGTGTGTGAAGGTGCTGTGTACGCCAACCGTGGTGTTGGTGCTGCCATTGACCAAGTGTATCCTTTTTCTCTTTCCCCCTTATTGTTTTGTCACCCTGTCCTTATGTGCAATAACATCAACTATCGGAGGAGCAGTGGCACCGGCAATGGAGGGAGATACATGCTACAGGACCCAGGAGGCAGAGTCCACTGATGCTGAGGGCACCAGTGGGACAGAGGGTGAGAGGAGCACCATGGCGGGATAGGAGGGGACAGTTCAGACACAGATACGCCCTCTGATGGAAGCTTCCTGGTGGCGGCATATACCTCTGTGAGCACCCCAGCTACAGGTACATCCACCACCCCTGTACCAGCACTGCCCTCCCAGCAGCCCCTCATTGAGCTGCCTGTGCCCACTCACCCAGGAAGGTGGACATCTCCTTCACCGCAGGCATCTCAGACCCTGCCCTAGTGAGCCCTGCTGCCCTGAGTGAGGAGGCTATTGACCTCCTGAGATCCATCTCTGTAGGGCAGTTAACCATTGTGAACGCCATCCAGGCCCTGGCAGTCCAGATGCAACAGACTAATGCATTCTTTGAAGGGATTCACACTGGCTTGGAGGCCCAACAGAGATCGATCCAGGCTTTTGCCTCCTCTCTAATGGCAGCCATTGTCCTTGTTTCCACCCTCCCCCCTCCAACTTCCTCTTCCCAGTACCATTCTCCTGAACCCCAACCTATACCAAGCACACAGGCAGATGAGCATACACACAAGACAACACACAAGAGTGGTTCAGGCAAACACAAGCACCACACTTCATCCCACAGGCACTCACTCAAACACCATCCAGATGCAGACATACCAACATCCACTATTTCCACTGTCTCCCCTCCTCCTCCTGCACCCCCTCCCAGTAACGTCTGCTCTCACACCTGCATGCACTACATCAACATCCACTACCAGCATCACCACCACACCAAGCAGAACACACACCTCACTGGCAGACACCTCCACAACATGCATGCACAAGTCCCCTGTATTCTCTTCCACTGTGTCTGCCCCCCCAAGATACACAAACGCAAGCACTCAGACACCCAACAGCCATCCACCTCACAACAGCATCCAGCCCATGCACCTGCACCCAAAATCAGCAGACAGACACCTCCAACAACCACTCCTTCTTCCTCCTCTCCCATTCTTTCTCCCTCTTCCTGCCCCAGTGTCCCTAAGAAACTTTTCCTATCCACCATTGACCTCTTCCGCACCACTCCCCCCATCCTGCATGTCTGACCAGGGTGGGAAGAACCCAGCCAAGCACCTCAGCCACCCAGTCCATGGGCCCAGTCGTCACCACACCCACTCATGGCGGAAAAGGATCCAGGGTACATGTCCCGAGGGTGAAGGAGTCTGCACCAGGCAGCCTGAAGGGAAAGGAGCCTGCCCAAGCTGCTGCCAGGAAAACAAAGGAGCCTGCCCCAGCTGCTGCTAAGAAGGGAATGGAGCCTGCCCCATGCTGGCAGGAAGACAAAGGAGCCTGCCCCAGCTGCCAGGAAGATTAAGGAGCCTGCCCCAGCTGCCAGGAAAAGCAAGGAGCCAGCACCAGCAGGCAGGAAGAGCAAGGGGCCTGGGGCAAGAACTGTGACGGAGCCCCCACCACCAACCACGGTTGTGCAGCCGTCCGAGATTGCAGGGGATGGACAGGAGCCTCCCCCCACTGCAGCAGCACCACCACCTCCAGTGAGCAGCCATCCGAGGTTGCAGGGGATGGGCAGGAGCCTCCCCCCACCAGCTGCAGCATCACCACCTCCATTGAGCAGCTGTCCGAGGTTGCAGGGGATGGGCAGGAGCCTACCCCCACCAGCTGCAGCACCACCACTGAGCCATAACCACCGGCGGACGGTATGTAATCCTGCAGTGCGGCCTGCCCCCTGCAAATCCAGTGTGTATGACACCCACCAGAGAGACTGTGACCTTGCACTCCCCAGGATCAAGAGCACAGGTCACGATGCCCCCTACAGAACCAGTGGGTAAGACACCCACCTAACCCAGACTCCCCAGGATCAAGAACACAGGGCACAATGCCCGCTGCAGAACCAGTGGGTAAGACACCCACCTAACCCAGACTCCCCAGGACCAAGAGCACAGAGCACGATGCCCCCTCCAGAACCATGGGACAAGTCACTCACTTGAGAGACTGTGGCCTTGCACTCCCCCCGACAAGCAGAGGGCATGTTGCCCCCTCCAGAACCAGTGGTCTTGTTACATCTGCCGGCTGAGGTGCCCCCGTCCCCCTGAAGTGCCTGCCTATTTCCCCACTGATGCCCCTGCAATGCTCTCTCCGTGTTAATTCAGGTGCCATGTGTGGCCTTGGACTTTGACCTGTGGCCATGTGGACTACGTACATTGTGGACTGGGTTGTGTCCCTTTCTGTGTACATATGTATATATCTATTATCTTGCCTAAGTTATTTATCTTGATATGTTGATCTCATTACATGCACTTTTTCAAAATCGTTTTGTCCTTGCATTTTTCATCCGAGGTACGGCGTAAAAATGTATTACTAATGCAGATGATTATGTGTATGGTGTTGGGGGGAGGGTGTTGTGCGTGTGTGTGTCACTCTTGTTTTCCTCCCTCCCTCCCTTGTGTGCTAGGTGGCTGTACTCACCGTTGTCGTCTTCACCGGCGTTGGTGTTCTTGGTGGAGCAACACATAGAAATATCACAGAGAAGACATGCAGCCCAGGCTCCATGGCGGCGTGGTTGTCCCCTGTGTCTCCAATGGTGAGTCCTTTCCCTTCTGAGCTCAGTTTCCACCAGGCTTTTGATGTCGTTGGTACCGCCCCAGAAAAGGTGGCAGTTTGGCATGTCATACTATGGTGGGCGGAACATTGACTTCTCCCTGGCTGTAGGCGGCTACCGCTGTGGTGGCTATTGTTTCCGCCGTGGCGGTCGGTGTGGTACATTGGCTGTATATCGGAGATCTTTCCTCCATGGTCATAATTTAGCGGTAATTACCGCTGGCCTGTTGGCGGTATTACCTCCACTTTAACACTAACTGCCAGGGTTGTAATGAGGGCCTTAGTTATATGTTGTAATTTGTCTGGTTTAGTAGGTTGATTGGGCATGGTCAACAAGCCAGTGTGTGAGTTAAAGTGGGCGAGAGGAAATTTTGACTGAGATTTGGCCAGTCCTATATGCACCAGGATAGACCCATTGATTAGTTGAGAGTAAAATTTGCGGGTCGAATTTTGCTTCCGAATCTGGGAGACGGAAAAAGAGGAATAGCTGTATGCGCAAAAAGAGCCATCAGTGAAAATCCATAAAGTTTCTGAAGTGATTGTGTTACCTCCTGTAGTAAACCAGCAGATTTGTTTTAGGTTTTCGTTTTTTGATTAGTGCTCGCAATATTTTGCATTAGTTTTGTGTGAATTGGAGTTTGGGAGGACGAGCCACAATACTTTGTCCGCCGCAGCACGTGTAAGTGCAATGACATTGGAGTTGTGCCGGGATAGGTTGGCTAGTGAGAAGGGTCGCACATGGATTGGCAACCGTCCGTGAGAGGCAATTGGTTGAGAACATGGGTGAAGGGAATCTTGGGAGTAAAAGTAATTTTCTGATTTTATTTTGAATAAACTAAAGTAGAGAAGATGAAGATTTTCAAGGCATTGAAAAGTGCCTTAAGGGGAGATACGTACATTAGAGCGAGTGTAAGAGAACCTACACCGCCAGAGGCTACACCGGCTTACATGGTAATAGAAGAGAGAGGTGCCCCACCGTGGCTTTGGCTAAAGCAATGGTGCAAGTTGACAGAGAAAAATGGGAGCTTGGCATTTCCCGAGAATGGAACGTTTAATTTGAGAATTTTGGAGCAATTACGGATGGCCCTGTATGAATCAAAGCCCCTTCTGAGACCAGCACAGTTTGAGGCATTAGTAGTTTGGGAGCTGGTAGCTAGACAGCAACAGCAATTAAAATTTGAGAAAACAATGAGGAGAGTAGAAAAGTCTTTAGCGGAATCGACATGGGATTGGGAACAGAAGAAATGGAGATCAGTGATTTTGCAGGATGTTAGGTTGTTCCCAGGTATTACACAAGAGGATGAGATGGAAGGAAAGATAGTGACTAGAAAAGTCCATCTGAGAGTAAGGAAGCAAGAAAGTCTTTCATAGTAGAGGAGAAATCAGATGCTGAGGATCTTGTTACACAGATATTGAGAGATCGACCACCACTGTATGCAGTGCATGAAAGTGGTCTGAGTACTAGCGAGTACTAGTGCTGATCCAACAGCCCCGGCACAGGCAGTGGGGACAGTGAGTCCAGTACAGGTTAATACTAACCTGACAGAGAGTGCGGTGCAAAGTAATCCTAATGTGTTGACTACTCCTGTAGTGCAGACACAGATGCAGCCGCCGCAGATACAGAGAATTTATCCTAATGTGCCTATTTTAGAGACAACTTCGAACATAGTGGTACCAACGGACCAAGTGATTCCGAGACCAATGCTGGTCCAAACTGAGCCGACTCCGATCTTGTTGCCCCAAGTGCAACCGCAGGTGACGCCAAGATTTACACTAATAACAGGGACACAGTCAGACTTGACTCCGGTAATGAATCAGAGTATGGGAGTTACTTTCCCACAGGGTGTAGGTGCCAGAGCAGCTCCGGGTACAATATCGCTGCTGATTACTGTTGGTCCAGCAGTACCATTATTTGCACAAAAGAAACAGATTTCGAGTGAACAAGGAGAATCGTCTCAGAGCTTAATGAGGAGGGGACCAAGTGAACAAGTTCAGGTAGTTTATTCCATGGGCCAGACTTTTGATGGATCAAGGTTATTGTTAGTTCTTAATGCACTTGTTGCACTGCTATATTCTTTGACTGGACCAAAGGCAGGACAGAACTTGAAATTATTGACACCGCAGACGCCGAATTCAATGGTATAGCAGGTGCCACCTGTTAAAGCGAGTAACATTTCGTTACAGGGACTGACACCTCAGCAGTTAACTGAATGGTTACACAAGCTAAATACCCCACAGAATGCTTTGAAGTGGGAAGAGCACATGAATTGTGTCAGATTAAGCATGGAAGCAGGAGAACTTGTTGAGGGAACAATGGGGGTGAATAGATTAGAGTCCTATAGAGAGGCAGAGTTAAGATACTTAGGCCCAAGTATTACAAGAGAGGTGAGCAAGGTACATCAGAGATTAGCAGAATTGGCAGAAAAACGTGGCATAGAAATTGAGAAAACTAAGCATTTGAAGAGAAGTTACAGATTAGATTTTGAGGCAAAGAATTTTGAACACATGAGGTCTGCCGGAATGAAGGCGCATCTTAAAGAATTATTGCAGAATGCTCTGGTTTGGGGAGCCTTAGAGAAGTGGGAAGGCAGTCGGGTAAAGAAAAGAGACAAGAGGAAAAGAGATTCTCTAGAAGTGACTGAGAATGTGCAACTGGACAAAGATCCGGTGAATATTTTACCGATAAGGGAAATCCCAGTGGGAAATTTTGTTCAGGTTCCCTGGAGTAGGAGTGACATTCTATCATTTACGAATGATTATTGCAAATTGCGAGAGAAGCCAGTAGAATGGTATCAGCAGACAGACAGGTTTGTGAAGCTTGCAAAGTGTTTGTGGGAGGACTTGAATACATTACTGGAGATAGTGGTTCCAGCTGACTTATTGGTCGGGTGTAAGAGGACTGTAGATTGGCCAAGAAGTGAACCAGAGAGAAAAAAGAATACAGGTGCACCGTCTCCTGAGGTAATGAAATATTACTATAAGGTGATTGAGTTTCTGAAAACAAGGATTTTGCCCCAAAATATCGATTGGCAGAGGATTGAGAGAACAGTGCAGGAAGTAAAGGAGTCAATACATTCGTACTATGAGAGATTGTTGAAGACGTTCAAGGAGTATACGGGTAAGGAAGCAATTGAGCCAAAAACCATGCTGTATTTTGTGTTTAGATTTGTGGAAGGACTGAGATGCGAAATAGGTCAGATGATTAAGAGCCATTTGATTTGCTGGCAAGCAAAGCCGAATGATGAGGTATTCCAGTATGCAAAATACTACAGTGATGAGATCGAGTTGAAGCAGAAAAAGTGGAAGGAGAAGGCAATGGTGATGCATATTAAGACAGCTCAAACAGGAGCGCAGGGAAATTTTGTACAGCAGATGCCACAGAAGCAGGGAAATGTCATGTTTCAGCCTCAAATGAGAGGTAGGGGTCATGGAGGCAACATGAATCGTGGTCCAGATTTGAATACTGTAGTGGTTTAGAATGACGTGCAGAGAATGAAGAAGCTATTGCCTTGTCACATTTGTGGAGCCCTGAGATATTGGAGGCAGGAGTGTCCGATGATGGTGCAGGAAGGTATTGTTCAGCAAGGTAATGACATCAATACATTAAAAAAAATGTGAGTGGACAGAGATTAAGGGGTCCCAATCAAACTTTTCAGAATAATGTGAATCAAGTGCAGAATTTTCAGCCCATGCAACAGGTGCAAATGCCCCGTGCACAAGTGTCACAATTGCAGCCAATGCAGCAGCAGGTTCCCATGGTACCTAGACAGCACATGCAGGTACCTCAAGCCCCGATGGTGCAGCAGCAGATGATGGTTTCTCAACAGATCACAGGTCAGAGACAAGACAGAAGTAGTAACACAGTGCACCAATTCCTGTTACACAGTGAGAATGAAATAAATGGTGAACAGGTGAGCGGCAGTTCAGATGAGGAGCCATGTGTGCTTGCGACTTCTTTAGAAGTAGATCAGAGGGGACCCTAGGTGAGGGGAAAGGTAATGGGACACAGATGAGGTGCCATGTGTGCCTGCAACTTCTTTAGAAGTAGATCAGCGGGGACCCTATGTGAGGGAAAGGTTAATGGACACAGAGTTTCATTTCTGGTAGACACGGTGAGAAGTGAGGAAGTTCCAAATTCAGGTTCAGGTTGTGGGGGTAGCGAATCAGTATTTGACAAACCCAATTATAGATCCAGTGCAAGTTGAGATTGATAATTTCCAGGGACTGCATACATGTGTAGTCTGTGATTCGGGTCCAGTATCCCTACTGGGAAGGGACTTGCTGGGTAGTGTTTGATTAGTTGCCTGAACAATGGAATTGAGATCCAGATAAAAATTTATGATGAAGAAGACCCCGTCCCAGAAACTGAGTGTGAAACTACAAATGAGGAGTATCCCTTGATTGAGTTTTCCCCAATGTTCACAGTGAAAGAGCTACATTCTGATTTACAGGGAACAGTACAAGAGAACAAGAGAACGTGTGGGATTTGACAGGAAAAGAAGTAGGGTTGATTAAAGGAGAGGAGCCAATCAAGGTTACCTTAAAACCAAATGCAGTTTTTCCGCAGCTTCCACAGTACAACATAACACAAGATATCTTGATGAAAGTGGCTCAGATAATCGCAGATTTTGTGAAACAAGGAGTTTTAAAAGAAGTGTTGAGCAGTCCGTGTAACTCACCGATAATGGGTTTGAGGAAGCCATGTGGGAAGGTTCGAATTGTGCAGGATTAGAGAAAAATAAATAAATTGTGGTCAAGTGTAGCCCCATAGTGCCCAACCCAGCTATGATAATGTTCCAGATTCCATGTGATGCAGAGTGGTTTACAGTTATTGATTTGTCACACGCGTTCTTTTCTGTACCCCTTCATGAGGGTAGACAATTTCTCTTTTGTTTCAATTTGCTGGATAAGGCCTATTGCTGGTGTAGGCTTCCTCAAGGGTACACAGAATCACCTTCCTTGTTCAACTAGATCTTGAAAAAGAATGTGGAGTCATTAGAATTGCCTTTCCAATCGACTCTGGTACAGTACATTGATGACTTATTGATTGCATCCACGACTAGGGACAAGTGTAAGTATGACTCGGTTGCCCTGTTGACTCATTTGGGAAAATATGGTCATAAGGTGTCTCCACTGAAATTGCAGTACTGTCAGAAGGTAGTGAAGTATTTGGGTCACCACACTGAGAAAGGGTAGAAGAAAATATCCAGGGAGAGGATTACAATGATACTGCAGATAAGTCACCCGACTACACAGAGAGATGTCAGGATGTTCCTAGGGATGGTGGGTCACTGTCGCCAATGGATCCCGAATGTTTAAAAAATTTCGAGACCACTGCAGAAGTTGACCCATAAGGATGTCACAGATCCCATAGTGCTAGACCAAGATGAGATGAGAGCGTTCACTGAGTTGAGAGAGAGTTTGTGTAGAGCTCCAGAGTTGGGTATGCCTGACTATACGAAGCCTTTCACATTGTTTTGTCATGAGCGAAGTGCATATTCATTGTCTGTCTTGACTCAGGTCCATGGAGGTGCTCATCGCCCAGTAGCATATTTTCAGCTACTTTGGACCCAGTTGCAGCAGCCTTCCTGGGTTGTTTGCATGCAGTTGCCGCAGTTGGTCAGAGTCTTTCACAGTGTGAAGGCATGGTGATGGGATATCCCCTGACTGTAATGGTCCCTCACTCGATTGAAATTTTGCTGATAAGGACGAAAACCCAATACTTGACTGATGCTAGGTGAACTAGGTATGAGACGAGTATTTTGGGATCACCAAATGTGACACTGAAAAGATGGACAGTGCTGAACCCAGCAACTTTACTTCCAAGTGATACTGCTGAAATTGAAAAAGAGGAAGATGTTGAACATGATTGTCTCGAAGCAACTGAGTTGTGCACAAAACCGAGACCTGACATTAGAGATACACGATTGGAAGAAAATGATCAAATTATTTTTGTTGATGGTTCTTGTCTGAGAGACAATACAGGGACATTGAGAGCAGGATATGCTGTATGCACAGTGACAGGTACCTTGGAAGCTTCCTGGCTCCGAAGAGTGTATTCTGCCCAGGTAGAGGAATTGGTCGCTCTTACTAGGGCGTGCCATGTTTCTGCTCGATTGAGAGTCACTATCTACACAGATAGTCAATATGGATTAAGAATAGTTCATGATTTTGGTAAATTGTGGTCGCAGAGAGGTTCCCTGACCTCTTCTGGAACACCAGTGAGAAATGGTGAAAGAATAAAGGAGCTGTTATATGCAATTCAATTGCCTGAATAAATTGCTGTGGTAAACTACAGTGTACATCTAAAGTCGCAGGACTATGTGTCATTGGCGAATGGATATGTGAATCAAATCGCAAGGTTTTGCGCCTTGAACTGTATATCATTCAAGGACAAGTGGGAATTGTTACCTGAAGAAGACACCACATTTACGAGTTATGCCTTAAAGGTGATTGACACTTTGGAAAAGTTAAAATCGTTGCACAGTAATGTCGATAAAGAGGAGAAACGTTCATGGAGTAAAATGAAGTGTATCCAAAGACAGGATGAATTGTGGGTTTCTGAAGAGGGTCAGTTGGTTTTCCCAAATAGCCTGTTGTCACAAACGGCAAGGTACTATAATGGTCAGGCACACATTGGGAAGGGTGCCATGGTTTGTCGATTCAACATTGATTGGTTCAACCCCAAGCTTAGACAAGCCGCTGAAGCAGTTTGCCATCGCTGTGTCATTTGTCAGCAATTAAATGCAGGGAAAGGGACAGTGGTTAATTTGAGCCACATTGGAAGAGCAGGAGGTCCATTCAGCTGAATGCAATTGGATTTTATTGAGATGCCTGTGTGTGGAGGTTTTATATATGTGTTGGTGATTGTTTACATCTTTGGTCAGTGGATTGCAGTATACCCTACACGAAGATATGATAGTCTCACAGTAGCAAAACTGCTGCTTAGGGATCTTATATCACGTTTCGGGTTTCAGACCTCGGTAGAATCAGATAGAGGAAGTCACTTCAATAACGAGGTGATTAAACTATTGTGTGCGGCATTGAACATTGAGCACAAGTTGCATTGTAGTTACCGCCCTGAAGCATCAGGACTAGTGTAACAGATGAATGGTACCTTGAAGTCAAGAATTGCAAAAATGTGTGCAGCTAAGAATCTGAAATGCCCCAATGCCTTTAGTGCTAATGTCAATGAGAAACACACCTGACAGGAAGACAGGACTGTCGCCCCATGAGATTCTCAAGGCCAGAGCAATGAGATTATCAGCGGTACCAGCAAATGCACTGTTCAACATTACAGATGATGTGGTGTTGGATTACTGCAAGGGTCTGGCTGATGTAGTCTGCTCTTTCTCTCAGCAGGTGGAGGCCACCACACTGCCACCGATCCATGACCCAAGGCACAACCTGAGAGCTGGAGACTGGCTTGTTGTCTGAAAGCATGTGAGAAAGACATGTTTAGAGCCTCGTTGGAAGGGACCGTACCAGATGGTCCTGACAACTACGACAGCTGTGAAGTATGCTGGGATCCTGAACCGGATTCACGCAAGTCAGACAAAGAAAGTGGCATGTCCACTGGATCACGAAGAAGCGTTGTTGAGAGTGCCAACAACAGTGAGACAAATTACAGCACCAGAAAAAGAACCAAGAGGAATTGAGACTGGATCTGAGCTTGTTGAGGATGGTTCAGTTACTCCTGTGAGACACGAGGGTGGAGACCTCCAGGAGAGTATTGAAGAACCTACCTAAACTGAAGCAGCAGGATAACCTAGTCAAGAGGGTGTTCTCCCAGAAGTAGATGATTCTGAGAGACAAAGAGAGCAATTGCCAGACCCAGAAGGGGAAGAAGTTGAGGTGAATCAAAGTCAAGGTGATCTGACTCCTCCTGAACCGGTTGCAGGTCCATCAAGAGAAAACACCAAAGAAAAAGAAAGGGGTTTGAGTTCAGTCTTGAAGAGAATATTGACAGAAGGCTCATTGAAAGGAGATAAGTGGCCGAAATCGCAAGTGGAGAAAAGGAAGGAGGTGGTTGTCGAATCAACAATAGAGGAAGAAGTAGATACTACGAGAAAAGAGGACTTAAGTGAAGGAGAGTTGGATGGTGATCGAAAGTTGAAAAGAAAGAGAATAGCAAGTCGAAGGTACGCAGGTCCTGAATGGGCCTATGCAACTACAAACGAGCGGCAACAAAAGTTTATGTCTTTTTGTTTTGATAGAGAAGTTCCAAGTCAAAATTTTTAGGTGACGTCAGGAAAATTGATGCACTGAACTGTTGAAACAATCTGGGAGAAATATTTTTGAGAAAAAGACTGTTGAAAGTAGCCGGAAAAGACATTGATAACCTAATTTGACTTTTAACGCCTGATTTTGACAAGCTGCTAACTGATTTTGACAAGGAAGAAGGGTTCCTGGAAGTGAAACTGAATTGTTGAAAGAAGAGTTGTCTATTTTTGATTTTTGCTGCAAGTTTTTATAAGTTACTTCTGCTTTCTGATTCTTTACAGATCATGGCTGATTTAGATTAACAAGTTAGAGATGCTAGGTGCTGTAAATATATGAGCATTAGTTTGGCAATCATGTGTGGGACATTGTTTATAGTATTGATTGTAGGTATGTCTGTTCTCGACGTGAAAGAAGCAAACATACTTCTGCTTTTGAGACTACTACACTAAGGACTTTAGAGAAATTTAAGTTAGGTGAGAAGTATTTGCATGATTATACTAATACGCAGGGAGATCTTTCTTCTAACGTTTTCCATCGCTTATTGAGTGAGTATGTTGAGACAATGGATGCGAAAGATTGTCTTGTGTGTACGCAGATTCCTTCATCAGTCGAGGAAGGAGTCACCTATCATAGCTTACCGTTAACATATGGAGTAAGTTGTAGTTTGCTACTAACAAGGTTCTATAACCAGGAGCATATTCAGTACTTCTACTCTAATCATGATCTTGTGTTTTCGTTTGTTCCTTTCATTAGGTATCTGAGTAGAGTAGCTAAGGATAATGACATATCCTTATGTCAGAATCCGACAAAAATCTCCCTGCCACCAGTCACCGCCAGGACCTTGTCGGCGTAAATGCTGGACCTCCCACCCCACCACCACCGAGCACACAAACTTCCCACCCTCCAAATAATTAAGCACAAATCACCGCGGCGGTCAGTGGAAGCTGAACGACCACTGGCGGTACAGCCCGCCAGGGGCGGCAAGTGGACCCAACAGTAAGAAATGCATACATTGGCAAGTTTAAAACCCACACACCTGATACACATCCACAACACTATTAAACACTCACAGACACACCCAACAGTCCTTTGCAACAAAATTAGGTGAACTAATACAGAGAACCCCAGAAGCAGACACCGAACGCCTCAATACACAATACATACACCCAACCACACAAGAGCACCCTCACCTAGATCCACACAAGACACTATTCACAACGCACACCATGGCACCTCCAAACACTCACGCTTCACAGAAAGGGAGCTAAGGACCATGGTGGATGAGATATTGAAGGTCGATCCACAATTATTCGGGGCACAGATCCAGCACACACCTATCGCCAGGAAGATGGAGCTATGACAGACAATAGTCAACAAGGTCAATGCAGTAGGACCCCATCCACACGCCAGTGACGATATCAGCAAGAGATGGAACGACCTGCGTGGGAAGGTCAGGTCCATGGCATCCAGGCACCACATTGCAGTCCAGAAGACTGGAGGAGGACCTCCACCAACACCACCCGACTACACTGACTGGGAGGAAAAGGTACTGGGCATCCTGCATCCTGAGGGACTCACTGGAGGAATGGACTCATGTAAGTCGTCTACATCTACCCCATATCTATTACACCTGTAATGCATACACCACCCCACCCCTCCAACACTCACCAGGACCACTACCCCACCCAGGCCACAATCACTACATCCAGTCCCCCTGCATGCCCACAAACCCACTAACAGGCCCATATCCCTCCCCCTGTGCACAGCTACCCACCCCTGCAAGGAATCACAATGGCCTACAGCACCCACAATGCACATCCACATCCAAATCAAAATGCAATGCCCAGATATGGCACTGGAACACCTGCCAAGACCAAGGCCCCTTCAAAGAAGTGACTCAGGCAAGAACTGTCCTTAAAGTGTCCCACTGAATCAACGACCAAAGCGTGTGAAAACTACAACAACCTCCTGTAAACATAGATGGGCCTACCACTACTGCCAACAAATGCTGCGACCCTTGTTGCCATATTGTACAACCACCAGTAGCCCATTCCCATCACTGTAATCTGCATGATTTAATCCCTGCATCAAATAAAACACCAGTTCACCTGTTACAATGTCCCCTGCTATTATGTTTAAACAAACTGAAGTATGGATGCAACTGTATGATAACGCATTTATTATTATCTGAGTAGCAGGAAATGCACCACACACATTACATGTTGTTGTGCCTACAGATGTGCTGAACTATTATACCATAATGTAACCTGTCCTGTGCAGACCTGGTCACAGTGGCAATGAGTATCGACCCAACACCCCCCTAGATGATAAGGCACACTGACAGTATGCTGCACAGACAGGAATCTCATCCAATTGTCCCACAGAGTTACTGACTGGAAGTAGAGTTGTATCAGTTGGGTCCTGGAATTTACATCTTCCCCCTTCTCATCATCACCATCACTCTCATCCCCTCTCTGAGGAAACTGGTCTGTATATACAGCAACCTCCGCCTCCAAGAGGGGGATAGAATTTCTCACAGCCACGTAGTGCAGCATGCAGCATTCCACCACTATTCTACACATCGTTTCAGGCCCATAGGCCAGGGAACTGCCAGGGATATGCAGGCAACAAAATCTATCCTTCAGGAGACCTATTGTACGCTCTATCACCCTCCTAGTACGTCCATGGGCCTCATTGTAATTCCTCTCTGCATCCGTTCCAGGATTCCTCACTGGTGTCAGGAGCCAACGCAAGCTGGGATAGCAGAATCACCTAGAAAATGGTGCAAAACAGGAATGCCATTGACAACCCTCAGAGGCAGATAGCCTGGCTGTCTGTTATGTGGCAATAAGTGTCAGAAACACCTACCTATGATCCACCCTCTGTCCTCTTGTAGTTGTTCCATCTTGTGTGGCACACTACTGTTCCTCAGCACAAAGGAATCATGGAATGATCCAGGGAACATGGCATTCACATGTGAGATATACTGGTCTGTAGTACACACCTATTGAATGTTCATGGAATGAAAGTTCTTCCTGTTTCTGTACACCTGTTCACTGACTCTTGGGGGGATGATAGCTATGTGGGTGCCATCGATGGCACCTTTCACATGGGGTATGTTGGCAAAGGCATTGAAGTCCGACTTGATGGCAGGGAGGTCAGCACTTTGGGGAAATCTCACATAGGACTGCAGGTGTCGTACAAATGCCTTCAGGAATCTGGACAGTATAATGCTAAACATTGGCTGTGAAAAACCTGCACAAATGCCCACTCTCACTTGAAATGAACCCGTAGCCAGGAATTGGAGTGCAGAGAGCACCTGCACTTCAGTAGGGATGGCATGCTGATTACGATTAGCCGGTCTCAGTGCTGGATCCAGTAATGAACAAAGTTCATCAATAGTAGCACAAGTGAGTCTGTAATTGATAATGATGTGATGCTCCACCATGGTTCGCAAATCAACAAGTGGTCTGTACACCGATAGGGCCCTCCCTCTCCACAAGGGTCTGTACCTAGGAGCAGTTGAAAACACGTGTGAGGAACACACATACATCTGCACACATTGTTTCTCATTCAGCACTGCTGGCATGATTGTCGACGACACAAATGCTTAATGTGTGTGACATTACAGCAACATGACCACAATGATATATCAGGACTGGTCCGGTTAGGTAATGTATATTGTTTAATGCCTATGGGTGTTTAGGGGACAATTGGGCCTGCATTGTGCTGATGAGGGTTTTACAACCGCGTAGTTAAGGCCAAAATGTCTGCACCTGTAATCCAGAAGTGTTATGGTGGAAGTGACCTCATACCGCTAGCGGTTGACGTATTAGCGTAAGGCGGTGTTTACAACATGGTTGTCAATGTGCATTCTTAGTGTATCATGATCACCGCCGGCAGTGATGGTGCACACCGCCAATGTGCGTACGCGAACTTGTCATCCCAACTTCACTTGACTCCCTGATCTCGTGCATGCAGTTACTCCACTGAGTGTACTGCTGTGTCCTGCCTCTGGTCATGGAAATGGCAAGTGTTGCAGGGGAAAGGGCCCCAGCTTTCACCAACGAGGAATTGGAGAACTTCGTGGACGGGGTCCTGCCCCTGTACGCCAAGCTCTACGGTCAGCCAGAGGTACAGGTGAGTAGGAGGATTGGGGTGCATGGATGTGTGTAATGGTGGTTGTTCGCTGCATACCTGTGTGCACTTGTGACAGTGTATGGTCCAGGGTTCCTGACATGCTGCGAGTGTGTGTGCTGTTAGGCTGTTTTAAATGTCCATCCCATAGTGGACGTTTAGCCAGCTGTGTAAGATTGGCCATTGTCTGACCACAGTGTTACTTTTCTGTGTGTCCCTTATAGGTAATCATCCACCAGAAGAGCGGACTTTGGCATGTCATCGCCAAGGAGGTGCGGACCCTGGGGGTCTACAACCGGCAAAGCACCCACTGCAGGAAGAGGTGGGAGGACCGGCGGGCCTGGGGGAGGAAGATCTGTGAGGACCAGCGGGGGAAGTCCTCCCAACAGGGAAGTGGTGCCCCTCTGGCACTGACCCCCCCCTTTTCAACGCATCCTGACGGTGGCGTACCCAGACCTGGATGGGCGCTTGAAGGCTGAACAGCAGTCACAAGGGGGAGAGTACATATACCATATTTTGGCTCCTTGATGGATGCGTGTGTGTATTTATGCTGTCTAGTGGCAGGGACTCTGACAGATGTCTATCTACATAATGGCCCCTGTAGGGAGTAGGGGTGTAAGGGTCAAGTCTGCAGTACGTCAGGTCCTTAGGTTTGTTGGGAAATGGCTCTAGAGCAGGGTTCTGGCCACTAGTCAGGGGCATAGCCATTTGTATAGCGGTAGGTGCTGCCTGGTGGAATAATTTCTGGGTGGGTGTATGTGTGAACCACTAATGTACATCCATTCAGCTATTTACAAGTGTCTCTCATGTTTTGTCTCCCCATCCCTGTTCTCTTATGTTGTCTGTGTACATCACCATCATCTGGCGAGGGAGCTGAGGCACCAGCGAGTGGGGAGGCTGTGACCCACGGATCCTCGGAGGCAGAGTCGTCCGACGCCAAGGGGACCAGTGGGTTGGAGGATGAGGGGAGTACCAATGGGGGAGGCGACTACCACTGGAAGAAGTGACTCCGATACCTCCTCCGATAGGAGCTCCCTGACAGTGGCGGATCCCAGTGGGCCCACACCTACTGTGTCTTCTTCAGCCACCCCCATACCATCCCCACCCTCCCAGTTGCTCCCCACCGAGTTGCCCGTGCCCGCTCAATAAGAAGGGTGGGCGTCTCCTTCGCCCTAGGCACCTCCTCCCCTGCCCCAGTCAGCCCTGCTGCCCTCACGGAGGAGGCTATTGACCTCCTGAGAAACATCTCTGTAGGGCAGACAACCATCGTCAATGCCATCCAGGGGCTAGCATCAGAGGTGCAGAAGACTGGATGGCATTTACGGTGCCTTGTTTGGCCTACAGAGATCTTTTCAGGCTTTGGCCTCCACTTTGATGGCAGCCTTGGTCCCTGTTCATTCGGTCCCCCCTCCAACCACCTCTACCCCTTCCTTCACCCGTCCAGAGCACACATTCTGACACCCAGGCACACACCTCAACACACAAGAAGCACACTTCAAAACACAACCACCACACCTCCCCTCACCAAGCATACACACAGCCAACATACACATGCACACACACCAACATCCACTTCCCCCAGTGTGTCCACCTCTTCTGCCTCCGTGTCTGTCCCCTGTACATGCACACCCACACTCACTGCACCCTCATTCAATGTTGCTGACCCTATTCCTGCAGTCACCACAATAGCACTCATCCATTCATGCACCCCAGACACCACACCTGCACTCACCACAACGACTTTAGTTGACATATGCAGCACACTCACCAGACTTGCAGACACCCAGACAACATCCATTTACACTGGCAGCCTGTCTTGTCCCACTGTGTCCACCCCCCCTCCTCCCAAGACACTCAAACACACCAAAACACCCACCCATCACACATCCACAACACCTCAGCATACTGTCCAGTCACCTGCACCCACGTCACGAACACCTACACCTGTCATGACCACTCCCTCTCCCTCCACTCCCACGCCTTCCTCCAGGTCCACCCCAATTGCACCTAAGAAACTTTCCTATCCCGTGTTGACCTATTTGAACCCACTGGCCCACCCTGTCTTGTCCCTAAATGTGCTCAACTCCTTGCCCTGTTCACTCCTCCCATGTCACAGCCTGCCCCTGTCCGCCCTTCCCATTCCCATGCTACCTACCCTGTGAGGAAGAGATCCCGTGCTGGCCCAGGAACATCTGCCGCACCCCAGGCCAAGTCCCCTCCACCAGCTGCTGTGACAAAACCTAAGCCCCCTCCACCTTTCAAATGGAAATCTAAGCCCCCCCTCCCAGTCGTAAATCACCACCCCCCCACCCCTGCCCCTGTTCTCTGAGGTGCCTGGATGCCCCATTGTTACCCCTGTGAGGTGGAGTACCGTTGCACTTGTAGGAGTCAAGTTGGGGCCATTGTGGCCCATCGGACTTCTTTGAATATGGACTGGCCATTGGCCTTCTATGCACTTCTGTTGCTCAGTGAGCACAATAAAGGTTAATGTGTGGCCTGTGTTGTTTGAGACACACTCTGGATCCGTGGTCTCTCGTTTCATTGTTTGGGGGTGTTGGGCACAAGTATGTACTTTGGGCAGGTTGGAATTGCTTTGTGTCTGGTGAGTACCTCTTGCTGTGGGGTGCATGGCTTGTGTTGCTGTGAAGGGTTGTGGGAGCATTGCACGGTGGGTATGTACTTACTGTTGATGTCTTCGTCTGCAGTCTTGGTCGTGGAGGTATATGGCAAGGAGCAGGGCTGGCATGATCTGCAACTCTCTCTCCATGTCTGCTTCGGCATGTTGTGTGAACCTCCGGTGAGTTTTTCCTTCTATTTGGTTCGTTTCCGTCTAGCTTTGAGTGATGGTGGTTCCCGCCCCGGAACTGACGGCGGTCTAGTGCTTCATTATTTGATGGGCGGGGAGGTCCTTTCCGTCGGTCTGTGGGCGGGTTCTGCCGTCGTTGTCAGCACTCCTCTGCTGGCGGTGAGTGGTTTTCAGGATGCCTGTGTTTCAGTTGGTTCATTATTTGGGGGGGTTCGGACCGCACGTCTGTTGGTGGTTGTTACCGCCACCTCCGGTGGTGCGGTGTTTACAGCGGTGTTCATAATGAGGGCCATATTGTTAGTTCGAGGATTCTTTAAACCTACATTTCCGTTTGTTACAGCATATGCGTACAAGAATAACCTGACATGCTTGCTTACACCTTTGGAGAAGAGCTTCTTAGGTCATACCGATGACAGGAGAAAGGCACTAAAGGAGAAATTAGAAAAAGCTTACAGAAAAGGACTTACAAGAATGATTATGCTTATACTGCAATTAAAACGAAAAGGGAATTAGATTTAGATGCACTACACGTAGGGAAGCTTTGTATATATAGGCCAAAATCGAGAAAGGGGAACTAGAGCTCGGCTGGAGCACCCACCCTGGGGAGAGCTGCATTACGGCCGTATTACGGCCAGATCAGTGCCGCCGTGATCATCCGGCGGCACAGTAATGTATAAAGAGATGTAGGGCCCCTCCACCCTCCTTCTTACCTTATTAGTGGTGCTGGTCTCCATGGGGCCTTCAGGGGTTTTCCCTTGCGGATTTCAGCGGCGCTTTGGAGTCAGCGCGCGGCTTGATGGAGACCTCAAAGAGGTCGGCTGAGGCAGAGCCAGCACAAGTCGCTTACTGATTTTGGAGCCTGGAATGAAGAACGCAAACGCCTGAGACTGCAGAGAGCGGTAGGGGAAGGTAATAAGGTGTTTCCACAGATAATGAGGCTGCCAGATCTAAGTTTAGACAGTGAGTTGAGTAAGGGAGTTAATAACAAGGCTCAACCTGGGAAACGCATGAAGCGGGGTGGCTCTGAGAGACTTTGCTGAGGCCCCGGCGTACTCGCACTGTGGAGGAGGGGGAAGGAGGCCCAAGGTCACGATCATAACAGATGAAAGTAAGGGCTAAGACAGTTAAACCCCTTTTGAAGAGCGTGTTGACAAAGGCTCCCTACCCCAAAAACGCACTGAAGTCACCGGTAACAAGAGTGGCAGCATAGAAAATCTTTAACGGAAGATAAGAGTTTGTTAATTAAAAATTCAAAGAGAATCACGCCCTCCTTAAGTTCGTAATTTAAATCCCCTGCCGAGATGAGTGAGCTTCTTCCAGAAGGTAAGAGGAAGCAATTAGGTTTAATTGAGTGAGGAAGCGAGGTAAGAAGGCAATTTCTGAGGCAAATCAGAGTGGGATCCAAATTACCTGCTCCGGTATAGAAGCCAAAATTGAGAAGATGGATCAGCACACACAGGACTTGGAGGAGGGGTTGGAGTCTCTCCAAACATTGGTCCAGGAAATTTCTCAGGAGGTATCACGTCTTAAGTCTAAACTTGAGAGAATTGAAAATAATGCCAGACAGTACAATATTAGGATTTTAGGCGTGAAGGAGGGCTTGGAAGGTGCAGATATTAAAACATTTGTGATTAACCTTCTGAAAAAGTCATTTTCCCATGATAACTGGATGGATAATCTTGCAGTGGAAATCCAGCAAGTGCATAGGGATCCATTTAACAACACTCTGGGTGGAAGAGCCCGCGATGATTATAATGAATTTTCTATCATATTCTGTGAAAGAGAAGTTATTGGGGTTGGCCCTTAAAGATGGTTCGTTACAAGACTTTGGGGCTACTTTCAGGATCAGATCGTACAATGACCGCAGATAGGCAGCGGGAACTGGGAAAGAGGTTGGAGGAATTGAAGAAACTGGGTGCCTCAGCGCAATTGAGATTTCCGGCTATCTTGAAAATTATGTGGTGAAATAAGATGTACATTTTTTTGGACCCAGTAGAGGTGGATAGTTTTATCTCTCAGATAGCAAAGGAGGGTGCCCTATTAGTAATTAAGTATGGATATTTGATGCAGGCTCTGCCACAGGGCTGGGTGGAATGGGCATAAGGATATGCCTAGCAAGAGATGAGAGGGCTCCCCTGGGGTGGGCACACATGGGGTGGTGCATTGGAAAAAATAAATAAGAACCGGAATGTCTTCAATTCAAGGCAGGTGACCGGTCAGATATTTACTAGGGAGATTATTGGCCCGACTGAAGTCTTATTAGGTAGTTTTGGTGGGCATAGGACCCAGTGGACGTTGGACTGGGCTGAATGGGTTTGGATCAAGAAAGACAAATGGAATCGTGGGCCATCCTTTGTTGCAATGTTAATAGCCTTACGGATGTTAAGAGACGACGATTGATTTTGCAATATTTAAAAGATTGTGAGGCCCAGATTTTGATGTTACAAGAGACTCACCTTTTAAGGCAGGAGTGTAATGATCTTTTTTCCAAGATAGGATGGGTGGAAACTATAATTGCAAAAGATCAATCGTGTTGCTTCAAAGGAGTGGCTCTGGTTCTTAAAGCGAACTCTGGGGCAAGCTTATTTCAGTGTAAAATAGATGAAGGTGGGTGATGGATAATTGCGGAGATAAAGGCCCACGAGGTTTTATACACTTTAGTTAGTTATTACGGGCCAAATGTGGATGACACTACTTCTTTGTCCCAGTTGTTTGACAACCTTCTTATGTTTAAAGCTCCAACTATTCTTGGAGGGATTTAAATGTCCTATTGGATAGTACGTTACATAGGTCATCAGAAAGAATATTAATTCATTTCCCAAAAAAGAGAGGTTATTGGCTGGATATGATGGATAACTTTGCTCTCCGTGATGTTTTACGAGGATTAAGAGGGAATAGTAGGGAGTATACTTTTCATAGCAAAAAGAATGGTCACTATTCCAGACTAGACTACTTTTTAGTAGAAAGAAAAGTGATGGAGAGAGTCACTGATCTGGGTCAGATGCCTATCAATTTATCAGACCATTCAGCTTTACTGTTAAAAATTCAGCTGAAGGGGGGTGGGCAGAAAGGAGATGGGCAATGAATAGAAGAATGTTGGGGCAGTCTCAATTACTTTATAGGATATCCCAGCAGTCACAGGAGTTTTTTATTTTGGAACATGGCGTCAGCTCCACTCTGGGTTGTATGGAATACTTATACGGCCTGGCTAAGGGGAACGATAACTAGTTTATCGGTTCACTGGGTCAAGCAGGAGAGGGTGCAACAAGTTGAATTGGAGAAGGATATTGCAAGGGTAGAAGAGGAGTTAAAGGCAGATACACTTAGTGAGGTAGGGAGGGATGTTGCATTAGAGCATTTAGAAGAATTACAGTTAAAATTCCACACTATGCTCGAGGATAAGGTGGCTCAGCAGTGGGAAGCCAGCAGAGCGCGTAACATCATTCATGGGGAAAGTTGTGGTAAACTGCTGGCTTGGAAAAGTAGATTGGAGGGGTGCCAGAATAATATTAGGAAGGTTATGAATCATAGTGTGGGTGCAGTGGTTGAGGATAACCCTAGAATAATTGCTGCATTCAAATATTTTTTTCAGGAATTATATGAAGAGGACTTAGACCCAGATTTAGGGGTAATAGAGGTATGGTTTGGGCAGAAGCATCTCGAAAGACCTTTGAGTGAGAATGCACAATTCTAGAGTCAAGAAATATTGGGTAGTGAGATTTTAGATGCTCTTAAGAGAACAAAAAAGGTGAAAGCGGTGGGTCCCAATGGGATTCTTAGTGAGCTATATGTAGTAATAGAAGAAGTCATCATTCCCGTATGGGTACAGTTGTTTAATGCTATATTGTTGGGGGATTCTCCCGTCCCGAATTCTTGGAATGATGCAATCATTTCTCTACTGTTGAAACCCGGGAACAACACCCTGGAATGTCACTCTTATCACCCAATATCACTACTTAATTGTGATTAAAAGGTTTTACCAGTATTTTAGCAGGCCATTTAAATAAAGTGGTGGGTCTTTTGATACACCAGGACAAGAAGGGATTTCTGCCTGGCAGAAATATGAGAGATCTCAATCATTCCTTGATTGGTTCCAATGATTTAGCTATAGCCTCAAATATTCCCCTTGCTGTTGTAACAGTGGATGCTGCCAAAGCATTTGATCGTGTGAAGTGGAAATAGCTCAGGGTGGTTTTAGCTCACTTTGGAGTCAGTAAGCCCCTAATTAATGTTTTGACAAAGATATATAGTGCTCCATCTACGAAAATCTTAGTTAATGGCGTTTTGATGCCAAAAGTCGAGATAGGAAGAGGGACCAGCCAAGGGTGCCCTCTCTCTGTGATCCTTTTTGATCTATATATTGAACCCTTTGCTGAGAGCTTGAGGTCACTTTTATAGGAAAGTCGGGCTGTATGCCGATGACCTGATGATATATACTTCTGATGTCATGTCAGCAATCCCTAACCTTGTGAAGGAAGTGAGGATCTTCTCAAAATTAGCTGGTTACGAGGTAAATGAAGAGAAATGGAGATAATGGCCTAGAATCAAGTTTGTAAAGACCTGAGAAAGGCCTCTGAGATAAGGTTTTTTGGTATAAGGATAACGCAAGATCTAGGAGAGCTAGCTTTTAAGAATTTAGAAAAGGTGGTTAAGGAGGGTGAGGCTCTCCTAAGAAAGTGGGGAAATTTGCCGCTTTCAATTTTTGGACAAGTTAACTTGATCGAGGTGTCTATACTTTCGAAAATCACTTTTTTGTTTGATAATATTCCTTTACACTTTGATAAAGAGGCTATTTTAAAATTGCAGGCAAAGATCTCTTCATTCATTTGGGTCAGCAAAGGTATTTGCATCTGTTGGAAAAAAATGAGGAGCAAGGTGGGGTTTTTTATTGTTGGGTTCCTCCACTAAAGAATAATAGGATGCTGTTGTTGACTCGAGATGGCTCAAAAAATTGATCTATGTAGAGAGCAATGTTGAAAGGCTATCCTGTAAGTGGCTTTTCCTATCAGTTTGGGGCCCCAAATTTCTTCCAAAAAGTTGGATTGAAATGTTTTCGAGCAGCTGCTGTTAGTTTGTATGAAATTAGATCTTTTCTTGGTATTTGTTATTATAAAAATGTAGCCCCCATCTGGGATTCTCCAGGGACCCCGGAGTGCCTTTTGGATAGCTTGGCAGAGACCCTTAAACACAGTGGAGTTACGAGATGGGGACAGTTAATCGAAGATAGGCCAACTTTGAGCTGGGAGTTTTGGAATAATAAGAAGCAAGGGACTATATCTAGATTCAAGATTTTTTAAGTGAATGGGTGGTTTAAATGTCAGGGGGGTCCTAGTCCAGACCCCACCCAAATGGAGCAGGAGTTACAGGTAGTTGATGGCAAGAAGAAGGAAGTCTCTCAATGGTATCAACATTTCCTATCAAGAGTAGAGAGTGTGTTGCAACCGTTATATAAGAAATGGAGTGGACTTCTGCCGGAGGAGGAGCTGGAACAGTTGTGTCAAGAATCTTTGCTTACTGTATATTCAGTAGTCAAATCTGCAGCATTAAGAAGGAACCACCTTTTTACCCACCACAGAGTGTTTTGGACGCCTGGGAGGTTGGCAAAGATAAAGAGAGGTGGTTCAGTATCAGAGTGTAAACAGTGTGGTAGTCTAGAGGCAGACAGTCTTCATATTTTTGCTGCGTGTCCTAAATTAAAGGGATTTTGGTTGGTGGTGGATAAGACAATCTCTAATTCTCTGGGTTCCACAGTTGAAATGACCCCGCCTAATTATGTTTGGGATTTTGACCTTGGATTCTGATATGCCCTCCTCCTTTTCTTCTTCTCTTCCTTTCCCTAAGTTATATCAAAGGAAGCTGGTGTTTTATTTAATATTACTTGCAAGACGGGAAGTTGGTAAAAGTTGGGTCCAACCCAATAGGAGGGAATGGAGAAGATCTGTTTTATTTCTTAAGGAAGTAGATAGGAGAGAAGTCAATAGGTTTGGGAATCGGATTTGGGAATCTTTACAGATTTGAGGTGTTTAATATGTATGTATGTATATATAGTCCAATGATTGTACACCCCCTGATTTGATTAGGTTGGGAGCTGATTTATTCCTATGACCCAGAGAGTAGTGTCTTCCTGAACTCACGAGGGTGGCGGGACCTTAATAGAGTTTAATTATGACATTTTTATGAGGACACACCAAAAAAAGAATGAATATGCTTATACTGCAATTAAAACGCAAGGGAAATTAGCTTTAGATGCACTACACATAGGGAAGCTCTGTATATATAGGCCAAAAGCGCGCACTGACACTTTATTTGTGGGTATGAGTGAATGCAGGTATGTGTTTTTGTGTCAGAATAAATGGACATTTATGTTGAATGGGCAGGACCCTGAGATCCTGGTGATCTATTATATCTGTGGACTTGATGCTTATTACCGTCTTCCAAGAGGATGGAATGTTATTTGAGGATAGTTTTCTCAAAGATTTACCAGATGGAGGATTTGAAAAAGTTTCTGAAAGTGACTGAAGTATATCATAAGAGACAGAGGAGGAAGTCATCTTTTGCGATAGTGGGAGATGCATTTGGTGCGGTGACTCCTTCAGTGGGAGTCATCCTGAATTCGATCAAGATTCAAAAGTTGTCTACTATTGTGGTTAACATGCTGACAAATTTTCCAGGGGCTATAGTCCTGATAGATACTGAATTACTTGCAAATAGAACTATGACTCTTCAAAATCATCTTTCTTTAGACATTCTTTTAGCGAAGGACGGTGAAGTCTGTAAAATGGTTAACTCTAGGCATTGTTGATCATACATTCCTGACAATAGTAAAGAGATAAGAGAATTTTACTAATCTGCCTAATGCAAGTAGTGATTTGAAAGAGTTGAAAGAACCAGGTGCTTGGGAAAAGGTTGGTAAGGGGTTTGCTTAAGTGGGAAATTGGCTCAGCAACATTTGGGCTGGGGTACTATTGATAATATTACAGGGAATTCTAATTGTTGTGGGTTTTTCTATTAGGGATATGGCGATTATGCAAATTATGTAAAAGAATTACATTTACAAAGTCTAAGAATAATCAGAGGAGGGAAGAAAAGAAAAGGGAAGGAATTTACAGGGAAAGTTCAAGGAGAAGACAACATTTGGAAGAAATTGAATTAGAAAATTGTGGGTGGTAATTGGTGTGATGACACATTCAGTCATCAGAGGAGAGATTGCTGTATCAGGTGTCTTAACTAGAAAATAATGAATGAGTGTTTATGTAGTTTGAATAATGAATTATGTAGAAAATGAATAATGTAGAAAAATAAGGCACGCATTTGAAAATGTGACCTCAAAGAATGGCCACCAATGTTCACCAACAGTACTAATTGATGATTAATACTTATGAAATATTGAAAATGTGTTAGACTAATGTAGTAATATGTCATATTTAGGGTTATGAAGTAAGTATTAGCTTATTAATTGTAGGCCTTACCTTAGCGAGTGTCTTGGCCTAGTTTTGCCAGGCCTCATGCAGAAACTGTATTTCTTAGCGTTTAATAAAAATGCTAACAGAGTGAACTAAACTGTGAAATGTCCATTGTCTTGTTAAAAGTGCTTAACCAAAGCTTTCTGTTAGAACCAACTGACAGGAGACGATGTTCCTAGTAATGTAACAAAATGTGTGTAATGTGTGTGAGATGTACTTTCCCAGGACGCGAACAATGAAGACGCTGACTGTAGCTGAAGATGCAACAAATTTGTTACCTGATGAGCCGGATGATGAGGGCATCGTAAGGTGGACCAATCAACTTTGTGTGAAGAGCGAAACATTAGAATTCATAGATTTAGTGTAGAAATATTATTGAGTAGTGTATAAATGTACGATTAATTGACCAATAGGGAATTAGGGGATAGATTAGGTTACTTTGATATAACAACGCAACAGAGGGAAAAGACTTCAGATCTTACCCCGTTTTGAGATGCGATTTGAGAGAAGAAGAGACTTGAGATTCTGTCACTGGGCTCATGCTCTCTGACTGAGAGCCTGATGCTTTGCTGCTCGATTGATGACCTGAGGATGAAGACTGATTCTGCTTGCTGACCCATACCGTGGATAGGTAGATATGACAATGTGACTGAATTGCATTTGTATGCCTTTTCTTTCCAGGTACTAACTACACTGTCTTGATACTTTCCCTAGCTAGTTATTTTTCTAAATTTGTGTCCTAATTTGTTTCACATGTAGCCCAACATGCTTATGCTAATCTGAGGTCAGATGAGGGCATTCACATAATGACTGACAAATTACAGGGACAAATGTTTGACGATTTATCTGTTTGCACCGTTGTCTTAGAATGTGTTGTGATTCAGGCTTTGATTAGATTGCGTTTCTTCCGTCGCTTTGGTCAACCAGTATTGTTCTTATATGTGTTTCATACAATTTTGAGATTAATCTAAATGACTTTAGCATTGTTAATATAAGGGAAGTAAACTTACTAAACTTACTAAAGGCGTGTTTATTTATGACTGAAAGGTCATGGTGCGTGACAATTACTGACCTCATTGATTATTGATTATTGTATATTGATTATTGTTTTATATACTGAAGTTATGGCAAAAACATCTTAAACGAGTCAAAAGGCTGATCAACTATTTGCGTCCCTTTGTAAGTTTACTTATTAAGGTCCAACGTGTTAACATGATCAATTATTTGGAACCCTCTGGGAAAATGCTGCCTGTTGGAGGATGTTGCTGCAGGTAGCATGGGCCCTGAGGAGCTGAATGGAGTCTGCCTGTAGGAGGATGATGCCCTGTCTGAGAGGATCAAATCAAATCATAAACATTTATAAAGCGCGCTACTCACCCGTGCGGGTCTCAAGGCGCTAGGGGGAAGGGGTTACTGTTGCTCGAAAAGCCAGGTCTTGAGTAGTCTCCGGAATGCGGAGTGGTCCTGGGTGGTCCTGAGGATGGTGGGGAGGGTGTTCCAAGTCTTGGCCACCAGGTAGGAGAAGGACCGCCCACCCGCCGTGGAGCGGCGGATTCGAGGGACGGCGGCGAGAGCGAGGCTGGTGGAGCGGAGAAGACGGGTGGGAGCGTAGAAGCTGAGGCGGCGGTTGAGGTATTCTGGTCCCTTGTTGTGGAGGGCTTTGTGTGTGTGGGTGAGGAGTCGGAAGGTGATCCTTTTGCTGATGGGAAGCCAGTGCAGGTGTCTCAGGTGTGCGGAGATGTGGCTGTTGCGGGGTATGTTGAGGATGAGGCGGGCGGAGGCGTTTTGAATTCGTTGCAGATGTTTCTGGAGTTTAGCAGTGGTTCCTGCGTATAGGGTGTTGCCGTAGTCCAGGCGGCTCGTGACGAGGGCGTGGGTCACGGTCTTTCTGGTGTCGGCGGGGATCCAACGGAAGATCTTCCGGAGCATGCGGAGGGTGAGGAAGCAGGAGGATGATACGGCGTTGACTTGTTTGGTCATGGTGAGAAGGGGGTCCAGGATGAAACTGAGGTTGCGTGCGTGGTCTGAGGGGGTCGGTGCGGTGCCAAGGGCCGTGGGCCACCAGGAGTCATCCCAGGAGGTCGGGGTGTTTCCGAGGATGAGGACTTCCGTTTTGTCTGAGTTCAGTTTCAGACGGCTTAGTTTCATCCAGTCTGCGACGTCTTTCATTCCGTCTTGCAGGTTGGTCTTGGCGCTGGTGGGGTCCTTGGTGAGGGAAAGTATCAGCTGGGTGTCGTCGGCGTAGGAGGTGATGATGATGCTGTGTTTGCGTACGATGTCGGCGAGGGGGCTCATGTGGACATTGAAGAGAGTCGGGCTGAGCGAGGAGCCTTGTGGGACGCCGCAGATGATCTCGGTGGGGTTTGAGCGGAAAGGTGGGAGGTAGACTCTTTGGGAGTGGTTGGAAAGGAAGGAGGTGATCCAGTCTAGGGCCTGTCCTTGGATCCCGGTGGAGCGGAGGCGGGTTATTAGGGTGCGGTGGCAGACGGTGTCGAAGGCAGCCGAGAGGTCGAGGAGGATGAGGGCGACTGTTTCTCCGTTGTCCATCAGGGTTGTGATGTCGTCTGTGACTGAGATGAGGGCAGTTTCTGTGCTGTGGTTGGCTCGGAATCCGGACTGAGAGGGGTCGAGAAGGTTGTTGTCTTCAAGGAAGTTGGTAAGCTGCTTGTTGACGGTCTTCTCTAAGACTTTGGCAGGGAAGGGGAGGAGCGAGATGGGGCGGAAGTTCTTCAGGTCACTTGGGTCAGCCGTAGGTTTCTTTAGTAGGGCGTTGACTTCAGCGTGTTTCCAGCTCTCGGGGAAGGTAGCAGATGAAAAGGAGCTGTTGATGATGGTCTGGAGGTGCGGGGCGATGATGTCGTCAGCTTTGTTGAAGATAAAGTGTGGGCAGGGGTCCGAGTGGATGGAGTTCGTGGTGGCTTTGGTCTCTTCTGTGTTGATGTGGGTCCAGGCGTTGAGGGTGATGGCTGGGGTTGTGGGTTCTGTGGTGGTCGGCTGGGTCTGGTGTCCGAAGCTGTCGTGTAGGTCGGTGATATTACGATGGAAGAAGGTGGCAAGGGAGTTGCAAAGCTCTTGTGAGGGTGTGATGGCGTTGGCGTTGGCGTTGGGGTTGGAGAGCTCTTTTACGATGTTGAAGAGTTCTCTGCTGTTGTGGCTGTTTTTGTCCAGTCTGTCTGTGAAGAAATTCCTTTTGGCGGCGCGGATCAGGTGGTGGTGTTCGCGGGTAGCGTTCTTGAGGGCAGTCATGTTATCTGCGGTGTGGTCCTTACGCCAGGCTTTCTCGAGAGTGCGGCAGGTTTTCTTTGATTCCTTAAGGGTGTCAGTGAACCAGAGAGGTTTTTTGGTGTTAGTCTGTCTTGGGAGGCGTCTGAGGGGAGCGAGGTTGTCTGCGCAGTTGGTGATCCAGTTCGTGAGGCTGAGGGCTGCGTCGTTGGGGTCGGAGGAGAAGGTGGGTTGGTTGTCGATAAGAGTGGAGAGAAGCTGTTCTTCAGGGATTTTGTTCCACTGTCGACGTGGGATGGGTTGTGTGTGGAGGTGGCGAGTCTCGCGTCGGAAGGTGAAGTGGACACATCTGTGGTCGGTCCAGTGTAGAGCGGAGGAGTGGCTGAAGGATACGTGGTTGCTGGCGGGGAAGATGGGGTCGAGCGTGTGTCCGGCGATGTGGGTGGGGGTGTTCACCAGTTGCTTGAGACCGAGGTTGGCGAGGTTGTCGAGCAGGGTGGTGTTGTTGGGGTCGTTGTTCTGTTCCAGATGGAAGTTGAGGTCGCCGAGGAGGATGTAGTCCGGCGAGGCAAGGGCGTGCGGGGAGATGAAGTCGGTGATGGAGTCGCTGAAGAGGGCGCGCGGTCCGGGGGGACGGTAGATGAGAGATCCTCTGAGGGTGGTCCTGGGGTCTGTGCGGATCTGGAAGTGCAGGTGTTCGGCGGCGAGGGGGGTGTCTTCGGTGGAGGTGGTGACGTTGATGGAGTCCTTGAAGACGATGGCGATTCCTCCTCCTACTTGGTTGGTGCGGTCTTTCCTGGAAATCTTGTAGCCTTCGGGGATGGCTATGGCGATGTCGGGGGCCGAGGAGGCGTTCATCCAGGTCTCAGTGATGAAGGCGACGTCTTGTGCGGTGGAGTCCAGGAGGTCCCAGAGTTCAACGGCGTGCTTGTGGACGGAGAATGCGTTGATCAGGATGCATTTGAGGTGGTTGATGGCGCGTGGGCTGGCGGACGTGGTGGTTTCGTGGTGGAAGGTAAGTTTGCAGGTGTGACATACGAAGGGTCCGTGGGTACGTTTCGGGTTGGCTTGAAAGCAGGTGCTGGAGCGCCCCGGGTTGAGGGCGTGGAGGGTGATGGGGTCGTAGCGGTGCAGCGGGGTTTGGGAGTGCTGGGGGCCAGGGGTCGTGGCGCTTGGAGCGGGCCAGGCGCGGACAGGCGCAGACGGGCTTGCCTTTGGCGCGCCATCGGCGCGCCAGCGGCGCGGACGCGCAGCGGCCGCCATAAGAGGGAGTGGGGGGGAGAAGGGTCAGCTGGGGGCGGGGGACGGGAGTGGGGCGACGAATGGGAGCTGGGGGGGCGGGGGCGTGCAGGAGGTGGCGGCGGGAAAGCGGAGGGAGGGGGGTCAGGTAGAGGGGAGAAAAGATAGGGGAGGGGGGGTTAAGGGTGGCGGGGAGTTAGGAAGAAAGATAGGAAGATAGGGGAGGGGGGTTACAGAGGTGGAGGCGAGTGAGGGAGAGAGATAGAAGGATAGAAAGATAGGAAGATAGGGGGGTTACAGAGGAGGTGGCGAGTGAGGGAGAATAATAGAAAGATAGGAAGATAGGGGGGTTACAGAGGGGGTGGCGAGTGAGGGAGGTCAGAGAGAAGAGTCAGGAGCGGGAGGGCAGATGAGAGAAGATCCAAGAAGAAGGTAAAGAAGAAGAGGAGCAGAAGAGCAGCCGAGAGAAGAGCCAAGAAGACGGTGGAGAAGAAGAGGAGCGATGAGCAGCAGAGAGAAGAGCCAAGAAGACGGTGAAGAAGAAGAGAAGCAGAGGAGAGAAGAGCCTAGAAGAAGGACACAGAAGGAGAGAGCACACGCAGGTCGCGGTGCAGAAGAGAGAGAAAGAAGCACAGATGAAGTACACAGAAGAAGAACACAGATGAAGACAGACGAAAGAACACGCAGGACGGGGTGCAGGGAAGAAAGAAGAACACAGATGAAGAGCACAGAGGAAGATCAAAGATGAAGAAAAGAAGCAGGAGAGGAGGTGAGTAGCACAGGGCAGGGCGAGGGGCTGGGTGGTGGGGGGGGGTACTTACTGTGATTTCGCTGGGCTTGCTAGGAGGTCTCAGGAGCCTGGGCTGGTGGAGCTGCAGCGGCAGGGTGAGCGACCTACCCTTGGGTCAAGGGTCGCTAACTCTGTCGCGCAGCGGCTGCCATAAGAGGGAGGAGGGGGGGAGGGGTCAGCTGGGGGCGGGGGACGGGAGTGGGGCGACGAATGGGAGCTGGGGGGCGTGCAGGAGGTGGCGGCGGGAAAGCGGAGGGAAGGGGGTCAGGTAGAGGGGAGAAAAGATATGGGAGGGGGGCTAAGGGTGGCGGGGAGTTAGGAAGAAAGATAGGAAGATAGGGGAGGGGGGTTACAGAGGTGGAGGCGAGTGAGGGAGAGAGATAGAAGGATAGAAAGATAGGAAGATAGGGGGGTTACAGAGGAGGTGGCGAGTGAGGGAGAAAGATAGAAAGATAGGAAGATAGGGGGGTTACAGAGGGGGAGGCGAGTGAGGGAGGTCAGAGAGAAGAGTCAGGAGCGGGAGGGCAGACGAGAGAAGATCCAAGAAGAAGGTAAAGAAGAAGAGGAGCAGAAGAGCAGCCGAGAGAAGAGCCAAGAAGACGGTGGAGAAGAAGTGGAGCGAAGAGCAGAAGAGAGAAGAGCCAAGGAGAAGGAAAAAGAAGAAGAGGAGCGACGAGCAGCCGAGAGAAGAGCCAAGAAGACGGTGGAGAAGAAGAGGAGCGAAGAGCAGAAGAGAGAAGAGCCAAGGAGAAGGAAAAAGAAAAAGAGGAGCGACGAGCAGCAGAGAGAAGAGCCAAGAAGACGGTGAAGAAGAGGAGCAGAGGAGAGAAGAGCCTAGAAGAAGGACACAGAAGGAGAGAGCACACGCAGGTCGCGGTGCAGAAGAGAGAGAAAGAAGCACAGATGAAGTACACAGAAGAAGAACACAGATGAAGACAGATGAAAGAACACACAGGACGGGGTGCAGGGAAGAAAGTAGAACACAGATGAAGAGTACAGATGAAGAGCACAGAGGAAGATCAAAGATGAAGAAAAGAAGCAGGAGAGGAGGTGAGTAGCGCGGGGCAGGGCGAGGGGCTGGGCGGTGGGGGGGTTCTTACTGTGATTTCGCTGGGCTTGCTAGGAGGTCTCAGGAGCCTGGGCTGGTGGAGCTGCAGCGGCAGGGGGAGCGACCTACCCTTGGGACCCAAAGGATCAGCCTTTAGGAGACCTATGTCATGGTAACGTGTGAGTCAAACTGAATCATTTGAACTGGCATCTGCTCCTAGATGCAAGTGAGTTCTCTTAGTTCGGCTGTCTGTTCAACGGCGCTTCGGAGGAAAGACCCGCAACCTTCGAGTCACTTTGAGGTGAAGTCAGTAACAATGGGTCGCCGATGGTCAAGTCTCCCACCAAGTGAATAAACACTTTCAAATTGGCTGCACAATTTCTTTGAGCCAGAGTTCCAGCACCTCAAACAACAGCTTTATACACTTAAGTCTTCTTACAAAAAGAAAATGCTCACTTCTTCTATGGGTGCGCCATTATGTTTTGACAGACTAATTTGATCTGAACTGTATACTGAAACTCAACTTGGTCCTAGAATAACTTTTTATTTTTTTTGCACATTTTTCATTCAGTGCTTTTGATTTTTTTTACATGTTTATAAGATCTATTTTAGATCATTTTCACCCATATCTTACATGCGTGAATTTGATTTGTGTTCTAGCTTTCTAGCTTTTTAACTAACAGAGTTCAGATCTTTAAGTTCTTTATTAATTAACTGTTTTGTTATTTGGCTAATAGCTGAACACATTCAAAGTGTACTTTCTGTGAGATAAGTAGTGTTGCGTAGGTAAAGTTGCCAAGAAAGAAACAGGGATTCCTTGCAAAACCACATTAATTTTGTGAGTAAGAGTGTTGAGACCTACAGGGAGCTCAGTTACAGCTCACTTCAAGACTGTTTCCCCACTGTCCACAGACTGTAATCCTGATTACCTAAAGCATGTGTGTACATGAGACATGTGACACAAATCCAGGTTTATAGGTCTTTGTCTTTGGAGCTATGCTCCAAAAGTGATGCAAACCTGATGCAAAATCATACTAAACTTGTCATCAATGGTGTGACGCAAAAAGAAATGAAGAAATCCACACTTGTTTGTTGAATGTACGCTTGAACATGGATTCGCAAAAAAAGCTCCTTGAAAGCTTTTGTGAACTCTTTTCTACTTTCATGCATAGCTGTTTCAGCATCCTTTATTACACAAAACCTCCAATTGCATAGTTCAGGAATATAAAAATTACAGGGTTCAGAATCAATGTTCATTCTGCTACTTACAGCTCTATACTTTGCAAATCTGATACTTTGTTCAAGCCATAGGGAATAACCACATGGACCTTGAAATATCATATCCAAATCTGCTTGGTTATCCAGGATCCAGATCAATTTGCTCCCGATTGCACAATTCACTGAGCAGGTGTTAGAAAGGGAGGAGGGGCACTGGCATGGTTCAGGCAGCTGGAACCATTTTATAGGGAAGGACAGGAGGTTAGTCAACTGGGGAAGCGTTCCAAGCTCCCTTTGAAGTGGGGCAGGTGAGGGCTGACCTATGTATGTGTTCACAGGCCTTCCCAGAACTGTACGTAATTTTGTGGGTATTTTTTGGCACTGAGTAAATTACCCAGTGTTCCTAAGTGTGGAAACAACAGGCTAATTGTAATCAGAATTTCCCTGGGGATACCTTTCTGACCGACTTGTAATCTGCCCCATTGTGTAAATGAAAATGGAGGCCCTGTTTTAAGAGAACAGCGGTATTAAGTGGGTGACATTTGAGATTTGTCTCCTGTCAATCCACTTGACCAGTTGCAGGGCTGTTCCATGAAGCTTCTAGTCTACCAGATCCCCTCCTAGCAGAGAGTCACCTCTGACCCCTGGAAAGACCTTGAGACATGGTGACAGCAGGTCCGGCTGATAGAGAAAAATGCAGGTGGCATAAAAGGGCTTGAGCACTTGACTGCAGTCTTTTCCCTTTTGACCACCAGCTGGCCTCAACCCACTCTTCCAGAGGATGAATCTACTGATTTTTAGCTTTGTGTTACAGCTGCCTTTTGTCTTGTAAATAGATTGTGAGTGTACTCCCCATCTCCATTAATAAACTGCTATTTTCGAACTGCAATCTATACGACCCTTTGTTAATCCATGCAGAAGGGCCTTACATTGTAATGTGGGTTCTTGGGTGGTTGGGAACCAGCTCTCGAATGGATGCCCCATTTCCAAATGGCTTTACATTAGTGCAATTACAAATGCATTTATTTGTTTCTCCAGAGGGAAAATAGGAGTAAACCTCTCACAGTTTCCAGGGAAAAACACACCAAGGAAAAAGTTTAGGATTCCCAAAAACTGATGAGTTTTCAGGAGTTCACAAACTTTCCAGGGCATCTTCACTCGGGAACACCACTATCCATGGGATCAGGTTTACTTCTTAGTAATCTTACACAACATATAGGTGATGGTTCATGTGAGTGAACTGATTTACAAGTAAAAATCAATCTTTTGTTAATTATAAAAGCAAACTTGCACTTGTAAATTAAGTCATATGCACAGTTATTTGAATTTACAAATGCAAATGGCTTTAACAATTGAGCCCCAAATATTTGAAGTGCAAAAGTATGAAGAACCTTAAATTAAATGTGGTGGAATGCGGTGTTGGTGAGTTTAAAAAGCTGGTAAAGTGAGATTAGGACAGAGGTCATCATGAGTGTGTCATGTGCAAGATTAACAAGGAAAACGGTAAGAATTAAGCGTGTCATTCATAGCTTTGAAGACCATGACAAGAAATTTCTAGAAGAGTTTAGTTTAGGCCAATATCTCTGGCCTGATAAGTGAAGCAGAAGATGGTAGTGTAAGGTTGGGGGTGATGCAAAGCAAAGGTGGCAAACTAATAACTTTTTTGAAGAAAGAAGGATCCATGTGGTTGACCGATGAGAAGGCTGTTGCTGAAGGCCAGAGCACCAATCAGAATGTGGGCCAACCCGGAAGGAGAGGTATGGCTAGAGTAACCTTAAGCTACAGCTTGATTGTGAGCTGAGGATGTGCCTGAAGCAATGAACAAGAATAGTCACAGGGCGGCTAACAAAGACGACCTTGGAGTCTTTGACAGAGGCAGAGGGAAGAGTTAGAGCTAGCTCAAACAAGTTAGGAGAAGACGTTGACAACTGAGTGGTGAATGTGGGGTAATATTTATTTTGTTTAGCTGAAAAAAGCATGCAGTACTGAAGGATCAGAGTAACTTAATTTTGTGGTGTGCCTTACATGATGCAGTTCGAGCCAGATCCATTGCATGTGCTGTTTTCCTATCCATTGTGTCTCTAGGACAAGGCATGCCAGAGAAACCTCAGTGAATTTATGCCGATCTCTGCCTTTTTGGGCTTTTAAAATCTCACTTCTCTTGATATTTTTCATCTAATTTTGTGTCTGGTAGAGTGATTCTGCTCCTATTGGCCATTACGTCAGAATAGGAGTAAATGTCGATGTTCAAGCACATTTTTTGACATTCTGGCCTGAAGCTTTTGACCTTTCTGCCCTTGTAATCTCTGCCCTTGTAGTAAAAACAGAAGGGGGCTTTGGAGCAGAACAATTGCTGGATCTCTTTATCCAAGGCAGGCGCAGCCTACACCCTACAAAAGATCCCCTTGAGCTACTCGCCGTTAACGGAACTCCTCGGCCGTTTATCGATCAGCTGCCAGTACGTGTAATTGATGTGTATCGCAAGCAGTGCACTGCATGCAAAAGCTCCGGACCGGTGGGTTAATCCATTAAATGATCTTTGAGGAACTCCCTGGACCACTTCAGATGATACTTCGCCCCCCGGAGGCAGAGGGTAATTATGGGTCTGTGGCACAGGAGGACCTGCCTTCAGCAGGCGTTAGCAAACCTATGACTCTGGTAAAGTCAGGAGGAATCTGTGATGCGGGCCGCCTGCTGGCCTAAGCCAATCCAGTCTTCTTCACACGCAATGGATGTTTCAAAATGGAGGGAGCCAGGACAAAGACTGGCAAACGTGGGTGAGTATAAAAATATGATCACGTTGGAGAACCATCATCAGGGCCTTGACAAATGAGAATGTAAGCAGCCATTTTAAAAAGCTACGAATAGCCGGCCCTCTTTTGTTTATTTTTGTTTACATGGTATTCTATAACACGGACTTGGTCTGAAGGGTTTCGGAGCGCTGTACAACAGAGGCAGTTGCAACACACAGAAAGCAGGAGCAGTAGTTCAGTGGACTAAGGCTTTCTCAGCAGGCTTTGACGTTTGAATCCACTGGAAATCGGTCAAAACCAGCGAGTTCGCTCAGATATCAACATGGGTCTACTGAGATGGGTAGCAATATATAACTGCTGCACAACGCCAAGAACCCCCTGTAGTGAAAGCGCACTTTACCAAGGACACATGGTTATGCCGTGGTTCGGCTGCGACAGTGTGGGGAGAAAATAAGACTTGCCTGACAGTCAGCTGACTCTGCTCCTACCTCTAATGGCCTGCCAGAAGCACATGACGGATGGGATTTCTGCTGATATGACTGTGGGCCATTCTCTATGACCCTTGGTCTCTCAGTCTAGTACCTTTAACCCGCCTCCCCGCTTAGCGTGGCCTGTTTACTCACACGTTCACAGCCAAATCTGAATTGTGTCTGATCTTAACATCTATTTGCTTATGTATTTTCCATTGCAGTGCTTTACCCGGTGTATAATTTTCTTAATAGAATGATGCAACGGTCAGGCCAACTCTTGTGTAGATCTTCCTTTTAACACATTGCTGTCCCCGGCATTACCAGGTTTATTTGCTGTTTTACCATTTGGTGAAGTAAACCGTGACCACGAAAGCCCTCAAAAACTTTTGACAACGCAAGAATGGATGATGCTAGTGGACTTCAAACCTCATGTCTCCCCACAGCATATTCCCTCAAAATGTGTATGCACCTAAGAAAGACCTGCCCTTGCCCCCTCCCGAGACTTCTATAAAACCATACACATATTTATTTTTTACACCCGCCTGAGCGTCTGTATTTGTTCATTGGCTGCTTGCAGTGCCATAGTAATAACTACGATGTACCAGACTGTTTATGGCATTACAAACTGTTGCATTCTGTCTTGATGACGTCAATAGAAGGCAGGTATACACGCAGGGCTCGTGAGCATGTGCTAGCACCGTCTTCAACGTTTAGATTTGTAGTTTGGAATAAGGATGTTATAAGTATCCACATTTGACCGAGAACTGCTGCCTGATTTTATCAGAAGTTATTCCAGCCTCCTCGTTCGTTTTTAGATTTGGTTTGACAACACAGTTGTCTGATTACTTATTCTTATATTATGTAAACTATACAAAGCGTGAGCTTTGGCTCCTCCCTAGGGTTCGTAGGTTGGGCGTTAATGTTCTAAACTGTATTTGTGCATGCAAGGCATGCCTTAGCACGTTAAAGCCAGATGTACTGGGTTTGCCAACGCGAGCCAGCTAGGGACTGAAATAGTATGTCACGAAAGCTTTGACAAGGGTAATAAATTAACGTTTTGTATTTTGAAATTTCGCATTAGCTCTTAACTTGCCAGTGTTTTGAACATCCGATGATAAAGAAGTGCTAATCTAACCATAGTTTGCATTACTGCAGAAGTGATCATTTTTGTAATTTAAATAATGGATAATATGAGGTCCAACTCTAAGGGCCTAATTTAGAATTAGTATCTGAACAACTGCAAAGAAATGACTGACGCCCTATCTGTTCAATCATCAGACCCCCCTCGTTCAGAGGCTTGGTTACTCTGTTTCCACCACGAGAGCTCCAGCCAGCTCCTCCCTCCCCTCAGCTGGGGAGGATGTTGCTGGTGAGGACAATTTATTCAGGGCTGTGCCTTTGACATAATTCCCCTAATTTATGCCCAAGTCTACACCATGTGTCATATCTGTTTTGTGCAGGAAAAATATTCAAATGTGCTCTATGTGCTGGTTAAATCTCCCAATGCATCTGTGACATTAATTTCGTGCTTAAGCAGCTGAAGCACCTTCGATCAAATTTCCGGGGTAAACAGGCAGGGAACCTTTTTCTGGGTAGGACTACAACACCAGCTGCTTGGGGGTCACCCTGCCCAATGATACAATTAGGTGAATAAATGAGAGTTACATGAGTGTGCCAGTACTGACTGGTCTCACTTGCACGTATAATAGATGAGTACGAAGCAGTACTTGGGCCACTTGAGACCCACTGACCTTATTCCTTACTCTGACCTCTCGTCTTCACAAGCAGCCGGAATCAGAGCCCCTGCAGCTGAATGAAATCTGGATCCTGACATAGGCGGCATCTGGATGGGAAAGTATGCCTAGGAGAGGAAAAGAGGATGGAGAGACAACCTATTAAAAACGTTTTTAAAAAAGTGAGGTTCGTGATCAAGTGTCTGTATTAGAGAAAGCATGGTACCCTCTTGTAGAAGTGGTTTCTTCAAAGTCCTGGATGAGATGTTATGTGAGGTTGGTGTGGTAATCAGTGGTGATAGTTTTTTTCCAGCATCGCAGTACAAGGGAAATTGATTGGTATTGTGTTTGAGTGACACTTGGGTCAGGTATTAGCTAAGAAGAGAGTGAGTTAAAAAATATTGACATCTGGACATGGATGAAGATATTTTGTGATACGTGAAGGAGTGCAAAGTATGCAAAGAGAGTAAAAAGAGGACAAATGTTAGGGGAGCTGGTGATTATAACATTGATGACCCTGGTGCCCCTTGGCACAAGGTGTGCTTGGATTTTAATAGGCGATTTGAGGATTGCCAGAATATTTGAGATAAGACTGGTGTGTTGGTAGATGTGATTCCTAGTGGCAGGAAGTTGTATTTATGAGACAATTCACCAAGAACAACAAACAGAGGCCCTCATTAGGACCTTGGCGGCAAATGCCGCCTACCGCCACGGCGACGGTCGCCAACATACCGTCGCCGTGGCTACCGGCCAGAATGCTGATGGAATTCCGGCGATGGCGGCAGATGGCAGTAAGGTGGGGCTGCTGCCAGCAGCAGTGCCACGCCAGAAAAACACTGCCTACCATATCATGTTCCATGATACGCCCAGCAGTGCCGCGTCCTGTCTCCTGTTGGAGGACCCCTGCACGCAGGTAAGTCGGGTTCCTCAACAGGAAAGGGGGGTGTTGTGTGCGTATGGGTGTGTGTGTGACTGTGTGTGAATGCGTGCATGCGTGTGTGCATGAGTGGGTGTGTGTGTATGTGCATGTTGTGTCGTGTGCTTGCGTGTGTCCCTGGATGTATGTTTGTGAGTGTTGTTGTGAGTGTGTATGAATGTATGCATGCGTGGGTGAATGTGTGTATGCGTGTGTGTATGGGTGTGTATGTATGTGCGTGTATGTGTGTATATGTAGGGGGTTGGAAGTGGGAGGGGGAGGATGGGGGAGAACTCTGGGGAGGGGGAGGAGGGGACCCCTCTCAGTGCCAGGGAAAGAGTTCCCTGGCACTGATAGTGCCTACCGCCATGGTTTCTGTGGCGGTACAGAAACCACGGAAACCATGGCGGTGGGCGAGGTCAAAATGCCATGAGCGGCCTAGTGACGGCCGCCATGGCAGTTGGTGTGTTGACTTGGCGGTTTGGCTGTGTCCAAACCGCCAATGTCATAATAGTTGAGGTAGGTACCGCCAGCCTGGTGGCAGTAATACCTCCACTCTAACACCGACCGCCGGGGTCGTAATGACCCCCCGAATGTCCTGAGGTTGATATTTTGCAATGAAGGTTTAGTGGAGTGCCTGTTGTTTGTTGGGTTTTCTCAACTCACATCATGCTAAATTAAGCTCTTTTTTTAGTGTCCAATGGTGTGAAACATGGAGAACGTCTTTGTAAAATCCACAGCCAAACAGTATTGCTGAATGTGACAATAGATTGGTCAAGGGAACAATGGAAGCAGCTATTAGCAGCAGTTGAGATGATTAACGTGCCGTGAAAGATATGGTGTGGGTATTTAGTACTATGGGCATCTTGTCTACTAGTCATTTCCACTGATGAAAGCCACATAACCCAGCACCAAGGTAGTGCCTGGTTGGCTGGAGAGCATTGTGAAAGGTGAGTGAAAAATTGTAGTTGACAAACCTTTATATGAAAAATAGTTAGCAAAGGTGTATGAGTAAAACTCAAGTCATGCAGACTCTATCTTGGTTTCCCTTAGTTCACGGACCCATAGAGATGAGGAAGGCAAGAGGAAAGTGTATAAGGAAATTGGGCAGAAATAAACGATGGCACTACAAGTGCTCTGCAGATGGTTGATACAATCCACTGCGCAGCAATGGTTACTGTTCTGCTCTGCCACCTGAAGCCACAAGGAGGAAATAATTTCTTTCCCTCAAGAGGCCACCTGACAGCAAATTTAATGGTGTTCTGTTGGTGATGCTGCCTTGTGGATTTTTTGCTTATTCCTTAAAGACCCAGGATGTTAATGGAGGCTTCCATATCTCCACCCAGTGCTCCATTTCCAACACCTTTTTTTGTGAAGCAGAGGAGGAATCATGGAGGAGGAAAACACTGACAGTTGTGGTTATCTTAGTTTGTGTGTTTTCCAATTTTATCTTTACAAATGCAATTTGCATACATTATATGAACAAAGTGCAAGCCAAAATCCACTGACACAATGTTCAAAGGTGAAGAAGGTCACACACTGAGGACTTACAGCACACCTGTAAGCTTTTTCTAGTGGAGGAGAAGATGGAGGGGGGAGAAGTCTGGGGAGGATAGGTCAGTATGCATCTTCCAGTACCACAGTCAAATCCTCCCATTTGTTTTGTAAAAGTTCCTAAAAAAGTCAAATTTGTGATTAGCTCGCAGTCTATGCATACTGGCAGCAGGGGCCTGTGTGGTGGCATTTTCCCTACTGGAGCATATGTGAGGACATTTAGATAACTGGCCCCCTGCCTAAAGAGTGTTGGCAAATCATTTCTGGCTTGCCAGATATGTCGTGCCAAGAAGTGATAGATATGAATGACAGAAGCGATAGCACGTTTGTTCATGGCAAGTGTATTGTCCTCCTGGATACTAATAAATATAAAGAAAAGATGCAACATATGTTAGCTATCCCTGAACATTATAGCAAAGGTAAAGCTAACTGGGAAACACTTACTAGATGTGAAATTCAGCAAATCTGTCATAAGGTGCGAATCAAGGGCCTCATTTGTGATCAAGAATATGAATATTTGAACCCTCAAAGAACTAGGACCCCAGTTCTCTACGGGGTACCCAAGATTCACAAAAGTGAGGTTGATCCTCCTTTTCGCCCAATAGTGTCAACAGTAGGCCCAATTACAGAACCACTATCTAAGTATGTGGAAATGTTTCTCAAACAGAGAGTTGTTTGTCTCCCAGCATATGTCAGGGACACAGGTCATATCATTTCCAAGCTTGAAGGTATACCCTTTGACCCAGAAACTCAAATTCTAGTCACTATGGATATTGAAGCTCTTTTCACTAACATTCCTCAAACACAAGATTTGAAAGCAGTGGCTCAGATATTTGGGACCGAAAGCATGACAGACCACCTAGACTTTGTCTTGCAATGTCTGAAGATAGTCCTCGATCAGAACTATTTCATGTTTGATGGGGACATCTACCAACAGAAGAAATGAGTCAGCATGGGGGCTGCCTGTGCCCAGAGTGTAGCTAATATCTATATGGGCTGCTTCGAGGAAAAACACATATATAATGAGATGGCACCTTTTAATGAAAATGTCTTCTTATGGTCCAGATACATAAATTATATCTTTTTTATTTGGTCAGGATATGAAGAACAGCTGGATTAATGCTTGTGACCTAATCTTAAATTTACCATCCATTCGAGTAGGGACAAAGTAGAATTTCTGGATATTTGGATAGGGCATAGAAATCAAACCTTAGAGGTATCCTTATACACCAAGCCTACTGCCAAAAATACCATACTACATTTTGACAGCTTTCATCCCAGAAGCCAAAAGCAAGGTATACCGTTCATCCAATTTCTGCATATTCATAGGAATTGTACTAACCTGGCTGATTTTGACAGACATGCTGAGCTGTTTCTACACAAACTATTGACTAAAGGTTACCCCAAACGACTTATACGGGAATCTTACAAAAGAGCCAGATATTTCAATAGGGACAGCATGTTTGTGGAGAGAAGTAAGAACTCTACAGAACAAGTGGTATACGTTGTGCAGCACTCTAATTTGAATGAGAAAATTAGAAAAATTATCTGTACCAACTGGCATATGCTTAGTTCTAATCGGGAGTTGCCTCCCCTCGATAAACCATTACTTGCTTTCAGGAAGAATCAAAGTATCCGGAGGTGTTTGATTAGATCAGCCACACCTAAGGATTCTGTTTTCTGTCAGAAATCGATCTCAGGGTAACAACCGATCAAAGGCAATCATAAATGAGGGACCGGTAAGGCCTGTTCAGGGGCCATTGTATCAGACACACTGATTTGAATAAATAATTAATTTAATCTTAATGATATGACCAATTGTAGAACATCCAATTGTGTGTACCTTATCTGTTGCCCCTGCATACTACGATATGTGGGAGAAACAGCATGCAAATTAAGAGTTAGAATATCAGAACACAAGTCCAACAACCAGAATAAAAGGGAAGGACCTCTCCTGGTCCGACACTGGTTAGCCAAGGGACATCACATTGATGACCTTAGGTGGACAATTTTGGAAAAAATAAAAACCATCTACAAAAATGATAAAATTAGGAGAAAACGAGAGGTGTACTGGATCTTTACTTTAGATACATGTTATAATGGCCTCAACAAATACATACCATGGGAGAATGCTATCATTTGAGCACTGTTTATGAAGTAGACAACTCTAGTGCTACCCCACCGCAAAGGCAGGTATGACGGTTCATAAGGAGCGTTACATTTAGAGGGAATATACACCTAGTCGGGGCCCTCTGGCCACATACGGTTGTAACTTTTTCCACTTTTTATGTCCTTATCTAGGGGCCTTTTACATTTCATTGTCCTCCCCCTTTTGAGATTACCTACAGCTTTTGATGCACTGCACTGGACCTAGTTATAGTATACAGGAGAATTAATACATCGCTGGCTCTGCCGTAATCTAATTTTTTACAGCCCAACATTGACATTAGATAGTTTCACCCCTTTTATATGTGTAGAGTAGTTGGACTCTCTTCCATCTAGATGGGCGATGTCATTGCATTGTGTTATGTTTTATCCATCATAGGGTCCCTGCCCACTATGTATCCCTTTCCATTTTTATTTATGTTTTCTCCTTAGTATCATTGAGGTAGTCTACATCTTAAGATGGCGACCCCATTCTATCGATACTGAATACCTTTCATATTTCCGCCTCACGCAGTACGTCGAACAAGAAGGGGAGGGTATTCCCCTACTGCTCCAGGGTTCATACGCGACCCTTGCCGTGAAGAGAGGACACAAGAAGATGGATGGGACTTCGCGGCTGTCGGCACAAAAACAGGTAGGTGGGTTTAACTAAGCACAGTTACTGCCTGTGGGTACAGTCTGCATCTAATTATGCCACCATCAGTATTATCGTACATCGTTATCGGAACCAGTATATCCAATTGTCTACCAATTAAGTCTATGTACCACCTATTAGAGGAAAGTTCGGGCCGGACTGTTGAAACTTTCAGAATAGGTACAATATATCTCTGACCACCTACCAGCCCGGGGCTTTATTGTTCCAAATTTGTACCATCTTAGTTAGGGAGGCTGCCCCAGACTTGATTGTGAGTACTAATGGTCTACTCCCTCAATTCTTCTGCTTCCTTCCTTCATGCTCTGTAGATCTGTGTCATTTGCTGTGGTTCACTATAACATGCGTGGAGAGATCACACATATGAGGATCTAGAAAATCGGAAAACATGCTAAAAACACCCCCATATTGGAGGTAGCTATACTTTTTGAATAATCTATGTGTAGTTTTCCATATGGAAGGCAGTATACATCGTTAACTGCATTAAACACATCTTTTATCAGTTGATCTTCTATTCTATTTAGCTTCTCGATACTCTGTACTACCTCCCTAAGCCCGCACCTACCTTAGAGGCTTCTATATATATTGCCATACATATGTACTTGGAAATGTACATGAACCAGAGAGTGCTTGGGAATCTGATCCACAAGGTAAAACTACCAAACTAGTAACCTTTTTTACTTTTTTGCATGAAATTAACTCCTTAAAGTAAGTTTGGGTAGTTAAGGTAGCACCCACTGAAGGTCCGATGCACCCGGGCATATCACTATCATGTATATAAACCATCTGGTGATGGATTCTATTCTGGCACTGGTCCACTTACGGGTGTTTTTTGTTATCTTTTGCTATCTTTTCTATTGGTTCACTTTATTTATTTTATGTGATTTTACTTACTTGTTGTATACCTGTCTTGTGAGCCCTATAGACATTGTAATCTTATCTCTTTGAACCATTTCAGATGTGGTTTTGTCCACATAGAAAGGTGATGTAGGAAACTGACTTATAGAAAGCAACTGTTTCCATTCATCATGGTTATTTCCACAATGTTCTCCTACTCTATCCACTGCGGAGTTGAAACTGCCCTGATGAAGGTGGTCTTCTAATAAGAGTAACACCAAAACGCGCATAGGCATTGCCTTCCACGTTTGCCCTGCTTGGCACAGAGCCTGGAAAATTTGTTATGGACTTTTTTTTGCTACTTTTTTATGTATATGTGACTCTACACTATCACCAAATTTTAAAGAATTTATTAACCCATTTTGGTTGTATTTGATCTTGTACATCTTATGCTTAATGTTTATATTTTGTGTCTATCGTTGGGTACAACATTACGGTTGAGTCTGTGATTGAGAGGGTGTGAATGAGGTATTGATGTGATCAGTACAGCTGTTGTTTTATTTTGTTTCTGTATTTGAGGTCTGAGGGAACATTGCCTTTTTCTTTCTCTCTTCTTTTTTTTGTGTAGGTATCACCTAGCATTATTCTTAATGCTTACATTTTGTAATTTACAATAAATACGAACTATGTACATACAATTGGAAATAAGAGTTATGTCTTTTTAATGAATTTGTTTCCATTTATGTGAAAATTGATTAATGAATAAGGCTGCAGCCCAGGTTGACTTGTATACAAATAACCAATTTAGGCTCACAAGGCATTTTCCTGCTATGTGCATTTAGAATACATTTATTAATATTGTTGTCAATTGTAGGTATTTACAGACAGAATCAGTAGTAGCTATATCTAAATTTTCAATATGCGTTTGGTTTCCCTGGAGTAGCTACTTCAATATTGCTGGGACCCTTGATATTAGTTGCATGGCAAGTGTATTGCCAGAGATCGATGATGCCTTTATAGGAATAATTTGTTGACAGCCTGGAAAGGAGTGATTGAATATATTAGAAGTGAGACTGTCTTAGTAATTAGGTTGTTCAGTTGCTTGTGCAATGAGAGGGACTGCTGAATGGGTGCATCTCATGTTGTGGGGCTATAGCTCTTCACTGAACTGGAGGGGGAAGCAGACAAAACTATATATTCAGGAGGTCTTGAGAATGGGAAATATTCCTCCAGAAACTGAAAATGCATATCAGAGACCCAAGTGGTGGATTAGTCAGGAATATGTTAACTCAAGCCACTGATGGACAGGTTCCGTGAGGCCTCCCTTGTCCGAATCCATCTCTGTGGCCTCAGACATGGCTGGAGATGACGGGATCTAATAAAGCCCAGATTCATTCAACCTCTGTCAAGGCAATAAGTGGCAACACATGTTTGGCTCACCAGTGTAGGAACATCAACCAGAATGGAGTGGATCACCTCCCCATTCCTGAGAATACGGTCTGCCTATGACCAGATACACAAATAGGTCTTGTCTACAGTTTCTTTTAAAAATTAAAGAATTGCCTGTGTAATAACTAGCATTCTTCGATTTTGTACTCCCTTTTTAGTCCTCAGGTGGATCTACACCCTGATCCTTCCATTGAAGTCACATTTCCTCCTATGGAACAGGTTTTCAGATCTAATAATATCAATGCTACAACCTCAGATTCTTGGACTGATACCCGCCCTGCAAAATACTGTGAAGATGGGACACACTGCTTTCATCTTAGTTGGCTTTTTAGTCATTCATTGTCATTAGAATAAATGTCGAAGCTTTGGAAATAAGCTCTACCTTTATTTAAAAAGCCTTTCACTGACCTTCTAATCTCACTTCTCCTACTGCTTACCAAAATTCCTGAATCTTATATCATATCCCATTTTGAAAGGAACCCACTTTCTTGATCTTCATCTGTCAGGCTTTCACTCCTGCTACAGCACTGAGTCTGTAAACAATCTGCACATGTTGCTAAACTCCAGACAGCCAGTCATCTAAATTGTACTGGACATTACTGTAGCCTTTAAAATGGTATCCTAGGTCATCCTGCCTGAATGCCTTACACCAGTGGATGCAGGATGCCATGCCCTTGACTGGATTGCATCTTTGTTATCTAATTGTGCGAAGGTGGCATTCTAAGCACTCATTATGATTGGTTCCTTCATTCTGATGATGATGATGGTAACAACAGTTATCAAGAACTTTGAATTAGGAGATCCACAGTAACACTGCAAAGCTCTTTACTTTTGCCCAGATATTTCGGCTCCTAAAAGCAGCTAAAATCTCAGAGTTAAAGTCTGTTAAAAAATTAGGGGAGGATAGAAATCACAGAGTTTTACTCTGCGGAATTCTGTGGAGTTTGATAAAAACTCTGTGAGATTCCACGGATTGATGCCCACATCTTTCATTTATCTTTTAAGTTGAGCTAATATTTATACTGCTTTTATCTGCGTAACAAGGGGCCCACACAATAAATAATGGACCTTCACCTGTTTTTTTAATAGTTTGCTACTGTGGTGCTAGTGGTACGGATGTTTACCGACAGTCCCTGTGCTCGTGTTTCTCTTTTTCCTGTTGGTGTGCGGTACTTGCTGGGACTGGTTGTATGAGCCTTTCGTCTGCTTGGCAGAGAATGATTTGTGCATAGATAGGCCGTATATATGCATTATTAGATGGTGGGAGGTGTTGCGGCCCATCTACTGTCAGTGTTACCGTCTTTGGAACTGCGTTGCTGCTCCCTTTATCCTGGTGGAAGTCTGGGGTCCCCCGCCCCTTTCCTCTCTTGCCTCTGAGTCGTAAGACTCTTTTTCTGATTCCTGAGGCTGCAGGAGGTTCTAAAGGGTTATACTTTGACTGGTTGAGGTAACGCGGTAGCCAGATAGACTATTATGCTGCTTGTATGGTCACACCCCCACCTAGCAGGAGTCACTTGCCATCTCTGTGTTTGGCATAATACCCCCTTCTGTGCCCAGGATGTAATGGTTACGTCCGAAGGCACAGTGCTCATGCTAGCGCTCCCTCTGTGGGGTTCCCCCACCCCCCCAAGGCAGGGATGGAAGGGGAAGACCTTCCCCTTCCACCCCTGACCCCCCCACCCCGTGACATCAGGGGGGGCATTTTTTTGGAAGGCCTTTTCAGCCCCCCTGGGGGCAGATCGGCCTATTATTAGGCTGATCTGCCACCAGGGGGGGCAGAAACCTCTAGGCATCAGGGCAAATTTTTATTTTTTATTTTTTTATTTATTTTAGAGGTGGGGAGCGACCCCTTAGGCAAGGGTCGCTCCCATAGGGGGGCAATTTATATTTAGGCCATTTCTGCCCCCCTTGGGGGCAGATAGGCCTATTTTTATGACGCCAATCTGCCCCCAAGGGGGACAGAAACCACTAGACACCAGGGATTTTTTTTTCCGTGAATTTCACGCAAGGGGAGCAACCCATTAGGCAAGGGTCGTTCCCCTGGGGGGTACATTTATTATAGGCCATTTCTGCCCCCTTGGGGGGCAGATCAGCCTATTTTAATTAGGCCTAATCGGCCAATCAGATCCCCACAAGTCACCCCATCTTGGATTCCCCTAGGTGTCTAGTTTTCAAAAATGTGCTGGTTTGCTAGGTTTCCCCAGGTGCCGGCTGAGCTAGAAGCCAAAATCTACAGGTAGGCACTTTGTAAAAAACACCTCTGTTTTCTGTGAAAAAATGTGATGTGTCCACGTTGTATTTTGGGCCATTTCCTTTCGTGGGCGCTAGGCCTACCCACACAAGTGAGGTATCATTTTTATCAGGAGACTTGGGGGAATGCTGGGTGGAAGGAAATTTGTGGCTCCTCCCAGATTCCAAAACTTTCTGTCATCGAAATGAGAGGAAAAAGTGATTTTTGAGTCAGATTTTGAGGTTTGCAAAGGATTCTGGGTAACAGAACATAGTCAGGGCCCCACAAGTCACCCCATCTTGGATTCCCCTAGGTCTCTAGTTTTCAAAAATGCACAGGTTTGGTAGGTTTCCATAGGTGCCGGCTGAGCTAGAGGCCAAAATCTACAGGTAGGCACTTTGCAAAAAACACCTTTATTTTCTGTCAAAAAATTTGATGTGTCCACGTTGTGTTTTGGGGCATTTCCTGTCGCGGGCGCTAGGCCTACCCACACAAGTGAGGTATCATTTTTATCGGGAGACTTGGGGGAACATAGAATAGCAAAACAAGTGTTATTGCCCCTTGTCTTTCTCTACATTTTTTCATTCCAAATGTAAGGCAGTGTGTAAAAAAGATGTCTATTTGAGAAATGCCCTGTAATTCACATGCTAGTATGGGCTCCCCGGAATTCAGAGATGTGCAAATAACCACTGCTTCTCAACACCGTATCTTGTGGCCATTTTGGAAATACAAAGGTTTTCTTGATACCTATTTTTCACTTTTTATATTTCAGCAAATTAATTGCTGTATACCTGGTATAGAATAAAACCCCATTGCAAGGTGCAGCTCATTTATTGGCTCTGGGTACCTAGAGTTCTTGATGAACCTACAGGCCCTATATATCCCCGCAACCAGAACAGGCCAGCTGATGTAACAGTATATTGCTTTCAAAAATCTGACATCGCAGGAAAAAGTTACAGAGTAAAACGTGGAGAAAAATGGCTGTTTTTTTCACCTCAATTTCAATATTTGTTTATTTCAGCTGTTACTTTCTGTAGGAAACAGTTGTATGATCTATACAAATGACCCCTTGCTGAATTCAGAATTGTGTATAATTTTCAGAAATGTTTAGCTTTCTGGGATCAAGCATTGGTTTCTGACCTATTTTGGTCACTAACTGGAAGGAGGCTGAAAGCACAAAAAATAGTAAAAATGGGGTATGTCCCAGTAAAATGTCAAAATTGTATGGAAAAATTGGGTTTTCCAATTCAAGTCTGCCTGTTCTTGAAAGCTGGGAAGATGGTGATCTTGCCACCGCAAACCCTTTGTTGGTGCCATTTTCAGGGGAAAAAACACGAGCTGCCTTCTGCAGCCCTTTTTCCCATTTAAAAAAAACAAAAAAAACATTTTTCACTGTATTTTGGCTAATGTCTTGGTCTCCTTCAGGGAAACCCACAAAGTCTGGGTACCACTAGAATCCCTAGGATGTTGGGAAAAAAAGGACGCAAATTTGGCATGGGTAGCTTATGTGAACAAAAAGTTATGAGGGCCTAAGCGCAAAATGCCCCAAATAGCCAAAAAAAGGCTCGGCACAGGAGGGGGAAAAGGCCTGGCAGCGAAGGGGATACACTACTATTCCCTCACACTATTGTCCCAGGGGGTTCGCATCACTCACTTCTGCAGTCTTTAATCGGGCACCACATAATGATTGCTTGGCACAGACTGAGCTTGTCCATCCACTTTAGCAGTGAGAAGATTATTATTTCCCACCCCCACTTTCCATATTCGGGGATGTGCTGGTCTTTCTAAATTAAAGAATCACAGGTTCTGCTAAGCATTTGGCAGTTGATGTAAACATTGACACTCATTCTGTCTCTCATGTGTACCCAGGATGCACCTCTGTGAGTTGTGTCAGCCGCAACATAAACAAGCATTTGCAAGGCAATGGGTCTCGCGTTTGCTCGAGTTACAGCCGTTAACATTGTAAATTCCTAACTGGGACTTTTCTTGCCACTTAAATTGAAAATGAAAAGAAAAACAGTTGACATAAGTGAGTCGATTCAAAATGCCATGGCAGCCATGAGCACGAGGGCAAAGGAGAGACACTAAAGGAAAAGGAAGTTCGCTTGCAGTCAAGTGTATCGGCAGCTGTGCAATTATCCATGTCACAGGGTCGATGTCCAAGGTGGTAACCAAATCGCCCCAAGGAGGGACAAATGTAAAGCATTAACCAATGACAACAAAGGATTTTTGAAAAGCAGGCCCAAGAACAAGAGATCGTGTTGGGCATGTGGTGGGTGTGGTTAAAGGCCCAAAGATAGATTACAACAGATCAGAGCGCTTGCGCACTCGACCTAACAAATGGCATGCTATGCGCTGTCAGCCATAAGCATGCTATATTTCCTCTACATTGACGATCTGAATGCAGTTGCATCTAAAAAACAAGCACACTTCTATAATCGAGACTGTGAAAGCTATGCTCAATAATTAGTGACATAAATCACACCACCAGGAGTGTTGTGCTCTGTGTGATGCCAGCTGTATTTTAATTCTGCATATCAGTTTCACCCAATAATACTAACAAGACATGTTTCATCTTTACTGAGTCCCTCACCCCTCTCACCATGATGCAGCTTTCGCTGAGCTTGGTCCCTGTCATGTCTGATCCCTTGAAGGTACGTGTATGCTCTGCCTTGTCTACAAATCCAAGCCTGTTCTCCCTGTCTCCCCTTCCTAGTCTTGTGGTCCCACTCTCTGCAGTTTCTGTTCATGCCAAGCTCTCAGTACGTAGACAGAGAGGACAAAGAGTGGTGCAGGCGGTAAGTACCAGAGAAGGTGGACTAAGCTTCTAGTGCAGTTTGAGTCCGTGGAAGAGATTAAGGACTAAGCACTAAGGGCCAGATTTACAAGGCCCTAGTGCCCCTGGACCGTCACTTTTAGTGACTCTCCGATGGTTCTATTCACTGCACCATATTTACAAGAATGCTTTAAGTGATTTTTTGTGGCTTAAGACCTCCTTGTAATATGGGCCCCTCCACGCAGTTTTCTGTGGCAGAGGGGGATGCAAAGGGTGATGGTGTGGGCGTTACACCGCAACACCTATTGCTTTTGCCGCTGCCCCAGATTTACGAGAAATCATAAATCTGTGGCAGCGCCTAAAACTAATGCCACCAAAGGGTTAATATTAACATGGAGCAACTAGGACAAATATTTTTATTCGCCTAGTTTTTGCTTTTCCTATGTGTGCTACATTCTGCAAAAGGCCATGAATGATTGTTTATGTACAGGAAGGTGTCCCTTCCACCACACAAACAATCATTCAAAAATAATGATTTGGTACTCCTATGTGTGCTACATCCTGTAGACAGAAGTGCCAAATCGCCATTGTAGATTGTTTATGTGCAAGAAGGGACACCTTCCTGCACACAAACAATCACTCCCCTCAACACAGACATCCTTTCACTATGGTACAGGATGCCTGCGTTTTCACCAGCAGCTAAATGTAGTGCCGGCACAGGGAAAATGCAGGGGTGCGCCATATTTTTGTAAATACGTGCATCCCTGCATTTCAAAAGTGGCCGCACTGCACCACTTTTTTGTAAATCTGGGCCTAAGTCTTTAAGAGAACAGCCCCCGTGCCCTTGTCACGCACAGATCATTGAGAGAGAGAACGGACCACAAGATTGTGAAAAAACTAGAACACAAGTTGAGAGCAAGCAGAAATGTGAGATACCTGTGGGCAAGATGCCATGTATTTTATTAAGGTGATTATAATTCAGTCAGCAGGGCAGTAGAATTTAATAGTAATTCTGTGTTACAAGAGTAACGTGAAATTACTAAATTTCTCCTATTCCGCTGTCAGAATTAAAAATTCTTCCAACCGCGACCAAAAGTGAGGAATTACCATCAGTAATAATTTCTTGGTCTACCCTCAGGCTCCAAATCGTCACTAGTCGGATTTTTCCCATCCCCTGAGTTACCATTACCGCCGGTATCGGTAACTCTGGGAATCCAGCCATTTAACAGGCCACTCTTAATGAAAGCCTTAAAGTTTGTACTGCCACCAGGTTTGGCGCTCAGCTCAATACTTTCTGACCTTTATGTTACTGTTTGGGCTGTGATAACGCGTCCAGCCCTTATAAATTACCTGTACCTGGACACGTTGGAGGTCGGTGAAACTTTTAGCCGAGTCGGGCTCTCCTCATCCTCGAATAGTCGGGTTACTTAAATCAATAATCAATAACTATTGTATCCGATAACCAATATTCAATTAATAGATCAAAATAACACATTAGGACTCAATAACAGTTGGCATTTCGACGCGCCATGACCTTTCAGTCATGAATAACCACACCAGTTTATTAAAAGTTAGTGAATTTATTTCCCTATATTAACAAAGCTAGCACAATGTATATAAGTCTCAAAACCAAATGATATATGTATACGAACATTACTAGCTGTCCATAACGGCGGAAGAAACGCAATCTACGCAAAATCTGAATAATGATACATTCAGTTATGGCAATACAAATAACTAATATAAGCAACTGAATTTGACTAATTTCATACATCGGTCAGCATGACAAGATTTCAATTCAACATGGTGCATCAAGTGCATACCTCGACTAACCTCTAATTAGCATTGGCATGTGGGGCTTCATGCAAAACGTATTTAGTCAACACAAATTTGGAAAACTTCTAGCTTGGGCCCTATCAAAATAGCAGTTGGTACCTAAAAGGAAAAAAAAACACAATGCACGATACAATTATCCTTTCATATTTACCAATTACAATCAGAATTCAAGAAAGTCTTCGTCCTTCAGGTACTGGTTCGATCAGCATGGGGCAGAATTTCAAGGGGGCAAAGTTAAGGGCAAGTTTCCTTGCAGCAGCAAAGAGAATGGGGCAAAGTTACTGCATGGGCAAGATGGGGCAATTTAAAGTTAAAGTCTCTAGGGTGAGAATTCTCAAAGTCTCTTTCTCTGTGATAGAGAAAAGGGCATCAAGATGTCGTCTAAGATGGTGTCTGGCATTTGGCTTCAAAGATGGCATCAAGGAAAATGGCTGACTTCTCTTTGTCCAGTGGGTTTAAGTAAGAAACATTCCAAATTCTGCAGGGTCTTCCATTGGAGGGTTCATAGGGTGGCTTCGAATTGGCCAATGAAAAATTTCTTTCTACTAGTACTCATTTATGCATACATTGTCCTTGGATCCTTGGAACACAAGTTGCAACATGGCTTGCCAATTATTTTGATATCTGTACCCTCATTGTCCGCACCTGCAGAGACTGACCTTGCTTCAATGGGGATGAAACTGGCCTAGTACGAAACCTTGGAGATAAGTGTATTAGTCATCTCTACTGGAAAAATACAACTTTAAGCAAGAATATATGTTACATTAGTTCAAGGAAAAGCCATGCAGTTAGAATTTGAGACCAGGCAACTAGGCCAAAGCCTCTACTAAATTTAAGCTAAACACAAACAGTTTCAATAAGAAATCATGGCACACATTTGCAATTATGACGGATTACTACATTTTTCAATTCTCCATGATTAATAAAGCACGTTTATGATAACGGCGAACTACTCCGAGGGCACAATTTCCCTCATACATTATTTTCTTTACTAAAATCACACTACATCATACGATTTTGGTTACATGATATATGAATATATGTCGGACCCTCTTTTTCTGCATCATCAATCCCTCCTCTGATGACTAATTATGTCATCACATCAAATCTTCCCACAAATGTTTATTCCATTAAAATTCTGTTCTAGTCATTTGGCACTTCCGTCAATTCCCTCTTTCTTTTGGTTCCCTTTGATTTTTCTCTGTATATTTCTACTATTTTGTTTTCTATTTTCTCTTCTCTCTTCCTTTTGTTCCTTGTTTTCAACATTTTAATAGCTTTCCATATTCCCCAAATGCCTAATAAACAAATTAATATTATTAATATTCCCTTTACTATTTTCAGTAACAATCCGTTCCAAACATTGCTGAGCCAATTTCCTACCGAAGCAAATCCTTTTCCAACCTTCTCCCATACTCCTGGTTCTTTCAATTCCTTCAAATCTGTACTTTCGTTAGTTAAGTTTGTAAGCATCTTTCTAATTTGCCCACTGCTGTCTGGTATATAAGTACAACAGTGACGTGTACCAAGCATTTTGCAAACGCCGCCATCCTTTGCTAAAAGAATGTCTAAGGCAAGCCGATTTTGAAGAGTCATAGCTCTTTCTGCAGCAAGTTCAGCATCCATCAGGATTATAGCTCCTGAGAATTTTGTCAGCATGTTATCCACAATAGTAGACAACTTTCGTATTTTGATTGAATTCAATATGACTCCCACTGAAGGAATCAAGGCTCCAAATAAATCTCCTACCACACCAGAAGCAGTCTCCCTTTTCTGAACATGATGTGATTCAGGCAGCTTTGGGAATTTCTTTAGGTCGTCCAGTTGATAAACCTTTGGAAATATTATTCCCAAATAACATCTCCCATACCATCCTTTAGGAAGACGATAATAGGAGTTAAGTCAACAAATGTAATATACCCCTGGAATGGGTCTTGTCCATTCAGCATGAACGTCCATTTAGGTTGAAACAAAAATGTATGTTTACATTCACTCGTTCCCACAAAAACTGTGTCATAATATGATTTATGTCTATGAATACAGAATCTCCCTACGTGTAATGTATCTAAAGCTATTTTCCCTTGTGTCTTTATCGCGGCAAAAGCATAGTTATCTACAGATGTCCTTTTGTGTAATTCCCTTTCTAATTTCTCCTTCACTTCTTTCCTCCTATCGTCAGTGTTATCTAAAAAGCTTATCTCCATCGGTGAAAGCAAGCATGAAGGTTCTCTCTATGTGCGTGAGCTGTGTGAAAAGGTGACAACGGCTCAAAGAAGCCCCTCATCAATTTTATATAATAATCCCTAGCTACTTTACTCAGGTACTCGATTATGGGGACATATGCAAATGTAACATCATAATTAGAATAAAAGTAGTGAATATACTCCTGACCATAAAATCTGGACGTTATTAAACTACATGTAATTCCGTACGTAAGAGGCATGCTATGATATGTCACCCCTTCCACTAATGAGGTAGGTATTTGTGTGCATACATAACAATCTTTCGCATCCATGGTCTCAACATACTCACTCAGCAAGCGATAGAAAACATTAGACGAAAGTTCCTTTTTATCATGCAGATGTCTTTCGTCTTGTTCGAGTCTCTTTAAAGCTGTTAGTTCAGTAGTAGTAGTAGGTCTAGAAGTAAAAGCATCATTCGTCCCTTTCTCATCCTTTCCATGCATTCCAAGAACTATTGCTACAATGACTAGTATGCATGCAGTTATTAGACCTATACACATGTATTTACAACACTTCATTTTATGCCCCTGTGTAGGGTAGCCTGTCATGATCTGTATAGAATCAGAAAGTTGAAGACACTTTTATCAAATCGGATTTGCAGATATATACAAAGCTGAACGAGTTCAATGTTCACACAGTTTTCTTTAGCAGCTTCATCTTTAATCGGTTTAGCAGCTTTGTCTCAAAATTCTGTTTAAGAGTCAATCAAGTTTAGCAATGTCTTAGCCGGTTTAAAAGTCAATCAGGTTATCAATGTCTTATCCGGTAAAGTTCATGGAGTTTCACTCCTCAAGTGCCAAAGTGAAGTTCTGCCTCTTCGTTCTCGAGACTGAGGGATACAAATTCGTCTGACCAATCGTTAGTGGCTAGGTATGCCCACTCCGGACCGGAATACCTTCTACTCGGTATTCTTTTTCTTTTCAATTTTGCATCTCCCTTTGATTCTCTTTCGCCGGTGCTTTCTTCCTTGGCTGAGTCTTTCTCCTCACTTGGTGTTGCTGTTTCAACAGACACTTCTTTTCTTTTCTCTTTCAACTTTGATCCTTCACTCTCGCTTAATGTTTCTCTGATCCTTAACTTCACTGGCGATATGCTTTGTCTTCGTTTTCCACTACTTTCACCTGATGGACCTGCAACCACTTCTGGAAGGGTTTGGACACTTTCACTCTGTCCTGTCTTTTCTCCTCTCTCTAGGAGATCAATCAGGTTTTCCTTTCCCTTTTCTGTATCGTCTATTTCTGAGAAAGCCCTCCTCTGATCAGGCTCTCCTGCTCCTTCACCTGTCTCAGGCCTTTTGTCTCCTTTACTGGTCTCAGGCTCCTTGTCGCTTTCGCCTGTCTCAGGCTCTTTGTCGCCTTCAGGACCTTCGTCACTTTCTGAGGCTTCTCCTTAGTTCTCCTCAAATGGATTGGTTGTTTCTTCTTCAGAAAATATCTCTCCTTCCTCTATTTCTACCTGTTCACCTCCAGGTTCTTTTTGTTCTGTCTCGGTGCCTGTTACTCTCTTGTCAGACACTGGCGATTTCAGTGCTTCAACTTCCTCTTCTGTGGGGCACGTCACCCTTTTCGTGTGACTGGCGTGAATCCAGTTGGGAACTCCCGCACACTTCACAGCGGTAGTAGTTGTCAGAATCACTTGGAGAGGTCCTTTCCAACGGGGTTCCAGACACAATTTTCTCATGTGTTTCTTTATCACGACCCAGTCACCTGCTTTCAGGGCGTGTCCTGGACCTTGGATCAGTGGCAAGGTGGTTGCCTCCACCTGGTGAGAAAAAGAGCGCACCACATCAGTTAGACCTTTGCAGTAGTCCAACACCATATCATCTGTAATATTCAACAGAGCATTTGCAGGAACTGCTGGAAGTCTCATGGCTCTGCCCATGAGAATCTCGTGCGGGGACAGTCCAGTCTTTCTATCAGGGGTGTTTCTCATTGACATTAACACCGAGGGCAATGCATCAGGCCATTTTAAATTCGTTGAAGCACATATTTTCGCCATCCTCGATTTCAATGTGCCATTCATTTGCTCCACGAATCCTGAGGCTTCAGGGCGGTAGCTACAATGCAACTTTTGCTCAATGTTCAGCACTGCACAAAGCAATTTTATTACTTCGTTACTGAAGTGAATTCCCCTATCTGATTCTAAGGAGATCGGGAATCCGAAACGTGGTATTAGTTCTCTCAGGAGTAGCTTTGCAACTGTGAGACTGTCATTTCTGCGTGTAGGGTATGCTTCAATCCAGTGACTAAAAATACACACAATCACCAACACATACTTCAGGCCTCCATGCACAGGCATTTCAATAAAAAATCCATTTGCATCCTGCTGAATGGACCTCCTGCCCTCCCAATGTGACTCAAATTTACTAATGTTCCTTTCCCCGCGTTCATTTGTTGACAAATGACGCAACAATGGCAAACTGCTGCACTAACTTGACGGAATTTGGGGTTAAACCAATCAGTTTTAAATAGTCTGACCATGGCGTCCCTTCCAAGATGAGCCTGTCCATGGTAGAATCTGGCCAATTGCGTCAACAGACTGTTTGGTAGAACCAATTTCCCTTCACTTGAAACCCACAAATCATCTAATTTCTTTACGCATTGCAATTTGGTCCATGAGAGTTTCTCATCTTCACTAACATCGTTCTGTAAGGACTTCAATTCATCCATTGTATCTGCAACCTTTAGAGCAAAAGCTTCACTTGCTTCAAGTTCTGGCTCATTTATCAAGTTCCATTAATCTCTGAGCAATATACAGTTCAATGCGCAAAACCTTGCGACTTGATCTGCATATCCATTTCCCAAAGAAATGTAATCCTGTGATTTTGAATGTGCACTGCATTTTACCACTGCCACTTCTCCCGGTAACTGGATGGCATGTAACAATTCCCTTATTCTTTCACCATTTTTCACTGGTGATCCTGAAGAGGTCATGAAGCCTCTCTGTGACGACAATTGTCTAAAGTCATGCACTATTCCAAATCCGTACTGGCTGTCAGTGTAAATGGTGACTTTCATCAATGCGGAAAGTTGGCAAGCTCTAGTAAGTGCTACCAGTTCTGCTACCTGTGCAGAGTAAACTCCTTGAAGCCAAGATGCTTCCAGAACACCTGTTATTGTACATACAGCATATCCTGCTTTCAATATTCCTAGTGCATCTCTCAAACATGAACCGTCAACAAAAATAACTTGATCATTTTCTTCGAATCGGGTGTCTTTGATATCAGGCCTTGGTTTTGTACAAAATTCAGTCACCTGAAGACAATCGTGCTCGATGTCTTCAGTGTTGTCAATTTTGGCATTTTCACTGGGAAACAAGGTTGCTGGATTCAACGTAGTGCACCTTTTCAGCTGCACATTAGGTGAACCCAGAATTATTGTTTCGTACCTTGTAAGCCTAGCACCGGTCATGTGCTGTGTTCGGGAACGTGTCAAAAGTATCTCGACTGAGTGAGGGACCATGACTGTTAAAGGATGCCCCATCACTATTCCTTCACTCTGATTTAAACTGATGCCAACTGCTGCTATGGCACGCAAGCACCCTGTCAGTGCTGCTGCGACTGGATCCAAAGTAGCTGAAAAATATGCTACTGGTCTGTTTACGCCACCATGGGCTGAGTCAAGACAGACAAGGAACATGCATCACGTTCATGACAAAACAATGTGAAAGGCTTTGTGTAGTCAGGCATACCTAAAGCTGGAGCCCTGCACATGCATTCTTTTAATTCAATAAAAGCGTCCATCTCATCTCCTTTCAGTTCTATTTCATCCTGCGCATCTTTCTGGGTCAGTTTCAGTAATGGTTTTGCTAGAGTTGAGAAATTGGGAATCCATTGGCGACAATAGCTCACCATTCCCAAAAACGTTCTCACCTCTCTTCTCGTTTTCGGTGGACTCATTTGAAGTACACTTGTTATTCTTTCTTTCATAATTCTCCGTGACCCTTTCTCTATTTGGTGACCCAAATATTTCACTTTCTTCTGGCAGAATTGTAATTTCGAAGGGGACACTTTGTGTCCGTTCCTTCCCAAATGGTTCAATAGGGCAATGGTATCAGCTGTACAGTCACTTTCTGTCTTGGATGCGATTAACAAATCATCAATGTACTGAACCAGGGTTGATTCAAATGGTAATTCCAACAATTCCAAATCTTTCTTTAGAACCTGATTGAAAATTGATGGTGATTCCGAAAACCCTTGAGGAATTTGACACCAACTGTAGACCCTGTCTAGGAATTTGAAACAAAAGAGAAATTGGCTATCCTCATGAAGAGGCACAGAAAAGAACGCTTGTGACAAGTCGATGACTGAGAACCACTCAGCATCACAGGGAACTTGAAACATTATCTCAGCTGGATTTGGCACTACGGGACAACATTTGACTATTATGTAATTTATCTTCCTCAAATCCTGAACAATCCGGACCTTCCCACTCGGTTTTATCAGTCCCATAATTGGTGAATTACATGGACTGCTTAACACTTCTTTTAGTACTCCCTGTTTTACGAACTCATCAATGAGTTGGGCGACTTTCATGAGGGTGTCTTGCGCCATATGGTATTGTGGGGTCTGGGGAAAAGTTACATTTGGCTTTACAGTCACTTTCACTGGTTCTACTCCTTTGACCAATCCTACTTCTTTCCCTGTCATATCCCACACTTCCTTTCCGACTGTTTCCTGTAACTTAGCAGGAATATCTGCTTCAGTGAGCATTGGATAAAGAGTAATCAGGGGATACTCTTCATCTACAGTTTCCGCTTCGTCCCCTTCTACACTGTCCTCTTCTTCCCCATCACTATTTGTCTGAATTTTAATCCCATCATTTGAACAAATAATCGAACACCCCAATTTGCACAATAGGTCTCTCCCTAACAGTGATATCGGGCTTGAGTCACACACCACAAATTTATGTGACCCTTGATAGTTACCAACTCTGACTTGCACTGTATCTGTGATTGGGTTCGTCAGGTACCTATTTGCTACTCCCACTACTTGAACTGTTCTCCCTGAAAGTGGCAAATTTGGTACTTCGATGCTCCTAACAGTAGAGCGTGTAGCTCCCGTGTCAACCAAGAATGAAACGCGATGACCCATAACTTTTCCTTCCGCATACGGACCCTTTTGATCAACTTCCAAAGATGCTGCAAGCATACAATTTCCCTCCTCATCTGAACTTTCACTCTCCCATACATCCTTTATTCCATTCTCACTGTGTAACGGGAATTGGTGTACTGTGTCATTTTGGTTCATCACGCGACCCGTGACCTGTTGAGGAAGCATTACCTGTTGCTGATTCATTGGTGCTAAGGGTATTTGCATTTGCTGATTAGGTACCATAGGAAACTGCTATTGCATTGGCTGCAACTGTGCCATTTGCGCATGAGGCATTTGCACCTGCTGCGGTTGTATGGGTTGTAAACCCTGCATCTGATTCATATTATTCTGAAAATTTGGGTTTGGACCTCTCAATCTCGGTCCTCTCATATTCTGAAATGCATTGACATCGTTGTTTTGCTGACCTACACCTTCCTGCACCATCATTGGGCACTCCCGTTTCCAATGCCCGACGATTCCGCACGTGTGACATGGCATCACCTTCTTCATCGCCTGTATACCATTTGGAATCATAACAGTATTTATGTCAGGACCATTATTCACAAAACCTCCTCGACCTCTGCCTCTCATCTGCGGCTGAAACACAGCATTTCCTTGCTGTTGCTGCTGCAGCATCTGTTGTTGAAAACCTTGCAAACCTTGCAAACCTGCTTGAGCTGCTCTAAGCTGCATCACCATCACCTTTCTTTCAACCTTTTCTGTTTTGTCTCAATCTCATCACTGCAGTATTTTGCATAGTTCAACACTTCATCGATCGATTTCGACTGCCAACAAATCAAATGCATTTTAATCATCTGACTGACCTCGGGTCTCAGCCCTTCTACAAATCTGAACACGAAATGGAGCATGTCCTTTGCCTCAATCGTTTCCATGCCACTGTAATTTTTTAACGCTTTCAACAATCTCTCATAATACGCATGTATCGATTCTTTAGCCTCTTGTGCTGTTCTGTCAATCCTCTGCCAATCCAAATTTTTCGACGTAACCTTGGTCTTCAAGTGCTCAATCACCTTATGGTATAAACTCATTACCGTAGGTGATGGTGCACCTGTGTCCCTATCTCTTTCTGGTTCACCCGTCGGCCAACCTACAGCCCTTTTACAATCTTCCCATAAGTCTGCCGGAACCACAATTTCAAATAAGGTATTCTGGTCTTCCCAGAGACATTTTGCGAGTTTCACAAATCTATCTGTTTGTTGATACCATTCGATCGGTTTCTCTCTTAATTTAGGGAAATCATCTGTGAAGGATTGAATATCACACCTGTGCCATGGTACATGTACAAGTTTTTCCCCTGCTGTCTCTCTCATTGGCAACATGGTTATCAGATCGTCATTTGGTTGTGCTTTCTCGTTCCGATCTGGGGTACTTTCCTTCTTTTTGTCCTTTTTCTTAACCCACCTGCTTTCCCACTTATCTAGGCATCTCCAGACCTGCGCGCTCTGCAGTATCTCCTTACGATGCGTTTTAATCCCTGCAGATCTCATGTGTTCAAAATCTTTTGTCTCAAAGTCTAGCCTATAACTTCTGCTCAAGTGTTTAGTTTTACCTATATCGATCTCGTTTCTGTCTGCAGTTTCTTGCAGCTTCTTATGTATGCTGCTCACTTCTCTTGTAATCCTAGGGCACATGTATCTCAGCTCTTCTTCTGTGTATGATTCTAACCTGTTCAGACCCATTGTTCCCTCCACTAGTTCATCTGCCTCCATGCCCAATCTTATTTTATTCAGGTATTCCTCTCCCTTCCCACTGGATGTACTCTGTGGGGAGTTCAGACTGTTGAACCATTGTGTTAGCTGTTGCGTGTTCAGTCCCATCAGTGTAGCACTTACATCAACTGCTACTGAAGGTTGCTGTAATGTTTCAGTCTTTGAGGTTAACAGTATTAATAGTGGTGGGCTTGACCTTGCCACTGTCGACGGAACGCAAATTGGAATTGGACTAAATCCCGATAAGGACCCAGATCCATTTAGCAGTGTTGCTATCGTAGTCATTTCTGGAGTGTTTTCTATGCATCTTCTCCGTGTCTCACTTTGTGTCATTACCCCTTGGTCGCATACGTTTGAGTCTGCCTGTATATACAATGGTACTGGCGGACCCACGGTGATAGGCAGAGATATTGCATCTGGATTCTGTCTGTTCCCTGAATTCTGTGGCATGTTAATCCCTACATTATGGTTCATCATTGCTAGCATGCCTAACCGACCCTCTGTTACTCGAGTGTACCTCAGCACTTCTTGTACCTGCTTTTGAGGCATCAAAAATTGTATTTATTCGGTTTGAATCAATGTCGGTCTTTGATAACTCTGTCCTCCCTGAGCCACTAAGCCAGAAGTCGTTCCCAAGTTATGCTCATCACAGCAGTGTCTTTGAACCTGCGGCTGATAAGTATCGACAGGTTTCAATCTAGGCACGTCAGGCTATATTCTCTGAACTTGTGGTATTTGTGGTGAAAAAGGCATATCGGGACCGCTCTGCCTTTGCGATATTCTCAAATTCGGTGTTACATTACCCTGTGTTGGTTCTGGAGGGGCAGTACTAATGCTTGATCCCTTTTCGCTTTCCACATATGGTGGCGGGCGATCATTCAGCAATTGTATAATAAACTCCTCGTCGTATGACTCGTCTGACCTTTTCGAGTTTCTGTTATTCTCTCTATCTCTGGACTGGCTCCTATTTGTTTTACAGGTAGCTTTCCTTCCTTCCGTCTCTGCTTCATCAGTAATTGCTGGAAACAATTTAATTCCCTGTAGTACGTCTGATCTCCAAACCTTCTGTGTGCTATCCCATCTAGCATCCGCTAGTGTCTTTTCTACTTTTCTTATTCTTGTCTCAAATTTCTATTGTTGTTGGTTTCTAGCCATTAACTCACAGATTCCTAGTGCCTCAAACTGTGCTGACCTTGGAGGTACTTTCATGTCATATAGCGCAAATCTTAGATTCTCCAAAACCCTTAGGTTAAACGACCCATGGATAGTGAACGCTACACTTCCATGCTTCTCTGTTAATTTGCACCATTTCTTTAGCCAAAGACATGGTGCTACACCCTTTTACTCAATCACAATGTAATCTGGTGTACCCTCAGGCGGTGTTTCTTCTCCTACATTTGCTTTAATATAAACATCTCCCCTCATGGCACTCTTAAATGCTTTGAAAAATTTCATCTTTCCGTCTTTTATTTTTTTCTAGAATAAGTAATCAATAAGTGACTTTAATTCCCGAATACTCTTCACTTGCCTTTCCCCACCAATTGCGCTTCACGGACTGCGTCCAGCCCGTGCACAACCCTTGTCGCCAACCAACCTATCCCAGTGCGGCTCCTAGTGATGTCACACTCACACACTGCGGCTGACAAAGTCCCGCGGCTTGTCCTCCTTCATTCAGCTTCACTCAAAACTAATTTCTGTAATATATCGCGAGCACTAACCAAAAGAAGAAAATCTGTCGGTTTACTACAGGAAGGGTAACACAATCACTTCAGAAACCTTAGGAATTTTTCACTAGCCTCTGCAGTTATTCCATCTTTCTCGGTCTCCCACTTTCGCAAGTATAATTTGACCTGCAAACTTTACTCTCAACTGATCAATGAACTATTCTAGCGTGCTTTAGAATTCGTCAAATCTCAAAGTCAAAAAATTTCTTTCATGCCTCAATATTCATACCGACTTGTTGACCACGCCCGATCACCCTACTAAACCGAACAGATTACAACATCAATCAAGTGTCTCATACACTTTTCAACATACTCCGGAGTCTCTTGACCTTGCAGGGCCCGTCTCAACATCAACAACCACGTGGACAATTTTTTCTGCACAAAGCGCTACACACATGTGAAGTTCGACGATTTCCCTACTCTCACACTTTGGAGTCACACTCCTCTAAAACTTCAACTGGAGTTCGTAACCCCCCTACAATCCTCACAAACTTCTCAATTCTTCTGCGGCAATAAGCTATGCAAGTGCAAAACCCTAACTTCACTCATACCGTCACTAGAAACGCCGAAAACATTCTCACACCTCCATGTCCTCCATTCGCAAGCTCAGAGATCCCGGGAAAGTCATTGGGGACTTAGGGCATCATCATCTCTCCAACTTGTTTATCAAAGAAAATTCTAACTTAACTCCGTCTATTGCTCGGATGGGGTCCCAAAGGGCGAAACCATCAATCTCTGCTACCATCTACTGATAACGCGTCCAGCCCTTATAAATTACCTGTTCCTAGACACGTTGGAGGTTGGTGAACCTTTTAGCTGAGTCGGGCTCTCCTCATCCTCGAATAGTCAGGTTACTTAAATCAATAATCAATAACTATTGTATCCGATAACAAATATTCAATTAATAGATCGAAATAACACATTAGGAATCAATAACAGTTGGCATTTCGACGCACCATGACCTTTCAGTCATGAATAACCACACCAGTTTATTAAAAGTTAGTGAATTTATTTCCCTATATTAACAAAGCTAGCACAATGTATATAAGTCTCAAAACCAAATGATATATGTATACGAACATTACTAGCTGTCCATAACGGCGGAAGAATCGCAATCTACGCAAAATCTGAATAATGATACATTCAGTTATGGCAATACAAATCACTAATATAAGCAACTGAATTTGACTAATTTCATACATCGGTCAGCATGACAAGATTTCAATTCAACATGGTGCATCAAGTGCATACCTTGACTAACCTCTAATTAGCATTGGCATGTGGGGCTTCATGCAAAACGAATTTAGTCAACACAAATTTGGAAAACTTCTAGCTTGGGCCCCATCAAAATAGCAGTCGGTACCTAAAAGGAAAAAAAAACACAATGCACGATACAATTATCCTTTCATATTTACCAATTACAATCAGCATTCAAGAAAGTCTTCGTCCTTCAGGTACCGGTTCGATCAGCATGGGGCAGAATTTCAAGGGGGCAAAGTTAAGGGCAACTTTCCTTGCAGCAGCAAGGAGAATGGGACAAAGTTACTGCATGGGCAAGACGGGGCAATTTAAAGTTAAAGTCTCTAGGGTGAGAATTCTCAAAGTTTCTTTCTCTGTGATAGAGAAAAGGGCATCAAGATGTCGTCTAAGATGGTGTCTGGCATTTGGCTTCAAAGATGGCATCAAGGAAAATGGCTGACTTCTCTTTGTCCAGTGGGTTTAAGTAAGAAACATTCCAAATTCTTCAGGGTCTTCCATTGGAGGGTTCATAGGGTGGCTTCAAATTGGCCAGTGAAAAATGTCTTTCTACTAGTACTCATTTATGCATATATTGTCCTTGGAACCTTGGAACACAAGTTGCAACATGGCTTGCCAATTATTTTGATATCTGTACCCTCATTGTCCGCACCTGCAGAGACTGACCTTGCTTCAAAGGGGATGAAACTGGCCTAGTACGAAACCTTGGAGATAAGTGTATTAGTCATCTCTACTGGAAAAATACAACTTTAAGCAAGAATATATGTTACATTAGTTCAAGGAAAAGCCACGCAGTTAGAATTTGAGACCAGGCAACTAGGCCAAAGCCTCTACTAAATTTAAGCTAAACACAAACAGTTTCAATAAGAAATCATGGCACATATTTGCAATTATGACGGATTACTACATTTTTCAATTCTCCATGATTAATAAAGCACGTTTATAATAACGGCGAACTACTCCGAGGGCACAATTTCCCTCGTACATTATTTTCTTTATTAAAATCACACGACATCATACGATTTTGGTTACATGATATATGAATATATGTCGGACCCTCTTTTTCTGCGTCATCAGCTGCCATCAATTGTGCTTTTGTTTTTACCTCCTTTTCTGCACAGATTATATTCCACTCGTCGTTAGACTGGAGGGGGATCCTTTTCTCCTTTAATCCTGCTTCAAAAAATGCATGTCTTCGATCTCTCTATGGATAAATACCAACTTTTTAAGGTTGAATTACTCAAAAACGGAAATCCTAGTATTTGGAAATTATTCTTTCTGGAACTTTGACTGCTGGCCAACTGAACTGTCATGAGCGCCTTTCTCAGATTTCCTTGGACATATATTTAGGGGTATTTCTTTTTAAATAAAAACCTCTCTTTTAAAAAACACACCTTCAAAATGTTCTCCTCCTCAGATTAGGCACCTGTGGAGGTTGGGCACTCAAGGGGAATTGGGTGCAGGACTTGGCCAGAGATCAGGCTTTTATACCAACACCCCAAACCCGAACAGCAAAAGGCCGTATGCAGCAGGCAGTTCGGGTGCAACTTGACCAAGGGGATTGGGCTTATGCTTTGAACATGATAAAAAAATTGAAGTTCACTGAAAAACCGCAAAGATTAAACTAATCTTATAGCTAGGCAAGGGCAATAAGATTTGAGCTTACATTAAAGAAATAGAATAGGGTAATTGTGTCGCTATAATTAGGTAGTGCAATAGGATAAGAGCTAACACTTAAAAAAAAGAAAGAAAAAAAACACAAATTTCGTCTATGGTTTATTTGACGAGCTATAACTTGCACCCCCGTCATGCACTGCTTACGATCTCACATATTACATCACTCATGGCATGATAGATGACATCAACTATAACTGGTGGAATTTCAGTGTTTTTAAAAATCTTTTATTTCTTATCTCAACAGTTAACTTTGTCACTTTCATCTGTGTGTCTGTGCGTGTCTATAATATATATATATATATATATAGAGAGAGAGAGAGAGAGAGAGAGAGAGAGAGAAAGATTAAATACTAACTTACAATTCAAGATGCTAAGCAAATGTGCACCCGATGGACCAGTGCTCCTGAAGATATTTTAGACTTCCATTGTAAAAACCATCAAAGTAAAGACTAACATTCATAGAAAATCAAAACTGACCTCCTGACTACCACAGCCATGTACAACACACCTGTACTACACATTATTCTATGTGTACAGAAAAGAAAATCCTGCATATGCTGTTGCTATCCTTCATGAGTATAGTGGCGGACCCACCTGCAGGCACTTGAGAACAGGAGATAGGGGTATGCAACTCCCCCGAGCATATGACAGATACAAATGTATGTTCTGCCTCTATTATCTCACGTTGCAATCACGGTCAGTCCTCCACAGCTAGATGATATGGCAGTAGTCATGCTCAGTACAGGAAGGGTGCAGAGAGAGTGATCGTCAGGACCACGCAGCACAGCTCTGAATCTCTTTCCATTCCAAGGTGGGCTTTCAGTGGGTTTTTAGTGCATACGCACGATTGTTACTTGTGCTGAGGTCAGAAAAACAAAATGGGGTCTGAGGTTTTCTAGGGGACATCTAGGGCAGGGGTGAACGTGGCGCAGAGCCATACTGGGGACTTTTTCCATCCCAACACAGACCTAAGGAAAAAGACTGCTGTACGACAAGCCACAAATTCCTCTGCCTCAACTATAGAGATGGTCAGTCCTTTCCGACACCTACTTGGCTGGCTTCTAGTCTTGTCCTAGACTTAGCCACATGGGTACCAACTCTCGGCCCTTGTAGCCCGGTGAACTGCCACACTGCAGTGAGTCAGTCACCTGTGGTGGACCCTGGGAACTGTCATCATCATGTGGATCTGACAGGGGAAAACAAACACCGCTCACCCTCAGAAACTGCAGAAACTCACCACTAAATCCGCCCACTCCCTGTATGAGCCTTACAGAAGACATTCAATGACACCACAGTGTAATGGGGACTACTGCATATGGAGCAGCCATGCGGGTTAGATCTGTTGGAGCTGAGGCCGCTGACGCCCACAGTGCTTTATTTGTAAAATAATAAGTGCCAGTGATCAAAAAGCTGCTCAGACACCCGCGGCTGGCGCTATAAAGTGTCAGTGCGCGAAATCAAGGGTACTCAGTCCCGAAATCCACCACAGCTCTCTTTAATTCGCTGTCAGGCACTCTCTGCCCCGTTATCTCACTCTTACAGGTGTCTTCTTTCTCTCTTGGTGAAAGATTTTCTGTATTTCCTTTCCTCTTCCGAAGCATCAGCGTGTGTCAGTGTGAATGTGCACGTTTATACGATCAGACATGTTTGTGTGTGTTACATTAGCCTTCATCATCCACTCATTCCTTCATAAGTACACTCTGCAGTCTGTTCTACCTTGTACCCCGAGGGCAAATATCATATTTACAAGCCATTTACAAAAGCACTCTTCCATAGATGTCACATTTACAGCCATGCCAGTGCTAAGGTAACATGTATAAATATTGTGCATGTGGAAATCTGACAAGTGCGTATGTGTTAAATGAAAACACAGCTTTGTTTCAATGCATATTTATTATGTTTTGTGCCTCTTCTTTTGCGAGATAATGTTCTCCTTTTCTTCCTACTCTTTGAGTATTTCCCTGTAGACGGGAGCCAACAACGCTGAGACAATTTAGAGCAAAACGTTTCCAAGAACAATTAACATACTTTCAATAGGCATTTTGCACATTTGCTTTGAAAAGAATTTAAAAAAACCTGAAAATCTCTATTCTTTCTTTAATCAACTAGTGTAAGTGCTACAAAAATAGGGACAGATGGCTAGGACAAGGGAAGTAGTACGCAGTGTAAAGTTACTTTCTTAACACTGGTTCAAGGGTCATGGAGGTCATCAAATGTGTTATATAATCTATTCCTATCTCCAGAGATGTACTAATCTATAAAGGAATGTAGAGATGTACCTACACACTGATGCCTCCGAGAACAAACACACAAACCAATGAAAGCTAGCATTTCAACCGGCTGTTCTTTTGTCCACCATGCCACCTCAAATTAGATCAAACCATATGTAAAGCACCCTTGATTCTGCATCAATAGGAACACTCCAGCCTGGACTGCCAAACCAGGTCCTCTTTGAATCAGAAATCATGCAACCCAAAGCCTTTTTCAGCGTGATTGGGCCTCTTCAGTCGAGTACAGCATGATTCCAGTGGCACAGTGGTCAAGGGACCCACATCTGGGCATACCCTTGGTCACTTAGGGAGTTACATCAAACATAGTATAGGTGATGGGAGGAATGCTTGCTATCTGTCTAACCACTGACAATCGCTTGGGGCAGCATCCCAGCCCATTATTCCATTATTGTCCACCATTCCACCTTAGATCAGACCTTGCCTTATGATAATCAGCCTTCGCTTCTGTCTCCTGCTGTTACCAGACAAACATGTAAGAACCCGGTTTCCAACAACTCTGCCCTTCTCTGAAAACACATAGAAGTTCCCCATACAGGTACTTGAAGGACTAGATGCATTTCTGGCAATTAAGCAGCCACAAATGCAAATTGGTGTCTGGACTCAAATATGCAAAAACCCTCAAAGCACCCCACACACTGCTTAGGTTGTAAATAAATACAAAATACAGTGACACAAAGCTTTTATTAGGAGACACCATTGGCTCTAATGAATTAATGTTTTGCAGAATACCAAAGTTGCTTAGTTTTAATGCCACCTTGTGTCTTTATGCCACCCTATTTTCCTGCCTCCCTATTTCACTTGTGCAGGCCCTTTTTCATCTCCGATTCTTTCCCTTTGTCACTAATGTGCAATTTTTGCCATTTCTCCGTCTTTTGTCTTTTGCTATTTTTATCCCTCTTGGAAGTGGTAAAAGTCTGATATTGAACAATAAATTGCAGTCCCCAAAAAGAAGTGCTGATGCCCATTGGATGTAACTGCCAGCACAATTGTAATTTAGTTTAGCAGTTATTACCTTCCCAAGTAATCTAGGATTTTGAGCTAATACAGGGGGTTAAGTGTTCAACCAGAAAAGTATAGTTAACACATCTCATGACAGGCCCTTTCCCTGCAGGGTGGTTAGTTAGGTAGTTTAGTGTATTTGAGAAGTACCATCTAGGTTGGTAGAGTGAGTATATCAAATAGGATCAAACCAAGCCCCTGCAGGAGTTGTAAATTAAGCACAAAAACTAAGTAATACTATTAATGCAATTGACGTTGACAATATAATCTTTTTAAAAGATATAAATAAAATAGAATAAAACCAGCTTAGTTATTGTGAGTGCTGAAATTAACATTAATAATTATTTCATGTATTTTGATTTTGTGCTTACTAAATTGGCCACCATCATATACAAAATTATTTATTAATAATGTATTAACATGCATTAGGAGTTTACATATATTTGAAAATGTAGTACTCTGTCATACTTACAGCTAAACGTTATCAATTTCACTTGTGCTAACTAAAAGGCCTCAAGTTAGCAAGACCTCATTTAAAACTGAATGTCTGCAAAGACTGAACAATGCAACTATATAGAATGATCTCTTGTCTGCTGTATACCAAATCCTTTGTTTGAATCTTAAAACTTGTCCAAAACTTGAACTAACAAAATGTATTTCTTTTGAGAAAATTTGCGTAATCTGAGAATGTTTCTACATCATTGTAACTGTTGACTCGAAGCGTATGGGAAAGCGATGCTCTCATGGACTAACAATGGGCCTACTGACAATGGAGGGAAGGATTCTACAAATTGATTTTTATTATATCGATTGAATGCACGCAAACAGAGAAGGACCAATCACTGACGTGAAATTCTGTCTAGTATCTCTCTGAAATTTAGTAAAGTTAATATTGGAGAATCGTTTCTCGCAAAATGCTTCTGACCAATGACAACGTGGGACAACTTTAACTTCACCCCACTTTCTTGGAGTTCTCAGCCATTGCCATTCATTCATTCGCAACTTTGACACTCTTTCACTTTGATACTTGCCAGCCTGTCCACTGACGTTCTGGTACTTTATTATTTTTTAGTTTATTTCCTACGCTCCTTGCAATGATGCTGGAGCTTACTTTAGTGCTCAAGGCTTAGAGCCTGTAGGGCTTTGCTGCCTGCCTTAGATAATTAACCTGATGATCCGAACTTAAAGCCCTGATTCTGAACCATCCACCTTTTCCCAAAGTCCACTGTGTCCTGATGTCCCCATGATGAGGATAGTGTCTCTTGCTGATCCTTAAGGACAGGTATCCATGTAGAAAATGTATTGCTGGTTTGACTTTTGATTTCTAGGTACCAACTGCTGCTTTTGATAGAGCCATAGCTAGATGTTTTCCAAATTAGTGTTACTAAAACTGCTAATCTGGAGTTAGTGAGGTGTTTTCCTCTGTTCATCCGTCATTGACAATGAACTGACAACATTCAATTGCTGATCAAATGTATGTTTTTACCATTGCGCAATTACTCTTACTATTGATCTGTACTGTCACTATTGAAAGTCTTGTCGATACTGCTTTGATAAAATTTAGATTCTTTAGATGTTTAGGTCAACCCGTGTTGTTTCTGTATCTTTATCATCTAGTTTTGAGACTCATTTACGTGATCTTAGCACTGTGAATACAGGAAAATAAATATTTTAACTGATACTAAAAGGTGTGGTTATTCATGGCCAAATGGGTCATGGGGCGTACAGTTACTGACTCTAACAAATTGAATTGTTTATTTAGCGATATTCATGTGATGTACAGAGTTGACGGTGTGATCATCTTAAACGAGTCAAAAGGTCCATCTGCCTAAGGTTGCATCCCCTTACTGGTTATCATAACTAAACAGATAAGGCTAAATGTGCTTACAGGGGAGTAGTAAATTAAACACAAAAACGAAGTAATACCATTAATGCAATTGAGGTTGACAATATGATCTTTTTAAAGGTTATAAATAAAATACATTAACATCTGCTTAGTTATCAAGTAAACAAAAGCACCATAATAGCTACATCTTTGGGACTCTAGTAGACCTTAACGATATTTAGTTTGAGTTTCCCAGGCAATGAAGCTTGTCGGTTTGCAAATTACATTTTGTGGGCTTACTGGACACTCACCTGGGTTTTTAGCCCGCTATTTGTTTAATATTGGTCGATTTGTGGCCACTCTAATTTGACTGCTTCCTATTTAATGATTTTCTTGTTGCAAATGGAAGAAATTAAGGACCAGATGTATGAAGCATTTTTCCAGTCGCAAACAGCCCATCAGGCCATTTGCGACCAGAAAAATACTTTCTGCCATGCACCAAAGGCAAAATGCCACTCGGTAACTTGTTACTGAGTCTCGTTTTGCTTTTACAATTCGATATTAGGAAGGGGCGTGCTTAGGGCATCCCTTCCTTGTTCTGAATCACACTGGAAATTAATTCATTACTGAATGACACCCAATTGGATTTTCATCATATTTACAGCACCAAACCTGCTCTTGTAACAATGTCAAACACATTATCATATCATTAGACGGTAGGGGCTCAACAGCATCAGTCCTCTTGGACCTCTCCAAATCTTTTGATCAGCTATTGCAGGAATGTCTGCATCAGCTTGAGGTAGAAGGCAGTGCCTATAGATGGATAGCATTCTTTCTCTCAGATCGCTACCAGATAATCACTCTTTATTCTTTTACATCTTTTGCCAGAACACTAAAGTATGAGGTTCCTCGAGGATCTTGCCTAAACCCTTCTCTATTGAATGTGTACATTAAAGCATTAACAACGCTGGTTCAATATTTTGGCCTCAAATTTACTCATATGCTACCGACACTCAGCTAAATGTCTCCACAGAAGAGAATGTCAAACTGTTTCATTAAAAACGTAGGATGTGTCTAACAGCAGGTGCATCTTGGGTGCAACAAAGTTGCTTCAAGCTAAATTATTTTATTCAGCACACTTAGGCCCTGATTTATACTTTTTTGCCCCACATTAACGTCATGATTTGACGCAAAAGTGGCACAAACTTACAAAATACGTTTGTATTTTGTAAGTTAATGCCACTTTTGCATCAAAACATGACGCTAATGCAGCACAAAAAAAGTATAAATCAGGGCCTTAATTCCATCTGGTCATCAGCATGGTGGCCTAAGAAGCAAAGCAATGTTCCTTCCCCAGGATGAACTTAAGAGGCTTGTCATTCAAATGTCAGATAGTGTTTGTCACAATCACATGTTTCACCATAAAGAAAAACATTTTGCTGTCCTCGACTTTCAGAACTGTGGCCCATACCTTGATTAGTTCTAGGCTGGACAATGGGAACTCCATATACCTGGGAAATCATTAGTACTTTATTCAGCGACTCCAAACTGTGAAAAACACTCCAGCTAACCTCATCCCAAATATACCTCAATGTCAATCTATGTCCTGAAGGCTCAGAGACCTTCATTTGTTACTCATTCATTAAAAAATAACATTCAAAGCACTAGTACTCACTTTCCATGTCCCATTCATACTTTGACTGCTGCCTATAGAATGTTGTGAGTACCCCAAATCTTTTACACTTGAAAGTCCCTCAAAATCTAAGTGTAGCGCTTTTTGTAAGGTGGCTATTAACTGTTGTTATTCCTGCAGATGCTATGGGGTAGCGTAAAGCCTCTGGGGCACCAAAATCAGCGGACAAAAAACAAAAAAGTCCTGCAAGGGTGGATTGTGCATTAACAGCAATGTCAACAGCATTGCTGGTTCAAGTACAATGGAGACCATTGATACTAAATGCCAAGATGCCTAAGGGAACTGCAGCATCAGAGAAAATCCCTGAAATGTTAGAGAAAATACCCAAGGTGGAGATAGCTATTGTAAAATCTAAGTACAGGGCACATGTGTATGATCAATAGGCTATTAGCACAGTGATAGGACGTTTAACTAACAGTTTTTGAGCTTCAAGCCTAGCCCTAACTTTGAACAATTTTTAGATATGATCTTGCTGCTACTAACGAAAAGGTTGTATATGAGATTCTGTTTGGGATGCATATCGCTAAGGGCTTTTGGTGACTGGGCTAGAGAACAAGCCTCAGACAAGTGGGCTAACATTGGAAAAAGAGGAACATGTCTTGTTTTTTTATACTGAGTATTATTATTCTCGTAGCCACTAGATACGTCGAACTTGGCTGAATTTAACAGTCACACGTTATCTGACTGCACCTAGGTTCATAAAAACAGGCACTTGGGGCCCAACTGTCTTTGCAGTAAGATGCTTTAGGCTTGAACACCAAAAAGGTATGGCCTTCACTTTTGCCAAGACTGCTGTGGCCCCCAGAAGACCACCAGTGCTGGAGGTCATCCGGCTGCCGTATTTTGATTGCCACTGGACTGCCGGCAGTCGGATATCCGGCGCCATTCATCATGGCGGTTGGCGGTACTTAGGCAGATCCACTTCCAGCACTGCCACACCAGAAAAAGACTTCCCACAGAATTACAACCAGTAATTCTGTGTGGCGGTCTTCTGGTGGTGTGGTGGTGCCGGTGGTGGGAGAGCTGGGTCCCGTCCACTCAAGGAGGAGCACCTCGTCGGATGAAGTAAGCGGTGTCTGCAAGGGGAGGGGGATGGGAGCATGAATGGGTGTGTGTGAGTGTGTATATGCGTGTAATGAATGTGGGGGAATGTGGGGGGGGAGGGAAGTGGAGTGTCTGTTTGTGCATGTGTGCCTGTGTGTAAATGGGGTGATGGTGATGCGTGTGTGTATGCATGTGGACAGGGGTGGGGGGTGCGCATGGGTGAATGTGTGAGGGGTAAGGGTATGTGTGAGTGAGTGCGTACCAGTGCATGTATGTATGGATGTGTATATGGTGTGTGTGTGTGTGCGTGCAGTGAGGGATGATTGGGGTGTGGTAGGTGTGGTTGTGTGCAGATGAATGAGGGTGTGTGGGTTTGTGTATATATGTATGTAGTCAAAGGGCAGGGTGGGGGATGGTGAGTATATGCGTGCATGTGTGATGTGTATGGGTATGTATGCATGTCTATGGGGTGAATGTTGTGAGTGCAGGTATGTCTGTGTATGATTGTGTGTGTGGGTGCATGGGGCATGTGTGCAAAGGTTTTTGTGGGAGTATCCCGATGACAGGATTGCAAGTTCCTGTTGTCGGTGTACCTTTCTGCAAGCATTTTGTGGTGATGAGACCGCCAGGAAAATGCTTTTGGTGTCCCTAGTTGGAATAACCTTGGCGGTTATTCGACTCCCGCCAGGCTACAGGTGGAAACCTCCAACCCTGCAGGCTGCGGTAAAGCGGCAGGATGGGCGGGGAAGCAGCGGTTTGGCAGTGGCCAAACCACTGCTGTCACAATATGGTGATCTGCACCACCGGTCCCGCAGCAGTGAAACCACCACATGCTGCCCTGGTGATCCATGGACCAACAGGGTCATAATGAGGGCCTATGTCTCTACAGCGCAGACATATGCATGTCCCTGCCCTTCCTGCATCCGAGCAATAATTTGGTTTACTTTTGTATAGATTTTATCTGTTTAAGTTTTTAAGACAATTAAATGAATTTATATATACATATATTTTCTTATATGACATAGTAATGATGTTTGGGTCTGTGTGCTTAGTGGTGGTTTCAATTCAGATGTTTTTACCAAATGTGTGGATTCCACCCGAATCTGCTTTTATTAGTAGAAACTATTTGCAGGCAATAAATTACACTTGCAAAACTGTTGTATACTAATGGTAAATGTAAATAATCTAGCATAACACTATTTTTTATTGTTGTGTTTCTTGATTTTTGTACACCTTGATGGTGTTTTTCATAAACCAAATAAAGTTTAATTGACCTTTAGGGTCTTGTCTGTCCTTTCGCTCCCAAAAGATCACTTTGGTCCACCAATGCCAGACTACGGACTATCCCTTGGTTTAATCAATACACACTTCGGGGTTACTCCATCTCTCCTCTAGCTGGAAAACAGTGGAATGCCATCCTGCAAGTACTGTGTCCGCCCGCCTCAGAATCGTCATTTTAGAAACAACTGGAAACATGGCTGTTGCAATCCAACCAACTCTACCTACACCTACAATGTAGCGGTAATCCCCAGTGCCAGAATGCACTAGTTTGAGCATCTTTGCACAATATAATTCTGCATTAATTTCTTCTACTTGTCAGAGTGAGTTTTATACCCTATACAGCTTACTTTTAGAAAACTATTTTTTCTTTTAGCTAAAGCACTCCATGGGCATGCATATGTTTTCAGCTGTTTCTATTGTGTGCTTCTCTCTGCTATGTGCTCTGTATTGCTCTCTTACACATGTGCTTCTCGCCTCCGTGATGCTACAAATTTCTCTCTCATCCGTGTGCTTTCCCACTCAAGCTCATGTTTATCCCTCTTGCCAGTGTGATTTTCCTCTACTACCCACGCTCGTGTTGTTCCTTCTCACCCGAGTTCTTTTCTCCCCTTGACTCTATATGCTTCTCTCTTTCACCTGTGTGCTTCATCCTTGCCCCATTGTTGTCCTGCTTTATTTCTGCCCAGTGCTTAATTTGTAAATAAAAACGTGCCAGTGCCCAAAGCCTTCCTCTTAAATACGCAGCTGCTGCAACTAAATGCCGGAACACTGAATACTGAGGTCCCATAATCCCGAAGCCATCTAAGGCCTCTTCAACCTATATAAAGCACCCCCCACCCCCCTTCAGCTCACTCTAGCAGCTTTCTCCCTTCGTGACGCTTTTTCGTTTTTCCCTTTTTCCGTCTTTCCGACATGTGTCTTTTGCTCGCAGCAAATGCTTGAGGCAGAAGAATAAGCACCGGCCCTCAAAAATAAGTGCCGTTTCTCCGCACCGGAAACAACAAGCACAAATTAAGCACTATTTCTGCCCAACCACCGCCTGTTTTGCTTTGCTTTATCCCACCCGCCTGCGGCCCCGTGGCCGTGCTGCTCTGACTCCTGCCTTCCATGCCTCACTTCATGTTGGTTTAACTGTCACCCTAAGTCCCTCTAACTGTGTTTCTTTAACTGCCACCTTCGACAAGTCTTCTGTACCTCTTGACTACCCACCAGCCGCTCCGGTACTTTTTTTTTAATCATTTACTGCTCCATCTCGAATCAGTATGTAAAAATCGCGCAACCACATACCTTTTTCTTCTTTTTAATTTAGCCATGCTGTACTGTCAATGCTTTTTTATGTGGATGCATCCTTTCAGAAATCCTTAGATAATTAGAAATTATCACCGAAACAACCGCCCCATACCTTGAGCACCTATCACGCATCATTTTTGTACCTGAGGACATAACTCAATTCAGTTATTCTGCAGATGACTGTTCAAAACATTGAGCAGCTATATCATATGACTTTGGTTTATGATGGCATAACTTGCAGAAAAGTTCCAAGCAGACAGCTGTACAGGCGTTATTTGGATAATATGGATAATGTCCGAAAAGAAATCTGCATTTTACACATTGAAAGTTTTCAGCTTTGCCCTCCGTGAGTCAGTAGTGTGGCTGTGCATAACTTTGTCAGTGGAGGATAATCTCAGGTAAACGCTGATGCTTGGGCTATGTGAAGCGGGGCTGATTGCAGGTTTCCTTGTGCTTAAGCTGCCTGTATACATTTCTATTGTAGGTTACGTGGTTCAAGCAGAATCTCAAACTGTGCAAACAGAGGTGCTCCAAATTTGAATATACAGAACTAACAATTCGGGGTTACCTTGAGGAATTTCTGGAGCGAAGAAAGACATGTGTTGGGTGGCCCTTATCCAGAACAACTTTCAATTTTCTAACCTAGTTTTTGCTGATTCAAGATCACATCATGCCAAACAAAGTTTCTGAAATGTGGTACAGACAAACAGTTTAAATATGCCTTGGCCATATAAAGATGAAAATGTTTACTGTTTGTATTGGAGTATATTAAAACCAAAAAAGGTGTTTAGAAAAAAAGAACATTTCTTGCAAGGGGTCCCACAAATCTTTAAGATGACCCTGAGCATATAGAGACAGAATTAGAAGTAGAGTTAGGCAGAGAGAAGGAGAAATGTTTAGATACAGAAGTAGACAGAGAAAGCTTGGAAGGAGGGGGCCCTGGACAATTGGCCACTTTGTCCATGCCCTAAAAAGTCTCGTCCGCTGCATGTTTTTAGAATGCATACAGAGAATAGCTTGAACTGAAGCCTTTGGTAGGTAAGGGGGTATTTCCGCTACAGTTTTCACATGGATGAAGCAAAATAATATTAGAACATTCGAATGTTGGCAGCTCCATTGAAAACAATGGAGTGCTGCAGGCTTTTACTGGCCGGTAAAAACACCCAGCGCCAACATTCCAATGTTCGCTTTATTCACAGCAACAGCTGTGAACAAAGCCTCACGGAGCCCAAGGGGATTTTAATCCCCTCGGGCTCCGTGAGCAATTTGTTTTTTTTAATAGAACATTCTGCCCTGAGTGGCAGAATGTTCTAATAGCCTTAGAACCCGCTGTAGCGGGCTCTACCGGCTATTAAAGACCCTTTCCCTTTTTAAATGCCCTCGCCTTCGGCTCGGGCTTTTAACGCGGGAGCGGGCCTTTAATAGCTGGTAGAGCCCGCTACGGCGGGTTCTAAGGCTATAGTAAAACTCACAACTCTCTTGAGAATTATTCGTGCCCTGTTGCGAAACACATGTAATTTCTCAAGGTTAAATTATGGAGCTGTAGCTCTTTGTGTCATCTGAGAATGGCTGCGTACAGACTAGTGACAAAAAATGTAAGCCGGCAAAAATATTCTATACAGAATTTCAACTTTAAAGTAACTACGTATAGGTATGTAAAGCTAAGTAATGTATAAGTATAGAAGTACTAAGATTAACCTTACATCTGAGTACATTGATGATAAATGCTTCGGGAAGTAGGTGGCCCCCAAAAAGGAATACCGATTTAGAGGTCACGCATGTGACAGCCCCTGAAAATGTGATTGCTCTATTGAATAGTCACAGGGTAGGAATGAATTACTAGAGGGTAATGGAGTAACAACCAATTTGTAAGAATGAATGTTTAGAGATTGAGAAGCCAACAGGTAACTACTTAAGAGTTACTGGAAGTCAGTCCACCATGTATAGACTGCATGGATGACCAGCCTTAAACTTAAGTAGGGGTGGGGGATAACTGGTGCAATTGTCTCTAGCGTAATTATTTGTAATTATCGCAAAATTATCTATGATTTGCGTAATTATGTGAGATGCATAATCCAGCATTTAGAGTTCTTTGCACTCTCACATCCAAAATGAGCCTAAGGATGCATTTTGTGTTAAGAAAATAGCACTAATTGCTGCAGGACACAAACAGCATTAGCCAGCAGGTCGCTCTCTCTTAGTTCATTGTTTCTTTGCTCCCACTGTAGGAGTTTTGCTACTCCTGGGCAAATTTTTGATTACACCAGAGTAATCTGAATAATTCAAGTAATTCTCCATTCCTTTTTGATGCACAATTACTTCTAAATATGTGATTACTCCTCCTCACATAATTTAGAGTAGCTTGGAGAAAAAAATCTGACTGTATGAGCACATTTAGTGAGTGCAAGCGGCGGCTTGAGTTCACTATTCATATTCAGCTGCATTCAGTGCTGCTTCTAAGTGTAAAATGAATCCTTGCATCCATTTTGGACAAGAGGGTGCATTTTGTGCTTAGAAAATAGAGCTAAATGCCGGTAGTAAGTTGGGGCACTAACCTACCCCAAAAGCACACTATGGCCCTCATTATGACTTTGGCGGTCAGGTGACCGCCAAGCCAGCGATGGCAGTAGTATCTCTCGCCAGGCTGGGGGTAATGACCTCCAAATTATGACCATGGCAGTGATCCCTCCCACAGACAGCCAATGTACCACCCCAAACGCCAGTGCGGTACGGCCACTGACCACGGCGGTAGCCACCAACAAGCTGGCGGTAGGCAAGGATCCACCCACCATATTATGACATAGCACACAGCCAGGATTTCAGCGGCATTAGCATCGCCACCAAAAGCCTGGCGGAAACACAGCATATAAAAGGAGACACACCTCCAGAGACACAGAAGAGTCTAAGGCTGCCATGGAACCTGAACTGGAAGCGTTCCTGATGCTGTACCACGCGATAGCCGTCCAGGAGTACCAACGCAGACGATGATGACGACGGTGTGTACAGCCGCCTAGCACACAAAGGAGGGAGGGGAGAGTGACACATGCACAACACACACCAAACACACATGCCATACACCCAGAACAATTTGCAGAGTAAATCAACAGCAACATAACCCAGGAGCAAAGAAAGCAAGGACATATACCTGTTGTCCAACCACTGTCATTAGGTGGGAACAGCGGCCTCAATTGTAAAAAGAGATAAATATAAATATATATGTACCGAAAGGTCCATTGGCCAGTCCAAAGTTAGTAATGGCCACAGGGCAACATCCAAGGCCCAACTTGACTCCTGACAGCCTAGGCACTCCACTGGGCAGGGGCATCATGGAGATGGCAGGCAGGCACCTAAGGGGGCGGTGGGGTGGGGTGGAGGAGGGGGTGTCTCGGGAGGGGGTTCCTTAGGCTTGGGTTCGGGAAGGTGTGGGTCCTTGCCCTTCTGGGTAGGGGGCAGAGGAGTGGCCTTGGGACAGGGGGCTGGAGTGCCACTCTTGTTCCCCTTAGTGACCATCAAGGTGCAGTATTGCCAAGGCTTGACCCTCCCATGGTGTCAACTGTGGGGGAGGAGGTGGAGATCCACCACCGGTCCTCCTGATGGCGAGCTGGTGCCTTGCAGCAATGGAAAGTACCTTCCCCCGTAGGTCATTCCACCTCTTTGAATGTTGTCCCTTGTGCATGGGTATCGTCCCACGATGTTCACACTGATCATGATCCTCCACTATAGCTCCATCTTCCTGGCAATTGAGATCTGCTGTACCTGTGCTCCAAACAGCTGTGGCTCTACCCTGACAATTTCCTCCACCATCACCCGCAACTCCTCATCAGTGAAACAGGGGTGCCTTTGTGGGGACATGGGTGTTGTGTGTGGTGTGTGTTGTGCAGAGGGTGTTGTGCGATGTGATGGGGTGTGTGGTGTATGATGTGTGATGGATTGATGGGTGGTTGTGGTGTGTATGTGTGTGTGTCTGCAGTTATCTATGGGATTGGCCTGGCAAGGTGTAGTTGTCTTCTTGTGTTGGCAAAGGATTGTGGGTGATGTGGGGGGGTTTATGGTGCTGTTGGTGGGTGTGTGGGGTGTGTGTAGTTGTGTCAGGTGTTTTTTTTTTGGACTGGCCACTGTTGGCTTGTTTTGGTTTTGGGTGGCCATTTCTGCCACGGCAGTGTGCACCGCCAATGGTTTACCGCTGTTGAATGTCCGCTGTGTTGATTCGTGGGTAATTTTTTGGAGGACATTGTTTTGCTGGCGTAATGGCATGGGTGCTAGTTCTGACAGTTTTTCGGGTTTGTTGGGTCTGGCGGATTTGTGGTTGTGGCTGGTTTCTGTCGGTTTTGTGTGTGTTTGTCATAATCTGACAGGTGGATGTTCGCCTCCGCAGTGGTATGTTGGAGGTCGTCACCACGGCTGTATTCAGAAAATACCATCAATGTCATACTGAGGACCTATATCTGTTCTGTGGTATTTAGCGTTATTTAATAGTGCAAAGTGCATCCTTGCATCCATTTTGGAGAGCGTGGGTATTTTTGCACATAAATAGCACTAGAAGCAGAATTACTCTTGCCCAATTCAAGGGTAATCTCACAGAATGGTTATGTAATTCCATATGATTACGCTACATGGAATTTCGCAGATTATGCTCACCCGCCTAATTTTTGCCCCATTACTGTTAATTACTCAAGATGGAATAATCTAATAATTTCTGTATTTCGCATCACAAGACTAATGCTTAATTATTGAAATTACTCTGATTACTCTGGTGTAACAAAACTTTTGCCTAGGATTAGAATTTAGACCTCTAGGCATTTAAGCATCACTTGTAAGTTTTAGGGGTATCCATAATTGGATGGCCCCTCAGAACAAACAATGTGATAAAGTACTGTATGTTCTCGTTGTAAATCTTGTTTTATTTTTTAAATAGTGCAGTTCATTTACTATATAGGTCCATGTTTAAAATTAAGTTAGTCCCGATGCATTTTCAGTAATCCACTCTTCAGCATAAAACTCCATTCATCCATCTACAAAACAATAAATACAAGAGAAGATTGTAAAAGAAAATGTAATAGTCACAACGTTTGCACATGTAGTATTTTGGATCATTCCTGCAAGCAAACAAATGATGAGTTAACTCTTAGTACATCATCATATTGACATATCGGGAACTAAATCCCCACGCCCACCCTTTCTGTGCACATCTGTTCAACATACCCACAAATTCTATTCTCGTGTTCTCATCTTCTCTCAAATTATTCCTGGGAAAAAGTCTTTAATGCCAATTAACCAGCATATCAAATCTTCGTTATTTCAATAGGGGTAATAAAAACAAGTGCAGAACTTTTTGAAAGCATATAAGGTTTGAGGTTTGCTTATAACATTGAAGAAGTTTAGTCTAATAGATGTTCACATTTTAATCCAACACTCAGTGCAGAATAATTGTTTATTATGGCTGAGAGGGATGAAGCAGGATTGATCTTGCGGTCATAGTTTTAGTAGAATAGAGAGCTAAAAAACTGGACCCCTAACTACAAATGTGTCCCCACTTGCGCACCTCTTCAGCAACATTGGCTTGGTGAAGGTCACAGAACTGGTCGTTGTGGGATTTGTGAGAGGCAAAATAGGGACGAAAGACAGGCCCCAGGGCGCCTTGCAGGGTTAAAGATCCCCACCTCCTCATTGAACCTCACAGTTTATTCAAGGCTGAGTCTCACTCTCAACACAATTGTTAGATGTCCGAATTCCACTGTCTTTGAAAGGTGAGGTGGTTAGTGGCACCCTTATAATTGGGCAAATATGCCATTTGTGTTGTTATTCTTGGGCACTTCTCCAAATATTGTGCAAGGACACCTCTATTTTTTTGCCACAACGCTGACTAAAGTTTCTCCTTAAATATTGTTAGGAAACTAGTTTGGCGCTTACTTATTTGTCGACCTCAGAAGGATAGTTGTTTGAGCTAAACCATCAAACTGCAAATGTGAGTCCAATTTTTACAGATACAGCTCTGAGGAATGTACTTCATGCACAGAGCTTTGCTAACATATAATAACCTTAATAGTACTGCAGTGCAGTGCATAAATTGTAAAAGGATAGGTGCTGGGCCCAAAATCTTTTCAGAAGCCCACAGTCTGTACAGCCAAATGTCTGGGTTTCTGAACAGCAACATCAACTATTCTTGACTATTCTTCCTGCCTCTGCCCTTTACCAACATGTGCTCCCTGACCCTTTACCTCACTTTCGCAGGATCTTTTTCATCCATAATTTTTCAATTTTTAAAGTTTTTTGTATTTTTCTTCCTCCTTCTCTCCCCCTCTGTTGCCTTTCTCTCTCGTTTTGGATCGAAGGGTGATGATTAAAGTCAAGTCCTGGTTCTAAAACAGGAAGGTGGGCTTTCCTCACCTGCAGACACGAGCTCAAATTAAGCACTGCTCCTACCCAAACGAGGTACCCAAGCCTTGTGAACTAAATGCGTTACTTATATAATTATATGATAGTTGCCCGAGTCGCTTCCGCTAGTATCAAAACAGGGAGCTTAAGGTAATACAGCAAGTGCACTGTCCCACATGGCTACCTTACAATGTCTTTTGCGCTATGTCAGGACGCCCCTACTCATGGGACAAGCCTTGTAGATCTTTAATGAATACTTCTGTTGTCAGAGGCCTGAATAGATGTCCATTTTTTGCTTTAAAGCGGGAGAGTCGGCGATCGGGCCACACTCACCAACTTATGGTCACCAATGATGCAATTGCGGCCCCTTGCATGCCTCTCAAAAACGTCTAATTTACCCTGCAATACCTGCTAGCAGACCCTTCCGTATTTCTAAATCACTAACCTGTCTCACTCTCAATGTAAAAGGGTGTTCCATTCTCTTTACCCATATTTTTCATTATCTGTAAACATGTTTGTTTTTTGTCCAGTAGAAGGTAAAAGACGGCGAAAGGCCTACGACCGTGGCAGACATGCATTCTTTTGAAAACCTCAACAAAAGCAGCTCAGTTGGTAGAGTCTTTCATTAATATATCTGTCTTATTTAATTATCATACTTTAACATGTCAAAGTGTACAAAATAGACAGCCTGCGTAACCTAAGCGGGCACCCGCAGACTTTAGAACATGATGCTGAAGGATAAAGTAACAAGAAAACAGACAACAAAGAAGGAAAGGCAAGCATACACAAAATACCTTGCATGGTGTGAAAAAGTACACCTGAGGTTGGTTATGTGCTAGTTTGACACCTCTGGTTTTATACTCAATAATGATAACGCGTCCAGCCCTTATAAATTACCTGTACCTGGACACGTTGGAGGTCGGTGAATCTTTTAACCGAGTCGGGCTCTCCTCATCCTAAAATAGTCGAGTCACTCAGATCAATAATCAATAACTATCACAATCGGTAATCAGTACTCAATTAATAGATCAATACAGCACATCAGAAATCAATAACAGTTGGTATTTCGGCGCACCATGACCTTTCAGTCATGAATAACCACACCAGTTTATTAAAAGTTAGTGAATTTATTTCCCTATATTAACAAAGCTAGCACGATATATATATGTCTCAAAACCAATTGATATATGTATATGAACATTACTAGCTGTCCATAACGGCGGAAGAAACGCAATCTACGCAAAATCTGGATGATGATACACTCTGTTATCGCAATGCAAATCACCAATATGACTAACTGTATTTGACTAATTGCATACATTGGTCAGCATAACAAGATTTCAATTTAGCATGATACATTGAATGAATACCTCGACTAACCTCTAATTAGCATCGGCATGTGGGGCTTCATGCAAAACGAATTTAGTCAACACAAATTTGGAAAACTTCTAGCTAGGACCCTATCAAAATAGCAGTTGGTACCTAAAAGGAAAAACACAATGCATAATACATTTATCCTTTTATATTTACCAAATACAATCAGCATTCAAGAAAAGTCTTCATCCTTCAGGTACCGGTTGATCAGCATGGGGCAAGTTTCAAAGGGGCAAAGTTAAGGGCAAGCTTCCTTGCAGCGGCAAGGAGAATGGGGCAAAGTTACTGCATGGGCAAGACGGGGGCAAATCAGAGTTAAAGTCTCTAGGGTGAGAATTCTTAAAGTCTCTTTCTCTCAGATAGAGAAAAGGGCATCAGGGTGTCGTCCAAAATGGAGTCTGGCATCAGGCTTCAAACTGGCATCGAGGAAAATGGCTGACTTCTCTTTGTCCGGTGGGTTTAAGTAAGAAACATTCCAAATTCTGCAGGGTCTTCCATTGGAGGGTTCATAGGTTGGCTTCAAATTGTCCAATCAGAATTGTCTTTTACTAGCGCTCTTTTATGCATACACTGTCCTTGGAGCCTTGGAACACAAATTGTAACATGGTTTGCCAATTATTTTACTATCTGTACCTTCATTGTCCGCACCTGCAGACTGACCTTGTATCAAAGGGGATGAAACCGGCCTAGTACGAAACCTTGGAGATAAGTGTATCAGTCAGCTCTACTGGAAAAATACAACTTCAAGCAAGAATATATGTTTCATTAGTTCAAGGAAAAAACATGCAGTTAGAATTTGAAACCAGGCAACTAGGCCAAAGCCTCTACTAAATTTAAGCTAAGTAAACAGTTTTCAAACAAGAAATCATGGCATACATTTGCAATTATGACGGATTACTACATTTTCAATACGTCATGATTAATAAAGCTCGTTTACAATGATGGCGAACTACCCCGAGGGCACAATTTCCCTCGTACATTATTTTATTTTGCTAAAAACACACTACATTATATGTTTTGATTACGCGATATGTATGAATATATGTTGAACCCTCTTTTTCTGCGTCATCAATCCCTCCTCTGATGACTAATTATGTCATCACATCAAATCTACCCACAAATTTTATTCCATTAAAATTCTGTATAGTAATTTGGCACTTCAGTCAATTCCCTTTTTCTTTTAGTCCCTTTTGATTTTTCCCTATATATCTCCACCATTTTGTTCTCTATTTTCTCTTCTCTCTTCCTTTTGTTCCTTGCTTTTAATATTTTAATAGCTTTCCATATTCCCCAAGGGCCTAATAAAAAATTAATACTATTAATATTCCCTTTACTATTTTTAATAACAATCCGTTCCAAACGTTGCTGAGCCAATTTCCCACAGAAGCAAATCCTTTTCCAACTTTCTCCCAAACTCCGGGTTCTTTCAATTCCTTTAAATCTACACTTTCTTTAGTTAAATTTGTAAGCATTGTTCTAATTTTTCCACTGCTGTCTGGTATATATGTACAACAGTGACGTGTACCAAGCATTTTGCAAACGCCGCCATCCTTTGCTAAAAGAATGTGTAAGGCAAGCCGATTTTGAAGAGTCATAGCTCTTTCTGCAGCAAGTTCAGCATCCATCAGGATTATAGCTCCTGAAAACTTTGTCAGCATGTTATCCACAATAGTAGACAACTTTCGTATTTTGATTGAATTCAATATGACTCCTACTGAAGGAATCAATGCTCCAAATATATCTCCTACCACACCAGAAGCTGTCTCCCTTTTCTGAACATGATGTGATTCAGACAGCCTTGGAAATTTCTTTAAGTCGTCTAGTTGGTAAACCTTTGGGAACACTATTCCCAAATAACACCTCCCATACCATCCTTTAGGAAGACGATAATAGGCGTTGAGTCCACAAATATAATATATTCCAGGAATAACTGGGTCTTGTCCATTCAGCATGAACGTCCACTTAGGTTTAAATGCATACATATGTTTGCATTCACTCGTTCCCACAAAAACTGTGTCATAATATGATTCAGCTCTATATATACAAAATCTCCCTACGTGCAATGTATCTAAAGCTATTTTCCCTTGTGTCTTTATTGCAGCGAAAGCATAATTATCTACAGATGTTCTTTCGTGTAATTCCCTCTCTAATTTCTCCTTCATTTCATTCTTCCTATCATCAGTGTGGTCTAAAAATTATATTTCTACTGGTGAAAGCAAGCATGTAAGGTTCTCTCTATGTGCGTGAGCTATGTGAAAAGGTGACATCGGTTCGAAGAATTCCCTCATTAATTTGGCATACCAATCTCTAGCTATTTTACTTAGGTGCCCTATTATGGGGACATATGCAAAAGTAACATCGTAATTAGTGTAGAAATAATGAATGTCCTTTTGACCATAAAATCTGGAAGCTATTATACTACATGTAATTCCATACGTAAGAGGCATGCTGTGATACGTTACCCCTTCCACTACTGAGGTAGGTATTTGTGTACACACATAACAATCTTTCGCATCCATGGTCTCAACATACTCACTCAGCAAGCGATAGAAAACGTTAGATGAAAGTTCCTTTATATCATGCAAGTGTCTCTCGTCTTGTTCGAGTCTTTTCAGAGCTGTTAGTTCAGTAACGATAGTAGGTTTAGAAGTAGTAGCATCATTCGTCTCTTTCTCATTCTTCCCATGCATTCCAAGAACTATTACTACGATGATTAGTACGCATGCAGTTATTAAACCTATACACATGTATTTACAACACTTAATTTTTCGCCCCTGTGTAGTGAAACTAGTCATGATCTGTATAGAATCAGAGAGTTGAAGACACCTTATCAAAGCGTTTTTTTTTTTTTTTTTGCAGGTATTTACAAAGCTGAACGAGTTCAATGTTCACACAGTTTTCTTTAGCAGCTTAGTCTCTTATCGGTTAGCAGCGTTGTCTCAAAATCGTTTTCAAAGTCAATCAAGTTAGCAATGTCTTAGCCACTTGAAAGTCAATCAGGTGGTCAATATCTTCAATCGACAGAGTCCATACATTTTTTGTTTCCAAAGTGAAGTTCTGCTTCTTCGTTCTCGAGACTGAGGGATACAAATTCGTCTGACCAATCGTTATTGGCTACGTATGCCCACTCCGGACCGGAATACCTCCTGCTCGGTATCCTTTTTCTTTTCAATTTTGCATCTCTCTTTGATTCTTTCTCACTGGTACTTTCCTCTTTGGCCAAGTCCTTTTCTTCACTCTTGGCCCTTCGCTGTCGTTCAACGTTTCTCTAGTTCTTAGTTTTACTGGCGATATGCTTTGTCTACGTTTTGCACTGGGTCCACTTGACGGACCCGCAACCTCTTCCGAAGGAGTTTGAACAGTTTCACTCTGTCTTGTTTCGTCTTCTCCCTCTGGGAAGTCAATCAGGTTTTCCTGTTCCTTTCCTGTATCGTCTGCTTCTGGGAAAGCCCTCCTCTGATCAGGCTCTCCTACTTCCTCACCTGTTTCGAGCCCTTTGTCACCGTTACTTTCTTCAGGCTCTTTGTCACTTTCAGCTGCTTCAGGTTCTTTGTTACCTTCAGCCGCTTCGTCGCTTTCTGAGGTTCCTCCTTGGTCTTCTCCAAGTGAATCAGTTGCTTCGTCCTCAGAGAATATTTCTCCCTCCTCTATCTCTGCCTGTTCACTTCTAGTTCTTTTTCGCTCTGTCTCAGCGCTTGGCACTTTGTTATCAGGTACTGGTAACTTCAGCGCTTCAACTTCCTCATCTGTGGGACACAATACCCTCTTTGTGTGACTGGCGTGAATCCAGTTGGGAACTCCCGCACACTTCACAGCGGTGGTAGTCGTCAGAATCACTTGAAAAGGTCCTTTCCAACGGGGTTCCAAACACGACTTCCTCACGTGCTTCTTTATCACGACCCAGTCACCTGCTTTCAGGGCGTGTCCTGGACCTTGGATCGGTGGCAAGGTGGTTGCCTCCACCTGGTGAGAGAAAGAGCGAACCACATCAGCTAGACCTTTGCAGTAGTCTAACACCATATCATCTGTAATATTCAAAAGCGCATTTGCAGGAACTGCTGGAAGTCTCATAGCTCTGCCCATGAGGATCTCATGTGGAGACAGTCCAGTCTTTCTGTCAGGGGTGTTTCTCATTGACATTAGCACCAAAGGCAATGCGTCAGGCCATTTCAAATTCGTTGATGCGCATATTTTCGCCATTCTTGATTTCAATGTGCCATTCATTTGCTCCACCAGACCTGATGCTTCAGGGCGGTAGCTACAATGCAGCTTTTGCTCAATGTTCAGTGCTGCACAAAGCAATTTTATTACTTCATTATTGAAGTGACTTCCCCTATCTGATTCTAAAGAGATCGGGAATCCGAAACGTGGTATTAGCTCTCTCAAGAGTAGTTTTGCAACTGTGAGACTGTCATTTCTGCGTGTAGGGTATGCTTCAATCCAGTGACTAAAAATGCACACAATCACCAACACATACTTCAAGCCTCCATGCACAGGCATCTCAATGAAATCCATTTGCATCCTGCTGAATGGACCCCCTGCTCTTCCAATGTGGCTCAAATTTACTACGGTTCCCTTCCCTGCGTTCATCTGTTGGCAAATGACGCAACGGTGGCAAACTGCTTCAGCAACTTGACGGAATTTGGGGTTAAACCAATCAGTTTTAAACAACCTAATCATGGCATCCCTCCCAAGATGAGCTTGTCCATGGTAAAATCTGGCTATCTGTGTCAAAAGGCTGTTTGGAAGAACGAATTTCCCTTCACTTGAAACCCATAAATCATCTAGCCTCTTTACACATTGTGATTTGGTCCATGAGAGTTTCTCATCCTCACTGACATCATTCTGTAAGGATTTCAATTTGTCCATTGTATCTATAACCTTTAGAGCAAAGATTTCGCTTTGCTCAAGTTCTGGTTCACTTATCAAATTCCATTCATCCCTGAGCAATATACAGGTCAATGTGCAAAACCTTGCGACTTGATCCGCATATCCATTTCCCAGGGAAACGTAGTCTTGTCCCTTCGAGTGTGCACTGCATTTTACCACTGCTACTTCCCCTGGTAACTGAATGGCATGTAACAATTCTTTTATCCTTTCACCATTTTTCACTGGTGATCCTGAAGAGGTCATGAAGCCTCTCTGTGACCACAATTGTCCAAAATCATGCACTATTCCAAATCCGTACTGGCTATCAGTGTAAATGGTAACTTTCATTAATGCAGAGAGTTGGCAAGCTCTAGTAAGGGCTACCAATTCCGCTACTTGTGCAGAGTAAACTCCTTGAAGCCAAGATGCTTCCAGAACACCTGTTACAGTACATACAGCGTACCCTGCTTTCAATATACCCAGTGCATCTCTTAAACATGAACCATCAACAAAAATAATTTGATCATTTTCTTCCAATCGGGTATCTTTGATATCAGGTCTTGGTTTGGTGCAAAATTCAGTCACCTGAAGACAGTCGTGCTCGATGTCTTCAGCGTTCTCAATTTCAGCATTTTCACTGGGAAACAAGGTTGCTGGATTCAACGTAGTGCACCTTTTCAGCTGCACATTAGGTGATCCCAGAATTATTGTTTCGTACCTTGTGAGTCTAGCACCAGTCATGTTCTGTGTTCGAGAACGTGTCAAAAGTATCTCGACTGAGTGAGGGACCATGACTGTTAAAGGGTGTCCCATCACTATTCCTTCACTCTGAGTGAGGCTGATACCAACTGCTGCTACGGCACGCAAGCACCCTGGCAGTGCTGCTGCAACCGGATCCAAAGTAGCTGAAAAATATGCTACTGGTCTGTTTACGCCACCATGGGCTTGGGTCAAGACAGACAAGGAACATGCATCACGTTCATGACAAAACAATGTGAAAGTTTTGTGTAGTCAGGCATACCTAAAGCTGGAGCCCTGCACATGCATTCCTTTTATTCAATAAAAGCATCCATCTCATCTCCTTTCAGCTCAATTTCATCCAACGCATCTTTCTGGGTCAATTTCAGCAAAGGTTTTGCTAGAGTTGAGAAGTTGGGGATCCATTGGCGACAGTAGCTCACCATTCCCAAAAACGTCCTCACCTCCCTCCTCGTCTTTGGGGGACTCATTTGGAGTACACTTGTTATTCTTTCCTTCATTATCCTACGTGACCCCTTCTCTATTTGGTGACCCAAATATTTCACTTTCTTTTGACAGAATTGTAACTTCGAAGGGGACACCTTATGTCCATTTCTTCCCAAATGGTTCAGTAGGGCAATGGTGTCAGCTGTGCAGTCACTTTCTGTCTTGGACGCGATCAGTAAGTCGTCAATGTACTGTACTAGGGTTGACTCGAATGGCAACTCCAGTGCTTCCAAATCTTTCTTTAGAATCTGATTGAAGATTGACGGTGACTCTGAAAACCCTTGAGGAATTCGACACCAACTGTAAACTCTATCTAGGAATTTGAAACAAAAGAGAAACTGGCTGTCCTCATGAAGAGGCACAGAAAAGAATGCTTGCGATAAGTCGATAACTGAGAACCATTCAGCATCACAGGGAATTTGAAACATTATCACAGCTGGATTCAGTACTACGGGACAACATTTTACTATTATGTCATTTATTTTCCTCAAATCCTGAACAATTCGGACCTTTCCACTGGGTTTTATTAGTCCCATTATTGGCGAATTACATGGACTGCTCAACACTCCTTTCAGTACTCCCTGTTTCACAAACTCATCAATGAGTTGGGCAACTTTTATGAGGGTGTCTTGTGCCATGTGGTACTGTGGGGTCTGGGGAAAGGTTACATTGGGTTTTACAGTCACTTTCACTGGTTCCACTTCTTTCACCAGTCCCACCTCTTTCCCTGTCATGTCCCACACTTCCTTTTCCGACTGTTTCTTGTAACTCAGCAGGAATGTCTGCCTCAGTGACCATTGGATAAAGGGTAATCAGGGGATACTCTTCATCGACAGTTTCCACTTTATCCCCTCCTACACTGTCCTCTTCTTCCCCATCGCTACTCGTCTGAATTTTAATTCCATCATTTGAACACATAATTGAACATCCCAATTTGCACAATAGGTCTCTCCCTAACAGTGATATCGGGCTTGAGTCACACACCACACATTTATGTGACCCTCGGTAGTTGCCAATTCTGACTTGTACTGGGTCTGTGATTGGGTTCGTCAGGTACCTATTTGCTACTCCCACTACCTGTACTGTTCTCCCTGAAAGTGGCAAATTTGGTACTTCAATGCTCCTAACAGTGGAACGTGTAGCTCCTGTGTCAACCAAGAATGAAACGCGATGACCCATAACTCTTCCCTCCACATACGGACCCTTTTGATCAACTTCCAAAGATGCTGCAAGCACACAATTTCCCTCCTCATCTGAACTTTCACTCTCCCATACATCGTTTATTCCATTCTCGCTGTGTAATGGGAATTGGTGTACTGTGTCATTTTGACTCATTCCCTGACCCGCAACCTGTTGAGGAAGCATTGCTTGCTGCTGATTCATTGGTGCTAAGGGTATTTGCATTTGCTGATTAGGTACCATGGGAAACTGCTGTTGCATTGGCTGCAATTGTGTCATTTGCACACGGGGCATTTGCACCTGTTGCGTTTGCATGGGTTGTAAACCCTGCAGCTGGTTTATATTGTTTTGGAATCTACTGATAACGCGTCCAGCCCTTATAAATTACCTGTACCTGGACACGTTGGAGGTCGGTGAATCTTTTAACCGAGTCGGGCTCTCCTCATCCTAAAATAGTCGAGTCACTCAGATCAATAATCAATAACTATCACAATCGGTAATCAGTACTCAATTAATAGATCAATATAGCACATCAGAAATCAATAACAGTTGGTATTTCGGCGCACCATGATCTTTCAGTCATGAATAACCACACCAGTTTATTAAAAGTTAGTGAATTTATTTCCCTATATTATCAAAGCTAGCACAATATATATATGTCTCAAAACCAATTGATATATGTATATGAACATTACTAGCTGTCCATAACGGCGGAAGAAACGCAATCTACGCAAAATCTGGATGATGATACACTCTGTTATCGCAATGCAAATCACCAATATGACTAACTGTATTTGACTAATTGCATACATTGGTCAGCATAACAAGATTTCAATTTAGCATGACACATTGAATGAATACCTCGACTAACCTCTAATTAGCATCGGCATGTGGGGCTTCATGCAAAACGAATTTAGTCAACACAAATTTGGAAAACTTCTAGCTAGGACCCTATCAAAATAGCAGTTGGTACCTAAAAGGAAAAACACAATGCATAATACATTTATCCTTTTATATTTACCAAATACAATCAGCATTCAAGAAAAGTCTTCGTCCTTCAGGTACCGGTTGATCAGCATGGGGCAAGTTTCAAAGGGGCAAAGTTAATGGCAAGCTTCCTTGCAGCGGCAAGGAGAATGGGGCAAAGTTACTGCATGGGCAAGACAGGGGCAAATCAGAGTTAAAGTCTCTAGGGTGAGAATTCTTAAAGTCTTTCTCTCAGAGAAACGGGCATCAGGGTGTCGTCCAAAATGGAGTCTGGCATCAGGCTTCAAACTGGCATCGAGGAAAATGGCTGACTTCTCTTTGTCCGGTGGGTTTAAGTAAGAAACATTCCAAATTCTGCAGGGTCTTCCATTGGAGGGTTCATAGGTTGGCTTCAAATTGTCCAATCAGAATTGTCTTTTACTAGCGCTCTTTTATGCATACACTGTCCTTGGAGCCTTGGAACACAAATTGTAACATGGTTTGCCAATTATTTTACTATCTGTACCTTCATTGTCCGCACCTGCAGACTGACCTTGTATCAAAGGGGATGAAGCCGGCCTAGTACGAAACCTTGGAGATAAGTGTATCAGTCAGCTCTACTGGAAAAATACAACTTCAAGCAAGAATATATGTTTCATTAGTTCAAGGAAAAAACACGCAGTTAGAATTTGAAACCAGGCAACTAGGCCAAAGCCTCTACTAAATTTAAGCTAAGCAAACAGTTTTCAAACAAGAAATCATGGCATACATTTGCAATTATGACGGATTACTACATTTTCAATACTTCATGATTAATAAAGCTCGTTTACAATGATGGCAAACTACCCCGAGGGCACAATTTCCCTCGTACATTATTTTCTTTTGCTAAAAACACACTACATTATGTGTTTTGATTACGCGATATGTATGAATTTATGTTGAACCCTCTTTTTCTGCGTCATCAATAACAGCCGCCATCTGCTAGGGATATCCGGCTGTAACCTGCAGCACTCTGATGCAAAAGTCTTGACTTCAGACAAAGAAGCCCAAATTCCTGCAAAACCTTAAACTCTATAATGAACAACTTGTAATTTGATAGGTAGATCACCGGTAAGCAGTGCAGATCACATGAAGTGAGATGTGTTTTTGAAGTGGGTGTCTTGCTGTAGCAGAAACACTCTGTAGTAGTTGGAGTATCCTGATTGCATACACAAGGAACATTTGCTCAGGAAGTTCCGGTGGTCAAGACATTTTCTTATTTCTACTTATCTGTTTCACATTCTCCAATATTGAGTTTCTCGTAGATTTACATGGTTGATTAATTCATACTTGCCAGACTGGAATTCCTTAAATTGGTGAAAGATTGAACTATATGAATCTATGAAAAATGTGAGCGCCTAAGAACTGTAGTTGAAGTTAAGTAGACAATGCTTGTTGTTCATGCAGATATAATTGCTATTGATAGTAAACAAAAAAAGATGGGCCTAAAAAATTCCAGCTCCTTCCCAGGCTAGGAACCTTATTGGATACCCCCAAGACAAGAAAGAGTCTCCCTCTGCTGAAAAAAGTGATGCAGGACACAGATTACCTCACCGTCGACCTTCCCATCACCCATTTACTCTTCATGCACAATATTATTAAGAAGGCAGGTGCCAGCCAGCTACAGAAGTAGATTAACAAACGTAAGCTTCTCTACAAGGCAACCCATCTGGCTTTAGATGACACTGGGGCATGGAGACAGCTATTCTTCAAGGTTTCAATGAAGCTCTCCTTATTAACAACAGAAATAGCCGCTATTTCCTGATGTGCTCAGCCATTCCACAAACCTCAACATAGTTGAACATTAAGGACTGCCTCAAATCCTGGAAACGGTTCTGGGCTTCTCATACACAGCCCTGCAGTGGTTTACCTCCTATTTGTCCAGTTGCCTACAGTGCACATATATGAACTGCAAGATCAAAGTAACTCCTTGTGTCATGAAGTATATCCCAGGGATCCATCCTCTCTACAATAGTTTTCAGTCTCTACGTCGATCCTTCCAGATCTATCCTCACTAAGAACATCAAGATGCATTAATACACCAACACCACTCAAGTCTCCTCGACCAAGAGGATTACCATCTTAATACCTATCACAAGGTAATACAGAATTGAATGTTACGTATGTACCTGACGCTCACCCCAAAAAAGACAGGGCTTCTCCTAATTACTAACAGCCTCGAACAACCACATACCCAAGCCCATTTCTATCCAACATGAACCTAGACATTTTCACCTCACATACAACAGACAATGGCTCATGAATTCACCCTCAACACTGACCTCGCCCTTAACAAAGACATCACTAGAAAAACAAAACAATATGGTAACAATTCTTCTGATTTCAGAACACTGAAAACTCTGTTTCTCTCACACAAGATTAGAAAGATTCCTGATCTGATAACTCCTGCCACCCCTCAAAATCCTCCTAGCCTCTATGACGAAATTTGACCACATGACTATAGCTCATGCGTATTTACATGGGCTCCCCTCCCAGACACACATCATTTTAAAGACCAGCCACATTACCTACAAGGTCAACAAAAAGAATAACCGACTTACTTATCCAAGAAATAACCAACTCAAGAGGACAGCACTAGATGCGGAGCCAGCACATCGCCAGACTCTAGACAAAAATGCATGAGGAAGTCAAAAATGGAAGGCACACTTTCTTAGTCTAAACTTCAGAAATGTGAAACATCATCTTCTTCAGCATTACAATAGCTTTAACCCTCCTACAATTGAGGCTGGAAACATATCGCTTCAAGGAACTCCCCTCATCCTGGGAATTCACCTTTAACCTGCCTCATGGTAAATGTCCTTTACTTGTATCCGTGGGTTCTCACCCTTCATTCGGTGCTCTGTTGTTTTCTAGCTGGTTTGCACTATATAAACATCTCTACATAAATACAGTACATACATTATTGGCCACTTCTTGGAGGGATGTGCCTTGATTCAGTGTACAAGAAACAATCTGTTTTATGGTACTCAATGGAATTATTGGGCTAGGGAGAATCCTAGTCTGCAGATTGAAAATTAAGCTTCGGTGATGACCACTGAAATTAAATTGACAAATCCGCTGGAAACCCCCAGACGTCAGACTAAGCTCTAACAGTAATATGCATTTAGCCCTCAAGCTAGCTGCCTGTAGAAATAGGATTGATTGAAAACCACCTACACGTTAGAGAAAGAAAATCAATTAAAAGACATATGTTGAAGATTTTGTATTGATAACATAATTGCATGCTCTCCCACCAGCATCTCACGATCATTAATGGCACCGTGGCATCCAGCCCCAAACAAAAGTGCTCTGAGACAAATCTTCCGCTCATTAGAAAGATCTTTGTATATATTGCACAGCTAAATATAGTAAGAATAATGCTTGTTTTTTGTGCTAGTTTCCACGAAACTGTTTCCACCAGGATTGCACGGATGCCTGGCTGTGGCAACCGTTTTCTTCAATGTTCTCAAAAGAAGTCAGTTGTAATGATGCTTGCAGATGTTTACACCAACACATTTCTGCCCATCTGATATCAATTTACGACCCTCCTTTGATGCTTTTCGGGTAAAACGTGTCAATTGTTGGGTTGAACATCCTTATGACATATAAACAAGGTGTGGGTGGTATTGCCACATGCCTTTAAATGTGGGCCTTATCATTGTCTGTTTTTATCGCCAGGCAGCTGGGCACACTCCTCATTGCTAGGATTTGATCATTTTTCATTCTCCTCTCGAGCAGCCTCACCACCATCCATTGTTCTAGACTGCTTCGCAGGGTCTTCACGGAAGAATCCCAGGTTGAAGACTGAGCTTTAGATCCTCTACTGGTCTTATCCAAAGTATCTCTTTTCCAGCTTCTTTTAGGTTTTGTGGAGAATGAAGACAAAAGTGTGCTGCGGCAGACTGGTATTGGTGCAGGACAGTGAGGAGGCGTAGGCCATGAGCCCACCCTTAAAGGAGGAGCTGAGCAAGGTTGACTAAAGCCTATAATGACAACAGATTTATGTTTCAAGGCTTGATTAGTAGAATCTACTCATTAACGTGCCAAACCACATCTATTTCCATTAGTTATTCCTCAACTTCTCTTACTATGGGTTCCGCTGCAGCGTGTGCAAGCCATACATACCTTGTACTCTTTGTGTGCATTAAGATTTAGATTTTCTGATCTAGAAAACCTCAGCTTAGCATTTTTATCCTTCTTAGAATAATAAAATGGCGTCTGTAATTTTCTCCATTTATGAAAAATGTTTGCAAATATGTTAGAGTGAAAAGGTTATTAAAATATTAAGCAAAATATATTTATTTTTTAGCCTTGGTTTTGACACTGCCTGTCCTTACCAACTACATTCTACGTCATGCACTTTTGATTTGGGTTGTTCCTCTTCAAATGCATGTCGTGACCTGACACACCACAGTTTTCTTCAGTCCCTTCTATCCTCCACACCTACTATGGGTTATTAACTCAGCTGCTATGTCAGTGTACTTCAGAGAGGGATACCTTTTCATCCGTATCCACTCCAAAGTAGCTAACTAAGGGATTACAAAGTTTGGCCGTCAGTCGGATCCTTCTGCTCATTAACAAGGTTTGGGCGTTATTATTAACGATGCTCGTAAACCCAGTTTGGTCATGCGCACACTTGAAACTAGGCGAGCCATTTACAGAGCAAAGTGTTGTAGTCAATTGACCCCAAAAGTTCATCCTTTTTATACAAACAATAGTTGATACAGTGAGCGTATGCATAGGATAGTGTGGTGCACAAAGACTTGGAAGCGACTCACCTTATGCACTGCCGTCATGTACACATGCTCCCTGATCTTCTGAGGGGAGCCACAGAGATACACTGTCTCTTCTCTTGTGAGTACCTTCTGTATCCCCCTTAAGAGCCCCATTGGTCTTGCATGGAAACTGACACTGTGGTGGAGGTATCTGCACAAGGAGGACACCTGGCCTGGGTTTGGGAGGTGACAAAGAACTCTCCACTGTGGAGTGGGATCAGTGACTATACCCCTCACTGGGCAACTCTGGCGAAAATCTGTGCCTCATTTCAAAGGGTAAACTGGCAGGATTTCTATATGTGCACCACTTCGTGTCAGTACACCCTCTCGGTGTCCCCCAGAGCATCTACGACAGTGCTCGTGCTTTATAGTGTGAAGCATGAGCACAGGTGAACCGATTCCCTCATTTGCATGGGACTTCACATATGCAAATTAGTGAACACATTTTGTTGAATGAAGTTCTGCTGCAAGAGTGGATGTGTATTAGAGAAGGAGCTTTGCATTCTCTTCAGTGATACAAAACTAGGACCCCTGAAGGGCAAACAACCTGCAAAGCTGTGTGCACAGATGCAAATAAACTATATTCTGACTCTTTTGCCCCACAAACAATCTGAGTCCTTCATTCCCTTTTTTAGTTATATATTGCTGTAAGACAGTGGGCGAATGAGCGGAATGCACAGCGAGGAGGGGTGAACAGCGTTTCTTTTCCTACCAAAAGAAATGTGCAAACTTTGCATTGACAGAGTGCTAATTGCTCTTGCAAATATTTCGTTCTAAATTATTTTGGTGTTGATTACTCTTTTCCACATAATTTGTGTGGTTGGGCCTCTGTATTGTATGTTGTACAACTTAAAATACCCTCAGTATTATCTGATTCCGGGGTTGTTTGCCATTGGGACCTCCTTCATGCAGATTTAAATCATTGCATTCAGTCCAGAATGCACCGGCTGTTCTTCACGTGTGCCTAGACACATATTGATAGTTTTTGTTATCAGATTCTTGACCATATCACCCGTAAGTGGGATAAATGGGCTATGCAGTGCATAGTACGGAATCTATATACTGGTTGCGACCTCAAGCACAGCTTTGGATGTATGTGAATGCAATGAGGCCTGTGAAACCATATGGAGCAAATCAATTAACAAATATTAGTCCATTGCACTCTCTATATAGAACATACTTGGATTGGTGCCACCACCAATGGTGATACTGTGCGGAAGGGTGGCAACTTATTGATTGTAAAATAAACATTTGTAGTAGTTCTTCTCCTAAGCAGTTCTTGAAGATCTAAGATGTGGACCATCCTTTGTGGGTTGCTGGGCCTTCTCAGTGATGGGTTGTGTCTTGTGGAATGCATTTCCTCATTGTCTGGTCATTCTACAGACCACACAAGACTGAGAAATAACTTGGAAAGTGGGCGATATAAACAAGACAAGTTTAGTTAAGGCTCAGTGTTGGACTTTTGGCCTTACGCAGGGTCATCCCCAGTCTTTTTGCCTCCTTCCTCCTGGTTTTTCTGACCTCTCGCTGTTGGCTCTAGGACTCTGAGCACTTTATCACTGCTGACCAGTGTTAAAGTGCAGGTGCTCTCCCATCTAAAGTTGGTATGATTGGCTTATACCTAATTGGCATATTTAATTTACCTATAAGTCCCTTGTACAGTGGTATCTCTATACCCAGGGCCTGTAAATTAAATACTACTAGTGGGCCTGCAGCGCTGCTTGCGCCACCCACTGAAGTAGACTTTCAAACCTGTCTCAGGCCTGCTAGCGCAGGGCCTGTGTGCGCAGTTTTCTGCCACAGGGACCTGGCATCTAAACTTACTTGCCAGGCCCAGAACTCCCCTTTTACTACATGTAAGTCACCCCTAAGGTATGCCCTAGCTAGCCTTACGGGCAGGGTGCCATGTATGTAGAAAGGCAGGACATGTGCCATATTGCATGGCCTGTCCTGGTAGTGACAAACAGCCTAACTTGGTGTCTCACTGCTGTGAGTGCTGCCTTCTCATAGGATTGCATTAGAAATGCCCTGCCTTATGTGGAAGGGGTATTGTCTGATTTATGAGGGGTAGCGTAGGCGTGTTTGGTATGGTTGTGATGGTGATAATAAATACTGCTTACTGGTGTGGGTGTATTTTTTATTACTATCACAGAAATGCCACTTCTAGAAAGTGCACATTTATCTGTACTTATGACTCTGGTGTTTTGCAGCTTGACTCCAATCCACGTCTGGGCAGAGTGACAGTTGGGGCTTTGTGCATACTTTTCAGACAGCCTGTACACAGGGAGGGTGGAGGTGTCACAGAGGTGCATCTGCATACTGAATAGTCTTCCTGGGCTGAGAGAAGGGAGAGGCGGGGCACACCTACATTTGTAAAGGCTGTGCCCTGGCCTCACACAATAGGGTCGTTAACCCCCCACTGATGTTTGGAGCCTGTGCTGAAAGGAGAGAGGGGGCACTCCCACAACCAGTTGTAACTGGCTGGAACCTCCTCTCCCTACCATGGTAAAACACTGTAAGAACTGACTATAAGTACAGGGGAATTTCCCCCACAATTTGGAGACTCTTGGAATCATCTTGGAACTGGACACCAAAGGCTGAAAGGACTCACCAGGAACCGCCATGGACTGCTGCTGCTGTGCTGACCTGTGACCTGCCTGGTCACTGAAGGACTTGCCACTTGCTGCCTTTCCCTTGTGCTGGCCTGTAGCTGGGCCCTCCACCTGAGGACCTTGTCTTAAGATTCTGCTCCCCAGGGGCAGGGTGCTGTGGCCCCTGACCCCTGCATCCATTTCTTCACGAGGGGTACTTCTCCGTGGTTGTGGCTGCCATAGCGCTGATTGCATCGCGCTTATGGAGCCTTGGGAGCTCGTAGGCTCCTGGCTGCATTGTGCCCCTTTAAATAAGATCACCGCAGCGGCCCGGGAAGCTGGAAGAACACTCGCGCACCACATCGGGTGCAGGCGAGTGTCTGCTCGGGCCCCAGGAGGGGTCCGATCTTCTTGTGGCTTCACGGCAGGACCAGGGGAAGGCGCGGGGCGTGACCCCTACCCCCTGGCCTCTGCGTTAGGAGCAGGACGCTCCTTTTCTGCTGTTAGGTAAAATGGGCATTATTGTGCCCCCCCCCTTGGTGGAAGGGCCAGTGGAGGCCTGGGGGGGCCCCAGAGATCGCGGGTCCCGGGAGGGGCCTGTCATTAAACCGGAGGGGGTGCCTGGTGCCCCCCTCCTGCCCTAAGTTGTTTTTGCTGGCTTTGGCCCCCTTGTGAGGGCCGGTTGAGGCCCTGGGGGGCCCCCAGTAATCACAGTCCCCGGAGTGGCCTGTCTATAAAAGAGAGGAGATGCATGTCGCCCTCCTCTGACCCCAGAGAATAAGGGAGGCCCCTGTTTTGCGCATAGGAGCGCCAGGGGCCCCATTGTTCGCCTTCTAGGCACTGGAGGTGCCTTCATCCAACCAGGTACTGTTTAAAGGACCAATATAGTTGCAATCCAAAGTTCATTCTACAGACTTTTGTTTGATTCATATATTACCTACCTGCGTTTGATGTTTTTACATATGTGTATGCAAATGTTCCTTTTATGGACATGCTTGCTAATATGTTTTTCTAACTTGCCATATGTTTTCTAATGTTCCTACTATGGGCATTTTATGATATTCTTATGACAAGTGCTGTGATGTAATAACGTGTTTTCCTGACTACTGCTTATGTTGCATAATACTGAGTAACCTGTGTGTTATGTGTGACTACTGCTAGGTTGCTGAGTAACTAATGTGTAACGTTCTGACAACTGCTAAGGTAGCAGGATAGTACTGATATGTGATGTTTGGTCTGATAATTGCCTTGTGTACAATACAGTATATTTTCATATAATCTGGTGTTGTGTTTCCTTTGTGGTGGGGATATTGCGTCACATGTGTTGTGTGTGTTGTGCAAACGCTTTTCACATTGCCTCCGGGTTAAGCCTGACTGCTCGTGCCAAGCTACCAAGGGGGTGAGCAGGGGTTATCTTGGACGTGTAACTCCCTTCCCCTGACTAGAGTGGGTAAGTTCTGCCTGCCTGAGGTGCATACCCTAGCCAACCAGAAACCCCATTTCTAACACTCAGCAAAAGTCAATAGAGCTTGATAAGAGTTTCAAGGTACAACCTCTGTTATAATAATTCTCCACTCAGATTTCAAACAAACTTCAATTTCACGCTGCTGATCGATTGGATTCGGTGTGCTTTCAAGCATAATAGACAAGGCTGCACTTTAGGTTGTGGGCACCAGAGCACTTTACAAAAGACTATGGTGGAACAGTAAACCATATTTTCCAAAAGGTAATATTGATTTTGCCTTTGACGGTGGAACAAATAGTGATAAATAGTGATAAATGTAGTCCATAATGTCGGAGATGGGAGGGAAAAGTTACTTTTGTGCATCAAAAGATGGGCATCTAATGTTGGCATTCAGTTCCTGCACTAAAATTAACTCAATTATTATAAAATGCTGCATGAACTATTGCATACACAGCAGAAGGCATAGTGAGGCCTCAAAAAGACAACAACACTTTTTGGGGCCAGCCACAAACATAAAGCACCCCTGTGGTTACTTTGCTACCAATTGTAAAACAATTGCATGCACCTTTGAGAAGGCCACTAACACCAAAATAAGATGTCATAATACGAATAGGTAAGAGGAAGAGAAAATTACAGACAATTAATGCTATCAGGGAGCCTGATCATCTTGTGAGCATGTACATGCTATAAACAAAATGAGATTCAAGGAAGAACTTGACGGCCTGAAAGCAACAGGAACGGGCAGGGAATTAATCCAGAAACGCTATTATCAACAGCTACATTCAGCAAATAAGGGCAGCAGCAGTATACCCCGTAAGTGAGAGTGACCAGCATCTGTTTATGTCTGAACTTACAGCACATATTCCCCGCACACAGGTTTTGCAGGGTGGATGTAAACAAGAGAAGTAAAAGAGCTTGCAGGCGTCCGTGGAGCACTGCAGCGCAAGGCTTATGTATCTACCAGGGAGACGGCTTGCTTAACTGGCAGGAAATGAAGAGGTGTCCATGCCCCTTTATTGTGTTTCACATGCCAGACCTAAAAACTACTAGTAAGTAGATTTGCCCAATGTTGACAGTGGCAAGGAAAACCTACCAGTGTATCTATGCCTATTTCTATTTCTTCTTTGTGTCTGTACAGTGTAGTTCTGCATATATAACATGTGAACCTGTCAGGTTTTCTTTCACATAACAGACCTATGATATATTTGGACTTGAGTCTTGCTTGACCAGTTCTCCAGGGAAATGACATTAGTTTTCTCCACTAAAAATTATTTAAGTTATGAGTAACTTTTACATTCTCAGAGGATTCAGAGGTAGATAGGAGCTGAGCTGTGCATAAATAATTCTGCTTTGATCCTCGAGGTTTGTGTAACTAACAGGAAGAGAGGAGCCCTTTGCAAAATTCACTCTCTTGTCTATCCACAGGCAGGCCACAGAAGCTGATGCCAGGCTCCCCAAGGTGGGAAAGTAGCAGTGAATGTGTTGCTGGCTAATAGAGAAGAACTTGCGAATGTGTGTCATAAAGTTAACATTTTCACTTATGAAGAGCTTGAATTCCGAATTTTGCTTCCCTACCTCGTTTTTCGTCTGCAGTTCTAATTCTTTTTTTAAACTCGTTTATTTCGGGTTTTTCCTCATGTGGGTAACCACTATAACTCCAGGTTTCATCTCTTTCTTTTTTATTAAAATAGTTTGCCCGTCTTTCTCCCTTCTTGTATTTTGCTTCTCTTTCTCCCCTTTTACTGTTCCGCATTAACCCTCTAGATTCTCTTTTTTCTCTGCCCTGTTCTCTTCTTTTTTTCCTTTTTTCTGTTTTCCTTCTCTCTCTCCATGTCATATTTGCTAATTCTTCTGTCTGAGAAATCTAGAGTATTGTTAAGTATTTTTTGGGTATTGCCTCTTCAAACATGATAAATTTCAAACTGTCAAATTCTCAGTGTTGAGGTAACACTGAGCCATCGACCAGTGGTATGTCAAAATAATGTGAACTACTCCACCAGACAGTGTGGAGGGTAAGGCTCTCAATCTAAAGTGACTGAACCACTGTCAGGTTAGCTTGGTGAAAAATTGCCCCAGGAATGGTACTAGACTTTCATGAAAAGGTAAATATTGTGTCCAGAAGATCTAATATGAGGGCACAGAAAACGTATTTCAACTCGGTGGGTACATTTCCAGTGTGCTGATGTGGCAGTGGAAACGTCAAAGCATTGATAGGTATTGATGAGTTTTCTGCCAGATGTTATGGTGGAGAAACCAATCTCAGCCTCGTGGTAAATATGGCAGATTTTCTACAGTCTCAAGTGGATGATAGAACGCTTTGCACATTTGCCAATAAAATGTCCACAAGCAAAACTACGTCTGCCTCCTAGTCTTGCAAATTCAGTGCTGGCTACTGCGGGAGGTGACAACGCTCAGCAAAATATTTCTAAGAGGAGAGAAAGCTGAGCTTCTACTTCCTGAAGTTATAGCAGTAAGCACAGCCTAGTACACCAGCTTTGGTTTGAAGAATACGCTGTTAAGTGTCTTTCCTATGGAGCATAGAGGGCTGAAATAACTATGAGCAATCAGCTCACATCTCAGAACCACTTAGAAATGACAAAAAACGACACTACACAAGTGGTGTAACAAACCCTGAAAACATCAGGGCCCCGCACGCTGCCTTCAAATATGCAACCGTCCTTTTACAACCAAACATTGCACAGGCTGATCTGTGGATACATTATTCCAGGTCACTTCCAGACATCTGCTGGAAAATGATCACGTTTCCACCTCATCTGTTGTGCTCCTTAAGTGCTGAAACACGTTCCACAAATGAGTTGATTAGATTACCCCTGCAGAAGTTAATAAAGACTTAATTTCTCCTGATTTGACATCCAAGGGCTGTTACGTGGGTGACCTGTCCATTTGCGCAAAGATTAGGATTTGTCAAGTGTCAGAGTCAATTCCCGGATCCCGTCGGCCCTGCTCCATAATTTTGGATTAGGGCAGAGTTTTGAATGTTATTAAGCATTTATTTTTTTTAATTTCGAGATGCATTGGGCCCTAGGGCACCGATTCGAATCTTTAGGTTAGTGAAGGTTATGCTGTCAGCAGAAGAGCAGTGAATGTCACCTCTGCTGCACAAAGGGGGCGCTGCCATATATTTTCAGTTTGAGCACAATGCAGTGCATAAGTGGATACAGGCTGCTGTAGGTACCTGGTGGGCACTTGTTCTGTTTGCCCCCACGCAAACGAAGCGTTTGGGTGCCGTTTGCATTTTGCCGCAAAGCCAACTTGCTTTGGTCTCTGCGGACTCTGTCGCAATGTACATACCCATACGTAAGCCCCCCTCCACCCGCTGCCAAGCTTCTGCTGCAAGAGTGATGACTCGGGCCTGTATTAAGTAACTGAAAGCCCAGACATGATGAAGCCATCAATATCTGTCGTCTGAATTAAGTGCTCCAGAACATCTTCATTCCAACCAGGATGCAATTTTTACAAGTCCTGAAAGCAATCAGATTTTTTTTTGAAGGTGGCAATTTTTTCCAATTATATCTCTTGCTCGGCTGAATAGCGACCCCAGATTTTTATGTATTTATTTATTTATGTCCGTGCCAGCCTGCGAGGGCGGGACATGTTCAATGCGTCTTTCCAAACACATTCACACCTGGGAACACCGAGTGAGGGAGGGTTTCAGTAAGCGCAGTTTGGGTATATTTGAAAGCATTTTCATTTGTGTTAAAAGATGGAGAAGACCAAGCACGCGGGCAACCTATTAATATTTATCCTGTGTGTATGGACGCTGATACCCTACAGAGAGACACGCGAAAGCATATCCCTCATGTTTTGAGTTAGTTGAAAGTGAAAATTTAATTTACGGCTTCCTGTGATTGATGGAGTACGAACCGTTGGTTTTTCAGTCTGCTTGTCTCCTTTCATAGCCCAGTGTACCACATTAATACGTCGCCTCGCAGCGAAAAACTATAATCTATCACACGTAAAATGGCCGCCTTGAAGCCCGTCCTCTTGGTGGTAATCTTCGCATGCTGGAGCCCTGCCGGGCCAAATGCCTCCAACCTCCTTTCTTTTTTCCAACACTTCCTCTCAGACCCACAGATATAAGGGATAGGAGGCTGCAGTTTCTTGCCTGTGCTTAACTTGTGCCGGTAGTTGTAGAGGGGTTGCACAAGCACTGATTTCTTGGGGGCGAGATTTATTATATTCATCATCAGACTCTGACTTAAAGCAAGAGAGAGAAAGTCGGAAAAGGAAAAATATACAGATGAAGAGTAATTTGTAAAACCATGACAAAAGAAGAAAGAATAAAAGATTAAAACATGCAAGTGTGGGAACCTATAAGTGCTACAAAAAGAAAATTATAAAATAAATTACTTTTTAAACACATCCTCCATCTTCACTCTCCTCCCTATGGCATGAAACTAATGTATCACAGAATTTTTTTGGGACTAGGGCTAATTTAACATCACACCTGCTGAAATATCCTAGATTATCTGCTCATGTGGTTTTCTGTGAAGATCTGCAAGGAAGTCATGGAATTTGATACTTCATGTGGTCATGGCATACGTCTGGAGGCATCAGTGAGCTAAAAACATGTGCAAATCTGCATTCTCGAGAAAGGGTGGGCAACGTTTTAATTAGGACAGTGTAGTCTGAAATTCGGGGAATCTGGCACTTTCTGAAGAAGTGCAGAGTTCCAGAATTTCCCAGACCCGAGTGTACTTTCACTTTACTTATCTCTACTGTTGAATATTCCGCCCATGGTGAAGAGGACATCTAACTCTTATGATTTTCGTGAACAGTACAATAAGGACAATGATAGCCGCAGGTCATGACATGGACACTGCTCGGGCTGCGCTTTGCATTTTAGGCAAAGCCGGCTGAGCAGACCTACTTAGGCCTGGCGTACTTGACCAAGCCTGGGAGGGCATGGTGTGCCCCACGTGCACGGCGGCACACAGCATGGTGGCGGCGGTCGCCGCTTGACCATCGCTGATAAAAGGGGCCAAAAGGAAGTCACTGTGGGGGCGTGGACACAGCACTTCCATCCCCCTGATGCTCAGAGCGACGCAAGCAGTACCGGGGGAGCCTGGCAGCAATGCAGGGAGGGCAGAGGCAGAGCCATGTATAGAGGAGCAGTCTGAGGGCAGTGGGAGACCCCCTGGGCTCATAAGCCGGTTTAGGGCAGCAGAGCTCAGAGCTCATGGCAGGGGGCACTGAGGGGCTGGACCAGCCCCTGGATCTTTCAGTGGCAGACGAGAAAGCCACAGCAAAGGGGGCAGGCAAGGCCTCTGGGCCCAGTAAGGGCAAAGGGAAGTGCACAAAGGGGCAGACACAAGCGGAAGGGCCCTGGAGGGGTAATTTGGATGAATGGGTGGGGACCAAAAAGGGGGGCAGCTGGGGAACAGGCAGAGATGAGGGGAAAGGGGCAATATGTAGGGAGGATGCAGCGGGAAACTGCCACTAACTGGTCGGCAGTAGACATAGAGGCCAGGAAAAAGGAGCAGAGGAGGCAGGTGGCTGAAACAGAGGAGAGGTGGGCCCAGTTATGTGGGGAGAGGGAGGAAGTAAAGTGGATATCGAGAGAAGAAAAAAGAAAGTCAGTTGGGGTAGCGCAGAAGCCACGGAGGGGCACGGGTCAGGTCAAGGCAGTTGGGTGTGGGTTCTATATAAGAAGGGAAATGAGCAGGAGGCATGTGCAGCTGGTAGGTCTGGCAGCGCAAAGGGCACAAATGGCGCACATGACCAGGCGAGTCACGGAGAGTCGAAGCCAGCGTCAGAAGCTGGCAGAAAGGTGGCAAAACCCACGGGGTGCAACACATCCCCAGGATGTTGGTCAGAAGCACTAGAGGGGTCTTCGGCGGCCTTCTCCATGACGCAGGAGCATAAAATGCATGCATGGAAAACGCCATGGGGGGCATGGAATGGAAGCTCAGCGAGAGATGGCTGATGCAGAGGGTGCTGACAACGCGTGGGGGATGGAAGAAGACTATGTGGTGGAGCGTGATCATGAGGTAGATTTGGAGGAATGGGAAGATGGGAAGATTCATGAAAAGGAGGTGAGCGGAAAGAAAGGGAGAGAGAAAGGGCAGAGGAGCGGCGCAACGCCCTCTTTGGGCACTCTTTTACAGGCTGCAAAGATTGGTACATGGGCGCAGGAATTGTCACGCAAGGAGGGTCGCGGTCACAAGACAATGTTGGAAACGGGAGCTCAAGAACAAGGTGTTCAAGGTAAGGATGAATAGTGGTCTGCATGGGGTGCTCTTCAGGGTAATTCCGGTACGCCTCACCATGAAGCCATCGGGTTGGGGGAGGATTCGATACATAGCATGCCTGGCACATGTGCGGTGCAGGCAGGGAGCAAGGACAAGGTGGTGGGCAAGGAGACGACGACCCCTGGGGGGGGGGACAGGGAGAAAGTGACACAAGGGGAGACAGAGGGTGATGACAAGGAAGGAGGTAGTCACAAGAAGCAGCTCTAATATGTGGGGCTGGCAATGCCATTAGGCTCTCATGTAGCAGAAAAGATGAAAGCGAGGATCTGGAGACATGAATACGTTGATGTATTCAAGCTTCTTCATAGGGATACACAAGCTAAGGAGGGATCTAAAAGGAGGAGTGGGAACTGGTGCGCAGGTCAAGAGTCCCAAGAACTGTTGATAACTGGACCTCGGCCTTTTTGATCTATGCTAGCATTCACTGCGAGAAATATCCGGACAGGGCCACCGCAATGTTTAAGTATATGGATATTATTCGCAAGGCCCAGATGCATTTTGGGGGTTTTGCGTGGTTGAGCCACGATGAGGAATTAAGGGCCAGAGTGAGCGTCAATCCTAAAAAGCCATGGGCTGACACGGATTCAGAATTATGGATGCAGTGGATTGCATCTTCGCATTCTGCTGTATCACCACACACAGTTAGTGGTTTGCCAGTGGTGTGTAAGCGTTTTCAGCAGTGTCCCGCCCAGGGAGGGGCGGGTAATGCACAATGGACCCAAGTACCTAACTCAGGAGCATGTTAGAATTTTAACAAGGGGTTTTGCTCTAGATACCCCTGCAAATTTAAAAATGAGTGTTCCAAATGTGGAGGGGGCACCCGGTCATGCAATGTTTTTCACTTGCCAGCCTGGCAGAACAGTGGAGATCTACCAAGGGCAGAGGAGTGCCTACTCCAAGTAAGCTGGACAGGTTACTGCCCTGGTTGCGCATGTACCTGGATATGGACATTGCACGTAAATTTGGAATGGGTTTTCAAAGAAGGGTTTTGTGTAGGATACCAGGGGCCGCAAGAGTGAAGATGGACTGACAACTTGCGATCAGCAAAAGATATGCCTGAGGTGGTAGCTACAAAATTGAGTAAAGAGGTGGCGGAGGGCAGAATTGCAGGCCCCTTTTATGAGTGGCCTATGGAACACCTGATGATTTCACCTTTGGGTGTGGTGCCAAAAATAAACAAAGGGGACTTCCAACTCAAATACCATTTGTCATGGCCGGAGGAGGCGTCGGTGAATGTGTGTGGGTGTGGGGAAGACTTTTTGCATGAAAGAAGACGAGATGTGCCAGCAAGGGGAGCTTTTGGGCACTTGGCTGAGAAGGTCCAAAGCAGATCAATTGGGTCGAGGAAAGTGGGTGTGGTTGGGCAAAGGGGGCGATGCAGAAGCATGCCCAGTGTTGGAATCGGAAAGTTTCAGGAAGCATGGGATGACAAAGGAGAGAGGTGTTTTTTGTCACGCGAATGGTGAGAAATTTACGGCATTCCATTTGTTGTCGGTTTTGAGAATGGCTTGCGGGAGATTGGACGGCAGGCAGGTAATTTTGGTACCCATTCATTCAGGATTGGGGCGGCAATGGTGGCAGCTCGAGAGGGATGGGACTGGGGTCAGATCAGGCGTATTGGGAGGTGGAGGTCAAAATGCTATGAGTGATATGTGTGGGCCTCAGTTTGGGGTTTTTCCAGGGTAAAGGGTAGAAGAACAGGGGGGTTAAGAACAGGGACTGGGGGAGGGAGGTTTGTTGTTCCATACAGAAATTTGTGTTTTCTTACAGGTTGCGTGAGTTGCCCAGAGAAAGCAAAAGTGGTCATATGGCTGGTCGGGCATTCATTTATACACTGGGCAGCAAAATACGCAGAAAAACAAGTCTATGAACGTTCGCTGGGACTTCCAACTAGCCGTCATGAGGTATTGTGGTGGGGGAAGGGCGAATGAGGTGGGACAGCTTGCTTCCTTTTATAACATCTATGATGTGGACGTGGGGATGTCCTGATGCATTGGTATTGCACCTGGGGAAAAATGATCTGGTTCAGCTATCTGGGCTCACCCTACTGCAACACATGCAGCGAAATATGGCATTGCTGAGGCAAAATATGCAAGGAATTTGCCTGGTATGAACGGAATTTGTGCCCAGGAGGAAATGGAGTGGGGCAATAAAACATGGGGCTATTGAGAGGGCTCGAAGGAAGCTCAATCGGGCTATGAGAGGTTTTTGTTGGGCGCATTACATTAAAGTGCTGACGCACAGAGGGATTATAGAAGAAGAAGAGGTGCTCTTCAGGGATGATGGAGTGCATTTGTTGGAGATGGGGAATGCACATTATATTTTGGGGCTTTGTTTTTTGCTGACAAACTTGTGGGGTGAAAAGCTAGTGAGGAGTGAGCCTGCTTAAGGAGCGTGGAGTGTTGCAGTGGGTTCGCTGGTGGGGCAGCAAAATGCCCAAGGGGTTTCTGCTAGATGGCAGTAGATGGGGGAGGGTGGAAAGTCAGATGCTACCTGGCCACCCTTCCGGGGGGGGAAGAAGAAGCAGGTGAAGGATGACAGAGTGGGGGATGCTAGATTCAGGCATGGGATAAAAGAAGAAGGGGGATGTGTGGGAGAATGGAAATGGAGGCTGGGTGAACGGAGGCAAAAGTGGGGACATTAAGTGAGAAGGAAAGATGGGGGGAGTTTTCGAAGGGTGAGGCCGAAAAGTTAATGTTTTAAAAGTTCCAGTTATGTTTGATGTTGTACTAAGATGAGCAAACCTGTCCTAATAAATGGCCTTTTAAACTAATCAATCAGTGTCAATGTCTAAGTCCCAATGTAGGGCCCCGTGGAGAGCAGACATATTCTAGTCTCTCCAGTGGAGCATTCGGGCCGGAAGGAGACGACCTGGACAGGGATTGGTGAATGGGTAAGTTGGGGAGGGTTTAAGGGTGGGAGTATATAGTGAGGAGCTAGGGGTGGGATTGGCCTCTTCTGCGCCAGCCCATCTCCCTGCGCTGAGGTTGGCCACCCGCCCACCCTACATGGGGGAAAGAAATGGGTGAGTTATTTCAGGAAAGGGATATATGAGTGGGGTAAGCGGGGTAGGGGTGTATGCGAGTTTTAGTGCAGGTTGCTAGGTGTGGGCAGTAGATGGGGAGGGTGGAGAGTCAAATGCGGGCCTAGCCACCCTTCCAGGGAGGAAGAAGAAGCAGGTGAAGGATGACAGAGTGGGGGATGCCCGATTCAGGCATGAGACAAAAGGAGAAGGGGGATGTGAGGGGGAATGTAAGTGGAGGCTGGGTGAACAGAGGCAAAAGTAGGGGAATGAAGTGAGAAGGATAGATGGGGGAGTTTTCGAAGGGTGAGGTTGAAAAGTTGATGATTTAAAAGTTCCAGTTATATATGATGTTGTAATATGATAAGCAATTCTGTCCTAATAAATGGTCTTTTACACTAGTCAATGAATGTTGATGTCTATGTCCTGAATGCTAAGAAGCTGCACTCAGCTTGGCTGTTGGAAAGTTTGCATTGCAGTAAGGGACACCTTCTTTGCTCCCTATGAATTCTTGTTTTAACTTTTTCAGTTTTGAGGATCATCAAGCTGACAATTAAAAAACAAGTCGTGAGGTTGCTATCTTTGCAACTTCACATACTTTTACCTTGGAGTTGACAATAAGTGGAGGTTTACCTTGACAAGGGTTGTGATTATTCTTTGAAGTGGGCAGTTGCCCACCCAAAATAATCATCCAATTTCTTACAATGATCATGAATTAACAATTACAATTTTATCATCAGATGGTTACCCATCCAAATGGGGCAGCATACAGCATCAGACTTCGTCCTCAGGACATCAGTCGATTCACCATCTGCCAGGATAACAGGTAAGACTCAGCAAGGTAGGGCAAAAGGCTCTTTCCTCATAAGGAGGAGAAGTGCGAATCAGGAAAGGGTAAGGCGAGGATGGTTTAAAGTATCGGACAAAAAGTCTCTCAGAAGAGCAAAGTAATGGCTCAATAATGGCAGGATAAGAATAGCAGGATAATGGCTAAGTAGAATGGCTGATTTCTCCTTGTGTCACGTTGTTATATCAAATCTGTCGAACAAGTCTCTAATTTCCCATTGGGCAATATTTGGTGCATCGTTATCTCTGTCCAATAATCCGTCACACATCTTACTATAATTTTCACCTAAGACAGTTCTCACGTAGTTTATTGGCTCCTGTGATTGACGTCTTCAACTGGTAGAATGTCAGGTAAGAAAAGTTACACTTGTCGCTCCAGTCAGTAGTTTCATTGTCTTCTCCTAGATCAGGCGACCTTGCACCTGTTGCGAATTACACTGTTGCAAGAATGTCTCCTTGAGCAAGTCGGGTCTCATGAGAAAGTATTTACTACGGTTACACACATATCTCTAGCTTCTGGAAAAGCACAGCTTCACGTCCTTCAGGAAGACAGCACATTGCACGTTAGAAAAACACATTTAATATGAGACCAGGCAGCTAGTCCCAGACCCTTGCTAACTAAGGCCTAGTGATTAATTTAGCAAAAAACCTTAATACATAACTCATAATGCTAATATAAAGTCACACATTAGTACAATATTTAATTCATCATTAGTCAGTTTCATTAATCAATGTATACATTGGTGGCCACTCCCCGTGGGCACATTTCAAACGCATGCATTAGTACTGCATTAACACAATTTATGCAGTTTTATTAGACATTATATTGGAAGCTTTCCATGTTAATATTGATTATAAAAGTCACACTCCAACAATCCCTCCTCTGATGACTCTTGTCATCACACAAACCCTTTCTTCACAACTTTCATCTTCTAAATTCCCCCATATCAATTTCTTCCCCCATTTTTGCTGCATCAAATTTTTCTCTGAACAATTTCTCCCTTTTCTTTTCTTCCCCCCTCTGATTATCTGTCGCCCTTTTTAATTTAATTATTTTGCTAATTTTGCATGCCAACCATAATCCAAATAAACAAGCCAATATTCAATGCCAAATATTACTAAACCAGCTTCCAACTTAAGCAAGTCCCTTTCCAACCTTTTCCCAAACTCCTGGTTCTTTCAGTCCCTTCAAATCTGCACTATCTCTCGTTAGGTTAGGTTAGTAAGCATACTTCTAATCTCTTTACTATTGTCAGAAATATAGGCACAACAATGTCGCTCATTAAGCATTTTACAGACTCTGCCATTTTTCGCTAAAAGAATGTCTAAACCAAGCCTGTTTTGAAGAGTCATAGCCCTCTCCGCAGCAAGTTCAGTATCCATCAGGAGTATAGCTCCTGTAAAATTTGTCAGCATATTATCCACAATAGTAGACAACTTTCAAATCTTTATGGAGTTCAAGATAACTCCCACTGAAGGAATTATCTCCCCAAATATGTCTCCTACTACACCAGCAGCAGTCTCTCTCCTTTGTCTAGTACAATGTAATTCAGAAAATTTCAGAAACTTCTTCAAATCCTCTAACTGATATATCTTTGGGAAAACTATCCCCAAATAACATGTCCCATACCATCCCTTTGGGAGACAGTAATAAGCATTAAGTCCACATATATAATAGATCCCAGGGATCGCTGGATCCTGTCCATTTAACATGAACGTCCACTTACTCTGAAACAAAAACACATGCTTACATTCACTTGTTCCCACAAACACATTGTCATAGTATGACTTTGGTCACGTTATGCAAAGCTTACCTACATGTAGTGCATCTAAAGCTAATTTCCCCTGTTCCCTAACTGCACTATAACTCTCACTACTAATAAAAGATTGTTGCTGCAAGCCTTTCTCCAATTTCCCTTTCAAAGCCTTCTTTTATCTTCCGTGTGATCTAGAAAGCTTTTCTCTACAGGTGTGAGCAAACAAGTCAAGTTCTTGCAGTGTGCATAAGATGTACTAATTGTTAGTGTTGCCTCAAAGAACCCCTTAACTAGTTTTATGTTATAATATTTTGTTACACTATTCAAATCTTCTATAATAGGCACATAAGAAAACACAAGGTCATTGTTCGAATAAAAATACTGAGGGCCTGATTATGACCCTGGCGGACGGCGGAGGCCGTCCGCCAAGGTACCGCCGCTGAATGACCGCACCGCGGTCAAAAGACCGCGGCTGCCATTTAGACATTTCCTCTGGGCCGGCGGGCGCTCTCCAAAAGAGCGCCCGCCGGCCCAGAGGACATGCCCCTGCAACGAGGACGCCGGCTCAGAATTGAGCCGGCGGAGTTGCAGGGGTGCGACGGGTGCAGTTGCACCCGTCGCGTATTTCAGTGTCTGCTTAGCAGACACTGAAATACTTTGCGGGGCCCTCTTACGGGGGCCCCTGCCGTGCCCATGCCTAGCATGGGCACGGCAGGGGCCCCCAGGGGCCCCGCGGCACCCCCTACCGCCATCCTGTTCCTGGCGGGCGAACCGCCAGGAACAGGATGGCGGTAGGGGGTGTCAGAATCCCCCATGGCGGCGCAGCAAGCTGCGCCGCCATGGGGGATTCTAAGGGCAGCGGTAAACCGGCGGGAGACCCGCCGACCCTGGCCCCGGCGGTCTTGTACCGCCGGGGTCAGAAATCACCCCCTGAATCTCTTCTTGATTATGGAATCGTGTTAGTGACAGACTACAACTTATCCAATAGGTTAAAGGCAAACTATGATAGGTAACCCCCTCTTGTACTGAAACAGGAATCTGTGTACACACATAACAATTTCTTGCATCCATAGTGTCAACATACTCCCTCAGCAAGCGATAGAAAACATTAGTAGATAGTTCCCGTTTTGCGTTAGTTCCCTCATGCAAATATCTCGTATCCTGCTCGAACCTCTCCCAAGCTCTTAGTGCAACTGCGGTCTCAGGAATTGTAGAATTGTTAGTTTCACTCTTATCCACCGAAGGCATTCCCACAATCAGAACTATAATGAATATCACACACACGACAACTAAAGCAACCCCCAAACATTTGCAACGCCTATTTCCCCTATTATCATCTCTTGTGTTAGCCATGATCTGTAAAGAATCAGAAGGTAAAGTGCTATAAGTGTAAACAACAACCAACTGAGGATGGTATTGGAGTGTAGTTATTATAATCAAAATTAACATGAAATGTTTGCAAATTAATGCCTAATGATGCCGCATAGAAATTGTATTGCTGTGCTTTTACTAAACGCGTGTTTGAAATGTGCCCACGGTGAGTGGCCATGAATGTATACGATGATTAAATGAAATTGACTAATGATTAATTATTAATGTACTAATGTATGATTTTGTACTAGCATTATGAGTTATATGTTAAGATGTCGCTAAAAATTAATAACTAGGCCTTAGTTAGCATGAGTCGGGGCCTAGCTGCCGGTCTCATATTAAATGTGTTTTTCTAACGTGCAAGGTGCTGACTTGCTGAAGGACAGGTAGCCATATTTTTCCAGAAGCTAGAAGATGTGTGTAACCGTAGTAAATTATTTTCTCATGAGATTCGACTTGCTCAAGGAGACATTCTTGCCGAATGCAACAGTGTAAACTTGCAACAGGTACAAGGTCAACTGTAAAGACAATGGAGCTACTGACTGAGGCCGCAAGAATAAAGTTTGTACCTGACATTCTACCCGTTGGAGACGTCAATTACAGGAGCCAATAAACTACATGAGAACTGTTCTAAAGTGAAAATCCTAATGAGGTGACTACCTGATTATTGGATGGAGATAATGATGCACCAAAATTTGCCCAATTGGAAATTAGGGGACTGTACAACAAGATTGATATAATCCTGTGTCATAAGGGGAAATCAGCCATTCCGAGCCACTGTTTGTCATTGCCATTACATGCCTTTCTGTGCTATCACCTAGCCACTTCGTTACTCTGACATTTGACTCTTTAAACCATCCTTGCCTTGCCCGTCTATACTTTTCCTCCTTATGAGGGAAGTGTCCCGTATTGCCTGTCTTGCTGAACTTCGCTGCGTTTCCTGGCTGATGGCGAATCACCTGATGTCCTGAGGACGAAGACTGACTCTGTATGCTGACCCATTACGGAGGGTAACTATATGATGATGAAATTGTAATTGTCTGTTTGCCTTTCCTTTCTAGGTACCAACTGCTTCTTTTGATAGAGACCGTAGATAGATGTTTTCTAAATTTGTGTTACTAAATTGTTTTGCATGAAGCCCAACATGCCAATGCTAATTCGAGCTAGTTAAGGGGTTCACTAAACGGACGCAAATAGACAAATGACTGAATCAATGCTTTGTTGAATAATGTGCTAATGATACTCTGCTAAAGTTAATCCATGTTGACGTCGTGCTTTGTTCTAATGTTTATGATTTTTGCTTTGCTGAAATCCTATTCGAGTTACCATATTGTGACAGTGCTAATGTGTTTTCTGGTTTTGAGATTAATAAACTTGCTAATAGAGTGTAATCAATAGGGAATAAATATAATAAATCTTACTAAATTCTGTGTGGTTATTCATGGCTGAAAGGTCATGGTATGTTCCGATTCTTATTAATGTCATTAACTAATTTGATTGATTTGCTATTGGGAAAATTGATGAGGTTATTGATCTATGGATTGACATGTTGATTAGTTATCTCGTCTTAAGGAGTCTCCAATCAGGGTCAAAAGATTCATTGGCCTAAAACGAGTCCCAGACTAAGCAAATTATCTAGGGAGGGACGCGTTAGCAATGGTTAACGCTTTTCTCTTTTTTCTTTTTTTTTCTTTTTTCTTCTGCAAGATAAAGCAAGCAAAAGGTTTTCTTCAGCAGTTATTTACAGCTTTCACATTCACTCCCAGGATCCTTGTCATTTCCGGTTAGCAGCTTGTCAAAATCAGTTTTCAAACGTCAATTCAGGTTAACAGTGTCACAACCGTTAATTTATCAGTCTCTTTTCTCAGTTTTCTTTACTCAATTTTTCCACATTAACACAGTCTCTTCCTCTGGTCAGACTCAGGTACCATAGTACTGACCTGGGACTTCTCGATCAAAATAGAACGCCAAGAACTCTTGTTGCCACTCAGCTGACGTTGCATGTGCCCATTCAGGACCCGCGTATCTTCTGTTCGCAACTCTCTTTCTTTTCAACTTGCGGTCACCTTGCAATTCTCCTTCGCTCGGGTCTTCTTTCCTTGTTGTGTCGACCTCTTCCTCTATTGTATCTTCAACAACCAACGTTCCTTTTGTCACTTGCAATTCTGGCCACTTAGCTCCTTTTAGCGTCTCTCTGGTCTTTGATTTTCCTTGAGGCAGCTTGTTGCCCTCCTCTGACTCTATGGTGTTTCTCTTGATGGACCTGCAGTTGGCTCAGGAGGAGTCTGGACACTCTGACTCTCTTCCGCCTCAACTCCTTCACCTTCTGGGTCTGTCAGGGGCTCAATTTCAATACTGCATCCGTCTGCTTCTGGGAGGACCTCTCTCTGGGTCGGACCTCCTGGCGCCTCAGTTGAGATAGGCTCACCGTCACCCCTCTGGGTCTCGCGTCTTATTGGAGTGACCAAGCCGTCCTCAACAGGCTCTCCTTCTGCCTCAGTACCCCTTTGATTTCTCTCCGGCCCTGAGACTTCCTTTTCTGTTGTTGTTACTTTCGACAACTCAATTTCCTCATCAGTTGGACACGTCACCTTCTTTGTGTGACTGGCATGGATCCAATTCGGAATTCGCGCACACTTCACAGCAGTAGTAGTTGTCAGCATTACTTGATATGGCTCCTTCCAACGTGGCTCCAAACACGACTTTCTCACGTGTTTCTTGACAATAACCCAGTCACCAGCTTTCAGATTGTGACCTGGATCATTTATCGGTGGCAGTGTGGTTGCGTCCACCTGGTGAGAGAAAGAGCTGACCACATCAGCCAGACCCTTGCAGTAGTCCAACACTATATCATCTGTGATATTCACAAGAGCATTTGCAGGCACCGTGGGCAAACTCATAGCTCGGCCATGAGAATTTCATGAGAAGACAGTCCTGTTTTCTTGTTAGGTGTATTTCTCATTGACATTAACACTAAGGGCAACGCATCAGGCCATTTCAAATTTGTAGCTGCACACATTTTTGCCATTCTCGACTTCAGGGTACCATTCATTTGCTCCACTAATCCTGAGGCTTCAGGGCGGTAACTACAATGCAACTTCTGTTCAATGTTCAATGCGGCACACAAGAGCTTAGCCACCTCATTGTTGAAGTGACTTCGTCTATCTGATTCTAAAGAGATCGGAAACCCGAAACATGGTATCAATTCTCTTAGCAGCAGCTTCGCTACTGTAAGGCTGTCATTCCTACGGGTGGGGTAAGCTTCAATCCAGTGACTAAAGATAGACACAATCACTAACACGTATCTCAGACCTCCACACACAGGCATTTGGATAAAATCCAATTGCATTCTACTAAATGGACCTCCTGCTCTGCCAGTGTGGCTCAAATTCACCACTGTCCCTTTCCCCGCATTCATTTGTTGACAGATGATACACCTATGACAGATCACTTCTGCAGCTTGTCTTAACTTCGGGTTAAACCAGTCAATTTTGAACAACCTGATCATGGCATCTCTCCCAATATGTGCTTGCCCATGGTAAAACCTTGCAAACTGTGACAAGAGACTGTTTGGCAAAATCATTTTCCCCTCTTCTGAGACCCACAATTCATCTGGTCTTTATACACATTGCATCCTAACCCAGGAGCGTTTCTCATCTTTGCTGGCACGTCCCTGCAACAATTTTAATTACTCCAACGTGTCAAACACCCTCAAAGTGTAACCTGTGCATGTCTCATTTTCTGTTTCAGAAAACAATTCCCACTGATCCGTAAATGATATACAGTTCAATGCGCAAAACCTTGCGACTTGATCCGCATATCCGTTTCCCATCGAAACTAGTCTTGTGATTTCACATGAGCGCTGCATTTTACCACGGCAATTTCATGAGGTAAGTGAATCGCGTGCAACAACTCCTTAATTCTTTCACCATTTTTCACTGGAGAACCAGAAGAGGCCAGGAAACCCCTCTGCGACCACAGCTGGTCAAAATCATGGACAATTCCAAATCCGTATCTGCTATCAGTATAGATTGTCACTTTCAATTTGGCAGCGGCAAGGCAAGCTCTAGTAAGAGCAACCAACTCAGCCACCTGAGCAGAGTACACTCTTTCAAGCCATGAGGCTTCCAGGATACCGGTGATTGTACACACAGCGTATCCGGCTCTCAGCACTCCTACTGAGTCTTTTAAGCATGAACCATCAACAAAGATAATGTGGTCATTTTCTTCCAATTGGGTATCTTTAATATCAGGTCTCGGTTTGGTGCACATTTCTGTTATCTCAAGACAATCATGTTCGACCTCATCAGCATCCTCAACTTCTGTATTGTCATTTGGAAGCAAGGTTGCCAGGTTCAGCACTGTACATCTTTTCAAAGATCAATCTTGCATTTGTCATGTGCTGCGTTTTGGTACGGGTTAACAAAATCTCAACCGAGTTTGGGACCATAACTGTTAATGGGTGTCCCATCACTATGAATTCACACTGTGTGAGGCTTTGACCAACTGCCGCTACTGAACGCAGACAACCTGGCAAGGCTGCTGCAACAGGGTCCAAAGTAGCTGAAAAATATGCTACAGGTCGGTTTGCACTTCCATGGACCTGTGCCAGGACAGACACAGAACAAGCATCACGTTCATGACAAAACAGGGCAAAAGGCTTTGTGTAATCAGGCATACCTAAAGCTGGAGCCCTGCACAGACACTCTCTCAACTCAATGAACGCCTTCATCTCTTTCTGAGACAAAGTTATGACATCCGCCCCATCCTTAACCTCCTTGACTGTCAGTCTTACCAATGGCTTGGAGATGACTGTGAAATTCGGGATCCACTGGCAACAGTAACCCACCATTCCCAGGAACATCCTAACATCTCTCCATGTTGTTGGGGGCTCATCTGTAATATGGCGGTCACCCTTTCCTTGGATGTTTTCCTCGACTCTTTCTCAATCAGGTTGCCTAAGTATTTCACTTCCTTCGGACAGTATTGCAGCTCCTTTGGAGACACTTTATGCCCATTCTTTCCCAAGTGGTTCAGCAAGGAAATAGTATCGTACTTGCAATCATCTCTTGTTTTGGATGCAATCAACAGATCGTCAATGTACTGCACTAGAGTCGATTGAAACGGCAATTCCAATGACTCCAAATCTTTCTTCAATATCTGATTGAAGATGGAAGGTGATTCCGAAAACCCTTGAGGGATTCAACACCAACTGTAAACCTTGTCCAAGAATTTGAAACTGAAGAGAAATTGGCTGTCCTCATGAAGAGGCACATAAAAGAATGCTTGAGACAAATCTACAACTGTGAACCACTCTGCAACGCAGGGAACCTGCAACATTATTACAGCTGGATTTGGCACTACTGGGCAACATTTCACCACTATGTCATAGATTTTTCTCAAGTCTTGAACAATTCGAACCTTCCCACAAGGCTTTCTCAGTCCCATTATTGGTGAATTACATGGACTGCTCATCACTTCTTTCAGGACTCCCTGCTTCACAAAGTCTGCAATTATCTGCGTCACCTGTATGAGGACATCTTGTGCCATGGGGTACCGCAGTACCTGGGGAAACACAGCATTTGGCTTCACATCTACTTTGACTGGTTCTACTCCTTTTATCAGTCCCACTTCCTTTCCTGTCAAGCCCCACACCTTCTCTTTGACTGTCCCCTGCAAATCTGCTGGCAGACCAGTCACTGTGAACATTGGGAAGAAGCTTATCAAGGGGTACTCCTCATCTGTTGTCTCCGTCTCTGAGATCTGTCCGTCATCCCCTTCATCATCACTGTTTGTCTGCACCTCAATTCCCTCATTGGAACAGGTGATTGAACACCTCGTCTTGCACAGTAACTCTCTTCCCAGTAGGGACACGGGACTTGAATCACAGACTTAAAATCTGTGCAATCCCTGAAAAGTACCAATCTCAACCTGGACCGGATCTGTGATCGAGTTAGTCAGGAGCTGGTTTGCCACTCCTACTACTTTTATTGTAAGCCCCGAAAGAGGCAACTTCGGAACCTCTGCACTTCTAACTGTAGAGCGTGTAGCTCCTGTGTCAACCAGGAATGAAACCTTGTGACCCATCACATTCCCTTGCACGTAAGGTCCTCTTTGATCTACTTCTAGGGACGCTGCAAGCCTACACTCCTCACTGTCTGAGCTCTCATCAGACCATTCATCGTTTATTCCATTCTCACCACGCAATGGGAACTGTTGTACTGCATTATTTTGGCTCATTCCTTGACCTGTGACCTGTTGAGGAAGCATCACCTGTTGCTGTCCCATTGGTGCTAAGGGCAACTGCATTTGCTGTCTAGGTACCACGGGAATCTGCTGTTGGACTTGCTGCATCTGCACCGGTGTACACGCAGCATCTGCACCTGTTGCATGGGTTGGAGACCCTGTATCTGAACCATGTTATTTTGGAAGTTTGGATTCGGACCCCCCGTTCTCGGTCCTTTAACATTTTGGAATGCATTAACATCATTGCTTTGTTGAACAACACCCTCCTCCACCATCATTGGACATTCCCGCTTCCAGTGTCCCACGCCCCCGCAATCATGACATGGTAACACTTTTTTCATCCCCTGCACATCATTTTGAACTACTACAGTATTCAAATCTGGACCACGGTTCACAAACCCTCCTCGACCTCTGCCTCTCACTTGCGCCTGAAACATCTCATTTCCCTGTGGTTGTTGCACCATCTGCAGTAAACCATTTCCCTGCATCCCTGCTTGTGCTGCCTTAATCTGCATCACCATCACCTTCAACTTTCTCTGCTTCAACTCAATCTCGTCGCTACAGTACTTTGCATACTGCAACACCTCATCAATTGACTTCGCTTGCCAAAACATCAAATGATTCTTAATCATCTGGCTAATCTGTGGCCTCAGTCCTTCAACAAACCTGAACACAAGGTGATTCATGTCTTTTGCCTCTATGACCTCTGTACCACTGTAGTGTTTGAACGCCTTTAACAACCTCTCATAGTAGGCATGTATTGACTCTTTGGCCTCCTGAGCCGTTCGATCAATCCTTTGCCAATCAATATTTTGCGGCAACACCTTCTGCTTCAGAAACTCAATCACCTTATAGTAGTACCTCATAACATCAGGAGACGGTGCTCCTATAGCTCTGTCTCTTGCCGGCTCCGCTGTCGGCCAGTTAACACTTCTCTTGCATTCAATCCACAAATCAGCTGGGACTATAATCTCAAACAAGGTATTCAGGTCTTCCCATAGACACTTCACAAGCTTCACAAACCTTTCTGTCTGCTGATACCACTCTATTGGCTTCTCCCTCAGCCTGGGAAAATAATTGGTGAACGGCAGAATGTCACCTCTGGACCATGATACATGGACAAGAACCCCTCCAGCTGTCTCATGGGTAGTATATTTATTGTACCGGTATCAGACACCGGTTTAGCCTGCTGTTGCTCCGAGAAGTCACTTTTCCTTTTCTCTCTTTTCTTTGCCCATCTGCCTTCCCACTTCTCTAAGGCTCCCCAAACTTGTGCACTCTGCAGTATTTCTTTAAGGTCTGCCTTCACTCCAGTAGACCTCATGTGATCAAAATCTTTAGGCTCGAAGTCTAACCTGTAACTCCTCTTCAAATGTTTAGTATTGTCTAAATCTATGCCATATTTGTCTGCCAGATTTGCCAACCTCTGGTGCACTTTGCTCACTTCTTTAGTTATCTTCGGGCACAGATACCTTAATTCTGCTTCAGTATATGATTCTAACCTGTTCACTCCCATGCTCCCTTCAACTAGCTCAGCTGCTTCCATGCCCAATCTCACAAAATTCAGGTATTCCTCTCTTTCCGACTGCTCTGCTGTCGCAGGAGTAGTCTGTGGTGAATTTAACTTGTCTAACCACTCATGCAGTTGTTGCGCAGTTAAACCTTGCAACTAGATATTTCCAGCCTGTATCATTGGTGTTTGCGGCACATTCGCACTTGAGATCTGCAGAGTCAGCAGTCCCAAACCTGAGTGTCTTATGGCATCTGGAGGAACCCCTATCGGACTGAAGTCTAATAGGGATCTCGATCTCTCTAGTGTCTGTTCCACTGGAGTCATCCCTTGAGAGCTCCCTATGAACCCTCCTCTTGTCATTTCTTGGGTCATTACTCCCTGATCACACACACTAGGCTTTGCCTGTGCATACAATAGTACTGGCAGACCAACTGTAATAGGTAGTGATATGGCGGCTGGCGTCTGCCTACTTCCCAAACCCTGTGGAGCATAAGCTCCTATATTCTGATTCATTATTGGTGCTGTGGCTGACTGCGGTCCTGTGACCGAAGTGCAATTCGGTAACAATTGTTGCTGTGCCTGAGGCAGTAAAAGTGGAGTTGGCTCAATCTGCACTAACTTTGGTCTCATATATGCCGGGTCTGACAGCACCATCAAACTCGTAGTAGTTTCCAGTACCGGAACATCAAGGTAGAGCCTCTGAACCGGTGGATGCTGCAACTGTGTCTGCATATCTGGAGCATTAGACACACTGACACTATTCTGTGTCGGAGCTGGCGTTGCAACAGTGTTTACCTGTACCTGGTTTGTTGTTCCCTGGTTTTACAGGACCTGCACTAGTACTTGGTACATTGTCATCTATGGCATATGGTGGTGGTCGATCATGTAACAACTGATTGAGGAACTCATCATCATCTGAGTCATCTGCGTCTGCCCAGGACTTCTTAGTCTCCTTTGCTTTTCTAGAGCCCTTATCCATCTTACAAGTGGCTTTACCCCCTTGCTCTTCCCCTTCTTGAGTTATTGCTGGAAACATTCTAACTCCATCTATTATCTCCCTTCTCCACATCCTGTGTTCACTATCCCACCTGGCCTCCGCTAGTGTCTTTTCTGCTTTCCTCATTCTCCTCTCAAATTTCTGTCGCCGCTGTCGTATAGCCATCAATTCCCAAATTGCTAACGCCTCAACCTTTGCTGGCCTCTGAGGTGGCTTTTGCTCATTTAACGCCGTCCGCAAATTCTCTAAAATCATTATATTGAACGATCTGTGTTCCGGAAACGCCAAACACCCATCTTTCTCTGTTAATTTGCACCATTGCTTTAGCCAAAGACATGGCGCAACTCCCCTCTCCTCCATTATGGCATAAGTATCCTCTGGCGGTGTAGGCTCCCCCACACTCATGGTAATGTACACATCTCCTCTCAAAGCGCTCCTTAGAGCCTTGAAAAACTTCATTTTTTACTTCTTTTATTTTTTCTAACAATCAAATCAGGAAGTGACTTTAATTCCCAGAGCTCTCTTAGCCCACCTTCTCAACCAATTGCCTCTCACGGACGGCTGCTAATCCGTGCGCGACCCTTCTTACTAATCCGACCAATCCCAGCGCAGCTCAAATGACATCACACTTACACCCACTGTGCCTGACAAAGTCTTGCGGCTTGTCTTTCTCACTCTCAATTCACACAAAAACGAATGCAATATATTGCGAGCACTAACAAAAACTCAAATTTGCCGGTTTACTACAGGGAAGGTAACACAATCGCTTCAGAACTTTACAGAGATTTCACTTTAAGCCTCGGCCGCTACTCTCTCCTTCTCAGATCCCGTACTCGCAAGCAAAATTTGACCCGCAAATTCTACTCTCGACTTGTCAATGGTCTGTCCTAGTGCACATTAGAACTCACCAAATCTCCATCAAAGTTTTCATTCACTCACATTGACTCAAAACTCGGCTCGTCAACCACGCCCGATTGACCTATTAAACTGTGCAAATTACAACATAAACCAAGTGTCTCACACACTTATCAATATACTCCGGAGTCTTAGTCCACGCAGGGTCCATACATCACCAACAACTACGGGGACAATTTTTTAGCACAAAGCGCCACACTCACATGAAGTTCGCCGACTTCCCTACTCTCATACTGCAGAGTACACACACTCCTACTAAAACATTACCTGGCCTAAAATTCTCACAAACCTCACAATTCACCTGCGGTATGCATAAGCTGTGCAAGCGCAAACCCTACTTCACTCATACTATCACTAGAACGCCGAGAACATACCCAACTCACTTCGGCAAGCTCTGAGATTCCGGGAAAGTCATTTGGGACTTAGGGGCACATCATCTCTTCAATTTGCATTATTCCAAAAACAATTCTAAAACAATTGTCCCTCGTCCTAGGGCCCCAAAGGGCCGAAACCATTCTCTGCTACCAGAACTGATAACGCGTCCCAAATTTGATAATTTAACTCACTCAGGGACTCGTTTAGGCCAATGAACCTTTTGACCCTGATTGGAGACTCCTCAGGACGAGATATCTATTTAATATCTCAATTTATCGATCAATAACCTCATCAATTTTCACAATAAATAACCAATCAAGCTAATCAATAACATTTAATAAGAATCAAACAAACCATGACCTTTTAGCCATGAATAACCACACAAATCTAGTAAGGTTAAGATATTTATTCCCTATTAGTTACAATCTAGTGTCATGTTTATTAGTCTCAAGATCAATAAGCACATCAAAAGCACTAGAATATGGCAACTTGAATATGACTTTATCACAGCAAAGATCAAGAACATCAGAACAAAGCATGACGTCAACATGAATCAAATTTAGCAGAGTATCATTAGAACATTATTCAACAAAGCAAGAATTCAGTCATTTTTCTATTTGCATTCAGTATTAGTGATTCCTTAACTAACCTCTAATCAGCATCAGCATGTTGGGCTTCATGCAAAACAATTTAGCAACATGAATTTGGAAAACATCTAACTATGGCCTCTATCAAAGGAGCAGTTGGTACCTAGAAAGAAAAGGCAAACAGAAAATTAAAATTTTATCATCAGATAGTTACCCATCCAAATGGGGCAGCATACAGCGTCAGTCTTCGTCCTCAGGACATCAGTCGATTTGCCACCAGCCAGGATAACAGGTAAGACTCAGTAAAGTAGGGCAAAAGGCTCTTCCCTCATAAGGAGGAGAAGTGTGAATCAGGAAAGGGTAAGGCGAGGATGGTTTAAAGTATCAGACAAAAAGTCTCTCAGAAGAGCAAAGTAATGGCTCAACAATGGCAGGATAAGAATGGCAGGATAATGGCTAAGTAGAATGGCTGATTTCTTCTTGTGTCACGTTGTTATATCAAATCTGTCAAACAAGTCTCTAATTTCCCATTGGGCAATATTTGGTGCATCATTATCTCTGTCCAATAATCCGTCACACACCTTTCTACAATTTTCACCTAAGACAGTTCTCACGTAGTTTATTGGCTCCTGTGATTGACGTCTTCAACTGGTTGAATGTCAGGTAAGAAAAGTTACAGTTGTTGCTCCAGTCAGTAGTTCCATTGTCTTCTCCTAGTTCAGGCGACCTTGCACCTGTTGCGAATTACACTGTTGCATTCGGCAAGAATGTCTCCTTGAGCAAGTCGGGTCTCATGAGAAAGAATTAACTACGGTTACACACATATCTCTAGCTTCTGGAAAAGTACAGCTTCACGTCCTTCAGGAAGACACCACATTGCACGTTAGAAAAACACATTTAATATGAGACCAGGCAGCTATTCCCAGACCCTTGCTAACTAAGGCCTAGTGATTAATTTAGCAAAAAAGCTTAATACATAACTCATAATGCTAATATAAAGTCACACATTAGTACAATATTTAATTCATCATTAGTCAGTTTCATTAATCAACGTATACATTGGAGGCCACTCCCCATGGGCACATTTCAAACGTGTGCATTAGTACTGCATTAACACAATTTATGCGGTTTCATTAGACATTATATTGCAAGCTTTCCATGTCAATATTGATTATAAAAGTCACACTCCAGCAAGAGGAAGGGGCCCTGCCCTCTATGGGTTACGAATACAGCCTTCTGAGAGTCACTTTAAAATGGCATTATTTCAGTATTAGGTCCTGAAGACCCCTTTCACACTGGTCAAAAAGGATACCCACAGCCCCTATCCTGGATACTCCGTAGATTTCAGAGGAGTCATATCTGCCCATTCAGGTCAGCCTACATTTGGCTCCTGGGAGACATATCTCTTTCTAGTCACTCCTATTCAAGGCTAATTTCTGGCTGGGAGAAGGTGGAGAGCCAATGCAAATTATATTCCAGGCACTTCAGCAGAGAAAAAAGTAAATTTTCTAAAAAATAAATTCCTTAACATTTATTAAAAATCCGATTTCATAAATGAATTGGATTTTCTAACAAATATTAAAAATCATTGTTTAATTTTCTTTATAGCTGGTCCTATCCTGGGATCCAGAATCAGTACTTTAACATGTGCTCTGTTTTCTACATAGGACAGCTAGGCCTGCCACCGGGAAAATCACTTTTGGGTGCTAGTCACTCTACAGACATGAAAACATTAAATTTCTAGATGTCCAGCGTCTAAATAACATACACTCTGCCTTCTGGGATACAATGCCTACATAGGGGTGACTTATTCATATTGAAAAAATAAGTTTTGGCCTGTCCAAAGGCTGTATTTTGAACTGTCGTATTGCAGTTATTATACTGCAACAGTCAAGCTACACTAGTAGGCCTAAAGCCCTGTTTGCCTGCCACTGTAGTAAATGCATAATGGGTGCAGCAGTCCACTAGAGGCATTTAACATCCAGGCCCTGGGTACACTTTGTACCATATGCTAGGGACGTATAAGCAAGTTAATTATGCCAATTAGGAGTATACCAGTTGAACCATGTTGAAGAGGGGAATACAAGCACTTTACTATTGGTTAGCAGGGGTAAAATGCACAAAGTTCTAAAGCCAGAAGATATATAAGCTCCAGCAAATGGCAAGGAATCTGGGGTCACCACGTCAAAAAGGCAAATTTCCTTGAATCATGTATACATCAAGAAGTTTGTATTCTACATATACTTTATGATTACAAGGTGACATTATTCATTTATTTGTTTATATATTTATTTGTTTACTTTGTTTATGTTTTTAATTAGGGGATTTGTAAAGCCCTGCAAACCACCAAGGCAGCCTCAGAGCTCCTTTGGTTTAGGTATGAATATTAGAGATCAGTCTATATGTATGAGATTACATTTGTCCTAAACCAAGTGATCACATGACAATGGTAGACCAATAGGAAAGTCTGAAAGGGAAAAAGAGAGCACAGTATGTTAAGTGGTGGGGTGTTGTTAGGTGTTTTAAATCTGGATCAGGTGCAGTGAAGGCAGCAGAGAAAGTTATCCTTATGATTGTTTGATTAATAAGTTTATAGCAGTCTTCTGAAACTGATGAAGTCAGATTCAAGTCTTAGATGTTTTGCAAGGAAGTTGCATGGGGTGATTCTTGCTTGTGAAGGGTCCAGTTTCCAAACTTCTTACATCAGTATGAACAAATGGAGAGTAAGTTGCGATTGGTGTATCTTTGGCATATTTTAGATATCTGGATGAGGGATAAGGGAGGAGTAGGTTATACAAGTAGTCTGGTGATCAGTATTGTAATGCTTTGTTTTGTTGGCAAACAACAGGAATTTGGTTCATCTAGAGATGGACAGTGTGATTCTGGAACTCTTTCAGCTTAGATGCAGATTTATCAGTGTGGCCTCCACAGAGGCTGGTATAACAATTATTGCAGAATATCCCCCATGCGAGGAGGATGGTGATTATCTGGGTGAAGTGAAAGAGAGCAAGGACACCTGGAAGTAAGCACAAATGGTGGAAGGCAGCTTTAGTGACAGTGTTAAGGCTGCTGCCAAACAGAACACCAAGTTTATGGTTTTATTATAGAAAAAATAGTGGGTTATGATTGTCAAAGTTTCAGGCATGTAGTATTCCCCTTATAAATTTGACAGCAATCCTGTCCCTCTATTCCAAAACCTTGGAACCTAGGTCAGGGCCAAAATGATTTAGAACAATAGCGTGTTGCTGAAAATTAAAACAAACCAGGTACTAAACCAGGGGTGCCTACAAGTTACAATGCTAATATAGCACAGTGAGCAATGAACTGTCATCAAATAGCGGGATGCAAACTCAATGGTACAGATTATAATGTTATGTTTTTGCCCAGTCTATCATTATCCTAATGTGATTAGTTTTTTCGGGTAGAAATACTTTGTTATTAGTAAACCCAACCCCAAACCATGTGGTAAGTTTTAAATCCTGAGCTTGTACTTGTCCAGACCAAACCGTCTTAAAATAGTCTGCCTACTAGTATGGATGGCATGTGATTCCTACCCCTTGTAATCCTCATTGTTTTATATAAGATTTTCTATAGACTGATTTACACACGAGACATTGTATCTGTATAATAGGTGTGTGATGTAAAGTGCCCCGAAACCTTACACTGGTATGAGTAGCGCTATAAAAACAAATGAAATGCATGTGAGAGAGGGGCTATGGAGAGATGAGGGGCACCTGATGAAGGATGGTAATGAGAGAATCTGTGAAGAAAAAGGTCATTGGCCGGGCTCCAAAAAAGATTGTCACATCAGGGCACCACCAGCGCGACAGCCCGCCCTGAATTTGAAACCTGGAAGTTGTCAAATGCCAGGGGCTCCTCAGCTTTACCTTTGAACTCTCTTTCTGAATCAACTAGACAAGCAGTTCTGCCAGATCCTCCTAAGAATTTTATCATGGATGCAGACGGTGTGCATGGTAGAAGGCGTGCTTAACCTATGTGATTAGTATTTGTCTGGGTGGGGGCCAGAAGCGCAGGTACTGTGTGAAACCAACTGGAGTCACCATGTGCCTCAACAGAAGTCACCTCCAGCTACTGGTATGCTCAACCAAAGTAATGCCATAGACCATAAGGGCTTTGAAGTTAGACACAAGAGAGTCCCTTCTTACTGTACGGGGCTGTGGAGTTTTTTTAGGACGCTTTTATCAGTATGCTCGGCTTTGTAAACTAAATGATTTGTTTTTTCTATGACACCCAGATCTTTTAAGCTTTGTCATGTTTTCAATTAATCATCAATAAACATTGGAGCTGAGTAATCCGGAAAACACTGATTCCTCGTATATTTTCTCATTTACCAGAGGAAAACTAGAAATAAGCATTGTTGTCAGCCCTCGGTAAATACAGGACACCTGCATTATCAGCGTTTACCCGGTTCCCACATTTTTTCTAGATATCATGAGAAATGTTCCCTGCACTAAGATAATTATTTCTATAAACGAATATGGTCAGGCTGAAAAATGCATGCATATCTTTTTTTGGGGCAAAATTACGGTTTGCAAAGCATTTGTATGCACAGTGACAAGTGTTTGCAGAATTTTTGTCTAACTTTTTTTTTACTTTTGTGGCGCTGCTCTACCATAATGGCATTGCACGGGAGACAACCATCACCCTCTTCCTGAAAAGTATGTGTAAGGCAAAACAATTTTGTTAGTGTACTATGAAATGTAAATTGAAGCAAAAGTAACCGTTTTCAGACAAATATGGCGATGCTGAAAGCTTTACATCCCCGATTCTTGGGACCATGGGCGTAGGAAGTGTGGGGGACGTGGTGGATATGTCCCCCCCCCAGATTTTGGAGTGGGGGGGACACGGGGGACAAGGGTGGGGGGGACGAGGGGACAGAAGAATTTTCCCTTCTCTTGTAATTCGCAGGGCCATTAGCACATGAAAGCGCTACCTATACTAGCCCTGCACTTGACCTGTGACCTGGCTCCAGGACACTCGCCCTCTGCCCTTTTGTTGTGCTGCAGCGAACAAGGGATTCTTTCTCACCTTGCCGCCACAGCTACCTGCAGTCTGCACTTCTGAGAAAAAAGGGAGACAAGAGGCCCTTTGTTGATTGCTGTCTGCATCCCGTCCCTCCTGAGCTCTACCCTTCCCTTCCCTTGAAGATCGAACACTGAAGACAGCAGCAAGATTTGAAGAAGGTAAGGAGGTTTGTGTAATTAAATAAAGTATTGCCAAGTAACTCCCTTTCTTTTTAAATACAGCGCTGTGTTGCAGAGTATCTCCCTTTCTAAAAACAGTATTGTTGAGTTACTGTAAGATATGAGCAGGGCAGGCTTTAGCGTGCTAGTGGCTCCCTGTTCGCAAATGTTTGTTAGGGCTCCCCTTTCTTTTGCCTCTCTCTCACTCTCTTCCCTCCTCTGTCTCCAGCTTGCCTGCCCCAGTGCTAATTATTGTCCCCTAAATTGACATCCTGCCCCCCCCCAAAAAATTTCGGTCCCCTGTCTCTCCCTCAGCCTTCCTGGTATTTGTGAAAGCCCGCTCTGAAGGCCAAGGGCTGTCTGTAAACCTCATTTCCTGCCAATGGCCTGTGGATGCAAAGCCAGCACTGTGCAGCTCACATGCTTTACAGGACTTCACAGGCTGTGGTGGAACAGAGTCTGGCACTGCTGGATAGACAGCGGAGAGACCAGCACACAGCATGGGTCCCAGGAAGAACCAGATGGCCTGAGAGATGGACAGGACTAGGTAAGGCAGCTAGGGTGATGCAACCGGTGCTGCCGCACCGGGTGCTGACTTAGGATGGGGGTGCTGCGTTTGCAAGTATATTGTGACTTTAAAAGCACCTGCTGGATGTTCCTTGCCACCAACAGTTTTCGGGCAACAATAAAAATCTTAAGATAATTCCGGTGATTAATGGTCATTCTGGAGAGAGATTGAAGTTTTGTCTAGTGGAAGTTTTGACTCATCATACCGTACAGGGTTACTATGCCTGCTACAAAGGCCGTCTACATGCAGATCACAAAGTGTATATAATGTGAATAGGTTAGTGGGTTACTGCTTTTGTCAGATGCAGAAAAGTACCCTCTTTTTGGCATGGTTACCCCACGTTTTGCCTGTTGTCAGTATGTTTTGACTGTGTTCACTGGGATCCTGCTAACCAGGACCCCAGTGCTCTCTCCCATTAAATTTGGTTGCTTGGACCACACACACTCCACACTTGGCATACTGGTTCCCCTTATAAGTCCCTAGTATATGGTACCCAGGTACCCAGGGCATTGGGGGATCAGAGGTTCCCCATGGGCTGCAGCATTTATTATGTATTAAGCCATCCATAGGAGCCCCTGTAAACTGTGTCTGCAGGCCTGCCATTGCAGCCTGCGTGAAAAAGGTGCATGCACCCTTTCACTTCAGGTCACTGCACCAGGTCACTGTATGTCACCCCTATGGTAGGCCCTCCTAGCCCAGAGGGCAGGGTGCAAGTACCTGTGTGTGAGGGCACCTCTGCAGGAGCAGAGGTGCCCCCACGAACTCCAGCTCCATTTTCCTGGACCTCGTGAGTGCGGGGACGCCATTTTACGCTTGTACTGGACATAGGTCACTACCTATGTCCAGCTACATAATGGTAACTCCGAACCTGGGCATGTTTGGTAACAAACATGTCAGAATCATACCCCAATACTATTGTCAGTATTGATTGTATGATTCCATGCACTTTGGGGGCTCCTTAGAGGATCCCCAGCATTGCTCCTACCAGCTTTATGGGGTCTTCCGGACAGCCCACGCTGCTTCCACCCCTCAGACAGATTTCTGCCCTCCTTCTGCTGCTTGAGCAGATCATGCCCAGGAAGGCAGAACAAAGGATTTCCTTTGGAAGAGGGAGGCAACACCCTCTCCGTTACAAGGCTTGGGAGGGGTAGCCTCGCCAAGCTACTAGTATGCTCTGAAGGGCACATTTGGCGCCCTCCTTGCATAAAACAGTCTGTACCAGTTCAGGGACCTCAGCCACTACTCTGGCGTGAAACTGGACAATGGAAATGGCGTAACCACTCCCCTGTCCATCACCACCCCAGGGGTGGTGCCCAGAGCTCCTCCAGGTGGCCACTTGATTCTTCCATCTTGAATCCAAGGTTGGCAGAGGCCTCTGTGAGAATCTGAGTGGCCAGGTCAGGGAGGTGACATCACAGCCCCCTCCTAGATGGTCACCCGGCTAGGTGACCAATCCCCCTTTCTGAGCTATTTTGGGTTTCCCTCTTGGGTGGGTCCTCAGATTTGATGTGCAAGATTCCAGCAGGACTCCTCTGCAATGTTTACTTTGACTTCTGGCCACTGGAACCGCAACTGGACTTCACAGAAACCTACAATCTGCAGCTCCAGGGACGACTTCGCCACGCAACATTGTTTCTCTGACTCCTTCCAGCAACTGCAACATTTGCCCAGCTGTGCTTCCTCTGAGGGCAGCAAGTCTTCAGTCTGCATGAGAAGAAAGAAGGAAAATTCCTTGGAGTGAAGGAGTCACTTACCTGCATCCGCAGGCACCAACTGCAACAACAACCGGCTGCATGGATCTCCTCTCCTCCTGAGCTGCATGGATCCTGCATCAGGGGTGGTAGTCTGGAGTGGTGTCCTTGGTCCTCTCTACCAGCTGCCCAACTTTGGAGTAGGTAGGTCCTTGCCTTCCCATGCAGGACAGTAGCCCCATGCACTGCGTCTCTTGCAGCTACCAAGGCTTGTTGTTACCTCCTCCAAGGGATCTTCAGGCTCCGTGTAGCCTCAGCACCTGGCACTCTTCTCTGTGAAGCACAGCCCTCAACGTGTTTTATCTGTGAAGTAGGAACTCTGTTCATGTGTGCTGTGGGCCTCTCCACAGCTCCTGGGCTCCTTGCCTGTAGGTCTTCTGTGGGGGCTGCCTCTCCTCCTCCAGACTCTCTGCCTTGCTGATGGTCACCTGGACCTTGCTGGTCCCCGGCAGCTCCACTTTTCTCCTACTGCGACATTTGCTTTTGCCAAGGCTTGTTGGTGGGTTTTCCACACCACAGACTGACTGCAATTCTTCATCTGGCATGGGACGTCGACTGCATCACCTAGGAACTCTTCATCTGCTCCAGTGCTGCATTGCTGACCATCTTCGTCTCCCCATCGACCAACTCCTTCATCCACAGATGGGTGGGTAGTGGCTCCTGCCACGACTGGACCATCCTACGTAAACTGGACTTGGTGCCCTTCTTTTCCAGGTCTTACTCTTCCAGGATCCACCTCTAGTTTCTTGCAGTCTTGTCTGCGTTTTGCAATATCCTTCTCTGTAGTCCTTTTGGTGGGTCAGGGAAAAAACAGTAACTTACCTCTTTTCTCCTGGTCGCTGGGGGGCACTCTGGTACTTACCTTTGGGATTTCCTAGTTCCTCCAGCTCCCCTCTACCATTTCCACTTCCTTGGGTGGGGACCCAGCTTTTGCATTTCACTTTCTTAGTATAAGGTCTGGTCCCCTCTAGGCCTTCAGCATTGCCTACTGCTTTTCACTGTTTTCTATTGCTTTTTTTGCCAATTTGTGATTGCTGCTGTACATACAATAGTGTGTTACTTACATCCTATTGGAGTATTGCCTATCTAGTGTTTTAGTGTTTGTGTTACTGTAATAAGGAACCCTTATTTTCGTAACACGTGTTTCTTTCATGTGTGTAAGTGCTGTATGACTACAGTGGTACTGCATGATTTTTGCATGTGTCCTAGATAAGTCTTGGCTGTCCATCCACAGCTACCTCTAGAGAGCCTGGCTTCTAGACACTGCCTACACTTCACTAATAAGGGGATACCTGGACCTGGTATAAGGTGATAATACCATAGGTACTCACCACACACGAGGCCAGCTTCCTACACCAGAGAGCTCCTTTTTCGTCCCCTGCAATTTATAAATGAAAACTGAATATAGAACAGTGAGCAATGAACTCATCAAAGAGCTACATGCAAACATCAAGGTATAGATTAGAGCGTCATGATTTCCCCCCACTTTTTGATTAACTTAATGTTGCAAAACAAGTTGATTTGAGCGCAAATCAGTTCTTATTATTAAAGAGAGCCCCCATCCATGGTGTTATGTTTTAAATTCTGAGTTTGCGCTTCTCCAGATAAAGCACTCTGAAACTATACCTGCTACCAGTATGGATGACCTGTGACACCTACACCTTGTAGTCCTCTGTCTTATGTAACATTTCATATACACTGATTTACACATATATGATGATTGTCTCTGCGTAATGTCTGTGTGATGTAAAGTGCTTTGACACCATAGACTGGTATGAGGGATGATTGATGGAACAACACATGCGTATATCGTGCATGCCTTAACATCGGGGTCTCAATAATGACCGTGTCTTTACTACGCATGCCTTTACAACAAATTTCATTGTAAAAGCATGTTTGGTAAAGGAACATGCGTGGTAAATTCTCCCTAACCTGCCCCCTTACACCTGATACCATACTCCACCCATCCAAGGCCTTAAAACTGCCCCTGCCCTGAGCCCTAAACCCCTCTGCCCTGAGCCTTAAAAGTAACCCTGCCCTGTCCTAAAAACTACCCCGACCCCCACTCTGAACCATAAAACCTACCCTGAACTGCTCTAAAACCTACCTTGATGCCCCTGCCCCCACCCTGAACCCTAAAACCTACCCGCTCTGTCCTAAATACTACATGACCCCGACCCTGTACCCTAAAACCTACCCCACACTGTCCTAAAACTACTTGAACTCCATGCACTCCCCCTGACCCCTAAAACCTACCCCACCCTGTCCTAAAATCTACCCCAACCCTACCCTGCCCTAAAAATGACCCCAACCTCCCAACCTCCTACTCTAAACCCGACCACAGCCCTACTTACCTCTCTCTCCTCTGCGTCTTCCTGTTCCACTCAGACAGCTAGACCGCTCTCTATGCTGTAACCACGCATATGTGTGGTAAAGATATGTGTGGTAAAGGCATGTGTGCTAGACCCATATTTGTGGTAATGGCAGCGTGGTCAATGCATTGCATTGCATTGATTGCGTTGTAAGGGATATTTCCCAGTATGAGTGGTGCTATAAAACGAATGAAATGCATCTGAGAGAGAGTGGTGATGGATAGTAGTGAGGGAATCCGTGGCAGAGGTGGTCACTGGGGGGCACCAACAAACAATGTCGCATAGGGCGCCACCAGCACTAAGGCCGGCCCTATCAGACAGCACAGCAGTTCACAGGAACGCGGCAGCACAGAGACTGCCAATTGACAGTCAGACAAGGACCTCGCAGCAATCATAGGCCTCACTGGCCTTCATAGGCAGGCAGAGACCCAGAGACTGACACAGCCTGACTAGTAAGAAAGCTCCCAACAGGCAGCACAGTGCATGGCAGGCAGCACAGGAATAGACAGGAAGCACTGCGCCCAGCAGGCAGTACAGGCCTCTTAGGACTTCACACAGGCGAACAGCATCACAGAGCCTGTCGCTGCCTAACAGGCAGCAAAGGGCCCAGCAGACAGGGAATTGCAGGCCACACAGGATTCGACTGGAAGCGACCGCCTTTCCCATCTCCCCCCACCACGGCAACCCTTCTGGGTGCAAACTTTGTGCAGAGAGCCCACCTCAAGGTTGTCCCTGTCCCCCCCAGAAATTTAGTGTCTCCTACGCCCCTGCTTGGGACTTCATGAAAGAAAACAGTTCACGTGTTTTTTATGTGCACGCACATAATTTCATTATGAGGTAACTGGATTTTTGCAATGTTTCTTAATATTTCATATGGTGTCTTGTCTTCTTATGGATGTATGTTTCATTGAATTCTCAGAAGGAACATTTCAGAGATCTCACTTAGGCATTTCTGGGGTGTGGCGAAAGTAAATCTTCTCTGCTCAGGAATGTGAATTTGAAAGCTTAGCAATGGAATAAACAAGCAAACTTTGATGGCTTTGTCGAACTTTCGTCATGCGAAAATCTCCCTTCCCCCCAACCAGGGTGTCCCATGCAGGAAGGGCGTGAAGTTACAACTCTATATTTTTACTTTTAAAAGCTCGCAAACTTAAAACAAGCGAATTTACCCATTGCACAGCTTCGCAACTTCGCAAGTGCCTGAATATTTCCACAGAGTGAGAGCGGCTGTTAGCTGATAGGCCTTCTTGCACACATCCCAAAACCTTTTTTTTCTAGCAAAGATTAGTTTTTAACTGATGCGGCAGTTCTGAACTAGTAGACAACATGGAACTGCTGTTCTCATCTTATTTAACGAAGTGCCAGAATGGAGTGTTCACAAACTGCTATGCTATTTTGTACAAGCATCTGCACCACTCTTAACAGTGTGCATAAACAAATGGCTGCTTAAACCTATCAGAGATGTACCCCTTCATGAAGCAGAAAGGTGGCAAGGAATAATAATAATATGGATATTGGTATTATACCATGACTCTTTCATTAGGTGAGTAAGTCGAACATAAAAAACACAGCTTCAGGAAAATATAATCCAACATTGGAACTATCCATGCGTACGATGTTTGTCCTGGTGTTGTATGTCAAGAGACATTTGGAATGGGTTGATGGACATTGCTGTCTCAATTGAAAGGAGAAAGTGATAGGTGGGCTTACATCTACGTGTGAGACAAACACATCAGACCTTAATTTCATCCCTTCCATTCCACAAAAGGGCACTGCTTATACAAATCACCAAATAGTGGTGGAAGTGCATACATATTTGTAGCCTGCAATACGTGGAAGCAAACACACTCCAATAATTATCTATCCATATGTCTGCTTGGGAGATTGGCCTCCCATGGTCTGGGAATCGTTTTTGTTGTAGTTGCAGGGCAGGCAGGTGTTACAGGGCCCAGACTGTAACAGTCAGAGTCTTTGACCCCTTTAACGAACTATTGAGCCCAAAGTGACCACTACGTGGCAGATTTAAGAAAAGTGGCACTGCACTGGGTGCAGCGCCACTTTCCTTGCACCCCTTAGTGCCCCTCCACCACTATGTGTGTGCCGTATTTAAAATAAGGTAGGGGGCAATAGTGTCAGAATTTCTGACGATATTGATGTACTGTTCAGGGTTAGCGCCAGTTTTGACGCTAACCCTGATCAGTATATAGGGGCCCATTGAAAACAATGGCATGCCCCCCTTTAACGCCTGCTCTGAGCAAGTTTTAAAAATGCAGAAAAAAATGATGCAAAGAAATCTTTTAGATTTCTTTGCGCCATTTTTTTGGCCCCCCTAAAGGAGTAGGTGCAGGCATAATGTGGTGAAGGGGTTGCAAAGTAGCGCAATGCATGCATTGCGCTGCTTTGTAAATAGGGTGAGGCGATTTTGGCCTCTTTAGGCCACATTAGTGTAAAACAAAAATCACTCTAATGTGGCACAAGGAGGCACTGGGCACTCTTAAATCTGGGGCCAACTAATTTCTTCAGTACTTGAGCCACAGACTGCAAATTCAAGCAGTTCAAGGCTTCCTTAGTGAAGTGGCTTGGATTAGAAATCCAGAACTGAATAAACATTCAATAACAGTTAATATTTCAAGGTCTAGTCAGTGTTTTTACTTAGAAAAGGAAAAGTTATTTACTTCAGAACACAGCACAATACTGTACATACTCTTGTTAATGTATTTCAAGTGTGGCACAATTGCACATAACAATTACTGTGGCTTGGATGTCGCTTTGACTGCTTCACTAGGAGAATTATTAAATTGTTGCACAATGACGTTTGCTTTCCTGGAGAAATTAGTGGGTTTTGTTGGAGTACTGGCTTATGGTTTTGAGTGCTGTGAGGCCCTTGTGGGTAGCCATGCGCTATATAAATACAAATTAATTGAATTGAATTTGATACTCTTGATGAGGTTAACTCAATCCCACATCATTGTTTTCCCTCCCCTTAGCAACTCACACTTGTAGAGAACCAGGGACCAGATGTGTTATTTTACCAAATAGCGATGACCTAATTGAGATTTCTGTGAATCGCAATTACGTAATCGCTATTTGTATGTATGAAACTCCAGGAGTTTCATTTAGCAATTCCCAGTGGCTCGCAAATCGACCTACCTCATTAATATTCATGAGGTAGGTCACAATTTGCGACCCATTGTGAATGGTTATAATCACAGGAATGGGGCCTGCTGTTCTCAGCAGACTACAATGTCTGTGATTGCTTTTAAATAAAGCAATCTTTTTTTTAAATGCAGCCCATTTTCCTTAAAGGAAAACGGGATGCATCTAAAAAAGAAAAATGAAAAGTTTTCTTTTCATTTTTTAGGAGTAGGCAGTGGTCCGTGGGACCACTGCCAGATCTTAAAAAAATGTTTTTGCATGCATTCACAAAGGGGAAGGGGTACCTTGGGGACCCTTCCCGTTTGCGAATGGATTACCACCTACTTGGAGTAGGTGGTAAAATGCGAATGTTTTGCTGTCGCATTTCGGTCACAAAACATTCCTACATACCGCTGCGATTCGGTATTAGGAAGGGACGCCCTTGATACGCCCCTTCCCAATACCGAATTAGTATGTAGTCGCAATTCCCATTTGCGATTCGGTAACAAGTTACCGAAACAAGTTACCGAATTGCAAATTGGAATTTATACAAATGGCCAGACTGCGTTGTATATGATCACAAAAATGCATCATACATCTGTCCCCAGGTTGCTGGTGGAGGTAGGGGTAGCAATACTCCGGTTTGTGTGTATGTTCTCATATGGTTCACCAAGTGTGATCACACTGACTTTTCCCCAGAACAGTAAACACTGAAATGGTCTGTTTTGGTACACAAGCCCAAACTGAGTTTAGCCTGCCCCAGTGCGAGTCTTGGAGAGGACATGCTCAGGTAATGCTGCTAATGGCCAGGGGAATCTTGTCAATTCCAAACACAAACCAAACAAAATGAAGCAATGATGAAAAGGTGGAGGTTGATGCCTCCACTCTCTGTGGAAAGTTACCCCTGCCTTGTGCAACACCGCTTACTTTAGTACTTCAGGATGAATACCGGCACAGTTTCTTAGTGCTAAGTGCAAAGTGGTCACATCTACTATATTGTTTTTGGCAGGAAACCCTTGTCGCAGTCCTTTGGGATCCATTTGTAGATCTTCCAGAGAAGTCAGAGTGTGTGAGCTGAGTCGAAACCTATGATGCCAATTTGCAGCACAAGGGATTACTGAGGGAAACGTTTTGGGCCATTTCCCTAATTAGTGCAGAATCAGGATTAAGGGGTTGATTATGAGTTTGGCCGACCCGTGACTGCCATGTTGGTGGTCTGACTGCCAAAAGTCTGGGAGAGCAGACTGCCGTATTATGAGTTTGGTGGTCAAGGAAAAAGAAGACCGCCAGTGGTCAGCCGCCACCGCCAGGCAACACAGACTACCGTGGTCTTCTGGAAGCAGAAACAGGCCGGGGGGGAGACCATGTTTCTGCCAGACCTATTACAAGGTTGCACACCACCAATGTAACTACCGCCGTCCAACCACCACGGATCAGCAGGCGAAATCTAGCAGGTTAAAGGGAGACACTCACCTGCATACAGCAATACACGTACCGAGCGACCACGGAGACATTCCTAAAAGTCATGCCGCTGCTTGACGAAAGACAACAAATTCAACGCTGACGTGGATGACACAAACCGTAAGTAGACACACCTACCTGTATTATTACCATGCATAACAAAATTGTACCGCTACCAAACACATTATAGATCTATCATTCTGGATACACACACTCACATAATGCATCACAGACACCCACACATTCACAGCATGCACACTTCAGCCAGCACCCACACACACTGCACGGCAATACACACATATATGCACAACTTCACAATTTAGGATTAGGGACACTGAAGGCCACACAGCATACACACACACAGCAACAACAACACAACTACTGCACATATACAAATACATTCCACAAACACACACCGAACACAGGCCAGGGAATGGCCACACATACAACACACATATACATCCATCTGCCATGGCACACACACAACACCACCATCAAACAACAATGCAATCAACACACATATCATACACACTCATAAAACAATGGCCCACAATGCCATACCCAATGCACACAGAGATAAATAGACAAATGACACAAAGCGCACCACCATAACAGCTGCACAGCTGCAATGGGAGCAGCAGGACCATGCTTGGAAGGAGGCTGCATTGGGAACATATCATGTTGAACAAAGGCCCCAAACAACATATGCACAACAGTTGCCCACAATTGAATATCAGAGACAAGCAATACCAATATCAATTGTCATGCACAGTCACACAATGGAGGTGGCGAAAGGCAAAAAAGCACACAACTCACACTCCATGGGACATACCCCTACACCAACCAGCTGCAAGGGACACACACCTATATGGACACACGTGCACTCAAATGCAAAGCAAATTATCACAACTCAACACACTCCAGGTCTCCACTGACAACACTCAAGAACACACACACCACATGCAGACAATAGCCTATCAAGGGACAATTCATACACCATACATGCCTACATCAAAACACACAAAAAGAAACTCATACCACTACAAACACAACACAATGCAATGACACCAACATTGCAGCTGCACACACATACCCATCACACAAGACTCACACTACCCCTGGGAGACAATAGCACTGCACACAAACTCACTTATTTAAACAAAACACCACATGGAGCAGCAAGCAGCATAAACACACACAACTACAGGCACACAATCAATGTCAGCCAGGAAGAACAGATACCTAGGGAAGGAAATGCAGGACAAAGGTTTATCAGAAACATTAACAACTGGTTGGGTTTTGATAAATTGAAAAACATGTTAAAAAAGCCATGTCCAAGGCCATAGGCCAGTCCACAATAAATAAGAGCCAAAAGGCAAAGTCCTGGGCCCCTAACTCATCTCCTGCCTGTCAAGTAACCTCCATGGGTAGGGACAGCAAGGGGGCAGGCAGGCACCTCAGTGATTATCGGGTGGATGAGGGGGAGTTTGGGTTGAGGAAAGTTGGGTTTGGGCTTGAGAGAGGGAGAACCTTCTTGAGAGAGGTTGACTTCTTCTTGGCGGGGAAGGATGTGAGTGCTTGCAGGAGGGCATGGGAGGCCTTGGAGATAGAAGGGATGGCTTTGGGAAGGGACACAGACCTTTTGGGGGTGGTACGGAGGGGAGAACAGGGGTAAGGCAAGCTCACAGAGGAAAAATGTCTTTAACACACGGGGACGGTCATCAGAATGGGGTCAGGATTTGGAGGTTGAGGGAGTGGTTGTGTGACGTGTCAATGTGGATGTTTTGGGTGTGCATGTTTGTGGAAGGTGTGCTTGTGTGTGGGGGGTATCTGTTGGGTGGGTGTCTGAGGGTGTTTATGTGTTTGAGGCTGAAGGGGTGGAGGTGCTGGGAGATGCAGTGTTGTGTGGGTGGGTGTCTGTTGGGGTGATGACTGCAGGTATTTTGGATGTGCTGCATGTAGGTGTGTGTGGTTGTGCTGTCTGTGGGTGTGGTGACTGGGATGGATGTCTGAGGGTCTGCTGGGGTGGTGACTGCAGGTATGATAGGTGTGGTGGTTGGATCAGTGACCGGTGATGCGGTGTCTGTAGGTGTACCAGATGTCATGTGTGTGATGCTCGGGGTGGGAGGTGTCAGGGGAAGTGGCGAGTGTTGCTGTGTCTGCAGGTGAATCTTTTTTGTGTGTGTGCCAGTGGTGTGTCTTGTGGTGGTTATGTTTGTGTGCACTAGCCTTGTCTTTTGAGGTGGATGCATGCAAGTCTAACTGTGTGCTTTGGGTGGGTCAGGGAAGGGGGGATTGGGACTGGGAAGAGGAAGGTGGAGTGGGGACGGAAGACAAGGTGTGACTGGCTGTCATCAGTGTGGAGGCCAGAGCCTGTAATGATCTCTGTAGGCCAGAGATTGCCCCATGAATGCCCTCCAGGAACGCATTGCATTGCTGGATCTGGCTTGCCAGTTCCTGGATGATATTCACGATGGCTGTCTGACCCACAGAGATCGACCACAGGAGGTCAATAGCCTCCTTACTGAGGGTAGCAGGGCTAACAGGGGCGGGGGCAGAGGTGGCTGCGGCAAAGGAGATGCCCACCCTCTTGGGTGAGCGTGCAAGGCAACTGGGTGGGGAGCAACAGGGTGGGCGATGATAGAAGGGGGGCTGTGGACAAAGATGGTACTGGGGTGGTCCCTGGTGGATCCGCCACCACTAGGGAGTGGCCACTGGAGGAGAAATCTGAGGATGTAGAGCCAGATCCTGTCTCCCCGTGGCACTCTCCTTGCCTTCTGGGCCACTAGGTCCCTTGCTGTCGTTGGTCTTGTGACCTGAAGTCCCATGGCCAGAAGTTTCCCCACTTGGCTCATCCCTGTTGCCTTTGCCTGCTGGTACTGATGCTGCAAAAAGAAGATGAAGTAAGGTCATAACATGTACATGATGACACATCAATCACAGCTCTGAGAGACAAAACATACCATCATGTCAATTGCCACCACCACATGAAGTTAAAGCAAAGTGGCACCATCATGTGCCAATACAAAATCATGCATGCCATCTGGAATCACAAAGGTAGCACATGAGCAAATTTTTGTCTCAGATAAGTACAATAGCATAGATGAAGTCTAGCTACCACTCTAACCATAACACAACTAGGTGGCCACTCCACAGCAACCTTGTGCCACATGCAGCCCACCACATGGAACCATTAGCCATCAATTTGATTACATTGTAAGGTACTCTACCAATTACACTGACACAAGCCTATGCACACATCTAACTTGCACCAATATGATGTCTGAACAATAAGGGATGTTGGTAAGGAAAGGCAGACAACACTGGTTCAAACATGCCATACCTGGATTAGGTGACATGGAAACATCATTGTCACTATGGACACTTCACAACAATGTACAGCTCCACAAGTCACACCTTTTCAAAATAAGTCAAGGGGGTAGTAGCACGGTCACTCAGATGTGCACCACATGTGGTTTTGCATGGAACAATAATGAAGTCAGGTCCCAAACCTCATGGAGAGATGTCTCCAAAATACACACATGAATGGTCCCGTTAGGCCCAGGATATCCCCCACCAATGTCTTACACCCATTTCCATGTTTACTTCTGAGCGTGGTTGTAGTAGACAACTGTACCATGCAGGAAGGAGGGACACAGACCTTACAATCACTATCAGGAGGATACAAAATTGCTTTACAATGAGAATTAACATCACTACCCACACTTCAAACGTGACAAGCATGGCATCTGTCAGTGGATGAATCCCTGACCCCAAACACATGTCATGCAAACATCACTGCAAGTCAATCCATGATGCATCCATACAGTCAGGGCATTATTCCCAAACAACACACAGATACTGTGCACCTACAACTACCATACCACATCAAGGGTACAAATCATCATCAAGAGGATCAACACCCTGCCCTTACCTGTCAAGTCTATCAAAGCTACTGCAGTTACACATGACTAATAACATACTATTTAGCATGAGTGTTTCTGTCTGACTCCATATAATGGTGATACAGCCTTGTCAGTAACTGGACAACCATTGCAGATGTATCTAAATAACAACAGGACACCATTAACATATATGTAAGAGTTTTTCAAAATCATCCCATATGTATGGCTAGCACATGCCATACATTTACTGCATAGATATGTATCCTAGTGGGAATGGAGCACATGTTGACACGTTGGCAAAGTTATGTTTGCTACACTGATGACACAGCACCCACATTCCCCACTTACCAAGGAAAATAAGTATGTTACTGCTGCCACAATTTTACCATGTAAGTCATGTCACATGTATGACGGACACCAATTTATCACAGACTGCTGTGAGGCACCAACACCCAAAATACAATGGAAACAACTTGCACCTTGCTTGCAGATGTCGACCTACACTTATCCCCAGACACATGACGATGACACTGACCCACATCCTTCTTACATTCGGACTGTAACATTTGTCAGGAGTGATCTGTTGGTGGAAACTAACAACCACCAGGGCAGTTAAAACAGAATATCTGAACACTAAACACAGTCATATCTGCTCCTTGCTGGGCAATTCATTCAGGGTTCACCATAGTTTAGTCCTAGGTCCCAGCTCCAAAAGCACGTGCACACCAGTTGGAAACACATGGCTTGTCTACATCAATTTCTAGAAGATATTTGACACATGACACATGCTACATTGTCAAGGGGAGCAGTCTGTCCCTCACTTATTCACCTGCTGAAGGTTCAATCATGATTTTTCCTTGTACTCACCTCCTTGTGGCTACTGTGCTGGCCTCAATTGCCCAACCAAGCCCGGATAGGCCACTGTCAAAATGCGGGCCGTTGGAGTGGGGGAGTCATAGTCCGACGGGCATCCCGTCCTCCTTGGGAGAACATCTTCATCTGGGCATCTCTGGTCTTCTGTGCCCAGCGTCTTCGGTCCTGCCACCTCTTCCAAAAGTGGGCACTCCACCAGCTGTGGACCCCCAGGGTCCGCACCTTCTTGGCGATGGCTCTCCCAAAACCTTTCTTCTGATGGGTGTTGACCTGCATTGATGCAAATGACAAGCCAAAGTCCACAAGTCCCATACAAAATGGCTGAGTCACATACATGTCAGTGCACCTAGCTAATGACATCATGTCCTGACCATTCTGTCTACCTGTGGTACATAGCTTGCATTGGACACAGGGACATGACTGCAAACACTCCCCATTTGGGTGCACTACACACTTCTCAGCTAAGGCCCTGCACTGGCCAGGTAGAAAATCAGTGACTTTCGTGGGACATGAGCTAATCCATGACATTGACCAGGAACACAATGGAAAACATCTCACAAAGTGAGGTGACAGGTAAAGTATACTGCAATCAACGCACCAAAACATCCACTACCTCTAACTATCACCCCCGGCATACAGACCTGGCATGTAACAGCACCAGCACGCCTACATACATGCTTTGACCACATTGAAGGGAGAGACATATTGAGCACACAAAGATGCACGCCAGTTCATGTGTGGACATGTGCAGATACAGATGCGGGCATCTGCTACTTCTGGTGGTGGTGGTCTGTGTGTCTCAACATTAAGGTACACACATCCACACATGTGTGTTCACAAAACCTATATTACTGAAAGAGAAACCTGGCCATGCATTGCTCACATTTTGCTTCATAACCATAACCACAGAGTCCAATATCATGGCACATCACTCAGCAGCACACTGCCTGCAGATGTGCAATGCCTAAAATAAAAGGTGCCTGCACTGGACACATCAGAGCTGGATGAAAGAGACAACAGGGCTGTGAGATCAAGGGACCTGTCGAGGCTATGTGTCACACATTGTCAGAGATGAAATGAGCACATTAGGAGCAGATTATGACCATGCCCCAAATGCATTTCCCATAGTAATCAGTGAGCATGGGCTCAAGAAGCTGTATATTGGCAGTGAGGCATGATTTGGCATTATCACTTGCTGTCCAGGGATACAGGGAGTGGGCACAGTGCCACACTTGTAGTGGAAAAGGGAATCAATACCATCCCAGATGTCCAGTTATGGAGTGAGTGACAATACACAGGCCCCCTTCTCTGTAAGCTGAGCAGACATACCTGCACAATACACCATGTCCAAAAAATCACATGCATCACAGTACATCATGTAGCCTACATTGGCGGCCTATGTGCAAAGCTGAGTGGCACAGTGAGTCATTATGTGGCTTCAGAAAAACAGTCCAACAAGGTCAGATGTGGCCAGAGATCACTGTGCAAACACAGAAAGAGCTCAGATGGTGGCCAACCAACACATACAACATGCATTCAACCCTCCTGCTGTCATGCAATCACATGTGACTACACATTATAAACATCTTGTGACAAGATTACGCTGGGGATGGCTGTCATAACACCTCACCTAGCCATCTGCATCAAACGCAAGTTGATTCAGGTAACACTCAAGGCACACTCACCACATTGTCTCAGGACTACAAACCTGCCACTTGACATAGATACATGCCCATTGACTCAACAAGTAATGCACATTGACATCACCTACAGGGCTTTGCAGACACATACAAACTGGCCTTAAGCCTTGGATGACTAATGCTAATATAAGTAGAGGCACAGAGAAAAGTGTGCACATGGTGCACTTACCTGCTCCTCTGGTGCATCATAGAGCTGTTCATACAAGGGTAGGACCTCCTCTACCAGCTTCTCCAGCTCTTTGGTTGAGAAGGCAGGGGCCCTATCACCTGTAGGACTCGGCATGATTACTTCCAGAGGCGGTACACAGCAGCTCAGGTCGTGGAGGTCTTGCTGGCAGAGTCAAGTAAGAGAATCAGTAGAAAATGGCGGCCACGTCCGCCACGTATGTGACCGTCACTGCCAGTGGATACTGCCGTTGACCCAAGACCGCTACAGGCAGCAATGTTATCCTATGGTAGTGTCCAACTACTGCCATACTGACTTCCACAAGCGGTTGCAGGCGGTTTCCAATGTCCAGTGGAGTAGGTCAGGCAACCAACATTTTAGAGGCATACAATGCAATTATATGGTATATTTTGATGTGTCACAATTATAAAAATGAAGTCCTGGCAAATATTGAGGGCTGGCCTTGTCCTTCCACGTAGGTTAATTGTTTCTGTAATGATGTAGGTATGCGGTCATTGCAGATATTACAACACTATTAGGGCACAGCCAACACCCTCTCCCCCATGTGTAATCCATGATTTGGGGAATAGAATCACAGGCAGTTTATGGAATAATTTGGACATGAGGTTGCTGTCCAGATAGAGGTTTTACAGACATACATAGATAAGCAAGGCCTTACAATTTTACAAATGTGCAAGTGTTAGCTCTTGTGTGTGTTGTGTATCATGTTTACAGTGACTCACATGACATGACACATTTCATATCTGACATGTATTATGTAAATTGCTAGGGACACATTGAGTGACTGCCTTTTTTTCTTTTTGGCCCACATAGTTACCCTGGGAGGAGAAGGATTAGACACCCTCCTGTGTACCATCCACTAGCAGACTTGCAGACCATGGAGAACAGACATTTCATTCAGATATGCCACCTGGATAGGCAGACAATCATGGATCTATGTCATTTGGAGCCAGATCTGATGCCAGCCATACATCATCCAAATAGCATACCATCCATAGTACAAGTACTGTCAGTGTTGCACTTCCTGGCCACAGGGTAATTCCAAAACACAGTGGCCCTATCTGCTGGGATGTCCCAGCCTATGTTCATTTTAGTGTTGAAGAATTTTCTCTCAGCAATGTTGAAACACCTGGACAGGTACATTTGTTTTCCTCAACATGAGGAATTTGCCCATGTGAAAGCAGAGTTCCATGGTTTGCCACACATCCCACATGTTGTGAGAGCCATTGATGGTACCCATGGAGCCCTAGTTCCACCCCATGGCAATGAACAGGTCTATTGCAACAGGAAGAACTTCCACTCAATGTCCAAGTAGTGTGTTTGGCAGACTTCTTAATTTCCCTAGTCTGTTCCCAGTACACAGGTTCAGTCCATGATGCCTTCATCATGCAGAACAGTGCAGTTCCCAAGCTGATGACACACCTGTACCCTGAGAGGGCCTGGCTGTTTGGTAAGTAACATATGTCAAGCGTGTTGGCATGCTATGTCTGCTCTGTAAGAGGTCGCTCTGGACTGATGATTGCACACATGTCACATTTCCTTACAGGGGATTCTGCCTACACAAACCATCCCTAGTTGTTGACAACGTGAGGAACCCAACTACGCCAGGGGAAGTCCGTTTGAACGAGGCACATGGAAGAACATGTGTTGTGGAGCGGGGTCTTGGGCTTCTGAAGGCAAGATTCCGGAGCACAGACAAATCAGGCGGAGCTCTACTCTACTCACCCGCAAAAGTTTGTAAGATCATTGTGGCCTGCTGCATGCTTCACAACCTTGCCTTGAGGAGAAACATCCCATACATCCCTGATGAGGGGGAGCTGCCAGTGCCACCGTGTGAGCCTCTGGAAATGCTGAGGATGACAGTGATGAGGATGAAGGTGGAGACATGCGTGCAGATCTCATCAATCAGTACTTCACTTGAGTGTAAGTGTGTAATGTTATGTGATTACTGTGACTGCATGGGGTACTGTAGGAGTCAGAATTTGTGGAGAAGAGTATCTCTGTCACAATAAGACAGTGCATCTCATGTTATGCATCAGACAGCCAAAGTTTGATGGCTACATCAGACTTGAATATGTGCCTCTCTTGAGGATCCCCTTTGTTTGGGGCAGTCACATTGCACAGTCAGAGAAACAACATAAGTTTAAAATCACGTTTGTGGCTCATGTATGCCCTTCCCTGCCTAAACTCCTTGTATGTCACTTTTCCTTCCAGGTCTCTTCACCATCCCATCCTCATGTGGTCATTTCAGAGTTGTGTCATTGTCAGGTGGCTGTAGCTCGTTTGACATGTGAAGAAGACATGGAATTGATCCAGGTACTGTTTGTTGCAAATTTGGATTGTGTATGTTCCTTGCTCAGGCTGTCTGGACAGTGGGAGGGCAGTTATCTGAGTTACAGAATAGACTTTTGTGCCCTGGTATTTTGGCCCAATGGTTCCACATGTGTGATCATGTGGTCTTGTAACATGATATCTTGTGCAGTCCATCCATTCTCCCTTCACATTGTGTTGATAATGATCCTGTATGCCCTGTATGTAGATGTAGATGTATTTCCTCATTGCAAGCCATAGTGCCTGTGCGGCAACACTGACATAGGTGTGTAACATGCCACTAGATGCCTAACCTTTGTAATAGGATGGGCCTCTGACTATGGACTGTTGTACTGTTCTCTGTCTGTGCTCTGTGGTATGTTAAGATGGATACATCTGGTTTTGGTATGTGATAACGGTCAAGCTGGTGACAACATCCACCAATCTGTTTGCCTATACTACGGGACATGGTTTGACATAGCCCTTTCTTCTTTGTCCAGGAGGTTGGTACTGTGAGATATCTAGCCAGAAGCAACAATGTTTTCTCATTTTTGGCAATGACAGTCCAGACATATTTGCAGCCTATTGACTGTACAGTGTAAATGCAATTTTTTGGGGCATAGTTATACTTTTTGATGCAAAACTGCATTAACGCAGTTTTGCATCAAAAAGTTTAGCACCGGCTTGCAACATTCCTGAGCACCAGCCAGGTGACATATTTATGGAAAGGCGCAAGCCGGTGAAAAGGGGGGGCTAGAGTAAAGAAAAATGATGTTAGCCGGGCGGGGGTGGTAGTATGGGAAAAGGGGGGTTTTCACCAAAAAATGACATTATGCTGGTTAGAGGCAAAAAAAATGCCTCTAACCAGCCCAGCGTCATTTTCTGACGCAAAACCATCCATACCACATGACTCCTGAGTCATGCCCACCACTGCAATGGCCAGCACAGGGGACCAGTGGCCCCTGGGCATGGCCATTACACCCTGTGCCATGCAGGGGGCCCCAGGCCGGGCCCTTGATGGCACTTTAATTAAAAAACAAAATGCTTACCTATACTTACCCTACTTAACTGGGATGGGATCCCCCATCCTCTGGTGTCCCTCTGGAGTGGGTGGGTGTGTTCTTGGGGCTTGAGGAGGGCACCTGTGGACCATTCCATGGTGTTCAACCATGGAAATTGGTCAAAAAGGTCCCCTAACTCCTGGTCTGACACGTCCTTTCACCAGTGCGTCATTTTAGCACAGGGGGATAAATATGGGGCTACGGGGGTAGCAGCATTTTTTAGATGTGAAGCCTACCTTGCATCTCATTGATGCAAGGTAGGTTTAAGCAACAAAAAAATGGTGCAAACTCCAATATTTTGATGTTAGACGGGTCTAACGTTAAAATATAAATATGGAGTTAGTTTTACGCCGAATTTATGTAAACAATGATGCAAATTCGGCACAAGTGGAGCATAAATATGCCCTGTGATGTGAGTGACTACTTTTGTTGTTGTGTTGCTAGTAATCCTCCACCTGACACTGCCTGTGATATATCCCTCCTTACATAACCATCTTAAGAGTACCTCATTTGCATCACATGAATTTCACACTGTACATCCGACAATTACTAAAAGTCACTACTAGGCATTGATTGTATGCCCGTTATGTTTATTCGCATGTGTTCTGAACAGAAAGGGGGACATTAATTTTAAAAAAGTCAAATAGTGAAGGGATCAGTCATGGTGGGTGTAATCATTATAGTAGCTGCTACAACATTTGAAGTCCAAAGTCCAGTGTCCTACTATCCTGGAAAATGGATAGTGTTTGAAGAACAGTCAACAGATTGACTTTGTGGTACCCAAAGGATCTCTATCAGGAAGAGCTCACTTCCTGGCAGTAGTTGAGGTCTTGGCATCTGTACCTCCTGGATATTTGGGTGGCCGCCCCCACTAGCGGGGGAGGTTCTTCAGCTACAGAGGCAGTGGTTTCTGAGGCAGGTCCTTCCCCTGGCAGGGCCTCCCTTCCACTGGCTGCGACAGAGGTCGAAGGGGCTGCTGTTACTTGGCCAAAGGAAGGGGTCTGGTGTTGTTCTCAATCCCTGCTCAGGGTGTTGTTCACGTCCCTCGGCACCCCGTTAGGGAGGCCAAGGTGTCATTGTGGGCCTTCACTTTTGCAATATTTCATGGTGGTACTCCCTCTGCAGCTGCTTGATCTCCCTGAGCTCAGTAAGTACCTGGCCCATCAAGCCTTCAGATAGTTGGTAGGCTCCCAATACTTGGGTGATGGTGTCCTGGCCAGACACATCTCCAGCAGCCTTATGCCGCTGCCCACACCATCCCTCCTATGCACCCTACCCCCATTTGCCTTCGCCCCTGGCACAGATTGGCCCCTACCACTGGGTCCAGGTCCATCAGTGTCAGAGGTGTCTTGATGTAGCTCAGGTACCTGACTGGGGGGCACAAGATTGTTGATTCTGTCCTCGGGACACAGGTTTGGGAGTAACTGGTTGCCTGAGATGTTGATGCAACAGGGCTGGGAGGAGTCAATGTGGTCAGGGCGAGGCTGACAACTGTCGTCTGACGAGGTACCCCAGATGAGCCAGCACCATCCTCAATGTCCACACATCCAGGAGTGGTATCCTCACTGAGGGCTTCATCCATGGGGGAAGCAGCAGTCTCTTGATTAGTGTCTGTGTACCCAGTGGCAGTTAGACCTGTTGAAGTGAGAGACAGAATGTTACAGGTTGTATTGTGACATGTACCTCCAACAGTTTACAGTAATATTTGATTGAGGCCATGTACACATTGGCTTTGCATTTTTCCCTTATGTGAAAAGCACACCTGCTATCAACTGTTGAGATCTGACATTTGGGAACAGACCAATTCCATTTCAAGTTAATTTGCTTCAGGATATCTGAGTATCTTGCCACTTGGATGTCTGTGAATTCCGACAAGACGGAAGTCCTCATCTTCGGCTCCACCCCCTCCGCATGGGATTACCCCTGGTGGCCTGCCACTCTCAGAACTGCTCCGACTCCCATCGACCATGCACGCAACCTAGGATTCATCTTGGACCCCTAATTATCCATGACCCAGCAAGTCAATGCCATCGACTCCTCCTGCTTCAACACCCTCTGCATGCTCCAAAAGATCCACAATTGGATACCCACCGAAACCAGAAGAACAGTCACCCAAGCCCTCGTAAGCAGCAAACTGGACTATGGCAATGCCCTCTACGCAGGAACCACGTCCAAACTCCAGAAGAGGCTGCAACGCATCCAGAACACCTCCGCACGCCTCATCCTGGACATCCAGAGCCACTGCCACATCACAGACCACCTGAAAAACCTGCACTGGCTCCCAGTCAACAAGAGAATCACCTTCAAACTCCTCACCCACGCTCACAAAGCACTGCACAACACCGGACCAGAATACCTCAACAGACGACTCTCCTTCTACATCCCGACCCAGCATCTTCGCTCTGCCGACCTCGTAACCATCCCATGCATCTGCAAAACTACAACCGCCGGTAGATCATTCTCGCACCTCACCGCTAAAACGTGGAACACTCTTCCCACCCACCTGCACCAGACCAAAGACCTCCTCATCTTCAGGAAACATCTCAAGACCTAGCTGTTCGAGCAGTAGCAACACCTCCCCACCTCATCTTCTCCCCCCACCCCTCCTCAGCGCCTTGAGACCCTCACGGGTGAGTAGTGAACTTTACAAATCCCTGATTGATTGATTGATTGATTGTTCATAGACTCCTATCTTTTCAGCAGTACAGTCCAAACAGTGGCAGGGCATGATGTGGCTTAGGTCATCTCAAGACCTAGTAGACTGTTATGCAGTCCATGCAAAAACAGTCATCCATCTCAGCTCCTTCATGAAAAGTTTCAGTGTGACCCATGAAGAGGCAGCTGAGGAAAAAGGGAGCCCCAAACGTGTTTATTCCAAACAGTTTTCCACCGGAAAGTTAGACAATGCTACAGCCAAAGTGGCTGAACAGAATTACACCAAATTTTGCAGAAAGCTAGAACTTTACCCCAAAAGTATGTTTTTTATGATTTGGTTGTAAAGCCATTCATTAGTTTTTGAGAAACTAAAGTTAATTTTTTTTATGTATATGTACTGCCATGGGGCACCTGCAGGACCAGCAGAACAAAAGATAGCGATTTGATTAGCTGGCAACAACTTCAAGCAAGATGGTTGACAGCCACTTTAGAACTCAGGATCTCAGTCCCTGAGTCATAAAAAGAAAAAAGAAACAACATATAGGGCAGGATAGGAAATCCCCTGACCCTTAGGCCTTGTGGGACGTGTCACAGAGGGATCCTGCCTGGGGCCAAAATCAAATTTTTCAGTCCTGTGGTAATAACACAGTACCAAAGTAAAAAAAAAATGTGAAAAAGGTGGGTCTGCCCTTTTCAATTATAATCTGCCCTGCTTCTCGATAGGGCCCGGGGGTTGGCACATTTTTTTTTATTTTTTATTTTAGGGAGGGGGCATATGTAGGACACAGTAATGTCATCAATGATGTAATTTCACTTGTCATCAGTGATGTTATGCCACAGAACATGTCATGAGTGCTGTACTATTTGAGGATATAAGCAGTGCAGAGGGAGGGTACAAGTCATAGTTACTTAACTATAACTTTTGAATTTCACTTTTTTTTAGTTTAAAATGTTACATTTTAACTGACATTTTCACCCAAGGATAACATCATTTTAACCTTTGGTATTTACAGTATATTTCTGAAAGTTGTTTTAATGTAATGTAAGATATTATTAAAATACCTATTATAAATAAAAAAAAAGAGAAAAAAATACATATAGACACACACATACATATCTAAAAATATATATACATATGTGTGTGTGTGTGTGTATATATATATATATATATATATACATACGGCCTTATAGTAATTCCAGTCCATAGGCACCAAACTCTTTCACTTGTGCATCTTAGTGCCACTGCGAACTTAGAGCTTAAGATAGCCGCCAAAGAAAGTTGCTCCCAAGAAAGTGGCCAGCGAGAAAAAGCAGCTTTCTGTCAGTGGCGTGCCAACCGCAACCTTTTCCGAGAGACATGTGCCTGCACACTGGCCTCCAGGGAGGAACCTGGGAGCCGCACTTCCCCATCAACAGCACCACCCCAACCCAAGCCCAATACCATGTCTGTCAGTGAGGGAGCCACTGCAATCATGGCGACGCAGATGAGGAATGATGTTGAATTAGATTTGTCCCTTTCGCAAAGTAGTACCCAATCGTTTCAGGAAATAAAGCAAAGTGGACAGCAGCCACAGCCAGAGGTTCCCAAAGTTGAAGCACAATAGGAGGTCAAGCTTTGTTCTGAGCAATAACCTCTTCTTTAAGTATCAATGGCTCCCAGATCTCCAGCATGAAAAAGGAAGGTTACTACTCCTCCATCTTCTCCAAGCACCACTTCTGATGATGATGATGATGATAGGGACATGGAGTGGACCCCAGCAGAGTACTTGAGACACCAGGAGAGGCAAGGAAAAAGAAAAGTTCCAGAAAGCCTTAGAATAATGGAAGGGGATGATGATGAGGAGGATGATGATGAGGAGCCAGTCATTGTGGAAGCTGGCACAGTGAGGTCCGACATTACTATTCAACCTGCTCCGAGGGATGTGGCACAGGCAGCATCACCAGCTCCCATATTAGTAAGGGCCCACTGGAGACCTGCACCAATCCGTACCTCAGTAGAAGTATGCACTGCAGAGAGGCAATTGACACATCCACCTATATCTAATTCTTCTTCAGGCATTGCCAGTGGCCTGATAAGAAAGTACTCCTGCCCAGTTTGGGACTTTTTTATGATTAGCAAATAGGAGGAGAATATTGCCATATGCTCCATTTACTACGTGAGTGTTTGTCGAGGTAAGCCAGGTTCACATTATGATACTGAATGACAGATGACTCATATGAAAAAATGTCATGCAACCCAGTGGGAGGAGCACCTTAAAAATGTCTCAATGTGGTTGTGGTTGTGAAGGTGGGGAGAGCCAGGAAACATCAGCTACAACTGGTCAAATCATGGTGGAAGGTGAGGAAGAGGAGGGTGACATCCTCAAGCAAAGCAGCCCTGTCCCCAGCAGTGCGCAAGAATTACCCGCCTCAGCAACCTCACAATAGCACAGGAAGACTCAGAGTCAGATGGAGACACCACAGCATACAATGACTGTACCCGACGTGCATTGACTCTACAACCACCTACATCTCAAAAGTTACCTGCGTCAGTGGCCCTACATAAGAAGAAAATCCAGGCTACCATTATGGGCATGTTTAGGCAGGAGGGTCCCTACGACCGGAACCACCCAATGGCATGTTTTTACAATGGTAAGCTGGCATAAAGGTTTGCGCTGGACCTCCTCCCTTTTTCTTTTGGGAAGGAGGAGGATTCTTATAGTTTGTGGCAGCCCTCTGCTCAAAATGGAAGGTTGTTACAGCACTGCATCATGATGTGCTGTAATTGGTTGGACAAGCTTTGCGGGAAAGTGTTGTCCACACTATTTACCTGATGACAGATGTGAACCAGACGTTAGGCGACTGATTACATGTGCATCAATGCTCATTGCATCTCTTTTGTGGGAGTAAAACAAATGCTATCTACAGGTCTTGGCCCTGACGAAATTTGAAGAATGTTTGGAGGCAGACAACAATAGCTATGTTCGCCATGGAGACATCACGCACAGCTTCAAACATCTTGGAGGAATTTAATAGCAAGGTGTCTGAATGGCTGCGACTCAGAGGTCTTCGAATTGGATTTGTTGCCATGGTCAATGTCAGTAACATAGTCAAGGCCATGGCAGATGGTGGCTATTTCAGGGTGCTGTGTTTGGCGCATTGCATCAACCTGGTTGTGCAAGACTTTCTTAAAAAAGAAGACATAGTCAACAATACTGACCACCTGCAGATGCATCTGCACACATTTCAGCCATTCTTTTAAAGCCTAGAAACTGTTGCAGATTACTGAGCGTGGTACCAGTTAAAGCCCTAATACAGGAAGTGACAACACGTTGGAATGCCTCACACAGATGTAGCTCCCTATTGAGGTTTTCAGGTGGGAAATTAGCAAGGAGGAAAGTACAATGGACCAAGCGATTCCGTTAATGCACTTGCTACAGGATCTGCTGAAAAAGGTGTCGGAAAGGTTTGCATTCGGGGGTGCGAACAAAGACCCAGAAGCACATACAACATACTGAGCACCTGCAGATGCATCTGCACTCATTTCAGCCATTCTTTTAAAGCCTGGAAACAGTTGTGGATTATTCAGTGTGGTACCAGAGTACCAGTTAAGGCCTGATACAGAAGGTGTCAATAAGTTGGAACTCAACCTATCACATGTTGCAACGTCTGTTTGAGCAGTACAAACAGATTAATGACTATGTCATTCAAAGAGGAGCTAATGCAATTGGGAAGCTATGACCATGGATTCGGACAAATGGGGCCTAGTCAAATGCCTCACACAGACGCTGCTCCCTTTTGAGGTTTTCACGCTGGAAGTTAGCAAGGAGCACCGTACAATGGGCAAAGCTATCCTGTTGTTGCATCTGCTACAGCAGCAGCTAAAGAAGGTGTCTGAAAGTTTTGAATTCTGGGGGTGTAAACAAAAACCCAGAAGCGCATGCCTCAGGTGAGTCTAAGCTGCCGCTTGACTTGCAATGCAAGGCTGCAAAAGTACATCATATCGTCCAAAGAGTACATTTGTGCTACCCTACTTGATCCACACTACAAAGAAATTCTTTCCATTTTCATTCCTTTTTTTGAAGGGGATGTTTCACAATACAAGAGGTGGATTATTGAGCAAGCAGGACCACTGGAAGAAGAATGGCCGGAACTTAGAGTCCTACTCCGCAGTTCTGGGGTGCCGCCATCAACTTCCAGAAAGGGCAGTCTTGCCTCACATCCGCCATCCACACCAACAAGAAAACCGGTGACTACAGGAACAGAAGAATCATTGGCTTGGTTTGAAGTGGCAGGTCTAAGTCCAGTGCAGAGGCGAAGGAAAAAGCAATTGAGCAGGTGGCAGAAATCAACGACCACTCAGAGGATGGCTCAGAAGTATCTGGATGACCAGAAAGAGGTGTATGTGGATCAAAACCCATTGGTGTATTGGAATGGGAAGGTGCGCCAATGGCCAGAGCACAGCAGGCCGGCAATAACGTTTCTGGCTTGTCCCGTGACCAGGGTGTCTGCTGAGCATGTGTTCAGTGCTGCAGGTACAGTTTTTACAGTGAGAAGGACCAGCCTCTTGCCTCAAAACATGGAGAGATTGACCATGATCAAAATGAACTAGCATTTTATACCTCCTGATTACACCATTCCCAAAACACCTCAAGAGGAGGAAGAGAATGACTGGTCAGAATCAAGCATGTTAGCTGAGCAACTTCTGGGAGAACCACCAGAGTTTGGGGACAAACTCTACTTTCCGGGATGAGTATGCCAGTGCCGCCATAGAACGTTTTAATTATTTCTTGTTCAGCTTCTTTTTCTCTTCCCTTCTTTGCAAAAAAATAGTGCAACATTATATTTGTTTTGGATTTATGCTGCTCCACCATTTTATAGTCACATATAAGCCCGGATTGGAGTTTGCCCCCCTGTGTGCAGTGAAGAAGTCTCCACATACCCCTCAGGACATTGGCAACTATGCCTGACTCCCTCACATGTCATTGCCTATCCTATTTTTTTACATCTCCTAGCAGGGCTGCCCTAGGAGATCATTATTAAAAGACTGCCAGTGCCAATGCCTAATTCCAATGAGTGGATACCATCAAAGAGGAGATATTTTGTTCAACCACTGTGCTTAGATTGGAAGAGGTAACTACTAAGTAACTATTGAACCAATGAGAGGTTATATATTGAGAGATTATGAATTTGTGATTGATGACTTATGTATGTGGTGGCTGACAGTGTGGGACAGATTTTAACAAATTTGTAAACTTGTTTCCAATGGTTTGCAATGTTTGGGGGCTGATGGGTGACCATTTTTTCCTGAAAGTGTTTGGCCTTTCAAAATTAGTGAAATTTAGCGGCAGGGTCCACTCCTTTTGTATGGTTCATCAGAACAGACCAGCCACTTTAGTTACCAAATTCAAATCTACACAAAAACTACTCCAGTTCTGTTTCTCTATTTGTTCTTCAACAGCAGTGCACTACACAGGTCTACCATGCATGGTTCGGGACTACGACAGAGTTACTCAGAATCTGGAGGAGGAAGATGGAAGGATTCAGGGCAGGACTACCTCAACAGCTAGAAAGGAGAAAGTTATCAACTTCAAAGAGAACCCATGATGATGGCAAATACTCTGAGGCCTAGTACTTACTCAGCTTTGTGAATTGGAGAGAGGTGCGTTGATTTGGAAATGCTACTGGGTATGTGTTTGCTGCATTGCTAGCTCAAACATGAAACTCCTCTCATGGTCTTGCTCTTTCTCTGAGTTTTCTTGGTACACTCCTGACTCCTCATGAAGCTTACCTTTCTCTATTTTGTCCTTCTCCTTTACTCTATAATACAGCTAGTGTTTTTTTTTCAATACACAGGCCTTCTCCTAGTCCTCTTGTGCACTAACAAAACTTTGGGAAAGCTCAAGACTCCAGCTTACCTACTGGACAGTTTCAGATAGGCACCAGAGTGACGGACATTCCAAGAAGAATGGAAATGCATCTCCCAATTTGGCAATACAGTATCATTTTCATTTTAACAATCATAATTTTTAGAACTGTGTGGGTTAAATTCAATCTTCCATATTTCAAAGAAACTAGAAGACATAACACTTAGGACATCCTATATGGGGATTCTCTGGGACAGAATGAGTGTTTGCAACACATTTAACTGAACTTTGTCATACTTCCTTCGTCCTTCATTCCCTTCCACAACAGATTGATGATGGTGTGCTGCTCACCGCACCAATGGAAATGGCTGAGTTTTCTTTTGTATAGTGTTTGTCTTTGTCACACCATTCCCCAACTCCCATTTCCCAACCATTCATTCAGCCCCTAACCCTCTGCCCCTGGACTGTGTGATTTATTGAGGTGATTACAATTTTGGACTGACATTTAACAGGTAATTAATAAGGTAAAGGTTACACCTTGTCTAGTGAAATGTCTACATCATGTTACATTGCACTTATCCCAAAGATGTGTAATGCATATGAACAGTTATAAAACAATATACTTAGCTTCAATATTTTTGGTCATAATATTTTAGTCATAATATTTTGACCATGATTATGCAATCAGATGATTTTTGCATAGATATTTAGGTCAAATAGCATTGACGACATAGCAGCGTGGTGGTATTTTTTGTTCTTACCTCCCTGTTGACATGCTATCACAGGAAGCTCCTTCTCAATGGATTCTTCCATGTGCATCAGTAACCATGGCAGGAATTCTCATGAGCATACTTTGGAGTTAGACACACCAGGGTCAACTGTAGTTTTCCTACCTGTGATTTAGGACTTTGAGTGGGGTGGGTTCCCTCTATTTCTCAGTATGGTAGTAATTAAAAACTGACAATGAATTGGGTTCCTATTTGGCTCCATATTCATGTCCCTAACTTTAGAGGTAAAACCACTGTTTGAATTTGAAACAAAGACAGCAAAAACCATTAAGGTATTCCATGAAAGTGATGCAGGTCCCGTTTACATCACCCATCATTTACTCAATCTTGCATTCCCTAAGAGTGTGTGCTTTTCTCAATATGTCTCTGATGTTGTGTTTTTTCATGCAGTATAGGTACTCTTGTACAGTGCATAGTGTAAGCTGTGTCACATCTAGGTCTATGTATAAGTTGAGCTTGTGGGTGGGTGATTGCAATGGTCAACAATTCAGAACGGTGGAATTGAGGCCTAAGGCAGTGAGAGCTTCTTACAGCTTTTGTCAGTGGGTCATAAAGGTGTTCAGAATACATGCTCATATAATCTTTGACTTCTTACACAGAACAATCGTTAATGCCACCAGTAATTGTGATTTTATGCAAAAGTGTTTAAAGGAGGTAAAGAAGGTAAACACCAGTTGAAACATTGACATAGCAAAGGTGAAAGATGTTGCTGTGCTTACACGAAAGTGGGTGCATTGTGTACGAAGGGTGATGTGAGGTGAAGAAGTGCATTCAGGAGAGAGAGAAACAATTGCACTGAGGAAGAAAAAGATAGGTATAAGATATGCAGATGAAGGTTTTCAGAAAGATGTGGGGAGAAAAAAGGTATACATGTCTTACAGAGTCTTCACTGGAAAGTGGTGTGAAGGGAAGAATTGGAGTGATGGAGACATTCTGAAGACTGCTACTCCTTCCACAAACGTTAATAATATTTAATTCTCAGTCTCATATTTTCAGAGTTGAAACATTTTAAATTCTAATTATTCATAACTAATTGATTGTTGTTACTCATTTAACTGATATTGGTGACAAAGATTGGCAAAAACAATAACTTTGGTGTGTGTCATGTGCCTACCTATTGCTCTGTGATATAAATATAGAGATGCAATAACACAGAACTCACTGAGAGGCACCAAAATACTGTTGGGTGGTAGGTTATATGTAGAACAGGATTTTAGTTTACATAGATTTGGCTTAAGAAGCGCCCTTTATTATATAGGCAACACCTCTTGAAAATGATTCCAAGTTACGCTTTATAGGCCTCACCCATTTAGAGACCCTAGTTTTTTTTGTCTCACAAATAGCCCTACCTGTGATACTCTACCACAGCCACTTGAACATTCAAACACAACAGCTTTGCATGCAGCTACTGACGTACATTATTTTTACTTCTCCATATTCCCATGTCCAAGTGATGTAAGAGTGTGTAAGACCACACATAGATCACAGGCATTCCCTGGAAGATAAATAAATCCAAAGGACACATACAAAGAACAGGCACATGCACACACACATACAAACACACACAAAACTACAAACACACACACTCACAAATGCATCAGGTGTTCAGCTATCTCTGTGGTTCACCACAATCAAGAGGCTATCCTAGCACTTTTTATTTAGTGCATATGAGCAATTCCCTTTTGTTTTTTGCATACTGGTGCTGTAATGTGATTAACAGGAGCGGGACTCTCAATGTCTCAGCAATTTGTTATGTGTATTTGTAATGTTCAATGTAGTCCATGAAGTTATACTGGAAGGGCTGGACGGGAAACCCAAACCAGCTCTGGCAATTTTGTCAAACCAGCCCCTGGGTTTGGGAATGGGGGCATGCTGCTTTTGTTATTGGGGCTGAGTTTGCAGCACTGCTGCAAAACTGCCCCCAGCAACAAAAATGGCCCCCACCACTGCAAAACCGTCACCCACTCTTTCAGCCTCCCGGGGAAACACCTGATGCCCACTATGGCCAGTCTGGCCCTACATAATGGTGCTGAGCAGGTGTGTGTGCCTAGCCTTACCTAGGGTAGATTGGTTACTTGAAAAGCCAGGTATCTGGCTTTTTTTTAGAATCCAGGAACAGGGGAAGATGCTCTGATGTGGAGTGGGAAGGCATTCTATGCTTCAGGAGCGATCTAAAAAATACCAGTCCTCCTGATCTGGTTCTATGCATTAGAGGGATGTGTGTGAGTAGGAATCCTGCATGGTGGAGATGTCTTGGTGGCTTATGGAGGTAGATGCATCAGTTCAGGTAGGTGGTGCCTAAGTTGTGTAGTGCCTTGAATGTGTGTGTGAGGAGTTTGAAATTAGTACATGTGTGCATCGGGAGCCAGTGGAGCTCCCTGAGGTCTGTATGTTAGTTTTGTGTGGAAGGTTGAAGATGAGTCAGGCTGCAGCGTTCTGGATGTCTTTTAGTCTTCTCTTGAGTGGCTTGGTGATCCTGGTGTAGAGTGTGTTCCTGTAGTCCAACTTGCTGGTAATTAGGGCATGAGTGTCATTTTTTCTGGTGTAGTTTGGATGTCATTTTAAGATCTTCCTCAGCATTTTAGGGTGTGGAAGCAGGATGAAGTGATGGCGATGACTTGTACAGGCTTATCCAGTTTGCTGTCAATGATGATTTTGAGGTTCCTGGCGTGGGTGCTGGTTGTTGGTACGAATTCAGCCAGCCACTAGTTAGTGTTGCATAAGGTGTTCTTGTCAAAGATCACTACTTCTGTAGAAGCTGACTTGAGATAGTTTGCTGGGCCCGTCAAACAGAACTCTTTGGAAACTTTATTTCCTAGATAAATACATGATTAATGTTGCCCCTATTTAACATTTTATTTTATTTTAATTTTATTTAGGGTTTTGTAAAATATTCTTAGCCACTTCTCTGTGGCTATAGAGGGTGTCAGGCCTGTCTGCTCATTGCCACTAAAACACAGACTTTGAGCCCTATTGCAGATAAAATCACTGACCTTTCCTTTTTGAAGGCACATTATACGTGTTCACGGACCTCCAATAGAGAGGAGATTGGAATAACTTCTTCATTTGAGCTGACACTGTGTCCTGGCAACTGTCCAGTGAGACTTGGTAGACATGCTGAATGTAGTTGGCTATTTAGCTGCAACCAACCAGTGAACAATTATGTCATTCCAGTCTACCTGACGAACCCTAGCCTCTGCTATTTGACTCACCTGCTTTACGTTTGCCTTGGCGGGTGTGGTTTCCATGCACTTCTGGCCACAATTCTCTCAATGCAGCACTTTCAATCCAGGAACTTAAAAGAAAGACTTTGGAGATGGTGTTGCATAATCCAGGTCACAGACCTTGGGGTCTATAGGCGATTGTGTCGGTTTGGAGTTGGAAGTTGAGGTGTTTCATGAGGGGTGTGGTAGTGCATCAGAGAGTTTCCTTGTGGATGATGATGATGCCTCATGCATGTTTGTTGGTGCAGTCTCAGTGTATCATCTTGTAGTGGTCAGGAGTTGTAGCAGCGATGTCAGGGGTTGAGGAGGGTTGAGCCAGGTTTCCGGGATGAAGATCACATCGGGGGTGAGGGGGGTGATGGTATCCCAGATCTATGTGGCATGCTTGCAGAGGGTCCAGGTGTTAAATAGAATGCACTGGAGCAGCTCCAGGGTGTTTGTAGTTTCCTGGATGGGTGTGGTGGGGTTTCCTGTGTGGAAGGGCAGTTCTGCATTGCAGGAGAAGCAGTAGTTGCAGCAGGTGAAGGGTTCTTCCATTGATCGGGTAGAAGAGAAGCAGCAGTTGTTGTTGCAGTTTCTGGGGTCCAGGGCCCGGAGGTCAATGGTGGAGTGTTAGTGGTGGCTGGAGGGCTAGGGTTCTTGGCGTTGAGTACAGTCCAGGGATGGTTGGTCACAGACAGGCTTGCCTTTGGTGCATCTACTGTACATGGCCACTGTGTGGTCGTGCTGTAGCCTCCATTAAGTAGGTCCTGGTGGAGGGAGGAGCACTGGGAGGTGGGAAACATGACAAATATGGCGGAAAGCAGGTTGCGAGGCGGCAGCTTAATTGTGAGACCAAAGTCACGAGATGGCAAAAGGCACAAGTACAGTGGGCTGTCTAAACCAAAGAAAAGACTAACCTGGCACAACTGGCAACAATGAGCAGGATACACACAAGGAGGGTGTGGGAAGGGTCAGTGAGCAGGGGCTGTCTAAACAAAAAAAAAAAAGGCTAATGGCACAATGACAACAATGAACAGCATACACGCGAGATGGGCAGGGGGTGCATCAGTGAGCAGGGGCTGTCTAAACTGAGGAAAAGGCCAGCTTGGCACACTGAATGGAAATAACAGCAGAAACACCATGCAAGAAGCAGCAGAGTGGTGGTGGCAGACAGCTGTCATAGTGGTACACAGGCAGCTTAGCAAGTGGCAGCGAGACGACCTGAGAGGCTGTGAGGGGGAGCTAGCAAGGGCCTGCTCAATGGGGTGGTGCTGCAGCCTTCATTAACTAGATCCTGGGGAGGGAGGGGGTGCTGGGAGGCAGGAGGTGGAAAACACAGCAAAAATGATGGGAAGCGGGCGGCGAGGGGACCAGCTAGGTGTAAGACTGAAGACACCAGGTGGCAAGAGGCGTAAGTACAGTGGGCTCTGTAAACAAAAGAAATGGCTTACCTGGCACAATTAGCACCAATGATCAGGATACACAAATGGATGGGTGTGGAGAGAGACAGTGAGTGGGGGCTGTCAACAAAAGGCACACTGAATGGAAATAACAGCAGAAACACCACACAAGAAGCGGCAGTGAGTGGGGGAGGCAGACATCTGTGACAGTGGCACACAGGCATCTTAGCAAGTGGCTGCGTGGTGACCTGAGGAGGCTGTGAGGGGAAGCTGGCAAAGGACCTGCTCAATAGGGTTGTGCTGCAGCTTCCATTAAGTAGATCCTGGGGAGGGAGGGGGTGCTGGGAGGCAGGAGGTGGGAAACACATAAAAAATGATGGAAAGCGGGCAGCGAGGAGACCAGCTAGCTGTGAGACCGAAGTCACCAGGTGGCAAGAGGCGCAAGTATAGTGGGCTCTGTAAACAAAATAAATTGCTTACCTGGCACAATTAGCAACAATGAGTTGGATACATGAAAGGAGTGGTGTGGAGAGGGACAGTGAGCGGGAGCTGTCTAAACAAAAAAGAAAGTCTAACTGGGCACAATGACAACAAGCAAGATACATGCTTGGGAGGCATGGGTTGAAGAGGTGAGCAGGGCTATCGAAACAGAAGAAAAGATGAACTAGGCACACTCAATAGAAATAACAGCAGAAATACCATGCAGGGTGCAGCAGTGAGCAGGGGAGGTGGGCAGCCGCAACAGTGGCACCTAGGCAACCTAGCAAGGGGCAGCAGGAGACCTGAAGAGGCTGCGAGGGGGAGCTGACACAACCCTCTACCTCAGAAGGTGTCACTGCTATAGAGAGCCCACTGATCCACATTACTGTACCTCTTACTATACCCTTATCTCTTCCGGAAAGATTTACTGAAGAATTGGCAAAATTCATAACATTCATTGATCAGTGCCAGCTGCACACTATGTGTCATCCAACATAATTTCCTAACGGACAATTCAAGGTGGTTTTTGGTTGCCCTATTTAGGTGGGACTGAAGCTTCCTGGTCTATTATCTTGCTTGAATGGGAAGATCCTATTTTATATAATTGTAGTACTTTCAAAGCAGAAATGAAGAAATTATTTCACAGCATGCTTTCGTGCAATCTGTGGATGCAGATCTTTTGAATCTAAGACAAGGTAGAAACGACTTACTGACTTGTATCACAGTTTTTAAAAGGCTGGCAGAAGAATCCGAATGGCCAGAAAGCAAAAACAATTTTATATTTTACAGGAGATTAAGGGACGAATTAAAGGACTTGTTAGCACAAGTGTTGAATCCTCCGGAATCATGAGGAGAATTGATCAATCTAGTGGTCAAATTAAATCATTCCCTGTCCGAAAGGCGGTTGGCCTTGGGACATTTAAATACCAAGGTATTGGTAATCAGGGAGAAGAAGAAAGAAACCAGTAAAACTACTGATGGCTCAGAACCCATGCAAATTGGTAGCATTAAAGGGCCCTTGAGTAGAGAAGAAAGGCATTGACGTAGAGACATGGATCTTTGTCTTTACTGTGGCAAAAAGGGACATTTCTTGTGGGATTGGACAATTAAACCCAAAAGAAAGTATGAAGCTGGAAACAAATGCACTTAGGAACAGTAGAGACTAGTTGTCCAGGCTCACACACTACTTTAGACTCCAAAACATTTGCACAGACTAATTCAGACCTGGAATGTCAAAATTTCTATGTATCTACTCAGTTAAAATGGAGGTCTAACACTACAACGATACGTATTTCATTAGAATCTGTTGCCACAGGTGACTTTTTTAATATTTATTTAGCCACCAGACATACAATTCCATGTCCTCCTAGGAAAAACTCCACACTGGTAAGAACCATTGATGGGAGTGAATTAACCTCCGGTCCTATTATCCACACCACAGGAGACTTGACCATAACCTTACAAGGGTCTCATGTGGAAAAAGTCTGGTTCGATTTGGTAAAAGCCCCACAGTTTCAAGCCATCTTGGGTATACCTTGGCTCCAAACTCATGACCCTGCAATTGATTGGATCAAGGGACTGTTACCTTATGCTCTACCTACTGTGAGTCACATTGCTGGAGACCTCCTTTAAAAATGGTCTCTCGTCTAAATGGTATTAAATCTAGTATGGATAAATTGCATGATCTACCTCTTTGTGACAGAGAATTTTAGGAGATGTATGACAAGAAAAATACTTTACCATTGTCGCATCGAATTACATCTGGATGCACAAACTCCGTGTAGTCGGATTTACGCTTTGTCAGACACTTAAAGCAATATTTAGATGAAATGCTAGAAATTGGTTTTATCAGACCATCTCGGTCTCCTGCCTCCTCCCTGTTGTTCTTTGTCCCTCAGAAGGGAGGAGAGCTTCATACATGCATAGATTACAGATCCTTGAAAGCGGTAACAATAAAAAACTAACACCCACTAATAACCACTCTGTTAGATTATGTCACAACAGTCAAGAATTACACTAAACTTGATTTAAGGGTACCATCTGGTGTAAGTCTGAGAGGGTGAGCAGTGGCAGACTTCCTTAGGTACCAAGTTTGGCTTGTACGAGTACCACATCATGCCTTTCGGGCTGTGCAATGCTCCTGCGGTCTTACAGTATTCATTAATGAGATATTGAGAGAATGGGTGGATTCATTTGCTGTAGCCTATAGAGATGATATCCTTATCAAATGGATACTCTTGTTGAAAATGAAGAGCATGCCAAGAGTCCAAAAACTACGTGACAGCAATCTGTACAGCAAACTGGAAAAATGTTTCTTTCATGTTCACGAGGTGAATATTTTGGGCTATGTAATATTTTCACTGGAATTGCAATGGGCCACAATAAGGTCTCAGCCATAGCACAGTGGAATTCACCACAAAGTATAAAAGAATTCTAAAGTCTTTTTGGGCTTTGCCAACTTTTATCGAAGATTCGTTGATCATTTTTCCATACTGATTCCTCCCATCCCTAAACTGCTGCAGAAGGGTGTTCATTTTCTGTGGAATGTAGAGGCAGAAAAAACCTTTCAACATTTAAAGAAATGTTTTATACAGGCCACTGTATTACAACATCCTAATCCCACACAACCTTACATAGTGGAGGCACATGCTTCACATGTAGCAGAGGGAGGGGTGCATTCACAAAGAGATAGTGTCACAGGAGAGCTACACCCACCTACCTATTTTTCACACAAATGAATTACTTAGTAAGAGACAGAGAACTTTTAGCAAGTAAGAATAGAAAAACCTTTGAAGAATTGAGGTACAACTTGTTAGGGTGACTTCATACTGCTATAATACTAACTGATCGTAGAAACTGGCCGGAGGTAAAAAATGGAATGATGACCATGGCAGAAACCGACAACATAGACAGCCACTTCAACACTCCGACCGCCACGGAGGTACAAACAAACAGCATAGAGGTCACTGCCAACAGACAGGCGGAAGACAATGTACCGCCCACACTATTATGACAGGCCAATCCGCCACCTTTTTCGGGGTGGATTCAACGCGAACAAAAACACGGTGGAAACAGGACTTGGAAGGGGAAACACTCACCTCTACACAACCCACGAGGAACCAGGATGCCATGGAGCCTGAACCCCAAATACTCCCTGCGATAGTCTTCCTGCTCCTCTACCAGGAGCAGGACCGACGGCAGCGACGACCACGGTGAGTACTGCACCTACAACACAGGGGAGGGGGGAGGGAAAAGAGAGTGACACACAGACGCAACACGCAACACGCAACACCCCCACCCCCACCCTCATCCACAACAACACACACACCAATACATGCTGAAACATTACATTTACACCCCCTTACCCCCCCTGGAAGAACACAAGGACAAAAGGAATTGATTTTAACCGTTGTAATCAATAAACATCCATTAGTCCAAAATTTATATACACTATAAACAAATATGTACACCAAGAATTCAAGTCCAGGTACTGCACCTATATAGTCCATGGACCACTGGGCCCAAAATGCATGGGCGAGGCCCACACAAGATACCCAATCGAAACGGAGAGAACACTGCAGGGGCATCAGATCGAAATAAAACAGGCACCCCAGGGGGAAGGGAAGGGGGGGCACCTCAGCCGGATGAGTGCACGACGCCAGATCCATGAGGGGGCTCCATGCCCATTGATGTATCCTGGGGAGTACAAAGCCACAGTCTCTCAAGTCTCTCCAGTGGGTGGTTTGCCCACTGCTTTATCCTGGGGAGTGCAAAGCCACAGTCTCTCAAGTGGAGAACAGTCTCCACTGGTTCTGGAGGGGGCATTGTGCCCAGAGTGTTTCATCCTGCCAAGGACTGAGGTAGTGGATGCCTTTCTCCACTGGTTCTGGAGGGGGCTTTGTGCCCAGAGTGCTTCATCCTGCCGAGGACTGAGGTAGTGGATGCCTTTCTCCACTGGTTCTGGAGGGGGCATTGTGCCCAGAGTGCTTCATCCTGCCAAGGACTGAGGTAGTGGACGAGATTCTCCACTGGTTCTGGAGGGGGCTTTGTGCCCAGAGTGATTCATCCTGCCAAGGACTGAGGTAGTGGATGTGACAGTCCACTGACGGTGGGGCAACATGGTAGCTGCCCATGAAAGCTGCCCATGCCCTTGGAACTGACCACCAGCCACAGACGGATGACCACTGGGGATGGCAGCCATGTCTGCAGTGGTTCCACTGGCTCAGGTTGTCGCGGGTCCGCTGGCGGGGCTGGCGGCGGTGTCATTAGCGGCGGTGCTTGCGGCGGTCATTGTGGCCGCAGTGCTGGTGGCTGGCTCACTGACTGCCGTGCTGGTGGCTGGCTCACTGACCGCGGTGCTAGCGGCGGTGTCAGTAGCGGCGGTGCTGGTGGCGGGCCCACTGACCGCAGTGCTGGCGGCAGTGTCAGTAGCGGCAGTGCTGGTGGTGGGTTCACTGACTGCGGTGCTGCTGAAGGGCACAGTGTCTGCGGTGCTGGTGAAGGGCTCAGTATCTGTGCTTCTGGCGGCGGTGTCTGTGGCGGCGGTGCATGTGACGGTGCCGCTGGCGGTCTTGTCTGCCGTGCAGGTTGGCGGCGACGTTGACTTGCCTTTCTTCTTCAGGCCCTTCCCTACCTTGGATGGTGGTGCAGCTGTCTTGCCACTCCCCACAATTGTCTTGCCTGAGCCCTTGGTGGCAGGTGTTTTGGCCTTCTCCCTCCTGGATGTGGGCAACTTTTTCTGTTTTGGAGGTGGGGGCCTCGCTCCTTGGGACACTGGCAGCCCTGTTGCTTGGCGCACTCCAAAATCCGGGTATTGCTGGCACCACTGTGCCCGGTGAAGTGGTGGCTGAGGTGCTGGGTTGGGACCTGGAAAGGCAGGCCCTAGGGGACGGACTGGGGGGAGGTGTAGGGAAGAGGTCAACACTTAAGAGGAAAAGTTTTTTAGACACACTGGGACGGGTAGATGGAGGGGGTTTGGGAGTGGAGGAAGAGGTAGTGGTTGTAGGAGGTGTTCGTTTGCTGTCTTCGGGTGAATGTGCATGGGCTGGAGGTTGTCGTGAGGTGGATGGCTGTTGGGTGGGTGTGTGACTGCGTTTGTGTACTTTGGGAGGAGGGCTCACAGACACACTGGTAGAGGACACAGGGGATGTGTGAATGGTAGTGGGGTGGGGAGTGCACATGAGCGGTGTGTGGTGATGGGCGTGCTGTTGATGGGCATGCTGGTGATGGAGGTAGTGGCTGAAGATGTAGTGCATGCAGGTGTGAGTGGAGATGTGACAGGGAGGGAGGAGGAAGACGTGGGGGAGGGGGACACAGTGGAGGCAGTGGATGTTGGTATGTGTGCATGGGTATGATGCTTGTGTGAGTGCTTGTGGGAAGTGTGGTGCTTATGTTTGCCAGAGCCACCCTTATGTGTTGAGATGTGTGCCTGCTGGTCTGATGGTGTGCTTGGGATAGGCTGAGGTACTGGGGATTGGGTCTGGGTGGAGGAAGTTAGAGGGGGAGAATGGACACAGGGACAATGGCTGCCATCAGTGCAGAGGCCAGAGCCTGAAATGCTCGCTGCTGGACTGCCTGGCCAGAATGAATGCCCTCCAGGTATGCATTTGTCTGTTGCAACTACCTCTCTACACCCTGGATGGCATTCAGAATGGTAGACTGCCCAACAGTGAGGGATCTCAGGAGGTCAATAGCCTCCCCACTGAGGGCAGCAGGGCTGACTGGGGCAGGGCCTGAGGTGCCTGGGGCGAAGGAGATGCCCACTCTCCTGGGTGAGCGGCCTCAGGACACACGGTGAGGGGCTGCTGGCAGGGCGGTGCTGGTAGGGGGGTGGCGGCTGTACCTATAGATGCGGTGGGCACAGAGGGGCCCGCCACCGCAAGGGAGCTCCCATCAGAGGAAGAGTCGGTGTCACTAGTCTCAGCTCCTGTCCACGCCGTGGAGCTCCCCTCGCCCTCCGTCCCACTGGTGAATTCAGACTCCGTTGTCTGGTCCTCCAGAACCATGTGGGATGCAGCTCCCTCCTGCTCCGGTGGCACAGCTCCTCCGCCTGATGATGCTAATGCATACAAGAACAGGGAGACCACAAAAAGGGGGGGGAGAAAGAAGAAAGACATGTTCAGTGCATACAATACCACTACCGTCGGCGGACACTACAGACATAGCAGCCCTCTGCACTACGCCATGCACTTAGAGTTCCCTAATTAATCACAGGGACATGGGGTACAAGGCCTATGCCCGATTGCTGCACACATGGAAGTCACAGGAGCCTGGCTAGGTGTAGATGGCTCTTACCACTGGTGGGGATGGGGTGCCACTTAGCCTGCCTCACAAAGGGTCCTTGCCTACAAAGCTCGCCCTCGCCAAGGGGAACCCACTGCCCACCTCCCCCACCCAGACACCTTCAATGCGCAGAGAATCAGCTGAATGAGAGTGTACTCACCCCCTTGTGGCTGCTGTGATGCCCTCAAGCCCCCATCCAACTCCGGATACACCACCGACAGGATCCGGAACATCAGGGGGGTCATGGTGCGATGGGCACCCCTCCCACGTTGGGAGGCATCCCCAGCTGGGCCTCCGCCGTCTTCTTGCTCCAGCGGCGAAGGTCCTCCCATTTTTTACGGCAGTGGGTGCTCCGTCTGTGGTGGACCCCCAGGGTCCGGATGTCCTTGGCGATGGCACGCCAAATATGCTTCTTCTGGTGGGCGCTGACCTAGAGGAATAGTACAGGGGGAAATGTAAAACTATTACCGTCCGGACTGTCACAGTCATTGTCCCACGTTCCCACCCTTGCCCTGACGCACATACACTCACCGTCCGATCATGCAGGCCTCATTTCCCCCGTATCTTCCAACTACACCACTCCAAACAGGCATTGCCCCTACAGCATGCTCACAGTGTACTCACCTGTTTGTCTGGAGGACCGTAGAGTAGCGGGTGCTGGGGGAGGGCCCCATCCACTAGTTTATCCAACTCCTCCGATGTGAAGGCAGGGGCCCTTTCCCCAGATACATGAGCCATCGTCGCTTCCAGACTGAGATCACAGCAAAATGGCGGTCACGTCCACGGCGGTGCGTACCGTCACCGCCGGCATACATCGTCATTGGCTCCTGGAACCCATAGGGCCCAATGTTAACCAAAGCAGGATTGCGCTGCGGTCTTCAACCACCTACCGCGACGGTGTACAACGCCAGCGCAGTTACCTCAGATCCCCTTGTCCCACATTACAGGTCAGGCAGCCGCCATTTCAGGGGGCCACATGGCATACATTTTTAATGCGTCACACATATCTAGCCCTTGCATATACACAGAGACAGGCACATAGCGTATTGACAAATGTGTGCTATAAAATTATTGTTTTACTACCTCAGTGTTGGCTGACTCTGTGCTCGCTGTTCTCATCCAAAGGGCACGTCCGCTGGGGCAGGTGAGGAGATGGCGGCATCCTCCGGTGTACAGACCCCTGGTGGACCTGTCGACAATGGAAGAGAGACATGTAATAGTCACCTACAGACTTGATCGTGCCACAATCCATGACCTGTGTGCCCAGTTGGAGCCAAACCTGATGTCAGCTATCCGCCATCCCACAGGAATCCCCCTCTAGTGCAGGTCCTGTCAGTACTCCATTTCCTGTCAAGTGGGTCTTTTCAAACAACAGTGGCCATTGCATCAGGGATGTCCCAGCCTATGTTCTCTAACGTGTTGTCCAGAGTGTTGTCTGCCCTGCTGAAACACATGCGCAGCAACATCGTGTTCCCTCAGGTGGAGGATTTGCCTACAGAGTAAGGTGACGACTATGCCCTGGGACATATCCCCAACATCATAGGTGCCATTGATGGGACACATGTGGCCTTCGTACCCCCCCGCAGGCGTGAACAGGTGTAAGAAACAGGAAGAGCTACCATTCAATGAATGTTCAGATGGTGTGTTTGGCCGACCAGTACATGTGAGAAAACAGGGCTGATTGCAGAGGCCCCATAACTTTTTGCCCCCATTTTCCACTTTTTGCTGGTGTTTTCCTGACTTTAAAGGTGCCCTGGGTACTGCTAACCAGTCCCAGGGCCTGTGCTCTGTGTAAAATGGATATGCAAATTAGGCTAATTATAATTGGCTAAGTTAACCTACCTATAAGTCCCTAGTATATGGTAGGGCATGTAGGTTTAGGGACCACAGCATAGGTGGTGCACACCTAGGTGCATTGCTGAGGTGCCCAGTGTCATTTTAAAAGCAAGCCTGCCTTGCTGGCTGCTTTTAAATTAAAGTTATATGCAAATTCGACTTTGGAATTAAAGGTACTTCCAAAGTCTTAAACTACCTTATTTTTACATATAAGTCACCCCTAAGGTGTGCCCTATGTGCCCCTAGGGCTGGGTGCCATGTAACTATAAGCAGGGACTTTATAAAAATAGATTTATAAGCCCTGGTGAGGTAAAAACAGCCAAATTCGTTTTTCCCTCATTGAAGTAAATGGCCTTCATAGGCTAGAATGGGCAGACTTTATTTTAAATTTTAAAGTCTCCTTAAATGTTACATACCAAGAATTTGGTATCAAATTGATTGTTGTAATAAATCCCACAACTTCCAGTTGTTGGATTTAATATAACTTGTCCAGGTAAAAAGTTTAGACTTTACCTAAAAAGTTGCCAATTTCAGCTCTGCATTGTTTTTGCTGCTTTGCTCTGATTGGCCAGCCTGCAGCAGCTTCTGCCAGGCTGCCTTGATGAGGTGTGAAGTGGCCAGACTTCACACAAAGGAATGTGCTTGGGGGAGAGAATCTCCCCTCAGCAGATGGTGAGGCAGGAAGGGGGAGGGCTGCCAAACTAGTCTTCAAAGGCAGAGAAGGACATTTGCAGCACCCAGCAACACCCCCACATCCTGCAACCCCAGACAGCTAGGTGCCCCCTTGATTAGATTAGGAGAGGGCAGGAGAGGGGTGTGTTTATGATTTTTAGCCACACCAGTGGGTGGGCTCAGCCAGATGTAACCTCCAAAAATCAGATTCATCCATGTTGGATTTTTAGAGACTGTTGCCTTCTGGGATGGATTTTTGCCACACTTCCCAGGAAGTGGTCATCACAGGGGGACGACCCTGTCCCTGATTGGAGAACCAGGGCCCCCCTGCTTTTCACCCAGGAGCAAGGATAAAACTGGCAGACCTGCACCCACACCTCAGATCCCCTCCAGAATTCAACAAGAAAGGAACTAAAGAAGAAGAAGGACTGCCCTGCTGGACCCCTGGCCTGCACCTGGACCCTGCACTCAGAAGGACTGCACCAGCTGCACACTTGGGCTTCACCACAAGAAGGACTTTGCCTGGCTTCAACTGGTTCAAGGAGGGACTCCCTGTTTGCTACAGGTGAAAAATTGCTAACCAGAGTCCCCTGCACCAACTCCTGAAAAAGTGACCAGCTGACCACTGTCCAGTGGCCAAAAAGGAGTTTGCGCCAGGTGCATTCTGGGAGTTGAAGTCCGCACTTCCCAAGGACCATCACAGAACTTCTGGACCCTTGGGGTGAGCTGTGGACCCCAAAAGAACCTTAAAAGAACATCTGGGTGAAGCCCCAGAAGTTTGGAAAAGATTGGAGAATTTTTGAAAAAAAGCTCCATAAAGTGACCGACCCGACGCGGAAATTCTAGCCGGCTTGCCTCAACCGCGACCCGGCCTGACTTCGTGGTTCGTCCCGGTAAAGAAAAACATCCAAAAAAGAGACTAAGTCCGAACGTAAAAAGTTGACCGGGACCTCCCAGCCATCGTATCCGAGAAGGGCTCCATGGACGTCGGATCAAGATCCAGGTTTACCCCGGTCGAAGGATTTTCATCTCGAAAAAACGACTAAGTCCGAAGGTAAAAATCACCACCGAGGAAACCGACTTCGCGTATCCGGAGAAGGGCTCCAGGAGGTCAGATTCAACTGGCAGGTTCGTCCCGGGGAAGAAAAACATCAAAAAAGAGACTAAGTCAGAAGGTAACTTTTTAACCGAGGCCTCCCGCGACTTGTAGCCGAGCAGGGCTCCATCGCGGTCGGCCTGAAAGTTTGACTTTGCCCCGGTCCTGGTGCAACCAGATGACCCGATTGGCGCTTTTTGTTTCTAAGCGCTAGAAAATAATAATACTTTAAAAATTCATATCTCCGGTTCCCCTGAACCGATTTTAATCGTTTTTGTGTCATTTTAAAGATAAAAATATAAGCTATTTTTATAAATTGGTTTTGGATTTTTAAACTGTTTCCTGTGTTTTATTTAATTACTGTTTTGTGATATTTGAATGCTTTACACTTTGTCTCCTAAGTTAAGCCTTGACGCTCGATGCCAAGCTACCAAGGGTAGAGCTGGGATTAATTTACTGAGACCTAACTGTACCTATGTGGAGGTTAGTGGCTTGTTGCTAGGTGTAGGTACCTACCTGCCCTACCAATAACCCATTTTCCAACATAATTGGAAGCAGCGACGGGATCCTGTACTTGTGTTCAATATCACGTTACAGTTTTGGGTAAAACAAATTAAAAATCCTTTAAATTGTCCTAGTGCAAAAATTGTATTTAATGTTTAATTTGGATTAATTTCAATTATTGAATTTTTGTAATTTTTCTAAATTCTTGTTTCCAATTTTTGCAAAAAGTTTTTGTTGACACAAAACTAGGGAACCAAGGAGCTTGATCTGGCTAGCCTACCCACACTGACAGTAGTCCAGCTTAGGGGGTTGTGTATTGAAAGAGGGTTGCCTGCAACCACTGATCTCAGGAAGCAAATCCTGATCACATCCCTGACAGCATGGGCTGAGGCCCAAGAGGTAGAGTCAGAAGAAGCTCCAGAGGAGGGAGAAAGAAGGGAGGATGCAAGCTCTAACCACTCAGGGGAGGGAAGGCATCTGAGCCCAAGTGAGGATGAGGAAGAACGGTCCTCAGTAAATACAGTCACTAGGGGCAGATCCAAAGCTAGTGGTGGGAAGGGGGTCCTTTCAGGAGGAGAGAACCCATCCATCAGAGAAAGAGAGCTGGAGGCCCAGCTAGCATACATAGCTTTGGAAGCAGAGAAGCTGGCCCTAGAAAAGAAAAAGTGGGCATACAAAGAGAAAAGAGATGGAAGCAGCGATAAAGAAGCTGAGGTGTCCATGGGTGGGGAAGTTTGCCCCAGATTACCCAAGGGGGTGGTTCCTGCTTATGTAGAGGGGGATGACATAGATAAGTGGCTGGGGGCCTTTGAGAGGGCACTCCAAATGAGAAGGGTTAGGCCTCAATACTGGGGTTCCCTTTTGTGGGAGTTGGTCCCCAACTCAGGGAGGGATAGGCTTCTGACCTTAAGGGGGGAGGAGGCAGATTCATACCCTAGTATGAAGAGGTGCTTAGCCAAGAAGTTTGGTCTGACCCCAGAGCAATATAGAATGAAGTTCAGGGACACCCAGAAGGTCAGTACCCAGTCTTGGGTTGACTTTGTGGACATTTCACTAAAGGCACTAGAGGGCTGGATTATTGGTAACAAAGTAGATACTTATGAGGGGGTTATACAATCTGATCATGAGAGAGCACATCTTGACCAATTGTATCCAAGAAAGGTTACGCCAGCATCTAGTGGACTCTAAGCTGACCAACCCTAGAGAGCTAGGGGAGGCAGCTGATGAGTGGTTGAGAACCAGGGTGGTTGTCAAGTCCCAGGGGGGAGACTCCAAGAAGGGGGGGACAGGTCCCCAAAAACCTAAGGAGGGAGGTGGTAAGCCCACCACAGAGACTCCCTCTGTACCCCAGAACCCTAAGAAGGAGGAGAGTAAATCCCACTCCCACTCTGACATGCAGAGACAGGGAGACCCAGGGTTAAAAAAGCTCTTGGACAGTAGGGCTTGCTTTGATTGTCAGCAGATAGGTCACTTCAGAGGAGATGCAGCCTGTCCAAAGAAGGTGGTTAGCACTGGGCTGTCCAGTGTAGCCATAGAGGAGGATTCCTCAGACGTTGAAGTCCTCCTAGCATTGTGCAGGGAGACAGGACCAGTTGGTAAGCTGGTGATCCCTGAGGGTGGGAGTAGGAACTTCCACCACATTCAAGTGAATGGGATCCCTACCACTGGCCTGAGAGACACCAGTGCCAGTCACACTATAGTGAGTGACCGGTTAGTGACCCCAGACATGTATGTCCCAGGAAAGACAAAGAAAGTCAGGATAGCCACAGGGGAGGTCACCTCCAAACCTGTAGCCATAGTGCCCCTAGAGAGGGAGGGTATCCTTGACTGGATTAGGGTGGTAGTCAGTGCTGACCTTCCCCTAGATTGTATCCTGGGCAATGACCTCCCAGAGGAGAGTCTGGTCACAGATGGGGTGGTCGCCCAGGGCGCCCCCCCACCCAAAGTCCTGGGGAGTCAGTCCCTACAGTTAGGAGACAGGGGTCCCCAAGAAAAGGAAAGAAGAAAAGGAAGGGTAGGCCACTCTTAAAGAGAGTTCCAGGGAGCCAAGGGCCTTCTGCCCCAGTAAGGGGGGAGCCCAGAGTTGGCACTGGTGAGGCCTCACCTGACCCCAAGGAAGTCCTGAGTAGTCAGGCAGCTGTCCAGATGCAAGGTGTTGCCCCTGCACTGACAGAAGGGAGAGTGGAAGGAGGGTGTCTGCCACAGGAGGTGGTAGCCCCCCACTCTAGACAGCAAGAGGGGTGCCAGGACCCCAAAGATGCCCCTAAAGCAGCTCAGCCACCTGTCAGTGGAGAGCTTAGGGTGTGGTTCTGGGTACTGACAGCTGTCAGTAGCCTCTGCTGGGTGCTAGCCTTCCAGGCAGCACTGTACTTGGCCTGGGAGGCAGACCCCAGGGCCAATAGCAAAGTAGGCCCCCTGACCCTATTGGTCATGGTGGGGTTGCTCAAGTGTTGGGTGACCTCTTTGGGTAAGCTAGGTGTTGCCCTAGCAAAGTTTGGAGTAGGGGAGGTGGGCACCTCACTACCCAAGTTGGCAGAGAGAAAGGAAGAAGACCCCCCTAGAGGGAAGTTTCAGTTTGAGTTGGGTCCTTTTACTGTTGGGATGGCTTCACTACCCAGAGGGAGTGACCCTGACAGGGGGATGTAAGGCAGAGTAGGCCCTGCAAAGGGACAGCCAGTTTTCTTCACTGTCTTCCTCGCCTAACAACCCAGGAAGACTCTCCCAGGGTTGGGCTGAGTCTCCTGGGCGTGTGGGCTGGGGGGAGGTTGTGTGAGAAAACAGGGCTGATTGCAGAGGCCCCATAACTTTTTGCCCCCATTTTCCACTTTTTGCTGGTGTTTTCCTGACTTTAAAGGTGCCCTGGGTACTGCTAACCAGTCCCAGGGCCTGTGCTCTGTGTAAAATGGATATGCAAATTAGGCTAATTATAATTGGCTAAGTTAACCTACCTATAAGTCCCTAGTATATGGTAGGGCATGTAGGTTTAGGGACCACAGCATAGGTGGTGCACACCTAGGTGCATTGCTGAGGTGCCCAGTGTCATTTTAAAAGCAAGCCTGCCTTGCTGGCTGCTTTTAAATTAAAGTTATATGCAAATTCGACTTTGGAATTAAAGGTACTTCCAAAGTCTTAAACTACCTTATTTTTACATATAAGTCACCCCTAAGGTGTGCCCTATGTGCCCCTAGGGCTGGGTGCCATGTAACTATAAGCAGGGACTTTATAAAAATAGATTTATAAGCCCTGGTGAGGTAAAAACAGCCAAATTCGTTTTTCCCTCATTGAAGTAAATGGCCTTCATAGGCTAGAATGGGCAGACTTTATTTTAAATTTTAAAGTCTCCTTAAATGTTACATACCAAGAATTTGGTATCAAATTGATTGTTGTAATAAATCCCACAACTTCCAGTTGTTGGATTTAATATAACTTGTCCAGGTAAAAAGTTTAGACTTTACCTAAAAAGTTGCCAATTTCAGCTCTGCATTGTTTTTGCTGCTGTGCTCTGATTGGCCAGCCTGCAGCAGCTTCTGCCAGGCTGCCTTGATGAGGTGTGAAGTGGCCAGACTTCACACAAAGGAATGTGCTTGGGGGAGAGAATCTCCCCTCAGCAGATGGTGAGGCAGGAAGGGGGAGGGCTGCCAAACTAGTCTTCAAAGGCAGAGAAGGACATTTGCAGCACCCAGCAACACCCCCACATCCTGCAACCCCAGACAGCTAGGTGCCCCCTTGATTAGATTAGGAGAGGGCAGGAGAGGGGTGTGTTTATGATTTTTAGCCACACCAGTGGGTGGGCTCAGCCAGATGTAACCTCCAAAAATCAGATTCATCCATGTTGGATTTTTAGAGACTGTTGCCTTCTGGGATGGATTTTTGCCACACTTCCCAGGAAGTGGTCATCACAGGGGGACGACCCTGTCCCTGATTGGAGAACCAGGGCCCCCCTGCTTTTCACCCAGGAGCAAGGATAAAACTGGCAGACCTGCACCCACACCTCAGATCCCCTCCAGAATTCAACAAGAAAGGAACTAAAGAAGAAGAAGGACTGCCCTGCTGGACCCCTGGCCTGCACCTGGACCCTGCACTCAGAAGGACTGCACCAGCTGCACACTTGGGCTTCACCACGAGAAGGACTTTGCCTGGCTTCAACTGGTTCAAGGAGGGACTCCCTGTTTGCTACAGGTGAAAAATTGCTAACCAGAGTCCCCTGCACCAACTCCTGAAAAAGTGACCAGCTGACCACTGTCCAGTGGCCAAAAAGGAGTTTGCGCCAGGTGCATTCTGGGAGTTGAAGTCCGCACTTCCCAAGGACCATCACAGAACTTCTGGACCCTTGGGGTGAGCTGTGGACCCCAAAAGAACCTTAAAAGAACATCTGGGTGAAGCCCCAGAAGTTTGGAAAAGATTGGAGAATTTTTGAAAAAAAGCTCCATAAAGTGACCGACCCGACGCGGAAATTCTAGCCGGCTTGCCTCAACCGCGACCCGGCCTGACTTCGTGGTTCGTCCCGGTAAAGAAAAACATCCAAAAAAGAGACTAAGTCCGAACGTAAAAAGTTGACCGGGACCTCCCAGCCATCGTATCCGAGAAGGGCTCCATGGACGTCGGATCAAGATCCAGGTTTACCCCGGTCGAAGGATTTTCATCTCGAAAAAACGACTAAGTCCGAAGGTAAAAATCACCACCGAGGAAACCGACTTCGCGTATCCGGAGAAGGGCTCCAGGAGGTCGGATTCAACTGGCAGGTTCGTCCCGGGGAAGAAAAACATCAAAAAAGAGACTAAGTCAGAAGGTAACTTTTTAACCGAGGCCTCCCACGACTTGTAGCCGAGCAGGGCTCCATCGCGGTCGGCCTGAAAGTTTGACTTTGCCCCGGTCCTGGTGCAACCAGATGACCCGATTGGCGCTTTTTGTTTCTAAGCGCTAGAAAATAATAATACTTTAAAAATTCATATCTCCGGTTCCCCTGAACCGATTTTAATTGTTTTTGTGTCATTTTAAAGATAAAAATATAAGCTATTTTTATAAATTGGTTTTGGATTTTTAAACTGTTTCCTGTGTTTTATTTAATTACTGTTTTGTGATATTTGAATGCTTTACACTTTGTCTCCTAAGTTAAGCCTTGACGCTCGATGCCAAGCTACCAAGGGTAGAGCTGGGATTAATTTACTGAGACCTAACTGTACCTATGTGGAGGTTAGTGGCTTGTTGCTAGGTGTAGGTACCTACCTGCCCTACCAATAACCCATTTTCCAACATAATTATCTCCCATGTGAACGCCAAGTTTCCTGGCTCAGTGCATGACGCTTACATTTTGAGGAATAGCAGCATCCCTTATGTGATGGGGCAACTCCAGAGGCACCGTGTGTGGCTAATAGGTGAGGACAAGGACCCTATACCCTGTGAATAGTTGTCTGGGGTTGTCCCTAAGGGTTAGTGTGTGTCTAACAGTGGCCCCTCAATATTTGCAGGTGACTCTGGGTACCCCAACCTGTCATGGCTACTGACCCCAGTGAGAAATCCCAGGACAAGGGCAGAGGAACGCTACAATGAGGCACATGGGCGAACTAGGAGGATTATAGAAAGAACCTTTGGCCTCCTGAAGGCCAGGTTCCTATGCCTCCATATGACAGGTGGTTCTCTGTACCACTCACCAAAGAAGGTGTGGCAGCTGTGGAGCCTGTGGACACTGAAGAAGAGGAGGCAGAAGAAGAGGACATAGACAACAGAAACAACGTGATCCAGCAATACTTCCAGTGAGACACAGGTAAGAAGACATCACTGCCTCCTACATCTGATAAAATTGTTAGACCTATCATCTGTCTGTCACTTTCACCCAGTGTATGGTCCCTGAATTGTCACTTTGCCTTTCCATTTCACAGATGTGGCTCCCACTGTGTGACCTCTGCTATGTTACCTCATGGACTAGAGCTGTGTGACATAGGTATGTTGACAATAGAATGGGCATTGCTATTTTCCTCAGTTATTGCAAATATACATTTTTGAAAGCACAGACTGACTCCAGATTGTTTTGTGATTCAAGGGTGTTTATTTAAGTGCAAAATAGTGGAGGGGGTTGTAAAATGGTCAGGGGTGATGGTGGAGGAATGTCCATGGCAGAGTCCAGTTATTAGTCTCACAGGTGCATTGTCCAAAGGGGCATAGGAAGTGGAGCCAGGGCAGCTTAAGGATGGACAGGCTGACAAAGTGGGACAGAAGGATGACATTCAGGGTGGTCTCATTTCTAGGCAGGGGTCTTGGCATTGTTCTCTGTCATTGTCCTGGATCTCAGGGACCGCTTGTGGGGTGGTTCTCCATCTGCAGGGGGTGGGGCGCTGGTGTTGTGGTCCTGTGGCGGTGCCTCCTGTCCACTGGCGGAGGTGGTGGGCAGTTCATCGTCCAGGCTAGTGTCAGGGGCCCCTTGTTGTGCCACAGTGTCCCTCCTGGTGTTCACAAGGTCCTTCAGCACCCCTACAATGGTGCCCAGGGTGGTATTGATGGACTTGAGTTCCCCCCCTGAACCCCAAATACTGTTCCTCCTGCAGCCTCTGGGTCTCCTGAAACTTGGCCAGTTGTCTCCTGGGAATGATGGTACGCTCCCATAATGTTGGAGAGGGCCTCGTGGAGAGTGGGTTCCCTGGGCCTGTCCTCCCCCTGTCGCACAGCAGACCTCCCAGTTCCCCGGTTTTCCTGGGCCTCTGTCCCCTGAACCGTGTGCCCACTGCCACTGCCCCCAGGTCCCTGCTGTTCTTGGGTTTGTGGGTTTGCATGGGTTCCCTGTAGTGGTGGACACACTTCTGCTTGACGTGTCCTGGGGACAGAGGTATGGGCCCGCTGGGTGGGTGCTGTGCTGGTGTTTCCTGAGGGGGGAGGCTCTGTGGCGGCCTGTGACTGTGTCAGGGGAACCGACTGTCCCGAGGTCCCAGATGGGCCGGGCTGGTCATCTAGATCCAGTTGGACAGAGCGGCTGTCATCACTGTGTGCCCTTTTCTGTGGGGGGGGGGGTAGCACATGTCTGGAACCTCCTGTCTTGTTACTTTGGGTAGGGGTCCTTCAGGGGTGTAAAGGCATGATTATTGCATCTGTGTGTGCCATGGTGTGCAATGGGTGGGTGTCCCTGTACTCCAGTGCTTACATTCTTGTGTAGGACCTTGTGTGACAATTGTTTTGGGGTCTGTGTGGGTATGTGTAGTGGACATGCTTTGGTGATGGGTGTCTATGCTTTGTTGTTGCATGCAGGGCTTGGTGTATGGATGTGTGGTTTGTGATAATAGGACATATGTGAGGAGTTGGAGTGATGGGGTGAGGGTGAGGGTGGGGGTATGTGTTGGCATGCAGGTACGGTGGGGGATATGGTAGTTAAAGATTTGACTTACCAGAGTCCATTCCTCCAGCTACTCCTGCGAGGCCCTCAGGATGCAGTATAGCCAAGACCTGCTCCTCCCATGTTGTTAGTTGTGGGGGAGGAGGTAGGGGTCCGCCGCCAGTCCTCTGAACTGCAATGTGGGTCTTGAGACCACGGAACGCACCTTCCCCCGTAGGTCGTTCCACCTCTTACTGATGTCATCCTGTGTTCTTGGATGCTGTCCCACTGCGTTGACCCTGTCCACGATTCTGCGCCGTAGCTCCATCTTCCTAGCAATGGAGGTGTGCTGCACCTGTGATCCGAATAGCTGTGGCTCTACCCGGATGATTTCCTCCACCATGACCCTGAGCTCCTTCTCAGAAAAACTGGGGTGTCTTTGCGGTGCCATGGGGTGGTGTGGGTGATGTGTGAGGTGGTGTCTGTTGTTATGTGTGGGGTGATGTTTTGGGGTGTGCGGTGCCTTGTGCGTGGATGTGTATGAGTGATGGTGTTGTGTGCCTCTGTATGCTGGTGTGGTCTTTGCTTTTCTGTCCAAATTTTTCATTGTAAGGGTTTGTGGGTAAAGTGGGTGTGTGTTTTATATTGTATTGGGTGTGTGGGAGTGCTGTGTGTATGTGTATCAGGTGTGTGTATTTTGAATTGTCCAATGTGGTTGTGTTTTGTAAATGTGTGTGTATTTTGAGCGCGGCGGTGTGTACCGCCAATGGTTTACCGCGGTTGAAAGACCGCCGCGTGGATTCGTGGGTCGTGATAGTGTGGGCGTATTCCTGTTGGCGTGATGGTGGAGATTTTGTTATCGCCAGTTTATCACTGAACTATGGTGTGGCGGACGTGTGTGGGTGTCTGGATTTTGGCAGATTCCGAGCTGTGGGTCGTAATAGCTGTAGCGGAATTCCGCGGCCGCGGCGGTGTGTTGGCGGTCTTCTGCACGGTGGTAAGCGGGATTTACCGCCAATGTTTTAATGAGGGCCTTAATCTTTTTTAAATCCACCCAGGCATTTTCTACACAACAATCATGTTGTACCCAATATTTTAATGACTATGATTTCATAATCCAATTTAGGCCAGCAGTCAAGATGGTAAGGCAGATGCTCTTTCTTGGTTAGGTCATAAACACATAGACCAAGCTAACAAGTTTCTTTACATGATTCCTTTGGAACGTTTTCAAGGAGCAATATTCACAGGCAAAGAATTCTTAACACAAGTATCACTAGAACAAAGGAATGAGGATGCAATGATAACGCGCACACATCAAGGGCAAACCATTAATGATTTTGTGTATATACAGGAGATCTATATATTCCCACTGTCACGTTACAAAATCAGGCATTGAAATGGTGCCACACAAAGACTATGGCAGGACATCTGGGAGAAAAAAACCTCTGGAACTGACTAAACAATATTTTTGGTGGCTGACCTTCTCTTTGGACACAAAGAGATTTATCCAGAACTGTGTAATTTGTGAACAAGGTACAAGTTTACATTAAGCTCCAGCTGGTTTACTAACTCCATTACCTACCCCACCTGCACCTTGGCACACGGTTTCCTTAGACTTTGTGGTGGAGTTGCCAAAAACTATAAATGGTTGCACCACTGTATTAGTCAGAGTTGATCATCTTGCCAAGATGGCACATTTCACTTCCTTAAAAGCCCTACCTATGTCCAAAGAGCCTGCAGTGGTCTTCCTTCAAATGTTGGTTCATTTGCATGGACTTCTGTCTGTACTCATTTCTGATAGAAGCCCTCAATTTATATTAAAATTCTGGAGGGCCATATGGTTTGTTGGAGATGGAGGTTCGTTTATCCTCTAGTCATCATCCCCAAACGGATGGATAGACTGAGAGGGTAAGCCCATTGGTTAATGGAGCAGTATTTACAATGTCAGATTCTGCAAAATAACTTAGATTGGGCTAACTGTCTTTGGGTAGCTGAAGTGGCATATAACAATGCTACAACAGCTTAACTGGTTATACTCCATTCTATTAGAACTATGACTCTGATCCCAGGTTATTAGCAATTAACGTGAACCCAAATTCTGATATACCTGCAGCACATGATTTAGTGGAGCAACCAAAGGAAATGTATCGCAAGGCACAAGAAAATTTGGTTGCAGCAAAAGCACAATATAAGGTGCAGGCAGACAATCAACTTTGACCAGGTCCAATAGTACAAGAAGGGCAAGACGTCTGGCTTCTGACTCAGAATATTGTTTGAAAGATCCAAGAAAATTCCAACCGCAGTATAAAGGGCCATTTACAATTACAAAAAGAATAAATGACTTGGCCATGAAACTGAACTTACCACTGACATTACAGATCTATCTAGTTTTTCATGTGCCCTTATTGAAGCCTGCCACCCCTAGAATGATGATTCCAAAGAAACCACCTGCTATGCTGGCAAACAATAAGCCAGAATGTGAGTGCAAGGCAATATTAGAGTCAAAAAGAGTATGGAACAAGCTATTCTACCTGATAGATTGGAAATGATAGGGACTGGAAAATTGCATCTGGGAACCTGTCGGACATTTGCATGCACCCAAATTACTACAGCAGTTTTATAAGAAAGACAAACTAAACTAAAACCTACAAGAGGATCTCTGGGGGGAATGTACTGTCAGGCCTGTCTGGTCCTTGCCGCCAAAACACAGACTTTGAGCACTATGGCAGATATAGCCACTGACCTTTCCTTTTCGAAGGCGCATTACGCGTGTTCACAGACAACTGAGAACTGGGAGGATTTTGGAACTACTTATATATTTGGGCGGGCATCATGTTCAGGCAACAGTCCCTTGAGACTTGGTGGACATGTTGGATATTGTCAGTTATTTAGCCTCAACCATCCAGTGAACAACGCTTGTTGTTCCAGTCTTCCTGATGAACCCTAGCCCCTACCATCTCACTCACCTGTTTCATGTTTGCCTCAGCCTCTTCAATTGCAGTTTCCATGCACTTCTGTCCACAATTTTCTTGATGTAGCGCTTTCGATCCAGAAACCTTGAGGAAAGAAGAAACACTCCAGTCACTAAGGCGGTAACTTTGCATGCGCACACCAATGGGATCCCGTTGGTGTGCATATCTTAATCAGGGCTTGTGATTTCATTCATTCTTAGGGCTGACTGTCTGAAGGCTTCCCTTCTTCAAGCAAACTGTGGGACCTGTAATGAATACAAACAAAGATATTGCTGACTTCGGATACTAAAAACATATAATCAGCAATTATCCAAAACATCAAACATTTATGTTATTGTCAAGCAATAATTAATAGCTAACAAGTGCTGGTTAAATTAGTCTTTATGCTGCATGTTATGTTCAATGTTTTAGTCCATGTGCTAAATAATTATTGCAAGTGCAGTTAACTTACAGAGGGCCTGATTTAGAACTCAGTGGACTGGTTACTACGCCACAATGATAATGGATATCCTGTTCACCGAAATCGAAATCACATTGGACATAATGGGATTTAGATTTCGGCGAACGGGATAACCGTCACCTTGGTGATGGAGTAACCCCTCCACCCAGTTCTAAATCAGACCCAGAGTTTTTTCTATATTTTTTACTAAGACTTTCCTGAAGGATTGTGATTCCTCGTGTCCAAAGTTCAGTATGTACTCTGTTGTATGATTCATCGCCTCTTGATAACCTCCCTTACTTCTTTTAAGGGTTTGGCACAAGGCGTTTCCCAATAGCCTTGTGGTATGTATTCAGTTCTCTGCCTACTAAATGAATGCATGCTACATGTATACAGGAGAATACATTTTGACAACTCATAATGTATTTTTTATTCTGTTCCTCTACTTTATATTGGCCCTGTGGGACAGTTAGTGACTAGTGTAAAAGGTTCAATCTAAATCTTGTCAGCAGAAAAATGTGGTGAGGAACTGAGACCACAGCAAAGTAGGGCTCTAATGTTGCACACGTTTTTAACATAAAATAAGCCCTCACTGAGGGTTTTAGTACACTCTCTTGCCTCTCTCTCAGCCACCATGTATGAGAGAAAGTGTATTTTTAACGCCTAGCAAATTGTGTTTTTTACAATGTTCTTTTGGTTCTCAAATAACTCTGGACATCCCAATCAAACCGTTAAGTTCCTAATATAGGTAAGCTAGGGGCTATGGAATACGCCCTCAAGAGACAAACAATCATTTATCACTACCTGATTAAATACTAGGTCTGGACTGACCCATATCCTTAGCCATCTCATCAGGGGCCAGTGCTAAGAGGTCAGAAATGTATCCCATACCCAGTTCTTCATGGACTCTCTATGAGGGAACTCCCTGGGGGAATGCTAGAAGTCTTCTCAAAAATGTATTTTCTACTGTTTGCAAGTCTCTGATATCCTTGTAAACCCATACATCGAGCCTAAAATTTGCCAAAGAGCATTTTGCTTGGTACACCTTAACTGGGGCCTGCATCAGCTTGGCCCCCAGTCGTTTGCAAAATCAAAAGTAACTGCCATCGCTCTTGATAGGGTATTTTTCTAAGCCTTCCATTAGGATACCCAAGACTCCCACTCATCAAAAAGGATCCCCAGGTAAGGGAAAGTAATTACTCTAGTCAGTTCTGTGCCACCTACAAAATATTTTTCGGATCTTTTTTCTTTGATCCCACCACCATAGTGTGTGATTTAGAAAAGTTTGTGGGTATATCTAATGCCTCCATAAAATCAATAAAATTATCAAGCAAATGCTGAAGACCCACTGGCGTCCTAGCTATCAGGACCATGTTGTCTGCGAATAAAAGTACAGGGATTAGTTGAGATACTGCCTGGGGGGATATCCTTGCCAGCGGCACATAATGTTGAACCCAAATTGCCAATATAAAGGATAAATAAAAGTCAGGCTAAGATACACCCTTGTCTCACTCCTCTTTGCTCTTTCACAGGCGTGGACAAACTGTCATCCAGGTTATACCTCATCAACGCCAGAAGGTGGAGATGGAGCTCATGTAAAATGTTTGCTATTTTTTAATCCAATCCCAGCGTAATGCTCATGGCCCAGAGTTTTGATCTATTCACTCGGTCGAAAGTTGACATAAGGTCCATGAATGTCAGGTATAATCTACTCCTTTTGGCTACCGTGTATTTGCCAATGATCATCTGTAAATGTATACATTGGTGTAAGGTCCCTTTCTCTGGTCTAAACCTATATTGTAGGTTAGAAATAATATTATTTTGCTCCAGCCATTCAGTTAGTCTGGCTAAGGCCACCCTCCTCATGATTTTCATGGCAGTATCTATCAAGGAGATAGGTCGATAACATTGGGGCTCATATCCTGACCCCTTTTGTAAAACTGAGATAATGATGGACCTGGACCAAGAGGTAGGAGGCCCTTTTTAAGAGCAGCATTATACACCCATGTGAGAATGTTCACCCAGTTTAACGGGTCCTCTTTATATAGATAGGCAGGGACCCCATCTGGGCCCAGAGCTTTGTCTCTAGACAAGATTACGATGGAGTCATAAACCTCATCCTCATTAAATGTCATAGAAAGATGTTCTCTAACAAATATTTGATCCTGATTTTGTCCATCTGCCGCTACACTACCATTCATGCTCTGAAAATGCATGACCCATATTTCTGGTGTAATAATGAAGTCCATCATGCTATTCCCAGACCCTGCAAAGAATGGCCAGTTCGCTATTTCCCCAAATTTGGCACTATTGTTTAGCACACTTGTCTGTAGGAGATAGTTCTAAGTCTCTCTTTGATTTCTTGTTTGTGGGTTACCATGGTAAGTTTATATGCTTTCTTTGTGCCCTTATTTTACCTCTGTTCTTTGGATGTTGTTTTAAAGCTGTTAACAATTTTCTGTGGGCTTTTGAGCATTTGTCATCAAACCGTTTTTTCTCACCTGACTTATTTTTCCTCATTGGGCTCCTAAGATTGTTTGGAATCTGCCCACATTGCCTCTTAAAAGGAGTCAAAACCTCTTCACAATAGTCAGCTTCATCTAAAAAGGCACTAATGTCTAAGGGATTTACAATATAGAGATTATTAATTCAGGATTCTGAACCACCCTACTTCATTTTAGTCATTGGGCCTGGTCCTTAGGGTAATTAAAGTGTTCTCAGGACCTGCCCTCAAAATATCTACTTTCACCATCCCCCACTCCATTTCCAACACAAGGGGATTATGATCACAAAAAATGTTCAACTTAACCTTCATGTGTTTAATTGATAGACCAGCCAATAGTATGATAACATAAATTATAGAGTGACGACCTTTTCACGTGAATGATGGTATAACTTCACCCTCGACATCCTGATCAATGCGGTGCAGATTACTGGCTGATATAATGTCTTCCAGAAGATCAAAGCGAATTGTAATATTGCTTTCAGAGTTAACCTCATCATAAATAATACAAGCTAGTTGACACAGGTGATGTTGAAATCACCCAAGATGATAACAAATTAAGATGCAGTCTGGTTTTACTTATATTCTTCCAGGAAGCATTTTAGCCATAGGAAGTGCTCCAAGATGTCCCCCCGCACAAACACATTGTAAAAATTAACAATCAACAGAATTGGGACCTAAAGTCCAACTGCACTGCCAGTAGATTAATAGAACCTGTCCAGAGCTTGTCTGTATTTGGTGGGTGGTCCAGGAAGACTAAAGTAAGTAGACCTCCTTTTGCTCTTCCTGAGTTTGAGAAAACCCTCTCCATATAAAAAGTATAATCTGTATCCCAGGTTTCCTGCGTCACTACTATCTGTTAGCCAGATACAAAATTCAGCCATCTTTCATCACCCTTTTTATTATTTATCCCGTAATATTCCAGCTAACTATTTTCAGTAAGAACCCAATCTATAGTTAGCCTGAGCTGAGGGACTACCCCTGTCATGTTCCCTGTTATCTCTGGTCTGCATGGGGCTAGTAAGAAGTGGGTTTAGTTAGTCATTACTATCCAACCCGCTCAGTGGGCCAAAACTATTCTCTAAGGATATAGGCCTGATCTGAACTCCTTCCCAACAGTTCTGCACGTGGTGTCATATTGGGGCCACTCTTCCTTGTGCAATAAAAGTTTTAAGCTGGGTAGAAAAAATTTAGAGACAAGACCGTAATCTTCATGACAGGATTGTGGCCATTTATTCTTCATTGTAAAAGGCCACTTGCAAATCCAGGGTGCCTAAAATTCACCACTAAACCATCTCCTTCCTCACGTTTCTCCTTGTCACCAACCCACTTGTCTTGCCATGATTATATGAGGGGACAGCGAGGATCCATTCTCCCGAGCATTGTCACACCAATGTTTAATTTTGCGCATTAATTCAGGGCTCGACTCCACAACGCCCACTTTCAAAGGTGGCACTCCTGCTAGAATGACAACTAGAGGCATCGAATCAGGGAGAAGATGCAATCTAAAAGAAAATCCCACCCGATCTCTGTGTTTCAATTTAGGGCCCCATAAAGATACCTCATTGACCCCATTCACATAGTTAGAAGCCGTTCTGGGAGGGTTAAGCTCATGGTGAATGAGCCCATTGCCATTCCTCCTCCCTTGGGATTGCGATGATCCCAGGGATGTTCATGTGGAACAGACTTGGGCCCTCGTGACTCCTCCTGAAATTCTAGGCATGCTGTTTCAAAAGACCTGTCATTACACCTATTACCAGCATCCGTGGTGATACTAGGGACTAGGCTAGAGATGCCTCAGTGGGGAGGAGGGGCTATCACTACCATATTTTGACAGTTTAGCCAAACATGCCTCTATACTGGAGATGATCTTGTAGGGGTTTAGGTGCATTTTTAGCATGATTTCACACTTCCTACAGATTTAATCAGAAATAGATGTTACAAAAGTAATCACACCAGTGTCCAGTTTAGCATTAGCCCCATTATGACCAGACATGGGTTACTTTCTCATAGACCCCCCCTTTCTTCAACAGGGGGTTTAATGGATAATGAAGTGCCAGCTTCAACATTGTCAACAGTGCCCGTGATCTGTGGGCAGGTGGGCACCTGTGCAGAGTCTGGAGAGGCATTGTCTCCCAGGGAAACATCACAACAGGCAGGTATGGGTGGGTGCTCCCTTACCTCTTCCAAAGAGAGTCTTCTTTCTGTCAGGTCAGTTTCCTTCGAGAGGACCCCTGCAGCCAGCATCAAGAAAGAATCAATAGTGATGATCACATCACCCAGTGCAACACTACTCCCAGTCTTTTTTACCCATTCCCTTTTTCCTTCATTGGGCTAGAGTTGCTTTGTTGAAATTCTGATTGGATAGCTTATGCCTGGCGGCAGAGTTAGGAACTAGGAGCGCACACTTCTGATCACTCCTGCGGAAACCTCAGGTGAGTGCTTGACAAAGGGCTTGGGGGTGAGGGTACATGTACAGAACAGTAGGGAGCAAGCTGGTACTTTACAGGGCCTTGCCATCCAATATATCTCAAAAGAAGACTAAGGCCCAGATTTAAGAAAACTTAGCGCTCCCTTTGCGCCAATTTGTTTTTAGCAAAAGCAGTGCTAACCCAGCACCATATTTAGATTTTGTCGCTAGAGCAAGCTAGTGACAAAATTCCTGACCTTGCATCATTTTTTGAGAGCTCCACCTCACTTTGCATCCTCTTATGACAATGATATGCGAGGTAGGCATTCCCTCCTACAAAATGACCGGGTCCAAAAAAAGACTCCATATTCGATTAGTGTCAAAATTTTAACACCTGGTCTGATCAGGCATTAAAATGAGGCCCACCCATTACTACATAAGGGAAACACACAGAAGGAACATTGGCAAGCAACTGGACAACATGGACCCGTCATTGCTACAGGTTGGCACCCGGAGAAGATGACAGCGACGATGCCACGTGCCACCAGCACCACTGTAGCAACCCCAAACACCACCACAGCAGCCACAAAGGGAGCGTAGAAGGCAGGAGAGGATATTTCACCAGCGCGCAACCATCCTGGCCCTCATAGAAGAAGAGGTGATCAGACTCTACCATCTGAGGCAAGAGTTCATTGTACGCCTGCTCCACCACATTGCACCAGACATCACAGCAAGAGTGGAAAGTCACACAGCAATTGCACCCATGACCAAACTCCTGGCTGTCCTCTACTTGCTGGCATCAGGATCATTCCAGACGACTGCTGCACAAGTAGATGAGATCTCACAATCAGCCCTGTCTGCCTTCCTTCCAAAGGTCCTGGAAGCCATCATCAGACTCACATCCCACCACATCTGGTACCCCAGCACAAAGGAACTGCTGCAGGAGACCAAGCAATGTTTCTGTAAAATTGCTGGTTTCCTGCATGTGCTGGGTGCAATGGACTGCACTCATGTCCAGCTCATGTCCAACTTGTCCCTCCTGCTGCAAACAAACACCTCTACAGGAACTGCAAACATACCCACTCCATCAATGTGCAGGCCGTTGTGTACCCCGTGGAATTATCACAAATATCCTTGCAGAATAATTCAGTAGTGTCCATTATGCTTACATCTTCAGGCACTGTACTATAAACAAAGATTAAAGGATGGGCAATATGGCAATGGCCTACGTGTAGGTAAAATAACATATCAATCATAACACAGACAGCACACCAAACATGAACTAGAAACAATATATATACTACACATGGACATGGAAACATAGATGCATAGACCACAACACTTATGCCACATGCCACACTGCACCACATTCAGTGCACATCACCCACACATATGCCCATGTGTCCCTGGCACCCCCTGACTGACACTTTACATGAAGGACAGGTAGAGCAATGTCCTATTTGAATACAAAAGCTGGGCTCAGACCACTTCATGCGGCTACAAGTTGACAACCAAACACGGATCCTTCACACATAACACTTACCAAGAAATAACTCAGCTATGTGAATTTTATCTGCTATTCAACCATCAAGCAACTCACATATCGGCACTGCCCCACATTTACCATGCTGAAGAAACCACAGGCAGCACCAATATCAATTGCCACCCGAGTAGTCCCATCCCCATATAGATATCAGCAAAACATAACACATATACTCATTGTGTTCAACTTTCCCTTGTGTGCTGTATAGTGCAGCACACATTGAAGTACAACATCACCATCAATGAAAGATCATGTGCAGGAATGAACACCTCATAGCACACCAATAATCATACTCCTAAATCCCACATCTCCATACCATGGTACAAAGGTACCAACAGTGGACTGCAGCAGATGAACTACTGACAATGTACTGAGAGAGTCCAGAAATGTATATGAATGAGGATACATAGGACTTAGCAGGGCTGGACTCCTGATGCAAGGCAGGCAGTACTGAAAAGCACAGCATGCCCTGTCCTGTCCCACACCTGTCTGAAAACTCTTGTATATATCACATTACATCCCATACAACTGTGCCACACTGGGCATATGAACATCATGCACATATGTATGCCAGCCAGCAATATGCAACAACAACTCTTTGTGCAAGGGAGGTATTTCAAGGGCCAAGGGGTGGGATTCACATACAATACACAGGGCCCAACACTTATTACATGGCACACAACACACACAATAGGAACACATTTCCATAACATCACTCTTCTGCAGGTCTAAAGTGAAGGCACTAATGGCCACATCTCAGAAAATGGCTCTGCATCTAAAGCAGCGCCACTTTACTTGGGCCCCTTGGTGCCCCCTACCACCAACACCTGTATGCCATATTCAATATATAGGGCAACATAGCACAGAGTAGGTGCAATAGTGTCAAGATAATGGATGCCATAGATGGACTGTGTAGGATTATTGCCAAATTTATGGTGCAAATCCTGCACAGCACATAGGGGCCCACTGAAAGGAATGGGGTGCCCCCTACTAATGCCTGCTTGGTGCAGCTGTTAAAAGTATATGATAAAAATGACGCATTGGAACCACTTATATTCCTCTGCACCATTTTTGCATTTGCCTTAACAAACCCCTTGTATACATGATGCCTGGCACAGGCATAATGTGGCTCAACAGGTCACTAAGTGTTGTACTGCTTGGGTACTGCCACTGTGTAAACATGGCACTGTGTTTTTGGCATTTTTGGGCCACAATAGTGTCAATCAAAATGAGGCTAATGTGCTGCAAGGAGGTGATAGGTCTGGTGCAAGGAGGTGCTTGGTCCTCTTACATTTGGGCCTCATATTCAGTGTGGGTTAAATGTCAGACCAGAATTTCAATTACAATCACCAGGTACCTGAGGCACAACCCGTGATAGAAAAGTGCACCACCACACACCTACGCAACCATCCATGCAAACAGGAACACACACAATCCCAGATTCACCACTCCAATCAAAACAAATATATTCTGTGGCACCTAGCACATAACAAATATGCCTGACATGTTCTCACATTCCTTCGCAGCGGACCAAGGTTACGGCACCCAGCTATGGGTCATGCCACCTATTGGAAATCCTACAACTGATGTAGAGTGGGCGTACAATGAAGGCCACAGGACCAGAAATGTGGCAGAGAAATATATTTGGCCTCCTTAATTCAAGGTTCAGGTGTCTACATCTAACAGGAGGAGGACAGTTATATTCATCACCCCTTGTCTGCAAAATGATCCTTGTGTGTGCCATTTTGCATAACATTTGTCTACTCACAGATGTCCCCTGGCCTGAACAAGTAGATGTCCCTAATGAGGAGGATGACAACAATGGTGTACAACACGAGGAGGGGGAACAACAAAACTCTGCTGCTGAAGTACGCAAAAGAGAACTAATTGTGCACACATTTTTCACATAGACACTGTACTCCAAGATTCACCATGTCAATAATTCAATCAAATAACGTAAACTCAGAATGCTCATGGTGTATTAATTTTCACCATCACATACCATTTGTAACTTGCCCATGTCTTAGAGAGCATGACTAAACCACAACAGTTGTAAACAACTTTGGGACATAGGGCCAGATTTAAGCGGGCCTAGCATATCCTTATGCAACATTAGCCTGCTACATTTTACCCTAATGTGGCCCAAAGATGTCAAAATCTAAGCATCAGAAATACATAGTGGCGCAATGCATGCATTCGGTCACTTTGTTACACCTTGCGCCACAGTATGCCTGCGGCAGGCATTAAATATGCAAGGGGGTGTACACCCAGTAGTGGGTTTGCCAAAATGGTGCAGTGGACTCTAAGAAAATCAACTGTCTTATTTTACTACTACTTTTAATACCTGCTCAGAGCAGCTGTTTAAAGGGGGCACACTACTGGTATCAATAGCCCCTAAGATCTGTTCACGGTTAGGGACAAAATTTTGGTGCTAACCATGAACAGTACATCAATAGGACACCATTCACTCCGGTTCACCATCCGACCCCTGCTCTCATCACGTCTTCAAAAAAGCCAGCTCCATCATCACTCCCCAACTCCAGGAGCTCAACAGCTCCTTCGAGACCGCCATCTTCCCGGAAAGCTGGAAGCACGCCGAGATCAACGCCTTACTCAAGAAACCCAAGGCGGACCCAAAGGACCTCAAAAACTACTGGGCCATCTCCTTGCTCCCGTTCCCACTTCCTTGAGGAAAACAACACTCTGGACCCGTCCCGATCCAGTTTCCGCAGCAACCACAGCACCAAGACTGCCCTCATCGCTGCCACCTCAGGACCCTGCTGGACAAAGGCAAAACTGTGGCCCTCATCCTCCTGGACCTCTCGGGTGCCTTGGACACCGTCTGCCACCGTACCCTACGCACACGCCTTCACGACGCAGGGATCCATGACAAAGCCCTGGACTCGATCACCTCCTACCTCACCGGCAGAACCCAGAGAGTCCGCCTCCCTCCTTTCCGATCTGAAGCCACCAAGACAATCTGCGGTGTACCCCAAGGATCTTCCATCAGCCCGACCCTCTTCAAAGTCTACATGGCACTGCTCACCAACATTGTCCGATCTCACAACCTCAACATCGTCTCATACGCCGACGACACCCAGCTGATCCGTTCCCTCACCAAGGACCCCGCCACCGCCATAGCAACCTCCACGAAGGAATGAAGGCCGTCGCTGACTGGATGGAGAACAGTCGCCTGAAACTGAACATGGACAAGACGGAGGTCCTCATCCTCGGCTCCACCCCCTCCCCCTGTGACGACTCCTTGTGGCTGGCCACACTGGGAGCTGCACCGAAACCTACCGACCACGCACGCAACCTGGGGTTCATCCTGGACTCATCACTCTCCATGACCCAGCAAGTCAACGCCGTCTCATCCTCCTGCTTCAACACCCTCTGCATGCTCCGCAAGATCTACAGGTGGATCCCCACGGAAACCAGAAGGACTGTCACCCAGGCCCTCGTCAGCAGCAGACTAGAGTACTGCAGCACTCTCTACGCGGGAACCATGGCCAATCTCCAGAAAAGACAGCAACGCATACAGAACGCCTCTGCACACCTCATCCTCGACCTCCCCCGTCACAGCCACATCACAGCCCACCTGAGAGACGTGCACTGGCTCCCCGTCAACAAGAGGATCACCTTCAAGCTCCTCACCCTCGCTCACAAAGCACTCCACAACGCCGGACCAGCAAACCTCAATGAACGACTCACCTTCAACACCCCGAACCGGCAGTTCCGCTCTGCCAACCTCGCCCTTGCCACCGTTCCACGCATCCACAGGACAACAGCCGGCAGCAGATCATTCTCCCACCTTGCGGCCAAGACCTTGAACACCCTTCCCATCCACCTGTGGCAGACCCAGGACCTGCTGACCTCCAGGACACACCTCAAGACCTGGCTGTTTGAGCAGTAGCAGCTCTCCTACCCCCCCTCAGCATCTTGAGACCCTTCGCGGGTGAGTAGTACACTTTACAAATGATTGATAGATTGATCGATTGATAGTGTCAAATACTTTGACACTATTGCCCCCTACCCTCACCATGGTGCGCCATCTTTTAAATACGGCGCACACTTGGTGGTGGTAGGGGGGTGCTAAGGGCCAAAAGAAAAGTGGCTCTCCACTGGGTGCAGTCCCACTTTTCTTGAATTTTCCCCAAGGTCAGGAACAAAAAATAATGTAAAATAATTCACTACCACATGAATGTGTGGGTGGAATGTAGGCATAGTCTGAAGTAAATACATTTTACATTGTCACACACATATCACACAAGTGTGTTGGCTTGACATATGCCTGTAGCAATCCTGGAAATATATGTGAAGACTGCTGTACAAATGTATGGGCTAGGTAGGAAAAGGTTAGAAAATACCTACAATGGCAGGTTTGTGTTTGCTAGGTAACCAAGCAAATTCTGAATGACAATATCACACATGAGTACTGAGAATATAATTCTCATTGCCACTCACATGTTTGAGCAAGAGAGTGACACACAGGGACCAATACACAGAAATGTCTAGGTATATCACATCCAATCCAGTTAGGAATGTTATTGTAAGTCAAGCAATGTCCAAACAAGTCACAGACCCTTGGCAAATTGTATGTGTGAAGAATGCCACAGAAAAGTTGATTGTGTCATTTCCTCTACTCAGAGCTGACATAAGTAATCACAGTATCTGAATTACACTCATGGGAATGTGACATAGGTTGTGAAATGCAGATGTGAGTGTGTGGCCATGTTTAATAAATGATGTGAAGCTACAGTAGAACAGTTAAGAGAGAAGTTGGAACACTTTGAGGGCCAGTCCCACTGAAATAATGTACGGATAATAGGGGTACCTGAAAATACCAAGGGGCCAGCCATGGACCTGTTCGTGGAGGATTTCATCCTGAAACAGCTGCAACCACGTGGACTTTCAAAAATCATGTAGGTGGAGCGAGCTCACTGCATCCCAGGTGCACCATCAAAGCCTGGCACACACCCTCGTCCCATCATAGCAAGACTCTTCAACTTCCAAAAACGGGATGTGATTCTCCAAGCAGCTCAAAGTGCCCCTCCATTGCATAAAGGTAACTCTCGGAGAACCTTCTTCTCCGATTTTACTCTTTAGGTTCAGAAGCTGCCCTGGGGGAACGGGACCACAAGTATTCAATGATTTTTGTGGTGCACCTGTGAGAAGTCGCAGCAGGCAAAACTCACTTTTTTTCTAGCCCAGGAGCTGGGCAGCATTGGCTGGATGGATGACAGGTAACAGGAGGGTGAAGACACTGCGACTGCCCTAAGAGGCGCTGGGGTGGGGGCATGAGGGAAAAACAAATTGTCTAGCCTGGAGCATTGCCCTGATCCCTGGGACGGAGATGGGACCCATGGGGAGACGAGTGGGGCCTGTGGAATTGTAAATGTGGCACTGGAGATGCACCTGGAGCACCTTGTGCATTGGCTGGGAGCCATACAGACACCATTCAGGAAGGCGCCGTGATGTCGTCCCTTCACGCGTGCCTGGTCTTTGACACTGTGCAATGGCCGTACCTGTTTGCAATGCTTGAGAGGTTGGCCTTTGGCCCTCACTTTATTATACAACTCCTGTACACAGCCCCCCAGGCTCCCTTAGGAGTGACCAGCACTTGGTCTGAACCATTTGCCCTTCACCGGGGCATGAAGCAAGGGTGCCAAATCTCCTTGCTCCTAGAACCGCTGGCAGCTTGGGGGCGTCGTGACCCCTTAATCCATGGCCTCAACTGTGCAGACCAATGGGAAGACAGAATATGACTGTATGCTGATATTCAGCTGTATGTGGCAGACCCTACCAGGACCTTAGACTGCATAGTGCTCATAGTGACTCAATCTGGCCAGTACTCAGGCTATACGATTAACTGGACCAAATCTACTAGCTACACTCTCGAAGGAGCTCTCCCCAGACTGCTGCGTAGCTGTGAAACTGAGGTGGTGACTGAGGGCTTCAAATACCTGGGCATATAAATATATATATTTATAACTAAAGACCTGACAGGCTTTTACTCCTGAAATCACCTCCCACTCCTGACCAACCTTAGACGAGACATTCAACAATGGAGAGATCTCCCCTTGTCATTACTGGGCAGGGCCGCTCTTTTCAAGATGATGTCCCTCCCACACTTTTTATTCGTATTATACTATACGCCCTTCCCAGTACTCTCATCATACCATAGCGCTATAGATAGCGAACTCAGGAATATATTATGGGATGGAGGCACATCAAGCTCTGGCCACGTTGACTAGGAGCTGGTATGATGGCGAGATTTCCCTTCCTGATATCAGAAAATACTACTGAGTAGAGCAACTCACAACCATTGAATATTGGATGCACGCATCCCCAGATGACCCGGCCTACCGTATGGATAGGTGGCTGTTGCAAACAGGGGGGTAATTAAGCCCTATATGCCAGCCCTAATATGATGCACACTAGTGGACCAACGGCGACAAAACACACACTGGCGCACCACACTTTTGGCCCTTGGATGGGCTGGGAAAATTACACAGGCCACTCCCATATGGGATTCTGAGGCACTTGATAACCTGAGAGATTTGACCAGGTTTAAATAATGGGATATAATAGGCATATCAAAGTTGGAAGACCTAAAATCAAGGGCTCAGGTTGTTCCCTTTCTAGATCTACAGGACCAGTACGTCTTGACTCCAACCAAATACTACCGCTATCTTCAGGTACATCACGCTCTTTGGTCGGTGCTTCCGGGGGGGGGGGGGAGTAGACCTGCCCGAGTCCTCCCCCTGGACAGTAGACTGTTAGAATAACACCGGCATATCAAAGCCATATCCCTAACTTATCACAAGCTAGGCAATTATACGCCACACCCACTTGCACACCTCAAGGGAATATGGGAGTGGGATGTGGTGTCGCGTAGGCTCTCATTATTCTAATGAGACTACTGGATTTGAGTAGCAGAATCGCCTGCGGTGTGGGAGACTGAGTCTCTCAGTTGACGCCTGTCGCCCTAATCCGGGTTCTGCTCCAGCTAACTAGCAGTGCCTCATCTCCACCCAAGGGCAAGGATGATTGGGTAGGCGAGCGCATGACATAGTTTGATTTTTCAGGGAAATTGCGGTCATTCAGGTCTCATCCGTTTCTCTCAGTTACATTAGTCTCACATACACAATGACAAACAGAGGCAGTATATGTTTAAATAAGGTTTTAATGAAGCAACTGCATCTTAGATAGCAAAGCATGTACTGCAATAACCAGGGTGATACAGCATGACAAGATTAGAATTGTGACAAGGAGAGTGAAACATAGAAATAACGCTACCATATTGTCACTAGAGTCAATAGACTAATTCCTGCCTAGGCTATAATAGAGCACAGCATGTTAAGCTCTACTTCTGCCCTTCAGGTACCCCTGGGAAGACATCCCCCATACCTGAGCAAAGGCCTGAAGTCTGCATAAGCAGCTGTAGCGAAGTGTTCAGCAATCAGCATACAGTTGCGGTTATCTGGCTGGAATCTCCCTGGAATCTCCCTCTAACGTGAAAGGGAAGAGGAAGTGTTTTTATAATAAAACAACTGATGTTCTAAGAAAATGTCCCTACGTAAGGGTGTGTATTTTTCTATGAATACCAGAGACAAAACGTTTACCACGTTCACCGGCAACCTATCTTGCTGCAGCCTTGAAAGAACCACAGAGTAAACAAGAATGTCTTGTTTAAGAACGTAGTGCTGGCCTAAGCAAAAGCAGCTAGATAGAAAGAAATAAAACAAGACTGCAAAAGTGGCTATTGTAAGAATTATAAACAAAGCTGAATAAAAAATAACTAGGTTAAAGTGCACAGCGGCAGACCTAGTATGCTAAAATAACATGCATGGGGCTATAACTAAAATGGCTACACAACAGTGGGACTTCTTGATGAGGACGAACGGTATGTGGTGCTGGCTTCCCCATGGGAGGCAGGAATTAGAGCCTGGTTTTGCCTGGTGTAGCTACGGATCCTGCTTAGGTCCTACCTGGTAGATTTGGTGAGGGCCAAAATAGACAAAACAAATGACGCTCATTGTCTGAGGGGGTGTGGTCTTGAGTGTTATTTTTTGCACATTATATAGGAGTGTCTTGCCATACAGTACTACTGAAATTCAGTGATTGTCAGCATGAACGAGGTGTGGGGTAGCACAATAGCTGGGTCCTCCAAATGGTGTGTGTTAAACATCTGGGAGGATGCGGGTCTTCGGAGGGCGGCGGTGTCATGGATGATTCTTGGATTGACAATAGCCAAAAGAAACATTGTAAGTCTCTGGGGGCATCCCTTACACCTGAAGTCAGCGACTGTAACAGAGTCTTGGACTGGTGCATGGTGGCTGAGAATGTGGTATATGAAGGCTGGGACTGCCCCCGGAAATGGGTAGACATCAGGGGTTGCTGGAACACTTACAGGAGAAGCATATGTACTAGCCCCCTCGTTGAAACAATGTCAGTCCCAGATAGGAACGTTTGTGAGCCAGAGGTAGACCAGGAGGGTATGAAATGGAATGGTGCATGTCCACATGGTAAAGATTGGTTATGACGGTGATGCCACAGATTGTGCATGTTGTTTGAGCCTATGCTCCATCTAGAATGCATACTGATGTATATGATATTTTCTTGCCAAAGTGTCAATAAAAAGATAAATAAAGTTTTTGTTTTAAAAGGTGTGAAAGGACAGCTGAGAGACTCTCTTAAGTCATTTTGAGATCCAACATGTGGAGGTCACTCAGACCCTACACAAGTGCAGCAGCTGGTGTTCAGTGATGTGTGGGGGTAGTCATGTGACCTAGCAATGCCTGGAAATGGGAGGGATACCATTATTGAACCAGTAGAGGAGCCTTGTTCATCTAGAAAGCGCACAAGTCTGACTTAGTATGCTGTGCATGAATGAAGGGACAACGTTGATGATGAAGATGGATACTAAGGCTAATAAGCAGAAATTATGCCAGCAATGTAGATTTAGTAGACAAGATATGCCATCAATGTGTGTGAAGAAACACACATAGACAAATACTCACTGTATAACACAACTGTGTTTCATGGAACACCAGACACATATTTACAGAGAATGTGTAGGTAAGTACCTATTCCAGTCACAAAGATGACTTGCAATGTGTGCCTTGCAAGCACAAACAAGTGTGACAGAAGCTAGTGACCAATGACAGTATCTGTACTCTGGGTCTATAGACATAATCCAGTTCCACAGCCTATCAATTACCTACCAAGCATCCTAGGAATAATCTCACCAATGTATGACAAGTCATGTAAAACCATGGCAAGTGATGAGACATGTCCTGCACAAACAAGTTAAGAGTCCCCAATATATGATAGGCCAAGCCTGACATCAAGAACCCCAAAGCTAATAAAACATACTTGGCCATGCGATCACAAATGTGCAGGTGTATGTCTGCAGGGGACTGTGCATTGCAGTGCTGATGATCCATCGTGAGGATGGCAGATCATCACCCAACACCCCCCAATCTCCAGAGGAGGCTACATTGACTCTTGACACAGTCAGGGGCCTGCTGATTGTGCACAGTAAACTGAGCCGAGGTGACCACAGTCAACCTATGTCAGTACATGCAAGAATGGGACAGTGTGGGCATACAAAGTGCCAAAGGAGCACTGATGACTAGGGTGCCTTCACCGCATGAGAATAGCCCTGCCATACAGATTGTATTCAATTTTGGAAATCTGGCAATAAAACAAACTTTGAGACATTGAACATTCCAAACGTGTGTTGTTAACAAATAAGACCTACATTTTTTCACACATGTCCCAGCTAGGTGGACCAGAACTGGTGCTGTCTATTTGTGTACAGACACAAGAGTACAATTTAAATGAGAAAATGTGTATGTGTGACATGATTACTTGCAAAATTAGATGACCAGCACAATAGTCCCCACATTGTGAAACATTTTTAACACAGATGAGTACACAGTCTTGAGACAATTGCCTACATATAATACTGCTGGAATCGAGAATTGGTATGTGTCTAATCCATAAACATACCATTGTATCATGTATCACTTATCGTTCATAATACATATATTTTCACACACAAACATATCACATGTCACATACATGCCCACAATGACACATGTCAGCACACCATCTCCAGCATTTTGCATGTATGGGGAACTATACGTTACCTGTGTTGCTTTCCATTATTATGTCTGGTCCCTACAACACACCAGTGTGTGCACATACATGTAATGGCTTACAGGATCTTATACCAGCCTTATTTAACAAGATTTGTTAAGGGTATCATATGCATGAACATGTGTTGTACATGGCCCATCCTATCATATGCTGTGTTTTGAAACATACAGTCAGAATTCTGACATGACAATGTGGTAGACCACAATATGAGTAGCATCACATATGTACACTCAGTACACATGTGTAAATATGTATGTGGAAAAGAGTCTTCATACACCTGCAGATTTGCAAACAATGTCAGTCCCACCATGCATCACACACACCTACAAACATGGTGACACATTCCTATGTTACTGGTACACAATGAAAAGCACATGTATACACATGTTGCCATACCATACAAACTACATAGATGCATAGCCCCTGTAACAAGGTATGTGAATCTGGGTGCACTGTCAGCTTTTACTCCAAAAACCACGCATGGCTGTCATGGATAAAAAAAAACGACACAGACGGTACTTCTCCATTCATCGAAAATCACTAAAATGACGCCTGGCACCATGTGTGTGTAATCTGCCTTGCCTTCTTAGCCTTCCCTCCAAAATCCACAAATGCCCAGCATGCATAAAAAAAATTGACGCATAGCCTAGTTCTACAAACATCGCACATGCAGAAAATGATGTCTGACACCTACGTGTCAATTTTAAGTCGACAGGCCTTGTCAGCCTTCATAGAATAATTCTGTGCTGTGTCCTGTCTGTGTCAAGTCCATTTTGTTACATCTGTTGGGTGTCTGTCTTGAGGTAGTGTAGTTTGTTGGGGTATTTGGGGTTCGGTGGGGTATACTTTTATAATTGTTGGGGATATTCGTTTTGCAGTAGAGTGAAACTGCATGATGTCGGGGAAGAGAAGAGCCCATTGGATGAGTGGTGATGAAGTGGGAGGGTTCATCTGAGTAGTGTGCCACTACCTCCCCAACATGGTGGCTATGGGTGGTCGGGTCATCGTGGTCTGCTCAACAGCATCTTCTATATTCCCCAGTGCCATTTTATGGTCTCCCTACTGGGGTAACCCCCCCTTAGATACATTATGTCTGGCCAAGGCTTAATGTGGCGCAAGGGGAGACAGAGTAGCACAATACATGCATTGCGCCACTTTGTTAATATGGCACAGGGCCTTGTTGGGCCACATCAGCATCACAATAATGATGACACAAATGTGGCACAGGGAGTCACTAGTACCTCTTATATCTGGGCCCTAAAGTGCAAAATTGGATAGCTGTTATCCTGTGACATGTACATGATACCGCAGATGTCTGGTAGGCAGATTTGTATTGATTTGGGTCTAGACATTATTGTAGTATGTCTGGTGGACAATGTGTGTCATCTGAGGATGCTGTATATATTGCATGGTTGTTCTTCCTCTACCCAACACAGTTTTTGGTGACATGTTCTACTCATGTTTCAGCAGCCACAAGGACCCCAGCACAGAAGCGTGCATTTGAGAAGAGGACTGAGCATTTCCGCCACATATTTGAAGTCCAGGCATGTTACCCCAAGATCGGAAAAGGTACCGTAGAGAGAAGGCATCGGGGTAGTGGCTGGCATTCTCACATGGGGGACCAGCTAAACAGCCAACAACTAGCAGCAAAAAAGGTACAACCTAATTGCCAAGGGTCAGGGTGCCTCAGCAGGTGCCACCCCCTCCACATCCACAGTAGAAACCACACCAGCAGCCCAGCAACAGCCACCACCAGTTGCCACAGCCTCCCCCTTTGAGGCTGATATGAGAAGGGACATGGCAGATGTAAAGGCTATGTTGGCAAAACTTGAGGCACATATTGACCGTAATGACAAAATATTGAAATTCCCTTCCTGCACATGAACACTCTATCCCCTCAACACAGATACTCTTGCACTATGGTGCAATGATGCCTGCGTTGGCGCATGCAGCTTAATTCAGCGCCGGTGCAGGGGAAACCCAGGGGTGTGCCGTATTCCTGTAAATATAGCCCATCCCTGCATTTCAAAAGTGGAGCAGCGCTGCTAGTTTTGGAACAGCACCGCGCTGCACCACTTTGTCATAAATCTGGGACTAAGTGACTAGGGGGATGCATGTGGAACTCCCACCCACTTCCATCACTCTGTCAACACAGGTGTGGTTGGAGGCGGACCTGATACATTTTGAGGCTTGTTGATGTGTGGATGCATCATGTTGGGACAACACATCAGGGGTTGTTGTACTAATCACTGACATTGTGATAATCCTAATGTGGACTACTTTAAATGTGTATTGCAATCATTGTCAAGCATTGTAAGTGGCAGACAGCATTCCTGTTGGTAGATTTAGCAGGATGTGTTCCTTCCTGCAGACGGGCCTTAGGACCAGCAAGAGGGACACCCCTACACCATGCAGATTGTGTGGCAATGTTGGTAATGTCCGTCATATATTTAGGCATTACCAAAGTTAATAGAGGGATGCTTTGATTCGCTGTGACAAGTACACATCCCTGCACATTTGAATTGATGATGCACAGCAGAGCAAGCTGAGCTGTTGCACTGCACATTTCTTCATATATGGGTAATTATGTGGCAATATATCCAGACACAGACGTCATAGTGCTGTACCCAAGCATATTCTTTTTTTACTTCTACTCCAGTGGTAGATAGTGATAGGTCATACTTAACATGCCCAGGAGAGGCACCTTGCGTACCTTATCCTGGTGTATTTTTCATGTGCTCTTCTCACACCTGACACCAGGGGAGGCTCCTCCATTAGGGCAGAGAAGCGTCGCCCCCCGCCAGCAGGAGCCGCTGCAAACCTTTAACAACCAGTTGATAATAAACTTTGTATATTATCATTTGGTTTTCAAAGAGGCGGGCCATGGGGTATGACGAGGGGAGTGCACTGTGCACTCCCCTCTGTGCGCATGTGTGTTTGGCCGGCCGTCTCAGGCCGGCCAATCACACATTCACACAGGGCTCTCTCCAGGTTAGCAACACAGTTGCTGAGCTGGAGATAGCCTACACAGGCTACCAGTCTGCCTGGGAGTGCCCGGGCTGGGTGCCCCCAGCCAATCCTAAGACTGCTGTGAGCAGCATGATGATTGGCGCAGGGCAGGCTGGGAGCCTGTGCCTGCCTGGAGTGATGAGGGAGAGAGGAGAGGCGCAACGTGGGAGTGGAGCAGGTAAGTTTTATTTTTTATATAATATTTTATTATTGTTCTCCATGCCACGCGCCGCCACACCCCTTTTAATCGCTGCAACCCGCACTGCCTGACACTGTATGTAATAGGCATTCCATGTGTATATTTGTAATCTTCCCATGCAACACGTGTGAGCCACCCAGCTTCTGATGCCGTTGAAAAGGTCTGCGCATCTGGATTTGGTTAAGTGTAGTCCAAGATCTCAGGGTGGTGTGGGACTGACAAGTGGGCGTGTGACAAGTTTGCAATTCTCCAGATTGAAGTTGTTTATTCTCTGTTGCATTGTGCATCACACATAGGGCAAGCTTCAATGTATTTGGTGCTTTGATCCCACACCACCATTTTCCTTGCAGGCCCCTTGCCCCAGCCACTGACACCATGGAAACACATTATTTACATTACTGGTCCCCATGGTGGACATTCCCACAGTAGTCTAATGAGTTTTGCCACTATAGTGGTACTTTACTGCATTGGCATCACGAATGATGACATTAGAGCAGCAAAGCTCATGGAGGCCCATTGCTTACAATGTTTGTGTCACTTTGTCATCTGCCTTTGTCAGGCTTCATACATGAGATTATTAGATAGCACAGTACAACCTTCATGGATTGGCATCCCCGTGAATTCTTCCCTCCCTGCATAAGGAATATTTCCTTGCATACATCATATCTGCCACAGGCATATAGTGGTGGAAGGATGTACAAAGTGGATCAATGCATGCATTGTGTGACTTTGTTACTGTAGCACAAGGGGAATAGGCAGCTTGTATCCACATTGGCAACGATTTGTATGATGCTAATGTTGCATTATGGCCTTGTAAAATTGGGACCCTAGTGAGACAATGATACCACTCGTAGCTGTTGTCATGCATGAAGGCGTCCCTTTGTGCATAACACCAACCATTCCCACTACACAGGCAACCTTGCTACATGGTGAAATGGAAGCTACTTGTACAGCAGCACAAATGATGATCACAGACATGCCCCATATGTTGTACATGTTCGCTTTTATGTCCATTCCCAAATGGTTCATGAAGGTGTGTGGCAGTTCTTGTTTGGCCACCCTGTGCAACAAGCGTAGGACATGTTGCCGACTGAGTATTACACATGGGCAGCTGGGTCCGTGGCAACAGTGAAGCAATAGCTGGGATGGTAGCGAAATGGTTGGTGCATATAGGGAGGAAGATGTAGGGGCATTTGAAGTGTTTGGCCATTGTGGCCCAGGTTTCAAGGAAAATGATGGAGTAAAACTCTGCGCCACATTTGGATTTTGCTGGTTCATCCTGGCTTGTACTGGGCTGATTGGGATCTCTCTGGGGTCTCTCCTGGCCTGCATTCCCCATCTTGGCCCTGTTTTCTTTTTCTTGCTCGCTGGCTTTTTTTTTACACTAATCCTGCAAAAACTGCGCTAACTTGATTAGTGTAAACAACCGTGCCGCTAAGTGTTGTAACACCGTTTTTGCAGCATTAGCGTAATTTTTCTTTACGGGGTGTTGCGACGGTTAGCGTAATGTTTTCTACACTAACCTTTCCTTTGCGCCATGGTGCGTTCTTTTATAAATACAATGCAGGGATGGGGCAAAGAAATGTCATCAGCCCACGGTCATTTTGTGATGCATAACTATTCTAACGCAGTTGTGCATTATTTTTGTTGAATCTGGGCCCAAGGGTCTGATTTAGAGAATGGAAGATGGGGTTACTCCGGAACAAACGTGACCGATATCCTGTCTGCCGTATTACGATCCCATTATAGCCTAAGGAGAATGTAACACAGCTGACGGGATATCCGTCACATTTATGACACAGTAACCTCTCTACCAAACTCTAAACCAGGCTCAAAGCCTCAAAAAGAAAAGAAACAAAGGGCCTGATTTCGAGTATGGTAGATGCATTGTGATCACTGGGGTAGAAGACGACATTAACTCTGCCATACCAAGGGGCCCCTGCCCACCAAATACAGAGTTGTCTGCTGCTCCTTTGGACACTCTGGACACTTACAAGAACTGTTGTCACAGCGGTTTCTGTCAATGAATGAAAAGTTTCATGGATGATAGCTTCAAACCTTTCAAAGATTTTAGGTTTAAAAAAAATAAAAATAAATCTCCCAACGCAGGGGTTGTTTTTGAAAAGTAAAAAACGAATTACCCACACTCCCTGGAAGCTGTCTCCTGTGGAGTGAGGGTCATCATTGTTTTTTACTGTCCACTACCACCAAATTGTTCGTGGTGGTGATGAACAGGGAAAAGGTTGTTACACCTGCCACCTAAATAGTGCAAATGGGGTACGGTCCTTCCTCTGATGGCCCCAGTTCTGTCAGGCCATCAGTGCAAGTAGTCCATCAACAGTGTCTGTGGGGACTCAATCAATGGAATACTTATGGCCCACTTGACTCTAAAGGAGGCGGGCAGCCACCTAGTTGAGAGATCATGGTACTCCATCACATTTCTGATGAAGCCCGGTCCGCCAAAAGCTAAAATCGGACCTGAGTCTTAAAAGCCAAGGATAAAGTCTGGTTATGTTAGGCAATATACATGTCATGGAAAATGTGTCAGGATACCCTTGCTAAATGGAAGATGCATAGTGTGCTATAACAAACAATTGTCCATGCCATTTCTTTTGAGTCTACAACATTCTTTTGTTTTATTTACCTTCAACAAGCACGTGAATATACAAGAGACGGTCTCTCAGGGCTAAAAATCTATGTATATCTCTCCATAACTCCTACTTGTTGTGGTGGTTGTGTGGATAATTTGCCAGTGAATGTGCTAGCAGGCGGTCTCCTTTAGGTCCCCTGCCTTAATTTCGTCACACTCATAACAACAACATTCTTCCAGTTGCCCTGGACATACCTCTGATATTACTTCATACAAACAATGGAATGACTTTGTGACTTTAACGTTGCTTATTGCCTACAGCCTGGCGAGTCAACTGAAATACTACTTATTTGGGGCCTCTGTCTCATGGTAATCAATTCTAATGAAGAAAGGAAGTTGGTTTACTAAAACACATGTGATGCTTTAGAAACTTGGTACCCAGAGGCCTTGGGTATTTCTCAAACTATAAATGACCCCCAAGGGCTAGACAGATTGTCTGGAATTTGGTGTCCACATGATAGAGCAATTTCTTACCCCCAATCCTCCCAAAAAAAAAAAAAAACAGGCAACCAAGTCGAAAGAGATGGTATAAGTCATGAAAAGGAAATGAAACACTGTAACAACCATGCCTTAACAATTATATCGGAGACCATGATAAAGGATGTTTTTCACATGCCAAGCTTTAAATAGAGAATTCCACATTATTTGGTACAAAAAAAGAAGGAGCTTAGGGTAGAGTTCAGGGTGACCCCTCTCCTAGGTGTCCTATATTCTATTACAGGGTGAATACATAACAACAGATGCGATCTGATTCGAAGGGATGTGTCCCTATTTACACATCACTGGACAAATGGGTCCAATCCATTTATTTGCCCATGTCACTCTAAATGGGATTGCAAACAATCTTTAACAAAAGCAAAACAGAACCAGTATTCGCCTCAAATACTCTGTATGAAATCAATAATAAATCGTAGCTCTTTCTGCTTGACACTAGTCAGGCTTTTTATTTCACAGCTGACCGCAGAGAATCGCTGGAGAACAGCTCATTTGGATCATATTGTTTAATCAGCACCAACAATCCCTCAAATGCGATGGCAGTGTTGTGCTGCCTTTTGGTGCTGCATGCCTGGTTTCACATATCTAGCATACACCAGTTCCAAGAACCATGTTAAGTGAAGCCTAGGCTAATGCCCGTGACAACAACAGATGCCTCAAAGCTGTACTCAAATACCTCCAAACACATCTCTAGGCAGGGATGTGGAAGCGGCCGCCATGACAGGCCCACAGGGCCAAGTTCTCGTGAGACTGAGCAGCTTGATAGGAGCCGCCCTGACAGTTCACAGCTCACACTGAATGGGCGCACATTGCGGACGCTTAATCTGTCATTATATTACTTTACAGAGCGAGGAAAAAGACCCTCTGTGCTCCACGAAACCCCAAAGGTTCAATGCACTGGAGAATCTCTGCCACAACTGGGCAGTTTTCCTTCATTTTCCATTTCAGGGCTGCCCTGTTTCCTCACGCATCTGAATTAGTTATGACTGACAATACATCCAAAGTTATCAAGTTCAGCCAGTTTTTCCAGACGTTTGTTACATTAAGGGGCATATTTTTGTGTACAGCGCCACTTTTCTTGCACCCTTTACCACCCTCTACCGCCACCATGTGTGCGCCGTATTTAAAACACAGCTCACCATGGCGCAGGGTAGGGGAAATAGCGTCATTTTTAATGACGCTATTGATGTACTCTGCAGGAGTATCACCAAAATGTTGGCGTTACTCCTGCAGAGTACATGGGGGCCTTTTTTATAGATAATGGAAGCCCCCTTTTAATGCCTACTCTGCGCAGGCGTTAAAAGTGCTGTAAAAAATGACGCAAGGAAGTCTGTTAGATTTCCTTGCTGCATTTGTTCGGCACCCCTAACGGGGGAATACCCCCTTTGCATACATTATGCTTGGTGCAGGAATAATGTAGTGCAAAGGGTTACAAATTGGTGCAATACATCCATTGCGCCAGTTTGTAAATGTGGTGGCGTGGATTTTAGACTCGTTGGGCCACATTAGCATTAAAAAAATTACACTGATGGGGCACAAGGTGGCACTAGGGGCTTATAAATATGCCACTTAAATGTGTAGGTACACTTGAGATGTTGAAATGTAGTGATATCGACAAATTCTTTGTAACAAAGATGTTCAGGAGGTATGTGTTTTTTATTTCCATAACTTCACTAAAGATTTTAAGGTATTGCAAATTGTTGAATAGTGCATAATGTAGGTGGGATCCACACAAAGGTGATTCAATTCACACTGGTTCTCATATCAAGAATGTGGGTAGTGTATTTTTTCAAACTACAGAGGGCTGTCCCTATTGTAATAGTATTTATATAGCGCTTACTACCCCTGATGAGGCGGCGAAGCATATATGGTCTAGCTGAAGGTGTCTTATCTGTGCCACATGCATACATGTCAACCTCTTGACTTAAAATTGTGGTCATGTGAAATATCTAAGAGTATAATCCCATTAGGGTGAATACAGTAGGGTGTTCAAAGTTTAAAAATGTGATGACCCCATTAAAGTCTATGGATGCATGCTGCTTGTTAGGTAAGCGAATACCAGTAAAAGTAGTTAACATCTCCTAAATGTGAGTGGCTTTACAAATGTGCTATGTGTCCAGTACTTGGTGAAATTTTATGTCCATTATTAAGTGATTGTTGATGAAAATTGGGCACAGATGTAGTTGTGGTGAATTATTTCAATTTCACAAACTCTATGTGAAGCTGTCAGAATGAGTAGATCATCATCAATCTTGTCATCAATGGTGTCAGATGAGATGTCTTCAGTGATGTCATCAATTATGTAATTTAACATCATAAGTAATATAATATGTGACGGTATAGGCATTGCATGTTGAGGGTCACCCTTTATAGTTGGTTCGCTAAACTATAACTGGAAAATTTCGGAAGCCAAAGTGATGAATATATTTTTTACCCATCCACTAAGTCAGAAGTGAAAAGTCTGGGTGTCACATTGGGCAGTAAATTTACCATGACCACTGAAGCAAAGAGGCTGGTATGCAGCTGCTTTGGCCTCCTTAGAGCACTTAGGAAAATGCAATATGGCAAGTAGATGCAGTTTGCAGTATGGTGATCCAAGGTTTACTACTATGCCACCTCAACTATGGGAACTACCGATATTTGGGTAGCCTGCTCTCTGACATTAAAAAACTGCAGGTTATTCAAAATGCTGCACCCCAAACACTATTGGGCATCCCCAAATTTCAATCTGCATCCTCGACCTCTGTCACACTTCACTGGTTGCCAAAAAGCAGAAAGGACTCTGCATAGCTCACCGTTCAAGGTACATAGCAGGTCTCCCTGCCCTTTATTATCAGATAAGCCATATTGTGTCAACATAGGGCTAGGATCATGCAGCATGGGTCTCCTCTCCATTCCCAGAGTGAAAAGAAACAGATGCAGGGGCTCTGTTCTTTTTGCCCATCTTATATTGATCTGCAATGGCCACTAAATAATGGCACACTCTGGGGTAACAGGTGGTAAATACTGTACCATTTTCTGACTAGCTTGTAATTAAGGTCTATGAAATGGCCATTATTAAGGACTTTCATTTGGCACCACCTATTAGTGGTGGAGCATTATCTTGTTTTATAAAGGTCTTGGCCTGGACTAAGTACCACGTTCTGGTATCTACAGTAGTAGATTGGATTTGGAATTGTATTTATGTGATGATTATTACTCCTGATGAGGCACTGAAGCACTTTTTGGTGAGTAGCATGCTACTCCACAACCCAAAATGGATTAGTAAAGGGAAATATAAATTGTTAGTTCCAACGGTGTAGATGTGAGTGTTAACTGAATTTAATAGTATCAAGGAGGGATAGAGAAGGGAAGAGTTTAGAAAGCATTATTTGAGGATATCATAGTAGTAAAATGGAGTTTGGGATGAGTCAAAGGAGGGATAGAGGAGGAAAGGGTCTAGAGGGGGTTATTAGGGAGACAATAGTAGTAAAATGGGGTTTGGGATTAATCAAAGGAGGGATAGATGAGGGAGAGTTTAGAAAGCGTTAATTTGGGAAATCATAGTAGCAAAGGGAGGTATGGGATAAGTGAAAGGAGTGATAGAGGAGAGAAGAGTGGTACAATGTTGATTGGGAGGAGCCTGAAGCGAGGTAGAGGATATATTGAGAGAGGCATAGGATAAGATATAGAGTAGTGCACAGGGGATAGTTGATGCTTGTTTATTGTTCTCACAGTAGGAGCAATGTAATAAAGAAATAGATGCATAACTACATAGAAAGATATACAAATATATGGGACATAAAAAAGAGATATAAAGTTGCATTGTATAAAATCCCATATGTTCATGCATGGATAATTAATTAGAAACTCATATATTCAAGTTTTGCTGTTCATAAAGTTAATTTATTTGAGTATGTGTAATACTTTTTGGGTAAATGTTATGCATTCTTTGTTTATTTACTCTTAGGTAAATGCTCTACCATCGTTCTGCACACAAAATCTTAAAGAGGTGATCCAGCAAAGAGGAAAACATAATTCCCTTTACCCAGTGCCATCATCTATGACAATCACAATAGGATTTATAGAATGTTACTTTGTTTGATGACATCTGCTTGGGTTTTAGACATATTAGACATTATTCACCATATGGCCCTTTTAAGAATAGAAATGCAATGATTAAAATCCGTGCAGCTTAGAAAACAGGGTGGAAGGGTGCCAACGGAGAGACAGCTATGATAAGGTAATTTATGTAAAAAGACTTGTTGTGCAACAGAAAGGGTTCACAAGGAGGAACTTGGGAGCAACAATATAAAAGATTTCTTCAACAAACGTTGGTAAATGCAAGGATTTGAGACAAAATCAATTAGAGATCTCATTTGAATACATGTGTATTGCAGTTTACATAAACATATCATCATCATCATCATTTAACTTTATTTCGGTAAGTAAAAACATACCATAAAAGTAGAATACATACATCAAATTTTTAAGAGAGATAAAACACTAAAAATATAAACACAATGAAAAATTTACAAAGTTAAGAAAAGTTAAGATCCAAACTAGAAAATCAGAGGATATTTCTCCTAATAATAGAAGGTTCCACTCAACAAGGAACCAATTACCTAGGTCCATAAATACTCAATAGTATAGTGAGACAATGTCTTTATGCTAAAAATTGAGTACTAAAGTCAAACATCAAAGGTCAATAAATATACATAAATAAATCTAAAAGTTAGCTACCCAGTCTTATTCTTTAAAATTGCTAATCTAAAACTCCAGATTGATTCGAGAAATTTTGCCACTGATAAAACTATCTGGACAGATGAGTCAGATTTTAAAATTCTCTCAGCATGAAGATAGGACCTGACACCTATGTATTTACAAAGCGGGATGATCCAAAGAGCTCTTTGTTTATGGTATGAATGGCAATGAAAAAGAACATGTGAGACAGACTATTCACTTCTACAACCCATTAGACAGAACTTGGATCTATTGTTGGAACTAGACCATTTGTACATTAAAGAGCACAAAGGGAGAGACCCTATTCTGAATCTGATAAAAAGAGCTTGTGCGAATAGAGATAGTGCTACGTCCATGAAGGGCTAAAATTCATAATGGCATTTGACTGATAGATAACTATCAGCCATAGACAACGGGATAATCTTGGTAAATTGCACAATCTGGACATTGTGCCAAAAAGCATCCTTCAGTAATTGCACAGCATTTTTAGGAATGGAGGATGGATCCAACCAATAGGACTCTAGGGCAAGGTGAGTTAAGGACTGTTTGACATAAGCACACCATTTGGTTTTGATGATAGAATTACGGCCCACCAATTTAAGAAGCCCGCAGCGAAATGGAAAAAGGGCGTCTGTTGACCAAAGCCGGATCCAGAATAACAGGGGCCTTAAAGCGGTAATCTGCGAGATAGAAAAAAGGTTTAGATCCATTTGGATGGGCAGAGATGGAGTACTGGAGGGAACTTTTATCAACATTTTCAAGAATTGATTTTCTGCCCTTGCCAAATTCACCAGGTTGCAATAGCCCCAAAGTTTGGCACCATATAGGCCCCCCCCCCCGGCTTGAGATTTGTATATTTCAAGGGCGGGAGACATTGCAAATTTGGGAGATCTAGAGGCAAATCTTACGACGCCACCCGCCGTTTGCTTCAGGGACAGTGAAGATTTCTGGCGGTGAGCATGCCAAAGATGTGAGTCTTCCAATTTAATACCTAAGTAGTCGAAGGTGCCCACTCTTTCCAGGGGAGCACCTTCTAGGTATACCGGCCTCTTCATTTTACACCTATTATCCCCAACGACCATGTATTTTGTTTTTGCTGAGTTGATTTCCAACCCATGGTCCTTACAAAACTCTGTGAATTGAGAGAGCAATCTGGAAAGGCCCGTGGCAGTTCGTGGGAGTAACAGGGTGTCATCCGCAAACAGAAGACAAGGGAACTTCTGGCCACCCAAGCTTGGGGCATCGCCATGGCAATCTGAGAGGTATGGAATACATGCATTAGTAAACAGTAGGAACAGGGTAGGCGCAAGAACGCACCCCTGCCTCACACCTCGGGCTGTTGGAAAAGCTGGGGTCAGATCGCCAGCCGAACACCAGCGAACTTTGGCATAGTTGTCAGAATAAAGATCTTTAATAATGTTGATCATAGAACCCGGAACTGCAGTATTGCTCAAGACCTCCCAGAGCTTGGTGCGCGGGACAAGGTCGAACGCAGATTTTAAATCAACAAAGGCCACAAATAGATGGCCTTGATCTGCGTCTACTATCTTCCACTTGATGGTAGTAAATCGGAAGACCTGATCGATGGTGCTGACCTTGTCCCTAAATCCAGTGTGAAGATGGCTTAAAACCTAGTTTTTCTTTATCCAGTATTTTAATCTGGAGAGCAGCTGGAAAGAAAACATTTTTTGCAAGTTGTCTAATAGGTTGATGGGTCTATAATTTGCTGGGGAGCTCTTATCTCCTTTTTTGTGAATGGGGACAATAATTGCCACCTTCCACGAGTCCGGGAAAGATCGAGTTGTCAGAACAATGTTCGATGCCCTATTGATGTACCGGGTCCATGCGTATAAGTCTAATTTATACAGATCCGAAGGAATACCATCTGAGCCAGGAGCCTTCCCTGTTCTTTGGGCACAAATTGCCAGCTCTGTTTCTTTTAGGGTAAAGGGCGGCACAGCAGGAAGACACAATAATGAATCAGTAGGAGTATTATCCGAATCCGGGCAAGACCCATACAGTTCCCCAAAATGGGAGAGCCAAGTTTCTGCATCAATGTGGCATTCGGGAATAAATGAAAGGGCGGGATCTCTGCGCGAAACCAGAGTCCAGAAAAGTTTGGCATCGCGAGCACTGGCCGCCTCCATCAAACATAGTTTCTTCTCGCATGTATGATGGCGTCCCGGCTCTTTAGCTTTAAAGCTTTAGACAGAAGGCTCTTGGCCTCCTGGCACTCCTTATCAAACCATTTGCAGTTAGGTACAGAAGGTTTCCTTTGGGTTGTAGGAGATTTAGTAAAAAGCTCCTTGAGATCCGCGAAAAGAGCCACATGAGAAGACATAACTTCTGAGGGAGATAATACAGTAAGGTCATCAAAGAGCTGGTGGCAGGAAACTAAGGCGCTGAGCTTATCATTAAGCAGATTGGATTTCAAAAACTAAGGCCATCTCACCACGCGCCTATTACTGGATAATTCCAGCAAATCTTTGGAAGCATCCGCAACATGAGGCGAAGCGTGCCCTTTAAAAAGAGTTGCATTGTATACAATTTGTAAAGGGGCATGGTCACTAGTACACCGAGAACCCACCTCTACGTTGATTATAAAATGCCAGACTCGTAGATCAAAAATGACATAATCCAGAATACTGCTATAGGAGCCTCTGAAAAAGGTAGGTCTGACAGGATTGTCATTTAGAAATCGACCATTACCAAAGCGAAGGCCATATGTTACTGCAAGATCTATTTTCTGCGACACCCTGGGGGGAGGAATATATGACGCTGATTGGATTAAAAGCGGGGGAACATTCCACACTTCATCTTCAGCCTGGATAGACTCGGCGAAGGCTGAGTCAAATTCAATTTGAACATTAAGATCACCTGCAATAATAAGACGATATTTAAAATGGAGTTCAGATAGAAGATTATGCAGAAGATGAATAGTGTCAGACTGGTAGTTAGAGGGACCTAGTCTGTTATAAATATTAATGCATAACACAGGAGTACCTAAGTTTGGCCATATTGCTATTGCTAAAATTTCGCAAGAGTCTACAGCAATTTCCTTTACCCTGCCCACCTCAGTCAGCTTGACCCAGGTACATAGTCCCCCAATCACCCTTCCCCTAGGGGACTGGTTCGCCTTTTTGGTAAAACAGCAATAGCCTTGCCTGTACACGCAATCCGTGGACCTAGTTTCCTGAAACATACAGATGGAAAAGGATTCAACATAAGCCCCCCACTCCGGATCAGATAATTTACTCTTAATGCCAGCCACGTTCCAAGACAGTAATTTCCCTGGTATGGTGCTACAAACAGGCATGCAAGAGTCAGCATCAGGAACTGGATTGGAAGTCCTATTAATAATGCAAGATGGAGCCCCTATAATGTTAGCACCCAAGCCGAGTGAAGATCTTGAAAGTGGCACTGCCTGGGGGTATGGAGCGCTGTGTTTGCAGGAATTAGGATGGCGTAGTCAATCCACATCTGATGTGTCCCCTGGAAAAACGGGGTCTCGAGTGTTAGCACCTTTGATATTGCAGACCATGGCAGCCCCATCACCGGGGAAAGACAACAAGCCGGGGGGGGGCAACAGAAACAGGAACATTGCGAGAAATTGTCTTAACCCTAGGTGGACGAGAGGACAAGATCTTGTGTCCCATAGCAGGCAAGCTTTCTCTAAAAAATATATCAGAGTCCGTTCTCAGCAGGTTGCGAGCTTCCATCTGCAAAAGCCCCTTAACTAAAACGGGCTGACAAGATTGAGTTTAATGGTGTCCCGCCCAACAGGACAACCTCGCACACGTGAGGCAAAAACAATATCAGCGTGGATGATGGAGCCACAGCCCCCAGTGTGGCGAATCCAATACGACACCTTATTAATAAGAGAAGAAGTGTCTTCCCTCATATGAGGTGTAAGTTGGGGGACATACACATGTCGATACAATTTTGATTGGACACGTAAGTAGAATGGGCCACAGATTGGTCAAGGTTAGAAGAGGATAATTAATTCACTGGAAATGCGGCCAAATAGTTTCCGTGATGAGGCCTATAACTGGGACCCTTGTCAACTTCCCGTAGCAGTGGAAAATCTACTGGCAGGGCAACAGGAACAGAAGGGTGAGGAGCTTGAGCAGGCACTGGGATCGAAATACACTGAGGGGTTACATCAGGTTTTTTGAGGAGTTTGAGGACCTCAAACAGTAGGCCCTTCAGTTCCCCAACTTCACGTTTTAGGCTAGAAACCATTGTTAAAACATCTTCGCTGGGAGGATCACAATTGGGGTTAGGAAGCACAGGAGGCAAAGACTGTTTGGCACCCGACAATTCTGGTTGGTCCAGGACAGAAAACCGATTTGCACTGGGAATCCCATTGAGGATGGGGTTGGAAGAAGTTACATCCAGATTGGAACCAAGACCAGGCGAAGATGAAGAATTGGCCAAATAAGTCGAACTGGAAGGAACAGAGACTTGGGCTGAAATTTTCAAAGGCTGAGCATCGGTAGAGATGTTAGAGTCTGTTGTTAAAAACGGGAGTAAAGATCCTGGTTTCAGTCTCTTGCGGGCATTGCCCTCTTTTTCCTTAAGGATAGATTCCACTTCCTCAATTAAGTTGTCAATTTCTCTAGAGACACAGTTAGAATGGATTTGCGTTGCTCTATTGGATTTAGAGGTTTTGGACTTGGCTGAAGCTGGGTCGGGACTGGAGCGGACCTTACGCTTTCCCATGCTAAATAGTAAAAAAAAAAACTCACTCAGCGCCGCTGAGAAGCACAACACGAAAAACAAAAATTAAGAGATGTGGCCCAGCCCGGCCTCTTCCGGGCGCTGACGGGCGAAGGACGGGCCCGCCCTTGGCCCGGTCTTCGCTCGGGCGCGTCCCGCGAAGCCGGCGCGTTGCTCAGTTTAAAGGGGGACTTGGCCCCGCCCCCTGGTGCCGGTGAACAGTCCTTCCTTGAGCGCGACCTATCAATATATATATATATATGTATGTATATACATATATATATACATATATATATATATATATATATATATATATATGTAAAACATTAAGGGAATCACACTTACTAATAAAAAATAATTGATCAAGTTTTACATTTATTTAACAGATAAAAAATTTTACCAAACATTATGACTCAACGAACAGCAATCAGATTACATAAAATACACACTCTGATATTCCTGTAATGTACGCAGGAAAGTAGTAGTTTTGAAAGGATAAAGTCAGAGTCACAGAATTGGCGACTAAGGCCCTCATTAAGAGTGGCTTCTGAATTGTGGATGTTAATGGATTTATGTTTTTTACTTTCACATATAGATTTCGGTACCATGTGAATCACTCTGGATAAATGAGGAATTACCAGGGGAATTGGACCTGGAATTACCAATTTTGGTGTTTGGCCAAAATGTCCAGCAAAAAATATTGTGTGGAAAAAATATCATGTCAAGAATATAAGAATATCGACGACAAAAATATTGTGAAGGTACGTTTCTATAGGAAAGCAAAGTTTTACTATATATATATATATATATATATATATATATATATATAATAATAATATACAATAGCTATATATATATATATATGTATATATATATATATATATATACATAAAACCTAGTGGCGGATGCCACTAGGTCTTTATAGTTCGGACCTAGTTGCTATAGAAAAAGTATTTTTGGTTTTGCTGATAACTTTGGCGCCCTTTGATGAATCTTCACATAATTTTCCAAGATAATACAACACTCACTTCAACCCCTGTCTAGAAAGTTTTAAGGTGATTCGTCAAGTGGGGGGGTCCCAAAATGCATTTTCTCCATTCACTTTTTCATAGGAATTTTGAACAGCGATAGCTCCCGAACCACTGGACGCAATTACACTAAATACACCAGAAAGGTAGCTCGTGGTCCAGAAAGAGGCCATTTTGTTATTTGGTGTAGTTTTTGAGAAATTAAATTAAATCCAAGTTTGTATATATAGTTGCGCATAGGCGTCGCAAACCCTCCCAATTTCGTGCTGAGATCTGATTGCCTACCATCACTTCAACAAGGAAGTGTTGGCAGCCATCTTGGGACTCTGCTTCAGCCGCGTCTCAGCAAAAAGGAGGTATGAAAACAAAAGGGGCTAGGGTACGGACACCCTGACCCCTTAGCTCTGGTGCTGGGGTCCCAGAGGGACCTTCCCGCCCCCCAGAGCTAGAAAGCAATTTTTTAAAATCTTCACTCTGATTCACAGTGTATCTGGCATAAATGCTTAAAAAGAAGCGCAGACTCCTGCATTTGAGAATTCAGAAGCCCCCAGGATGTCCAAGTCTCCGGGGCATTGCCATTTTAATGCACTGCCCCGGGAAATGCCATCCCTGAGGATCGCCACCTCCCTGCAGTTTTCATAAAATGCAATATGAGGGGCTGTTTTAGCACCCCTGCAGCTCTGGGGACCCCCTTGAGGAGTCATTGATGTCCCTGGGGACTGCCATAACCCAGGGCAAGCTCCTGCTATATCCTGGGGTGCCCACCCATAGGACATAGCTGTTAGCTGTATCTTGGCAGGAGCTGACATATCCACCAAGTTACAGCAAACACTCTGTTCACAGAGAGGGAGAGCTGCCAAACAGATTTCCCTCACAGTGAATGGAAGATCTCTCTGTTTCCCTTACAGCAGAGTTGCAGGCAGGGAAACAGAGGAAACTGCTCTCACAGAGAAGGAGCTGCTTTAATGCACCAATGCCAGAGGTGGGGAGCCAGCTGGGACCCCAGAGTCCTTCAGGCTTCCCCTGTGGTCCCCAGAATTGTGAGTAGGAGCCCTAAGGGGTACCCAGGTCACATGGCCAGGCCTCGAGGGATGGGGTTCCCAGGATAGAGAATGGGCTAGGGACAAGGGCTGTGCAGCCCCCACCCCTAAACAATTATATGTTCGGGCCAGGCCCTGGGGGATGGGGTCCCCAGAGAGAGGATCGGCCTGAGGAGAGGGGCCACGCTGCCCCCCCCCAAAACAAATTAGGGCAGGCCTCAGGGGATGGGGTCCCTGGGGCGGCCACACAACCCTCCTCCCCCCAAAACTTAAATGTTTAGGCCAGGCTTTGGGGGATGGGGTCCCCAGTGCTGAGATCAGCCTGAGGAGGGGGGCACACGACCCCCTTTTCCCCCGAAAAATTAATGTTTAGGCCAGGCCCCAGGGGATGGGATCCCTGGAGCTGAGATCAGCCTGTGGGGGATGCACAGCCACCTCCTCAAAATAAAGTTAAAACTTTAGTCTGGATCCAAGGGGATTGGGTCCCGAAGGCCAAGATTGACCTGAGAAGGGGGGGGTCATGCAAGGTTTGGTTTGCAGACCCTGCAGCCAACACCTGCTGCGCATGGCACGTGCACACCGCAGGGTTGGGTGTTTTTATAGGGGTTGGCTGCAGGCTCTGTGTCTAACCACTGCCGCGCATAGCCTTCGATGGTTGTTGGATTAACATATAATAAAGAAATTACTTTACAGTAAAAAACCATAGAAATTAAATAAAAAAACAAAGGTTACAGGGACGTTATAGTTAGGAAATAGAATTAAAAAAGCTCACAGAAAATATCTTTAAAAACCTAATCCAACTATAACTCGTGCCCTAAGGTAACTATAAATCGCACCCTTGCCATACACTGCTAATTACCCAACAAATTACTGCACTCATGACATCTTTGATAACAACATGTAATCTTTGTTTTTTTCAGTGAATATATGTATATATGTATATATACATATATTTACAATGCAAGATTGCAAAATCTACGAAATCAAACTAACACAATTTCTGCATGTTCATTTGACAGAAAACTCCAAACTTTGTGACCAATGGCAAATGGTCTACCATCAAGAATTTCAAGCCATATTCTAATAAAAACTATAATACACATGTGTGGGTAGGCCTACTAGACAGGACAGGAAAGGTTCCACTCTGTGTCCATACCAAGTGAGTTAAGAAAAAGAAAGGCTTTGTAAGATCCCATGCTAGATTGCTGCAGTGATTGGTGCGAGGATCAACCTCCACACAGGGAACTATAGCAACCCCAGGCCACTCTGAAAACTAAAGATCCAGGGGAATCCAAGGATGTGTGACTTGTATGCTTTCCATCATGTACTCAGAAAAGCCTACAGGCATAAAATGTGTCCACAAAAACCCAATGTTCACATTCATGAGGCAGAAAGCCTAGAGATTTGTATACAATGGCAAATGTGTCACCATCCTTTATTTTCAATCTTCTTCCAATTAAAATGGTATCCCATATGTGTGAGTGGTCATAATTCACGGGCAGAAAAATGGCTCCCTTTTCAGCATCCCAGTCGTTGCTACAAAAAAAAGTGTTTGTCAAAACTTCTATCAGTCACATGACACTAAAGGCAACACAAAACATGCTATGATATGGATGATTCCTAGGTCACTAATGCCTAAAATTAGAAATGTGGTTAGACTTAAAAAATACAAAACTTTCCCTGTTACACATTTCCTCCAAAAATCATTGTAAGCCACATTTCCGTTGAAGGTTTTGGCTAGCACAGTCTTGGTAAGGTGAAGAATACATATACTGCTGTCACTTGCAGTCGTGACTCGTAGGGGTCACAGGGGGCGGGGTGGCGTGTGGGGAAGGGGGCGGGGCACAGTAAAACATATGGCCAATCCTGACGCTGCTCAGAGCAGACTGGGAGCCTGTGCCCAACACGGCTGGCCACACATACATGCATAGTGAGGGGAGTGCACTGTGCACTCCCCTCACTGCTCGTCACCCCACATGCCCTGCCCTTTAACAAGGAGAGGATAATAAGCATAGTTTATTATCCTTTCCTTGTGATGAGTGTCTTTAAAAACCCATCAGGCAATCTGCAAAAATGAACCTCTTTCTGATTTCTTCCTTTTATATAGGTTTAAGAAATAAGTTGTTTTCTGTTTTCAGCCTCTGCCTTCAAACCTTTTTCATTCAAAACATCTTGTAGGCGAAGACCACAAAGCATAAGAAATATTGAGTATTGGTTGCAAAGTACAAAAATAGTGGTGGAAAAATAAGCGTTCACTCGTTCTGACTTTTTGAGTAAACTAGGAAAAGGGCAATTACTGCAAAGTTTGTGCTTATGTCATTTTTAGTAAAGACAAAAACTTGCTTGCAGAGAAATAATTTCAAATTTTTCCGAAAAAAACTAAAAATGCATTTTTTTAAATTACATTCTATGGCCCTCCAGAATCAATCACATATCGAAGTTGTATAAATATATATATATATATATATATATGTGTGTGTGTGTGTGTGTGTGTGTATTCACTGAAAAAACAAAGGTTACAGGGACCTTACAGTTAGGTTCAGGTTTTGCACGCAGGAAACCATGGACATCTCTAAGGTAACTATAACTCACGCCTTTGCCATGCGCACTATTCTCATGAATAAGTTTCCTGCAAATATTACAGTAATATTATCAGTGATGACATTGAAGATGTCATGAGTCAAGTAATATCTGAGGTACTTAGCAGTGCATGGTGAGGACGTGAGTTATAGTTACCTTGAGGCATGAGTTATAGTTACTTGAAATATATCTAACTATAACAGCCTTTTCTATGGATTTGTGCATGTAAAATCTGAACCCAACTATCACGTTCCTTTGTTTTTTTAAGTGAAATTATTTATATATATCTTTGGCACTGAGTAATGAATCTTGTGAGTTATTTTTTTTTAAGTATCTTTTTGGGTCTTGTGGTGCATGGAACGTTTTGGGGTGATCTGTCAAGCGCTGGACCGAGAAAAGGGGTGGGGAGTCAAAAAAGTGCTTTTCCCATGTTAATTCCCATGGGGATTTTGAACACAACTACAGTTCAAACCGCTGGATGGAATTAAATCAAATTTGTCAGAAAGGTATCTCTTGGTCAAGAAAGCACACTTTTTTGTTATTTGGAGTAAATCTGTTCAGTGGTTTATGAGATATTAAAGGAAAAAGAAATGTTTATATCTGGGCAGAACCTTAGCACGGATCTCATGGTGAGATCTGATTGGCTGTCAGCATCTCAACCAGGAAGTGCTGGCAACCATCTTGGTACCAATATACGTGCTAGCACCCCATTGAAATGCATTGTAGTGAAAGGCAGGTTTGAGAGTCACAAAAAGTGACAACAAATTTTAGTTACAACATAAATCATTATGAGGATATGAGGCTAAAGTCTCAGTAAAACATGAACTTCCAAGAGGAGCAACCTGTCAGTTGATTCCCTTGTGTTCTACTTCAGCCTCCCAGAGTGCTTCTAAGAACAACTAGAGTGCTAACAGCCTTACGCATGGCAAAAGTAAGCCTTCTTCATTGAAATCTGTAAATGTGTTCAGTGGTTTGTGAGATATTAAAGGAAAAATAAATATGTATATCTGGGCAGAACCTAAGCACGGATCTCATGGTGAGATCTGATTGGCTGTCAGCATCTCAGCCAGGAAATGCTGGCAGCCATCTTGGGGCCAATATACATGCTAGCAGCCCATTGAAATGCATTGTAGTGAATGGTAGGTTGGAGGGTCACATAAAGGAGAACGTGTAAAGGGTGATAACAAATTTTAGTTACAACATAAATCATTATGAGGATATGAGGATAAAGTCTGACATTCTCAGTAAAACATGAACTTTCAAGAGGAGCAACCTGTCAGTTGATTCCCTTGTATATTACTGCAGCCTACCGGAGTGCTCTAAAGAACAACTACAGTGCTAACAGCCTTACACTTGGCAAATGTAAGCCTTCTTCATTGAATCAAACTGGTAAAACTTAAAACATTTAATTTAGAAAGGAAGAAAAAGGGTTTCATTTAGTCATAGAAATTATGGTTAGTGCTGTAGAAAGAAAAATTAGGACACGTTTTAAGTGAATTCTCAAATATCTTCCTCTTCTATTTCTTTAAAACATTCTGACATGCAGACTGAAAAATGCATTTTTAACACCAACAGTAGACTGCCAGTTAACTCCCTGGTGATCAGCGGCTTTACCACAATGTTCTAATAAGCAACTAGAGTGCTAACCTTCTGAAATTATGCCAAAAGTGTGACACATCTGAACGCCATCCTGAAGGAATCAAAAATTGAAAACTGAAAGCATTTTTTACTGAGGATACTGCAGTAAATGACAAAATTAGGGAGCTTCTTAATAAATAGGTCTTCCAAGATGGCCACCAGAGACCAAATTGCCCAAATGTAGCACAAACATCACCCAAAGATAGCCCAAGTATAGCCCAATGACAGAATTGTGCAAAAACACTTAGGGCCTGATTTAGAGTTTGGCAGATGGGTTACTCTGTCACAAACATGATGGATAGTCCATCCGCTGTATTACGATTCCCATAGGATATTGTGGGATTGTAATACGGCGAACAGGATATCCGTCAGATTTGTGACGGAGTAACCCCATTCTCCAAACTTGACCCCAAGGTATTGGAGGGCTTTACATGAACATCAGTTACATTACACAAGGACACATTTATTTTCGTTTTAGGCATGGGGAGATTTAGATATTTGCCCAGATTTACAGGATCTTGAGCTGGTGGGAAACTCAAATCTGGTTCCCATGTTGCAAAGTTTCAGCTCTGGCCGTTAGGGAACATACTCTCTCCTTAGTAAAACATATAATCAAGTGATCAACTGGATAAAAAATAACATAAAGATAGCAAATAATTTTAAAGTGCTCCGTCACTATTTGAGAACTCAGACAATATGTCCTCATTTTATTTTTTTAGAACACTAGCCATAATTTCTATAGAAATAAGACCCTCTCAATTTTAGAATTTCTAAAGGAAATGCTTTAGGTTTTACAGTTTTTATTACATCAAGATGACATCATGCGTGCCACACTTATGTAACAGATAAAGAATGTTGGCAATCTAGTTGGTCATTACAATACTGTGGGAAGTCAGCGGTTGGGGGCCCTGACTCTGATAAATGGGGTGAGGGAGGTGGGTGAAGAGGCAACAAGTTGCCTACCCTGGGAAAGCAGGAGGGACAGTGGCAGCACAACAAACCATGGAGAGCAGGAGTCAGTGGGTGCAGGACTACCAAACTAACCACGGGAGACAGGCAAGAAAGGCTGTGGCAAAATAATAGTCCATTGCTGGCAGAAGGAAGAGAGAGTGTCAGTACAACCATACATGCCAACAGACCTGATTCAGGCAGTAGACTCCTGATGTTTTAAGCCCAAAAGTGCTTTATTTTATCTGCCCCCTAAAAAAAAAAATCTCCTCTTTTTTAATGTAAGTCTGTGGGGAACATCAATTCTCCAGGTTTTATTTTCAAAATCTCCCTTTTAACAAGTTTCAAAATGTTGGAAACTATTGTACAGTGGATCATGGAGGGCAGGAGGACTGGAGTAGGTACATGGACTTGGATAACAGAGGGCAGGAGGGAGATGGACAGGGGCACCAGACTGACTTTACTGGTGTTAGCGCTGAATTTTATTAATAAATATTCATGTATTTTTAATGTTAATTCTGCATAGAAAATGAATTAATTAGATAAATAATACACAACTTTGAAATTGTACCTACTTGAATGGCCGTCAGTAATCATGAAGAGTCTTTATTAACTGCTTATTAATATGAAATTCTGTGCTCATGGTTAGATTAATGTAGTAGTATGCTATATTAATGGTCATGTATCGTGTATTTGCTTTTTTAATCATAGGCCTTATATTTAGCGAGGTCTTGGGCCTAGTTGCAAGGCCTCATGCTATGTTGCATTGTTTAAATGAGTCACATAAAATGGCTGCATAGAAAAATAGACTTGTATTTTTCCACCAAGTTGACTGAATGCTAGTAGCTAAAAAGAAATTCCCATGAAAACTATTTGCTAGAATATGTTGTACTAGCTACTGATACTTTGTAGAAGTTAGAGTGTAAAGGCATTGTTCCTAGGAACTAACAATGGATGCACTGACTGGATTACTAGGTGATACAAAGTTGCTATCTGATGAGCCCAACGATGGGATCAGGAGAAGAGGAGCCAATCCTCGACATGTGAAAGTCAGTTTAGTTATATCTTAGACTTGAGGTTCTACTTTCATCGGACTAAATGTAAACGTGTAAACTTCCAAGATAATTGGTCCTATTGATTGATATTGTTATTGATTGGTGTTGCAATTGAATCTTATGAACAACTCTAAGCGCAGTCAAAAGGTCCATCGAACCTCTAACACATCCCCTTATAAATTAATGAGAAGAAACCAAAGAAGGCAAGATGCGCTAACACAGGGCAGGCATCAGGGGCTGCAGCAGCACAATACACCACACAGGGCAATCTGGATGGCAATGCAGCACAACAGGCCATGGAAAGCAATATGGGTGGTCAGGACCATACATATGTATAACAGAGAGCAAATGGGAAAGAGGCACGACAGCAAGATGACCATACCGGACAGGCAGGAGGGATAGTTGGCGCATGTCAGATCATGAAGGGCAGGAGGTAGGGGGCAGGGGCACGGAAACAGACCAGACAAGTCAGTAGGGAGGGAATAGATGCCAGCACATGCAAAATGGAGGGCAGTTGGCAAGGGGGCAGGGAGCAGCAAGCTGACCATGGAGTAAACACGGGATGGGCACTGGAAGCACAACACACCATGGGGGCAACAGTGAGTCTATAGTTGCATATACAAAGACAACAAATGGAAGGTGGGAGGTGGTAAGGAGCAGCATGTTGACCACACAGGGCAGGTGAGGGGCTGTGACAGTACAGTAGACCATGCATGGCAAGTGGGAGGATTAGTGGCAGCACAACGGCCATGGTGGGCAAGAGGGAGGGGGCTGAGGCATGAAAAAAGGACCGTGGGGGACAGAAGGGAGGTATAGTGTCTGAAAACAGACAAGAGAGGGCAGGGAAGGGGCTTCACAACAGACCACGCAGGTCAGGCAGGAGGAGCAGTTGCAGCACAACATAGCATGGAAGGCAGAAGGGAGTGCAGCAAAATAGACCATGGAGTACAGGAGGAAAGGAATGGGGTATGGAACCTGGACTGGCGAGGTGGAGGTGGCAGGGACAGGCAGCAACAATCTAACCATGCTAGGCAGATGGGAGGGGCCGTGGCAGCTCAAGAGAACCCTCATGCCCATATTTACAAACTGCCTGCGCACTGAAAGCGCAGGCTGCTGACTAATATCTACAAGGCCACGCAAAGCCACTCTCTGTGGCTTTTCATGGCCTTGTATATATGGAGTAAGGCAATGCAGCGCAAGTTGCTGCGTTGTCTTACTATGGGTCAGGGAGGCGTTTCTATGGGTGTTGCATGGGTGTTCCCAAGCAACATCCATGGATTTTGACGCATTCCCAAATTTACAAGGTTTTGTACAGCAAGGAATGCATCAAAAGCCTGTGCCACCCCAAGGGGGAGGGAGGAGTGCAAGAGTGAAACAACAGGGAGAAATATATTTATTTCGCCCCGTTTTTTCCTCTTTCTACGTGTGCTGCAGAATGCAGCACACATAGGAGGAAAATGCTTCCATTGATTGTTTTGTCCCGGAAGGTGACCTTCCCTACACAAAAATAAAACATCCGCACAATTCAGGCACCCTGCCACCATGGTGCCAGGGTGCCTGCACTGGAGCATTTCAGCAATTTCTGCACTTTCACGGTGGGAGAGGACAGAAATGCACTGTATCTTGCAGATAGGGTGCATTTCTGCCCTTTACCGGTGGCCTTGCCGGATTTTCCCGCACCATGGCGCCTTGTAAATATGGCCTTCAGAGTAGATAAGAGGGGCAGTCGCAGGCCCATAGAACATGGTGGCAAAAAAAGAGGGAGCAGGGGAATGCACACAGACAATGGAGGGCAGGGGGAGGGGGGGTAGGGACAGCAAGCTAAACACAGAGGCTAAGCAGGAGGTCAATGATGGGGCATGGAACTGAGCAACTGAGGGCAGGAGGAGTGGGCAGATATATCAAGCTAAATGGAGGGCAGTGGCAGCACATCAGACCATGCAGGGCAGGAGGGAGGGTGCTGGTGCATCGACTCACACAACAGAGGATAGAGAGGAGGTGGATGAGGCAGAAGCTAACTGCTCAGGGCAGGCAAGAAGGGCAGTTGCAGAACAACAGCTACACAGAGCTGGGAGGGAGGCATGGACTTAGACAATTGATGGGAAGGTGCAGGGGGGCAGGAGCACCAACCTTGGTTGGGGACAGCACAATGCCAGTCGGGGACTGCACCCAACACCCTGACCATGCTTTGCAATGGGTATCTTACTCAACGGTAAAAAAAATTAGAAATTCAATGAAAAAACAAAGTTTACAGGGATGTTATAGTGAGGAAACAGAATAAAAAAACACCTTAGAAATTCTCTTCAAAACTAAAGGTTACAGGGATGTGATAGTTACATTCAGATTTTACACGCACAAAACCATAGAAATTGAGCTATTATAGTATGAGTTATTTCAAGCAACTATAACTTGTGCCCTAAGGTAACTATAACTCGCACCCTTGCCACGCACTGCTAATTCCCCCGGATGTTACATCACTCACGACATCTTCTATGACAACATTGATAAGATCACTATAACATTTGCAGAAATATTATTGATAAGTACGCTGTGCATGGCAAGGGCACAAGTTATAGTTACCTTAGGGCACAAGCATGTATGTATATATGTATATAGGTATATGTATATGTATATATATATATATATATATATATATTTATATAGATATAGATATCTATATCTACATAGATATATGTGTATGTATATAGATATATGTGCATATATATGTGTATATATATATATATATATATATATATATATATATATATATATATATATATATATATATATATATATATCAAAACAAATCCCTTTCAGGGCTAGAGTGATGCATAAATTATGCAAAAAAGAATAGAGAACTCTGGGTAGTTCCCAAGTTTAGGTGGAGAGCAGCTCTAGTAAGGAGCACTCTGCAACACCAGCGACACTCTAGATTGGCTCACCTCAAATGTCTGTTTATCTAGCAAAGTTTTTAAGCATTGGATCAGCACAGGGCTATCCATGCTGAGCTAGATAATGACAAAGTCTTTTGCCATTTATACAGCAATGTCTTTGAGCATAGGTTTGACACAGTGTCAAAAGACCCCGAGTATCACAACCCCAGGTGTTAATTCAACTTCTAGTCTAGCAACATCTTTAATAAACTGCTCAACTTTCTTCCGCAGATTAGCCAGCTTTGTACTGGTGGCAAACATATGGATTACATCTGCACCATATAGCTGACATCTTGGGCAATGTATCCCCTCTACCCGGCCCCACTTCACTAATTTCCCTGGAGTGATATACAAATCCAAAATTGTTTTGTAATGTTGTGCCTGAAGAGATGCTGAGATCAGGGTGCTACACCCTAGCCCAAGGGATTCATAAAAATCCATCTCTTCCACATTAAGCTTATCACACCACGTTTTACTATGCTTAACCAAATCCTCAGGTAGATCGTCATTCAATCTAGCATATATTGACCTTATCGTAATCTTGTCACAGGAGATCATCATCTCTAACAAAGGATTCTTTGCAAAGCCTGCTGCCCCACCAGTTTTCCTATTAATAAAATCCCCTTTGGGCTAGACCAAATTTCCCGTGAAGATTCTCAAATGTAGTGATTATAGATCCATCAATAAAATCACATAATCTTTGTATTCCCTGTCGATTCCCACTTGCCATAGTATTATCTCTAAATATCTTGGGGAGGAGAGTATTATTCATGATCAAAGTATAATAATTATATCTGCAGAGCCCAATTCTCTTCTGCCAAGGGTCCCAGCATTTAAAAGCAGCATTTAGAACTTTAAACCGAACGTTCTTAAAATAGCTGGACTCCAGAAATGACAGCAATGCCCCATTTGCGGAAGGGCCGATTAATGCTTCATAAATATTCTGGACGTACTCTTCTCCAACCACCAGGCGGCTATTTTTAAACAAGGTTTGCATATACTGCATTGCAGCCGCCATCTGGTACAGCTTAAAGTTAGGAAGAGACCACCCACCCTTCTCCCTTGATAGTGTCATGTATTTGCTAGCTCTCCGAATCTTACCATATGACCAAACGAACCGCATTATGAGTTGATCCAGCATGCTAAACCAAGATTTCTCAAATTCTAATGGAAGAGCCCGGAATAGATATAACACATTAGGGAGAAGCATCATCTTTATCATATTACACCACCCCATAACTGTCATATTTAGATTATTCCATCTACCAAGGTTATGTCTAGCATTATTAACAATTGGCTTAAGGTTGATCCGGACGATCTGCTCTACTTGAGGTCGAATATCAATCCCTAAATAAACTGCATGGTCTACCCTTCGTGCATCCGACGAGCTGGAATATTCATTTAAAACTATCTGAGTTTTATCCTCATTAAGTGAGTAGCCAGAAACTGCCCCAAAGCTTTCTGCAGCCCTCTCTCAATTTCCTTGAGGGCCAAATCCGGGTTAACAGTAATAACTGCAACATCATATGCGTAAGCCAAAATTTTTGTGCCCCATCCATAGTGGACCACCGGCTGAACACTTACATTTGATTCCAAATATTCCAGAAAAGGATCTAAATATAATGCAAATAATAGGGGTGAACATGGACATCCTTGCCGTGTACCCCGCTCATTCCTGAGCTCTTTGTGTAGTCTCCATCTATCTGAATTCTAGCACTTGGGTGTTTATACAGAGCTTTGACTGCTGTAATGAATCTTTCCCCTAGACCGTATATCCTCAAAGTTTCCCACAGATATTCCCAATTGAGTCTGTCAAATGCTTTCTCAGCATCCAACAGAATCATAGCCATGGGCTCTTCTGCTGTATGTGTATCATCAAACAATGCTATCACCCTTCTAATATGATCAGTTGTGTCCCTACCAGGGACAAACCCATGCTGATTATGACTAACCAACTTACTAATACAAGCAGACAGCCGAGTCGCGAATATTTTAGAATAAACTTTTGCATCACTGTTTATAAGGGTGATTGGACGATACGAACTTAAGCTAAGCAGATCCTTACCTTTCTTTAAAAACACTGCTATATTAGCGGTGCTCCAGGATGGTGGGGGAATACCCCTTTGCTGTACTTGAATCAGCACATTCAGCAACACTGTTAAAAGCATGTTCTTGAACTGTTTGTATAATTCAAGAGGAATGCCATCCGGGCCTACAGCCTTCCCATTCGGAAGCTCTCCAAGCGCGTCCACCAACTCCTCCATTGTAACCTCACGTCCTAATGTTGTTTGTTCCTCTGTGGTAATCCGACCACCCAAAGTCTCGCTCAGCCAACTACTATCAGTTTGCTCCATACCAGTAGCAGCGGCACTATATAGTTCTGCATAATTCTGCGGAAAGGCTTCTCTGATTGTATCGGGCCTGTGACTATCAGCCCTGCCTTATTCAGCACTTTCGAGACTGAGCCTAAAGAGGCCCTTTGACGGGTCCGCATTGCTAAAATATGCCCCACTTTCTCGCTAAATTTATAACATTCCATTCGCCTTGTTAGATATTTTTCAGATACCCTTTACGCTAAATATTTATCTAATGACATTTTAGCTATCACCATCTGATATAAAGCGTGCTCGACCTCTACATCATTCTTGATTGCCACGATAAGTTGCTCTTCTGCTGCCTGCAAGAGTACCTGGAGCTGGGCCGCTGCCTGTTTTTGTTGTTTTACACTGAACCCAAGAGTTTCCCCCCTTATCACAGCCTTTAATGTATCCCACACTATCTCTATTGGGGCAGTTCCCATGTTAAAATCCAGAAATTCCTTCAACCGCATGCTCATATGCTGTATATAAAGGGGATCATTCAGCAGAGCTCTCTCAAACGTCCAGCCCTTCCTAAATCTCTGCCAATCTTTTATGTTAACCTCCAACAACAAAGGATTACATTCTGCCATAAATCGGGTGTATAGCTTAATCTCCAATCCGTCTAGGAATATAGATGAGACAAGAAAATAGTCTAATCGTGCAAACTTCCTATGAGGAGCTGAGAAATATGTTTATCCTGGGTTTGGCCTTTTCAACATTGGCCATACGTCTATCAAACCGGCGTCCCTTTGCATATTCTTGAAGGCCTGAAAAACTCTAGGTTTACGCCCCGGGTATCTTTCCTTCCTAACATCTCTTAGATTCTGCGTTCCATCCCATGACCCATTAAAATTTAAATCGCCTCACACGATGTACGGGGCGGGCCATACTGCTAATTCTGCAGATATGAAGTCAAATAATGACGGATCGTCGTCCACTGAGCCATATAATGAGCATAGCGTGAATCTAACATTCCCCAATAGACACTTAATAAGCACCCATCTCCCAATCGGATCCACTTTCCTCTGGGTAACAACATATTTAGAATTCCTTGCCAGGATAGCAACCCCCTTTGTTTTAGACTTTTGCTCAGTGCACCCTAACAGACGCAAACCGAGAGTCTCCAGCAGATTTCTATCTGTCTTTTCTATATGTGTTTCTTGCAGACAATAAATGTCCGCTTTTAACATCCTCAGGTCCCCTGTCATTTTCCTCCTCTTGCGGGGATTATTTAAGCCACATATATTTATAGATGCTATCCGAAGTACCGACATGTAGATATCTCAAATAGATTTTACATGTCTAAATCTCCATTATCAATAATCAACTCGCTGTTCTTACAATGATACTTAGTTCTCCATCTCTGCCCCTTCGTTTCCATTTTCATAGCAAATGCTCCGAGCAACGAGCCAGTTTGTGCTTGCTAATCATATCTTTGGTTGCATTTTCTTGGGTACAAAATTTTCCTTTCTCCCCCCATGGCGTCTTGCCCTCTCTTCCCCCTCCCCTGCCCTTTCCATCCTCGCCCGCCTCCCCGCCCTCCTCCCCATCTGCCCCACATCCCACCTCTTGATCCCCCTCCTCCCTGCTCCCACCCCCAACCCTCGTTGAGCCCTCCCTTCCCCACCCTCATTCCCCCCCTTTGAAGCAATCAGACCAGCATTGGCCTGAATGTTGGTACCACCCAGGTACGGACCGCAGACCCACCCCACACTGCCCCAGTTCTCTCCTTTAAAACCCCCCAACTTTCTTGATTAGCATTCCCTCCTACAGGCAAAGACCTCACTTTTTATTCATTATACCGCTTTAAGCCCCAGCAGGTACTCTTTTGCCTGAACCTCTGAATTAAACAATTTAACTTTCCCATTAACCACTGTCTTTAAGCAAGCAGTGGGGCATCTGGGCGGGCTTTTTCAAAAATGGCCTGTCTCAACAAGTAGTTACCAAAATAGACTAATATAGCTCTAGGGTATTTAGATTCCACTTTGCGACCACCCTCTCGTCGTACTGATGGAAATCTGTGCACCCTTTGGACCTCAGTCTCCAAGTCCCAGTTGGTAAGCTCTGGGAAGGCATCTCGTAGTTTTTACTCATGTATGCCCTGATGTCATTGCCCTCTACCCCTTCTCCAATGCCTAGAAACCATATATTATTCCTCCTCTGCCTATTCTCCTGATCTTCCAGTTTCCACATAATGTCAGTCAATTGTCCGTCATGCGCTACACTTTGTTCTCTCAGGGCCTCAACATCTGCCTCTACCGCCATCGTTCTCTCCTCCATTGTACTTAGTTTTTCTTAAATTTCTATACATTACTTCACCACCTTGCGAACAGTTCCTTGCAGGCGTTTTGTAGCCATCCAAGCATGGCGACTCTCCACCCTTGTCTCGGTTTTCAGCTCCTTAATTGAGTCGTATATTGACTGTAGCATTTCTGAATCTGTACTAATGGTGCCAATACTAAGGTCCGGACAGCATGCCCGTACATCAGCCCCCTTATCAGCCTTGGCCTGAGCCTCAGAAGTGTGCAACTTCGCTGTCCCCATCAGGTTGGTTCCTGAATAGTCCCATTTAAGTGTCTTACTGCTCTGCGCTGAGAGCTCCACTCCATCTCTGATGGAAGCCCGCGTTTATAAACCCTTACGTTGTCGCCATTGCTGTTGCACAGTGGACTCCGCAGTTGATGATATGCTCCCGGACTCAGAGGATATACTACCTCCTGTTTCACTCAAATTGTGGCCACTACTGGTGCTATCTGAATCCTCAGTCAAAGAATAAAATGTATTGCCACCGTCTTTAGACCAGTCAGGTGCTTTCTTCCTTGTCCCGGTCTCTTTGGTTCCTGCCTCAAAACTTTAGACCATATGACTTGGGCCCCCCTCGTCCACCACAGGCGAGGTGGCAACTTCCCCTTGGCTGACCTGAACACTGGCATAAGATTCTAGCTCAACAAAGCCTGGTTGCGTATTTTTACTGAGGGGCATATTGACTTCCTCATTGTTTAGCAGTTTTGGATGTTCCCTGCCGCCCCAGGTGCCTAACGGTTCGACATCAGAGCCTTGCATCATGGTTAGGAGAGAGTCCTTTTCATTGAGTATTCCTCTGGCGCCTTCAGAACATGCCTTCTCCCCACTGATCACCACATGGTTTTCTTTTAGCGCCAATTGGCTGTCTGCTATAAGGGGCGTAATATGCTCAGAGCTATTTTCTTGCAGTCCCCCAATCAAATAACACGTAATCGCGGGTTTTATTTTATCTTTCACTGGGAGGGTGGAGGGGGAATACTGCTCTTAACATCCTTAGTAGCCCCAGCTGAAGTTTAGCCACTCAATTTCCCCATTGCTGAGACAGGAAGTCTACTTCCGGGGATGGATTCCCCATTAGCTTTCCCAATACGCACTGTTTGGGCTCCCTCCCCTTTCTCACCAAGGTTTCGGCTGCTTTTTGGTGCCATAATTGCTCTAAGATTGCTAGGAAGTGTATCACAAAATTCGCAGAACCTTGTTAACAAAAATTCCGTGTTCCACACAAGCAGTCTAAAAGCACTTGTAAGATGGAAGTGCACTATCTTCAAGAAAGCCTGGCCATACATATCCAATTAATCTAGTCCTAGGGCAAGTCCTGTATATATTCAGCATTGAGGTCTTACACCATCCAATAGACAGGCATCTTACCGTTCTCAGAACAACCAAATTGGCAGATACAGCACCTCGAAGGCGATGCTCCAGGGTCCATTTATTAAGCCGCAGGGTAGACAAAAGCGGGAGGAGCGGGCCCACAAGTGTTGATCCGATATTGCTAGCTGCTACTCCATTGCTACCGGCATCTTCCCCAACACTGCTCCACTGCCCGCACCGGGGTCTGCACCTCGCTCCGTCCGGGCAAGAGGAGAAAGCACAAGTCTATACGCATTGTTTCCTTGCATTCTGTGCACGTTCGCAACCTGCAACTGTGACGCCGCACCTCTGTATTCCTCAAAGGGGAGGGGGGCGCTCCCATGCCCATCCGTAGATTTGCCGCTGTAGTAAAATGGGAAAAGCAAGGGTTAGCCCTCCATCGCGTCTTCACCAACTACTGCTCCGTGACTGCCGACATCTGGGGTGGGCGGGGCCTAACGGCCGTCAACTACGTGGACACCATCTTGCTTCTCCCGGATCCGACAAATTCAGGTCTGGCTTTAATGTGCCAAATCGTGTGAACAACAGACAGCTAACATTTGTGGCATGCTCAAATGTTGTTTATCACATTAAAGTTATCCCTATTGGCTATGCCAATGGTTGGGCAAAAAAGATCATGGAGAGCTCCAAGGCAAAACTGATATTTTGTCACAGTGCTAAAAATCTTTGCACTAGTTCTGCTGGCATCCATTGATCATAAATGTACTTCTTTTTTTTTTGTATTGTAATTTTTCTTATTTTTTCTTATTTCGTATCATTAGGCAGGTACATAAAGCAAACAGAGTCCCAACTTTAAGGGAATATACAATCTTTACAGTCTATGATCACTGTATACAGACATGCCAAATGAAAAAGCAATTTAAACCAGTATTAATATTTATATTTGAGAGCCAGTATTGCTAGCATAGTGGTCTCCTATCAACAAACAGTCAAGGTGTAGAAATCAGGAGAGTGTTCGAACCTCGTCAACGTATGCTATAGCTATAGGCATCGGATACATCCATACCGTAGTACTGCTATATAACAATACTAGTATGCTAGTGGTAGCGTTCAGCAATTGTTTAATAATCTCTCATTAGCACAGTCTGTATCTCTAACGGGGTTGGGTCATTGTATGGTTGTTTGTTTCTATCCCTAGTAATAGCCCTTCTCTAACGAGTTCAGGGGACCAAAAGGAGGATAGTTGCACAGAGGGAATTATAGAGACTCGATGAGTAATGATGTGGGGGGAGTAAATTCGGGCGGTCTCCGTTAGAGGGATGCTAGTCGGAAATAGTTGGGTTGTTCTATCCTAATGTGTAGAAGAGTGGGTCGTGGCACAAGTTAGGTTGGCGATAAAATAATCTAGTGCTAAGGATGGGGATATTCCTGTGAGCAGGGGATGCCCAACTTAGTAGGATAGTATTGGGGAGAATGATAATGGTGTTAATCCTGAGAAGGGAGGGATGATAATAACAATGAGAGTAATAACACCAATTATAGTAATAGTAATAATAATAAGAATAATAACAATGATGATCGTGGTGATGATAGTGGTAGCGATGGTGACCGAGGGGGGGCGAGATTATAGAAAAAGAGGGGTGGGGATTAAGGGTGATGCAAGTAGAATCAGGGTTATAGGGTAGGTGAGGTGATGGTGCTAGGAAGTAGGGAGGGCGGTGATGATAGTAGTTTACTGGCGGTGTTGATGTAGAGGTGGGGGTGTAGGGGAACGTTGGGGTTGGAGAAATAAATCATCTATGCAGAGTTGAGTTACGGGGGAGTAGTCAAAAAGGGCGTCATTGTTGAGGTGTCATTGCTGAGGCGACTCCATCATGGGGATAGAAGGGGGATATAATATAGCTGAGGGTAGTATTTTGTGAATTAATGGGGAGGTGGTGATCTTTTGTTTGTATAGATTAGATGGTTGTGGGCCGTTGTAGAATAAACTTAGTTCATCAGGTTCGGTAGCAAGAGTGACCATGTTTGTAAAAATATGGCCGTTTTGTCCTGTAGGTCATATATGAGGAGCTCATGGGAGGCCGCCTGATACATTGCGCCAATCCAATCTTCTTGGGAGGGAGCAGCTGTTGCCCGCGAATGTCTGAGGATACATAATTTTGCCGTAGCCAGGGCGGTGTGCAATAATCGGCTTTGGGGTCAGGAGAGATCATGCAGCTCCCCTGTATCGTGTAAGAGTATAAGAGATGGTGTGAGGGTTGGTGGTAAGGGTAACACCTCTCTAAGAGTGCGTCCTATTGCCCGCCAGAAGGGTTGTATGGCGGTGCAATCATGTAGGATGTGGGTAAGGTCACAATGAGTGTGAGGGCATCTCCAGCAGGACGCATGGGGCAGAAGTAGTGCTGCGCATAGTTTCTGGGGGGTCCAATACCAGTCATGTAGAGTCTTGAAAAGACAGAATTTTAGGCGTGCCTCACGGGCTCCTTGATCTCTAGCCTCAATTAGGTCAGCCCAGTCCTCTAGATCGTAATCTTTCTGTAGGCGGGTTTGCCATTTAGCCTTAAGGGAATTGAGAAGTGGTAGTGAGAAGAGGTGCCGATTCAACACCGCTTGTAGTCCCGATACAGCCCCTTTTAGTTGGCCCCATGTTTCTAGGTATTGAAGTATTGGAGAGTGTGCAAGACGTCGGGGGGGAACGCCCCAGCCGTTGTACTAGACAGTGTCATAGTTGTAGGTAGTGCCATAAATAGTGTTCGGGGAGATCGAATTCGTCCTGGAGTTCCCTGAACGTCTTCCAGCTGTCTCCAGAGATGAGTTGGTCTATCCTCATGATACCTTTTAGATACCAGTCTCTCCAGTGAATAGTCTTACCCCCTATCTGAAACCCTCTATTGCCCCATAGGGGGGCTCTATCATGTAGATATGGGTCTATTTTCAAAGAACGGTGTGCCTGTCACCAGGCTTTCCTCATGGCTCCAATTATGGGGTTGGTGGCTTGTTGGTCCATCAGGCCTGTGTTATATATTATCTGGGGGTCGTGAGGAGCCTCTGTAAGTGTTCTTTCCACTGTCACCCAAAGTGGTGCATCTTGTACATTCGGAAGTAAGAGGGTCAGCTGCGATAGGTGTAATGCAGAAGAATAGTGTTCTACGGAAGGGAGATTTAAACCTCTGAATTCACGTCGGGCTAATAATGTGGCTCTAGGCAGTCATGGTCGCATGGATCCCCAGGCGAAGGCACGGATGCAGCGGTCGATCTCTCGGAGGAGGGCTAGTGGTATATGTAAGGGGAGCATACCCAGTACATAAAGGAATCTCGGGAGGGTTACCATTCGTACTGCTTGTACCCTGCCCCACAAGGAGAATCCTAGTTGTTTCCAGTTCTCGAAATCTGTTTTATGTTATTAATTAAGGGATCTAGGTTATCTGTCACTAATTTTTCTAGGCCTCTATTTATATCAATGCCCAGGTAACGGAGGCGTGAGTGTTTCCATTTAACCGGTAAGCCTTGTAGTGAGGAACTGACTGTTATAGGGGATAGGGGTAGAGCCTCACTTTTATCCCAGTTTATCCGGTAGCCCGAGAGATGTTCAAATTCCATTAATATCTGTTTGACGGCTGGTAGAGAGTTGGGTAGGTCAGTGAGGGAGAGCAGATTATCGTCTGCATGGGGTAGATGGTGGAGCATCCGCCTGGGATTGAAATTCCTGATATTAGGTTAGGGCTCCGTATTACCACCGGTAGGGGTTCTACAGCTAATAGGAATAGCAGGGGGGATAGCGGGCAGCCCTGTCGGGTTCCTCTGTATATCGGGAAGGTGTCAGACAGAAACCCTCCACAGTTTACCTGGGCTGTCGGGGAGTCATAGAGTAATCGTACTCTATTGATGAAGTTAGTCCCAGTCCAAAGCTTTTTATGACTTCAAAGAGATACCATCATTTTATTCAGTCAAATGCCTTCTCTGCATCTAATGAGAGGGCAAGAGCCTCTTCCTGTGAGTCTCGTGCTGTCCAGATGGTATGGAATAACGTACGGAGATGGTTCCTCGATGAGCGGCCCGGTACAAAGCCTACCTGGGTGTGATGGATTAGGGGAGGGATAACTTTTTTGAGTCGTGTTGCTAATATCGCTGCTAGTATTTTTGTGTCTCCATTAAGTAGTGAAATAGGGCGGTAGCTTCCGCAGAGAAGGGGATCCCTCCATGGTTTGGGTAAAACCGTGATGGTGGCTTTGTTGGCGATAGGGTGTAAGGATCCCGTGTGATCGGCCCCCTGGAAAGCTTCGTATAGGGTTTCTACTGTATCGGTCCCGGACCATTTATAAAATTCAGACGTGAACCCATCTTCCCCTGGAGCTTTGTGATATGATAGGTTGGCTATCGCCTGTTGGATCTCTACCTTACTAATGTCGCCCTCTAAGAGTGCCCTACCTTCGGCCATAAGACAGGGTATATTTGCTCTTTGTAAGAAAGCATCTAAGCGGTCAGTGGCTTCTACTGTTTCTGGGGTATAGAGGGCTTGGTAATAGCTACCGGATTCGTTCGCAATTGCCTGCAGGTGTGTAAGGAGGTTGTTATTTTGGTTATTTATCGCTGGTATGGCTAAAGTGATTTCGCTTTGGTGTAGTTGGCGGCTAGTAGACAGCTCGCTGTCTCGCCTGCTCATAGTGGCGGCCCTTTAGCTTTTGTAATGCATATTCCACCCACAAATTGAGTTCCATTTTAGCTTGTTCTAGATAGCGGCGGTTAAGTGAAGTAGGGGTTTGCATATATTCCATGGTCGCATGGGCTATCCTGTCTTCCAGTTTGGCCTGTTGATCTCTCTTTTGAGCATTGGCAATGGCAGCGTCTCTCATTAGCTGACCTCTAATACTTGCCTTTGCTGATGCCCACAGAAGTTGGGGTGAGGATACAGAGCCTTTATTATCTTTAAGGTATGTGGTTAGATGAGGTTTAAGTTGTTCCTTTCCTTTTGGGGTTCGATATCTGGAGTTGGGGAGACACCAGGGTTTACGGACAGGTCTAATCATCCCTAGTTCCAATGTTATTAGGACCGGGGAGTGGTCAGATAGTGCGGCTGTGAGAATATCCGACATTCTTATTGATTGCATCAGTCTCTGATCAATCATGAAGTAACCTAGTTGTGATTGGGACCCATGGACCGAGGAGAGAAAGGTGTATTGGCGGTCAGAGGGGTGTAGTACACGCCAACAGTCCAATCAGCCATGGTCAGAGAGGACGTCACGGAGAAGGGCTGTGTTGTTGCCTGTATCGAGGCCACTTGCGCGATCAAGAATGGCGTCTTGTACAATGTTCCAGTCTCCTCCCAATATGTATTGTGAGGCGCCAATCTGCGTGAGTAGCCGGTTGAGAGAGAGAAAGAAAGTGCGCTTAGAGCCTATCGGGGCGTATACTGAACCTAGGCAAATCGTGGAGAGGCCTACCCTGATTTTGGCGAGGACGTAACGTCCTTCCGGGTCGTGCCATGTTTTGAGCAACCAGAACTGTAGTGAACGACGTATGAGAATTGCCACCCCGCATTTCCTCCCAGTACCCTGTGTTCCCTCGGGCATGGATGGCCTTCCACTATAGAGCACTTTGCTCACCCAATCTCTACGAAGTTTTTCAGATTCTGCTGAGGTGAGATGCGTTTCCTGTAACAGGGCAATATCAGCATGTTTAGAGCGTAAATAGGATAGTACTTTCTGTCGTTTGACATAGTGGGTCATACCATGTACATTCCAGGAGAGGATTGTGGGCTGTGTCGTCGTTCCCATGGGTGCTTTATAGGTGAGGTGTACTCTGTAGAATGTATCTGCATTTTGTGATTGGAAAGGGGAGAGGATGGGGAGTAATAATAGGGAGGGGGAGTATCAGATGGAATGTAACCTCTCCGGGACGAGTAGCGAGGATAGTGGTGCAAGAGGTGAGAGTGTGGTGTGCCTAGGCCCCTCGGTCACTAGGGGGGGGGTAAATAAGATCAGTACGATTAGAGGAAGGGTTGGGAAGCTCTGAAAATAAAGAGTTGATTTGTGCGCTAATGGGTAAAGGGATGGGAGAGAGATCTGTGGAGAGAAAAAACTTGCTACTGATAAATCGATTAATCTGCGGGTTTGAACCTGTAGGGTCCGCGCGCCGGAAGGATATTGTTATAGAGTGTAAGTATAATGGGGGGTGTTTTGATGTTCCGTAAACAGCTTTGAGGGGCCATCAGGCAGCCTCCTTGTGCTATGTGTTACGTATCACATATGTAAGTAATGGGGCGTTAGGGGTTATGTATGTGGAAGCCCAGGCTCGGGAAGGTGGGGGGTGGGCCCACGGGGGTATTCAGTACTTCTCATGTCTGTAAATATATACAATTCTTAATTCTTAATGTGCACGTTACAGTAGTGCGTCAAGCTTCATAAGTTATAGTGTATAGTAATGCAGGCCGCGGGGTCATATGGAGACTCAGAGAGAGCAGGGGCCTTATGTTGGGGGACATTGGGTGTGCATGATGTTATTATTGTGTTTGTCTGAGGTAGGTCTTGCCGCATGAGTCCGATTAACTGTTTGTTATTTGTGTCTCTGTTAGTGGCGACCTGTTCATCGAGAATTGGCCAAGGGTCTGGAGTCTAAGGACTGTGTGTAGGAGGGACCAATGGGTTTACTAATAACATAATATAGATATGTGGCCTTGTTATACTGGTGCCCTGCATATTTTCCCTATTTATTGCGTGTGAGGGAGGCAGTTTGTTAGCATGGAGTCAACCTTTCCCACACCTAATTTGTATAGTGTGTTGTAAGGGTAAGTGTGATAAAGGTACCTCAGGGGGTGCATTCAACCTCGTAATACAGGTATTAGGAAGGTCTGGTCATATACCATTAAAGTAGAGTATACATTCTAAAATGACATAGTCAAAAACATTTTATACCCTTCAGAATTACTACTATACATCCGTGTAGGGAACTCAACTATGGCTATGAGTTGGTTTTATAATGTCCTAATCAACAGACAACACCTGTTAAGAAACTGTATCCCATAGTAGGAGGGTGTCAGTAGGTTCCCAAACCGCCCGGATCGTTCCCCATAAAGGATGCAGTCTTAGTTTAGAACAGTTGGGTATGCCACTTATCTGTCCGACGATAGGTAGGCCTGTTGCTGAATTCAGATCCGGCATTGCTTCGAAATTCTGGATATTCTTGGTGTTCAGTGACCTGAGTGATCGTCCAGTGATGGTTTCAGGGGGAGCGGGATTTGTCCCTGCCCATGTCTTGGGTATGGTCCATTACTGCCTGCAGTACCTGTTCACGGTTGTCTTGTGGTTTAGGAAGGCAGTCATACATTCTGTCTCTCTTGTGTGAGGCAAAACGTTGGGGTTGGGCTCGTAATAGTGCAGCAGGGGGGTTAGTCCGTCCCGGTTTGAGAGGAGTCAGGGTCTTTGTGTCCTGAGGAGATGTCCATAGGATATGAAGCAAGATCGTTGAGAAATGAGCTGAGGTCATCCGGTTCGGTGAAGTCTTTGGATTTACCACGGTGAGTGATCCACATCCTTGCAGGTTCGAAAAGGCCATATTTAATGTCTAGGTTCTTGAGTTGCGGCCTAAGGGATAGGAACGCCTTTCGTTTTTCATTTGTCAGTCTAGAGAAATTGGCAGCCACTCTGATCCACGGCCGTCTAGGGAGACCGGACCATGCGTTTTAGCTGCAGAGAGGACTTGTCAAGCCTGTTCATGTCGTAAAAAGCATGCTATGATAGGCCGTGGTTTGTCAGAGGTAGCTTTAGGGGGCGGACCGATTCTGCGTGCTCTCTGAAATTCTGGCGGTGGTGAGAATTCAATACCGAAGAGATCGGGCAGGAGTGATTGGAGGAAGATCTTGATATCGGATCCCTCTTTGCGTTCCGGGATACCGAAAAGGCGTATGTTGTCTCGGCGACTCCGGTCTTTCAAGGTCAGTAACCTTTGCACGGAGGGATCATAGTGCTGTTTCCTGATCCGCCACTTGATCTTCCACAGCAGTGAGTCGTTGGTCTAGGGCAGCCGCTGTTTCTTTGAAGCCGGCTATATCCGCTCGGATGGAGGAGGAGGCTATGGTTAAGTCTGTTATCTTCAGGTCCATTGCCTTGAGACGACGTCCCACGAGGCAATCTCCTGTAGTATATGCTCTATGGCTTCTAGGGCAGGGGGGTCCGTTGGCGAGGACGTTGGACCAGGTGTTGCCGTTTGCGCCGCCATGGTTTTTGATTGTTTGATAGCTTCTGAGAACAGAAGTTGTCTGGAGTGTTTGCATGAAGGCTTCCCGTTTGGCATTTCCCTCAGAGTGTGAGGGTCTCTGGGGGGCAGAATTTGTTGTGTAGGCATGTGATGAGGGTGAGTTGTGCCGTCCGCTATCCTTATGCCCGGTTGATTTAGGCGTCAAGGCCGTATCTGTTGCAGGAGGTTGGTCCTCGTAGACAAAGGTTGGGGGGAGGGGTTGAGTTGGTATGAGATATGGGCTAGCTAAGAAGCTGTGTGGGTGGTGGGGATCATTCCCACTTTCCTTTCAGGCTGCCTATGTGTCATTAGGTCCCATGCCCTGTGATAGCCACTATTTTGTATTGTACGCCTTAGTCTGCCTTCAGACCTCTTTCAGGCAATGAGGTTGTTAACAAGGAATCGGAGTCTACGGTGAGGGGGGGCCTATAAGTTCAACCAGAGTACCCACTCTGTCGAGAAGAATGATATTGTTGATGGGTACCGGATCCTGCCCCTCCGTCTCTGTGTTGCTCCGGTATGGGGGCCTGTCTCGCCTTTGTCTTTTTGCTCTGTCCTTCTGCTGGCATTTCACTTCTACACCACCCTCGTCTTTTCACTCTGTCCCTCTGGTGGTATTTCACCTCTTAACCGCCCTCGCCTTTTCACTCTGCCCTTCTGGTGGTATTCCACCTCTTCACTACCCTCGTCTTTTCACTCTGTCCTTCTGCTGGTATTTCACCTCTTCACCACCCTCATCTTGTCACTCTGTCCCTCTGGTGGTATTTCACCTCTTCACCACCCTCGCCTTTTCACTCTGTGGGTCTCTGTGCAGAGTAGCAGATAGCAGCAGGAGGGGGGATATCGATCCTGTTGGTAATGGCCTCCTAGGTTTCTACCATAGAGGTGCATGGAGATGATTTATTCCTTTAAGGCATATGTGTTGCGGTTGGGGATCCATAGTCTTTATTGAAATATGTCCTGCATTATTTGTTCCATACATAGGGAATCACCTGGAGCCACGCATCCCATTGTGAGCACTGCTGGACCAGTACTCTTATGCCAGGCTGTGGAGTGGGTAGACCGTGGATTGCAGCGCTGCCCGTGGGTTAGTGGGTTTGAGTGGAGGGGGGGGAGAGAGGGGCTCCGGTCCTGTTGACTCTTACCCCCGCACCCCCGGCGCCCAGTCCCGAGCTTGTGTCCTTGACCGCACTGTGCTATTGAGGTGCGGCCGCTGCGCTGATTCCCCTGAGGCCGCTTCTCCAACGGGTGGGCCTCTCACTATAGGCTGCGGCTGGGCACAAATGGCTCTGCGTTTGATGTTGTTGCGGTCGCTGTGTCCCGCTGAGAGGATCCGTTGCCTCCCCGGTCTGCGCGACCTGCGGTTCCGGGAGGCTGCTGAGAGGCTGCCTGAGGTGTCTGCTGCTCCAGCCGAAGATGAAATCCGGCTCGGCGTGCAGAGCTTCGTCCTCAGGCGGCCATTCTCTTCAGTGGCCAAACCACGCCCCCATAAATGTACTTCTTAAAGAGATCATTTTAATAAAGGGTTGTGTTTAGAACATATTTCTGTGTAATAAAATATGGCTCTTCCTGCTACCCCTTAGGTAACCAAGGGTCTGATTTAGAGTTTGGGGACTGGTTACTCCTTCACAAACATGATGGATATCCAGTCCACCTTATTATAGGTGCCATGGGATATAATTAATATAATTAAGAATCTGCAAAAACTGTGTGATTTGACATTATTGCAAAGTCATGTGAAATTATGCAAAGTGCTAATTTGGCATTTGGTGCTGTCGTTTAACATAAAATAAAATTGCTGAAAGGAAGTATTGTGGGCTATAATATAGTGCAAAGAAACAAAAACACACCAAGCAACAGCTGCTCGTGCTCTGATGTTCACATTGTTCTTGTGTGTTCACCTTAAATTTTTGCTATAATTGGCACACTTGTGGAAATGCTTTAATGCGAACAGCATGCAAATACGTGGTGTGACATATTGGCGTAATTTCAGGAATTTCGCATAACAAGAGTAATGTGAAATTACCAAAATTATGCCATGGCTTGCAAATTTCATCCAAGTCTGGACATCATGCACCTGTAATAATGAGGGTATTATATCTTTCAGGTTTGTGACGGAGTAACTCATCCTCCAAACTCTAAATCAGGCCCCAAGTTTAAAACAAAACTTTGTTTAATTAAGGTGGTCATTCTGACCTCGGCGGTAAAAGGCGCCTACCGCCGGTCAGAAATCCTCCATAATTCCGCCGCGGTCGCGGTAACCCGCCACGGTCATTCTGACCCGCAGCAGCCAAACCTCCGAAAATCCGACAGCCACAACAGACCGCCAGACCAGCGGTCGGCGGAAAAGTGGAGGTGACCAAACCTCCACCGTCACGCCAACAGAAATACGCCCATGCCATTACGACCCACGAATCCACGCGGCGGTCTTTCAAATGCGGTTTTCCATTGGCGGGACACACCGCCGCGGTCAGAATACACACAAACGAACAAAACTCAGCCACATTGGCCGATTTGAATTCCACACACTTGATACACATACACACACCACTCCCACACACACAATACAATATAAAACACACACCCACATCACCCACAAACCCCTACGACCAAAAATTCAGAAAGAAGCACTGAGAGACACATTAGCGATCACAGAATACCATCACACAGAGGCACACTACACCATCACCCACACAATATCCACACACAAAACAACACACACCACCACACTCAACACACTTAACTACACATACTCCACCCCACACATCATACACACCACTCCATGGCACCCCAAAGACACCCCAGCTTCTCAGACGAAGAACTCAGGGTCATGGTGGAGGAAATCGTTCGGGTAGAGCCCCAGCTCTTCGGCACACAGGTCCAATACACCAGCATTGCCCGGAGGACGAGCTATGGCAGAGGATTGTCGACAGGGTCAACGCTGTGGGACAGCACCCCAGAAATCGGGAAGACATCAGGAAGCGATGGAACGACCTACGGGGGAAGGTGCGTTCCATGGTATCCAGGCACAACATCGCCGTGCAGAAGACTGGCGGAGGACCCCCACCTCAACCCCCACAATTTACAACATGGGAGGAGGAAGTCTTGAACATCCTGCATCCTGACGGCCTCGCAGGAGTCGGCGGAGGAATGGATACTGGTAAGTTGAAGCTTCAATACTGCTTCCCCCCCACCTGCATGCCAAATCATACCCCAACCCTCACCCCCATCCTCGAACCCCACCCTCACCCCCACCCCCATCCTCACCCCCACCCTCACCCCCACCACCATCCTCACCCCCACCACCATCCTCACCCCCACCCCAGCACACCTATTCCCTGCCAATGTCTCACCATCACAACCCACACATCCCAAAACCTAGGCCTGCATGCGTCCACTAAGCATGGACACCCATCACCAAAGCATGCCCAATGCATATACACATCCCCCCCACAAGCCACCCTCACCAAAGCCCCCACACACGAATGCCAGCACTTGGGGACACGGGAACCCACAGATACACCCATATGCCACACATTGAAACTATAACCATACCTCTATACCCCTGCAGGACCCGACCGCCAACACACCGCCACGGAGGGCCCAGAATTCTCCACACACCCCACCCAAGAGGCCATCAGCGATGACAGCAGCTCTGTCGACCTGGACACTGATGACCAGCCCGGACCATCGGGGACCTCTGGACAGTCGGTTCCCCTCACACAGGCACAGGCCACTACAGACCCAAACCCCTCTGGGAACACCGGCACAGCTCCCACCCAGCGGGCCCATGCCTCTGTCTCCAGGGCACGTCAATCTGCGGTGTGTCTACCACTACAGGGCACCCAGGATAACCCACCACCCCAACAACAACAGGGACCTGGGGGCAGTGGTAGTGGGCACACCGGCCAGGGGGCAGAGGCCCAGGGAAACAGGGCAACTCGGAGGGCAGCTGTGCGACAGGGGGGGGACGGGCCCAGTGAACCCACTCTCCACGAGGCCCTCACCACCATCATGGGAGCATACAACCGCTCCCAGGAGACGATGGCGACTGTACTGGCCCGGCTCCAGGAGATCCAGGTACTGCAGGAGGAACACTATCGGGGGTACAGGGAGGACATCAGAGCCCTCACCTCCACCCTGGTTACCATGGTAGGGCTGCTGCAGGACCTCATCAACAACAGGACGGACACTCAACAACAACAAAGGGCCCCTGCCACTAGCCTGGCCCAAGAACAGCCAACCACCTCCGCCGGCGCTAGTGGACAGGAGGCCCCCGCACAACAGCAGCCCACCAGACCCCCACCTCCTGCAGGAGGGCCCTGAGATCTCGCAAGAAGACAGAGTAGGATGTCAAGACCCCCGCCAGCAAAGGATACCACCTGATGTCAGCCCACTGTCCCACATTGTCACCCTGTCCATCCTTGAACTGCCCATGCTCCATCTCTCCACAGGCCTATGGACAATGCACCTGTGTGACTGTTACTCTGGACTCTGCCATGGACATTCCTTCACCATAGCCCCCACCCACTTGAAACCACCCATCCCATTTTGAGCACTGAAATAAACACCTATTTTGCACAAAACTATCTGGAGTCTGGCTGTGATTTCAAAATATTGTAATTGACATGACATTGCAAATATGTCCTTGTACATAGTGAAGTCAACAAACAGCTGCCACAAAGCTGTAGTCCATGGGGAAACGAAGCACAGGACTCGTAGTGGGGACCCCAGATCTGAAATAGGGAGGGAAAAGCCACAACTCAGTCATCATACACTGGGGCAAATAGACAGGCAGCAGAGATGCAGGAGAGTAGTTCACATTTACTAAATTATGTTTGAATTGTTACCTGTGTCCTATTGGAAGTACTGTTCAATGATTCTGTCCCTGTTGTCTGTTTCAGCACCGTCGTCTTCCTCCTCGTCACTCTCCACAGGTTCCACAGCTGCCACAACACCACCGTCTCGACCATCCTCCTGCAGGAAAGGCACCTGGCGGCGCAAAGCCAGGTTGTGAAGCATGCAGCAGGCCACGATGATGTGACACACCTTCTTAGGTGAGTACATTAGGGATCCCCCTGTCATATGCAGGCACCGAAACCTGGCCTTTAGGAGGCCAAAGGTGCATTCGATCACCCTCCTAGTACGCCCATGGGCCTCATTGTACCGTTCCTCTGCCCTGGTCCGGGGATTCCTTACTGGGGTCAGTAGCCACGACAGGTTTGGGTACCAGAGTCCCCCAATTGCCATACACGGTGTCTCTCTAGCTGTTCCATCACGTAAGGGATGCTGCTATTCCTCAGGATGTAGGCGTCATGCACTGACCCTGGGAATTTGGCATTTACATGCGAGATGTACTGGTCAGCCAAACACACCACCTGGATGTTCATGGAATGGTAACTTTTTCTGTTCCTGTACACCTGCTTCCTGTCTCTTGGGGGAACCAAAGCCACATGGGTCCCATCAATGGCACCAATGACGTTGGGAATATGTCCAAGGGCGTAGAAATCACCCTTCACTGTAGCCAATTCGCCCACCTCAGGGAAAATGATGTAGCTCCTCACGTATTTCATCAGGGCAGACAACACTCTGGATAACACCTTCGAAAACATGGGCTGAGACATCCCAGAAGCAATTCCCACTGTTGTCTGAAATGACCCACTTGCCAAGAAATGGAGTACTGACAGGACCTGCACCAGAGGGGGAATCCCTGTGGGTTGGCGGATGGGGGACATCAGGTCGGGCTCCAGCTGGGCACACAGTTCATGTATAGTGGCACGGTCAAGCCGGTAGGTCAGGATAATGTGGCGTTCTTCCATTGTCGACAGGTCCACCAGCGGTCGGTTCACGCGAGGATTCATCCGTCTCCTCGCCAAACCCTGCGGACGGTGCCTAGGAAGGACAACATGGAGCACAGAGTCAAGCAACCCACAGGTACGTACTCACAGCTTGCACAGTAAACGATTCTCTATGCAGTGAATGGCGTGTCTGAGTGGCTATGCAAGGCCTAGGCCTGTGTGACGCAGTTGAAATTGAGCCATGTGGACCCTCGAAATGGCGGCTGCCTGACCTGTGAAGTGTGACAATGGGATGTGAGGTCAATGCGCTGGCGTGGCACACCGCGGCGGTCGGCGGTCGAAGACCGCGGCGCGAAGCCGCATTGGTTAACATTGAAGCCTATGGGTTTCAGGAGCCAATGGCGAAGGGCGCCGGCGGTGGCGGTACGCACCGCCGCGGTACGCACCGCCGCGGGCGTGACCGCCATTTCCTATCTACTTATTCACTCGCGACTTGAACTTTCACAGGAGAGGACCTATACTGCAAGTGTTGCTGTGACCTCGGTCTGGAAGGGACAATGGCTGCTGCGCCTGGGGAAAGGGCCCCTGCCTTCACTGGAGAAGAGTTGGAGAAACTTGTGGATGGGGTCCTCCCCCAGTATGCGCTACTCTACGGTCCTCCAGACCAACAAGTGAGTTTAATTCAATATGGATTTGGGGCCACTGGCTGGCTTGGGGGCCTGGCGGGGGGCCTGGCGGGGGGCCTGGCGGGGATGGGGGGCATGTTGGGCCCGGCGGGGGCCTGGTGGGGGGCCTGGCGGGGATGGGGGGCATGTTGGGCCTGGCGGGGGCCTGGCGGGGATGGGGGGCATGTTGGGCCTGGCGGGGGGCCTGGCGGGGGCCTGGCGGGGATGGGGGGCATGTTGGGCCTGGCGGGGGGCCTGGCGGGGGGCCTGGCGGGGATGGGGGGCATGTTGGGCCTGGCGGGGGCCTGGCGGGGATGGGGGGCATGTTGGGCCTGGCGGGGGGCCTGGCGGGGGGCCTGGCGGGGATGGGGGGCGTTGGGCCGCTGGCAACGAAAATGCAGACAAACTTGAACGTGGTATTTCTCCCTCCCTGTACGTGTCACATAGGTCCGCGCCCATGAGAAGATCGGGATTTGGCGTGCCATCGCCAAGGAAGTCCGGACCCTGGGGGTCCACCATCGACGGGGCACCCACTGCCGCAAGAGGTGGGAGGACATCCGCCGCGGGACCAAGAAGACCGCTGAGTCTCTGCTGGGGATGGCCTCCCAACGTAGGCGGGGTGCCTGCCGTCAACTGACGCCCCTGATGTTCCGGATCCTGGCGGTGGCCTACCCTGATTTGGATGGGCGCGTGAGGGCAGCACAGCAGACACAAGGGGGTGAGTACAAGCATTATCCACTCTGTTGTCGCGCAGTGGAGGTGTCTGGGTGGGGGAGGAGGGCTGTGGGTCCCCCTAGGCCAGGGCGATATCTGTAGGCTGGGCACCCCCGTAAGCCCCTGTGTCCCCAGCCACCACCCTCAGTAGTGTGTCAGTACACCCATCCCTGGGCCGTGTCATCCATGGGTGCAGTTGTCAACTCTAGGCGTGTAGGGCATGTTCCACGGAATGCGTAGCGGACCCCAAGTGCGCAACTTAGTGCAGGGGGCATCTGTGTCTGTCATGTCCGCTAACTGTACCGGTGATCCATGTACTCAAAATCTCTTTATTTCTCTCTCCCCCCCCTTTTTGTTTGTCTTTCTGTGCTTGTGTGCATCAGCATCATCAGGCGGAGGAGAAGTGGCATCGGGGCAGGAGGGAGCTGCATCTCACATGGCCCAGGAGGGCCATGCCACAGAGTCTGACTGGACCAGTGAGACGGCGGGCGAGGGGAGCTCCACAACGGGGACGACTGGACCCTGCAGTGACACGGACACGTCCTCGGAAGGGAGCTCCCTTGCGGGGGTGGCACCATCCGTGCCCCCGCCATTACAGGTACAGCCGCCACCCAGCGCACCATCTCCGCCCTCCCAGCAGCCCCTCAGCGTTCGCCCCGTGCCCGCTCTGCCAGGAAGCCGGGCATCTCCTTCGCCCCAGGCACCTCAGGCCCTGCCCCTGTTACCCCCGCTGCCCTCAGTGAGGAGGTCATTGACCTCCTCCGAACGCTCATTGTTGGGCAGACTACCCTTTTGAATGCCATCCAGGGGGTGGAGAGGGAGGTTCATCGCAGCAATGCGTACCTGGAGGGCATTCATTCGGGTCAGGCTGCCCATCAGCGATCGTTCCAGGCTCTGGCCTCAGCACTGACGGCAGCCATTGTCCCTGTCTCCTGCCTCCCTCTACTAACTCCCTCCTCCCAGTCTCCTGTTCCTCTGCCTGTCCCACCCACACCATCAGACCAGCCTGCACACACCTCAACACCCAAGAGCAGCTCATCCAAACATAAGCACCACAGATCACGCAGACATTCACACAAGCAACATTCCGATGCAGACATGCCAACAGTCACTACCACCTCTGTGACCCCCACCTCCTCGTCTCCATCCTCCCTCCCTGTGACGTCTACACTCACACCTTCATTCACCTCACCATCAGCCAGTGTTTCCATCACCAGCATACCCTCCACTCCAGTCCGCACACGTGCAGTCACCACCCCCACTGCCATTTACACGTCCCCTGTGTCCTCTCCCACTGTGTCTGTCACCCCCTCTTCCACACCACACAAACGCAGCCACCCACCCACCCAACAGCCATCCACCTCACGACAGCCTCCCGCTCCTGCACCCAAAGACAGCAAACTTGTCTCGCCTACAACCACATCCTCTCCCTCCACTCCCATACCCACTGTACCTACCACTCTCCATTGTTCCAAGAAAATCTATCTCTCTACTGCTACCTTCTTTCCTGACCCTGAGCCCCCCCCTCCTTCTCGTCGGGGTAAAAAGAGCACCTCAGCCACCACCAGCCCTGCAGCCCCCTTGACAAGGGTGCAGGGGTATTGGAGCCCGCAGGTCTGGATCTTCGCCCAGCAGCAAGGGGACAGCCAGCCCACCCCCTGGGAAGAGGAGCAGAAGGCGGAAGGGCCGCCGCCGGAGCCCGGATTCGATATCCCCCCAGGACACTAGCCAGCCACCGTCAACAGCCACAGCTCCAAAGGGAGGAAAGGGCCACAGACTCCCGACTAAGGAGGGCAAGGGCAGCAAGGCGGAGAAGTCAGGCAGCAGGCCTGCTGTCCATGGAGGACCCGTCACAGCTGCCCAGGAGGAGCCCGCAACCCCCATAGCCGCTGCCCCGGGAGGAACCGGCACAGCTGCCCCGGGAGAGCCCACCACCCCCATAGCCGCTGCCCAGGGAGGACCCAGCCCAGCTGGCCAGGAGGGCCCCACCACCCACAGCCCAGGTGGGCATTGAAGGAGCACCATCCCCGCTGCCCAGGAGGGCACCACCAGGCAATGAGCAGTTGGCCATAGAATGGCCGCCGTCTCCAGCACCGCTCCGCTGGGGACCGCCGTCTCAAGAACCGCTGAACTGGGCCCTTCAAGGCAAGAACCGCTGAACTGGGCCCCGCCGTCTCCAGCACCGCTCCACTGGGGCCCGCCGTCTCAAGAACCGCTGAACTGGGCCCTTCAAGGCAAGAACCGCTGAACTGGGCCCTTCAAGGCAAGAACCGCTGAACTGGGCCCTTCAAGGCAAGAACCGCTGAACTGGGCCCCGCCGTCTCCAGCACCGCTCCGCTGGGGACCGCCGTCTCAAGAACCGCTGAACTGGGCCCTTCAAGGCAAGAACCGCTGAACTGGGCCCCGCCGTCTCCAGCACCGCTCCGCTGGGGACCGCCGTCTCAAGAACCGCTGAACTGGGCCCTTCAAGGCAAGAACCGCTGAACTGGGCCCTTCAAGGCAAGAACCGCTGAACTGGGCCCCGCCGTCTCCAGCACCGCTCCGCTGGGGACCGCCGTCTCAAGAACCGCTGAACTGGGCCCTTCAAGGCAAGAACCGCTGAACTGGGCCCTTCAAGGCAAGAACCGCTGAACTGGGCCCCGCCGTCTCCAGCACCGCTCCGCTGGGGACCGCCGTCTCAAGAACCGCTGAACTGGGCCCTTCAAGGCAAGAACCGCTGAACTGGGCCCTTCAAGGCAAGAACCGCTGAACTGGGCCCCGCCGTCTCCAGCACCGCTCCGCTGGGGACCGCCGTCTCAAGAACCGCTGAACTGGGCCCTTCAAGGCAAGAACCGCTGAACTGGGCCCTTCAAGGCAAGAACCGCTGAACTGGGCCCTTCAAGGCAGGAACCGCTGGCCCTTTGGCAGACGTGGCAGGGCAGGATCTGTCTCGGGCAGGGCTGCAGGATGTCCTCTGGCCAACATGCCTCCTCCAGTGGCAGTGGAGTCTGTTATGGACTGTTTGGACTGTGGCTTTGCTCTCCCCAGGATGGCCCAGTGGGCAGGCCACCCACTGTATGGACTGTTTGGACTGTGGCTTTGCTCTCCCCAGGATGGCCCAGTGGGCAGGCCACCCACTGTATGGACTGTACGGACTGTGGCTTTGCTCTCCCCAGGATGGCCCAGTGGGCAGGCCACCCACTGTATGGACTGTTTGGACTGTGGCTTTGCTCTCCCCAGGATGGCCCAGTGGGCAGGCCACCCACTGTATGGACTGTTTGGACTGTGGCTTTGCTCTCCCCAGGATGGCCCAGTGGGCAGGCCACCCACTGTATGGACTGTTTGGACTGTGGCTTTGCTCTCCCCAGGATGGCCCAGTGGGCAGGCCACCCACTGTATGGACTGTATGGACTGTGGCTTTGCTCTCCCCAGGATGGCCCAGTGGGCAGGCCACCCACTGTATGGACTGTTTGGACTGTGGCTTTGCTCTCCCCAGGATGGCCCAGTGGGCAGGCCACCCACTGTATGGACTGTTTGGACTGTGGCTTTGCTCTCCCCAGGATGGCCCAGTGGGCAGGCCACCCACTGTATGGACTGTTTGGACTGTGGCTTTGCTCTCCCCAGGATGGCCCAGTGGGCAGGCCACCCACTGTATGGACTGTATGGACTGTGGCTTTGCTCTCCCCAGGATGGCCCAGTGGGCAGGCCACCCACTGTATGGACTGTTTGGATCTGTGGCTTTGCTCTCCCCAGGATGGCCCAGTGGGCAGGCCACCCACTGTATGGACTGTTTGGACTGTGGCTTTGCTCTCCCCAGGATGGCCAATGGTCATGGAGTCCCCTCGTGGATCTGGCGTCGTGTACTCAAGTGGCTGAGGTGCCCCCCCTTCCCTTCCCCCTGAGGTGCCTGTCCTTTTTTCTTTCTGATGCCCCTGCAGTGTTCTCTCCGTGGAGTTCTTGTCGTGGGACTGGGCCTTGCCCCTTTGCTCAGGACCCCTGTGGTCCACGGACAGTGGTTGGACTACATTTAGTAGCTGTATATATTTTGTACATAGTTTATTTATTTATTTGGATTACTGCTGTCCATTTTTCAATATATCTGCCCGTTTGAGATCTCTTCTTTTGGTCTTTGCATTATTTCGGAAGGGGGGGGTTTGTGGGTTGTGACAGTGATCTGTGGGAATGCATTGATGTGTGTGTTGTAGTGGGTGTGGGTGGGTGGGTGGGTGTGTGCCCGTAATCTTTTCCCTCCCCTGTGTCGTAGGTGCAGTACTCACCGATGTCTTCCGCGCCGCCGGGCGTGCTCCTGGTACAGGAGCAGGTATAGGAGTGCGGGGATGACCTGCAACTCGGGTTCCATACTGCCGGAATCTCGCGTGGAGTATGTGGAGGTGAGCGTTTTCCCGTTCGTAGTCTGTTTCCGCCGTGTTTTTATCGGCGGTGCTCCCGCCCCGGAAAAGGTGGCGGATTGGTGGGTCGTGATAGGGTGGGCGGTACATTGTCTGCCGCCTGGCTGTTGGCGGGGACCGCCGCGCTGTTTGTTTGTTCCGCCGTGGCGGGCGGAGTGTTAATGCGGCGGGCTGTGTTAGCGGGTCAGAATTGCATATTTTGGACCGCCGGCCTGTTGGCGGGTTGGCCGCCGCTTTATCACCGACCGCCAGGGTCAGAATGAGGGCCTAAATCTCTGGGGGTCTTGGCAAGGGCACTGCTAGGGCTTGGTGCTTTGGGGGCATTGTGAGAGTGTTGTCGAATGATACTAAGATGCGGTTGGCTGTGACTGTCTCTGTGAAGTTCCCAGTGATGGGCTAGTCTAAAGTTATAGACATGGAAGCTCCAGTGCTTTGGGCTGCCAATTCCCCAGGAGTTTGGACTGCAGGTGTCCATAGTGGGCAAGGGGAAACTCAATGTTAAATGCTGCCCTTAAGTAAGGCCAAAGACACCTGAGTCAGCAACGACCCTTTGCACTAACATCCTGTGCTGTGTACCTCTTTGTAGGTACAGAGGCAGAAGAACACAGAAAATCCTGCTTACTTTTTAACAGAACGTATTCATCATCATTAGGGAGTCTTCGAAATACTGGAGGGTGAAAAAATATTTCTTGCACCCTCACTTTTAGGAAAGCCATTGAACTTGGCGGAGGCTTTTGTGGCAGCGGAAGAGTGCTGTAAAAGCAATGAATCAAATCCTATTGTCATAGTCTGGACTCTAGTATAGACCTGCAAATGAAGGCATAGAGGATATAACCGCAAGGCTCTTAACATTTTAGCAATCAGGCTGTGAATAGCAGACAGATGGCTCAAGACCTGGCGGTTCCACTACGTCCAAGTGCTTTTTGTCTGATATGCCTCCTACTTAGGACAAAGGGCCTGATTCTAACTTTGGAGGACGGTGTTAAACCGTCCCAAAAGTGGCGGATATACCACCTACCGTATTACGAGTTCCATAGGATATAATGGACTCGTAATACGGTAGGTGGTATATCCGCCACTTTTGGGATGGTTTAACACCGTCCTCCAAAGTTAGAATCAGGCCCAAAGTCTTCTGCTTGCTTATTAGCTTGCTCCTGATGGTCCCTTTGCTTCTGGGGGTGAGGAGGCCGGGGACAGAGGTGAACACCATTGCCCTAGGGTCTTCCCCTGAAGTGATCCGGGAGGAGAGAGCCAGGTTGGGGGATGGTAGGTGAGTTAAACTGGGAGCACTATTGGATGGCCACAGCAACTGGGCCCTGAGGATGGCTTAGGATCATGGTGTCAATTATTGTTGCCTCCTCATTCACTATCAATTTGTAATTGGCCATCTCCAGAAGAAAGGGGGTAGCAACTCTGACTAACAGCTGTGCATAAAGAGCGGGCTACCTATATACCACTTTACCGCATACAGAATACAGCAAAACATGATTTCACACTGATTAAACCCATTTGCGGCTCGGCCAGTGCTCCTGCGTCTTGTTCAGCAGCACTCCTTGCCTTTACCAAGCTTGTACTCGTACACAGTGTGCCTAATGAATCGTTATCCTGCAACTGTTCCTGATATCACAACGGTTAGACTCATTCATAGCTCCCTCAAACCTGCACCCTCAGATTGCTAACTAGCCAACTGCTCATCACACAGGCTGCCACTACATCAGACATCAGGTGTTTAAATAAAGTTATGTTATGCTTACCCTAGTGCCTGCCAAACAACATCTTCATACCTATCCAGCACTTTCACTCCAAAATAACATCTATTTTCAGCTACTTGACATGCTGTCCACAGTACAAAATGCTTATTTATCTCGCTGCCTTCATAAAAGCCAAGTTTTCTACTGTGTCTGACCTCCAGTTACCCTTATTTTCAGTCTTTTATCTGTCTGTTAGTTCTGCAGTAGATGTTTGAGATGATGCAGAGCCATGTCTTGTAGACAGTCCCTATGTGTTTTGTTGCATGGTTCCCCCTTGATAGACCCCTTTAGGAAACCTGATAAAACGGTTCTCTGCATGTAGGAAACAACGTGAATGTGGAAGAGGACTCCAGCTTTTGTCTTTGGGGAATGTTGAATAAAACCACTGTTTAGTGAGGGTTTCAATCCGTACGTCAGCATTGTGCATGAAAAATAATTAGTCAGCTTTGAGACTCCCTGTACAAGTACAATGATTTTGGTTGGAAATAAAGGGCACTATATCAAGGTTTTTTGTTTGCAGTGTTCAACAGCAAATTTAGCCAGGCTGGGATAGATAATTAGGAATTATGGCCTATCTCAGTTATTTGATGAGAGATGAAAGATTGTAATGGTCCATGATAAAATGTAAAGCTGAGTGAAAGGAGATCTAGGAGACGTGAGGATGAGCAATGTTGCTGTTCATGGAGCATTTTCATGCTCTTTTCTTGAGGTCGATGGGTGTTCTTCCCTTCAAGACGATTAGCAAGGAAGTTAGGTAACAACCTGCCATTCTAAATACACAGTGTAGCCAATGTGGTCACCCAATGAAGACCCAATTCGGAAATAAATTAAAAGGGTTTTATTCCAAATTAACACTCAGGATAATATGAACAAATCTCAAAAACATACTATAAAGATACTGAATGACCGTAGGATATCCACGTCTTCTGAAGAAATTTAAATGGGTTAGCATAGAACAAAGGAGAAATTCAGTAACTGCAATACGAAATATCAACAGCAGGATTTGATGTTCAGAAAACAATCATCCGTCTTCCCTCTTACACATGACTGCACATTTAAAGCATCTAATTAGATAAATCTATGGACCAATAAGGAAAATCTCCAGAAGGTCTAAGCTATGAAAAAGGAACATCTATATAAAAGACAAAAGGCGAGAAACAAAAGTAAGGCAAGAATGAATAGGAAAATAAAGAGGAAGGTGTCAGCATTCCAGAAGCTCAGTCGAGAGTCTTCTTAAAGAGTAAAGTGTAAGCCTAAGCCACACTCAGCAAAGCATGGGGACAAATGAGAAAATCGGATGTCTGTATCTCTCAAAGTCCAGGGGAAAGTGTCCTAAGTTCAGTTCAGTCAGTGAAAGCCCTAGTTAATACCACAAAATCCAAGTAGGTAACACCTCTGAATCACACCATGCGGAGCACCATTGTATTTTCCTGTCCCACAGTGTAACTTGCAACATTAGCAACATTAGCTCGTTTTCTTACACCAGTCTTGAGTACATTGTTGTCGTTGGTCCTCTGGACATCGTTTGCAACATGTATGAATTAGGGACAGTCATCTCACTCTTGGTCTCTTCGCGTTCTCCCTTCAATGTTTTTTTTCTCTCAGATTCTCTATTAGTTAAATAATAGCACATCTATTTTCAAACTAAAATTTCATGAGAATGTCACTGCAATGAAAGACATGTTAGCTGAAAAGGAACAGTTTTTCACGTTACAGAAATTCAGGCCTAGTCATGTCAAAGTTAAACATTATTTACGAGTGCACATTTAATGTCATGTTATACTTGTGCACATATTAATCTATTCAAATAGGATTTCACCTTACTGTCACTAATAAGGCTAAATAAATAAATGCAGACTTTTACTAATACATGAGCTTAGATGTGGTGGAGAAGTACATCTCACGATTAAACACATTATTACATAAATTGTTAGAATTGCTAATGCAAATATATTCAAATAACATGAGGATTGTATTGAAATTCAATTCACTTATCATATTTCAAGGTTAAGGCACTGAACACATTTTGTTCTCAAAACTGCAGGGAATGCATCTCATTGTTGATGTTGAGTCTACCACTTTACATTAGTCAAATGATAAACACACACTGCATCAAATTTATTAATACATATGTCAAGATTGTGACGTCAGGGGTAACAGCAAAATCTACGCTGCTCCAGTCACCCCTCTGGTGGTGAATCAAGCCATCACATCAACAAACTGTAATCTCATATCAGAGAGATAAATCAAAATCTCAGAGGTTTATCCAGGACAGATCTTCTGGGTTTATCCAGATGCTTCAGGTCATCATTCTATATGATTTGTCTAGTCTCAAAGCTCTATGACTGCTCTAATCCTTTTTACTCCCTTCTTCATCTGCACTCTCCTGTGTCTCTTGTAAAGTCCAAATATGGTTACTTCACAAAGAGCTATTATCAGCAAGGTTTTCAAGATGCTTCAACAGTTCTACTCCCTTAATTTCCAAACCATTTGCCAACAGCTTCAAATCTGCAACCGATAGCTTTCAATGCACCTGGTGCTTCTAGCCCTTTTAAATCTCCTTTCAAGTCAATAATGTTTTTAATGTGGTTCTTAAATTCATTAGCATTATTAGGAATGTAAGTACAACATTGTTGAACTTTCAGTACACGACAGACTCCACCCTCCTTCACAAGAAGGATGTCTAACCAAAGTCTGTTTTGCAAAACCATTGCTCTTATGGCAAACATCTCAGTATCCTACAATTAATAAGGCACCTTTTGTACTAGTGGATAATTTATCTACAATAGTGGATAATCTTCTTATCTTGATGTCATTCAAAATCACTCCTACGGATGGAATCAGTGGACCAAAAATATCCCCTACAATTTCTGAATCACTGGCACCTCTCTGTGTTCTAGTGTTTTTTTCCCCTCATTGAAATGTTTTGTATGATAAATCTTTGAAAAAACTATACCTAAGTAACACATTCCATACCATCCTTTGGGCAACGTAAAGTCCCCATAATCTCCATAAATTAAATATAATCTCCATAAATGTCCAACTGCTTTTAATTGAAAACGTGAGATCAAACTCACTATGTTCCATTACCTTTGTGTCAATTTTTGATCTCATCCTAAGTATGCATAATTTCCCTTTATGTTTCCAATTTGGTGTTAAGGCAGCTTGACTTTCTATAGTTGAATGTTCTATTTCTTCTCACTCTCAATGTTGTTCCATTATACCCTTTGCTGCTCTCATTTTCATTCCTCCTCTCCTAGCATCCTTTAACTTCAGGAAATCCTTCTCAACTCTTGTCAAGGCATATGTTATGTTGTTTCTATGAACTTAAACTGTACCTAGCAACACAGGTATTTTAAAGAATCCTTCAACTGTATCAATGTTCTTTGCTTTGGTATTTTTGTTCAAGTGTTTTAGAATAAGAATTTCTGAAAAGACCAAATAATGATTTGAATAATAGTATTGAAAGTGTTCTTGTTCATACAGAAGGCTCATCAACAGGCTACAAGTACCACTATAAGTCAAAGAAATATTGTGGTAAGTTGTTCCCTCTGCAGCTGATGCAGGTAATTGTGCACACATGTAGTAATTATTTGCATCCATAGTTTCAATGTACTCACAAAACAATTTATAATACACATTTGATGAAACATCTCCTCTAGAAGTATCTACATGTAATGTTTTCTTGTTCAGTGAATGCATTCTATTATCAGTAAGAGCTGGGGTTTCAGAGGCACTTGTGGATGTAATGTTCTCTGCGCTAGAATGTGTAGGTAAGCTCAACCCTATAAGCAAGCAATCATTACTAAAATGGTTACAATCCACACTGTTATACATATGTATCTGTGTCTATTATTATTATTGTTTCTAGTTTCCATGGTTTGTCTCAATTCAGACCATTTAATGAAATACATTAGGAGCAATAGCAATAGTCTCTTTAGTCCCTCAATTTAGCAAAGTAGCAGCACGCAATTGTCTTTGCAACAACATTCAAGTGTTAGTAGCAATTTTCATTCGTTTTCTTTAAAGCTGCTCCATGTTTTTCTAAATGACAACCCTACAATGAATTCTGCAGACCCGTGCCTTGGTACTATTCTTTATTTTCTACAAAGTCTATCATATGTCTCTAATAAATGCGCAGTTCAAAGTCACTAATAATCACATCCAGGGTAAAATGTCTTAGTCCGTTTAGTGGCAGTACAATTTCAAAACTCTGTTATGCCATGGAGATCGCTCAAAGAGGCTCAGCTGGATTTGAAAACTGTTATAACAAAAGGTTCCAAATTCTTTTTCACAGTCAGCTGGCAACAAGATATTCTCTTGGCCACTGGTCTCCAGGCACAACTCATTTTGCTATAGCACTAGGTCCTTCATCAGTAACTGAGTTTTGTGCAGTTGTTGCTTGATGCAACCCTTCTGTACTGACTTCTCCTGTGATTCTCTCAGATCCCCCCTCAGATCGAACGTGTGCTGTCCACGTCACTTGGTCAACCCCAATAGCTTCAGTAACCTCCTCCCTTTGTCTCACTGTAACCGGCCTTTCAGAGAGAGGTGCTGCTGTATCATCAAGGGGACACTGAACTCTACGAGGGAGACTTCAACACTTCACAGTGGACAATATCAATTGGAATAGACCCTTCCACCGTGGCTCCAAGCACATCTTGTGCATGTTCTTCTTCTGTAATAATCACAAGCGCATTTGCAGGCACATCTGCTAATCTCATGGCTTTTCCTATTATAATTTCATGCGGGAAAATAGTCCTGTTCTCCTATCTGGAGTCCTGCAAAGACTCATCAACACAAGAGGTAATTAATCAGGCCATTTCAAAGAAGTGGAAGCACATACTTTAGTCAGTATGGATTTCAGTGTTCCATTCATCTGCTCAACAAGACCAATTGCCTCCTGTCGATAGCTGTGATGTACTCTTTGCTCCCCTCACTGCACACAGTAATTTTAGGACCTCCTTATTGAACGGAGTTTGTTAGTCTGACTCCAGAGAAGTTGGGAACCCGAAACGTGGAATGAGGTCTTTTAAAAATAACTTGGTACAGTAAGGGTGTAATTTCTCCTGGACGGGCAAACTTCGACCCAATGTGAGAAAATGCATACAATAATCAAGACGTATGTCAGGCCTTTGCACATAGGTAACTCAATAAAATTGAACTGCATATGGTTGAAAGGTCGTCCTGAACTCCCTATATGAGTCATAGTGACTGAAGTTTGTTTACCTACATTCATCTGCTGATATGTAACACACCTGTGACACAAAGCTTCTGCCATCAGTCTAAACCTAAGGTATGTCTAACCAATGTCACCATTGCATCACATCCCACATGAGTTGGACAGCAGTAATGTCTCACCATATGTGGTAACAAGCTATCTGTCAATACAGGTCTTCCATCATGTGAAACCCAAATCTCATCCTCATCTCTTTTGACACATCCTGATCTAATCCTGCCCTGTTGTTCTGCTTCTGACACTTCTTCCAGTAATCTCTTAGCTTCTTCCCATGTATCTGCTGAACTTAGCAAGAGATTGTACTTTGTCTCATTTGATATTCACCATTGAAAGCACATGCATTTTAAGGCATAGTTATTTTCCACAGTTACATAGCCAGTTCCCTTGCGGTGTGCTGAGCACTTCACAACTGCGATTTTGACAGGCAGCTGTAATGCCTTCAATAAATTACACACTCTCACCATTCTTAATGTGAGAGCCAGAGAAAGTCATGAAATCCCTCTGCGACCATAACTGCCCAAAGTCATGAACAACACTAAAGCCATACTGACTATTGGTGAAAAAAGTCACCTCAAGCTGATCTGAAAAACAGGGCCATCAATTTGCCCACTTTTGCTGAAAATGCTCCTTGAAGTCAGGAAGCTTTGACCACACCTGAGACTTACAGACTGCATAGGCAGCTCTCAGGTTTCCTTCATTGTCTCTTAAGCAGGAGCCATCATTAAACACTACATAACCTTATTCAGAAAGTGGCACATCTTGTATGTCAGTTCTCGGCTTGGTGCACAGTTCAGTGACATCTAGACAGTCATGCTCAATTTTATCTTCAACCTTTGCATCATTTACAGACAAAGGCAAATTTGTAGGATTCAATGTTGTACACCTTTGAGTTTTCCATTTGGGACAGCTAAAATTGCCTCCTCATAGTGCATCAATCTACTGCTTGAGAGGTGTTGGGTTTTGGTTTGAGATAACAAGATGTCTACAGAGAGGGGAATAAAAACTTTCAAAGCATGAACCATTAAAATGCTTTCACACAGTTCTATGCTGACACCCATTGTGGTGACAGCCTTGAGACAGCCAAGCAACACAGAAGCTACTGGGTCAAGTGTAGCTGAAAAATAAGCGACTGGTCTGTGAGTGTTTCCATTTAACTATGTTAGCACTGAAAGTGTTCAGCTCTCCCTCTCACTGCAGTATAAAGTAAAACATTTGTTGTAATCAGGCATTCCCAGTGCCAGGGCACAACAGAGACTTTCTCTCTGCTCTGAGAAAGCATGCATACAAATGTCATCCAAAAGTACCAGATCTGACACATCCTCGAGTGTCAGCCTCTGTAAAGGCTTGGCCAGCAGGGAAAAGTTAGGAATCCACTGACGACAGCAGCCCACCATTCCTGAAAACATCCTAACTTCTTTCTGACTGGTTGGAAGATTTATTTTTAGAATTGTTGAGTTCTCTCTTGTGACACCTTCCTTGGGTCTTTCTCAATGTGATGTCCAACGTATAGGACTTCTCTCTGACAGTACTGCAATTTGGTCTGGGATTCTTTATGTCCATTCTCAGCTAAGTGGTTCAACAGGAGAATTGTGTGTCGCCTGCAAGCTTCCTGTGTGTTTGACGCCACCAATATGTTGTCAATATACTGGATCAGGACGGAGTGATAGTGCATCTCTAGGATCTCCAGATTCCTTTTCATAATCTAATTGAAGGTGAATGGACTCTCAGTATACCCTTGTGGAACTCTGCACTATGCCAAAACCCGATTGCCAAATCAAAAAGTGAAGAGAAATTGGCTTTCCTCATGCAACAGTATGGAGAAAAATGCTTGGCAAAGGTCGATCATAGTGAATCACTCGGCCTCACATAGAATCTGAAACAAAATCACAGCTGGATTCCACACTACAGGACAACAAGGAACTGCAATCCCATTTATCTTTTTCAAGTCCTTGACAACACGGTACTTTCCAATGGGTTTCCGCAGTCCCATGAAGGGCAACTTACATTAACTCTCCATAATCTCTTTCAGTATTCCTTGCTCAGTCATGGAGTCAGTCACTGGAGTAATCGCAGCAATTGTTTCAGGGGTCATGTTGTATTGTGGGTTTCTCAGACACTCAGCACTGGGCTTCACAGTTATCTGTCCAGGCTCAACACCTTTGCTGAGACCTATATCTTTTCCTGACAAGTCCCAGACTTCAGGTAATACTGTTCCTCTCAGATCTACAGGTACATCATCACTTGTCAGCATTGGCTACAGTCTGACATCTGGAGTCTGATTCACAATTTTAAATGCAACATCCTCATTGTGAGTCTGTACCTTTGAGCCTCTTGGGGTACAACAGATTGAGCACTTAAGTTTACATAAGAGGTCATGTTCAAGCAGACTCACAAGACTCGTATAACATATCTCAAATCAGTGATTCTCTTCAAAGGGCCCTATTTTTACAGGTGCAGTTTCTGTGACAGGGTCAGTTAATTGTTTATTGGCAACGCCTACAACTCGGATTTTGTTTTCCAAGAGGGGTGGGGTGGGAACCTCTGCTGTTCTCACAGTAGAATGGCTAGCACCTGTGTTGATTAAAAATGACATGGGGTGGCCATTCGCCTCACCATCTATGAATGGACCACTGTGGTCTACCTCTAAAGTGGCGCCAAGTACACACTTCTCCTCCCGTGTCAGGCACCGTCATTGCGACTGATCAGAATTGTAATCCTCATCTGTTGGAATCATAAGGTACTGATTCACAAAAAGATTGGTATTTGCAATAAGAACTTGATTCAAACTAGATCTTGGAACATTTACCATTTGCTGGAACATCGGGGCTCGTGGAACTTGTATTGATTGACCTTGGAGCACCTGAAAATTTTGCATTTGCTGTCTCTATTTATGACATGACTAAACTGGATGTTTCCTGAGACTGCATAAATCCTCCATTTTGTATCTGAGTCTTATTTGCCATATTACTCAGATTAAAACAACATTTCCTCTTCCCATGGCCCAGCTTGCTGCAAACATGACATGGATTAGTCCTTTTCAAAGTCGCCCAATCAACTCCTGTACTTGAGTCTATCGGAACACCTCGTCTACTACCCTGCTGCTCAAATCCATTATCCCCTTACATCATTGGAGCTCCCTGCTGATAGACTCTCTGCATAGGACCAACATTCCTTATGAACTGTGAACTGTGAATCCTTTGTGCAGCTTTCATCTGTGTCACCATCAACTTCTCCTCCGATTTCTTCTGTTTCATCTCCAAATCATCACTGCAATATTTTGCATATCTCAGAATTTCACTGATCGGCTTAATCTACCAACAAATCAAATGCTGCTGAATTATTGTACAAACTTTAGTTTTCAATCTGTGCACACATCTGAACACAAAGGGGCTTATTTACAAGCCCTGTATGCTGCCACAACATCACTTTTAATGACGGTCAAGCGGTGCACACTGCATGGCTTTTCATGGCCTTTTAGATATGGAATGAGGCAACACAGCACAAGTCGCTGCTTTACCTCACACCGGGATAGGGAGGCATCCCATGGGCATTATGGTGGGTGTTCCCATGTAACACCACTGGCATTTACCACATTCCCAGATTTACAACATACAGTAAACCTGGGAATGTGTCAAAAGCCTACGCCTCCCAAAGGGAGGTGTAAGGGAGGCGTAACAAGGAGAAACAACATTATTTATCCTCAATTCTTTTGCTTTTTATGTGTGCTGCAGAAGAGGAAATCGCTTCCATTGATTGTTTTGTGAAGGAACGTGTCCCTTCCTGCACAAAAACAAGTACACTTACAACACAGACTACATTGTCTCACTTCAGCAAATTGTGCTCCAGTGCTGTGGAAGAGGACAGAAGTGTGCCATATCTTATAGATACTGTGCATTCCTGCCCTTTTCTTTTGATGCAGGGTAGCGCACCATGAAAGCTTGCGGCGTTGCTCTGTGCCAAAAAATGTAAATATTCCCCCAAATGTCCCATATCCTTTGCCTCAATAGCGTCTGTACCACTATACTGTGTGAACACCTGCAACAATCTCTAATAGTAAGAATGTTTGGACTCTTTGGACTCTTGGGTCGTTCTGTCAATCTAGACCCATTCAATGTCTTTAGGAGACACTTTCAGTTTCAAGAATGAAATCACTCAATGATACTTCTTCATCACTATTGTCAACAGAGCTTTCGGCTCTGGATGTATCATAGGTTCTTTGTCAGGCCAATCAACAGACGTTTTGCATTCAACCCATAAATCACTTGGAACAACAATGTCAAACAAGGTGTTCAAATCTTCCCATAGGACTTTTGAAAGCTTCACAAATCGTTTGCCCTTTCTTTACAACTCCACAGGCTTCTCTCTCAACTTTGGGAGATCATTGCAATATCAAACCTACTCCAGAGTACATGAATATTACCTCCACCAGGAGCTTCTCTCATTAGAAGCTTCACCAATCGCTTGCCCTTTCTTTACAACTCCACAGGCTTCTCTCTCAACTTTGGGAGATCAATGCAATATCAAACCTACTTCAGAGTACATGAATATTACCTCCACCAGGAGCTTCTCTCATTAGAATCTCATTGGAAGCATTTCAATATCTTCCTCATCCTCGTGTGCTCCAGTCGGAGGCAAATATAGCCTTAGTTCGTTTAGATCTTTCTTCTTTACCCATCTGCCTTTCCACCTATGAGGTTCACTCCATTTTCGAATGTAGTCAGTTAATTCTCTGATTTGTAATTTCATTCCTGCCGGTCTCATGTTAGCAGGATCTCGGTCATTGAAGCTCAAACAATAGCTGCTCTGCAATGCTTTAGACTTATTTAAATCAACTGCACATCTCCGGACTAATTCACCCAATCTCTCATGAGCTTGTCCTGCATGTCTTGCAATGTCTTTGCGTATGAACAGTAGTTCCTCTTCTTGATAGGTATCTAATTGGAATATGTTGAGAGTTCCCAGTATCATTTAATTCAATTCTCGTTTCAATTAAGTCACATATATTTCCCTTTCTCTCTCTGGGATTTGAAAAGTCCTCCTACTGTATCCTGAACCTCCAGTCTCATTTGGAATGTCTATACCTTTGAGCCAATCATCTAATTCTTGAGCAGTAAGACCTGTTTTTTCTGCTGGGATATTAAGTATAATTTCTCCTCAGGAGGTACTCAGATTTGCAAAGTCTGGGATGTTTGCAATGGACATTGCAGAATTTGGCATAGGTGCAATACAGTCAGCATTTAGAATAGTGGTCATTCTGAGTATCACAAATGGTGGTGGGGATCCCTGAGGAAAACTTACTTTGGGAGAAAATCCTGTCTAACCTGTTGTTGGGTCAATGTTTGTAATGTATGTAGTATTTGTCTGCCCCAGGCCTGAAGGAAGTCTCCTTATTGTGACATTCCCTGAATTGTCATTATCTGAGGCACCCCTTTCTACAGGAATAGTCCATGTATATGGACTATTCCCTGTTGCTCCTGGTCCTTGTAATGGAACTATAGGACCAATTGTAAAGGGTACAGTCAGTGCATCTGGAGTAGTTAACCCATTCAGGCTCTGAGGAACTGTCAACCCTAAATTCCCTCCTATCTGATTTAAATTTAATTCTACTGGTGCAGTAAGTATATCAACATTCTCATTTCACATTGTCTCAGTTGCCCCTCCTGTTAGAATCATATTATAAGGTGGTGGACGATTCAACAACAGCTCATTAATGAACTTGTCATCCAAATCACTGTCACTGTTTTTACCCCTATTCTCAATGTCTTTTGTCTCTTCTTTCCTTCTTTTTCTTTTGGGTTTAATCTTTTCCTCTTCTTCACTTGTCAAACATGAATATAATCTAGTCCCTTCAATTAAACCTGTTGTCCAAGCTTTTTGGATTGTTCCATCTAGCAACTGCACAAGTACACAGCACTTTTTTGACCTTTCCCTCAAATTTCTCTTTCTGTCTCTGATGAGTTATGTGTTCCCAAGCATTAACTGCTTTATATTGTGTGGGTCTAGCAGGCGGTTTCATCTCATACAATGTTTGTCTTACATTTTCAAAAAGTCTCAAATTTTGTGTTCCATAAAGTGGAAATGTCAGTGCACACTCTTTCTCATTGATCTTGTGCCATTGTTTAAGCCAAAAACAGGTGTGAAGCCCTACTTTCGACACTGTATGATGACCTGGCATACCTTCGGGAGGAGTCTCCTCTCCCTCTCTAACTAATCTCTAATTTGAATGCAAATCCCTTCATAAGACTTTGCAATGCTTTAAAGAATTTCATTTTTCATTCACATTTTAGGAGTCGAAATAAGTTTTTATTTACAATCAGGAAGTAATTCTGTGCCCACAATCCTCTGTTCGGCATTAATAACCAATTCCAGCGCGACTTTCTGTGATGTAGTCCACCAATACAAGAGCGCTTTACACCAACCAACCTGCACCAGCGTGGCACAATGTGACGTCAATATCACTCCTTGCAGCAGATCACCATCTTTTACAATTTCTCTCACAGTCGCTCTCTCAATCAAAGTCTAGGCACAAAAAACAAATGCAAGCAACAACTTTGTCTGCTCCTCTAAAGGTTCGCTGTAATCAATCATTTGAAAAATGGTTCGGAGCTACACTTTCCAACCAACTCTCATGCACGCTCAAATGAAACCTCAACCGTGGATCTCACTCAGACTGATACAGGTTCTCCCTGTGCACTTGAGATTTACTATACCAATTTCTCAAAATCTCAATATAGAAGGTCCCTTTCTGATGATACTGCTGAGGACGTCTCACGACCAGTACTTCTAAACAGCAGACAAGTCTTCTACACTTTTCTCACTATCCTAGGACCTTAGGCCACGATGAATCCAATAACCATCTCAAGTTCTTTGCAATAAGAGCTACATTCATGAAACTTCAAATATCTCTGCAAAACACTTCACAGTCACCACAAAACACCACTATCTAAGCATAAGCAAATGCTATGCGCAACCCTAATAATACTCACACATCTGCTGAGTTGTAAAAACACTGGAACTCCATCAATCCTCCAAGGAAGTCAGGGGCTTTGAATTTTGGACTGGGCTTGGACAGTTTCATAATGGGACACCCTAATTCCCTACCTCCCTGAAGGAAGCAGACCGTGGGACACCCTACATCTCTATCACTCCAAGGGAACCAGGCCTCTGCTACCAGATTTGATGGAGCATTTTTATTCTCTTTTCTTGAGTTCAACAGGTCTTCTTCACTGCAAAAGGATTAACGAGGAAGTTAGGTAACAATCTGTCATTATAAATTTACAGTGTAACCAATTTGACCACTCAAATCAACACTCAAGTTAAGACAAACAAATCTCAAAAACATACTATAAATATACAGGATCACCATAGGATAGCCAAATCTTCTGAAGAAATGTAAACGGGTTAGCATGAGACGAACCATAATTTCAGTATCTACAATATAGAATATAAACAACAGGATTTGATGCTCAGAAACCAGTTGTCGCTCTTCCCTCTTACACATAAGTGCACGTTTTTAAGCATCTAACTACATAAACCTATGGATCAATAAAGGAAATCTCCAGAAAGTCTAAGCTGTCTAGAAGGAAAATCTATCTAAAAAGACATAAAGGCAAAAGATGAGGAGCAAAAATAAGGCAAAAATGAATAGGGAAATAAAAAATAAAGAGGAAGGTGCCAGCATTTCAGAAGCTCAGTTGAGTCTTCTTAAAGAGTTAAGTGTAAGCCTAAACCACACTCAGCAAAGCATGGGGTCAAAGGGGAAACTTAGAGGTCTGTAACCTTCAGAGTCCAGGAGTAAGTGTCCTAAATTCAATTATTGAAAGCCCTAGTTAATACCACAAACATCCAAATAGGTAAGACCTCCGAATCACAAGCTCCATTGTATTCTTCTATCCCACTGTGTAACTTGCTACATTAGCTCCATTTCTCATATCAGTCCTGAGAAAGTTGATGTCCTTGGTCCCATGAACATCATTTGCAACATGTATGAATAAGGGACAGGCATTTCGCTCTTTGTCTCTTTGTGTTCTCCTGTCAGTTTTTTTTCTTTCAGATTCTCTAGCAGTAAACCAATAGCACATCTTTTTCCAAACAAACATTTATGTGAATGCACATGCAATGAAATGACACGTTACCAGAAACTGAAGACTAGTTTCTCACTTTAAAGAAATTCATGTCCAGTTGTGTCAACGTTTAACAATATTTATTAATGCACATTTAAATTAATGTTACACTTGTGCACATTTTAATCTATTCAAATAGGATTTCATGTCACAGTCAAAATAAATGCAGACTTTTACTAATACATGAGCTTAAACTAGGAAACATTAGTGCACACATTGCATACATTCAAATACCATGAGGATGGTTATGAAATTCAATTTTGATTATCATATTTAAACAGTCAGCAGGTAAGGTACAGCCTTGTACAAGCCAAGAAATTCCAGGGTAGAAAGTTCATGGACCTGCAATGTATGTGTCCTTCTTGCTTTGGTGAAACGCTTCTAAGGTTGTGCGATAGTTATACAGAAATATTTTTCCAATAACAAATTAATTCAAGAATAAGGTTAAGTACCACATCTACATTCAATAACAACTTGACTAAGAAATATACTGAAAGACTACCACCATGAAATAGTGACGTAGTGAATTCAGATACTTTTAGGCTAGGTACAAACACACACATATAAATGGGAAGACAGGGCATTAATTAAAAAAGAATGAGTTCATGACAAAAAATAGGAGAATGGAGAACAGGGAGACAGACATTCAATTCAAGACTTTTGTTATTTACTATAGAGATATGCCAGTAGCAGAGATCATTCACAAACCATCCGAGCTAGGAGATCTGGTTTCTAACATAATCTTTGACAAATTCAATTACTACTCCTTCTTTTACATAATATTGGTTTCTGTGATATAATAAACCTTGCTACTGTTACATATTCAATGTCGACTCCAAATGTTAGTCATTTGCCTCAATAATCTCAGCAACATAGGGAAACTCATAAGCCAACAGATCCTCTAAAAAGATTGTATCAGATGATTGAGGTGTACTCTTTTTTCATTCCCTGAAGGAAGCACTGCAAGGCAGTGAAATAGGACTTGCTTTGCTTATCCTGGGGCAGGATCTCACTTTACTGTTCCTGATGTTGAAATGTCTCTTTGATTGTTGTTCTTAAAGTCATGCAGACAACTGGATTTTGTGAGGGGTCCTGGGGCAGTCAAGGGTTACTGGGTTCAATGTATCAGAATCAGAGCCATGTATCATTAATGTCCAGTACTTAGCCCTACTATTAGTCCCAAAACTGTCTACTACATTCACTCCTTCAGCACTTAATTTTAGCAAAGTCAAGCAGCCCAAGTGCTCTACAGGAGGTGGCATTGGGTTAAAGACTCTGCACTCAACAAGTTTCATACAGAGGCTAAAACTACTGCTCAGCCAATGCTTTGATTTATAAAAAGAAAGAAAGCACCAACAAACCCATGTATAATTCACCCAGGGGAACCTTACAAATACTAATGGGAAAACTATCTATGGTCTTCACATGGTTTGTCTCTTGAAGTAAAAGTATATTGACCCATTGCGTGGTGGTAGGGAATCTGTGGGGCACAATGGGTAACTTCTGCAACTCAATTTCAATTTGAAATCAGTTGTTAGTCCCAATAGCTTCCTTTCATTCTTCCCTTCTCGTGTCTGGTTTTAATGTCACTGTATCTGTCTTTCCTACCAAAGTCTGTGTGGCTCTTTCGAGGCAGGGCGCACCTGTCAGTATCAATGTCAATGGGAGCTTTCTTCTCCGGTGATCTGCATCCTGCGTGGCGAGGATATTGGCTCTACACAGGCCCAGCGGATGTATTTGCACTCTCACACCTGGAGCACTAGCACCTGCTGAGCAAGTCATTTCTGGAAGCAGCAGCACCGTTAGAGAGGAGGTTGTGCCAGAGTCATTGTGCTTATGGTCCTGGCAGTCTAGAGCTTGGGTTTCTTCTTTGGGTCCAGTCACAACCCAGCATCCAAGCACTAAGTCCCCACCCCGGTTCGCAGCGGTGATGCCTTCACCTGGTCTCTTCACAGTGTTTGTAACTTTTTCTCATGTGTGTCAACCGTGACAACAACTGTTGGTTTCTCAAGAACCTGGGTGCTTTGTGACACTAGATATTTTCCTTCAGAACTTGTTCTTTTGTGTTCTACACCCTTTGCACTTTCTGATTCAGGCGGAAATACGGTTTTCTGCATTGGGGATAAGTGCAGAATGCCGAGTCTCTCCCAACGCTCTGTGGTGTATGTCTTTCCTATCAACCCTGTGGTGGTGATGAGTCCTCTAACAGGGCTCCTTCAGAGACCCTCACCTTCGCAGCAGCATCTTCCTTGTACTGCTGTCTCTACACCAGCCTTGTAGCTCTGAGGATTCTCTTGGTCTCCAATGATCTGTGAAACCAGACTTCTGCGTAGGAAATCTTGGCACCCTGACTAGAGGTTTCTATCCCACCTTCATAGCCAATTTGCTTGAAGAATTTATGGATTTCAACAATTCATTTCGGTGACTGGTTCAGGGTGTTTTAGCACTTTTGTGTTTCCACGTACGTCCAGCTATACAGTAGTCTTTGTCTAGAGAATGAGCAACGAAGTAGGGTAGAGCTGGGAGTCTCCTTCCAGGAAACCCCCCCCAAACAAAGGTACATAACATATGCATGCCGTCCCATTCAGCTACCTGCTACCCTATGGGGGATAGACCTCCCAGAAAACAAATGGAAGAGAAATGCAGGTTCCAGCTCTCCATAACTTCAAATAAACTACCTTTCTCCTCACCTAACACTCTTCAATCTGGCCCATTACAAAGATTCCTGGAATGTCTGAAAGAGTTTGAGAAATTATCCAATTCACATCAGCTAGACACCTAGACAAGTTCACAAATGTGCCAACCATGTCCCACATAGATGAGTAAAGCACCCAGTTGCTTGGCACTGGATGACAAATTGAAAAAGTTGTGAAATGCCACTGGGCCATTGTCATGCGTCTACCTCAACGTGGAGGACATGGAGTAGGTCTTGTTGGTCTTTGGCAGAAAAGTAGTAGTTTGGTTGCGTGGCCTGTACACAGCCACAGATGTTTTTGAAATATTTGCTCTAAAAGGCACAGTACCATGAAGGCTGTGTTCTCTGCTGGATAATTCCGAAAAAATAAACCGCTGGAAAAACATGATAATTCTGGTAAAAGCAGCAACAGTAGTTAAGAGGAGGATTTTGTTACGGGAGCCTTTCTGGCAATCTGGCTCAATTGAGTTTTTGCTGCGTTCTGAATGTTTCTTGTTACTTCTGTTAAGTGAATAATTTCAGTTGCTGCTGATGAAGTCTTCTGACTGGAATTTTCACTTGATTTGGTGAGATTTATTAAGGTTAATAAACATAGACTCTGGAAGCTTTATGATTTTCCATTTCTGAACACTGACTTGGGCATTAGGTTGAACTATTTTGTAAGAAGACCCACCTAGTTCTAGTCAATGAGATAATTAATTGGATGTGATAGAAGTGAGAATGTTGGTGACTTAATCATCTACAGTTCGTCTTAGGCCATTTTCTAATACCAGTAAGGTTCATATATTTTGATTCCTTTTGAGCAATACTTTGGAACACAACCTGGAGAATGAATCTGGTGTTATTGGAAATGTACCCCAATAATTCCTAGGTACCAGCCCGCCTCTACCTTTCCTGTAGCTAATCATACTCTGTACTAGATTAACCAGGTGGATGATCTTACCGGGCAAGGCGTGTGGCCCTCAGGTAAGTACTGATTCGTGATGGAAGGGTGGGGAAAAAAACAAGGATAGTGATCCCAGACCGAGGAGCACAGCATGGAGCATTCATCTGACAGCCATCTTGGGCCTCTATAATGATGCAAAGCTGACTAAAAGTAACTGTTTGCCTAAAGATGATTCATATGGCGTGATGTGAGCACTAGTAAACAGATGGTCAACAGGCAATTCTGTCTCTTCCTAGTCACCAGGCAGAGCCGACACCACCAGCCTATTTGTGTTTGTTAACCTGTCCCAATTTAGATAATTTACTCACTCTGGGACTCGTTTTAGGCCGATGAATGTTTTGACCCTGATTGAAGACACTTTAAGACGAGATAACTAATCAACATGTCAATCAATAAGTCAATAACATCATTAATAGTCACCATAACAAATCAATTAGATTAATCAATAACATTAATAAGACTCGGAAACCACCATGACCTTTCAGGCATGAATAACCACACCAGTTTATTGCAATTTTATGATGTTTATTCCCTATTGATTACAATTCTACGAGTAAGTTTATTAGTCTCAAAACCATGAAACACATCAGCATTGTCATAATATGGCAACTTGAATAAGATTTCATCAAAGCGAAGATCATGAACATCAGAACATAACACAACGTCAATATAGGTTAACCTTAGCAGAGTATCACTAGCGCATTATTCAACAAAGCATGGATTCAGTCATTTGTCTATTTGCGTCCGTTTTAGTGAACCCCTTAACTAACCTCAAATTAGCATTGTCATGTTGGGCTTCATGCAAAACAATTTAGCAACACGAATTTAGAAAACATCTCTCTATGGCCTCTGTCAAAAGAAGCAGTTGGTACCTAGAAAGGAAAGGCAAACAGACAACTACAATTTCATCATTATATAGTTACCCTCCGTAATGGGTCAGCATACAGAGTCAGTCTTCGTCCTCAGGACATAAGTTGATTCGCCATCTGCCAGGCAGCACAGTGAAGTTCAGCAAGACGGGGTAAGTAGGGACACTTCCCTCATAAGGAGGAGAAGTATAGAAGGGGCAAGATAAGGGTGAGGATGGTTTGAAGAACTAAACAGCAAAGTCTCTAGGCAGAGTGACAAAGTGTCTGGGTCATAGTAAAAGTTTGCAATGGCATCTCCTAATGGCTCCTCGTGTCAAAGGTTTTAATCCCTTTTCTGTTGTACAGTCCCCTAATTTCTAATTGGGTCGAGTTGGCACCCCACTATCTCCATCCAATGAGTATCCAGTGGTACCATCAAAATTGTCACCTCATAACAGTTTTCACGTAGTTTATTGGTTCTGGTGATTGACGTCTTCAACGGGCAGAATGTCCGGTATGATTTCATCTTCTCGTGGTCCTCTCGCATCCCCAGTCAGTAGGTCCATTGTCTATACTGGTTTAGGCGACCTTGTACCTGTAACGAGTCTACACTGTTGTTTTCAGCAAGAATGTTTCCTTGAGCAAGTCGAATTTCATGAGAACGGATCTACTACAGTTACACTCATCTTCTAGCTTCTGGAAAAATACGATTACATGCCCTTCAGCAAGTCAGCACACTGCACGTTAGAAAAACACATTTAATATGAAACCGGGCAGCTAAACCCGACCCATGCTAACTAAGGCCTAATGAATTAATTAGCAAATCTTAACATATAGCTCTTAATACTAATACAAAATCATACATTAATAACTCATTTTTAGTCAAATTTATTAGGCCCCGTATTTACTGGTGGCCACTCCCCGTGGGCACATTTCAGTCTCACGTTTAGTAAAACACATTAATAAATTTTCTTATGCCGCATTATTATGCATTAATTCATAAACATTTAATGTTAATCTAGATTATAAGAGCTACGCTCCATCATGTTTCTTGCTTCTCCATAAATCCCCAGGCTCCCTTTTAACTCGAAATAGGTACTTAGGCTGAAATGGAGAGTTTACTATTTAGGCAGAATTCTTACATAACAATGACTGCCACGGCCCTGACAGACATTTTTTTAGGTCCCCACTTGTTAGAAATTTGCAGTATACTGCAATCAACCAGTTTGATTACAGAAAGAGTTGAACAGAAAGACGATGTAGTGGAACGGCCACAGCTGCGACTTTGGAGCTGGGGATCAGAGTTGAGTCTCGGCGTACTCCTAACATCTTGTGATTGTGGTCAAAGCACTTAACCTCCCCCTGCCTACTAAACATGAATGTGCCCTTGCTTAATGTGACTACTACTCATGAAATCGCTCTAATAGCTTCGGGTCAAATTTGCGATTCATAAATGTGCACATTTTTTTTAAAACGGCCTCCTGTTCTCATTTAACACATATTTAAATGTTTTTTTTAGATTGCTTCGATATACTAATAATCAGCCATATCCATGCGGTTGGCGTCATGGAGATAAAATCAGAATCGAGGCAAACAAGAGAAAGACAGAAGAAAACAAAAGGTAGTATTATCTAGCTAAACTTTCAGTCGTGACTATAGTAGGCCCAAGCTCTAGTCCTGGCTTCTCAACTGAACTAAATGGTGCGATTATGAGGAAGTCATTTTATCCCCCTTGTGCATGTACTCACTTGTCCACCAAAAACTGGGAGCGCTAAGAAGTAGGCAATGCCTAAGTATTGGATGATTTGTATAAAAGACACTAAAGACTGTACAATTACTTTTTGTATTCCATTGGGGCCATGGAGCAGAACTCCATACCGCCACATCTTTCAAAGCTTCCATCAGCCACCCAGCATCTGCTGACGAAAAGCCATCCTTCAACATCAAGGCAACCCTCTCGGAAACGTCCTGCCTTACACGACACACAATACCCGAGCATGTTCATTCACACACTACACTTCGCCTTTGTAGCGTTGTGTGGGATGCTGTCTTGTATCCGAGCCTGACTAACTAGCTCCTAAGAGCAACGCTTCCGTCTTGGTTGACTAATGAACACTGAAGTGGGGAAGCTGGTTAGGCATTGCTGCTTCTAATTGTCCACCATGGGCTGCTGACTAAAGATCCGAGCCCAGGCGGGTGACAGCATTTCCTCAGTGGCTACAAGGGCCACTTGTCTGCTGCGCCACTAAGCTCCTGATGATGCAGCGCTGTGCACCGACAGCCCAGGCCGCATCTGAATGTCAATGGCTGACAGCAAGAGGAAGAGCCAACTGAAGGAGCCATACTGGGCGAGTACATCTTCCGCTCATTATCTCTGGCCGCAGGTCCCCGCGGTGAGCATATCCTTCAGAGGGTTAAAACTTAACCCGGCCTGGTTAAACGTCCACCCGGCCTGTGAACGCTGCAATGTTGGCTGGTGGAGCTGGCAAGGCCTTGCTATGTCTTGTAAGAGCCGCCTAGGTGCGCAGTGATACGTCTTCCCTTGTCTCTTGAGACTGAGATCCCCTGATAAATGGTTCCCACATCCTGACCACGGTGCCCTGCTAAGAGTTGCTGTGTGTTGGGTCCACTCAGTTAAGATGAATTGGACAGGCTAATGAGAGACTGAGTGGGCTTCAGCTCTGACCTCTGACCCCCAGAGTGTACTGGCAGCTACCAGAGAATAAGGAGCCTGAGCTGTGATAATGTGCTTGTGTAGGCCTTTTAAAGGAAACATGTTTATTACTTCTGAGAGGAAAATCACCTAATTGATTCGAGATTATTTATACATGTCACGTGGGATTTTCAGTATAGAGCCTGGAAGAGGGCTTTGTTTGGAAAATGATTTCTACGCTTTGCACTTATTTGAGCTTCTCTAAATAAAACAAATAAAAATAATTAAAAAATTAAGTATTTTGCTTGTTTGCTCATTTCTGAGCATTGTGATTCACTTCCTGAAATGCACTCCGTTCAGCTGTGGGACAGAACGTTTGAAGAGGGGCTTGATACATAGCTAGAGAGAACAAGGACTCAGCTTCATGATAATTATGTGAAGTTGGCTGGAAGTAATGATGCGACAGGAAACCGTTTCGTTCAGGTAGCGCTATGTAACTTTTGGGAAGTTATCATCAGGCACAACTGAATCTCCGGACTGTGCCCAATCAGGAATTTAGCTTTCCGTGGTGCCGCAGGTGCAGTGGCACCGGGGAGCAGAAGCCTGGGGGGTCCACTGAATCTTGATTATTGTTCTGTTTTTTTTTTCATTTCAAGCAGCGGGGACGAGGCGGGGTGGGAGAGGGGGGTGTTCTTCCTTGCACTTGTGCCTATGAGACAGCAGCTATGCTGACCTATCTAATGGACAACGAGGGAAGCATAGAAAACCAGCGTGGTGGGGTTTTGTCAGACTTTGGTATATCCTTGTATGCTGTGCCACTACAAAATATCTGGGATGAATGAGTCGAACAATGTTGGGTTGGGAAAGAGGCGCACATAAGCCAAGTCGGCGGTACCATATGTTACACTTTCCACTACTAGTGACTTTTTAGTCGCTCACTGTGCATTCTAACGCTTATAAGCTCATATTGCTAATAGAAACTGTGCAACTACAACACCCAAAAAACAACGTGCTGGAAACAAAGGAATGCCACGGTAATCTGTGGTGGATGGTAAACTAGATTAGGATCTCTCTGAGCCGGACGAAACAGAAAGTACTGGTAAATGGAGGTCAATCCGTTAAAGATATTGTGCAACAAGGGAGTATTAGGATAGGTCTGGGGCCTACGCGGTTCAAAGTATTTAGAGTGAATATTTCTAGCTGAATCTGTGTTAAAGGCATCATGTGTATTTTCAGGTGATTGGTGGAAAAACGTTTACTGTCCCAGAGCGAGAAGGACACAAACGAGGGCAAACTGAAAAAAAGGAATTGTGGTTGTGGCAATTAGGGGAGGTTTGGAGTGTGTTTATGAGATATGCTTAGGATGCTCTGTGATGTGAATAGATCGAAATAGACCAAAATGAATGGGTGAAAGAACATATGTCTCATTGACATGGCTCTCCGTGTGGGCGCAACTGTTTCTAGGTTTAATCTGGACCTGTGAAAAGCCCTGCTTCTGAGATATTTAAGCCATTTACATTTTACAGCATTGAGTGTGGGAGGTGAGACCTGAATGCCATTCGCATGGCTCTTAAAGTCTTACTATCAGATGAAGTGGATAAAGACTGTGGCACAGAGTAGGGATATCAAAGTTATTGTGCATAGGGAAATATGTAGCCAGCATGAATAGTAGAATGTGTAACCACTGTCCATGTCAGCAGTGATTTCTAAACTGGAGTACTGTGCCCAGTTCAGTAGACCACTACAATTGGTGTACAAAGACAAACTGGACACAGTCCATAGATGGGCAACCAAAATGGTGCATTGTTTTAGCTACACTTACTAGGAGGAGTAGTGAGGATCCGGAGAAGAGTTGATACTGACGTATATCCTTTAGCCTTGTTACTTGTGGGCTAAAGCTCCTGATAGGATCATGCCAGGATGAACTGATATGACTTTTGAATGCCTCTGTGCCTTCTCTATAAGGGGAATCCTGCATATGTTCATGTCTGAAACAGTGAGATGAAGTCAAAGAAAAACCTTGAAACATTGCTTTGAAGCAGTGCCTCTATGAACTTACTGACTGCGGTCAATGAAAGAGGCGGTTTCAGTCCAGCACACCGCTTGAGTAGAATGTGGTTGAATTGGGTAAAGAATACGAGGGGATGGGCCGGAATAAACAGAGAGAGTCTGCAATACTAGCTGAGGTCAGCTTGATCTGAGTTTGGAGTTGGAGAGATGAGTTTAAAGTTTGAGAGATGCACCCAGCAAGGGTAAAACCACACAAAAAAGATTTTGAAGCCCAAGACTGAAAGTGGAATGATGCATACTGGCAATACACCTTCCTTTGTGTGACTCCGGGTAGAGGATGCAAATGAAGCAGAAGGGTCACATTTGTAGTAAGAACTAACTTGGAGTCAGGATTGATCCTAGAGGTGCATCTGCGTAAGAAGCCACTAATCTTTAAAAAAAGGAAGAACTGGGGTTTGATAAGGATTGACTCTCAGTGGAGTTGGCAAAAGAGAGTGAGGCACCTCCCTTCCCAGAAGGCTTCTGCTTGAGACTAATGTGGTGTCGATGGAAGCCTTTCCTTTGGAGAAAGACAATAATAATGTTCCCCAGATCAATTCCCTGGCAAAAGTAAAATCTGGAATCTGAAAACGTGGCCCCACAGTATTTTAATACACACTATGAATGCACCTGATTCATTCTCACTAAATGCACCTACAATGTAACCTACTGAAAACAAGCCCCCTTTGTATTCTATACACTTGCTTCACAAGAATCGCTTGACTTTCCTTAACTATGAAAATCTGAGCTATGGAGTGCGTATGCATGCAGGGATGTAAGACCTTAGGGCTACCTCTGGACATAAGTTCATTAAAAAGAAGCATCTGGATTATTTTGTCAGCTTTCACAAATAGGGATCCTGCTGATGACCTACCTGTAATTGAGAGTAAAAGAGACTCCCTTCATCATGAATAGGGGAGAAGAAAGAGCCCCCAACTGCCCATAAAGTGTTGTACATTCTGCAGCTGTGACTAGATGGTGAGCAATGATGGCTAAACACAGGAATGGCCAGGCCCTGTAAGGGAACAAAATTGATAAATGCACAATGATCAGCCCCAAAGAGAATGATAATCATGACAGAATGTCAATAACCAGAGCATTGTCTACCCCAAATCCGAGCCAGCAGCTCTCACTTGGACATGTGATGGCTGCCTTGCAAGAGCTTTGGGTTGTACTGCATGGTAAAATTAATCAAGGTGAATTTTATTAGGACTGATCATTGAAAGGTCATTGATTAAGTCAGTGAGATTGAGGAGCATGACAGTGAATTAGCAGAAGTGAAATAGTTCAAGGCAAAATTGGACAAGCTCACCAGAGTCTCCTGTATAAATTGGCTGTGACATTGGAGGATGTGGAAGGGCATTCATGATCGTCAAACATTGTGGGTAGTTTGAGACTGAGGAATGCAATTGGTTGCATAAACATCATGGAAGACAGAGAGACTAGCTGGCCTGATGGGCTATTCCTGCCCTAACCTGCAAAGGATCCTAGTAATCTGTCTCTACATTTGAAGTTACATTGATTTAAGTTCACAGTACGACCACACTGGTTAGGACTAGAGGAATGCTTAAACCAGCCCAGTGTTTACATTTTTCAACAACATGGGTGTTCGCTTTTGGTCTCTCAGTGCTGGATCCTTGGCAAGTGTCAATAATATTCATAAAAGGTAAATCTACATCTGAGTGAATGCAAATCAGAAATATTTATATAGGAAAATGTTAGAAGGTTTTGGTCCAGGATAGTGAAAGCCTTTGCCTTTTGGAAAGTTGGTCAACCCGATATTTGGACAACTTTTGGGAGGAGTAGAAGTTAATCAATACTGTTACAAGGAGTGGAAGAAGGCCATTATTCACCACTCCCTATACATTTTCAGGGACCAGCACTCATGATCCAAAAATTATTTGTAGATTTTAAAACAGGCGTGCTATTTGCTAATGCTGAGGCATCTAGCACAATATGAACCAAGATGCCGGACTGTCTTGTTTTCTTCTTCTCTGAATGACGTTTTGTAACTAAGAAACACGTGCTTGTGCTATCTGGGGGACGGCATGGAGTTTGTGACTCATGTCCTGCAAAGAAAAGCCTGTCTTGCTCGAAGATAACTATCAGTTCACGGAATTGTGAATGAGTGCTGAACAAATTTTCTTTAATTTAGACTTGGTCTGTGTCCCAAAAATGCATTTTTGCTGTCAAACTCACATGACAGCATTTAACAGAGAGCTGATCAAGGGAATAAAAACATGGTATCTGCTGTGCTTAAAAACTTAAAAATGAAAAAAAACTAATGTATTAGCTGATTGCCCCATTCACTCCTTCTTATCTATCTATCTATCTATCTATCTATCTATCTATCTATCTATCTATCTATCTATCTATCTATCTATCTATCTATCTATCTATCTATCTATCTATCTATCTGTCTGTCTGTCTGTCTGTCTGTCTGTCTGTCTATCTATCTATCTATCTATCTATCTATCTATCTATCTATCTATCTATCTATCTATCTATCTATCTATCTATCTACCCCATCCATCCATCCCTGGTCTTCTCACTCACTTCTCTGTTCATTTGTTTATCCATTGATCTCTTTCACAGGGCTTCACATCGGACCATCTCTTGCTTGCAGGAAAATGCATGTTGGTAGAAATATCTCCTCAGTACAAATGCAGCCTCTAAAACTTGCTTAATTTCCACACACCCCTAGATGATGGTTAATACCTAGCTGTTGACAAACAGTGACCAAATCATGGGTTAGTGGAGGCTGGCACGGACCCCTACTCCCAACTCAATGTCTCTCACACTTCTCTGCATCAATCCATCACTTACCACATAGGTCAAACAACAAAACCAACTAAGTGCAACAGTTGGAGTAGCCTCTTACCCAACACCCCCAAAAGATTCTGCCTGCAAAGGAAACCCTATACAATTTATGTGCTTTAGTGATACTGATGCGTGGCAACAAGCTGAGCATAGCATAATCGGAGAACCTATGTGAACCACTTGCATGCTACCCAACTTCTTACATAGGCCAACGCTCACTCAACCATGTACAGCAAATGTGGTATCCTCTTACATCTAAAAGGGTTACCTCTGGACATCAGTTCATTAAAAAGAAGCATCTGGATTATTTTGTCAGCTTTCACAAATAGGGATCCTGCTGATGACCTACCTGTAATTGAGAGTAAAAGAGACTCCCTTCATCATGAATAGGGGAGAAGAAAGAGCCCCCAACTGCCCATAAAGTGTTGTACATTCTGCAGCTGTGACTAGATGGTGAGCAATGATGGCTAAACACAGGAATGGCCAGGCCCTGTAAGGGAACAAAATTGATAAATGCACAATGATCAGCCCCAAAGAGAATGATAATCATGACAGAATGTAAATAACCAGAGCATTGTCTACCCCAAATCCGAGCCAGCAGCTCTCACTTGGACATGTGATGGCTGCCTTGCAAGAGCTTTGGGTTGTACTGCATGGTAAAATTAATCAAGGTGAATTTTATTAGGACTGATCATTGAAAGGTCATTGATTAAGTCAGTGAGATTGAGGAGCATGATAGTGAATTAGCAGAAGTGAAATAGTTCAAGGCAAAATTGGACAAGCTCACCAGAGTCTCCTGTATAAATTGGCTGTGACATTGGAGGATGTGGAAGGGCATTCATGATCGTCAAACATAGTGGGTAGTTTGAGACTGAGGAATGCAATTGGTTGCATAAACATCATGGAAGACAGAGAGACTAGCTGGCCTGATGGGCTATTCCTGCCCTAACCTGCAAAGGATCCTAGTAATCTGTCTCTACATTTGAAGTTACATTGATTTAAGTTCACAGTACGACCACACTGGTTAGGACTAGAGGAATGCTTAAACCAGCCCAGTGTTTACATTTTTCAACAACATGGGTGTTCGCTTTTGGTCTCTCAGTGCTGGATCCTTGGCAAGTTTCAATAATATTCATAAAAGGTAAATCTACATCTGAGTGAATGCAAATCAGAAATATTTATATACGAAAATGTTAGATGGTTTTGGTCCAGGATAGTGAAAGCCTTTGCCTTTTGGAAAGTTGGTCAACCCGATATTTGGACAACTTTTGGGAGGAGTAGAAGTTAATCAATACTGTTACAAGGAGTGGAAGAAGGCCATTATTCACCACTCCCTATACATTTTCAGGGACCAGCACTCATGATCCAAAAATTATTTGTAGATTTTAAAACAGGCGTGCTATTTGCTAATGCTGAGGCATCTAGCACAATATGAACCAAGATGCCGGACTGTCTTGTTTTCTTCTTCTCTGAATGACGTTTTGTAACTAAGAAACACGTGCTTGTGCTATCTGGGGGACGGCATGGAGTTTGTGACTCATGTCCTGCAAAGAAAAGCCTGTCTTGCTCGAAGATAACTATCAGTTCACGGAATTGTGAATGAGTGCTGAACAAATTTTCTTTAATTTAGACTTGGTCTGTGTCCCAAAAATGCATTTTTGCTGTCAAACTCACATGACAGCATTTAACAGAGAGCTGATCAAGGGAATAAAAACATGGTATCTGCTGTGCTTAAAAACTTAAAAATGAAAAAAAACTAATGTATTAGCTGATTGCCCCATTCACTCCTTCTTATCTATCTATCTATCTATCTATCTATCTATCTATCTATCTATCTATCTATCTATCTATCTATCTATCTATCTATCTATCTATCTATCTATCTATCTATCTATCTGTCTGTCTGTCTGTCTGTCTATCTATCTATCTATCTATCTATCTATCTATCTATCTATCTATCTATCTATCTATCTATCTATCTATCAATCTATCTATCTATCTATCTATCTATCTATCTATCTATCTATCTATCTATCTATCTATCTATCTATCTATCTATCTACCCCATCCATCCATCCCTGGTCTTCTCACTCACTTCTCTGTTCATTTGTTTATCCATTGATCTCTTTCACAGGGCTTCACATCGGACCATCTCTTGCTTGCAGGAAAATGCATGTTGGTAGAAATATCTCCTCAGTACAAATGCAGCCTCTAAAACTTGCTTAATTTCCACACACCCCTAGATGATGGTTAATACCTAGCTGTTGACAAACAGTGACCAAATCATGGGTTAGTGGAGGCTGGCACGGACCCCTACTCCCAACTCAATGTCTCTCACACTTCTCTGCATCAATCCATCACCTACCACATAGGTCAAACAACAAAACCAACTAAGTGCAACAGTTGGAGTAGCCTCTTACCCAACACCCCCAAAAGATTCTGCCTGCAAAGGAAACCCTATACAATTTATGTGCTTTAGTGATACTGATGCGTGGCAACTAGCTGAGCATAGCATAATCGGAGAACCTATGTGAACCACTTGCATGCTACCCAACTTCTTACATAGGCCAACGCTCACTCAACCATGTACAGCAAATGTGGTATCCTCTTACATCTAAAAGGGTTACCTCTGGACATCAGTTCATTAAAAAGAAGCATCTGGATTATTTTGTCAGCTTTCACAAATAGGGATCCTGCTGATGACCTACCTGTAATTGAGAGTAAAAGAGACTCCCTTCATCATGAATAGGGGAGAAGAAAGAGCCCCCAACTGCCCATAAAGTGTTGTACATTCTGCAGCTGTGACTAGATGGTGAGCAATGATGGCTAAACACAGGAATGGCCAGGCCCTGTAAGGGAACAAAATTGATAAATGCACAATGATCAGCCCCAAAGAGAATGATAATCATGACAGAATGTCAATAACCAGAGCATTGTCTACCCCAAATCCGAGCCAGCAGCTCTCACTTGGACATGTGATGGCTGCCTTGCAAGAGCTTTGGGTTGTACTGCATGGTAAAATTAATCAAGGTGAATTTTATTAGGACTGATCATTGAAAGGTCATTGATTAAGTCAGTGAGATTGAGGAGCATGACAGTGAATTAGCAGAAGTGAAATAGTTCAAGGCAAAATTGGACAAGCTCACCAGAGTCTCCTGTATAAATTGGCTGTGACATTGGAGGATGTGGAAGGGCATTCATGATCGTCAAACATTGTGGGTAGTTTGAGACTGAGGAATGCAATTGGTTGCATAAACATCATGGAAGACAGAGAGACTAGCTGGCCTGATGGGCTATTCCTGCCCTAACCTGCAAAGGATCCTAGTAATCTGTCTCTACATTTGAAGTTACATTGATTTAAGTTCACAGTACGACCACACTGGTTAGGACTAGAGGAATGCTTAAACCAGCCCAGTGTTTACATTTTTCAACAACATGGGTGTTCGCTTTTGGTCTCTCAGTGCTGGATCCTTGGCAAGTGTCAATAATATTCATAAAAGGTAAATCTACATCTGAGTGAATGCATATCAGAAATATTTATATACGAAAATGTTAGATGGTTTTGGTCCAGGATAGTGAAAGCCTTTGCCTTTTGGAAAGTTGGTCAACCCGATATTTGGACAACTTTTGGGAGGAGTAGAAGTTAATCAATACTGTTACAAGGAGTGGAAGAAGGCCATTATTCACCACTCCCTATACATTTTCAGGGACCAGCACTCATGATCCAAAAATTATTTGTAGATTTTAAAACAGGCGTGCTATTTGCTAATGCTGAGGCATCTAGCACAATATGAACCAAGATGCCGGACTGTCTTGTTTTCTTCTTCTCTGAATGACGTTTTGTAACTAAGAAACACGTGCTTGTGCTATCTGGGGGACGGCATGGAGTTTGTGACTCATGTCCTGCAAAGAAAAGCCTGTCTTGCTCGAAGATAACTATCAGTTCACGGAATTGTGAATGAGTGCTGAACAAATTTTCTTTAATTTAGACTTGGTCTGTGTCCCAAAAATGCATTTTTGCTGTCAAACTCACATGACAGCATTTAACAGAGAGCTGATCAAGGGAATAAAAACATGGTATCTGCTGTGCTTAAAAACTTAAAAATGAAAAAAAACTAATGTATTAGCTGATTGCCCCATTCACTCCTTCCTATCTATCTATCTATCTATCTATCTATCTATCTATCTATCTATCTATCTATCTATCTATCTATCTATCTATCTATCTATCTATCTATCTATCTATCTATCTATCTATCTATCTATCTATCTGTCTATCTGTCTATCTATCTATCTATCTATCTATCTATCTATCTATCTATCTATCTATCTATCTATCTATCTATCTATCTATCTACCCCATCCATCCACCCCTGGTCTTCTCACTCACTTCTCTGTTCATTTGTTTATCCATTGATCTCTTTCACAGGGCTTCACATCGGACCATCTCTTGCTTGCAGGAAAATGCATGTTGGTAGAAATATCTCCTCAGTACAAATGCAGCCTCTAAAACTTGCTTAATTTCCACACACCCCTAGATGATGGTTAATACCTAGCTGTTGACAAACAGTGACCAAATCATGGGTTAGTGGAGGCTGGCACGGACCCCTACTCCCAACTCAATGTCTCTCACACTTCTCTGCATCAATCCATCACTTACCACATAGGTCAAACAACAAAACCAACTAAGTGCAACAGTTGGAGTAGCCTCTTACCCAACACCCCCAAAAGATTCTGCCTGCAAAGGAAACCCTATACAATTTATGTGCTTTAGTGATACTGATGCGTGGCAACAAGCTGAGCATAGCATAATCGGAGAACCTATGTGAACCACTTGCATGCTACCCAACTTCTTACATAGGCCAACGCTCACTCAACCATGTACAGCAAATGTGGTATCCTCTTACATGCCTGAATGCGTATTGTAAGATAAAATACAATGTAATAGTAGGATTGTCAGAGTTTGTGATACTGGACTCATTTAGGTCGAGCCATAAAGGTTTCAGAGAAGATTGTGAGTATAGTTTGTAACTTCAAGTTGTGCTGCACGTCTCAAGTATTTCTGTACTACTGTGTAGCAAACATCTTCCAGCCCACCATGTGTAGCATCATTGATGATCATTTGGCATAGTAGGAATGTGCAAGGATTGGGCAAGGAAATGGAGCAAGGTCCCCCTTTGTGTTTCAGTCATAATGTCTCTTCATATCTAGGGGAGCACTAAGAAAGCACATAGTACACAGATGACTGCCTAATAGTTATGGCTGGTCAAAGTCACAACAATCTTTATTCATATGTTATGCAGACGTAAAAGAGAAAGTAAATACATTGAATAAATACATAAAAGCACCCAATATATAATCACTGTTATTCTAGTGAAATCAGCAATGTTCGGTGGACATAAGACTATTAAAACAGACATAAAACTATGCAAACTTTCTTAAAGTGCATGGGGCATAGTTCACAATTGAGTAATAACTTAAGTATTAAAAAAAGCACACATCGAAGGCTTAATCAGGGTGCACTGAGGATCTTGAACGTACAGCTGTCAGTAAAAAGGAGCTCACATAGAAGCGAGTTTCATCATCATTGAACTGCCTTAAAAAGAGTAATGACTGTATGCAGTGTGTCACTCCACAGGATTTAATAAAAGAGATTGAAAACATTGCGGTATATTTCTGATAAAAACCACAGAATAAGATAAAATGGTCCATAGCCTGTTTAGAGAGGTTACTTCAGGGACAAACAAGTAAATCCAAGTTATTCTGAAAACCTATTGGCAAACATAGTAAATATTATATCGGCCCGAAAGCGAAACAGTAAAAAACATTCCCACCTGCCTCTCCAGCCTTGTAGAAAGTTACTGAGGGTGTTTCCAGTGTTCATGGACAAGTAGCTGGCGATAGATGACTTTAAAATGTCTGTGCTTAACCGTTTCTTTTGGGCACGAGTTACCAGTACATTTTAAAATTGCTTAATTCCTGTAGCAGCACATGATTCAACATTAGTAAAAGCCTGTGGTGCATCAATCGTTTCAAAAGATTATTTTACGAATCCCAACCATGAATACTTAGACTTTTGTCACAAGCTAAGCAGTCTTTGATTATGTTTCTTGTTAAGAGTGCCTCTTCATTTTTTCAGATGGAAAGCCATACAATGGGGGGCAAATTTGAATCTGATCACCCAAATAACTCAACCCTAGCTTATTGTGACAAACAAAATGAAGATGGAAAGGGGGAAAGATAGGAGCTTCCGACATACATATGTCATGAGTGGTCACAAGTCAGAGGCTCAAGCCTTCCTTGATACCTGTTTCAGAGGCTCGGAGGCCCCCGCTGCAGGTCCCCCTTAACAAAGATGTAAGTAGTAATTGAAAGTCTTTAAGGATACTTTTGAGTGAAGGACACTACATGATAGTATTTTATAATGTACTAACGCCTTAATATACTTCAATTTCTTATGCAAAGCCTTCTACATTGGCAGCTAGTGCTTACAAATGTTAGTAAGGCAGGTGTATGTCTCCTACGTGAAATGTAGTCCTAAAAATGCAATTTGTGTAGAAATGAGAAATTAGCCCATATCCATTCCAGTGTATCACCTGTTAGTATTTTAGGAGTTTTGGTGCCTAGGTTTCACCTGCAGCCTCTTCAATGCACTGAGCCAGTTAAATGTGGGGAGCAACACTCAATGTCATATTTTCAATTTAAGGTCGACCCACAAGGAAGTGGAATCTTTTTCTGACTATTTGACACATTTTCTGATTTAACTGGTGAATCTGCACTATATAAAAAACACAAGAAATAACATTTAAAGTGGCCTACGACTACTACCTCACAAATGCAATATTGGAAAGCCATGCCTTTTACCATGATCAAAAGGCTAGCATTTAATTTGCAGTATTAAGTGCAAAAAACTCTTAGAACCACTCTTTTGGCAACTTATTCCAAATTTGGAGAAAATTTGTTTTTTTAGGCGTCCCAGGAGCAGTAACACAAATATCATGCACACTATTACCACAAATGTATTGTGAATCTCTGAGTACCTTATTAAAAGTACACTTTTCATTCAGATGGGGCTTGTATTAGGATTTACTGACCTATGAGAGAGATTACGAGAATTACGAAATTCATGGTAACTCTGTGGAAGTTTTTTCTTTCATTGGCAGACTTAACCTGCTAAAAGCAGTTGGAGTGGATCTGGGTTACTGAAAAATTGGAAGTTTGAGGAATTACCAGGGAGCTGGGGTTAGAATTACGAATTCCCTCAGCAATTCTTCTTTTCCCATGTGAAAAAAAAGAATCCCACTTTTAATTGGCCAGTAGCTCCGCCCCAGGGTGTTACCGATACATCCAATGTAGTTGAGGTGGCAAATCTGTCAGATGATTAATCTGGTCACTTGTATTGGGGCCTCACATGAGCAAACCTCTTGAAGAAGAAGGAAACAAATGCGAGGATCAAAAAATATCTCCGGTTGACCTATGTCAAGCAAAATTAGCTCACCTTGTTCTGTTTTTTTATTTTTATTTCTTTTTTGGAATTGAAGTTTTGGTTTTCAGTTAAAAACACAGGACGAAATATATATAACACAAGACTGGCTGACCTACTAACTCACACCAGACAAGAGAAAATTTGAGATCTCAGAATGCCAAAGCATCATCACCATATAATGTAGTTCAGGATATAATCAGACAGCCTAGCAGCATAAGCTGTGGTCTGAGCTGATCTTTGAACCCTCACAAGACTGGAGTGTAAAGGCCGGAGCTCCCACCCTCTGGCGGTTCACTCGATTTCGCTGGGCCTTTGAGCTTAAACTAACATCTGTGCTTGACTTTTGCTTCAATTCCTCTGGCCACTGATGCGTCCTGACACAGGCATTAGGAGGGGTGTCCTGCCCTGCCCGCACCCTGCGAGGCACTGCTGAGGCTACCTTCAGCTCACATCAAGATCTGCAAGATGACCTCATGGTGATACTGATCGCACAGTGGCCTAGCATGGCTAGGGAAAATGAGCTCCAATGCAAGCAAGAAAAATGACCCACGTTTGTTAGTAAAAGACAGCCATAACTGGGATGCAGTACAGGGACCGATGGAATCATTGATGCCTTTGTTTAAGGTAGAGGGTAACTGGGTTGGCAGATATTGAGAGAGAGAGTGCCTCTGAAATTCACAATGGAGTCTGGAAAAGTCAGACAAATTTAAAGGTTGGCCTCACATGAGATAGAGTGGCTGTAAAGCTTCACTTTAAACCACAAGGCAGTAGAGGGGATCATCATCTTTAGGTCAGCATGTGCAGTGCCACCCAGCAAAGCAATCAGGCAGTGCCCAAAGGGCTAATCTGGCAGGTCAGTGTATATATTTTTCTTTTTTTGGCTGTTTGTGGTCTGGTGCGCTGGTTTGTTTACTATTTAATCCTCCGAATTCCCCACAAAACATTGCCTGCAACAAACACACATGCATGTAGTCACCCATACCTTGCAAAACATCTACACAACTTGACTTTACAAGTTCAAAACTTCCCTGATTTGCAAATGTTGCCTACTTTTTAGCGCTCTGATTCGATAACGGAGCCACATTTAGGGGCATACTTAAGAACCCCCAGCGCCACCTTATCGCCGCCATAGCGTCCATTTTTTAACGCCATACTTAATTGGGTGCCCGGCCTATTTTCTGTCACACTCTGACCCTGCACTACAACTTTACTATGACTGTCTTTAGGGGAATGATTTCCCTCCTTTGCACTAGGGCCTAGGTGGACCTCGTTGCATCTCCGTGCTGTCTGTCTACGGCTGATTTGGATGTAACTCTCATCTGCTGATGCCTGTTTTTGTGTTTCAGTGTGTCCGCCTGTTATTCTCAGATCCGGTGGTTTGTGCAGACACGGTGTCCCGGCGACAACCCCTGAACGAACCCCCTCAAGCAGAAAACCGTTTATGTCCCAATGCATTAATCGGTCGGCTTTGCAGAACCCCATTCGTCTGCGGCCAAAAAATAGCACCGTTGGAATAAAAAGAAAACAATTACAAACAAAAACAATTAAAAATAGGCAGTAAAATACATGATTCGGAGAACATTAGAACAAATTAATGGGCTAAGTGGAAAGAGATTCCTTGAGGATATTTTGGAAGTTTTATTAAATGCTCGACAGCTCCCAAAGGGCTTTGATCTCAGAGAGGGGAGCACTGTACCATGGGTAGCATAATAAAGTGGTCCTGGCAAGAGGGGAGGAAGCTTTGTGTACATTTAGATGTTACTGTTAAAGAAGGGCCCGAGACAGGCAAGTGAAATTCAACAATGATGACGTATATGTACACAAACCGTTCTCTCTGCCAGCAGCCATTGTTGCTTGGATGCCCGCAATGGGCAAGACGCCTAAAACATTCAAAAAGTAAGGGTTTGTGGAATGTTTCACGTGCAAAATACCTCTAGCATTTGTCAAATTCATGTGAAATTATGCGTATTATGTGAAATGAACTTGACCCTCATATTGTGTGAAAATTGAACTCGAATGCATGCTTTATGTATGAATATCACAATAGCATTTATGTATGAATATCACAATAGCAGCAGATTGATTTTAGCAGAACCAAAAGCAGATTTACAGCTCCTGCATATCAATTTCTCCCCGAAACAATCTCCCACGGGTGAAAAAAATTACAAAATACCGCCATCTCAAAAAGGTAAGAAATTTAAAGATTTCATCTAATGTGAAATCTGTACATTTCGCAGGATTTATCCATCATAATACAAATTTCGTCCCGACATTGCATTAACACACTTTCCAGGGCTGCTTTTAGCTCCCAGTTCAGCCACAAGACAGAAAAAAATCGAGCAGGGGACGCCAATTACAATGAAAAGGAACAGGTCTTAACTTTACAGAACGTTTTGGATCATTACTAAGTCAAAAATCTGAATCCACCTAAACCGTGTTGATTTATACATTCACATTACTTATCTAAGCCCAAATACATATATGAACTCATCTGCATCATTCTAGGAACTATGGTCTGAAAATACGTGTAATCTGTGTGTTGTTTTAAAATTTTTCCCCTGTGGATTATACGGGTCAAAATGGAGTGCAAATGCATGGGGTCCAGCAGACAGTGATTGACTTCCAGCCTTCAAGTGACGTTTAAATGGGCAGCATATCCTTTCTCGGAGGGGAATGAATCATTAGACGGTGGGATTCCCTTTGCAAGCCCTCTTTGAATGTATCCTGTGGTGTGGGTTGCTACTTTAACACCGAACCCAGAGGCTCAGCCTTGCCCTTTGAAGTGTGGTAGAGTCTAACATAGGGAGGGCTGGTGCAGTCCACATCTCAAATGATTACTGCTGGGCCCCATGCCGTCAGGGCCTCTGTTATCAAAGTTGTATCCCATGGGTACTCCCAAACATTTTCTCAGGGGCCGCACTATATGGTCTGTGATGTGACCGAGGGCTGCATAGATGTCAGCAGGGTGGCGGTCGGAGGGCTAGGGGTGGGGAGAGGTAGTGGTAAAGTGGTTGTAGAGAAGCGTATACATCTAGTGTCTGAATTGCACAACGTGAAACCAGAAACAGGTATAAATTCCGGCTTCTCCACTTAACCAAATTGTGTGATCCTAGGAAAATGTTTTATTTCACTCTACCTCCTTTATTCCTTTTTCTTCATCATCAAATATAAAGACCTTGAAATACCTCATCAGAATGTATGCTGTATAAAACTTTGTGTCTGATTTAAGAAACTATAATGTTGTTCATGTATAATAGAAACCCAGGCCTCCGAAAGAATTCACATAACAACTCACTTGCCTCTTAGTTCACAATTCACATTGTTGTCAGGGTCTTGAGCGGAGGGGGGAATGATAGTTTCTAAATTCTTGTTTGAAAACTATCACATTTAAAAAAAATACTTCTCAATGCAGTGATATCATCTTGTGTACTAAGGTGAAGCGGTTCTGCAGGTTAATGAAATCCACTTCTTAAATGTCAGTCAGATCATACTTTTATACTTTTGCTGCAAAATTTCTTTAATAATAAAGGTGTTTCTAAAGTTAAGAGGTCCTGGACACCCTAGTTACTCCCTTTCTTGAAATTCAATTACCCTCCAAATACATACTTTCCTGTTTATTTTTTTTTTTTTTAGTGCTAGTGCTGAGTCGAATAAACAGCAGCACTGTGCTGTTATTGACCTGGGGGGCGCAAGCAAATGTCAGGAGGGCCGCATGCAGCCCCCCCGTACGTACTTTGAGTATCACTGTTGTAGCCAAACAGCCAGGGCACAAGTCCTAAAAAAAGAAGTGGGAGGACTAACCAAGTTACACAGCATGCAAGTTACATCATGGCACATGACACCACAGCATGTGACATCATGACGCATGACATAACAAGTGCGCATCACAGGATGTGACATCACAGGATGTGGCATTACATCTCATATCCTGAAAGGAAGTGACATTACAAGAAGTGGCATTTGATCTAAAGACCTCACACATAGGTTTAACAGGTCTGTAAGGAGTACATTTGAGCGAATTACCAGATTTAACAAATAAGATTTTGCTTTGGGGTTGTGCCAAAAAAGAGACACAACCCAGGTGCAAAATCTGGGCCTCAATATCAACATTTATTTTTTTAAATCTCTGCCACAAAGAAACTGACACACGGAGAAACTTGGTAAATAAATCTGTTCTGCTTAATCAGTTGCAAAGACTGCATTTTAAAAATGTTTATGGGGTTAAGGCACCTGCTGCAGAGAGCTTTGTATGCCCCGTAAACCTCAGGGAATAATAATAATGGTAAGATAACTTTGGTGGTTAACACATTTGCTGGAGAGATGTGTGTTGTGTCCAGTCCCAGTTTTGAATCAAAGTAGGATAGAGAGTTAACATGTCACCTGCAAAGCACATCATGACAGATTTTTATTTTATGTAGATAGATAAGTGAGCTACTGCTTTTAACACGAAAATCCTTTTATTACTTGCAGTTCATAAATTGGAATCCTTCTAATGTAGCACAGTGAGCTATAAAGGACATGTGAATCCTACACCTTGTAAACCTCACTGTCCTATGTAACCCATTCTGCGCATAGATGTACACTCATATGATGTATTATCAATGTATAATGTGTACATGTGATGTAAAGCACTCTGAAACTCTGCACTGGGATAAGTAGCGCTATAAAAGAAATAACATAAAATAGTGATATTTAAATTGTTGTATGTGTAAATACAGGAACAGACCACCAAATCTGACATTCTTGCTGTGCATGCACATTTCTTATATTCAGGGACCAACCAAAGTCAAAATCATGCCTCTCTGAAGTACCTGTGAAGTGACAACAAGGTGTGTGCCTTTGTTTCCCCTCCATTGCATTTGCAGGTAGGTGCAAAGCTCTAGATAGCTCAACTGAGAATTAAAGGAGGCCTGATGGCCACTTAACATCGTGCCTTTGGCCACAGGTCAAATTTAAAATAAGAAAGCCACCTCCCTGCCGTCTGCACGTTGCTGCCCTGAAGGAAAGCAGACAACGTGCAGGAGCTGCTGAATGCGTTGCGGTGTGTAAACATTACACCTGGTGGAGTTCAGCAAATTACAGTGCGGACCAACTATTTGGCAGGGTGGACGGCGACCATTTTGTGAAAATTGTGGGTGGGCGCCGTGTACCCGCATGTACCCTTGAATTGTGCCCTGCAAACAGCATTTTATACACAGGGTGTAGCCCCAGGTTTCCAAAGGAAAATATGAAATTACAAGCCCCTGGATGCAATATGCTGCTGACTATAAATGCCACACTTCTGTAAAGGTGCTCCTAATGACCTGTGGGCAACTGACATTTCTGCGCTTTGCCCACATGTACTGCATGCCTAGCGGGAGCAGGCCACAGAATGACGTGTACATCGCTATACCCTATACACAATACATGATTTTTTATTTCTCCAAATGCCATGTTGTGACTTTGTGAATGGGGCATGATAAATGGAAGCAACTGATAGAAGGTGCCAGTATAAAATTATGAGGTTGCAAACCTGTTGCACAGCTGTGTTACGGGCTGTGTAAATGTACGTTCTACAGTGTTGCCTATTCATCCTAATGATGTAGTTCTAAAACAGTGAAAGGATCTGGACAAATTTAATATGCCTAGGTTCATTCAATTCCTGTATCCTCTATCTGAAATGGAGTCGAACTTGCAAGGTGTCACTTCTGTGGATTCTATGGCAGCAGGTCTTGTTGAGAGAATGGCAATAGTAGAAGAGACAGTTATCAAGGATTAAAAATGGATTCTGCTCTGAAGAAGGTCTTTTCAGATTGGCAGATTTCAGAATGTGAAGCTTTGAACATGCATGCTCAAATTTGTAATTGTGAATATTAGCATGTTCCTGCAAGAACTGATGGGTAGAGAACCCGTTGACCCATTAGAATGTGCACTAAGAGTTCAATAAAGACAGTGGTTAATTTGTTTTGGTGGATGCGGGTGGAGATCACTTGCACCTGCTTTTGGTGAGCAGGATTTATTTTTCATCATTAGACTTTGTGAGCCAAACCGAGAGAAAAAGGAAGCAAAGACAGAAGGTAGGTAGAAAACCTGCAAGGGTATCTTAAGGAGTCAGGAGGTGTATCAAGGTTAAAGAGCGAGGCAACAGATAGAATCATGGCTAGGCAGTCTTGATACACAGAAACCCCGGGAGTTTGACAATTGCAGGCTGTTAGGAAAACGTGGGGCCTCATACTTATCTTTTTTCAGTAAATTAATCACTAATTACACCCCACCTGTTACTGAGTTATATCTGCTTCACTCTTATGATAAGCCAACTAAGACTAGACTATTGTGACAAGTAATCAAACCTTTGTATTAACCAGGCAAAAAGGACACTTATAAATAAGGAAAATCAATATATGACATTGCATTGATGAGAACTGAGTTCAGCTGGTACATATTTATGGCTGATACTCCCCTTCCTAAAGCATTTGGTGAGACACATGGGGTAAATTACAGTCTGGGCGAGAGGGATCACTGCTGTAAATCAACAGTGTTGCCTCTCCGCCAAACTTGTGGTTTTCCCATGTTACCTATAGTTGGGGGAAGCACTTTGTGTACACGGGTGGAGGGTCTGCAGCCTCGTCTGGCGAAACCTTTGATTTGGTGTGCCATCCACTAAGAGACATTACATCAAAGTGGTGGTTGCCTGACCTTTTTAGGGTTGTTATCACTTGTTTTCTGAACCCGGGGTCACCATGGAAGGCATGGTCACCCTGGATAGAAAAAAACACAACGGCTACCTTACACAGGCAGAAAATTCAATGTCCATCAAGGCCATTTTTTTGAGGTCTCGCCTAAGGTAGTGTATGTCCTGTCTCCAGCAAAACATCTTGTTAGCTTAGAGTGAGCTCAGGGCCTGACCACTCCTTACCATTGGTTAGCTTCAGTTTTGCTATCATTTACTTTCTTCTAGTTTGTTAGCACATGCGAGCTTCACTTCCTCTTCTTGGGTTTGTGCTTACCGTGAGCATGCACCCATTGCTTGCGTCCTTCCACTCCTCCATTTCAACCTCTACCTTTTGCTTTTTGTTCAGGTACTCTGAGAGTGTGTGTATTTTCCTGCTGTCTTCCTCGTGTATGTCTCCACATCACCTTTCTCACTGCCTGTGTCAGTGGCGTAACAAAACATGACCTCCCCCTGCAAAGTACATGGGGTGCCCCCTCCGGGCTCACTCTGGAGCTCTCAGGCAAGCATACTGTGCTGAAGGGGCCCCCTGGATCTTGTGGCCCGCTGCACTGCAGCGGATGCTGGGGCTATTGTTACCCCACTGGCCTATGTATGTGCTCTTCTCACCCCCGCATTGTTTTTTTGCCTGCACGCTTCATCCCTGCCTCTCTGTTTGCTCCCCCACCGTGTTCCTTCCCCACGCTCCCTCCTGTTGCTTCCACCCTCTATGCTGCTTACCCTCCTCGGAGTTGCCCACAGTTGTAGCTCCCCTCACCATGTTGCTCTTCCCGTCCATGCTACTTTTTTGTTTCCAAATACAACTTTGATTGGCAAACAGAAACAAAAAGTGCTTGCATCATTTCGTATGTGCATAATACCTGGTGCAGGCTCGCAAATGACACAGATGACCGTGCACAGCTTTTTTTTTTCTTTTTTTAAAAGCCATGCAGCACAGCATTAAGGATACAGTACAGCAGGGCTAAAACCATTGGCAAAACTAACAGGTCCCAAAGGCCAGAATTTTTGGCTTTCTCAATGCTTGTTTTTTTTTTTAAGGACAAATATTATTTGTTTTTGGAAAGAAATACTTTGACAAGAGAGCGTATTAAATATGGCACCCTTTCTGCAAAGTTTCAGTGCCTTCAGTGGCTGAAGTGGCTATTTGAAAGGCAATGAGATCTCTGCCCTCCTGCAAGGATCTCTAAATACTGTGGTCAGTGCTCTTTCAGGTAGTGGACATAGCTTCTGTTGACCCTATCGGATAAAAATCATACTCTACATCATTGCCATGGTAATCTTAATGAGACTAGTATCCATCAGCACCAGCGAGATTACAACACTTCCAGAAACACCGCAGATCCTGATGCAATACATGACAAAAACATAATTGTTTTCATGTTGAACCCCAAAAACTTCTAATGAGCAATTTACATTGTTTCAGCTCCCCCCACATCCACCAGGAGTTACTGGTGTGATAATTCAAGGAGTGGAGTTATGGGGCATAATAGACTATGTAGGTAATGCTTAATGTATACCACTTGCATAGTGCAAACGTAGCTTTAAAGCCACACACCGATAGCTGGGCCTTCGGTGGTCTGTGCATCAGCAGGGACTTACGAATTACAGGACATAATATAAGCACAGACTCTGTGCATGGCTGCATTGGGCTTAGGTCAACCACGCCTCACCTCGCTTTATTCACCTAAGACGTCAGAAGTGTCCCAAGCGAATGATATTCTCTTAAGGGGGACTATGACCTCCTTAAATAACTTGGACCAACTTTGTGGCTGTGCAACGTAAACTGCCAACAGTTGCTCACCACGCGTCATCTAATTTATCTCTTTGTTGCACAAATAATTCTGCTCTGTTCCTGGCACTCATTCTTGCGTTTTTCCTAAGAGCCATTGTATGAAGCTTTGCTGCAGATGATAAATTAGGCACTTTCTTTAAAAAGTGTTAGCGCGACCACAGGGAGAAAGAACTTGAAAAGAGACCCCTGAGCTTAAAATGACTCATGGAAGCCGGATGGTTTCAGCTGTGGTCACAGTGGTTAAACCGAATGAGATCGTAAGCGTTTAACACTACCTTTGTATTTGTGTGCTTTCTAGCCTTTTGGTGGAATTTGAGGTTTTTACCGTTAGCAGATATTACACAAGTATAGCAGCGCTTTAAATTCCTCGGTCACTGGACGATCGACTACTGCTTGGAGGACACTGTTAGCGGCTGAATTAGGGCGGGTCAAGGAATACCTACTCATTTTGATGAATACAAATTAACGAACTTTTAGTTTAGTTATTTGTTAAATCACAATATTGTCCCAAAAGCTCATACATAAGGCAGGTCAAGTACTTAGGCCAAGATTTAAGAGGGCTAAGAGCCTCCTTGCGCCACATTAGCAACATTTTCGCGACACTGATGTGGCCCAATGAGGCCAACATGGCTGTGCCAGATTTACAAAGTGACGCAATGCATGCATTGTGCCACTTTGTCACCCCTAGCGCTACATTGTTTCTGCATCAGGCATAATGTATGCAAGGGGGGGCGTTCCCCCGTGAAGGGGGCAGAAAAAAATGAAGCAAAGAAATCTAAAAGATTTCTTTGTGTCATTTGTTGCGGCATTCTTAACACCTCTTCAGAATAGGCGTTAAAAGGGGCCACACTATTACTTGTAATGGGTGCCTATGTACTGTTCAGGGTTAGCACCAACATTTGGGAGCTAATCCTGAAAATTACATCAATAGCATCAACATGTTTTACCCTAGTGCCCCCTACCATGTGCCATATTGCACCATATTTAAATATGGCGCTCGCATGGTCGAGGTGGGGGGCTGCAAGAAAAGGTAGTGTAACTTTTTCTTAAATCTGCCCCTTAGTCTCAAAATCTGATGCTTAAAAATTAGAGCTTCCCTAGTTTGTAGAGACCACCAATTATTACATAAATCAACGTTTTTATGTGTTGGACCTGGTCCTTACTGCAGGGTCACCCCCAAAGTTTTTGCCTTCACCTGTTTTCTGAATGTATTTTTGTAAGCATTAGGAATCTGGGCACTTTACCAGAGGGATCTGCACAGGTTAATTTAGTGACCTCTGCGGTTCACCCTGACAAGGATTGTGGTTGTTGCTAGAGTGGGGCTCACATCCCCCTCAACCAATAACCCGATTTGTTATGACACAGAAAGAAATTAAGAAACATAAAGGGAGGAAACTGAATGTTAAACTGATATGTCTGAATCACTGACTTGTGTTTTGTATTTCTACTCTGACACAAAGTGCAGATTTGGCAATGGGAGAACAATTCCAGAAGGACAGAGTAAAGCACAAGAAAAAAGGACCCGATGAGGAATTGGAATGGGTGTCATGGCAGAAAGAGGAGTGGGAAGACAATCCAGGATATAAAAAAAATCCATGGAGTAGCAGATAATTCAAGACACTGGAATTGGAGAAATTAAAATCAACTTGAGCGTAACTCTGGAAAAAGTAGTGTAGGTTGCAGAAGAATTGAAACATTGCAGAAAAGCAAAATCCAGGAAAGGGGGATATAGGAGAGAGGAGTATAGAAAAATGGAATATAGGAGAGAAGAATCATGGGAGGAAAAATCTGGAAACAGGTATCCCAAAGACTGGGACATAAGAGGAATTACGGAAGTGGCACAGAGGAAGAACCCAGGCATACTAAGAGTGCTGTGGTCCTAAAGAAATCCAGGAAATTGCTCTCCCATGTCTCCCGGCTGTTTAGTATGAGAGCCAAGTTGGAGTACAGTAGATTCCTTGCACTCCTTGGCCATGGTTCCACTGCACCTGCTCCACTAATGATAGGTGCAGCCCTGAAGAAAGCAGGACCCTGGAGAGAGAAATATTGGAGAGTAAGAAGGATCCCGGAAAATGAAACTTGAAGAAGGAAAATATTGCACTCATTTATATATATTTTTTATTTAAACCCATAATTAACCAGTGGCCTATGCCAGAGATGTACAAAAAAAGAAAACAGAGGAATGAGGCTTAAGCCTAGAAATGTCTTGGCTACTTACCAATATCATCATTACTACTTCAGTCCTACTCATTCTTGTCCCAGTCATTAATCAATCGGCGAATCACAAACCCTCGAGACAGAAAGCTCAGGAATGAGGAAAATAAAGCATTGTTGACTTAGTACTGGGTGTCAAAAAGAGACTAACATTCTCAGCATCCTCCAGACATATCAAGCTCAGACAAAAGACATACTGTGAGAAGTGGGTGGGTGAACTCCGATGAGCATGAGTCAGACCAAGAGTTTTTGGTAAGAAATCAGGAAGCCACATCCCCATCTTGGGCTTGGACATTTTTCATGAGGAATACCAAAGTAGAAATAGATTTCTACTTAAAGAAATCACAAAATATTAGGAATCAATGCCACCTGACAAAACTATAATACGATAAATCAAAGACTTTCATGACAAAGTGGAATTAGGAACCCTCACACCAAATTCCTGCAATCATTCTCCAATCCTTGAAATCTATAATGAAAAAACAAAGATATGCAGAGAGGCTCAACAGGCAGCCCTATAGATACCTGCCAAAGAGTTTTCAGAGCCTCTTTCCATGAAGCTGCAAGGCTGTTAGTTGATCTGCCTTGAGTCCCAGCTGCGAGAGGGATGTCTGCCAATGAATATTCAAAAGCCGTTGTTCATTGGATTCATCCACTTATTGTCAACCAAGATACTTTTCTGCCCTCACCTGATGCTCCAAAAGTCACAAATAGATGTTCAGTATGACAGAAGAAATAGACCAATCAAGTAAAATAAACAGTGCTCTCCCCCTTCTAGAGAGTTCAGGAGAAGAAGAAGAATAAACAAATGGCAGTACTACAACACCCTGATCCTTATGAAACTTTAAAGCTATTTTCAGACGAAAAGAGAGATCAGTACACAAAGCAGTTTTATTTCCTAGAACAGAAAGGAAAGACAAAAAAGCAAAGTGCCCAATTCCTGATCTCTCTAACTCATGGAATGGCTCTCATTAAAGCTAGTTTCCTAGCAAGGAATTGTATGTCTTCCCAAGACAGGTCAAAGAGATTCGGCTGAATAGCTGAAGAAAAGGCTGTCAAGAATGCTATTTTCATAGGATGGAATTTTAAGTCTACTGAAGACATTGGCTCAAGGAATGCACCACTATGGTTTTAAGAATCAAACGCAAATTCGTTGGGCAAGGAGGGGAGGCAAAGTTTTTCAAAATCCTAGCAGCCGAAGTGTCTCTAAATGCTTTGATACTGACCCATTGGACTCTAATAGGTGACAAGGAAAGTTGTAAATTTAACTTATCCCATAGAAATTGAATGATAACAGGAAATGTACACTCAATGTGAGAAATAGTGTTCTTCTCACTCAAGTTTCGAAATATTTTCCAATGACAATAATAGGATTTTAGGGCTGAAGGTGTTCTGTAAATCTGAAGGGCTCTAGGTAAGTAAAGTCAAAGCCCTTTGATTTGCAATCCCCTCCTCTAAACTTTCAGACAGATGGCAACAACTTAAGTTGAATTAGAACATTGGAATGCTGGAAGCTCCATTGAAAACAATGGAGTGCTGCGGGCTTTTACAGGCCGGTAAAAGCCCGCAGCGCCAACATTCCAATGTTAGCTTTGTTCACAGCAACAGCTGTGAACAAAGCCTCATGGAGCCCGAGGGGATTTTAATCCCCTCGGGCTCCGTGAACATATTTTTTTTTAATAGAACATTCTGCCCTGAGTGGCAGAATGTTCTAATAGCCTTAGAACCCGCCGTAGCGGGCTCTACCGGCTATTAAAGTCCCTCTCCCTTGTTAAATGCCCGAGCCTTCGGCTCGGGCATTTAACGCGGGGAGCGGGCCTTTAATAGCTGGTAGAGCCCGCTACGGCGGGTTCTAAGGCTATATTGGAACCTCATGGGACAAAGAGAGGATGGAGGGTTTAGTGTCTCCAAAGAGGACAAAGAGCTATTGATTTCATGAGCGGAAGCCATGATCTTCATTGCCAGTATTAGACCATAAATACCACATTCCCCTCTTCTGTCTGAATGCTCAATAACAACGTTATAATTGATAGAAAAGGAGGTAAGAAAGTTTCTGAGGTCATGGTATCAGTAGTGCATCTACTCCCCAGGTTCTTACTAGTGGATGTGTGGAGTAAATTCGAGATAAATGAGCATTCTCTAGGGATCCATAAAAGGGGTCCTGACCATCTGCAGATCATCTGAACAATGGCTGGTAAAAGAGGTAGATTTTGAGAAAAGTGAAACTTTTTGCCTGGAAGATCTACTTGAAAGTTGTCCAGACTCTTTATGTGGACTTCTTTTAAAGACAAGAGATGGTAACTGTTCAGTTTCCCAGCCGTTGTGCCAGAATGTCTAGGATTATTTTTTATCTTGCTTACCTTGGCAGATTATGAATGCACATGTCCAATCTCTCCAACATATGATGATTCAGGAAAAAACTAGATGAAGCATGACCAAATTATGGAAACAGACAAAGATTAACAGTGAGACGGAGGAATGACTTAAAAAGGCAGAATATGTTACATAAAGAAAGGAAGGTTCATTAAGACAAAGGGGTATGGAGAAACACACATTCCTTTTAGTATGGCATAATGTGATGTTTACTGCAATTGCCATGCAGCTGATGAGTAATAAAGTATGCCTTACCTAGAGGAATTCCATGTTTAGAAAAAATATATAGTTATGCCATCTCAGTGAAAATAAATGTATAACATGGACCAACAAAAAATGTAATTGAACAAAAATGTAATAATAAATTCAGAGTCATTCATTCATTAGTCCAGTGCAAAGGTCAAATTCCAGGTTGTAACTAGGCCTTAAAGAAATTTTGATTACACTAGCGTATTTCATGTAAATTCGGGAATTTCGTGTATGCTTGTTACGAAAATGTTCTGAAATTATGCCATTATCCCACATCACATAGGGGGTCATTCCAATGTTGGCGGGCGGCGGAGGCCGCCCCCAGAATTCCCCCCTCCGAAATACCGCGCCGCGGTCAAAAGACAGCGGCGGGTATTACAAGTTTTCCCCTGGGCTGGCGGGCGGTTGCTGAAAAACCGCCCGCCAGCCCAGGGGAAAACGACCTTCCCACGAGGATGCCGGCTCGTAATCGAGCCGGCGGAGTGGGAAGGTGCGACGGGTGCAGTGGCACCCGTCGCATATTTCAGTGTCTGCAAGGCAGACACTGAAATACTTTGCGGGGCCCTCTTACGGGGGCCCCTGCCGTGCCCATGCCATTGGCATGGGCACGGCAGGGGCCCCCAGGGGCTCCGCGACCCCCCCTACCGCCATCCTGTTCATGGCGGCTTGCCCGCCATGAACAGGATGGCGGTAGGGGGGGTCGGAATCCTCATGGCTGCGGAGCGCGCTCCGCAGCCATGGAGGATTCACACGAGCAGCGGAAAGTCGGCGGGAGGCCGCTGACTTTCCGCTTCTGACCGCGGCTGAACCGCCGCGGTCAGAATGCTCGTTGGAGCACCGCCAGCCTGTTGGCGGTGCTCCCGTGGTCGGTGGCCCTGGCGGCCACCGGCCGCCAGGGTCAGAATGACCCTCATAGTGTTTAGCATGAATAAATCGTTGCAGTAAATATTTACCGGGAATGTAAGTGAACCACAGAACACGAGTGACTGCTGTTAGTGGTGTTTTTATTTTTTGCACCATTTTTTACAGCAAAGTGAATCCTCGCTTACAAAAAATGACGAGCAGCACAGGGTAGACAAAGGGTGGACTCTCCTTGATCATCCTAAAATAATCTGATGTAATAAAAGTTTGGGTGCTATTATTGCGCAAAACACAGTGGTGTAAAAATACATATTTCACAGAGAATCATGAAATGAGGAACTATTTCACACTTCCCTGAGTAATTTGGAATTCATCATCATAGTGCCAGTGCCCAAACCACTATGAAGAACTTTACAATTGTAGGGCTACTGGGATTATGTGGCACGGAGGGCCAAAATATGGAGCAAGGTTATCTGCAAATATGTAATATAAAAATATACATAACCGGTTACAATTGTAACATGGTACTATATTGCCATCTCTGGGTTCCGGTTATATTTACAAACCACTAGCATTGTCGTTTATAATATCACCAGAACCCGTTGATGCTCAATGGAAAAGTGTGCAGATGACTTCAACTACCATAATGCTGGGGCGTTAGATGGGTAAAAAGACTATGCACTAAAGCATTATATAAGGAAAAAACACACATACTGCAGCTCACTCACTCTCATTGCCTTGCACCTGGAGTGCTTGATCTGATAGCTCAAACCCATTCCTCCCTGAAGAAACTGAAACCAGCAAAAACGATTTATAGAGGAAGCTGGTCACTTACAGTGCCAGATTCATTGATGGGATGACAACAATGTTCGGAAGTTATAAAATTCAACAAATCTCAGCAGTTTGACCTTTTCTTAATGAGAAAAAATAGTTTGGTGTTCCTCAGCATGGGGTTGAGGATGACGACCCAGCGTTGAAGTGTGAAGTTAGTTTGCAGACTATGGCCCTCATTACAAACCTGGCGGTCGGTGTTAAAGCCTGCAACAGGCCGGCGGTAAAAAAAATGGGATCACGACCACGGCGTAACCCCCAAAGCATACAGCCACTTTGACACACCGACCGTCATGGCAGTAGAAACAAACACCACAGCGGTAACTGCCAACAGCCAACAGCCAGACGGAAGACAATGTACTGCCCACTCCATCATAACCCTCTCATCCGCCAGATTTTCCGGGGTGGTACCAACGCCCTCAAAAGCACGGCGGAAACATTACGTGGAAGGGAAACCACTCACCCCTCGACACTGAACGAAGAATCAGGATGCCATGGAGCCCAAGCTGCAGGTCCTCCCCATGCTCGTGTACCTCCTCATCCACCAGGAGTTCCAACTGTGGCGGCGACAACAACGGTGAGTACTGCACCTAGGAGACAGGGGAGGGCGGGAGGTAAAAGAGAGTGGCACACACATGCCACACACCAACCCCCACCCCACCCTCACACACAACACCATACACACAAACACATGCAGCAACATTACTTTTACACCCTGTAACTCCCAGGAGGAACGCAAGGACAAAAGAAATAGAGTCAAATCATTGATATTTTAGAAATAGTCAGATATACGTAATAATTTGAAAAACAGTATTAAAAAAAATATACAATATGTACATAAGGCGGTACATTGTCCACTCAAAATGTCTGTGGTCCACTGGGCCAAAACTCATAGGCCAAGCCCATACTTGACTCCTGCCTCAATATGGAGAGAACACTGCAGGGGCATCAGGTCGAAAACACACAGGCACCTCAGGGGGATGGTGAAGAGGGGTGCACCTCAGCCGGAAGATGGGATAACGCCACTGCTCCTGGAGGGGCTCTATGCCCACAGCGATGTCCTGGGGAGTGAAAGGCCACAGTCTTTCAAGTGGGTGGTTTGCCCACTGCTTGCTCCTGGGGAGTGCAGAGCCACAGTCTCCCAAGTGGGTGGGTTGGCAACTGCTTGGTCCTGGGGAGTGCAAAGCCACAGTCTCTCAAGTGGGTGGGTTGTTTGCTGCTTGCTCCTGGAGAGTGCAAAGCCACAGTCTCTCAAGTGGATGGTTTGCCCACTGCTTGGTCCTGGGGAGTGCAAAGCCACAGTCTCTCAAGTGGTGCCTTCTTCACTGGTTCTGGAGGGGGCTTTGTGCCCAGTGTGCTTCATCCTGCCAAGGATAGGGTGAGTGGATGCCTTTCTCCACTGGTTCTAGAGGGGGCTTTTTGCCCAGTGTGCTTCATCCTGCCAAGGATAGGGTGAGTGGATGCCTTTCTCCACTGGTTCTAGAGGGGGCTCTGTGCCCAGTGATGCAACACTTGGGGTGTGGCAGTTCACAGTCCCTCACATGGGTGTCTGAGGCATGAGATTTTCAGAGACCAGGTTGCATGATAGTCCATGGAGACAGGGCTAGACTCCACCCGGCGACGGCTACCGCTACGGCTGCAAACTGGTGGAAGTGGCGGGGCTGGTGGGGGTGCTGCCAGTGGTAGAGGGAGGCTCCAGACCTTCTCCTGCAGCCTCGGACGGCTGCCCACTGGGGCTGCTGCCATTGGTGCTACTGTCAGCGGTGCAGGTGGCGGTGCTTGCGGCGGGGACTGTGGTGGTGCAGGTGGCCATGATGGCCGTGGCACAGGTGCCGATGCTGCCAGTGGTGGAGGGAGGCTTCATGCCTTCTCCTGCAGCCTTGGACGACTACCCACTGGGGCTGCTGGTGCTGACAGTAGTGGTGCTTGCGGTGGTGCAGGTGGTGGGGCCTGCGGCGGTGCTAGCAGCAGGGCTGCTGGCGGTGCTGGCCACGGTGCAGGTGGCGGTGCTGGCGGTTCTGCTGGTACACTCCAGGCCTTCACCTGCAGCCTCGGACGCCTGAAGTGCCTTGGCTGTTTTTTCTGCCCCTTCCTCACCTTGGCAGATGGTGGTGTGACCTTGGGTCTGGCAGCTGGAGTCTTTGAGGTGGCCTTGCTGGGTTGTTGTGGCTCCTTCCCCTTGCTGGATCCTGTTCCCCTCTTCACCTTGCCAGGTGGCGGAATGGCTTTGGACTTGGCTGGGGTTGGTGGCACACTGGCTGGGCTGATGGGTGCCTCTTTTGAGGCTTTGATAGCTGCAGGAACCACAGCGGATGACGATTTGGTGGCTGAGGTGCTGGCCTGGGTTCTGGCCACCCTGGCCCGAGGGGAAGGACGGGGGGAGGGGTCGGGAAGAGGTCAATGTTTGCCAGGAAAAGCTTTTTAGGGACACTGGGGCGGGATGAGGGAGAGGGTTTGGGAGTGGAGGAACAGGGAGTGGTTGTAAGAGGTGTCTGCTGAGTTTGTGTGCAGGTGCATGGGCTGGATGCTGTTGTGAGGTGGATGGCTGTTGGGTGGGTGGGTGCTTGCATTTGTGTACTTTGGGAGGAGGGGTCACAGACACACTGGGAGAGGACACAGGGGACGTGTGCATGGATGTAGGGGTGGTGACTGCCAGTGAGGGGTGTGAAGTGATGGGCGTGTTGGTGATGGAGGTAGTGGATGAGGATGTAGTGCATGCAGGTGTGAATGGAGACGCTACTGGGAGGGAGGTGGACGAGGAGGAGGGGGACACAGTGGAGGCAGTGGATGTTGGTATGCCTCCATGGGGATGGTGCTTGTGTGAGTGCCTGTGAGATGAAGTGTGGTGCTTGTGTTTGCCTGAGCCAATTTTGTTTGGTGATTTGGGTGAATGCTGGTCTGAAGGTGTGCTTGGGATAGGTTGAGGTTAAAGGAGAGTGGGACTGTGTAGAGGAAGTTGGAGGAGGGAGGCTAGAGACAGGGACAATGGCTGCCATCAGTGCTGAGGCCAGAGCCTGAAATGCTCTCTGTTGGGCCACCATGCCAGAGTGAATGCCCTCCAGGTATGCATTTGTTTGTTGCAAATGCCTCTCGACACCCTGGATGGCATTCAGTATGGTTAACTGTCCAACAGTGAGGGATCTCAGGAGGTCAATAGCCTCCTCACTGAGGGCAGCAGGGCTGACTGGGGCAGGGCCTGAGGTTCCTGTGGCGAATGAGATGCCAACCCTCCTGGGTGAGCGGGCACGGGAAACACGCTGAGGGGCTGCTGGGAGGGTGGTGCTGGTAGGGGGGATCGCGGCTGTACCTGTTGTTGGGGTGGGTACAGAGGTGTCCACCACCACCAGGGAGCTTCCATCGGAGGAGGAGTCCCTGTCTGTGGTGTCCCCTCTTGTCCCCATCGTGGTGCTCCCCTCGCCCTCCGTCCCATTGGTGCCCTCACCGTCTGTGGATTCGGCCTCCAGGCCCATGTGGGATGCAGCTCCCTCCGTCGCCGGTGCCTCTGCTCCTTCACCAGTTGATGCTAATGCACACAAGGACAGGGTGACAAAACAAAAAGGGGGGGAGAGACAGAGGATACACTTGATCAGTGTCAGCAACAACACTACCGTTGGCGTGCACAACTCACAGGGAGCAGCCCTATGCATTAGACCATGCACTACCAGTTACTAAGATAGTCACCAGCCCATGGGGTACAATGCCTAACGCCATTAGCTTCACACCTGAAACCCACAGGACCCTGCCCAGTAGTAGATGAACACTAACACTATTTGGGGTGGAGTGCTTCAGAGCCTGCCCAACAAGGGACCTATCCTGCCATGTTCGACCTGGCCTAGGGGCACCCACAGCCCACATCCATTTCCCAGGTAAACCTTAATGCATGCAAAATCATGATTCTGAATCTGTACTCACCCCCTTGTGGCTGCTGTGATGCCTTCAAGCGCCCATCCAACTCCGGATAGGCCACCGCCAGGATGCGGAACATCAGGGGGGTCAGGGTACGACGGTGTTTAGCTTTCACTAATGACCGAGCTGACAAAAATGCACTTCTTAGTTTAAAGAAGACATTTATTATTACTTTACCACCAGGTTCCTGAGAGAGGAGATTAGTAGGTTGGAGGCATACGTTTAAAAGTAGTCACAGCAATGATAGGAAAATATATCAAAGTGATTCTCAACTGCAATATACACAGCAAATATATGTGATTATATTATAGCATCAAGCAAAGAATAAAAGCCAAAATTCATCACCGTAGGGCCTATCACTGCTTGTCATCTTTCTCATGCCAGCAAGTTGATGACCCCTGTTCAACTTCGAGAAAGAGATTTTCCACCCTCACGGAACAGGTCAGGCAGTTGACGTCCACTCTTGACTGAAGTCTCGGAAAATTCCCCTCACTGCTGCCCAGGGACACCTTTTATAATATTCAAAACATGCTGGCAACTGTAGATTAGAGTTGGAAGAAACAAGCGTCGAAAGTTGGCCAAGTTTTCAAGACTGCCTCTCCCAAGGCCGAAAAACGCAAAATATGCGCTTCCTTATCATGCTATCGTGTTCGGTCCGAATAACACAAGCTTGGTGTACATGTGGAAAAACACAGCTTATCTGCAATGTCTCAACTGCAATGTCTAACCCCACGATAAAGCCAATAGGCAGCTAAACTGAATCCAAACTGTAATGTCTAACGCCATGTTAAAGCCAATAGGCAGCTAAACTGAATACAGAATAGAATGTCTAACGCCATGTTAAAGCCAATAGGCAGCTAAACTGAATACAAAATGTAATGTGCTACTGGTGAACAGTGAACAACTAATATGCACAGTGGAGAAACAAAAAGTCAGTGGTCAAACATAATTATTTTCACTAAAGATGGGCACCCCTTCCGCGTTGGGAGGCCAGCCCCAGCTGGGCTTCTGCCGTCTTCCTTGCCCAGCGGCGCAGGTCCTCCCACTGTTTGCGGGAGTGGGTGTTCCGCCTGTCAAAGACCCCCAGGTTCCGCACCTCCTTGGTGATGGCACGCCAAATACACTTTTTCTGATGGGCGCTGACCTGCATGGAAAAAGACAGCAGAAAAGGGCATTACTTAATCGTCCAGGCCGTCACACACATGGTCCACCAGATCCTTCCAATCCCCTGACGCACATACATTGACCACCATACATGCCTCACCCTGGCCAGGACGCCTCAGCCCCCCCTACATGTGGCTTACACACACAGCAATCCATACATTCATGGCCCAAGCATCATGCTCACAGTGTACTCACCAGTTTATCTGGAGGCCCGTAGAGTAACATGTACTGGGGTAGGACCCCATCCACCAGTTTCTCCAACTCCTCTGCAGTGAAGGCAGGGTCCCATTCCCTAGACACATGAGCCATTGTCGCTTCCAGACACAGGTCACAGCAGCACTTGCAGTGTAGGTCCTCTCCTGTTGAAGGTCAGGTAGAAAGTGAGTGAACAGACAGAAAATGGCGGTCACGTCCGCAGCGGTGCATACCGTCACCGCCGGCGTACATCGCCATTGGCTCCTGGAACCCATAGGGCTCATTGATAACCATTGGGAAGTTGAGCGCCGGTCGTAGACCGCCAACCGCAACGGCACACAACGCCAGCGAAATTACCTCATTTCCACTTGTCCCTCCTCACATGTCAGGCAGCCACATTTCAGGGGGGCACAGGCCATGGCACCTAACTGTGTCACAGCAGACATTGGCACAGCAACTGACTCTCAGATTCACATACAGGTTCTGAAAAGTAAAAGATGCATCATTTTTTCAATTGATGTGTGAATAAGACCCTCTGCTCACCGTTTTCCTTCATAGGCTTCTGCCGCTGAGGATGAATATGAGTTGGTGACATCCTCTGGTGTACAGACCCCTGGTGGACCTTGCGACAATGGAGGACAGACACATTATCCTAACCTACAGACTTGATCGGGCCACAATCCAATAACTGCCCAATTGGAGCCAGACCTGATGTTAGCTATCTACCAGCCCACAGGTATCCCCCTTCTAGTGCAGGTCCTGTCAGTGCTCCATTTCCTGGCAAGTGGTTCCTTCCAAACAACAGTGGCCATGGCATCAGGAATGTCTCAGCCAATGTTCTCACACGTGTTGACCAGAATGTTGTCAGCCCTGCTGAAACACATGCGCAGCTACATTGTATTCCCCCAGGTGGAGGATTTGGCCACAATGAAAGCTGACTTTTACGCCCTGGGACTTATCCCCAACATCATGGGTGCCATTGATGGTACACATTCAGCATTTGTCCCACCCCGGAGAAATTAACAAGTGTTCAGGAATAGAAAAAGCTATCACTCTATGAATGTGCAGATGGTGTGTTCGGCGGACCAGTACATCTCCAATATGAATGCCAGGTTTCCTGGCTGTGTGCATGATGCCTTTATCTTGAGTAATAGCAGCATCCCATATGTGATGGGCCAACTCCAGAGGCACCGGTGTGGTTAATAGGTTAGCCCAAGGTCACCACCCAGTATAAGTTTGTGTCTGGGTATGTGGTTGTATGTGACTAACAGGTATCCCTCGATATTTGCAGGTGACTCTGGTTACCCCAACCTCTCACGGCTACTGACCCCAGTGAGGAATGCCAGGACAAGGGCAGAGGAACATTACAATGAGGAACATGGGTGAACAAGGAGGATCATTGAAAGGACCTTTGGCCTCCTGAAGGCCAGGTCCTGATGCCTCCATCTGACAGGTGGATCCCTGTACTACTCACCCAAGAAGGTGTGCCAGATCATCGTTGCATGTTGCACAACCTGGCCTTAAGATGACAGGTGCCTTTTCTGCAGGAGGATGAGCCTGGAGATGGTCTTGCGGCAGTGGTGGAGCCTGTGGACATTGAGGAAGAGGATGCAGAGGAAGAAGATGTGGACAACAGAAGTAATATAATACAGCAGTACTTCCAGTGACACACAGGTAAGACACTGTAACTTCACTTTACATTTCAGTTTTCTGTTGGACATTGTACATGGCAGCCTGATTTCCCTATGTTTATGCCCAGTTAATGTATCCATGGCATCTCTACTTTCAGATCTCTGAGGCCCACTCTGGCTCCTGGTATGTTTACTGCTGCCCACTAAAGGTCATACCAATGTATAAATGACCGTATAAATGACTTGCAAAGTTTTCAGAATGTAGTACTAATACATGATTCAATCATTTGACAGACTCAAGATTAGTATTTGTTCCAAGAGTGTTTATTTAAGTGCTCATACGTAAAGGGGGATGTCCAATGGCCTGGGGGTGATGGTGAGTTTGAGTTTATGAATTTGTAAAGCGCATAGCTACCCTAGGGCGTCCCAGCGCTGAGATACGTGGAGGCTCCCAAGAAGGACAGAAGAGAAAAAAAGGAGAATTAAGGCAAAGAATTGACAGCAAAAAGAATTGTTTTTAACTTCTTCCTAAATAAGCGTTCGGAAGATTTGTGTCGGAGCTCTAAAGGAAGGGAGTTCCATAGCCGAGCAGCTTTCACAGTGAAGGAATTACCTCCCCAAGATCTCTTAAATTGTGCTATGTAGACTTGCCGGGAGGTAGATGAACTCAGAAGTCTGGCATGGGCATAGATGGAAAGACAATGTCTAAGAAAAAAGGGACCCCTGTCATGTAGGGCTTTATGGACCAGGCATAAGGATTTAAGTTGAATACGTTGTTTTATAGGCAACCAATGAAGTGTTGCAAGTTCTGGCTTGGCGGACAGATGCCTAGGTAGATTAGTAAGCAGCCTAGCTGCGGCATTCTGCACAAGTTGGAGTTTCCTTATCACGTAATCTGGAGAACTAAGAAACAAAGAATTGCCATAGTCAAGGCGGGAAAGAATCAGTGCCTGAACGAGGATTCTTTTAGCCCTGGGTGGAAGAAGATTAAAAATCTTCCTAAGAGATCTCAATATGCCAAAGCACGTAGACAAGACCTTTTTAGACTGGATTTCCATAGTGAGACGGGGCCCAAGCCAGAAACCAAGGCTCTTGATATGAGCCTTAGGAGGAGGGAGGCTACTGAAAACCTCTGAATAAGAAGTTAGAGGAGAAGCAGGAGGGCCATTACCTACAATCATAACTTTGGATTTTCCATCATTAAATTTCAATTTAGGTAAGTTCATCCAGTTGGCAATATCTGCCAAACAGCAAGAAAGGCTGGCGGAGGAGGAATGCCCAGTGCTAGTAAGGGATACTACTAGCTGAGTAACATCAGCATAGGTGACCATGGAAAGATTATGGGGGGAGACCACCTTCGCTAAGGAAGATAAATAAATATTAAATAGAGTTGGGCTCAGAGAGGAGCCCTGAGGGACTCCACAGATACAGGAAAGATATCAGAGAAAAAAGAGCGGTCTAAAACTTGAAAAGATCTTCCTGTGAGAAAAGAGGAAAGCCACGCAAGAGCAATGGCTCCTATCCCCATCTTAGAGAGTCTGTGACAGAGGAGGTTATGGTTGACAGTATCAAATGCTGCACTAAGATCAAGTAATATAATAGCAGCATGGCCTCCATGGTCCAGAAGTTGCCTGGCAGATTCATTGACTGCTAAGAGAGCAGACTCAGTACTATGCTGGGCTCTGAAGCCCATCTGAGAGCAATCCAAGAGTTTCTAGTTCTCCAGATAACTTGTCAATTGATGGTTAACATGCTTTTCCAGGACTTTTGCTAGGATGGGAAGAAGTGCAATAGGCCTATAATTATCTAGAGAAGCGGGATCCAATTTGGGTTTTTTGAGAAGGGGTTTAATAATGGCATGTTTAAAAGACAAAGGCAAAGTGCCTGAAGACAAAGAGTGGTTTACATTTTTTGTCAATGGGGGAACGATAATGTCTGAGGCCAACAGCAGAATGGAAGGAGGGGCCTGATCAAGAGGGGAACCAGATTTGATATTAAGAAGTAAATTAACTACCAGAGTATCTGTAAGGGGTTAAAAAACACTTGATACAGTACTCGGGACAGACATATCAGTTGACTGAAGATCCAGGGATTCTTGGGAAGAGGCAGAGGAAAATGAAGAATATATTTTGATAACTTTGTCCCGGAAATGAGTGGCTAATGAATTACTCCGTTTAATAGATGCCTCTATAGGGGAGTCAGTTTGAGAAACCAAAGTCAGTTCCTTGAAAATCTGAAATATTGCTTTGTGGGAATTGGAGGATTCTTCTATTGTCGTACTATAGTATGTCACCTGAGCTGCTTTAATATTCTGATGGTAACATCTGATGGCTTGCCTATAGGCTTCTTTAGAGGGAAGACTATAGTTCTTTCTCCAAATTCTTTCAAGTTTGTTACAGTTCTTTTTGAGTTGTAACAGAAGGGGTGAGAACCATAGGTTAGTCTTATGAGTGGGCTTCTTTAGTCTAGTTTTAATGGGTAAGACGGAGTCTAAGGAGGTAGAAATCCACTTATTGAATGACTCTGCAGTGATCAACGATGAATGAGAAATACAGAGCGCCTTATGCCAATCTGTGGGAACTAACTTTGACCAGATATGTCCTGCTGTTTTAGTCTTAATATGAGCACCTGGGGTGTGATTGTATGAGAGAGAAAAGGACAGGAGGTAGTGATCTGTCCAGGGCAGGGGCAGAGGAGTAAAAATCATAAAATCAGGGACATTGCTGAAAATCAATAGTGTGGCCTTCAAGGTGAGTGGGATCGCTAGAATATTGTACCAAATCCAAAGCAGTCAGGGAGGCTAGTGAGGATTTGGCAGTAGGACAGTCTACATTCTTGGAATGAATGTTAAAGTCTCAGAGAATGGTGAAGTTGGGAGAATTACGAATGAGACTGGCTGCGGCATCTTGTAAGGATTCTAAGAAATTAACACAAGAGCCTGGAGGTCAATAAAGAAGACTACCAGAGAAAGTGAAAGTAGGTGATAAGTAAAGTGTAAAGGTCATGCTCTCACACCCTGCGATATTAAATGATGAAGCGACACATTCAATTGCCATCTTATGAATGATAGCAATACCGCCCCCCCTTGTGTGGGGTCTACCCACATGAATTATAGAGTAAGTGGGTGGTAAGGTTCTACAAATATCAGCAGATGAATTATCTGTCAGCCATGTTTCAGTAAGAAATAGTGCATCAGGTTGGAGATCTTCTAACAGGGTGTAAAAGTGTAAATAGTGTGTTGGTAGAGAGCGACAATTAAGCAGGAACATTCTGCCCAAATGATTAGAGGAGTTTGTAAGAGAAGGGGAATTAATGGGTTTTCAAGGGCAATTAAGGCATACTGAAAGGTTGCAAGAACACAGAGTGTTAGAGAGGCACTCACCAGTCATAAAAGATTTAGGTGCAGGTGATGATAGAAAGGGGTGGATGGGCCTATCAATATCCAGAGGAGCTGCATTTCTGGGCTCTGGGCTCGTCTGGGCGCGGACGGGCGCAGACGGGCTTGCCTCTGGCGTGCCTCGGGCGCGCCAGCTGTGCGGCCGACAAACAGCAGGCTTTAACTCCCCCATCAGGGGAAGCCTGATGCCGGGTACACCAGCGGCTAGACCGCGAACAAAAATGGCAGCCGAAAATGGCCTCTCAAGTAAAAAAGTGGAAAGTAAGAATGGAGACTGCCGGACCACTGAACACGGGAACCGGAAGCTCCTATGTGAAGAGAAACTGCCCCACAATTACTATGCCCACAAAACATAGATGTCCCCAAAAGCACCAGAACAATTAAAATAGTTAAAGCAAGCTAAAAACATAAAAACAACAACTATTTAAAAAGACCGACTGTGGAGGAGTCACGTACGTGGAGGAATGTCCAATTAGAGTCCAGTCTCTTGGTATCACAGGTGCATTGTCCAATGGGGCATGGGAAGGGGAGTAATGGCAGTTCAAGGGGGACAGAGTGACAGGGTGACAGAGTGGGACAGAAGGGTGACAATCAGGAGAGTCTTATTTCCTGGTGTGGTTCTTGGCAATGTTCTCTGGCTTCCGCCTGGATCGCAGGGACCAGTTGCGGGGTGGTTCTCCTTCTGCAGGGGGTGGGGTGCTGGTGGCCTGTTGTTCCTGTGGCGGGGCCTCCTGTCCACTAGCGCCGATGGAGGTGGAGGGCTGTTCATCGGTGTGGCTAGTGTCAGGGGCCCGTTGGTGTGCCACTGCCTCCCTCATAGTCTTGCCCATGTCTGTCAGCACCCCTGCAATGGAGACCAGGATGGTGTAGATGCTTTTGATGTCCTCCCTGATCCCCTGGTACTGTCCCCCCTGCAGCCGCTGGGTCTCCTGCAACTTGTACAGTATCGGGCCTGTCCTCCCCCTGTCCTCCCCCTGTCGCACAGCAGTCCTCCCAGTTTCCCTGTTGTCCTGTGCCTCTGTCCCCTGAACCGTGTGCCCGCTGCCACTGACCCCAGGTCCCTGATTGTCCTGTGTTTGTGGGGTTGCCTGGGGTCCCTGGAGTGGTGGACACACTGCTGACTGATGTGTTCTTGGGACAGTGGCATGGGCCCGCTGGGTGGGTGCTGTGCTGGTCTTTCCTGAGGGGGGAGGCTCTGTGGTGGGTTGGGACTGTGCCTGGGTACCCGACTCTCCAGAGGTCCCTGATGGGCCAGGTTGGTCATTGTGATCCAGGCATGCAGAGCTGCTGTCATCACTGTGGGCCTCCTCTGGGGGGGACTGGATGTTGGTGGCAACTCCTCTCCGGTGATGTTGAGTAGGGGTTCTGTGGGGTTGAAAATGCAGTGTTATTGTATATGCGTGTGCCATCTTGTGCATGGGTATGTTTCCCTCTATGGTTGTTATTAGCAAGGCAGCTTTGGCTTGTATGAGTTGTGCTTGGTTTGGCTGAGTGATTGTCAGTACTGTGCATGCTGTGGTGATGGGTGTCCATGCATGTCTGTGAAGATTTCCTCCACCATGACCCTTGGGTCCTACTCTGAAAACCTGGGGTGTCTTTGGGGTGCCATGGATGTGGTGTGAGTGATATGTGTGAGGATGTGTGGGGTGATGATGTGTTGTGGTGTGTGGTGTGAGGTGCGTGGGTGGTGTATGGGTGATGTTGTTCTGTGGCTCAGATTGAGTGAGGTGCTCCTGGCTTGTGTCTCTCTCTGTTGGCAATCATTTTGTTTTGTGGAAAGGGCTGAGGGTAATGTGGGTGTGTGTTTTATATTGGATTGGGTGTGTGGTTGTGGTGTGTGTATGTATGTCAGTTGTGTGTAGTTTGAATTGTCCAATGTGGTGTAGTTTTGTAAGTGTGTGTGTATTTTTAGTGCAGCAGTGTGTACCGCCAATGGTTTACCACGGTTGAAAGACCGCAGCAGCGATTCGTGGGTCCTGATACTGTGGGCGTATTCCTGTTGGCGTAACGGTGTGGGTTTTGGTACCACCAATTTATGACTGACCTTTGGTCTGGCGGACTTGTGTGGGTGTCTGTATAGTGGCAAATTTCTCAGTGTTGGGTCATAATACCTGTAGCGGTATTCCACCTCGGTCACAGTATCTTGGTGACATTTACCACCAGGGTTGTAATGAGGGCCTATATGTTCCATAGCAAGGGAGCTTTTTGTTTTGTTTTGTTAATATATTAGGCGCCGAGGGACAAATCTTCATGAAACTTTAAAAAAAAGTTCACCCACTTCAGCTCCTTCCTGGAAAGGTTTGGGCCACCTGTGAAGGGGGGGCTTAGAAAAAAGGGGGCCCAAAACACTTTTCGCCCATGCAGTTCCAATACGGAAAAAAGAACTGTGATACAGAAAAAAAAACATCTGAACAGAATTACACCAAATGTTACAGAAAGCTAGATTTTTTTGTGTGATTTAGGGGCCTGATTACGGGTTTGGCAGTTAGACAGTCAGACCGCTCTGCTGGCAGTCCTAAAATGACCGCTGCGCAGGCGGCTCCCTGACTGCCGTATTATGAAGCAAAGAGGCAGAACCGCCACTCACCATGCAAAAAAGGCAGACCGCCAGCGGCGCAGCAGCTTGTGTCTAGGCGACCGACCTCCAGTGCCGTCAGTGCCACAGCCAACCACAGAGCTTATTACAAACACAGTTGCTGTGGTGGTCTCCTCGTAGTGGTTAGCCAATGGTGGTTGACCACCGCGTACCCGTCCAGCAAAGTAACAGATAAATGCACGTTGGATGAATTAAAAAATAATACAGCTGACACACATTGGTCCAGTGGACACACCTGCATATCACAGACCACACATACAACAATCCTTTGCATTTCCACAGGAACCAAAGAACCCCGACAATTGTTTGTTTATACTACATAGATGAGCCACCCATTTTTTCACCATTCCACAAGGCACCCAACACACACTTTTGCCATTCACTCCGGACGGCTGACAACTCACTGCTGCAGCCCTCTCTGACTCTGACAGCATTTGTCTTTAATCTACTTAATTCTTAACTCCAACGTCACCTCACCTGTCCCACCTGCTTGACCTGCTTTACTTAGCCCAGGATAATTTGGCCATACAGCTCCACACAACAGTATATAGCGCTATATGACAGACCAAGGGCACCAACCATTTTGAGACTAGCTGAAAATTGGCATTGCAAAAGACTTAAATGGACAAAGGGGCAGGCACTTAAGCATCTGAGTGTTTAAAACATCCTAGCCCCGAAGTAAGTAAAGGAAGTCAAGGCAAGCCAAGCTAAGCCAAGCCAGGCATTTAAACAGAACAGAACAAAGCAGAATAGACAAAGGTAGTGGACACCATGCCTAAAAGGAAAGCCCTTCTTTGCAAAAATCCAACTGAAACCTTACCAGACATCTTGTTTACGCCCCCATTCTCCTCGCCCTATGGGGATTCCATTGCCCTGACCCCCTGAATAAATTGGGAAAACAGGACTCACCGGGTTCAGAGGGTCAAGAGGACTCAGAAAGGGCAGGGCCTGTCCAGCACGGTCCAAAATCGACACCAACAACAATACCAACAACTCCCTCTACAGCCAAAACAGATAAACTAACATTGACTTTGGGAACAAATCCAATGGCCTTCTCTGTAGAGAAGGCCCCTTTCCCTTGGGGTCGCTCGAGGGGGCAGATTTAAGATTATTTTATTAAGGTCCCACAGATGGACTACCTTGTCCCCTGCTCTTCTGCTTCTGCCACTGGTGACATAGAGGCTCTGAAGAGACTCAGCAAACTGTGGGATCTGCTAGTTCCAAGGGACAGGCACTTACACGGTGACATCCTCGAACATCATACTTCTGCCCATGTCTACATGAGACCTGGACGAGCCAAATGACATGAAGGCTCTGACCCGACACTCTGTCAAGCCATGTTGGATGTAATGAGGTGATGGTCCCCTCAGGAGACCAAGTTCTATCTCAGATGCAGTGAGTCTTTAACTCAAAGAGGATACCAATTTTGGCACTAACTGTCTCCACACAATACCTGTCTCAGCACAAATCCATAGCAGTGAGCCACTGTTTATCCCTCTGCTATCTCAGATTCCAGTGAAGGTGGTGACGCCTTCCTGATCAGTTCTTGGCAACACTGGGGGTGCAAATCGAAGCACAACTTCGAAGAATCTCTAGCTCAATCCCCCGCACTCAGAAGGGGTATAAACACAGGAAACATTAATCCAACCTTGAGCAGATCCCTTGGTTCCGCTGAATCTGACCCCATTGGCTCTTCTAGCCATCACCCTGCCTTTCCATCCTAACTCAGCACTAGCAAAGCCTCCCTAGCTTGAATTAGTTCCAAACAGGATACAATGGCTTACACTCGGCTGTGGTAATCACAAAAAATTGAACTCAAAATTGACTTATTGCCATCAATGGCCTCATCTTTAGCAGATCTGGACCGTAGATTGATCACCATGGAGTCCTTCTCAGGGTCAGCAATGCTAGCTGATCAATGTTCCTACTCACCTCTGATTAACAAACTTTGTGCCCTAGCGCCTTCTTGCGCCACATTAGTGTCATTTGTTTGATGCTATGTGGCACAACAAGGAACAAATGGCGGTGCCATATTTAAAAAATGGTGCAGTGCATGCATTGCGTCCCTTTGCAACCCCTTGCTCTACAATATGCCAGCACAATGCATAAAAGTATACGAGGTGTTCCAGTGTTAGAAGGCCCACAAAAATGGCGCAATGAAATCTATAAGGTTTTATTGCACCATTTTTGGTATCATTTTTAACACTTGTTCAAAACAGGTGTTTAAATGACGCACCAATTGGAATCAATGGGCCTTCTTGCACTTTGCTCCACTAGCATCAAAATGTTTGACGCTAGTGGAGCAAAGCACCACAATAGGCCAAACATGCGTCATGGACCCATGGTGTCGTTAGGTGGAGGTGAGGGGGTGTGCAATAAATCTAGCACTTCAGTACTGATGCACCTGATTCTTGTAAATCTGGGCCTAAGTTCCTTGCCTGAAATCCTTTTGAGCCTGGTGGACAGTGTGCACACCTCATTCAGTCTCTTGTGAGAAACTAGCAGCAACCAAGCAAATCTGGTAAAACAAAACCAACAGTCACTGGTACTGACAGATAGCAAAAGAGGAGCCTGCACAGTGTGTCCTCCACCATAACCTCATTACAACAATCCTTCCACTGCAGATGGGAATCAGCCAGTGGATATGGCACCAACCTGGGAATCTCTTCAGGAGGTCCAGCAGCCTATGAACCATGTGGCAATTAGTCCCACCATTATGTTAACTAGTCCCTCCACTATGAAAGGAATGGTAGAAATCAGTGCCCAGCAGCAAACACCCCCAGCTTCTCAGTCCAGTACGAGTGTCCTGCAGTTATCAAGGAGGGGAAAAAAGAAACTGAAGAAACAATAAACCTCTCAACATGAAGAGCTCAGACAGCTGAGCCCTCCGCAAACCACCACAGGGGTCTAGAGGGTGACCTGTCAAAAGTCTTTCCAATCTTCACAAAGGCCTCTCACTCTTTAAAGGAAGCAAACTCCGTTCCCTCCAACTGTCAACTAGAAATGTCGGCAAACATTATCTCTCTGAAGTCTCCCATGGAAGGTGCCCCATGAGGATACTCCATCAGAGGGGTAACTGGGATGCCCAACCATAAGGAAAATACGGCCTCCATAGGGCACAGCCAAGATCAGGTCCTAAGGTCTTCTGAACAAGAATTAGGACTCTTGGCCCCTTGTCCTCCAACTCAAGGGGCAGAAAATGAAACTGTTTCTGCTTCCCAGGAAAGTAGAGGCATTATAGACATCATACCCTAAACTTCAGCCGTCAACATACCTTCTTTGGTAGCACAAACGAGCAAGGTCATAGAGACAACTTCATTATACCCTGCAACGAGCCCACTCATCCTGGCAGAGGCAAGTGCAGGACAAGATCTGGTACCATAGGGGGTGAGGCCATAGGATGCAGCCCCCATATCAGGTGCCGACCGAATGTGCCTAACAAGCCCCCCACCTGGTTCAGTACAAGATAAGAGTCTGGGCAATATAAAGACAACAAGTATGACATCACAGCAGATTGCATAAGGAGTACACAGTACGGCCATCGCCCTTGGCCCACTGGGCACTGACTGTCAGGGATGGAACTATTGCGCCCAGAAATTATTTGTTTAACAGAACAGGCTTTGGCTACCAGTGTGATCCCCAACATTGGCGGGTCCTTGACTGGGACCCTCAATGGTACAACCTCCCCCCAACTTCAAATATCTGGACACGAATGGCATGCAAGGCCTCCAATTAGTCAGCTGCCAGCCCAGGAGACACTGGACACTGTGAGAATCTGGTCACCGGGCTCTGGCCCGACAAGAGTTCCACTCAGCGACAGTAAGGCGAGGTGTAATATCTCAGCTGAAGCTGGGAACTGGACAATCAGGCAAGCAGTTCACGTACATTTTCAACCTCAGGGGCACAACCAAAACACTGTCAGCTCCACCAGAACTGGCCTTTATCCCGTTGTACACTCCAAAAGGCGCGCACAACACCTTAAACAGAGGGAACCTGATGTGTCTGTTTCAACATGTCCCTAACCTGAAGCACCTAACCACAGCCGATCTAATCACGGTGAAGTTTGCCCGAATCTTGAGTAGAGGCTCATCAGACATCACAATCAGAACATGGTGCAGCCCGGCCATTCTGGAAACAATCATGGGTGAAGCAAAGAGCTTTGGGCAATGGGGGATTAACTTGTCAAAACTGCCTGCCCCAAAGCATCCTTACGTACGTCTGCCATCCAACTCCTCAACAAATAAACCAAATGTCTTGAAGAGGGCTTTGGGCCAATTCATGACTGGCTCCCACAAGCAACAAAAGCCACAAACTTTCTGGAAATTTCATTTTTTCATAATACAAGAAATGTATGCCATGTGGAAACAGTAACAACGATAGGTGAGGCACCTTTGACAATCAGACTCACTGCAACCAATGGGATCATTCTTAGCCAACCAAGTCATGACAGTTCAATGCCCCAGAACTCAACTTTGGTGCACAGGTTGACCATCACCTCATGTAATGTGGCCGGTCTAAGTAAGTTCCATACTGAAAATCAAATCTGCCATGGTTGCCTCAAGCCACAGCGACATAATCTGCCTGCAGAAAACTTGGGAATTAGCTCCCACGTGGATCCCCGGCTAATATGAGCTGTTCAAGCCGGCATGGCAGGCAAATCAGTTTGATCGCCCTACCGGCGGCCTATCCATCTACATCAGACATACACCTAAGATCACAGTGAGCCCACTGACCCACTCTCATCCCGCTGTGCAAGGGGCACTGATCCATGGACTAACTCACCACCATACAAATTTACCTCTGCTATTGGTAAACTGCTATAAGTACCCACAGAAAGCATGCAAATCCAGCATATGTGCTGTCCACTGCAATTTTTTGGAGTCGCTGCTGCTTACGCATTCCTCCCACAAAATAGTGCGGCATGGAGATTTCAACATTAGGGGCCTGGGGCACAGCTCGACAAAATTGGGAAGCGGCAAAGAGCAAGAGCTAATGCGTGACTTTCTCTCCACTTTCAAACTCACCTCACCGACGCAGGCAATCAAACACTGGAATTCTAACATCTATCTCCCGGGCACGTACAAGGGTGTGTCAATAATAGGTTACATCTTTTTGTCGGAATCGCTATCAAACAATCTTCTCAGCTTTGAGATCAGAAGCAGGAATGAAAGCGACCACAACCCATTGATAATCTCGGAATTGCCCCAGCGACCCGGCACTTAGCAGTGGGGTTGTCAAAACAGACTGAAGAACTCAACTCAATCAGGTGGATCAAATGGAACCCACTGACTTCTCCAAGGTAATAAACTGGCTTCAGAAAACACTGGCCAGCTTCAACCCCTGCGAAGGGGCCAATGGGCTGGAATGACATAATCTGGTCACTGACATGAAGGCAACTCTGCAGCCTGGCAAAAGGCATTAGCACAGCCATTGTGGGCATTCCACTGGGGGAGCAATCCACATTTCAACAGATCCATCATTTACTCACACTATAAATTGAGATCTACTCTGATGCAACACAGGACAAATCCTACACCTGAATCCACCAAGCTAATTATTAATATGAGGAAAAAACATAAATAGCTTTCTTCGGAATGCAACAAGGCCACTGAAGACAGACACTGGCTGAAGCTGCATAACCTTCTTCATGTAAGAGGCCTAGTGCAGTTCTGGAACTTCGTTAATAAGCTGAAATAGTCCTTTGCAGGCAGAACTAACGGGGTTTCAGGAAACATCTGGGCAACGCACGTCACCGCATTGTATTCAGCCCACACAGCTCAATCTGTGGCCAAAGAAACCCAAGAAAACTCAACTCAAATCTCAATCCAGCAGCCGGCTTTTACTTTGGGGGAGGTCACTGAGCCCATTAAGATAAACTAAAAGGACAGGGCTACAGGTCCAAAAGGCATTCCCACAGGAGTTTTCAAATGTGCCTCATGGGAGTGGCCACAGATTCTTATCCCGCTCTTCAATCCGTCTTTTCTTTCTGCAAATATACCAGATGCATCGAGGGGCTCCATGCTATGCCCGATCTTCAAGAAACGGTATCCCACAAACCCAGAAAATTACTGTCTGATTGCCCTTTTAGACCTCGAGGCGAAAGCTTACGCACAACTTCTTTTGAAGCAACTGGAGGACTGGGTCATTGGCAAAGAGATTCTACCTTTCTTCCAGACATGGTTCAGAGCTTTGGTTTCAACCATCGAGAACATAGGGGGGTCATTCTGACTTTGGCGGGCGGCGGAGGCCGCCCGCCAAAGTTCCGCCGTCAGAATACCGCTGCGCGGTCAGAAGACCACCGCGGTAATTCTGAGTTTCCCGCTGGGCTGGCGGGCGACCGCCAGAAGGCCGCCCGCCAGCCCAGCGGGAAACCCCCTTCCATGAGGATGCCGGCTCTGAATGGAGCCGGCGGAGTGGAAGGGGTGCGACGGGTGCAATCTGCTTGGCAGACACTGAAAATCTTGGTGGGGCCCTGTTAGGGGGCCCCTGCAGTGCCCATGCCAGGGGCATGGGCACTGCAGGGGCCCCCAGGGGCCCCACGGCACCCGTTACCACCAGCCAGGTTCTGGCTGTCAAAACCGCCAGAGCCAGGCTGGCGGTAAGGGGGTCGGAATCCCCATGGCGGCGCTGCCTGCAGCGCCGCCATGGAGGATTCCCCAGGGCAGCGGGAAACCGGCGGGACACCGCTGGTTTTCCGTTTCTAACCGCGTCGGTACCGCCGCAGTCAGAATGCCCATGGATGCACCGCCAGCCTGTTGGCGGTGCATCCGCGGTCGTTGGCCTGGCGGTAGTCTACCGCCAGGGTCAGAATGACCCCCATAGTCTCCCTGCCTGTGCTTGCCCAATGGGCTGCCTCCCGTAAGCATCTGCCCCTCTTTTGATGCTTTATAGATTATAGTGAAGCTTTTGACAAGGTAGACCTCACCACCTTATAGAGGAAGCTCGTGTCACGGGGGATTCAAGCAAATCTTCTCCAAGCGATCATCTCACTCTACTCCAGAGGTCTTCAATCTGGGGGTCGGGACCCCCAGGGGTGCCGTGGAGACCTGGAAATGGGGTCGCACATTCCCCCAGCTGATCCTTAAAATGCCTCAGCTGAACTTTAATTTGAGTCTCCTGTGCTGTGAAAGCCGCACAGACAGCTAAGGAGACTTTCAGCCCAGGGCTTCTGCTTCCTGAATGAAAACCAAATGTGCTCTACGAGCTGATCTGCAAATATAAAGGGTGCATAGGAGCAGCTTTAAATGATCAAAGCTTTGTGAGGACAAACATTTTTTTTGTTGTTGAGGGGTGGTGTGAAGAGTTAACAACTGAGCTGTGAAGTGCATGCTTTTAATTGTAATTGCATTTCAACAGTGCTCATTTCACCTGGAGGTGTTGAAGGGACAGCTATTAAAAAAAGAGGTATTGCATATGCTCTGATATTACTTAAATCAACATTTTGGAAGCACTGTTTTATAATAAACCTTTTTGTAGTGGCCTATATTATACTGTGTGCAATGCAAGTATAAAATAATGCCCTTTTTATATATTCACAGTGCTTTCTGGCACAGGCTGTGACCTCATGGCACTAAAAATACACAAGTCACTATTCTCAACTGTACTAACAAAGATTTAGTTCTGTTGCTCTCCGGTTAAACACAGACCTCTGCAGTGCATTAACTAATAGAGGTTTCATAATGCACTACAGTGCATTTCCCAATGAGTAACAACTTTATTTTATTTATTTTTCATTTCAGCTGGCTATTATTTTATATGTAGCTACCTGGCGGTGAAATACTTAAACAAAATTTAGAGAATATTTTGGGTTTATTTATGAGAGGCTTGAGCTGCTGGAGCATCACTTTTTTTGATGCTCCAGCATCTCAAGCCTCTCAATCGTACCTATGTGCTGACTCAAAGCCACCCTGAGCGGATTGAATGGCCTTGTTGATATGGAGTAAGGCAAGGCAGTGCAAGTCTCTGCATTGCCTTACTTTGCATCAAGGAGGCGTTCTACGGGCGTAGTGGTGGGTGTTCCTATGCAACACAGATGGATTTTGGCACTGCCCCAGATTTACAAAATCACGTAAACTGGGGCAGTGCCAAAACCTTACGCCTCCCCAGAGCAGGCATAATGAGGAGAAATGTTTTAATTTCTCCTTGTTTTTTTCTCTTTCCATGTGTGCTGTTATCTGCCACACATGTAGAAAGAGGTACAATGCCTTTCTGGATTATTTTTGTGCAGGAAGGTGCCCCTTCCTGCACAAATACAATCCTGCCTATGTTGGCACTAGGCAGCAATGGGGAAAGGACAGAAATGTACTGTATTTCATAAATACGGACCATTCCTGCCCTTTTGTATTGAGAGTGTGGAAGTGTAGCAAGAAGGCTTGCAGCTCTGCCCCATGTCAATTCCTAATAAATGAGGACCTTTGTTTTTAGCCACACCCTTGACCATGCCCCCACACTCACCGATCTTTGATTTGCTAAACACTGTTTAATATTATTTCCTCACAGTAAAAATGATTTGCTGTGCGAAATGGGGATGTTTATTATTGTTGATGATGAGGAGTACCAGGTTCTAGAAATTTTTATCAGGAGGGGGTCCTTACACCTACATTTTTTTAAGAGGGGGTCCCGGCATCAAAAAGTTTGAAGACCTCTGCTCTACTCTGACACAAGGGTAAGTGTAAAAATTGGGCCATCTACCATTACCAAGTAAATCCCAACTCAAGGTGGCATGAAGCAAGGATACGTCCTTGCTCTGCTGCTCTTCAACCTGTATTAAACTGACTTTCGAAAGGCCCTAGCGGAATATAGCCCAGCCCCACCTTGTCTGGGCCAGAGGCCGGTGCACTTCCTGCAGAATGCAGATGACATTAGATTATGGATCAAACCAGATACAGAATGCAACGAGCTCTGAGCAGTCACTATGAATACAACACTAAGAATTACTTAACCACAAACCAGGATAAGTCAATGTTTGTCATCTTCGGGACTCACAAGAAGAAGAAATTGCACTCCTGGAGTCTGGGGCCACTGACAATTAAATATGAAGCAAAGTACAATCACCTGGGGGTTTGTTTCTCTGAATCTGCATAACCAGCCGCTCAGGTAGCTATCATCAAGAAAAAAACTATGGTAATGAAGCATGGCTTGGCTCGCCTCAACCAGAACTTAAAGAGATCATCTGCAGTACCAATTTTGAAAGTCATTAATGCAAATCTGCTCCCTGCACCACAATATGGACAACTGGCCTACCCTGGGGCTTGCTCCGCTATCCTAGAAAAGGTTCCATGGTCAGGCTATAAAATGATAATCTACCTGCTGAGACATCTACAGAAGTCCAGAATATGTTTATAATTCGGCCTGCCGAGGCAAGGGTTAACCCGTGAAGCGGAACTCCTGAAGTATTGCGTGATGGTTCTGAAGGCTCCTGAGACCTCTTTAAAGTCTGTCTAAAGGATACCTTTCAATGCCCAAGGAACCCATGGCACTATCACCTGCAGAAGGTCGTATGGTCACTTCAAATTGCTCACTCAGCTTTGGAACAGAAATCCACCCCCTCTTCAGTGTAGAAAGGGGCGATCAACCAGCAGTGCCATTTGATTTCCTTTCAGCAAGACAAAGCCTCATGAATGCCTCAGACGCTATCCTCCCACTGAACACCTCCTAACTGGTTGGGAGCCCTCAACCCTACCTGGCTGGCACAATGAACGCCCAGGCACGAACTGACATTTTGAAAATGAGACTCTTGGGCCTCACAATAAATTATTTTTATCCAGCCTGGCCCATCACGCATCAGGAGGGGCTTGTCGGTTGTGCAATTTTATAAAAGAGTCCTGGTTGCATTTATTGTGCTGCTGCTCCATCTTAGACACACATAGAAAGTGCTTATTGAAACCCATCTTTCTCGCAGAGGGGGTGAGCTTCTGCCCTTCGCTTTGTTTTCCTCTGAATAACTCAATAGTCCTAGCCAAGTGCGCTAAATAGGTGAGGGAGGTCAGGAATCTCCTGCACCCCTCTCCCCCCAAAGCTGAAACATATAACGGCCAGCCAAAGACTTATAATAGAGTTTTTCCATAAAAATAAAGTTGTTAAGACAGATCGTCTCACTTCTGGCTTTCAGCAGAACCTCTGCAAAATGCATTTTAGTTTTGCTACTTCAGTTTCTGTCCGCAATGTCAGGTTTGGGGCAGAAGTTTTTGCACAAAACACTTTAGCTCTGCTATTCCTGACCAGCTATGGCACGCTTGTAGCAGAAACTTCCTTCACTCACGGTCAAGCACACCGGGCGGATTTTACCATTATCTATGCTATGACAGCAGATCTAACAGGTGAAACCTGCTCAGGGCCTCAGGTGCCCCTAAATAAAAACATAACTAATGCAAGTCAAAATTTACTCTGACTTTCCTTTGGAAGGCCCAAGTGCTTCTAGGACATTATATTCTCACTCGGGGTGGAGGCGCACTGCACCGTATTACTGTTGTTGCATTTTAGTCTAGTTTTAGCATGGTGTCTTTCTATTATACTTTCTCTTTTTAGTTAATTGAATCTGGAAACGCAGGAGGCCTCCCTGTCATGCTATTGTAGAAAATTGTTTCTTTAATGCTGATACTGTTTTCTTATTATGGGCCTTTATCTGCAAGTTTATAAATAAATTTTGTTATGGTTTTTATCAGCAAAAACAATAAAGTTATCACTATCACTCTCAATTGCACTTTCTCTGTTAAGTAAGTCCCTGTCACTCACTTTAGTTGTCCACCATTTCACGTTCCAAAAATCCCCATTTTTCAGAAGATGAGTTGAGAGTCATGGTGGATGAAATCGTAAAGCTACAATTGTTTGGAGCCTAAGTCCAGAGTACTTCTCTCAGTAGAAAAATGGGAAAGTGGCAAGGATAGTTGACAGAGCGAATACTGTAGGCACCACCCTGCACACAAAGGAGGACTTTAGGAAGAGGTGGAATGACCTAAGGGGCAAGGTCCATGCCTTGGTCTCCAGGCAGCAGCTGGAGGCCACAAGACTTGCGATGGCCTTCACAGTGCTCCATTAAAACTCTTTCCCTGGGAAAAGGTCTTAGTCATCCTGCATCCTGAGGGCTTGACAGGAATACCTAAGGGAGTGGAGTCTGGTAAGTTACAATACAAAAACTGTCACAAAAATGCAATGTCATGCATGCTGACAGCTCAGCTTTTGCCACTGTCTTGTTCATGTACTTCACCAGCATTCAATACCCAGAGTATATGAGATGGAACACTGCCAATGTGCATTATTGGACCCAACCTCACAGCTATCAAGTCCCATCACATATGATTTGTCCAAATGGTGCCTGTAAATCTCACAATGACAAAATAACTTCCACGATTCATAGTATGTCCCAAAATGTAAATGTATGCTCAAACCTAAATGCTGCATTTAGCTTTAAGCTTACAATTACATAAAGTGGGTACACGTATATGTAATACCCAACATTTGTCAAGTATTGGAAAGTAGAGAGAGTAACCTGACTGCGACTCCCAGGAGGCCTTATGTCTGTAACTCCAACCACCAGCCCAGTGGTCACCTGTCCAAATAAACCTGTTTGGTAACTCTCAATTGAAGTGTACTCACCTGGGACGATACCACTTGTATACAGTGTGTAGTAGATAGGCTGACCTGACTGCAATTTACAGGAGGCCTTCTGTCTGTAACTCTAACCACTAGTCCAGTGTCACCTGCCTAAATAACCCTGTTTAGTAATTTCAATGAGGTGTATAAACCTTGGAGGATACCATTTGTATAGTGTGTGTAGTAGAGAGCGTGACCTGAATGCAAGTCCGAGGAAGCCCAGTGGTCACTTGTCCAAATACCCCTGTTTGTTAACTCTCAATTGAAGTGTACTCACCTGGGAGGATACCATATATCAAGTGTTATGAAGTAGATTTAGTTACCTGACTGCTAAGGCCAGGAGGCCCTGTTTCAGTAACTTCAACCACCAGCCCAGTGTTCACTTGCCCAAATACACTTGTATGTTAACTTTCAATTGACGTGTACTCACCTGAGAGGGCACCATATGTCAAGTGTTATGAAGTAGAGGTAGTGACCTGACTGCTAAGGCCAGGAGGCCTTGTTTCAGTAACTCCAACCACCAGTTCAGTGTTCACTTGTCCAAATACCCTTGTAAGTTAACTCTCAATTGAAGTGTTTCACCTGGGAGGGTACATTTTGTATAGTGTGTGTAGTAGAGAGAGTCGCCTGACTGCAACTCCCAGGAGGCCTTGTGTCCGCAACGCCAAAAAGCAGCCCAAAGGTCACCTGTCCAAATACCCTTCTCTGGTAAGTCTCAATTGAAGTGTACTCACCTGGGAGGATACCATTTGTATAGTGTGTGATCTGACAAATCCCAGGAGGCCTAGTGTCTATAACTCCAAACACCAGCCCAGTATAGTCACTTGGCCAAATACCCCTGTTTGGTAACTCTCAATTAAAGCTGATTCACCTGGGAGTGACCAAGATACAGATCATGCTCAACTCAGAGGCATGTCTGTCTACCTAGCTCCATCTTGACCTGCAAACCCAAGATGAAACTATTGAGGACAGGTATGACCCATTACCCAGTGTGTACAACAGGTATTCCTAAGGTCTCAAGCTACATCAGCAGATTGGTAGCAGCAGCAGACACATTGACACAGCACTGTGCACATGATGACTCCAGTCACACATACAACAAAGTCCGGTGCTTGCCTGCATGCTATTCAACTAGGCCTCCAAATGATCAAAGACATATGTTACCTCTACACTGTGTTGGCTTCACTGGTGGTAAGATGTCATTTTCAGTCCATCTTCTAAAGTGCAAATGATCAGCACATCTCATGAGCTGCTTGAGTCAAATAGTTTGGGCATGCTTCACATATGTCATATCAAATAACCCAATACCATGGTAACATGGCACAATAGAATTACCTACAATTTAAGTATGTCCAGTGTCTCTGCTTACTGTAATACAAAACCTTTGTAGGAAGATGTCACAATTCAACCAGTATCAATGTATGTTCTTCATCAACAGGTTGAGCTGCCACTGCGCTCACAGAAGGCACAGAACAGACTGCTACTACACCCCCCCCCCTCGGATGAAGCCCTCAGTGATGACAATACTCCTGGACTTGTCGAAGTGGAGGAAGGCCCTGGCCCATCTGGGCAACTTGGTCAAACGGCAACAGTGAGTAGTCTCAAGCTACATCACTAGATTGGTAGCAGCAGCAGACACATTGACACAGCACTGTGCACATGATGACTCCAGTCACACATACAACAAAGTCCGGTGCTTGCCTGCATGCTATTCAACTAGGCCTCCAAATGATCAAAGGCCCATCTGGGCAACTTGGTCAAACGGCAACAGTGAGTAGTCTCACTGTGGCCACAATGTCACCACCCAGTCCTGTTGCTTCAACATCCCAGCCAACAATGCACCCCCAACCAGTGTCTCTAGCACAGTTTAGACCATCTTGTGCCCCCCAGTCCTGGATCCTGAGGTGCAGTTCGACACTCTGGACACTGAGGGTCCAGGCCCCAGTTGGAGAGGGCACCCTGTGCTAAGGGCATAGGCTCATGGGGTTTGGGTGCGTGTGAGGGATGATGTGGGCCAGCAGAATGAGGCCAATGGGGCTGCTATCGGCCAGGACACCATCAGCTGTGTCTTTGGGGTCTAACAGGAGTCCCAAGGCATGATAGCCCAAGTGTTGACTGAACCCTGGGACATTAAGCAGCTGCAGAATGTCATGATTGAAAAAATGGATGCCCATAATGCCAAAATGGGCACCCTAACAGGGGTGCTACGGGAAATTAACACCGCACTGATGAGGGCTTTGCTCCCAACATCTACCCCTTCCTGTGTGGCAAGTGCATCATACCAAAATACATCTGTGGCAGGCACAGGAAGGGAGGCCCTGACAGAGGCATAAACAGCCGCAGACACCTCTGCCGCAGCTGATCCCTCTGCCCTTCACAAGCGGGGATGTCCATGCAAGAATCCAGGAGGTACTGATGACAAGACACCCACCACTGCAAGCAATAATCCTCTTCCTTATGTCCTCCTTTGTGTATCACGCTTTCACTATGTGGACTGATCCTGAAACACTTTCCATTTCCAATGGGAGACGTACTCTGGACTTTGGGCTTCCAATGGTGTGGCATCTACGCCAATGATTTCGTTCACCATGACGGTCCGCTTCACATTGGAATTTTTGTTGAGTCATGTCACATATCTGATCTGTTAGTTATAGCTTCCCAATAAAATCACCCATCACTAACTCATTGTCTGTTGTTTTTAATTTAACATTTAGCCATGTAGATATGTCAGGTCATGTGAACCATACGATGATGATCCAAGTTACTTGTTCAAGATGGAATATGTTGCATTTACACAATGTGTAGCTCAGGATTACAACCATTCCACACAAACACATAAACGAGTGTCTTGTCAAAGAAGAAATTTTATTGCGTTGTTCAGCACATAGGCTGTCAATATGCCTGAAACAGAGCAAATTATAAATGATTGAATCATAATGAGTAAATTAACATATTTACAGATACAGACCTCCAGACCATGGAAGAAAGGGATTTGTCAGAAATTACCCTGTAGAATAGGCAAACATTAAAGTGGTTGATGTCATCAGCTGGATTCATATCACCTACCATACCAAAGTAATCCAACATCATATAATTCAAGACTCAGAGAGATGGTAGTACAGCAGTTTCTGATCACAGGGTCATTACAATCTAGTGCTCATGCACCTGGTGGCATGACACAAACATATATCAATGATATGGCACGTGCACTTTGGCCTACAATGATGAAACACATCAACAGCTACATACTGGTTATACATCAAGAGTGTTTAGCCAATTTGAAGGGTAACTGACATGATTATGGCCTACAACTACATATTTTCTGAGCACATGATGACACACGTGATGCATCAGGGCCAACAACAAGTAAAATGGAGTCTTATAAACTTAAATCCTATCACTGTGCAAGCTGTCTTGAGACAGGTCCCCTTCACCCAGCTTCTGTGACCTACATTCCCTGGAACAATCTATGCCCACTTTGCATCAGAACAGCATCACATACCTGCCAATGTCACACATCTGATATGTTCACATGAGGGTGTCATGGTGAAGGTACATGAACAAAGAAAAAACAAGGAGTATAGGGATGAAACCATACATATGACACAAGTTACACAGCAAGCATCTGGAAAACAAAGTACATTGCAATAAATCTGTCACAAATAAATCAACATTATCAAGGTGGGGATGTGTCAAAAGCTGTCTCATCAAACAGCCTTTGGCTGATTTTCGCTGAGTATCATCTCCCTAACTATTTCAAAGAATCATCTCCACACATTCTCACAACTATAGTACGTGTACAGTCAAACTCATGACATCAGATGACATACTTACACTCATGTGAAGAAGCTGTCAGTGAGATCTTGTTGCAAGTCAGCTCCTTCGTCTTCACCACTCTGGCATTTCAGGATTCACACCCGGTGGCACCGCAGGCTCCCCCTCCTCTGGGATACAAGGGACATTCCTCTGCAGGGCGTTGGGGAGCATGCAGCATGCCACAGTGATCTGACACACCTTGCTGGGTGAGTAGAGGAGGGCTCCACCAGTCCTTTCCAGACAGTGAAATCTTGCCTTCAGGAGCCCAAAAGCCTCTCCACTGCCTGCCATGTTCTTCCATGGGCCTTATTGAAGGGAACTTCCCCTGGCGTAGTTGTATTTCTCTGCGGTGTCAAGAACCAAGAACAGTTTGGATATGCTGAGTCTTCTGTTTAGGAATGGGACATAAGTGCAGCAATGAGTCACTCACTTCATGATTGTAGCATCTGACATTGCTCACACACAATCAGGACAGATGTGACTTACCAACCAGCCAGGCCCTCTCTTGTTGCAGTTGTGACATCAGCTGGGCTATAGTGCTGTTCTGCATTATGACGGAATCATGGGCTGATCCAGGGAAATGGGCACAGACGTTTGAGATGTAGAGATCAGATAAACAGACAGCTTGCATGTTGATAGAATGGAAGTTTTTCCTGTTGCAATAGACTTGTTCAGTGGCTTGCCGTGGCACCAAGGCAACATGCGTGCCATCAATGGTCCCCAATACTTTTGGGAAGTAGGCCCAACCATAGAAGTCAGCCTTCAAATTGGCTAAATCCTCATGTCAGGGAAACATGGTATAGCTGTCAATATGTTTCAACATTGCTGATAGGAAATCTCTCAGCACAAGACTGAACATAGGTTGGGACATACTAACAGATATGACCACTGAATGTTGGAATAGTCCTGTGGTCTGGCAGTGCAATACTGCCTTGAGTCTCACAATTTGCGGTATGCTTGTTGGATTTGTGCTTCCAGGCATCAGATCTGGCTCCAACTGACTGCTTAAATACACTATTGTGCCTATTCAGATGGCACAGTTGAATTATGTGACATTCTTCCCTGGTTTGAAGGTCTGGTAATAAACAGTACACAGGATCATGTTGAATCGTCCCTTGCACAGGGTAGCTATGTGTGAAAATACATGAGCGGGAGCATTAGTAACTGTGTCTAGATCAACATACATGATGTATACCAACAAAATCATGTGACAAAGCATTTCAGAGTTGAAATACATTACACCCAGCACACTTCACAGCTGTTAATTGTGCAAGGGTGAAATGTGACCCCTATGGTTGAGAAGACATATGTCAGTGACGGTGGTCAGTGCACTGTCGTCATATGCCATCTGTGCCCAGCAACATAGCAGACTGGTGATTGTGTATTAGGACCTACACAACAAGAATTATGTGGGATGTTTGTTGTGATCCAACAAATATATTGTTGTTATGATGCATTTAACAAGGCCATATACTGTATTTCTAATCTCCAAAAAAGGAACTGCCTGCGGCTGCAGGCTGAAGTCATCCCCGCAGTGGGCGGTACCAACCATGGCAGACACAACCATAGGCTAACATTGTTGCCTGTGGCAGTCGTGGCCACCGACGGCTGTGGCTGTCGGTGGTGATGACCACTTACATGTATGCCGTGTTTTGCAAAATCAGTCACTTGACTCCTGACACTGCTGCCATCAACACCTCCACCACTTCAGCTGCTGTATGCCACCTCTGGGAGCAATTATGCCACGGCCAGAAGGCGAAAGGGTCCCTACCTTCTCTCCAGAGAAGTTGGAGAAGCTTATGGACGAAGTCCTTTGTCAGCTCTATGGCTCACGAGAGGAGCTGGTAAGAATTTCATAGGCACAATTGACTCTGTTCAAGGCCATCCTTTCCCTCCCCACAGGATACAATGTGCCCCTGTGTGCCAGTTAGATTTCTGGTGTGCCTGTTGTCGCAGTTTGTGTGGCATCAATGGGATGTACATGGTGGAGGAATTGGAGAGCAGTACTATATGTTTTGGACATTCACATTGTATTGTGTTTTGAGGTTCTAGATCCTCCTTGTGTTGGATGAATATATCTAGGCAAGGAGACTTTACTGCCATACAACGACATTTCTTTGGATATGATGGTGTTTTAGAGCACCTTCCGTTCGCAGTATTGTGTGACCCTTATGAAGTCCACATCCTTATGCAGCAACATTACGGGTGATTGAGGCACAACTCAATAGGGATCTAGGAGAAATCCAGTGACTGTTTAGCACGTTCAGTGCTATACTTGATTGACATCTAACATTGATGACGAATTATTGGCCATTCCCTGTCAATACAGAGTACTGGTGAGCAGCATTTTTCCTCTCTTGACCCCCCACCCTTCATTTTATTCAGTTGGAACCTCAAGCCTGTGCCCTGAAGAAGATGGGTGGTCGGCTGACCACTGTTCACCAAAACGTGAGTTGGCACTAGCATGCCTTGCTGTCTGACAAGATATGAAACATTAACGATCAGGTCTATAGAAGCAATCTTTTGTGTTAAAGCCTTTGCATATTACAGACTATGGCCCTCATTATGAACCTGGCGGTAAACACTGTCGACCGCCATGGCGACGGCGAACAGAAGACCGCCACTGGCGGTGAACAGAAACCCACCATATAATGAATCAAAAATCTGAATCTGACAAAAATCACCCTTCCACCAGTCACCGCCAGGACCTTGTCGGCGGAAATGCTGGACCTCCCACTCCGTCACTGCCGAGCACACCAACACCCCACCCTCCAAATAATGATGCACAAATCACCACGGCGGTCAGTGGAAGGTGAACCACCATTGGCGGTGCAGACCGCCACGGGCGGCAAGTGGACCCAACAGTAAGAAGTGCACACATTGGATAAGTTAGAAACCCACACACCTGACACACATCCACAACACTATAAGACACTCACAGACACACCCCACAATCCTTTGCAATGAAAGTAGGCCAACAAAGACAGAGAACACCAGAAGCAGACACCAAACTCCACAATACACGATACTTACATCCAACCACACAAGAGCACCCTCACCTAGATCCACACAAGATACCATTCACGACACCCACCATGGCACCCCCCCAAACTCCCACGCTTCACAGAAAGGGAGCTAAGGACCATGGTGGACGAGATCCTGAAGGTCGAACCACAAATCTTCGGGGCACAGGTGCAGCACACACCCATCGCCAGGAAGATGGAGCTATGACAATAGTCAATAGGGTCAATGCAGTGGTACACCATCCACGCACCGGGGATGACATCCGCAAGAGATGGAGCGACCTGCGGGGGAAGGTCAGGGCCATGTCATCCAGGCACCACATTGCAGTCCAGACGACTGGGGGAGGACCTCCACCAACACCACCCGACTACACTGACTGGGAGGAAAAGGTACTGGCCAACCTGCACCCTGAGGGACTCACTGGAGGAATGTACTCAGGTAAGTCGTCTACAATTACCCGATATCCATCACACCTGTAATGCATGCACCACCCCACCCCTCCAACACCCACCAGGACCACTACCACACCAAGCGCACAAGCACGTAATCTACTCCCCCTGCATGCCCACAAACCCACTAACAGCCCCACATCCCTCCCCCTGTGCACAGCTACCCACCCCTGCAAGGAAACACAATGGCCTATAACACCCACAATGTACCTCCACATCCTAAGCTAAAAGCAATGCTAACCTCACCAAAGCATCCTGCATGGCCCCAAATTGTGTAAGCCGCACAAACCCACCCAGGCCTCTGCACCCCATCCGACCATGCTAATGTAACAGACATGTCCATTTCCCCCAACAGGCACCACCACCCATGCCACCCTGACGGACAGGCCAAGGAGTGGCAGAGCACCACAGGGAGACAGAGGCACCTCACAGGACACTGGGGATGGAACCCTGGAGACTGACGATCAGGCTGGCCCCTCACACAGTCCTGGACTGTCACGATCTAGCAGCCCCACCCAGGATACCACTGACACCCCTACCACCCAGCCAATAACATCAGCCCAGGGCAACCGTCCCCACACCTGTGTATCCAGGCCACAGACTGGTGGAACACAAGTACTGAGGTCACAGTCACCCCCTACCAACAGGCAGGAAGACAATGGCCCCATTACAAGTGGTACTGCCAGACCTCTGCAGGGGACACAGGCACAGGGGGCTAGGCCCAGTGGGAGGGCATCAGTGGTCCAGGGGGGAGGCCACAGGATGGATACTGCATCCCAGGACGTGATTTTGGAGGTCCTGGGAGCCTACCACCATACCCAGGACAGATTGGCCCAGATAGTATCCACCTTGGAGCAGATTCAGAGGATGCAGCAGGCGCACCACCAAGAGGCCATGGAGCAGTGGAAACTCCACAATGCCACAATGGCCAGCATAGCAGGTGTGCTGCTGCAGCTTATCCAAACACAGCCTGAGGCCCACACAGAACAGGAAGCCCCCACTACAGCACAGGATACAGACCGGACAAAAAGAGCATCAGCATCAACTTCACAAGTACTACCCTCTGAGGACACACAGGGGACATCCATCTCAACCCCCCAGGCCAACAACAGATGCCCAAACAGACCCTCAGGCCAAGATATGGCACAGGAACACCTGCCAAGAACAAGGCCCCCTCTAAGAAGTGACTCTGCAAAAAGCTGTCCACCAAGTGTCCCACTCAATCAACCACCAAACAGTGCTACAAATATTACAAACTCATGTAAGCATGGATGGCCCTACCAATACTGCCAACAATGCTGCCACCATGTTGCCATTTTGGATAACCACCATTAGCCCACTCCCATCACTGTAATCTGCACGATTTTATCCCTGCACCAAATAAAACACATTTTCACCTGTTACAATGTCCCCTGTCATTAAGTTTGAACAAAGTGAAGTATGGATGCAACTGGTGGATAACTCCTTTATTTGTATCTGAGTAGCATGAAAAGCACCACACGCCTTACATGTTGTTGTGCCTAAATAGTTGTTGACATAGTTGACTAAATTGTAATGTGTCCTGTGCAGACTGGTCACAGTGGCAATTAGTATTGACCCAACACCCTGCTATATGACAAGGCACGCTGACAGTATGATGCACTGACACCAATCTCATCCAATTGTCCCACATAGTTACTGGAAGTAGAGTTGTATCAGTTGAGGCTTGGAATTTACACCTTCCCCTTCCTCATCATCACCATCACTCTTGTCCCCGCTCTGCGGCAGCTGGTCTGGATATACAGCCCCCTCCTCCTCCAAGAGGGAGATAGAATTTCTCACAGCCACATTGTGCAGCATGCAGCAGGCCACCATTATTCAACACACCTTTTCAGGCCCATAGACCAGGGAACCGCCAGATATATAGACAACGAAATCCAGCCTTCAGGAGACCTATTGTGCGCTCTATCCCCCTCCTAGTACGTCCATGGGCCTCATTGTAATTCCTCTCTGCATCTGTTCCAGGATTACTCACTGGTGTCAGGTGCCAACGCAAGTTGGGATAGCCAGAATCACCTAGAAAAAGGTGCACAACACAACTTTAAATGACAAGCCTCAGAGGCAGATAGCCTGGCTGTCGGCTAGGTGGCAATAAGTGACAGAAACACCTACCTATGATCCACCCTCTGTCCTCTTGTAGTTGTTCCATCTTGTGTGGCACACTACTGTTCCTCAGCACAAATGAATCATGGACTGAACCAGGGAACATGGCATTCACATGTGTGATGTACTGGTCTGCAGTACACACCAATTGAATGTTCATGGAATGAAAGTTCTTCCTGTTTCTGTACACCTTTTCACTGACTCTTGGGGGGATGATAGCTATGTGGGTGCCACTGATGGCACCTATCACATGGGGTATGTTGGCAAAGACACAGAAGTCCGACTTGATGGCAGGGAGGTCAGCACTTTGGGGAAACCTCACATAGGACTGCAGGTGTCGTACAAATGCATTCAGGAATATGGACAGTGCTAAACATTGGCTGTGAAAAACCTGCACCCATGCCCACTGTCACTTGAAATAAGCCCGTGGCCAGGAAATGGATTGCAGAGAGCACCTGCACTTCAGTAGGGATGGCATGCTATTACGATTTGCCGGAGTCAGTGCAGGATCCAGTAATGCACAAATTTCAAGAATAGATGCACGAGTGAGTCTGTAATTGATAATGAGGTGACGCTCCACCATGATCCGCAAATCCACAAGTGGTCTGTACACTGATGGGGCCCTTCTGTACCTAGGAGGAGTTGCAAACACGTTTGAGGTACACACATACATCGGCACACATTGCTGGTCATTCAGCACGGCTGGCATGATTGTAGACGACTCTAATGCATAGTGTGTGTGACATAACAGCAACTTCAGGTGAGGTAATGTTAATTGTCACAAGCCTATGGGTGTTTGGGGAACAGTGGGCCTGCATTGTGCAGATGGGAGTTTTACAAATGCGTAGTTTTAGCCAAAATGTCTGCCCCATGAAATCCAGAACTGTCGTTGTGGAAGAGACATCATACCGCTAGCGGTTGACGTAACAGCATAAGGCATTATTTACTGCTGTGCGCAAATTCATTGGTTAACATGGATGTCAATGGGGAATCCTAGCATATCATCATCGCCGCCGGCGGTGACGGTGCACACCGCCGTGGTGCGCACGTGAACTCGTCACCCCAACTTTACTTGACTCCCTGATCTTGTGCAAGCAGGTACTCCACTGAGTGTACTGTTGTGTCCTGCCTCTGGTCATGGAAGTGGCACATATTGCGGGTGAAAGGGCCCCGGCCTTCACCCAAGAGGAATTGGAGAGGCTCATGGACGGGGTCCTGCCTCTGTACGCCAAGCTCTACGGACGGCCAGAGGTACAGGTGAGTAGGAGTATTGGGGGCCATGGATGTGTGTAATGGTTGGTGTTGGCTGCATACATGTTTGCACCTCTGACATTGGATGGGCCAGGGTTCCTGACATGCTGTGTGTGTATGTGCTGTTAGTCGGTTTGTACTGTCCGTCCCATAGTGGACGTATAGCCAGCTGTCTATGATTGCCCAGGTGCCTGACCACTGTGTTACATTTCTGTGTGTCCCTGTTAGGTAAGTGCACACCAGAAGAGGGGACTTTGGCATGCCATTGTCAAAGAGGTGCCGACCCTGGGGGTCTACAACCAGTGGAGCACCCACTGCAGGAAGAGGTGGGAGGACCTGCGGCCCTGGGCGCGAAAGATTTGCGAGGCCCAGCTGGGGAAGTCCTCCCAACCGGGAAGGGGTGCTCGTCAGGCACTGACCCCCCTTATGCAACGCATCCTGGCAGTGGCGTACACAGACCTGGATGGGCGCTTGAAGGCTGCACAGCAGTCACAAGGGGGTGAGTACACATACCATATTTTTGACCCTTGATGCATGTGTGTGTGTTCATTTGGATTTATGCTGCCTAGTGGCAGGGACTATGACTGATGTCCATCTACATTATGGCCCCCGTGGGGAGTAGGGGTGTTTTGGTCAGGTCTGCTACACATCAGGTCCTTAAGTTATTTGGGGAATGGCTGTAGAGCAGGGTTCTAGGCACTAGTCAGGGGCATAGCCATGGGTATAGCGGTAGGTGCTGCCTATTGGAGGGTCTTCTGGGTGGGTGTATGTGTGAACCACTACTGTACCTCCATTCAGCTATTTACAAGTGTCTCTTCTGTTGTGTCTTCCCATCCCTGTTCACTTGTGTTGTCTGTGTACATCAGCATCATCTGGCGAGGGAGCTGAGGCACCGGCGAGTGGGAATGCAGCGGCCCATGGATCCTCTGAGGCAGAGTCATCTGACACCAAGGGGACCAGTGGGTTGGAGGGCGAGGGGAGTACCACGGGGGAGGCAACTACCACTGGAGGTAGTGACTCTGATACCTCCTCCGATGGGAGCTCCCTGGCAGTGGCGGACCCTAGTGGGCCCACACCTACTGTGTCATCTTCCGCCACCCCCCATACCATCAGCATCCTCCCATTTGTTCCCCACTGAGTTGCCTGTGCCGTTCACCCAGAAGGGCGGGCGTCTCCTTCACCCCAGGCACCTCTTCTCCTGCCCCAGTCAGCCCTGCTGCCCTCACGGAGGAGGCTATTGACCTCCTGAGAACCATCTCATATTGGCAATGCCATCCAGGGGCTAGCATCAGAGATGCAGCAGACCAATGCCTATCTGGATGGCATTCACGGTTCCGTGTCCGGCCTACAGAGATCTTTTCAGGCACTGGCCTCCTCTTGGACGGCAGCCAGTGTCCCTGGTCATTCCGTCCCCCCTCTAACCTCCTCTACCCCTTCCAGCACCCCACTCCCTTCACCCGTCCACAGCACACATTCTGACATGCAGGCACACACCTCAACACACAAGAAGCACACTTCAAAACACAAGCACCACACCTCCCCCCACAAGCATACACACAGCCAACATATACATGCACACACAACAACACCCACTTCCCCCAGTGTGCCCACCTCTTCCTCCTCCCTGTCTGTCCCCTCTACATGCACACCCCCAGGCACTGCACCTTCATTCACTGTTGCTGAGCCTATTCCTGCAGTCACCACAATAGCACACATCCATACATGCACCCCAGACACCACACCTGCACTCACCACAACTACTTTAGTTGACACATGCAGCACACTCACCAGCCTTGCATACACCCAGACAACATACAGTCACACTGGCAGCCTGTCTTGTCCCACTGTGTCCAGCCCCCCTCCTCCCAAGAAACTCAAACACACTAAAACACCCACCTATCACACATCCACCACACCTCAGCATATGGTCCAGTCACCTGCGCCCACATCATGCACACCTACACCACTTACGACCACTCCCACACCCTCTTCCAGGTCCAACCCAATTGCACCAAAGAAACTTTTCCTCTCCTGTACTGACCAATTCCAACCCACTGGCCCACCCCGTCTCGTCCCTAAACGTGCACACCTCCTTGCCGTGTCCACTACTTCCACGTCACAGCCCGCACCTGTCCACCCTTCACATTCCCGTGCCCCTTCCCCAGAGAGGAAGAAGCCCCATGCTGAGCATGTTCCATCTGCCTCTACCCGGTCCAAGCACACTCCCCCACCTTCCAAGGCCAAACCCAAACCCCTTCCACCTTCCGAGCGAAAATCTAAGCCCCACCCCTGTCATTAATCCCCACCCCCACCACCCCCTGCCCCTGTTCCCTGAGGTGCCTGGATGCCCCATTGTTGCCTCTATGAGGTGGAGTACCGTAGCACTTGTGGGAGTCAAGTTGGGGCCATTGTGGCCCATCGGACTTGTTTTATGCAGAACTGGCCATTGGCCTTATGTGCACTTTGGTTGGTCTGTGAGCACAATAAAGGTTACTGTGTGGCCTGTGTTTATGGAGGCACACTCTGGAGCCGTGGTCTCTCGTTTCATTGTTTGTGGGTGTGGGGCACATGTATGTACTTTGGGCAGGTTAGATTTGCCTTGTGTGGGGTAAGTACCTCTTGCTGTTGGGTGTATGGCTTGTGCTGCTGTGAAGGGTTGTGGGAGCGTTGCAGGGTGGGTGGAGTGGGTAGGTATGTAACTGTGCCCTTTCTTGCCTTGTTTCGTAGATCATCTTGGTCGGCGGTCTCTGTCGTGGAGGTATATGGCAAGGAGCAGGGCTGACATGATCTGCAGCTCTCTAGCCATGTCTGCTTCAATGTGTTGTGTGAGCCTCCGGTGAGTGTTTCCTTATATTTGGTTTGTTTCCGCCTGGCTTTGTGTGGCGGTGGTTCCCCCCCTGGAACTGACGATGGTCTAGTGCTTCATTATTTGATGGGCGGGTAGGGCCTTTCCGTCGGCTTGTGGGCGGGCTCTGCCATCGTTGTCGGCACTTCTCTGCTGGCAGTGAGTGGTTTTCAGGATGCCTGTGTTTCAGGTGGTTCATTATTTGGCGGCTGGACCGCACATCTGTTGGCGATTTTTACTGCTGCCGGCAACGGTGCGGTGTTTACCGCCGTATCCATAATGAGGGCCAATATGAGGACATGATGCAATATTATGTGTGAATGTTTCTGAGGCTTTATTTTTTTAATAATACATAACAAGGGTTTGTTTTTCCAGACAGTGTAAAAAAACATATTTCATTATGACTTGGTTTTTTTCTATGTCAAAGGGGTATGCTGCAGCACGGTTCTTTGATATATTTTTGTGTGATGTGTGGTGTATGAGTGGTATGTATGACATTAGTATGGTGAGTTTTAGTTGATGGGGATGAGACGGTTCTCTTGAGTTACATTTTTATGTCTAAAGTATCATGTTTCAACGTAATGATTATGCTAATGAAATGATAAATAAATACATGATTCACTTTGTGTATAATTAAAAAATCTATTTTTCAAATGGTTTTGCTAGATTCTTGCAATAGAGCTTTATGTGGGAAGAGGGTTGTTTTCATTCTTTTTATAACCCTGCAATGTGACTGAGGATCAAACAGTTCATGATGCGAAGTAATGTAAAGTGATTTAACTTATGCTACCCATGTATTTTAACCTTACTGATGTCAAGTGGCACCCTGAATCTCTCCTTAGGTCTGGCGTTAGCCAGGATCTTTTGATTTCACTAATATATTTTCCCATGGGGGAAAGGTCTTCTTTACCCATTGATCTGTTTTTAAGTCATTCATATTTTGCTTCTGGTCACTACAGCATACTGCATGGGGCAATGGGTCAGCCCCACATCAGCCATTGGCTAACTTTGCTGTGATGGCACTCAGCTTTTTCACAAGAGCACATCCGCACACAAAGTAGTTCCCTTCAGTGCTAGGGAATACTGTGACAGTGTTGGCCTTGTGGTATCAAAAAATACTTTTGCTTTTACCCATTTTTTCATATATTTTTTAGGGCTAAGCTGCTTCCCAGCAATAAAATTGACAAAATAAAAACAGGACAAAGCAAAAGAACGACTGGCATAGTCAAAAAGCTGACATCAAATACAAGACCTATTGGCTTTGTCAATCCTTCTTTTTAGGTCGAGCATAGTAGCGAGCAAACGCTGCTCCTCCGATGTCTTGGTATCTTTGTGGTCTTTTAACCACTCCCACCTCACGGCTATCACTATCACTCATTCATGGGCTTCACTTTTAAAAATCCATAGTCATCGTTGGTAACTGCTTTAGGTTCATCCCTCCTTGTGAAGGTTTCGTTACTGCCTTGGGGACCGACCCTGTTGCATGGATAATTGCACATTTGCCAATATGTTTGACTGCTAGTGAACTTCTTTTTCTTTTTGTGTGTCGCCTTCACGAACATGTTCATGGCAGCCGTGGCGCTTTGAATCGGCTCGCTTATGTCAACTGTTTTACTTTTCATTTTTCCTTTTGTGTGTCTTTTAGAGTTGCCAGACTGTAAACATTGTGCTTTTTATATGTTTCATTAAGTTATTCACATTTATTTGGCCAGCTAAAATGGTAAACACTGCATATGTTTCATGTGCTTAGTGTAGTCAAGAAGGTTGTAAATAGTGCTCTGTCTGTCTTGTGGTTAGGGAAGGAAGACAGCACAAGGGGAAATGCTGCCTGTTTGTACAGTGTGTTTTTTGTGGGATGCCACCTCACAGGCAGAGACACTGCAATATTGTATGGTGCTTAGTGTAGGCAGACAGACTGTAAAAACTGGAAGACACAGATGGGGAAAAGCACTGACCACAAGCTCTTCACTGCTTCTATCGTTTGCTTAGTACAGACAGACACGCAGAAATGGAGTAGCCACTGCATTGTTTGCACCATGTCTTTAACGTGGACAGGTGCAATGAAAATCAGCATAGGCTGCACAGCTTGCACGGTATTGCTTAGTATTGACAGACACACAGTGAGAAAACACTGCACTATGCGCACTATTGTTATTATTGGCAGGTAAAATGGACCGAAGGAGGCAGTGCACAGGTTACACCATGGGCTTAGTCAGATAGGCACACAGGGAGGAGACGCTGCACTGTGTTCACAGAGCTGTTGCTGCAGATATAATGGACTGAAAGAGGAAGTTCACAGGTTGCACCATGGGCTTAGTCAGCCAGGCACGCTAGGAGAAGAAAGTGCACTGTGCTAACTGAGTTCTTTTTATTGCCATTTATAAAAGACTGATGTTTTGTACCTTGTGCATAGTGTAGGCAGACAGGAGAGATTGCACTGTTTGTAACGTGGGCAGACACTGCATGTGACAGGCATCTCTCATCATACTTACATTTTGGAGAAGTGCCGAATGTTATGTATCAAGGAGAGACTTGTAACATGCTCTTAGATCCTGGGTAGATGGGGTACCTGCTTTGGAGACCCTAGACTGAACCATCTCTGTTTTCTTAGCCTCCCCACCACTCTCATTCGTCTCCCTTGACTCTATCATTCTCCTCTCTCATACTGAATTTCCACTGCCAATAGTTCTCCATATTTTTCTCCCATACCTTTCTCTTCTGGACAGCCTTTCTCCACCCCTTTCCCTGCTTAAACAGTTACTTTTCTTTCTCTTCTGCACCTCACTTGTTTTCCCAGTGTGTCTCTTTTGTTGTTCTTTTCACTATAATAAGCCGTCTCTTTCTGTGTCTCTGCTTCTATCTCCGTTTTCCGTTTTCTGTCCTCTACACCCTTGTTGCTCAAGTCTTTCTCCATATTTACATCGAGCGCACAAGTGATTGACCTGTTGTAAGTATTGTGGGCTTTTAACTACGCCCACCGCACGCCCATCACTTTCACTCGTTCGTGGGCTTGCCTTTTTAAAATCCTTTGTTTTCATTGGTAAATGCTTTACGTTTGTCCCTCCTTGGGGAGGTTTTGTTACTGCCTTGCAGACTGACCCTGTTACATGGATAATTGCACATTGCCGATATGTTTGACAGTGAGCAAACTTATTTTTCCTTATGTGTCTCTCCTTCGGGCTCATGGTGGCTATGACACTTTGAATCGGTACGCTTTTGTCAACTAATGTGTTACTTTTCATTTTCAATTTATTTGGCACGAAAAGTCCAGTTAGGAATTTACAACACCAATATCTCTAATTATAGCAAATGCGAGAGTGATTGTATTGCATATGCTTGTTTACTGACTGACGTTTCCACGCTCTGCATTTCACGAGGTCCTCAGAATCAAGTAGTGGGGTTGTCACGGAGTTGAGGGAAATCAGGGGTCAATCTGGATATAATTTGAGGCCAAAGAGTGCGTGACATAACTTGTGCTACTCTGACATTTTGGCTAATCGCGTCCATGCCAAAAAGGCTTTTCACTTTCTACTTCTTGTCCTGTCCAGAGGGCTGCTGTGACATAAAGGGAACGTTAACTTGATTAATCCTGTGATGTTATTAGACGTCAAAGGTGCCTGGTGTAACTTCCTGTACTCCTGGTATTTTGGTGAACATACTAGCTGTTACAGCGTCGTCGTCCCCCAGTTGCTCCTTAGCTGAATATTTTTCCAGGTCACAGCTCCTCTCTCTCCTCCGCCATCATCAAGTCCGTGTTCCCTCTTACTAGAGCTGGAGGGAGGGCTGGACAGGAGAAAGACTGGCAGAGAATCTCTGGTTGCCATTAGAATCATTAACAAATGGCTCGGAAAGGCCTGCTGAAGAGACGGGATTGCTGTTGCATCAGGAAAGGTCTGATTTATGGAGGCCCTCAGTCACGATTCATTTAACTGAAGTGCCTGTTTGCTGTTTTAGGATCTGGACAATAAAACATGCCATGAAGCTATGGGTGAACAAAGCTCCAGGGCGTGCGAGTGCTTCCCGCTCCCCCCGGGTCGCTTCTGCTTGCTCATGTCTGTGGCTGCTGCAACCACCGAGCACTGCACACAGGGCACTAAAATATCACAGAGCGTGTAAAGTAGTCCTGGGCGTCTGAACATAGATGGACTGTGGACACTGGTTTTTGGGTTGTATTATAGTGTTATATAGGAATAGCTTTCCATAACCCGTGTGAAGCCTACAGCATGTGTTTGGGTGGCATATTTGCATTATTTACAGAGCTTTTCAAACCCAGGAGAAGTTTGAAATGCTGTAACTTTTAACATGTTGATGGGCGTCCTCCGGACTGCATGGTTGACAGGGTGGGGCACGGTGGGATTTGTGAGCTTTGTAGACTTGGTGGGAGCATAGTGCGCTGAGTGTCACTGTGCCTATAGGAGTATGTTGCAAGAGTGTGCGCATAGGCCCAGCTGCTTATGAGAATACATTTCATCATTTGGAAGGGCAGTATCATACATAAAAAGCAAATGTTATATGACTCACAGATCAGCTGCGGTGCACAGAGTTCAACCAGTTACATCGGAGGGGCCAAGATATTGGAGGCACTGTTAAACCACCAATGGACATTTTGAATGGATTTACCCAGGAGTTGACACACTAGGAGCTGATTGTAGGAGGCACTGTTAGTGAAAAGGCTTCATTTTTTTATGACCGTATCCATACTTACAACACAGGCAACATCCTTATGCCATCGCCCTGCATGAAAATCAGCCCAACGCAGTAAACTAGTGCAGACATCTATATCCTGCTCTTTTCTTTAAATAATACATAATTAAAGGCCTAACGGTCTCCATCCCCATGATATATGGTGCTGCTGCTGCATCTATTTTCAACTCTTTCCCTCCCCTGCTGGTCCTCTCTCATCCGTCCTCTGAGCTAAAAGTCTTTGCTCTAATCCCAACGGTTCTCTGGTTAATCTGCTGTGAAAGGCCAAGGAGGCCATTAAAAGCCACCAGTTGTCCACAAAGTAATCCAAAATGCAGGGGTGTTGATTGGTCTGTAAGACTGGGTGGGAGGGGCGTGAGCTTCAGATTTACAGACAACCAGGCTGACATATAGGGCCAGATTTACAAGGAACTTGTGCATCGCGGCGCAGGGCCAAAATTGGCTGCACCTCACTACGTCAGTTCTGAAACACAGGGATGCACTGTATTTAAAAAAATACAGTGCACCCCTGCGTTTCCCCTAGCGATGGCGCTAAGTTTAGCTGCCAGCGCCAACCCAGTTATCCTTGCCCCAAAGTGCAAGGATGTCTGCGTTGAAGGGAATGATTGTTTATGCGCAGGAAGGTGTCCCTACCTGCACATAAACCCTCTACAGTGGTGATTTGGAACTTCTATGTGTGTTGAAGAATGCGGCACACCTAGAAGTAGCAAATCGTCATTTTTGAATGATTATTTATTTATTTAAGTATTTCTCCTCATTGCGCCTGCCATCTCTCGGGTGGCATTAGCTTTTGGCGCTGCTGCAGATTTACGAATCCTTGTAAACCTGGGGCAGTGTCAAAAGCAACAGGTTTTGCGGTGGAACTCCTAGAGCGACATCCAATGCATGGCCCTCTGCCACAGAAAACTGCATTGGAGGGGCCCATATTTACAAGGTGGTGTTAAGCCACAAAAAGTGACTTAGCCTTGCCTTGTAAATATAGCACAGTACACAGCACCACCGGAGCATCACTAAAAGTGCCGCTCCGGGATGCTAGGGGCATGTAAATATGCCCCATATGTTTAAATACTTTATACGACAAGCAGGGTGCATGTGAGGGGGCCTAAGGAAAGGGGGAGGAGGAATCCGGATTGGTAGGAGTACTAAGAGAGAAAACACATTATTATATGAAATAACCAATATTTTTGAGGAATTTAAAACCGAGAGAGAGAGAGCGTGTGTGTGTTTTTGTCTGAGTGTATGTAAAAATTCCTGGTGAAATTTAACAGATATCTCACCATACTCGACTGAAAGCACCTTTACCCCATATTTACAAAGTGGAGCAATGCTAGCATTGCGCCACATTATAACCCCCTGGGTCACATTATACCTGCGCCAGGTATAATGTATGCAAGGGGGGGGCATTACCATGCAGGGAGGCTGCAAAAATGGCGCAGTAAAATCTAGAAGAGCGCCATGGTGCGCGTATTGTAAATTTGGCAAAACCATGGGGTCGTTAGGTGGGGCAAAGACGGCACAAGAAAAGTGGTGCGTCGTGACCGATGTGCCACTTTCTTGTAGATCTGACCCTGAGTATTAGCATCCTTGTGTTTTGGTTTACTTTCTCTTTTGGTCATCATATGGGCGAAAAGGAAGCAAAAGCTTTGGTAATGTGACCCTCCGTTCAGCGGTGGGCTGAGTTGTAGGCTGGTTGAAATGGAAATAGGGCTTGCTGGGAAGTAAATCCAATAAATTCTTCAATTGCACCCCTCACTGAAGCCCACGATATGAAAGACCATACCAAGAAAATCAGGAATCGGATCATGGCGCAGACGCCCCTGCCTGACATGATGAAGTGTCCTGTACTGTTTGTGTCTGTGAATGCGAGACACGCGCCCAAGGGGTTAATTCATTATGGGCTGTCGTCTGTACACTTTGGAGGAAGCAGCAGATTGGTGCAAATGGACAGAAGAAGTGGCGATGAAAAATGAGGCGACACTCCGTGCGTATTAAATATTTAATATTTCCACCATGGGAGGTGTGACGGAAAGTAGCCGATAACAAATACCACAACGGATAATATAATCATAGAGTCTGTCCATTAATGACCTCGTTTGCTTGGACAGACCACTAAACGAATACCACGTCTAACACCTTTGTTAAAGGAGCCACATTTCAAACCTCTTGTGCTGCACCATGTTAGCCTGGGAGAAGTGGAATAAACATAGTAATAGATATTTTATCGAGCACCAATTTACCTAAATTTCTAAAGCAGAAGACAAACGTTACAATCTATCATTCAACCGCTCTTACGTCGCCGATGGCTGGAGGCCCAATTTAATCTGTCTCTGATTCTTGTAAAAATGGACGTGGTTTATTAAAAGTTTATTAATCGGGTGGAATTCTAACATCTTCCCTGGGTCATTAATCACCTGTGATTGCAGTCATGCCTTGTTCTCTGACCCCCTAATGGTGAATACCTCCTTGTGTTTTCATGATATTTGTGGAGGCTTTCTGCTCACCAGTCTCTGACAGCATTTGTAGGGTTACACTGAGTAATATCTATGCCAGAGAAATGAGGTGTAAGGCCTGTGCCTCTGGCACTAGGTAAAGCTCCCTAAATTCTTCAAAGACACAAGATGAAGGTTCTAGTTCTAGTTTTAGACATGTCCATTTTGATTAAGTCAGAAAACAAATATTCTCCTACAGGGAGAAGCATTTGCCAATCTGCACCTTCAGAGCGAAGCTGTGTGCGAAGGTGTCCCCCCTCAGATGAAGCCATTCTCAGACTGTGCTTCCTACGAAGTTAGATTATGTCCATAGAAACTGCCAGGGAATGGGTGTGTGAAGTGCGCAAAGCCCTTCCTCAACCGCTTTCAGGCTCCTTTGAAAGAGAGTAGTGGCGAGTTGCTACTAGGTAAGGAAGAATATCTTAAAAAGACAACAGAGATGTTACATGGCTGATGTGTACTTTTAAGTCCTGTGTTGAAAGATGGAGCATAAATTCTACATCAATTTATGACTAGGTGACCATACACATTTACATTTTATGACTGTCCACTGGTCCTAGGATTTCAGTCTGTCACCTTCACTCAAGACCTCATATCTAAGAAGTTTACAAAATTCCACATTCTAAGGCCCACTACCGCAGGACCCTCTGATAAGTCCAGGTGTCTCTCAGGTATTTCAGATCACATATTTTCAAGACCCACTGGGGATTCTTTCAGAGGTTTTCCACCATACAGTGGAATGCCATAGAGGGACGTGGCATAGAGTAGAGAGACATAGAGTGAAATAGCATACACTGGAGTTCATACAGTGGAGTGAGGAAAAGTGGAATAGCATACAATGGAGTGGTGTAGAGTGGAGTAGCAGAGAGTGGAGTGCCGCAGAGCGCAGAGATATACAGTGGAGATGCATACTGTGGAGCGTTGTAGAGTGGAATAACCTTGAATATAGCAGTGTACAGGGGTGTAGATTGGAGTAGTGTATACTTTAAAGGCATAAAGTGGAATGCCATTAAGTGAAGTGGCATAGAGTAGAGTGGCATAGAGTGGAATAGCATACAGTACAGTAGCATATATTGGTGTGGTGTAAAGTGTAGTGGCATAAAGTAGCCTGATGTACAGTGTAGTGCCGTACAGTGGAATAGCTTAGAGTGAAGTGGCATAGAGTGCAGTGGTGTACAGTGGAATAGCATACAAAGGATTGGCGTGCAGTGGAGTGGTGTAGAGTGGAGTGATGTAAAGTGGCATACACTGGAGTGGCACAGAGTGGAATGAGGTACAGTATAGTGGGACACAGTGGCATAGAGAATGCTGGAGTGGTATACAGTGGAATGGTGAAGAGAAGAATCACATACAGTGGAGTGGCATAGAGTGGAGTGGAGTGGTGCAGAGTGAAGTGATGTGATGCAGAGTGGAATACCATAGAGTGGAGTATTGGTGAGTGGAGAAGGGCAGAGTGTAGCGCGGAAACACTGTAATGGCATTCATTGTAATAGATACAGTGAAGTGGCGTAGAGTAGCGGAAAGTAGAGTGGAGTGGTGTACATGGAATAAAGTAGAGTGGAGGGCCATATAGTAGAGTGTCATTTAGTGGAGTTGTATACAGAGGAGTGGAGTAGAGTAGAATAACGCTGAGCGTAGTGGTGTACAGTGGAGTGCCTTACAGTAGAAAAGTGTAGAGTGGAGTGGCGTAGAGTGGAGTGTTGTACAGTGGATTCAAATAGAATGCAGTAATGTATGGTTGAGTAGGGTACATTGCAGTGGCATAGAGTGGAATAGCATTAAGTGTTGTGTTGTGCAGTGAAGTTGCATACAGTGGAATAGTTCAGAGTGGAAAGGCATAGACTGGAGGGGCATACTATGGAGTGGCGTAGACTAGAGAAGCATAGAATGGAGTGGCTTGGAGTATAATAGTGTAGAGTGGAGTGATGTAGTGTGAAGTGGCATACAGTGGAGTGGGGTAGAGTGGAAGGGCATACAGTGGATTAGCAAAGAGTGGGTGATGTATAGTCGAGTGATGTAGAGTGGAGTGGTGTAGAGTGCAATTTGCATATATTGGAGTGCCTTAGAGTGGAGTGACATAGAGGGGAGCGGGGTAGAGTGTAGTGAGGTACTTTAAATAAATGAAGCATTAAAGTGTCTGAAGAGCTGTAGCTGTAATATGGTAGTATTATTAATTATGAGGTGTAAATATTAATTTTTGGTAGTAGGTGTAAATAGTGTTAGTGTTGTAAAACTTAGATGGGTAAAAAATAAAATCTGTCTTGTGCTGTGGGATACCGCGGTAACTTCTGGTATACCACAGTCCATAGAGATTAAAAATATATAGAAATATTTCCCTACCTATTACCACCTTAATTAAGTTGTAATAGGTAGGGAAAAGTATAACATCTAATGCTTACCTATATCTAAGGCCCTAACCCAGATTGCAGGGAAAGTGGCCTTAAACCAACATGACTGCCTTTAACGTTTTAAAGGCAGTCATTCACTACCACGGTAGTGAATGCTTTGTCATCACTATGTACCACAGTAGTTTTGCAAAATAGAATGACATTTTATGAAACTACAGCCAGAACATATATCACTCAGTTTAAGTAACAACAAAAATACTTACCCCACTTACCTGTAATACCAACAAGCATTGGCAAAGCCAATAGGCCTCACCCATGCAAGAGCTATTGGCTTTTCCAATGTGTTTCAGCCATGTTGTTCATTAGCGTGGCTGCTGTTCAGAATGGCTAAAGTTAGTGGCAATGAGGAGAATGGCGTGGGGTGGCGTAGAGTGGAATGGCAAAGAGTGGAGTGGAGTGTTGTAGAGTGGAGTGGCAGAGAGTGCTGTGTATTAGAGTGTAATAGTGTGGGGTCACGTAGAGTGACATACACTGGAGTGGCATAGAGTAGAGTGCACTGGTGAAGAATGCATTGGCATAGAGTATTGCAGAGTGTAGTGGCATAGAGTGCAGGGGCACTGAGTGCAGTGGCACTGAATTCAACGGCATACAATGCAGCATCATAGAACACAGCAGCAGAGTTTAGAGTGGTGCGTAGTAGAGTTCATTGGTGCAGAGTGGAGTGGTGCAGAGTGGAGTGGCATAGAGTGGAGTGGTGTAAAGTGGAGAAGCGCAGAGTAGACTGGCACAGAGTAGAGTGGCACAGATTAGAGTAGAGTGCAGTCGCATAGAGTTGAGTGGCTTAGAGTAGAGTGGCATAGAGTGGTGCAGAGTGGAGTGGCATAGAGTTGAGGGATGCAGAGGCAGTGGTGCAAAGTAGAGTTGAGTGTCATAGACTGCATTGGCTTAGAGTGCAGAGTAGAGTTGAGTGGCATAGAGTGCAGTGGTGTAGGGTGGTGCAGAGTAGAGTAGCATTAGAGTGGTGCAGAGTAGAGTATAGTGCAATAGAATGCAGTGGCATAGAGTGCTGTGGTGTAGAGTGAAGTAGTGCAGAGTAGGGTGGCTTAAAGTTCAGTAGTAGAGAGTGCAGTGTTGCAGAGTAGAGTGTCAGAGTGCAGTGGTGTAGAGTGGAGTAGAGTGGTGCAGACAGCAGTGGCCTAGAGTACAGTGATGCAGAGTAGAGTGCATTGGCTTGGAGTGCAGTGAAATAGACTACAGTTGTGTACAGTACATTGGTATAGAATGCAGTGGATAGGAGTAGAGGGGTGTAGCGTGTAGCGGCATTGACAAGGGTAGCGCATAGTGGGGTAGTGGGGCGTAGAGTGCAGTGGTGTAGAGTAGATTGTTTCAGAGTAGAGTGAAGTGGCATAGAGTGGAGTGATGCAAGATAGAGTGCAGTTTTGTGGAGTGGCGTAGGGTGTTATGGCATAGAGTGTAGTGGCATGGAGTGCAGTGTTGTGGAGGAGTTTATAGTGGCATACAGTGGATTGGTGTAGAGTGCAGGGGCATACAGTTGAGTGTTACAGAGTAAAGTGCATTGGCGTAGTGTGTATTGGCATAGAGAGCAGTGGGATAGAGTGCAGTGTTGCAGAGTAGTGTAGAATACAATGGAATAGAGTGAAGTTGTAAAGAGTAGACAGGTGTGGTCTAGACTGGTGTGGTGTAGAGTGCAGTGGCAAAGAGTGCAGTTGGGTATAGTAGAGTGGCAAAGAATGCATTTGCATACAGTAGAGTGGTGCAGGGTAGAGTAGAGAGGTGCAGTGTGAAGTGCATAGACTGCAGTGGCATGGAGTGGAGGGATGCATATTGCAGTCGCTTAGAGTGGTGTAAAGGGGATTGGTGCAGAGTAGAGCGCAGTGGTGTGGAGTGATTCAGAGTAAAATGGAGTGGCATAGAGTAGAGTATTCATGGTGTGGTAACTCACTGCCATTACAGACAACACATTTCCAATTGAAATGACCATTACATTTGCACAGACATACAGTTTTACTGATAAAACTATACAATGCACAGATTAAAATGTGTGGAAATTGCCTCACCTAGTTGAATGATTTTATTTTGATCATATTAAAGGATTTGTTTCCAACACACTTCAGAAATAACAGAACATGTACTTCATTTGAGTGATCATAATTCCAATATATCCTGAAAAACTTACACAGTTCATTTACACGTTGTTTTTAGCTAGAAAGAAAACTTTTTCCTACCTTCCAGTATCCAACAAGATTGTCACATAAATCCTCTCACTTTGAAATCAGAGAAAGAAAAGTAAACAAGAGCCCTTGGAAGATACAGCCTGACATTTGACCTTGGTCTTTAAATGCACATCAAATGTGAGGAGATAAGAACAAGATTTAAAGGCCTGCTAACAGAAAGCGAGTTCGTGGAAGGATACAGAAAACACATTGCAGGCAACAGGAGGGACAAACTGAACCTAGAAAGCCTAAAGCAAATAAAAAACACCAAATGGAAAGCCAGAATTTGTAGGTTAAAAACCACAAAGCCAACGGTAATCAACTAGCACAATGCATTCCTAGGTCAACTTTCTGAAAGTCGCCAAGATATCTTTAGGAAACTAGGAGAGCTGCGCTGTCTGGTGGGCTGCAACCTAAAAAGTATCACATGCACACCATAATCTACGATCCTGCCCAATTTAATGGAAATCTAACTGAGCATTTGGCCACTACACATGAGTACAATGTCTGTGGAAAAATGGAGTGGCGCTCAGACGCTTTTTGATACCGCACCTTTAATCTTTGCAGCCCCTTGAGCAATCAGCACAGAACTTTCAATCATCCGCCAGTGTGAAGCAATAGGTTGGAAAATTGCAGGGAGATTTGTCAAATGAGGGCAAAGTTATCAGCAAGTAAAAAAATAAAATATCTATATGTATGTATGTAAATATATGTATATGAAAAAAAAAATATATATATATAGATGTAGTTCTAGTTCGCCTCATGTTTCCATAGAAAAAGCGTTTTTTGACTTGCCTATATCTTTGGCACCAGTTGACGAATCTTCACGAAATGTTCCCAAAAAAGGGTTGCAGTGATTCTTGCTGCACATGGAAAGTTTCGGGGTGATCCGTCAAGCGGGGGCTGAGAAAAAGGTGGGTCAACAAAGTTGCATTTCCCATGTTAATTCCCATAGAACAAAGACGAGCTAGTGCAGGGAAATGCACAGCTCTGATTGGCTGCCAACACTTCAAACCAGGAAGTGTTGGCAGCCATCTTGGGACTCGGCTTGAGTTGAGTCCCAGAAAAAAAGTGAAAAAAAAGAAAAGAGGCTAGGGTAGGGACACCCTGATCCCTTAGTACAGATAGGGGAGTCTCAGAGGGACCCCCAGAGCAAAAAATAATTATTTTGCTGCGGATTCACAATATTTGCTAATTTGGAGCAAAAAAAATAAAAACAAGTGCAGGCTTGGTTTTTTATAGGCCCCCACATGGGCTAGGCTCCAGGGCCAATAATTATTTTGTGTGGGGCTGCCCAAAGAACCGCCACCCTCCCGGGGCTTTGCATCCCCGCTGCTCTGAGGACCACCACCTCCCTAGGGCTGTGTTAATTATCATCTGGGGGGCAAATGCCCCCTTTTTCACTGGCAGGGGGACACCACCCCCAGGGGCGATAAATGTGATTAATGCGGGGGGCCTGTGGCACCAGCTGCCCCAGGACCACCATTCCCCGGGGAAAATTTTAAAAAAAGAAAGGGTCCCTATGGTTCCCCTGTGACCCGGGGACCACCACCCCCTGGGCTATTCCTTTGTGGGGCCACTGATGGCTCTGTGGCCACCACCCCCAGGGCCCACTCCTGCTATATCCTGGGAGGCCCACCCCCGGGACATCAACGGGACCTGAAAAGCATCCCGCTGTCCAAATCCAAAGCTTTCATCACCGTCCCCTGCATGCTTCCAAGGAACAGGGATAAAATGCTTAACAAACACGGAGCTGCTGTCAAAGCAGCTCTGTGCATGCTGAAGCAATGGCACTGCGAACGTAACCTCAAGGCTTCTTCCGTAGTGCCAGGTAGCCTGTAAAGGGCTTTTTATTTTTTAAATAATAAATAAATAAATAAGAAGGGACCGCAGGGGAGCCCTTGAGGGCTCCCTGGCAGTCCCAGATAGCCCATAAAGGACTGAAAGCAAATTACAAAAAAAACATAACTCAGTGTCAAAGTTGCAGAACTTCACCCTGAACTTTTGGGGTTCGAGTCCAGCTGGACTCATTTTTTTAAAAACTATTATGTGTTTTAAAAAAACAAATAAATGTTGTATTTAAAATTGGTGACCAATAACTTGTTCTAAGTATATCAGACATCAAAGCCTAAAAACCTCTATATCTATCTCTCTCCCTCTCACTTTCTTTCGCTCTCTCTGTCTTTCTTTAAATCAATCCTCCCCCTCACACACCCACTCAGATACTTATGCACTCACTCACAGACCCACCCAGACACTCATGAACCCACTCAGACACTCATTCACCCACTCACAGAGCCACACAGACCCTTATGCACTCACTCACAGCCCCAGACAGACCCTCACGCACCCACTCAGACCCAGTCAGAGAGTTACGCACCCACCCACACTCCGATTCAGATGTCACATACCCACTCACAGACCCACTTTCACCCTGATGCACCCACTCAAAGACCCATGCACATACTGACCCACCCACTAAACAACTGATGTATGCTCTCTTATATCCAGACACTCTGTTAGCCACTCTTACTCCCAGATGCAGTCTCTCACACATATTCTCACACCTAGAGAGGATGCGGCCAGCGTTTGCCATGCATGCGCAAAGGGCCATGCACAGAAAGGAATGCAACCCATCAATATATAACAAAAATAAGATTGGTACCAAAAACACACCCTTGCCTGACTCCCCTTGACAAATTAAAGGAGTCAGGACACCCCTCAGCACCAAACCCAACTGAAGCATTGACACCAATGTATAAAGAGGCAGCCCCAGACTCTCTAAAATGCTCCAATGCTTTGAGCACTTTATCCTTTTTGTTAGAAACGGGGTCACTAGTTGGCAGTCGGTTTGCACCCTGTCCAAGTAGGGACCCTCACTCTAATTAGGATAAGGGAGATACCCGCTTAGATAACCCCTGCTCACCCCCTTGGTAGCTTAACACGAGCAGTCAGGCTTATCTCAGAAGCAATGTGTAAAGCATTTGCACATAACACACAGTAATAAGTGAAAACACTACACAAGAACACCACACCATTTAAAAAAAAATAGCCAATATTTATCTATATAAAACAAGACCAAATACGATAAGAATCCAACATACAGTACGAAAAAAATGAATTATGCAAGATTTACTCAAAACTACAGTTCCTTGAAGTCGATAGCTCCACCTGGGGCTATCACGGCGCCGTGATCAACAAAACCAACAGTTCAGGCCGGCCGCGGCATTGCGGGCCAGCTACGGTGTCGGGAAGACCCACAAACAGTACCTTGGATTTGCAGGGTGTCGTGATCCTCGCGGTGAGCTCCGGAGGGCTGCGTCACTGACGTCGCGGTTTCGGGTCCGGAGTCGGTGCAGGAGTCGTCAGGCCCTTGAGGTCACACGCGTTGCAGATCAAACTCCAGGCTGATGAAGTCAGGTGCGCTGGCGTGGATGGCGTCGGGGCTGCGGTGCGAAGTGGGACGATGCGACGTGCGGTGCCCACAGGTCACGGTGCAGGCAGCGGCTCGGTGACGGCATCCAGCGGTGCCGCTGAAACCAGGCCTGCGGTGTGAAGTGGGGCAGTGCGACGTGCGGTGTCCACAGGTCAAGGTGCAGGCAGCTGCGGCGTCATTGCTGAAGTGCTGTCATCGGTAGGCCCAAGCCAGCGGTGCAGGACGGGACGGTGCTTCGTGACCCTCACGAGCTGTGTCCACAGACAACGGTGCAGGCAGTATGGCTGGTGACAACATAGGAGTCGGTGGTGCTGGCGTCGGGAGACCGGGGCAATGGCGCGGGACGGATGGTGCTTTGTGTACCTCACAAGCAGTGTCCACAGGCCACGGTGCAGGCAGCGCCGCCGGTGTCAGCAGGAGTGGCGTCGTTGGGTATGCCCAGGCTGCGGTGTGAGCAGGCGATGCCGGAGTGCGGGCCCACAGGTTGCGGTGCGGGCAGCGGCTCAGTGAAGTCGTCCAATGACGGAGTCGGGGAGACCAGGGTCGCAGTACGAAGCAGGGCAATGTGACTCTGTGTGGCGTCGGCAGGTCACGGTGCAGGCCAGCGGCGTCGTTGGTGGCATTGCTGTGCTTTCTGCTCTTGAACAGCACAAAACACACAGTTCCCAGTGCTGCAAGTCAAGGAAACTGAAGTCTTTGGTGTCCCTGAGACTTCCAACAGGAGGCAAGCTCTACTCCAAGCCCTTGGAGAATTTTCTCAAGCAAGACACACATCAAACTTCACCCTTTGCACTCTTTTCAGGAAGAAGCAGCAACTGCAGGCCAGTCCACAAAGCAACACAGCAAAGGAACAGTACTCCTCCTTCAGCTCTTCAACTCTTCTCCTGGGCAGAGGTTCCTCTTGATTTCAGAAAGATTCTAAAAGTCTGGGGTTTTGGGTCGTCTTCTTATACCCAGTTCTGCCTTTGAAGTTGGTAAACTTCAAAGCAAAGTCTCAAGTGTTTGCAAGATCCTTCCTTGTTCAGGCCAGGCCCCAGACGCACACCAGGGGGTCGGAGACTGCATTGTGTGAGGGCAGGCACACTCCTTTCAGGTGTGAACGACCACTCCTCCCTCCTCTCCAGCTCAGATGGCTCATCAGTATATGCAGGCTACACCCTGCCCCCTTTTGTGTCACTGTCTAGAGGAGAGGTGTAAACAGCGCAACTGTCAAACTGACCCAGACAGACAATCCACAAAAAGGCAGAGTCACAGAATGGTGTAAGCAAGAAAATGCCTACTTTCTAAAAGTGGTATTTTCAAACAGACAATTTAAAAATCAACTTCACTAAAAGATGTATTTTTAAATTGTGAGTTTAGAGACCCTAAACTCCACGTTTTTATTTTCAAAGGGAATCTGTGCTTTAAGGATATTTAAAGGTAGCCTCCATATTAACCTATGAGAGAGGTAGGCCTTGCACAGTGAAAACCGAATATGGATGTATTTCACTGTTAGGACATATAAAACACACTAGTATATGTCCTCCCTTAAACATACACTGCACCCTGCCCATAGGGCTACCTAGGGCCTAACTTAGGGGTGCCGTACATGTAGTAAAAGGGAAGGTTGAGGTCTGGCAAGTGGGTACACTTGCCAAGTCGAATTGGTAGTTTACAACTGCACACAGAGACACTGCAATGGCAGGTCTGAGTCATGTTTAAAGGGCTACTGATGTGGGAGGCACAACCAGTGATGCAGGCCAACTAGTAGCATTTGATTTACAGGCCCTGGGCACCTCTAGTGCACTTTACTAGTAAATCAAATATGCCAATCAGGATAAACCAATCAACAGTATAATTTCTATAGGGAGCACTTGCACTTTAGCACTGATTAGCAGTGGTAAACTGTGCAGAGACAATAAACCAGCAAAAACAGACCTAAAAAAATAGAAGAAGGCAAAAAGTTTGGGGATAACCCTGCAAAAAGGGCCATTTCCAACACTTTTGAACACGCAACTCAGGTCCATAAAAGCAAGGTAAATCGCTCCCTTCTTTGCCACCACATATTTGCCCACTAGCAAGTTTAGGTTCAGGCACTGCTCCAACGTCCCCTCATCCTCTCTACAGCCATACTGAGCTGGGCAAAGGACTTTATTTGCTTGAGCTCATTCTTCAATGCGATGAAAAATAATACGCCCCACGATCTTAACTGTGGAGTCAAGTAAAGAGATTGGGCGAAAACACCCCGGGTATTGCCTACACCCCTTTTTAAAAACCAGGACAATAGCCAAGTATTTCCAGGAAATTGAGATTTCAACTTTTGCCCAAGCATTTAAAGATTCATCGGTAATGGTGCCCATAGACTGATGTTCCACTTGTAATGGTCCAATGGAACCCCATCTGGCCCGGGAGCTTTATTTGAAGGGGGTGCCCATATTAGCCTTTTCGACTTCCTCCACTCCAAAATGTATACTTAATGGGAAAGGAGTTGTATCTTCAGCCCTGGTCACAGGGGCATCTATACCCAATGAGTACACCTTCTCAAGACGGGCCACCCACTTTGGGGCAGAAAGGTTAGTTCCTATGTCATCAGGAGAAAACTGGTAAGCAGGCTTACCATTGACTATAAGCCAAAAGCCCCTCGCTTCACCCAGCTTACCCGTCCTCCCACATTTCTTACTTAAGTAGTTGCTTTCTATTACCAACTGCTTCTTTATAGGTAATCCTAGTTAGCTTGACAAGCTGCTGATCTATTGGGTTGGCTTTAAGGGCTTCATGTACTTGCTTGCTTGCGGCTCTATAATTGTTCTCAAACCAGCCAACAATGGGCGCTCATGGGGTGCCAGATAAGGCCAACATAATTGATCTAATGGTACTACTTAAAGTCTGAAAACCAGCAAAGACCATAGCCGGGGAGGCCTTGCATGTTAATAAAGAAATTAAAAGCACATTAAAGCTTGACCTGACTAAACTTTCCTGCAAAATATGAATCAAACTATTGCGACATCTAAGCCTTCTGTCCTGGTAATCTTACCACATTTGTGACATCATTTAAAGGTCAACAGCTGGGGCTACAGTCCTCACTTACATGGGATTATGAACACTATGGGATGAATCATGGACCTGCCCACTGTTAAAAAAGCACTTAAAAGCTTTGAGGTGAATGTGTAATCAATGATCGTCCTCTTAGCCCACTCTAAAAACGTGGGCAAGCTGATGGAGGAATTATCCACCAATTCCATTATGTTACAAACACCGCCTGCCCAAGAGCTTTATGCAACTGCCTTTCTCTAGAGTCGGGTGCTTCAGAACACAAGGCACCATCCCCAGTACAAAAGGGTCTAAGATAGTGGGGGTTGCACCTAACTTAACATTAAAATTGCCTGCTAGGACAACGTTAAAACAACCCAGGCTTTAAATCAGACCTTGCCTCTAAAATAGACAATACTTTGAAAAGGGTCTTGATCTGACATCCTAAGTTGCAGATGGAATTGTAAAAAAAAAATTGAAAAGCTTAGGAAAAAAACAACCCATAATATATGGATCCCTTCATGTTCAAACGGGACCTGTATAACTCTAGGGAGTATAGAAATGTGGAACATGATGGCTAAGCCCCCCCCAAGCTCAATGAGCAGGAGAAAGGGTGGCCAGGATTATGTAAGACTCATAGCCATCCACAGTGAGCAACTCCTGTGTCCATGTTTCGTGAAGTAGGATCACATCAAACTGAAAGATGAATGTCACCCACTCAGGGTCAGAGATTTTATCCCTAAGGCTTGCACAATTCCAAGACAGAAAACTAAGGCCCTCATTATGAGTGTGGTGGTCTCAAGACCGCCAGACTCATGATGATGGTTGGACTGCCGCAGGCAGGGCGGTCCAACTGCCCTATTATGACTGTGGCAGATGTGCCACGGTCTGACCGCGGGCAATGCCAGGTTTGCCGCCTGTCGACAGCCTGACAGTCTCGGTGGTCGCAAACCACCAGGGCAGGGCTGCCCTTGGGATTACAAGTCCCCTTTCCGCCAGCCTTTGCATGGCGGTCTCACCACCATGCAGAGGCTGGCGGTAAGAGGGAGTCGGACAGCCTCGTCGCACATTTCACTGCCTGAATTACGAGCAGTGAAGTGCGCGACGGGTGCTCTAACTCCCGGCGCACCACAACATTGCTGCCGCTTGATTACAAGCCGGCATCAATGTTGTGGTGAGTTTTCCGCTTGGCAAGTGGGCGGAAACACTGTTTTTGTCCGCTGGCCCAGCGGAAAACTCCTAATAGGGCGAGCAAAAGATCTCCATTACTGGCTGTCTTTTGTTTGCAGTGGCTTCGGCGGTCCTGTGAAAGGACTGCCGAAGTCGTAATGAGGCCCTCAGTTCCATACCCTATATACATATGTATATATAGGTTAGGTATAGTTAGGACCTAGTTCCTATAGAAAAAGCAGTTTCTTACTTGCCTATATCTTTGGCTCCACTTGACAAACCTTCACTAAATTTTCCCCATAAATTAGACAGTTACGTCAGCTTCTGTCTGGGAAGCTTTGAGGTGTGAAACAGGGGGCTGGGGGGTTAAAAACGGTGTGTTTCCCATGTTAATTCCCATTGGAATTTTAAACAGCGATAGCGCCCGAACCGCTGGATGGCATTACACCAAATGTATAGAGAAATTTTGCTTTGCAAACCCTCCTGATCTTCTGCTGAGATATGATTGGCTGCCAATGCTTCAACAAGGAAGGATCCACTGAATTCAGTGGATCCAGTGCCAGGATCCACCAATCTCCCATGACTCCTGCACACCTTGAACCCCCTCACAAACGATGACACTCACCCCATCATGAGCAGCATCCACTCTGGGGCCCCTACCGACCCCTGCTCTCACTACATCTTCAACAAGGCGAGCACCTCAATCGCGCTCAAACTCTGCAAGACCATCAATTGCTCCCTAGAGTCAGCAACCTTCCCCGAAGTCTGGAAGCACGCCGCGATCCGGCCAATTCTGAAGAAGCCCACAGCCGACCCAACGGATCTCAAGAACTTCTGCCCTCAGCTAAATTCACAGAGAAAGCAATTAACACTCACCTACGCCAATACATCAAGGACAACAACATCCTGAACATCTCCCAATCAGAATTCAGAACTAACTACAGTAACAAAACCGCCCTGCTCACCTCCACAGATGACATTCGCTCCCTCCTCGACTGCGGCCAAACAGCAGCCCTCATCCTACTTGATCTTTCAGCTGCCTTCAATACAGTATCTCAACACACCATATGCGCCAGCCTCCACGTAGTAGGCATACCTGGCAAGGCCCTTAGATGAATACACTCCTTCCTGACAGGCAGAACACAGAAAGTCAGGCTCCTGCCACACCAGTCAGACCCTGCAGACATCTGCTGTGGAGTACCCCAAGGATCATCATTGAGCCCCAATCTGTTCAACATCTACATGACTCGCTCGCCTCTATCATCAGTAACTACGGTATGAACATCATCTCCTACTCTGATGACAACCAGCTGATCATCTCCCTGAGCGAGAACCCCTCAACAGCCAAGAAGAACTTCAGGGACGGGATGGAAGCAATCGCCACCTTGATGAGGGAGAGCTGCCTTAAGCTGTACTCTGACAAGACTGAGATCCTCATCCTGTGACCTTCCCCCTCAGCCTGGAATGACTCCTGGTGGCCCTCAACACTTGGCAGGCCCCTCAGACCACGCACAACACCTCGGTGTCATCCTCAACTTAATGCTCACCATAACCAGACAGGTCAACTCTGTTGCCTCCTCCTGCTTCCACACCCTCCGACTCCTATGGAAGATTTTCAGAGGGATACAAACCGACTGCCGAAAACCCATGACACACACCCTAATCACAAGCAGACTTGACTACAGCAATGCCAACAATGCCAGAAGCTGAGCAAGCTGCAACAAATTCAGAACGCTGCCCCCAGACTTGTCTTAAACATCCCCTGCCAAAAACACCTGAAAGACCTCTACTGGCTCTCCATGGAGAAGAGAATCAACTGCACACTCCTCATACACGCTTACAGAGCCTTCCAGAACATCAATCAATTATTGATCGATTGATTGCAGGGGTGCTGTGCAGCCCCCCTCTCCCCAGCTCTGGGGACCACCACCTCCCCGGAGCTCGATTGAAATACAATGAAGGGGGCTGTGCGACCCCACACCCCGGGACCGCCACTTCCCAAGGGCTACAATAAAAGAATGAAGGGGGTCTGTTTCGGACCGCTGAGGACCACCACATCCCCAGCACAATTGTAATTTGGAAGGGGGGGCCACGTGGCCCACCTGGTGGAGTCAATAATGGTCTTGGGGACCGCCATCCCCCAGGGCTGGCTCCTGCTATGTTCTGGAGTGCCCACCCCGGGACATAGCTTTTTGCTGTGACTTGGTGGAAGCTGACAGCTCCCACCAAGTCACAGCAAACACTCCATTTAGATGAAGCGAGAGCTGTCAAGCAGCTCTCACTTCATGCGAGCGAAGGTTTCCTATGTTTACCTACCCGCGGAGATGAATGCAGGGAAACAGAGGAAACTGTTCTCACATCGAGGGAGCTCCTTTAGCTCGGGGGGCACCCGGGACACATGGCCGGTCACCAGGGCCAAGATCGGCCTTGGGGAGGTGGCCCATGCAGCCCCCTCCCTTAAAAAAAATTAACTAATTAGGCAGGGCCCTTGAGGATGGGGTCCCTGGGGACGAGATCTGCCTGGGGAGGGGGGCCATGCAGACCACCTCCCCCCCCCCAAAAAAAAAAAATTTAGACTGCACCCGGGTGAGGTCTACGGGCTGAAATCGGCTGGGGGAGGGGGTCTGTGGCCAACTACTTTTGTGGATGGCCAAAGGCTGTGTGGAGCATGCGGTTGGGTGCTTGGGGGTATTGGCCAACCCCTGCTGCACACAGCCGGGTGGTTATAGGAGTTGCAATCCCTGCTGTGCATGGCCTTTGACCGTGCACAGTTTTCTTATCAATAATTTTATTGCAAATATTCCAGTGATAATATTAAAAATGACATACAAGATCTCATCATTGATATATTATATGGAATAATTAGCTGTGTATGGTGAAGGTGAGTGTGTATATATGTGTCTATATATATATATATATATATATATATATATATGTATATATATATATATATTTGTAGATTAATAGTTTATCTCTAGATATTGTGACTTACATCCATAGCAGTCAGTATCGTCAAGGGCGCAGGTATATAAACAAAACTTTATGGGGTTTAGATGTATATAAAAGGCATACTGCTGTTTGGAGAACAGACAGGTGAGCACGAGTGAGATTTGCAAACTTGCCATGAAACCAGGACTTTCAGAATTGGTTTAGGATTGAATCAGAACAGACTATGGAGAAGAGCGATAGAGGAACACTTTATTTGCTTTTTAGTGACACTGTACTCTATACATGGTTAGTTACAAAACAATTTCCAAATGTTATTTTTTTCAAAGAAAAAAACATGTTTTTAAATTTACAGGAAACCAAATGAGTTTTGCCAAAAACATTGCAGACCAAAACTGTACTCTGTTTGACATGCAGAAAAGTTTATAAACCTTCATATTTGATATATTTTACAAAATGATCGCACTCAGATATGAAACTATGCAAGTGAACCCACTTTTTGCAGTCGTACACTTTTCGAGTCTTTTACTTTCAATTGTTGCATTTAGAAGATTACTTGTCAGGTTAATCCATGATACTTTGTTCACCTAATGTTCAAAATTCACCTCGTGTGCGTGCAAAATTGCCAGATGAAACCAGATGTTTGTGATCCGCGCTGCCTTTGGCAAAGCCGCGCCAGGCTTGACTGTATCTTAAATATGAAAATTGGATTTCACTGACAGGGTACAGGCAGATAAACAGAAATATACTTTGATTTATAAAAATCCATCTCGTTTTGCCTGAAATTGCTTCCTAATTACACCTTGAAATGTTTATAAAAATACATTTCAGACTTGCCGCGACACGAACAAGCCAGAGACACGCAAGTTTAGAATGGCTCAGTTCAGTCTGGCGTAAAAGTGCGCCACAATCCAGCTGCTTGTGCAAGCTCATCATATTCCTATAAATTGTATATTTAGTGGTTTCCTCTGATCAGCCCATGGCCGAGGGAGCTGTTTAACCGCCAGTTATGGTGGCTAAAATGGAATATGTTTGTAGTTAAGTCCAAGAACGGGCTGAAATGTTACTGCTGTTGCTTCTCATCCTCAACCCACGTTTTCTCTCTGATTAAAAAGTGTTTTTAAAACTGTTGTCAATGTAAAAACAAACTTTATGAAGTCCAAAATAAGGCCTGGCCTTGCCATTGTTTTTCTCATTCATTTCCAAGCATATGCAATATGATATTAAAAAAAATGGAAAAAAGGAAACATTTCTAAAAAAGTGTGAGGCTCAAGACCCCAGGCCAGGGCCATGGCGCTGGTCCTATAACTACTGCGGTACAGGGGGGTCCCCCACCTCTGCAGGTGACCCGAATCCTTCAGAGATTCCCGCCTATTTGGTCAAAGGCCAATCATTATCTCTGAGATATGGGAGACTCGGAGCGGGGATCTGGGGGGCAATATTTTGCGTTATGCCACTTGCCCAGGCACATCTGACCTGGCACTAAAACACACTGCTTTTTAGGCAGCTATGCACATATGAGCAAGCGAAAGCATGTCACTAAGAGTGCAAGACAGCCAATGGATCTAGGAGACTGACACATATCTCCGTACTCTATGTTTGGTGGGTAGAAGTAAAATGTGAATGAAGCTTGAACAGGATAATGGATGAATAGGGCATACCCAAAAATGGCTGCATGTGCATCTATGTATGGATTTTAGCAAGAATTTCGACATTACATGAGACTGGTGAAACATCCAATCTGGTTGTCAAGAAACTGAGAAATGGGGGAATGAAGCTAACATTTTGAAGCAAAATTTACTGTGGACATATTCCAGCATTACAGCCGTTAAATAACTCTGAATTCAATAGCAGCTAATTAAGGAAATAGGATTTCAACACTGTTTTAAGGAAAAGCGACCAATTAAGAGCCAGGTAGAGTGAAGCAACTTACATTTTTGGAGTAACTTAAAGTTCATATCCACTGAGATCGGTTTTTGCTCATTGACTCCATTTAAAAAGGTTGACTTAACTATGGTTGAGGAAAGGTGAGAATCCATGATTGTACACATACAAAAAAACTTCCATCCAAAAAATTTCAATCCCGTAGTCCTCTCTTCACCAACATCCAAGATCCCTAAGCTAAACTGGAATGTAGAGTGGACCTGTGCTTGATTTATGCCAGTAGTAGCCTGTGGTCACCACCGCTACTCATTTTTGTGACCGAGACCCATTTCTCATCATCAGACTTTGACCTGACGTAAGAGAGGAAGGCTGAAAGGTGAGAAAGGAGAAAGATAGCAAAACGCACAAGTTAAACAAGATTCTTCTACCTTCATGTTTGTTCACATCCATCAAATGGTGCCAAATTTATTAGCAAATCAAAGCAATTTTGACCACCCATTAACCATATCCCTATTGTCAAATCTGCATGAAATATGAGATCCATTCGCTGAGCTTAACTTGTCATAGCAACAGAAAATAAAACATGTAAAATCATATGAATTTTCGGTGGATTAATCAAAGGATGCTTCCAAATCAAAGCATTTGCCTACTTCTCCTTAACAATGCCCACCTTGTTGAATCTGCATGAAATTAATTTAGAAATGAGTTAAACATGCCAATTAAACGCCAAATTCTGTTGAGATCTATGAAATGTCATCAAAGTTAGTAGAAGAGCAATGATTTTTGCACCTCCATGAAACCTAGGATTCCTGCCTTGGCCTTTACTTGCTAACAGTCTGTCAATTTTCACGCAGATTCCGTGCTACTTTTTGACTAGGTTGCACATGGAAGCTCTCCGGGTCATCTGTCAAGCGGGGGACAAGAAATACATTTTCCCCATTCATTTTTCCATGGGAACTTTAGACACAGCTTCACCCTGAACGTATTTACACCAAATTTGGCAGAAAGCTAGATCTGGGCCCAGAAAGAGTGCTTTCTGCGATTTGGTGTACATCTGTTCAGTAGTTAATGAGCAATTAATGCTCAAAAACTTCCTATATATAGGGATGTGGAGACTCCCCAGATCCCGACAGATCTCAAGCTGGGATCTGATTGACTGCCACCACCTCAACCAGGAAGTGGTGACAGCCATTTTAGGACTCAGGACACTCAGGACACTGAGGACTATGGTGGAGCTTCAATACCTCTTGGGCTATAGCAAGCTGCTCAGCCAGCACCCATTTTAGTGTTGAGGGAAGCTGGTTCTTTAACTTTGCTCCCATCCAGGCAAGAGTGGCATTTTTGACTGCTCCTGCCCGGGCAGAAGCGAAGTTGGGTTCTCTGTCCAGGAGAGTGTGGGAAGTTAATACAGTTTCTCCTCTCCATCCTACCATTGAAAATGGCCCTGGGGATGGCGTCTGCTCGACCTGATATAGGCTCTGGGAGAGGACTGCATGCCCCTCCCCAAAAATGACCTTTTTGGATTCAGTAGATGGGGGCCAAAAGAGCCTCAAGAAGGCTCATAACCTCTCTCCAATAAAATAACTGCATTGCACCTTAAGTTCTGGTCCACCTTGGAGGGGTTATTATTTCTGTGGATCCACTTCCTACAGGACAGGGAACTGAGTTCCTGAGTCCTAAAATGGCTGTTGCTACATCTTTGTTGATATGGCGGTAGTCAAAAAAGGTCGGACAGGCCTGTAGGGCAATCAAGCAATGCCTTAAGGGCTCATCTGACAGATTAGTGTGTGGGCCATTTTTCAGTGATTTATGGGCTTGTTTTTTGGCCAGGTGGTCAGTTTTTACTGTTGATTTCTCTAATATTACAGCAGACTTTGCCAGCAGCAGACACAAATGCTCTGTCATACCTTACAAATACCCACACAGCCTGTCTTCAAAACTGGCATGATTTACAAAGAGGAAGTCACTTTTTTAGCTCTCTGTTTCGCTAATGGGGGACACTTTACTTTTGGTGCCCGAGTCTATTATTGGAACCTTCGTTTCTCAAAAACTACTGAACAGATGTACACCAAATCTGGACCAATATCTAGCTTTCTGACAAATTTTCTATAGTTCTGTACAGCAGTTTTTGTTGTAATGTTGTTCAATTTTCGTATGGAAAAAGAAATAGTGAATTTTTTTTTTTTCGACCCTCACTTGATGGATCACCTAGAAATATTCCAGGAATGAGTTGAGCTGGACGGACTTTTTTTAGGACTATTCCTGAAGACTTGTCAAAATGTTCCAGAATTATTAGCAACCCCAAAAAAATGCTTTTCCTACGTAAATGTGGTCCTAACTATATTTGACGGGTGGTAAAATATTATACCTACTGGCAGTCGCCGGTTGGTAGTTATAGTCAGGACTTAGGCCCTTATTACAACCCTGGAGGTCGGTGATAAAGTGGCAGTAATACCGCCAACAGGCTGGTGGAAACTACTGCCAAATTACGACCATGGCGGCAAGATCCCCGAAAGACAGCCAATGTACCACACCGAACGCCAGGGCGGAAACAACAGCAACCATGGCGGTGGCCGCCTACATCCAGGCGGAAGTCAATGTTCCGCCCACCGTATTATGACCCTGCAAACTGCCACCTTTTCCGGGGCGGTACCAACGACATCAAAAGCCTGTCGGAAATACTGCACAGAAGTTAAAGGACTCACCATTGGAAGCACAGGGAAGAACCATGCCGCCATGGAACCAGAACTGCATGTTTTTCCGATGATATTCTACATTCTGCTCCACCACGAACACCAACGCCGGCGAAGACGACGACGGTGAGTACAGCTGCCTAGCATACAAGGGAGGGAGGGAGGAAAAGTACAGTGACACACACATGCAACACACACAACCCATACACACACCCCATACACACAACCAGCTGCATGAGAAAACAAGTTACCCCCCTAAATCGGCTGACAAATGCAAGGACAAAACGATTTCGGCAAAGTGTTTGTAATAAGATCAACACAGTATAAATAATAGGTGAGCCAATATGACATATATATATATACACATTTACAGAAAATGGGACACAGCCCAGTCTCAATTTGCGTGGGCCACATGGCCACAGGCCAAAGTCCAAGGCCCCACTTGTCACCTGCTACAACACGGAGAGAACACTGCAGGGGCATCAGTTGGTAAATAGGCAGGCACCTCAGGTGGAAGGGGGGGCACCTCAGCCGGGAGAATAAACAAGACCACTGGTTCTGGAGGAGCAACATGCCATGTGCTTGATCCTTGGGAGTTATGGGCCACAGTCTGTCGAGTGGGTGAATACCCCACTGGTTCTGGAGGTGCCAACATGCCCTGGGCTTGATCCTGGGGAGTGATGGGCCACAGTGTGTCGAGTGGGTGTCTTGTCCACTGGTTCTGGAGGGGGCAACCTGCCCTGTGCTTGATCCTGGGGAGTGATGGGCCACAGTCTGTCCAGTGGGAGTCTTGCCCACTGGTTCTGGAGGGAGCAGCCTGCACAGAAGCCCATTGAGGCAGGTTTACATTGCGTCCGCCGGAGGTGACGGCTGTACCGTGGTGGTGCTGCTGGTGGGGGGAGGCTCCTGCACATCCCCTGCACGCTCGGACGGATGCACAGTGGTGGTGCTGCTGGTGGGGGAGCCTCCTGCACATTCACTGCACCTTCGGACGGATGCACAGTGGTGGTGCTGCTGGTGGGGGGAGACTCTTGAATAGCCCCTGCACCCCCGGACGGATGCACAGTGGTGGTGCTGCTGGTGGGGGAGGTTCCTGCACATCCCCTGCACCGTCGAAAGGATTCACAACCATGGTTGGTGGTGGGGGCTCCGTCACAGCTGCTGGTCCAGGCTCCTTGCCCTTCCTGCTTGCTGGTGCCGTCTCCTTGGCCTTCCTGCCTGCTGGTGCAGGCTCCTTAGCCTTTCGGGTGGCAGGTGCAGGCTCCTTGCCATTCTTGCCTGCTGGGGCAGGCTCCTTCCCCTTTAGGTTGGCTGGTGCAGGCTCCTTCCCCTTCAGTACATGTGGCCTGGATCCCTTTCCACCACGAGTGGGTGTGGTTAGGACTGGGCCTGTGGACTGTGTGGCTGAGGTGCTTGTCTGGGTTTGTGATACCCTGGCCATACGTGCAGGCCGGGGAGGGGAAGGGTAGGGAAGAGGTCAGTGCCAGATAGGAACATACCAGACAAATCACACTGACCCATTACATGTTTACAGGATGCAAACTACTGTTGTAGCTCCATTGTTCAGTTTGTGACCGGCTCCACACTCTTTTGTAGCTTAGATTCCTAATGCTGTGGATGAATAGGAGATGGAGACATACCCCCATGTACAGACCCCTGGTGGACTTGGCAACACTGGAGGACATGCACATTATCCTCACCTGTAAACTTGACAGGGCCTCAATCACAGAGCTGTGTGCCCATTTGGAACCTGACCTGATATCTGCTATCCGTCACCCCACTGGGATCCCCCCTCTTGTGCAAGTGCTATCTGTACTCCATTTCCTGGCAACTGGTTCTTTTCAAGTGACAGTGGGCTTGGCAGCAGGAATGTCACAGCCAATGTTCTCAAACGTGCTGACAAGAGTGTTGTCTGCCCTGATAAAACACACGTGCAGCTACATTGTTTTCCCCCAGGTTGAGGATTTGGCCACAGTGAAGGCTGAGTTTTATGCAATGGGACATATCCCCAACATAATTGGAGCAATTGATGGAACGCATATTGCATTTGCCCCCCCCCCCCCCCCCTTGGCAGAATGAACAGGTGTTCAGGAATCATAAGAGTTTCCATTCCATAAATGTTCAGATGGTGTGCTTGGCGGACCAGTACATCTCCCACGTCATTGCTAAGTATCCTGGGTCAGTGCATGGTGCATTTGTCCTGAGGAATAGCATCATCCCAAATGTGATGGGTCAGCTACAGAGGCACAGGGTGTGGCTAATAGGTGAGTCCTGGTTCCTACCCAGTAGATGTTGGTGTATGGGTATGGTGTGGGCCATATAGGATATTGTGTGGCTAAATGTTGTCCCTCAAAATTTGCAGGTGACTCTGGTTACCCAAACCTATTGTCGCTGCTGACCTCTGTGAGGAATGCCAGCAAAAGGGCTGAAGAACGTTATAATGAGGCACATGGGCAAACCAGAAGGATCATTGAAAGGACCTTTGTCCTCCTGAAGGCTAGGTTCTGGTGCCTCCATCTAACAGGTGGTTCTCTGTGCTACTCACCCAAGAAGGTCTGCCAGATAGTGGTGGCATGCTGCATGTTGCATAACCTGGCCCTCAGACGCCATGTCCCATCCCTGCAGGAGGAGGCTGGAGATGCCCGTGTGGCAGCAGTAGACCCTGTGGACAATGATGATGAGGAGGCAGAGGATGAGGACAGCAGAACACCTGTGATCCGGCAATACTTCCAATGACACACAGGTAGGGCAGTGTAACTTTACATTTCAATACCTTTGGTTGTAATCTGTGTGGCAATGGAATGCTAATAGTTCTCTCTTCTATGCCCACTTACTGTTCCCTCTAGCAATTCATTTTGCTGATGTTGGTGACCTGGCATATACTCCTGGTCTGATCACTACAGTCAGCTACAGGTCATTAATCTATGCTCATTCTCTGAACAGTTGATTTGCAATGTTTATCCCTGTTTCAATGAATACATATTTGATATACATGGCATACTCCTAATGTTTTTTTTCAAAGGGTGTTTATTGAAGTGCTAATATATAGAGGGGCAAGTGCAATGGGATGGGGTGATGATGGAGGAAAGTCCAGGGTATTGTTCCAGTCTATTTGTAGCACACGTGCATTGTCTAAGGGGACATAGGAAGGGGAGCAATGGCAGTTCAAGGTGGACAGGGTGACTGAGAGGGAGACAAGGGTGACAATCAGGAGAGTCTAATTTCCTGGAGGGGTGTTGGCAAGTATTTCTGGCTTCTGTCTGGATCGCAGGGAACGTTAGCGGGGTGTTTCACCTTCTGCAGAGGGAGGGGTATTGGTGGGCTGTGAGTCCTGTGGTGGGGCCTCCTGGCCCCTAGTTGCGGCAGAGCTGGAAGGCTGTTCACATGTCTAGCTAGTGGCAGGGGCCGGCTGGTGTGAGACTGCTTCCCTCATAATGTTGGCCATGTCTGCCAGCACCCCTGCTATGGAGATCAGGGTGTTGTTGATGGCCTGCAAGTCCTCCCTGATCCTCTAGTACTGTCTCTCGTGCAGCTGCCGGTTCTCCAGCACGTTGTCCAGGATCTGGCCCATTGTGTCCCGAGAATGTTGATAGGCTCCCGGAATCTCTGAGAGTGCCTCCTGGAGAGTCGGTTCCCTGGGCCTGTCCTCTCCCTGGCACACAGCAGTCCTCCCAGTTTCCCTGGTAGCCTGTGCCTCTGTCCCCTGAACCGTGTGCCCACTGCCACTGACACCAGGTCCCTGATTTTCTTGGGGGCAAGGTGTGCCCTGGGGTCCCTCTAGAGGTAGACCCCCTGCTGATTGACGTGTCCTGGGGACAGAGGTATGGGTATGCTGGGTGTGTGCTGTGGTGGTGTTTCCTGATGGGGAGGCTCTATGGTGGTGTGTGACTGGGCTTGGAGAACCGGCTGTTCAGTGGTCCCTGATGGTCCAGGTAGGTCATCCATAGCCTGAAGACCAAAGTTACTGTCATCACTGTGGGCCTCTTCAGTTGGGGGACTGGATAGTGCTGGCACCTCGTCTCTGCTGACACTGGCTGGGGTACCTGTGGGGATGTAAATGATGTGTTATGGGTAAAATGCATGACATATTGTACATCCGTTGCTTCTCCTCTATGGTTGGATTTGCCCTGCCAGCTTTCACTTGTGTATGTTAGTGTATGGTGGGATCATTAATTCTCTATGGTGTGCATGCTTTAGTGATGAGTGCCCATGCAAGGCTGTGAGGAATGTCCATGCATTGGTACAGCATGCAGGACTTGGCATTGGGATGAGTGGGTTGTGATGGTGGGGTGTTTGGGATGTTGTGGAGTGATGGGGGTGAGCGTATGTGATGGCATGCAGGTAGCGGGGCGATTATAGTGGAGAGTTGACTTACCAGAGTCCAGTCCTCCTCCGACTCCAGCCAGGCCCTCAGGATGCAGTATTGCCAAGACTTGCTCCTCCCGTGCTGTGAGTTGTGGGAGAGGAGGAGGGGGTCCACCGTCAGTCCTCTGTACAGCTGCTATGGAACGTACCTTCCCCCGTAGGTCGTTCCACCTCTTCCTGATGTCATCCCTAGTTCTTGGGTGCTGTCCCACATCGTTGACCCTGTCCATGATTCTCCACCATAGCTCCATCTTCCTGGCTATTGATATCTGCTGCACCTGTGCTTCAAATAGCTGTGGCTCTACCCTGACTATTTCCTCCACCATGACCCTTAGCTCCTCCTCTGTGAAATGGGGGTGTCTTTGTGGTGCCATGGTTGTTGTGTGGTGTGTGATGGTGAGGGTGTGTTGGGTATTGTATTGGGGTGTGTGATGTGGAGTGCGTGAGTAGTGTATAGGTGTTAATAGTGTGTGGCTTTCGTTGTGTCAGTGGTCTTGGTGTCAATCTCCTGCCAGTAATTGTTCTTTGTAAAGGGTTGTGGGTAATGTGGATGTGTGTTTTATAGTGGTGTGGGTGTGTGGGTGTGGTGTGTGTATGGGGGTCAGGTGTGTGTGGTTTGAATTGTCCAATGTGGTGTTTTTTTGTCTGTGTCTGTCCATTCTGTGCACGGTGGTATATACCGCCAATGGTTTACCGCAGTTCAATGTCCGCAGTGGTGATTTGTGGGTCATATTGTGGTGGGTGTTGTTCTGTTGGCCTAACGGTGTGTGTTTTGATACCGCCAGTTTAACACTGACCTTTGGGCTGGCGGATTTGTGTATGTGGCTGAATATTGACGGATTAGTGTGTGTGTGTGGTCAGCCTGTCGGTAAGTGGGATTTACCACCAATGTCATAATGAGGGCCTTAGTTTCCATAGGAAAAGCTTTTTTTGGTTTTGCTAATAACTTTGGTGCTGTTTGACAAATGTTCGCAAATTTTTCAAAACTAGTTTGCCAGTCACTTCAGCTGCTGTCTGTAAAGTTTTGGGGGGATTTGTCAAACTGTGGTAGAGAAAAAGGGGGAGGTCCCAAAATGTGTTTTCCCCATGCAATTTCCTGTAGGTATTTTAGACTCAACTATAGTGCGAACTGCTGAAAGAAATTGCACCAAATTTGGCAGAAATCTAGATCTTGGTCCAGGAAGAGTGCTTCTGATGGATACAACGACCTGTGGATTCCTCACTTTATGAACTCACCCTTGCACTAGCATCCGACGGAAAATCTTCTTCCCAGCTCTCCATGTCGACGAGGACATCACAATTGCACGGCTCCACGCAACTCCGTCTGACGTCACCGTGCCAATAAGAGGTCCTCGCCGGCGTGCTGGCGTCAGTTCCCTTTTTTTCCGTGCCTTCGACACTAACGGTTTTCTCCTAGCTCTCGCTTCTGTTAGAGGCATTCCATCTTGTTGCTAGTTTCTATCTGGCTTTTTAGTAACAATGCCTCCTCCTAGGATGACTGGTTTTAAGCCAAACCGAGGAGTGTGGTTCTTGCCAGAGCATGAATTCAAAGGCTTTGACGGAAAGAGAGGCCAAACTCTTTTTGGCAAAGAAGGGTCATAAGAGCCATCGCAGATCCTCTTCCCTTGCTTTTTCGACGAAGCATAAGAAACAGCATCATCATGACTCTCGGCGTCGTTCCGCTCGGAGCCGATCAAGATCAAGGTCTCCATCTCGTCGGCGCGTGTGACGTGGGAGGTGAACCCGACGGTGACTCCACAACCTCGGAGCCCTGAGGCTTCTCCGGCGCCGTCAGTCTTCGAGGTAGTGGCACCTCCGGACAGTCCTCGATTTTCACCTGCTGCTCATGAGTCCGATGTGCAGCAAGCACAGGTGCAACAGGGAGATCAGTGGTATCCTGCCTTCCCGGCTCTGGGAGCGGATCCGGCGTCATTTTTGAATGCCATGTTCTCCATGTTTAATACGATGGCCCCTGCTGGTGCACCGGCTGATCCCACTGGTCCATTGGCATTTTCGTTGGGCTCCCCTGCTCTATGCAAGGTGGCGCCATTTATGCCATTCTATCCGGCTGTGGGTGCCGGACCGGCGCCGATGACGTCGCCTCGAGGCCCTGTGGTTCCCATGACGTCGTCTTCCAGGCCTATGGCGCCAATTCCATAAACCCGTCAGCCGGCACCGAGGATGGAGCAGCAAGTATCCTCTGTGTCATTAGGATCCGTGCCGGCACCGGATCCGAGTGATGGATTCGACAGAAGTCAACCTTCCTCTCCTGTTCCACGTCAGGTATTGAAGCCGGTGTCTTCGAAGTCGGCCAATTCTATGACGGCGCCGAGGTTGGGGGCTAGACTGTGGTCATGCAGAAAGGCCTTGAGACTCTTAGGGGAAGAAGAGTATCAAAGGCAGTTGTTGGAGGAGGGGGAGATTGTGGAGCCCTTGGGAGAATGTCAAGGGCTGGATTCGGCCAGTGGGCTTGACACTTCCCCGGAATGGGACTTGTCTTCACTAGGGGAGTTCACGGAGGAGGCAGCTTCTTTTCACACAGTGATTAGGAAGGCGGCGGACTTTTTAGATCTTCCATTGCCTGCTGCAGAGGTTAAGACAAACATTTTAACAGAGGACCTGCATCCTTCTTCGACTTCTGCAGATCCTTTGCTTCCATTCAACGATTCTCTTAGGGAGCCCATATTAGAGCTTTGGAGGAAGCCTGTGTCATCGCCTGCTGTGAATAGATCTGTAGCACGAAGAGACAGAGTGGCGCCTGGTGATCCTGGATTTTTATCAAGACATCCTACCCCGGAGAGTCTGGTGGTTCAGGCCTCTTGCTCTACACGGTCTGCTCCAGGCTTCTTCCCTGTGATTCCATCAGACAGGGAATCCAAACGGATGGAGCAATCCACAAAGAAGACTTTTTCATCTTGCAGCATGGCTCTCACTGCTGCGAACGCTACCTGTGTGCTCAGTAGATATGTCCACGCCCTGATGGACTCCGCAAAGGCTATGGTTCCTGACCTGCTGCAGGATGTACAGAGACCATTTGGTGAACTCCTATCTGATGCGCAGGCTGCGGCAAAACAAATAATCCAGTCTGGTCTGGACTCTAAGGACTCGGTGGCCAGGGCAATGGGTACATCTATCACTATTAGGAGGCATGCTTAGTTGAGTTCCTCTGGGTTTTTTTCGGATGTACAGACCACTTTATTGGATTTGCCCTTTGATGGGGAAAAGCTGTTTGGAGATAAAGCGGACTCTGCCCTAGAGAGCTTTAAAGATAGTCGGGCCACGGTGAAGTCTTTGGGTCTGCACGCCTCCTCTGCTACCCCTTTCAGGTCCTTTCGGAGGTTCAGGGGGTTTGGGTGTGGAGCCGTTTATCATGGGAGGCCCCAGTCGACGGTCCAGCAGCCTACCAGCCCCCCATATCAATCCATTAGAGGGCAGGGGCGGGTTAGGACGAGAGGGGCCACCCAGCAGCACCCTGCATCAACCTCTTCCTCTGGGGGACAACAGCAAGGGAAGCAGCCCTAGTTTTCTCCCCTTTATTGACCATGCTTCTCATGTAGGGGGAAGATTACGTCTTTTTCTCCACGGGTAGGAGTTAGTTACATCAGACTCATGGGTTCTAAACATTGTGAGAAAAGGATATGCTCTCCCTTTTCAGGAATGTCCTCCTCCCATACCTCACTGTCCCTCGTTTTGCTCAAAATACCATCTCCTGTTGTTACAGCAGGAGGTTCAGATCCTATTGTCAAAAGGTGCGGTGGAGTTGGTTCCAGAGCAGGAAAGGGGTCAGGGTTGTTATTCAAGATACTTCCTGTTCCCAAAGAAGGACGGTCGCTTGAGACCCATTCTGGACCTGAGGATTTTGAATTTGTTTCTCAAACAGGAAAAATTCAAGATGCTGACTCTGTCACAGGTACTTCTGACATTGAACAGAGAGGATTGGATGGTGTCTGTCACCTTGCAGGATGCTTACTTTCATATCCCTATACTCAAGTCGCACAGGAAGTATCTCCGGTTTGAGGTGGGGTCGCAACGCTACCAGTTTGCGGTCCTTCCGTTTGGTCTTAGTTCAGCACCTCGAGTCTTCACAAAGGTGATGGCAGGGTTGGCAGCAAGTCTCAGAAGGAAGGGGATATCGGTATTCCCTTACCAGGACGATTGGTTGATCAAAGCCTCGTCTCCAGAGCTTGTGTTGCATCACTTGCAGATGACAACTCAGTTGTTGTTCAGTCTGGGTTTTTCGATGTATGTATCCAAATCTCACCTGGAGCCCTCTCAACACCTCTTGTTCATAGGGGCAGTACTGGATACAACACTGAATCAGGCCTATCCTCCGCCTCAGTGGATTCAGGACATTCAGGCATTGATTCCAATGTTTCAAAATGGACTGGTTGTTCCAGTCATCAAGGTCTTACGCCTGCTCGGTCTGTTCGCTTCTTGCATTCTGTTGGTCACTCATGCACGATGGCACATGAGGGCTCTCCAGTGGTGCCTCCGCAGGCAATGGTTTCAACACAAAGGGGATCTCGAGGAGACGATAACGATCTCCAGAGACGCTGCAGCAGAGTTACGATGGTGGGCTCTGGACGGCAAACTTTCTCAAGGAAGGCCGTTTTCACTGCTGCCTCCGGTGGCCACAGTCATGACGGATGCTTCCATTCTAGGGTGGGGAGCTCATCTGGGGGACCTGGAGATCAAGGGTCATTGGTCTCCAGTGGAACAGACTTTTCATATAAATCTGTTAGAATTGCGGGTGATACGTTTGGCTCTCAAGGCCTTCCTCCCGTCCCTTCGTGGTCAGTCAGTTCATGTCCTGACGGACAACACTACCGCGATGTGGTATATAAACAAACAGAGAGGAGTAGGGTCGTATCTTCTCTGCAGAGAAGCTCTGCGTCTCTGGTCCTGGCTTCAGGGCCATCGGATTTGCTTGACAGAGAATCATCTGGCCAGAGTGTTCAACGTACGTCCAGACACTCTCAGTCGGCATTTTTCGGCCGATCACAGGTGGTGTCTTCATCCAGATCTGGTCCTGCACATCCTTCAGATGTAGGGTTCTCCAGTGATAGATCTGTTTGCCACTCGGGAGAACACGCACTGCCTGTCTTTCTGCAGCCTCCAGTATCCAGCACAAGGAGCTTTGGAGGATGCATTTCAGATTTTTTGGTGCAACCAGTTGCTTTACACATTTCCCCCCCATACCCTTGATTCCTCAGGTTCTGAGGAAGATTTGCCAAGATCGTGCTCAGGTCATTTTAGTAGCCCCAGATTGGCCAGGAAGGGTGTGGTACGCGGACCTTCTCCAACTCTCGCTGTTCCCTCCGCTCCGTCTCCCTCTCAGGGCAGACCTCCTCTCGCAGTCGCAGGGGCAGGTTCTACACTCCCACCTCCAGAGCCTGCACCTTCATGCCTGGAGATTGACCGGCGCAACCTGAGCTCCTTTTCTCTCCCACCAGATGCAGTGGATGTTATTTTATCAGCCAGGCGACACTCCACTAAGACCATTTATGCAGGTAGGTGGGCAAAATTTGTGGCTTGGTGTGGAGAAAGACAAATTGATCCTTTGAAGGCCCACCTTTCTGATATTTTATTATTTGCTTTAGATTTATCAAAGACGTGTTGTGCAGTGACTACGGTTAAGGGTTATTTAGCTGCTCTGTCAGCCTTTCTTTGCCTCCCGGATCAGCCCTCATTGTTCAAATCACCTATTGTGGTTAGGTTTCTTAAGGGTTTACGTAATAAGTTTCCTCCCACTCCCTTTCATGTGCCTCAGTAGGACCTAAATCTTGTTTTAACCTTTTTAATGGGGTCACCTTTTTTATATATATATACATATATCAAAAATTTACTGCAAATATTACATTGATATTATCAATGATGTTATCAAAGATGTTTTGAGTGCTGTGAAGTGTGGGTTAATTAGCAGTGCATGGCGAAGGCGCAAGTTATAGTTACCTTAGGGCATGAGTTATAGTTACTTTGAGGCTCCCTCTCGGTCCCCATCGTACACACTGGGGGCCCAGGGCTACCAGGTGACATGGCTGGGATGGGGTCCACAGGGCCTAAATCGTCCCAGGGAGGGGGCCATGTGGCCCCTCTCCCACATTTGTTTATGGCTAGGCCCTGGGTGATGTGGTCCCAGGACCAAAATCAGCCCAGGGAGGGGGGTTGCGCTACCCCCCTCCCCTATTCAATGAAGGCCAGGCCCTGGGGGATGGGCCATCTCAGTGCAATGGAACCGATAATGAAAACACAGAATGCTGAAAGATAAGACTACATACCACAGCATGCATCCAGCAGTCTCAAAATGGTCTGCCTTATTTGTACATTAAAAATTAACTGAGAGAAGATGATTTAATGGACAAAACATACCTTGAAGTAAATGGTTGCAGAACAATGCACTTTCATAACTAGGTGTTAACACATTGCACTTTAAATGACTGCACTTTATATTATTCTCTTAACAAACTACAACTTCCACCTGTGTGGGAGGAAAAATGGAAATGCAACAGAATTAATGTGAAAGAATATAAACAGTGAAAAGGGACTGCCACCTTAGCACGAGATCAAGGTCTTGAGAAACCAAAATGCAAAAACGCATCAGGATTTTGTTTGTGTTCTAGGAGCACTAATTAAAAAACAGAATCTACTTGCGAGTGTGGTCTCTTTGTTATGGTGTGTAACTTTGAAGATACCGAGTATGTGTATATACATACATATTATTTACTGCCCGGGACCTGGGGGATGGGGTCCCCAGGACCAAAATCATCCCTGTGAGGAGGGTTGTGCGACCCCTTTCCCTATTCATTGAAGGTTGGGTCCTGAGGGATGGGGTCCCTAGGGCTGAAATCAGTCTGGGGAGGGGGGGGCCGCGCAGCCCTCTTTCCCCATTAATTTGTGGTCGGGCTCCAGGGGATGGGGTCCCTGGGGCCATACTGGGCCTGTTACTCATTTCACAGAAATTCATTCTCAAATTAATTCTCAACATGAAGCACTTACAATTATAAACATAGTAGGTGCCCCCACTGAAGCTCCACTTCTGTAAAGGAGGAATGATCCTAACTCCTGGGCTTGGTGAAGGCAAATCAAGTGTGTCTTCTCGGCAACTCCACATTGAAAAATGATCTGAAATCCTTTATGGAGGTGACTGCATTATTGATCTGTTGGAGTGCAATCTTTATGTGACTGTGACCAGTGGGTTCTTTGTTGTCCTGTCTTGGTGACATCAGAGTCCATGGTTCTCCCTTTAAATTGCTAGGAGTATCCAAATGTGGAAATCACTTAGATGCTTCCCTGTTTGGCCCCGCCCAACTTAGTAGTATCTAAAGGTCTTCCTGCCTTTTGCCAGGATGATGGAAATGTTAACAAGCGCCCCCCTAGCATGTCACCTGCTGACTTTGGTGAGGAGTTCTTGATGCCGAAGAATATGAGTGCATCTCCACCAAACAAAGAAGCACTTATTTCATATAGTGAAGAGGAAGGACCCTTGTTTGGTGGAGATTTATGTTTTTGTAGTCTTGTTGTCTTCTCTATAGGATGATTTATATTTTCACATATTTCTGGATAAAAGGCACTAGGAACAATCATATTACCAAAACACACACAAGGTCACTGGTGACATTTCCTTGTGCTCCATTACACAGCTGTATTGTAGAATACATACTGGACATTTACCCAGGGAGTCAGAAAGAACTCCACTTGTGTAGATATTCCGTGCAAAACTGTGGACTCTTGTTTGATAAAAGGGCAGTTAAGTTCTGTTGTGGCTGAGTCATTCACACAGCTACTGACACCTACACTTGGCACCTACACAGAGATACACACACACCCACTCAAAGATGCACTTAGACTTTCACTCAGACACTCATGCACAACTTTGCAGACCCACTCAGAGACTCGTGTACCCACTCACAGACTCACTCAGACACTCATGCACCAACTCATAGACCCATTTAGACATTAATGCACCCACTCGCAGACCCTCTCAGACAGTCATGCACCCACTCACAGACCCATTCAGGCTCATGCACCCACTAACAGATCTACTCCGGGACTCATGCACTCACTCACAGACCCACTCAGAGACTCACACATCCATTCACAGACCCTCTCAGACATTTATGCACCCACTCACAGACCCATTTAGGCTCATGCACCCACTCACAGATCCACTCAGGGATCCATGTACTCACTCACAGACCCACTCAGAGACTCACACATCCATTTACAGACCCACTCAGAGACCCATATACCCGCTCACAGACCTATTCAGACACTCACACACCCACTCACAGACCCACTAAGAGACTCAGGCACCCACTCACAGAACCACTCAGAAACTCATGCACATGCTTACAGATCCACTCAGAGACGTATGCACCAACTCACAGCCCCACTCAGAGACCCACTCACTCACAGACCCACTCAGAGACTCACACATTCACTCACATACCCACTCAGAGACTCATCACCCACTCACAGATCCCCTGAGACACACAGTCACTCACAGACCTCCTTAGACACATGCACCCACTCACAGACCCACTCAGAGGCTCACGCACCTGCTCACAATCCCACTCAGACACACACACCCAGTGACAGACCCACTCAGACACTCTCACACCCAATCACAGACCTACTGAGACACTTATGCACTCACTCACACACTCACTGTCAAATGTTAGTGGCTACAGTTAAGAAATACAATTAAAAAAACCTTAGAAATTCACTTATAAAGCAAAGGGTTACAGTGACGTTGTAGTTAGGAAATAACATTAAAAAAACCTAAGGAATTCACTGAAAACAACAAAGGTTACAGGGACATTATAGTTACTAAATAGAATAAAGAAAACCCTAGAAAATCACTGAAAAAAACAAAGGTTACAGGGATGTTATAGCTAGGCTTGCATTTCACTTGTACAAAACCAAAGAAATTCAGCTATTATAGTTACTTGCACTAACTATAACGTACAGCCCTGCAATGCACTGCTTATGACCTCACATATTACATCACTCATGACATGGTCAATGACATCACTGATTACATCACTGGTGACAACTCAAATTACATCAGTGATGACATCACTGATGATTCTTTCTGTATACAACCGTTCAGAGAAAGCCAAGTTCCTAAAAATACTGAATGTCTGTTCCAAAACAAATGTTTTAGTGTGGACAGCTTTTATCTGTATCAAACCCCTGACATTCACCAAACCTATATTGAGAAATGACGTTGATATGAGTAGAGAGGTGGGTATTATAAACAGTGTTTACTCTATGGAGAGAGTTTAGTCTATACCACACTGTTTGCAAACAGTGAAACTCTCATGAGAAACACACCAGAGTCTAACAACTCAAGACTGCTTACAATACATAGTATGTTGTATGTAGAATATTTGTCCTGTTGCAGACTTTTTCTAAAGAGCCTAAAAACGTGTGTGGAACATGATGGACACAAGTTGTCAACTATCACCTGCACACAGGGTTACTCTTTAATGCAAACATTTAAAACATGTTCAATACCTGTACACAGTTATGATGTATTAGGAGCACATGCATTTTGTAAACAATGACACCCAGTAGCTGGACACCGCCTGTAAAAAAAAGAGATAAAGAAGTAATATGGGATTTAAGCTCCACTGTGTAAAGTATAAACCAAACTAACACACTTGTTGGAGGATGTCATTAGTGTTATCAGTGATGTCATCAATGACATCGTTTGAGAGTAATTTGAGATGTCATCAGAGATGCCATAAATGATGACATAGAACCTCTCATGGGGGATGTAGTATGGGAAGTCATAAGCAGTGCATGGCAGGGGCAAAAGTTATAGTTTGAGCTGCTAGCTATAACTGGTGAATTTCTGTGTTCGTTTTGGTTCAAAATGGTAATTTTGTCACTGACAAATTCACATAACTATAACGTCAATTTAACCTTTTGTTTTTTTTAGTGAATATATATACATAGATATAGGTATTGATATACATATATATGTGTGTGTTCACACAAACATCATAAAATATTAAAGCGCACATATATTTAGCACACTCAGACACACACATGCTTATTCAAGCATAAAAAACATAAAGCACCCACACAGATCAGATGCACTTGTATGATCATTCTTATACAAAAAGAAGTTGCAGCGCACCCTGATCTGACAATCACCTATGCTTACGCATGCACACATAACTACATTAGTGTACACAAGACAGATCATACGAGTGAATAGATCGCACACATGTGGGATCACATAGTAATACAAAAACACAAGGACACACATAACTGCACAAGAAAATATAGGCACTGACCACACACCTTTAAACTTCCACTTGCACACAGACTACAACACGCTTACACCACCTGAGTCCTCACCATTGTGTGCTCTATGCTGAAATGTCAATGGTAACTAATTTTCCTTAGGAAACATGCCAAAGATTCTTCTTTGTGGGAAAATTCATTTGACAGTCACCTATTTAACCAAATGTTTTGTCTGTAAAACCTTGGTGGAGGAAGGTAGTATTTGCTGAAAAATACACTCTTATTACGCAACACTTTGAGAAACAGCTCCCGCTTTGTCATGTATTTGGGGCAAAATCGGGAACCCTGTCCCAGCTAATGTACATGAGAAAACTTCCAGCTACGGGTGATTCTGCAAAATATGTATTGCGCCTGCTGGTTTTTGGTAGTTGATTTTCTGAAATTCATCCCTACCTGAGGGACATTTGGAGTTCTCTGCCCCATGAGATTTGTCTAATTTTAGACATAGTCCTCGTATTTATACCCATGGAGTTAGAATGGCAATGCTTAATTTTGTAAAAACTTGATTGCTGGGTCCCAAAGCTCTGCAGAGAACCCCACAATGGAAGGTATTAAGGGCCAGATGTACCAAAAATGCAATTTTGCATTTCTTAAACAGCTACTTCATAGAAATGTCTATTTAAGAAATGCAAAATGCTATGTACAAAGATACCGATTTCCTAATAGCAATTCCTACAAAGTAGGAATCGCTACTAGGAAATCCCATTGCATTAGAGTCAATGGGCCGGTTTTGCATTTCCTAAATAGCGATTTCTTATTGAGAAATCATTATTTAGGAAATGCAAAACCAGGGATGGCAATGGGAAAAGGCCCCTATTGGTGCACCCCAAAAATAGGAGTGCACCTGTAGAGCACACATATGTCTAATGGGCATCTGTGTGCTCTATTGCAATTAAAAAAGAGCACCTGGGGTGTTTTTTTTAAATTGCACCTGGTAACCACTGGCTTCAAGTCGGTGGTAGTTGCATCTTCAAAATGCTCAAATCGCATTTTGAGAATGCATGGTACATCAGAATAGGAAATGCAAATAGGAAATCTCTATTTGCATTTCCTATCCTGGGAATCGTAAACTGCCATTTCTACAGCATAGAAATCGCAATTTGCGATTCATTAAAGGGCTTTGTACATTAGAAAAGCCCAGTTTGCATTTCTTAACGGTCGGACCATTAAGAAATGCCAACAGGCTTCGTTCATCTGGCCCTAAATGTCAGCCCACTGAATATCAGCGCTGTTTGGAGTTCGATCTTCCTCATACCTCGAATCCACTACCGGACAACCTCTTTCCCTTCAGCTTACTTCAGAAGCCTCTTTTTGTCTATCTTTGTGACAGTTTCATTGTTTCTCTTTCTCTCCCCTTTGGTAGGTCGAGCATAGCAGCGCGCAAGTGCTGCTTTTTCGACGTTTTGGTATGTATCTAGGCTTTTAACCACACCCACTGCACACCCATCACTATCACTCGTTCATGGGCTTAGCCTTCAAAAATCCATTCTTTTCTTTGGTAAATGCTTTGCGTTTGTCCCTCCTTGCGGTGGTTTAGTCACCAACTTGGACATCGCCCCTATTACATAGCTTATTTCACATTTGCTGATACGTTTGACTGCAAGCTAACTTCTTTTTCCTTTTGTGTGCTCTTTCATGCTGATGCAGTGGCGCTTTGAATCAGCTCGCTTATGTGAAACTATATAACTTTCCATTTTCAATTTATGTGGCAAGAAGAGTCCGATTAGGAGTTTACAACGCTAATTGCTCTAACTCGAGAAAAGTGAGACCCATTGCATTACAGATGCTTGTTTTTCTCTTTCTTGAGACGGGAAATGTCCAATCAGGGGAAATTAGTGCCGGTCCCAAAAAATGAGTAGCCCCCCCACCTGCAACTAACGGCTCAAATTGTCAAATTAAGCGCTCAACAATGGTCAAACGTCTAATGTGTGGCAGAAATTTCACTCAAAAGGGTCCTGTACACCAACATAAGGACACACAAATATTGCATATCTATAGGCGTGCATGCAACACACGGACAATTCATCATGCATGTCCACATTTTAGTACAGAAAAAGGGAGATTTTGAAAAATCGGGGAATGTATCTTCCCCATTCATTGCCTTCGATTGAGGAAGAGGCAATTTCAGGTGCGAGACAGCTAATATAAAGCAATTTTGTGCTTCAAAAATCCGTGGTCTCCCGCCTGAATCGAGCAGCAGAGCAGGCGATTCAGGATAGACAGTCCCGCTGACACACCTATGTGGTGAACAGTAGTGAAACAGCCAGTATTTTTTCAGCAAACTCTTAAAATGCAGGGGTGGGACTTGTGATCTTTGTTCCGTACAGCAGGATAGACCTGTATGAAGTGATTGCAAAACGTGATTCTACTGGCTGTACTGCACTGCCCGGTGCTACGTTAGCGAAGCTGTGAGAAGGTCAGGCTGCAGGAACAGCAGGGGGTGCTGCAGGTCAGGTTTCAGGTGTCCAGGGCGCCCACAACCCTAGGAGAATGGTCAGTGTAAGGCCAGGATTGAAACAAATATAAATTGGTATTAAAACTATAGGGGAGAAGGCGATGCAGTTCAGAATCAGGGTGTTTTGATAGAGCTATGCCCTGTTTTTTTAATACTGGTGTGTAGTATGTCATTATAGGAGTGGAATGGCACAGATTCGTCTATTATCCCATATTACTACAGCGTAGTGTGCTGCAATCCATGACTGAGGTGCACCACCAGTTTGGGGGGGGGGGTGTCTGTGGGGGGTAGATGTGTATATGTGTTTGTGTGTGTGCGTGTGTTCTGAAGCTCAAGATGGAGATGCACTTAGAGAGCTGTGTGCTCCCTGTTATAGAATAAGTGGCAGTGTAGCAGATTGAAAGTGAGTTGCACTGCCAGAGCCATGTGTACTCCTCGGATTGTGAACAGAAGGCGCAGCTGCCCGTTAGGACTGATGTGTGCCTAAATCATAAATTGAGCTATGCAAGTAATGGCTGTCAGGTGTTCCTACAGAAGAAACATATGATATTTTTGCAAAGGTTGATAGGAGTCTGTGAGGCCAGCATGCAGGGGGACTGTCAAGGAGTTATAGGGCCCTACTCAGAAAGGTTTTCTGGCTGCAAACATATGTTTATGGCAGAAAATGCCTCCATTAATGCCCCCCAGGAATTAAGAAAATGTTTACGATAGGCTTACATGTACTTAACAACGGCCAATATGTCTGCCACTTGTGTGGGGAAATTGGCAGTAGTATATTCCACTCAAGTGGCAGTTTATTTTTGAAGTTTTTTTAAACGGACATCTGTGGGTACTCTCAAACTTCTGGGAATGCCTGCAAACTTATTCTAGCAAAGGTCTGAAGTAACTCCCTTTCCCAGATGGGAAAAGGAATAGCTCAACCTCACAATTCTTGTTGGTGCATGCAAAGGAATTTTGGCACAAGGAAAAATAATTTGACTGCTGTCAGAAAGGCCTTCAGAGAGTCACAGAGCACACTGGAGCTTGTGGGCCCAACCGAGGTGGCTGAGGCCTTTTACTCGTGATGCCCCCGGCCCCACCCTACTATGGATCTTGTTGAACTGAGTTAAGTACCTCTTTCTGCACCTGAGTCTCAGTTCAACAGCATAACTTGAGCAGCCAAGGCTTCTTCAGGGGAAGCTCAGATTCAGATCAGTCAAGTTGACTCATAACTCAACATGGGAGCAGCAAGATAATAAATCAGTGTCCAGTCAAATACTTGTTTTTATACAAAAAGTAGCATTCTAACTCTACACATGCAAAGGTAACCGACATTCAAAAAGCAATAACACCATTCCCTTGAGGTCTGGGCTCTAATAGTCAGGCCACTCTCTGTACTCCTACCCCTTGTGTAACATTTTTGATGTTATTCCCCATTCACTGATGGCTGCATCCAGGGAATGTAAGCTGGTAGGCTGTTCTCAAGAGTCACTTCCTTGGACTCTGCTAGTATGCTCAGTTATTAGAATCTAGTGATTGCAGCACCAATGGTGTTAAGTCCCCTGGGGCCTGAAGGGCACAGTTCTTGGCTTAACGACTCCGGCAGTAAGGAACCCTTCAGCGATGCAGTGCAGTCCTGGTCTGGATCAGCAGACTCGTGCTGCACTCCATCACACATGACAGCACCTTGCAGGTGCCAGCTCTCTCCCTTGAGCCACACTACCTGTGGATTCAGACGGTCAGCTTTGCCCCTGCGGTAAGTCAGTTTTCCCTCAGCAGGGAGACGGTGTGGTCATCTTGCTCCGCAGCTCCGGTGGTGTCCTAATGTTCCTTGGGCTTCCCTTGGTGCAGTCCACAGGATGAGGTTGGGTCCCACCTTGGTCACAGCAGTTTCTTGGTCTTGGGTGACAACTCAGACCCCTTGGTCACACCGTCACTGGTGGCCCTTCCTGACATACAGGGTCGCAACTTCAGTTCTCACACGTCTGGTCACACTGGCCTGAAGTTGGCATCCATTGTGGCCTCACCTAGTATATGGGGTTGCCAAGGCAATCCGGCACATGGGCTATGGCCCGATCGGTGTAGGGACGGGTTTCTTCTGACCCACTTCTTGATTCACCCTATGGTGGCCCCACCTGGCATACAGGGTTGCCAATTCACTCCAGCACACTTGTGATGGGGAATGAGTTTCTCCTGCAGCTCTCTCAAGTTCAGTTGGCATAAGGGGTTGCCGACTTCGTTAAGGACATGAGCTACGGCCTGATTGGTGTGGGTAGCTGGTGCAGGGATGGATTCTTCACACCTCACATAGGTAGTCTTCATGTCAGGGCTCCCTTCTGGACCTTGCTTCCTCCAATGCTCTCCTCTTCCTCAGTGGAACACCGGTTTTGGTGAGCAGGCAGCCGCTGGTGCTCCAGGCTCCAGGGCAAGTGATATTGGTTTCCCTTGGTGATGTCATCTCACACAACAGAGAGACTAGCAAGCATGGCCCCTCCTGCTGGCCACATGCATAGGTCTTGCAGAGCTTACCCTCCTCATACAGCCCGTCCGACAGCTCCGCAGATGAAAAGGTTTTGGGGTCTCAGATACCCTTAGGTTCCGGAGCCCCCGAGTGTGGGCAGACCCCACTCCCAAACCTGCACGTCTTTGACAGGTAACGACCAGTGTTTGGGAATAGGGCCTTGTTTATTACAAATATCAGCTTAAACATTACAATTACTACATTACCCAATCAAATTCATAATCAAAACACAACAAGAATTCAAAACATCTTAAACCAGCTAATAGACAGTTTGAAAACTCACATCATAATACAGGTTTTTACATTTCCAGTTGTACCGTCCACTTGGATTTACATTGAACAGAGTCCACGTTGTTACCGATCCCACTCTTATGCAGGCTTCCAGCACTAAGGTACAGGCCAAACTTCATCCATCCTTGGAGAAACTCACAGATGTCTCCCACCTGCATTCCTTGAAGGGCTATCCCACCTCTCAGTAACCTTATCTGCATCCCTGGGGACCACCCCTCCAACACCAGGCTGCCCACAGGAGTCCATGACTGACCAGGGGCTGGAGCCCCGTGCCCTCACCATCTATCTGTGCACCTTTTGTCCCCCCAACCGGTGTGAACGTTACTCTTCAGGACTCAGATTGCTGTTCTTATCCCCTCAGTGCTGCCCTCGTGGCTAGCTGAAGGACTCTTCCCACGCTGTTACAGGGTAAACCTTAGGTTCACTTATGCACCAGGGTAATCCCTGGGTGCCTGTATTAAGAAAGAAAAAATGGGGAACGGGTGGGCGGGTGCTTGTCTGCTTGTTCGCCAATCCCCCTGCCATGAAGTTTCAAAAGAAGGCCACAACACTGTTGCTAAATAGCCCCAACAATCACGACGGGGGGCAGTGATGATGTCAACCCGCCGTGCCACTCGCACAACGCTCACCCTGCGTTGTCGCGAGTGAAGGTTCTGAAAATTCCACCACCTGCCCCCAGCCTGCCAGCCAGAGAGTCGCTGATGCGGGAAGGGGGCCTGATCCTTGGGGGCCCCAGGCCCCAATGTAGTGTCTAGGTAAGTTAGGGCACTCCCCCATACTTAAAGTTATTTTCCAGAAAAAAGATATGACTTAGTGTATGGGTCTTTAAAGTTTAATGTTGGGGTTCTGCTTCTTTGAAATGGACATCTATCCCCTTTCTTCTTCCTTCTGACAGATGCCTGCCACAGCAGAAAGGACTCCGAAGCTGACTAACCCACAACAAGATTCAAGGGAGTGACCAGAGTTCATATCTGGATACCAACCACAGTGATATGTGCATCAAAAGTTTAATCCTGGGCCCTTGCCCTACTCTTCATGAATTCCTTATCAGCCCTATCTCCCTCTTCCTGAGATGTGTCCAGGCCCCTTCCTTGTGATCTATCACTGTATCATTAAACCCTTTGAAATGCACAGGTTGAGCCTGGCTCTCCCATCCGTCAGTGCAAGTCCTATACAGCTTACAGGAATGCAGCAATACACAAATCTCTCTAGGGGTATTACTCCACTCTTCATGTTTTCACCAGGCGGGCCTGGGCTTCCCAAAATGGAACCCAAGGTTCACTTTGTAATGTATTAGTGCAGGCATGTCTGCATTCAGTGTACATCCACAGCACACTCACTGCCCAGTAATGCTATCCTCGTGTGTTATGCTACCACCAGCATACCCACATATGCCACACACACACTCAGTCTGTACACATTTAAGTACTGCAGTCTCTCTGTACTGTACTAGTGTGTTACTTTAATACCACACACATAAACCATGCGCACATAGTACAACACTTCACACTTCATTGTAGTGTACTTCGTGCAAGCGCACATGCATTGAGAACATGTTTTCATCACGTACACACTTCCACGTCAACCTGATGTAGGCCAAGGGTGAGTTAAGCACACAGCAGAGGAACTTTAAAAAAGTGAGTGAGCCTGCAGGCCTCACTCCAGTGACACAAGGTAAAAAGGACCTGCTCACTACTACTGATCACTACAAGGTATGCTGTGACCACTGTGCTTGTGCTGCTTAGCTTCTGGTGAAGGCAGTAGCCTTCCACCACTATGAGGGTAGCACTTTGAGTGCCCCTTTGGGTCCAACAAGATTGCCATCCATGAGAAAGGACTATGTCATGGCCGACAGACATTATCTGTGTTTGCTTATGACAAAAATCAGCATTTGGGATCCAGATAACAACACAGTTGGGCACTCAGGGCAGCGATACACTCTCTCACCATGCAGGGAACCTTTCCTTTGCAACATCTGCTGAGCAAAAAAAGAATTAAAAAGTATTTATTTGCAGATGGGGTGCCATTCCACCTATGCTGAAATATCAATTATGCAGAGCTTTGCACTAGGAGAATAGGCACCCATGGGATGTGCTGCATGACATTCCTAGGAGTAAATTTGAAATCCTGTGTATGGAGCCGACGTCCATGTGCACTTCTGGGCATGACTGTGAACAGAAATAAATCTTTAAATGCTCACTCAATCAGAAATCTAAATCTCTTAATTGTACGTTTTGTGACAAATATGGCCCATATTGTGGATTCTGTGATGGCGGGGGGGGGGCAAGTTTTCTCTCTATTCATGTGGTTCTCTTCAAAACGCCTGAGACTAAAGTTAATCTGGGCAGTGCTAGAGGTAACAAAGGGAAAGCTACGGGTAGTAAGCACTACTCTTGGCTCTCCCTAACTAATATGCAAGAGTGAGCACCTGATGACAGCAGGAGGTACTTATTGTGAGCCATGCGTAGTAGTCGGTTGTGTGGTCTGCCTACTCCGTAACGGCAGGTCCAGCCAGTTAATGTCGGAGAGGCTGTGTCCTTTTTAGGGTCGAGCGCGCAAGCCCCTTGGCCCCTGTTGTAATCTCTCTGTGGGCTTTTAACCACAACTATGTCACGCCCATCACTTTTGTTGGTTCTGTGGCTTGCCTTTTAAAATTCGCTTGATTTCATTTGTGAAAGGCATGCATACATCATGGCTTTTCCAGTGTTTAGCCCTCCTCGAGAGCACTGGTAAACTACTCAAAAAACACACGAGACTCCATGTTTTCCTCATGGCTTTTGTACTACTTTTTCTTTTTATTTCCTACGCATCGCGATCTCTCTGGGCTGTAGTCTCGTACTTTGCATGACATCGACCCTGTTACATGGATAATTACATAATTGCTGATACATTTGACTGCGAGCGAACTTCTGTTTCCTTTTGTGTGCTCCTTCACGCTCATAGGGTGGCTCTTTAAATTGGCTCACTTATGTAAAACTATTGCTTTTCATTTTCAATTTATGTGGCAAGAAAAGTCCGGATAGGGCTTTACAACTCCAATAGCTCTAAGTCGAACAAATGCGAGACCCATTGCATTGCAAATGCTTGTTTTCCGTTCCTTTAAATAGGAATAGAGAAGCAAACGAGCAGTTTTACCCTAAACATGCCATTGGTGTGTATCGTGCAAGTGCCCCCCAGCCCCCACCCACGAAGCAGCTCCTCATTCTGTTTCACTTAATGTAAAGAGCAATCATTTTGCATTATTACTACTGTTCTACAACAAGCAAAGGTCAACTACTGTTGTGACCCCTTCAGCCCTGTCCGTGTCGTGGCCGTGGGGTCACCTGACATGATGTAAAGGTCTTCCCAGGTCAGCGGCACGCGCCGCTGCCCTAAGGCTATAATTCATACAATCATTTCAGTTTACAGCTCCCAGGCCGGGGGGTGGGGGGGTGGAGCAGGGGTTAAGGGGGCGAGGCCGGGGAAGACGGTGCAGCACAAGGTCAGTAGCAGCCTCAGCACAGAATCAGAGAGCAGGGCAGATGGAAGCGGCAGGGACCATCGCGCTCCCTTCCCTGGGGTCCCCATTGGTCCCCATTAAAGCCTCCAGTGTCTGAGCAGATGCCCTTTTATGCATGGGACGGCATGGCATCCACCCGTGGCAGCGCCATGGAGACGGTGAATATCCTTCATGTAGTCAGACTTTCAAAGAGCTACCCTGGCCTCCGTTCTCCACATAAACCTACTGATCACCATTCTCCTACACCCAGCTTCTGGTCACTTTTATCCCCCTAGCCCCTGTGTCATTATTCTCCTTACCTTGAACAATTGCCTTTTTTTCTCCTTAGTCTTGATGGACATTTTAAATGACCATTTAAAACGAGTTTTTTCTGGAAACTGTATTTTTGTGTATTCAACTGTGGACGTTCAATAGAGCATACTAATAAAGCAAAAAAAACCTGAAATAAATAAATGTAATGTCAAAGAAACCGTTGAGAATTGCTTTACAGTCGTACACTGCCTAAAAGCCCAAAACATAACGAACTCTGTGGTCATTTGTAACTAGTGAAGGAATTTTCATCAGGGTGTCTCTTCGCCAACACAATGTCCACCAGTCATTACTTTCCCAAACCCCACCAGAGATCATTGTGCTTCAGACAGCCCAGTAGGCTACCTGCTGATCTTCTGCTACTAACAGGCGCTTGACCCTGTCATCTCAAGATGGTTTAGTGTCATGGGCAAGGAACATTTCTGCATCATTCCTTTTATTTGCACGCATAAAGTGTGCACAACTCCCCATCAGTTTTTGTTCCAATCCATGTGGCATTAGTATCAGGAAATAGCTAAATGAATGCACGAATGGATAAACGTTTTAAAGGTGATAAGATGCATCATTTTTCAATGCACCTGATCTCGAGGTGTCCCCTAAAGGCCACAAGTTTGAATCTTGGCAGGGACAATTCAGCCTTTCATCCTTTAAAGGTCAAAAGATAGAGCACCATCACACTGGGTAAGAGCAAAACCTGTTATTTATAGAGGCATGTGCTACTTTTGAAATCAGTGCTCTGTAAGTTGCACAGTCTGTTGCAGCTCGGTCCTTAACCCTTGGAGCTACCTGTTGCAGTTATGCTTGCAAGGAGCAGGTACAAGACGACTCTAGAAATGCTTCAAAGTTCACAGATAGTTTTTATTCACTAGATAAGTAATACTTCACACCACCAGGAGCCGGAGAGCCAGATAGGTAACCTTTCCTACACCAACCTTCACTCAGACTGCTCACTAAGTGCCATGGAAATTTCGACGGGGCAGTGAATCCTATTGCATACTCTATCAGCATTAAACATTCACTGGAAACACTGTGATTCTCTCTTGTTTCCAAAATCTTTCCACTGTTCAAAATAGCTGAAACCTTTTGGGGGAGCCGCCAAAACGAATGGGAAATCATTGGGTAAACTGGACCGAGCATTATCTATTCACCTGCTAAATACTCTTTTTCATTGGAACTTTAGGGTTCCGCTAAGAATATCTCCTAACTCTGCACCTATTGATTTAACAGCACCCCTGGTAATGTTAACTCAGGTTGCAGACCTGGGAAACTCATAGTGAGTCCCTAAATAGGGCTGACATCATTATTCAATTTATTTGTACTCGCAATTAGCCCATAAATAGGGCTGACATCATTATTCGGTTTATTTATACATGTACACTGCATATGCATTGACAGTCAATCCCTCCGAGCATACTGCACTACCTTACTGTCTTTAGAACTTCTGACCTAGAAAATGCACAAAATGCTCTGCCACATAGATACAAAGGACCATATTTATACTTTTTTTGTGCCTCATTTGCGTCCTTTTTGACGCAAAAACAGCGCAAACGTACAAATTACAATTGTATTTTGTAAGTTTGCCCTGATTTTGCGTTTGCGCTGATTTTGCGTAAAAAAACAATGCAAATGCGGCGCAAAAAAGTATAAATATGGGCCAAAGACTTTGGGCTAGATGTACAATAATGGAATTTAGCATTTCTTAAATAGTGACTTCATGGAAATCGCTATTTAAGAAATGTAAAATGCTATGTACAGGAATACTGATTTCCTAATAGCGATTCCTACAAAGTAAGAATCACTATAAGGAAATCGGTATTAAAAATTCCCATTGCATTTTAGTCAAAGGGCCGGTTTTGCGATTCCTAAATAGCGATTTCTTACTAAGAAATTGCTATTTAAGAAATGAAAACTAAGGATGGTAAAGGGCAAAAGGCCACCCTTAGTGTACCCCAAAAATAGGGGTGAAACTGTAAAGCACACATATGCCTAAGGGGCATGTGTGTGTTCGATTGCAATTTTAAAAAACACACCTTGGGATGCTTTTTTTAAATTGCACCTGGTTACCACCGACTTCAAGTTGGTGGTAGTTGCATCTCCTAAATGCCCAAGTCACATTTAGGTAATGCTTTGTACATCAGAATAGGAACCGCAAATAGGTAATCCCTATTTGTGATTTCCTATTGTGGGAATTGCAAATTGTGATTTGTACAAGGTAGAAATCGCAATTAGTAAGACCTTTGTACATAAGAAAAGGCTGTGTTCCATTTCTTAATAGCCCGAAATACCGATTCTGACTGTTATAAATGCAAAAGGGATTTGTACATCTGGCTTTTTGTTCTGTCCTGTCCACTGCAGTGCAGATTTGAGGTAGGACAGACACTGCATTATCAGGTGAACCTAAAGGATTGAGAAAGGATTGATCTCTAAGGAGCTACCTGATGGGCTCATATTGTGCGTCATACCTTGAGCCAGTCCTGGCTTCATAGCCAACCTCATTTTACTTAGTGTGTCTTGTAGCTTCATTTTTAACATTATAATGTGAGCTTAAAAATCCTAGCATGCAAAGTCCTGTTGGTGAAAATGCCAGTAGTTCCTGCAAGGATGACATGAGGCATGGAGCATCCTGGTAGCTACAAATATGTTACAATAGATTGGAACATGCATTGCAAGAGCTAGCAAACTACTGAAGTTGTTGAGACTCCGTAGATCAATTCAGTAAACATGCAAAATAGTAGGTTGCTGGAATGCAGAAAATAATACAGCTTAATGTTTGCTGAGCTATTCGAGTAACTTAAAATGTCTTTCGTTGGTCAACAAAAGGCAATTATGTTTTAGATGGTACAAGAAAAGAGTTACTGACATAGCAAGCCTCAGTCACGCCAATTTAGGTATGGCATGGCGTAGATGACCCCCACAACCAAATGCCAACCCAGGCAACTGACTATGGCACCTACCCCTAGAAACAGCTCCACCGCAGCCACATGTCTTCCAAAATCTAATCCATGGTTGCTCTTTTTTCACACACTATCCAGAATTGCTCTTTCCTGCTCAGATTCCATTGCCAGTTCTATGCAGAAATCATTCCACTTTTGAACGCACTATAAGGGCAACTGTCCTTCAGTTCTTTAGCCACGGTCCCTTATTAAATATAACCCTCTAGTGGCACCAGACTCCTCTTCAGAGGCATTTCTCATGATTCTCGCACCATTCTGGTACCCTTCCACCTGCATACGATTTTTGTACTAGGGAATATATAGGCAAGGAAAACGGATATACACTAGTATCGTAGACAGAATATCATGGGGCATAATATCCATAGGTAGTTCATATTGATCACCAAGACATTGTAGAAAAAATATTGTGGTAGACTATCATCTCAAAATATTGTCAAGCCAAAAATATCATGGGACGGACTATAGAAGGTAAGAATATTGCTTTTTAAGTATATCATATATTTTTAATATTATTGTATATACTACTGTTTACTTTAATATATTTGCATTAAATATTGATTTCAATTAATTTAATATATTTAAAATATATTACCTATTGTAATATTTTTAAGTATTACGATTATAATAATTCTTTTAGGATAGTTTGTCATTTTTAATGTGTAGTTATTTTGTTTTACATTTAATGAGTAATTTTACATTTAATAGTGGGTTGGTGTGATTGTGGGGGTTAGTGTGAGACATTATTTTAAATATAAATTAATGTTGTTTTTTAAAATGATCCTTATTAAAATTTCAAAGTATGCAATTGACGATGGTAATAAGCAGCAAGGTTGTTTTACAATTAGTGTGTATAAACCGCAAGATCATCTAAACAATCCCCAACACTCCACAACCCCCAGTGCTCTTGTATATATCATCCTAAATAGTAAAATGCATCATAGCTGGACTAAGACAGTTCAGTCATTGACATCTAAGCACATTGTCTACAAGGACCCAGTCCCCCTCAACCATATTCTCACCGAGCTGATTCCCCAAGTGATGCGTCAGTAGGGGGTTCTTTGAAAGCAGATAGGATGGCTGCCCAAGCTCTCAAGTCATCTTCCAGTGTTCATCTTCATGGACATGTTTCATCTGAATTTGCTCAGCTTTTGCTCACTGGCAGACGTCCCTGAGCTAATCCATATAGTTAGGAGGCTCTACACCCAGCCATTGTTACAGCTATCCAGCATTTTGCTAATAACAAACCAAGTAGAACAAACCTCCTGCTAAGTTTCTTATTGGAGGGGGAGAGAATCAGGCCAATCAGCACCTGCCTCATTTCCAGTTGTATGTCCCAGCCAGTAGCTTTGTTCAGATTTTCTGACACAGTCTGCCAATAGGAAGATAAAACCACACAACACCACTCCATATGCACAAAGTTTGCAGCCAGGCTTCTGCAGCAGGGGCAAGTGTCTATACATGCAGGATAGTTGACATACACTGTTTTTGGGGAGAAATATGTTTGATGGACATACTTATATTGAATCAATTTGAATCTTTTATTGGAGCTGACAGTCTGGACCCCCTTGTGTATCTGTATCCATTCTTTCCCCGGTACTGATTCCCCTAGTATTCCCTCCCATTTAGTCTGGATGGGTAAGGACATCTTCCGGAGATCGCTGCGCAGTGCTCTTCAAATATGTAAAGTCAGCAGGCGGCCCCTTGCCATTCCTAACAGTGTTACCAGAGTGCGGGACCATGATGGGGCATCTGGGAAGGTGGGCCAAAGCTCACATGCTGTGGCAGAAATGTTTGCATATTGTAGATACTGTCCATACCCAGGGCAAAGGATTCCAAGGCATCGTCCAGAGGGATGAATCACCCCTTCGGATACAAGTCACCTAAAGAATTACATCCTAAATCTTTCCATCTCTGCACCAACAGGGACTCCGCTATCTTCTTTTACAGCTGTTGGATCCACAGTGCCAGGTTTGGGAAATAAGGCGCGCACCGGAGCACTCTCCTGACCACTCCCTCAAATATCTCTTCAAAAACTCACAGACATGCGTAGGCCCTCCACCATCCTGCCCATATTAAGCTCCAGCAATGATTGTTCGGTATGCACTAGTCGGATCTTCAGATAGCAGACGTCATTCAATTCCAAAGGAAGCCCCACAGTCGGGAGCATCTCAATCTATACTCCAGTCAGGAATGCCAAAGGAATAATTTAGATTTAGTCCAATTCATGTGGAGCCCCAAGATTTTACCAAACTTTTGCATCACGTTCAGAAATATGGGCAAAGAATACTTAGCTGCCTTAGATATATCAGGGTGTCGTCCGCATATATTAAGAACACAGAAGTGGTTTCCCCTACTATATTCCCCAGGGGACCATCGTCCTCTGCAAATCGGCTCCACCGCAAGCATGAACAGGATCAGTGACAGAGGGCATCCCTGCCTAGTCCTTCTATGCATGCTGAAGAGGTCTGATACCTCTCTTCCTGAGCGCACTCTAGCACAAGGGGCAGTATAATGTAGCCAAATCCATTGTATAAATTTAGGACCTATGCCTACTTTCCTCATCACATCCCAGAGGTATTTCCAGTGTAAGGAGTCGAATGCTTGTTTGATATCTATCAATGTTAAGGCATAGGCATCATTAAGCAGCTGGGGGTGTGATAGACATGAGAGAGCTGCCTAAGATTGTGCAAAGTACTCCCCTTTGGGATGAATCCTGATTGATCAGTGTGGATGAGGGACAGGAGACAGGAGAGAATACAAGCCTCTAAAATACTACTGAGGAGCTTAACATCAATATTTAAGAGGGAGATAGGACTAGAGGTGGCAGCTATAGTTGGGTCCTTACCAGGCTTATATACCATCGCTATCAGCGCTTTGCACATTGTGGATGGGAGGCAGTCCTTGTGGGAAAGCCTCTTCATAAACCTCCAGGAGTTTATCGGCTACTATGTCCACATACCTACGGTAAAACCATCTTGGGGATGTAGTCACAAGAAGGCAGTCCAAAAGCAAGAGTCATAGGACGTAGAGGGAGAGGTGCCCAATGTCTCTGCTACGCCACTGCTGCTGCTTGTCAGTCAGAAAAACACCTTGTGCTCGTTGCCCTCGCAGCAGATCACAGGACCATTGTACCCACTTATAGTGTTACTATAGGGGATTCACAAAGTTTCTGGCCAGCATGGTGGAGTGTGTGAAGTGTGACTGGGGGTAAGGAGGGGTTGATAGATCTAGGTATAAAGTCCTGGCTCTGTTCAGGATTGGCTGGCCTTTTGTGGGTGTGGGCATTATTTGGTGGGGGGCCAAATAGGGCAGCAAATGGTCCCACTGAAAGCCCTTTCATCTAACATCAAACATCTAAGCCTGAATTCTGAGAGGCATGAGCAGGAACATTTAGCAAATTGCATCCCTAGCAAGACCTACACCCATTAGCATGCATTTTGCGAAGGACAGCATGTGAACATCTTGGTCCCTTGCTACTGGGGAGTCGAACAACTGTTTGCTGCCGCCCTGCAGCTACACCATTACCCTTAGCCGTTCTTTTTTACACCCTCTCCAGTGACAACTCTTTTCCTACATTCCACACTCATTGGCTATTCTCTTGAAATCTGTCCGTTGATCATTGTACTCCTGGTATCAGCCAGTCACTTTTCCGATATATGCATCCCATGGTCACACTTTACCCCTCAACTACTGTTATCTCCTCATACAAAGAGCTCCTCTCTACTCTTCTGCACAACGGCCTAAAGTTAATGAAGATTTGCATCAGTGTTGCACACTTTTATGGCGCAGCCCCAATGTAAAATCTTTTTGGGCGTTTAGTAAGCAACGCAAAGCTGCTTTTCATTGTTTAGTAAATACAAAGTAACACACGGCAGTTCATAGCTTGAGGGAGGCATTACTTAAATGGTGCATGGGCATTTCCATGCATCTACACATGGATTTTGATGCAATCCCAGATTTACTAAAGTGAGTGAGCATAGGATTGCATCAAAAGCTACGCCTCCCTGAACCAGGCATAATGAGGAGAAAAATCTTTATTTACTCTTGCTACTCCTTCTTTCTATGTGTACCGAATTTTGCCACATATGTAAAAAGAGTAAAATGCCTTAAAGGATTGTTTTTGTGCAGGAAGTTATCCCTTCCTGCACAAAAACAATCCTGCCTGTAACATAGGGTCCTTTGCACCATGGTGCAAGGGTACTTGTGTTGGCGCTAGGCAGCACACAATGCACCAGTCCTAAAAGACAAAAGTGCCATATCTTAGTAGATATGGCACTTTTCTACTGTCTCCCTGTTACTCAATATAATGCAGCAACTCTGATTGCTGCCCAGCGTTATGTGAAAAAACTGTAAAGATCCCCCATAATCTCTGGTAATGTTTCTCCACGTTGGTACGCAGTCATGCTTCCATTACACAGTGTCACTGTGATTAGTTATTTCTCTGCAAGAGAGCCTCTAATTGTATTGCTTTTTTTACGGGGTTTCTTTTTAGAAAAGGGCTCGTTGATTTGAACATGCAAGAAATTTAGAACAGAAATATTCACATTATGTGAATTAGAAGCGAATTGAAAGGTAGCCCCCGCTTGCAGGTAAGCAGCAGAAGGTCCAATTACGATTTTTAAGAACTTGCAGCACTGTCTGCAAAGTGTGCACCATAAAAGAGGTAAAGAAGACTAGCTTCACTGTGTCATGGATGTAAACATTTTGTATGGTGTATATATGGTGCCCGCAAGTATAATTATAACTATTTATATTACATTGCATATAGATAGATCAGAAGTTGTACATTACATAAATTGCCAATGTATAAAACAGTACAGGTAATCACAGAAACAAAATAGTATGGTAAGTGGTGACACATTGGTCACTGCGGCCTTGTTATGTGAGGTCCACACAGGGCGGAACCCAGCTGTGCCCAAGACCTCTGTATATCTGCCAGACAGGCAATCAAATTAAACGTTTATGGGTCCTGGACACATTTTAGCATCATTTTGATTTACACTGCTGGTTTTGATTTGTTTGCTTATAAGAGAGAAGAATGTGGATTGAGCTGAATACTGTGAGCATGGGCGTTGGGGCTGTTTGAAAATTTCCCCAGCAGCAATTTTGATGAGAAATGAGAGGGGGTGATAAATGGAGATTTTATGAAAAAAGACACCCGTCTTTCACAATTTGGCCCATATTTATACTTTTTGACGCAAACCAGCGCCGGCGCTGGTTTGCGTAAAAAAATGTACTACCGGCTAATGCCATTCCTACGCGCCATACGGGCGCCTTATTTAAGGATTGACGTTAGCCGGCACTGCGGGCTGGTCAGAGTAAAAAAAATGACTCAAACCAGGCAGCGCCGGCATAGGGGAAAATGGGGTTGTGCGTCAAAAAATGGTGCAAGTCAGGTTTGAGTGAAAAATCATGGCTCAAACTGGACTTGCACCATTTTTTGATGCATAACCCTCATTGAAATGACTCCTGTCTTAGCAAAGACAGGAGTCATGCCCCCTTGCCCAATGGCATGCCCAGGGGACTTCTGTCCCCTCGGCAAAGTGCTCCTGTACGCTGTTCCACTGTCCACTGTCACTGTCTCTGGGTCTTGACCTCCTGCGGCATTTCTTTCGTCCTCCGGGTGCAGTGGCTCTCCTTCTATCTCCCCTCCATCCTCCGTCTTCTGTCTTTCTCTCAGAAGCAGCGCACGTCGGAAGTTCCTCCTTTATTTCCACAGTAACCCGGATATCCGGGTTTGTGCAGGACCCTTCTGTTTTGCTTCGCTCCTCGGTGCCCCTGGGGCATTGGTTGATCGACCCAAGGTCGATATCAGTAACCAGGGCCCTCTTAACCCGGTTACACATCCCTCCCCTCGAAAGGGACTGTTTGAGTTCCTGGTCAATGGGGTATCTTAACAAATAATCAGCAGTACACAGTTGATTTCCCGGGACGTGTTGCACCTGAAAGGTAAATGGTTGCAGTTCCATAAACCAACGTAGTATGTTTATACGAGTTAGTATTCTTATGTTGGGACAACCAAGTGAGGGGAGCATGATCGGTATATAGTATAAAGGGGTGTCCCAGCAGATAATACTGAACATTTTTGATGGCCCATTTGATCGCTAGACAGTCTCTTTCGATTATGGCGTAGCGATGTTCGTGGGGTAGGAGTTTGTGACTTATAAACACGACGGGTGGTTGTTCTCAGCCTCATCTTTCTGAAACAATACAGCCCCTATTCCCATGTCCAAAGCATCCATTTGTAGATAGAATTGTTTACGGAAGTCTGGGCAACGTAATACTGGTTCGATGGTAAGACTTTTCTGTAGGATGGAATAGCTGTGTTGTTGGGCAGGAGTTAGGCTTGTTATCTTTCCAGGTTGACCCTTCCTTAAGAGATCGGTTAAAGGGGAAGCCAGTGTGGAATAGTGTGGGATAAACCTTCTATAGTAACCCACCAGACCTAGAAAGGAGCGTAACTCTTTTTTCGTGGACAGGGTAGGCATTCGGAGGATGGCTTCTAATTTGCTCATTTGGGGTTTAATCTGACCCTTTCCTATATAATAGCCAAGGTATGCAATCTTGTTGCATGCTAGGCGACACTTTGAAGGGTTGGCAGTGAGTCCTGCGTTTTGTAGCAGGTAGAATATTTTGTCTAGGTGAGCCACGTGTTCTGTCCATGATTCGCTATAGATCACTATGTCATTGAGATAGACGGCAGCATAGGTGCTGTGATGCCGCAACAAGGTATCCATGAGCCTCTGGAAGGTTGCTGGGGCCCCATGTAACCCAAAAGGGAGTACAGTAAAGTGATAGAGGCCTGATGGAGTGGAGAAAGCTGTTTTCTCTTTGTCCCCTGGTGACAAAGGGATTTGCCACTAACCTTTAGTGAGGTCCAATGTGGACATATACTGGGCTTTTCCCAGCCATTCTAGGAGTTCGTCAACTCGTAGGATAAGGTAGGTGTCGAATTGCAATATAGTGTTTAACTGCCTAAAGTCAATACAAAATCGGATGGACCTATCCAGTTTAGGCACAAGAACGACTGGGGAGCACCATGGACTCACAGAGGGTTCTATGATACCCATCTGTAGCATCTTCCTCACTTCTTGCTCCACTAGTTGTTTTCAGGCTTCTGGGATTCGATAAGGTCGGAGGCGAACGACCTTTCCAGGTTGGGTTTTGATTTGATGTGTCAGGGTGATCTTCACGGGTGTCGAGGAAAATAGCGCTTTATGCTCGGTAAGCGGAGAATTTAATTGTTCTTGTTGGTCAGGTAGGAGGGAGGTGTTTATATGGGGTTTGTCGGAGACCGACTCCTGACTTGTTGGACATAACCCTATTTCTAATTCTTTGACAGTGTTTATGAGAATCCCTGTTGTCAGAGCAGGGGTGGTATCTTCAGGTTCCTCCCACTTCTTTAATAGGTTGATTTGGTATATTTGTATTTTTTTTGGTTTTTTTTGACAACTCAATCTTATAGGTTACAGGAGTTATGGCTCCCAGTACTCTATAGAGGTCTTGCCATTTTGCTAATAGTTTGTTGTCCGAAGTAGGTAGTAATATAAGGATCTTATCCCCAGAGTGTAGCTGTCTGAGCAGGTGTTCTTGTCATGGTATCGTTTTTGTTTGTCTTGGGCTCTCTTGAGATGGACTTGCACTTCCACCCATACTATCTGGATTTGGGACTTTAGTTTTTGGGTGTACTCTAGTAGGGCTTTTTTCCCACCCTCTTCTTCCTCCCACAGCTCTACAGCCATGTCTAAGAGGGTTCGGGGTTGCCGACCGAAAACCAACTCAAAGGGACTATGGCCTGAAGAGGATTGTACATGAGTCCTCATCGCGTAAAGGACCAGGGGTAGCTTTTTGTCCCAGTCCTTCCCTGATTCAGAGATGTTTTTTTTCAAAAGGGATTTTAGTGTACGGCTATGCTTCTCCACAAGCCAGTCTGTTTGGGGGTGATATACGGAGGTCCTTAAGTGTTTCACACCTATTATCTGACATATCTGAGTCATTAGATGTGACATGAACGGCGTTCCCTGATCTGTTAGAATTTCTTTGGGAAACCATACTCACGAAAAGAACCCAAACATGGCATGCGCCACACTTTTGGTGGTCATACTAGATAGAGGTATAGCCTCTGGGTACCGAGTCACGTAGTCGACTAGGACGAGGATATAGGTATATCCTTTGGAGGAGGGAACGAGGAGGCCCACCAGATCCATACCTATTCTTGAAAAGGGAATGTCGATAATAGGCAGTAGATACAGGGGTGCTCTCTTTTTGGGCCCCGGGTCTATTAACTGGCATCTAGGACACTGTTGGCATAATCGTCGGATGTGTGAAAATACCCCAGGCCAGTGAAATCGGCGCAACAGGTATTCTTCTGTCTTTTCCCTTCCAAAATGCCCTCCTCCCATGTCACTATGTGCTAGATGTAAGGCTTGAATGCTGTAGGGTTCTGGAACCACTAGCTGTTTATTCTCCTGATTATTATAGTTTGTGATCCTATATAGGAGGCCTCTTTGTACAAGAACAAAGGGACCCACCTCTCCTGTTATGTCGGATGTAGCTGATTTCCAGGCATGTTGAGGGGTAGGATCCTCTCTTTGGCTACTGCAGAAAGGGGGAATAGCGGTAACTGCTATCTTTCTTACATCCCTCCTTTCGTTGTTCTCTTCTTTCGAGTGATGCAATTTATTTTCTTCTCTTTTTTCCTTCTTACTGGGTTTGTACCGGTCTTCCCCTGGACTTATGTGTATTCTGGCGAAGGGTGCTTCCTCCCACCATAGGTCCATCTGACTTTTGCTTTGTGTACTATACAATAGGTCAGCAAAATATGTATAATCGGTGCCCACAATGACTTCCTCTACTAAATGGTCGATGACTCCCATCTCTATTGCATCTCGTCGGACTTCCCATTCAACGGAGACAGAGACCAAAGGATAGTCCCTCATGTCACCGTGAATGCAACATATAGAGACAGTGTTTCTGGGTATTTGAGTTTTGAGGTCCACCAGGCTGGCTCTAATGATGGATTGACTGCAGCCTGAGTCAACCAGTACGGTAGTGTTGTGTCCATTAACAACCATCTCTTTCATATACTTCAAATTCTCTTTTCCGGTATAAAAGACTCTTCCACGGGTAACGCCGATTTCCATGGGTTTCGGCTTCTCCTCCTTGTAGGGACACATGCAGACAATATGACCCCACTCTCCACAACTGTAGCACTGGGGTTGTTGGCTAGGAGTTTTCTCATTGAATCTGGAAACAAAAGCGTCCTTGGGGTTTTTCCGAGGTATAGGACGATAGGAGGGTCCTATAGGCCGACCGGTGGGGTTGGTTCCTTTTGATGGTCCAGGTCTAAAGTCAGCAGAACGATGGTATGCACACGCCAGATCTATTGCCGTACTGGTATCCACATTGGGGTGCTGTTTGATCCAATTGCAGGTGGCTGATGGTGAGGCCTCCAGGTATTGTTCGAGAAGGATCGTTTGAATAACATCTTCTCTGTCAGTGCCAATAGGTCCCAACCATTTTAGCCCCAAATCCTTTACTCGGAAATAGAGGGTACGGGATTCTCTGACGGACACCACTTGGTTTTCCTAAATTTGAGCCTGTAATATTCGTTATCAAAGCCAACCCGCTCCAATATACTCTTCTTCATATCTGCGTGAGGGGTAGTTCCCCCAAGGTTAGCCACTTGATGTGAAGCTTGTAGATTACCTGTCAGTAAGGGGGCCACGTACTGTCCCCATCTATCCTCTGGCCATGTACCGGATGTTGCTACCCTCTCAAAGTTGGTGAAGAACGCATCAGGATCTTCACCTTCTTGATACTTCTGGAGGCAGAGCTAGGCACGTTAGGATGGACTTGCGTTCCGGCTATGGTGTACGTTAGTTTTTCTAAGGCGGTCTCATGAACCAGTTGGTTATTTGCTATAATGGTTGCCTGGCTCTTTAACACGCTTTGAAGGGTTTCTCTGTCTGTCCTAGCTTCCCTTTGGTGTTCCTCCATACAACTTGCAGGTGGCGTTGCCCCTCCGCCAGCTGCTGGATCATGTTCTCAATCGTGGGTTTAACCTCCTTTGCAGGGGATGACTTATGGCCCCTTTCTTCTTCTATTGTCGCTATCCCACTTCTGACACCACTGTAGGAGGTGAGGGTGTAGCTTTATTAAAGGAACACTATAAGGGGCTATGTAAGAGATGTAATCTGGCTTTAGTGATGTTGTTATTTTATTGTCTCATTTATTTCTGTCCCTTAGTTTCTCATGAGTTCTACATAGTCAATGTTCTCTTTGTTCTCGGTTCCTATCTTTGGGCTCTTCTGTCTTTTCCGTTATCCTCTTCCCTTTGTTTCTAATTCCTTGTTTTGTCTCTTTATTTTAGGAGTCTTCTCTTCGGAAAGACGCTCCCCGTCATCCAAACAGAACCAGAAGAAAAAAAAAAAAAAGGTAAGTGGTTTATTCAGGGCTTTTGGAGTAGGGGTTAGAAAGGTGAGTGAAGCGCGGTGGGTGATGGGAAACCCTTAACAGATGCCCAAAATATCACCAAATTGTGGGGTGTTAATTTGTGCCCTCACAGTTATTCTTCTTAACTTGATCAGTGAGGTTGTTAGCTTCACAGCCCTCGTTGGTGAGCGTTGGTGAGACACTCAAACAAAGCCCAAAAAAAATAGTACGTTGTTCTTTATGTCCACGGTGCTGAGTTGACCCTGTTTAACCTTTCCTGGCTCTCGTCCCCACACCCCCCGCTTTCTCCTCCCGCCAGAAAATTTGCGTTATAGGGATTTCGGAAGCAGGTACCGTCATTGTCTCTGAATCTTGACCTCCTGCAGCTTTTCTTTCGTCCTCCGGGTTCGGTCACTCTCCTTCTCTCTCCTCTCTGTCTCCATCTTCTGTCTTTCTCTCGGACGGGGCGCGCGTCGGACGTTCCTCCTTTAGTTTCACGGTAACCTGGATATCCGGGTTTGTGAAGGACCCTTCTGTTTTGCTTCGCTCCTCGGTGCCCCCGGGGCATTGGTTGATCAGCCCAGGGTTGATATCAGTAACTAGGGCCCTCGCGACCCGGTTACAGGCACCTAGTTATGTTTGCTATTTAAGGTTCTGCACTGCCCTTTGGCTTTAGGTTTAATGTATCTAAATACTCTAGGTAAGTAAACAAAAATGCAGGTTTCTCCATATTTCAAGTTGTGCCCTATGTAGGACAGCTAACACCAGTGCCTCTTAATGTAGGTACTTCATACACAGCCAGTGTCATTATTTATAGGTGCTTGTTTGTGACCAATTTTCGCTTCTTTTCTCCCCTAGAATGGGTTAAGCCAAGAATATCCTACCAGTTCTGAGGTATTAAGGTGAACTCCTTATGATTTGACATGACTTTCCCCTCGATAGACCCTTCCTGGACTAGCTTGTTAAAGTCTACCTGGGAAATTACAAAATGCCTTACTGCCTACATTTGAACAGTTTTTCTTTGAGGCACCAGTCTTTGGTCTTTGCAGAATGTCCATAGCAAAGCATCATTCATTCAACAGAAAATCTATATTTGTTTAGCAGTGTGCTGTTATGATATGTTTTTGTCTGCATACTGTCTGACAGCTCTTTTCTAGGGAGTTTTCCATTAACTGTGAGTCTGCAGCTACTGATTTCTGTTGAGAGTCTTCCGTGGCGGAGGATCTCTAAAATATTTGTTTCCATTGTCCAGACTTGCTTCAGGCTATTGACATTGACTGAAATGGTCTTCATGTACTTATCACCTGTTTAATACGAAAGATATTTTAATCACATGAACATTCCAGTGATCATCTCTACTAGACACTTAAATACTCATAGGGTGTGTTACAGTTGCTCACATCCACCAATAAATGTTCAAACAGATACAAGACCACAGAAGCCTGGTTGAATCAAATGTGGCCGAATTCCAAATGAGTAATCTGGTCAAAGCAGAGATGGATCCGAATCCCAATAAACTGACCTGGTCTGAAGCAACGTGGGGTCTAATTTAAACTCTGTGGGCAACCTTCCAGCCTCCAGCTGCCTGGTCCTTGGTGCTCCTGGCCCTGGCACACAGAAGGAGGAACGCTTGAAATATTTATGATTTATGATTTATAATGAGATCCCCACACACATGGTGGGGAGCCTCCCTACCTACTGTACATTTGCTTGTGCAACAGATGCAGAGTAGGCATGGCAGAGTTTGTTTTACTAGTAAAAATAGAGCAATGGCCATGATGTGCAGGGAGTCGTCTCCCAGCACATCGTTGTATGTTTTTATTATCTCTGCTCAGGTCTTTTGCGCCTCACATGGATGGCCTGGACTGGGAAGCACAGTGATTGCGGCCCTGCCCTGAAACTCAGTTGGACTATCACCATGCCCAGGCACCCCAGTAGCAGGCAGGATAGCAGGTGCCGCGTTTCGCTTGTGAACAAAGCTGAGGCTCAGCCATTGGAAACCCTAGGGTGGGGGAATTGCAGGGCTGGCAGTCATGGCATTGCCATTTTTGGCAATGCCCCATTTCAGGACCCTCTAAATACGACCTTTTCTGAATAATAGGTACAGAGTCAAAAATGGTTTGCTTCTGAGCCAAACAAATACAAGATGACCGATGTGATTCTCCTCCGTCCTTTGTCCTTTCCACATTGCTCTTTCACCTGTTGCTTTAGCTCCCAGCCTAGAACTTTGTGTTTTTCTCCCACTTCCGTGCTCTCCTTCTCTTCTCTGCCACAAGTTGCTTCTCTTGCCTACCTCACATTGCTTCCCACCACCCAGGCCTTCCATGTTGACATCCCACTCTCACCTTTTTGCTAGCCCGACCTGTACTCTGTGTGTTGCTCACCCCAACCACGCCCTCCTTGTTGCCCCGCCACCAACCTGTGCTTCAAAAACAGTTTTGCACATTATTCCTTTTTATTTGGTGAACGAACTCGTATTGGCAACTAGAAATAAAAAAGCAGCACGTCATTTTGTAGGCATGACTAGCACCTACAAAATGATGCAGCCGGACGCGCCATCACAGCCAGTGCTTAATTTGTGCTTGTTGTCTCCGGTGTGGAGCCCCAGCACTTATTTCTGAGGGTCGGCGCTTATTCTTCTGCCTCAAGCATTTGCTGCGAGCAAAAGACAGAGGAAGAGAAAAACGAAAAAGCGTCACAAAGGGAGAAACCAGAAAGCTGCTAGAGTGACCTGGAGGGACAGGGAGTGGCTTTAAATGGATTGAAGAGGCCCGGGGTGGCTTCAGGATTACGCTGCCTCAGTATTCCGGGTGGCTTCAGGATTACGCTGCCTCAGTATTCCGTGTACCCACATTTAATTGCAGCAGCCGCGTGTTTAAGAGGAGGGCTTTGAGCACCGGTACGTTTTTATTTACAAATTAAGACCTGGTCATAGCCTTTTTATTTTTCTTATTTAACCATGCTACACAGCGTTGTGGATGCTGTACAGCCTAGCTTCAAACGGATAACAAAGCCAATAGGTCTTGTTTAAGACCTTAAACTTGTTGCTTGTTTAACTCTAACTTCCTTGCTTGTTTCTCAGACTTCACATTGAAGCCACAGACTGAAATGGCTGTACGTAAAATAATTTCCTCTATCTTCTCCATTAACATACTTCCTTTTGAACTCTTGTGCGGCCAGCCTCCAGGCTAATGGGAAATGCTTAGCCCCTCCACTGGGGGATATATTCCGATTAAGTCTTTTAGCACAGAAGATACATGTCTGCTCAGCGGGGAGTCCCGGCCTTGATTCTCTAAATCAGCATCCGCTCCCTATGACTTCTGATCTCTGAGTTACCGGGGTATGCTGCTCTCTTTTTTTTGGTCCTATTTAATAATGAAAACAAGTTGAACTCCATCCTTGATGTAGAAAGTACTCTTTGAAAGCCAAGAACATAGAAGGCGGTTTTGGGAGCTGCTGAAACTTCATCAGGAAGCTAAGCGGGGACTGGGAGAAAATGATATGGTTGAAACAGGCGTTTGAAATGTCCTACATAGCATTTAATCTGGCAGTTACCAAAAATGAAGCAATTATTTCGTTTAAAAATATACCTTTTGAAAAAAATACTATTAGCATTACTGTGGGTCCATAAGGGGTGTGCTGAACGAGAGGTCTAAATTTAATATTTTTGTTTTCGTTTTAATCTCTACTGAATTTCAAGCTAGTAATGTGTACCTGTTGACTTGAAGAATTTTCACTGATAGAATGTTATAATTAGAGCTGTGCAAAGCCCTAGTAAATGTAAAACAAATAGTCAGATTTCTCAAACTTAAAAAGTTGCAAAATTTTAAAAGCAAAAAATGAAAAAAACAAGTAGAAGAAACAGACACTTTCCTGCAGCAGAACCTTTTGTGGTGCTCTTCAGAGCCAGGAACGGCAGCCACCTATCTTTTCTTGGCTCCAATGAACTAATTTCTCGTTTGCCTATCTTGGAAATCTTCCTCACGGACTTCTAAAGCACCCTCTCATCCACTGGTTTGTTCTGGGATTGTGAAAGTCACCAGAGGGTGGCAAAACACAAAAGCCCTGAATCCTGATGCTCCAGCAATGTTTGACAAGGTATCAGATTGCAGGGACTTGGAGAAGTTTAACTACATTGCTTCAGTTCAACTCCCATATATATTTCTACAATAGGTAGCAAAATTCTCAGATTCAGACAAGGCAGGCCCAAAGCAATTACTCTTGGCAGGCAGTGGAACTCCCTAGGTTTTGGCCCAGTCTTGACAAGGTAAGTTAGGAGTTAGCACTTAACACACCAAACTTGAGGTTTCTACTGAACGAGGATGGCGGGGCAGGGAGATAAAAAATAAAACACTTACCTGCTCCATCAGGAGATGGGTTCCATCTCTCCTCAGTCTTCATCCTCTGCCTGACTCCCGGCAGCACACAGGCTCCAAGACTCCCATAAGCCAATCATGACACTGCTGTCACCAGCATGACCGCAGCATTGTGATTTGTCTGAGTGGCCTAGTTCTGCACACACGGAATAGGAGCCTGTGCATGTTCCCCACCCGGCTGTACAATACAACCGGGTGGAGAAATGCTAAGTGCATATTTGTGTTTGGCCGGGCCAACACGGCCAAACCGTCATATGCACTTATGGTGCACTCCACTCCTCCCTGTGACGTAGCCCAGCTCCACCCAGCCCCAACCTACAGGTGTGTCATTCGTGGCACACAATGATGGAGTGAAGGACTTGGTTGTAAGGAACAGAAAGACTAATTTAAAACACGGAAGAGGCTAATAGATATCTATCCATGGCAGGCGTAATTTAAAAACACCAGTCGGGTTAGTCATATCTATCTGTTGCTCCCACTTCTATCAGGTATCTACAACCTGGAGAGCTGATGTTACTCATTCTCAGAAAAACGAGGTCACACTTGTTGTGGCCCTCCAGAGCACAGAACAATTCTCTGGGTCTCATTCTGTGTTGCAAGTGCACATTCAGCACACATGAATGATTGTTCTGTGTGCTGAAGTGAGAACTAAAAAACACAAGAGAAGGTTCTTATGGGAAACTTGAGGCAGAGACACCGGGGAGCATGTTTACAACTATTTGGCGCAAAATAATCAACGGAGGTGATTTCTTAGAATGTGTGTTGCAGAATGCAGCACACATAGAAAGGGGATAAAAAGAGAACTAATGTTACTCCTCCTTGTTGTGCCTTCCTAGGCTTTTGAGGCATTACCAGGTTTACAGCATGTTGTAAATCTGGGATGTGTCTAATGCCAGGTATGTTATGTGGGAGCACCCACCATAACACCCATGGCATGCCTCCCTGTAGCACTGTGAGGCAATGCAGCAACTTGTGTTTTGTTGCCTCACTCCATATCTACAGGGCCATGAAATGTCGTGCAGGGTGGCTTTACATGGCCTTGTATATATGGCTCTGCCCTGTGCGCCACTGGACCATCATTAAAAGTGACATTACAGTGGCACACAAGACTTGTAAATAAGCCCCCTGGTCTTCAGAGCAAATCAGTAGATCATCTCTGTCCATAAATGTTCATAATTGCTATGAACAAACATTCAAAGGGTTAGAATACATTCAGGGCTAATGTAAGACATTCTGTTGGCTGGTGGTCTTTTTCTTCAGAACTAACACTATGGTAGGGATCAGCAAGGGAGGTTGATAAGTCTGCAGTAAGCTATGTTCTTCCTTATTTTTAGGTAATAAATGGCATATCCTACAAGCCTGGTTCCATTTATTTTGTTCCTTTTACTGGCTTATTACTGCTGCTCTAGGTCCCAATAATTCCTTATTTTTATGCAGGCGTATACCCATCCTCAGTATATCATGGCAATGTACTTTTCAGATCAGGTCTAGGAGCCTGTGTGCAGCTCTTTATTCAAAGAATGGCTGTGTCTCCTCTGAGACCATATATATATATATATATATATATATATATATATATAAATTGTAGCCAGCACAAGCAATAGTTCCTCAATTGTCCTCATTTGGAACCAAACAGCCCATTACAGTGTCTATCTCTCACAGGGGAGTGAGGCGGAACAGTCTAAGGCCTATTCAAGGGCAGTGGTGTGGGCTTGTAATTACCAATCACTGGCACGCAATAATAACACTCAAAAAATGATTGTAAAGCCAGTACATTTCTTTAGAAAAAGGAGCAGTACAATTATTATGTACACACTACTAAATACTGCACAGTAATTTACAAATATGCATTGGAAGGTGGAACATACCATAGATGACAACTGGTGACCCCCATAGAGGGGTCACCCAAGCATATCAAGTGAGCTTCAACAGTCATTGTGTAATACCTTTATTACTTTCCCATGAATCATTGTCATAATTGCATGAGGGTCAATCAATAAAACATCTGCAATCATCATGCAACCCCAATAAACATGTATCAGTCATTAACTTTGTGCATTCTTTTAAATATTTGACATTGAACTGTAGTAATCACAAAAGTCCCTGTGGGGCATCACAATAAAACCGGCATGGTGAAAAACATTGTGGTGTGACCATATAATCAGACCCTAGAGGACATAGCCACACGAAGGAACACTACAATATAATCATAAAATTAGCCCCTAGAAAAGATCGAGCATTAAATATTTTTAGGCCTTCTAACATGTTATCATACACTTAAACCCTAAAGAACAAACTACTCCCTTTTTTTATTTTTCTTGATTGTTTAGTTTTTTGTTACACCCAGCTGTAGAGCAAAAACTTCAGCCACTTGATAGCTTGAAAATGCCTTGGAAAGTGGAAACAGTGATAATTTTGCGACCCCCCCTCAGCTTAGATTTGGAACCCAGAAGATGACCTGGACAGAAAGAATACACAGTGCTGACCGTTTTGGTAGTGGTCACATCTCCCTAGCACCACCAAAGGCTGAGTTAAGAGCAAACATATGAATAAAATGAAAGGCCCTGTGTTAGAAAGGGAGCTCTGGTTGGCAGTCAGTTTGCACTCTATCCAAGCAGGGACCCTCACTGTAATCAGGGTAAGGGAGTTACACTCCCAAGACAACCCATGCTCACCCCCTTTGTAGCTAGCTTGGCACAAGCAGTCAGGCTCATCTCAGAGGCAATGTGTAAAGTATTTATACCAATACAGACAGTAATTCAGTCAAAACATTACAAAAGGGACACAACACCAGTTTAGAAAAATAGCCAATATTTATCTCAATCTAACAAGACCAAAATGACAATGATCCAACATACACAAGCAAATATATGAATTTTTAAATTAGAAAGATTCTTAATCCATAGAAATCAATGGATGCCTTGTTTTAAAACAAATTACCTGGTATGTGTCAAAAATGAAGCTGCACGTGTGGGCATGCGTCGGAAAAGTAAGCGAAGCGTTAATTCCTGACTTGCAAGTGAGGCCGTGTGTCGATTCTTCTCAGATCAGGTAGGTGGTGCGCCGTTTCTCTCTCCAGCAGAAGAGTGATGCGTCGATTTCCAGACGGGCAGCCTCGGGTCCGTGCAGGTTTACTGTGGTTTTGATGCCTAGCGATGATGCATGCCAAATCCTCACGCACGATGGCGAAGAGCTGTGCTGCGTGGGTGATACGTCGATTTCAGCAGCCGCCAGCGGATCGTGTCGATTTTCCAGCCATAATGCAGGTGCTGCATCAATTTCAGCAGCTGCAAGTGGTGGTGAGTCGATTTTTTAGCGGCAAGACAGGTGCTGTGTCGATTTTTCTCCTGCTCGGCTCTGACGGGTGAGTTTCAGTCTTGGTCCCACCAGTGTCTCCTTTCAAGGGGCCAGGGACTGGATAGGGCACCACTTGGTTGGGTAGGAGTCTCAGCAAGAGAGTTGTAGTGAATTCGCAGGCCAGTAAAAGTTGTAACTTCTTTATTCCAGTAATGTGTACAGCATAATAACTCCCAGCTTCCATTCCCTCTGCTGTTCCTCTCCTCACTGCCCTTATCTTTCCAAGAATCTAGAATCCCCACTCAAGCACATTCCATCCTCTTTCTCTACAAGCACATCTCTACACACATCTTCCCCCTTACAATTTCAATGAACAATAAAACATCCTTAATTTAACTACTATAAACTATAAATTATTTACAACATGCACATTACATACGAAAGCGCATTCCACTGTGAAGACAAAACTACTGCATTACTCAAGCACTCCAAGCACTTCCTTTCCCCTAACTTTAAACAAATTTCCCACACTCCATTCTCTTCCATCATCCAACTTGACCACCGAATTCGACACTTTTACTACCTTCTGTGGGTTGGAAAACTTGCTCTCACCTTTCTTTATTATACCAATTTCCTTCACTGCCACCGAATCACCTACTTCCACATCAACGTTCTTTACTCTCTTTCTAGTGTCATAACTCAACTTATTCCGCTCCTGAAAACTCAACACTCTTGCTTTCATTTTTCCTCGATCCACCCAAACCTGTTTCTTTTCGCATCACCACCAAGGGGATTCTTTCGTCGCAGGTTCCCTTCCTTTAAGTGCGATAAATGGTGACACTCCTGTTACAGAATGAGGTGTTACCCTATGTGCCCACAACATCTTGTTTAACTGCTCCTTCCAATTCAACCCACTGGCTAAAGAAAGTTGAATGTTCTCCAGTATAATTCGATTTATCCTTTCCACTAAACCATTTGCTTGAGGGCGGAATAATGCTACTCTTTCATGTTTAATTCCAATCCAGTAAGAAAATCCCTCATGGCCGCAGACACCAATTGCACACCATTATCTGTGACCAGCACTTTCGGCACACCCTCCTCCAAAAATACTTCTCTGAGAAATTCCATAACACTGCTAGTCGTGATGTGTTCCATAGGCTTAACTACATATCATTTGCTATGATAATCCACTAGGACTGCCAGAAAACGATTCCTTCTACCAAGTTTGTCTTTCGGACCTACAAAATCTAGAGCTAACTTCTCCCATGGGCCAGTAGGAAATTGTACACACCCCAAAGGTGGTTGCCTGACAATTTTAGCATTTATCACTATTTCCACATGCCACACACTCACTCACAATCTGTTCCACATCCTTATCCATCCCAGGCCACCAATAAAACTGTTGCAATCTTCTCTTAGTCAGACTTCTCCCTAGATGACCTTCATGCACAATTCTTATCAATCTCATTCTCAACTTCTTAGGAGGAACTACCTTCTCACGTCTCAATACTTTCTCCCCTTGAATACTCAACTCATCCTTTACCTCTAGATATTGTTTCAGACTTTCATGTAAGTCACCTCTTTCTTGTTCCGATCTACTTATACATTTCTTCAACTCATCGTACTCCTCATCTCCCACCATTGCATCCACCCATTCTTTTTGTCCCAAAGCCAGTTCCCCATCAATCGAGAACATCTCCTCTTCCATCTCACACAGCAACTAAACTTATCCAGGATGTTCATTAATGGGCATGCGCGACAGACAATCAGCTACTATATTTCTCTTGCCCCTTACAAATTCTACAGTAAAATTGAAGTCTATGACAGTAATTAACCATCTGGAAATACGAGGCGTCATACTTCCCTTTAATCCTCGACCACACTTGAAAACCTGCAGTAATGGTTTGTGGTTGGTACGAAGTACGGAAGGCAAACCCCACAAATCATACATATAATGATTGATACCCCAACAACAAGCCAATGTTTCTTTCTCAATTGCGGAGTATGACCGTTCCCCCCCCCCTGCAATCGTCAGGATGCAAATCCTATTATTCTCTCCTCATTATCCACCAGTTGCACAAGTACTGCACCTAGCCCCACAATACTAGCATCAGTCATTACGATTGTTTTCCTTTTAACATCAAAATGTCCTAATGTGGGAGCACTGGCAATAGACTTCTTAATTTCTGTAAATGCCATCTCACAATCAGTTCCCCATTCAAACACTGTCACTTTTTTTAACAGTACTCTCATAGGCTCAACTACCTCTGTAAAATTGTGCACAAATTTTGAGCAGTATTCTGCCAACCCCAAAAATGATCTTAATTGGTCCTTGTTGCATGGTTTCGGAGCTTCACTAATTGCTCTTACAATGCTCTTCTTGGGTTTTATCCCTTCTGCTGATATTTCATGACCCAGATAGTTCACTTGATCCTCCCTCAGCTGACACTTCTCTTTCTTTACAGTCAATCCATGATCTTCAATCCTCCTGAGTACTTCCTCTATTAGCTCGTCATGTCCACTTAAAGACTTGCCCACCACTATTATATCATTCTGGAAGCACAATACATCATCCAGTCCACTAAAAAATGTCTGCATGATTCGTTGGAATACGGCGGACGCCAACGCTAACCCAAAGGGCATCCTACAATAACGGTATGCTCCCAATGGAGTGACAAAGGAGGTTAGTGGACGCAACTCAGGATGTAGGTTAACTTGATGGTAGGCTGCCGACATGTCCAATACATGAATATCTTGCCACCACTTATCATGTTCAACATTTCTGTGATGTTATGCAAGGGCTGCCTGTCCACTTAAATGTTCTTGTTAAAGTCCCTTAATTCTATACATAAACGAATCTTGTCTCCGTCCTTAGGTGCCACGACTATAGGTGCCAACCATTCTGAAGACCCAATAGGCTCTATTATCTTCTCTTCCAACAGCTTATTAGGCTCCAGTTGAAGTGGTTCCTTCATAAAAAGTGGAACAGGCCTTACCTTGTGCACTACCAGAATGGCATTTTTCTTTAAAATTATGCGATGAGTAAATTTCTTAAATTTGCCCAATTTATTGGTGAAACCATTTGGAAAATTCTTTATCAGCTTCTCACTCCATTCTGCATCTGCTTCTTGATTTTCCATACAATCCTCCTCCATCTGTTCAACGATCATCACTGGTTCATTAGCATTCAAATTAGGCACAATATCCAAATCCTTTTGATGCCGCCATCCCAAAATGTTCGATCCTTCACTAGTTATGTACACCTTCCCGTGTATCCCATTACTCTTGAATGAAATATCCATCCACTTCATTCCCAGTATGTCAATTCTTTTCCTCCCGGATCCAACCACTTTCACATCTGCACATTTCAAATCCTCGATCCTTCCTTTCAGAACTTCTTCGTATATTTCCTTAGATATTCGTGTGAATAAACTGCCAGAATCTACTAATACCATCACGGCCACAGATTCTAGCATTATATCACAATGAGTTTTTTCCAATTTACTTGAGCTTTCTTTCTTGAAGCTTTTACCACTGGTAAACTCCACCCTTTGCTGAGTCGCTTTCACAGTATTACTAATGGTCGGGACAATTTCTTCATGTTGATCTTGTACATCATCCACAGATTTGACACTATTGTTTGGTATTTTTCCCTTTGATCTACATACTTTGGCCATGTGACTTCTTCTTCCACACACCCTACATGTTAAGGTTCATGCATCACATATAGGATTCGTAGCTATGTGTCCGGGATACCCACATCTGTAACATATAATATTTGTATTTTTCTTCTGTACTGATTTTGCTCCTGTGCTTACCACAAACTTCTCTTGTCTTTTCGCTTTGAATTCTTTCACCTCAACTGTGTTTTCTTTGTTTAAATAATATAATTTTTGTCTCAATTTCTTTCATCCACGCCTCAGTATGTTCCATGCTTCTTGCTATTTGTATAGACTCCTCAAGTGAGGGATCAATAGATAATAACCTCTCCTTCACTTTCTTATTTTTTGTGCAGCGCACAATTTGGTCACGTATCAAAGAGTCATTGAGGTCAGGAAAATCGCATGTCACTGCTAGTCCTCTTAATGCTGCGACATAAGTCATAATGTCCTCATTGTGACTCCGAACTCGTGAAAAAATCTTATGTCATTCGTATACAATAATTATTTTAGGTGTAAAGTGCTTCTCCAGCATTTGTAGTGACATCTCATACACATTCATAGGCTGTCCTTCACCCATGCCTAGGGATATTTCAGGCAGATCATCATATATTCTTTTTCCTTATGCACCTAAATGACGCAGCAAAATCGCTTGTTTTCTGAGGGGATTATATTTGTCCCCACCTATAGCCAACAAATACATAACGAAGATGTTTTTCCACCTTTTCCACATGATTGTTGGCTCACCTGGTAAAGGCAAGAAAGATGGTGGTGCTGACATGTATTGCTCAGCCATACCTGCAATAAAAGTATAAAATAACAAGCTACCACAAAATACTAAAACAACAGTCTAAAATAACTAATTAAAACAAGAAGGTAAAATAATGATATAATATAATAACAATCCTCAAAGTCAATTGTAGTTCAAGATATACTATGCAGTAATCCTATTTCTATTTTGCCTTCTATTATGATGTCGACTTTGACCTTCTTCTATTTTGATTAGCTTGAGCTTGGTCCTATTTCTATTTTGCTTTCTGTTGTAATGTCGACTTTGGTCCTTCTGCTATTTTGATTAGCTTGAGCCCGAGTGGAAAGAACCGGAAAAGAGCAGGCCGAGATAGCCATGCAGCTTCAGGTTTGTGTAATTAGTTATTTTTCTAATTTTGTTTCTGAACGTACGCGCTTGAATCGAAAAGGTCTTGAGGTGAAGAGAAGCACGCTCGGAGCGTTGCTTAGCAACTAGTCGGCATGCGCGTATAGCACGAGGACAGCTGTTCCCATGTATACATTTAAAAGGTATCGCACGCAGGCCTTGAGTTGAAGAAACCTCACGCTCGTGGACTGAAGCACGCTCGGAGAGTTGCTTAGCGACTAGTCGGCATCCGAGTATAACACGAGGACGGCTGTTCCCGTGTTTACATTTAAAAGGTGTTGCGCACACAACCTTTACAGATTTTTGCTGGTTCACAAGTCTTCAAAAGTCTCTGCAATCCGATAATCCACATGACTAATGTTGATTATCGAACTAATTCACTGCGGCACGCACCCCTGCAATACTTATGAAGAAAATTCACTCAGTCATGTCATGTATACGCTTCAGTTAATACACAGACTTACGGTTACAGGATACTTCGTACTTCTTCCTTTGCCAACTCCTTTTTCCTTCTTTATTTTTTCTTCTTCTTTCCTTTCTTCTTATTAGGTCCACACCAATCCAGGGGTTAGGAGTTATTGGAATTGTCTCTGCCCCCTGCGCAGAGATCCTCGTCGCCAAAATATGTAGTAAATACGCAGGCCAGTAAAAGTTGTAACTTCTTTATTCCAGTAATGTGTACAGCATAACTCCCAGCTTCCACTCCCTCTGCTGTTCCTCTCCTCACTGCCCTTCTCTCTCCAAGAATCTAGAATCCCCACTCAAGCAAATTCCGCCTCTTTCTCTACAAGCACATCTCTACAAGAGTCTAGGTGCTTGCAGCGGAAGTCTTTGACTGCCCTGAGACTTCAAAACATGGAGCAAGCTCAGTCCAAGCCCTTGAAGACTCTTCACAAACAGGAAAACACTGCAAAATCCAGTCTTTGTCCTCTCTAAGGTAGAAGCAGCGACTGCAGGCCAACTAAGTTAAGCACACTCCCAGGGAAAGGGGCAGTACTTCTCCTCCAGCTCTTCTCCTTGGCCAAGGTTCCTCTTCATCCAGAAATAATCTAAAAGTCTGGGGCTTTGGGTCCACTGCTTATACCCATTTCTGCCTTTGAATTAGGCAAACTTCAAAGGAAAGTCTCTGTTGTTGACAAGAACCTGCCTTGTCCCAGCCTGGCCCCAGACACACCCCGGGAGGTTGGAGACTCCATTGTGTGAGGACAGGCACATCCCTTTCATGTGTAAGTTCAGCTCCTCCCTCCCCACTGTAGCCCAGGAGACTCATCAGGGTATGCAGGGCACTACTTGGCTCCCTTTGTGTCAATACCTAGAGGAAATTCACAAACAGCCCAACTGTCAGTCTGACCCAGGCATGGATTCCACAGGCAGGCAGAGGCACTGAATGGTTAACCAAGAAAATGCTCACTTTTAAAAGTGGCATTTTCAAACTCACAATCTAAAAACCAACTTTACCAAAAGATGTATTTTTAAATTGTGACTTCAGAGACCCCGAACTCCAACTCTCGATCTGTTCCCAATGGGAAACTGCACTTAAATTATATTTAAAGGCAGTCCCCATTTTAATCTATGGGAGAGATAAGCCTTGCAAAAGTGGGAAACTAATTTGGCAGTATTTCACTATCAGGACATTTAAAACACACCATTACTTGTCCTACCTTTTAAATACAATGCACCCGGCCCATGGGTCTACCTATGGCCTACCTTAGGGGTGCCTTGCATGTAGTAAAAGGGAAGGTTTGAGCATGGCAAGTCGGTACACTTTACAGGTTGAATTGGCAGTACAAAACTACACACACAGAAACTGCAGTGGCAGGTATGAAACATGTTTACAGGGCTACTGATGTGGGTGGCACAATCAGTGCTGCAGGTGCACTAGAAGGATTTGATTTACAGGTCCTGCGCACTTCTAGTGCACTCTACTAGGAACTTACTAGTAAATCAAATATGCCAATCATGGAAAAGCCAACTAGAGTTACAATTTACAAAGAGCACTTGAACTTTAGTACTGGTCAGCAGTAGTAAAATGCCCAGAGCACCTAAACCAGCAAAAACAAAGTCCAGCATGCAGTCAAAAACACAGGCAGCACAGGCAAAAAGACAGGGAAAAGCACACCAAGGATGCCAGGTCTAACACCTTGCAATGCATTATGGGGCGAGTTTCTCAAATGCAGTGAATATTGTATTATCGGCTCTCCTGCTGAGCAAGGAGAGCCATGCTGCTGTGTTTTTTCCGATTCCTTTTAATTAGGGGGGTGCCCGGTCCCACCCTTTATTGGGGGCAGCTCAGGGAATCCACCCCTGGCTATCATTGTCGGCTCTCCACATTGGCAGTATGTTCTTCACTGCCGGCGGGAGCTGGCATCTCTTGGATCTCTTTTTGTGTGAGATGGCTGCCACTCCCCCAGACACAAACACTGGGAGCCGGGCAGGCCCACTGTGACTGGGGGTGTGGGGTGTGCAACGATCTTCCACCCTGAACTCCTGTGCTTCAAGGAGCTGGGAATGGGATCCAAGTCCTTTTTTTAAAATAGTAATCGCCAGGAGATGGTGCCCCCGGGTCATGAGAGAGTCTGGAAAGAGGTCCCCATTCATGCCCTCTCCCTGTCCCCAGTTTAATCAAAGAAATCCTGCACTGATCCCCTGGCCTACCCGGGAAGAGGTTAAATGGTGGAGGAGCCCCATGAGCTTTGTCGCCGAGAAAAAGGTAAAAGGTTGCCAGACTTTAAAATACCATAACTCAGGCCCCTTTGGGCCAGTTTGGACAATCCAGGGCTCATTTCACTCCATATGGTGAGCTCTATCAAGTGTAATAAACTTCCTCACCTCAAAAGTGGAGCATCCATCCAAACGCTGGCCTTCCTAGTTCCCTGTGCCATTTCTCCTTTGTAGCTTTGTTGATGGGTGCAGAAAAGTCCAGGGCACCCCCCCAACAGCTCCTTAGAGGGAGTAAGGGGGGGGGGGCAACCTCACTGGCCCTTGGTGGGACCCACAGGTCCTGGGGTGAACTGGACGAAAACCAGGGTTGTTAGTGGGATCAGGTGGTTCCTCCTTCTAGTCCTCCAAGGCAGTCCCAAAATCCAGCAGTGAAGCAGATAGAAAGTTTGCAGGTAAGAAAAAGTAATTCCCTTATGCAAGAGTTTATAAAGGGGAGAGGAAGGTTCCAGAAGACAGGCATCAGTAACCAATCCTGGGGTGCCTCATCAACTTTCCACCCCTGTCCCAAACCTCCTGCACAACATGTTGGGGCAATTCAAAATGGCGTCAGCAAGGAACCACTGGTCACATCAGCTCCTGCAGTCTCAGCTTCACCCCTCGCTGACATCACAGCCAGGAACTTCCATACTAGAATTTCAAAGGCGGCCCCCAGGGGTTTGGCTCCAGTTGTCTGGACATTCTCCTTTGTTCAGGGGGCTTGGGCAGGCCCATATCTGGTACAGTGTGACAGCTGAGAGATACAGAGCATTCCGCCCCACAACCTTTCCTCCTCAGTAGCAAGGAGAAGTTGTTCTAATTGCTCCTTTTGTCTGGGGGCTGCCTTTGTTCCTGCTGCTGGAGAAAATGTAATTACTGTACATAGTTGGGTGACAAGAGGCCATGGCTCCAATCCTCAGTTAAGCCAGGAAAATATGAAAGCTCTGAATGACCAACAAGATGTACAGTTATCATTTTGGCAGTTGCATATTTGGTTTTCTTGCACAGGTTACACTCTGATTCAAGACATAAACCAAGGAGAAGGGAAACTACATCTAAGGCAGTTCCCTCCCTATGTGTTTAACGGAGCGCCACTATAGTTAAAACCATAAATCACACTGACTTTCCCTAATAGTGTGCACTACCCTCATCAGGCCTATCTCAAGTGAATACCTGTCCCTGCAGAGTCCCCATTGTGCCAAGCTACCTGTGCTCTGTTACTGGGCTGCGCACAACAGTAGTATACCACATGCAGCCTGCACAAGTGTGCAAACACATGTGCACAAGTGTTCATGCGTAACCAGCCAAGTGCCCCTTACCCTTGCTGCATCGTAGGGCCCTTTTCTTAAACGGCGGACACTGGCGATAAACGCATGCAGTCTATTTAGCATGTGATTACCGTGGGTGAGGCTCACACACAGTAAATAAGTCCAAAAACAGGGTGACCAAAAAAATAAAAAAATACAGGCATACTGCTGGGCAAAATATATTTGCTGAAGCTCAAAGTTTTCCTTAGAAGTCTGCCGTCTGAGTTGCCCAATGGGTGTGGCTGAATACCAAGCCTCTCAATGCCTCTTTTTTCCATCACTCTTTACTTCCTGTTTTTATTTCTCAATCTTGCATGTTCTTTCTCATTTCTGCTTTATCCATTTGTCACTGTTTTGCTACATTCCTCTCCCACCTTTGTACTCCATTTTCTGCCTTATTTAGGTCAGCTATCAGCCAAGACTATTGAGTTTAATAAAATGATGTACATAACATACTTACTTATAAGAGCTTTCAGTCATCTATCTTCAGTGATTATTTTTTCAGTGTGTCATTCACACTTTTGTTCCATTTACCATAGCACTGCTGGGTGGGTGACTCAGTGCATTAATGCTCCAATCTAGGGATCTGTGTAGGACCTGATGGTCACAGGTTTGAATCCTGGGGTCCGCTCACCCTTTCATCCTTCTCAGGTCAACAAAATGAAGACCATTGAGTTGGGTAACAATAAAAATCTGTTATTTTAGTGCCAAGAGACCCAGGACTTGGGTAAATATGCACTTTACAAATACACAGTATGTCAGACAGCATGGGGCATAGAGTCAGCCCACTTCCCCAAATAGCTTTCTCTCGGTGAGTGACAGCATTCTGCTCTTTTTTAATATACACTTACACACAAAAAGTAGCCCCCTAGATAGTTTCTCAAAAACATTGACCAACAGGGTAAGCCAAAAGTTGTCAGCCAACGGCAGATGTATTAGCTTTGCCAGTGGTTGTTTCTCTCTTGCACTTAGTCAAATTCTGATGATGAAGAAATAGACCCTCTCTGGAAAAATTAGTGCCTGTGCCCACCACCTGCAACCTCCAACCCATAATAAGCCACATTAGGCTTTGAGGGTTCAAACTACCCCAGCAATCAGTATTATTGAGTAATGCTTTCGTTGCAAGGTGATAGGGCCTTTTCCTCACTTCTATTTATCCAAAGATATCTTTTGTGCTTTCATTGACCACCATGAGCTAATTTCAGGATGGACAGTGCACAGTGCTCAATTTGTGAAATAATGAGTGCTGGTGCCCAAAGAGCTGCGCAGAAGCCTGCGCCTGGCGTTATTAAATGTCAGCGCACCGAATACCCAGGCTGCATAGTTTTCAGTCCACCTCAGGCCTCTTTAATCCAGTCTCGCTTTGTGACTATTTTTCATTCTTTCTCTTCCTTCTTCTTTCCCGTCTTTTTCCCTCTCCTGCTCGCTGGAAATGTTTCATAAGGAAAAATAGGGGCATGCCCCAAAAATAAGTGCCAATGGGCTCCACCAGAGACCACAGGCTCAAATTAAGCACTGACAGCGTGACAAGATATGTTAGGCTACCCTGAGGAGGCCAAAATAGTAAAGCGGACAAGAAATGTTTTAGAGTTTGATTTCCTTTAATGTTTCAACGTCCCCTTATGTTTAAAGATAGAAGCGTGGGGTAATTTCTCATCTTGCGACTTCTCACCCCTTGGCTGCCTTACAATAAATGCTTACATGTAAACAATTCACCGGAAACTCTGTGCGCTCCCTTGCAGCGGCCCCGGTTAATAGATTATATGCAAATGTCGCTTGTTCTGCTGAAAGTTTGCAAGATGTGAATCCTGCCACTTAGCAGCAGTTATGCAGAGCTAAAAGGTTTTCTGCAGATTACATTTTTCATTTTGTGCTGCTGCATTGTACATTAATTGAGCTGCTGCAAAAGCCTGTAAATCAGGCTGCTATAGATTTGTCATATATTCAATTCCGCAGATCAAATAAACTAGTAAAAGCCACAAAAGAGTTTGAGAATGGAGTGAAACCACTTTGATTGACAGAATACCGGCTAAGGGTTCAGCCCGTGATAAAGTATACTGGCACTGAAGTCTGCGCGCTCGCGCGTGTTTCTTTGGCTAGTCGGGAGGCTGCAGCACCGGAGTTTTCCAGGTGGGCTGCAAAGGCGGGGGCCGGTTTTTCAGCGATGGGGCCGGTTTTGTTACTGGGGGCCGGTTTTGCAGCAGTACTGCAATATCGGCCCCCAGTAACAAAAGAACAAAAGCAGCAGTGCCTCATCCTCCGCCCCCTAGCCTCAACACAGGGGCTGCTCTGACAAAATTGCCAGGGCTGCTTCGGGTTCCCAGTCCGACCCTGAGCACTGTGCCATGATTGAGCTAGTGGGGCAGACTGACAGGCACGACTGCAGAGTCTACTCAGCCCCTACCCTCTGTGCCATCTGTATTTATGCCTGAAAGATGTCTCAGTGACTTAAATGCGTGCTGTTAAAAAAATATATAATGAGCTGGAGGTCAAAAGGGTGAATCATGGCATGGCCAACTCAGCCTTCCATTCTTCTGAGGTCAGTAACTTGAGTGTCATTACAATGGGCAGAAGAAGTAATACATGTTATTTAAAGCACTTATACTGGCAAATGTGCATCATATAAAAATAATTAATATAACCATTGCATCCCTGATAGAGTCCAGCCACAGGTAAAGGAGGCCTCTTGACACGCTAACCATCAGGCTGAATTTGATGACAGGAGGAACAATGATCAAAAATTGAATTTTTAACCTACTTAAAAATGGAGTTAATAAATATAAGTATTAAGGGTAAGAGAGTTTACAAGCAGAGTGAAATTCATATCATGCACCACTTAATGTTATTTTTCAGAATATAATCTAGTTTTTTATTTTTTGTAGCTCAACCTTGCACTTCATCAATCTTTCTACCATCATACACAACTTACAAATAGAACAGCCATTGAAACATCACTCTGTCAGAGTTTTCTAAGATCCTAAGCTTTGGGCGGCCTGTCCCAAACATCAAGGCTCAGCTTTGAGTGTCGTGCTTGATGCTGCGGAATGCTTAGACTGGCTATCAGTAATTGGCGCGCCTAGCAAACCATGAGGTCAATAGCCCCCAGTTCTTTTTTAAAAATCATATTTTCCTGACTTTGGCACCCCACCTAGCTTGACATCCTACCTCCTAAGTTGCGAACATGGAGGAGTCACTTCTGAGTACACAGCACCAACCCCTTTATCGAGTCATTGATTGATGGTGAGAACTGAGGGGCAACGGATCCCAACATTAGCCAATTCTAGTCTGACAGAAGGAGCTAAAAAAAGTGTAGATGACATTCAGACAGGCCATTCTGCAGCCAGCAAACAATTTTTGGCAAGTTAAAAGAACATTGTTAAATGAACACCTGGTTGGAGAAAAGCAGCTGAAATAAAGGCAGAATATGAATGGAAGATACTACTTGCTACTTTGGAAGAGATAATGTTATGCAGCTGGAAATCTCAGAATGTTATTGGTAGCTGTTGGTGGAGGGAAGTGTTGCTTGGTTGAATGAAACTTTAATAGCATGACAGGTCTCTTTGAGAAGGATTCTTGTGACTTGATAGTGTGAAGGCACAAGAACAGAGGGATGTTCCAGGCAGTTTGCCTGGCATTTAACATACGTGAGGGGGTTGCCCAGACACAGTCAACAGAACCCTGGATGAGAAGAAGCATCCCAAGGACGTTGAGGTAGTGGGACTATCCAGTTCACAGCATTTGAAAGATTGAACTTCTCCACATAATGCCTAGTAGATGGTTTGAGTGGCCTTACCACAGTCCAAACTACTGCATCAGTGTAAAAAGACAACATCTGAAAGTACAGCACAATTTCTGAAATCTGCAGGGTCATCTTCAAGGTGGGAGGGTTTTGCTTCTGGTGTTTGCAGGCGGATAGTTCTCCACCAGACGGGACAGCACTTTCTCAAGTGAATGATCAATTCTTCATTCTGCTTATTACTATTTTTTCTTTCAAAAATATTTATTGATTTCTTTCTTGTTTCGTTTTCTCTTCTACTGCAGTGCATTTCTAGACTATGGCCCTCATTAGGAGTTTGGTGGTCTTAAGAGCGCCACATTCTCTGTGACAGTCTTACCACAGCAGACCCGGTGGTAAAGACCGCTGCATTACGAGTCTGGTGGTTTGTCCGAAGCCAAACCGCCACAAAGCCACCAGTACCTCCAGGGCCGTCAGACCGCCGGGATGGAGGTGACCACCTCTGGCCCGGTGGCAGCCGTAAACCACCAGCGGTATTACGACTTGGCAAACTGCCAGGCTTTCCACAGTGGTCACCCCAACACGAAAACCCTGGATGTAATGTGCCCGGCGTCAGGAATCCCCATTCCTGTCGCCGGCACACGCACCCCCACATGTCCACACACCTGCAAACTCCCACCCATCCACACTCTTGCAGACACCCTACACAACCCACCCACACACTTGCAGACACATACCCCCACACTTGCATACACGCACCCTCAACTGCACGCATACATCCAGACACCCCCACTCGCTTGCACACAGACACACATCCCCACTCATCAAAACACTCCCTGACATACATCCACACTCTCTCGCAAGCACCCATACAAACACCCATACTCGCATACATCCCAATACACACACCGACTCACTTGCACCTGACACCCCCTACCTTCCACTTCCATTCAGACATACACACCATCCACGCACACATACATACACACACGTCCACGGGCAGACACCCCTATTGCCCCCTCTGCATACAAACACACACACACACACCACACACATGCACACAACCCCCCCTTTCTGTACGGTCAACCTACCTGTCTCAGCAAGGTGGTTGTCCAAGAGAGGATGAGTCTCAGCGTTTTCCACCGTCAGCACCACACCGCTGTTAAGGAAACCGCCACTTAGTTTTACGTACTGTAATACGGCGGACAGAGTCCTGTCGGTGTGGCCGTGCTGGAGGTGGAAAACACCTCTCTTCCGCTGTCGGCCAGGCCGACAGTGTCGGATTTCTGCCCGTAAATGGGCGGCAATCCAAATGAAGTCATAATATGTCAGTCTTCGGACCGCCAAAACTAGTCTATTGAAAAGACTTCCAAAGTCGTAATGAGGTCCTATGTCTGTTCACGAAGGGTACATTTTCATATTTACAAAAACAAAAGTGCAACAAAAACTGTAAATATTCTATTACTTGATCACTTATTTATAAACACAAGAACTTTTACCCCATTTAATGAATGTAACTTAAGTTTTGTTAATTTAGTCCTCTGTTGTTCTTCTGTCTGTGCTCTGATACTAAAGTACCATTTCACATGCAATTTCTCATTACACTTTTATTGTGTTTCCTTTATACCTCCCAGTGCTTCCACACCTACCTCATTCTAAGGTGCAAGTCTGTTTTCAGTCTTTATTGCTTCAGTCAAAATCCTCACCTCTGTGTTTTAGAATCTTGTGTGGTTTTTGTAAGATATTAATTTCAGTTTTTAAGAAACAGGTCATATCAAATTTCTCTTTTGATATTTTAGGGTCAGCCATACTTAGTTTATCTATCAACTCTATTTCACTTTTCAAAAGGCATTTTCCATGCCCATTTCTTCTACTTTCATGTCTACTCATTCGTACTTATAACCTTCAAAATGTTGGACCTTATTTGATTTAGATGGTCATTCTCCGTTTTAATGTGTTTCACTACGAAGATCATTCATTTTCAATCATAATCTGACTTGTGTGTTGTCTGCAACGTTGTTTTACGTGTCTACCGGTCTTTCCAAGGTACAGCAAAAACACATAGCCATTTTTGCTGTCATTACAAGTTCTACCTTCACAAGGTGGGTATTATGTGAGTGTTCTGTCCTTACCCAAAAGCAGGTGTAATACATTATCTGATTTTATAGCAGGCACAGGGGACTCAATGCGAACATGGGAAAGTCCCTTTCTAGTTGGTTTGTACTTCTTGTTATCAGTGACCTATTTTGTTAAAATGTATGTGTGCATTCTTACACTTGCCAAATTGCCCACTCTTGGATAAGCAAATTTAGATGTCTACTTAAATACTTTGAAACGATCCTATCTTTATGTAAAATCAGCCTGTCTTAGAAGTGTTTGTTTTCTAGTCCCGCTCAATGTTAAGCATGGCAACACTTGTGCTTTTCATCCAGTTTCCAAAGATTTCTTTATTCTGTAATAAACTGTTCGTGTATATCTATGCTTTTTCCAATGCATGAATAAAATTGCTTCCAGTTATTGTCCATTTCTACTTTTGTAAAGCGTTTCTTTGCTCTTTTATTCAAATGAACCCGAATTTCAAATATATTGAAACATTATTAAGCCTATGGTAGCGCCATAGAATTTTTCTATGGGGGTTTATGAGTTATTATTATGTAAAGTGCTGGGTGAGGTTATTGTTTTGATTTGAGACATTTGATAATGGTTGTGTGTTTTTGTTTCCTGTTATTTTTTGTTCTTTAGTATGAAGCTTCAGCCATTGATGTAGGTGTACTGAGGGCCACATGTAGGAAGCGTTTGCGACTGAAAAAAGCCATTTGGGATGTACAAAGCCCAAATTGCAATTAGGTAACTTGTTACGGAATCGCAATTTAGGTTTGTGATTCGGTATAAGGAAGGGACGTGTTGAGGGGGTCACTTCCTAACACCGAATCTGAAAGGTATGTACAAATGTTTTGCGACAAAAATGCAGTAGCAAAACATTTGCAATTTACCACCAAGGAAAAGTTGATGGTAACTCATTCACAAATGGAAAGGGGCCCCCAGGGGCTACCAGCTTGATTCACAGATTGTTTCGCAGCTAGTTTGTGGAGTGCATTCTAAATAAGTATGGTAAATATGATAAGATAAACATACATAATAATGGCAGTTAATAGTTGCGTGGTGAGGATTTACCCACAAAAGAGATGGGTGGCTTACCCTGATAAAGGGCAAATAAGGCAGTTATGAGACTAGATGTTGACTAGGATACCAATACTGGCCTGGGACCTCAAGTAACATCAGACTCTCAAACAGCAGCAGACAAACATCAAGGAAAACATATCAAATAAAGTGCTAGGAGCAAAGACTGACCCAAAAATAGAAATGACCAGGAAGAAAATAAGAAAGGTGGGTGGAATGTATAATGAAGTGGACAGAACTAATTGAAAGTGAAGAGCCAATGTTACTACGAATTGGTGCCAGGAAAGGAGATGTGTTCAGAGTAGTTAAGTAGGTGCTCTTTCAGTATTGACTTTGGAAGCGGAATTCCCCTCTACGGAGTTCCTACCTGCAAAGTTAACAGTATACTCTTTCGAAAGGAGCACTGTCCAGGGTTCTTTAGTTTTCAGTCCCTTTCCTGTCAAAATTGGGTGATTTTATGAATTATTCAGTGTGTGGGGCAACCATAGCGTGACTTCCTAAAAAGGGTTCTTACTGGTCAAACACACAAAAGGTGTTGAGATGACTGCTTGCAATTTGTCTAACCCCTAGCAAGTGTAGTAGTTTGATGACATTGCAACAGAAATTGAAACTGAAATCTTACCAGATTGTTTTCTGCTACCTGAGGAGACTTTAGACGAGAGTTTGAGTACTGCTGATTCGTACAGTTTCAAACTGTAGTCTTTAGTGTGCCTAAAATCACACCGGCTGTTCTGTTACCCAGAGATATTAGGCAATCAGTTTTGTATTGCTATTTCTTCATACCCAAAGCTGGACATCAAGGTTAAAGTACAACACATGGTCCACCTGCATTTATGGGCAAAAGAAGGAGAGAATAAACTGGATGTGACCAGAAACACATGGATGCTAATGTAGACATACAACAGCTTGGGACTCTACCTTTTGTTTTCAATGCCCTATCTATAAAATAGAACTAGTGTTACAAGTGAAGCCTCAAATATAAGCTCAATAAAATATTGTGTTGTAGATGCCCAGAGTATTGTGTCGAGCACGAAAATGCGCTTGTGTCTCTTTCCTACTTTCTTGTATTGATATTTGAATTGTATGGACCTAGTGAGCGAGCAGGACACCATCTGTGGCATGCTCGGCATTAGTCCAACATCACATTGTATGTTTACATTTGATACATAAAACTACATTGAGTGTGAGAGAGAATGTTGGTGGAAGGATCTAAGCGGGTGGCACAGCTCCAATGGAATTCATATTACCATCTTAGTTGTAAGGATTCCTCTTTGAGACTAAGTAAATAGCTTCTGTGAAACTGCTGCTTCGGTGATTATTTTGAAGCTGCTGCCACTAGCTTTGGGTATTCTTCACTACATCGCGATGAGCAGGGTTTGTTTTGGATACCTTTTTCATTAAGCCATGGAGCTGTGACTATGGATTCATCAAAGGAGATCATTGGATATCTTTCTTTATTAAACCACGGAGCTGTGACTACGAATTCATCAAAGGAGATTGGCTATTAACATATAAACAAACCGCTCATTGGATACACGCACTGGATTCCCAGTACTGACGGTAGTCCTCTTTCATTTCTGTTACCAATTGGGTGGAGAGTATCACCCATACTTCACCGTGCACAACATTGGTGGAGATTACAGACAGGTCCTACATGAAGTGACTTTTATTACAAGATCTCTAGCGCGTTTTTGGTGATGAGCACACCTTTCCATATAAGTAGAGCTTATTAATAAGATCCACAGCGTGTTAACAGCGACACACACATGGTCAAACCATCAGGGGAATTGAGACTATGGGGGTTATTCTAACTTTGGAGGAGGTGTTAATCCGTCCCAAAAGTGACGGAAAAGTGACGGATTTACCACCAGCCGTATTACGAGTCCATTATATCCTATGGAACTCGTAATACGGCTGGTGGTATATCCGTCACTTTACCGTCACTTTTGGGACGGATTAAAACTCCTCCAAAGTTAGAATAACCCCCTATGTGTGGGCTTGCGCTGACTTAACAGCATAATTTGGGTGGATGCCCACCCCTTTCCTAAACTGCACAAAATGGTTACAACATTGGCAGGTACACAAGTCCTTTCAACATTGGAACTAGTGCCTACCAGCAAATTAAACTATATGAGAAATCCAAAAATCTTACTGCATGTATTACTCCAGACGATTGTTTAGGTATTGTTGAATTCCTTTTGGACTGGCAAGTGCTGCATCTGTATTTCAGAGACTAATGAAGAAACTCTAGAAGAGATGTCGGAAGAAATTGCATTTCAGGGTATTTTAGTTTTTGGCCAGAATACGAAAGGACATGATGCAAATTTAGATAACATGTTATCAGCTTTGTCAGTTAAGGACCTTACCTTGAAACTCAAAAAATGTAAATTCAGAAAACTTGGAATGGAATATCTTAGACATCTTATCAGTGGTCCAAGAATCAAACAAAAACACAGACATTTGGAGAGTATTCTGAAAGCTCCTGTTCCCACCAACAATAAACAACTAGTTGCATTTCTGGGGTTAACTGAGTTCTATGCAAAATTTATACCAAATTATGCTGCTGAAGTTGACTTTTTCAGGTGTGTACTCAAAAAGTATGCAAAATTCGAATGGAGTAATGACATGACAATAGTATTCACCAAATTGAAGCAAATGATTACTGATGCACCTTGCCTTAAACCCTTTGTGGTTGGAAAAGAATGTGTTGTGGCAGTCGGCACAAGTGGATGTGATTTAGGAAATGTACTTATTCAAAGGGAACATGAAAATGAATAGATTGTGTTGGATGCCTCAAGAGCGCTAAGGGAAGCAGAGAAACACAACTCAGTTATAGAAAGTGAATTGTTGGCATGTGTCTAGGGAGTTGAACATTTTAGAACATTTTTATGGGGAACTAGATTTGTAATTAATACAGACTACAAGCCATTAGTAAATATAGGGGGTCATTATGACCCCGGCGGTCGGCGTTAATATGGAGGAAAGTACTGCCAACAGGCTGGCAGCACTTTTCTCCATATTATGACATTGGCTACCACTCCGACTGCCACGACGGTAAAGACTGCCAGGCTGGAGACTTCACTCTCTAGCCCGGCGGCCGTCCCTTGCCCGCCTGCGGGATTATGACCCCGCCTACCAACATGGTTTTTGCGGCATCCATACCGAAGTCCCTTCCCTGTCACTTACAGGGGTCTTCCCTGCCCCCTCAGGTTTCCCCCCACCCTCTTCCTCTCCAAAACCCCCCATACATGCCGCTCCCTTCACACATGCACACACTCATACACTCACCCATTCCAACACTCATCCACGCATGCATACATCCATTCACACACACACACACTCAGACACACTTACATACATACACGCACACACGCATTCACACAACTCAACATAATGCACTCACACATCCATACATGCACACACATACAACCGCAACACACACCCGCATACACGCACACACAGACATACACACATACACCCACCCACACACACAACAACCCACACCCCTGTCGAAGCACCCAACTTACCTGTAGTCAAGGGGTCCTCCGGCAGGAGACGGGACGCTATTGCCAGCAGCAGCGTCCGCCAGCAGAACACCACCAGGCCGTATTATTGTCATAATACGGCCGGCGGTGGTCTACTGGCGTGGCGCTGCTTCTGGCAGCAGTGCCACCATCCGCTAGCATGGCCACAGCCAGATTTCTGCCATCCTTCTGGCGGAAATCCTGCTGTGGTCATAATCCAGTGGACAGCTGGTAGCCGTGGCGACGGTCTTTTGGTGGCCGTCGCCACAGCGGTAGACGTTTTTTTCTGCCAAGGTCCTAATGAGGGCATAATGTCTCCAGGATGAGGTAGAACTATGACAGCAAGGTTAGCCAAGCTAGAATCTAGGTTTCAGACTTTTTAATACACAATAGAGTATGTTCTGGGCAAAAATAATACAGATGCTGATTGACTGTCCAGGTCACCAGTATGTGATGAGAATCTAACCAATGGTGATAAAAATGAATGTGAAGTAACATTTACATCATTTGACATTAATCTGATTGGATTGCAGCATCCTGTGATTAAGGAAGACACGTGGTGTGCAGAAATGTGGAAGGATATAGAATTAAATCTAGTGATGAAGTATATTAATCAAGGGTGGCCGGAGGAATAGATGGTTCCCAAAGAATTACTAGGATTTTATAAAGTGCGGGAAGAATTAGTAACTGAAAATGGAATCCTAGTTAGGAGTGACAAGTTTATTCCTCCTTTCTTGCTCAGAAAGATGATTTCTAATAATGCCCATGACGGACACTTAGGCATTTCCTCCACTAGATCATGAGTAAGGGAGAATTTTGGGTGGCCGAGTGTAGACATCATGGTGGAGCACCAAGTAAGAACATGTCATGCATGCGCATCTAGTGACAAACTGCCAAATCTCTCACCCCTGAGTCCCATCCTGTAGGATGTCCAGAGGGTCCATGGAGGAAACTTGATGTGGATATAATTGGTCCTTTTTCCATAGTACCAAGACAGGAAGCTTTTGGGTTAGCTGGTGTGAACTACTTCTCCAAGTGGCTAGAAATCAAAATTGTGAAAGAAGTTACTTCTGAAAGCATGGTGGAATTTTTGGAAGAAGTATTTTGCAGGAAGGGTATTCCTCAAGAAATCATTGCTGATAATGATCCTCAATTTCTAACTAATTATACCTAAAAATATCTAAAAAGGTGTGGTGTTGTGGACAAGAAAATATCTGTCTTTCATCACGAGTTGAATGGTCATGTTGAGAGATTCAACAGAGTAATAAAAGAGTCTATTCAATTATCTGTGAAAAGCGGATTGGATTGGAGGAGGACGTTTCAATCCATGTTAATAGCTTACAGGACAGCTCCCAATAATGTGAATTCCATCAGTCCTTTTGAGCTGCTGAGAGGGCATAAGCCAAGTACATGTTTAGTAGGAAAAAGAAATGAATGTGAAATAGCTAACATGGATTTTAGGGAGATCAGGAAGACAAGACAATGGAGCTGTACAAACAAAAGATGAAAAGTACTTTAGAGGACAGGAGAGATAGTCCTAGTAAGCAAACTATTAAGGTTGGAGACCTGGTTTGTTTGAAGAAAGGAAGGACTGTGGGCAAGGGTCTATCATGTTGGTCAGACCCTACTCAGGTGCTTGAAGTTTTCAGGAGTGCCGTGCTTGTGGAAGGAGGAAGTGTTTGGAATCTGAATTGTGTTTCATTATATAAAGGGGAAAAACATGGTGATGCTCACAAGGATAGTATAAGCAACATATTTTAGGAAGTCAGGGGATGAGGGTGGTAGTGCAAGCCAGGTCGTTGTGGAGAGTTGCCAAAGCAAGGAAGTGTGTTATTTAATTCTTGTTGCCGTGACTAATGTCAGTGACATGATGTCAATTAAGGAAGAGAGATGTAGGAGGCGTGCCATGTCTATTAAATACCGGGACTATGTTTTCATGTGTTTTATTGTTATATGTACCTAGTTACAGTTTTGTTCCTCTGAAAAATTCTCTTTGTCTATTGAAGGGGAGATGTGTTATGTCAAGCTCGAACACTGCGCTCGTGTTTCTTTCGTACTTGCATTGAAATTTAAATTGTATGGACCTAGTACGGGAGCAGAGCACCATGTGTGGCATGCTTGCGCACTTGTCCAACAACACACTGTATGTTTACATTTGATTTACAAATTGACACAGATCATGAGGGAGAATCTTGGCGGAGGGGATATAAGAGGGTGGTGGAGACCCAATGGGATTCATATTACGATCTTACTTGTAAGGATTCCTCACAGAGACTGAATAAACAGCTTCCATGAAACGGCCGCTTCTGTGATTAGTGTGAAGCTGCTGCCGCTAGCTTTGGGTATTTTCACTACACAGAGTAGCATGGGGAGTAGTGTACTATGTTAGCGTCACGTCCTTCTGCAGATTGATCAGACATAATATGTCCAAATGCTGTCATGTCAGTATATCACGTAATTGCATAAAGGGCTACAGAAGGTTTGAAATAGGGACCCCCCACAAAACAAAGAAACAAGCACACCACTATAAATATCATGCAAAAGAAGAGACTCTTTAGCAATTTAAGACGGGGTAGTAAGAGACACAAGTAAGACCTAGATTGGGTCTAGTGCTCTGAATATGCAGACTATGGAATGAATGATCCGCTCTAAGCCATGTGTGAGTGAAGCGTCAGCATTAACTACTTCATCAACAAACTGCTCTACCCTGGTGGAGACTGTTCCTTTCACTGGCCAAAGACAAAGCAGCCATCACCAGGGTAGATGAGTTGATGGTCTTTTGAAAATGATTTGACAGAGTTATGCTTTTACCATGACGAAGACCAGAAAAATAGTACGTTGAGAACACTAGTTATCTGGAGTAATTCTGCGAAGGTGGGACGAAAATCGGCATCAGCTAGAGGCCAAGATGATGACCACAACTGTCACACAGCAATAATGGGACATCACTAATTCAAGCTTACTGAAAAGGATATATTCAGAAACCAAGATAATCACAGAGAGGAGTTTTTGAATAGCAGTTGCTACCCCTATGGATTTGCTTGCAACAGCCGTGGGCTGCTTTTAAATCCCTGTGATCTAATCAATCAAAATGTTGATCCTATATATATAGGAATGGGGTTTTGAATACATATTTTTATTGTTTTAAACAAAGAGCATAACAGTAAAGTTCCTCAGCTGCCTTCAGCAACTTTACGCTGACAATTACAAAACAATTTAAAATCTTGCATAATTTATATCAAGCCTTGCATTGCTACTTTACCATGTCCTACACTAACTCCATGGGGTCAACCCTTTTGGGATACCAACACAAGCTTTTTAACTCCTCCTAACCCCACCTTACTGGGCAGTAATCCTCCCCCTTATGAATCCAGACTGTTAGGCCCTCTCTTTCACCCAATATTCCCGTTTGGCTAGGAGCCATGAATGTGCGTCTAATTTTCAATCAGACTAAAGAATTATGATATCAAGTCTCTCCTTTGGGCCAGTAGCATTAGGCAGTGAGTTGTATGTCATGAGTATTTTTTGTGAGAACCAGTGCCTGCCAAAGTGAATATATCCACTTTAACACAGTTTTTTTTTTTTTTTTCCTTTTCTAAATTACATCGAGGAGCCTCCTCGCTGTCCCCAAAATATGGTATAATGGAGTCTTTTGTATTTTCATTTCCTTGGAGAAACCCTGCTTTCCCAGATGTAATGGGATTGCCCCAGTGTCACAACCCACCATTGTATCCATAACCCTATAAATGTGGCTAAGCACCTCCTACCAATATGTCTGTATCAAGTTGCATTCCCATCAAATGAGAATCGCAGAACGCACCCTCTTTCCACACCTCCACCATAGATCTGTAGTGATCATGTAGAACTGTTTCAGTCTTTTGGGGTGAGGTACAAATACATCTATAGCTTGTACTCAGATTCCTGGTGCTGCAAGGCATTGGGGTGTCTCGCTCCAGCAACATTTCCAATTCACACCAGCGACCTCTCTTACCGGCTCCTACTCCCATTGAGGCTGGTAACCCCATACGCCCTTTTCCCATGCACAGTTCAGGATAAAATAGTCACTTTCTTATTTATTCTAGCTCATCCCCCCTACAGATAAAATTTAGCACTAGCCTTTGCATGACAACAAGCTCCACTACATAGATGGGGTTCTAGAACGCATGGAAGATGCATAGCATTCAGCAAAATCTTAATTTTAATTCTTCCAAGACAAGAAAAATATAGTTTGCTCCAATTGATTCAGCCTGCACCTTTCTGGGCTCTCAGGCCCAGCTAATTGGTCCTTGTCCAGTTCCCCACCAAATTTGTGATGTTAACCCTTAAGTACATACATTTTGGCTCATTTCATATGGCATATCTCTCTGAGATCTATTTCCCTCTCCTATGGGAGTAAAATGTTCAAACTCTCTCTTTTGTCCTTATTTGTTTTATAGTCCCAAATTTTCTCGAATCTCTCTGGTCTCTCCATTACTGCTGGAGGCGAGCTTTTGGACTTTGTAAAGGAGAGGAGCACGTCTTCCACAAAGAGACTTCTTTATGTTCCATACCTCTGAATGGGATTCCCTTATCTCATCTGACATTCCTATGTGAGCTGACAAAGGTTCAGATGTTACGATCTGTAGACTAGATGACTAGGGTCATCCCTGTCTCAATTCCCTATGCAGACGCATCTTGTCTGAGAAGATGCCGTTCACTCTGAACTTTGCCTCAGTGAGCAGTAGCCCCTCATTCTCAGACCCATTTCTATTTTAAGTAGGACAGCTTCCAGGAACTTCAAATTGTCCCTATCTAATGCTTTTTCTGGTCCCAGGGCCATGAGGATGACTGTGATCACAGTTCCGCCATGCCTTCTCCACTAAGTGAGCCACTATGTGGATGTTATCCAGGCCATGCCTGCCCTCCACTAAACTCACCGTTTCTGCTTTGACTAGTGACCGTATCATCTAGACGTCTCTGTTTGTAAGCATTTTAGTGAGAATCTTGATGTCTGTGTTCAATAAGGCTGTAGGCCTGTATGAGTTTATATTCACCTGGGTCTTTCTATGGCTTAGCTATTAGCATAATCTCAGCTTCATACACGGTTGGTTTGACTTCTGTGTCTCTGGAGGAGTTGAATGTATCAGTCAGCAGGCCAATAAGGACGTGCACATATTCATTAGAAAATATGGGTGTAAGCCCACTTTGCCCAGGGCTTTATTTGAGACCATGAATTTAATGGCAATAAAAAAAACTCCGGTGACCCAACGGACCTGTCTAGCTTATCCTTCTATTGGGATTGGATAGTGGACATCTGATTCTTCAAAGATAGTGCAAAATCTCTTCTCCGTTCACAGCGTATATGGTATATAGTTGCCTATGGAAAGAGAGGAATGCATCTCTCTTTCCACTTTCATCTGTCACTCTTCTTTCCCCAAATATTTTGAATTGTATTATAAATGCCCTGAATCTCTGTGATCTAGGCTGCAGAGCCAGCAGTTTGACTGCTTTGTTGCCCTTTACGTAAAATGGTTGCTTCAGTCCAGTCGTGAATCAAGGGTGCCATGGGCCCGGAAAAAGCAAGTTAAATGGCACCTTTGACTGCGGTGAGGGTAGTGAACTATAGCAATTACCATGAATAAATTAGCCCCATAGGGCTCTGGGCCCCAGTGCCTCTGCTGCATCAGTGGTAGCTACACTCCTGCTTCAGGCAGTGTAGTGTGCATTTTGCTTTACTCATTCTTATCATTTGGAGTTGGCCCCCATCCATTGTAATTGCTCCTGCAGTTCGCTTCTACATTCTATCACTTCTAACTCCTTGAGGTGCTGAATTTTGACTAGTCTTCCTCCCTACAGGCTATGATTTCCAAGGCTATAACTGTGCCTCAGAAACTCTTCTTAAATGTGCATTATTAATTATGAATACTTAAATCCTGGGGATCTTTTTCTGAAAAAAAGTTTATATTCTCTGGCTTTGCTCCAGTCTGCTGGTTGGATCTCCAAGTCGTCTACATGTAGGCTCTGTTTTTTGTAGTTTGGAGTGTGCCCCCCCATTCTATCTCCATTTAGAAATGATCCAACATTGTTCTTCCTACTATATGTGCCCTAAGTAACCTGCCCAGGAGCCTGCAAGTTCTCCTAGCCAAATAGTCTGTCTTGGCTGAACGTGCACCATCCATTGGGCCCCCATGCCGGCATCACCTTGGGATTGCAGCAGTCCATCGGCATCTGATGTTCCATCCTCCACCATCATGAAGCTGGAACAACATCGTCCACTAGGCTGAAGAAGTGGTACTGGTTCCAAGCTTTTTAATTTTAATTTTAAGCCATCTGGTATTACCTATCAGTAGCAGATCTTTAATCGACTGATTTACTGTACTTAATCTCGGAGGTCCCTTTCTCATTGCAGGGTAGCCACAGTCAAATCATGGAACAGGTTGATATCACTGTTGCAGGATGAAAGTGACCTTATGTGGGTGAGCTTGCATCATGATTTTCTTTTCGAGAGCTTGGGGCTACCACGTCTCTGGGCGTTCATTACAAGCCTGCTTGACTCTTCTGCCCTCTATATCTGTAATCTATTCCTATACTGAAATCTGGTGTTTCTTTTAAAATACCCCTTGAAAGCTGAGTGACACAGCAGATCGTGTTGTTGCTTTTGCTGTCTCCTCTTTCAGATTCCCAATATGAATATTGTGCCTACAGAATCCATCTGTCTGTGATTTCACATGACAGTTGGAGGTGGTGGCAAGCTGATCTGCCTCCACTGAAGTGCAGAGTGAACCGATTCATGTTTTTAATCTAGAGTCTGTAGATGTTCCTTGATCTGTAAGGTGTTTGCTCATACCACACTCAATTTTGCTCAATTGTAAATTACCTTGGAAATCTGCTTTTAGGTCAGCATGGCATTCTTTAACTCTTTATTGACTTTGCTGCCAATTGTTCGGCTTTCAAAGATGGAAGTCCTTTGATTGTGGGGCAGAAAGTATTTGCTAATATCTCTTTGTGCACGTTTGCAATGATCTTAGAATTTAGAATCAGCCCAATAACATGGAGCACCAGTAGAGGTCCTTCTCCTACCGATTATCCATTCAGATCAATGATGGTCTACATCTTGTTGATGCAATGGGGCTCTTTCATTTCACGACTCTCTTGGTACATTGATCTCATGGTTTCCTCGGCTGGGCAGAATAAGTCTCTCTATAAAAGTTACTACTTTTGCATGCTGTCACCTTCTCTGGTTTGTAATGGAGGTGGTCGCACTCTGGGAGAGGATGGTCTTCTCCAGCCCATCCCATTTGGCAGGTATATCTTGTGGTCTGCTTGGCTACTCACTGCACACATCTCACACCTCTAGTCATTGAACAGCTTCCCTCTCCTCAGGAAGACAATCCAAGTGCCACACCCATGCTCCAGACCAGGGTGCTGCAGTTATGTGCATTCTTTTGTGCCTCCTCATGAAGCATCTGAAGTTCCCATTGTCTTCACTGGGTGCTCACCAAGGCTCTTCCAAAGTTAACCTCTGTCTTCTTACTGAATCTCAGACCTTTTTCCTCACAACACCAGAGCTCCACTGCTCTGCCAACTATGCAGTTCGGTGAATATTATGGTTGCCAGGGGATCTGACTCAGTGCCTTTCTGCACAGTTTCTGTTGCAGCATCACCATTCGCGTGCTGGTTTCAACACAACACCAACACCACTCACAGCTCAACCTCACCTGCATTGAGCTCGCAGCCACAGTCTCCCAAGAGGAGCTGCTGGCCCAGCTCCTTTTAGGTTGCAGCTGCCTTCCACTGACTTTATCAGCTTGCATTTCTTCTGCAGATGCCCACTGCCATCAGTAATTTAAGGGGGTTGGGTTTGGTGGGTTATTGCTCCATTAATCTGCCTTACTTAGGGGTAAGGGCTGAATGTGACGTCCGGCCACCTGGGTAGAGATGTAAAAATAATGTTTATTGTAACTGGTTTCAGTTGCTAGTGTGATGATGTATGTACATGATGGAGCATTTTGTATGCTTTAAATTTGCGGCTGATGAACCTTTGTGTGAGGGTTCAACTAGGGAATCAGGTAACAGTCAAACAACATTTAATTTACAGAATAACCAAATTGGTCACACAATAAATGCAAATAAAGTCAAAAGGTTTTATTACAAATTAACACTTAGGACAATGTAAACAAATCTCAAAGCCATGGTGTAAAGATACAAAATATCAATTGGGTAGCTAAACCTTCTGAAGAAATTTAGGCCCTGGTTTAAGAAAAGTAGAGCTGCACCCAGTGCAGTGCCACTTTTACTGCACCCCTTAGTGCTCCTTAACGCTACCATGTATGTGCTGTATCTAAGATACATCGCACCACGGTTGTAGTTAAAGGAATTAGCGTCAAAATTTTGACTCTAATTCTGCAAAGGCTTTTGAGGCCCATTGAAAACGATGGCATGCCTCCTTTTAGCCCCTGCTCTGAGCAGGCCTTGAAAGGGCTGAAATAAATGACACAAATAAATCTTTTAGATTTTTTGCACCATTTTTTTGCCCCCCCACCTTATGACCTCTTTGTATACATTATGGCCCTCATTCCAACCCTGGCGGTCTCTGACCGCCAGGGCGGAGGGCAGCGGAAGCACCGCCAACAGGCTGGCGGTGCTTCCTGGGCTATTCTGACCGCGGCGGTAAAGCCGCGCTCAGAAAAGGAGAACCAGCGGTTTTCCCCTGGCCCAGGGAATCCTCCATGGCGGCGCTGCTTGCAGCGCCGCCATGGGGATTCCGACCCCCTTCCCGCCAGCCTGTTTCTGGCGGTTTTCACCGCCAGAACCAGGCTGGCGGGAACGGGTGTCGTGGGGCCCCTGGGGGCCCCTGCACTGCCATGCCACAGGCATGGGCAGTGCAGGGGCCCCCTAACAGGGCCCCACAAAGATTTTCACTGTCTGCTTAGCAGACAGTGAAAATTGCAACGGGTGCCCCTGCACCCGTCGCACCCCTGCAACTCCGCCGGCTCCATTCGGAGCCGGCTTCATTGTTGCAGGGGCTTTCCCGCTAGGCCGGCGGGCGCTCTTTTGGAGGGTGCCCGCCGGCCCAGCGGGAAAGTTGGAATGGCCGCTGCAGCCTTTTGACCGCGGGCGGTCATTCGGCGGTGACCGCCGCGGTCAGAATGACCGCCTATGTCTGGAGCAGGCATACTGTAGCACAAAGAGTTACAAAGTGTGTGCAATGCATGCATTGTGCCACTTTGTAAATTTGGCGCATCGAATTTGGCCTCGTTGGCCACATTAGCATAAAACAAATTACGCTAATGTGGCGCAAGGAGGCACTAGGGACTCTTAAATCAGCCCCTTAGACTCACTAGCATAAGACGAACCCAGAATTCAGTAACTACTATACAAAATATCAGTAACAATATCTGGTGCTCCAAAAATAGGCTCTGGACAATCCTATTACACATGAGTGCAATTTACAATTTAAAGCATCTATCTAAATTAAACTATGGGCAAATCTAAGCTAACTAGAAAAAGAAAAATCTAACTAGAAAACACAAGGGAAAATATTAGGGAGTAAAAATAAGACAAAAAGTACTTAGAAAAATGAAGAGGAAAGTATCAGGATTTCAGAAGCTCGGTCAGAGTCTTCTTAGAGAGAGTTAATCAGTGGTGGGCGGCAGCATTAGGAGGGAGGGGGGTGGGCGAGAAGCACACACACAAATTTTTTCACACACACACAAGCATGCACGCACATCCATTAACAACACTCATAACATTCAAACATGCACGCAAGCACTAAACATTCATTTTAAAAGATCTCACACACACACACACACACACACACACTCACACACACAAACACACTTACCTTCAGCCTCAGAGGTCCCAGGAGGGTTAGGACTTATGCCTTCCCTCATTGGCTGACCTTAGGTCAGCCAATGAGGGAAGGCAGCAGTCTCAGCCTCATCACAGAGTGGGATGGAGTCAGTGAGACTTCTGACCCCACCCCACTCTGTGACGAGGTGTCACTGATTGACACTCGTCCTGGGCGCTTCAGGGCTTAAACCTGAAGCACCCATGTCGAATTCAATGGGTGACGCTTTCCTCGTCACATGGTGGAAGGCCTCCAGGCACTTTTGCTGAGCCGAGGAGGTCACACCCATAGAAGCTGTGCCTCCTCAGCCCAGTAAAGTTCAGCTCAAGCAGCCAGAAGTCTGCGCAAATCACGCATGTCTGACCTTTGTTCAGCCTGACAGACACTCTTCATGCGGGTCAAAAGGTGGGGGCCGTGGCCCCTCCGCCCTAAAGGACGGGCTGCGCCTGGAGTTAATTGCAAGCCTAAGCCACACCCAGCAAAGCACACAGCAAAAGGGGAAAGTCAGAGGTCTGTACCTGTCAAAGTCCAAGGGAAAATGTCCTAGAGTCAATCAGTAAAAGCCCTAGTTAATACACGAAATTGGCTAGGCAATGCCTTCTACATCACTCCTCTATGACTTGATTGTGCTCTCCTATCCCACTGTGCAACTTGTAACATTGCCTTCCGCTTCTGAGAGAAGACCTAAGAGTGCCACTATCCTTGGTCCTCTGCACATCTTTTGCAACATGTATGATCAAGAGACAGTCATCTCACTCTCCAGCTCCTAATGTTCTGAATTAAAGGCCTTTCTTTGAGACTGTCTATTAGTAATACAAAACTACAACTATTTCCAAACTAAAATTTCATGCACCTGTAATGAAAATGACATGTTAGCAGAAAATGGGATACTGTTTCTCACGTTAAGTAAATTTAGTCCTAGTCAAGCTAACGATAAACTTATACAAATGTACTTTCATGTTATACCTGTGCACATATTACATTCTACATTAATAAGAATGGGAATTACATTCTTTCAATCAGAATTGCATGATCCAGTTATTATAAATGCAGACTTTACCAATACATAATCATAGATGTGATACAGATGTGCATATTCACCATTAGATTCCAAACATTAGTGTGCACATTTCATAAATTGATATCATTTTAGATGCAAATACATTCAAATAATGTGAGAATAGTTATACATTTATACTCAATGATTAAATTTCCTTTCATTAGGTTAAATGCTCAATACAGGATTTTTCCTATGTCTACAGTGAATGCCCTTTATTATTAACTTCAAGTATACCACTTTAAGGTAATGAACTGTTAAAACGCACATTTTGTGAAACGTCATGGGTACACATAGGTTATGATTATGACATCAGGAGTGGCAGCAAATTCTACACTGCCCAATACCTGTTTATCAACCATTCTTTGTGAACATGTATGAGAATCATGTGTGGAATAAAGTTTGTTAAATAGAAGATACAATGGTCCATTATCAAGCATTAAATACTCTTTGATCTTTTACTTCTTGGGTGGACATTTGAATTTGAAGTAAGACAGCTGTGATGTCACTTATATTTTTTAATGAGATGCCCATTTTCATACACAAATGATTGTTTGAGTCTGAAAAATAATTTCGGAAAAAGTAAGCATATCTAAATGAGAAATACATTAAACTTCAATCTTCTGTGTGCGACCAATCCAATGCTAAGTTATTTAATCACCTAAATCTCTGTTAATGGAAAGGATCTGTTTTGATACTGACGCTTCTGTTCAGAGGTGAGATTTAGGTAATAGCGTACCAACTCTGGCGCCATTCTGTGAGCCTTACAATCTTCCTATTTTGATTTTACCATCAGACTTGACTTCACGATGAATGATGGATACATTTGTAAAAGTGCATTGTACAACAGTGTAAGCAGTTCCATTGGGGAAATGTGTTTGACTTATCGCTGGCTTCTTCCAAAGAAAACTGTACTGAGGGGAGCTGATCAGTAGAAACCACTCTATGCAAGGCAACCGTAACCAGCATAATGAGACCATCAGTGATAGACTACAATTGGATCTGGCCTCTCCTCTCTGTCCAAACTACATTTTAGTGGGAATGATAGACACATAATTAGGCAGCAGTCAAGGACACCATGGAAAACGGATATGGAAATACCAGTTGAGAAGGCCGAAGAGATGGCACTGAAGATGTCATGACTGAAACAATCTGACCACAGTCACTCTAAGTTGTTGAAGTCTACTGATTAGAGGTAAACTCCCTTCCACAAATGTAGAGTTCATACATTTAAAATAAACCTTTTAACAAAGCAAATGAGAGAGCATAACTTGGCTGTGCCATTACCTCTCTTACAAGATGAAATAAAGGGGTGGTTATTTTTCTGCATAACGTAAGAAACAATTTCACTTAAACGTGGTGCATTTCAATACAGATGAGTAAAGTGCACAGATGAATGTAATGTTTCATGTATGCCATATGTTATCATCATTTTGAAAGATTGTTTATACAATAGTATTTTAGAAACATTATTCTTTATAATAATTTTATAGTTCGACATTTGAGACGTATAGAATTAATTTAACCTGAAAAGTGTATTCATGTCTAATTAGCTTGGCAGGAGTGAAGACCCATAGTTTTCCAGTGTTCTAAACTTCAATATGTAGTTTGCTTTTTGCATGTTTTTCTGAAGTTGCAGGTGTCAAGGTCTTAGACCGAGGTAATAGGGAGTTAATTGTTCTGTAAGATAAGAAAAGTCCAGAGGAACACTTTTTAAGGACCAGCGGAGTATCCTGGGTTGGCAACTGCACCTTTTGTGAAATTCCAAAGTGCGAAGGTGCACCAAGGTCAAATGTGAAGATGTCAGAAGGCTAAAGCGTCAATTATCAACTTTGATTTGTGGTTATGTTTTTGAACTGGTAAAGGTATTTGCCTATGAGATCACCCTTGGAAGAATCAAGATTTAAGTGTGATTTAATTAGCTGTAAAATTCAGATTTCCTCTGTCCTTTGCTGAGAGAGGACCACACAGAGATCCATCCCTTAAATATTAATTCTTATGTGGCTTCATGCTGCCATACCTCTCTCAATGGAAACATCTACAGAAGTTTTGTAGTGCTTTCCACCTTTCCACTTTTCTTTCTGAACTTAATAGATATTAGGATTGTTAGGATTTCAGAGTAAATGGCAAGGCAGGAAATCCTGAATTTAAATGTTTTTCCTTATTTTCTGCATTATCGCTATTGAATTGGTGGTGTCCTATATGTTAATAAAATTTCATATTGTGCTTCGTTTGGATTCTCCTTAGGTGATTCTGTACAATTATACTATGAATTTATGATTCAGATCTGTAAGTTTGACTTTGAGTCTAAATAAAATCTTTGAACTTTATTGGGCTCTGGAGATTTAGGGGGTCATTCTGACCCTGGCGGTAATTACCGCCATGGCGGAGGTCGGCGGTAGCGCCGCCAACAGGCTGGCGATGCTCCGCCGGGCATTCTGACCGCGGCGGTACAGCCGCGGCCAGAAGCGGAAAGCCGGCAGTGTACCGCCGACTTTCCGCTGCCCATGGGAATCCGCCATGGCGGCGCAGCTTGCTGCGCCGCCATGGGGATTCTGACAGCCCATACCGCCATCCTGTTCCTGGCGGTTCACCCGCCAGGAACAGGATGGCGGTATGGGGTGTCGTGGGGCCCCTGGTGGCCCCTGCAGTGCCCATGCCAATGGCATGGGCACTGCAGGGGCCCCCGTAAGAGGGCCCCACAAAGAATTTCAGTGTCTGCTTTGCAGACACTGAAATTCGCGACGGGTGCAACTGCACCCGTCGCACCTTCCCACTCCGCCGGCTCCATTCTGAGCCGGCTTCCTCGTGGGAAGGGTGTTTCCCGCTGGGCTGGCGGGCGGACTTTCGGCGGTCGCCCGCCAGCCCAGTGGGAAAGCCAGAATGACCGCCGCAGTCTTTTGACCGCGGAGCGGTCTTTCGGCGGGAACCGCTTGGCGGGCGGCGACCGCCGTCCGCCGCAGTCAGAATCACCCCCTTAATGTGTGGCTATCTATTATGCTGTAATTCAAAGAGAACATTTTAATGTATGTCTCCTCACCCCTTGGAAAAGATATAAGAAATATTAATTGGACCAAGGATTTAGAAACGGAGCCCAAAGCTGGATCAGATGGTAGCGAAGAGGATGGTTCTCTTTCTAAAGTGAGGAGAACTGGAAATAGGTTCTAGAATAGTCAGCCCCCAGTGTCCAATTTAGATGCTCATATCCAGAACTGGAAGATCGGCGGAACTGTGGTGATTCGGAAGAGAGTCCTACTGGCGGGAGATGAGTGAGTATCAAAAGGGTAGCTAATTGCATCTAGTTTGGGGTGATTGTGTTAATTTAAGTGGTGTCTAGCGGAGATGTTTTGTGTGTTGTGTGAGTGTGGAAATTTATAAAGAGGTTGAAGAGGTTATTGTGTCCGACGTGGCCTAAGATCCCAGGATAGTTTAAAAGGTGTAAAAGACAGCACATCCGATTGCCTGCTAAGATGTTGTGTCATTGTGAGACGTAGTGAACTGCATATTCAAGATAGGGTATAGTGGATCTTAATGCGCAGAGTGAAGCTGTACTGGTCTCAGTGACACTAAACATATCAAGGTTTCAACAGAAGTGCTTGGAAAAGTTCTTGTGTGCTTGAAACGGTTCATTTTTTGCAGGGCAGACAAATATTTTGTATTTTGTGTGTCGTTGTGATATGGCAGAGCAGGCGTATGTGGAGATTGTAAAGGAGGGGGACTGCTGTGAGGGGAGAGGTCTACATCACCGTGTGCTGTGCAGGTATAGGTCGGTTGGTGTAGTGCCATGCTGCTATTCGTGGACAACGTCATATAGTGCCGCTGTGCGATCAGTGGTTGCATTGGAGCAAGGAATTGTGGATAGGACATTGTTTTCATTGAACTGAAGTCTTGTGAAAATTGTTGAAAAATATGATGTTTTAAAGTTTTGCAAGACCTGTTCAGAGGTGATATTCATATTCCTAGTAGAGAGGGTGAAGTGGCATCTCTCGAAGGTACTCCAGAAAATGATGGCCCATTGAGATTCCCACGATACGGCACATTTACTTTGATAATTATTGAAAATTTTAGTAGAGTGCTGAACGAAATGAACAAAAGCAAAGGGAAAAGATGATGGACAGAGTGCTAAAAAATGCAAACGTTCACCCCCAGTCACAAAGATCTGGGTTTAATCCATCAGTTTTTTTGCCCACCATGCCATCCCAGTTTGGACCCAGCCATATGCAAATCAGTATTGACCCTGCTCCCTATGGTAACAGTCCAGCCCGAACTGCCAGGCCAGGTCCTCCATGGACGGAAACAAGCATCCTGGGACCGGTTTCAGAGTGTCACCCCTCATCAGCCACACTAGCTTGAATTCAGTGGCGCAGTGAGTACGGGACCTACGCCTGGGCAGACTCCGCCCACTTAGGGCATCGAAAGCAAAAAGAACATATGATGGACGGAATGCTGAGCAACATAAACATTCACCCCAGTCACAAATATCTGGGTGGAAACCACCTCCTAGACCTGCGCAATATGAAGCACTCAGGCCCAGGTTTATGAAAAGTTTGCGCTGCCTTTGTATCATTTTTTAATACAAAAGTGCCACAAACCTAACACCATATTTATATTTTGATGCTAGACCCATCTAGCGTCAAAATAACTGAGTTAGCATCATTTTTTGTGAGCACCAACCTACCTTGCGACATATTGCAATAATGCCATATTTAACTCACGACTCGAAAAAAAAGCACAGAAAGGGAGCGGACCCAAAAAATGAAACAAAGGCTGATTTGCGTAAACTTTTAACGCCTGGTCAGGCCAGGCGTTACAAAGAGGCCCACACACCACCACTTAAGGAAAGCGCACAGAAGGAGCATTGGCAATCTCCAGGACAACCTGGAAGTGTTATTGCTCCTGCTTAGCACACGTTGCAGACATCAGCGATGACAACAGGTGCTTTCACCACCACCGCAGCAACCCTAAACACCATTACAGCAGCCACAAAGGCAGCGCAGAAGAAAGGTGAGGATCTTTCAACAGCAAACAACCATCCTTTGGCTCAGAAAACAAGATGTCATCAGGAATTACCCTCTGAATCAGGAGTCAGTTATACACCTGCTGCACCACATTGTACCAGACAATACTGGAAGGGTAGCAGCTCCAACAAACATGCCACCCATGACCAAACTCCTCGCTGTCCTCCATATGCTGGAGTCAGGATCTTTTCAGACAACGGGTGCATAAGTGGCTGGTATCTCCCAGCCATCCCCATCGGTCTTCCTTCCAAAGGTTCCAGACACAATCATAAGCCTCACACCCCACTACATCTGCATCCCAAACACCCAGCAACTGCAGCAGGAGACCAATCAAGGTTTCTATCTAATTGCTGGGTTCCTACATGTGCTGGGTGCACTGGACTGCACCCATGTTCAACTGGTGCCACTTGCAGCAACGGAACACCTATACAGGAACCACAAGCACATCTATTTCATAAATGTACAGGCCATTGTGGACCTCTGTAGGCTCTTCTCAAACATTCTTGCCAAATACCCCAGCAGAGCACATTGTGCCTACATATTCCGGCATTCCACCATCAGTGAGCGTTTCCAGGATGGGCAATATGGCAATGGCCTACTATTAGGTAAGCCACCATACCAATCAGTGCCCAGACAACACACCTACCATGTAGGACAAACAAGACATACACTACACTAAACACACATAGGCAAAGGAACACAGATGTACAGGCAACAACACATATGCTACATGCCACACTACACCACAATCATTGCACATCACACATATACACCCACATGTACATAAAACAGCCACAACCTGACTGGCACACCATCTGAGGACAGGTGGAGCTATGTCCCCTATGCCTACAGAAGCTGGGCACCAACAGCGACAAGTGTCGACTGGTTGACACCTAAATACTGATCCCACACATATTACACTTAATAATGTATAGCTCAGCAACGTGAATGGCATAGGCCATGTCAGTGTAAAGAAAATCACACTTAGGCACAGTCCCACATCAGTCATAGGGTTCAAATATCTGGCAGCACCAACATCAAATGCCACCCAAATGTTGCCATGTCCAACTACATATCACCTACACATACCTGACATACCTGTAGTGTGCACATTCACCTGCCTGCTGCATTGTGCTCCACACATAGGAATACAACATTACCTGCCATGAAAGACCATGGGACAGAATGAAGTGAAGGTGTGCAGCACCTATTCCAGTGCCACCTCACATGCACCCCTTAGCGCCCCCTAACGCCACCATATGTGCCGTATACAAGAACCGGTCCACCATGGTGCAGAGTTTGTGCAATACTGAAAAGATCATGGATGCCATAACATGACTATATAGGACTATAGAGGGCATATCTGACCGTCCATGCACCGTGCACAGGGACCCATGTAAAAGAATGGTGTGCTCTCTCACAACCCCTGCACTGTGCATTTGTTGAAAGTGTCTGTGATAAATCATGTATAGGAACATTGGAGATTCCACTGTACCAATTGTGTGATTCACACCCTAATTCACTTGATGGCTGGCACAGCAATCACTTGCCACAAAGGGTCACTATGTGTTGCACTGTATGTGCAGCACATTAGGAGGGGGAAGTACAAAACACTGCTGCAGGAGTTTGCAGGAGACTACAAATTGTACAGAACTTCTACATATAGTCACTGTACAAATATAATCACTTTGTAAATATCACCAATAAATTACCTGGCACCTGAATTTCCGTGGTCTACTCATTCTCCACTACATATACCATTGGAATGTAACATGTACCTCAGAGAGCAAGAAAGAAAAACAACAGTTACAAGAATGGTAGCATGGAGGCCAGAGTTTGGCTTTGTAGGGCTACCATGGTGTCCCTACCTATGACACCACTGTGGTGCAAGGAGGTGGAAGGTTCCACAATAAAAGGACACTGGTACAAATATGGACAACACAACACATATTTGCAATGGCTGAACCATCAGTTTGAATTGAATATTACAATCCCTACGTCCCTGAACCACAACCCAAGATTGTCATGCCCATCAACACAGACATAAGAAACCATTTCACAAAACAGAAACATACACTATACCATGACCAAGTCTGAGCCACCACTCCACCTAAAACTAACAACTGCCAAGGTACATACCAAACCACTATCAAGCATTACCAACACATCTTCTGTCATGCTTTTCCAGCTAACCATGGTTAGAGCATACAGCCATGGGTGATGACTCCATTTGGCATTCCCACAACGGTGGAAGAGTGTGCATATAATGAAGGGCACAGAAGAACACAAAATGTGGTGAAGAGGACATTTGGGCTTCATAAGCCAAGGTTCAGGTGACTGGCCATAACAGGAGGAAGCCTGTTGTATGCTCCACCACTGGTATGTAAGATGATACTGGAATGTGCAATCTTACATAATATATAGGGAGTGCAGAATTATTAGGCAAGTTGTATTTTTGAGGATTCATTTTATTATTGAACAACAACCATGTTCTCAATGAACCCAAAAAACACATTAATATCAAAGCTGAATATTTTTGGAAGTAGTTTTTAGTTTGTTTTTAGTTTTAGCTATGTTAGGGGGATATCTGTGTGTGCAGGTGACTATTACTGTGCATAATTATTAGGCAACTTAACAAAAAACAAATATATACCCATTTCAATTATTTATTATTACCAGTGAAACCAATATAACATCTCAACATTCACAAATATACATTTCTGACATTCAAAAACAAAACAAAAACAAATCAGTGACCAATATAGCCACCTTTCTTTGCAAGGACACTCAAAAGCCTGCCATCCATGGATTCTGTCAGTGTTTTGATCTGTTCACCATAAACATTGCGTGCATAAGCAACCACAGCCTCCCAGACACTGTTCAGAGAGGTGTACTGTTTTCCCTCCTTGTAAATCTCACATTTGATGATGGACCACAGGTTCTCAATGGGGTTCAGATCAGGTGAACAAGGAGGCCATGTCATTAGATTTCCTTTTTGTATACCCTTTCTTGCCAGCCACGCTGTGGAGTACTTGGACGCGTGTGATGGAGCATTGTCCTGCATGAAAATCATGTTTTTCTTGAAGGATGCAGACTTCTTCCTGTACCACTGCTTGAAGAAGGTGTCTTCCAGGAACTGGCAGTAGGACTGGGAGTTGAGCTTGACTCCATCCTCAACCCGAAAAGGCCCCACAAGCTCATCTTTGATGATACCAGCCCAAACCAGTACTCCACCTCCACCTTGCTGGCGTCTGAGTCGGACTGGAGCTCTCTGCCCTTTACCAATCCAGCCACGGGCCCATCCATCTGGCCCATCAAGACTCACTCTCATTTCATCAGTCCATAAAACCTAAGAAAAATCAGTCTTGAGATATTTCTTGGCCCAGTCTTGACGTTTCAGCTTGTGTGTCTTGTTCAGTGGTGGTCGTCTTTCAGCCTTTCTTACCTTGGCCATGTCTCTGAGTATTGCACACCTTGTGCTTTTGGGCACTCCAGTGATGTTGCAGCTCTGAAATATGGCCAAACTGGTGGCAAGTGGCATCGTGGCAGCTGCACGCTTGACTTTTCTCAGTTCATGGGCAGTTATTTTGCAACTTGGTTTTTCCACACGCTTCTTGCGACCCTGTTGACTATTTTGAATGAAACGCTTGATTGTTCGATGATCACGCTTCAGAAGCTTTGCAATTTTAAGAGTGCTGCATCCCTCTGCAAGATATCTCACTATTTTTGACTTTTCTGAGCCTGTCAAGTCCTTCTTTTGACCCATTTTGCCAAAGGAAAGGAAGTTGCCTAATAATTATGCACACCTGATATAGGGTGTTGATGTCATTAGACCACACCCCTTCTCATTACAGAGATGCACATCACCTAATATGCTTAATTGGTAGTAGGCTTTCGAGCCTATACAGCTTGGAGTAAGACAACATGCATAAAGAGGATGATGTGGTCAAAATACTCATTTGCCTAATAATTCTGCACTCCCTGTATAAGGACCAATTTTCCCTGGGATGAACAGGTAGATGTCCCCAACAAGGAGGAGGATGACAATGGTGCAGCACATTTGGAGGGGGGAAGTACAAAACACTGCTGCAGGAGTTCGCAGGAGACTACAAATTGTACAGAACTTCTACACATAGTCACTGTACAAATATAATCAATTTGTAAATATCACCAATAAGTTACCTGACACCTGAATCTCCGTGGTCTACTCATTCTCCACTACATATACCATTGGAATGTAACTCGTACCTCAGAGAGCAGGAAAGAAACACAATAGTTACAAGAATGATAGCAACATAGTTTGTGATGTAAGAGGGTCTAGTGCCTCCATGTCACACATCAGTATCACCATAACTCACGGACATGTGGCTCTTGAATGCCTAGATCCATGCACCACAACATATAACGTGCCATCAAGTGGGCAATGTGCAAATTCCTAGCCCTTTCTCCACACCATCACCACGCTTGGCAGGATGTATGCAAGGGGGCATACATAAGGTAGGGGTGGTTATCAAATGGTGTTTAAGTAATGTAGGAACTGAACAGTGTCGCATCTCAGGTCGATTGCTGCTACGCCAGTGCATGTGTGACAAGGGGTACATCATTGGTAACTATGGACCTTCAGTTACTGTACAGGGTTAGTAACCAACGTTAGAGGCAGAGCCTGCACTGTATATCCATGGGCTTATGTCCTGGCACTGCCATTGGGCCCAACCCTGACACATGGTGCACTGTACTTCACTTATGGCATACATACTTTGGCTGTGGAGTGAGCTATGGGCTGCCAGACAAATGAAGCAGCAATGGGTGTTGAACCACTATCCAAACATATGGCCCATTGTCAGGATCTAAGAATAAAATGGGACAATGCACCACTAAATGATTGTCTGAACGGAAAACAGGCAGAGTGTGTTCCACTCCCTATGTACATTCTATACACACTTGTCACACAAATCTGTTGTCTTGACACATGCCTACAGCAAATCCTGATATAGATGTGAAGACTGATGTATGGGTGTTTGGCCTAGGTAGCAAATGGTTTGCAAGTACCAAGAATGGTTGACATGTGTCAGCAAGGTAACCTAGTATAGTCCGTATTACATCATCACACAGTACAAATCAATACATACCACTCATTGTCACTCACATGCCGGACCAAGAGCAAGGTACCAATTGTGACAAACTTCCCTAATATGTCTAGGTCTCCAACATGCCAATCAGGTGTGGGATGTGCAAGTATGTCCAGCAATTTCAAAACATGTCACAGACCCATTAAAAAATGAATGGGGGTAGAAGTAGACAGATATGTTGCATGTGACTAATGAAAAAGCAGTACTGAGATGATTTCATACACTAACATCATAGAGTCATGGAAATAGTGACATAGGTTGTGGAATTCAGGAATAAATGCATACCCATGTTCAAAGAAGGATGTGGATGGACAGCTGAGAGAAACCCACAGATACTTGTAAATACACAGCACTTGCAGATGACACATGTGCTGTAGCAGGTGTAATGTTGTGTGCGTGGTAGTTATTTAATCTTGCAAAGCCAGGCAATGGGATAGGAACTATCATGTAGCCAGTAGTAGAAGATGTGTAGATCTGCAATTTACACAAGTCACACGTTGCATCCTGTCAATGTATGACTGGACCATGTTGCTGTAGAAGATGTGTACAAAGTGTAAGGAGCCTAAAGATTGGCAGCAACGTAGGACACAAAGTATTCCTAACGAATTATGCAGTAAAACATGGAGAAGGAAGAAACATAGACCAATACTGGCTATGCAACACATCAATGTCTGCATGTGATCACCCAACATATGTACAGAGAAGATGGCGAAGTCAGGACATAACCCACTCATGTTTGCCACTACCCTAACCTGTTAGTTGCCCATTGCATACCAACATGACAGGAGGCAGTGCCAGATAACACCATCTGTCCCCTGGCACATTCCCAAAATAGAAGTCACCACAGAGATACAACCCCTAACAAAGCTGCCCATTGAAATAACAAAGGACATAGAATCATGTCTATCAGACCATAACAAATGATGAGACAGGTCCTACACGTGCAAGTAACCAGTCCTCATTACATGATAGGGAAAGGCTGACATCAAGTCCCCAGAGGACAAATCACATCCTAGACCGTTTGATCACAATTGTACAGTTGTCTGTCTGCAGGGGACTGTGCATTGCTCTTCTGAATAGCAATCATGAAGAGGCTAGATCCCCCCCAAAGCACCCTAACACCACTGCTTAGGCTACATAGACTATTGACATTGTCAGTGGCCTGGTGAAGGTGCAGAGTGGACTGAGTAGTCTGGAGCTCCGTAAACCTGCACCTAAACATGCAACCATGGGTCTGTGTTGGCATAAAAACTCACACAGTAGTGATGAAGAGTACGCTGCCATCTTTGTCAGACTACAACACTGCTACACAGTGGTATGCCATTGTATGTGATAGTCATAACAAACATGATGTGGTCGATTGTGAGTACCCAGTTGGTGGCATGCACACATAAGCCAGATATCTCTGCACACATGTACCACTTAAATGGCACAGGCCTGGTAATGTGCATTGGAATCTGAACAAGAGGCAATTTACCACAAATGTAAGTGCATATGTATCAGAAGATCATTGAAAGAAAAAATTACCTTCACATGTGTTTTGACATATGGAAAAAGGTGGCACTGATATGACTACACGGGCATTTTTCAAAGTCCAACATGTGTCTATGCAGGAAGATAGATATGTGAGGGTTCATATTGCATGAAACACTGCTGTGGTCAAATGTTACTGAAATGACATTACACATATCTTTTATAGACACGGCACAAAGCAACTTTCATTGACACATGTGTGTACACCATCTTGTGCATCTAAGATGCATAGGGAACTATATGTCACATGTGTAGCAGAGCATCAAGAAGGCTGAACCTAACAACAGACCACAGAATAGACAAACATGCACACACATTGCCAGGGGTAATGTGATTTCAACCCAGCCGTAGTCCACTGAATCCTCTGAGTACAATTTGTCATGGCTGTCACATGCTTTACCATGTATTGGATATAGCCCATCATATCTATTGTGTTGTTGGCATGAGTAAATTCGTATATCAGACATTACAATGTGGTACCCCACAAATATGTGTTACAACACATATGTACACTCATAGTACACATGTGCTAACATGTATGTGGGCACAGTCTAGCTACACATGCACATATGCACACAATATCAGTCATTGCATGCATCACACACATCAACAAACATATAGGTAAAACATACTAATGTCACAGTCAAGATATGAACGGAGATGCACACACATGTAGCCATATCATACTGACAACATAATTGCACAGCCCCGGTGACATTGATGTGAGTCTTATTGTCTGTGACTGGGTGAGGGTGTGTGGAGCTGGTGTTGTTGGTGGATTGGAGTTCTTGGAGTGTTTTTGTGCAGCGTCATATTTGTCTTTTAATCTGTCTTTTGTAGTGTATGTGTACTGTCACTGAATTGTGGGGTGTTTATCTAGGGATAGGATCGTTTGTTAGGTATTTTTATCTTTATGTTTTTTTGGTACTATTACATTTGCAGTATACAAACACTACATTATGTCTGGGAAAGGGAGGGTGTCAAAGATGACAGCTGATGAACTGGGGGTATTATATGGCCTCCGCAGCATTACCTGCCAATGATGCTGGTTTTGGATGGCCGCGTTATCCAGGGCTACTCTACAGAGGCCAGGAAGCTGTGGTGGGCCAAAGTGCTCCACCACCTAACAAGAATTTTCAGAGCCGCACGCAATGACCACCTGCTTAAACACTGTTGGGCTGACCTGATCTCAAGAGAGCAAGACCTACTGGATCACCTGGGGATTCAGATTGGTGGAGCATTTGGTAAGTATCCCATTTGCATAGCAACACTATTATTTGCATGTGCATGACAGGTGGAGATAAGGTTGAGTGCAGTATGTTTTGTCAAAGGATCTGGACAGGTTGTATTGTGCCTGTATTAAGGTCCCCAGCTCAAACTTAGGGCTGACATTGTGATTTACATTAATGAAGCAGAGCCGGGGCAGAAGTGCCATCTTCCCTGCGCAATCATTACAAAGTGGTGGGATGCATGCATAGCGCCACTCAGTTTCGACTAGCACAACATGAGGCCTGCGCCAGACATCATGTATGTGAGGGGGTCTTACACCTGTATGGGGGGGCTAAAGTGCATGGCTCTGGGAGATATGATACATTTTATGTTGCCATATTTCCTGCATTTTGAACGGCTGCTGAGAGCAGGTGTTATAAGGGGGCATATCATTGTATATGATGGGCTCCTATGTACTCAGCAGAAGTTGTGCTAATCTTTTTGTTGCTGCTCCTGTTGAGTACATCATTTGCGTCCATATAAATTGAAGCAGTTGCCCCCTCCCTGCACCATTCTGCGCCATATATTTCATAAGGCGCACACATGCAGGGGGAAGGGGTGCACTAAGGGCCACAAGGACTGTAGTGATGCACCACTTTCCTTAAATCTGCCCCTTCGTGCCAATGGCCAATGTCATTTAAGGGAGCTTGCCTATGCACTGGATCCAGACTACTACACTTTCCTCTTCCTTGTCATTTTTTATCACATACACCCCAAAATGTGTCTATTAGCCCACACACATGTGTTGAATTTGTACCAGCGCTAGCACATTACTCAGAAACCTGCACATACACAGGCATCCTTGAAGCACAGATCAAGTGTGTCTGTGTTGAGGTAAATGTCTATGCGCATGTTGGTATCCCTTCCTGGAGAATAAATGGTATACCATGGCAACAATGGCTGGCCACACATTATTGGCAAGACATCCGTTATTTCATTCAGTTAATGTGGAGGTAGGAACAACTACATGAACATAAGTAAACTGCGAGGGCATAATAGCTCAAGTGTGTGTGCCTTGTAATGGCACACACACATTAGAAACAAGGATGTATCAAAGCATTCCTCAACACTTTGCAATACTTACACAACCCCTGTGTATTTGTCTGTCTTTTTGCAGTGACAATAAGTTAGATGTCTTCAACATCTGGGGCAGCGTCAAAAGGTATGGGTGTCACAATGGGATGGCCACTGCAACAACCACTGCGTGCCCCTCAGATGCAGAATACTGTGACATGCAGCCCCATATGGTCATGGAGGTGTAAAGCAAAAAAACAACTGCATGACAATTCCATGTACATATGGTGCAGTTAAATGCACCACAGAAGTGTGAGGGAAACTGATGCTTTGTAGGTGTCACGGCCTCCATTGTCTAACCCTACGCCTGACTGACAGATTATAGATGTTTAAAAGATGGTCTTGTCTACCACTAGGTTGACTTGCTCACTCAGCTTAACAAGTTGATTTTAAAACTGTCGTCCATGCACAGAAATGTCCAAATATCACAAAGCTATGTTTTCCTTTCCTATATTGCAGGTGAGCCTCCATCCTACACCAGTGGAGAGGTGTCAAGATTTGAAGACCCCAATACTGCCAGTAAGAGTCACCTTGTGCGTCACGTGTGGCAATCCAGGGTTTGTGTGAGACAGTCTGATGTGTGCAATGCAATGATTACACGTTTTGAGTGACCAATGCTATGATGTCAGGATGTTGACATCATGTTGATTTTTGCACAAGTGGCAACGTGTGCTGCTATGGAATTGTGGGTGTTAGGAAATGGAAAGCATGGCCACATATACATTGATGTCAATCATGACAGGTGTCATAGATGCTGTTTATGTGATTAGCATGCCGGTTCCCAACAACTTTGTCACAACACTTTTGACAGCACGGTGTGCCACACGTAGTTTACAGTTACTTATAAAATGGTACAGATAAAGGTACTGTATAGAGGTCTCTAAGTGACTTAAGTAGGAGCACTTGCACCACTGGTGCATCAGTACCCGTCAGATATAAATTGAGGCTGCAGTTGTGCAAGGAGCTGTATTGTGCTGGGCAACAGTCAGTAGAGTACACAATTAGTATACAACTCAGGTCCAGGTTGCTGTGGGAAATGTCTATGCATTTTCGCAAGCTAGATCTCAGCAGATTTACCAACATGGTCTAGCCATCATGACATTTGTGAGTGATCTTGGTCACATCACATGTGCATATAATGGTACTGCTGAGTGTGTACCTGGTACTTAGATGATGTCTGACATGCATGCGCACATGGTGTTCAATAGATAGGAATACTGTAGCAGCACCCAGTGCAGTACCAATCTTACTGTGGCCCTAAGGGCACCCATACAGCCACCATGTGTGTGCCGCATTACACATTTTGCACAACATAGCACAGGATAGGGGGCAATAGTTATGAAATCTGTAGATAACTTTGGTGTGTTGTTTGGGGTTTGCCAAAACTTTATGGGAACTTTGCATTATTTGTAAATGTGGGCACATCATGAGCAATGGTGTGCCCCCTTGTAAAGTATGCTCAGACCAGGTCTTAAACCAGGACACATGAATGAAGCTTTACCAAACCTTAGAATAGCCGGTGGGAAGTTTCCAGACCCCCTATTAGATGACCTCCCACCTTGTATCCATGATGCCTGGGCATGGCTTGATGTAGCACTAGGGGTGTCAAAGTGATGGATTGCATACAAATCGCCGCATATTGACAGTGGCACAGGGAATCTAGACTTGGTGGCCATGCAATCCTCACTAGTTTGTTAACACAAATGTTGAGCAAGGACGCAGTAATCCACTCACCTCTGGGCCCTGATGGTCAACAATGGATAGCCGATATCCAAGTGACATGTACATGATACTGTATAAAGCTGGTAGGAAATAGTCATAGATTTTGATGTGTGGTGGACTGCGTGTAAATCAAAAAGGTACACTGTTCAACAGAAAAGGACAGAAATCCACTAGGCACTTCGCAAAACAGAAGCAAGAGCCAACACACATCCATTGGATGTTATGTTTCATCATAGGGCATGCTCCTCGTTGGACTTGCGCTGCAATATCTAACAGGCCCCTCAAGGGGGATCTTTGGCGGAGATCTTAATTAGTCATGTTTGCTGTGATCAAAGGGATGTAGGAGTAAATTTAGACCTTCAGTCAGAGAGGGAATGGAGAAAAAATTATTTAAATTGGCTCAAAAATCTCACAAACCTACATTTTATTGATTGTCGAGGGTCCTGGTCAAGGATAAAAAATACTGGGGAGTGGAATGGAGATAATGTTCTGCCACTCAACCAAAATACACAGGGGTGAAAGAGAAGACTTTCCTTGGTCACTAGTAAAGGTCAACATGTTTCACGTATGTGTCAGCTGCGGATGCTGTGTGCATTGCATGTCTGTTCTACCTCCACCCAATGTTGTATTTAATGCTCTACTCTCCTCTTTTGTGTGGTGGCTGTTGACATGCCACATCATTTACTTGCTACTGGAGGCTCTGTGACATGTTCCAGTATATCATGGTAGCATTGTGCATCACACATGGGGCAAGCTCACAATGCATTTTGGGGCATATTTAGGTGCCCCTACCGCCACCTGAGTGTCATTTTTTGTGACGCTCCGGTGGCGCAATGCCCTGTGACTCATTTACAAGGCGGCGCTAAGCGACTTATTGTGGCTTGATGCCATCTTGTAAAGAGGGCCCCTTCACACGCAGCACATTGCCTGGTAAGGGCGTGCAATGGATGATGCTGTGGGCATGCCACAGCAACACCCATTGCATTTTGATAGTGTCTCAGATTGAAGGGTTTTCGTAAACCAGAGTCATTGCCAAATTATAACACCACCCCAGGGGTGGCATTGGCATGGTGCAATGAAGTTATATGCCATCTTTTCTCCTCATTTTTAACTTTTTCAATGTGTGCTGAATTTTGCAACACACATAGACAGAGCTAATTGCATTTTAAGAATGGTTTTGTGCAGAAAGGTGTTCCTTCCTGCACAAACATAATCTCTCCCTCAACGCAGCCATCCATGCAATATGGTGCAAGGAATGCTGCGTTGCCTCACGTCAGCTAATTTATCACTGGCGCAAGGAGTCACACAGGGATGCCCCATATTCTAGTAAATACTGGGCATTGGTGAGTTTTGAAAATGAAAGTGCGCAACGCTGCCAGATTTGGGGAAGCGTGGCACACCATCCTTTCCTATTACATCTGGCCCTTTGTGCTTTGATCCCACACCACCTACGTCCTTGCAGGCTCCTCCTCCCTGCCACTGACACCATGGTGGCATGTGCTTAGCCTTCCTATTCACCATTGTGGACCTTGTCACAGTAGTTTAATACGTGCTGTCACACTTTTGGTGCTCTGATGCATTGGCACTATGAATGATGGGACTAATGCAGCATAGCACAGGTAGGTCCACTGCATGCAATGCTTTTGTTTACATTCTCATCTGCCTGTAGCAGGCTCTATGCATGTGCTAATTGGAAGGGACAGTGCAACCATTGTGGATTGTCTGCCCCATTAGATTGTCCCTCCATAAATTTGGAACATTTCCTTGCACACATCATATCGGCAACAGGCATGTGTTGATGTAAGGATGTGGAATGTTGATCAATGCATGCATTTTGTGACTTTGTAGATGTGGCACAAGGGGAATGTGCAGCTTGGTTCCACATGGACTATTGTTTTAACAAAGATACAGTTGCATTACGGGCTAGTGACTTTGTGCCGGTAGTGCAACATTGATTCCACTTGTGCCAGTTCTCTTCCATGTTGATTGTACCATTAAGTACACCAACCATTCACACAACACACTCTGGCCCTCATTACGAGCCTGGCGGTCTTAGACCGCCAGGCCCGCGGTTGGCGGGAGCACCGCCGACAGCCTGGCGGTGCCCCGCAGGGCATTCTGACCGCGGCGCTTTGGCCGCGGTCAGAAATGGAAAACCGGCGGTCTCCCGCCGGTTTTCCGCTGCCCGTCAGAATCCTCCAAGGCGGCGCAGCATGCTGCGCCGCCTTGGGGATTCTGACACCCCCTACCGCCATCCTGTTCCTGGCGGTTCGCCCGCCAGGAACAGGATGGCGGTAGGGGGTGTCGCGGGGCCCCTGGGGGCCCCTGCAGTGCCCATGCTAATGGCATGGGCACTGCAGGGGCCCCCGTAAGAGGGCCCCGCTTGTATTTCACTGTCTGCATAGCAGACAGTGAAATACGCGACGGGTGCAGTAGCACCCGTCGCACCTTCCCACTCCGCCGGCTCGATTATGAGCCGGCTTCATGGTGGGAAGGTCGTTTTCCCCTGGGCTGGCGGGCGGCCTTTTGAAGGCCGCCCGCCAGCCCAGGGGAAAACTCAAAATACCCGCCGCGGTCTTCCGACCGCGGTACGGTATTTTGGCGGCTCCCGCCGGGCGCACGGTGACCGCGCCCGGCGGGAGTCAGAATGACCCCCTCTATCTTGTCAGATGGCAAGATTTTGCGCTACTTGTAGAGCTGCACACATGATGTTCACAGACATGCCCCATGTATTATATGTGTTTAATTGTGCGGCCATTCCCAAATGGTGCATGGAGTTGTGTGAGAGTTGTTGTAGGTTCACCCTTGTGCAGTTTGTGTTCCACAGGTTGCACACCTTAGGCCTGATTTTTGCTCAAGTGCAGCAGCAATTTGTGTTGCATGATGCTGCACCAGTTTAAAAATGTATGGATGTGCCATGTTTACTGGAATATGGTACACTCCTGCAATTCTCAGTTCACCTGCGCAAATTTATTCTCCCTGCACCATCTCATGCATTGTTGCAGCATGATGGAGGGGTGCCTGCATTGAGGGGATAGATTGTTTATGTGCAGGGAGGTGTCCCTTTCTGCACATGTACAAGCTATTTTTGCTAAGGTGGCATTTCAATTTATGCGGCAAGTTGCAGCACACATGGGAAGGGCAATGACACAAGGAGGAAGGGAAGCATTTTGCCCTGTTACGCCATCCTGACAACACCCATGGGGTGATATTGACTTCAGTCCTAGTCTCTGATGTACAAGTTGTGTTGGATCAGGGGCTATGACAATATGCAGAGGGTATTGTCGTGGCACAGCCACAGCCACACTAATTGCATGGCACTTCCAGGCAATGTGCTGCATATTTACATGGGTCAGTGCTGCCTTTCGGTTCCTGGCCAGTTTCTCCTTAGTCCTGTGCTTGCAATCATGCCAGCGCTTCATGCAATCGGTGACAGTTCTCATCCCTTCTGCCGTGCTGTTGACTTTGTCTACTATTGCCTGCCATATGGCGTCTCTCCTAACGACTGGCAATTTGGAGGTGATGAAGGTCTGGTGTTGGTGCTCCGTCACCTCTCTGACCAGGATGTCATGCTCCTCCTCACTAAAGCAACACTTGCACTTCCTCTTCTCCTTCTCCTGGGACTTTGCTGGACCCTCCTGGCTGGTATTGGGGGTTTGGGGTCTCCCTGTGATCTCTCCTGACATGCAATCTCCATCTTGTCTTTCCAATAGTTGTTTCTTGCTTGTGCGTTTTTTTTAATGCTAATGCGATTAAAAATGGTGCTAATCCATTTTGCGTCAAAAATACTTGCCGCAAAATGGTCTAGCACCACTTTTGCAGCATTAGCGTAATTTCTTCTTGTGGCATGTCGCAATGGTGTGTGTAATTTCTTTTACGCTAACCATTCCTTAGCACCATTGTGCGCCATTTTTGAAATATGGTGCACGGATGACGTTAGTGAATGACAGTAGCTCACGTTAAAGATTTTGACGCACAACTGCGCTAGTGCAGTTGTGTGTCATTTTTCATAAATATGGGACTTAATGATTGGGAATGTGCCGCCCATGCGAGGCAAATGGAGAGATACCAAGATAGAGTGAAGAAAGCTATGCACACTCATACAGATCCTAGATGGGATGCTGAGCAGAACAGGTAGAGAATAGATATGCTAGAAGGGGTTAATCTCTATCATGCTTTGACAACAGATGTGGCTGAGGGAGAAGGGGAGAGGAAGATGATCTGAAAGCAAAAGGAGAAGAAGCAAAAAGAGCTCAATGACATGAGCATAGAGTGTGATGATGATTCTGAAGACAGTGTTTTGGATGTGTTCTGACGTTTATACCTGTATATTGAAGCTAGAAATGAGGATGAGGACAATGGTACTGGAGGCAGTAGCATAATTACCTTCCCTACTGCCCTGCCTAAGGCAGCTCTTCATCCTGTGGGACCTATTCCTGCTAGCTTGCCATGTGAACCAAGATGTGAGAGTTTGAGAGAGTATGTCCCAGTTAATACCACTGTGGGTACTGTCGATGCTCTCACAGTTCCAATTACTAATGGTCTGGTATTTCCTACATATAAATCAATAGGCTCTGAGAGAAGTATGTACAATTTGGCGGTATCCAATAATGTTGGGGGACCAACTAACCCTCAAACTAACTCAGATATTAGGGAATTTGTTCCATTAATTCCAACACAGACAAGCATTCGATGTGGAGCAAGTGTAGGTAAGACTTTGAGATTGTCAGGATGTACTTCAATAGGCACTTAACAGAAGATGCCCACCCGTACTACTTCTTTATGGGAACCATCTTTGAATTTGGGGAATGGAGCTCAGGGAAATGATTCCACACCTAAGGTTCCTATGGTGATTCGATCTATTAGTGTGAAGGAAACAGATGAAAGGGTACAATTCTTTAATGCAAGTACTCCATCTAGAGAGAATATGAGTACAGTAGTGAGTCAGGGAACAATTTCATCAACATCAAGATAAAGGACTTTGGATGTAGCAAAGCTGACAACAGAATTGGATGCAATGATTTTTGGAATTCTTGGCTTAGAGCAATTAGAGATTTATCAGGAGGATGAGTTCGCATTTATTTGTAGGGACATCACTAAGCGAGCGGGTCAAGTTCATGATAAATTGGCAGAATTGTCTCAGAGATATGAGGTTGATTTCAATAAGACTAATGCTTTGCAGAGAAGCATGCTTTAGTGAAAAGGATATTGATGACATGACAACTCCAGGACTGAAAATTCAGAATAATGAATGAATTCAGAATATTAGGACATGGAATGCATTAGATATGTGGGAGACTAAACAGTCAAAAAAGAAGGAGGTAAAGAAACCTTCAGGTGAACCGCCTCCGGTTTGAGCGGAGGGAAGTGTTGCAATCTACCCTTTGTGAGAAGTGCTTGGTGGTGGTTATGTACATGTGCCACAGAGTAGGAGTGGTCTTGCATCGTTAACCAATAGTTACCCAAAGTTACAGGAGAGGCCAGTGGAGTGGTATCGACAGGTTGAAAGATTTGTGAAAATATCACATGTGTTGTGGATTGATCTGAATACCTTGTTTCACATTATTGTCCCAAGTGACTTGTGGACAGAGTGTAAGATGGCCTGAGATGAAACCAAGGAGAAATGTGACAAATAAGAGTCCTTCGTTGTTGGTAATGAAGAAATTACCACACTATACCACAACATTTTTGAAAGGAAAACTGCTTCCTCAGGATGCTGATTGGGTCAAAATTGACAGAAGGAATCAAGAGTCAAAGGAGCTGATCGATGTCTACTATGTTGTTACAGGCTTTTAAACAATACATTGGCATGGAGACGTCAAAAGCAAAGGATATGGAACATTTTGTGTCAAGGTTTGTGACAGAGCTGAGGCCATAAATAAGTATGATGATACAGCAGCATTTGATCTGTTGCCAGAACAAGTCTATTGATGAAATGTTGTGCTATGCAAAATACTGCCATTATGAGATAGAGATGAAGCAGAAAAAAATTAAGGAAAAGCTGATGGTTGCTCCAATGAAAGCAGCTCAAAGAACTAGGCAGATGCCCCTAGCTCTAAATAATATAGGCACAATGTAAAGTGTATAACAGCAACAACAAAATCCAATGCAAGGTAGAGGTCGAGGAGTCCCTATAGATCCAGGTACAGGGATGGACGTGAATAGTCTAAAAAAACAAATTTGTGTCACATCTGATATAGGGTGGGACAATGGAAGCGGGAATGTTGCTTAAATCCAGTTAATCGGGTCCAAAATGGTGGATTTGTACCTTCTCAGAATAATAATTCCATTCAGATTCATGGTGTGCAAAGACCCAGAAGACAACATTTTATTGTTCCCCAAGCTCCAATGATGCAAGTCCCTCAACCTCGGATGCCACAGCAAAATGCTAATGGGTAACATCAGAATATGAATCAGGGCTTGAGAATGAATGCAAATCTGAAGCAGGATAGTAATCCTTTTCAGCAATTTTTCCTATTCAGTTTGAATGAGGGAAATCACTCCGATCAGTCAGCCTAATCGTGCCTGAGACGGGAGAAAGACTGCATACTTGGCGTCTCCTTAAAGGTCCTGTGTCATTCCTGGTCGATACTGATGCTACCCATTCTACTTTGAGAACTGTAGAAGTCCCAAACCTACACCTCTCTGGAAAAACAGTCCAATTTGTTGGTGTAGAGAATAAACAAATGACCGCTCAAGAAACTGCCCAAGTCACAGTGAAAATAGGATGTTTTGAGGATAAGCACAAGTTTATAATATGTTATCGCAGTCCAGTGAATCTCATGGGAAGAGATTTGCTTTCAAAATTGAATTGTGTTATCCATCAAGAATAGAAGTCAAACCCATGATGAGGATGCTGTCTTCAAGGTAATGAAAAATGAACCATGTTGCATGTTGCTGACATTGCTAACACTTGATGATTTGCCTCCAGACTTGAGGGTGACAGTAAGCCATGAAATGTGGATTTTTTCGGGAATGGAAATCGGACTGATCAAAGGTGTAGAAGCTGTCTGGATTTCTGTTAAGCCTTAAGTTGAATTCCTGAGAACCCCACAATATAACTTCATACCAGAAATGATTGCTAGGGATAACTCCTGTGACCCGTTGGGCCAGTCACAGCTCCCCAGCCACTCCATGGCCGTCCTGCATTCCACTGACAGCTCTGCCCACATTCCTGAGCCTGAAAGCAACAGCTCCACTCACATTCCTGAACCTTATTGTGACAGCTCCACCCTCATTCCTGAGCGTGATTGCATCTGCTGATGCCCCTGCCTATGCCTACTTTGTGCAACTGCTGCTCCCGCCCTCCCACCTTCCAACCTGGCCCCTCCCACCTCCCAGGACATATAATGGAGGCCAGAGCAGAGTCTTGGTGAGAAGTGCCTGACCCATTGGGCAATTTACAGCTCCCCAGCTGCTCCACGGCCCTTCTGCCTGCCGCTAACAGCTCCACCTGCATTCCTGAGCCTGATTACGACAGCTCCGCCCGTATACCTGAGCCTGATTTGCGACAGCTCCGCCCACATTACTGAGCCTGACTGCATCTGCTGATGCCCCTGACAATGCCTCTTTCGCATCACTGCCGCTCCCGCCCTCCCGCCTTCCACCTCCCACCCCAGCCCTTCCTACCTCCCAGGACATATAATGGAGGCTGCAGCGTGGGCACACTGCTGAGGCACCAAAAGGCATGCCAAAGTCAAGCTAGTCTGCACCCGTCTGTTCCTGTACCACGTCCAGTGCCAGGACCCCAGGTCTTCCCACCCCCCCACTGCTACACCACATAGGAGCTCCAGGCCCTAAATGTCGGACACCCCTTCAACAGCTGCTTCACAGCCTCCCCATACTCAACCAAAGGACCCTTCACTTGCCTACACTGCTATTTCTCTGGCAGTGTGGCCCCAACGGCGCACACTAATGCCTGTACTACATCGACTATGAACAAATAAGCACCATGCCAGTGCATCACACTAGACACCCGCTCCTTATGCAAACATGCCACAGAAATCTCGGACATCATCATCACCCACAAGACGGATGTCACCGTCATCATGGAAACATAGCTAACACCCTCATCAAACTCCGACATTGCCGCGGCCACCCCTGATGGCTACAAGATGATACACTCAGACGGCACCAACAAACATGGCAGGGCATTGCCATTATTTTCCAGGAAACAGTCCAATGCGCCATCACCGACGATGACCCAATGCCCCTCATGGAGCACCTCAATTCCTGACTCCTGACCATTGAGAACACCACGATGTGAGGCACCCTCATATAGAGACCTCCGGGACCACACCCAGCCTTCTGAGAAGCTATCTCGAACCTCATCGCCCCCCTTGCCATTGCTCCCTCCAAACCTACACAGCATCCAAGTCCTGGGAAGCCTGTCCCTCCACCTCCGAACAACTCGCTTCCTATCGGACTTGAGAAGGAGTTTCAAGATATGGTTTTTAGATGGAGACACAGCCCCCTCAGCACCCAGATACCCTTCGGGCGTGATATTGATGCACTTTACAAATGCTATGATTGATTGATTGATCGAATCCATGATACAACAAGGAATTATGAAGGAAATAACGGGAAGTCCTTGTAATTCTCCCACTATGGGTCTTCAGAAAATGAGTGTCAAATACAGGATTCTACAAGACCTTAGAAAAATAAATAACATTGTTGTTCCTTGTTGCCCCGCGGTACCAAATCCAGCTGTAATATTGTTTCAAATTCCATGCGAATGCCAGTGGTTCACTGTGATTTATTTGTGTCAAAACTTATTTTCAATACAATTGCATGAGCTCAGTCAGTTCCTATTTCCATTCCAGTTTGGAAACAGGGTTTTAACGTGATGTTGTATCCCAAAAGGAGATGCCAAATCTCCATCTATTTTTAATCAGATTTTGAAGAACAATTTGGAATCTTTGGTCATGCCTTGCAGCTCATTCTTAATTCAATAAATCGATGACCTAGTGTTTCTGTCAAATACCTAAGAAGCTTGAAGCAAGATACTATTCTGTTGTTGAACCACCTGGCTGAGAATGGACTTAAAGTATCACCAGGAAAGTTACAATATTGTCTAAAACAAAGTCCAATATCTTGAACACCACATTGATAAGGGAATGAGAAAAGTGTCACAAGAGAGAATTTCAGCCATACTGAAAATTATTCCGCCAACTACACAGAGGGAAGTCAGGATGTTTTGGGGAATGGTTGGCTTTGTAGACAGTGGATACCCAACTTTTCCCTGATGGCCAAGCCTTTAAGGAGGCTGACACACATGGACCTGTCCTATCCAGTACCATCAGATAGTGACTATCTTGACGCATTTGTAGAGCTGACAGAATGTCTCTGTCATGGCCAGGCTCTAGGGATGCCTGATTATAACAACTCTTTTGTGTTTTTTTTCAGTGTGAGGGAGTGCTGTGCTTTTCCAGTGCTGACACAAATGCATGGAAATGTTAAGAGACCAATGGCATATTTTTTTCAGCTACATTAGATCCTATTGCGTCTGCATTGCCTGGATGTCTCAAATCGGTAACAGAGGTCAGCACTAGCATAGAGAGGTATGAAAATATTGTTATGGTTAGCCATTAACTGTTAATGTACCCCAGTCTGTCGAGCTTTGTTGACTAGAACCAGAACACAGCATCTCACAAGCAGTCGACTTACTAAATGTGAACAAGTGAAATTGGCTGCAGAGACTATCAACGTTGTGGGATTTTGAATCCTGCCACTCTGTTGCCAGTATCGAATCAAGAAATTGTTGAAGATTGTGAAGGGAACCACAACTGTCTTAATGTCACTGAACTAAATACCATGCCAGGACCAGACATACGAGATGAACCATAATCCAGATCTGATCATGTCCTTTATGCTAATGATTCATGCTTGAGAGACAACGGAGGACGTTTGAGAGCAGCTTATGCTATCTGTACCCTTTCTGGTGTTTGTGAATCCTCTTGGCTTCAAGGAATATTATTTGCCCAAGTAGCTAAATTGGTTGCTTTTATTAGAGCATGTTGTGTTTCTGATGAATTGAAGGTGAGAATCTTTACCAATAGTCAACACGGCTTTGGTGTCGTTCAAGACTTCGGACAACTGTGATCCCAGCAAGGCTTCATGACATCTTCTGGACCTCTAATCCAGAATGGCAAATAAGTGAGAAACCTCCCCGAACCACTGCAATTGCCTGAAAAGATCGCAGGGGTTAATGGCCCTGCACATTTGATACCTGGGATGAAGTGAAGAGGCAGGCTTCAGGAGGAAGTATCTGTGGAGGAAGAAGTGAGTTGGGTCAGAGCAGGTTGTGTCAAAAGAGATGATAACATTTGGCTTCAATGGATGGACATCAGGTATTGCCAAATAGTCTGTTACCTTCCATGGCCAGACATTTTCATGTGCTAGCTCATATTGGTAGAGATGCTATGGTAAGGCTGTGTAGACAGACTTGGTTCAACCCTAAATTCAGGTTGATGGCTGAAGCTTTGTGCCATAGGTGTGTTGTGTGTCACTAGAGCAATGCTGGGAAAAGAACTACAGTTGCACTGATTCATGTAGGAAGGCCAGGAGGACCTTTTAATGGGATACAAATTAATTTCATTGAAATGCCTGTGTGCAGTGGATTGAGATATGTTTTGGATGCAGTGCGTTTTTTTTCCTCGTTGAGTCGAGGCTTACCCAACTAGGCAAAATTATAGTCTCACTGTAGCTAAACAAAATGTAACTCATTCCCAGGTTTGAAATCCCAACCCCTTTGAAATCAGATTGAGGAATTCATTTCAATTAAATAATCAGGTCCTGAAATTGCTGTGTGCAGCTTTGCAAATAGAGCAGTGATTACATTGCAGTTATGGACCTGAGGCTTTGTGTCTTGTGGAGCAGGTGAACGGCATGCTGAAATACAGACTGGCAAAAGTGTGTGCTTCAATGTCATTGAAATGGCCCGATTCTCTGCCTTTTGTGTTAATGAGTCTGTGGAGTGTACCTGATCAAAAGTCTGTACTTTCCCCCCATGAGATCATAACGTGGAGGGCGATGAAACGGCCATCAGTTCCTCCACGTGCACTTGTGAATATTACTAGCCAAATCATCCTAGATTATTGCAAAGGACTAGCTGATATGATGCGTTCTGTGTCTCATCAGGTTGGTACAGCCCAACCCCTCTGCATCAAGAACAATATCATGCTCTTAATCCTAGTGACTGGGTCTTGGTGAAGTACATGTCAAATAGACATGTCTAGATCCTCGTTGGAATGAGTCTTACCAGGCGATCCTGGTTATGCCAACTGCTGTAAAGTGTGGAGGTCTCCCCAACTGGATACATGCTTCCCACACTCACAGGACAGACAGGCTGGCTTGGACCAAACTGAGCTTGAAACAGCACTTGATCATGCTGAAGGATGTCTTGAGCAAGTCATGACTGAGACCAAAACGGAAACAATCAAACCTTGCCCTAAGGTAAATGAGTCGGACTCAGAGTCAGACCGTGAAGAAAGAACTAGTGCTGGAAGAAAGAGGGTGGAAGCTCTAGACTGTTGGCCCAGAAGGAAAAAAAGAGGGAGAGTCTGCCTAAAGAGTGTGTGCCACCAACGATTGCCAAAGTAATTGAAAGCTCTGACGTGAGTGAAAGTGGAGACAAATGTGTGGCACTAAGAAGGTGACAAAAAAAAAAATTGTCTAGTCGTAGATATTTTGTGCCAGAGCGGACCTACTTTGCAAATGACAAAATGTGTAGCACTAAGAAGGTGAAAGAAAACAAAAGTGCCTAGCCGTAGATATTCTTTGCAAGAGGGGACCTACTTTGGAAATCACACAGTCACAGATAAAGAGTTCTGGGAATATTGGGAATGACATACAGGTTCTGTTGAACCTTCATGAACTGAATAAAGTAGTTGAATTGTATCTTGAATTTTCTTTGTCATCAATGAACTTGGTTCATGTGGAAATTAGAGACATTTACATTGAGTGGGATGGGGAATTCAGAGGATTTCCTAGGCCCCAGTAGAAGAAACAGGGTTGTCCTTTAGAAGAACACAGAGTAGGGCTAGGGAAGTCTCACAAAGAATTGTATGTTGTTGATAAATAAACGTTAAACTTTCTTTTGCTGTCCACATCACTTAAACCAATGTAGAAATACCTTGCTACTGTGCTTATCTGATAATACATCTGATTTTGAAGAGAAATTGAACCAAATCAGAAGATTAGATGTATAGTATGTGCCCTTTTTTCTTATTTCCCTTATAGCATTAGTAGTGTTGTTAGTGGGAGCGTTTCCCCTCTCTACACGTCCTGTAGAAAGGGAGATATCATCTAGTGTTAGATGAGATGGGAGATTTTTCTGCAAACAAATATTTCCACTTCTATGAATATGTTGATATCATGAAGGCTAGAGATTGTTATGTCTGCACTCAATTGCCTGCTTCTGTTTCAGAAGGTATTACCTATCATTGTATTCCTGTGATCTATGGGAATTCATGTAGTCTTTCGTTGAGTTTGTTTTATGGGACAGGACATTTTCAGTATATTTTTTAAACTACAATTTGATTCTTTCAGAAATTCCTATCCTTGGTCATTTGAACAGACGTCCACCTCCTTTGGAAATAAAGATAGTTGAAAGATTTTTTTTAACTTGTTGCTACTTTTGACACAGTCTATGCACATAGAAACAATTTAACCTGTATATTATCAGAAGTTTAAAATAAATTCTTAAACTTAGTTGAGTATAGAAGGAGGGAATTGGAAGCTAGTTCCAAACTAGATGAGCATTTTCAGTCAAAATAAGTAGACCAAAGAAGAAACAAAATATCAGTTAGCTGGAAATCTAGTTGCCTTACCTCCATGTTAGAAACATAAGGAAATTGTGTATGTCTATGGAAAGATCTGATACTGACAATGTATTTGTGGGAAAGAGTGAATGTGAACACACTTTTGAAGTATGAGGAAACTACAAGTTATATCTAGATGGAGAGAAAGTTGTTATCCCTGATGTGTGCTTATTTCAAACTGCTAAAAAGATGGTATTGTATGTGTTATTTGGGGATTAGTTTCCCCAGATTTATCATGTAGAACATCTTAATGATCCTGTTTGGACTCAAGGGCTTAGATCTAAGTATGGTATAATGCAGGGGAAGTGGTAGGTGACATTTTTGGTGCATCAATTCCATCTGTGTGAGTGATCTTGACTGATGAAAAGATTAGAAGGTTGTGTACGATGGTGGCTACATTAGCCATGAGTACTGCTGGAGCTTTGTTTTTCGTGCATATTGAAATGATAGCAATCAGATCAACGGTTTTACAAAATCGGCTTGCACTAGATTTGTTACTCGCAAAGGAGGGCAGAGTCTGTCAGATCCTGAAGGTTCAACAATGTTGTACTTTTGTTCCAGATAAGAGAAATGATTTACAGACATATATTCAGAACATTTCAGGGCTGATGAAGGATTTGAAGGAGTTGGAAGTGAGTGATGCATGGGAAGGTATCGGAAATTGATTTTCTGCTACAGGCAGATGGTTTGGGAATTTAGGAAGTGGAATTGTAGGTTTTGAGTTGAGGCCTTCATTGATTATTTCAATAGTGGGAATAGTTCTGTTGGTTGGATGCAAAATCTTTCAGAGAAGATTCAACGACGTTGGAGGAGAGGTTGAATTGGAAGATAGTCAGTGTAAATATTATGATGACATGAAGCTTGTGGGGAAGTCAAGGTGAAAACTGTTCAAAACAACCAGGTTTTAAAGAGTCTCATTCATGAATGAAAGGGATTTATGATGACTCTAAAAGTCATCAGAGGGAGGGTTGAGAGGACATCACTTGGCTGTGCCATTACGTCTCTTAAAACATAAAATGAAGAGGTGGTTATTTTTGTGCATAACGTGAAAAAACGCTTCAATTTAGACATGGTGCACTGCCATACGTACGAGTGAAGTGCACAGATGAATGTAATGTTTCATGTATGCCATATTGTATCATCATTTTGAAATTATGTTTGTTATAGTATTTTAGAAACATTATTATTTGTAATCATTTTATATTTTGAATATAAGAATCGATAAGAAAAGCCCAGAGGAATAATTATCAAGGACTGGAGGAATATCCTGGGTTGGCAGCTTTAACTTTTGAGAAATTCCAAAGTGTGAGGGTGCACCAAGGTCAAACACTGAAGACTTCCAAAGGCTCACCCTTGGAAGAATCAAGATTTAGTTAGCAGTAAAATTCAGATTCTCTCTGACCTTTGCTGAGAGTGGACCATTCAGAGATACATCCCTTCAACTTTAATTCCTATGCAGCTTCGTGCCGCCATACCTCTCTTGATGGAAACTTCTACAGAAGTTCTGTGGGCTGACCACTTTTCTTTCTGAGTCCCATAGATATTAGGATTGTTAGGAGTTTAGAGTAAATGGTAGGCAGAAAACCTTGGGTTTGAATTTAATGCCCGATTCAAGTTAGCCTGGCTGATGAGGGGAGATACCCCAAAACTGGTCCAAGGATGCTTGTTTCCGGTCCAGGGAGGACCTAGGTTGGCAGTTTGGGCTGGACTGTTCCCATGGGAAGCAGGGTCAAGACTGATTTGCATATGGGTGGGTAAAAACTGGGGTGACGTAGTGTGCAAAATACCAATGTATGAAACCCAGATCTGTGACTGGAGATGGGTGTTTGAAAAGTTTCAACACTCTGTCCATCATTTTAATTTGTGGTGTTGCTATGTTCGCCCTAAGTGGGACAGGGTTATCCCAGTCGTGGGTCCCTTGATCATTGTGCCACTGGATTTAAACTAGCCTGACTGATGAGGGATGATACCCAAAAAACTCTCCAAGATGCTTGTTTCCAGTCCAGGGAGGACCTGCTTTGGCAGTTCAGGGTGGACTGTTCCCTTGGGGAGCACGGTCAAGACTGATTTGCACATGGCTGGGTCCAAACAGGGGTGGCGTAGCGAGCAAAATAATGATGGATTGAAACCCAGGACTGTGACTAGGGGTGAGTGTTTGAAAAGTTTCAACACTCTGTCCATCATTTTTTTTTGTGGTGCTGATTTGAATTTAATGCATCAAATGTTTTCCTTTTTTTCTGCATTATAGCCAATGAATTGGTGGTGTTCTATATGTTAATCAAATGTTGTACTGTGCAAACGTTTGATTCTCCTTTGGTGATTCTGTACATTTATACTGTGATTTTGAGACTCATATATGTAAATTTGACTTTGAGTCTAAATAAAAATCTTTGAACTTTATTGGGTTCTCGAGATTTATTGTGCGGCTATCTGCTACACTGTAATCCACAGAAAAAAATGTTAATGTATGTTTCCTCACCCCCTGGAACCAAGAAAGAAAGATTCATCCCACCTACGATTTAGAAACAGAGCCCAGATCTGGATCACAAATAAAGTCTCCAAGAGCAGTGATCTCACCAGTAACTAGAAACAATTTGATATTCTCAAAAAAGTTTCCGTACTGAATTTTTCAGTCTGAAGGAATGAACGATGGTTGACTTGAAAATTCATGGTGTGAAAAACAAAAGTACTCATGCAGCCTGAGCATACGATTAGATGTTTTTGCATGCTGACCAATATTGGTTTTACCGCCTGTGACTCTAAGAGGACGATGATCAATGGGCCCTCTGTCCAATAAGGAAATTGACTCATTCATTACCACACATTTGCTTGTTGTTGACACATGGTCTGGAGGCTGAGCATTTCCTGGACACATATACATTGCTTATAATAAATGGCAAATCCAGGTTGTGGCTGAAACATAAACTCGTCATCTCAGGTTGCATAGATAAGTCTTAATTACTGTCAATCAGGAGTGGTGCATTTTCTCTGCGTGTCCACCTTTCCTCCTAGTACCGTGATAGTTTGAATCCCTTGGTGCCTTCCTGTTTTTTCATAGTCAGCATTTCTCATCCGTTTTCTCTCTCTCATCTTTTATCAGCTAGAAATACAGAAGAGGGCTTGGGAGTCTGGCAGCCTAGCTGCACTAGAGGGCGGTGGTGTGGTTTAAACACCACAGCACATGCACGGAAAGGTAGTTGGGAAATACATTTTGATATGAATACCACTGCTTACGCACAGGCCCCTTGAAGAAAATGATATCTTCCAATTGGCCACAATAGTACAGTTGTTTTCTTAGCTTTCTATATACAGTCGAAGTAATAGTAATCACTAAAGAGGTCCACGGGATCCAGTCTTAGAAATTATCACTGTGAGAAATAATTTTCTTTCTGGTATTTAATTAACATTTTTTTAAATCTCTCTACAGAAATAATCCCCGTTAACCTACCCCGTCCCTCTTTCCTTTTTTCTACTTCCTCAACAGGCCAAGGTTGTTTTTAAATATCTCTAATTGCCTGTAGCACCCTCAGTGCCCCCAACAGTTTTCGAAGTTCCCCTAACTGATTCCCAGCATTTTTTAGTTTTTGTTTTATTTGTTAAAGTCTATGGGGAATATTTACAAGCTCCTAGCGCCACTGGAGCGTCACTGTCAGCGACTCTCCGGTGGTGCTGTGCCCTTTTCCATCATTACAAGGTGGCGTTAAGCCACCTTGTGTGGCTTTACTCCACCTTGTAAATATGCCCCGACACAGTTGTCTGCGGCAGAGGAGCGTGCAATGGGTGTTGATGTAGGTGTACCCCAGATTTACAAGGAGACCTAAATCTGTGGCATCGTAAATCTGAGGCTGCGCCAAAAACTATCACCACCCCAGGGGTGGCATTAGCATGGCGCAACGAGGAGAAATACTTTTCTTTCTCCTGGTTTTTGCTTTTTCTTTGTGTGCTGTGTTCTGCAGCATACATAGAAAGAGCAAAAACACCAAATGATAGTTTATGTGCAGGAAGGGGTCCCTTCCTGCACATAAATAATGACGAATTGCTTCTTCTATCTGTGCTGCATTCTGCAGCACACATAGAAGTAACAAATCACCATTATTGATTGTTTATGTGCAGGAAGAGACACCTTCCTGCACATAAACAATTATTTCCTGCAACTCAGGCACCTTTGCACAATGGTGCAAGTGTGCCTGCGTTGGCTCTAGGCAGCTGATTTAGCACCAGTGCTAGGGAAAACACAAGGGTGACCCGTATTCTAGTAAATAGGGCGCATCCCTGCGTTTTGGAAATGACGCAGCTCAGGACAGAAAAATTGCTTGCGGCACCAAGCTGTGCCAATTCCTTGTAAATAGGCCCCTATATTTTTAGTTCTGGCTGTGCCAGCCTCAAATGACCAAAAATCTCATAAAGTCAGAAATAAAAAATGCACACACCTACATGGATAGAGGGGCTTTGGATCTGTCCCCTTCATCCATTGGTCTATTCAGCTCTGATTCACATTTCGCTTCCACCTACTACGGTATAAAGCAAGGGACAGTGGGTAAGGCTTTCACTCCGAGCGAATGCAATTTTCCTTATTAAATGTGCACAGCCTTCTAAAAAGGAGTGTTTTTCAGTGCAGTGGCTAGTGGGTCAATACTTTACGTTTCTAATGATATGCTTTTACTTTACATTTATTATTTTCTTTTGGTCTTTTTAATTAATTTAGTGTGTTTAATCTATTTCTTCAGGTCATGTGCATTAGAACTAAGGCATTGAGTATGAGTGCTCTTGATAAAATCCGACTTCCTTATGTTCAGAATTTATCAGGTGTGATGTATAGCACCTGTACTGAGGTTGGGGGAATAACATGTATTTTCATAATTAGCAGACCAAAATCAGCATGTCATAGTAAATATTATACTATCCACTTCTTAAATCCTTCAGGCTTGACCAGCAAAAATGCAAACAAAAGGAGTGAACTGTGGTAAATTCCACACAAATTGGAAAAACTCCGCCTGTGCGAGCAGTGGGTTTTGTCAGGGTCAAAAAACCTCAAACTCATTCATTGGCAGAGGCTAAAAAAGGGGGTGTAAGTAGACAGACCTGCTAGGAAGCATTCATAATGTTCTAATAACATTACATGCAATGTTATTTTTTTAAGTTTAACATTTTTATTGCAAGTGTGGCCACCATGTTTAGGAAGCGGTAAGCCTTCTTTTATTCTTTCTTCTTTTTTTAGCATATATTTCCAATAAAAAATATTTTTTAAATGGGATCACTGTAGCACCTCAACAAAACGAGACCTGTTGATAAGTTTGCCAATGCTTGTTTGGTATTATGTTCTCTTGCCTCTCACCTGCGTGCCTCAATGTAGGGTGTTCCCAGCATGCATATTGCTCCCTTCTAGCCAACTCCAGTGTTACTTGTAATAGCAATATGAACCCAAATTTTAGAACTGCCATGTTTCAGTCTTGACGTTTCATGTAGCAACCTGATGTTGTCTGAGTTGTAAACCTGATACCAAGAATCGTGCCAAAAATATTGAGTTTACATAGTTTTTATGCAAACTGTCAAAATATCGGCAGAATAACACCAAAAATAAGTTTTCTCCTCAATAATTTAACTGCAAATGTTACACTGATATTATCAATGATGTTATCAAAGATGTCACGAGTGATGTAAAATGTGGGGTAATTAGCAGTGCATGGCGACGGCCTGGGGTATAGTTTCCTCAGGGCACGAGATATGGTTACTTGAACTAACAATAACAGTTGAATTTCTATGGTTTTGTGTGAGTAAATTCCGAACCTAACTATAACCTCCCTGTAACCTTTGTTTTTTTTATGTGAAGTTCTATTTTCTTTTTTAAGGTAGAGTAATTTTAATTACTTTATGTTAATCCAACAACCACCAATCACGGCCTTCATCCTGGGTGCAGTGGTGGTTGGCCCTGGCCTGCAGCAAGGCTGTGAAGTCTACCCCCAATAAGCAACCAAAGCCACGCCACGCACGGCCTTTAGTTGTGCATGGTGGAGGTTGGCCAAACCCCTAAAAAGCAACAAACGTCACGCCACACGCGGCCTTCGTGAAATACAAAAAAAGGGGGGCCTGAGTACACATACGCTAATACCTGTGCCATGGTCCTAGGGACTCCTGGTAAAATGCTTGGGCCCAAACGTATATATTTTTTAATTTCTTGCAAAATTCTTGGTGGACCCACGAATTTTGCTGTACATTTGTTTTAAAGTGCGGTCTCCCGCACTTTTTATTAATTTTGACCCCGGTGGATCAGGTCCCAGGGGCATGGCCAATATAATTAATAAGGAGGAGGGGCACATGTTTCTTTCTTCAAAGGGCTTTTAAAAGCCCCTAGAAACACAACCTTCCCGGGGCTACATTTAGTAAGTATTTGCGGGCCCTGAATGGACCCCATGCGGGCTCCGGGGACCACCAGCTGCCTGGGGCTACATAATAAAAAAAAGTTACGGGGCCACACAGATCCTGACGAGCACTGGGGACCCCCACCTCCTCAGGACTACATTTAATAAACATATAAGGCCACGCAGACCTCCCCGACCCCTGGGGACCACCACCTCCCTGGGCTTACATAATAAAAATAATTAGAGGGATCTTGCGGACCTTCCTTGGGCCCCAGGGACCACCACCTCCTGGGAGCTACGTTAAATAAATGTACGTGGGGGGGCGAGGGGACCCCTCTAGTGTCCTGGGACCAACACTAGTCTGCAGCTACTTTAAATAAATTGTTGGGCGCGCCAGAGAACACCACCTCACTGGGGCCATTTTTTAACTTTAAAAAGGGAGGGTTAGCCACGCGGCACTCCACCCTAGACCAATTTCATCCTGTGGACCCCATCCCAGGGGAGCTCAGCTACATCCACATGGGGCACCCACTATTCCTTGAGAAGGACCACGGGGTAGCCTCTAGGCCCCGTCAGCCCCTGACTGCTCTCCACCTCTTCCAGCAGCAGGCATTGCTCCTGTACGCAGGGAGCTGCTGAAAATGCAGCTCCCTGCATACAGGAGCAATCTTTTCATCTCTTTTTCTGCCCGCATGACAGTAGGCAGGGAAAGAGATGAAAACTTTGCTCCCAGAAAGCGGGAGCAGTTTTAACGCTCCCTCTTGCTGGCAGCGGAGTGTTTGCTCTTCCTTGGCGGGAGCTGTCACAGCTTCTGCCAAGCAAAAGCAAACAGCTACCTACTGAGTGTGGGCACCTCAGGAGTTAGCAGGAGTTGGCCCTGGGGACTGCCCCCAGGGCCATCAATGACTCCAGCATGGGGGCTGCTTTGCCCCCTTCCTTTGATATTTACTGGCTGGCCCAGGGGAGGTGGTGGTCCCAGGGGCCCGAGGGAGGGTCTGCATGGCCTCCCCTATTTTTTTTTATAATATGTATTCCCGGGAAGGTAGTTCTCCCTGTGGCCTAGGAGGAGGTCTGCATAATTTTCAAATATAGCCCCAGGAAGATGGTGGTCCCCAGTCTACAGCACCCCCTATTCATTTTATGGTTTAGCCCTAGAAGGTAGTGGTCTCCAGGGCCTTGTGGGGGTGGTCTGCATGGCCACCCCCGCATATTCATGCCATTTTGAGCCAAGAAGGTGGTGATCACCAGGGCTTCTTAGAGGTCTAGGAAGGGGGCCCTTTGCGCCCCCTTCTCATTTTTACCCACAGTCCATGCCTACGGAACCAGGCCCAACGAGGTGCAATATTAAAATGCAGGTGCTGGTGAACGTGCTTGTCTTTTTTTTTAAATCACAGCGAACTTTGCAAATATATTCACATTTTGCTGTGAATTTAAAAATAAATATTTTTCACCCTGGCAGGGTCTCAGGAGAACCCGTGGACCAAAGTTAAGGGTTAGAGTAACCGTACCCTGCACCTTTTTCTTTTTTTCTGTTATTTTTTCAGCTGAGTCCCACAAAAAAGTTTAAAAAAAAGAAAAAGGAACACGGTAGGGTCACCCTGAGCCCCTAGCCTTGGAAAAATTATTTTTATAAAAAAATCTCTGAAATATGGCTATTTGCAATGAGGAAGACCTGTATTGCCTCCTCCACTGCCCGGGGGACCGCCACCTGCCGGGGCTAAATATAAAATTTAAGCATGGTCCTGCACAGCCCTCCATCAGCCCCTGGGACCACCACCACCCCAGTGCAATTTACTGAAACAGAAGTTAAAGTTAAACATGGGGGTGCTGCGCAGCCCCATCGTTGAGCCAATAATGGTTTGGGTGATTGCCACCCCCATGGGCTGGTTCCTGCTATGGCCCGGGGTGCCCACCCCGAGACATAGCTGTTTGCTCTGACATAGTGAAGCTTTGACAGCCAGGCCCTGTGGCCAACCCCTACTGTGGACAGCCAAAGGCCGGTCACAGCAGTGGCTGGGTTAACGTATAGTACTTAAAATTACTTTACTTGAAAAAAACATAGAAATTCACTGAAAAAAACAAAGGTTACAAAGATGTCATAGTTAGGCTCTGGATTTACTTGTACAAACCCTTAGAAATTCAGCTGTTAGAATTATTTCAAGTGGCTATAACTTGCGCCCTAAGGTGACTATAACTCGGGCCCTCGCCATGCACTCCTAATTATCCCAAATATTACAGCACTCATGACAACTTCTATGATGTTATTAAAGATATAAATGAAGCATTAGCAGTCAAATAATGAAGGAAAAAACTGAGCATGGCCTGTGGTGCCTGTGGCGGTCCTAGGACAATGGGACTAACACCAATACATTCAGCATGACTTAAACTTTCTATCCAGGTCATCACTGGGTCCCCCCACTAAGTTATAATAACACTTCCCACCATTCAGTGTCTTCTTAAGTACTATCTGTTTTACAGAATAGTGTGTGTTGTAAGGGCCTTGTTTGTAATATCATTGCTAAAGGTCTTTTATCCCTGAAAATGTATAATGCACTACACCCTTTGGGGGATTAATTTATGGATAGACTGCATTATTTATTGCTATTTTCTTTTTGTGTGGTTATGCCCTCTAGAGGCTAACTATATAGTTACATGAACGTGTTTCTTACAAATGCTATTTTCATTGTCTGTGTCCTCTAGGAGCTGTTTTAAGCATTACAGTCATATGAGCAAACTAAAATGTTTGTGGCACGGAAACTTGCACTATAATGCTTTGCAGGGTATTACTTTTACAAAACATTTTTGCTCATAACTCAGCCTGTGGTGGTCCTAGGACAATGGGACCACCCTCAAAATATTCACCACAACATACACTTTCTGTCTACATCATCTCTGGATCCTGACACCATGTTAGTGTGTACTCCAAAATAATAACCCATACCACCATTCATTATTTTTTTAAGCTCTCATGGCTGGAACTTGTGCTTGCTTATGCCCTCTAAGGGACTACATATATGATTATACTCTTCAGGGCATTACATTTACAAAACATGTTTGCTCATAACTCAGCCTGTGGTGGTCCTAGGACAATGGGACCAACTTCAAAATGTTATTTCTGTTCACATCATCTCTGGGTCCCTACACTAGGTTAGTGGGGACTCCAAAATAATAACCTCTCCCACCATTCAGTGTCTTTTAAGCTTTCTCATGGATAGAACTTTTGTTTTACAGCTGGGAAACGTTTTGTTTTAAAGGCCTTGTTTGTAATATTGCAGTAGGCCTGCTAGCCCTAAAAATACTCTCCAAGGGCTAAGTATATGGTTACACTGCATTATTTTCTCCTGTTTTTTTCATGGGTTATGCCCTCTAGGGGCAAACAATATTGTTACATGACCATGTTTCTTACAAATGATATTTTTGTTATGGTGCTCTCTAGAGGCTGTCTTGAGCATTACATTCTAATGCCAAAAGTTTGTTTCTGATAAAGGTTTATATGATAATTGTATATGTTTTAATAATCTCTCCTTCTTACAGTTACGACCATGATTCAGGCCAAATTAACATCCCTATTACACTATGACTGTGTGAACACTCTTGATATGCTTGGGTGACCCTTCTCATGTATTTCTCCTCTGTGGCTGTCTTGTGTCTTTTTGGGGGAATTGTTTTAGCCAGCCAGCAAGTCTGATTATGGGGTGGTGAAAGTGGTATTATATTGGAATTAGCATGGCAGATTTAAATTAGGATGCTAAATGGCAACATTTTCATCTTTTGCTGCAGATAGAGGAAGAAGGTAAATGGAAGTGCTTTAGGTATATGCAGGGCCACTGGAATTATATCGCAGGAAAATCAAATTATGAGGCAGGGTTGACCACCTCAGGTGGCAAGAAAAGATCAGTTATGAATTTACAATGCCAATAGCTCTAACTCAAGCAAATGCGAGACCTATTGCATTGCAAATGCTTTTTTCGTTTGCTAATAACTTTGGCGCTGTTTGACAAATCTTCACAAAACTTTTTTTTTTTATGTAAATTCTGCAAAATCAATTATTTCTTCAACTGTCTAAACTTTCTGATTTGTTCATGAGAAAAAACGACAGCACTATCTATAAAACACTTACAATATAAAGTATTTATTATTTTGCTAATAACTTTACTGCGATTTGATACTTCTGCTCCTGCTTCTGTTCCTAAAAAAATGCAGCCTCCTCGGCTCCCTCATGGAAAGGTTTTCTTCAATCTGTTAATAAGGAGCCAAAAAGGGGTGTTGCAAAATGATTTCTGATTTTAATTATCATAGGAAAATTAGCTCTCCAATACAGAAAAGATAAGTGAATGGAATAACATTACATTTGGCAGAAAGTTAGAACTTTACTCTGAAAGCATGCTTTTTGTGATTTGGTGTAAATCCCTTAAGTCATTTTTTGAAAAATTAGCATTTAAAAGGGTGCTCACGTTAAGCATGAAGTGTTTCAAAAGGTAGATATATCTACATAGTTGATCCTGCAGGTGTCCCGCATTACCAGAAATGCTAAATAAAGGGCTTTCTGATGGGCCAAGGGAGATTTTTCTCTTTAAATATAGAGCCTTCTGATTGTCCAATGGAGATGTTTCTCCTGTCTGCCATTTTGGTACTACGGACTCCTTGGCCCCCATGCACTCGTCTCTTAGAGGTGGGGGATTGGGCATACTCAGCTGATACGTTGGCCATATATTGCCTGCCGGGGTTGCGTGTATACCACGGGTTAAATATGATTAAATAAATAGAAATACAACGAAAAAAGAAATGTTATAGTGACATAGTTAGGTATGGTGATAAGATCTTATGTTCAAAAAACTGAAATTCACTGAAGAAAACAAAAGTGACCTTACAGCTAGGTGTTGAAGTGAGATAGAAACCAATGTTTAAAAAACAAAATAACACAAAAATTCACAAGTTATGGTTCATTGAGCTAACTAACCCCGCACATTGCATCACTGATGACATATTAGATGTCATTATTGATGATGTTTCTGATGACATCTCAAATGACCTCATTGATGACATCACTAACAACATTTTTCAGTCTTTGTTAGAGTTTCCTTTAGGGTTTGTGGAGTTGAAGTAATTCAACAATACACCTGTGGCCAATTTTCTATTACTAGACATGTTATAATTATTCTAACCTTTGACACATGCTGGACATATTGCATGTCTGTCAAGTCAACACAGATTTAATGTATACTACCCTTCTTTTATTGGTATTGAGCTGTCTAATAAGCCACATATCTCCACAGACGTTAATGGTGCAACCCCCTTTTGTAAATCATGACCACCCTTCAAAAAAGAGTTTGCACTCTATTCTCCTTAATGGGATTACCCCGTTAAAGACTTCATATGACTCACACTTTTCAGCCATGGAGTTGACAGGTATACATTTCCCACTGAATAGGCATCTTTTGACAGGCCCTATGCACAACCCTGTGTAGTATAGTAAAATATAATATATTCATGAGATTGGCACAATATCATACATCCTGTTGCCATTCTTACAACACCAGTGTGAGATAAACCACCTCTAAGTAGGACACCCAGAATTCTACATTATTCAATAATCTGCAATGCCTCATAATCTTCAGCAAAGTTCTGGAAATAAACATCTACTCCTGATAAAAGTCCCCATGACGTAGAATTTGACTATAACACTGAGTTACAAATATGTGTCTACATTTCCACTGGTGGAAAATCTACCATAAACAGACACTTTGGCCTTTCTCAAATATTTTGTGCACTAGGTTTTGGCCTTAAACTGCAATCTACTTTGAAACATACACCTGCAACCCACATCAGATGCGCTTAGCCTTTACGTGGTATAACATGGAGCATTACTTGCACCCAAAACTTTAATGACTTGTATAGTGTGTGCCCTATAACTTTAAACTTTCACAACTGTGCTTGTCTCCAGGACCTATGCTGTTTCCATGATATACACCCACAGGTCTACACTCATTTTCTCTATGCTGTATACGACTAAGAATGTATCAATGACATCTTCAGTGATATCATACATTATGTAATTTGAGATCTTATCAGTGATGTAATCAATGATGCATTTCAATATACGATGAGTAGTGTAATATGTGAGGTCATAAGCAGTACATGATGGTGCGTAAGGTAAGTTATAGTTTTTTTCTTTGAGATATCTTTATTGGTATTTAGAAATATATGAAACAGTTAGTTACACAATCCAAGACATTTCCAGCATCAGGGGTGTAGTATCAGGAACAAGAGGGGTAACCAGAATTAATAATGGGAAATGGGCAGTTGATAATAGGTTGAGGATACAATCTATCTGTTAAATAGCCAAGCATAGGGAAATAGATTTTTTTAAAAAAATAACCTAAATCTAACTAAAGTGTCCTAGGTGGTGTAGTCTACCTTTTGGAGTGGGTAGGTCCAGGGGGTCATCTTCCAGTAGATGCTGGCTTCATACATGCATCTTATGGTATCTGAGTTATGAATCCTCAAGACCGGGAGCGGGAGGGGGTGGCTGGTCTTGTACCATGTGGCGCATCAAGCAATTAACCTGAGTATTAATGAAGCACCCCTGTCAGTTCTCTGATTCTCTGTCCATCATCTCTATTTCATTCTCCCAGACACCCTGGGTTCCGTCCCTATGGTTGTCAGGAGCAACCCGGTCTGAGTCCAGGTCACCGCCCAGATGTTCCTGTTCCCCCAAGATTTCCATCCAGAGCTCGCCTAATGTGCATCCTCGGAGTCCCTTGACGTTCTACCTACAAAGTGTCCTTTCCACTGCCACCACACCAGTCATGACATCCCTCACCCACGTGTCAAATATTGTGCCTTTCTTCGATCTACAAGGCCTTGCTATTCTGCGTTGGATAATGTTAGTACTAGGTGTAAAAACCTAGTACCGATTTTACACTTCTTAGTGTCCCTGTGGGTCCCCACAATAAATTACTTGTAGTCTATGAGACCTAAGGTACGTCATGTGTAGAAAATTAAATTGTATATACTTTAGCTATGTGTTACAGAAGACCTTTTTAGGGTAACCCAACATCTTGTCCAACTCCCTGTCCGTGATTTCATGGCCCAGGATTCCATCTCACCTGGGACCATAGGTCTGTGAATGGCTTCCTCCCCATGTCATTCAGGGAGCAGTAGAACCATCTGATCAATCCTCTGGCTGAGCCCAAAGAAAGCATCTGCAAAAGTCAGCACTAAAGCTTCATAATTCAAGAACTGGCCCCTGGGCAATGGATATTGCTCCAATAGCTCCTCTAAAAGTATGAGTGTGCCATCACAAAGCAGTCACCTACTGTCCTTACCCCCTCCTCTGTCCAATCGAAAAGCTGGCAGTGGTAAAACAACTGACAGGGTTTCCATGTGGGAGACCCAGCAGTGGCAAAGCAGGCACATACGGCAGCACTTTCCTGGTCCATACCAGGCAACGTTGCCAACAATATAGTGCCACTCGTAACAGGGTGCTCGGGTGTGGGATGGTCACATCTGGACACAGCAACCTGGCCAGGAGAAGACCCCTATGAGGTGTCAAGGCCTTCAGGTCCAAGGCACCCTTCTGGGACTCGTCAAGCCATTTGGCTATCCATTGCAATTGAGCTGCCAGATAGTACAGTTCGTAGTCGGGCACCCTAAGACCACCCTCTTCTGGAGGCTGCCACAGTACCTCAAGAGACATCCTGTAATGAACCTCATCCCAGATTAGTTTGCAGAATAAGGAATCTAATTGATTAAACCAGGCAACAGAAAGGAGGCAGGCCACAACCGAAGCCCTGAGGGGATGTCTGACAGGAAGGGGTTCCCTCCACGCACAGGAGCATACAGGTTTTAGTTTGGTTGGGGCATAGGCCAGATACTTTCTTACGTTCCTCAAGGCAATTGATCGCATACTGCGCTCCCCTGAGGCCATTTGCTAGACAGGGAGGAAGGTCATCTGCATAAAGTGATATAATATGTTATCAGCCATCAACCTCAATGCAGCTGCCCTCTCCTGCCATCCAAAACAGTCCACCAGAGGTTCTATAGCCAGGGCAAACAATAAGGTTGACAGCAAGCAGCCCTGCCTGGTCCCTTGAAATATATTTTATGTGGAGAATATTGTGAAGCCCATCCTCACCGTGGCCTCTGGCCAATGTACAGTAGTATAACCCATCCAATCCTCCCCCAATCCCATCTTTTGAATGACTTTTGTCAGGAAGTCCCACCTTATTGAGTCAAAAGCTTTCTGAAGTTCCACCAACATGAGCATCAACTGTGTCTGAGCTGGAACCTCAGGGTGGTATAGAACACGGTACATTCTTCTGAGATTAAGGAAAGTCCTGTGGTTCATTATGAGATCGTTTTGATCTTTATGAATTAGTGTCTGCGTGTAGGGGAGCAGTCTGCTTGCTAATATCTTACTAAGAATCTGGAAGTCCATGTTGAGCATGGACAATTATGAAATACAGTGATGGGTCCACCTATAACTTTTGTTTTGGGAGTGGGAGATCACAATTGCACTCCTGGTGGAATCTGGTAGATGGTCTGCTCTCATTGGTTCGGCACAGAGTATTTCTAGTTTCGGGGGCATGAGAGCCCAGGTAGGCAGAGTAAAAGTCCACTGTGAGCCCATCTGGCCCTGGGTTTTTGCCTGTGGCCATCTCTTCAAAAGCGTATATCGTATTTCTTGAATTATGATTGGTCCTCCAAGTTATGCATATGCTCCAGGAGGTAAGGTTGGGAGGCATATATGATCTAGGAACCTGTCCTGTAGGCACTCTGAGAGTGTTTCCGGGCGACAGTAGACGATTTCATAAAAGGACTGGAATTTGACATTAATGGGCCTTGGGGAGTAGATGTGTGACCCTGTAGCGGTTGTTAAGTGCATGATAGGTGTGCGTGCACAGTTCAGGGCAGATGAGCCACGCTAATAGTCTCCCAGATTTACCCTCCTTGTTGTGGGTTTTAGCTATGCAATTCTTATAGTCATGGCATCTCAGTCGGTCCAGGAGAGTACTGTATTGCTCTTTTGCTTCTAAGAGCTTTCTGTGAGTAGAGGAGTCCGACCCTAAATTGATGTCTAATGTATGGATGGTGTTGTCTAGTGTATGTAGTTCCTTATTAAGCTCCCTACAAACGCACACCAACTGGTCCATGAAATGACCACAAATCACAACCATAAAGGCCTCCTATTCTTCTAGATTAGTGGTGAAGTGCTCCATGATAGCTGTGTGGAGAGACTCCCTGCAGCAATCATCCTCGAGCCTTACTGGCTGAAGCCACCACAAGGGGATCACTGGTCTTTCGTCTATCGAGAGAAAATCCCAAGAGAAAATCCCAAAAGGAGGGGGCTGTGGTCGGAGAGGGTGCATCCCAGGTATTAGGGTAAACATTGCGTATTGACACAACCTCTCCACACACAGAAACCGGTCCAACCTGGTGTGGAGGGCATAAATGTAGAAGTATGAATAGTCCAGCTCTAGACCGTGTTGGGTGCGCCAAATATCTGTCAACTCCCAATGTTGTAGCAATTCCCTAAACCCTGCTGCTATTCTGTGGGCCGATGCTCCCTAAAAAGGGGGTGCAGAGTGGTCTAGATGGATATCTGAGACACAATTGAATTCCCCTTCTACAAGAAAGTACTCCCCCACCAGCTGTCCCCGCGGGGCTGACAAAGACTGGAGGAATGTGAGCTTGTCCTGGTTGGGGGCATAAAAGCTTCCCAAAGACACTTCTCTCTCTAGTAATCTGCCTTTCACTGAGACACACCTTCCAGTTTGTCAATCAGTGATTGTGTGAGTTCAAAAATCAAGTCAAATGGGGTCCCAGCCCTGATCCACACCAATGCTCCCCTTGTGTAAGCAGAGTAGGAAGTGGTGCACAGTTGGCCTTGCCATGTACGGCGTAGGCGTTCCACCTCTATCCCTGTCAGGTGAGTCTCTTGCAGCATTGCTATATGGACCCCTCTATGCTGATGGTATCTGTGGATATTGTGGCACTTGGCTGCGGATCCCATGCCTTGGACATTCTAGGTCAAGCAAAGGAGTCCCTGGATTGTGATAATCATCCAATGTACATTATCTTGAAACATGTTTAGCCAGTTTCAAACCACCTTATGATCCATGCCCGCCACGTTTTACAGATTGGTCTCCCTGAGACAACCAGAAACAAAAACAAACCAACAGCAAACTTCCCATCCCCAGGGCCGAGCAGCAACGGCTGTCCGCCCAAACTAAATATAACCAGAAAGACAAACAGAGCCATGAGCCAAGTTCCACCGGGTTCTTATAAGGGGTTCAAGTGGTCGTTGACCTTGGTTGTTGTCCCCTGAGTCTCTTTCACAAGCCCTCAGCCATCCAGAGGCCGCCAGGCAGTAGCATGGGTGGCATAACAAAGCAGGTTTGGGGTTGCAGTATGAAATCAGATTGTCCACTGTTTGTGGGGCCACTACTAGGGAAACCTCCCTCATCCTGGATGGATCCTTCTGATTCAGAGTCTGCTGAGTGTTTCTCTGATGTGGAGCTGATCTCTTACTCCGATCCAATCTGTACAGTGATGTCTGACACCTGGAGCACTGCCACTCTCTCTGGCGCAGCCTGTGTCCTGGTCAGCTTCTTCAGTACACCACTGCTTTTGGTCCTTTGGAGTCATTTGTTGGGTCTGCGTTTGCTATCTCTCAGCACTCAGTGATGGTCTGCCTAAGGTGACCCCACCCTAGAGGCCTCCAGCCAGTCCCAGGCCTCCTGTAGTTCCAAACAGAAGAGGGTTTTACAGTCCAGCATGAGTTTCAGCTTAACTAGAAACATTAGAGAGTACTGCAGTCCTTTGTCTGTAAGTGCTTTTTCAACCTCGGCATCAGAGCCTATCTTGGTCTGGACCACAGCTGTATAATCCGGAAACAGGGAGACCTCTCTGTAGTAGAGCATTTTCGGTCTCTAAAGTGCAGTAATGTGGCTACCACTGGGCGTGGCAGTCTGCCAGGGGTTGGAGGACGGGTGGGTACCCTGTGTGCTCATTGTAGTGTTTGAAAAAGGGTGTCAGATGCTCTGGAGCAACTTCAGTCTTCATCCAGTTTTTGAGGTAGGACACCATGTTGTCTCCCTCTGTGCCCTCTGGGAGGCCCACAATGCCAATATTGTTTCATCTGTTATGGCCATCGTCTGCTTGATGCTCAAATATTCGCACTCTATCCAATAGTGTTGCAATTTGAAAGGTAAGATCCAGCTGATCCAGACACAGCTCCTCAATCCCAACTTTGGCGTCCCATGCTCTAGCTACCAGCTTGTGGTGCTCTCAACAGTACCAGCCCTACCAAGAGCACACTTATGTCTTGTTGGAGGGTAGTTTTGGAAACACTGATGGCTCCTAATATTTTGTCAAATTGTAGTTGCATAGGGGTTGCCATGATGTCTATCCCTCCAGTCTCCCCAGACATGGTTGCAGAGAGTTTGGGCATGTCAGCTTGAGCACTAGATTGTTTAACGCAAGGTTTACCCATGTCCATCAGTAAGTAGTAGCATCCCCAAGGGCCCAGTTGGGACACCATCCCCACTCGCTTATCAGCGTATATAAGGATGGCACATGAATGACAGGCTCCCACGATGTTGGATGGCCCTCTCACCTGGCTAGCATGGGCAGCTCTTCCATTAGGGCGGAGGAGCATCGCTGCCCTCCCCCCACCAGCAGCAGTTGTTGCAAACCTTTAACAATCAAATGATAACATACTACATTTATTATCGTTTGGTTGTTAAAGGGGCGGGGCTATGGGGTATGACGAGGACGAGGGGAGTGCACTGTGCACTACCCTCAGCATGCATGTTTGTTTGGCCGGCCATCTTGGTCCGGCCAATCACACATGCGCACAGGGCTCTCTCCAGCCCGGCAACTGAGCCTGCACAGGCTCCCAGTCTGCCTGAGAGCACCCTGGCTGTGTGCTCCCCGCCAATCTTGATGCTGCTCTTAGCAGCATCAGTATTGGCGCAGGGCAGGCTTGGAGCCTGTGCCTGCCTGGAGCGATGAGGGAGAGAGGAGCGGCACTGGAGCAGAGCAGGTAAGTTTTCTTTTTTATATATTTTTTTGATTTTATGATTATTCTGCCGTGCCACCCCACCCCTTTTAATCTACGCGAGCCGCGACTGCGAGCTAGTGTTATCTATTGGCTTCTCGCATGTGCAGAATAGGGTCTTCGCCCAGGCAGACCTCTCCACAAACACTCTGCTGCTCCACAGTCCCTACAAGGCAGGTGTACTCACAGTGTCCAGTGCAGATTTATGGGCAGGGTGGCAGCACTGGCATCCCCTCAATCTCGTCTCAGGTATTGTCTACTGATAGGATCGAGGCCCTGAGCTCTGCAATCCTGCATGAAATTGCCATCACTCAGGTCACATTTCACCTTCAAAAATTGCAACCCCAGCAACGCTACGTCTCAGTTCATATAAAGGACCCACGAGTACGAAAACAGGCTATACAGACAGGCAGTTGGCCCGATCCAAGGCTCTGCTCAAAACCCTCCTAGTAAGGTGTAAGTACCTGGGTCTCAGGAGACCCAGCACTTAGCTAGACTCTAGTCAGTGGCCCGGTGGCCTTCACCAATCTAATTGCAGGTACTCATTGTCCAGTATCCTTGTGTCCCTCTCCAGGGTGCCAGAGTCACTGCCAGGTGGTTTAGACCCAATGTGGGAGTTCCATGCGCCTCTGAGTTCCCCTCTGGTACCCTGTGTGTTCTCTAAGGGTTTCTCAGTTACTGCTGAATGTCTCGGGTGTGGCAGGGTGGGGTCGGGGCTCTTCAACGTCCGGCAGGGGCTTAGGGATCATTAGGCCCGCCTGTGCCTAACACCTTTGCCCCCCAGCAGTTTCAGAGACAGGTTGAGCAGGGGCTGCCCGGCCACCACCCAGCGCTATTCCAGTCTTAGTTCGGCTGCGCAGCCGCTTCTCACCCAGTTGCATGCGGCCAGGCTGCCCTGGTCAGCCCACATAAAAAGACCGCTCCTCATGCCTCCTAAGTCGTGCGTGCCAGAGATCTCCCTCCAGCAGAGCCGCAGTCTGCAGGACACTGGGGGTGGGTGCGCCTCATCTTACCCTGTGCCAGCAGTAACTGCTGTAGCTTCAGGTCACTTCTGGCTATGGCATAGGCCTTGCAGCCGGGGTTTCATGCGGTCAGAGCTTCACTTTGCCAACTCAGTCCTGCACACTGTGCTGTGTGTTGACAAGTGGGGCGACGCCCCAGAAAGGAGATGGTTACCTGGTGTGCATATAAAGCAGGATAATTGTAAAGGCCAGATTGGAGCACTGACATCATGTGTCTAGCATCTTTGGCTTCCAAGCCACGCTCCAGTGTATAAGTTATAGTAAACTATGATGAATTTCATTTTTCAACGTTAGTGCTAACACCTAACTATAATAATATCATTTTTACCTTTTACCTGTTTGTTTCAGTGAATTTGTTTTTTTTAAATGTAAGCTACATACGACCAAAGTTCGTGCACACAGGGCGTTCCCTGCATGTGAAGGATTGGCTGCTGATCCAAGTTAGAATATGATAACAAAACCTAAACATTCACTGTAAATACTGAAGATTTAAGGGACATTATAGTTAGGATAGGTTCTAAGACCTTAAAGTACATTTGAAAAAAAAACTGGAATTTCTCTGAAAAAAAAGGTTGAAGTGATCTTGTAGTTATGTGTTGGAATAAGACAGGAACTAGTGTTAAAGAGGTGTTAAAGAGATGTTAAATTAAATAATCGCTGATGTGTATGATGTGCATGCTAGTCGACTAAGCTATAACTGCTGTATTTCGGTGTTTTTTTTAACAATAGCTTATGGTTCATTCCAGAGACTAACTATAATGTCACTTTAACCTTTGTGTTTTTTCAGTAGATATTAAATCTCTCTAAAGCCTACATTCTCCACCTCAGACTAGTCGGACACGCACAGGTAGACATATAAAATGTGTGGTCGTACACTCACTGACACACAAGTCCACTCAAACGTACATAACTTTGCACACTTATTCATTCACAGCTGTACAACCAAGAGCTCGTGCAAACACGCTTTGGAGGACGAGCATTGCAGTTCTAATTTTTGTGGGTGGTATAAAAAAGCGTGCCTGTGAAAACAGACCTATTAACATCTTTATTATACACTTGTCCACATCGGCAAGCCCTCAACTTTGTGAATATCCCCATTCCACTGTACACAAACACTAATTCCTTCTAGCCCACGCAAGAAACCGTCTCTAATTTCCACCTTCCGCGCTGTGGTGTCCCTCGCTTGGGCTTATCATCATATAATTGGAATAATATGTATTGACAGAGACTCGAAAACAACTTCTCAATTTTCTTGAAAATTTAATTAAAGTTCGTTTATTCTGCTGATCGATACAATTAAAATCGAGGAGATTTCAGACGCCCTGCTCCCTGCCATCCTTCCTAGCACACTGTGTCTATCAGCGTGATGTGATCATTGCCCCAATCAATGCTTTAAAAGCATTTAGCAGGCCTGATAATGAACTTTTGTCAAAATAGCCTTACAGAGCAATAATTGAGAGCAGATTAATATTTAGTCGTAAAGCGGGGCGGGGTTTAACACTGAAAAGTTGATGCATGTTTTATGGAGATCTTTACTTATCCTTTCTGTCCGGGGATGGAGTGGGCCGAGCCGCCTTGGTGGAGCCCAGCAGCCCCGAGAGAGCCTCAGGAGGTGCCCGGACATTGTCTGCTATGCATGGTGGTGAGCGTGTGCTGCTTGTGTTTGTTTTACGCGATGGTGTGTGATATAGCACCACATGTTACTCATGGATCTGAGATGGTGCCAGGATATTCAGGGCATCAGGAATAATGCTAGTTTTGCCTCTGCGGCGCTCTATGAACAGAAATACGGGGCATTTATTTCTCGCTAATCTCTATTGTCTATTCTACTTTCTTAATTCGCTTTATGGAAGCGATGTGTACGTCTCAGAATATTTATGATATTGCAAGAACCGCTGTGGACATGATCCACTCATCAGTTTACACGTATGATTATCTATCTATAGAAATATATTACTGTGTCAGTTTGTAGACATAATCCATACAATATGCAGTATACGATAATATAATCCTCATTATGAGGCATAACTCAGTAAGAATAAATGTTAGGATCTGGAGGCCTCCAGACAACCCATACTCCCCCGCCAGATATACACAGACCGACAAACTTAAATCGTTGGAAGTGGATTTTATTTAAAATCATCTTTTCATCTTTATAGCAAAATAGTCATGAATCAAGTGTAAAGGATATTCATTCCACAAACATTTACCATATTTACACGTCATGAGAATTAGTGACCATAAATCATTTCTGACAGGATCCCTTCCTGTCCTGAACCACCATTGGACCACACAAGTGACCCATATCTCACCTGTATCCATAGGAGGGGCGGTTACCCTGACTACACCGCTCCTTGTCCTCATGCTCCAGGTTCCACCCCCCTTCCAAACACCAATCAGACTCGGGTGTAACAGGGTGACCAAGAGCTGGAGCCCCATGGCCACCCCCAGCCATCTGAGCTCCCTTACCCCTTGCCCCTTGATCTGGTGTGTACATCCGCAGGTTGGCTCAGAACATCAGGATCCTATCCCAGGTGTCCTCCCGGGGGCCCAACCTTGGGGATCACCCCTGTTGTTTCTAGTCACTTTTATATCTCAATTTCCGCCACGAGGGCGACCAGGGCCCAAAAGGTCCTTCGCCCTCCACACCCATAAAAAGACTACGAGCAAAAAAAAACACATGTCATGGATGAATTGATCAGTCCCCACATCTGATAGATGCACCTAGTCCTTGTGAAACATGTGGGAGCCCTTTAAGAGTTTGTGGGGGATGTTCCATAACCGCCCAGGGCCTGGGCAAAGTTTGGTCATCCCAGCGTTAAGTCGGCGCACTGAAACGTTGATTGTCCTTGATTTAATCCCTGCGCCTCATTTGTGTCGGGCACCGTATCGGACCAGGCAATTGCTGCATTGGGGAATTGTTTTGCCAACTTTGTGATCTCCAAAAATATTGTTTCTCTTAGTGTCTTGCGACCCAACCGCACCAAGGCCCATATTTATACTTTTTGACGCTAAACTGCGCTAACGCAGTTTAGCGTCAAATAATTTAGCGCCGTCTAACGCCATTCTGAAGCGCCATGCGGGCGCCGTATTTATGGAATGGCGTTAGCCGGCGCTAGCAGACCGGCGCTGCCTGGTGTGCGTGGAAAAAAACCACGTAGACCAGGCAGCGCCGGCGTAGGGGGAAAATGGCGTTAGGGCGTCTTAAAATGGGGCAAGTCAGGTTGAGGCAAAAAAATCGCCTCAACCCGATTTGCGCCATTTTTTTCGACGCCCAGACGCCATTTAAATGACTCCTGTCTTAGTAAAGACAGGAGTCATGCCCCCTTGCCCAATGGCCATGCCCAGGGGACTTATGTCCCCTGGGCATGGTCATTGGGCATAGTGGCATGTAGGGGGGCACAAATAAGGCCCCCCTATGCCACCAAAAAAAATTTAAAAATATAAAAAATTATACTTACCTGAACTTACCTGAATGTCCCTGGGGTGGGTCCCTCCATCCTTGGGTGTCCTCCTGGGGTGGGCAGGGGTGGCAGGGGTGTCCCTGGAGGCAGGGGAGGGCACCTGTGGGCTCATTTTGAGCCCACAGGCCCCTTAACGCCTACCCTGACCCAGGCGTTAAATAGTGGCGCAAATGCGGTTTTTTTTGACCCGCCAACTCCCGGGCGTGATTTTTGCCCGGGAGTATAAATACGACGCATTTGCGTCGCCGTCATTTTTTTAGACGGGAACGCCTTCCTTGCATCTCATTAACGCAAGGAAGGCGTTCACGCAAAAAAATGACGCTATTTGCCCATACTTTGGCGCTAGACGCGTCTAACGCCAAAGTATAAATATGGCATTAGTTTTGCGCCGAATTTGCGTCGAAAAAAACGACGCTAATTCGGCGCAAACGGAGTATAAATACGGGCCCAAGTTGTTGCCTCCTAAGTGAATAATGATAAGATCCGGGAACTGGAGCCCCCCAAATCCCTTCGCTACATTGACCAATTGCTGTAGTTGAGTGATTCCTACTCCACAAATTCCACACCAGCAGAAAGCAACGCCTTGCACCATCGCCGGATTCGACCCACGGAGCTGTTGCACCCGGTACGCCGCCCGTCGAACAAATGAATGCCCCAAAACCCAAACTACATGCTGAGACATTGCACTGAAATGAAAAGAAAAGAGCGTGAGGAGATCACATACTAGCACCAGCGCTGACATTATACCAGTTCAGGCCTAATGTATCGCCTGTAGCACTCCGATGACCATCGCCCGATACCTTTCACTGCGGTAGCCAACAGGCCTACAGCCGCCGCCAGTGTGGCTGCCCCAATTCTAAAGGAATGGGAGGAGTACCCTTTTTGATCAACCCCTATTGCCTTCAGGGCCAACTTGAAGGCCTCCAAGAATTGGTAGCGTGAGAGGCAGTCCCCGTTGGGGTGTATGAACAAGGCAGAAGAGCCCACTGGAGGGCGAACCGTGAGGTACTTACTCGTCTGAGTCACAGGACATAGGAGGGAGCCGGTGGCGGCACTGAGTGTAATGCGCACTCCCCTTTTCAGCTGATCTGTTTTTGACTTGCGCAGGACTATAGATAGGGACCCAGCGCTGACTGCCACATCTCCCCACTGTAACCCCCCTGCGTCGTCGCTCCTGGAGGAGCCCACCGATTTTCTGATGCAGAAGGCCCCGTAGAAGGCCACCGCAAATGCTGCTGAAAATAAAGCTGACTCCGCCTGTGAGGAGCAGACGGTTGGGAGGGCACGCAAAAGATTCTCCAACAGGGGAGCAGTTACGGGGCGCCTAGAATCTGTGCTAACATGGGCCACCCTGGCCCAACCCGCCAGAGCCCGCTTTATAATAAAGGTGAAAAAACGTATCGCCGCCAGGTAAGCCTTTGCACAAGACACAGGGCGCCCCATGTTTTTTAAATGCTGCAGGAATGTGCAAACTGCGGACTACGCAAATAGTTCGGAAATATGCTGCGCCTATAAGAACCACCTGTATTGGTAGAAATCTTTCTCATATGCTGTCCTAATGCGTGGTGCTAGAGATGTTGCTACTAAATCTGGGAGGGCGGGGCACCAATTCTCCACAGAAATTCTGGGAACTCCGTCATCTTCTACTTCGCCCGGGGGTGGTACCGCAGAAAATCCTGCATTAATGAGCGAGACAGGGCGTCAGCTGCGTTGTTATGAACCCCAGGCTCATGTTTAGCCCTGAAAGTAATGTTGTGTTGCAGACAAGACAAAATAAGGAGTTTTAACAGGCGTAGGACCAGAGGGCATGAAGCCCCTTGGCGGTTAATGACTTCTACTACCGCCATGTTGTCAGACCAAAAGATTACAATCCTGTTCTTCAATTCCTCCGCACAAATATTGAAAGCCACAACAATAGGGAATAATTCCAGAAAAGCTATGTTCTTTGTCCAACCCGGCTGACCCATTCATCTGGCCAGTCAGCCCTGCACCAAAGGGGGCCCAATATTGCGCCAAAACCTATGCTACCTTCCGAATCAGTGAACAGGCCTAGCGTAGGGCTGAGAATTGCCTGGTGAGGCCAAATGACGGCCCCATTGAAATCTTGCAGAAAAACCTCCCACAACCTTAAATCCTCCCTAACTTCCAAAGACAACCAAGTATGGTGATGCTTTTCTGTTAGCCCGGCCATTGACCGGGCAATCGATCTAGAAAAGGGGCGGGCCATAGGGATGATCCTCAGCACTAATTTCAGCTGGCCCACCAGCACCTGGAGCTGGTGGAGGGTAACTTTTTTCCGTGACAACATTGTATGAATGGACTACTTTGATACCCGTAACTTATCCTGGGACAAGCGACACTCCCCGGCCACAGAATCAATCTCAATCCCCAGGAAGGTGATGCAAGTAGAGGGACCGGCATTTTTTTCTAGGGCCAAAGGGACCCCGAATTCCTCAAACATTGCAATCAACGCCTGGAGAGCCCACTCACATCTTTCAGATCCAGGGGGGCCCAAGACTAGGAAATCATCCAAGTAATGAATGATGTCGCGGTGACAAGTGCAAAGTAAAAAATCCCATTGGAGGAAAGTGCTGAACTGTTCAAAGTAGCTGCATGATATACTACAACCCATGGGCATGCATTTATCATAGAAGTACTCACCCTGCAATTGAAAACCCAATAGGTGGTGATCCTCGGGGTGGACAGGAAGAAGTCTGAAGGCTGACTCAATGTCGGTTTTTGCTAACAAAGGCCCATGGCCTAAGGCCCTGACTTTTTCCAAAGCGTTGTCAACCAACGCATAGTGGACCGAGCATAGTTGAGGATCAATGGTATCATTTACTGATGACCCCCGGGGGGCAGACAAATTGTGGATCAGCCTGAACTGCCCTGGCTCCCTCTTAGGAACCACTCCCAAAGGGGAACAAACAAAGCCTGCTAGAGATGGGCCTCAGAAGGGGCCCGCTAGCCTGCCCAGTGCAAGTTCTTTTGCCAGCTTATTGGCCACCACAGACGAGTTCTGCAATGCAGAGATTAAGGGCCAGATGTAGGAAAATTGCAAATTGCGACTTGCAATTTGCGAGTCCTTCCGACTCGCAAATTGCAAGTCGCAATTTGCAATGCAGAACGGTGTCTCAGACACCGTCTGCGAGTCGGTATGGGGTCGCAGAGACCTACCTCATTAATATTAATGAGGTGGGTCGCAAATTGCGGCCCCATACCGACTATAGGCACTCGCAAACATGGAGGCCTGCTGTAGTCAGCAGACCTCCATGTTCGTGACTGCTTTTAAATAAAGCAGTTTTTTTTTTTTTAAGTGTAGCCCGTTTTCCTTAAGGGAAAACGAGCTGCACTTAAAAAAAAAACGAAACCATTAGTTTTGGAATTTTTTCAGGGCAGGTAGTGGTCCCTTGGACCATTACCTGCCCTGAAAAAATAGTTTTGGGTCCATTCACAAAGGGGAAGGGGTCCCATGGGGACCCCTTCCAATTTGCGAATGGGTTACCATCCACTTCAAGTGGATGGTAACTGCAACACCATTTGCGACCGCATATGCGGTCGCAAATGGTATTGCATACCACTCCGAATCGCAAATAGGAAGGGAACACCCCTTCCTATTTGCGATTCTGAAATGCATTTTGCGAGTCGGTCTCGACTCGCAATATGCATTTCTGAATAGGAAAATGCGATTTGCGAGTCGCAAAAAGGCAATTTTTGCCGTTTGCGACTCGCAAATGCTTTCCTACATCTGGCCCTAAGTTCTTACAATGATTCACTGGTGAGACATTAACGGCAGGAATCCTGAAATCAAAGGAAAAACCGCGAAGAAGTATCTTTGCGGAATCTGACGCAGGGTAAGCCTGCAACCACGGGAGCAATGTGTCTATTTTAATAGGGGACGGCAGGGGGCGGTCAGTTAGAGGGCTTACTTGGATCTCTACCTTTTTCTTTAGACTTCTTGAAACATTTAAATTCTGGATGGGAAGGGTCCCACAAAAGGAACAGTTGTGCCTGAACTTGCAGGATCCCACGGGACGCAAACACACCTTCCTATTGAAAGCCCAACAGGAACCCTTCTTATCGCCTCACACTTGCGACCGAAAAGGCTGTCTCCCAGGGACCTTGTTATTAATGCATTCCAGCCAAACATTAACCTCAGTTTGATCCCAGCCAATGGATGGATCTTCTACCTTAGCCTAGCGGAAATCCGTGTCATATTCCTACCAAGCAGACCCCACATAGGTGTGCTGAGCCTTCAATATTTTATTTGCATAGTAAATCAAAGAGGTGCCCAACTCTGTTTTTTCTCTAACAACACTGACATGAATACATTAAAACCAAATAACCAGTTTGTAATATTATCCTCCACTTTGGGCTTCCTGTCCTCAGAGGAGGATGACTTAGCCTCTTTGTCTTTTGCCTCCACCTCCCTCCTTTTTTACCTAATTAACGAAAAGATGTCCACAAATCCCTCCTTCCAAATCTTTTCTTTTATTTCTGCACTAACGTGTGCTGCCAGCTTACCTGGTCTTGACAGTAAAGCATCAATTGCGGGCCCCGCACGCACCCGGCCTCCGCAACAGGAAAAGAAGGTCGAGCCTTCTTGGGGGGGCTCTTAAATAGCCCCCCACCGGATCGCGGCGGCCGGATCCAGCCAGAAGCCCACGTAAACCCAACCCATCGCCCCCTACTGTCCTTCCGACCCGGCGCCTCGCGAGGCGTGGGGGCGGAAGTCCGGCCAGCCCTGCGCACCTCCGGGGCAAAGGGGAGCGTTGGGCTTCAGAGGCCCCGTCCCCTAACGGGCCGCGCCCCCCCACTTTGGGGGGGGGGGGCACTTTATCCAAAGTGTAAATTAGCAACACACGCAGATATAGGTGTAATGAAAGAAGCTCCATGGTATTATAAACTCTTCCTAGGCAATACGATTGAGGTAACATCAGTGGCCTAGGTAAATAAAAGACATTTTCAACTTGAAGAAGGCGTGATTAAAATATGATATAACAACAATAAGTTATTAGCAATTAAGACACTTTAGGAATCTGGCATTATACCATCTAGTGCAATAATACAGTAAAAATAAGCAATACATTGGTACCATGCTTGAATACAATAGACAGCAAAGCTTCTTAAGAATAATTTGGACTCTTCCTAGGCCATGCAATTAAAATATCAGTGGGCCTAGGTAAAGTGCTTTGTGCAGGAGATTAGGAGTTGGCTAAGGTGCATTTTTCAACCTGAACACGGTGCAAAAAGATAATATGACAACAATGGATTGCTAACAGTTGAGACACTTCAGCACTCAAACATAATGTTTTGTAGTTCAAGGTCACATAACTTTGCAAGCTTCATAAATATACAAAGTTATTGGATCAAAAATGGATATAATGTCCACATAGGTGCATGGTGGCATTGCAATATCCGATGTCATACTTGTTAACAAGAAAATGAAGAAATCTCCTCCTTGCTGACAAAGAAAAAGAGCATAATTTGATAATAAGACGTTACCCTGACACAGACTTATTTTATTCCTCCTATGTGCACGATCCAGATTTGTTCCTTATTCGCTGCCTATTGCTCCATAAGTGCAATGCATAATACCTACCTAAAACACCATCTCAGACACACGTTTCAATACATTCCCCTAGGCCAGTTGATTTTGCTTCTGGCCAAATTATTTTATTTTCTGCCATTCAGCAGATTTATTTCTGAAGCTTCTATAAAAGAGGGACATCTTTTTTTGGCATGAATGGTCTGAGGTAAACCCTCTTCTCTGCTCTGTTACTTATGTTCTCTGTGTTTTAGAGTGGCAGATACATTATGAAACATCCAGATATTGATACGGATTTTGACTGATTGTTTTAGGTTTGGCACTGGCCTATAACTTTTGATTTTCTAAATTATACACACTTATGAATATGCTTATGGCCCACCACTTATGTTCAATGCACTACAGCTTGGGGCAGAGGGTTTACCTACTTCAGCCATTGGCTAACTTCACTGTGAGTGACAACAGTATTCTACACAGGGAGTACATCCACATAAGTAGTTCCTTTAGGAGCCAAGGCATACTAACCCAAAGTGTCACCAATAATATATTTTTGTTTTGCTTTTACTTCTTTTTTTATTTTTGTTTATATACTTGGGAGGGCCAGAACTCCAAGAAATAAGTTTTAAAAAATGACAAAACAAAACTGCATTGACACAGCTTAGTAGGCTGACAGCCAGTGAAAGGCCTACTGGCTCTGACAATGTCTGTTTAGGGATTGTGTTTTTTTTTTTGTTTTTTTTTTTGCCTGCACGCAGTCAAGAAATCTTTAGACTGGGAACCATGCTATCCTTTCCTAAGGTGATTAGCACATTTATTCAATATTCCCTTTGGCAAAAGCACGCAAACCAATACCTCTAGCCTTTCATGTTTGTTTCTGAAACTGGGGACTGAGTGGGCACCCTCAAAAAGGTGACAGGAAAACAGCTGCCCTGCCCTGGCACTTTAAGCAAAAGAGACAAAGATATGACTTGTAAATCTGATGATGTGGTTTGGTGTTTTATGTAATGGTTATTACTGGTTGTTGGGATTACCAAGGGAAGCATTTGATGCATTTACCCCAGTCTCCTTGTGGTAGATCAGCTAGATGTGATAATTAGCCAGGGAATTTCTGTTTATGTGACTTCAAGAAGTGTTTGGTGGGATGGCTGGGTAGGGAAGAGGATATCAGGTGATGTTATGCTGCAGGATATGGTTTCAAAGAAGCAGATTGTGATCTATACGGTGAAGCGTGGTCAATTTTCAGAAATACAACCATATAGTGTAAGCATACTGATATGCAGCTTAGGGTAGTCTACACTCAGGGAGAATAAGACATAGAGTGGTTGGAGGGAAATGAGAGAGTCATTTGATAGAAATGGGGATGAGAGAAACAGCTGCTAGTTTTGAGTGAAGGTCAATACTGCATGCATGGCTTTAGAAATATATAGCACGCTTTTTGAGACAGCATTGTTTGCCTGTGGGATAGCATATTTCACTGTCTTATTTTCATAGTGCTTACAATCCCCATGTAGGGCACTGATAACGCGTCCAGCCCTTATAAATTACCTGTACCTGGACACGTTGGAGGTCGGTGGATCTTTTAACCGAGTCGGGCTCTCCTCATCCTAGAATAGTCGAGTCACTCAGATCAATAATCAATAACTATTGTGTATCGGTAATCAATACTCAATTAATAGATCAATATAACACATCAGAAATCAATAACAGTTGGAATTTCGGCGCACCATGACCTTTCAGTCATGAATAACCACACCAGTTTATTAAAAGTTAGTGAATTTATTTCCCTATATTAACAAAGCTAACACGATGTATATAAGTCTCAAAACCAAATGATATATGTATATGAACATTACTGGCTGTCCATAACGGCGGAAGAAACGCAATCTACGCAAAATCTGGATAATGATACACTCAGTTATGGCAATACAAATCACTAATATGACTAACTGTATTTGACTAATTTCATACATTGGTCAGCATACCAAGATTTCAATTTAGCATGATACATTGAATGAATACCTCGACTAACCTCTAATTAGTATTGGCATGTGGGGCTTCATGCAAAACGAATTTAGTCAACACAAATTTGGAAAACTTCTAGCTAGGACCCTATCAAAATAGCAGTTGGTACCTAAAAGGAAAAACACAATGCATAATACATTTATCCTTTCATATTTACCAAATACAATCAGCATTCAAGAAAAGTCTTCGTCCTTCAGGTACCGGTTCGATCAGCATGGGGCAAGTTTCAAAGGGGCAAAGTTAAGGGCAAGCTTCCTTGCAGCGGCAAGGAGAATGGGGAAAAGTTACTCCATAGGCAAGACGGGGCAAATCAAAGTTAAAGTCTCTAGGGTGAGAATTCTTAAAGTCTCTTTCTCTCAGATAGAGAAAAGGGCATCAGGGTAGCGTCCAAAATGGAGTCTGGCATCTGGCTTCAAACTGGCATCGAGTAAAAATGGCTGACTTCTCTTTGTCCAGTGGGTTTAAGTAAGAAACATTCCAAATTCTGCAGGGTCTTCCATTGGAGGGTTCATAGGTTGGCTTCTAATTGTCCAATGAAAATTGTCTTTTACTAGCGCTCATTTATGCATACACTGTCCTTGGAGCCTTGGAACACAAATTGTAACATGGTTTGCCAATTATTTTACTATCTGTACCTTCATTGTCCGCACCTGAAGACTGACCTTGTATCAAAGGGGATGAAACCGGCCTAGTACGAAACCTTGGAGATAAGTGTATCAGTCAGCTCTACTGGAAAAATACAACTTCAAGCAAGAATATATGTTTCATTAGTTCAGGGAAAAACCACGCAGTTAGAATTTGAGACCAGGCAACTAGGCCAAAGCCTGTACTAAATTTAAGCTAAGCAAAACAGTTTTCAAACAAGAAATCATGGCATACATTTGCAATTATGACGGATTACTACATTTTCAATACTTCATGATTAATAAAGCTCGTTTACAATGATGGCGAACTACCCCGAGGGCACAATTTCCCTCGTACATTATTTTCTTTACTAAAATCACACTTTATTATATGTTTTGATTACACGATATGTATGAATATATGTCGGACCTTCTATTTCTGCGTCATCAGCACCAGATATCTAACCACAAAGAGAGCACACTTCATCAGTACATGTGAAAATATATAGACAGACACGTATCCAACAACAAGAGTTTAAACAGAAACTTGGAAAACACCTAGAGAGCTGGTTCTCTCTTGATTTTAGGAATGGGATGTTGTAAAGGGATTTGGTCAATTTGGTTCTCGCATGATCATTAGTGGGTAGAGCAAGGTATTTGTTTGTAGATAGGGAGGCCAGAACTTATGTTAAGGCTTGTGGTTGTGAATAAGATCATACAGATGCTCTGATGGATCACGTGAGGAAAAAAACTTTTGACCATACTTCTGAACACCAGGTAATTCTCAATGTCTCTAATCCTGCAGGTAGGGGATTCCATAATGTAGTTTATTGAATACAGAAAGTAATACAAATGGTTTTCTTCCTGTAAGTTGTAAATCTGTGCCATGTTGTCAAACATAATGTAAAATATATGCACTGCCATATATCTGCATACTGCACAGTCAAAAGGCCACGAGCCACAGCCATTACCCCTTGGTGACATTTACCTCTTACTTGGCACCAAATTGTTTCCCGTTTTGTTAAATAGTGTGAGGCCCATCGGAGTGTAACAGTAGAAAGGATGGCATGCCGTCTCCTGGACCATACTGTGACGTCATCATGCAATGCTCTGCAATGCCACGCCTCTAATGGCAGACCTGGACCAATAAAGACAAGTAGAGTTTTTCGCATTTTTTTCATATATGAGATATTTCATAGGTGTGGAAGCTGTGTACAATAGCGGAATGACTGTGTTTTCTTTCGCAGTTTCATTACCAGGTGCACCCTTGTTTTTGGCGCAGCAACGTTTTACATTTAGCATACATTCGAAAGGTGTTGGTGGAGCAAGGTAAATTTAGTACTTTGTCATTCCCCTGGCATGTGATGCATTTTCTGTTTTGACAATTAAATTCTCTTTCTAAGTAAATCCACATTCAGATGAGAATATCATCCGAACATAAACTGAAAGTGGGAAGAGGCTTTGCTCCCACCCCCTTTGTTGCAGGCTTTCACTATACAGCAATCAAGTGTGAAAAAAGATGGCGGCTGAGGACGTTTTTTAATACAAGCTGACCAGTGGCCTGCCTCTGTACATGATTCTACACTATAGTGTTATAATAGATACCGATGTGTGACTGACTCTGTCCCAGTCCGATTGGACTTTCTGCGGTGCCGCCTTGTCGAGAAATCTCATGATTTCCCACTAGGCCGTTCCACCTCTTGGTGACTCCACAGTGTCAACTGCGCCACAGGAAGGCATTTAGAGTGTCCGCTCATTATGGACTCATTAGTTATTCATTGCAACGGCGCCGATCGTAATGAATTCATTTCCTATTCATTGGCTGTCACAGGCACTTCTGGATGTGTTCAACTGTAATTTGCTGAGAATTAAAATGAAGCGTCGGCGGCCAAGCTTCCCCGACATTAACAGGCCTCGGGCATTTTTGGGGAGGAAGGGCGTTGGCGCATATCTATCACCTTCCCGACTCTGTACTGTAGTAGAGCTTGTCGGATTGACAGTTGTATAATTTTCATAGATTTCAGTACACAAGTCACAGAAAACACACCCTTATAAAACACAACAAACTGTACATTATTCACCTCGGCGGGTGACCTTGGAAGAATAAAAGGTCAACTAGACCTTGATTCTAAACCTGCAACAGACACAGATGCCTACAATGGCTTCTCGGCACGCCTGTCTAGGAGCTGTGCAAAATGTATATCTCGCGTAATTACACATGTGCCTTTTTGGCATTTCACGCATTTCTTTTTTCTACCTGTGGGCAGTGCTTAATTTGTGCTTGTTGTGTCCGGTGTTGAGCACCGGCACTTATTTCTGAGGGTCGGCGCTTAGTTTTCTGTCTCAAGCATTTTCTGCGAGCAAAAGACACGGGGGAAAGACGGAGGAAGAGAAAAAACGAAAAATCGACAGAAAGGGGAAAAGCAGGAAGCTGGAACAGTGAGCTGAGGGAGCAGGGAGTGGCTATAAATGGATTGAAGAGGCCCGAGGTGGCTTCAGGATTACGCTGCCTCAGTATTATGTGCTCGCACCGTTAATTGCAGCAGCCGCGTGTTTAAGAGGAGGGCTTTGAGCACCAGCACCTTTTTATTTACAAATTAAGCACTTCCTTGGGAGACTGGCTCAAGTAGAAAATATCTCCGTGGAATACATTTTCTGTTCAAACGAGACATATCCTACTCAATCCCTACGACAGTATGTCATGCGAATTTCTTATGCGGGGTATGCACTCACAGAATGAAGTTAAGAGATACCAGTGAAATGTGTTTCCACACAATATGCTTAATTTTGAGAGTACTAAATATATTTTGCAAATATAAATTATATCCCTAATCCTATCGAACTGTTAGGCACACTGTCGGAGAGAAATCCATCAACTTCCATGCCTGCAATTATGAAAGTCACACCACTTTTTCACGAAGTTCAAATAGTTCATGCCTCACATCATTGCAGTGAATTACTTCCTAAACGAAAAATGGATGTCAACATCTCTGTGAGATTCCACAAAGAATCCAGGCTTTTTTCAGTTTTGAGAGGAGAACAGAGGTCATCAAAGCGAATCAAATCTGTAAGAGTGCCAACGAAAAGAGAAGCATCAAGGAGAAGGAAGTTGGATTTCCAGATTAACATTTTTAGAGTTTTTCTATATTCTTGATTTAAAAGCCTGGAAGAGGTCTTTGTTGAGTGCACGGTCACCAAAGATTCACCATGCCAAAAACACGAACTCAAGTGCTCTCTCCTTATATACATTTCTTCTTTTTTTAAAATAATTTTGAAAATATGAATATCATCTTTCCGCTCTCATATGAAAGGAAAGCATAAACTACCCCAGAGCTTGTCAGAAGGTACCCGAAAGTCCTATGTGGCAATTCTTCTAATTTTTGTCTCAAGTGTACATACAGCCAACTTTGTTGTGGTCTTAAAAGATCGCCCTGCTTGACAGCAATTTAATTTTTGTGCAGGAAACCCTCATGTTTTGCATAAACTGTGCAATGCATATATTTAAAAACATGTCTTTGTGGCCTCGGAACCAGTGGTGTGAGGCCAGCACAGTTGTATTATGATCAACTTTGTGGGGCCCATTCAACGATCTCGACGTGCATCCTGAAGTGAATGGAGTCAGTGTAAAATATGGCAAGCAGTTCCCTAAACTTGTGTCACCATTATCAAGGTATAACTGCTGATGGATAATAATTGGAAATATTTGATGTCTTCAAGGTTTTTTTTTAACCATTTTTTACTTTTATATTAAAAAAATCGTATATTATATCTTATGTTTGTGTGGTGAAAAAAAACAAAATTGAATAATCTTGACTTGAATTTCAATGAACTGAAACATGAGCTTCAACAGTTTGAGGAGACAGAAACAGCTTATTGAGAGTAACTTCTCTAGTCTTTGCAGTTTTGGCTCTACCTCAGGTGTCAATCCAAAATTCTCTGCGCATGATGCCAACTGTGGACAGGTACACATTGATTTTGGTACATTTAATGCCTCCTGTAGAGGAGGTTTCAAAATTGTTAGCAGTACCTCAGGATTGTTTTTTAGAATAAGTGCCAAGGCAGGGGGCAGGTAAAATATAATGGATAAATATTCATGGTCAATAATATTGACTCCCATTATTTATTTATTTATTGGGAGTTTAATAAAGTGCAAACATCACCCGAGGGTATCAGATCGCTGCACAGATTAAGATAAAGTATAGAACACAGGTTAACAGAATATTTACAGGTAACCAGCAGATTAAGCATGTTTGTCAAGATATGTAGCTGTGGAGCTATGAATAGTAAAAATATGATTCTATACATATCTATATACCAATTTCAGTCTATTTCAGCCATTGTTTTACCTCTCTAAGAGTGACATCATTCTTGTTCAATATGCAATGAATAAAAAAGCAGAATAAATTACGCTAACAGGTGTAGGGGAAACAGGAGGTTGTGCATCAAAGAATGGCGCTAGTCAGGTTAGAGTCAGAAAAATGACTTTAACCTGACTAGCGTAATGTTTTTACGCACAACCCCTATGGACATGACTCCTGTCTTAATAAAGACAGGAGTTGTGCCCCCCCCCACCCAATGGACATGCCCAGGGACTTATGTCCCCTGGGCATGGCCCTAGGGCATAGTGCCATGTAGGAGGGCCCAAGTTAGGTCCCCCCATGGCTCTTTAAAAAAAAACAAAAAACTTACCTGGACTTACCTGGGATGGGTCCCACCATCCTTAGGTGTCCTCCAGGTGTGGTTAGGGGTGAGTGGGGGTGGGGGCAGGGAAGGGCACCTGTGGGCTGCTTCCATGGTCTCCGACATGGAAATGAGCCCACAGGTCCCCTAACGCCTGCCCTGACCCAAGCATTAAGTAATGGTGCTAAACAAGCTTGGCGCCATTATTTAAGGCCCTCCTCCTGCCGTGCTTGATTTTTGCACGGGAGGATAAATAAGGCGTTAAGGCCTTAGGGCCAGATGTAGCAAAATTGCGACTTGCAATTTGCGAGTCCATCCGACTCGCAAATTGCAAGTCGCAATTTGCTATGCAGTACGGTGTCTCAGACACCGACTGCAACTCGCAATGGGGTCGCAATGACCCACCTCATCAATATTCATGAGGTGGGTTGCAAATTGCGGCCCCATTGCGAGTATAGGCACTCGCAAACATGGAGGCCTGCTGTAGTCAGCAGACCTCCGTGTTCGTGACTACTTTAAATAAAGCAGTTTTTTTTTTTTTAAGTGTAGCCCGTTTTCCTTAAAGGAAAACGAGCTGCACTTAAAAAAAAAAACCGAAACCTTTAGTTTCGGTATTTTTTCAGGGCAGGGAGTGGTCCCTTGGACCACTCCCTGCCCTGAAAAAATATTTTTGGGTCCATTCACAAAGTGGAAGGGGTCCCATGGGGACCCCTTCCAATTTGCGAGTGGGTTACCATCCACTTGAAGTGGATGGTAACTGCGAGTCCATTTGCGACCGCATGGAATTGCATCCCACTGCGAGTCGCAAATAGGAAGGGAACACCCCTTCCTATTTGCGAGTCGGAAATGCATTTTGCGAGTCGGAGCCGACTCGCAAAATGCATTTCTGAATAGCAAAGTGGCTTTTGCGCCTCGCAAACGGCGATTTTCGCCGTTTGCGAGGCGCAAACACTTTGCTACATCTGGCCCTTAGAGTAATTTTTTGCCCGGGAACTCCTACCTTGCATCTCATTGACGCAAGGTATGTTTGCACGGTAAAAAAATGACAACTCCAATATTTTGATTCTAGAAAGGTCTAGCACCAAAATATAAATATGGAGTTAAGTTTGCGCCAGATTTGCGTAAAAATAAATTACGCAAATCTGGTGCAAACAGAGTATAACTATGCCCGCAGCTCCTTAGGTCCCAACCAGTATGAGGTTCAAACAAAAGGTGTGCAGATGGCCCTTTAAGCAAGGCATTTGTTTTGAGCCCAGCTAGAACTGAAAATAAGAGACGTCCCTCACCTGGTGCAGGTTTCTGCTCTGAATGCAACCGACACAAAATGAGGGTACTACTGAATGTGTTCCCTGTCGTTGGTAAATTGCGCCTGGACCTAGTCATTTCACTGAAGCTGGCCCAAATTCAGATCTATAACAGCTGCTGGATCCACAATATGGCTGGATAACCCCTTTTCCAGCTTTGAATGCCAACGAATGGTAAACTCTGCAGGAGGTAGAGATGACTGACTCATGTCAAAATTGAGATGGGTCAAGAAGAATCAGTACCCTCCTACCAAAATCATCTTCATCCATCCTTGATTTGAATGTCTAATTTAAATATTTGGACCACTTTTATCGGAAGATTGAGCGCATAGTTCAACAATGAAGTGCTGGCTGTTTGTCACGGAAGTGATACTTCATGTTGCAAATTAGACAATATTTCATTATCACCACAAAAAAACAAATGTGGTCAGCCAAATGGAGCGAGACAGTCTATTTGTGGCCAACATTTTAGCTCTGTTTAATAACACAATGGCAACAAAATTCTACATTTCCATGTAATCAGTGGAGTTGGTGGGCACAAGCTGGGCTGCCTGAAGTGCATGGCAAGATCATGTTCTCCTAACAATATCGTTTTCTGTATTCGTTTGTCTCCAGACTAATTATCAGATATTCAGCAGTACACTGCCACACTTCCATGCTCCAATAAATGTAGTTTTAAATCAGTAGATTATGCCCCCCCACATGGCACGCCGGCACGTTGCATCTAACTGGATCCATTCATCTGTGATCATAACACAGAGGGGAGAACAACAACATTGCGGTTTGTATGAATGATCATGCTATTTATATGCAAATACATTTGATGAATCAATAATGTACGATTTAGCTATGCAGTCTGCATTAGTACAAGTACTGGCAATCCCCGGTGGCAACCACATCCAATGGATACCTTTCCCACACTCAACCGTTTATTTTTTAGGTCTCACCAGTGAAGTGTGTTAAGATCATGCCCTAGAAAATTTGCAGAGGAACATGAGAAGGGTACTGGGCAGAACGAGTCGGGCTGCAGATACTGCAGTGTTTAGAGAGATCTTAAGAGAAGAGGTGGTAGCACCCTGCTCTGATATTGACTAATGTGTGTGGCAGAGAGGAAACAATGAGGCCTTACGGAGGAGCATGAGACCAAAGATGTGAATGAGGGAATCAAGTAAGGTGTATGAGACTAGAGATGTACATACATGTCTGCACAGAGATGTTTGAAGGCAAACAGGTAAAGGAGGACTCCACTAAGGTGTAATAGACTGGAGAGGTGAATGAGTGTCTTCTGTGTGGTACATTAGGGCAAACATGTAATAGGGTAGCTTCACTAAAAGGGTAAGAGATTAAAGAGCTGAATTAGTGACTTCCTTAATTTTCATGGAGACAAACCAAAGAGGCTTTCCCAACTTGGGAGAGTTTGTGGGTATGGCGGGGGAGCTGGGTGCCATTTCGGATACTTGGCACTCACCCTGGGAGGTTGACCCAGATGGAGGCAAGGTCATGAACAGGTGACCCAGAAGCACTCTTGTGCTTTCCGGGTAAAAAGCTTTTGTGGGCCAAATGGAGCAGCCCCGCCCCTTAAAAGGACCCGTGAGGTGTCGAGCGGGTCTCTTTGTGTCCAGCTTGCTGCCGAAACAGCATAGCTCTTCGCCCACCCCACATCAGGATGCTCGTCTGGCAGGGTCGATCCTGGACCAGCGGCGCCCCATTGACGTGGACAAGCTAGAAAAGATCTTGGGGGCCCTGACTGGGATCTGTGACTCAGATTTTGAGTTTAATCTATTATCAGAAGCCTTCGCCCTTGCCTTTTACAGAGCTTTTCGAGTCTCAGAACTTGTGGCCAGGTCTAAGCAGGACATTCACGGCAGAATTTTGGTGACTCATGTTTTCTGGAAAGGGGGGGGATTTGGTAATTACTATACCACGGTCGGGAGGGGGAACAGTTAGTACTGGGGAGCGCTGATGACTTCAGTGGTTGCCCAGTACGTGCAGTTCAAAAGTACTTGCAGATTCGTCCCCAGGTTTCTTCTACATCTTTATTGGTCCATGCATCTTGTCCCACTCACTAGGTATCAGTTTTCCCAAGTACTGCGAAAATCCTTGCTGGCAATTGGCAAGCATGGCAAGTTTAGTTCCCATTCCTTTAGGATAGGGGCGGCAACATCAGCAGTGGGGACAGGGCTCAATACCGAGACGGTCAAAGGAATTGGGAGGTGGAAGTCAGATTGTTATAAGCGCTATGTATGCCTCCATATGATCTAGGAACACTTTTGACACACGCCAATGATCACATGTGTAACGGTTTTTCCTTTCTGTTCTCAGGACCTCTCAGTTTACCATTGGGCACATGGCTCCCGCCAGTGTTTGGGTTATTGGACATTCCTTTGTGCGTTGGGTGCGGCCGTTCTTCAACCTGTATCGCAGTCAGGCACAGGACGCAGGTCTCCGGTTTCTTTGGATAGTGAGAAGGGGTTCTGCGCCTTGATGGTCTTCGCCAGCTCATCGAGGAGGTTCTGCGATGGCGGCTGCTGCCGCTGGCGCTCATCATCCTCCACGTGGGAGGCAATGATCTGCCAACAATTGGGAGGAGGTCAGTTTTTGAGGACTTGATGGTGAGATCTCCTGGTTAGCAAAACGGTGCCCAGGGGCTATCATAGCATGGTGCCATATAATTCCTAGGTGGATTTGGAGGTCAGGGCACTCAACGACGGCCCTTAATGAATCAGCCAGGCGGCTGAACAGCCGCATGAAATGGCTTTTGAACACATCAGTGCTAAGGACTGTTGCGCACGGATGCCTTCAAGGAGAGGCAATGTTTCACGAAGATGGAGTACACCTGTCGGATGGTGGTCATACTGTGTTTGTTGAGAACCTGGTAGCATTTTCAATACAGTGTCTCTCTCAGAACTGAGCATCTTGTCTTAAGGGGGAGGCCTGGTTGGTCGGGAAACCAACCAGTCCTGTGGGAAGGAAGGAGTCCTGTTTGGGCACAAAGCAGGTGGATAACCTTGGCATCAAGAATACTAGTGCAGGCGAACTCAAGACAGTATCAGAAGCTTTTTGGCTCAAACCAGGGTGGCGGTGCTGTGGGTGTAGGAAAGGGGCTTGGGACGACCGCTACTGCGAATGTCCATAGCTCCCCCGACGGTACTCCATTACATGGCCCTGGAATTTTTGAATTTGGGGGGATGAGACTGCACCTGGGGACCAAGGTATGGTCCGGTTGCCCAGGACCATCCCCATCGGGTGCTAGGGGGGATCCCTTGCTTAGGATTGGCTCTGGCATGGTTGGATTGGGGGACAGTTTTTATGCTGGCCCGTGCCCCCTCCATCTTGAGGGGGCAGGTGAGTCTCACCTTGTGAAGCGTAATTGGTTTTGGTGGGGGGAGACGGCCCCCAGTTTACAGTCAATGCCGCAGGTGCCTGGTGGGTGGACACCCATGACTCCTTTTAAAGAACCTAAACTATTTGAGATGCATATTGTAAATAAATATTGAAGTTTAAGGATGGAAGGAAATACTATAAATATGATGATGTTTTTTACATCATGTTTATGTGGTTGTGAATAAATATGGCCTGAGAATTGTTATATTCTCTATCGCAGGAAGGTTTCAGTCTGCTTTGTTTACTGTAAACATTAAGTACTCTCCTCCAAGGAGAGGACCATAAATGGAACTATTTGGCTATTTGGTTGGAGGTATTGATGCGGTTCCCCACCTGTTGTTTCTGCCCTCTGGGAGCTGCATGGGCAGAGTACTTGTTTCTCACCGACCCGGGAGTTTCTTTGTCCTTCTAAATCTCGATTGCGAGTCAGGATGGCTTCAGGGTGCTGTAGCAGGCTGCAGCAGGTACGGGGAATGCCGTGGGGGGTGGTGAGGCCCTTTTTGGGCTATTTTTGCTGTTTTAGCTGCTTGGGGACTATGATTGGGAGGGCCAGGTGTTACAGTGTTGTAGTCACAGTATTAATAAAATGAAGAGCAGAATCCTTTGAAAGAGATAATAATATAGCATACCTTTTGTTGTCAGTAGAGTGTTGTATTGTCTTGCCTGGTGTACATGCCTGAGAGGCAAATGCACACAGTATTGTATGGTTGACAACTCATTAGTTAGGAGCATGAATAATCTTTCCTTATTGTGAAGTTCTAAAATTGTATTTAACTTTCCTGTTTCAATCGCATCTGTTCTCTAGCCCAGCAGGCAATTTTTGAAGGGGGGGTGGTTTTGTTGATTTTCAGGTTCAGGTGGACCATTTTACCTGTGGGTAGGTGGAGGGTCACAGTTGGGAAAGGTTTATTTCCATTGTTTTGTTAGTAGCTGGTTATTGTTGCTAGGATGCTTGGTGTAGCTAAGAAAGGCTCCAAGTGTGCACATACTGGAGTGGATATAGAAGCATTGATGCTGAGGATGGATGCAACGGATGAGATACTGGCTCTTTTGAGCCCACAGGCTCCACAGGAGGCGCAGCCACAGGAGCCAGCAACTCCAGTGCATGGCCTAGGAGGCCATGAGTTCCTCCAAGTGCGGCATTCCCTACAGTTAAGAAGCATGGTAGAGAGCAGAGGGCAAGTAGCAAAGGCATCAAGGTGATGTTGTGCCGGTAGGCAGTGTAGGTGCTGGTGAAGGTCAGAGTAGTTCACCCATAGTGATAGTGGCTGCAGCAAACAACAGCATTGTTCAGAATGGTAATATTTGCACGGCGACTAGGGTCATGGCAGCAGGGGGGCGAAGGGCAACCAGATCTAGTTGCAGATGTAGCTATCGTACTGTCATGGCTATTGAAGGTAGGGATGTTGTCCGCACCACTCATGAGGGGTGCGTTGGCAGGTGTAATGGAGAGCAACATTGTCAAAAAGGCCAGGAGGCTAGTGGCCCATTTGGACAGTGTATGTGGACAAGGTATGCAATGTCAGGCGGGAGTGGGGAGCTCCTCTGCAGGAACGGCTGATTGGTCTTTATTGGCCATTCAAGGTAGCACAGGGGTCAGTGGGGGCTGATACTTCCCACACAGGCAGTGTGGTGCACGCAGTACTGGAGGTAGTCGGAGCCCCACCCCTTCCCAAGAAGTCTACACTAGCAGGTACGGTTACACCACTGCTGAATATTAGCTTGTGAAATGTGCATTCAAAGCACGATCAGATGGGCAGGCATGTGCCGGCAGAGGTGAAGAAGATCTGAAAGGGCGATAATGTAGATATAAGCAAATTAGGTTCTGATATCCCCGAGCGAGAGAAGAGTGAATGGTGTAAGGAATGCTCGCATTAAGAAGTAAGAAGGTTGAAGAAACATTGTTGAACTCGGCCTAGGGCTTTAGTGATTTTCCAGGCAATCATGGCCAATCGATGCCCGACCCTGGGTGCGCAACTGACGTGCTATCAGGTATGATAGTATGTACACATGATGAGTTTGGGGGGAACTCTTGGAGGGATTATCACAAGAAGTTTGGAGGATAAAGGCTACTAGACCCAAGTTAGCAGTGGATCAGATTTATGTGAACACTTGCTTGTGTTTCATGAAAGCACAGAGATGCTGGGGAATGTGGATGGGACAAAAGTTTTCCTGGTACAAAGGGTGCTCAAAGGCTGGCAGAAATTTCAGGGGCCAAGGCATGATTCCAGGTGTCCCTTAGTCACGTTAAAACTGGCTACGATTATGGCCAGTCTGGCGAAGGTGTACAGGTCACCAGCAGAGGTTCGCCTTTTTTCAGGGCAGTTGTCTCTCTGGCATTCTATGGGGTACTAAGAGTAGAGGAATTAGTGGCAAAGAGCAAGAAAGACAGATGTTGTGGTTTGCAATTAGGGGATATTTGATGGCCAAATGTTTCTTTGGCTATCACCATCACTCACTCAAAGACCGAACAAATGGGTAGGAGGTGTCATGCACTGCTTCACAGGGTGCTGGGGAATGATGGCTGTCCATTAGGAAATCTGGAGGTTTTTAATGATCACCTGGCTTAAGGGGCCGTGGACCCCCTTTTGGTACATGAGGATGGGACAACACTCACAAAGTTCCAGTTTGCCAGGGTCCTCAGCATAGCCCTGTTGTCAGTGGGGTTAGATCCTGCAGACTATAGTTCTTGTTAATTTAGGATCGGTGCAGCCACTGTTGCAGCAGACATGAGGCTGGCAGGACAAGCAGATCACAAGATAGGTAGGTGGAAGTCTGACTGCTACAAGCACTGTGTGAGATTGAACATGTTGTGATGTTCTGGCATTAATATTTCCTATTACTTTAAAGTATTCTCCTATCAACACAGGTGGAGGGCATGATAAGGTGATGTTGCTGCTGGATACTTCCTTGCCTTTTGTTAACGTGGGAGCAAGAGGTGTTACAGAAGTACTGGTGTGGGCCACTCCTACGTGAGGCTTACAAAGGTTTTTATTCTGCAGGCGACTACACCACTCGGGCATGAAAGGCCAACTATCAGCTGACTTTCTGCGGTCAACGAGGGTTGCGCTTGGTCACCTTGAGAACTGCGTTGGACAGAATGCAGCCCCACAGGCTTCCGCTCCTGGAAGTGGTGATCATGCATTTGGGAGGCAATTACTTTGCTGAGCTTGGCAGAAGGACTTATTTGAACTGATTGTTTCTGAAATGTGTTGACTTTCAAAGAGGTTCCTGGAAACCATAATTGCATGGTCCAACAGTGACCTGAGAATGAACTGGAGAGGTGATAAGTCAGTCAGGGCCCTCAATGAGTCTGCAAAATAGTTAAACAGGAAGGTTGGTAAGTTATTTAACATATCAAATTATCTATTCCTCACAGGTATATCAAGCGTGAGCATTTGTTCCTTGCAGGATGGCTTACAATTATCACAGGAAGGTAATTCAGTGTTTTTGGAGAACTTGCTTGCTCGCTGGGCCAATGCACATGACATGTAGGGATCTATGCTGCCGTGTGTGGGTTAGGTCGTGATTGGTGGGGACACTCCATGTTCCTTTACAGCATCCTTTTATAAAAAGGAACCAATATCAGTGTCTCTAGGCCATCAAAGGGGTGCTAGAAGCAACTCGGAAGGAGTTTGCAGTGACACTCTTTGTTACGGGTGGTCGCTGACACGTGGGCCTTACCTGTCAACCACCCGCGCAGGGGCAGGTGGTGCAGACTAGTGCAGGTCCTTTGGGGGATGAAGAGCTTGGGTTCAGAGGGTGCCGGAGATAGGTATGCTAAGGGCAGCCGGGGCCCCTACATAAGACCTCCTGGGATGGGAAAGCTCCCAGTGCGGGCGAGGGAATGTGGGGGCCTTCCATAAGGAGGGTCCCATCCTCTGGATGGGGAGTTTAGGAGGAAGGGTCACAGAACCAGTTATGATCTCACTCAGGAACCGTTCTGTTGTTGGTTGCACAGGAACAAACTAGTTATAGTTGGGTGACTCCCATGTACTAGAGTCTCTGTTAAGGTTATTTCTTTTCATTTGTTAGAAATTTGTAAATGATGTGGCTACTGTGCAAATTGTGATGTTTGAAAAATGTTTGTGTGTGTCAAATAAATATAGCCAGAGAACTTACAACTTCTAATCCAAAAGAGCTGGTCTTAGGTCTGGCAATTGATGGACGGGTGCCGGGTGGGTGGGGGCATAGTTTGTGAGGGTTGGTAACCATGGGACATTCTTGTCTCCCTGGCCATACAGGTAAATCAGTTATTCCCACTTTGGTATATAAATAGATATCAGTAGGAGTATAGTACTAAAAGGTGAACAAGGGATTCCTTTGAGTTGCATAGCAGTGAATGAGTATCTCTACTGAGAAGTTCGAGATGAAAGGTTATGATTCCTTTTGATCTGTGACACCACGCATGGAAACATGATTTTATTGAGGTGTATAAGATGTAGATGTGAACTAATGACTCCAGAGTGGTGTGTGAGACCAATGTGGTGAATGAGTGATGCCATGGAGGCATATGGGACCAGAGTGGTGAACATGCGACTCCATTGAGGTGCAACATCATCATAAAAGTTATTTAGATCACTTAAATCATATAAGTACATTACAAATAAATATTTCACATAAAAATACATACAACACAATAAAAATAAATCACGGATACATGTGAATAACAACAAAGGGTGATCACAGGCAACACCACAATTAAGCCAAATCTTATTAACAACAGGGTAAAGAAGTTATAAAAATACTCAGGCCCAAGCATACACATTAAGTTGATCCAACTCATGGGTAAAAAAAGACACATCTATCACACAGACTAATAGCAGGAACCATAAAAAACAGTAGCACCATACATTAAACTATCTCGGTCTAAAGTGACCCGTGCAGTGACTCGCATCATTCAATAACAAATACCTTACAGACAATAACAGTCTACATTCTGTGATCTCTATATAAAATGACCTGTGTAATTACAGTTTGTATAAATCAATGACACAAGCCTTCCAAATAAACTATATAAAAAGTCCATATAAAACAACAGAAGCATACATGTGATTTCCTCGATATAAAGTGACACATTCAATTACAGCTCATTTCAATCAATGGGCTGGGTAGGAGAACAGATAGCTTCACAATCCTTACGTCATTGATCCAGTACGTTTCAACCAGAATTTATAAAATTCTTAGGAAGCAATAGTAACATATTTTAAATAATCTCTACATAAGGTAGCTTGTGTAATTACATCATAGATCAATCATTGAGCTTGGAAGTAAAACTAATGATTTAGCAATCCCCAGGTCTTTGTCCCAATTCACTTCAACCACTAGAGGAAACATAGGCCCTCATTTTCAAGGGCATTGCGCCAACATAACGTCACTTTTACCGGCATTCCGGTGGCCTAATGCTGCTTTGTAAATACACCCCTTTACACGCATCACTTTGTGTAAAAGGGGCATGCAACGGGTGTTGCTGTGGGCGTTCCACTGCAACACCCTTTGCATTTTGACGCTGCCCCAGATTTATGTGGATTTGTAAACCTGAGGTAGCGCCAAAAACTAACACCACCCCAGGAGTGGAATCAGCATGGTGCAACGAGGAGAAATACTTTTATTTCTCCTTGTGTTTGCTTTTCCTATCTGTTTTGCATTGTGCAGCACACATAGGACTAGCAAATCACCATTATTGATTGTTTATGTGAAGGAAGGGACACCTTCTTGCACATAAACAATCATTCCTTGCAACACAGGCACCCTTCCACTAAAGTGCAAGGCTGCCTATATTGGCGCTAGGCAGCTAATTTTAACACCAGTGCTAGGGAAAACGGAATAGTGTGCCATAATGTATTAAATATGGCGCATCCCTGAATTTCTGAAGTGACGTAGCATGGCGCTGCCAAATATGGTGCAGCACCGCACTGCGCCACTTCTTAGTAAACAGGACACATAATGCAGTGACATATGGTTTATAAGCATAAACATCAATTGATCACTTTCTTTTTATATACTTAGAGTGCCTAATCCAAAAAGCCACAAAAACCTTGGCCATGGAAAAGACCACTACTCAGCATGTGTCAGTACTCTACTTTAAAAGCCTTGAAGTTCCGCTTAATGCCTATTTTCCTGCAAAGAAGGACTATCCTCTTTGCCCGTAGGTTAATGTCTATTCTCCTGCGAAGGAGGACTTTCCTCTTTGCCCGTAGGTTATAGTAACATGAGCAAAAAAATAAAATGTGGGTCAGTATTTCAGGCACCCCTAGACATACTGGGCAGAGGTCATCAGCTATTTCGTTGCTACGAACCTTTTTGGTGGGGAGAGTTCTATATCTAAATTTGAGATATGGTTTCCATGCAAAAGGAGTAGTAATTGTGTCAATTGTAGGTTCATACCCAGGGGAAGGTTTAATGGCTATAAATTCCAGTGATGACGTCCTCTTGCATCTAGTCACAGTTGCCAAGAGTTTGAACTCCCAATAGATTTATTTTTCCCTGGCTCTGGAAATCAAGCACATCTTCTCTGGTGATACTTAATAGTTCACCAACCCTAATTCCCCTAAAAGAGACGTAATGGATCTCATCCAAGCAATTTTAGCAGCACATGCTGATACCGAAAGCTATTTTAGGCCCACCTAATAAGATTCAAGAGCTTCTGAAGACCGCAATTGGTACCAGATAATTAAAAGTCTGCATTCAGTTTTGGGATTTCCTCTTTGGGACAGGTCCAAATAAACAGTGGTCAGAGGAGTACTCATAGAAAGATTCAAGAGGGATCTAATAAACCTGTGTCAATTCTTACCAGGCTAATAGCCTTGTTGCATCCCCACAGTTCAGCCCCATTCAATACGGCCTGGGGGCTTGATGTTGTAGATCTCTATGGCTGGTGCCAGCCTTCTGGATGATGTTCATCTGTAGTCTTAAATATGGTTTTTGTCTGATGGATTAATGGCATATATGTCTTTTCGAGTTGTGGGTCCAATTCAGAATAGAGGTCAATCTTATACATAAAGAATCAAAGTCTGACACTAAATCGATTGGGTTTTCATCCATTAACATATTTCTTTTACAGTACTTCCGTTCCGGGTGGCCAAACTCATACATTTTGTCTTCAAGCTATTAGGCTCCTGCCCCCACTCATCTCAAAAGGAATTTCAGATAGTTAACAACTGCTGAAGCCCCTGAGGTGACTTTGAGATCAATCGGGTGTCTTCTGCGAAGAGGAGTTCCAACACCCTCCTCCCTACCATTTTTGGTGTCACACCCATCCCTGTTCAGGTAGTCTACCACCCTAATGAAAACAGGGCGAGGTGAGGACACACCCCTGTTTGACTCCACGGTTGACCCTAATGGACTCCGTCAGTCGCCAATAATCCTCCCATCTTACTTATGCAAAGTTATCTGAATGTAATCGCCTAATGATGTCCAGTAAACTTAAGGAAATACCCATTGCTTCCAGTACTCTCCAAAGATTACCCCTAGAGACTAAGCCAAAATAAATCAGTAAATGAACAAAGGCAACAAACAGTTTGCCCTTGTTAATTACTACCCTCTTCCAAAATATGCCAATAAGTCAAAAGACCTGGTCGGTGGTACAGAGTACTGATATTGTTTTTAAATTCCGCCTGTAGCTCAGGCAAGACATCTTTTTCCTTGATCCACTCCTGGAGATGTACAAGTACCTGTTTGCAAAACATCAGGTTACTAGGCCTATATTTCCCCGGGTTGTTCCATTCCCACTTCGTGAACATTTCGAATGAGTTCCACTAATTTCCACGATGCAGGGTTTTCCATGCTTGAAAGTATTGCATTTCATAGGAGATTAATGTATGGTCCCCACACTTCTGGATTCATCTTATCTAAATCATTGGGGATGCTATCTGGCCCCAGAGCTCTAGAAGCAAGGCAGGAGTTGAAGGGAGCTAAGGTTTTGCTTATGTAGAATTCTGGGGCTTTTTGATTGCCTCATTCTAGCATAGCTGACAACGCTACATCGTCCTTCCCAAAGGGGTTGTTATGTGAGTATAGACTACTAAAAAGGGTTACCCACTCTTGAGGTTGTACACAAAATTCAGGGCCCATTTACGAGCCATTTGCACATACAGCAGCTATTCTCCAAAATGACTTCTTCTCTATGGCTGTCAATGCTTCACAAAGGGAGGCCCACAAGGAGCTCTCGCAAAGCCTTTTTGCTTGAGCCAGTTCCCTCCTAGACCTACTCCTACATCTCACCAGTTCGGGTCTAGAATTTGATTTGGCTACAGCTACAAGCTCCATTTTGGCTGTCCTGCATGTGTTGTTATAACAGGCCACAGTCTTAGGCCTTTTCTTGTCAATTTGTTTCCCTTGACCTAGGAGGTTCCAAATCTCAGGGTACAACACTTCATAAGAGGCCTTAATTGCCATGTTCCTATGTTCCTGGGGAAGGGCTACCTTTATCATAACAAACTCCTTTGCTAAGGGGTTCTGAATCACCCAATCCCATTGAATGGTCTTACGATTATTGGTGTGGGAAAGGTCGCCTGCACCCGTACTACCTAAGAATGCATGCTTTACTGTTGAACTGTTTAGTAGTGTGAGGCTCAGGGCATGATGGTGACTTTCAGTCCTGTCCACATTTGCCAATTGCAGTAAAGAGAGCCAGAGCCTTTGATCAACTAGAAAATAGTCAGTCCTGCTCATGTGTCCTGGCTTATAGCAGGTCATTTTACCATGCCTCTCCGAAGGTGTCCTTCCATTAGTGGCTCGGAGATTAAAGTTTAACATCACTGCCAACATCTGGGCTGCTTTAGGAGACAATTTCACACTTGGAAGCTTGTTTAACAAGATTTTCAACTGGCTATCTTGCTCGGTCAAGTTGGGAGGGGTAGCTGTTAGCAGTTCTATTTTGTTTAAAAATCTCCAGCCACTAAAGATAGACAATCCCCTGTGTTTCTAAGAGAGAGTGGATTGCAGCACATCTAATACCCTGGTCTCTACATTACATGCTACTACTCAGTTGTAAACATTAAATATTTTTAGATGCAGCCCTGACGGGAGCACCAAGCTGATTCCCAGTATAACAGGTCTTATTAGGCACTGGAGTACAGTCTTAACACAGGCAGTTAGTTCCCCCAAAGGGCCTTCCCTTCCCAGCTTTAACTGCACTTATGCAAAAGTATGCAAACCCACATCTGGAGTTGAGAGAAAGGCACCATGTATCTTAGAAGAGACAAATGTGTTGTGTATCTATAAACTGACCCCAGTGTAATTCTGAAAGCAGCTTTGTCGCCCCAGCTACATTCCTGGACACAGATTTAATCTGGGACGTATTATTCTTGGTCAACGTACAAGAAGTGTAGGAATTCTGACCTCCACTACTAAAAATGCCTACTTTAGATCCCCACTTACTCTGCTCTTGATCAGACACTTTTATAGAGAAAGAACTACTGCAATTCTTGAGGGGACCACTCCATAACTACAGGAGGCCTTGGGCAATATTAAAGACCTGGTCACTAAACCCATTACATCCACACCGCCATGCCTCACATTCCCATCACAGCTTAGTGAACTCTTCATACACAGTCAAGGAATTTCAGTAGTTGGCCTTCTATCAACGTTGCCCTGAATAGTAGAGGTGACTTTTTTTAGCAAGGCTAGGCTCGTCAATCTGGGCTCTATATTCTATCAGTATTTGAGTGTTTGCCTTGGAAATTGTTATTGAGTCAATGGCCATTATGCCATCTACTAGAACTTTGTGGAAGAAGAATATCTTCACCACGTCTGACACTTTCCCAGGAGAAGATATTGTTTCTACTCTGGCTGTATCACTTCTGATGATGAAATACCAGTGTCTAACCTCACAAAACAATGAGTCATTTTATTGATTAGTGAGTCCTGATCCTCTTTTGCCCCAACCACTCCTTTGGGCACCTGAGTATGATTTACTGTTGCCTGTTTCCTTTCCTCTTGTTTGCGTATGTAACAACCATTATGGACTGACCCCCTGTTATGAATCAAGCATAGCCCTTCACAAGGGGGATCACGCAAACCCATTCCCCATTTCCCACACTCCATCCCACGGACTGGGCCCCTTCTTGGAAAACCTACCCAAGCACTGCTGAGTTGCTGTCCCACAAATCCAGAGCCATTAGACAAAGCATTGGGGGCAGAGGGTATTAGTGTACTCCAATTAAGGCAGGTGAGGGGGGTAGTTGGGCATAAACAGGGAGACTCCTGATGAATGTGCTCCTGTGTGTTCTCCCCACACCCAACCCAGAGTGGAAGTCTGAGCTAAAACTCTGCCAACCCTTCCTTCCTATCCTTCCACAATTGTTTTCAGGGCTACAACTTCATCCCTCAGCCCCCAAATAATACTCACCTGATTTTACAACATGGACTGGACACCTGAGCTAACCACTGTTATACGGTTCCTGCTATGGTAAATGGACTCTGTATCAGGACAACAGAACTTCAGAATGTGCAAGACTGAGTCCGTCCACACCATCAGAAATGGTTGGACCTATTACTGGCTAGCTCGCAGTGCCTCACGCGGACCCCAAAACCAACCGGGGTAGAAGGTGATAAAGGCAATTGGAACATGACACTCTGACTCCCCAGGGAAGCTGTGGAAACAGATTTTACCCTTTCATTGTTTTACTCATGCATGCCCAGGTGAGAGTCAAGAGAGATGTGGGATAAGTTTTCAAAACGTTTATTGAAACAACCGCATTCTAGCATATGGTGAATAAGCTACGATAATTAGACACATGGAACAAAACAAAGTAATCAGCGTTACAAACATGGTAAAGAAACAAACAGTTCAACCATGATGCATGTATTTCTAGATGTTCTGGAGGTTCTAGAAGTTCCTACCTGACCCTAGGACTATATTCAAGAGCATAGCAGGTATACCCTTCTGCTTGACCAGATCTAAGGGATTAGCCCCAGCCCCATACCTGAAAGTAGTGTCAGGAGTCAGCCTGCGGTGTAGATGGCAATCTTCTTGGGGAGTTGTTAGATTAGTGCCAGCAGAGCTGCATGTAGAACACGGCATGCATCCCAGGATGGTTGTGGCTTGAATGCCCTCTTCCCCTTCCTGGTCAGTGTATTGTTTATATAATAAACTCATACTGTGTTGGAAGCACAGCTCTGATACAATACAGTGTCTAGATGTTAGAAGCTGCCTCCTGCTCGGGCTATGCAAACTAGAATATTGTATACAGTGTTCTTAGCCTTGGGCAGAGAGTACTGATTATATGGCGTGCAGTGGCTAACTAAACAAGCAGCTCCTTCTGCATATTCTTAGCATAAAATCAAGCTGATAAAAGTGTGTAAAGGGTCCTCACTAAAAAAGCCAAGCTAAAAGCAAAGCAGCTAAAAATGTGTAACCGTAAAATATAAAATGAAGCTAAAAACAGTGGAACCGACTCGGGTACAAGAGTCCTCACAACACAATTCTTACATGTCCTCACAATTGGGTTTTCGTCCCAGCATTGGGTGGGATATCGGTTTTGACACTCAATTGTTGCATTGACCTCAGCACCTTAGAGCCCCTCTGGTTCACAAATAGGAGTAGGCTGACTAATTGCAACTGAAGAGTCAAGAGCAGCACAAGTCTGCACTTTACCAAATATTTGCGGAATATGCTTTTTATTTTTTGCAGAGTGGATGTGGGAAGATAGAGTAACTTTAGGGCTCTGGGAGGGTTGATTATTTCTTCACATTCGAGTAGCAGGTTGGCAATCCTGTCCATACCAAATTGCCCGCTGCCAAGGACATGGATTTCTTTGGTTTGGAGGAACCAGAGACTTTATCAAGGGCCCTCCTTTTTCCTATTTTAGCCTTATTATTACCCTTTGCCTAAACCAGTAGGTAGGTATTTTGTTACTTGGCTTATTGCTGAGTACCATAGTAGGAAAGCATTTTGGTGTTGGCTAACCCACCAGAACAAACTATGGGGATAGATGATTTGGACTACCATAATGCTTATTAGGTTTTGTTAATAGGGTTTTGATATTGTTTTGAGAACTGTACTTTGTACATATTTGTAATTTTATTACAATATACCTGATGGTTGCTGCATAGGAAGGCTTATGACCAACACAGTAGGTCTGATCTAATTATGGTGAGAAGCCATAGATAAAGGTTATAAACACAATTGTTTATAATGGAAAGTTAAAATAAAAGTAGCAGGCTTGACCTATTGATTGTGAAAAACATATATTAATGTCAATGGGCATTTAAGGGTACATTGTAATTTCTCTGTATTAAAACCTATAAATAGGTATTACGAGAAATAACATTTTGTTTTCCCAACTGTAATTTTGTATACTATGTAATTTTATGAATATGCCTGGTGGTTGCCTTGATGGAAAATTTAAGCTCAGAACAGAAGGCCTCAATAGGTTGTCCTGAAAGCTAGTGATAACACTTAGAGGCCTGAATGGTTCGCTAGGAAAAATATTCCTGTTGCCATAGGGCTGATTTATTATGAAAACCTATGAAAAGAGCACTAGGACTGACATTTACATTTGAAAAGCATATGTCAAGATCAAGAGACATATAATGAGGATGGTTATTTCTCTGTATTAAAGTCTATAGGATATTTTGTTACACAACAAATCACAGATTACATTTATATTTAAGGATTGTATTGTTATTTACTGCCTTTGACAAACCTTAGCACCAGGAAAAGTTACACTGTAATACTTCTTGCTAGAATCTCTTTTACTGTTTGTCATTATCTTGTAATACAACAATTAAAACAATCATTAATGACCGAAACGACAGCTAATTAAACAACCACAGTTATAATTTAAAAATCTAAGACAAATTTTGTCACTAATAAAATTCATCTCAAAATGTCCCCACAACTTGCTGTATGCAGGTGCTGGCAAAAGTCATACAATAGCTATATATACAATTTACACCCAGTGCAGCGCCACTTTCCTTGTGCCCCTTAGCACCCCTCTACCCCCACTATGTGTGTGCTGTATTTAAAATACAGCACACCATGGCACAGGGTAGGGGTCAATAGCGTTTAAAAATCCTGACGCTATTGATGTACTCTGCATGAGTAGTACCAGAAATTTGATGCTACTCCTGCAGAGTACATAGTGGTCCATTGTATTCAATGGCATGCCCCCTTTTAATTCCTGCTCTGAGCAGGCATTAAAAGTGCAGAATAAAATGGTGGAAGGAAATATCTTAGATTTCCTTGTGCCATTTTTTCAGCTCCCCTAACATGGGAACGCCTCCTTTGCATACATTATGCCTGGCACAGGCATTATGTAGCGCAAAGGGTGCATTGCGCCACTTTGTTAATAGGGCGCAGTGTTTTTACCCATCTAACGTCACATTAGCATAAAACAATTATGTAATTGTGTTGTTAGAATGGCGCTAGGGGCTCATAAATCAGCACCTTAGTCAATTAAAAATTACATTTCCGGGACCTTGGATGATGTAGTTAGTTCATTTGTCTGTTGTCTCTCCAGGGCACAGGTTACCTCAAGTAACCATAACTTGTGTCCTAAAGTAACTAAAACTCGCGCCCTCGCTATGTACTGCTAATTACTCCATAAATTACAGCACTCATGACATCTTTTATAACGTAATTGATAATATCAATGTAATATTTGTAGTAACATTTTTGACAAATAAACTGTGCATGGGGGGGCACGATTTATAGTTACCTTAAGGCACGAGTTATAGTTACTTCAGATAACTCTAACTATAAGAGGTGAATTTCTATTGTTTTGTACATTTAAAATGTGAGCCTAACTATAACGCCCCTGTAACCTTTGGTTTTGTTATGTGAACATATGTATATACTCACTGAAAAAAACAATTGTTAGAGAGACGTTAAACTTAGGCCCACGTTTCAGGTGTACAAAATAATAGAAACTCGCACCCCCCCCATGGAGAGTTTTTTCCTAAAATTGTTTACTGCAAATATTACATTGATAATATCAAGGATGGTATCAAAGATGTCATGGGTGCCGTAATTTGTGGGGTAATTAGCAGTGCATGATGAGGGAGCGAGTTATAGTTACCTTAGGGACGAGTTATAGTTACTTAAGGTAACTCTAACGATAACTGCTGAGTTTCTATGGTTTTGTATGCTTGAAATGTGAGCCTAACTATAATGTTCCTCTAACCTTTGGTTTGTTCAGTGAATTTCTATATTTTTTTAAAATCTATTTCCTAACTATAACGTCCCTGTAACCTTTGTTTTTTTCAGTGAATTTCTATGGGTTTTTAAAGATTATTAATTTTCATTACTATACGTTAATCCAACCACAACCCCCTATAAGCACCCAAACTTGCACCATGCACAGCGTTCACCCGTGCGCAGTAAGTTGCCTGCAAGACCTGGCCTGCAGCCAGACCCTGAGCCAACTCCCCCTAACCACTGAACCCCATGCAATACACAGGCCTTTGGCCATACACAGTGGAAGTTGGCTGCAGCCTCTCTGAGTGTGAGAATAGATGTGAGGGTGTATCTGGGGGTGAGACTGGCTGTCAGATTGTCTGTCTGGGTGCGAGAGTGCGTAAATCAGTATTTTATAGGGTGCATCAGTGTGTGCGTGAGTCTGTGAGTGGGTGCCTGAGGGTGTGAGTGGGTTTGTGAGTGGATGTGTGAGTGTCTGGGTAGGTCTGTGAGTGGGTGCGTGAGTGTCTGAGTGGGTACGTGAGTGTCTGACTGGGGCTGTGAGTGGGTGCACAAGGCCAACTGGACTTGAACCCTCAGTACTGTGTGAAAGTCCTTGACTTTCATGCTGGGCTATCTTTATTTCCACTTTTTATCCCTATTATTTCCACCCTTTAAGGGCTATCTGGGACCGTGGGGGAGCCCTCAAGGGTTTCCCCCTTGTTCCCTATATGTTCTTTTTTAAAATAAATTATTTGAAAGCAAGCCCTTTACAGGCTATCTGGGACCGCAGGGAGCCCTCAAGGGCTCCCACGCATTCCCTATTTTTTTATTTACTTCTTTTTTATAAAAAAGCCCTTATGGGCTACCTGGCACTGCGGGGAAGCCTTAATGCTTCCCTCACTATGTCAATGCATCAGCAAGCACAGAGCTGCTTTGTCAGCAGCTCCCTACTTGCTGAAGCATTTCATCTCTATCCCCTGCACGCCTGCAGGGGATAGAGATGAAAGCTTCGGATTTTGAAAGCGGGTCCCGCTGTCGAAATCCAAAGTGTTTGCTGTGGCTTGGCTTAGCTGCAGCGCTTCAGCCAACCCACAGCAAACAGCTATGTCCCAGGGGTGTGTACCACCGGAACTTTGCAGGAGCCAGCCCTGGGGGGTGGCGGTCCGGAGGGCCATCAGTGGCTCCAAGAGGGGGCTTGTGTAGCCCGCCCTAATGTGAAAATAGCAGCGGGTGGTGGTCTCTGGGGCTAGTTGAAGTCCAAAACAGAACCCCTTTCCATTGTTTTCTATTTGGCCTGGGGAGTGGTGGTCCCCGGGATGTGGGGGGGGGGCCGAGGGCCCCTTGCATACATAAAAAGGAAAGCCCTGGGAAGGTGGCGAATCCCAGAGCAGCGGGGCCCCCTGCATTTAAAACAATAAAAGTTATGGGGAGGTGGTGGTCCCCGGAGCTGTGGAGGGGCCAGGAGCCCCCCCCCACAATGATTTAGGCCCCCAGCACCAGGCCCACATAGCATTTTATTGCAGCGAATACCACAAATTTGCTGAAAAAAAATAATTACAAAAATATTTTTTTGCTCTGGGGGATCCCTCTGTGACCCCACTAGACCCCCACCCCACCAGTGCTAAGAGGTCAGGGTGTCCCTACTCTGGCCCCTTCTATTTATTTTTACTTTTTTTCTGGGACTCGGCATCAAGCGGATTCCCAATGTGGCTGCCAACACTGCCTGGTTTCAAATGTTGGCATCCAATCAGATCTGTGCATTTCCCTGCACGAGCTCGTCTTTGTTCACGAATACTTAGTGGCCAGAGATATACAAATTTGGATTTCCCTAAATTTCCCAAAAATTACTGACGGGATTTACTCCAAATAAGCAAAAGCGTAATCTGAGTACTGTCAGCTAGCTTTCTGACAGATTTGGTGTAATTCCGCCCAGATGTTCGGCCTGTAGACGTGTCTAAAGAATCCTATGGAAAATAACATGGAAAATGCTATGTTTTTTTAGCTCCTTTTGTCTCGGCCACCCTTGAGGGATCACCCCAAAAACTTTCCACGCGCAACAAAATTCACAGCAACACTTGTTGCCCAAAATTACTTTCTGGCACGAGTTATAGTTTCTTCAAGAAACTATACCTGCTGAATTTCTATGGCTGTTTATGGGTAAAATGTCAACCTGACTATAAAGTCCCTGTAACTTTTGTCTTTTTCAGTGAATTGCTATGGTTTTTTTTATCGCACATGTTAATATTTCTGCCAGGTTGCAGCCAATCAGTGTCTTGCTTTTCCCCTGGATTTGAGGGGTATACGAGGGGGATTTGAGGATCCATTGATTGGCCAAAAACCAAAAAAGGGTAGGTTTTTGCCCTTAGGGGGTCTCTAAGGCAACCCTGCATGTGTCCTAGGGGATCAGGATACCTGTATTCAGACCCTTTATATATTTATACACTGGTTTTTTCCCACCCCTCCTGCCAATCGGAGAAACAAAATGGTGGCCACAACAATTCTTCTGACTGGTTGCAGCCAGCCAATCAGGGCCTTGCTTTTCATCCAGATCCGAGGAGGATTCGAGGAGGTTTTGAGGAGGATCCGAGCCTCTAGGAATACAAATGTATTTTTCTTTTAATAACTCCCAAGCTACTGAATTAATATACAAAGTAACAACAAGCGTGATCTCCGGACCAAAGGCTACCTTTCTGTCAAATTTGGTGTAATTCTCTCCAGCGGTTCAGGCTGTAGTCGTGTTCAAAGCTCCTGTGGGAATTAACATGAGAAACACACTTTTTTTTACCCCTTCCCCTTTTTCTTGGCCCCCACTTGAAAGATCACCTCAAAACTTTCCATGCACAACAAGAATTACCAGCACTCTCTGTTATGGAAAATTTTACGAAGATCTGTAAAACTGCGCCAAAGATGTAGGTAAGTCAAAAAAAACTTTTTCCTATGGCGGCATAGTCCCAACTATAACTACCTACTGCCGACTGTCAGTAGGTTATATATATATGTATGAAGACACCTGGTTATAATTTGCTCAGAATCAGTATGCCCTGAGCTATAGCATCCTTTTAGTCGAAGAGCCAGGTCTTGAGCCCCTTTCTGAATTCCATGAGAGAGGATGCTAGTGCCCTTAAAGTTTCTTATTATCTGAGCATTAAAAAACAGACATAGCTAATCTCTGTTAGATTTCCACATAAAACTGCAGTGCAACTTAAAGTGTATTGCCGATTCTGATCGCCACATTCACACCCACAAATGGGTGAGGAACTTCTGCCCTTTTTCCATAAACTAGTACACTCTTTTATCAGCAGCGTGTCTAACCTGAAATTAATGTACAGGGATCTTTTAAGGAATGGGTAGAGCATATCCAAGTTTGGCTCAAAGGTAGGGATGGGTTTGAAAGTCTGAAGCTTGTTTATCGTTTTCCCTCACTGATTGGTGGAAAAGTATTGCCAAAACATTTCCTTTTTGACCTTTCTGGTGTCCAAAGTCATCCTTTCTCATTCAGGGCAACAGTCTGCGCAACCTATAATTTGTAAGGTTGTGGCCACATGATTAAACCAAGATAGTTTTATTCACTTAGCATGCAGCCGAACTTCTTGCATAATGTCCAGGTAAGAGCTCAAGTCAGGTTTTGTCCAGACTCTTATGCAATATAACATTGGAACGTAGCACTGCATACTTCTCGACTGATTTGACGCCCATCTCATGCCTCAGTGCATTGATCAGAGTCCCAAGGCACAGAAAAAGTAGAAGTTGTAAAAAGCAGTTTTCTGCCCTGCCAAACCCTTTGGCCTTTTAATAAACCCACATCTCTGTTCCTTACAGGCCTGCTGCAGGGGCTTGCACTCTGTAAGCCTCTAGTGCAGTGCCAATCAACCTGCTCCCCTGGCGTTTAGCAAAACAAAACAAAAAAACGGCATATTGACTCAGTGTCCCCTCTCCTTTTAGTAGTTGTACTGAACAAGACAACTTGGAGTCAAACCTTACACCTAGGTAGTCATAGTGTTCAATACGATCCAGGGGGATTCTATATATTTTGAAAGAGCTCCTCACTTTGGAACTACCCTTTAAGACCATATATTTTGTTATAGTAATGTTGATCTTAAGAAGATACTGCAGCTCTCCAGGCCGAACTCTTTTGTCACTTGTTTGCTGCTCTTTTCATCTGTAGGGCACCGCATCCCACATGACCACTTCTTCTAAATCAGGAGACCATAATGAAATGCTATTGTCCATATTGTATCACTGTTTTACCATTCCAAGATGCCCATCAATTTGGTTCAAATACGACAGCCAAGCTAGAATAGATAGTCTATTTACAATATTTCTCCAAGACACACACCTGGTGCTATAGTTAATTTTCGTATTGAATGCATACGCATGCCACGTTTAGAAAGCATCATGTTTCCTTTTTTCTACATGTTGTTGAGTTTGTGTGCATTTTATTCTGGTTGTGTCAGAGCTGAATGCAAGAATGAGTCAGCAGATTTATGAATGGATTCATGAGTGTAAAATGAGTAGGGCAGTTTTTAAGGTTCAGCGATGGGTAGAGTTTAGATGGAGAAAGGGTTTTAGTGTTCAGGGATGGGGTCCTTAGGTGTAATGAGGGATTTTTAGGCCTCAGGGGTGGGTGGAGATTAGGGATGATGAGTGGTTTTAAGGGATCAGGGAACAGTGAGATTTAGGCTTAGAAAGGGAATTTTTAGCAAGGATGGGTGGAGGTTAGGATTAGAGTGGGTTTCTAGGGTCCAGAGATGGGTAGAGTGTATGGTTAGAAAGGTATTTTCAGGTTTAGAAATTGAGTTTAGGTGTCAGGGGTAGGTGTTGTTTAGGCAGGGTGAGGGGCTTTTAGGGTTCAGGGATTGATGATTTTAGGGGTAGAAAGGACTTGTAGGTTTCAGGGATGGGTGAAGTTTATGGGTCAGAGATGGATGTTGTTTTGATGGAGTGAGGAGTTTTTGGGGGTAGGAATGGATGGTGTTTAGGGGTTGTTAGGGTTGTCAGGGATGGATTGTGTTTAGGGGTGATGAGGGTCCAGCGAATTAAAGGTATTCAAAGGGCTCTGCAAGTGAGACAATAGGACAGAAAGAAGGGAAAACAGGATACAATATTAACTGATTGGGCTGGTACTGGATCAAACCACTTAACCGATTATTTGAGGAACTTGAGGAACTAATTAAGTGGTTAGTCTTTCTATCGTCGGTATGTTTTGTGACTGTATATGAGGGTTTTGCATCAGTTTGGCTCCTCAGTTTAATTTGTTCATTTCGTGGCTCTGAACCTTCAGTTTTATCTAAAACTCTATCAGAACTCAAAGAGACACCTCTTAGCCTTGCAGTCTCGGGTGTATTGTTGTTGCTTGCCTATTATTTTAATCTGCACATAAGGTGCAGTGAAGTCACTTTTTTGCTTTATTAGCTATATCCAAAATACTTCTACATAGTGTGAATCAATATAGCCCAGAAAAATACAGTGAAATCAGTATTTCAAAACATTTTCTTGCTGTAAAGTTTAATTTGGTGTAAAGCTTCCTGCCTCCAGAAGCTCACTTTGAAAAAACATGAGTAAAAAAAGCCTTGACTATCCCCTGCCTTTCCCTCGCTCCATCAATCAGTTCCTCCGGGATCTCCCTGAACTGCTACTTTAACGGCTCCGCCAGCCTTTTTCACCATGATAGTCAGCAGATGAAGGCTGTCACATTTAAGTGTAATAGCGCCAGAGAGACCACTGCGCCTCAGAGTTACAGCCTATAAATGTCGCTGGGACGTCAGGGCCAGACTGCGCCAAGCAAGATGCTGAAGTCTGCAAAGGTTGACCTGATGATTCTTGCATGAAGCTGCCTTCCTCTTTTTTCGCTTTGAGAAATCTTTTCTTCTCGCATAACTTTTTATCTTAACATGCTCAAAATTTCCTTTGAAGGGATCCCACTAAAACCCAAGCTAGTGTCTGCTTCCAGTTCACTCAACATGCCGTGACCGGCTAGAAGTTTGACAATGAAGGGGCGTATTTAGAACTCGTCAGACAGGTTACTCTGTCACAATGGTGACGGATATCCCGTCCACCGAAATCTAAACCCGTAGGCCAGTGATACTCAAAGTACGGCCCAGGGGCCGCATGCGGCCCTCCTGACCTCTACATGCGGCCCCCTGCTCAACAGCAGGACTGGGCTGCAGTTTACTCAGCTCTGCACAATGATTAAAAATATGTTAAATAAAAGGCAAGCCTTTATTTAAATGTTAATCGGAGGCAAAGAAAGTAAGAAACTACGTTATCCAGCACCTGAAGGAACACCTTTATTTGTAAAGACATGCTACACCAAAATTGTAAAAATATAATAAGGGCTCTTCAAAAATCAAAAACTGTTTATCATTAACATGCAGAGTCGTTTCAACATAGTACATCAGATTATATCAGTGCATGGAAAAGCATTTTCTTTTTAAGTGATGGTTTTCAAACATAAATCCAGAAACATTCATTACCCCCCCTTGAAAACAATGCCAACACTGAACTAAGAGACAAGTTGGTTTTCATATTCACTCTTTGGGTGGCCTGGGTTCCTATTACACATGAACATTATTATAATTTATTAAATCAAACACAGGAGAAGGTCTTGTACGGCACACATCCTGTATTTTGACATTCCCTTATATGCACTAATGAAGAAAAAGGAGGGGAAGTGAAATAAAAGAATTGTCTAGGATCACACATTTTGGTAAAGGGGGAAAGCCAGGATTCATAGCAGGTTTTCTGTTTTCACATTATGCATTTCAGCCACTAGATGTATATGCTTCGCTTCTCCTACACCACCATACTGCACACCACCCTCCGCGCCGACGCCCGCCACCCTGCTAGCATCAATGCGGACCTCAGTCACATCACAAACCAAACTTTGTGGCCCCTGAGAAAATGTTTGCGAGTACCCATGCCGTAGACTATAACTGGATTTAAATTTCGCCAGACGAGATATCTATTACCTTCGTGATGGAGTAACAGGTCTGCCGAGTTCTAAATCAGGCCCAAAATCTTTTGGTTTTTACACTATTGTTTTCCTCACAGGCCTACAACTTTTGGGTAATAATAAAAAGATGAATGGCATAACCGAAATGATTGTTAATTTAAAAACATTACTAGTAAAATGGCCACATCAATTAATGTTTTCTTAAATGTTAACTTGTATTGCAAGCATTTGATGGGCACCTTTAGGTGGTAGCATTTTTGTGGCATTTGCTTGCATTAAAAAAATAATTGCACTAGCTTGCCAGGGCTCAGTGGTTTGGCTTTGCCAGTGCTTTTTCTGTTTAGTATGTACGGGTGAACCAACAGTTCAGGTTAAAGTTGGAAGATTTTGGAAAGAGTTGCTTTCACAGAAGGACAATATAATTCAGCTTTGAGAAATTGTGTATAAGATTGATAAGATTCTTGAGGGTTTTTTGCGATAGGATGGTTATGTACTAAAATTGTAGACTCCAGGTTATGTTTAAAGGCGATGGAATTTTTATTATACCCACATAGTTGTGTCAGATCAGAAACCGTCAACTTTTGCGAATTTGCCCATTTTCACAATTTCACCTGACTTTGTAAACATGGCTTGGCTTCTTCTCATCATATTTCAACATTACCACAGACCCTGCAGACGTTCCTGTGCCTTGAGAGGGGCCAGATACACTGAAAGTTTGATGAGCGGCAGGCCATGTTTCAGGCGGCCGCTCATTAAATTTGTTTGTTTTCCAAATATAAACTCTCAAAATGGGAGTTTGATTTTGGAAAAACAAAAAATAAATTACCCTGACACCCTCGTGGTTTACTCCTAGGATGTGGGATTTTTTTTCCTATTTTTTCAGTTCAGGACAGCCAGGGAAATCCTTCTTCAGGCCATCAGGTTTCCAAAGGCAGAGCCACCAAAGGCACCACTGTCAGAAACAAGATGGTCTAATTGACTCATAATCCAGGGAACGAACTATCAGTTTGGCAGAGAGGGAACTATGTCAGGATTGTGGCGGACTACTCTGTCAAACTCTACATCAGGCCCTTATTTAGAAGGATGGGTTCAGGGGTAGCTAGCAATAGTATGAATATGAACGTGCACAAATATGTGTGAAAAACCTTTATCTTGCAAGTCTTCATATGGCCGTTTTAAGGGGCTGATCAGTGAGGGGCTAAAAACAGGTGCCTTGACTCACTTGCAACTGCAAAGTGATCAGGACTGACACTCCTTCCCTGGAAAGCATTGATACGAGGCGTACTCACGCTGCATATGGACCGCTGACAGGATAAACTGTTTATAAGGAATTAGCCAGGTTTTGAGGTAGCTTGCTCTTTGTGAGAGTGGCCCAATACAGGCATTGTGTGACTTCACACTGTCACCGCTTTACTCCAAAGTCACTACCAATATGCTCTTTCACTGAGCTAGCACGATAAGCACGATAAGTTAGGGTGTAGTAAAGTAAATAACAATTTGAGAATTGCTATAAGTTAATAAGAATGAAACAAATGCTAGAAAATAAATGGGACTGTCTATGTTGAGTTTTCAGTGCTGAGAAGAAGGGGGTTGCATACCAGGATGGAATGGTCTCTGCCTCACTGGGGGAATGGAACAGTGAGTTGGGGAGTGCCTCCAGTCAGAAAGTGGACGGGAACAGAGGTTATCTGAACTGCCCCGATGGAAGTGTCAACAGAATTTCCCCATCCGATGTTGGTTATAAGAGGTATGAGTAATGCAGAAGAGTCAATGCGACTCACTATCTTCCGGTGGCAATAAGATGGAACATGGACCTAAAAAGGCACTTGAAATAAAGACACCTGGGAGTTTGATTGTCAAATTATTAAAAAAAATATATTCTTTATTGATATTTTCACATCATCTCAACAATTTGTCAGACACTAGCATGTGGTACTTTGTAACACCTAGTGAAACAGCGGGAATAGGTCCACATAAAAGCGAGAATCAAGAGAAAAAAACATTCACTGTGTATACTGCTCAGGGGGTGCTTCCTATAGCAAACGAGGCAAACAATGAATACACACTCCCTAGGGTGATGACATGCACAAAGAAACAACTAAAAACAATATACAAGGTTAACAACCAAAAGGACACAAGAACAGTCTGGTTGGTCTAGGGACGGTCTCAGGAGCACCATAGAATTAGCCATACATGGGGACAGCGGCATGGGTGTTACTGCACATTATTGTGGATGGCAGCGCTCTCCACCCCCCTGTCAGCAGGGCGGCCACCAGTGAAACATCTGGTGCAGGTATGGGCAATTGGGCCAGGTGTCTGGGACTCCCCAGAGGAGTCTCATTGTGAGTCAGCTTTGAGGTGTGTGGCACCAACAGTACCCCAAGTTATGTCAATGCTCATGCTGGGGTATCCATCTTGTCCTGTAACTTAAGTATCTAAGTATTCCAGAGTGTGACAGCACCTCCCTTCCCCCTCAGATGAGAGTTGTAGGCCATGGCTTCAGCTTCTGCGGTCCCCCATTTGTGCACCACCAGGAGCCAACAGTCAACCAGGGGTGGTTACTTTGCCTCTCAGAACATAGCAATGAGCTGTTTGAAGATGGCCAGGTCCAAATCAACAAGTCACAAGTAATGTTTGGTGCATTCCGTACACTTGTTGATTCCTAGCAAGCAAAGCACAGGGTCCGGCAGAACCTCAAATTGACCATCGCTGAGATGTGATCCATTAATTGCACCCAGACCTGCGCCAAAGGGTGGTATTCCCAAACCATGTGGAAGAAGGTTGCTTCGTGGTGGCCACACTGGGGGCACACCAGAGCCACTTTCGGGAAAATCCTATTCAGTCGATGCAGTGTGGGATACATGTGATGTAGGTAATTAACCTGTGTAAAGTTCAAGTGGGCATTATGGGAGACATGGTTCGCCTGTTTGGTCACCATCCCCTATTGCTTGGGAATCAGAATTGACGCAGGCACTCTTACCATCGCGGCTTACTGAGCAGTGCAAGATTGACATCCACAGCTTGTAAGGCAACGTACAGTACCATGATCGCCCTACAACCTAAACCATGAGTAGGTATGCACTGGAGAATGTGATGCAGGGTGGAGGCCTCACAGTCTACCACTCACATATTCCTGATCGCTAGAATGAGGGCATTGTAAGCCAAATATTGGCCAGCACCTATGCCATGTGCATCTTGCAAAGCCTACAAGGGGAACAGGTCTCAATCATTGTACAGAACCCCTACAAAGGAAATCCTAGCCTCCTGCCTAGGGGTCAGGTCATGTGCCTCCAGTAGGGCCCTCATCCCAGGCATGCTCCAAAGCACCAACTGCGGTCGGGATAACTGTACCACCATAAAAAAATACAGAAGCCACAGGAATATTATCATCTTGGTTTTGGAGACCTGACCCATAGGCAACAGCGGCAGGTGTGTCCAAAACCCCAAGGACTGGCGCATCAATGTAGGGGTTGTGCTGTGATTCCCATCCAGGAGATCTCGGTCAGAGTAAAATACATGGATCCACAGATATTGGAACGTCAAAGCAGCAAGCCGAGCTCTGGCTCCCGTGCATCCACAAGCAACTCCACCCACAAGGGGAAGATACAGGAGTTCCCCTAGTTGTCCTGGAGGCACCAAAGTGGTACAGCAGATCAAAAAGAGACAATAGCACTCTCCCAGGGTGCGGCAGGTCATTCAGAACATCATCCACATACAGCAGCGCTGCATGCCAGTGTGGCCTCACTGCCACGCCCCAGTCCTGTCCCCTTGCTCGCAGCAAGGTGGAGAGGAACTCCAAGGCAAATGCAAATGCAAAAGCCATGGGAGAAAGGGAGCAGCCCTGCTGAGTACTCTTACTGATGCCAAATTGGCACGATGTCTGACGTCCTGTTCGCACCCTGGCCCACAACGCTGTATAGGGCAACCTGACAAAGCCCAGGAACCTAGCTCCCACCCCCATGGCCTCCAAGACTAGCAGTAAGTACGACCACCCTAGGGAGTCGAAAGCTTTCTCAAAGTCTAAAGAGATTACCACTGGGAGCCCTGCGGTTCCCTCAACCACTCTTGTAACATGACATAGTCTGCACGAGGTGGCCTTGTGGGGAATTAACCCATATTGGTCTGGGTGGACCAGCGTCTGGAGCATTGGAAGTAACCGATAGGCCAGTACCTTGCTTAACATTTTTAATCAATGTTCAGCATTGACAAAGGTCAATATGAAATCACATCCAGGGGGTCTCTGCCCGGTTTGGGCAGCACCACTGTGAGGGCTTGAAGTAGGAAGTCAGGCAACCTACTTAATTGGTACACTTAGCAATATTCTGCAAGCAGCCTAAGCTTGAGGCTAGCCCTGAACATCACATAGTATTCTACCGGGAATCTGTCAGTTCCTGGAACCTTGTTGCTGGCCATCTGGTGTATCGCAGCCTGTACTTCCCCAATCTGTAGTGGGTATTCCAACTCCTGGAGCTGTAGAGGGGTCAGATGGGGAAGGGCGGCCACATAAATGTAGTCCCAGAGGCACTCCGGGGAAGTGTCTGGGGGGGTGGGGAATACAATGGCCCATATTTACCCTTTTTTGCAAATTCGGTGCAAACCTAATTACATATTTATATTTTTACGTTAGACACATCTAACATCAAAATATAGGAGTTTGCACCTTTTGTTGGATAAGTGAAGCTATCTTGCGTCAATAAGATACAAGGTAGGCATTCCCATCCAAAAAATTGTGCTATCCCCATAGCCCCATATTTATCCCCGTGCTAAAATTACACACAGGTGGGAGGTGGGGCTAAATAATGGTGCTAAACTTGCTTAGTACCATTATTTAATGCCTGGGTCAGACCAGGCATTAGGGGACCTGTGGACCCACTTCCATGATTAAACACCATGGAATTGGTCCACAGGTGCCCTCACCAAGCCCCAGGAACACTCCCACCTCCACCAGAGGGACACCAGAGGATGGGGGACCCCATCCCAGGTAAGTATTTTTTTCTATTTTTTTGTTTTTGCCATCTGGGGCCCTAACTTGGGCCCCCCTGCATGGCACAGGGTGCAATGGCCATGCCCAGGGGACACTTGTCCCCTGTGCTGGCCACTGGGGTGGTGGGCATGACTCCTGTCTTTCCTGAGACAGGAGTCAGGTTTTTGGTGGTTGTGTGCCAGGAAATGGCGCTAATCGGGTTAGAGGCACTATTTCTCCTCTAACCAGGCTAGTGTCATTTTCTAAGGCACAGCCCCTTCCTTCCCTACAGCCACCCCCACCCGGCTAGGGTCTTTTTTTTAAGACGCTAGCCCACGTTTAGTGCCGGCTTGCACCATTCAATTAATAGGGCGCCCGGCTGGCATTGTGAAATAAGGCAAGTTGGCACTAAACTTTTTGCCACTAAACTGCGCTAGCGCAATTTTGCAGTAACAAGTATATATATGGGCCAATGTCTCATGATAGCGGGGAAAGACCTCATAGATGGCCACTTGTAAGTTTACAACCTCACTGGTGGGGGAGCAAATTGCTCCAATAATGGTCCTAGCTACCGCAAAGTACAGCAACCACACCAGTGTATGGCCCGGCTTATCTCCATTCACATGATGACAAGTCAGCGAGTGCTTGTAATCAATATTAGTGAGACAGCACGTTTCCTCCCGGCACTGCCCCTGCAGCTCGCATAACCACGTGTGAGCCACTACTACTATCACTGCTTGTATCTCTGTGGTGTGCAAGCGTGACTCCAGCACCAGCACACTGCTGAGAAGGGATGCACGCTTCCCCTATGTAGTCTTGATACAATGCCCCTCATGACCACCTTCATTGCATCCCACTCTACCCTCTAAGACCCTGCAATACCATCATTCTCCATAAAGTAATGAAGTAGGTTAGTGCTAATGGTGTCCCGGTATACCATGTCTGAGAGGGCCTCAGTCCGCAGTCACCAGGTTGGGATCGGCACCCTGTCCTGCCCTCATCAAAAGGCCACCTTAAGGTGGCTGTGTTCTGATGTCGTCCAGCCTAGATATTCAGGCCCTGATTTGTGTCCCTTAGCACCCCGGTATTGCTCCCATATGTGCGCCGTATCTTAGATATAGTAGTTAGGGAAACTAGTGTCAACATTTTTGTCACTATTTTAGAGGTTTGCAGGATTAGCGTAAAAAAGCCCATTGAGGCCCAATGAAAAAATGGCAAACCTACTTTTAACGCCTGCTCTGAGCAGGCGTTAAAAATGCCGAAATGAATGAGGTAAAACAATCTTTTAGATTTCTTTGCGTCATTTTTTCGGCCCCGTTAACAGGGGGACGCCCCCTTTGCATACATTATGCCTGGTCCAGGCATAATGTGGCACAAAGGGTTACAAAAGGGCACAATGCATGCATTGCGCCACTTTATAAATTTGGCGTGGCAATTTTGGCCTCGTTGAGACAGATTAGCCTTAAATCAGCCCCTCGGAGTTCAGCGCACAAGGCCATGTAGTCAGTGTAGTGTAGTGTAGTACAGAGGATGTAGTCTATTCTGGTGTGTATCTGGTGCCCTGGAGCATAGTAAGAGTATTCCAAGCCCCCCAGCTGATCCAACCGCCATATATCATGTAGTTGAGTGGTAGATGTCCATTGTCTAAAATATCTGGTTGCCTGTATGCCCTGTGTCCCATATCAGTGCTATGTACACAATTAAAGTCCCCTTCCCATTCACCTGGGGCCTGGTGGTCTAAAGCCGGTGATAGCATACACAGAAATTCACCCTAAAGTGTATTGGGTGCATATAGAGAATTAACCAGCAGTGGGCAACCATTAAGAGCACCCTCCAGTAAGACATAGTGACCCTACCCAGAAGGTCCACCACTGTCGTATTATGGACATATGGAACCATGGGTCAATCCAAATAATTTTCTCTCTGGCATATGTAGAATAACTTGAACCAACCACCTACCCACTCCAGCGTCAAGACACCTTATCAAGCTCAGTCACAGTGAGATGCATCTCCTGGAGACAGACGATGTTTATGTGCCTACGCATATATTATATGCTAGGATGCAGGAGTCCCCATACCCCTAATGTTCCATGTTTGTATATTGTATATAGTAGCCATGTAATTTGTTATGTGCCCCCAAGCCAGTGGCAGCTAACACACCTTCAGTACATAGTTAGCCCCTCACTAAACGACCCACCTTCCCTGCCCTTTCTAGGCCTATCCCTTAATAACAGGTAACTCAGAACAGTAACTTTCACTCCCTTGGCTTCGATGCTAACAGGCATCATGCCACAATGTTCCCAACAAAACATCTGATAACTAAAACCTAAACTTAGTGCAGAATAGTCCTTATGGAAGTCTCTGGGGGTCGGGCCGAGAGGCAGATGGTAGGGAATCCATCAAGGCCACAATCTCCGTAAACCTAAGTGCAGGGCTAAATCATCCAGGTCTCCCAGTTCCAGTGGAACGTAACCACCATGCCTCTCATCAAGGGCTGTTCCCCTCATTTGCACCAGTCCAGCACAAGCACAGCATACTTCACTCACCAATTAGGAAAGAATCACTGGTCAGGCACCTCCCTCCGGGGAGACCATGTTAAAGCAATTGTGGATTGTCCATCCGATGTCACTGAATAGGGAGCCCCCACACCAGATTCATGATCAGTATCAGGCTCCAGGAACCTCAATTGATTGAGGGACACTTTTGCCACCACCTTTGCTTGTTTTTTGGAGGCCTGTTCCTTGGACGGGCAAAATTGGGGCTTGCACGGTCAGTGGCAGCGTCTTGGCCTCCCCACAGACCAACCCAGTAGGCTGCCTCCCTCTGTACTCGGCTGGTCCTGCACCCCCAGGTACACAGCCACATCCAGGCTTCCTATGGGGAGTAGAAGAAGTGAGTCTTCCCAGCATCCACCACTAAGCAGGAAAAAGAAGGGCATATGTCAGTCCCATGGTCCGAAGCTGTGTTTTAACTGCTCCAAAACGGATACCATACTTTAGGATCTCAGTGGTGTAGTCATGATACGCTGTAAAGGTGTTCCGGTTTTATACATACAGGGGTCATTGGCATGGAACAGTTGCAAAAGCAGATCCCTGTCTCTGCAGTTGAGCAAACTCATGTTCATCTGACGCAGGGGCCCTGGGATAGGGGGATGACCGGGGATGCAGTGCACCCCTCAATGGAGAAGAACTTTGGGATCCTGTTGACCATCACTGTTTGTGATAACCAATCCTCAAGGAAGAGCTCTATGTTGGGGTTATCTGCCCCCTTGTAAAAGCCCAGGAAGCAGGTACTGTTGTGCCAGGAGTACCCCCAGTGTGTCCTTTACTCTTGCCTAGAGGTCACACACCTCTGTCTGCAGTAGTTTCAGTTGATCCCGCTTGCTCACGAGTTAGGGCCACAGCCACGTCAGGGAAGACTCCACTTCATGTGTGCGTTCTGTGAACTTGATGTGCACTGCCCGCAGTAGCCCAGTTTCTATTTGGATCGACCCCAAGTTGGGTTTCCATGGTGATTTTAGAGTCCTGATGGCCTGTAGTACTTTGTCAAACATTCTAGTGTGCTTTTTTAAGGGTGCTCTCCAGTTGACAGATTAGATCCAGCAGCGCCGAGCCAGCAGCTAACATAGCCACGATCATTTTATGGGGAAGTGGTCGCCTGGAGGCCTTCATTCGAACCATACCCCAGCAACTGCTGTTCTCAGTGATCAGCCTCTACGTGGAGGTGGGAAGTGCCAGGTTCGCGAGGGCCAGCAGGGCCTCTGTGGAGCAAGTGTCCTCAAATCGTCAGACAGAGGGGTGGCAGGTCCAGCAGGCAGGATAGAAGAGGCGTGGGTGACCACAAAATTACTGCCAGGATGCAATCCAGGCAACTGGGGCTCATAATCACCGGGATAGCAGCAAGGGGGAGCACCCTGTACCATTCAGCTCATCAGCACCATCGGAGCACAACTGTCCAAGTTAGGGCACAGGCCTCTGCACTGCGATGCTTTCCAAGGATCTGCCAGCGCGGCCGTTGCCAGTCCCAGTTGAACAGACAAATCTGCAGTACCACTTCAGTCAATAATGGGGCACTTACTGACTCTATTGATTATTGATTATGTACTGGAGCTATGGTAAGAACATCCTCATTGGGATTCAAAAGGTTAATTGACCTATTTGCGTCCCCTTGTATGTATACTTATCAAGGTCAGACACAAAAAAAATGGCACCTATGTTGGTATGATTTGATATTTTTCTATGGGTTGGTTATTTCCAAATATAATAAGGGACCTAAAAAATGCATATATATATATATATATATATATATGTAATTATATATATATATGAAAAAAACACAGGTTAAATTGATGTTTAAGTTAAGTTTGGTAATGAGATCTTAGTTTACATGAAAAAGACCCTAAAAATGAAAAAAGAGGGTGTTATAGTGATGTAATAGATACATGTAGAAATGAGATAAGAACTAACATTTAAACACCTGAAAAATACCAAAAAACACCTGAAATTTGCCTGTTATATTTTATCGAATGAACTATATCCTGCACCCCATCATATACTGATTATGACCTCACATACATGTTAAATTACATCACTGATGACATTTCAAATTACATTGTCCATGATACTTACTGTTTTCACATTGCCTAATGACCCTATACCACACTGTAAAAGAAAGTAGTTAGTAAATTACCTATAATCTTATACAATATAAAGTAATATCTGTGTGCACATATGTGAATGCATACAATGGAAATAGTGTACATAAGCAGTGCATGGCAGGCCACAAGTCGCAGACAACTGTTGAGTAATGTAGAATGTAGAGGTGAGCCTCATAGATGTGGTTCCATTCACACTAGGGTTATAGGCATAGCTCTATGTTTGTATGCCATGGTGCTCAACTCAGGATTGTGTGTAGTGTATTTTACCAAACTACGGAGGACTATCCATAGAGCTTGGTAGAACGTTTCTAATCAGTGACAAATTCATGCCTGCCAACCCTTTGACATAAAATTGAGACCATGTGAATTCTTTGAGTGTGATCCTGTTGAGGTGAATAGAATACAAACTCTTTTTGGAGGGTGTTTGAGGTTTGAAAAGGGGGTGACCCCATTTAAAGTTAATTGATACATTTTGTTTGTTAGGTGGCTGAATATGAGTAAAAAGAGGGTAACATCAGCCAAAGGTGGCTGACTAGACAGATATACAATGTGTCCAGCATGTGTTCAAAGGTTATGTCTATTATTACTTAACTGGTGAAACTTGGCCTTAGTTGCAGCTTGTTCAATTATTTCAAGTCCATATATTCTATAGGAGGCTGTCGCTATGACTGGATTTTGTCATTAATAATGTTATCAATTATGTCATTTGAGATGTCATCAATTATGTCACTTAGCATAACATGAGTGATGCAATATCTGAGGTCATAAGCAGTGTGCGATAGGGCACAAGTTATAGTTAGTTCAGTGCACTATAGCCATAGTAAACGATAATTGAAGCAAATTGCAGGTGTTTTTTTATCTCATTTCAACACTAACTATAACATCACTTTAAACGTTGTAATGTCCAATGAATAGCTAGTTCTTTTTTAATATGGGCTTTTTTTCAAATTTCTTTTTTTATTTAATTCAGAGTTGAGTATACATGCAACCCTAATGGGAAACCTGTAGGGAACACTCTCACTGTGCATGGCCTTCAGCAGTGCGCAGTGAGGTTTGGCTAGAGGGCTTGGCCCTAAACCAGGCCATGCATCAAACCCCGCCATAGGTGCCCATCCCCCCTGCTGAGCATGGACTTCATCTGTGTGGAGTGGGGGTTGACCACACAACCTGGCTTCCAGCCAGACCCTGCCTCCAACTCTTGCAGCTGCACAATCCTCCCACCACCACAAAATTCCCCAGCTGTGCACAGCTTTCAACCATGAACACTGAAGTGATGGGAGAGGCCAGGCTTTGCACCCAACCCCAGTAAAAACATTCAACCTCCTCTGGACATCCATCCCCACCACTGTATACATCCTTCCTTGTAGTGCTGCAGTGGGTTGGCAGTGCACCCAATCCTCTGGAGGCACCAGGGTTCCATGGCCATCCAACCTTTTCTTAGATGTGCAGTTTACAGGTTATCCCAGGTGGAATCATTCCCCTCCACACTGAGGATCGCCAGACAGACTTGCTTCTGGCCAGGAAGCTTTTCCTAAGCTGCGCTTGTAGGCTCAGCTTCACTGCTACCACTGGACCTTCTTACGGACCACCCACAAAGGTACTTGTTTCTTGGGTGTTGCTTTCTGATGCAGGTGTAAGAAACTGCAAAATTGATCCCTATTCATCCTTACTGGAGGGTCACTACCCACTTATTGCTTCATGGGAACCAAACCCGGTTTGCATGTTGCGGTGCACTCTCATTATTGCTCGCATCATTGATAGATCCTCCGGCATCCCATTGCCTCAGGCAAACCATTTTACTGAATATTGCCTCTACCTTGAAATTACCAGTCTTGCTAGGATCTCCTTCCCATTGTCTCTCAGCCTCATCTCTAGATACGAGATTCGCGATCTATGTTGCACTCTGTATTCTTCTTTTGTCCTGATGACCCTGGAACCACTTTAAGGGTCAAACACGGTCAACAGCTTGTAGTGAAAAAAACTGTATGGAATTTTATTGGCTGTCTAGGAAAGCTGAACTTTTGAACTTTATTTTTTACTTAAATTTAGGATGTGTTCCACTGGATTAAAGCTTTAAAAAAAAGGTTCCCGTCTTTTTTAAATCTCTCACCATTTTTAATTGATCATGATTATCAGTCTGTTTTGTTTTATGTTTATTTCAATTCCACTGTGAGATCACCCACTTCACAGAGCAGTACCTTTAGGTTCTTGGAACATTATTTTAAACATTTCTAATGTCTTGTTTGCATATATCTCTATAATGTTAGCAATTTCTACATGCATTTGGTCTACCTGTGATAATGTACCTTATATAAGCAATTTTGCAGGAAATAGGGGTAATTACTACCACATAATTGTTAAACAACTGTGTTTATCATTGTTACCTGGTCAAACACTTTTTTTTTCACAATCTCCCCCGGAGGGCACACTCCCACCCCCTGGATCATGACCTTTGGCCAAGCACAGAAGAGGACAGGCCACAGGACCTAGACTCCAGCGACTGCTCCTTAGGCACCCAAACACTCATGTGTACCTAGCCCTCCAGGGGAATGCAACCCCCCCCCCCCCAATTGCACAGAGTCTTCAGTAATGTGCAGTGGTGGGTTGGCCCTGCGCCCTTTCTACTGCAGGAAGCCAACCCCCACTGCAGACAACCTAAGGCCTGCAGAATGGTTGGCTCCTGGGTCTTGGCTCTGACCAGGCCCTTGTATCAGAGCGGTGGCCACTTTTTTTCATCTTATGACCCCTTATGTGACTTTTAAACATTTTCAGGACTGTAATGTCAGCCACAACATTTCCAATGGCGTAGCAGCACCCCAATCAGATCATTCAGTACTGCAGCAGAGGTAATAGTACCATGGTACCTAATTTGTCAATGGGATAATAAAGCTCTCTCAGCCAATAAGAATAGCCTATTTTTTAATTTGAGTTATACCTAATCTTGTCTGATGGTTAAGCCCTTCTGCCTGTTGGACTTGGCCCTCTCGGCAGGGTCACCAACAAACGTTTTTCCTTCAGCCCTCATGGTGTCTGAATTTCTATTTTTTGGTATAAGGAATCTGTGTCCTTTACCAATGCTAACCAGTGATAAAATGCTTGTGCTCTCCCCTTAAAACATAATACAATTGGCGTACTGCTGATTGACATATTTAATTTACTTATAAATCCTAGTATATGGTTCAATACATAGATGCTACAAGTGGTTTGCAGCACTCACTACACCACTACTTAAGAAGCACTTGAAACATGCCTCAGGCCTACTATTGCAGCTTGTAGTGCAGTTTTAAACTGCCATTTCAACCTGGCACAATAAACTTTTGCTGAGCTTTAACTTTAACCTGCTTTTTTGATACATACATGTAGATCCTAAAACATGTACATGTAGGCCCCTACACATATACTATATTAGCCCATAGGACAGGATGCATTGCATTTAAGAAGTAGGACATGTGTTTTTATGTTTTACATCTATCGGTTATTCATTTTTCACTAGTGTAAAACCTATTTCTCCTATTAGATAATATTGGGTTACCTCATTACATTTAATAAGTGCTAACTATTGACTGGGAGCAGGTAGAAATGGCAAGTCTGGACTCAAATTAATTGTAATTTTAAATCCTCTTTAATGGTAAAGTTATATGTTAGATTACAATTTTGGAAATACCGCTTTCAGAAAGTTGGCATTTTCCTATTCAAAAGTTTCTAAGGCCTCTTAGGAGTTTCCAGCTGCCTGGGTCTGTTATTGGCTCCCCCATTAGGACCACATATTGGGCCCAGACAGTGAACAGTCGAGGACAAGCTGTAGGCTGGATGGTCCATCCCAGCAGGATGGTTGGGAACAGAGCTGTTCCCAAACCTATTTACCTTTCATAGTGCTTGCCTCCATCACACACAAAGAAACCTGACACACATTTTTTGTCATGCCAGACTTATAGGAGCCTTGGCAGGGGAAGGAAAGAAAGTTTTTGAACCTGATGTGGGGGGTAACCTAGAAAATTACCCCTCTTCTAAAGATGGCATCGGGAATAAATATTGAACCTCCTGAGCCTCTCTTAAGTATTCTCCTGGACTTGTGAACATTACGGAACAAGGACTACCTTAGTCCCCAGAGGACTGCCTTGCTGCTTAAGGCCTGCATTGTTCCCAAGAGTACTGCCCTGCTGCTTTAGGCCTGCCCTGTTTCCTTTGAAAGAAGACTATTTTTTATTGTATAGTTTTGCAGTATTAATATAGCACTTACTACCCCTTTATGGGTCGCTGAAGCAAATGCCAACATGAGCAGCATGCTACACCATGAAGGGTGTGTGGTTTGGAAGGATGTTATTTTTGTTTTAATCCTCTGTTGAAGGTGTCTCCATGTTCTGCGTGATGACTACCAAGGTGCGTTATCGTGTTAGGGGACGCAGTGCATAGCAGTGTGTTAGATGATGATGTATAAGAGATGGATGCACACTGTTATGGTTTTCAGTATGCTGTTACCTTTTAACTACTCAGCCTCTGCATTTTCGATCATTGTATTCCATATGATATAGTATGCTGAGCTGGTTACTGCACTGGGATGCCCAATTGTAGATTTTGTGTATAGTTGTGGTCCTGAGCTGGTGAGGTTGAAGTGAGAGAGAAGTTGAAGGATCTGTAGGGATGTGTATCTTTATAATCATCCCATATCTGAATGTCGAAGTGAGATGTGAATAAGAGGTCAGAGTATATAGATATTTGGGAGTTGAGTGAACCGACTATATTACAGTCCTCCAAAACCTGTCTAGTAATATGGGACAAATCTCTTCAGTTATTCCACACTTGTTAATTTATTGATGTTTGTTTTTTTGGCTGTACAGTGCTGGTGATGCACAACCCTCACAGGAGATATATATTATGTGACTTTAATAAGCGTACGTTACATTTTGTTGCTGAATGCTCTGCATCATAGTTTTAGTATTATTGTGGGCCATAATAGTTATATATGGAAGTACCGAACTGAATTATGTCCCTGTAAACATTGGTCACTCATTTTCTTTTTACTTGCATAGTAAAAGCAGTTTTTTGGTTGAGTGGTTTGCAATTTGTGGATTGTAAGCTGAGGATTATGCTTGAGGGTGTGAGGACCTGCTCTGTTCATCCCAGGCAACCTAAGTGACTCCAAGGTTCAGTTGGCTGACCTCCTGTTCAGATCTACAGGGGCACAACTTGCTCCAGAGGCGCCCTTGCAACTGTCCAGCTGACCTGATGCAACTGGACCTGCCTTGACCTGCAACTGGGCTTGCCTGGGTGCTGCTGGCCTCTGCTAGAGTGTGTCCCTGATCCCAAAGAAGTGCCTCCCCAGGACCTGGACCCTTGGCTGGCATCAGAGTGCACTTCTCCACAAGAAAATGAGAAATCCTGACAGCTCGGACTCTTCATGATGGACTTTGAGAAGGTAACATTTTCAGCAGGTCTAATTTGGTCCCTGTATCTGGTCCACACTCCAGCCAACTTGTGACTTTGCAGCAGTTCAGAACGACCAGATGATTGTGATTGGTGCTTTGTGCTTTTAGGGGCTACACCTACCTGAACTTTGTTAATTGCATACATCCAGTACTACTGTTTGGATTTTTTCTGTTTTCATGTCATTTTACTTTTCAAAACGTCCTATACTTTCTAAATTGGTTTGGCATTTTTCTTGTAAAGTGTTTCACTTTATTTCTGTTTGTGTACTGCGTAAATACTTTATGCAGCACCTCTTTGTTAAGCCTGACTTCTTTTGTGCCAAGCTACCAGAGGGTTAAGTACAGGTTAAGGTAGTGATTTTCATGGTTCACCCTGACAAGGATTGTGGTTGTTGCTTGAGTAGGTTTTCATATCCTCTCAAGCAATAATTCAATTTCTTATAGTGCCTAACCCAAGTGTCTCTATGAATGCTAATTTCTCAAAAAAGGGCTTAATATCTTTATACCATATCACTTAAAACACGCTTTCTCAGTAAAGTTATAACATTTTGACACATTTGGTTGTGATTCCTGTCAGCTATTTTTTTTCTGTATCAGAGAGGAAATCTCCCCCTCTGAGCTAATATGAGAAATCACAATTTTGAGACCCCCCTTTTTCTTGGTCCACACTCAACAGTATGGCTCAAAACTTTCAACGAAGGATCTAGGTTGGATGAGCAGTTTTTTAGAGCGTTTCATGCAGATTTGTCAAATGGCACCAAAGTTATTGAGAAAACAAAACATATGCGTTCTAAGGCAACTAACCTATCTATAGCTACAACATTGCAACCACATATTATACTTGATGAAAATTGATGCAATAGTTTTGTGATAGTTTTGGGAAATTTCTGCTTCATTGTGTTTTATGAAGAAGCTTGTGTTAAAATTGTTCTCAAAACGTGACTTCAAAAAGTACAGTTTAAATTATAAAATTCTTGGCAAATTTTCTTCAAATTTCACCTTTATAGGTGCATATACATTCCATGAGGCTGTTTACGATTTGGTAAACTTTGTCAAAGACTTCTAAAGTTATTGCAAAAAACTGCTTACTCTGAATTCCCTATGAAGATTTAATTGTAACATTAGCATTAGTAAAGGTATTTGTAGCACTATAAAAGTTATGTGCATTTGTGTGCATGTGTGTATAAAGGCTACATTACTGGTTATTTATATTGCTTCAAACAATATCAGTTGAAGCACCTTACCATAATGTTGCCGGTTACGATGAGCTACACAATGTTACACAACCCAATCGATTACTCATGCAACTTTGACATGGCTGTAGCATCCTCCCCAGCCTGGGTACCCACCCCTAACTACGCCACACAGGCGTAGCTATATTACATGTCTTTATTTGTCTGCGTGTAACCGTAAACTCAACACTCTAAACCTGCATTCACTTCACCACTTTCTAACACTTACATCACTGCTTTACAGAGTTCTGCAAGAGCCAAAAGGGTTCCATCATTCATTCTCACACCACACTACATCTCCCCCACTGTTAGATATAAAATTACAATTTTTTACAAACATATACACAATCATAGATTTTCGATAAGCCTTTTGGGCACTTTTGATTACTCATCCTTATTGTGTCTTCCGAAACTGGGAATTGTCAATAGGAGTGTCCGTAATCAACGGAGGCGAAGCAGGAACAGCAGTTTCGGGGTTTCCAATTGTACTTTCTAAACAAGTCTCACAATTGACATCAGTATCTGACGAGTGTCTGAAATACCAGGAATCTCACATAATGGATTTCCCAGGACATTATGAAGTCACCGTGTGCCCTCTGATGGTTACGACATGGAATGGCTTGCATCAAAGGGAGCATCAGACTTGCATTTTCTCTGCTGACTGATGAGCACTTAATCTCCTCTTGTGAAGATAATGTATTTTGCATGACATCTCTTGTTTGCATAGGCATTCATTTTCTTTTTATGATCCAAGTCCTTTTTGTGGGTTTCTTCCTCAGTTCCTGATCTGGTGTTGGTCCATTAAGTTAACTTGGTTGTCATTGCTCTCTCAAACATCAACGTTGCTGGGCTTTCACCTGAGGTCTAGTGAGGAATCGAATGGTAAGCTTGTAGGGTACAATTGAAGACAGTCTTGAGGTTGAGTTTTTCTAATATAACAGCTTTCTATAATGTACTCATAAAAATTCAACAAGGCTATTAGCCTGTGGTCAAAGAGGTGTTCTCTTCTGATGCTTTACATTACGCAAATTGAAAAAGTCTCTAAATTCTTAACTGTTGAAAGGTGGAGCATTGTCAGATTTCAAAATCTCAGGAATCCCCTATGTCGCAAAGATGCCCTCTAATCTCTTAATGACTCTTTCCTAAGTGATAGATAAGAGATCTGTATTAACACAAAACTGGAGTATTCATCCACACTCACCATCAGGTGATGTCCATTGTCAAGTGGACCAAAAAAGGCAAGAGCAATTTTTTCCCATGTATGCTTTGACAACTCTGACATGTTTAAAGGGTGTTGAGTGGTTTTCGATGACAGGCAGTTGCATAAATGACAAGCCTTTAACTCTCCTTCAACTCTTTCACCAGGATGAGGAAACAAAACCCGACCTCAAAGAGCTTGTTTTGTGACGATTCCACAATGTCCTTCACGGGCCACTTCAATTATTTGTTGTCACAGCCTTTCTGGAATGACAATTCGCAAACTCCTCAGGATAATGCCTTCTTGTGTCACGGACTGGTCATTTTTGATATTTGTGAATTTCTGGTATTCATGTCACTAGTAAGAGGTTGATTATGTTGGCTTCATGACTGATGGGTAGTAATGTCTTTCAGTTTTAACATGTCACTAGCTTGAATCATGGCAGTGACAATTTTTCCAATGAAATGGCAACAGGTGTATTTGATTTCACAATGACAGTTATGTAGGCTTCAGCTGTCTTAAAAGGGTTACCTTGACACTTTGAAGGCACACTGAAGATGTAGTCGGCAGGATTTTGATGATACAAAATTGTGTAGTTGTACCCAACGATCAGTTTGTGGAGGCATCTTGGCCACTAGATCGACAAAGATGGGCAGCAATACTTGATGATCTGTCACAAGCGTAAAAGGTTTTTCATACAGGAGCATGTGGAAATATTCACAAGCCCATACCATTACTAAACTCTTTTTTTCAGGTTGTGAATCAGCACGTTCAGTCTGGGACAAACTTTTGCTTGCATATGCCACACTATGGCTCTGAGCATTTTGGTGTCCGCTGTGCTGTGCAAGGATTGCGCCTAACCCGACCAGACAAGCATCAAAAACAACTTCTCTATGTAGCTTTGGATCAAAATATGCCATTCAGTAGCATTTTCAGAAGCTTGTTTGATTCTTTTAAAGCTTTGCTCACATTTATGTGACCAGTGAAATGAAACATTATTTTTCATCATCTCCCTCAATTGAGCACCCACAGAGGGGAAGCCTTGTAGATATTATATATATATATATATATATATATATCAATATAAATTGGCAGAAAGATTAATGGGAATAGGTCCTTCCCTGAAGCTGGCACTGACATGCAACAGAGTGCGCCTTTTCATGTGGACCTTGTGGAGTGATAATATATATATGGAACAGTAACTGGTCATGCCAAGGAATGAGCATAATATGGAAACATCGTGTGGAGGACTGGCACATCAAACCAGCATCAACAAGTAAACAACACACTTACTTGAGACCTTTAGTGTGCGTCTTCTGTGTAGCTTTCAAGGCCAAAATGTAATTGTTGTAGCTGAAAGCATTCATAACAAGCTGTATGATACGGCTAATGACTAAGCATGAGTAAAAAACTACGCTCCACTGGCGGAGTTTAGGGAATTCGACAACTCTGTGTTCCGCGGAAAACTCAAGAGTTACCATTAGACTCTGCACTCTGCAATGTATCAGAGTTTTTTTCAGTTTTTTTTCCCCATTGGACAGCGCTTAATGTAGCACCACGCCAGCAACTTCTGGTGCGTCTTTTGTTATGTAGGCGAGCATGAGTGAGCCCTATTGACCTATGCTGCAACCTGGCGAAGCTGAAGCAGCTAAAATCTACAACTTCGGGTTAAAAATCTTCTCTAATCAACCGTTTGCGTTGATTGATTTGTGTCAAGTGTACTTTTAATTTTTCTTTCAACAACAGGAAGTGCCTCAAAGATTCCAACTTCCTGTTCCTGTCCTGCAGGCTCCTCCCAGTGCTTTGTCCCTCTCCTGGTAACTTTTTTATTGGATTTCAAGCTGGAAGGATCACTTTCTTTGTCTCCTGGATGTATCATTGGATTTAAGAACTTTGCTGTACTAGATTTCACACGTAATTTAAAAAAAGATTTGTATAAGGGTGTTGTCCAACTTGTTTTTTGATAATCGGCATGCACCTGGATTTATCTGTACCCTTATTCAATTTTTAAAATGTATTGTGGTGGGTGGCATGCATTTGGGGCCTAGTTATAGTTTTACTTGTAATTTTATTTCTATAAAGAAAAAATGTTTGAGTTCACTACATTTCCTCCATGTTTTGTTCTGTAAATTTACAATATTCATTTAATTGACTGTGTTGATGTTAACTTAAGTGGCCTAGTCTGCTAATGGAATAGACCTCCCAGCTGTAGGCCAAGTACTAGTCATTGGTGCATGATAAAATAACTCTTTGTGTTGTCTGTTGAACTGAAACACCATGGATGGCATAGGATTAAACATAATAAAATGTTGTTTCGCGGTATTTCATTTTTTTTCCCCTGCAAACAGTGTAGTTTTGGGGTAATAGTGCTTGATGCTTTTGTACGATGTGCGTTGTAAAATTTTTAGCCCCTTTAATTTTTGTTTTTGGAATTATTGACTTAATGCTGTTTTTTTCTCCTGCACTAGTGCCTTCTTTGTCTCGCCAGTGCGTTGTTATAGGCCGCCATTTATCTTTGTTCACCATGCCATGTGGCCAAGAGCCCTTTTTGTATAGCCAATTATAGGCCTATACTCATATGTGTTTTTTGTTTTCTATTCACCCTGCTTGTTGTTTGACCATGTGGCTGGTGGCCATTTTGTGTAGTAGGCCTGCATGTGTTCTTCTTTGTTGTGGTGGCTATGCCTCCCTGCTGGTTGTTGTTTGACCATGTGACTGGCTGCCATTTTGTGTGTTATTCAGGCCTAGTAGGTCAATGATTATTACTAAATGTACTGTATGAGCCGTGTTTAATATTTTATTACATGCTTTTTTTAACTTTTCACCTCCACCACTCCTTGCCCACCAAACCCATGTGGTTTTTCACTGTAGTCCCCTTCCCCTAGTACATCAGCAATTGATTTCTAATTTTCAAAACATTTACTGATCCTTCTTGCATGTTTGCCTTTATGTGCATAAAGAGAAAGAAACATCACCCACAGTACTGCCAGACAGAAGGCCTGTGCATGACGTGACGTGTGACCACACTCATGACCACATGGACATCTCTTCAATTGTGAAGCTAAGTGCTTCTGCCAACTGACAGCTTCAATATGCCCCCCAAAAAAGCTGCTACCAAGAAAGCAGACAGTGATAAGAAGAAGCTTCCCACCAACACCCCAGGCTTTATTTGGGCCAAAGTGTGTCCCTGCCGCACCAGCCTCTGGAAAGCAAGCTGGAAGCAGCACTCCTGCATCAGCAGCTCCATTTCAAAATAGGCCCAAGCCCATGTCTGGCACAGACGCAGCCTCTCAAATCACAGGCACACCAACGAGCAGTGATGTTGAATTGGACTTATCTCTTTCTCAAGGTAGTACCCAATTCTTGCCAGAAACTCAGTCCACTGGACAACAACAGCCGCAGGAAGCAATAGCAGTTCCTCCCAAAAGTAGGAGCACATCAGAATGTTGATCGTCATTACGAGGAAGCCGAAGAAGCATCTCTTTCACAAGATCCACTGTCTTGCAGATCTCTGCCATCTTCTTCTTCACGCACCCTTTCTGATGATCAAGACTCCACTTGGATGCCACCTAAGTCTGACACATGCCAGGAGAGGCAAGGAGTGAAAAGGAAGGTTCCTGAAGAGAGTTATGGATGAAGAAGAAGAGGATGACAAGCCTGACAATGAGCCAGTCATCATGGATGTTAGCCCAGACCCAGTGGAGTTAAACATTACCCCACCTTCTCAACCTGCTGCGAGGGATGTGGCACAGATACCACTACCTCCACCTCCCCCAGCTTCGATATTTACAAGGCCCCAGATGCGACCTACATCCACAGCCATCTCAGTAGAAGAAGGCAATGCAGAGAGGCAAAGTCATCAAAACAACATTCACCTACAGCCACGTCTTCAGACATTGGCAGTGGCCTCAGTGTTAGAAAGTTGATCTTCCAAGTTTGGGACTTCTTTAAAGTTCGTAAAAAGGAGCCAAACATTGCCGAGCAAGTGGTAGTCGGGGTAAGCTTGGTACAAACTATGAAACTGGAGGCCAAACAACCCATTTGAGAAAGCACCACACAATCCGCTGAGAGGCGCAGCTTAGTGGCCAAAAATCCTGCAAGTGGTGTTGGTGAAGTTGTTGAATGCAGGGAATCTGATCCGTTCATGGTGGAAGGTGAAGGTGAAGAAGAGGGTGACATTTTCATTACACAAATCAGCCCTGCCTCCAGCAGTGCAGTAGTATTGTCGCCCACATCAGCAACACTCAGAGTCAGGTCAAAACACCAAGGCATGAACATCAGTGGCTGCCCCCCCTGAGACGCACACAGAGCCTACAACCACCTTCTTCTTTGAAGTCACCTTCCAGTAGTAGCAGTAAAGGAAAAAATCCAGGCTACTTGTACTGCCATGTTTAGGCAGGAAGGTCAGTAGGAACGCAACCACCCAACGGCACGTTTGTACAATGGAAGCTGACTAAAATGTTAGATTTGGACCGCCTTTCTTTTTTATTTGGTGAAGAAGTGGGTTTTCTAGAATTTGTGGAGGCCATCAGCCCGAAACAGAAGCTTCCAACAGGACCTTTTTTGCCAGACCTGCTGTTCCAGTGCTGCATCACAATGTGCTAGAATTGGTTGGACAAGCTTTACAGCAGAGTGCTGTCCTCACAGTCTACCTGACGACAGACATGTGGACCAGTTGCCAAGCCACTGATTACATGTGCATCACTGCACACTGGATCTCTTTAGTGGGGTTATAGAAATGATATCCACAGGTGTTGATACAGCTGAAATTTTTAATGGTGCTCGGAAGCATGCAACAGTAGCTATGTTTGCATTGGAGAAATCACATACAGCTGCAAACATCTTGGATGACTTTAACAACAAGGTCTTTGAATGGCTGCGCTCCAGTGGGCTTAACATCGGATTTGTTGCCACAGACAATGGCAGTAACATAGTTAAGGTCATGTCAGATGGCGGCTATTTCCTGTGTTTGGCGCACTGCATAAACATCATTGTACAAGGACTTTTTCGAAACACAACCCAGAGTCAGCAAAAGAACCTGCACTCATTTTAGCCATTCCTTTAAAGCCTGCAAGCTGTTAAGGATTATCCAGTGTGATAATAGAATGCCAGGCCTCATACTGGAGGTGCCAACATGTTGGAATTGTATTTATTACATGTTGCAATGTCTGTTTGAGCAGTACAGACCGATCAATAAACACATCATACAAAGATGAGATTCAACTGTAAAAAGCATGATCATTGAGATGGACCAGGGGCCTGGTCAAATAGATGCTGCTTCCTTTTGAAATTTTCACAGGGGAAGTCAGATAGGAGGACTGTACCATGCACCTAGATATCCCCTTGGTGCATATGCTGCAGAAACAGCTAAAGAAGGTTCTGGAACGTACGCAGGTGTGGATGAAAAATCAGATAGGCAGGAGATAGTGGAGAGCTTAATCCTTTGCTTAGCTGTTAATACAAGGCTGCAAAGAAACATTGTGTCATCCAAATATTAAATCTGTGCCACAATTCTTAACCCACAGTACAAACAATTAATGGCCACTTTCATTCCTTTTTCAGAGCGGGATGTTTTAACCTACAAGACGTGGATTGCTGAGACCTAGAAATAGAGCGGCTGGAAATTAGAGGCCTACTCATGGACAGAAGTTCTGGGGTGCAGCCTACAACTTCCATAGAGCCTACGGACAGCGCTGTTGGCTCGCATTAGCCATAATCAATACCAGCAACAACAACAGGAGCAGGAGCAGCTGACCCAAAATCTGCATTTGATTGGTTTCTAAACACAGGGCTTAAGTCCAGTTCAGAGGCAAAGGCAAAAGAGGTTGAGCAAGGTGGAACACCAATGACTATTAAGAAGTTGGTTCAGGCCTACCTGTATGACCCAACGGAGGTCTATCTGGATCAAAACCCCATTGGTGTATTGGTATGGGAAGAAACGCCAATGGCCAGTACTCAGCAGGCTGGCAAAAAAGTATCTGGCTTGCCCTGTAGCCGGTGTGTAAGCAGAGCGTGTGTTCAGTGCAGGGGGTGCGGTTGTCACAGAGAGGACCAGTCTCTCACCCCAAAACGTAGAGCGATTGACCATGATCAAAATGAAACAGCACTTTATACCACCAAATTACAGCATACCTGAAGTACAACAGGAGGTGGATGGGGATGATTGGTCAGACTCAGGTCATGGTAGTGTGTTAGCTGACCAACTTCATCTGGGCAAACCACCTAAGTTTGAGGATGAACTCTACTTCCCGGACTAGACCTGGGGCACCATAGAACTTTCTACTTTCTTCTATTGATGCACTAATTTGAGAAAAAAAGAATATAGCTAGATGGGGGAACTTTATTATTTTATATTGTTTGTTTCTGTCTAAATGACTAATGATCTGAACAGTTTTAGGCACATGTATGGCCGGATTTGAGTTGGACCAGTGTACTTTCAAGAAACCCTCAAACCTTCCCAAATCACTTAAAGGAGATTTGAGAGCCAATGCATTCCTCTATTATTTGCTTATTCTTCATTTTTGTCCCCTAGCAGGACTGCCCCAGATATTTGATTTACAACTTACTGGCCAATGTGTGTTTTTTTCGTGAATCAAAGAGGATCAGCAAGGTGCCACTATGCTTGATTGGATCAGGTAAGTGAAGCTATATGCCCAGAGTGATATAAGGGATACTTGTTTCAATGTTGAGATGGTTTGTGTGACTCATGTCTAGTGGTGGCAGATAGTGAGAGTGGGTGTTTAATTATATTATTACTTTTGCTTGTGTTTGTGTTGTGATTGAATAATTATGTTGGTGGCATAATAATGGCTAATAATTTTTTTTCTGAAGGTGATTTTTTTTCCTTCCCCTTTGACACTTAGCAAAATTTGTTTGCCAACGTTTTCACACTGCTTTGGTTTCTGGGGCTTTGTTTTCTGGTTCACATTTTTCAAAGAAGTCCCAACCAGTCCATTTAGCTAACAAACTAAAATCTAGTCCAGAAAAAAAAACTACTCAATGTTTCTCTTGTTGTTAACTATGCGCTACAGGCCACTCTATCTCAATTGGGTGTGAATTGACAACTTAAACAAGTGCCAGAAGAAGGAAGTTATCAACTTCATAGAAACCACCATATATGATGATCCATCTAAGAGGCCTACTCCAATCTGTTGACTGGTGGTGTTTGGTGCGTTGATTACCTAATTTGTAAAATGCAATGCTTCTGCGTGTGTCCGCTGGCAGGCTCAAAATTGAAACACTGTGGTTGGGTGAGGGGCCTGTTGTATGTAACTGTAGGAGACAGACATGTGATGGATGATGTCACATTATGCATGTGCTCTAGGCTAAATGTTATGATGATCATGACAGTTACGAGTTTGATCATCCCGATACATGCAGCCACTTGTCTCAGATTGTTGTTTTTTTTAATTGCTCTCACATATTTGATTGCACATCAGTCATAAAATGAATGAACGCAACAGTCTTTGCTCTTGCTCTGCCACCTCTGAGTCCTCTTGGTACACTACTCCTCATGAAGCTTACCTTCCATTCAATCCTTCTTGATTCTACGATATCATGATAATCATTTCTGTTTTACAATTTGCAGCCTTCTCTTTTCCTGGACTGTAACACTCATACTTACCTTACCAGACCGCTCCAGGCAGGCACTCAAGAAGATTGACGGGACAATCCAAGAAGAATGGAGATGCTCTACCGAATTTAGCAATACAGACTAGTATTTTTTTTTTTCTTTCAATAATCTTTTTTAGAACTGTGTGTGTTAGCTTCACCCCAAGATTAATTATATGTACTATTTTGCAAACGTAGGCGACCAAACATTTTTAGGTATATAACAACTTGGGTCTCACTGGAGCTGATGGAATGTAAAGTTATTTTTGTCGTACATATCCATTTTTTCTATTCCTCCCACAACAGGCTGCTGATCATTTCCCAGATGAACATTGTCTTTGTATAGTATTTGCCTTTTTGTCATACCTTTTCCCAAATCCCATTCCCATCCATTCATCAAATCCCTAACCCCATTCCCCTGGGCTGTGTGATTTTCTGAGGTGTTACTTAATAATTTACACCATTTATTAATCAGATACTTGGTGAGGCAGATGTGGTGGAAGCAACCCCAATTCAGTGTGCAGGATCATCATTTGAGTTCACCTAGGTGGAGTGGGACCTCGCTTCTGATGCCTTCACTGTTAGTGTGCTAGCATGCTACTACTACTGCATCAACATGGTACCTTGAGAAACCATGCAGACCTTGCGTCATCTATTGAGGTAAGAGAATTATGGTGCATTGTTGTACTTTTAGTTTAGGCAATATAATTGGCAATGGAAAATCTCTCCACCCTACTCCTATGGGTCAAATTTTGCGGAAAGCACTGCATTGACTATGAGAGTATTAGGACAAGGGCACCTAAGTGCATAAATCATTTTTATACACTATCAGCAGATTTGAAAAACATGCTGCATAAAGGCAGCAGTGTGAAGTAAAACATCCCAAAAAAGATTTTAGGCATAAACAACTGCAAATAAATATTTATTCTCCCCCATCCCCAACAAAAAGAATACAAATCCACCCCTTTCACCCACAATTGGCCCTCCCCTATCCACAGAAAATTGTCCCTTTCCCCAACCAATGTCCCCAAAAAACTGTCAAATTGTCCATATGACACAAAACAAAGTAGAAAGTCCCAAGCACAAAAACCCATTCCCGCCCTCTCAGCCCACATGTCCCACCCACCAAAATCAAATGTTAGGAAAGGAGCAGAAGAGGGCACTAAAGCCGGGCCAGGATTCGTCTGAGGAGCCCTGCAATGGGGGCCTGATGGGCCTCTAATAGCGCCAGCCTTCGGAGGACCTGGTGTTGGGGCGGCATCAGGGATGGTATGGCGGCAGGTGGCTGCCTTGGAACTGCAGCACTGGTGTTGATGGACTGGACGATCTGGGGCCCTGAGTATTGGCAGCTACTGCTGCTGCTGCCTCTTCCGCGAGGACCACCAGCTGCTGGTACTCTCCCAGTATGCCCTCCAGCTTCTGCCACTGCAGCCGGGCTGCTATTTCCTGCAGTGATGGTAGAACGGCAGGAATAGCGACATCAAAAAAGAAAAAAGACAAATTGTAAACAATGCTCTGAGCAAAACACTTGTTTAAAATCATGTAGTGTAGTGGCACCGAGCAGTACATTTGTTGGTCACCTCAGGCCATTCAATTTTAAGGTTATTAGAATCACAGCCATTATACACTATGGAGTTCAAGTACTCTTCTCTCTCCTGTTGTGCTAAATTAATGGTGGCATTGCTAGCTCAGTTGGCTCCCTAGTCGCACTCGTTACTGTCTGCAACTGCTGCAGCTGTAATAGAAAATTATGTTATGCCAATGGCCCTGTTCTTCTTTGTACCCGGACTACAAAGCTGATGAATATTAAGAATTTTAAGTATAATAAAATCAATCATCCAGATATCCTGTCTGCCATAAGTAGACAGTATAAAAGTGGTGCACTGTAGTACAGGGAAAGGATAAAAGAATATCATACGTATATAGATTTTGTTTGGCGCAACTGTCACAGACTATCCCATTCAGGAAAATCAAGACACTTTCTTAGTACCACTTTACTCACTGTCCTGATGACCCTACTCCACCACACTTTGTAATAACTATTTTATTTTACAAAAAAATTGATTTGTTTTGCAGTAAGGAAAGGATTCTTCTTAATTTAGTCAACTGCAGGGTAAAGTAGAAGGGATTATGATAGGTAGGTAGAGTATACAATTTACTGATCAATCTATTTCTCATTGTCATCATGTGCCTAAGGTTTGGCTAGTACTGTGACTCACTGTGGTTGGCAAATATTGAAAGGGAAACCTTTGAACAGAAGCGAATCTGTTATGGAAGCCATAATGCATTATATTGATATCACTTGGCTAGAAAAATGTGGCACAAGCAAAGACTGGATTTTTCAAAGTATTCAGAAGTCTGGGACAGAACTTAAGAAAGATTAAAGGAATGAAGTATTAGGAAGCGACTGACCCAAGGGAAACACACCTTGTTTTTGCATTGCCATGCATTGAAAAGTGTTGACACATTAACTTAACTTAAGCAGACAGATGCACATTGCACACCCATAGCCTTTCACACACTGGGCTGGCATCCCTTCACCCGTATACCTTTCATCCATCCTTCACCTATCCATGCATCGTATAATCTTCATCACCCACCTATCTGATTATTAATGAACTGCTAACGCATCCCTTTATGACAAATTATTACACATTAGGACTCGTTTTAGGCCAATGAATCTTTTGACCCTGTTGAGAGACACCTTAGGACGAGATAGCTAATCAACATGTCAATCAATACGTCAATAATATCATCAATATTTATCACAATAATGCATTTAACTTTAGTCAAAGACATCAATTAAACTCAAGACACCACCATGACCTTGCAGTCATGAATAACCACACCAGTTTAGTATGAATTTAGTGATATTTATTCCCTATTAATTACAATACTACTAGCAAATTTATTAGTCTCAAAACCAAGAAACATAATAGCATAGTCATAATATGACAATTCTGATAGGATTTCATCAAGGCAAGAATCACAAACATTAGAATATAGCACGGCGTGAACATAAATGATCATTAGCAGAGTATAAAAGCATATGGTTCAACAAAGCATAGATTCAGTTATTTGTCCGTTTGTGTCAATTCTAGTGAACCCTTCACCTAACCTCTAATTAGCATTGGCATGTTGGGCTTCATGCAAAACAATTTCGTAACACCAATTTGGAAAACATCTAACTATGGCTCCTGTCAAAAGAAAAGCAGTTGGTACCTACAAAGGAAAGCAAACAGACAATCACAATTTCATTATCATATAGTTACCCTCCAAGTTTGGTCAGTAATCAAGCTTTGTCTTCGTCTTCAGGACATCAGTCGTATTGCCATCAGTAATTCAGCTCTGAGTAATGGGACACTTCCCTCATAAGGAGGCAAAGTGTAAAGGGGTTAACTAAGGACAAGGATGTTTCTAAGTAAAATCAGCAAAGTCACTAGTCAAAGTGACAAAGTCTCTGGATCATATCAAATCGCATCAGCATCTCCCTAACTAACTAAATCATTTCCGTGTGTCAAGGGGTTTTATCCCTTTTTCGTTGTACATTCACCTAAAATCTGATTGGTTGCACCCCCCCATCTATAGCCAATTAAAATCACATTAAGTCATCAAATTTGTCACCCCACAACATTTCCCACGTATTTTATTGGTGCTTATGATTGACGTATTTAGCGGGTGGTGAGTCCGGTATGATTTCATCGTCTTGGGGTCCTTTGCACATCTTTGGTCAGTGGCTCCATTGTCTGTACTGGTTTAGGCGACCTTGTTAATCTACACTGTTGCACTTAGCAAAAAAGTTTTACTATAGGCAGGGTGAATTTCATGAGAACGGATCAACTACAGTTACATTCAGCTTCGATCTTTGGAAAAAAACAAGAGTTCATGTCCTTTAGCAAGTCTGCACACTGCACGTTAGAAAAATACATTTAATATGAGAGTCAGGCAGCTAGGCCTCGACTCATGCTAACTAAGGCCTACTGCTTTATTGGCAAGAATCTAATACATTTAGCCTTTCAACGTTAAAGTAAAATCACAATTTAATGAACATTCCACCATTATTAGTCAGATTCATTAGTCCCTGTATACATTGACGGCCATTCTACGTGGTCACATTTCAAGTGCACGTTTTAGCAAAACATATTAATACGGTTTCTATGCGACACTTTTATCCATTGGTTCATAAACATTTCATGTTAATATTGATTATATAAGCTACGCTCTCTCACACCCTTTCATCCACACATCCTTTTACTCATATTATATTTTACCCATCCTTTCTCCTTCCTTCCTTCTTTCAATTTTCCAAAACACATCTTAGTTTAAGTTCATTTTATGAACCTTAGTTTGCTGTGTTGCAGATAGAAGAGGCAACTAATTCTTAACTCCTGCTGGATCTGCTACAGCAGGGTGTTGACGAGCGAGTCAACAACACTAGTACACCGTTGTAGTGACTATATTACTAATTGTCAATAAGCATGCAATAGGACTTACCGCCGCCTGCAACTGTTGCCGACGAGACTCCCCCATCATTCGCTCCTGCAGCCGCATATGCACTGGCGATGTTGTTACTGGCCCTGGCACTAGTGATAGGTGTGACTTGAAAAAACATTACACAATTTAGACACCAGATACGCTTTCCACTATTGTTTTTTTGTAATAGCAAAATACAACCACAATACATCACTTTATTTGAGTTACAGACTTCTCTTCTATCAAAATATCAGGGGGGCATTTTGTTGGTAGGGAATTTTTTAAAAACCAGGGAGTCAATTAAAAAAAAAAATGGTAATAGGGGGTGCAGAAATAGATATAGATTAATCTGAATTTTTCAAGAGAAATAAAAGGGTGCAAGAATTGGTTAGTGAAGGACATATTGTCTTGGTTGGCTAATAGAATGGGGCCATCCTCCTCATATTTTAAATCATGGTGCACTGTCATCAACTGCTAGTATACTACTAATACATACACAACATTGGGGGGAACAAACAATTACATGATCTTCTTCAAAAACACCTCTTTTTTAATGATTGAGCTGGAGCAAGAAAAAGAAAGCCTTCTTGCGAAACATGTGTAGAATACCTTATATGGGCATGCAATCTTCAGTACAAGAGTTCCCTGAGCCTTACCATCACCCCACAAGATAAGATATATAAGGGTAGAGGGAAGGCTCACTGACAAAGTAGAAGGAAGGAAGCTACAGACAGACTAGTACAGCCAGTTTGAAGTTAAAAAAAACTTGAAATATAGAAAATAAATAAATAGGATAATGCAGGGATAGGAAGAATTTACAAAACAGATAAATTGAAGTTGAATCAGAAAGAAATTAGGAAACAGGTAGAGTAAAAAGGTAGAAAATAGTTCTAAATGTGGAGCATTAAATGTGAGGGAAATAAATATTAATATTAACAACAACAGGAGGACTTACTGGGCACAGCAGAGCCATCTGCCCTGGCACTCATGGAGGGGGTAACCTTCATCTCCCTCACTCCCCTCACCAGCCCTCTTCTTTCGCCTGGATGCTGGATGATGTAAGAATATTATTTTTTAAGGAAAAGGCAAATGCAGTAACATTTCTACACCAGAGGTTCAGAGTGCCTGCATGATAATAATACTAGTATCATGGACCATCCTATTTCAAATTTCCTCACCCTATTCCAAATTAAACTACATTTTGGAATTATTAGTAAATTGCAATGAATGTTTTCTACAGTTCTCATCTCATTCTCAATCTCTCAATGCAAAGATTGGATGCCCCATGCAAAACTACTACACATCACTGAGAAATTGCTTGGCAGTTGGCACTGTACAAGCTACAAAATATAAAGGCACAGAGAAGTGAGAGAACATGCTAACTCACTAATACTAATATACACTATGACTATTTTAGTGAGGGCACAGGAGAAGTCTCTGCATTACTTCTTAATCAGCCCAAGCAAGCTCCAAAAACAAGTACACTTAGGTAGCGTTGAGCACCTGTCTAGATGACGATCACATAATATTATATTTGTAACATAAAGTTAACTTACCTGCGTGTGAGCAGCATGCTTGCTATTTGTAAAGAAACTATTAGCATAGAACACAACTAATAATGAATTATTACTCACTGAGCCCCGCAATTTCAATGCCTAACAGGTCGAGCAGGTCCGTTTCACGTCCAGGATATCTGCCCACTGGTGTGTTATTTGTTGCTGGGTGCACCAGACCATAAAGCTGCGGAACACAGCCTGGCGGTGCTCTCCCAGTGTTGCTGGTGCACCAGGAGGCCATACTCAGACCCGGGCCTGCCGCCTGCTGGCAAGGTGAGGGGAGGTGGCATTGCACATAAAACGCCTAGGCAGCCACCTCCAACTCAGAAAAAATGAACGGGCTGCACCCCTTCTCGTTGTCCAAGCCACCCGCAACGAAGGCAGCTGATGGTGGTGGTTGGGGGCCTGGCCCTTCTGCCTTCCTGCTTTGCCATGATGCTGGGGACTTGGGGAGGGAAGTGATAAGGAAGAAGGAAGAAAAAAAAGTAAAGCAAAAAATTAAAACATAGAAAAGTCGCAAAAAAACACACAAAAAATAGGAGAAAAGGTCAAATACAAAAACGCAAAGAGAAAAAGTAATATAATAAGCAGGAACTAGGGAAAATGGGTTTTAAAAGTCTGGGATATGACAGATCTAGAGGGATATAAAAGTAGGTCCCAACACCATAACAAGCAAAAAAAACAGCTGCACCCATACAAACTGCGTGTTGCCATTTTTGCGAGAATTCCAACAGAGTTTTTTTGAGACTTTGCAGAGTTCCGTGTAGCTACGCAGACTCTGCCCAGGCATACTAATAACATCTAAATCTCTGCAGCAGATGACACACCGAAATGTAGTCTTTTGTATCAAAACAGACCAATATGTGAAAAAAATGTGTAATGTACCTCCAGTTCTCCTTGAGTTCTAACCAATGATAACCTTTATTTAAATCAAGGTGAGAGAAGATCTTTGCACCATTCAATTGAGTTATCATGTCAGCAATGTGCGGGTCTGGATGTTGTTCTCTTTCATTTGCCTTGTTCACTTGACGTACCCACACAGATGTGTACAGCTCCTTCACTGTCCTTTTTGGGCACTGTCATTAAAGCAGTAGCCCATGGTGGTGAACCAGTAGAACGCTCAATGATATCATGCCTCCTCGCCTTACAGAGGCTCAGTCGGAGGAGTTGGAGGGGGAGGTGTCCTTGAACGATCTGGGGGAGGCGTTGGAAGGAATGGCGTCTGGGAAAGCACCTGGTCCTGACGGGCTACCAGTCAAATTTTTTCCAAACTTATCTTGCTGTGATTCTGCTGCGACTGTTGGAAATGCTTCATGAGGCTCAAGGTGAGGGCCTTCTCCCGGAGAATATGCGGGAAGCACTGATAGTCATGCTACCGAAACCTGGGAAGGCGGCGGACGACCCGGGCTCCTATAGACCGTTATCCATGCTAAATGTGGATGTTAAATTGTTGGCCAAAGTTTTGGCCTCTTGTTTGAGTCGAGTGGTGACACATTTGGTACATAGTGATCAATGCAGATTTATACCGGGGAGGGGGACTCATATGATCATACGGCGCTTAACACATATACTACACAAGACCCGCGACTCCACGTTTCCCGCCACCCTGGAGGCTTTTGATATGGAGAAAGCGTTCAAGACTTTATCCTGGGAACACTTATGGGAGGTGATGCATAGGATGGGTATAGGCCCCGTCTTTCTACCCTGGGTGTGTCTTTTATATACAGCGCCTCAGGCAAGAGTACGTACGGTGGTGATAGTGTCGGAGTCCTTTACTGTCGAACGAGGCACACGGCAGGGGTGTCCCTTGTCACCACTACCTGTCGCGTTGGCTATGGAGCCTCTGGCCATACAACTACGGTCTGGGTTGGATGGGTGGGGAATCCGTGTGGGGACAAGAACGCATATAGTATCACTGTATGCTGATGATGCCCTGGTGTATGTCACAGACCCGGAGTGAGCGGTCCTCCTCCTGTTGGGTATGATGGACATCTTTGGGCAGGTATCGGGCCTCGGAATCAATTGGCACAAAACGGTATTATTCCCAATGGCAGGTCTGTCGACATTGGCGTCGCCAGAGCTACCCTGTTTGGGGCTGCCTTGGGAGACTGAGGCGGTCAATCCGGCTGCGGCGGGCGGCGGTCGCCGCCCGCCATGCGGGAACCGCCGAATGACCGCACCGCGGTCAAAAGACCGCAGCGGTCATTCCAACTTTCCCGCTGGGCCGGCGGGAGACCGCCAAAAGGCCGTCCGCCGGCCCAGCGGGAAAGCCCCTGCAACGAGGAAGCCGGCTCCGAATGGAGCCGGCGGAGTTGCAGGGGTGCGACGGGTGCAGTGGCACCCGTCGCGATTTTCACTGTCTGCAAAGCAGACAGTGAAAATCTTTGTGGGGCCCTGTTAGGGGGCCCCTGCACTGCCCATGCCAGTGGCCCCACGGCACCCGTTCCCGCCATCCTCGTTCTGGCGGTGGACACCGCCAGAATCAGGCTGGCGGGAAGGGGGTCGGAATCCCCATGGCGGTGCTGCAAGCAGCGCCGCCATGGCGGATTCCCTGGGCCAGGGGAAAACCGGCGGGAAACCGCCGGTTCCCCTTTTCTGACCGCGGCTTTACCGCCGCGGTCAGAATAGCCCAGGAAGCACCGCCAGCCTGTTGGCGGTGCTTCCGCCACCCTCCGCCATGGCGGTCATGGACCGCCAGGGTCGGAATGACCCCCTGAGTCCTTTACATATTTAGGCGTTCGAGTGACGCACTCCCCACAAATGCAATCTACTCTCAACATGGGAAGAGTACTGGAGGGCCTCCGCGCCTCTGTTCAATTCTGGACTTCCCTCCCATTACTGGTCATGGGTAGAATCGCACTTAGTAAAATTATCGTTTTACCCCGGTGCCTGTATGTCAAGCATAATTCACTCTGTGAACTTCCTCTCTCATTATTCCAGCCGCTGGATAGATTACTATTATCTCTAGTCCGGGCGGGCAAAAGATGCAGAGTCCGCATGGAACTCCTGAAATTGGACCTGGCTAGTGGGGGTCCGGGACTGCCAGACCTCTACCTATATTACCTAGCGGGGTTACTACAGTATGCAGTCCGGTGGTGTGAGGACACTCCTAATTGGGAAAATGATTTGTTAACTGGCTCTGTCTGCGTGGAGCGTCACCTGCATATACTAATGGGGTGCTCTAGGGTTCCACAGGGTGCCCCCTATTTGGTAGAACAGGTGTTGAGAGCTTGGGAGAGTGCGGTTGTGCGGGTTTTACGCAGGGCCCCGTACGTGCACCTGCTTCCGCTATGGTGGATCTGGCCCTTTGTCAAGGCCGCTGAGGTGATGGATTATGCGAAGTGGCGTGCAGGGGGTTGTAATAATGCGAGTGAGTTATACCACAATGGCACATTTATTACAAGGGAAGAAGAGAGTCCCTGTTTGGAGTGGGCCGGGGGCAGTTCCTACAATATGCGAACATTTCGCAGACAGCCAGAGAGATTTGGGCAACATTTCCGGAGGAGCCAGCTGAGTTCCACCTCCTGGTGACTCTTCTTGACCCTGGAGGTGACTGCGGTCTCCTGTCACGAACTTTAAAAGCTCTCAAGAGTGAGAGGCTAACTGGGTCGCAGAGAAGCAGGGGCTGCTGGGAAGCAGACCTGGGTGTACTACTCACGGACAGGGAATGGAATAGAGCCTGTTTACTGGTGCAAGATGCGACTAGCAATGCTCAATTTAAGTTGACGCACTTCTATTACTTGCATAGAGCATACCTGACACCTCAACGCCTGCATAGAATATCCCCCTCAAGACCTGACAGCTGTGGCCGTTGTGGGGCGCCGTCGGATTTATTTGATCATATGGCATGGGTCTGTAGCTCTGTCCAGCCCTTTTGGCGTCAGGTAGTGGAGGCACTCAGGGAGGTCACAGCTGTGCAAGTGCAGGTAGCGATGAAACACTGTTTGCCTGCTCCCTGTCCCTAAGAAGGGTCGTAAGAAGGTGTAAAGATTTGCACAGCTTGGGCTTATCTTGGTGAAGAGGAGTATTGCAATCCAATGGGCTAGCCTGCACCCCCGCTGCATGCTGATTGGCTGAGTGACTTGGCTGAATGGGCCACCGCAGAGGAGTTTCACCTGCGAAGGGTTCAAGTGGATGAACATTCTGACCGTGACTTGGAGCTCTGGCATGACATGATTAATGAGTTATCTGGTGTGCGAGAGAGTGAGGGGGAGGACCCCTTAACAGACGCTTCCTCCTGAACTTTGGACATAGTGAGTCCACTCAAGGAATGAGGCTGGTGGTTATAGAGGCATGACTGTGAGTTTTGAGTTATCATGGTGGGTGGGTCTCCAGAGTTGGCTTTTGATGTGGGGGACGTCATGAGTGGAACTCCTCCTCATCCTTGTCCCTGATTTGTATGTGGACTGTTGTCCAGTTGCCCCCCTGGGCGTCCCCCCCCCCACCGCGTGTGCGTGATACCTTCAATGCTGTATGGGCATTGTTGCACTATCTTCTGTTCTGCAGTGCTCACTATAGTAACAGTGTTCTGTCTGTTTGATAGTTAATGTATTGAAATGCACTGCACTGAATATGAAGTGCTTGGCGCCACTCCTCAATGTACTCAGTACGTTTGTGGTGGTTGGTTCGACCTAGTCTAGTACTATAAATGTTTATTTTTCTATGCCTACTAGGTCAGAGCACAATATGTGAACTCGGGTAGGGGACTCTAACGGGTACTGCCATTGGTTGGTCGACTGACTGTACTTTTCCTTAAATGTAATCTGCTGTGATGTATTGCATATTTATATGTGTTCCTTTCTATGCATAAATAAACAATTAAAAAAAAATTATATTGTGCCTACGTAATGATTTGAGTTCCTTTTGAGATCGGTCCCATGTCAGCAGATGTGCTAAAACTGAATAACCAGGCAATTGACGCCGTACCTTGAAGAACGTGTATTGGTGCTTGCACTTTTTTTCTTGTGTTTCATCATCGCTATGAATGAACCTTTACTTTTATATGGTTTAAATGCAGCCCATGTGTATACTTTAGTTTTTGATGGCGTTACTTGTGTCAATGGAGAAAGTTTATTATATTTCTCCTCAGGCAAAAATTTACTGATGCCCCACTGTCAATAATGAAAGGTGTTGAACAACTGTTTTATTCAGTGTACTATTCAGACAATGTTTGAATGGCTTTGGTGCTTTTTTCACATTGACTTTTTTTTGACTGGTATTTTTCTTCATATGCAGCCAGACCAGCGTGTGCACATTTTTCTGGGTTAAACATCGACACTGCACAATCATCTTCCCCACTTCCACTGGATACAGACAAACTTTTCGATGATGATTTAGAAAACAATCAACTTTTTTTAGTGTTGATTTTTCTCAACTGATGTTGCTGCTTGGCTTTGTGGGCATGCGTCGAACATCGCTTCTGGAACGTTTGGTCGGCCATTTTATTTTCTTGCCGTGATGCATTTACTTTTTTTATTACAAAATGGTTCTCCTACCCACAGCCTCTGCATAACTGTCCAATGAAGGGACATTTACCTTCATGTGGAAACAATAATCTACACATGAAGCACAACTTCTTTTTTCTTGGAGACATCACCTTGTCTCCTTCGGCTCTGTGTTTATGCTTGCTTTTCATGTTCATGACTGATTCACTTTGGTCACCTCTGGCCTCCATGTCAGTAGCTTGTCAATTGGCACAATCTTCACCTCTGGCAGGCAAGAGAACTCCCTCCAGACTACGAGTTTCTCTCAATATTTGCGATCTAAATGAATCTGGCAGTCATCCGTCAATAAATCTGACCCATATTGCTTCCTCATCATTAAATTCATTGAATCTACAGTGTTTGATGAGTGTATCCAGTCTCTCAACAAATGTCGCTATGGTTTCACCGACTCTTTGTCATTCTTATTTTTTAACAAATCTTTTTATTTGGTTTTCAGGAGGTATCCAAATAAGCATTACATAGTAGTATATCTTCAAAGCACCATAAATAGGAAAATATAATGAACAATCCCCTCCCTCCCCCTCAAACCATCCCCATACACATGAACCCACTGTTAATTCAAGCAATCCCCAATTCCATTCCTCCTCTACCCACATTATAATCCAGAAGCCTTTCAGTATTCGATAACATATGGCCCTCCTATTGGCCCACGAGTCAATACTCAACCAGCGGCTATACATCTAGGGAGTAATATGTCATCCAATCTCCCCACACCTTCCTGAACTTCCATGGGCAGCCTCTATTCATATCGGTCACATTCTCTCCCATCATGAACCTGTCCATTCCTCTCCTCCACGCGTCTACAGTGGGACATGCCCCGGAGCCCCAGAGGCAAGCAATATCCCTCTTTGCCACCATCAGCCCAAGTCCACAAAGCAGAAGCTTCCTTTGGGGCAGATCAATATTGTTGGGTATTCCCAATAGAATAAATTTGGGGTCCAGGGGGATCTGTGCCGATACCATCCCTCCCATCTCCTCAACTATCTGATTCCAGTAGTCCTGGATCACAGGGCAATCCCAAGTGTATGTAGGAAGGTTTCAATATTCCCTCAACATCTAAGACACTTTGGTTTCTACTCCCTTCCCATCATATGTAAACGCTGTCTGTCATAATATACCCTGTGAAGGATTTTAAATTGAATCAGTGCTGCCTCCCAATCTATGTCCTCTAGTCCCCCAGCTCAGCATCCCATCACCTACGCAGTTTTAGAAGTAAGTTTGGCATGTTATTATTGATAGTCTTTTACGTCAGGGACGTTGTTTTGTGACCACGCCTTCCATCAATAGTCTACCTTCTAATGGGGTGTAGTCAGGTGTTCCCTCTCCCGGGAGACCCTCTGCCCTCCATGCGTGTCGCAGGTGTGCATAATGGAAGAATTGTGTCTTGCTAGGCTTATACTCAACCCAGAGGGATGCAAAAGGCATGATATCCCCTCCTTCCATCACACCCCCCCTCTTTGAGATACCAATGCGATCCCAACTTTCAAAACCTATCAACTTCCCAATTTCCAGCAGCCAACCTCCCTCCCAGGGGGGGGGTGTCTACGTGATAGGACGGCAGTGCCATCTCAGTAGCTTGGTGGCTCTAGTCCATGCCCTGAGGGCCACCCGAGTGGCCGGCAGGAGATGTCGACTCCCCCACCCCCATATAAATAATGTTTACAGGATTTCCTTTCCCACTGCAATCTCTCTAAGCGGAAGGTGGGATGGTCTCCGAACTCTTTGTCTTTCTTGACTGAAATGTACCTTTTGTAATCTACATTCGGCATTGGATTTAACTTTAGATTCAAGGCTTCTTTAATTTGACAGTAAGTAACTTCATCAGCTTGTTGCATTTTCTTTATGACTTTATTTACACCATCACCAGCAAGATTCTTTAGGTATTTGATCATCTTTTTATCTGTTTCTTCTAGCGCATCAATTAAATCATCAAATGTCTCTTCAATGCAGTCCATCTAGTTTGTTTTTTATCGGTGTCTAAGGGTGGTGGTGGTTTCAAGAAGGAGGCAACAGTGTAACTGTTCACAGGATTGGCTGACGCTGCGACTGGAGTTCTCTCCAACTCCACTGGGCGGTCCTGGTGAATTTGTTCATGCGTTCCATCTCTGAGGCCCTGTGACGTGTTAGCCCCTGGGTCATCTTCGACACCCAGCATCTTTGGTGGTGAGCTGCTTCAGGTATGGGACAGCTCAGTAAGCACAACCCTTGTTCTTCTTCTTAGGTCTCCTCATCTGCTGTGAGGTCGTAGAGATTTTCTGCTTAAGGCTCAGGTAAGTGTAACAACAGTATGTTTTATTATCAACTGTTCTGTCAGCTAGCTCTCTTTTCTGCATCTGTTTGTGGCCACCTTTAGCATAATCACTCCGTTCACGGTATAGCTTTATATTGTGTAGAAGCTGTCAGCGAGACCAAATCCTCAGGGTATACGCGTTGTTGCCAATAGGCCCACCTCCTGCCAGCCCCAACTCTACAAGCCTTAACAGCGCAGAGTCTTAGAGTGGCCAAGTGGAGGGTAGGGAGTTAAGGAAGGGTACAGCGGGGAAGGAGACCTGCGGAAACAAGAATCACAGATACTACAGAGAAATATCAATCACAGAACTCTTCGGAATCTGTCAACTATAAATCCAGCAGTCGCTTGGAACAATAGTAAATCATAGCGCCTTTCATAAGTATCAAGAAATGAAAGGTTAACACGGTATTCACTCAAAGAAATGTTACTTCACATTTCCAAAACTTTCCAAGATACACAATTTCAGTTTGTGTCCGTATTTCGCATTAACCATAATCAAATATTCCCTTGAGTTCAAATTATTGCCTTAGCATTTATTCATAACCATTTAAACCTCTTCTGGATAACCGCGCTTATACAATGTATCTCTGTCGCAACCAAGCGACTCCACAAGTAAGCAGCTGAAGTTGAAAAGTGACAGCGAGAAAGTGGTAACACTGTCACAGCAAAACATTTGCTTAGTTTGTTATCAGTTTAAATATTTACAGCTGACTGCCAAAGAATACTACTTTCTAAAAAAATAAATAGAATATCAACCTTTAAACAGCTTTATCAAATAAGAAAACGGATGATGGAAGCAAGGAACCACCATCCATCTTACCGCCCTGAGTGTCTGCTACTCGCTGATTCAAATGCCTCAACACGGGGAAATCCCAGGTGACCAGCAAGAACATGGAAAAACCTGACTTCAAACAGAAGGCTCCGGTCCTCACGAGATCTTCAGAATAGTGAGCAGTGAGAACTGGGCGGGGTCACTTAAATAGACTTGTGCCCCGCTCCATGTGCCACACCCAAAGTTCTCCGCCCCATGTGCCACACCCAAAGTGCCCCACCCAAGATGGCTGTTATAAAGATACTTGGGACCAATGCCATGAATAAAGGATAATGTGCGTATAGCGCGCTGCAGCAGCTACTGGATTCTGCAGATGGCAGTTTCTGGTCTAAGACTGTGTGGTGGAAACAATAATGCACGGATTCTGGCATCAGGCGGGCCCTAGAGCACGCGTACAGCCATGGTCTTGACAGTATTCCCCCCCAACGCGCTCTGGGGCCTGGTTTATGAGGATGGAGGCAGAGAAAACGCTGCACCAGTCGTGGGGCATGCAATCCATTTGCTGGAACCCAGGATTCATTTTCTGGTCCGAAGCCTTTCCATGCTATCAGATACCATAAGGTGCGGCCTCAGAATTTTGAATCTAAAATCTGTTGCACTTCATCATTCCCATTCTCCTTGCACTAGAACTGGAGAAGGACAAGAACAGGATTTTTTATGTGCTTTTTTCAGAAGGGAAGTATGAAAAATGGGGTGAATATGTAATGGTGTGGGTAAAAGCAGTTTGTATGTCACTGGATTTATCTGCTGAAGTACTGTGTAAGGACCAATGTATTTAGGATGGAACATATGCTTTTTCTTAAAGGTGATGTGATGAGTTGAGAGCCACACTTTATCTCCTGGCTTGTATTGTGGACCTTCACAATGTTTTTTATCATAATGTCTTTTATATTTTAGTTTCGCTTTTTCCAGGTGTTGTTGAATTTGCTTTTGCACCTGATGAAATTGTTGTATAGTATCTGAGACTGTGGGAGTAAGAGAGGTCTCTTGGGGTATTGTGATAGGTAATGTAACTGGGTAATACCCAAACATCCCATAAAAAGGTGTTGATCCTGTGGATGTATGGTAAGAGTTATTATAGGCTAATTCAGCTAGCCAAAGCATTGATACCCAGGAAGTTACCGCCTTTTCTGCATAAGCTCGTACATATTGCTTTAATGATTGATTTAATCTTTTGTTTTGTCTGTATGTTTGTGAATAATGACTGGTGGACAGAGTGGATGTGACTTGTAATGTTTTACACCATGTTTGCCAGAAATGTGAGTTAAATTGCGATCCTCGGTCAGAGAGTATCACTTTAGGCAGTCCATGAAGGCGAACCACTTGATTTAGAAGTATAATTGCCAAATCACTGGAAGTAGGTAATTTTTTGCAAGCAATGAAGTGTGCATATTTAGTGAGACTGTCGACAACTATAAGAATTACGGAATAATGTTGTACTGACGGTAATCCTGTAATAAAATATACAGATATATGTTCCCATGGTTTGTTTGGAGTTGGGAGAGGTTGTAAAAGTCCTTTGGGCTTTGAATAACTTGTTTTTGTTCGGGCACAGGTTTCGCAGTCTGTTACCATTTGTTTAACATCTTTTACTAGGGTAGGCCACCGAAAGTATCTTTGAATTAATTCTGTGTCTTTGGAATGCCTGGATGTCCTGCTATGGGTACGGTGTGTAGCCAGTGAATAACTTACTTACGTAGGCTAGTTTTCAGGACAAACAAACGAGATTCGTGAAAGGGCAGGCCTTGTTTGATAGTTCTAATACGATTTGCTTGAACCCATTTCTGCCATTTGTCAATGGTAAAATAGTCACAGATGTTTCCAAAAAAGTCTTCAGTTTTTATAATACACAGAACCTTTTCTGGGGCTATTATGGCTTGTGGTGGTTGAGTTATGGGTAATATTGTATAATCCTGTCTAGATAAAGCATCAGCTTTACGATAGTCTTTACCAGGGCGAAAGGTTACCACAAGGTCAAATTCTGCAAAAAATAACATCCATCGTAATTGTCTGGGTGTTAAAAGGCGTGCTGCGCTCATGAATTGTAGATTACTATGGTCTGTGTAGACTGTGATGATATATTTTGCACCTAATAAGTAATGTCTCCATTCCTTAAAGGCGTCAAGAATTGCTAGGAGCTTTTTCTGCAATTACATAATTTTGACCTGCCTCATTCGACTTTCGCGACATAGAAGCCACAGGATGAAGTTGACCAGTTTCTTTATTGCGTTGAGAGAGTACTGCACCTATCGCTATATCAGAAGCATTTGCTTCTACAACAAATGGGCGTTCGGTATCTGGATGAGTTAAGATAGGCGCGGTAGAAAAAGCTTTCTTTAAAGTCGAAAAGGCCTTATCAGCTTCTGGGGACCACGAGAAGGGTTCTTTTTTTCATCAGCAACATGGTAATGGGTGATACTGTTTGAGAAAAATTATCAATAAATCTGCGATAAAAGTTGACAAAACCAAGAAAACATTGTACATCTCACACAGTTTTAGGGTTTGGCCAATTGGTGACAGCTTGAACTTTTCTTTCGGTCATGGTCATTCCTTGTGGGGTAAGTATTACACCCAAGAATTCAACGGTAGTGACATGAGACTCACATTTGCTCAGTTTGCAATGTAAATGATGTTTTCTGAGTGTTAGAAGAATCTTTTTAACATTTTGCTCATGTTCAGTTTCATTATCGGAATAAATGAGAATGTCGTCTATATATACTATTGCAAAAAGATCCAAATATTCTCGCAGGATATCATTCAAAAAGAACTGAAAGGCTGCCGGGGCATTACAAAGTCCAAATGGCATGACTGTGTTTTCGAATAACCATACCGAGTTTTAAAGGAAGTTTTCCACTCGTCATCAGTTCCCATTCTGACTAAATGATATGCTCCTCTTAAATTTAGTTTTGTATAGATTGTCACCTTTTTTACTTGGTCTAGAAGGATGGGAATTAAGGTTAACGGATACTTATTCTTTATTGTGATCTTGTTAAGCACCCTATAATCTATGCAAGTTCTAAGATCTCCATTTGCTTTGGGGACAAAGAAAAGAGGAGAGGCTGCTGGAGATTTAGAAGGGCGAATGAACCCGTTAGCTAGAAATTAGTCTAAGCACTTTCTGAGGTATTGATTTTCCTGTTCGGAAAAGGCATATATACGACAACTAGGAAGTACGGCTCCAGGCATGAGATCGATTTTACAGTCATATGGTCTGTGCGGGGGTAAAAGTTATTTTTGTTACAGGTATCTTGCTCTTTGGTTTTACTGGGCATTCTTTTACAAAATGATCCTAACGGCCACATTAACATAGTCCATTTTTTCAGCGCTGTTGTATTTCCTCTTTAGTTAAAGGTTGCCTGACTGCTCCTATCTCCATTGGTTCTGGGCTAACTTCATTATTTGGTTGTGGACCTTTACTCCTGTCTGCACGCCAAGTGCTTCTCTGAGGTTTTCTCTGTTCTTCTTTCCTTTCAGCAAGGCGATGATCCAATCTTAAAGCAAGGTTGATTAAATCTGAACAGCCAGTTGGTTGAGGATCAATTTGTGCAAGAACATCTTTCAACCTATCTTTGAGACCTTGATAGAAAAGAGCGGCTCTTTTCTCCTATGGCCAAGCTGTTTCAGCCACGAACCGATTGAAATTAGCCAAATATGAAACTAAATGCCTATTTCCTTCGTGTAACTCTAGCAACTCTTGATCTGCTGACAAGATAATTGCTCTTCGGTCAAAGACATTTTCGAACTCTTGCACAAACCTTCTCCAATTATAGAGTAATGGGCTATCATGGCGAACTAAGGGAAGTGCCCATGTGGCAGCATCTCCAAATAAATAGGAAATTAGAAATGCTACTCAGGATTGTGGATCTGGAAAGGTATTTGGTCTACAAGTGAAATGGAGTTCCACTTGTGTAAGAAAAGTCTGAACTTTATTAGGATCACCAGAAAACCGCTCGGGTGCAGCTAAAGGAATTGGTGTGGGAACAGTGAGTGAAATGTTAGTTGGGGGATTCACTCCTGATGTTTGTGGTGGAACAGTATGCCAACCCGTTCCCAAAGGACTTTGTTCCTTCTTTCCCACTTTATCTTGTAGTTGAGCAACCTTTTCAGCTAAGACGGCAGTGGAGTTTCTTGACTCAACCAAATCATGTTGTATTTGCGTAATTACTTTTAACAAATCGTCCAAGGTGGCCATATTGACAACTCAAGCGCAAACCAGGAGGATTTAAATTAGTGGGCTCACTATTCTGTCAGCCAGACTTTGGTCAGAATAGTGAGCCTTTAAATCCTCCTGGTTTGCGCTTGAGTTGTCAATATGGCCACCTTGGACAATTTGTTAAAAGTAATTACGCAAATACAACATGATTTGGTCCTCAGGGTATACGTGTTGTTGCCAATAGGCCATCTCCTGGCAGCCCCGACTCTACAAGCCTTAACAGCGCAGAGTCTAAGAGTGGCCAACTGGGGGGCAGGGAGTTAAGGAAGGGTACAGATGGGAAGGAGACCTACGGAAACAAGAATCACAGATACTACAGAGAAATATCAATCGCTTGGAACAATAGTAAATCATAGTGCCTTTCATAAGTTTCAAGAAAGGAAAGGTTAACACGGTATTCACTCAAAGAAATGTTACTTCACATTTCAAAAACTTTCTAAGATACGCAATTTCAGTTTGTGTCCGTATTTTGCATTAACCATAATCAAATATTCCCTTGAGTTCAAATTAATGCCTTAGCATTCATTCATAACCATTTAAACCTCTTCTGGATAACCGCGCTTACAAAATGTATCTCTGTCGCAACCGAGCGACTCCACAAGTAAGCAGCTGAAGTTGAAAAGTGACCGCGAGAAAGCGGTAACTCTGTTACAGCAAAACATTTGCTTAGTTTGTTATCAGTTTAAATATTTATAACTGACTGCCAAAGATTACTACTTTCTTTAAAAAAAAGAATATCAACCTTTAAACAATTTTATCAAATAAGAAAATGGATGATGGAAGCTAGAAACCACTGAGAGAGTGTAGCTTATATAATCTATATTAACATGAAATGTATATGTACCAATGTGTAATAATGCTGCATAGAAACTGTATTAATGTACTTTGCTAAAACGTGCACTTGAAATGTGCTCATGGGGAGTGGCTGCCAATATATACGGGGACTAATAAAACTAACTAATAATGTTGAAATGCTATGTTATGATATGACTTTACACTAATAATAATAGGTATATGTAAAGGTTTTGCTAATAAATCATAAGCCTTTTGTTAGCACGAGTCGAGGCCTAGCTGCCTGGCTCTCATATTAAATGTGTTTTTCTAACGTACAGTGTGCTGACATGCTGAAGGACATGAACTCTTGTTTTTTTCCCCCTAAACTAGAAGCTGAATGTAACTGTAGAAGATCCGTTCTCATGAAATTTGACTTGCTTGTAGAAACATTTTAGCTGAATGCAACACTGTAGACCAGTCGTAGATACAAGGTCGCCTGAACCGGTACAGACAATGGAGCCACTGACTGAAGATGTGCAAAGGACCACAAGACTATGAAATCATACCGGACATTCCACCCGCTAAAGACGTCAATCATAAGGACCAATAAAATACGTGATAACTGTTATGGGGTGACAACTTCGATGAGCTAATGTGAAGTTAATTGGTTAAAGATAGTGGGGTGCAACCCCTTGTCGAACCAGATTTTAGGGGAATGTACAACAGAAAGGGGATAAAAACCCTTGACACCAGGAAGTAAATTAGAACGAGAACTAGGGAGTAGGAGACTAGGAGAGGGGGAGATGCTGATGCGATTTGCTATGATCCAGACACTTTGTCACTTTGCTTAGTGACTTGCTAATTTTACTTAGAACCATGCTTGCCCTTAGATTGCCCGTATACACTTTACCTCCTTATGAGGGAAGTGCCCCCTTTTACCCGATTGCTGAATTCCTGATGGCGATTCAACTGATGTCCTGAGGACGAAGACCGAACCTAAGTGCTGACCCCAAACGGAGGGTAACTATATGACAATTAAATTGTGATTGTCTGTTTGCTTTTCCTTTCTAGGTACCAACTGCTTCTTTTGACAGAGACCATAGTTAGAGGTTTTTCCAAATTGATGTTACTAAATTGTTTTGCATGAAGCCCAACATGCCAATGCTAATTAGAGGTTAGTTGAGAGGGGTTAATCAAACTGACGCAAATAGACAAATGACCGAATCTATGTTTTGTTGAATAACGTGATGATGATACTCTGCTAGAATAACCTATGCTGACGCCGTGTTATATTCTAATGTTCGTGATTCTTGCTTTGATGAAATCTTATCAGAGTTGCCATATTGTGACTATGCTAATGTGTTTCTTGGTTTTGAGACCAATAAACTTACTAGTAGAATTGTAATCAATAGGGAATAGATATCACCAAAATTCATATTATTCTGGTGTGGTTATTCATGACTGAAAGGTCATGGTGTTTCTGAGTTTCATTAAATGTCATTGACTAAGGTAAATTGCATTGTTATAATAAATATTGATGACGTTATTGACATATTGATTGACATGCTGATTAGCTATCTTGTCCTAAGGTGTCTTCAATCAGGGTCAAAAGATTCATTGGCCTAAAACGAGTCCCAAAGGGAGTTAATTAATCATAAAGGGACACGTTAACAGTTCTGGTAGCAGAGTGACGGTTTAGGCCGTTTGGGGCCCAAGGACGGAGAACTATTGTTTAAATTGTTTTTCGAGATAATGCATATTGGAGGTATGATGTGTTTCTAAATTCCCCATGACTTTCCCGGAATCTCGGAGCCTGCCTAATTGAGTTGGGTATGTTCTCGGCGTTTTAGTATGTGTAGTGTAGAATTTGCGCTTGCCCAGCTTATGCATATTTCAGGTGTTTTGTGAAGTGTGTGTGGATCTAGGCCAGGTAATGTTGTTTTAGTAGGAGTGGGCATACTCCGCAGTATCAGAGTAGGGAAGTCGGCGAACTTCATGTGAGTGTGGCTTTGTGCTCCAAATTATCCACATGGTTGTTGGTAATGTACGGACCCGTCGTGGTCTAAGACTCCGGAGTATATTGACAAGCATAGGAGACACTTGGGTTTATATTGTAAGTTGTGCGGTTTAATAGGTCAATCGGGCGTGGTTGACAAGTCGAGCTTGAGTTAAATTGTGTGAGTGAAACCTTCGATGGAGATTTGGCAAGTTCTAAAGTGCACTAGAACGAACCATTGACAAGTCGAGAGTAGAATTTGCGGGTCGAATTCTGCTTGCAAGGGTGGGAGCTGAGAAAGAGAGAGTAGCGGCCGAGGCTTCAAGTGAAAACTCTGTAAAGTTCTGAAGCGATTGTGTTACCCTTCCTGTAGTAAACCGACAAATTTGGGTTTTGTTGTTAAAGGTGCTCGCAATGTATCGCATTCGTTTTGTGTATGTGAATAGAACAAGCCGCAAGACTTTGTCAGCTGCATTGTGTGTGAGTGTGACGTCAGTGGTGCCGCGCTGGGATAGGTCATTTGCCGAGAGGGGTCGCGAACGGATTGGCAGCCGACCCTGAGAGGCAATAGGTTGAGATAGGTGGGTGAAGAGTGTTCTGGGAATTAAAGTCACTTTCTGATTAGATTCAAAACAAAATAAAAGATGCAAAAATGAAGTTTTTCAAGGCTTTAAAGAGTGCGTGGCAGGGAGATACATACATTAGGGCGAGTGAAGGGGAGCCTATACCGCCTGAGGGTACTCCAGCTTATATTGTAATGGAGGAAAGGGAGTCACGCCATGTCTTTGGATGAAGGAGTGGCAGAAATTAACAGAGAAGGAGGGATGTTTAGCGTTTCCAGAGCATGGAACGTTCAATACAAGAATTTTAGAAAACTTGAGGTGGATGTTAAGTGTACAGAAACCGCTTCCGAGACCAGCACAGCTTGAAGGATTAGCAGTCTGGGACTTAATGGCCATACGACAAAGACAGCAGACACTTGAAAGGAGAATACAAAGGGCAGAGAAAACTTTAGCTGAGGCTATGTGGGACAATGAGAGCAGGATGTGGAGAAGGGGAATAGTTGACAGACTAAAATTGTTTCTGGCAATAACCCAGGAAGATGAGACACAGGGAAAGAAAGCCACCTGTAAGACCGACAAGGGCTCTAGTAAGTCAAAAGAGACTCAGGGGTCTTGGGTAGATGAAGATGATTCAGATGACGAAGAGTTTCTTAATCAGTTGTTACATGATCGCCCGCCACCATACGCTTTAAATGATACTGCACCGAGCACTAGTGCAGGTCCTGAGGATTCGACACAGAGTAAGAGAATTACAAGTACAGTACAGACAAGCGATACAGTTTTGATACAAAATGGTGACAGTGTACCCACTGCATCAGACATGCAGACACGGTTGCAACCTTTGCCACAGATTCAAAGGATCTATCCAGATGTCCCAGTATTAGAGACAAATACTAGTCTGATGGTGCCGCCTGATCCGATATATACGAGATCAAAGCTAGTACAGATTGAGCCAAATCCGCAATTGCTGCAGCAGCCGCAACAACAGCTGATTCCGAGTTACAATCCAGTGGCAGGACCGTAGTCAGTACCTGCACCAACCACAATGAGTCAAGCTTTGGGAGTTAGTGCCCCACGGGGTTTAGGACCTGGTCAGACACCAGCTCCCATATCATTACCAATTACTGTTGGTCCGCCAGTACCGCTATATGCGCGTGTGTGATCATGGAGTGAGGACCCAAGAGGCAATAGGAGGAGGGTTCACAGGAACTCCCAAACCAATGACACCAAGGGAACAAGCAGCAGAAGGACTCAGCTCTTTACTAGACCTCAGCCTGATTGAGGCTCCTTTAGAGGCAATGAGACAAGCAGGGCTAAGTGTGTTAGCCTCACAGACGCTGAGTACAAATACGACACAGTCACCATTGATGCAGTCAGGAAACATTTCGTTGCAAGTTTTTTCCGTGCAACAATTGAATGAGTGGTTAGAAAAAATCAATGCTTCACACACTACTACAGTGACCGCAGAGAGGTCAGAAAGGGATGAATACCTGAATTTTGTGAGATTGGGTGTAGAAGCTGTAGAACTAGTGGAAGGAACAATGGGGGTGAACAGATTAGAGTCATACACAGAAGCAGAATTGAGGTATCTGTGCCCCAAAATCACAAAAGAAGTGCGTAAGGTACACCAGAGGTTGACAAACCTGGCGGATAAATACAACATTGATATTGAGAATACTAACCATTTGAAAAGATGATACAGATTAGACTTAGATTCTAAAGATTTTGATCACGAGGTCCACCGGAATGAACGCGCATCTTAAAGAAGTACTGCAAAGTGCGCAGATTTGGGGAGCCTTAGAGAAATGGGAAGGCAGATAGGCAAAGAAAAGAGATAAAGAGAAAGGCGATGATCCGGAACCTAAGCAGGCTAAAGCCGCACCGGACACGGGGACAATAAAAATGTTACCAATGAGAGAAACAGCCAGAGGGGCTCTAGTCCATGTACTGTGGTCTAGGGGAGACATCCTGTCATTCACCAATGATTATCCCAAGTTGTGGGAGAAGCCAATAGAATGGTACCAACAGACAGACAGGTTTGTGAAACTGGCAAAATGTCTCTGGGAGGACTTGAATACACTGTTTGAGATTATAGTTCCACCTGACTTATGGCTTGAGTACAAGAGAGGTGTGGATTGGCTGACACGGAACCGGCAAGGGATAAGATGACTGGAGCACCATCTGAGGAGGTGATGAAGTATTACCATAAAGTAATTGAGTTTTTGAAGCAAAAAGTGTCGCCGAAAGTGACTGATTGGCAGAAAATCGATCGAACATCACAGGAGGCCAAAGAGTTGATTTATGCTTCCTATGAGAGATTGTTGAAAGCATTCAAACCCCTCAGTGGCACTGAGGTCGTTGAGCCGAAATACATGAATCATCTTGTGTTCAGGTTTGTTGAAGGACTGAGACCAGAGATTAGCCAGATGATTAAAAATCATTTGATCTGTTGGCAAGCAAAGCTGATTGATGAGGTGTTGCAGTATGCAAAATACTGTAGTGACGAGATTGAGTTGAAGTAGAGAAAATTGAAAGAGAAGGTGATGGTGATGCAGATTAAGGCAGCGCAAGCAGGGATGCAGGGAAATGGAGTACAACAGGTAATACAGCAGCAATCGCAGGGAAATGGAGTATTTCAGACACAGCCGAGCGGTCGAGGTCGAGGTTTCGTGAACCATGGTCCAGACCTGAATACTGTTGTGGTTCAAAACGATATGCAAGGGATGAAAAAGGTGTCACCATGTCACGCGTGCGGGGCGTGGGGCATTGGAAGCGGGAATGCCCAATGGTGGTGCAGGATGGTGTTGTTCAACAAAGCAATGATGTCGGTACCTTTCAAAATGTGAGGGGTCCAAAATAGAGGGGTCAAAATCAGAACTTCCAGAATAACATGGTACTGATGCAGGGGTTACAGCCCATGCAGCAAATACAAATGCCACGTGTTCAACTATCACAAATGCAGCAGGTACAACAGCAGGTTCCTATGGTACCTAGACAGCAAATGCAATCACCATTAGCTCCAATGGGAAAGCAACAGGTGATGCTTCCTCAACAGGTCACAGGCCAAACGATGAGTCAAAAAAACACAGTACAACAGTTTCCATTGCGTGGTGAGGATGGAATAAACGATGAATGGTCAGATGATTGTTCAGACAGTGAGGAGTGCAGGCTTGCAGCGTCCCTAGAAGAAGATCAGAGAGGATCCCATTTAGAGGGGAAGGTAATGGGTCATAAGGTTTCATTCCTAGTTGATACAGGAGGTACACGCTCTACTGTCAGAAGTGCAGAGGTTCCGAAATTACCACTTTTGGGGCGTACCATAAGAGTGGTAGGAGTAGCAAATCAGTTTTTGATGAATCTGATTACAGACCCGGTCCAAGTTGAGATTGGCAACTTCCATGGATTGCACAAATTTTTAGTCTGTGATTCTAGTCCAGAATCCCTACTGGGAAGAGACTTGCCTTGCAAAACGAGGTGTTCCATTACCTGTTCCAATGAAGCGAGTGATGTCCAAACAAACAGTGATGATGAAGGGGACGATGGGCAGTTTTCAGGGGCAGAGACAGAGACTACAAATTAAGATTACGCTCTGATAACTTTATTCCCGATGCTTACAGTACTTGACTTGCCACCCGAGCTGCAGGGAACAGTAACAGAGAAAGAGTGGGACCTGACAGGAAAAGAAGTGGGACTGATAAAAGGAGTAGAACCAGTCAACAGGTTAAGCCGAATGCAGTGTTTCTGCAGGTACCGCAGTACCACATGACACAAGATGTCCTCATTCAGGTAGCGCAGATAATTGCGGACTTTGTGAAGCAAGGGGTTCTGAAAGAAGTGATGAGCAGCCTGTGTAATTCACCAATAATGGGTCTGAAGAAGCCTTGTGGGAAGGTTCGAATTGTGCAGGACTTGAGGAAAATAAACAAGATTGTGGTAAAATGTTGCCCTATAGTGCCAAATCCAGCAGTATTCATGTTCTAGGTTCCGTGTGATGCAAAATGGTTCACGGTTGTGGACCTGTCTCAAGCATTCTTTTCAGTGCCTCTTCATGAGGACAGCCAATTTCTTTTCAGTTTCAAATTCCTGGATAAGGTGTACAGTTGGTGCAGAATTTCTCAAGGGTTTTCTGAGTCACCTTCCACCTTCAATCAGATATTGAAGAAGGATTTAGAGACGTTGGAACTGCCTTTCAGTTCGACTCTAGTACAGTATATTGATGATCTGTTAATGGCGTCCAGAACAAAAGACGATTGCAGGTATGACACAATTGCCTTACTGAACCATTTGGGAAAGAACGGACATAGAGTGTCCCCAAAGAAGCTGGAATACTGCCAGAGAGAGGTGAAGTACTTAGGTCACCTAATTGAGAAAGGGTCGAGAAAAATATCCAAAGAAAGAGTGACAGCCATACTGCAGATGAATCCCCCGACAACCAAGAGAGATGCCAGAATGTTTCTGGGAATGGTGGGCTACTGTCGTCAGTGGATTCCCAATTTCTCGATTATCTCTAAACCATAGATAAAACTGACAGGCAAGGAAGTTCAGGATGACCCGGGTAACATAATCTTGTCCGAAAAAGAGATGAAAGCATCATGGAGTTGAGAGAATGTATGTGCAGGGCACCAGCTTTAGGTAAGCCTGATTACACAAAGCCTTTTCTACTGTTTTGTCATGAACGTAATGCATGTTCTTTGTCTGTTTCAACACAGGTCCATGGAGGTGCAAACCGCCCAGTAGCATATTTTTCAGCTACTTTGGACCCAGTCGCAGCAGCCTTACCGGGTTGTTTGCGTGCAGTTGCAGCAGTTGGTCAAAGCCTCACACAGTGTGAAGGCATGGTGATGGGACATCCCTTAACAGTAATGGTTCCTCATTCAGTTGAAATTCTGTTAACCCGAACCAAGACACAGCATATGACAAATGCTAGGCTGACTAGATATGAGACCATTATACTGGGGTCTCCGAATGTTTCCCTCAAGAGATGTACTGTATTGAACCCAGCAACCTTACTTCCTATTGAAAATGCAGACATTAGTGATGGTGAGGAAGTGGAACATGATTGTCTTGAGGTAACAGAACTATGCACCAAACCAAGACCTGACATCAAAGATACCCAGTTAGAAGAAAATGATTACATTATGTTTGTTGATGGTTCATGCTTGAGAGACTCAGTGGGAGTACTGAGAGGTGGGTATGCTGTGTACACAATCACCGGTATTCTAGAAGCTTCCTGGCTTGAAAGAGTGTACTCTGCACAAGTGGCTGAATTAATTGCCCTTACTAAGGCATGCCACACAGCTGAAAACCTGAAAGTCACTATCTATACTGACAGCAGATATGGATTTAGAATCGTATATGATTTTGGCCAACTATGGTCACAGAGGGGTTTCATGACCTCTTCTGGTTCACCAGTGAAAAATGGCAAAAAGATTAAGGATTTGTTGCATGCAATTCAGTTACCTCTTGAAATTGCAGTGGTGAAATGCAATGTTCATGTTAAGTCACAAGACTTTGTGTCAATGGGAAACGGCTATGCAGATCAAGTCGCAAGGTTTTGTGCATTGAACTGTATATCGTACCGAGATCAGTGGGAATTGTTACCTGAAACTGAGAATGAAACATGTTTGAATTTTGCATTAAGGGTGGTTGACACATAAGATGAGCTCAAATTACTGCAGGGACGTGCTGGCAAAGAAGAGAAATGCTCCTGGCAGAGCATGCACTGCATACAAAGAGCTGATGGCTTGTGGGTCTCAGAGGAGGGGAAAATGGTCTTGCCAAACAGTCTTCTGTCACAGTTTGCAAGGTTCTATCATGGCCAAGCCCATATAGGGAGAGATGCAATGATCAGATTGTTCAAAATTGATTGGTTCAATCCAAAATTCAGATAAGCTGCAAAGGTTATTTGTCACAGGTGCATCATCTGTCAACAGATGAATGCAGGAAAAGGGACGGTGGTAAATATGAGCCACGTTGGGAGAGCTGGCGGTCCATTTAGCAGGATGCAGATGGACTTCATTGAAATGCCTGTTTGTGGAGGACTGAGATATGTGTTGGTGATTGTGTGTGTTTTCAGTCATTGGATTGAAGCTTACCCTACACGTAGGAATGACAGTCTCACAGTAGCAAAGCTGTTGCTTAGAGAGTTAATACCACGTTTTGGATTCCCGATCTCTTTAGAATTAGATAGGGGCAGACACTTCGAAAATGAGGTGATTAAGCTCTTGTGTGGCGCATTGAACATTGAGCAGAAGCTGCATTGTAGCTATCGCCCTGAAGCATCAGGACTAGTGGAACAGATTAATGGTACCTTGAAGTTGAGAATGGCAAAAATGTGCGCAGCTACCAATCTGAAATGGCCAGATGCATTGCCCTTAGTACTGTTGTCAATGAGAAATACACACGACAAGAAAACAGGACTATATCCTCATGAGATACTGATGGGTCGAGCTATGCGATTACTCGCGGTACCTGCAAATGCTCTTGTGAATATCATGGATGATATGGTGTTGGACTACTGCAAGGGTCTGGCTGATGTGGTCTGCTCTTTTTCTCACCAGGTGGAGGCTAACACATTGCCACCGATCAGTGATCCAGGTCACACTCTGAAAGCCGGTGACTGGGTTGTTGTTAAGAAACATGTGAGGAAGTCATGTTTGGAGCCGCGTTGGAAGGGCCATATCAAGTAATACTGACAACCACTACTGCTGTGAAATGTGCAGGTGTTCTGAATTGGATACATGCCAGTCACACAAAGACGAACTTGAAGTATCCAAGACAACAGCTGCGGAAAAGGAAGTCTCAGGGCCGGAGAGTATTCAAAGGGGAACTGAGACTGAAGGAGAACCCGTTGAAAACGGCTCAGTCACTCAAAGTGGGTTCCAGAGGGGTGACAGTGAGCCTATCTCAGCTGAGGTAACAGGGGAACTGACGCAAAGAGAGGTTCTCCCAGAAGCAAACGGATTTGGGTTTGAAGTTGAGCCCGTGACAGACCCTGAAGGCGAGGGGGAAGAAGCAGAGGGAGGTCAAAGTGAACTGACTCCTCCTGAGCCCGTAGCAGGTCCATCAAGAGAAAACACCATAGCACAAGAGGAGGGTGCTGTACAATGTTCTGAAAAGCCAAGCAAGAAGAAAACACAGAGGAGATAAATGGCCGAAGCCACAAGCTGCAATAGAGAAAGTGATCCCTGGAGACACAATTGAGGAAGAAGTTGATACAACCAGAAAAGAGGATCTTAGTGAAGGAGAATTACAAAGTGAATGCAGACTGAAAAGAAAGAGAGTCGCAAACAGGAGGTACGCAGGTCCTGAATGGGCCTATGCAACAACAGCTGAATGGCAACAGGAGTTCTTGGCGTTCTGTTTTGATCGAGAGGTACCAGGTCAATACTATGGCACCTGAATTCAACTCTAGAAAGAGATTGTGTTAAAATATTGAAATTAGAAGTTGAAAGCTGAGAAGCTGAGAAAAGAGACTGATAAATTACCGGATGTGACACTGATAACCTGAATTGACTTTGAAAAATCGATTATGACAAGCTGCTAAACCTGATTTGACAAAAAAGGGTCCTGGAGTGAGTGAAGCGCTGTAAATATTCGCAGAGAGAGAGACTTTTGCACACAGAGAAAAAAAAAAGAGCTTTCTATCGTCCTCAAGTTAATTGTTTGCTTTATATTATTCTGCTATCTGATTCTTCACAGATCATGAATTACACTAAGAGTAAGAGTAAAAAGGGTAGAATGTGTGGTTGGTTGAGTGTTATTCCAGATATTGTGTGTGCAATAATAATTATAGGTGTGATTGTGGGAATGCCATGGCTAGATAAGAAAGTGACTAACAATTCTTCAAAACCTGTGACTGCTACACTAACACCGTGAGAGAAGTTTAAGCAGGATGCAAAATACCTGCATGAGGGAACTAATTCAAAAGGGGAACTATCTACTAATGTCTTCTATCGCTTGTTGAATGAGTACGTTGACACAATGGATGCAAATAATTGTTATGTGTGCACAAAGATGCCTTCGTCAGTGCAAGAAGGGGTTACTTATCATAGCTTGACGCTAACTTACGGTATAAGCTGTAGCTTGCTATTAACAAGATTCTATGATCAAGAGCATGTGCAATACTTCTATTCTAACTTAGATGTAGTGTTTTCTTCTGTGCCTGTGATTGAGTTTCTAAACAAATTAGCTAAAGAACACAGCATAAAATTAGGTAGGGGTTTCTTTGAGCCGACACTAACATTTGGGACAGCTTATGCGCACCGCAATAACCTAACCTGCTTACTAACACCTGTAGAGAAGAGCTTCTTAGATCACACTGATGATAGACGAAAGGCATTAAAGGAAAGGCTAGAAAAGGGATTGGAAAAATGCACGCTTGCAAATGATTATGCTTACACTTCAATAAAGACACAAGGCAAGTTAGCTATAGACGCATTACATGTAGGTAGGCTTTGTATATATAGGCCAAAATCTGAGCATGACACTTTATTTGTGGGAACGAGTGAATGCAAGCATGTGTTTTTGTTTCAGAGTAAATGGACTTTCATGTTAAATGGACAGGATCCAGCAATCCCTGGGATCTATTATATATGTGGACTTAATGCTTATTACCGTCTTCCAAAGGGATGGTTTGGGACATGTTATTTGGGAATAGTTTTCCCAAAGATCTACCAGATTGATGACTTAAAGCAAATTCCTAAAATGTCTGAATTACAACACACTAGACAAAAGAGAGAGACAGTGGCTGCTGTCGTGGTTGACATATTTGGAGCCATAATTCCTTCAGTAGGGGTTATCTTAAACTGCATAAAGATTCGAAAGTTGTCTACTATTGTGGATAACATGCTGACAAACTTCACAAGGGCTATACTCCTGATGGATACCGAATTTGCTGCGGAAAGAGCTATGACTCTTCAAAATCGGCTTGCTTTAGACATTCTTTTAGCAAAGAGTGGCGGAGTCTGTAAGATGCTTAATGAGCGCCATTGTTGTGCGTTCATACCAGATAACAGCAAAAAGATTAGAGGTATGCTTACTAACCTAACAAGAGATAGTGCAGATTTGAAGGAGCTGAAGGAGCCTGGAGTTTGGGAGAAAGTTGGAAAAGGAATTACCAAAGTAGGGAATTGGTTTAGTAATATTTGGAATAGGGTTCTTGCAAAAATATTAGGGGGTCTATTAATTGTTCTGATTTGCTTATTGGGATTATGGTTATCATGTAAAGTTAATGAAAGAATTAAAAGAAATTTGACAAAGCGAAACAAAAGAAATGAAGAAAATTAAAGGGAGAAAATGTTTAATGAAATTTGAGAAAGCTCACACAAAGGGCAAGATGTTGAAATGCACATTATGCGCAAAGTAAAAGGTTAAGAATGGGAAAGGTTTGTGTGATGACATCAGAGGAGGGACTGAGAGAGCGTAGCTTATATAATCTGTATTAACATGAAATGTTTATGTACTAATGTGTAATAATGCTGCATAGAAACTGTATTAATGTACTTTGCTAAAACGTGCACTTGAAATGTGCTTACGGGGAGTGGCCGCAAATATATACGGGACTAATAAAACTGACTAATAATGTTGAAGTGTTATGTTATGATATGACTTTACACTAATAATAATAGGTATGTGTAAAGGTTTTGCTAATAAATCATTATCCTTTAGTTAGCATGAGTCGAGGCCTAGCTGCCTGGCTCCCATATTAAATGTGTTTTTCTAACGTGCAGTGTGTTGACTTGCTGAAGGACATGAACTCTACTTTTTTTCCTCTAAACTAGAAGCTGAATGTAACTGTAGTAGATCTGTTCTCATGAAGTTCGACTTGCTTGTAGAAACATTTTAGCTGAATGCAACACTGTATACCAGTCGTAGGTACAAGGTCGCCTGAACCGGTACAGACAATGGAGCTACTGAACGAAGATGTGCAAAGGTCCACAAGACTATGAAATCATACCGGACATTCCACCCGCTAAAGCCGTCAATCATAAGGACCAATAAAATATGTGAGAACTTTTATGGGGTAACAACTTCGACGAGCTAATGTGAAGTTAATTGATTAAAGATAGTGGGGTGCAACCCCTTGTCCACCCAGATATGAGGGGAATGTACAACAGAAAGGGGATAAAAACCCTTGACACCAGGAAGTAAATTAGAACGAGAACTAGTGAGTAGGAGACTAGGAGAGGGGGAGATGCTGATCCGATTTGCTATGATCCATACACTTTGTCACTTTGCTTAGTGACTTGCTAATTTTACTTAGAACCATCCTTGCCCTTAGATTGCCCGTATACACTTTACCTCCTTATGAGGGAAATGCCCCCCTTTACCCGATTGCTGAATTCCTGATGGCGATTCAACTGATGTCCTGAGGACGAAGACCGAACCTGAGTGCTGACGCCAAACGGAGAGTAACTATATGACAATGAAATTGTGATTGTCTGTTTGCTTTTCCTTTCTAGGTACCAACTGCTTCTTTTGACAGAGACCATAGTTAGAGGTTTTTCCAAATTGATGTTACTAAATTGTTTTGCATGAAGCCCAACTAATGCTAATTAGAGGTTAGTTGAGAGGGGTTCACTAAACTGACGCAAATAGACAAATGACCAAATCTATGCTTTGTTGAATAACATGATCATGATACTCTGCTAGAATAACCTATGCTGACGCTGTTTTATATTCTAATGTTCGTGATTCTTGCTTTGATGAAATCTTATCAGAGTTGCCTTATTGTGACTATGCTAATGTGTTTCTTGGTTTTGAGACTAATAAACTTACTAGTAGAATTGTAATCAATAGGGAATAAATATCACCAAAATTCATATTATTCTGGTGTGGTTATTCATGACTGAAAGGTCATGGTGTTTCTGAGTTTCATTAAATGTCATTGACTAAGGTAAATTGCATTGTTATAATAAATATTGATGACGTTATTGACATACTGATTGACATGCTGATTAGCTATCTCGTCCTAAGGTGCCTTCAATCAGGGTCAAAAGATTCTTTGGCCTAAAACGAGTCCCAAAGTGAGTAAATTAATCATAAAGGGACGCGTTAACACCACCATCCGTCTTACCGCCCTGAGTGTCTGCTACTCGCTGATCCAAATGCCTCAACACGGGGAAATCCCAGGTGACCACCAGGAACATGGAAACACCTGACTTCAAACAGAAAGCTCTGGTCCTCACGAGATCCTCAGAATAGTGAGCAGTGAGAACTGGGCGGGGTCACTTAAATAGACTTGTTCCCTGCCCCATGTGCCACACCCAAAATGCCCAGCCCAAGATGGCTGTTATAAAGATACTTGGAACCAATGCCATGAATAAAAGATAATGCACGTAGAGCGCGCTGCAGCAGCTACTGGATTCTGCAAATGGCAGTTTCTGGACTAAGACTGTGTGGTGGAAACAGTAATGCATGGATTCTGGCATCTGGCGGGCGTTAGAGCGCGCACACAGCCATGGTGTTGACAGTAGCGCTGTACCTCTCTGTACGGCCTGCCAGCAATTTATTGGCCACGGATGCATAGACTTCTCAGTTAAGCTTTATCTTCAAAAGCTTCACACAAGCTGGAGTTGCGCTTTGACTCCATAGAAGCCAAATTTCAACTCTGCACTTCAACATAGACACATGCAACGAGCACAAGCAGTTTGCTTGGATCACGGAAAACTCTTTAGGCGAGCACTATCAATCTTTGGGTTACTTATCCTCTACCATGTCGCCAGTTGTAGTCTCCTCTCCTGCCTGGGCACCTGCCAATAACTACACCACACACAGAGCTATGTATTATAACACTTTATTTGTGCGCATAACCTCAAACTCAACATTCTAAACCTGCATTTACCACGTTCTAAAACTTGTCACTGCTCTACGATTTCTTCAGGAGCCAAAAGGGTTTCATCATTCATACTCACACGACACTACAATGGCATTTACCCAGTACTCCTGCACATGGTGCCTAGTGGCCACAGCTTTGGTCAGCAGCTGTAGGGCAAGCTCACTCTCTATACTCTGTGCACAGTGGTCCAGCTACATATTTTGCAGTCAGAAGAGTGCCTGAAATGTCCACACCGGTCTTGGAGAAAATGTATTTAAAAACACATTTATAATTGTCAGACACAATAAACAATATAAATGAAGCATGTATATGAAAGTCCTAATAAGCAAGCACGATTGTCTTTTGTCCGAAGGCCGCACAAAGTATATTTTGTGCTTCCACACGTCATAGAAAAAGGTGAAATAATAGAGGCGTTTACCAAATTACTGTTTTTTCAATGAGTCCCATATGAGATTCTAACCTGTGACTCCTGGAAAACGTGCAGGTACTCAGGCACTGAGCAAGCAAAAACAGTCTGCCAGTCATGATGTATTTTTTTTTAATCCTCTTACCTGGTTCTCTCCTTTTCATTTTTACATGCGTTATCGTCTCCGTCTACCAGTTTCACTCAGTGTAATAACTGTCAAGCCACTGAGAAGAAATCAGAAATTAGGCCCTCCCTATGGACATTTTCTGTGCGGAACACGTAATGGGCCATGGCTTTATTGTTATATATGTCTATGTTAAGTAGATATGGTAGACATGAATCTATGTCCCGAGTCTTCTCATATTTCTTCATTTTCTGCGTCTGCTCACTTGGTATGTAAATAAAGTGCAGCGAGTGGGCGCAGGGCGCACGCGCCATGCATTATTTAAGCGGCGGGGGCCATGCATCACGCACGCTGCGCCTCGTTGGCTGAGCCCCGCTGCGCGTGGGACAATAAAGCCTAGGCGCGCCTCATCAGAAACAGCGGGAGGTCCTGTGGAAACTCATTTGGGCATGAAATATTCAGAGAGCAGCAATGCAAACCTTTAAACATCGGTAATTGTCGGTTTTCGATTGCATTTAACTACTGACTCTAAATTATTGCAAAAGACCGGCCAATTTACAAATTACGTATATTTGTCACTCTCCAGCACCATTACCGAGGGAACCTTAATGTCTGTGGCGATACTCGAAGCGCGCAGTGGGCGTCGCTCTGAAAATTTGCCAGATTTCGTCAAAGAAAGGCCTACTGTGTCGTCATTTCAGCTGAACCAGTAAAACTGTGTTTTTGTCAATTCAAGTGTCCATCCTAATATGATGTACTTCTGTTACAAGGTCAGCTGGAGGATGACGCTTTCACTCCTGTTAGTGCATCCAACAGCACTTTAGATGCCAGCATGTGCACCAGTGCTTAACTTGTAAAAAACATTAAGGCCCTCATTCTGACCTTGGCGGGCGGCGGAGGCCGACCGCCAAAGTCCCGCCGTCAAGTTACCGTTCCGCGGTCGAAAGACCGCGGCGGTAATTCTGACTTTCCCGCTGGGCTGGCTGGCGGTCGCCTTCAGACCGCCAGCCAGCCCAGCGGGAAAGAGGCTTCCACGATGAAGCCGGCTCGGAATCGAGCCGGCGGAGTGGAAGCTGTGCGACGGGTGCAGTTGCACCCGTCGCGTATTTCACTGTCTGCGCAGCAGACAGTGAAATACTTGTAGGGGCCCTCTTACGGGGGCCCCTGCAATGCCCATGCCAGTGGCATGGGCACTGCAGGGGCCCCCAGGGGCCCCGCGACCCCCCCTACCGCCATCCGGATCTCGGCGGTCCGACCGCCGGGATCTGGATGGCGGTAGGGGGGGTCGGAATCCCCGCGGCGGTGCAGCAAGCTGCGCCGCCGCGGAGGATTCAATGGGGCCGCGGTACACTGGCGGGACCCCGCCAGTGGTGCCGGTCCGACCGCGGCTTTACCGCCGCGGTCGGAATCCCCATTGGAGCACCGCCGGCTTGTCGGCGGTGCTCCCGCGGTCCTCCGCCCTGGCGGTCAAAGACCGCCAGGGTCAGAATGAGGGCCTAAGTGTAGGGACCCAAAGTTTGTTTTAGGAGTCTGCCAGCTGAAATGCCGGAGTAGACAAACCAAGGCAGCCTATTCTTGGCTTCTCCATTCATGCATTTTCCTTCCAGAATCTTTTGCTTCTTGTTTTCCCGCTATAGTTTTAAATACTGTCTTTCATGTGTGCTTGCTCTCCTTTTTAGAGTCGAGCCCGAGCATGTGCTAGCGCATGCGTCTCGCTGGTAAAACTGCTGTGTTCAGTACAGGGCTTGGATCCCACTTGTCGCTCACCCATTTGTTTGTTTGGTGGCATTCTTCTTTACAGCCTCGTAATTTGTCAAGGCATGCCTGGCATGACTTATGTGTCTATGTGTGGAGCAGGGATCAAGCACTAACTGATGCAACTTAATTAGTACCACTCTCCTGCTCCAGACGTGATTGAGGTACTATTTGTTGTTTTTAACTCAAGTGCCCAGCAAACAGGAGACTTGTGACTAGCAAAAACGTCCCCAGCAGGCACAAAATTGCAAAGTTTTATTTTTTAAAGCAAACTTTATTTTGCTAAGTCGTCTTTTCATAGTTGCTTTTCATGTTTTCTTTTGCTTTTGATTGTGGCCGCTGCTGTCAAAAGATGATAATTAACTTGTTTGAAATATGTGAGACCTATTGCATTGCAAATGCTTGTTACTGTTTTTATGAATTTCTCTTTTCGTCTCCTGTTTTTTTTCTGTCTTGCTCTGGCTCAGTGTCTGATGATAAAGAACCAGTACGGACCACCAAAAATAAGAATTGGTGCTCGCTACCTGAAACCACTGGCATAAACCAACAGCATAAATTGGTCTCTGATGGTTCTCCATTTTGATAAAGTGCTTGCGCCTCAAGAATTTTACAGCAGAGGATGACCAAACTTTGTGACAGAGAAGGACTAAATTATGTGGCAAGAAAAGGTAAATTACGGAGCATAATGCAGCACATTTTTTCTGAATTATTACTTAGTTATGTTGTCATTTTTAGGATGGAGCCTGCGAGTGCATGCACTAGTGCATGCATCTCACTTGTGAGACTCTTCTCTGTTCAGTACAGGGGTTGGAACCCATGTGTCTCTCAACATTTGTTTGTTTGTGTGGCACTCTTCTTTACAGCCTCATAATTCGTCAAGACATGCCTAGCATCACTTCTGTTTCTCTGTGTGTAGCAGGGATCAAGCACTATTTGATGCTACTTAAATAGTGCCCGTCCAGTGCTCCCAACGTGATTGAGGTACTGTTTGTTGTTTTTAACTTTGAGTGCCCCACAAATAGAATGCTTGTGACTGGCAAAAATATGCCCAGCAGCCACATAATTGCAAAGTTTTATTTTTTAAAGCTAACTTTCTTTTATCTTGCCAAGTCATCTTTTCTCAGTTTCTTCTCTTGTTTTCTTGTTTTTTTGCTCTTGGGAGCAGTTGTCAAAAGATGGCAATTAATTTGTTCAAAAAATGCCAGACTTATTGCATTGCAAATGCTTGTTATATAACTTAGCAGTAAAATCAGGGCAAGGTCTCTTCTCATGGGTATCAGTTTAACATACAAACCCACAATAAGTAGGAATAAGGGGAGCGGTCAACTTTGCAAAGGGCCTTCAACAGTGCAGCAACAAGTGTTGCTTTGTTTTTAGTACATTTTTGCTGCAACTGTGACAATGATGTAATTGTGTGGAAACCACTTCAGCCACAAAATTACATAATTCCAGTGGCTTTGAGCCTGATCTACTTTCTAGAGCCAAACTTCACATTGTTTCCTATTTTTCTTCCTGTGGATTAAGAAACCACCATTAAATAAAATAAAAAAAGAGCAATGGAAAAGTATTGTCTGGACCCAGTCTTTGCTGATTTTCTTTTATTTCAGTGTGCATGGATATTCAGAATTGCTTTAAAAAGTTGCCTATATTCTCTGAGAGAGGGGGAAGCTCTCCTTGGTTTCCAAACTTATCTTTTTGGTGGTTCAGAGTTGGAGCCAAATTTTATTGTGCTGACCAAGGCAGGGGCATAGATACTATTGGTGCAGTAGCTGTAGTTACACCAATGCCCAGAGACCTGAGGGGCCCATCAAACTTGATAATTGCTGTATTTTCCTACCCCGCAGCAGTCAGTGGTGCCATTTTCCTTGTTTGCACCAGGGCCTGTAGCATCCCTGCTTCGCTACTGGACTCATGTTGGATTTGGCCCTTTTTACAGGGTCATTCCCAAACTTTTTGGCTTCCTCCTCCTATTTTTCTGACCCCTTTTTGTTGATGTTAGGACTCTGAGGGCTTTACCACTGCTGATCAGTGCTAAAGTGCATGTGCTCTCCCTTCTAAACTTGGAATGATTGGCATACACCTGATTGGCATGTTTAATTTACATGTCAGTCCCTTGTACAGTGGTATGCCTATAACCAGGGCCTTTAAATTAAAGGCTAGTAGTGGGCCTGCAGTGCTGCTTCTGCCACCCACAGAAGTAGCCTTTCAAACCTGTCTCTGGCCTGCTACAGCAGAGCCTGTGTGCGCAGTTTACTGCCACAGAGACCTGGCATCTAAATTTATTTGCCAGGCCTGGAACTCCCCTTTTACTACATGTAAGTCAGCCCTAAGGTAGGCCCTAGCTAGCCGTATGGGTAGAGTGCTATGTATGTAAAAGAAAGGACATATGTCTTTATGTACTATATGTCCTGGTAGTGACAAACAGCCTATCTCCTTTCTCACTACTGTGAGTGCTGCCTCTCTCATAGGAGTGCATTGGTAATGCCCTAACATGTATCTAAGTAGCATTATCTAATCTATGAGGGGTGGCACAGGCATGTTTGGTATAGTTGTAATGGTAGTGAGAAATGCTACTTTCTGGTGTAGGTGGATTTTTTTATTACGATTATAGAAATGCCACTTTTAGAAAATGCACATTTCCCTGTGCTTATGATTCTGGTGTTATGCAGCTTACCTCCAATCCACATCTGGGGCATAGTGACAGCTGAGCTTTGTGCATACTTCTCAGACAACCTCTACACAGGGAGGGTGGAGGTGTCACAAGAGTGCATCTGCATATTGAATGGTCTTCCTGGGCAGAGAGAGGGAGAGGTAGGGCACACCTGCATCTATATAGGCTGTGCCCTGACCACACACAAAGGGCTCGTTTACCTCTACTGATGTCTGGAGCCAGTGTTGGAGGAGAGAGGAGACATTCCTGGAACCGGGTAGAGCTGGTTGAAACCTCCTCTCCCCCTTTGTGGAAGATGCGTAAAATGAGTATAAGTACAAGGGACTGTTCCCCACAAGGGGAGGACACTGCTTGAACCTGCCAGAGCAACCTGTTATGCTGCTATGAGGAACCATCATCAGAACTGACCTGTGGGCTGCTGGGTCACAAGGAGGACTGTTGCGTTGCTCCAAGGACCCTGATGTGCTGGCTCACTTCAGCTTTATTTCCCCATGGACTTCCCCAGTGAACTCCAGGGGCTGGGTGGTGTGGCCCCTTCCCCCTGTTTGGACTACTTCAAGATAGAAGGAGAGCCTCAGTATTTTCCTGCTTGAAGCGCAGGGAGAGCGCTTTGTGTCTTCCCAATTCAACGCAAGGAGAGCGCTTCCCTGGCCCGCTACAGCATATGACAAACGTTGCATTCATTTATTTTGTTATAGCACGTGAAAGCGCTGGTTATGTCTGGCTGCTCCCGCCCAGAGGAAGGGAAGCGCCCAACCTTGCTTTTACTTAGCTACTGTCCTCATGCAGGTGAGAGGATGGAGAGCACGCCCCATAGGGGCCCCTGGGGGACTAACTGGTGCTTACAGCCTGAGACAGAGCCACAAGGTCGAATGTGTTCCCCTCAAGTGGCCGCTCATAACCTTCTGTGTGACTGAAGTTCACTGCCGGGCCCATTGGTGGTCTGCAGGCTTCATAGGGAGTGGACACCAGCGTCCACTTCAGGGCCCAGGTGAGGCTGTCTAAAGGAGCATCCGGCATGAGGTAACCCCGCAAGGTCTTGCCGCACTCAAGGAGGCCACCGCATCAGTCTCGAGGGCCCTCGGGGGATCCGGACTCCCCACTGTGCAAGGCACCTCTCATCCCGAGAGGAGCTGTGGCTGAAGGAAGCCGCTCCCCGTGGGCGCAGGCAGCTGGCATGTCTTGGGCATATGTGGGGAGACCCGGAGAGATCTCCCCGCCTGCGGAGAACGTGTGTGTGTGTCCCACACTCAGACACAAGAGGCATTTCTTTAGGGGCCTTATCTTTTTTACTTACATATATATCACTCACAGGACGGGTTGGAAACCTCAACGGAGGCCCAGTCCTGCTTAGGAGAAATTACTGCATTACCTGAAAAAGGAGCGCAGGAACTCCTGCATCCACCATGGGAGATCAATAAGTTTCCCACCACTTGTAAAAAGAGCACAGGAACTCCTGTTGCTGGGCAGGGTGTTCTTCTACGACCATATGTTGTATCAAAGGAGCGCTTAGGTGATACGACCTTCGTCTGGAAGGTGTGGTTGGTGGTTCTTCCAAAAGTTACCCTCTACCATGGTGCTGTAGTCCTCAGTATATTACTGCACTCGTTTTCATGATCTACATTCCTGATGATGTCTTGGCATTTATGATAATGTGATCACTATGACATGTGCCTTGTTGGTAACGTTTCTAGGATGTGTGCCAGATTGAAATGTTTCATTTTATGTGCACGTCTGATGATGTCTTGGCCTCTCTAATAATACGGTTATCCTGACCATGGCATTGTGGATGTCTGACCTATGCTCAGGATGTTTCATTTTATGTGCGTTCATGAGGATGTCCTGGCATTCCTGATAATGTGTTTACACTGACATATGCCTTTTTAGTGGTAATGACAACCGGACTACTGCTTATGTTGCAGAATACCAGTAACCAATATCTTTACCTGACTACTGCTTATTTTTTGCAGAGTACTAGAACCTGTGTAGCGATCTGACACCTGCTTGTGTAGAAGGGTATTACCAATACATGTTGTGTTTGGTATTATGCTATGCAGTTTATCTTTATATAACCTGTTGTGGTTTCCTTTGTTGTGTATTAATTGTGCTGTAAGTTGTGAAACCGCTTTAAACATTGCCTCTGAGATAAGCCTGACTGCTCTTGCCAAGCTACCGAAGGGGTGAGCAGGGGTTATCATGGGTGTGTAACTCCCTCGCCCTGACTAGAGTGGTGGTTTCTGCCTGGCTTAGGTGTATACCCTAGCCTACCAGAAACCCCATTTCTAACAACTCAGTTAACATGTTTTGATGCTGATACTTGTTTGTTATTCATTTGTTTCTTTTCCATTACGCAGGTAGATTCCTTGCATGTATTAGAGTTCATATGATTTTTTTGATTGTGGCATTAATTGAAGATGTGATTTTGTAAATTCATTTGCTCTTTCTAGCATGGTTTATTTTCTAATGGTCTTCATTGTCCCTGATCTTCTATTGGTCACATCCTTAGTCTTTAAAAGCGAAAAAAAAGGACAGTATTATTTCTTAAGCTTCAGCCCCATGGGTTGTTCTGTAATTATATTTCTTCACTCTTTATCAAATCTTCATTCCATATGTTATCCCTGTCCTGTCAATTGTGGATATGGCCATTAGCAGGTAGCATCTGGTAGTTGAAGCTGTGCTGTGCTGGAGCTTTTTGTATTCTTATGCTTTACAGACTTTGGGCCAGATGTGTGAAAAAAGCCTTTTGCAAATTGGAAATAGCGATTTTTAAGAAATCGCTATTTCTGATTCTGAAAATGCAGTGTATCATATTTGTGATTCGGTAATAGCGATTTCTTAAAAATCCCAAATGCTATTACTGAAACGCAAATTGCGATACCGGCCCCTATTCACATCTATGGGCCTGTCTGCCCATATTTTCGAATATTTTGCATACCCCAAATTGTGAATTCCTAACTGGAATTCGCAATTTTTGGAAATGCAAAGTCCAGGGTGCTGGGGGCCTAAGGCCCCCTCTGCTGCACCCCAAAAAATTTTTTTACAACATGTAAGGTGCACACATGCCAAAAGGGCATGTGCGCTTTACATGTAAATTTTAAAAATGCATTTTAAATGCATTTTTAAAATTTGCACATGGTTACCACCAAGTTTAACTTGGTGGTAATAGCTATTCCTTAATGCCCAATTCGCATTAAGGAATTGCTTCATACATGTGCTTTAGAAATCGCAAATAAGGTTTCCTTATTTGCGATTTCTTATTTAGAGAGTCGCAATTTGCGACTCTCTAAACAGGGTCGCAATTTTAAGGAATCTCTATTTTTGCGATTCCTTAAAATTGCATTCAGAATGCCTTTGACACATTCTTAAAGTGCTTTTTGCATTTGCAAACGGGCATTCGCACCTTTTGCGAATGCAAAAAGCTTTGATACATCTGGCCCTTAGTGATAGTTTGAGTGACTCTGAGGGCGTACCCACGTGAGGAGTGTACAACATGATATAATGTCAGGACTGGAGATTAGGATTATGCTATCCTTTCTTCACTTTATTGAACAGCAGCCATTTTGCAAAGTCAGTAATAAAAACTACTATTCCCATGAACCTTGGGAATCCATAAAGAAAGAACAGTAAGATCCAATGGAAGGGATCCGCTCTCAGCCGTCCAAAACATAGTCCATCATCTGTGTCACATCAGCCTTTTCCTTCTCTGCTCGCAGCCGAGATAAGTTCACACTTCTTTTCTTTGTACTTTAGTCAGTGTTGTTAATAATGACTTATGGTGTTTTTCATATATTATTACTGTTTATGCTTATTCTCGTCATTTGTTTTAATTGTTGTGCCTCACTGACGTTTTCAGGCCGAGGGAACGATCCCACTCCTTCACAGCCTTTTCTGTGTTCAGGTGCAGCTTCCACAATGGTGCAGCTCTTCGCCCACTAGGTGGTGTGCGAGAGATGAGGTTGTGCTGCTGAGGCACGCAGTTTGAATTCCCTTCAGATTGGGAGTGAAGCTGCATGCGGTAGCCTTAGACCCTCCCGCGTGAAGAGTGACGCCACATACATTGGGCTCTGCACCACCTGACCGGGCCCAAAAGAAGCATATTTCTGACGCCCCACTCTAACACGGGGTCCATATTATTATTTATATATGTATATCTAGATATATATATTGCTATATATCTCTATATATCTCTAGCTATCTCTCTCTCTCTCTATAGATATATACATATATATCTATATGTATACATATAGATATATATATATCTATATACATATAGATATATGTATATACTAATATATGTAGATATATGGATATATATCTATATATCTATATGTCTATCTCTCTCTCTCTCTCTATATATATATATATATATATACTTGTGCCCAGCCTGGTCCGTAGTCGTTGCAGGTTACATTGGCCTTGTGGGGACACACTCCCAGACGGGAACCCCATTATTGTACATATATTTAAGCACCAGGGGTGAAGTGTCCAGGGCTCAGACTCTCTGTCAGTGTGGCTTTGCCCACATTTTAACAAGCCTGACACCCACCCTCCCTCATTTCAAGGGCTCTGTCCCTATAAAATATAGGGGTCCACTCCTCTTCACTTTCCATTAACAGGGGTATTGCTACATAACCGGCACCTCCCTGCCTATATTTTGTGGTCAGTAGTTATAACGCACTGTACTTCCCCTGATGGACATAAATGACGATGATGAGTTCTATGATGCTGTGGATGTGTCTATATATTGGACAGTGTATGAGGCCATGGGTCCCCTCGAGGAACGTCTCTCACAACAGATCGCGCATGAGTGCACAAAACTAGCAGCTTCTATCCCGAACCCCATGTCAACCCCTTAACCCCGAAGAGATTCCCAGGTACCTGCAGATGATGCAAACCCCACAAAGAATCGCTGCAACACAGGGGTTGGCCATGACCCCTTTGCCCTCATCAAACAGTTCTTCCTGACCCAAGCAGGGCCTTCTCTTTCCTGGCATCCCTCTGGTTTGTTATTGGGCAGCCCCCTCCTTCCCCTGACCATCAGGGTACTGACTCCCACAATGATTGCGATGATGATGCCTATCCCTCAAGGCCTTGGCTCCCTTCTTCCTAACCCCCTCCTTCTGATGCTGTGTTTGAGACTTCCGACATGTTGGACCCTGATGATATCCTTCATCTTTGGTATTCCGAATGGGCCTGATCCATTAAAGTGACAAATTATGTGACTATGGTGAAAGAGTCCTATAACTGCCTCAGGGCTCAGTGCCCTCGACCTTCCCTGGCCGATAAGGTTGCCCTTACACCCAAGTTGGACCCTAGAATGTCCACCTTGATTCAGAAATTCATGAAGGACCCAAAAAAAGGGTATTGACAGGTCCTGGCAGGTGTGCCAGGACAAGCTCCTGGACATCCTGGGCCGTTTACTAAGAACCTAGACATGTCCAAGAATGCTGAGTCTACAAGTTCCTTAATTTCCCCAGAGGCACTGTCAGGTTGGGCGTAACGTGCAATCATCTTCCTTGGTAATGCAAATTGCGCGTTATCTACTCAGCGCCACCGGTCTTTGCTAATAAAGGTGGACTGTAAGCTGGGAGACCTGGCAGATTCTGAGGCAGGGCAGCTACTCAAGTAGGGCTCTACAGAGAACCTTTCTTTAAGGAATTGGGACATCATTAGACAAGGCACAATCATCCATTAAAAAAGTCTTTCCTTCCCAGAGTTTCCAAGGGGCTCGTCGAGGCAGGGGCTACTCGGCCAGCCGCGCTCACTCCCAGTACTCCTTTCAAGTGCAAGGCTCCCAGAAAGGACAATACTCATTATATACCTTGATGACATGCTTTTTCTGGCTCAGTGCCCCCGAAAGCTTTCCCTCCAATTACAAGTGGCTGTAGATCTTCTAAAGCAGCTCAGATTTGTCATAAAGGATTCCAAATCCCTGTTGGTTCCCTCTCAAAAAGTGTTTTTTCTGTGTTTCATCATAGATTCTATCACAGCCACTCTAAGTCTCCCGTTCTGCAAAGTGACAAAAATAAACCACAAATTTTGACAGACCCTGACCAAGCAACGGGTTTCACTTCAGCAGGTAGCTTGCTTGGTGGGGCTTCTCCTTTTCCCATCTTCCCCTCTCCACTACCAGGTGCTACAACGTCTAAAAGCTTCCCATGTATGCAAAAATCTGACTCACTCCCTGATGGTGTCTCTATCAGAAAAATCACTGAAAGAGATCCTCTGGTGGCTTTCCCACATGGACATGTGCAATGGGAGAGCAATCATTGGCTCTGCCCCAGACCTCGTAATCAAATCCAACGCCAGCAGATTAGGTTTGGGTGCGTGGGATGGAGATTTTTCCACCAGCTGATTCTGGTCTCTAGACGAACAGAAGTTACTTATAAACTGGAACTTTTATCTGGCCCTTTTGTTTCAGTTGTGCACTATATCAATTACCTGGGGGGCACAGGATCCGAGACCCTTTCCAATCCCTCAACCAGCTTTTAGCAGTACTTCCTGGATCAGCTATCTCCTTGGTCAGAAGAAACAAGTTGCGGATTTCAAATCCAGACATTTTTTAGATTCCAGTTTGTTGAAACTCCATCCCGAGATTTTTTCGGAGATCCAGAATCTGAGGTCAGTTCTCGGTAGACCAATTTGCATCCAGTTTGGACCACCAACTGCCCAGGTTTTTCAGTTGGAGACAGGATCCCCTGGCGGCAGCCACAGACCTTTTTCTCAAGGTCTGGAGTCAAGAGAACCGATTGCCTTCCCCCTTTTGCGATGATCACACAAACATCTGCCCAGGTCTGACGCCAACAGACCAATCTGGTCCTGATTACCCCGATTTGGAAGTCTAAAGTCTGGTCTCTAATTCTTTTGGAACTTTCTTGGGATTCTCCAATCCTACTCCCCCTGTTTCCTTCGCTTCTCCTCAACCCAGATCATATGCCTCATCAGATGGTTCTGGAGGGATCGCTGTCCCTGATGGTGTGGCGGATTACAGGGGTCGATAGTCTGTGCCGAGCCTTTCACACCAAGCTGAAGACTTTTTATCCAATGCCTAGGAGCCCAGCACCTCTAATCGTTACAGATCAGCATGGGCTCAATGGACCCATTAGTGATTGCAACAAGGTCTCGATCTCGTGCACACTGATGTAGTGCATGTCCTTAATTTCCTGGCCAGCCTGGCTATGGATGGTGTCGCATATCGTTCAATCAAAACTTTCAGGTCAGCGATTTTGGCTGGACATATTACAGTGGAGGGCTCTCTTTTGAAAGATCATCCTTTTTTGTGTCATCTCCTTCGGGGATCAGACTTTCCCCTCAGATGGACACTATCCTTCACAGTAAGTAGGAGAACAAAATGTAACACTAGAGTGATTTTTTATCCGGCCATCCCAGACTTGCCAAAGCTATGTGCGGTGCAATGCCCCAAGCTATATGAGGAGATGTCTTTAGAATTTCATCTTCCAGGGAAGCGTCAGCTTCTCATTGCACTTCGGAAACCGCATAATGCAGTGTCTTCAGTCACCATTGCTCACTTGGTACGATGGGTGATGCAAGAAGCTGGTATCGACTTCTCTCTATTAGGTGCACAATCTATGCGTGGAGACACAGCTTCTAAGGCATTCATTTTAGGTGCCCGCTTGGAGGACATCATGAACGCAGCAGACTGGTCCTCACATTCTATGTTCAAGATATTCTATTTCAAGCCAGTTTTGGATATGGCTCAGCTAGTAGTTGGTAAGCTTTGAACTAGCATATTCCTTGCCTCTGGTTTTGACACAGAATAAAATCTTTCCTAGCTATCGTAACAAAAAGTTTACATTTTATTAATGACACAGAGGCGAGGATTGTCCCACCCTATTATTTTGATAAGATGAACCCTCCCAATAATTAGTATTAGTTTTATTGATTCTTTATTGTAATTCCTATGAGAATGCCTTATATAGCAGATGTTTAATGGACATAGCACCTATTTTTTTCTGCAGGTTATTTTTCTTTTAACTATTTAGGCCTCTCTGCTAAAAATTGACCTCTCTTCATAGGGACAGAGATGGTAAACCAAGACGGATGAGAACATTTCAACATTATGCCTCACACGACGAAAGAGGCAGAGGGGACACAGATGGTGGGCTGTGTTCTGGACTGTTGAGACTAGATTAGCTAATCCATGGAGCAGTTATTTCCATTGGATGTTACTGTTTTTTCTTTACTGATTCCCAAGATTTTATTGAAATTGTGGTTTGTATTACTGAAGTTGTGAAATGGCTGCTATTCATTAAAGTGAAGAAAGGATGCCATAATCTTCACCTTCATGTCCTAAATAGAACTGAAACTTTCTGCTACGATAGCTAGGAAATATTTTATTGCAGTCTACTAATCAACACCCGTTGATGGATCACACATATTACAGAACTATTGTTGACCATGTGAAAACTGAAAGGAATAGAACCGAATTTTTTAAGACGAAGAGTGCAGAGAGATATGGTGCAGTACCGCCATGGCCTCCCTCCCCAAACTCACAGTCAGGCCTCCCCAACAACCTCCTGTTTCACAATAAGCCATAATACATACATCTTTGGGTTAGGGGTCGTACTCCCCCGGCCGTATTTTATTTTTGCAAACAAAGACATTTCTGGTAAAATGACACATCATTTCAATTTTATACACTGTATCCCTTAGTATTTACCGTTTTAATTACTTGTGTTGATGTCTAGCCTTAACGGAAATGCTAATACAGAAGTCACCAAAGACAGAGACAAATCACCCAAGAAAAGATCAACAGCATAGAACTCTATTGCTATGGGAGGTGAGTGGGATAAAATTCCTTGCAGGTGTGTTATCGGGGGCAACAGCGACTTTGTTTAGGTGGCGAGTGGGAGGGAAAGGCCCGCACACTGCTCGCAACCTGCTTTATGGGCACGGCCAACATGCATGAAAGATTTGTGTGACCCTGAGGCACTACAAGTGCTTCTGGTGTCGTGTTGGCACCCAGACTAATTGCTGCTCCCCTTACTGAGGGGTCGTAGACACATTGTGCCTCAGCCCCCCCAGGCACTAGGCCCGGAGTGACCCTCCATATGTGCGTCTCCCCTGATATGGGGGAACCACCTCGTACCGCCAAGGCCTCCCTCCCCAGTCTCATAATCATCCCTCCCCAACAACCCCCGGTTTCAGAATAGGAAATAATATACACTTCGTTGGGTTAGGGGTCGTAATCCACCAGCTGTATTTTATTTTCACAAACGAAGACATTTCTGGTAAAATCACACTTCCTTCCAATATTATACGCAGTAACCCTTAGAATTTATATCTTTATTTAAGTGTGTCAATGTCTAGCTATAACCGAGATGCTAATACATCCAGTTACCTATCTAAACATGTTCCTGCATATCAGAATTCATTGGTTGCGAATGAGATCATGACTGGTCCTAATGGTGTCTCCTGGTCACTGATCCACCCCTTCCGTCTGTGTGACCCAGGGTGGGTCCTTTCTTAAGGACATACTGGGCATACTACATTATTAGCATTGAAAAAGTCCTGTGGATGAAACACGTGTTGGCTGCCTGTAGAAGAAAGTACAGTGTTTTATACCCTGAGTATTTAAATGAATAAATAGAAAAGAAGGAATTGTAACCATTGATTGATGTGTGTTTGCTTATCATAGCCTTTTCCAAAACATTTTCAGTGTGTGCTTCAGTACGATCTTCATAACCTTACCAATGTTGTTGTTTATACGCTTCACTGACTCGTTCAAGACTCTGTCCGATTTGCACCCCTCCAATGCAACCTAGGCATTATACTCAACCAAGCTAGCACTGCCTGGGAAATCTCTTAGCTAGTCAACCAATCTCAGAGATCAAAAGTTCAAATAGGATTCATGTCATTGGTACCTAGATCCATATTATGATGCAAGGGGGCGTGCACCCGCTAGGCAGCATTGTCTCCAGTAGAAACCTCAGTTGCACTAGCTGCAAGCCTCCAAGACGATAGAAGGAGAGGCGGTATCCCACCTTCTGCGCCCTGGACACAAAAGCTCCTTTGAAATGCAGTTCCCCTGCTTGTCACACATAAGAGTGGCTGATAACATACACTTATGTGATCGCGTTCATCCCTGCGTGTACCGGGGTCACCAGGACTTCCAATCATTCAGTCAGTTCTCCGCACATAACAATTGCATTAGGAGAAAGAGAAGGGGAAGAGAAGAGAAATGGGCACCAGGCGCAGCAGTTATAACATATGCAGTCTCACATAGCGTTTGTAACAGTCCGAGGACCAGCTGCCAATATTTTGAACTGCTGCGCCCTAGAGCCCCATTGCCACCACCGAAGTGGCAGCCCCAGTACTAAAGGAGTGAGTTCCGAACTCTGATGAGTCAAACCCCGCTGCCTGCCGAACACCCTTAAGCATTTTTGAGAATTGGAAGCTGGTCAGTTCGGTGCCATTAGCGTGAACCAGTATAGGGCCCGAGCCCGGTGAGCCATGAATAACTTCAATTGACTGGCCCTCGCCCCTAAGCGTCCCAAGGAATGCCTTAACTGAGGACAAAGCAAGCCAATCCTTGGTCCCTGTGCGCCCCAAGAATTTGTAATAAGCTCTAGTCGCCCCCTTGTAGGCCCACCTGGTCCTGTGCCCTAAACTGGCCGCCAAGAGGTCTGGTAACCTGGGGCACCAAGCCACCACAGATAGTCTGGGAAAGGCATGGGGAACTCTGCTGCCCCTAGAAGATGGAACCAGAAAACCTGCATCTTGAAACGAGACAAGGCATCAGCAGCATTGTTCAGTATACCATGCACATGCTTGGCTTTGAAGAGTACATTCAATTTCCAACATAGCAGTACAATTTCTTTCAGAACCCTCAAAATCATCTTATACTGCAGAGCTTTCTGATTGATGCATTCCACCGCTGTCATATTATCAGACCAGAACACTATGGACTGATTGCGGAACTGCTCGGGCCTAAGAGACAATGCCACAAGGATTGGAAAGAACACAAGAAAACCAATGTTAGTAACCAACCCAGACGGCACCCATTCCTTGGGCACCACTGCACGCACCATGCTGACCCCTTCGCTAGCAGTTGCCTTAGTAAAGAGACCCTGTTCCTCGTTGGTTCTGGGATGCCTGACCCCACCACCATTCCATTAAAGTCACGCAGGAATGACTCCCAGATTCTCATGTCCTGCCTGGCCTTGCTGGACAGCCTGGTGTGATGATGCTTTACCTTCAGCCCTGACATGGCTTGGGGAATGGATCAGAAGAAGGGGGACCCCATGGGAAAGATCCGCAACGCAAAATTGGGATGCCCAGCCAACACCTGTAACTCGTGGCTCCCAGGCATGCCTGCAGGGCTTGGGAATAAGCATTGACCTTCTTCAGCGGAAGCCTGGACACCCCTACCGCAGAATCCAGCTCAATTCCCAAGAACCTAACCATGGTTGAAGGCCCCATTGTCTTGCCATGGGCAGGCAGGACCCTTAACTCCCCCCATCCATTCCTGAAAAACCCACAAGTCCTTAGCTCATCACTCAGTACCAGGTGGGCACAGGAAGAGAAAATCATCTAGGTAGTGCAGTTCCCATTTGTGTCCCAACATCCACCTGCAAGCCCATTTGAGGAACGTGTTCAGCTTCTTGAAGTAGGAACAGGAGAAGGAGCAGTCCATAGGCACACACTTCTAAAAGTAAAAGGCTCCATCAAATTGGAAACCTAGCAGATGAAAATCCTGAAGTTGTATTGGGAGCAAACGGAAAGCAGACTTGTACGAGGATGGCAGATTTATGACGCTGAATAGCAATATTGTGGTTTCAAAGAACTGTCTTTTTATTGTCCTTGAAACAGTTTAAATGGTAAGTTTTATATACAAAGTTTGTGAGGTATAAGTAGGTTGTGGGGTTGTCCTCTGGTGGACTTCTTGGCTCGTCTTCCTTCTTTCTTCCAGAACCTCGCGGGGAGCGTGGAAACAAAAGAAAATAGATACGGTAAGTGGGGAAGAGGTTTAGGCTTGTTCTTTCTTATCTTTTCCCTTCCTCTCTCTTTCCCTTTCTGTGTCCCTGTCTCATCTGTCTTCTTGACTTCTTTATTCCTTTCCCTTGGTTTTCTCTCTTCTGATTCTCCTGCCAGACTTCCTTCCTGCCTTTTCCCTCTTCTGCGTTCTGAGAATGTCTTCTTTATTTCTGTCTTGAGAACTTAAATACCCTTTTCTGCTGTCTCATTCCCTCGTCTCTTTTCCGCGTATGCTCTATCTTCTTGGTGCCTTACTTTCTGTCTTCCTTTTATCTTTCTTTTATAGATGTATACATAATATCACTTTCTTTCTCCGTCCCCTTTTTCATACCCTTCAGTGCTCCCCGTCCCAAAGTGCCCGTTTCCCTTCTCCCCTCTTTTCCCCGCTTTCTTCCCCCTCCCGCCTCCCTTCCTCGCTCTTTCCCCGCTCGGGTCCCCGTACCTGGAGAGGCCACGCTTCTCTGGAAGCGTGGCGGCTCAGGAGTAGGCTCTCCGGGGCCAGCGGTCTTCAGGTCTCCTCCGTGGCTCCTTTGCTCCCGCCTGTTCCGTCTTCCTGCCAGCCGTCTCCTCGATGCCGGGCTTTTCGTCTTCTTGTTCCTCCTTTGCCACCAGTTCTGGGATGCTCGCACTCCAGTTCACCACCTCCTCCGGCATAACGGAAGCTCCACTTTTAACCCGCGGTCGGTCCCGCGGTTGTTGTAAGCAACCAACCAAAGCGTCAGAGTCTGTAGTATTCACCAGGTCATTCGTGGCAGAGACAGCACAAGCAAGGGAAGTGTGTGGGTCGGATCGGAGCGACCCATCACAAACACTCCCCCTAAAGAGCGTCTGTAGACGACGCTCAGTCGAAGGACACCGGGAGAGAAAGTCAACATTCGCCATGAGACGTCCCGGAGAATGGAACACCTGAAACGAAAAGGGCTGTAAGGAAAGAAACCACCTCAGGACTCTAGGATTGGTATCCTTATGACGAGACAGCCAGGTGAGCGGGGCATGATCAGTCAGGAGGGTAAACGGACGGCCACTTAGATAATAACGAAGAGATTCAATGGCCCATTTAATGGCCAGACATTCCTTCTCAATAGTGGGATAGGGACGTTCTTGCGGGAGAAGTTTCCTACTGATATATAGAACAGGGTGAACCGAACCATCAGGCTGGGGTTGAGACAACACGGCTCCCAGACCGACATCAGAAGCGTCGGTTTGTAAAAAGAATGGGCTATCGAAATCAGGGCAGCACAACACAGGGTCAGTAGCCAAAGCCTCCCGGAGCCTCAAAAAACTGCGCATACTTGATTCTGGTAAGGAGGAAAAGGTTTTGGGGGACCCATTCTTTAGCAAATTCGTAAGGGGCTCAGCTATGGTTGAAAACCCGGGAATAAACCGCCTGTAGTAGCCGACGAGACCAAGGAATGAACGCACTTCTTTTTTTGATGTAGGTACCGGAATCTGTTGTATGGCTTCAACTTTTTCGATTTGAGGGCGGACCTTTCCTTGTCCCAAGACATATCCCAAATACCTTATTGAGGTATAACCTAACATACACTTTTCAGGATTGGCAGTTAAGTGTGCTTCCCTCAACGTCTGCAGTACTGTTGATAAGTGTTGGAGGTGGTCAGTCTATGAGTCACTAAATATCACTATGTCATCTAAGTAGGCAGCGGCATAGGAGCGATGGGGACGTAAGACCATATCCATTAACCTTTGAAAGGTGGCAGGGGCCCCATGTAACCCAAAAGGGAGAACGGTAAACTGATATAACCCAGAGGGTGCTGAAAATGCCGTTTTCTCTCAGTCTGTCTCTTTTAATGGGATCTGCCAATATCCTTTCGTGAGATCTAAAGTAGACATAAATTTGGCGTGCCCTATTCTCTCCAAAAGTTCGTCGATGCGAGGCATAGGGTAAGCGTCAAAGTAGGTGAGCTCATTCACCTTCCGGTAATCCACACAGAAGCATGTGGTCCCGTCTGGCTTGGGTACTAATACTATAGGGGAAAACCAGGGACTACTGGATGGTTCAATAATACCTGAGTGCAACATTTTGGTGACTTCTTGTTCGATTACAGTTTTCTTGGCCTCCGGAATCCTATAGGGTCTTTGTCTTACAATTGTCTCACTCTTGGTCCGAATACTGTGTTCAGTTAAAGTAGTGTGGCCAGGTTGTCGAGAGAATACATCTGCATAAGTGGTAAGTAGTTGAGAGAGAGAAGTTTGATAATTGTCATCAAGGGAGGCATTGATTCGGGGTTTATTATACTCTTCATTGGAGGAAGATGGAAAAGAGGGATAGGGAATGTCTTCTATCTGCTCTGTCATGATATGTTGTATTCTATGGACATTATCGGTTTCTTGCCATTTTTTTAACAAGTTTATGTGATAGATTTGTTCTTTTTGGGGTCGATGGGGAAGGGCCAGCCGATATGTTGTTGGGTTGATTCATTCTAATACTTCATATGGTCCTTGCCATCGGGCTAACAACTTGTTCTCACTACTGGGGAGCAGAATCAGAGCCTTATCCCCAACATTAAGTGTACGAAGCACACTTCTAGCGTCATAATTCTACTTTTGCTTGTCTTGGGCTTCTCGGAGATTCTCATGGGCCCTATCCCAAACAGACTGTAGATTTTCTTTTAAGTCTGTAGTATAGTTCAAGAGATCTTTCGTTTCCTCATCTCTTTCTTCCCATTGTTCTACTAACATATCGAGGAGGACTATGTCCAAGGGAAGTCTGGGTATGGGTACGTATGGCATATAACACCAGTGGTAATTTATTTTCCCGATCTCTTCCGTCCTCTGCTACGCTCTTCCTAAGTAATGACTTAATGGTTCAATTATATCGTTCCACCAGGCAGTCAGTTTGGGGATGGTAGACCGAGGTCTGGATTTGTTTTATTCCCAAGGCGTCACTGACCTCCCTCATTAGTCGAGACATGAACGGCGTACCCTGATCAGTCAGAATTTCTTTAGGGAACCCAACCCTTGAAAAGAACTCGATCATGGCCTGGGCTACTACCTTCGTATGCATACTGGGAAGAGGAATTGCCTCGGGATACCTCGTGGCATAGTCCACCAATACTAGTATATACTGTCTCCCTCTAGCAGAGGGGGTGAGGGGACCAATAAGGTCCAATAAGGTCCATTCCTACACGAGAAAAAGGGGTTTCTATAATCGGGAGGGGTTGTAACGGGGCAGGGGGTTGCATTCCTGGATTATAGAGTTGGCACTTCTGACATGTTTGGCAGTATCTCCGTATATCCCCATATACACCAGGCCAATAAAACCGCTGTAGTACCGCTGCTTCAGTCTTATCTCTTCCGAGTTGCCCTTCCCCTGTCTCACCATGGGCTAACTGTAAGACCTGCTCTCGGTAATTCCCGGGAACTAACAATTGTCTTCGGTCCATATTTCCTGATTGGGGTATTCTATATAAGAGGTCATTGTGTATGTTAAATGTGGGTCCTACCCCTTCTTCCTCCCGACTCAGGGCTTTTCCCCAGGCATTCTTTAAGGATGGGTCCTCTCTCTGTTTTTGTCTAAAATCCCCTGCCACGTATATACCTTTCCTGTGATTCTTGGTGGGTCCATGTTCCCCGGGTTTTCCTCCCAATGTTGTTGTCTCTGAGCTCTTTTCTGTCTTTTGCTTAAGTGTGATTTGAGAGGTCGAGATTCGGCTATTTCTCCCACCACTTCTTCATCTGATGTTCTTCCCCGGCTTTGTGCAATAATTGTGGAAAGGCTACATAGTCTGTCCCGATAATGAGATCTTCCTCAAGATGTCGCAACACCCCAACCCTGAGGGTTTCTTCCTCACCCCTCCACTGAAACCTAATCCTAGCTACTGGATAATATGATTGATCACCATGGACACATGCTATCAGTACCTGGGTATGGGGTATGGTTTGCCTTGCTTCTGCTAGGTCTTGTCTGATAACGCTCTGACTGCAACCAGAGTCAATTAAGGCTACTTTTTCTTGTCCATTTAGACGAATGGGAAGTGTATATGTAGGCTTAATCTCTCCAGCCCAGAAAACCCTGCCTTTGGTGACACCAATTTCCATGGGTTCTTCTATATCTTTTTTTGTGGACAAAACCGGGCGATATGACCCCATTCTGAACAGTTATAACATTGAGGCCCGTTAGTAGTATAGGAGGCTGGAGGAGGATGGGGACTACGTATTCTCTCCTGCTCAGGTGAGCTTATGGGTCGGGACAGCACTATTTTCCCTATATTTGGCCGTGCAGGGGATGGTCCAAGATTTCTATTAGGAGTAGCTCTAAAATCTGGGCTCCTGTGGAAGGCACAGGCTAAGTCAATTGCCGTTTCGTTGTTTAACCCGGGGTGTTGCCGAACCCAATTTCTTGTGGATGACGGCAGTGCATCAAGGAATTGTTCTAGTACGATAACATCGAACATTTCTTCCCGAGTCTTTTCTGTGGGCCGTAACCAACGTCCCGCAGCGTGTTGAACCCGGTAATATAAGGTGCGCGGATTCTCTTGTAATCCCCTTTTCATATGTCGGAATTTGCTCCGATAACTTTCTTGGTCTAGTCCTATTCTTTCTAGCATAGTCTTTTTGATCTCCTTGTATGGCAGTGTACCCAAGGGATTAATGGCTTGATATGTTGCTTGTAGCTGTCCAGTCAATAATGGGGCTACATATTGGCCCCATTTTTCCTCGGGCCAGTTGGCTGAACTGGCCACCCTTTCAAAATTAAGAAAAAAAGAGTCAGGATCCTCCTGGTCTTGATATTTTTGTAGTACACTGCTGGGCACATTCGGATGTACTTTTGTATGTGCGATGGTTTCTGTTAATTTACTCAAGGCAGTTTCATGGACCAATTGATTGTTGGCCATAATTGTGGCCTGACTTTTAAGGGCCGTTTGTAGCGCCTCTCTCTCCTCTTTAGCGTCCTTCATTTGCTGCTCCCACATCATCTGGAGATGACGTTGTCCTTCTGCGAGTTGAGCAATTACATCCGCCATGGTGGGTTTTTCCTCCATCTTCTTCTATATGTATACTGGGCTCCCGATCCTACTTCTGACACCACTTTGTACGAGGATGGCAGATTTATGACGCTGAATAGCAATATTGTGGTTTCAAAGAACTGTCTTTTTATTGTCCTTGAAACAGTTTAAACGGTAAGTTTTAGATACAAAGTTTGTGAGGTATAAGTAGGTTGTGGGGTTGTCCTCTGGTTGACTTCTTGGCTCGTCTTCCCCTCTTTCTTCCAGAACCTCGCGGGGAGCGTGGAAACAAAAGAAAATAGATACGGTAAGTGGGGAAGAGGTTTAGGCTTGTTCTTTCTTATCTTTTCCCTTCCTCTCTCTTTCCCTTTCCGTGTCCCTGTCTCATCTGTCTTCTTGACTTCTTTATTCCTTTCCCTTGGTTTTCTCTCTTCCAGTTCTCCTGCCAGACTTCCTTCCTGCCTTTTCCCTCTTCTGCGTCCTGAGAATGTATTCTTTATTTCTGTCTTGAGAACTTAAATACCCTTTTCTGCTGTCTTCATTCCCTCATCTCTTTTCCGCGTATGCTCTATCTTCTTGGTGCCTTACTTTCTGTCTTCCTTTTATCTTTCTTTTATAGATGTATACATAATATCACTTTCTTACTCCGTCCCCTTTTTCATACCCTTCAGTGCTCCCCGTCCCAAAGTGCCCGTTTCCCTTCTCCCCTCTTTTCCCCACTTTCTTCCCCCTCCCACCTCCCTTCCTCGCTCTTTCCCCGCTCGCGTCCCCGTACCTGGAGAGGCCACGCTTCTCCGGAAGCGTGGCGGCTCAGGAGTAGGCTCCCCGGGGCCAGCGGTCTTCAGGTCTCCTCCGTGGCTCCTCTGCTCCCGCCTGCTCCGTCTTCCTGCCAGCCGTCTCCTCGATGCCGGGCTCCTCGTCTTCTTGTTCCTCCTTTGCCACCAGTTCTGGGATGCTCGCACTCCAGCTCACCACCTCCTCCGGCATAACGGAAGCTCCACTTTTAACCAGCGGTCGGTCCCGCGGTTGTTGTAAGCAACCAACCAAAGCGTCGGAGTCTGTAGTATTCACCAGGTCATTCGTGGCAGAGACAGCACAAGCAAGGGAAGTGTGTGGGTCGGATCGGAGCGACCCATCACAAGACTCAATATCAGACTTCGCCAACAGGGACCCAGGTCCCAGTTCCCATAGCATCTGGATCGCCTGATAAAGGGAAACATACTTAATTGAGCAAAATGCCCTATCAGTAGTCTCATTCACAGAGTGACACTTGGGAGCCAATAGGTTGTGCATCAATCTGAACTCTCCTTGTTCTTTTTTAAGAACCATGCCGGGGGGAACAAACAAAGCTGTCAAGTGGGACTAGGTTGAAGGGACCCACCACCTGACCAAGAAACAACTCTTTTTGAACCTTTGTGATTGCTACTCCCTGGTTGGACCTGAGAGATTGCTGATTTCTATAGTAGGGGGATCACACATAACCCTCAGCTGGAATCCTGAAGCCATCCCTAAAAGCCTTGAACAATTTCTATGCTGCTGAACGATTAGTTAAGTATTGATTCAGGGGACAATTGTCATCAAGTTAACTGGGGAAGGAGCTTTGCAAAATTCAAACTGGTCATTCCTGCTTCTTGGCGCCCTTTTCCTTTGACTTTTTATAGCACTTGGATTCTTGGTTGGATGCTAAGCCGCAGAACGAACAACAATGTTTCAGTCTACAACCTCTTGGAGGTCAGGTACAGGTATGTCGGTTAAAATCTAAACCAGCCCTCTTCTTTGTCCCTCCAATGGGGCCACTAGCGGACCCTGTTCCTGCCCGAAAGGGCTGGTTATTGGAAGCGTTGTTCCTCTTCATATAACTCAGCCAAGCGATTATATCAGTCTGGTCTCATCCCAGGGTGGCACTATTGGCCTCAAACCACCTAAACTCTTTATCATACTCCTTCCAAGCTGCCCACCGTCATGAGCCCTCACAATCCTATTTTGATAACAAGCCAGCTGAGCTCCCAGGTCATTGAAGCGCTCTGCCATAAAGGCCTGATAAGTTGAAAAAACCCTAACCCAATTCACCAGAGTTTCCTCCATGTTTTTCTGTGATGACCAACGGCCACAGTTTCTTGAGTGTGAACATTCTTTACAATGCTTGGCCTCCTTCCTCTCTGACTTATCCACCAGCAAATAAAAAATATCCAAATACGCACCCTTCCATATTTTCTCTTTCACCTCCATTGACACATGCATACCCAGCTGTTCATGTTCAGAGCGAATATCACCCAAACCCACAGCCAGTAAAGAGGGCCCGGTACCTGAAGTCTCCACTTCCTGAGTAGGGGGAGATGTCATCGTTGCTGTAGCTCCCCCAGGCACTCTGCTACTCAAAGAGATACCAGCCATGGTACACATTTGGTTGGTTGGCTGTGCAGAAGCCCCCTAGTCTGTTGAGCCTGACTGCGGCAGGCCTCTGAGAGCCAAGGTAACTCAGATGCCAAATTAGCAACCAAATCTGCCTTGTCGGGCCTCCAATAAAGGTCACCCCAGTAACCATACCCCACCAACATTCTATACAATGCTGCCAGCTGCCACTGGCCCGTATACTGCTGTGGAATTGCCCTGTACTGCAGCCTGGCCTGAACTATCCTTAGCTGGGGTCAGACCCACCAAGACCGACCCCCATTACCACTTTGGCATTACATTGCAGTGTAGCCCTGGCCAGAGTTATCTGGAGCTGGGGTCAGGCCCACTGGTGCCGCAAACAACGGGCAAGTGCCCTGAATCACTGACATACTTGGGACAAGTGCTGCCTGTCCCTCCAAACCCTTTTTATGCCTAACCTCCACATCGTCCTCTTCGGACTGGGGAGAATGCTTCCTTGGGAGGCACTCCCTCCATCCTGAACCTCTCAACTTGCTCCTCAGGCACCCTGGGTGGCTGCGACTTTAAAGATGCAATTGCAGGGTCCATAGCATTCATCCTAAGCACCAAGGCCTCCAGCAGTGTCTCAGTTCGTGAGTGCTTGCCATTGTTCCACACTACCCAGACATGATGCCAACCAATACAATACAGCCCAGACCAAGCTCATTCCAAAAATCTGCAGTAACATACTACCTTAAATAGCCACAATGCGAGCTGCTCACTAATTGGTGAAATAAAACTAATGCACCAAAGTACACAAAATGCACAATACTGCTAGCCCAATCCTCTATAATGCTCTCAGATAGGTGGGTTTGAACTTTCAACACCAAGCCAATAAGCAAAGTGCCTCCAAAACACACACTGCCTTGAAAACAAATGCCTAAAAAAACACACTGCCGTAATTCAGCTCTGCTTAACAGGGAAAGCAAATAAAAACTCCAGCACAAAATAACTGCCCCTCAATAAATGCCCCCCTCACCTACAGCACCTGGGCCCCCACCGGGGGTGCCACCAAGTGAACACTCAGGTGAACAGAAATGCTCTGATCCGTGCAGGGCCCCAGGCAGGAGACAGCTGGGCAGCTAATGCTTTAATTCACTCCTGATGCAGAGCGTGAAGCAAAGCCTATCTGTAAGGGAGACAAACGAAACAAGGATCCTCACAGGTGGACAAAATTATTTGCGGGCGCGTTGAGGTCAGCAACATATTAGGGGAGGCGGAGAGTGGGAGCAGAAAGCCCACTCACTGCCCCATGGACCATGTAATGGGCAGGGCTGACATGCACAAAACGTTTGCACGACCCGGAACCACTACATGTGCTTTCGATGTCGAGCTGGTACCTGGACCAATTGCTGCACCCTTTACTGAGGGATCAGAGGCACATTGCACCTTGACCCCCCCATGCACATGGCCTGGTGCGACCCGCCATATGTACACCGACATGGGTGAGCCTGGTGCAAGTTCACTGCAAGGCAAGGCACTAGTCTAAAGTAACTTGAAGTAAGTGGCCAACTTAAATGCCAGCTGAGGTTGACACCTACAAAGGCTGCAGTATAAGCAACTGGAATATGATTTCAGCCCAGTGGTGGCAGCAGGAGGGAGCTAATGCTCAACATGTTTACAGTGATAAGCGTTGGAAGTGCATCAGGTCGTAAGGCATCTTCACACAACATGCACATGTGCATGTTCTGTGAAAAGGGTTAATTGAGAATTGGCACACACTGTTGGTAGAAAAGTTGTGTGCTACAAGGAAAAACAAGTATTTGCAAAGGCAACAGGAGTGATGTCTGTCAGACATTTGACTTTGTCTTTGTCTAGTTTGCCATGGTTTTGGAACCACTTATTATTGTGGAAGCCGCCAGGACCGCATCAACATAAAAATAACATTGGAAAAAAGCAATATATTTTTTGGCTTCAAGGAGCACACAGTGCCATAGTGGTCACTGACAATGCAGCAAACTACTTTGTGGATGTGCTCTTTGCAGAAGAGAGAAGAATGCTGTTACTCGCAATGCAGTTAGCCAGTGAGTGAAGTAAGCTCATCCACTGCCTCGTGCTAAGTGCTGCAGTGGGCAGAAGAAAACTGAGAATAACATTTCAACAGACAAATTAATAAAGAGAGTTGGCTTAACACCCCTAAAAGTAAGTTTAGGCAGACCAAAAGATTATACTTTCTTATGTTTTTTCATGTAACAAGCATAGGTGGTTGAGACCCCACATTTGCAATATTGTGTACCAAAACTAAATAGTTATGTTGAAGGATTGAAATATCAATCATTGGCAATAGTGTTCACGCTTATTGGAATGCAATTTACATACGTATTTAGTAATCTTAATTTCAAATTCAGGTCTTTTAACTACCTAAATTGATTGAAGTGTGGTTTACACAGTGACAGAGTTTACTATTAGACATATATAAAAGACAATTTGCCAAAGACAGAGGGACTCATTACGAGTGTGGCGATCAGGGAACTGCCACACTTGCGACGGTCAGACCACCGCACTCCTGGTGGTCTGACTGCCCAATTACAACTTTGGCGGGCAGACCCGCCTAAAGACCGCGGTCTGCACCAGCATAATAGATCCCGACAGAATGACAACGGTTGGGCTTGTAACCAGCCATGGCGGCGCTGAACTCAGTGCCACCTGGCTGATTACCTCACCACTTTCTTCCAGACTTTTCATGGCAGGGACCTCGCCATGAAAAGGCTGGCAGAAAGTCAGTGCCGGGTTCCACGGGGGGCCCCTGCACTGCCGTTGAGATGGTCAGTGCAGTGCCCCTCCTCCCCAACACCATAGGAATACGCACTGTTGGCTTTGCAGACAGTGCACATTCCGAGGGTGCTGGTTGGCCCCCTCTGTGCTACAGTATAGAACTTGGCTCCTTTATGTATATTGTGGTATTGTTTCTGCTGGATGGACTGTCAGGAACACTCTATTTCAATGTTCCTGCCGGTCAGCCCGGCGGGAACATTGTAATAGGGTGGCAGGGGGCACCATTGTTTTGACTGTAGCGTCCTCCCTGTGGCAGTGGCACTTGGCTGGTTTGAATGCCAGTGTCTTAATCAGGCCCAGAGTGTGTGAATCCAGAGGAAAGGACATTTTGAGTGAAATTTGATGCGTTACACAAAGATTTTTTTTCTACTGAGATGGGGAAGGTAATATACCCAGGGAAATTGAAAACTAAAATTGTGCACTTATGTCATGAAGGACGAACGAGAATTATAACAAACATATTAAAACAAATCAGGCATTGTTTAACCCCTTCTGTGCCTTGGACGAGGTGATCTCGTCCAAGGCACCGGTTCCCGGGTGCCTTGGACGAGATCACCTCGTCCTGCACCCGGGAACCGGGGGGAGCGCTAGTGCTCCCCCCATGGGCCTCCCACCCACACCCCCCGGTCGTGGATGGAAGGGGAATCCCTCCCCCTTCCACCCCCGACCCTCCCACCCCCCAGTGACGTCAGCATGCATCGCGTGCTGATTGTCACAGAGGCCTCCACCTTTGCGCTGGAAGAGAAATGCAAAACATTTCTCTTCCAATCACGTGGAGGAGGCCGGAGAGGCTTCAAAGGGAAGGAAATGAATTCCCTTTCCTTTTTAAGTCTCTCTCAGCGTTTCAAAAGCCGGATTGTAAAGCAATCCGGCTTTTGAAACGCCCACTAGACACCAGGGATTTTATTTTTATTTGAAATTGGCATAAGGGAGCGACCCCTTGGGCAGATCGGCCTATTATTGTGTTTTTTTTTGTTGTTGTTTTTTTAGAGATGGGGAGCGACCCATTAGGCAAGGGTCGCTCCCGGGGTGGGGTTGGGGGTTTGGGGGGCAAATTTATTTTAGGCCATTTTAGGCCATTTCCTCCCCCCGGGGAGGCAGAAACCTCTAGGCACCAGGGCTAATTTTTTTGTGTGTTTTTTTTTTGTTTGTTTTTTTAGAGATGGGGAGCGACCCATTAGGCAATGGTCACTCCCCTGGGGGGCAAATTGTATTTAGACCATTTCTTCCCCCTTGGGGGCAGATCGGCCGATTTTAGGTCAATCCCCAAGGGGACAGAAACAACTAGGCACCGGGTATTTTTTTTTTTGCGCCAATGTCACGCAAGGGAGCGACCCCGTAGGCAAGGGGAGCGTCCGGAGGGGCTTGGGGGGGGTAAATTTATTTTAGGCCATTTCTGCCCCCCCTGGGGGCAGATCGGCCTATTGTTATTAGGCCAATCTGCCCGAGGGGGGGCAGAACCCTCTAGGCGCCAGGGCTAATGTTTTTTTTGTGTTTTTTTTTTGTTTGTTTGTTTTTTTAGAGATGGGGAGCGACCCATTAGGCAAATGGGGGGCAAATTGTATTTAGACCATTTCGGCCCCCCTTGGGGACAGATCAGCCGGTTTTAGGTCAATCTGTCCCCAAGAGGGCAGAAACAACGAGGCACCGAGGATTTTTATTTTAGCCAATGTCACGCAAGGGGAGCGACTCCGTAGGCAAGGGTCGCTCCTGGGGGGGGGGTGGCTTGGGGGGCAAATTTATTTTAGGCCATTTCTGCCCCCCTGGGGGCAGATCGGCCTATTGTTATTAGGCCGATCTGCCCCCAGTGGGGGCAGAAACCACTAGGCGCCAGGGCTAATGTTTTTTTGTGTTTTGTTTTTGTTTGTTTGTTTTTTTTAGAGATGGGGAGCAACCCATTAGGCAAGGGTCGCTCCCCTGGGGGGCAAATTGTATTTAGACCATTTCTGGCCCACTTGGGGGCAAATCGGCCGATTTTAGGTCAATCTGCCCCCATGGGGGGCAGAAACAACTAGGCACTGGGGATCTTTTTTTTTTGCGCCAATGTCACGGAGGGGGAGCGACCCCGTAGGCGAGGGTTGCTCCCTGGGAGAGTTAGGAGGCATATTTATTTTAGGCCATTTCTGCCGCCCCTGCGGCCGGCTGAGATAGAGGCCAAAATCCACAGGTAAGCACTTTGTAAAAAACACCTCTATTTTCTCTGAAAAAATGTGATGTGTCCACATTGTGTTTTGGGCCATTTCCTTTCATTGGCGCTCGGCCTACCCACACAAGTGAAGTATCATTTTTATCAGGAGACTTGGGGGAACGCTGGGTGGGAGGAAATTTGTGTCTCTTCTCAGATTCCAGAACTTTCTGTCACCGAAATGTGAGGAAAACTTGTTTTTTTAGCCAAATTTTGAGGTTTGCAAAGGATTCCGGCTAACAGAACCTGGTCAGAGCCCCACAAGTCACCCCATCTTGGATTGCCCTAGGTCTCTAGTTTTCAAAAATGCACAGGTCTGGTAGGTTTCCCAAGGTGTCGGCTGAGCTAGAGGCCCAAATCTACAGGTAGGCACTTTGCAAAAAAAAACTCTGTTTTCTGTCAAACAATGTGATGTGTCCACATTGTGTTTTGGGGCATTTCCTGTCGCTGGCGCTAGGCCTACCCACACAAGTGAGGTATCATTTTTATCGGGAGACTTGGGGGAACATAGAATAGCAAAACAAGTGTTATTGCCCCTTGTCTTTCTCTACATTTTTCCCTTCCAAATATAAGAGAGTGTGTGTAAAAAAGACATCTATTTGAGAAATGCCCTGTAATTCACATGCTAATATGGGCACCCCGGAATTCAGTGATATGCAAATAACCACTGCTCCTCAACACCTTATCTTGTGCCCATTTCGGAAATACAAAGGTTTTCTTGATAGCTATTTTTCACTTTTTATATTTCGGCAAATGAATTGCTGTATACCCGGTATAGAATGAAAACCGACTGCAGGGTGCAGCTCATTTATTGGCTCTGGGTACCTAATGAACCTACAAGCCCTATATATCCCTGCAACTAGAAGACCCAGCAGAAGTAACAGTATATTGCTTTCAACAAATTGACATTGCAGGAAAAAGTTGCTGTTTTTTACCTCAATTTCAATAATCTTTTTTTTTCAGTTGTTATTTTCTGTAGGAAACCCTTGTAGGATCTACACAAATTACCCCTTGCGAATTCAGAATTTTGTCTACTTTTCAGAAATGTTTAGGTTTCTGGGATCCAGCATTGGTTTCACGCCCATTTCTGTCACTGACGGGAAGGAGGCGGAAAGCACCAAAAATCTTAAAAATGGGGTATGTCCCAGTAAAATGCCAAAATTGTGTTGAAAAATTGGGTTTGCTGATTCAAGTCTGCCTGTTCCTGAAAGCTGGGAAGCTGGTGATTTTAGCACGGCAAACCCTTTGTTGATGCCGTTTTCAGGGAAAAAAGACTCAAGCCTTCTTCTGCAGCCCCTTTTTCCCATTGTTTTGAAAAAAACGAAATCTTCACTGTATTTTGGCTAATTTCTTGGCCTCCTTCAGGGGAACCCACAAAGTCTGGGTACCTCTAGAATCCCTAGGATGTTGGAAAAAAAGGACACAAATTTGGCGAGGATAGCTTATGTGGACAAAAGGTTATGAGGGCCTAAGCGAGAACTATTCCAAATAGGCAAAAAAGGCCTGGCACAGGAGGGGGAAAAGGCCTGGCAGCGAAGGGGTTAACTGAAAAAATACTTAAACCTTGACTGTTCTCCTGAGAAAGTTCCTGCACGCTGTTGGGCTGTGTATATTAGACATTATTGGGCCAATTGTGTGGAGCAATGGTGTACTAAAACTTGTAGTTCTCATCATTGATTCAGTATCGAATTGACGTGAATTGGAAATAATCAGAAAATTTGATACTGATGTTTTAGAGTTTATAAAAAGGATTTATTTTAAAAGAGAATGTTTCCCTGAATATATTATTATCATTAATGTTGTTCAATTCTGGGAGACTATTTGAAATGTAAGTATTGTCAAAATGAAGACAACATATCTGTAGGATCTAAGAGATAATGGAGCAGATGCGGTGTGTAATAAAATTATTAAAGGCATAGAGCAATTTGCTTAAGGGAGCAAGAAGAATTAGCAAGTAACAATATAAAAACCGAGTTTAACGTGTAACGATTTATGAATTTAAAGGCCAGAGTCCTTTTGGAGGTACCAGAGCTTACAAACCTAATTATTAGACCAACACCAGGTAGATGGCAAGGTCAAATAGGATTGTTTGGGATCCTTATGAAGTTCGGTGTTGCATAAAGAAACCACAGGAAGTACATGAGGACAATTTTGATTTGAGATATTGTGAAAAGAATGGGCATATCAATGTTGGACAATAGGTACAACAGAGTAGTGTAGTCTTTGTGACTAAGGACAATAGTGTCTTTTCAGAACCAAAAAATAGTGCATGTTTTGAAGAATAGAGCAAGACTTAGTAAGTGTGGCATATGAATAACATTGCCTTGGCTGGTAAAACTGTGGGGGGTAGTGATGTTGGTGATCAGAGCAATGGTTGTGATAAAATATGGGGGAGAGGCTGCTTTGGGTTGACTGAAGAAAAAGGATATGTGGCACCTGCAATTGAAGGTGATGTGGAAGGTTTAAAACCTTAAGGCAGGAAACCGCTTAACTCTTACTGTCAACAACAGGTTGTCCAGGTGTGGAAGCTTTTTCATCATTCTCCATTTTGCCTCAAGGGTGGTCATCTCTGGGATTTTAAGGTACCATACTTTTATTACATAGGAACATCTAGAAGTAGCTATGCTAGCGTTCCCATGCAGAGTATAGGAAAAATGGGTAAGTTGGGTAGAATAATGAGGTCTCTTCTAAAACTGTTAGATTATGGTTATAAATAACACTGTTTTAATTTTTCCTATATTACACCTTAAACTATGTACTAAATATTTACTAGATGATGGGAGCTGGTTTTGTTTTAACTTGTTCTAATGTCTTTATATTTTTACAAATATTTTAAAGGGGAGAACGTGTGGTTTTGTACTTCTTTAAGCATCTTCCTTAATATTTCTTAATGGCACTTCTTAATTTTTTTCACCCAGCTTGCCCATGCATGACTGACCACTTCCTACAGTGGTGCCGGAGTCACCACTGAAATATGCCAGAACTCCAAAGATACATTTGCTCATTTGTTATGTAAGATTTCTATTGGTATTTTAATTTGACATCAACAAACATTTGGAACAGTGCCACAGTGGCACATCACAGCGACTGTTTGATGATGTATGTATGCAGAATAATGCTTGTGTCTTATCTAAGTACCCAATGAAAGTTCTAATTCAGACTTTTTCTGACGTCAAGTCGTTTTGCAAGACTAGATTGTGCAGTTCCTCCTTCACTCACATTTAGGCCCAAATTTAAGAAAAGTGGTGCTGCATCATATGCAGCGCCAATTTTCTTGCGCCCCTTAGCGCCCCCCTAACGACACCTTGTGTGTGCCATATTAAACATATGGGCACCAGGGCGCAGGTTAGGGACCATATTGTCAACATTTTTGATGCTTTTGTTGTACTTTGCAGGATTAGCAACAGCAATGTTGGCGCTAATCCTGCAAATTACATTAAAGCCCATTATAAATAATGGTGTGCCTCCTTTTAACGCATGTTCTCTGCAGGTGTTAAACAATTCCGCAAAAATTAGCGCAGTGGAGGCTTATGATCCATTTTTGCGGTTGCCCTAACGGGGGAACGCCACTCTTGCATACATTATGCCTGGCACAGGCATAATGTGGACCAAGGGGTTACAAAGTGGCACAAGGCATGCATTGCGCCACTTTGTAAATATGGCGTGGTGAATTTGGCCTAGTTGAGCCACATAAGCATCATAAAAAATTACGCTAATGCGCTGAAAGGAGGAGATAGGCCCTCTTAAATTTGGGCCTAAGTTCCCTAGCAATTCTCATGTTGTCCTGATCCGAGGGCATCTCCATTCGGTGTTTGAAGACTCCCTTTTTGTTCCTCACATCTCAGGCAGTCATAGACTTAATTATCCAAAGCTGCCACAGTCTGTAATGTATAAGCTATTCCCAGTGTAGATAGTTAAGCTGAATTATGTGGAACTTGCTGATAATGGCCACATCTCTTGGGGTCAGTTTTGAGTTTTGCCACTCCTTGGGGCAGATTTATGAAAAATGGCACTGCACCTAGTGCTGCCCCACTTTCCTTGTGCCCCTTAGCGCTCCCCTACTGCCACCATGTGTGCACCGTAGTTTAAATACGGCACTCCACGGAGCAGGGTAGGGAGCAATAGAGTCATTTTTTTTACAAAGTTGATGTACCCTGCACGAGAAGCAGTAAAATGTTGGTGCTACTCCTGCAGAGTACATAGGGGCCCAATATAAATAATGGAAGCCCCCTTTTAACTCCTGCTCTGTGCAGGCCTTAAAAGTTCAAAAAATAATGGTGCAAGAAAATCTCCTAGCTTTCCTTGCACCATGTTTTCACCCCCCCTAACGGGGGAACGCCCCCCTTGCATACATTATGCCTGGTGCACGCATAATGTGGCGCAAGAGTTTACAAAGTGGCACAATTAATGCATTCTGCCACTTTGTAAATAAGGCGTGGGGAAAATCCCACTTTAGCTCCGTCTTGCCATAAAAAAAATGACGATATGGTGGCGCTAATGTGGCCCTAGGGGCTCTTAAATCTCCCTTTTTGTCTCTTATGGCCTCATGTCACCCTCCCCGGTGGATCATAGTGTGTCAGAAACATCTGGCATCTGTATAACCAGTGGGAGCTACCCAGTTCTTCTGGGGTATGTTCCCCATAAACAAATTTTGCTCTATAGGATTGACGTTAAGGATTTCGGAGAGTCCTTTGAGGTAGGGATGTAAGGCATGTCATGCATTTGAAAAACTGGTGTTTATACATAGCACAGGTAGCCTGGTCTGAGGAAAAAAGTTACTCTCCCATGCATTCTCTATATTAAAGGTGGCATACACCCCAAGCCACTGAACCCTCCTTTGGCAACCGATAATTCGGTAGGCAAGTAGAGGTTTATCTCCATGGTATGAATGAAGTATACAAAGGATTTACAGAGGTTCACTTTCAAGCTAGAGAGTTTACAAAATATCTAAATTATCTGCAAGGCTGTAGGTCCAGACCACTGTTGGAAATGTAGGTAGATGAGTAAGTCATTTTCAACTATGGTGCTCTGTCTATCACCCCTCAGTGGTGTGTCCATTGTAGTCGACACTGCCAGGGGTTCTGTTGCAATGGCGCAGAGCAGTGGTGGCAAGGGGCAACAGACCCCTGCATAATAGAAAGCTGTCAGACAGTATCTCTTCTAAACATGCCCTGGCCACTTGTTTAGTATGTAATAGACATATATGTCTTTGGAACAATTGCCATTAATTGATTCTTCTTAACAACATGAAGAGATAATGCCATTCAACAGCACCAAGTGACTTCTCAAAATCTATGATGAGTCACTGCACCTTAAGTTGGCTGGCAAGAGCATTATGGAGGCCTCTGATGATATGCTGTGGGGACCTAAGGGGCATGAATCTGCATTGTGCAGGGTGTATCAAAGCCCCTATTACTCCAATTAGGTAAGTATCCAGTACCCTAGCTATTATGTTTGTATCAATATTGTTAAAAGAGATCATCAGATTAGATTAGCATAGTTCTGGTGTATGGTCAGGTTTCTGTATCACCACTATTTCAGCAATGTGTCAGTGTGTATTAAGTACTTCCCAAGGATTTCTTGTCTTCACCAATCCTTTATCAATGAGCTCATGCTCTTCTTTCATGAGTTGTCAAATGAGAATATCTCTCATAAACTTCCTTAGTTTGGCCAGATGTGGGGACTTCGAGGTTCCCTTTTCTCATACAAGTGCTGTTAGTACAACACGAATGTGTGAACGACTGAACAGGGTCTGACTACTATATATCCCCGTAGGTGTTGTATAGAGGTTGTGCGTGTAGCGTTTTTCTTGAATTGGCAAAGCTAATGAAGCAGCAATTTAGTTTTATGGTGTTCAATGGTTCTTAGACTTTTTCTGTCTCAGTTCTGATCTTAAAAGATCCACCTCTAACCTAGTCATCTCTTCTCACTGTCATGTATTGTGTCCTGTTATGGATCTTATAAGTGTTCCTCTAATGCATACTTTAAAGGACCCCAGAGAATTATGTGAGATTATACCATATCTTTCTTTTGTATGAAGTATGCTTGATTTTCCCACTTGTGTAGGCCATGAATTTCTCATCTATAAGCTTCCAAGCATTGACATAACACCCATCCATTTGTCCACCTCCCCACCTGCCCAGTGGGAGTACACTTGGTGAATGATCAGAAAAGCTCCTTGCCAGTGTGTGAACTTGCAGGATGTTCCTCATATCAACGTCAAGTATCAAGAAATAATCCAGGCCAGAGTAAGTTTGGTGAACTCCAGGTATAATATGTGTGCTGTTTCACTTAGGATAGTGGTGGTGTCACAAGTCACTCGCAATGGCAGTGAGCAATTTAAGTAGTTTCATAGGGGCACTTAGGGCCTCATTTACGAGGCCCTAGCGACACACTGCGCCACCTGAGTGTCATTTTATTTACAATGACGCAGTGTGCTAGCCCATATTTACAAGGCCATGTCATGCAAAACAACCTTGCATGGCTTTTCATGACCTTGTAAATATGGACCCCTTTAACACATAACACTACATGAAAGTGGTATCCCGTGGTTGTTGCCGTGGGTGTTACCATGCAACACCCATGGAATCTGATGAAATCTGACGCATACCCAGATGTACAAATCTGGGAATGCATCAGATTCCTACACCACCTCAGGGGTGTATTTAAAGTTGCACAACGGAGAGACATAACGTTATTTCTTCCCATTTTTCCTCTTTATATGTGTGCTACATTTTGCAGCACACATAGAAAAAGGAAAACACCATTAGTGATTGTTTATGGGCAGGAAGGGTTCCTGCCCATAAACAATCATCCCTGTAACATAGGCACCGTTGCACCATGATGCAAGGGTGCCTATGTTGGCGCTTGGCACGAATTTGTGTGCCAGCGCAGTGTTCAAGGACAGAAATGCGCCATATCTTTTAGATATAGTGCATTCTTGCCCTTTAGTTTTTTTTGCCAGGCAGCTCAGCAAAACGTCTTTTAGTCCTGCCCTGCGCCAAAACCTAGTAAATGAGGCCCTTAGTGTTTGTAGTCTGATCCATGATCTATTCTTCTACATGACCAACATGCATTTAAAATCTCCATCCATTATGGGTCTTCCCACGGCATGTTGTGGAGTAAGCTGGCCCATTTGTGCCTGAAAAGTGAAAGACTATAAGGTTGGAGCTTTGACACTCACTAGGAATATAAGTTTGCCCGACAAGGTGCCTGTGGTGGTGATCTAGCATCCCTGAGGATCTCACCATGTGTTTGTAGATGTGAAAGGGAGACACTTCTTTTTGTTGGCAAGCATGGTTTCAATCTTCACAAATGTACAATCTCTCTGGCTCCGCTCTTGTCCTCTAGGATGCCCAATATCGATGGCTGAAGGCTTCAAGATCCCTCCCAAAACTCTTGAAAGAGTACCACAAATTTTCTGCCAGTACATTGCAATACCTAGGCAGCTCCAGACCATGTGAAAGAAGTCATCATGTGTCCATAGGTAATGGGCAATGGCAGGTGTCACAAGTCTATTTGCCTGCTATAGGTATAGGGGTTTCAGGTATGGCTTGTAAATTTCAGTTGAATGAGTCAAATCCTTGAGGAGATAACCAGGCACCTAGCTCTGAGCCGCCAAATAGGACAGGAAAGGCCTGTGAGGCCGAGGTGAAGCATTATGAAGAGTGGTCTGATATGCCAGGTGGTGGTATGTGGAATCCAGTTGTGTAGGTGAGGTCAGTGGTAGGAACGAGCAGTAAATCGATGTGCAATAATATTTTGTGTGAGGCATTCATGTAGGTGTAAGCAAGGGTGTCTGGATTCCATATTCGCCATGCGTCGCATAGTTCCACGGAGGCGACCTATTGATATCACCCCCCTCCGTACCTGCCTCTCCTTCCCTTAGGCCCAGTAGAGTCCATTTCAGGTGATAGGGAGGCACTTCTCCAAAGTACTGGGACACTTCTCGATCCCTTTGTCAACCCAACATGTAACACTTGTTCACTCCGTATGACATAAATTCCTCCTATGTGTTGTCCTCGGAATGTGGATTGTGAATTTGCCAGTTAACAGCTGGTGAATAAAGCTGAGCTGCGCCCAGGGCCTTAAAAAATATTGCTACTTATTCTTAAAGCCTTATACTTTGGAAACATGTCTAATTTGGATTCTGTGTCTAGATAAGCAAATAATAGAGTAGACAGCACAGTAAACATAAGGCGGTATTGAGATTGTTGGCATGTACAGTTATGCAGGGTTCATGAGTTCTGTATTTCTATATAAGGCTCAGCTGAAGATGTAATTGTCAGAGAGTTGGCAAAAGATATTAGATGGACAAAGAACAGTAGATAGGAGTCCTGACCCCTCTTTTGCAGAGGGTGAACAATGGAAAAATCACTAATGTTGTGGGGGCCTTCTTTGCATGTGAGACCATGTTAGAGACTTTGTTAGAGACTCTGGGCCTTGTTTAAATATTTGTGGAGACTTACTCCATCACTCTTCTTGCTTTGTTCTTTTTGAAATGCTTCCTTAAGACGTTTCAGGATTTCACAAGGAAATTGATACAGGAAATCACTGTAGACAAGTGATGACTTTCTTCTGTATAACAACACTGAAAAGGCTTCTACCTGCTGTCAGTTTATTTCATTCTTCCGAATAAACATGTATCCCATCAGTCCGCAGACTGTTGCAGGTGTGTTACAATTCGATATTGCAGAGTGGGCATAAAACCTTAGGCAGAGTCCTGAGAGATGTTCTTCTTGTGTTTGCAGATCTCTTCCTTCTGAGCTTAGGATGTTGTCAAAAGGTCCTGATATGAGACTTTAGGGCCTAATGTAATAATTTGGGTTTATTGATGGAGCCTGTGGTGAGCTTGCAACTTTGCTGTGTTGCATAGGAAAAGAAGGTTGTCTTTTTACTGGTTTGCATCCTTATTAAACAGCCTTATCTCTGGTGCTCTGGTGCTGTGAGCAAAAACGCCTCACTAGGGTGTTGGTCTGGCAGATTGTACCTTGCTATTGTTGTGTAGCCATTTTAGAAATAGCTCCATGCACGTTAATTTGATACATTAGGCCGCTGTGCACTTTAACCTAGATATATTTTATTCGGCTTCGCATTGTTATTTTTACAATAACCAGTTTTACTGTCTTGTTTTATTTTCATATATCTAACTGTTTTTGCTTAGTTCAGCACTGTGTTCTCAAACAAGACATTCTTGATCACTCTGTGCTTCATTCAAGGCTACAGTTTGGAAGATTGCAGGTGAACGTGGTAGAAGTTTAGTCTCCAACATTCGTAGAAAATACACATCCTTACGTAGGGACATTTTCTTAGAACATCAGCTGTGTTATTATAAAAACACTTCTTAGTCCCATTACACGTTAAGAGGGAGATTCCAGCCAGGGACCCACGGCTGTATGCTGATTGCTGAATGCTTCGCTACAGATGCTAACACAGACTACATGCCTTTGATGAGGTATGAGGGTGGATGTCCTCCCGGGGGAACCTGAAAGGCAGAATTAGAGTTTAACATGCTGTGCTCAGATTATGATTTAGATAGGAAATAATCCATCGATCATAGTGACAATATGATAGCGTTATTCTTATGCTTCACTCTTCTCGTCACCATTTTAATACTTTCATGTTGTGTCGTCCTGGTTATTGCAGCTCACGCTTTGCTATCTAAGATGCAGTCGTTTTATTAAACCAATCATTGAAACATATACTGCATCTGTCTGTCATTTATATATGAGACTGTATTGTGAATGAGAGAACCGGATGTGACCTGAGTGACCACGACTTCCCTGAGAAGCCTAATATGTCATGCACTCGGCTGCCTAATCATCCCTATCTTCTGGTAGAAATGAGGCACTGCTAGTTAGCTGGAGCAAAACCCGGATTTGGAGCGACAGGTGTCACCCACCATGGGTCGGACTCAGTCTCCCACACCGTGGATGATCTTGCTACTCAAAATCCAGTAGTCTCATTAGAATAATGAGAGCCTATGCGACATGGTGCCACCAAAGTTTGGTCAGGCTCTAATTTTCGGGTCCTCCGGAGCATCTCTTTCTCATTATATAATGGCACCTCAATGCCGTATGCGGAGACGTCCTTGATGCTGAGGATTTCCACCACAGCTGTGCAGGTGAAATCACTACAGCTGGAGGTTGTTCAAGCTTGACCTTTACAAGGAAAACCCCATTTTGGTGTGCCTTCTCTGAACTCATAGTGTTACTATCATGGCGAATCCCCAAAAGGTACAAATTGCTGTTAATATGAGACAACCTCTAACAGCACATTTACTAGTGAATGGCCTAACGGCCCAGGGAGGTCCAGTCACATTCGTGGTGGACTCCCATGCAACTTATAGAACAGAACTTTTTTACTCTTGGGTCACATTTCCAGCAGTTGATGGGAACACAAATACATTTCACCAATATACACCCGCGAATGCGCCTGGACAATACAGAGCATACGCATATTTAGAGATACCTCTATCTCAGCAAGAACATAATAATTGGCTTGATGGCACCCTACCCCAACAATATTACCAGTAAGGTTAGGTCCACTAAGTAATGATGGTCCTACCTGGACTTTATTGGCCACCTATACACCACATCCTGCGGTTGCAAATTTAGCAGTAGCTGAGGTTTGTTGCTTATATATTGAATTAATAGCGATATATACACTATTAGTACAATTTGTGATGTAAACACTAAACACAAACCCAACAAGTGCTGCTCCAGCAGACCCACATGCAGCACCGCCAGGTAAAAATCCTGCGACTGTACATTCCATCATGGGTAAAGTACCAGCCAAACGAGAGGAAACTCCATTTAGATTGGCACAGAAAATTAATACGCTGGAGGCAGTATTTCCCTATCCGGGACCTCAGGATAAACATAATATATTAACAATGTGCTTGCCTTTTGGGATGGTCCCTACAGTAGAAAACTGTAATACTTGTGGCACGGTATTTGCCACGCTCTATACAACCGCACACAGTACACCAACACTTGCCAACTTACCGGAAGTGTTGAAACAAATTCAAGATGAGTACAGGGCTGCCCCGGCCCTGGATTTGGGGATGGAATTGATGGGCAATTTTGCCACAGTATCTTCAAACATTTTAAGTAACCTCAAAGCGCAAGTGGTCACACTTGCAGTGCGCATGCGACTTTGTGATGTTCCACAACAGGATCAGGAATGAGAGCTGCCTAAAATAATAGCAGAGACCTATTCAAGTACTGGTCGAGATCGCTAAGGGGCCAGACCACAAAAAACCACAATAAATCAAACAAAGATACCCCCAAGAAAGCACCTGAGGGTAATAAGAAAACGCTGGGATAAAAAGCAACAAACTCCTAAAAAAGAGAGGGGAGAATCTCTGCGTCTGGAGACCCCAAAAAATAGGTATAATCTCAGAAATAGAAATAATATCAAAATGCCTGATAGATATCAATATACTGATACACGCCAATCTCGTTCCTTTCAGACTCATCAGAAAAAAGAAATGATAGAGGTGGGTGATCAGAGCGAAGAACAGAGTACGTGAAACCGAGACAGGAATCACAACGCTCTTCTGAGGTTTCTGTTAAAAAGGAAGAAAAACCCGCCCAACAAAAACAACAATTTAAAAAGGAAAAGGTGGCAGCAGTCGCAGGCCGGCATGCCACACAGGAAGAGGGTCCTCTTGAAGAACAAGAATTGGGCTCTAGCCTTGCTAGACAGCGTGGCAGAAGTCACAAAAGTTCGCCTGAATCTTCTAGAGCATCTGGAGGTGAAAGCAACTGATGACTTTGTACAAGTAGAAACTGCGGACATGCGTGTCTCCACACCTGATAGGGTGTATAAAGTAACGTTACAGTTAGAAGGAGACATTGAACGCACAATAGATGCAATCTTTTGGGATCGCATAGTAAAAGTATATGATGTCTTGTTGGCCGAACAAGATAGGCCACCTGACTTTGTCCGTACCTGCCCATATGGAGAAGTCATTAAGCCTTCTTTCTCACCCCTTGTTCCAGAGGAACTCGCTGAATCCTATTCCGTTGAATGGGCTTTGGCACAAGCGCCTGCATTGTACAGAAAGCACATGGGATGGGATAAAGAATCCCCCTACCATGTAATTCCAATTAAAAGTGAACCTCAGCTACAACCGCAGTATCCTATAAAACATGAAGTAAAAGCACCAGTGAGAGAAATACTCACGCAATTAGAATACCAGGGTGTGATTGAACCCTGTGTCTCGCCAATGAATAACCCATTATTCTCCGTAGCTAAACCAAACCATTCATACAGAATAGTCTTAGACTACAGACATTTAAACCGTCATACACGCACCTATGCTATCCAAAATTCGCATAGCACAGCACTAATGAACAATATACTGCGTAAAAAATACAAAACAACAACAAGACATTTCCAATGGGTTTTTCTGCCAGAATATTGCACCTGAGAGTGGAGACTTAACAAGTTTCAGCGCACTAGGCTCCCAGAACAAAATTCTAATGTGTACCTCAGGAGTATAAGAACGGCCCAGGACTGTTCGCGGCTCGTGTCACTGCTATTTTGCACGAGATAGACCCTGAAGCATTATCCTATGTGGATGATATCCATCTCCCGGATGATGAATTACTACAACATTTAACATGGGTAGTCCGCATTGTTGTAGGGTTTGCTGAATTTGGATACAAATTTAACTACAGAAAAACAAAAATAGCCTTCCTCAGCGTCCTGTTCTTAGGATATGAGCTGTCAAGTGATGGGAAGAGCCTAGGACCACAATTTTTAGAGAAATGCGCACAGTTACAACCACTGAATACGATTAAAAAACTCCAATCACTATTGGGTTCCCTAAATGTTGGCAGAACCTACATTTCAGATTATGCTACACGCATAAAACCTTTATGTGACTTAATACGTCCTGATTTTTCCTGTAAATTCTGACAATTGAATATACACGTATACTTTAAGAGTTGCAGACAGATATGCTTGCAGCACAACACCTACATACAAGGGACAACAAAAGGCATTTGGTCATCAGAATAATAGCTGGGGCCATCAGTTATACCTATGTAACGTTTAATGAAGGTGAGACAGTCCCGATTGCATACAAATCGCATTTGTACTCAGCAGCAGAACAACACTTTGCTCTCACAGATAAAATTCTCACTGCTTTACAGATGGCTGTCATTAAAGAAAGAGCTCTTGCCCAAGGAAAACTAATTATTGTCATTTCTCCAATCCTAGCCCTAGAGGCTGTTACAAAAGCTAGCGTTCCAAACGCAAAAGCATTACATCCACATTGGATACAATGGGCTACGTCTTTGACAGCCACTGATGTAGATTACATTTTTGACCCAAGGTTACAAACTCAAGAATTTTTACAATATGAAATAGAATATCCAGTTCCAGCAAATACTTTGCCTATTGAGCAATATCATAGAGTCATGTACACCGACAGCGCTGCACAACCTGCAATTGGAACTAAACATCAATGTTCTGCTGCTTGTGCAGTCATAAGTGGCTACATGGAGGGCGATACATTTTGTCCTCTACATACCTTTACACAAACTCTAGGGGATTGTACAGCACAATTGGCTGAGCTAAAAGCTCTGCTGATGGCACTGGAACACACAGATCCTGCACAGCCTACGCTGACTGTTTGTGATTCATATTATTGTGTCCAATCCTTTAATGAATACCTGCATTATTGGCGCCACAATGGGTTCAGAGATTCCAAAGGCAACACCATTAAACACAGACTACTGTGGGGGAAAGTAGCTGACCTGAAAGAGACGCTACCGAATGTCCATGTTGTACACACATTTGGACTCCAGCGCGTTAGAATACATGTTGCTGGAAATACACTCACTGATGAAGGCGCAAAGTCAGCAGTGGCAGTAACCACTGTAGCTGCAGTGACTCGCTTGAGTTCCAAACCGGACGCAGACATTTGGGCTGCCGTGACAGCTACGGCTGATGGTACGCCATATCCTAAAGGATTTCCTAACAAATATCACTATACTATGGGAAGAATGCTGAACGCTGAAGTTAAGATACCAGGCGTAGGTGTACGAGACATCCCCAACAAAGGCATAAGATCACAATTGATTAAAGCAGCGCATGAAGGGGTGACATCTGCCCATGCTGGTGTGGCGGCTACAATTTCGATCTTACAGGCCCGTTATTGGTGGCCAGGTCTCTATAAGGAGACTAAGCAGTATGTCCTTTGTTGTGACATCTGTCAACAAATCAAAGTTTCCACTGCCAAGCACCCGCCACAGACACCACTCTTGATTTCAAACAAACCATTACAATGTGTGTACTTGGACCACTTGGGTCCCTTAACACCTGATAGTGCATACAAATATATTTTAGTATCTGTTGATTCATGCTCCAGATTTGTATGGGTGTGGCCACAACGCTCGGCTGACGCTCGGACTGTTATTAAAAATTTGCGAGTCTTTATCGGTACATATGGAGTTGCGGTTTTCCATTCGGACCAGGGCCCTGCTTTCACCTCAAGGGCATTCAGGTACTCCATGGCTTCGTTGGGGGTCCAACTCCAGTACGCGTCTCCATTTCATCCCAAGGGAAATAGTGTTGTGGAGCAATTAAACCGCTATTTAAAGCAATCCTTAACCTCTTAGCTGCCGGCCCTCCCCCCCCCCAGTGCTGAGCCCTTTTTTTGGCTATTTGGGGTAGTTCGCGCTTAGGCCTTCATAACTTTTTGTCCACATAAGCTATCCAGGCCAAATTTGAGTCCTTTTTTTCCAACATCCCAGGGATTCTCATGGTACCCAGAGTTTGTGGTTTCCCCTGGAGGAGACCAAGAAATTAGCCAAAATACAGTGAAGATTTCGTTTTTTTTTTTTAATGGGAAAATAGGGCTGCCGAAGAAGGCTTGTGGTTTTTTCCCTGAAAATGGCATCAACAAAGGGTTTCTGGTGCTAAAATCACCATCTTCCCACCTTTCAGGAACAGGCAGACTTGAATCAGAAAACCACATTTTTCAACACAATTTTGGCATTTTACTGGGACATACCCCATTTTTACTATTTTTGGTGCTTTCAGCCTCCTTCCAGTTAGTGACAGGAATGGGTGTGAAACCAATGCTGGATCCCGGAAAGCTAAACATTTCTGAAAAGTAGACACAATTCTGAATTCAGCAAGGGGTCATTTGTGTAGATCCTACAAGGTTTTCCTACAGAAAATAACAGCTGAAATAAGAAAATATTGAAAGTGAGCTGAAAATAACAAAAACTTTTCTCCACGTTTTACTCTGTAACTTTTTCCTGCAATGTCAGATTTTTTAAAGCAATATACTGTTACATCTGCTGGACTCTTCTGGTTGCGAGGATATATATGGCTTGTAGGTTCATCAAGATCCCTAGGTACCCAGAGCCAATAAATGAGGTGCAACTTGCAATGGGTTTTCATTCTATACCGGGTATACAGCAATTAATTTGCTGATATATAAAGAGTGAAAAATAGGTATCACGAAAACCTTTGTATTTCCAAAATGGGCATAAGATAAGGTGTTGAGAAGCAGTGGTTATTTGCACATCTCTGAATTCCGGGGTGCCCATACTAGCATGTGAATTACAGGCTATTTCTCAAATAGACGTCTTTTTTACACACTGTCTTACATTTGGAAGGAAAAAATGTAGAGAAAGACAAGGGGCAATAACGCTTGTTTTGCTATTCTGTGTCCCCCAAGACTCCCGATAAAAATGGTACCTCACTTGCGTGGGTAGGCCTAATGCTCGCGACAGGAAACGCAACATGGACACATCACATTTTTACATTGAAATCTGACGTGTTTCTTGCAAAGTGCCTAGCTGTAGACTTTGGCCTCTAGCTCAGCCAGCACCTAGGGAAGCCTACCAAACCTGTGCATTTTTTTAAACTAGACACCTAGGGGAATCCAGGATGGGGTGACTTGTGGAGCTCTCACCAGGTTCTGTTACCCAGAATCCTTTGCAAACCTCAAAATTTGGCCCAAAAAACACTTTTTCCTCACATTTCGGTGACAGAAAGTTCTGGAATCTGAGAAGAGCCACAAATTGCCTTCCACCCAGCGTTCCCCCAAGTCTCCCGATAAAAATGGTACCTCACTTGTGTGGGTAGGCCTAGCGCCATCGACAGGTTATGCCCCAAAACACAACGTGGACACATCACATTTTCCCTAAGAAAACAGACCTGTTTTTTGCAATGTGCCTACCTGTGGATTTTGGCCTCTAGCTCAGCCGACACCTGGGGAAACATAGCAAACCTTGGCATTTTTTAAAACTAGACAGCTCAGGGAATCCAGGATGGGTTGAATTGTGGGGCTCCCACCAGGTTCTGTTCCCCAGAATCCTTTGCAACCCTCAAAATTTGGCCAAAAAAACCACTTTTTTCTCTCATTTCGGTGACAGAAAGTTCTGGAATTTGAGAAGAGCCACAAATTGCCTTCCACACAGCGTTCCCCCAAGTCTCCAGATACAAATGGTACCTCACTTGTGTGGGTAGGCCTACCGCCCACGAAAGGAAATGGCCCAAAACACAACGTGGACACATCACATTTTTTCACAGAAAACAGAGGTGTTTTTTTAGAAAGTGCCTACCTGTGGATTTTGGCCTCTAGCTCAGCCGGCACCTGGGGAAGCCTAGCAAACCAGTACATTTTTTAAAACTAGACACCTAGGGGAATCAAAGATGGGGTGACTTGTGGGACTCTGACCAGGTTCTGTTACCCATAATCCTTTGCAAACCTCAAAAATTGACCAAAAAAACACTTTTTCCTCTCATTTCGGTGACAGAAAGTTCTGGAATCTGAGAGGAGCCACAAATTTCCTTCCATCCAGTGTTCCCCCAAGTCTCCCAATAAAAATGGTACCTCACTTGTGTGGGTAGGCCTGGTGCCCGCGACAGGAATAGATCACACAACGGTCAATGTTGGTCCTTACATGAGGCAGCTGTTGACCCTGGGGTGATCCATTCCTGACGCAGGCAGTAGGTATAGGCACTCAAGTGGGATAGTGTTTTTATCAGGACAGGTGAGGAATCACTGGGTGGTAGGAATTTTGTGAATCCCAGCATATTCCTGTAGTTTGTGTGACAGAAATGCGAGAAGAATTGAGTTTTTATTCAACATTTCAGCTTTGCAGGTTATTCTGGGTAAGAAAACTTCGGGGAATCCACACAAGTCACACCTCTGTGGACTCCCCCGGATGTCTAGTTTTCAGAAATGTTTGGGTTTAGTATGTTTCTCTATACGGCCACAGAACCCAGGACCAAAAACACAGGTGCCTGCCTTACAAAACCAGTTTGTTTTGTGATAGAAAATTTTGATGTCTCCACAATACGATTTGGGCGGTGGAATTTGGGGCTGAACTAAATTGGGGAGCTCCCAAGAGAGCACTCTCTCTCTCTCTCTGCTTGCCGCCGCATTCACCTGCTCTCTGGGTTGGGCTAACCCACTATTACCCCGTTGCACAGACTGTGCTTGCGAAGGGACAGCAGGACTGTCCTCATCACCTCCCTCATAATTTACTGGAAGAGGAGTTATCAAATGGGACTCCTCCGACTGAAAAATCACTCCCAGAGTCTGCGCCACTGTCCTATCCCTTAGATTCTATCTCAGTATCTGATGTCTCAGTCTCTGATCCTATGTCAGAGCTGTCCCCTATAACCCGAGTGACGGCAACAGTCATCCATTAAGATGCCATCTCTGCTATTGGCTAAACTGTTGCTCTAAAACACTAGCCTTCGTAGACAGTCACAAAATCGATGGTGTGTGTAAGATACGTGCAACAGTAGAGGCCACCTTACCTGCGCTTCTTCCCTCAATCAGCACGTTCTTTCAAGACACTCAAAAAACACCTTGTCACATACCATTCGTCACAGTCTTTAGCACCTCCTGCGCCCAGTCCAACAATCATTATTGGTGCTCCCACTCCCTCCTCCTCGGATTCCCTCATTACCACCCAGCAAAAGTGCCCTTCATCTCTCCATAGCCGCCCCCCACCCCGCACATACATTTCATTTGTATTATAGCGCAGGTAATGGCTGACTTTACTAACGTACTCAGCTATTTACATAAAATACAGATTTGCTCTTTGCAGTAGGCATATAAACCTTCTGCGCTTCTTTATGGCGCTAAAACTGCCACTAGACAAAAGTCTGATCCTTTTGTAGCAGAAACATAATCACAATACTTACTTGACTTTTTTATTGCTGCCTAAAAGCTACAGTTGAAATGCAGCAGTTGAAGTATGTGCATTGGTTTGAAGACTCAAGCTGCAACTGCAAGACAACTGGTGGCAAATATATATATATATATATATATATATTACTTTTATATGTGGGTCTTGTTTTCCTGGGGGGCTCGCAGCCCCCAGGGAAACTACACATGTATTGACAAAAGTGATGTATATATATATATATATATATAGATCTATCTCTATATAGATATATCTATCTACATGGATATATCTATAGATAGATCTATATATAATATATATATAGATCTATCTATAGATATATCCATATAGATAGATATATCTACGTAGATATATCTATATATATAGATCTATACATATATATATATAGATCTATATTTTTTTTAGTAGTCGTATGGTTTCCTTGGCCCCCAGGTAAACGCTACAACAACCAAAAGAAATTTGCCCCCACAGAGGGTCGCCCTGCCTTCGTGAACGTGGGGAAGGCCGTTTGTGGGCGTTGTCCCCATCGGAGCAGGAAGCGGCCTTACGGCCTCTCCCTGCTCCAATGGGGAAATCAACAAGGTGACGTCAGTGCGCCTCGCGGCGCGCTGACGTCACAAAGGGGCGGGTGGGGGGCGGGTGAGACACAGAAAGGCTTCCGTGTCTCCCGGGTATTAAAAAAAAAAAAAATCCACGGGTGCGACGCACCTGAGGATTTATTAACCCCCTCCCTGGTGTCGCCCACTGGTCGTGACCCGCACCAGGGAGGTAGTGTGGGCGTCGGCCAGTGGCCGACACCCGCATTTAAAGGGTTAACAGCCAGAGTCTTAGGTACGGGTCTTAGTTGGCTTAACCACCTGTATGGAGCCCAGAGAGCACTAAATAATCTGCCTAGAAGGTCCCTGGGGGGGCGTAGTTCATATGAGTGCCGTTTCGGAACTCAAATCTATGTTCCGGATCTTGATGGTCCTGGTGTGGAGGCAGCAGAAACACCTTTTGACATAAATTAACGTGTCACTGTCTTACAGGAATTGCAACAGTTCCGTAATGATAATTCTTCCAAATGTGCCACCTCCACAGGAATTAAGGATGTGCCTGTAACATCTTCCGGCTGGATTCCCAGAGTTGGGGATCTTGTACGTGAAAAAGTCACAGTGAAAAAGGAATTTGGCCCTTCTTATCGAGTACCAGTCCCTGTACTAGGGATACACGGTACCAGAACTGTTATTCTACCACCATTGGCATGTGCCAAAGAAAATCGCTTTGTCTCTATTGACAATGTCAAACTAAACCATGTGGCCGATCCTGCACAGCCGACCAAGAGGAACATCCAATAGTTCCTGAATCCCTCTCACTACTGGCAAAGACGTTCCTCTACAAGTTGTTTACACCAACACCGACACCTCTCCGAGCTTGGGGAGGGTGGAAGATGATCTTGCATTAGTTCCACTAACGTCAACTAATTTAGAAACATTTGACCAAATCAACTCAACTTCAAGCCAAACGGATGGTGCTGTCTATAGTGTCCACCGCAGGAAACACCAACTCCACCACTGACAAAGGCTCCGCCATTTGCACGAACTGCCTTGTGTTATTTTGCCGACTTCAACGATGATTTCTCAGGCTCATTTGCCTCTTCGACAGCTGATTTGTCAAGTACAGGTAAACCAACAAACTGGCTTAAAGGAACGTATTTTATTTTTCCATGAAACTATCTATGGCTCTCTTTGACTGTCCTAGCCTTTCTACTTTGGATTGGTTTTGTTATTACCTTTTTCTTGTAAATACATGGTCATTTTTTACCTGAAAGATCAACAGTTGCACTGGTGGAGTAGGTTTTGAAACCACATTTTTCATCACATAAAGTCCGAAGAGACTTATCCTTTGTGAACATTTCCGCAGTGCCAATTCCTGATGGGATTGTTTGGGACAAAGTAATGTTTGATATATATGGTCCCACGGAAGTTATTCAAATACCGTACATGTTTAAATTATCGAAGAATGATATAATAATACCAGGCATTGTTTCTGATGATTGGGATGAGAAAACAGTTGATACTATGATGACTGAATTGCAATATTATACTGTCTTTGAAAACAAAGATGTTTACCAATTTAAAGAAAATTATGGTGATATGTTTTGCTATAATTATTTTGGGCACCATTTCATACATAGAGCTAGCAGTCCAAAAACGTTTTTTAACTACACGCAATGGGAACATTGCCCGACTCCGCCTCACAGGAGTTCCAAAACATATTCTGAAAAGTTTGCATATTTTTCTGGGCACAATCAAAAGAATGCTGAGTCATATTATTTTAAAGTACCTCCTACTAAGGATATACATATGTTATTGACTAAGACAAAATTTATATATTCGGAATCCTTTGTTTCCCGGTTATCGATAGAAGGCTATGAATATTGGCTTAAATCAATTGATCTCAAAAGTGTGTGGGGAACAAGAAATTGGCAAATTAAGGGAAAGGAAACATTGTTTAGAGCATGCCTTCTTCCTGTACAAATAATCTTTTTAAACGAAACACTACAACAAATTAGTTGTTTGGGCTTAGCTAAAATTAGGGAAATAAATATGCCCAGTATACCTGCCCCTGCAAAGTTTTATAAATGGCAAAAATATACAAATGCAACTGAAAATGAGCTCGACGATTGGGTCCAGAATGGTACATTTAATACTTCACTGACACGTCCTGGTGGGTGGTTACTGTAGCCAGTGGATACCAATGGGTGTCACCGACGTTTTCTTAACTCCTCGGGGGGTTTCAGGACGAGTAGGCCAGACCCTCGCTATACATCACCAGAGAATGCGGGTATAATTACAACATATAGTGTGGGAAAATTATGCCAACAGTGGCTAAAATCATCCTCACTAGATGCAGTTAGAGAACACCTTAGTCTCCTCTCTAACTCCTCTGACTTACAAGATTTCTTGTCAGGCCCCAGAACACCACATAGGAAGCGTTTCTTGTATGCAGTATACAATGAAATTTGGAAACTTTCCCAACAAAATGCTGCTGCCCGGTTAAGGCAAATAGATCAGGAAAATCAAAAAAAGGCATTAGCTGTTGTGGAGAATGGGATTAACAACTTGTCCGACCAGATATACACCATAAATAATATTGTCTCTTCTGCTATAGTTATTATACAATCAGATATGTCTTCTTTATACCATGGACAGAGTCAGATCAGGTCCATTATGCAGTTGGGTTGGACGCTTCAAACATTGAAGGCGGGTCGCGTTCCATGGCAGCATGTAAGTGCAAGGGAGATATTTTCTTTCTTTAGTTTAACGCGACAACAACAACTAATGGCTAAGAAGGAAGCGACTTATGTCATGCTTAACATAGAGAACTTAGAAAAGTTGTCTTTTACTGTGGCCAAAATACCATCTGCTGAGTGGTTAATACAGAGGGTTATTAAACTGCCTATTTCTACACTTCAATTCACCTCCTGTTTAAAACACATTCCGGTAAGCAGATATGAAAAGCTGGGAGATAGTTACATTCATGAGGTGTGGGAGCTTTCCATCTCATGCAAATGCTTCAGTTGCATGAAAGCAGTCCTTCTTAGCGGTAGTGAATGCAAGACTTCAGTCAGCCATTCGATGGTTTGTAAACAGCTGTCCTTGCATGAGGCGGGTAACGCCTCTGCTGCAAACTTGGCCTGTTATCTGAAGGGAGTTCCAGTCCCCTTGATTAGACCTACTTTCCAGGTGCTTTCAAATGGCAGCTACGCACTCCTCAATAGTGAAGGCTGTTGAGGCATGGGGGCCGGAATAGTTTACATTGTTTTGGTCTCTAAGGTCGTTACATGCTGCGGGAACGTACTGTTTCCCCCCACTAAATTTAGGGAGGTAGCTGATATTTGGCCTTACATTGCTACTTCAAATGTGAATTTTGACAAGTTAAGTAGACTCAAGGCTTTAATGTTTCAAAAGCATGTGGCCCTTACATCTGTGCGTGAGACCTATGCACTTCAAGTAGCAAGGTCATCAGCAGAAATACAGTCCCTGTTAAATCCGAACTTGCCGAGACACTTTGGTGAACTCGTGGGACGAATATTTAATGCATCCAGTACAACTGGAATTGCACATTTTTTCAAAGCTGTTGGTTCTGGTTTCATTCACACCGTCTCCTCCATATTTGGTTTCATACCTTCAGCTATCCACCCAATTTTCGGTAGTATTTTTGGGGGATTTCTGGTAACTTTGGCTTTATTATGTGGCATCTTGCAGTTGTTTATACGCAATGGCTGTCCCGCCACAAAGAGGAGAAATGACTGCGCTCCCATCAGCGCAGCTGTGTCGTGAGCGAGTGATGCAGTACTTTGGAGCAACACTCCAGGAACAATTGGAGTGTGACTGGTCTTTGTCATTCAGACCGGTTTTGTATTGTGTGCAGCCTGTGTTCCGGTGCCTCTGGTACTCTTTCAAACATGCACTGGAAGTTTATCTTTCACAGCAGCGCTTGCCTGCAGTAGATGCTGATCTGTTGATGTTCTCGCTGAGGGTTCATTACCAGACATGCGCATTGAGGTTGCGTTTGCTGCGTGAAGTTAATTATGAGTTACCCTTCTGTTGAAGTAAGCCTCAGCAAGGCCTACTAGTGCAAGGGGTTCACCCTTCTCTGCACAAAGTCCTCAGACCATATAGGAAGAAGTTGGCACAGAAACTGAAATAAAAGACAAAGGGGGTCATTACAACCCTGGCGGTCGGTGACCGCCAGGGTTAAAGTGGCGTTCGTACCCCCAACAGACTGGCGGTACGAAAACCCATATTTTGACCACTGCGGTCGCACCGCCGGGGCCGGCGGTATTCTGCCATTTTAGCCCTAGCGGTGATAATCCGCCAGGGCAGCGCTGCAAGCAGCGCTGCCCTGGCGATTATGACTCCCCTACCGCCAGCCTGTTTCTGGCGGTTTGCACCGCCAGGAAGAGGCTGGCATTAAGGGGACTCAGGGGGCACCTGGGGGCCCCTGCAGTGCCCATGCACTTGGCATGGGCAGTGCAGGGGCCCCCAGGCAGAGCCCCGTCGCGCATTTCACAGCCCGAATTTCGGGCAGTGAAATGCGCGACGGTTGCTACTGCACCCGCTGCACATCAGCATTGCCGCCGGCTCAATTATGAGCCGGCGGCAATGTTGATGTGACTTTTCCGCTGGGCCAGCAGACGGTAACTCTGTTACCGTCCGCTGGCCCAGCGGAAAAGTCAAAATACGGAGCCAGCCATACCGCCAGCACAGGCGGTATTCTGACTCCCGCAACCTAGCAGACCACCGAGGTTGTAATGACCCCCAAAGTTTATTAAACCTCATGAGGTGGTACTACAGTTCAAACAGCACCCTTCAGTAATGTTTGAAGTAGCACACTGAACTGAGAGAGCGTGGTCCTTTTATTCCCACGCAGGGGCTAAAAGGAGGTGGTACAATTATAGAAGCAAGACTTCCATACATATAAGGTCATGTGGAAATGCACAGTCGACAGGTAGGAGGGGCTAACAGTTTTCAAGGACTAACAGCTGCAGACCTTACTTAGCACATGCGAAAGTGGGAGATGCTAAATATAACTTGTCACTAGGCAGATTTTCAAGAGTAGTTAACAGAAAGGTAGGACAGAGCACATGGTGAGCACATGGCAGCATGTGGCAGAGAAAATGGCTGCCATGAATACAAAGTGGATTCCGCCAAATGTTCACAATAGGTGCTAAATACAAGATGTCTTCTGCTAATGCTTAATCTAATCGCTATTAAGTTACAACAGACGACCCTTTCAGCATTAGCTGAAGACATTCGTCTTTCTGGGATAATCTAAATATTCATCTTGTATATTTATGCTCATCATTTCAGCTATTTCCTTATCTAACATGTGTTGTACTTTCATTTCTGTAATATTTCTTTTGGTAGGCATACAAGCAGTAATACACATGGAGCAGAACATTGGACCACACTAAATACAGATACAGCATGTGAAAAATATTGCAATCATTACACACAGGATAGTCAGTAGTTTCCAGCCCCAGACTGAAACAAGAGCCCAAAACCATCCAGAAAAAGTCCAAGTACCAGTCTCTCTGTGGATTTCTGCAGCGATTTTATGCAATTTAGATATTGCATCATATACTGAAGGTGAGTGATCTGGAATAAAAACACAGCAACTACTACCAATGATGCGACATGCACCACCTCGATCAGCTAATATCACATCTAGTACCATACAATTTTTGAGCGCTACAATCCTCGCAATTTGGAGCTCCTCTGTAATATTCCCAAGTGCCAGAGCTGCCTGATTGGTAACAGCTTCCACAACCCTAGTCAATCGTCTCACTTTCCTACTGTTTAACGCAGCACCCACAAAGGAGAACAACCCTAAATTAAAATCAACAATGTTGCAGGCTAGTATCTGTTTGGTCTACCTCATTTGTACTTATTGCCCTTTTATATCTATTTTTAATGATGTCATTGAACAGTTTAAAATCTCGGTGATATGATGCAGGGGCCAAAAACACAGGGGGTAATAGAAAAGATACATAACACACACCTGACAACCCAACAGGTAGTTGGTAATATCCATAGTTACCACAAACAAAATATGTATTATGTGAAGCTGTAAAAGTACTATTATTTACACCCTCAATAGTTAAAATCAAGGTACAATCGCTTATCCCTACTGGAATTCGCCCAATGCTACGTATAAATAAATCTGCTTTAGTTTTTGTAACAGAAATCACAAATTGTTCTTTCTTGTCAGAGTCTCTTATATTTGTGAAGACATATGGTATTGAAACATTGTCCGGTTGATACTCTTCCCATTCCACTTTAGTTCCTTTGGCTTGGGGGTACCCATCTTTGTCTTGGTAGCATACTTTATTAAGGCGAAAAAGAAGTCCGCCCTCTGTACGTTTTCCAGATGCAAACAAAAGCGTATACCAAGCTTGACAAGAACCATTGGGTGAAAAAGGAAGACGAATGAAAGGTGTTCCTCCTTTCTTTTGATGCGCAGGTATCATTCCACATACCCAACAGTTAGTAGTATTTGTAGCATGATGAGTATGATGCAACATCTGAATGAAAGTAGTATTGAAGTACGATTGATGGTGCTTCTGCTCCTGATCGGGAAGCGTAAAGTAATAGTGATCCTCTGGTACTGGAGTAGTGGCAACAAAAAACTCCAAGCAGGCGCCTTCTTTTCAACAAACCAGGTGATTATTGCTATAACCACCAAAACAGCAACAAACCCCATAGTACTAATGATCAGTTTGTTATTCATTTTAGCAACAGTGATAATCGACCCTTTCAGAAATTAATTAAAAACAATCGTTGGAGCTCTTTTCCCTGGGCAGCCGCTGATTTCTTCACCACGGGCCAAGACGGGTGTCATTACTCTAATGCATGGCTGATCCACCCCCCCTTGCCACATTGGCTCTCCGTTTCACTAACCCAGGGCGGTAGCCCAACCAGTTTAAAAAAATAAAAAATTCAGATTCTTTCCTCAGTCTCAAATTATATCGCAACACTCCAGAAGTCGTATGGTCCGGGAAGAACTCCGCAGATTCGTCAGGTGATATAGCACGGCCTTTCTCCGTAGTCAAAATCTCTCGATGATCGGTCAGCACAGCAGGTTCCACCAAGGTAGGTAGCACTCTCTTGCAGTGAGTACTATGGACCCAATTCTTTCGGTTTGTCACTCGAACTGCTGTCCTTGTCGCAAGGAGCACCTGTTCTGGGCCTCACCACCTTGGTTCCAAGCTGCTTGATCTTTCAAAGGACTTAATCATCACCTGGTCACCAGGTCGGAGTTCATGGCCTTCACCTGTAGATCTGTCAGGAAGTGCTTCTCGAACCTGTTGATGAAGAGAAACCAAATTGTCGGTTAACTGTGCCAAATAATCATTCATCAGGACACAAGGTACATTATATACAGAATTTGGCTTAGGAACTCCCCAAATGTTCATTGGCCTTCCAAATACCACTTCATAAGGACTAAGGCCGAATCGAGAGTGTGGCACTGACCTATTAGACAATAATGCCAACTGTAATGCATCCAGCCAAGTTAAGGATGTGGAAGCCTGTATCTTCGCTAACTTCAGCTTCAAAGTAGCATTATACCTTTCCACCAACCCTGCTGATTGTGGGTGGAAAACCACATGGAACTTCTGTTTGATCCCTAATCCTTTCAGGACATACTTAATAACTTCCCCAACAAAATGAGGTCTGTTATCATTCCATAAAAGTCTGCAAACACCAAACCTAGGGAAAAATTATTTCAAAAGCACCTTTGCTGTGGTAATGGTAGTATTATCCTTTGTGGGGTACGCCTCTATCCATTTACTGAAGGCACATACCACCACCAAGACATACTTTAAATTGTTGCAGCGTTCAAGCTGAATATAATCCAATTGTAGAACTTCAAAAGGTGCAGTTGGTGTAGCAAACCCTCCCGTAGGAGTACGTGTCCCTTTTCCAGGATTGTATTGTAAACAGATCAAACAAGACTGTACTACTCTCTTAGCTGTACTGGAAATTTCTGGATGCTCCCAAACTTGTGTAAGCAACTTTGTTATTGTTGAAGCTCCAACATGTGCCAGCCCATGTGCCATCTGAACCATAGGCTGTACAAAAGCTATAGGCAATTTCCATTTATCCATCTGCTTATTCCGCCAACAGCCCTCATCATCCAATTCTCCTTCTTCAGACCATTGCTCACGTTCTTTCACAGAAGCAGATTTCTGTATATCTAATACGTCTTGTCTAGCATTATGCCAACTTTCAGCTTGTGACTTCACTACATACATAGAAGTAGTACTTCGCTGCATCGCAGTCTCACATGCTACGCGGTCCGCAAGAGCATTACCTTGCCCTATCTTATCGGTCTCTTTCTTGTGTGCACTACATTTCACAATAGCTAGTTTCTTTGGATATGTCAATGCAGTCAAGAGGTTATGTACTAATTCTCTGTGCATTATCTGCATCCCGTGGGATGTGAGAAAGCCTCTCTCCTTCCAAAGCAAACCAAAATCATGAGCCACTCCAAAAGCATAGCGGCTGTCTGTATAAATGTTCACACATAAGTCAGTACTAAGCTCACATGCTGGTGTCAAAGCTATTAGTTCAGCTGCTTGAGCTGACTTCTATGATATACGAGATGTCTCTACTACCGTGTGTATTGTGGTGATTGCATATGCAGCTGAGGTCGTACCATCTGGCAACTTCAAACAAGACCCATCAACCCACAATTCCCCATCTACATCTGGAAGGGGCGTATCTTGTAAATCAATACGACCGTTTGTCTGTTCTTCGGTAAGGAATATACAATCATGTGTTTCTTGTGACTGAGGCTGAGTCACCGGATATGGCTACAAAGTGGCTGGATTTAGTGTTGCGCATCTCTTCAGTGTAATGTGAGGAGCCAGCAATGTCAATTCATATCCTGTCATGCGAGCGCTAGTTAAATGTTGTGTCATTGTTTGATTTAAAAGAGCATCAACCGCATGGGGTACTAACACCAACAGCTTATGTGACAAAACTATCCCTTCACTCTGACGTATTGACACAGCTGTTGCGGCAACTGAAAGAAAACACCTAGGCAACGCTCGAGCGACAGAGTCAAGTACTGCTGAAAAATATGCACAGGGACGCTGCTTATCGCCATGTTTCTGTACTAAAACTGGCAATGCACATCCATCTTTCTCATGTACGTAAAGTGCAAAAGGCTTCATGTAATCTGGAGTACCTAACACTGGTGCTGAACAAAGGGCTTGTCGTAGCTGCCGGAAAGCAGTCTCACATTCATCTGTCCATGGGAGGGGCATTGGAGTATCTTTAGTCAAAAGTGCTAGCAAAGGTTTAACAATGTGTGAAAACCCTAATATCCATTGCCTACAAAAAGAAGTAAGACCAAGGAATGCACGAACATCTTTCTGAGTAGAGGGTACTGGTGTGTCTAAAATTGCTTGAATACGATCTGATGTAAGTGCACGGCCCTCCTTAGACAAAAGGTGACCTAAATAGGTTACCTTTGGTCTACAATATTGCAATTTCTTTTGTGACACTTTATGATGGTGTGAAGCAAGAAAAGAAATTAAGGACAAAGTGCACTTTTCACATTGCTCAGGGGTATCAGCTGCCAACAAAATATCATCAACATATTGTATGAGAGCCACACCTTCAGGCAAAACAAAAGAATCAAGTTGTCGTTTTAACGTTTGACTATAAATACTTGGACTCTCAGTATAGCCTTGAGGAACTCTGCAAAATCTATATGATTGTTTATTCAAAGTAAAACCAAACAAATATCGGCTGTCAGGATGAATATGGATCGAAAAGAAAGCATTCTTCAAGTCTATCACAGAGAACGTAGTTGCTGTCGGGGGAACCAAAGTAAGAAGTGTTATGATGTCAGATACCACAGGATATTGTGGTATCACAATCTTATTGACTTCTCGTAAATCAATAATGAATCGGTAAATCCTAGTATCAGTATCCTTTTTCAGAATAGGAAGAATCGGACTGTTACAAACATTATACAGAACTTCCTCAACAACTCCAACTGCAATAAGATCATGCACAATTTGTGTGAGTGCTTCTTCGACCTCCTGTGAAATTTTGTATTGAGGCAAACGTGGCAATACAGCTCCCTCCTTGACACTAATATGTACCGTGGAATAATCATTTGTCCCACATCAGTATCTGAAGTAGCCCACAAAGTACTAGGGAGTGAAGCTAATGCAATATCCTCTTTAACAAGACAAACTCTTTCCATCACAGGATGATTATCATTTAAAATAACACGCACCCCTTCAGGAGAGCATCGTATTGTCGCCCTGAAATACTTGAGTATAGACCCACAATATTGTCTGGTGTATTTGGAGAAAGCAAAAATGGACATGGAGCAGTAAATTTATCAACATGGAGTGCAAGTGGTTGTGACAATGGGCTAGGGGAATGTGTTCCATCGAAACCTATCGATGTAATGGTTAAGCCAGACAGGGGAGCCCTTGGAATCAATTGTTTAGACAAGGCGCTACAAGTAGCTCCTGTATCAACCAGAAACTGATCAGTAGAACCCAAACCATGGGCTGTAACATAGGGACCCCTCTGATCTACTGGAACTTCAACTGATTCCTTACCCCATCCTAGGCAATCCTATGCATAAGCAGAATCTTGGAAATCAGGCTGCACATGGTTAGACATCTGGTATTGGTTCCGTCTATCAAAAGTGTTAAACCCATCCTGCCCTCGTACATTAGCATCAACCCTAGCATGATCATTCGTGCTTCTTCTAGGCCCTGAATATCCTGAGCGATTTCTCATTTGTCCCCGACCACGTGAACACTGATGAACACGTACTGCTGGACAATCGGCAGCCCAATGCCCACATTTCTTACAATACGCACACTGATCAACAGACAAATTCGAACGAGTGTAAGAAGAACCATAAGATCCACGTCCACCTCTATCACTACCTCTAAAAGGCGGACCATAAGCTTGAGCCAACATAACCTTCGTCTTTAATTCTTTAATCTTTTTATCCTCTCTACCTTTTGCTTCTAATTCCTGACGTTCATAATACTGAGCCATAGTCAAAAGAGAAACCGGAGTAGAGGTAGTCCATGAACTTTCACTAGCTTTTAGACGACTAGCTATTCCTGGAAACAGATTTGCGACATATTTATCGACAAACAAATGTCTGCCCGTATCATCTGACAATAACTGGAAGCTAAAATCATGAAATGCTTCTTCAAAGCGTGTAAAGAAATCAGAGACCGATTCATCTGCCTTTTGCTTACAAGACGCTAAAACAGTCCAATCTATCTTTTTAGGGGGAATAATCGTTTTTAACTTAACTAATATGGCTGCTGGAAGATCTAGAATCAACTGATATGGCTTTTTCACAGGTTCCCTATCCCCGTCCATCTGTTCTAATTCTTTCCATGACGCCCCAAAAACTACACAATCATCAATTTTACAAACAGTTCTCCACATATCTGGCGGTAATATCAATCCGAAAAATAAATCAATGTCAGCCAAAGTCATAGAACAAGAACTAATTGCTCCCTCAACTTCCTCATAAAAGGCGGCTGGATTTTTCCGTGGGTCAGGTAATGCTGTTTTAAGTGCCATTACATCTGCCCTATTCCAAGGAGTATACACCCAATTATAAATAAAATAACCCTTAGCATCAACAGAAGTTTTTTCATCACTTGTACCCAATCCTTTAGGAGGAACATACAAAGGCGAGGCCTCCCTCATTGGTTTCGCGTGAACTATCATAGTCTTATCTGTTCCGAAGATGGAAGCTTGCACCCCGCCGGTCTGAGATGTCTGTACAACTACGTCCACAGCCCTTTTCTCTTGCAAACGGACTGCCACACCACATAATTTCACCAAACGCCTGATTGCATCAGCCACCTGGGAGAAAACAAAAAAGACCATCACGCATTTGCTTAAGATCAGCTGCTACATCATCGGGCTCTAACTCATCAGAATATTTCCGATATAGTTCAATAAATTCTGTGCCAAATGCCTCAGTAAAATATAGCTGCTCCTTTTCCGTCCACCCTTTCATGTTGTCTAAAAGTTCAGAAGCAGAGACAGCGCTACGAATTGTTTTACGAGCAATAGATCTAAGCTCAGACGCACAGTCCGCATTTTCTGTTGCTCCGAACTGGAGACCTTAGCTAACTCATGAGGGGCAGAAGGAACGACATACGGAGGTGGAGGGCGATCTAGTAACAAAAAATAATTGTGTGGTTTATTAAGGATAGGATAGAGAGGTTGCCTAACGGTGTATTGGCCAGTTACCTGTAATTTACGTTTTTTCTCTTCTAGCTCCTTTAAGTCATTTATTTATTTATTTCTCATTTCCAATGCTTCACTCGTCCACGCACTTCTTTCTCCCACATTCGTACACAGTCAAACATATCTTGCCTAGAGTTTCGCTTACACATACACTGTTCCACATACTCAATCTTTCCCAAATCAAATGACCCATGCAAAGGCCAACGTAACTCAGGATCCGCACGAGTGTATTTATTCCATAATGTGCTGTACATTATAGAAGAAAGACCATGTTTAACATACATATCTCTATTGGGCGTCCCCTCTGGGGGTGCCGGTTGCGATTCTTCCAGTCTCAAATTGGTACCATTACAAAAGCAACACATCCTACGAAGTGCGCTAAAAACAGGCATGCCAAAAATAGTGCAGAATATGCAATATTATAATCAAAGTAGCACTTAAGGTGCCGTTCAAATCAAAATTAAATTGGAGAAAATTCTCCTCATTACCTGCCTATATGAATTGCAATTTATATATCAATTCAAAGGACACAGATTGACTAGTCAACCAAAACACGAGAGCCACAGTAAGTAGTGCTAAACTTCATTACCAAACAAAGGCATCAAAACCCACAGCAAGTGCCGTAAAACGGCTCTTACCAATCACAGGGTGTCCAGGTTCCAACTGCCAAGTTCTAAAATCGACCAAATGGTGACTGCATGACAAATGAACAAAAAGGATCTCAGTCGAGGACCGGCACCACCTGGATGGTCAAATCAGAAAGAAGGGAAAAACGCTGTGGTTGCCAAGACTCGGGTCTCCTCGGGCATTGATCGTCCGCAGCGAGATCCCAATCTTTCGTCGCGACCAATCCGTTGGGTGTCCGAGTCGCCGATGAGTCCCTGTTCGGGTGCCAATTTGTTGAAGTAAGCCTCAGCAAGTCCTACTAGTGCAAGGGGTTCACCCTTCTCTGCACAAAGTCCTCAGACCATATAGGAAGAAGTTGGCACAGAAACTGAAATAAAAGACAAAGTTTATTAAACCTCATGAGGTGGTACTACAGTTCAAACAGCACCCTTCGGTAATGTTTGAAGTAGCACACTGAACTGAGAGAGCATGCTCCTTTTATACCCACGCAGGGGTTAAAAGGAGGTGGTACAATTATAGAAGCAAGACTTCTATACATATAAGGTCATGTGGAAATGCACAGTTGACAGGTAGGAGGGGCTAACAGTTTTCAAGGACTAACAGCTGCAGACCTTACAGGGCATTTGCGAAAGTGGGAGATGCTAAATATAACTTGTCACTAGACAGATTTTCAAGAGTAGTTAACAGAAAGGTAGGACAGAGCACATGGTGAGCACATGGCAGCATGTGGCAGAGAAAATGGCTGCCATGAATACAAAATGGATTCCGCGAAATGTTCACAATAGTTGCTAAATACAAGATGTCTTCTGCTAATGCTTAATCTATTCGCTATTAAGTTACAATACTTCCTGGACGAAATTGTCGACAACTCATCAATGGGCACTCCACGGGATGCCGCCTTGGTTGACACTGGTGCTATGGAACACACTTGCTCCTGGATCCTTTTTGGTGAGGACTTTCCGGCTTTGACATCTGCCGAAGTGGAAGATCTCTTGTTCTCCATGGCTCGTACCTAGTTTGGAACTTTTCTAAATTGGCATGTCCTTTTGATTTGATTATAAGTCACATGCTTATGTTTAAATTGCCACATAGTATGCTTGTGTGTCCTTTTAACTTGTCTAAATTGATGAGGTTTTTATATATATCTTAGGTTGAGCTTTTATTAATGAAATTTTAGTTTTGGCTTTGAACCACTTTCAACCGACAAGGGGAGGGTGTTGTGTAGCCATTTTAGGAATAGCTCCATGCACGTTAGTTTGACACATTAGGCCGCTGTGCACTTTAACCTAGCTATATTTAATTCTGCTTCGCATTGTTATTTTTACAATAACCAGTTTTACGGTCTTGTTTTATTTTCATCTATCTAACTGTTTTTGCTTAGTTCAGCACTCTGTTCTCAAACAAGACATTCTTGATCACTCTGCTTCATTCAAGGCTACAGTTTGGTACAGTTACATTGCCGGTGAACGTGGTAGAAGTTTAGTCTCCAACATTCGTAGAAAATACACATCCTTACGTAGGGACATTTTCTTAGAACATCGGCTGTGTTATTATAAAAACACTTCTTAGTCCCATTACACGTTAAGAGGGAGATTCCATCCAGGGAACCACAACTGTATGCTGATTGCTAACGCAGATGCTAACACAGACTACAGGCCTTTGCTCAGGTATGAGGGTGGATGACCTCCCGGGGGAACCTGAAAGGCAGAATTAGAGCTTAACATGCTGTGCTCAGATTATGACTTAGATAGGAAATAATCCATCGATCATAGTGATAGTATGATAGCGTTATTCTTATGCTTCACTCTTCTCGTCACCATTTTAATACTGTCATATTGTGTCGTCCTGGTTATGAAGTGAATCCTAGTTTGTCTTAACGGGTTAACAGGAGTTAGCTTAGCCGTAGGCTTGTAAACTCGTGCCCCCGTCACCCAGTGACTTTTACCCTACTTAGCTTGCTCTGGCTTAGTCCATTTAATTATTTATTTCCTTTAAAATGGCGGCCTTGTTTATAGTTAGGCCACTTGTTATGGGTTCTATTATCAGTGTCACTGCGCCAAGGCGTCAAGATCAAGCACGAAAGACAAACATACAGTAGGCATTCACACTTAGGGATTTTCCCTCTCTATACTTTCGAGGGATTGTTGATATTAATTGCCGTCCCAAGCATGCCTGTTATCTATTGTTATGAATAACACTTATGTCAGGGGACCTTGTAGATCTGTATAAATACAACACACTTTTAGACAGATAATCAGAGGGATTCCGACCAGAGGGAATCGCCACCATCGCTGATACCGATGCTGCAGTCATCTTGACACTGACCCAGTCTTTGTGTCCCTGCGGAGTCTGAGATAGAGACCTCATTCCAAGGTAACGAGGGTTGGGGGCTCCTCTCATGGACACAGCTTTGGCAGATTAGGTTTAACGAACCCAGCTCTTCCTTTTTTAGGTAGGAGGTTAGACCTACTCTCCTTAGGGTATTAGGGCTTATTCCATCTTTTACATATACATATATTTCTTTCATATATTGAATAATGGTGGGGGTCTTTATAACAATGACTCTCCTCTTTACAATACTGTTGCTTGGTATATTCATTATCCTAATCATTGCAGTTCATGCAACTTATCACAAATTGCAGTTATGTTGAATAAAAACTATTATAACTTTACTGCATCTGTGTTATTGCCTTTGTTTGTATGAGACATAATAAATCTGTGAGAAAAGGGTAATTTCTGTTTAACCACGACAACCCTGAGATATTGTACTTTGAGTCCATGCATAAGCGACTGCTACAAATCACCTTTTACTATTGTGTTTCTGGTGAGGTACTGCTAGTAAGCCGGTAAGGTTTGGACAACAGTTACAAATAGTTGTAGGAAGAGACTTAGGGGGTCATTCCGACCCCGGCGGTCCTTGGGTTGGCGGGAGCACCGCCAACAGGCTGGCGGTGCCCCGCAGGGCATTCTGACCGCGGCGGTTTGGCCGCGGTCAGAACAGGAAAACCGGCGGTCTCCCGCCGGTTTTCCGCTGCCCTGCGAATCCCCCATGGCGGCGCAGCTTGCAGCGCCGCCATGGGGGATTCCGACCCCCTCACCGCCATCCTGTTCCTGGCGGTTCCGCCCGCCAGGAACAGGATGGCGGTGAGGGGTGTCGTGGGGCCCCTGGGGGGCCCTACAGTGCCCATGCCAATGGCATGGGCACTGCAGGGGCCCCCGTAAGAGGGCCTCACTTTGTATTTCAGTGTCTGCTTTGCAGACACTGAAATACGCGACGGGTGCCACTGCACCCGTCGCACATCCTCCACTCCGCCGGCTCCATTCGGAGCCGGCATCCTCATGGAGGGGTGTTTCCCACTGGGCTGGCGGGCGGCCTTTTGGCGGTCGCCCGCCAGCCCAGTGGGAAACCCAGAATACCTGCGGCGGTCTTTTGACCGCGCAGCGGTATTCTGGCGGTTCCCTCCAGGCGGGCGGCTCCCGCCGCCCGCCGGGGTCAGAATGACCCCCTTAGTCACCTACAAACGAAAGTACTGTCATCCTGAGACCAGCAGTCTTGCTCAGAGCAAGAGTCCAAACTACGACATGGCGCCACCAACGATGGTGTTTAGGCACTAATTTACGGATACCCTGACTATCTCTGTCTCACAGACAACAGGTACCCTCAGTGCCATTATACGGAGATGTCCGTGGTCTTTGGGAGAATCCTCCTCAGCCAAACAGGTAACACCTGCTTAGGCTGTAGGTTGTTCGAGCTCGAACTCACAAAAGGAAAAACTTCCCCTATTTTGGTGTTCCGTTTCTGCAAACCAAATATGGCCAATACCATAGACATTCCTGCAAATGCTAGAAATGCACTTACACAACATTTAATAGCGCATGGCCTTACGGAAGAGGGCGGGGATGTTACTCTGATTGTAGAAGCGAGTGAAGCCTACCAAACAGAAACATTTTACTGTTGGGTTGCCTTTCCTGAGGCTGACCAACGGACGCACACATTTCACACATATGACATTGCGGACGTGCCCGTAAGATACGAATCATACCAGTATGAAGAAATATCGCTCACATATCAAGAACACCAGAACTGGTTTGAAGGCACCCTACCACATGTACTAAGACGGGTGAGGCTAGGTCCTTTAAGTAATGAGGGACCTACATGGCCTATGTTTGCCACATATACACCTCACCCAGGCATCCAGAGTATGCTGATCGCAGATTTGCGAATATTATATAATGAATTAGTGGCATTTTATAGACGATTGGTTCAGTTCGTGATGCGAACATTGAATACTACCCCAGCGCGTCCAGCACCGCCAGTAGCTGGTGGATATCAATTAGCTACCGGGATTAATCCACAAACAGTGCATACCATTATGGGTAAAGTGCCCACGGAACGGGAAAAAATACCGTTCTGGATTGCCCAGAAAACAAATCAGCTGGAAGCTGTGTTCCCCCATACGGGGCCGCAGGACAAACATAGATTGCTCACTATGTGCTTGCCGTTTGGGATGGTTCCCTCAGTGGATGAATGTGCCACATGGGGTACAGTCTTCGCTGCCGTTTATACTACCACACATGGTACCCCTACACTTGCCAATTTACCGGAAGTGTTAAAACAAATACAAAATGAACATGGGGCCGCACCGGCCCTGGATCTGGGGATGAAATTGATGCGTAACTTTGATGCCGTCTCTTCGAAAATACTAAGTAATATTAAAGGGGAAGCAGTGGCACTGGCAATACGCCAGCGTCTCCGGGAAACTCCAAATATGGAACAAGAGAGACAGCTGCCGAGAATAATATCCGATACCTATACTAGTATAGGACGGGATGGTTTGGGAACCAAACCTAAAAAATTGGAATTACCAAATACCACCCATAAGGAAGGTACGAAGCAGGCACAAGAGGGCTCTAAGAAGCGCTGGGAAAAACAAAAAGATTTCAAGGATAGGAGAAACAAAAGAGCTGATTCTCCTCATCCGGAGTACTCCGAAAGGAGGTATAATCTCAGAAATAGGGATAACATTAGAACTCCAGACAGATATACTGATTCACGTCCTTCTCGTTCCTTTCAGGACGCACCGGATAGACGTAGCGAGAGAGGGGGCCGTCAAGAGCGATGTCCGGAATACGTGAAAGAAAAGAAAGACTCGCCACAGTCTACTGTTAAAAAAGAAGAAAAGACTCCTCAACAAAAGCCACAATTTAAAAAGAAGAAAGTGGCTGCACTGACCATTAAAAATGCCGGTAGTATTGAGAACACTGTTGAGGAACAAGAGGTGGGCAGTGACTCTGTTGGACAGCGCGGCAGAGGTCACGATATGTCGCCAGAGTCTGAAAGATCATCTGGATGCGACAGCAACTAGCGATTACATCGCAGTTGAAACGGCGGATGGCCGCGTACTCCCACCCGATCGGGTTTTTGATTTAACAATTCAGATAGAGGGAGACGTGGAACGCATTATTAGTGTAATATTTTGGGATGAACTTACTAGTGATATCCTGTTGGCCGAGAGAGACTGGCCACCTGAACATGTCCGCAAGCTCCCACATGGGGAAGATGTCATTTTGCCTTCTTTCTCCGATCTTGTTCCGGAGGCAGACAAACAAGCCTATGCTGCTGAATGGGCTTTAGCGCAGGCACCTGCATTATACCGTAATCATGTGGGATGGGACAAGGACTCTCCTTTTCATGTTATTCCCGTTCGGTCTACACCACACCCGCAGCCACAATACCCTGTTAAACATGAAGCAAAAGCTCCAGTGACGGAGATACTGTCACAACTTGAATACCAGGGAGTAATTGAGCCCTGTACATCGGCAATGAATAATCCGCTATTTCCCGTTGCGAAACCTGATCATTCATTTAGAATAGTGGTTGATTATAGGCACTTGAATAGTCATGCACACACTTATGCTATACAAAATTCACACAGCACAGCGCTAATTAATAATATAGTGCGTAAAAAAAAAAAACTACATTGGATATATCTAATGGTTTTTTCTGCCAGAATTTAGCACATGAAAGTAGAGACCTAAGTGCATTTTCCTTTGGTTCTAAGAAACGCTTTTGTCGTTTACCCCAAGGTTATAAGAACAGCCCAGGACTGTTTTCGGCCCGTGTCACATCAATCTTGCACGAGCTTGATTCTGAGGCATTATCATATGTGGATGATATCTATCTCACTGATGACACCCTTGACATTCATCTTGCAAGGGTCGATCGGATAATTCTGGGATTTGCTGCCTACGGATATAAATTTAATTTTATGAAAAGCAAGATTGCCTTTCTTAGTGTATTGTTCCTGGGATATGAGCTATCAAACGAGGGGAAGAGCCTGGCCCCGCACTTCCTAGAGAAGTGTGCTCAGCTACAGCCTCCGAACACGCTTAAGAAATTGCAGTCATTACTGGGTTTCTTTAATTTTGGCAGAACATATATTCCAGATTATGCTGAACGCGTAAAGCCATTATATGACTTAATTCAGCCCAATTATTCTAGCAGCCGATGGACAATTGAACACACACACATCCTAAGGGACATACAACGAGACATGCTGGAAGCTATACACTTGTACACACGGGACAATAAAATGAATTTGGTCATCAGAATAATAGCTGGTGCCCTAGGATTTACCTATGTCACCTTTAATGAGGGTGACACGGTGCCAATAGCATACAAATCACATTTGTACTCCAATGCAGAGAAACGTTTTGCTCCTACTGAAAAAATTCTGACGGCAGTTCAGATTGCCGTCATAAAGGAGAGACCGCTTGCCCAGGGGAAACGCATTGTTGTTGTCTCCCCGGTTCCGGCCTTAGAGGCTGTCACTAAAGCGAGCGTTCCTAACGCTAAGGCATTGCATCCACGCTGGATTCAGTGGGCAACGTCTCTGACCGCCACTGATGTTGATTATGTGTTTGACCCAAGACTTCAGACACAGGAGTTTCTCCAGTATGAACAGGAGTACCCCACTCCCTTACAAATATTGCCAATAGACAGTTATGATACAATCATTTATACTGACGGATCGGCACAACCGGCTGTGGGTACTAAACATCAATACTTGGCAGCTTGCGCAGCCGTGTGCGGGGTAATGGAAGACGGAGTTTTCCATCCTCATAATATCTACACACAGACCTTAGGGGACTGCACAGCCCAGTTGGCCGAGCTTAAGGCTCTTCTTCTAGCGCTCGAAAATACAGAGCCAGGAACACAGACTTTGATTGTCTGTGATTCGTATTACTGCGTCCAGTCATACAATGAATACCTCACTCATTGGAAACTGAACGAGTTTAGAGACTCTAAAGGGAACACCATTAAACACAAAATGTTGTGGGGAAGGGTGGCTGATCTTAAAGATAAGCTGCCATGTGTCCATGTAGTACATACATTAGGGCACCAACGTGTAGGAATACATGTTGCCAGTAATACATTGGCTGACGAAGCAGCCAAAGCATCAGTAGCTACGGCTTCTGTGGCTGCAGTGACTCGTTCTAGGACGAGGTTGGATAATGAAATACTGATTGCCGTTAAAGCCTCGGCTGCAGGCAAGACCCTTCCAAAAGGATACGCTACGAACTATACCTATCATATCAGTGCACAGAATGTTGCTTTTGCAACAATTCCTGATGTTGGTGATCGAGTGATCCCAAATGAAGACCAAAGATTGGAACTGATTACAGCTGCACATGAGGGTGTCGCTTCTGCACATGCTGGTATACAGGCCACTATCACCATTCTACAACAACGGTACTGGTGGCCTGGTCTATGCAGACGGACTAAACAGTATGTCCTTTGCTGTGACATTTGTCAGCAGATTAAGGGCTCGAATATCAGACGCCCTCCGCAGACATCTCTCTTAGTGTCAGACAAACCACTCCATTGTGTGTACCTGGACCATTGTGGTCCTTTGCAACCTGATGGTGCATACAAATACATTTTAGTGGCTGTAGATTCCTGTTCTAGATTCCTGTGGGTATGGCCACAGCATCGGCTGACGCCCGGACTGTTATAAAAGATTTGCTGATCTTTATCGGTACATATGCGGTTGCAGCATTCCATTCGGACCAGGGCCCTGCATTTGCCTCTAAGGCTTTCAGGGACACCATGAGGACGATGGGTGTTGAACTCCATTACTCCTCACAATACCATCCCGAGGGAAATTCGGTCGTGGAGAGGCGGAATCGTGATTAAAAGCAGTCCTTAACAGCTCGAGTATTAGGTTCAGGCCGCAGTTGGTTACATCACCTATATGGGGTCCAGAGAGCACTGAATAATCTGCCAAGACGGTCCTTGGGGGGAAAGTCTCCATATGAGGTTCTCTTTGGGACAACTATGTATGTTCCCGATCTTGATGCCCCTGGTATGGTGGCAGCAGAAACACCATTTGACATAAAAGAACGTCTCGCTGTTTTACAGGAGCTTCAACAATTCCGTGATGATAAATCATCTGCAAGCGCTGCCACCTTGGGAATAAGGGATTTGGCGAAAAATTAGACTGGCTGGATTCCTAACGTTGGGGATCTGGTTCGTGAGAAGATCGCTGTGAAAAAAGAGTTTGGTCCAGCATACAGAGCACCTGTACCGGTCTTGGGGATAAAAGGCACCAGGACTGTCATCCTTCCGCCATTGTCTGGTTCCAAATCAAACAGATTCATCTCCATTGATGACATCAAATTACACCATGTGGCCGATTCTTCACAGTAGACCAGGAGGTCCCTTGGGTGGTTCCCGATCCCCTCTCACTACCCAACAGGACATCCCTCTACATAGTAGGATGACCATCGCTACTACTGACTATGCAACTATGTCAGCTGCTGTTCCAGACACTTCCTCGACCATGGGGAGGGCGGAAAATTAACTTTTGTTGGTTCCTGTAACAACTTCGGAGAATACACCGCTACAGGATTTGGCTGTATTTTACACGAACACTTCCACGACTGGTAACGTCATCTATCATGAACCTCCACGAACAGTGGATGGGAATTCGATGAGTCCTGTGTTTGAGGAGACTTCCTCTGGCTATTTTGTGGACATTGATGATTTTTCTTCAGATTCATCCTCAACTGAGACTGACAAACTTTCCAGAGGTAGCAAGTTCTATCAATGGCTTAAAAATAACTATTTGATATATCCATGGAACTATCTCTGGTTCTGTTTGACATTTATTGCATTGTTTTTATGGATTGGTTTTGTGACTGTTTTCTTTTTACTAATTAATGGTCACTATATTGCTGATCGCTCCTCAGTGGAGCCTGTTGATGTAATTTTAACACCACATCATTCATCACATAAGGTCCGACGTGATTTGTCCCCTGTCAATATTACAGCTATTCCAATTTCTGATGGGATTGTTTGGGACAAAGTTCCGTTCGATATATACGGGCCTACAGAGATAATTCAAATACCATACGTGTTCAAAATTTCTATGTCTGATGTTATTACACCTAATGTTGTCTCTGATGATTGGGATGTCCAAACAGTGGATTCCATGCTAACTGAAATGAAGGACTACTCCGCTTTTGGAAGTGATGATGTATATGATTTTACAATGAATTATGGTGAAATGTTCTGCTATAATAATTGGGGACATCACTACCTGCACCGTGCAACTAGATATAGGCCTCTTTTTAACTACACACAATGGGAACATTGTTCAACACCACGGGTGGGGAGTCCAAAGTATTACAGTGACAAATTCACATACTTTTCTGGGCATGATACAACGAAAGCTGAATCTTATTATCTTAAGTTACCCACGACACACATTAGAAAACTGTTGCTAACAGATACAAAACTGATTTATTCAGATCCCTTTGTTTCCCGACTTTCGATTGAGGGTTATGAATATTGGAAGAACACTATTGATTTGAAGAGTGTATGGGGGACGCAAGATTGGCAGATACAGGGTAGGGAGGCTTTGTTTCGAGCTTGCTTAATTCCTGTGCAAATGATTTTTTTTAATGACACTGTTGAGCAGACATCATGTCTGGGATTAGCTAAAATAAAGGATCTAAACACGCCCAGTATCCCTACACCGACAAAATTTAAAGATTGGCAACACTTTCTAAATGTTTCTGAGGAAAGGCTAGATGCATTTGTTAAGGCTGGTGAATATAATTCTTCACTTTCCAGTCCCGGGGGATGGTTGGTATGGCCCACCGATACTGATGAGTGTCAAAGGTGTTTTTAGAACTCTTCAGGGTTTTTTTCCATTCATAGACCAGACCCTCGCTTTTTGTCAGGTCAGCATGCTGGTATAATTACAGCATACAGTGTGGGCAAGCTGTGCCAACAATGGGTACAAATGAACACCTTAACAGCGGTGAAACAACACCTGAATACTCTTTCTGATAGTATAGACCTACAAGATTTCCTATTAGGTCCTAGAAAACAATGCTCGAAACAGTTTTTATATGCCATGTATAATGAAATTTGGAAACTTTCTCAAATTGAGGCTGCTGCACGTTTACGGCAACTTGATAAAGAGAATTTGGAAAACACATTGGCTGTTGTCGACAATGGCATGAACACGCTATCCAACAGGATTTATTCCCTGTCGAATATAGTGTCATCTGCTATTGATATCACTCAGACTGATTTGTCTCGGTTATATCATGGGCAAACACAGCTGCGTTCCATCATGCAGCTGAGTTGGGCATTGCAGACGCTGAAAAGTGGCCACATTCCATGGAAATACCTTAATGGGAGTGAACTATTCGCTGCTTTTAATTTTTCCAGGGAACAAGTGACAATGGCTAAAAGAGAGGCTCGTTTCACCTTGCTTCAAGTAGAAAAATTAGATAAGTTGCCCTTCACGGTAGCAGAGAGTCCTTCAACTATCTGGCTCTTACACGGCATTATTAATTTACCGTTTTCAACGTTTCGTTTCTCAAGCTGCCTGAAACATCTTGCAGTGGGACGATATGAACGGCTAGGAGATAGCTTTATTAAGGAAGAGTGGGAGTTGCCCTTTGAGTATCGATGTCTGAATGGCGAACAAGAGGTCTTTCTTAGCGGAAGTGAATGTGAGACTACTGTTAGTCATTCCATGATATGCAAACAGGTGTCTCTTCACGGTCTTTGCAATGTGGGGGTCGCGAATTTGGCCTGTTTTCTGAAGGGTACTCCCGTCCCCTTGATTCGTTCAGTGTTTCATGTTCTTTCTAATGGGAGTTATGTTCTTCTGAGCGATGACAGCTGTTGCGGCTTGCGACCTGGAATTGCCTACGCAATCTCAGTCACGAAGGTCGTTATGTGTTGTGGCCATGTTTTGTTTCCCCCCACACGAGAGATACAAGTATCTGAAATGTGGCCCCACATTGATACTATTAATGTGAACTATGACAAGTTGAGTAGACTGAAGGCGCTATTGTTTCAAAAACAGGTGGCCTTGACATCCGCAAAAGAGACGTATGCTCTCCAGGTTGCGAGATCATCAGCCGAGATACAATCCCTTTTAAATACCGATTTCCCCAAACACTTTGGAGAGTTGGTGTCCAGAATATTCAATGCTTCAAGCACAACTGGGATTATTCATTTCTTTAAGGCTGTCGGGTCTGGTTTCGTGTCCATCTTCCAGACTGTCTTCGGAGTCATCCCATCAGCCATCCATTCTCTCTTTTCCAGTGTGTTTGGTGGCTTTCCAATTATTTTGGCTTTAATTGGCGGACTACTACTGCTATTTTTTCTGATTCGCAGTGGTTGTTTTTTTCCAGCGACACAGAGCAATGGAGCCGCTCCCGTCAACGCCGCTGTGCCGTGAACGCATGGTTCGGATCTTCAGTACACCTTTGCTGGTGGAACTGGAATTTGACTGGTCATTGTCATTCCGGCCTCTACTGTGGTGCGTACAACCGGTGTTCCGCTGCATATGGTGTCTCTTTGAACATCTGCCTATGGTCTGTCTTGCTGTTGCACCGACATCTCCTGTGGACCACGAACTGCTGATGTCCCCGATGAGGGTTCATACACGGTCATGCCCCTTGAGACTGAGGTTGCTCCGCGAGGCCACCTATGAGCCTTCTGTTATACGATCTAACATGGATGAGGACACTGCAGCGAGTGTCGATACACCGATGACTATGGCTCACTTCTGCTCTGTGGATCCGTTTGTCCGTCCAGCTCTCGATTTCACTTCAGACGATATTGACTCATTTTTGAGATCCTTGAATGGTGACTTCGATGACATTCTTCAAGATCCTGCATATAGCACATAATTTGATGAATTCGCTTGCCAGTTCCCGATTCTAATAAAGTAGCAATTATACTAAAAGTTTGCTATACTTGTCATGGTTGATATTAAAGTCTCTGAAATGTTTTTTAAACGAATTTTATAACACAGCATTTATTTTATCATTAAGTTTTTTGGCTTTTTAGTTCAGTAGCAGCTTTTTAGCGATTGGGTTTCTTTACCTTCATCATACCTGTTACGGCAATGGGGAGGGTGTGGTGAATCCTAGTTTGTTTTAACGGGTTAACAGGAGTTAGCGTAGCCGTAGGCTTGTAAACTCGTGCCCCCGTCACCCAGTGACTTTTAACCTACTTAGCTTGCTCTGGCTTAGTCCATTTAATTATTTATTTCCTTTAAAATGGCGGCCTTGTTTATAGTTAGGCCACTTGTTATGGGTTCTATTATCAGTGTCACTGCGCCAAGGCGTCAAGATCAAGCACGAAAGACAAACATACAGTAGGCATTCACACTTAGGGATTTTCCCTCTCTATACTTTCTAGGGATTGTTGATATTAATTGCCATCCCAAGCATGCCTGTTATCTATTGTTATGAATAACACTTATGTCAGGGTACCTTGTAGATCTGTATAAATACAACACACTTTTATACAGATAATCAGAGGGATTCCGACCAGAGGGCATCGCCACCATCGCTGATACCGATGCTGCAGTCATCTTGACACTGACCCAGTCTTTGTGTCCCTGCGGAGTCTGAGATAGAGACCTCATTCCAAGGTAACGAGGGTTGGGGGCTCCTCTCATGGACACGGCTTTGGCAGATTAGGTTTAACGAACCCAGCTCTTCCTTTTTTAGGTAGGAGGTTAGACCTACTCTCCTTAGGGTATTAGGGCTTATTCCATCTTTTACATATACATATATTTCTTTCATATATTGAATAATGGTGGGGGTCTTTATAACAATGACTCTCCTCTTTACAATACTGTTGCTTGGTATATTCATTATCCTAATCATTGCAGTTCATGCAACTTATCACAAATTGCAGTTATGTTGAATAAAAACTATTATAACTTTACTGCAACTGTGTTATTGCCTTTGTTTGTATGAGACATAATAAATCTGTGAGAAAAGGGTAATTTCCGTTTAACCACGACAACCCTGAGATATTGTACTTTGAGTCCATGCATAAGCGACTGCTACAAATCACCTTTTACTATTGTGTTTCTGGTGAGGTACTGCTAGTAAGCCGGTAAGGTTTGGACAACAGTTACAAATAGTTGTAGGAAGAGACTTAGGGGGTGATTCTGACCGCGGCGGACGGCGGTCGCCGCCAGCCAAGCGGTTCCCGCCGAAAGACCGCTCCGCGGTCAAAAGACCGCGGCGGTCATTCTGGCTTTCCCACTGGGCTGGCGGGTGACCGCCGAAAGTCCGCCCGCCAGCCCAGCGGGAAACACCCTTCCCACGAGGAAGCCGGCTCAGAATGGAGCCGGCGGAGTGGGAAGGTGCGACGGGTGCAGTTGCACCCGTCGCGAATTTCAGTGTCTGCAAAGCAGACACTGAAATTCTTTGTGGCGCCCTGTTACGGGGGCCCCACGACACCCCATACCGCCATCCTGTTCATGGCGGGTGAACCGCCAGGAACAGGATGGCGGTATGGGCTGTCAGAATCCCCATGGCGGCGCAGCAAGCTGCGCCACCATGGCGGATTCCCATGGGCAGCGGAAAGTCGGCGGTACACCGCCGGCTTTCCGCTTCTGGCCGCGGCTGTACCGCTGCGGTCAGAATGCCCGGCGGAGCACCGCCAGCCTGTTGGCAGTGCTACCGCCAACCTCCGCCATGGCGGTAATTACCGCCAGGGTCAGAATGACCCCCTTAGTCACCTACAGACTAAAGTACTGTCATCCTGAGACCAGCAGTCTTGCTCAGAGCAAGAGTCCAAACTACAACAGTTATTGCAGCTCACGCTTTGCTATCTAAGATGCCGTTGTTTTATTAGACCAATCATTGAAACATATACTGCTTCTGTCTGACATTTATATATGAGACTGTATTGTGAGTGAGAGAACTGGATGTAACCTGAGTGACCACGACTTCCCTGAGAAGCCTAATATGTCATGCGCTTGGCTGCCTAATCATCCCTATCTTCTGGTAGAGATGAGGCACTGCTAGTTAGCCGGAGCAATACCTGGATTTGAAGCGACAGGTGTCACCCACCGTGGGCCGGACCCAGTCTCCCACCCCGTGGACGATCTTGCTACTCAAAATCCAGTAGTCTCATTAGAATAATGAGAGCCTATGCAACACTATAATGAAGAAAGATAAGGAGTCAGCAGGATTGCTGGTCAGCCTCTGGATATAAGCTTTACCATCAGCGTGTTTCCTGGACAGACTGGACTCACTCACCTTTTAAATATTCATGCACCCACATCCTTTGTATACGTGCCCTGTGGTACTTGAACATTCTCTGTACTGCATGTGGACCTGATGCACTTGGGGGTACCATATTCCATTTGTAGTTTCACTTACATGATTCTAAATTGGTGAAGAAGCAGATGCTATTCTTCCCTGGACATTTGTGTTGGGTCTCAGGCAATGACAGAAAGTCTGGCCTGGTTGAGTTTCGCTTTTCGTCACCAGCTTGCCTGCCTCTGATAGTAACCTCCCTGTGGCAATAATCATTTTGGCAAGATTTGGAGGAATCATCGGAACTAATTATTCTAACTTGTATTGCATGGGAAAAATTATGTCAACCATTAAAAAGTAGGGCAAAGGTTTACTATCAAATTATAGAGTTTTAAATATTGTGCTTCAAAAACATTGTAATAATAATATTGGCTATCAAACCATCATGAAGATGAATATATCGTTATTTATAGATGTATTTCTGTATATAGCTTCAAAATATGTACATTTGGGATCCTGAATAGTAAATATATTCCTAACCATACATAATTACCTTCACAATAGTTTGGTAGTCTATATTCTGCATGTGATATTTTTGTAGCACAATATTTTTGTGCTCAGAATTTGACATACAACCAGGGGCAGATATTCAGACCAGGACAAATCCCACCCTATAGTATGAATCAGTTTCCCTGTTCAATCCACAGTGTCTTTCAATGGCTCTAGGTATCAATCAGAATGTTACATATGTATCCAGTGAAGTGCGGAAGGTCTGCCTTCTGCCCTAGTTACTCATTGGCCCGTATTTATACTTTGTTTGCGCTGAATTAGCATCATTTTTATTTACACTAGTTCAGCGCAAACCCAACTCCATATTTATACTTTGGTGCTAGACACGTCTAGAGCCAAAGTTATGGAGTTTACGTTGTTTTCTGGAGGGGAAAACCTACCTTGCATCAATGAGATGCAAGGTAGGCGTTCCCGTCCAGAAAAGGACGATATGGCCTTTGTGCAATATTTATCCCCCCCATGCTAAAATCCAGCAGGGAGGATGGGGCTTTAAATAATGGCGTTAAGCTTGCTTAGCTCCATTATATAACGCCTTGATCTGGGCAGGGGTAAGAGGATCGTAGCCAGATTTCTATGGTCAGAGACCATATAAATTGCTCACAGGTGCCCTTCCCTGGGCCCAGGGACACCCCCACCCACCCCTACCCTCACCAGGAGATCACCTAAGGATGGAGGACCCATCCAAGGTAATTCCGGGTGAGTATTTTCTTTTGTTTTCCAAACACAGCTTGGGGCCCTGACTTGGGTACCCCTGCATGGCGCTGGCCCCAGAGGCCATGACCAGGGGACATTGGGAGGGTGGCATGGCTTTACGAACACAGGAACCATGTCCATGGGGGTTGTGCACCAGAAAATGGCGCTACACTGCTTAGAGGCAATTTTTTGTAGCGCCATAGTTTGACGCACAGGACCCGATTCACCCTAAGCCTCCCTGGCCCTGTTAGTGTCCTTTACAAGGACGCTAACAGGGCCTTAGCGTCGGCTAGCGCCATTCCATAAATATGGCACCCGGCTGATGTCTAGGAATGGCGCTAGCCGGCACTATACTTTTAGGCGCAAACCTGCATCAGCGCAGGTTTGTGCCAAAAAGTATAAATATGGGCCTTAGTTTTGGGTTATTGAGCCCAAAACCAACAATTACTCACACAAAAGCAAATGAGAATTCCCAATTGACAAAATTGTTATTTCTGGTTGGCAAGATGAAACACATCCAAAGTCAAAGTTGCACTCCCAAATAATTCAGCCTAGCTAGGTCCATAGGTCAGTGGCAGGGTAAAATGAACAATTCATGGAACAGATTACATCTTGTGACTGCTCCCAAAGGAATGTGCCATATTCTTTTAAATATGGCACATTCCTTCCCTTGCCAGTCATGCCGCACAGCAAGGTGACTTGCCATACTCAGCGTTCATGCGTCCGTCTGAGGTGGTGTACATAGGCATTGAATATTTCTGCAGGCACCCGTAGAGAGAAGTAACATATCTATACCAGAGCTGAGGACAGCGTTTGGAGCGGCGCTTTATTTGGATGGGAGTTTTTCGAAACTCGTTGACTGTGGGTCCATGTTATGATTAAGGTTACGGAGTTTCTTGATACAGTCTTTTTGGAGGAAGGTTGTTATAAGAAGCGACTAAATTTCAGCCCTGAAGAAGTCAAGCGATGAAACTCGTGTTACCTGTGAGGTCGTTGTAAGGATTTTTGATGTTTTATCAAGTATAAGTTTACAAGATGGTTGGAGGACCTGTCAAGAATAAATAACAATGGACTAGGAACATTATCTGGAATCACTCTTTGATTTATCTGTGAATTTGAAGGAAATGGACTCATTTTTTGAATTCTGAGGGAAACGGGAAAAAATTGTGATTAGATGGGGGGCTATTGATTTGTTTGAATGGAAATTAAAAAAAATTGAATTTTATGATCTGTTATTCTCTCGTACTACTGCCTATCCTTGAGTCTACTACTGATAAATATTCGCTGTGTTTTTCACTTTTGTAGGAACTTCTGTAAAATAATTTTTCTTTAGGATAATTGTATACATGATCAACGAGTGCCTCAGCATTGTCATAACGGTATTTGATTGTTAGTCCAATCAATTTTTGGGGTTCTAGGGTGTATTCCCCACTGTAGTGCACCGTTGCAGATTTAGATATTGAATCTATACAATCCAATTATTTGGTGCGCCATTTCTCCCACTAGAATACACCCCCGTCTGGTAGTGACTTGCCATACTGTGCTGTGTGACTTCCTCATAAACATGCCCCTTACGACTTAAACATGACCCATCTTTCATTTCTGGTGAAAATTCTCAAAAGGCAGTAATCTTCCAACTCTAATAGCAGTTCAGCATCACTAGCGGCCACAGTCCTGCTGGACACATTTCCACTGGACTGGGCTCAGATGGACTCCTACGAGATCCCCCCTCCAATTCCAGTTATCTGTGTCATCCCCCAAAGCTTTCTCTATCTTATTCAGCATGAAAATTGGACACATGGAAGTCTTACGTGATCAACAGGTCATTTTTGTCCACAAATATGTTGATGACACATTACTCTCTCACAGTATTTCAGTGAATAACAGATAGCATCCTCTTTCTTTTTCTGGACACCATTTAAAAAACCTGAGACAGGGTTTGTATTCATTGCTGATGGCACATTCCCAACCACCAATCCATACTTGGTTTACGTGCAGAGACCTCAAAGCCTACCCAACACCTCAACTTCTATGCCAAGTCCACTGGCTTCTTTGTGACATCCAAGCTAACTTTGAAGGACTGCCTCATGAAGAATGTCCAGTAGATATTGTTTCAGCAACGCCCCAAACATGCAATCAAATGTTTCCTACCATCAACGTTCACTTTTGTGTTTACATGTGAGTTTTATGTCAAGTAACCGGTGGTCTCAAAAGCCTCCTGACATCTATTGAAAGATGGCTTGCATTCCTCTGCCCACCTGATCAGTACAAGCACGCACATGTTCAGTCATATCACCCCTACTTTTAAACAACTTTCCAGGCTGCCCATCTTCATCAATACCAGGTGTGAATTCCACTGATCGTTGTATAAGGCATTCTAAACAAAATAACTGAACTATCATCATTCAGGAAAACTCAATCTCTTTCAACAAAAACTACACTTACAACAGCTTGTCACTTATGAGTATGTAGTGCTGTAGTGCAGAAAAGCTCAAAAGTTGTGCCTAATTTGTTCAACAAATAAGTAAGCATTGGCAAAGACAGTAGGTGTGGCTTATAACTGAAAGTGCCTCTTCATTTGGTAGTGAATTAAGGAATACCTCATCTTAAGCTCACGCTGATATTCATCATTATTTTCATCCATTCGTTCATCCAGCCACTGACACGGACTCGTTCTTGCGTTCACTCCTTCCCCTCCAATATAACACAGAAGCAAAAGCTCAACAAGTATATGCAAGAAAACCAAAAGAATAAAAGTAGAAAAAAAGAAAACATGTTGCTGTCTAAAGTGTTTGAATGCAATAAAAAATACAATTAAACATAGCAATAGGCGACTGTCTAGCAAAAATATTGTACATAGTGTATCATTGTTTGTAAGTTTAAACACAGCTGCCAAATTTAGTAACAATGTGTTGGTGATCTTAACACAACAAACAGTTATACTCTTAGAATAATATCTTTTCAAGATGGCTGCCCACTTTATAGGCAGTGGCTGTGTGGGATGTGGCACATTGCAGATGAAATGAACAGTAAGCGACCAACGGCAGAAGAGGGCTGATCCAAAACCTCTCTATGTATGTATATGTCTGCATTTATATATATGTATGTAGATGTATTTTTGATTGATTTGTAGTGCAAGACGTTAGCTAACAACTAAGGTAAATTTACTAATAATTTGCACTAATACTTTGCACAATGCAGGGCAGGGCTTCATTGCGTGAAAGGAAGAGTGCAGAAATGCTTCATATTTACAAAGATATGGAACATTTCTGCACTCTCCTTGCACTGGCTCATTGTGTGCTACCTATTGCCAATGCAGGCACCCTTGCATGATTGTGCAAGGGTGCCTATGTTACAGGCAGGATTGTATTGGTGCAGCAAGGGACAAATTCTGCACAGAAACAATCCTTAGAAGCATATTCCACTTTCTACATGTGCTGCAGAATGGAGCACACATAGAAAGAGGAAATAACACAGAGAAATAAAGATATACCTCCTTGTTATGCCTCACTGGAGAAAGCATAGCATTTTGACACACTCCTAGGTTGACTAGCTTTAGTAACTCTAGGATTGCGCCAAAACCAATGAGTGGATATATGGGAACGCTCCTGCTCCACCCATGAAACATCTCTCATGTTGAAATGTAACATAATACAGTGCAAGCAGCTGCTTTTCCTTACATTTCTTCACAAAGCCATGCAAGGCCTTATTTGTGTGGCTTTGTAAATTCCAAATGAGCCTTTGCATTGCCCTGCATCACCTTGCAAAACCGAAGGGCAACGTAAAGGCGTAGTAACTCTAAGCCTTCATGTTCTCCTTTGAAAGTCTATCAAGGATTATCACAGTCCCCATATTTTAACCTAGTTTTGGTAAAGGGGATAATCGCCACCAAATCCCTTGCCAGCCATGGTAATTAATATGATGCCATGTAACTCAATAGCTATGTTCTAGTTTTACCAGATTGTAATATTAAGCCACTGTTAAGGCCTATTGGTTTTAACAGATGCTTTTCATAATAAATAAGTGAGGCCTGCTGCTTTTGTCATAACATTTCAAAACAGATCGAACTATGGCATCCAACATAATTTTTCTTATTGGACCAATCAGGTTTTTAGCCTTTAAAATTAGCTTTCCACCATCATCAACTCTGGCCTGCTATTTTGAGTATTAGCTTTTCCACCGAACAACAATCATGCGTGCAAATGTAAAATTATAAATAGGTGCAAAATTACAGTTGGCAGAACAATATACAACCCTTCCTATGAGGGCCTAAAATGGATTCTAATATTGCAAATCTTCTGCCTTCAGTGTTTGTTCAAGGGTGTAAATAACATCAGCGTCCTTGCCTGGTACGAAGATCTGTGAGCTTTCATGCCATAAAATACCTGTCTGCAGTCTTTAACACAGTTTAATATCGAAATACCTTTAAAGGACACTGGGACATATCCAGCAATAGTTCAGCAGGTAAAATGGCACAGGGAACCAGGAATGTTAGACGCTCATTCCACCTAAATTCTGGTTGTCATCTACTATCCAATTAGATGATGGGAGCCCATTCTCCTTCCTTGCAATAGGGTCCATGGGACTTTTCCCATGCCACCAAAAAGCTGACTGGCATTACCAAATGCTCTTCACAATAAATATGTCAAATTCACTGCCTTTTTCTTGACATTTCATAATAAACAGATTAGACTTATGACATATGACATAGCTTTTCTCAATGAACCAATAAAGCACTCAGCATTTATCATTGGCTTGTCACCATACACTGTGAAAACCTACTGTATTATGCATAAGCTGGCCACCATCAAGGCCTTTTACATTACTAAAATTACAAATATTTTCCAAATTAATGTTTGCAAGACAATATACAGCCCCTCTCAAAAAAGCCACACAAGGATTATCACAACCTTCAACTCCAAGGGTTTTTAGGAAGGTGTGACCAGTACCAAAATCCATGCCCAGTATGGTCATTTGTGAGGTTTCATGTAGCAAGAAATTTGTCTACAGCCTTTGATATAGTGTCATAACAATCAACCCTTATTAATGTATCAATACTTTAACATCTGCTTTCTACAATAATTATGCAAGGCCTTCTGCCTTTTTCATAATGTTTCCTAATAAACATGTAATAATAGATCAGACATGTGGCATAACTTTGCCCAGTGAACCAGTGAGGCCTACTGTCTTTATCAGTGGCTTGTCTCCAAAATGACTTCAGGCCTATGGCATTGAGCTTAAGTTTTCCACCACAGCAACCAGCAGGCAATCAGCCATAAAATTATAAATAAATAAAGAGTGGACAGAGAAAAATACAACTCTTCGTAAGATGGGTTAACAATAATCACAGTGAAAATCTTCTATCTCCATAGTTTGTCAGTGGGGATTGCCAACACCAAAACCATTAGCTACTATAGTAATCATTGATATTCCAGGTCACACAAAATATTTCTACAACTTTTAACACAGTGTAAATATAATTACCACCCACCTTTAAGGGCTTATTAACATTAACAACAACATTTTACACAATAAATAGGCCGGGCCTTTTGCCTTAGTCATACCTTTTGGTATTAAACAGATCAGACCTACAGCATCAGACATAACTTTTTCAAATGAAAAAATGAGGCCTATAGTATTGTAGTATTGATCACTGTTTATCACCATAGCTAGTTCAGACCTACTGTACGGAGAATAAGCTATCCCACAAAGCTATTATCAGACATAGGCTCACAAAATACAAATGAACAAAGTTACAGCTGGCAAAAATAGAGTCCCCCTAAAGGGGGTCTAAAAGGTTATCTCTGTGCAAACATTCTACCCCCCAGGAGTTATCAGGAGTAAAACACCACCTAAACCGTTGCCTCCCTTGCAAATCTGTGTGTTCCATGTAACAAAATAGTTCTGTACTGGCTTTTAACACACTGTTTTAACAATCCACCCTTAAATGCCTGTCAGCGTTTAGCATGTTTTTTTACAATAACTACACCATGTCTACTGCCTTCGTTGCACTTTTACATAATGTAGAGGTCAAGCCATAGCAATAATCAGTCCTGTTATGTTCAACATAAGCCTTCCGAATAGGCAAAATGTGCAGTACAAGCTTTCTTTTCCTGCAGAATCTCACAACTTGTGCCCAATCAAATGTTGTACTTAAGTAAATCTAAAGTAATCAAAAAAGTGATGAGTGGTATGCTTGAATCAGTATCAGGTATAGGTGATTTCACGGGTTGCATCCCAGTGCATTGTTATTTTGCACACAATGCCACCTCAGCTTATACCTAGCCATATACAAGTCAATCTTGGCATTTCTCCAATGGAAATAGTCCAGCCTAAACTGCCACACCTGATCCTTCCTGATCCAGAATACTAGCAAGCAGGACTGGTTTTACCCTAATGAGGGCTCATCAGCCAGGTATAGCTTTATTCCAGTGACACAATGTGTATGGGACCAATGTCTGGGCATTGCTGTCCTACTTACAGCATCACTAAAGTATACAAAAAAGTGATGGATGATGTACTTGAATTAATCTGAGCCACTGGTAATTACTGTGGGCCGCATTCCTTTCATTTGTTATTTTGCACACCATACTCCCTTAACTAGGACCCAGCCATGTGAAAATCAGTCTTTACCCTGCTCCAATGTGGACAGTCCAGCTAGTACTTATGCAAATCAGCATGTGAGCAGGAAAAGTGCCTCTGTCAGTAGTGCTTCTTAAAGCTCTTTTTCTTTTAAACGCCTACTCAAAGCTGCTCTCTATTCAGGTGTTCAGGGCCCAACGTTTTTCTAAGGCTTCTTGCTGACAAATACTGTTAGCACCCCTGGATTTTCTGGTGTTGATTTCATCTTGTGCCACTTTTTCCCCCCACTAATCTACTCTTTCTGGCTTTCATTGTCAGTTAAGGGATAAATCCTTGTCCCAGTGGAAACATTTGTTTGCAAAGAGATCAGAATGGTAAGTTCTCTGATAATTGTCACAGCGTCTCTATTTACCACTAATTCATTCCAATAGGTCAAACTTGCTTACATTTATTGGAGAAGGAGTCTTCGAAAAAAGGAGAACGTGGAATCTGATGCGTTAAAAACTGATTTCATGTCTTAGCCTTCATTTTTCAGTTGAAAAGTCAGAATAGGAGTTTTTTTCCCGATGTGCTATATACCTCCCGCTGGGGTAACACGCATGGTAGCTACCCCCACCGTACTCCAACAAACTTGTATTAAGGGTCTTACATTCTTTTAAATCCATGGGTCTACCGTTTCTTATTTGTCTATCTTTGCCTTCCACCTTCTTTCTTCTCTGCGTCTCTCTTGTGCTTTGTGTCAGATGATGGAAAATACGTCATGGTCCCTAAAGTAGGATCACCTGAACCACTAGTACATATTCAGCAAAGGCTAAATCTGTGGCAAAATGTCAGGATAGCCAAATAGTATATATTAATTTACAATTAACCTAATTGAACTAATTTATATAGTCAGTGATTATCCTTAATATTTGACATGGATCTGGTCATCTTGGACTAGGAACAGACACTCTCACTCTGGAGCCTTCCCAGATGCCTATTACCTATGTGCAGTTGGTGACAGCAGGTTTCATGACCAGAAGAATTTACTATAACTTGTGGACAAAATGGTCTGCAAATATAAGAAAGCGCCCAAATGTCCTCCTTTATTCACTTAGTGAATGATGAATCTCCGGATCTGGACTGTTGAGTTTCGTTCTCCGGAGCCCAGAGTCTACTTTAACTTGTTTTATGGCGCCTGGGGAAAGGTTTGAAATGGCAATGCTTTGCCAACTTTTGAACTGCAGATGATTGATGTGTTGTGTGAATTTGGATAGAGAAAGGAGGGAACACTCCTGTAAATGACTGGCTTGGCATGAGTCCACGGCACCGGCGCTCTCTTAATTAAGCAGCGGACATGTCAGGGCTGTTGTACCAGCATCTGGGATGGAAGATTCATCCTTTCTATCACTGTCATTCTAATACCTTAATTCGGTATTCACGCCTTATTAATGAACATTGTTTATTTTATGAACAACTGAATCCAGCCATAAGGTGGTCTGTGTTTAAGCCGGCCGACTTCTTTGTCCCTGAATGCTACTTTCTGATTATGTGCATAGCATTATTTGCCTTGGTTTTGGCACCAGGCCTCAAAGCATGCAAGCACATTCCGTTCCATAAAATCGTAATTTATTTCCTGTTTTAAAAATGCAGCAATCTATAGCGACTAAAAGCGGAAATTGTTTTTATTTTCTATGGGCCAAATTTAAAGTCTGTACTGAGTTTTTTCCAGATGTGCTGCAAGAATCCACCAGGTTAGTGGATTAGTTTAACCTAAATGGTGGTTCTTTCCGCATTCAGAAACGAGGCCCTGTGTGTCTTAAAGTGCTCTTCTGGTAAGGGTTGGGAAGGTAGATGTTTGCAATGCAGAGTCAGCCACCTACCAGAAGTTCCTAGGTTGAAAAGTATGGCCTTTCGGACACAACATGCAATGAATCGGGGCGTCTTTGAGAGAGTACTGTTTGGTCTATACTCCCACTTAGATCAGCTGTGTCAAGTTTTCTAGGTCCATTGATAACTAGCTGCCCCATGCAAATGAAGGAATCATTTTACGTCTGTGCCTGCAACATATTGTGGATGCAGGCGAAGAGAGAAATGTGACGTTATGAGGCGTACGGATAATGCATCAAAAAAAAGGTGGCACACTTTTAGTGCACCTCTTAAGGCAACCCTGTGGAGGGGAGAGAGGGGGTTTAATTTCAGGACACAAAATGAGAGAAGGAACTGACGCTGTCATGTTGTACCAACTATGCACATCATACTATGGCAGGAAGCAAGACATTCACAGTTCAGAGGATGGGTTCACAGGATAATGCCTCCCCCATATCATCACTAGAGAATCCAAGGCACAATGTAAGACCAAACATACCCTTTCATAAAACCAAGACACTGATTGTTGACAGTAGTCCTTAGTACACTCGACTACTGTAATATTATTTAAGCAGCCCACACTATTATTCTTTTTCACCACTGGATTATGTTAAACATTTGGCTAGAGAGGTTCTCTAGTATACCCGGACAAATTCCTCACTCATAATCCTCTTGCTCAGCTGGCTGGTCATAGGCAAAAAATGTAGCTCTATGCAACTACTGACCCTGGTTCTTAAAGCTTCTAATGGATTCTATCAAAATTAGTTCTCTGCCATCCTTAGTCGATATGTGCCAACTTGCTACCATCGCCCAATCATCAAAAACCTAGTTACAGCAATCAAACTCTAATGTACAACATCCACATTCTAATCCTTTTAGATACTGATGTCACTAGTGGAACACTATTCTGACTGAAATTCACACGGTTTCTTTGCTAGATCTACTCAAAACTGCTCTCAAGGAACAACTTGTCCTAGAAAAGTGTTCTTAATTAACAACGTCCTCTTACCAATCTATGACTGTAGCTATGTATGTACGTAAACAGAATAAATGTGTGTAATCTTATGTATTGTTATCCATTGACTACAGGCCCCCACCTATTAGAGTCCAACCAAAACAGATCGGTGTCTTATGCAAAGACTTACCAGTTCTGGGCACAAAATTTCTTGTTGGAGTGTTTTGTGTGAATACATGAATAAAATAAATAAATAAGAGTTTTTTTCAAGTTTTGCTTTCAATATTTGATATACACTGCTTTAAAGTGTTCCTTAAGTGGGGTATAGCAGGGATTTAAGAAGTTAAATAAAAAATTGACTAACAGCTAGATTTCTATTTCTGATTATTGTTACATAGGACCCCCAATGGAGGTTGCCTGTGCTCCTCTATTGAGAGTTTAGAGTTTGCAAGCAGCATCAGCCTCACTGTATATCTTCTCCCGAATTCCCGATATTCTTCTGACCTCTTGGTTTGTGCGCTGCTTCCCACTGCCTGTGCATTAGCGCAGGAGTCTGCTGTCTTGTCTCTTAACGAGACCTCACAGATTTAATCCAGCTTCCACTCTGTAGTCTTTACTCTGCTAATTTTGTTGTAATTATTTTATTAACTATAGTTGTTACTCTGCTGATTTTGTTGTAATTATTTTATTTTCCTTAATTGTTACTATGCTAATTTTGTTATAATTATTTTCCAGTGTTTTACTGGTATTGCCTTACTTTTGCTTTGTGGCTTTTATTTTTTCTTCATAGCCACACCACCACCCGCTCCCACTATTTTTTCCCAGCCACAATTCTCCGTCCAGGCCCACCCGGCCTCCCTGTCAGCCCTTCCCTCCTACCAACGTACTTATGGAGGCTGCTGCATGGGCTATGTGAGCAGCAGCTGATCTACTGGTGTGTGTGAGACACTCCCTGTGCTTTGGAGCAGAAGTCTGCTGTCTCGTCACCCACGAGACCTCACAGGTTCAATCCTACTGCCACCTATAGTCATCACTGTGTTAATTTTGTTGTAATCATTTTATTTGCTGTAGTCATTGCTCTGCTAATTTTGTTGTAATTATTTTATTTGCCGTAGTCGTTACTCTGCTAATATTGTGATTATTTTCTAGTGTTTTACTTTTGTTTCCTTCCTTTTGGTTTGTGACTTTTGTTTTTCTTTGTCACCACCTCACCCCCGCCATCCCTGTGTTTTCCAGGTCACAATTCTCGCTCCCAGCCTGCCCCACATCCCTGTCAGCCCCTCCCTCCTCCCATCGATATTTATGGAGGCTGCTGTGTGGCTGTTCTGCTGGTGCGCTGAAGGCATGCCAAAGGCAAGCCCATCTGCGCCCGTCCGCACCTGGACCACACAGCACCAGGAACCCTAGATCTTCCTCCCTCCACCACCGGATCTCCAGGGCTGAGATCCTCACTCTCAATGTCCACATTGCCAACAGTTTGTGCTGCCACTTTTCTCCGCACTTCACAGAAGGTCCCTTCAGATCCCTTTGCATACCACCACTGCAAGTTCTCCTGCAACACCAGTACCCCAGCACAATCAGACACTGCCTCTCCAGCATCCCAGGTGAACCCCCCACCCTCTACATTGCATCCTGCTCAATGTTCGTTCTCTCTGCAACCATGCCACGGAAATAATGGGATATCATCACCTCCGTCGACCTTGAAGAAGCCTTCCTCACAGAGACCTGCCTCAACGCCACGTCTGTGTCCGACATCGCTGCTGCTACCCCCAACAGTTACAAGATCATCTACATGGATCGCACAGATAAGCTTGGTGGCGGAATCACCATTATTCACAAGGACACCCGGCGCTGCACATCCTCAACCAAGAACATCACTCAAATCTTGGAGCGCCTCCTTTTCTTGATCAACCCAGATGGCAAAACCTCTATCAAAAAGGACCCTCGCATATAGACCCCCCGGGCCACAACAAAAGTTCTACGAAGCCATTACTAAACTGATTTCACCCAAGCCATCAACACTGAACACTTCATCTTCCTTGGAGAACTGAACTTCCATCTCGACGTCCCCAATGACGCCAACACCAATAATCTTCTGAAAATCATGAATATAATTAGACTCTACTAAAGTATCACAGACCCCACGCAAATCGCAGGACATACACTGGATCCCTTCATCACCACAACAGAGTTTCTTATGACCAAACCACAGTGCTCACCTGTACGGACCACTCCATTGTACACTTCAAATTCACATCAGACCATTACCATGCTGCCACACCAGCCCGCACCTTTCATCTAAGCTAGGGGAAGATATCCAAAGCCCAGTAGTGTAACGCCCTCAGCAATCACCACCCATACACCCCAGCAGACATGGACACAGCCATCACCACATGAATCTCAAACAGTGCAAGCACTGTTGCCCCCAGCAAACCAAACAAACCCATCAACCACACCAAGCAAATGAGTTGGTATTCACCAGAACTTATAACTGCCAAGCTCAGGTGCAAGCAGCTCAAAAGAAAGTGGCACTCCACAAAGGACCCCATTGACCGATCCACTTTCAGCAATGCGCTCAGCCAATACCACAAAACATCAATGACACCAGGAAATGAGCCCTAGCCACCGACATACAAACCAGCTCCATCAACAGCAAAGAACATTTCAAAATCTTGAAAGAATTCTCCATTCCATCTGCACCGGAGAACTGCACCACCCCTTCACAGAACCTTTGCAACTTTCCTGCTGACTTTTTCCCACCGTAAAATAGCTACCACCTACATAAACTTAGCACCGCAACCCTCAATTTCCGACACTATCAATCTTCTAAGCTCCTCGGACCCCACTCCAACTATACTATCAACAACAGGAAACATTTCACTAAGCAGAACACTGCTGATCTCATGAGATCAATCCACTCTGGCTCCCCCACGGATCCTCGCCCTCACCACATGCTCAGCCTAGGCATCAGCACCATTGCCAGCAAACTCACCGACACCCTCAACTCCTTAATCAGCACAGCTACCTACTCAGAACACTGGAACCATGCAGGAGTCAAACCCCTGCTCATAAAACCCTTCACCAATCCCAATGAACTCAAAAACTACTGGCCAATCTCCCTTCTCCCATTTCAGCAAAAGTACTCAAAAAGGCCATCAACCAACAGCTTACGACCTACTTAGAGGACAACAATCTCCTGCATACTTCACAATCCGGCTTCTGCAATAACCACAGCACGGAATCTGCCCTGATTGCAGCCACGGACAACATCAGACACCTCCTATACCACAAAACTCTGCAGCTCTCATCCTCCTTGACCTCTCTGCAGCCTTTGACACAGTCTCCCACCACACACTGCGCACTAGGCTCCACCAAGTAGTAATCAGAGGAAAAGCTCCTAAATGGAACACGTCTTTTCTATCAGCTAGAACTCAGAGAGTCCAACTCCAGCCCTTCACCTTAAAGCCCAAGGACATCATCTGTGGCATTCCTCAGGGATCGTCATGCAGCCCCACCCTCTTCAACACCTACATGATCCACTAGTCAACATTGTCAGAAACCACTAACTCAACATAATCTCCTATGCTGATGACACACAGCTCATCATTGCACTCTCCAAAGACCCCTCCACAATGAAATCTAACTTCCACAAATCCATTAACAGCATTGCAAGCTGGATGAAGGACAGGTGTGTCAAGCTCCAAACAGACAAAACTGAGGTACTGCTGTTTGGTAACACTGCCTCACCTTGGGATGACTCCTGGTGGCCAGCCAAGTTGGGACCCACCCCCACGAACGATGCCAGAAAACTAGAAATTATCATAGACAACAAACTCAACATGAAGTGCCAGATCAACGCAGTTTACTCCACCTGCTTTATCACCCTTCGGATGCCCAGAGAAATCTTCGAATGGCTCCCTCTCACATCAGATGTAGCGTTACACAAGCCCTCATAACTAGTTGACTAGATTACGGCAACACACACTATGCCACATTCACTGCTGCCCCCGAAAAGACTTCAAATCATCCAGAACTCAGCTGCCAGACTCATCCTAGACCTCCTGAAATGAACCCATATTACCCCCCACTTAAGGAACCTCCACAGGCTCCCCATGCACAAATGATGCTAATTGAAGCTCCTGACATTCGCGCACAAATTCCTGCGCGACCTAGGACCAGTTTACCTTAACCATCGCCTGAACTTCCACCACCTCTCCAGACTCCTTCACTTCACCTCGCTCTCCCTCACAATCACACCACAAATTTGTCACAGTACCTACAGTGGTCTCTCTTTCTCATACCTAGCAGCAAAGGCCTGGAACAATCTCCCCCATCCGTCATCCAAGAGCATCGCCCTCCATTCAGGAGTTGAGAAGAGGTCTCAGGACAAGTTTGTTCGACTGAGATAGAAGCAGATTCAACATTGCCTGGATACCCTCACCGGTGACTAGTGCACTTTATAAATCCATTGATTAATTGATTGATTACTTCAATCAGAAGACATGCTGTGTGATTCCTTCATGCATGGGAAAAGCTATCCTTCCATCTTGGCTTCCCAAAAATTCGATAGCTAGAAATCAGTGGCAGAATTTTGCAAACTATGATTTATTTTCAGTTTGTTTGCTGTTCACTTGTGACATCACTGCTGCCCAGATGGGGGTGCTTCATGCTATTGTCTCTCTCTTTATATCTACGTCATCTTCAGGGATATGGAATGGATTTCAATGTGAAATGTAGAAGAGAATTTGTGGTTTTGCCAGCACTGCACATAAACTCTATCACCTAGCTTCTCCAATTGTTACCCCTCCAGGACTACGTAACTGAGCTCATGCCAAAATGTACCACGGGTACCTCGGAGACCGCTAAACAAACAGGCATATCTGTTTCATTGGTTTTATGAATCCTCTATTAATCAAGGTCTCTCGATTCAACTTCACTAGTGCTAGCTACTGTGAGCACCAATGAGTGTATAGGTGGTACTTATGAATACCTCCATCTGTGGTAGTGGTATTGGTATTGGAAGAATCATTGAAATCTATGTACCACTGAGGTCTGCAAAAAATAAACCACTACTTCTCTTTATTTTGAATTTGCTGTATCTCTCTACATTTCCAAATCCATCAGTGTCATGTTTGCTAGTTCACCTTCATTTTGGACCCCCAGAACATGATTGGTTTAAATATTTTTTTAACAGATGGAAGCATGCTTTTTCCAGTATATGTCACTGAGAAAATTTGAATTTTCCAAATTTTTCCTCTAAATCTTCCTGAATTTGCCTTCTTCCAACATCGTAGGTGTATCCTCCTGATCTCCGGAAGCAGGCTGCTGAATGATGGGTCCAGATCTCACAAACTGGACTTCTCCGAGGGCTCCAAGTATGTGCACAAAAGTGGATTGGCAAATGACACATGGAATGTGGCTACTTATAGCTCTAGCTGCTAGTTCTCATTGAATTATAACCTTATGCAGGGGTCAGAATTAGTGCTTCGAAAGGCTACATTTTCAGGTAACTGTTGTGTTATTATTTTTAAATGTTTCAGCGGCTTCTAATGGGATGTGAACATTTTGTATTGACACATTTTTTACATCCAGAGGAGTGTAAAAATAGTGTGCACCTCGTTAGTTGCAGTGGGTGAAAACTCATTAGCAGCATTAAAATTGCGATGGATTAGCACATGGTCAGCTCAGTACAGCAGTAGTGGAGCAGTCATTTTAACAGACATGTTAAAGAATGAGAGACATTATCTAAATTTGAATCAGAGTTTATATAAATAGCTGTATCTTCTTTTACTGCAATAAACCTTTGAATGGGAAAATTTGAAACCAATAATTTGCACCGAATTGGGAATGTAGGGTTGTCAGTTTTATTTTCGGATTTTTATTCATGTTTATATTCTCAACATGAGATCAATTAAAAAAGTTGGGTTTTCGAAAATGGGTTTGCTGGAACAAGTGTATGGCTCCGGATAATGATAAGGGTCATACATCAATCGATAGACTTATTCATCTTAAATTCTCTTCCTGTTCTGCTTATGTTTTTATTTTAAATGAGGTACACCGCTCTGACAAAGCACAATGAGATGGAAACGCATTTGGGGGTGGTTGTGGTCACTTACGGGAGTGGGGTCACTTGCGGGAGTGGGGTTTGGAGGGGGTGGGGTTGGGCTTGGTAGTTGGAAAGTTACTTTCTCCTTTGTTGTAAACACCCCTTGGTGAATCAGTCAGCTCTTTAGCCTTTTGGAGAATGCTGAATCTACTTATGTGGGCGAAATATGTTGTCATGAAACAAAAAACTTTAGGAAAACTGGAAGAGATCCTTCATTAAAATAGAATATGAACACCTTGATCCAAAGTCAAATATATTGATGACTTTGCATAGAAAGAAAGATATTTGGATCAAATATAGAAGTTGTGCAACACTATAATTACTGTATTTTAAATACAAGAAAGCAAACTGACCGACTTGCACAAAGGCAGATAAAAGAAGAAGGCCCAGATTTAAGAGGGTCTAGCTCCTCCTTGCACCAAATTTGCATCATTTATTTCTGCTAATGTGGCCCAATGAGGCCAAAACCGCTGTGCCAGATTTACAACTTTGTAGCCCCTTGTACCACATTATGCCTGCACCAGGCATAATGGGCCTGATTACAACTTTGGAGGACGGTGTTAAACCGTCCCAAAAGTGACGGATATACCACCTACCGTATTACGAGTTCCATAGGATATAATGGACTCGTAATACGGTAGGTGGTATATCCGCCACTTTTGGGACGGTTTAACACCGTCCTCCAAAGTTGTAATCAGGCCCAATGTATGCAAGGGGGGTATTTCCCTGTTAGGGGGGCAAGAACTTCCTGGTCATCTGTGTTCCTGCATCCGTGCACCTTTGTAGCTGAAATCATATAATAAACTAGGTATTTGTAAGCTAGCTTGTGAAAGAAATGAAGAGAAGATGTATCTTGGGCAAGCAGTAGATAGCTGCCATGAAGGTGGCACCAAGGACACTGAAGAAGGCACATCTTATCATGATTCTATTACAAATCCTGGTTGATGTTTGTTAGCGCGTCTGACCTTATTTGTATTCTTTTCGTTAGATTATAAGGGGACACGTTAGAGGTTCGATAGATCTTTTGACTGCACTCAGAGTAGTTCCCTCCATAAAACCCAGTTCTAAAACAAATCAGTAGTGTCATCAACCATTAACATAAATAATCTTGATAATCACTAATTTCCCTATAGTAACAATGCTAATGTCACGTAGCTTAGTTTCAAAATCAAATGATAAACATATAGAAACAATACTGGTTGACCAAACCTCCTAAAGAATCGTAATTTAATCAAAGCGTGGACCACCAGACATTCTAAAGTTAAGGTACAAATCAATAGCAGGAATAACTGTGCAAACCAAATGGCATTCATTACTGTTGTTAATATTTAGCAAGCATCATCTGTGAGTATCCTAACCAAACCTTCTGATTAGAATAGCATATTTGGGCTTCATGCAAAACAATTTAGTCAACACAAATTTGGAAAACATCTAACTATGGCTCTATTAAAATTAGCGGCTGGTACCTAAGGACAGAAAGCAAGTAGACATAATCAGTAACATTGTCTTATACCTTGCCTCAGTATGTTTCAGCAAGCGGTAACAGTCTTTGTCAATTGGACATCTTGGGGGTCATTCTGACCCTGGCGGTAAATACCGCCAGGGCGGAGGTTGGCGGTAGCACCGCCAACAGGCTGGCGGTGCTCCGCCGGGCATTCTGACCGCGGCGGTACAGCCGCGGCCAGAAGCGGAAAGCCGGCGGTGTACCGCCGACTTTCCGCTGCCCATGGGAATCTGCCATGGCGGCGCAGCTTGCTGCGCCGCCATGGGGATTCTGACACCCCATACCGCCATCCTGTTCCTGGCGGTTCGCCCGCCAGGAACAGGATGGCGGTATGGGGTGTCGAGGGGCCCCCGTAAGAGGGCCCCACAAAGATTTTCACTGTCTGCTGTGCAGACAGTGAAAATCGCGACGGGTGCCACTGCACCCGTCGCACCCCTTCAACTCCGCCGGCTCAATTCTGAGCCGGCTTCCTTGTTGACGGGGCTTTCCCGCTGGGCCGGCCGGCGGTCTTCTGGCGGTCGCCCGCCGGCCCCGCGGGAAAGCCAGAATGACTGCCGCGGTCTTTTGACCGCGGAGCGGTCTTTCGGCGGGAACCGCTTGGCGGGCAGCGACCGCCGCGGTCAGAATCACCCCCCTTGTTTGGTCAGCAAAGTATCTGAAATCAACATTAAAGCTCGAGACAGAGCTATCTCTTCATATAGTTCATGAAGAATAACAAATATCCTCTCAAGACAGTTAGGGAAAAAAACAGGGAAAATGGCCTCTCTCCTCTGTGGAGGTTTGGAAAAGAATATGGATCTATCCCCTCGGTACAGTCTGGCTAAATTAGATTCCCTAAAACTACTTTGCACGTTGCTATTGGTCAAAGAATCGTACGTTCACATTTAGTCCAATGAAAGTAGAACCTCAAATCTAAGAATTTGCTAAACCCATGTTCACATGTCGATGATTGGCTTCTCTTCTCCTATTCCCGTTGTTGTGCTCATCAGATCACAAAATTTGTATCATCATATACTCCAGTCAGTGCTTCCATTGTCTGCTCTTGGGAAGCTTTCCTTTACCCACACTAAGTTATACAAACTATATATAGCTGGTACAACATTTTCTAGCAAGCAGTTCTCATGGGAAAGAATTGCAGTTACCACCAGTTAGTCCGCGCTGTGGAAAAATCAAAATTTTATTCTCTAAGTGGCCTTTTTATAATTCGTCTAAACAATGCAATTTGACATGGGGCCGTGTAAATAGGCCTAAGACCTCGCTAAATTAAGGCCTATGATAATAAAGCAAATATGTAATACATATTCATAAATATGACATACCACTTCATTAATCCAAATATAAGCTCAACATTTTACATTAATAAGCTGTCAGCAAGTACACTTCATGATCATTGGTGGTCACTCTAGTAGGCACATTTACAAACTTGTGTATACATTTTCTACATGAAGTCACTATCTATGAAGATTCTACATTCAGAATCCATGAATAATCATTAGTAAAATTTCAGCCTTAACAATCCCTCCTTTGATTATTAAATATGTAATCACACTTAAATCTTCCCACACAAATCTTCTGCTTCAGCTAAAAATTTTCATCTCTATCCTTTTTAATCTTTGTTCCCTCCTTGAATTTTCCCTAAACAAATTTTCCCTTTTCATTTCTTCCCTCCTATGATCATTTTTCAATTTCCTCGATTTAATCACATGATACAGTTCCTATGCTGCAACTAGACAAATCACAATAACCAATATCCCTTGTATTATTTTCATTACTATCCCTTTCCCAATGTTGCTGAGACAATTTCCCATTGAAGCAAATCCTTTGCCAACTTTTCCCCAAACACCTGATTCTTTCAGCTCTTTAAAATCAGCATTATCCTTACTCAGATTAGTAAGTAAACTTCTAATTTCTTTGCTATTATCAGGAATATAAGAACAACAATGCATCAAATTCAGCATTTTGGACACTCCGCCATCCTTTGCTAAAAGAGTGTCTAACAGAAGGTGGTTCTGAAGAGTCATAGATCTAACCACAGCCATTTCTGTTTCCATAAGGATCAAGGCTCCTGAAAAGTTTGTCAGCATGTTATCTACAATAGTAAGCAATTTTCGAATCTTTATAGAATTCAAAACATCTCCCCTTGAAGGAATCATTGCTCCAAATATATCTGCCACTATACTAGAAGGAGACTCTCTCTTTTGTTTGTTATGATGTAACTCATTCATTTTCGGTAATCTTTTCAAGTCATCAAGTTGAAATATCTTTGGGAAAACTATCCCAAAATAACATGTGCGATACCATCCTCTTGGAAGACGGTAATAAGCATTTGGCACCCAGATGTAACAAATTCCAGGAATCGCTGAATCCTGTCCATTTAACATAAATATCCATTTACTCTGAAACAACAGCCCATGTCTACGTTCACTCGTTCCCATAAACAACGTATCAGTGCTAGATTTAGGCCTGTATATACAAAGCTTTCCTACATGTTGCACATCTAAAGCTAACCTCCCTTTGGTTTTTATTTCACTAACTGCATATTCATTTCTAAATGTCCATTTCTCCAATCCTTTCTCTAACTTCTCCTTTAATGCCTTTATCCTGTCATCAGTCTGATCCAAAAGCTCTTTTCGAGTGGGGTAAGCAAGCATGTCAGATTGTTTCTGTGCATGTATGTTGTGCAAAAGGTTAATGTAGGTTTAAAGAATCCTCTCTCTAATTCTTAATTGTTCTGCTTAGCTACTCTACTCAGGTACTTAATTATCAGAACAAATGAAAACACAACATCAAAATTAGAGTAGAAATACTGGATGTACTCTTGGTTGTAGAATCTTTTTAGTAACAGACTACAACTTATCCCATTAGTAACTCCTTCTGCGACTGATGAAAGAATCTGCGTGCAAACATAACAATTTCTCACATCCATCGTCTCAACATACGCTCTCAATAAGCAATAGAAAACATTAGAAGAAAGTTCTCCTTGTGCATTATCTACGTGTAGATACTTCTCATCTAACCTGAACTTCTCTATTTCTGTGAGTGCTGTAGTTGTCTCTAAAGCTGAAGTATGGTTGGCTTTACTCTTGTCAAGAACAGTCATTCCCACAATCAATATCAGGCACAATATCACGTACATAATAGCCAAACCAATACTCAAGTATTTACAGCACCTATTCTTCCTACCCTGCTGGCTAATGTTACTCACGATCTGTAACAAATCAGAAAGTAGAAGAGAAAAATAATAAATATACAGTAAAAATCAAAAACAAAATCTTCAATCTTCCTTCAGCAATTATTTACAGCTTTCAGTCTTACTTCCAGGACCCTTTGTCAAATCTGTAAATTCGACAAAAATTGTTTTAGCAATTTGTCAAATCAGGTTATTTTGTCAGATCAGGATATCAAAAAGCCTTGTCCTGTTACTTTCAATAGTCTCTTTTTCTTTGCACTTCTCGCAGCCAATAGTTTCAACAGTTCAGTTCATTTGTTTCCCTTAAGTGCCAAAATATTGACCTGGAATGTTTCGATCAAAACAAAAAGACAAAAATTCTCTATGCCATTCACTTGTTGCATACACCCACTCAAGACTAGCGTACCTTTGACTTGCAATTCTCTTTGTTTTCAACTTTCGATCTCCATTTAACTCTCCTTTACTCAGATCCTCTATCCTTGTAGTATCCACTTCCTCCTCTTTATTTGTCACTGTAACTGCTTCTCTTCTTCTTGCTTGTGACCCCAGCTACTTATCTCCTTTCAATGGGCCTTTTATCAATGCTATTTACAATATCGAACTTGTAACTTCTTGCTCTGCAGGACTTTCTCTTGACGGACATGCAGCTGGTTCAGGAGGAGCCAGACCACTGTTGCTTTGATCCACCTCTACTCCTTCCCTCTCATGGAATGTCGTTTGCTCTGTTTGTCCCTCAAGATCGTCTACTTCTGGGAGAGCCCTCCTCTGACTAGATTCTCCTGCTGCCTCTGTTGAGATTTGTTTACTGTCACTCTCCTGTAGGTCGTCTCCTTCGTTTCTCACAGGAGTGGCTGAAATGTTTTCAATTCGTTCAGATCCAGTTTTAGTTCCTCTTTCTCCTCTTTCTGGCTCTGAGGTTGGTCTGGTCATTGTTGGTACTCTCAACAACAACTCTTCCTTGCCCAAAGGACATGCCACTTTTCTCATATGGCTTGTGTGGATCCAATTCGGAACTCCAGCGCACTTCACAGCTATGGTAGTGATCAAAACTACCTGGAAAGGGCCTTGCCACCAAGGCTCCAAACACGTCTTCCTCACAAGTTTTCTGATCACAACCCAGTCACCTGCTCTCAGGTTGGGTCCTTGATCTTGAGACGGTTGCAGTGTGGTTGCTCCCAAATGATGAGAGAAAGAGCAAACCACATCAGCCAGACCCTTGCAGTAGTCCAACACCATATCATCTGTTATGTTCCCAAGAGCATTTGCAGGAACCGCTGGCAGCCTCATTGCTCTGCCCATGAGGATCTCATGCAGTGCAATCCTGTCTTCCTGTAAGGTGTATTTCTCATTGTCATCAGAACTAACAGTAATGCGTTGGCCCATTTCAGATTCGTGGATGCACACATTTTTGCCGTTCTTGATTTGAGGGTACCATTCATCTGTTCCACAAGTCTTGATGCTTGAGGGCGGGAACTACAATGCAACTTCTGCTCAATGTTTGAGGCTGAACATAGTAATTTAGCCACTTCATTGTTGAAGCGACTTCCTCTATCTGATTCTAAACAGATCGGAAACCCAAATCGTGGTATCAGTTCCCTAAGCAGTAATTTCGCTACTGTGAGACTGTCATTCCTTCATGTATGGTAAGCTTCAATCCAATGACTAAAAATGCAGACAATCACCAACACGTGTCTCAATCCTCCATGCAGAGACATCTCAATTAGATCCATCTGCATTCTGCTGAATTGACCTCCTGCTCTTGCAGTGTGGCTCAGATTGACCACCGTCCCTTTACCCGTGTTCATTTGTTGTCAAATGACCCAACAATGGCAAACTGCTTCAGCAACTTGTCTAAACTTTGGATTGAACCAATTCTGTTTCAACAATCGAATCATTGCATCCCTCCCAACATGTGCTTGACCATGATAATATCCAGCCATTTGTGTCAACAAACTGTTCGGTAGTACTAATTGACCTTCTTCTGAAATCCACAATTCATCCTGTCATTGTACACATTTCATTTTGGCCCATCCAAGGCATCCAAGGTATCTATAACATGTAATGCAAAGCTTGGACATGTCTCATCTTCCTCAGGTAACAATTCCCATTTATCTTTGAATGATATATAGTTCAATGCGCAAAACCTTGCGACATGATCCGCATATCCATTTACCATTGACACAAAGGGGGTCGCCGTGCTGAAGAGCGCCAGTGCTGGCGGTTTTTCCGCTCGGCAAATTATGACTGCTGGCAGCCCTCCGTCCTTTTCCGGACGGAGAGCCGCCAGCAGCCATACTGGCGGTCGGCGGGTAGGTTGCTCCACCTCCACCGCGCCGTCAACAGAACACCGCCCACCGAATCACGTTGCGTGATTCGGCATAGCGGTGTTCTGTTGACGGGGTGCTGGCGGCGGAGCAGCTCCCATGGATCCCGTCCCCTCCCGGAGGATCAACGGACCAGGTAAGTTGATCGTCCGTTAGGGGAGGGGGGGCGAGGGGTGTTGTGTGTTGTGTGCGTGCATGGGGATGTGCGTGTGAGTATGAAGAGGGGGAGTGTGAGTGCGTGTATGCATGCGGGGGTGTAGTGTGTTTGGAAATGTGTGCGTGTCTGCCTGTATGTATGTCTGTATGGATGTGTGTGTGTATGTCTGAATGTGGGTGTGTGTGTATGACTGTGTGAGTCTGTTGGCATGTTTGTTCGTGTGTGTGTGGGTATGTGTATTGGTGGTGTCTGCATGCGTGTCGGGTGTGTGTCTGTATAGTGATGTCGGGGGTCGGGTGGGGAGGGGGGCCTGCCACCTTTGGGGGGTGGCAGGGGAGTGGGGGGTGTCGGGGAAGGACTCAGGTGGGGGTGGGGAAGACCCCCATCAGTGCCAGGGAAGGGATTGTCTGGCACTGATAGTGCTTACCTCCATGGATTTCATGGCGGTGCCCAACCCCATGAAATCCATGGCGGTCAGCTGGGTCATGATACCTCGGCGGTCTTGTGACGGCCGCCGGGCTGGAGACCCAAGTCTCCAGCCCAGCGGTCGTCTTCGCCATGGCGGTAGGTTCGGAGAAGTGGCGGATGACCATGGCGGTAACCGCCATGGTCATAATTCCAATTTTTTTGTTGCCAGCCTGTTGCCGGTAAGACCGCCACTTCTCTGCCAACCACCAGGGTTGTAATGAGGGCCAAAATCTTGAAATTTCAGATATGCACTGCATTTCACCATGGCAATCTTTTCAGGCATTTGGATAGCTTGCAACAACTCCTGAATTCTCTCAGCGTTGCTTACTGGTGAACCAGAGGAGATCAGGAAACCTCTCTGAGACCACAACTTGGCCAGAATCATGCACTATTCCAAATCCGTACTGGCTATCCGTATAGGTGGTACCTTTAAGCTGCGCAGAAATATGGCATGCTCTAATAAAGGCTCCCAGTTCCGCTACTTGTGCGGAGTATACTCCTCAAAGGCAGGATGCTTCAAGCATGCCAGAAATCGTGCGCACAGCATATCCTGCTCTCGGTATTCCTGTATTGTCCCTTAAACAGGAACCATCAACAATGAGAATTTGGTCATTTTATTCCAATTGGCTGTCTCTAATATCAGGCCTCGGTTTTGTGCACAGATCAGTTACCACAAGACAATCAAGCGCAATGTCTTCCAGTTTTTCATTTTCAGCATTTTCATTGGGGAGTAGGGTTCCCTGGTTAAGCACTGTACACCTTTTTAGTGACACATTAGGAGATCCCAGGATGCTCGTTTAATAACGAGTCAGCCTGGCACCTGTCAAATACTGTGTCTTCGTGCATGTAGGTAAAACTTCAGTAGAGTAAGGGACCATTATAGTCAGGGGATGTCCCATCACAATGCCTTCACACTGTGTGAGGCTCTGTCAAACTGCAGCGAAGGAACACAAACAGCCAGGTAAAGCTGCTGCCACTGGGTCCAAAGTAGCTGAAAATTATGCTACTGGGCAGTTTACACCTCCATAGACTTCAGTCAAGACAGACAAGGAACATGCATCATGCTCATGACAAAACAACTTGAAGGGTTTTGTGTATTCAGGCATTCCCAAAGCCGGGGCTTTGCACAAACTCTCTCTCAATTCAGAAAATGCTTTCTTACACACTTGATCTAACACTAGGGGATCAGTGACGTCTTTGTGAGTCAGCTTCTGCGATGCCTTCGAAATGGCTCAAAAGTTGTGAAGCCACTGGCAACAGTAGCCTACCATTCCCAAGAACATCCTGAAATCTCTCTGGGTGGCTGGGGGACTTATCTGCAATATCGCTATGACCATTTCTCTGGATAATTTCCTAATTCCCTTCTCAATCTGGTGACCCATATATTTCACTTCTTTCTGACAGTAATGTAATTTAGTATTGGGACACTTTATGACCATTCTTTCCCAAATGGTTCAGAAAGGCAATTGTGTCATATTTGCACTCTTCCCTTGTCTTGGATGCAATCAAGAAATCATCAATGTACTCTACCAATGTCGATAGGAAAATCATTTCTAATGACTCCAGGTTATTTTTAAAGATCTGATTGATTATGGAAGGTGATTCTGAAAACCATTGAGGAATCCTACCCCAACAGTAAACCTGATCTAAAAATTTGAAACAGAAGAGAAATTGACTATTCTCATGGAGAGGCACAGAAAAGAATGCTTATGACAGGTCTATAACAGTGAACCATTCAGCATCGCATGGAATCTGAAACAGAATCACTGCTGGGTTTGGAATTACAGGACAACACTTGATCACAATGTCATTTATTTTTCTCAAATCCTGGACAATCCGAATTTTCCCACAGGGCTTTCTCAATCCCATTATTGGTGAATTACATGGGCTGCTCAATACTTCTTTCAAAACCCTTTTGTTTACAAATTCTGCAATTATGGGAACAACCTTTTCAATGATGTGTTGTATCATGTGGTACTGGGGAATCTGAGGAAAAATTGAGTTTGGCTTTTCTGGAACCTTAACTGGCTTAACTCCCTTTATCAGGCCAATGTCCTTCCCTGTTAAATCCTACACTCTCTCTTTAACTGTTTCCTGCAAGTTAGAAGGAAGATCCTTTACTGCAAAACCCAGAAAGAAACTAATCAGGGGTACTCTTCAGTTATTATCTCACTCTCTGTTTCTGGAGCTGGGTCATCCTCATCATCACTGTTCATCTGTATCTCAATTCCATCATTCGAGCAAGTAATCGAGCATCTTGTTTTACACAGCAAGTCTCTTCCCAGTAGGGATACCAGACTTAAATCACAGACTACAAATTTGTGTAACCCTTTAAAGTTGCCAATTTTAATCTAGACTGGTTCTGTAATTGGGTTGATCAGATACTGATTCGCTACTCCCACAATCTGAACTGATTTCCCTGAAAGGGCTAGATTCAGAATTTCTGCACTTCTCATTGTAGAGCACGTAGCTCCTGTGTCAACCAAGAATGAAACATTGTGACCCATTACTTTTCCTTTCATATATGGACCCTCCTGATCTACCTCTAAGGAAGCTGCAAGCACACATTTCTCCTCGTCCGAACTCTCGCTCATCCAATCATTGTTTTTTCCATTCTCACTATGTAACGGGAACTGATATACTGTGCTATTACCCTGGTTAAACCTGTGACCTGTTGAGGAAGCGCTACCTGCTGCTCCACTGGGACTTGAGGTATCTGTATTTGCTGTCCAGGTACCATTTGAACCTGCTGTTGCATTGGTTGTAACTGTGCCATCTGCACACGTGGCATTTCTGCCTGTAGCATGGGTTGGAAATGTTGCATTTGATTCACATTACTTTGGAAATTCGAATTATGACCCCTCATTCTTGGTCCTCTCATGTTTTGGAACGAATTGATGTCACTTGTTTGCTGAACAACATTTACCTGTACCATCATCGGACACTCCTGCTTCCAATGTCCAATTCCTCCGCAAGTGTGACATAGCAACAATCTCTTAATTCCCTGCACATCATTCTGAGCAACTACAGTACCGAAATCGGGACCACGGTTTCTGTTTCCCATTCCTCCACGACCTCTACCTCTCACCTGATTTTAAAATACCATATTTCCCTGCTGCTGTGGAAAATGTCCCTGTTTGTGCTGCTCTGATCTGCATCATCATCGCCTTTTCTTTCAATTCAGTCTCATCACTACAGTATTGTGCATACGGTAATACCTCATCAATCGGCTACGCTTGCCAGCAAATCAAATGACTCTTAATCTTCTGGCTAATTTCAGGTCTCAATCCTTCCACAAATCTGAACACAAAATGAATCATGTCTTTCGGCTCAATGGTTTCTGTACCACTGTAATGCTTAAATGCCTTCAACAATCTCTCAAAGTATGCATGTATTGATTCTTTCGCTTCCCTGGCTGTCCTGTCTATTCTCTGCCAGTCAATGTTTTTCGGCAAAAATATTGTTTTTAAAAATGCAATCACTTTATAGTAATATTTCGTCACCACAGGAGATGGTGCACCTGTAATCAGACCTCTCTCTGGTTCCTTTGTTGGCCAATCTGTGCTCCTCTTGCACTCAATCCATAGGTCTGCTGGAACTACTATCTCCAGTAGAGTGTTTGGAAACTTTCACAAATCTGTCTGTCTGCTGGTACCATTCTACTGGCTTCTCTCTCAACCTCGGTAATCATTTGTAAAGGACAGAATGTCACTTCTGCCCCAAGGGACAATCCCTCTGGAATTTCTCTCATTGGTTAAAATTTTACCGGATCCTCCACCTACTGCACATTTGCAATAAGATTCGCAGAATTCCTTTGTCTTTTATCTCTCTTCTTTACCCATCTTCCTTCCCACTTGTCCAATGCTTCCCATGTCTGGACACTTTAAAGTAACTTCCTAAGGTGTGGCTTCATCCCTGCAGATTTCATGTGTTCAAAATCTTTTGGGTTGAAATTTAACCTGTAACTCCTCTTCAAGTGTTTTGTTTTCTCTATTTCTGTTCCGTATAGTTTGGAGACTGCGGTGTCAGTAACCCCAGGCTATGACTGATGTTTGACATGGTTCCAGTATTCGGAGGATCTCCGAATGGACTAAGGTCTAACAATGATCCCATTCCGTCAAAGGTCTGGCCCGCAGGAGAGACTATTCGGCGTATTCTCATTGAGTCCTCCCCTCATTGACTTCTGACTCAGGGCTCACTGTCCACTTGTACTGTTACTTCCCTAGGCAAACAAGGGTATGACTGGTCCATTGGTGACGGATACAGACATAGCGTCTGGACTTGGTCTAACGTTCGGGTTCTGTGGGTGCATAATTCCCGTATTCTGACTCATCAGTACGGACATGTCTGTCTGTGTTCCTGTTATAGGAGTGTACTTTGGCATTGCTTGTGGCTGCACTTGAGGCAGTAAGAGTGGAGTCGGCTCTGTCTGAACCAATATTGGTTTCAGGAAAGCCTGTCCTGTTGGCACTATCAATTTTGTGGCAGTTTCCACAACAGGTACCACAGGGTAAATTCTCTGGACATTCAGCAGTGGCATTGAATTTTGAGCTGCCAGAGTAGGAGGTAGGTTAAGACTGCTCTGCATTGGGCTATGTGTCAGACTAGGATTAATCTGCACTGGACTCGTCGTTATGTTAACCGGTGTCGATGCCTAATGGTCTACACTAGTGCCCGGACTGCTTTCTTGTGGTACATATGGTTGGAGACAATTTCTCAGTAACTGTAAAATGAACTCATCATCATCTGATTCTTCCTCGAGTGTTAAAGATCTCCTAGACTCTTTTGATCTCCACTCACTACTCTCGGGGGGACTTCTGTTTGTCTTTCTGATAACTTTCCTTTCTTCTCTTTCACTGTCCTGTGTAATTGAAAGAAACAACTTAATTCCCTGTAAAGTCTCAGTTCTCTGAAAATTTCTGATCGCTGTCCCATCTAGCTTCTGCTAGTGTCATTTATGCCTTTCTCATCCTCCTCTCAAATTTCTGTTTCTGTTGCTGTCTGGCTACTAATTCCCAGATTGCTAATGCCTCAAACTGAGCTGGTCTCGGAGGAGGTATCAAGTCATATAACACCCTCCTCAAATTTTGTAAGCTCCTCAAATTGAATGTTCAGTGTGCAGGAAATGCTAAACTCCCTTCTTTCTCTGTCACTTTGCACCATTGTTTCAGCCAAAGACATGGCGCAACACCTTTTTCTTCCATTACAATGTAGGCCGGTGTACCTTCTGGCGGTGCAATTTCCCCTATGCTTGTTGTAATATAAGCATCTACCCTTAAGGCACTCTTTAAAGCTTTGACAAATTTCCTTTCTGTGACCTTTATGTTAATTTAAATCAAATCAGTAGGGGACATTCAATCCCAGAATCCTTTTCACCAACCTTCTCAGCCAATTGCGCTTCACGGTTGTCCGCCAATCTGTGCGCGACACTTCTGACTAACCAACCTATCTCAGTGCAGCTCCATTGATGTCACACTCACACGTACAGCGGCTGACAAAGTCTTGCGGCTTGTCCACCTGAACTCAGAGTTACACTCAACGAAAGCAAAATTATTGGGATCACTAAACAAAATCAAAACCTAATTTGTCGATTTATTACAGGTAGGGTAACACAATCGCTTCAGAAACCTTACGGATTTTTCACTGAAGCCATTTCATTCTAGCAGCTACTCCTCCTTTCTCAGTTTCCTTGATTCGCTAGCAAAAGTCGACCCGCAGATTTTACTCTCAACTGATCAGTGGGTCTGTCCTGGTGCACATAGGACACGCCAGATCTCAGTCGCAAATTCCTTTCACTCCCTTTGACTCACACTCTGACTTGTCGACCACGCCTGATCGACCTACTAAACCAGACAATTTACAACAAAACCCAAGTGTCTCATATACTTTTCGATATGGTTCGGAGTCTTAGACCTCGCAGAGTCCGTACACCAACAACCACATGGACAATTCTTGAGCACAAAGCACCACACACAAGTGACGTTTGACGACTTCCCTACTCTCACACTTCGGAGTAGGCAAACCCCTTATACAACTTCATTTGGAGTACACAAACTCCCTAAACCCTCACCAATATCACAGTTCACCTGCAATTTGCATAAGCTGTGCAAGCGCGAAACCTACTTCATTCATACTGTCACTAGAACGCTGAGAACATCCTCAAACAACCATTGGCAAGCTCCAAGTTTCTGGGAAAGTCATTCTAAGTTCTATGGGATACATTTTCTCTCCACTTTGTATCATCGAATCTGAAAATCCAAATTCTGCAATTTGTTTACACTTTAAAGGACTAACCTTGTATCAGGCCTTCATGATGGGCTCTTATGGAGACTAGCCATTATACTCTGCTACCATCACTGTTAGCGCGTCTGACCTTATTTGGTTACTTATTGTTAGATTATAAGGGGGCGCGTTAGAGGCTTGATATCAACCAATAACGTCAATAATCTTGGAAGTCAATAATTTCCACGCACCATGACCCCTTGGCCATGAATAACCACACCCTTATGTAAAAGTTAGAATGTTTATTTCCCTAAATTAACAATGCTAAGCTTGTGTAGCTTTTTCTCAAAATCAATTGATAAACCTATAGAAACAATACTGGTTGACCAAACCTCCTAAAGAATCGTAATTTAACCAAAGCTTGGACCACTACACATTCTAAAGTTGCTGTAAAAATCAATTGCAAGAATAACTGTGCCAAAGAAATGGCATACCTTTAGATTCAGCAAAGAAAAGACATTAACAGTTGTTAATGTTTATCAAGCATCATCCGTGAGTATCCTAACTAACCTTCTGATTAGAATAGCATGTTTGGGCTTCATGCAAAACAATTTAGTCAACACAAATTTAGAAAACGTCTAACTAGTGCTCTGTCAAAATTAGCAGTTGTTACCTAAGGACAGAAAGCAAGTAGACTTAATAATCAGTAACATTGTCTTATACCTTGCCTCATTAGGTTTCAGCAAGCGGTAAAAGTCTTCGTCATTTGGACATCTTGTTCAGTCAGCAAAGCATCAGAAATCAGAATTAAAGTTCAAGATAGAGCTGTCTCTTCATACAGTTCAGGAAGAAGAATAATTATCCTCTCAAGACAGTTAGGAAAAAAACAGGGAGAATGGCCTGTCTCCTCTGTGCAAGTTTGGAAAGAATATGGCTACATCCCCTCGGTACAGTCTGGCTAAGTTAGATTCTCTAAAACTACTTCCCACGTTGCTATTGGTCAAAGAATCACATGTTTACATTTAGTCCAATGAAAGTAGAACCTCAAATCTAAGAATTTACTAAACCCATGTTAACATGTTGATGATTGGCTTCTCTTCTCCTGTTCCAGTTGTTGTGCTCGTCAGGTAACAATATTGTATCGGCTTATACTCCAGTCAGTGCTTCCATTGTCCACTCCTGGGAACCTTGCCTTTACAGACACTAAGTTTTGCAAAGTAGCTATAGCTAGTACAAAATTTTCTAGCAAGCAGTTCTCATGGGAAAAATTTCAGTTACTAACATTTGGCCCACGCAGTGGAAAATCACAACTTAATTCTCTAATCAGCCATTTTATAAATCGTCTTATCAATGCAACTTGACAGGAGGCCATGTAACTAGGCCCAAGACCTTGTTAAATTAAGGCCTATGATTAATAAAGCAAATACATACTACGTAATCATAAATATGACATAATACTACATTAAACCAAATATAAGCTCATCATTTTATATTAATAAGCTGCTAGCAAGTACACTTCGTGACTATTGATGGTCACTCAAGTAGGCACATTTTCAAACTTGTGTATTAATTTTCTATATTAACTCACTTTCTATGCAGATTCAACATTCCGAATACATGAATATTCATTAGTAACATTTCAGCATTAACATGTTTCATAGAATTGATTTAAAGAACAGAATAGACAGATAGGAAATCACTGTTGAGGGCTCATATACCGGTCAAATATTTAGAGTTTTCTGTGTGAATCTGTGTGTGTATTCATGTTTGTATGGGTGCAGGGCAATTAAAATGTCAAGATACCTCTTGTGATTAATGTTCTTGCTAGGTAGAGAGATGGGAGTTTAGTCTAGGGGCAGCATTGACCCACCATAAAGTAGCGAAGATGGTTAATGTACCTGCTGCAAAGAACAGAACTATTGGGGTTATTAAAACTTTGGAGGAGGTGTTAATCCGTCCCAAAAGTGACAGTAAAGTGACGGATATACCACAAGCCGTATTACGAGTCCATTATATCCTATGGAACTCGTAATACGGCTGGTGGTATATCCGTCACTTTACCGTCACTTAAGGGACGGATTAACACCTCCTCCAAAGTTGTAATAACCCCCTATATCTTATATGGATAGCTGAGTAGATTAGCAAATCCAGCCTTCACAAACACTTTAAAACAAATAAATGTATGTGGAAGTGGCTCTATGGAGAGAGGAGGGGCACACTTACCGGGTGGTAATGAGGGAATACGAGGAGGTGGTCATGGGGTGGGGGTTCCAAAAAAGACTGTGGCACAGGGTGCCCAGACTGTATGGGGGCGTCCACACATACAAAAGTAATAAAAAAAGAAAGGCTCAAATCTCAAGGTTAGATACCCTTTCCTCACAAAATCAAGTCTCCAGACTCGTTATTATTGTTCTTTCTAGTTCTCGAGAAAAAAATACCAGAAACGAAGCATATTTCCTTTGTTCATGGTGATCAATGGTCAAGTGTTGTAGTGTTTATTGTCGTTCCTCTAGATAGGATCCCAATTTATTGTAAAAATTGACTCTTTTGGAACTCCCCTTATTAATGAACTGTGGTGTCCACCAAGGCTCAACCTCTTTATTCCCCTCTTCAGTCTCTACACGGAGCTACTATGATTCATGCTACAAGACAAAAACATTGGCATGCTTTTATTTGCAGATGATAGACAATTGCACTTAAAAATCAAATCCTTCTGGCATATATAATACCAAAAAACAAAGTCCTGGGAAAAACCTTTACTTTAAAATAACCCCTCGTTCAAAAATATTTACAAATACCTACAGAACGCAGATTTCTCACCTTCCCCCATCCAGTTCTCCAGAACATTTGGCTTTATCATTAGCCATAAGCTCACTGTAGCTCCTTATTTCTCCAATACCAACAAAAGTGACTTCTTCCAACTCCTCTATTAATAAAGCTAAAACTCTCCAATTTCCCTAGATTTACAAATAATTGTAAAGGCACTGCTTCCTTCACATGTAGATGGTAGTAATACCAAAATCGACTCGAGTTCCCTTCAAGACCATACTACACACAGTGGCTTGCATTGTAAAAAGTGCTAAGAAATTAGATAACAGCACATCTATCCTAAAAGATATCGTCCGGCTACTCACTGAAGCTGGAATTCACTTCAGACTTCAGTACATTATAATGCCTTCTGTGGGTCTTTACGACTTCATGAAGGACAAACTAGACCAAGAGAGAGGACAAATACTCACTATAAGTCAATCTCAGCTACTTCTGGACATCGCAAAAACAACAACTCGAGACAATGAACCAATCTTTCTCTTGCCAGACACCAACGGGAAGATTTGTTAACATTCCACGCAATGCAGCTCAGCAAGGTAACGTGCATGAAAGGGAGACATTGGAAATGCGTCTTATTCACAAAGATATGATGTATTTCTCCTACCTCCCTGTGCTAGCACCCTGTGTGCTGCCTACACCAATACAGGCATCCTTGCACCATGGTGCAAGGGTGCCTGCATTACAGGCAGGATTGTTTTGGGGCAGGAAGGTGTCCCTTCCTGCAGAAAAACAATCTTTAAAGGCATTTTCCTTTTCCTCTGTAAAATACAGAATGCTCACACATAGAACAAATAAATATCTAGGAGAAATAAGGATATTTCTCCTTCTTACGCCTGAGTCTGGAAGGTGCACCATTTTGATGCATTCCCATGTTTAAGGCTCTGTGTGAATCAGCGAATGCACCAAAATCCATCGGAGGATGCATGGGAACTTCCACACTAAACCTATGGTACTCCTTCTTGCAGCAAGGTAACAGAAGGCAGCAAAAGGTGACTTTTCATGGCTTAGTAAATCCCACTTAATGCTCTGTGTGACACAAGGGCTACACTAGCCCTCAGTAAATCTGCCCCCAAGTCTTTGAAACTGTCTTCCGATTAACTAGGATTCTGTCCTAACTTGCTGATCTTCCAGAAAGCCTTAAAATATCTCCTTCTCATGTAACTTAGGGCCCTATTTCGAGTGTGGCGGATAGGAAAGCCCCTATGCTGCGACCTCCCCACCAGAGTTATTAGGAGTTTCCTGCTAGGTCGGTGGGAGGAAACTCGGTTTTTCGCCCGCTGGCCTAGCAGGAAACAGGTTACAGCATTGTCTGTGGCTCGTAATCAAGCCGGTCGCAATGCTGAAGCATGTAGGGTGCACTAGCACCCTCACAATGTTCACTGTCTGCAAAGCAGACAGTGAACATTGCAATAGTGTTGGCCAGGGGGCCTGCACTGCCCATGCCAAGTGCATGGGCAGTGCTGGGGCCCCCCTCTTCTCCGCCAGCCTCTTCATGATGGTGCTACCGCCATGAAACTGCTGTTGGAGAAGGGGGTTGGAATCCCGAGGGCAGCGTCCGTTGCAGCGCTGCCTTGGTGGATTAGGACCACCACCATCCTCCAGACCTCCGGTATCTGAGATCCTGACGGAACTGACAGTTTCCTGGTGGCCCGACGGCCAGGGTTGTAATGTGGCAGTCCAGACCACCAGACTTGTAATCAGGCCCTTAATGTCTAACTTCGTTTCTACTGCCCTTTGTTGTCTCTATTACCCTTACTCACTTCTTTGAATATTTGCAATTTCATGTACAGAGGCTTAAGTCGGAAACCAAGGCAGAGTTTGCAAAGAATTAAAACTCAAGACCACTACCATCACTCAATACACTACTGCTGGAAATTAGACCAGTAAGAGGAATTAAAATTCAGATAAAGTCATACCCCCAGCATATAGGAAAAAAAGCTCAGATGTCTCTCAATGCATCCAATTACAAGTAAAGTCCAAGTCAGCAATGGTAAAAACAGGATGAAATAACGAAACTACTACTAGTTGCCATGAATCCAATTAAAACATCTCTGCTACACAGCCTCAGCCTACTTGGACTAGAGTATCAGAAGAAGGGGGGAGGGTTCTTTGACAGTTACTCTAAAATCGTAAATAATCTCACCCAAGCAAAGTTAAGGGGGCATCACATCAAACAAAACTCTACAAATTCTCCAGAGGACCCCTACATACCAATATGTGGTCCAATGCTGCTTTCTTTATATACATTTATCCTTATAAGAAACACCAATGTATATTAATCAGTATTTCACAACGAAGACTACTCCTTCTAGCACTCTGCAGGAACCTGGACCACAACTAAAAGTAATCAGATGCAAAGTCTTCTTACCCAGCAAAATTCAGAATCCCTGTTACCTCCCCTGTTCTTGTTAATGTTAAAGTTTCATCAGTAACATGTCCATTTAATCATAGACTCAGAAATATTTTTTGTTTAACAGACATTTATGCACAGGAGTTCATGCTGTGCTGTCCTTTCTGAGGTGGGACCAAGACTGATTTGCTGTTGTCAGTCCCTGTCCATAGGAGCACAGGTGAATCCTGCACTAGTCACCTGTGGTCTAGATAGATTCAAGCATTTCTATTCATCGGGTTGGAACTCCTCCTCCTTTGAATTGGCTCTTTACTTTTTCAGACATTCCGTAAAAATTACCCACGCAAAATTTGCATATTTTTTTCCAACATCCAAAGGATTCTAGAAGTACCCAGAGTTTGTGGGTTCCCCTGAAGGAGACCAAGAAATTAGCCAAAATACAGCAAAACATGTTTTTTTTTTTAAAAAAGTGGGGAAAAGGGCTGCAGAAGAAGGCTTGTGTTTTTTTCCCTGAAAATGACATCAACAAAGGGTTTGCAGTGCTAAAATCACCAGCTTCCCAGCATTCAACACAATTTCGGCATTTTACTGAAACATACCCAATTTTTGCTATTTTTGTGTGCTTTTAGCCTCCTTCCAGTTAGTGACAGAAATAGGTGTGAAACCAATGCTGGATCCCGGACAGCTAAACATTTCTGAAAAGTAGACAAATCTCTAAATTAACCAAGGGGTCATTTGTGTAGATCCTACATGGTTTTCCTAAAGAGAATAACAGCTGAAATAAAAAAAAAAATTGAAATTGAGGTGAAAAAATTAGCCATTATTCTTCACGTTGTACTCTGTAACTCTTTACTGCGATGTTCGATTTTTTAAAGCAATATACAGTTACGTCTGCTGGACTCTTCTGTTTGTGGGGATATATAGGGCTTGTAGGTTCATCAAGAACCCTAGGTACCCAGAGCCATTAAATGAGCTGCACCTTGCAATGGGTTTTCATTCTGTACCGGGTATACAGCAATTCATTTGGTGAAATAGCTGTCTTTTTTACACACTGTCTTACATTTGGAAGGAAAAAATGTAGAGAAACACAGGGGCCAATAACACTTGTTCTGCTATTCTGTGTTCCCCCCGAAGTCACCCGATAAAAATGGCACCTCACTTGCGTTGTTAGGCCTAATGCCCAGGACAGGAAACGCAACATGGACACATCACATTTTCCCAAAGAAAACAGAGCTGTTTTTTGCAAGTTGCCAAGCAGTGGAATTTGGCCTGTAGCTCACCAGCACCGAGGGAAACCTAAAAAACCTGTGCATTTTTTTTAACTAGACACCTAGGGGAATACATGATGGGGTGATTTGTGGGGCTCTCACCAGGTTCTGTTACCCAGAATCCTTTGCAAACCTCAAGATTTGGCCCAAAAAACACTTTTTCCTCACATTTTGGTGACAGAAAGTTCTGGAATCTGAGAGGAGCCACAAATTTCTTTCCACCCAGCGCTCCCCCATATCTCCCGATATAAATAGTACCTCACTTGTGTGGGTAGGCCTAGTGCTCGCAACAGAAAATGCCCCAAAACACAACATGGACACATCACATTTTCCCAAAGAAAACAGCTGTTTTTCGCAAAGTGCCAAACTGTGGATTTTGGCCTATAGCTCAGCCGGCACCTAGGGAAACCTACCGAACCTGTGCATTTTTTAATAGGAGACACCTAGGGAAATCCAGGATGGGGTGACTTGTGGGGGCTCTCACCAGGTTCTGTTACCCAGAATCCTTTGCAAAGCTCAAACTTTGGCCAAAGAAAACACTTTTTCCTCACATTTCGGTGACAGAAAGTTCAGGAATCTGAGAGGAGCAACAAATTTCCTTCCACCCAGCGTTCCCCCAGGTCTCCCGATAAAAATGGTATGTCTCTTGTGTGGGTAGGCCTAGTGCCCGCGATAGAGAATGCCCCAAAACACAATGTGGACACATCAAAATGATCAAATACTAAACTATCTGTTTTTGCGGGAGTGGGGACCTGCGTTTTTTGGTCCTGGGCTCAGCAGCCATATAGGAAAACCTACCAAACTCAAACATTTCATGAAAATTAGACACCCAAGGGACACCAGGGAGGTGTGACTTGCGTGGATCCCCCAATGTTTTCTTACCCAGAATCCTCAGCAAACCTCAAATTTAGCTAAAAAAAATCAAATTTTTCCCACATTTCTGGGTGGGACAAATACCCTACCACCCAACGTTCCTCTAAGTCTCCCGATAAAAATTATATCTCAGTTGTGTAGGTGTGCCAAGTGCCTGTGCCAGGGAAGAGCCAAAAACATGTTGAAATGGAGGGGGAACCAAAACGAGTCAAAAAGAGCAGTTTGAAAAGAAATATTTTTAGGCTGACAAGTGCGGCAGCATTTTTATCGGTGTAGATGAGACGATGCTGGGTGGTAGGAATTTTGTGGATTTCTGCAGATTCCGGAAGGTTCCATCATAAAAATGTGGGAAAAATGTATGATTTCCAGCAAAGTTGGAGGTTTGCTGGGCTTTGAGGGTTCGAAAATGGTGCATGTGAAGCACACCACCATGGAATCACCCAGATGCTTAGTTTTCAGATGTGTCTAGGTCTTGTGGATTTTTCTACATGGCAGCGTCCCAAGGTCCAAAAAGTGCAGCCCTCACCTTTCCAGGTGGGATGATTTTTAGAGTTAGCCAAGCTCTCACGGCCCAAATGTAAAACCAAAACCCAAAATAATCAAATGTCCTCTTGCTTGCCATGGGATAAGATGTTTTAGTGTGCGGGGAGAGCTGAAAGACTGTTACCCCCTTCATTTGGGGCGTGGGCATAACTAGGCCACCACCCCACTAAATTTTGATTTTTTTTATTCCCTGGCATCTGGTAGACTTTCTGCCCCCCCCCCCCCCTTGGGTGTGGATCGGAGGTTATAGCCCCATCTGCCCACTGGTGGGCAGAACAACTTTGGCCCCATTTATTTGGGGTGGGGATATGGCCATACCCCCAACCTCTTATTTTGAAAAAAAATCTTCTCTGGTCTCTGGTGGGCTTTCTGCCTCCTGGGGGGCTGATGTGCCTTCCAAAAATAGGCCGATCTGCCCACAAGGTGGCAGATATGGCCAACAGTAATGTGCCCCCATGGGGAGCGACCCTTGCTCAAGGGGCTGCCCGCCAAAACAAAACACACACACACACCAATCTCTAGTGCCTAAGTGGTTTCTGTCCCTCTGGGAGCAGATCAGCCTAATAGAAATAGGCAGATCTGCTCCCAAGGGGAGCAGAAATGGCCTAAAATAAATTTGACCCTCTAGGGGAGCGACCATTGCCTAAGGAGTCGCTCCCCTTGTGTGAAATTGGTGCAAAAAAGAAAATCCCTGAGGCCTAGTGGTTTCTGCCCCACTGTGGGGCAGATTGGCCTAATAAAAGTAGGCGATCGGCCCCCAAGAGGGCAGAAATGGCCTAAAATAAATTTGGCCAATAGGGGAATGACCCTTGCCTAAGGGCCCCCCCCCCCCTTTGCATGAAATTGACACAAAAAAATAAAAATCCCTGGTGTCTAGTTGTTTCTGCCCCACTAGGGGCAGATTGGCCTAATAAAAATAGGCCGATCTGCCCCCAAGGGGGGCAGAAATGGCCTTAAGACAATTTGTTCCCAGGGGAGCGACCCTTGCGTAAAGGGTCGCTCCTCACATATAAAACTATAAAATAAACACAAAAAAAATCCCTGGTGTCTAGGGGCTTCTGTTCCCCCTGGGGACAGATCAGCCTAATTATAATAGGCCCATCTGCCCCCGGGGGCAGAAAAGGCCTAAAACTATTTTGCCCCAGGGGAGCAGCTCTTGACCAAGTGGCCTCTCCCCTTATGTATAAATATAAATAAAAAACAAAGCTCCCTGGTGTCTAGTGGTTTCGGCCTAATTACATTAGGCAGAAATGGCCTATAACAAATTTGTCCCCCCAGGGGAACGACCGCGACCCTTGCCTGAGGGTTCACTCCCCTCACATGAAACTGACAAAAAAAAATCCCTGGTGTTTAGTGGGTTCTGCCCCCCCCCCCCTTGGGGGCAGATTGGCCTAATAAAAATAGGCTGATCTGCCCCCAAGGAGGGTAGAAATGGCCTGAATACAATTTGCCTCCCAGGGGAGCCACCCTTGCCTACGGGGCCGCTCCCCTTGCGTGACATTGACGCAAAAAAATAAAAATACCTGGTGTCTAGTTGTTTCTGCCACACTTGGGGCAGATTGGCCTAATACAAATAGGCTGATCTGCCCCAAGGGGGGCAGAAATGGCCTTAAGATAATTTGTCCCCCAGGGGAGCGACCCTTGCCTAAGGGGTCGCTCCTCACATATAAAAGAATAAAATAAACAACAACAAAAAAATCCCTGGTGTCTAGGTGTTTCTGTCCCCCCGGGGACAGATCGGATTAATTCTAATGGGCCGATCTGCCCCCGGGGGCAGAAAAGGCATAAAAATATTTTGCCCCCCTGGGGAGTTTCCCTTGCCCAAGGGGCGGCTCCCCTTATGTATAAATATAAATAAAAAACAAAATTCCCTGGTGTCTAGTGGTTTTGCCTAAATACAATAGGCTGATCTGCCCCCAAGGGGGCAGAATTGGCCTATAACAAATTTGCTCTCCCACAGGAAGCGACCCTTGCCTAAGGGGTCGCTCAACATATAAAAAGAAAATAAGTAAACAAGAAAAAAAAATATCCCTGGGGTCTAGGGTGTTCTGCCCCCCCCCTGGGCAGATCAGCCTAATTATAATAGGCCGATCTGCCCCCAGGGGAGCCGAAAAGGCCTAAAAATCTTTTGCCCTCCTGGGGAGCGGCCCTTGCCCAAGGGGCCACTCCCCTTATGTATAAATATAAATAAAAAGCAAAACTCCCTGGTGTCTAGTAGTTTCTGCCCCCCTTGGGGGCATATTGGCCTAATATAAATAGGCTGATCTGCCCCTAAGGGGGGCAGAAATGGCCTAAAAGTAAATTTGCCCCCAAGGGCGTGACCCTTGCCCAAGGGGCCTCTCCCCTTAGTCAATAATAAATAAATAAAACTCCCTGGTGTCTACCGGCATTTCAATGCGATCAGGCAGCAGAAATGCAGAGACATCAAAGGAAATGAAAGGCCTTTCCTTTCCTTTGATGCCTCTCTTGGCCCCTCCACGTGATCGGAGGAGAAATGCTTTTGCATTTCTCCTCCGATCAGTGCTGAAAGCTGAGCTTCCAGCGTGGAGGGGTAGGCCTCTGATGAGGTCAGCACGTGATCACACGCTGACGTTATCAGACGCCACGGGGTAAGAATGGGTGGGGGTGGAAGGGGAAGCGATTACCCTTCCATCCCTGCTCAGGGGATGGGGGTGCAAGGCCCCTGGGGGGGGGCGCTAGTGCTTCCCCCGAGGACCCCTACTTGGACTTAACGGTTACGTCCTGTGCACCCGAGCGGTGCTGCCCAGGATGTAACCGTTGTGTCCAAGGCACCCGAGGGGTTAAACACACACCTAAATATCTGGCTGTGGGCAAGATATTGATCTGCCCATGAAAATAGCAGATGGTGTACTGCACTGTAGTCTGGAGCTGGGACACTTTTCAGAGTAGGGAGCTGGCCTGTGGCATCCTGTCACTAAAATCACAAGGCTTCAGAAAATCTTGGTGTATATGCCAGTGACTGCGCAGTATTTATATCAGTGATTACCCAGCTAGCGCACTCTCTCTCTCTCTCTTTATATATATATATATATATATATATATATATATATATATATATATATATATATATATATATATATATATATATATATTTATAAGCTCAGAGTTGCACAAACAGTTACAATTAATGTAGTGGAGTATATCATTGAATACAATGTACGAGAATTGCCTACTGGGGCAGGATTGGAATCGACGTTACATGTTTCTCTAATAGTAACATCTGTGTTGAGAATAGAAAATTTAAACTACTGTTTAGTCATGATGAAGCTGATAACAAATGAGAAAAAAAGATTCAGAACGCTTCTGCGAGGGTATGTTTTTTATGTTTTGCACCATATAGCATGTTTACACCTTAAATTCTGATTTCAAAATGGCCCCTGTTATTGTGAACAAGGCTGCATGGTGTCTGAAACGCATCAATCGGTAGCACTGAAATTAAAGATGATATTTGTATCCTGATGTTGCAGCGTCTGTCCATATGGATGTTTGAAGGAGGGGAGTCTGACAGTTTAAGTAGAGAAGCTGAATTTGCCATAAGCAGCACTCCTCTGATTTAGGAAGCACCTCAACTTTCAGCAGAAATTGCACAGTGAATATATATATATATATACATTCACTTTTAAAAAAACAAAAAAACTGAGGTCACAGGGATGTAACAGTTAGTCTCACATTTTAAATGTACAAAACCATGGAAATTCAACTATTATAGTTAGTTATTTCAAGTAACTATAACTCATGCCCTGAGGTAACTATAGCTCATTGCTCGACCATGCACAGTATTTTCCTCAAAACATTTCCTGCAAATATTACATTAATATCAATAATGTTATCAAAGATGTCAGGAGTGCTGTAATATGTGAGATAATTAGCAGTGCATGGTGAGGATGTGAGTTATAGTTACCCTAGGGTGCGAGTTATAGTTAATTGAAATAACTCTAACTATAACTGAACGTCTATTGTTTCTATGCTTTTGTACGTTTAAAATGTAGCTATATTTTTTTTATTCTATTTCCTAACTATATCGTCCCTGTAACCTTTGGTTCTTTCAGTGAATTTCTCAGTTTTTTTTAACATTAAGTAAAGTTTATCCACCAGCACCTGTGGCCAGGTCCTGCAGCCAACCCCCTATAATCACCCAACCCCATGCCACGCATCACCTCCCTGGGACTACCTAAAAAAAATATTGTCAGGGGCCACATGGACCCCACCCCTTCCGGGCCCTGGGGACTACCACCTCCCCGGGGCTACCTAACATATATAACAATTTTTAATTAGCACAAGCACAGCACGGCCCAATGGCCAAAGGCATTGCACCACTTTACACAAGGTCAGATTCATTTTATGGTAAGCAGGGGCCTTATTACCAGTTGGGTGGTTGAACCACCACAACTCCAATACGGCGGTGGTGCGGCGGCCGTTAAGCTGATTGCCTCACCTACGCGGTATTTTGATGTTTCCACCGGGCTGACTGGTAGAAACCGCCGTATTACAACGTTTCTGCTGGTCAGCCCGGAGAAACAGTGTGGCGGCATTGGCCTTATCTCCCTAGGGATCTGAGGCCAATCCCATCGCATACAGCACCCACGGAATGCGCACTGTCTGCCATAGCAGATTGTGCGCATTCCAAGGGTGCTGACAGGGGGGTGTCCTGCACTGCCTTTCCGACAGCCTTTTCATGGTGGGCACCCAGCTATGAAAAGGCTGCCAGAAAGGGAAATCGTGATCAGTACCTCCGTGGCTGATCACTACTTCGACCACCGCCAACCCATCAGGAAGTCTGACCCCAGCAAAGGCGGCCGTTTCCTGGTGGTCCAACTGCCAGGATCATTATCTGGTGTCAGACTGCCAGGATTGTGTTGGTCCGTCCGGCACCACAAGTTTGGAGGTCCATGGACCGCCAAACTTGTAATTAGGCCCTAAGTTATTTACCCAGAATCAAAGAATCTTAAGCCAACGTCAGAACCTGGTTCCCCATATCCAAAGTGAGTAGCTCTGGCCAATAGGCCACATACATATTTCTCAATTTATGTGTGAGAATCAAACACAAGTGGGCTAATAATGAAGAATGAAATGTAGGAAGCACATTCTCTTTTGAAACAGCTTTGTGAAGTAAAATAAGTACACAGCAGCAAGAAATACTCAGAATCTTACTGGAGAATTCTTGCTTGGGAATACTTGCAGGGGATTGTCTTAAAACTAAACTTAGGGACATGGTTCATTACCTTTGCACTGGTGCACAAACAGTGTTAATCATTTTCAATATTACCTACATACAGATCAGAACTTTCGAGACCCACCAAAAATTGGCTTGTGTGCAGCAATGGGTCCCACCTCACAGGTTGGAAAATGCTACTCTAGTTCCTAATACCCTAGCTAAAAGAGACATTGGCAAATCATATCCTCCAATAACAAGATCAGCAACAGAAGGACAAATACAAATTATTTCTATAAAAGAAAAACATACTTGTCTCACTAGATCTCTAAATATTGACATCTGTTAAGTTAATAGCACCCATTTGGATCACAAAGCTGTCTCTAAGCAGCTTTTTAAAATTAAAGAAAGTAAGTGCATTGCAGGTGTCATAATCCAGTATCAGTATATTACTGTTTTAAAGAATGTTTTATGAAACAGAGTCTTATCACAATAGCAAAGTAGAACAATATCCCATTAAACACCAGGATAGATGAAAATTGGGGAGGATATGCAAAATTGGTCTAGCACTCAGTATTTAAATAGGTAATATCGCCAATCAAAATGTGTGAAAGAAATAGCTCGAATCAATACCTTCAAAATCTGAAAGTATCAACATTTTGAATAAAAAATAGATTCTGACCAAAATATTGTGACCACAAGAATATTGTGGAGCAAAATATTAACGCAAGTCTATCAATTTTTAAGCGTTTTCCTTTAATATCAACGTTTAATTTAACATCATTTGTATTATGGTTTTATTGTATTGTTTTATTTGTAATTTTAAATGTCATTGTTCAAATTATTCTTTATAATAATATTGTAATGTATAGTTTTTAAGGTTGCTGAGTTTTGGATTTGGGTGGACAGTGTTTTTAAAATGGATGTAATAATGGTAATTAATTACATTTTATTTTTATTAAATCTTTTAATTGATAGGCCATGATTACGAGTACTGTGGTCCTGGGACGAGTGCCCCTGCAGTGGCAATCCTACTGCCACCTCCTCAGCAGTCCGACCGCCAAATTACGAGGATGGTGGTTGGACTGCCACAAGACCGCCACAACCACCAAAATCTTAGATCCCGTAGTGGCAGGAAAAGCTGTGGTCAATCAAAGTGGTGCTGATGCCAGCACAGCAGTGCTGATCACGACTTGACTTTCTGCGGAGCTTTCCATGGCAGGGAACCCGCTTGGCATAAAGACAGGGAAGGGGCCATAAACAGGGCCCAAGGGCAATATTGCCCATTAGGAAGTGTGGCGGGGGCACAAGTTGTGTTGCCACTATGTCTGCACTGTTGATGCACATCGTTGCATGTACAACATTGTGCCTGGCAACAGTGCATCTGAGGTGCATCTTGCACTGCTCTGCTGCAGAATGTGCTTCAGGCTCACTTCCTGAGCAGAAGAATGCCACCACAGTGACACCGCCGCAGATACTACCACCAACCTTGCGGAAGAGTCATAAGCCTCCTGACTGCTGTATTGGCAGTCTGCTGGTTCGACCGCCAAACTCCAAATCGGGGCCTAAGTCATTTATCTAAATGTTGTATACATTTTTTGACTATTTACTGAATTTTAATTTTTACTTGATGGGTTCATTAATGAATTGTGTGGTTGTTTTTAGTTAGGTTTCAATTACCACTAATTGATTAATGTGTTAAATAAGCTATTTTGTTTACTAACTCGTTAATTGTGTAATGCTTTTTAAATTATGTATTATATTTTAGTTTTGGGTTTTGGGGTTATTTAGTGTATTGGTGAGTAGTGTTTTAAAATATATATTTCTTAATGTTTATTGGTTTATATGTTATCGTAAATATTTTGTAATCTTGGTATTTATTTGTTTAAATGTGAAATACTTTTATAAATTATGGATTCAATTTGTATTTATTTTTGGGTTGTGGGGTTAATTGGTGGACTGGATGAGTAGTTTTTAAATTAAAATGTTTACGGATTTAGATTAACCTATTAGTACATTACTTGTACTAATTAATACATTGGGACCCAATTGTAATTTTAATACAAGTTTAATTAAAAAATATATTTAATATAATTTTGGCAATCTGTCTTTTTTAAGGTTGTGAAATATTTTGTGGGCTTGCATGAGCTTTTTAGTTAACACTATGGGGGTCATTCTGACCTCGGCGGTGAAAGGCACTTACCGCCGGTCAGAAGGCCGCCACAACACCGCCGCGGTCGCGGTAAACCGCCACGGTCATTCTGACCCTCAAGAGGCAAACCGCCAAAAACTCTACATCAACAAAAGTCCGCCTCACCAACAGCCAGCGTTAAACTGGCGAAGACCAAACCTCCACCGTCACGCCAACAGAAATACGCCCATGCCATTACGACCCACGAATCCACGCGGCGGTCTTTCAACCGCGGTATTCCATTGGCGGTACACACCGCCGCGCTCAAAATACACATACAGCTCCAAAACACAGCCACATTGGACAATTTGAAATACACACACCTGAGACACATACACACAACACTCCCACACACCCAATTAACTATAAAACACACACCCACATCACCCACAAACCCCTACGGCCACAAATCAGAGACGAAGCCCAGAGAGAGACAGCACAGAATAGAGAACACCATCACACAGAGGCACACTACACCATCACCCACACAACAACCACGCACAAAACACCACACACCACTACACTCACCACACTCATCACCGCAAACACCACCCCACACCTCATCCACACCACCCCATGACACCCCAAAGACACCCCAGGTTCTCAGACGCAGAACTCAGGGTCATGGTGGAGGAAATAGTTCGGGTAGAGCCCCAGCTCTTCGGGGCACAGGTGCAGCACACCACCATTGCCAGGAAGATGGAGCTATGGAGCAGAATAGTGGACAGGGTCAACGCTGTGGGACAACATCCACGAAATCGGGACGACATCAGGAAGCGGTGGAACGACCTACGGGGGAAGGTGCGTTCCATGGTATCCAGGCACAACATCGCGGTGCAGCGGACTGGCGGCGGACCACCACCTCCTCCCCCAGAATTTACAACATGGGAGGAGCAGGTCTTGAACATCCTGAGGGCCTCGCAGGAGTAGGCGGAGGAATGGACTCTGGTAAGTCTCATCTTCACTACTTCATCCCCCCCACCCCACCAGCATGCCAACTCATACCCCCCCACCACCATCACACATCCTCATTGCTAATGTCTCACCATCACAACCCACCCATCCCAACACCAAACCCTGCATGCCACCACAAACCATTGACAGCCATCACCTAAGCATGCCCACTGCACATACCCATCTCCCCCACAAACCGCTGTCACAACAGCCCCCACAAAGGAATGCCAGCACTGGGGTACACGGGCATCCATCCATTGCACGCTATGGCACACACAGAAGCAATAACCATACTCTTATACCCCTGCAGGACCCAAACGCCACCACACCTCCCAGGAGGGTCCAGAAATGTCCATCCCACCCCCAGAAGAGGCCCCCAGTGATGACAGCAGCTCTGTCTCCCTGGACCCAGATGACCAGCCCTGCCCATCGGGGACCTCGGGACAGTCGGTTCCCCTCAGACAGCCACAGGCTACAGCAGACCTACCCCCCTCTGGGAACACCAGCACAGCACCCACCCAGCGGGCCCATGCCTCTGTCTCCAGTACACATCAATCAGCGGTGTGTCCACCACTACAGGGCACCCAGGTTAACCCACCACCCCAACAACAACAGGGACCTGGGGGCAGTGGTAGTGGGCACACAGTCCAGGGGACAGAGGCCCAGGGAAACAGGGGAACTGGGAGGGCTGCTGTGCGACAGGGGGGGGACAGGCCCAGGGAACCCACTCTCCACGAGGCCCTCACCTCCATCATGGGAGCATACCACCACTCCCAGGAGACGATGGCGTCGGTCCTGGCCAGGTTCCAGCAGATCCAGGTACTGCAGGAGGAACAGTTTGTGGGGTTCAGGGAAGAACTGAGAAAGATTAGTTCCGCAATGGGCACCATCGTTGTGGCTCTCAACCAGATTGTCACCACATTGTGGGACCATGTGGCACCACAAAGGGCCCCTGTCACTAGCATGGACCAGGAACAGGCTACCACCTCCGCCGGCGCTAGTGGACAGGAGGCCCCGATACAGCAACAACCAGCCACCAGAACCCCACCTCCTGCAGAAGAAGAACCACCCCGCAAGCGGGGCCTGAGATCTAGGAAGAAGAGAGAGTAGGATGCCAAGACCCCCGCCAGGAAAGGATACCCCCTGATGTCATCCCACTGTCCCACATTGTCACCCTGTCCAACCTTAAACTGCCCCTGCTCCACCTTCCACAGGCATATGGACAATGCACCTGTGAGACAGAGAATCTGGACTCTGCCATGGACATTCCTCCACCATCACCCATCACCGATTTTCAACCATGTCCCAAAATTGAGCACTTTAATAAACACACTTATTGCACACAAATAATCTGGAGTCTGCCTGTTTTTTTGAAAATATGTATTAGACATAAACGTGCCAAAATGACCAGTTACATTGTGATGACAACATACCACTGTCACACAGCTGTAGTCCATGGGCAAACAAAGCAGAGGTCATGCAGTGGGGCCCACATCTCTGAAATTGGAAGGGAAAGTCACAACTCTGTTAGCATCCACTGGGTGAAAAGGACAGACAGTAGAGAGGCAGGAGACTGTAAGTAAATGTAAAATGCCGGTGTTGATTCTTACCTGTGTGTTATTGAAAATACTGCTGTATCACTGTGTCCCTGTTGTCTGTGTCGTCCTCTTCGTCTTCCTCCTCTTCACTCTACGCAGGCTCCACAGCTGCTACAACACCACCATCTGGACCATCCTCCTGCAGAAAAGGCACCTGGCGTCGCAATTCCAGGTTGTGAAGCATACAGCAGGCCACGATGATCTGGCACACCTTCTTTGGTGAGTACATTAGGGATCCACCTGTCATATGCAGGCACCTAAACCTGGCCTTCAGGAGGCCGAAGGTTCTTTCTATAATCCTAGTTCGCCCATGGGCCTCATTGTAGCGTTCCTCTGCCCTTGTCCTGGGATTCCTCACTGGGGTCAGTAACCACGACAGGTTGGGGTAACCTGAGTCACCAATTAGCCACACACGGTGTCTCTGTAGTTGTTCCATCACATAAGGGATGCTGCTATTTCGCATGATGTACGCGTCATGCACTGACCCAGGGAACTTGGCATTTACATGGGAGATGTACTGGTCAGCCAAACAGACCACCTGGACATTCATGGAATGATAACTTTTTCTGTTCCTGTACACCTGTTCACTTTCACTGGGGGGTACCAAAGCCACATGTGTCCCATCAATGGCACCAATGATGTTGGGAATATGTCCAAGGGCATAGAAATCACCCTTCACTGTAGGCAAATCCCCCACCTCAGGAAAAACGATGTATCTCCGCATGTGTTTGAGCAGGGCAGACAACACTCTGGACAACACCTTGGAAAACATAGGCTGAGACATCTCTGATGAAATGGCCACTATTGTTTGAAATGACCCACTTGCTAAGAAATAGAGTACTGACAGCACCTGCACTAGAGGGGGGATCCCTGTGGGTTGGCGGATGGGTGACATCAGGTCTGCCTCCAGCTGGGCACACAGTTCATGTATAGTGGCTCGGTCAAGCCTGTATGTCAGAATGACATGTCGTTCCTCCATTGTCGACAGGTCCACCAGCGGTCTGTACACGGGAACATTCCTCCATCTCCTCGCAAGTCCCAGCGGACGGTGCCTAGGAAGGACAACAGCGAGCACAGAGTCAATCAACCCACAGGTAAGTTCCCACAGCTTGCACAGTACACGATTCTCTATGCATTGAATGGCTTGTATGAGTGTCGATGCAAGGCCTAGGCATGTGTGACGCAGTAGAAATTAAGCCATGTGGGCCCTTGAAATGGCGGCTGCCTGACCTGTGAAGTGCGACAATGGTATGTGAGGTCAATGCGCTGGTGTGGCACACCGTGGCGGTAGGCGGTCGAAGACCGCGGCGCAAAGCCGCATTGGTTAACATTGAACCCTATGCGTTTCAGGAGCCAATGACGAAGTGCGCCGGCGGTCACGGGACGCACCGCCGCGGTACGCACCGCCGCGGATGTGACCGCCATTTTCTATCTGCTTAATCACTCGAGACCTGATCATCCACAGGAGAGGACCTATACTGCAAGTGCTGCTGTGACCTCGGTCTGGAAGATACAATGGCTGCTGCGACTGGGGAAAGGGCCCCTGCCTTCACTTCTGAAGAATTGGAGAAACTCGTGGATGGGGTCCTCCCCCAGTATGCGCTACTCTACGGTCCTCCAGACCAACAGGTAAGTACACTGAGAGCATGCTTTGGGGGCAATGCCTGTGTTGAGTCGGGTGGATGAAAGATGGTGGGGAGGGGAGCGATTGAGGCATGCATCAAACGACGGATGAGAGCATGTGCCACATGGCAAGGTTGGGGATGGGGGGCCACTCACATCGAGCATGCAGAAAATTATAATAATGTTATTTCTCCCCCTGTACATGTCACATAGGTCAGCGCCCATCAGAAAATCGACATTTGGCGTGCCATCGCCAAGGACGTCCGGACCCTGGGGGTCCACAACAGACGGGGCACCCACTGCCGCAAGAGGTGGGAGGACATCCGCCGCGGGAGCAGGAAGACCGCGGAGGCTCTGCTGGGGATGGCCTCCCAACGTAGGAGGGGTGCCACTCGTCAATTGACCCCCCTGATGTCTCGGATCCTGGTGGTGGCCTACCCAGATTTGGATGGGCGCGTGAGGACATCACAGCAGACACAAGGGGGTGAGTACCAGCACATTCTGCTATCTTAGCGCGCAGTGGAGGTGTCTGGGTGGGGGAGGAGGGCTGTGGGTATCCCTAGGCCAGGGCGATTTCTGTAGGCTAGGCCCCTCCGTAAGGCATGGCCCTGTGCCCCCGCCCCCACCTCTGTAGGGTGCCAAGTACAGCTATCCATGGCCCTGTGTCACCTATGTGTGCAGTTGTCTTCCATAGGCTTGTAGGCCAAGTCCCAATGATTGAGTAGTGTACCCCAAGTGCGCGGCGTAGTGCAGGGGGCTTCTGTGTCTGTCCTCTCCGCCAACTGTGTTGCCAATGGATGCACTCAACATGTCTTCATTCCCCCCCCCCTTTTTTGCTGCTCTTCCTGTTCATGTGTGCATTAGTATCATCAGGCGGAGGAGAAGTGGCATCGGAGCACGAGGGAGCTGCATCTCACATGGCCCTGGAGGGCAATACAACCGACTCGGAGTTCACCAGTGAGATGGAGGGCGAGGGGAGCTCCACAACGGGGACACGTGGAGACATCAGCGACACAGACACGTCCTCGGAAGGGAGCTCCCTTGTGGTGGCGGCAACATCCGTGCCCACCGCAACAACAGGTACAGCCACCACCCAGCGCACCAGCTCCGCCCTCCCAGCAGCCCCTCTGCGATCGCCCCGTGCCCGCTCGCACACGAAGGCGGGCATCTCCTTCGCCCCAGGCACCTCAGGCCCTGCCCCACTTACCCCTGCTGCCCTCAGTGAGGAGTGCATTGACCTCCTCAGGACGCTCATTGTTGGGCAGTCTACCCTTTTGAATGCCATCCAGGGGGTAGAAAGGGAGGTGTACCGGAGCAATGCATACCTGGAGGGCATTCATTCGGGTCATGCTGCCCATCAGCGATCGTTCAACGCTCTGGCCTCAGCACTGACGGCAGCCATTGTCCTTGTCTCCTGCCTCCCTCCTCCAACTTCCTCCACCCAGTCCCACTCCCCTGTTCCTCTGCCTATCCCAGACACACCTACAGACCAGCCTGCACACACCTCAACACCCAAGGGCAGCTCATCCAGACATAAGCACCACACATCACACAAGCATTCACACAAGCAACAGCCACGTGCAGACATACCAACAGCCACTGCCTCCTCTGTGTCCCCCTCCTCCTCGTCTCCCTCCTCCCTCCCTGTGACGTCTCCACTCACACTTGCATGCACAACATCATCAGCCACTACGTCCATCACCAGCACACCCACCAGAACACTCCGCACACGTGCAGTCACCACCCCCACTTCCATTTACACGTCCCCTGTGTCCTCTCCCAGTGTGTCTGTCACCCCCTCTTCCAAACCACACAAACGCAGGCAGCCACCCACCCAACAGCCATCCACCTCACGACAGCCTCCGCCACAAGCACCTGCACCCAAAGACACCACACTTAACTCTCCTACAACCACATCCTCTTCCTCCACTCCCATACCCACTGCACCTACCCTTCCCACTGCTCCTAAAAAGTTTTTCCTGTCCAAAATGAACCTCTTTCCATCACCTGACCCACCCCCTCCATCTCGTAAGAGTCCAATCAGCACCTCAGCCACCACAACCCCTGGACCTACAAGGTCCATAGTACAGGGATATTGGAGCCCACCACCTTCAAGGGCAGCAACATCGGCCAGCAGTAAAGGGACAGCCAGCCCACCCCCTGGGAAGAAAACCAAGAAAGGCAAGGCCCGGCGCGAGAGGCCAGAGACGGCAGCCTCCAAAGACACTACCCTGGCACCGTCAGGAAGAGGGGTGCCACCTGGCACATCTACAAAGGGAGGCAAGGGCCACAGAGAATCACGGAAGGATGGCAAGGGCAGCACGGCTGACAAGTCCGGCAGCAGGCGAGCTGCCCAGGAGGGCCCCACCAGCCCCATTCCGGGTGTGAAGGAGGACACCCACGGGCCTGGGACTCCAGCACAGGAGGGCCCCAGAAGCGAGAAGTCGGATGGCGAGTGAACTCCATATATTGGCCGGATATGGTGCCCTGGAGACACATGTCAAGAACCGCTGAACAGGGCCCTTCGAGACAAGCACCGCTGAACAGGGCACCGCCGTCTCAAGCACCGCTGAACAGGGCCCTTCAAGACAAGCACCGCTGAACAGGGCACCGCCGTCTCAAGAACCGCTGAACAGGGCCCTTCAAGACAAGCACCGCTGAACAGGGCCCTTCAAGACAAGCACCGCTGAACAGGGCACCGCCGTCTCAAGCACCGCTGAACAGGGCCCTTCAAGACAAGCACCGCTGAACAGGCCACCGCCGTCTCAAGCACCGCTGAACAGGGCACCGCCGTCTCAAGAACCGCTGAACAGGGCCCTTCAAGACAAGCACCGCTGAACAGGCCACCGCCGTCTCAAGCACCGCTGAACAGGGCCCTTCAAGACAAGCACCGCTGAACAGGGCACCGCCGTCTCAAGAACCGCTAAACAGGGCCCTTCAAGACAAGCACCGCTCTGCTGGGCCCTTCATCTCAAGCACCGCTCCGCTGGGCCCTTCATCTCAAGCACCGCTCCGCTGGGCCCTTCAGCTCAAGCACCGCTCCCCTGGGCCCTTCATCTCTGCACCGCTTCGCTGGGCCCTTCATCTCAAGCACCGCTCCGCTGGGCCCTTCATCTCTGCACCGCTCCGCTGGGCCCTTCATCTCAAGCACCGCTCCGCTGGGCCCTTCATCTCTGCACCGCTCCGCTGGGCCCTTCATCTCAAGCACCGCTCCGCTGGGCCCTTCATCTCAAGCACCGCTCTGCTGGGCCCTTCATCTCTGCACCGCTCCGCTGGGCCCTTCATCTCTGCACCGCTCCGCTGGGCCCTTCATCTCTGCACCGCTCCGCTTGGCCCTTCATCTCAAGCACCGCTCCGCTGGGCCCTTCATCTCAAGCACCGCTCCGCTGGGCCCTTCATCTCAAGCACTGCTCCGCTGGGCCCTTCATCTCAAGCACCGCTCCGCTGGGCCCTTCATCTCTGCACCGCTCCGCTGGGCCCTTCATCCCAAGCACCGCTCCGCTGGGCCCTTCATCTCAAGCACCGCTCCGCTGGGCCCTTCATCTCAAGCACCGCTCCGCTGGGCCCTTCATCTCTGCACCGCTCCGCTGGGCCCTTCATCTCAAGCACCGCTCCGCTGGGCCCTTCATCTCTGCACCGCTCCGCTGGGCCCTTCATCTCAAGCACCGCTCCGCTGGGCCCTTCCTCTCAAGCACCGCTCCGCTGGGCCCTTCATCTCAATCACCGCTCCGCTGGGCCCTTCATCTCAAGCACCGCTCCGCTGGGCCCTTCATCTCTGCACCGCTCCGCTGGGCCCTTCATCTCAAGCACCGCTCCGCTGGGCCCTTCATCTCAAGCACCGCTCCGCTGGGCACCGCCGTCTCAAGCACCGCTTCGCTGGGCACCGCCGTCTCAAGCACTGCTCCGCTGGGCCCTTCATCTCAAGCACCGCTGGCCCATTGGCAGAAGGGGCAGGCCCGGATCTGTGTCGGGCAGGGCTGCACGATGCACTCTGGGCACCATGCCTCCTCCAGTACCAGTGGAGTCTGTAATCCACTTGAGAGACTGTGGCTTTGCACTCCCCAGGATGTAACAGTGGGCAAGCCACCCACTGTAGAGACTTGTGAGACTGTGGCTTTGCACTCCCCAGGATGGCACAGTGGGCAAGCCACCCACTGTAGAGACTTGTGAGACTGTGGCTTTGCACTCCCCAGGATGGGACAGTGGGCATGGAGGCCCCTCGTGGATCTAGCGTCGTGGACTCATGTGTCTGAGGTGCCTCCCCTTCCCTTCCCCCTGAGGTGCCTGTAGTTTTTCTATCTGATGCCCCTGCAGTGTTCTCTCCAATGGCTTCGGGTCTCCTGTGTGGGCTTTGCCCATGTGTTGAGGCCCATCGGCCCACGTACAATGACTGAAACCCAATTTGGACAGGACAATTTACATATGTGTATATAGTTATAGATGTTTGAATTTTTTTTTTACGTAGCCTTACAATATATTTGAATTTCATGATCATTTTATTTTGTCTTTGCATTCTTCCGGGGGGTTTAGGGGGTGTCACTCTGAGTTGTTGCTCTGCATTGATGTGTAGGTAGTTGTGGGTGAGGGTGGGTGTGTCGCGTATGTGTGTGCCCGTAATCTTTTCTCCTCCCCCCTCCCCTGTGTCGTAGGTGCAGTACTCACTGTTGTCTTCTGCGCCGGCGTTCGTGCTCCTGGTAGAGGAGCAGGTAGACAATAGCTGGTAGGATGTGTAGTTCTGGTTCCATGCTGTCCAGATTCCTCGTGGAGTGTGTAGAGGTGAGCGTTTTCCCGTTCGTAGTCTGTTTCCGCCGTGTTTTTATCGGCGGGGCTCCCGCCCCGGAAAAGGTGGCGGATTGGTGAGTTGTGATAGGGTGGGCGGTACATTGTCTCCCGCCTGTCTGTTGGCAGTGACCGCCGCGCTGTTTGTTTGTCCCGCCGTGGCGGTCGGAGTGTTAAAGTGGTGGTCTGTGTTGGCGGTTTCCGCCAGGGTCAGAATTCCATTTTTTGGACCGCCTGCCTGTTGGCGGGTTGGCCGCCTCTTTAACACCGACCGCCAGGGTTGGAATGACCCCCTATATAATTATAGTGTTATTAAGTAAAATGTATGTAGGCTGTTTTAAAAATAAAACACAAAAGTTCTGTAAATAAGTAATCTATATTGTAGAGAATATTTCTTAGGAGTGTGTTTTTTTATTTGTGAGTTTGTGGTATATTCTTTATTTAAGAAGTTTTGTTATTTTTTAAATAGCATTTTAGCTATATTTAATTTCTTTAGAAATGATGATATTTTTATGTTTTTTAATAATATTGTCATTGTCTAAGGGTTAATTAATTGATATAGCTGTAGTTAATGTGACCCCATTTACCCCTCCAAATATATGCAAATTTCTCAGTGTTTGTGACATTGAAGTTAAAATATTTAATTTGATTCTCCTCCAATGTATGCACTTTTCTTAGAGCTTGTTAGGCTGAAGTTAAAGTAGTAAAATCAACCCCATTCAATCAATACACTTTCTACAGTTTTGATTGTCTGGAGTTATACCAGTAAGTTTAAACCTGCCTCCCACTCTATTTTTGAACTTTCTCTAATGTTTGTTAGGCTGGAGTTCGAATAGTAAATCTTACCCTCCCCCATGTTTGTGCTTGTCTGTTGTTTGGAAGACTAGAGTTAGAATTGTAAATCTATCTGACCCATTGCACCACAACTATGCATTCACTTTTCTGAATGTTTGTCATGCTGGAGTCAGAATAGTAGATCTCATACCCTCACCACTCTCCTCTCATTTATACACTTTCCTCACCTATTGTTGGTTTAAAGTTAGAATGGTAAATTAAAGCCCTTATCCCAATATGTACACTTTCCCAAACATTTGTTAGACTGCCAAATAATAAAGCTTAATCCCCTGCCTCCCCCGCTTAATGTGAGCTATTCCCTTAATGTTTGTTAGATTGGCGTTAGAATAGTAAATCTGCCCCCTAAATGTTCACTCCTTTCCAACGTTTGTTAGATTAGAGTTAAAAAAGTAAAATAGTAAATGTGAACCACATAATGCATGCACTTTCTACAATTAATATTATACTTGAGCTGAAATAGTAAATCTGACTCCATTCTTTTTTTGTAACTTTCCTAATGTTTGTTTGAGTGGAGATAGAATAATACATTTGATCCCCAATGCATGCCTTTTCCATATTGTGTCGTAGTTGGACTTACATTCTGTATGTATTTTACTTAATGTTTGTAGACTTGACGTTACAGTGGGGTATTGGGATTTAAAAAAAAAAAAAAATGATTGGAGGTAGGTTTAATTTTTTGGTCTGTTTCTAAAAAGTGTTGTAAAATATTAATTCTAGAAATATATCTTTAATACTCATATGTAATATTTGATTATGTACATTATATACTAGTAATTGTGTATATTATTTTATTTTTGTTTTGTGTGTTTCCAATAATATTATCATGTTTTTTATTTAGGAATTATTTCAATTAGTAAAATAAATGTATTTAAAGTTTAAATTTAATATTAGAATTTTTGTAACATTTGTTAAAGTCACATGTATTTTTAATGTCATATATATTTTTTAAAATGTTTAAGTTCTAATAAAATGTATTACAATAAATATATAAATATGTACCACTATAATGTCAATAATTTGCTCCACAATATTTTTGTAGTTGATATTCTGGTACTTTGCATTATATGTATATTACGTCTATATTATACAGATCAATATTTTTGCTAGAATATTTCTGTATGATGATCATGCCACCAAATCATGCAGATATATCACAGTACAATACTACTGAGAATGTTGTAAAATAAATGGAAAGACTAGGCACTGCATCATTCTTATCATTTCCCTTGTTGGATTTAGGGCTTTCAAGAAAACATCTCACTTAGTTGCAACTAGGACTATGCAAAATACATTTAATTTGCTTTTGTGTAATTATGTGGAATCAACTGTAACTAAGTGAAATGCAAATCTTTCATATAGCTGTATATTTTAATGTGAAATGCATCCATGCATCAATTTTTGACACTAGGACATATTTTGCTGTAAAACAAATAGCGCAAAAAACACAAGTGGCACAAGAAACAACCCTTTGAGTTATTCCTGCACACTCACGGTCACGTTTCACCACAAAAAGCATGTAAATATATCATGTGGCATAATAGCATAATTTTGGGAAATTTGCATAGCCAGCAATATGTGGAATTCCTACAATTACCTGAATTATGCTGGCATAATTTAAATTTCACCGGTCCTAGTTAACCCCCAGACTGCCTCCTCATGTGCCACTCTCAATTTTGCTGGGATAGTTCCCTGCTCAGTGTGTTCATCTATTTCTTGACGATTTTCTAGTCTTGTCTTTCTTGTCTGAGTAGGCAGCAAAAGTTGGTAAAATGTGAATCCAGCTGCTTTTGCAGGATAGCCCCTTGTTTCTTTGAAGTACATTTAATAAACATGTCTTTTTGTTTGAGAAGCCTACACATACTATGCTTGTTCTATGTTTGAGGCACCCCCAGTATATCTGATAGTAACCCTTGTTGCTTGGGTAATATTTAGGGGTGGAGCACCTACAAATATTCACAATGGGAATAAATCCAGCAATGTGTTTTTCTAACATCATCATTCTTGGATAATGGCGGAAAACCATACTCTCATTCTGTGGTTGCTCTCAGTGTAATTTCTAACTCCTCCATCTTGGACTCCATCCTGATCATGTAGGGAAAAAGCACATTCTCTGAATTTCCTTTGGTTCTCCTTCCTTGAGTTGTTTGCTTACGATCAAACACTGTTCTGCAGCCCCAGACTTCTCTGAATTGATTACTCGGGTATGCACCTTTCAGGCTGCCTACCAGGGTCGGGTTGGGATAATAAATAGGTCTGGGCACCAGAAAAAAAAGCTCTTTCACTCATTAGTGAAACAGATAGCTACAAAAGTAGTAGTATCAGAAAAATCAACAGTAAAAACCAGCCCACCTTGCCATAAAACCAGTCCACAACTGCTAAAATACCGGCCCACAGACTGATCTGTCAGACCAGTGATAACGCGTCCGAACCTTGATAATTTAACTTACAAGGGGACTCGTTTTAGGCCAATGAATCTTTTCACCACGTTTGGGGACTCCCCAGAACGAGATATCCGTTTAGCATTTCAATCAATAAATCAATAACCTCATCAATATTCACAATAACTAATAATCAATAGCATTTAATAAGAGTCAAACATACCATGACCTTTCAGCCATGAATAACCACACAAATCTAGGAAGATTTAGGATATTTATTACCTATTAGTTACACTCTAGTATCATATTTATTAGTCACAATATCAATAAGCACATCAATACCACTATAACTTGGCAACTCGAGTAAGACTTTATCAAAGTATAGGTCATGAACATTAGAACAAAGCACGACGTCAACATGAATCAACTTTAGCAGAGTATCATTAGTACATTATTCAACAAAGCAAGGATTCTGTCATTTGTCTATTTGCATCCGATATTAGTGAACTCCTTAACTAACCTCGAATTAGCATCAGCATGTTGGGCTTCATGCAAAACAATTTAGCAAACATTAATTTAGAAAACATCTAACTATGGCCTCTATCAAAATAGCAGTTGGTACCTAGAAAGTAAAGGCAAACAGACAATTACAATTTATCATCAGATAGTTACCCATCGGAATGAGTAAGCAAGCAGTGTCAGTCTTCATCCTCAGGACATCAGTCGATTCGCCATCAGCCAGGACAGACCGGTAAGTCTCAGTAGGGCATATCAAGAAAAGGCTCTTCCCTCATAAGGAGGAGAAGTGCATATCGGACAAAGAATAAGGTGAGGATGGTTTAAGGTATAAGACAGCCAAAGACAAAGTCTCTCAGAAGGGCAAGGGATGGCAAAGTATGGTTCGATAGTGGTGAGGAAGAATGGCTTCAAGAGTGGCAGAGTAATGGCCCAGTAATGGTTGATTTCTCCTTGGGTCACGCCGTTATATCAAAGCTGTTGAACAAGTCTCTAATTTCCCATTGGGCAATATTTGGTGCATCGTTATCTCTGTCCGATAATCCGTCACACACCTTACTAGAATTTTCACCTAAGACAATTCTCATGCAGTTTATTGGCTCCTGTGATTGACGTCTTCAACTGGTGGAATGTCAGGTAAGAAAAGTTACACTTGTCGCTTCAGTCAGTAGTTCCATTGTCTTCTCCTAGTCCAGGCGACCTTGCACCTGTTGCGAATTACACTGTTGCATTCGGCAAGAATGTCACCTTGAGCAAGTCGGGTCCCATGAGAAAGAATTTACTACAGCTACACACATATCTCTAGCGTCTGGAAAAGTACAGCTTCATGTCCTTCAGGAAAGCAGAACATTGCACGTTAGAAAAACACAGTTAATATGAGACCAGGCAGCTAGGCCCAGACCCTTGCTAACTAAGGCCTAGTGATTAATTTAGCAAAACCCTAATACATACACCTTAATGCTAATACAAAGTCATACATTAGTACATTGTTAATTCATTATTAGTCAGTTTCATTAGTCATCATACACGTTGGTGGTCACTCCCCGTGGGCACATTCCAAATGCGTGCATTAGTACTACATTAACACATTTTCTATGCAGCTTAATAAGACATTATATTGCAAGCTTTTCATGTTAATATTGATTATAAAAGTCACACTCCAACAATCCCTCCTCTGATGACTCTTGTCATCACACAAACCTTTTCTTTAAAAAAAATTTAATCTTTAAAATTCTCTCATCTCAATTTCTTCCCTCAGCTTTGCCCCTTCCAGTTGTGCTCTGAACATTTTCTCCCTTTTCTTCCCTCCTCTTATTATTTTTCGCCATTTTTAATTTAATTCTTTTACTAATTTTGCATGACAACCATAATCCAAATAAACACGCTAAAACAATCAATATTCTCTGTATTATTTTCCCCAATATCCCATGACAAATATTACTAAACCAACTTCCCACTTTAGCAAGTCCCTTTCCAACTTTTTCCCAAACTCCAGGCTCTTTCAGTTTCTTCAAATCTGTACTATCTCTTGTTAGGTTAGTAACCATACTTCTAATCTCATTACTATTATCAGGTATGTAGGCACAACAATGACGCTCATTAAGCATTTTACAAACTCAGCCATTTTTTACTAATAGAATGTCTAAAACAAGCCTGTTTTGAAGAGTCATAGCCCTCTCTGCAGCACGTTCAGTATCCATCAGGAGCATAGCCCCTGTAAAATTTGTCAGCATGTTATCCACAATAGTAGACAACTTTCGAATCTTTATGGAATTCAAAATAACTCCTACTGAAGGAATTATTGCCCAAATATGTCTCCTACTACACCAGCAGGAGTTTCTCTCCTTTTTCTAGTACAATGTAATTCAGACAATTTCAGAAACTTTTTCAAGTCCTCTAATTGATATATCTTTGGGAAAACGATCCCCAAATACCATGTCCCATACCATCCCTTTGGAAGATGGTAATAAGCATTAAGTCCACATATATAATAGATCCCAGGGATTGCTGGATCCTGTCCATTTAACATGAATGTCCATTTACTCTGAAACAAAAACACATAATTGCATTCACTCTTTCCCACAAACACATTAACATAATTAGACTTTGGCTGCGTTATACAAAGCTTGCCTACGTGTAGTGCATCTAAAGCTAATTTCCCTTGTTCCCTAACCGCACTATAACTCTCACTACTAATAAAAGCTTGCTGCTGCAATCCTTTCTCCAATTTCCCCTTCAATGCCCTCCTTCTATCTTCCGTGTGATCTAGAAAGCTTTTCTCTACAGATGTAAGCAAACATGTCAACTTATTGCGGTATGCATAAGATGAACTAATTGTTAATGTCACTTCAAAGAACCCCTTAACTAATTTTATGCTATAGTATTTAGCTACAATATTTAAATCCTCCATGATAGGCACATAAGAAAACACAAGATCATGATTCGAATGAAAGTATTGGATCTCCTGCTGGTTATAGAATCGTGTTAATAACAGACTACAGCTTATCCCATTGGTTAGAGGCAAACTATGGTAGGTAACTCCCTCTTGCACTGAAACAGGAATCTGTGCACACACATAACAATTTTTTGCATCCATAGTGTCAACATATTCACTCAGCAAGCAATAGAAGACATTAGTTGATAGTTCCCCTTTTACGTTAGTTCCCTCATGCAAATATCTTGTGTCCTGCTTGAACCTCTCCCAAACTGTTAGTGTAGCAGCGGTCTCAGGAATTGTAGCATTGTTAGTTCCACTCTTATCCACCAATGGCATTCCCACAATCAGAACTATGATGAATATCACACACACGATACCCAAACCAACACCCAAACATTTACAATGCCAACTTACCCTATTATCATCTCTAGTGTTAGCCATGATCTGTAAAGAATCAGAAAGTGAAGTAATATCAGTTCAAACAACAACCAACAGAGGATGGTTAAAGCTTTTTTTTTTCTTTTCTTCAGCAAGTCAAAACAAGCGAAAGTCTTTCTGCAGCAAATATTTACAGTTTTCACATTCACTCCCAGGATCCTTGTCAATTCCGGTTAGCAGCTTGTCAAAATCAGTTCTCAAAAGTCAATTCAGGTTAGCAGTGTCACATCCGGTAATTTATCATTCTCTTTTCTCAATGTTCTTTAACTCAATTTTCACATCAACACAGTCGCTTTCTATGACCAGACTCAGGTGCCAAAGTACTGACCTGGGACTTCTCAATCAAAACAGAACGCCAAGAAATCTTGTTGCCCCTCAGCTGACGTTGCATATGCCCATTCAGGACCTGCGTACCTTCTGTTTGCTACTCTCTTTGTTTTCAACTTGAGATCACCCTGCAACTCTTCTTCACTCAGATCTTCTCTCCTTGTTGTATCAACTTCTTCCTCTATTGCATCTTCGACAACCACTTTCCCTTTAGTCACTTGCAGTTCTGGCCAATTATCTCCTTTCAGTGTCTTTCTGGTCTTTGATCTTCCTTGTGGCAATTTCTCACCCTCCTCTGACTCTATGGTGTTTTCTCTTGATGGACCTGCAGTTTGCTCAGGAGGAGTCTGAACACTTTGATTCTCTTCCACCTCAACTCCTACGCCTTCTGGGTCTGTCAGGGGCTCAAATTCTTGTCTGTACCCATCTGCTTCTGGGAGAACCTCCTTCTGACTCGGTCCTCCTGGCGCCTCAGTTGAGATAGGCTCACCGTCACCCCTCTGGATCTCTTCTCCTTTGTCTCTTATTGGAGTGACTAAGCCGTCCTCAACGGGCTCTCCTTCTGTCTCAGTTCCCCTTTGATTACTCTCCGGCCCTGAGACTTCCTTTTCTGTTGCTGTTATTTTCGACAACTAAATTTCCTCATCAGTTGGACATGTCACCTTTTTCGTGTGACTGGCATGGACGCAGTTTGGAAATCCCGCACACTTCACAGCAGTAGTAGTCGTTAGTATTACTTGATATGGCCCCTTCCAACGAAGGCTCCAAATACGACTTTCTCACGTGTTTCTTGATGACAACCCAGTCACCAGCTTTCAGGTTGTGATCTGGATCACTTATCGGTGGCAGTGTGGTGGCTTCCACCTGGTGAGAAAAAGAGCGGACCACGTCAGCCAGACCCTTGAAGTAGTCTAACACCATATCATCCGTGATATTCACAAGAGCATTTGCAGGCACTGCGGCCAGTCTCATAGCTCGGCCCATGAGAATTTCATGAGGAGACAGTCCTGTTTTCTTGTTGGGCGTGTTTGTCAACACCAGAGCAGTACGCGCTCTATTGGCGACAAAAATGCAAAAACCCAACACTCTCAAAACAACGTAATTTATGCATTGTGCTGATATGTTGTGGTTTAACTTTTTGCATTGCAGAGTTCAATCCTGAAAACTTATTTTTAATATGCTTACAAATACTGTTCCTTTGCAATGTATTGCTGCAGGTTTTCAGAGTGTGTTAGGGTGTGGCCCCTTTCCAGGGCCTTCCAGAGACTTTCCCTGCAACCTGCCTGGGTGTGGTTCTGGGCTGGGCCAAGACTCTATAAAAGAGAGCCAGCCCAACTCCCAGTGCTCACTATTCAGAGGTCCCGGTGCAGAGCAGCAGCTTCTTCCTGAGCTCCTGTCCCGGCGGCCTATTTGGATCTTCCAGTCTTCTGCCCTTCATCCTTCATTGGTGATCATTGTTCCAGGCGGTAAGACAGTGGTTGGACTGTTCCGACACCGTTATTGAGAATTTTCATATTCTTGGTATAATTCTCAAATGAGTAACAGATTACTTGTGCGCTACCATTTCTTGACATTTATGTGGTAGTTTACAAATAGGCAAGACGCGCGATTTGTTTCATAAAGGTTTGACTTTGTTATTCATTGCGTGCTACCATTTCTTGACATTGGCATGGTGGCTTAAGAATCGGCAAGACGCGCAATTCGTTTTATGGTGTTTAAACATTGGTGTCCATTGCGTGCTAATATTCTTGACATTTACATGATGTTTTACGAATTGGCAAGACGCGCAACTCGTTTCATGAGGATTTAACTTTGTTGTTCATTGTGCGCTACCATTTCTTGACATTTACATGTTGGCTTAAGAATCGGCAAAAGAAGCGCGATTTGTTTCATTGTACTTTGATCTTGTAATTTATTGTGAGCTGTTATTTCTTGACATTTACATTGTGATTTACGACTCAGCAAGACGCACAATTCGATTAATGATGATTTGACTTTGATATTCATTGCGTGCTACCATTTCTTAGTATTTTACATGGTGGCACTCGAATCGGCAAGACGCAGGATTCTCTCCTCGAGTTTATTTCATGTTGTTTATTGTTTGCCACTATTCTAAGATATGTATTACGTAATATTCGAGTTGACAAGTTGTGTGATGTGTTTCCTGGTTCCATATTGTGTTATTCATGGTGCATAATCCTTTTATGGTGTTTACTATATATATATATGTATATATATTTATATATATATATCTGCAATATGTGCAATTTGTGGTGAAACATTTTAAGAATACACAGAAGGCCAGAGTTTCTAGATGCAATATTGTATGGTCCTAGTATACATTCTCAAAACAGGATTTATATGACATGTTTAAAATTTAGTCAGAATGTTTTTTTCTGATTCTCATGTAAAGGAAAGAACTTGAATAAGAACATTTTCATTTAATTCATCTTGATTCCCTTACAGGTATCTGGCCATCTTGAAACTTCGTCATCTTAAACTTAACTCTTAGATTGTTCATGTTTTCAGAGTGACTAGGCTTAGAATCATAGTCTAGTATTGATTTCAGGAGATATAATTTTCATATCGTGTGTTCTAACCTTTTTCTTACTACAGGTCTCCTTCCCAGCTGTTCCCTTCCTAATCCCATCTTCCCCTCTTGAACTCTCTCAGTCTCTGTGATTTATCTATCAGGGTCTTGGAGCTGTTCAGTGGTGGATGTGTTGGGAATGTGCACAGACCCCGAGGATCTGGTGACTCTGACAGAATAGTGAGCCCACAAATTATTATCCTAATGGCTTGTGTATGTTCTCAGTATGGCCACGCTAGACGAGTTAGTCAAGGCTATCACCCAGCTCCAAGCAGAGGTGGTATCATGCAAAGAATTGGCAACTAGCTTAGCAGAGAGAGTGAGTCAGTTGCAAGATAAGGTATAAAAGAAGGAACAAAGTCCCACAGGTGTGTCTTGGCCAGGTACTTCTTCTCAGGCTTCTGGAAGTAATCCGATTTTCCTAAATGTTCCTTCTGCAATTCCTTTAGCTCCCCCAGAATGTTTCTCAGGTGACCCTTTGAAAGCGCAATCTTTCCTGGTTCAAGTGGAACTACACTTCACCTGCAGACCAAATACTTTCCCCGATGCCCAGTCCAAAGTAGCTTTCTTGTTATCATATCTGTCTGAGGATGCAGCTACTTGGGCAATTCCTCTTGTGCGTAAAAATAGTCCCTTGTTGTACAACTGGAGAAATTTTGTTCGTGAATTTGAGAGAGTTTTTGATCGTAGAACTGTAACACAGTCAGCAGATCGTGAATTATTAGATTTACGCCAAGGGAATCAAGACCTAGTGTCGTATTTAGCCAACTTTAACCAGCTGGTTGCCGAGACATCCTGGCCTGAAGAAAAACAAGCGGTCTTGTTTTACAAGGGACTCAAAGAGGAAATAAAAGATATCTTAGCGCAAATCGACCCACAACCTACAGACTGTCAAGAATTAATAAATCTTGTCTTGAGACTTGATCATCGTTTATCAGAACGTAAGGGAACACACAAAAATTGAAAAATATTCATGCCGCGTTCATGATAACAGAGACTCAAGAACTCCGAAAGAAAGAACGCCGGAACCGATGGAAATTGGAACCATCAAAAGACCTTTGACCAAAGATGAAAAGGACCTACGCAGAAAATATTTACAATGTCTTTATTGTGGGCAAAAAGGTCATTTTGCCAAAGATTGTCCAATCAAACCAAAGAACAAGCAAGGTCCAGTTCAGAAGGTCGCAGCCAATACACCAGTCGAGTTGGAAAACTAAAACACACAAGATGCAGAGAAGGGTTGCTCTTGGGTGTCACCGTGGACCCTTCACAATCTAGACATCTTAAACTGGAAATAAGAGTTCAGGTCAAGAAAAAGATCTATTTCAAAAAGCTCTAGTCGATTCTGGGGCTACTGGGAACTTTGTTGATGTCCAATTGATTCGTGCATAGAGGATCCCATGTATTGAAAAGAAGACCCCAGAAATCATCCAGGCAGTCGATGGAAAACTCTTGACTGGAGGTCCAGTAACTCTTCAGACTATCCCCTTGTCAATGATTTGTGAAGATAAGAATCAAAGAAAGAAACATAAAGAGAAAATCATCCTTGACATGATCCATGATCCCCAATATGGGATTATCCTCGGCTTGCCATGGTTAATTCATCACAATCCGGAGATCAATTGGGCAGAACGAAAAATCGTGTTCTCATCTGCGCTATGTAACGAACAATGGTGGTCATTCCAACCCTGGCGGTCAATGACCGCCGGGTTGGAGGACCGCGGGAGCACCGCGGACAGGCCGGCGGTGCTCCCAAGGGCATTCCGACCGCGGCGGTAAAGCCGCGGTCGGACCGGCAACACTGGCGGTCTCCCGCCAGTGTACCGCCGCCCTTTTGAATCCTCCAAGGCGGCGCAGCTAGCTGCGCCGCTGAGGGGATTCCGACCCCCCCTACCGCCATCCAGTTCCCGGCGGTCCGCCCGCCGGGAACCGGATGGCGGTAGGGGGGGTCGCGGGGCCCCTGGGGGCCCCTGCAGTGCCCATGCCACTGGCATGGGCACTGCAGGGGCCCCCGTAAGAGGGCCCCTACAAGTATTTCACTGTCTGCTTGGCAGACAGTGAAATACGCGACGGGTGCAACAGCACCCGTCGCACCTTCCCACTCCGCGGGCTCGATTACGAGCCGGCATCCTCGTGGGAAGGGAGTTTTTCCCTGGGCTGGCGGGCGGTCTTTTGGCGACCGCCCGCCAGCCCAGGGAAAAACTTAGAATACCCTCCGCGGTCTTTCGACCGCGGAGCGGTATTTCGGAGGGGAAGTCTGGCGGGCGGCCTCTGCCGCCCGCCAGACTTAGAATGACCCCCAATGTCTCCAAAAGATTCAAGTACCAAATGTTTGCAACTCTTACATAGCTACTGCCGCGGAGAAAGAAATTCAGCTGCCCAAACAGTATTCATCTTACAAAGATGTATTTGATGAGAAAGGAGCAGAGACTCTACCTCCTCATAGATCTTATGACTGTCAAATTGATCTAGCCCCAGGTGCGATACTTCACAACTGTCGTGTATACGCCCTGTCAGAACATGAAAATCAACATTTACAAAAATACCTAGATCAGTTTTTGGAGAATGGCTTCATTCGCCCCCCTAAGTCTCCTGCAGCTTTGCCTTTGTTTTTTGCTCCAAAAGCTAATGTAGAACTTTGAACTTGCATTGACTCTAGGGGTTTGAACAAAGTCACCATCAAGAATAAATATCCTTTACCCCTAATTCCAGTCTTATTGGAACAAGTAAAGAGAGCAAAAATCTACACGAAGCTTGACCTTTGAGGTGCTTATCATTTGGTCAGAATGAGAGAGGGTGACGAATGGAAAACAGCGTTCAAGACAAGATATGGCCTTTTTGAATACACCGTCATGCCTTTTGGTCTGTGTAATGCTCCAGCAGCATTTCAATTTTTCTTGAATGACGTTCTTAGAGAGTACCTCAACATATTTGCCATAGTCTACATCAATGACATTTTGATCTACTCAGACAATGGAAACGAACATGTCCAACATGTCAAGAAAATTCTTGCAGCCCTTCGAAAACACCATTTATATTGCAAACTAACCAAGTGTGAGTTTATTGTTACCACAGTTGAGTTTTTAGGGGTTATTCTTACCCCTCAAGGTATGGTGATGGCAGAAAAGAAAGTAAAAGCTGTATCTGATTGTCCCACCCCAAAGACTGTTCGTGATGTACAATGTTTCCTGGGGTTTGCAAATTTTTACCGGAGTTTCATAAATCATTTCTCCCAGACAGTGGCTCCAATCACTAAGCTACTAAGAAAGAAAGAAAATTTTGTATGGTCCCCAGAAGCTAATCAAGCCTTCTCGACTTTGAAGAAGCTTTCTCCACTGCCCCAGTCTTGACTCATCCTGATGTGAATCAACCTTTCATAGTGGAAGCTGATGCTTCAGATGTAGCAATAGGAGCCGTCTTATCACAACGAAATAAAGACACTGGTCAACTTCCTCCTGTAGGTTATATGTCTCGGAAGTTGAACGAAGCCGAACAGAACTATGTCATTGCTGAAAAAGAGCTTCTGGCGATTTGTGACGCCTTTTAAGAATGGAGACATCATTTGTTGGGTGCCAAATACACTGTCACAGTATATACTGATCATCGTAATCTTCAATTCATGAGTTCCGCCAGACTTTTGACCCCTCAGCAATTACGCTGGATGCTCTTTTTTGCCAAATTTGATTTTGTAGTAACCTTCTGGCCTGGTAAAGATAATCGCAAGGCTGATGCCTTGTCCCGTCAAGAGTCTATCACGTTGCCTGCATTTCAAGCCTCCAGAGCTATCATTGCTCCTGACAAGGTTCTATGTATAATAAAAACTGAAGATTTCTTTGAAGAAATTCGTAACTCTTTCACTGTTGGAAAGTGGCAAACATGGGCCCAAGCAGATCCCAAAAGGTCAATCAAGCAAGGTTTACCCTTTCATGACGCTCGTTTGTTCGTATCCACTACCAAACTTCGCAAGATATTGTTTCATTGGTTGCATGTTATACCTACGGCAGGTCACCCAGGTACTCCAAAAACTCTTGAACTGATCCAATGCTATTTTTGGTGGCCTACCCTAACAAAAGATATAAAAGCAATGGTAAACAACTGTGAAGTTTGTGCTCGCATTAAAACAAGTCATTCAAAACCAAAAGGGTTGTTCCATCCACTTCCAACCCCAAGTCGTCCATGGGAGCACATTTCTTAAGACTTTATTACCGGTCTGCCAGCGGTTTAACAGCATTCAGTAATTCTGGTGGTAGTAGATAGTCTCACGAAATATGGACATTTCATCGCCTGTAAAAAAATTGCCCACTTCTAGTGAATTGGCAACTATTTTACTGAACAGAGTGGTTCGTTATCATGGACTGCCATAGGTTATCCTCTCTGATCGGGGGTCACAATTTCCCTCCAATTTCTGGAAGACATGGTGTAAAACACTCCAAGTGACATCTATGCTAGCTACTAGTCACCATCCTCAAACAGATGGTCAAACGGAGAGACTAAATCAGACTTTGAAACAATACCTACGTGCCTACGCTGAAAAGGCACTTCCTTCTTGGACATCTGTGCTCTGGTTAGCTGAGTTAGCTAACAATAACTCATTCCACACTTCTATTGGCGTTACACCCTTTTTTGGTTTATTTGGCTATCATCCTGACACCTTGCCCATCACAATTCCTCAAGAAAGTTCTCTTACTCCAGCTGTGTCAGAAACCATTCAGCATTTACATCAAACCCAGAAACTGATTCAACTGCATTTAGAAAAAAGCCAAACAAAAATATAAAAGGCATTATGACAACACACATTGTGAGGGACCGCAATATCAACCAGGTGACAAAGTTTGGCTTTCCACAAAACATATAGACTTCAAGAAGAAGCACATGTTTAACCCCAAATTCATAGGTCCTTATACTGTCCTTCAGCAAATCAATCCGGTGACCTATAAACTACAATTGCCCAGATCCTTACGGATCCATCCAGTGTTCCACACTTCCCTCTTGAAAAAGGCAGTCCAAAAGGTCCACCCTCATCCAGCTCCTGACCTAGTACAAGGGGAAGAAGAATACGAAGTCAAGAAAGTGTTGGATTCTAAACTGAGAGGGTGTAATCTATGTTACTTAATCTCATGGAAAGGTTATGGTCCTGAAAGTAACTCATGGGTTTCCGCATCTGATGTTCATGCTCCAGTACTTGTGAGAGGCTTTCATCGTCTTAATCCAAGCAAACCAGGCCCTAGAGCGCGTCTGGGAGAGGGGAGTACTGTCAACACCAGAGCAGTACGTGCTCTATTGGCGACAAAAATGCAAAAACCCAGCACTCTCAAAACAACGTAATTTATGCATTGTGCTGATATGTTGTGGTTTAACCTTTTGCATTGCAGAGTTCAATCCTGAAAACTTATTTTTAATATGCTTACAAATACTGTTCCTTTGCAATGTATTGCTGCAGGTTTTCAGAGTGTGTTAGGGTGTGGCCCCTTTCCAGGGCCTTCCAGAGACTTTCCCTGCAACATGCCTGGGCGTGGTTCTGGGTTGAGCCAAGACTCTATAAAAGAGAGACAGCCCAACTCCCAGTGCTCACTATTCAGAGGTCCCGGTGCAGAGCAGCAGCTTCTTCCTGAGCTCCTGTCCCGGCGGCCTATTTGGATCTTCCAGTCTTCTGCCCTTCATCCTTCATTGGTGATCATTGTTCCAGGCGGTAAGACGGTGGTTGGACTGTTCCGACACCGTTATTGAGAATTTTCATATTCTTGGTTTAATTCTTAAATGAGTAACAGATTACTTGCGCGCTACAATTTCTTGACATTTATATGGTAGTTTACAAATAGGCAAGACGCGCGATTTGTTTCATAAAGGTTTGACTTTGTTATTCATTGCGTACTACCATTTCTTGACATTGGCATGGTGGCTTAAGAATCGGCAAGATGCGCGATTCGTTTTATGGTCTTTAAACATTGTTGTCCATTGCGCACTACTATTTCTTGACCTTTACATGATGTTTTATGAATTGGCAAGATGCGCAACTCGTTTCATGAGGATTTAACTTTGTTGTGCATTGCGCTACCATTTCTTGACATTTACATGTTGGCTTAAAAATCGGCAAAAGAAGCGCGATTTGTTTCATTGTACTTTGATCTTGTTATTTATTGTGAGCTGTTATTTCTTGACATTTACATCGTGTTTTACGAATCGGCAAGACGCATGATTCGATTAATGATGATTTGACTTTGATATTCTGCAATATGCGCAATTGGTGTTGAAACATTTTAAGAGTACACAGAAGGCCAGAGTTTCTAGGTGCAATATTGTATGGTCCTAGTATACATTCTCAAAACAGGATTTATATGACTGGTTTAAAATTTAGTCAGAATGTTTTTTCTGATTCTCTTGTACAGGAAAGTACTTGAATAAGAAAGTTTTCATTTAATTCATCTTGATTCCCTTACAGGTATCCGGCCATCTTGAAACTTAGTCATTTTAAACTTAACTCTTAGATTGTTCATGTTTTCAGAGTGACTAGGCTTAGAATCATAGTCTAGTATTGATTTCAGGAGATACAATTTTCATATTGTGTGTTCTAACCTTTTTCTTACTACAGGTCTCCTTCCCAGCTGTTCCCTTCCTAATCCCCTCTTCCCCTCTTGAACTCTCTCAGTCTCTGTGATTTATCTATCAGAGTCTTGGAGCTGTTCAGTGGTGGACGTGTTGGGAACGTGCACAGACCCCGAAGATCTGGTGACTCTGACAGTGTTTCTCATTGACATTAGCACCAAAGGCAATGCATTAGGCCATTTCAAATTTGTAGCTGCACACATTTTTGCCATTCTCGACTTCAGGGTGCCATTCATCTGCTCCACTAATCTTGATGCTTCAGGACGGTAACTACAATACAACTTCTGCTCAGTGTTCAATGCTGCACTCAATAGCTTAACCAGCTCGTTGTTGAAGTGACTTCCCCTATCTGATTCTAAGGAGATCGGAAACCCGAAACGTGGTATCAATTCCCTAAGCAGCAGCTTTGCTACTGTAAGACTGTCATTTCTGCGTGTAGGGTAAGCTTCAATCCAGTGACTAAAGATACACACAATCACCAACACGTATTTCAGACCTCCTCACACAGGCATCTCAATAAAATCCAATTGCGTTCTGCTAAATGGACCTCCGGCTCTCCCAATGTGGCTCAAATTCACCACTGTCCCTTTCCCAACGTTCATCTGCTGACAGATGATACACCTGTGACAAATCACTTCTGCAGCTTGTCTGAACTTCGGGTTAAACAAGTCACTCTGGAACAACCTGATCATGGCATCTCTCCCAATATGTGCTTGCCCATGGTAAAACCTTGCAAACTGTGACAGGAGACTGTTCGGCAAAACTATTTTCCCCTTGTCTGAAACCCACAAATCATCTGGTCTTTGTACACATTGCATCCTAACCCAAGAACGCTTCTCATCTTTGCTGGCACGTCCCTGCAACAATTTCAATTCCTCCAACATGTCAACCACCCTTAATGCGTAACATGTACATGTCTCATTTTCTGTTTCAGGTAACAGTTTCCACTGATCTTTGAATGATATACAGTTTAATGCACAAAACCTTGCGACTTGATCCGCATATCCATTTTCCATTGACACAAAGTCTTGTGATTTCACATGAGCGCTGCATTTTACCACAGCAATTTCATGAGGTAACTGAATCGCGTGCCACAGCTCCTTAATTCTTTCACCATTTTTCACTGGAGAACCAGAAGAGGTCAGGAAGCCCCTCTGTGACCATAGTTGGCCAAAATCATGAACAATTCCAAATCCGTATCTGCTATCAGTGTTGATAGCTATTCTCTATTCAGCTGCAGCATGGCAAGCTCTAGTAAGAGCAACCAATTCTGCCACTTGAGCAGAATATACTCTCTCAAGCTAAGACGCTTCCAGGATTCCAGTGATTGTACCCACAGCGTATCCAGCTCTCAGCACTCCTACTGAGTCTCTCAAACATGAGCCATCAACAAACAAAGATAATTTTGTCATTTTATTCCAATTGGGTATCTTTAATATCAGGCCTCGGGTTGGTGCACATTTCTGTTACCTCAAGACAATCATGTTCTACATCATCAGCATCCTCAACCTCTGTATTTTCATTTGGAAGCAAAGTTGCCGGGTTCAGCACTGTACATCTTTTTAACGTTACATTTGGTGACCCCAATATGATCGTTTCATATTTCGTCAGTCTTGCATTTGTCATGTGCTGTGTTTTAGTATGGGTCAACAAGATCTCAACGGAGTCTGGGACCATAACTGTTAAAGGATGTCTCATCACTATACCTTCACATTGTGCAAGGCTTTGACCAACTGCTGCTACTGCACGCAGACAACCCAGTAAGGCTGCAGCGACTGGGTCCAAAGTAGCTGAAAAATATGCTACCGGTCGGTTTACACCTCCATGGACCTGTGTCAGGACTGACAAAGAACATGCATCACTTTCATGACAAAACAAGACAAAAGGCTTCGTGTAATCAGGCATACCTAAAGCTGGAGCCCTACACATACACTCCCTCAACTCGATAAAAGCCTTCATTTCTTTCTCTGTCAGCGTTAGGACATCTGGCCCATCCTTAACTGCCAATCTCACCAATGGCTTGGAGATGACTGAGAAATTTGGGATCCACTGGCGACAGTAGCCCACCATTCCCAGAAACATCCTACCGTCTCTCCGTGTCGTTGGGGGATTCATCTGCAATACAGCAGTGACTCTTTCCCTGGATAACTTCCTCGACCCTTTCTCAATTAGATGACCTAAATATTTCACCTCTTTCTGAAAATACTGCAGCTTCTTTGGGGACACTTTATGCCCATTCTTTCCCAAGTGGTTCAGCAAGGCAATCAAACCATACCTGCATTCATCTCTCGTTTTGGATGCAATCAACAAGTCATCAATGTACTGTACTAGAGTTGATTGAAAAGGCAATTCCAATGACTCCAAATCTTTCTTCAGTATCTGATTGAAGATGGAAGGTGATTCCGAAAACCCTTTAGGAATTCGACACCAACTGTAGACCTTGTCCAAGAATTTGAAACTAAAAAGAAATTGGCTGTCCTCATGAAGAGGCACAGAAAAGAACACTTGGGGCAAATCTACTACTGTGAACCACTCTGCATCGCATGAAACCTAAAACATGATCACAGCTGGATTTGGCACCACTGGACAACATTTCACCACTATGTTGTTAATCTTTCTAAAGTCTTGGACAATTCGAACTTTCCCATAAGGCTTTCTCAGTCCCATTATTGGTGAATTACATGGACTGCTCATCACTTCCTTCAAAACTCCTTGCTTCACAAAGTCTGCAATTATCTGTGTTACCTGTATAAGGACATCTTGCGCCATGTGGTACTGCGGTACCTGGGGAACACAGCATTCGGCTTCACACTGACTTTAGCTGGTTCTACTCCTTTTATCAGTCCCACTTCCTTTCCTGTCAAGTCCCACACTTTCTCCCTGACTGTCCCATGCAAATCTGCTGGTATATCAGTCACTGTAAACATTGGGAAGACGTTAATCAGAGGATACTCCTCATCTGTCATCTCCATTTCAGGATCTGAAATCTGTCCGTCATCCCTTTCATCGTCACTGTTTGTCTGCACCTCAATCCCCTCATTGGAACAGGTGATAGAACATCTTGTCTTGCACAGTAAGGGGGTCATTCTGACCCTGGCGGCCGGTGACCGCCAGGGTCACCGACCACGGGAGCACCGCCAACAGGCTGGCGGTGCTCCCGAGGGCATTCTGACCGCTGCGGTTCAGCCGCGGTTAGAAAGGGTAAACCGGCGGTCTCCCGCCGGTTTACCGCTGCCCCAGTGAATCCTCCATGGCGGCGGAGCGCGCTCGGCCGCCATGAGGATTCAGACACCCCCTACCGCCATCCTGCAGGATGGCGGTAGGGGGTGCCGCGGGGCCCCCGTAAGAGGGCCCCAAAAAGTATTTCAGTGTCTGCTTTGCAGACACTGAAATACGCGACGGGTGCAACTGCACCTGTCGCACCCCTGCAACTACGCCGGCTCAATTCTGAGCCGGCGTCCTCGTTGCAGGGGCATTTCCTCTGGGCCGGCGGGCGCTCTTTTGGAGAGCGCCCGCCGGCCCAGAGGAAATGTTTGAATGGCTGACTTAGGGGGTGATTTTAACCTTGGCGGACGGCGGGGTGATTTTAACCTTGGCGGACGGCGGAGGCCGTCCGCCAAGGTACCGCCGCCAAATGACCGCACCGCGGTCAAAAGACCGCGGCGGCCATTCAAAACATTTCCTCTGGGCCGGCGGGCGCTCTCCAAAAGAGCGCCCGCCGGCCCAGAGGAAATGCCCCTGCAACGAGGACGCCGGCTCAGAATTGAGCCGGCGTAGTTGCAGGTGTGCGACGGGTGCAGTTGCACCCGTCGCGTATTTCAGTGTCTGCAAAGCAGACACTGAAATACTTTTTGGGGCCCTCTTACGGGGGCCCCTGCAGTGCCCATGCCATTGGCATGGGCACTGCAGGGGCCCCCAGGGGCCCCGTCTGAACGCTCCGCCGCCATGGAGGATTCACTGGGGCAGCGGTAAACCGGCGGGAGACCGCCGGTTTACCCTTTCTGACCGCGGCTGAACCGCCGCGGTCAGAATGCCCTCGGGAGCACCGCCAGCCTGTTGGCGGTGCTCCCGTGGTCGGTGACCCTGGCGGTCACCGGCCGCCAGGGTCAGAATGACCCCCAGAACCTTGAATCACAGACTGCGAACCTGTGCAACCCCTGGAAAGTACCAACCTGAACCGGATCTGTGATCGGGTTACCCAAGAGCTGATTCTCCACTCCTACTACCTTGACTGTACGTCCCGAAAGGGGTAATTTCGGAACCTCTGCACCTCTGACTGTAGAGCGTGTAGGTCCTGTGTCAACCAAGAATGATACTTTGTGACCCATCACCTTCCCTTGCACATAAGGTCCCCTCTGATCTACCTCTAAGGACGATGCAAGCCTACACTCCTCACTGTCTGAACTCTCATCCGACCATTCACGTGTATTCCATTCTCACCACGAAATGGGAACAGTTGTACTGCATTATTTTGACTCATTCCTTGACCTGTGACCTGTTGAGGAAGCATCACCTGTTGCTGTCCCATTGGTGCTAAGGGCAACTGCATTTGCTATCTAGGTACCAAAGGAACCTGCTGTTGTATTTGCTGCATCTGCTGTACACATGGCATCTGCACTTGTTGCATGGGTTGAAGACCCTGCATCTGAACCGTGTTATTCTGAAAATTCGGATTAGGACCTCTCATCCTTGGTCCTTTGACATTTTGGAATGCATTGACATCATTGCTTTGTTGAACAACACCCTCCTGCACCATTATCGGGCACTCCCGCTTCCAGTGTCCAACGCCCCTGCAAGCATGACAAGGTAACACCTTCTTCATCCCCTGCACATCATTTTGAACCACAACGGTATTCAGATCTGGACCACGGTTCAAAAAACCTCCTCGACCTCTGCCTCTCGCTTGCGTCTAAAACATCCTGTTTCCTTGCGGCTGTTGCACCATCTGCTGTAAACCATTTCCCTGCATCCTTGCTTGCTCTGCCTTAATTTGCATTACCATCACTTTTTCCTCCAACTTTCTCTGCTTCAACTCAATTTCGTCACTACAGTATTTCGCATACTGCAACACCTCGTCAATTAGCTTCGCTTGCCAACAGATCAAATGATTCTTAATCATCTGGCTAATCTCGGGTCTCAGTCCTTCAACAAACCTGAACACAAGGTGATTCATGTCCTTCGCCTCTATGACCTCTGTACCACTGTAGTGCTTGAACAGCTTCAACAATCTCTCATAGTAGGCATGTATCGACTCTTTGGCCTCCTGCGCCGTTCGATCAATCTTTTGCCAATCAATATTTTGCGGTGACACCTTCTGCTTCAAGAACTCAATCACCTTATAGTAGTATCTCATTACCTCAGGAGACGGTGCTCCTGTGACTCTATCTCTTGCTGGTTCCGCGGTTGGCCAATCCACACTCCTCTTGCACTCAAGCCACAAACCAGCTGGAACTATAATCTCAAACAGGGTATTCAGGTCTTCCTAAAGATACTTTGCAAGCTTCACAAACCTATCTGTCTGCTGGTACTACTCTATTGGCTTCTCCCTAAGCCTGGGGAAATCATTTGTGAATGACAGAATGTCACCTCTAGACCATGGTACATGAACAAGAACCCCTCCTGCCGTCTCTCTCATTGGTAACATCTTTATTGTACCGGTATCCGGCACTGGTTTCTCCTGCTGCTGCTCCGGGCAGTCATTTTTCCTTTTATCTCTTTTCTTTGCCCATCTGCCTTCCCACTTCTCTTAGGCTCCCCAAACTTGTGCACTCTGCAGTATTTCTTTAAGGTGTGCCTTCATCCCAGTAGACCTCATGTGATCAAAATCCTTAGGCTCAAAATCTAACCTGTAACTCCTCTTCAGATGTTTAGTATTGTCTAAGTCTATACCGTTTTTATCTGCCAGGTTTGCCAACTTCTGGTGCACCTTGCTCACTTCTTTGGTTATCTTTGGGCACAGATACCTCAACTCTGCCTCAGTGTATGACTCTAGCCTGTTCAGTCCTATGCTTCCTTCATCTAGTTCATTTGCCTCCATGCCCAACCTCACAAAATTCAGGCACTCTTCTCTTTCTGAGCGCTGTGCTGTCGCGGGAGTAGTCTGTGGTGAATTTAACTTGACTAACCATTCATTCAATTGTTGCACAGTTAAACCTTGCAAGGAGATATTTCCAGCCTGCATTATCGGTGTTTGCAGTACATTCACACTTGAGATCTGCGGAGTCAGCAGTCCCAAACCTGATTGTCTCATGGTATCTCGAGGAACCCCAATCGGACTGAAGTCTAACAAGGAGCTAGATCTTCCTATTGTCTGTTCCACTGGAGTCATCCCTTGAGAGCTCCCTACGAACCCTCCTATTGTCACTTCTTGGGTCATTATTCCCTGATCGCATACACTAGACTTCGCCTGTGCATACAACGGTACTGGAGGGCCAACTGTGATAGGTAAGGATATGGCGGCTGGCGGCTACCTGCTTCCCAAAACCTGTGGAGCATTAGCTCCCATATTCTGATTCATTATCGGTGCTGTAGCTAACTGCGGTCGAAGTATAATTTGGAACCATCTGTTGCAGTGTCTGGGGCAGTAAAAGTGGAGTTGGCTCAGGTTGTATTAGCTTTGGTCTCATATATGCCGGATCTGACGGCACCATCAAATTCGTAGTAGTTTCTAGTACTGGGACCTCAGGGTAAAGCCTCTGAACCTGTGGTGGCTGCAGCTGTATCTGCATCTCTGAAGCAGTAGACACACTGACACTATTCTGTATCGCAACTGGTGTTGCAACAGTATTTACCTGTACTGTGTTTGTTGTCCCCTGGTTCTGAGTCGAATTTATAGGACCTGCACTAGTACTTGGTCTATTATCATTTAGTGCACATGGTGTTGGTCGATCATGTAGCAACTGATTAAGGAACTCATCATCATCTGAGTCATCTGCCTCTGCCCAGGACTTCTTAGTCTCCTTTTCTTTGCTAGAACCCTTATCCGTCTTACAAGTGGCTTTCCCTCTGTGGGTTCCACTTTCTTGAGTTATTGCTGGGAGCATCCTAACTCACTCTACTATTTCTCTTCTCCAAACCCTCTGCTCGCTATCCCACCTAGCCTCCGCTAGTGTCTTTTCTGCTTTCCTCATTCTCCTCTCAAATTTCTGTTGCCGTTGTCGTATGCCCATCAGTTCCCAAATTGCTAATGCCTCAAACTGTGCTGGCCTTGGAGGTGGCTTTTGTTCATTTAACACCCTCCGCAAATTTTCCAAAATCATTATATTGAACGTTCCGTGCTCCGGAAACGCCAAGCACCCTTCTTTCTCTGTCATTTTTCCCCATTGCTTTAGCCAAAGACAGGGCGCGACTCCCCTCTCCTCCATTACGGCATCCTCTGGCGGTGTAGGCTCCCATACACTCGCGGTAATGTACACATCTCCCCTCAAAGCGATCTTTAAAGCCTTGAAAAACGTCATTTTTGCATCTTTTATTTTCTAACAATCGAATCAGGAAGTGACATTAATTCCCAGAACTCTCTTCACCTACTTTCTCAACCAATTGTCTCTCATGGACGGCTGCCAATCCGTGCGCGACCCTTCTCACTAACCGACCTATCCCAGCGCGGCCCCAATGACGTCACACTCACACACTCTGTGGCTGACAAAGTCTTGCAGCTTGGCTTCCTCACTCTCGATTCACACAAAAACGAATGCAATATATTGCGAGCACTAACAAAAACGAAAATTTGCCAGTTTACTACAGGGAAGGGTAACACAATCGCTTCAGAACTTTACAGAGATTTTGCTTAGCCTTGGCCGCTACTCTCTCCTTCTCAGATTCCGCACTCGCAAGCAAAATTTGACCCGCAAATTCTACTCTCGACTTGTCAATGGGTTGTCCTAGTACACTTTAGAACTCACCAAATCTCCCTCGAAGTCACGACTCGTCAACCACGCCCGATTGACCTATTAAACTGCGCATATTTCAACATAAACCATCAATATACTCTGGAGTCTTAGACCACGCAGGGTCCGTACATCACCAACAACCACGTGGACAATTTTTGAGCACAAAGCGCCACACTCACAAGAAGTTCACCGACTTTTCTACTCTCATACTGCGGAGTATGCCCACTCCTACTAAAGCATTACCTGGCCTAAAATTCTCACAACCTCACAATTTACCTGCGGTATGCATAAGCTGTGCAAGCGCAAACCCTACGTCACCCACACTATCACTAGAACGACGAGAACATGCCCAACTCACTTCAGAAAGCTCTGAGATTCCGGTAAAGTTATTTGGGACTTAGGGGCACATCATCTCTCCAATTTGCATTATCTCAAAAACAATTTTCAAACAGTGGTTCCTTGTCCTAGGGCCCCAAAAGGCCGAAAACGTCCTCTGCTACCAGAACTGATAACGCGTCCGAACCTTGATAATTTAACTTACCAGGAGACTCGTTTTAGGTCAGTGAATCTTTTGACCACGTTTGGGGACTTCCCAGAACGAGATATCCGTTTAGCATTTCAATCAATAGATCAATAGCCTCATCAATATTCACAATAACTAATAATCAATAACATTTAGTAAGAGTCAAACATACCATGACCTTTCAGCCATGAATAACCACACAAATCTAGTAAGATTTAGGATATTTATTCCCTATTAGTTACACTCTAGTATCGTATTTATTAGTCGCAATATCAATAAGCACATCCATACCACTATAACTTGGCAACTCGAGTAAGTCTTTATCAAAGTATAGGTCATGAACATTAGAACAAAGCACGACGTCAACATGAATCAACTTTAGCAGAGTATCATTAGTACATTATTCAACAAAGCAAGGATTCAGTCATTTGTCTATTTGCATCCGATATTAGTGAACTCCTTAACTAACCTCAAATTAGCATCAGCATGTTGGGCTTCATGCAAAACAATTTAGCAAACATTAATTTAGAAAACATTTAACTGTGGCCTCTATCAAAAGAGCAGTTGGTACCTAGAAAGAAAAGGCAAACAGACAATTACAATTTATCATCAGATAATTAACCATCCGAATGAGTCAGCAAGCAGTGTCAGTCTTCGTCCTCAGGACATCAGTCGATTCGCCATCAGCCAGGACAGACAGGTAAGTCTCAGTAGGGCATAGCAAGAAAAGGCTCTTCCCTCATAAGGAGGAGAAGTGCATTTCGGACAAAGAATAAGGTGAGGATGATTTAAGGTATAAGACAGCCAAAGACAAAGTCTCTCAGAACGGCAAGGGATGGCAAAGTATGGTTTGATAGTGGCGAGGAAGAATGGCTTCAAGAGTGGCAGAGTAATGGCTCAGTAATGGCTGATTTCTCCTTGGGTCACGCCGTTATATCAAAGCTGTCAAACAAGTCTCTAATTTCCCACTGGGCAATATTTGGTGCATTGTTATCTCTGTCCAATAATCCGTCACACAGCTTACTAGAATTTTTACCTAAGACAGTTCTCATGCAGTTTATTGGCTCCTGTGATTGACGTCTTCAACGGGTGGAATGTCAGGTAAGAAAAGTTACACTTGTCGCTCCAGTCAGTAGTTCCATTGTCTTCTAGTCCAGGCGACCTTGCACCTGTTGCGAATTACACTGTTGCATTCAGCAAGAATGTCTCCTTGAGCAAGTCGGGTCCCATGAGAAAGAATTTACTACAGCTACACACATATCTCTAGCTTCTGGAAACGTAGAGCTTTGTGTCCTTCAGGAAAGCAGCACATTGCACGTTAGAAGAACACAGTTAATATGAGACCAGGCAGCTAGGCCCAGACCCTTGCTAACTAAGGCCTAGTGATTAATTTAGCATAACCCTAATACATAATCCTTAATGCTAATACAAAGTCATACATTAGTACATTGTTAATTCATTATTAGTCAGTTTCAGTAGTCATCTTATACATTGGTGGGCACTCCCCGTGGGTACAGTTCAAACGTGTGCATTAGTACTACATTAACACATTTTGCATGCGGCTCCATTAGACATTATATTGTAAGCTTTTCATGTTAATATTGATTATAAAGGTCACACTCTAACACCAGCCCTTCTGAGACTACCTGATTGCTCTATACGCCAATCCGATCCCCCCTGCCTACTCTATGACTGAGACCTTTCCATTTATCTCCCATGTAGTGCTTCAGGTCTTGAGAGATTTCGAATGAAAAAGATTGACCCTCGTGAATCTGTCAAATCGGTGGTCATCTCGGTTTCAATTACATTTTTCTTGCCGAACAGTGTTTGGGGTGTTCGAAAGTCCATTTTTGTCTCGGCCGTGCTTCACTTTATGATCTTTGGAAGCTGTGGTATGAACCGTCACCGTCTTTGTAACCTTGGCCCCTTTGCCATCAGAATCACTGGTGATAATTTGCAGTGATTTCAGTCTTTTTTAACTGTGGGGTACCCCAAGTTCCAGCGTTATGTCCTAGCTTAATGGTCTATGTAACCTTAAAACATATCAAACAACAAATTTGCCAAGGGGAATCTGGGTATAAACCTATGTGAGAATACAATGGTTCACCACTGGTTTCTTTCCTCGGTGATTACTGGGGAAAGAAAATACATTGTGCATAAATAGAATGTGTGCAAACAGAAAAACACTCGGCTTAAGTTTTTGTTTCCACTAGCCTACTTTTTAAGTAATGTTAATAACTTTTTTAGTAACAGGTATCTAGTCAGCTTAACCTGTGCGTCCTACTGTAAAATACCTCTTAACCTCTTTACAGATATAGAAGTATTATTATTTGGGCCGACAGAATGTGGGACACTTATGTGGAAAAACACATATAGACTATATGTGAAAAGACTATAATAATAATAATAAAAATAATAGGCAGATCGGGGCTTAATCAGCAAGCCCTCATTTATCTGTTATTTTTATTGTCAATAATATTATATTTATTTCTGAGCAGTTATATTGATTGTTGCGGGTTTTGCAACTGCAATCAGCAACATAAGGGTAGCACTGGCCACTACCAGCTATCACGAAGAGACTTACTTCCCTCGTCTGTACTCACATTTTGTGTGTGTGTGTGTGTGTTTGCGCGCACCAGGTATCCGCATCTGCGGATAGCTGTCAGTGCTTGTGTGAGTGTTTGTGTGTGTATGTGCATAGGTGTTGCTAAGCAGTCGCAGGTGATGAGCTGCTAGTTTGTAAACTTGGCCATCTGTGAATATTCGTCTTCCACTGTCTGTAATAACGTGTATGTGTGAGGCTGTCAACATGTCTCCAAAGGAGAGGTTTTTGAGAAAGCTTTCAAATGACCATCTGTTGTGTTTACTTCCCTGAAACTGAAGTACTTTCATCACCTGACCAATGCGTGTCTCAAACAGACACTGGATCCAACACATTTTTAGTTCAAAGCACTTTCTCACCGGCAAATTAGTATTTACTGTATAGAGAAGGGGGGCGGGGTGTCTAATATCTGGTGAACTTCCTCCTGGTGGAATGCCATCTCTCGGGCGATGGGGCTACCAGCACCCTGACTACATACTTTATTTTAGAGATTGATATTGCTGGTGGGCACATTTGATATAGAGGGGCAGCATCAGAATGTTCCTGCTGAGGGACTGAAAACATTCTCACATGAATATGTGACCCACAGTGACCTGAAAGGAGCCCTTTGCCACTGGGAGGATACCTGCCGTTCGAGGGGCCTATGAGTACAATGCTGGGACAACACCTGGGGGAATCTAACTTTGCCATGATCTTTTCTAGGTGTATATATTTTCATGTTTATTGTTATGCATTGGAGAGATGATTATAAATGCACTAACTATTCAAGATTTATTGAAAAAGAACAAGCCTCTGCATGAGTGGGTATCAATGCCATCAGGCTGAGAATTCCAATACAAATCAAACCACGCCTTGCTCTCATACTTAAATTTAAACCCATTCATGTCATGATACAGTTTACCTAGATAACACATGGGTCTACGTGAAACATTTTGAAATCAGAAGGTAAAAATTAAGATGGTACCATTATCTTGATTTGTGTGAGTAGAGCAAGTTGAAGCAGCACTGGTATGTACCAAAAAAAGCATGCTAAAGGAGCAAAAAGGACAAAGCAATATGCTGGAGTCTAACATACTGCTTCCTACTTGAGAAATAAAATTAGTATTTTTTTGCTTGTAAATTTAATAATTTCCAGAATGTGTGCATCTGTTTGATGGGTATTTGTTTTGTGCAGTGTTTTGACATTCAAACCATAGAAATTGCGTAGACAGGGTTCCCGGCTTCTAGTAGTGATTCATTGGGAGTTCCTGGAAATCAAAAGGTTAAGAACCACAGTTTTAGACATTCAAACAAGGCTGCTGTTAGCAAGGAATGGGACAGAAGCGGCTCCTCAATTAGAACAGAGGAGCGTCCCCCACTGAAATGCCCCCAGAGACGAAAAATAAAATGATAATGAAGTTAATTTAATTTTTCCTCAACCCATCCCGAACCGAGTGTCAAGACAGGGCGGGGCCTGCTCAGTGGCAGTGGTTTTAAATGCACATGTCTCTTTGGTACGGCCACCAGACATGCACATTTAAACCTCTCTAACCCAGCTGTTTTAGACAGCTGGGACAGCGAAAGCACATGCCTCCTGTGCTCTTGTGAGCGCTGCGAGGGGCCCCTCCCTCACATCCTGGCACTGCTTTCATGCTGGTTACAAGCATGAAAGCAGTGCTAGGATTGGTTAGGGGTATTTGCTGGAGCCTGGGAGCCTCGAGGCGACAGAGCAGAACACGGACTAGAGCGAGGACATCATGCAGCAAGCAAGGTAAGTGGCTTTTTCTTTTTTTATTTACTGTCACCACTCACCTTGCATGCATGCTCCCGCCCACCACCCATTCGCCTCTCCTCCCACTCTAAGTACTTGCCAGTCGCAGCTGAACAGGACCTGCTAGTTTTCTATGTACTCAAATGAAGTGGCCTAAAACCAATTAAGAGAGCAGAAAAATACCCAACTGTCTAGGATGTCAACATTCTATGGACAAGCCCTGTAGCAGAGGCATGGATTTTAGATTGGGTAGACCACTTAGTTTATGAAAAAATGACCTCAAATGTAAGTGGGTTTAATGTCTGGGTAAGATGGGTGCAAAGTCCTGAATTTGACCCTCTGATGGTTCAAGAGTTATGATGGAAGCCTTATGTAGATGGTAGCAGGACTGTTGAGAGTAGGCCCTCCTAGGCTTGTGCCGAATTGCTCTGGGATTCACTGTTCTAACTCAGCCCACACCACTGATAGCACGTCTAGTCCTTAGTAAGTAAACTTACAAGGGGACGCGTATAGGTCGATGAGCCTTTTGGATCGCATGGAGTATCCTAGTCAAGCGGTAACCAATGGATCATCAATATACATTTCAATCAATAAGAACCACCATGGAAAGCCCTATCTAATAAGAAAATACCATCACTCTCAAAAAGGTTCATCATTTTTATTCCCTATTAATTACAATTCTAATCAAAACCTTTATTCAACTTTATTGTTAATCAAACTTTATTAAGATCATAAGCAACTATTCACCAAGATTCATTGATATGTAAAAACGAGCATCAACATAAGTCAGCAAATTCTTTAACAGTTTATATAATTCAGCAATGCAAGTCAGTCAGTCAACTGTCACTGTTAAGTCACCCTTGTCAGCCTAACTCGAATTAGCATCAGCATGTGGGTCTGCATGCGAAAACAATTTAGACACAAATCGTTAATTTGGAAAAATCTATCTAGAGAGAGAAAAACACTTTAAAACAGCGCAGTTGGTACCTAGAAGAAAAAGCCTACGTTAGTCAGTCACATTATTTTAGCTACCTAAAAGATAGATCAGCAGCAAGTCAGGCTTCGTCTCCAGGTCATCAGTCATCAGCAAGTATCAGGCTCACAGAGAGTAAGCCCAATTATCAGCACTTCGGACAGCGTCTCCTGACGTCATCAACTTTCGCCCCTCCGCTCTGATTTTCCTTCCCTTGTCATGACTTTTTATTAGGGTCTCTCAGTCCGTCTCACAAATTGCTAATTGGTCAACCTCATCAGGGGTTATGATTCTAACCTATAGTTTTTGTTTACCACTTGTTTGCGTCGGTTCAAGCATTAAGTTCCATTAATGTGATTGGTCCTTCTGACGATGAGAACATCATCCGTCTCTTTAGGTAATAAAATTGTTCCCCACAGTCTTTTAGTCAGTGCCTCCATTGTTCAAGTCCAGAGAAAGTACGTTTAGCCTACTCTACACATAATTGTATCAATTTGTCCTCATCATTTTCCTGTCCTCTGGTACATTTGCAGAAATTTCTAGCAGAGCCCGTCTGAACTCTGTGCAGTTCAAGTTCTTTTCTCCAGTTCCAGTCCTCAGCAGCTCATCGCATCTCCATGTTTAAGCAAGCAAGGACCAGCGCCGACCAGGCTTCTAGTTTGGCTAAGGTAAGGATATGAAGCACCATAAAACATAGGTTATACATTCAAATATGACATATTAGTACATCATTTTAAATATTTTTCATTATTTTAGCATTGTTAACACACATGGTGACCACTCCCCGTGGGCACATTTTACTCATACATGTTATTTTCAATTATTAGTTTCTTTAATCAGTATTTCTCAATAGTATGTATACGCAAATCATTAGAAATTTCTCGTATTAGCATATCTGCTCCAACAGTCCCTCCTCTGATGACTAAATATGTCATCACACCTTTCCCTTGTCAATCATTTTACAATTTGTTTTCAGCTACATTTTGATCTCTTCTCCTTACATTTTCCCTATAGATTCTTCTCCTGGGTTGTTCTTCCCTCCTCTGATCATTTTTATCCCTATTTAATTTTCTGTCATAATTTACATGTCCCCCATAATCCTAATATAGCAATGATCACAATTAATATTCCTTGGACAATTTTCCACAGTATCCTACCCCAAATTTGACTAAACTAATTTCCCACAGTAACAAATCCATTTCCAACTCTTTACCAAACTCCTGGTTCCTTCAGTTCTTTCAAATCCTTACTTGCATTAGTTAAATTAGTAAGCAAATCTTTTATCTCTTTCTTGTTCTCAGGTATATACGAACAGCAGTGCCTTGCATTAATCATTTTAGACTGCTCCGTCCTTCACCGGTATTATGTCTAAAGCAAGCCTATTTTGAAGCGTCTTAGCTCTATTCGCAGCTAATTCAGTATTTAGAAAAAGTATTGTCAAAGCCCAGCTCACCTGAGTTCTTGTTCAGTTCTGATGGACGTTGAAGACAATCCGACCCCACCCTGAAACTGCTTGTTCCAGCACACTAGTTTTTAACACAGTGCACTAAGAACAGAAGCTCAAGGGTAGGGGGGAAGTGGATAAAATAAAAAAAAGAGAGACAACACCGTTCTTGCGTTTCCACTGTTGAAGTGCTGCACAAATCTGCAGCCCTTTCTGACTTCTGTAGAAACTGGTGCCTAATGAAACATAAACAAAGAACAGATAAGTGCAACCTAGTCCTAAATGGGTTCCTGACTATCCCTTTATTTATTAGAAATTCTCTTCTAAAAGTACCTCTTGGATCCTGGTCTCGAGTTTCCAGGTTTGGAATGTGTTACTGCTCTGGGATGTGCTTTCTATTACTGTAAAGCTTCTAAAACATTAAACAAATACCGTTATCAGAATTACCAATATCAAACATTCATCTTAATATAACTAAAGCCTAAATTCCCAATAGCAGACTCACTTTTCCCATATCTCCAGAATCTTTTGGAAAACAAATACTGTACTTTTACATCAAAATACAGCATGTAATTTGTGCAAGTCCTTGATTTACTGTTTGCCTTGCTGTTAATGGTTTCCACTGTTCGATTCTTAAAAGTTCCATAAAAAAAAAAACAATGTTTGTTTCACAAAGCTCCGCAAGGTATTCTTGCAACAAAGAGCCTGAATCACAATGTTCGTGGAAGGTATCTCGCCTCAAACCATCCACACACGAATCCAGAAATTGCTGTCAAAGTTCTTTCAGGTAATAAAAAGTTTTGCACTTACTTGTTGCTGGCAAGAGATACTGATCAGTCTAACCTTGTCTTCTTTCTCTTTTGCAGGTTGTTTGTAGGAGAGAGGCTGAGGCAAGGAGGAACCGGAAACCAGAAGAAGGAAGAGCCAGCAGCTGCGCCCATTGAAGCCAATGAAAGTCTGTAGAGAGCAGGAGTGCCAGCGCCGAGGGATCTGTTCTCAGGTAAGCGGGAGGTAGACGAGCACAAGCACTGGGTGAGGCTCGGGGGCTGCCTTTTATAGACAGGGCTGGGTGTGGTTCGAAGAGCTGGGTGTGGTTTGAAGGGCTGGGTGTGGTCCTCACATGCTGCACATGTTCTTGAAAGGTGAGCAGAGCGGGGTGTGGTTTGAAGGGCTGGGTGTGGTCCTCACATGCTGCACATGTTCTTGAAAGGTGTGCAGAGTTTCAGTTATTATGCAAATGAGTTGAATTAACACATGGCCTAGGGAGGAGTGTTTTCAAGAAGCCTTGGTAAAAGCAAGTCCCAATGTGTAAACAAAACAGCACATTAAACAACATACACAGAAGCCTAAGGGGGGGGGAAGGGTGAGATAACAAGAAAGGCTTTGAATAGTAAGTTTAAAAGGGAGCTATTACAGAACCCACTAGTGCAGTGAGAGGGGACATGCTCTTTGCTGTGCACAAACCCTAACAAGTATAGCCCCTGTAAAATTGGTTAACATATTGTCTACTATAGTAGATCGTTTTTATATCTTATTTGCATTCAATATAACTCCTACAGAAGGAATTATTGCTCCAAAAATATCCCCTACAATTACAGAGGCTGTCTCTCTCCTTTGTCTCATCTGGTGTGACTCAGTCATTTTCAGTATCTTTTTCAAATCACCTATTTGATCAATGTTTGAAAAAACTATTCCCAAGTAACATGTCCCATACCATCCTCTAGGAAGACGGTAATAAGCATTAAGTCCACAAATATAATAAATTCCAGGAATCACAGGGTCTGCATCTTTCAGCATAAATGTCCATTTACTCTGAAACAAAAACACATGCCTACATTCACTCGTTCCCAGAAATAAAGTGTCAGTGCATGATTTTTTCCTACATATACAAAGCTTCCCTACATGCAATGCATCTAAGGCTAATTTCCCTTGTGTTTTAATAGCAGAGTAAGCATGATCATTCTTGTAAGTTCTTTTCTCTAACCCTTTCTCTAGTTTCTCCTTTAGTGCTTTTCTCCTGTCGTCAGTATGCCCAATAAAGCTCTTTTCCATAGGTGTTAATAAGCAGGTTAAATTGTTAGCATGCGCATAAGCCATGCCAAAGGTCAGTGTAGGCTCAAAGAATCCTCTAACTAATACGATATCATGATCCCTAGCTTTCTTACTCAAATATCTAATTATAGGAACAAAAGAAAATACCATGTCATAATTTGAATACAAATATTGTATATATTCCTGATTATAGAATCGAGTTAGTAGCAAACTACAAGTTATACCGTAAGTCAGAGTTAGACTATGGTAAGTGACCCCTTCTTCCACAGAGGAAGGTATTTGCGTACACACAAGACAATCCCTTGCACCCATTGTTTCCACATACTCACTCAATAAACAATAAAAGACGTTAGCAGACAGCTCTCCCTTTGCATTAGTATAATCATGCAAATGTTGCTCATCCAACTTAAACTTCTCTATAGCTGTTAGTGTAGTAGTCTCAAGTACAGATGTAACTTCAGCCTGTCTTATCTCATGAATTGACATTCCCACAATCATTATTATAAACAGTATGCCACACACAATCACCATTCCTACACTCAAATATCTACAGTACCTGATGTTCCTAATGTTATTATCTAATCCAGCCATGATCTGTAAAGAACCAGAAAGAAGAATTTAACTCTTAATTAATATGCAATACGGAAAAATAAAAAATCCCAAAATTATACTTATTTTTCACGCTTCAGCTTCACATGAGTCCCTTTTTTCTTCCTTTGTCAAAAATCAGTTAGCAGCTGGTCACCTCCGGAATTCTAAGTGTCATATCAGGCTATCAGTGTCTCTTCTGGTAAAATCAATTATCTCAGTTTCTTTTTCCTTTGCTTATGACTCAGTCTACTGATTTTCTCCTTCAGGATGCATCAAAATACTGATTCGGAACTTCTCTGTCAAAGCAAAAAGACATAAACGCGTTTTGCCAATCACTTGTTGCGGCATATGCCCACTCTGGTCCTGCGTATCTTCGACCTGCTAATCTCTTTCTTTTTAACCTGCTTTCTCCTGTCAGTTCTCCATCACTCAATTCGTCTTTCCTTGTGGTGTCTATTTCTTCCTCTATTGTCTCATTTATAACCAAGTCCTTTTTCTTGCCTATTTGAGATTCAGGACAGTGGTCTCTTTTTCTTGCCCCTTCTGTCAACAATCTCTTTAAAATTGGACTCTTCTCCTTCACCTTATCTGTAGTGCCTTCTCTTGATGGACCTGCAACGGGTTCAGGAGGAGTCAGATCACTTTGGCTTTGAGCTGTCTCAACTCTCTTCCCCTTAGGCTCTGGCACTTGGTCTCTTTGCAGTTCAACACTCTTTGCTTCTGTGAGAACCTCTCCTGTGCATGGATCTCTTGTCACTTCTCCCGGGCTGATCTCTCGTTCTGTCTCCTGAATTTCCACACCCTTGTCTCTTACTGGGGTGATCAATCCATCGTCTGCCAATTCTGGATCTACTTCTGGCTCGACCTTCTCTGGTTCTGATTCAGGTAGAACTACTTGCTTTGCTGCTGTTGGCGTCCTCAACAACACTTCTTCATGATCCTGAGGACTTACCTCTTCCTTTGTAGTGCTCACATGTATCCAGTTAGGCAAACCTGCACACTTCACAGCTGTTGTAGTTATCAGCACCACTTGTTACGGACCTCTCCAACGTGGCTCTAGGCAAGTGTTTCGCACATGCTTTTTGATCACGACCCAATCTCCTGCTCTTAGATTGTGACCTGGGTCATGGATAGATGGCAGGGTAATGGCTTGTACCTACTGAGAAAAAGAACGAATCACATCAGCTAGACCCTTGCAGTAGTCCAACACCATATCATCTGTAATATTGACAAGAGCATTGCCTGGTATTGCTGGCAACCTCATTGCTCTTCCCATAAGAATCTCATGTGGGGACAGCCCTGTCTCTCTGTCAGGTATATTTCTCATTGACAACAACACTAGAGGCAATGCGTCCGGCCATTTCAGATTTGTGACAGCGCACATTTAGGCAATTCTTGATTTCAGAGCACCATTCATTTGCTCTACGAGTCCTGAAGCCTCTTGACGATAGCTGCAGTGGAGCTTCTCTTCAATGTTCAGTGCTGCACATAAGAGCTTAATCACTTTGTTATTGAAGTGCGTTCCCCTATCTGATTCTGAAGAGATCGGAAATCCGAACCTTGGTATCAACTCTCTAAGTAGCAACTTTGCATCTGTAAGACTATAATTTCTGCGTGTGAGGTATGATTTAATCTAATGACTAAACATACACACAATCACCAGCACGTACTTCAATCCACCACATGCAGACATCTCAATGAAATCCAATTGCATTCTGCTGAATGGTCCACCTGCTCTTCCAGTGTGGCACAGATTCACTACTGTCCCTTTTACCACGTTTAACTGCTGACAGATCAAACATCTGTGACACACTGCTTCAGCTGCTTGCCTAAATTTTGGATTGAACCAATCAACTTTGAACAGCCTAATCATGGCATCTCTTCCAATGTGTGCCTGACCATGGTAATACCGAGCCATCTGAGTCAGCAGACAATTTGGCAATACCATCTGACCCTCAGATACCCAGATCTCATCTGGTCTCTGTACACACTTCAGCTTTGCCCACAGCTTTTTCTCTTCCTTGTCTGCATTTTCTTGCAATGTTTTCGATTCTTCTAGAGTATCGATTATTTTCAATGCAAAACTTGCACAACTGGTCTCTTCTTCTGGCATCAATTCCCACTTGTCTTTAAACGATATACAGTTCAGAGCACAAAACCTTGCAACCTGATCTGCATACCCATTTCCCAAGGAAATGTGATCTTGCGTTTTTTGATGTGCACTGCATTTTACCACAGCAATCTCCTCTGGCATTTGGATCGCACACAGTAATTCTTTTATCTTGTCACCATTTCGTACTGGGGTTCCACTGGAGGTCATGAAACCTCTTTGCGACCACAATTGACCAAAATCATGAACAATTCCAAATCTGTACTGACTATCAATGTATATTGTCACTCGCAGAATGGTAGAGACATAACAAGCTCTGGTAAGAGCCACCTGTTCTGCTACTTGTGCTGAATATACATCATCTCTAAGACATGAACCATCAACAAAGACAATTTGGTAAATTTCATCTAACCGAGTATCTCTGATATCAGGTCTAGGCTTTGTACATAGCTCAGTTACGTCAAGACAATCATGTTCTATATCCTCCTCCTTTTCAATTTCAACAGTATCACTTGGCAATAATGTTGCTGGATTTAACACTGTACATCTTTTCAAAGTTACATTTGGAGCTCCCAATATGCTCGTCTCATACCTTGTCAGTCTTGCCCCCGTCAAATGTTGTGTTTTCATTCTTGTAAGTAAAATCTCAACAGAATGTGGTACCATTACCGTCACTGGGTATCCCATAACCACCACTTCACATTGGGAAAGACTTTGAACAACTGCGGCTACTGCTCGCGGACAACCTGGTAAAGCTGCTGCAACCGGGTCCAAGGTAGCTGAAACATAAGCTACTTGGCAATAAGCACCTCCATGGACCTGTGTCAAAACAGATAAAGAACAAGCATCACGTTCATGACAAAACAGTGTGAAAGGCTTTCTGTAATCTGGCATTCCTAACGCTGGAGCTCTGCACAAACTCTCCCTCAATTGAGTGAAAGCTCTCATCTGATCCTCATCTAGGCTAATGGGATCTGTAACTCCTTTGTGTGTCAACTGCTGGGGGGGTTTTGCTATCTCAGCAAAATTCGTAATCCATTGTCTACAGTACCCTACCATTCCCAGAAACATGCGCACATCTTTCTGGGAAGTCGGGGGACTTCTTTGCAAAATCATTGTAATCCTTTCTCAGGAAAATCTTCTCAGCCCTTTCTCAATTTGATGACCCAAGTGTTTGACAGACTTCTGGCAATACTGCAATTTCGCAGGTGAGAACTTATGTCCAAACTCTCCCAAATGATTCAACAGAGCAATCGAGTTGTGGTTACACTCGTCCCTTGTTCTGGATGGAATCAATAAGTCATTAATGTACTGCACAAGAGTCGATTGGCAGGGTAATTCCAATGACTCCAAATTCTTCTTTAGAATCTGATTGAACAAAGATGGTGACTCCGTATACCCTTGTGGAAGCCTGCACCAGCTGTAGACTTTATCTAGGAATTTGAAACTGAAAAGAAACTGACTATCCTCATGAAGTGGCACCGAAAAGAAAGCTTGTGACAAGTCAAACACCGTGAACCACTCTGCCTCACAAGGAATCTGAAACAGTATCACTGCTGGATTGGGTACAATCGGACAGCACTTAACCACCATGTCATTCACTTTTTGCAGGTCCTGCACAACCCGTACCTTCCCACAGGGCTTTTTCAGTCCCATTATCGGTGATTTACATGGGCTGCTCAACACTTCCCTTAGAACTCCCTGTTTTAGGAAATCTCCAATTATCTGCGCCGCTTTCATCATCACATCCTGTGCCATGTTATACTGTGGAAGTTTCTGAAACTCAAAATTTGGCTTCAAAGTGATTTTAATAGGTTCCACTCCTTTGATCAATCCCACTTCCTTTCCTGTCAGATCCGAAACCTTCTCCTTTACAGTTCCCTACAGGTCTGCATGCATCTCTTTTATAGTGAACATTAGAAAAATTTCAATCAATGGGTATTCTTCATAAACATTATTGAGTACCATGGCTGATGTCTGTTCCTCCTCACCATCACTATTTGTTTGGACTTCTATCCCTGCATCTGCGCAATTTATGGAACATTTGGTCTTGCACAACAAATCTCTACCTAACAAGGACACAGGACTTGAGTCACACACCACAAATCTATGCAGTCCCAAATAATTTCCATTTTCAACTTGCACTGGTTCTGTGGTAGGGTTTGTTAACTGCCTATTCTCCACTCCCACGACCTGAACTGTCCTGCCAGAAAGGAGTAAATTTGGTACTTCCACACTCCTCACTGTGGACCGCGTGGCTCCAGTGTCAACCAAGAACGAGACCTTCTGTTCCATTACTTTTCCCTTCACAAAAGGTCCTCTCTGATCTACTTCTAGGGACGAGGCAAAAGAACACAAGCTCCCTCATCCGAACTGTCACTCATCCATTCTTCGTTTATTTCATCCTCACTGTGAAATGGGAACTGGTGTACTGTATTGTTGCTATTGTCTGGTCTCTGACCTGTGACCTGTTGAGTAAGCATAACTTGTTGCGGCTCCATCAGTGCTTGGGGTATGTGCATTTGCTGTCTAGGCACCATAGAAACCTGCTGCTGTACTGGTGTTAAAGAAGTAAATTGTGCTTGAGGCACCTGCAACTGTTGTACAGGCAAGAAATTCTGACCTCGATTTTGAGCATTCAGAACTATGCCCCTCATTCTTGGGACCCTTACAGTTTGAGCTGCACCGACATCACTTTGCTGAACCATTCCTTCCTGCATCATCAATGGGCACTCCCGCTTCCAGTGTCCCACGTTTCCACACAAATGACATGGCAACATCATTTTCATGCCCTGCATGTCATTCTGAGCAACCACAGTGCTTAGATTCGGACCACGCATCATATCTATCCCGCGTCCTCTACCCCTCACTTGAGGTTGAAACATGACAGCTCTCTGTTGCAGCAGCATCGGCGGCACTAAAGCTCCTTGTACTAGAGATTGTGCTGCCTTAATCTGCATTACCATTGCCTTTTCTTTCAACTTCTTTTGTTTCAATGCAATCTCATCACTACAATATTTAGCATACTGCAGCACCTCATCAATCGGCTTTGCCTGCCAGCAAATCAAATGATTCTTAATCATCTGCCCTACTTCAGGTCTCAACCCTTCAACAAATCTAAACACGAAATTAAACTTGTCTTTTGGTTCGACCGCTTCCTTACCACTGTACTCCTTGATGGCCTTTAACAACCTTTCATAGTAAGTATGTATTGATTCTTTAGTATCCTGGACTGTCCTGTCAATCTTCTGCCAATCAATATTTTTAGGAGAAATCATAGTTTTCAGGAACTCAATCACCTTATAATAATTTTTCATTACCTGAGGTGATGGTGCGCCTGTAATCTTGTTCCTTTCAGGTTCACTCGTTGGCCAGTCTACTGCCCTCGTACACTCAACCCATAAGTCGGCTGGAACAACTATCTCGAATAAGGTATTCAAGTCTTCTCACAAACACTTAGAGAGTTTCACGAACCTCTCAGTCTGCTAATACCATTCAACTGGCTTCTCTCTCAATCTGGGATAATCGTTTGTAAAAGACAATGGGGGTCATTACAACCCTGGCGGACGGTGTTAAAGCTGCGGTAATATCGCAAACAGTGCAGCGGATAAAAAAATGGAATTATGACCCTGGCGGAAACAGCCAAAAAAGACAGCCACTTTAACACACTGACCGCCACGGCGGTACAGACAAGCAGCGTGGCGGTCACCACCAACAGACAGGCGGAACCCAATGTACCACCCATAGTATTACAACCCGCCAATCCGCCACTTTTTCCGGGGCAGATTCACCGTGGATAAAAACACGGCGGAAACAGCTTTTGCAATGGGAAAACGCTCACCTCAACACATCCCACGAGGAACGAGGACTCCATGGACCCGGAACTTCAAATACTCCTTGCCCTTGTGTTTCTGCTCCTCTACGACCAACATCTACGTAGGCGCCAAAGACAACGGTGAGTACTGCACCTACAACATGGGGGAGGGGGAGGCAAAAGTTAGGGGGACACCCACCAAACACCCCCACCCCCAACCTCGCATAATAGAACATACACACCAATGCATTCACAAAAATCACAGGGACAACCCACAACCCCCCTGGAAGAATGAAAAGACAAAGCGAAATTCGGTCAAACATTGTAATGTGGCATAATACATGTCATACAAAAATATACAGAGATATATATGAAAATCAGTCATAAATATATACATTACGAGAAGTAATGTCCGTGCACCAACAGTCCAAAAATGCATGGGCGAGGCCCACAAAGGATACCTGACCACAATCGGAGAGAACACTGCCGGGCCATCAGATAGAAATACTACAGGCACCTCAGGGGGAAGGGAAGGGGGGGGGGGGCACCTCAGCCGGATGACTGCAAAGCCAGATCAACGATGGGGCTCCATGCCCATTGATGTATCCTGGGGAGTGCAAAGCCACAGTCTCTCAAGTCTCTACAGTGGGTGGCTTGCCCACTGTGCCATCCTGGGAAATGCCAAGCCACAGTCTCTCAAGTCTCTACAGTGGGTGGCTTGCTCACTGTGCCATCCTAGGGAGTGCAAAGCCACAGTCTCTCAAGTAGATGCAGGTCTCCACTGGTTCTGGAGGGGGACTGGTGCCCAGACTGGATGAGTCTCCCCGTTAAAGTACCTGTCCTGTCACTGTCCCAGCTGCACATGGGATAACGATGCCTGATGTGGCTGTCTATTCATTCCTACCCGGTGCTTGCCCTGTTCAGCGGTCTTCACCATGGCGGTCTTTGCTCTGTTCAGCGGTGCTTTGCCATGGCGGTCGTTGCCCTGTTCAGCGGTGCTTTGCCATGGCGGTCTTTGCCCTGTTCAGCGGTGCTCCATGGCGGTCGTTGCCCTGTTCAGCGGTGCTTTGCCATGGCGGTCGTTGCCCTGTTCAGCGGTGCTTTGCCATGGTGGTCTTTGCCCTGTTCAGTGGTGCTTTGCCATGGCGGTCGTTGCCCTGTTCAGCGGTGCTTTGCCACGGGGGTATTTGCCCTGTTCAGCGGTGCTTTGCCATGGCGGTCGTTGCCCTGTTCAGCGGTGCTTTGCCATGACGGTTCTGGACTGTTCAGCGGTGCTTTGCCTTGGCGGTTATGGACTGTTCAGCAGTGCCTTGCCATGGCGGTTCTGTACTGTTCAGCGCTGCTTTGCCATGGCGGTTCTGGACTGTTCAGCGGTGCTTTGCCATGGCGGTCGTTGCCCTGTTCAGCGGTGCTTTGCCATGGCGGTCTCTGGACTGTTCAGCGGTGCTTTGACATGGCGGTTCTGGTACGGACATTGGTGTGTGGCATGACGTTCCCTACACTGGGCATTGGTGTGTGGCATGACGTTCCATCATAGCCCACCTGGGCTGTGGCAGCCGGGGCCCTCCTGGGCAATGGCTCCGGCGGTGGTCTCTGGACCAGTGACGATACTTGGGCCCTCCTGGGCAATGACTCTGGCGGTGGTCTCTGGACCAGTGACAATACTTGGGCCCTCCTGGGCTGTGACTCCGGCGGTGGTCTCTGGACCAGTGATGATACTTGGGCCCTCCTGGACTGTGACTCCGGCGGTGGTCTCCTGACCAGTGACGATACTTGGGCCCTCCTGGGCTGTGACTCCGGCGGTGGTCTCCTGACCAGTGACAATACTTGGGCCCTCCTGGGGAATGACTCCAGCGGTGGTCTCCTGACCAGTGACGATACTTGGGCCCTCCTGGGCTGTGACTCCGGCGGTGGTCTCTGGACCAGTGACGATACTTGGGCCCTCCTGGGCTGTGACTCCGGCGGTGGTCTCTGGACCAGTGACGATACTTGGGCCCTCCTGGGCAATGACTCTGGCGGTGGTCTCTGGACCAGTGACGATACTTGGGCCCTCCCGGGCACTGACTCTGGCGGTGGTCTCTGGACCAGTGACGATACTTGGGCCCTCCTGGGCTGTGACTCTGGCGGTGGTCTCTGGACCAGTGACGACGGTGCTGGCAGTTGTGTCTCGACCACCGGAAATGATGGCGCACTTCTCCGCCGTGACACTCACAACAGACTGGGCAGACTTCCTCTGGCCCTTCACCACCTTTGGGGGAGTCACAGCTGACTCTCCAATCCCCTTGGAACCCATGTGAGTTGTTTTCCCACCAGGAGTCTTCACACGGTCCCGTCGTCCACTCTCCAGTTTTAGAGCCTTTACAGGGGGTGGGCTGCCAGTGCCTTGGCTCCGGGTCATACTGCCTGCCCTGGTGGCCGGTGCACTCCACAAACCTTGAACAGGCACCACTGGTATTGGAGGCTTTTTGGCTGAGGCACTACGACGGGACTGATGAATTGGAGGGGGGGGGGTGGGGGCAAAAAGGTCAACTTTACAGAGGGACAGTTTCTGACGAACACTGGGATGGGTAGTTGGAGGGGGTCTGGGAGTGGAGGAAGAGGAGGTGGTTGTCGGAGGTGTCACTTTAGGTGTTTTGGGTGCAGGTGCAGGTACTGGAGGCTGTCGTGAGGTGGATGGATGTTGGGTGAGTGATTGCCGGCGTTTGTGTACTTTGGGAGGGGGCGTCACAGACACACTGGGAGAGGACACAGGGGACGTGTAAATGGCAGTGGAGGTGGTGAGTGCAGGTGAGCGACTTGTGGTGCTGGGTGTCCTTGTGCGATTCATGGTGCCTGTAGATGTGGTGCATGCAGGTGTGTGTGTAGACGAGACTGGGAGGGAGGAGGGAGAAGAGGAGGAGGGGGACACAGTGGAGGCAGTGGATGTTGCTGTGTCTGTACGTGGGTGAGGCTTGCGTGAGTGCCTGTGGGTTGTGTGGTGCCTATGTTTGCTTGAGCTACCTGTGTGTGCTGACTTGTGTGCATGCTGGTCTATAGGTGTGCTTGGGATGGGCTGGGGTACAGGAGATTGGGTCTGGGTGGAGGAGGTTGGAGGGGGAGGCTAGACACAGGGACAATGGCTGCCAGCAGTGCTGAGGCCAGAGATTGCAGGGTTCGCTGAAGGACAGCCTGACCAGAATGAATGCCCTCCAGGAATGCATTACCGTGTTGCAACTCTCGTTCTACACCCTGGATGGCATTCACAATGGTAGACTGCCCAACAGTGAGTGACCTGAGGAGGTCAATGGCCTCCTCACTGAGGGCAGCAGGGGTGACTGGGGCAGGGCCTGAGGTGCCTGGGGCGAAGGTGATGCCCACCCTCCGGGGTGAGCGGGCACGGGGTGAACGCTGAGGGGCTGCTGGGAGGGCGGTGCTGGTAGGGGAGGTGGCGGCTGTACCTGTAGAAGTGGGGCGCACAGATGGTGCCGCCACCACAAGGGAGCCCCCATCGGCAGACGAGTCCGTGTCGCTGGTTGGTGATCCGGTGACCGACGTGAAGCTCCCCTCGCCCTCCGTCCCACTGGTGCATTCTGAGTCCATGGTGTGGCCCTCAATGGCCATGTGGGATGCAGCTCCCTCGTGCTCCGGTGCCACTGTACCTCCGCCTGATGATGCTGATGTACAAAAGGACAGTGAGAGCAGAAAAAGGGGGGGAGACAATAGAAAGAGAGTTTTAGTGCATGGCATACCCCTACCGTTGGCGGACAAGACAGACACAGCAGCCCCCTGCATTACGCCGTGCTCCTGCCCTCTGCACATGCAATTTCTGGAATATGGCCTACATGGCAAGGGTGGACATCTGCGCACATGGATGCCACAGGGGCAACTATACCTCGACTTGGCACTCTGCTGAGGTGGGGTAGAGTGCCACATGGGCTACATTACGGAGGGGCCTTGCCTACCGAACTCGCCCTGGCCTAGGGACACCCACAGCCCACCTCCCCCACCCAGACCCCTCTACTGCGCGCAAAGTCCACAGATTGAGGTTGTACTCACCCCCTTGTGTCTGCTGTGAGGCCCTCAAGCGCCCATCCAACTCCGGGTAGGCCACTGCCAGGATCCAGAACATCAGGGGAGTCATGGTGCGACGGGCACCCCTTCCACGTTGGGAAGCCATCCCCAGCTGAGCCTCCACCGTCTTCTTGCTGCAGCGGCAAATGTCCTCCCATCTCTTAAGGCAGTGGGTGCCCGGTCTCTGGTGGGCCCCCAGGGTCCGGACCTCCTTGGCGATGGCACGCCAAATGTCCCTCTTCTGGTGGGCACTGACCTACATGACATGCACAAGGAAAGAGGAACAGTCATTACCAACTGCACCGTCGTTGTGAGTGGCCCCCTCCCTACTCTGGCCATGTAGCCCATTCATTCCCATGCATTAATGTTCTATGAACTCTGCCCCCTTCCCTCTTCCAACCAGCCCTGTCCACCCAGGCCTAGCCCATACAGTGTGCTCCCTGTGTACTAACCTGTTGGTCTGGAGGACCGTAGAGTAGCGTGTACTGGGGAGGACCCCGTCTACCAGTTTCTCCAACTCCTGTGCAGTGAAGGCAGGGGCCCTTTCCCCAGACGCAGCAGCCATCGTCGCTTCCAGACCGAGGTCACAGCAGCACTTGCAGTGTTGGTCCTCTCCTGTCGAAGGTCATGTATCTAGTGATTGAACAGATAGAAAATGGCGGTGATGTCTGCGGTGGTGCGCATCATCACCGCCGGCGCACCTGTTCATTGGCTCCTGGGACCCATAGGGTCCAATGTTAACCAATGCAGCATTGCGCCGCGGTCTACGACCACCTACTGCGACAGTGTGCAACGCCAGCGCAGTTACCCCACAATCCCATTGTCCCAGTTTAAAGGTCAGGCAGCCGCCATTTCAGGGGCCCACATGGCTTAATTTACCTGTGCATCACACATAGCTAGGCCTACACTCAACACACATACAGGAAGGGTTTTGTGAGTGGTGTAGTCTTGTGTGTAATTGTGGGTACATACCTGGAGAAATTATGACTGATTCGTCGCTGTTGTCCTTCGTAGGCACCGTCAGCTGGGACAGTTGAGAAGATTGCCGAATCCTCCGGTGTACCGACCGCTGGTGGACCTGTTGACAATGGAAGAGCGACATGTCATCGTCACCTACCAGTTTGACCGTGCCACAATCCAGGAACTATATACCCAGTTGGAGCCAGACCTGACGTCACCAATCCGCCATCCGACTGGAATCCCCCCTGACGTGAAGGTGCTGTCAGTGATCCATTTCCTTGCTAGTGGGTCTTTTCAGACAACAGTGGCCATGGCATCAGGGATGTCCCAGCCTATGTTTTCCAACGTGTTGTCCAGAGTGCTGTCTGCCCTGCTGAAACACGTAAGGAGATACATCATTTTCCCTGAGGTGGCAGATTTGCCTACAGTGAAAGGTGACTTCTATGCCCTTGAACATATCCCCAGCGTCATAGGTGCCATTGAAGGGACCCATGTAGCTCTGGTCCCCCCCCCCCACAGGAGTGAACAGGTGTACAGGAACAGGAAGAGTTATCATTCAATGAATGTCCAGATGGTATGTTTGGCAGACCAGAACATCTCCCAGGTAAATGCTATGTTCCCTGGCTCAGTGCATGACGCCTACATCCTGCGGAATAGCAGCATCCCTGATATGATGGGTCAACTCCAGAGGCACCGTGTATGGCTATTAGGAGACTCTGGTTACCCCAACCTGTCCTGGCTATTGACCCCAGTGAGGAATCCCAGGACCAGGGCAGAGGAACGGTACAATGAGGCCCATGGGCGGACTAGGAGGGTAATCGAACGCACCTTCGGCCTCCTGAAGGCCAGGTTCAGGTGCCTCCATATGACAGGTGGATCCCTATTCTACTCACCGAAGAAGGTGTGTGACATCATCATCGCCTGCTCCAGGCTTCATAATCTGGCTTTGCGACGCCAGGTGCCTTTTCTGCAGGAGGATGATCCAGATGACGGTGTTGTAGCAGCTGTGGAGCCTGTGGAGCCTGTGGACAGTGATGAGGAGGGAGCTGAGGAAGAAGACCACGACAACAGGGAGTCAGTCATACAGCAATATTTCCAGTGACACTCAGGTGAGAACATTTTCATGTTTGACATTACATTAACTTTCGCAGGTCTACCTCTATCCTGTCTGTCGGTTTCAACCACTATTTGGTAACTGAGTTGTACCTTTCGATTACTGTTTCACAGGTGTGGTTACCAATGTGTCATCTGCTTGCATCCTTCAAGTACTTGTGATGTGTGACATAGGTATGTTAGCTTTACAATGGGAACTGCATTATCACACTGTCATTGCTAATACACATTTTCAAAATCACAGACTGACTCCAGATTGTTTTGTGTTTCAAGGGTGTTTATTGAAGTGCTAATTATTGGAGGGGGTGGTAAAATGGTGATGGGTGATGGTGGAGGAATGTCCATGGCAGAGTCCAGTCTATTAGTCTCACAGGTGCACTGCCCATCTGGGCATAGGAAGTGGAGCTGGGGCTGTTTAAGTATGGACAGGGTAACAAGGTGGGACAGTGGGAGGACAATCAGGGTGGTCTCATTTCCTGGCGGGGGTCTTGCCATCTTGCTCAGTCCTGTTCCAGGATCTCAGAGACCGCTTGCGTGGTGGTTGTCCGTCTGCAGGGGGTGGGGTGCTGGTGTGGTGGTCCTGTGGCGGGGCGTCCTGTCCACTAGCACCGGCGGAGGTGGTGGGCAGTTCATCGCCCTGGCTAGTGTCAGGGGCCCCTTGGAGTGCCACGGTGTCCCTCAAGGTCTGCTGTATGTCCTTCAGCACCCCTACGACGGTGCCCAGGGTAGAGCTGATGGTCCTGAGCTCCTCCCTGAACCCCAAATACTGTTCCTCCTGCAGGCGCAGGGTCTCCTGCAACTTGTCCAGGAGCGTCGCCATCGTCTACTGGGAGTGGTGGTATGCTCCCATGATGGAGGATAGGGCCTCGTGGAGAGTGGGTTCCCTAGGCCTGTCCGCCCCCTGTCGCACAGCAGCCCTCCCAGTTCCCCTGTGTTCCTGTGCCTCCGTCCCCTGGACCGTGTGCCCACTACCACTGCCCCCAGGTCCCTGTTGTTGTTGGGGTGGTGGGTTAGCCTGGGTTCCCTGTAGTGGTGGACACACCGCTGATTGACCTGTCCTGGGTAGGGAGGTTTGGGCCCGCTTGGTGGGTGCTGTGCTGGTGTTACCAGAGGGTGGAAGGTCGGTGTTGGGCTGTGCCTGTGCAAGGGGAACCGACTGTCCCGAGGCCCACGATGGTCCGGGCTGGTCATCAGGATCCAGTAGGGCAGAGCTGCTATCGTCACTGTGGGCCTCTTCTGGGGGTGGAGTGGTGTTGTCTGGACCCTCCTGTGTGGTGACGGTCCTTCGGGTTCCTGCAGGGGCATAAGAGCATGATTATTGCATGTGTGTGTGTAATGGTGTGTAATGGGTGGGTGAGCGTGTACCTCAGTGCAAGCATTCCTGTGTGGGAGCTTGTGTGATGGTGGTTGAGGGGGGTGTTCTGGGTATGTGCAGTGGGCATGCTTTAGTGCTGGGTGTCCATGCTTAGTTCTGTCATGCAGGGCTGAGTGTTGGGATATGTGGTTTGTGTTATTAGTACATTAGTGAGGAGTTGGAGTGATAGGGTAGGGTGTGAGGGTGGCGGTGTGTGATAGCATGCAGGTAGGGTGGGGGATATGATAGTTAAGATTTGACTTACCAGTGTCCCATCCTCCACCGACTCCTTCGAGGCCCTCAGGATGCATGATGGTCAAGACATGCTCCTTCCATGTTGTTAGTTGTGGAGGAGGAGGTGGGAGTCCGCCGCCAGTCCGCTGAACCGCGATGTTGTGCCTGGAGACCGTTGAACGCACCTTCTCCCGTAGGTCGTTCCACCTCTTCCTGATGTCCTCCCTATTTCTTGGGTGCTGTCCCACTGCGTTGACCCTGTCCACGATTCTTCGCCATAGCTCCATCTTCCTGGCTATTGATGTGTGCTGTACCTGTGAGCCAAAAAGCTGTGGCTCTACCCGTAGGATTTCCTCCACCATGACCCTGAGCTCCTCCTCGGAGAAGCGGGGGTGTCTTTGGCGTGACATGGGGTGGTGTGTGTGATGTGTGGGGCGGTGTGAGTGTTGATGTGTGTGGTGATGTGTAGTGGTGTGGGGTGTTTTGTGCGTGGATGTGGGTTGGGTGATGGTGTTGTATGCCTCTGTATGGTGGTGTTGTCTTGGCTGTGCAGTCTCACTGGCCTTCGTCTCTAATTTGTAGTCGTAGGGGTTTGTGGGTTATGTGGGTGTGTGTTTTATATTGTGTTGGGTGTGTGGGAGTGGTGTTTGTATGTGTGTCAGGTGTGTGTATTTTGAATTGTCCAATGTGGCGGTGTTTTGGAGATGTGTGTGTATTTTGAGTGTGGCGGTGTGTACCGCCAATGGAATACCGCGGTTGAAAGACCGCCGCATGGATTTGTGGGTCGTAATAGCATGGGCGTGTTTCTGTTGGCGTGGAGGTGGAGGTTTTATTTTCGCCAGTTTATCACTGACCTTTGGTGTGGCGGTGTTGTGTGGGTGTCTGAATTTCGGCGGATTCCGAGATGTGGGTCATCATAGCTGTGGCGGGATTCCGCGGCCGAGGTGGTGTATTGGCGGTCTTCTGCAAGGCGGTAAGCGCATTTTATCGCCAATGTTGTAATGACCCCCAATATGTCACTTCTGTGCCATGGGACATGAACAAACTGACCCCCTGGAATATCTCTCATCTGAAGCATTTGAACTGATTTCCCTTTCTCAGCTCCCTCTGCTTCTTCTTGGGAATCTCGTTTTCGTTTCTCTTTTTTCCTTGCCCCTCTGCCTTCCCACTTCTCTAATGCTCCCCACATTTGCGCACTCTGCAGCAAGTCCCTCAAATGTGCCTTCATTCCAGCTGTTCTCATGTGTTCAAAATCCTTTGCCTCAAAATCTAATCTGTAACTTCGTCTCAAATGCTTTGTTGTTTTAAGATCAATGTCATGCTTCTCTGCCACTTCCGATAATTTCTGGTGTATTTTCCCTACCTCTTTTGTGATCCTTGGACATAAATACCTCAGCTCTTCTTCAGTGTAGGATTCTAACCTATTCAGTCCCATTGTTCCCTCGACAAACTGATTTGCCTCGATATTTAATCCCACTCGGTTCAGCTGATCTTCCACTTTTGATGCATTTTGCGAAGAATTTAAACTATCCAGCCAACTAGTTAACTGCTGAGCTGTTAATCCTTGCAAAGAGATATTATTCACATTCGGGACTGGCAGCTGCTCTGCCACTGTACCCGAGGCTTGCGGTTTTAGGAGTCTTAAGCTCTGATTTGCATTAGAGAAGTTTACCGCATCCGGCAATGTTACAAGAGGACTAAAACCCATAGAAGATCTAAGCTCACCATGACCCTGTCCTGCAGATGGTGTCAATTGCATTGAATGTCCCGCTCCCCTTCCCACCAAACTCTGCGACATCTCAGTCTTGTTCCTCTACTTCCATTTTCTTCTGCGCATATAAAGGTAAAGCTGGACCAACAGAATTGGTAGCGATATTGCATCCGGAGCTGCCCTAGCACCTGCACCCTGTGTGAGTGGTACTCCCATTGCCTGATTCATAACTGGTGTACGTTCCACCAAAGTCCCTGTCAACGGGGTAAACTTCGTCATAACTTGCATCTGTGCTGGGGGTAATAACATTGGTGTCAGGTCTGTCTGAACCAACTTTGACTTTGGAGGCACCTGCTCCCTCGGCACTACGATATTTGAAACAGTCTCAAGAACTGGCAAGTCTGGATAAACTCTTGGTACTGAAGGTGTATGTACCTGCGTCTGAGCTACAGCACTGGTTCCTGTGACAGGTGTACTCTGTACTGCCCCTGTCAATTGTCCTTCTTCTGCTTGTACAGCTCCTGCAGCTCCCTGGGATGTTCCAGGAGTAGCAGGAGGGGATGTAGCACTAGTTCCCGGCCCCCCTGCATAAGTCATCATAGGTGGAGGTCTATCTCTCAGCAACTGCATAGTGAGATCCTCAACATCAGAATCATCATTGTCCACATAAGACTTCTTCCTTTTCTTTTTTCCCTCACTCTCCTCTTCCTTGGCACTATCCCCTTTATCTGAGTCATCACCCTCTTTGATTGCTGGAAACATCTTAATCTCTTTCATAGTCGCCATCCTCCATCTCTTCGGCTCCCAATCCCATCTAGCTTCCGCTGGTGATATTTCTACCTCCTTCATCCTTCTATTGAACTTCAGCTCTTGCTGCTGTCTGGCCACTAGCTCCCAGACTGCTAAAGCCTCAAACTGTGCCGGTCTCGGTAACAGATTCATGTCATACAATGATAATCGCAACTGGTCCAAAATACTTAAGTTAAATGTTCAATGCTCCGGAAAAGCTAACGTCCCTTGATTCTTAGTCAATTTACTCCATTGCTTCAACCAAAGACTCAAAACTATGCCTTTCTCTGTCATCACAAGATGCGCCGGAGTATCCTCCCGGGGGGTTGGCTCCCCTATTGACGCTTTAATGTAAGAATCGCATCTCATTGCATTCTTAAATGCCTTGAAAAACTTCATTTTGCCTGTTTTGTTTATTATGTGTAGTACTAATTCAGCAAATGAAATGACTTTTACTCCTGAGATACCCTTCACCCATTTGCTCCACCAATTGCCTCTTACTGACGGATGCCAATCCGGTCGCGGCTCTTCTCACTAACCAACCTATACCAGCGCGGCACACACTGACGTCACACTGACAGAGTCTTGCGGCTTGCCCTCCTCAATTCAATTTATCTCAACTAATGCAATTTATTGCGAACGCCTTCACCAAATAATAACTAAAACAAACTTGCTGGTTTACTACAGGAAGGAACACAATTGCTTCAGGGACCTTACGGATTTTCACTAATGGCTCTTTAGCTATTCCTCATTCTCAGTCCCCTACATTCGCAAGCAAAATTTGACCTGCAAATTCCACTCTCAACTGATAAATGGGTCTGTTCTGGTGCACATAGGACTCGCCAAATCTCAGTCAAAGCTTCTTTTATTCAACAAACATGCACTCCGGCTTGTTGACCACGCCCGATCAACCTACTAAACCAGACAGATTACAACATAAAACCAAGTGTCTCCTACACTTGTCAATCTACTCAGGAGTCTTAGACCACGCAGGGTCTGCACATCACCAACAACCACGTGGACAGTTTTGAGCACAAAGTGCCAAACACGTGAAGTTCAACGACTTTCCTACTCTCACACTTTGGAGTACGCACAGTCCCACTAGCCCTTCACTGGAGTACGCAGACTCCCTACTTTTACCTCACATGCATCACAATTCACCTGCGATTTGCTGAAGCTTGTGCAAGCGCAACCTATGAATATCATTCTATCCCAAAATACATCGAAAACATACCCAATCTTACCAACGGGATCCAGGATCTGGGAAAGTCATTTCTGGGTTTAAGGGGACATCATCTTTGCTACCATTGCCATTTCAGAAAAACAAAATTCATAAAAAAGTTAAACAATTGTACCTAATTTAAACTACTACCATACCACTAATCACCACTTAACTAGTTCACCAAGGAAACTAACCATCAAACTGCTACCAAAACTGTTAGCGCGCCTAGTCCTTATTAAGTAAACTTACAAGAGGACGCATATAGGTCGATAAACCTTTTGGATCACGTGGAGTATCCTAGTCAAGTGATAACCAATGGATCATCAATATACATTTCAATCAATAAGAACCGCCATGGAAAGCCCTATTTAATAAGAAAATACCATCACTCTTAAAAAGGTTAATCGTTTTTATTCCCTAATAGATACAATTCTAATCAAAACCTTTATTCAACTTTATTGTTAATCAAACTTTATTAACATCATAAGCAACTATTCACCAAGATTCATTGATATGCAAAAATTAGCATCAACATAAGTCAGCAAATTCTTTAACATTTTGAATAATTCACCAATGCAAGTCAGTCAGTCAACTGTCACCGTTAAGTCACACTTGTCAGCCTACCTAACTCGAATTAGCATCAGCATGTGGGTCTGCATGCAAAAACAATTTAGACAAAAATCATTACTTTGAAAAAATCTATCTAGAGAGAGAAAAACTATTTAAAACAGCGCAGTTGGTCCCTAGAAGAAAAAGCACACGTTAGTCAGCCACATTATTATAGCTACCTATCCAAGATAGATCAGCAACGAGTCAGTCTTCATCTCCAGGTCATGAGTCATCAGCAAGTATCAGGCTCACAGAGAGTAAGCCCAATTATCAGCACTTCGGACAGCGTCTCCTGACGTCCTCAACATTCGTCTCTCCGCTCTGATTTTCCTTCCCTTGTCATGACTTTTTATTAAGGTCTCTCAGTCCGTCCCACAAATTGCTAATTGGTCAACCTGATCAGGGGTTATGATTCTAACCTATAGTTTTTGTTTACCACTTGTTTGCGTTGGTTCAACCATCAAGTTCCATTAATGTGATTGGTCCTTCTGACGATGAGAACATCATCTGGCTCTTCAGGTAACAAAATTGTTCCCCACAGTCTTTTAGTCAGTGCCTCTATTGTTCAAGTCCTGGGAAAGCACGTTTAGCCTACGCTACACATAATTGTATCAATTTGTCCTCATCATTTTCCTGTCCTCTGGTACATTTGCAGAAATTTCTAGCAGAGTCCGACTGAACTCTGTGCAGTTCAAGGTCCTTTTCTCCAGTTCCAGTCCTCGGCAGCTCATCGCGTCTCCACGTTTAAGCAACCAAGGCCCAGCGCCGGCCAGGTCTCTAGTTTGGCTAAGTTAAGGATATGAAGTACCATAAAACGTAGGTTATACATTCAAATATGACATATTAGTACATAATTTTTAATATTTTTCATTATTTTAGCATTGTTAACACACATGGTGACCACTCCCCGTGGGCACATTTTACTCATACACTTTATTTTCAATTATTAGTTTCTTTTATCAATATTTCTCATTAGTATGTATACGCAAATCATTAGAAATTTCTCGTATTAGCATATCTGCTCCAAAACCTCCATCTCTTCCAGTGCTACAGTTGCTTGCGTTTGCTGAATGAGGGTACAGGATTTTGCCCTAGCACCAAAGGCCTTCCAGGCAGGTTACAGAGCAGCCTGCTCTTTTTTACTCAATAGTGGTCTTTGCTGACTGGAATGCAGTAACTTAGGAACTGAATGAAAGAGTGCTGTTTGGTTAATTTGGTAAATGCATTGAAGGTGTTGAAAAACATAAAGCCCTCCTTTTGAAAATATTTCACCTGTAGTTTAAAAGAGACGTCATTTTGAAGGAAAGACCTGGCTTTCAATTGTTTGGAACAGAGTGTAAGAAATACCACATTTAGGGCAAATGGGCATTTGAGAGCAGAAATACACACAGAGGTGCATTTCTTACTCTCGCACTCAGACATCTTTCCCATGCACCTACCTCACAAAAACAAACTTAAATCATCATCCATATGTCTTTGAATTAAGAACCATCACCTACAAATTAGACATTATGGCCCTCATTACAACCCTGGCGGTCGGTGCTAAAGCAGCGTTAATACCGCCAACAGGCCGGCGGAAAAAAAAAGGAATCACGACCATGGCAGAAACCGCCAACATAGATAGCCACTTTAACACTCCGACCGCCAAGGCGGTAGAAACAACCACCGCGGCGGTAACCGCCAACAGACAGGCGGAACACAATGTTCCATCCACTGTATTACAACACGCCTACCCGCCACCTTTTCCAGGGTGGTACCAACGCCATCAAAAGCACGTCTGAAACAGTACTTGAAACGGAAACCACTCACCTTTTGACACTTTACGAATGACCGGGACACCATGGAGCCCGAGTTACAGGTCCTGCCGCTGCTGGTCTACCTCCTCTTTTAACAGGAGCAGCAAAGACGCCGGTGACGACCACAGTGAGTACTGCACCTAGCACACAGGGAAGGGGGAGAGGGAAAAGAGAGTGACACACACGCAACACCCCCACCCCCACCCCCACCCTCACCCACAACACCATACACACAAATACATGTAGCAACATTACATATAAACCCCATCACCCCTGGGAAGAATGCAAGGACAAAATGAAATGACTGTAACAAGTGTAATCATTGAAATATCAGATAGGCCAGATTCAAATATCAGTATTTACAAGTATGTACACCAAATACACAATTCCGGATATTAATGAAATCATTGTCCTTGGATCAGTGTCCCAAAATGCATGGGTGAAGCCCACACAAGATACCTGACTCGAAACGGAGAGAACACTGCAGGGGAATCAGATGGAAAATAAATGTGCACCTCAGGGGGAGGGGGGCACCTCAGCCGGATGAACGGACGACGCCACTGCTCCACGAGGGGACTCCATGCCCACTGATTGGTCCTGGGGAGTGCAAAGCCACAGTCTCTCAAGTCTCTCCAGTGGGTAGATTGCCTACAGCTTTATCCTGGGGAGTGCAAAGTCACAGTCTCACAGGTCTCTTCAGTGGTTGGTTTGCCCACTGCTTTATCCTGGGGAGTGCAAAGCCACAGTGTCTCAAGTCTCTCCAGTGGGTGGTTTGCCCACTGCTTTATCCTGAGTGCAAAGCCACAGTCCCTCAAGTCTCTCCAGTGGGTGGGTTGCCCACTGCTTTATCCTGGGGAGTGCAAAGCCACAGTCTCAGAGGTGGATAACAGTCTCCACTGGTTCTGGAGGGGGCTTTGTGCTCAGAGTGCTTCATCCTTCCAAGGACTGAGGTAGGGGATGTGAATCTCCACTGGTTCTGGAGGGGACTTTGTGTCCAGAGTGCTTCATCCTGCCAAGGACTGAGGTAGTGGATGCAAATCTCCACTGGTTCTGGAGGGGGCTTTGTGCCCAGAGTGCTTCACATGCAGTGTGGCAGGTCCCATTCCCTCTCCTGGGTGTGTGTGTGAGATTGCCTGGGAACAGGTAGCATGATACTCCATGGAGGCAGAGACACACTCCACTCTGCTGCGACTTCGCCTGCCACATGCAGGTACAAACATTGCTGGGAGTCATGCCTCATGTATGCTGGGCAGGGTCCAGGACGTCTCCTGCAGCCTCGGATGGCTGGCCACTAGGGATGATTGCCATGTCAGCTGTGATGGCACTGTCTGAGCACGTCACGGGGCTAATGGCAGTGGTTGCGGCGGTGTCTGTGGTGGAGGTGCTGGCGGTGGTGCACGTGTCTGCACCTGTTGAGTGACAGACACCCTAAAACCGGTCCCAGGATGCTTGTTTCCGGTCCAGGGAGGACCTAGCCTGGCAGTTCGGGCTGGACTGTTCCCATGAGAAACAGGGTCAAGACTGATTTGCATATGGCTGGGTGTAAACTGGGGTGGCAGGTGAGCAAAAGAACGATGGATTAAACCCAGATCTGTGACTGGGGGTGAATGTTTGATTGGTTCCGCATTCCGTCCATCATTTGTGTTTTGCATTGCTTTTGCCGCCATAAGTGCGCCGGGTCTGCCCAGACGTGGGTCCCGTGCTCACTATGCCACTGGATTCAAGCTAGCCTGGCTGATGAAGGGTGAAACCCTGAAACTGGTCCCAGGATGCTTGTTTTCGGTCCAGGGAGGACCTGGCCTGGCAGTTCAGGCTGGACTGTTCCCATGAGGAACAGGGTCAAGACTGATTTGCACATGGCTGGGTCTAAACTGGGGTGGCATGGTGAGCAAAAGAACGATGGATTAAACCCAGATCTGTGACTGGGGGTGAATGTTTGATTAGTTCCGCATTCCGTCCATCATTTGTGTTTTGCTTTCCTGTTGAGGGACACAGCAGGACATCTCCTGTAGCCTCGGACGGCTCCCCACTGGGGATGATGCTGGGGACCGTTGCTGAGGCAGCAGACGTGCAGGAGGCAGTGCAGGTGGCGGTGTCCACCGCTGTACAGGTTGATGATCTGGTTGACAGAAGGAGTGACTCTGGTCCCTCAGCCGGCGCCTCCGTGCCCGGTCCTGCTCTTCGGCTTGTGTCCCTTCCCCACCTTTGATGTCGCTGCTGGTGCCTTGCCACTGTCCCCTTTTGGCTTGGAGGAGCCCTTGCTTGTTGGTAGGTGCGCCTTCTCCCTCCGGCATGTGGGCACCTTCTTCACCTTGGCAGGTGGCGGAATGGCCTGCTCCTTGGCCTCGCTAGGTGGCACACTGGCAGCCCTGATGGTTGCTTCCCGCGATGTGACTGGACTTGCTGAGACCACTGTGCTGGATGTTTTGGTGGCTGAGGTGCTGGGCTGGGACCTGGACAGCCTGGCCCTAGGGGAAGGACGGGGGTGGTGTAGGGAAGAGGTCAATGTTTGCGAGGAAGAGTTTCTTAGACACACTGGGACGGGAAGATAGAGGGGGTTTGGGAGTGGAGGAAGAGGTAGTGGTTGTAGGAGGTGTACATCTGCTGAATTTTGGTGAATATGCCTCGGCCGGAGGCTGTTGTTAAGGTGGATGGCTGTTGGGTGGATGTGTGCCTGCATTTGTGTACTTTGGCAGAAGGGTTCACAGACACACTGGGAGAGGACACAGGGGATGTGTGAATGGTAGTGGGGGTGGTGATTGCACGTGAGCGGTGTGTAGTGATGGGCGTGTTGGTGATGGAGATAGTGGATGAAGATGTAGTGCATGCAGGTGTGAGTGGAGACGAGACAGGGAGGGAGGAGGAGGACCTGGAGGAGGGGGACACAGTGGAGGCAGTGGATGTTGGTGTGTCTGCATGGGGATGGTGCTTGTGTGAGTGCTTGTGGGATGTGTGGTGCTTATGTTTGCCATGTCCACGCTTGTGTGTTGATGAGTGTGCATGCTGGTCTGATGGTGTTCTTTAGATAGGCTGAGGTACAGGGGATTGGGGCTGGGTAGAGGAAGTTGGAGGGGGGAGGCTGTACACAGGGACAATGGCTGCCATCAATGCTGAGGCCAGAGCCTGAAATGCTCTTTGTTGGGCCACCACGCCAGAATGAATGCCCTCCAGGTATGCATTTGTTTGCTGCAAATGCCTCTCAACACCCTGGATGGCATTCAAAATGGATGATTGCCCAACAGTGAGGGATCTCAGGAGGTCAATAGTCTCCTCACTGATGGCAGCAGGGTTGACTGGGGCAGGGCTTGAGGTGCCTGGGGCGAAGGAGATGCCCACCCTCCTAGGTGAGCGGGCACGGGAAACTTGATGAGGGGCTGCTGGGAGGGTGGTGCTGGTAGGGGGGTGGCCGCTGTACCTGTTGATGCGGTGGGCACAGAGGTGCCCGCTACCGCAAGGGAGCTCCCATCAGAGGAGGAGTCGCTGGTGTCTGTTCCTGGTCCCGTCGTGGAGCTCCCCTCGCCCTCCGTCCCACTCGTGCCTTCGGACTCCATTACTTCACCCTCCAGGGCCATGTGGAATGCAGCTCCCGCCTGCTCCAGTGCCACTGCTCCTCTGCCAGATGATGCTAATGCGCACAAGGACAGGGTGACAAAACAAAGTGGGGGGGAAGACAGAAGAGACACATGATCAATGCCTGCAACACCACTTCTGTTGGCGGACACAACACACAGGGAGCAGCCCTATGCACTAAGCCATGCACTGACAGGGAAGGTGAAAAGCACATGCCCATAGGGGACTCTGTCGAGAACCATTTAATGCACAGCTGGAAGCCACAGGAGCCTGACTAGGTGTAGAGGGCAAATACCACTTTTGGGGTTAGACTGGGAATGAGGCTGCAAATCAATGGATCTACCTTTGCGGCTTTTTCCCTGGCCTAGGGGAACCCACAGCCCACCTCCCCCTCCCAGATACCTTGTCAAGCGCACAGAGTCAGCTGACTGAGAGTGTACTCAACCCCTTGTGGCTGCTGTGATGCCCTCAAGCGCCCATCCAACTCCGGATATGCCACCGCCAGGATCCGGTACTTCAGAGGGGTCATGGTGTGATGGGCACCCCTTCCGCGTTGGGAGGCCATCCCTAGCTGGGCCTCTGCCGTCTTCTTGGTCCAGCGGCGCAGGTCCTCCCATCTTTTCTGGCAGTGGGTGCTCCGTCTATGGTAGACCCCCAGGGTCCGCACTTCCTTGGCGATGGCATGCCAAATACCCTTCTTCTGGTGGGCGCTGACCTAGCGGAAAAGGGAATACTCCCCCGTACATTTCTTCTCACACATTGGCCACAAACCTCCCACCCTGGCCCAGAAATACATACACACACCATCCACACATGCTGGCCTGTCACCCACCCCTGTCTCTTCCATCCACGACACTCCATACAATCATGTGCCATCCACCATGCACGCAGTTTACTCACCTGTTTGTCTGGAGGACTGTACAGGTGCGTGTACTGGGGAGGACCCCATCCACTAGTCTCTCCAACTCCTCCGAAGTGAAGACAGGGGCCCTTTCCCCAGACACTGTAGCCATTGTCGCTTCCAGACACAGGTCACAGCAGCACTTGCACTGTAGGTCCTCTCCTGTTCAAAGTCAGGTATCAAGTGAGTGAACAGATAGAAAATGGCGGTCACGTTCGTGGCGGTGCGTACCGTCACCGCCGCCGTACATCGCCATTGGCTCCTGGAACCCATAGGGCCCAATGATAACCAATGCTGAATTGCGCCGCGGTCTTAGACTGACTACCGCAACGGTGTACAACGCCAGCGCAGTTACCTCATTTCCCCTTGTCCCACCTTACAGGTCAGGCACCCGCCATTTCAGGGGGCCACATGGCAAGCCAACTAACTGCGTCACACCTATTTAGGCCAGGAATACGGACAGACAAAGGCACATAGAGAAAATTTTACGTTTGTGCTAAACAGCCTTGTGAAACCTATGTGGTGTATGACCCTCTGCTCACCGTTCTCCTCCATAGGGCACGTCGCTTGGGCAGGTGATGAGATGGCGGCATCCTCCGGTGTACAGACCCCTGATGGACCCGTAGACACTGGAAGACAGACACATAATGAGCACTTACAGACTTGATCGTGCATTCATCCAGGAACTGTGTGCCCAGTTGGAGCCAGACCTGATGTCAGCTATCCGCTATCCCACAGGAATACCGCCTCTAGTGCAGGTCCTGTCAGTACTCCATTTCCTGGCCAGTGGGTCTTTTCAAACAACAGTAGCCATGGCATCAGGGATGTCACAGCCAGTGTTCTCTAACGTGTTGTCCAGAGTGTTATCTGCCCTGCTGAAACACACGCACAGCTACATCGTTTTCCCTCAGGTGGAGGGTCTGCTGTTTGTTGCACAACCTGGCTTTGCAACGCCAGGTGCCTTTTCTGCAGGAGGATGGGCCTGATGGTGGTCTTGTGGCAGCTGTGGAGCCTGTGGACAGTGAAGAAGAGGAGGCAGAAGAAGAAGATGTAGACAACCGAAACAACATCATCATGCAATACTTCCAGTGAGACACAGGTAAGAGGTTGGAACTACTTCCCACATCTCATACTATTGTAGGACCTAGCATAAATCTGCCTTTTTACCTCTGTGTATGGACCCTGACTTGTCACTTTGACTTTCCATTTCACAGATCTGGGTCCCACTTTGTGCCCTCTGCTATGTTTGCTGCTGACCTACAACTGTGTAACATTGGTATGTGGACAGGTACATTGACATTGCTATATTTCAGAGATGTTGCAATTACACATTTGTGAAAGCACAGACTGACTCCAGATTGTTTTGTGATTCAAGGGCGTTTATTTCTGTGCTAATAAGTGGAGGGGGGTGTGCAATGGGCTGGGGTGATGGTGGAGGAATGTCCATGGCAGAGTCCAGTGTCTTGGTCTCACAGGTGCATTGTCCAATGGGGCATAGGAAGAGGAGCAATAGAAGTTTAAGATGGACAGGGTGACAAAGTGGGACAGAAGGGTGACATTCAGGAGGGTCTTATTTCCTGGCGGGGGTCTTGGCAATGTTCTCTGTCTTGTTCCTGGAACTCAGGGACCGTTTGCGGGGTGGTTCTCCTTCTGCAGGTGGTGGGGTGCTGGTGGCCTGTTGGTCCTGTGGCAGTGCCTCCTGTCCACTAGCGCCGGTGGAGGTGGAGGGCTGTTCATCATCCAGGCTAGTGTCAGGGGCCCGTTTGTGTGCCACTATGTCCCTCACGGTGTTGACAAGGTCTGCCACCACCCCTGCAATGGTGACCAGGGTGTTGTTGATGGACTTCAAGTCGTCCCTGATCCCAAAGTAGTGTTCCTTCTGCAGCCGCTGAGTCTCCTGAAACTAGGCCAGTACCATGCCCATGGTCTCCTGGGAATGGTGGTATGCTCCCATGATGTTGGAGAGTGCCTCGTGGAGTATTGGTTCCCTGGGCCTGTCCTCCCCTTGTCACACAGCAGTCCTCCCAGCTTCCCTGTTATCCTGTGCCTCTGTCCCCTGAACCATGCGCCCACTGCCACTGACCCCAGGTCCCTGATTTTCTTGGGTTGGTGGGTTTGCCTGGGTTCCCTGTAGTGGTGGACACACTGCTGATTGACGTGTCCTGGCGACAGAGGGATGGGCCCGCTGGGTGGGTGCTGTGGTGGTGTTTCCTGAGGGGGAAGGTTCTGTGGTGGCTTGTGACAGTGGCAGGGGAACCAACAGTCCGGTGGTCCCTGATGGGCCGGGCTGGTCATCTTGATCCAGGCGTGCAGAGCTGCTGTCATCACTGTGGGCCCTTTCTGTGGGGGGAGTGGATATGTCTGGCACCTCCTGTCCGGTGACGTTGGGTATGGGTCTTGTTGGGGTGTAAATGCATAGTTTTAGTATCTGTGTGTGCCATCTTGTGCATTGGGTGAGGTACCCTCTACTCCTGTGCTTGCATCATTGTGTTTGCCTTTTTGTGGTAGTTGGTTTGGGGTCTGTGTGGGTATCTGTACTGGACATGCTTTGGTGATGGTGGTCCATGCATAGGTGTTGCATGCAAGGCCTTGGTATTGGGATGTGTGGGTTGTGATAGTGGGACATATGTGAGATGATGGAGTGAAGGGAGTGAGGGTAAGAGTGGGCGTATGTGATGGCATGCTGGTGGGGTGGGGGATACAGTAGTAAAGATATGACTTACCAGAGTCCAGTCCTACTACTCCTGTGAGGCCCTCAGGATGCAGTATTGCCAAGACTTGCTCCTCCCATGTTGTTAGTTGTGGGGGAGGAGGTGGGGGTCCACCTCCAGTCCTCTGTACAGCAATCTGGTGTCTGGATACCACTGAACGTACCTTCCCCAGTAGGTCGTTCCACCTCTTCCTGATGTCATCCTGTGTTCTTGGATGCTGTCCCACTGTGTTGACCCTGTCAACGATTCTCCACCATAGCTCCATCTTCCTAGCAATGGAGGTGTGTTGCACCTGTGATCCGAAAAGCTGTGGCTCTACCCGGATGATTTCCTCCACCATGACCCTGAGCTCCTCCTCTGAAACCCTGGGGTGTCTTTAAGGTGCCAGGATGTGGGTGATGTGCTGTCTGTTGTGATGGGTGGGGGGATGTGTTGGTGTGTGTTGTTTGAGGTGCGTGGATGTTGTATGAGTGATGGTGTTGTGTGCCTGTGGATGCTGGTGTTGTGTTTGCTAATCTCTCTCTCTGGGCTTCTTCCAAAATATTCGTTGTAAGGGGTTGTGGGTAATGTGGGTGTGTGTTTTTTATTGGATTGGGTGTGTGGGTGTGGTGTGTGTATGTGTGTCAGGTGTGTGTATTTTGAATTGTCCAGTGTGGTTGTGTTTTGTAAATGTGTGTGTATTTTTAGCGCAGCTTTGTGTACCGCCAATGGATTACTGCGGTTGTAAGACCGCCGCGTTGATTCGTGGGTCGTGATAGTGTGAGCGTATTCTTGTTGGCGTGACGGTTTAGGTTTTGGTATCGCCAGTTTATCACTGACCTTTGGTGTGGCAGACTTGTGTGGGTGTCTGTATTGTGGCGGATTCCGACATGTGGGTCGTAATACCTGTAGCAGAATTCCGCTGCCACAACGGTATGTTGGCGGTCTACAGCACGGCGGAAAGCGGGATTTACCACCAGGGTTGTAATGAGGGCCTATATCTAAGAACAATTGAAATGTTTATAAAAACTAGAATGAACAAAATATTCAAGAAGGGAAATGTAAACAGAAAAAGGAGGGCATGAAGCTCTTGGTTGACTGCTAAGTGTTTAGTGCTATTGGTGGCTCACAGCAAATAAATAGTGCCTAAAGTACAAAACCTCAGAAGAAGGGCACAAGACCATTTACGACACTAAGTTAACCTTAACATGTGTCAGCTGACAGAATAGATATTGCACTTTCAGAAGGTGCTGGTGACCCATTTGAATGGCTTGGAAAGGAATGGGCACCCACAGCTTAACTTGCAAGCATTGGGGGGGCACAGAAACTCTCTATAGAGAATCTTGCACTGGGGTTTAAAAAGGCACCTTCTTCTTTATGAAAGAGTGTGTAGTGCCTTGAGATGGTGGCAGATGTGATTATGGGGGTCAATCCAACCCTGGCGGTCGGTGTTAAAGCGGCGGCCAACCCGCAAACAGGCAGGCGGCCAAAAAAATTTAATTCCGACCCTGGCGGGAACGCCAACACAGCCCGCCACTTTACCACTCCGACCGCCACAGCGGTACAGACAAGCAGCGCGGCGGTCACCACCAACAGACAGACGGCAGACAATGTACCGCCCACCCTATCACAACTCACCAATTCGCCACCTTTTCCGGGGCGGGAGCCCCGCCGATAAAAACACGGCGGAAACAGACTTCGAACGGGAAAACGCTCACCTCCATACACCCCACGAGGAATCTGGACAGCATGGAACCCGAACTACACATCCTACCAACTATTGTCTACCTGCTCCTCTACCAGGAGCACGAACGCCGGCGCAGAAGACAACGGTGAGTACTGCACCTACGACACAGGGGAGGGGGGAGGCAAAAAATTACGTGGACACACATACGCCACACACCCACCCCCACCCTCACCCACTACAACCCACACATCAATGCAGAGCAACAAGTCAGAGTGACACCCCCCAACCCTCCCGGAAGAATGCAAAGACAAAATAAAATAATAATTAAAAATGAAGTATATTATAGCATAATTGAAGTTAAGTGAAATATGAAAATATAAATAAAATATATTACATCATGAACAATATATACATATGTCAAAAGTCCGGCCCATATTGGCTATCATCCATTGTTCGTGGGCCAATGGGCCTAAACACATGGGCAAATCCCACACACGAGACCCGATTCCATTGTAGAGAACACTGCATCAGATAGTAAAAATACAGGCACCTCAGGGGGAAGGGAAGGGGGGCACCTCAGCCAGTTCAGTCCACGACGCCAGATCCACGAGGGGCCTCCATGCCCACTGTACCATCCTGGGGAGTGCAAAGCCACAGTCTCACAAGTCTCTACAGTGGGTGGGTTGCCCACTGTACCATCCTGGGGAGTGCAAAGCCACAGTCCATCAAGTGGATTACAGACTCCACTGGTTCTGGAGGAGGCATGTTGCCCAGAGTGCTTCGTGAAGCCCTGGCCGACACAGATCCGGCCCTACCAATGGGCCAGCGGTGCTTGAGATGAAGGGTCCAGCGGAGCGGTGCTTGACAGGAAGGGCCCAGCGGAGCGGTGCTTGAGATGAAGGGCCCAGCGGAGCGGTGCTTGACAGGAAGGGCCCAGCGGAGCGGTGCTTGAGATGAAGGGCCCAGCGGAGCGGTGCTTGACAGGAAGGGCCCAGCGGAGCGGTGCTTGAGATGAAGGTCCCAGCGGAGCGGTGCTTGAGATGAAGGGCCCAGCGGAGCGGTGCTTGAGATGAAGGGCCCAGCGGAGCGGTGCTTGAGATGAAGGGCCCAGCGGAGTGTGCTTGAGATGAAGGGCCCAGCGGAGCGGTGCTTGACAGGAAGGGCCCAGCGGAGCGGTGCTTGAGATGAAGGGCCCAGCGAAGCGGTGCTTGAGATGAAGGGCCCAGCGGAGCGGTGCTTGACAGGAAGGGCCCAGCGGAGCGGTGCTTCACAGGAAGGGCCCAGCGGAGCGGTGCTTGAGATGAAGGTCCCAGCGGAGCGGTGCTTGAGATGAAGGGCCCAGCGGAGCGGTGCTTGAGATGAAGGGCCCAGCGGAGCGGTGCTTGACAGGAAGGGCCCAGCGGAGCGGTGCTTGAGATGAAGGGCCCAGCGGAGCGGTGCTTGAGATGAAGGGCCCAGCGGAGCAGTGCTTGACAGGAAGGGCCCTGCGGAGCGGTGCTTGAGATGAAGGGCCCAGCGGAGCGGTGCTTGACAGGAAGGGCCCAGCGGAGCGGTGCTTGAAATGAAGGGCCCAGCGGAGCGGTGCTTGAGATGAAGGGCCCAGCGGAGCGGTGCTTGACAGGAGGGGCCCAGCGGAGCGGTGCTTGAGATGAAGGGCCCAGCGGAGCGGTGCTTGAGATGAAGGGCCCAGCGGAGCAGTGCTTGACAGGAAGGGCCCAGCGGAGCGGTGCTTGAGATGAAGGGCCCAGCGGAGCGGTGCTTGAGATGAAGGGCCCAGCGGAGCGGTGCTTGACAGGAAGGGCCCAGCGGAGCGGTGCTTGAGATGAAGGTCCCAGCGGAGCGGTGCTTGAGATGAAGGGCCCAGCGGAGCGGTGCTTGAGATGAAGGGCCCAGCGGAGCGGTGCTTGAGATGAAGGGCCCAGCGGAGTGTGCTTGAAATGAAGGGCCCAGCGGAGCGGTGCTTGAGATGAAGGGCCCAGCGGAGCGGTGCTTGACAGGAGGGGCCCAGCGGAGCGGTGCTTGAGATGAAGGGCCCAGCGGAGCGGTGCTTGAGATGAAGGGCCCAGCGGAGCAGTGCTTGACAGGAAGGGCCCAGCGGAGCGGTGCTTGAGATGAAGGGCCCAGCGGAGCGGTGCTTGACAGGAAGGGCCCAGCGGAGCGGTGCTTGAGATGAAGGGCCCAGCGGAGCGGTGCTTGAGATGAAGGGCCCAGCGGAGCGGTGCTTGACAGGAAGGGCCCAGCGGAGCGGTGCTTGACAGGAAGGGCCCAGCGGAGCGGTGCTTGAGATGAAGGGCCCAGCGGAGCGGTGCTTGAGATGAAGGGCCCAGTGGAGCGGTGCTTGACAGGAAGGGCCCAGCGGAGCGGTACTTGAGATGAAGGGCCCAGCGGAGCGGTGCTTGAGATGAAGGGCCCAGCGGAGCGGTGCTTGACAGGAAGGGCCCAGCGGAGCGGTGCTTGAGATGAAGGGCCCAGCGGAGCAGTGCTTGACAGGAAGGGCCCAGCGGAGCGGTGCTTGACAGGAAGGGCCCAGCGGAGCGGTGCTTTAGATGAAGGGCCCAGCGGAGCGGTGCTTGAGATGAAGGGCCCAGCGGAGCGGTGCTTGACAGGAAGGGCCCAGCGGAGCGTTGCTTGAGATGAAGGGCCCAGCGGAGCGGTGCTTGACAGGAAGGGCCCAGCGGAGCGGTGCTTGAGATGAAGGGCCCAGAGGAGCGGTGCTTGAGAGGAAGGGCCCAGCGGAGCGGTGCTTGACAGGAAGGGCCCAGCGGAGCGATGCTTGACAGGAAGGGCCCAGCGGAGCGGTGCTTGAGATGAAGGGCCCAGCGGAGCGGTGCTTGCCACGGCGGGGCCCAGTTCGGCGGTGCCTGCCACGGCAGGGCCCTGTTCATCGGTGCTTGTCACGGCGGGGCCCTGTTCAGCAGTGCTTGTCACGGCTGGGCCCTATTCGGCGGTGCTTGCCACAGCGGGGCCCTGTTCGGCGGTGCTTGTCATGGCGGGGCCCTGTTCAGCGGTGCTTGTCACGGCGGGGCCCTGTTCGGCGGTGCTTGTCATGGCGGGGCCCTGTTCGGCGGTGCTTGTCACGGCGGGCCCTGTTCGGCGGTGCTTGCCACGGCGGGGCCCAGTTCGGCGGTGCTTGCCACGGCGGGGCCCTGTTCAGCGGTGCTTGTCACGGCGGGGCCCTGTTCAGCGGTGCTTGACATGTGTTCCCAGGGAACCAGATCGGGCCAATATTTTCCGCTCAGTCGCCATCCGACCTTTCGCTTGCGGGGCCCTCCTGTGCTGGAGTCCTGGGCCCGTGGGTGTCCTCCTTCACACCCGAAATGGGGCTGGTTGCGCCCTCCTGGGCAGCTCGCCTGCTGTCGGAAATGTCCGCCCTGCTGCCCTTGCCCTCCTTCGCCAATTCTCTGGGGCCCTTGCCTCCCTTTGTGTATGTGCCAGGTGACGGTGCCAGGGTATTGCCTTTGGGGGCTGCCGTCTCTGGCCTCTTGCGCCGGCCCTTCCCTTTTTTAGTTTTTTTCCCAGGGGGTGGGCTGGCTGTCCCCTTGCTGCTGGCCGATGTTGCTGCCCTAGAAGCTGGTGGACTCCAATAGCCCTGGACTATGGTCCTTGTAGGTGCAGGGCTTGTGGTGGCTGAGGTGCTGTTTGGACTGGAGGGGGTGGGTCAGGTGATGCAAAGAGGTTAATTTGGGAGAGGAAAAACTTTTTAGGAGCAGTGGGAAGGGTAGGTGCAGTGGGTATGGGAGTAGAGGAAGAGGATGTGGTTGTAGGAGAGTCAAGTGTGCTGTCTTTGGGTGCAGGTGCTTGTGACGGAGGCTGTCGTGAGGTGAATGGCTGTTGGGTGGGTGGCTGCCTGCGTTTGTGTGGTTTGGAAGAGGGGGTGACAGACACACTGGGAGAGGACACAGGGGACGTGTAAATGGCAGTGGGGGTGGTGACTGCACGTGTGCGGAGTGTTCTGGTGGGTGTGCTGGTGATGGACGTACTGGCTGATGGTGGTATGCATGCAGGTGTGAGTGGAGACGTCACAGGGAGGGAGGAGGGAGACGAGGAGGAGGGGGACACAGAGGAGGCAGTGGCTGTTGGCATGTCTGCATGTGGATGTTGCATGTGTGAATGCTTGTGTGATCTGTGGTGCTTATGTCTGGAGGAGCTGCCCTTGGGTGTTGATGTGTGTGCAGGCTGGTCTGTAGGTGTGGCTGGGATAGGCAGAGGAACAGGGGAGTGGGACTGGGATGAGGAAATTGGAGGGGGGAGGCAGGAGACAGGGACAATGGCTGCCGTCAGTGTTGAGGCCAGAGCGTTGAACGATTGCTGATGGGCAGCCTGACCCGAATGAATGCCCTCCAGGTATGCATTGCTCCGGTGCACCTCCCTTTCTACACCCTGGATGGCATTCAAAAGGGTAGACTGCCCAACAATGAGCGTCTGGAGGAGGTCAATGATCTCCTCACTGAGGGCAGCAGGGGTAACTGGGGCAGGGCCTGAGGTGCCTTGGGCGAAGGAGATGCCCGCCTTCCTGGCCGAGCGGTCACGGGGCGAACGCTGAGGGGCTGCTTGGAGGGCGGAGCTGGTGCGCGGGGTTGCGGCTGTACCTGTTGTAGCGGTGGGCACGGATGTTGCCGCCACCACAAGGGAGCTCCCTTCCGAGGACGTGTCTGTGTCGCTGACGTCTCCACGGGTCCCCGTTGTGGAGCTCCCCTCGCCCTCCGTCTCACTGGTGAACTCGGAGTCGGTTGCATGGCCCTCCGGGGCCATGTGAGATGCAGCTCCCTCGTGCTCCGATGCCACTTCTCCTCCGCCTGATGATGCTAATGCACACATGAACAGGAAGACCACAAAAAGGGGGGGGGAAGGGGGGGGGAGAAAAAATGACATGTTGAGTGCATGCATTGGCGACACCGTTGGCGGAGAGGACAGACACAGAAGCCCCCTGCACTACGCCGCGCACTCGGTGTACACTACTCAATTATTGTGACTTGGCCTACAAGCCTATGGACGACAACTGCACACATAGGTGACCCAGGGCCATGGATAGCTGTACTTAGCACCCTACAGAGGTTGGGGGCGGGGGCACAGGGCCATGCCTTACGGAGGGGACCAGCCTACAGAAGTCGCCCTGGCCTAGAGATACCCACAGCCCTCCTCCCTCACCCAGACACCTCCACTGTGCGCTAACATAGCAGAATGGGCTGCTACTCACCCCCTTGTGTCTGCTGTGATGTCCTCACGCGCCCATCCAAATCGGGGTAGGCCACCGCCAGGATCCGGGATATCAGGGGGGGTCAACTGACGGGAGCCACCCCTCCTACGTTGGGAGGCCATCCCCAGCAGAGCCTCTGCGGTCTTCCTGCTCCCGCGGCGGATGTCCTCCCACCTCTTGCGGCAGTGGGTGCCCCGTCTGTTGTGGACCCCCAGGGTCCGGACGTCCTTGGCGATGGCACGCCAAATGTTGATCTTCTGATGGGCGCTGACCTATGTGACATGGACAGGGTGGGAAAAAAAATATCATCATTTTCTGCATGGTCGATGTGAGTGGCCCCCCCTCCCCAACCTTGCCATATGGCACATGCTCTCATCTGTCGTGCGATGCATGCCTCATTCGCTCCCCTCCCCACCATCTTTCATCCACCCCACTCAACACAGACATTGCCCACAAAGCATGGTCCCAGTGTACTTACCTGTTGGTCTGGAGGACCGTAGAGTAGCGCATACTGGGGGAGGACCCCATCAACAAGTTTCTCCAATTCCTCAGATGTGAAGGCAGTGGCCCTTTCCCCAGTCGCAGCAGCCATTGTATCTTCCAGGCCGAGGTCACAGCAGCACGTGAGTATAGGTCCTCTCCTGTGGATGATCAGGTCTCGAGTGATTAAGCAGATAGAAGATGGAGGTCACACCCGCGGCGGTGCGTACCGCGGCGGTGCGTACCGCGACCGCCAGCGCACATCGTCATTGGCTCCTGAGACTCATAGGGTTCAATGTTAACCAATGCTGCTTTGCGCCGCGGTCTTCGACCGCCTACCGCCACTGTGTGCCACGCCAGCGCATTGACCTCACATCCCATTGTCACACTTCACAGGTCAGGCAGCCGCCATTTCAAGGGCCCACATGGCTTAATTGTACTGCGTCACACAGGCCTTGCATTGCCACTCATACAAGCCATTCAAAGCATAGCGAATCGTGTTCTGTGCAAGCTGTGGTTACGTACCTGTGGGTTGCTTGACTCTGTGCTCCATGTTGTCCTTCCTAGGCACCGTCCGCTGGGACTTGTCGACAATGGAAGAAAGACATGTCATACTGACATACAGACTTGACCGAGCCACTATACAGGAACTGTGTGCCCAGCTGGAGCCAGACCTGATGTCCCCCATTCGCCAACCCACAGGGATTCCCCCTCTGGTGCAGGTTCTGTCAGTACTCCATTTTTTGGCAAGTGGATCATTCCAAACAACAGTGGCCATATCATCAGGGATGTCTCAGCCTATGTTTTCTAAGGTTTTGTCCAGAGTTTTGTCTGCCCTGATGAAATACATGTGGAGATACATTGTTTTCCCTGAGGTGGGCGATTTGGCTACAGTGAAGGGTGATTTCTATGCCCTTGGCAATATCCCCAACATCATTGGTGCCATTGATGGGACCCATGTGGCTTTGATTCCCCCCAGTGAAAGTGAGCAGGTGTACAGGAACAGAAAAAGTTATCATTCGATGAATGTCCAGGTGGTCTGTTTGGCTGACCAGTACATCTCCCATGTAAATGCCAAGTTCCCTGGGTCAGTGCATGACGCGTACATCATGCGAAATAGCAGCATCCCTTACGTGATGGAACAGCTACAGAGACACCGTGTTTGGCTAATTGGTGACTCTGGTTACCCCAACCTGTCGTGGCTACTGACCCCAGAGAGGAATCCCAGGACAAGGGCAGAGGAACGGTACAATGAGGCCCATGGGTGTACTAGGAGGGTGATCGAGCGGACCTTCGGCCTCCTGAAGGCCAGATTTAGGGGCCTGCATATGACAGGTGGATCCCTAATGTACTCACCAAAGAAGGTGTGCCATATCATCGTGGCCTGCTGTATGCTTCACAACCTGGCTTTGCGACGCCAGGTGCCTTTCCTGCAGGAGGATGGTCCAGATGGTGGTGTTGTAGCAGCTGTGGAGCCTGTGAAGAGGAGGAAGACGACGGGGACGACACAGACAACAGGGACACAGTGATACAACAGTATTTTCAGTAGCACACAGGTACGAATCAACCCCACCATTTTACATTTACTTAAAGTCTCCTGCCTCTCTACTGTCTGTGTTTCCCCCCAGTTCCTGTTAACTGAGTTGTGACTTTCCCTTCCGTTTTCAGAGCTGTGGGCCCCACTGCGTGACCTCTGCTTTGTTTGCCCATGGACTACAGCTGTGTGACAGTGGTATGTTGTCATCACAATGTAACTGAACATTTTGGCACCGTTATGTCTAATACATTTGTTCAAAATACAAGCAGACTCCAGATTTTTTAAGTGCAATAAGTGATTTTATTAAAGTGCTAAATTTAGGGACATGATTGTAAAACAGTGATGGGTGATGGTGGAGTAATGTCCATGGCAGAGTCCACTTTTCAGTCTCACAGGTGCATTGTCCATATGCCTGTGGAATGATGGAGCAGGGGCAGTTTAAGTTTGGACAGGGTGACAATGTGGGGCAGTGGGATGACATCAGGGGGTATCGTTTGTTGGCGGGGGTCTTGGCATCCTACTCTGTCTTCTTGTGAGATCTCAGGTACCGCTTGCGGGGTGGTTCTTCTGCAGGAGGTGGGGTTCTGGTGGCCTGTCGTTGTGTGGGGGCCTCCTGTCCACTAGCGCCGGCGGAGGTGGTAGGCTGTTCCTGGTCCAGGCTAGTGACAGGGGCCCTTTGTGGTGCCACATGGTCCCGCAATGTGGTGACTATCTGGTTAAGGGCCACGACGATGGTCCCCATTGCGGAACTTATGTTTCTCAGTTCCTCTCTGAACCCCATGTACTGTTCCTCCTGCAGTACCTGGATCTCCTGGAACCTGGCCAGTACCGTAGCCATCGTCTCCTGGGAGCGGTGGTATGCTCCCATGATGGAGGAGAGGGCCTCTTGGAGAGTCGGTTCCCTGGGCCTATCCCCCCCCTGACGCACAGCAGCCCTCCCAGTTTCCCTGTTTCCCTGGGCCTCTGTCCCCTGGACCGTGTGCCCACTACCACTGCCACAAGGTCCCTGTTGTTGTTGGGGTGGTGGGTCAACCTGGGTGCCCTGTAGTGGTGGACACACCGCTGATTGACGTGTCCTGGAGACAGAGGCATGGGCCCGCTGGGTGGGAGCTGTGCTGGTGTTCCCAGAGGGGGTTAGGTCTGCTGTAGCCTGTGGCTGTCTGTGGGGAACCGACTGTCCCGAGGTCCCCGATGGGCCGGGCTGGTCATCTGGGTCCAGGGAGACAGAGCTGCTGTCATCACTGGGGGCCTCTTCTGGGGGTGGGATGGACATCTCTGGACCCTCCTGGGCGGTGTGGTGGCGTTCGGGTCCTGCAGGGGTATAAGAGTATGGTTATTGCTTCTGTGTGTGCCATTTCGTGTAATGGGTGGGTGGCCGTGTACCCCAGTGCTGGCATTCCCTTGTGGGGGCTTTTGTGACGGTGGCTTGTGGGGGAGATGGGTATGTGCAGTGGGCATGCTTTGGTGATGGGTGTCCATGCTTTGGGGAGGCATGCAGGGCTAGGTTTTGGGATGGGTGGGTTGTGATGGTGAGCCATTTGCAAGGAGTTGGTGTGATGGGGGTGGGGGTGAGGGTTGGGGTATGATTTGGCATGCAGGTGGGGTGGGGGGAATGAAGTAGTGAAGATTTGACTTACCAGAGTCCATTCCTCCGCCTACTCCTGCGAGGCCCTCAGGATGCAGGATGTGCAAGACTTCCTCCTCCCATGCTGTGAATTCTGGGGGAGTAGGTGGGGGTCCGCCGCCAGTCCGCTGTACCGCGATGTTGTGCCTTGATACCATGGACCGCACCTTCCCCCGTAGGTCGTTCCACCGCTTCCTGATGTCGTCCCGATTTCGTGGATGCTGTCCCACAGCATTGACCCTGTCCACTATTCTGCTCCATAGCTCCATCTTCCTGGCAATGGTGGGGTGCTGCACCTGTGCCCCGAAGAGCTAGGGCTCTACACGAACTATTTCCTCCACCATGACCCTGAGTTCGGCGTCAGAGAACCTGGGGTGTCTTTGGGGTGTCATGGGGTGGTGTGGATGAGGTGAGGGGTGGTGTATGTGTTGTAGAGTGTGGTGAGTGTGGTGGTGTATGGTGTTTTGTGCGTGGAAATTGTGTGGGTGATGTAGTGATTTGCCTCTGTGTGATGGTCTACTCTATGCTGTGCTGTCTCTCTCTGTCCTTCAGTCGCAATTGTGGTCGTAAGGGTTTGTGGGTGATGTGGGTGTGTGTTTTATATTTAATTGGGTGTGTGGGAGTGGTGTGTGTATGTGTCTCAGGTGTGTGTATTTTGAATTGTCCAATGTGGTAGTGTTTTGTAAAGGTGTGTGTATTTTGAGCGCGGCGGTGTGTACCGCCAATGGAATACCGCGTTGAAAGACCGCTGCGGGGATTTGTGGGTCGGAATGGCATGGGCGTATTTCTGTTGGCGTGACGGTGGAGGTTTGGTCATCGCCAGTTTTTCGCTGCCCGTTGCTGTGGCGGACTTTTGTTGATGTCGGGTTTTTGGCGGTTTGCCAGTTGCGGGTCAGAATGACCGTGGCGGTTTACCGCGACCGCGGCAGTGTTATGGCGGTCTTCTGACCGGCGGTAAGCGCCTTTTACTGCTGAGGTCAGAATGACCACCTATATGTCCACAACCAGCTGGGATGAGGCATTTTGCTATTGACTTGACTACATTAGAAAACTTGGGATACAGGGAATTCTCATATTCGAATGCACTGATAGCTAGAATGGGGCTGTGTTCAGATCTGAGCTATAAATCCTGGCACCACAGGCATTGGAATACGGAGATTCATGGCAAACAGTACAACCCCTGTAATTTTTCACAGCCAACTTTCCACAGGTGACACCTACGTAAATTTACCAGGGGATAAAGTGGCACAATCTTAGATTCACATAGAGAACAATAGGTATCTACAGTAAATAGTAAATACGCCACTGCAGTCTAATTATTTTTAGCCCACCCCTTTCCAGGGCACTCATAATCAAGGGCTAATGTCATCCCAAAGGTGTAGTGGTGGCTGCAATGTTGATTTACCTGGAAAGGGAGAGGGACAAGAACAATACACACTGATTTAATTTGCTGCTCATACCCATTTGAAGCCATTATATTTGATCATTGGCAGTCAGGTAATGTGTAGTTCCCATTCCTCCAGCGCCAAAGCAGAGGTTCTCTCTAATTTGTACCTCCATAGAGTCGGCTTTGTCTGTTTCGAGCTTCAAATGTTTATTTGTATACTTCTGAATGCCCTGCATAAATGAAAGAAAATTATATGCACTTTCTTCCAACCAGAGTAGGTGTTATCGACCTATAAGTAAAAGTAAAGGTTGACTGTTAGTGTCAATGGGTGCTGGTAGGTCTAATAAAACCAGCACTGTAAGAGCTCTTGTTTGAGGTCATTCAATGAAGGCGTCATAATGGGTGCAGTGGTCCTATGGAGGTGAAAGCACACCTGGGTGTGGTCAAAGCAGTTGTACTTCTGCATATTTTCTTTAAGTTTGAAGGTAACAGCATTTAAAAAAATATTGAAGGTGCCCAGAAGAGCGATGAATCTCTACTTCACCATAAAGTGGACTAACTGGTTAATAACTCTTAAAGTAGTTTCAGAAGAGGGACAGCGGACCAGAAACAGATTTTGAGTCCAAGAAATGTAGAAACCTTTTAGCAAAAGCCAATCAAGGAGATACCTTAGCAGATTTTGTCCCATAAAAGGATCGTCGGTGTATCACACAAAATGTTTCTGACTGGCGTAAGCTGCTGGGATTTTATTTGAATAGTAGATGTTGTGTGGTTGCATTAGACACCTTGGTAGTATTGAAATTGTATCTTATATTTAGCTATTAGATGATTTGCTATATCATGTGACTCAAGTTAGTCAATTTGAATCAATTTGCTTGATTTTCAATTTGTTTGAATCAGATTGTATAGGTGTAGCACACAACTGTGTTTTTACATTTAAATTGCAAGTAGGCTCAATTAATCTATTTGAAACTACATTTTCTTTACATTCCTGGCCTTCCTTTTTTTTTGACAGGATGGGAAATCGCTACACCCATAAGCCCTGACCACCCATCTTTGCCCCAGACTCTTCTTTCCCTTTTAATTTCACCTCCATCCTCCATAATTCCTGTGTGGCTTGCTTGTTAAATCAAAAGGTGTAAGTATGTAAACATTTTAAAAAGATTTTGTGCAGTTATTCGGATTTTTTTAAAAATAATTTTGTTTCAGCCCAATTAAATGATTTAACTTTGATTAGAACGAGTCACAAACTCCCTCTTTGAAGCAGAATAACTGTAGGTTTTCGAATACTTCCCACTTTGATGTTTTGATGTTTTTCCCTTGTATCTGATTGTCAGAATTGTTTCCACTTTGTGTCTCAGTCTTGCTCCAACCCTCCTGACGCTGTTGCCCCTGGCAAAGGATGACACAGGAGACTGGTAGGATTACAGCTTCTTTATTTCTTTGTCATCTTGTCAGCCCCACACGCAGACTAATGGCAGGCATGACCTGCCTCTTCTAAGGGTTGGGCAGAAGTGCCGCAGTTGTGCCCGGGACCCGCCTCGGTCCCTAGTGACTGGAAGCGATCTCCAGTGACCATACATACACCTGGTGTGTGTGGTTCTAGTGCCCTGTGCCAACATCTCCCCCCTTTGTTGACAAGATTAGCCCATGATATGGCTTGTTATGCCACTAGGCATGGAGATGCAGCATCAAGAGAGAAAGAGAGAGGGAGAGACTGTGTCAGCACTTATTCATCGAGTCAGACCTCATAGTTCTTCAATCAGTCTTTTGGGCTTTCTGTTCACTCTCGTTGGGCAGGAGCTCTCCTTTTAATGGTCTGTTTCTTCTCCTGCATCCTTGTCTGGAGTGGGCCCTTATCAATGGGTGGAGTCGCTTCTGTAGGCGTGTTGTGCCAAGAAGATTTTCTCCCCACCTCGGGTTCAGAAACCCCAAACGCACTAGTGAGACACAATTACTATTCTCAGCAATAGAGGTCGACTAGATCTATGGACTTACCAAAGAGTGTAGTAGTCAGAATCATTCTATCACAAATCAATGACATAAACTATAAACAATTCTAAACACCATGAACAATTTAACACCAAATCAAACTCTAAAGTGATTAAAGTTTCAAAGCTTTATTGAAATCCCAGAATCAATGTCATGTATATGGTGTGCAAAACTACATTATAAACATATATGAAAACCATAGGATGACCGAAACATCTGAAAAGATTTAACCTACTGAACATCAAAACTGTTAGACACTCCAAACAAATAATATAAATTAGCAACAACACAATGTACATGTTATTATTAGATTTTCAGATCTGCAGATGATGGTGACATCAGTGTATCATCAAAATACAGTTTCCACAATCAGTTTAAAAGTTCAGGGCTGGGCCATTCCTATCACTAACACAAATTCAGACATGCATGTGTGGGAACGGGCTAACACATGCAGGCAAAAGCAAAAATAAAAGAAAGACAAAATGAATTAGGAAAAATCATTTAACTAGGGCAAACACTATAAAAGTATGCTGGTGAAATCATCTAACTGAAAAGGAAACATGAAACCACATTTAATTATACCTGTCATCATGGGACACCAGACTGCTATACTTCATCAGGCAGCAGTCCGGCGTCAGTTGACAGCAACATCAGGACAGTGCAGAACATTGGCTGCACATATGACAGATCAACAGTTCAGAATTAGTTGGGCAAATTAGTCCTGAACAGGATAAATGAATGGGACAATTGAGACTAAGATGAGAAAGCTCGCCTTGGAACCTAAAGAATACAGAGGGTGACAGCAGACTTAAGACAGGAATAGACAGACTCTGTCAGGGTTCTGGACAGCTTTGTGAGAAGAGTGAACTAAGTACAAGTTTCAAAGTTTCTCACTAATTAAAATAACCATAACCCTCTTGATTGGACCTTCAGGTGAAAAAAGCAAACACAAATTTGTGTTTATTTGCTTTTGTCACCCTAAGTGCGCTGCGTAAACCCGGATGTGGGCTCACTATGCCACTGGATTCAAGCTAGCCTGGCTGATGAAGGTTATTACCCTGAAACTGGTCCCAAGATGCTTGTTTTCGGTCCAGGGAGGACCTGGCTTGGCAGATCGGGTTGGACTATTCCCATGGGGAACAAGGTCAAGACTGATTTGCATATGGCTGTGTCCAAACTGGGGTGGCATGGTGATTAAAAGAACTGATGGATTAAACCCAGAGTTGTGCCTGGGAGTGAATGTTTGATTGGATCCGTATTCTGTCCATCATTTGTGTTTGTTTGCTTTTGTGGCCCTTCAGGTAGGTTCATTTCAGGCGACAGATTCAGTGTCCAATTGTTGTTGATGGCACCATCAAATTTGCAACTTTTCTGGTTTTCTCAGCTAATGTGGATTACCATTTCAATGATTTAACACAGTTCAGACAAAATATTACATTATCTAATAATTTTTCTTCTGAATTATAAGTTTCCTGTCTTGTTCAACAGCTAGAACAAATAATGCAACATTGTTAGCGACAAACATATTCTTTGCCCTCAATACAATAAGACATTCAACATCACATTAACAACCTAGAAAAAGAATTCAGGTCAGAGGGAAGAGACTACACAAGTGCTTTTCCATTACTGCTGCAAAATGAGTCTTTCAGGCCTGGTCTAGCTAAGAAAGCCTTAATACACATTAATAGACTCAAAACATTAATAAACCTACTGTGCACCTTAAAATTCAATCAAATATGCAAAACAACTTATCTAATTGCAAACATTATTTATGACATGTTAGAACTGATTTAAACGTGCATTTATTTTTCTGCACACATGAACTCACATAAATAAAATTAATTTTATTCAATATAAGAATGATTAATTCAAATTAATTTAATACTTTAAATTCTTAATCTACATCTAATTAAGAACACTCTTTACGTTAACTCATTTTAGTACTTCAGTTAATATGAATGCAAAATGTGGACCTCCTGCACTCGTTTTCCGCCAACATTTTCATGGTGGTGAAACCGCCATTAAAAGGCTGGCGGAGAACAAGGTTGTAATCAGCAGTGTGGTGCTGGCTTATTGCAACCTACCAACCTAGTGTCAGCCCATTGGGATCTAGCATCGTGAATGGGACTACAGTAGGTTGGCGTGTCTGCCTGCCAACCTCCTAATGTGGAGGTTGGACTTCCACATCTGCGGCGGTCTGACAGCCACCATGGCATTGGCGGTCCTCAGACCGCTAGTGTTGTAATCTGGCCCAAAGTTTGCTCCCAACCCGCAGGAGCTTTAAAAACTCACACTGGCTGGGAGCAGACGTTTGATCTGATCCCCTGACCTCACTGATGTGGGCAGGGAATAGATCAAGAGATTGCTCCCGTCCAGAGGAGCATACATAGCTGTGGATGGGAGCAATGCTGGCTACTGCTGCATGTGGGGACCCATCTGGGGCCACGGGGGCCTTGGGGCTCCTCCTGTGGCCCCCAAATAGTGTATGATGGATGCCCTGGGCGGTCATCGGGGCCCTGGGACGTGGGCTTCCTGGGGCTGTAAAGAGCTCGGGAGAGGGGACAGTGTGGGACCCCCTTTTTATTTTTTACTAATGGCCCCAGGGGATGTGGTCCTAATAAGGCTCTGGAGGGGGACACACAGCCACCCTCCCCTTACATAAAAAAGAACTGGGGGAAGCGGTCCCCAGGACCTAAAGAGACTCAGGAAGCAGGGCCCTGTGGCCCTCCTCCCCCTTTTTGTAAGTTTTCGTACTTGGAGTGGGCTCCCAGGGTCTCATAAGGCTTAGGGAGGAGGGAAGCAATTGGCTCCCTACCGTTGGAAATACATGGGCCCTGAGGGATGGGGCACCCATGGCTAGTAAGGCTCAGGGAAGGGGGCCATGTTGTCTCCTCCCCTAAAGAAAAACACAGCGCGGGGGAATGGGTTATCCATGACCTTTCAAATGTTCAGGTGGGGCGTCCACTTGTGCCCCCTCTGCTTTAAAAAAGCATAGCACCCTGGAGAACAGGGTTCCCAGGAAAACATGAGGCTTCGAGAGGGGGCCACTTGGTATACATCCCCTTTAAAAAAACATAAGGCCCTGTGGCGGGGGTCCCTAGAGCCTAATGAGGCTCATGGGGGGCACATGCTTCCTTCACTTTAATAAGAAGGCCATGGGGGGTAGGGTCCCTGGGTCTAATAAGGCTTGTGGAGGAGGGCTACACAGCCCCCTTCACTTTAACAGATAAAAAGACCCAGGGGTATGGAGTCCCCTCCTCTTTTTTTGCAAGTTTTGGCCCTGGTATGGGTCATTTGTGATGTCATCAGTGATATCATAAATGATGTCATGGAACATCAAGAGTGATGTACTATGTGAAGTCAAAAACAGTGTATGGCAGGGATGGAAGTTATAGTTAGCTCTACTAATCTGGTGAATTTCTGTGGTTATTTTACTTCAAAGCGTTTTTGTTGTCAATGACAATATCACCTAACTAGACGGTTACTTTAACCTCTGTTTTTTTCAGTGAATTTCTAAGGTTTTTATTTAAACAAAAACAGATCTTTCTATCACACCTAACTATAATGTTACTTTAACCTTTGGTTTTTCAATCAAAATAAACTAATTTAATTAAACATTATTGTCTATGGAGTTTTATTTGATTCACCGCCTCCATTATTTTCTATGAGAAGGTGTTGTAGTATCAGTAGTTAGCCATATGTGATGCTGGACCTACAACTGCTTCTTTTAAGACTTAGTGACTTTACATTTGTAAAATTGGCTCCCAAACCCTGTTTTTGGGGGTGGAGACATGCAAGTTTGCACTTTTGAGTAACTTTACTTTCATAAATGGTGAATAGTCAAAAGTAGTAAAATTACTTGTGTGTAAGTTTACCTCTGTAACTAGGCCCAGTAGGTTGTAGTAAATATCTCCTTGAAGCAATGTTCATTCCGAGTCCTTTCTAAACCACAATCATGAAATTATTTTTGTTATGTTCCCCACCACAACTGAACGGGTCAACAGTCTTTCTGCTCTCCCTTCGAACTAAAGCATCTTATCCCACTGGCAAACAAGAGGACATTTGACTCTTTTTGGTGTTAATTTTGTATATGGGCCAGGAGAGCTTGGCTACCTCCATATATCATCCCACTTGCAGTGGTGAACAGTTGCACTTTTTGGGGTTGGGTAGGCTGCAACCTGGAAAAACCTACCAGACCCAGACACTTCTGAAAACTAGAGTCCCGGGTGGTGTGCTTCACACACACTATTTTCGTAACCACAATGACCTGCAAACCTCCAACTTTTTCTGAAGTCACACAGTTTCCCTAAATTTCTGTGATGGAAACTTCTGGAATCCGCTGGAATCCACAAAATTCCTAACACCCAACATTGCCCCACCTGTGCCGATACAAACAGTGATTCAGTTGTGTGGCTGGACATAGTGCTAGCGACAGGAACTGATGCAAGTGAGGTCAGTAGGATTTTCCAGGCAAGCGCTCCCATTGTCCTCAGTTTGATCTGTTCCTTTCATGGCACTAGGCCCAAAAATCAAATAGGCAGCCCAGCACAGCTGAGGCAGGCCCTACCCCACCCAAGAAATGCAAGGTTCCCCACACAGCAGCCCCCCAGGAGGCAACCAGGTCACCTGACCAACACACAACAAAACACAGCTGCCCAAAAATGCAAGATAAACCAAGGGCACCAAACAACCCCTGAGGTGAAGAAGCCTAGTGACTGCCATGCTGTTGGCACCCCAGGCAGTAAAGTAGGCAATGTAATGACAGAGTATGACACTCACAGGCACCTGGATGCAAAAAGAGGGAAAGCAATGGCAGACAGGAGGCTACCACAATACCCAAAACACATTCACACACCTCTGAGCCCCTACTACAGGCAGGGGCGAGGCAGCATCCCCACAGGAGTCCCTGAACCTGCCAAAGTTAACAAGATCGGTCACATACCAAGTATAGGAAGTGCCACAGTGACCTCGTCAGGATGGGAGGAATCAGGCATCCACAATGCACCTACCTGGATATCTAGCCGAAAGTGTTGGGACATGTACCCTGTGCAAGTGAGGGCGCTCAAACAGATCCTAGTCTTAACCACTGTCCAGGAGAAGGGACACCATTCCACAGCAGCCCTCCAACCAAATGAGCAGCCAATCACAGAGCCTAAAATATCAGCCCAAGAAGCACCCCAGCTCGTCCACCTGATGCACATGAGCATACAGAAATCAGTGCTCCAACGCAGCCCTACAGTAGCGCCGGTCGAGGGCAGCACCAAGAAAAAACACTGCCCTGCCATCGATTTCCACACCACACCTCATCTCAGATGCTCCACAGGCAGGGAGACGCGACTCTCCTGGCTGCCACTTCCGCCCAGCTGAAATGGCAGCCAGGGAAGACCACAACAAACGGAGGGCCCAAGCCGTGCAGCAGCAACCTCCTATTCCTCATCTTCATCATCCTGTCGACAGACAGAAAAAAGAACAGGAGGAATGCTGGGTAGGTATGCCTTATGTACTCCTGGTGGAAGGGGGGTGGGAGGGTAGGGTTCCCAGCATTCCTTGTTCTTTTTTCTGTCAGAGAGATACACTTATCTTACTTGTAATGAATTGGAAGTGGACAGGAGGGACCAGGCAGTAACAGCCTTATATGATCTACAGGGGACAATTGTATATTACAGATTACAAAACTAATTTTGCAGGATAATACAGAACATTATCTGGCACTATTATCCTGCAGGTGTGTAATTTTAACACACATGAATGCTTTCTGGACAAGTGTTAGCAGCAGTGTAACACCAGAATACAGCAATCCACAATTGTTAGGGGGCTACTTATTCTGCCCCAACTCGCACCACCTGTAGCACTGTTTTTATTAATGCGCTAGCCATTTGAGCTACAGAGAAGTGTTGTTGACTTCACAAATTATGCAGCAGATGCGGCACTAAATTCATAACTAGGCAGTAAAATGGTTTGGTCACAGAAACACATAATTCCAGTAGTACTGAAGGTAAGCCTAATTTGACCATATAAACGATATTAAGCAGTAACCGAATGCACATAGTAGCATAATATCTTACAACGCCTCACAGTTGATATTACATTTTTGCATTAATTCATCTAAACCCTACTTTCTTACTTTGTCGCTGGCCTGGGCTCGTTCGGCGCAGAAGGCAGGGAAAAGCGGATAAATAAATCAGCGGTTGTTGCCATATTTGCGAAGCACCCTGTCTCTTTTGTAAGCGGTCTCTCCTCGGTTACTTGGCACTGTAATAAATCTGTCGGCTGCAGCGCACGGATGACAGATGTCTAAATATGCAGCACATGCGCCCCATGCCAAGCTGGAGTTCCTGACAGCAGGGATAGGGTTTCCGAACCCTGGGAAACCCAGTAGCAAGTGGAATGCACAGATGTGAGCAACCTGTCGGCCATTCCGTGTGCCACAGTTCAGAAGGTATAAATAAGTGTGCTGGTGCTTTGCGGTCCAGGGAATTTACAATATGCTTTAAGACACAGGGCCGGATTTTACATACATTTGACACAAGACAGCGCAGCAACCAAAGTACGTGCACTGTGTGGCGTCGAAAGGAGAGAGCAGTACACCCTTTACATATTAATTAATGACACAGTTTCTCTCTCGCCCCGCGATGGTGCACTTTTTGTCACTCTTGCTCAATTCATGCACCCCTGTATCAAAGTTCAAGGGCGTGCATGATATTTAGTATAGGGTTTCTATTGAATAACTACCCTCCAAGTAAAAAAATTATTTTCTTAGACACAAGGCCCTATTTCGAGTTTGATTGAATTGGAAAACCCTTCCGCCAAACTCCTGACAGAGTGGCCACCACCTACGCAGCGACCTCCCTGCCGGTGTCATTAAGAGTTTCCCGCTACATCAGCTGGTGGAAACCAGAGTTTCCGCCCGCTGTCCTAGCAGAAAACAGGCTACAGCATTGTCTCCGGCTCAAGTGCCAAGTGCATGGGCAGTGTAGGCACCCATTCTCTGCCAGTTTTTTCAAGGTGGTGCTACCGCCATGAAACCTTTGGCAGAGAAGGTGGTCATAATCCCCACGGCAGCACTGCCCTGGTGGATCAACACCTCCACCAACCTCCAGACCACTGGGATCTGTGTTCCTGGCAGAGCTGGTGGTTCCCTGGCGGCTCGACTGCCAGGGTTGTAATGTGACTGTCGGTCCGACTGCCACGGCGAGTCTGGCGGTCCAGTGACCAGACTCGTAATGAGGCCCATAGTTACAAAACGTTTCCAAGTTTCAGTTTAGCACACGTGCAAAGTTGGAAACGTTTGGAGAAAAATAAACCTCTTCTTCAACATTACCCTGTCTTGTGGAGGCATACATTTTTGGTTCAAAGCCCTATCTGCTTTTATTAGTAGATAGAGCTTTCTGTCAAAATGCTTGGGTGATTGCACTGTAATGTTCTACTCGATTTTCACTGGAAAGCAAATCCCAAACCAAGCTATTGCACCTGTTTATGTCATTCTTTGGTGACAGTGCACCAGTTAAAAGGCTTGATAAATCTGCCCCTTATTTCTTTTTAATAGCGCATGCATAATGTCTATTTTTACAAGCCTTGTGTAACCAAAGTTCACAATTCCAGCCCTGCCATACAGTTGCTCTTCGTAGAGGTAGTCACTGGTTATTTTATGCTCGTAGTGACCGTCGGCTCTTATTTTTGGGAATTGAGACACATTTTTTTATCTTCATACTTTTTGACCAGGGGTAGGGGTGTTAGTGGAGGAACATAGAGAGAGAGAGAGAGGTGGGAGGAGAGAGAGGGAGGGAGACCGAAAGGGTAAAAGGGCAAAGACAAAGAGAGGCAACAGTGAGAAAGGGAGAAAGCAAGGATGAAAAATATCCTGCAAGACTGAGATAGAGACAGGACGGGTAGGTTGGTGGAAGACAGAGACATGAGATGGAATCAGGACTTAGCAACTTTGGTACTCTACAACTTCAGCATTCAGCAGCACAGGTTGCAATGTTCTGAGGAAATCTTTGGGCCAGGGGCATAACAGAGGGCCCTGTAGGCTTTGCAGCGCATGGAGGTCAAAACCCTTAAACGGCCCCCTATTATTCAAGGGGCTCCCTTTCAGCCTACGACTAATGGATATCTGTGAGATATAGAAGATTTAGTGGCCTCTTATGACATTCAGCTCCATCATTTTGAATTACACGACTGCTTGTGTCCATGCACCTTTGTGATTTTTTTCAACTTAGACACCGTGTGCGAGAGGATATGTCAAATAAACCATGCTAAATCCTACCTAATGCATCATCACTCTGCCAGTGTGCAGTTGCATGCCCAGCTTTCAATGCACTTCTGATTCAAAGCAGGGATGGGCGCAGTGGTGTCATAGTGCAGTCCGAAATTAACTGTAGGGCACTGTGCCAGTTTCAGCCATTGGCCCGTTGACTGGAAAATTAAAAGAAGCCTTTTCAGTAAGCTGCCCAGTCTTGAAACAAATATCTCTTTTTGTCAGTTATTTCAAAACAAATGTATGAGGTGAAAAAATTAATGATTTTATACTCAATGACCTATTCATTTCTTTTGCGTCTGTGTGTTCAGATCATGTTTTTATATAAAATTATTTTCAAATCATGGTTTTACATAGAAATTGCTTTTTGTTTGAATTAATTAGTTGGGACGTGCTTTTTATTCAAATTATTCATTTTATTAAAATGGGTGGGTTCCACCTGTGTTCCACCCAACGTCAATAACCAACATTTTCCTCTGATCTATTTTTTTTTAGTCTCCAAGTCCTGTCTTGCCTTATTAGTATTTGATTTGTTTTCTTTTAATTAAATTGTGTTCATTTTTAAACGATTTTATTTGCGCTCTTTGTCTGTTCAGTCTAACTGATGATAATATAAATTGGTAAGACCAATTGCTTCTAAATAGTTGTACTCATCAAGTGCTACAATAAAATCCTATTAAGTAACTATTAGAACATGTAATTATGGAAGTTAGTGAACAGTTAGCCATTCTTCATGCTGATTCACCAAAATGCCAGGAGTTGTGGAAGTAACATCACACGTCCTTGTCCCCAGATGATATCATGCTGTTGATTGCTTTTACCGCAGCTTACATAAAAGATAGGAGAGGCAAAAGGTACAAGACCTCCTCACATAGGTATGTGAATAGCATTTTGTAGTACGTTAGCATTACTACTGTAGTACTACTAAACATATTAGGAGATGCAATTTGTGACTAGCCATTCCATTCGGTCAGTGGTTCATCTATCTCATTCCATTAAATCAGCTCTTTTAATTTTCACAAGTCCTCAAGCTTTGGGAATGGCTTGGCTATTTTTTTAATAAATCAGGATTTATTTCCTCAATACCGCTTCCTTTGATGATTATGTGATGGAGCCAATTGCATGGCAAATGCACCATGGGCCCTAATGCAAAGAAGAAAGTGGGCCTCCCTGGAGCCATGATTAGGTAGTAAAAGACAGTCATATTTGGATGCAATATACCGTTCTGGATCCAGTTGCCACTGAACCCGCTGCACCATTTATAGCTGCAACCATGCAGGGAGCAGTGGTATGCTATAAATGAATCATTTGTCACTAACAGGCCCAACAGTTTTAACATACGCCTGCCATAATCCTCAATCCTGAATGTTAACCTAGCTGAGCCCATTATTATAGATACAGTTGTTCCCTGACTGGAATTCTCACTTTAAAAAGTTTCCTTTGTAAAAATGGTCCTTGGCTCTCAAAAGGTTGCCTGCAAGCCTGTGTTCAGGATGCCCTCGGCACAAACCTTTTGTTGGTTTCAATGAATGCTGGTTTCAGGGGCTGGTGAGCCGTCTAGGAGTCAGAAATGTACATGTGGTTTCTGACTACATGTTGCAGAGCAGTGCAATTTCTTCGGTTTTTTAAATATATTTAATATACACACTTAGGGCCAGATGTAACATTCATTCCATTAGCGATTACCAAATTGCAATTATATAATCGCTATTGGAATGTATGAAACTCCAGGAGTTTCAAATAGCGATTCACAAGGGCTCACAAATGGACCTACCTCATTAATATTCGGGAGGTAGGTCGCAATTTGCGACCCATTACGAATGGCTACAATCACAGGGATGATGGCCTGCTGGGCTCAGCAGACCACCATGTCTGTGATTGCTTTTAAATGAAGCAATCTTTGTTTTTGTTTTTTAAATGCAACCCATTTTCCTTTAAGGAAAACGGGATGCGTTTAAAAAAGAAAATGTTAAAGTTTTCTTTTAATTTTTTAAAAGTAGGCAGTGGTCCGTGGGACCCTTTCCCCTTTGCGAAAGGGTTACCACCAATTTGCAATTGGTAGCAACTGCAATTGTTTTGCGACTGTCTTCACGGTCACAATACAATCATACATACCTCTGCGATTAGGTATTAGGAAGGGACGCCCTTGACATGTCCCTTCCTAATACTGAATCGGTATGTAGTCGCAAAGACAAGTTAATCTATCGCAAGTTGGACTTGATACATACAAAATGCATTGTTGATACATCTGGCACCTAGTCCCTCATTCTGAGTCCGGCATCAATTCTAGGTTTGGGTGAAAACAGTGCTCGCTCCAAATTCTTGATTAAAAGTGTGACAGTAATTTTGCTCTGACTCACATATTTTCCTCGCACTAATTCCTCCTGGTACCTCTTTGTAGAATTGTATATGTAATGAGAGATCAGGAAGAAAGAGAAACAATAAGTGTTGAAAGAACACAGCCATGCTCTCCAGTAAATCTCATAAATTAACTGATAGTGACCTGTATCTATTCCATTTCAATTCCATATATTGCAGAAAACCTGATAAGCAAGCTTTCATTATAGAAAACCCTTCACATATGTAAATAATAAAAAAGGTACAATCATATTACAATATAAAGACCTAGGGCATTGATTAGGGTTCGGTGGCACAGGAACACTACTGTAAATTGGAGGTCTTCCTGTCACACCAAACTCATGGCTCCTTTGCCTCATGTAGAATTGAAGTCTTTCCTGAGCAGAGCCTCGACTCGCTCCACTGTTGGAAATCAGTGGTCCATCCACCACTGGCAATTTCCCACTCTATTCAGTGTAGGGTAACTGCAGAAAGGACAGCTGTTTGTGAAGCCCCCCTATGTTTTCATATCTTGTTTTGTTAGCTTTAGGACTCCTGGGCTATGCCACTGCTAAACAGAGGGATAGTGTTTGTGCTTTCCATAAAAGCGTGTACCATGCATTGCTTTTAACTAATTGGTTTATTTAACCTTCTAGGAAGGCCATGGTAGTTGGTGCAAGAAATACACATGTGGCATATGTAAATGTCATATGTAAGCTGCACTGTGTATTTACACCACCGACATATATGACAAAAATGCATGGCTCCAGCGAGTATAATACTACTTTGGCTGGGCTGCATTTTAAAAACACGACACTGTCAAAAACAGGGAAAACTCTATACCATGATTCAAAATGTATTTTTATATATTAGCTAAGCTGCCCTAAAGGGTGCCCACATGACTGGTTGACTGGTTGCTCAATGCATCAAAATGAGCCATTGGAAAAGTATGTCCTCACAGTGAATAATTACAGAGAGTGGTTTTCACTGAGTAGATAAAGTTCTATTTCCCAGGAACGCGCTTAGTTATGAATGAAATCATTCTTTCATATTAAGTCACATAATAATCCAAGACCGTCGTTAAAGGTTACTTTCCCACTTTCCTTTAAAAATTGGTTGCATTGGTTACTAAATCTATTGGAAAAGTAACTTTAGAAAAGTATACTTTGTGCTCCATATGCATCAAGTGGTTTTTGAACTACCCTGCTCTAGAGACTGAATCAACAAGGGGCTTCCTTGAACCATCAAAGAGCCTGAAGACAGCTGCAGTCTGGATTGGACTGGTCAAGGTTGGCAGCCCAACTATGGCCACATATGGCCACATTTTTTTAATTATTGCGTGTTTCCTGTGTGTGGCAGCAATTGGTTTCCTTGGGGGGGATGGGGAGCAGGTCGTCCTGGCAGTCAACAGGGGAGGAAGTGCACTGAAACAGATGCATTTTTATTAATATATTAGTGGCATAGAAGTTAGCATATGGTGATTAATTAAGCTACATTTAAAAAGCCTAACAAAGAAAATTACATGAGTTGTAAAGTGTGCACGTTTGAAATGTGATGAACTCTGTGGCCACCATTAGTATTGAAGCACCACATTTACCTTGAGATATTTTGCATTTATATTAAATTGAGTACTATTATGAATTAATATTAGAAAGTGTTATTGAAAGTATCAAATGAATATGAATTAATTGTACTTATATTGAAATAAATGGAGTTTATTAATGCAAGTTAAAGGTATGCAGAGAAATAAATGCACGTTTCAATCAGTTTTAGCATGTCATGAATAATGTTTGCAATTAAGATAATTTGCTTTGCATATATGAATTGTAAGGTGCGCAATAGTTTTAATAATATATTAATGTATATTAACTTGACTAGGTCTGAAAGATTAATTTTGCAGCAGTATTGGAAAATCACTTATTTATTCTGACCTGTCTAACCTGAATTCTTTTCCTAGGATGTTAATGTGATGTTGAATGTTCTATTGTATTAAGTACAAGAAACATGCTTTAGAAATAACAATGTTGCATTATTTGTTGTAGCTGTCAAACAAGTCAGGAATTTTGTATTTTTCGTGTGAAATGCATTAGTTTGAGTTGAGAAGATTTGAAATAGTTGCAAATTCAACGGGACCATCTGCAACCATTGGATGCTATTTCTGACGTTTGGAGTGCGTCCACCTGAAGGACTAATCGAAAGGATTATGGTTATTTTAATAAGTGAAAGACTTTCAAACTTAAAGTTAGTCTTCTCCTTCCTCAAAGCTGTCCAGAGCCTTGTTTGTGCCTGCTGTCACACTCTGTTACCTTTAAGTCCCCAGATGAGTTTTCTCATCTTAGTCTCATTTGCCCTGTTCTGACGTGGTTCAGCACTAATATGACCAACTCATTCTGAACTATTGATCTGTCCTATGTGCAGCTTGTGTTCTGCATTATCCGGATGATGCTGTCAACTGATGCCGGAAGAAGGTGACCGTCCTGTTTGATGAATCATCGCTGTATGCTGCTCCATGAGAAGAGGTATAACTAAGTGTGGTTTATTGCTTTCTTTTTAGTTGGGTACCTATTCCAGCATAATTTTTATAGTGAGTTGCCTTAGTTAAATGTTTTTCCAAATTATGTTTGTCTCTTTTATCTTTTGCTTTTTCTCGCATGAGTTACCCTGTTCCCACACATGCAAGTCCAAATTTGTGTTAGTGAGAGGAATGGCCCAGCTCGGAAACCTGAAATCTGACATCTGAATGTTAAACTGTATTTTGATGATTTACTGATTTCACCATCATCTGCTTTGAAATCAAACAATAATATGCATATTTATATAACTCTTTTGAAGTATCTAACAGTATTGATGTTTAGTAGGTTAAATCTTTCCAGATGCTTTGGTGAGCCTACGGTTTTTATGTATGTTTGTAACTTAGTTTTGCCCACCGTATATGTAACATTGATTTTGGGATTGTAATAAAGCTTTGAAACTTTATTCAGTTTGTAGTTTGATTTAGTGTTAAATTGTTCATGGTGTCTAGAATTGTTTATGGTATAATGTCATTAATTTGTGATTGAATGATTCTAACTACTATGCTCTTCGCCAAGTCCGAAAGTTCAGTTGACCACAATAGGTGAGAATAATGATGGTGTCTCAGCTCCAAAAAGGTGCTCTTCACGCCCCCAGCATGCCAACAACAGTTTAAAAAGGGACAAAGTTATCCTGTCTGCCTGTACCTGAGGACTGTCGACACACACTGCCCCAGATTCCTGAGTAGTTTCTTTTTCCTGGATGGCCTAGTTGCTCTGCCTGTCACCTGCTTCCCCAGAACTGATCTTGCCCTCACTGGAATTTTTTCCCCATCCACTTGTGGTTTTACAGGATTGTTGCTTCTACCTGGGGATTCTGGCAGCGGTGGTGGCAGTCCCCATAATTTGCACATTGGATTCCTCAGGTTTGAGGCTGCTGTCACAAGGAAGTGTGGTAAGGTGAGATGGGCCCAGGGAGAAGGTGTGGCGTGCAGTTATTGGGTTCTTGGGTGGAAGGGGAGCGGGCCGTGGCTTCTCTTACATGTGTCATTTTTATTACTAGCTCCTTATCTACGCAGGCCTTCGGGCTCAGAATAGTTGGTGAAATATTTTGTATAGTTGAGAGGTAGCTCCTGTATTTGGGCAGCAGGTGGCACTGAGTTTTCAGTTAATTGGGAAATCAATGCTTTTTTGATGAATTTTAACTGATCTTGGCAAGGTTTGTTGCAGCACTGGTGCTGATTTACAGGTATAATTGTTAGGCAGCTCTACAAATGTTCGGGTTCTAATTAGTGGGGGGATTAACTGTCTGGTTTGTGTTCCTATTGCTTCCTGCTCTGTGGGGCCCTTGTTTAAAGAGTGAACTTGCTCACGTAAATTAGGACATTAGTATTACAGTTGAATATTGGAGTCTCACCAACAGGTTGTAATATGCCCCCATAGCAGGTGAAAAGAAAATCATCATGGCAGTGGTCTTGGGATGGTTAGATGCCATAGACCAGGGACTAGCGCTACTCCAGCCTACACTGACCTCCCTAGTTTAGAAAGAGGCCTATCCACCAGAGCCAGGTACAGAAGTACCAACTGATACCATATCGAGGGATGAGGAGTGCCCCCCCCCACCCTTGAAAGCAGCATTCCCACCAGCTCCAAAGTGAGCAAGGAAGGGAACAGCAAAGGACAAGGAGGCAACAGGGGCAGAGCAGATACCCCCAAGGTAATCACCCACACCCAGTCAGGCTCCAACTGAGGTCATGGTGGTAGGGGATGAAAGGGTGACAGACATGGAGCAGAAGGAGGTGAGTTCATGTGGTTCAGGAAATGACCAGGAAAGTAGTATAGCCAGGTTGTTACCATGGCTTTCACAACTAGGCAATCAAGGCGTGGTAATCCTGGTTGGGGAGGGGGCAGCGCTGACTGCAGCAAAAAAAACCTAGTGGGAAGAAACTCACCTGTTCAGCCTGTGGGTGGGGCAGCACTTCTACACAGCGACTGGGGCCAGTGATTACTCAAACAGGAACAACCGGGCCGGTCTCCCCCTCCACACCTTTGGCTGGGGCATCCACTACAATTGTTGGGTCTGTAGCAGGGACTAAAGGCGAGGAGACAACAAAAGCTTGTGGTGCCCATGATCAGGTGCTTTTTCTTAGGGTCCAGGTATCATGAAGGCAAAAATAATGAAAGTGGCATATGTTGATGTGTTTGAACTCACTGTGGTTAAACCGCCGGATGGGGACACCAAGGAACCCAAAGACTGTTGACATAAATTGAAGAAGCCAAAACTCCAGGAGACATTAATATACTGGATTACCGGTTTTACTATTTATCAGTAAGTACTCCTTGAGAAAGTTCCAGAGTGGGGCCTACAGACTTTCTACCATATAAACAAAAGAGTGGGTGCCTATGGAAGGTTTGGGGGTTCAGCAGGAAGGAATACGATAAAGCATTCAGGTTAAAAAAAGCCACAAATCCAAGGATGCTCTGACATCAAAAAGTAGTAAATGAATGGGTGTGTTGTATGATGTTGAAGAAGCCAGAGTGCAATGGTCAGATGACCTGGTGAGGGGAGAAGAGACATGTTGGTCATATAATAATAAAGCTTGTTCCAGACCACAGGGGCCTTGCAAATTTAAGCACGATTGTTCCTTTTGTGGGACAGCAGAGCACCCAGAGTTTAATTGCTATAAGAATTCCAAGGAAAAAAATGGTCAGTAATGAAGGCGTCCTGTCCTTGGTATTCAATAATCCCTCCCAGGTGTCACTACTGGTTTTGAACCCTTGGTTAAATAAGTACACACAGCAGAAAGCTGCTCACCGTTTGGGTATCTGACTTTCGTTTTGGTTTCAGGACACCTGCAGTAGGGCAACAGGGCACAAAGTGTTGAAAGAACCAACAATCTTTGGTCCTGGGGATTGAGGTGGCAAGAAAGTTTGACAAAGAACTTAAATTAGGAAGGGTGGCTGGGCCTTTTGATAGTCCACCACTGTCAGACTTCCTCTGCTGTCCCCTGGGATTGGTTTCCAAGAAAAGACTCAAGTGAATTTAGGCTGATTTACAATCTTTCAGCTCTTTAAGGGGCTTCTGTTAATGATGCCATTGACCCTTTCCTACGGACTGTCAATTATGCATCTTTGGAACAGTACTCTTGAACTACTAAGGCAGTTATGTCCACTGGCCCTGTTAGCAAAAGTAGATATAAAGTCAGCTTTCCATTTGTGGCCAATCCTCCCTGATGACTATCATTTGTTGGGTTCTCAGTTACAATGGTACTATGACAGGTGTATGTCCATGGGTGGCTCAGCTTCTTGAGCCTAATTTGAACAATTCTAGATGACTTCTTATTCCTAGGACTGGGTGGTTCTGATCATTGCGCCAAATCCGTTGTAACCTTCAATGGTTAATGTCAGATTTTAGGGTACCTTGGCCCATGAAATACCTGCAGAGCCCGCCTAAACCTTGGTTTTTCTAGAGAGAGAAATCGATTCCATTAAGGGGGAATGTCCACTGCCATTGGGGAAAGTTCTAGCCTTTAGAGTTTCACTAGAGTTCTCTCTGGGAGCATGAAAGGCCACCTTACACCAGTTACAAGGGCTCAATTTTGCTCTACATATAATCTGAATGGGTCCCCATTCTCACCCTTTCTATCACAGGCTATGTCCGGTTTCAAGGAGCAGCAGCACAGAATATGCCTTTCGGCAGACCTAAATTTAAAATTGGTCATTTCTCAAGTGTTTTATTTGGTCCAGGATGTGGCTGGCTTCTTTGCAATCAAGTCATGATTTTGGGTTGTTCATGGATGCAGCAGGCGGCACTGGTTTTGGTTCTACATTGGGCAACAAGTAGTGTGGACAGGCCAGGCCCCAGGCTTGGTTTGTGTCAGTGCTGGTGAGGAACATCACTTTTTAAAAACTTTTACCCATCCTCGTGGCATTACAGATCTGGACTGACCAATTCTACAATCAATCTGTGACATTCTGGCATGCTTTCAACGTCCAGCCTGGAAAATGCAAAAAAAATGCCTATGCTGTCAAAAGAATTTGTTGTCTCCATTTGTCTAAAGAATAACATTCTATTTAAATCAAGGCATGTGCCTGGTGTTTTGAATAATGCTGCTGATGCATTATCTCATCCCAAGTTGCAGGATTTTCGGCGCTCCCATTCACAGGCAGAGACAGAACCCACCCACTTCCCAGCATATCTTTGGAACGTTTGGAACACAACTATCCCCGGTCTAACTGCAGCAACCCTCACACTTAAGACCATGAGAGCTACAAAGGGGCTTTTTTGTTCCTACATTTCATACAGCGCACACAATGCTCAGGTGCAGCTCTTTGGTTTAGATAACTGACTGGGTTTGCTGAGGCACATGCAGGTACAGGGTAGTACTGCATCTTCTGCCGGTGGCACTTAGCAGCAGTCACTTTCTTTGCAAAACTAGGACTTGGACCAGTCACATTCATTTTTAATTAAGCAAGCCTGAAACGGATGGTGAAAGGTTGGAACAGTTCAACCGTGACGAAAGGTGTCTTTTAGATGTGCATAAACAGGAAAGGGTCATAATGGTCTTGGACAGGATATGTAGGTCTAGGTATTAGGTAACCTTATTTGCAGGAGAGTTTTCTCTTGCATTTTATGTGGCCTTTAGGCTCTCTGAAATTGTGGCAAGATCTAAGCAGGATATCAGTGATAGGATTTTACTCAGCTATATCTCTTGGCTAAGGGATAATTTAGCTGTCACCATACCATGCTCTACAACAGACCAACTAGGTAACGGAGATCAAGCGATCCTGAGAAGAGCCGGTAGTTTTTGAGGTGTCCAGTTACAGCAGTATGTGAATTCTCACAGACACGTCCTAGTGTGCCATCAGCTTTACTAGTGGTCCATGAAAAGGCATCCCACTTACAAAGTACCAGTTCATTCAGGTTCTGTGCAAACCTTTTCTGGCAGCAGATATCCAGGGTGCTTTGAGCAAACATTCTCATAGGATAGATGCAGCAATATCTGTGGTAGGAGCAGGGCTTAACAGAGAAGTGGTCAAGAGGATTGGCAGGGAGAAGTAGGACTGCTATAAATGCCTTGTGGGTCTCAATATAATATAGGCACAGTGGCTCTCCTAGGACTGGTTAGGTAATGACAATGCTCTTATTCTCTGCATGGTTGCATTTGGGCAAATGGCTACCACCAGTGTGTGGGTCTTGGTCATTCCTTTGTGCATTGTGTGAAGTCAGCTTTCACTCGAGTAATTTGTGCAGCGGACACATGTCTTCAGTCTCATTGGGCCGGTAAGGACGGTCTTCGTTTGGATGGCTGAGGCCATCTTGTTAAGGCGGTTGCAATCTGGGGGCTATATCCACTGGCCCTCATCATACTTCATATCAGCAGCAACGATTTGGCTGCAGTGGGAAGAAGGACCCTATTTGAGACTTTGTTGTTTGAAATCACATGGTTGGATAATAGATGTCCGGGTGCATGATAACATGGTCTCCTATCATCCAGAGGAGAGTGTGGAAGCTTGGACAGTCTTCAAAAGACCTCAACAAATCAGACAGGTGTTTAAACAGCAGGTTAAAAAGACTGCTGAACACAGTGTGGCTAAGGACATTTTCCCATTGTTGCCTTTGGGGGCAGGCACTATTTCACAAGGATGAGATCCATCTGTCAGCTCAGACTAACAAGATTTTCATGGATAACTTGTTGGCCTTCACAATCCAGCATTTTTCACATTGTTAGGTGACAGCACCTGGGGTGAGTAATGGTTGGCCGGGGAACCAACAATTCCTTTGGAGGTTAAGATGCCATGTTTGACCACAAAACAAGTTGACAACGTTGGACATCACAGATCTAAGTGCACATGAATTGAAGATGCTATTGGTTTTTTAAGTTTTTTAGATTGGTCTGGTGTCCCACGGTCACTAGTGAAGGGCTGGTGACATCTGCTACCTTGATTGTCCATAGCCTTGTATGGTACTACATTACACAGCCCTAGGGATGTGGGGGGGGAGCGAAGGTGGTGGCTGTGCCAGGAGAGCACGGTATGGCCTGGTTGCTCAGGCTCATTCCCCATTTGGGTGGCAGGGAGTTTCCCTTTATTAGGTGCACTGGCATTGCTCTTTGGGGTGGCAACTGCTATGCTGGGCCTAACTCCCTCTATCCGAAGTGAGCAGAGAGTTCACATTGCAAACAACAATTTGTTGAGGGACCCGCAAAAATGATCTGTGCCCAAGTCAGTTGAATTATACGATGCCACAAGGACCTGAGGGGTAGTCAACCTGGACTCTTAATGGAATGTGGTAATATGTTGGTAGAAGGTTTTTTATATTAGTCAGAAAATTAAAACCATATTAATATTTGCATATACTGTAAGAAAGACAATCAATTAAGCTAACAGTAGAATAGTGATGCTGTGTTATCTTTTTCAGAGTCAATTACATAAAGATTGCCATTTTTTGAAGTAACAAACGGTGAAAAACACATCACTGTTTTTGTCATTACCCATGCACCAGGAAAAAAATGATTTGGGAGGTTGACAACAGTGATGATATAGTTAAAGGATGGTGATTCCAGTGGGCACATGCATCAAAGGTGCCAATACTAGTGCAGCATGTGGATAGGTTGGCAAAGGAAGTGATGGTGTTTTTAATTCTGATATTGCTGCTCTCGGTCAAAGAGGGGTGGTAAAGATGAACAAGGTGGAAAGAAAGCACCAACACTGCTGGGTGTTGTTAGCCTGTAGAAAGAGAAATGTGTTGATGTTTTAAATGTTTGACCATAGTACCTATGAGACCAAGTGAGTGGTAAAAACCCATGATGATTGTGTAAAGGATAAAGTATTGCATTCCTCTGTTCTATCAATTTAGAACTGTTGCTCATTAAGCAGTCAATCAATCAATCAGGATTTATAAAGAGCAGCTAATCACCCAATAGTGTATCCAGGCACTTGCAGGTTCCGGCGGCTTATTCAAACAGCCAGGTTTTGAGGCCATTCGGAATACTGAAAGTGAGGTCAGAGTCAAGAAGTTCATGGGGAGACTGTTCCAGGTTTTTGCTGTGATGTCAGAGAAAGAGCGTCCTCCACTTCTGCTTTGGTAGATGCAGGGAGTTTGGGCAAGTGAGAGGGAGGCAGAGCATAGTCTTCTTGATGGTTGGTGGAAGTTCATTCGGTGGTTAATGTACCTTGGTTGTGTAGAGCCTTGTGTGTGGGTCAGCAGCTTGGATTGGCGTCCCTTCTGTATGGGGAGTCTGTAGAGTTGACTGCAGTGGGGTGTGATGTGGGTTCAACAGAGAAGGCCAAGTATGAGTCTAGCTGCGGCGTTCTGTATGGTCTGAAGTCTATGCACTAGGTGTGAGGCGATTCATACGTAGATTATGTTACCATAGTCCAGTTGGCTGGTGATGCGGGCCTGTGTCACTGTGAGTCTCGTGTGTAGAGGTAGCCACTTGAAGATCTTATGTAGCATATGCACAGTGAGGAAGCGGATGAAGGAGACGGCATTGATCTGTAATTTCCTGGTTAGCTTGTTGTCAGTGATTATTCTGAGGTTTCTGTCATGGTCGGAGGGACTGGGTGCAGGTCCTGGGTTTGATGGTCACCAGGAGTCATTCAATGTGTTGCTGCTGTTGCCAAAGATCAGTACTTCCATCTTGTCTGTGTTCAGCTGCAGGCGGTTGTTCTTCATCAAGTCAGCGATGCTTGTCATGCATCTATGGAATTGGTTCTGGTGGTGGAGGAGTCATTGGTGAGTGAGAGGATGAGTTGGGTGTTGTCAGCGTAGGAAATTATGTTGAGACCATGGGATCTGATTAAGTTGGTCAGCCGGGTCACATATGCATTGAAGAGCCTGGGGTTGAGCCCTGGGGGACACCGCAGATGATCTCTTTGGGTTCAAAGGTGAAAGGGGGGTCCTCTGGGTTCTTCTGGTGGGGAAGTAGGTGATCCATCTGAGCACGTCCCCTTGGATGATGATGTGTTGGAGTCTTTCGATTCAGCATGTGGTGAGATACAGTGTTGAAGGCTGCTGTAAGGTCGAGGAGGTTATAAGCAGCTGTTTCTCCTTAAGAAGCAGTGATCATAAAGACCAATTGCCCAGTCAAAACCTACAATACAATTATGATTAAACCTACCAAAATTTCAGATTCTATGCAACAGTCAGTCACAAATGCTAAGGAGGCAAAAATGTGATAAAAGTCTTATAAGTTTTCTTAAATATCTAAAGCAAAACAATTGTTCCTAAATCCACATTCACTGTGTCATAAGATATTTAGAGGCATGATACAGTTTTTTTAGAATTTTGGAATCCTAGTAACCAAGGGGCATACTGAGATTGTCACGCAGTGCAGAGTAGCAGGTCACCTTGGTGTGTCTGTCTGCGTTACAGGAAAAGGACAGGAATGTGCCTTATTTAGGTCAATATGGTGCATTCCTGATGCTTGCCTGCAATGGTGCCCTTTTGGCAGCCTAGTGCCAATTCAGACATCCTGCACCATAGTGCTAGGGTGCCTCAGTTGCATGCATCATTGTTTATGTGCAGCAGGCAGGGGCACCTTCCTGCACAAATACAATCCCCTGAGGCATATTCCTCTATGTGTGGTGCAGAAAGGAGCACACGTAGAAAGAGAAAGTAACAATGAGAAATAAAGATATTTCTTCTCGTTATGCCTCCCCGAGAAGGCATACTCACTTACTCCAGATTTATGAAGCCATTCAGTGGTGCGCAAAGTGGCCTTGCGTGGCTTCATAAATCAAATTTGGGGTTGGCGTTGTGCATGTACCAAGTTGTGTGGTGCAAATGCGATGCAAACTGCCTCATAAATACGCCCCTAAGAGTGGGAGTTCCTACACTTTTCCCATTTCTGGCTGTGAGGATCAATTGTTTGCAGAGTTGAAGCATGATGGCCAGGTGACCTTATCCCCTCCTCCATGACCCTTGGAGTGTGGCTATGTCTAAGCACTCCACCTCACTTTAAACGTGCATATTTCACATATAACAATGTTTAATTTTGACCAATTCAAAATCATGTCAATGGCCACTGAAACAGTGTATTTAAACTCTCCACTGCCCGCATTTAAATGCCCTGTCATTCTGTCATTAAATAGCTCCCATACGTCTGTTAATTGCTTTGTCATCAAACAGATCCTTACGACTTTGGTGACGTAAAGCTGTATCAAATTTAGTTTAGTTTATCATTACGCCATTTACACTTCTCATTTTTACCACAACATTAATTTCTAAGTCACTGTTGCATTAACGGTGCTGTAATCGTGTCCTTAATTGCCCTGTCAAGTCATTAATTGCCTGTTATTGCAGCATTAATTGCATGACTCTCACTCATGGCCCCATGACATTACCGCAATAATTGCCCCTGTCTTACCTCATTAAATCCTTATGCTCACCCCTTGTAGGATCTCGTATGAATGACTAGACACGGTGGTCCAGGTCCATAGCACTGTTTCATGGTCTCAGTTTTTGACGGGGGTACGGATCGAAGCCTATTTGAGCCCACAGTGACCCTAGTGCTTGAGTGACACATTTTTAATCGCAGCTCTTCACTGCCTCTTGCTTCTAACCTGGGCAGATGCTACTGTGGCATGGGGCAAAGTAATGGCTTTGGACAGCATCTACAACTTGATTTGAAGCTGTTTCCAGGCCACTAATGCACTTTGGTTTATTTTAGAGTGCTGGTGTTACGTTGGTAAAGGCATAGTCTGACATAATAATAATAATAATTAAAATAATAATAATAATAATAATAATATTAACAATAAAATTATGTTTTTGAGAGCACATGACTACTTTGAAAGAAGTGTCTCAGTGCTAGCAAACTGACCCCAGAGAAGAAAAGACGCCCATCCTAAGGAATAATCTCAATCCGAGTCGAAGAGAGTTTCAGATAGAACCTGCCGAATTGCTACAAGAAGATAATTTTAAATTTCGGGAGCCAAAGGCCAAGGCCAAAGGAGCACCCTCCTATTCTGGCTCTTTTGACTATCGGAATGACGGCCTGTTTTGCTTTTGTCAATCTTAGGTTTCTGGAAGGAACATCCGATTTTACCATTAGATATCGTAGATTGTAGATAGCGAGGGTCTTGCAAAGAGAGAGACTTGTCGCAATAGCAAAACACTTTGAAAGCGTCCCTTTGCCTCACTGGGATCAAGTGCAGCTTTCTTAGTTCAGATGTAATGGTAGCTTGAGCAAGGCCCAAGTGGCACTGTTTTGGACTTGTTGAAGCCTGTTCAGGCGGGACTGGGAAACACTCAAGTAGAGGACATTGCAGTGGTCCAGCCTGGAAGTCACCAAGGTCTGAATTACCATTTGTTTGGGTGTATTGAGGTAGAAGATGAAGTATTTTCATCAGGGATCTCACCATCACAAAACATTTCCCCACGAGGCCAGTAATTTGGGCATCGAAGAAAAGTTTTTCATCAAACCAGATGCCCAGATTTTTAACCTTGGACTTTGGGGAGGGGGATAATGAACCAAGAATCTCAGGGCGCCAGGCATCTGACCAGATATTAGGATGTTTGCCCAGAACCAATACCTCCTTCTTCCTGGCATTCAGTTTTAGGCAGTTTGAATCCATTCATGACGCAACCTCTGAAAGGCAAAAATGAAGGGAAGAGGCCTTAGAATTGCTGTTCTGCAATAGAATGATGGCGATGCGTGTGTCATCTGCATATGGAATAATTGTGAAGCCATAGCACTTGACCTCCGCTAGAGGGCAGACATATACATTGAAGAGAATATGACTTAATGCAGAGCCGTGTGGCCCTCCCTGCTTCAGGGAATGCACCATTGAGTGGAAGGGTTTTGAGAAACCTTGAAAGGTGCGTTCGTGCAGGAATTAATCAGCAGTGCAGCGCATTGCCACCAATGCCCCGTCCCAGAGCCTCTTGATCAGGATGTATTCAACACCGTATTGAAAGCAGTATTGAGGTCCAGCATTAGGATGGCTGCAGTACTACCCTCATCGATGATCCTGCGGGCCGACTCTGAGGCTAGCAGCAAAATGGATTTAGTGCTGTAAAAGGGGCGGAAGTAAGACTGAGTGTTGTGCAGGAGATTGTTATCCCCTAATTAGTTTGCAAGCTTCTTATTTACATGTTTTTCCTTGATCTTAGAAAAAAGAGGCAACAGTGATAAATGCCAGTAATCTTCAGGGTTAGAGGGGTCAAGCATAGGTTTTTTTTCTGGACAGGAACAACCATACCATGTTTTGACTGCTGGGAAACACAGCCAGTGGCCAAAGAGAGATTCATAAGTTTGCGCAGGGCAGGTTGAATGGTTTCAGAACCCTGCTCCAGGATGGAGGAGGAAATAAGATCTGCTACAGAGCCAGATTTGATGACGGAGCTTAGAGGAGTGAGTTCCTCAATTTGGATAGGACAGAAAAGCAGAAACCTGACACCATGTCTATAGCTGTGGATGGTTTCTGGCTGCTGCAGGTAAGGAGGTGTAGATGTTTTCAATTTTTTCAGAGAAAAAAGGAGGCCAGCGTGTTACAGCTCTCTTCAGAAGGAAGAGAAGAGGTGAAACTGAGGACATAAAGGTAAGATATTTAACATTTAACAGTCTGGAAATTTTCACTAGAGGAGTTGTTGGTGCCTAAAATTGTCTTGGAGTAGACCTCTCAGCTGGACTGCTTGATGAGCAAGTGATAGGCTTTTAGGGCCATCGTGTAGTCATCTCTAGAACTTGGATCAGAGGCTTTGTGTCAAAGGCTCTCCAGCCTCTTGCATTTCTTTTTAAGGACTAAAAGTTCCTTATTCAACCATCCTGCTGAGGATGATTTGTTTTGTCATGAGACTTGTTTTACAAGAGAAGCAATCTGGTCTAGGGTCCTCAGAGCCAGTCATCAAATTGAGTGTTGACTTTATCAGCACAGTTATCCAGAATCAGGCAGGGGTTATCGAAGGCTTACTTGAGTATGCCAGGGGTCACTTTAGACCATTGCCATGCCACACAGGGGCAAGAGCATGGTTCACTGACATTTTAATGTGAGATACAATTATGGGGATGGCAAGATGATCTGACCTTACTAGCGGGACAGGTGGCAGGGTTTCAGTGAATGCCATGTTGGAGGAGTTGGAGGCTCTCCATTTCCTCAACTAAGGCTTTCACTGTTGTAGAATTGATGTCATCAAAATGGATGTTAAAATCACCTAGTACCAACAGATTAGAGTAGCACATAGCTAGGGGGACAGTGTGTCAGCTAGCAAGGTGGAGATATTCAGCAGAGGCCCTGGAGTCTGTAGATAAGAGCTCTTATGATTTTATGAGAGAGTCAGCGAGAAGAGGGACACTTTGCAGCCCTCAAAAGAGAGTCCAGAGAGGGAACACTGGACATCTTTTTAAAGATTATGACAATCTCATCCCCTCTTTGTAGCTTCCTGCCCCACCTATTTATGGAAATGCCTTGCGGGATAGCATGTATTTTGATTTTATCTTTTGCTAGAGACTTGCTGATAACTTAAATATGTTTAAAGCCATGATGAGGTTGTGAAACAGGGCTAGTTTTATCAATCAGCGCAAAGGGAGTCAGAAGCTGACTAGTATACAATTTTGGGGTGGGTTTATTAAACATGTATATGCATAAGCACTATTGAAATCAGTTCGGCAAAAATAAAAAGGTATCTAACAAGCCAAATTTAAACCTTAGATCAGTAACAGTATTGTTAGAGTGTAGACCTAACTTTCAAATCAACTGACTATACTCTAATCTGAAGGGCACTCTGAAAATCAGTGCCCAGGGAAACTAATCTATGCTAGCCCAATCCCAAGGACGTTTGTTCCAAGGAGTTATTGGATAAAAGCATCCTTGATCTAAGATCCATAGGATTTCAAATCATCTGGAGTCTCCGGAAGCATTCTTCTTTCCTCTATCAGTGAGAACAACTCTTGGGAAAAAAACGTTGAATCCTGAGCGTCAACATGCCATGTTGTTTCCCTAATTGAAGGAAAAGAACATAGAGCTGCAGTCCATGACCAGAAGGAACATGTGTAAAGTGTGCTTTGCAACATTATTGATCAGTAAATTAAATTGTGTTTTAATAATTCCATTGCTCACCAAGCATTTCTATACTTTTCCACCTGTCTGGTGGCCTAAACATCTCATGATGTTAGAGCATTCTACAGGAGCTCCATTGTCTGTGTCAGTGTACAGTGGGCACCTGCTGTTTTGCTTTACGTCAGACTGAGACAAGACAACATGAAAGGAATGCCAACAATTCAGCACTCTTAGACTGAGTAATAAATTTATTAAGGCACTTTTCAGTGTTCGTATAGGGAAAGTATGCAGGTCAAATGCAGCGACACAAATACACTTCTGAAAATTATCACAGTAGTAGAAAAATAATGATCGCAGAATCAAACAATGAAAATAAACTACTCCAATCATGGATAATACATTTGCATATAGTGATTATAAATTCATGCACAATGCAAAGTTGAAAATAAGAATTAAACAAGTACCACCATGGGGCACAACATGGACATCATCGCTTTACCAACTTCAAGTCAGAAACCCAGACGATTGCTGAAAGAGAGAACCACCCTCAATGGGAATAAACTGGGCAAAGGAGTCCCCCTCCCGTAAAGAGTTTGATCTAACCCCAGTTGTCAAGTTTCCCTCTTAAATACCTTAAACAAGCTGAATATCAGAATTCTAGAAACTCCCCCCTCCAATACTGTAAATTGTTGTTCAAACCCTGGCTATACCAGTCCGTGTTGAAAGAGCACCTTAGAGATTGAACACACCCCAAGGTGCGCTCCCAAGACTGAACTGTACCCTGCCGTACCTCATGTACATCCTTATCTTTCCCTCACTCATCCGTGTTATGTACCTGCCTTGGTGAGAAAGAGAGCAAAAATATGTTGCACAACCTGTTTAGTGAACTTACCCCTATACTCATTTTCCTGCATAGTATCAAGCCCATATGTTTAGAAATACAACATTCATTATGGCATTTTTAAGTATACTGTAAAATTATCATTGTCTTGTGAGTAGTTTTTTTTAGAAATGGGGTCTTTGGTTGGCAGTCAGGTTACCCCCTGTCCAAGCAAGGACCCTCACTCTAGTCACACACAATCCAAATTATCCTGTGCCCACCCTCTGGTAGCTTGGCACGGAGCAGTCAGGCATAACTTCGAAGGCAATGTGTAAAGTATTTGTGCAATAAATCATACAATAACACAATATAGCACCACAAAAATACACCACACAGCGTTTAGAAAAATATATAATATTTATCTGGATATTTGCAGTTCAAAACGATCAAAGATGCAATAAGTAACTGTAGAGATATCATCGAAAAGTGGTATAAAGTGTCTGAAGTCTTCTTAAAGCAAAGGCCCTCATTACAATCCAGGGGGTCGGTGATAAAGCAGCGGTAATACCGCCAACAGGCTGGCGGTTAAAAAAATGGGATCACGACCACGGCGGAAACCCCCAACATAGACAGACACTTTAACACTCTGACCGCCACGGTGGTAGCAACAAACACCGCGGCGGTCACCGCCAACAGACAGGCGGAAGACAATGTACCGCTCACGCTATTACAAGGCACCAATCTGCCAGCTTTTCCGGGGTGATACCAACGACATCAAAAGCACAGCGGAAACATTACACTGAAGGGGAACCACTCACGTTTCGACACTCAACGAAGAACTAGGACGCCATGGAGCCCGAACTACAGGTCCTGCTGATGCTTGTGTATCTGCTAATACACCAGGAATATCAAAGAAGGCGGCGGCAACGACCACGGTGAGTACTGCACCTAGCACACAGGGGAGGAAAAAGAGAGTAACACACACACGCAACACCCCCACCCTCACCCACAACACCATACATACAAACACATCCAACAACATTACATGTACACCCCGTAACCCCCTGGAAGAACGCAAGGACAAAAGGAATGTAGTGAAATAAATGATATTTAGAAAATGCAGATAAAGTTAGCGATTGTAAACAACAGTATATACAAATATTTACAATCTGTACAGAGGGCGGTACACTGTCCTTTGCAAATGTCCGTGGACCAGTGGGCCAAAAAAAACATGGGCGAAGCCCACACTTGACTCCTGCCTCAAAACGGAGAGAACACTGCAGGGGCATCAGTCGAAAACACACAGGCACCTCAGGGGGAAGTGGAGGGGGGGCACCTCAGCAGGAAGATGGTACTACGCCATTGCTCTGTGAGGGGGCAACATGCCCACAGCGATGTCCGGGGGAGTGCAAAGTCACTGTCTCTCAAGTGGGTGGTTTGCCCACTACTTGCTCCTGGGGAGTGCAAAGCTACAGTCTTCCAAGTCTCTCAAGTGGGTGGTTTGCCCCTGCTTGCTCCTGGCGAGTGCAAAGCTACAGTCTTCCAAGTCTCTCAAGTGGGCTGCGGCGACTTAGGCTGCAAACTGCTGGTAGTGCCAGTACTGGTGGTGGTGCTTCAAGTGGTGCGTGCAGGGTCCAGACCGTCTGCTGCAGCCTCGGACGGCTGCCCACTGGGGATGCTGCTGATGACAGATTTAGTGGCACCGGCTGGGCATGTGGCAGTGCATATGGCGGTGTAGGTGGCAGTGCCTGCAGCGGTGTCTGCGGCGGAGATGCTGCCGGTGCAGGCTGTGGTGCAGGTGCTGGTAGTAGTTGGGGGGAAACACCAGGCCGTCTCCAGCAGCCACGGACGGCCGCCCACTGGGGATGATGCTGCTGACTGTTGTTGTGGCAGTGGCGGTGCAGATGGTCGGTGCAGGTGGTGGTGGTTGCGGAGGTGCTTTCCGCGGTATAGGTTGCTGGGCTGTCAGGACTAATGGTGGTTACCAGTCCCTCACCTGGAGGCTCAGAGCCCTGAAATGCCTTGCTTTTGTTTTTTTTGCCCTTCCCCACCTTGCCAGACACTGCTGGGCCCTTGGCACTGTCCTCTTGACTTTTGGATAAGGCCTTGCTGGGTGGGTCGTGCGTCTTGTCCGTGCTGCATGCTGGCCCCGTCTTCACCTGGGCAGGTGGTGGAATCAGTTGGCCCTTTGCATTGTTTGGTGGCACACTACCAGCCCTAACGGGTGCCCCCTTTGATCCCCTGGGGCTTGCAGGTACCACAGCAGATGAAGAGTTAGTGGCTGAGATGCTGGCCTGGGATCTTGACACCCTGGCCCTAGGGGAAGGAAAGGGGGGAGGGATAGGGAAGAGGTCAATGTTAGCCAGGAAAAGTTTTTTAGACACACTGGGACGGGAAGATGGAGTGGGTTTGGGAGTGGAGGAAGAGGGAGTGGTTGTAGGAGGTGTACGTCTGCTGAGTTTGGGTGAAGGTGCATGGGCTGGATGCTGTTGTAAGGTGGATGGCTGTTGAGTGGGTGTGTGCCTGCATTTGTGTACTTAGGGAGGAGGGCTCACAGACACACTGGGAGAGGACACAGGGGATGTGTGCATGGTTGTAGGGGTGGTGACTGGCCGTGAGGGGTGTGTACTGATGGGCGTGCTGGTGATGGAGGTAGTGGCTGATGTTGTAGTGCATGGAGGTGTGAGTGAAGACACTACTGGGAGGGAGGTGGATGAAGAGGAGTAGGGGGACACAGTGGAAGAAGTGGATGTTGGTATGTTTGCATGGGTATGGTGCTTGTGTGAGTGCCTGTGAGATGATGTGTGGTGCTTATGTTTTCCTGAGCCACTTTTGTGTGTTGATTTGTGTGCATGCTGGTCTGAAGGTATGCTTGGGATAGGGTGAGGTAGAGGGGATTGGGTCTGGGTAGTGGAAGTTGGAGGGGGATGCTGGACACAGGGACAATGGCTGCCATCAGTGCTGAGGCAAGAGCCTGAAACGCCAGAATGAATGCCCTTCAGTTATGAATTTGTTTGTTGCAAATGCCTCTCGAAACCCTGGATGGCATTCAGAATGGTTGACTGGCCAACAGAGAGGGATCTGAGGAGGTTAATAGCCTCCTCACTGAGGGCAGCAGGGCTGACTGGGGAAGGCCTAAGGTGCCTGGGGCGAGGGGGAGATGCCCACCCTCCTGGGTGAGCGGGCACGAGAAACATGCTGAGGGGCTGCTGGGAGGGCAGTGCTGGTAGGGGGGTGGCAGCTGTACCTGTTGTTGGGGTGGGCACAGAGGTGTCCGCCACCTCCAGGGAGCTTTCATCGGAGAAGGAATCGCTGTCACTGGTCTCCCCTCCTGTCTCCGTTGTGGAGCTCCCCTCGCCCTCCGTCCCACTGGTGCCTTCACCCTCGGTGGATTCGGCCTCCAGGCCCATGTGCGATGCAGCTCCCTCCATCACTGGTGCCTTTGCTCCTCCTCCAGATGATGCTAATGCACACAAGGACAGGGTGACAAAACAAAAAGGGGGGGGAGACAAAGGATACACTTGTCAATGCCAGCAACAACACTATCGTTAGCAGACACAACACACAGGGAGCAACCCTATGCACTAGGCCATTCCCAACCAGTCACTAAGGTAGTCACCAGCTGTGAGAAAACAGGGCTGATTGCAGAGGCCCCATAACTTTTTGCCCCCATTTTCCTCTTTTTGCTGGTGTTTTCCTGACTTTGATGGTGCCCTGGGTACTGCTAACCAGTCCCAGGGCCTGTGCTCTGTGTAAAATGGATATGCAAATTAGGCTAATTATAATTGGCTAAGTTAACCTACCTATAAGTCCCTAGTATATGGTAGGGCATGTAGGTTTAGGGACCACAGCATAGGTGGTGCACACCTAGGTGCACTGCTGAGGTGCCCAGTGTCATTTTAAAAGCAAGCCTGCCTTGCTGGCTGCTTTTAAATTAAAGTTATATGCAAATTCGACTTTGGAATTAAAGGTACTTCCAAAGCCTTAAACTACCTTATTTTTACATATAAGTCACCCCTAAGGTGTGCCCTATGTGCCCCTAGGGCTGGGTGCCATGTAACTATAAGCAGGGACTTTATAAACATAGATTTATAAGCCCTGGTGAGGTAAAAACAGCCAAATTCGTTTTTCCCTCATTGAAGTAAATGGCCTTCATAGGCTAGAATGGGCAGACTTTATTTTAAATTTTAAAGTCTCCTTAAATGTTACATACCAAGAATTTGGTATCAAATTAATTGTAATAAATCCTACAACTTCCAGTTGTTGGATTTAATATAACTAGTTCAGGTAAAAAGTTTAGACTTTACCTAAAAAGTTGCCAATTTCAGCTCTGCATTGTTTTTGCTGCTGTGCTCTGATTGGCCAGCCTGCAGCAGCTTCTGCCAGGCTACCTTGATGAGGTGTGAAGTGGCCTGACTTCACACAAAGGAATGTGCTTGGGGGAGAGAATCTCCCCTCAGCAGATGGTGAGGCAGGAAGGGGGAGGGCTGCCAAACTGGTCTTCAAAGGCAGAGAAGGACATTTGCAGCACCCAGCAACACCCCCACATCCTGCAACCCCAGACAATTAGGTGCCCCCTTGATTAGATTAGGAGAGGGCAGGAGAGGGGTGTGTTTATGATTTTTAGCCACACCAGTGAGTGGGCTCAGCCAGATGTAACCTCCAAAAATCAGATTCAGCCATGTTGGATTTTTAGAGACTGTTGCCTTTTGGGATGGATTTTTGCCACACTTCCCAGGAAGTGGTCATCACAGGGGGACGACCCTGTACCTGATTGGAGGATCAGGACCCCCCTGCTTTTCACCCAGGAGCAAGGATAAAACTGGCAGACCTGCCCCCACACCTCAGATCCCCTCCAGAATTCAACAAGAAAGGAACTAAAGAAGAAGAAGGACTGCCCTGCTGGACCCCGGGCCTGCACCTGGACCCTGCACTCAGAAGGACTGCACCAGCTGCACACTTGGGCTTCACCACAAGAAGGACTTTGCCTGGCTTCAACTGGTTCAAGGAGGGACTCCCTGTTTGCTACAGGTGAAAAATTGCTAAACCAGAGTCCCCTGCACCAACTCCTGAAGAAAGCGACCAGCTGACCACTGTCCAGTGGCCAAAAAGGAGTTTGCGCCAGGTGCATTCTGGGAGTTGAAGTCCGCACCCCCCAAGGACCATCACAGAACTTCTGGACCCTTGGGGTGAGCTGTGGACCCCAAAAGAACCTTAAAAGAACATTTGGGTGAAGCCCCAGAAGTTTGGAAAAGATTTGAGAATTTTTGGAAAAAAGCTCCAGAGAGGGACCGACCCGCCGCGGAAATTCTAGCCGGCTTGTCTCAACCGCGACCCGGCCTGACTTCGTGGTTCGTCCCGGTAAAGAAAAACATCCAAAAAAGAGACTAAGTCCGAACGTAAAAAGTTGACCGGGACCTCCCAGCCATCGTATCCGAGAAGGGCTCCATGGACGTCGGATCAAGATCCAGGTTTACCCCGGTCAAAGGATTTTCATCTCGAAAAAATGACTAAGTCCAAAGGTAAAAGTCTCCACCGAGGAAACCCACATCGCGTATCCGGACAAGGGCTCCAGGAGGTCGGATTCAACTGGCAGGTTCGTCCCGGTGAAGAAAAACTTCAAAATAAAGACTAAGTCAGAAGGTAACTTTTTAACCGAGGCCTCCCGCGACCTGTAGCCGAGCAGGGCTCCATCGCGGTCGGCCTGAAAGTTTGACTTTGCCCCGGTCGAGGTGCAACCAGATGACCCGATTGGCGCTTTTTGTTTCTAAGCGCTAGAAAAGTAATAATTCTTTAAAAATTCATATCTCCGGTTCCCCGAACCGATTTTAATCGTTTTTGTGTCATTTTAAAGATAAAAATATAAACTATTTTTATAAATTGGTTTTGGATTTTTAAACTGTTTCCTGTGTTTTATTTAATTACTGTTTTGTGATATTTGAATGCTTTACACTTTGTCTCCTAAGTTAAGCCTTGACGCTCGTTGCCAAGCTACCAAGGGTTGAGCTGGGATTAATTTACTGAGACCTAACTGTACCTATGTGGAGGTTAGTGGCTTGTTGCTAGGTGTAGGTACCTACCTGCCCTACCAATAACCCATTTTCCAACATAATTGGAAGCAGCGACGGGATCCTGTACTTGTGTTCAATATCACGTTACAGTTTTAGGTAAAACAAATTAAAAATCCTTTAAATTGTCCTAGTGCAAAAATTGTTTTAAATTTTTAATTTGGATTAATTTCAATTATTGAATTTTTGTAATGTTTCTAAATTCTTGTTTCCAATTTTTGCAAAAAGTTTTTGTTGATACAAAACTAGGGAACCATGGAGCTTGATCTGGCTAGCCTACCCACACTGACAGTAGTCCAGCTTAGGGGGTTGTGTATTGAAAGAGGGTTGCCTGCAACCACTGATCTCAGGAAGCAAATCCTGATCACATCCCTGACAGCATGGGCTGAGGCCCAAGAGGTAGAGTCAGAAGAAGCTCCAGAGGAGGGAGAAAGAAGGGAGGATGCAAGCTCTAACCACTCAGGGGAGGGAAGGCATCTGAGCCTAAGTGAGGATGAGGAAGAACGGTCCTCAGTAAACACAGTCACTAGGGGCAGATCCAAAGCTAGTGGTGGGAAGGGGGTCCTTTCAGGAGGAGAGAACCCATCCATCAGAGAAAGAGAGCTGGAGGCCCAGCTAGCATACATAGCTTTGGAAGCAGAGAAGCTGGCCCTAGAAAAGAAAAAGTGGGCATACAAAGAGAAAAGAGATGGAAGCAGCGATAAAGAAGCTGAAGTGTCCATGGGTGGGGGAGTTTGCCCCAGATTACCCAAGGGGGTGGTTCCTGCTTACGTATAGGGGGATGACATAGATAAGTGGCTGGGGGCCTTTGAGAGGGCACTCCAAATGAGAAGGGTTAGGCCTCAATACTGGGGTTCCCTTTTGTGGGAGTTGGTCCCCAACTCAGGGAGGGATAGGCTTCTGACCTTAAGGGGGGAGGAGGCAGATTCATACCCCAGTATGAAGAAGTGCTTAGCCAAGAAGTTTGGTCTGACCCCAGAGCAATATAGAATGAAGTTCAGGGACACCCAGAAGGTCAGTACCCAGTCTTGGGTTGACTTTGTGGACATTTCAATAAAGGCACTAGAGGGCTGGATTATTGGTAACAAAGTAGATACTTATGAGGGGTTATACAATCTGATCATGAGAGAGCACATCTTGACCAATTGTATCCAAGAAAGGTTACGCCAGCATCTAGTGGACTCTAAGCAGACCAACCCTAGAGAGCTAGGGGAGGCAGCTGATGAGTGGTTGAGAACCAGGGTGGTTGTCAAGTCCCAGGGGGGAGACTCCAAGAAGGGGGGGACAAGTCCCCAAAAACCTAAGGAGGGAGGTGGTAAGCCCACCACAGAGACTCCCTCTGTACCCCAGAACCCTAAGAAGGAGGAGAGTAAATCCCACTCTGACCAGCAGAGACAGTTAGACCCAGGGTTAAAAAAGCTCTTGGACAGTAGGGCTTGCTTTGACTGTCAGCAGACAGGTCACTTCAGAGGAGATGCAGCCTGTCCAAAGAAGGTGGTTAGCACTGGGCTGTCCAGTGTAGCCATAGAGGAGGATTCCTCAGATGATGAAGTCCTCCTAGCATTGAGCTGGGAGACAGGACCAGATGGTAAGCTGGTGATCCCTGAGGGTGGGAGTAGGCACTTCCACCACATTCAAGTGAATGGGATCCCTACCACTGGCCTGAGAGACATCTGTGCCAGTCACACTATAGTGAGTGACCGGTTAGTGATCCCAGACATGTATGTCCCAGGAAAGACAAAGAAAGTCAGGATAGCCACAGGGGAGGTCACCTCCAAACCTGTAGCCATAGTGCCCCTAGAGAGGGAGGGTATCCTTGACTGGATTAGGGTGGTAGTCAGTGCTGACCTTCCCCTAGATTGTATCCTGGGCAATGACCTCCCAGAGGTGAGTCTGGTCACAGATGGGGTGGTCGCCCAGGGCGCCCCCCCAACCCAAAGTCCTGGGGAGTCAGTCCCTACAGTTAGGAGACAGGGGTCCCCAAGAAAAGGAAAGAAGAAAAGGAAGGGTAGGCCACTCTTAAAGAGAGTTCCAGGGAGCCAAGGGCCTTCTGCCCCAGTAAGGGGGGAGCCCAGAGTTGGCACTGGTGAGGCCTCACCTGACCCCAAGGAAGTCCTGAGTAGTCAGGCAGCTGTCCAGATGCAAGGTGTTGCACCTGCACTGACAGAAGGGAGAGTGGAAGGAGGGTGTCTGCCACAGGAGGTGGTAGCCCCCCACTCTAGACAGCAAGAGGGGTGCCAGGACCCCAAAGTTGCCCCTAAAGCAGCTCAGCCACCTGTCAGTGGAGAGCTTAGGGTGTGGTTCTGGGTACTGACAGCTGTCAGTAGCCTCTGCTGGGTGCTAGCCTTCCTGGCAGCAATGTACTTGGCCTGGGAGGCAGACCCCAGGGCCAATAGCAAAGGAGGCCCCCTGACCCTATTGGTCATGGTGGGGTTGCTCAAGTGTTGGGTGACCTCTTTGGGTAAGCTAGGTGTTGCCCTAGCAAAGTTTGGAGTAGGGGAGGTGGGCACCTCACTACCCAAGTTGGCAGAGAGAAAGGAGGAAGACCCCCTAGAGGGAAGTTTCAGTTTGAGTTGGGTCCTTTTACTGTTGGGATGGCTTCACTACCCATAGGGAGTGACCCTGACAGGAGGATATAAGGCAGAGTAGGCCCTGCAAAGGGACAGCCAGTTTTCTTCACTGTCTTCCTCGCCTAACAAGCCAGGAAGACTCTCCCAGGGTTGGGCTGAGTCTCCTGGGCGTGTGGGCTGGGGGGGGTTGTGTGAGAAAACAGGGCTGATTGCAGAGGCCCCATAACTTTTTGCCCCCATTTTCCTCTTTTTGCTGGTGTTTTTTCCTGACTTTGATGGTGCCCTGGGTACTGCTAACCAGTCCCAGGGCCTGTGCTCTGTGTAAAATGGATATGCAAATTAGGCTAATTATAATTGGCTAAGTTAACCTACCTATAAGTCCCTAGTATATGGTAGGGCATGTAGGTTTAGGGACCACAGCATAGGTGGTGCACACCTAGGTGCACTGCTGAGGTGCCCAGTGTCATTTTAAAAGCAAGCCTGCCTTGCTGGCTGCTTTTAAATTAAAGTTATATGCAAATTCGCCTTTGGAATTAAAGGTACTTCCAAAGCCTTAAACTACCTTATTTTTAAATATAAGTCACCCCTAGGGTGTGCCCTATGTGCCCCTAGGGCTGGGTGCCATGTAACTATAAGCAGGGACTTTATAAACATAGATTTATAAGCCCTGGTGAGGTAAAAACAGCCACATTTGTTTTTCCCTCATTGAAGTAAATGGCCTTCATAGGCTAGAATGGGCAGACTTTATTTGAAATTTTAAAGTCTCCTTAAATGTTACATACCAAGAATTTGGTATCAAATTAATTGTTGTAATAAATCCTACAACTTCCAGTTGTTGGATTTAATATAACTAGTTCAGGTAAAAAGTTTAGACTTTACCTAAAAAGTTGCCAATTTCAGCTCTGCATTGTTTTTGCTGCTGTGCTCTGATTGGCCAGCCTGCAGCAGCTTCTGCCAGGCTACCTTGATGAGGTGTGAAGTGGCCTGACTTCACACAAAGGAATGTGCTTGGGGGAGAGAATCTCCCCTCAGCAGATGGTGAGGCAGGAAGGGGGAGGGCTGCCAAACTGGTCTTCAAAGGCAGAGAAGGGCATTTGCAGCACCCAGCAACACCCCCACATCCTGCAACCCCAGACAATTAGGTGCCCCCTTGATTAGATTAGGAGAGGGCAGGAGAGGGGTGTGTTTATGATTTTTAGCCACACCAGTGGGTGGGCTCAGCCAGATGTAACCTCCAAAAATCAGATTCAGCCATGTTGGATTTTTAGAGACTGTTGCCTTTTGGGATGGATTTTTGCCACACTTCCCAGGAAGTGGTCATCACAGGGGGACGACCCTGTACCTGATTGGAGGATCAGGACCCCCCTGCTTTTCACCCAGGAGCAAGGATAAAACTGGCAGACCTGCCCCCACACCTCAGATCCCCTCCAGAATTCAACAAGAAAGGAACTAAAGAAGAAGAAGGACTGCCCTGCTGGACCCCGGGCCTGCACCTGGACCCTGCACTCAGAAGGACTGCACCAGCTGCACACTTGGGCTTCACCACAAGAAGGACTTTGCCTGGCTTCAACTGGTTCAAGGAGGGACTCCCTGTTTGCTACAGGTGAAAAATTGCTAAACCAGAGTCCCCTGCACCAACTCCTGAAGAAAGCGACCAGCTGACCACTGTCCAGTGGCCAAAAAGGAGTTTGCGCCAGGTGCATTCTGGGAGTTGAAGTCCGCACCCCCCAAGGACCATCACAGAACTTCTGGACCCTTGGGGTGAGCTGTGGACCCCAAAAGAACCTTAAAAGAACATCTGGGTGAAGCCCCAGAAGTTTGGAAAAGATTTGAGAATTTTTGGAAAAAAGCTCCAGAGAGGGACCGACCCGCCGCGGAAATTCTAGCCGGCTTGCCTCAACCGCGACCCGGCCTGACTTCGTGGTTCGTCCCGGTAAAGAAAAACATCCAAAAAAGAGACTAAGGCCCTCATTCTGACCTTGGCGGGCGGCGGAGGCCGCCCGCCAAAGTCCCGCCGTCAGGTTATCGTTCCGCGGTCGAAAGACCGCGGCGGTAATTCTGACTTTCCCGCTGGGCTGGCGGGCGGTCGCCTTCAGACCGCCCGCCAGCCCAGCGGGAAAGAGGCTTCCACGATGAAGCCGGCTCGGAATCGAGCCGGCGGAGTGGAAGCTGTGCGACGGGTGCAGTTGCACCCGTCGCGTATTTCACTGTCTGCGCAGCAGACAGTGAAATACATGTAGGGGCCCTCTTACGGGGGCCCCTGCAATGCCCATGCCAGTGGCATGGGCACTGCAGGGGCCCCCAGGGGCCCCGCGACCCCCCCTACCGCCATCCGGATCCCGGCGGTCGGACCGCCGGGATCTGGATGGCGGTAGGGGGGGTCGGAATCCCCTCGGCGGCGCAGCAAGCTGCGCCGCCTTGGAGGATTCAATGGGGCGGCGGTACACTGGCGGGAGCCCGCCAGTGGTGCCGGTCCGACCGCGGCTTTACCGCCGCGGTCGGAATCCCCATTGGAGCACCGCCAGCCTGTCGGCGGTGCTCCCGCGGTCCTCCGCCCTGGCGGTCTTTGACCGCCAGGGTCAGAATGACCGCCTAAGTCCGAACGTAAAAAGTTGACCGGCACCTCCCAGCCATCGTATCCGAGAAGGGCTCCATGGACGTCGGATCAAGATCCAGGTTTACCCCGGTTGAAGGATTTTCATCTCGAAAAACCGACTAAGTCCGAAGGTAAAAGTCTCCACCGAGGAAACCCACATCGCGTATCCGGACAAGGGCTCCAGGAGGTCGGATTCAACTGGCAGGTTCGTCCCGGTGAAGAAAAACTTCAAAATAAAGACTAAGTCAGAAGGTAACTTTTTAACCGAGGCCTCCCGCGACCTGTAGCCGAGCAGGGCTCCATCGCGGTCGGCCTGAAAGTTTGACTTTGCCCCGGTCGAGGTGCAACCAGATGACCCGATTGGCGCTTTTTGTTTCTAAGCGCTAGAAAAGTAATAATTCTTTAAAAATTCATATCTCCGGTTCCCCTGAACCGATTTTAATCGTTTTTGTGTCATTTTAAAGATAAAAATATAAACTATTTTTATAAATTGGTTTTGGATTTTTAAACTGTTTCCTGTGTTTTATTTAATTACTGTTTTGTGATATTTGAATGCTTTACACTTTGTCTCCTAAGTTAAGCCTTGACGCTCATTGCCAAGCTACCAAGGGTTGAGCTGGGATTAATTTACTGAGACCTAACTGTACCTATGTGGAGGTTAGTGGCTTGTTGCTAGGTGTAGGTACCTACCTGCCCTACCAATAACCCATTTTCCAACACCAGCCCATGGGGTACAATGCCTAAAACCAGCATCTGCACACCTGACACCCACAGGACCCTGCCCAGTAGTAGTTGGCCACTTGTACCATTGGGATAGGAGTGCTTAAGAGCCTGCACACAAAGGACCTATCCTGCCATGATCGCCCTGGCCTAGGGGCACCCACTGCCCCCATCCCCCATCCTGCTAGCTCCTAAAGCGCGCAAAGTCAGCTTTCTGAATCTGTACTCACCCCCTTGTGGCTGCTGTGATGCCCTCAAGCGCCCTTGCAACTCTGCATAGGCCACTGCCAGGATGCGGAACATCAGGGGGCACATGATGCGACGGGCACCCCTTCCACATTGGGAGGCCAGACTCAGCTGGGCCTCCACTGTTTTCTTCATCCAGCGGCGCAGGTCCTCCCATCTCTTGCGGCAGTGGGTGCTCCGTCTGTGATATACCCCCAGGGTCCGCACCTCCTTGGCGATGGCATGCCAAATGCCCTTTTTCTGGTAGGCGCTGACCTAGAGGGAAAAGACAGCAGAAAATGTAATTACTCACCCGTCCGGACCATCATACTCATTGCCCACCAGTACCCACCCATGCCCTGACGCACATACACTGACCACCTCTCATGCAGCACTCAGGCCAGGACACCTAGCACCCCCCAACATGTGGCTTACATCCATTATATACATTATATACATTATGCTCACAGTGTACTCACCTGTGTGTCTGGAGGACCGTAGTGTAATGTGTACTGGGGTAGGACCCCATCCACCAGTTTCTCCAGCTCCTCTGCAGTGAAAGCAGGGGCCCTTTCCCCAGACGCTCTAGCCATTGTCGCTTCCAGACTCAGGTCGCAGCAGCACTCGCAGTGTAGGTCCTCTCCTGTTGATGGTCAGGTAGCAAGTGAGTGCATAGCTAAAAAATGGCGGTGACGTCCTTGGCAGTGCTTACTGTCACCGCTGGCGTACATCGCCATTGGCTCCTGGGACCCATAGGGCCCAATGATAACCAATGCAAAGATGCGCAGCGGTCATCGACTGCCTACCGCGACGCAGCACAACACCAGCGCAGTTACCTCATTTCCCCTTGTCCCTCCTCACAGGTAAGGCAGCTGCCATTTCAGGGGGGCACATGGCACCTAGCTGCGTCACACCACGTATTGGCACATCTACTGACTCTCCAATTCACACACTGCTTCTGTGACATTAATTCAAAAACAGTTGTGCCTTCTATGTGGAAAATTACATTCTTCTCACCGTTCTCCTCCATAGGCTACAACCGCTGAGGCAGATGATGAGATGGCGGAATCCTCCGGTGTACAGACCCCTGGTGGACCTGTCGACAATGGAGGACAGACCCATTATCATCACATACAGACTTGATCATGCCACAATCCAAGAACTGTGTGCCCAATTGAAGCCAGACCTAATGTCAGCTATCTGTAAGGCCACAGGAATACCCCCTCTATTGCAGGTTCTGTCATTGCTCCATTTTCTGGTAAGTGGTTCCTTTCAAACTACAGTGGCCGTGGCATCAGGGATGTCTCAGCCAATGTTCTCAAACGTGTTGACCAGTGTGTTGTCTACCCTGCTGAAGCACATGCGCAGCTACATTGTTTTCACCCATGTGGATGATTTGGCCACACTGAAAGCTGACTTCTATGCCCTGGGACATATCCCCAACATCATGGGTGCCACTGATGGTACACATGTGGCAGTTGTCCCCCCCCCCCGCAGAAATGAACAGGTCTACAGGAATAGAAAAAGCTATCACTCGATGAATGTGCAAATGGTGTGTTTGGCGGGCCAGTACATCTCTCATGTGAATGCCAAATATCCTGGCTCACTGCATGACACCTATATCTTGAGGCACATGGGTGTAAGGAGGATAATTGAGAGAACCTTCGGCCTCCTCAAGGCCAGGTTCCAGTGTCTCTACCTGACAGGTGGATCCCTGTACTACTCACCCAAGAAGGTGTGTCAGATTATCGTGGCATGCTTTATGTTGCACAACCTGGCCTTGAGATGCAAGGTGCCTTTTCTGCAGGAGGATGGTCTTATGGCAGCGGTGGAGCCTGTGGACGAGGAAGAGGAGGCAGATGAAGAAGATGTGGACAACAGAACAAACATTATACAGCAGTACTTCCAGTGACACACAGGTAAGAGACTGTAAGTCAAATTTACATTACAGTAAACCTGTGGACATTTTACATGGCAGCCTCTTACCCTCTGTCTATGGGCACTGACTGCTCCCTTTGGATTCCCTATTTTCAGATCTGTGTACCTCATTCTGGCTACTGCTATATGTACCAGAGCCCACCAAAGGTCATCCTGTTGGTATATTTCACTGAACATAGACGTTGCAATGCTTTGATAATGTTGTAATAATACATCTTTCTAATAATTACACTGACTCCAGTATTGTTCCTGTTTCAAGGGTGTTTATTTTTTGTGCAAATTAGTATGGGGGTAAGTGCAAGGGGCTGGGGTGATGGTGGAGGAATGTCCAGTTAGAGTTCAGTCTAATGGTATCACAGGTGCATTGTCCAATGGGGCATTGGAAGGGGAGCAATGGCAGTTCAAGGTGAACAGGGTGACATAGTGGGACAGAAGGGTGACAATCAGGAAAGTCTTATTTCCTGGCGGGGGTCTTGGCAATGTTCTCTGGCTTCTGCCTGGATCGCAGGGACCATTTGCGGGGTGGTTCTCCTTCTGCAGGGGGTGGGGTGCTGGTGGCCTGTTGGTCCTGTGGCAGTGCCTCCTGTCCACTAGCGCCGGCGGAGGTGGAAGGCTGTTCCTCGGTTTGGCTAGTGTCAGGGGCCCTTTGTTGTGCCACTACGTCCCTCATGGTCTTGCCCACGTCAGCCAGCACCCCTGCAATGTGACCAGGATGGTGTATATTTTAGTTAGGTCCTCCTTGATCCCCAGGTACTGTCCCTCCTGCAGCCGCTGGGTCTCCTGTAACTTGGCCAGTACCTGGCCCATCATCTCCTGGGAATGGTGGTATGCTCCCATGATGTTTGAGAGTGCCTCCAGGAGGGTCAGTTCCCTGGGCCTGTCCTCCCCCTGTCACACAGCAGTCCTCCCAGCCTCCCTATTGTCCTGTGCCTCTGTCCCCTGAATTGTGTGCCCACTGACACTGACCCCAGGTCCCTGATCATCCTGGGTTGTGGGGTCGCCTAGGGTCCCTGTAGTGGTGGACACACTGCTGATTGACATGTCCTGGGAACAGAGGTATGGGCCAGTTGGGTGGGTGCTGTGGTGGTGTTTCCTGAGGGGGGAGGCTCTGTGGTAGTTTGGGAGTGTGGCAGGGTAACCAACTGTCCAGAGGTCCCTGATGGGCCAGGTTGGTCATCGTGATCCAGGCGTGCAGAGCTGCTGTCATCACTGTGGGCCTTTTCTGGAGGGGGAGCTGGATGTAGCTGGCACCTCCTCTCCGGTGACGTTGGATACGGGTCCTGTTGGGATGAAAATGCATTGTTAATGTATCTGTGTGTGCCATCTTGTGCAATGGGTGTGTTTCCCTGTATGATTGTGCTTTTACTGTCGGCTTGGCCTTGTGTGAGTGGTGATTTTGTGAGCTGGGTGAGTCCCTCTATTGGGCATGCTGGGGTGATGGGTGTCCATGCAGGTCTGTGATGGGGGCCCATGCATTGTTGTTGCATGCAGGGCTTGGTATTGGGATGGGTAGGTTGTGATAGTGGGAAATATGTGAGTAGGTGGAGTGAAGGGAGTGAGGGAAAGGGTGGGGGTATGTGATGGCATGCAGGTAGGGTGGGGGATATAGCAGTACAGATATGACTTACCAGAGTCCAGTCCTCCTGCTACTCCTGTGAGGCCCTCAGGATGCATTATTGCTAAGACTTGCTTCTCTCATGTTGTTAGTTGTTGGGGAGGAGGTAGGGATCCACTGCCAGTCCTCTGTACAGCAATCTGGTGTCTTGAAACCACGGAACGTACCTTCCCCCGTAGTTCGTTCCACCTCTTCCTGATGTCATCCCTTGTTCTTGGGTGCTGTCCCACGGCGTTGACCCTGTCCACGATTCTCCACCATAGCGCCATCTTCCTTGCAATGGATGTCTGCTGCACCTGTGATCCGAATAGTTGTGGCTCTACCTGGAAGATTTTCTCCACCATGACCCTTAACTTATCCTCTGAAAACCTGGGGTGTCTTTGGGGTGCCATGGATGTGGTGTGAGTGATATGTGTGAGGATGTGTGAGGTGATGTGTGGGGTGATGTGTTGGGGTTTATACTGTGATGTGCGTGGATGGGGTATGGCTGAATGGGTTCTGTGCCTCTGATTGAGTGGGTGCTCTTTGCTTGTCTCTCTGTGCTTGGTCTCTTTGTTTTCATTGTAAGGGGTTGTGGGTAATGTGGGTGTGTATTTTATAGTGGTATGAGTGTGAGGGTGTGGTGTGTGTTTCAAGTGTGTGTATTTTGAATTGTCCAATGTGGTGTGGTTTTGTAAGTGTGTGTGCATTTTGAGCGCGACGGTCTGTACCGCCAATGGATTACCGTGGTTGAATGACCGCCGTGTTGATTCGTGGGTCGTGATACTGTGGGCATATCCCTATTGGCGTAACAGTGTGGGTTTTGCTATCGCCAGTTTATCACTGACCTTCGGTGTGGCGGACTTCGGTGGGTGTCTGTATTGTGGCGAGTTTCTCTGTGTGGGTCAAAATACCCGTGGTGGATTACCGCCGTGGTCACGGTATCTTGGCGCCCGTCGGCACGGCGGTAGGTGGCATTTACCGCCAGGGTTGTAATGAGGGCCAAAGTCTCTTTCAAGCACAAAGTACCTGGTTCGCGTGAAAAATCTCTGCAAAGGGCTGCAGAGGAGGAGAAGCGTGGAAACAAAGGGGTGTGCGTCGATTTCTCAGGCAGCACATGGCTATGCGTCGATTTCCGGTGCTCGGTTGTGGATCCTCTTCGGGTTGCGGGGTTTTCAGATGCCCCAGGGTCTGTGCGTGTAATCCTGGGTTTGCAGAGCAAAGTCACAAGTGATGCGTCAATCCGGTGGGCGTTGCGTGTAATTTTCTTCTGCACGGCAGGGCTGTGTCAGTTTCCCCTCTGGAAGTCAGCTGTGTTGTCCCAGGTCGGCTGTGCGTCGATCCGGTGGGCCGTGCGTTGAAGTTCCAGTCGCAATGCAGGTGCCGCGTCGATCTTCTCCTTGCGAAGTCGTGCTGCATCGTTCTTGTTCGGCGTGCAGTGAATTTCTCATCAAAGGGCAGGCTGTGTGCCGGTTTAAGCAAGCTGTGCATCAAATTTGCACTGCACAAGGAGTGCAGTTGCAAGAGTGAAGTCTTTTTGGTCCTGAGACTTTAGGGAACAGGAGGCAAGCTCTATCCAAGCCCTTGGAGAGCACTCCTTCACCACAGCCAGAGAGGAGCAAGGCAGCAGGCCAACAGCAAGGCAGCAGTCCTTCACAGAAAGCAGTCAAGTGAGTCCTTTGGGCAACCAGGCAGTTCTTCTTGGCAGGATACAGGTTCTGGTTCCAGTTTTCTTCTCCAGGAAGGATCTGAGTTGGAAGGGGCAGAGGCCATGTTTGTATACCCAAATATTCCTTTGCAGTGGGGGAGACTTCAATGAGTGGTTTAGAAGTGCCCCAGATCCCTTTTCAGTGTAACCCTGTCTGCCAGGGTCCCAGTAGGGGTTGTGGCAGTCCTTTGTGTGAAAGCAGGCCCTCCACCCTCCCAGCCCAGGAAGACCCATTCAAAATGCAGATGTTTCCAAGTGAGGCGGAGTATCCTGTGTTTGGGGTATGTCTGAGTGAATGCACAAGGAGCTGTCAACTTAACCCAGCCAGACGTGGATTGTAAGGCACAGGAAGATTTAAGTGCAGAGAAATGCTCACTTTCTAAAAGTGGCATTTCTAAAATGGCAATATTAAATCCAACTTCACCAGTCAGCAGGATTTTATATCACCATTCTGGCCATACTAAATATGACCTTCCTACTCCTTTCAGATCAGCAGCTGCCACTCAAACACTGTATGATGTCAGCCCCAATGTTAGCCTATGAAGGGGGTAGGCCTCACAGCAGTGTAAAAACGAATTTAGGAGTTTTACACTACCAGGACATGTAAACTACATAAGTACATATCCTGCCTTTTGCCTACACAGCACCCTGCCCTATGGGTTACCTAGGGTATACCTTAGGGGTATCTTAGATGTAGAAAAAGGGGAGTATTAGGCTTGGCAAGTTCTTTTAAATGCCAAGTCGAATTGACAGTGAAACTGCACACAGGGGCCTTGCAATGGCAGGCCTGAGACAAGGTAAAGGAGCTACTTAAGTGGGTGGCACAATCAGTGCTGCAGGCCCAGAAGTAGGATTTAATCTACTGGCCCTGAGAACACATAGTGCACTTCTACTAGGGACTTATAAGTAAATTAAATAGTCCAATTGGGTAAGATGCAATGTTACTTGATTAAAGAGAGAGACCATATGCACTTAACCACTGGTTAGCAGTGGTAAAGTGTGCAGAGTCTAAATACTAGCAAAAACAGTGTCGAAAAAGTGGAGGGAGGCAGGCAAAAAGTTTGGGGTGACCACCCTAAGGCTGTCAGGTCTAACATGTGTCCCCCCCAGCTGAAAGTGGGGAGAGCTACCCAACCTCCTGGGAGCTCTCATCGCTAAGGCGGAAGTATCTGGGGAGACCATCAGCGTTGGTGTGTTCAATCCCTGGGCGATGCTCCACTGTAAAGTCCATCCCCTGTAGGGAAATGGACCACCTCAAGAGTTTAGGATTCTCACCCCTCATCTGCATCAGCCATCTGAGGGGCTTGTGGTCTGTCGGAACCTGAAAGTGAGTCCCAAACATATATGGTCTCAGCTTCTTCAGTGCCCACACACAGCAAATGCTTCTCTCTCAATAGCACTCCACCTCTGTTCCAGTGGTAATAGCCTTCTGCTAATAAAGGCTGCTGGTTGGGCTGAGACCTCCTCATTTAGCTGTGCTATAATAGCCCCTATGCTATGCTCTGAAGCGTCTGTCTGCACAATATATTCATGGGAGTAGTCAGGGGCCTTGAGCACGGGGGCCGTGCACATGGCTTCCTTCAGAGAATCAAAGGCTTTCTGACAAGCCTCTGTCCAATTCACCAACCTAGGTTGTTTCTTGGAAGTGAGTTCTGTCAAGGGTGACACAATGGTACCCTAGCCCTTGACAAATCTACGGTAGTATCCAATGAGACCTAAAAAGGCTCTTACTTCAGTCTGTGTTCTAGGGGGTTGCGAGGCCTTGATAGTTTTAATCTTGGCCTGGAGTGGCTGCACCTTGCCACCACCTAGTAGGTGTCCCAAGTACACTGCGGACCCCTGCCCAATCTGGCACTTACTAGCCTTGATGGTCAGGCCTGCCTGTTGCAGAGCCTGAAGCACCTCCTTGAGGTGGAGCAGGTGTTCCTCCCAGCTGCAACCGTAGACAGCTATGTCATCTAGGTAGGCTGCGCAGTAGGCATCCTTGCCAGCTAGGACCCCATTAACCAACCGTTGGAAGGTAGCAGGGGCATTTTTCAACCCAAAGGGCATCACCCAGAACTGGTAATGGCCATCAGGTTTGGAAAATGCAGATCTCTCTTTAGCCCCCTCAGTCAGGGCGATTTGCCAGTACCCTGATGTAAGATCAAACGTACTCAGGAACTTGGCAGCGCTTAGCCTGTCAACGAGCACATCAGCTCGCGGATGGGGTGAGCATCAGTCTGTATATCTGAGTTGAGACCCCAGTAGTCCACGGAGAACCTAAGTTCTAGTTTCGCAACGGGGGCAGCAGGCTTAGGAACCAGCACCACAGGGCTGGCCCGGGGACCACTGGAGTTCTCAATAACTCCTAAAGTCAACATCTTGGAGACCCCCTCCTTGATGCTGCCCATCACCTCATCCGATAATCTGTAAATTTTGTTCTTCACAGGGGGACTGTCACCTGTGTCAATGTCATGAACACATAAGTGGGTCAGTCCAGGAGTAAGGGAGAACAGGGAAGAAAACTGCTCTAACAGCTCATAGCAGTCTCCTCGCTGATTTAAAGTCAGGGAGTCAAAGAGAATGACACCCTCCACTGACCCATCACCTTCTTTGGCAGAGAGGAGGTCGGGGAGAGGTTCACTCTCCTCTTCCATGCCCTCATCTGAGACCAGGAGCATACTGATCTCAGACCTCTCAAAGTGAGGTTTGAGCCTGTTGTGATGGATGTTCCTGAAGGGGTGCCTAGGGGTCTTGAGGTCCACTAGGTAAGTGGCCTCTCCTTTGCGCTCTTTGATCTTAAATGGGCCAGTCCGGCGGTCCTGGAGAGCCCTGGGCTCTACTGGCTCCATCACCCAAACCTTGTCTCCAGGTGAGAACTCAACTAGAGTGATCTTCCGGTCATACCACTCCTTCATCACCTCTTGACTGGCCTTGAGGTTACTCTTGGCCCGCTTCCAGAAGCGTTGGGTTTGGTTGCGGTGGGCCAGCATGTAGCTGACCACATCCTGGGGAGGTGTCTTGGGAGCTTTCTCCCAGCCGTCTTTAACTATGCTCAGTGGTCCCCTGATGGGGTGACCACAGAGAAGCTCAAAGGGGCTGAACATCACCCCTTTCTGGGGCACCTCCCTGTAGGCAAACAACAGGCATAGTAAGAGGACATCCCACTTACGCCTCATGGCTTCAGTCAGCCCATTAATCATGCCCTTTAGGGTCTCGTTGACTCTCTCAACAAGCCCATTGGTTTGAGGATGATAAGGGGTGGTAAACCGGTAGGTCACCCCACACTCATCCCACATGGACTTCATGTACGCAGGCATGAGATTTGTGCCCCTGTCAGACACAACTCCCTTAGGGAATCCCACATGGGTAAATAATCCCAACAGGGCTCTGGTCACCACTGGTGCAGTCATTGTTCTCAGAGGGATTGCCTCTGGATAGCGGGTGGCATGGTCCACCAACTCAGGATAAACCTGTTGCCCAAGGCAGTTGTGGGGTCCAAGGGACCAACAATGTTGATGCCCACCCTTTCAAAGTGGGTGCCAACCTCAGGGAATGGGAGCAGGAGAGCTTTAAGCTTTTGCCCTGTCTTCCCACTAGCCTGGCAGGTGGGGCAAGCTCTGCAGAAATTATCTGAGGCTAACCTCATTCTGGGCCAATGGAAGTGGGTGACAAGCCTGTCAAAGGTCTTGACTTGGCCCAGATGTACTGCCAGGGGAATGTCGTGAGCCAGACCCAGTAGGAAGACCCGGTAACCCGGTAACACTGAGGGACCACCAGCACACGTGCTGCCCCAGGACCTGGAACCTTAGGCTCACTGTAAAGGAGATCATTCTCCCAGTAAATATGGGTATTGTCAGAGGCATCACCTGCTGCTTGGGCTGCGGCCTGCAGCCTCAGATCCTCAAGGGTGGGGCATTCCTTCTGTGCCTTGCAGAATTCTGCCCTGGTTGGCCCACCCTCTACTTGCCAGCCAGCAAGTTCAGGCAGGTTACCCAGGTCAGCTATGTCCTGCCCTGTTGGCTCAGGGGCCTCCTCCTCCTCAGGGGCCCCGTCCACCACCGTGGTAACATCTGAGGCGGGTTTCCCGTGCCTCTTGCCCTTCCCCTTTGCAGCTGTCTGGGCCATTGTTCCAGGCTCCAGACACCCTTGACTCACTTCCCGGGCAGCCATGGACTGTGTGGTCATGCAGACCCACTCAGGCAAACCTAACATATCCAGGTGGGATCTGAACTCTACCTCTTTCCAGGCAGTATGCTCAAGATCATTGCCTAACAGACAATCTACATGCATGGCAGGACTCACAGCTACTTTCAGAGTACCAGAGACCCCCCTCACTCAGAGGGAACCAGAGCCACTGGTAGGTGACTCTCACAATTGTCAGCAGCTATGACCTGGTGGAATGTATTAGGGACTATCTGCTCTGATGACACCAGATGACTCTTGACAGTAGTTATACTTGCTCCTCTGTCATGCAGAGCCTCCACCCTTTGCCCATCAATGGTGACCCACTGCCTATACTTGGAAGTATTTTCTGGCATGTAGGCTTTGGGCACCATCTCTCTTTCTCCCAGGGACACTAGGGAAACCTCTGCCTGCCCCCCAAAGCTAACTGGGGCTGTCTCCCCCCCCCGAATGCTACACTAGCCAACCCAGGTGTCTGTCCAGTAGTGGACTGTGCCCTCTTGGGGCACTGGGAGTCACCCTTAGAGTATCCATGCTGATAGCACTCGAAGCATTTGGGGATGAATTTCCTTAATGTTTTATCAAAATACCCTGGCTTCTTCCCAAATCTAGAAGAGGAATAGCATCCACCCCCCCTTGGGAATTCTTTTGGGGTTCTTTTGAGAACTCCTTGTCTTTAAGTTTATCTCCCCACTCTTTCTTCTGTTCGGAACCCTGACCACCTTTGTGGGAGTCTCCCCCAGATGCCTTCTTGGACACTCAGGTGCTAACCCAGAGGTCCGCCTCCGCAGCAAGCTTCCTGGGGTCAGTCAGCTTACTATCTACCAAGTGCTGGCGCAACTCTGTAAAAGAAATATTGAGCATATGCTCTCTCAGAATCAAGTAATGTAACCCTTTATAATCATCTACTTTGCTGCCCTGATCCCATCGATCCAGTGCCTTGTTGGAGAAATCATAACAATCCACCCGTTTGTGTTGAAAGTTCGGTGCTGTCCCTAAACCTCTGACGGTATCTCTCAGGGGTCAGCCCAAACTTGGCCAGTATAGCGGCTTTCATGTCTGAGTAGTCATTTTTATTCTGTGGAGCAAGACTGAGAAGTGTGTCCCTCCGTAAGGATGGTACCTAAAACCGCATGCCCGCTTCCCTGTGCTCCTCAGGTGTAACATGGCCCCTCAGTGCAACTTCATAGGCAGCCAGCCACTTGTCAATGTCACCTCCCACCACAAAACTTGGCACCACATTCTTGGGTATACGAACCTGTTTGTCCCCAACCGGTCCTGCACGTATGCTGCCACCATCACTGCTGAACACAGACTGTCTCGCCTTGATCTCCTGCTCCTTGAGGCTCAGCTCATGAGCCAACAACAGTTTTTTCTCAGCCAAGGCTCTCTCAGCTGCAGCTTCAGCTCTTTCAGCTTCAATCTGATTGGCTGCTCTTACAGCCTCAGCTTGCTTGGCTTCTCTCTCTCCTCTCCTTTCCTCCTGTTGAGCCTCAATTTTTAACTTTGCCATCTGCAAATTAAATTCTCTCTCTTCTCTCATTTCCTCTGCGGTCAGGCCTTGATCAGAGACACCGCTCCCTGGTTTTGCAGGGGGCACAATTGCAGCACTAATCTCATCTAATGAGGGCCAAAAATACTCTCAGGGGCCATCCTCTGGACCCTCCTCCTCAACATCCTCCTCAGCAGGGGCTTCTGCCCAGGCCCTTAGCGCCCTTTGGAATTCCTCCTTCCTGGAGGCTTTCTGGGTGGGTACACCCATATACCTGCAGAATGTCCTCAGCTGTTTAACAGTGTAGGTCTCCAGCATAGCCATATCAAAATCTTCATATGCTGCTTGAGACCCAGCTAGAGACATGTTGATTGAGAATTTTTGTCAAAAAGTGACAGGAAAAACGAAATTGCAGTAAAGAGATAAAAATCAAGTTGACCTTCAACTGTGGGTAGGTAGTGAAATACTTAGCTACTGTATGTCACTGAACAAATACAAGTCCTATCCTCACTGTTGATCACCAGTGTTAGAAATGGGGTCTTTGGTTGGCAGTCAGGTTACTCCCTGTCCAAGCAAGGACCCTCACTCTAGTCAGGGTAAGTCACACACAATCCAAATTATCCTGTGCCCGCCCTCTGGTAGCTTGGTACTGAGCAGTCAGGCTTAACTTAGAGGGCAATGTGTAAAGTATTTGTGCAATAAATCATACAATAGCACAATATAGTACCACAAAAATACACCAGTGTTTAGAAAAATATATAATATTTATCTGGATATTTGCAGGTATTTTTAAAGCAAACAAAGTCTCTTTCAAGCACAAAGTACCTGGTGTGCGTGAAAAATCTCTGCAAAGGGCTGCAGAGGAGGAGAAGCGTGTAAACAAAGGGTTGTGCGTCGATTTTTCGGGCCGGACACAGCTATGCGTCATTTAGTTTCCACACAGGGATTGCTGTGCACCGATTCCCGGAGCTCGGTCGTGGATCCTCTTCGGGTTGCGGGGTTTTCAGACACCCCAGGGTCTGTGCGTGTAATCCTGGGCTTGCGGAGCAAGGTCACAAGTGATGCGTCGATCCGGTGGGCGTTGCGTGGAATTTTCTTCCAAGCGGCAGCCACTGCGTCAATTTCCCCTCTAGAAGTCGGGCTGCGTCATCCCAGGTCAGCTGTGCGTCGATCCGGTGGGCAGTGCAAAAGAAGTTCCTGTCGCAACGCAGGCGATCTTCTCCTTGCGAAGTCACGCCACATCGTTCCGGTTTGGTGTGCGGTGAATTTCTCACTGCAGAGCAGGCTGTGCATCGGTTTTAGCAAGCTGTGCATCAAATTTTCAAGTCTTTTTGGTCCTGAGACTTCAAGGAACAGGAGCCAAGCTCTATCCAAGCCCTTGGAGAGCACTTCTTCACCACAGCCAGAGAGCAGCAAGACAGCAGGCCAACAGCAAGGCAGCAGTCCTTCACAGAAAGCAGTCAGGTGAGCCCTTTGGGCAGCCAGGCAGTTCTTCTTGGCAGGATGCAGGTTCTGTTTCCAGCTTTCTTCTCCAGGAAGTGTCTGAGCTGGAAGGGGCAGAGGCCCTGTTTATATACCCAAATGTGCCTTTGAAGTGGGGGAGACTTCAAAGAGTGGCTTAGAAGTGCACCAGGTCCCCTTTCAGTTCAATCCTGTCTGCCAGGGTCCCAGTAGTGGGTGTAGCAGTCCTTTCACAGCCCAGGAAGACCCATTCAAAATGCAGATGTATGCAAGTGAGGCTGAGTATCCTGTGTTTGGGGTGTGTCTGTGTGAATGCACAAGGAGCTGTCAACTAAACCCAGCCAGACATGGATTCTAAGGCACAGAAAGATTTAAATGCAGAGAAATGTTCACTTTCTAAAAGTGGCATTTCTAAAATAGTAATATTAAATCCAATTTCACCAGTCAGCAGGATTTTATATCACCATTCTGGCCATACTAAATATGACCTTCCTACTCCTTTCTGAGCAGCAGCTACCACTCAAACAATGTATGAGGACAGCCCCAGTGTTAGCCTATGAAGGGAGCAGGCCACACAGCAGTGTAAAAACGAATCTAGGAGTTTTACACTACCAGGACATGTAAACTATATAGGTACATATCCTGCCTTTTGCCTACAAAGCACCCTGCCCTATTGGTTACCTAGGGTATACCTTAGGGGTATCTTAGATGTAGAAATAAATGAGTTTTAGGCTTGGCAAGTACTTTTAAATGCTAAGTCAAGTGAAACTGCACACACAGGCCTTGCAATGGCAGGCCTGAGATAAGGTAAAGGGGCTACTTAAGTGGGTGGCACAATCAGTGCTGCAGGCCCACAAGTAGCATTTAATCTACAGGCCCTGGGCACACATAGTGCACTTCTATTAGGGACGTATAAGTAAATTAGATAGTCCACTTGGGTAAGATCCAATGTTACCATGTTTAAATGGAGAGAGAATATGCATTTTAGCACTGGTTAGCAGTGGTAAAGTGCGCAGAGTCTAAAAACCAGCAAAAACAGTGTCCAAAAAGTCGAGGTAGGCAGGCAAAAAGTTTGGGGGTGACCACCCTAAGGCTGTCAGGTCTAACAGTTATTAATTCTAGTTCCATCATATTTATGATTGCCGTTACTTTAGTTTTCTTCAGTGTATCTAGGTTTCACACTGAAGCAAAATGTTTCTGATGGGACAATAAGGGGCATATTTACAAGAAAGTAAAGCATCAGCTCTAATGCACCACTTTTCTTGTGTAGCCCAGCACCCCCTAACATCACCATCATGCTGTATTTACTATACAGTGCACCATGTTGCACATAAACCCAATAGGGTCATAATTTATGACGCTATTGGGGTGCTTTGCTGGATTAGCTCCATAAATTATGCCGCTAGTCCAGCAAAGCACAGGGAGACCCATAGGCTGTTATGGAAGCGTCAGTTTAACTCCTGCCCTGAGCAGGCATTAAAAATGAAGGAAAGAATGGTGCAGTGAAATCTTGTAAATTTCACTGCACCAGTTTTTTTGGGTCTCCCTGTGTGGGAACACCCCCTTGCATACATTATACCTGACGCAGGTATGATGCAGCACGAGGTGCTACAAATTGGTGCAATGCATGCATTGCCCCACTTTGTAAATATGGCACATGGTGAGGGCCTCCTTAACTTCTCCTTAACATAAATATAATTATGCTAGGATGGCCCAAGGAGGAGCAATGGATATGTAAATATGCCCCTTAGTTTTTTGGTGGAGGGAGGAATAATGCAATGTGGTCTATGCTGACAACTGTGAGCATTAGATTAGCTCCAGAGTTCCCCAATATAGGAGGACCAAATAAATTATATAGTCCTGGGTTATTCTGAATTTCTGGAATGGATTTAACCCTCTTGGTTTATATTTTGGCTGCCACTGGAAGTCAGACCTTTCAGCAAGTTTGTCCTGCAGGGAAACATTCTGAACCATGACTCCGGAAGAATGAAGTTGTGAACAATGAAAGCGGAACAATGCTTTTGTTAACCATGACTTTGTTCTTCTTTGCCTTAACCACACATGTGCTGAACAACGCACATGCATGGTCAAGGCACAGAAGAAGGGAATCAGCTTCTGAGGAGGGTGAGGTAAGGTAAGTGGGGCTTGGGATGTTTTAGGGGTGGGAGTTGGGGTATTTTTTGTTTTTAGAGGCTCTAGTTTAATTTCTAGAGGGGGTGGGGGGTCGTGGTAGTCAGGTAAGTGGGGTTGGGACCGTTTTAGGGGCTGGGGTGGTGGGCCGAGTATTATTAGTTTTTAGGGGCGGGGTCGGGGTAGTGTAGTTTTTTTGGGTGGGGATTCATGGTAGTTTTAGGGGCAGGGGTGGGGTGTCAGGGTATTTTTAGTTTTTAGGGTCAGGCTAGTTTAGGTTTTAGGGGAGTCGCTGTAATTTTAGGTGCGGGGTTGGGGTATTTTTAGTTTTTAGGGGCGGGTTGGGGGGTCGGGGTAGTTTAAGTTGTAAGGGGGTTGTGGTAGTTTTAGGGGTGGAGGTCGGGGTATTTTTTAGTTTTTGGGGGTAGTTTTAGGGGTGGGGTAGTTTAGGTTTTAGGGGGTGGGGGGTTGCAGTAGTTTTAGGGGCAGGGGTGGGGGTCGGGGTATTTTTAGTTTGTAGGGGCAGGGTTGGGGGTCAGGGTAGTTTAGGTTTTAGGGGGCTGGGGGATGCTGTAGTTATAGGGGCAGGGGTGGGTGGGTCGGGTGTTTTTAGTTTTTTTAGGCAGGGGTGGGGGGTTGGGATAGTTTAGGTTTTAGGGGGTGGGGGTCATGGTAGTTTTAGGGGTGGGGGTCGGGGTATTTTCAGTTTTTAGGGGCAGGGTGGGGGTAGTTTAGGTTTTAGGGGGTTGAGGGGGTCACGTTAGATTTAGGGACGGGGTGGGAGGTCGGGGTAGTTATGTTTTAGATGGTAAGGGATCGCAGTCGTTTAGGGGTGGGGTGGGGGTCAGGGTATTATTACTTTTTAGGGGCGGAGGTGGGAGTCGGGGTAGGTTAGATTTTAGGGGGTAGTGGTAGTTTTACAGGGCGAGTGGGGGGTCGGGTTCATTTTTAGTTTTTAGGGGGTGGAGGGACACGGTAATTTTACGGGTGTGGCAGTTTAAGTTTTAGGGATTAGGGTCGGGGTAGTGGGATAAGGGTAGAATTGTTTTTATGGGTGGGGGGTTGTGGTATGATTGTTTTCGGATTGGGGGGTCGCATCCTGGAACTACGCATGCTGTTCCATGCATGCCTTTACCAGGAATGCCTTTACAACGTAAAATCATTGTTAAGGCATTCGTGGTAACAACACGGTCATTGTTCTCACTGCATTGTTTAGGCATGGGCGGTTCCAGCGTTCATGGTTCCAACTAATATTCTGTCCTGAATTAAGGGATGCTGGAAATAGGCATGCAGGCAGTGCCGCAGTACACAGAAAATAATTGTGCAGGTGTTCAGAAGCTGAATGAGCTATAAAGTGACCTTTGCATTTTGTTTTTTGATTTTGTTGCATTTGTTTTGTCTTCAAAGACAGAGGTCAATTGTCAGAGATTGTATTCTGACAAATTCCTGATTATTCGTTTCATACAGAGATTGTTGACTTTACCGTTGACTGGATGTAAAATGAGGGAATTTTGAAAACATGAAACAAGTGACAATGTTGTGATGTATAGGGAGTGTGAGAGGATAGGCCCTAGAATGTCATGTATACTAAAACACATTTTTGATCAGTAGCAAAGAAATTATAAATAGGACACTAATTTTGATAATTCCGATGTTTGATGGAAGCAAATATTTTAACATAATTAGAACAAACCAATACATTTTACATGTGTTATGCACAAATGTTAAATATGTTTTCTTTGTGAGCCTTATAGGTTTAGAAGTAAATTTGGAAGTTTAATGTAAATTAGCAGCTATTTCAATGGCCAGTTTGCTATCTGTAAATGGCAATATCTCCCTCCTCCCCCAACATCATGCTTTAGTCAGATATTTAGTACAATATGATTCAAAATACATTATTGGGTACCACTGCTTCCCTGCCAGTCTCCTGCGGAATGAATGTGGCTGGTCCTATGTGTGAAACTTTGATTTTTCACACTTCCAATGGCTTCAATGACGTAACATTGATCGCAGCACCAGTACCACCATTGGCCATGAAGCCCTGAGCGATGCTCGGTACCTGCATGTGAGATATATTTACGAACTATTAATAAATAAGGGAAATATTCTCCAGAACTTGTAACCTGGCCATGGATCAAAACATTGGACACCCATGGCGAACATAGGGGCATATTTATACTCTGTTTGCACTGGATTTGCATCATTTTTTTAAAGCAAATTTGTTGCAAACTTTACTCCATATTTATACTTTGGCGCTAGACCCGTCTAGCGTCAAATTTATGAAGTTAGAGTCATATTTTTACCATGGAAACCTACCTTTGTTAATGACATGCAAGGTAGGCGTTCCCGGGCAAAAAATGACTGAAAGGCTTTTGCGCCTTATTTATACTCCCGTGCAAAAATGAGGCACGGGAGGAAGAGGGCCTTAAAAAATGACTCTAAACCGGTTTAGAGTAATTTTTTAACGCCTGGTTCAGGGCAGGCATTAATGGACCTGTGGACTCATTTCCATGGTCTCTGACCATGGAAGCAGTCCACAGGTGCCCTTCCCTGCCCCAAGGGCCATCCCCTGCCACCCTCGCCCATCCCTGGAGGAGGACCATGGATGGGGGGACCCATCTACGGTAAGTAGAGGTAAGTGGCACAGGTGGGCCTAACTTGGGCCTCCCTACATGCCACTGTGCCCAATGGCCATTTCCTAAGACAGGAGTCATTTCCATGGGGGTTGTGCGTCAAAAAATGACGCTAGTCAGGTTAGAGTCTATATTTTGGACTCTAACCTGACTTGCACCATTCTTTGATGCACAATCCCCAGTCTTCCCTACGCCTCCGCTGAGAGTTTTACTCTAACCAGGCCGAAGCACCGGCTATCGTCATTCCATAAATGTGACGCACAGCTGGCGTGTTGGAATGGTGGTAGTCGGCGTTATACTTTTTGACGCAAATCTGCGCTAGCGCAGATTTGCATCAAAAAGTATAAATATGGGCCACAGTCTCCTGCTTTACCCCATAGCACTCGGTTCACCTGTTACCCTGTTTCGGCCTGTGAGATGTTTTTCTTCGTTTGCATTTTCAAGTTATGCTTGGGAGAATGTTTTATGCAGTACACAACCTTCATTTTAAAATGCTTTATATAGTTACCGCTGGCTAGAGTTGACACCCCAGTTTATGTCATCAACATAATTTATTTATGCTCCTTGACTTTTCATTTACAGTTCATTGGTGTCAGGCGTGTTAATATGATTAGTTAAATCGCTGTGATTACAATACCCAGGTTGCGTTATGTTGTCTGACAAAAGTTAATGACTCCAAACACTGTCATGCTTTTTACACTAGGGAGATTTTGATTGCATGCTACAGTCATTCCTAAATCTGCCACACGTATCCAGGAAACCTGTAGATTGGGTTAATATTATGCCATTAATGCCCAAAGCCCTCCTGCAGTGCAAGTCTCTGACTCTGGTCTGGGCGTTCTGCTGCTATGGCATATAGCTACATTGATGATATACATACATACCTGTCTACCTACACATATATATAATACGTGGCTGTGGAGTTAAGACTGTGACAACTAGAGACACAAAGTTGGCACACTGGGCTTTGGTTTTGAGATATATATATATATATATATATATATATATATATACACACATATATATATAAGACAGGTGAATGTCTTGGTTATGTACTATGTATATATATATATATATATATATATATATGTATTCAAGAAAACTGGTGCATTATAATCGCAGACCAAGGGCTGCACATCATCCAAAGACAGGCTTGTAAAAATAGTGAAAGACCACTAACGAGTAATTTCATCGGCTGCTATTTATTGAAAAGAATTTAAATGCAGGTAAAGTCGACCCGCAAAAAGTGGTACATAGGCACAAAAAGAAAATCAATAATGTGCCCACCATAAACAAACAAACACACGCTGTCCCAACCAAATGTCTACGCGTTTCGGCCGAAGCCTTCAACAGGACATTGGCAACCATTTTTACACTCAACTATTTAAACCATATGGTCCTTCTTTGTTGTTAACTGCATGACTCAAGAGAAGTACAAACAGAGCGGCCATTTTGTAACGTGGCAATTCTAAGTTTGAAAATAAGGGACTGCTAATCCTGTGCTCTGATTGGGATAGAGACTTCAAATATGACATTATATATTTCTTTCATATTGTACTGCAATATCACATATATGGTCTGGTCGCCTATAAATATATAAAAAGTAATTATAATCACAATTGATGATTGTTAAATATAAGGAAAGGAATATCCTATATATGAGGTTTTTTCTATTTTTCTCTTCCTTTTTCCTTTTTGCTCTTAATATCAACATATTATCCATTTTTACCTAATAGTTTTAAAAGCCTGATATATAAATAAATAAATATATAAATATATATATTGTCAATTAATTACAATATATTCAATCTATATACAAGCTATAAATAGGTGACTAAATAGATAGAATACATTCAATCAATTCTAAGAGGAAGATGCCAATAAAAATCATGCCCAGGACGGATAAATATATAAATAGATATTAATAACCAAAATTCTGTACAATTTATATAAATATCTCCATTACTATTAATAACAATATCAAATTTCATTTTAAATAGATCATAATACAATTCATTAGATTAATCCTAATCCTCTGAATATTAATATATTGTAAAATGGAAAAAAGTTAATATATCCATATCATAGGCAAACCTATCATTAATTAGAAAATTGCAAACAAACCCAACAAATTCAGCAACAGGAAAATATATATACACACTGCTAGCCTCCCCCAGGGGCATATATTACAGTATAAAGATAAATTAGATGAGTGTAACACCCTAAAGTGAATTAAAATATGAAAATTAAAATAACAAAATAAACTAAATTACAGTCCGGAAATGTCATAGACCAATAAAGGATCCTAAAAGGCAATATTTTAAAAATCTAATGAATTTCATATTTTCTGCTAGAAAAAATATATATATAAAAATATATATATATAAAAAGAGATCAAAAGTCTCACAGATGGACATGAAGCTCTGCATCCAAATTGTGACCCCAGGGGTGTTCTGTACCTAGAAGTAAAATCATTTTCGACTCAATTTGTCTAAAATGCGCAGTTCTGTTCCCTCCCCGGGGATGGGCAGCAATGGTTTTAACACCAAAGAATATTAAAGAGCTGCAATTACTTTCATGTACATCCCAAAAATGTTTAGCTAAGGGGTAAGATGGATCATGATTCTTAATGGCTCTAAGATGTTGTAAGAACCTGACTTTCAATTTGTGAATGGTACTGCCTACATATTTTTTGTGACAACCACATTCAATGACATATACGACGTATTCAGTTTCGCATGTGATACGATCTGTTATATCACAGATTTTCCCTTCAGAGGTAGTATATGTGTGGGTGTTTTGTGCATATAAACAGGATTTACAATGTCCACATTTCCAGAAGCCCAGACTTTTCTTAGCTAGCCAAGACACATTAGCTTTGGGACTCTGAAATAAGCTTCTGGTGAGATGGTCACCCAATGATTGAGTTTTACGGTATGTAATATGTGGATGGGGACCTATACTGTCCTTTATGGCAGAATCATGTCTCAAAATATGCCAATTTTTCTGTATGATGTTATTTAAATGTGAATGTTGGGAATTGAATTCCAGAAACAATCTAGGTGACGATCCCTCATTTTGATCTTGATTATTGATACTACCAGATTTAAAGAGCAGTTTTTCTCTGGACATACTCAAGACCCTCAAATGGGCATCTTTGAGAATCTTCAAAGGGTACCCTCTCTCCAGAAATCTCTGAGTCATAGTGACAATTTCAGTATTGAAGCATTCATCGTTAGAACAAATTCTACGAGCCCGTAGGAATTGACTATATGGAATGCTCCATTTCAAAGCTTTAGGATGGCCGCTATTACCGTGCAGGATGGAGTTGCAGGCTGTTGGTTTGCGGAAGATGGTTGTCTGTAAACCATCCTTTTGTACAGAAATCTGGACATCAAGAAATTCTATAGTTTGGGCACTATATTTTAAATCTAAATGGATGTTAAACTCATTGTTGTTCAAAATGCTAACATATTGTTTGAGGGAACCTTCATCACCATCCCAAATGAGAAAAAGATCATCAATATATCTGACCCATAGTATCACTTGTTCCATATATTTACTATTGGAGTCAGACCAAGCTATCTCCTTCTCCCACCAGCCCATATAAAGGTTAGCATACGTGGGAGCAAATGAAGCTCCCATTGCAGTCCCTTGTTTTTGCAGATAATATTGATTATCAAATAAAAAGGCATTGTGGGTGAGACAGAATCTTAACATGCTAACTAGCATGTTGGTGTGTTGAAGGAATTCAATTTAGCGAGTACCCAAAAAATGACAACATGCTTGAATACCATACTCATGTTTGATGGAGGTATAGAGTGCAGTCACATCCATGGTTACCAATAAATAATTGGATTGCCATGGAACATTGTGAATCTTAGCTAAAAAATCATTGGTGTCTCGAAGATAAGAGGGTAATTCAGTGACAAAAGGACATAGGAAGAGGTCCAAAAAGCGGGAAGTATTTTCTAATAGAGATGAATTCATGCTGACTATAGGTCGACCAGGGGGATGTTTTACATTTTTATGAATTTTTGGTAGAAAATAAATACAGGGAGTTCTAGGGAACATGACTTTGAGATAAAGGTATTCGCTTTGGTCAATTAAATCATCAGTGTGCCAGCTATCAAGCATCTCCCAGTAGATGGTTTGATATTCATTGATAGGATTTGTAGTTAGTTTTTGATAATGCTGTTTATTGGACAGTTGATGGTTAGCCTCCTTCATATAGCTATTAATATCCATAATTACAATATTCCCTCCTTTATCGGAGGGTTTGATGACAATTGTATTATTGGATTTGAGCTCATTTAGATCTTTCCAATCTGAGGCTAAAAAATTAACTCTCTGAGCTTTTTTCGTTTTCATACTTTTCCAATTATTCCGAAAATGATCAATATCATCAACAACCAATTCATAGAACATATCAATCATATTACCCGTCGGTAATTGAGGATTGAATCTACTGGAGGGTTTTAACATACTGGCAATAGTCTGATTTGTAACAAATCCCATATCAGTTAAAATGTTATAGTCTTCACCTGTATCGTTACTAACATCATCTGGACAACTCAACTTCCCAATTTCTACTAAATATATATATATCTCTCAAAACGAAAGCCCAGTGTGCCAACTTTGTGTCTCTAGTTGTCACAGTCTTAACTCCACAGCCACGTATTTTGAAGGTATATATAAATATATGTATACACATACACATGTATATATGTCTTCAGCATACGTAGATGTGGAGGTAGGAATCTGACAGCTAGGGATACAGAACTGGCACACTGGGCTTGTTTTTGGCCATTGCCTGACTTGATGAATCTGATTCCCAGATGAGGTAATATTGGGAGAGAACAGATAAGTAGCACTATTTGCCGTGATAATAAGGACTATTAACACAGGTCTATGCCAGCCCTGGCATCCCACCCTAGTGTACCTCACCCTTTCTTTCTCTCCCAATAAACCCCCTCACCTCTTCTGCCTCTGTGTTTCATTGTCATCTTACTAATCTACTCTGCTTTGAGCACTGGACCCCAAAAGCACCCATTTTCTGAGGCAGCTTGGCTTGGGGTCCGTAGATCATTTTTTATAAGTCAGCTCTTAAATAAAAGAGAGATTCCTTGAAAAGGAAAATTTAAACCTTTATCTGGTATTGGGTCGAGTTGGCTGATATCAGTGCCATTTTCCAATTTACTTCAGGCCACCTAATTGCTTTCTTAGTCTTTGCCAAACTCCTAGCCTGCTAGTACCCTAGGGCCCGATTCACAAAAGTAGACTTAGACCAAACCTTTAAGTTTAGATCAAATGTCTAGCTTTACTACGAGCAAGGTTAGACTTTTGGTCTAAGTTTTGAATTTTGGTTTACGTTTAGACTGAAAGTCTAAACTTAAATTAAAAGTCTAACTTTACTTGTAGTAAAGTTTGACTTTTGGTCTAAACTCAGACCAAATGTGTAAACTTAGACAAAAGGTCTAACTTTACTACAAGTAAGGTTAGACTTTAGGTCTAAACTTAAACTTTTGGAATAAACCTAGACTTTTGGTTTAAGTTTACCTTTGTGAATCAGGCCCCCAATCTATATCTTATAAGTAATATCAACATTTTATTATTTTGGAGATTTCTTGTTGTTGTATTTCCTCAAGAGGGGTTAGTTGTTCTGGGTTATGAGTATAGCCACCAGTGTGACACCTAATTTAGACTTACCCTATTCAGCAACAATTCAAATAATTAAGATTGATGTTCTAAAATGGACCAATACACTACTCTATGCTGGATATCTGATGATCTTAAGCTTTGTGTAACTTCACGACTTTGCAATCACCTTCAAATTACAGTGCTTTTGTATATACAAACATCTCCAGGTGAGAAAAAGCATTCCACTGCATCTATAAGCTCAACAATATGAAAGTCCAAACTCAATACATGTGTTTCTGTTCCAACTGTTTGCCCTCACTACTGAAAATTAACTGCTGCAGATGTTGGTCTTCCAGCCTAGTTGAAGATTATATTTTTTCATGGATCCTTAAGCATTAACATTGCTATTTTTTTTCTATTGCTTTTCAACCTTCAGTTTAAGACAGGAGTTTCTGGATAGAGTTCTCACTCCAAACTCATTCCAAGTGATATGATTGTAGATTTTTTCTGTCAATCTCAGTTACTAACAGGTTAGTGTTTGGAGACCCATTCTCTGATCGTAGAACACTGCATGAATATATTCTTTACTAGAACAGCATGTTAGCATTTTGTTACTTTTATACATTTATTGTCACATTTGTTGACACAGATATAAATAATAAAATCTATATTGCTATTGACTCAATTTGCAGCACACAGAGCATCAGATTCTTCCCTATGTGTGTCCTGACCAGAGGTGACCAGTGACCAAGGCTCAAATTTGAGATGTCCTGAGGTAGTGTTAAATAGTTCAGTTTGCTTTAGCAGTATTTGGTTCTGCCATGGATTAGTGCTGAGAGCGAGTGTGAAGCCAAGTCACATTGAAGAAAGGTCAGGTTGTATGCAATCCATGGGCCTTCCTTCATTCACTATGGTATACGTGGAAGGTAGCCGTGCCTGTCTCTGAACTAAGTTGAACTAACCAGTGTAGAAGTCCTCTTGCTGTGTGTGTAAAAACAAGTGTATGGGCCGCTTTGCAACTAGCAAATGCTTTGGCATCAAACCTCATGGTTTTAACATAAAGGCTAGATTTTATAAAACTTACTGGTCAGGCTCACGGATTTACCACAACATAAACTGAATCGGTGGACTGGTGCTGCAATGGTTTCTACAGAGAAATTGGTAAAAAAAAAATCAATAAAATTAATATAGGTAAAAAATATAGAAGGAGGTTAAAATCTGAATGTTAAGTGACAGAATACAGAAGATATCTCAGAGCTACAGCCGTAAACTACACGAGGCATGATCTAAAAGACTAAAATTCCACCTACTAAAGTTTTGTCATGTTTGGTAAACTTAGCTGCGATCATGGAAGGTCTGTACACAATTATTGAGGCACGCAAATTAAAAAAACATTTTAATAGAGGTTCAATCAATCTATCAGTATTTGTATAGCGTGGCTACTAACCCGTGAGGGTCTGAAGGCACTCAGGGGGAGGGGCCGTAATCTAAAGAGTCACGTCTTGAGATTCTTCCTGAAGATGGTGAGTGAAGGGCTTTGTCTGAGGTGCAGGGGGAGGTTGTTCCAGCTCTTCGCTGCAGTGTAGGTAAAAGATTGTCCTCCGGCGGTGGTTTTGCGGATGCGAGAGATGGTGGCCAGAGCAATCTGGGCGGAGCGGAGGGATCTGGCGGGGGTGTGGAAGGAGACACGGTGGTGCAGGAAATCTGGTCCTGCATTGTGTATGGCCTTGTATGTGTGGGTGAGAAGCTTGAAGGGTCCTTAGGTGTTGGGAGATGTGTTTTTGGTGTGGGAGGTCCAGAATAAGTCTGGTGGCGGTGTTCTGGATGAGTTAAAAAAAATATATGTTCCTAGTTGAGGTGCCGATGCAGAGGGCGTTGCCGTAGTCGAGCTTGCTTCTGAATAAGGCGTGGGTGACTGTCCTGTGACAATCTGCTAGGATCCATCTGAAGATCTTCTGGAGCTTGCGGAGTGTGCAGAGTTTGCGGAGGTTCAAATTGCATGTTTGTGTTGATTCAGTGTCATCTTTGCAATGCTAGTGGCATACTTTGAAGGGAGGGAAATGGATTACTGAACCTTTGTGTTTTCCATGTTTTTAATGTTGTTTAATTATTTAAAATCTGAATAGATCAGTACGATTCATTTGAGTTTCCTTCACTCACTGTCAGCTTATGATCCTTTAGACTTCAGTGAGGTGTTTCAAGAATACCCATATTTTCTTCTCTTCCCCTATGTATTTATTGCATTTGTAAAGTATGTCATGTAGCTGAGAGTCACCTAGGAGCATTTTTAATGGAATATTGGACAAAAGTGGCTTATGAGGGGAAACAGCAGCACCTCTGAGGTCAATGACTATTCATTCACCAAGCAACTGAAGAGAGTCCGACAGAAGCCCCTCAGTTACTGCTGTACTGGCCAAATTACAGTGTAGCACGTCTGCTTAGTTCCCTGATTTGTTGTCAGATGTAAAGAGACAAGCTAAATACTGACGGCTTGTAAATTTCTACACTGCACACTTCCAGACATTCCTCCTATTTCCAAGTTTTCCTAAAAAAAAATCAGAAATTGCAAATGCAGTTTGGTGCTTTCCGAAATAAATTCCACGAGTTTCACACTTTACTGCATGTTACATTCCATACATTTTGGTGCCTTGTGAAAATTCACCAGGAACCACAAATCCAGCAATTCCCAACCCATCACAAGCGGGGTTTGGACAGGAATCCAAATTTACCATGTTGCTTGGAACCAGAGTATTAGGTTCATAACCACACAACACCCACAAAGAGTTGAACAGAAAGGGGCATAGGAGAAATCTGCTCGCTGAGCGTCCATCATCCAGGTCTTAAAGAGGAACTTATTGAAAGAGGAACATAGCCAGGCTATAACTCTCTTTTAAATTCATCCAGAAGTAAAAAACTAAAATATCGAAAGAAACAAGCAATTATAGTTTTCGAAATAAGCACTTTCAAAGGGGCATTTAAGAGGTGTGTGGAAGGATACCAAAGGCTAAGGAGCACACACATTCTTGCAATCCTATTTAAAAGGAATGACACACCCTTTTTAAAAATAAGCTATCTAAAACTTCACACAATTGAATTGAGTTTTTTCCATTGATAAAATTCCCATCAAAGTGTAATTCTAGCATGTTATGTTACACATTTAGTCTATTTCTTTGCTAAAAGGCTTGAAAATATTGACTTTTTCTGTTTAAACATGATTTGTAAAATGGATTTCAGAGATACCATGCTAAAAAGGAGCATTTGTTGCCCGTGTTTAAAGATGAATTTAACCCCGATGAATTTTGCTTTCAAGTTCAGTGTTCTTCTCTCAACTCACAGTGTTGTAACTATATTTAGTGTATATATTTCAGAGTATTATTTCACGGGTCCGTGGGAATAGTTTTAAGCTATTATTTGTATTCAGTAAATGTGAATGGCATTGCAACAATCTACAAAACACAAAGCTTAAGGTCAAATAGTTATGTTGCTGACTTTGTAAAATGGGTACCTAAATTCTAATTCCGACTTCTGCACGTAATTGAAAATTGTGTGAGTCTGAGTAAATCTTTAGTCTCCTTGTGCCCAAGAATTGTACATTTTGAAATGTAAAAGCAGTTGTAATATTCAAAATGTGTAAGTTCTCACTGGATACTTCTCAAACCCACATTAATTTGTAGCACACCATTGATCTCCAGTTACATTTGATCTATTTGAATGCCAGCAATACACCCTTTGGTATACAACCTTAGGTGCTTGTAGAAGGCCATACTGAAGATAAGGCCCATGTCACTGATGTTAAGAGGAGACTGGAGGAGGCACATAGAACTGAACAACATACTCTGACCTAAAGCACTATCTCACCAAACTGTAGGCTCAAATTAGCTTCAGCACAGTGAAAATTGTTTGCGTTTCGAAGTGGGTAACAAAACTTTCCAACACTTATAGTTGTTTCATGTATTTCCGACATTTGCAAAACACTGACCCTCAATCGTGGATTTCAGTGCACACTTTTTTTATTAAATCTAGGATTTACATGCTACATTACAAGTTCCCCTTGCCACCTGAAGACACCAGGAGCTTCTTGGGCTTCACAAACCTTCAGGGGCCCCTATTCTGCCTATGACCAATGAACACTTCTGAGGTATGGGAGACCCTCATCACATTCTGCAGAGGAGTCACAGCGTTTTGTGTTATGGCAGTTCATCTTAGATCACACCAGAAGCCCTATACACAACAAGGCACCAAAGCCATGCATCTGTTCATGCATCCTCACCCTAGCAGCACACCTTACTCCTCACTCTATCCTATCACACCGAACGTAAGATGATATTAATCAAATCACAGAACAAACACAACTATGTAGCCTTATAACTTCCTTTTCCAACTCACTAAAAACATGAGATCTATATATTTCTGGGTTCTCATGCAGTTTTCGACTGTTACTTCTAGTAAATATGGGTGTGACACCATGAGGCCTTTTCACACAGAACCATTTAGAAACAATTGGAAGATCGGTTTGAGAAAAACGTCCCAAATTCTACTGCGCTCACAGATGCGGACGGCTCAGATCTCTTTGCCACACATATTCATTAATATATTTAGTTTGTTAAAAGTTAGTTGGTCTCCAGCTGAGTCTAAGTTTCTTCAATTTTATAAGTACTTACAACAAACTTCAGATTCCAGACACAGTTTCATTTTGTTTCCTATATATATATCAAAATAATTCTGCGGTTAAGTACATTGGGGGTCATTACAATGTTGGCGGTTCCATTACCGCCATGTTGGCGTTTGTACCATAAACAGATTGGCAAAGAAGACCACCAAATTATGACCATTGCGGTATTCTCAACAGAATACAGCCAAACCACCGCCGGCACAGCCAGTGCGGTCAGATCGCCATGGACGGAGGGAGGTACCTTCAGGCCGGCGCAGACCATGTTTCCGCCGGACAGACTGCGAAGTAGCACGTCGCCAAGGTTTCCATCATGGTCTTACCACCACCGAAACCCTGGCGGAAGCCAATAGTGTAACTGGAGACACCCACCTTCAAGAAGCCACACCAGTCTGGATCCGTCATGGAACCTGAACTACACATCTTCCCGCTGCTCGTGCTCGCCCAGCGACTGCCGAACCAGCAACGACAACAACCATAGCAACTGTGAGTACACACACTTACCTTTCACTGTAGCAAAATGGCAAGGTCGCCACGCACACAGAACATACGCATCTGGAACGGGTGGCGAGGGTGACACATACATGTACTCCTATGCTGACACGCACCTTCACACACATACACACACACATACACATACCCAGGTCACACACCATGGCTAACACACACTACCAAAACTCATACAGAGACTCAAACACACAGCACCGGCACTGTCAAACATAACAACACACAACACATAACACCACCAAACTACCCAACAACCGCAACACCTCAAACACACTGTCAAAATACCACAACTCACACCCCCACCTGACAATACAGATATACAACACCATAGTACCAAGACATACAGTCAAACAGCCATACAACAAGGCATATGTCAAACCACTCAAACACACCACACAGCAGTTCGGACATACCAATCAACACACGCACACACACACACAGTACAACCACACAAGGGAACACCACAACCCAAACCACAACATCCAACAAAATCATTCCACACAAAGCAGCCTAATAGTATGCTCCACACACATACATGCCCAACACGCTATACCCAGCTATCACTGCAGGGGAAATTCAAAGCACACAGCCACACAAAAAGCTCAGACACAACAGGTAGCAGAACCACCACACACATATAGCACACTCACACAGAATATGAAGCAGGCCAAGACCATACCAGCCATGATGAATGAAAAGCAGCATAAAGATGATAACGCTGGAACCAGCTACTGGCTGGCCTAGATGTATATAAATAAATAGAGATAATAAAACTTAAAGATACCATAATATACAAATGTAAAAGGCCTTAGGCCAGTTCCCAAAGTCCGAAGTGCAACATGCACATTTAGCATGTCATACTGCCCCAGCTTGACTCCTGACTGCTAAGTACCTCCACGGGTAGGGGCATGAAGGGGGGCAGGCACTTCAGGGATTGGTGGGGTGGTATTGGTGGGGGTTTAGGCCTAGGTTTGGGAGGGGGTCTTTGGGTTTGGGTTTGGGAGGTGGTGGCTTTGGATGTGGTTTAGGGGAGGGCTGGGAACACTTAGGAGGGGTTGTTAAGAGAGATACTTTTTGCGTTCCATCGATGTATGTTTCCTTTGACCTCAAAATGTCCCTACACATTGGCTGATCGTGTTTTTCAACAAGTACACATATTTATCTCTTTGCAGCCTTGAAAAATCACTGTGTGACAAAACACGTTTTGGCTGCCATTGTTGAGAATGATTACGTGTTGCTGTTATTACGAGGATGGACTACGAACTATCACATCTCTGGACATAACTGAATGGTAATTTAAATTATATCAAGAAGGAGTTTCTCTCTAAACAACCAAATTATGAAAGAGTTATTTAAGTGAATCTTCGTAGAATAATATATTTATTCAGAGATAAAATACAATGAATATCAGATTTTCCAATAACATACAATTATTGTTTACATACATTTTTTTAGTGCTGTGGTCATTAGGTAAATAGTTATATGTTGTGTATGTTTTTTGATACATACATTGTTGTCTTCAGGCAGTAGGACATCATTGACCACTTAGCACCACCATACTTGTTTTTGGTTGACTATTGGACACACATGGGAAGTGCTTTCCGGTTTCCATTAATGCCTTTGCTTTATTAACATTATAATCTATTTAGGTATATACAATAGAGCTTTTTGTAAAGCCTGCTCTCAGAACGTTATTATTTGTACCTGCTCTCAAACACTATTGCCAGGAAAAGGAGACAAAGTAAAGTGACCTAATTGTCTAGGCTCACACAAATTTAACAAGTGAGTACATTGAGTCACAGAAATAACATTCATCACAGCTTAAATCAAACTGGAACTATGGAAGTATTTCTAGAAAAAAAGGCTAAGGGAAGGCAGGGATGCTATTTTTATGCTGCTGCCACAGTTCCACTTCATATCAACACACATGATACATGTAACTTAATAGGCATACTTATATGTCCTTGTGTTGGTGCTGGCTGTTACGTGCCATTCAGTTGTAATTAATCAAATGAGACTGACATTGCAGATAATAAAACTCGACTAAATATAGCAAACACCCCCTTGCTTCATTGTAAAACTGCAAGGGATTAAAATATTTTTTCTTAAATCATATCTGCTTTTTCACACATTCAGATGAATTTAAGCAAGTGAATGATTTTGCTGCATATAGTAAAGATTCCACTTTCTAACAATAGGAAATGTGAGGTGAGGCGTAGTGGTAGGTCGTTTTTTTTAACAGTGAGAATGGTATACACATTGTTTCAGCGAATATTTCTATAAACAGCTTCCAAAATAATATAACTGGAGAAGAAATGCTGAAATGAGAATTCCCAACAGTATAACGCATTGGACAAAGAAATGCAAAACGTCAACATTAAAATGGCAGCAGTGGGACCTTGGTGCTATGGATCTGCCGGCAGACACACGTTGGAGCATGAATGCAGAACATTGATGACACTGCGCTGCCAAATGATTAAAATCATTGTATGTTTATACTTGCATATGTGTTGAATGTGATTTTTAAACTGAGCATGAGCAGAAGATAGTAGGGGTGGTGGGTGGGACTTTGGGCTGGACTTTGGATGGGTGCACTAATTCCAGACTATGGGGGTCATTAGGAGTTCGGCAGACGGTTTTCACCGTCTGCTGAACTTCAGATGGAGAGGCTGCTGCCACACAGGCTACCTCCACATGGGCCCCATTAAGAGTTTTCTGCCAGGCTGTCATTCGGAAACCTCAATTTATGCCTGCCAGCCTAGTGGGAAACAGGCTACAGCATTGTCACTGTCTTGTAATCAAACCTGCGGCAATGCTGTAGCCCGCAGGCTGCACCAGCACCCTTGCAATGTTCACTGTCTGCAAACCAGACAGGGAACATTGCGATGGTGCTGGGCAGGGGGGCCCATGCACTGCCCATGCAAAGTGCATGGGCAGTGCATGGACCCCCCTGGGGCCCCTGCACCTGTTCTCCACCCTCATTTTTATGGCAGTAACACCTCCATGAAAAGGCTGGTGGAGAACAAGGTCGTAATCCCATAGGCAGCGCTGCTTGCAGCACTGCCCTGGCAGATTAGGATCTCCACCATCTCCAGCCCACCGGGATCCAAGATCCTGGCGGAGCTGGTGGTTCACTGCCTGTCTGACCACCAGGGTTGTAATGTAGCAGTTGGACTGCCACATTGGTGGTGGTCCAGACCACCACCGCAAGTATGGCGGTCTGTAGACTGCCACACTTGTAATGACCCTCTGTGTCTGGACAGAGCTTGTCTCGAGCCAGACTCAATACTTACACTTTGTTTGTTTTTGTTTGGGTGGGTGTTACAGCGGGTTTGGTCTACTCAGTGCAGATCCGATTGAGAAGACAATGTGAAAGTGCTTGCAGAGGGCTGTAATGTTGCTTGAAATATCAGTAGCATAGCGTCTTTGTTAGAAATGGGGTCTTTGGTTGACAGTCAGGTTACCCCCTGTTCAAGCAAGGACCCTCACTCTAGTCATGGTAAAAGAGAATCACCCTCAGCTAACCCCTGCTTACCCCCTTGGTAGCTTGGCAGAGCAGTAGGCTTAACTTCAGAGCGCTAGGTATAAAGTATTTGTACCAACACACACAGTAACTTAATGAAAACACTACAAAATGACACAACACCAGTTTAGAAAAATAGGAAATATTTATCTAAACAAAACAAGACCAAAACGACAAAAATCCGACATACACAAGTCAAGTTATGAACTTTTAAAGATTAAACTCAAAAATAGCGCTTAAAAACAAAAATGCTTCGATGAGATGTTAACACGGCGTCGTGACGGAGTCGTTCCCAACAAGCCGACACCAGCGGCGCCGGACACGAAGTCGTGTAGACCCCCAAGTACAGTACCTTTGGTGAAGAGTGAAAATAAGCCGATGCGCGAAGTCGGGAATCGCGGCGTCTGTGCGAAACGTTGCACTTCAAGCGGCATCGGTCACGACGTGGTGCGGCGACTTCCACGGAGTCGCGGACTTCAGCCGGGCTGCTGCGGCGTCGGGCCTGCGAAGAGTGTCGCGTTTCAGCGAAGGTCACGGGGTCAGGTGCATGCGGCGTTACAGGATTCAGCAGCGGCAGCGGTCCGGAGTCGTCCGAAGTCGATTTCCTTGGATTTCCACCAGCTTTTCTTTCAAGGGCCCAGGGACTGGATAGGGCACCACTTGTCAGAGCAGGAGTCTCTCCAGAGACTACAGGTGCTGGCAGAGAGAAGTCTTTGCTGTCCCTGAGACTTCAAACAACAGGAGGCAAGCTCTAACTCAAGCCCTTGGAGATTTCTTCACAAGATGGAAAGCACACAAAGTCCAGTCTTTGCCCTCTTACTCTGGCAGAAGCAGCACTGCAGGAAAGCTCCACAAAGCACAGTCACAGGCAGGGCAGCACTTCTTCCTCAGCTATCAGCTCTTCTCCAGGCAGAGGTTCCTCTTGGTTCCAGAAGTGTTTCTAAAGTCTGTAGATTTGGGTGCCCTTCTTATACCCATTTTAGTCTTTGAAGTCACCTTTCTTCAAAGGGGACTCACACCTACTTGTGAAATCCTGCCTTGCCCAGGCAAGGCATCAGACACACAGCAGGGGGTTGGAGCTGGCATTGTCAGAGGCAGGCACAGTCCTTTCAGGTGAGAGTGACCACTCCACCCCTCCCTCCTAGCAGAGATGGCTAATCAGGAAATGCAGGTTACACCCCAGCCCCCTTTGTGTCACTGTCTAGTGCAAGGTGAAAAACAACCCAACTGTCAAACTGACACAGACAGGGAATCCACAAACAAGGCAGAGTCACAGAATGGTTTAAGCAAGAAAATGCTCACTTTCTAAAAGTGGCATTTTCAAACGCACAATCTTAAAATCAACTTTACTAAAAGATGTATTTTTAAATTGTGAGTTCAGGGACCCCAAACTCCACATGTCCATCTACTCTCTAGGGGAATGTACACTTTAATCATAATTAAAGGTAGACCCCATGTTATCCTATGAGAGAGACAGGCCTTGCAACAGTGAAAAACGAAGTTGGCAGTATTTCACTGTCAGGACATATAAACCACATTACTATGGGGGTCATTCTGACCTCAGCGGTAAAAGGCTCTTACCGCCGGTCAGAAGACCGCCATCATACCGCCGCGGCCGCGGTAAACCGCCACGGTCATTCTGACCCACAACTGCCAAACCGCCAAAAACCCGACATCCACTGAAGGCCGCCTCATCAGCGGTCAGCGATAAACTGGAGATGACCAAACCTCCACCGTCACGCCAACACAAACACGCCCATGCCATTACGACCCACGAATCCACGCAGCGGTCTTTCAACCGCGGTATCCCATTGGCGGTACACACCGCCGCGGTCCAAATACACACACATTTACAAAACACAACCACATTGGACAATTCGAAATACACACACCTGATACACATACATACACCACTCCCACACACCCATCACTATATAAAACACACACCCACAACACCCACAAACCCCCACAACTCGAAATTCAGAGACAAGGCGCAAAACACAGAGCGAGAGCACAGGGAACGCAAAGCACAACACACACAGGAACCCAACATCATCACCCACACCACATCTACGCACAAAACACCACACACCACCACACTCATCACCACAAACACCACCCCACACCTCATCCACACCACCCCATGGCACCCCAAAGACACCCCAGGTTCTCGGACCAAGAACTCAGGGTCATGGTGGAGGAAATAATGAGGGTAGAGCCCCAGCTCTTCGGCACACAGGTGCAGCACACCACAATAGACAGGAAGGCGGAGCTATGGCAAAGGATCGTCGACAGGGTCAACGCTGTGGGACAGCATCCCAGAAATCGGGAAGACATCCGAAAGCGCTGGAACGACCTACGGGGGAAGGTGCGGTCGATGGTGTCAAGATACAACATCGCTGTGCAGAAGACTGGCGGCGGACCCCCACCCACTCCACCCGAATTCACAGCATGGGAGCAAGAGGTCTTGAACATCCTGCATCCTGAGGGCCTCGCTGGAGTAGGCGGAGGAATGGACTCTGGTAAGTCTAATCTCAACTACTTCACCCCCCCCCACCCACCAGCATGCCAACCCACACCCCCACCCTCACCCCCAACCCCCCAGCACACATCCTCCCTGTTAATGTCTCACCAGCACAACCCACCCAACCCAACACCAACCCCTGAATGCCAACAGAAACCATGGACACCCATCACCTAAGCATGACCACTGCACATACCCATCCCCCCCCCCCCAAACCACCCTCACAACTCCTCCCACAAGGGACTGCCAGCACTGGGGGACAAGGGCACCCACAAATCGCACACCATGGCACACACAGAAGCAATAACCATACTCTTTTACCCCTGCAGGGCCCGAACGCCAACACACCGGCCAGGAGGGTCCAGATTTGTCCATCCCACCCCCAGAACAGGCCCCCAGTGATGAAAGCAGCTCTGTCGACCTAGATCCTGATGATCAGCCCGGACCATCGGGGACCTCTGGACAGTCGGTTACCCTCAGTCAGCCACAGGCCACAGCAGACCTACCCCCCTCTGGAAACACCAGCACAGCACCCACCCAGCGGGCCCATGCTTCTGTCTCCAGGACAGGTCAAGCAGCGGTGTGTCTACCAGTACAGGGCACCCAGGGTAACCCACAACCCCAACAACAACAGGGACCTGGGGGCACTGGTAGTGGGCACACCGTCCAGGGGACAGAGGCCCAGGAACAAAGGGGAACTGGGAGGGCTGCTGTGCGACAGAGGGAGGACAGGCCTAGGGAACCCACTGTCCAAGAGGCCCTCACCACCATCATGGGAGCGTACCACCACTCCCAAGAGACGATGGCGACGGTCCTGGCCAGGTTCCAGGAGATCCAGGCCATGCAGGAGGGCCAGTACATGGGGTTCCGGGAAGAACTGCGCAGCATCAGTTCCGCAATGGGTACAATCGTGGTGGCACTCAACCAGATTGTCACCACATTGCGGGACCATCTGGCCCCCCAAAGGGCCCCTGCCACTAGCATGGAGGAAGAACAGCCCACCACCTCCGCCGGCGCTAGTGGTCAGGAGGCCCCGACACAACAGCAACGGCCCACCCAGACCCCACCCCCTGCAGAACAAGAACCACCCCGCAAGAAAGGCCTGAGATCTAGGAAGAAGACAGAGTAGGATGTCAAGACCCCCGCCATGCACGGAATCCCCCGGATGTCATCCCACTGTCCCACTTGTTCACCCTGTCCAACCTTGAACTGCCCCTGCTCCACCTTCCACAGGCATATGGACAATGGACCTGGTGGAACGACAGTCTGGACACTGCCATGGACATGCCTCCACCATCACCCATCACCCTTATAGAACTATACACCTATTTGAAAACTACAATAAACACATTTTTTGCACAAAAACAAACTGGATTCTGCTATCTATTTATTTAAACCAAATGCATTCGAGATAACCAACAAAACATTTCTATTAACATTGTGATGACAACATACCAGTGTCACACAGCGGTAGTCCATGGGGAAAAAAACCAGAGGGCACTCCGTGGGGATCAGATCACTGAAATAGGAAGTGAAATACAAAACTAAGTTACCATACATTGGGGTGAAAGGTCAGACAGTAGAGAGCCTCTACAGTTACAGATATAATGCAATGCAGGAGTAGATTCTTACCTGTGTGTCACTGGAAATACTGCAGTATCACTCTGTCCCTGTTGTCTGTGTCGTCCTCTTCGTCTTCCTCCTCTTCACTCTCCGCAGGCTCCACAGCGGCCACAACACCACCATCTGGACCATCCTCCTGCAGGAAAGGCACCTGGCGTCGCAAAGCCAGGTTGTGAAGCATGCAGCAGGCCACGATGATATGACACACCTTCTTTGGTGAGTACATTAGGGATCCACCAGTCATATGCAGGCACCTAAACCTGGCCTTCAGGAGGCCGAAGGTACGCTCAATCACCCTCCTAGTACGCCCATGGGCCTCATTGTACCGTTCCTCTGCCCTGGTCCTGGGATTCCTCACTGGGGTCAATAGCCAAGGCAGGTTGGGGTAACCAGAGTCACCAATTAGCCACACACGGTGTCTCTGTAGCTGTTCCATCACATAAGGGATGCTGCTATTTCGCATGATGTACGCGTCATGCACTGACCCTGGGAACTTGGCATTTAAATGGGAGATGTACTGGTCAGCCAAACAGACCACCTGGACATTCATCGAATGATAATTTTTTCGGTTCCTGTACACCTGTTCATCGTCTTTTGGGGGAACCAAAGCCACATGGGTACCATCAATGGCACCAATGATATTGGGAATGTGTCCAAGGGCATAGAAATCACCCTTCACTGTAGGCAAGTCACCCACCTCAGGGAAAATGATGTAGCTCTGCATGTATTTCATCAGGGCAGACAACACTCTGGACAACACCTTTGAAAACATAGGCTAAGACATCCCAGATGAAATGGCCACTGTAGTTTGAAATGATCCACTGGCAAAAAAATGCAGTACTGACAGCACCTGCACTAGAGGCGGAATCCCTGTGGGTTGGCGGATGGGTGACATCAGGTCTGGCTCCAGCTGGGCACACAGTTCCTGTATAGTGGCACGGTTGAGTCTGTAGGTGAGTATGACGTGTCTTTCTTCCATTGTCGACAGGTCCACCAGCGGTCTGTACACGGGAGGATTCCTCCATCTCCTCGCAAGTCCCAGCGGACGGTGCCTAGGATGGACAACATGGAGCACAGAGTCAAGCAACCCACAGGTAAGTCCCCACAGCATGCACAGTACACGAATCTCTCGGTATTGAATGGTTAGTATGAATGTCGGTGCAAGGCCTAGCCATGTGTGACGCAGTAGGAATTAAGCCATTTGGGCCCTGGATATGGCGGCTGCCTGACCTGTGAAGTGTGACAATGTGAAGTGAGGTCATTGCGCAAGCGTGGCACACCGTGGCGGTAGGCGGTCGCAGTCCGCGGTGCAAAGCCGCATTGGACAACATTGAACCCTATGGGTTTCAGGAGCCAATGGCGGTGAGCGCCGGCGGTCGCGGTACGCACCGCCGCGGTACGCACCGCCGCGGTCGTAACCGCCATTTTCTCTATGCTTATTCACACGAGACCTGATCATCCACAGGAGAGGACCTATACTGCAAGTGCTGCTGTGACCTCGGTCTGGAAGTGACAATGGCTGCTGCGACTGGGGAAAGGGCCCCCACCTTCAGTTCCGAGGAGTTGGAGAAGCTCGTGGACGGGGTCCTCCCCCAGTATGCGCTACTCTACGGGCCTCCAGACCAACAGGTGAGTACACGGGGGCAATGCATAGTGCCCAATGCCTGGGTTGAGTGGGGAGGATGTACGATGGAGGCGAGGGCAGCGAATGACGAATGCATGGCACGACAGATGAGAGCATGTGCCACATGGCAAGGTTGGGGAGGGGGGGGCCACTCACATCGAGCATGCAGAAAAGTGATGATGTTTCTCTTCCCCCCCTGTACATGTCACATAGGTCAGCGCCCATCAGAAGATCGACTTTTGGCGTGCCATCGCCAAGGACGTACGGGCCCTGGGGGTCCACAACAGAAGGGGCACCCACTGCCGCAAGAGGTGGGAGGACATCCGCCGCGGGAGCAGGAAGACCGCGGAGGCTCTGCTGGGGATGGCCTCCCAACCTAGGAGGGGTGCCAGTCGTACCTTGACCCCCCTGATGTCCCGGATCCTGGCGGTGGCCTACCCCGATTTAGATGGGCGCTTGAGGACATCACAGCAGACACAAGGGGGTGAGTACCAGCACATTCGGCTATTTAGCGCGCAGTGGAGGTGCCTGGGGGGGGAGGAGGACTGGGCCCTTCCTGTCAAGCACCGCTCCGCTGGGCCCTTCCTATCAAGCACCGCTCCGCTGGGCCCTTCCTGTCAAGCACCGCTCCGCTGGGCCCATCCTGTCAAGCACCGCTCCGCTGGGCCCTTCCTGTCAAGCACCGCTCCGCTGGGCCTGTTTTTTATGCCTGTATACTCTAATGTCATACTTTTAACTAATAATGTGTCTTGTGCTTTCTGTTTGAACCCTAGAACGTAGCTGAAGAAAGAGAGCCTCTAGAAGGGTCAACTCCAAAGGTTAACGCCGTAAATTTTTACTGCTTATGCTGTTCCAGACAGTCTGAAAGTATTACAAGCCAGAACAAAGAGCCTCGTAAGAAATGTGTCTGCACCTACACTAGCCGCGATTTTGAAAAGGAAGCTCCGGGCGTACCCTGGGCCACCATATGGCCAGTTAAAGGTTTTGCAGCGGCCGCTGTGAACGCTTGTGTTAAACGGGATTATTATGATCTTTGTTATGGGCATAAAATTAATGAGCCTCAACAGGAGGCTCATGAATGTTTATACGATGCATACACAGCAAGAATAATTCGACACATTTGTAGTAGGATAGACCCTTACCGGGTATATAAGTTGTTAAGGGTTGTGTATGGGCTGTCTGCTGTGAAGAAAGGTGTCCACAGTGATATGATTAAGGTCTTGGCTGCGGCTGTCAATGAGATCCGATACGCTGCTGAGCCCTGCTCAAAACTCGACCGCATGCATGGGATGTGTCCCCACTTTGACATAAGTATGTTAGAACGGGTTATAGAAAGACAAATGTGTGACATTTATTATAAAAACAGAAGAATGATGTCTTTAGCCCCACGTAAGCTGTTTTAAAAAAAAAAAAAAAAAAAAAATAAATTTTAAAAAAAAGTAGACCATAAATGTGTTACTTAACGCTCCATACTTACTCACTTTTAGGCGGGGAATCCGGGTATCGAGATGCAAGATGTCTATGAGTTACACCCGGGCTACATCTGTATCGGGAGATTGATTTTTGTGCTGGTTAAAGAAAGAATAGCTGAAATACATCCTGTGACTCTGCGGTATCTGAACATTTCGGAACCTTCGGCCTTGTTGCAATGTAGCAGTCATGTGTGTATCGCCAAGTGGTGTATCAATGGACTGCTAAATGCATCTGTTAAATGCCGAACCTCGGACAAAGATCACAATCGAGAGTTAAGACTTTCACCTGAGACGGGGATACACGAGGCTTTGGAGAACATGACTGAAGATTATCTCACAAATAAAGGTTCTGAATGGTCCTGGCTAGAACTGTATGAACTGTTGAATTCTGTCAGTATCCTGAGTGTTCAGAGTTATAGGCGTGGGGAGCGGGAAGTCATGTCTAGAGCTATTGAGAGTATAGCTATAAAAATATCAAAGTTTGTGGCGCTTAGGGTTTGTAAAAGGACATGCTCTGAGTAACATGTGTAGTGGGTGTTGTACTATGTATACGATTGTAAAAAGACCACAGCGGTCCAGCGTTATGACATCTATAAGCTATGTAGCACAAAATGTCAAATACACGTTGGTTGTGTAGCCCAGCCGCACTTTTATGTTTTTCATGTTTAATAAAATGACCTTACACAAAACAGGCGTCTTTCATTTCGTGGTGTTGGTGGGAGACAACATGACGGATGCGGATTTAAGGAAGCTTTATTACGATAAACATGGGGTTGGAAGTTTTGGAGGCTCCGAAGCTCTATTTAGAAGGGCTTGCGCTGAAAATGAATCTGTAAAACGTGCCAGTGTGAAGACTTGGTTAGCTGGGGAAGAGGCTTATTCGCTGCACAAACCTGCCAGGAGACGCTTTAAGAGGAGGGCCACCGTTGTTAACGCACAGCTCGATTATCAGTGGCAGGCCGACATAATCAGTCTTCAAGATCTAGCAAAACATAACGATGGCGCCATGTATATATTAACAGTCATAGATGTCTTGTCCAAGTACGCCTATGCAGAGGCATTAAACGATAAAAGTGGTACCAGCGTTACATCTGCTTTTAAAGACATCTTCGCTATCGGGCGTGTGCCCCAGAAACTACAAACAGACGCCGGAAAGGAATTTTTAAACAAACATTTCCAAAAATTATTAGACCAGCACGCTGTTCAACATTTTGTAATGCACACAGAGGTAAAGGCTGCTGTTGTAGAGCGTTTTAACCGTACTTTAAAGTCGAAGATGTGGCGATATTTCACCGCCAACAACACCTACAGATACGTGGATGTCCTAAAGGCTTTTATAGATGTTTATAACGCCACCTACCACAGGACAATCAAAATGGCCCCTGTTAAGGTAACAAGGGATAATTCGTTAACGGTGTGGAGAACGGTGTACAGTGGGCATCATGGCGCTTACAGCTTGACCTCACACACCGTGCAATGAGCTGGCCAGGACCCAACTGTTACATTTCTCGGGCCACCCACGCCATTTGACCAGCGCCTGTCTCCGGGCACCGCTCCCTTTCCTTTTCAGAACCTTTTCAACCCTGTACACCCTGTTCGGATCGTAGGGCACCTTTTGCAACTCTTCGGTGTAAAAGACACCAGATACCTCTTCCCCAGCGTAGTCTTTTAACCTGTAAATATATATCCCTTCTTTAAGCTGCACACTTTCCACTATGAATATCTCATCGCTGAATGTTTGCTGGTAGCCTTTGGTGAAGACCCCCTTCAACTTTGAAACCCTGACATGATCCCCTTCTTTTAAATTCGGTTTCTTGACCTTTGGCGTGAGACGCCCACCGTACACCGTTCTCCACACCGTTAACGAATTATCCCTTGTTACCTTAACAGGGGCCATTTTGATTGTCCTGTGGTAGGTGGCGTTATAAACATCTATAAAAGCCTTTAGAACATCCACGTATCTGTAGGTGTTGTTGGCGGTGAAATATCGCCACATCTTCGACTTTAAAGTACGGTTAAAACGCTCTACAACAGCAGCCTTTACCTCTGTGTGCGTTACAAAATGTTGAACAGCGTGCTGGTCTAATAATTTTTGGAAATGTTTGTTTAAAAATTCCTTTCAGGCGTCTGTTTGTAGTTTCTAAAAGCAGATGTAACGCTGGTACTACTTTTATCGTTTAATGCTTCTGCATAGGCGTACTTGGACAAGACATCTATGACTGTTAATATATACATGGCGCCATCGTTATGTTTTGCTAGATCTTGAAGACTGATTATGTCGGCCTGCCACTGATAATCGAGCTGTGCGTTAACAACGGTGGCCCTCCTCTTAAAGCGTCTCCTGGCAGGTTTGTGCAGCGAATAAGCCTCTTCCCCAGCTAACCAAGTCTTCACACTGGCACGTTTTACAGATTCATTTTCAGCGCGAGCCCTTCTAAATAGAGCTTCGGAGCCTCCGAAACTTCCAACCCCATGTTTATCGTAATAAAGCTTCCTTAAATCCGCATCCGTCATGCTGTCTCCCACCAACACCACGAAATGAAAGACGCCTGTTTTGTGTAAGGTCATTTTATTAAACATGAAAAACATAAAAGTGCGGCTGGGCTACACAACCAACGTGTATTTGACATTTTGTGCTACATAGCTTATAGATGTCATAACGCTGGACCGCTGTGGTCTTTTTACAATCGTATACATAGTACAACACCCACTACACATGTTACTCAGAGCATGTCCTTTTACAAACCCTAAGCGCCACAAACTTTGATATTTTTATAGCTATACTCTCAATAGCTCTAGACATGACTTCCCGCTCCCCACGCCTATAACTCTGAACACTCAGGATACTGACAGAATTCAACAGTTCATACAGTTCTAGCCAGGACCATTCAGAACCTTTATTTGTGAGATAATCTTCAGTCATGTTCTCCAAAGCCTCGTGTATCCCCGTCTCAGGTGAAAGTCTTAACTCTCGATTGTGATCTTTGTCCGAGGTTCGGCATTTAACAGATGCGTTTAGCTGTCCATTGATACACCACTTGGCGATACACACATGACTGCTACATTGCAACAAGGCCGAAGGTTCCGAAATGTTCAGATACCGCAGAGTCACAGGGTGTATTTCAGCTATTCTTTCTTTAACCAGCACAAAAATCAATCTCCCGATACAGATGTAGCCCGGGTGTTACTCATAGACATCTTGCATCTCGATACCCGGATTACCCGCCTAAAAGTGAGTAAGTATGGAGCGTTAAGTAACACATTTATGGTCTACTTTTTAAAAAAATTTATTTATTATTATTTTTTTTTTTTAAAACAGCTTACGTGGGGCTAAAGACATAATTCTTCTGTTTTTATAATAAATGTCACACATTCGTCTTTCTATAACCCGTTCTAACATACTTATGTCAAAGTGGGGACAGATCCCATGCATGCGGTCGAGTTTTGAGCAGGGCTCAGCAGCGTATCGGATCTCATTGACAGCCGCAGCCAAGACCTTAATCATATCACTGTGGACACCTTTCTTCACAGCAGACAGCCCATACACAACCCTTAACAACTTATATACCCGGTAAGGGTCTATTCTACTACAAATGTGGCGAATTATTCTTGCTGTGTATGCATCGTATAAACATTCATGAGCCTCCTGTTGAGGCTCATTAATTTTATGCCCGTAACAAAGATCATAATAATCCCGTTTAACACAAGCGTTCACAGCGCCGGCTGCAAAACCTTTAACTGGCCATATGGTGGCCCAGGGTACACCCGGAGCTTCCTTTTCAAAATCGCGGCTAGTGTAGGTGCAGACACATTTCTTACGAGGCTCTTTGTTCTGGCTTGTAATACTTTCAGACTGTCTGGAACAGCATAAGCAGTAAAAATTTACGGCGTTAACCTTTGGAGTTGACCCTTCTAGAGGCTCTCTTTCTTCAGCTACGTTCTAGGGTTCAAACAGAAAGCACAAGACACATTATTAGTTAAAAGTATGACATTAGAGTATACAGGCATAAAAAAAAAACAACAAAAAAAAAACTGTCATTACCAACCTCCATATTCGCATCACACTCAGAGGCGCCTCTGAAATCCTGGGAGTCGCAGAGGTCCATTGGGGTAGAAACATCGCCGGAGCTTACACCTGATAGCTGTACAATAACGGCCTCTGACTCGGGGTCCTCCTGGACGCCCATGTCTTCATAGATGGGCGAATTCGGTGGTGCTACACATTCTTCAACATCTTCAATGTCTATGAAGTTAGATGCAACACTTAATTCATCTTTCGAGGCATTGCTGTCGCTGTCGGCCCCCTTAATAGGGGATATCTGGGTCGACACATCCTTGAGGTTGAGCTTTTCAAGCCGATAGCAAAGTTCCTCTTCAAAACCGGTAACATCGGTATCCTGGGTGGCAGGGACAACCTGTTGTGCATTCTCATCCATCGTAAGAGGGGCTAGGGTCCGGTAATATCTACCAATAGTGTTCAGGGCCCCTGAGGAGGCGGCTTTTCTTGCGATCGGATTGTATCTCTTCATGGCACCTTGCCAAACTGTTTCAGCCCTGGTTCACGGTTTGACAGCCGGTTCTAACCAGCTCCTTATATGCAACATTTCAAAAAAAGGGGGGCTAACACGTGACACCATGAGGGCACATCCCACTTGACACCCCCATGCACACACGTCACTTCCGGGGAGGGTTTTCAGGGACACCGGAAGTCCCAGCCACCGGAAATGACGTCATATCCGGGGGCGGGATAACTGTCACTTTTAATATGATGATTAAAGGTATCCCTTCCTACTACTACGGTCCACCCAGCTAGCCGCTGTTGATGGGAGGTTGGGCCAAGTTGTATTAGTGAACAACGGGGCATTTATTGTCTTCCAGAAACCGATACTAACGTTGGTCTCTGCCGCCAGTATTAACTATGCCCATGCCTCATCCTGAAGCTCTTTTTTCCTATTGATTAGTTCTTCTTATATCTAAACCTGCCAACATGGATAACATCAGTCCCTAGGATCTGAGTGTAACAATTTAATAAGATTATTGCTGGCCTGTGTACAAGTCTGATTAAACCAAACGTTAGTCTCCATCCCTTTATTCCTGGTCTTCATAGTCAAAAATTGGCTCATAGAATTAGAAATGGATATATGGACTTCCATTGTCTCCTCATGGTTATTTTCCAGGGCCAGGCCACTTATAAAAAGATCCACATTCTTACTTACAAAGGGCCTCATTACGTCATTGGTGGCTCTGCAGCAGGTGGTGTCCCCCCCAGTCATATTACACCGGGTTCTCCAGTGGGAACATTGTATTATGATGTTCCCGCTGGACTGGCCAGTGGGGACAGTGCTATGTTATTGGTCTCGGCTCTCATAAGGGAGCTGAGTCCAGTACCATAGCACCCCAGAACCGTCGGAATGAGCAATGTCTGGAAAGCACACAGTGCACATTCTGATGGTGCTGGGCAGGGGCCTCCCTGTGATCCCCTGCACTGGCTTACATGGAAAGGCTGGCGGTAAGTGGGGTTGTGATTTGCATGGCAGCACCGCATGGCAGTGCCGCCGTGGCTGAGCGCAACCCCGACTGCCGTCAGCACATGGGAACCATGCTCCCAGTGGTAAGGTTGGCTACCTGGCCGTCTGACTGGCAGGGTCATAATGTGGCAGTTGGACCACCTGTAGTGTGGCAGTCGTTGGACTGCCAGACTCATAATGAGTCCCTAGATCTGTTATAAATTTAAAGGGGTTCACACCTGTCCATTTCATTTTAGTACCACTCTGCCCAGCAGGTATAATGTTTAATATTTTGCCTGTCACAGTTACTGGTTGCAACCTGATTCGAATTGTTAAAATCACTGGGCTGTGATCACTAATACAGTTTTCTCCCACCTGGAAGTTATATGGTATAATTCTTTTAGTCTTCAAAGTGAGAATGTGATCTATTTTGCCTTTACATCCTCTACTATTGTAGGTTGTGTGTTTCATAGTTGGAGCAATAACTGCCTGCCATATTTAAATTATATGTAAACACTAGATGGTTTAATGCTGTTTTACATGGGCAATGTTTGAAATGACCAATATCATTACTAATAGTGTCAGTAAAACCACATAACTGTTTTGAAGAAAAGGAACATTTAGTGATGTTAAAATCACTGGCCCAAATCATATACACATTCTTTGAGTAACAACAGATGAAATTATCCAAATCTTTCCCCAACACTTAAACCACTTCTTCTTTGAGGAATCAATGATGTTATTATAAAAATTAATTACAAGAATATCAGAGTTGCCAACTGCCAACTTAGTAACAGAAAGTGATAGCAGGATGACAGTAGAAATGTTTTGGTTACTCTTAATGATATTCTGGTAGAGACCAAAACAAGAAGATCTCCTTTTAAAATTGAAAGAAAAGAGCCACATCTGTAAAACTATCCAAAATTAACTACTTCTCTGTCACTCACCAAGGGGGCACCCTGAAAATGCAAGTTTGGAAACAACTTTAAAATAAGCTCAACCAGGTAGGGATCTCTAAAATTCAAAATTATGCAGGCCCCGTCTGATTGTTTTTGAGCTCCCTATCCAACCAACTCTTCTCACCATCAGAATGTCCTGAAACAACAAGTTATAATAATAATTTTTCTGCCACACAGAATTCCGAATACATTCTGAAGGGAGAGCATTATGGTCTTCAAAGTGAAGGAAGGGGTTCAGACCATTTGTTGGGATTATGGGGGTGTTGTATATTTTGGTAGACAGAGCACTCTAATGCAAACACAACTAAGTATCTGTTCACCAAATGACGTCCACCCGCCCTACTTAGGATTGGGAAGAAAGTCAACTTTCTGCTTATGAAGCCCCCATTTGTTCCAACAACTGAAAGCTTCCTCCAAATGCCCTAATAAGAGTGGGTGGGGTAATGTCCCTTTTTTACTGCCTGCCACTGACAGGAAGGACAAAAAAAATCAAATAATGACACCGACATGTAGGAAAACAACTCCGGCGTGCAGGGCATTAGTGCTTTATTTTTCAGTACCAAACTCCGACTTAGAAAAACAAAAAAGGTGTTAACCTTTGGTGGATAGCCATCAAAACTGATGGCGGTTGTCCACAAGTTTTTTATATAGTGACAGGGACTGCCATGATGGCGGTTTCTGTTAAGGTACAGTAATCATCATTGGAGCAGCTCTGATCTCTAAATTTGTTGAGCAGTAATCTGTCCTGGTGGGGGACATAATATTCTCCACCACCCTGATGGACAGAGTTTTATCCATCAAACACTAGGTCTCGTCCTTAAACTCCTAGTTGAGTTGTCACAAGCTGCTGGCTGGGATTATGGGCCTGATTACAACTTTGGAGGAGGGTGGTAATCCGTCCCAAATGTGACGGATACACCACCCGCCGTATTAAGAGTCCATTATATCCTATGGAACTCGTAATACGGTGGGCAGGATATCCGTCACATTTGGGACGGATTTACACCCTCCTCCAAAGTTGTAATCGGGCCCTATGTTCTGCATTGGAGGGTGGGGCTGTGAGTATTAAAAACAAACATTTGTATGAATTTCTTTACAGAATCCATCTTTTAGGTTCAAAATTTTATAATCCTGTATAAAGAGCTGTATCAAAGTTAGAGCAATCCACCAATCTGGAACTCTATTTTTTAGCAAAACAACTTGTTTCTCAAGATTATCAGATCCTGTAAGGCACCCTGGACACTTCCAGTGTTTTTCCCCTCTCTCCAGAGGTGTGCATGTGCAACTCACTGCCGACAGTCAAACACATATAGCCCAATCCCATTTTATTAAGCACTAATGTATAAGCATGAAACGTTGTGGAAGGCCTTCAGTCGTCTACTAGACAATTATTCTGTTGAGTTATGCAGTTTGTATAGGAGGCAGTGGGGGCAACTGTCCCTTCACTGGTCTGGTCTCATACCTTTTTGCCTCAACCTAATTCAGTGAAATCTTATCCATAGTTTAGCAATGTTATTGGACCCTGAGAATATTTCATTTGCTTCCTCCCCTTATACTTGGTTTCTAAAGGAAATGATTGTGTCTTGTTCTCATTTTCTATGGATGCCTTGTCCCCTGGCTGGTACTTGAAGCTTTTGGGTTATTTTCAAGGTTATTTTCATCAGGTGGTTAGTCTTGCAACCAACTTCAGTGAGTGTTGGAATTGCTCTATCATTGCACGGCACTTGGAAGATATTTTTACTAAATTGTCTATGATGCTTAGCCATACCAGACCCCTTAGCAACCCTCCTGGGATACATCACGCCCCCCCTCTGGCGAATGCCAATTTGTGGCTATCGATTTACACTTTGCCAAATGGTAAATCACCCTTTATTGGGGTAGCCCTCATACTGTAACCAGCACTGCCTGGCTATGTGACATGACTTTTTGTGATTCCACCAGTAAACTCTATGCCTCTCTGAAGCCCATCACCTCCAGATAGACCCCTTCATGATTATCTTTTGTCATTGATCCCAGATAACGAACACACTGATACTGACTATTCTGCTGATTGTGTTTACCATTTCTATGTCATGTGGCTAATATGTGGATATGTATTTGAGTCAATGTGATACAATGTTTAGGTCCTCGCTTTTTTTTATTTAGATACCTGTGGTTCACTACATTGCAACTCTCTACCCCTTTATGTACAGAGTGTTCTTTCCTTTTTGAGAACTGTGCAAATTGTTTGTTGTCTCAAAATGGTACATGAAGGTTTAAAAAAACAAATCTTCAGTGAGTGTCAGGAGTCATGGCATTCATGTGAGTGCTAGAAGATCAATAGATAGAGTGTGGAGTGTGTAAGGGAACGTAAGGGGGCACAACTGACACAAAATAATTAATCTTCATTAGTTGGCGGAACTCAGAAGCAGAATGTGCTGTGCACGGGGGTCCTTATATGGGATGTAATATATTTATGGACACATGTTGACGTAATTAACAGATTTTCTGTTTTATGAATATTAATTATTTTGGCCTATTTAGACTGTGTCTATATAATGAATGTATACATAAGTCTTCGGGTGATGATTATTATTTTTTTATTATTATCAGAGAGCGTTATCACCATATTATAACCATAATATCTACAGCCTGGCACAAAACAGAAACAAATACATAGTAAAAATGAGATAATTCATTAGAAACAAAGAATTAGCAATATTAATGGGTAGGCTGGGGTCCCAGACCAACAAATAACTCATGATCCAAATGCTACCCTCACAAGGGTGAGTCCAAATTCTCTGGAATATTTTAACCATTTTGGGGTCCCTATCTTTCGAAATAGCAGATAAATTGGAATATTTGATTTATCAAAGCTCACCACTCCATACCTTTGGAGGGTCTCGAGATATCCAAGCCCTCGCCATACACAGCTGTGTGGTACTTACAACAATAGAAAGCAAGGAGCTGTGGTTAAGATATTTCTCCTTCTTATGTGCTAGCATGATCTACCTATTAGATTGATGAAGATTAAGTCCAAAACGTGAAGCTCACAATCACGAAGCCCCAGCCCAAAATCCCTGAAGAACAGGAAAGAATGAAAACATATGCACTAAGGGTCATATTTATACTCCATTTGCGCCTAATTTGCGTCATTTTTTTGATGCAAATTTGGCTCAAATCTAACTCCATATTTATATTTTGACATTAGACCCGTCGAACATCAAAATATTGGAGTTTGCACCATTTTTTAAAAGCATGAACCTACCTTGCGTCAATGAGATGCAAGGTAGGCATTCCCATCAAAAAAATGGTGCTAACCCCATATTTATCCCCCGTGCTAAAATGATGCATGGGTGGGAGGAAGGACCAAATAATGGTGCAAAGCTTGCTTTGCACCATTATTTAAAGCCCGGGTCAGACTAGGCATAAAGGGACTTATGGAATCATTGCCATGGTTGAACATCATGGAATTGGTCCACAGGTGCCCTCCTCAAGCCCCAGGAACATTCCCACCCACACCAGAGGGACACCGGAGGATGGGGGACCCCATCACAGGTAAGTAAGGTAAGTATAGGTGAGCATTTTTATTTTTAAATTATAGTTCTATTGGGGGCCCAACTTAGAGCCCCCTGCATGGAACAGGGTGCAATGGCCATGCCCAAGGGACCCTGGTCCCCTGTGCTGGCTATTGGGGTGGTGGGCATGACTCCTGTCTTTTCTAAGACAGGATTCATGTAGTATGGATGGTTTCACATCAAAAAATGAAGCTAGGCTGGTTAGAGGCATTTTTTTGCCTCCAACCAACCTAATGTCATTTTTCGGTGTAAAACCCCCTTTTCCAATACTGCCACCCTCTCCCGGCTAACGTAATTTTTTTTAATGCTAGCCCACCCTTTGCGCTGGCTTGCGGCATTCCATAAATTTGGCGCTTTGGAATGACAAAAGCCAGCACTATACATTTTGCTGCAAAACTGCGTTTGTGCTGTTTTGCCGCACAAAGTATAAATATGGGCCTCAGTCTGCTGCCCGGGTTTCGTATTTAGGATAAAAGATCTTATCTGAGCCTTTTCTTGAAGACCATTTTGAATCTTTTCAGTCTACACAATTTTGAATTGCTTTAATATCAGGCTTACTGAAAGCACACAGCAATCAATGATGTCCATAAAACTCAGTATCTCATCAGGTGATATCTCTAGGTTTACCATCCTACTCCAGTTAGGAGCCATCCACAGACAACCATAAGTGCCATATGGACGAAGAATCTGGTAAAATTTACTAATAGGAGACTTACAGGGTGACCTATACAGGTAAGAAAGATTATAAGAATGATCACCCTTACTGTGTTTACAGCTGAAAATTGCTTCACTCATGCTTGTCAGAAAATCACCTGTTGGGATCGGGGCACAGGGATCGAAGGGTCAATCATAGGGAAATCATCATAAAAAGATTCCTGACAGGCATAATAGTGTTATTACTCTTTATTTCAACACAGCAAGCGCAAATAAATCACTGTAATAAACCCTATGTTATGGGTGAGGAGGGCCGAATAAAGGCATGGTTTGCATTGAAAGGCTGTGACCATTCACATCCTGGTGAGTTTGTTTGCATTCCCAACCTCCGATTTAACCCTTTTGCATTATGGAAATGGTTGAAGTTTTACATTCCATGGTGAGAGCGGGAATGAATCATCTGCAGTCTTGGGTGTCTAGTTACTAGACTCACACGCAGTGCAGCAGCCAAAAACACTGCACTGTGTTGCGTGAGGAGAGAGCAGGACAGAACTATATCTACAGTGATATGGCACTCTCCTCCTCTCTCCCTAGCGCCAGCATGCAATCAGGCTGGTGAGCGCCACACCCACACACCTTTGCACCATACAGCAAAGGTGTTTGCATACTTCTTGGATAGGTACGCTTCCAGTACAAAACACTATGCTTACACCAACTTTAACACTTTCCTACTTTGTATGTAAGCTTTATAGTGTAAAGTTGGAAAAGACAATAAAAACATTTCTCCTTTCTAGCGCCTATTTCAAAAGGGCATTATGTTTTGGTGCAAAACCCCTTTCTACGTTTTGGTGTCAAAGCCTTTGGATGGTTGTATGGGAACGCCTAGGCACCACCCATGGAACACCCTCCTGGTATTAAGTAATGCCAAGCAGCTCTAGGCGCTGCTTGGTGCTATTTCAAGTGAATTTCAGGCATTGCTGGAAAGTAAATTGAATGAAAAGATTTTGTGTCTATTTGCATGAATGTTGTGAAGTAAATAGGGCACAAAATCTTAGTTAACATATGATTTCTTTTGAGTTAGTGTTTGGCAAAGTGCTTTTTCGTGGGAAAATATTTTCTTCATAGATTAGAAAAAGGAAAAAATGTGAATTTTGCACATCTGGTTGCATCTTCCCCGTGCAAAATTGTACAACATGTAAAAATAGATATTTTGGAAATGAGAGAATGTCACATCAAATTTCAAGTAGTTCTTGTGGAAGCCTGTGCCTAGAGCCTTTTCAGACGCTCTACTGTGAATGTTTGTGAATATTTAGAAGTGTTTTAGCAGTAGTAGAAGAATTCAAATTTACTGTTTTTCATCTTGAATCTGTCCTTATGACCTCTACTGTGCATTAGAGACAATAAACCACGCCTTCTATATGACTAAGTTAATTCACTCCTTGAAAAAGATTGAATAGAACGTCTTCCGAGAATGTTCTGAAATCTCACTCAAAATCTCAAAATGCATACAGTGACTACAAATCACACTGTTATGGGGACAGAATGAGAAACTGATTACAAAATAGATGAATTGTCTAAATAAGGTGCACTTCATGTCAAAATCTCAGTGCAGTGGTCGAGGAAAAGTACAGCCTTTGCAAGAACACCGTTGTCTTTTTTCAGTTGAAAGCAAAAGGCAAACCTCGAAACCCCAGACCTAACTTCTTTTTGTTTGTTGTTTTAAGGGCCTAAGCTATCTCACTTTTCCTTTCCTTTATCTCCAGACTAATGGCCTTATCTAAACCAATAAGGGGAATATTACCTTTCTGTTGGTCTTACTAGGTAAACACGCTAAAACGCCAAACAACATATGTCGAATTTGGTTTCCAAGGCCTACGTGCTTCATTTTGAAGTGTTTTCACTAATTCTGATTTCAGGCTTGGTTGCACTCAAGTGGACAGAGTGCCCCCTTTGAGATGGACGATCAGACTGCTAGGTAGCTGTTTATGAGTTGGGATAACAGATTAACTATTACATTTCTAGAGCTGTCAGGTCAGCAGGTCTCCTGGACCACCTGGCTGCACATTCACTGTTGTTTGCCTTGCTGGCTGCGAGACCATCAACTCGCTGGCATGGTCCACCGATGAGGGTAATATATTATAATACAGAGAAGTCTGTAATCCTCCTACAACACCCTGCCCCTAATTTTCTTATTACAATCTGGCTGGGAAATTATAACTCGCCTATAATAAGAAACTGTCATAGCTACTGGCCTGTAACTTTATTTTTGTGAATTATTGGGGGAATACTGAGGACCACGACTGTGTCTGCACGTTAACAGAGATTCTAAAGCTGAAACCTAGTTTTGATGCAGAATTAAACTACTTGACTATGGGCCTTGTTTAGAGTTTGGCTGATGTGGGATTTCTACCAAAATGTGGCAGATGTTCCATCTGCTCTATTTACGATGTAGCGATGACTATATGCTGTAAGTAGGGCAGATGGAAAAACCGTTGCTTCTTTGGTGAGCGCTCCGGATTCACCAAACTCTAAATACATCCTTTTGTATTTGCAAGGACGTACATACAATTTACAGGCAAGTTAAATTTCACAGTATAGTTTTCACTCTTATTATATATCATCAGCAAGCAGCAGATCTCTTTGATCAGAAAGAGCAAGAGACAAAGGATTTCATTGGCGGTTTAAGTGATGGTCATGAGTGACCACGTATTATAAGGGACAGAGTTTTCCTTGTCTTGCATAAATAGTATATTGTAGGTTAGTTTGGAGTTGATGGGCTATGTAAAGAAACTCAACCTGCTGTGCAGTTTCTCTGTTTGGACATGGAGCTAATCAGTAATTTATACTAATTTGTACTATATGGTAGGAGATGATGTATCCTACACATGTAAGTTTAACATACTTGTATAAAAATGCCACCCGATGTAATTTTTCCAATCTTCTGACCTCCCAGTTACCAAGAAAACAACATCACTACCGTACTCTCATACGTTACTCAAGTTGACAATGTCTTCTGCCTGAGACCACAATGTCTTCTGCCTGAGCCGTCAGGAGTGCACAAATCAGCTCCATAAGTTGAATGCCAACCACTACTGAAATAAATGAAGCAAAGTTCACTGTTTCAGATCCCTTTCTTCAACTTTTCCTGAAAAATTACAAACATGTACTAACAAGAAATACTTCTGGATGCATGATTATGTGTTACACTGCCGGAGCTCTGTAGAGGAGAACTAAAATCGATCTGCATGTCATCACACATTTTAAACTAATAAATTGGTTCACAGTGCTTTTTTCATCAAAGTGTAAACTGAATCGTGGTGAGTGTATAGTTCCACTATACAGATATCCTACATATATACAAAATTTCTTCTATAGGAAAGTATGTTGTATCTTTGAGAGCAAGAGAAAAAGTATTAAAAACAGGGGACTGATCACAATGTAAGCATGTATTACAAGGAAGAATCACCAAGGAAGTACCCCCTATAATGATCTATTTTAGCAATCATATTGGTAATTTATTATAATATTGTTTTTGTTTCAGGTTTTCTGTTGATTCAAATTCGTAAACATGATTGAAGCAGGTGGTAGCAGAGGATCTTTACTACCTGACAGAGTGTTGCTAAGTACAAAATCTTAGGACCTCTTGAACAAAGAAAAATGTGACATATGCCAAATTAATCCGAAAGAAAAGTTAAGCTCAACTGCGGCTGGACAGAAGAGAGTTTATGATGCTGCAGAAATATGGTAAGACGAAGTCCACAAAAGATTTTAACTCATGGATGAAGAGGATAAAATATTTTATCATTGTAACCATAAGCCCTACAAGACATATAGAGTGGAAAAAAGCCTGGAAAAAAATTGTAAAAAATAGCAGAATCCAGTAAATCTCAACTAGAATCAGAGTCTTCTCAGAAAGTGACAACAACCAAACCCAGTGCCCATCCACGTAGAAGATAGATGGCTATCCCTTGTACACCCCCAACAACTGATCAGAAAACAGAGGATCTTCAATATGTTATCTGTGGTTTAGCCAGAATATGGACCAGAGGAATTGACGGAAGAACAAAGTACAGAGTATGCGAGTCTCAAAGGGAAAACATGTTTTTATTTGCATCTAGTCTCTTCCAAGATGAAGTTTTTAGCTGCGTAGCTGTTCTAAACCGTGAAGTGAATGTATTTGCAGCAGATTTGTATGCCCACCTGAACTGCATGCATGCATACATTCGAAAATATGAATGTACAATGAGCTCCCAGCAACAGCAAAACCACCAGCCTTCAGTTAAGTTTGCACTTAAACTGAAGTTTTAGAGCCACTCTTGAGTGCAGGCTACAGGTTCGCACTCAATGACATCAGAGAAATAATGGTCAACATTGCTGAAACTGTACTGATCCATAAAAAATAAATTACATTTTTTTCTGGTGAGAATGTACAATGACAGAATTCGTTTTTGACAGTCTAACAAAAAGAATGAGCCACTTATGGTGTTCTCAGATGAGTTGACTCCTGAAGTTCTTGCTGCCAAAATAAGATCACATGATGCAGTGAAATCTGCAGGAAACATTTTAAGAAACATCCTGAAAGATTTTGATTTTGGATTTAATGACAAATTTTGTGATGTCCCAGAGCTCTGCAAATTATAGGAATCAACAAGAATGCCTGATGTTGTCTTAAAGTTTTTACATCATTGTTTAATATCAGCAAAGCAAAACTGTTACGAACTAAAGTTCTTGAGTTCAGAACAGAAGCTGACAGCATTGATAATGGCTTTGAAGCCATAAGCGAAGAAGTGGAAGATAATCACACGGACCAACAGGCTTATGCTGTGCTAATGTACTGTCTTTTCCAAATCATGTTTTTCTAATTACATCACAGCAAAAAGAAAACTCTGCTACACATAATGACTGCCCTTGCAATCTAAGACAAGTGCAAAAGTTAAGAGCTAAACACTTCAATGAACAGGATTGGTGTATCAACAAATTATAATGACATAGTATGGAACAGGAACTTGTTAGCAGCTCATACTGTAAAAATCCTGTGAATCGGCAGCACACCACTTCCAAGTCACTTTCCCAGGAAAGAATTTACAATTGCTGCTCTTGATAATTTTGATTTTGAAGACAGCTCTTCTTTGTCTGGAACATCCAGCACATATGATATGACCATGGTGCTTTTTCAAGACTGTACCAATGAAGTAGCTGCTGGAAAACAAGCTTTGTCAGCTGTAGGCATAAACAAATGAAGCTGCAAACTTATAACCCAACTGCCTTGCCAACATGTGCAAAATCACTACAAGCCATCAACACGGCCCAGTATCCCAGAATGTTTCAAAGTGGCTGAGGAAATGGATCTTCTTCTACCTGATGCTGCGCTCTGCAAACCTGATTAAACTGAATTTATCACATCACTTATTCGATGTGGACTGAAGGATGAAAAAAAGCCAGATCATCTGCAGGCTGGAATTCATGTTTTAATCTCATAGAATACCATCCTACTAAAGAAGGTTGGGTTTTTACCAGTAATACCATCTCCAGTCACAAACTACACAACAGTATACACAGCTTCCGTATTGTAGCTGACATTTTTATGAGCATTCCAGTAGATTTTGATGATCTATATCCAATAATGGGCATTTTTCACATGGTAAATATTGTGTTGCGGTGTGCAGGAAGTTATATCGGTTGATGTGGCATAGACAATGCACTTACTGAAGCTGACATCTTTGGAAGCAAAACCGTCCAGTCAGTACTGAGCAGAACTCATTATGTTCGCTAGTACAAGGTATGCTCATCATATCTGTGGTTGTAGAAACATTGCGTTAGAATGCTTTCTGGAACAAGAATGACAAATTAGGTTTTGCATATCTTATCTCAGAAGTGAACAAGGCACACAGCGCACTTCACTGAAAATACATAATGGGAAGCCAGGCAATGTTCAGTACACTCAGTTCAAAATCAGAAATCAAGGAATGTGAAGAAAAGAAGAACTTTGCAAGTACTGGGGAAATGTTTAACACATGATAGCTCTGTGGAAAAACTTGGTACATACTGTTCGGGATGGTGATTGGGAGCTGCATGTGAAGACTGTAGTGTCACTGATTACTGTATTTTGTGAATTCTATTGCATAAACTAACCGAGATATGGGTCCTGGTATTTGAAAAGAGTGAAGGAGCTAAAGGTGGAAACACCATAACTCTACAGAAAATTAATCAAAAGACATTTTGTGGTGAAAGGCAGAGAGGGAAGTTTCAATGCAGTGGGTCCTGATATGAAACTGGAATAGGGAATACAGAGGTCACAGAAAAGCTCCAAATTGTATCAGACATGTAAAAGTGAATATGTTGCTCAATGGCAGCCAGTTTACCATGAGGTCCTTTCTATTTGCAACGTTTTCAGGGGGATGACAAATTCAAAATTAATGGACCATTGTGAAACTTTTCCTCACCAGAAACTTGTGGGGAAAAAGAGGGGAACGGTTTAATAAACATGTTGGCAGCCTTATTCATTTCATGCAGCAGCAAGAAAAACCCTTAGAAGTGACTGAGCCTATTCAACTACATAACTTTGTGACCAAACAATTTGTGGATAACTATATAAAGACATTTCTACTAGATGTCCTGCAACATGGATCTGAAGTATACAAAGAACTGAAGCAAGAGAGATTTGTATTGAAATGGAAAAAGAAGTTTGACATAATCACTAAAGCTAAACTTCCACACTTTTATTGCCATAGTAAGAGCTGCGTCCAACCAGTCACTAAAAAACAGATTACAAAAAAACAACTTTTGCCAGCATATAGAGAGATGGATGTAGCAAAAGAAAGAGGTGAATTTATCAAGAACATTTTGTCGTGTGATCTTCTTCCAATAAACACATTATTTGATGGAGATGCTGCAACCAAACCACTGAAGCACAAACTTGTACAAGAGCTCAAAAAACCTTTCACCTGAAGAATTTAAATTAAAAAAGGTGTCCTCATTGAAAACTGCTGCTGTTGTGGACTACAATTGTGAATGGACAAAATTTCATCCATGTAAAACTTTGGAGAGGCAGTTCAGATTGTTCTACATATATCAAAGTCACTGTGCACCTTGCAAGAACTGCACATTGTATTTGACAGTTATCTTGAACTATCTGTCAAAGCATGTGAGTGAATCAGACGAATGTCTACAAGTGGAACAACTGACCTTGTCTGCATCAAAAATTTGACACCTATACCTGTGCAACTCGATAGATTCTGGTCATCAACATCGAACAAGATGAACTTGGAGATGTTAACTCGCCAAAACATTGCTGATGTTTCAGTGAACACTGAATATCCAATTATTGCAAGGGGAATGATTGTCCATGGGGAGCTGGTGTCTGCAGAGATATATTCAAAAGGTATGGGCCAATTGTTCAAGAACTTAACAGCAAATTGGAGGAAGTAGACCTTTGTTTTGTGCCACATGTTGAGTGGGCTGTTCAAAATGATTCCAACAGAATCATTGTACTGTCAAATGACACAGATGTTATTATTGTGTTACTCAGATTTGTTGCAATGTTCATAAGTCAAGGATTGTCAGAGTTATGGATACATCAAGGAACTGGCAAGAAAAGACACTTAGGGGGTCATTCTGACCCCGGCGGTCTAAGACCGCCGGGGCCAGGGTCGGCGGGAGCACCGCCGACAGGCCGGCGGTGCCCCGCAGGGCATTCTGACTGCGGCGGTTCGGCCGCGGTCAGAAGAGGCAAACCGGCGGTCTCCCGCCGGTTTACCGCTGCCCTTAGAATCCCCCATGGCGGCGCAGCTTGCTGCGCCGCCATGGGGGATTCTGACACCCCCTACCGCCATCCTGTTCCTGGCGGTTCGCCCGCCAGGAACAGGATGGAGGTAGGGGGTGCCGCGGGGCCCCTGGGGGCCCCTGCCGTGCCCATGCCAATGGCATGGGCACGGCAGGGGCCCCCGCAAAGTATTTCAGTGTCTGCTAAGCAGACACTGAAATACGCGACGGGTGCAACTGCTGAGCCGGCGTCCTCGTTGCAGGGGCATTTCTTGGAGAGCGCCCGCCGGCCCAGAGGAAATGTCTAAATGGCCGCCAGGGTCATAATCAGGCCCTTAATCCCGCTTCATATTCTGTACAAGAAACTTGACCTAGAGATACCCAGTGTTCTTTTCAAGGCACTTATTCTTATGGGTAATGACACTATGAGCAAAATTGGAACACACTTTGGAGCTTTTACTGCTGAATACATGAAGTTTCTAAAAGGATTTGCTGAAACAGAAGAAGAATGTGACTATAAAGACATAGAAAAAACATTGTGCTTGTGTGGGAAATGAGTTCTGACTGTCACACCTTTGACATTCTTCAATACAGTGAGTTCAAGAGATCCGTCCCGCTAACTGACCTTCCACCAATATTCTGTGTGTGGACACAATAAAAGAGCGTTCTACTTGACCAGAAGATGTGTAAATGTTTTGGATCATGCATATGTAGAAAAAGTTCTGTGTGAATTTAGTTGGGAAGATAATGATGGGTGCTAAAACCTATGACATTTCTAAAGCCTCTACCCACATAATTTACATTTACATGAAGTTGCAAAACATGTGCTACAAAAAGATGTCCCTGTCAATATGCTCTTCTCAAATGTTCAAATTCTGCAAATGTATCACGAGCAATAGCTGAAACAAATAAATAAAGCGAATTATGAAAATTTATCTAAAACAGGAGTGATAAACGTTATTTTGTTTTCATGTTCAGATCATAAACATTGTTTGGTGTATGCATAAAAAGATTTAAAAAATTATTATTTGTTTCATTTCTATTTATGTCTCTACTTCCTCTATTATAGAAGCTATTTATGAAAATGCGAGAAGGATTGCTCTGAGGAGTTATTTTCTGTCTCTATCAGACTACTTGACTCCTAAAACCTATGTTTTGACACCAAATGAAGAATATTGGTCTCATGGTTCCCGAAATATTACTTCATCACTGCAACACATCCGCCATTTTAAAAAATGTTGTCCATAAAAAATTGGCCCGAATCAGCGACGTCCACCCAAGCTAAATTACTTCTCTATTGATTCAAAAACACAAAATCGAAAATAAAATTGTCTGGACAAATTATTTTTACGGAGGTATATCAGGGGGCCAGGGTTAACTACACTAATGCATTTTTCATGACACATTATAACATAAATGAGGAGAAACTATTGTTAGATGGTCTTTTTATCTGCAGTTTTAAATGCTAGCTTTACACACTGGTCACTCCTAAAACAGTAACCAATGATTTCTCAAAACCAGCCCTACAGTTTTACATACAATATGTATTGAATGAGCTACATTGATATAAAATATTTAGGGAGCCTTTATGCTTGTTAAGTGTTCAATTATTATATACTTTGTTTGACATACGGAAAGTGAAATAACTACAAAAATACTCAAGATGGGAAATAAAATTAACAACAAATGAGCTGTATAAATATGAGTGAAGCACCAAAGAAATGAGGCATGCAGGTGCTATCAAAGTAAGCTCATTATAAAAATAAGATTTTCAGGACTCGATTAGTGATATAGAATGAATGTAACAATGCTAAAAGACATCAGCAAGAAGACCCATGTTTTCTGAAACTCCAAGAAGTTGGGACATGATTGCAGTTCACAAGTAGAGCCGACCAGACATACACACCAATTTCTGCAACTTTTTTGCCATCTAAAAGGCATTATGTAGCAAAGAGGTAATGCAAACTTCTTATAATTGAACCAATTTATGTAATGTCAGTATCTAATTACTCATAAATATTTATTTTGATTTATTTGTATGGTGCACAAGTGTAGAAAGAAAGAATTGACTATATTAAAAAGGGAGCTAGTTACACAAGATGGCTGCGGCAAAGAAAACTCCTGTCTGAATCCCTGCTGCTCGGATTCACCATCATGTATAAATCCCCAATGGGAGGAGCACTCCTAGAAATGTTGGAGATAGGAGAATGAATGATTGCGCAGCCTTGCTACCATTTAAAAATATAGTGTACAAGACATGCGCCACCTCAACTCCTCCTGTCCCCCCCTGCCAAACCAAGTGCGAGGTGTGACGCAATGAGTGACATCACTGGCTGGTGAAAATATGTTCCTGTGCACTCTCATTGTCTCCCTGTTGCTTATTGGGAGAGACATGAATGACGGGGAAGAGAGGCCTCTGCTACTCTGCTCTGCACTCACTCCAATTTCCTCTCTTCAGCTGTGACCTCCCCTGCCAAAGTGGGTGCCCGCCGTCACTCTATGCTGGTTAATGCAAAATACAACTTTTTTCTGGTCAATCACCACCCTTATGGGTCTTTCATCAGAGACTGATATGTTAATCTTTGGTCCTATTGGCCCAGGCTGTACACTCCATGTGGATGCGTCCCAGGCAGTCTTAAGCTGCATGCCCTATGTGCAACAGATGTATGGGCGGGACAGGGATAGATTTCAATTGCAACATTATTTGAAATTAATTCTTAAAATTTTGTGAGAAATTATTCCACTCACCTCTGAAGACGAAATGACAGGCAATGAATCAGCCACGGGCATCAGTCATGTAACCACTTCCTTGTATATCTTTGGAAGCATAATCCCACAAACTCTTGAAACAATCAGCACAGAAAAAAGGCTTGTGTTCTCTCTCCATCGTAGGAACAAGGAAACAACTTCCAACTACTACACAAATAAAGTAGATTCTAAAATAAAGAGTTTATCACTTTACCCATTACTGTTATTGAGAGCCTTAGATATGATTAAGAGATAAGTCAATCACCCTTGTTCCTTGTTTAGCATAATGAGCTCAATGTAAATGTCATTGCTCACACATTGAGTTTCTTTGTTCAAGAAGAGAACCATTTGTATCCACCTTGAGGTCGAATTTGGAATCTGCATTAAGGCTTAATGACTGCAGTTTCACCTAGATTCGGTTAAAGAAAAGTTCCCACTTTGCAACCTGTATGGAGTCTGTAAATCTTTCAATGCATGGGAGAAAGTTAGCATTGACTTAAGACTACATTGTGATGTAAAGAGCAAAAAGTCAGTTGTTCACACCTTGCTATTAATTTTGGAATAAGTTATAAGGATTGAAGATTTGCTTCCACTTTGTGATCAATTTTAGCATAAGCTGTAAGGTTTGAGATTTGCCAAGGTCCAATAGAAGAAAAAGGGTGCCTGCTTTACAACCCATGTGGAGCCGATTATATTCTTTCAAAATGTTCCCCTCTGATTTCTCTTCATTCTCAGATCACATTGTTAAATTTGGCCCAAGCTACTTTAGAAAAACTGCACAACTCCATTCTATGCTATGATAGCAAAGACAGACATAGAGGTGGATAGCTGTTATCGATCAGAACTTGTTACCCTTCAGAAAACTGTTCATTACCACTCCTTCCAGTGCCCATCTATGGAAATCTCTGCTCACATAGCTTCTACTCTCAGACTCAATGTCACTTAGCATCTACCTTTGTGATAATGAGGCCTTCATTGAAGAATTTATGAAATGCATCACACTCCAACTGATGATATCTGAGACCAACACCTGCCTCATTGACTATAACTTACATCAGGGCAAAGCCAATGACAAATCAGTCAATGCATTCTCTTCTTTTCTAATCCACAATTACATGCTACATCACTGCCTTACACTTACATGCTGTAGTGGAGCCATTTTTGATCTCATTATCAGAAAGATTAACCTTTTTACCCCGATCTTTGTGGAGTGGTAAGATCATTTTCAGATTCTATTTATGATCGTCTTTTTTACCAGAAAACCTCAGGCCAAGCTAATAAAAAGAGACGGTATGGTTTTGCAAGAATATAGGCATCAGTGTTCTTGATTCAGCAGCTTGTTTTTAACCTTATATCACCCTCAATCTCAGCCAGACATTGATGATATGAACAATGAATATAACAATGGCACAAAGGTCCTTATTTAGGGCTTCGGTCCACTAAAGATCAGAAAACATGGAAACCTCACTTCCCTGTTTCTCAAAATATTTTACTACAAAAGAAAAGGCCTGAGGAAGCTAAAAAAATCCTGGAGACAATCACCAACCTGTGCTAATCTGACCTCTTTATGTGGATGCCAAAATAAATAATACATCTCAGATTTTCAGAAATAAGTTTTCAGACATGAAGTCACTTTTGGAAACCTCCAAAGATCTCTGTCAAATAACTCTTCCTTCAACAATATGTGCTGTGCTTTGGAACACAAATGCGAAGACTTTGTTGATTTCTTTGCTGAGAAAGTAAAGTCCCTTGATCATTCTCATCATCCAAAATATGTCAACCATGACTACCATAATCTGCGAGGTTCAACCAACCTGGTCTCTTTTTGACAAAATCTAAAAAACAGAGTTTCTTGAAACTATTGCCAAAATTAACTATCAAATCATTTCCACACCTCTGTGCATGGACCCCCCAGTAACAAGCTTGCCAAATATCTACTACCCAACTAGGTTACTTTATTTAAGTCATCACATATGTAAGGTTCTTTCCACAAATTAATGAAAATGACCACTTATCCTCCCTTTCCAGATACGATAATTGCAAGCTGGTTAGTCTCTCAGCTTAATATTCAAGCGACCAACATTTTTGATGACCTCCAGTCATGGTTTAGTCAGGGCTTCAACATTGAGACTGGCCTTTTAGAAAGCAGTCTGCTTCCTTGATTCAGGTTAAGCCTGCCAACTTGTATTTCTAGACCTCGTGACAACTTTTGATACAGTCAGCCTTAGCCTGCCGGTAACCATCTTGAAGGAATAAATTGGCATCAAGGGAACAGTTATAAACTGGCTTATGTCCTATCTATCTCTTGAACCTCTCTCAAGTGGTTAAAATACTGAGCTCCATTTCTAGCAAGGTTAATCTCCCAGAAGAGTCTTCATAAGGATCGATTCTGCACCCAACTCTCAGAGAAGAAGTCAGAAAAAATAAATAGCCCCCACTGGGACCTACAGCAGGGCTGACTCTCTGCAAGGGCTAATCTTCTTCCACCTCTGTCTTTCCGCTTTTCACTCCCATTTTCTATGGCTCCTTCTCTCTAATCTTTCCTTTTCTCACTGAGACCTTTTCCTTTGGCTCACTTCTTCTTTTGTCTCTCTGCTCCCATTGCACTCCTTCCTGTTTTTGCCTTTTCCTTTCTTCTTTTCTTTTTTTGTCTCTTTCCTTTGTCTCTTTTCCTACTTTCCTCTCCTCTGTGGTCCACCCTTCTCATTGTTCCACCTTCTTCTCTCCAATCATACTGTTCTCACTATGCCTGTCTCTGTTTTTTTTCTTCTTCTCATTTATCCCCTCTTTCTCATCTGCCCATTTATCTCTTTCTTTTCCGCAAACCCCTCCTTTTGTCTCTGTTCTTCAGTCTCACTCCTCTCCTTCTCTTTTTCCTCTCCCTGTTTCACCCCTCTCACAGCTCCTTTCTCTCTCCAGGACAGTTGACACAGGAAGAGTAAATTCTTCTGGTCAGCTTGTGACAAGGTTGACAAACACAATCAATCATGTGTGTAACTATTATTACAAAGGGGGCCAAATGTTAATGCATAAAATAAATCTGTCAGTTAGATTAAAACAGCCCCACGCCTAAGAAGGGGTAGACGTTCGTTCTACCAGCCATTTGGTGTTTTCATTCACAGTACATTCTGGCTTAAGAAAGTATTATTTTCAGCAGTCTTCAAAGTCTGATAGGGCCAGCAGTTTTTGTTTTTTATCGCAAGATACTTTTAACTCGGAATATAGCATTTATCAACAGGTCTGGCAGCATCCAACACAGATGAAACTCTCCAACAGAAGCATCTTATGAAAGAAGAGTGGGGAGATGAAGGCAGTTGAGAACTTGCTCTTCTCAACCCAAATTTAGCTCAAAGTTACTTCTCACAAATAACACAAAATTAGCCTTCAGAAAACAATTTGAGCATAATTCTAATTACTTTTCTTTATGCATATAGTTGGAGGAGGTATACCGGCCACCTGTGTACCTTTATAATGCCAGTCAAATCCAATTAGTTTCTACTAATTTTGAAGATCAGTCCCCCCTGTGACCATTTAACTGGTACTTCTGTCTACATCCAAATCCAAATCTTGCACTAGTGAATGAACTCTAAGAGAGCAAATTATAATTCACCATAATGAAGTCCAACGGCCTGAATGTCAATGTACTTTCAGCTGTGTGGACCCTAAACTTTTACATGAAAATGGATGTTAAGCATTTAAATCCTGAATCTTTTTGCAATTGTTGTGACAACTGTCTTATACTGCATATAATAATTATTTTTAAACTTCAGCAGCATATTTTACATTGAACGCAATAACTTTTTAAATCTGGAGATGGAGCTCCAGCAAGGATGCCTCTGACAAAGCAGTCTTCAAGACCTCCCTCAACCTCTACAACCGCATGCTGAGGGCAACAAAGAAGACAGCTCTTGCCGCATGCATTGAAACCCAGAGGATCCACCTCCCACCTTTCATCTCTGACCCCAAGGAGATCACCTGTAGGGTTCCCCAGAGCTCATCCCATAGCCCACACTCTTCAATGCATACGTGACTCTGCCGGCCAACAGAATTTCCTACGAATCCTCTCATTCACCGACGACCCCTCCACCACCAGAATCAACTTCCACAGATGCTTGACAAGGGTCACTGACTGGATGAAGAACAACTGCCTGCAGCTGAATGCAGACAAGATGATTTTTGACAATAGCAGCAACACATGGAACAACTCCTGGTGGCCATCAGACCTAGGACTCACACCCACTCACACCCACTCCCTCCGACCATGCCAGAACACCGGAATCATCATTGAGAAAAAGCTAACTATGAAATCCCAAATCAACGCCATCTCCTCCGCCTGCTTCCTCACTTTGTGCATGCTATGTGAGATCTTCAAGTGGCTACCCCTACACATGAGAATCACCGTGACATAGGCCCTCATCACCAGATGACTGGACCACGGTATCGCCCTCTACGTAGGAATCCCCAAACACCTCCTCACCCCACCCCAAATACCGCAGACCATACAGAACGCTGCAGCCAGACACATCCTTGGCCTTCCCCGATGAACCCACATCACAAACCATCTCAGGCAACTCCATTGGCTTCCTGTACAAAAGAGATGCTGACCCAGCACACAAGGCTCTACACAACCAAGGACCTGCATACATTAACCACTACCTTAACTTCCACCAACTGTCGACAAGACTTCGCTCTGCCTCCCTTTCACTTGTCCATACTCCCCGCATCTACCCACATCTACCAAAGCAGAAGTGGAGGATGCTTCTTCTCTCACATTGCAGCAAAAACCTGGAACAACCTCCCCACGCACCTCCGCACTATCACCTCATTTCTGAAATTACAAATGGCCCTCAAGACCTGGATGTTCAAATAAGCGAATGGGACCGGCAGATGCCTGGATACCCTATTGGGTGATTACCCACGCTTTATAAATAATTCTTGATTTTTTGATTGATTGATTGATTTACATATTCATAGCATTTTCTGTGGGTGGGTCCTCATAGCACTACAAATACACGTCAACCAATCAAGATTCAAATCAGTGATGCTCCTCTTGCACACAAAGATATTTAAAAGGCTCACGTTAACAAAGTGAACTTACTTACCAGATCAACGCATTTCTCCCAAATTAGTTTAACCTGCATATGTTTTTCATTTTAGGTGTGTGGGTTATATTTTAAACACAACTAAAAGGTGGTGAAGGGGTAAAAAATGGAGAATTTGTTATTCTGTGAGGCCACGTTCAATGACCATACCCTCATTTTACTCTGGATCACAGCATCTCTAATGTTTTTAATACATTTATTTTGACTACTGCTTATCCACCCACCATTGCTCATCAGCCTTTTGCCCTTGAACTCCCTACAGCCCTGGTCTCACCTCAACAGTGGGCATGCAGAATTGGCTGTGCACCATGCCTGACTGCACATGTGCAGTGCAAATTCCATGTTTCTAATGAGAGAAGGGCAGGAAAACTTCATCAAAGCTACATCCTAATTTAGCACAGAGGGAAATGGAGAGGCTGCTCCAAGTTATGTATTGGGATACATGGCCCTGACTCACTAATCTTGCCTCATCCTAATTGTAAGGAAATGTCTCTCTTTGCGTGTTCACCCCACATTTTCAAACTGATGCTGCTGTCTTTTGACACGGAAAGTACACTGAGGCCTGCTAATAAGGGCCAGATGCAGGAAACTATTTGCGAGTCGCAAACGGCCAAAAATGCAGTTTGCGAGTCGCAAATTCCAGTTTCCAATGCAGAAATGCATATTGCGAGTCGGGACCGACTCGCAATATGCATTTCAGAATCGCAAATAGGAAGGGGTGTTCCCTTCCTATTTGCGATTCGGAGTGGTATGCAATACCATTTGCGACCGCATATGCGGTCGCAAAGGGTGTCGCAGTTACCATCCACTTCAAGTGGATGGTAACCCACTCGCAAATTGGAAGGGGTCCCCAGGGGACCCCTTCCACTTTGTGAATGGACCTAAAACTATTTTTTCAGGGCAGGTAGTGGTCCAACGACCTCTACCTGCCCTGAAAAAATACAGAAACTAAAGGTTTCGGTTTTTTTTTTTAAGTGCAGCTCGTTTTCCTTTAAGGAAAACGGGCCACACTTCAAAAAAAAAAAACTGCTTTATTTAAAAGCAGTCACGAACATGGAGGTCTGCTGACTACAGCAGGCCTCCATGTTTGCGAGTGCCAAGACTCGCTATGGGGCCGCAATTTGCGACCCACCTCATTAATATTAATGAGGTGGGTCATTGAGACCCCATAGCGACACCGTTCTGCATACCAATTTGCGAGTTGCAAATTGCGAGTCGCAGGGACTCGCAATTTGCAAGTCGCAAATTGGCTTTTTGCTACATCTGGCCCTAAGACCTCAGTGTCATTGTTTTACAAACTGCATGTTGAATTGGATACATCCAGTTGGCAAGGCCTGGCTTACTTATAAGGCACTAATATATGGTACCCAGGGCATGTAAGACAGTGTCCACTCAGGACTGCAGCACTGTTTGTGCAACTCTTCGTGTGACAAGGTATAAGATGATTCCCACTGCAGACTGGAAGGGCAGTGTTTTCACTGGCAGTTCGACTTTGCCATTAAAACCAATGGCAAAGCCACCCTATCCCTTAACATCATATGTAAGTCTCCCCTAAAGAAGGCCTGTAGAGTCCTAAGGCAGGGAGTGCTATTTTTTTAGGAAGGACAGAATTGTCGAACTAACTTTTACATACTTATCAAACGTTTCCAAACTTTTTGTTGGCCAATGCTTGTTTGTGGTTGATATAAACGTTATGTATTACTTCTAAAATCTGCATCACTGGATTTTGATGGTTAAAGTCCCTAAGAATGTATAAAACTCTGCTCTATATTTATAAAACAGTGTCCTGTTTCTTTTGTGCTGTGTGACTTTCTTATTCTGTTGTTTGGTGCTGTTACATGCTTTACACATTGTCCCTTATGCTAAACCTACTACTCACAGCGACAGCTACCCAGGATTGAGATTAGGTAAACGCATCTGACTGGACCCAAGACAGTATTTGTGAGTATACTGCATGGTAGGGCTTCCCAGTCATACCAATATAACACAAACAAATCCTCACACTCATGGTGAAGGTCACATTTGTTTCAGAGGAATGGGGTGGTAGTTTACAGCCATTCAAACACCACCCAGGTTGGGATACCACAAGGTTAGTGAGAGCAGGGAAACTGCAAGATCAGGCCTACATGCACCATGTGGGTACTCGTCTGTGAGCTAGTGAATGTAGGCAAAAGGGTTCCGGGCAGGACATGAGGCAGAGAACAGTGTTTTTCCAAGGTGGGATAGTGAACAGGATCACTAGTGAGGGTATTAAGTGTGCCACGGTGTTAGGGAGTAGAAAGTAGTCCGTTATTAAGACTCTTAGTGATGGACTTGCTTGCCTTTCCCCTGTGACTATAGAGTGGAAGCAGTACCTCAAGTGAGGCCTAACCCTTTCATCTACTGTACCTCTTTCCTGGTTTTTCCTCCTGCACCTCTCTGTTCCTCCCTTACTTCTAGAAACACCACAATAAAGGGGAGTGCAAGGGACATGAGGAGGCAGAGGGGCTGCTAGGGTGAAAGGGCCCCAAAGACAACATGGAATAGCAAGCCATGGTCTGAAGAGGGAGAGGAAGTGGTCATCTAGTGCACCAAAGGAAGAGTGATATTTGTGGCAGAGGTGGCCAATATTAGTAAGGCTTAGTATTGTGCTGGTCTACACTTGTATTGAAACGCATCCAATAAGTTTCCAGCTTCTGATTGCAGGAGTTCACAAAGATGCGGAGCTCTCTTCTTAGCTGTTCCCTCTTCCTTCAGTGGCTGAACACCTGAGCTGCAGCAACTTCCCTAGTGCCATGGCCCAGAGGCTTCCAAAGCCTCCAATAATTACCTAGACTCTGTGTCAGCTGAAGGAGCACAGACTGGAGAAAACAGGGCATGAGTTCTTCAGGAGGGGAGCAGGGATTAACAGACACAAGAAAGGACAATTAAGAGGTGCAGGGAACAAAGGGACAGATGTATCAACAAACCAATTTGCGATTCTCTAATAGCGCTTTTTAAGAAATCGCTATTTCTGAATCGCAAAATGGTATGTATCATATTTGCGATTCGGTAATAGCGATTTCTTAAAAATCGCAAATGCTATTACCGAATCGCAAATTGCAATACCGGCCCCAATCGCACCTATGGGCCTGCAGGCCCATATTTACGAATTTTTTGCATTTCCCAAATTGCGAATTTGCAAATTTGGTAAATGCAAAACCCAGGGTGCTGTGGGCCTAAGGCCCCCTCTGCTGCACCCCAAGAATTTTTTTAAGGACATGTAAGGCGCACACATGCCAAAGGGGCATGTGTGCGTTACATGTCAATTTTAACAAAGCATTTTTAATGCATTTTTAAAATTTGCACATGCTTACCACCAAGTTCAACTTGGTGGTAAAAGCGATTCCTTAATGCCCAATTCGCATTAAGGAATTGCTTGTTATATGTAGTTTAGAAATCACAAATAAGGATTCCTTATTTGCGATTTCTTATTTAGAGAATCGCAATTTGCGATTCTCTAAATGGGCTCGCAATTTTAAGGAATCACTTTTTTAGCGATTCCTTAAATTTGCGTTGCAAATGCGTTTCATAAATACTGAAAGGCATTTTTTCATTCGCACCGTTTGCGAATGAAAAAATGGATGATACATCTGGCCTAAAGTCTTGAAGAGGGCAGTACTTTGGGAAGCTCGGCATGAGGCCCAGTAGACAAACAGGGACTTGGTAAGTGAGCACAGGCTAAAGGCTGCCAAAAGAGCGCAAGTAGTGAAGGATGAGGTGGGCTATGAAGTGACCTGGGATGCTATGGGACAAGAAGGGGTCTGTGAAAGTTTCCAGTGGTCTTGGTGAGAGAAAACATATGAACTGGCCTCCTTGCATTACACCGTGATCCATCTATAGCTCCTTTCCTGAGACCAATACCTCTCATATGGAGCAATGCATTCTCTAATAACTACAATAACTTTCAATTGTACTTATCCATTGGATTATGAAGTGTTTTGAGCTGCTGAGCAACACACACAAAGCTGCATTTTCTTTTCCTTCCTACCCTTTTCCATTTGACCATCTCTCTACTAGATCTGCAAAGAGGTCAGAAATTACATCAGCACGTTGACTAAACACATTTATGACACATCCTTTAGTTGTGTTGTATACAGTCTACAAGACTGGCATGTTACATGGAAAAAAAACTACAGAAACATATGGGGAAATTTTAATTGGCACTTAAATAACCATTGCTCTTTGTTCTCTGCAGAGAGGCCAAGCAAAGGACTAGATGAGAATTTAATTTGAAAACCTTTTTGACAGCAGCTGGCGTTTTGAAAACACTCATGCAGAATTTTCAAACTCAGCTCTCTAAACACCTTTGTGACACTGACAGGGAGAAACTCACACTGCTTTTAGTTTCAGCTTCATTTCTAGAACTCTTAATCATGCCCTGCAAAAAGCGCTCTACATGACTCCCATGTTGCATGCAAAACAAAGCTACAGAAAAACATTTGGGGAAATCAACACACATTTTTGCAGTTGTTTTTATGTAAGGTGAACTTGAAGTTACATGAAACTCTTAGCCCGCTTAAGACAGGAACTGAACTGGTTTCCCCTTTAGTAACTAAGGGCATGATTTAGATATTGATAGATGGGTTACACCGTCACAACGGTAACAGGTATTGTGCCCACCGAAATTTAGATCCAATTATTTCCTATGAGATTTAGATTTCAGCAGATGGAATGTCCGTCACTATTGCGATGGAGTAACCCATCCGTCTATTTCTAAATCAGGCCCTAAGTCAGCAGCTCTGGCCGTTATGCCAAATCTCCATCATGTTACAAAATGAAAAGCAACATGTAAAGTGTAAAGGTCCGGATTACTCCTTTCCACACAGAGAAATTAATTTTCAGAAAACGCTCTGAACCTAATTTAATACGCCATCATTGCTTCTGAACAAGGAGTTTTAGGGAGGGTAGTCCTTGTCCGCTTGAGGTAATGGTGATGCTTGGCGGGCAAACTGCATGGGAAGTCTAACAAGGAGGGTGGGTCTCTGTAGAGTGCCCTGTGCAGAGACTTTCCTGTTTTCTCTGCTCTGCACTGTGACAGTATTGGACTGGACTTAAGTCCATCCATATTAATGCAATGTGAGTACACTGCTGACGCAACACAGCAATTTTAGTTTTATTGACATTTCCTGGGTGCCCGAACCAGCCTTGAAAAATGTACACAAAGGACAAATATAAGCCGAAAATACAGGCACCCAGCAATAGAGTTTTTTCTCGCACAAATGGGAAGAGTATTGTCTATTTGTGTGGGAAATAGCCCAATCTGTCAACTTCACTCAAAGGCATGACTCTGCCTCCTTATCACTGTCTGTCGCAGGAGTTGAAGCATCCTGGAGGGCTTCTAGGGGATGTAGTTGTACATATGCAGGCCATCAGCAAGAGAAATAGGGCTGCAGAATACAACCCTCATGAAGATCAGTCACTGCAACAAGCGAACAGAGCCAGTGCAGTTTTACACACTGCTAAGTTTGAGTTAGATCCTCGCCCAGTGTTCTGGGCTTGGTAACACCATCACGTCCCCCCCACTTAAGCTGTTGGAGTGGGGGGTTCACAATACCTCTGCCTATACTATTTAACCTCTATCTAGAACTATATGAAGAGATCCTCAAAAATGCTGGTATACTCTATGCACTGTATGCATATGATATCAAAAGTTATCTGTAGATCTCCTTCCCAAATGACATTTTTCTGCTCACCAACACCCTGTTTGATATTTAAAAGTGCATGTTTAACTACTGGGTGGAGTGGCCGGAGTTCTGGTATGCAGATTTGCGTGGAGTGGGCCATAAACTGTGTGCTTGTCGGACCTGTTTGCGCTATGTTTTTGAAATTTAGGACCGCAATGCGCGTTTTCAGGGTGGATACTGCATGCGAACTGCACCACGCATTTTGTTTTCTTCTGCTCTGTGCATGGTGTTGAGCCCTGTTTTGAATCCACCTGTAATCTTTTCAATCCTCTCACTATCTGATTCACCCACCCCTCATTTAACCTTATTGTATCATTGTGTCTTTCTGTATGTGTATTTTAAGTTTTTTCGTTGTTTTGTGTTTTTCATGATGTATTATTTTTTAGTTGTCCTCTTACTTTAGTTGTTCCTTTCTTCGTCCCGTCTCCTATGTTTTCACTTTTATGTTTTATCACCTAGCACCATGGTAGAGCAGGGTAAGAGAGGGAGTGACAGCACCAGTGCAGCTGCTAGCCGCACACCTTGCTGTCATTGGCACCGCCAAGGGGTGAAGCCCTACACTATTTTTTCCAAGGCAGAGGTGGCAGCACTTGTGTTTTATGTGCAGCATCACCTCCCCTCCATGCTGGCAACAGGCGGTAGGCCTAGAAGTGACTATGCCCTAAGGGAGCATCAACTGCTGTAGGAGAGGGTGCGCTGGTGCGTGCGTCGGCACATTGAGGTCCAGCGCACCCAGGAGCAGCTAGTGCGATCCTGGGCGTACATAGTGGCCTGCGGACATGACCTGCTTGACCTGCTGGACGTCGAGGTGTCAGGGCTCGTGAGTAAATATTTATTGTGTTCTGCAATGGTCAGTTTTTTTCAAATAGCATGCTGCTCACACTCAGAGGTACGTTACGTTTCCGTTAACTTTACAACGAATATTATGGGATCCAGTTTGAGCTAGCAAGGTGCTTGACGCTACACATTGGCACTCACTTGGGCTGATTCTTTAAGAAGGAATGCAGACTCCTCTGTACTGTCATTAAAAATAGTGGTAGCAGTACTAAGTAATATCAGTGAGCTACCATTCCCTGTGCCTTTCTTTATGTAGCTCATAAAGTCCCAATCACAATCTCCCAGTGATGTTTAGTATGCATTTATGCATTGAAAAGGAAGACTGAGTTGGCCCATCAAAGGTGGTTGAGAAGCAAACATCATTCACTGCAATGCATCAATAGTTCCAAATGTAGATTGGAAATTTGGAATAGGGTTTAGGTTTTGGAAATTAAAAATAGGTGAACTTGATACTAGTACTAAAAACGATCTGATTTAGAAAAGTACAATGTTACTGTGCTTGCCTTTGCCCATCAAAATATTTTAGGGTGATTAAAGGTACCACTAATCTATTATTTTTACCTTCTTTGTTTCTTACCTTAGCACCCAAGGGCAAGAAGAGGGCTTCAGAGGCGGGTTAGGGAGACAGGGGAGCCACCCACAGTGTGACAGCCAGCAGATTTGCTGGCCTCAGTAAGTCCTCCTGTTATATTAGTATTATTTCCCTAATCTCTACCCATTTAGAATAATTTTTATTTCTTTTATTTCTACTCATCTTCGTTCTATCCAAGGTTTGTTAAATTCTTGTTTTCCCTGCATTATCCTAGTTTTTTTAAATATATTTTATGTTCTGTAGCTAACTTTCTCCTGTATGTACTAGTCTGTAGCTTTCTTCTGCTTTGTTAGTAAGCTTTCCCTCTCAACTTGTATATCTTGTAGACTGATACTGTAAGACTAAGAAAACAGTTTTTATGACAGTGACAGAGACTTGTTCATGCTCAAACTGTAAAATGAGGGAGTGGCCGTGGTCATGGTGGACCCCACCCCAATGTTGTGTATTTATTCATTTATACAGTAGTATACCACACCAGCAGTTTTTATGACAGTGCAGCATGGCTGGAAGGTAGCAAAAGGACAGTCCCATTCCATTTGACATCCAAGGCCTCACCATATGTCTTTGATTGACCAATTATTCCACCCCTTCATTGTACTTCAGTGACTTAGCTCTGCCCCTCCATTACGAAACATTTGCAGTTGGTTTTACTTGACTAGATGGCTTTTCTAACATAATTAACCAACAAAGGGCCAGATGTAGCAACCCTTTTGCGAGTCGCAAACGGCGAAAATCGCCGTTTGCGACTCGCAAACGTGGGTTTGCAATGCACAAATGCATATTGCGAGTCGTTACCGACTCGCAATATGCATTTGCGACTCGCAAATAGGAAGGGGTGTTCCCTTCCTATTTGCGAGTCGGAGTGGTATGCAACTCCATTTGCGACCGCGTACGCGGTCGCAAATGGAGTCGCAGTTACCATCCACTTGAAGTGGATGGTAACCCACTCGCAAACGGGAAGGGGTCCCCATGGGACCCCTTCCCCTTTGTGAATGGACCCCAAATTATTTTTTCAGGGCAGGGAGTGGTCCAAAGGACCACTCCCTGCCCTGAAAAAACCGAAACAAAAGGTTTCGGAGGTTTTTGAAATGCAGCTCGTTTTCCTGTGAGGAAAACGGGCTGCACTTCAAAAAAAAAAAAAAAACCTTTATTTAAAAGGCAGGTCGCTAACATGGAGGCCTGCTGACGTCAGCAGGCCTCCATGTTAGCGAGTGCCTATACTCGCAATGGGGTCGCAAACTGCGACCCACCTCATAAATATTTATGAGGTGGGTCTTTGCGACCCCATTGCGAGTTGCAGAAGGTGTCTGAGACACCTTTTTGCATGTCAAATTGCGACTTGCAATTTGCGAGTCGCACAGACTTGCAAATTGCAAGTCGCAATTTGGTTTTTTCCTACATCTGGCCCAAAATTCTTAAAGTGAATGATGGAAGAAGATAGAACTGTAGTGATCTATTGTGTTTGTATTTTGTTGAATTTGTTCTTAAAAAACCATAACAAGGGGAGGTGTATCTGTCCTCTGAAATGTGTAATGTTCACTAGTGCCGAGACCTGCAGCAGCACCAGTGCATCAGACGTGTGAGCGTTTGGAGGTGGAGAACCAGCAGCAGCAGGGATGGGCACTGGTAAGTTACATTTCTTGCCTATTGACAATTACTAGTATACTCACTACAAGGGCATTGTGACCCCTCCCCCTGTTAGCAGCTACATAAGGAGTTGAGTTCTTAATGGCCTCTTCTATCTGCAATTCAGCAGTCAAAAACTCCTAATGGGCACTAGAAATGATGGGTTGATGGAAAAGGGAAAGAAGCATTGACGGTTAAAAGAAAGGATGGGTGACCATGGGGACCCCTTCCCTTTTGTGAATGGGTTACCACCAGTGTGACACTGGTGGTAACTGCGAATTGCTTTGCGACCGCATTCGCGGTCTCAAAGCAATTTAGCATAGCGATGCGAGTCGCAAATAGGAAGGGGACACCCCTTCCTATTTGTGAGTCGCATTCACAATTTGCGAGTCGGTACCGACTCGCAAATTGTGAATGAGCATCGCAATCGGCATTTTGCATGGAGCAAACTGCGATTTTCACAGTTTTCACCATGCAAAATGCTTGCTACATCTGGCCCCAGGTCCTCTCTGGACTCAAAACAAGCATCCTGGGACCAGTTCAAGGGTATCAATCCTCATCAGCCAGGCTAGCTTGAATCAAGTGGCACATTGAGCACAGAGCCCACATCCGGGTATAACCTTACCATTTAGGGTGACTATAGCAACACAAAAAGATGATGCACGGAATGCTGAACATTGTCAACATTCACCCCAGTCACAAATAGGGGATAAATCCATTGTGCTTTTGCATACCATGCCACCTCAGTTTGGACCCAGCCATATGTAAATAAGTTCCCATGGGAACAGTCCAGCCTAAACTACCAGTCCAGGTCCTCCCTGGACCAGAAAAAAACATCCTCAATATTTACACCTTAAGACACATCTCAATAAATCACACAGCCTGGGGGAAGAGGATTAAGGGTTCAATAAATAGATGGTAAAGGGGATTTAGGGAAAGGTGTGACAAAGGCAAACACTATACAACAATAATATTCATCAGGGTGATAAGCAGCACGCCATCATCAATCTCTTGTGGAAGTGAACAAAGGAACAGTGCAACAGTTCATTTTAATGCATTGCAAACAGTACTTCAGCCCCAGAGACCAAAGTTAGTATACATCTAAATGTTCTGTCATTTAGATTTGACAAATGCAAATTACGGAGGTGCTAAGTGAACCCACATAGTTTAAAAAAATATATTTTTAAAAGAAAAATGATACTCTATTGCCAAATTGGACGGTGCATCTGCATTCTTCCCACAATGTCTTTTGCTCTTGGATGCCTGGCTGAACCAATTTGGTAGGTTAGCAGGAGTGTTGAGCTTTCTCCTTTCGCTCATGCCAGAGAGGAGAAGGCCTCAGGACTGTAAAACAGAAACTGTATTGTAGAATCAGAATGAAGGTCAAAAGGAAGGTAAACTTCATGAGGAGTGTACGAAGAAGACTCAGATTCAGAGCAAGAACATAGGAGGAGTTTCACATTTGAGCAAGGAGTGCAGCACACACACTCAGTAGCATTTCCCAAATCAATGCACCTCTCTCCAGTCCACAGAGTTGAGCTCTAGGCCTCCAAGTCATCATCATCATCATCATCAATATTTCCCTTTGAAGTTGAAAACGTCCTTCTTCTGGCTGTTGAGGTAGTCCGAACCACGGGTCGGTCATCCTCCTCGTGTCTCTGAGTAACTCTGTCCCAGTCCTGACCCATGTGAGATAGACCTGTAGTGCACTGCTGTTGAAGAACAAGGAGAGAAACACAATTTGCGTATTTTGTTGTGTAGATTAGTGTTTGTTAACTAAAGTGACTGGTCTGGTCTCTGAAGAACCAGAAAAACAAAGTGGACTCTGCAGGTAAATCTCGCTAAGTTTGGAATGTCCTAACACCTTAAAAAAAAATGATTACCCATCAGGCTATAAACATTGCAAATCATCAAAATCGAGTTTACTAATTATTTGAACATTCTCCATCACTCTTTACCACCACATAAATCATCAATCATCACTCACAATCACTAAATAATATAGCATCACTCATTGGTGCAATAGTTACCTCTTTCAATCTAATTATGGTGGTAGGTACACAATTGTATCTCTTTTTTGATGCAAGCAACACTTTGCAGTTTGACAGTCTTGTAAATCAATGATCTTCTGGAACCGCCCTGTTAGGTGATGCAAAAAAAAGAGTTTGCATGGGAGGGAGGCAAGCCTTGTCTCCAGTGTCCTGAAGGGAATGGAGAGGCTTCTTCACCGCACACTGGTCCAACTCCAATTTGGGTGTGCATGTGACTAAAGACTTAAAATGGTGGGGTAGAATAAATGAGACACAAACATAATGTTCCACTAGCTATATCTTTTTTTGGCAAAGAACAAAGTTCAACAAAAAATATTTCAAAAGTACTATGGTTTCACACTCAATCAGGGAAGTAGAATGTGTCCTTAAACTTAGGTGGTTCACCAGATGTTGGTCAGCTAAAACATTTGATTCTGCTCAATCATCCTCCTCCTGTGCTGTTTCAGGAATGGTGTAATTGTGTGGTATGAAATGTTATTTCATTTTGATCATGGTCAATCTCCCTACATTTTGTGGAGAGGGACTGGTCCTTCTCACTCTTACAATTGTACCAACTGCACTGAACACATGCTTAGCAGATACATGGGCTTCCGGACAAGCCAGATAATTTATTGCCAGCCTGCTGAGCTCTGGCTATTGGCACATCTTCCCATACCAATACAACAATGAGTTTTGATTGACATATACCTCTTTTGCATCATCTACCTACTCTTGGAACATCCTCTGAATGGTCTTTGGTGCTGCCACTTGTTCAACCTCTTTTTCCTTCGCCTCTGCATTGGAAGTAAGACATGCCACTGGAAACTAAGCCAATGCAGAGGTTGGGACCAATTCTTCTGTTCCTGTTATTGTGATTGTTGCCAGTGTTCTTGTGTCTGGTGTTGAATGCTATGTAGGACTCTAATTTCCAGCCATTCTTCTTTTAGGTCTCCAGCCTGCTCAACAATCTACCTCCTGTATTTTGGGCAACATTATGTCATTTTGCAGCCTTGTAGGATTAAACTCTCAATAAAAGCATGCACTTCTGTGTTTTCAATCACACCTGGGAGTACAAATCTTTCAGGCACCTTTTTTAACCGGTCCTGTAACAGCTGCAACAACAGGATAGCTTGGTCCATTGTACTGTCCTCTGTGCTAACTTCCCATGTGAAAACCTTAAAAGGGAGTAGCATCTGTGTCAGTCATTTGACTAGTCTCCATTTGTTCACATCCATAGTCATACTTTTCCCAATTGCATCCCCTCTGCTTTGAATTATATAGTCATTGATCTGTCTGTACTGCTCAAACAAATATACTAGGATGACTTTGAATGTGTTGACACCTTCTGCATGAGTGCATTTACTGGTACTCTATTAGCACTCTGAAAAATCCTTAACTGCTTCTGGGCTTGAACAGAATGTCTGAAATGAATGCAGATTCCTCTGCAGGTGGTCAGTATCTCGCTGACTATGTCTTCTTTTTTGAGAAAATCCTGCACAACCAGGTTGATGCAATGCACCAAACACAGGACCCCAAAATAGCCACCATTTAACTTTTAACATGGCCTTGATTTTATTACTGCCATTGTCAGTGGCAACAAATCAAATTCGGAGACCTATGGATTGCAGCCTTTCAAACACCTTCCTATTAAACTCTTCCAAGATGTTTGCAGCTGTATGGGATATCTGCATGTGCACATGGCTACTGTTGCATGCCACCAAACACCCTTAAAAGTATCTCGAGTGCTGAGACCTGTAGATAGCTGTTGCCTAACCGCCGCAAAAGAGAGCCGCAAAGTGATACACATGTAATCAGTTGCTTGGCAACTGATTGACATGTCTGATGTTAGGTTGAAAGTGTGAACAGCACTTTGCTGCAAAGATTGTCCAACCAATTGCAGCACATCATGATGGAGTGCTGGAACAGCACCTCTATCAAAATAGGTCCAACTTGGAACCTTCTATTATTGGCAGATAGCCCCTACAAATTCTAAAAATCCCACTCCTTCCACAAAAGAAAATAAGAGGCAATCCAGCACTAACATTTTAGCCAGCTTCCTACTGTAGCAATGTGCCAATGGGTGGTTGTGATCGTAGGGCCCATGCTGCCTAAACAATCCTGTAATATCAGCCTGGACTTTCTTCTTTTTCTGGGGCAACTGGTGCAGGTGACTTCTGAGACGTAGGAAGTGGTAGACTCAATGGACATCTTCGGGCAGTCACTAAATGCAGTAGTGTTTCCATGTGACTCTTGTGCCATTTAGAGGTCACTGAGGTGGGTGACTCTGGTGCTCTGCTGGGGACAGGACTGCTTTGCGTAAAGATGTCTTCCTCATGACTTCCCACCATGATTGGAACTGATGTTTCCCGGTTCTCATCACTTTCACCACCATGTTCAGCAATTCTTTACTGTGCTCCTCCCACCAGACTGATGTTTTTTTCATATGGGTTGTTAGGCCTCACAGTGTGAACCAGGCTTACCCCCATGAACGCTTTTGTGGCAAAAAGAGCATATTGCAATATTCTACTCCTGTTTGCTATTCGAAAAAGTCCCAAACTGGGGAGTACTTTCTTAGTGTGCCAGTGCCTGAAGAAGAACTGTAGGTAGGTGAGTGTGTCATTGATTGCCTCTCTGCAGTGCAAACTTCTACTGAGGGAGGGGTTGATGCTGGTCTCAGGAGGGGCCTTATAAATATAGGAGCTTGGGCTGGTGGTGGTAACTGTGCATCTTTCAGAGCAGGTTGAATAGGAGGGTAATGTCAGTCTCCTCTGTGCCCGCCTTCATAACAATGACTGGCTCATCATCCTCCTCATCCCCTTACATAATTATGAGGCTTTCAGCATCTTTTCGTTTCCCTTGCCTCTTCTTGCATCTCCCAGAAACTGCCTGGGTCCAATCCATGTCCAGATTATCATCATCAGAAGATGCTGGAGTACCCTTCTTTTCTCTTGTTGGAGATCTAGGAGCCAATGATTCTAAAAGAAGAGGTGCTTGTTCGGTAGGAAGCTCAAACTCCTGTTCTCCTCCAACTTCAGGAAGATCTACTATTGCTGGCTGCGGCTTCTGTCCACTTTGCTCAGTTTCCTGAATCAAAAGGGACAAATCCAATTCAAAGTCACTACTTGCCAACGTTGCCAGGATTGCAGTGGGTGCCTTGCTGACAGAAATGGGCTTAGGCTTAGGTTAGGGTTTTGCCGTTGAAGCAGGAGTGCTGCTCCCAGCTTGGTGGCTTGAGGACGATGAGGCAGGCACACGTTTCCAGAAAAAGGTTTCTTCCGGTTTCTTCTGTGGTAGAACGCAGCTTCTTCTCCTCCTTACTGGCCACTTTCTTGGCAGCACCTTTCTTTCGGGCCATCTTAAAGCGTCAGTTGTAGTGGCACTGAGCTGCATATGTGGAAGAGATAAGAGGTCTGGTGTCATATGTTTTTGTTCAGGCTTTCTGTCTGACAGTACTGTGGGTAATGTCTCTTTTCTTATGCCCCTAAAAGCAAACAAGCAACAAAACAGTTAGCGAAATGTTGCATTGTTGCAGTTTGAGTTAGTACAGACAAAGACAATATAATTTAGCGTGGTTGATTACTTAAGTTATTATCCTAAATAATGAATAGCAATATATCTAACCATTTTAAAATCAAACCACTCCAGTTCACCATAAGATCAAATGCAATTTCCAATCAAGATAACATCATACAAAAGTAACTAGTGTTTGCTTTATGTGCATCTATTCTAAAAGAGACCCCTGTGGCAGTCACGGAGGTGCATGAGAAAAAATAATAATCTTTACAATAAATAAAGAAGGCTTGTGTGAGCCCATGGTAGGCAAGGGGGCCCAGAGGGAAATGGACTAATCCTTAAAAAATGAATGATGCTGGTGTGTGTGCAATACACCTGCTATGGCAGGCGGGGGCCCTGGGGGATAAGGAATAATACCTAAAATAATTATTGATGTTGTGTGGCTGTACACCTATGGCAGTCAGGTGGCGGAACCAACCCACAAAAATGAACAAGGAGGCATGATGAACAAAGAACACATTTAAGCCTATGGCAAAAGCACACTGGCTGACTGCACAAAATGTCCACTGACCACAAGGTCAAACAATAACACCGAGCAAGGAGGCATAAGAACAAACAGCACATGAAAGTCTATGGCAAAAGAACACTGGCTGGATATACAAAATGTCCATCAGCTACATGGTGAACCAACAAGAAAGGAGGCATGGAGAACAAAGATCACATTCAGGCTTATGAACACATACTACACAGAGTGGCCCCTGGCCACATGGCATGGAGAACAAAGACAAATTGTGGCCTATGACAAACATACTCACCTACACACTGGCCAGACAAAAGACGCTTGGTAACACTAAAGAAAACACTACCATCAATTCTGCTATGGAAAACACGAAAACAAATTGAGCTATAAAATTGTTACAACAACAATGGCGATGGCATCAGATAATTACCCCACATATACACTTTTTCCAGAAAAAAAACTATGAAATACCAACAATAAAAAACATTTTTTATTTCAGCCAATGACATCCCTTTCCTAAATTGTGTTTTAATTAAAAAACATATGCCACAGAAACAGTTATTTCATGCACTGATGACTAGTACTGGGCCTAATTCTGGGATTGCCTGTTGGCAGATTAGGCCACATAGTAAAATAAATTAATATTGCAAATGTAGCAAACATGGAGAAAAGATACTGAACTGTGCAACATTTTTCCTTTACAAAAGGTGAAAAATGGAATACAAAAAATAACTAGGCCCATACTGAAATTCCATGCCACCACCACAATGTGTTTTAAAAATCAAATAAAAGTACAAAGAATTACGATACCTGCCCTGTCAAACAAACAACATCCTTATACATTAGTTTTTGAACTTACTTGTGCCATATCACAAAAAAAGTCCTTAAATACAAAGGTATATATTCAGCAAACAACGTGGGTGATCCTTCCACTTCCAAATCCAAGCAAAAAGTGACCAGGAGATGGACAAAGCACTGGGAGGAGCCTGCTGGATAGAAGCAGGAAGTTGGGGTCTCTGGGGCATTTCCTTCCTGTTGGAAAAAAGGGAAAAAAGGCTTCTTGCACTAAAAAACAACTTGAACGGTCCTTTGGAGTAGACAATTCAGTTGAAAACATATTTTTAAGTATATTTAGCTTTTCCTCAAGTTGAATATCTGCTTGAGGTGCATGCGGGGTCACACACGCACTTGCGAGCGACCGGAAGCTGCGTTTGCGGCATGAAATCTTGTGTGTGCTTGGAAGCAGCCTAAGAGTATCATGGCACTTGCAAGCATGAGCCAAAAACAATTCTTGTGAATGCTAATTGAAAAATATTCCACCATGCGCTGGATGGTGGAATTTAGGGAACTCTTCGTTACTTAGAATTCCGTAAACTCCGTGAGCGGATTACATTTTTCCACTCACTCAAAAACAGAACCCTTCTTAATCTCTCCAAAAACATGTAACCTTGCTCTCCAAGCACTGAATGACTCATTCTCTCACCTAGATTTCAAGCTGGACACTGGATAATGCCAAATATCTGGGATTCTTCATCAACTACCGACTTACAAATAATGTACTTTTGCCAAGAACGCATGCTACCATCTGAGGCTGCTTCAGTGCATCAGGTGTTTCATCCCTCATCAAAATTTAAAGTCTGTAGTCCAGATGGTGCTAGTTTTGTCCAGACTGGACTGAAAAAATGCTCTGTTCGTTGGTCTCCAAAAATTAATCTGGCCCCCTTAGAGTTGGCCACACATCTGACTGTCTGATTTCTGGGTGCCTGAGATTGGACCTCATCTCTCTTGCCCAGTTCTTCGGAAGTTCCCTGTGAAGCAGGAGTACACTATAAACCCATGTGTATTACTCATAAAGCCTTCTATAATTTCAAACCTATATACTATGCTGATAAATTTAAAGTTGCAGGTGCCTAACTGGGGTCAAATTGGCAATTAAGTTTTCAGCTGCCCTCTTTTAAGCAAGACTAAGGTGTGAAGCAATCCTTCTCCATCAAGGATGCGGTACTCTCTCCCTCCATCTCTTTGCACTACCCTAGATCATGCTACCTTTAAAAATGAACTTGCATTAATCCTATTTTATAGACATTTTGGTTAATGACTATTACAAGCCACATCACTTAATCTGCATTTCATTGTTCTGAATCTACTTATCATGTGTTTACTGTGTCTAATGTTAGATTCTCACTTGTTACAAACGTTAATTCTCTTGCAAAACACTCTAATGTCCTTGAGTCGTGTTCATGACATATCAAATTACATCAATTAAACAAAATAAATACTTTATTAAAAAAGAGCAAACTGTACTGCAGTGCCATATTTATAAAACAAAAACAACATACCCACATTGTGAAGTTTTACAGTAAGGCAGGTCAGCGGGTTCTGGATCTCAAAGTGACAGCAAAACAACGATGGTCTCTTCAAGATATCACAGTTTTCCTTACTTCATTTGTCAGTACCTTTCAATTATGCAATACTTCACAGATGGCACACTAGCTCTGTGACATATGAGTTCAAAATTACTGGTGACTGCAGTTTGCAAAAATAAGAATAACCAAAAATATAATTAACATATGTTTTCATTAAACACATATATTTATTTATGTATTCATTTATTTATTTTTGGTATTTATAAAACGCACATTCATCCTTAAAGGGACATTCTGGTGTGAAACCGAGCAATGATACAGTAGAAAGGGACAACTCCCCAAAAAAGCACAATTATAAAGCAAACAGCCAGGTTTTCAATAATTTCTGAAAAGCCACTCAATCAGAGTTTCAGAGCAGATTAAGCGGAAGGCAACGTAAGAGAAGGAGCGTACGAGAAAAACATGCAATCTTTTGTACCATCAGTGTTGTCGGTGACAATGGTGATGTTCTTTGTTATGCTACCACTGATGTCATTAGTGATATCAACTGTGAAGTCATGTGTGAAGTCACCAGCAGGAAGTAACCATAACTTTTTCTTTACGTTTTGGATTCTAACCATAATGTTGATTCAAAATAACTTTTTTTCCTGGGAAATTTTTAGGGTTTCCTTTTGTAATGTTGCTAATTTGTTGTTATTGGGTAAAAACTACAACACAGCTTAATCAAAATATAGGGAATGTTTAAGTTTTGCTTTAAATATGCTTGGGTAAGTTTCCTTATTCTACTTGTAGCCACACACCAGTGCCTGCTGCCAAGGCGTAAAATGAATACTGACTACACTGTGTGGTTTTAGGTATGCCTTGTTTCCAGTAACCCTGTTCACAGCACTTGCAGAATATGGCTTAAGATGGTGTACACACGTTTGCCACACTTAACAATATGAGGTTACGTATATTGCTCTCAGAATGCTCTCTGATTAGATGCAAATAATTGAAGAAGCTTGAAAGGAAAATTGATAAGCCTTTGCTTCAAATTAAATGTTCAAATTTGCAACTGAGAAGAAATGTTTTGCTAAACTACTGTGAAATTTTAGGTTCAATTTCTTCGAAGCATCATCTACTAAAATGTGTTGATGCATGGTAATATTCCCAAAAAGTATTCTTAATGGGAAAATCAGTGCAACCAGTTTCAACATCACACATCAACATGAAAATAAACAATTGGCAAAGCCAATAGGTATGACATTGGTGGTCAGCCTTTTCGTTTTGACGTGTGGCTGTAAAACTTTATTCTTAAGGGTGCTGCCAGGCCCTCACCTTTATACCAAACATTGCCAAAAAGCAATAATATTTGTGGTCTCAAAAAGAAAACATTGCCATAGTAGTCTCTGGAACTGATCAAAACTGATTTGGGTGCTGATATACATCTTGAAATAGCAGAATGCTATCACTCACAGTGAATCAAGTCTTTAGAGAGAGAAAGAGAGAAGTGTTTATTAAAAACAAAAAGGTTGTTGTTAACTCAAGACCTAATTAGGGGCTCAATCCTTAAGTAAAGTCACAAAAGTGCACCTATGATATATGCCCTTGCATTAGTGCAGTTTTACAGCTTTCTTGAATTCACAATAATGTACAGAAGTAGGCCAGGAAATTGTACTCCTAGAAAGTATTTGTGAACTGCATTTTATATGCATGTATAGATTTGCTCATGTGAAAATTTGTCGAGCGTTTACCAGATCACATTCCCTCCAAACACTTTTTTCCCAACCGTGGAAGCAGTTTTATTTCTGCCCTTGTAAGGAGTAAATTTCTAACTTTTCTCAGTATGTGGGAAAAGATTAGAGAAAATCTGGTGAAAACCCTTAAAACATGCAAGTTAATACAATTTCACAGACTCCAAAGCACATTCACACTCTGGAACTATTGCTTAGCGCTAAATCCATCTCCAATATGTAGATCTATGGAAAGGTGGCAAAATGCAGGATCTGCTAGAATTCAAACCCTACCATAGTATGAAACCTGGCTTAATCGGAACAGCTATTATCTGAGCTCGTATATAATGAAATTTGCTGCCATAATTCATCGGCGCAAAAGGGACAAGGATTTTATTTTGCAGGTAAAGTAGATTTGTAAAGCAACCTGTCCCAGGGACAAGTAGATATTTTATTAAATTCCACACCCCTGACCACAGGACCAAGGCAAGAGGGATAGGGTATACCTATCCTGCCCCCTATTCTTTTTTTGGCTTTTTTATTTGGGGACTCCAAAATGGCTGCCAACACTTTCCCGCTGAAGTGTTGGCAGTCAATCAGATTTCAGCACAGGGGACATTGGATCCGTGCAGGATCTGCGTCCCCAGATATCCATATTTTGAAATTTTTAACTACTAAACAGATTTACACCAAATAACAAAAAGCACAATTTGCCAAACAAGATCTAGCGTCCTGACAAATTTGGTATACTTCTGTTCAGCGGTTCGGGCTGTAGTTGTGTCTACAGGCCCTAATAACATGGAAAATGCACTTTTTTCACAACCCTCTTTCTCAGCCCACGCTTGACGGATTGTCCTGAAACTTTCCATGTGTAACAAGACCCTATAGGACACTGTTTTGGGAAAATGTAATGACAATTCATCAAACAGGGCCAAAGATATAGATATAAGTCAAAAAACGCTTTTTCAATGGAAGTTAGGTCTTAATTATAGCTACCTACTTGCAATAGCCAGTAAATAGTTATAGTTAGGACCAACTTTTACCATAGACAAAGTGATTTTTGTTTTGCTAATAACTTTGGCACGATGTGACGAATCGTCACAGAATTTTCAAAACTGGTACACTAGTAGTTCACCCGATGTCTGGAATGTTTTGGGGTGATTCGTCAAGTTGGAGCTGAGAAAAAGGGGGTCCCAAAACACCCTTTCCCAATGCAATGCCTATGAGGATTTTGCAATTTTTTACACGACTTTCTGGAACCGCTGTACCGAATTACACCAAATATGTTTTTTTGGGCCAATCCGCATATCTTCCATGGCACTCAGCGCGAACTCCAGTGAAACTTCACAATGGATCTGCAGATCTTTAGCCCAATGGAAAAAAATAATACACCCACTCACATACCACACCCCCGCCATGCATGGCCGAAGGTTGTGCATGTTATGAAGTTGGGTGCACACAGGGGTTGGCTTCAGGCCCTGTCCTCAGACCAGCCCTATGGACAACCCCCACGACTCACGGCCAAAGGCCATGCATTGCAGTGGTCATATTAGTGTATGTTAATTATAGATGGTTAGGTTCACATTATACCCATAAAAAAACATAGAAATTCAGCAGTTATAGTTATACTTACAGTTATACTTATCTAAAGAGCCTATGGGCCAGATGTAGCAACAAAGCAAATTGCGACTTGCAATTTGCGAGTCCGTGAGACTCGCAAATTGCAAGACGCAATTTGCTATGCAGAAAGGTGTCTCAGACACCTTCTGCAACTCGCAATGGGCTCGCAAAGACCCACCTCATTAATATTAATGAGGTGGGTCGCAGTTTGCGACCCCATTGCGAGTATGGGCACTCAAGGGGATGGTGGCCTGCTGGAGTCAGCAGACCACCATGTCCGTGACTGCTTTTTAATAAAGCAGTTTTTTTTTTTTCCATCTGCAGCCCGTTTTCCTTAAAGGAAAACGAGCTGCACTTGGAAAAAAAAACGAAACCTTTAGTTTCGTTTTTTTCAGGGCAGGCAGTGGTCCATTGGACCCCTTCCCGTTTGCGACTGGGTTACCATCCACTTCAAGTGTAACTGTAACTGCGGTCGCAAATGAAATTGAATAGCATTGCGAGTCGCAAATAGGAAGGGAACACCCCTTCCTATTTGCGAGTTGGAAATGCATTTTGCGAGTCGGATCCGACTCGCAAAATGCATTTCTGCATAGCAGAGAGGCTTTTGCGCCTCACAAACGGCGTTTTTCGCCGTTTGTAAGGCGCAAACCCTTTGCTACATCTGGCCCTATATCTTGTGCTGTTAAGTAACTTTAGGCCACGAGGTATAGGCCCTCATTACGACTTCAGCGGTCTTTTGAAAAGACCGCCAAGGTCGCGGGCGGCCAGTGCTGGTGGTATGTTTAGCGCCCTATAATGACATTTCCGCTGGGCCAGCGGACGGAAACAGCATTTCTGCCCACTGGCCCAGTGGAAAAGTCACCACAACATTGAAGCCGGCTCGTAATCAAGCAGGTGGCAATGTTGAGGTGCGACGTGTGCAGCAGCACCCGTCGCATATTCCACTGCCCATAATTCGGGCAGTGGAATGCATGATGGGGCTGTGCATGGGTGGGCCACCGAGTCTTTCATACCGCCAGCCTTTCCATGGTGGTGTTTACCGCCATGGACAGGCTGGTGAATAGGGACTTGTAATCCACAGGGCAGTGCTGCTTGCAGCGGAGCCCTGGCAGATTACAACTGCCGGGACCACCAGACTGCAGGCTGACAGCAGCCTGGCGGTATTGGCGGTATTACAGTTGCGGGTCTGCCACGGTCATAATGTGGCGGTAAGTACCGCAAGCCTGTTGGCAGTACTACCGCCACATTATCGCCACCCGCCGGGGTCATAATGACCCCCATAGTTCCTTAACATAACTATAACTGTAAGTATAACTATAAATGCTGAATTTCTATGGATTTGTGTGGTTAAAATGTCAACCTAACTATAACATCCCTATAACCTTTGTTTTTTTCAGTGACGATATATATATATATATATATATATATATATATATATATATATATATATATATATATATATATTTAAAAAAAATATATATATATATTATATCACATCATACATCATTGATGTCACCACTGGTAATATTATACAATGAGTGTTTTATAGTTTACATAGTGGTGGGTAGCTGTCGTATTACTTCATACCTAACATTGTACAGCCTATGGGTACAGGATGTAGGTGGTCACAAAATGGATTTGCTTCTAATGCATCTTAGGTGTGTTGCCGTATTGAACATGTTAAAAAACTTTGTATTGAAGAGTAATTCTGCCTGCAGATGACAGTTGACGACTTCTGTACAATATGTTCCGCACACTTTTTTTGGTTCTGGTGAAAAAGTTTCCAACAAGGTAAAGATTATATGAAATAGATTCTGAGGGGCATATTTACAATGTCCCAGCAACAAAATAATGCCACCGGAACATCACTTTTGTGATGCTCCAGTGGCGCAGTGTGTCCACACATATTTACAAGATCATGTAAAGCCACCTTGCATGGCTTTTCATAGCCTTGTAAGTATGGCCCCCTTTCATGCAGAACTGCATAAAAGGGGTGTTCCATGGGTGTGGCTCTGGGTGTTCCAATGCAACACCCATGGAATCTGATGCATACCGATCTTTACAAGGCTAGGAATGCATCAGATTCCTATGCCACTCTAAGGGAGGAGTAAAAAGTGGTTCACTTTCTGTGTTTTCTGCATTCTACAGCACACATAGAAGGAGGAAAACAACAGTAATGATTGTTTATGTGCAGGAAAGTGTCCCTTCCTGCACATGAACAATCAAACCTTGGTTATTTTAAGCGAATAGTGTCTCTTCGGACAAGTTTTGCATAGAGTGTACACTGTTCTTAGTAGATACTCTGTAATACTATGTGGTGTATTTCTCATGAGAGTTGTACTGTCTGTAGACTGTGTGGTACAGAGCAAACTCTCTCTATAGAGTAAACAGTGTTTACAGTACCCAATGTTCTCATCATATTCAATTCATTTCTCAATGTAGGCTCTGTGACTGAGACGTTTGATGCAGATAAAGGATGCCCATTGTATGCTAATAATTTTGGAAGAGACGTTGAGGATCTTGAGGGACTTGGCTTACTCTGACACTTGTATACAGATTGAACACTGTGTGCAATAAGGGTTTCCCATATATCTGTAGTTGATTCTTAATGTGAACTAGGCTACCAGTGAGGTGTATGGTATATGGTTAATGCTGCACATAACTCATGCTTTATACAACCAAAGGGAATTGTATATGTGATGCCATTAATAATGCTTCATATTATTCCAAGCTATTTTCTATTTACTTTCAGGCCTCTAATGCCATACTATGTAATAGAGCAATATGTGCAAAAGAAGCTTGGATGATGCCCTTTGAGGTGCATCAATAATGTCATAAGTTAAATCATAAAACATGTCATGAATAATGTAATATGTGGGTTGTAAGTAGTGCATGGTGGACATGTAAGTTGTAGTTACCTCTGCTAACTATAGGGTCCCCTCCCTTTTTATCCACAATTTGGCCCAGATGGTGTGCTCCACTCAACCTTTAATGGAAGGGCATGTATCCCTCCCTCCCCCTTTTATGAACTGGGTCCTGGAGATGTGCTCCATGGGACCTTTAATGGCTTGGGAGGGGAGTCACATGGCCCGACCCCTTATTCAATAGAGCCCTGGGGGTGGGCTTTTTTTCCGATCTTGCAAGAGTCTTGTGGGATTGCAGCAATTTTTTCCAATATTTTTTGTTATTGCTGCAGATTTTCTAAAGGTCAGGACTTAGTCTTAGGGGCTGATTACAAGACTGGCGGTCTCAAGACCGGACCGCCAGGGGACCATCGTCTCCTCCAGAATCTCTGATCCCAACAAGCTGAGGGTGGTCTTCGGTGTGATCAGCCAGGGCGGCTCTAAAGTCAGCACTGTCCTGCTGATTACAACCATGTTATCAGCCAGCCTTTTCATGGAAGTTCAACCAAAAACAGGTGCTGGGGGCCACAGGGGGGCCCTTAACTGACCACAACATTGTCGTGAACAGTGCAGGGGACCTCGTGCCCAGCACCGCCAGAGTGTGCACCATCTGATCAGCAGACAGTGCGCATTTTGAGGGTGCTGGTCGGCCCCCTGTGCTACTGCGTTGGACTCGGCTCCAGGTGGCGCTGGGTACAATGCCGCCACATGTTTTCCACTGACCTGACCGGCAGAAACCTTGGAAAACTTGTAATAGGGTAGGTGGGAAGACCGCCCAGTCCATGGCTGGCTCCAGACCATGGGTCTGGCAGTCGGGTTTCCTGACTGCCAAACTCGTAATCAGGCCCTAATTCTCAGAATTCTGTAATGGGTGCCGGCAACATTTTTCTCTTGTTGCTGGCAACCAATCAGAGCTCACACCCCCTGGAGTCTGACTCCAGCGGGATCGAGATGGCCCAAGGCAAATAAAGCTTCCTGGGCCAATCAAAATGCTCTATTTTTTAATTGACTCTCCTGCAAGACTCTCTTGAGTCTCCTGTGGAACCAACTGTCCAGGTATCTATATTTTTTTAACCTTCATTTCTCAAAAACTAGATTTACACCAAATCACCAAAAGCACAACCTGTGTACCAAGATCTGGTATCCTGCCAAATTTGGTTTAATTAGTTTCTGCAATTTTCACTGTATCCCAGTCTAAAGAAGTCTATAGATAATGCATGGGGTTTAGAATTTTGGGACCTCGCCTTTTATCTCAGCTCTCACTTAAGGGATCACCTAAAAACCTTCCATTCACAAACTAGTCAAAAAGTAGCACCTTTTTCAGAAATTTTCACGGGGATTTGTGAAACGGTGCCAAAAACACTTTCCATGTGGAACAGATTATGTGGGGAAAAAAAATGGCAGCCAGGACTTATTTAAATAGCTTAAGCCCCGGACAGCCCACTCCCAGGGCTGAATTCATAAAGTGGAGGAGGCTTGCGTGGCCTCCCTTCCCGAGCCTCCAATATATATATTGACTGAAAAAACACAAAGGTTACAGGGACGATATCTTTCGGAAATAGAATAAAAAACCTTAGAAATTCACTTAAAAAAACAAAGGTTACATGTACATTTTAGTTAGGTTCTGAATTTACTCGCACAAAATTCAGATAAATTCAGCAGTTATAGTTAGAGTTATTTAAAGTAACTATAACTCACAACATAAGGTTAACTTGTGCCCCTGCCATGCAGAGTTTTTCCTCCAAAATATTACTGCAAATATTACAGTGATATTATCAATGATGTTATCAAAGATGTCATGAGTGTTGCAGTGGGGTAATTAGCAGTGCATGGTGAGGACGCGAGTTAGAGCTACCTTTGGCCCTGAGTTATAGTTACTTGAAATAACTCTAACTATAACTGCTGCAGCCAGTCCCTTTGGCCAACCCCCCAACAACCCAACTCCATGCTGCGCCTAATCTTTGGCTGTGTGTGGTAGGACTTGGCTGCAGGGCCATTCTCTCTGGGTGTGAGGATAGGTGTGAGGGGGGTCTCTGGGTGAAAATGTCTGTGAGTGAGTCTGAGTGTGAGAGGGTCTATGTGGGTGTAAGAGGATCACTTTCTACTGGTTAGTTAGTAAGTGCCACCTCATTGGGTTAGTGGCCAGTGTGTTGGAGGGGGCTGTGCGGCCCACTCCCCCCCACCTGATTTCGGCCCCAGGGTCGCCAGTTCCCAGGGCCCATTACAATTCAATGGGAGGGTACGCAGGCCCCATCCCTCTGCCGATTTCAGCCCCAGTGATCCCCATCCCTCGGGGCCTAGCCTTATAATTGTTTTTTGGGGGGGCGGTAGCCATGCGGCCACCCTCTCACCCCAATTTCGGCCTCAGGGACCCTATCCCCCTGGGCTAAACATTGTATCATTTTTTGGGCCCCGGGGACCCCATCCTCTGGGGCTAAGCCTTCACATTTTTGTGGGGAGCCCTGGGGATAGGGTTCCTGAGGCCAAGATTGGCCAGCCATGTCACCTGGTGCCCCCAGGGCACCCTGTGTGCAACAGGACCGTAGGGGAGCTTGAAGGCCCCGTGGTCCCAGATGGTTCCCTGCCTCCTGTGGGAGCTGGTGTTGCTGTCACAGGGAGTTGCTAAAGGTGCAGGTCCCTGGTGGTAAGACCAATTGTTTCCCCTCTTTCCCTGCATGCATGTCTGTAGGCAGGGAAACAGCGGAAACCTCCGATTCAAGCAAGGGAGAGCTGTTTGACAGCTTTCACTTGCTGGAACCGGAGTTTTTGTTCTGACTTGGTGGGAGTTATCAAAGCTCCCGCCAAGTCACAGCTATGTTCCAGGGTGGGAACCCCAGGATATAGCAGGAATCGACCATGGGGTGTGATGGTCCTCAGGGCCATTATTGTCTCCAATGTTATACAGCCCCACGGACGTGGTGGCCCCTGGGGCCAGGGTTCTGTGATGAAACCTATTCATTATATAAAATCAGCACCTAGGAGGTGGTGGTCCCCAGGGCTGCGGGGGAGGTGCAGCCCCCCACATCATTCTTTGGTTACCCCATGGAGATAGTGGTCCCTGGGCTGTGGGGGCCAAGGCCCCCTGCATTACTCCCTGGTTAGCCCTGGGGAGGTGCACTCATGCCCTAGGGTAACTATAACTCACACCACTGCCATGCACATTATTCTCCTTAATAATTTTATTGCAAATATTACTTTGATATTATCAATGATGTTATCAAGGATGTCATGACTGTTTTAATATGTGGAATAATTAGCAGAGCACGGTGAGGGCGTGGGTTATAGTTAGGGCATGAATTATAGTTACTTGAGATAACCATACCTATAACTACCAAATTTCTATGGTTTTGTGCATGTAAATTCAGAACCTAACTCTAATGTCCCTGTAACCTTTGTTTTTTATGTTAATTTCTATGTGTTTTTAATTCTATTTCCTATTTATAATGTCCCTGTAGCCTTTGTTTTTTTCAGTGAATTTCTATGTTTTTTTTTAACTTAAAGTAATTTTTGTTACTTTATGCTAATACAACCATTGTTGTGCACAGACGATGGCGGGGGTTGGCCGCTGTGCCTGGTCTACAGCCAGACCCTGCAACCTACCCCCTACATGCATCCAGCTCCGTACCATGCACAGCCTTTGGCCATGCGTGCCAGGGATTGGGCACAGGGCCTGGTGTGCTATGTAGTGACTGTAACGGGTGGGTTATTTCTTGCGTACTGCTGCTGAGAGCCAACCCTTACCATGCACAGTTTAAGGCTCTGTGTTACGCTGGGTTGGGTGGTTGTAGGGGATTGGTTGGTTATAAGTGGTTGGTTGCAAAGCCTGGCCACAGGCCAGGCCGGCCGTGTACAGCGGTGGCTGGACTAACTTATAGTAAATAAAATTACTTTACATTATAAAAACCATACAAATTCACTGAAAAAAACAAATGTTACAGGGACAGTATAGTTAGGAAATAGATTCATCTTGTCTTAGAAAATGTCAAAAGTGATGTAATATGTGTGGTAATTGGCAATGCATGTCGAGGGCACGAGTTATAGTTACCTTGGGGCATAAGTTATAGATAATTGAAATAACTCTAACAATAACAGCTGAATTTCCATTGTTGTGTAAATTTAAACTGTGAGCCTACCTATAGGTTCTTATAACCTTTCCCTTTTTAAGTGAAAATAAATATCTATATATCAACAAGCCCCTCTTCTCCTCTCATCCTGAATGGTTGATGGTGGTTACAGACACAACTGGCCTGGATTGTGGATGGACACATTTGGATGTACTTTAAGTACAGCTGTCATATTAATGGCTCAGTGTGTACTATGCTAATGTTTATAGTAATATAAAAAGATAAAACAAAATCAGTGCTCTAGTATTTTGAAATGATATCCAACAGATTGGTATTCGTGCTGCTTCACCCTTAAAAATCAACGAGGGTTTCTCAAAATACGTTGGAAAAACATCATTACAGTTCCGTCCCCAATCCCATAGAGTGTTCTCTGTCATTTCATTCAGTTTACTTTATTCTTCTTTGTGGGATTGATGCTGGTTGGCTTTGGACTCTATACCAACAATAGCACTTCTTACCATTTCCCTCCTACTGTAAAGTCGGGTTTGTGCAAAACTGATGCGCCTGCAAGACAGACCGTAAGGAGGAGAAATTGTGTTATTACTCCTTGTTACTTTCTCTTTCCATTAGTACTGCATTCTGCAGCACACATAGAAAGAGAAATATACCTCTAAGGATCATTTTTTGTGCAGGAAAGTATCCTCTACTGCACTAAAACACTCCTGCCGTTACACAGGCACCCCACTACTATGGTGCAGGGGTGTCTGTGTTAGTGCTAGACAGCACACAGTGTACCAAAGCAAGTAGAGAGCAGAAGTGTACAATATCTGTGTAAAGATTTGGCATTTCTGCTCTCTCCCTTTCATTCAACACAACGCAGCAAGTTATACTGAGGGCCCCGTTGCGTAAAGAAAGAAATAGTAAATATGTCCCCTTATATACTAAGAGAAATTCAAAAAACGTGGTTGTCTGAGAGATGGGGCAATGCTGCTGCCAGTTAGAAGGCTTCCTTGAGGGTGCCCAACAAATAAATTGCACTTGCCAGTCCAAAGGCTTCATGCATTTCCGACATTTCATGGCCTATTTACACAACCGCAATGAGAGATTAAGAGATTCACAGGTTTGGCGGCGCTCCAGCATTACCGCTGCACAACTGAGCCTTGGGCCTTCTTCCGTGCGTCCGCCTGAGACACGCGATAGAGCCCCTCGGAGTGTGGGAATTCCTCGCAGGGCCCAGGAGTGACATCTGTGGAGCCCGCCTGCCAGCAATTCGAGACGGGGGTTGGCGAGTTAGCCATGGGGTTACATGAGCCCGGCGACCGTAAATAGAGTGATGGATGTGACTTCCAGTGTGTGGCTGGCAGCTACATGTACCATCTCACCCTTCTCCAGGTACGAAACTCAGCTATCACTAAAGGAGAAAGCAAACAAAACAAGAAAACACTCCTCCTCACAATGAATGCTAATGACACAATACTGCGTTTTCAAAGATAGGTCAGTTGGCCGGGTCCATTGTTCTGTTGTGCTGATTCGACCTCGCCTCAATGCCAGGAGCGAATTACCATTGATGCAGCAGGTTCAGTGGCACCAGAGACACAGCCCTGTGGGGCAATTATACCCTCATACTTGTTATTTTTTATTACACCAAAATGAGCCAAATGGGCCATTTTCTTTGTGTGCACCAGGACCTATGGCATTTATGCTACTTTGCTGCTCCCTGAGTCATCGTGTGATTGCTGTTGAATTTGTTGTGCAAAGCGCTCAGCATCCTGCTTTTGGTAGTTTGAATCAAAAGGCTTTCATCCTGATAAGAATTAGAGAAACATAAATATGAAACTTTGCTATTGTATTATTTTTTACAGCTTCCTCACCTAAAAAGTAGAGTACACCTTAACCTACAACAGAATAAATTAAAAGGCAGCCAAGCATAATCAAGTATGCACATTAACTTGGATTCTGTTCCACTCTAAAGAATAAAGAGCCTGATTTATAAAAAGTAAGCGCGACCTTTGTGACATTTTTCGATGCAAAAGCATCAAAAAAGGACGCAAAGGCGGCGCTAACTTTTCATAAATCAGGCCCAAAGGTTTATGCAATGGAAGTTATCATTTTGCAAGAACTGATCTCTTCCCCAAACCCTTGTACAGTATATGGAAATCTGTACCATAGCAACATTAATATCCCTTTCGTCCCACATCCTAGTGCACACAATTTGAATGAGAGTCTGTTTAAAAGTAGCATCAATATTTCCTTTATCCAATTATAATTCACTCACTTAAAATAGGCAATCTCATTTGCTCATCCTACTGCACCAGAGGCATCTATCAAGAACCGTGCAGGTTTTGAGGTGTATGGTAAAGTAGCAACTCAGCATACACCTGCATCTGGCAAAAATTTCCCCCCTCGGCACCCAACAATTAAAAATCGATATCCTGTTTGCGAGGTGGAAAGCTTTATCCTTGGAGTTGCTGCATCCCTTTAACCATTTTATCAAGTTGCCAATCTTTTTATCACCCTCTGAGGTTTAAACAATTCCCTCACAATTTTCCTTGTGGGTTCTATCAGTAGGAGTAGATTATTTCTTATGTTAATTTGAATTTGTAACAGGTATATAACATTCTATGTTTGAGCTGGGAAAGCTTTACCTTGAGAGTCTCCCAAGTAATTACCTTGTTATTACTGATCCAGTCTCTTAATTTCCTATCGTAGATTTTCCCCTTTCCATATTGTCCTTTGTAGTTCTGATGGACACTGGTGCTCGAGAGGGGTTTCAGCTTAAATTGGAGGCACATTGAGATGCCACAACAATTGCATTTGCTTTTGTTTAAATGTTTAAACGCTGTGGTAGTCCTGTACCTGACCAATTTGTGGTTGGAATAGTGAGGTTTTGGAAAGTTAGGATATCAGAAAGATGTTTTAGGCATTTTTGCTAAATAAACGTTATCAAAGGTTTGTCTTCGTGTTATAATATAAAATCTGGTATGCGTGATTATAAAGGTAGCCTGGTAATAGGCTTTTCAGTCTGGAGGGCAATCCCATCCTCTTCTCGACAAAGATTTAAATTCTCTAGGCTCATCAGTGGTGTTTTTTTTATTACAACAGCGGCCTATCCATACGGGGTGAGGGACCATGCCCCCCTACCTTTTTCCTGACGTGAAAAGTTTCTGTCAGGCTGAATAAAAGTCAGCCTGACATATACTCTTCTGGTTCAGGTCAGGCAGCCAGGAGTTGGACATGTGTTACATGCCCAGACTCCTGGTTGCGTGAGCTGAACTTTGCTGGGCTGAATAAGTCACAGCCCTATGGGCGTGACCTCTTCAGCCTAGCAAAGATGCTTCAAAGCCCTCCCCCTCATGATGATAGGGAACGCCACTGATTACTTCAGACCTGGGCACTTCGGTTTTAGGCCCTCAAGAGCCCAGGGCAGAGTGTCAATCAGTGACACCTCATTACAGAGTGGGGGCGGGTCAGTAGTCTCACTGACCCCATCCCACTCTGAGATGAGTTGGGACTTCTGCTTACCCTCATTGGCTGGCCTGAAGGCAGCAGTCCCAACTCTCCTGGGACCTCCGAGGCTAGGGACTGCTGCCTTCCCTCATTGGCTAAACTTAGGTGAGCCAGTGAAGGAAGGTAGCAGTCCCAACCCTCCTAGGATCTCTGAGGCTTCCTTGTCAGAGCTGCAGAGTTAAGTGTTATATTTTTTTTATGTTTGGTGCATGCATGAATGTATGTGTATTTGTTAGTGAGTGTTGTGAATGGGTGTGTGAGTGTGTATGTGAATGAAAGGGTGTGAGTGAGGTGTATGTGTGCATGTGTAACCTACCCCCTCCCCTGCCCTCTTTCCTCTTACAATTACCTGCTGCCACTGCTTAATGCAGATAAACCTGGCGATCCTTGTATGTAACTGAGTGAAGAATTCAGGTGGTAAGTGCAATGGGACTTCAGAGAACAAGGAATTCAGCAAAGGTAACATTTACATCTCAATCCCTTCCTTTGATCATGATTGAAAGACCATGCTATCTATGATAGACTCAATCATTCCCATAAGGGGGGTGTAATTTAGTCTGTAAAAATTCTCCTGGATTTCTAAAACTTGAATCCACAAATATCGAATTGGATCATTATGGTAGATCAATTGCAAATATTGAGGCAGTGATAGTGCCTCTACATTAAAAAGTAACATTTCTTTTTTGGGAGTATTGACACAATACACAGCTATGTCCAAGATAGACACAAGAAGTGCAAGGAGATTGTTGACCACGTTTCCAAAGATATAGCACAAGGTTGTCACCTTATAGTTTAAGTCTGAGGGACTCAGGAATACCTGCCTTAAGTAGCTCTGATCTCCTCAGGAAACATGCCATGGGCTCTATAAAGATCACAAACAGCAGAGGCAACAGAGGGCACACCTGCCTTATTAGAGCAATAGTTTTGGTGTTTAAAAAGGGGAGTGTGAAAGAACCATGATATATTTGGGCAATTGAATATGTGAGATGAACTGGAAATTTCAACCTCTCAAGAACTTTAAACATGAATTTCCTACCCACCAAGGCTATCACTTTTTCAGCCTCTGAAAACAGCACTGCGGAAGGTACCTTATTTGCAGCAGAGCAGCATATAACAGAATGGGCGTGCTAGAACATGTCATGCCACAGGTCGCAGCACAACCTGCGTCTCACTTCACTTGCTCCCTGGCATCCCGCATTTAACAGCGGGACAGCCTAAACGCTAACCTGCATCATGGGTAGTCCAGTAAGGGACCAAGGAGGGCCATTCTTCACCTCACTTGTTGGGCCAGCTTAAGACATTCCTCTCCTTGGGGGCCTTATTCTTGCTCTCTGTAGTTATTTCTTCCCAGAACTCCTGAGAATGGGTTTTTACTTAATCAGTCCATCATGGAGTGTCTATCACATATTCCTGTCGGTATTTCCCAATCATGGTGGGCTCACTTCTTCCTATATGTCACTTCTAGTTTTAGGGAATATAGGGAGCACCTGCTGGTGTCTCCTCGCACCTGCTGTTGTATCATTGCCCCTGCTGGTGGCTCCTTGCTTCTGCTGGTGATTCTTGCTCCTGATGCTTCCCTTCTGTACCTTTTTATTCCACTGGTTCTGGCATTTCCACTAGCCTTCTCTGCCCCTTCTGAGCCTTGCTGCAGTCCTGGTCTTCTACTGTAGTACCAGTCCTCATCAGCCTCCCAAGAGTATCCTATCACTATCAGAGGTTTTTTCGCTTTGGGGATTTTCCTCTTAGGGGTCCTTCTGGAGAGTACTGTCTGCTTAGATGTTTAACTGTCGGCAGTACTGTGGCTACCAGAAGGCATCGCCCCTACCTTGGTCAGAGAAAGAAAGTAAAAATCTGGACTCACATATTTTCACATTCCTCCAAGGCTGCGAATAGAAGTTCTTCCGCCATGTTTCGTCGAAAATTCACGTTCAATTGTAGACCCAGTAACACAATCATTTTTAAGACTCTCACAATCATTCTACACTTGGCCACCTGCTGATTTATACACTCAACCACCAACATATTGTCAGACCAAAAAATTACCGACTGATTGCAGAATCTATCAGGTCAAATTGATAGCGACACCAGAATAGGGAATAACTCTAAGAAACCAATGTTAATCACCAGTCCATATTCCACCCAATCTGCAGGACACCTATGTGCACACCACGCCGAGCCAAATAGGGCCCCATAGCCATGAATGCCTGCCGCGTCAGTAAACAGGCCAAGCTCTTCACTGGACATAGGTGGGCTCGGCCATACGACCGTCCCATTGAAGTCACACAGAAAGGCTTCCCAATTTCTCATGTCTTGCTTCACCTCACTGGACAGCCTGGTATGGTGGTGCTTTACCTTCAAGCCCGACTTGGCTTGTGCAATGGACCAGGAGAAGGGGCGCCCCATGGAAATGATACACAGGGCAAAATTGAGCTGTCCTACCAAGCACTGCAATTGATGGCGAGCAACTTTCTTTGCGCTCATACAGGCCCGTAGTGCTTGGGCGAAAGCAAGTACTTTGTCTCTTGGCAACCTGGACATCCCTGCCACCGAATCCAATTCAATCCCCAAAAATTCCATTGTGGTGCATGGACATACAGTTTTGTCATGCGATAAAGGGACCCCGAGTTCACGCATCAGGCTTTTAAAAAAGTTCAATGCATTTGCACACTGATCCGACCCAGGAGAAAGGGGAAGGAACAAAATCTGGCATAGGGTCCCTAGCAAATGGACCTGCTATACAGCCCAACCTTTACTCTTTGAGAATCTTCGTTCTAGCCACCTCTGGACTGTCCCGCAAGGACAACTGGTTCTTACAGTGAGGGGATCCTGAGTAGCCCTGTGCTGGGATCCTGAAACCATACTTAAACCCCTCATACAGTTCTCTCTAGGCCCCCTGGTTACGGTGTACATTAAGCCATGAGATGATAGCCAGTAACTGAATAGGAGAGTGTGCTTTAGTCAAAAATTGAGAAGGACTACCGACCCTGTTACCAACTGAGTCACCAACTACATATAATACCGAATCAGAGGGTTGGCCACGGCTGGCAACTGTATCGCAGCTGCCAGCTCTATCAACACCAATAATCTTGATTCTTGTTCCTTCTATCCCTGGATTTTTCAAAGCACTTAGACTCAGAATGGGAGGACTGACCGCAGAAGGGTAGCAATGCGTAAAACGGCAGGTTCCAGCAGGAAGGGTGCACGTGCATCTGTTGAAATGCCACCAAGCTCCTTTTTGGCACTACTTCCACTGGGTGGACCCGATGCAGCCCCTAAACTTGCCAGAAAGGGCTGCAGCCCATTCCAATGTGTCCGGTTCATAAACCAAAGCCATGCTACTATATCAATTTGGTCCCACCCCAGACTAGGCTTATTCGCCTTGACCTTCTGAACTCCCTATCATAGTCCTTCCAAGCAGTACCCCCATACTCGTCATGAGCACTAACAATCCTATTCTGATAGCAGGCCAGCTGAGATCCCTGATTATTGAAGCGCTCTGCAATGATGGACTGGTAAATTGAGAAGGCTGTCACCCAATTTTTAAGTGACTCTTCTACCTTCCTCTTGTGAGGCCCATGTCCACACTCCCTTGAGTGCGCACACTCCTTACAACGTTTAACCTCACCCCTCTCTGGTCTGTCAACCAGAAGATAAAAAATGTCAGTGTACGCGCCTTTCCAGATCTTTTCTTTAACCTCCATGTACACATGCAACCTCAGACGCTCATGCTCAGAACGGATGTCGCCGACATTTAACAGGGGGACAAGCAATTGACTGGACGAAGATGCCACAGAAGTGTTTGCCTCCGCTGATGCTTTGGCTGGCTGTTGTGCAGCTATGGCTGGCACCGTTGCAGCCACGCAAGCCAACACTGGTAAATGGGTCTCTTTCACACGATCACTGCTCACTCCCCCTAACAACCCTTCTTGGGAGTCTTGACCGCCCTTTGAGGTGTTAACATGGGAAACCAAACGCGGCGCCTTCTCCATCACGTCTTCCCCAGCCGACTCGGCTAGCAGGCCACTAACCAAAGATGGTGACAGCATTCCCACTTCCGACAGCCAGGGTAATATGGATGCCAGATGCTCAATACGTCCTGTTGCGATACACTCCTGTTAATGCCTGCTACTGCGGGAACTACTGGCAAGCTATTCGCGGTTGGTACCGGTGCACTCGCCGGTGCTATCTGATTGGGGACCTGGCTGGATCCCGCCACCTTTTGTGGCTTAGCACTGGCGAGGAGGCGAAGGGGCCCACTAACGCAGGTGTCGCTTGCTGATCTTGAGGAATCATGGCGCTGCCAACCTATCTAAGTTCACACCAGCTTGCACTGAGACTGACTGCCCTGGCTCAGACAATTCTATCATGCTCTCTCTGTCTTTCTTCTGCCCTCAAAACCTCTTTGGGATGGGAGAAATGCTCCCTTAGGTAGCACACTTGCTCACCTAGGCTTTACTGTTTGCTCACTAGAGGCAGCAGGCTGGGAACTCAATGATGCTATGGCCTTTTCCATGGCATCCATCCACAGCATTAAAGCTTCAAGTAATTCCTCAGTGCTTGATCGCTTTTCTCCTGTAGTCACACTATCTGCCATGGCGTGAGCAATGGTAATGGTCTATACCAATGAATACAAACACCTCAAAGCAAACGTACAAGAAACCGACCTACAGTGCAATAACGCATGCCAGTAATAGGTTACCCAGAATTAATGCTGCTTGGCACCAAAAAATTCCTTCTACTAGCAATTAATTCTGCTTGGACCTCACAAATAAAAAAGCGCCCAACACTCTAAAGCACTGTTTGGAACAAAAACTCAGGATCACTTATTTGCATTATGCAGCTTTACCAAACTAAACCATATTAAGCCTCAGCTCTGCCCTTACTTTCTAACACCCTTGTGGGCCCTCATCTGGAGCACCATGGCCCGCACCAGAGCCACCACTGAGATATACTTGGGTCGAATGAGCAGGGCTCCAACCAGTACGGCTCCTGGTGAGGTGCACGCTGGGCTGCTTATGCTGGCTGTACAATCGTCACGGCTGGCTGGGCTGACAATTGGCTGCACTCCTTGGATCCTGCAATAAAAAGAAAAAAGACACGCTCAAGGCTTCTTGTCCTGAGGAGCGCAGTAACCGGGTGGCGAGCAGCGTTACAGAGGCCCGCTCGCCACTCACTCCCCCCTTTAACAGGGGGCAGCATTGTGTGCGTCATTACAATGCGTGTCCAGGAAGGCCGGGTGGCCGGCACTACCAATCAGGAGCAGTGCAGTGAGGGCGGACGGGGTGCAATGCACCCCATCCCTCCCCCACCTCGCAGACTCCCAGCCCGGTGAGCCGAGCATATTTGGGGCTCTCCCGATGGGTGAGGACCCCTTCCAAAGCCTTATCTTAAAAGATGCAAGCTTGGCACTTGTATTTTTGAAGCCAACCAGCAGAGTAATTAGCACGCTTCTATCTCAGCTTTGTGCTCACTGACCCGTTCTTTCTTCTTGTGCAGTCCCTTGTTGAGCCATGCTTAATGGTGATAGAAAATTGTCAAGAGCTGTCGAGACCTTAATGTCCCCCTAATGTTGCTGCCCCTCCTGCACCAAATGCAAGTTCAAATGTATGTGCTGAAAAGCTCAAATGTTGCCATGTGATAAGTGCCACCTACAGCCCATTATATCCAGCCACTGCCTCCCTCTAGAACCCCTTAACTTACCTGGAGCTTCGACTTGGTCTGCCCCTAGGTCCCTGGATAACACAAACTGAGTACTCTCTCAGTAGCCTTGGGGCAGGTGATAGCTGGCACCTGATTGTAGGAGCTCGACAAGGGGTTCTGTGGGAATCTGCACCAGAGACAAAGCCATGTTGCACCCTATTAGGAGGGAATATGACCTTGACAACTTGCCAACTGGCTCTTAGATCTCAGTTTTGATGGCTCTTGAGCACTCATGATTGCTTGATACAGACTTGGGTGTTTGTTGTATGTGAAGAGTGTGCTTTTCTGAATTACGATCAGCTTCTTATCCAGCTTCGTAGAAGGTAATGGAAGTTGCCTGGCGGGCTCATATGTGCCCTGTGTGTCATGGTGGCCAAGTGGGAAATACTGGAGGCTGCTTGGAGGATTACCAGATTTCTTGCCCAGCTGAGTACTGCCTATTTGTGTCTGCGCTGGGCAGGAAAACATGCTATTTTTTATGCACCCTCTGTCAAATTCGAAGCAAAGTGCATACATGTCACCCAGCAGCCATCTTAAATGGTTGGCAATTCTGTCAGGACCTGAGGCTTTGGCTTATACTTCCCTTTCTTAACTGAGAAATAAACAGCAGCCAATCAAAAACGTTTAAACACAAAACTACTTTTCCCAAGATCCCAGGTAGTCCATACTGTTATCCAATCATATGCCTGCTCCATGTATATGTCTCTGAAATCAGTCTTAGAGATTAGTAGATCCTCATACTCTTATTCCTGTGAACGTTGCATAAAATAATACGATAGTTGTGATTATTGGTTAATGTGACATTTGCTCTCTTTGAGTTTCCCATGAAAACCCCATTTTTTTGAGTCAGCTGTGGAGTGGGAGCAGGGATCATAACCAGCTTGTAGCAGTGCCACTTTCTAATGCGCTGTGCATGCGCAAGACTGATCGGTATTGCGTGTATGATCGGCTTGTGCTATGCACTTGCTGCCAACATTTTGTTCATCTCGCATTGTCTATTGCTGAACTCCCAATGGGGCGTATAAAGGCTAAGGGCTCTGCCCTTTTTACAGTGTGCACTGCGGCCCCAAGCGGATGCCCTATACATGACTACTGGGTGTAGAGGACTGTGTCCTCTTTCTGTTTTCATTGCTGCGCATGTGCGCTGTGCCGTTTTTCCATGTCTAAGCTAATTGATTGGCCCACATGCTGTGCTGATGATCTTTCATATCCAAATTATCCCCTGGAGTGCCTGACGGGGTGCTTAAATGTTGTAGGGCTCTTCCCTAGAGATTAATTTGCTGGTGCTCTCTCCACACCTAATTTGGCTAATGGAGCCTGTTTGTCTCACATCTTTATCAGAGCTTTTAGCTATTGAGACCTGTTGGGGATGCCCCACCCCCTGAACTCCTTCATACCTCTTGCTTACTAGCCATAGTGTACTACGCTGAAAAGGATGAATACTATTAGGAGCTACCTGATGTACCCTATGAACATCAAATGGAGGAGAGATTAGTGGAGGTCCTGGGGAACCATATGAAGGATCCATAAACCAAGCTCTCATTAAAGCCCTAACGCCTTTTACTGAACCTCTTATGAGGTTTGGATATCAATAATTGCGGGGGAGAACCCCTCCTGAGACTTCGATCAGAGATGACCAAACAACTGATTTGGCCTTTGCCCAGAGAGCCACATTGGGACCTGTCTCATCGTCTAAAATCCTTGCGCACATGGCAGCATCAGTCCTTAAAGATCATGAGTATGGGCCCTTTGCACCACTAAACTCCTCTGGGCCCTTTTCTGTGCCCTCTACGCAAACGACAGAGGTGCCCCACTCTACCTCATCTAATCCTTCAGGCTCTGATCAAGTGAAGGATGAACCCAGTCCTCCGGGTAAGCGTAAAACCTGCCATCTAAACAAAGATGCTCAAGTCTAACATACTTTGTTATTTGACCTGGAAAATATTATGCACCCACAGTCCACCGAGTAGGTGGCATGCATGGAGGCAGCACAATTGGTGCAAGACAGTTTGAGAAAAGGTTTTGACAGGGACGTACGCAACATCATGCGTTTGTAATGTCCTTGCCCCTCTCTCCTAGGCAAGGTGGCAGACACCCCTGATTTAGATCTTTATATGGCAACATTCATCAAAAGATTTGCTAAAGACCCTAAGAAGGGCCTAGACCATGCATGCTAAGGATGTCAGGACAAACGTCTGGACATTTCTGGTCCTATTACCAAGATTCCAGAACTCACTGTGCTGGCAAAAGAATATAATTCCCAACTGGACCCCGAGACAGTGTTAGAATGGACTTAGTGAGACATATGTCTCTTGGGTAGTGCCAACAGCGCTATGTTCACCAAACGTAGGAAGCCTTTCTTGATGTGAATTGGCCTGAAGTTAGTGGCATTGGTTCCGACTGCGGCTGGCACTCTAGCTAACGGTCTTCTATTTGGGGACAAATTTGTGAAAGACTTAGGGAAGTGCATAGCCACCTTCTCCGTGTTAGATAAGACTAGTTACTCATAAAAAGATGTTCAGTGGAGGACTTTTTGCCAGGGCTGGATGTTATCGAGGCTGAACTCCAGGCCATGGATTCTACCAGGCCTCAGGAGGATACACCTAATGGGATTGAGGTAATAAATAAGCCATGTCCAGATTCTACCCTACCCGGTGCTGGAGAGGTTGGGGTCCTGGCTTCAGAGATGAGAACCAAAACAGTTTTACGCAGCAGATGGCACCCCATCAGGTGAGAGTAATCCAATTTTCAGAGGTTGTTCTGGGGGGGGGAGGATAAAGTGACATCACAGAACCTGGGAATACATTTCTCAGGACCCATGGATCTTACAGACAGTACGGGGGTACAGACAAGAGTTTCACTCCTCCCCACAGGAGAGATCTTCTCCCTGTCACATTCATTTTTCCCAACCAGAGAGGAGTTTCATAGACAATGAAATTGCCTTGCTTCTTCGCAAGCAAGCGGTAACCAGGATGAGCCCACACCTCACAGGGTGTCAGTATGATCTTGTGGTGCAGAACAAAGGTGGGGGCTCCAGCTGAGTTCTCAATCAGAAGGCTTTCAACTCTTGAATAGTGTACCGCCATTTCAAGATGGAGGGTATTCATGTTTTAAGAGACCTCTTGCAAGAGGGCGACTATCTGGTGCGCTTAGATCTCAAAGATGCTTTTCTAACCATTCCCATTTATGTCTCTCACGTCTGTATTTTGAATTCGATTGGCAAGACTAATAGTACAAATTCACTGTCCTCTCATTTGGTCTCTTTTCAGCCCTTTGGTGTTTCACTAAGCTATTGCAGTCGGTAGTGCAGTTCCTCAGGGAAAGAAGTGTCTATCTATTATTTATCAAAAAGATATTCTGATCATGGTTCAAAGTGAAGAGTCAGTCCTGATGAATCTGTCCTGTACCTTCCAGGTTCTGCAAGATCTGGGTTTTCTGATAAACTCAGACAAATTTCAACCCATAAAATTCTTAAGCTTTAAGGTAGATTCTTTGAGAGCCCAACTTCTATTACCTGTAGCAAAATGGAGCTCTATCAAGAAAGAGTTGAGGAGAGCCCTTGCCTCTCTGACTATATAATTGAGGACCCTTGCCCGGCTGGTGAATCTGTTAGCTTCCTCAATCTAGGCGGTTTTTCAGGGTCCTCTTTACTATCGGGCCCTTCAGCATTTGAAGATCTTGCATCTTCGCAAAGGGCCATCCTATTCGGAACAGATACTATTGTCAGACAAGTCCAGGGCAGAGATAACGAGGTGGTTGGATCGTATGGATAAGTTGAACAGCAGGGCAATTTTCGTGTCCGCCCTGGAGACAGTGATAAAATCAGATGGCATCCAAAGAGGCTGGGTTCTCATTATGGATCAGTAGAGACGGGGGGCGGTGGTCCTCAGAGAAACTGATTCTCCATATCAATTGCTTTGAACTTCTAGTAGGGGCTTTTGTGATTCGATCTTTCTCTCCCTGCACAACGAGCTGTTGTACCCTGCTTCGCATGAACAATATCTCAGCAGTCCGTTACATAAATTGCCTAGGAGGAACCAGGTCGCGAGTTCTAGTGGAGATTGCCAATTACTTTTGGCATTTTTGTCTCCAGGACCACACTTTGGTGATGACGGAGTATATTTCGGGATGTTTCAACATAGTGGCAGACTGGAACTCTCGATACTTGAGGGATGGAAGTGATTGGAAACTCAATCCACACGTGTTTCACATTCTGGACAGCCAATGGGGTCAGTGTTCGATAGAATTCTTTGCATCGCGACTGAATTCTCAGCTTCCATGGTTTTTCATCTGGAGACCGGATCCCCTAGCAGCGGGATCAGATGCCTTTCTTCAAGCGCGGACAACGGGTCTTCTCTATGCCTTTCCCCCATTCACCATGATCCAGAGGGTACTCTCTCAGGTGAGGAAGTGGACTAGGGAGATTATCTTAGTGACACTTCTCTGGAAGGCTCAGTCGTGGTTTCTGGTAGCAATGTCACTGTTGTGTGCTCTGCCGATTTGAATCCCATTCTGCCCATCTCTGTTTATGAATCTGGCAGGTCTTTCTCATCCACTAATGATAGCAGGGCAGTTGTCACTCATGGCATGGAGGCTTTCCAGAGACTTTGCCAAGTGCCGGGAGTTTCAAAGGATGCAATGTTTTTTCTTATCCCCATCTTGGTCCCGCTCCAAACATAAATGCCAAGAGGCTTCCTCAAGGAGATGGGTTTGGTGGTGTGATGAACAACGTGTTGATACCCTGGGAGCAAACATTACCGTGATTGTCAATTTTCTTTCTGTATTGGCATCCCAGGGTTGGCTTACAGACCCATTAATAATTTGAGGTCGCTGTTTCTGTGGGTCACTCACATCTAGAGGGCAAACCAGTAGTTGAACATCCTCTGGTTTGTAAGCTCCTGCTGGGTATCAGGATGGTGAAACCCCCACAGCCCAAGTATTCTTCTTTATGGGATGTGGACGTTGTGTTACATTTTTTGAGAGTCTGGCCTTCTAACAAGCGGTTGTCAGCAAAACTCACCCTTCTCCTTTATGTGATATTATGCTGATGTAGGTAGAGTATTTACTCCTTCTGGAGTTTCTTTCACTGTTTCTAGACATACATAGGCATCTTGTTGCATTTCCTATACAACTTTTCACCATAGTCACAAATTATGTGTGGTAAAATGTTTGAAAGCTTATGAAAATTGTGCTCGTGAGTTTCATAGAGACGCCCAGGGACAATTGCTCATTGTTTACAAAGTCCCTTTGGTAAGATATCTGTGGCTACATTGGCCAGGTGGGTCAGATGGTTGTTGGGGGAAGCTGGGATAGACATTTCTAAGGTTGGTGTACATTCTGTTCTTGGAGCAATGGCATCGAAGGCTTTTTGTACAGATTCTCGTCTATAGAACATATTGGCCACAGCAGACTGGTCTTCAGACTCTACTTTCAAGGTATTTTATCATAAACCCATTGTTGATGTGGCATCTACGTTGGATGATCAGCTTTAAACTAGCATAATAGCATAATCTGAAGCCTCTGGTCCTGACATAGAATAAAAAAAATTATAGCAATCATGTCAACATTTTTGAATTCTATTAAGGGCACGAAGGCTAGGATTATCCCACCTGTAAAGTGAATTTTAGTATATAATTCTGTTATTGCTAGATGAAGATGTATACGCAGAATGATATTATGATATTGTTTAACATGCCCACCAGTTTGACTTCTGTAGTCCGAATTGATATTATTCGCGTGCTTTCCTTTGTTCTTAGGTTCAGACAACAAGGGTACATGAATCACCATTGGGGCTCGAGGAAGGACAGCTTTCTGTTGACACCTCAGGGCTAGCTGGCTTTTGCGGTTTAGAGTTCTCAGTGACAGAACTTCATTTGGATTCCAGTTTCATAGAAGTCAAGCTGATATGTTCTCAATTGTTTGCAAAAAAAGAGGAAGGACTGTGTTTTCAGAGACATATGTACCTGGAGCAGACATAGGATTGGATAACAGTATGAACTACTGGGGATCTTGGGAAAAGTAATTTTGTGTTTAAACATTTTTGATTGGTTGCTGTTTATTTCTCAGTAAAGACAAAGAAACATAATCCTCGCATAATCCTAGTTAGGGGATTGAGCCAAACATGAAAATATTGAGAGTGATTGAGTAAGTGTCTGTGCCTGGTGACAGGGATCAGCTCAAGTTTTTCCTGGGTTTGATTGAATATTATGACTCATTTGTAGAGAACTTCCCCAGTAAGACTGCATGCTTGTATGATCTGTTAAAGACAAACGTCAAGTATGTGTGCAGCAGCGAGTGCTAAAATGCTTTTGACCTAATCAAGAGTGATATAATTTCTGCTCAGCCCCTAAAGCCATTTGACACTCATGATATGTGCATCCTCACAACTGATGCTTGTAACCATGGTCTAGGTGCAATGTTGATGCATAAGAGAGGTGATAGTAAAGAGGAAATCATTGCTTTCCCATCTAGAGCAAAATATTCCTTTTTGGAGTTCTGCCAGTGCACAATCCATTGTTGGATGGAATTGTATTTGAGATGCAAGTGATCAGTGGTTGTAGAGAGCATTAGGTCTAAGATTCTTGAACATGCCCATGAAGGACATGTAAGTATGCGGGCAATGAAGCGTAGGGTCAAAGAGGACTTTTGGTAGCTGGGTGTGGGCAAGTCAGTGGAACATTTTGTAAGGGAGTGTAGTGTGTGTCCTAAGTGGCAAGTCACAAGTTACTATGCCTTCACCTGTATCGGCATTGGTCAGCAATTGAGTGCCATGGCACAAATTGGCACTTAGGGGGTCATTCTGACCCTGGCGACGACCACAGAAGCACCGCCAACAGGCTGGCGGTGCTTCCTTTTGTATTCCGACCGCGGCTGTGAAGCCGCAGTCGCCCAGCCGGGTCCGGCGGTTTCCCGCCGGATTACCCCCGGATGGGAGAATCGCAGCGCCGCCATGGGGATTCCGACCCCCTTCCCGCCAGCCTGTTTCTGGCGGTTTTCACCGCCAGAACCAGGATGGTGGGAACGGGTGTCGTGGGGCCCCTGGGGGCCCCTGCACTGCCCATGCCACTGGCATGGGCAGTGCAGGGGCCCCCTAACAGGGCCCCAGAAAGATTTTCACTGTCTGCATTGCAGACTGTGAAAATTGCGACGGGTGCAACTGCACCCGTCGCACCCCTGCAACTCCGCCGGCTCCATTCGGAGCCGGCTACAATGTTGCAGGGCCTTTCCCGCTGGGCCGGCGGGCGCCCGCCGGCCCAGCGGGAAAGCCAGAATGGCCTCCGCGGTCTTTTGACCGCGGAGCGGCCAAGTGGCGGTTCCCGTTTGGCTGGCGGCTACTGCCGCCAGCCAAACTCGGAATGAGGGCCTTAGTGTCTCTGGACCTTTTGGTGCTGATTGATTAGATGTCTAAGTAGACTGAATTTAAACATTTCAATTGTGTCCATTAAAAAGTGATTATTGTTTTTTTTCCAGGAGATTTTCATAAGGGAAGGATTTCCTGAAGAGTTAGTTAACCGACAATGGTATTAAATTGTGATTCAGGGAAATTACTGATTTTCTTGAAGCCAATAGAATTAGGCATGTAAGAACATCATTATATCATCCCTGCAGCATTGGTCCTATCAAGAGGGTCAATCGAATAATTAAAGACCAACTCCAACTGGCATTGATCAACGGTCTGGATTGGAAAAAGGTGATCAAAGATAATTTATAGGCCATAGGAATGACTCCACACATCACTAAAGGAGTGTTTCCCTTTTACCTATTGAGGGGTAGGACTGAATAGGGAATGGGTGGGAAGGAAGAATATGGATTATTTGAAGGTAGGAACAGGGGGCCCGATTCACAAAGGAAAGCTTAAACCATAAGTCTAAGTTTAGACATAAAGGGGGTCATTCCAATGTTGGCGGGCGGAGGAGGCCGCCCGCCAGAATTCCCCCCTCCGAAATACCGCGCCGCGGTCAAAAGACCGCGGCGGGTATTACAAGTTTTCCCCTGGGCTGGCGGGCGGTTGCTGAAAAACCGCCCGCCAGCCCAGGGGAAAACGACCTTCCCACGAGGATGCCGGCTCGTAATCGAGCCGGCGGAGTGGGAAGGTGCGACGGGTGCAGTGGCACCCGTCGCGTATTTCAGTGTCTGCAAGGCAGACACTGAAATACTTTGCGGGGCCCTCTTACGGGGGCCCCTGCCGTGCCCATGCCATTGGCATGGGCAGGGCAGGGGCCCCCAGGGGCCCCGCAACCCCCCCTACCGCCATCCTGTTCATGGCGGCTTTCCCGCCATGAACAGGATGGCGGTAGGGGGGGTCGGAATCCTCATGGCTGCGGAGCGCGCTCCGCAGCCATGGAGGATTCACACGAGCAGCGGAAAGTCGGCGGGAGGCCGCTGACTTTCCGCTTCTGACCGCGGCTGAACCGCCGCGGTCAGAATGCTCGTTGGAGCACCGCCAGCCTGTTGGCGGTGCTCCCGTGGTCGGTGGCCGCCAGGGTCAGAATGACCCTCAAAGTCTAAATTTACTCATAGTAAAGTTTAGACCCAAAGTCCAACTTTGCTCCTAGTAAAGTTAGACTTTGGCCTATGTTTAGACTTTTGGTCTGTTTAGACCAAAAGTCTAACTTTACTCATAGTAGTGCCACTTCTTCTGCGTCCCTTAGTGCCCCCTACCGCCATCATGTGTGCTCCTTATTTAAAGTACGGTGCACCATGGCACAGGGTATGTGGCATTAGCATCAGAATTTATGACGTTATTGATATATTGTTCAGGGTTAGCCCCAAAATTTTGGTGCTAGCCCTGAACAGTACATAGGACTGGGGTAGTGGATGCAGTTCTCCACTGGTTCTGGAGGGGGCTTGGTGGCTAGAGTGCTGCACCTGGGGTGTGGCAGTTCCCATTCCCTCACCTGGGTGTCTGAGCCATGAGATTTCCTGGGAGCACATAGCATGATACTCCATGGAGGCAGAGACACACTCCACCGTGCGGCGACTTAGCCAGCCAACTGCTGGTACTGCCAGTGTTGGTTGTGGTGCCTCATTTAGTGTGTGCACGGTCCAGGACGTCCCCTGCAGCCTCGGACGGCTGCCCACTGGGGATGCTGCTGATGTCCGCTGTGGTGGCCCTGGCTGGTCACGTCACGGGGCAGGTGGCGGTGGCTGCGGCAGTGTCTGCGGCGGAGATGCTGCTGGTGGTGCAGGTGTCAGCACCTGTGGAGGGAGACACCAGGACGTCTCCTGCAGTCTCGGACGGCTGCCCACTGGGGATGATGCTGGGGACTGTAGCAGAGGCAGCAGACGTGCAGGTGGCGGTGCAGGTGGCGGTGGCTACCGCCGTACAGGTTGCTGTTCTGTCTTGTAGAAGGGGTGACACCAGTCCCTCACCCGGAGGCTCCGTGCCCTGACCTGACTTCCCTTTGGCCTTGTGTCCCTTCCCCACCTTGGAAGTCGCTGCTGGGACCATGGCACTGGCCTCTTTTGTCTTGGATAATGGCTTGCTGGGTGGTTGGTGCGACTTTTCCCTACGGCATGTGGGCCCCTTCTCCACCTTGGCAGGTGGTGGAATAGGGTGATCCTTGGCCTCACTAGGTGGCACACTGGCAGCCCTGATGGGTGCCGCCTTCGATGTTCCCGGACTTGCAGGGACCACATTGCTCAAGGATTTTGTGGCTGAGGTGCTGGGCTGTGATCTGGACATCCTGGCCCTAGGGGAAGGACGGGGTGGGGGAGGTGTAGGGAAGAGGTCAATGTTAGCAAGGAAACGTTTTTTAGACACACTGGGACAGGAAGATGGAGGGGGTTTGGGAGTGCAGGAAAAGGTAGTGGTTGTAGGAGGTGTACGTCTGCTGAGTTTGGGTGAGGGTGCATGGGCTGGAGGCTGTTGTGAGGTGGATGGCTGTTGAGTGGGTGTGTGCCTGCGATTGTGTACTTTGGGAGGAGGGCTCACAGACACACTGGGAGAGGACACAGGGGAGGTGTGCATGGTAGTGGGGTTGGTGATTGCACGTGAGCAGTGTGTGGTGATGGGCGTGCTGGTGATGGAGGTAGTGGCTGCGGATGTAGTGCATGCAGGTGTGAGTGGAGACGAGACTGGGAGGGACGTGGAGGACGTGGAGGAGGGGGACACAGTGGAGGCAGTGGATGTTGTTGTGTCTGCCTGGGTATGGTGCTTGTGTGAGTGCCTCTGCTTATGTTTGCCTGAGCCACTTTTGTGTGTTGATGAGTGTGCATGCTGGTCTGATGGTGTGCTTGGGATAGGCTGAGGTAGAGGGGATTGGGTCTGGGTAGTGGAAGTAGGAGGGGGGAGGCTGGACACAGGGACAATGGCTGCCATCAGTGCTGAGACCAGAGCCTGAAATGCTCGGTGTCGGGCTGCCTGGCCAGAACGAATGCCCTCCGGGTATGCATTTGTTTGCTGCAAATGCCTCTCAACACCCTGGATGGCATTCAGTATGGTTGACTGCCCAACAGTGAGGGATCTCAGGAGGGCAATAGCCTCCTCACTGAGGGTAGCAGGACTGACTGGGGCAGGGCCTGAGGTGCTTGGGGCAAAGGAGATGCCCACCCTCCTGGGTAAGCGGGCACGGGAAACACACTGAGGGGTTGCTGGGAGGGTGGTGCTGGTAGGAGGGGTGGCGGCTGTACCTGTTGTTGCGGTGGGCACAGAGGTGCCCACCAACACAAAGGAGCTCCCATCAGAGGAGGAGTCACTGTCACTGGTGTCTCCTCCTGTCCCCGTCATGGAGCTCCCCTCCATCCCACTGGTGCCTTCAGACTCCGCACATTCACCCTCGTGGGCCATGTGAGTTGCAGCACCCTCCTGCTCCGGTGCCAATGCTCCTCCACCAGATTATGCTAATGCACACAAGGACAGGGTGACAAAACAAAAAGGGGGGGAAAGACAAAGGAGACACATGGTCAATGAAAGCAACAACACCACCGTTGGCAGACACAACACACAGGGAGCAGCCCTATGCACGAGGCCATACACTAACAGTTCATAGAAAAATCACCTGCCCATAGGGGACATTGCCTAAGCCCATTTGCTGCACACCTGGAACCCACAGGAGTCTGACTAGGTGTAGATGGCCACTACCACTTTTGGGGTTGGAGTGCCACAGAGCCTGCCTAAAAAGGGACCCTAGCAAGTTTGCCTTGGCCTAGGGGAACCCACAGCCTACTTCCCCCACCCAGACACCTCGTAAAGCATGCAGAGTCAGCTGAATGACACTGTACTCACCCCCTGTGGCTGCTGTGATGCCCTCAAGTGCCCATCCAACTCCATATATGCCACTGCCAGGATCCAGTACATCAGGGGGGTCATGGTGCGACATGCACCCCTTCCACGTTGGGAGGCAATCCCCAGCTGGGCCTTTGCTGTCTTCTTGCTCCAGTGGCGCAGGTCCTCCCATCTTTTGCGGCGGTGGGTGCTCCGTCTATGGTAGACCCCAGAGTCCACACTTCCTTGGTGATGGAACACCAAATACCCTTCTTCTGGTGGGCGCTGAACTAGAGGAAAAGTAAAGTAAGAATGGATGTTACTCCCCCGTATGGTTCTTCTTACTCATTGGCCACAACTTCCCAACCATGCCCTGAAACACATACACTGACCATCCTCACATGCTGGCCACAGCCCACCCCCCAGTATCTTCCATCAACACCTCTCCATACATTCATGTCCCATCCATCATGCTCACAGTGTACTCACCTGTTTGTCTGGAGGACCGTAGAGTTGTGTGTACTAGGGGAGGACCCCAGCCACCAGGTTGTCCAACTCCTCCACGCTGAAGGCAGGGGCCCTTTCCCCAGACACTGTAGCCATTGTCGCTTCCAGACTCAGATCACAGCAGCACTTGCAGTATAGGTCCTCTCCTGTTGAAGGTCAGGTATCAAGTGAGAGAACAGATAGAAAATGGCGATTACGGCCGCAGCGGTGCGTACCGTTGCCACCGGCATACATCGTCATAGGCACCTGGAACCCATAGGGCCCAATGATAACCAATGCTGAATTGCGCCGCGGTCTTCGTCCGCCTACTGCGACACTGCACAACGCCTTCGCAGTTACCTCATTTCCCCTTGTCTCTCCTTACAGGTCAGGCAGCCGCCATTTCAGGGGGCCACATGGCAGGGAAACTAACTGCGTCACAGCACTTTTGGGCAGGAATACGGACAGACAGCGCTACACACCGATTACATCACAATAGTGCAAAATACCCTTGTGCAAGCTATGTGGTGTATGACCCTCTGCTCACCCTTCTCCTTCACAGGGCACATCCGCTGGGGCAGATGATGAGATGATGCCATCCTCCGGTATACAGACCCCTGGTGGACCTGTCGATAATGGAAGACAGACACATCATTATCACCTACAGACTTGACCATGCCACAATCCATGAACTGTGTGCCCAGTTGGAGCCAGACCTTATGGCCACTATCCGCCAGCCCACAGGAATCCCCCCTCTAGAGCAGGTCCTGTCAGTACTCCATTTCCTGGCCAGTGGTTCCTTTTAAACAACAGTGGCCATGGCATCTGGGATGTCACAGCCAATGTTCTCTAACGTGTTGTCCAGAGTGTTATCTGCCCTGCTGAAACACATGCGTAGCTACATCGTTTTTCCTCAGGTAGAGGATTTGCCCACAGTGAAAGGTGACTTCTAGGCCCTGAGACATATCCCCAACATCTTTGGTGCCATTCATGGTACACATGTGGCCTTTGCCCCTTCCCCCCGCAGGAATAAACAGGTGTACAGAAACCACAAAAGCTACCATTCCATGAATGTGCAGATGGTGTGTTTGGCAGACCAGTACATCTCCCATGTGAATGCCATGTATCCTGGCTCAGTGCATGACGCTTACATTTTGAGGAATAGCAGCATCCCTTATGTGATGGGCCAATTCCAGAGCACCTGGTGTGGCTAATAGGTGAGCCCAAGGTCCCCACACAGTTTGAATAGGTGTCTGGGTATGGGGAAGTCCCTAGGGGTTGGAGGATGTCTAACAGTTGTCCCTCGATATTTGCAGGTGACCCTGGTTACCCCAACCTGTCATGGCTTCTGACCCCACTGAGGAATCCCAGGACAAGGGCAGAGGAACGCTACAATGAGGCACATGGACGAACTAGGAGGATAATAGAGCAGACTTTCGGCCTCCTGAAGGCCAGTGCCTCCATCTGACAGGCGGCTCCCTATATTACTCACCGAAGAAGGTGTGCCAGATAATCATGGCATGCTGTCTGTTGCACAGTTTGGCTTTGCAACGCCAGGTGCCTTTTCTGCAGGAGGATGGGCCTGATGTTGGTCTTGTGGTAGCTGTGGAGTCTGTGGACAGTGAAGAAGAGGAGGCAGAAAAAGAAGACATAGACAACCGAAACAACATCATCATGCAGTACTTCCAATGAGACAGAGGTAAGAGACTGGCACTGCTTCTCTCATATCAGACTACTGTAGGACATTGCATGATTCTGCCTTTTTACCTCTGTATATGGACCCTGGCAGCTTACTTTGCATTTCCATTTCACAGATTTGGGTACCACATTCTGCCCTCTGCTATGTTTATGCTGCCCAACAACTGTCAAACATTGGTATGTGAAAATGAACATTAACATTGATATTTGTCAGAGAGGTTGTAAAAACACACTTGTGAAAGTGCAGACTGACTCCAAATCGTTTTGTGATTCAAGGGTGTTTATTTAAGTGCTAGTCAGTGGAGGGGTATGTGCAATGGGCTGGGGTGATGGTGGAGGAATGTCCATGGTGGAGTCCAATCTCTTTCTGTCACAGGTGCATTGTCCAAGGGGGCATAGGAAGTGGAGTAATGGCAGTTCAAGGTTGTCAGGGTGACATAATGGGACAGAATGGTGGCAATCAGGAGAGTCTTATTTGCTGGCTGGGGTCTTGGCAATGTTCTCTGTCTTGTGCCTGGATCTCAGGGACTGTTTACGGGGTGGTTCTCTTTCTGCAGGGGGTGGGGTGCTGGTGGCCTGTTGGTCCTGTGGTGGGACCTCCTGTCCACTAGAGCCGGCGGACGTGGAGGGCTGTTCATCGTTCAGGCTAGTGTCAGGGGCCCATTGGTGTGTCACTGTCTCCCTCATGGTGTTGGCCATGTCTGCCAGCACCCCTGCAATGGTGACCAGGGTGGTGTTAATGGACCTCAAGTCCTCCCTGATCCCAAGGTACTGTTCCTCCTGCAGCCGCTGGGTCTCCTGAAACTTGGCCAGTACTGTGTCCATGGTCTCCTGGGAATGGTGGTATGCTCCCATGATGTTTGAGAGTGCCTCGTGGAGAGTGGGTTCCCTTGGCGTGTCCTCCCCATGTCACACAGCAGTCCTCCCAGCTTCCCTGTTGTCCTGTGCCTCTGTCCCCTGAACCGTATGCCCACTCCCACTGACCCCAGGTCCCTAATTATCTTGAGTTAGTGGGGTTGCCTGGGGTCCCTGTAGTGGTGGGCACACTATTGATTGACGTGTCCTGGGGCAGAGGGATGGGCCCGCTGGGTGGGTGCTGGGGTGGTGTTTCCTGAAGGGGGAGGTTCACTGGTGGTTTGTGACTGCGGCAGGGGAACCGACTGTCCAGAGGTCCCTGACGGGCTGGTCATCTTGATCCAGGCGTGCAGAGCTGCTGTCGTCACTGTGGGCCTCTTCTGGGGGGGACTGGATATGCCTGGCACCTCCTGTCCGGTGACGTTGGGTAGGGGTCCTGTTGGACATTGTTGCATTGTTATTGTATCTGTGTGTGCCATCTTGTGCAATGGGTGAGTTACCCTCCACTCCTGTGCTTGCATTATTGCCTTGGCCCTTGTGTGATTGGTGATTTTGGGGCCTGGGTGGGTCTCTCTACTGGACATGCTTTGGTGATGGGTTACCATGCATTGGTGTTACATGCAGGGCTTGGTTTTGGGATGTGTGGGTTGTGATAGTGGGGTATCTGTGGGGTGTTGGGGTGATGGGTGTGAGGGTAGGGGTGGGAGTTTGTGATGGCATGCAGGTAGGGTGGGGGATATAATAGTAAATATTTGCCTTACCAGAGTCCAGTCCTCCTGCCACTCCTGCGAGGCCCTTAGGATGCATGATCGCCAAGACTTGCTCCTCCCATGTTGTTAATTGTGGGGCATGGGGTGGGAGTCCACTGCCAGTCCTCTGTACGACTACCTGGTGTCTTGATACCATGGAATGCACCTTCCCCCGTAGGTCGTTCCACCTCTTCCTGATGTCATCCCGTGTTCTTGGATGCTGTCCCACTGCGTTGACCCTGTCGACAATTCTCCGCCATAGCTCCATCTTCCTTGCAATGGACGTCTGCTGCACCTGTGACCCGAATAGCTGGGGCTCATACCCAGATGATTTCCTCCACCATGACCCTGAGCTCCTCCTCAGAAAACCTGGGGTGTCTTTGAGGTGTCATAATGTGGTGTGTTTGATGTGTGAGGTGATGTTTGTTGTGCTGTGTGAAATGTGTTGGTGTGTGTTCTTTGAGGTGCGTGGATGTTGTATGAGTGATGGTGTTGTGTGCCTGTGGATGCTGGTGTTGTGTTTGCTATTCTCGCTCTCTCTGTTTTTTCAAAAAATGTCATTGTAAGGGGTTGTGGGTAATGTGGGTGTGTGTTTTATAGTTGTGTGAGCGTGTGGGTGTGGTGTGTGTATGTGTATCAGGTGTGTGTATTTTTAATTGTCTAATGTGGTTGTGTTTTGTAAATGTGTGTATATTTTGAGCGCGGTGGTGTGAACCACCAATAGATTACCGCGGTTGAATGACCACTGCGTTGATTCGCGGGTCGTGATAGTGTGGGTGTATTCCTGTTGGCATGACGGTGTAGGTTTTGCTGTCGCCAGTTTATCACTGACCTTTGGTGTGGCGGACTTGTGTGGGTGTCTGTATTGTGGCGGATTATGAGGTGTGGGTCGTAATACCTGTAGCAGATTTCTGCCGCGGCCACGGTATCTCGAAGGCCGTCAGCACGGCGGTAAGCGGGATTTACCGCCAGGGTTGTAATGAGGGCCTATATCTATTCTATTAATTATTCGTCATCTAGTTTTATGTCATCCTAACATTTCATCATGGACCTTGATACAATCAGATTCGTCACATACACACAATTATGATCTGTCAGTTTCATTACCTAACAGAATTCTACTGCAATTATGAATGTCCTTCTTTTCCAATTATCAGTACTTGCTGTTAATATTAACCAAGTTCAGACTTAACTTTACCACACACGAAGTCAGATAGCGGTCCTGAACATTAAAAATTATAATCCATGCTAGTAGTTCTTTATAATTCACTATACTGCATTAACATCAAGTTTCTCCTCCTAATATATTTCCTTGTCCATTAATGTCGAATTAACACATACAAGATGCTTTGTACTTCTAGACCCTTTTATACGGGCTTTTGCCTACACATAATTTGGCGTACATCCAAGCCAATGTTTTGTATCAGCACACTTGACATCATACTAAATTCAGATTTTCCTAGCTTTAGTGAAGGAAAGTCTAGATTTTATTAAAGACATGGAGGCGAGTATTATGCTTCCTTTTCTTGCTTTATTTAAACAGCAGCCAAGATAACCAAGAACCAGAACTACATATCCCATGAAAGATAGAGAAAAGATGTCAATGATGAGGTCATAAACAATATCCAATAGAAAACCCTCAATCACACTAATTATCTTAACTGCAAACAACAAGTCCTCTTTTCTTGCAGGAGCAGATCAAAGCCGACGGAACAAAGGAATAATAATCAAAATAATGGAAAAAGCCATTAATAACGTGAAAAAGTCCTTAGCAAAGTCCAGGGAAGACAGAGGAGATGGCTTCAGGTGGTCATTACAACATCCGGAAAGTGTTGTCCGATGATCGTGGGAAAAAACAGAAGAAAGATCCTCCAGAGGAAGAGTCTTAGACACGGAACCAGCATCTTCAAGAGGAAGCGAGTGGTGCAGGGGGAGCCGGCACTGAAAAAGAAAAGGGTGGGTTAAAAAGCGGTGGGATAATACTCGCCTCCGTGTCTTTAATAAAATTTAGACTTTCCTTCACTAAAGCTAGGAAAATCTGAATTTTATTACAAGAACAGAGGCTCCTATTATGCTTGTTTAAAGCATATTAACAACAGAATCAGCCACAGAAGAAATAGGTTTGCAATAAAAGGTCTTAAAAGTGGAAAAATTAGACCAATCTGCTGATCTAAGAATGTCCTCCAATCGAGCTCCAACCAAAAGAGCTTTAGAAGCCATAGCACCTCTGGTAGAATGTGCTCCAAAAGAAGTAGTGTCGATACCCGCAAGGGTCATAACCCATTTAACCCAACGAGCAAGGGTAGGGGAGGAGACGGGTTTATGAGGTTTAGAAAAAGAAATCAACAACTAGGGAGAGGAGGACGTTCTTAAATCTGCAGTTCTAGCAATGTAAACTTTTAAACATTTACAACACAGAGTTTAGGATGCAAAGGAAAGTACGGGTAATGAATCACCGAAATGTTAGTCTTAGTTCTTCTATAAACCCTAAAAGACACATTAGAAGGAGAAAACTGGACAGAGGAAACGTCCAAAGCTCTAACATCAGAAACACGTTTCAAAGAAACTAAGCATAACAACATAGTTAACTTTGCAGACAGACACTTCAAAGAGAGCGATTCATTATCGAGCCAAGAGTTGAATAAAGCTAAAACCAAATTCACATCCCATAAATGTGTGTATCTAGATGCAGGAGGATTGGAAAATCTTACTCCCTTCAAAAGACGGCACACCAAAGAATGTTCCCTAACAGGTTTCCCATCAATTCGAACATGTTCGGCAGAAATGGCAGATCTATAAGTATTCACTGTTCTGTATGCCTTCCCTTGGGAGGCTAGAGATGCTAAGAAATTAACGATTAAAGTCACATCGGCTGAAAAGGGATCCGAGTTCCTGTCCAAACACCAGCCACACCAGACCAACCAGGCAGACTTGTAAACCTTAGATGTTCCTGGGGCCCAAGAGTGGCGGATATACTGGGCAGCTTCCTCCGAAATTCCGGGGGTTCTCCAGGCTGACCCGAAATCTTCCATGTTACCAGAGTTAAAGTGTGGTCGAGAACCATATCGTGAGGACGACCCTCTGGATTGAGAAGGAGCTCTGGAAAAGAAGGAATCAGGACCGGAAAATCTATTGATAATTCCAGAACCGAAGGGAACCAAGGCTTTGTTTGCCAAAAGGGGGTCACTAATACTAGGGAGGCTCGTTGACGACAAACCTGGGCCAGGACTCTGGCTATCATCATAAAAGGTGGAAAGGCATAATTGAGATGGGGAGACCAGTCCTGGAGAAAAGCGTCCGTAGCGAGAGCTTGAGGATCCGGTCTCCAGCTGTAAAACTTTGGGAGGTGAGAATTTAACCGTGAAGCGAACAGGTCTATTGACATGACACCGAACTTCGAAGAAAGTTTGTTGAACACTAAAGGGTGAAGCCGCCAATCGCTGGAATCTTTTAGGTAGCGTGAACACCAATCTGCTATTGTATTCATTTTCCCTGGTAGATATTGTGCCGTGACCGACAATTTTCGAAGAAGGCAAAACTCCCAAAAGCTTTTGGCTAGATCCGCAAGGGGCTTGGATCTCGTTCCTCCCAGATGATTGATATACTTCACTGCGGAAATGTTGTCCATCTTTAAAAGAATAGAACAACTTACCTTGTCCTTTGCGAATGTCTTTAGAGCAAAGGAGCCTGCAAGCATCTCTAAACAATTGATGTGCAAGGCAGACTCCCTCTCTGACCATACGCCCCCAGTCGAGACGTTGCCACACCTTGCGCCCCAACCTGTCCGACTTGCATTGGATTCTAATACTAGATCTGGGGCCGAAGAGAAAATAGCTCTTCCGTTCCAGGCTTCCAAATGATCGAGCCACCACTGTATCTCTGCACGATAGTCTTGATCCAACTGAACTACATCTGAGTAATGAAGACCCCTGCGGAGATGGCGAATCTTTTGCCTTTGAAGAGCCCTGTAATGTAACGGACCTGGAAATATGGCCTGAATGGATGAAGCCAAGAGACCTACAATTCTCGCTAGAGATCGAAGAGAAAGATGGGAGAGACTGAGGATCTGCAGTAACTCATGTTTTATTCGAGTTACCTTCTGATGAGGTAGAGATAGAGATGTATTTTGGGAGTCTATGAGGAACCCCAGAAATTCCACTTGAGTTGAGGGAACCAGAGAAGATTTTTCGATGTTTACCAGAAAACCAAGGGACTGCAACAAATGAAGGGAAATATGCAAATGCTGCAACAGGGTATCCTTGTTCTGAGCCATTATGAGAAAATCGCCTAGATAGATGATTAATCTTATACCCTGAGCCCTTAAAAAAGCTACCACCAGCTTCATCACCTTTGTGAAGCACCAAGGAGCCGAAGCGAGTCCGAAAGGAAGAGCTTTGAACTGGAAAATCGAACCTTCCCATTGAAACTGAAGGAACTTTCTGTAACAGGGATGGATCGGAATCGCAAAATAAGCGTCTTGAAGATCCAGGCGAACAAACCAATCGCCCTCCAACAGAATGTCCCTGAGATGGAGAATCGTTTCCATTTTGAAATGGTTGTAAACAACGTAGTTGTTGAACAATTTTAGGTTTATCACTGGCCGAAATGTTTTGTTTTTCTTTTGGACCAGAAATATGGTACAGAGAAAATCCGAGGTATGAAAGCATGTTTCTTCTATCACATTTTTTGAAATCAAATCTCTAATTTTATCAAACAAGATTGTTCTTGAGAAAACTTTAGAGGAGGAGGTGGGGAAGATTGACTAGGAACCTGATAAACATCTATGCAATACCCCTGAATGGTTTGAAGAACCCAAGGGTCCGCGGTAATCCGATACCAATTTGAAAGAAAATGGGTTAATCGACCTCCCACCGGAAGAGAGCCAAAATTTAAATCTCTTACCTAAGACTTGTCCTCCTCTCTGGCGGTAACCTCTGTTCCTGAAACCTCTCCCTCTTTGAGGATAGAATTGAGGTCTGAACTCAGGGGAATAGAAGGAGGAGCCTCGGAAACTGCCACCACGGGAGGCGAAGCGGGCGGTAAAGCGGCTCCTTCCTTTACCGGCCCTGCCAAAAACCCTGGAGTTGAAGATCTTCATCGAGACCTGAGCCTTATCCAGTGTTGCAAAAGTGGAAACATATCTACTGAGCTCTTTAATAAACGAGTCCCCAAAAAGAAGACCGTTAGCTTGCAGTCCTTCCTCCCTGGACGCCAAGCTGCCCAATTTAGGTTCTATTTTGAGCAAAAGACTCTTTCGTCTCTCTTGGGAAATAGCTGTGTTCGCATTTCCTAATAGACAAATTGCCCGCTGGGCCCAGTTGGACAGGGATTCAGGATCAATCTGTGAGCCTTCCAACCTGGCATCCTCAGCTAAATCAAGAATTCTGGTTAGGGGACCAACCAAATCTAAAAGTCTGTCCTGACACACAGACCACGCACGGTCAACCCCTTTCTTCGGATCTTTGCCAAACTTAGAGAAAAATAAAACCTTATTAGGATCTATAACAGGCGTGGACGTGATGCTGTGCGGGAGGGAGGGTCGGGGACATTCTGATCGCAATTTAATTCTTGTGGCTTTGTCCAAAGAGTGTCTTAAATGACACAAAACATATTCCGCCACGTGATCAGACGGGAACCATTCGGTGGAGTTTGGGTAATGTATCAAAGTGGGATCAAACATTGGTTCCCCCAAAGCATCAAGAACAGTAAAATCATTAACATGAGAAGAACTTGAATCAAAAGGAGAAATTTTCTGCCTTTTCTCCAAAGGCCCTTGCCAGAGATCGTCAGATCCCTGAATATCATCATACTCCCCATCATCATAATCATGTCATCATCAGTATCCCTCAACTGAGTTATATGAAGAGGAGAGGGACCCGTTTCCACCGTATTAAGCTCCTTACGGGGGAAGGACCAGCAATCTGGGGAGAGTCCTCAGCGCTTGATTTCGCTTGAACTTTAGAAAAAGTGCGCTTTTTACCTTTGACAGGTTCAGAAACATTGGAGTTCTGAGAGGACAATTTCTTAAAAGATAATTCAAATTTTTTAGACATTTGTAACATAGAAGTTGATACAGCCTGTTGAACCATATTTTGAATAAAAGAGTTCAAATCAGCACGCAAATTGTCCATATCAACCTCACTGGTACTATCATCTACTTTTTTAGACATTATTAAATAAGACAAATAAATTAAGATACCAGGCAGGAAAGCTCACAAATTGAAAGAATAAAAAAGAATGAAAAAAGTATGCCCAAAAAACGAATCAGCGAACAAAGGGTTAAATATTCAATGGGCGTGAGGTAAACTAGGGGTGTGAAGAGGAAGACACTCCCCAACCACCAAAAAAAGGACCTAAGGGCGTGGCAGTCCTTCAATTTCCCCGAGCCGGTACAGAAAGGACAAGCCTCTTCAGACGCGCTCTCACAACGATCGGCTGAAGAGCCACGGACTCTCCGATGAAAGGAGAGATTTCCGACGCGACCCAAACAGGAAAACTGAGCTCCTCCGAGGTAAGCGCTGAAATGAAACGCTTACCTCAGGAGAGTGAGGCAGGAGAGCCGAACGTTCTGAAGAACGTTCGGTTCAGCCCGCGAAGCGCAAAGCGCGAAGCGAGCGCTTGAATAAACCGGCAATTAAACAAACGCGATATTTACAAAAAAGAAAGAAACCTATTTAAACCACGAACATAAGAAAATACAAGTAATGATTAAAACCAATGTTAAAATACTAGTACTATAAACAACACGCAACAACAGAAATATGTAAGATGAGGTAATAGAACTTATCTTGACTGCGAGCAGCAAGAAAAGAGGACTTGTTGTTCGCAGTTAAGATAAGTAGTGTGATTGAGCGTTTTCTATTGGATATTGTTTATGACCTCATCATTGACATCTTTTCTCTGTGTTTCATGGGATATGTAGTTCTGGTTCTTGGTTATCTTGGCTGCTGTTTAAATAAAGCAAGAAAAGGAAGCATAATAGGAGCCTCCGTTCTTGTAATAAAATTAAATTGCCAAAACGGATCACAGCTTTGGATAAACTGCAAACGTCAATCCATTTAGTTTAATTTTAACTTTATTTAAGTTGTTTGACTTCTTTCTGGCCTCATATGCGCCCGCTTGCGTACTTGATATAGTGTTTCATTATTTTCCAACATGGTGCCCACCTTTTATCGCAGCTTTCCCAAACTAGTTTTTCTATAAACAGGAGATTGGAGAATTTATACCCAGAATGTGACATCTGACATCTAGACATTTGCGGCTACCTTGGTAGTCCTTTACTATTATAAGAAATGTTAGTCTCAAATATGTTTATTGACTCTTTCTTGGAAAAGTAAACATTTGCCATTTTAATCGATACCATCTTTACTAATTTTCATGTTTTCCCTCCTTTTAAATATGGCACCCAAATAACTAGTCAGTTTTATTCACATTAGGGCACTTAAAGTAAACGAAGGACTTGGTAATAGATGCTTCACTTATAAATGCACGCACACTTTTCATGACATGTTTTCAAGATGGTGCCATACTAAGACGCGGACACTGCAAACAAGTGCCGTTTTCTTTCCTGATGCTAAGAATTGGTATTAGGGTGAGTCTCACTAAACTCAATGATGGTGCCCTAATTAAAATATAATAATGCTAATACGCTTTTCTTACATTAGTCCCCTCGACTATATACTCTTCTCAGTACTGTTCACAGGAGATAATATTAGAGTCAAGGCTCAGTATTACTTTGTTCAACTTAACTTTTTTTTTTACACATTAGCCATACACTTTATTTAAAAAGTTCCTTATTCAATACTCTTTCTTTATTAGTTCTTTCACCTTATTTTTCTTTATTATTTAACCTTCTTTAGATGATTATATTATTCAACTCTGACATTACGATCTGTGAATATCCAATGTACACTAGTATTTGATGTGAGATATTTTTCTTTTAACATATAGACCATGTACAACATGATGTTCGGCTCAAAACGAATATTGCAATGGTATGATTTTCTCTTTTTTTTTTTGTTTAATATTAATAAGAGTGCTTAATTAACCAACTTTACGGGTTCTCTTGACACGTTGATACTATTAAACCTCATATTATATTCTGGTTTGATGTGCCAGTACCACTATCAATTCTACAATAACCCATTTATTAACCCATAAGTTCGTATCTTCTCTGTTTAGTTTTGTCCTGATACTTCACTGACTAACTAGAAATGGGCCATAGGGAGCCAACATATCTTTGCTTTTCTTTTAATCTGTTCTTTTAACAAGTTGCTTTAAATCTGGGTCACAATATGCACTCTCAGATTGTTCCCCCTATATCTAACTCTCACCATTCTCACGCAGTCTTAGGAATAATAGCACTGATTGGTGAGGGCTCTGCATGTCTTATCACATGTCCCTAACCCACCCATACTTGGAAGGTTCACCTCAACAACTGACCTGCTCATTCTTGATTAATTACAGCCTTGAAAAAGCCCTAGGTGAACGCACCATAGAGGGCAGAACACGTGTCGGCTGTGTTCAGTCTGCAATTCTCAAGTTTCTTCTAAAATTGAATATCACCGAACAAATGAATAAATACTTTAAAACATAATCCATGGACTACATAATTATTTGACTGCTAAAAAGACTGCATTATGTAATACTATCTTCGTAGCATTACTTAAGTGGGTCCTCAATCTCAATATTTACAGACTTTTTTTCTTTGAGGAGGAATCTGGTCCATACCCCTTGTTGAGTTCCCACCATCAAATCCTTAAACCCGTATCGGGCATTTACAGGAAGGAAATTTGGACCTTCACGCTCTATGGTAAAAATTGCACATAGCTTGGTATGTCTGGAAGAAGATGGGAATTGGAGAGTCCAAAAGGTCAGCTCAGTCTACGAGCACTTGTGATGGTCGGCTAGTTTCAGTGAGAAGGAGATTCTTACCTTAACAATTCAATGATTTTTGAGTTGGGAAAATAAAGGCCCTCGTTATGACATTGCCATTAAATTCCCCTTAAACCCCAAGGTGATGGTCGCCAACATAACGCCGCGGTGGCGAATATCCGTTCGCCATATTATGACACACACCCACCAATCCGACAGAATACTGCCACATACAAAAATCTGCCAGCCTAAAGGTCACTGTTATGTTGGTACCAGCACCCATACTGTTATGCCAACAAAACAACACCCACTACATCATGACCCACGAATCACCACAGCAGACATTCAACGGCGGTAAACCATTGGCGGTACACACCGGCGCACTCAGAATGGACACCCAAATACTAAACTGCAGAACATTGGCCAATACCAAAAACACACACTTGACACTCATACACACACCACGCCCACCCACCCACAGCACTCAGGGACCTGGGGTCAGTGGCAGTAGGCACACCATTCAGGGGACAGAGGCACAGGGGAACAGAGACACTGGGAGGACCGCTGTGCACCAGGAGCCACTCACCAAGATCCTGGGTGCCTACCAACAATCCCAGGACACGATGGGCCAGATCCTTGACAACATGCAGGAGAACAAGTGGCTGAAGGAGGAACACCATCAGGAGATCAGGGAGGACTTGCAGGCCCTCAACACCACCATGATCTCTATAGCAGGGGTGCTGCCAGACATGGCCAACATCATGAGGGAATGGACAGCACATCTGCGGGCCCTTACCACTAGCCAGTCTACTGACCAGCCCACCACTTCTGCTGCAGCTAGTGGGCAGGAGGCCCCGCCACAGGACCCACAGGCCACCAGCACCCCTCCCCCTGAAGAAGGTGAACCACCCCGTAAACATTCCCTGCGACCCAGACAGAAGCCAGAGACACTTGCCAAGTCCAAGACCACAGTCAGGAAATGAGAATCTCCTGATTGTCTCCCTTGTGTCCCACCCTGTCACCTTGTCCACTTTGAACTGCCTTTGATCGCCTTCCTATGACCCCTTGGACACTGGGCCTGTGCTACAAACAGACTGAAACAAAACCCTGGACTTTCCTCTCCCATCACCCCATTCCATTGCACTTTACCCTCAATTTCATAGCGCTACAATAAACATCCTTGAACACAACTTGACTGATAGTATTTTATGTGTTGAGAATATGCATTCAGGGGAACAGTCACATCTGGTGCAAATTATATGAACACTGTGATAGCATACTATTAATGACCTGTAACTCTCTGTAGTAATCACATCAGGACACTGTTGTAACATCACCAACATCTGTAAAATGTCAAGCCATAGGTGACAGTAAGTTGAGATGCAAAGGAAGTGAATGCCATCATGCTACAGTCACACAGATGAAACCAATAGTCAGAGCAATGATCAGTTCCACTGTCTCACCTGTGTCATTGGAAGTATTGATGTATAACTGATGTTCTGTTGTCCATATCCTCATCCTTTGCCTCCTCATCCTCACTGTCCTCAGGGTCCACTGCTGCCACAGGGGCATCTCCAGTCCTCCTCCTGCAGAAAAGGGCATGTTGTCTGAGGGCCAGGTTGTGCAACATGCAGCAAGCCACTACTATTTGGCAGACCTTCCCTGGTGAGTAGCACAGGGATCCAGCTGTCAGATCGAGGCACCTGAACCTAGTCTTCAGGAGGCCAAAGGTCCTTTCGATTATTCTTCTGGTTCGCCCAGGTGCCTCATTATAACGGTTCCCAGCCCCTGTCCTGACATTCCTCACAGGGGTCAGGAGCCACGATGGGTCTGGGTAGCCAGAGTCACCTGCAAGTATTGTGGGACAAACATTAGCCTAACACAATGCTATCAGGATAACACCTGAAAGCATACAATGACATACAGTGGGTGGGGACTCTGGCTCACCTATTAGCCACACCATGTGCCTGTGTAGTTGGGCCATCACATTTGGGACGCTGCTATTCCTCAGGACAAAGGCATCATGCACTGACCCACGATGCTTGGCAGTGACGTGGGAGATGTACTGGTCCGTCAGTACACCATTTGCACATTCATTGAGTGGAAACTCTTCAGATTCCTGAACACCTGTTCATTCTGGCGGGGGGGGAATGACGAATGCAATATGTGTATAGTCAGTCGCCCAAATAATACTGGGGATATGCCCCATTGCATAGAATCCTGCCTTCACAGTGGCCAAATCTTCCGCCTGGGGGAAAACAATGTAGCTGCACAAGTGTTTTACCAAGGCAGACACAACCAGCTGCAGACATAAACCAATGGCACACAACATATGGCATAATAATACAAGGACATCAGTAAGGCAGTCATAAGAATGTATTAATTGGGAACAGAATGAACATCCACATACAAAACAACACCACATTTGACAATAACAAAAACACACACCTGACACCCATACACACACCACACCCACACACCCACACCACTATAAAACACCCACCCACATTACCCACAACCCTTCACAATTACAAATCATAGCCACCGAACTGACACCAAGACCACTTAGACAACTTGAAATACACTACTTACACCCACACATCCCTCACGCACCCCACATTACACACCCCACCACATTACCTAACACACTCTCACCAACACACACCACACAACACCCATGGCACCACAAACGCACCCCGGTTTCACTGAGGAGGAGTTAAGGGTCATGGTGGAGGAAATAGTCAGGGTAGAGCCACAGCTGTTTGGAGCACAGGTACAGCATATATCCATTGCAAGGAAGATGGAGCTAGGGCAGATGATCGTGGACAGGGTGAACGCCATGGGACAGCATCCAAGAACAAGGGATGACATCAGGAAGAGGTGGAACGACCTACGAGGGAAGGTACGTTCCATTGCAGAAAGGCACCATCTCTCCATACAGATGACTAGTGGTGGATCCCCACTTCCTCCCCCACAGCATGGGAGGAGCAAGTACTGGCAATACTGCATCCTGAGGGACTCGTTGAAGTAGCTGGAGGACTGGACACTGGTAAGTCAATATTTACTACTTATCACCCCATACCTGCATGCCATGTCACCCCTAACCCTCACTGCCATCACTCCACTCCATCCCACACATTGCACCTACACATATGACTAACCATAATGCCAAGCCCTGCATGCTATACCAATGCATGGATAGCCCTCCCAGCCCTGCATGGACACCCGTCACTAAAGCATGCACAGCATAGGGAAACTAACAATCCCACAATACATCACCATACACAAGCAAAAGGTGGCAGGGCACCACCAATGATAGAGGGGACGCCAGGGATGTACAAATGTCATACACATGAAGCATAATACATCACTTACATACCAACAGGTACACCAGCCGATGTCAGTGGAGAGGAGGTACCACGACTATTCAGTCCCCCAACAGAAGATACACCCAGTGATGACAGTAACTTCTGGATCTGGATGACCTACCTGGCCCATCAGGGGCCACTGGACAGCCGGTTACCCAAGGCCACTCACAGACCACCACAGAGCCTCCCCTATCAGAATCCAACACCACAGAACCCACCCAGCATGCCCACACCTCTGGCCCCAGGCCACGTCAATCAGAAGTGTGCCCACCTGTACAGGTACCCCAGTCCACACCTGATACCCAAGACAATCAGGGACCTGGGGTCAGTGGCATGGGCACAACGTTCAGGCGACAGAGGCACAGGCCAACAGGGACACTGGGAGGACTGCTGTGCACCAGGGGGAGGACAGGACCATGAAACCGACCCTCCAGGAGGCACTCTCTGAGATCCTGGGAGCCTACCAACATTCCCAGGAAACAATGGGACAGATCCTTGACAACATGCAGGAGAACAGGCGGCTGCAGGAGGGACAGTATCAGAGGATCAGGGAGGATTTGCAGGTCATTAACACCACCCTGATCTCCATAGCAGGGGTGCTAGCAGACATGGCCAAAATCATGAGGGAGGCAACAACACACCATCGGGCCCCTACCACTAGCCAGTCCATTGACCAACCCTTCCCTTCCGCTGCAGCTTGTTTGCAGGAGGCCCCGCCACAGGACCCACACACCACCAGCATCCCTCCCGCTGCAGAAGGTGAACCACCCCGCAAACATTCCCTCCGACCCAGACAGAAGCCAGAAACACTTGCCAAGACCGCGCCAGGAAATGAGATTCTCCTGATTGTCCCCTTTGTGTCCCACTCAGTCACTTTGTCCACCTTGAACTGCTGTCGCTCCCCTTCCTATGGCCACTTGGACACTGCACCTGTGGTGTAAACAGACTGGAACAATACCCTGGACTTTCCTCCATCATCACCCCATTCCATTGCACTTTTCCCTCAATTTGTTAGCACTAAAATAAACACCCTTGAACAGAACTTGACTACTTGTATGAGTATTTATGGAAACAGTTACATCCATTGCAAATAAACTGCAGAATGTGAGAGCATAGAAATAATGACCTGTAGCTGGCTGTAGTCAGCACACCATATACAGTTGTCCTAGCACCAACATCGGTAAAATAATAAGTGATAGGTGACAGTAAGTAGAGGGAAAAGGTAGTTAATGCCATCGTGCCACAGCCCCACAAAATACACCAATAGTCATAGAAATGTGAAGTTGCACTGTCTCACCTGTGTAACATTGGAAGTACTGACAGATAACTGATATTCTATTGTCCTTATCCTCATCTTCAGCCTCTTCATCCTCACTGTCATCAGGGTCTACTGCAGCCACAGGGGCATCTCCTGTCTCCTCCTCCTTCTACAGAAAAGGTATATGGTGCCTGAGGGCCAGGTTGTGCAACATGCAGCATGCCACTACTATCTGGCAGACCTTCTCGGGTGAGTAGCACAGGGACCCACCTGTCAGATGGAGGCACCTGAACCTGGCCTTCTGGAGGCCAAAGGTCCTTTCGATGATCCGTCTGGTTCGCCCATGTGCCTCATTGTAATGTTCTTCAGCCCTTGTCCTGGCATTCCTCACAGGGGTCAGCAGCCATGATAGGTTTGGGTAACCAGAGTCACCTGCAGGTATTGAGGGACAACATTTAGCCGCACACAATCCTATGAGGTTAACACCAGAGGCATACTCTAACATATACTGGGTGAGGACCTAGGCTCACCTATTAGCCACACCCTGTGCCTCTGTAATTGGGCCATCACATTTGGGATGCTGCTATTCCTCAGGACAAAGGCATTGAGCACCAACCCAGGATACTTAGCATTGACGTGGGAGATGTACAGGTTTGCCAGGCACACCATCTGCACATTCATGGAGTGGAAACTCTTACGATTCCTCTACACCTGTTCATTCTGGCAAGGGGACAAAGGCAATATGTGTCCCGTCAATTGCCTCAATATTGGGGATATGTCCCATTGCATAGAATCCGGCCTTCACAGTGGCCAAATCTTCCACCTGGGGAAAACAATGTAGCTGCACATGTGTTTTATCAGGGCATACAACACTCTTGCTAGCACTATTGAGAACATTGGCTGTGACATTCCTGCTGCCGAGCCACCTGTCACCAGGAAATGGAGCACTGATAGCACTTGCACAAGAGGGGGGAACCCAGTCGGATGACGGATAGATGATATCAGGTCTAGCTCTAACTGGGCACACATCTCTGTGATTGTGGCCTTGTCCAGTCCGTAGGTGAGGATACTGTGCCTGTCCTCCAGTGTAGCTAAGTCCACAAGGGGGCTGTTCACGGGGGTATGTCTCCACCTCCTATTCATCCACAGCGGTAGGTATCCAAGGGACACAAGAGTGAGTAGATTGTCACAATTTGAACAACAAAACCACAACAGCAGTCCACATGGTGCACTTATGTATTGGGACAGTGTTAATGGCGAAGTATGTGCCAATCTAATCTGTGACGCAGAAATTGTCAATATGCCTGTTCACCCCCTGAAATGACGACTGCCTGTCCTGTATGTAGGGACAGGTGAAAGTGAGTTAACTCCGCCGACGCTGGCCATCGTGGCATAAGGCGGTCTTGCACCGCCATGCAATTCCTCTTTGGATAATATGGGGCTCTATGGAGTACAGTGGCCAATGGGGATCTACACCGGCGGTGACGGTATTCACCGCCACAGACGTGACTGTATTTTCTATCTCAATCCTCACTTGTTTCCTGACCTTCAACAGGAGAAGACCTACACTGCGTGTGCTGCTGTGACCTGTGTCTGGAACCTACAATGGCCCGTGTGACTGGGGAAAGGGAGCTGCCTTCACTTTGGAGAAGTTGGAGCGACTGGTGGATGGGGTCCTACCCCAGTACAGACAACTGTATGGGCCTCAAGACCAACAGGTGAGTATACTTTGAGTATACTTTGGCCATGAAGCATGTGGCAAGGATGTATGGAGATGTGTGTCTGTGAAAGCATCGTGTACGGGTGGGTGGGGGTTGGGGGGATTGTTTGTTGGCGGTGTACATGTTGTGCACTGGCCTATGTGTGTGCCAATAGTGATGGAAACGGGTATGGTGGGCCATTTGTGTGACAAGCTGAACTGTTTGTTTAATGGGGTTCTCCTGTCTGTATTCCCTCTGCAGGTCAGCACCCATCAAAAGAAGGGATTATGGCGTGCCATCGCCAAGGACATGCAGACCCTGGGGGTCTATGATAGGTGGAGCACCCACTGTCGGATACGGTGGGAGGACCTGAGACGCTAGGCACGGAAGACCACGGAGGCACAGCTGGGGATGACCTCCCAACGAGGAAGGGGTGCCTGTTGGACCCTGACCCCCCTGATGGCCTGCATACTGGCAGTGGTGCTGTAAACCTGTTTCACGCCTTTCACTTGTCACCACTTGTGAATGAAAATTTGTTTGTAAATAACTATTTATACTCTTTATACAGTAGGTTAATACTTGTTTTGGTAGTCCAAAATAGTCCAGTATAAAGAAAATTAAAAGGCAGCACTCTTCCTGTCTAATGAAGAGAGGAAAGTGCTGAGAATGGATAAATGTCTGACAGGAAATGTTGGTAAAAGTTTGTTTTGCAAGAGAAACATAAATCATGTGTTATTGCACGATCTTGCACCCTTTCTCACTGTTTAAATCATTGTACCAACTACAGTCCTCTGTTGATGGATATACTATTTATTAAAGGTTCTATCCTTGAGTTATAGACACGACCTGGAGAAAGGCAATAATGGGCCACTCCATTAACTGATGGTAGAACAGTTTGCATTGAAGAAGGAGAAACAAAAAGACAAATATTAGAAGGTCCGTATCAGCCATTATTGGCCCTCTGTCCCTCCATTACCTTCAACAGAATTCTCACAATTCAAATATTTAAATAAAGCAATATATGAAATCAAAAATGCTGCAGACAACATTAACACTTAAAAAATGCCAAATCGAACCATCACTGCAAATAAGCCAATAAAATGCACATATATTAATTTTTATATTTCAAGGTGTCCACATAGAGATGTAGGAATGATGTGTGGTACAATATGGCACTATGGTACAGCCTATAGTGTGTTTTTGGATTTTTGGATCAGGTAGCAAAATAGACTATTCTAAATGACACTAGTCAACCTCATTGGATCATTATGCCGTCCTGCAAACTAAAAAATCTAATCAATGTAATACAATTACTATACAATGTTGCACAACAAACTAAACCGTTAAATATAGCACATCATTTGATTGCTGTTCATTTATTTAGTGAGGGGCAGTACCAGTGCTTAATGTATGAAAAATAAATCAATACATAAGTGCAGGGCCCAACATCAGGCACTACCAAATGCCAGGGTGGCTGAATAATAAAGCTGTTTAATCTTGATTCCACATTGTGTCTATTTTTTCACCCTCCCACTTCCTGTCTCCTTATCTCACACTTGCAGTTTTTTTTAAACTTTTGCCTTCTTTAATCATCATTGTTAGATCTGTCAGCTCTTGGTGTTTTTGGCTTTTGACCTCCTGTTTTGATCCTGTGTTGAATTTTGTGTTTGCTGGCTTTCGGACTCTGGACACTTTACCGCTGCTGGCCAGTGCTAAAGTCTAAGGACCTTATTTATACTTTTTGGTGCAAAACTGCACTAAGGCAGTTTTGCACCAAAAGGTTTAGCACTGGCTTGCACCATTTCTGTGCACCAGCTGGGCTCCATATTAATGGGATGGTGCAAGCCGGTGCAAAGGGTAGGCTAGAGTAAAAAAGAAAATGACTTTAGTCGGGTGGGCCTGACGGTATAGAAGAAGGGAGTTTAGCACCAAAAAATGACTTTAGGCAGGTTAGAGTAAAAAAAAATGACTCTAACCAGATTAGCATAATTTGATGGTGCTAAACCTACCATGCCACATGACTCCTGCCTTAAAAAAGGCAGGAGTTATGCCCACCACCCCAATGGCCAGCGCAGGGGACAGGGGTCCCCTAGGCATGGCCATTGCACCCTGTGCTATATATGGGGGCCCATTTCAGGGCCCCCAATGGCACCTTAAAAACAAAATGCAATACTTACCTGTACTTACCTGGGATGGGGTCCCCCATCCTCTGCAGTTCCTCTGGTGTGGGTGGGGGCACCCCTGGGGCCTGGGGAGGGCACCTGTGGGCCTATTCCATGGTGTTCCACCATGGAAATAGGCCCACAGGTCCCCTAATTATATAAAAAAACGTCATGTGGAGCACACAAACAATATAAGCAATTAGCTGTCAGATATAATGGATTCACAGACGTCTATGGTCAATTCAATTATGACACACCAACGATCAAAGAAATTTACACAATGGCTTGTATGTGGCAAATAAATGTAAACAATCTTTTAATAGATATATACATGTACATTAAAAACTACATCCCATTTTGGCAAATATTTCTATATTACAACAACATTGAAATCTGTTGGTATAAAAAGCAACCTGTTTCTACACCTTACTCAACAATTATAACATAGACCTAATGTTACACTTATTTACACAAAATTCGAAACAAGACCAAACAATGGGGTCCGAGGTAAGTCCATCCAACATGTATTTTAAATATTGTATTAGTACTTCCTTGTGGAAAGTCTTCATCCTCAATATTCTAAAGAGTCACTAAGGATATATAAACAGGAGTTAGGTTCTGTCTTAGAGCACTAAAGGGTTATAGAGCTGCCAGACGTTCAACACAATATATCAACTGACCTGTATACGTAAACTTATTTGTATGTTGATTAGTCTTGATATATATTCCAAAATTCGAAGCCATGTGGAAAAACACACATCTTCCAATGCTCCTCAAATCACCCACATGGGGTAACTCTAGAATGAATCAAGTGGTAATCACGTTAGTAGAAAATATATTCCCAACATGACCCACAAAAAACCTACAATATGGCTATATATTTGTACTTCAGCATAGAAGTTGAAGCTCCTTATTGAAGTCCATAATCAACCGAATTGTAGTATAAACAGCGTATTACGAATGTTAATTTGAAAAGTAAACCGATAGATTAATTGTATGGTAAGCCATCAAATTATATAAAAACGTTCATATATATTCCCACCACACATCAAGACCCAAAATTGCCAGAAATTATTTATAATTACCGTGTTGATCTTCAAAGAGTCACAAAAAAAAAACGACAGCATGCCTGGACAGAATCACAAGACTCGTAACTTCCATGAGCAGCCCTCATATAGAGAATGAAAATAGAAAAGGGACGACGCAATCCCATGTAATCATATGCACGCGCCATTAATCATCCTGTTTTTCATTACATGCGCCATCTTAAAGTGGACTCTTCCTCAACTCTACCTGTAAATCATCCACATTTGCCAATAACCCTCATCCAGGTCGCAAAAAATTGATATAAAACATTCAAAAACATGTATACCCAACATCTGAGAAAATCCTAACACTATGGCGACATAATTCAACCGATGTTTTTATCTACACCACAAATAAAGACCAACAATCTCCATCAACAATCCGAACGTATCATGAACTAAAATGGGAAACAGAGAAAAGACGATGGCGTACTGTCATATATCTCTACTCACGTGTCGTTGTACATCATATAATGTCCATTATACACAGTATCCAACAACCCTCCAAACATCCATATATTAAAATGAAAACAGAAAAAGGACGGCGCGTTCTCATAAGTTCATACAGATGCGTCGATTACCCATCGTATATTGTCCTTAAACGCCATCTTAAAACAGTTCATTGCAACCTATTCGACTTCAATATTGGTTACTAAATACAATAACCATGCAAAATTAAACAATCAGATAACAACAAAACGATTGTAAACATAGGAAAATATCTAAGTTAGACTTCTAAGTAAAAGATATCAGTATCTACTGTAATAAGCCATTAAGTCATGATTGTAAATCCAGGAACATTTAAGAGCATGATGTTAGAAACCATATACCCATAGTAGAAATACTCCATTATAAATGCCAGTGTGGAGAGGATATATGAGAAAGAGGGAAACAAAGAAAAGTACAATCAGAGAGCAGAGCACATGCAGAACCCATATTGTGTTAATAAGTGATTCAATTCATTAATTTATAAAATAATGATATTTGACAATGTACATGTCACTTGTTACAATGATCTGATCCATATTAAACAACATAATTCTAAATACATGACAACTGCTCATAATTTTGCTCTAATGCATTATCATAAAAAATAATGCATTTTGTGATCCAAATTCATACCTAATTCTATACTCTTAAGTCTGATTATCCACTTTGCCTCATTCCTTCTAAGTGCAATCTCACGATGGCCACCTCTGGGGTGTGCTAAAGTCTGGCTAATACCCGTAATTCTAATTTTGGGGACCTCTGTCATAGGATGTTCCTTATTGATATGGCAAACTATGGGAGATGATAAATCATTATTTCTTAAAGCATGCATATGTTCCTGAATCCTCTCCTTCAGGGATTAAATGGTACTTCATATGTAAATTTTGTTGCACTCGCATACCAATATATAAACCACAAACTTAGTGTTACAGTTAATGAAGGTCAAGATCCTATATGTTTTGCTACCATTGAAATTGAACGTAAGAGTTTTATGTAAAGCTGTGTTGCACATATTGCACTTGCTGCAATTGAAAAAAACAATTGGCTTAGCAGGAAGCCATGTTTCCGATTCTTCCCTGACTGGAGGCAAATAACTCCTACAGACTAAGGCCCTCATTCTGACCTTGGCGGGCGGCGGAGGCCGCCCGCCAAAGTCCCGCCGTCAGATTACCGTTCCGCGGTCGAAAGACCGCCGCGGTAATTCTGACTTTCCCGCTGGGCTGGCGGGCGGTCGCCTTCAGACCGCCCGCCAGCCCAGCGGGAAAGAGGCTTCCACGATGAAGCCGGCGCGTATTTCACTGTCTGCGCAGCAGACAGTGAAATACATGTAGGGGCCCTCTTACGGGGGCCCCTGCAATGCCCATGCCAGTGGCATGGGCACTGCAGGGGCCCCCAGGGGCCCCGCGACCCCCCCTACCGCCATCCGGATCCCGGCGGTCGGACCGCCGGGATCTGGATGGCGGTAGGGGGGGTCGGAATCCCCGCGGCGGTGCAGCAAGCTGCGCCGCCGTGGAGGATTCAATGGGGCGGCGGTACACTGGCGGGAGCCCGCCAGTGGTGCCGGTCCGACCGCGGCTTTACCGCCGCGGTCGGAATCCCCATTGGAGCACCGCCGGCCTGTCGGCGGTGCTCCCGCGGTCCTCCGCCCTGGCGGTCAAAGACCGCCAGGGTCAGAATGACCACCTAAGTTTCTAATGGAAGTACCCTTTTTGTGGATCGTTTTAGGTTTAGAAGGTAGTATTTGTTTCAAGGTGCCATCTGTATGTAGGACATTCCAATGTTTGGAGAGAATTTTATAAATGTCCTGACTATTCTGACTATAAGGTGTGCAGAAACTACAAGCAGGACTATTCTTGGATGGACTTACCTCGGACCCCATTGTGTGGTCTTGTTTCGAATTTTGTGTAAGTAAGTGTAACATTAGGTCTATATTCTAATTGTTGAGTAAGGTGTAGAAACAGGTTGCTTTTTTACCGACAGATTTCAATGTTGTTGTAATATAGAAATATTGGCCAAAATGGGATGTAGTTTTAAATGTACATGTATATATCTATTAAAAGAATGTTTACATTTATTTGCTACATACAAGCCATTGTGTAAATTTCTTTGATCGTTGGTGTGTCATAATTGAATTGACCATAGACTTTTGTGAATCCATTATATTTGACAGCTAATTACTTATATTGTTTGTGTGCTCCACATGATGTTTTTTATATAGTTGTGTTTACTGGCTTAGGTTTCATCCTATCCCTGTATACATATTTGGCAACAAATATGTTTTCTTGTGTATGAGCACCCTTATTACATCTCCTATAGACTACAGGAGGATGCGGCCATCATAAGGTTTCTGTTGCCATATTTATATTGTTCACACAGGTCCCCTAATGCCTGCCCTGACCCATGAGTTAAAAAGCGTGGCAAAGCAAGCTTTGCACCATTTTGTGACCCCTCCGCACTACCGTGCACCATTTGTTTTACTGGAGTATAAATATGGTGTTAAGGCCATAGAGTCATTTTTTGCACGGGAACGCCTACCTTGCATCTCATTAAGGCAAGGTAGGTTTCCACTTCCAAATAATTTCTTTAACTCTATAAATTTGGTGCTAGATGGGTCTAGCACCAAAGTATAAATATGGAGTTAGTTTTGCACCGCATTAGAGTAAAATAAAATGACGCTATTTCGGTGCAAAATGAGCATAAATATGCCCCTAAGGGCTCTCTGTCTAAAATGGTATTGGTAATTGGTTTATCCATGATTGGCATACTTGGTTTACCAGTAAGTCTCTAATAAAGTGCACTATATGTGACTGGGGTCTGTAAATCAAATGCTACCAGTGGGCCTGCAGCACATATTGTGCCACCCACTTGAGTAGCCCTGTAAACATGTCTCAGACCTGCCACAGCAGTGTGTGTGTGTGTGTGTGTGTGCAGGTTTAAACTGCCAGTACGATCTGGCAAGTGCACCCACCTGCCAGACCCAAACCTTCCCTTTTACTACATTTAAGTCACCCCTAAGATAGGCCCAGGGCAGCCCCAAGGGCAAGGTGCAGCGCATTTAAAAGGCAGGACACGTATTGGTATGTTTTGCCTGTCCTGATAGTGAAATGTTGCTAAATTTGTTTTTTGCTATTATAAGGCCTATCTCTCCCATAGGTTAACATGGGGATTGCCTCGAAATATCTTTTATGTTTAATTTCCCATTGGAAGCAGCTAGAGATGTGGAGTTTGGGGTCTCAGAACTCACAATTTAAAAATACATCTCTTGGTGAAGGTGGTTTTTAAATTGCAAGTTAGTAAATGCCACTTTTAGGAAGTGGACATTTTCTTGCTTAACCATTCGGTGAATCCATGTCTTGGTCAGGATGACAGTTGGGCTGTTTGTGAATTCACTGTAGAAAGACACACAAAGGGAGCTGAGGTGTGCCCGGCATATCCTGATGCGTTTTTCTGGGTTAGAGTTTTGGAAGGAGCTGACACTTGCACCTGAATAGGGCTGTGCCTGTCCTTACGCAAAGCAGTCTCCAACCTCCTGGAGTGTGACTTGGGCCAAGGCAGGAAAGGCAGGGTTTTGTGCACTACAAAGACTTCCCTTTGAAGTTTGCCTACTTCAAAGGCACAAATGAGCACAAGTACTGGCCGTCTGAGACTAAAATATTAGAACACTTCTAGATTGAGGACATTCTGCCAGGAAGAACAGCTAGATGCCATAAGGGGGAGTGTCTCTCTCCCTGTTGCTTTGGTGTGCTGGCGTGATGCTTGCTGCTTCTGTCCCGGGAGCTTTCTGCACCCTGCTTCCAAAGGTTCTTCAAGAACTTGGACTGAGCTTGCCTCCTGTTAGAAGTCTCAGGGACATCAAAGACGACTTCATTTGCCAGCACCTGGGCTCTCTTGCTGAGAGTCCTAACTCACCAAGTGGTGCCAAATCCAGTTCCTGGGCCCTTGTGAGTGAGTTCTTGTGTAACCAAGAAGAAACCAAGTACATTGATTCCAGAGCGACTTCGTAACCAGCTCCACTGTCCAACTCGCTGCCTGCACCAGAGCAGTGGTCCCCGCAAAGTGCAACAACTGTAACTGACTGCTCAGGCTCGATGCCGCTGCAGCGCCTCCGGAGTCCTGCCACAGCGTGAGCCGTAAGGGCCGTGTCCTCGATATCTGGGACACCGGACTCCACTGCAGCATCTGTGGCCCCATGGTATGATCGCGACACTACGAAGTCGACGCCATGCATCTTGACCTGCTGGATTAATCGACCCCACCAGATTGTAGGGAACTGACGCCTCATCATTGACGTTGCATCACCTCCTATACAACTGTAAGGAACTGACACCTCCCCTGCCTTGCAGTAAGGAACCAATGCCTCCCTTCCTTGTAGCAGGAGGGAACTGATGCCGCACCGGCTTGAGCGACACCTCCTCGACTTCGTGCAACATCTTTGCATCCTCATCATTTTCAAAGGTATTGCGCCTGAAGTCTGTGCATCTCTATGACCAGCCACACTCCCTTGCGAGTGCCGTCGGACTGTTGGGAATGACTCCATCAAAGACGTTGTGATAGCCCTATTGTGTTTCTAAGCACTTTACTGAGGTTTAATCTTTAAAAATTTGTATCTTTGATTGTGTATGTTGGATTTTTGTTGTTTAGATCTTGTTTCACTCAAATAAATATTGGCTATTTTTCTAAACTGGTGTGGTGAACGTTTGTGGTGTTTTCACTGTGTCACTATATGTGTGTACAAATACTTGACACATTGCCTCTGAGATAAGCCTGACTACTCGTGCCAAGCTAGCAAGGGGGTGAGCAGGAATTATCTTAGGTGTGTGACTCCCTTAACCTGACTAGAGTGAGGTCCCTTCTTGGACAGGGTGCAAACCAATACCAACTAGAGACCCCATTTCCAACAATCACAGTTTTGCCACTTTTCTCACACTTCTTATTTCTCCCCTTTCTGCCTTTCCCTCTCTGGGTCAAAGTCTGATGATATAAATGAAGTCAATGTCCCCAAAATTCATTGCTGGTGCCAACCACCTGTAAACAGCAACACATATTAACTACTGCCTGGAACTAAATACTTTCTTTTTTTCATATGCAGGAGATGCAGTTGGCTAAAGCAAACAGTGTTGTGAGGACTCCCTTCACAAGATAAAAAGAAAAGAATTTCAGTGTTCATGATGCCTGCTGGCCAAAGTACTGTATAGTGTAGATCATGAGCTGCAGCCAATTCAATATCACGCTAACTTTCAAATCAAGATCAAGCTACCTTTCAAAAACAATATTGGCATTCAATATTGTATTGGCTGACATGCCACCGAAAGTTATACCTGATGTCTAGTGCACCAACCCAAACACTATTTATCAACATTACTGTTTGAAAAACAGTAGGGATTTGTGAAGTTGCATTTTTTCTCATGAATTACTTGTAATTCTAACAACATCCGTGATTACTACGCATAGCTGGCAACATTCTCTACATGTGTGTCCAGTAGGGGTGCACGAAATTCACAAAGTTTTCTTTGACGTAATTAGGTGAAATTTCAAGAATTTCATCAGACCTGTCATTTAGTAAAAAATAGCACACAATAGAACAGTGGTGCGAGTAACAACTGTTTGCGTTTTGGACGCATGTGTCACTCCCACGTTTGAGTTAAACATTTTCCAAGAACGGCGCATGATTACTCGATGTGAAGCAATAGCAGAACCTTGGGAATTTCGCATCACAAGTGTATGTGAAGTTCCCGAAATTATGTGAATGTCACCCTGGACTAGTTTTCATATCAAGATGTAGACTTTGGCTCTCTTTTTTAGTTGCAAGAAAAAACATCTAGGTTCAAAGTGACAAGAAAAATAGTTTAAAGTTATGTCAATAATTGTATGTGTGCTTGCCAGTTCCAGTTGCGATTGGCAGTCGTTTTTTCAGTGTTTTCAAAACTCATAAACAACAGCCATCAGTGTTGCCATTTTTTGTACACTAAGGCCTGGATTTAAGAAAAGTGGTGCTACATCTAATGCAGCGCCTATTTCTTGAACCCCTTAATGCCCGCTTATAGCCACCATGACTCAGGGTAGGGACAATAGCAACAACATTTTTGACACTATTGATGTACTGTGCAGGATCAGTGGGAACATTTTGGTGCTAATTCTGCAGAGTACAGAGGGGCCCATTGAAAACAATGGTATGCCAGCTTTTAACGGCTGCTCTGTGCAGATGTTAAAAATAGGCCCTAAAAATGACGCAGTGGAATCTCTTAGATTCCACTGCAGTGGTCACATGGAGCTCCCATCATGCTCTGTGACTGAATCTGACTGGTTGTGCAGCAAGATGGGCAGCTGATGAGCTCCTCTGGAGCCATGTGTGTGTATGCAGCAAGCCACGTCGGGAGGCAAAGACTATAGAGCAGTCTGAGCAGCGAGGAACCAGGGCGATGAAGCGGGTCTGGTCTGGTTTCCTACCGTACTTCATCATGTCGCCATATCAAGCTGAGCTACACGGCAGGTAATGGGCATACGTGTGGATGGATGCAACAAGCAGGGTGCACTGTGTTAGAATCGTGGGGAGAGGAGGATGCAATCATGAACTAGTGCGCCCGACGCTGAACAAGAGTAATTCCAGTTTATAGGACGGGGAAGGGAGGACTTTAGAGAAGGCGCTTTAACCACCAATCCTCCACTCCAGCAGCAGCGGCAGCAATCTCATGTATGTGTCCTTTGTTGATTTACGGGTTGACGTAGACCTCAAAAGACATTTTTTTCAGGAAGTAGCGAGGGGCATTAAGCGGCAAGGGGAGTCACGGTTCCCAAGGTATGTGTTTCCAGCATAATTCATGAGAAACAGAGAAACATTGGGTAACAAAGAAACAAAAACAGAGAAGTAGAGAGAAATGCTCAAAAGCAGTGACTGACACCAAAATAAAAGAAAATAGCACAACCACAGCTATAGATAATTGACTTTGAGGGGGTATGTTTGTCATGTCTGTCGTAAGCTCTCTGCACATGCTTGACTTCCCCCACTTAAAATGGCTAAAGTTGCTTGACTCGGTGCAGGAACAGGCCAAGAGGTACCAATCGGTTGTAGACCACAGCGCTTGACCACGTAAAGAGTTCTGCGAGCTCCCTCTACTATTTCCTACTACTACTATTTTCTGCACTATTGCACTATTGCCTGGTGTTTGTGAGTAATACCCTATCCAGGAACTCTGTGACAAGGGCTATATAGGGGGGGTGTAGCATCTTTTTGAACCTGCTCTAGGCAGATCTGACTGGTGGAGTGCAAATCTGAGGTAGTAGCGGAAGCAGTCTGTTTAGCATAGAAGTGGCCTGTTGCACCCCTATTTTCCTTCGGCTTGCTCTCTTAAACCCTCTCCCTGCAGGCATGAAATGCTTTACATGTGATGCTTCATCTACATCACGCATAGCCAGTAAGGTGCTGAAAGCTAGCAGAGAGAAAAGTTTGACTCCCCCACTAGGAAGACGGCAGCCAGGCCCAAAACAAGACTACATGGAGAAGTTTCAGGAGACCATAAATGCCCCTACGTCAACACCATTGCCTTTAACAAATTCCAGCGATATGCTACACCGAGAATCTGGGACAATTCAGATGTCAGTAAGCCCAGAACTATCATTGTCCCCCCTAGCCCGAGCAAGAAGGGATTCTTCCACCAATAACAAACCAAGGTCTTCTTCTTCTATAAACATGGAGATCTTGCCATCTCTTGTCCCATCCTCTATGGAGGTCAACCAAGGAGGAAAGCCCTCCTATCCCCTGTTTTCAGCACATAAAGGGGGCAAAAAAGTGAGGAGCACCTACTTGGCTAGGGAAGTAGTGAACAGTCCGACTAACGCTAAAGTAGGAGTCCCAATCATCTCAGTATCCTGTATCTTTTCTCTTCTTGCACCAGATCTATCATCTAATAAGGACATTAATCCCACCCCGACTCACCAGCTCATCCAGCTTGAATTCTATAGGCACAGTCTTGCCATCCAGCCTAACAGTCGAGACTATGCTAAGTCAGATCCTTACCAAATTACAGGACCTGAAAGTATCCCACGAGGAAGCACGAAGAAAGACCAAAGTCATCGAGCCTAGCACAATTCCAATATTTTGCACTTGACGTTACGGGTTTCCCAAGTAGAGCAGAGGGTCTTGGATCTCGAGGATGCTCAAAATGGCTACGGATCTGCGGCAAAACAGATTCAATCTGAGCTTGAGGAGCTTTAAAATAAACTTGATGATATTGAAAATGGATCCCGACGCTCTAACCTTAGATTTGTTGGAATCCCTGAAGAGGTGGAAGCAGCTTCAATGGTCTCGAAAGTAGTCACGGATCAAATCCATAAATGCATTCTTCCCGATAAGGTGACAGCGTATCCAGACCTTACTATCATGTGGGCCCATAGAATTCCTTCAGTAAAATCCCAGAACTCTAAATATCCATGCACTATTTTGGTCAACTTCATAGACTTCAGGATTAAGGAGCAGATTTTATCACAAGCTATAAAAAGGAGAACGTTCAAAGTAGAAAGAGACGTCTCTTTCTGAGTATTCTCAAACATGTCCATAGCTACAGTGCATCAACACCGTGAATTTGTCAGCCTTATTGATGACTTTAAAAGATTAGGGGCCCCTGCTGGCATAGTGTACCTTGCAAAACTGAAGGTTTTTCATAAGGGCCAGGCTCATATTTTTCAAAGAGTTTAACAGGCAAGAGATTTTCTGTACTCCCTCAAGAAGTAACATAGGCGCTAGGAAGACATTAAGAGCGAGTCAAGATTCCATCTAGGTTGCTAGGCAAGAGAAGACCAGTGCTATAGCCTCAATAATGTGAACTCTTTCTTTCTTGATGTCTCCTGTGCTGTATCTATTTAATGGGCATTCTCACCGGCCTATACGTGCTGTTTTTTACACACACAGGTTCAATGGGTGACAGGTCAGTGCACTCCTATCAGGGTTTTTGTGGGTTAGTCACTGGTGGGGGTTTAGGGACATCAGGAGGGCGAGGTCATGACTGGTAGGGCCTCTTTTTGCAGGTGAGGGGTGGGATCACTTGGTGGGTGGATCCTTGCACTAGGGTGGGTGAAAAGAGCAGGTGACAAGCATAAGGAGGAAGGACATTTTTGGTTTAAGACTATTGTGCTGAGGTAAGATGGTATGTTGAGGACAAAGATCATTAAGGAGGTTCTTTGCATGGCCATCAATAGGCTGCCAGGTCAGGCTCAGGGCCAACAGGCCTTCAAAGACTCTCATCTTCTTATCAAATGATTGATAGCCGAACCAATACGTAGCCCTCCAGCTTCTTCAAATTTGTTCCATGCAATGTGAACAGGCTGAACAATTCCCATAAATTCTGAGCTATACTCCATTGGTTAAGATGGTGATTTTATTACAGGAAACTCATTTTAAATGACAGGCAAATTGTCCTAGCATTCCTATCTTTATTTCTCATTCCTTTTTCAGGTCCGCTAGCGCAGCTGCCGTAGGTATGCAGTTCTTTTTACCTGCCACTTCCACAGAGAAGTTCCTAAGGTTTACCGCGATCCCCAAGCTAGATTTGTAGTAGTTAGCGTTAAGGCAGGAAGGCAGTTAATGCATATTACAAGCTTTTATGGTCCGATAGATGAATTTGTCTCTCTGTAGAGCCTTTACGAGCTTTTGAGCACGCTCTCGGGTCTCTTGATAGTCAGAGGCGACTTCAACATAAATCAAGATATGAATCTTGATGCCTCCCTTAAAAATCGTTCACAGAATAAGCCGTGAGCCTGCTGATTTTTTACAAAATGTATCCGTGATCTGGCACTGTATGATCCTTGGCGGCTGGACCATCCACAAGGCCAATGTTATATCTGTTTTTCAAAAAGGTTTAACTCGGCTTCAAGGATCGACTTTTTTTAGTTTCTCATTCTTGGGATGGAGCTGGCTCAGATATAATATCCAACCCTTTTTCGAACCATTGGTTCAACTATCTTCTTCTGGTTGACATCGGGAAAGACCCAGGTGGTCTTCAGACACATCTATAATTAACCAAAGAGAACTGGATTTCTGCTTTGTGAGTATCAGTTACTGAGTTTCTAACCAGAAATGAAGCAACTTCCTCTATCTTTGCTATCTGGGAGTCATGCAAGGTGCATATTAGAGGGGAAGCCATGGCTTTCAAGGCCTTTCTTAGAAAATCAAAGAAGGCAAAAGTAAATAGCTTTCAGCAGGAATTTAATCATGCTATGCGCCTTCATCAGTTACTCCACGGTCATAAGTCGTGGACTGGTCTGCATGATGCAAAAACCCATTTCAAGAATTGTTTCTTATCACAAGAGACAGTCAATCATAATACATGTTTTCAGCAGTATTACGAAAAGAGTGAGCATGTAGGGAAATTTCTGGCACATTACATCAAAAAAGTCAGAACGCCTCGTTAATCAAATCCATTTTTGATGAGGCTCAGGGGCGAATTGTGGATCAAGCCAAGGAGATAGGAAAGGTATTCATAGAACACTATACAAATCTCTATACTCTAAGACAGCAGTACACAAGGATCTTATTAATAAGTATCTTGCATCGGTTTCTCTATCGAGTCTCAATAAAGATCTCTAGACTGCACTATTGCAGCCTATCACTATATTAGAAGTAGCTGAAGCCATTAGGGGCTCTCCAAATGGCAAAGCTTCCAGCGAAGATGGTCTTCCTGCAGAATTGTACAAAGCCTTGTCTGAGCAGATTACAGCGATCCTAGCCACATTATTAAATGCAGTACTCAATGGAGAAGTACCTAGCTCGTTGACCCACGCGGTCATAGTCAGCATCATCAAGAAAGAGGAGCCTGGTGAAAAACCAGACTCCTATTGCCCTATTAGCCTTGTAATAATGACTATAAGATCCTCATGAAAGTCTGGGGAGCCCACATTTCAGCCTTAGGCAAGGGCCTCATCCGTCATGATCAGTGTGGGTTTCTCTCAGGAAGATTTATTTCTATTAACATGAATTTCTTGCTCCAGGCAATTGACTACTATTCTAAGAATAAAATCAAGGCAGCAGTAATAATGCTTGATGCAGAAAAAGCTTTTGATCTAGTGCAATGGGAACTCCTCTTTGCAATCGTCTGATTATTCAAATTTCCTAATAAAACAGTCCAACTTTTCTCAAACCTTTAACAAGGGGCGGAGGCCAACATCTCAGTTAACTCACAAGTAGTTGGTGAGGTTTCGATATGTCGTGGGACTCGACAGGGAGGCCCTTTATCTCCTCTCCTCTTCACTCTCTTCATCGAACCATTGGATTTGGCTTTGAGGCAAGGCAATTGTATAAAACCCCTGATGCTAGGCACATCCAAACTAAAACTTTTTGCGGATGATGCAATCTTGTATCTTGTGGCCGAATTTCATAATATTGAGAATGCCTTCAGTAAAATTCAAACGTTCTCTAATTTGGAGGTTATCAGATTAATAAATCAAAATCTGAGGTATTGCTCTTTAACACTCAAGATACAATATTGCCAGTCGAAATGCAAATTAATTACCAGGCTTCCCAACCCATCAGATACCTTGGCATTTATGTTTCTCAAAATGTGCCTGATCTCTATTCGCTGAACTATCTCCACACTCTCAAGAAAGCACAGGCGCAAATGGCAGACCTCGCCTTTAACAATAATTGGTTGCATTGCCTTGATCAAGATGATGATACTACCCTTATTTTTATTAATGTTTTAGAACGTTATGTTCAAGGTTCCCCAAAAGTTTTTCAAGGATCTTAATACAATGCTACACGAATTCATTTGGGCAAATAAAAAACCTTGTGTTCAGCTGGAGATAATCCAGCTGACTATGGAGGATGGAGGTCTAGCTTTACTCCATTTTTAAAAATATTACGAGGCAACCTATTTAGACTAGATTGTAAATGCTGCTACTACACACCATGTTGATTCTAACTTTTATTTGGAACAGATGCTTCTTGAAAATAACATCCATCTATCTCATTTTCTTAAAATGCCATGGCTCCCAAAAAGTACCAGATATAAGATCCCAAACCTTCTTTGGTCTAGAGGTACAGAGCTTCAACAAGTTATCATTTTCCTCAATTCCATCCAACTATTGCCCTAAGAGAAGCTACAGCATTTGGGCTTCCCCTCACCAGTAAAGTTATAAATGAATGGGACAATTTGGGGTTAGTAAATCTCCTGGATTTCCTAATAGGAGACAAGGTTAAAACATGGGCGTAACTCAAAGTCAATAATCCAGCTATTCCAGCCTGTTTAAGCTTTTTTTATTTTCAGATATTTTACTTAATTCAGTGAATGGGTTCTGTAGCCCACTATTCATCTGAATCAATATCTTTTAAAATTATACAAGCAAAGTGGGTTCAGAAATGGACAGGGGTCGGCAACTGGTATCGCATTCTTCAAGACGAGTTGCCAGCTAAAGTTCTTCCTCCTGCGCTAATTTTTCATAAAATGATTGCTCTACTATACACCCATGCAACTTAACAAGATGGTTTCATGAACTTTGAGCAACTGTTTCTGATGCCGTTGGCAGGTTGGGAATTGGCTTCATATCTGTTACCTTTGCCATGTCATCACCAACTTCTGGGTCACAATTTTTCAGTCGATCAGTGTGAGACTTCAGGTTTCGTTATCACCGAAACCAATGGGGCACTTTTTGGTATATCTGACCATCCTGCTTAGTTCAAACATTCAAAGCAATATTTCTTCATTGCAACACTGATAACGAAATCTTTGAACTTACATAAAATGTAGATCTCCCCAGCCTCCGTCACATGATCTCTGGGAAAAGAAAATGTCAGATCCAAAGAACTTCTTTATGCTCAAAGAATCGGGGCCACTCTGAAGTATCATTGCATATGGGAGAAGACTTCACCATCGTCAGCTCTACTCATAATCTATAACCTAAACTTTTATTTGGGTTCAGATTTAAAAAATAAAAATTCAACTAAAATCTAAAGTATAACAAACAATATGACCTTAAGAAATACTAGGACGTCAATACTATGCAAAGAGTGAAACAAAACGTAGCTAAAAAAAAGATTCCACTGTGCCATTTTTGCGGTCCCCCTGATGGGGGAACGCTCCCCTTGCATACATTATACCTGGCGGAGGCATAATGTGGCGCAAGAGGTTACAAAGTGGCAAAATGCATACATTGCAACACTTTGTAAATATGGTGCTGCAAATTTGGCCTCATTGGGACACATTAGCATCATAAAAAATTATGTTAATGTGGCGCAAGGAGGCGCTAGGCCCTCCCAAATCTGGGTCTAACGTTCACAGGGACAGTGTTTTTGAAAGGTTTTAAATAATGTTCTTTCTCTCATTCCTATGGCATGATTTACAAACATGGCTGATGGGATACAATGTTATATCCCTGGAACATACAATTGGAGGGCTCAAAAATAAGAGTATTATTTACTTGTGTGTTTTAATGGCATAAACCAGGTGCCTTGGGATTACACAAATAAGTGGATATCAAAGGGACATAGGTGGGCGCAAAAACACAGCATAGAGAGCATCATAGAACTAGACATGATAGTAATGGAGCAACCACAATCACTAGATTGATGGTGGTTTCCAATCAGGATTCTTTTCCAGTTCACCTGAAAGATTTTTACCCCGCCACTATGTCCTTGTTCAATAAATTGTAAACTCATGAAGTAATCTAATGTAATGCACAGCAACCTCCTTACTAAATGTTAAAATGTTTGTGAAGAATTGCTGTCTATCATATATATTAATTCACACAGACTGGTCTGTCTTTAAACAGTAGTAGTCATAGTGTGCTTTATCTTCTTCAAAGGTATCCAACAGCTTGTATCGTTTAAATAAATCAATATCCAAATCCTGCATACACTACCTCATCAAAATGTGAAAGGCATTAACTGGACACAAAATTATTCATTTCAAACTCAAAAACGTGGGCAAGCTCTAAAGCTTATGTAATTCCAACATCTCCACCTTTCAAGGGGTACTTCAGAGTCACATTTTCCAACCATACATATGTGGTCTGCTGACTTTTATAAGTTTGGTGTCCCTGCCTCACGTATCCTCACATTTTCATTGTACATAAATGTGACTCACAGTGGAACAAAAGAGAACTTGCAGGGCCAGTCACTAGTTTATGCTCTGCTCCACAGTAGTATGTGTCATTGTGTTGCATTCATAGTACCTGAGATTGTAATGTTAGTGAAGAAGACAAAAAGATGGGCACAGAGTAAACCAGCTATGTATAATCAGATCTGGTCATCTGGTGCTTGATTAATGCACATGTGCGCTCTCTAAAATGTGGATAAAAGAATCAAGTTATGTTTAAATGAAATGTACTTTGTACTCAAAAAATGTAAGTCAAACTTTGTCAGAAATGGCTATAGCAGATCTTTTAATCATTCTTAATCTTCTCATGATTTCAAATACAAAAGAAGTGCATAGGGTTAGCTTGGTCAGCACATCACAGTTTTAGTTCCTTTCATTGTCAACTGAGGAGAGATAGTTTGTTATGCAGTGTTTACTTTCTTCACACACCTACTCATGCATATTCTTGAACAACAGTCTTATCAGTGTTGGAGCGCAAACATCATTAATAAAAGTGTGCTACTACAATGAAATTAAATAATGTCTTTAAAACGTGAAATACTGAAAATGTGTGTTTTGGAAAAACTTGTGTTTTAGAAAACATGAGCACTCTGGTGGCACCTGTAAAACTAGTTCGACATAATAATAATAATAAATAACTGTCTAATGAAAAGTATGTTGTGCATTCATAATTAAATGTACTGAAAAACGAATAATAATATGGACTAAAAAAATTAATGGTTTGAAAATTATGAAATGTTTTGCTGCATGTTTTAGCATTTGTTTTAACAAGGCCTCATGTTAGAAAAATAAAGCAGCAATGTTTAAAATGCTAAAACTGTGAAATGTTTTTTCTAAGCATCCTGTGACATGTTCTTTGCTTGCAGTGAAAAGTATCAAAAGATTATGTCCAGAGCTGTAACATTTGGACATTTGTCCTGAAGATAATAAGAACTCCTGAACAAAGGCTTACTGACTTTCTGAATAGGCTTATGTGTAATGTGCAACAAATATATTCTACTGCGGAAACTGGTGACTGCATTGAGAAGAAGATGAACCAATTGTGAATGAAGAAAATGAAGAAAGGATACAGCTGAAAACACAGAGAAATGCTAATAGACTCTGACCTAAACCACCCCATAGTCTGACCACTAGAGTTTTAGCTAGTTGCTTTCCAGGAGTTTAATATAACTGAATTAGGTGACGTAAGTCCAGTGTATCTCTTGTTTTACTGTGTGTCTTGCAGCTCTCAGCTGTTTACAGATTTCTCTTATTTTTGCAAGTGTAATAATGTGCAGTGTTTTAGCTTTCTGCCACTGACAGTTCAGATGCATTATGGCCAAACATTACTGAACTGTTCCCTATTATGTCTCTGTCCAATGAAGATGGCCAGAAAATGCCCCACTGATGAAGACATCGCTGCCTGCTGATCCATTTAGGAGAGGTATAACCGAAATGTGCATTTTTTTCAGATTTTTATGTTTTCTCTTTTAAAAAGCCAACCGCTATTTTTGGTAAATGACATATTCAGATGTTTTCCAAATTCATTTTTGTCTTCCTTTCTTTTTGCATGAAGCCCAAACATGCTTATCAAATTAGAATAATAGTTAAGGATGTCAAATTCTGAGTTTGACTGTTTCATATAAATTAATTGCAAGCAATTCATCTGTGATAACTAAATGTATTCAGTGTCTATCATTCATTTGCTATTGTTATTCTGCATGGTGGTTTAATGATTTAATCAGCCTGTGTTATTCATGTACTTTTATCATTTGGTCTTGAGTTTGGTTTACTTGATCTTAGCATTGTTATTCTAAAAGGCAATAAATGTTTGAACTTTATTAAACTGGTGTGGCCATTCATGGTTACACGGTTCATGGTGCGTATGAATTACTGACTCCAATATGAAAAGTGAAGTTTATTGATTTGATTTTATTGTTGTTAACCATATCACTCCTATGTGAGTCCAAAGATCCGTGTTGACCTCTAAGGGTAATTGATGGTTACCCTCTACGTGTAAACTTATAAATAAATTGTCAAAACAAATATAAGGCTGGACACGCTCACAGTGTCATCATTCATACCACAAGGTATTTATTACAAATGTTTGAATCTGTATTGTCCTTCCCTAAAAGGTTTTGTGCAACATCCATTTCTGTGGTAAGCTGTGCATTATGTGTCATACAAAGAAGACACTGTAACGCAAACATGCAACATAATGTGAAGATGTCAGGTAATACAGAGAGCTATCACCTACTACACAGATACTCTAAGCAGCAGCTCCTTTTCTATTGTTTATATTGCTGATATCACAAAATACACTATGAAGGGTTATTATATTGAAACCTACCTAAATTGATAAATGTAGAAGGGAACAACTTTTACAATGATGCCATTGCCACACAATGTCCTAACTACGTAGGGACAGATTTAAGAAAAATGGTGCTGCATCCAATGCAGCACCACTTTTCATGTGCCCCTTAACGCCCGCCCTAATGCCACCATGTGAGAGCCATATTTAAGATAAGGTGCACCATGGTGGTAGCTAGGGAACTAGCATCAACATTTTGGCACTTGTTTGGCGTTTTGCAGGATTTGTGTAAAAAATGTTGGTGCTAATCTTGCAAAGCACTTTGAGGCCCATGATAAATAATGGTGTGCCTCCTTTTAATGCCTGTTCTGTGCAGGCATCAAAAATACCGCAATAAATGGAGCAAAGAAATCTTTGAGCTTTCTTTGTGCCATTTTTTCAGCCACACTAACAGGGGAATGCCCCCTTACATACATTATGCTTGGTGCAGGCATAATGTGGTGCAAGGGGTTACAAAGTGGCGCAATGCATGCATTGCATAGCTTTGTAAATCTAGCACCGCACTTTTGGCCTCATTGGCCCACATTAGTGTAAAAAATGAACCTAGGGCTAGGCCCTCAAAAAACTGGGCCATAGTCTTTACCCAACATGCCTTTCACACGCTGGCAAGTATTTCTGCCTTTACCACGCATGCCTTTACCATACATGGTAAGTCATTACAGGTTTGTTATAGTTATGACTATGTCTCCAAGGGAAAAATATATTTTTTGTTTGCTAATTACATTGGTGCCATTGACGAATCTTCAGAAAAGTTTTCACACAAAAGTCTATTTTACCTCAGCTTCTTTCTGGAACGCTTCCCAAAGTGTTGAGAGGTTCCAAAAAGAGTTTATTTCCATCGGAAAATTGTACAGCAATACCGCTAAAACAGCTGAAAAGAATTTGGCAGAAAGGGAGATCTTGTTCCAGAAAGTGTGTTTTTATTTATTTTGTGTAAATTTGTTCAGCAGTTTCTGAGAAATTAAGGTTTAAAATGTATGCATATTTCACAGAGGATCTGAGGACCTGACAGATCAAAAGACAAGATCTTATTTTCTGCCACAACATCAACAATGATCTTTCAGGAGATGTTGTAAGACTCAGGAAGTCAGTCCTGCAAAAAGTTACAAAAACATATAAGGAGGCAGGGTCTGAATATCCAGACCAACCTGGTGTGGTGCCCTCCTGTGTCGGGCTAAAAACATATTATTATTTTCCTATGGTAGTGGTAAAGGTAAGTAAGGGTACAATATGGTTTAGGGTGGGCAGTGGTAAATGTTGGTAAGGGTAAGTTTAGAGTTTGGAGGTGGGCAGTGATAATGGGTTGTGGGACCTTTTTAGTATTTAAGAGTGGGTAGCGGTAAAGGGGGAAGAGAGAGAGAGAGCGAGAGAGAGAGAGAGAGAGAGCGTGGGAGAGAGAGACAGAGAGGAGTTTTACTTTACTTACTATACTTTCCATGAGTGGTAAAAGCATGCGTTGCAAACACATGTTAGTAAAAGCAAGTGTGGTAAAGGCTACACGGAAAATGCATGCATGGTAGAGGCATGCATTGTTAAATCATACATTCATTTAGAAGCCCAAATTTATCATCATTTATTGGTGACAATGTTCCCCATTCTCTTGTTTTCAATGTTCTGCTTTTTAAAGACCATAATGAAGCATTCCAAAGGAATATATTTCTTAAATTTAATTTCGCAATTATATGACTATAAATTATATCTGTAATTGTTGGGATGGGAAAATGTATTGCATGGTAATAAACCTGTACCTCTGCCCTGGGTGCCCCAACTGGAATGATGTCTGGTTCCTTGGTGCAGACTTTTGGTGTCATGGGTGAACGCCGATCTGCTTGTGCTCCGTAGGAGAGGCCTGTCTCAGAGATGTTTGTCTTTTTGACTAGGAGGGGTGTCTAACACATTACCCTCATAGTGTTGAAAGGATTCTGCCTTTGCCAGAGATTAAGAAGCATGAGCATGGTGGTGGCAACATAAGGTGTAGTGATCAGTAGAAGTGAACAGGCATTTTACCTGTGTCGCTAAATGAGCACTACGGGCTCACGCCTGTAAAGTTCAGCTGCTGTGTGCTTAACTTACCTTTGGCCTACATTAGATTAGCAAGTACAGCTGTAGGCTGTACAGTGTGTGTGCTAAATGTGTGTGCTGGGTGTATGTATTCATAGAAGTTGCAGTGTTGTGTAGTGCATGTGTGTTATATGTATGTGCTTGGTGCATGTGTACTTGTAAATAGTACAATACATGGATGATTCTGGGATCCATTTTGGGAGACCCAGGGGTGACTGGAGGTAGATGATACTCTACAGACAGACTTGTAGATTGCTGCATTCCTGTGAGCTGGGAGAGACATCTCGGAAAAAAGAGAGAGCCAGGCTCTTGGGTATACTTCAAAGGGTACTCTTTGATTTAGAGGTGGTCACTGCGAAGGGCCCTGGGCCACATCACAGGAAGGAGATGGGCCTGATTAAAAAGCATTAAGAGTAGGTCTGAGGCCCTGCGGTAACATTTTGATACAAATATGATTGTGGCTAACATCCAATTGTGAACCTCTAGTCACTCCCATGGCCTGTGCTGTGGTGCTATCAAATTCGGAGTTGCTCCTGCTGTGATAGACAGCTTTCTGTTGGAAGGGCAGGACACATGAGAGGAGAGGGTACTTCAAAAAGAAGCGGACACTAAACATAATCTTCAAAGACTCTGGAAATGGACTATAAAGAGAGAAGCTTGAGGTCCCCAGAATTGTCAGCTGTCAAGCAGCCAGTGGAGCTGTGCAAGGGCTGAAACTTTGCAATACTTTTTCCTGTGGCCAGGTCTGGAGGCTATGGCCTGCCAGTCTCCCAGCTGGATGAGGGGACATCACCTAGGGAAACCAAGACCACCTGCCCCTGGAGCACAAGCGCCTGTCTGCGTGCCAAGACCAGTGCAGCCTGTGAAAAAGAGGAGATTGCTTAAAGGAGCAACATCCAGTTGGAGATCATGGCAACTGAATCTCTGAAGTGATGTGTGAGGACACAACTTCTGAACTAATCAGGTCGTAGCCTGTGTGCAAAGGGTTGGTGACCTAGTATACCAGATGGATCTGGCGTGAAAATGACTACTGTGTGGATCGGGCAGTAGCCCATGTGCAGAATGAAGTCAGTGACCCTGTATGCCAGGTGGAGCCACTGTGAAGATAATTACCATGCTGATGGGGGTGTGACCCGTGTGTGGAGTGAAGTTGGCACTCCTGTATGGCAGGTGAGGTAGCTGTAAAATTTGCTGCCTTGTCAATGCAGCTGTAGCCCATGTGCAGAATGAAGTCAGTGACTGTATGCAAGGTGGGGGCACTGTGAAGATAATTTCCATGCTGATGGGGCTGTAACCCATGTGTGGAGTGAAGTCGGCGCTCCTGCATGACAGGTGGGGTAACTGTAAAAATTACTGCCTTGCAAATCGAGTTGCAGCCCTTGTGCAGATTGAAATCACATACCACATATGCCAGACCGGGCTACTGTGAAGATTGCTGCTCTGCTGATCAGGCCATAGTCCATGTGCATAGTGAGGACTGTGAATACCCACATGCCGGGAGGAGCCACTGGCCGAAAGGCAAGGAGTGTGGTCTGGTCGAGACCATCATTAAGGAGAGGAGACCACTATAGCGTTGCAAGCAGACCCAAGCCCTGACTGTGAATCTGCACCCATAGCATCAAAATTACCCCCACCAACTTGTAGGTGCAATCCAGGAATAATTACTGCACTGGAGGAGAGTCGAGGACCAATCAAGAACACACAAACCCTGCCCTGCAGGGCTGCATTTACAGTACTCACTGGAGATAGCTGATGCTGCTTCAGCACCTTTAAGGGAGCTCGATCAGATAAACCTGTTGTGCAAGTCCAGCTGGTGTGAGTAAGAGTGGTTACAGTCCAAAAGGCCCTTTGGGAACCTGTTTGCCTCATATCTCTTTGGCACTGGAACACTTTTGACTTTAATGGGAGCTGGAGTGAGATTCCTGAGACTCAGTATACAAGTGGGGCTTAACCTGAACCTCGCCTATAGAAGATGGGGAATAACCACTACTGCTAGCGAGAGAGGGGGTGAGACTCATGAACGACCTATTGAAACACGAATGCCCTGACCTCGGGGGACTGTGTGTATTCTTTGTGAATGTGGTATTTTACCTTGTGTTGGTATGTAAATATTCCTTTTTTCATAAAACCAAGTACTTGACTGGACAATAATTTATTGCTGCTGTTGAACATATTTTTAGTTTTGAACCTGTGTTAACCCCCCTGTGTCTACCTCTCCCTGAGAAGCCTTGGACTGCTTGATTTGTGCAACCACGGACAGTCAAGTGCCGAAGGGATACTTGGCCCAGTGGTCAACATCCATAGTAGGATGAGCCCAGGGTCATCAGGAGTAAAAGGCCTCAATGCCCAGTAGGTGTTGCTTGCCCCATGGGCCTCCGAACAGGGTTCTGACAGTAACGTCTTTAGACTAAATATTTTACTATCAATATGAAGGTTTTGAATAAACAAGTTTCATGACCAAACTTTCCTGCTATTAAAACAAAGATTTATGGAGTGAAATGTAATACTATTGTATAACTGAAAAGTCATCAACTTCTATTATCAAAGGTTGTTGTCATGTGAAGGGAAGTTGCCTCATGAGACTTGGGTATTTCATTAAGTGAATGCTTTACCCCAAGTGGAAAGCCTGGTGCTGAGTAGCATGCCAAATGGACAAAATCTGTTAAGTGCCAGATCACATTGAGAAGTTTTAGGTTTCAAGAGGATTGTATTACTGAATGTTGAGGATATGAATATTGTGATACAAGAATAATATGGTCAACATAGCAAAAGCAAAATGATCAAAAGGTATGTGCAACAGGACTCGATCAACAGTATTGGAGCGATTTGCACAAAGCGTTCAAATAAGGCCAATTGAGTACCCACTGTATAAAAAATAAAAGCACCATGAGTGCGACTAAAAAACAAAAGAAACAATTACAAGTAACTTGTAGTTCTGCAAATCCCTCCATTACTGCCTAGCGGGAACTTGATTGGTAGTAGATTGGTAGATTTCTTTTGTTTTTTGAGTTGCGCTCATGGTGCTTTCAGTTTTTATGCAGTGGGAACTTAATCAGCAGTATTGGAGTGATTTGCATAACTACCAGTTACTTGTCATTGTATCTTTTGTTTTTTAGTTGCGCTCATGGCGCTTTCAGTTTTTATGCAACGGGAACTCAATTAGCAGTATTGGAGTGATTTGCATAACTACTGGTTACTTGTCATTGTATCTTTTGTTTTTTAGTTGCGCTCATGGTGCTTTCAATTTTTATACAGCAGGAACTCGATTAGCAGTATGGGAGAGACTCCAATACTGCTGATCGAGGTCCCACTGTTTAAAAAAAAAAATGCCATGAACGCAAATAAAAAATAAAAAGAAACTGACAAGTAACTTGCAGGAATGCAAATCGCTCTAATACTGCTTATCAAGTTCTGCTGGAACTCGATCGGCAATAATGGAGTGATTTGCATAACTACCAGTTACTTGTCATTGTATGTTTTATTTTTTAGACATTCTCATGGTGCTTTCAAGTTTTATACAGCAGGAACTTGATCAGCAATATTGGAGTGGTTTGCATAAAGTGCTCCAATACAGCCGATCAAGTTCCCGCTGTATAAAAATTGTAAGCACCATGAGTGCGACTAAAAAAAGTAACAATAACAAGTAGTTGGTAGTCATGCAAATCACACCAATACTGCCAATCAAGAGAAGGTCAAGCTAAAAGTAAAAAAGTAGTCCACAAACCATCCGTGAAACATGGACACTGCGTATGTTAACAGTAGTTGGCCGGTGCCCTCGAGGAGGGTTAAACACCAGAAAAGGCATGACGTATGCATGCCTTTGACAAACAAAATCAAGGGAATTTTGAAACACAAGCCCACAAACAAATGAAAGTGATGGGTGTGAGACGGGAGTGGTTGAAGACCAGAGAACAGATAGCAATAGGTCAGAAGCGTTAGCACCCTCGACGTAAAAAAAAAAGAAAATAACATAAATGTGATAGTTTCTAACTTTACAAAACAATTGACAAGATAAATGACATAAAGCCATAAACCAGCATAAACAAAAGTCAACATGAGGCTAAATGCAGGAGAAAAATACAATTTCTTAATTAAAAAACAAAAAAAAAAAAAAATTGAGATGGCTTATAAAAGGCATTCACTCCCAATCATGAATCCAAATGAGATGGGTCGCATACCATTCAAATGTTACTGACTTCTCAAAGAAGCGGTAACTCATTTACAAAGTAGAAGCTGTCATGTTGGACACTTTCCATTTGGGAACTGTGGTGGATGACCTCAGGGGAAACAAGTATTGACCAAAGAGGCAAATGCCTGCTCCCTCTGAGGTGATACTAAATGGGAGGCATTACAGTTTTGATAAAAACAAGAGAGAAGTACTATTAACTATAAGGAACATGGGCTGCTTTAAAAAAATATTTCCCTGTTGGGAATGCAAATGCAGGACTGGTGGTATGATTTTCCTTGCAGACCACCATCACAGTGATTGTAGCCTGTTGCAGAGGGGTTGTAAATAATGACGTTCCTAAATAATATTCATTAAACAGGTTGTTCTTTTACTTCATGTGTCTAGAGATTTTGAATCGGACCTATTAGTACTTCGTTTCCACTACAAAATCAGAAACAGATAGCAAATAGTTGGTGCTCATTATTCCACCTCTACTTGCTATCTGTACCTTTGTACACCGAGCCCTAATATCTTAAATATCTAAGACCAGAGAAATCACCCCATAATTCTAACCAACTCCACTGTTGCTTCAAATACCATCACTGATAAAGAGCTAACGGAAAACACAGTGACTTAGCTCACAATCATAGTACCCACCCACCGTAGCCCAAGTCACAGGTAACCCATATCCAATAATCTGATTGAACATATCGTAAGAGAAGAGTCTGTGCCAGACACTGCATTTATCTCCACCAAGTACACTGTCAGACAATTGTATGTCAGAATATTGTAGTAAAAAAATATAATCTGACATATATGTTGTGACCAGAGACCATTTATGGGTCGCCAGGGATCGCATTTGAGACCCCTGCCTTGCCCCACGCACACCCTAGCACTGCCCTTGAGACCCCTATACTTAGAGATAGCAAAGGCACTGCCAGAAGCATTAAAACATGGCTTTCATTAGATTTTTGCAAAATTATGTTTAGACTGCAGTTGCGGGTAAACCAAAGGTTACCTTTTGTGGCCCGGGTGACATGAGGCGAGGTGCTTTTGCAGTGTGCAAGTGCATCTCCAGCAAGAACCGAGCACGGTGCCTTTGAAAAGAAAAGAGCAAACATGCAACATAATTTACTGTTTCTCGTTGATGTCTCTTGGCATTCCAGTGAGAGGGAAAATACGTATAGAGGACGGAAAAAAGAAGAGTTAAGCGAGGACGCATGAACAGCAGAGAGTCCAGAAATGGGACAACATGACAGATAAATGACACACAGAGGATAAGGTTAGTGTATGCTTTTGTGTGTGATTGTGAAAGAGATTGCTATAGAGTGAAAGAAAAATAAACAGCAGAGAGCGATAGAAAGATGAAGCAATATATGTCAGAGAGACAGAAAGGTGTGAGAGGGAGAGACAAGAAAGAAGTTTAAAACAGGCAAAAAATAGACAGCTGACAGACCGATGGAAAGACAAAGATCGGACAGGGAGAAACATTAGAAGGCACAATAGAGAAATAAATGGGGGGCAATTGTAAGTAAGAGGTGAAAAAGAGACAGCCAAGGAAAGACACAGCAGAGAGGGGATAGTTGCAGGAGAGAGAGGCAGACAGTACGAGACAGGTGTAAAAAAGGTAATAAAGAAAGCAAGGTGTGAGAGAGCTTAGAGAGAAACGGAAAGAAAGAGAGTCGTCAGGTGAGAGAGTGTGAGGGGCAATAAAGTGACAGAGGGAACGCAACAATTGAGAGGTGAGTGAATGTACATGGGATAAATCAGTTATAAAGAAACTGCTGAGAGGTGGCTGGGGAGACAATCTAGAGAGAGGTTGTACGGAGATAAGTGGTAGCTGAGAGAAAGGTGGGTAAAAAGAAAGGTGAAAGGTAGATGAAATAAAGAGAGAGGTGAGAAACATAAATCGGGGGGGTGACAGACATTTGAGATAGATGAGAGACGTAATAAGGAGTCAGGTGAGAGACACAGGTAAAAAGAGTTGAGAGATAGGGCGAAACAGGTGGGAGAGACTTTGCGCCTGATTTAGATCTTGGTGGAGGGGAATACTGCGTTATAAAGATGATGGCTATCCTGTCATTACGAACCCATTATATACTATGGAGATTGTAATATGGTGGACGGGAAATCCTTCATGTTTGTGACGGAGTAATTAATCTGTCAAGATCTAAATTAGGTCCTTTGTTCTGGGAGAAAGTAGGAGATAGTTTAGGGGAAAATGAAACTGATGTGAGAGCTTAGAGAGAGAAAGAGAGCTGATAAAGAGTAGCTTAGATAAAAATAGCTTATAGGTAGGGAGGATTGATTGGTAAGATGTAGGTGACAGAAACAGTTGGAAGAGAGGAGAGACAGGTGTGAACAGAGGCAAACATGGAGGTTGTTGTGAGAGAGCTGAGGGGGAAGACATATGAATGCATTGTGAAAACACAGATAGTTGAGGAAAAAATGGCTGGATGAGAAGATGAGAAGATGGTAAAGACAGTGACTGGGGAGAAGGAAACAGTAAAGAGAAAGGTGAGAAAAATAAAAGGAGTGGTAGAAGAAAGATGACAAAGATAGCTGAAAGAAAGACTGAGAATGTGAAAGACAGTTGATAATGAGAGACGCTAGAAAGAGACAGCTAAGAGATGTTAGGGCAGGTGGGCGATAGATAATTGCTATGCAGACAGGCAAATATGTGACAGGTAAGAAAGAGATGGCTGAGAAAGTGAGACAGGTGGACAACTTGTGAGAAAATGTTGATAAAGAGAAACAAGAAAAAAGTAACTGAGCTAGAGGGGGAGACAGGTCAGATAAAGAGGTGGTAAAGCATGGATGTTTATTCCACCAAATCTTAGCGGTAGCGGAAATGACATCACTTGCACTTTCACCCCAATTACATCACAAGTAGTGACAGCATATGAACTTTTACTTACTGTCATCCTCGGAAATGATGTCACATGACATTTTACTCTGATGACATAATTAGAAGCGACTTCACTACAGTTAATAACCAAACAATAAGTGCAAAGCTGATTTAAAAAAAAAAAAAACAATTACAAAAACAGATAAATCTCTATTTTCTTCACCATTTATATTTCAACTGGGATTCTACCAAACTAAGCCAGAGGCATAGTTATCACCTCCACCTATGCAACAGGCGGTGAGAGGCAAAGTTAAACAAATCTTGGAAGAAGACGACGCAACTAGCACTTTGCTTGGACTTATTGGATTTACATCAGGTAATTGCAATCTACATAAGTTTAAACATGGCTTCAAATAATCTATTGAAGCCTTGAAACATCCACAGGTAAGACAGCCATTTGGGATGAAATACATAACGAAATACATCTTAATTCCCCAAAAGCGAGTGCAGTTAGCATACTCGGTGGGACCCATTGTGTATGGATCATAGAACAGGTCTCTGTTCAATGACATTCTCATAATGGGCCCAACCAATTCCTGAATGCAAGGAAGCCATGGCAAAAGACAAAGTCCAGTTTCAGACCAAGGCCTGATCCACTATAGATATGCCAAAACAAGACCTCCAAACCCACATTCATCATCTAAACCTAGACAGTTTTATTGTATTACATTTTTAAAAACTTTAAGAAAATGTTACTACCCAAACAACATATTTTGTCAAACTGTCAAAGGATATTCAGTTGTGTTGTCATAAATATTCACACATAAATCTTCTATAACATTCCGTTCAACCAGGCAGAAGAGCGTGCAGATGCTTGAAGAGACCCTTGTTTAATGCCATCAATCAATGAGTTTTTATAAGCACGGCTACTCACCTCTGAGGGTCTCAAGGCGCGGGGGGGCCTCATCTGAAGAGCCACATCTAGAGTTTCTTCCTGAAGATGGTGAGTGATGAGCTTTGTCAGAGATGCAGGGGGAGGTTGTTCCAGCTCTTTGCTGCGATGTGGGTTAAGGATCAACCTCCGGTGGTGGTTTTCCAAATGAGAGGGATGGTTGCCAGCTGGGTGAAGTGGAGGGATCTGGCGGGGGTGTGGAATGAGAAGCGGTGGTTCAGGTAGGCTGGTCCTGCATTGTGTAAGGCCTTGTACATGTGGGTGAGTATCTTGAAGGTGATTCATTTCTTGACCGGGAGTCAGTGGAGCGTCCTCAGGTACTGGGAGATATGTTCTAAGCGTGAGATGTCCAGGACGAATCTGGCAGCGGCATTCTGGATGAGTTGTAGTTTCTTGATGTTTCTCATCGAGGTGCTGGCATAGAGGGCGTTGCTGTAGTCGAGCTTGCTTGTGACTAAGGCATGGGTGGCTGTCATGTGGCAGTCTGCTGGGATCCATCTGAAGATTTTCTGAAGTTTGCGTAGTGCATGCCAGCAGGAGGAGGAGACTGAGTTTACCTGGCTGGTCATGGATAGGGAGGAGTCATGGATGATGGCTAGGTTACGGGCCTGCTCAGTCGGTGCATGGGGGTGCTGAGGAATGTGGGCCACCAGGAGTCGTCCCATGCTGAGGTGGCATTTCCGAAGATGATGAGCTCTGTCTTGTCGGAGCTGAGCTTCAGGCAGCTTTCTCTCATCCAGGTGGCGACGGCTTCCATTCCTGAGTGGAAGTTCCTTTTGGCCGTGTCTGGGTTTTCGGTGAGGGAAATGATGAGTTGATGTCCATAACTGAGGTGCACATTCCACTCCTGTCCAATGTCCAGAGGGCAACCCCTCATTTCATTGGTGGGGTGCCCCATTCAAATGAGGAAGCCCTTTGTGCCTCAGCTTGCACCAAATTGTGCCAGGTAGGAAGTATCATATAACTAGGGCACTCCTGAGGGGATATGCAAGGCCACTCGGAGTCCCAGGTGCATGATCCAAATTAGTCCATAATTAGTGAAAAATGGAGCTCCAGTATGAAAGCACTGATCCATCTTTGGTTGCTGCACTCTCTCCAGTGCAGATGTAGACTCTCGAATTACACCAGTGCTTGATTCATACATGCTAACAGACTCGATTTAGGTGGAGGGCTGCAGATTTATTTTTAAAGCCATAGAAGACTTTATTTTAGCTGACCCCGCTTAAAAATGCCTGTTTCATAGTTAGTCAATGGGGAAAATAAATTCCTTGCTTTTTTCAACTATCTACCTCTTTCCTTTTGGAAATGTTGCCATTTATGCTGATAGAGCACTTTTTAGGAGTATACTTGATCGTTAAGGTAGCACTGTACATGCCCAAAAAAGGTGCACATCGGCACAGATTGGGACCCTGCCTTTGTTATCAGAAAGCTGTACATGATCATCATTTCATAATAAAGGAAGGTACAACTCAAAAGCTGTGCCAGATTATGGTCACACATTTTTTTCAAGTTTTGTAGTTCTAGATTTTCTTCCTCTCACTTCTTTTCTCAAATCTCTCTTTCTTTGTCAACAATTTTGCATGTCTTTCTCCTAACTTTTCCAGCACATGCCGTAGTTTTTTGTCCTTCTCTGTTTTTTCTCATCTCTTTTTGCTATCCCGCCCCTTCCTCTCTCCTGACCTTTTTCTCTTATCTGCTGTCTTTCCCGTCTAACTGGTCATCTTTCTTCTCTCCTTCTTCAATACCGCCTGTTATTGCTTCACCTGCCTCTCTCTCTATATCTTTCGACCTCTGCACTCAAAACACAAATCCATTGAACCCCTTCTCAAGCAATGCTTAATGAGACAATGAACGTCAGCTGAAAACGTGAATACCCGAACAGCCAAAACTGGCTTCCATCAAACACTTTTACTTTTACCCAAAGGTGTCTGTCCCAGTGCAAGTGCACAAAAAAAAAACCAAAACTCAAATCTAATCAAATGCATCATTCGCACCTTGTAGTCAACTCCCAATCCCTCTGACACCAGTAGGCATCTGTCCAACTGTCTCATTCAAACCTGTGCTTAAATTGTAAATAAAAAGGTGCCGGTTCTCATGCCCTACTCAAACACGCTGCTGCAATTAAATGTGTAACCATGGAATACTGAGGCAGCGTAATCCTGAAGCCATCTCGGGCATCTTCAATCCATTTAAAGCCACTCCCCGCCCCTTCAGCTCACACCTGCAGCTTTCTGCTTTTTCTCATTGTGACGCTTTTTCGTTTTTCCCTTCATCCGTCTTTCCCTTATGTGTATTTTCCTCGCAGCAAATGCTTGAGGCAGAAGAATAAGCCCCTGCCCTCAAAATTAAGTGACGGTGCTCAGCACCGGAAACAACAAGCACAAATTAAGCACTGATTCAAGCATAGTGCTGACTGGCCCCTGTATAGACAAGCTGAAAACTACAACAAGACACGCTTAGGATGATCGATTCCCCCATACAACAGGTTCTCACCTTCAGGCACACGGACCCAAATTTAAGAAAAGTGGCACTGCATTATATGTAGTGCTACTTTTCTTGTGCCCATCAGCACCCATCTAACGCCACCATGTGCACACTGTTTTAAAGATACAGTGCACCATGGCGCAGATTAGGGACAATAGCGTCAACATTTTTGGCGCTATTGTAGTATTGCAGGATTAGCGCCAAAAATGTTGCCGCTAATCCTGCAAGGTACATAGGGGCCCAGTATAAATAATGGTGTGTCCCCATTTAATGCCTGCTCTGTGCAGGCGTTAAAAATAGCTGCTAGAAATGGCGCAGTGGAATCTCATAGATTTCACTGTGCCATTTTTGCAGTCCCCCTAACGGGGGACTGCCCCCACTTGCATACATTATGCCTAGCGCAGGTTGCATCACTTTGTAAATCTGGCGCAGCGAATTAGCCTCACTAAGCCACTTTAGCGTCATTAAAATTACGCTAATGTGGCACAAGGAGGCGTTAGGCCCACTTAAATTTGGGCCACTGTCTTTTCCATATGTTACACAACAGCACTAAAATAAAACAATCTGAATAACTACTGGGGATTGCATCTGAATTGGAACTATTAGAAATATCGTAATAAAAAACACCATAATCACAAGCGAATTCCAAACAGAATAATGGAATACCCAAACTTAAATAGAGCGCGGGCCTAATTTATTTAGAGTTTGAAAGCATGTGAAAATCCTCCTATTTCTGGAGGAAACTCTAAATCGAGAATAGAATCTACCAACTAAATATCCACCAAAATACTATCCCCAAGGCGTGGGAAATGTAGATAGTGGTTTCTATTCTGCATTAGAGTTTCCTCCAAAAACAATAAGATTTAGAGTTGCTTCCACACTCTAAACGAAGCCCACAACAGCTTAATTAATGCATGCATTAGCACATTTTTTAAAATAAATAAAGCATTTTGGCATTAAAATGTCATTCGTCGTTTACAGATTGCCTGAAGCTACAAAACAAATTTGCCCCTTTCCCTACAGGGCAGGTGAGATGCACAGAATCAAATGAAAACCTCTTTACCCAACACTGAAATATTTCCAGTGTCCATATCACCCCTTGCTAGGGACCTCCATTTATCCAACACATCTAACAGCCTTTTTAACAATAAAACAAACACTTTCTGCACAGTTATTTTACTGTGTCCAAAAACTTTCTTTAACCATAAAATATCTGATTGCAAAATATTATAATTAGCACATACAGCAATATGCCTCAGCAGAACCGTGATGCAACTTCAAAACATTCCCTCTGCTGATCAGTCATTCGCTGCTGCTCATCAACAATTTCCCCTGTACGGGGTGGGCCTTCCAGGAGCTGGGAGACACCATTAAGAGGGAGTTGAGCACAGCTGTTTATCTGCTGCCTCTATGACGAAACAACCACAGAATGTATTTTATTTATTTTCTTATGCGTTTTTATATCGTGCGAGCAATACCCGGAGGCGTCAAAGCGCTTTACAATATAACAGTTATACATAGAAATTACAATTGCTCATGGTGATAGTTGCGTATTTACAAATTATAAAATAAAAACAATTGAGATAATGTAAAGGATAAAATAAATAGGGTAAATTTACAGAGTTACATAGTTACAAAGCTGGAGCTGAAGGTCTTTAAAGCTCTCGAGGGTATCTTGCAACATATACGGGCCAGGTATATAATGAGGGGACAATGACAAGGAGTGCTATTGAGAAAAATGTCTTTGGAAGAGAAGAGTTTTGAGGTCCTTTTTGAAGATCTGAAAAGAGGTAGTTGTGCGAAGGTTTGGAGGTAGCTAATTCAATATTCTAGTTGTGTTGCCTAGGAATGATTGCACCATGAATCTTTTCCTTTTGAAGGTTCGCGCCGCAGATTTTCAGCATTTCCTGAAGGTCTAGCTAGAGTCACCTGATATTTTGAATTTGTTGGATAGGTAGAGAGGGGCGGATGTGTGAATGGCTTTGTGGGTGATACAGGCAGTCTTGAATATAATCCTGGCTTCTATAGGAAACCAGCGAAGAGTTAGCAGCATAGGTATGATGTGGTTGTTTTTTCTGGCATTGTAGACAAAGCATGCAGCCGAGTGTAGGACAGATTTTAAAGGAGAAAGGTGGGTCTTGGTAGGCCTGCAAGAAGAGAATTACAGTAATTCAGTCTGGAGAGAACTAAGGATTGCACAATTGTTTTCAGTCTTATTCAGGAATGTAACATCGAATCCCCCAGAGAAGGTGCAGTTGAAACCATGCATTCTTGTCCATGATGCTAATTCGGGACTGGAGATTAAGGCTTTTGTCAATGAGACACCTAGTGATTTAGCACTGCCAACAATGGTAGGTTTACTGTTAAGAATGTTTAAATTATCCATCCATGATTGAACAGGAGGTACGGTATTAAAGGAAGAGAGAAAAAGGAATTCTGTTTTAGAGGGATTCAGTTTCAGGTGATGAAACATCATCCATTCTTGGATGGAGGTGTGGGTGATCATGAGAAGTGATATGTCATGAGCAGAGGAAACCTTGAGATAGAGATGGGTGTCATCAGCATAGAGGCAATAGAGGATCTCAGATTCTGCAAAAAGATCCCCAAGCAGTTCAATGTAAAGATTAAATTGAGTTGGAGCAATGATAGAGCCTTGAGGGACACCTTGATTTACTGTCTTTGGAGTTGAGAGACAGTTTTCCATTTTAATCAACTGAGATCTCCCTGTGAGGTATGATTCAAACTATTGAAGATTTACTCCTTCAATTCCCATTCTGTGTTTTAGAGTGTTAAGAAGTTTGTGATTGTTTACCATATCAAAGGCTGCCGAGAGGTCTAGAAGGATCAGGAGGCAGGAGCTACTGGAGTCTAATACTCGAAGGGCACCGTCGATTATCTGTAGCAGTGCTGTTTCGGTGCTGCATCCTTGACAGAGGCCGGATTGAAAATTGTCTAGAATGTTGTTCTGATTGACGTGATTGGTGAGTTGCTCTGCTACACATCTTTCTGTGATTTTGGCGAGGAAAGGGAGGTTGGTGATATAGCAGAAGATGTTTAGGTCATTCACATCAGCAGAGGGTTTCTTTAATAGTGGGGTAACCTGATCAGTTTTTCTGGGGATCAGGAAAGAATCCTTGTCTGAGAAAGAAGTTAACTAGATTTGTCCAGTAAGGGAGAATGAGAGTGTGAATTTAACGATCCTTTGCAATGCCGCTTGGTATGGGTTCAAGAGAGTGGTTTGAAGGTTTGGTTTTCAAGACATTTTTCAGAAGGGCATCTTCAGTTAAAATGTCAAAAGTGTGCCAGGAGCATTTAGATTTGTAAACCTCATGTGGGGCTGGAAGACAGTCGTGGTCAAGGAGTGTTTTAACATTTGCATCGAAGAACTGTACAAATTCTTCTGCTTTCTTGAGTGTGTCGACAAAGTTGATGGATGCATAAGAGTGGGATTGCTAGTGGTTTTGATAGGGTTAACATTTTTCGTTGATATGTTCTTGGCAGAGTCAAGGAGTGATCGGAAGTGGTTTGATTTTTCCCTAAAGATATGTTTGTGATATTGTGATCTTGCATACTGAAGGCAAGCAAGCTTATTTGGTAGAGTGTATGTGAAATTTCTTTTTGCTTTGTAATTGAGATACATTGTCAATCAAGACAGATAGGCTGGTGAAACAGTGAGTAGTCAGCTCATTGGCGTTAGAGTTGTGGCTGATAACTGGTAGTACCTTCCAAGCAATGTTGCTGAGGGTCTCGAATCAATGTTTTTCATGTTGCAAAGCCAGAAAGTTTCTCTTTTTGGATGGCCCAGGGTTGCACTGTGCAGGTGATGAACTGAGAAAGGTCAGAGGAAATGGTCGGACCAGTCTACTGGTATGGGATCATCTACAGTGAGCAGGTCATCTTTGAAAATAATAAGGTCGAGGAGGAACCCTTGGAGTATGTCAGTTTAGAATTGTGTTGTAGACTATATTACCAGAGAGAAAAGTGGCAAGCTGGTTGGTAGCTGAGTCTTCTGATGAATCCCATTGAAAGTTAAAGTCTCCATGGAAGATCAGTTTATCGCTTTGAGAAGATAGGTTACTTGCAAAATCAATAAATTCTTCAGTGAATGCAGAGTTGTCTCTTGGTGGTTTATAAATGGCATTGATCTTGATAAGAGAGTTGTGCTGCACATGAGGTTCCAAAGTAAGGTATTCAAGTGAAGAAAAGGAGCTACTGGGTAGTGCCCGGCATTGAAGAGAGTTTCTGAAGATGGCAGCGACACATCCCCGACTCTGCCTAGGATATCATTCCTGAATATGGAATACTTGTGGGGGAGCAGGAGATCGAGGATGGTGTGAGAAGTGTCCAGTTCTCGGTGTGGATTAAAAGATCAATGTTGTAGTCAGTGATGGTGTCTGAGATTTCCAGCTTGTGTTTTGTCATAGATCTCCAGCTGTGAAGCATACAACACAGCTCTGAGGTGACTTTGTTGGAGTAAGGGATGTCAGGGCATTTGATGAGGATAGGAATGATGTTCCTGTAGAACGGTGCCTGGATTGTAGGTGGTTGGCATTTGGTTAGAGCCTGTGAGATGGTGGGTACAGAGCGCTGTTTTATGTTGTCAAGAGAGCAGCACAGTAATGGAGGTATGGGAATTATAGTTTTACAACGAAATTAGAAATTTCAGTTTGGGAGCGATTGTACGAAGCTCTTTTGGGTGTGAAGGAAGGGGACTCTTAGGGATTGACTGTCTGGGGTATTGTGTTCCTGTTAAGGCGAATATAATGTATAGAACAGTGGACATGTTAGAGCCCAAGAGGGAAACAGTGGCTTCTAACTGGGAGGTTGTGGAGTTGAGGAGACCTAGTTTGCATCAAAGGGGGTGCAGAGCTCTGCAAGGAGTATTATAATGGTGGGAAGGAGGAGGATGTCACGTTGAGGGAGTTGTGGAAAATGGTATTCCAAAAAGAGATGTTGGGGTGAAGAAAATTAAATCAGTTTTGAGCCTTCTGAACCGACCGCTTAGGTACTGATCAACGAAGAGAGTGCCAGGGAATTGTTCCAGTGTGTTGTTTTTGAACGTTTTTTCAGAGGCTTTGGAAAGGTTGGATGGGTAAATGATCTTGTAGCAGTTGGCTCCAACTTTTATCCGCTTGGTGGACATTATATTAATATAGTGGGGGGGGTGATAGGGATGAGTGTGATAGATTGGGGAGAGCCACGGAGCGAGCAGCAGAGTGGAGAAGGAGGAGGAGGCAAAGATGCAAAAATGTAATGGTGCCTCGATGGGATACATAAAATAGAGGGCAGTAGGCAGAACTATTCTATGGTTGAAGCTCAGGAGTTTGTCTCCAGACCTCTTGGGAGACAGGCTCAGAGGCGATGAGACGTAGATCAGCCAAGGCCGGACATTTTAGCCCTTATTTATGAATAGAAGACAAATAAAATTAATTCCAATGCTCTAGCAATGTTCATAAACCACATTCAGTAAAAGAGGCAGAATGGTTGTACATAGAAACCTTCTTTATTTTCTGAGCCTAAGTATGTCGACATTCTTAAGTAATTCCCTCAAAGGGGGAGGTAGACTTATGTCACAGTAGCAGCGAATGATAGGGTACTGGCACTAGGGTTCTGCCTATTAAGCCCCAAAAGAAAGTTGCAGTACAGGATTTGTAGTTTTCCTTTTAATGTGCAAGACGTTTTCAGTTTAACGTTTTAAGTATGAATGAACTCAGCCACTCATTAAATAATGAGCTGCAGATTAGGAATGGGTGAGGGTATTACTTGGTGGGATCTCAATGTGCCGTGTAAAAGTAATTGGTAAAAGGGACGGCAAAACACTCTATCAACACAATTTCTTTGGTTGTAAAGAGAAGTATTAAGAGAGAAACTCAGCAGAGAGGTTGCAATCTGGGCAGGAGTTATTTGACCTCTATCTACTAAGGCCCACAATTGTAAAAGGAAAACCTTCCTGTTTGTGAAAGTGCCTCAAAGTGTAGGAGAGCATCCGTGGGGAAGGGGGCCTGGGCCATGAGCATGAGGGATCAGGAGTGTATGCTGCAGGCTCCCCTGTTAGCATGCACCAGTGAGTAAATTATGGCTAGCCTGCTTCGTTTTTTGTGCCCGCAGTCAAAGGCAAAAAGCGTGCCATAACAAGAGCTGCAGCAATGAGTACGACAGCAGCACTGGGAGCCCTGCCTTATTCAGTGGTCTATGGGAAATCTCAGCTGCTTGGCAGACAGACTATGCTCTCAGTAGATGGTTACAGCTTTCACAGAACGAAACCGGATTCTCCGATTCCTAAGTGGGACATCTGGCGGAAGGAAAGCATCTGATTTCAGGGGCGCAACTAGACCCGAACTTCGGTTGGGGGGAGGGGGAGTGGAGGGAGGCTGACATGTAAAGTAATGGAAACGAGGCTACTACACCGAACAATGAGCAAAGCTATCCACAAAGGCAATAAAAGAAACTAGAGGGACGATTGGTGTATTTCCAACATGCTGATCAAACTCAGTGCAGTTCTAACAAACATATTGGAATACATTTGACCATGTTAAAAGCTCTTTAAAGGGGGGAATGAGTGACTGTACAACTAAAAAACAGTGTCTACAGATTTCAATGCAAAGCCCTTTAGAGCCAGATTTTGCAAAGCTGTTTCAAGATGACACAGCACAATGAGCAGTTTACATATGAGATGACTGAGCTATATTCATGCAGAAAGCCACTAGGCTTAAAAACTGGAAAAAATGTAGTTGCTGCGAAATAACTTTACAATTAATTGTGTTCAAAAATGCAATTGGATACAGTTATTCCTTCAAGCTCCTGGATACCTAAAATGTGTGGCTGATAGACAAAGTCCAGCAACGAAGTCAGTCCCACAGAAATGGAAATTGAGGCACTTAGTAATACATTTTATAATAACAACAACCAGCACATGAAGTGTCAAACCCATTAAAATATCAATGTTGTTTTAAATACTGCAGTTACAATGTACACTATAAACTGCAAACTTTGTTACAAATTTCCCAATAATTCCTTTGAGAGGATTGACCATATTCTCTATTTTTCTTGCTCCTAAATGTGTAAAACAACAATAGCAATTACCCATGCCTGGACAGAGAAAGGAACAGCCTTGAACAGAGCACAAGAGAGATCCCAGCAAACACAATGCTTACCAGTTTTTCACTAGAACAAGTTCTTCACAAATTAGTGTTTTCATTTGCAAATACTTTTACATTGGTAGCCTATTATACCAATATCAGATTTATGCTGCTTTTGGCAGACCGAGGCTTGGATTTAGGACTTAGGACAGGAGAATTCATTTTAAAAGGCATTTTGCAGCCTAACTACATTGGTTTAACAAGCAAGGCAGAGTGGTACAATGTCTGGTCCAGGGAAGTGCATCGTGCACTCCTGCATTGATGACAACCTCGATAGAAAACACACAAGACATACGTAAAAGCAAATACTACATCTGTCTTAAAATACACTTGAGAAACTGATCATGGATGCATTTGCTTTAGGTCTCTGGTTACACATACATTAAGGCCCAGATTCACAAAGATTTCCTGTCATGTTTGCATCACTTTTTTTGACCCAGCCCTGATGCAAAATCTATTTTGGAATTTGCCAAGCAACCCAATTTTCACTTTGCATTGTATTTTAAAAATGGGCAATACAACATAGCACATTGCACTGCCTTGCGCTACTTTGACACAAAATTAGGTGTTCCATTTGCATTCCCATGCATCCACCCACGGATTTTGATGAAAATTCATATTTACAAAGAGTTGCAGACATGAATATGGACAATAATGGTACACTTGTCTGAGGCTGGTGTGAAGTGGAGAAATATTTTAATTTCTCCTCATTATTTCTTATTTGTATGTGTGTAGCATTCTGCAGCACACATGAAAGAGGAAAAAGCCCCCAAGGATGTTAAAACTTAGCCTAACAACAACACAGACACCCTTGCACTATGGCGCAAGGGGGCCTGAATTAGCCTTAGACACCCCCAAGAGGGGCAGGCAGAGAGAGAGAGCAGATCTTCACCCTCTCTTAAGATATGGTGCAGCTATGCCTCTCCCTTCCAATGCAGCACATCAACTTCACTTTCTGCACCGCGTTGCATGAAATGTTTGTAAGTCTGGGCCTATATGTTCAGACTTCACATAGTTGAGATATCTCTCAGTCTAGCCGTAGGTCAGGGACAATACACTTGAGCTATGATGAAAATAATTCATCACCAAAGAGGCAAGAGCATCTTTATGCTCCATTTACTCAGAAAATGACCATTGGTCCTGAGTGTAGTGCCTGAAGACATCCACTGAATATATTGAAAACATATACATACAAGATATGAGGTGAGTAAATAAAGTGCAAAGAAAGTAATAAGGAATCTTGGTGCTAAATTAACGAAAACTGGAGTTTACCGCACCCATTAATAGATGTTTTGCATGTATGTCTGATAGAGGTCCTTAGGATTTTTCAGTGAAATCTGTCAGGAGAAATTTGCAGTGTGTAATAGGTGCACAGCTCAGAAATCCGATCTTTGTGCAAACATCTGCTTCAACGGATTGAAATTTAAAACCCAACTTTGAATTGGGGTCTAAGTAGAGTCTGTATGATTTTAGAAAGCAGGATTACGTTTTGTCAAAATAGATTTGCCTAGCTCTCTATTGGCATCATTATTGATTCACAGTGAGGATTGAAGTATGTTGATTTATTTTTTAGTTGCAATTTAACAATTCTTCCTACTACTAATGAGGCACAAAAGTGCATTTGCAGAGAGGTGGCAAGCTACTCCATAGAGTGCCGTGGGTGGAGCTGTGGGTGGGTGTTGTGAGGCCCTTATGGGGAGATTTCTGATGTTGTGCATAAGTTTAAAAGTTAGGACCTGAGTTGTTTCATAACTATGCCTCTGCATGACTTTGTAGAGAAAATGAGATGTTCCTCCCTATGTCTTAACAAGGCTAGTATCTCACTTGTCTTATTGCCCACTTTGTATAACTTGTACTGTTTTACACAACAATGTTCCATCACGTCATCTTCCAGTAATTGACAATATTTTTCTCAAGTCATCATTATTCGATGTATCAACTGATCATCAAGATTTAATACATAACTCTCCTTCCCATTGGGTCAGGGAGTTTTCTATCTCTGACTGTCTGGATTATTTCTCTAAACTGTCCAATGATTATTGAAATAAGTTGGTCACAAATGTTGTTTTATATGCCTCTTAAATCATTACCCCAGACTGCACCAACCCAACATTGCCTTCCATGTATCATTTGATTGCTTCTCACAGGAAATTCTTATTGTGCAAATCTCTAATGTCCCATGGATCGGACTACCACTTACCTCATTGCAGCTTCATTTCAGTGCATAATCTCGTGCATGCGGAGAATGATTGGAAATCCCCCTATTTAGAAAGTGTGTGCGTGTGCTTATGCCTCCACACTTGAACCATGGGGACCATAAAGTAATCACATCTTGACATTGTTTGCATAATATGACACAGAGGGAAGAATTGGTTCACGGTGGGATTTTCCTCCTTCTAGTAATCCCTCAGTCACAGGGCATATGCGAAGTCAATCAATCTAGTACCTTGTTGACCCGTTTAATGACCCTGTGTATTTCATTTTGCAGTGTCACACTAAGGTCTTCCTCGATAATCAAATGTAAGTCTGGGGCTTGCAAGACAAATCTTTCCATCTTCACCAATGCTTGTATTTAGAGCCCATCGGGAGCATACCAGGAGGCTGCAAGACTCCCCCCACCCGATTCCAGACCCACTCTATGACCTCTTGGCAACCCTTTGGGTCAGTCCAAGTTTGTGTCACATATCAGTGTGAGTGATCTGTGTGCTAAAATACTCACTACTCAGGAATCTAAAGGAAACCCTGAGTGCACTGACACCTTGGGCCCGATTCACAAGGGTAAAGTTAGACTTTAGGTCTAAGTTTAGACCAAAAGTCTAACTTTGCGGCTTTTTCAGTATTCAGAAAAGTAAGATAAGAGTTGTATCTTTAACGTTCGCTCTTGGGGCAAAATCTACAAACTCGGGGCAGATGTCTAAACTTAGATCAAAAGTCTAACTTTACCTTTGTGAATCGGGCCCCTTATATCTAGCCCATCCTATAAAATCACATTTATTTCCCACCAAATAAGGGGCATATTTATACTCTATTTGAGCCCGATTTGTGTCGTTTTTTTTTTACACAAATCCAGCGCAAACTTAACTCCATATTTATATTTTGGAGTTAAAGTCATTTTTTGCCTGTAGAAAACTACTGTGCGTCAATGAGATGCAAGGTAGGCAGGCGTTCCTGGACAAAAAATTACTCAAAGGCCCAAGAGACTTATTTATCCTCCCTTGCAAAAATCACGCACGGGACGGAGATGGGCTTTAATAATGGCGCTAAGCTTCCTTAGCGCCATTATTTAACGCCTGGGTCAGGGCAGGCGTATTGGGCCTGTGGGCCCATTTACAGGGTGGAACACCATGGAATAAACCCACAGGTGCCCTCCCCAGGCACCAGGGACACCCCTACCCACATCAAAGGGACAGCAGAGGATAGGGGACCCCATCCCAGGTAAGTAAAGGTAAGTATTTACCTTTTTTTCTTAAAGTGCCATAGGGGGCTAGAAATGGGCCCCCATACATGGCACTGGGTGCAATGGCCATGCACAGGGGACCCTTGTCCCCTGTGCTGGTCATTGGGTTGGTGGGTATGACTCCTGTCTTTTATGAGACAGGAGTCATGTGGTATGGTAGGTTTAGCATCAATAAATGACGCTAGGCTGGTTAGAGTCATATTTTTTTTTCTCCAACCAGCCTAACGTCGTTTTTTAACGCTGAACCCACTACTCTCATACCGCCACCCCCACCCGGCTAACGTAATTCTCCATAACGTTAGCCCACTATTTGCGCCGGATTGCGCCATTCCATAAATAAGATGCCCAGGGGGCGTCTTGCAATGGCGCGAGCCCGCTGTATACTTTTTGATGCTAAACTGCGTTAGCGCAGTTTAGCGTCAAAAAGTATAAATCATGGCCTAAGTCTCTTATAATAATAGCAGGTTCTAGTCTTGTCTATGGTAATTCTATACCACAGCCCATTGACATTCTATGCCAGCGAATCAGTCAAAAAATCTTTATTCGGTTAAAAACCATAAAAGAATACAATGCAGTTCATTATAATAAAAGTTCAAAATAAATACAATATAACATCTCCATACAATAAAAATCTCCAAGCCATAAAATCATACACGTCAATTCCACGTGTAAAAATAATTCACCAACAATCCGTGTGCGGAATAGGCGTTAACAGCAGTCACTTGAAACATCAGACGACCATGTTTTCAGTTCTTAGAGTGACTGTTGTTTAGAAAAAAGTATGAACCCCCAAGTGTTTCCACCCACCCTAAATTTATTGAAAAGCATGTATGTGGGCCCTGACAAAAATCAGCTAGAATTGACACAAAATTCGTAAAGTTAAAGAATAGGAGGTCAAACTCAGTTATTGGATGCAGCATAGTAACTTCTGCATCGGACACAGGGACCATAGCAGAGAGTTGACTTCTAAAGGTATAAAACTTTATTAAAATGCAATTATTTGCCCACTAAATTGCACAGCCATTCTGCGGCGCAATACATCTATAAACTGTGAGACACGCTGTGGCAGATTGTTGCAATTGTATATAAAATAAAGCTGGTCTGCATGCTTTAATATTAAGGTTTCTGAGTAGAGGGGTTAGAATGCATTCCCTTGAAGCCCTATATAAATCACAAATGAAAAAGAAATGCAGCTGGGACTGAATAGATTCAGGCCCGTATTTATACTCCGTTTGCGCCGAATTAGCGTCGTTTTTTTCGACGCAAATTAGGCGCAAAACTAACGCCATATCTATACTTTGGCGTTAGACGCGTCTAGCGCCAAAGTATTGGCAAATAGCGTCATTTTTTTGCGTGAACGCCTTCCTTGCGTTAATGAGATGCAAGGAAGGCGTTCCCGTCTAAAAAAATGACGGCGACGCAAATGCGTCGTATTTATACTCCCGGGCAAAAATCACGCCCGGGAGTTGGCGGGTCAAAAAACCCCGCATTTGCGCCACTATTTAACGCCTGGGTCAGGGTAGGCGTTAAGGGGCCTGTGGGCTCAAAATGAGCCCACAGGTGCCCTCCCCTGCCCCCAGGGACCCCCCCTGCCACCCCTGCCCACCCCAGGAGGACACCCAAGGATGGAGGGTCCACCCCAGGGACATTCAGGTAAGTTCAGGTAAGTATAATTTTTTATATTTTTTAATTTTTTTTGGGTGGCATAGGGGGGCCTTATTTGTGCCCCCCTACATGCCACTATGCCCAATGACCATGCCCAGGGGACACAAGTCCCCTGGGCATGGCCATTGGGCAAGGGGGCATGACTCCTGTCTTTACTAAGACAGGAGTCATGAAATGGCGTCTGGGCGTCGTAAAAAAATGGCGCAAATCGGGTTGAAGCGATTTTTTTGCCTCAACCTGACTTGCCCCATTTTAAGACGCCCTAACGTCATTTTTTCCCAACGCCGGCGCTGCCTGGTCTACGTGGTTTTTTTCCACGCACACCAGGCAGCGCCGGTCTGCTTGCGCCGGCTAACGCCATTCCATAAATACGGCGCCCGCATGGCGCTTCAGAATGGCGTTAGACGGCGCTAAATTTTTTGACGCTAAACTGCGTTAGCGCAGTTTAGCGTCAAAAAGTATAAATATGGGCCTCAGAGTCACAGGGGCAGGGCACAAGATCTATATCACAGTGAGCCTCTGATGGATAAGATACCAGTAAAAGGGCCAAACTGAAGCAAAATCCTAACAAACAGTACTTCTAGTTACAAGGAACCCTATACAAAAATCACTCCATGCGATTGATCATAATTAGTGGAGTATAGGCCTCCACCATTCTTTTGCCACTCAGCTGCAGTTCTCTTCCTTTCCAAGAGAGACACTAAATCAGTTTTAACAGAGGCTCTAGCTGGCGGATTAAGGTTCTGGGGATTTAATACAACCCGGCCTTCACATAAAGCAACCCCTGAATATTATTGGCTTTATCTAAGTTTCTACAACCAGCAATCAACGATTGGTTAAGGGATACTTCTGGTTTAGACCAAATTTATAACCATAACAGAGTCAGTGCTATCTATATAGAGTGTCCTAAATGTTGTAAACCCAATTCAACATGACACACAGAGGCAAATAGACTCTTGGGGAGCTGTGCAGCGTTGCAGAGCCCCTAAATACCTGCACTATATGAAGCAACTGAGATGCATCTAGCCTGGTAGATTTTAATTATCACCTTCAGAGGTTACAAGCCCAATTTAGTGACAAACTTGAATATTGGAACTTTGTCTTCTCAAATTGTGAATTCCCTATTCTTAAGTCATTATGTGCATTTTTAGATATTTAGACCAATCACTTTATTTCATAGTGTTAAGTTTTCCTAATCTCTCCCTTCCTTGTGTATGCCCTCTTCTCCGCTTTCACATGTATTTAAATTTCTGATTGCCAAGCAACAACTCCTATATCCTGAGCACCCTCTACCCCACAACCTCATGCTGCTGATTCTGAACTATCCGCCTCCCCAATGCTTGAGAAGTCTGTTGCCTTCCTACAAAACACGTCAAACAAAAGGAAACATCTACTTACTCACAATTGTTATATGAAGTCACATTGTTGATTGCAAATTTAGCTTCAATCTTACCAGCTTCCTCATTCCACTGACCCCCTCCCTATGATCATTGCTGTAGAGTGATTTATCCACTCCCCTGAAATCAAAGCTGGGTTTGTGAAGCTGGTTTAGCTTCCAGAGTTGTTGACCAGTCCTAATTCCTCTCCTTCATGATCATCATGGCCATTTTCTGCTTCCAGCATCTATGAACCCCTGCCATCCTTCCAACCACTCCCAGGCCTCATCCAGTTGGGGTAAAGAACCACTATTCCCCATCCCTCTGTACCCCTAACTTAGTCAGGAAGATCATGGTATATTTCAAGTCTGGTTACCGGAAGCTTGACTTTCCATCAGCCAAAACTTCAGAGCTGAGTTTTCACTCCTTTGGCATAATCTAGAAAGACTTGCATCATTTTGTTCTCAAAGATCATTGGAGCATGTACGGAGGCTGCAGTCAGGATAGCATCTAGATCTCCATAACTGAATAAGCATGTTATACTTGATCGTAGTTTAGCTCCTGGGTTTGCTGGGAGACTAGGCACCCTTTGTACTCATTCTATGATGAAGTGGGTGGACAAATCCCAGGTTTCACACTGGTAATCACAAAGATTTGACAAAAGTTTCCAGATTTGTACCTTCCACTTTTGGGGGGACGCCTACTAATCTGATGTTAATGCATCAGGATCTACTCTGCAAATTCTCTGCTCTTGTATGTTGCAGTCACATTGTGTCTTTAAGGTGCATGACTTGTGACCGCAGTGGTTTGATTATTTCAGCATGTTCTTTCACTGTTGTTCATGCTGTGGCCACCCTAGTCATGCTTTTCTTCCTGTCAGTGCAAATTGAGTTGATATCCACTGTCAGTCTGTGTATTTTGCATTCTAGATTAGATCTGGTACCTTTAGTAGTCAGTAATAGTTCTGTCACTTGAAGGTTAAGTATCTCTTCCAGCTCCCTGACTTGGTCCTTGAACTCAGTTGGCATTGGGTCCCATCAGCTTGTCTTGTGGCCAAGCTCTTTTCCTCTATACACAATATGGATGTAGATTCAGTTTATATCCCATTTTGCTTCCACTCTTTTTCCTTATTCAGATTTTCTCATGCTTCAAGGCACCAGGCTAAATCTCAGTAAGTTCATGCCCTCTGTACCTAGAATGTTGAATGTCTTGATCAATATCAAATCGATCACTGTCCCTACTCCCAAAGGAGTCACTGTGCGCCTACCTTTTCTCAATGCAGTACCTGTGACAAGTGTTATTCCCAATAACTCATGGCTCCTCTTATTAGCATGTCTAGTGATAGTGGCAGGTGAAATGGGTCATGTCATGCAGAGCACCAGTTTATAGGGCCCTCTGCATGGTAGAACTGTCCATCACCCTTATGGGCCTCCCAGGCACTCATCTAGTCGCTAGGTCAACATCAGGGTGGTACAATCCTCTGCACCTCTTGCTCAAGGTCTGCCTTTGCCATCCCTTAGCGAGTGCATGCGGGCCAACTCAGATCTGGCAACCAATAGTTAAGCCAGAACTGTTGAATGCATGCTTCTCAGGTGAGGTTCCCAGCTACAGTTTTGATTTCAGTGGACGTGCAAGACAGTTCTTGCCTGCTGTGTTCCATCTTTTGTGCCACCTCCTTTATCCAGGTCAATGGCTTCTCTGCGTCATGCCAATTTACAGCTGCCCTTAGGCTACAAAGCCACCAGTGTGCACCCCAGCTCATTGGCACCACTACCCAGTCTCAGTGCCCAGGGAGACCCTGAATGATTGCTGGTTTCATGTTCACTCGTTGGAGACCGCTAGACTTGCATCATTTTCTCTTGGGGTTGTAGCTATGCCCATGAGTGAGAGATAGTTTGCTTAATAATTAGATTTTAACTAAAGGGCAGAAATGTGTGAGTGCAATCTGGCCTATGTTTGAAGTGTTTTGCTGTATGGGTATGGCTGAAGCTTGTGAAGATATGTCATAAACTAGCGTGTAACTGTGCCTCCTCAAGGCTATCGGAGAGATGTTTGAGGAAGGACGTGGGTGCGTAAGCCAATACCTGCTATCTATGTAGTGGTCTCCTTATATACAGTTTGAGCCAGTGCTTAAAATGGGCCGGTACTCTCCGGTACTGAGTACCAGCACTTTTTAATTTTGAGAGGGAGAGTACCGGCACATCTCAAGAAAAACGTAATACTTTTAATTGGAGCGTACCAGCACTTTTCAGAAACAAGCAGGTACTCTGGTACAGAGTACCTGCACTTCTATTTTTCCATTTAAAGCACTGGTTTGAGCCATATAGAAACTGCAGAGAGATGAAGGAGGTTACCGTTGGTAGGTGCAAGCTCAAGGATTCAGGAAGTTATGAGGGCTGAGAGTGCATCAACCAACCACAAAACAGCCTCAGTGCTAGGAAAAAATCCACATCAAATTTGCAGTACAATGGGACCTCCTGCACCAACACTACACTCTGCTTAAGTCAACACCTGTGAACAGGAACTTGAATAGGCTTTGTGGGGCTGGGGCCTTAATTAGAATCAGTGAAAATATCTGATGACGTAATATTTAATTGTTGCGTTCAGTTTCTGTTCAAATAGTGCTAGGTATTGTGTGTGGTTGGACTGGAAGCATTAAGAAAATAGGTGAAACACGACCCCATTTTCAAAAGTACATTACGTCTGTCACTTGATTTACATGCCATATATTTCCCAGAGTCAGATCGTGCAAAGCCTCTAACAGCCAGACCATCTTATATAAGCAGAAAAAGGTAGGCGTTCCCAGTTATTGCTTAATCTCAACTTTTCTCTCCTTTAGAACGTGCTTATGCAGTCGGCCGGAGGTCCTAACTTCCTCGGTAAGCCTTGGTGTGGAGGACGAAGCCAGGCACAAACATCTATTTACACAAGAACATGCTTGATTGAACCCCTGAGGCCAGGTTAGCTTTTGTGTATATGTTTTAAAAGGGTAGAATGAACACTATGATATATTCCCTTACAAGCAATTAAACCACAACACCTGATGTTAGCTCCGGATAAGCATGTTAGAATCAATCTCAGGTTATTCGTGTCTATATTTTAAAGGAACTCACTAAGGTCTGAGAGATGACAAAACAATCTGTGGCCATTACTTTGAGGTTTTGGCTTTCCAATTAGGGGCTAGGGCAGGGGTGGCTCCTCCTTTGCAATGGCGAAGGAGTGTCGCCCCCTGACTAAGCCAGGAGATGAAATATAAAACTATATTTAATTATTATTGTATATTTAATCTGCTAGCTCAGCCAGCAGTGTGTTAAGGGTGGGGCGGGCGGGGCTTTGGGTGGTAGGAGGGGGGTGGAGGGGAGAGTGCACTCAAGTGTGCATGTGTGTTTGACTGGCCTTTTGAGGCCGGCTACACACTTGTGCAATTAGGTTTCTCCAACCCTGCTGTATATACTGCTGGGCTGGAGAAACAGCACAGATCCCAGGCTTGTGCTATGTTTAGCATGCAAGCAGGGTCAGGATTGCTGGAAAGGCTGTGCTGGTGCCTAGAAGACCAGAGGAGCAACGTGGCAGGAGGCGGCGATGAAGGGAAAAAAGGTATTTTGTTTTTATTTATACACCCACACTCAACCCCAGTCATACTCCACCCCCCCCCCTTGAGATATGTGGCAGCTACCGCTGGGCTAGGACCCTCCTAAGTGTAACTTGAACAAAAAATGAAGGTTCCAGGGGATCGTGGTCCCTATAATTAACATCCAGTGGTTCCTCCCTGAAAAGATAACTCAATACGAGTGACAGAAAGACATAATCAATCAAAGAAGTACAACCCCCGTCCATTGTATGATGGAATATTGCCTGGCTCTTAATAAACAAATTTAAGCACGCCAATCACTTCATGTGAAGCAATGTAATTAGCAAGTTCCATTACTCTGCGATCACTGTGACTATCAGACAGGTTCCATTCATTTTACACTCTACCAAACAAAGATATGGTAGAGTCAGGAGTCCCTCATCACATTCTGGAGGGAGGCCCCATCATGTTGTGTTACGGAACTGGTGCCCAATGTCTACTTAAATAGTGGTGACTGATGATCTGCCCTTCCTGCCACTTTGTTGCGCTCCTCCTGCTTAACAGCCAAAGTGGATACCAATGTGACAAGCGATTTGAATGTAGGTAGCCTAGAAATATAAACTGTGGGTCACTGGCCACACTTCCCAGTTCATCCTGACACATCCTTCTACTGACAGATTCAGCCTCTCCAGGGATCCAGAGGCCTCCTGAATTTGTCCCTTATCACTTTAAGAAAATGGTGAAGCAAGTGGCAGAGGTGGTCATGACAGTGACTCAATGCATGCTATTGTATAGAACGTAACTTATTCAATCAGCTGACGACCCATACTTGCAATATCTTCAACACTGGTCTTATCGGCACAGATCCACCCTCTCCTAAATTTCAGCATGGCTTGCTCACCATCAGATCTGCAACAATGACCAAACAAGGAATCATCCTCAAGACTATTAAAATAATATTTATGTCTTATGTCATTGCCCACCCTGTGTTGTTCCTCTTTTCTGTACATGGTTCCCATTGAATGCGTTATGCCTCATATTAAGATTTATTTTAGTCAATGTAAAGGATCGTCACGATTGATTAGGAGTTTTGTCCCCAGATTTAGTGAGGCTACAGGCACACTAGCCCAAAAGTTAATTAAATGACACAATCACTTTTGCCATTAAGATTCCTATCCTGGAATATTAATGGATTAAACAATCATAGGAAGAAGTCCGCTATCGAAAAGAGGGTAATTGATCTTAATCACTCAGTTATATTTCTTCAAGAAACCCATATTCCATCTCATAAAGTTTCAGGTTTTCAAATGTTTAAAAGAATGGCTGATTTTAAAGTTCTTGCGGCAGCCTCAGCGGCTCATAGAGGGGTGGCAGTTTTTTTAGCTAAAACCCTGAATGCACAACCGCTGGATTTTCTCTCCGACCCTGAAGGGCGTTGGTGCTGGGTTCAGAGTACTATTGCAATGGAGAGACTCATTTTTGTTAGCTTTTATGCCCCTCTGGCGGATGATCCGGCCCCGTATATAGACTTGTTTCACTCCCTTCTCCAGTTGACAGGGAAAATTATTATTGGGGTGATTTCAACTTTCTTCAGGACCCAGCTCTAGACTCTACCGTAAAAGGTAAGAGACAGTATAAACCTAAAGTAGCCAAGATGTTTAGAGATTATGTTAAGGTGCTGGCATTATGTGATCCTTGGAGGACAAACACCGCCAACGTAAGGGAATATACCTGTATCTCTTCTCGATTTAAAAGCTCCTCGCGTATAGATTTATTTTTGATCTCTGAAACTCTGTGTTATCGATCTCAATACGTCCTGCATTCTGGTCTTTCAGATCATGCCCTTCTGCTGCTGGAAATTTCATTCCACTCTACAATTAAACCATCACAGATGAAAAAATGGATTTTCAATCTCCGCCTTTTGACGGAAGAAGGGTGGATACAAACTTCACAGGCTGAAATAAGGGAATTTTTTCAATGCAACCAGGGGTCGTCAACCCCAGCAATAGTCTGGGATGCATTTAAGGTTTACTTCAGGGGCCGGGTCATCGTTAAAGAGGTAGCTGATAGACGGGCTCAGAAACAACAAACTGCGGCACTGGAAGATGTAGTTCACAAGTGTCTAATCTCTTATTTGAAGCCCCCTTCGGATATTAATAGAAAGGCGTTCGAAGCTGCCAAGAAAGCGTTAGCGTGATTTTTTTTTTTTTTAAGTTGATATAGAATATGGATCTTATAAACAGAAAAGTTATGAAGAAAGCAATTTTACAGGAAAATTCTTGGCATGGCAAGATAGAGATCGTATCGCTGGCAATGTTATACACGCCTTAAGATGCCCGATCACTGGGGCCAGGTGCACTGAGCCTCAGGACCTTGATCAAATCATGCTGGAGCACTATAAACAGATCTATAGTGATGTTTCAGTTATAGATTCCAGGACCACCGAGATATTCCTGTCGGGCCTTAATATTCCCTCTCTTTCAGAGGAGGACCATAGGGGATTGTCTCAACCATTTACAAAGCCGGAACTTCTAGATGTAGTCAAGGATCTCCCCACAGGGAAAACCTGTGGCCCGGATGGCTTCACGGCTGAGTTCTATAAGACTTTCATAAATGTATTTGCTGAGGAGTTCTTAGCCCTCTTAAACGGTATATTACAAGGCGAGGAAATCCCCAGAACTTGGCACACAGGGAATGTGGTTAGCTTCCCTAAGAAAAATAAAGATAGGGAGGATCCAAATGCTTACCGTCCAATTTCATTGTTAAACACAGACTTTAAATTATGACAAAACTATTGGCTAATAGGCTTAATGGGGTAATCAATAAACTGGTGCATCCCGATCAAAATGGTTTTGTGGCTGGTCGACAACTGGCTACAAACACACACTATTTAGCAGAGGCTCTTGATTATTTTACAACTAATAAAATCCCTGCCATTATTCTTCTGCTGGACGCAGAGAAAGCCTTTGATTTGGTAGTCTGGGACACGCTTTATTTAATTTTATCCAGCTACAAGGTACCCACTCAAGTGATCTCTTTAATTCAAAGGCTGTACTCAAATGCTGAGGCTAATATTATTATAAACTCAAGGTCTGTGGGACAGCTTCAAATACAACGAGGGACTAGACAAGGGTGCCCACTATCCCCTATTTTATTTGCTCTTTTTATTGAACCACTTGCCATCAAAATTAGACAGAATACTCAGGTTCAGGCACCGCTAAAATCAATGGGAAAAATTAAACTTTATGCAGATGATATTATTTTGTTTTTGGACTCAAAATACTCCTCTCAGGAAGCGACCTTTAATATATTTAAAGAATTTCAGCAAATCGGTGGCTATAAGATTAATAGGACCAAGACCGACATCATTCTTTGTGGCACTACTCCTAATTGTCTTCTTCCTGAATTAAGAGGATGTGTAAACCTCAACCCAAAGAGATACTTGGGGGTTTTCTATTCGGCCAATATAAATGATCTTTATGAACTGCATTTCGCTCCTCTACTTCAGAAAACTCAGGCTTTACTCACTCGTTGGAGGCCTCTTCCTCTCTCGATATTAGGCCGCATTGCATTAATTAAAATGTCAATCTTATCACTTTTTAATTTCTTGTTTGCAGCCATTCTGTGTGTTTTAACACAACCCTTTTTAAAAAAACTGGAATCCCTATTTCGCTCCTTTATCTGGCAGAACCGAAAAGCTCGTGCTGCTTTGAGCATACTGTATGCCGATAAGGAGAAGGGCGAACTGGCCTTACCCAATTTCAAAGATTATTATTATGCTTTCTTTGCACACTATTATGCTAGCTTTAAGTTAGAATACTCCATGGGCTCCAAGTTTTTTATTGATTTTCAGGTACTAATATGCCAAGAGCATAATATTCGGAACCCAGCCCTTTTGACCAAATCGCCTAAAAAAGTTTGTTATCAAATTCTTAAATGGTTTCTTAACCCCTTCCCCGCCACGGACGTAATGGTTACGTCCATGGCAGCGCCCGTGTGGCGCCATGGACGTAACCATTACGTCCAGGGACTGGCAGTCGGGGGAAGCGCTAGCGCTTCCCCCGAGGGCCGCCCCCCAACACCCCCAGGCCAGGGCTGAAAGGGGAATCCCTTCCCCTTTCACGCCCACCCCCCCCCACCCCCCCCATGACGTCAGCGCGCGATCGCGCGCTGATTTCATGGAAAGGGGGAATGACGCGCTGGAAGCCATTTGCTTCCAGCGCGTCAAGGGAGAAGGTGAGTATTTCACCTTCCTGCGGGGTGGGGGTGCTCTCAGAGAGGCATCGAGGGAAAGGAAAGGGTTTTCCTTTCCCTCGATGTCTCTTTGAGCATTCCTGCTGCCCGATCGCGATGCGATCGGGCAGCAGGAATGCCCACTAGACACCAGGGATTTCTGTATGTGTGTGTGTGTGTGTGAATATTAGTGTAGGGGAGCGACCCCTTGGGCAAGGGTCGCTCCCCTTTGGGGGCACATGCATTTTACGTCGTTTCTGCCCCCCCTGGGGGCAGATTGGCCCTATTTTTAGGCCGATCTGCCCCCAAGGGGGGCAGAAAGCCACTAGACACCAGGGATTTTATTGTTGCTTTGTATTTTTTGTGTTGGGGGGCGGCCCCTTGGGCAAGGGTCGCTCCCCTTTGGGGGCACATGTATTTTACGTCGTTTCTGCCCCCTCTGGGGGCAGATTGGCCCTATTTTTAGGCCGATCTGCCCCCAAGGGGGGCAGAAAGCCACTAGACACCAGGGATTTTATTGTTGATTTGTATTTTTTGTGTTGGGGGGCGGCCCCTTGGGCAAGGGTCGCTCCCCTTTGGGGGCAAATTTATTTTACGTCGTTTCTGCCCCACCTGGGGGCAGATTGGCCCTATTTTTAGGCCGATCTGCCCCCAAGGGGGGCAGAAAGCCACTAGACACCAGGGATTTTATTGTTGATGTGTATTTTTTGTGTTGGGGGGCGGCCCCTTGGGCAAGGGTCGCCCCCAGGGGCCCTCATGTATTTTTGGGCAGTTCTGCCCCCCTTGGGGGCAGAGAGGCCTATTTTTTTTAGGTCTTTCTGCCCCCAAGGGGGGCAGAATCCCAATAGCGCCAGAAATAGTATGTATGTATGTGTGCTTTGTGTTGGGGGGTGGCCCCTTGGGCAAGGGTCGCTCCCCCCAGGGGCGCAATGTATTTATTGTCGTTTCTGCCCCCCTTGGGGGCAGATTGGCCCTATTTTTAGGCCGATCTGCCCCCAAGGGGGGCAGAAAGCCACTAGACACCAGGGATTTTATTGTTGATTTTTATTTTTTGTGTTGGGGGGTGGCCCCTTGGGCAAGGGTCGCCCCCAGGGGCCCACATGTATTTTTGGGCAGTTCTGCCCCCCTAGGGGGCAGATATGCCTATTTTTTAGGCCTTTCTGTCCCCAAGGGGGGCAGAATCCCCATAGCGCCAGGGATACTATGTATGTGTGTGTGTGCTTTGTATGGGGGTGTGGCACCTTGGGCAAGGGTCGCCCCCCCCAAAGGGTGCAATGTAATCTGGGCGATTTCTGCCCCCTCCCCTTGGGGGTAGATTGGCCTATTTTTTTTTAGGCCCATCTTCCCCCAAGCAGAGAAGACTAGACACGGGAAAATGAAAAAATGGTTAGTGGCGGAGTGTTTGTCAACTGCCGAAGTATTTACTTTTATGATAATAACAGTTTTTCTCCTTTTTGTTTTAGTTCAAAGCTTTTGCTGACTTTGCTGTGGCTTGTTGCAGTTTTGGCAGTAGTTGTCCTGTGGTTTGCGTAGTTGCATGTTTTAGGTAAGTAAATAAATTTACTCCAAGTGAGTATTGTTGCAATGCATGAATGACATGTTTGTAGGTGGTGTACTGAATGCAGGATTGTGTGTGAAATTGTCCTTAGAGTTATGCACAATGATTATTGTGTTGTCTTATGTCTAATTTGCTTTTTTTTTTCTCTTTTTAGTGGGATATCGTTGGTGATTGCTGTGGCTGTGCAGAGTAGTTGCTGGTGAGTCAAGCTTTTTCAGGCAAGTGAGCAGTATAGTTTTTGAGTTTATAATTCTTAGTGATAAACCTATACTTTGTTACTTATCTTACACAGTGCTGGTTGTTGGTGGTGTATTTGTCCAGTTAATTTTAGTAGGAAGGATCATGGCCAGCCGTAGGATGACCGCTCAGCAGGTTGTTAGTGTGCTTTTTGAGTCATCTTCTGACCATGAATATGAGACTGACTCTGCATCTGAGGCAGAGGAGGAAGTGCAGGATTCTGGAAGTGAATTTTCTGTCAGAGATGAATCATCTGATGATGAAGCCACTCTCAGTGCTGATGAAGGGCCTGTTTTAGAGGAGGACAGTGATGTGCCAATGGTGCAGGAGCCAGCGGCTGAAAGGCTTCCCATTGGAAGACCTGACGCATGGGTTGCACCAAACATGGAGCAGCCACAGTTGCCTGCGTTTACTGGTTTTCCAGGGTGTCGAGTTAATACGGAAAACTTTTTGCCCGTCAACTTTTTTGAGTTGTTTATGGACGATATATTTTTGGAAGAGATTGTTGAGCAGACTAATTTGTATGCAGAGCAGTTTTTGAGGGACAACGCTGCCAGACTTAGGCCACACTCTAGAGCTAGCCGGTGGATTCCCACAAATCTGGAAGAGTTGAAAAAGTTCTTGGGTTTAACTTTTTTGATGGGGCTGATAAGGAAGCCGTCGCTGTCTTCATATTGGTCTACTAGTCCCTTGATGGCAACTGCTATATTTCCTGCCATCATGAGTCGTAACCGGTATGAGCTTCTTCTTCGGATGTTGCATTTTGTAGATAATGCTTTAGCCTTGCCACGAGATCATCCTGATTCTGACCGTCTTTTTAAGATTAGACCTGTCCTTGATCATTTGGTAGATCGGTTTTCAGAGATCTATGTTCCAGGGAAAGAAATATCTGTAGATGAGTCTTTGGTCCTGTTCAAGGGTCGTTTGGTTTTTAGGCAGTACATTCCTAGCAAGAGGGCACGGTATGGAATTAAATTGTATATGCTGTCAGAAAGTAGTACAGGATATGTTTATAATTTCCGGGTCTACACTGGTAGGGATTCCAATATTGACCCCCCTGGTTGTCCTCCCACTTTTGGAGTTAGTGAGAAAATTGTGTGGGAACTTGGTAGACGACTGTTTAACAAAGGTCACCATTTATATGTAGATAACTTCTACACTGGAGTTCGGTTGTTCAAGGAGTTGTTCAGAGTGGACACTGTTGCTTGTGGCACAATCCGCTCTAATCGGAAAGGCTATCCAAAAGAGCTTGTCTGTAAAAAACTTGAGAAGGGACAGTGCAGTGCCTTGCGGAATGATGAGCTGCTAGCTCTGAAATTTGTAGACAAGAGGGATGTATACATGCTAAGCACCATCCATGATGAGAGTACTTCACCTGTGGCTGTTTGGGGTCAGGTTGCCGAAGTGCGCAAACCTGTGTGCATCTTAGACTATAATAAGCACATGGGTGGTGTTGATAGAGTAGATCAGAGGTTAGAACCTTACACTGCTGCTCGTAAGTCTTATGTGTGGTATAAGAAATTAGCGCTTCACTTGTTCCACTTGGCAACTTTTAATGCTTTTGTTGTGTTTAAGGATAGTTCTCCAGAGTCAAGGATGACATTTGTGAAATTTCAGGAGTCTCTCATAGCTAGCCTTGTTGTGCTGGAACAGGCAAGAGTTCCTAGAGAAGCAGTGGTGGAGGATGTGGCTAGATTGAAAGATCGTCACTTTGCTGAGCACATTCCTCCCACGGCCAAAAAAAACTTTCCTGCTAAGAGATGTAGAGTCTGTGCTCGAAGAGGTATCAGGAAGGAGACTAGGATGTACTGCCCTGATTGTCCTTCAAAGCCTGGACTGTGTGTGGGTGGCTGTTTCAGGAGCTACCACACACAGAAGAATTATTGGGAAATTCCGTGAGCGTAAACTGGTGTTTTATATTTTTATATGTTCGGTTTCACGGTTGGCATTAGTCATGTATTCAGTTAGAGCTTTTGTGTTTGTAGTTTTGTACTAATTTATGATTAGTGGTTTCTTTGTTGTTTAAAAACAAAAAAAAGGGGATGGCATGTGTAGAGTGGCGCTTGGCTGGCGGCGTGGGTGTGGTGGCGCTTGGCTGGCGGTGTGTGTGGGGTGGCGCTTGGCTGGCGGTGTGTGTGGGGTGGCGCTGGGCTGGCGGTGTGTGTGGGGTGGCGCTGGGCTGGCGGTGTGTGTGGGGTGGCGCTTGGCTGGTGGTGTGGGTGGGGTGGCGCTTGGCTGGTGGTGTGGCGCTTGGCTGGCAGTGCCGGCCAAACGCCAGTCCACACACTCATCAGCTGGTGTGATTGCTGTATCAGGCATGTGAGCGTATGAAAGTGATGGGCCCTTGACTGGCGCTGTCTGTGGATGCGAGTCTTGTAATGTGCTGGGCCCGTGGCTGGCGGCGTGAATGGTCTAGTGCATGTCATGTATGAAAGGTGTGTGAATGGACTGTAAAGCGGTTGGTGCCTTGTCGTGGCTTTACAGCTCACGAGCTGTGAGTCATTGGTTCAGTTTTTTGGCCTTTCAGTTATTACCAGTGCATTTCACTTTTGTGAAATCTCTTGTTAATAAAATTTGATCTACTGAACCATCACTCACCCTCGTGCCAAATCCAACCAGTATGTGTGGTACAAATGACAAAACCTGCTCCGCTGAAACTAGGCGTCGCAGCACACTTGAGACACGCTAGGTGCCTCAGGTGGGACCCCGATGATGAAGCATGCCACCAACTTGGTTGGTGGGTGAGGGGTCTTCTTCACATAACCTAAGTGTGTTTCTTTTCACAATTTTAGTGTTTGGCACATCACGGACGTATGTGCACACATCAAAGTGATATATTCCAAAAATACCTGTGTTTGGGGGGGAGGGCCCACCTATGTTTTTGGTCCTGGGTGCGGCCGTCATGTAGGGAAACCTACAAAACCCAGAAACTTTTTAAAACTAGGCACCCCAAGGAGTCTAGGGAGGTGTGGCTTGTGTGGCTCCCCCAACATTTTCTTACCCAGACTCCTCTGTAAACCTCACAATTTGCATAAAAAAGCATATTTTCCTGATTTTTCTTAGTAGGATCACCGCTCCAGCACAAAATTCCTACTCCCCAGTTTTCCCCTCAGTCTCCCAAGTAAAATGACACCTCACTTATGTGGGTCCCCAAAGCAGAGTCCGTCTAAAGATGTATAAAAGAATATGCCCTTATAAACTTGCTGTGCTATCCCTTCTATCCCTTCAGGTTTTGGGCCTTATTATGTTGCAGGCACCTGGGCCACCCACACAATCCGCAGGTAGGCACTGTTTTCTCCCAAAATTGTGGATGTGTCCACGTTGCGCTTTGGGGTGTTTCCTGTCGCAGGCGCTAGGCCTACCCACGCAAGTGAGGTATCATTTTTATCGGGAGACTTGGGGGAACGCTGGGTGGAAGGAAATTTGTAGCTCCTCTCAGATTCCAGAACTTTCTGCCACAGAAATGTGAGGAACATGTGTTTTTTTAGCCAAATTTTGAGGTTTGCAAAGGATTCTGGGTAACAGAACCTGGTCCGAGCCCCGCAAGTCACCCCTCCTTGGATCCCCCTAGGTCTCTAGTTTTCAGAAATGCACAGGTTTGGTAGGTTTCCCTAGGTGGCGGCTGAGCTAGAGGCCAAAATCTACAGGTAGTCACTTTGCTAAAAACAGCTCTGTTTTCTGTGATATGTCCACGTTGTGTTTTGGGGCATATCCTGTCGCGGGAGCTAGGCCTACCCACACAAGTGAGGTATCATTTTTATCGGGAGACGTGGGGGAACACTGGGTGGATGGAAATTTGTGGCTCCTCTCAGATTCCAGAACTTTCTGTCACAGAAATGTGAGGAACATGTGTTTTTTTAGCCAAATTTTGAGGTTTGCAAAGGATTCTGGGTAACAGAACCTGGTCCGAGCCCCGCAAGTCACCCCTCCTTGGATCTCCCTAGGTCTCTAGTTTTCAGAAATGCACAGGTTTGGTAGGTTTCCCTAGGTGGCGGCTGAGCTAGAGGCCAAAATCTACAGGTAGTCACTTTGCTAAAAACAGCTCTGTTTTCTGTGATATGTCCACGTTGTGTTTTGGGGCATATCCTGTCGCGGGCGCTAGGCCTACCCACACAAGTGAGGTATCATTTTTATCGGGAGACGTGGGGGAACGCTGGGTGGAAGGAAATTTGTAGCTCCTCTCAGATTCCAGAACTTTCTGCCACAGAAATGTGAGGAACATGTGTTATTTTAGCCAAATTTTGAGGTTTGCAAAGGATTCTGGGTAACAGAACCTGGTCCGAGCCCCGCAAGTCACCCCTCCTTGGATTCCCCTAGGTCTCTAGTTTTCAGAAATGCACTGGTTTGGTAGGTTTCCCTAGGTGCCGGCTGAGCTAGAGGCCAAAATCTACAGGTAGGCACTTCGCAAAAAACACCTCTGTTTTTTTCCAAAATTTAGGATGTGTCCACGTTGTGCTTTGGGGTGTTTCCTGTCGCCGGCGCTAGGCCTACCCACGCAAGTGAGGTATCATTTTTATCGGGAGACTTGGGGGAACGCTGGGTGGAAGGAAATTTGTAGCTCCTCTCAGATTCCAGAACTTTCTGCCACAGAAATGTGAGGGACATGTGTTTTTTTAGCCAAATTTTGAGGTTTGCAAAGGATTCTGGGTAACAGAACCTGGTCCGAGCCCCGCAAGTCACCCCTCCTTGGATCCCCCTAGGTCTCTAGTTTAGAGAAATGCACAGGTTTGGTAGGTTTCCCTAGGTGGCGGCTGAGCTAGAGGCCAAAATCTACAGGTAGTCACTTTGCTAAAAACAGCTCTGTTTTCTGTGATATGTCCACGTTGTGTTTTGGGGCATATCCTGTCACGGGCGCTAGGCCTACCCACACAAGTGAGGTATCATTTTTATCGGGAGACGTGGGGGAACGCTGGGTGGAAGGAAATTTGTAGCTCCTCTCAGATTCCAGAACTTTCTGCCACAGAAATGTGAGGAACATGTGTTTTTTTAGCCAAATTTTGAGGTTTGCAAAGGATTCTGGGTAACAGAACCTGGTCCGAGCCCCGCAAGTCACCCCTCCTTGGATTCCCCTAGGTCTCTAGTTTTCAGAAATACACAGGTTTGGTAGGTTTCCCTAGGTGCCGGCTGAGCTAGAGGCCAAAATCTACAGGTAGGCACTTCGCAAAAAACACCTCTGTTTTTTTCCAAAATTTAGGATGTGTCCACGTTGCGCTTTGGGGTGTTTCCTGTCGCCGGCGCTAGGCCTACCCACGCAAGTGAGGTATCATTTTTATCGGGAGACTTGGGGGAACACTGGATGGAAGGAAATTTGTAGCTCCTCTCAGATTCCAGAACTTTCTGCCACAGAAATGTGAGGAACATGTGTTTTTTTAGCCAAATTTTGAGGTTTGCAAAGGATTCTGGGTAACAGAACCTCGTCCGAGCCACACAAGTCACCCCTCCTTGGATTCCCCTAGGTCTCTAGTTTTCATAAATGCATAGGTTTGGTAGGTTTCCCTATGTGGCGGCTGAGCTAGAGGCCAAAATCTACAGGTAGTCACTTTGCTAAAAACAGCTCTGTTTTCTGTGATATGTCCACGTTGTGTTTTGGGGCATATCCTGTCGCGGGCGCTAGGCCTACCCACACAAGTGAGGTATCATTTTTATCGGGAGACGTGGGGGAACGCTGGGTGGAAGGAAATTTGTGGCTCCTCTCAGATTCCAGAACTTTCTGCCACAGAAATGTGAGGGACATGTGTTTTTTTAGCCAAATTTTGAGGTTTGCAAAGGATTCTGGGTAACAGAACCTGGTCCGAGCCCCGCAAGTCACCCCTCCTTGGATCCCCCTAGGTCTCTAGTTTTCAGAAATGCACAGGTTTGGTAGGTTTCCCTAGGTGGCGGCTGAGCTAGAGGCCAAAATCTACAGGTAGTCACTTTGCTAAAAACAGCTCTGTTTTCTGTGATATGTCCACGTTGTGTTTTGGGGCATATCCTGTCGCGGGCGCTAGGCCTACCCACACAAGTGAGGTATCATTTTTATCGGGATACGTGGGGGAACGCTAGGTGGAAGGAAATTTGTGGCTCCTCTCAGATTCCAGAACTTTCTGCCACAGAAATGTGAGGAACATGTGTTTTTTTAGCCAAATTTTGAGGTTTGCAAAGGATTCTGGGTAACCGAACCTGGTCCGAGCCACACAAGTCACCCCTCCTTGGATTCCCCTAGGTCTCTAGTTTTCAGAAATGCACAGGTTTGGTAGGTTTCCCTAGGTGGCGGCTGAGCTAGAGGCCAAAATCTACAGGTAGTCACTATGCTAAAAACAGCTCTGTTTTCTGTGATGTGTCCAGGTTGTGTTTTGGGGCATATCATGTCGCGGGCGCTAGGCCTACCCACACAAGTGAGGTATCATTTTTATCGGGAGACGTGGGGGAATGCTGGGTGGAAGGAAATTTGTCGCTCCTCTCAGATTCCAGAACTTTCTGCCACAGAAATGTGAGGAACATGTGTTTTTTTAGCCAAATTTTGAGGTTTGCAAAGGATTCTGGGTAACAGAACCTGGTCCGAGCCACACAAGTCACCCCTCCTTGGATTCCCCTAGGTCTCTAGTTGTCAGAAATGCACAGGTTTGGTAGGTTTCCCTAGGTGCCGGCTGAGCTAGAGGCCAAAATCTACAGGTAGTCACTTTGCTAAAAACAGCTCTGTTTTCTGTGATGTGTCCACGTTGTGTTTTGGGGCATATCCTGTCGCGGGCGCTAGGCCTACCCAAACAAGTGAGGTATCATTTTTATCGGGAGACTTGGGGGAACATAGAATAGCAAAACAAGTGTTATTGCCCCTTGTCTTTCTCTACATTTATTCCTTCCAAATATAGGGATGTGTGTAAAAAAGACATCTATTTGAGAAATTCCATGTAATTCACGTGCTACTATGGTCACCCCGGAATTCAGAGATGTGCAAATAACCACTGCTCCTCAACACCTTATCTTGTGCCCTTTTTGGAAATGCAAAGGTTTTCTTGATAGCTATTTTTTACTCCTTATATTTCAGCAAATGAATTACTGTATACCCGGTATAGAATGAAAACGCACTGCAGGGTGCAGCTCATTTATTGGCTCTGGGTTCCTCGGGTTCTTGATGAACCTACAAACCCTATATATCCCCGCAACCAGAGGAGTCCAGCAGACGTAACGGTATATTGCTTTCGATAATCTGACATTGCAGGGAAAAGTTACAGAGTAAAAAGTAGAGAAAAATTGATGTTTTTTTCACCTCAATTTCAATATTTTTCTTTTTCAGCTGTTATTTTCTGTAGGAAACCCTTGTAGGATCTACACAAATGACCCCTTGCTGAATTCAGAATTTTGTCTACTTTTCAGAAATGTTTAGGTTTCTGGGATCCAGCATTGGTTTCATGACCATTCCGGTCACTGACTGGAAGGAGGCTGAAAGCACAAAAAATTGCACAAATGGGGTATGCCCCAGTAAAATGCCAAAATTGTGTTGAAAAATTGGGTTTTCGGATTCAAGTCTGCCTGTTCCTGAAAGCTGGGAAGCTGCTGAGTTTAGCACCGCAAACCCTTTGTTGATGCCATTTTCAGGGGAAAAACCACAAGCCTTCTTCTGCAGCCCCTTTTTCCAATTTTTTTGAAAAAACCGAAATTTTCACTGTATTTTGGCCAATTTCTTGGCCTCCTTCAGGGGAACCCACAAAGTCTGGGTACCTTTAGAATCGCTAGGATGTTGGAAAAAAAGGACGCAAATTTGGCTTGGTTAGCTTATGTGGACAAAAAGTTATGAGGGCCTAAGCGCGAACTGCCCCAAATAGGCAAAAAAAGGCCTGGCACAGGAGGGGGAAAAGGCCTGGCAGCGAAGTGGTTAAGAGAAGAGTGGATTTCGCTAGAAAATATTCAATTCCCTCTGTACATTTTCACACCCCACTCTCACAGATTTCTCTAGGTTCAGGGACACAGCTTAACGAAATCACTGTGAAAAGGTGGGAGCGCGCTGGATATAGTAAAATTGGAGATTTTTGGGTTGAGGGTAACTGGGAAGCCCCATGGAAAATCATGATTACAGTTAATAATGATCTTTTGCTGGTCAGATCCTACAATATATTGCTGAGGGTTTTTAAAGACTTAGATACTAATTCTATCATTAATACCCAATCACTGGTATCAGAATTAGTTACTTCTTTGCGGGTAGGGAATGCAGGGGCATGGAGAAGGCTCTTGGCAGAAAGGTTTAAAGTGGATTTGGGGATAAGAGCTCAGAAGAAATGGGTTAGCCAGGAGGGCATGATGCTCTCAAGTGAATACTGGGAGACTATTAACCGCCTAAATTTCTCTGCGCTACGAGAGGCTAATTGGCACAGAATTATATTTTTTAGCAAATGGCTGCTGTATCGAACCCCGCAAGCACTATCCCGTAAGGGGATCGGCCACCCAAATATGTGTTTTCGGTGCAAGGAAATAGGGGCAGCTGGCTGCATACATACGATAGCGACATGTAAATGTATACAGAAATACTGGGAAGAGGTCTTTGCAACGTTAACATCCATTGTGTTGGTACCCATATCTCCGAGTATTCGCCTGCTGAGTCTGGGCTATGATCCCGAGGCAAGACTCTCCCCTCGGCTGGAGAAGCTCGTATGTATAGCCACGGCGGTGGCTAGGTCATTGTTGCTGAGAAACTGGCGGTCTGAATTATCTCCTACTAGTCAAGGATGGTACAATAAAATGATTCAAGTTAGACTTCAGGAGATGAGATATGCTAGGAGAATAGGCAATGTCAAAAAGTTCTCTCTAATCTGGGGAAATTATTTCTTGGATAAGCCTGATTGATTCCTTTTTTTTATTTTTATTTTTTATTTATTTTTATTTTCGTTTTATTCTCTGAAAGTGACAATGTATCCTATTGTGCACTGATGTAAAAAATAATTAAAATAATAAAATAAAAAAAAGAATGCGTTATGCCTCACCCATCTGAAAGGTCATCCTATTGCTTGTCATTTCAAATGGTGGAGCAGGAAACCTTCGGGGAGTGGGATGTTGTGTGAGATAACTCAGCCATGACAAACCTCTTGTCAAATGGGCACTGCTTTGATTGCATTGGTGGGCACCAGCACTTATTTTGGGGGACCTTCATGTATTTTTCCACATCGCATATTTACCTAGCAGAATAACGGGAAATTACACATATAGGAAAAATGGAAGAAGTGAAAGACTCCAAAACCATCACAGAGGAAGAAAGCAGGTGCCTTCAAGAGTGGGATAAAGGGGGAGTGTCTAGTAGTTAATTAAAGAAGCGCAAGGTATTTTAAGACTATTAGACGTGGTATTCGGAGCGCCAAGTGTTTCTGGGCTGAGCTTCGGGCACCAGCACTCTTTCTTTTTATAAACTAAGCACTGAAAATGAGGTACTATCATTTTCAGCAAAGTACCCAAGAGAATGGCTCTAATTACTGTTATGATGTAGAAAAATGTCAGTGGTTCAGCAACTTTGGATTTTCTGTGTAACAGCATGCTATTATCCGCATATTTTCATGGGTGTTTTTGATTGGACTGTTGTGTTCATATGCAATGTCTGACATTGACCCTTTATTCTTGTGCACTACATTAGTAGAGCAAGGACCATAACACATAAACAGTTTTGTGTCGGTCGTATTTGCATTTCTCAATGGCATTGACTATATCGGTTACACAGATCTTTTTCAGCGATGTTTGAATTTGGCAGTAGTAAAGCAGCCCGTGGTATGATAATTTTTGTGCAAATATTATTTATTGCAGATATCACTAATAATTATACAAAATACATTGTAGGCTCTGATTACAAATTGCGCTGTACTGGAATAATGGTAAAATCGAGGACAATGTGGAAATGTAACACCAGTATTGCGCAATTACGAGGTTAACCCTTCGGTTTGGAGTATTACCATACAGGACCAATAGTCCTGGAATTCCCAATCCCATATGGTTTTAGCACATACATATACCACCTGCGAAGGGAGGTGGGGAAGGAAGGGAAAGCTCTTTTTCTACCATGGGGGTATACTATGCTCATGCAATTTTTCCGGACAGAATAATTGACTTGAACAAGTGGGCGGGGTTCTCCCACACCCAGTGAAACGTGTGGAAAAACCAATCCACTTGGAGTAAAGTGGAGCTGAATTCCACGAGGCAATTCAGTTCCGACCGACTCGCAGCTCGCCTCCGTGTAGTGCAATATGGCGCTTTCATCATCGGCTGTCCCTTTTTGTTGGTGACAAGTTAAAATACAGTGAGCAGATTTTACCACTGACAAGTTCAAATACCACAGACGCAACCTTGTTTCGCGAGTCTTTCATGCTGCCCGTGCTGATATCACAGACATCGCAAATGTTCTCACCCCCCAATTACCGCACTCTCCAAACAACTGCTGAAAAAAGGAACTTGTTTCTGCCCCTTTCTTTAGCACGTTCAAACGCAATGTGCTGGAGCAATTAAGGAATTGCACACCCTTCTGTTGGAAACCCGAGCTCTGAGCTCGGGGTGAAAGCTGTAAAACTATAGGCTGCGGATTATTTTTAGCGCGTCTTCTTCGTGTCTGCGGGTCCTCCCAGTTGGGATATGCCTGGGACCGCTTCAGCCTGTCAGCTCGCCTGTCAAACCTCACTGGCGTCATCCGCTTCCAAGAAGTTCACTCTTAAGTATCGTCCTATTAATATATCGCGCTATTTGGAATTGGGTAATAATAATAACAATAAAAATGTGCCACCGATGTGCACTTATTAGGAGCCAAGGGCGACTGAAAAAAATGTTCTGTATTTTACCTTGGTTTGCTCGCTTGGAGTCAAGATACATATCAGGGATACTCCTAAGGGCTGGAAATAAACCTTGGGGCAAAATTCATCAAACATTGTGGAACGCAATGCAGGGAGGAATATGGGGGGACACGTGCAGTACTGGAATTAACATAGGTCGCAGGCCAATGATGTCATCGGCTGTGATCACACGTCATGATAACACAATGATCTGTGGTGAGCTACGTCGCGAAGGTGACCAAATGGTGTTTAGCACAAGTGTACTCGAGGAACATCGTGACTACACGTGTTTTTGTGCAGACTATCTTTTAGGCCTCAGTTGGCTAATATATGTAATCTCTTGGAAAATTACAAGCGGAAATCATGAGCTTTTCCGTTTTACCTTTTCTTCACCTGTTTCATTGGGCGCTAGGATTTCAGGCAAAGGGATGTCACGTCAGGTATTATGATCCAGTAAACAACGGGGCTTATTTACAAGCCCCATGAGCCGCCGGTGCGTCACTTTTTCTATAGTAAAATGTGACGCACCGGCGGCGCAAGAGGCTCGCAAATAAGCTCTAAAGTTTGCAAAGAACAGAGGGAATCTATTATGGATGAGTTTGCCTGCCGGGGGTGAACATTCACTGGGGCGTTAATAGGATGGCCACTCATGATCCAGAGGAAACTATGGGGTTCAGGCTGTAAGGTAGGTCAATTAACGTTTCTCTAAGACAACTTTATTCGGAAATGGGACTCAAAAGCAAGACAATGGATAGAATGCGTTAAATAATCTCAGCCACTGGCAAAACTTTTTGTCTGCATCGCAATCCATTGTTTTTCACTCTCCATGCCACCTCTATTTAGACCAAGACATATTCAAATCAGTCTTGACCCTGATCCACTGGAAACAGTCCAGCCCAAACCGCCAGGCACGTTTCCCCCTCAACCAGAACACCAGCAACCCAAGACTTGTATCACCCTTCTTAGGGTTCATCAGCCAGGTATAGCTTGGTTCCAGTGGCTCAGTGAGCACAGAGCAAACCTGTCACTTTAGGGCATCAAAAACAAGGTAAGCAATGGGATGCTTGAATTTATCTCAGCTGCTGGCCATCACTCAAGCACTCGCTAATACATTGATTTTCAATTGCCAGGGAACCCTATTGACGTCCTCTGGGGCAATGGAGAACGCACTCCACCAATTAGGGGCGGTACGGCAATTAGGAAGCCCCGTAGATCCATACTACTCTCATGCTCACCCGGCTCTTTGATCCAGACAGGGGACAAGAAGGGGTCACAGAGGTAGCACAATGTGTTTTCAGCTGGCCTCCTCTTGGGGGTGGGAGTCGGAAACAGGTGCTGCGATAACCACCTCACTGCAGGTCCTGTTGCAGGAGCTGTGTTTTTTAAGGCAGTGCCATGTTTGGCTTTACCTATTTGCTTTTGCACAACAGGACCCAAACCACTGGAGAGCACCGGTGCACTGATGCAAATTTGCATCCACCCATAACCTATACTGCCTAGGATCTGATTGCTGCATTGTAATTGGCAGGCTTAGCTCCTCCGCTTACCAGTTCATTAAGCAACTTTGCAAACTGACTTCAAGTCAGACGCAGAATTATCCGGTGTATTGACCGCCTCATTCTCTTTAGATCCTTGACCCTCTCCTTGGCCCTTATACTGCAGTGTGGTTGTAACTCAGTGAGCATAGGCCCTTCTTTATCAGTGGAAGGGGCATGCACACCACTCACTGCAGCAGAGGCCACCAGAGCAGACCCCTTTGCTTTGTTGCCTGTTGGGATTCCCATTAAAGAGTGATTAATCTCCTCCAGTATTCTCAACATGTATGTGTTCTCATTGTCCTTGTTACCACAAACCTTCATTTGTCCCCCATCATGGAAGCCACATGACTTCATCACCTCTGAGGTGCTCTGAGGTTGCTCCCCCTTCATGCAGAGTAACTTCTGTTCCACCTACAAGCTCCCCTCTGCCACCATCGGAATCTCTATTGTCCCTTCTGGGGCTAAGGACCCCCTAGCCTAGCCACCGGACCTCCCACTGAATCAATTTTTCTACACCTCTTCCTAGCTGGGAGGAAAGCTTCATGGGGGAACTCCTGCCCACAGCAAGTTCAAATATTCCTGGATCCTGGTCAGAATCTGGGTTGCCAGAAGACTCCCCATTTTCCCCAGCTTGGAAAGTACCAGTTTTAAAATCTGGGTCAACTCAGGATATCTGTCCATCCTTTTTTCATCTACCTGCCCAGAAGCCACCATGGCTTCACAAAGAAAAGACTGACTTGGCAAAACAGACAATTTTGATAGAAAATAAATTAAGCCTGGCTGCTGTCTAGCGATCCTAAAGGATGTGACATAATGGCCAGAGCTGCCAACTTTGGAACTTGGGGAACCAAGTTTGAGGCTCGGAATCTCATTACCTCCCAGTTCTACTCTAGTCCAGGAGCCCTCATGCAGTTGGACTACCAGCTTCAAAAGAACCCCTGGACACTTCCATTTAGCCATCTTTTGCCATAGGAGAGATCTATTTCTGGTGTCAAAAGACATGGCTGCTTTCTTTTGAGGGCATAATCTTCCACCAGCAGCTTCAATATCACACAATTGTCCATAGTTGAATATCCTTTCCATATGGATCAAAGGGCGAATTATAGCTAGGTGTACCCTTTCACCCCCTTACCATTCAGACTCTTCAACCATGTACCTTCAACCCTCTACCCCTCATCTTTGGCTTTATACAAATCTGAGATGTAGCTGGCTCAGGCTTCCTTGGAAATTGAAATAGATGTAATATGTGTAGCTAGCCCGAGAATGCTGTTTGACATCTTCCAAAAGCTTTTTAGGTTGCCAGTGGGCAGGGAAAGGATTGCCTTTGTCCATAGGTTGTCTCTTTCCCTCCACTTGATTTGCCACATATCTATCCTTAAGGCTTTCCCATGCTGTATACCAAACTAGCCCTTTGGCCCCCCAACGCTGTACGTCTCTGGTATTTTCTTGTTAAGCGTTGATTTGGTCTGTGATTTTTGAAAACTCAGAGGGTCTTGGAGTTGGCTCTGTAGCGTCCTGTCTAGCACAGGAGCATGCTCACAGAGCCACTCACGGACCACTGCAGCAGACGCCTTTATTCCTAGACACGCAATCACACACTGCACTCAGATGACATCATAACCATTAATCACCACACCTTAACATCTCCCAACGAGTTACACAAGTCTCTTTTGAGTCTGCCTAGAACTGCGAGGATCCTAGCGCACAAAATCTCATGACACTACAGGGTCAACATCCAGTGATTCTGGGCAAATCACTTAGGGCCTCATTATGACCCTGGCTGGCGGCGGAGGCCGCCCGCCAGGATCCCGCCCTCCAAATTACCGCGCCGCGGTCAAAAGACCGCGGCGGGTATTACGAGTTTTCCCCTGGGCTGGCGGGCGGTTCCAGTTAAACCGCCCGCCAGCCCAGGGGAAAACGACCTTCCCACGAGGATGCCGGCTCGTAATCGAGCCGGCGGAGTGGGAAGGTGCGACGGGTGCTACTGCACCCGTCGCGTATTTCACTGTCTGCAAGGCAGACAGTGAAATACATTTTGGGGCCCTCTTACGGGGGCCCCTGCCGTGCCCATGCCATTGGCATGGGCACGGCAGGGGCCCCCAGGGGCCCCGCGACCCCCCCTACCGCCATCCTGTTCATGGCGGCTTTCCCGCCATGAACTGGATGGCGGTAGGGGGGGTCAGAATCCTCATGGCTGCGGAGCGCGCTCCGCAGCCATGGAGGATTCCAATGAGCAGCGGAAAGTCAGCGGGAGACCGCTGACTTTCCGCTTCTGACCGCGGCTGAACCGCCGCGGTCAGAATGCTCATTGGAGCACCGCCAGCCTGTCGGCGGTGCTCCCGTGGTCGGTGGCCCTGGCGGCCACCGGCCGCCAGGGTCAGAATGACCCTCTTAATCTCCTTTTGCCTACAAAATAATGAATAGGTCCTTGTGTAATATAACTGGTGCTCATGTAAAGCACTCAAATACCTTTAGGTTGTGTCCACACTATCTAAAAACTACAAACAAAACCTCCATTAACCCATCTTACAGCATCACCCTGCATGAGATCGGCAGGGAATGATTTCTCCACCACCTTCCCCTCCTCTTCACCACAGAAATTCAGGCTGTTGACTAACAGGCCCCATAGTAATATGATTATTGTGACACCCATTTCTGGCTGACCGCCCCCCCAGAAGTACTTGTGAGAGGTAACCAGTGGGACACACGTTACACTTGGGTTACTTTATTCGCTTGGGCTTAGAGAACTCTGGGACTCTTCAACTGCTGCCTCCTTTCCATCAAAAATCGACCTAAAAAAATTACATTGGCAAATTGTAGACTCTGAAGATCTGGGGGTTGCACTTCACTCCACACTATCATGTGAATTTGCCAACCTAAAAGAGACGTGCAAATACAAGCCTTCTGGGACATAATCACAGTGCCTAGAGAAAGGAAATTGTACTTCCAGTTCCGCATAGGCACCTTGCCACTAAGATCACTTACCAGTCGCTGGTCATATGAAGAAACAACCATCTGCCCAGCTTGCAAAGCACCTATTGAAAACCACCCTCATGTTTGATTTGTCTGCACTGCATACACTGCCTCTCGTAGGAAATGGTTGGCCCGGCTTGTGGACTGCTGGGAGTCCCAGGTCCGACACAGCCCTTCAAATTCTCAGATCAGACACTCGCTCAACGTCAGTGATTGCTGTTGCCAAGTTCCTTGGGGCTAGGTGGATTGTTAGAGGAAGACCTTTATCTGTATAATGGTTTTAGTAAGAATGTATCAATTTACTCTGGGAGTGCACTTAATTTTATTATTTTTATTTAGTTATATGTACTGTACATGTTTTATATAACCTTGTGTATTTATTTCTTGCTGCTTTGTACTTGTATGGCCCCTGTGGCCCAAATAAAGTTCTCTTGACGGACTGAGACTTTACGCTACCTGTTTTACCCTTTCCTATCTTCTGGGGCAAAGAGTTGCAAAAGAAGGGGAGGGGCACGGTGTCCATGAGGGCCCCAGGTATAGCACTGTGCTGCCCTGTTTGAGTGAGTGTGTGTCTATATAATGCACCATTTGAAAATAGGGAATAACAAAAATAAAAATGTGCCATGTTCTGTATTTTGCCAAGGTTTGCTCGCGTGGAGTCATGATGCATGCCTGTGATACTCCTAAGGGCTGGTGTGGAGCACAATGCGGCGTGAAAATCTTTAATTTTCCAATATTGGGGAAACAAAGTGCATCCCTTTCTTTAGTATAGGTCACAGGCCAATGATGTCATTATCCATGCACATTCCAGGAGGTGTTAGAGCAATGATATATGGTAAGCTACATGGAAAAAGTGACTAAATGGTGTCTTGAACAAGTGTTGTACTTGACGAACATCAGTGACTACAAATGCATGCAGCCATCTGCCCCAGCGTTCCACAGTACCAGTGTGGCCAGCATTCACACAGCCCGCATCCGCCTGCTCCCTCCTCCTTTTTCATGCCAGCTTTTATAGTGCAACGTGTGACAGGCACCGTCCACACTTACCCACTGGCCGCAGTCTAAATGTATTAAAACCTGGATTTAGCTGCAACATGGCACTGGCTCCTTTCTACCACTTGAATTTGATTGAACAGCCCACTATTCTCTGTGCTGTCTTTATGTAGCACCTGAATCCACTTATCGATTTCCCTTCTGTATACAAGACTGCCCCTCCTGGAACCAGTTCACCTCTAGGGTGGCAAAGAAGGGGTGGATCGCAGCTAAGTCAGCACACTGGAAACTGTGAGTATTGTTGGTCACTGCCCCCATGATACTTTTGCATTTAAAGAGTCCTTAAGGTCTAACTTGACCACTGCTACAGCTACTTTCCCCCATAACTAGTAGATAAGATTTTAGGTTTTCGGTCTTGAAGAATTGCCCTGATCAATAATGACAGTTGGAGAAAGAAACATGTCAACCCTTATGCATACTATTTTATGAGCTGTATGGAATCATTACCTCCACTTTCAGCCACCCACTAATTTTAATCATAACAATAGAACCCACCCATTAAATTTAATTGGGTATCTCTTAGCTATTTTTAATCCACAATCCACATTACATGAATCTACACATAGAGCACCTCTAGCCTACACTTCACAGTGGCAACTCACGCTCAAAAGACCTCCGTCAAAGAGTACCCTTGAGGGGCCAGTTGGGCATTGCAGCACCGGCCAAACAAAGAGCTGCTTGATGATGAAGCATGACACCCGCCTGTGTGTGTGAGGGCTCTTGCTTCTGAGCAATCAGATCCCCCGATCTGTTGCCTCAATTCCCCGGCCAGGATTTCCGTTTTCTTTTCCTTTCTTTTCCTTTTTTCTCCCCCCCACCCTAGGAAATGCAAACCAATTGTACTACAAATGTCTTGATGCAGAGAATTTTTCAGGCATTAATTGGGAAATAGGTGTAGTTTCATGGCAAATTACATGTTTTCCATTTTCTACTCATTGCACCTGTTTCATCTGGTGCTAGTATTTTGCACAAAGCTGTGTCACTCTATGTTCACATTGTGTGGAATCCTAGGAGTTTTGTGTTGTTTCCATCATGTTATGCTGAGTTTGCATGGAGGTCAATTCAAGCAATGCTGTATAGCAAGGCAAGTTGCTGCGCTGCTTTGTGTCAATGGGAGAGAGTTGAAAACCCCCATATCTACTATGATATAGCACTCTTCACCTCCATCCCTGCGCTGCTCACTTGAGGCTCACTAGCACTAATACAGTCATCCTACCACCATGGTGCAAGGGTGCCTGCATTATGTGCAAGGTTGTTTTTTGTGCAGGGGTGGATACATTACTGCACAAAAACAATTCCTAGACTCATGTTCCTCTTTCTATGTGTGCTGCAGAATGCACCACACCTGGAAAGTGGAAATAACAAAGAGAAATAAAGATATTTCTTATTGTTATGCCTCACTTAGGAAGGCATAGCATTTTGACGTTTTCTCAGGTTTACTAGCTTTAGTAAATTTGGGAATGCACTAATATCCATGGGTGGGTGCATCGAAATTCCTATGTTCCACACTTGGAATGCCTTCCTAAAGCAGGTCAGTGCAAGGCAACGCAATGCTCTGTGTTGCATTAACTGTATCTACTAAACCACGCAATGCGGCTTTGCATGACTTGGTAAATACCAAAAATGATTTTGAGGTGTGGGTGCTCCACAAAAGGGACGCAACCCCAATGCAAAATTATGGTAAATCTTGGTGCTGGTGTTTTAGCACTATGCAAAGCTGTATAGCACTGTTATTGCATCAACTTTCCAGGCATAAAGTGGCTGCACATGAAAGTATGTTGGTGTTTACGTATTTTTGCACAGAATGAGCAACGATTGTAATGCCTGGCAATTTAGAGTCAATTTCTGGACTGGACCAACATATGTCAAGCCTGCTGGGATCCTAAGGACTTCATCCCTCAACAACAAGTGAGTGAACAATCCTTCAATGATGCCTCAATAGCCTCTTCACACATGGTGCATGGGGTTTCAGTAGATCAAACCAAATTCCTGCGGTTTCTACAGATCAAATCAAATTATTGAAGTGCATTGCTGTTAGAAAAGAATTGCTCTCTTTACACAAAATGTGTGTGTTTTCCACAGCTCTAACCACAGCACGCATTACAAAATTGATTGTAAAGGACTGCCCTCTGTACGTTTCCACAGCCCAAACCAAAGCACTGTAGTGCTCTGCTGACAGTAATGACTGCCATCTTTATACAAGGTGCATGTGGGTTCTGCAGCTTAAACTGCCCGCAGTGCAGCTCTAAAAGTAAAAGACAACGAGCCACATGTATGTAGCCAATTTTCATCATAAAAAGTCAAATTCACAGAATCAGCCATTTGTGAAAGCAAAAAGACATTTCTGTATGTAAAAATCACAAATTAAGACTCAATTACATATTACCGAGCAGCAATTTGGGTTTGCAACCACAGCACGAATTGTATTTGGAAGGGAAATGGTTAGGGTATCCCTTCCAAATACCGATTTGTATTGGTATTAATTAATGTTTTGCAACTGAATTCCATCGCAAAACATTAATCTTTGGCAAACGGGACGGGATCCCTATGGGACACCTTTCTTTGTAATTGTTGACAAAAAACATATTTTGTGAGTAGGCAGTGGTCCCATGGACCACTGCTTACTCTTAAAAAATAAAACTTACACATTTACCTTAGTTTTTTTACAGATCCCGTTTTCCTCTATAGAAAACTGGTTGCATATTTCTTTTAAAACAGTGCTTTATTTAAAAGCAATCACAGGCATGGAGGTCCACTCACCCCAAAAGGCCAGAGGCCCTGTGATGGGTGCAGTTTCTAGTGGGTCTCTATATATGACCAACCTCATTAATATTCATGTGGTCGGTCCAAGTACGACCCACAATGAGTTCGTAATTTGTGAACTTACCTATTCATACATAGGTCGGTTCGCAAATACCACACTTGTCGCAAACTCCAACAAGCATTTTGAGAGCAGTGTACATCCACGTTCTCTCAGATTTCTGTTCTCTTAGAGCGCTGTCATCTTACATCTTCTTGAACAATAGACGACTAGCTCAAGTCAATACACCTTTCAGGAGATCATAGCCAGTCCCACTGGAAGCAACATTTTTTCAGGAGCCCACAAGCAAGGGAGAGCTCTGAGAATGCATGGTTAGCTGATAGAATACAGTGTTGCAGCTGTATACACAAAGTCAACCCGTGCGCAGGCCCATAATTCATTGTTTAAACCGTTTTTATTTTATGTTTTAGATAACAGACATGCTAAAAGATAGGCATTTTGACAGGAGCAATTCATCATCAAATACTGAGCACCCCCCCCCCCCGTCTTCCTCCCCTCCGGCGGTGGCTCACACGCACCCAACTAAGGCTTGCACATTTATGTAGAGAATGACAAGTCATGTAGCGCCACAGAACAAGGATGCGGGGGAGCAGCTGATATTTTTTGATTTCCCTGAAGTGCGGAGAAATATGAGGGAACAAAGATAAAAGAAAGGCAAACAACACGGCACACTGTCTGGAGACCCACTGCAAATGATCAGAACTACTCGACACCCCAGCAGCAATGAGAAACTCTTCATTGATTTGGGGGCAAAGCACACCAGTGGATGAACCCACATCTACATTCAGAAATACGACAAGAACTTTTGTTTTCAATTAATTTTCTAGACCCTTTGGACCAAGCCACAAACTCAGCAAACGTACAGGAGCAGGGGCTGGACCTGCACTGGCCAGATAGTCCATGGCCTCACTGAGCCAGTTAGGAGTACTTGTCACGAGTGCTCTACTCACACACAATAAATGAGGGGACTACCTCAATTCCTTAATGTATCCTACATCCTAATAATAATGTTTATTCGAAAGTCAGAGACAATCATAAAGGTATACAAATAATAAAAAAGTAAAACAATGTACCCATAGCAGCTATAAATCCATAAGTCTCCGATAAAATACTGCAGATTTAAGAAAACATCCCATTCTAAAACATACATAATCATAAGTAACAATTGTAGGATGGGTAAAGTAACTCTGTAGTGCCGAAATGTCTGTGTCGGTAAAAAAAGCAGAAAAATATGTCAAAAATTTAAAGTGCAATTTGGTATGGCAGAAATACCAACACAGACACATGCCCTTTCTTTTAAATTACCAATTTACCCCGAAGAAACATAAAAGATAGCAAATCGTACTTGCTCTGAGCCTTAATAGCAAAGCCCTGTCACAGCTACTACGCTAGTCAAGTAGAGCTCTATTCCAACATTAGTTTTAGAACAACATTTTGTTGATCAAGTGCTTGCTTAGTTCCCCACTTTCCCTTTGGCTGTGTTGCCTTTCCACGAACAGATGCTTGCCATCCAATTTATTAATTTTACGTCTAAATGTTGGGTTTTCAAACAAGGATGGCCTTCCTAGTCCCTCGAAGTTCTGCTTAGCATATTTAATACATGGAATATTCAGGCAATGCTTACAATGCAAGCTGTCATTGACTATGACCTGGTTTAGGGTAGCCGAGAAATGTTCCATACTGAGAGCCACAACAACAAGCATTTGCAATCCAAAAGGTCTTTCATTTTCTCGAGTTGGAGCTATAGGCATTGTAAATGCACAACAGGAGTTTTTTTGCCACATTAATTGGTCAACCCTAAAGAATATTTTGGCCCTTTCTACCACATAATTCCAGTGGCACTGCATATCACTAAAGGGGTAGTAGGCCTACTGGAATATGTTTTTAAATAAGGTGCTTAATACACAATCTAGTTGCAAACCATATTTACTTGGCTGTTGGTACAGGTGACATTGCCGAAGGGGGGATGAATAAATAATTGTACTCCAAGAATGCTTGCTAACTGGATCAGCATCCCTTTAGTACACTCTGCGGAGTCTAACAAAATGCCCATGATTTTTCACACACTTGAGGAGAGTCACCTCACAAAATATTAATGATCCCCAGTCAGTCTTGAACTGAAATATTAGTTATAAAATAGTGATCATTGTACAGCATAACCAACTGTAAACTCTCCTTGAGCTTAGTTTTATAAATACATACACACACAGCTCAAGTTTCACAGACTCAAACGTGTGTAGTTCATCTAGTCAGGGTTCTGCTTTGTATTGGCAGCCTGAATCTCTTTAGAAAAACAAAACTACAAGTCCCAGAACGCAAGGCTGAAACAAACTAAATGAGTGAATCACGCATCAAACTAGGGAGCTGGACAGCTCTACGAATACTACTCCAAGGGTTGGCTTATAGCATGTATCACATTATAAAAATAAAACTACAAGTACCAGAATGAATATGTGTGCTGCAAAGAACGTTTACTAAGCAGATCAGAGTGCATATAATGTAAAAATGTCAAATAACTCTAGCAATTAATGTTCTTTTTGGAGAGAAAACATACTTTTGTCTAGCGGAAGTTTGGACTCATTATAAGGGAGCGCAGAGGGTTAATGTTCTTTCTGGAGAGAGGATGTACTTTTGTCTAGTGGAAGCTTGGACTTATTATAAGGTAGCACAGAGGGTTAATGAGCCTGCTCTAAAGAACGTGTGGCATGCAAAACACAAAGTGCATATAATGTAAAAATGTCAAAATAACTGTGGCGATTTATGTTCTTTCTGGAAAGAGAACTTACTTTTGTCTAGTGGAGGCTTTGAGTTATCATAAGGTAGCGCACATGGTTAATATGCCTGCTGCAAAGAACATGTACCCAGCAGATCAGAGTGCATGTAATGTAAAAACGGTACCGCTGATCAAGCTTGCGCTCTGAGTTCTGTGAGTGCGATGGCAGCCAAGAGAATTTACTTTTGTCCAGTGGAAGCTTGGAGTCATCATAAGGTAGAGCACATGGTTCATGCGCTTGCTGAAAAGAATATTTACAAGCAGCTGTACATAGAATGTAAAAACGATACTGCTGATCAAGTTCACGCTCTGAACGTAGTGAGCGCCATTGCAGCCAAGAGAACATACTTTTATCCAGTGGAAGCTTGGCGTCATCATAAGGTAGTGGACTGGGTTAATGTGCCGGCTGCAAAGAACGTGTACTAGACAAATCACAAAGTGCATGTACGGTAAAAATGTCAAAATAGCTCTGGTGATTTATATTCTTTCTGAAGAGAGAACATACTTTTGTCTAGGGGAAGCTTAGAGTCATCATAAGGCAGCACACAGGGTTATTATGCCTGCTGTAAAGAACATGTGCTAAGAAGATCAGAGTGCATATGATGTAAAAACGATACTGCTGATCGAGTTCACACTCTCAGTGCTGTGAGCGCCATGGCAGCAACGAAGTGCAGACAAAAGAAAAAAGTTTGCCCACACTGAAGTATATTAGCATCATGCAATTATCCCCCTAACAGGGTCCCTGTCCAAGGAAGTAACCAAACCACCTGAAGGCAAGACAAACGTAAAGCATTTACCAATGACATCACATGATTCTTGAAAGGCAAGCCCACGAAAGAATGAAAGTGATGGATGTGAGGTGGGCGCCATTAAAAGCCCACAATACTTAAAAGAGGTCAAATAGCTGCCGCGCTCAACCTAAAAAGGGCCTTAGCTTAATGTAGTCCTATAAATATGGCAAGGCAAGTTTTTCATGACAAAAAGAATGTGTGGTGGAATGAGGGAGGGTAACAAGATATCTGCAAAATCGATTGTCCTGAGTGCTTGGAAATCAGCAAAACTCCAAATGCCATTTCCATAACTCACAGAAGGTACATATTGTTTTTTATAAATCCCTAAAAGGGAAGGGATACGCTTTTCCCTTACAACATGTCAAATACTAAAAATTTATCTCACTATCTGAGAAAGCTTTGCAGTTTGGCATGTAGTGTTTTCATCCCATGAGCCAGTGGACTCAAACACAAGTCCCAGGTACAGAAAGATAGACATACTCACAAGTTTATTTTCATCATAGAGAGGATGCGTAACGAAAAGTGCTTGGGGCCACAGGCCATGGTATATGACTAAGAGAAGTTAGTGAATAAATCAAGGTCAGACATAAATTGCAAAAAGGCTCTAATCAGGCATCACAAGGAATGGAATTCAAGCAAGTAGCTTGACATCATCCGCATGTGTGAGTACGGTATAGGGAAAGAATTGACCAAGGGGACATCTTGTGTAGTAGCTTTCAGATAAGCATTACAAATACGTTTGTGTCATAATATACCAATGTTGACAGTTAGCCCATTGCAACCTCTTGTAGTTAGATCACAATACCATATTGTTGGAAATTTCCCTTTTCGCAGGGTTATCCCCAAACTTTTTGCCTTCTTCCTCCTATTTTTTTAGGTCTGTTTTTGTTGGTTTATTGTCTCTGCTCACTTTACCACTGATAATCAGTGCTAAAGTGCAAGTGATCCCTATAGAAATTGTATTGTTGATTGGTTTATCCATGATTGGCATATTTGATGTACTAGTAAAGTGCACTAGAGGTGCCCAGGGCCTGTAAATCAAATGCTACTAGTGGGCCTGCAGCACTGGTTATGTATGCCACCCACATTAGTAGCCCTGTAAACATGGCTCAGACCTGCCACTGCAGTTTTATACTGCCAATTCGACTTGGCAAGTGTACCCACTTTCCAGGCCTCAACCTTCCGTTTTACTACATGTAAGGCACCCCTAAGTTAGGCCCTAGGTAGCCCCATGGGCAAGGGGCAGTGTATGTTTAAGGTAGGACATATACTAGTGTGTTTTATATGTCCTAACAGTGAAATACTGCCAAATTCGGTTTTCACTGTGCAAGGCCTATCTCTTTCATCGGTTAACATGGGGGCTGCCTTTAAATATCCTTAAAGTGCAGATTTCCTTTGAGAGCAGATCAAAATTTGGAGTTTATTGTCTCTGAACTCACAATTTCAAAATACATCTTTTAGTGAAGTTGTTTTTTAAATTGTCTGTGTGAAAATGCCACTTCTAGAAAGTAGGCATTTTCTTGCTGATACCATTCTGTGACTCTGCCTGTTCGTGGATTGTCTGTCTGGGTCAGTTTGACAGTTGGGCTGTTCACACCTCTCCTCTAGACAGTGACACAAAGGGGGCGGGTGTAGCCTGCATATCTTGATTAGCCACCTGTTCTGGAGGGGAGGGGAGGAGTGGTCACTCACACCTGAAAGGACTATGCCAGCCCTCACACAATGCCGTCTCCGACCCCCTGGTGAGTGTCTAGGGCCTGGCCTGGACACGGAAGAATCTTGCAAACACTTGAGACTTTGCTTTTGAAGTTTGCCAACTTCAAAGGCAGAACTGGGTATAAGAAGAAGACCCAAAATCCCAGACTTTTAGAATCTTTCTGGAATCAAGAGGAACCACTGCCCAGGAGAAGTGCTGAAGAGCTGAAGGAGGAGTACTGTCCCTTTGCTGTGTTGCGTTGCTGGACTGGCCTGCAGTTGCTGCTTCTGCCTGAAAAGAGTGCAAAGGGTGAACTTTGCTGTGTGTCCTGCTTGAGAAAATTCTCCAAGGGCTTGGAGTAGAGCTTGCCTCCTGCTGGAAGTCTCAGGGACACCAAAGACTTCAGTTTCCTCGACTTGCAGCACTGGGAACTGTGCGTTTTGTGCTGATCAAGAGGAGAAAGCACTGCGACGCCGCCCTGGTCTCCCCGACCCCGTCATCGGACGACTTCACCGAGCCGATGCTCGCACCACGACCTGTGGGCCCGCAGTTCGGCATTGCCTACTCACACACACATCCCCGATGCCGCCGCTCCTGCTGACACCGGCGCCGCTGCCTGCACCGTGGCCTGTGGACACTGCTCGTGAGGTACACAAGGCACCGTCCCATCCCGCACCGCAGCCCCGCTCCACCGACGCCAGCACCATCGACTCCTGTGTCGTCACCAGGCAACCTGCCTGCACCGTGGCCTGTGGACACCGCTCGTGAGGGTCACAAAGCACCGCTGGCTTGGGCCTGCTGACGACAGCGCTTCAGCAATGACGACACCGCTGCCTGCACCGTGACCTGTGGACACTGCACGTTGCATCGTCCCTCTTCGCACCGCAGCCCCGACGCCATCCACGCCGGCGCACCTGACTTCATCAGCCTGGAGTTCGATCTGCAACATGTGTGACCTCAAGGACCCGACGACTCCTACACCGACTCCGAAACCGACACTGCGGCATCAGTGACGCTGCTCTCGGAGCTCACCCTGAGGATCACGACGCCCTGCAAATCCAAGGTACTGTTTGCGGGTCTTCCTGGCCCCCAATGCTGCGGCCGGCCTGAACTGTGGGATTTGTTGATCATGACGCTGTGATAGCCCCAGGTGGAGCTATCGACTTCTAGGAACTGTAGCTTTGAGTAAATCTTGCAGAATTCATATTTTTTGTTACTGTATCTTGGAATTTTATCGTATGTGGTCTTGTTTAATATAGATAAATATTGGCTATTTTTCTTAAACTGGTGTGGTGTCCTTTTGTAGTGTTTTCACTTATTACTGTGTGTTATGTGCAAATGCTTTACACATTGCTTCTGAGATAAGCCGGACTGCTTGTGCCAAGCTACCAAGGGGGTGAGCAGGGGTTATCTGAGCAGGTATCTCTCTTATCCTGACTAGAGTGAGGGTCCCTACTTGGACAGGGTGCAAACTGACTGCCAACTAGAGACCCCATTTCTAAAACATATTATGCCAGTCCTGTAAATGTGTATACTTTCCAAGTGTACTGTCAAAGAATGTGGATGTTCTGTGAGTGTATATTAACAGCATTCATACGCCTAAAGCGTCGTCTGAAATGTTTATTGAGGACCTTTGTGAGCTTTCAGGATATTGAGGTCCCACACCTCTGCTGAACCCTAGAGGCAAGATCAGGGTAGATAATATATAATATTAAGAATATTAATAACTGCATATTAATAAATAGGATATATAAAATAGAGTATGATTTACATCAATAATGAAAGTTTGGGTACTGTTTTCAAGATTTTATTAAAACTTCAGTTCATCATTATCTTTACTAGCAAATCATTTAATATCAATCCAAATTACCGAACAAAGCATATACGCCCTCATTATGTAATTGGCGGTAAATGCCGCTTACCCGTGCTAACGGCCACCAACTTACCGCCTCGCTGTTGAATATCCATTCACCATATTATGACACACACACACACCAGTCTGACAGAATACAGCCACATACTCAAATCCAACAGACCAAAGGTCAGTGATAAGCTGGCGGTCCCAAAACCCACACAGTTATGCCAACAGAACAACGCCCAACACATTTGACCCACGAATCACCACAATGGACATTCAATGGCAGTAAACCATTGGTTGTACATACCGCTGCGCTCACAATGGACACCCACAGACAAAAGAACACCACATTGGCCAATTCAAACAACACACACCTGACACCCATACACACACCACACACCACTATAAAACACACACCCACATTACCCATAACCCTTTACCAACAACAATTACTGCCAGGAGATTGACACGAACAGCACAGAGACAACCAGACACACACACACACACACACACCACTCACACCCATACACCCCTCACGCACGCCACATCACACACCCCAACACAATACCCAACACACCCACACCAACACACATCACATAAAAACCATGGCAGCACAAAGGCACCCCTGATTCACTGAGGAAGAGGTAAGGGTCATGGTGGAGGAAATCATCAGGGTAGGGCCACAGATCTTTGGTGCACAGGTGCAGCAGATATCAATAGCAAGGAAGATGGAGCTATGGTGGAGAATCATGGACAGGGTTAATGCCGTGGGACAGCACCCAAGAAAAAGGGATGACATCAGGAAGAGGTGGAATGAACTAAGGGGGAAGGTATGTTCCATTGCAGCAAGACACCAGCTCGCTATACAGAGGACTGGCTGCATGCTGTACCAATGCATGGAAACCCCTCCCACACCTGCATGGACACTCATCACCAAAGCATGCACAGCATAATGAAACTATCATAACCACTATACACCAACATACACAAGCAAAAACTGGCAGGGGAACAACAACCATAGAGGGGAAGCTACAGAAGTACAAATGTCGGACACCGGAAGCATAATACATCATTTACATCCCCACAGGTACTCCAGCCTAATGTCACTGGAGAGGAGGTGCCACCACTATCCAGTCCCTCAACAGAAGAGGCCCACAGTGATGATAGTAACTCTGGACTTCAGGGTCTGGATGATTTACTTGGCCTATCAGGGACCACTGGACAGTCGGTCACCCAAGCCCAGTCACAGACCACCACAGAGCCCCCCCCATCAGGATCCAACACCACAGCATCCATCCAGCATACCGACACCTCTGTCCCCAGGACACGTCAATCAGCAGTGCGCCCACCTGTACAGGGACCCCAGGCCACACCTCATACACAAGACAATCGGGGACCTGGGGTCAGTGGCAGTGAGCACACCTTTCAGGGAACAGAGTCACAGGCCAACAGGGACACTGGGAAGATTGCTGTGTGCCAGGGGGGAGGACAGGACAAGGGAACCAACTCTATAGGAGGCACTCTCCAAGATCCTGGGAGCCTACCAACATTCCCAGGACACAATGGGCCAGATCCTAGACAACGTGCAGGAGAACAGGTGGCTGCAGGAGGGACAGTGTCAGGGGATCAGGGAGGAATTGCAGGCCATTAACACTATCCTGGTCTTCATAGCAGGGGTGCTGGCAGACATGGCCAACATCATGAGGGAGGCAGTGTGACACCAGCTGGCCCCTACCACTAGCCAGTCATCTTAACAGTCCTCCACTTCCGCTGCCGCTAGCGGCCTGGAGGACCCGCCACAGGACCAACAGGCCACCAGCACCTCTTCCCCAGTAGAAGGTGAACCACCCCCAAACCTTCCTTGTGAACCAGACAGAAGACAGAGACACTTGCCAAGACCACCGCCATGAAATGAGACTCTCCTGACTGTCCCCCTTGTGTCCCACTCAGTCACCTTGTCCACCTTGAACTGCCATTGCTCCCCTTCCTATGTCCCCATGGGCAGTGCACCTGTGCTACAAACAGACTGGAACAATACCCGGGACTTTCCTCCATCATCACCCTATTACATTGCACTTTCCCCACTATATGTTAGCACAACAATAAACACCCTTGGATAAAACGTGACTACTAGTATTTCATGTATGGAAATTTGTATTGATTGAAACAGCTACAACCATTGCAAATGAACTGTATACAGAATGAGCATTGAATTAATGACCTGTAGCTGGCTGTTGTGATCACACTAGGAGAATGTGTCATATCACCCAAAACTGCAAATGAATATTCAGAGGTAGGGCAAAGAGGTGGGTAATATCAGCATGGCAATGGCACATTGAATACACCAATAGTAATAGAAATGTGAAGTTGCACTGTCTCACCTGTGTGCCATTGGAAGTACTGATGTATCACTGATGTTCTGTTGTCCACATCCTCATCCTCTGCCTCCTCATCCTCACTGTCATCGGGGGCCACTGCTACCACAGGGGCATCTCCAGTCTCCTCCTCTGCAGAAAAGGTACATGCCGTCTGAAGGCCAGGTTGTGCAACATGCAGCATGCCACAACTATCTGGCAGATCTTCTTGGATGAGTAGCACAGTGATCCACCTGTCAGATGGAGGCACCGGAACCTTGCCTTCAGGAGGCAAAAGGCGCTTTCAATGATCCTCTGGTTCGTCCATGTGCCTCATTATAACGATCTTCTGCCCTTGTCCTGGCGTTCCTCACAGGTGTCAGCAGCCATGATAGGTTTGGGTAACCAGAGTCACCTGCAAATATTGAGGGACAACATTTAGCCACACACTATCCTATATGACCAACACCATAGGCATACACCAACATATACTGGGTAGGAACCAGGGCTCACCTATTAGCCATACCCTGTGCCTCTGTAGTTTGGACATCACATTTGGGATGCTGCTATTCCTCAGGACAAGGGCATCATGCACCGACCCAGGATACTTAGCAATGACGTGGGAGATGTACTGGTCCACCAAGCACACCATCTGTACATTCATGAAGTGGAAACTCCTATGATTCCTGAACACCTGTTCATTCTGGCAGAGGGAGGGCCATATGCAATATGAGCTCCGTCAATCGCACCAATTATACTTAGCATAGAATCCGGCCTTCACAGCGGCCAAATCCTCAACCTCGGGATAGCAGTGTATCTGCACATGTGTTTCATCAGGGCAGACAACACTCTTGTTAGCAAGTTTGAAAACATTGGCTGTGACATTCCTGCTGCCAAGCCCACTGTCACTTGAAAAGAACCAGTTGCCAGGAAATGGAGCACTGATAGCACTTGCACAAGAGGGGGAATTCCAGTGGGGTGACGGATAGCAGATATCAGGTCAGGTTCCAATTGGGCACACAACTCTGGGATTGTGGCCCTGTCCAGTCTATAGGTGAGTATTATGTGCCTGTCCTCCAGTGTAGCGAACTCCACCAGGGGTCTGTACACGGGGTGTGTCTCCATCTCGTATTCATCTGCAGCATTAGGTATCTATGGGACACAAGAGTGTGTAGACTGGCACAAACTGAACAATGGAGCCACAACAGCAGTCCGCAATTTGCAAACATGTTATGGGACAGTATAATCATTGAAGTATGTGCCTATTTATCGTGTGACGCAGCAATAATCGATAGGCTTGTTCACACTCCCTGAAATGACGCCTGTCCTGTGTTTAGGGACAGATGGAAGTGAGGTACTGCCGCTGACGTTGTGTGCCGTGGTGGTAGGCGGTAGTAAACCACCGTGCAATTCCTCATTGGTTAATATTGGGGCCTAGGGGTACAGTGGCCAATGGTGATCTATGCCCGGGGTGACGGTTGCACCGCCGCAGACGTGACCGCCATTTTCTATCTGATTCCTCACTTGTTTCCTGACCTTCCATAGGAAAGGACTTACACTGCATGTGTTGCTGTGACCTGTGTCTGGAACCTACCATGGCCCCTGTGACCAGGGAGCGGGTCCCAGCCTTCACTTCTGAGGAGTTGGATCGACTGGTAGATGGGGTCCTACCCCAGTAAGGACTGCTGTATGGGCCTCCAGACCAACAGGTGAGTACACCTTGTGCATGATGCATGTGGCATGAATACATGGAGCTGTGTGTGAAGGCTTCATGTAAGGGGGTTAGGTGGATGTCCTCTTGGCGGTGCACATGTTGTGTCTGGGATATGTGTGTGCCAATGGTGATGCAAAGGGGTATGGTGGGCCATTTGTGTGACAGACTGGACTTTTTGTCTAATGGTGTTTACTGTCTGTATTGCTTCTGTAGGTCAGCACCCATCAAAAGAAGGGAATATGGTGTGCCATCGCCAAGGAAGTGCGGACCCTGGATGTCTATGGCAGGTGGAGCACCTACTGTCGCAAACTGTAGGAGGACCTGAGACGCTGGGCCTGGAAGACCATGGAGGCCCAGCTGGAGATGGCCTCCCAAAGAGGAAGGGGTGTCCGTCTGACCCTGACCCCCCCCTATGGCCCGCATACTGGCAGTGGCCTATCCTGAGCTGGATGGGCGCTTGAGGGCATCACAGCAGCCACAAAGGGGGTGAGTACAGTGGCTATCATTACAACTGACAGCTGGTGGGGTGGTATCCGGGTGGTGATTGTGCGTCCTTGGGTGCCCCTAGGCCAGGCCAGACATAGCAGCATAGGTCCTCTGGTGGCTAAGGGTTTGAATGTGAAATAAGCTTACCTAGCTTGTTAGTATTCCCTCCTGGTCAGGGCTCTGTGGGTCCCATGTGTGCCGCAGTTAGTGGTGTGTGCCGCTCCTCATTCCTTGGTGACTAGCCATTTCACTAGTAGTGCAATGCATAGTGCGTAGGCCTGTTCCCTGTGTGTGAGGGTGCTGTGTACGTCAGCTGTGGTGTTGGTGCAGTCATTGACCCAGTGTGTCCTTTGTCTCTCTCCCCCTTTTCTTGTTTTGTCATCCTGTCCTTATGTGCATTAGTATAATCTGGTGGAGGAGCAGGGGCACCAGTGACAGAGGGAGCTGCATCCCACAGGACCCTGGAGTCCACTGATGCTGAGGGCACCAGTGGGATGGAGGGCGAGGGGAGCACCACGGCTGGAGACTGGAGGTGACAACACAGACTCTGGTACCTCCTCCGATGGAAGCTCCTTGGTGGTGGCGGACACCTCTGTGACCACCCCAGCTGCAGGTACAGCCATCACCCCCAGTACCAGCACCTCTCTCCCAGTAGCCCCTCAGCGAGTTGCCCATGCCGGCTCACCCAGGAAGGTGGGCATCTCCTTCGCCCCAGGCACCTCAGGTCATGCCCCAGTGAGCCCTGCTGCCCTGAGTGAGGAGGCTATTGACCTCCTGAGATCCATCTCTGTAGGACAAACAGCCATTGTGAATGGCATCCAGGGGCTGGCAGCCCAGATGCAGCAATCAAATACATTCTTGAGGGCATTCACAGTGGATTGGCAGCCCAACAGGGATCCCTTCAGGCTCTGGCCTCCTCTCTGATGGCAGCCATTGTCCCTGTTTCAGCCGTCCTCCCTCCAACTTCCACTTCCCAGTCCATTCTCCTCAACCCAACCCATCTCAAGCCCACAGCCAGATGAACATGCACACAAGACTACACCCTAGAGTGTCACAGGGAAACACAAGCACCACACTTCATCACATAGGCACTCACACAAACACCATTCAGTTGCAGACACAACAACATCCACTATCTCCACTGTCTCGCCCTCCCCCTCCTCCTCCACCTTCCACCCAGTTACGTCTACACTCACACCTGCATGCACTACATCAATAGTCAATACCAGCATCATCACCACACCAAGCAGAACACACACCTCACTGGCAGACACCTCCACAGCAGCCATGCACGCGTCCCCTGTGTCCTCTCCCACCGTGTCTGTCCACCCCCCTCCTAAAGGACATAAACGCAAGCACTCAGACACCCAACAGCCATCCACCTAACAACAACATACAACCCATGCACCTTCACCCAAATCCAGCAGACAAACACTTCCAACAACCACTCCCTCATCCTCCTCTCCCGTTACTCCTCCCTCTTCCAACCCCAACGTACCTAAAAAGCTTTTCCTTTCCATGATTAACCTCTTCCTTATCCCTCCCCCCATCCTGCATGTATGGGCAGGGTAGCAAGGACCCATCCCAGCACCTCAGCGAAATAGTCCATGGGCCCAGTGGTAGCACCACCTACTCGTGATGGTAGGGATTCCAGACCAACGATACTAAAGGGGAAGGAGCCTACACCAGCTGGTAAGAACGGGAAGGAGCCTGCACCAGCTGCAGAGAAGGGGAATGAGCCTGCACCAGCTGGAAAGAAGGTGAAGGAGCCTGCTCCAGCAGGCAGAGGGGGAAAGAGCCCATCCACCCCTGCCAGGAGAGTAAGGGATCCCCAACCCATGACTAGGAACAGAGGAGGCAATCTATGCCAGCGGAAGCTGCCAGCCAAACACCGCCACCAGCAGCAGCTGTCACGGGGCCCCCACAACCAGCCATGGTTGTGCAGCCATCAGAGGGTGCAGGGGCTGAGCAGGAGCCTCCCACAACCACCACCACAGTGCAGCCATCACCGCCGGCAGACACCATATAGTCCAGCCTCCAAGGGCTGCTGTGCGTCCTGCCCCCAACAGAACCAGAGGGGTATTCATCCACCTGAGAGACTGTGGCCTTGGACTGTGTCCTCTGGGCATATGGCCCCTTTGAACTATGAAGTGGGCAGTGTCCCTTTTTTATACATGTGTACATATCTGTTTGATGGCCAAATCAGATTGTTGATTTTATTGTTGGACTGATTACAATCACTTTCGTCAATTCTTGTTGTCCTTGCTTTATTCTGCTGATTTTAGTGGTCAAATTGTTTTTGTAATGCATATGGTTGTGTGTGTGGTGTGTGTGTTTTATGGTGTGTGTTGTGCGTGTGCGTGTCACTCTTGTTTCCTCCCACCCTCCCTTGAGTGCTAGGTGGCTGTACTCACCATCGTCGACTTCGCCAGCGTTGGTGTTCCAGGTCGAGCATGACGTAGAAGATCATCGGAAAGACTTGCAGTTCGGGTTCCATGGCGGCGTGGTTCTTCCCTGTGTCTTCAATGGTGAGTCCTTTGACTTTTGTGCTCTCTTTCTGCCGGGTTTTCGATGGTGTTGGTAACACCCCAGAAAAGGTGGCAGATTCGTGTGTCAGAATATGGTGGGCAGTACTTTGTCTTCCGCATGGCGGTCGGTGTGGTATATCTATCGGAGATATCACCGCCATGGTCATAATTTGGCTGTAATTACCACCAGCCTTTTGGCGGTATTACTGCCATTTTAGCACCCACTGCCAGGGTCATAATGAGGGCCTAGTGTGTCCCTTAAAGATCTAGGGCCATGTGAATCATGCATTTTTGCAGTCGCACACGGCCTGATCAGGTCGTGTGCGACTACAAAAATATATTTTGGCATGTATGAAGTCCAATTTGTGATTCAGTAGCATTCCATTGTATCGGTCTGTGATTCAGCCACAATACATCTAAATATGGTGGACGGAACAAAGTCGACTTGGTGGTGTTTCGGTTTCCGCCGCAACAGCAGATTGGCAGTAATACCACCAAGATGTAAACCTGGCCCTAAGTGTTTTATTATTTCAGTTTCGTTCTCGGTAGAGTTATCATCACCTCTTTTTACTGAACTATTTTTGTCCCTGTCATTTTCCCCTTTTTGATCAGATTGTTATTTTGTTTATACTAATGGTCTTTTCTTCTTTTCAGGGTGATTTAATTTTGGGAGCACTTCAGTGCTTAGTGTAGTCTCTGGTTACTTTCTGGGGAAGTAGCTACTGCAAGGCATCACCCTTACCAAGGTTCAAGAATACCAGGGATAAGGAGCAACTGCCCCAAACATGATATCATCCAAACTATCCAGATCACTCTGCAGTGCAATGTTCCCCTAGTAAGCAGTGGTCCACAACCAGCCTTCATTCACCACATTGCATTAACTTTGCTAGCTAAAGTGTTGTTTGAAGCAACGCTTCTTGAGAACTATTGGGAGCCTTCAGGATATAAAGGTCCCACACCTCAGCTGAGTCCTAGAGGCGAGATCTTTGAGGTAGATAATATATAATATTAAGAACTGCACATTCAAAAATAGCATATTTTCAATACATTATGACTTGAGTCAATAATGAGAGTTTGGTTTCTCATGTCACACCTCCAACGCCTGTCTAACGGAACTGGAGGGAGAGATACTCATCCTTGTATGAAGGATTCACTTGAACCTGGCCCTTTCTGCAGGGTCATCCCTAGACATTTTGCCTTCCTCCTCCTACTTTTGCTGAGTGTGTTTTTGTTGGCTTTAGAACTCTGTAAACTTTACTACTCCCAACCAGTTATAAAGTGCATGTGGTCTCTCCTTAAAAAAGGTAACACTGGCTTATAACGAACTGGCATATTGAATTTACTTAGTAAAATGTACAAAATGTATCCAGGGCCTGTAAATTAAAGGCTCATAATGATACAACAGCACTAATTTCACCACACACTTAAGTCGTTCTTTAAGCATGTCTTAGGTCTGACATCGCAGAGCCTGTATGTGCAGCTTTGAACTGTCATTTCAACCAGTCAAAATAAACATTTTGCCAGGCCTTCCTTTTTAATACCTATACATCACCCCTAGGGGAAGCCCTACATTGCCCAGATGACTGGGTGCTTTGTATCTAAAAAGTAGGACATGTACTTTTTCATTTTTCATGTCCTGGTGGTGAAAAACTCTCAAATTTGTTTTCCACAATTGCAAGGCCTGTCCCTCCCACAGATTGACATTGGTGTTGCCTTATTAACTCCTATAAGTTTATCTTCCAAATGAAAAAGAGATGACCTCTTCAGGTTTGGTGTCTCTAGAATCACAATTTATAATCCCAATATATGAAGTCGGATTTTAAAATGAAATTCTGAAAATGCCACTTTTAGAAAGTTGGCTCTTTCTTGTCCTAGCCATTTCATGCCTGTAGCTTGCCTCTGGCATCATGAATTGGTGTAGTTGGCAGTCCATCTTTGTGCACACACACAATGGAAGCTTAGGAGTGACTTAATGGGTCATTCTGGGCAGAATGGAAGGGGGGATCTGGACACAGCCTCACTTACACTTGAACTGGCTTTGTCCTGTCCACACACTAATGGCTTAACTACCATGTTTTGTCACTCCAGCCAGCTTGGAGCCAGGGCAGGGGAGGCAGGCATCCCCTTGCACTTCAAAGCTACTGTCGTGAAGTTTCTCTCACCTTCCAGACTCAGGTTACCAAAGTATAAATATTGTACCTCAGACACCACCATTTTAGTACACTTCTGGATGTGAGGATACTCCGCCAGGAAGAAGGACTGCTGTGCTGCTGAAAGGATTGTCCCTCTGTTGGACTGCTACTCTGAAGGACAAGCAGCCATGTCTTGCTGAACAGCTGTCTGTTCCCATCTTGCCTGGAGAAGATTAACTTGACCTGGAACCCAATTTTGAACCCAGGACCCCAGAGCGGCTCAAAAGGTTAGTCTGCTGGCCTCCTGATCTGAGCCTCAGGGAGATAACAGACATCACAGAGCTCCTAGACCCATCGTAAGTGAGCTCCTAACCCCCCAAGAGGTGGCTCTAAAGTCTTGGACCTTTGGAAGATGTTTTTCAGCACTTTGAGTCAAGCATTTTGGCTCTTCATGAACGTAATTAGGCTTGTTTGTTCCACAACCTTGTTGCTTGCCCGGAAGTCAAGCGCATGCAGCCGCAAGTTCATCACTTTACTCAGCAAGCATTGAGAGGCTCCAGCCCATCTGTCCAGGACACTCTGCCTGCTGCTTGTGCCTCACCGACCATTGACAGTGAATCTTGGCACAAATATGGAGAAGGTAAAACCAGCAGGAATAATCTGGGAGTCTGTGTGCTATGTCGCAGTCAGCTTGAACATTTCAGTTTCACCAGTTTCAGAGTGACCACATAACTGCAGTTGGCGCTGTATGCTTTTATGCATTATAATGCAGTTTATTCTTTAAAAATTCAGAACTCTGGTTCTACTGATTGGATTCTAATTTTCTCACCTGGTGTGGAAACTTTTGTGTGGTGTTTTTACTGTTTTACTATTAGAAGTGCTGTATGAATACTTTATACATTGCCTGACTGCTCTGTGGCAAGCTTTCGGAGTGTGGGCACAGGTTAATGTAGAGTTGCCTTACACTTACCAATACTAGGATTGTGGTTCCTGCTTGAGCAGGGATCATAACCCATCCAACCAACAACACAATTCCCTAACAGTATGCCATCACAGTGGGATGTAGATTGCTCAGCTAGCATGAAGACAGCAACATAGATTTATCAATAAAGAACAGTGTTTTTGTCACTAGACAACTATTTGAGCAGTTTGAACACAAGCTAACAAGAGGAACCAGAACGTGCTCCTGGTGGGCACATTAATGTTACACTAACATCTGGATCTGGTGAGGCAGGAGTACACCACTTAACATAACTAAGTCCTGCTGCTAATCCACACCATGGAAAGTGGCTTTCTGATTATAATTAGAGAGCCCAGCCATGTTCATGGCACAACTACATATATCAACAAGTGGTTTCCATGCTGACTGTTCCACTGGATCCAAGCTATGCTTGACTGAAGAACCTCAGCCAGTTTGACACTGGTCTTAGGTTGCTTGTGTTCTAGCTCAGGGATGACGTGGCCTGACTCTTTGCGCTAGACTGTTCCTTTTGGAGCAGGGTTAAGATTTGCATATGTTGTGTCCAAACTGAGGTGACATGGTGTGCAAAATAATGATGGACTGGGATGAGGTCCAGGTAATTACCAGTGGGTAAGATGAATTCAAGAATTCCACCCATCACTTGTTTGTATACTTCAGTGCGAAACCCGGGTATACCCTCAAGTGTGTCCTGTGCTCAGTATACCACTGGAAACAAGCTTCACCCTACTGAAGAGCCCAAATCATGGCACAACCAATCTTAGGTTGCTTGTGCCCCACTTCAAGGAAAACCTGGTCTGGCAGTCCAGGCTGCGCAGTTCCCATTGGAGCAGGGTATAGACTGTTTTGCATATGGCTGGATTAAAACTGAGGTGACATGATGTGCAAATTAACCATGGATTGGAATGCACCCTGAGTAGTTACCATTGGCTGAGATCAATTCCAGCTTTTAACACATTGCTTTTTTGTACTTATCAATGTGATGCACAACCTTCCTTCACAGACATCACCTCCACACTCCCTCTGAAACAATGTGTGTGCACATATTATGGACATGTCCCACTGATCACCAAAACTTCAGCACTGTGTGTAATAAAAATAATTCATATTGAAAAGTGTCTCAACTCATGTGAGGTGTCTTGGTCTGACCATATTTAGGCGTGTAAAACATACATTGTCAGGCATTGCCTTAGGGTTGTGTACAGCCGCATAAAATGGACTGTGTTAATCATAGATCACTTCTGTTTACAGTTAACATCCGGCCAGGGCCTGCATCCAAAGCTTCACAGCTGAGCAACCTTCATCAGGAGGCCAACTCCCATGGCCTTTGGCAGTGAGCATCAGGGATTGGTTGCAGCACCTGGGCTGGCCCTTTGCCCAAATTTTCACATATGGCCCACCTTCTGGCCATGCCCTTTACCCAACCTTACATGTACACCCAGCCTCCATAGCACATGACCTTCGGCCATGATCAGTGGAGGTGAGCTGCAGGTCCTAGCCTTCAGTTAGACACTGTGCCTAAGCCTTAATGGATGGTTAGTCCTCTATGGACACTCAAACCTTGCTGCACACTGTCAAATCTGGAAGCCTACTTTTATTTTTCACCCTGCAGTTCCAGGAGCTAGCCCTACCACGGTGCCACCTATGCCTAGTTTAAATATAGTGGTTCAAATATTTCTAAATTTTAGCCTTCAGGCCTTTCAAATCCTTTAACTGTCTATTTCAATGCAATGCCCTGAAAACTATTGAGTATATTTACTTTAAACCAAGCAATACACTTTCCTGATTAAAGTTTTAGCTTTAATGTATGATATAATTATTTTCACAACTTTTTCCTATACTGGAGTTTAAACATTCCTATGGGACTTAAAATGGCAAATGCTGCTTTTTAAGTGTATCCCCAGGTTTGCATGAAACTCAAAATATTACATGTAAAATAAACATAGAGGGGGTCATTACAACCCTGGCGGACGGTGTTAAAGCTGCGGTAATACCGCAAACACGCCAGCGGACAAAAAAAGGGAATCATGACCGTGGCGGAAATGGCCAACATAGACAGCCACTTTAACACTCCGACCGCCACGGCGGTACAGACAAGCAGCGCGGCGGTCACCGCCAACAGACAGGCGGGAGACAATGTACTGCCCACAGTATCACAACCCGCCAATCCGCCACCTTTTCCGGGGCGGATTCACCGTGGATAAAAACACAGCGGAAACAGCTTTTGCAATGGGAAAACGCTCACCTTCTACACACTCCATGAGGAAGGAGGACACCATGGAGCCGGAATTACAAATCCTACCTGCCCTTGTCTTCCTGCTCATTTATGAACACCAGCAACGGCGGCGGTGAAGACAACGGTGAGTACTGCACCTACGACACAGGGGTGGGGGGAGGCAAAAGTCAGGGACACACACATGAAACACCCCCACCCCCACCCCCACCCTCGCACAGTATATCACACACACCTTTGCATGTCAAAACATCACAGTAACAACCCACAACCCCCCCGGAAGAATGCAAAGACAAAAGGAAATCAGTCGATAAATTGTAATGTATCAAAATACAGTTACCAAATATATACAGATATATATATATATATATATATATATATACACATTCAAAAGTATATACATTACGAGAAGCAGTGCAGGTATGCACATATCAATGTCCGTGCACCACTGGTCCAAAAATGCATGGGCGAGGCCCACACACGATACCTGTCCACAAACGGAGAGAACACTGCTAGGGCATCAGATAGAAATACAACAGGCACCTCAGGGGGAAGGAAAGGGGGGGCACCTCAGCCGGATTACAGCACCACGCTAGATCCACGACGGGGCTCCATGCCCATTGATGTATCCTGGGGAGTGCAATGCCACAGTCTCTCAAGTCTCTACAGTGGGTGGGTTGCCCACTGTTCAATCCTGGGGTGTGCAAAGCCACAGTCTCTCAAGTCTCTACAGTGGGTGGTTTGCCCACTGAACAATCCTGGGGAGTGCAAAGCCACAGTCTCTCAAGTCTCTACAGTGGGTGGTTTGCCCACTGAACAATCCTGGGGAGTGCAAAGCCACAGTCTCTCAAGTCTCTACAGTGGGTGGTTTGCCCACTGAACAATCCTGGGGAGTGCAAAGCCACAGTCTCTCAAGTCTCTACAGTGGGTGGTTTGCCCACTGTACCATACTGGGGAGTGCAAAGCCACAGTCTCTCAAGTCTCTATAGTGGGTGGTTTGCCCACTGTTCAATCCTGGGGAGTGCAAAGCCACAGTCTCTCAAGTGGATAACAGTCTCCACTGGTTCTGGAGGGGGAATGGTGCCCACACTGCTTTTAGCTCGCCGTGACGGTTCCTGTACCGTCACAGTCCCAGCTGTACACGGGATAACGATGCTTGACGTGGCGGTGTTTCCTTGTTCAGCGGTGCTTTGCCATGGCGGTCCCTGACCTGTTCAGCGGTTCTCTGCCCTGTTCAGCAGTGCTGTGCCCTGTTCAGCGGTCTTCACCATGGCGGTGTTTCCTTGTTCAGCTGTGCTTTGCCATGGCGGTCCCTGATCTGTTCAGCGGTTCTCTGCCCTGTTCAGCGGTGCTGTGCCCTGTTCAGCGGTCTTCACCATGGCGGTGTTTCCTTGTTCAGCGGTGCTTTGCCATGACGGTCCCTGATCTGTTCAGCGGTGCTGTGCCCTGTTCAGCGGTCTTCACCATGGCGGTGTTTCCTTGTTCAGCGGGGCTTTGCCATGGCGATCCCTGATCTGTTCAGCGGTTCTCTGCCCTGTTCAGCGGTGCTGTGCTCTGTTCAGCTGTCTTCACCATGGCAGTGATTCCCTTGTTCAGCGGGGCTTTGCCATGGCGGGCTCTGACCTGTGCCTTGGTGTGTGGCATGACGGTCCCTCATTTTCCAGCGGGGCTGTGGCAGCCGGGGCCCTCCTGGGCACTGAATCCGGCGGTGGTCTCCTGACCAGTGATGATACTCGTGCCCTCCTGGGCAGTGACTCTGGCGGTGGTCTCCTGACCAGTGACGATACTCGTGCCCTCCTGGGCAGTGACTCTGGCGGTGGTCTCCTGACCAGTGACGATGGTGCTGGCGGTGGTGTCCTGGCCGCCGGGGAGGATGGCGCCCTTCTCCGCCGTGCTGCTCTCACCAGACTGTGCAGACTTCCTCTGGCCCTTCACCACCTTTGGAGGAGTCACAGCTGACTCTGCAATCCCCCTGGGACCCTTGTGAGCAGTTTTGCCTCCCGGAGTCTTCACCCTGTCCCGTCGGCCACTTTCCAACTTTAGATGCTTTACAGGGGGTGGACTGGCAGTGCTTTGGCTCCGTGTCACACTGCCTGCCCTGGTGGCCGGTGCACTCCACACACCTGTAACACGCACCCCTGGTACTGGTGTCTTTTTGGCTGAGGCGCTACTACGGGACTTATGAATTGGAGGGGTGGGGATGGGGGCAAAGAGGTCAACGTTGCTGAGGGAGAGTTTATGACAAACACTGGGATGGGTCGCTGGTTTGGGTCTGGGAGTGGAGGAAGAGGAGGTGGTTATAGGAGGTGTCACTTTAGGTGTTTTGGGTGCAGGTGCAGGTACTGGAGGCTGTCGTGAGGTGGATGGATGTTGGGTGTGTGGGTGCCCGCGTTTGTATACTTTGGGAAGGGGCATCACAGACACACTGGGAGAGGACACAGGGGACGTGTAAATGGGAGTGGGGGTGGTGAGTGCAGGTGAGCGGGGTGTGGTGCTGGGTGTTCTGGTATGAGTCCTAGTGCCTGTAGATGTAGTGCATGCAGGTGAGAATGTAGACGACACTGGGAGGGAGGAGGGAGACGATGAGGAGGGGGACACAGTGGAGGCAGTGGATGTTGCTGTGTCTGTATGTGGGTGATGCTTGTGTGAGTGCCTGTGGGATGTGTGGTGCCTATGTTTGCCTGAGCTACTTTTGTGTGTTGAGGTGTGTGTATGCTTGTCTGTTGGTGTGCTTGGGATAGGCTGGGGTACAGGGGACTGGGTCTGGGTGGAGGAAGTTGGAGGGGGGAGGCTAGACACAGGGACAATGGCTGCCATCAGTGCTGAGGCCAAAGATTGCAGGGTTTGATGAAGGGCAGCCTGACCAGAATGAATGCCCTCCAGGAATGCATTACCGTGTTGCAACTCCCTTTCTACACCCTGGATGGCATTCACAATGGTAGACTGCCCAACAGTGAGTGACCTGAGGAGGTCAATGGCCTCCTCACTGAGGGCAGCAGGGGTGACAGGGGCAGGGCCTGAGGTGCCTGGGGCGAAGGTGATGCCCACCCTCCTGGGTGAGCGGGCACGGCGCGAACGCTGAGGGGCTGCTGGGAGGGCGGTGCTGGTAGGGGAGGTGGCGGCTGTACCTGTAGAAGTGTGGGGCACAGATGGTGCCGCCACCACAAGGGAGCTCCCATCGGCGGACGAGTCCGTGTCGCTGGTTGGTGATCCGGTGCCCGACGTGAACCTCCCCTCGCCCTCCGTCCCACTGGTGCATTCTGAGTCCGTGGTGTGGCCCTCCATGGCCATGTGGGATGCAGCTCCCTCGTGCTCCGGTGCCACTGTACCTCCGCCTGATGATGCTGATGCACAAAAGAACAGGGAGAGCAGAAAAAGGGGGGGGGGGACGACAGAAGAAAGACAGGTTGAGTGCATGGCATACCGCTACCGTTGGCGGACAATACAGACACAGCAGCCCCCTGCCCTACGCCGTGCTCCTGGCCTCTACAGATACAATTCCTGGGATATGGCCTACATGGCTATGATGGACATCTGCACACATGAAGCCACAGGGGCATGTATACCTGTACTTGGCACTCTACTGCGGTGGGGTGGAGTGCCACATGGCCTGCATTACGGAGGGGCCTAGCCTATGGAAGTCACCCTGGCCTAGGGAAACCCACAGCCCTCCTCCCACACCTAGACCCCTCAACCGAGCGCAAAGTCCCCAGAATGATTGTGTACTCACCCCCTTGTGTCTGCTGTGATGCCCTCAAGCGCCCATCCAACTCAGGGTAGGCCACCGCCAGGATCTGGAACATCAGGGGGGTCATGGGGCGACGGGCACCCCTCCCACGTTGGGAGGCCATCCCCAGCTGAGCCTCCACCATCTTCTTGCTCCAGCGGCGAATGTCCTCCCATCTTTTACGGCAGTGGGTGCCCCGTCTCTGGTGGACCCCCAGGGTCCGGACGTCCTTTGCGATGGCACGCCAAATGTCCTTCTTCTGGTGGGCGCTGACCTACATGACATGCACAGTGGAAGAAGAGAAGTCATTAGCAAGAGCACCGTCGAAGTGAGTGGCCCCCATCCCTGCCCTTGCCATGTGGCACATGCATTCACAGTCCTTCATGTTCACTGCACTCTGCCCCCTTCCCTCTTACAACTAGCCCTCTCCACCCAGGCATAGCCCATACAATGTGCTCCCTGTGTACTTACCTGTTGGTCTGGAGGACCGTAGAGTAGCGTGTACTGGGGGAGGACCCCGTCCACGAGCTTCTCCAACTCCTGAGCAGTGAGGGCAGGGGCCCTTTCCCCAGACGCAGCAGCCATTGTCTCTTCCAGACCGAGGTCACAGCAGCACTTGCAGTGTAGGTCCTCTCCTGTCGAAGATCAGGTATCAAGTGATTGAACAGATAGAAAATGGCTGTGACGTCCACGACGGTGACGTTCGCCGCGGTGCGTATCATCACCGCCGGCACACTTCATCATTGGCTCCTGGGACCCATAGGGTCCAATCTTAACCAATGCAGCATTGCGCCGCGGTCTACGACCGCCTACCGCGACGGTGTACAATGCCAGCGCAGTTACCTCACATCCCACTGTCCCAGGTTAGAGGTCAGGCAACCGCCATTTCAGGGGTCCACATGGCTTAATTTGCAACTGCGTCACACATACCTGGGCCTACACTCGACACACATACAGGAAGAATTTTTGTCTTTGGTGTCATGTTCTGTGTATCTGTGGATACATACCTGGGATTTTGTTGACTCTGTGGTCGCTGTTGTCCTTCCTAGGCACCGTCAGCTTGGATATTTGAGAAGATGGCGGAATCCTCCGGTGTACCGACCGCTGGTGGACCTGTTGACAATGGAGGAGCGACATTTACTCATCACCTACAGGTTTGACCGTGCCACTATCCATGAACTATGTACCCAGTTGGAGCCAGACCTGATGTCACCAATCTGCCATCCCACAGGAATCCCCCCTCAAGTGCAGGTGCTGTCAGTGCTCCATTTCCTTGCAAGTGGATCGTTTCAGTCAACAGTGGCCATGGCATCAGGGATGTCCCAGCCTATGTTTTCCAACGTGTTGTCCAGAGTGTTGTCTGCCCTGCTGAAACATGTAAGGAGCTACATCGTTTTCCCTCAGGTGGAGGATTTGCCAACAGTGAAAGATGACTTCTATGCCCTTGGACATATCCCCAACATCATAGGTTCTATTGATGGCACCCATGTAGCTCTGGTCCCCCCCCCACAGGAGTGAACAGGTGTACAGAACAGGAAGAGTTATCATTCCATGAATGTACAGATGGTATGTTTGGCAGACCAGTACATCTCGCAGGTAAATGCTATGTTCCCTGGCTCAGTGCATGACGCCTACATCCTGCGCAATAGCAGCATCCCTTATATGATGGGTCAACTCCAGAGGCAGCGGGTGTGGCTATTGGGGGACTCTGGTTACCCCAACCTGTCCTGGATATTGACCCCAGTGAGGAATCCCAGGACCAGGGCAGAGGAACGCTACAATGAGGCCCATGGGCGGACTAGGAGGATGATCGAACGCACCTTCGGCCTCCTGAAGGCCATGTTCAGGTACCTGCATATGACAGGTGGTTCCCTATTCTACTCGCCAAGGAAGGTGTCCCAGATCATCATCGCCTGCTCAATGCTTCACAATCTTGCTTTGCGATGCCAGGTGCCTTTTCTGCAGGAGGATGGTCCAGATGGTGGTGTTGTGGCAGCTGTGGAGCCTGTGGAGCCTGTGGACAGTGATGAGGAGGACGCTGAGGAAGAAGACATAGACAACAGGGAGTCAGTCATATGGCAATATTTCCAGTGACACACAGGTGAGAACAGTTTTCTTTTTACCATTACATTCACTTTCGCACTTCTACCTCTATCCTGTCTGTCAGTTCATAGCAGTATTTGGTCACTGAGTTGTACCTTTCCATTACGGTTTCACAGGTGTGGTTAGCAACGTGTGTCATCTGCTTGCATCCTTCAAGGACTTGTGATGTGTGACATAGGTATGTTGGCTATAAAATTGGAAAGCATGTTGACACTGTCATTGATTATACATATTTACCAAATCACAGACTGACTCCAGATTGTTTTGTGGTTCAAGGGTGTTTATTTCAGTGCTCAAAAATGGAGGGGGATAGTGATATGGTGATGGGGGACGGTGGAGGAATGTCCATGGCAGAGTCCAGTCCATTAGTCACACAGGTGCACTGCCCATATGGGCATAGGAAGTGGAGATCGGGCAGTTCCAATCGGGACAGGGTAACAAAGTGAGACAGTGGGAGGACACTCAGGGTGGTCTCATTTACTGGCGGGGGTCTTGCCATCTTGCTCTGTCCTGTTCCTGGATCTCAGGGACCGCTTGCAGGGTGGTTGTCCGTCTGCAGGGGGTTGGGTGCTGGTGTGGTGGTCCTGTGGCAGGGCGTCCTGTCCACTAGTGCCGGCGGAGGTGGTGAGCAGTTCATCGTACATGCTAGTGTCAGGGGCCCCTTGGAGTGCCACGGTGTCCCTCATGGTCTTTTGTATGTCCTTCAGCACCCCTAAGATGGTGCCCAGGGCGGAGCTGATGGTTCTGAGCTCCTCCATGAACCCCAAATACAGTTCTTCCTGCAGGCGCTGGGTCTCCTGAAACTTGGCCAGTACCGTGGCCATCGTCTCCTGGGAGTGGTGGTATGCTCCCATGATGGAGGAGAGGGCCTCGTGGAGAGTGGGTTCCCCTGGCCTGTCCGCCCCCTGTCGCACAGCAGCCCTCCCAGTTCCCCTGTGTTCCTGTGCCTCCGTCCCCTGGACCGTGTGCCCACTACCACTGCCCCCAGGTCCCTGTTGTTGTTGGGGTGGTGGGTTATCCTGGGTTCCCTGTAGTGGTGGACTCACCGCTGATTGACGTGTCCTGGGTACAGAGGTATGGGCCCGCTGGGTGGGTGCTGTGCTGGTGTTACCAGAGGGTGGAAGGTCAGTGTTGGGCTGTGCCTGTGCAAGGGGAACCGACTGTCCCGAGGCCCACGATGGTCCGGGCTGGTCATCAGGGTCCAGTAGGGCAGAGCTGCTGTCGTCACTGTGGGCCTCTTCTGTGGGTGGAGTGGAGATGTCTGGACCCTCCGGTGTGGTGACGTTCCGTAGTGGTCCTGCAGGGATATAAGAGCATGATTAGTGCATGTGTGTGAGTAATGGTGTGCAATGGGTGGGTGTTTGTGTACCCCAGTGCAAGCATTCCTGTGTGTGGGTTTGTGTGATGATGGTTAGGGGGTTGTTATGGGTATGTGCAGTGAGCATGCTTTGGTGAGGGCTGACCATGCTTTGTTTTTGCATGCGGGGCTTGGTGTTGGGATGGGTGGTTTGTATTATGAGTACATTAGTGAGGAGTTGGAGTGATAGGGGAGGGGGTGAGGGTGGGGGTGTGTGATAGCATGCAGGTAGGGTGGGGGATATAATAGTTGAGATTTAACTTACCAGTGTCCATTCCTCCACCGACTCCTGCGAGGCCCTCTGGATGCATGATGGTCAAGACTTCCTCCTCCCATGTTGTTAGTTGTGGGGGAGGAGGTGGGGGTCCGCCGCCAGTCCGCTGTACCGCAATGTTGTGCCTGGAGACCACAGAACGCACCTTCCCCCGTAGGTCGTTCCACCTCTTCCTGATGTCCTCCCGATTTCTTGGATGCTGTCCCACAGCGTTGACCCTGTCCACGATTCTTTGCCATAGCTCCATCTTCCTGGCTATGGATGTGTGCTGCACCTGTGAGCCAAATAGCTGTGGCTCAACCCGTAGGATTTCCTCCACCATGACCCTGAGCTACTCCTCAGAAAACCTGGGGTGTCTTTGGCGTGACATGAGGTGGTGTGGGTGATGTGTGGGGTGGTGTAAGTGTTGATGTGTGTGTTGATGTGTAGTGGTGTGTGGTATATTGTGCGTGCAATGTTGTGTGGATGATGGTGTTGTGTGCCTCTGTGTGGTGGGGTTCTCAGTTGCTGTGCTCTCTGTCTATCTGGCCTTCGTCTCTAATTTTTTGTCGTAGGGGTTTGTGGGTGATGTGGGTGTGTGTTTTGTATTGTGTTTGGTGTGTGGGAGTGGTGTTTGTATGTGTGTCAGGTGTGTGTATTTGTAATTGTCCAATGTGGCGGTGTTTTGTAGAAGTGTGTGTATTTTGAGCGCGGCGGTGTGTACCGCCAATGGAATACTGCGGTTGAAAACCGGCGCGTGGATTCGTGTGTCGTGATAGCATGGGCGTGTTTCTGTTGGCGTGACGGTGGAGGTTTTGTTTTCGCCAGTTTATCACTGACCTTTGGTGTGGCGGTCTTGTGTGGGTGGCTGAATTTCGGCAGATTCCGAGATGTGGGTCATAATAGCTGTGGCGGAATTCCACAGCAGCGGTGGTATATTGGCGGTCTTCTGCACGGCGGTAAGCGCCTTTTACCGCCAATGTTGTAATGAGGGCCAGAGTCTGCCATGTGTTGTTCAGGTCTGTAAAACTATGCCAACATTCATAGCAAATAAAAGATTTTCAAACTCATCCATCAATTAACTTTTCATATCTACATGAAACCTGAGATTCCAGAACTTAGCTTAACATTCTAGGAGCCTGCCACATTTCATGCAGAATAATTACAGAGTACCAAAGTTATTAGCAGATGAAATGATTTTTGCTCTCCCATTTATTTTGGCAACCACCCTTGATGCAACTCCACGAAACTTGTGAAAAGTCACTGGGGATTACACATGGCAAGTAGGTACAAATATTCAAGTGGATTTCACAAATTATGCCATATTATTAGCAAATGATTAGGTATTGATCCCTCTCCTTTAAAAGTACCACCCTTGCTGAATTTGCAAAATTCAAAAATATAAATTCCAAATTAAACATACTAAACATCTGCCAAATTAAAAGAAAATTCCACAAATTCTCTAAAATGTAGAGCACTTGTCCTTTTTTTTCCAACATCAAAGGGATACTAAAGTTTGTGGGTTACACTTGCGAAGACCAAGAAATTAGCAAAAATTTATTTTTTTAAAAAGAAAATGGGAAAAAGGGCTGCAGAAGAAAGCATGTGTTTATTTTCCTGAAAATGGCATCAACACAGGGTTTATGGTGCTAAAACCACCATCTTCCCAGCTTTCAGTAACAGCCAGATTTGAATAAGAAAACCACATTTGTCAACACAATTTTGGCACTTTACTGGGACATATCCTATTTTAGCTTTTAGCTTCCTTCTAGTTAGTGACATAAATGGGTGTGAAACTGATGCTGGATCCTGGGCAGCTAAACATTTCTGAAAAGTAGACAAAATTCTGAATTCAGCAAGGGGCCATTTGTGTAGAACCTTCAAGGTTTGCCTACAGAAAGTTACAGCTAAAATAAAAATAAATATTGAAATTGAGATGAAAAAAGAGCCATTTCCATCCACATTTTCTTCTATAACTTTTTCCAGCTATGGCAGATTTTTTAAAGCAATATACCGTTACGTCTGCTGGACAGTTCTGGTTGTGGGGATATATAGGGCCTGTAGGTTCATCAAGAATCCTAGGTACCCAGAACCAATAAATGAGCTGCACCTTGCAATGGGTTTTCATTGTATATCTGTTATACAGCAATTAATTTCGTGAAATATAAAGAGTGAAAAATAGATATCAAGGAACCCTTTGTATTTCCAAAATGGGCACAATATAAGGTATTGAGGAGTAGTCATTATTTGCACATCTCTAAATTTCGGGGTCCCCATACTAGTTTGTGAATTACAGGGCATTTCTCAAATAGATGTCTTTTTTATACACTGTCTTACATTTGGAAGGAAAAAATGTAGAGAAAGACAAGGGGCAATGACACTTGTTCTTATATTCTGTGTTCCACCAAGTTTCCCGATAAAAATGGTACCTCACTGGTGTGGGTAGGCCTAATGCCCGCAACAGAAAATGCAACATGGACACATCACATTTTTACATTGAAATCTGACGTGTTTTTTGGAAAGTACCTAGCTGCGGATTTTGGCTCTAACTCAGCCAGTACCTAGGGGAACCTATTAAACCTGTGCATTGTTTAAAACTAGACACCCAGAGAAATCCAGGATGGGGTGACTTGTGGGGCTCTCACCAGGTTCTGTTACCCAGAATCCTTTGCAAACCTCAAAATTTGGCTTGCGTGGATCCCCAAACATTTTGTTTCCCTGGGCCGTCCCCCCACAAAACACACACACAAGATCCCTTGCGCTAAGTGGTTTCTGCCCCCCATGGGGACAGATAGGCCTAAAGAAAATAGGCCGATCTGCCCCCAAGGGGGACAGAAATGGCCAACAGTTTTGTGCCCCCTTTGGGGGGGAAGCCACCTCCCCACAAAAAAATTAAAATAAAATAATCCCTGGCGTCATTGTAGCTTCTGCCCCCACCTTGGGGGCAGATCAGCCTAAAAATAATATGCCGATATGCCCCCAATGGGGGCAGAAATGATGCTAAACAATATGCCACCCTAAGGGAAGCGTCCCTTGCCCAAGGGACCTCTCCCCGCCAAATGTAAATGACAAAACAACAATCCCTGTTGTCTAGTAGGCATTCCTGCTGCCGGATCGCAGTGCGATCGAGCAGCAGGTATGCTGAAAGAGACATCGAGGGAAAGGAAAAGCCTTTCCTTTCTTCCGATACCCCTTTCACAAACACTTGCCCCCAGCCGAAGGAGAACCTCACCTGTTTCTCCGTCGTTGGGCTGAAAGCAAATGGCTTCCAGAGCGATGGCGGCCTCTAATGATGTCAGCGCGTGATCGCATGCTGACGTCATTAGATCTGGTTGGAGGGGTGGAAGGGGCAGCGATTCCCCTTCCATCTCTGCCCAGGGGAGGGGGTGGGTCCAGGACATAACGGTTACGTCCTCAGCACCCGAGCGGTGCCGCCGAGGACGTAACCATTAAACCTTAATATCTGGAAAACTTTGGATTTTCTCAAAATCAACAAAAGCACAATCCTTGAGCAACGTTTAAAATTTGTGGCAAGTCTGTACAGTAATTTATTTTTCTCTGTTGGAGAGCAAAGAACCCTAAGGGAAATGATGTGGGTACTTGCACTTGTGGGACCCCTCCTTTGTTTGGGCACTGCTTGACCGATCTGTATAAAACTTACATTGCAGGACCCAAACTGAATTAACTTTACCTTTGGAAAGCTTTATGCAGCTTCTTTGAACGCTGCCAAAGATATTAAGAAAATAAAATGTCTTTACTACAGAAAGTCAGATTTAACTATATCCTTACTGGAGCTATCACCACCAGTGTACTAGTCATATATATTAAATGAAAAAGACAAAGGTTAAAGTCACTTTACAGTTAAGGCTTGCAATAATATAGAAAATTATTGTTTTAAAACAAACAAATGCTGAAATCCAGTTATAGTTTACTGGGCCAACTATAACTTTCACCACCCCCAAAAGCAATACTTTTGACTGCCCATATTATATCACGTATGACATATTCAAGCAGGAAATGGTGTTGTCACATTTGGGTAAACTATAAATGGTAATTTTCTATGTTTTTGATTTTAAAATGATAATTTTATATTATTACAAATTCTAATAATAACTACATGTTAATCTTAGTTATTTTTTGTGTGAATTTCTATGTTTATTTTTAAAGTAAGCTGTAGTCACCATGCACAGCAGAAGGCTGAAAGCAGAGCCTGGCCTGTGGCCAGGCCCTGCGTCCAACTCCGCTGTGCGAAGTGAGCAGTTGGCCAAAGGACATGGGGGCATATTTATACTCTGTTTGCGCCAAATGTGCGTCACAAATTTTGACGCACAATCAGCGCAAACCGTGCACCATATTTAAACTTTGACGCCCGAGCCCGTGAATGTCAAAATCCCGCCATGTGCGTCATTTTCTGGATGCGGGAAACATCCTTGCATTAATGACATGCAAGGTAGGTGTTCCTGTCCAAAAAATGACTTAAACGCCTGTGCGCCTTATTTATGCTACTGCGTAAAAATGACGCACGGCCAGGAGGCGGAATCGGAAAATGACCCACAACCCGATTTGCATAAAAAAATAACGCCTGGGTCAGGGCAGGCATTAAAACGGGGCAAAAACACCACTACTTAAGGAAAGCACACAGAAGCAACAGCAGAGCTCCAAAAGGAAGACATGGAGGTGCTTTTCATTCAGCATGCACGCAGACGCAGAGCACAGGACCAACAACAGCAGCTTCCACAACACCAGCAGGGATCCAAAGGCAACGCAGAAGGCAGGAGAGGATATTCCGCACCAGGACAACCCTTCTGGGACTCCGCCAACAAGACATCATTCAGAGGTACAGGCTTGACTGGCAAGCCATTCAGCAGCTGCTGCGCAACATTGAGCCACAGTTGGCACCCAGCTTGCAGACACCCCGCATCATTCCACCAGAAACCAAGCTGCTAGCTGTACTCCACATGTTGGCAAGTGGCTCCTTTCAAACCACTGGCGCCTTGGTTGTTGGGATCTCACAGCCATCATTCTCCGCCTTCCTACCCAAGGTACTGGATGCCATCATCTCCCTCACACCCTGCCACATCAGCTTCCCCAACACACAGCAGAAGCAGCAGGAGACAAAACAGGGGTTTTACCAAATTTATGGCTTCCCACACGTCCTTGGTGCCATTGACTGCACACATGTACGCATTGTGCCACCTGCTGCAACCGAACGTCTATACCGCAACAGGAAGCACACACACTCCATTGTCGATCACCGGGGTTTGATCACCAACATTGTGGCATAGTATCCTGGGAGTGTACATGATTCATTCATCTTCCGTCACTGCACCATCAATCAACACTTCCAGGATAGACGATATGGCAATGGCCTACTTGTTGGTAAGTACAGAAACCTACTTGTACACACTGCACAGCAATCCTCTACAACATACAACACATACACCACAACATCGACACGTGGACAGGAACACAATGAGGTTGTGACACCACTAGGCATGTTTGATATCCTCACCCAATGGGAGACACACCTAGGGACAAATGACAGTTCCAAATAACAACAGATGCCACTCCACAGACACAAGGGAACAATTTAAAACAACACAATGACAAACACATGGCCCCAACTAGCAATATAGTTGGGAAGATTAATCTTTCAATATCACATCAATAACACTCAATTCAACACCCTTCAAACCAATACGTACTGTGTAAGGGGTGTGGGATGTGTTTTGCTGCAGGTCAAACACCATGACACACATAGCATGATGATAACTACAATGAAGGTCACATGCAATCATTGAGGCTGTACCAATATCTCACATCACTCCTGCTCTCACATTGCCCACTACCAAGAAGCAAGTGGACTGTGCGAAAAACACATCTTGATGGGACAATATTGAAAGTGCACATTCCTACACATACGCATTGTGACAAATTAACACACACACAACAGATGTACTGGCATATGGACCTTCTGAAATTCGAAATGACAACCTCACAACCAAGTTAGCCATCTGAACTAGCACATGTTCAGTAGTATAGGTACACGTTACAACCTGAGTCGACTTGGCAAGGGTAGAGAAATAGGTCTGCAGTAAACTTGTCACACATGTGAAATTAGTGCATAGTCAATTGTCAACACGTCAGTGCTCACAACGTACGGAGATGTTTTGCACATTGTCACCTTGCAAAATCTAAGGGTCTCACTGATGGTTAAATAAATCTATTGCATATGTCAAAATGTATGTCATGTCCAGGGTACATAGATGCAACTGTGTTACCACCACTGTCAAATTGATTCTGTGTATGGAAGTATCATCTCACCCCCAGTTAAGACACAGGTACACCTATTTCACAAGTTACAATGCAAGGGAGTACACAATGTACTGCAACTCTACAGAAATACTGCTGACATGCGGTCAACAGCCAAACACCCGTTCAGATAAGGAAACAACCCAATGGTGATGGTACATCCTAGAAGCCTAGGAATCCACACAATAACACAAACACCAATGAGTCACAGACAACACAAGAGAACAACTGCCATGAAAAGTTATATTTATGGTGCAAGCTACATCAACATGTTCTCACTCATTTTCTCTTTCAGCTGATCAGGGGTATGGGATCCAGCCATGGATCATGACCCCATTTGCAAACCCAAGCACTGCAGCAGAACGTGCCTACAGTGAGGCACATATGAGGACACGCACCATAGTCGAGAGGACCTTTGGCATCCTGAAGTCAAGATTCAGGTGCCTCGACATCACCGGAGGCAGCCTCCTATTCTCACCGGAAATGGTGTGCAAAATCATTTTGACCTGTGCCATCCTGCACAACTTATGTGTAAGAAGGAACATTCCCCTACATGAACCCAACCCACAAATGCCTGATGAGGAGGAAGAGGAGGATGCTGTCCATCAACATGAGGGGGACCATCCAAACACAGCTGCAGGATTGTGTCTGAGACAACATATTGCCCAAAATTTCTTTTAACTCTACTCACCCATCACCACTGTCTTACCATATGTAAATAAACACCTATACTAATCACTATATCATGGTCTGGATAATCATTTTTGCATTACATTATCTCTAAATATCAGAATCTGAATCTAGCCTCATGGAGTATTGCTGAAATACCGATTAGGACACAGAACATTCCTAAACTAGTTTAATGCATACAGCCACATTCACTCTCACAGTAAATGACAGATATCCTGTCCATTTCACATTTGAAGGGCAATAGCAAAGGACCACACCTATTTCACACATAAATGTTGGCAACATGGTTCATCACAGCATATGCCACACAACTAAGACACCATTATTCAATATGGGAAAAGAATGCCTCATACATGAGGCAGTGGATGTGCCATTGCATTGGTAACAGGAATGTATGACCAGACCCTTGACAGCAGTAAGTCGTACATCACGTATCTTTGCAAGGACTATGTGTGAATAGATTTCCATATAAGCAGCAAATTCATAGCACAAGTGCCCCGGGTATGATTAGCATTGCTCACATGACATCCCCTGCAAATGGCAGCCCATATCCTACGTCCTGACACACCCATGTTCCCAAGCTCAGCCCACCCTTCTTCAGAGGTCCCTGGAATGGTAATATGTATCCCCAGATAATCCCTCCTCTACACACTCCCAGACTCAGAATGTAAATCCAGTGTGCTTCCCTCTTTAGTATGGTATGCCATGGCCATTGTACTTCTGTCTGCATGGATGTCAGGTTAAATAATGCACTGGCTTGTAGTCTCTAAGACCTGTTATCACCTGTACATTGCTTCCCATGTGAACGGTACTGTTGGCCCTTTGAACTTGAATCTCACCTACAGGGCTTGTGAGAGACTGATGCTGCACACACCTGAGAGCACCTCCATGGAGACCAGCCACTTGAACATGCACTGCCCTTGCAGCTGCTTGGAAAAGCATAGAAGCAGCCATTTCATCTTTAACACTGTTATTCCTTGCCATATAAATCAGCTGTGTAACACAGCTCTTGGGTTAATGTGTTACGTTCCAACACACAGGACAAACACACTTTTCTGTTTCCACTGTCTTGTTCCTCCTTTGACCACTCTCAATCTGACCACTGTGTATTTACCTTGTGAAATGTTTGGATCCGGATTGACCCTGCATCCTGTTAGCCTGACTGGCTCCTGTCTTTGCGTTACCCTAAAGGTTCCTTGGGCCTACATTTGTATCATAGTTGCTTTCCCAACCCTCATATTCCTCCTGGGATATTGTGTCAGGTGGGTCTACAATGCATACTCAAATACATTGTATAGCATAATCAGTTTATTTATTGTACCATGGGGGGGGGGAATTGTCTCCAAATAGCCGAATCATGGCCTATCCCTTGTCTGGGACTCATGTATGCATGAGTGACAAATTGTGACAGTGTACCATGGCTGTATGCATGGATTGGGTATGGTGCCTCCAGCACAACAAACAACATCAGATAATGTGCATGAAATGTCTACACATGTTAGGATCCTGACAGTCCACACGCTGATTCACATTGCTCCCAACATATTGATGGGGCTTGTGTGGTGAATAGCTGTGAGAGTAATCAGCACAGAGGCACTGATGTTCCCATATGCTGTGGGAATTTTAGAGGCCAACCTGTGTACAAATGTTGTGAGGAAACCTGCTGGTATAAGAATCCTGAGACATTAACTTTGTCAGCACACCAAGGTTGCCCTGTTGAAAGTCTCATAACACGTCTGCAGTGACAGGGTGGACCATCCCCATGTGTGGTCTCAAATCCTCATTGGCTTTCCTTCTATTGATCTGCGAAGGATACTTTGTAGATTCAGGAAATAACTCCACAGACTCATGACTAGACCTGCACGTAACTCTGACAACATAGACCCCAATAATTATATAGGCTAAACATTGGCCCACACACATGAACCAGACACCTCTGTGCATTTTACCACTGGAAATATGTGAACACGCGCTGCTTAGTCTGCTGGTCCTCCACTGCCACAGGAGAGACATGGCTCATTTATATGACTCCAACTGTGGCGTAACATTACAATTGTGTATTATGTTTGGGACTCTGTGTCACAAACACGGTACCCACATAGTATGATCCCATTCCTGACTCATGGTGGGTTAACAAACAAGTGCCTAGGAAGTAGTATCCAACATTCCAGGACATGTGATGGCTAAGTATTGGAACATTGATATGAACAACCGTCTGCTGTCTATCCAGTGCATGCTTTGTCATTGGTGGTGCTTATGTTCCAAAAAACCTAGGAAATGCACACTGCAGTTGTTGCTATGTGTATGACTAACACATGTCCTCTCTCATTTCCACACTGACTTGCATCTGAGGGTTGGACACATTGAATCCACATGCATACAAGCAGATTAGCAAAAATGCATCTTGTGATGTTCACACAGTGGGTCAGCAAAAATAGTAGTAGCCAAATCACATGCATTGACCCATAGGCATTGAGTTATTGTAGTGAGTTGCGTTGCCTTGCTATCCTCTCTTGACGCAAAACATGCCCAAACTGGGTAATACATAATTGTATCCCACACGTTTGGCCATCTATTGCGTCAGTGAAGCGTGAAAATCCGGTACACCAAGTAGAGGATCTTGGTCCACAATAGTATGATCTGTCACATGTGCCCATACACTGTAATGCCTAATGTGGGTGCAATTAGCCTATCTCTGAATTGTCACAACTATCATGTCCCATTCAAAATGAGAAGTGACCCAAATCCTGTTAATGACAGAAATTTTGACACATATGCGTAAAAAAAAGTTGCACATGCGTCTAAAAATTACGCGTATGCGTTGAAATATGCCGCACAATGCCCTGAAACATCCATTGACCCTGAGCGGTAATTCCCACACTGTCCCCCTGGAAATTGGTTAAGTATGAAACATATTTAACAATATGGATGCAGGGTTGTTTCTTATCATGTGCGTAAAAAAAATAAAATGATGAACAGACTGGAAGCGTCATAATATTTTGATGCATAACAAGAAAAACGCACCGAATTTGAGGTAGGAAGTGATGTAATAGGATATCCTGTTTACAGATTTGGTACAGTGGGTGTACTTTCACTTTGCAGTCTGTGATATTTCCGGACTGTGTGGCTGTGTATAGACTTGTCTCTTTGTGCATTTTGTGATTTTGTCTCCAGTGTAGTCTTTAAATGGTCTTTTTGTGTATAATAACTGTCTTTGGTATCCTGTCTGAGTGTTTTTGTGGTCATTTGTGTTGTCAACATTTGTTTTTGTTGTGTTGGGAGTCTGTTGTGGGTAGTGGTAGTTTGGGTATAGTTGGGCTGTGTTCGTAGTTATTTTGCATTTTCCTGTCCTACTTTCCCTCTATTCTCCTTTGTACCCCTTTATCCTCTCTTTATTTTTGGTGCAATAATGTCGGGTAATAATCCTCGTCTTGGCAGGATGGGAGAGGAGGAGCTGGGTGGGTTTATTTGGCTGGTGTGCCACTTCCTACCCCTGATGATAGAGGCAGGCGGTTGTGTGATCCAAGGCTATCACACAGAGGCAAGGAGGCTCCGGTGGGCAAAGATGTTGTACCATCTACATAGAATATACACCCAGCAAAATGACCACCAGCTGAAGCACTGCTGGGCTGACCTTGTTGCCAGGGAGCAAGACATGCTGGACCACCTGGGGACTGTGATTGGTGGCCCTGTTGGTGAGTACAAATCAGGGTAATGTGCACGTTTAAATGCTCTGTAGTGACAGTAGTTGATTTTTTCATATTCTGCCAGGAATGTTTTTGAACATGTGGAATGCTAGTAAAACATAGAGGGCCATATTTCTACTTTGTTAGCACCGCAATTGCGACCTGTTTTGAAGCAAGAGCGGCACAAACTTACAAAATACACTTGTATTTTGTAAGTTTGCGCCGCCTTTGTGTCAAACTGCAACACAAATGCGGTGCAAAATATTTATAGATATGGGCCACAGTTGCCTGTGAGGTATACAAATTTCCCATACATTACTGTCATTTGTTGACGCAACAGCTAGACTAACTTTCTAAACACAACAGGAGCCTGAAAATTAGTGCTGGCTTCACGTCAATTGATAATGGCAATGTGGCTCAAACATATGTTTCATGTGTGGTTGGTGAGTGTATCATGAAACATATCTTGGAAATCCAGAAATTTTCCAGAAATATTGTGTCCCTCAATTGTTTTCGGATACATGTCTGAACTGGATTCTGACACATACGTACAAGTTATAGCTTACCTCAGGTAACATCTTAGACTGATATGTTGAGTTTGTAGTGCCACATTTCAATTAGGGATGGCTGGCAAAAGGTATGCACACAGGTTCATATCTCTATGGTTGGTGCAACTCACCATAGCTGTGGCACATCAAATGAAGAAAATGATACAAATTGAGGGCTAACAACTGTCCCTGGCCCTCTGTACATTGTACATGTGTGTCTAAAATTGGTCTTAGTCACAATGTCTGGGTGACTGGTATTGCAGTCCTCATGGAAAGTGGCTTTGGATGTCTCTCATGGATACACATGATGAGAGGAACACACTCCATGATTTTGTCTGCTCACTAATGAAGGAGCATGTTTGCCTTCACATGATAGTTAGGGCCACTGCATGTGTGCGGATATGTGTGTATCACTCACTGGAGTCCCCGGGTCTGTATATGTTTGCAGTGGTATGTAGGATGCAGTATCATCATGTCTGAGAGGCTTTACTTTCTGAGTTAATATTACACATAGTATTTGTATTTTGAAGTGCTGTACAGTGCATAGACATTGAGCACATTTCTCCCTTCCATGCCTTACAGGTGGACCTGCACCCTACACTATTGGAGAGGTAGCTCGATTTGCAGACCCAGACATCTCCAGTAAGGGTTGATATTTCTGTTCTGTGTTGTGTTTGCTGATGATGTGTGATTGACTCCTTTGTGTTGGACACATAGCAAGGTGTGATGCGCTGGTCAATCATCTGTTTTGTTCCTTGAGTGGAGTATCATTTTATCACCATCTTTGAGTTGGCCAATCCTTATCGTATTGTCATATTTTGGGATTCTAGGTCAGTCCTGTAGGCACGGCAATGTGAATAGGGATGAGTTATGTGGATAAAACTTGAAATCAGAAAATGTAGCACTGGACCATATTAGTTAATTAGTCAGCCAGTTAGTCAGCCAGTCAGACCCTGATTCTCCTGACCCTGATTCTCCCAGAATAGGGATGCCAAAGTCTTACCCACAGACTTCAGCTTCCCTATTCACTAATGAACATGTTTGACTGTATGTTTAACCTTCTAGCAGCATGTAGCTCCACATGTTGTGCTACGAGTATGAGGCACTTGAGTACAATGGCCTACGTGTGCATGCAGATCATGGCCAGAGGTGTGCTTGCATCTATCTGTTTGTTGTAAGTCAAGGCTTACTGGTAGGAAATGATGTAGACAATGGTCTGCATTTCCAAAGATAAGTGTTGATGGGATTGTCCAAGGTTTGGGTGTATCCTATTTGGAGTTCTTCCTTACCTGTGGTGTGCTGGCCAAACCCATGTACAGTTTTCCAAAGCTTCCTGGGTGTCCCTGTTGTTAGAAATTATTAGTTGCTTGTCCCCACCCCCTCCCCCCAGACACAGGCGTAGGGTTGTGAATAGTGTACCTAGGGCTGATGATCCAAGTTTGGTACACAGACATGTAAATCAGTAAATCACTTGTCCAAACCTAGGATACTGACTCATGATTAGCACATGCATTCTATACTGGCAATTCCATTTACAACTTGCAGATCTTGTGGCCCTAGATTGCCATCCAGAACATAGAAATTTGTTGGCCTGTCAGTGGTGGCGGATATGCAGCATGATTTTTACCTGACAACTGGCAGAACAATGATGCCAAAAACATTCCAGTTGTTACCCATCTTGTAGGGTTTGGATGTGCTATTTGATGATAGGACATGTGTAGGCTGGCTTGCGATGTACTCACTCAAGGACTATCAGTGATCTGTATGAGGATATGGGCTGTTACAGGTACATTAGATGTATTGTCTGATTTACTTCTTGAGCCATTTCACACAATGCAGTACCTAATGTTTGGTTTTCTATTTGTCTTAACAGCTGCCAATATGACTCCCATCCAGCTTCGAGAGTTTCAGCGCAGGGCAATGCGTTACCGCCACCTTCTGGATGTGGAGTCTGGGTACCGCAACATGGCAAGACGATATCGCCATGAAAGAGCCTCCGGAGTGTGGAGGGCATTGGTTCCTGTTCATTGTTCCTGTCTTTCATATCAGCATTCTCCAAGGCCTATGCCCCACCTGCATGTCACATGTATTGTGGTCATTTTGTGGACTTGTCAGCATCACATCCTCTAGGTGCTGGTTCAGGCCAAGTTGTGATTTGCCACCTTCTTGTCCTACTCAACCTTCCATCTACTTCCATTCTCATGGTGAGGCCTTTCACTGGCTGTGGGTGCTCCGATGGCACAAGCACCACACTTAACAATCTGGACCTGCCCCAGTCTCTGATCTTTCACATCCACCTACTGCATATGTAGTTGAGATGTAGCATATACTATGTCTGGCTTTGTTATGGCACAATATGGATGCCAGCATTGGTAATGTGTACTGCTGATGTTGGGGAATGTGTGGTACATTGGATTGCACTGATAGTCGTAGCAGTGTTCTATTTCCACCTCTGACTGTGCAGGTGTATTTCTGTAACCAGTTACATGTGTCCTCCCCCTCAAAGCTGTTGTCTGAGCAGTATGACATTTGGGATGTTGCATGGTGTCATTGGAGCTATTGTGACCCAGGCACAGAGTGGACCCTGACATATGCAGCATGGGTATGACATTAGTGCTGTGTACCTCCTCATGTTAATGACAATGGCTGTTGTTTGTAGCAACTTTGGACAATCACATTTGACTGGATTGGAACATTTGTCTTGATTTCAGGGGAATGATAATGTTGTCATCCTGAACCCTCTCATTTGGGTGTGTTTGATCCATGGGGACGTTACTGCCATTAGCTACTTGACCTGCACACACAGCAGAGGTGGTAGTGGCAACTGTTGTCAATGCTACATTGCACTTGCAGGTATGGCCAGAGGTTGTTAATTGGGCCCGAGTTACTGTAGGGAGAATACTGGCTGATGTGTGATGGGCTGCCAGTTTTACGTTGAACCCTGCCCTCCTGGCCTGGCTTTACCTTTGCAACATCCTTGGCATGGCAGTATACCCCCATGCAAAGGTTGTTGGTGTTGTGTAGTAGTGTGCCCCAGGTTTCCTCAGAACAGGCCATGCCCCGTGCCGTGCCACTTTACCCATTCCTCTCCCTGAATATCATGACTTACATGCATTGTGTAGTAGGTATGTCCACCCCCCCTGCTTACAGTTAACATTTGTGCATTTTAATTCCCCATGCGACTTACCCTGCATGTGCGTTGTCTCCTGGTAGTCTGCGCTGTCCTGTCCTTGAATCCCTGTTACGATCTCCTCAGGGATGACGGCTGCGACCATCTCCTCCATGTGGTCCAGGGCCTCCTGGTGTGCTGGACTCCCACCTCTAGTCTGCAGTGCTGCCTTCCTGTTCCTGGCCATCTTTTCCTTGGTCATGCGCTTGCAGTCATGCCAGCGTTTCTTGCACTCGATGAATGTTCTCCGTACTTCTACCACACTGTTGATCCTGTCAACAATTTGTTGCCATATTGCCTCTCTCGTACTGATTGGCAACTTTGAGGTGACAAACAGTTGGTGCTAGTGTTCCGTCACCTCATTAACCAGAATTTCCTGCTCCTCTGCACTGAAGCGACACTTTCTTTTCTTCTTCTCCCTGTCCTGGATCTTGTGTGGTTCCTCCTGGCTGGTTCCTGGTCTGTTGTCATCTTCCTGGGGTCTGTGCAAGCATCTGGGATCCATTTTGGCGCTCCTACGCACATTTTGCAGCGTTTGTAGTGCTTTTCGATGCAATTGCGTCAAAAAATTGCGCCTATCCGGTTTGCGGCATCGTAAACCGGCTCACAGTCATGTTTGCCGCGTCAACAGTGGTTTGAGTAAAAAAAATGACTCACACCTGTGGTTTTTCCCGCCGTGCGTCAAAGTATAAATTTGACGCCTGCACGGCGCATAGAAATGGCGTTAGCCGTCTGTAATATTTTTGACGCAAAACTGCGTCAGCGTAGTTTTGCATCAAAAAGTATAAATATGGGCCATGGTCTGCTATCAAGCCTTACTCTCAGCCCCACATGGGCAGCCAACCCACTGTCTTGTATGGCCTTTGCCTGTACATAACATCATGTTGGCTGCAGAGCCTACCCTGTAGCCAGGTCCTGTGCCCAGCCCTGTTGGCAACCAACCTCCCTGCAGTGGCGAACTCCTCACAGTATCATATCCCATATTTTCTTATTTTTTTTTAAAACATTTTTTTTTTCCAGGATCCTGTAGGTCTCCACAGGATCACATGTTGGATAATGTTGGATCCCCCAAATGTCCTGCAGGATTACATGCGTTTCTGGGTTCAGAGAAGTGCAACAGCACTTGTGACTGAAAAAAAAAAAATCTTTCGGCCCTTGGGGTCTGATTTGTTCCCATTGTTTCAGAACAGGCCGACAGGGAAAAAAGCCCTCTCAACCAATCAGAATGTTCTACTTTTTAATTTCCTGTACCATGGGCCTGCAGCTGGAGTGTTGTGAGACCAACCTTCCAGATCTGGACAAATCAGAAATAGCACACTTTCTGAGTAAAGATCTAGCTTTCTGCCAAATTTGGTGTAATTCTGTTCACCTGAGAAAAAAGGGAGAGGTACCAAAATGCATTTTAGCCTTGCATTTCCCATAGGAATTTCAGACAGTGATACAGGATAAACAGTTGAACAGAATTACAACAAATTTGACAGAAAACTGGATTTGTAGCCAGAAAGTGTTTTTTGTGATTTGTTCGGTGCCACGAAAAGCGGTTTAATCCTGCCTTGTAAATATGGAGTAGGGCACAGAGCTGGTCAAGGGACATCAGAGAAAGATCTAAAGTGACCATTAAGATCCCCTCCTGTAAGGCATAATAGTTTTCTATGACCATAGAGAATGAAGAATCCCAAACCAACAGGGAGAGTGCACCTGCCCATAGACAAACATGCTCTTTCACTAAAAGATTCTGGGTGGAGGCTGTTGAGCCATCTGTCGAAGTGAAAGAGTTGGGCAAAACCAGCTAGTAGGAGGCAGATAACGGGTCTCCAACTAGCCATGAACAAGAACTTTCTGTGGTATTTAAAGTGCAGGACCCACCAAAATTATGGTCTGCACCCATCCCTTCTTAACTTCAGATGCCCCCATACAATCAAAGCCTCCAGCTGCACACCCCCATTCCATCTTCTTCTCCTCTCTGCCTCCTTCAATTGCCCACCCAGAAGAAGGCAAGGAGTCAAGGGCTAGAAATGGGGTCTTTGGTTTGCAGTCAGGTCACCCCCTGTCCAAGCAAGGACCCTCACTCTAGTCAGAGCGAAGGAGAAGCACACCTCAGTTAACCCCCACTCACCACCTTGATAGCTTTGCACGAGCAGGCAGACTTAACTTAAGAAGCAATGTGTAAAGTATTTGTACCAACATATTCAGTAATACAGTAAAAATACTCCAAAATGGACACCACATCAGTTTAGAAAAATAGGTATTTTTTATCAAACTCAAACAAGACCAAAATTTAAAAAATCCAACATACACAAGGCAAGATATGAATTTTCAAAAGAATAAGAGTCTTAGGGGGTCATTCTGACCCTGGCGGCCGGTGGCCGCCAGGGCCACCGACCACGGGAGCACCGCCAACAGGCTGGCGGTGCTCCCACGAGCATTCTGACTGCGGCGGTTCCCGCCGACTTACCGCTGCTCGGGGGAATCCTTCATGGCGGCGGAGCGCGCTCCGCCGCCATGAGGATTCTGACAGCCCCTACCGCCATCCTGTTCATGGCGGGAAACCCGCCATGAACAGGATGGCGGTAGGGGGTGCTGCGGGGCCCCTGGGGGCCCCTGCCGTGCCCATGCCAATGGCATGGGCACGGCAGGGGCCCCCGTAAGAGGGCCCCGCAAAGTATTTCAGTGTCTGCCTTGCAGACACTGAAATACGCGACGGGTGCAACTGCACCCGTCGCACCCCTGCAACTACGCCGGCTCAATTCTGAGCCGGCGTCCTCGTTGCAGGGGCATTTCCTCTGGGCCGGCGGGCGCTCTTTCGGAGAGCGCCCGCCGGCCCAGAGGAAATGTTTAAATGGCCGCCGCGGTCTTTTGACCGCGGTGCGGTCATTTCACGGCGGTACCTTGGCGGACGGCCTCCGTCGTCCGCCAAGGTTAGAATCACCCCCTTAATCCTTAGAAAACATTGAGAATGCTGTTGTTACAAAAAGTACCTGGGTAGCAGCAAAAATAAAGCCAAACGCTCAGAGTCTGGTTGACCTGGACACCAAGGGACGATGCATGGAAAATCCAGTCACAAGGTATCAGAAAACCGTGCTGGGTTTGTGTCAATATCAGCCACCGTAAGCTGGTGTTGTGCGTCATTTCTCCAGCTGCGACGCATTGATCTCACAGCCACAATGCAGGTGGAGCGTCGATTTCAGCCACAAAGCAGGTGGCGCATCATTTATCAGCCGCTTTGCTGAAGGTGTATCTTAAATTACCCACACAGCATCCTGTGTGTGGATATTCAGTTCTTCTCTGCCAACTTTACCTTTCACAGACCCAGGGGTAGGATAGGGCACCACTTGGCAGGGCAGGAGTCTCAGCAGAGAGCCCAGGTGCTGACAGTGGAATTCTTTGATGGCCCTGAAACTTCAACAAGAGGAGGCACGCTCAGTTCAAACCCTTGGAGATTCTTCTCAAGCAGGAATGCATAACAAAGTCCAGTCTTTGTCGCCGTTCACAGGCAGAAGCAGCAACTGCAGGATAGCCCAACAAACCACAGTCACGGGCAGCACTTCTATTCAGCTCTTCAGCTCTTCTCCTTGGCAGACGTTTCTCTTGATTCCAGAACTGATCTAATTTTCAGGGGGTTTGTGTCCACTACTTATACCCCTTTCTGCCTTTGAAGTATGCAAAGTTCAAACAAAAGTATCTTTTGTTTGTAAGATCTTGCCTTGCCCAGGCCAGGCCCCAGACACACCAGGGGGTTGGAGACTGCATTGTGTGAGGGCAGACACAGATCTTTCAGGTGTGAGTGACCTCTTCTCCCCTCCCTCCCAGCACAGATGGTTCCTCAGAATATGCAGGCTACACCCCAGCTCCATTTGTTTCAATGTCTAGAGGAGAGGTGCAAACAGCCCAACTGTCAAGCTGACCCAGACAGGGAATACACAGACAGGCAGAGTCACAGAATGGTTTAGGCAAGAAAATGCCTACTCTGTAAAAGTGTCATTTTCAAACGCAGAATATAAAAACAACCTCTACCAAAAGTTGCATTTTTAAATTGTGAGTTCAGAAACCCTAAACTCCATATTTCTATCTGCCCCTGAATGGAATCTGCACATTAATAATACTTAAAGGCAGATCCATGTTAACCTATGAGAGAGTTAGGCCTTGCACAGTGAAAAACTAATTTTGCAGTATTTCACTGTTAGGACATATAACACACATTAGTATATGTCCTACCTTAACATACACTGCACCCTGCCCAAGGGGGCTACCTAGGGCCTACTTTAGGGGTGCCTTACATGTATGAAAAGGGAAGGCTTAGGCTTGGAAAGTGGGTACACTTGCCAAGTCGAATTGGCAGTTTAAAACTGCACACACAGACACTGCAGTGGCAGGTCTGAGCCATGTTTACAGGGCCACTCATGTGGGTGGAACAACCAGTGCTGCAGGCCCACTAGTAGCATTTGATTTACAGGCCCTGGCCACCTACGTGCAATGTTCTAGGGACTTACTAGTAAATCAAATATGCCAATTATGGAAAGCCGATTACACATACATTTTACATAGGAGCACTTGCACTTTAGCACTGGTTAGCAGTGGTAAAGTGGCCAGAGTATCAAAAACAGCAAAAACAGAGTCCAGCACACATCAGCAACCTGGGAAACAGAGTCAGAAAGTAAGCCAGCAGTCAAGGAACACTGCTGCCGCTGAAACCATAAGCCCCTATGCTTTGCCCACTCACTTCCTCCTAATTATGTTTCTAGGACTGGTCTCAAGGAGGTCCTGAGGCCCATTGAATAGGTTCAGTTCTTGATTTCTCAGGATGCCCAGGAGTTAGTAGTAGACGTGGCGAGTGCAGGTGTCCTAATGGTCAGACCAGCAGACTTTGGAAACTAGAGAACAAGTATTGTGCCCTGGTATTCTCACAATATCCTGTGGTTCTGGGCAAATCAATTAATGTCCCCATGGCAAAGAAAAATAATTTGACCTTGTGTAATGTAAACATACTCTCATGTAAAACTCTGTAATGCCCTTTGGCCAAGTGTGTGCTACATAAAACATATTCTGAGAGTTGCTAACTGAAACGGTTTGGACATTATGTACCCTCAGAACCTCTTTGATGGCAGACATAACATCTTAGCTCTCTGCCCCGACCCACTCCACCTCCTGTATTCCAATCACCCAGTTTGGAAGTTTCACTTGTTTGTCCAATAGCCAAGGTGTATTGAATTTCTCAGGTGGTGTACAACCCTAACTTAGCCATCCAGCTCACATCTACATCAGAGGAGGAGTTAAATGTTGTGGTGGTCACGTCTCAGCCAGAGGATCATCAGGAACATTTTCCCCAAAGCCAGGAATTTGACTCTGATACCCCTTTGGAATGGGGGTCTGACTTAATTCGTATTTTGGACGTTGAACTTTCGACTTACTTTTGAACATTTGACATTCTGTGTAGACTTAAGAGTATTTTCTGAGGGACTGCTTATGTTGGACATTGTTTCATACTTATATTTTGACCTTATTTCCTCTACATAAATAGATGTGGTCTCTGACATTTCCCAGGCTGTTTTATTTTATTTGCCCAGCTACCTCTAGGTTTAACATTTCACTTTAAAAAAATACAATATGTATGATCTGTATTTCCAGTCCCAAAGACAGTACTTTTTAATGTAAATATTCCGATTATTGTGTATTTATAGAGATTATTGTGACGTACCAAAAGCATTTTTAATTTAGTCCTTAAAATCATTTTTAAAAAATGCAATTGCTGCCATGATACTGCAATGTATGGTTACATCATTGTTGTTTCATATGAGCTTCATAAAGATCATAATGAAGAAAATGTAAAATGCAAAGAAGTAACAGGGGACTGACAGCAGTATTTGCGAGTAGTGAAAGCCTCATAGGTTGTGGTACTTCTGTAAAATCTTGGGAATACCTTGACATTGAAGAGTGACATCGGCACTTTTTGTTATTGCTGCTATCAATTTCATGATCAAGGCATGTTGTCTTGCATTCTCTTCCCTCAAACTACAAAGACATTTGTGGTGCATCTTTGACATGTCTTGCTAACAATTCATAATGTTATCCAAGACAAGAGTTTGATTTTCAGTTATTTGAGTGAGACCTTTAAGGTGGTTTGCAATCTTTTGGAAAATTGCCCAAACTGCATTAATATCTCACAGAAGAATGGACTGCTATTGGAAAAATTGTTTCTCCGAGAAAACTGGATTTGCCATGCCAACCCACCAAATATGAGTGGCCATCTGGTTTGGATAGCATGCTGTCTATCACAGAGTGCGCTGCCACCTGAATAGCTGTTGAGAGGAGATTGTTGAAAAAGAGCTATTTCCCACTGGGGTATTCTTTCACTTAGATGACCGAGAGAAGACTGGAAATGCACCTGGGTGCGGAGAGAGTATAGGGAAATCTACAGAGTTACCTGTAGGTTGAGGGATTTGTGGACGTGAATCCTAAATAGGTGGGACAAGCATCTGTGGGTGTTTAGCTAATAGCTGGGAACTTGCAATCTTCAGAAGTGAGTTTGGATGAATACTACTGCCTGGTTGTGATGTGCTTTTGTCTGGGGCTTTTGTGTGGTGGAAACAATATTTTCCCACTTCTTCACTTCCGTTTCCTTGATTATCTCCTGCACCTCTTCTTTCTCTCTTCTTTTTGGGAAGTGTTGGCCACTGCGATAGAGGAGGACTGGATTTTCTCCTGGGATTGCCTACTATCCTTCACTTGTAGATGGTTTGTCATGCTCAGTGTCACCAATCCCCGTCTAATAACATGTTGTACTAATATTCCTACAGACCACTAAACTACAAATGTGAGAAAAAATGATTTAATCTCATAGCATAAGCAGGGAAAGAAGCATATGAAGGTAGGCACTGGGTCTTGCATGGAATTACTACATATATACCATGTGAACTCACCAACTCCTGATACAGGTGATTCCTTTCTGGATGTCCTCCTTGACATCATGTGTTGAAACAGTGTCCTTGAACCTGACGTTGGTAATGTATCCACTGATAGTAGTTGTAAAGAAGATGAATGTGAAATGAGAACTACAATTTTATGAATTTAAGTATAAAAGTGGTGCTCGTCTTAACTCATGTCAAAGTGTTGGCAAATACAAGCAAAAGAACCACTACAATTTCACCTTTATAAAAGAAAATATTTAAAACACTGTACAGAGTATTATGTGAAAGTGAAAATTCTGAGATATATAAGTTATGATCAGATGTTTCCAAACATACCTTCCCGGATTGCCAAGGGCCTACCTACAGCTGCTAGTTTGTTCTTTGATGTGATCTGAAGTGTTGGCTGCAATGTAGATTCTATGGTCTGTTGTCTAACTGTAGCTCCCAGGAAAGAGAGATATAAGGAGGAATAAGCAATACAAAGTCATACATATTGGGGGTATGTTGATGATTTTATTAGAGAGTATGAAACATACTCAGATAACTCTCCTGCAGGGTAACGCAAGGTCTAATAGAGGCATTATAGCGCTGCCATTTCCATGCCAAGTCTTAGGTTCAATAGAAATGTGATATTATATCATAGTGAGCACTTACAAAAGTATGGACATGAGGGTATATACAGGGAGTGCAGAATTATTAGGCAAGTTGTATTTATGAGGATTAATTTTATTATTGAACAACAACCATGTTCTCAATGAACCCAAAAAACTCATTAATATCAAAGCTGAATATTTTTTGAAGTAGTTTTTAGTTTGTTTTTAGTTTTAGCTATGTTAGGGGGATATCTGTGTGTGCAGGTGACTATCACTGTGCATAATTATTAGGCAACTTAACAACAAAAAAATATATACCCATTTCAATTATTTATTATTACCAGTGAAACCAATATAACATCTCAACATTCACAAATATACATTTCTGATATTCAAAAACAAAACAAAAACAAATCAGTGACCAATATAGCCACCTTTCTTTGCAAGGACACTCAAAAGCCTGCCATCCATGGATTCTGTCAGTGTTTTGATCTGTTCACCATCAACATTGCGTGCAGCAGCAACCACAGCCTCCCAGACACTGTTCAGAGAGGTGTACTGTTTTCCCTCCTTTTAAATCTCACATTTGATGATGGACCACAGGTTCTCAATGGGGTTCAGATCAGGTGAACAAGGAGGCCATGTCATTAGATATCCTTCTTTTATACCCTTTCTTGCCAGCCACGCTGTGGAGTACTTGGACGCGTGTGATGGAGCATTGTCCTGCATGAAAATCATGTTTTTCTTGAAGGATGCAGACTTCTTCCTGTACCACTGCTTGAAGAAGGTGTCTTCCAGGAACTGGCAGTAGGACTGGGAGTTGAGCTTGACTCCATCCTCAACCCGAAAAGGCCCCACAAGCTCATCTTTGATGATACCAGCCCAAACCAGTACTCCACCTCCACCTTGCAGGCGTCTGAGTCGGACTGGAGCTCTCTGCCCTTTACCAATCCAGCCACGGGCCCATCCATCTGGCCCATCAAGACTCACTCTCATTTCATCAGTCCATAAAACCTTAGAAAAATCAGTCTTGAGATATTTCTTGGCCCAGTCTTGACGTTTCAGCTTGTGTGTCTTGTTCAGTGGTGGTCGTCTTTCAGCCTTTCTTACCTTGGCCATGTCTCTGAGTATTGCACACCTTGTGCTTTTGGGCACTCCAGTGATGTTGCAGCTCTGAAATATGGCCAAACTGGTGGCAAGTGGCATCGTGGCAGCTGCACGCTTGACTTTTCTCAGTTCATGGGCAGTTATTTTGCGCCTTGGTTTTTCCACACGCTTCTTGCGACCCTGTTGACTATTTTGAATGAAACGCTTGATTGTTCGATGATCACGCTTCAGAAGCTTTGCAATTTTAAGAGTGCTGCATCCCTCTGCAAGATATCTCACTATTTTTGACTTTTCTGAGCCTGTCAAGTCCTTCTTTTGACCCATTTTGCCAAAGGAAAGGAAGTTGCCTAATAATTATGCACACCTGATATAGGGTGTTGATGTCATTAGACCACACCCCTTCTTATTACAGAGATGCACATCACCTAATATGCTTAATTGGTAGTAGGCTTTCGAGCCTATACAGCTTGGAGTAAGACAACATGCATAAAGAAGATGATGTGGTCAAAATACTCATTTGCATAATAATTCTGCACTCCCTGTAGGATTATGGAACAGCAGACATGCACCTATCCTGCAGCTTTCAAAGAGTGTGTAAGGGTTAGACGAAAATCCAAAAGAACAGATATTATACTTACCAATCGTTAACATCCATCTGTTCTGAGTAGCCAGGCCTGATTTGATTGCAGCACTAGGAATAGAAGTGTAGGTTGTGACAGGTGGTGGATGAAACAACACAACAGGACCTTAAAAGTGCATAAAATAAAAAGTATGAGCATAAAATCTCAGCTTGTATTTCGTAGTCTTTAATCACAATAAATCATCATTGTTAAAGTGAGGTAGAGCACAACAAACAAACGTAGTGAAGTCTCACATACTGTGCAAGTAAAATCAATATCTCTGTGTGTTGTAGGTTTCCATTAAAATACAGGCATTGTATGTTGATCTGCCACATTAATACATTCTCTTGCCCCAGCTGTAGCAGACAAGTTTTGGGGCAGTGTTCCAGTGAGAGACAGGAAATATATAAGGAAATTAATTGAAAGATCAACTTAATATAAGGGTGTGTGTTGAAGGCAGTGTTTGAGGTGATGTGAAACAGTGAAGTGTAGGTTTAGGTAAAGGACGTAGTTGAGTGAGTGTTTGTGGGAGGAGTTTTAGGGACAGAGAGGGAGCTTCTATCTTGCCTGGTGTAACATTAGTGCCGTATGCAACAGGCAGAACTGTTAGCAGGTGAGGGTGCATTGTAGCAAGTACAGGCTTCTCATAGAGGTGAGATGGAGGTGATATGCAGGTGTCCTCCAGGAAGAACTTTAGCCAGCTGAATACTGGGGAACATCTCTTTCATGTTCCTCTTTTTATCTTGTCATTTCTCCGTTATGATCCAACAGTGCATGCCTCCTCCCCGAATGGAATAACAGAATCTGTCACCTCCTGCCACAAGACTAGTAGGGCCCTCATTCTAACATTGGCGGGCGGCGGTCGCCGCCCGCCTGGCGGGAACCGCCGTATGGCCGCTCCGCGGTCGAAAGACCGCTGGGGCCATTCTGACTTTCCCGCTGGGCCGGCGGGCGCTAGCCAATATAGCGCCCGCCGGCCCAGCGGGAAAGGGGCCTGCAACACTGAAGCCATCTCCGAATGGAGCCAGCGGTGTTGCATGTATGCGACGGGTGCAGTTGCACCCGTCGCGCTTTTCACTGTCTGCTAAGCAGACAGTGAAAAGCATACTGGGGCCCTGTTAGGGGGCCCCTGCACTGCCCATGCCAGTGGCATGGGCAGTGCAGGGGCCCCCAGGGGCCCCAGGACACCCGTTCCCACCAGCCTGTTCCTGGCAGTAAAAACCGCCAGAAACAGGCTGGCGGGAAGGGGGTCAGAATGCAGTGCCGCCATGGCGGATTTGGGCAACCGGGGGAAATCCGGCGGGAAACCGCCCGACCCGGTTTTCTGACTGCGGCTTTACCGCCGCGGTCAGAATGGCCCAGGAAGCACCGCCAGCCTGTTGGCGGTGCTTCCGTCATTTTAGCCCTGGCGGTCTCGGACTGTCAGGGTTAGAATGACCCCCTAAGTTCAGTGCTCTATTGAGGGAGAATGCAGGAAGCGGATGGTTTTTTCTTGTAGTGCAATGACTCTCTCTCTTATAAAATACAATTCCTCCTAATTTTTAGACCTGACTGAATTCTGTAGGTAGAGAAGGTTCTTGGTTGCTGTGAAATAGAAATGGAAGAAGTGAGTGGGCATCAGGTGAGTGGGATTTAAGTGATGATTGTATTTTTGACTAGTTGGCGGAGGGCTCCGCGTCTGAGGCAGACGTTGCCCCCATAAACAGACATGCCCTAAGTACGCGGTACTTAAAAATACAGCTGTAAAGTTAGTAGTAGTAACCTTATGGTTGTAAATTGCATTGTAGGAAACCCAATCCTGTGAATTGAGCGAACAGAGATATAAATCTACCCTTAGGTATAATCTCCCATCAGAAATAGTGAATAGTGAAAAAGTGCAGAAATACACCAGGTCCAAGAGTGAACATTAATGTGAATGAATCTGCCCATGGACATTCAACTTTGTGAATATGGACCGTTATTTCTATTATGCAAGCAAATTATCTTTTCCACCCAAAACAGTAAAATTAGTGACAAATTTTTACTGGCAAATATTTTTTTCTAATGATCTCTATTCATGATAGTCTACTGGCCTCATGTCATAATGTTGACATTCATGCAACAACAGTAAGCATGCCGGGATATGCAGTTTTAATGATTCTCCTTTCACTCATGGACAAGTAATTCACAACAGAAACAGTGCTGTGGCTGTGGAACGAAGAAAGAGTGAAAGTTGTGGCCTGAAGCTAGGTCTAGCTATCTAGGTTCATTTTTAGACCTCTGAAAACATGCCTGGTGTAAAAAAAGATGTACAGTACAGGATTTTCCCTATAGACTTCGAAACCATTTTAAGAACTACACAATGAAAAACTTGTGATTAGTAAAATAGAACGTTTTGGAAGCAGTCTGTCAAATCCTATTACAAAAGAGCATTTTCCTCATTTGTCATTCCGCTGGCTAATTGCTCCTTTTTATGGGCTGCGAATGTCTCTTCTGTTCCACCTGGAAGCTTCCCTTTTGGTTGTTAATTATCTTTAATTGTTGTTAAAGGTATTGAGGACACCACTGCAAGCATGCGTGTAGGAATAGATTTAATGGGCGATTTGACATGGTTGGTTGAAAATAGTTCTACGAAGTTAAAGGGCAGCTGTGCTAGAGCTGGGCGTTTAACTCCGAAAAGCAGACTTGGATCAGGGATAGAGAGAAAAGGAGTGAGAGATTCATGGAGTGCTTAATTGGTGGTTGAAGGTGCTGGGCACCGGCTTATTTTTATCTTTAAACTTCGACCCAGGGCAGGAGAGAGAGAAAGTTAGAAAGGGACGAAAGAAGGAGGAAGAAAACGATAGGAAAACACTGATAAAAGCAGAAAGCATGGATGAAAAGAACCTGGAGGGAGAGACAAATGGACAGTAGGGGACAGATTTACTAAATTGTCACCCAAAGCAGTGCAGCAGGCAAAAATGCTGCCCCACGTTGCGTGACAGGGAGGGAGCAGGAGATGTGGCTCTCTCCTCCCCTTTCCCTTGTGCCAGTGCAGATTTTAGCTGCCGGGCACCCCCACACACCTTTGCGCCATAGTGAGTGTGTGCATGAACCTAGCATAGTATTTTGTACTGGAAGGCTACCCTTCCAATACAAAATACTATGCCTAGACAACTTATACGACTTTTCTTACTTTGTGTGAATGCTGCCCAGTGCAGCACATATGCAAAGTGAGCATGCCTGATTTCAAAAGGTGTTATTTTTTCACTCAAAATCCTCTCTCACATTTTTAACAGATAGTGTTTTGTGTCAAAAAGGGTGGATGGCTGCATGGGAATGCCAATGTAATGCCCCCTTGATACTTAGTAATGCAGAGCAGTGCTTCATGGTGTTTATTCAGGGGCTGCGTCTCCGCAGTGGCAGAGGAGTGATGCCCCTCTGGCTAAGAGACAGCAGCAGAAAAATAAAAGATTTGAATATTGTTTCAATTTTCTGCTGTTGGCTCAGCCAGCAGGTGCAGTGAGGGGTGGGGCTGGGCCACGGGAGGTGGGAGGAGGAATTGTGTGCACTAAGTGCACATGTGTGTCTGGACGGCCTGAGACGGACGTCCAAACACACAGGCACACTTATGTTTCTCAAGCCCGGCTGTGTACTCAGCCGGACCTAGGAAACTGCACAGGCCCCAGGGTTGTGTCTGAGCGACAGCCAGACCAATCCTGATGCTGCTTGCATGCTAGCTTTAGCATGAAAGCAGTGCCAGGATTGCTGGGGAGTCTCTTCTGGTGTCCCGGCAAATGCTAGGACACAAGAACAGGAAAGGAGGGCAAACGAGAGGTGGCAGGAGAGGACATTGCTGGCGGCCAACTGTAAGCTTTTTTTTTTATTCATTCACCCATCTCCCCCATCCTGTCCTCGTTGTCCCCCCACCTCTCCCCTTGATATCTGCGGCAGCCGCTGCTGTATTGATTGTTACTTTTATTCAATTTCCAGCGCAAAACAAGTATTGCACTGGAAAGTAAATAATTAAAAAAACATTATGTACTAGTTTTGTGTCATTTGTATCATGCAAACTCAGTGTAAAATGTTAGTAAATCACCCCTGAAGTGTAGTAACTAGGGATATACATATAGACATTTTGCACATATGTATGTGTCTGTACCTATGTGGTCCTATATAGTGCAAACCCAGCTAGGATGCAACAGAGCACTCTATAATGTGGGTTAATAACTGTACATGCAGGGGAGTAGCCAGAAAAATAAAATACCCCCCACTTTGAATCATATCCCAAATGGCAGTGAGTGAGTGAATGTGGTGAGTGAGCACCACAAGAATGCTCACACCCTTCCTGGGAAATGTGATGTTTTCATCCTTACATCATACTGTCAGTATTTATTACTTATTTCCTTCCTTCTCTTGTTTATTTGTCTTTTTGTCTCTCCTTCCTAATTTTGATCCTTGACTGTCTTTGTACTCATTGATCCATCAATCCATTATTCCTCCCTTCTTGTCATCTTTCTTTTTGTCTTTGTAATCCAACGATTCTTCTGTCCTATCTACTATCCAGCCATTCTACCTTCTCTCCATAAACCCAAATATCCATCTTTCCTTTTTTCTTGAAGTCCAACATCTAGTAATTCTATATAGTCTACTTTCCACTCTTCTCTGCACCCATCTTCTCTTCTTTTTATCTATCCCCATCCATCTATCCATCCAAGCAGGGATAAAAAAAAGAGAGATAAAGAGGTAAGAAGTGCAGAGTAGTGGAAGAAAAATGCATGAGGTGGAATAAACACCACTCAGTCAAGGTATTCAGCAACCACAGCATTTGGAAGAACCGGTGTACACAGATGATGGTATGGTTTTGCAGTGCAGCTCTTTAGTGGCATTGGGTGGATACTATGTGGGGGTTTCAGACTTAAAAATTGAGGTAATCAGAAAGGCTGTGTGAAAAACCAAGCATCCAGAGAAGGTTTCCTTGAATCAACTATCAGGATGGGGGTCTCTCATAAACTAATGAACAAACTGATGCAATGTCAACAGGCACTGGTGGTGTAGACTGTCTATGGAGGTGGACAATCTGAGGTCTGCGGGAAGAAGAAGCTGCCCACTACTAACTATGCAGTTCTTGCCCTTACAACTTTCATGCCTCTGTCAAAAGGTTCAGAAGGAGCCCATAGGAGTACATCTCAGCTTCAGGACCTCTCCCATGAACGCATGCAAACTCCTGTGTGTACAGAAAGATTCTCTTAAAGGACGAGCCATCCCAGGCCAGTAAAACTCAAGCTCAACCAGAGAGAGTGCTCCTCGTTCAGGTTGAGTGCAATGAGATGTCAAGGCAGCTGCGGTTTCCTTGAAAGGGTGTGATGGCTGCACCCTGCCCACCCTACTGCTGGAATCCACACACTGCATTTATTTTAAAATGCTTAGTAACACCATTAGCGATGTTACTTAGCAGTTTAAAGGAAATGCTGAAGCCACCCTGCAACTCCTGCTGTTACCTGCCTCCATCTGTCTGAGATGACACTCTGAGTCAGGAGACACAGGTGTCAAGTCAGACAGGGAAGCCAGGCAGTCAGGCAGGGTTATTTTGTGACATATGCCCTGTACCTTCCGAGGCTGTAAATGCTGCAGGACAACCCAGCCCTTTCACAGATTAATACTGGATGGGGTGGGGCCATCAGGCATACCTGGCCCACCCTACTTATATCTGTGACGAGTTGGGAAAGGTAGTTTTTTTTTTTAATACTTCCTACAGCGTTATTACAGTATTCAATGCACTTTGTATTGTGCTGTGATTACGGTAGTAATGCTGCATTTCATTTAAGAAAAAATGCTTTCAATTGCATTTGATCTGAGGTCACGAAGTCATGAGGCTCAACTCATGACCCTGTGAGGTCGAATAACATGCTGCGTGGACTGGGACCACACCACAGCAACAGGCAGCACACTCACACTGGCCTGAACTCAGCCTTCATAATTGACTGGAACAGTAGATGCCTGATAAGGTAAGTGTAAAATATTACATATTTTACTTTTTAATTATTTAAATATATTACATATTGCATTGCCACACATATGTTTAGCAGGTTTATCATGACTACATTTGAGCTCTACCATAAATAAATTGTAACAAGGAGAAATGTGGCATTAAATCTATTTTGCGCAATTGTTTGCAAGGCCTGCATTTATATTGTTTGGGGTTAAGGCATCTGTTGTAGAGATCTTTGTGTGCCCAGAATATCTCAGTGAATAATAACTCTGGGGGTTAGCACATTTGCTTGAGAGATCTCTGTTTTATCTAGTCACAATTCTGAATAAAAGTGTAGTACAGAGGATTAATATGTCTCCTGCAAAGCAGATCATGTAATATGCAGATGATAGCTTTGTATTTGATGTAGCTAGTTAAATGGGTTACTGCTATTAACACAGAGATCATTTTGTTATTACAGTTCCTATTTTGTAATCCTTCTAACATAGCTCAGTGAGCTATGACCGACATGTGGCTTTTACACCTTGTAACCCTCACTGACTTATGTAAGACATCATGTATATTGATTTACACACTCATGCTCCAATGCCCTACATATGGATGAGTAGCACTATAGAAGAAATTAAAAACGAAATAGTGGTACTTAAGTTGTTATTTGTGTAAATACTGTATCAAACCAACACATCTAACATTATTATAGTGCATACATTTTTTTATATACAGGGACTGAACAAATTCAAAAAAAATTCTCTCTTAAGTACTGTGAAGTGATAACAAGCTGTAAGCATTTCTTTCCCCTCCATTGCATTTGCATGTAGGTGTGAGGCTGCAGATAGCTCCCAGCCAGAAAGCTGGAACAAAAGGAGGCCTGATGGCCCCTTAACACTTCCTCCTTTGTTATGGGCTCAGCTTAAAGCCTCCTCCCCACCTACATGTTGCTGCTCGGAATGAAAGCAGACAACATGCTGAATGTCTCCCTGTTAGAAATGGGGCTTCTGGTTGGCTAGGGTACACACCTAAGCCTGACAACCCCCAGTCTAGTCAGGATAAGTCAAATACACACATACGTTAATCTGTGCTCAGCCTCTAGTAGTTTGGTACAGAGCAGGCAGGCTTATCAAAGAGGCAATGTGTCAGTGGTGGGTTCCTTGAATGGGCATGGGGGCTGCACCTCGCCCACTCTACTGCTGGCATCCGCAGACCACATTTATTTTAAAATGCTAAGTAACACCAGTAGCAATGTTTCTTAGCACTTTAAAAGAAACGCGGAAGCCGTCCTGAAACTCCTGCTGCTGCCTGCCTCCTCCTGTCTGAGACGACACCCCTAGTCAGGAGACATGGGCGTCACTTCAGACAGGGAATCCAGGCAGGGTTCTTCCGTGACACATGCGCTGTTGTGAATGTGTCACCTATGAAGGTTTAATAAACAGGGCTGACATTGTGCCAGCCCTGTAGTCACTGTTTCGGGGCATTTTAATCCACGCACAAATGACACCAGGAAGCATCATTTTTCCAAGCAGCCTCAGGCGGGTACAATTTAAACCCTGTACCTCCTGAGGCAGTAAACTGCTGCATGACAACCCAGCCCTTTCACAGGTTGTCTCTGAATGGGGTGGGGTCATCAGGCATAACTGACCCACCCCACCCACCTCTGTGATGAGTTAGGAAAAGTAGGCTTTTTTTAAATACAGCCTGCAACGTTGTTTCAATAATCAATGCACTTTATATTGTGCTGTGATTACTATAGTAATGCTGCATCTTATTTTTCAAAAAATGCTTTCAATTGCATTTGATCTGACATCAGTCATGAGGTTTAACTCTTGACCCTTTGAGGTCGAGTAACATGCTGCATGGACTGGGACAACACCACAGCAACAAGCAGCACACCCACACTGGCCTGGACTCAGCCTGCAGAACTGACTGGGACAGAAGATGCCTGATAAGATAAGTGTAAAATATTAAATATTAGAACATTTGCTTGAGATGTCTCTGTTTTATCTAGTCCCAGTTGTGAATGAAAGTGTAGCAGAGAGGGTTAATATGTCTCCTGCAAAGCAGATCATGTAATATGGTAATATGCAAATATCAGATTTTTATTTTATGTAGCTAGCTAAGGGGGTTACTGCTTTTAACACAGAGATCCTTTTGTTATTTATAGTTCCTATTTTGTAATCCTTCTAAAATAGCTCAGTGAGTTATGAACGACATGTGACTCTTACACCTTGTAACCCTCACTTACTTATGAAAGACATCACGTACATTGATTTACACACTCAATATTGATTGACAATATATAATATGTAAATGTGATCTAAAAGCGCTCCGACACCATACATATGGATGAGTAGCACTATCAAAGAAAAAAAAAAGAAAATAGTGGTATTTAAATTGTTATTTGTGTAAATACTATATCAAACCAACACATCTGACATTATTATAGTGCATGCATATGTCTTATATACAGGGACTGGACAAAGTCAAAAGCATGCCTCTCTTAAGTACTGTGAAGTTGTAACAAGCTTTGAGCATTTCTTTCCCCTCCATTGCATTTTATCTAGGTGTGGGGCTCCAGATAGCTCCCAGCCGGAAAACTGGAACAAAAAGGGGCCTGATGCCCCTTAACATGTCCTCCTTTCTTATGGGCCCAGTGGAAAGCCACCTCCCCACCTGCCCGTTGCTGCTCGGAATGAAAGCAGACAACATGCAGGCCCTGCTGAATGTATCCCTGTTAGAAATGGGGATTCTGGTTTGCTAGGGTATACCTAAGCCAGACAGCCACCACTCTAGTCAGGGTAAGTCAAATACACACATAAGATAACCTGTTATCAACCTCTGGTCGCTTGGTGCAGAGCAGGCAGGGTTATCAAAGAGGCAATGTGTCAAGTATTTGTACAACGCTCCGTATAGTAACACAGTGAAAGACACCACAAAAAAGACTCCACACCAGTTGTGGAAAAATAGACAATCTTTATCTAATTAAAACCAGATCAATGAACATGCAGAGGCAGACAGAGCCGGGGCTCAGCCGCAGTAGAGGTAGTCTTGTGAATCCCTGGCACCGGGGAGCCTGGAGAGGGCGTGCTTAACTCGTTGTGGTTGGTAGGCAACCAGAATGCACCCATGACAATTGGTGCTTACGATGCGTAATGGGGGGGAAAGGGATACACCTCCGCGTTGCAGCTCTGCTGTATCTGATGCCGAAAAGGAAGTGGTCAGCCTGCACTACCAGAAGGAACAAAATTACAAGTGTGTTTCTTTGTAAATGTTTATGAACCTATGGTATGTGTTTTATATTGGAAAGGGTAGAGCCACAGCAGTCTTGCCTAGTAGCCTAGCCCCCTCCGGAAGTCAGACTTGCTTGGCAACCCAGAAATCATATTAACAATTTTATGTGTTTTCCTTTATGAATGCCTAAAGAACTGTATTTTCTGTCCATTTAACACAGAAATAGTGCTGCAAATTGCACTAAAATACACCAATTCCTAAAAAATATTCTCAGGGGAAACCCCCCCAACCTCCCCCCACTGACGTCGGGATTAGTCGATTCACTCGCTCGCTGCCCCACCAATTTCAAATTCGACCAGCCACCCATATGTCAAGACATTACATGGCATAGGTTTCTATCTACCAGTGAAGTGGATGAGGGTGGCCTTGATTCATTCTGCCCGCAGGTCAGGACTGATGTAGCAACCTTCTGAGGAGGCCATTATGGCAGTCTCTCTCTATCTAATGAAGACAACCTGAGGCGTGCTCACTGTAATGCCAGAGATGTGTTCTGGTAGCACTTCACACGGGCTCAGGATGCCTCCCGCAGGTATGGTGACACTAAGGGCCTCATTTGCAAGGCCCGTGGTGCAGGGCGGCACAGCAAGTGCCTTGTTGCACCAACCTGCGCAATTGGGAAGGGCAGAAATGTGCTGTATCTACAAGAGACAGTGCATTTCTGTCTTCTCCCCCTGCACTGGCGCACAAATTGCTGCCATGAACCAACGCAGGCACCCTTGCACCATGGTACAAGGGAGCCTGCATTGTGGGGATGATTATTTTTGTGCAGGAAGGGGCACCTTTCTGCACAAAAACAATCACAAGAGATGTTTTCCTCTTTTTATGTGTGCTGCAGAATGCAGCACACATATAAAGAGGTAAAAACGGGGGAAAATAAAGATATTTCTCCTTGTTGCATCACTCTTGAGGTGGCGTAGGAATCTGACTCATTCCCAGCCTTGTAAATCTGGGAATGCACCAGATTCCTTTGGGTTCCATGGCCCTCCGTGGGGACACCCCAAGCAACACCCATGGAACGCCCCTTTAACAGTGTCATGCATGAAAGCGGCCCATATTTACAAGGCCATGAAAAGCCACACAAGTTAGCTTTGCGTGGCTTTGTAAATATGGGCTGGCACACTGCACCACCAGAGCATTAAGAAAAATGACGCTCCGGTGGCGCACTGTGCCGCTAGTGCCTCGTAAATGAGGCTCACAGTGTACAGGAAAATTGTGAGTCTTACACCACACTAGAAAGTCTAGAGCCAAAAAGTGCTGGAATTACGGCCACCTCGATACGTTTAGCAGCTGAGAATTGCCTCCTCTATGGGTGGGGCCTTCACTCAATTATCTCTTACCTGGGCTTGCTGACATGGACAGAAAACAGAAATTCTCAAGCATGCCAGTGTGGCAGGCTTCCAGGGCATAACCTTTCCACACACTTGGCTGTTCTACCAGAGTGCTTTGGAGACCTACTTGGGGCTAATCACTCCCTCACAATATGGCAGAATCATGAGAGACCAGCTGCCTCATCAGCTCTGGCCTCCCTAAAGACTACCCCAGGCACTTTGGAAGAACTTATTGTGGCAAGACAGACGCACTGCTGGTACCCACCGAACTAAAATAGGCTCCGAACTGGCCAAGAGCTTCGCACCACACACTTAATTATAAGCCTTTCCTTGTCTTTCTCTTAATAAACGGTACCCATACACCTGTCAAGTGTCCCCCCAAAAAGTCTGATGTGCCAAAAGGGACAGGCGCAAATCGTAGAAGAGCCGAAGATACTTCACACTGCTATGTATAATATCGACACTGGACTTTAGATCTCGCAGTACATGAAAATGTGTGTTGTCACCAAGAGTTATCTAGCTACAAACCCCTTTGCTTGTCTGCTTTCTATACCATGCTTCCCCCTTAATTCATTTTCAGGCTTTAATGTACTTTGTTGTTTAGCTTCCTCTCCCATTAGGCCCTGTAATGTGCTCCGATTGCCTTCAGCTTCACTGCACTTAATAGCCAGCGTAAATAGAACTTAGTGTAGCATGCACTAACATCTCAACCCATTGTCCGGAGATTAAAGACATGCCACAAATGGTTCACGCATCATCAGACCCGAGCCCCAGTTTCATAGCTCCCGACCAAAAGAGGATATCAAATTAATTTGCAGGTTGCTTTAGCAAAACCTAACAGGAAAAAAAAACTAAGGGTCATTATGTATGTTGTAACCATCAATCAAAAAGAAAGAGGCACAGGTCTGGGTATTATGGGAGGAATACAGGTGTGCGTGCATCTAGTATACAGTTTGTCGCTGAGGAGAAATCTTAATGGAATTACAAGCAGCTTGCGAGGAATTCAATTGATGCCATATGTTGGCAAAGCACATTAGGGATGTGCTCCACTGGGGCAGTGCAGCCAGGTGGAATTCTGGGAGCTTTCCATTAGGGAAAGGAAGTGAGAACTGATGCTCCAGAAATTCATGCATTCATAGCTTCAATGGATTAGGATTTTTGTAGTAAAAAAAGCACTAGACCTCTAAGCACCCTTTTCTCCCTCTCCTCTATTAATAAGCACTCAAAAGCCAACAGGTTTGACCCTGTACATTTTTCTCTTATGAAGTACATGTTTTGCATTTCGCTTAAATAGTCTAAACAAATTAGTTTTTCAAGTACAGACACATAGACGGACAGGAAGTAATACTCCATTGGAGCACTTCCTCCCAGTGGTGTAACACAAAATGGTGGCCATCTGCAGAATGTGCCGAGGGGCCAGAGTGTCCCATATCTCATAGATATGCAATGGTCTGGGGATAAGCCGGGGCCCCTCTGACCTGCAGGGGCCTAATTTACGTCCCTGCTGCCTGTAAAGTGAACAGTGTCGATTTAAGACTACCTGTATTGTGGCATGATGGTGCCCATCCCATAGGTAACTTTTTTGTATTATTTCATAGACGTGCCTTCTTAAGTCTTGCTGGACAGCGCATCTGTCACCTGACTTTATGAAATCAACATTTCAATTGGACAGAAGTGCATTTTTTGCTGAAAAATAGTGCTTGTTTTGCCATTGTTATCTTGCAGGAAAGCTTATAGTCACTACAGCAAGAGTCAGATGGTTTTCTAGGCAAGCCATTCATCAAGGCTGTAGGCCTGATCTGTTTACTGTGAAAAGTTATAACAGAGACACAAGATATGATTTTTTTGTGTGTATGGAGCACCCTCTTCACCCTATCTTCCCATAGCTGAGCCACATGGCGGGTTACATAAGGTGTCTGGAGCAGGCAGTAGATATGTTGTACATGTTGTGAAAAAGATATGTTAAATCGAATATTCCTTTGAGGGTGGATTGTCATTGTAGTGCGTCAAGGCTTGTGGTTAGGCATTTTGTTACAAGGAATGTTACAGATTTCCCTAGTAGATAAGGGTTTTGTGTTGGTTACCCCCTGTTGGAAAGCTAACAGGCAACAAGATTTACACTTTAAAAAAAATTGTAACACTGTTTTAGAAATCATTATTGGTTTTCCAAATGTAAGTTTGCATATTTTTATAGTTTTATGACCGTATACCAGTATCTATCTTGTGGGGAAGCTTTGGTGGAAATTAGGCATGGGTTGGTTTTGGTGGTAAGCCAGCGATAAATGCAATGGGCCTAATTGGTTCATGAAAAATGTTTTGTCAACAGTAACAGGTTTAAATATTATAGTCATTTATGATACATTTATTATGCTAATGTACATAAAGGCATTAGCCCTGGCTTATTTACTGAGAAAAGAATACCTTAACTCGAGTGAGCCTTTATGCCTGAGTTGTTATTGCACTGTGTTAGAGCCCACAGACAGGTACTGCATTATATGGATACTCATAGATTACTATAGAACGCAAGGGTTTTAGTGCTGCTTCCGCCGACTTCTCCCTCTGACAAAGCATGCAGGTGGATATGCACCTTGCTAATCCTGGTTAACCTTCTTAGAGGGGGGGGTGAATATTTTTGCCAAACTGTAAGGTTCTGTATATCTATGATTATTTCACTGTACGATTGAGGATTGCCTTGTGAGAGGGGTTGTGCAGACGTCAGTATGCCGGAGTTCGTTATGGTGACAAATAAACAATGAAAACTATATGGTTCTTTGGGAAAACTTATGTCAAATAGCATAGGCCTGATATGTTTCTTATGAGAAGTTACATCAAAAGCCGGAAGGTTGACCAATTTATTAAAGCAAATAGGCGTTTAAGGATGGGTTTTCTTACATTATGTTAAAGGCTTTAGGAATCTCAGATTACCGTAGCAAGCAATGGGCTTGGTGTTGGTTACCCTTCCTGTCAAATATTGAAAGTTGAGGATTTGGAATGTGTTTATCTTGTTACGTCCTTTTTAGATGGGTTGCATATTTTCTGTGCAATGTAAGTTTGTATCTAGTTGTAATTTTACGATTGTGTGCCTGATGATTCACAGTTTATGTCACAAAAGAAGCCTCATTTGGTTAAGGCTATTTTTTGTGGTTTATACCTAGTTGCAGTTTATGCTGGAAAGTGGTGTGAAACGAATGGATGAACCCAGTCTGAAAAGTAGGCAACATTTCAAATTCACCTAGGGGTCATTTGAAAAGATCACTTGTGGATTGTCAAAAGAAACTAGTCATTAAAAGTAAAAAAATATTGAAAAATAGTAGGACAAAACATTAATAGGTGACAATGTTTTCACCTGTAATTTTTTGGTACGGTGATTGATTCACAAAAGTGATGTACGATTACATCTCTCAGACCTTTCTGTTTGCAAGACTATATTGTGTTTGCTGGTTGTCTAAAAACATCTTGTACCTAGAGCCAATAATAGAGCTGCAGTGTATTATGTTATTTAAATATGTTACCGACCATGCCTCAATTTATGTGGTAAATTCTAATGAATTAAAAATGAACACAAAGGAAAGGTGTTTTTTTCAAATGTGCCCTATACATTTATTTGTAGAGCTCTAGATTTGTAGTTATCTGTACTATGTGATACAGAGGGCATTTTGAAAAAAATTATTCTTTCTAGCGCACTGGCTTACATTTGACAGGCAGAAAAAGATACCTATAAAAGCAGTACTACACTGGTGTGGGTGGGCCTAGTGCCTGCAACAGGAAACTCCGCAAAACACTATGTGGAGAAAATTGACAAATTTTGGCAGTTTAGGCAACTGTATTATTTCGGTCCACACTTGGCCGCTACCCAAGAAAACCTATTAAACTAAGACATTTCTGCAAACTAGGGATGCAATTCCATTTTCTTAGTCAGAATGCTGTGCAAGGCTCAGACTGTCGCTAAAATCATGGATTTTCCTTGTATTCCTCTGAGGAAAGGTTCTGGATCTGCTGCGATCCTCAAAATGTGTACATCCTAGTATTTCCCAACTTTTTCCTGATAAAATTGGCAACCCAATCTTGTGGCCAGGCCTTGTGCCTGCAAACTGAAATGCCCCAAAATGCAATATGAAGACATCAAGTTTTCGGCATGCAAATTGGCTCATTTTGATGATGTGGGCAACTGCGGTATTTGACCCCAGGCTCGGCTGCACCTAAAACCCAGACATTTCTGAACACTAGGCACCAAGGAGAGCACACGGTGGTGTGGCTTGCTTGAATCCCACTACCATAATTATATTAGCCAGAACGTCCTGCAAATGTCAACGTTTGGCAAAAATCTGCATCAGGCATTTTCCTCATATTTCTGTGAAGAAACATTTCAGAGTCTGTGGGTTCCACATAAGACCTACCACATAGCATTACCACACTTTTGCACCTGAATTACATGGCTAATTATTGTGAAAAGTGCATGTTAAAACCAACAGGACTATGAGGGTGGAAGTAAGAACGCAATGGTAATACCTGTAGTCAGGTAAGGTCCTTAGTGGATTTTCATAGATTACTACAATAGGAATGTTTTTTTGGTCAACTGTCTTCTCTCTGTTTGAGTGACATTCACATTATAATTTTCTCCATGAAAGCATACAGCAAGGTACAATGGATTAGCTCATTTCTGCCACCGGGTCTATTGCTCTGTGAGTAATGGCATTTTGGCTGATTACATGTACACATTTTATTTATTATTCCCATTTGATTTCTTCCTGTCTTTATTTTGTTTCATAGTATACTGCAGCTCTCGCAGCCAGCCTTATTGGGCAACACATTTGCCTCTTATTTTATTCATAGTGTGCTGCATTCTGTAAATCCCCTATATCCTGGGCCACTGGAATATTGCAATTGTGCGATCGCAACAACTATCACATAATAATAGATTTGCTGCATTTGCCACGTACTCCATCACCAACTACATAATCTGCAGATTTTAACAAAAAAAAAAGTCCAGCTCAAACAGTTCAAAAGGTACTAAAAACGCAGTGACACGTTACTGCTCAGTGGAAGGCCCTTTGCAGAAGTTGACTGGTCACCTTTCAGTTGCTTATTCCTATATTTTGGCATTAAACCGGTACTAATGAGGTGCAGCCAATGCCCAGGGAGTGTTGACAAGTTTTAAAATGACAATATAATGAAGTAATACCATCACAAAATGTGCCATATTGCGCAGCATAATGTGCCTTTCATTGCCACATAACTTACTCAATCCTTCCACATCATTTGACCCTCCCTGCCACATAATTCCTGTGGCCCTGCCTATATCTAAACTGTGGCAGCCATCATGGACTGGTATTGTCTATAGTAGATGATTGTTTTACAGTTCTAGGATAGCCACCATGTTTCGAAATAGTATGTTGGTCACCTTGGACCTATAAAAAAGTAATACACTTAAGCATTCCAAGATGGCTTCTCAGTGCAATGTTTACTGAGTAGCCATCTTAGAATGATATTGTGTATCATGTATCATTGTTTTTACTGTCCAATACAACGGCCAACAGACTGTTTCTAAGCACAGCTGCTATGCTGGAATTAGAAAACAGCAATATCCTTTTTACAATTCCATTGTAAGTCACCCACGTGCTGCTTTGTTTATTTTTATTTTTGTATAGCAAGCTTATGCCAGGCTTAGGTGGCATGCAGATTGTATTTTTTCTTTTAACTTTTCTTTCATTTGCTTGTAGTGTGTCTGTTTTATTGCGGATCAGTAATTGGGTGAATGCAAGATTGAATCAGTGGGTGGGTGACTGGATGTATGAATGTAAGGATGAGTGCATGTATGATGACTTATTGAGTGCCTAAACTAATATGTGAAGAGGCACTTGCAATAAATTATAATCCTGATTTATTGGCTTTGACAAAGCTTGTTTAGTTAGAGGTAAAGGTTATCAAGGACTCTCAGAGCCAATGAGTCTGGCTTGCATGCTGAGACCTAACGAAAACATTAGTAAAAACTCGCTGCATTTTACTTTCTATATACAATGCATCTATGAAATAAGTAGTTCATTGTTTGATGATTCAGTGCATGCTTGAGAGTGAATTAGTTCCACATGCATTACCATACAAGCACTGCATATGAAGAAGGAGGTATACACCAGGTAGCAGCACGATTAGAGAGAGAAATACTTATTTGATAGAAGCCAAAGCTCACACTATGTATATTTTAAAGTATTGTTAACATTAGGTCAAGCTGACACTGTGCTCTCAAGCTAGACCTACAAAAGACAATCTGTGTGTCGGATATCCCTGCAAGGCAATGAAAGAATCAGACCATTTTATTGTTTGGATAGTTTGATTGCATAACCTTGCTGGTTAAAAAGATGCCAAGAAGTCAATTTGACATCTTCCCAGGATCCTAAGTATGCTCTCTATAAGCCTTACGATAGCTTCACGCAACATGTTCTGTACTTCTTTTGATACGAACGGGTGACATTAAGACTAGTAACTGGTCTATGCGGCAGGTGCTTCAACTAGTATAGCTGTCTCATCTTTGCCCTTTTGCTGCTCAACAAACAAGGTTTGAGATTATCTAGAGGTGTAATTGGCAACGGAGAGGTATTCCATCATCTCTATTTAAATGAATGATGAATGGAAAGAGGGAGGAGCAAAGAACCAATGTAGCATTCAATTACTGATTGATTTGAGTTTGCTATGGCAGGACCGCAATCAGTGAAAAAAGTGGCATGGAGGCCAATGGGCATTTGACGGACTTCGTGATATTTCTGCTCAGTGAGGCAATACCATTCTCGAGGAAGAATTTGATACTTTTAACTTATTTTTGAGACAACTTTGTTTCTATTCTGGTGCTGGAAGCTTTGATTTGCACGAAGAAGGGGGTCCTTGATGTCAGTGCATAGCAGACAAAAGCATATTCTATTTTGCCCTAGAATTTGACAGAGGCTTCCTCGGTAGTAGTTGCCTACAAAAATCTTTGCAGGCAATATCTTCATTTCACCTGATAGAGGAGATGGTATGCTCAAGAGCTGGAAAATAAAGCCTCTATTTGGTGTGGTGGATGGGTACTTATTTTAATATTATTTTCCATACTTAGCGTCGAATAAGATAATTATCAAAGGTATTGCTCTAGCAAAAAAATGAGTTGTTTCCACCATGTGGTTCGTCGGATAAGCCGTGAGTCCTACTCCCAAGGTGCTCAGAACGTTTTCTAGATTTTCGGTGTTAGTTTCTCAAACAGAACTGCATGTCATTATGTCCAAGTGATTCAAACAGAGGTACTACTAAGCTGGTTTTAAGAGGTTAGGCATAAGTCATTGAAATAGTACTGGTGCTTTGTGATCTCGCGTGGTAGAAAGCGGAACAACCCTCAGGGAGCTGCAAAGGCTTTTAAAGTGGTCTTCGTGCCTCAGTGGAATTTGCACATAAGCTTGATTATGTCCATACTGCGGATGTAGATTGCCTGTTCAAGGCGTCCAGTCACCCCTTGAGATTGGATTTAAGCTCCTGCAAAAATGTATGGGAAGTTAATTCAGTAAGGGGAACAACTGTCATTTTGTGGTGGTTAGACGACACTGCGTTTTTTCCGCCCTCCTCAGAAGGGCCTACTGCTGGCATGTCTACTACTAGGTGAGACATGACAAAAGTAATGTGAGAGTAAAAAAAAAGGCAAACAAAGAAAACATATCCGAAGTATGCTACAGGAACTTCAGGCTGAGGTGTAGGCTCACTCCAACAAGGGTTCGGGATCTAACTGTTATTCCTAGAAATCATCATTCAAGCAGTGGCGCAGAAAGAAAACACAAACCCACAAAAAATAAAATAGGAATACAGAACTTTTGAAGAGAATTACACAGAGTAGGACTCAGAAAGGAGCCTTAGACCCCAAGCTTAATAATCGGGATCCCAAACCATATTTTTAATAGTTCATATTGTTTTATTTAATAATGTTGGAAAAATACTAATTTATTTAAAGGTAATCACCATCTCAAAAAAACAAATATGTCCATCTCTGGTGGGATCTCAGACTGAATCAGCTGATTCTCTTACATCTCCTTTGTCACATTTAAATGCACCTACACACACTTGAGTACATACACACCCAGACACACACAAACACAATGTCAGAAATCCAGGAGTTAGCACTCTCCTGGAATGGACACCCAGTGTTCGAGGGGCACAGTCACATTTTTTAGACTACATCATGTGAACTTGTTATGGGTCGGTTTGTGAGACTGTCCTAGTGTCAACTGGGGAAGCATAGGAGTCATGCTGTAACACAGATCAGCACTTCTTGGGCAAAATGAAAAGCACCAGAATATTCTGGAGAAGCAAGAGCATTCTGAAAGAATCCAAAATGTTCCAGACACTTCTGGGTCAGTAACGGCTGAGAAATTTTAATCACAAGTTACATCATTACACTTTTCGTGGCAACAGCAGTTGATAGGTTCTTTATTTCGGTAGCACAGTTTGAATTCTCTGACCTTTTTTCTTTTACTCCCTTTTGGTTCCCTCGTGTGGTTAGGGAAGCTCAGGTTAACCGTTCCTTCTACTGATACTGAGCTTTGCTAGCTGCCATTCCAGTATTTCCATTCCAACTTCAAGTACTCCAGGTCTTTCTGGTTCAGAGCATTTCTACTATTGGAGGTGGGCTTCGAATTTGGTCTTTGTGCAAATAATGTACTGGGTCTGTGAGCAGGTGGGATATTTCTTATACAATGGGAGACTACTGTTTTTGATGATTTGCATAAATGAATTATCTTGCTATGTTTATATTAAGGTTCATAAGCTCTGTATATTTATTACATTATTCATTTTTGATAAGAGACTATTTTGGTGTTTGCCAAGTCGTCAAACAAAATGTTTGTAGTACGCTGGATTAATTCTAAATCTAGGCCACTGTGCAGAGTGTTAGTTTCCGGGAGCTAAAGATCAAGTATCTCCCTTGACAGAATTACAAGAATTGTGGGGGGAGACGTCATTGTGACGTCATTGTGACAGCCAGGCATTCGTTACCGTTATTAGGCAAACGTTGTTGGCTTATTGGAGCAAACCCCCCTAAAATAGTAATGGGAATAACTGATAGGATAGTAAGAAGAATGTGGATAAAGATGCCAGAGGGCCTGCATTCTTCCAGCATAAATCATAAAACGGGAGAGTTTTTGAAATGTTCAGTTAGAACACCAGATAGACAAATGGCCTTACAATATCAACCATCCCACAATGGCACAACAAGAAAAGAGAATTGAACAGAAGATTTTATGAAGTAGAGCAGCGTTCCAAACAGCACCCTGAAGCTTACAGAAACAAAAACAATGGACATTCACCAATAATTGAAATACTGTGATCACAAGGATTTGCAAACGAAAATTCATTTGGAAAAATGGAAAAACGTGAGGGAAGAAAATCAGCAGTTTTACAGAACTGCAGAAGAACTTGAGGCAATACCTCATCTAAAGTAACATTTGCCAGGACTCCTTTCTAAGACTGATAGGTTGAGGGGAATGTACTGCTTAAAGAAGCTATTGACAATTAACTGAGTTCTAGCACAAGGTATTCCAACAATGAAGAAGCTTACGCAGACATCTGTATATTAATGAGATTTTATTCCCTATATTTATCAGTGAAACACAGTTTAGAGCTCATGCAGGCTGAAGTATTACCTTTTCAGAGAATCAGATGTAAAATGTGATAGACAGAAGGAGTGACAGACAGGACAGTCAAACCCCATATTTAAAAAAAAGGAGCAACTTGTGCTATTGAATCTCATTTAAGACTGTTATTTGGTAGCAATTCTCCTGCATATAACAACTGTTCATACAGCTAACCAATTTGTTTCATATGAGGAATAACGTGAAATCTGCGAATACTTGTGTCTTTCCAAGACTATGTTTGCCCTAAGGAATATTGAGGCTAACAATATTGAGGTACACTAATATAGTGGACTGAATATCGAAAGGTAAATGCACATAGAGAAAGTATATATTTACTATTCTTAACTCTATGTCTAAGTACCTTGAAGGTATATTTATCATCAAGGTACATTTACGTGGAGTTAACTATAGAAAATCTATACTTCCTTACCTTTCAATATTCAGTCCTTCGATAATTGTGTCCACTATATTTGCCACCAAGATTCCTGCCTCGATATTCTGGGGGCACACCGAGGACTACATTGCCGTAGTGTTTAATATGAGGTTTCAACATCATTAGTGAGTATTCGGATACATCCCTGGAGTCATCATCTTGTCTGACAGTTACCTCATGCAACCTGTTGCTCTTGCACCTGCTCTCAGCACCAAGTTATGCAGTAGGACAGCTAGTCTGCAACACCAAAAAACTGCACCAATGCCAATAAAATGTATGTCAAATGACCTCTGCCAACTGTTGCCACTTCACAACTATTTCATCAGTAGTTTAAACAGGGACCCTCTTTTAAAGTATACACGTACAAAAATGATGTATTGGAAAAGAGTCAACAATGCTAATTCATCCAAAGGCAAAGTATCAGGGTTGCAAGTGGGTCTTGCCATTATTGTTAAATTAGATGGCTGTCTTACGTCTTTTTTTAAAATTGTTTATAATACACACACATCACTTAGGTCTGTAGTGGAAGGAAGGTGAGGGAAGGGAGGAGACAACGTATGGAGTGAGGGAGATGGCAGAAGGCAAGTTCTGGAGAAAGCAACAGACAATGGAGAAGTGATTCCAGGAGCAACATTTGTTTGCAATTCTGACCTCAATAAGTAAACTTACAAGGGGACGCAAATAGGTCGATGAACCTTTGGACTCGCAAATAAGATGATCCCACAATAACTACCCTACATGCAGATAAATAATCAATAATTAATCGACAACATCAAGAATCATAATAATCAATGACATTGGTAATCAATTGGAGTCAGTAATTGTCACACACCATGACCTTTTCAGTCATGAATAACCACACCTTTTAGTTAAGTTAGAATATTTATTTCCCTATATTAACAATGCTAACGTCATGTAAATTAATCTCAAAACCAAATGATACATGTACAGAAACAACACTGGCTGTTCAAAGCTGAGAAAGAAGTGCAATCTAATCGAAGCTTGAGCTACAACACATTCTAAAGTTACAGTACAAATTTATAACAAGAACAATTGCGCAAACGATATCACATACAATTAGATTCAGCAAATAAATTCATCAAACATTATTCCCTATTAGCAGCATAAGGAAACCTTAACTAACAACAGGTTAGCATTGGCATGTTGGGCTTCATGCAAAACAATTTAGTAACACAAATTTGGAAAACATCTGACTATGGCTCTGTCAAAACAGTGCAGTTGGTACCTAGAAAGAAAAAGCAAACAGGCATAACAAACACATGTACAATAATACCTCCCCTCAATTGGATCGGCAAGCAAAGATAGCCTTCGTCAACAGGACATCAGTCGATCAGCAATGATTCAGGGTTCAGCATCAAAGTTCAGAAAACGCGAAGTCTTTAAGGAACTCGAAAGAATAGAGGTAAACGCTCAAGAAGAATAGAGAGAATGGCCTCCCTTTTCCTGGTGCAGTCTCATTAAGTTAAATTCCCTAAAACTACTTCCCAAATCCCTATTTGCCAATGGATCGCATGTTCACACTTTGTCCAATAAAACAAAAACTTCAAATCTATGAATTCTACCACTACTCAGTTCACATGTCGCTGATTGGTTTCTCATGCAATGTCCTCATCATCCGGCTCGTCAGGTAACAATATTGTTGCAGCTTCTACTCCAGTCAGGCGTCTCCATTGTTCTCCTCCTGAGAAAGTCAGTCTTGCACACATTACATACATATTGTTACATTTAGCAAGAACAGCATCTTCTAGCAGTCAGTTCTCATGAGAAAAGATAATCAGCTACAAACACATTTACACAATACAATGGTAAATCACAGTTTAACTCTCTAGGACAGCCATTTTATTAAACGCTTAAGAAATACAGCTCGACATGAGGCTGGGCAGCTAGGCCAAGACCTTCGCTAAGTTAAGGACTACAATTAATAAAGGTAATACATAATGCATATCCATTAAAGTGACATATTACTACATTAGTCAAACATATGCTCAACATTTCATATTAATAACTATTAGTAAGTACACATCGTGAACATTGGCAGCCACTCATCGTGATCACATTTTCCAATGCGTGCATTATTTTTCTACGTTATTATGTTTTTTACACAAATCCATTACTCGTAGTACATGGACACCTATTAAGAATTTTTATTAAAACACCTGCGCTATCACAGTGAAGGTTTAACCCTGGCCTGAAAGGAGGAGAAATTATTGCTGCAGACCCATAAGGGTCAAATGCTTCCCTGAGGAATTTGTTTGTAGTGTCCCTTTGCCTGAAGGTAGGTTTGCCATGGTTTGAAGAGGGTACAGGGTATTGCAATAACCACACTCCTATCGCAGTTGTTTTCGTGATGTTTTTCTTTCCTGCGTTTAGCCATGTTGATTAGATTACTTTTATATGATCTGTCCAGCTGACCAGCCGGGTTGCGTGGGGTCGGTCTCTGCAGGTAGCGCGGGCTAAATTCATAACTCACTTTGTATATAGTACATTAACGTTTGAAGCAATTCTGTGTTGAACAGGGAGTCGGTGCAATTGTTTTGATGTTGGAGTTTTTGCACTTCTTTTTCTAACCTTGTTAAATGTTTCCAAGTTTCACATGTTGCGGATTATAAATGGAAAAATTTGTTCATCTGGTACTTTATAATAAACATCAATAGTATCATTTGGGTGTGGAAATTAATAAAGGACAAGGCAGCCATTTGCTTGAGATATAGAGCAAAGCAACAGTGATATGTGTAGCCTCTGAAGAGGGTACACAAGATGGCACTTTGCCAAAAAGATTGTTAATACTCCTTGGCTGCTGAGTCCCAGCAGCCTCTAGTTATTGGGTGAAACCTGTGATGAATGTGGCACAGTTGTACCTGCTTATTTAAACACGTGGGCAAGTCCATGAGTGCAGCAAATACAAGCAAAATGGGGACTGAAGATGCGGGGTCAGACAGGAGAGAAGCCTAATAATGGTAAGGGTCCTGTTACTCTAGGAATCAGGGTGTAATATATCATAGATGAAACAGTGGTCCCCTCGGGGACTGAAACTGTATACGATATGAAATAGGAATAAATTACTTAACCGATACCTTTGAGAAGAAGATCTAATCCTTTAGCATACTATATACACCGCCAAGAAGAAAATGAGGCAGGGATTGCGAATAATAGCACTGACCAACATGGAAGCCTGCCCTGAATAGACTCCCTACTTCGCTTTGTGGGTACAAGGACAAAATTATGATAATTTCTTTTCAGATCCACCAATCAAGTATATTGAGCTATTACGTTTAGAGAACAGGGTTATTATCTTGGAGAGTACTTTATTGAGTGTCTAGGAGATGCTAATTCAGATGAAGCACTCCCTGGCTGGTGGGATTGCCTGTATAGCATTGTAGGGTATTGATCAACATGTATAGAAATATATGTAAGTGTGTCTGTGTGTGTATACATTAGTTAAACGTGCACTGAGGTTTCCCATTCTGTTTGCCATGTGTTACAGCTTCGTAGAATATTTCCACTATAAAAGAGACAAAATGAACGGTTTCATCTATACTTATTTCAATATTCATACTTACTGTCTCTGCCAATATCCTGGTTCTAGTGGGCCGTGACGCTTTCAGCAAGCCCCAATGTTTTATTGGAGTGTGAATAGTCAACCATTAACACTGTTACCATTTCAGCAATTAACCTTTGATTACTGCCTATAAAACGGGTGAAAATCACAAACCGAAACTTAATTTTTTTAAAGGTTTGCATAGTTGCTAAGTGGCACATTGTCTTTCGTGATACCTTCAGCCAGGGCTGACTTTTCTAGCACGATGACACTGCATTCTGGGCTTGTAGAATGCTAAATTTGTAGGTAGGAGTTGAAAAACCGAACCTTCCCACTGGCTTCCATGTTAGCAAGTGTTGTTGGCTAACAAGAAAAGAATGGCTGAAGGTCATGCATGACTTAAGATGACTTGAATGCTATGTTTTTCAGTGTTAAAAAGTGCCCCATTTCCAGTACCATTTCTCCTTCATCCTCGTAAAACTAAATGTTAAGGCTCAGATTTATCATTATTTCATGCAGCGCAGCATGCCACCTTGCTGTTCTGTGTTGCATGAATAGGAAAGAACAGGAATGCATAGTATTTCACATGATACAGAACATTCTGGTCCTTTTCCCAGGGCTGGCACACAATGAGCTCTCTCGGGCCACTGCAGGCACACTTGCACTGTGATGCAAGGGCGCCTGTGCTACAGTCAGAATTATTTTTGCTCAGGAAGGGGAACCTTACTGTGGAAAAATAATCCTCAGAGGCATTTTCCTCTTTCTAAGTGTGCTGTGGAATGAGGCCCACTTAGAAAGAGGAAACAATGAGGAGGAATAAAGATATTTCTCCTTGTTGCTCCTCCCTCCCATGATAAGGCGTAGCATTTTGGTGCATTCCTAGGTTGACCAGTGTTGGTAAATCTGGGATTGTTCCACAATCCATGGGATGATGCATGGGAATACCCATGGTCCACCCATGGAACACCCCTCCCCCAAGGGCAGAGTATTGTAAGATTTGATCTGCCTTGCGGAACTCCAGATTTATCAAGCCAATCAGGGTCAAGCAAGATGACCTTGCATGGCTTAAAATATCTGACTTAGGTTTAGTGTCACCCTTGGGCTCCCTTGCATGGTGAATGGCAACGCAAAACCATGATAAATATGCCCACAAGACTTCCCCTATTCTTAACTTGCGAGACCTACAGTCAGGTTCCTTGATTTTGCCTTGCTCCTGTTGAAGCAGAATTTCATGATGCCCTGGAAAAACCGCACCATCCCTGCTATAGCAACCCTAGCTAGGACTGAATTCTTCTGGGGCTAAACTAAACTGAGAGCACCTTACTATTTGAAAGCAGCGGGCTGGTCTGAGAAAATACATTAGAGCACAAGCCTGGGATTTGTTAATGGAACAGTTCAAAGATGCTACTTAAGACGATACACACACATCATGAACTGCCCCTGACATACAAATACACAGGCTACAGATGGGATTCATTTAGTTTTTGGTAGTTCCTGGTCCACAGCTCCTCTACTTGGTCTGGGGCACAGTTCACCAATGGAACAGACCTTTCCCCCGCTTTTAGGTTGATTGTAAGCGTATGGCCTCTTGTATACTTTTAGTATAGTTTACTTCTGTGGGCTTAAAGCCATTTCATTTGTTTGTTTCAGTTCGATTTAAAAACCCTTGCTTGCTGGTGGTCAGTCATGCCTCTTTGTTCCTCCTTTTTCTCTTTGGGAGCATGGAATAACTACTGTATAATTCTGCTTTGTCGTGTTTATCTGTTCTTTGGGGGACTTTTTTTCCTGGTTTGCTGCTCGTGTTCAGCGAAGCTTTCCTTTTCATTTGGAGATCATTCTTGCTCTCAGCTAACATAACCATTTTGTTCCTGTTTACATTTCACATGCTTTACTTAATCTAGCATTCTCTATGAGTATTTACTTTTTCCAGGATGTTGCTACTTATTTTTTTTTCAGCCAGCATATTACTCTTTTCTCCCCTCCCTCATAACCTGAATGCACAGCGTAAAACATTTCACTTCATTTTTCAGCACAGCACAGCGCCTGAAAGTCATTAGGGATATGTGGAATTCAACATTGCAGGGTGCAGTACTTTATGTGACCAAAAGAGGTCCCAAGGGACACCTAGGGACAGCCTAAGGTACTGCACCCTTTCCTTGCTTTGTGCACATCACATGGTAAATGTTACAGGTTTTTTTTAGCCAGCATATTTTAGGTGTAAAAGCATTAATGTAACCATGTTCTTCCTGATTACATTTCACATGCTTTACTAAGTCTTGTTTCTTTAGTCCATGCTATTCAAAGCATTTCCACTGTAATTAATGCCATCCGTCAACAGATTACTTAAATATGGTGTAGCACCAAAGATGCTTCTTTTGTAACTGGGGAACAAGGTTTGGTTCACCATCTTATGATTCTCGGCAATTCAATTAGGGCCATATGTACCAAAGCATTTTCCCATTGACACAGAATGGGTAAAACCCTTTAATACATCTAGCCCTTACTTTCCCCAGGCCACCAAAAAAAATTAATCTGCACTTGTGTAATAGAATTGGTGCTCCTGTAAAGCGCTTTGATGTCTGCTGTTTGAGTTCATGCTATTTAAAACTTCAAATTAACCCTGGTGATTTTGGAGAAGATTTTGAGCCATAAGTCATCCAGCACCAAGAATTTGCACAGAAGTCAAGCTTCAGGTAACGTTAATTCCTTCGCTGCCAGGCCTTTTCCCCCCTCAGATGCTAGGCCTTTTTTTGGCTATTTGGGGCAGTTCGCGCGTAGGCCCTCAATACTTTTTGTCCACATAAGCTACCCACGCCAAATTTGCGTCCTTTTATCCAACATCCCAGGGATTCTAGAGGTACCCAGAGTTTGTGGGTTCCCAAGAAGGAGACCTAGAAATTTGCAAAAATACAGTGACAATTTCGTTTTTTTCAACAAATGGGAAAAAAGGGCTGCAGAAGAAAGCTTGTGGTTTTTCCCTGAAAATGGCATCAACAAAGGACTTGTGTTGCTAAAATCACCATTTTCCCAGCTTTCAGGAACAGGCAGACTTGAATCAGAAAACCCAATTTTTCAACACAATTTTGACATTTTATTGAGACATAGCCCCTTTTTACTATATTTTGTGCTTTCAGCCTCGTTCCAGTTAGTGACAGATATGGGTGTGAAACCAATGCTGGATCCCAGAAAGCTAAACATTTCTGAAAAGTAGACACAATTTTGAATTCAGCAAAGGGTAATTTGTGTAGATCCTACAAGGTTTTACTGCAGAAAATAACAACTGAAATAAAACAAATATTGAAATTGAGGTAAAAAACAGCCATTCATATCCATGTTTTAATTTAACTTTTTCCTGTGATGTCAACTTTTTGAAAGCAATATGCTATTACGTCTGCTGGATTCTTCAGGTTGCAGGGATATATAGGGCGTGTAGGTTCATCAAGAACCCTAGGTATCCAGAGCCAATAAATGAGCTGCACCTTGCAAAGGGTTTTCATTCCATACCGAGTATACAGTAATTCATTTGCTGAAATATAAAAGAGTGAAAAATAGGTATCAAGAAAACCTTTGTATTTCCAAAATGGGCACAAGATAAGGTGTTGAGAAGAGTGGTTATTTGCACATCTCTGAATTCTGGGGTGCCCATGCTAGCATGTGTATTACAGGGCATTTCTCAAATAGACTCCTGTTTTTCACAATCTCTTAGATTTGGAAGGAAAAAATGTAGAGAAACACAAGATGCAATAACACTTGCTTTGCTATTCTGTGTTCCCCCAAGTCTCCTGATAAAAACTGTACCTCACTTGTGTGGGTAGGCCTAATGCTCGTGAATAGGAAACGCAACATGGACACATCACATTTTTAAACTGAAATCTGACGTGTATTTTGCAAAGTGCCTAGCTGTAGATTTTGGCCTCTAGCTCAGCCGGCACCTAAGGAAACTTTCCAAACCTGCACATTTTTTAAAACTAGACACCTAAGGGAATCCAAGATGGGGTGATTTGTGGGGCTCTCACCAGGTTCTGTTACCCAGAATCCTTTGCAAACCTCAAAATGTGGCCCAAAACACACTTTTTCCTTACATTTCGGTGACAGAAAGTTCTAGAATCTGGGAGGAGCCACAAATTTCCTTCCACCCAGCATTCCTCCAAGTCTCCCGATAAAAATGGTACCTCACTTGGGTGGGTAAGCCTGGTGACTGCAAAAGGAAATGCCCCAAAACACTATGTGGACACATCAAAATTATCAAACACTAAACTACTTGTTTTTGTGGGGGGCACCTGCGTTTTTGGTCCTGGGCTTAGCAGCCCTTTAGGGAAACCTATCAAAAACAAACATTTCTGAAAACTAGATACCCGAAGGAATCTAGAGAGGCGTGACATGCATGGATCCCCCAATGTTTTCTTACCCAGACTCCTCAGCAAACCTCAAATTTAGCTTCAAAATCAAATGTTTCCCACATTTTTGTATGGGATCACCACATTGGGCCAAATTTCCTACCACCCAATGTTCCCCTCAGTCTCCCGGTAAAAATGATACCTCACTTTTGTAGGTGGGCCAAGTGTCTGTAACAGGGAAGAGCCAAAAACATGTTAAAATTGAGGGGGAACCAAAGCGGGTCACAAAGTGCAGTTTGAAAACATTTTTAGGGTGACAAGTGTGGCAGAACTTTTATTGGTATGGATGAGACAATGCTGGGTGGTAGGAATTTTGTGGATTCCTGTAGATTCCGGAAAGTTACATCACAAAACTGTGGGGAAAATGTGTGATTTTCAGCAAAGTTGGAGTTTTGCAGGGCACTGTGAGTAAGAAAATGGTGTGGGGTGCATGTGAAGCACACCACCCTGGACTCATCCAGATGTTTAGTTTTCAGATGTTTCAAGGTCTTGTGGATTTCTGTACATGGCAGCGTCCCAAAGTCCAAAAAGTACAACCCTCATCATTCCAAGTAGGATGATTGTTAGAGTTAGCCAAGCTCTCATGGCCCAAATGTAAAACCAAAGTCCAAAATAATCAGATGTCTCTTGCTTGCCATGGGAAAACATGATTTAGTGTGTGGGGGGAGAGCTGATAGACTGTTACCCCTTCAGTTGGGGTGGGGGGCATAACCATGCCAATACTGGTTTGTAACCACCACCACACTATATTCTTTTTTTAATTCCCTGGCATCTTATGGACTTTCTGCCCCCCCCCAGCAGAACAACTTTGGCCCCATTTATTTGGGGTGGGGGTATGGGCTAAAAATATTTTGCCCCCCTGGAGAGCCCCCCTGGGCCGCTCCCCTTATGAGCAAGTATAAAATAAAAAAATCCCTGGTGTCTAATGATTTCTGTCCCCCTTGGGGGAAGATTGGCCTAATAAAAATAGGCCAATCTACCCCAAAGGGGCAGAAATGCCCTGCATACAATTTGCCCCTCAAGGGAGCGACCTTTGTCTAAGAGGTCGCTCCCCATACATAAAAACATAAAGTAAATAAAAAATATATATATCCCTGGTATCAAGGGGTTTCTGCCCCCCCCCCCCGGAGGCAGATCAGCCTAATTATAATAGGCTGATCTGTCCCCAGGGGGGGCAGAAAAGGCCTAAAAATATTTTGCCCCCTTGGAGAGCAGCCCTTGCCCAAGGGGACACTCCCCTTATGCGTTAGTATATAAAAAAAAAATCCCTAGTGTCCAATGGTTTCTGCCCCCTTTGGGGGCAGATTGGCCTAATAAAAATAGGGGGCAGAAAAGGCCTAAATACAATTTTACCCCCACAGGAATGTCCCTTGCCTAAGGGATTGCTCCCCAAACATAAAATCAGCAAGTAAACAAAAAAATATATATATCCCTGGGCTCTAGGGGTTTCTGGCCTAATTATAATAGGCCCAACTGCCCCCTGGGGGGGCAAAAAAGGCCTAAAGATATTTTGCACCCCTGGGGAGTGGCCCATGCCCAAAGGGCCGCTCCCATTATTCAATAACATTAAAAAATATTAACTCCTTGGTGTCTAGTGGTCATTTCTGCTGCCCGATCACATTGTGATCGGGCAGCAGAAATACTTGCAGAGACATGAAAGGAAAGGCCTTTCCTTACCTTTCATGCCTCTGCCTGCCCCCTCCTCCGAGCGATAGAGTAATGCTGAGCATTTCTCTTCGGGATCTAGGGGGTCAGAGGTGGAAGGGGAAAGCGATTCCTCCGACTGGGGGGTGTGGGAGGGAGGCCCATGGGGGGAGGGTTAGAGCTACCCCAGTAGGCAGGGTGCAGGACGAGCAGGTCTCGTCCCTGGCACGCGGGAACCGTGTGCAAGGATTTGACCAGCTCCACCCCGGCACCCTATGGGTTAAAATGTATACCCTCTCTGTCAGATTTCACCAGGAATTTTCACACACAGTCAAAAACATCCACACCCTCTCCCTCTCTCTTTTTGGAAAGACTTAAAAAATGTTGGTCATTTCATAAAGTTATGTGCTTTATCCCACTTATTACACCTAGAAATCTCCAGTCCTCTCTCTTTCTGCTGCCCCTTAAGCACCTCTCGTACACCCTGCTTACCATATAATAGTATGTTTCAGCCACTGAAAGCGTGGGATAAAAAGTGTAGTTACACAGATTAGCGCTAGTCATGTTGAGTAAAAGCCACCCCTCCAGTCCCAACTACTCTTGTCCACTCTCCCTCATAACCTGAATGTACAGCATAAGACTTTTCACAAAAACAGCCGCTGCACTTCACTTTTCAGCACTGCACCTGAAAGTCATTGGGGATGTGTGCAATTCAAGATTGCAGAGTGCAGTACTATATGTGGCCAAAAGAGGCCTCAAGGGGCACCTAGGGACACCCTATGATACTGCACCCTTACCCTGCTTTGTGCACATTAGAACAGTAAATGTTGCATTTTTTTTTCAGCCAGCATATTATAAGTGTAAAAGCGTTAACATAACCATGTTCTCCCTGTTTACATTTCACATGCTTTACTTAATCTTCTTTTTTTGCTCCATGCTATCCAAAGCATTTCCCACTGTAATTAACCATGCCTGTCAACAGATGAGTCAAGTATGGCATAGCACAAAAGCTGCTCCCTTTGTACTTGGTTCGAGTATCAGCGCTGGTTCCCCGTCCCATGATTCTTGCCAATTCATTTAATTTCCCCAAAAAATGGATCTGCACTTGTGGAATATAATTGGTGCTCCTGTAAAGCGATTCAATGACTGTTAGTTGAGTTTGAGCTCTATAAAACTGCAAAGTAACCACAGTGATTTTGGAGAAGATTTCAAGCTAGAACTCGTCCAACACCAACAATTCACGTAGATGCCGAGCTTGAAGTAACTTTAAAATGTATACCTGTCATCCTTTGTGGCATCAAAAGGTGCTTTCAGTCGGGTATGGTGCAGTGTCTATTGGATTTCACCAGATTAGCACTTTTCATGTTGATTAAAAGCCACCCCTCCAGTTCCAACTTCTTCTTAGTAACAGCAGCGAGAAGATGCCAGGATGTACCTACTTTTTTTTCAGCCAGCATATTACTGTTGTCTTCACTCATGACTCAATTTTGCCATATGTAAAGCTTGTAAAGCTTCACGTCTATCGTGAACTCTTTAGCAAACGCTTTTCAGGAGAAGAACCATCGTTATGAATAATATGCCCTCATTATGACATTGGCAGTAAATCCCACTCACTGCCATGCTGACTGCCGCCAACATACCGCTGCCATGGCAGATATCCGTTCACCATATTATTACACACTTACACCAATCAGTCACTATTCAGCCACAGACACAAGTCCGCCACACCAAAGGTCAGTGATGAACTGGCGGTATCCAAACCCACACCGTTACGCCAACAGAACAATGCCCATCATATTATGACCCAAGAATATGAACCACAGCGGACATTCAATGGCGGTAAACCATTGGCGGTAAATACCGCCGGGCTCAAAATACACACACACAAACAAAACAACACCACATTGGCCAATTCAAACAACACACACCTACACCCATACACACACACCACACCCACACACCCACACAACCACACCACTATGAAACACACACCCACATTACCCACAACCCTTTACAATTACAAGCAGTTGTCACCAGAGAGAGACAGCAAGACCACTCACATAGCCAGGGCCACATACCACACACAGCTATACACCACTGACGCACCCCACATCACACACCCCAACTCATTACACTACACACCCTAACCTACACACCTTTCAAAACAACAATGGGACCACAAAGACACCCCCGATTCTCAGAGGAGGAGCTAAGGGTCATGGTGGAGGAAATCATCAGCTATTTGGAGCACAGGTGCAGCAGATATATATAGTTAGAAAGATAGAGCTATGGCGGAGAATCATGGGCAGGGTCAACGCCGGGGGACAGCACCCAAGAACTAGGGATGACATCAGGAAGAGGTGGAACAACCTATGGGGGAAGGTACATTCCATTGCAGCAAGACACCAGCTCCTGGTACAGACAACTGGTGGTGGACTCCCACCTCCTCCCCCACAACTAACAACCTGGGAGGAGCAAGTCTTGGCAATCATGCATCCTGAGGGCCTGGCTGGAGTAGGAGGACTGGACTCTGGTGAGTCAACTCTCTACTACTACTACCCCGCTACCTGCTTGCCATCACATACCCCCACACTCACCCTCACTCCCATCACTCCACCACCTCTCACACACCCGACTATCACATCCCAATCATTCCAATGCCAAGCCCTGCACGCCATTCCAATGCATGGGCATCATTCACAGCCCTGCATGGGCTCCTATTACCAAAGCATGCACACTAGAGAGAATCAGCTAGCCCACCCATATACCAACTTACACAAGTGAAAGCTGCCAGGGTAGACACAACCATAGAGGGCAACCCACTGATGCACAATATGTCACACACAGAAACAATAACACGTCATTTACATCCCCACAGGTATCCCAGTCAATGTCACCGGAGAAGAGGTGCCAACACTATCCAGTCCCCCAACTGAAGAGGCCCACAGTGATGACAGCAACTCTTGTTGCCTGGATCTGGATGACCAACTTGGCCCATCAGGGACCTCTGGACAGTTGGTTACCCAGGCCCAGTTACATACCACCACAAACCCTCCCCAATCTGGAAACACCACCACAGCACCCACCCAGTGTACCCATACCTCTGTCCCCAGGACATGTCAATGAGCAGTGTGTCCACCTCTACAGGGACCCCAGGGCACACCTCATACCCCCAAGACAATCAGGGATCTGGGGTCAGTGGTTTGGGCACATGTTTGAGGGGACATAGGCACTGGACAACAGGAAAACTGGGAGGACTGCTGTGTGCCAGGGGGAGGACAAGCCTAGGGAACTGACTCTCCAGGAGGCACTCACTAAGATCCTGGGAGCCTACCAACATTCCCAGGACACGATGGTCCAGATCCTGGACAATGTGCAGGAGAACAGGCGGCTGCAGGAGAGACAGTACCGGGGGATCAAGAAAGACTTGCAGGTCATCAACACCACCTTGGTCTCCATTGCAGGGGTGCTGGCAGACATGGCAACATTATGAGGTAAGCAGTGTCACAACGGCGGGCTCCTGCCACTAACCAGACATCTGAACAGCCTCCGCTAGTAGACAGGAGGCCCCGCCACAGTACTCACAGGCCACCAGCACCCCTTTCCCTGCAGAAGAAGAACCACCCCACAAACGTTCCTTGCGATCCAGGCAGAAGCCAGAGACTATTGCCAAGTCCCCCGACAGGAAATGAGATTTTCCTGATTGTCACCTTTGTGTCCCACCCTGTCACCCTGTCCACCTTGAACTGCCATTGCTCCCCTTCCTATGTCCCCTTGGACAATGCACCTGTGCAACAAATAGACTGGAAAAATACCCTGGACTGTCCTCCATCATCACCCCATCCCAATGCACTTGTCCCTCTTCTTCTTAGCACTTCAATAAACACCCTTGGAAAAAATACAAGTATGGATTATGTAACATTTTAAAAGTATGTATTTGATTAACCAGGTTCAAACACTGCAATTCAAATGTACAGTATTTGTGCACAAGGGCAAGACCTGTAGTTGGCTGCAGTGATCACACCAGGAGCTATAGTGGGGCACCAACATCTGTAAAATGAATTGCCAAAGGGTACAGTAAGTAGGCATAGAAGTGGGAAATAACAGCATGCCAGTGCCAAAAATATTCAAAATAATAACAATGCAATGTGAAGTAACACTGTCTTACCTGTGTCATTGGAAGTTTTGCGTATCACTGCTGTTCTGTTGTCCTCATCCTCATCCTCTGCCTCTTCATCCTCTCTGTCCACAGGGTCCACTGCTGCCACACGGGCATCTCCAGCCTCCTTCTCCTGCACATGGCGTCTCAAGGTAAGGTTGTGCAACATGCAGCATGCGATGATAATCTGGCAGACCTTCTTGTTTGAGTAGCACAGGGATCCACCTGTTAGATGGAGGCAAGTGAACCTGTCCTTCAGGAGGCCAAAGGTTCTTTCGATTATCCATCTTTCTTCACCTATGTGACTCATTGTAACGTTCTTCTGCCCTTGTCCTGGCATTCCTCACAAGGGTCAGTAGTCATGATAGGTTGGGTTAACAAGAGTCACCTGCAAACATCGAAGGACAACATTTAGCCACACACTATCCCATATGGCCCACACCATACCCATACACAAACATCTACTGAGTGGGAACCAGGGCTCACCTATTAGCCACACCCTGTGCCTTTGTAGTTGGCCCATCACATTTGGGATGCTTCTATTCCTGAGGATAAAGGCTTCATGCACCGACCCAGGATACTTAGCATTGACATGGGAGATTTACTGGTCTGCCAAGCACACCATCTGTACATTCAAGGAGTGGAAACTCTTATGATTTCTGGACACCTGTTCATTGTGACGGGGGGAATAAATGCAATATGAGTTCCATCAATCACCCGAAAATTTTGGGGGTATGTCCCATTGCATAGAAGTCAGCCTTCACAGTGGTCAAATCCTCCACCAGGGGGAAAACAATGTAGCTGCACATGGGTTTAATCAGGGCAGACAACACTCTGGTCAGCACTATTGAGAACATTGGCTGTGACATTCCTGCCGCCAAGCCCACTGTCACTTGGAAAGAACCTGTTGCCATGAAATGGAGCACTGATAGAACTTGCACAAGAGGGGGGATCCCAGTGGGGGTGACAGATAGCAGATATCAAGTGCGGCTCCAATTGGGCACACAGCTCTGTGATTGTGGAACTGTCAAGTTTACAGGTGAGGATGATGTGCCTGTCCTCCAGTGTTGACAAGTCTACCAGGGGTCTGTACACGGAGTACGTCTCCATCTCCTATTCATCTGCAGCGGTAGCAATCTGAGGGACAAAAGAGTGAGGAGCCGGTCACAAACTGAACATTGGAGCCACAACAGTACAATGCATGATGTCAATTTGGACTGGGTAAGTGGGATTTGTCCTGAATGTCCAAATTTTAACTGTGATGCAGTTATTATCCAGGGCCTGCCCCAGCCCCCCTGAAATGGCATCCGCCTGTCCTGTGTGGAGGAACATGTGGAAGTGAGGTAATTCCGCTGACATTGTGCACCGTGGCAGAAGACGATCGGGAACCGCCATGCAACTCCTCATTGGTTAACATTGGGCCCTATGGGGTACAGTGGCCAATGGTGATGTACGCCAGTGGTGACGGTATGCACCGCCGCAGACGTGACCGCCATTTTCTGTCTGATAACTCACTTGCTACCTGACCTTCAACAGGAGAGGACCCATACTGCATGTGCTGCTGTGACCTGTGTCTGGAACCTACCATGGCCCGTGTGACTGGGGAAAGGGCCTCTGCTTTCACCTCAGCAAAGTTGGAGCAATTGGTGGATGGTGTCCTACCCCAGTACAGACTGCTGTATGGGACTCCAGACCAACAGGTGAGTACACTGTGTGCACGATGCATGTGGCATGAATGCATGGAGTGGTGTGTGTGTGTGTGTGTGAAGACCTCGTGTGAGGGGGCTTGGTGGATGTCCTCTGGGCGGCATATTGGTTGTGTGCTGGGCCATGTGTTTACAAATGGTGATGTGAAGGGGTATGGTGGGCCATAAGTGTAACAGTCAGGACTGCCTGACTGATACTATTTTCCTGTGTGAATTGCCTCTGTGGGTCAGCACCCATCAAAGGAAGGGAATATGGCGTTCCATCGGCAAGGACGTGCAGACCCCGGAGGTTTACAGCAGGCAGAACACCCACTGTCGGAAACGGTGGGAGGACCTGAGATGCTGGGCACGGAAGATGGTGGAGGCCTAGCTGGGGATGGCCTCCCAACGAGGAAGGGTACCCGTCGAACCCTGACCCCCCTGATGGCCCGCATACCGGCGGGCCTATCCTGAGCTGGATGGGCGCCTGAGGGCATGACAGCAGCGAAAGGGGGTGAGTACAGCGCCCATCATTACAACTTATGCATTGTAGGGTGTTATCTGGGTGGTGGATGTGAGTCAGTGGGTGCCCCTAGGCCAGGCCTGACATTGCAGAGTAGGTCACCTGGTGGCTAGGGTCCTGAAGGGATAATCCTGCTCCCTATCTCGTGGGCATCCATAACTGGTCATGGCTGCGTGGGTCCCAGGTGTGCTGCATTTGGTGGAGTGTGCCCCTCTCCATGCCTAGGTGGCTAGTAACATAACTGGTAGTGCAATGCATAGTGCGTAGGACTGTTCCCTGTGTGTGAGAGTGGTGTGTACACCAAGGGCGGTGTTGGTGCAGCCGTTAACGAAGTGTATCCTTTCTCTCCCCCCCTTTTTGTTTTGTCACCCTGTCCTTATGTGCACTAGCATCATCTGGCAGAGGAGCAGAGGCACCAGCGACGGAGGGAGCTGCATCCCACAGGACCCAGGAGGTAGAGTCCACCGACGGTGATTGCACCAGTGGGACGGAGGGTTAGGGGAGCACCACGGTGGAGACTGGAGGGGACAGTTCAGACACAGATACCTCCTCCGTTGGAAGCTCCCTGGTGGTGGCGGACACCTCTTTGACCACCACAGCTACAGGTACAGCCACCTCCCCCGTACCAGCACCACCTTCCCAGCAGCCTCTCAGTGAGTTGCCTGTGCCCGCTCACCCAGGAGGGTGGGCATCTCCTTTGCCCCAGGCACCTCAGACCCTGCCCCAGTGAGTCCTGCTGCCCTGAGTGAGGAGGCCATGACCTCCTGAGATCCAACTCTGAAAGGCAGTCAACCATTGTGAATGCCATCCAGGGGCTGGCAACCCAGATGCAACAAACAAATGCATTTCTGGAGGGCATTCACACTGGCTTGGCGGCACAACAGAGATCCATCCAGGCTCTGACCTCCTATCTGATGCCAGCCATTGTCCCTGTTTCCACCCTCCAACTTCCTCTTCCCAATCCCATTCCCCTCAACCCCAACCTATCCAAGCACACAGGCAGATGAGCATGCACACAAGACAACACACAAGAGTGTCACAGGCAAACACAAGCACCACACATCATTCCACAGGCACTCACACAAACACCATCCAGATGCAGACATACCAACATCCACAATTTCCACTGTGTCCCCCTTCTCCTCCACCTCCCTCCCAGGTCAGTCTGCACTCACACCTGCATGCACTACATCCTCATCCATTACCAGCATCACCACCACACCTAGCAGAACACACACCTCACTGCCAGACACCTCCACAACAGCCATGCACACATCCCCTGTGTCCTCTCCCTCTGTTTCTGTCCCGCCCTCCTAAAATACACAAAGCAAGCACTCAGACACACAACATCCATCCACCTCACAACAGCATCCAGCCCATGCACCTGCACACAAACTCAGCAGACACCTCCTACAACCACTCCCTCTTCCGCCACTCCCAAACCTTTTCCCTCCCTTCCGCCCCAATGTCCCTAAGAAGCTTTTCCTCTCCACCATTGACCTCTTCTATTCCCCTCCCCCCCCTGTCCTTCACATCTGGCCCGGATGGCAAAAACCCTGGCAAGCACCTCAGCCAACCAGTCCATGGGCCCAGTAGTCTCCACACCCAGGGCACATGTCCAGAGGGTGAAGGAGCCTGCACCAGACAGCCTCAAGGATAGGGTGCAGTGCTGTCCCAGCTGCTGCCCGGAAGAGCAAGGAGCCAGCCACAGCTGCTGCCAGGAAGGGCAAGGAGCCAGCCCAGCTGCTGCCAGGAAGGGCAAGGAGCTAGCCCCAGCTGCTGCCAGGAAGGGCAAGGAGCCAGCACCAGCAGGCAGGAAGGACAAGGGGCCTGGGGCAGGCACTCTGACGGAACCCCCACCACCAACCATGGTTGTGCAGCTGTCCTAGGCTGCAGGGGATAGGCTGGAGCCTCCCCCAACCAGCAGCAGCAGAACCACCACCACCAGTGGGCAGTCATCCGAGGCTACAGGGGATGGGCTTGAGCCTCTTCCCAGCAGCACCAGCAGCACCAGCAGCACCACCCCTACCACCACCGAGCAGCCATCACCCCCGGCAGACGGTATGTAATCCTGCGTCCATGGGCTGCTGTGCGGCCTGCCCCCTTCAAATCCAGTGGGTATGACACTCACCTGAGCGACTGTGACCTTGCACTCCCCAGGATCAAGAGCACAGGGCACGATGCCCCCTCCAGAACCAGTGGGCAAGACATCCACCTACCCCAGCCTCCCCAGGATCAAGAGCACAGGGCACGATGCCCCCTCCAGAACCAGTGGGTAAGACACCCACCAGCCCCAGCCTTCCCAGGATCAAGAACACAGGGCACGATGCCCCCTCCAGAACCAGTGGGTAAGACACCCCCCAACCCCAGCCTCCCCAGGATCAAGAGCACAGGGCACGATGCCCCTTCCAGAACCAGTTAGTAAGACACCCACCAACCGCAGCCTCACCAGGATCAAGAGCACAGGGCTTGATGCCCCCTCCAGAACCAGTGGGCAAGTCACCCACTTGAGAGACTGTGGCCTTTCAAACCCCAGTACCAAGCACAGGGCATGTTGTCCCCTCCAGAGCATGTGGGCAAGTCACCCACTTCAGAGACTGTGCCCTTGCACTCCCCAGGACTGCCCCCTCCAGAACCAGTAGTCTTGTTCCATCTGCTGGCTGAAGTGCTCCCATACCCCATCCCCCACCCCCCTGAGATGCCTGCCTATTTTCCAACTGATGCTCCTGCAGTGTTCTCTCCATGTTGATGCAGCTGACAAGTGGGACCTTGGACTTTGGCCTGTGGCCCTGTGGCCCATGCACACTGAGGACTGGGCAGTGTCCCTTGAACTGTACATTTGTATATACCAGTTACATTGCATATTTCATATTTATACTGTGTTGATCTTATTACACTCACTTTAGTAAATTCCTCTTGTCCTTGCATTATTCATCCGAGGTACGGGCTAAATATGTTTTATTACTGCAGCTGATTGTGTGTATGGTGTTAGGGGTGGGTGCGTGTGTGTTGCGTGTGTGAGTCACTCGCTTTTTCCTCCCCCGTGTGCTAGGCGGCTGTACTCACCGTCGTCATCGCTGGTATTTGTGGTGGAGCAGCACGTAGAAAATCATTGAGAAGACATGCAGCTCGGGCTCCATGGTGGCGTGGTTGTTCCCTGTATCTCCAATGGTGAGTCCTTTACCTTCTGTGCACTGTGTCCGGCAGGCTTTTGATGTCATTGGTACTGCCCCAGAAAAGGTGGCGGATTGCAAGATCATAATACGGTGGGCTGGACATTGACTTCCGCCTGGCTGCAGGCCGCTACCGCCGTGGTGGCTGTTGTTTCCACCCTGGCGGTCCGTGTGGTAAAGCGGCTGTCTATCTGAGTTCTCACCGCCATGGTCATAATTTGGCGGTAATGACTGCCAGCCTGTTGGCAGTATTACCACCACTTTATCACCGACCACCAGGGTTGTAATGAGGGCCATAGTCTTCCAGCTGCTGACAACTGCAGCCTAATCCACTTCCCTTCTGTGCAACCACATTTTTCAAACTTTTGTCCTAGTTCTCCCCTGGGGCATCTTAAGGATTTTGGGGGCCCTCAGCTAAATGTATTTTGGGGTCCCCTGTTCATAACAGATTTGGATTTATGATCCAGTTCCATCTCTTTCTCTCCCTCTTTAGCCAGGTCTCTAATAATGCACAGGCACACCCATCCAAATTCCTAATGTGTTTACAACTAATATTGAACTAATAGTTCACTAATATTACTGCAATTAACCTCTGTGGCACCCTCCCATGGATGCTGCATGAAACAAACACAACATTTCTCTGAAAATGTCAGGTACAGTCCCTCACACATCACCCACACTAAAATTAAAAGACAAAAAACGGTACCAAAAACAATCTAAGAAATGTTCATGGTCATCAGAGCAAAGCTCTCTGCAGTAAATGGAAGTGCTTTAGTTATATGCAGGACCACTATAATTATGTGGCAGAGAGGACCATATTATGGGGCAGGGTTGCCCAATTTATGTTGCAAGAAAAGTCCAGTTATGCATTTACAATGCCAATAGCTCTAACTCAAGCAAATGCGAGACCTATTGCATTGCAAATGCTTGTATATTTTGAGAGGTGGTGTACCACATGTTAGGGTCTGCACTGTTATTAGGCAAAATGAGTGATCATAGGCAAAACTGACAGAGAGGAAGCAGAAGGGGGTTTGTTTGGGATTAATTTCCAATTTTCCTTAAAACTTCAAGAAAGTTATACATGGAAACTCTTAATTGGCTGATTATCTGCCTGTTGATTATGCTATATTACTTTTGTAACTTAGCCTCTATTACTCACGTATTGAGCTATATTGCGCGATGCCCTGACTATCCATGCACTTTAATAAAAATATTTTTTTTAAACACAAATATTGTCTGTTCACTTATTATATGGAAGCACACTGTTTCAGTCACACAGGGCCATTTGTTTTTAAATATTACATACACACAATGGATACCATACGTCACTCGAAGACGAAAAATAGGTATAGCAGGACCAGCAGCAGTGCTAGCTTTTCTAACACAACACCAATACGTTGGAACAATTGTTGCTTGTGTGTGAGATTGTGTCTGTGTGAGCCACTGTGCATGTATTAGAGAGTGTGAGAGAGAGTGAGAGAGTGTGTATGAAATCGTGCATAAATGTGTGAGCAAGTGTGACTAATGAGTATGCAAATGAGTGTGAGAAGGAGTGTATCTGAGGGATTATGTGAGAGAGGCTGTTAGTGTTTTGGAGGGTGAAACTATTTGGGTGCTTTTGTCTGTGGTGTGCTTTTGTGTTTTCTGATAGCTCTGGTATACTGGAAGAATTTCTTAGTGTAATGAAGAGAGCGCCATTGCAAAATGAGTGGGAGCACACGGCAGGTCCTGCCATGCTAAAGGTATTGCTTGGTATAATAGGGGGAACTAAACTCAAAACGCTGATGCTAACACACTGAAGACAATTCTTGGCAAAAGAGAGAACACCTATTGCACGGGGCACCCTTCCCAAAAGTTTACTCTGGAGGGCATGAGGTATCTTTTGACATTGGGGGCATACCCTCTGCACAATTCTGAAACTGCCTTGTTGTATGCAATTCTTGCATAAAGGAACACTAATAGCACATGGGGGACAGTATTCACAACATTTTGCCCCTAGTATAATGGATGTAATTCCTGACCTTCTGGAGGATCTCAAGACACGTTTGCAATAATCCTTTGCAGATCCAGTAGGTCTAGTCTTGGTAAACTTGCATTTTTTATTGCAACAAAATTAAAAAAAAAAAGTGTAAAAGTAATAAAAAAGTAAAGACGCAGGCAACTAACGGTAGAGTGCATATGTTTTTACAAAAATAAAAATAAGAATAGCCCATCAGAAAATACATAAACCACATGAAATGAAAGCGAAACAAAAGCAGTGATTGGCCTTATAGCCCTGGCACTGAATTGTACTATTTTGGAAGATGATGTGCACAAGCAAAAGGCAGTCACTCGCAGTGGAGAGTGCCAATAGCTGAAATGCCCACCTGAATATTTGGGGAGGTGGAAACAAAACGTGAAGGACCCCCTTACAGACAAATGGATAAAGAGATCTGACTGAAAGCCCCAGTATGTGGATGAACTTATTTTTATTATGAGTGCTTTGGAGACTACGATGCTGGTGAGGCAGCTAAAGTCTGTAGACCAGCCCTAAATTTGGGTCAGTTCCTTGGTCAGATCAGGCTTCATTGGCCCAACTTGAAAGTATTATTAATGATTTTGAGCAACTTTATGAGAAAACTATCTTTCAAAATGAACTGTTTAATCCTCTTTTTCAAAATGTTCTTTCTTGGTGGACCCAACACCCCCCCACCCCCACCCCCGAAACTCCTAAAAGAAAGATGCCACACTCTATTCACTGACTGAAACTCATTGTAGGTCTACATAGCACTAATTTGAAAAGTTACTATCCCTCGCTGGTGAGCAGAAGTGGTAGGGAAAAGAGAACAGGCGGCCGTCTGTGCAGAAGGGAGAAGATCAAGGATTTAGGAAAACACTTTTAACAGCATTGAACACTCTCAAAATGGATACAATTGATAAAAGATTTCACAAGTGAATATGCACCACACATTCTTTTATATTTATTATTTATATTGAAAAGTGGTTTCTGTGGCCTGGACCCCACCAATAACTTGATGAGCCTGGCTTACATGGAAGATTCAATACCAAAAGGCACACAACGTTATCAGCAAGGAGATTCTTTAATGTTTTTGGAAGAGCTTTGAAGCAAATGAATTAGGTTACTGTTGTAGTTTCTTAAAAGACACATATGTACTTCCGTGGTAAAACATGGTCTTTTTCTTTGAACTTTTCCCTGATTCTAGGGGCAAACCACTGACATTTTGTGCCTCCTCTGGCCCGATGGAAAGTGTCAGAAGAGGGGCGGGATAGGGATGCAAGGCAGGCTTGTGCATGCCTGGGCAGAGCATTGCCTGCTTCCACATACTGCTGCGGTGCAAGGAAGGAGGCTGGGCTGTGATGCTTCCCCAACAGCTGTATAGACAGGCCCAGTGTCCCCAGGACCCAGAATGATTCAGCCTGGGGTTCGTGGACCTAATAATTCTGGACCAAGAGAGTCTTGGAATTGCTAGATGTGGAATCTCACCCACACTTTTCACTCCTGTTGAAATGCAACTCATTATGGGGAGAGAGGGTGATCTTTCAACCATTGGTTGTGTTTGACAAGCCTCTGTCACCTACTGGCTAGAGACTTTGTTAATCAAGTCTAAGCTCAGCCCAGGAGTATTTGTCTCTTAACTAATGCTCTTGGCTGTATTATTCAACCTTTCCTTGAATAATTGTATTAAACCACTTTACAATTAACGTCCTACTGCCAGCTCCTGTTATCTACCACCGTTGCATCTCTTGCTAATGTGCTTATCTTACATGTGTTCAGAGATTAATTGTAGACCCATTGGCTTTGTAAATGCTTGCTAATATCTAGGTAGCTCGCGTTAACAAAACCACAATGTATCACTGCCAACACTTAGAGGCTACTCTGCAGTCACCCTGGGTGTGCTGCTGGAGGCCCAGTAACTGGATGGCAAAAATAAACCCATGGGGTTCTGTCTGCTATATGTATTTATAAATTCAAATCTGGACAAACCCCTGAAAATCTCAGGATAATTTGGGAGAAAACTTGAGGTACATAGAGCTGCATAAGAGGAAAGGCTTACTCCTAATGCAAGGAGTGTGGCTACTGACTCCACTTTCTGCCTTGTCCATGTCTGCATCTTGCATACAAACTGTTTGGTCTCTGACTTGGCCAAACCGGATTGAGTTGAAGGAGGTGATGCATTTGGTGCAGGAAAAATCCTCGGTTTTTCTATACATGAATCTCAGATGTTTGGTAATGTCTTTCAGTTCGAGTGAAAACCTCTTGGAGGCAGAACAGGTATGTGGGAGAGGAGATACAGCCTAAATGCCCGAACTATGGACTTTGGAACTGGGGAACCAGATTCGAGTCCGGGCGTTGGCTCAGCATCCTTTAATCCTGGATAAACCACTTAGGCCCTCATTACAACCTTGGCTGTCGGTGTAAAAGAGGCAGAAATACCGCCAACAGGCAAAAAAAAAATAGAATTAAGACCATGGCGGTTACCGCCATGCAAAACCGCCACTTTTACACATCGACTGCCAGGGTGGTAAGGACCGCTGGGCTGGAGACTTTGGTCTCCAGCCCGGCGGCCGTCAGTAAACCGCCGGCGGTATCAGGACCCCGCATACTGCAATGGATTTTGTGGGTTTTCTACCGCCACAAAATCCAACGGTGGTAGGCACTATCAGTGCCAGGGAATTTGGTCCATTGCACTGATTGGGGTCTACTTCTCCCCCCTCCCCTTCCCCCCTCGCCTCAGTCCTCCCCCAACACACACGACCCCCCTACCACCCCACAAAGGTGGTAGGACCCCCTCCCCACCCGCCACCCGCCACCCCCCACAGAAACACACACACACACACCCCACACCCATCTACAAGCACGCTCACACCACTCATACACAACGCACACATACACGCACACATACATGCACACATGCACACAGACATATATGTCACATTTCCCATACACACAATACACCCCCACATGCATACACACACTCACACAACCCCTCTAGACATGCATACCCCATGCACGCACACAACAAGCCCCACCCCCAACGGACGATCACCTTACCTGTTCCGGTGGGCCTCCGGTAGGGAACGGGGTTCATGGGGGCTGCTCTGCTGCCAGCAGCCCGTCACCAGAACACGGCCACGCCGAATCCTGGGACGTGATATGGTGGGCAGTGTTCTGATGACGTGGCGGTGGAGGTGGAGAAGCCTCCACTCCACTGCCGACTGCCAGAATGGCTGCTGGCGGCTCTCCATCCGAAAAAGGGCGAAGGGCTGCCAGCAGTCATGTTACGGTTGGTGGAAGACCGCAACCACTGGCGGTCTTCGGCCAGGAGTAACCTCTGCAGTCTTCGAAAAAGTCAGCTGAGGTTGAAATGAGGGCCTTAATCTCCCCTTGGTTATAAAAAAAGACTGACCTTGTGTAATGCAATCTAATGCCTTTCGGCTAAGTTTGTGCTATATTAAACTTCAAAACATAATAAAAATATATTTTGACTTATATGAGAGACATCCTAAGCCACCTAGACTAGAAAAAGCAAAAACCTACAGTCCGTGGATTAGCCTATAGATTGGAGAGATAGTAACCTTCGGCTGGAAATAGAATAAACCTTCATTAAAGGTCAGAATGGTTATATGGTCACAAATAACAGCTTGTTTCTTCACAGCTCTTCATACCACACTCCTGGCGTTTCTGTGAAATTACCTAATTCTTTGTCCTCCAAGACCCCACAACACCTGTCTTCTCGACCTTGACTCTGTTCAAAACCCACTGCTTTTCAGTCATTTACTCGTTATCATATGGGATCTCTTCAGTTGGTGCTGGCTTCTGACATAAAAGGGTATTGCATAGATTTATAATAAAAAAAACAACAACCACAAACCCTAGAAAGACACTTGTTGTGTAAAGCAAGCAGCATGTCAAAGAGAATAAGTGATTGTAATTGTAATTATATGGTGCTTACTACCCCCCAGGAGGCATTGGAACACTTTTAGGCAAGTAGACACAACTCCGGAACCCAATGTAGATTAGTGGTGGATTACTAGAGGGAAATATAAGTTGTTATTGAGAGTGGTGGACATGTAAGCCTGTTAGCTGAATGAATAGGCTAATGGAGGAAGAGTTTAGAATCGGTTATTTGGGAGTTCATACTTGGCAACATTGGTGAAAAGATATTCAAAGTGACTTTACTTCGTTACACATTTAAAGACTAAAATTGAGCCAGACAGTCCACTGACAGCCCCCACCCATTCTACCCAGCTGTGTTTAAACGGGTCTAGGCGCAGAAAGGCAAGACTAGTATTTTATAGAGTGAGCAAAGAAATGTTTGTGCATAAAATTCCCGAGACACCAAACTGTTTACTGAATGAGCTGTATAAAACCTGATTGCAAAGATCAAGACCTTGGACATCTTGAGGTACAGCAACAACATCACTAGACTTAAATCCAGGACATGTTGAAAGAAAAGGCAAAAAGACAGGCTTTCCCTTGCTCTTCCTTGACGGTCTGGAATGCCATGCAAGTGGAAATCTGCCAGGCTCTTCACCCCTGGATGCAGGAAGTAATCAAAACCTGTGTTTAATTCGGGAAAAAAATATACGTTTTTCCCCACTGATGGCACAGCAGAGTGTTGAGGTTGCCAAATGTCAGCGCTGCCTTATCTTGATTCTAACTCGAGCCTTTTTCATTGCCCGCAACTTTGCTCTTCCTGCCTACTTATTTCCGTCCTGCATTTGACTTCCTGTCAGCTTTTCTCTCTGTTGTCCTGGGGCAATGTTGATTATAATCAATAAGTCCCAGACTCTCAATATGAGGCCCCAGAAATGAGTGATAGCGGGCAATCACAAGCACAAACTAAGCCTGCTGAAGACCCTCCCACACTTCACCAATGTGTAGCTAGAACCAATCCGGTCCTCTGCCCACAAAAATAATCTTGCTCTCCTGAACGGTGCCTGTTGGCTCTGCAAGATTTTTACAACACATCCATCCTCCCAATTTTCCATTCAATATAGAAGCCCACATACAAAGGCTTACATACATAATGACTGTAGCTGTACCTCTCCATTGAAGTAATGGGTAATAAAGGAAGTCATCGTTGTTGGATGACCCTAACACAGAGCAAAGGCAGTATATGTCTCAGTCTGTACATTTTGTAAATCTTTTTTTTAAATATAGTGCAAAAAAGAAAGATATGTGTACCCTGAAGCAAATATAGACAAGGTTTCAATGCGGTCATTTTTCCACCAAACATGCTGGCACAGTCTATTAAATACTTGTAACTAATTTGTAATTGAATGTGAGCAATAATAAAATGAATAGTTTAATTGCATTAAACTGAATTTATTTAATTTTCTAATTAATTGATTCAAGTCAGGAGAGTAATCAAAATGCTGCAGCAGGGCAGAAGAATAATGAAAGCCGATTTAGCCAATTTGATTAAGTGGCAGGAAACGTTTAGAAGGATCTTTCAAGTAAAGAATTTGTTTGCAAATTGAATAGATCTCCCCCTACGAAGAATGAAAACATGGCGGTAGGATTCACTAGCAGTCTGAGCCAGTGGAATTAAAAGGATAACAGTGTGTAGAATAAAAATACTAGATCCGAATTTTATGAATGATTTGTTAATCTGCAACACTTACATGGTGCTATAACACATCCAGGAAGGTCATTTCACTAAAGCGCCAAGAGTAGGGGACATTGCATCACACAACTTTTGACTTGTGGGACAGCATAGAATTGACCCCTTGTTCCTTCCTTCTCCCATAACACTTTTGCATTTGTGCGTGAATTATAAGGTTAAACAGTGAGAACTACAGTAACTATATCTTGTTTCTACTGCTACCGTCATACTCCTCAAAACAGGGGTAGAAAATACAGTGGCAAGCTTACCAAAAGAAAGACCAGAGCAAGTAATTACTAGCCATGGCTCTGATGTCTGGCTTTAATGTCTGGTTTTGTTATCTCTGAATTCATTGTTACTCATTTTCCGTGCTCAAATGTGGCATGCTTGTGTATTTCTTTTGTATTGCTTTTTGGTTTAATTGCCAAAATCTACTTGATAACTCTCTGGGTTTCCGGTGTTCATTAATACTAGCATTTCAGGTTGCCTTTTCTTTCCAAGCAATATATTGTTAGGGAAGACCAGCTCTGGACAAAAAGGTGGTTTATGTGAGAACATCCCACCAAGGGTGTGAAGCTACACAGAGCATATGCTATGAAAACTTGATTTTCACAGAATCCTCTCAAGATGACATCAAGAACATTCTGGCATTGCTAAAGTAATAGCAAGAACAATACATCACCTTCTGCTTAGAAAATAGAACAATTTAGATCCTGAAAACGTCTTGGCAAAATCTTAGAGCATATTCTCTTCTCACTATTAACTGAATTAATAATAACTAATTTAGGACATCATATAATATTATCTCCTGTTTTTTATTTAAGTATTCATTGATATTGTGATATTTAGCACATGCCACTGCTTAAAGGTCATTAGTGAGCCTTAAAGGCAAAGGTACTGAGACAAGAGTTATGATTTATCAAATGTACAAATACTAAGCAGAAACATGAATTACAGTCCTCTTAGACCAAACAACAGAGTACATGATCATTATGGGACTCCATGCATAGTGTAGAGTGGCAAAGGAGATAAATACAAATGTGTATGGTTGAAAAATAAGAAAATTATCAAGGCATGTGGCAAGAGTTTCAGAGCCTCTTGTCCATCCTCTGTCACTTTCAGGTCAATCTCTCCTGGACCATTGCTCTTCCATATGTGCTCAACCACCCGCAACATTTCTAACTGGTTTCATCAACCATTTTCACATACCAGTACCAAAAATTGACAACCTTTTTATTTATGAATTTAGCGTATGACCTTTTGCCATGGTTTGGACTTCAAACTTTCACTAAGTACCCTACTGTTAAACCCATCTCTTCTGCACTTCACATATTTTTCTGCGTATGAATCTTGAAGTTTCCTTGTTATTTTACTTCACTAATTTTCTGATAATTTATCCCTTTTTCCTACATCTAGCTATCCATGCCAACTTCAACTTTGGCCCACCTCATCAAGGAAAACGGTTTACACCGTGGTGTATTCCTGCCCATCTTTGCCTTCTTAATGTGGAAGTGATGTGTCCTACCTTCTGTAAGTGTACTGTAAGGAATACGATATCCCTGGATGTTAAAAGAAGCCATTAGGCAAGTGGGTTTAGCTTCGTGAACATCAACCTTGATGGGGCCTGAAAGGCCATATGGTTGTTCAAATTTCTCTGGATCATATATATACTTAAAAAGCAGGCTCCGGGTAAAGGGAATCATTTGTGCTCCTCTTAAGTTGATCTGCTGGAAATGGGATATGTTGTGATCCTGAATTGTGCAGGCTGGATGAATTCTAGTGTCAGTGGAGGTGTTTCATGAGTGCAGGATTTGGAAGTCTTCTTCTAATAAAATGTTTTGAGAATGAAGGAAGGAAGGACTGCAAAGGTTTTGTGTGTCCTACCTCGCTCTCATTCCCACACTGTTATAAAATATCAGAATACCAAAATCTAGTGAATGAACAACTACAAAATAGGATATTTTCTTAGAATGTCTGTTCTGACTAGACTGCATTTGGTTCATGATATTTGTCCTTCTCAGGTTATGTGTACCTGTTTAATGTGTTTAGTCTTTCCCTTATGGAGCGCTTTGCTTTGTGCAAATTCTGGTGCAAATTCAGGTTCATAAAGGGTTTTCTGATGAGTCATTGATTCCACCTGGGGGAGTCATCAAATTTTAATACATTTCAATAATGTGAAGAACATTGTGCTTCACAAGGAAGGCAGAGTGATTACGTTTCCAAACATAGAGGTTTATTAAGAGATTAGCAACATTTCAAAATCAAACCACCAAGTTAGTTTCTAACCATTAATCAATAAATGGATGCAGTAATCAGTGTATAGTGCAAAGCAATTCAAATATTATAGAAAAGAGACAAACTATTAAAATGTTATCTCAAAAAGAAGGTTAAGTAAAACCAGTTCTTCCATGAGGCGAGCATGCTGCTCTGCTAAGTCAGGAAAAGGTTGTGCTAGTAACTTAATCCAGCAAAGTGGGATTCTCTGTAAGTAGGGCAAATAAACTGGCAGAAAATCATCTGAGTGCTTGTCTATATTGCAAAGGCTTAATTCACACAATTCTGACATTTGAAACACCTACACATGGGTCCCATATGCTGGAGCCATGAGTGAAGGCACAAGTACATATCGAAGCTCAATATCTTCACAAGCTTCTACACGAATTTGTGCCACCTGGTGTGGTCAGAAGTGGTGCAGTATGTTAGGAAATATGCAACTTTGTCTACTAGTGGAACACTTAGCATTAGAGTCCTGAGTATCTGATGTGGTCTGTGTGGGTGGGAAGTACTAGAAAGGGCACAGCTCATAGTATTTAATATTTAATGTGCAGCATATTGCTATGCTTTTTGACTTCTTGATTTCTACTTGAATATATTAGCTTCTATGACAAAGTGAGAAAAGAAATACCTAAATAAAAGCCCCCCTCCTCCTGAACGTCATTTAACATTGGAAGAAAAAGAGGAGTGAATTGTAAACAATGGAGCCTTCAATATAGATAGTCTTTTATTTATAGGAAACTAAAAAAGATACAGAGCAAGTACGTAGGAGAACTTCTGGGAGTGAAGGGATGGTGGGGAAATAAGAGGAGATGCCAACAGGTGGACAAGAAGCATCATGGCAAGGAAGGAGAGAATGGAAGGCTAGATGGGTGGGAGGAAAAGAGGAATTAGTGGTGGGAGAATGAGTAGCCCATGATGAATGAGGAAGGAAGAGGGTAGAAAAAGCGGGGATTGCAGATGGGGTAATGAGGCGCCCACAGTTGAAAGAAGAAGGGAATGAAGGAAGGGAGAAATGAGAGGGGTGACAAATCGGAGATAGGAAGAGCAACATATGGGAAAAGGGAGGGCTAGCATAGCAGAAGGCAAGGGCTATAGTTATAAAGTAGTCTCATGCATATCCATGCAAGTACTGCATTGGAGTTGAAAAGACAAGTCCTAGCAGTGAACGTCACCAGGTGAGAGAGACATACTCCTCGGAACTGAGCCAAGCTGTGATTGACCAAGTCTCAGGCCAACGACTGGAATAGGTGAAGGGGCCCTCATTATGAAATGCCTGTTTTATTTGGTCCCTATGCAAATTACTGTTTGCACAGTGAATGGAATTACAGGTTCTGGGTAGTTACCACATGCTTCGCTATTTTCCTCAGTTAAATTTCGCCAGGTGAAACTTGCTGTATTGTACTGAGAGAAATGACACACTAAATACTAGTATACACAGATGCTGATGTACAAAGCACCAAACTTCATATGTTATGCCCCATTTTGAAGGGCACAATTTGTAGTAGGCAAATATTAGCACCATTTTTTAATTCTGATCCCATGGTATCGGATTTAAAAAGATGCCAACAATTGCCTTTCCACTAGGGTCACTCGTAATCAGGGCTGAAGTGTATTGTAAGCAAAACGTCTGGTGAGAGCTGCGCTGTCAACTCAGACCTAAAAAGTAAAAGTTTACTTAGGACTATGGATATGCAATATGTTCACACTCCTAGACATATGCGTAGTTGTTCATACTCCAAGAAAATGTATGATATATTTTTATTGTAACACAAAGCCTGGGAAGCACATGACTAGAAATACCATTGGGTGATAAACGTTTGGCGGTGCCTTGAGAGGGCAAGATGGCTGCACCTGGTGAAGTTCTCTATGCACACTGTGAGTAGGAGGTTTGTGAAAGTGCTCTCAAACAGCCAACATTTATTTACATTTGAGGTGGATGGTAGGAGCTGCAGCACCAACTGTGTCTGAAAGAGTCAGTACATGTTTACCTTTAGTGATTCTAAAAAGTAGTAATGTGATCGCATGCAGTGAGAAAGCTTAATTTGTGCTGGTGGCTGCAGGTGGTGGGCACCAACACACTTTTGGGGAGTGGGACTTTTTTTCATAGTAAGACATTGTCCTAGACTTTAATAAAGACATAAAAGCAAGAACGTGGGAGAAAGGGAAGGGAGAAAGAGGAATTACAAAAAAAACAGTCTAAAGAGGGAGAAAGCAGGAATGAAAACAAATCTGGCCCTTGATAGAGCCAGCTCTGTCTGCAGAGAGTCTTTCTCTGATGACCTTGAATAATTATTTAAAAATTGTTTTAAATACCTTTTTCCTTTAATTATTTTTAATATGAGTGATGTGTGGGAGTCTATTACAGAGATTTTGCAAACAAATAATGTGTTTGTTTCCTGCAACATCTAAAAAAAAGTTTCTTTTAGATGCTAAATATGTACCATATGAGAAATGGTAGGGTGTCACAGAGATTATTTTCAGTAATATTAGTGAGCTGCAGCTGTGTTACAATATTGATGCAAAACTACATTACTATTTTCTCTCCATAAAGTATGCTCTGCATCCAGTCTTCTGCGCAGGCTACACTGGCTCCCGTGGAGAAGCGCATCCACTTCAAAACTCTTTGCACTGCTCATAAAATTCTCTACTCTCAGGCTGCCCCCATTTTGAACCATCTCATTTCATCTTATCGCCCCACTCGGCTCCTTCGTTCCACCAACCTCAGCCTGGCTTCTGTTTCTCGAGTGAGGAGAGCCAAAGCGGGATGTCGGTCCTTTTGTGCCTTGGCTCCTTCTCTCTGGAATGCCCTTCCTCTATGAGAATTATTCAAATCATCTTCTCTTTAGGAAGTCCCTTAAGTCTTGGCTGTTTTCCATGTAGTCTCCCCTTTCGGGTGGTAGGCTCTGCAGTGTGTGTTTCTTTGTTAGGCTAGCACTCGGAAGCCCTTTTGTTAGGGCAGTGATGCACTTTGCAAATCTACTAACATAACATATTGAAAATACATGCCACTATCGCAGAATATTAGATGTAAACACATTTAGAATTTGGACAAGTGTCTGTTCACTGTTAATGACCTGGCCAAAGAGGGCAAGAAAGAGCTGAAATTGGATCATAAGTGCAAAGCAGTTCCAAACAGGGCCCCCCATAATACGTTTGGCCCAGGGACCCCAAAATCCCTAAGACGTCCCTATGGGCAGCCTTTGTCTTTTCTTAAAGCCCAGCATTACGGCAGTACTGGCCAAGCTCCTACGAACACCTTGATTATACAAATTAGGCACCGGGCAGTCAACCTCAGGGCAATGACCCCAAAGCATTGAATACAGCCAGTTCTGCGAATATTAGCCAAATAGAGTTAAAGGTCAGTTCATCTGTGCGCAAAGACTTCTGTTTTTGTGATTCTGGATGCACAATCTCAACGCCTCTGCGAATGGCATGAAAACAGAGGTTGTGCGTGTGCAGGTACCCAAGCACACATCTTAAAAGGAATACAGGAGGGTCAGTGTGGTGAGTTGTTGGAGTTAAATAGTGTAACATAACATAAAACAGTGTGATGAAATTGTGGCTGTATGATGATGCATGTAACACAATGTTTGTTATGTGTTTTGGTAAGGAGTAGTTGATTACTTTGAGGTGCGATGTGGAGTATGATGTTAAAATGGCACGTTTGATGAATTGAAATGGTAAAGACTATGTAGTATAATTATGGTGTGGTTTATTGTGGAATGCGTGATCCGATGTGGTGGTAGATATTGTATCACAGATTGGCATGATTTGAGAAAGGGAGTTGGGTTGAGAAATGATAAGTTGTATTTTGATGTGATGTGTGGAGGTTTGATGCAACTCACTCGGTATCTATTTGTTGGCTGGTTATTACATTACTTTTAACATACATAGAAGATAGCTCTATCAGAGAATCCTGACAGATGAGACTAACCCTCCAGCCGGACTTCACGTTGGATGTTGGTCCAGAGTAGATAAGATTCGAGAGGAGTGTGGTGGTTTAGTGGGGAAGGGATATTGGGGTTTGGATTGCATGTTTTGGGTTCTCCCATCACCTAAAAACAGTCATTGAGAGTCTTTAGTTAGTTTGGCCTTTTTTAAGAACTCACTGGGGTCACATGTGGTGATTACAGTAGGCAGATCAGTGAAAAACCTAGAGCACAGCTATCCATTGTCAGCCCTATTGATGGGCCAAGAATGCCTCCAAGGCAAGTCCAACACCACACCAACTGCAGACCTTGGAACTGTTTGCAAGAAATAGAATAGCTAAAAAGAACGGAAGGTGCAGCATGGCACATATCATTACCCCAGATCTGGAAACGAGGTTGGTTCCCATCATCATAGTCATCAAAGATAGAACCTTGACTTTAAGACGCCAATTTCGGGTTAAGTTGACAGACTAATTTTCTAAGCACTAAAAACACAGCCCGCCTTGTATGCGAGAAGATCCGAAGGGCATTAGTACCTGAGCACTATATATCTACAAAGATACGAGAAAAGCAGCCCAGTATGTACACTGTACACGGTCTCAAAATCACCATGACTGATGTATGTCGCTTAGGTTCAAATGAATTGACCACAAAGGTGAACAACATTAATCAAAAGCAGAAGCAGAAAAGAACTAACGCTGTGCTTTCTAATTATTCCTTCAGGAGAGCAATGCCAAACCGACTTCTGAATGGATTGAGTACTTCATTTACTCCTTGAGAACTTTGCTACAGTGTCGGAAGAGGGCTTTCACTGTGTTATAGCTTGGCAGAAATTCCAGGACACATTGTTGACTTGGAGCCAGAGTGAGTGACAAAAAGGCATAAAACTGCGCAAAAAGCAGAAAGGGGAAGAGAATGAGAGGAAGATAGGGGCAAAGGGAGAAGAAGAATGCAAAAAAAGACATATGTGTGAGATAAAGAGATAAAGAGACAAAAGGTGAAGGTATACAGTAGTGGAAGAAAGGGCACCAGGTGGAGTCACCTTCATATTTGGCAAAACTGATATCCAGCACTGCCGGTGGCTGACCAGTAGGGAAAACACCAGTTCACTGCACTTATTTTTAGGTTGAAGCCTACCAGACAGCACAGCTGTCTGGTTTGCTAATGACTTCTTGAGGACATTCTGTATGCTTCCTTGGGAAGGCATTCTGCTCATTGCTTACCATTGGGTTTGAGTTGTGTAACTCTTGTTTACTTGCTTTCTACTTGCTGGCTTTATGTGTTTTAGACTGTCCAGCATGAGCTCATCCCTCCCATGAGGCATAGCCTGTTTACTAGATTCTTCCACAAGTGCTTGCTTTCTGTTAATAGGCCTTTGGTTCTTGTTCTTACCTTTTCACATTTGCTGTCCATTCAAAGACAGAGGTCAAATGTCAGGCTCTGTCTCTCAAGGATGCTTGGTGTTTATTTTTATTTCTCTGACTTCAAAGTGAGAGTGTGACAATATTGCAGTGAAAAGGAAAGTTTTTTTCTAGCACCCCTCAAAATTGTAATGTCTGTAATTGAACTGTGCAGATATTTTAGAATAAACCAGAATTAGTGAAACACAAATGAAGCATTTTTTTGTAAATCTGAAGTGTGGTGGAAACAACTTTTTAATATGATTAAACCAAATCAGTATGCTAGGTGGTGACATTTCCACACATTATCCTTTGTGTGCTGTATACTTTTATCAGTAAAGGCATAAATCTGTGCAACTCTAATGTCCATTACAACTGGAAATGTGCTGTCTGTAATGGTGCTGCGCTGTCACACCACACATACTCCACACTACGAAACTGCACTCTACTTTAATCCACTCTACAAAGCTGTAATCCACTCTATGCCCCTCCACTCTAGGGCACTCTACTACACTTCACCATTCTATGACACTCCAGTCCACTCTGCAACATTTCACTCTATGACACACCACTCTGTTCTACGCCACTCCACTGTACGCCATTCCACTCTATGACATGCCACCCAGCTCTATACCCCTTCACTCTATGCCACACTATTCTATGCCCCTCCACTCTATGCTCCTCCACTGTATGCCCCTCCACTCTATTCCACTCCACTCTATGCCACATCACACTACGACAATTTATGACACAACACTCCATGACACAGCCCTCTATGACACCACTCTCTATAACACTCTTCTCTACTCTACACAGTTAAAGCATTGTCCTGAAGGGAATCGAAGTCCCAACCATTCCCCTGAGGAGGAAGGGCCGACAGCTCTGTTCTTTCTGCTGTCACTGATGCACTATAAAGCGTCAACATCACTTTTGCAGTGCAGGATGCAGCTAAAGCATTTTCCTGAATGGACTCTAAGTCCACTAACCATTGCTCTAAGGAGGAGGGGCCCGCAGGTCTATTCTTCCCACTGTCACTACCACTGATGCAGTATAAAGCAACAACATCACCCCCATGGTGCGGGACACAGTTAAAGCATTTTCTTGAAGGGACTCAAAGTCCCACAACCACTGCCCTGAGGAGGAAGGGTCAGCAGCTCTGTTCTTCCCGCTGCTGCTGATGTGCTCTAAAGCACCAACATCACTCCAGTTGCACAGGACGTGTAAGGGCCATGCCTGGACCAAGGGCAGGCCCTTCCTGCACCTGTCAGCACAAGAAAAGACAGGGTAGGGTCACCCCCATGGCTTTCTGCTTAGGCTTTTGCTACTGTAGTCCTGGTAACATCCCTTTGAAACACCCAGGTATGCTTTAACATCTGCCTTTGCCTGTATATTCTCTTCCCCTTACATCAAAGTGAGCTATATCCATCGAGCTTGCACACACTGGGAGGAAGGACCATGGGCTTCAAGTGGGGTGCCGATTTCTTGCTTTTTAAGCTGTGTTTTCCTCTGGGATGGGACTTTGCCCAGTGTGCACTAATTTCCACCTGGCTTGGATCTAGTACAACTCTTGGTGAGTGGACGGAGGCCCTGGCTATTTATAACCAAGCAGTGCACTTCATCTTGTCCCCTGTTGATTTCCCCTGTTTGCAGAAGGACTGGTACTACGGCCACAACTTAATTTCAGCTTAACTTACTGACTAAACCATGGCAGCTGTCAAGAACTTAGATTCAGGCAGTGGTGGCTGGTGACATTTGAAAGTGGTTGGGCATAAAAGTTGGGTATGACTTTTAAATAGCGAGTGAAGCGAGCAAGCCTAATAGACAAACGTGAGGTCCTCCCAAGAAAAAATAGAAAAAAAGGACAAATGGTGCAATTGAAAGCAAATTAATTTAGTGAGAAAGCAAGGCTTATAAAAAAGTGTGAATGTATAGCCTTGAAATATTAAACACATTAAAAACTGACCCATATCTTGCAGCAATAATAACTTCAACAGTTATTTTAATGTGCAAATTGTACAGCGTGACAACTTCAGGCCCTTTAAAGTGTGCGCTTGCCCAGTGTCTTGCACTGCATGCGGCATCAACTTTGGATGAAAATGTTCCAAACAGGCATCAGGGAGCACCCATAGCTGCTGGCTGCAATCAGTCATACAGAAATATGTGCAGATAGGTCTTTAAGTGGGGTGAAAGAAATAGAGGTGCCTAAACGGTACATGTAAAATACATTTCTGTGATTCCCTTAGTGTGCCACCAGACCTTTATTTTGGTTTCTCTTTCAGATGTTATTGCATCCAGAAATATAACACAACAACTGACATACACCTAAAACGTGTCAGTCCTATTGGCTTTGTCAATGGTTATCTGTTTAAGATAAATGAGTAACAACAATGATTTGTTATAAAGAATTAACATTCAAAATGTTTAAATTCTGAATTTGTGAAACTATTAATTAAATAATATTGAGGCCTGTGGAAGGAGTATGGCCTTCAGTTATGTGTGCTTCATGTTACCTATATATGCCCTTTTTCTCTGCACATCTTATACATCTGCACGTTTTCAACCTCCTCTTTTGCCTCTTCAGCACCCGCTTTTCACTCTCCGAATGCACTCACTCATGTCTCCCTCATATACCCACCCTAGACATACACTGAACACATTCACATTTAAGCACTTTATTTCCTTTTGCTTTCACTTTCTAAATATGTTGACCTCTTTGGACAACCTTACACACGTTTAGACTGAATTTCAATTGTAACTGGAATACATGACCATTGTTCGGCAGAGGTGCCAGCCCACTGACGGGCACTGTGCTTTGCCTTCAGCACCAGCGCGCTCCAAGTCCTTCATAAACACCTGGCATAAGTCAAAGTATGTAATAGTGAAGAGTAATACCATGCACGAAAACAAAATATAGAAACACAGCAAGATGAAACAGTTAACACTCTTGAGGAATGCAACATTAAGTAAAATGTGAAAAAAGAGAGGAACAAAATCACTGACTCACATTACCTTAACGTTTTTAACATTCATTGTTCGCAAATCAATCCATGTTTTTGTCATAAATTTTAAGGGCATGAATATAGGGCCAGTTTTAAAGCCATGCAGCAGATAACTGCCTTTCCTGTAAGCACATATGTCTCACTTTGAGCTTGCTCAGATATTAAGATCAACTTTGCAAGGGAAATCAGACCTCTGCTCGTCTTTTGGAACGATTTAGCAGGGGAACAAACATAAGAGCTCCTCTTCTGAAGGGGCTAGTAATCTGCAGCTTTGGGGGTCACAGTGGGGAAGGTTAAGGTGACAAAGGGTCACAGCTCAATATAAATAACTCAAGATAAGCTTATAACACATCATTACCGAAGACAAGGCACCAAGTTACATGTGCTTGCATTCACTCGTACTGTGTGAGTACTGTGTGACGAATGGGAAGGGGAATGTGACTAATAAAGGATAGCTGCCCTCACGCAGGGATGAAGACTCCAACACCCGAACCCATGATGGTCTGTGTCGTGAGTCACAGTGCAGAAAAGTTGATTTACCAGCTACATCCTGGAAGAGGCTGGGCTTGGCAGCGCCATCCCCCATTGGTCTTTGTCTCAGAGGAGTTACGCTTCTTTTTTTTAAGAGAAAGTTGCTCGTTTCTTATACAAATTGCCTTGAGCCCGTTGGATGATTGATAGATCAGTATTTTGCTGTACTTTGGAAAACTGCTTTTGAAATGGATTGTAGTCTAGTGCAAATATTGCCAGGAGAGCTTGTAATCGGACGTAAGAGGAAGTTTAGTTACCTGTATTTAGTATATGTGAACCCACATAGCAGAACACTATTGACATTAGCTGCAGACGACAGCCTGGGCAAATGTAAGTCTCTGGAGCACCATCTGGCATGGTGAAACCCAAAAAATAATGAAGAATGCAGGGGATAACTGTACTGTACCATGGCAGAGATAGAGGACCTAACATAAGAAGATGAAACATTGCTAGGTGACAAGCAGAAAACGACTAGCACTTGAACTTCAAAATAACAGCTTTTATTAAAATTGCAGGGAGGCGCCCAAAGTATAAAAAAGTATTAGCCATACCACACCTCCTGATATAGCTAGGAAGGAAACTATTTTTTTTAATTGTTCCCCCGCAATTTGTAACCCATTATTTACTGATACTATACAAACTGCTGGCCTTTCCTCTATAGAGAAAGCATCTCAGTTAAACGTTGATAACAAGTGTGAGGGAGAAGTGCTTTTGGCCATAACCTGCTCCACAGATATTTGCCTCTGGCTTCACCGGAGCACCTAGGGCTAGCGAGGTTCATTCGTTACTGATTAGTTCCACTACACAAGTTTCTCAACCTACAGAATTACCTAATTTAACAAGTGGACCCTCTAGATCACCCAGGGTAATACAATGTAAACACAATGATACAATAGTGTTGAACCTTAATTTAAAAATGCATACACTCACAAAAGAGGTTGCAGATCTAAAACGGCTAGTAAAATGCCTGCTGATTTTGGTTGAGGGAAGTAGGGGGCACCTTGAACACAGAGGCCTGAGGGAGAAGTTCTATGCTAACTGAACCCATCCATACCCAGATGGTGAAACCGTACTCCTGGTGGCAAAGACAGTCTTATCTGCTCATAGATTGCCACCCAATTATGATGCGCACCTCTTAAATTACAACAATAATATCACCAGAAGGACTGGGGGAGAACTCAAATATTAGCACCAGGCTAAAGAGAGATTCAATGTCCCTGCAAAATCTTGCCCCTGCTGACCTCCAACACCTTGTTATTGTAGAGAGAACCTTACAACAAACACTCTTTGAGAGAATACCACTCAACCTGTGTTTGTATGAAAGGAGCCCTTATCCCATCCCTCCACAATATTCCATAGACCAAGCAAACAAGAGCACGTATACGTAGGGGGAACATAGAGTGTATATGACCAATGTCGTAAAGTTAAAACCTAACACCACGGAGGATGGGGACCCTTTGAAAAACTAGGTGATCTATTGGATTAGACACCATCGCCAATATCGGTTGGATGTGCACTCGGCTATTATTAAAGCTGTATGCATATCTATCGAACATGGAACTCATGCAAATGTCGCCCTTGTCCTTAGAAATAAAAATCAAGTTGACTGTTTGATTGTTATGGACATAAGATCTAGCTCACTCTCAAGTTCATTAGTAAGGTTCAAATTGAGCAGACCAACAATGGAGTTAGATCCCGGCATGGGGAACTCCTTAAACTTGTTTAAACCACCTATTGCCAACTATCGTTTAATAGATTAGACTGTAGCACCCGCTATGAGTTCCTGGGAGGTGATGGAGGAATGCACTAATTAGTGGCCAAAGGGGATACCAGGCTAGAGCCCAAGTCTTACAACCAAAAAGTAGTATGTTTGAATCCATTTCCTGGTTCTCTTGAAACGTAGCTGGGCTAAGGCAGAAATTGATGGGCCTATATTGAAGAGAACATATAGAACTATTCCAATTTTGCTTATTTCAGGAAACTGGCTACTGGAACCACTATATAAGCTGGGCTGCAGAATATTTTGTGTTAATGCAGTTGTCTCATCACAAAGTAGGACTGGTCTAAAATTAAAAGCTTCTTAAACACCTCAGTTGAAGTGTTGAGTGTAGATTCACTGGATTTGTAGGGGTAAGGCTAAAAACTCAGCATGAAACTGAAGTTTGCTTATGTTAGATCAAGGAAGACCAATGTGGAGTCCCAAGCGTTGGAAGAGCTAGATAGAATCATCAGTACCTTAAACATTGATGCAATGATCATTATAGATGGCGACTTTAACTGTAAGTATGAGCCAATAGCTGGCCATAACGTGGTTCTTGAAGAAGAGGATATGGCAGGTTCTTCTGTACCATGCACAACAGCTACTTTGTAACTGGCTAAGTTGGCATCAGAGCATGGGATCTGAGCCTGCATTGGGAGGTCGGACTCTGATAGCCCTAGCTCAGGCACATTATAAAAAGGTTTTGCTCAGTCGAACATTGACTCTGTACTGGTTAGTGTCACAATCTGGGACAATCTGATGGATTTCAAAGTAGATAGCAGGGAAAACAGTGACCATTATCCATTATGTGTAACGCTGGTAGGAACACACTTAGAGGCCTCGCTTCCAGATGCAGTTACTATGTTAATACAACCATTAATCAAAAACAACCGTAGGTCAGTTAAGTGGCTCCCTAGCTGAGAATTAAAAAAACCCACTCAACTAAGATGTCTGTGCAAAAGGTGGAATGCCGAAATGTTCGCCGTGTAGCCCTTGGTACAATTGGGATTGCAGAGTGGCTAAAAGACAGTTACTAATGGCTCTTAAGATCAAAATCACTAATGTAGTGCGAGGAGCAAGGACAGAGTACAAGAAAGTTTTAGCCCTAGCTCAAAGGAGATGGGATGAGGCTAACTGGAATGATTTCATCCACGCAGCCAAAGGAAAAGATCACACTACCTTTTGGAAAATCGTAGCGCATGATAGTAAAGATGCACATCCTCATTCATGGAACTGTTATTTTACCTACCTCTATTCTGAGGTTATTGAAACTCTCCAGGCTCCACAAGGGTTATCTCAAGTAGATTTTGGCATAACATATGTATTCCATTTTAGCCTAGAAGAAACAAGGGGAGCAACTGATGCCATCAGGCCAGAAAAAGCTCGAAGGGCATGATAAAACACAAGGGGACCTGCTAAGGCAGAATAAGGATATGTGGCTACCTTATGTAAACTTATTATTGAATGTAGCTCAACAGTTGGATAGAAAAAAATAACATAAGGTCACCATATCAAGAGGGATTCAGAACACGGTAGTATGATTGACATAGTGTTCAAGCTTTTCTTTATTGCAAAGAGTACACCAAGTTGAGGGAAAGACATTTGTACGTTGCATTTGTTGACTTAATACATGCTTTGGACCTCATCCTCAGGAACCTTTAGGAGGCTTTGCTAAAAAAACAAGGTGTTCCCTGATGATCTGCTAACCCTGATTATAAATTACATCAAGACAATTATGCAAAGGTTTTCAGGGGCCCCCGTGGTGAATGTACAGATCCAATACCTATGAAAAGGGGTGTGAGACAGGGATGTGTGTTGGCACCCACCCTTTTTTCGTTATGTGTTAATCGTGTACAGCATTTGCTGAACTGCAAACATGATTCCCCAAAGCTCTGTGGGGCCCCAGTGCCAGCATTACTTTTTGCAGATGATGCCATCATAATGTCCCAGAAACCCAAGGGTTTACAAAGGCTACCTGACAGTTTCAGTGATTGTAGTACCATTAAGGGTCTTGAAATTAACTCAAGCAAAACAAAATATATGGTTGTTAGATCACACAGGACTTCAAGAAAAATATTTGTAGTATAGAAACAGCAGTTGGTGTGCATAACTAACTTAAGCTATCTTGGTATATCACTGGGTTCTACTGTCGTAAAGTCCCCCCATAAATAAATCCAAAACAGTTCTTGCTCAAGTTTCTATGGGTATCTTAAAAAAACCACCAATCTTCTATATCCAAAGCAATCTCCCCGGCATTAGAGGTCTAAAGGTACCAGATCCAAACAGCGGCCCACTATGAAGCAGAATTGTGGACAGTGTATGACCTAGACAAGCTTACCCTGGGGGAGAATACATTTGTAAGGATCTTACTATGCCTATCTAGGTGCATCCCTTTGATTCCGGTGTATCACGATATAGGTATCAAGAGAATTGAGCATCTAGCTGCTCTGAGGCCTATGCTCATTTGGGTAAAGTTGTGGGTCACAGAGGAACTTGTTCATTATGGGCAGGGACTAAGGGAATTCATGGGATGTGACAACCTTTCCCCCTTCCCTTGGCTCTGTTCTGCCCAGACCTGGTCTGTCAAGCTGGGTTCAGGCATCTTCTGGGGTGACCCAAATCTATTGCCTGCCCACTCCAAGAAGCTTTTGAAGCAAACATATTGGGGACTATGGCCCTCATTTTGAACATGGAGGGTTGGCCCGCCATGCCGGCATTGGCGGCTGAATCCGCCAGCCGGCATGGCGGGCCAACCCACCGCATTATGAACATAGTGAGGGCCGCCATCGGCAGCCCTCATTCACCGCCATGCTTCCGCCGTCAGGCAGCCTAGCAGTGACTGGAAACACTATCCGACAAGGTAGCTGCGCTGCCCTTCAGATAATGTTTCCATTTCCACCAGCCTCAGGGAAAGGCTGGCAGAGGGGGTGCCCATGCACTGCCCATGCACTTTGCATGGGCAGTGCAGGGCCCCAGTGCAGTGCCCCGTCGCGCAGGTCTTCGCAATGGGTGCAGCTGCACCTGCTGCACAGAGGCATTGACTGGAGCCGCCGTCAATGTCCCGGCCGGGCTTTTCAGTCAGCCGGCAGGCGGAAACAATGTTTCCGCCTGCCAGCCCACAGAAATGTTCATTATTTGGCCGGCGGGGTTCCGGGGTTGCTGGCGGTCAGTGTTTTGACCGCCAGAATGAACACGGCAGTTGTTACCGCCGTGCTCATAATGACCACCTATGTCTTAAATAAGCTTCATCAAAATCCAAGATTGAGCAGGCTCTCTGTACAATTCTTAACTGTTAAACCAAGTGCAAAATTTGAATTATATAGAGAGACACTGTGCAGCCCCAATTAGCAAAAACCCTGTATATAAAGTTTCAATTTGGCATCCTTTGAACCAACTCCTTTACAGTGAGATGGAAAGTGGATTATCCCCCTGATGAGGGAGCTAATTGCACTTTATGTACTCTAAGTGCTAAGGAAAACCATAGACATAAAATATTTTTTGCCCGGTTTATGCTAATCCAAAAAGGAAATGGACTTGTCCAATGTGCCGTAACTTGCAGTTTAAGAAATATCTAGATGCATTGAAAATGTTACAAACTGGTACCCCTCCATTCATAGTTTTCAGTCTCTGTAGATACTTATTCATAGTAGAAAAAGAGGAGTTTGACATTTTAATGTAACGATCAATAAGGTTTTGATGAACAAGGTTTTATCTATTACAGTGGCAGCCGCCAAGTATTTAGAGTGGTGGGGCGGGCAAAAAACAGGTGTCATTAGTATAATAATAAATAAATGGCACTTACCTTTCTGATTTGCCACAATGTCCTCCTCCCTTTGGTGTCATCTCTCCTCAAAGCTCCAGACCAGGAAAATGCACTACCCAATCCTGATGCTTCTCTCATGCTTTTAAACAGCAAAAGAGAAGTGTCACTATTGGAGGGAGCGGCCTCTGGAAGTGCTCTTACGTGCACTGGAGGCCTGTGCTTTCTCTAACCCAGCTGTTTTGAGACAGCTGAGTTAGAGAAGTTTAAAATGTGCATGTCTGGCTGGCTGTCACAAGACATCCAGCCAAAGGGACATCCATACTTCAAACATAAGTGCGTAGCTCCCTGCTGCCACTCAGCAGCAATTACACCACTCCATCCTGACGCTCGGTTCAGTCCGGTTGCTGAAAAATACAATGGCAATAAATAAACTTTATTACTATTTTATTTTTCAGCTGCTCTGGGGCATTTTTTCAGCGGGCGACACTCCTCCGCTCTCATGGAGGAGCCGCTCCTGATCTTTTATATCTTTTATGATGCCTATGTTAACTGGCGTTTTTAGATGGTATGATATGAACATTTTGTATTGATATTCATAAAATTTGTATGGTACAAATGGAAAAGTTAGATATGTGTTAGATGTGGCTTTTTATGGTTTTAACCAAAATAAAAGTTACTTGACTGACTGACTTACTACGCCACTCCACTCTATGACATGCCACTCCAAATTATGTCCCTCCTCCCTACACCACTCCACTCCACTCTATGCCCCTTCACTCAAGTCCATTCCACTCTACGCCACACTACTCTGTGACACAACACTCTGTGACACTCTATATCACAACACACTTTGACACTCCCTTCTATGACACTCTACTGTATGCCACTCCTATCGATGACACTAGATTCCACCTGATGCTACGCCACTCCACTGCGCTCTATTACACTTTACTCTACTTTACAACACTCCACTCTGTCACTCTACTTTATGCCACTCCTCTCTTTTCCACTGTGCGCCACACTACTCTATGACACAACACTCTCTGACACTCTATACACAACACACTATGCCACTGCTTTCTATGACACTCTATTGTATTCCACTCAGTTCTATGACACTTGACTCTACCTGATGATATACCACTCCACTGTACTCTTTGTCACTTTACTTTACAACACTCCACTCTGTCACTCTACGTTACGCCTCCTCTATATTCCACTCTATGACACTCTACTCCACTCTAAGCCACTCAACTCTACAACAATCTACTCCACTCTAAGACACACTGGACAACTCCCTCTATGCCTCTTTACTCCATTCCCCTTTACTCTACTCTACTTCACTATGCAACTCCATGTAACAATATCCGATTCCACTTTACGACACTCTATGGACCTCCACTCTACATCACTCTACTCCACTCTATGTCACTGAACTCTACAACACACTACTCCACTCTATGCAACTCCTCTCTTCTGTACTACACTCTACTCTACAACACTCCACTCTATGACACTCCACTCTAGTGACATTCTACTCCAGTCTACTCTACGGCACTCCACCACTGCACTTCACTCTACTACTCTCTCTGCCACTCCGCTCTATGACATTCTACACCACTCTATGCCACTCTACTCTACAAGACTGTACTACACTCCATGCAACTCTATGTACACAACTCCATGCAACTCTACTCCACTCTATGCCACTCCCCTGTACTCCACTTACTCCACTCTACTCCATGGTACTCTTTGACATTCCGCTCTACTCTATGCCATGCCACTCTACTCCACTCTATGACACTCCACAACACTGTACTCCTCTCTATCCATTCTATGACACTTTATTCCACTCCACCCCACTCCAATCTATGACAACCTACTCCACATCATTCTATTCTACTATGTGCCACTCCACTCTGCTCTATGACATACCATCCTACTATACACCACTCCACATCACTCCACTCCACTCTGTGCCACCTCAGTCTGATGTACGACATGCCACTCCACTCTAAACCCCTCCACTCTATGCTCCACCACTTTCCACCACTCCACTCAACACCACTCTGCTCTACACCACACTACTCTACAACATGACACTCTACAACACTATGACACAACACTCTATTACACTCTACTCTACTTTACACCACTCCACTCTGTGACACTTTATTCCACCTGATGCCTCACCTTTCCACTTCACACTTTACTCCACTCAATGCCATTGCACAACACTCCACTCTTCACCACTCCACTTTATGCCACTCCACTCCACTCTATGACAATCTATTCTAGTCTATGACACTCCACTCTACAATACTCTACACCACTCTATGACACTGTATTCCACACTAAGCTACTCCATGCCACTTTACTCCACTCTTCACTCTGATACACTAATCCACTCTACTCCACTATGCAACTCCATGTCCCTCTATGCCACTCCACTCTACACCTTCCACTGTACACCTCTCCCCTCTATGCCCCCACTCTCCACCACTCCACTCTATGCCACACCACCCTATGGCACAACACTCTATGACATTCCCCTTTACTCTACTCTATACCACTCTGCTCTTTGATACTTGACTCCGTGTGATGCTATGCCACTCCACTCCACTCTATGACACTTTACTCCACTCTATACCACTCTACGAGACTCCAATCCATGACACTCCACTGTACTCCACTCTATAACACAACTTTACTCTGCTCGACTCTATGACACACTACTCCACTTTACTCCACTACGCAACTCTACACCACTCTATGCCACTCCACTCTACTTCCCTCATTCTACCCCACTCCAATCTACACCACACCACACCACTCTACGATACAATACTGTAGGAGGCTGGACTGGCTTGTAGTGAGTACCAAGGGGTACTTGCACCTTGCACCAGGCCCAGTTATCCCTTATTAGTGTATAGGGTGTCTAGCAGCTTAGGCTGATAGATAATGGTAGCTTAGCAGAGCAGCTTAGGCTGAACTAGGAGACGTGTGAAGCTACTACAGTACCACTTAGTGTCATATGCACAATATCATAAGAAAACACAATACACAGTTATACTAAAAATAAAGGTACTTTATTTTTATGACAATATGCCAAAGTATTTTAGAGTGTACCCTCAGTGAGAGGATAGGAAATATACACAAGATATATATACACAATAGCAAAAATATGCAGTATAGTCTTAGAAAACAGTGCAAACAATGTATAGTTACAATAGGATGCAATGGGGAAACATAGGGATAGGGGCAACACAAACCATATACTCCAAAAGTGGAATGCGAACCACGAATGGACCCCAAACCTATGTGACCTTGTAGAGGGTCGCTGGGACTATTAGAAAATAGTGAGAGTTAGCAAAATAACCCTCCCCAAGACCATGAAAAGTGAGTGCAAAGTGCACTAAAGTTCCCCTAAGGACAAAAGAGTCGTGTTAGAGGAATAATGCAGGAAAGACACAAACCAGCAATGCAACAACTGTGGATTTCCAATCTAGGGTACCTGTGGAACAAGGGGACCAAGTCCAAAAGTCACAAGCAAGTCGGAGATGGGCAGATGCCCAGGAAATGCCAGCTGCGGGTGCAAAGAAGCTTCGACTGGACAGAAGAAGCTGAGGTTTCTGCAGGAACAAAAAGGGCTAGAGACTTCCCCTTTGGTGGACGGATCCCTCTCGCCTTGGAGAGTCGTGCAGAAGTGTTTTCCCGCCAGGAGGATGCCAACAAGCCTTGCTACACGCAAATCGTGCGTTTGGCGTTTTTGGACGCTGCTGGGGCCCAGGAGGGACCAGGAGGTCGCAAATTAGACCTGTAGAGAGAGGGGACGTCGAGCAAGACAAAGAGCCCTCACTGAAGCAGATAGCACCCGGATAAGTGCCAGAAACAGGCACTACAAGGATGCGTGAAACAGTGCTCGCCGAAGTTGCACAAAGGAGTCGCCGGAGACCAACTTAGAAAGTCGTGCAATGCAGGTTAGAGTGCCGTGGACCCAGGCTTGGCTGTGCACGAAGGATTTCCGCCGGAAGTGCACAGGGGCCGGAGTAGCTGCAAAGTCGCGGTTCCCAGCAATGCAGCCCAGCGAGGTGAGGCAAGGACTTACCTCCACCAAACTTGGGCTGAAGAGTCACTGGACTGTGGGGGTCACTTGGACAGAGTCGCTGGATTCGAAGGACCTCGCTCGTCGTGCTGAGAGGAGACCCAAGGGACCGGTAATGCAGCTTTTTGGTGCCTGCGGTTGCAGGGGGAAGATTCTGTCGACCCACGGGAGATTTCTTCGGAGCTTCTGGTGCAGAGAGGAGGCAGACTACCCCCACAGCATGCATAAGCAGGAAAACAGTCGAGAAGGCGGCAGGATCAGCGTTACAGAGTTGCAGTAGTCGTCTTTGCTACTATGTTGCAGGTTTGCAGGCTTCCAGCGCGGTCAGCGGTCGATTCCTTATCAGAAGGTGAAGAGGGAGATGCAGAGGAACTCGGCTGAGCTCATGCATTCGTTATCTAAAGTTTCCCCAGAGACAGAGACCCTAAATAGCCAGAAAAGAGGGTTTGGCTACCTAGGAGAGAGGAAAGGCTACTAACACCTGAAGGAGCCTATCACAAGGAGTCTCTGACGTCACCTGGTGGCACTGGCCACTCAGAGCAGTCCAGTGTGCCAGCAGCACCTCTGTTTCCAAGATGGCAGAGGTCTGGAGCACACTGGAGGAGCTCTGGACACCTCCCAGGGGAGGTGCAGGTCAGGGGAGTGGTCACTCCCCTTTCCTTTGTCCAGTTTCGCGCCAGAGCAGGGGCTAAGGGGTCCCTGAACCGGTGTAGACTGGCTTATGCAGAATTGGGCACATCTGTGCCCAAGAAAGCATTTCCAGAGGCTGGGGGAGGCTACTCCTCCCCTGCCTTCACACCATTTTCCAAAGGGAGAGGGTGTCACACCCTCTCTCAGAGGAAGTTCTTTGTTCTGCCATCCTGGGCCAGGCCTGGCTGGACCCCAGGAGGGCAGATGCCTGTCTGAGGGGTTGGCAGCAGCAGCAGCTGCAGTGAAACCCCAGGAAGGGCAGTTTGGCAGTACCAGGGTCTGTGCTACAGACCACTGGGATCATGGGATTGTGCCAACTATGCCAGGATGGCATAGAGGGGGCAATTCCATGATCATAGACATGTTACATGGCCATATTCGGAGTTACCATTGTGAAGCTACATATAGGTAGTGACCTATATGTAGTGCACGCGTGTAATGGTGTCCCCGCACTCACAAAGTTCAGGGAATTGGCTCTGAACAATGTGGGGGCACCTTGGCTAGTGCCAGGGTGCCCTCACACTAAGTAACTTTGCACCTAACCTTTACCAGGTAAAGGTTAGACATATAGGTGACTTATAAGTTACTTAAGTGCAGTGTAAAATGGCTGTGAAATAACGTGGACGTTATTTCACTCAGGCTGCAGTGGCAGGCCTGTGTAAGAATTGTCAGAGCTCCCTATGGGTGGCAAAAGAAATGCTGCAGCCCATAGGGATCTCCTGGAACCCCAATACCCTGGGTACCTCAGTACCATATACTAGGGAATTATAAGGGTGTTCCAGTAAGCCAATGTAAATTGGTAAAAATGGTCACTAGCCTGTTAGTGACAATTTGAAAGTAATGAGAGAGCATAACCACTGAGGTTCTGGTTAGCAGAGCCTCAGTGAGACAGTTAGGCACCACCCAGGGAACATATACATGCACACCTATGAGCACTGGGGCCCTGTGTGACAGGGTCCCAGTGACACATACATATAGGCCACAAACCTATGAGCACTGGGGTCCTGACCAGCAGGATCCCAGTGACACATAACAAACATACTGAAAACATAGGCCCTCATTCTGACCCTGGCGGTCTTTGACCGCCAGGGCGGAGGACCGCGGGAGCACCGCCGACAAGCCGGCGGTGCTTCAATGGGGATTCCGACCGCGGCGGTAAAGCCGCGGTCGGACCGGCACCACTGGCGGGGTCCCGCCAGTGTACCGCGGCCCCATTGAATCCTCCGCGGCGGCGCAGCTTGCTGCACCGCCGCGGGGATTCTGACCCCCCCTACCGCCATCCAGATCCCGGCGGTCGGACCGCCGAGATCCGGATGGCGGTAGGGGGGGTCGCGGGGCCCCTGGGGGCCCCTGCAGTGCCCATGCCACTGGCATGGGCATTGCAGGGGCCCCCGTAAGAGGGCCCCTACATGTATTTCACTGTCTGCTGCGCAGACAGTGAAATACGCGACGGGTGCAACTGCACCCGTCGCACAGCTTCCACTCCGCCGGCTCGATTCCGAGCCGGCTTCATCGTGGAGGCCTCTTTCCCGCTGGGCTGGCTGGCGGTCTGAACGTGACCGCCCGCCAGCCCAGCGGGAAAGTCAGAATTACCGCCGCGGTCTTTCGACCGCGGAACGGTAACCTGACGGCGGGACTTTGGCGGGCGGCCTCCGCCGCCCGCCAAGGTCAGAATGAGGGCCATAGTGTTTTCACTATGAGCACTGAGGCCTGGCTATCAGGATCCCAGTGAGACAGTGAAAACAGTGACAAACACCCTGACATACACTCACAAACAGGCCACAAGTGGGGGTAACAAGGCTAGAAAGAGGCTACCTTCTCACAAATACTATCACACTCCTCTCTACAACACTCTACTCCACTCTATGCCACCCCACTTTATGACACTTGACTCCACTCAATGCTACTTTACTCTACTCTACAACACTCTATGCCCCTCCATTCTACGACACTCTACAACACTCTACTCTATGCTTCTCCATTCTACAACACTCTACTCTACTCTATGACACACTACTCCACTCTACTCCTCTACACCACTCCACATGACTCTTTCCCACAACACTCTATGGCACTATATGTCATGCAACTATACGTCACTCTACACTCAAATCTACAACACGCTACTCCACTCTCTGCCACTCCACTGCACTCTGACACTCTCCTCTACAGCACTCCAATCTATGACACTACACTCTACAACACTCTACTCTACAACACTCCGTTCAGTGAATCTCCACTCTACAACACTTCACTTTACAACACTCCACTCTATGACACTCCACTCTACGAAACTCGACTCTGTGACAGTCTACTATTCTCTTTGCCACTCTACTCTGAGACGTTCTACTCTGCTCCCTGCCACTCTGCTCTACATCACTCAACTCCACTCTACGAAACTTCATCCATGCCGCTCCATGTCACTTTACTCCACTACACTCTACTTCACTCTACTCTATGACACTCTTCTTCACTCCATGCCACTCCACTCTATGACACTTCATGACACTCCACAACACAGTGCTCCACTCTATGCCCCTGCATTCTATGTCACTCCATTCTACTTGAGTCTACTCCACTCTACTCCCTCCACAACACTATATGCCACTCCATTCTATGACACTTTTTGCCACTCTGCCCCACTCCACTCCTATCTACTCCACTTTGAGCCATGATACCCCACTCTATGATGCGCCACTCCACTCTAAACCACTCCACTTCACTCTATGCCCCTCCACTCTACAATGCTTCACTCCACTCTATGCCTCTCCACTGTACACCACCCTACTCTATACCACTCCACTCTATGCCCCTTCACTCTATGCTCATCATTCTATGCCCCTCCACTCTCCAACACTCCACTCTACACCCCGATCTACACCACTCTATTGAACAACACTCTTATGACACAAATATCTATAACACTCCTCTCTAATGCACTCTATTCCAGTCCATACCACTCCACTCTATGACACTTGACTCCACTTGACGCTATGCCACTCCACTCTACAACACTTTACTCCCCCATGCCACTTTATGACACACCAGTTTACACCACTCCAATTTATTCTGCTCCACTCTATGACACTCTACTTCACTCTATGGCACTCTGCTCCATTCTTTTTCACCCCAAGATACAACACTCTTCTCCACTCTACTCCACTCCACAACGCAATTCCCTCTATGCAACTCAATGCCACTTTACTCCACTCTACTCTATGACACACTTCTCACTCTACTCCACTATGCAACTCCATGCCACTCTGTGTCAGTTCACTCTACACCCCCACTCAACTCTACACCACACCACTCTATAAAACAGCCCTCTACGACATGACACTCTATGACACAACACTCTACAACACTCCTCTGCGGCACTCTACTCCAATTTACACAGCTCCACTCCATGACAATTGACTTCACTCAAAGCTTCACCACTTCACTCCACTCCACTCTTTGACACTTTACTCCACTCTGACACTCCACTCTGACACTCCACTCTACGTCACTCCACTGTACTCTAATCTGTGACACTGTACTCTACTCTATAACACTCCATACCCCTCCACTGTACTCTATGTTTCTCCACTCTACAACACTCCGCTCTATGACACACTACACAACTCCTTTTATGTGAATTTACTCCATGACACTTTGGTTCACTCTGCTCTGTGATACACTACTCTACTTTACTACACTACACCACTCTACACCACTTGACATGTCTCTCCCACTCCACTCAATGACATACTATGCCACTCCACTCATTGTCACTGTACTCCAGTCTAAGCCACTCCACAACACTCTACTTCACCCAATACTACTCCACTCTACTCTATGACACACCACTATACCACCACTCTAGGACACTCCACTTTACAACACTTTAGTCCACTATACTCTCTGACACTCTACTCAATGACACTCCACTCTACGGCACTCCACTCTACGGCACACCACTTTACAGCACTCCACTTTATGACACTCCACTCCATAATATATGACTTTATGACACTCTACTCTTTCTTTGCCACTGCACTCTATGACATGCTACTCCACTCTATGTCGCTCTACTCTACAACACCCTAGTCCACTCTACATAACTCCATCTATGCCATTCCATGCCACTTTACTCCACTCTGCTTCACGCCACTCTACTGTCCTCACTCCACTCTACTTCACTCCACTCTATGGCACTGTACTCCACTTTATGCCACTCCGCTCTATGACACTACGTTCCACTCCATGACACTGTACTCCGCTGTACCCCCTGCACTCTACACCCCTATGTTCTACTACGCTCAGGGACACTCTACTCCCTCCATGACACTGCACAACACTTTACTCCACTACATCCCATGACACTTTATTCCACTCTATCCAACTCTACTCTGTGGCAATATAGTCCTATCTGCTCCACAACACCCTGTTTCACTGTATGAAACTCCCTCTGTGCCACCCTATGCTACTCCATGACACTCTATGCCACTTCATTCTATGACACTCTACTCCACTCACTGCTCCTCCTCTCTATGACAATCTACTCCATTCTACACTACAACATACCACTCCACTTTATGCAACTCAATCTACACCACTGCACTCCACTCTACTTTATGACACGCTACTCCACTCTACAGCATTGTATTCTTTGACACTCCATGGCACTCCACGCTACTCCATTCTATGCCCCTCTATGCTCCACCCTTCCACTGTAGTCCACGCCACTCTACTCCCTCCACTAAACGCCAGTCACTTTACCCCACCGAATGCCACTGCACTCTACTCTATGACACTCTACTCCACTCTACGTCACTCCACAACACTCTATGCCACTCCACTCTACAACACTCTACACCACACTACATAACTCCACTGTAAAGCACTCTACTACACTCTATGTCCCCACACTCTACGTTCTTCCAGTCAACTCCACTCCACTCCCATTATGACACTCAACACTCTATGACGCTCTCTTCTACTTTACGGCACTCCACTCTATGCCACTCCATGACACTCAACTCTAATCTTCTGTACTATATTCTATTGCAATCTTCTCTACTCCAGTCTATGCTACTCCATGACACTCTATGCCGCTCCATGAAAGTCTACACAACTCCATGACACTCCACTATAGACCACTCTACAATACTACATTGCATGCCACTCTCCTCTATGCCACTAAATATTAGCTATGCTGAACAGTAGCCATACTTGTGTACAACATGGCTAAAACACATTGGCATAGCCAATAGCTCTTGCATATGCGAGATCTATTGGGTTTGCTAATGCTTTTTTCAAAATGAAGCACTGGCATTTGGACCACCTGATAATCACAAAGAAAAGGTATATTTCCTAAAATGTAATTGAGATTGTGTCCACTTCAAACTGACACAAAGTCGGAAAGTTTAAACAATCCCAAAGGTAAGATTACACAAATTAGTCTAGAATAATTTTCCATTGACAACTACACAGACTGACTAGTATCAAATGATAAGAGTATCAAGTGACTTATGGAAAAACACTGTTGCATAAATTGCTGTTTTGCATTGATAAACTGCACCCTCATCTCCATATATGTGAGACCAGATTCAGAAAAATAGAGAATGTGCGCCCATAGTAGTTCCTTTGAACGAATGCAGATTTACTGCTCTTAAGACTTCACAAACATTTCTAGTAATATCTCTGGAAAGCTGCACCAAGCAAAAGTTTCCGGGCATACTTCAACAAAAGTCATATAAAGTTCCCCTGTGCAAAGTTGTACATACAGTTCATTTTTGCCCTGGGGAAATGCAGCTCGGTGTGCAATTGCAGGTTATTAGGTTGCAGCCTACTAGTTTGCTAAATACATCTTGAGGACTTTCAAAAAGTTGCTTAGGAATGCATTCTGTTAATTGATTATCATTGCCTTTGTGGCTTGTACCTCACACTTTCTTGCTTTCCATTGGCTGGTTTTGTTTTCTTGAGACTATCCATGTTCAGTTTGTCCCTCTCATTGCCTAACCTGTGTTTTCTGTAATTTTCCACAAACTCCCTTTCTGTTAACAGGCCGTTAAATCTTGTTCTCATCTCGCCACCTTTGCTGTGCATTCAAAGACTGAGGCCAAATGTAAGAAGCTGTCTTCAAGGGTGCTTGTTTACTTTTCTCTCTCTGACTTCAAAGTTAGAGGATCTATGTGACAATCTTGCTGGATAGTGAGGGTAACAAAGATATTTTTCTAACACACAACATTTAAATTGTGTATTTCACATAATAACCAGATAATGAACACACAAATGAAGCATATTTTTGTTATTTCTGAAGTGTATTAGAAACAAATACTTTAATATGATCAAAACGAATCATTAAACTAGGTGATGCACTTTGCACACCTTTTTGTATGTGAACTGTATAGTTCTATTAGTAAAACTGTATGTCTGTGGAATTATAATGGTCATTTCAATTGAAAATGAGTTTTTTGTATTGGCAGTGTGCTACCACACTATAAATACTTCACTCTACGCCACTCCACTCTACTCTGCACCACTTCACACCATTGCACTGTACTCTGCACTACTCCACTTTTCACAACTCCATGTCACTTCACTCTGCACCACCCACTCTACATACTCTATGCCACTCTGCAACACTGCACTTTAAGCCACCGCACTCTATGCCAATGCATTTTACTCTGTAACACTCAACTGTATGCCCTTGTACGCCAATCCACTGTGCACCACTTCAATCTACTCTGCAGCACTGCACTCTATGCCACTGCAATCTATACACTTTATTCTTTGTCAGTACACTCTATGCCACTCTACACAACTGCACTCTACCCTGCACCACTCCACTATATACCACTTCACTCTACTTTGAAACAGTCTACTCTATGCCACTGCACTCTATGCCACTCTATTCTTAACCACTGCACTCTACACCAATGCACTGGACACAACTGCACTCTATGTCACAGCACTCTAAGCCACTGCACTCTACTCTGCATCTCTAAGTTCTATGCCATTGCTCCCATCATGCCACACTACTCTATACCACTGCACACTGACACTCTACTCTGCAATACTGCACTCTCTGCCACTGTCACTGAACTTTATGCCACTCTACTCTGCACTACTCCATTCTATGCCACTGCACTCTATGGCGCTACAGTCCACTCTCCACCACTCTTTACCAATCTACTCTGCACCACTCAATGCCACTGCATTCTTTGTCACTGCACTCAATGACAATTGACTCTACTCTGGGACACTGCCCTCTGCATCACTCAGCTCTATGCTTCTCTACTCTGCACCATTCTTTGTCACTCTACTCTATGCCACTGCATGCTATGCCTCTCTACTCTGCACCACTCTACTCTGCACCATTCCACTTTGCGCCACTTCACTTTGCGCCACTCCACTGTACTATGCATCACTCTAATCTACATCACCTCATTCTACAATGCTGCGTTGTACCCCTCTGAATTCAATATCACAGCATTCTATACCACTATACTCTGCAACACTGTAGGCTAATGCATTCTACACCAGTTCACTCTCCTCTATGCGATACTCCAGTGTATGCCACTCTATGCAACTCTACACTATGCCACGCCAATACACAACACTCTCTGTCACTCTACTCTACATAACTCTATTCCACTCTTTGGCATTCCATGTTACGATACTCCACACCACTCTCCTCTATGCCACAAATTGTTAGCCATTTTGAACAGAAGCTAAGGTTGGTGAACAACATGGTTAAAACCAATAGCTTTTACATATGCAAGACCTGTTGGCTTTGCCAAATGCCTGTTTTCGTATTATTCCTCCACATAAAAACTATTTCCCTGTGCAGAAACCTTTTCTTCTACACCCCCTTAAAGTCTGAAAGTGATCCGTTCTCCTTAACACCCGCGAAGGAGAGTTACTACAGCCGCTTGACCATTTCCAGGGCTGTAGGAAAGTACCATCTTGCCTGGCATGTTACCCCCATATTTCACTGTATATATGTTGTTTTAGTTGTATGTGTCACTGGGACCCTGCCAGCCAGGGCCCCAGTGCTCATAAGTGTGCCCTGTATGTGTTACCTGTGTTATGACTAACTGTCTCACTGAGGCTCTGCTAATCAGAACCTCAGTGGGTACTGCCAAACTGCCTTTCCCGGGGTTTCACTGCAGCTGCTGCCAACCCCTCAGACAGGTTTCTGCCCTCCTGGGGTCCAGCCAGGCTTGGCCCAGGATGGCAGAACAAAGGACTTCCTCAGAGAGAGGGTGTTATACCCTCTCCCTTTGGAATAAGGTGTCAGGGCTGGGGAGGAGTAGCCTCCCCCAGCCTCTCGAAATGCTTTGATGGGCACAGATGGTGCCCATCTCTGCATAAGCCAGTCTACACCGGTTCAGGGATCCCTCAGCCCTGCTCTGGCGCGAAACTGGACAAAGGAAAGGGGAGTGACCACTCCCCTGACCTGCACCTCCCCTGGGAGGTGCCCAGAGCTCCTCCAGTGTGCTCCAGACCTCTGCCATCTTGGAAACAGAGGTGCTGCTGGCACACTGGACTGCTCTGAGTGGCCAGGGCCAGCAGGTGACGTCAGAGACTCCTTCTGATAGGCTCCTTCAGGTGTTGCTAGCCTATCCTCTCTCCTGAGTAGCCAAACCCTCTTTTCTGGCTATTTAGGGTCTCTGCTTTGGGGGATTCCTTAGATAACGAATGCAAGAGCTCATCAGAGTTCCTCTTCATCTCTCTCTTCACCTTCTGCCAAGGAATCGACTGCTGACTGCGCTGGAAGCCTGCAAAACTGCAACAAAGTAGCGAAGACAACTACTGCGACACTGTAACGCTGATCCTGCCGCCTTCTCGACTGTTTTCCTGGTGGTGCATGCTGTGGGGGTAGTCTGCCTCCTCTCTGCACTAGAAGCTCCGAAGAAATCTCCTGTGGGTCGACGGAATCGTCCCCCTGCAACCGCAGGCACCAAATCTAGGAAGGTACCATCTTGCCTGGCATGTTACCCCCCATATTTCACTGTATATATGTTGTTTTAGTTGTATGTGTCACTGGGACCCTGCCATCCAGGGCCCTAGTGCTCATAAGTGTGCCCTGTATGTGTTACCTGTGTTATGACTAACTGTCTCACTGAGGCTCTGCTAATCAGAACCTCAGTGGTTATGCTCTCTCATTTCTTTCCAAATTGTCACTAACAGGCTAGTGACCAATTTTACCAATTTACATTGGCATACTGGAACACCCTTATAATTCCCTAGTATATGGTACTGAGGTACCCAGGGTATTGGGGTTCCAGGAGATCCCTATGGGCTGCAGCATTTCTTTTGCCACCCATAGGGAGCTCTGACAATTCTTACACAGGCCTGCCACTGCAGCCTGAGTGAAATAACGTCCACGTTATTTCACAGCCATTTACCACTGCACTTAAGTAACTTATAAGTCACCTATATGTCTAACCTTTACCTGGTAAAGGTTAGGTGCAAAGTTACTTAGTGTGTGGGCACCCTGGCACTAGCCAAGGTGCCCCCACATAGTTCAGGGCAAATTCCCCGGACTTTGTGAGAGCGGGGACACCATTACATGTGTGCACTACACATAGGTCACTACCTATGTGTAGCTTCACAATGGTAACTCCGAATATGGCCATGTAACATGTCTATGATCATGGAATTGCGCCCTCAATGCCATCCTGCATTGTTGGCACAATCCCATGATCCCACGGGTCTCTAGCACAGACCCGGGTACTGCCAAACTGCCTTTCCCGGGGTTTCACTGCAGCTGCTGCCAACCCCTCAGACAGGTTTCTGCCCTCCTGGGGTCCAGCCAGGCTTGGCCCAGGAAGGCAGAACAAAGGACTTCCTCAGAGAGAGGGTGTTACACCTTCTCCCTTTGGAATAAGGTGTCAGGGCTGGGGAGGAGTAGCCTCCCCCAGCCTCTGGAAATGCTTTGATGGGCACAGATGGTGCCCATCTCTGCATAAGCCAGTCTACCCCGGTTCAGGGATCCCTCAGCCCTGCTCTGGCGTGAAACTGGACAAAGGAAAGGGGAGTGACCACTCCCCTGACCTGCACCTCCCCTGGGAGGTGCCCAGAGCTCCTCCAGTGTGCTCCAGACCTCTGCCATCTTGGAAACAGAGGTGCTGCTGGCACACTGGACTGCTCTGAGTGGCCAGGGCCAGCAGGTGACGTCAGAGACTCCTTCTGATAGGCTCCTTCAGGTGTTGCTAGCCTATCCTCTCTCCTAAGTAGCCAAACCCTCCTTTCTGGCTATTTAGGGTCTCTGCTTTGGGGAATTCCTTAGATAACGAATGCAAGAGCTCATCAGAGTTCATCTGCATCTCTCTCTTCACCTTCTGCCAAGGAATCAACTGCTGACCGCGCTGGAAGCCCGCAAAACTGCAACAAAGTAGCGAAGACGACTACTGCGACACTGTAACGCTGATCCTGCCGCCTTCTTGACTGTTTTCCTGGTGGTGCATACTGTGGGGGTAGTCTGCCTCCTCTCTGCACTAGAAGCTCCGAAGAAATCTCCCGTGGGTCGACGGAATCGTCCCCCTGCAACCGCGGGCACCAAAGAACTGCATCACTGGTCCTCTGGGTCTCCTCTCAGCACGACGAGCGAGGTCCCTTGAACTCAGCAACTCTGTCCAAGTGACTCCCACAGTCCAGTGACTCTTCAGTCCAAGTTTGGTAGAGGTAAGTCCTTGCCTCCCCACGCCAGACTGCATTGCTGGGAACAGCGTGTTTTGCAGCTACTCCAGCTCCTGTGCACTCCACGAAGATTTCCTTTGTGCACAGCCAAGCCTGGGTCCACGATGCTCTAACCTGCATTGCACAACCTCCTGAGTTGTCCTCCGGCGGTGTGGGACTCTCTTGTGCAACTTCGGGTGAGCACCGTTTCACTCCACTTTGTAGTGCCTGTTCTGGCACTTCTGCGGGTGCTGCCTGCTTCTGAGAGGGCTCCTTGTCTTGCTGGACACTCCCTCTGTCCCCTCACACAATTGGCGACATCCTGGTCCCTCCTGGGCCACAGCAGTATCCAAAAACCCTAACCACAAGCTTTGCAGCTAGCAAGGCTTGTTTACGGTCTTTCTGCAGGAAAACACTTCTGCACGACTTTTCACGACGTGGGACATCCACCCTCCAAAGGGGAAGTTTCTAGTCCTTGTCGTTCTTGCAGAATCCTCAGCTTCTACTGTCCAGTAGCAGTTTCTTTGCACCCACAGCTGGCATTTCCTGGGCATCTGCCCACTCTCGACTTGATCGTGACTTTTGGACTTGGTCCCCTTGTTCCACAGGTACCCTCGTCTGGAAATCCATTGTTGTTGCATTGCTGGTTTTGGTCTTTCCTGCAGAATTCCCCTATCACGACTTCTGTGCTCTTAGGGAACTTTAGTGCACTTTGCACTCACTTTTCAGGGTCTTGGGGTGGGCTATTTTTCTGACCCTCACTGTTTTCTTACAGTCCCAGCGACCCTCTACAAGGTCACATAGGTTTGGGGTCCATTCGTGGTTCGCATTCCACTTTTGGAGTATATGGTTTGTGTTGCCCCTATCCCTATGTGTCCCCATTGCATCCTATTGTAACTATACATTGTTTGCACTGTTTTCTATTGCTATACTGCATATTTTTGGTATTGTGTACATATATCTTGTGTATATTTGCTATCCTCATACTGAGGGTACTCACTGAGATACTTTGGCATATTGTCATAAAAATAAAGTACCTTTATTTTTAGTATATCTGTGTATTGTGTTTTCTTATGATATTGTGCATATGACACTAGTGGTACTGTAGGAGCTTCACTCGTCTCCTAGTTCAGCCTAAGCTGCTCTGCTAAGCTACCATTTTCTATCAGCCTAAGCTGCTAGACACCCCTCTACACTAATAAGGGATACCTGGGCCTTGGGCAAGGTGTAAGTACCCCTTGGTAATCACTACAAGCCAGTCCAGCCTCCTACAAGGGCTAAAAGGGTGAATTAGAGTTGTGAATGAGCTGTCCATTCCCAACCATTTACATGAGATTTTTTACACTGAACTCTACGTATTCTTGGCAAAGGAATTGGCAGTCGTAAATGTCATTTACGCCTGTCAGGTGCTTTTCTATGAACAGTTGTCAAGAGCAACTGAAGATATTTTGTGAATTGAGGTCCCCACAAAGTTTACTCCCCTGTTCTGCCTTGGCTGTCACACAATGATCACTTTGGATAGTATTATGGGCGTCAGGTTTGTTACCTGGCAAACATGGGGGGAACGTTTCGACCAGAGATGAGATAGAAAATTAAAAAGAAAGGTACATGAAGCCATCACCATAATGGGTGGAAACATTTAGAAGTAATTGAGACACGTGGGCAAGCAATGGTGACTCCTGGAACAAAATATACAATTAGACAAGATAGTTAATGTACATTACACATAGTAAAATATAAACTCCCACAGTGCTATGTAGACGAGTTGGGATTATGGACTAAAGAGCTGTCAGTCATCATTATGGATTGAAAAGAGGAAGGTCAGCGACGGACCACTAGTTATCAGGGACTGACTCCCAGTGCCAGGACTTGGACTCTCGAAGAAGGGCAGAGTGATCTGTGATGATCAGTAAGTTATGGTTGTGATTCAGTTCTGTGAAGGTGGGTAACAGAAGACCATATGTGTGAGGTGTATTTGTGTAAGGGATTTTGAAGTATAGTGAAAGTACTTAGGCACAATTTCAAGAGAGTATTAAAGTTTTTGGGGGTAGATTGAGGGTGACTGATCACTAAACTATATAGTGTCACACAAGTGTTATGCAGTCCAAAACAAGTACTGGGGGTGGGGAATAAGGCAGGAAAAGAGAAAAGGATCTGACTGTCACCAGCGCTGAGGCAACAGGAAAAGCCACACGAGGAGATGATACTCCAGAGCTGTAGCAAACAGGGAGAACGGAATATGTTTGATGAATAGGCCTATGAGCCACCAAGGGGTAAGGGAGTCGGTGGAGGGCAATTTATCACAAGAAGAACTAGGAATCAGGCAAAGAGACTAACGTAGAGCTGTTTTGGTGATGTCAAGAGAGGCGATTGTTGCCAGGAGTGGCACATGGGCAACTACGGTGAACGTTGCTGAGTTGCCAAGAGGGACGAGGCCAGAGAATAAGCGTGTATGGGGGGCTGAAATGAGAAAGTTAGACATTTGAGAAAGGGGGGAATCTCAGTTAGAGGGCTTTGAAATCATCTTGAAGTGGTCTAAGTAGGTGATGCACCTAGCGATGGTGTGCGAGTCCGCTGAATGTAAGGTATTCAAGAGTATTAAATGAAAGTGGTAGTTGAGAGACTAAGTCAGGCGAAGGGAGGGGAGACATAAGCTGGAGGTTTTATTAGTAGAGGCAAAGCTTAGAAGTCGGAAGAACAAATTACTTGGAAGGGCAGGATGAAACGGAAGTTAGACAAATGGGAACCATAGATCTTTGGCTCTCGGGCAGTTGGGAATACAGGAATCAGCTCTGGTTGTGGAAGAAAGATTGAGAAACAGGTGGAGTGGAGTGGTAGGGGATGATTGGGGTTTTGCAGAAGAAGGGAAAGAGATAGAGAGCAGAGAGAAGAAGAAAAAGAGATAGTGAGCAGAGCGATACTCGTTGTTTGTACTGTTTTGATTTTAAAGACGTAGGTGTCCATTATCCGTGCCTGGGATGAGTGAGTAATTCTTCTATGGAAGGATTAGTAGGTAAAATGTGGTCCTGGCCAAGCACTGGGGATGCGATCTTTGGGAGGAGAGAATTCATGGAAGTAAGTCAGTTTTACAGAGTCGAACCATAGTGTGAATTCAAAGAAGTCCATGACGTGTTAGGGGGTACAAGACTTCTCGAATCAGAAAGTATTGTAAGCAACTTCGGGCTTTATATGATTTTATATGAGATTCTCCGTGTGTCTTCAGGAAAGGTACACGTAACTTGTAGGATCCCCATTGTAAGTATCATTGAACTCCGTGTACCAGAATGCAATGGGACGAGAGCCTGTCGCCGTTCAGTGGCCTTTCTGTTGCATAACGTTCACGAACGGTGGGGTGATCTGCCTCAAACCCTCCGAGGAAAGGAAGGCGAGAAATGGCTTTATGGTGAGACGGTCTGCAATCAATTCCTGCTGCCGAAAGTTGCATGTTCTGGAACAAAAGCACATCCCTCTTCATTAGGACAGGCTGAACGAGCACTACCATTGTGGCAGCTCCTTCCCACACATTATCTGATCAATACTGCCTTAATTGCCGAAGAAAGGGCCGATCATGCGCAATTACAGCACAATGGTTTAACCACGCCGAGGCCCTGAGTTAATCTCAGACAGTTCATTTCTCAGCGATGCTTCCGCTTCAGCGCCGTTGCCTGCCTCATGCTCCAAACAGGTGGTGCGCCTGCCTGCCCCCACCAAAGGTGGTTTATTAATAGCTTTTAACAAGATCATTTAGGCTAATTGAAAATGCGAGGAATGCTAAAATCGTGCATATGTTTCATTAGCTCTCCTCTCTCTCGTGGAGAGCAGCTAAAAAGCCTTGGGGTGCGTCCGTGGGAGGGGAAAGCGTGCATCTTCCACTCTGACATTTCTGTTTCCCTTAATATGCATGCGCGTGTCATTTTCGGAAAGTTTTTCTTTATTCGGGGCTAGTAAGATAGAAGACCATGGCATGTAACTAAGAGGGGTGGGAACATGTCTGATCTGAATGAGTAGTAAGGGCCTCAGATCAGAAGTGAGTGCGTTTTCATCCAGATCAGAAACAGTCTTTTCTGGGGCATCCGCCATGCTTTAAATGGTCAGGTACTGTCTGGTTCTGAGTACCTGCACTTCTTTAATTTGAAAGGGACAGTACCTGCACTTCTCAAAACTGCTGCAATTCATTCAATAGGAGAATCCCGGCACGTCTGTATTTCCATTTAAATCACTGGGCATCCGTAAACAACCCTGTGGGATGTGTCAGTACAAACTGTGACTCCATAGCTTCATTTGTAGCAGTGGTTGCAGGTGGTGGGTACCAGAACCCGTTTGTGAAAACCAGGATTTATTTGTAATCATCAGAATTTTACCCAGAGCAAGATATTGAAAGGCAGAAGTGGGACAAAGGAGGAGGAAAGATATAGAAATATAGCAAAACTATAACAAACTGAAACCAGGAATGAAAAGGAACCTTGAGAGTTAGATAAAAGGACAGGGAGCATGGGTGGGGGAAGAAAAAGGCATGAGGTAGAATAAAGACTAGGCATCCCCGGCACTTGGGTACACTGCCATTCGAAGTATCAGGTTTCTAAAGTACAATTTGGGCCCCTGCATTTTACAAAAGCACTGTGTAAGTCTTAGGCCAGACCCCATACTCTTTATGCTAATACATCAAACTGGCGAAACCTTTCTGATTATGGATGCCATAGTTGATAAGTGAAACATGCATTCTAACAGTAAAAATGCGTGAAATTTAGTGTAAACAGACTGAAGAATGAGGTTGTGCTTCCATTGTCTTTTGGCACTTTGGGGGATGCAACATGGTTTCCCCACCTTGCTACTTCTCTTTGTGCTTAGCAGTAAATTCTATGACTCAGTGGATTTGCTTCAGTAGAGAGAAATATAAGCTGATCTGCTTCACGTGCACTGGATTGTGAACATTAGGTTCCCCACGTCAATGGCTCCCAGCCCTCATTGAGCAGTTGAATCAGTCTGTGAGCATCGCGGGTTACAAGATAAAACTGAGGTTCTCAACTTCATCCTTGACCTGGATGTGGCGTCTGAAATTCAAAGGACTCTCCTGTTCCACCGGCTTCAGATTCTGTTTCATTCTTGGGGATCCAGTGAACCACCCTAATTGAGTTGTATATTAATCTAATTTTCCACACTTGCTTTGTGCATTGATTACTGACCTTGTACAGATAGCAATATTCTTGTCGTGCCTTGGAAGTATTGATTTGGTCAATACAATCATTGTGGCTTTGTCAAGTCATGCTCATCGACATACGAATTTGTAGATAATTTTCAGTAGATGGAGTCCAAGTTAATTTGAAAACAGATGTGTCCTAACTGCCAATTGGACTTGTCTCATCCCAAATTTTCACCATATTGCCAAGCCTCTCAAAGGCAGATCCTGACCGATTGGTCTGAATTGACACCCTACAAAGTATGGGAACACTGGGCCAAACAGTGATGAGTATTGGGAGGGTATGGGGTGCAGTGGCTACCCTCACTTACACTGTTGAAGCAGGGGTTTCCCTATGCCACTGCTTAAAAGGCCCTTCACTGACTAAGGATAGGTGGATGCAAGATGAATCCGGACATCGTTCAGAAGACCAAAGGTAAATAATTTGCTAATGCAAGCTATATATTGGGTGGTCAAGTGGAAAGTCTTAATTATATCTTAATCAGGCTTTGAGTAAAGCATCTGCTAAGAAACGAAGGGGGTCATTACAACATTGGCGGTATAAGGTGCTTACTGCCGTGCAGAAGACCGCCAATACACCGCCGCGGCCGCGGTAGACCGCCACAGCTATTATGACACACATCACGGAATCTGCCGAAATTCAGACACCCACACAATACCGCCACACCAAAGGTGAGCGATAAACATGCGGAAACAAATCCTCCACCTCCACGCCAACAGAAACACGCCCATGCTATTACGACCCACGAATCCACGCCGCACTCAAAATACACACACATCTACAAAACACAGCCACATTGGACAATTACATATACACACACCTGATACACATACACACACCACTCCCACACACCCAACACAATATAAAACACACACCCACATCACCCACAAACCCCTACGACCACAATTCACGAACGAAGGCCAGAGAGATAGCACAGAATAGACAACCCCATCACACAGAGGCACACAACACCATCACCCACGCAACATCCAAGCACAAAACACCACATACCACTACACTCACCACACTCATCAACACATACACCACCCCACACATCACACACACCACCCCATGTCACGCCAAAGACACCCCCGCTTCTCCGAGGAGGAGCTGAGGGTCATGGTGGAGGAAATCATCCGGGTAGAGCCACAGCTATTTGACTCACAGGTACAGCACACATCAATAGCCAAGAAGATGGAGCTATGGCAAAGAATAGTCGACAGGGTCAACGCTGTGGGACAGCACCCAAGAAATAGGGAGGACATCAGCAAGAGGTGGAACGACCTACGGTGGAAGGTGCGTTCAACGGTATCCAGTCACGACATCGCGGTACAGCGGACTGGCGGCGGACCACCACCTCCTCCCCCTCAACTAACAACATCGGAGGAGCAAGTCTTGTCCATCTTGCATCCTGAGGGCCTCGGAGGAGTCGTTGGAGGAACGGACACTGGTAAGTCAAATCTTAACTATCATAACCCCCACCCTACCTGCATGATATCACACACCCCCACCATCACACCCTCCCCTATCACCCCAAATCCTCACCTATCTACCCATGACACCAACCACCCATCCCAACCCCAAGCCCTGCATGACATAACTAAGCATGGACACCATCACCAAAGCATGCCCACTGCACAGACCCAGAACACCCCCCAACCATCAGCACACAAGCCCCCCCACAGGAATGCCTGCACTGGGGTTCACGCACACCCAACCATTGCACACCATGAAACACACACATGCAATAATCATGTACTTATACCCTCGCAGGAACCCGAAGGAACGTCACCACACCAGAGGGTCCAGACAACACCACTCCACCCCCAGAAGAGGCCCACAGTGACAACAGCAGCTCTGCCCCACTGGATCTTGATGACCAGCCCGGACCATCGTGGGCCTCGGGACATTCGGTTCCCCTTGCCCAGGCACAGCCCAACACCGAGCTTCCACCCTCTGGTAACACCAGCACAGCACCCACCCAGCGGGCACAAACCTCCCTACCCAGGACAGGTCAATCAGCGGTGTGTCCACCACTACAGGGCACCCAGGCTAACCCACCATCCCAACAACAACAGGGACCTGGGGGCAGTGGTAGTGGGCACACGGTCCAGGGGACGGAGGCACAGGAACATAGGGGAACTGGGAGGGCTGCTGTGCGACAGAGGGAGGACAGGCCAAGGGAACCCACTCTCAACTAGGCCCTCTCCTCCATCATGGGAGCATACCACCACTCCCAGGAGACGATGGCCACGGTCCTGGACAAGTTGCTGGAGACCTTGCGTCTGCAGGAGGAACAATATTTGGGGTTCAGGGAGGAGCTCAGGACCATCGGCTCCGCCCTGGGCACCATCGTAGGGGTGCTGACGGACATTCAAAAGACCTTGAGGGACACTGTGGCACTCCAAGGGGCCCCTGACACTAGCCAGGACGACGAACTGCCCACCACCTTTGCCGGCGCTAGTGGACAGGACGCCCCGCCACAGGACCACCACACCAGCACCCCACCCCCTGCAGACGGACAACCACCACGCATGCGGGCCCTGAGATCCAGGAACAGGACAGAGCAAGATGGCAAGACCCCCTCCAGGATATAAGACCACCCTTATTGTCCTCCCACTGTCCCACTTTGTTACCCTGCCCAAATCGGAACTGCCCCAGCTCCACTTCCAATGCCCAGATGTGCAATGTACCTGTGAGACTAATAGACTGGACTCTGCCATGGACATTCCTCCATCATCACCCATCACCATTTTACAACCCCCCTTCATTTTTTGCACTTAAATAAACACCCTTGAAACACCAAAAAAAATGGAGTCAGTCTATGATTTGTAAATCTGTATTATCAATTACAGTTTCATAATGGGTTACCCATTGGAAGGCTAACATACCTATGTCACACATCACAAGTCCTTCAAGGATGCAAACAGTTGACACGTAGGTTACCACATTTGTGAAACTGAAATGTAAGGGGACAACTCAGTTAACAAATAGTGAGTGAAATGGAGGTACAGGATAGAGGTAGATGTGTGAAAGTCAATGTAATGGTAAAAAATAAAAAGTTCTCACCTGTGTGTCACTGGAAATATTGCTGTATGACTGACTCCCTGTTGTCGTTTTCGTCTTCCTCAGCTTCATCCTCATCACTGTCCACAGGCTCCACAGCTGCTACAACACCGTCATCTGGATCATCCTCCTGCAGAAAAGGCACCTGGCGTCGCAATGCCAAATTATGGAGCACGGAGCAGGCGATGATGATGTCGCACACCTTCTTCGGTGAGTAGAATAGGGATCCACCTGTCATATGGAGGCACCTGAACCTGGCCTTAAGAAGGCCGAAGGTGCGCTCGATAATCCTCCTAGTCCGCCCATGGGCCTCATTGTAGCGTTCCTCTGCCCTGGTCCTGGGATTCCTCCCTGGGGTCAATAGCCAGGAAAGGTTGGGGTAACCAGAGTCCCCCAATAGCCATATACGGTGCCTCTGGAGTTGACCCATCATATCAGGGATGCTGCTATTGCACAGGATGTAGGCGTCTTGCACTGAGCCAGGGAACATAGCATTTACCTGCGAGATGTACTGGTCTGCCAAACAGACCATCTGGACATTCATCGAATGATAACTCTTCCTGTTCCTGTACACCTGTTCACTCCTGCGGCGGGGGACCAGAGCTACATGGGTCCCATCAATGGCACCTATGACGTTCGGGATATGTCCAAGGGCATAGAAGTCACCTTTCACTGTAGTCAAATCCTCCACCTTAGGGAAAATGATGTATCTCCTTACGTGTTTCAGCAGGGCAGACAACACTCTGGACAACACGTTGGAAAACATAGGCTGGGACATCCCTGATGCCATGGCCACTGTTGTCTGAAATGACCCACTTGCAAGGAAATGGAGCACTGACAGCACCTGCACGTCAGGGGGGATTCCAGTCGGATGCCGGATTGGTGACATCAGCTCTGGCTCCAACTGGGTACACAGTTCCTGGATTGTGGCACGGTCAAACCTGTAGGTCACGATTAAATGTCGCTCCTCCATTGTCAACAGGTCCACCAGCGGTCTGTACACCGGCGGATTCCGCCATCTTCTCATATGTCCCAGCTGACGGTGCCTACGAAGGACAACAGCGAAGAAACAGTCACTATACCTCCAGGTATGTACCCACAGTCACACACAAGACTACACCAGACAATAAACCCTTCCTGTATGTGTGTTGAGTTTAGGCCTCAGTATGTGTGACGCAGTTGAAAATGAATCCATGTGGGCACCTGAAATGGCGACTGCCTGACCTCTAAAGTGGGACAATGGGATTGTGGGGTAACAGCGCTGGCATTGCACACCGTCGCGGTAGGCGGTCGTAGAGCGCGGCGCAATGCTGCATTGGTTAACATTGGACCCTATGGGTCCCAGGAGCCAATGAACAGGTGCGCCGGCGGTGATGATGCGCCCCGCCGCGGACGTCACCACCATTTTCTATCTCTTCAATCACTAGATACCTGACCTTCGACAGGAGAGGGCCTACACTGCTAGTGCTACTGTGACCTCGGTCTGGAAGCGACAATGGCTGCTGCATCTGGGGAAAGGGCCCATGCCTTTACTGCACAGGAGTTGGAGAAACTTGTGGATGGGGTCCTCCCCCAGTACACGCTACTCTACGGTCCTCTAGACCAACAGGTTAGTACACAGGGAGCACGTTGTAGGGGCTAGGCCTGGGTGGACAGGGCTGGGTGGAAGAGGGAAGGGGGCAGAAGTCATACCACAATAAAGCATGGAAATAAATGGGCCACATGGTCAGAGTATGGAGGGGGCCACACACATTGATGGTGCAATTGGTAATGACTGTTCCTCTTCCCTTGTGCGTGTCATGTAGGTCAGCGCCCACCAGAAGAGTGACATTTGGCATGCCATCGCCAAGGAGGTCCGGACCCTGGGGGCCCACCAGAGACGGGGCACCCACTGCCGGAAGAGATGGGAGGACATTTGCGGCTGCAGTAAGAAGACGGCGGAGGCTTAGCTGGGGATGGCCTCAGAAACGTGGGAGGGGTACCCGTCGTACCATAACCCCCCTGATGTTCCGGAACCTGGCGGTGGCCTACCCAGAGTTGGATGGGCGCTTAAGGACATCACAGCAGACACAAGGGGGTGAGTACAACCTCATTCTGCTGACTTTGCGTGCAGTGGAGGTGTCTGGGTGGGGGAGGTGGGCTGTGGGTGTCCATAGGCCAGGGCGAGTTAGTTAGGCAAGGCCCCTCCGTAATGTAGGCCATGTGGCACTCTACCCCACCTCAGAAAATTAGCAAGTTGAGGTATAGTTGCCCCTGTGGCACCCATGTGCGCAGATTTCAAACATTGCCATGTAGGCCATATCCATGAAATTGCATGTGCAGATGGCAGGAGCACGGCGTTGTGCATGGGGCTTCTGCGTCTGTCTTGTCCGCCAACGGTAGCGGTATGCCATGCACTAAAACTCTCTTTCTTCTGTCTCCCCCCCTTTTCCTGCTCTCCCTGTCCTTTTGTACATCAGCATCAACAGGCGGAGGTACAGTGGCACCGGAGCACGAGGGAGCTACATCCCACATGGCCATGGAGGGCCACACCACAGACTCTGAATACACCAGTGGGACGGAGGGCGAGGGGAGCTTCACGTCGGCCACCGGATCACCAACCAGCGACACAGACTCGTCCGCCGATGTGAGCTCCCCTGTGGTGGCGGCACCATCTGTGCGCCCCACTTCTACAGGTACAGCCGCCACCCCCCCTACCAGCACCGCCCTCCCAGCAGCCCCTCAGCGTCAACCCCGTGCCCGCTCACCCAGGAGGGTGGGCATCACCTTCGCTCCAGGCACCTCAGGCCCTGCCCCAGTCACCCCTGCTGCCCTCAGTGAGGAGGCCATTGACCCCCTCAGGCCACTCACTGTTGGGCAGTCTACCATTGTGAATGCCATCCAGGGTGTAGAAAGGGCGGTGCAACACGGTAATACATTCCTGGAGGGCATTCATTCTGGTCAGGCTGCCCTTCAGCGAACCCTGCAATCTCTGGCCTCAGCACTGATGGCAGCAATTGTCCCTGTGTCCAGCCTCCCCCCTCCAACTTCCTCCACCCAGACCCAATCCCCTGTATCCCAGCCCATCCCAAGCACACCTACAGACCAGCATGCAGACAAGTCAACACACACAAGTAGCTCAAGCAAACATAGGCACCACACACACCACAGGCACTCACACAAGCATCACACCCATACAGACACAGCAACATCCACTGTCTCACACCTTCTCCCTCCTCCCTCCCAGTCTTGTCTACACACACACCTGCATGCACCATATCTACAGGCACTAGGACTCGCACCAGGAGACCCAGCACCACACGCCGCTCACCTGCACTCACCACCTCCACTGCCATTTACACGTCCCTTGTGTCCTCTCCCAGTGTGTCTGTGACGCCCCCTCCCAAAGTACCCAAACGCCGGCAATCACTCACCCAACATCCATCCACCTCACGACAGCCTCCAGTACCTGCACCTGCACCCAAAACAGCTAAAGTGACACCTCCTACAACCACCTCCTCTTCCTCCACTCCCAGGCCCCCTCCAGCTACCCATCCCAGTGTTCGTCAGAAACTGTCCCTCTGTCAAATTGACCTTTTTGCCCCCACCCCCACTCCTCCAATTCATCAGTCCCGTCGTAGCGCCTCAGCCAAAAAGCCTCCAGTACCAGTGGTGCCTGTTCAAGGTTTTTGGAGTGCACCGGCCACCAGGGCAGGCAGTAGGACCCGGAGCCAAGGCACTGGCAGCCCACCCCCTGTAAAGGCTCCGAAATTGGAGAGTGGACGACGGGACCGTGTCAAGACTCCTGGTGGGACAACAAGTGAAATGGGATCGAAGGCGATTGGTGACTCAGCTGTAACTCCAAAAAAGGTGGGGAAGGTCCAGAGGAAGTCTGCCCAGCCTGTTGTGAGTGTCACGGCGGAGAAGTGCGCCATCATTTCCGGCGGTCCAGACACAACCGCCAGCATCGTCGTCACTGGTCCAGAGAGCACCGCCAGAGTCACAGCCCAGGAGGGCTCAAGTATCGTCACTGGTCCAGAGAGCACCGCCAGAGTCACAGCCCAGGAGGGCACAAGTATCGTCACTGGTCCAGAGACCACCGCCAGAGTCACAGCCCAGGAGGGCTCAAGTATCGTCACTGGTCCAGAGAGCACCGCCAGAGTCACAGCCCAGGAGGGCACAAGTATCGTCACTGGTCCAGAGACCACCGCCAGAGTCACAGCCCAGGAGGGCTCAAGTATCGTCACTGGTCCAGAGACCACCGCCAGAGTCACAGCCCAGGAGGGCTCAAGTATCGCCACTGGTCCAGAGAGCACCGCCAGAGTCACAGCCCAGGAGGGCACAAGTATCGCCACTGGTCCAGAGACCACCGCCAGAGTCACAGCCCTGGAGGGCTCAAGTATCGTCACTGGTCCAGAGACCACCGCCAGAGTCACAGCCCAGGAGGGCTCAAGTATCTTCACTGGTCCAGAGAGCACCGACAGAGTCACAGCCCAGGAGGGCTCAAGTATCGTCACTGGTTCAGAGAGCACCGCCGGAGTCACAGCCCAGACGGGCCAGGATGCCACAGCCCCGCTGGGCAATGATGGAACGTCATGCCACACACCAATGTCCAGTATGGAGATCGTCATGCCACACACCAATGTCAGGTGTGTAAATCGTCATGCCACACACCAATGTCCATTATGGAGATCGTCATGCCACACACCAATGTCCAGTGTGGAAATCGTCATGCCACACACCAATGTCCAGTGTGGAAATCGTCATGCCACACACCAATGTCCAGTATGGAGATCATCATGCCACACACCAATGTCCAGTGTGGAAATTGTCATGCCACACACCAATGTCCAGTGTGGAAATCGTCATGCCACAGAGATCGTCATGCCACACATCAATGTCCAGTATGGAGATCGTCATGCCACACACCAATGTCCAGTGTGGAGATCGTCATGCCACACACCAATGTCCAGTGTGGAAATCGTCATGCCACACACCAATGTCCAGTATGGAGATCGTCATGCCACACACCAATGTCCAGTGTGGAAATCGTCATGCCACACACCAATGTCCAGTATGGAGATCGTCATGCCACACACCAATGTCCAGTGTGGAAATCGTCATGCCACACACCAATGTCCAGTGTGGAAATCGTCATGCCACACACCAATGTCCAGTATGGAGATTGTCATGCCACACACCAATGTCCGTACCAGAACCGCCATGTCAAAGCACCGCTGAACAGGGCAAAGACCGCCATGTCATAGCACCGCTGAAGAGGGCAAAGACCGCCATGTCATAGCACCGCTGAAGAGGGCAAAGACCGCCATGTCATAGCACCGCTGAAGAGGGCAAAGACCGCCATGTCATAGCACCGCTGAACAGGGCAAAGACCGCCATGTCATAGCACCGCTGAACAGTCCTGAACCACCATGTCAAAGCACCGCTGAACAGGGCAAAGACCGCCATGTCATAGCAACACTGAAGAGGGCAAAGACCGCCATGTCATAGCACCGCTGAAGAGGGCAAAGACCGCCATGTCATAGCACCGCTGAACAGTCCTGAACCGCCATGTCAAAGCACCGCTGAACAGGGCAAAGACCACCATGTCATAGCACCGCTGAACAGGGCAATGCACCGGGTAGGAATGAATGGCCCACCACATCAGGCATCCTTATCCCATGTGCAGCTGGGACAGTGACAGGACACTACGTTTCACGGGGAGACTCATCCAGTCTGGGCACCAGTCACCCCCCAGTACCAGTATGGACCTGCATCAACTTGAGAGACTGTGGATTTGCACTCCCAGGATGTGACAGTGGGCAACCCACCCACTGTAGAGACTTGAGAGACTGTGGCTTTGCACTCCCCAGGATACATCAATGGGCATGGAGCCCCGTCGTGGATCTGGCTTTGCATTCATGTGGCTGAGGTGCCCCCCTTCCCTTCCCCCTGAGGTGCCTGTAGTGTTTCTATCTGATGCCCTGTCAGTGTTCTCTCCGATTTTGGTCAGGTATCTATTGTGGGCCTCGCCCATGCAATTTTGGACCGTTTGTGCACGGACATTGTTGTGTACATATCTGCACTACTTCTTGGATTTTATATATGTAAATAATAGTGATTTTATAATACATATATTTGTATATTTTTGTATGACATGTATATTGGCACATTACAAAGTTTGACCGAAATTCGCATTGTCTTTGCATTCTTCCGGGGGAATTGTGGGTTGTTACTGTGATTTTTGTGACTGCATTGGTGTGTATGTTGTACTATGCGAGGGTGGGGGTGTTTGGTGGGTGTCCCCCTAACTTTTGCCTCCCCCCTCCCCATGTCGTAGGTGCTGTACTCACCGGTATCTTCTGCGCCTACGTCGCTGTTGGTCGTGAAGGAGCAGAAAGACAAGGGCAGGTAGTATTTGGAGTTCCGGGTCCATGGAGTCGTCGTTCCTCGTGGGATGTGTAGAAGGTGAGCGTTTTCCCATAGCAATAGCTGTTTTCACCGTGTTTTTATCCACGTGAATCCGCCCTGGAAAAGGTGGCGGATTGGCCTGTTGTGATACTGTGGGCGGTACATTGTCTTCCGCCTGTCTGTTGGCGGTGACCGCCGCGCTGCTTGTCTGTACCGCCGTGGCGGGCGAAGTGTTAAAGTGGCTGTCTTTGTTGGCGGTTTCCGCCAGGGTCATAATTCCCTTTTTTTGTCCGTCTGACTGTTTGCGGTATTACCGCATCTTTAACACCGTCCGCCAGGGTTGTAATGACCACCGAAGTCAGGGATGAGAGAATATACCCAGTTTTCTGACCCTAGTTAGGATGCATCCCAGGCCCCCAGTGGTAAAAGACCTGAACCTCCACATTTGGGTCCCTGTAGCTCCAGTCTGCTGTTTGTTCCCTGAACAAGGTCTGGCAAGCTTGTTGTCACATAGGTGTCAATTCATGTTCATTACATACCGTACATTGTAATGCTAGTTTTACTCTTCATAGTCATAGTCAATAATCGCATGATTCATTGGATTTCACAACTCTTGTTTAAATTCAAAATCTATTTTGGGTCATCACAATTTAGATATTTATTAGGGGGAACAACTATTTTCCTCTTTTAGGGTTGTGTCCTCAATGCAGCAAGCGCTTAATACAAAGTGATCTCCAAGTAGTATTTACTTGAGTTTTTTGATAAATGCTGGCTATGTATGGTGTTGTATCTGTCGTTGTAGGAGTACGGGATGCAGAAGTTGCCCCCACCATCTTTTGTAAATTTGACAAGCAAGTACTTGCATCTGAATTTAGATAAGTGACATTTTTTTTCAGTTTTCTTTCTGTGCCATTACAGATTATTACTGTGCCCTCTATGAATTTGTATTTATTTCTATGTATTCATTTAGTACAAATAGTAAGAACATTTAAAAAAATGCTGTACGAAGCAGAGTTTACACAACACATAAACTGTCAGCGGTTAAGGTGGATACTTATAAATAGGTTTTTGAAATTCATAAGTTGATGGTTATCAGTGGCATTACAATTAAGTATTTATTATTCTCAGATATGCATATTTAAAGAGGCATATCTGTTGTATGGTTGAGGATCGATTCCAGATATGTATCAAGATTCTTGAAGGATGAGGTGTTCTTTGAGAACTGTCTTCAAGGCGGTGATGTAGCAGAAATGTTAGTACTGTTCCTCGTGTCACAGTGATCATCTATACGTGACAGCTTATTCATTAAGGTAATCAAGGTACTAATATTTTGAATGCAATGTGAGGCATGCACTGCTAAATCATGTTAGTGTGCATTCAACTTAGACTAGTTACTACAACCTATGTGGTATTGAAATTAAATTATATGTTTGAAGAATTAATCTGTATGTTATATTTTAGGGTCTAAACTAATAGTCTACATTAAAACAATAATAGCTGTTTGATGAAAAGTGTTTTAAATTTCTAGGCAAAAAGAGAAATGCGTCACATTAATGGAGATTCCTGGGAGTTCTCATCACTAAGGTGGAAGAATCTGGACAGACCACTGCACTGGTGTGTTCTGTTCCAGGATGGTGTTCCACCGTAAAGTCCATCCCCTATAGGGAAATGGTCCACCTCAACAGTTTTGGATTCTCACCCCTCATCTGCATTACCCATCTGAGGGGTCTGTGTTCAGCCTGAACATGGACGTGAGTCCCAAACAAGTAGAGTCTTAGCTTTTTTAGTGTCCAGACCCCAGCAAAAGTCTCACGTTCAATTGCACTCCACCTATGTTCCCGGGTAAGTAACCTCCTACTAATGAACTCTACAGACTGGTCTAGGCCCTCTTCATTTATCTATGATAATACTTCTACTACACCATGCTCCAAGGCATCAGTTTGCACAACAAATTCTTTGGTGAAGTCAGTTGCCCACGGCCCGGGTGTCGTGCACATGGCTGCCTTCAGGGCATCAAAAGCTGTCTGGCAAGACTCAATCCAGGTCACCATTTTGGGCTGCTTTTCAGACGTTAACTCTTCAAGGCAGCAACAATATGGCCATACCCCTTGACAAACCTCCTGTAGTATCCAGTGAGACCTAAAAAGACTCTCACCTCAGTCTGGGTCTCAGGAGGCTCCCAAGCCAGAATTGTGTCAATCTTTGGCTGTACGGATGCCACTTGGCCACTCCCCACCCAGTGTTCCAAGTACACCACAGAACCCTGCCCTATTTGGCACTTGCTAGTCTTAATAGTAAGGCCTGCCTTCTGCAGGGCCTCCAGGACTTTGAAGAGGTGCTGCAAGTGTTTTTCCCAAGTGGAACTGAACACAGCGATGTCATCCAGGTAGGTGGCACTGAAATCATCCAGTCCAGCCAACGCCTGGTTGACCAACCTCTGAAAGGTGGCAGGGGCATTCTGCATCCCAAAGGGCATCGTCCTAAATTGGTAGTGCCCATCTGGGGTGGAAAATGCATACCTCTCCTTTGTCCCCTGAGTCAGGGCAATCTGCCAATATCCAGACGTTAAATCAAACGTGCTGAGATAATTCGCAGCGCCTAACTGGTCAATGAGCTCATCAGTTCGGGGGATGGGGTGAGCATCAGTCTTAGTAGCTGCATTGAGTCCCCGGTAATCCACAAAGAACCTGAGTTCTGGAGGGTCACCAGGAGCAGCAGCTTTTGGGACCAAGACCACAGTACTGGCCCAAGGGCTACTGGAGAACTCAATAACCACAAGAGCTAACATTTTGGGTACCTCATCCTTAATGTTGGCCCTGACCTTGTCAGTCACTCTGTAAACCTTATGTTTAAGAGGAGGACTGTCCCCAGTGTCCACATCATGTGTACACAAATAAGTGACCCAAGGGATCAAGGAAAATAGAGGGGCAAACTGTCCCAACACTTGGCAACAGTCCCTCTGTTGCTCTGAGGTCAGGGAGGGGGAGAGGTTCACACCCTCCACTGAACCGTCTTTCTCTTTGGCGGACAGGAGGTCAGGAAAAGGCTCACTCTCTTCCTCCATCCCATCATCTGTGGCCAAGAGCATTGTTACCTCTGTCCTCTCAAAATGAGGCTTGAGGCGATTGACATAGAGGACCCTCAAAGGGTTTGTGGGAATCCGCAAATTCACCAGATAGGTGAAATTACTCTTGCACTCCACTATCTCAAATGGCCCAGTCCACTTATCTTCGAGAGCCCTAGCTAGTCTCCACTTGGGCCCTCACCAAAACTTTTTGGCCAGGCTGGTACTTAGTCAGAGTGGCATTCTGGTCATACCAGCGCTTCATATCTTCCTGGCTTGCTTCCAGGTTCTCTTGGACGAGCTTCCTGAAGCGAGCTGTCAGGTTCCTAAAAGCCAGCATGTAACTCATTACATCTGGCAGGGCTTACTAGAGGCTCTCTCCAAGCCTTCCCAAACCAGACTCAAAGGTCCCCTGACAGAGTGGCCATACAGTAACTCAAAAGGGCTAAATCCAAGACCCTTTTAAGGCACCTCCCTGTAGGCGAACAGAAGACATGGCAAGAGGGCATCCCACTTACGCCTCAAGGACTGTGACATGCCCATAATCATGCCTCTCAAGGTGCGGTTGAATCTTTCAACCAGACCGGTACTTTGAGGGTGGTAAGTAGTGGTGAACGTATATGTCACCCCACACTCCTTCCACAGATGCTTCATGTAAATGGATATGAAGTTGGTACCCCTATCAGAGACACCTCCTTGGGGATCCCTATGTGGGTAAAACCACCCATCAAAGCATGTCTCACCACAGGGGAGGCGATTGAATTAAAAAGAATGGCTTTTAGGTACCGGGTGGCATGGTCCACAAAGACCAGGATGAAACTGTTGCCCAAGGCTGTCTTGGGATTCAGAGGCCCCACAATGTCAATACCAATCCTTTCAAAGGGGGTGCTGACAACAGGAAAAGGTTGGAGGGAAGACTTACATTTTCCCCCACTCTTGCCACTTACCTGATAAGTTTGGCAAGACCTGCAGAGTTCATCTGAGTGCCTGCGCATTTGGGGCCAGTAGATGTGGGTGACAAGCCATTCAAAGGTCCTGTCCTGCCCCAAATGACCAGTTAAAGGCACATCATGAGCCAGACCCAGCCGAAGGCTCTGAAGCACTGGGGTACCACCAGCACACAGGCTGACCCAGGCTTAGCAACCTTAGGATCACTATACTGGAGGCCATCCTCCCAGCAGATCAGGTGTGAACCAGACTCCTTGCCAGACACCTGGTCTGCAGCCTGCTGCCGCAAACCCTCCAGAGTAGAGCATGTCTTCTGTGCCTCGCAGAATGCCTCCCTGGTGGGTCCCCCCTCCTGCTGCCACTGTGTCAGCTCAGGGACCCTCCCCCCTCACTTCAGCTACTCATTCCCCTTTAAGATCCAGGGCTTCCCCTTCAGGTTGAGCCTCCTCTTGGACTGTGGGAACTTTTGGAGCGGGTTTCTTGCACCCCTTACCCTTCCTCCTTCTGGCAGACACCTGGGCCACTCTTTCAGGCTCCACGGTCTCCTGATCACCGTGATGGGTTGCCATCAACTGGGTGGACACACACACACCCGGGCAGACCCAACATCTCCAATTGAGACCTGTGTTCCACCTCCTTTCAAGGGGAGTCCTCTAGGTCATTGCCAAACAGACAATTTACAGGCATGGTTGGACTCACAGCTACTCTCATGGCACCTGAGACCCCTCCTTTCAAAGGGAACCTGCGCCACTCTGTGTAGGGGCTCCGAGTTGTCTACTGCAACTATTTGGTGAACTACATGGGGATCTATCTGCTCTTCAGACACCAGGTAACTTCTCACAGTAGTCACAATGGCTCCTGTGTCTCTCAGAGCCTCCACCCTCTGTCCATTGATGGTCACCCACTTCCTGTACTTATTAGTATTCTCAGGCACAAGAGTTCTCTGGACCATCTCACTTTCCCCTAGTGAGACAAAGGTAATTTCAGCTGGCTCCCACCCACCTGGAACCAACTCCTCCCCAAGCACTACACTGCCAAACCCTGTGACTGAGCACCAGTGGGTGCCTGTGTTCATCTGGGACATTTGGAGTCCCTCTCACAGGAGCCACCTGGTCACATGCATAACACTTGTGGGAAACCCCCTCTGCAGGTTTCCCTTTGGAATACCAAAGTTTCTTTTCAGCTGGGGGCTGGGAATCCTTACCCTGGAAACTAAGATGGGGCCCTTTAGGGAACTCTCCCTGTTTACCCATACTCCCCTTATGCTTCTGAGAGGGACCCTGCCAACCCTTGGCGTGGTCTCCCCTATTCCTCCTCTGGACCCTGGTGCTCTCTCAATGGTACGCTTTCTGTGCAAGCTTCCTGGGGTCAGTCAGCTTGCTGTCAATCAGGTGCTGATGCAGCTCTGGAAAACGCAGACAATGCAAATACTCTGAAGCAATCAAATTGTACAGCCCCTAAAATGTTGTTACCTTACTGCCCTTCACCCAACCATCCATTGACCTGCAAAAAGAGTCAACACATTCTAACCATGTTTGGGATTTCTTCTTTTTGCAGGACCTGACGTTGTCCTTATACTACTCAGGGGTGAGACCATACCTTGTGAGTAGGGCGTCCTTCATGATAGAGTAAGTGAGCCCCTGATGATCCCCGAAGGATGTCAGGGTATCCCTCTTCTCTACCTCAAAGTGCTTCCACAGACCCACCCCCCCAAAGCGCTTCAGGACCAGATTCATGTGGAGAGAAGACTCACACCCCTTAAACCACAGATATATATATCATCCACCCTCTTGTAATCCTTAACTAGGTCATTTGGGATGTGTACCCTCCAGTCAGACTGCAGTGAGGTACTGCTGCCACCATCTCTACTAGACTGGCTCCTCTGATCTAATTCCATCATACTAAGCTCATGAGCCAGCAGTATCTTATTCTCTTCAATGGCCAGTCTCCTCTCTTCCAATTCCCTTTGCATCCTAAACTTCTCTAACTTCAACCGGTGAGCTCTCTCTGCTTGTCTGTCCTGCAACTCTTCAGGAGTCAGATCCTTGGATGACACACTGCTACCTGTCCTGGAGACCCTGCCCTCAGGCATAACAGGTACATTCACTACACCATTGTGAATACTCTGCATCTCCCTATCCTCATCCTCCTCCACTGTGTGTCCCCAAGCCTCCTTGGCTGTCACCAAGGCCCTCAGTGTGTTTTGCAGCTCCTCCTTTCTGGTGGAACTCTTATTGGGACAGGCAAGATCCTTACAGAACTGTTTAACTTCAACTGAGCATCTGTGTAACTTTCTGGTTTCCCTAACTCAAAAACCGCTCCAGCTGGTGCATCTCCAGATTGAGACATGATGGCAAATCAAAAGTGCAAAGTTCCAAGGCAAAAAAAAGAGTTCACAATGAGAAGTTCAAGAATCAATAAAAAGATCACCAAAAATATGGAAACAGGAAAAAAAGTTCAAGAAGAGCAAAAGCAAAAACAAGTAGTATGTGGTCAAGTAATGGTCTGCACTGAAAACAGTAGAGTACACTTAATCACTGTATGTCAAGTACAAATACAAGTCCAATCCTCACCGCTGATCACCAATGGTAGAAATGAGGTCTTTGGTTGGCAGTCAGGTTACCCCCGTCCAAGCAAGGACCCTCTCTCTAGTCAGGGCAAAGGAGAAACACACCTGGTTAGCCCCCACTCACCCCCTTGATAGATTGGCATGAGCAGGCAGCCTTAACTCAGAAGCAATGTGTAAAGTATTTGTATCAACACTCACAGTAATACAGTGAAAACACTACAAAATGGACACCACACCAGTTTAGAAAAATAGGCAATATTTTTCTAAATAAAACAAGACCAAATGACAAAAATCCAACATACATAAGTCAAGACCTGAATTTTCGAAAGAATGAGGCCTTCATTTTCAACCCTGGCGGTCTGTGTTAAAGCGACGGTAATATCGCCAACAGGCCAGCGGAAAAAAAAATGGAATCACAACCATGGCGGAAACCGCCAACATAGACAGCCACTTTAACACTCCGACCGCCACAGTGGTACAAACAAACAGCGCGGCGGTCACCACCAACAGACAGGCGGAAGACAAAGTACTGCCCACCCTATCACAACCCAGTAATCCGCCACCTTTTCCGGGGCGGAACCAACTCAAACAAAAACACGGCAAAAACAGGACCTGGAAGGGAAAACACTCACCTCTCCACACTCCACGAGGAACCAGGACGCCATGGAGCCAGAACTCCAGATACTCCCTGCAATGGTATTCCTGCTCCTCTATCAGGAGCACCAAAGACGGCGGCGATGACCACGGTGAATACTGCACCTACAACACACAGGAGGGAGAGGGAAAAGAGAGTGACACACACACACGCAACACCCCCACCCCCATAGTCACCCACAACACCATACTCACAAATACATGCAGCAACATTACATATACCCCCCCTTCAATAACGCAAGGAAAAAAGGAATTGATGTGAACGAATGTAATCAATAAAAATCAGATAGTGAAATTTCTAAATTCAGTAAATACAAATATGTACACCAACCACACAAGTCCGGATATTACTCAAACATCGTCTGTGGATCAGAGTCCCAAAAGGCATGGGCGAGGCCCACACATGACACCAGACTTCAAACGGAGAGAACACTGCAGGGGCATCAGATCGAAATGAAACAGGCACCTCAGGGGGAGGGGGGGCATCTCAGCCTGATGAATGCACGATGCCACTCCATGCCCATTGATGTATCCTGGCGAGTGCAAAGCCACAGTCTATCAAGTCTCTCCAGTGGGTGGTTTGCCCACTGCTTTATCCTGGGGAGTGCAAAGCCACAGTCTCTAAAGTTTCTCCAGTGGGTGGTGCTTTATCCTGGGGAGTGCAAAGACACAGTCTCTCAAGTCTCTCCAGTGGGTGGTTTGCCCACTGCTTTATCCTGGGGAGTGCAAAGCCAAAGTCTCTCAAGTCTCTCCAGTGGGTGGGTTGCCCACTGCTTTATCCTGGGGAGTGCAAAGACACAGTCTCTCAAGTGGAAAACAGTCTCCACTGGTTCTGGAGGGGGCATTGTGCCCAGTGTGCTTCATCCTGCCAAGGACTGAGGTAGTGGACGCCTTTCTCCACTGGTTCTGGAGGGGGCTTTGTGCCCAGAGTGCTTCATCCTGCCAAGGACCGAGGTAGTGGATGCCTTTCTCCACTGGTTCTGGGGGGGCTTTGTGCCCAGAGTGCTTCTTCCTGCCAAGGACTGAGGTAGTGGATGCCTTTCTCCACTGGTTGTGGAGGGGGCTTTGTACCCAGAGTGCTTCATCCTGTCTTCACTGAAAGTCGTGCATCATGGAAGCTGGCCAGGCCCCTTGAACTGACAACCAGCCTCGGACGACTGACCACTGGGGATGGCAGCCATGTCTGCAGTGGTGCCACAGGCTCAGGATGTCACGGGGCCGCTGGCAGTGCTTGCGACGGGGTCAGTCTTGGCGGTGCTGGCGGTGGCCACTGTGGCATCGGTGCTGGTGGCGGGCTCTATGGCGGCGGTCTCTGTGGCATCGGTGCTGGTGGCGGGATCTGTGGCGGCGGTGCTTGCAGCAGGCTCTGTGACATCGTGGCTGGCGGCGGGCTCTGTGGCGGCGGTGCTTGCGGCGGCCTCTGTGGCATCGTGGCTGATGGCAGGCTCTGTGGTGGTGCTTGCGGCAGGCTCTGTGGCATCGTGGCTGGCGGTGGGCTCTGTGGAGGCGATGCTTGCGGCGGCCTCTGTGGCATCGTGGCTGGTGGCAGCCTCTGTGGCGGCAGTGCTTGCGGCGGGCTCTGTGGCAGCAGTGCTGGTGGCGGGCTCAATGACAGCGGTGCTGGTGGCGGGGTCAATAACAGCAGTGCTGGTGGCGGTGCAGGTGGCGGTCTTCTCTGCCGTATAGGTTGGTGTCGGCGTGGACTGAAGGTGTGACACTGGTCCAATTGTCGGTGCCACCATGCCCTCTCCTGACCTGCCCTTAATTTTCTGGCCCTTTGCCACCTTGGATGGTGGCGCTGCTGTCTTACCACCATCCCCTTTCGTTTTCCCTGAGCCCTTGGTGGCAGGTGTTTTCTGCTTCTCCCTCTGCGATGTGGGCATCTTTTTAACTTTTTTAGGTGGCGGAATGTCTTTGCCCTCGCTCCGTGGCACACTGGCAGCCCTGTTGGTTGGCGCACTCCAATAGCCCTCAGTTGCTGGCACCACTGTGCCTGGTGATGTGGTGGCTGAGGTGCTGGGTTGGGACCTGGAAAGCCTGGCCCTAGGGGAAGGACGTAGAGGGGAGGTGTAGGGAAGAGGTCAATATTAGCCAGGAAAAGTTTTTTAGGCACATTGGGATGGGTAGATGGAGTGGGTTTGGGAGTGGAGGAAGAGGTAGTGGTTGTAGGAGGTGTACGTTTGCTGAATTTGGGTGAAAGTGCATGGGCTGGAGGTTGTTGTGAGGTAGATGGCTGTTGGGTGGCTGTGTGCCTGCGTTTGTGTACTTTGGGAGGAAGGCTCACAGACAAACTGGTAGAGGACACAGGGGATGTGTGAATGGTAGTGGGGGTGGTGAGTGCACGTGAGCAGTGTGTGGTGGTGGAGGTAGTGGCTGAAGATGTAGTGCATGCAGGTGTGAGTGGAGACGAGACAGGGAGGGAGGAGGAGGATGTGGAGGAGGGGGACACAGTGGAGGCAGTGAATGTTGGTATGTCTGCATGGGTATGATGCTTGTGTGAGTGCCTGTAGGATGTGTGGTGCTTATGTTTGCCTGAGCCACCCTTGTGTGTTGAGGTGTGTGCATGCTAGTCTGATGGTGTGCTTGGGATAGGCTGAGGTACAGGGGATTGGGTCTGGGTGGAGGAGGATGGAGGGGGAGGCTGGACACAGGGACAATATCTGCCATCAGTGCTGAGGCCAGAGCCTGAAATGCTTTCTTTTGGGCTGCCACGCCAGAATGAATGCCCTCCAGGTATGCATTTGTTAGTTGCAAATGCCTCTCGACACCCTGGATGGCATTCAGAATGGTTGATTGCCCAACAGTGAGGGATCTCAGGAGGTCAATAGCCTCCTCACTGAGGGCAGCAGGGTTGACTGGGGCAGGGCCTGATGTGTGTGGGGCGAAGGAGATGCCCACCCTCCTGGGTGAGCGGCCACGGGACACACGCTGAGGTGCTGCTGGGAGGGCGGTGCTGGCAGTGGGGGTGGCGGCTGTACCTGTTGATGCGGGGGGCTCAGAGGGGCCCGCCACTGCAAGGGAGCTCCCATCAGAGCAGGAGTCGCTGTCGCTGGTCTCTGCTCCTGTCCTGGCCGTGGAGCTCCCCTCGCCCTCCGTCCCACTGGTAGCTTCAGACTCCGTTGTCTCGCCCTCCAAGTCCAAGTGGGATGCAGCTCCCTCTTGCCCCGGTGCCACTGCTCCTCCGCCTGATGATGCTATTTCACACAAGAACAGGGAGATCACAAAAAGGGGGGGGAGACAGAAGAAAGACATGTTCAGTGCATGCAATACCACTACCGTTGGCGGACACTAGAGACACAGCAGCCCTCTGCAATATGCCATGCACTTATAGTTCCTAGATTATTCACAGGGCCATGGGGTACAAGGCCTATGCCTGATTGCTGCACACATGGAAGTCACAGAAGCCTGACTAGGTGTAGATGGCTCTTACCACTGGTGGGGTTGGGGTGCCACATAGCCTGCCTCACAAAGCGACTATGCCTACAGAGCCCGCCCTGGACTAGGGGAACCCACTGCCCACCTCCCCCACCCAGACACCTCATAATGCGTGCAGTCAGATGGATGCAACGGTACTTACCCCCTTGTGGCTGCTGTGATGCCCTCAAGCGCCCGTCCAACTCCGGATACCCCACCGCCAGGATCCGGAACATCCGGGGGGTCATGGTGCGACGGGCACCCCTCCCACGTTGGGAGGCCATCCCCAGCTGGTCCTGCGCCATCTTCTTGCTCCAGCGGCGAATGTCCTCCCATCTTTTCTGGCAGTGGGTGCTCCGTATGTGGTGGACCCCCAGGGTCCGGACGTCTTTGGCGATGGCACGCCAAATATCCTTCTTCAGGTGGACGCTGACCTAGAGGAATAGTACAAGGGAAAAGGTAAAACTTTAACCGTCCGGACTGTTACAGTCATTGGCCCACGTTCCCACCCTTGCCCCGCACATACACTCACCGTCTGCTCATGAAGGGCTCAGTCCCCCCCATGTATCAGCATGCTCACAGTATACTCACCTGTCTGTCTGGAGGACCGTAGAGTAGCGTGCACTGGAGGAGGACCCCATCCACTAACTTCTGCAGCTCCTCCAAAGTGAAGGCAGGGGCCCTTTCCCTAGACACATGAGCCATCGTCGCTTCCAGACTGAGGTCACAGCAGCACTTGCAGTGTAGGTCCTCTCCTGTCGAAGGTCAGGTATCAAGTGAGTGAACAGACAGAAAATGGCGGTCACGTTCGTGGCAGTGCGTACCGTCACCGCCGGCGTACATCGTCATTGGCTCCTCAGACCCATAGGGTCCAATGTTAACCAATGCAGGATTGCGCTGCGGTTTTCAACCGCCTACCGCGACGGTGTAGAACGCCAGCGCAGTTACATCATATCCCCTTGTCCCACCTTACAGGTCAGGCAGCCGCCATTTCAGGGGGCCACATGGCATTAATAATAACTGTGTCACACCTATCTAGGCGTGGCATACACACAGTAACAGTCACATTGCGGATTAACAAATGTGTGCTAATGACTTTTTGTAATACCTCAGTGTTGGCGGACTCTCTGCTCGCTGTTCTCGTCCATAGGGCACGTCCGCTGGGGGAGGTGATGAGATGGCGGCATCCTCCGGTGTACAGACCGCTTGTGGACCTGTCGACAATGGAAGAGAGACATGTAATAGTCACCTACAGACTTGATCGTGCAACAATCCTGGAACTGTGTGCCCAGTTGGAGCCAGACCTGATGTAAGCAATCCGCCATCCCACACGGTTCCCCCCTCTAGTACAGGTCCTGTCAGTATTCCATTTCCTGGCAAGTGGGTCTTTTCAAACTACAGTGGCCATTGCATCAGGGATGTCCCAGCCTATGTTCTCAAACGTGTTGTCCAGAGTGTTGTCTGCCCTGCTGAAACACATGCGCAGCTACATCGTGTTCCCTCAGGTGGAGGATTTGCCTACAGTGAAAGGTGACTTCTATGTCCTGGGACATATCCCCAATATCATAGGTGCCATTGATGGGACACATGTGGCCTTGGTACCCCCCCACAGGAGTGAACAGGTGTACAGAAACCGGAAGAGCTACCATTCTATGAATGTGCAGATGGTGTGTTGGCCGACCAGTACATCTCCCATGTGAATGCCAAGTTTCCTGGATCAGTGCATTACGCTTACATTCTGAGGAATAGCAGCATCCCTTATGTGATGGGGCAACTCCAGAGGCACCGTGTGTGGATAATAGGTGAGGACAAGGACCCTGTACCCTGTGAATAGTTGTCTGGGGTTGTCCCTAAGGGTTAGTGTGTGTCTCACAGTTGTCCCTCGACATTTGCAGGTGATTCTGGGTACCCCAACCTGTCATGGCTACTGACCCCAGTGAGAAATCTCAGTACAAGGGCAGAGGAACGCTACAATGAGGCACATGGGCGAACTAGGAGAGTGATTGAAAGGACCTTCAGCCTCCTGAAGGCCAGGTTCCGGTGCCTCCATGTGACAGGTGGTTCTCTCTACTACTAACCAAAGAAGGTGTGCCAGATCATCGTGGCCTGCTGTATGCTGCACAACCTGGCTTTGCGACGACAGGTGCCTTTTCTGCAGGAGGATGGTCCAGAAGGTGGTATTGTGGCAGCTGTGGAGCCTGTGGACAGTGAAGAAGAAGAGGCAGAAGAAGAGGATATTGACAATAGAAACAACGTTATCCAGCAATACTTCCAGTGAGACACAGGTAAGAAGATGTCACTGCCTCACACATCTCATACTATTGTTTGAGCTAGCATAAGTCTGTCACTTTCACCCAATGTATGGACCCTGACTTGTCACTTTGCCTTTCCATTTCACAGATGTGGGTCCCAATGTATGACCTCTGCTATATTACCTCATGGACTAGAGCTGTGTTACATCAGTATGTTGACAATACAATTGACATTGCTATATTCCATAGTTATTGCAAATACACATTTGTGAAAGCACAGACTGACTCCAGATTGTTTTGTGATTCAAGGGTGTTTATTTCAGTGCTAATTAGTGGAGGGGGTTGTAAAATGGGCAGGGGTGATGGTGGAGGAATGTCCATGGCAGAGTCAAGTCTATTTGTTTCACAGGTGCATTGTCCAAAGGGGCCTAGGAAGTGGAGCTAGGGCAGTTGATGGATGGAGAGGGTGACAAAGTGGGACAGAAGGATTACATTCAGGGGGGTCTCATTTCCTGGCAGGGGTCTTGGCATTGTTCTTTTTCTTTGTCCTGGATCTCAGGGACCGTTTGCGGGGTGGTTCTCCATCTGCAGGGGGTGGGTGCTGGTGTTGTGGTCCTGTGGCGGTGCCTCCTGTCCAATAGCGCTGGCGGAGGTGGTGGGCTGTTCATCATCCAGGCTAGTGTCAGGGGCACCTTGTTGTGGCACAGTGTCCCTCCTGGTGTCCACAAGGTCCTTCAGCACCCCTACAATGGTGTGCAGGGTGGTGTTGATGGGCTTGAGTTCCTCCCTGATCCCCAGATACTGTTCCTCCTGCAGCTGCTGGGTCTTCTGAAAGTTGGCCAGTACCGTTGCCATCGTCTCCTGGGAATGATGGCACGCTCCGATGATGTTGGAGAGGGCCTCGTGGAGAGTGGGTTCCCTGGGCCTGTCCTCCCCCTGTCGCACAGCAGTCCTCCCAGTTCCCCTGTTTTCCTGTGCCTCTGTCCCCTGAACCATGTGCCCACTGCCACTGCCCCCAGGTCCCTGATTTTCTTGGGGTGGTGGGCTTGGCTGGGTTCCCTGTAGTGGTGGACACACGCTGCTTGACGTGTCCTGGAGACAGAGGGATGGGCCCGCTGGGTGGGTGCTGTGCTAGTGTTTCCTGAGGGGGAGGCTCTGTGGTGGCATGTGCCAGTGTCAGGGGACCCGACTGTCCTGAGGTCCCAGATTGGCCGGGCTGGTCATCTTGATCCAGTTGGACAGAGCTGCTGCCATCACTGTGGGCCTCTTCTGTGGGGGAGTGGACATGTCTGGAACCTCCTGTCCGGTGACGTTGGGTAGGGGTCCTGCAGGGGTGTAAAGGCATGATTATTGCATCTGTGTGTGCCATTGTGTGCAATGGGTGGGTGACCCTGTACTCCAGTGCTTGCATTCTTGTCTAGGACCTTGTGTGATAATTTGTTTGGGGTCTGTGTGGGTATCTGTAGTGGACATGATTTGGTGATGGGTGTAGATGCTTTGGTGTTGCATGCAGGGCTTGGTGTTGGGATGGGTGGGTTGTGATAGTGGGACATTTGTGAGATGTTGGAGTGATGGGGGTAAGGGTGGGGTATGTGATAGCATGCAGGTAGGGTAGGGGATGTAATAGTCTGACTTTCCAGAATCCATTCCTCCTGCTGCTCCTGCGAGGCCCTCAGGATGCAATATAGCCAAGACTTGCTCCTCCCATGTTGTTAGTTGTGGAGAAGGAGGTGGGGGTCCGCGGCCAGTCCTCTGTACTGCAATCTGGTGTCTTGAGACCACGGAACGCACCTTCCCCAGTAGGTCGTTCCACCTCTTCCTGATGTTATCCCATGCTCTTGGATGCTGTCCCACTGCGTTGACCCTCTCTATGATTCTGCGCCATAGCTCCATCTTCCTAGCAATGGAGGTGTGCTGCACCTGTGATCCGAATAGCTGTGGCTCTACCCAGACGATTTCCTCCACCATGACCCTGAGCTCCTCCTCAGAGAACCTGGGGTGTCGTTGAGGTGCCATGATGTGGTGTGGGTGATGTGTGAGGTGGTGTGTGTTGTGATGTATGAGGGGATGTGTTTGTGTGTGTTGTCTGAGGTGCGTGGATGTTGTGTGTGTGATGGTGTTGTGTGCCTGTGGATGCTTGTGTTGTTTCTGGTGGTGTCTCTCTTTGGGCTTCTTTCTCAATTTTGGTTGTAAGGGTTTGTGGGTGATGTGGGTCTGTGTTTTATATTGGATTGGGTGTGTGGGAGTGGTGTGTGTATGTGTATCAGGTGTGTGTATTTTGAATTGTCCAATGTGGTTGTGTTTTGTAAATGTGTGTGTATTTTGAGCGTGGCGGTGTGTACCGCCAATGGTTTACCGCGGGTAAAAGACCGCCGCATGGATTCGTGGGTCGTGATAGTGTGGGCATATTCCTGTTGGCATGACGGTGGGGGTTTTGTTATCGTCAGTTTATCACTGAACTATGGTGTGGCGGACTTGTGTGGGTGTCTGGATTTTGGCGGATTCCGGTGCTGTGGGTCGTAATAGCTGTAGCGGAATTCTGCCGCCCCAGCGGTGTGTTGGCGGTCTTCTGCACGGAGGTAAGCGGGATTTACTGCCAGTGTTGTAATGAGGGCCTAAAAGACTTACTCTATAGAAAACAATGGAAATGTTGATTTTACACAAAGTAACTGGTTTGCATAAAAAATAAAGCCACACAGGTAAGCATGAGTCGGAAAAAGTCAGCAATGAGTCAATTCTTTACTCGCAGTTGAGGCCGTGTGTCGTTTTTTATCTGGTTGGGTAGGCGATGCATCATTTTCTCCCTCACAAAAGAGCGATGTGTTGATTTCTGGACAGGGGACTTCGGATCCGTGCAGGTTCATGATGACTTTGATGCCCAGGGATGATGCATGATAAATCTGGTTGTACGGTGTAAGAAAACCGCACTGCGTGGGGTTTGCGTCGTTATCAGCAGCCGCAAGCAGGTGTTGCACATCGTTTCTCCAGCTGCGATGCGTCGATCTCCCAGCTGCGATCCATTTGGAGCATAGATTTTAGCCGTAAAGCTGGTGGTGCGTCTTTTATCAGCCACGTTGCAGATTGTGCATCGAAAATTTCTCTCCACAGCCTTCTGTGTGTGGATTTCAGCTCTTGTTCTGCCAACTTCATCTTTCAAGGGCCCAGGGACACATTTGGCAGGGCAGGAGTCTCAGCAGAGAGTGCATGTGCTGGCAGAGGAAATCTTTGATGGCCCTGAGAATTCAAAATAGGCAAGCTCAGCTCAAGCCCTTGGAGATTCCTCTCAAGCAGGAATGCACAACAAAGTCCAGTATTTGTCACCTTTCACAGGAGGAAGCAGCAACTGCAGGATAGCCCAACAAAGCACAGTCACAGGCAGGGACAGCACTTCTCCTCAGCTCTTCTCCTTGACAGAGGTTCCTCTTGAATCCAGAAGTGATCTTCAAGAAATCTAAAGTCTGGGGTTTTAGGCCCACTACTTATTCCCCTTTCTGCTTTTGAAGTAGGCAAACGTAAAAGGAAAGTCTCTGTTGCCCAGGCCAGGCCCCAGACACACACCAGAGGGTTGGAGACTGCATTGTGTGAGGGCAGGCACAGCCCATTCAGGTGTCAGTGACCACTCCTCTCTCCATTCTAGCTCAAATGGCTCATCAGGGTATTCTGGCTACACCCCAACTCCCTTTGTGTCACTGTCTAGAGGAGATTCACAAACAGCCCAACTGTCGGTCTGACCCAGACATGGGATCCACAAACAGGCAGAGTCTCAGAATGGTTAAAGCAAGAAAATGCCTTCTTTCTAAAAGTGGCATTCTCAAATTAACAATTTAAAAACCAACTTTACCAAAAGATGTATTTTTAAATTGTGAGTTCAGAGACACCCAACCCCATATTTCCATCTACTCTCAAAGAGAATCTGCACTTTAAAAATATTTAAAGGCAGCCCCTATATTAACCTATCAGAGAGAGATACGCCTTGCAACAGTGAAAACCGAATTTGGCAGTATTTCACTGTTAGGACATGTAAAACACATCAGTACATGTCCCACCTTTAACATACACTGCACCCTGCCCAGGATGCTACTTAGAGCCTACCTTAGGGGTGCCTTGTAAAAAAAGGGAATGTTTATAGGGTACACTTGCCAAGTTGAATAGGCAGGTTAAAACTGCACACAGAGACACTGCAGTGACAGGTCTGACCCATGTTTAAAGGGCTACTTATGTGGGTGGCACAACCAGTGCTGCAGGCCTACTAGTAGCATTTGGTTTACAGAACCTGGGCACCTCTAGTGCACTTTCCTAGGGACTTAGTAGTAAATCAAATATGCCAATCATGGACAGCCAATTATACATATACACAGGAGCACTTGCACTTTAGCACTAGTCAGTAGTGGTAAAGTGCCCAGAGTACTAAAAACAGCAAAAACAGAGTCCAGCACACAGTCAAAACATGGGAAGTAGAGGCAAAAAAGACAGGGGAGACCAGGCCAAGGATGTCAGGTCTGACAATGACCAATATATCAAAAAAAGGAAAAGTTCTTCCTGCAAAATGACACAGTCAAACAGTGTTGAGGTCATACTAAGGGGGTCATTCTGACCCTGGCGGGCAGTGATAAAGCGGCGGCCAACCCGCCAACAGGCAGGCGGTCCAAAAAAAGGAATTCTGACCCTGGCGGGAACCGCCAACACAGCCCGCTACTTTAACACTCCGACAGCCACGGCGGGACAGACAAACAGCGTGGCGGTCACCGCCAACAGGCAGGCGGCAGACAATGTACCGCCCACCCTATCACAACTCACCAATCCGCCACCTTTTCCGGGGCGGGAGCCCCGCCGATAAAAACACGTCAGAAACAGACTACGAACGGGAAAACGCTAACCTATACACACTCCACGAGGAAGGAGGACAGCATGGAACCCGAATTAAACATCCTACCAGCTATTGTCTACCTGCTCATCTACCAGGAGTACGAACGCCGGCGCAGACGACAACGGTGAGTACTGCACCTACGACACAGGGGAGGGGGGAGGAGGAAAGCTTACGGGCACACACATGCGCCATACACCCACCCCCCCACCACAAATACCTACACCCCAATGCCGAGCAACAAGTCAGAGTGACACCCCCCAAACCCACCGGAATAATGCAAAGACACAATTAAAATGATCTATAAAATATATGTATAAATAGCTCCATTAAAGGTATGGGAAATATGCTATATAAAAGATACAAAAATAAGGAATGAACATAGTCAACAATATATACATAGGCAATAAGTCCTGCACATTCCCTCAAAGTTCCATAGTCCGTGGGCCAATGTGCACAAACACATGGGCAAAGCCCACACAGGAGACCAGATACCATTGGAGAGAACACTGCTGGGGCATCAGATGATAAAACTACAGGCACCTCAGTGGGAAGGGAAGGGGGGGCACCTCAGCCACATGAGTCCTTGACGCCAGATCCACGAGGGGCCTCCATGCCCACTGTCCCATCCTGGGGAGTGCAAAGCCACAGTCTCTCAAGTCTCTACAGTGGGTGGCTTGCCCACTGTTCCATCCTGGGAAGTGCCAAGCCACAGTCCATCAGATGGATTACCGACTCCACTGTTAATGGAGGAGGCATGGTGACCAGAGTGCTTCCTGAAGCCCTGCTCGACACAGAACCGGCACTGTCAATGGGCCAGCGGTGCTTGAGATGAAGGCCCCAGCGGAGCGGTGCTTGAGATGAAGGCCCCAGCGGAGCGGTGCTTGAGATGAAGGGCCCAGCGGAGCGGTGCTTGACAGGAAGGGCCCAGCGGAGCGGTGCAGAGACGGCGGGGCCCAGCGGAGCGGTGCTTGACAGGAAGGACCCAGCGGAGCGGTGCAGAGACGGCGGGGCCAAGCGGAGCGGTGCTAGAGATGAAGGGCCCAGCGGAGCGGTGCAGAGACGGCGGGGCCCAGCGGAGCGGTGCTTGACAGGAAGGGCCCAGCGGAGCGGTGCAGAGACGGTGGGGCCCAGCGGAGCGGTGCTTGAGATGAAGGGCCCAGCGGAGCGGTGCAGAGACGGCGGGGCCCAGCGGAGCGGTACTTGAGATGAAGGGCCCAGCGGAGCGGTGCAGAGACGGCGGGGCCCAGCGGAGCGGTGCTTGACAGGAAGGGTCTAGCGGAGCGGTGCAGAGACGGCGGGGCCCAGCGGAGCGGTGCTTGACAGGAAGGGCCCAGCAGAGCGGTGCTTGAGATGAAGGGCCCAGCGGAGAGGTGCAGAGATGGCGGGGCCCAGCAGAGCGGTGCTTGACAGGAAGGGCCCAGCGGAGCGGTGCTTGAGATGAAGGGCCCAGCGGAGCGGCGCTTGAGATGAAGGGCCCAGCGGAGCGGTTCTTGTCCCGGCGGGCCCCTGTTCAGCGATTCTTGTCCAGGCGGGCCTCTGTTCAGCGATTCTTGTCCCTGCGGGCCCCTGTTCAGCGGTTCTTGTCCCGGCGGGCCCCTGTTCAGTGATTCTTGTCCCAGCGGGCCCCTGTTCAGCGATTCCTGGCCCCTGTTCAGCGGTTCTTGTCCCGGCGGGCCCCTGTTCAGCGGTGCTCCTCCCGGCGTGCCCCTGTTCAGCGGTTCTTGTCCCGGCGGGCCCCTGTTCAGCGGTGCTCCTCCCGGCGGGGCCCTGTTCAGCGGTGCTTGTCCCGGTGGGCCCCTGTTCAGCGAATCTTGTCCCGGCGGGCCCCTGTTCAGCGATTCTTGTCCCGGCGGGCCCCTGTTCAGCGGTTCTCGTCCCGGCGGGCCCCTGTTCAGCGATTCTTGTCCCGGCGGGCCCCTGTTCAGCAGTTCTTGTCCCGGAGGGGCCCTGTTCAGCGGTGCTTGTCCCGGCGGGCCCCTGTTCAGCGGTTCTCGTCCCGGCGGGCCCCTGTTCAGCGATTCTTGTCCCGGCAGGCCCCTGTTCAGCGGTTCTCGTCCCGGCGGGCCCCTGTTCAGCGATTCTTGTCCCGGCGGGCCCCTGTTCAGCGGTTCTCGTCCCGGCGGGCCCCTGTTCAGTGATTCTTGTCCCGGAGGGCCCCTGTTCAGCAGTGCTCCTCCCGGCGGGGCCCTGTTCGGCGGTGCTTGTCCTGTGTGTCTAGGGAGCCAGACCTGGGCAAGACTTCCCACTCATTCGCCATCCGATCTTGCGGTCGCGGAGCCCTCCTGTGATGGAGTCCTGGGCCCGTGGGTGTCGTCCGTCACAACCGGAATGGGGCTGGTGGGGCCCTCCTGGGCAGCTCGCCTGCTGCCTGACTTCTCTGCCCTGCTGCCCTTGCCCTCCTTCGCTGAAGCTCTGTGGCCCTTGCCTCCCTTGGATGATGTGGCAGGTGACGGGGCAAGGCTACTGTCCTTGGTGGCAGCCGTCTCAGTCTTGTCGCGCCTGGCCTTTTTTTTTTTTGTCCTCTTCCCAGCGGGTGGGCTGGCTGTCCCCTTGCTGCTGGCCGATGTTCCTGCCCTAGGAGCTGGTGGACTCCAATAGCCCTGCACTATGGTCACAGTAGATGCAGGGCTGGTGGTGGCTGAGGTGCTTTTTTTACTCTTACCAGATGGAGGGGGTGGGTCAGTGATTGGAACGAGCTCAAGGTTGGAAAGGAAAACGACTTCGGAAGGACAGGGACGGGTAGGTGTAGTGGGTATGGGAGTGGAGGAAGAGGATGTGGTTGTAGGAGAGTCAAGTGTGCTGTCTTTGGGTGCAGGTGCTTGTGACGGAGGCTGTCGTGAGGTGGATGGCTGTTGGGTGGGTGGCTGCCTGCGTTTGTGTGCTTTGGAAGAGGGGGTGACAGACACACTGGGAGAGGACACAGGGGACGTGTAAATGGCAGTGGGGGTGGTGACTGCACGTGTGCGGACTGTAATGGAGGGTGTGCTGGTGATGGAAGTACTGGCTGATGGTGGTGTGCATGCAGGTGTGAGTGGAGACGTCACAGGGAGGGAGGAGGGAGATGAGGAGGTGGGGGACACAGAGGTGGTAGTGACTATTGGCATGTCTGCATCTGGATGTTGCTTGGGTGAATGCTTGTGGGATCTGTGGTGCTTATGTCTGGATGAGCTGCCCTTGGGTGTAGAGGTGTGTGCAGGCTGGTCTGATGGTGTGGATGGGATAGGCAGAGGAACAGGAGACTGGGACTGGGTGGAGGGAGTCAGAAGAGGGAGGCTGGAGACAGGGACAATGGCTGCCGTCAGTGCTGAGGCCAGAGCGTTGAACGATCGCTGATGGGCAGCCTGACCCGAATGAATGCCCTCCAGGTATGCATTGCTCTGATGCACCTCCCTTTCTACACCCTGGATGGCATTCAAAAGGGTAGACTGCCCAACAATGAGTGTCCTGAGGAGGTCAATGACCTCCTCACTGAGGGCAGCAGGGGTAACTGGGGCAGGGCCTCAGGTGCCTGGGGCGAAGGTGATGCCCGCCTTCCTGGGCGAGCGGGCACGGAGCGAAGGCTGAGGGGCTGCTGGGAGGGCGGGGCTGGTGCGCTGGGTGGCGGCTGTACCTGTTGTGGCGGTGGGCACGGATGTTGCCGCCACCGCTAGGGAGCTCCCTTCCGAGGACGTGTCGGTGTCGCTGACGTCTCCACGGGTCCCCGTTGTGGAGCTCCACTCGCCCTCCGTCTCACTGGTGTACTCGGAGTCTGTTGTATGGCCCTCCGGGGCCATGTGAGATGCAGCTCCCTCGTGCGCCGATGCCACTTCTCCTCCGCCTGATGATGCTAATGCACACATGAACAGGAAGACAAAGAAAATGGGGGGGGGGGAGAAATGAAGATAGGTTGAGTGCATGCATTGGCAACACCGTTGTCGGAGAGGACAGACACAGAAGCCCCCTGAACTAGGCCGCGCAATCGGGGTACACTACTCAGTTATTGTGACTAGGCCTACAGGTCTATGGACGACAAATGCACACATGGGTGAGGCCGGACCATGGATAGCTGTACTTGGCACCCTACAGAGGTGGGGGGCGGGGGCACAGGGCCGTGTCTAACGGAGGGGCCTAGCCTACAGAATGCGCCCTGGCCTGGAGATAGCCACAGCCCTCCTCCCCCACCCAGACACCTTCACTGCGCGCAAAGATAGCAGAATGTGCTGATACTCACCCCCTTGTGTCTGCTGTGATGTCCTCACGCGCCCATCCAAATCGGGGTAGGCCACCGCCAGGATCCGGGACATCAGGGGGGTCAATTGGCAGCTGGCACCCCTCCTACGTTGGGAGGCCATCCCCAGCAGAGACTCTGCGGTCTTTCTGGTCCTGCGGCGGATGTCCTCCCACCTCTTTCGGCAGTGGGTGCCCCGTCTGTTGTGGACCCCCAGGGCCCGGACGTCCTTGGCGATGGCACGCCAAATGTCGATCTTCTGATGGGCGCTGACCTATGTGACATGTACAGGGTGGTAAAGGAAATTGCATCAGTTTTCTGCCTGGTCAATGTGAGTGGCCCCCCCCCTCTCCAACCTTGCCATGTGGCACATGCTCTCATCTTTCGTGCGTTGCACTCCTCATTCGCTCCCCTCCCCACCATCTTACATACACCCCACTCAACACAGGCATAGCCCGTTCAACGTGCACCCTGTGTACTAACCTGTTGGTCTGGAGGACCGTAGAGTAGCGCATACTGGGGGAGGACCCCATCAACAAGTCTCTCCAATTCTTCGGAAGTGAAGGCAGGGGCCCTTTCCCCAGTCGCAGCAGCCATTGTATCTAGGTCCTCTCCTGTGGATGATCAGGTCTCGAGTGATTAATCAGATAGAAAATGGCGGTCACGCCCGCGGCGGTGCGTACCGCGGCGCTGCATACCGCGACCGCCGGCGCACATCGTCATTGGCTCCTGAGACCCATAGGGTTAAATGTTAACCAATGCTGCTTTGCGCCGCAGTCTTCGACCGCCTACCGCCACGGTGTGCCACGCCAGCGCAGTGACCTCACATCCCACTGTCACACTTCACAGGTCAGGCAGCTGCCATTTCAAGGGCCCACATGGCATGATTTCTACTGCGTCACACAGGCCTAGGCCTTGCATTGCCACTCATACAAGCCTTTCAATGCATAGCGATTCGTGTACTGGGCAAGCTGTGTGAACGAACCTGTGGGTTGCTTGACTCTGTGCTCCATGTTGTCCTTCCTAGGCACCGTCCGCTGGGACTTGCGAGGAGAAGGATGAATCCTGCCGTGTACCGACCGCTGGTGGACCTGTCGACAATGGAAGAACGACATATCATACTTACATACAGGCTTGACAGAGCAACTATACATGAACTATGTGCCCAGCTGGAGCCAGACCTGATGTCCCCCATCCGCCAACCCACAGGGATTCCCCCTCTGGTGCAGGTTCTGTCAGTACTCCATTTTTTGGCAAGTGGGTCTTTTCAGACAACAGTGGCCATATCATCTGGGATGTCTCAGCCTATGTTTTCTAAGGTTTTGTCCAGAGTGTTGTCTGCCCTGATGAAATACATGCGGAGCTACATTATTTTCCCTGAGGTGGGCGAATTGGCTACAGTGAAGGGTGATTTCTATGCCCTTGGACATATCCCCAACATCATTGGTGCCATTGATGAGACCCATGTGGCTTTGGTTCCCCCCAAAGAAAGTGAGCAGGTGTACAGAAACAGAAAAAGTTATCATTCGATGAATGTCCAGGTGGTCTGTTTGGCTGACCAGTACATCTCCCATGTAAATGCCAAGTTCCCTGGGTCAGTGCATGACGCGTATGTCATGCGAAATAGCAGCATCCCTTATGTGATGGAACAGCTACAGAGACACCGTTTGTGGCTAATTGGTGACTCTGGTTACCCCAACCTGTCGTGGCTACTGACCCCAGTGAGGAATCCCCAGACCAGGGCAGAGGAACGGTACAATGAGGCCCATGGGCGAACTAGGAGGATCATAGAAAGGACCTTCGGGGTCCTGAAGGCCAGGTTTAGGTGCCTGCATATGACAGGGGGATACCTAATGTACTCACCAAAGAAGGTGTGCCAGATCATCGTGGCCTGCTGTATGCTTCACAATCTTGCTTTGCGACGCCAGGTGCCTTTTCTGCAGGAGGATGGTCCAGATGGTGGTGTTGTAGCAGCTGTGGAGCCTGTGGAGAGTGAAGAGGAGGAAGACGACGGGGATGACACGGACAACAGGGATACAGTCATACAACAATATTTTCAGTAGCACACAGGTAAGAATCAGCCACGCCATTTTACATTTACTTAAGGCCTCATGCGTCTCCACTGTCTGTGTTTCCCCCAGTTCCTGTTAACTGATTTGTGACTTTCCCTTCCCTTTTCAGAGCTGTATGACCCACTGCCTGACTTCAGCTTTGTTTGCCCATAGACTAAAGCTTATTGAAATTGGTATGTTGTCATCACAAAGTAACTTGACATTATTGCACCGTTATGTGTAATACATTTGTTAAGAATACAAGCAGACTCCTGTTATTTTAAGTGCAATAAGTGATTTATTTTAAGTGCTACATATAGGTACATGATTGGGAAACGGTGATGGGTGGGGGTGGAGTAATGTCCATGGCAGAGTCCAGTTCTCAGTCGCACAGGTGCATTGTCCATATGCCTGGGGAAGGATGGAGCAGGGGCAGTTCAAGGTTGGACAGGGTGACAATGTGGGACAGTGGGATGACATCAGGGGGTATCTTAGGCTGGCGGGGGTCTTGCAATCCTACTCTGTCTTCTTGTGAGATCTCAGGTTCTGCTTGCGGGGTGGTTCTTCTTCTGCAGGAGGTGGGGTTCTGGTGGCCTGTCGTTGTGTGGGGGCCTCCTGTCCACTAGCGACGGCGGAGGTGGTATGTTGTTCCTGGCCTTGGCTAGTGACAGGGGCCCATTGGGGTGCCACATGGTCCCGCAATGTGGTGACGATCTGGGTAAGGGCCACGACGATGGTCCCCATTGCGGAACCGATGTTCCTCAGTTCCTCCCTGAACCCCATGTACCGTTCCTCCTGCAGTTCCTGGATCTCCTGGAACCGGGCCAGTACCGTCGCCATCGTCTCCTGGGAGCGGTGGTATGCTCCCATGATGGAGTAGAGGGCCTCTTGGAGAGTCGGTTCCCCGGACCTGTCCCCCCCCTGTCGCACAGCAGCCCTCCCAGTTCCCCTGTGTTCCTGGGCCTCTGTCCCCTGGACGGTGTGCCCACTACCACTGCCCCCAGGTCCCTGTTGTTGTTGGGGTGGTGGGTCAACCTGGGTGCCCTGTAGTGGTGGACACACCGCTGATTTACGTGTCCTGGAGACAGAGGCATGGGCCCGCTGGGTGGGAGCTGTGCTGGTGTTCCCAGAGGGGGTTGGGTCTGGTGTAGCCTGTGGCTGTCTGTGGGGAACCGACTGTCCAGAGGTCCCCGATGGGCCGGGCTGGTCATCTGGCTCCAGGGAGACAGAGCTGCTGTCATCGCTGGGGGCCTCTTCTGGGGGTGGGATGGACATCTCTGGACCCTCCGTGGCGGTGTGGTGGCGTTCGGGTCCTGCAGGGGTATAAAGGTATGGTTATTGCTTCTGTGTGTGGCATTTCGTGTGATGGGTGGGTGTCCGTGTACCCAAGTGCAGGCATTTCCTTGTGGGGCTTTTGTGAGGGTGGCTTGTGGGGGTGATGTGTGTGTGCAGTGGGCATGCTTTGGTGATGGGTGTCCATGCTTTGTGGTCGCATGCAGGGCTTGGTGTTGGGATGGGTGGGTTGTGATGGTGAGCCTTTTGCTAGGTGTTGGTGTGATGGGGGTGGGGGTGAGGGTGGGGGTATGATTTGGCATGCAGGTGGGGTGGGGGTGGGAAGCAGTAGTGAAGATTTGACTTACCAGAGTCCATTCCTCCGCCTACTCCTGCAAGGCCCTCAGGATGCAGGATGTGCAAGACTTCCTCCTCCCATGCGGTAAATTCGGGGGGAGTAGGTGGGGGTCCGCCGCCAGTCTTCTGCACCGCAATGTTGTGCCTTGATACCATGGAACGCACCTTCCCCCGTAGGTCGTTCCATCTCTTCCTGATGTCCTCCCGATTGCGTGGATGCTGTCCCACGGCGTTAACCCTGTCCACTATCCTTTGCCATAGCTCCATCTTCCTGGCAATTGTGGTGTGCTGCACCTGTGCCCCGAAGAGCTGGGGCTCTACACGGACTATTTCCTCCACCATGACCCTGAGTTCGGAGTCACTGAACCTGGGGTGTCTTTGGGGTGCCATGGGGTGGTGTGGTTGAGGTGTGGGGTGGCGTTTGTGGTGATGAGTGTGGTGCGTGTGGTGGTGTGTGGTGTTTGGTGCGTGGATTGTGTGTGGGTGATGGTGTTGTGTGCCTCTGTGTTGTGGGATTGTCTATTCTGTGCTCTCTCTCTAGCCTTCGTTAATAATTTCGGGTCGTAGGGGCTTGTGGGAGATGTGGGTGTGTGTTTTATATTGTGTTGGGTGTGTGGGAGTGGTGTTAGTATGTGTATCAGGTGTGTGTATTTCAAACTGACCAATGTGGCTGAGTTTTCTATGTGTGTGTGTATTTTGACCGCGGCGGTGTGTACCGCCAATGGAATACCGCGTTTGAAAGAGCGCCGCGTGGATTTGTGGGTCGGAATGGTATGGGCGTATTTCTGTTGGCGTGACGGTGGAGGTTTGGTCATAGCCATTTTTGCGCTGACCTTTGGTGTGGCGGCTTTTGTGGATGTCGGGTTTTTGGCGGTTTGCCAGTTGCGGGTCAGAATGACCGTGGCGGTTTACCGCGGCCGCGGCGGTGTTATGGCGGTCTTCTGACCGGCGGTAAGCGCCTTTTACCGCCGAGGTCAGAATGACCCCCTAAGTATGCTAAAATTAAACCCCAAAACAGCCTTTAGAATGATAAGACATTCATTGTGATACTAGCAGCCCGCCAAGTTAATGAAGAAGCTGATTTGTAGAGGCTGCAAGAAAACCTGATGAAAGTGGGAGTTCTAAAAAGTAGCATATGGCAAAAATTACTCTATCCACCACCACAATGCAAAGCATTGTAAATTGCAGTGACAATCAACTTACATATTTTGTCCTGAAAGTTAACGTGAGAGCAGCACCTATATCACTTTGTATTGTGGCCTCACTTAGCAGCCTATGGCCCAGATTTGCTAGCCTATTGCCCAGATTTGCTACCCTATTTCCTATTTCTGTTGCAGTCACATCTGACTGCTTCTACATGGTTTGACTCAGATTTCCTAACCTAATGGAAAAACAGACGGGGACATTGTTTCTTTGTTTTGTGCAGTTTGGTGGCGCTGCTCTGGTGCCTCTGTGTATAACAGTAATTCCCAACCTGTGGTCCACCGCCCCCATAGCGATCCATGACACATTTCCAGGGGGTTCGCAGGCCTGGGCCAGCAGGATGGCACTTCTCCAGCTGGGGCCTCTCCACAGAAACACATTCATGTTTTTATATTTATTACTACCTTTGTGCAGCAGTTTTAATAGCACTTCAAAGTTATTTGTACATCCAGCAACTTTCCCGCAAAAATAAGAGCATCAAGCTAAATCTGGTGATTAATGTACCTGCCGGACAGAGATGGGAATTTTGTCTAGTGGGAGTTTTGACTAATCTAAGGTAGCACAGATGGTTAATATGCCTGCTGCTAAGAGCGTGTATTATGCAAAGAACAGTATTTTATATGCATAGCACAGTGGGTTACTGCTTTTGTCACAGAGATTATTTTGCTACTGTACAGTTCATAAATTACAATCGTAATCTAGCACAGTGAGCTATGAATTTCCATCAAAGAGCAACATGCAAGCTGCTTTGCTCAAACTAGAAAGTTGTGTTTTTCCCAGTCTTTCATTATTCTTACGCTGCTAAAAAAGGTTTGCTTGCATAGAAATACATTCTTACTATTATAGTCAACGCTAACCACTGTGTTATGTTCTGAATCCTGAGTTTGAGCTTCTCCAGATCAGCACTCAGAAAATGCCTACCAGTGTGGATGACATGTGAATCCACTCCCTGTAAAGTGCTCCGACTCCCTACACTAATATGAGAGGTGCTATAAAACAAGTTAATTACGTGTGACAGGGAGGCTATGGAGAGATGAGAGGCTTTTTATGATTTTGCTTCCTTTCCCCACCACATATTTATGTGAAAAGGCTTTCTTAGATCTTATGTACCTTAAAAACAAAAATTGCTTGGGAAATGTAGAATCTTACCTGAGGATTCGGCTTACCTAAATAAAATTAAAAAAATTGAATAGTTAACTGCTGAGATGCAGCACCAACATTCCCATTAAAAGTTTTTTATTTTTTCAATAAAAAAATAATTACACCTTTAGTAATTTGAGTATTTGTTTGGTGTGTACTTGTTTGACTATTTTTGCAAATTACTGCCTTTTTGTTTGAAATTAAAATAGTACAAATTGCTTGGGGGTCCCTGCCTTCCAGTAGGGATTCAGTGGGTGTCCTCAAGGGTCAAAAGGTTGGGAACCACTGGTGGAGAATATAACATTTTCAGTTTATCCCAAAAATACAAATGTTGTCAATCAATTAGGTAGGTGAATATTTAGGGCCAGAAATATCAATATTATGAATAGTGATTACCTAATTGCGACTTTCTGCAATTAGGTAGTCACTCCTAATGTATGAAACTCACAGAGTTCCATGTAGCGATTCCTATGGGGATGTAAACTGGCCTACCTCATAAATATTATTGAGGTAGGTCACAATTTGTGACCCACTAAGATTCACTACCATCACAGGGATGGTGCCCTGCGCTGGTCAGCGGACCACCATGTATTTTATTACTTTTAAATAAAGCAATAATGCAGCCCGTTTTCCTTAAAGGAAAGTGGGATGTGTTTAAAAATAAAAAGTGAAATGTTCCATTTTTATTTTTTAACATTCTCAAAGGGGAAGGAGTCATACGGGACCACTTCCCATTTGCAAAAGGGTTACCACCAAGTTTGAGTTGGTGATACAGTGCAAATGTTTTCACTACCAAATTTTGGCCACAAACATTCATACGTTCCATTCCTATTCCCTATTTGGAAGGGATTTTCCAAACATGCCCTTTTCAAATACTGAATCAGTATTTATTCGGAATTCCAAATTGCAATTCTGTAAAGTTTCCAAATCGCAATTTGGGACTAATACCTCCCAAAATGCATTTTTGTGGTTGCAAAAGGACTGATTCTGTAATCGACCGTTTACGACCCTAAAAAAGCTTGCTACGTGTAGCCCTTAATATTTTGTGATGTAATAGCCATCGCAACCCATGATCTTTGGGGCTCATTCTTTACGAAATACATATGCAGAGATATTAAATAGAACCTCTTTCGGTGTGCAGCCTTAATGATCGTGGACGTGTGAAGTGGCCCGTTTGCAACCCGAAAAAAGCTTCATACGTGTGGGCCTCAATGTTTTGTCAATTAATAGCCTTCGCAACCCATGACCTTAAGGCTCGTTCTTTACTAAATACATATGCATAGATATTAAATATAACCTCTTTCGGTGTGCAGGTATATATTCACAAGATCCACACTCTAATATATAGTAGACAGTTTTGCTATAAATAAGAAACGCACTTTGATTTTATGTCCCTTAGTAAAATAAAGGAATGGAGAGAACAGATTGTGTTCTTTTGTTCACGTGTAAAATTTGGGACATAATCTGGGGTAACATCAATTATTCCTTTTCTTATTTAATTAGCAGCAATAATGATGTCAGATCAAGACACTCCATTTTTAGCCTGAAGCTTTTTTTTATAGAGTGTGGTACGTATAACTGTTAATTTTCGGAAAACCCAGGGTAAACTTGTCACTTAAGCACATTCAGACGCAATTATCAGTTAACATAAAATAGGTGTTGCTAGAGTCTAATGGGTGTCTAATGTTTTCAATCAATGGGCGGCTAATGGCTCAATCGTTCCCCAGAGCGGAAGTGACCGAGTTAGCATATCAGTATCTCTAAGGCTGGGGTATTTCACCGACTGAATGGTAAACCTCAGCCGGGATTTATTAATATATTTTTTAATTCATTATATGTTAATTTTTTTGTACAAATTCCATGAGGGTATGCAGAAAACCTGCCTGAACTTCATTATTCAGCCCAGTTCTATTTATATATATTTAAATATGTTATGCATGCATACATACATGTATGAACAGGGTCAAACTGCTATAAACATTGAATACGCTGGTAAATTATGGTTCTTCTTCATAAAAACCTTCTGTTGAAAAACAGTTATTTGGTCCAGTGGGTTTATTCCTACTTTTGAAAATTTGAAGCAAATTTTTAACTTTCCAGTATTTACAAAAAAATCACAGAGCTACTTTCAGAGACCCACAGTTGACATTTTCTAGCAATACTACAATGTATAATATTTACTATTGTGGAAATTTCAACTTGTTGAAAAATCTGCCTGTCTAAACCCTATGTAAACGTGACTTTGCATGTGCAACTTTTTTTCACAGAGAAATATTTTCCTTTGGAGAAAGTCCTTCACCTATACTCATATTTAATGTTCATGTTTCCTCCCAAGTTCGATCATGGAAAACCTTTTCATTCGGAGCAAACCTGCATGCGAAAGTACTGGTAAGAGTTTTAAAATACCCATAGACTAGCCACGGCCGTCCTTTGGGCTGGGGGGCCACACCCTCTCGCCTTTTGCACTTAAGAAGAGTGTCTGTCAGACGGAGCAAAGGTCACCCTGACAGACACTATTCATTTTCAGGTCAAGTACCCAGGAACTAGATATGCCCAATATGCTATTCCTGCAGGCTCCTGGGTGTCTTAGCTGAACTTTCCTGGGCTGAGGAGGTCGCAGCACCTGTGGGTGTGACCTCCTCAGGTCAGCAAAGGTTCTCGAGGCCCTCCCTCTCAACGATGAGGGGTAATGTCACTCATTAACTCTGACCTGGGTGCTTCACTTTTAATCCCTGAAGCGCCCAAGGCCGAGTGCCAATCAGTGACACTTCGTCACAGAGTGGGGTGTTGTCAGCAGTCCCACTGACCCAATCCCACTCTATGATGAGCTGCCTTCCTTGAGAGAAGGCATCAGTCACAACCCAGCTGGGACCTCCAAGGCTGAGCTACAGGTAAGTGTGTGTGGTGTTTTTGTTTTTTTAATTAATGTTTGGTGTGTGCCTGAATGTTTGAATATTTGTTAATGAGTGTTGTGAATGGGTGTGTGTGCAAGTGTCTGTGAATGAATGAGTGTGAGTGCGCATGTGCGTCCCATCCGTCCCCTTTCTCTTAAAATTACTGGCTGCCACTGCCACAAACATAGAGGTTTGTGAGTGTTCACCTACATCTTGTAGAAGGTGGCCCACTCCTACAAATCTAGCCCTATCTCAAATGTGCAAATGTGAAAATTCCACCCTACTGGTCAAAGTTCCGCATTCATAAGTATAGTTTTTGAATCTCAGATCCACTAACCCTAATATGGCCCAGGAGTCGCCAATGCCACATGGGTACCCACCACTCCCACCCCACAACCAATCATGTCAATGACAAGGGCTGATCCCCCATATTGTCAGCCCTTTCGAGTTGGCAGAGCCTCTGGAATTTGTTCAATCTGATGAATGGGGGGCTTGGTTAAAATCTTAAGTTGTACTGCCCCAAGCTTGAGTGCAGAAATGGCTATTCTTTCTCATTTTACAAGATGGAATCATGCAAGCACCTTAAGTTGTCTTAAGATTCCTACATAGAGGGGGGTATGTAAGAAGAATGGATTCGAGCTGCAGAAATTAGTATTCTTGTATTATGTTAAGTGTGTTTGTAAGGCGCACTGTCAGCTGCAAGGGTATTCTGGTATATCGTTGTGCACAAAGTTACAGTAACCACCGGTGCTTATGCCTTCAGTGATGTTGTTGTAATGTGGGAGGTGTAGACGAATGCTATTTCAAATACAGTCTGATATGAGTTATCAGCTGAATAGAGAAGGGTGCAGGTTGGTTGCTGCAGTCTCAATGCCAATGATCCTGAAGATGCTATTGTACAGGTAGTTCTAGGCAGATCCTCTGTTTTAGAGCAGACCCCAGTACATCTCTTTGGCTATCCTGGGAGAAGCCCTAGTTTTTTTTCAATCTGTGTTTTAGCAAAGCTCACTCCCTTCTACATTTGGACACTGCAGGCTGAGAGGTGGACTCTAAGTTAACTAGTCCCCAGGTGAATATTTGTTTACAATTAAAGAGCTGTACATATTACATATGTGTGTGCAAATGTTTTTACTGATCTTGCAGGAAAGCGTATTGAGATAGGTTTAGTCTCCATAGGCAAAGTGAAGGCATTATTGTCTAAAATGAGATTATCCCCATAATCGCTACGTACAAGGACTTCAATTTTAAGTTGTATTTGGAATATGTTCAGGTAGGTTTAGCCTCAGGTAGCTGAGACGAGCATGACACCTGACCTCCAACCTAAAATCATGGTTTGTAAAGCGCAACTACTCAATCATAAGCGTCTCTTTGCGCTGAGGGCTTTTGTCCTCTGAGCTTCAGTTGAAGAGCCAGGTCTTAAGGTCCTTCCAGAAATGAGGTAGTGATGGTGACTGCCTGAGGGGAAGGGTGTTCCAGCTCTTTGCCGCAAGGTAGGCAAAGGATCTTCCACCAGTTGTGGTCTTCTGAATGCGGGTTCAGTGGCCAGTGCTTGTTGAGCAGAGTGGAGAGGTCTGGTATGGGAGTAGAAGGTGATACGGTGGTTGAGGTAGGTGGGTCCAAGGTCATGGCGGGCCTTGTAAGTGTAGACAAGGAGCTTGAAGTTAATTATTTTCTCGATGGGAAACCAGTGGAGGATTTTCAGTATCAGCAATTTCTTTCTTTAGTGAATTAATTGCAGTCATAGCAACAGATTATATACATTCACTCTAGAGCTCAGCCACTTAGACAGAACAACTGCAATTTTCAAAGTCAGTTGGTAACTTCAGTCATTGGCAGTAGGTAAAATGGAAAGGCTTATTATTTTATGCAGTTCGCTGTAGAGCCTGTAGTTGTATACCCAAGTTTAACGTGATTACTTATTAACTGCTAAAAAGCTCATTACACACTGGACGCATCCTCAGCATTGCCTCTAGAATGCTAAAGATATACAGCATGGCATAACACTCTGGGCAGGAAAGTTTTTGGGTGTCACACCAGAGGACTTACCTTTGGGACCCCAGCCTGGGACTGTAGTGGAATCACTTTTACACCAGACAGAGGTATTTGTTTTGCAAATGGCAATCAGCGTGCACTGTGCGCTAACGTCATCACAACTGAAAGTGAAATTTTCTGGAATCGTTTGACTCCATCTGCTTTCAGTGCCAAGGATTTTTAGGCACAACTCTATTCATTTCCCTAGCACCGATCAGCCTGGGGATGTAGTAAAAAAAGGGATTCTTTTTCCTCTTACACCATTGCGTTTTGCAAGTTATTTCCTGCTTGGGCATGTGCACAAGGGCAATCCCAAGCAGAAATACACCTCCCTGGACCACTAAAGTATATGTTGACAGGGGAGCACCCCTCAAAAAATATCAAGGCACCCTCTACCATCCATGGCATTACCAGTCTTTCTGTACCAGGAGTATAATTTAAGGCAGTTTAGCCCAGGGCACTCCATGGTACCAGAAGCATCACTAGTCACTGGAGAAGAATAAACAAATGCAAATTTGCCAGATGGGGTGAGGTGCTTCCCATTCTGGCATGGGGCCAAAACAACCCAACCCTCACCACTGATGGGACTACTACTTTTCCTACCATCCTAGGGATGGCAAACTGAATGCTTTACTCCCAATGTGCCTACCTCCGGAAGGGAGGGTGTCTTTATTTTATGAAAATTGCAGGTTGTTTGTGAAATATAGAGTTTAGGAAAGGGAGGAAACCGACAGTGATGAAGTACATCACCATGATTTAGAAATTAAACTGACAGACACTTAAGTCAGCAGCTCATGTTGAATTGTCTGACAGTGGTGCATTTCGTTTTCTCACGCAACACACTATTGAATCACTGTAAGAAATTGGGCTACTGGCTGAGGTGAGGTGAAACACTTCTCAAGGAGCAACTACAATTCCTCTCAGGGTGAAGTCACAACCCAACCCTAAATTAACTTATACTAAATCCTTGGATAGCTTGAAACCAAGCAGTCAAGTTTAACAGAGAGACAATGTGTAAAGTATTTGTGCAACACTTCAAACAGTAACAAGAAAAACAAACACACCATAAAAAGGCCTACAAAAGAATAACAAAAATAAAGTAGTTCAATGTGTAATAAATAAAACAAGACTAAAAGGTCAACAATCTAATTAGTGCATCCGGAGAAATTAATTTTTTACATTTTTAGTGAAAATAGCGCCAAAAAGGAGAAAAGCACCAACTGTGGATACCTGGTCACACTAGACCAGGACAAAGTCACAAGTTCAGGTTGACTATGATCGAGCGCAGGCCGGCTACAGGGACCCAGTTACATCCGCCAGACAGAGTATCTTAAATCCTTGTTTGTTGAGCGTTGTGACAATCTTGCCTCAAAATGCACTGCATAGCTGAAGCGTTGCCTCAGTTCCAAGATGTGGTGAGACTGTAGTACAAGGTCCTGATGCACTGAAGATCCCTTTGACAAAGGTTTGTAATGCAAAGTCTAAGTCTGTGATGTGTTGCACTTTCAGGGCAATGCTTAATTTTCGAGGAGCTGCAATGCTATGATTAGGAGTCCGGCATTATTGTCGAGGATGTTGTTGATGAAGGATGAGAGTGCCTGCGCCAAAGATGTGTTGTGCATCTGTGGCTCTGATGCTGTAGCAACTGTGACGTGATGCAAGTCTTTTGGCAGTCCCAATCCACGCAGCAGCAGTGATGCTTCAGTTCTTCTCGGAGAGGAGATGAGTCACTTTTGCTGCATCCATAGAGGCTGGTAGAACACCTTAACGCCGATTCCAATGGCCCAGGACTGGGGTGGTATCACTATGCAGGGTTGACTCACAGATGGCAGAGTTCAGGAGCAGAAGCAAGGTTGTTGGAGCTTTTTGTCCCTGAGGCTCAAGTCAGGAGGCCAGTCAACTAGCCTTTGGAGTCACTCTGGAGTTCAAGTCATGCAACTCCCTTCTTTCTCACCCAGGCAAAATGGCAGCAGGCAGCAAGTCAGCACAACATGGCAGTAGCCCAGCAGGGTTGTCGTCTGGTAGAGTGGCAGTCCTTCAGCAGCTCAGCAGTCCTTCTTTCTGGCAGAGTATGCATAGGCCTAGAAGTGAAAAGAAGTGGTGGTGTCTAAGTCCAGTATTCATACTCAGTTCTGCCTTTGAAGTGGGGAAGAAGCTTCTAGAGGTTTCCCTTGGACGTCCTGAGGCATCCTGCCTCCCTGGCTCCAGACTAACTACAAGAGGTATGTAGCCTTTTGAGTGGAGGTAGGACACTATCTATTCAAGTTTATGTGAGGCTGTGCCATCATGCACAGATGACCCATCCAGGCACAACTAAGCACCCTATTGTGTATAGCTGTCTAGGAGGAATACACAAAGCTCAACTGAAAGATACACCTAGTTATGTGACTCAGGAACAGACAATAAATGTCTAAGGCAGAAAAATGCCAGCTTTCTAAAGGTTGCATTTTTAAAATTGTAATTGAAAATCCAACTTCACCATAAGTTAGGATTTTAAATGCCAATTCCAGAGACACCAAAACTGAGCTAGTTACCTGTTCCTGTTTGGGAATTACAGATTTAATAAGGTAACTCCAACGTTATCCTATGAAAGAGGTAGGCCTTGCACTAGTGAAAAACAAATTTAAGAGCTGTCCATTACCAGGGCATATAAAATTGAAAAGTACATGTCCAACTTCTCAATACACTGCACCCCTTCCTCTTGGATGTCGAGGGCCCACCCTAGTGGTAACCTATATGTACTAAAAAAGGAAGACTCAGGCCTGACAAAAGGTTTATTTGGCCAGGTCAAAATGGCAGTTAAACTGCACACACAGACTGTGATGGCAGGGCAGAGACATGTTTGAAGGGCTACTTAAGTGCGTGGCACAATCAGTGCTGCAGATCCACTAGTAGCATTTGCTTTACTGGACCTAGGCACATTTAGTGCCACTTTACTGAAGACTTACAAGTAAATTAAATATGCCAATTGCGGATAAGCCAATGTTACCATCTTTTTAAGGACTGAGCACATGTGCTCTACCACTTGTTAGAAGTGGTAAAGTGCACAAAGTCCTAAGGCCAGCAAAAATGAGATCAACAAAAATGGAGGATCAAGGCAAAAAGCTTGGGGGAAGACCACCATAAGGCTGACAGATCTATCAATCACGGTGTGGTCATCCATCACCAAATTATTTCTGTGGCCCATGCGTCGTAATTTTTGGAAACTGAATCAGCACATAGCATCACTCCTGAAACAGATGCCAAGCAGAAGGTGGCAGATGATGCTATTTCAGAGGAAGGCGAGGAGATTTTAATATGCACAGAGCAGCACCTGCTATCAGACACTAACAATGAAGCAGAACTTGAGACAAATAGAGAATCTTCCAGAAAGGAACACAATTAGTTATGAGAAGTGACCTCATTAAATAAGTACTTAGTGGTTGGTTGTTTACCAAGGGTGTTACCCATATTCATAATATGTGCCTACAAAGACGCACACCAGGAATTGATTTTAGAAGGGGTATCCAGAAGCAAAGGATGCTAATTTGAATGAATGCATACAGTAACAAGAACTGTGAATATTGATAGGAAGCAAATAATAGAAGAAATAGAGCTTTTATTGGATGGGTTGTCCAAGGAGGAGGATCAAACAACTATCCAACATTTCACAGATCAAATGCAGACTTGTCTTGACAAATATCAATGAGAAATTTAAAAAATGAGTGCAGATTTTTTATAAGAGATAAGCAAGATTATGCTCAAGGGAGAATATTTACTTTTGTTAAGAAAATTGACACCAAGAATAGGACCAACAAAAGCAAATAAGCAACATATATTAGAAGCTATTTCAACTACTGTGTCAGAACAAAGTGCTAGTACCGCTGATCTGGATTCCATTGACTCCATAGATAATATTGAGGGAGGTATTTATCCCAATATTTTTTAGACAATTGATGCAGACAACCAGGGGAAAAGAAGAGTAATAAAATATGACAGAAGAGGCTTAAGAAAAGGCAAAGACATTGGAAAAAGAGACGGAAACCAACAGAAGAGGCAGAATAGGGTAAAGGTGAAATTGTGGTAACATTCAACCATGATTAATTTGTCTTTGTGAACTCTATCAGATGAAGAGACTAAAATATAGAGACTAGGATTTTTGTACTGTTGATGATATTGAGCATCTTTATAATAATTATGAACTGGAAAAGGGATGTCGAAGTAGACACACAATTGAATACACACAATCATATGTGTTGATAGAGTTAGGTATAAAAGTAAACATCAGGAGCTGTTTCATGATGGGCCAAGTGCTTGTGTCAGGTGTCTAAAGTTCAAACATCAAACACAGTTTGTTTCTGAGTTAATTAAGGAACTTTAAAAAGCGCATTTTGGAAACAGTGAACAGAGATTGCCTGTCTCTCTATCTGCAACTTGTCCTGTCTAAAATTAATGAATTAACTCAGAGAAATTCTGAGGTATATGTTTGGACTTGAAACACCTCACAGGTAAAAATAGGTGCTTTGGCCATCATGATTCGGCCCTATTAATGGATGTTTAAGGCCTAAATCTGCATTTGTTCATAATAAGCCATGAGATGCGACAATGTTTCTGTCAGCTTTAACATACGGAAGCTATGGGTACCATATATCAAAATGTTTACTCTACAGCGTGAATTTATAGCAATAAATACGACATTAGCTGAAGATACTAGAATTGTAATTAAACCTTCCAATAAGTGAATTAATGTTGTGATTATGGGTACTCTCAGGTATGATGGGGAGCCGGAATGCTCACAGAATAACGTTGAGTATTACTAACAGGTCAGTGGACTGTGAGTTTATCTTGCAACATTATGCCAATTTGAAAGAATGAAGGAACATGGGTTTGATTGAATATGAGGAATATTTGTTTTTGAAAAAAGATCTTCCAACACTCTTCATTATTCTTTTTTTTTGCCACAGTACAAACAAATCTATGCATGTCACCAGAGAAATCTATTGTGGCATCGAGTGGGAGCTTACTTAAGGCTACAACTCAGCAAAACAATCACGTTTTGGTCTCATATGTTGGGAACATCATGTCATTTGTGAGGGATACAATGGATTTTTTTTGTCAATCCGATGGCAGCGTGACTATAGGATTCCAGCTACTGAGGTGAGATCTTTATACACCAGCGGTATGCTTGAATATGGAATCAATGCTTGCAGACAACTTTTTCAGTCCCATTCAGAACTCCTTGACAAATCAGATTTGTTGTTGAAGTTGAGATTGTGTGTCTGTAATAATATTTTTCTTTTTCAGGATGTCTTTTCTAAACAACTGAGAAGAACTGAAGTGGGAACATGTTTAACCATATGTGATGCTAATCTATATATTGGGTGTTGGGAGAAACACTTGGTAAGGTCCAGTGAACTGTCGGATTATACCAGCAATAATGTCTTGCGGCTGCTGCAAATTAACAGTTTAATTCAGATCTGGAAAAGTAATAAAAACTCAGCTAAAGAATTCTTGCACAGGCGTAATATAAATTATTTGAATTTAAGCTTACAGTTCACAATTAGAATTGATGAGGTTGTTTTTTGGGATTTGAAAGTCAGCGTACCTGGTGGGTATCTTGAGACACGATTATATTGTAAACCAACTCCTGGGAATAGTCTGACACATGCCAGTAGCAGCCACCTACCAAGCCACAAGAGTATCCCACACTGTGAACTCGTACTTGCACGGTTAAATTATAGCACAGTATTTTCTGAGTCAGTGCTTTTGGAAATTGCAGGCTAAGAACAAACAGGAATTTCTGATACCCATAAACACAATACAGACTGGTGAAAAGGTGAGGACGATTATAGGATATTTAAAAAGATTTTTCAAAACAATTGCATTATATGACGTACAGAAGGTGTGTTATGTGATAAACTTGATTCCTTCACTTTGATTGCATTTAGATGATCTAGGTAATTGTAAGAGTTTTGATGAAGAGTCATATAAAGAAGAACAGTTCACAGGCAACTGAGGTATCTGAAAAGGTTTTTGATGATGTGTTAACATCATGCAAAAACAACAATGATGTGACCACATACTCGATTTGTGGCACAAAAGAATATAGGAGATTGCTAATTTAATCATACGTGCTACCTCATGTGTAATTTATGTACCAAAATGTCGCTGTCAGAAGTGGTTTGCAGTGAGTAGCATATTCCCTGTTAAGAAACATATTTCTGAGTATGGAACAGCGATTAAAAGCAATGGGCTTGGTTCACAAAGATAACGTACACCTTTGGTTAATATACACTTCTAAGTTTACTATTTTTGGCTATTCAAAAAATCTGACTGCACATTTACTCTAAAAGTGTTACCTACATATTTTAACCAAATTGAAGGGCCTGGGGCAAATGTATTTTGTAGTACATTTGTAGTACTAGGTACTACACATGTATTTTAAAAATGCTATTCACAAACTGCATACTGTTGTACATTTCAATATTGTTTAACTATGCCAGGATTAATTGTCTGCCCTCAACAAAGACTCTATATTCATATCAACATGTGTTGGCTCATTTTTATATGTGACAGTAAAGGATAACTGCAGTGACAGCATACCACTGTTCCAATGTTCTCAGCCCAGAGTTATATCACTAGTTTGTCACTCACTTCAGCTGCTGTCTGGAAAGTTTCAGGATGATTCGTGAAGCGGAGGCCGAGAAAAAAGGGGGGTGGGGGGCTGTGTTTTCCCCAAGCCATTTTCAATAGACATTTTAGAGTTGTCTACAGCCCAAACCGCTGGACAGAATTATAACAAACCATCTTGAGACCAATATACATGATCACACCTTCTATATGATCTACACACCTGAAAACGAGAACTAAAGCTTAAATGCACTTCAAGGAAGAGATATATATATCAGGCTCTTGCAGCCATTACATGACTCACATGGAACCCATTGAAATGTAGTGAATGGCAGGTTTGAAGATCACAAAAAACAAAAAGGAGAATGTGTAAAGGGTGATTACAGATTTTAGTTACAATATAAACCATTATAAATGGTAACATCCTAAGTGTAGGGGTTGTGGTGTGTTCTAATGCAACTTTATGCTGTGAAAACAGCTTCTGCTGGGATTTCATGAATCAAATCATGTCTGAGAGAAAACTGTTTTCCAATGATTTATGGAAGGTGCTCCAGAAGCTAACATGAGAGCATATTTTCTGTAAATTCACCTATCTTTCTCTGACGTATGGGAATGAAGTCTAACATTCTCAGTAAAACATGTACTTCCAACAGAATCAGCCTATCTGTTGATTCCCTTGTGTTCTACTGCAGCCTTCCAGAGTTTTCTAAAGAAAAAGTAGTATGCAACAGTCTTACATATGACAAAAGTGTGACACACCTGAAGCCGTCTTGATTGAATCAAACTGATAAAACCTAACCCCTTGCATGTCTTGGACAAATAGGCTCCGACCGAGGAGGAGCCCAGCTCAACCTGCACCCAGGCAACGGGGGGAGCCACCCATACCCCACTGGAATCCCCTTCCAGTCCTGACCCCACCCTGGCAATCTGATGACGTCAGCATGCTCACAGCGCGCCAACATCATCAAATGCAGCCTGGGATGCGCTGGAAGCCATTTGCTTCCAGCGTGTCGATGGGAGAGGACCCAAATCAGGTGAGTCCTTCTCCTGGGTGGTTTTTTGGGGGGGAAACAGACACAGGGGAAAGGAAAGAGTTTTTCCTTTCCCTTTGTGCCTGTTTTGAGTGTCGAGGCCCGCGATCGTGGAGCAGGAATCCACCCACTACACACCAGGGATTATTTTGTGTGCATTTTGGGGAGTGACCCCTTAGGCAAATCTATCTGTGTTTTGGCCCCCTCTAAGTGCTGGTTGTTGTTGGCAATCAATTGATTGTTATAAAGGATCATGGCTAGCTGCAGAGTGAACGCTCAGAAGGTTGTTGGCATGCTTTTTGAGTCGTCTTCTGATCATGATTATGAGACTGACTCTGCATCTGAGGCAGAGAAGGAAGTAAGAGATATTAGCAGTGAGTATTCTGTCCGAGAGGAATCTCCTGATGAAGAAGCCACTCTCAGTGCAGATGAATGGTCTGTTTTAGAGGAGGACATTGATGTGCCAATAGTGCAGCAGCCTGGGACTGAAAGGTTTCCCATTTTCAGACCTGACACCTGGATTGCCCCAAACATGGAGCAGCCAGAGTTGCCTGCCTTTACTGGTCTCCCAGGGTGTAGAGTGAATACAGATAATGTTTTGCTGGGTCAATTTCTTTCAGTTGTTTATGGATGATGTATTTTTGGAAGAGATTGTTGAGCAGACTCATTTGTATGCAGAGCAGTATTTGAGGGACAACGCTGCCAAACTTAGGCCTCAGTCTAAAGTTACCCAGTAGATTCCCACAAATCTGGAAGAGTTTAAAAAGTTCCTGGGTTTGACTTTTTTGATGGGGTTGATAACGAAGCCGGCGCTGGGTTCTTATTGGTCTACTAGTCCCTTGATGGCAACAGCTATATTTCCTGCAACCATGAGTCGTAATCGGTATTTGCTTCTTCTTCGGATGCTGCATTTTGTTGACAATGCTTTAGCCTTGCCACAAGATCACCCTGATTGTGACTGTCTTTGTAACATTAGGCCTGCCCTTGATCATTTTGTAGATTAGTTTTCAAAGGTGTATGTTCCAGGGAAAGAAATATCTGTAGATGAGTCTTTGGTCCTGTTCAAGGAGGGGTTTGGTTTTTAAGCAGTACATTCCTAGCAAGAGGGCATAGTATGGAATTAAGATGTATATGCTGTCTGAAAGTAGTACAGGATATGATATATAATATCTGGGTCTGCACTGGTAGGGATTCCAGTATTGACCCACGCTGGTTGTCCGCCCCTTTTTGGAGTTAGTGAGAAAATGTTGTGGGAACTTGGTAGATGACTGTTTAACAAAGGTCACCATTTATACGTAGATAACGTCTACACTGGAGGGCAGTTGTTCAAGGAATTGTTTAGAGAGGACACTGTTGCTTGTGGCACAAAGCGTTCTAACCGGAAAGGCTATCCAAGGGAGCTTGTCTGAAAAAACTTGAGAGGGGACAGTGCAGTGCCATGCAGAATGATGAGCTGAAATTTGCAGACAGAAGGGATGTCTACATGATGAGAGTACTTCACCTGTGGCTGATTGGGGTCAAGTTGCTGAAGTGCGCACACCTGTGTGCATTTTAGACTACAATAAGCACATGGGAGGTGTTGATGGAGTAGACCAGAGGTTGGAACCTTACACTGCTATTCGTAAGTCTTACATTTGGTATAAAAAGTTGGATATCCATTTGTTTCATTTAGCAACTTTTAATGCTTTATTGTGTTCAAGGATTGTCTCCCTGAGTCAATGATAAAATGTGTTAAATTTCAGGGGTCGGTGATAGAGAGCCTAATTGTGGTGGAACAGGCAATAGCTCCTAGAGTAGAAGTGGTGGAGGATGTGGCTAGATTGAAAGATCACCACTTTCCTGATCACATTCCTCCCACTCCCAAAACAGACTTTTCCACTAAGAAATGTAGAGTCTGTGCCCGAAGAGGTATCCGGAGGGAGACTCTGAACTACTGCCCTGATTGTTCTTCTAAGCATTGGCTGTGTGTGGTCGGCTGTTTTAGAAGTTCCCACACCCAAAATAATTAATGGGAACCGCTCGGAGTGTAAACTGCCTGTTCTGTATTGTTTTATATTTTTGTTCAGTTTCACAGTTGGCATTACTGTCATGCCTTTAGTTAGAGCTTTTGAGTTTGTAGTTTTGTACTGATTTGTAATCAGTTAGTCGTCTCTTTTTTGTTTAAAAAAGTGATGTGAGTGGAGTGGCGCTTGGCTGGCAATGTAAATAGTGACTTGCTGTTGACCATTGCAACACACTGTCAGCCAAATGTCAGTACACACACTCTCATCAGAAGGTGTGATTGCTGTATAAGGAATGTGGGCGTATGAATGTGATGGGCCATTGAATGTGCGCTGTCTGCTGATGTGAGTGTTGAAAAGTGGTGGGCCCGTGGCTGGCAGCGTGAATGGTCTTGTGCGTGCCATGTATGAAAGGTGTGTGAATGGACTGTAAAGTGGTTGGTGCCTTGACACGGCTTTACAGCTCACAAGTTGAATTCCCCTAGGTGTCTAGTTTTCACAAGTGTATAGGTTTGTTAGATTTCCCAAGGTGCCAGCTGAGCCAGAGGCCAAAATCCACAGCTAGGCACTTTGCAAAAAACAGGTCAGTTTTCATTCGGAAAATGTGATGTGTCCATGTTGTGTTTTCGGGCATTTCCTGTCGTGGGTACTAGGCCTACCCACAAAAGTGAAGTACCATTTTTATTGAGAGACTTAGGGGAATGCTGGGTGGAAGGAAATTTGAGGCTCCTCTCAGACTCCAGAACTTTCTATCAACGAAATGTGAGAAAATAGTGTTTTTTTTGCCAGATTTTGAGGTTTCCAAAGGATTCTGGATAATAGAACCCCACAAATCACCTCATTCTGGATTCCCCTAGGTGTCTACTTTCCATAAATGTATAGGTTTGCTAGGTTTCCCTAGGTGCCAGCTGAGCTAGAACCCAAATTCCACAGTTAGGCACTTTCCAAAAAAACTGCCCAGTTTTTCTTAGGAAAATGTGATGTGTCCACGTTGTGTTTTGGGGCATTTCCTGTCGCGAGCACAAGGCCTACCCACACAAGTGAGGTACCATTTTTATCGGGAGACTCGAGGGAATGCTGGGTGAAATTTGTGGCTCCTCTCAGATTCCAGAACTTTCTATCACCAAAATGTGAGGAAAAAGTGTGTTTTCTTGACACATTTTGAGGTTTGGAAATGATTCCAGGTAATAGAACCTGGTGAGAGACCCACAAGTCACCCCATTATGGATTCTCCTAGGTGTCTAATTTAAATAAATGTATAGGTTTGCTAGATTTCCCTAGGTGCCAGCTGAGTTAGAGGCCAAAATCCACAGCTAGGCACTATGCAAAAAACAGGTCAGTTTTCTTTGAGAAAATGTGATGTGACCAAGTTTTGTTTTGGGGCATTTCCTGGCACGGGCACTAGGCCTACCCACATAAGTGAGGTACAATTTTTATTAGAAGATGTGGTGGAATGCTGGGTAGAAGGAAATTTGTGGCTTCTCTCAGATTCCAAATCTTTCCATCACCAACTTTTGAGGAAAAAGTGTTGTTTGCCAGATTTTGAGGTTTGCAAAGGATTCTGGGTAACAGAAACTGGTGAGAGACCCACAAGTCACCCCATCCTGGATTCCCCAAAATGTCTAGTCTTCAGAAATCCACAGGTTTTGTAGGTTTCCCTAGGTACCGGCTGCGCTAGAGGCCAAAATCCACAGCTAGACTCTTTCCAAAAAACACCTCAGATTTCAATATAAAAATGTGAAATGTCCATGTCGCGTTTCCTGTCGCGGGCATTAGGCCTACCCACACAAGTGAGGTACCATTTTTATTGGGAGACTTGGGGGCACACAGGATAGCACAACAAGTGTTATTGCCCCTTGTCGTTTTCTACATTTTTTCCATCCAAATGTGAGATAGTGTGTAAAAAAGACATCTATTTGAGAAATGCCCTGCAAGTCGCATGCTAGTATGGGGACCCCAGAACTCAGAGATGTGCAAATAACCACTGCTACTCAACACCTCATCTTGTCACCATTTTGGAAATACAAAGGTTTCCTTGATACCTATTTTTCACTTGTTATATTTCACCAAATGAATTGCTGTATACCTGGTATACAATGAAAGCCCATTGCAAGGTGCAGCCTCTTTATTGGTTCTGGGTAACTAGGGTTCTTGATGAACCTACAAGCCCTATATATCCCCACAACCAGAAGAGTCCAGCTGATGTAACAGTATATTGCTTTAAATAATCTGCTGGACAAAGTTCTAGAAGAAAAATGGATAGAAATGGCTGTTTTTTAACTCATTTTCATTTTTTTTTTATTTTAGCTGTTACTTTCTAGTAGGAAAATCTTGAAGGATCTACACAAATGACCCCTTGCTGAATTCAGGAATTGTATCTACTTTTCAGAAATGTTTACTTTCCAGGATCCAGCATTGGTTTCACACCCATTTCTGTCACTAACTGGAAGGAGTCTAAAAACAAACAAAAAAATAGTAAAGTGCGTTATGTCCCAGTAAAGTGCTAACATTGTGTTGAAAAAAGGGGTTTTCTGATTCAAATCTTCCAGTTCCTGAAAACTGTGAAGATGATTATTTTAGCACCACAAACCGTTTGTTGATGCCATTTTCAGGGAAAAATCCACAAGCTTTCTTCTGCAGCCCTTTTTTCAATTTTTTTTTAAAACAAACAAAATATTCGCTGTATTTTTGCTAATTACTTGGGCCCCTCCAGGGGAACCCGCAAACTTTTGATACCTCTAGAATCCCTGGGATGTTTGAAAAAAGGATGCAAATTTGTCGTGGGTAGCTTATGTAGACAAAAGTTATGATGGCGTAAGCGCGAACGGCTCCAAATAGCCAAAAAAAGGCCAGGCACCTGAGGGGGAAAAGGCCTGGTAGAGAAGGGGTTAAAACATTTAATTTCAAAAGGAGCAAAATGAGGGGGTTCATTTTGTCATAGAAATTATGGTTAGTGCTGTAAAAAGAAAAAGCAGGATACGTTTTAAGTGAGTTCTCAAATATCTTCCTCTGCTATTTCATTAAAATATTCTGACATTCAGACTGAAACATGCACTTTCAACACATGTAGAAGACTGCCGATTAACTCCCTGGTGATAAGCAGCTTTGCTACAGTGTTCTAATGAGCAACTAGAGTGCTAATATTCTGAATTCACACCAAAAGTATGGCACATCTGAACACCATCTTGACGGAATCGAAGAGGAAAACTGAAAGCATTTTCTAATGAGAATACTACCGTAAAAAAAGAAATTAGGGAGCTTCATAACACATGAGTCTCCCAAAATGGCCACCAGAGAAAAAAGAGCCCAAATGTAGCACAAACATCATTAAAATGTGCCCAAATATAGTCCAATGACAGAAGTGTGCAAAACACATATTTATTTATTATTTTGTAATTTTATATGGCGCAGACTTGACCCAAAGTTATTGGAGTGCTTTACAAGAGGATCAGTTACATTACACAAGAACACATTCATTTCGGTTTTAGGCGTGGGGAGGTGAAGTGATTTGCCCAGCATAACAGGATGTTGGGCTGAGGCTGAAACTTGAACCTGGTTCCCCAGTTGCAAAGTCTGCAGCTCTGGCCCTAACACCACATCCCCTAAGTGTAACAAATAATCAAGTGATCAACTGTATAGAAAACATAAAGATAGCAAATAATTCAAAAGTGCTTTGTCACTATTTGAGAACTCAGAAAATATGTCCTCATTTTAGATTTTTAGAGCTCTAACCATAATTTCTATTGGAATACCCTCTCATTTTTATAATTTCTAAAGAAAATGCTTTAGGTATTATACTTTTGATTACATCAAGATGACTTCAGGCGCGCCACACTTTTGTAATAAATATAGAATGTTAGCAATCTAGTTGTCCATTAACATACTGTGAGAAGGTAGAGTTTAGGGGCACAGACTCAGATAATTGAGGGCAGGGTGGAGGGTGCAGAGGCAACAAGTTTACCACACTGGGCAGGCAGGAGCGGCAGTGGAAGCACTATGGACCATGGGGATCAGGGAAAGGAGGGCAGGGGCAACAAACCAACCATGCAGGACAGGCAAGAAGGCCTGTGGCAATATAACAGACTGCTGAGGGTAGAACGAAGAGTCAGTGGCAGTACAACTATACATGCCAACAGACCTGATTCACGTAGGAGACTCCCAATGTTTTTTTTAGGGCCCAAAATGGCTTTATTTTATATGTCTCTTTCCTAAAATCTCCTCTTTTTCAAATCTAAGTCAATGGTAAAAAACAATTTCCCAGGTTGTTTTTTTAAACTCTCCCTCTCACCAGGTTCAAAATGGTGGCAAGTATGGTACATTGGATCACAGAGGGTGAGAGGAAATGGGTAGGGACATGAACTCGGGTGACAGAGGGCACAAGGCAGATGGGCAGGGGGCCAAACTTACCATACAGGGAAGGCATCAGGGATTGCAGCAACACAATATACATAACAGGGCAAGCGTGTGGCAGTGCAGCACAATGGGCCATGGAAAGCAATAGGGAGGGGACAGGGCCATGCACATGGACAACAGAGAGCAGAGGGGAAAGAGGCAAGCCAGCAAGCTGATCATACAGGACTTACAGGAGGTACAGTTGCAGCATATCGGACCATGAAGGGCATGAACGATGGGGCAGGCGCATGACAACGGACCAGACAATCAGGAGGGAGGGGATAGGGTCCTGCACATGGACACAGAGGGCAGGGTGCAAGGTGCAGGAGCAGTAAGCTGACTATGGAGGGAGCTGGAATGGGCACTGGAAGCACAACACACCATGGAGAGCAACAGTGAGACAGTAATGGCATACACACAGACAATGGAAAGAAGGTGGGAGGGGGTCAAGGGCAGCATGCTGACAATACAGGGCAGGTGTGAGGGGCTTCTGGAAGCACAAAATACCATGCATGGCAAGAGGGAGGGTTAGTTGCAGCACAAAGGCTTTGGTGGGAAGAGGGAGGGCAGAAGGGAAGGGTAGGGGCTGGACACGGACAAGAAAGGGCAGGGGAATGGGCTTCACAATAGACCACGCAGGGTGGGCAGGAGGAGCAGTTGCAGCACAACAGAGCAAGGAGGACAGAAGGGAGTGGCAACACAATGGACCATGGATGACAGAAGGAAAAGGGCTAGGGGCATGGAACCCGTACAGGCAGGGTGGAGGTGGCAAGGACAGGAGAACATTCACAGTAGATAGAAAGGCCAGTGGCAGATCCATGGAACATGGATGGCAAAAAGAAAGGATCAGAGGCATGCACACAGATATCGGAGGGCAGTGGGAAGGAGGGTAGGGGCAACATGCTGAGCACAGAGGCTAAGCAGGAGGGCAATCATGGGGCATAGAATTGGGCACTGGAGAGCAGGAGGAGTGGGCAGTGCTATCAGGCTAAATGGAGGGCGGTGGCAGCACATCGGACCATGCAGGGCGAGAGGGAGTGGGATGGTGGGTGAACTCGGACAACAGAAGGTAGGGCGGAGGTGGATGGGGCAGCAAGCTAACTCTTCAGGACAGGCAGGAAGGACAGTGGCAGACAATACCCACACAGGGCTGTATTGAGGGAGCAGGCGCATGGATTTGGACAATGGATGGCAAGGAGAGAGGGCGCAGGAGAAGCAAGCTTGGGTGGGGGCAGTACACTGCAAGGCCCCGCCACCAACACCCCCCACCATACATTGCAATGAGCATCCTACTTAATCTTTAAAAAAAACTTGAAATTCATTAAAAAAGCTATTGTTACAGGGACATTATAGTTAGGAAATAGAATTTTAAAAAAGTACAAATTCACAAAAAAAACCACAAAGGTTACTTATAGTTAGGTTCAGATTTTAAATGCACAAAACTATACTGTGATCTGTTTTGTCTGAGCCTCCAAATATATAACAGAAAATATCATACTGCAAGCTCAATAGGTTGTCTGACATCATTTCTCAGGATCGTGATTACTAATGTGTAATCCCTAATTCCCATGTTGCGACACACTGGAGACTCCATTACCATCTGTATCCAAGATATGTTGAATGAAACAAATTACAGCATGCAATGTTCAGTAACCTTGGTACAGAAAGGACAAAACCAGATTCCTTGGGAACATGCTACCATTTTGCCATAACAGAGCAAAGTGGCAAGATACTTAGCCGAAATTTCATGTAAAGTGTCTTGGCTTGGGGGGGTGTTCCATCTTGTCCAAGAAGACTTCCATAGTAAATTCATCTTTAAACTCAAGAAAGGAGGCTGTAAGGATGCCTATCCTAGATTGCCCTAGACAGGATTCAAGTGTGTGCTGCCAGCATAAACATTATTGCTGTATGTTGGATATACCAGTGGCTTACAGGAGAGTGGTCCATAGATGCCCTATGGGAGCTAAAATGGAAAATGATGTACATTTTCTTCCCCCTTACCTTTTTCCCCTGGTGGAATCTTGACAAATATAAATATATTTATTTGGCAAGATCCACCTGGGGAAAAATGTATGGGGGGTTGAAAATGTACATAATTTCAGATTTTAGCTCCCATATGATATATTACGAAAGATCGAGCTAAAAACTGAATGGATTTACCAACCTCGGCATGAATGTAGAACTTTACTCAGAAAGTGTGCTTTTTTATTTGCTGTGAATCCGTTCAGTAGTTATTGAGGTATTCACATTGAAAAAAGTTCTGAGTGGGATTTAATGGGTTAACTCTTTTTAACATGTTGTCAGTTAAAAAAAACTGTTAGCTAATAGGTTGTGCAATGTGTAATGCATTTGCACCAAATTTGGCAGAATCTACAAGGATTGGTTTCTGTTGGAATGGCAAATTCTCTTCATATAAGTAAAGGAAAGTATAGGTGATGGGATGACAGTTAATAACATTTTTATGTACTTATCACTTTGGTGCTATTTGATCAATCTGTGTCAAGTGTGGCAAGTAGTTAGTAAGTGATGCCCAGTGCAGATATATCAGGTTTAAAAAAAATCCAATGTGAGGTAAAACGAAAGAGGGGGGTAAAAAATATTTTTGATTTCCTAATAACATTTGCAACATTATGGACGGAATTTAGTATGCTTAACTTTCTTTATTAAGTTCATGCTGATCAATCAATCAATCAGTGATTTGTTAAGCGTGCTTCTCACCTGGCAGGGTCTCAAGGCGCTGGGGGGTGGGGTGCTACTGTTTGAAGAGCCAGGTCTTGAGGTGCTTCCTGAAGGTCAGGAGGTCCTCGGTCAGACGTGGGTTGATGGGGAGGGAGTTCCAGGTTTTGGTGGCAAGGTGGGAGAAGGATCTACTGCCAGATGTGGTGCGGTAAATGCGGGGAACGGTAGCAAGGGCGAGGTTGGTGGAGTGGAGTTGGCGTGTAGGGATGTGGAAGTTGAGACGCTCGTTGAGGTAGGCCGGTCCAGTGTCTTGGAGAGCTTTGTGAGCGTGGATCAGGAGCTTGAAGACAATCCTTTTGTTGACGGGGAGCCAGTGGAGATCTATGAGGTGGGCTGAGATGTGTTCATGGCGAGGGAGGTTGAGGATGAGTCATGCAGAGGCGTTCTGTATGCACTGGAGTTTCTTCTGGAGCTTGGCTGTTATTCCCTCATAGAAGGCGTTGCTATAGTCCAGTCTATTGCTGACGAGGGCGTGTGCGACCGTTCTTCTGGTTTCCAAAGGGATCCATCTTAAGGTCTTGCGGAGCGTGCGCAGGGTGTTATTGCATGAGGATGTGATGGCGTTGACCTGCTGGGTCATGGAGAGAGAAGAGTCCAGTATGAAGCCGAGGTTGTGTGCGTGGGTGGTGGGCTGTGGAGCCGACCACCAGGGTGGCAGGCCACCAGGAGTCATCCCATGCTGATCTGTTGGGGCCGAAGATGATGATCTCAGTTTTCTCCGAGTTTAGCTTGAGGCGGCTTTCCTTCATCCAGTTGGCGATGGCGTGGAGTCCAGTGTGGAGGTTGATCTTAGCGTTTGCGGGGTCCTTTGTGAGGGAGAGGATGAGCTGAGTGTCATCTGCGTAGGAGACGATGTTGAGGCCATGGGATCTGACGATGTTGGCGAGCGGAGCCATGTAGACATTGAAGAGGGTGGGACTGAGTGTGGCTCCCTGGGGAACTCCACATATGGTCTTGGTGGCCTTGGACAGGAACGGGGGAAGGTGGAGTCTCTGGGTTCTTCCAGAGAGGAAGGAGGTGAGCCAGTCCAAGGCTCTGTTGTGAATTCCCACGCCGGAGAGGCGTGTGAAAGGGTGTGGTGACAGACGGTGTCGAAGGCTGCAGAAAGGTCAAGGAGGATGAGGGCGATGGTTTCTCCTCTGCCGAGTCTGCTCCTGATGTCATTGGTGCAGGCGATAAGGGCGGTCTCGGTGCTGTGGTTCTTGTGGAAACCCGAGTGGGAGACGTCGAGAAGGCTGTCATCCTCCAGGAAGCGGGATACCTGGTTGTTGACTATCTTCTCGATAACCTTTGCGGGGTATGGGAGAAGGGAGATGGGTCGGTAGTTTTTGAGGTCTTCTGGGTCGGCATTGGATTTTTTGAGCAGGGTGTTGACTTTGGCGTGTTTCCAGCTCTCTGGGAAGATGCCGGTTTCAAAAGAGATGTTGATGATGGTGCGGAGCTGGGGAGTGATGATTTGGCTGCCTTATTGAAGATGTGGTGAGGGCCTGGGTCAGCAGGAGAGCTGGAGTGGTTGGTGCGCATGGTCTTGGTGGTTTCCTCGTCGTCGGTGGGGGTCCAGGCGTTCAGGACATTGGTGTGGCAGGGTGCGCTGGGGTCGACCTTGGCTGTGGTGGAGGTGGAGGGGTCGTGGTGTGAAGCTTCCATGACTGTCAATGATCTTGCTGTGAAAGAAAGTGGTGAGGGAGTCGCAGAGGTCTTGTGAGTGGGGTGGGTCGGCGGAGCAGGCCTTGGGGTTGGTGAGTTCCTTGATGATGCTGAAGAGCTCCTTGCTATTAAGATCTTTTGGTAGCTTGGATGAGCTGGTGATGTTTGCGTGTGTCTGATTTGAGGGAGGCGTGGTTGTTTTCTGAATGTTCTTGTCGCCAGATCTTCTCGGCTTTTCGGCATTTGCATGCCTGAAGGTCTGAGGTGATCCAGGGAGCTTTCTTGTTGGTGTGGTTGTTGGTGGTTTTCTTGAGTGGAGCGTGGGTGTTGGCACAGTCGTCGAGCCATAATTTGAGGTTGAGGGCGGCGGTGCTGGATTCGTTGGTTTTGGGTGGTAGGGCATGGGCGAGGTTAGAGATCAATTGGTCCTTGGAAATCTTGTTCCACTTGCGGTGAGGGATCCGATGCTGTTGGTGATGGGTGGTGGGTTTATGGAAGGAAAAATGAACCCAACGGTGGTCGGTCCAATGGAGTTTGGTGGTTTGAGTGAAGTTGACGTGGTTGCTGGAGGAGAAGATGGCATTGAGTGTGTGACCGGCTGAGTGGGTGGGTGAGGTGACCAGTTGCTTGAGGCTGAGGTTGTCCAGGTTGTCCAGTACGGCTGAGGAGTTGCAGTTGCCGGTGTTCTCCAGGTGGAAGACCTAGTGGGGGTTGAGTTGAAGGGGTTGGGGCAAAAAGTATTAATTTGCTAATAACATTGGCATCGTTTGAGGAACTGCACACAATCTAACAGAATCTGGCAAGATCTGTTTTTTAATTGGTACGTTAATTTTTGTGGCTATCCACCATGGGGAGCAAATTTAAATGTGGGTGAGGCAATACCATTTTAAATTGCCTTTTATTTGACCAGTTTGTTGAATCTGAATCCAATGTGGCAGAAAGTTAGAAAGTAACACTCAAAGCAGGGTTTTTGGGTTTTGTGCCATGCCAAGGGGGTGGGGGAGGTTTTAAAGGGGGTTAAAACATTTTTTTAAATACTAATAACTTTAGCGCTGTTCAATTAATCTACATGAAATTTAGCTGCTAAGAAATTAAATCCAGTACAACACAAGGCAAGCCGCACAACAAATTCCTACTGCACAGAGCTAAAGGTGGTTGGACATAGGGCCTGGCTGAAAGCTTTGCATGACATATAATGGACACATGTTAGGGCATGCACTGTGGGGGTTAAGCGGCCATTTTGGGTTGGGAACTGGGCCTTACTCAGTAGCCAACCCTGGAGCACAAAGCCAAAGATGTAAACAGAGAGGGTTGGGCGGTGGTGACCATATGGGAGCAGGACCTGGCTGCAGGCGCCGCCATGCATGAGCAAAGGCTGCACACAGCTAGAATTGAAAATGAAGTAGACCATAAAAAACTGAAATTCACTGAATGAAAAAAATCACAGTTGAAATGTGATTTATGGTTCTGGCGTGAACCTATCAGACCACTGAAATTTGTCAGTTAAGGTAAGCAATGCACATAACTCAAGGCACCCACAATGCTGAAACACCAACACGGAAAAGGTACAGAAACAAACAAAAGAACAATGAACATGATGATAGGGAGTGTGGTCATAGCGTACCAGGCATTATTTTCACTAGAAAAAACGTAGCTAAGTTTTAATCAGGATTCTCAGTGGGTGGGGCAATAGTTTGTGTTTGGGGATTCCACAGTAAATATTCCCTGAGGCAAGTGCATTCACAAATGGCTGAATCCCTGTAGCTGTCAAAATCATCCCAATTAAATCAATCAGATGGAGGCATTTCGGATAAACCAAATTGTTATTGTTACTGCACTCACTAACATGCTTCAGGACAGGAATCAAGGCTACATTTTATCCAAATAGTGTGAAGTGCAAATGTTTTGAAAATAGTTAATAATATTCCTATTAATAAACTAATAATTTCACATATCAGAAAAGCCACATCAAATAAATATTATTTATGAAAGGTGAACTTCACTCTGTATACTATCAGGATAAATCAAATTTAATCAAATCAAATCCACTTTATTCAGTTAATCATAACAACCATAAATACACCATATATATACTTTTACCAAATTAGCTAAAACATACAGAACATTTAAAACAGCTTACCAGACAGAATTGCCCTGAACCTGCCTAATTTTCATTATTCATTCAGTCACCCATTGAATTCCTGAGTCGCAACACAGCATAATATTAAGGTTTTATCATTTGTCAAATAGTGTTCAAACTTTCATACAGCAATCAAAATTCTAAAGTAAATTGGTCTAGTGTAATGTGAAAAATAAATATGACTATGTATCAACAACTAATACATTATGTTAGACTAAATATCGATCATGTTTGTTTTATAAAAAATAAGATATAATTGACTTAATTTCATTTCTTACATATTTTGCGGCCACCTGTGGACACTACAAATATCTTAGAAATAACCCCAAGAAAACTTAAGAGTATAAGGGCCAGATTTAAAGTTTGTCGGATGTGTACCTCCACCACAAATGTGACAGATATCCCATCCTCCTTATTTCAAGTGCATTACATCCTATCTTACTTATTATAATGTGGATTGTATGCTTGTTATGTTAATGACGGAGTACCTGTCCGCCAAACTCTAAATCAGGTCCAATATTCTTCTGGAATTAAAAGCAACATTATGATTAAACATACAAAGGTTTTAAAATTATGAGTCTTGAACAGAGTGATGGCCCTTTCTGAGGGGTCACCCCAGAGTTTTGTCTTAACATGCAAAACCTGTTTTTGTTAGCTTTTGTTTGGCTCCTGCTAATCAGTGGTAAAGTGCCCGTGCTAGCCCTCTTAAACATGGTAAAGAAGGTATACACCTTATTGGTACATTTAATTAGTTATAAGCCCATAGTATATGGTGCTACATGTACCCAGGGTCTGTGAATTAAATGCTACTGCTTGGCTGCAACACTTATTGTGCACCCACTAAAGTAGCACTCTCAAATATATCTCAGGTTTGCCACTGCAGCCTGTAGTATAGTTTTAGGTTGCCATTCCCACCTCAAAAATAAACTTTTTATGGGCCCAAGCCTTCCCTTTTAATACTTACAAGTTGCCCCTAAGGTGGGCCCTAACAGCTCGCAGGGTGAATGGTATGTAAAAAGTAGGACATGTGTGCTTACGTTTTACATTGCTGACAGTGAAAAAACCCTAAACCAGTTAATACACTAACACTGGGTTAACTTATTTCACGTAATAATAAGTAATTTAAATTTGGAAGTAGACATACTTCTTCCACTCGTTTGAGCTGTAATGTTTAAATCGTCTTTAGTGGTAAGGTCAGATTTTAATTTCTAATTCTGAAAATTAGCCTTTTAGAAATTTGGCATTTTTCTGTCTAAACCAAATGTGCCTTTCTGCCAGTGTCCAAGGTCACAAGATTGTTAATGTCTTTCCTGTGTGTCAGTGTATTCTTTCCAGACAGGGGACAAAAGGTGCTTGGGTGTAGAAGTGTGTTTTCCTAATAGGATGACTGGGGAGGAATTGTGCCCTGCCCTGATTACACTTCAAAGGGCCATGACTGCAACACAAATGAACCTGACTCCAGACCTGCCCTTGCCTTTGTTCCTCTAACCAGGTTAGTGACAAACCCAAGGAAGAAGGGACAAAGTCCCAGACCTAGTTTGGAAGTAGGCCAAGGATTTCCCCTACATAAAGAGTGGCAGTGTGTTTAAAAGTGCCACTGTCAGAATCTAGAAAGAGAACACTATTCAACCTGTGAAAGACCGCTCTGCTATCTGAAGCAAGAAGACCTATTTGCTTTGATCTCATTCCAGAAGGGTCTCCCAGGGTCAGTTGTCTAACCTCCTGTTTGAGCTACAGAGAGGGACACAACGAGCACCAAGAGGCCTTCCCTGCAAATGCCTAGCTAACAAGCACTAACTGGACCTGCCTGGAACCTGCTGCAGTCCTCTGCTGGGGGTACTGATCACCAAGAGGTGCCTCCTCAGGTCCTGGACTTTTGGACACTGTGAGAGTGTTCTCCTCAAACAAGAAAGCTACAAGAACGGGACTCCAGGTGCAAATCCAGAGGTTCTGAGCACCTTGCATAAAAAAGAACCAACCCCGTCTCCTTGCGAATGCAAGGGACTTCACCACGACCAATGTGGGACCTGTATCCGACAGCCGACATGACATTCCTTCTACATACCCCAAACTTCACTCACATGGTTCTCTTCACATCAACAACAACCTTCCCTTTTTTCCTGCCAACATGAAGCTCCAACCAGCTCTTTGCATAGACAACAAATGCACCTCCAACAGGAAGCACAGAATGAGGTCTTTCGCGTGGAACTTGGCTAAGTAAGAAGGTAAACTTTCCACCAAGACAAACTTGACCCTTGTATCCGGCCAGTGTCCCATCCCAGTTGGGATTGTACTTTTAACTTTAGCACAGTTCAGCGAGACCTGAAAATCATGATAGTATTTCTTGGCGCTATTTTGATTTGACACTTTAAAAACTCAGAACTTTGGTTCTACTCATAGGATTTTGTCATTTTGGTGTCATTTTTTAAGTTTAATTTCATCTATTTTTCTAAATTGGTTTTACATTTTTTGTACTTTGTTTTCACTTTGTTACTGTTTGAGTGCTGCTTAAATACTTTACATATTGCCTCAAGTTAAGCCTGACTGCCTTTGTGCCAAGCTTCCAGAGTGTTAAGCAGAGGATTATTTGGTGGCTTTTGTGGTTCACCCTAGAAAGAATGTGTTCATCACTTCAGAGGGACACTCGCCTCTCTCAACTAATAACCCAATTTATTTCCTTAAGAATAAAGAAAATGTGACAAAATCTATTAACATAGACCATATTTTAGTGACTGACTGGGGTTTAAAATTAAAATGTATACCTCCTTAGTATAATACCAATATTGTGATCAGAAAAAGGGGGCAGAAGTGTGCTGCCCCAGCGTTCCTTGTCAAGCAAAATGATGCAGGACAAGGTTGACAGGAGCTGTACAGTGCTACAGTATCTTGGACACAATTATGAAGTGGATGGCGGGACCTCCCTCAGCCGCTCTGACAAATCTCTTACCACAAGATTTTGAGGGAGAAAGAGGGGTGAGGTACCCAGCTGCTCCAAAGTCATGATCACAATTGCAGTTGTGATGCTCTGGACAAGTTAACTTACCCTATTGGGGCCCAACTTCCTCCCTGCTCCTTGAATAAGGTAGAGGTGGGTTCATTAAGATTCAGTGCGACACCCCACTCCAGCTCATGGGTCAGGCTGAAAGATGACTGTACAGGGTGATCGCAAGGGATATTCACCCTCTCCTCTCTGGATCTTGTGAAATGCTCAGGGAAGGTGCGGAACGTGGCACAGAACATTTGGCAAGGTCAATGGGGTGAGCTCAGGTGGGCATAGGGCCAGCAGAAGACTATCCAGCCCTTAGGTTTTGCTAAGAAGTATTGTTTATTATACCCTGGACCTTAGACACAGGCCCTCATTACAACCCTGGCGGTCTGTGGTAAAGCGGCGGATATACCGCCAACATGCCGGTGGAAAAAAAAATGGAATAACGACCATGGCAGAAACCGGCAACATAGACAGCCACTTTAACACTCCGACCGCCACGGTGGTACAAACAAACAGCACAGCGGTCACCGCCAACAGACAGGCGGAAGACAAAGTACCGCCACCCTATCACAATCCGGCAATCCCCCACCTTTTCTGGGGCGGAACCAACGCGAACAAAAACACGGTGGAAATAGGACTTGGAAGGGAAAACATTCACCTCTCCACACTCCACGTGGAACCAGGATGCCATGGAGCCAGAACTCCAGATACTCCCTGCGATGGTATTCCTGCTCCTCTATCAGGAGCACCAAAGATGGCGGAAATGACCACGGTGAGTACTGCACCTACAACCAAGGGAGGGGGGAGGGAAAAGAGAGTGACACACATGCAACACACCCACCCCCACCCACAACACCATACTCACAAATACAGTCAGCAACATTACATATACACCCCCCTTCAATAATGCAAGGACAAAAGGAATTGATGTGAACGAATGTAATCAATAAAAATCCGATAGTGAAATTTCTAAATTTAGAAAATACAAATATGTACACCAACTACACAAGTCCGGATATTACTCAAACATCGTCCGTGGATCAGAGTCCCAGAAGGCATGGGCGAGGCCCACACATGACACCAGACTTCAAACGGAGAGAACACTGCAGGGGCATCAGATCGAAATGAAACAGGCACCTCAGGGGGAGAGAGAGGGGGGGGGGGGGCTCCTCAGCCTGATGAATGCACGACGCCACTGCTGCACGAGGGGGCTCCTTGCCCATTGATGTATCCTGGGAAGTGAAAAGCCACAGTCTCTCAAGTCTCTCCAGTGGATGGTTTGCCCACTGCTTTATCCTGGGGAGTGCAAAGCCACAGTCTCTCAAATCTCTCCAGTGGGTGGTTTGCCCACTGCTTTATCCTGGGGAGTGCAAAGCCACAGTCTGTCAAGTGGATAACAGCCTCCACTGGTTCTGGAGGGGGCATTGTGCCCAGAGTGCTTCATCCTGCCAAGGACTGAGGTAGTGGATGCCTTTCTCCACTGGTTCTGGAGGGGGCTTGTGCCCAGAGTGCTTCATCCTGCCAAGGACTGAGGTAGTGGATGCCTTTCTCTACTGGTTCTGGGGGGGGATTTGTGCCCAGAGTGCTTCATCCTGCCAAGGACTGAGGTAGTGGATGCCTTTCTCCACTGGTTCTGGAGGGGGCTTTGTGCCCAGAGTGCTTCATCCTGCCAAGTACTGAGGTAGTGGATGCATTTCTCCACTGGTTCTGGAGGGGGCTTTGTGCCCAGAGCGCTTCATCCTGCCAAGGACTGAGGTAGTGGATACCTTTCTCCACTGAAAGTTGTGCATCATGGAAGCTGGCCAGGCTCCTGGAACTGACCACCAGCCTCGGATGACTGACCAGTGGGGATGGCAGCCAAGTCTGCGGTGGTGCCACAGGCTCAGGATGTCGCGGGGCCGCTGGCGGTGCTTGCGGCGTGGTCAGTCGTGGCGGTGCTGGTGGTGGCCTCTGTGGCATCGGTGCTGTCAGCGGGCTCTGTGGCGGCAGTGCTTGCGGCGGGCTCTGTGGCGGCCTCCGTGACCGAGGTGGTGGTGGTGGTGGTGGGCTCAAAGACAGCGGTGCTGGTGGCGGTGCAGGTGGCGGTGCAGGTAGCGGTCTTCTCCGCTGTACAGGTTGGCATTAACGTGGACTGAAGGTGTGACACTGGTCCAATTGTCGGTGCCACCATGCCCTCTCCTGACCTGCCCTTTATTTTCTGGCCCTTCCCCACCTTGGATGGTGGCGCTGCAGTCTTGCCACCATCCTCTTTCGTTTTCCCTGAGCCCTTGATGGCAGGTGTTTTCTGCTTCTCCCTCCTAGATGTGGGCAACTTTTTAACTTTTGCAGGTGGCGGAATGTCCTTGCCCTCGCTCCGTGGCACACTGGCAGCCCTGTTGGTTGGCGCACTCCAACAGCCCGCGTTTGCTGGCACCACTGTGCCTGGTGATGTGGTGGCTGAGGTGCTGGGTTGGGACCTGGAAAGCCTGGCCCTAGGGGAAGGACGAGGGGGGAGGTGTAGGGAAGAGGACAATATTAGTTAGGAAAAGTTTTTTAGACACACTGGGATGGGTAGATGGAGTGGGTTTGGGAGTGGAGGAAGAGGTAGTGGTTCTAGGAGGTGTACGTTTGCTGAATTTGGGTGAAGGTGCATGGGCTGGAGGTTGTTGTGAGGTAGATGGCTGTTGGGTGGCTGTGTGCCTGCGTTTGTGTACTTTGGGAGGAAGGCTCACAGACACACTGGGAGAGGACACAGGGGATGTGTGAATGGTAGTGGGGGTGATGAGTGCACGTGAGCGGTGTGTGGTGATGGGCGTGCTGGTGATGGAGATAGTGGCTGAAGATGTAGTGCATGTATCTGTGAGTTGAGACGAGACAGGAAGGGAGGTGGAGGACGTGGAGGAGGGGGACACAGTGGGGGCAGTGGATGTTGGTATGTCTGCATGGGTATGATGCTTGTGTGTGTGCCTGTGGGATGTGTGGTGCTTATTTATGCCTGAGCCACCCTTGTGTGTTGAGGTGGGTGCATGCTGGTCTGATGGTGTGCGCGTGATAGGCTGAGGTACAGGGCATTGGGTCTGGAAGGAGGAGGTTGGAGGGGGGAGGCTGGACACAGGGACAATGGCTGCCATCAATGCTGAGGCCAGAGCCTGAAATGCTCTCTGTTGGGCTGCCACTCCAGAATGAATGCCCTCCATGTATGCATTTGTTTGTTGCAAATGCCTCTCGACACCCTGGATGGCATTCAGAATGGTTGATTGCCCAACAGTGAGGGATCTCAGGAGGTCAATAGCCTCCTCACTGAGGGCAGCAGGGCTGACTGGGGCAGGGCCTGAGGTGCCTGGGGCAAAGGAGATGCCCACACTCCTGGGTGAGCGGCCACGGGACACATGCTGAGGGGCTGCTGGGAGGGCGGTGTTGGTAGGGGGGGTGGTGTCTGTACCTGTTGATGCGGGGGCACAGAGGGGATCGCCACTGCAAGGGAGCTCCCATCAGAGGAGGAGTCGCTGTCGCTGGTCTCTGCTCCTGTCCCCGCCATGGAGCTCCCCTTGCCCTCCGTCCCACTGGTGGCTTCAGACTCCGTTGTCTTGCACCTCCAGGGCCAAGTGGGATGCAGCTCCCTCCTGCTCCGGTGCCACTGCTCCTCCGCCTGATGATGCTATTTCACACAAGAACAGGGAGATCACAAAAAGGGGGGGGACAGAAGAAAGACATGTTCAGTGCATGCAATACCACTACGTTGGCGGACACTACAGACACAGCAGCCCTCTGCACTACGCCATGCACTTATAGTTCCTAGATTATTCACAGGGCCAAGGGTTATAAGGCCTATGGCCGATTGCTGCACACATGGAAGTCACAGGAGCCTGACTAGGTGTAGATGGCTCTTACCACTGGTGGGGTTAGGGTGCCACATAGCCTGCCTCACAAAGCGACTTTGCCTACGAAGCTCGCCCTGCCTAGGGGAACCCACTGCTCACCTCCCTCCACCCAGACACATTGTAATGCGTGCAGAGTCAGATGGATGTGACGGTACTCACCCCCTTGTGGCTGCTGTGATGCCATCAAGCGCCCATCCAACTCCTGATATGCCACTGCCAGGATCCGGAACATCAGGGGGGTCATGGTGCGAAGGGCACCCCTCCTACATTGCGAGGCCATCCTCAGCTGGGCCTCGCCTTCTTCTTGCTCCAGCGGCGAATGTCCTCCCATCTTTTCTGGCACTGGGTGCTCCGTCTGTGGTGTCCTTGACGATGGCACGCCAAATATCCTTCTTCTGGTGGGTGCTGACCTAGAGGAATAGTGCAGAGGAAAAGGAAAAACTTTAACCGTCCGGACCGTCACAGTCATTGGCCCACGTTCCCACTCTTGCCCTGACGCACATACACTCACCGTCCGATCATGCAGGGCTCAGTCCCCCCCCCATGTATCTTCCATCCACACCACTCCAAACAGGCATTGCCCATGCAGCATGCTCACAGTATACTCACCTGTTTGTCTGGAGGACCGTAGAGTAGCGTGTAACGGGGGAGGACCCCATCCACTAACTTCTCCAACTCCTCCGAAGTGAAGGCAGGGGCCCTTTCCCCAGACACACGAGCTATCATCACTTCCAGACTGAGGTCACAGCAGCACTTGCAGTGTAGGTCCTCTCCTGTCGAAGGTCAGGTATCAAGTGAGTGAACAGACAGAAAATGGCGGTCACGTCCATGGCGGTGCGTACCGTCACCGCCGGCATACATCATCATTGGCTCCTCAGACCCATAGGGTCCAATGTTAACCAATGCTGGATTGCACTGCGGTTTTCAACCGCCTACCGCGATGGTGTAGAACGCCAGCGCAGAGACATCATATCCCCTTGTCCCACCTTACAGGTCAGGCAGCCGCCATTTCAGGGGGCCACATGGCATTAATAATAACTGCGTCACACCTATCTCGGCCCTGCATACACACAGTAACAGGCACATTGCGGACTGACAAATGTGTGCTAATGACTTTTTGTAATACCTCAGTATTGGCTGACTCTCTGCTTGCTGTTCAAGTCCATAGGGCACATCCGCTGGGGCAGGTGATGAGATGGCGGCATCCTTCGGTGTACAGACCGCTGGTGGACCTGTCAACAATGAAAGAGAGACACGTTATGGTTACCTACAGACTTGATCGTGCAACAATCCTGGAACTGTGTGCCCAGTTGGAGCCAGACCTGATGTCAGCAATCCGCCATCCCACAGGGATCCCCCCCTCTAGTGCAGGTCCTGTCAGTACTCCATTTCCTGGCAAGTGGGTCTTTTCAAACTACAGTAGCCGTTGCATCAGAGATGTCCCAGCCTATGTTCTCAAACGTGTTGTCCAGAGTGTTATGTGCCCTGCTGAAGCACATGCGCACCTACATCGTGTTCCCTCAGGTGGAGGATTTTCCTACAGTGAAAGGTGACTTCTATGCACCGGGACATATCCCCAACATCATAGGTGACATTGATGGGACACATGTGGCCTTGGTACCCCCCATCAGGAGTGAACAGGTGTACAGAAACCGGAAGAGCTACCATTCTATGAATGTGCAGATGGTGTGTTTGGCCGACCAGTACATCTCCCATGTGAATGCCAAGTTTCCTGGATCAGTGCATGAAGCTTACATTCAGAGGAATAGCAGCATCCCTTATGTGATGGGGCAACTCCAGAGGCACCGTGTGTGGCTAATAGGTGAGGACAAGGACCCTATACCCTGTGAATAGTTGTCTGGGTCTGGGGTTGTCCCTAAGGGTTAGTGTGTGTCTAACAGTTGTCCCTCGACATTTGAAGGTGACTCTGGGTACCCCAACCTGTCATGGCTACTGACCTCAGTGAGAAATCCCAGGACAAGGGCAGAGGAATGCTACAATGAGGCACATGGGGAAATTTGGAGAGTGATTGAAAGGACCTTCGGCCTCCTGAAGGCCAGGTTCCGGTGCCTCCATATGACAGGTGGTTCTCTCTACTACTCACCAAAGAAGGTGTGCCAGATCATCGTGGCCTGCTGTATGCTGCACAACCTGGCTTTGCGACGACAGGTGCCTTTTCTGCAGGAGGATGGTCCAGAAGGTGGTCTTGTGGCAGCTGTGGAGCCTGTGGACAGTGAAGAAGAGAGGCAGAAGAAGAGGATATCGACAACAGAAACAACGTTATCCAGCAATACTTACAGTGAGACACAGGTAAGAAGATGTCACTGCCTCACACATCTCATGCTATTGTTTGACCTACCATAAGTCTGTCACTTTCACCCACTGAATGGACCGTGACTTGTCACTTTGCCTTTCCATTTCACAGATGTGGGTCCCACTGTATGACCTCTGCTATATTACCTCATGGACTAGAGCTGTGTTACATTGGTATGTTGACAATACTGTACAATTGACATTGCTATATTCCATAGTTATTGCAAATACACATTTGTGAAAGCACAGACTTACTCTAGATTGTTTTGTGATTCAAGGGTGTTTATTTCAGTGCTAATTAGTGGATGTGGGGTGTAAAATGGGCAGGGGTGATGGTGAAGGAATGTCTATGGCAGAGTCCAGTCTATTTGTTTCACACGTGCATTGTCCAAAGGGGCATAGGAAGTGGAGCTAGGTCAGTTGATGGATGGACAGGGTGACAAAGTGGGACAGAAGGATGACTTTCAGGGGGGGTCTCATTTTCCTGGCAGGGGTCTTGGCATTGTTCTCTGTTTTTGTCCTGGATCTCATGGACCGTTTGCGGGGTGGTTCTCCATCTGCAGGGGGTGGGGTGCTGGTGTCGTGGTCCTGTGGCGGTGCCTACTGTCCACTAGCGCCGGCGGAGGTGGTGGGCTGTTCATCATCCAGGCTAGTGTCAGGGGCACCTTGTTGTGCCACAGTGTCCCTCCTGGTGTTCACAAGGTCCTTTAACACCCCTACAATGGTGACCAGGGTGGTGTTGATGGACTTAAGTTCCTCCCTGATCCCCAGATACTGTTCCTCCTGCAGCCGCTGGGTCTCCTGAAAGTTGGCCAGTACCGTTGCCATCGTCTCCTGGGAATGATGGTACGCTCCCATGATGTTGGAGAGGGCCTCCCTGGGCCTGTCCTCCACCTGTCGCACAGCAGTCCTCCCAGTTCCCCTGTTTTCCTGTGCCTCTGTTCCCTGAACCGTGTGCCCACTGACATTTGCCACCAGATCCATGATTTTCTTGGGGTGGTGGGTTTGCCTGGGATCCCTGTAGTGGTGGACACACTGCTGCTTGACGTGTCCTGGGGACAGAGGGATGGGCCCACTGGGTGGGTGCTGTGCTGGTGTTTCCTGAGGGGGGAGGCTCTTTGGTGGCATGTGCCAGTGTCAGGGGAACCGACTGTCCCGAGGTCCCAGATGGGCCAGGCTGGTCATCTTGATCCAGTTGGACAGAGCTGCTGTGATCAATGTGGGCCTCTTCTGTGGGGGGACTGGACATGTCTGGAACCTCCTGTCCGGTGACGTTGGGTAGGGGTCCTGAAGGGGTGTAAAGGCATGATTATTGCATCTGTGTGTGCCATTGTGTGCAATGGGTGGGTGACCTTGTACCCCAGTGCTTGTATTCTTGTCTAGGACCTTGTGTGATAATTGGTTTGGGTCTGTGTGGGTATCTGTAGTCGACATGCTTTGGTGATGGGTGTCCATGCTTTAGTGTTGCATGCAGGGCTTGGTGTTGGGATGGGTGGGTTGTGATAGTGGGACATTTATGAGGTGTTGGAGTGATGGGGGTGAGGGTGAGGGTGGGGTATGTGAGAGCATGCAGGTAGGGTGGGGGATGTAATAGTTAAGATCTGACTTACCAGAGTCCATTCCTCCTGCTACTCCTACAAGGTACTCAGGATGCAGTACAGCCAAGACTTGCTCCTTCCATGTTGTTAGTTGTGGGGGAGGAGGTGGGGGTCTGCTGCCAGTCCTCTGTACTGCAATCTGGTGTCTTGAGAGCACGGAATGCAACTTCCCCCTTAGGTCGTTCCACCTCTTCCTGATGTCATACCATGTTCTTGGATGCTGTCCCACTGCGTTGACCCTGTCTACGATTCTGTGCCATAGCACCATCTTCCTAGCAATGGAGGTGTGCTGCACCTGTGATCCGAATAGCTGTGGCGCTTCCCGGACGTTTTCCTCCACCATGACCCGGAGCTCCTCCTCAGAGAACCTGGGGTGTCGTTGAGGTGTCATGATGTGGTGTGGGTGATGTGTGAGGTGGTGTGTGTTGTGATGTGTGAGGAGATGTGTTTGTGTGTGTTGTCTGAGGTGTGTGGATGTTGTGTGTGTGATGGTGTTGTGTGCCTGTGGATGCTCGTGTTGTTTCTGGTGGTGTCTCTCTCTGGGCTTCTTTCTCAATTTTGGTTGTAAGGGTTTGTGGGTGATGTGGGTATGTGTTTTATATTGGATTGGGTGTGTGGGAGTGGTGTGTGTATGTGTATCAGGTGTGTGTATTTCAAATTGTCCAATGTGGTTGTGTTTTGTAAATGTGTGTGTATTTTGAGCGCAGAGGTGTGTACCGCCAATGGTTTACCACGGTTGAAAGACCGCTGCGTGGATTCGTGGGTCGTGATAGTGTGGGCGTATTCCTGTTGGCGTGATGGTGGAGGTTTTGTTATCGCCAGTTTATCACTGACCTTTGGTGTGGCGGACTTGTGTGGGTGTCTGGATTTTGGCGGATTCCGGGCTGTGGGTCGTAATAGCTGTAGCGGAATTCTGCCGCCGCAAGGGTGTGTTGGCGGTCTTCTGCACGGCGGTAAGCTGGGTTTACTGCCAATGTTGTAATGAGGGCCATAGTCAGGTGCATTTCTTAAAACTCTTATTTGCGAATAGGCCATGGGGGTAAATGCTCTTTTGTATATTACCTCTCACTCACCAGCTCTATGACAAAATGAGGAGAGTTCTGTATAAGTGAGTGAGGTCACCCTTGCCCACATATGAATAGTGAAGAATTGTTTCTTGCTCCAAATATTCCTAACATCAGGCTGGTTTTTAAAGGGTTCCCTTATAAAAATGACAATACTATTTTATGTGTAACATTTTTAAGAGTGAAGCATGTTTGTATAAGGGACTAAAAAACATTTATTTTTTCCTTATTTGATCTGTGAATTCCTTGATAGTCTCATTCAAATAAGAGAGAAAATTACCCATGAAATGTTTTAAGGGATTCCAGTCAATCATATTCCGTTCTGTTCATGGACGGTGTTCTGCTCACTTAGAATACCTCTTTTGGATTGTTGAGTCTGTCCATTGTTCCAAAGCAGACTACATTTTTACATCCAGTACTCAATTTTCAACTAATCGTCCTAGTTGCATCGCTTAACAACTAAGGAAAAGAGAATTCAAGTGCAGATGTTATGCACTAAATACAGTCTATTTACAGTATCTTATTTTGTTTTAGTTTGTGATGCTCATAAAATGGAATGCAATTTTTGTCAGAATGATTTTTGACATGGTCTGATATACAGTGATATTCTTCTGATTCTAATGAATGGCTTTTTGAAATTTTGTTTTTGGATTATCAGCTACTGTAGGCCTGTGGGATTCACTATTGCTAGACCTGGCATCCTTGGTGTGGTTTTCGCTAACTTTGTGCTGTCTGACCTCCTGTTTTTCTGACTCTGATAGTGAAAAACTCTTAAATTTGTGTTCATTATTTCAAGTGCAATCTCTTTCCAGGAATAGCATTGGGAATACCTTAAAACATCTTTTAAGTATAATTTACAATTGAGAACAGATAGAGATATGGAGTTTGGTGTCTCTGGACACTCAATTTAAAATCACAACTTATGGTGAAGTTTGATTTTAAATTGTAAGTCTGAAAATGTCACTTTTAGAAATTTGGCATTTTCTTACCATAAACCGTTCTGTGCCTTAGCCTGTCTATGAATACACATCTGAGTTGGGCTGGGTGACAGCTACATTTTGTGAATCCCCTCTAGGCAGTGTCCTGTCTCCACACAAAGAACTGATTACCCTCCACAGGTATCCTGGCAGACAGGGGCCCTTGTGCACTTCAAAGAACTTCTTTGATGTCTCTGCCACGTCAAAGGCTTATTTGGGTATAAGTACTGGTCCCCAACCCCCTGAAATCACTTCACCTTGGGGTCCCGCGGAGCCTCTGCAACCACGAAGGAATGCCACCTTGCCATTTTGCTTTGTTTGTTGGAGTGCTGCCTACTGATTGTTGTGCTGCCAGGGGGGACTGCCACTTTACATCTTGCTGTATTGTGTTGGCCTGCTGCCTTTACAGGGAGGGAAATTTAAAATTCCCATCTACAACTTCTGACCTTTCCAAGAAACTCCAAGGGCATGTTGGCTTTCCCCTGTTGTTGAAGTCTCAGGGACATCAAAGCCTTCACAGTATTCAGACCAAGTACCCGCTACAATCTGATAACTGTGATTATATTCACAAGCTCAACCTGCCCCAAATCGCACTCTCCACCAATTCAGGCTGCAGATGGATACTATGGCATCAACTGACCATGAACTGTGCTCCTTGTGGTGAATTTGCGGACCTAACCCGGCCCCTGAGGTGAAGAAAAGAAACTGTGAGGAGGAGGAGGCTCATTGCTCAGGCAACCCCACAGCTTCCCTGGTGACGAGCAGGATTTCCCCCATCATGTGATCCCGGACTGTGGGCCGATGTTCATGCACTTGCTTCGCCTGAATTAGTGAGCCATTGAGAGGCGACCCACTAAAGTGCTCCCGTGGACCACCTGCCCACATGGATGACCGCCCTGTGGTAGGTTCCACACTCCACCTATCGCTGACAATGATATAGGTATGGGGGATCTTGGGGATGAGAGTAGCAAGTATGGCTGCTCTCTTGGTTCCTAGCCCAAGTGAGCTGCACAGGAAAAAAACCCTGTCCTGCATTAATGAGTTCCAATCCACAAAAATACTGCTAGTACTGGGTGTCTCTTTACTGGTGACTGACCATGTGTGTTGTAATACCAGAACCTTCGACCCAATCAGAGTGTTCGCACTCCTCTAGTGATCACTGTAGTACTCATGCTAGCAACTCTGACATTGGACATATACCTCCTTTTACTCTCTGATCGGGTGTGTATTGCTTAGTGCACCACCCTTGAGAAACACACATTGGCGTGGCTGATACCAGCCACTGTGAGATTGTCCACATGCATAAATTCTTAAAGTGATTTATGCCTGATTAATTTTTACCATAATTCACTATAAGGTATTTATTGGATTTTTGTCATCTTGGGCATATTTTCAATGTATAAAGATTCTATATTTTTCTAAAGCTGGTGTGGAGTCTTTTTGGTGGTAACTTTCACTGTGTTACTGTAGCTAAATATTGCAAAATACTTTACACATTGCCTCCTAAGTTCAGCCTGACTGCTCTGTGCCAAACCACCAGCGGGTGGGCACAAGTTTATTGAGGATGCGTACCTGACTTACCCTGGCTAGAACTGTGGTCCCTTCTTGGATAGGGTGCATACCTCTCCCAACTAAAGACCCAATTTCTAACAGCTATGTGAACTTTCAGTGAAACGTGCTATGAACTATTTTCAGTTAGCTCTAAGATGTTTTCTCTTCGATTACAATACCTCTAGGAAACTATTCTTCAATGGATTTTTTATTCTACCAACCCACTACATTTTTCTTACCTATGCAAGTCCAACAGACAAATGGTAAAAATTCTTCATGTGGTTTAACATTGTTTTTCTTAATTGACAGTTCCTCACTGCCTGAGGGAATTAGATGGTCGTCCCATCTCCTTTGCGTTTTCTCACCTGGTGCTGTATTATGTAAAGAGTTCACAGCGTTTGTCTGCAATGTGATGCATCTTCTACTGGGTGCAGACCTGTTCAATGCATGCTATTACGTTGAATGCACTGCTCCCAGGGCAGCTGCAAACTCATTTCCTGTACTGCAGAAGGGGCTGCACAAATGTCTGCATCCCCTTTTGTAATACTAGAGTGCCCACAGGGCATCAAGTGAAATCAGTATCCTCAGGCATGAGTCTCATGCTCACTGTGCCACTGCACCCAAGCTGTACCAAGCTGATAAGCCCTAGCCAGAGAGAAACTGGTCTTGGGTTGCCTGTTTTACGATTCAGGGAGGACATGGCCTGGCAGTTCATACTAGAATGTTCATGTTGAATCTGAACAAGACTGATTTGCATGTGGCTGGAGCAAAACCAAGGTGACATGGTGGGTGGAAATTATGTACTGGAATGTGGCTCTGAGTGATTGCTAATGGCTAAGGTTAATTGAAGCATTCCATCCATCACATTGTTGTTGTTGTGGTTGATGCCCTAAGTGCGATGGATATTCCCAGACTAGGGTACCATGCTCACTGTGCCACCGGACTCAAACTATGCCTTCATAACAAGTCCTAAGTATGGCAAAACCTGTCTGGGGTTGCTTGTGGTCCCTTCTGGAGGGGATCTTTCCTGTCAGTTCAGACATACTCTTCCCATAAGGAACCCATGCAAGGGCCCCATTGACCTTCGTTTGATCAATTCCTGTCACAGGCACTGGGACAGGCCACAAAAGCGACACCGCATTTTTTATTTACACAAGTGGGGCAATGCTGGGTAGTAGCAATTTTGTGGATTACTGTGAGATTTCAGGCAAAGTTTGAGGATTACAATATATTGTGGGTAAAAACAAAATGCATGGGATCCACATAAGCCACACCACCCTGGACTCTCCTAGTTGTCTAGTTTTCAAAAATGTTCACGTGTGCTAGGTTTCCCTAGATGTTGACTGAGTGAGGGCCCAAAATCTGCAGCTACCCACTTTGCAAAAAACACGTCTGCTTTGAATGGAAAATTTTGATGTATCCTTGTTGTGTTTTGGGCCGTTTCCTCTCACAAACACCAGGCCTACCCACACAAGTGAGGTACCATTTTTATCAGAAGACTAAGGGAATGCTGGGTGGAAGGAAGTTTGGGGCACCTCTGCAGATTCTAAAACTTTCCATCTAGAAATGTGAGGAAAATGTGTATTGTTAATCAAAGTTTGAGGTTTGCAAGGCATTCTGGGTAAAGAGAGCCATGCAAGTCACCCCATTCTGGATTTCTTTAGGTGTCTAGTTTTCAGAAAATACAGGTTGGGTAGGTTTTGCTAGATGCCGCCTAAGCTGGGATCTGAGATCCACAGCTCCCCACTTTGCAAAAAATGTTTTCAGTGGAAAAATGTGATGTATCTATATTTCGTTTTGGACCATTTCCTGATATTGGCACTAAGCCTACCCACACAAGTGAGGTACCATTTTAATAGGAAGACTTAGGGGAATACTAGTGTAGAAAGTTTTGGCTCCCTGCAAATTGGAGAACTTTACATCACAGAATTGTGCAGAAAATGTGTTTTTTAGTCAAAGTTTGAGGCTTGCAAGGGATGCTGGGTAAAGCATCCTGGTGGGAACCATGCAGGTCACCCCATACTGGATTCTTCTAGGTGTTGAGTTTACAAAAATATATAGGTTTGCTAGGTTTCCCTAGGTGCCCGCTGAGCTAAAACATAAAATCCACAGCTACCCACTTTGCAAAAACAGGTCAGTTTTGAGTGGAAAAATGTGAGTACCCATTTCGTGTTTTGGTCTGTTTATCATCATGGGTACTCACAGAAGTGAGGTACAATTTTTATCAGAAGACATGTGGGAGCACAGAATAGTAGAATGTTTATTACCAATTGGACTTCCCTGCATTTGTGCCTTCCAAATGTAAGAAGCAAGGCATTTTGAAAAATACCCTCTAAATCATATGCTTGTTCAAGCAGCCACAAATTTAGAGATGTAGAAATAATCACTGCTCCTGAGCTCGATATTTTGTGCCAATTTAGAAATACATAAGTACCTTGATACCTATTTTTCATTCTACATATTTCACCATGTGAATTGGTCTATACTCAGCAAACAATGACAAAACATTGTACGGTTCAGCTCCGTTGGTGGTTCAGGCTCCTCGGGTTCTTGGAGAACCTATAAACCCTATTTATCCCCACAACCAAAGGGTCTAAAAATTGTAATGGTACATTGCCTTTGTACATTGGCCATTATGACAAAAGGTTACACATGAAAACATTGCCACAAAAGGCAGCTGTTTCCTTCTCATTCTCCAAATTTCTTTATTTCAACAGTTTGGGGCATATTTTTCAAACCATGGTGCAGCCCAACAAGTCACCTGCTGCGCTGTACCACAGGAAAAGGGCAGGAGTGCACCATATGAAAGGCAATATGGTGCATTTCTGTCCTTTCCCCTTTGCTGGTGCACAATGGGCTGCCTAGCTCCAAAGCAGGCACCCTTGCACCATGGTGCAAGGATGGCTGTGTTACATGCAGGATTGTTTTTGCAGGATTGTTTTTCTGCACAAAAACAATCCTGAGAGGCAGTTAGTTCCTATGTCTATGAGTGCTGCAGAATGCAGTACACATAGAGAGAGGAAAAAATGAGGAGAAATAAAGGTATTTCTCCTCATTATGCCTCACCTGGGGAGGCACATAGGTTTAAGGTTCATTCCTAGGTCTACCACTTCTAGTAAATCTGGAAATGCATCAATATCCATGGATGTTGTTTGGGAACACCTATAGAAATGCCTCCCTGGCACAGAGTAATGCAATGCAGCAATTTGTGCTGTGTTTCATTACTCAAGAGTTATGAAGCCACTAAAGACCGTGCAAGGTGGCCTTGTGTGACTTCATAAATCTCACTTAAAGTTTGCGTCACGCATGTAATACATTGTGTGGTGCAAACGTGAGGCAATCTGGGTCATAAATAAGGCCCTTCATTTCTTTGGGGAAACCCTGTAAGATCTACATATATGACCCCTTGCTAAATTTGAATTTTGTCTACTTTTCAGAAATATGTAGCTTTCCTGGATCACCCATTGGTTTCACACTGGTTTTCACCACAAATTGGAAGGACGGTAATTGCAAATAAAATAGGAAAAATTAGCTACCTATTTGAAAAATGCCAAAACTGGGGTAAAAAAAATAGGTAATTAGGTTTTTTAATTGAGCTCTGCGTGTTTCTGAAAGCTGGAAGATGGGTACCTTTAGAATTCACAGGATATTCGAAAAAAGGACACATATTTGGTGTGGATATCGTATGTGGACAAAGGATATGGACAAGCACAACCCCCCTAAATAGCCAAAAAAAGAGCTCAGTCATTGGGAAAAAAAGACCCAGCAGTTAAGGGGTTAAGTAATCAATGATATTCAACATTATATTGTGTGTATTATTGAAATATACATTTGATTAAAATTATTGCAGATTTTTGAAGAAGGATGATAGATCTGCTTTATATATATATAGGGTGTTGGGTGGGGGTAAGAGGAGTGGCGACAAGGCCGTGGGCAGCAGAGGGTTGGCTTCATGTATGGTGCTAAAATATAACTTTGTTAAAAAAAAAACAGAAATTCACTGAAAAAAACAGAGCCTAAAGTAACAGTATAGTTAGGGGAAATATTCAGTAACAATGTACCATTTTAAACTGTAAAAAACATAGAAATTCTCGGGTTGTGGCTATAGTTATTTCAGGTAACTATAGCTTGTGCCTCAAGGTAACTATATCTTGCGCCTAAAGCATGCACAACTAATTACCCCACATATAACATCACTCATTACATCTTTTATGACATCATTGATAATATAACAGCAACATTTTCAATAAAATTTATGATGAGAAAATTTTGCATGGCGGGGGTGTGAGTTATAGATACCTTAGGGCACCAGTTATAGTTACTTAAGATAACTACAACTATAACTGGTCAATTTCTATGTTTTTTAGAGTTTAAAACATTGTATTGTTACTAAACATTTCACCTAAGTATTACTTTAACCTATGGCTTTTTTCAGTGAATATTCTTTAAGGTACATTCAAGCGACATATATGTTGATTTAAGAATAGTAAACCTATGCTTATCAACATATACTTACTGTCGCAGTAGTTACTCGATATTCAGATCACAGTATTTTTTGCATGTTGATGTTTAAAACATGATATTCTGATACCTTACCCTCTTTGGTATCAATGTGCCCATGGTGATCTTTGTGTTTACCGTCCTCATGGTTGATAGAACTTCAAGTCAAAGCCCCAGGATTGTGATATTAAGTTGCAGATTTAGAAATTGGCAGGCAGCACACTGTCCTGGCCATGAGCCATACCGAGAGATCTCAAGAAGGCACCTGGGACATCTCCGTGCCTTTAGTCGAGCTACTACATCCCTTTTGCGGAATGGGGATGTGTTAAGTGGATACCATGTCTAATGTGCCTATTTGGCAAAGTTTTTGTTTGTTTTTCAAAAACAAACTCACACAGCATGCATTATTGAAAAAACAAATAGTCTTGTGCCCTCATGCCCTAAGTTAACTATAAATTGCACCCCCGCCATGTACAGTTTTCTCATCAATAATTTTACTGAAAATGTTGCCCTGATATTATCAATGATGTCATAGAAGATGCCATGAGTGATGTAATATGTGGAAAATGTGCAATGTATGGTGAGGGGCAGGTTATAGTTATCTTAGTGCCTGCCACCATTTTTTAGCGGAGCGTGTATTTGGCCCAATCCCCAGGCCATATGTGGCCCAGGGGACCCCATCCCCTGGGGCCCATCCCTTAAATTCTACAGGAGGGGGTCAAGCAGCCCTCAGCCCCATGTCAATTTCAGATCAGGGGATCCCACCTCCCAAGTCCTGTGCATGTTATAAAGTTCAAGCATGCAGTCCCCTCCCTGGGCCCATATTGGCCCCACAGGACCTCATCCGCCTGATCCCCATGCAGTAAATTATGGCTACCCTAGCGGCCACTCAGGGTACCCACTTCATATGTAAAAAGGTGAGGTTGCATGTTGTCCCCATCCCCAAGCCAACCCCATCTCCTGGGGCCCGACGCCTACTTAAGGATGAAGGGGCATGAAGGCCCCCTCCCTGGTCAATATTGACCCGAGGACCCCATTCCCCGAAGCCTGGCCAGTAACTAAGTGGACAGGGGGGCATGCAACCCACCTACCCAGGCCAATATTGGCCCCACAGACCCCATACCCTGGGCACTGTCCACATGCTAAAGGGGGAGAGGCACCCTTGCAGACCCCATCCCAAGGGGCCTGGCCACATACTAAAGTGAGAGGGGACATGTAGCCCCTCTCCGTGGGCTAATATTGGCCCTGGGACCCCATCACCCGAGGCCTGGCCACTACATGGTGGGTGTCCTTGAGCCCACCCAGGGCAACCACTTGCTTTTTGTAGGGTGGGGAGAGGGTGGCCAATACCCCTGAAGCCCCAGCAGGTTCCCTGACTCCTGTGGAAGCAGGCATTGCTCCCACCTTCAAGGTGCAGGCGTAAATTGCTGCTTCCTGCGGGTGGGAACATTTTTTTCATCTGTTTCTCTGCCCACCTCACAGCGAGCAGGGAAACAAATGAAAGTCCACTCCCAGTGGACAGGAGCATTTTGAATGCTCTCACCCGCTGGGAGTGGACTTACTGTTTGCTCTCGATTGGCAGAAGCATTCAAATAGCTCCCACCAAGAGAGAGCAAACAGCTGTTTCCCAAGGGTAGGCACCTCAGGTCAAAGCAGGTTCAAGGGTTCAAGCTCACTCCCTACTTTTTCTTCCACACACCCATGCCCTGGGGGTGGTGGTTTCCAGGGCTGAAAACAGCCCAGGGAAGGGGCTGTATATATATATATATATATATATATATATATATATATATATATATATATATATATATATATATATATATATATATATATATATTTTTAATCCTATTTCATAGGAAAATCGTTGTTTGTTTTGCCAATAACTTTTGGGGGGTCCCAAACTGGTCTTACCCATTCATTTTCCGATAAGGTCTTTAGAGACGCATGCAGCCTGAATCGCTGAACAGAATTACACCAAATTTGGCAGGAAGCTAGATCTTGGTGCACAGGTTGTTTTCTTTGTGATTTGGTGTAATCCGTTCAGGCGTTTTAGAGGCATTGAAGGGGAAACAATATAGACATCTAGGGACAAGGATCCTCTGCAGATCCAACATTTCTCATGCTGATATCTAATTGATGGGCAACACTTGAACCAGGAAGTGCTGACAGCCATTTTGGGACTTGGTTGAAGGTGAGTCCTGAAAAAATAGCCAAATCTATTAAAGGGGACAGGTTAGAAATACCCTAATCCCGTTGCCTTCATCCTGGGGCCTCCCAGGAACCCTGCCAAGCTAAAAAGTATATTTAAAAAAAAAATCAGAACAATCTGTGTGTGGATCCTTTGGTTTTTCCAGTTTTGCTGCCGACAGCATTTCTAATTTATTTTGCCCCCAGGTGGGCCAGGCCCTGGGGGCATGTCCAGCGTAATATTTATAAAGGACAGGGCTGCACCAGGCTCCCCTCTTGGGGCTTTTAGAAGCCCTGGGGGACCACCACTTTCCTGGGACTATATTGAATTAAGGTGTGGTGGCCCCCTGGGAACACCACCTCTATGGAACAACAAATTAATAATAGTTAAGGGGGGCTGCACAGACCCCCCAGGGACCACCTTCTCCCTGCGGCTACATTTTAAAAATAAACAGGGGCACCACACCGACGCCCTGGCCCCAGGGGGGACCACTACCTCCCTGGGGCCATATTTGTTTTTTTAAATCATTGAGTGGGGTGTGTTGTCCCCACTCCCAGGCCATGTACAGCTCCCGGGACCACCAGCTCCAGGGCCAGGGCCAGCTCCTGCTACCTCCCGAGGTGCTCAACCTCAAGAAGTAGCTATTTGCTTTTGCTTGACAGGCAGGCATGGAAAAAGATGAAAAGATTGCTCCAGCACGCAGGGAGCTGTGTTTTCAGCAGCTCACTACATGCGTGAGCAATGCTGGCACCTGCAGGAGCCAGTTGGGACAGTGGGGGCCTTGGAGCTCACCCCACCTTCCCCGCTGTACCTTCAATCACCACAAAACAAAGAAGCACTTACTGCTGTAAAGTACAAATTATGCAGGTGCATTTTTTTCTCCAGTTCCTCCTCGATGAGTTATCAGATGAAGACACTCAAAGAACAATCACATTGGCAAAGTTATAGACACACAAGAAAACTGGAGACATTTTGTTAGCATCCTTTTCAAAGCTGTAGTGTAGGAGAAGCACTATAAATGTATCCAACGAGATAGTACTTACTAATTTGCCAGTAGAAAGTACACTCAGACAATGCTGGCTTTCTCTTGGCTAAATGTGCAGGGCAGGATTCATTCTTGCACTATGCTCATTTCACAGAAAATAAACCTCATTTATAGATATAAACAAAGCAGATGCCCAAGTTGAAGCACCACTTCTGTTAAATACTATTCATCCTAACTTTGTGTGCATGGCCAAGGTATAGCAAGTATGTTTTCTCTGCATTTCCACTGTGAAAAGTTATCAGTAAACTTTGAAGGAGGTGTTTGCGTCCCTGACTTTTTTGAGCGCAATATCTCATGTAGTGACTGTGACAGGTGGATTCTTTGTTGTCATCTGCTGATGAGAACATATATCTTATTCTCCTTTTTTCCAAGGAAGATGGACAGCTCACTAAAAGGACCCCTTGAAAGCGTTTCCCACTGATTTTGGAGACACGTCCTTGATGAACAGGAATATTGTCACATCTCCACCAAACAAAGAAGAACTTCATGAGTGCCATGGGGTAGGAAACACAGCCACGCACAGTTGAAGGTTGTGCGTGGTGCGGGGTTGGATGGTTATTGGGTGTTGGCTGCAGGGCCTGACACAGGCCAGGCCCTGCAGCCAACCTCAGCAAGCTCAGTCGAAGTGGTTGGATTAACGTGTAGTAATTAAAATCTTTATGTTGAAAAAAAATAGAAATTCACTGAAAAAAGCAAAGGTTACAGGGACTTGATAGTTAGGAAATAACATTTTAAAACAAATATAGAAATTCACTTAAAAAACACACAGGTTAGAGGGACGTTACAGTTAGACTCACATTAGAAATTCAGCTTTTATAGTTAAAGTTATTTCAAGTAACTATAACTCGTGCCCTAAGGCAACTATAACTCACACCCTCTCCCTGCACTGCCAATGACTCCAAATATTACAACACTCATAACATCTTTTATAACATCATTGATAATATGACTAACATTTGCAGTAATATTATTGATGAGAAAACTGTGTATGGAGGAGGCTCGAGTTATAGTTGCCTTAGGGCATGATTTATAGTTACTTGAAATAACTCTAACAGCTGAATTTCTATGACTTTGTGTGTTTAAAGTGTGAGCCTAACTATAATGTCCCTGTAACTTGTAGCTTCCGGAAGTCCGAGATTCTGGCCTTTAGGGTGCAGCTACCCAGGACATCCTTCATTCTGTAGTTCCAACGAAACTCCACACATTTCTGAATAAGCCCTGGCTGAACAAAGGCCGATGTAAGACGGCAATACAGTCTCGTTATGTGTTTTTCGAAGTGCTTTAGGCTAACCATTATTCAATCTTTTTCAAAGCTGCATTTCTGACGATGCGCTTAAATGAATTTAAATTACTTCTATGATCCAGTTTAATACGAGTGTGAAAAATAAATAAAAAAGAACCGATAGCCAAATAAAAAATGGAAACAATCACTGTGGGAATGAATGGGGATGCCCTGTCCTCGAATGAACATGCTACATTATGGTGTGATTGCTGCACTTATTGAAGGTGAAAGTCTGTGCTAAATAGAGAATAAAGTGAATTGGTTGGAATGAGGACGGGAGACCCATTTAATTCAGCACCAGGATACTAACAGGGGCACTCTAAAGAGATGTACTCACAGGGACAATCTTAGGTCCACGTGACCTCTGTTTTAGGCCTTGAGGGTGTGGCCTGTTATAAGGAGGTGGCATTGAGTGTGACAACCTGCACTTCGTACCACTAGAGTTTGATATGCATTCTCTTCGTGTATATAGTGGATCAGTCACCTACCCCTAGCTTTGCTTATTTTTCAGTTATTCCTTCTTTACCACATTCCCATGTACTTTAGCAGGGCCGTGACCTTTTCTGACTTGAGGCCAGAATCCACTGCTCCATTACAAAATCGTTTGACATTTGGGCAGTTTTGTCAATATCTGGACGCCTTACAAGCACCTACACACTTCCCCTTCATGGTACCCTGGGGCAGTGACATCCCTGGACCTCAAGCATGCAGAATGCAGAAGGGCCTTCATTAATGAAGAGAAAAAAGATGTTTGATTCATTTGTGTTACAACAACTCCAAATGCCAGCTAGAAGTAAGTACCGAGTAATAATCAGGAAAACAAATGCTTATCTCTTAATAAACTGCTTGTGACATATTTGGGATTTTAGCATTCCTGGTGCACAGCTTTCCCTGCTGCAGCTGTAGGCAGGGAAGCACATCTGGTAACTCCACATGCTTCTTTGCAATACACAGAGGCAGAGTCTCCATCTTTTCTAATTAGCAGCAGCGAGTGTATGTTAATTTTCCATGTTGTCCCTAATAATGCGGTAATAACGAGGTTACATTTATGCAGCATTTTACCATTCTCATTTGGAAAAGATCTGAGGCTGAGTACGTTTTGCTTCCCTTCCACTATATGCCTGCCCGCCCTAGCCACACCTCAGCCCTAGTCTTAACCCCACCTCTGTTTACAAACCACTGCTCCCCTCCAATCGCTACTCCTCCATTTTCATTTTTTTTTCTTTGGCAACCTGTTTTCCACACTCCACTCTTCATTCCGCAGGGGTTTTTACAACTCTCTTTTATTTTTACTTTTCCGTTTCATACTTTTACACTAACCTGTCTCTCTTCTCCATTCTGTCTCTCATGTATTCTCTTCCACCGTGATGTGTTTGGTAGTCAGAGCTGGTAGCTAAAGAGCTGTGCTTACAACATGCTTTCATGCATTTCTCATGTTGCTTCCTGAAGTAGTACAGAGCAGCATATCACGGAGTCTATATTTCATACAGAGAGCATTATGAGATGTATCGCCATTCCGCCCTTGGGATACAGTGCTGCATACAAGTGACAGATTGTTAACACTCGTGGCTATAAATCTGTCTATAATACATAATATGAACCGCACTCTATCAAACCAACCATAATCACTTTCACTTGTATTTCTAGACTTTCATTGGCCATCTTCTCTTTCTAGCCTCCCACTGCATTGTGGATCATGTATTTAAATATTTTGCAAGTACTCCTGGTTTAAGAGCCAGTTTATTAAGGCATCATTGCATTCTAGCCATAGTAGTAATACATTTTAGCACATTCTGATTCACTGAAACTCCCAATACTTAATCACTTCTAGTTGGAGCCTTCTAGCCTTGAAATGAATTATTTAGAACGTAGCCAGACTTCTGTTAAAAGGGTATAAATGCTGGCATGCCACCCCTCTGTCTGCTAAAGAAACTGTATTGGTTACCTGTTAAGTGTTAAGAACTCCTTCGAGGTGCGGTGTATCAGTCACTGAATAGCCCCTGTGAATACTACCATATTCCTCAGAGTTAAAATAATCAGGTTTGTTTTCTCTCATTCACCATGTCCAGCTAACCAGTTCCTGCTTCGAGTCCCTCACATTCAAAAAGAAACTGAAGGTAGTCAGAACTTTTAGGTTCTGATCCCCAGGCTCGGGACCAATGCTACTGCTAGGGATCAAATCTGGGAGCCCGTAGCAAATACTGCTGTTTGACAGTCTTTATTGACAGTTTGCTTTCCACGCGTTAACAGCTTGAAAAGTACTTATTACTTTTTTCCTGTTTTTGTGTATCTCTTGCATCACAGTAATGTGTCTTCTGAGTACTTGCAAGGCGCAGTGGGAAGATAATTACACCAGTAGCCAGACTCAGGAAGAGTGTCTAGCTCGAAAAGGTTGTGGAAGAGCAAGGTGGTGTTCAGTCCTTTCTCTATGTTTCGTAAAACCCATCTCAAAGAATAGCGGCCAGGGCAGAAGGAATTTCCAGAAGGTGGTGCTGGATGGATGAACGCATGTCTCTCCAACCACATTTCATATTGCCGGGACACCAAGAGGGGGTTATGGGCGAGTAGATTGTGGTGTTTCATATCACAAGAGATTTCCATTGTCTTTAGGACACAATTGAGGCACTATTAAAACAACATTGTTCTATCTTTTATTTCTGATACTTCAACAGGGAAATTAGTGGCACTCCATTTTTGTCTCCCTCACCTGAACTCCTTCTCCACCACACTGCTAGGTGCAGAGCCCTAGAAGATAAGAGCTCATGCACTACATAAAATGCTTCCCACTTCCATCGTATAGCGTGGTACCCATCTAAAAGTTCAGTGCCCCACAACAGCGTATGAAGCACTATAAAATGCAAAATATATATTACACCCCCAAAAAGCTGGTATTGGCCCAATATTGCACAAGTTCCACGACAAAGCAGTTTAGAAAACTGTGAAACTGGCCTATTCTGCAGCCACCATATTGTGTGGTGTGTGTCGGTGCAGTTCCCTCCCCCCTTCAGGCTGCCAAGTCATCAATCAGCATCCCTGACGGACTTTCAGGAAAAAATCTATTCGGTGTAGCAGACCTCATTATTAAGATGCAATGGTGGACATCTCCTTTCACAGCTAAAAAAAATAGCGGCGAGGAGAACTCCCTTCCTGCACTCACTGTCACAGCAGCAACCCTGATCCAACAGGGCGATTTGTCTCTGTCAAGGCATTCAAGTGATTATGCCAATTAAACCTCACAAGTAATTGCTGTTGGTTCCCTGCGGAATCCCCTCAGCATATTCAGGTGGAATATGAATGAGGAGTGGACAGATCAGGGGAGAGCGGTGCGGCGCAGAACCTGAGGGGTACTGTCGCAGTCTTGAGGTGTGAGCAGGTGGTATCTGAATAGACCTTTAGGACAGATTAACTCGGATTTACAGGCGTGTTGGGTGGAAAAGGTGGACTCCTTGTATAAAGGTAACCAGAAAATCTTACCAGCTAAAATGTATTATGCAGCATGTTGGCAAACCTTCAAGTTTTGCAAACCTATAGTTTGCTCAATTTCGACAGCTGAAATCTTGAGCAAGGCCTTCAGTACTACATCAGCCTGGGCCTCCTCTAACTCCCAATTTGTCAGTACCAGCCAGTCCTTAATTTGCTATAAATATAAGTGCGCGGGCTCAAAATCTTAGCACCTGAATGATGCTGGCATAAATAATTCATTTTTATATAGGCCGATCATATGTGTGCTATAGAACACATATTTGAAAGTGCAAATTGGTATATATATCCTACAATATACTCACTTTTGTGTTTTTTCTCACATTGGGACACTCTGCACAATTAGGCCCATATTTATACTTTTTTTGCGTCGCATTTGCGCCACTTTTTGACACAAAAGCGGCGCAAATTTACAAAATACAATTGTATTTTGTAAGTTTGCGCCCATTTTGCGTCACAAAATGACACAATTGCGGCGCTAAAAAAGTATAAATATGGGCCTTATTGTCTTGTTTGTGACCAATTATTACATGTCCTGTTTTCTATGGTAAGTCAATAACATCTAAATGTTAAGCTTACCTTATATTAATTCACTATTGGGGCCATAGTGTGATTATTCAATTTACTTTCATTGCTTGCCATTGATCTGTGTTGGCTCTTTTATAATTACATAAATGATTTCCAGGTGAACCATTATATGTCATAAGCACAGGTTCCGATTTGTAGAAGGCCAGCCGTTTTACTTATATTGAGTGAAAAAGGTGGGCTCCTTTTATGATGATAACCAGAAAATCTAACAACAGAAATGTATTACGCAGCACATGTTGGGCAAACCTTAAAGTATTGCAAACCTATAGTTTGCTCAATTTAGACACCTGGAATTTTGCACAAGGCCTCCAGTCCAAATTCAGTTTAGGCCTCTTTTATCTCCCAGTGTGTCAATAGGAACCAGTTCTTAATTTGAAAAAATATATAATTACACGAACTGAAAGATTTGTCTTGCCACTGGTGCTGCGTTCCCAGTTATCCTGAATCCCCAGGGATGCCTAGTCAGAATTACACCTCGTGTACCTTGCTTCTTCCACCCCAGACTTCCTGTCTCTTTCTCTCACTACTTTTTCATTCCTGCTTTCTTTGTCGTTGGTGCCCTGTCTTTCTTCTCTTTCTTCCTCTTCCACCTCGCTCTCGTTTGCTCTAAATTAAAGTGTGATCATGTAAAGAGAGTCCTAGTTCCAAAGAACGGATGTTGATGCTCACCACCTGTAACTACTGTTTGAAATTCAAGTGCTTATATTCACCAGATTAAAGCACTATCAAGGGCCTGTAGAAAATGCATATCAACAAAGTTGCCTCCGCCAAAACTGCGCCGTTAAGGAAGGGTTCCAAGAGGCCTGTCGCTTCTAAGATTGTATTGTATTGCATTGTAATAGTATTTATATAGCGCTTACTACCCCTGAAGAGATGCCTGTCTCCCTATGTTCGCCTGGAGAAGGTAAACAGTATTCTCATAGAGTCTGTGTAATCCATGTTAAGATATTCAAGGTCGGAGCTCTGTCTGGAAAAAAAGATCAAAATTGTTTGAAAAGAAAGGTTGAATTAACTTATCTCCCAACCTCTGAAACCGGCATACCGGAGTGGTGTTAAAGTCTCCAGGAGCCAGAACAAACAGTCATAGTCAATTTAGTAAATTACAAATAAAGTTAATGGGGTCAGTGTACTTTTCATCAAAGAGTTGTAAAGGGAAACGTGAAGAAGAATTTGAGAATTCCTCTTTTGTGCAGATGAAAAGTTTATAGAATTTGCTGCATAGGCGCAGAACCACTGGAATTAATTATGTGATTCTGTGACCACGGGTTTTTCCGCATAATTGTGGATTTGCTGCACTTGTCACATAATTCAGGGCATGATGAATAATTTGTAGCTTTTAATAACAAATGTTTTTGGCTCAAAGTGATGAAGATGTACTTAAAATAGAAGCTCAACACGTGGTGCCTCGCCAACGCTGTTAACTAGTTCCTTTCAGTTGCTCATTGTTGTATTTGTAGGTATTAGACTGGTACTAATGAGATAAAACTTGTGTCCAGGCAGTATTAATGTGAGCTAAAATGATTAAGTAGCCCAATGATACTGACACAGAACCTGCTGCTTGATTTTCCAATATATGCCAAAGGAATTGTGCCACATAAGTTAGTACTGTATTGCAGCATATTACCAGTGAGACATGTTAATTCAGATGAACTAAAAGTGAGGATAAGCAATACATTGGCAAAACTGTCCTGACTTCAGTTTGCCACATAATATTCCACCCACAAATTGTCTCTCTTCTGTTCTAAACCAGAGTACTCACATAGGACTATAATCTCCACAAGCTCTCTCAAAAGAGTCAAAATGTTTTAAAATGCTACTAAGGGCTTGGTTTATGAAAAGTTAGCGCCACCTTTGCATAATTTTTTTATGCAAAAGCGGCGCAAACTTACCAAATATAAGTATCTTTTGTGTTTACGCTGCTCTTGCGTAAAAAAATGAATCAAAGGCAGTGTTAACTTTTAACCCGTTAAGTGCGGTCGTCGGCCACTGGCCAACGACCGCACTACCTCCCTGCTGCGGGTCACGACCAGTGGCCTGACACCAGGGAGGGGAGGGGGTTAGAAAATCCTCGGGTGCGACGCACCAGAGGATTTTTTTTTTTAAACCCCTGGGTTCACGGAAGGCCTTCCGTGTCTCCCCCTGGCCCCCACTCACCCCTTTGTGACGTCAGCGCGCTGACATCACAGTGTTGTTTTCCCCATCGGAGCAGGAAGCGGCCGTAGGGCCGCTTCCTGCTCCGATGAGGAAAATGGCCCCAAACGGCCTTCCCCACGTTCGGGAAGGCCTCGTATGAAAGGGGAGACTCTCCCCTTTCATACGAGGCCTTCCTGAACGCGTTTCCACTAGACACCAGGGATTTCACTTGGGGAGGTCGGCCCCCCTCGGAAAATGGGCCACCCCCCCGGCCATATTTTTTTATTTCAAGGTTGGTGCCCCCTGTGTGGGGCACAATCCAGCTCGATCGCGCCACCCCCAGGGGTTATTTTATTTTTTTTAAATAAAGAAATTGACAGGGGGTCCCCCGTTAGCAATACATTGTTTTTAGTAGTTGTAGGGTTTCCCTGGGGGGCATTTTGGCCCCCAAGGAAACCCTACAATTACCAAAAAAAATACATATATATATATATATATATATATATATATATATATATATATATCAATCCATGTAGATAGATATATCTATCTACATGGATATATCTATAGATAGATCTATATATATATATATATACACATGCATTGACAAAAGTGATATATAGATCTCTATATAGATATATCTATGTAGATAGATATATCTATATGGAGATCTATATATCACTTTTGTCAATGCATGTGTGGTTTCCCTGGGGGCTGCGATCGGCCAGACCCACATATAAAAGTGATCTATATATATATTTGTCACCAATTGTCTTGAAGTAGCAGCTTGCGTCTTCAAAGCAATGCACATACTTCAACTGACGCATTTCAACTGTAGCTTTTAGGCAGCAATAAAAAAAGTCAAGTAAGTCTTGTGATTATGTTTCTGCTACAAAAGGATCAGACTTTTGTGTAGTGGCATTTTTAGTGCCACGAAGAAGCGCAGAAGGTTTATATGCCTACTGCAAAGAGCAAATCTGTATTTTATGTAAATAGCTGAGTACATTAGTAAAGTCAGCCACTACCTGCGCTATAATACAAATGAAATGTATGTGCTGGGTGGGGGGTGGCTATGGAGAGAGGAAGAGCAGGTTTGCTGGGTGGTAATGGGGGAATCCGAGGAGGAGGACATGGGAGTGTGAGCACCAATAATGATTGTTGGACTGGGGGCAGGAGGTGCTAAAGACTGTGACGAATGGTATGTGACAAGGTGTTTGGGTGTCTTGAAAGAACGTGCTGATTGAGGGATGAAGCGCAGGTAAGGTGGCCTCTACTGTTGCACATATCACACACACACACCAGCAATTTTGTGACTGCCTATGTAGGCTAGTGTTTTAGAGCAAGTTTAGCCAATAGCAGAGATGGCATCTTGATGGATGACTGCTGCTGACGTCACTCGGGTTATAGAGGACAGCTCTGACATAGGATCAGAGACTGAGACAGCAGATACTGAGACAGCATCTGTGGGATAGGACAATGGCGCAGTCCCTAAGAGTGATTTTTCAGTTGGAGGAGTCCCATTGGATAACTCCTTCCAGTAAAGTGTGAGGGAGGTGATGAGGGCAGTCCTGTTGTCCCTTCGCAAGCACAGTCTGTGCAACGGGGCAATAGTGGGTTAGCCCAAACCAAAGAGCAGGTGAATGCGGGGGCAAGCACAGAGATGGTGCTCTCTTGGGAGCTAGCCAATTTAGTTCAGCCCCAAATTCCACTGCCCAAATTGTATTGTGGAGACATCAAAATTATCTATCACAAAGCAAACTTTTTTTGTAAGGCAGGCACCTGTGTTTTTGGTCCTGGGTTCGGCGGCTATATAGGGAAACATACTAAACCCAAACATTTCTGGAAACTAGACACCCGGGGGAGTCCACTGAGATGTGACTTGTGTGGAATTCCCAAAGTTTTCTTACCCAGGATACCCTGCAAAGCTGAAATGTTGAATAAAAACTCTATTTTTCTTGCATTTCTGTCACACAAACTACAGGACTATGCTGTGATCCACAAAATTCCTACCACCCAGTTATTCCTCACCTGTCCTGATGAAAACACTACCCCACTTGAGTGCCTATACCTAGTGCCTGCGTAAGGAATGGATCACCCCAGGGTCAACAGTTGCCTCCTGTAAGTACCAACATTGACCGTTGTGTGATCTATTCCTGTCGCGGGCACTAGGCCTACCCACACAAGTGAGGTACCATTTTTATCAGGAGACTTGGGGAATGCTGGGTGGAAGGAAATTTGTGGCTCCTCTCAGATTCCAATACTTTCTATCACCGAAATGTGAGGAAAAATTGTTTTTTTCTCTCCAAATATTGAGGTTAGCAAAAAATTCTGGGTAACAGAACCTGATTGGAGCCTCACAATTCAACCCATCCTGGATTCCCCTAGGTGTCTAGTTTAAAAAAATGTGCAGGTTTGGTAGGTTACCCTAGGTGCCAGCTGAGCTACAGGCCAAAATCCACAGCTAGGCACTTTGCAAAAAACTGCTCTGTTTTCTTTGTGAAAATGTGATGTGTCCACGTTGAGTTTTGGGGCATTTCCTGTCACGGGCGCTAGGCCTACCCCCACAACTGAGGAACCATTTTTATTGGGAGACTTAGGGGAATGCTGGGTGGAAGGAAATTTGTGGCTCCTCTCAGATTCCAGAACTTTCTGTCACTGAAATGTGAGGAAAAAGTGTTTTTTGGCCACATTTTGAGGTTTGCAATGGATTCTGGGTAACAGAACCTGATCAGAGCCCCACAAGTCACCCCATCATGGATTCCCCTAGGTGTCTAGTTTTCAAAACTGTGCAGGTTTTCTAGGTTTCCCTAGGTGCCAACTGAGCTAGAGGCCAAAATCCACAGCTAGGCAGTTTTAAAAAAACAGCTATGTTTTCTTTGTGAAAATGTGATGTGTCCACGTTGTATTTTGGGGCATTTCCTGTCGCTGGCACTAGGCCTACCCCCACAAGTGAGGTATCATTTTTATCGGGAGACTTGGGGGAATGCTGGGTGGAAGGAAATTTGTGGCTCCTCTAAGATTCCAGAACTTTCTCTCACCGAAATGTGAGGAAAAAGTCTTTTTTTGGCCACATTTTGACGTTTGCAAAGGATTCTGGGAAACAGAACCTGATCAGAGCCTCACAAGTCATCTTGGTTTCCCTTAGGTGTCTAGTTTTCAAAACTGTGCAGGTTTGCTAGGTTTCCCTAGGTGCCAGCTGAGCTAGAGGCCAAAATCTACAGCTAGGCACTTTGCAAAAAACACATCAGATTTCAATGTAAAAATGTGATGTGTCCATGTTGCCTTTCCTATCGCGGGCATTAGGCCTACCCATGCAAGTGAGGTACCATTTTTATCAGGAGACATGGTGGAACACAGAATAGCAGAACAAGTGTTATTGCCCCTTGTCTTTCTCTGCATTTTTTCCTTCCAAATGTGTAAAAAAGATGTATATTTGAGAAATGGCCTGTAATTCACATGCTAGTATGGGCACCCCGGAATTCAGAGATGGGCAAATAACCACTGCTGCTCAATACCTTATCTTATGCCCATTTTGGAAATACAAAGGTTTTCTTGAAACCTATTTTTCACTCTTTATATTTCAGCAAATGAATTGCTGTGTACCCGGTATAGAATGAAAACCTATTGCAAGGTGCAGCTCATTTATTGGCTCTGGATACCTAGTGATCTTGATGAACCTACAAGCCCTATATATCCCTGCAACCAGAAGAGTCCAGCACACGTAACGGTATATTGCTTTAAAAAATCTGACATTGCAGGAAAAAGTTACAGAGTAAAACGTGGAGAAAAATGGCTGTTTTTTTTCAGCTTAATTTCAATATTTTTTTATTTCAGCTGTTATTTTCTGTAGGAAAACCTGGTAGGGTCTACACAAATGACCCCTTGCTGAATTCAGAATTTTGTCTACTTTTCAGAAATACTTATCTTTCCGGGATCCAGTGTTGGTTTCACACCCGTACCTGTCACTAACTGGAAGGAGGATGAAAGCACCAAAAATAGTAAAAATGAAGTATGTCCCAGTAAAATGCCAAAACTGTGTTGTAAAATGTGGTTTTCTGATTCATCTCTGCCTGTTCCTGAAAGCTGGGAAGATGGTGATTTTAGCACCGCAAACCCTTTGTTGGTGCCATTTTCAGGGCAGCCCTTTTTTCCCATTTCTTTTAAAAGTTTAGGGGTATTTTGGCTAATTTCTTGGTCTCCTCCAGGGGAACCCAGAAACTCTGGGTACCTTTAGAATGCCTAGGATGTTGGAAAAAAAGGACGCAAAGTTGGCGTGGATAGCTTATGTGGACAAAAAGTTATGAAGGCCTAAGCACGAACTGCCCCAAATAGCCAAAAAAGGGCTCAGCACTGGGGAGGTGGGGGAGGCCCAGCAGCTAAGAGGTAAATAAATCAGGCCCTAAGTATCTGCAACACCTTCTCAAGTCATGCAAAAGGCATATCCTGGCTGAACAGCGGAGACCTGTGATTTAATAAGCCCCATAGGTAATGCCCGTTTCTCAAACGAGTGGCACACATGGTGCTGCTTCATGAAGCACTCTTTCTGCTGGGTGTAGAAAATAATTGTAACACATTACTCCACTACTTACTGACAACTGCAAGATTTTGGGGATAACTTGGAAATCCGTGTGTCAGTAGTACCAGTTCCTATATGTCTTTGCCTGGTGGTCTAATCGGACTTGCGGCCAGGTTTTAGCATGTTAAGCGCCAGAGTGAAAAACACCAGACCTACTGTGACCTTGCGGGACTTTTAAACACAGGGGTGAGGTAACAGACTTTGGATGTATTCATTGAAAACATATGCATGAGAAATCATTTTGGAGGAATATATGCAACAAACAATCACGCAGAAGTCCTAAAACACATATACCAACCAAACTATAGTACAGAATGAGAGAATCTAATATGTCAGTAAAAATGACCAAGCAACATATCAGCCTATTCGTTATTCGAACTAGTGTGCTGGCTCCCCAAAATCAAACTATTTGGATAAGATTGGAAAGTAGGTTCCAACGGAACCTAAAACACCTATGGAGATTAATTAAAAAATATGGGGCCACATATATCAACCATTTTTGCATTTGCAAACGGTGCGAATCGCAAAATTCGGCCGTTTGCGAATGAAAAAATACCTTTCACAATGTATGAAAGGCATTCGCTGTGCAATTTTAAGGAATCGCTAAAATAGCGATTCCTTAAAATTGCGACCCCATTTAGAGAATCGCAAATTGCGATTCTCTAAATAGGAAATCGCAAATAGAGAATTCCTATTTGCGATTTCCAAAGCACATGTATCAAGCATTTCCTAAATGCGAATTGGGCATTTAGGAAATGCAATTACCATCAAATCCAATTTGGTGGTAACCATGTGCAAATTTTAAAAATGCATTATAAATGCATTTTTATAAATTGACATGTAGCACACACATGCCCCTAAGACATGCGTGTGATTCATATGTCCGTAAAAAAATGTTTGGGGTGCAGCAGAGGGGGGCCTTAGGCCCCCAGCTCCCTGGGATTTGCATATCCTAAGTTGCAAATTCCTAACTGGAATTTGTAATCTGGCAAATGCAAAACCATTCGCACCTATGGGCCTGCAGGCCCATAGGGTTGAGAGGGATCGCATTCTCTATTTGTGAATCGGTAATAGCATTTGCGAATTTTAAGAAATCCCTATTACCGAATTGGAAAATTCATACATACCATTTTGCATTTCTTAAATAGCGATTTCTTAAAATTTGCTATCTAAGAAATGCAATTCATTTTTTTGATACATCTGGCCCATACATTTTAATTCTGTGGCAATTTGCTCCTGAGGGCATTATCATTTGCAGGGGCGGCTCCTCCGTTAGGGCTAAGGAGCATCGTGCCCCCTCCCCCCACGAGCAGCCGTAGCAGGAGCTGCAAACCTTTAGAAACAAAATAACACGAAACAACACTGTTTATTGTCATTTTATTTCTAAAGGGGCGAGTCCATGGGGGTGACAAGCATGGAGGGGAGTGCACACAGCACTCCCCTAAGTGTGCATGTATGTTTGGCCGGCCATCTCGGGCCGGTCAAACACACATGCACACAAGGGCTCTCTCCAACCCGCCACTGTGTAGCCGAGATGGAGAGAGCCCACCAGGCTCCCAGTCTGCATTGGAGCTCCCAGGCAGGGCAATGAGGTAAGTAGATTTTTTTGAATATATATATTTTGGTATTTTTGTTTTGCCTCCCCTGCGCTGCCACCAGCCGCGACTGATTATTAGGGCCCCAGTAATACTGAAGAGATTGTAAAGCGAATTACCATCATGTCACCTGATAGACTATGGCAAAGAAAGGCAGGGAGACAGGGAACATGGGGAAGGTGGACATAGCAGAAAACAACTTTCAGAGTCACTTACACAACCTCAGCCACAGGTGGGACATTCCCCTCAGGCTCACTTACAGGTTGTTAGTGGTGGACTCTGGCAACATCTGTTGATTTGACTCACTCAATACTTTACCATAGTTCACATCCAGCTTTTCTGCTCCTGCAACTTTGTTTACTGCCTTTATGGTTTCTCGGTTGCCATGTGTTTCCTTGGTCTGTGACTTCCCTCTATCTTGCATTGTGACCTTCATTTGTCAGCTGTCTTTCCTCTGACAGGCTCCCTCCTTCACGGCGCTGCAGTGATGTTCCATCCTTGTTCCTTTATGAGCTGGGTTCCAGTATGCCTGGGAATTAGATACAGCCCATCACCTCCTTACACCGGGTAACCATCTGCCCAGGCTCTGAGTATATGTTAACTGTGTGATCCCTTTACTGATGTGTGTCACATCACCTATAGGTGGATACCTAGGCCCATATTTATACTCTGTTTGCACCGGATTTGCATAATTTATTTTGGCGCAAATTCGGCACAAACTTAACTCCATATTTATACTTTGGCGCTAGACCCATCTAGCGCCAAAGTTATGGAGTGTGCGCCATTTTTTGTACGTGAAAACCTGCCTTATGCTAATGACATGCAAAGTGGGCGTTCCTATGCAAAAAATGACTCTAAGACATGTGCGTCTTATTTATCCTCTGGCGTTAAAATGAAGCACAGGAGGAAGCGGGCCTTAAAACATGGTGCACAGTTGGATTTGTGCGGTTTTTTAACGCCTGGGTCAGGGCAGGTGTTAAGGGACCTGTGGGCTCATTTCCATGGTGGGAGACCATGGAAGCACTCCACAGGTGCCCTTCCTGCACCTAGGGACACCCCCTGCCACCCTCGCCCACCCCTGGAGGACACCCATGGAAGGGGGGACCCATCCATGGTGAGTGCAGGTAAGTGTAGGTAAGTATTTTTTTTAATTTTTAGTTTTAGTGGTATGGGGGGCCTAACTTGGGCCCCCCTACATGCCACTGTGCCCGATGGCCATGCCCAGGGGACAGTAGTCCCCTGGGCATGGCCATTGGGCAGGGGGGCATGACTCCTGTCTTTGCTAAGACAGGTGGCATTTCCATGGGGGTTGTGTGTCAAAAAATGGTGCTAGTCAGGTTAGAGCCAATATTTTTCAGTCTAACCTGACTTGCACCATTCTTTGGCACACAATCCCCATTCTTCCCTTCGCATCCGCTGCCCGGTTACAGTTAATTATTTTGACGCTAACCAGGCCGCAGCGCTGGCTACCGTTATTCCATAAATAAGGCACCCGGCTGGTGCGCTGGAATGGCGTTATCCGGCTTTAAACTTTTTGATGCAAATCTGCGCCAGCGCTGATTTGCTTAAAAAAAATAATATATGGGCCCTAGTCTGCTATTACTGGCGCCCAAGGCTTTGTGCTGTTTCTCATCTTGTCCAGATATTCTAATCACCTTGCAGGAGCATATCTCTCCTTCTGTCTCCCAAACCCCTTTTCTCTGAAACCTGGGTTCTTTTTACCACTTTAGGGGCCAGATGTATCAAAGGATTTTGCATTTGCAAACGGTGTGAATCGCAATATTCCACTGTTTGCGAATGCAAAATCGTCTTTCATGATTTATGAAAGGAATTCGCAGTGCAATTTTAAGGAATCGCAAAAATAGCGATTCCTTAAAATTGCGACTCCGATTGGGGAATCTCATAGCGATTGCCTAAATAGGTAATCGCGGGGGCGTGGCCGGGCCACGAAAGAAGATGGCCGCCTAAGTCCCGAGCTCTGCGGCGCAGCGGTCCCGAGGAGGCGGCGGGGGCCCTGCGGAGGCCGAAAAATCGCCTTAACGCACGTCGAAACCCTCCCACAACCTTGAGCTTCCGACTCGAACCTTAACAACCGGCCGCCGAGACCTTGCCGGCCGGCAGCGCGCCTCGGAGGGAAAGGGGGAAAAAATGGCCTACAGAGAGGGCGGAGCCACGTCTCTTCGACCAGAAAACCGGCTCTCTTAAGGACGGAGGAACCCAGCTTGGGAGACCTTGAGGAGCCGTCCAATGCCCAGGACCTCCGATCTCAAGTGGGGACGCGCTCCGGAGCACCAGGGGATCTAGGGTGCACAATATTGAGGTAGGCCCAACTGCGGGGGAGGAGCCGCGCTCTCGAGCCGAGAGAGGAGCCAGCCTCCCTACCATTACGTCGACTGGAGTCGCAGGCACAACCCTTCGCACCCGATTTCCAGAGGGAGACGGTGAGCATTTATCCTCTATTTGGCCCGGGAGAGAAAGGGAGACAGTGCCGGGGAGCGGCGAGGGGAACGAGGTGAGGAGGAGAGGAGGAGTGAACCAGGACAGTAAATAATAGAAAGGAATAAAGACACGGAAACAAGAGAAGAAGGGGAGTAAGGGAAAATAAAAGGAAGGAAGAAGAAAGAGCCAACAGAAAAGGGGAAGAAGAGAACTAAGAACCAAGTTAAAAAAAAAAAGAAAGGGAGGAGAGGAGAGAGGAGGCGAAGGGGGGGAAAGGGGGAAAGAAGGGGGAGAAGAAAGAAAGAAAGAAGAAACAAACCAAAAAATCCTGCCCCCCCAACATATCCGGGAACAGAAAAAGGATCAAATATCCTCTCACCGCCTAAACCCTAAAAAAAATAAAAAAATAAATAAAAAGAGGAGGGGAAAAGAAAGGGAAAAAAAAAAGAACATAAAAAAGTCAGAACAAGACAAGAGCCGGCTGACTGCGTAACGCTGCTTCCGCCAGACTCCGAGGAAAACTCTGGAATCAGCTGGACAACACACGCAGACGGACGAGGCGATGCCCGGCAGCAAAACAAACCAGAAATCCACTGGTAAATCGGCACAACAATTATTATTCTCCGAAGCTCTTCATCATAGGCGCCCAACATCTACGATAACAGGACCCCACTCACCACCCTCCCCAACGCAATCCACCGCAATGCCTGACAAGGAACAATCCATAACCATGGAAAAGATACTACAGGAGATCACCGCTGTCAGCCGCCGAATAGAGGGAATGGACGCTTCTCTATCTTCACTGACCCTGGAAACCAAATCTATGAGATCAGACATTGCAGGTTTTCAAACCAGGGTGACAGGCTTGGAACACCGCATGGGCTCATTAGAAACGCAGGTGGCCACTCACCGAGACAGAGACCAAGACCTCCTTTACCTTAGGAGCAAACTCACAGACCTAGAGGACAGGAGTCGAAGAGATAACATTCGCCTACTGGGAATCCCAGAGCATGAAGAAGGCACAGACATACAGACCTTCCTGGGCTCCGTTCTCCCCAAACTAACATCCCTGGACTTCGACCCACCGCTGGAATTCCAAAGAGCACACAGAGTAGGCCTGAAACGTTCTGACACATCTTTAAGACCCAGACCGATAATCATTTGTCTATTACGCCACAACCATGCCCGACAGATAGTACAAACGGAACGCAAACATGGCCCTTTCCGGATAGGCCAACATGACATCTGAATAACGGCTGATTACTCCAAGGACACCAACGAACGAAGAAAAGCCTTCCTAGCTTTAAGACCTCGACTTCGCCAACTGGGGATGAAATACGGCCTCTTCGACCCAGCCAGAATGTGGGTCACCAATAACAGTATATCCAAAGACTTCTATAATCCAGAGCCTTTTGCTTGACTCTTTTCAACATCAGCCTCTGGACTCTACCAATCCAGACTGTTCACAAGATACCGTGAGAGAAAACGAAGGGGGAGGACCCTTACCCCCGGGCTCAGAGAAAGAAGGCCCGCTCCACCATGACACCGACCTCAATCAAAGGGGCAGAGACGCAGAGAGACTAGCCAGACTACACGACGACAGGGGTCAGGTTCTCCACGCTGTGGCAACCTACACCCAACTATCAGAAAGGGACAAATCCAGATCACCTCTAAAACCAACGACTGTACCCCCCTGAGACACCGATCCCTCGCTGGGCGCATGTGAGATGATTACATGACATTGAAACCTGAAAGCGAAGAACTCACGGAAGGATGAGTACAAACCCGGGTTTTGTTTGTAGTCATGATTATTTAACAATCGTCAATAACCCTTTTAACAACATTAGATGATCACTATGTTTATAGTCCTACAAGATAACACGGGGCCTTACTCTATAACACTGTTGCATAGACGGCCATTGTATAACGCGAAACGCACAAGCCGGATCTTGCAGATCCTACAGGTGATACAAACACATACATCGGGACCCTGCTCAGTAGGGACACGTTTCAACACCTAAAGAGAAGCTGCCATTCACCCCCTCACAGCACTACTACAATATAGAACATCCAACAACACAACACCACACAATAACAACAAGACAACATGAACAGGCCCGATTCTGCAGACAAGTCGTAAGGCTGACCCCTTTCAGCTGAACCTTCCACTTCTCCCTTAAGCGGCTGCACCGGGAAACAAATGTAATTTGATCTACGCGCAATAATACACATCCCGATGATTACCAGAGTAGTGGCACAACATGATCACCTGGCACAGGGGACGATAGGATATAATACAACATAACACTACATATTACGGAGATGTACCACTACTTCTTACGGGAACACTATGGGGGTTATTCTAACTTTGGAGGAGGTGTTAATCCGTCCCAAAAGTGACGGAAAAGTGACGGATTTACCACCAGCCGTATTACGAGTCCATTATATCCTATGGAACTCGTAATACGGCTGGTGGTATATCCGTCACTTTACCGTCACTTTTGGGACGGATTAACACTCCTCCAAAGTTAGAATAACCCCCTATATCTCCATAGAGGCATAACAAAAAGGTCGACATACACACGCACTTCCCAGAATCCTCCCCATGAGGGGATGCAACCCCTCCATATACTTGTGATGGCACCTGACCACGCAGGTGATGAGCAGTGGATCAACCACTTGAATATATAACCCATGTCCCACCCTTCTATAACAAATGACGCCCCGCCAAAGGATCAGTAGTCACACGTACTACTATATCCAGAATAACCTTCGTTAACACACGTTGTCCCTATATTAAACAGGACCCCGAACTAACAGGACCATAACTAACATACGATTAATTAGTAAACTAACAACACCTTAAAGTGCTTTGCAGTATCATGGCGCAATAATATGACCCATGGTACGCATGGGGTAGCAAGACATACAAGTCACGCATACATAAGCTAGGAACCATCAAACCCTGCCATCCACCCCGGGGCTGGTCCCACGACATATAAACTAATAGAAAGTAATACGATTACCTGTGTGGAAATAAGTTATATTGTGTTACGTTATGCTATATTATATTACGTTATGGTATACAAATTAACAGTTTGCAGTGATATTATGCTGTTTGACATTATGTTGTTTGACACAGTGATATTATGCTATATAAGTATAGTAATATTCCAGCTGTTGCTATGTGCAAATGTACTCCAATATCCTGATTTGAACCGGCATTGTGTTACTTTACATCCTCCCCCCCGCCCTCTCCTCTCCTCTGGCCCCTTAGGCACCCACCCTTTGATCCCACAAATCATTTCTCCCCCCCTTACACCTATACCAACACCTACTGTAACATCTACATGAAAATCATTATCACATTTACATCTATCATTATAATCATGATTACAAATACACACCCTGATCCATACCCACTCCCCTCCTCGACCAATATACCCTCACAACATAGAACCCATTGCGATGATACACATCAAGAACAATGATCGCTAGCCCTCTTTCACTCGAAAATAGGATAAACATTTAACCTATTATATTAGACACTGGACATTGCGAGGTATCAACTGGATCTTCCTCCATTTCTTAATCCAGGTCAGCGTGAACTCCCCCTCTACCACCTTTCCCACTATGCCCATCCCCACCATATTAAAATTATGTTACCAAATCCCCCCCCATTACCTATAGATTACACCCTCCCTCATCAACATAGCTATTACCCTTTCCCGCCCCCCCCTCCCACAATATGCCCATGGTTTCCCCCTTTACTCGCTCCCCCCCTCCGGAGCTCAGCTCAGAACCTGTGCATTCGACCGCCTGAGATCAATACTGGCCGCCCCTTGCCCCAACGCCGCCTCCTCGGCAGAGAGGCTGCACCGACAGCATTAGGAGTTCGGATAGGACTCAGACTCGCCGTTTACAGACCGTCCCCAAGGGAGCATAGTACTCCCGGTCCCCCTACATCCCTCCAACCTCTTCCCCTCCCAATCATCGCATCCATCCCACTTCACAGACAAACGCCAACCCTAGCCTTCTTCCCTCCCATATTTCCCATTTTCCCTCCCTCACCAATCCCTCCCCGTTCTCGCTTCTTCCCCCCCCCTTTCTTGTTGGGTTACCCAACCCTCATCAGCTGCCTCCGCCTCACCCCCCGAACTCCCAAATACTCATATTGTAGCGAACACAGCTCCACACGATTACCACCCCCAGTATTGCTGAAATTCCTTCCTCTAACTCAGTATGCCAGAGACAACCCCCCACATAGTGCACCCACTACGAATCCTCTCCTGGAATGTTCATGGCATGACGAACTACATCAAACGGAAAAAGATCTTGTCATATTTTCAATCTAAAAAAGCAGACATAGCCCTGATCCAAGAAACGCATCTTGACAATGTAGAGTCCGATAAACTTAGACGTGATTGGGTAGGAAAGGTCTCCTTCAGCTGCTGTTCAGAAGATCAGGGAGCCAAGGGAGGCACACCTCGCAAATGTGGCGTAGCGATACTAATACGTAAATCTCTGCCGACCACGATCATTAAAACATGGAATGACACAGAAGGGAGATATATATTTGTCAAACTGAAAATATTAAATACCTTCCTATGTGTGGGCTCTGTCTAGGCACCAACCGGGGCAAAGCGTTCCTTCTTCCTACAACTCAATCGCGTACTGACCGAAATAGGTACCACACGTTATATCATCGGGGGGGATTGGAACCTTGCTAGAGATGCCATACTGGACAGGACAGGACCCATCGATGTGGGCAATAATTCCGATAGGGCCCTACTGACGGACATCACAGCGGATGTAGGCCTAGTCGATTGCTGGAGATTAACACACCCAAAGGACAAGGAATTTACATTCATTTAGTCCGTCCTTGGCACCCAATCACGCCTGGACTATTTTCTTGTATCACACACCATAATCCCCCAAATACAAGACCCTAGCATCTTAGATAGCGGACTCTCAGACCATTCCCCGATTCTACTCTCTATTCAGGTGGGCTTGACCTCTCCTGGTCGTAAACCATGGCGCTTTGCCATACACAGATACCGTTCCCCCCAGGGGAAAGAGCAACTCAAGGCCCCCATATCCAAATATATGACCGAAAACATGGGCTCTGTGACATCCAAGTGGGTCTTGTGGGCAGCGGCTAAGGCCACTCTGAGAGGGAACATGATGAGGGACGCAGCACTGGCCAATAGAGATAGGGAGGTCCGCTACTGCACCCTAGAAGACACGATCCAACGCCTCACCAAACAATACACTACTCAGCCATCCCCTGCACTACGCCGCTCCCTCGAACAAGCCCAAATGGCACATAACGATCTTTACACAACGCAGGCAGAATATGCACTACAAAGGTTACGCTACCGCCACTATGAGCAAGGAGAAAAGGCCGGACGCCTCTTAGCGGTAACAGCTCCGACAGAGAGATGCTGCCTCAGCCATCCCGGCCATAATGTCCCCCTCCGGAGCAGTACTGACCCGCCCGCAAGACATTGTGAATGAATTTGCTACATATTATCAACACCTTTACACCCCCGAAACAACGACCAACCAGGCACAGAGAGAGGCATTTCTTATTGCGGCAAAGTTGCCCTGCCTATCAGAAGCCGGCCGAGCTCTCCTTGAGGGCGATATAAGCAGGGAAGAAATCACACAGGTTATCACAAAACTCCCATACCACAAATCCCCGGACGAAGATGGATTCCCCGCGGAATTTTACAGATGGTCAGGGGAAGAGACAACCACGGCAGTACACGAGGCACTCGTGGAGGCGTGCCAGGAGGGTTCTTTGGGTGCCCTGTCCAACAGGGCCACGATTGTCGTTCTGCCTAAACCTGGAAGGGACCCCCTACTCTGCAGTAGCTATCGTCCCATCTCCCTTTTAAACGGAGATGTTAAATTACTAGCTAGTGTCCTTGCAGCACGTCTACGCAAAGTCCTACCGTCCCTAATCCACAATACCCAGGTGGGATTTGTACCGGGCCGCACCTCCAGAAACCATATACGCACACTATGCCACACCCTACTTGAATCGATAAACCTACCAGAAGAAGCCTTGGCACTATCCCTCGACGCGGAGAAGGCATTTGACCGCATCGAATGGCCCTACCTATTCACCACCATGAAACATTTTGGCCTCGGAGATCAATTTATTTCTAAAGTCCGATTATTATACGATCACCCTACGGCACAAGTTAACTGTGGGGGCTTTCTGTCGGACCCATTCCCCATCGGAAGGGGCATGCGACAGGGCTGCCCCTTGTCACCGCTCTTATTCCTACTAGCAATGGAACCGCTGGCGGCAACTATAAGGAATTCTCAACAGATAACAGGCATCTCCTTACCAGGGGGTTCCTCCAAAATCTATTTATATGCAGACGATATTCTGTTAACCTTGTCTGACTTAGAAAGATCCATCCCATCCCTACTTTCTATCATAGAAAGCTTTGCACCCTTGTCCGGGTATCGAGTAAACTGGGACAAGAGTGAATCGTTGCCCCTATCTCGCGTAACAACGAGAGCTGCAATCCATGGCCGCCCATTTAAATGGACTCCAACCCACCTCAAATATCTGGGGACATATATTAACCGAGGCTTAGAACACATGTTCAGGGACAACCTAGACCCTCTTATATCCCGGATGAAACAGGACTTTGCCAAGTGGTCCTTACTCGGCCTATCCATGTGGGGCAGAACACAGGCGGTTAGGATGGTCACCCTCCCCTGCTTCACAGATGTTTTAGGCATGCTCCCCCTACAGATTCCGCTCTCTCTTCTCCCGAAGGATTGATACCTTAATAAGGTCCTTCGTCTGGGGTTCTATACGGCCAAGACTAAAACCGGGGACAATATTAGCACGCAGACCCTATGGAGGACTAGGTCTACCCTCAGTAAAACAATACGCTTTAGCCCTACAACTATCACAACTACCCTACACATTACCAGGTACCCCAGACCCCCCACAATGGACATTCACGGAGAAACACATACAGGGACAGCATTCTGAACTAGGCGGGATATATACCGACTACTCTCACTCGTCCAACCCTATCCTCGCAGCCACAAATGCAGCGTGGCGCAGAGCCCACCGGCTACTGGGAGTGCACCCTTCTCTACATGCTCAAGCCCCTATAACGGGAAACAAATGTATAAAAATATGGGGAAGTGCCCTAAGATGGCCCCAGTGGAGCGACGCTGGTATCCACAACATAACCCAAATAATAGATGGCAATGGTCTCTGGTCCTTTGAAACCTTACGGGAAGAGTTTGGAATTCACAAAAATCAGGAATGGAGGTACATGCAACTCATACACTGTATGCGCAAGGCCCTAGGACCCCCCCCATGGACGATCAAAATCTCACCCGTTGTCAATTACCTGCAGAAATGGGGCCGACACAGAGGAGTTATGGCCGGTCTATACGCAGAGATTACGAACCACCTTTACTCGCAACGTCTCCTAGAGCGACTGCGTCTCAGATGGCAAGATCGACTAGCGATAGCCTACACAGAAGAAGAATGGCAGGACATAATCGAGGCCCTAGACAGGGGGGTCCGCGAGGCCCGCCTGAAATTCTGTCTCTTCAAAATCCTCCAGGACTGGTACTGGACCCCCACAAAACTCTTCAGGGCAGGTCTGATACCACACGCGAGGTGTTTGCGATGTGCAGATCTCCATTGCGATCTACTTCATATTCTATGCCACTGTTCGACGATACAACCCCTATGGGAAGCTGTGTTCCAGACACTTAGGGATTTCATATCAATACCAAACCCATCACCGATAACACTCATTATTTTACATGACATGCGCCCATACCCCTCCATATCACGTCCCCATAAACGGCTACTTCACAATGCAATTGCCACAGCTAAAATCTGCATTCTCCGAAACTGGAGGTCTGCTATCGCCCCAACACCAACGGAATGGATGACAGCCATGTTCCAAACAGCTACCCATGAGCGAGTCATTTATAACCTGCAGGATCAAGCGGCCCTATTTACAGAAATTTGGAGCCCCTTCCTGACAAGACCATGAGGCAGCTAGTTGATGGTCAGTGGATGGCAGTTGACACCCCATCATTTCCTTTTCTCTCTCCCTCGCTTCCCTCCCCGCCCTTCTATCCTTTTCCTCCACTCCTGAGACTATTCATCCCAGAGAACACCCTCCACACCATGCCATATCGACTCGTTTAAATACGTACTAGAAATTATCCTCCTTTAATCTGCTCGACCAGTGGCTAACTGTCCAACACTAGTAGGCAAGGCTGGATTCTTCATACATCTAACCCTGTATCTACACAGATACTCTCCCTTGTCTACCCTCCCCCGGAATGGCTCTCCCCCTCCCCATAAATTGACCCTCTTGGCCCACCCTAAAATACACTTAGATAAATGTACCACATGGCACAATCCTGTAAAATCGTCGGCAAATGACGCGGAACAACCGGAATATCCATCTAATAACCCAGAAACATTGAGCCAAAAGACTTGCTCTTCCCCCCTTACACCCTACCTAACCTCCCCACTTCCCCGCTTTCCTCTTTATCACTCTTCTCTCTCTCCTGCTCCCCTCTACTACAACCTGACCCCCCAACAGCCTTTACCCCCCTTCCCCGCACCCTCCCTAATCTTCAAACCACAGTCTATGTCGACGAATCAGTGTACCTATTAGACAATGTACATTCAGATATCATTTGTAAAATTACCGACCGAACTACGGACTACTGAAAAAATGTCAATGCATACTGTGTATCGTCCTATATTTTTCTCTAATAAAAAATTTACAAAAAAAAATAAATAGGTAATCGCAAATAGGGAATAGCTATTTGCGATTACCTATTCACATGTATCATGCATGTCCTAAATGCGAATTTAGCATTTAGGAACTGCAATTACCACAAACTCAAGTTTGGTGGTAAGCATGTGCACTTTTAAAAAATGCGTTACAAATGCATTTAAAAAAATGACATGTAGCGCACACGTGCCCCTTGGACACGTGTGCGCTTTACATGTCCACAAAGATTTTTTGGGGTGCATCAAAGGGGGCCTTAGGCCCCCAGCACCCTTGGGTTTGCATTACCTAATTTGTGAATTCCTAAGAAGAATTCGCATATTAGGTAATGCAAAACTGTTTGCACCTATACAGGCCTACAGGGGTGAATGGAGTTCCATTCCCTAATTGCAATTCGGTAATAGCGATTGCGATTTTTAAGAAATCGCTATTACCGGATCACAATTTTCATACACCCCATTTTGCATTTCTTAAATAGCGATTTCTAAAAAATCGCTATTTAGGAAATGCAAACCGGGATGATTATACATCTGGCCCTTGATCCCTTACCAGGGCGGTAAGTGGACTCCTAAGACAGAAAAGGAGGAACTGACTGCAACCTTAACACATCAGATATTTACTTACTAGTTTTAATATTTTTAAATTACAAAATGATTGCCATTCGTTGGTGTATACAACCACTATGCTCTTAGCTGCCACATTTCGCTCTGGGTTAGTAAGCAACCATTGAGCTTTATCAAGGTTTGAGAACCATTCCTGTAGTTATGTTGTGGTCTTTTTGTGGTTGGTGAAATTAGAGTCATGCATTTTAGTGTTCTGCATCACTAGAAGTATTGCCTGAGAAGGGTACAAATCAACTGACTCAGTTAAAGCAGCGAGGGCTAGTCATTAGCCGAAGTTCAAAGGTGTGGGCTAATGGCTTTTACAGGGGTTTAACAGTTTTAATCTCATACACCGGATTTTCTTTAGAGCCGACTCACCTCTTTGGGGGGGACTCATATTTTATGAGAAATAAAACAAACTGACTCTGGACATCACACTAACCAAAAACCTCTAAATCAAGCATACTCTAGTCTCCGAAAGGTTGTCCTGGAAAACATCAGGAACAATTATTTCCAAAAAGGACAAAGATCATCTATTATTATACACAAGATAATATTTAAAAACAATATAAAATAATTAAAAGCAGCATTAGCACTAACATTGACAAAAGCGACATAATAGAAATGCAATAACAATGCAATGGAAGCAATAGCAAACAACACCAGACTAACAGAAGCTACAGCCTTTTAAATGCCTCTATAGAAAGAGCTTGTCTTCTCACTATTTTCATGTCTTTTAGCCATGCTGTAGAGCAGCTTGTCTGCTTTGCGGCATGGCTAAAAGTTATTTAAAGAGTGCTATAAGCTATTTATATTTACCTTCTCTTTTTATTGAGGGTTTTTAAAACCTTCTAACCGTACTGCACAGCAGCCATGCTGCTCTACACCAGGGCTAAAAGACATTGGAAAAGCTAATGGCTCTCACATAGACGAGACCTGTTGACTTTGCCGATGCTTGTTTTTAAGGCATCCATGTTAGATGAGTAACAACTATCCACGCAATTCATTGTTCCGGTTTTTTTTAAACAACTTTATATTTGTATTTTCAGTAACACTTGCCATAGTTACTATCTTGAACTTCACGAGAAGATGTCAGTTTTCGGGTAAATACCAAGTAGACTCAAACATATGAACATATTGAGATCGTGATTACATCATTTAATTTTTAAATGTAGTTAGAAGCTGCTTATTCTTGGCAACATTAGGGATCGAACATGAGATCAAGCATAAACAAATGCTAACATTTGTAGGTGTCCATTTTTCTACCGGCAGAAGGCCTATAACTCCTCAAGTACTTTCGCTGGAATGGTTTGTGCAGGCCACCAATAACCGCCTCACGAATGTACACATGTTGTCCCTGCGCAAAAAGGCGATGCACTTGCAAAGGTGCACAGTAGGTATATCTCATGCTACTCTCGATTCTTCGAAAAATCTTCGATGTCTAAAGTTCAACCAGTTTTTTAAATGGACTACGTTTTTTAACTCAGATTTTCTTTCATCCCTGAGAACTCAATGATTTGCGGTTTATTGGGAAACTGCACGTTTTCTTGCTTGGGTAAGTTGACATATCACAGCGGTGGCAAGTTATTGAGCTTCATTCAAAGTGCATCAACTGCTTTGCACCGAACAAGGCCCCAAATAGGGTAAAATGCATCTGTGATTGTTGAATATCATTAATATATATTTTTAGCGATTTTGGAGAAAGATCTACACCAAATTGGGTTTTCAATATTACCAAACATGCAAATGACCTCAATTTCAAACCCATTGTATGTAATTTTATCTCTTAATTGTGGCACCATGAAATGGCTGAATCTATTTGCTCCTTCAAGGATGATCAATATATGCCTAGGGTTAAGGCCTATTGCCATGCTAATCTGGACGTTTCAGCTTTCGCTGGGAAATTTGGTGGTCTGAAGTTCCAAAAGTCGCCTTTCTAAGTTTTTCTCTTCACAGGTCAAGTGAAGTCATGCGTGAATTTTATATTGTGTGACCTGTTCTTGTCCGTTGACTTATCTTAAGTGGTAGCATTGAAGCTGGCAATTTAAGGGGCATATTTACATGCCCCTAGTGCCACCAGAGCGCACTTTTTGTGACGCTCCAGTGGCGCTGTGCACTGCACCATATTTACAAGGCTGCCCTAAGCCACTTTTTGTGGCTTAACGCCGCCTTGTAAATATGGACCCCTCCGACACAGTTTTTGCAGCAGAGGGGCATGCAATTGGTGTTGCTGTGCCTGTTCCACTGCAACACCCATTGCTTTTGACGCTGCCCCAGATTCACAAGAATTTGTAAATCTGTGGCAGAGCCTAAAACGAATGGCCACCCCAGGGGTGGCGTTAGCTTGGCGCAATGAGGAAAAATACTTTGAGTTCTCCTAGTTTTTGCTTTTTATGTGTGTGCTGTAGTCTGCAGCACACATAGAAATAGCAAAACGCCATTGTAGATTGTTTATGTGCAGGAAGAAACAGCTTCCTGCACATAAATTATCATTCCCTTCAACACAGACACCCTTATACTATGGTGCAAGGATGCCTGCTTTGGTGCTGGGAGCTAAATTTAGCGCCAACCCTAGGGGAAACACAGGGGTGTCAGATTTGTGTGTAAATATGGCATATCCCTGTGTTTCAGAAGTGACGTAGCACTGCGCTGTGCCACTTCTGTGTTAATATACCCTAAGTGACTAGACACAGTGGAATGGCCACCTTAGGCAGGAAGTGATAATGCTGTTGATTGGTTACAAAGTAGTACTGAGATGCCATTTTATTGTAGTGCATTGAAGAAATGCTCTTCCTATATGCAGTGCTTAATTGACAATTTTGCTGTCTCGAAGTTGCCTTGTGAGCTGCAGGTCAGGGAAAACGTCAGCAGAGAGCGTTTAGCTAATTGAGACACCTGGCCAGAATGAACTAATATACATTAGCAGAAATAATTGTAATATCTCCCTCTGAACATACTTTCTCAAGATGGTTTTTGCATTAATTACACCATTAGGTCCCATACTCTTTATAGATCGCCACATTTTTATGTAAGTTGAGTCTACCACGAGCTACTCTGAGCCTGCCTTTGTTGGTACATGCTGACTGCCTCCTATTGAAGGTACACACGAGAGAGCCTGGACTGAGATGAAGGCAAGCCACGCCCTTATTATGTCAATAGAAGAGTTAACGAGGACAGCAGCGATGACACCCATGTGGTGTATTGCAGTGGATCAAAGGAAATCCTCTTCTAATTCTAGATGCCACATGACTAATTTTGGTATCCTTGAGCCTGTGACTCTCCAGTCGTGATGCTGCAAGACAAAATCATACCTCTAAACAAGCTATTCAGGACAAACAGAACCGGTAGTCCATTACATTTGGAATTAGTGACATTTTTGGGTGGAGAAAATCCCATATTTTAACAAATATTGTCTTACACAGGAGCCCTATTGGTTAAATATTATTCAGAGAGGGTGGCACAGTAATTCTGATAGAAATTGTTTTTGAGGCACAGTAACTCTGATGCACCATTAATATATAAGAATCAAGCATTAATAGACAGATTTAATTTTCTTACACATATATAATCCAATTGAGTAATTATGGTAAACTATCACTGGCAAATATTGTATTGCATAGTTAAACTAAAGAGTAAATACTCTCTGGAAGGACACTACTCTCTGGCACAGTAAAAATGAGGTTTAAAAACGGTTTTGAACTGTAACCGTGTTGGACACCTAGTGCACAGGAACTACTGACTACTACTGACACACTAGCCTTATCAGTTACTGCAGTCATTCAGCTCTATCCTACTTATAGGATTTAGCTACAATATCTAGCAAGGTGTAGTGGTGTGGCGAGGTCACACAGGTAGATGTGAACAAATATTCTAGCAATGGGATGGTTGGTGGTTCACATGATCTTGGCTGGATTCGCTTAAAAGCCTTATGACCTCTGTGAGTTTCTCCAGCTAGATTTTCATGCTTAATGTCAACCTTGGTCACATACCTCTGTCAAATTATCCTGATGGAAAAATGTTACCTAGAACCCCAACTCCTATCAGCATATATTTCCAGAGCAGCGATTATAATGGATCAATTCTGCTGCCAAGATAACTGATGGGGAAAATTCTCTGGCACAGCAATTTGAGGCAGTAACCAGGATTAATTTACTCTCACAAGAATGGGAGAATATTTCCTTTGCCTCATTAAGTAGCTGTAAAATCAACCAAGCGTAACAGTATAATACAAAAGGAGCTGGTAAGATGAAGCAGAGATTTCTTTTTCAGAGAACAAATCAGAGGCTCGCAGTCTCACAATACCCCCCACCCCCACCACTACCAAGAGAAATAGAATGGAATGGCCAGGCTGTCAAGGAGCCAGAACCTGTGAAGCAACAGGTTACTTTACACTGTATCCGAAGGTAGGTCAGGAATGTGTAGGGCAGTAAGCATAGACATCAATTGTGGGTTTCCAGGGGGTCGCCACTGGTGTTACTTCTTTCCTGCCTCGCACTTGGGCACACCTAGCACTGCCCTCACTGCCCTTAATCTCAAGGACAGCGAAAGAACTGTTAGGGCCAGAAACTAAACAGGACTTCAAGAGCAATGTTTAGGTTATATCTTCCTTTCTTTTTCTTGCCCTTTCCACAGCCTCTCAGCAACAAATAGGTTAATGCAGGGCTAACCACGGGGAACAGAGATGGGTTAACATTGAGATGCCATCGGGGTCAAAGGATGCTTGATGTCAGTTGTACCACCCATGGCATTTCAGTGAATTGGCGTCCATGGTGGTAGGGGCCAATGGGGATTCTCTGCAGGGTTTAACCTTGGACAAAGTTGACTTCATCAACCTATGCTTTCAGGTCGCCATCGACCAATATAAGGTCATAGAATCAGGCTAATATAAGCATTAAGCACAGTACAAACATTGCACACTTACATCTATGCAAAGGAATTAAAGCTGTGGGTTGTGCATGCATAGTGCAAGAAGCTATTTTTTCCCAGGCTAAGCAGTTACCAGACGCAGCCTCTCACTTATTGAAAATTTCGGTACTGGATATATTTTTTCTTAGAAAGTAGTAAAAAAATACAAGAGTAGAAGATGTAGTAAATATAACACAGCGGCAGGAGAAGGCAGCAAGTGTACCGCCAAGGGACACCGAGCCTTTTCTCTTCTTTAAATGAGCTATGAATAATTGATTGGGCTCCTGAATAATGGATAGGATATTCAATAATAAAGGTAATTGTTTGGCACTTCCCCCCATTTATAATAGAGTTAATCTTTAATATATATTTCATCTTTACATATGGGGCATGGCGGGACACCAGCGCTAAACTCAGTTTATTGGATGCAGCTGCATACGGCAAGAAATTCAGCAGGTCACCTTGCTCGAATATATCAACCAATAAAAATATCCGCCATGTTTTATGCCCTACTAAAGTGACACATCTCAAGGCGTACTGAACAGCATAGTAGTCTCTGGCTAGATACAGAAATGGGATCTACGGGAAACAGAATTAACAAAGTTGTTGATCTGGATTTAATTGGATCAAAGCTTTATGGGAGCTTGGAAATAAATACACACATTTCAGTGTTTAACAAGTATGCCCTCCCAGTGGGTGTTAAGACAGAACGCTGCCCTCCCTCCACCACTATGTCATGATTAGAATATAGTATCAGAACTGGACAGAAAATAGGTCAGAACACCAAAATAAAAGTGGCCCCTCTTAGAGAGTTAGTTTGCGAAAAAATAGGCCCATGATTGCAAATTGGGCAAGTTTTGAACTGGTAAAGACATCCTGTGTAAGTGTGTTACAAGGTATGTGGGCTGCCTGTATTTCTGCTTGCTGTAGGAAATATTTGTGGTAATATCAGGAAAATCAACAGTAAATAACTCCCCACCAAACCATAAAACAGGCCCACAAACAGCCAAAAAAGGGCCCATACACTGACCTGTCAGACCATCTCTGATTGCCCTATATGCAGGGCAACTGAAATTATCGAATGTTGCTGCCACAACATTTTTTGCATAATTCTGAATATTGATGCATTTGCCTTGGAATTCATCTGCTGTATAAACTGCAGATTTTAACAACAAAAAATATTTCTTGATCAAATGGTTCAAAAGTTACTAAAAACACAATAGCACGTGTTACCGCAGAAGGGAAGGCCCTTTGTAGAAGGTGTCTGGTCAGCTTTCTGTTGCTTATGGCTGTATTTTGATTTTCATCGGTACTAATAAGGTGCAATAGCCCAGACAGTGTAACAAGTGTGAAGATGACAAAATAATGAAGTCACACTGCTAGAAAATGTGTCACATTACGCTGCATAACTTCATTTTTCTTGCTGCATGATTTACTCAACCCTGCTGCATAATATGGTCCTCTCCTGCCGCATAATTCCAGTGGCCCTGTCCATAGGCTAGTGCAATCCTCTTAGTGCACGCCTTCCGAGAACTCTGTGTACTTCACCGACTGTTGACTGTTAAAACATGGTCAAATAATTCGCTCTGAAATGACAATAAGGAAGCATGCCTGTGCTGCCTAAAACACCTGGAAGGCACAGAGAGAGAAAAATCTTTTATGACGCCATTTTCTTTTTTTTAACATGCGGCTTCATGCATGTCATCAGAAGTATGGTATTCCCAGCGTTCCTCCAGCCTACATTGATTAGGATAACGCCATAGGTCAGTCAGAGAGGGCATATAACATTTTATTGCGAGGGACAAATTAATCCATACAAATTTGATCAATGATCCTCGGTTTTATATCTGGGCCACAATCTGCTCCTACCCCCACCTGCATATCACTTCAGCATAATTTAGCATTTTTTATGAAGCCCTATATCTCTTCTCTTTGTAGGTGCAACCACACCCCTCATTTAGGGACATTTCCATCCACGGGCTCACATCTGTGTTACACTAGGGGTCATTCTGCCTGAAAATACACCAATACACAAACATCTTGCACAAGGGTACTGAATGATGGGGCTTTCAAGTGTGATATGGGGCAATACACAAACAAGTGATATAAATACCTGGATTTATATTCCTCTTGCAAACAGACACTGGGAAAACACCGTCAATTGGACAGCGCAGAATGTATGCCCACATAGGTGAAACAATAAGACCAGATATATGGTAGCACCTTGCTCAACCCTGCATTTCACGGTTAGCGTCCGTTTAACACACATTTATTGTTAGGGAATTTAACTCCTGATGCTAACACGCACTTGTCCTATCATTTACATTAGCTGATCCTATTTGGATCTTTAATGGACACAATCCATTATTATCCACTTCACAAGTGGTCCGCACTTTTTTCAGTTTTCTTTTGGACTATTACATCTAGCAGCACTACACAGCCGTGAGATGTATTCTGTTTCACTATTGACCAATGGACAATGATGTAAGCTTTACACTCGCTATCTTTGAGTAATAAATTACTCTAAGATTTATGGTTACTTCAAAATTATGTGACTTTTAGAACAATTGACCTGATTTTTACCCAGACACAAGTGATGCAATCAAATCCCAGCTTTCAGATTACGTGTCAACTTTTCCACTCCATCCTAAAACGACCGTTTCACCACCATAATATGCCCCGCGTTATAGCACACTCTTTTTACCCAGACTTCTTATCCTCATATAGCGATCAAGATGGGACCCAAGTCAGACGCCAAGATTCCAGTGGCTGCTGGTGACAATTGAAAGTGGTGGGGCGATGTCTCTATGAGCCTGCGCATGGGCTCAGCCTTAAACATTGTTCCACGCAAGTTGTGCAACAAACGTGAAAATGACAGACTTTTCGCAGTTTAAAAAAGTGTTTTTCTTTAACATGACGGACATCTAATTACATCACCGCATTGAAAGAATGCCATATCCGCTTTGCAAATTGTTGTCAGTGCGCAGTGCCTGCGTTTGGGGGGTCACACTTTTGTACAATGTGAAACCCTTGTGGAAAGCATGTGTTATTTAGGCCTTCTCAGAGCAGTATAGTGAGTTTCTAAGCAAGGCACAGAGTCTTGATACTGTGCTTGCTTTAATGATAGCTCAAGTGTGTGGGTGCAGTGCTTAATTTGTGCTTGTTGTTTCTGGTGTGGAGCACCTGCACTTATTTCTGATGGCCGGTACTCATTTTTCTGCCTCAAGCATTTACTGCGAGCAGAAGACACATATGGGAAAGACATAGGAAGAGAAAAACGAAAAAGAGTCACTAATGGGAAAAGAAGGAAGCTGCAAGAGTGAGCTGAAGGTGGGGTAGGGAGTGGCTGTAAATGAATTATTGAGGCCCGACAGATGGCTCCAGGATTACGCTGCCTCAGTCTTCCGTGCTCGCACATTTAATTGCAGCTGCCGCATGTGTAAGAGGAGGGCTTCGGGCACCAGCACGTTTTTATTTACAAATTAAGCACTGGTGCGGTGCCATTAGCCATAAAACTAAAGACACGTGAACACGTCATCTGGGTCACATGCGATGAATAATTGAATTCCTTGCTTCTAGAAGAATGCAACGGTGCAGCGCGCGGGTGTCTTTATAAACACCCAACCCCCTTATCCACCCAAGGGGGCTGGATAAAGATCTTACAGGTAGATGTGGGCACAGCAACAAATTAACAGGGAGACCCGAGCCAATGGTCGGGCATGGCTCTAAGAGCCTTGCATGGGCTGAGCCTTAAAAGTTGCTGCATGCAAGTCGTGCAACAAACGTGAAAGTGACAGACTTTTCGCATTTAAAAAAAGTGTTTTCCTTTAACATGCGGAACATCTTATTACATCACCGGATTGAAAGAATGCCACATCCGCTTTGCAGATTGGTGTTAATTCATTGAGTGGCAGGCAGGACAGATGCACACGATGTAAAACGCCAGTCACTGACTCACTGCCCTGCGCCGACTCTTGTCACAATGTCCTTTGCCTGTATACTGTTACAGTAGCTTTGAAAAACGAGAGACCAACCACACAACCGCTGTCTCAATCAGCCTCTCATGCTATTTTTCCAAGTGTCAGCACGCAGTGCCTGTGTTCGGGGATCACAGAGCTCTTTTGTACAATGTGAAACTCTGGTGGAGAACTTGTGTTTATTTAGGCCTTCGATGAGCAGTACATTGAGTTTCTAAGCAGAGCACAGCGTTTTGATACTGTGCTTGCTTTAATAATAGCTCACATAAGTGTGTGCGGTGTAGTGCTAAAATTGTGCTTGTTGTTTTTGGTGTGGAGCACCTGTACTTATTCCTGATGGCCGGCACTTATTTTTCTGCCTCAAACATTAACTGTGTGCAAAAGACACATATGGAAAAGACGTAGAAAGAGAAAAACGAAAAAGCGTCACAAAGGGGAAAAGCAGGAAGCTGCAAGAGTAAGCTGAAGTGGCAGGGAGTGGCTGTAAATGGATTAATGAGGCCCAAGAGATGGCTTCAGGATTACGCTGCCTCTGTATTCCGTGCTCGCACACTTAATTGCAGCAGCCAGCCGCATGTTTAATAGGAGAGCTTTGAGCACCAGCACCTTTTTATTTACAATTTACAAATTAAGCACTGGTGTGGTGCCATAGCCATAAAACTAAAGACACATTATGGTCATGCATTTCGTTTTGTTATGTTTTTTATGTGGATGGATGACTAGTTTGAAACTGTCTTGCTGGGTCCAACACAGACAGCAGGACAGTTTCAAAGTAGTCATGCATACGTCAACATTTATTAAACATCACAAAATCATAATTTCACAACAGAGCTGCTACATCAACTATTTTTTAAAATGAAAGTAAACGTTACTTATCTGTACAGTGTGTTAGTTCTCATCTGGATTTTTTACAAAGCCTGTGGCCTGTCACTCGATTCGTCACATGCTGGGATGGCGCTGCACCAAATGAGGACTACCACCATCACGAGAGAGACAATCTCCTCCTCCCCCGCTCTCGTCACATGCATGTTGTTTTTTTTATCTGCCTGCCTGTCAACACCATTGCATCTCAGTCAACCAATCCTGGGGCTGGTCCTGCTTTTGCTGCAGCGCCAGGATTCGGTGGGGCAGGGGACCTCAACTCTCATTTCTGAGACCAGGGGCTTCGCCTTCTCAGGCACCCCTGGCTCACCAATGTATGGTATATAGCCCAATGAGGCTAAGACCTACTGCGCATGTCGGGTTGGCCGGAGGAGGTCTGCCGTCCAACCCGATATGCACATTTGGTGCCGTGTGAGAGTTTCACTCTGTCCGGCAATTTGCAACATTGTTGCTATTCAACACTAAGCCCCGGCCCCCACCCCCTGAGGCCCGCCTGTCTGCCTCGCTCGAAATTGAGAAGAAGACACGTGCTCACACACAGCAGAATCGTGCTGCTGCACTTTTTAAAACAGTCAAAATTTTAGTGTTATTTATGCATTGCAAATATTATTTGGGGGCCAAAATAATCAGTGGGGCAATGCCCCAACGCCCTTATGGAGACACCGCCCCTGCAAGATACACACAATCCATATACTCTGCTGGATATCAATCCAGATGTAAGTACTTGTCATCGCCTGTACCTGCTCCTTTTCTTTTCTCTGCCTATACTCAATGCTTTTCTTCCTATAACAATCTCCCCTTACATGTCTCTATATATGTTTTTTTCAGTTTACACTTGTGTGCAGTTGCACATTACCGTAACCTTTAAATTGCAGTCCATCACTTATTTGGTGAGTACTGGCAGATTCTTTTTCTGTTCGCCTTACCTGTTATAGCTGGGTGAAATCCTTGTACTGCATGGAAAATTCACTCCTTAGATGCAGAGGTGTTACAAAGTATGCTAATATGCACAATAAGATTTTATTGTAGCTATATAGAATCCTTCATCAGACACCTATATGGCTGCTAATTTGTTAGTATCCTCCATACCTTCAATACCACGCTTTTCTTAAGACATGGTTATTCGCATATGAGACACATTGGGCACAATGTTTGTTTCTTAGTATTGTCCATTGACCTATTTGACTACTTAATATTAGTGGATCGAACACATAGTAGTAGGCTAAACAGTGGACTTTCTAAGTGATCTGGGTGAACATACATTATTCATTTATTCTCATAAGATTTCCTGTTGGGATCTGCATGCAAAGTTTTTTTTAAATAAGATTATTGTACTGTTATTGCAAATAGACATAAGGTGAGGCATCAATACAAGTTCTTGCATATACCTATCCAGAAGTCACTTTACTCTCTGCAGTCACCAGTTGCAGTTTGTGCTCCTCTGGCACAGGACTTTCTCCAAATTGTATTCAATTACCACACCTTCAGCTACTTGGCACTCAGGCCGATATTTATACTTTTTTTTCGCCGCATTTGCACCACTTTTTGACGCAAAAGCGGTGCATTTGTATTTTGTAAGTTTGTGCTGCTTTTGCGTCAAAAAGCGACGCAAATGCTGGCGCTAAAAAGTATAAATATGGGCCTCAGTTTTATGCCTTTCGCACTTGAACATGGCTAAGCAAGTTTTAATGTAAAATTTACTATCATACCCATAGGTATTGACCTGCATAGTATAACAATGAATGTGTTCATAGATGCCATACTGTACACTTTGCATTGATATGATTTTAACCCTCTTTGGAACACTGCAAGTGACACCTGATTACATAAATCCAATTCCTGTGCTTTGGAGTTGGTAATAACTCACACTAATAGCATCAGAAGGTATAATTAAGATGTACTCATTGTGTGCCTGTATGCATTTCTTCTAGCCCTGATGAAGTCATTTGGTAATGCCCATTTAACAAACCATGTTAGTTGCCTAGAGCTTGTTTCACTAGAAAACAAAAGAATAAAAGAAGACCTGTTTTAATGGACTGAGAAGACAACTTGGTGTTTCTTTTGGGTGTATTCTGAAGTACATTTTAAGATCATGCCTCACCAGACATCCAACAAACCTAATCAGCCTATCCTCACCGCTAAACCTCCCCAAACTTTGGTTAAACTTGTTCAACTTAAAAAAAAACATTTAACTATTGTCAACCCTCACCCATAGAGGCCCCATATCCTCCCTTGTTTATTCCAACTTTAAAACTTCTGCCTTCTCACCTCTTTCCCCTGACCTCCCCTGCACTCCTCTTTAAGCTGATCCACACATCCAGTTGTAAGGCCTGGCAGCACTCCATCTTATCGACAAACATCAAATCTGCCTACTAGGCATCCTACTGCGTATTAGTGCTAAGTATATATCAACCAAAAAGACGCACCTGCTCCAAAAAAGATTGACTCACCCTAACAAACCCCCTTCTTCCCCTAAGAAAATTCCTTATACTCATGATGCCAAACAGACCACCCCAAACTTACCTTACTCTATATATTGTTATGAGTACTTGCCAAGATCCCCCATTAAAAAATGAACAAGAATGTGGTTGAAAATAATGGCAACTCACTTTGTCACTACCACGAGTGACCTTTTGGAACTTACCTGAAAAGAAAGTTGCCTTAAGCCAGCACATCATCTGAAACCCCTAATCTCCTCCCCCAGAACACACTAATGGTTTTTCACCAAAGCCATGGGCTGCACCACTCTCTCCCGTTGCCCAGGGGACTGCCTGAATTATAAACCTTGGTCAGCTTGCTAGCTACCTACTTCACTATTTATGTGACTAAAAATCCTTGTCATAAATACACCTACTGCTGAACCTGAAACTCAACCTAAAAAAGAAGCATATAAAACGTGTAATTACAACTGCCGAATTACAACTAAGGACTGGTGTATCACCTCCAAAAATATAATTTCCATTGCCATAAATCCCTTATCCTCTCTACCATCTCTGGCCTCTGTCGCTGCCTCAATTGTAAACAAATGTGTTCCAAACCTGGAATCACTCAATTCCAGAACTCTGAACACCTTCTTCAAAACAGTCAACAATTGAAAAGCCACCAACAGTGAGCCATCCTCATTCTGAAAACCTAAACTGTATCTTCCAATTCCAATTAAAAAAAATCCCCACCAGCACTACACTGGATACACTGTCTTCCCTGCCTCTCACATCTAACCACCATGCCAGCTTATCTTTGTCCTTCTGATTTATCTGAGTATTTGATGTATGCAACCACAACTCCATTCTATCAACACAATATACATACCCCCTTGTTTCTTTGCCACTTCTCCTTCTAACAGCTCGGATAAAAAGAAATCCCCAAAACACTCAACCATGACATTGTCAAAGCAAACAACCTGTCCTCCCATCAAAACTAACCTCCCTTAGCACTTCTATCAGTCTGCTCAAACAATGGTGCATGATTGCTCACCTACACCTATCTGCCATCTTAAATTCCTTAGCTTACCTTCTAAAATATGCCTCCTTATCTCTGCCACTGAGGGCATATAGCCCCAAACCTTTTCTTGTAAACACAGCTCTTGCCAGTTGACCTGACTTAGGGCCTGATTTAAATATTGGCGGATGAGTTACTCCATCACAATGGTGACGAATATCCCATTTGCTGAAATCCAAATCTCATAGAATATAATGCGATTTAGATTTCAGTGGGCGGATGGAGTACCTCACCTGCTAATATCTAAATCAGGCCCTTAGATTTAGGTGGACTGGTAACTCCATCAAGACATGAAGGGTGTCCCTTCCACCTTATTACAAGTGTTAGAGGATATAATGCTCTTGTAAGAGGGCAGGCAGGATGTCCGTCAAGTTTGTGATGGAGTAATCCCTCCGTAGAACTCTAAACCAGGCACATAGTTACTGGTGACTGACCCTTCTCTATCAAAAACATAATACATACCACTAAATCAGCCCACTGTTTTCTAAGAAATCCTTGTCTCACCAACCATTTCTTGGCCCAGGAGCCCACATATTCATGCCACCCCTTCCTATGTGGTCTTCTGGTCAATGGCACCATCAAATTATCTATAAACCTCAACCTGTACCATCAACTACTCGCCAAACATCCTGTGGCATTGTGAGAACTTCTGCTCCCGGTGTCAGCTCATGGAATCCCCTCTACTGCTAAAAAGATAATGCAGCTGCATTTTCACTGTTAACTCTTGTTACAATACCTGACTCTAAACATAATATTTTGTAACAAACAAACTAGCACATAGAAGTGTAATAATTTCAAAACTGTGACTAGCACCACCGATAAAAAAAATAATTGCACATAAAGACAATACTTCTGCCTTTCTTCAAGCATCCCTCTGGTCACTATTCCACAAATCACCAACAGTTCATAACTGCTCAAAACCACCTTCACCAACTGATTCAGAAAATATTTTATTCCTCCACTCTGTTTCATCTTCAAAGTCCTTCGACTCAACACTGTTGAAATTCCTAAGAACCGCTCTCCAAATACTCAAATCTGCTTGCATTCTTACTGATAAGCTTGCCCTATGGTGCAGCTAGAAATTCTCGGCCAGCGCCAACCCGACCCCTCTGCATAATGTTCTTCCTGTCCTTGGCCAAATCACCTACAAAATTTAAATAACCAAACAAAACTTGAATGTCCCTTGCCCACATCTTCTTGTTTCCCAAAAACCACAGCACCTCTTTTCTGCAATCTGGCAATCTTGCCTCCACCACAACTAAATAATCAACTCAATTCCTAAAATTGAGAGAACTGTTCCAGGCACAACAGTTTTCTCTAGTGATTATGGGACTCCCCAGGTAATCTATCAAATCTTGAAAATCTTGCAATACTTTTTGACAGTACACCTATTCATGCAACCCAACAAAAATAGATCATCTAAATAATGCATCACCGCTGGTTTATCTATCAAGAAAATAAATAAACCTTTCAAACAAAAAACACGACATTGAGCACCCCCTCTGCAATACAAATATCTGTGACTGAAACTGAACTCTCTACTGAAAAAAAGAGGGGGGTGTATCCTATAACCCTTACCTGCTTAGGATACAAACTTAACAATACTCACACAAAATTAGCCGGAAAGGGACAAATTCAATAATTATTGCACAGAACCAATAGTAGCTCTTGGTTCAGAAGGGTAAAGCTATTTCCCTTATTTATTTCATTTAATAATACGCAACAGCATCAGAGTCAAAGGAAAAATGCTTATCTATACACTAAGGTGAACCTATATACACTTATATATACACATTTACATGAATACCAGGCTTATGAAACAGACAATACATACAGGGGGTCATTCTGAGTCCCGCGGGCGGCAGAAGCCGCCAGCCTGGCGGGAACCGCCAGAAGACCGTCCCGCATCAAATGACCGCGGCGGTCATTCTGACTTTCCCGCTGGGCCGGCGGGCGACCGCCAGAAGGCCGCCTGCCGGCCCAGCGGGAAAGCCCCTTCAACAATGAAGCCGGCTCCGAATGGAGCTGGCGGAGTTGAAGGGGTGCGACGGGTGCAGTGGCACCCGTCGTGATTTTCAGTGTCTGCTTTGCAGACACTGAAAATCTTTATGGGGCCCTGTTAGGGGGCCCCTGCAGTGCCCATGCCAGTGGCATGGGCACTGCAGGGGCCCCCAGGGGCCCCACGACACCCGTTCCCGCCATCCTGTTTCTGGTGGTGAAAACCGCCAGAAACAGGATGGCGGGAAGGGGGTCGGAATCCCAATGGCGGCGCTGCTTGCAGCGCCGCCGTGGAAGATTCCCTGGGGCAGGGGAAAACCGGCGGGAAACCGCTGGTTTCCCTTTTCTGACCGCGGCTTTACCGCCGCGGTCAGAATGGCCCCTGAAGCACCGCCAGCCTGTTGGCGGTGCTTCCGCGGCACTCTGCCCTGGCGGTTTTCAACCGCCAGGGTCAGAATGACCGCCACAATGCCTAAAACCATGTGCCCTACTCCAACATATTATAGGATAGTCACATAAAAACAGTAAACGTAGTGATCAACAATCACATGGTGGCCAAGGGTGTTGCGCCCAGCTGTATGCTACCTAAATTTTTTTTTAGAAAGGTAGTAAGTAGTGCTATACAAATTTTTGGGAATCAATAAATTTTTTGCCCAGACTCCTTGGACCCATTAGAAATATGTTGACGCGTTTCCGCCTAACAACTCAAGGCCTCATCAGGACTGTCGGAGAACGCTGGCACCACTCTAAAAATTTAAACAACACATTAGGGACAATCTCATCAAATACACCTTATCATCAACTAACACCAAAAGTGACAAATATCAGTCCCAGAATACCTTTTCTAGAATCCTGTGAATCTTTCATTCACAACTCTATATTGCTCTTAGCCATCAATTCTCATGCCTTAGGTGTTACTCTAAACACTATGGTGTTTCCAAATTGCACACAAAACAAAGGTGCAAAACCAGGTAGTTCAAGTTGTCAAGCACGCAAACTACAACATGCAACCTCAGTGAAAAACCCGGGTTATAATTCGTACCTTTCCATCTGTGAAGCAAATATCCAAACTAGGTTACTCAGTTCCCGAGTGCTGTAGACCATGTAAAAGTAAACACGCAAACCAAAACTTATTAGCCCTCAGCTCCACAAACGCAGTGCCATCAAGAGTGATTTTATGAAGACGCAATTCTCATCTTACCTATTTGCTTGCGGCACTCGTTTAAAAAACCGGCAACTGTATATTATTTACGAAATGTTCTATAAACAACAAAAATGAAGAGAGCATCAAAGTTTTTTAAAATATTAAAATAGGTCTACACGGGCGCTAGAAAACCTCTACAGATCGTTAACCGTGGACTATGTGCACTTACTTCCTGTATTATGCCGGTCAGCACAAGTGAGCGATCTCTGTGTCATCGGACAATGCTGTAACACTGCTCAGACTCTATCGTGAGTCGCGGGAGCCGCGGCTCACCAGAGAGAGACTTTAAAGTGACGACTCGGGCTGCCACTAGCCAGCGTATATCTATTTAGATGGAGTGGTGTAGGCGCCATCTTGTAAGTACTGCGCTAATTCTTTCCTGTTACCAGACTCGCCATAAGTCTGATTCTAAGCTACTTACTTGCCGTGACAGCCGTACAAAGGAAAGTGGATACTGCTGTTATTCAAAAGAGACATTCCCAGCAGAGCAAGCTTTATAAATACGTACTACGCCCCTGATCCAAGTATAATTTACTGCGGCGGCCATCTTGGAGCTGCTCGACCCCCGATCAGAGACTATGGGGGTCATTCAGACCTTGGCGGACGGCGGAGGCCGTCCGCCAAGGTACCGCCGACAAATGACCGCACCGCAGTCAAAAGACCGCGGCGGCCATTCAAACATTTCCGCTGGGCCGGCGGGCGCTCTCCAAAAGAGCGCCCGCCGGCCCAGCGGAAATGCCCCTGCAACGAGGACGCCGGCTCAGAATTGAGCCGGCGTAGTTGCAGGGGTGCGACGGGTGCAGTTGCACCCGTCGCGTATTTCAGTGTCTGCAAAGCAGACACTGAAATACTTTGTGGGGCCCTCTTACGGGGGCCCCGCGGCACCCCCTACCGCCATCCTGTTCATGGCGGGTTTCCCGCCATGAACAGGATGGCGGTAGGGGGTGTCTGAATCCCCATGGCGGCATGGAGGATTCAATGGGGCAGCGGTAAACCGGCGGGAGACCGCCGGTTTACCCTTTCTGACCGCGGCTGAACCGCCGCGGTCAGAATGCCCTTGGGAGCACCGCCAGCCTGTTGGCGGTGCTCCCGTGGTAGGTGACCCTGGCGGTCACCGGCCGCCAGGGTCAGAATGACCCCCTATATGCCTAGCTTTTATCTCTTATTTATTTATTTCTTGGCATCTGTTTAAGGTCATTTTACCATAATACGTCTGGAAAAACTCATCAGTCTGTCCATATGAAACATCTTGCGTCGATCAAACATGCATCTCATTATACAGTGTATCAACAAATATCATTTAAAACAAACTTTCATTTCAATCTGCTATAATACATCCAATCGAATTGTTGAACTATGAATCACACTCTTTCGGCCATGATATTGACCACACGACAAATTCAATGTCCTAGCACGTTGGGTCACCTAATAAGGGACCACGCTTCATCACAGTCATTAAGTCCCACTTTGGCTGTTTGGAATTTCTCGATCATTCTTGCTTCCAACTTCAATAACCTTATCAAGGTTGAAGGACCATCCATCTTCGGTTGGATAACAGCCAGCACTGTCCATTGGATGTCGTCTGCTTTGTGTTTCAGTTCCAAAAAATGTTCAACTAGCGGTGCACCTCTTATGGCGCATTTAATTCTTGATCGATGTTGGAGAATACGGCTTTTAACTGTTTGTGAAGTCTGGCCAATATACGTTCTCTTACATGGACACGAGATACAGTAAATGACATTTTTTGTATTGCAGTTGGAAAAGTCAGACTGTGTATGCTTTCTTCCATTTATTATTACTTCTTTTGAATCTTGTGTGAATTGGCATGCAGTGCAATTACAACATCTAAAGTGCCCCTGAAGGGTTGGCAACTGAAGCATTGTCCTAAGATCTTCCTTGCCTATTTTCTTTTCTGAAGCTTGTACCAACTGATCTCTCAAACTCCTTGCTCTCTTAAAGGAGAACAATGGTTTCTCTATATTTAGATCTTTAATGATTCGCCAATTTCTTTCTATAATTGGGCGTACCTTGTTAGCCTTCGGACTAAAAGTCAATACACATGTAGTGGAATCTCAGTCGTTTGTTTCTTGGGTATCAGGAGTGTTTCCCTGGGGGTAAACCCGGCTCTTTTAGCAGCATTTTTGACTGGCTTCTTTGGATACCCTCTCGCTGTTAATTTAGTGGCCAATTCTTCAGCGTGATTATAGAAATCGTTTCTATCTGTACAATTTCTTCTTACGTGATCGTGTTTGGTACTGTAAATTCAGATTACTAGGGTTGTTATTCCTATAAAAATCTGCTTTTAGATAGGGATAAACCCAGGTGATGTCAATTTTTTTATATCTCGTGACAATTTTGTGATTTTTTGATTGATCGTGTTTGTTTTAAACTCTAAGATTGTTTTATTCACGGATTCCAACAATTGTTGAGCATTCTGTATCGTTTTGTCTGAGATAATTTCGTTTTCTAATTCAGCAATTTCCCTTAACTCAGCTTCGCTAATCCTCAGTGCTGTCTCAACTGAGAGTGCTAGCCAATCTCTTGAGCATTTAGTCCCTACCCCACTAAATTGGGACAAATACTTCGGGTCACCTGTAAAAATTACAGGAATATTTTTAACTTGTAAACCCTGTGGAATGGTGTTATTCTTGAGATGCTCCAATAGAACCTGGGCATGCAATTGAGTTCTAGTGTTCTTTTTTTTGAGTTGTTTAAGTTTTTTGATTTTATCTAGTTTAGGAGTGTCACTCAATGGTGATTCACCACTTAAAAGTGAAGGTAATTCCAACAATTTGGAAATCTGTTCCTCTGTGTAACAGACTACTTGGGATTCTGACATACTGGTACTTAGAGCTACTCAAATATGAAGACCTCTACTTGCAAGTCAATTTGCCTCTGCCCTGAAGCGTATGCTGTAGTCTCATTTACTTAATTAGGTCATGCTGCACGAGAGACCTTGCTGTACACCAGCTCTTATATACTAAACTGATCCCACACACCTAAACAGGTGTACACAAATCTACTGGAAAAAAGAGGGGGGAGCATCCTATAACCCTTACCTGCTTAGGATACCAACTTAACAATACTCACACAAAATTAGCAGGAAAGGGACAAATTCAATAATTATTGCACAGAACCAATAGTAACTCTTGGTTCAGAAGGGTAAAGCTATTTCCCTTATTTATTTCATTTAATAATACGCAACAGCATCAGAGTCAAAGGAAAAATGCTTATCTATACACTAAGGTGAACCTATATACACTTATATATACACATTTACATGAATACCAGGCTTATGAAACAGACAATACATACAATGTCTAAAACCATGTGCCCTACTCCAACATATTATAGGATAGTCACAAAAAAACAGTAAACGTAGTGATCAACAATCACATGGGGGCCAAGGGTCTTGCGCCCAGCTGTATGCTACCTAATTTTTTTTTTAGAAAGGTAGTAAGTAGTGCTATACAAATTTTTGGGAATCAATTAATTTTTTGCCCAGACTCCTTGGACCCATTAGAAATATGTCGACGCGTTTCGGCCTAACAACTCAAGGCCTCCTCAGGACTGTCGGAGAACGCTGGCACCACTCTAAAAATTGAAACAACACATTAGGGACAATCTCATCAAATACACCTTATCATCAACTAACACCAAAAGTGACAAATATCAGTCCCAGAATACCTTTTCTAGAATCCTGTGAATCTTTCATTCACAACTCTATATTGCTCTTAGCCATCAATTCTCATGCCTTAGGTGTTACTCTAAACACTATGGTGCTTCCAAATTGCACACAAAACAAAGGTGCAAAACCAGGTTGTTCAAGTTGTCAAGCATGCAAACTACAACATGCAACCTCAGTGAAAAACCCGGGTTATAATTTGTACCTTTCCATCTGTGAAGCAAATATCCAAACTAGGTTACTCAGTTCCCGAGTGCTGTAGACCATGTAAAAGTAAACACGCAAACCAAAACTTATTAGCCCTCAGCTCCACAAACGCAGTGCCATCAAGAGTGATTTTATGAACACGCGATTCTCATCTTACCTATTTGCTTGCAGCACTCGTTTAAAAAAACGGCAACTGTATATTATTTACGAAATGTTCTATAAACAACAAAAATGAAGAGAGCATCAAAGTTTTTTTAAATATTAAAATAGTTCTACATGTGCACTAGAAAACCTCTACAGACTGTTAACCGTAGACTATGTGCACTTACTTCCTGTATTATGCCGGTCAGCACAAGTGAGCGATCTCTGTGTCATCGGACGATGCTGTAACACTGCTCAGACTCTATCGTGAGTCGCGGGAGCCGCGGCTCACCAGAGAGAGACTTTAAAGTGACGACTCGGGCTGCCACTAGCCCGCGTATATCTATTTAGATGGAGTCGTGTAGGCGCCATCTTGTAAGTACTGCGCTAATTCTTTCCTGTTACCAGACTCAGCATAAGTCTGATTCTAAGCTACTTACTTGCCATGACAGCCGTACAAAGGAAAGTGGATATTGCTGTTATTCAAAAGAGACATTCCCAGCAGAGCAAGCTTTATAAATACGTACTACGCCCCTGATCCAAGTATAATTTACTGCGGCGGCCATCTTGGAGCTGTTCGACCCCCGATCAGAGACTATATGCCTAGCTCTTATCTCTTATTTCATTATTTCTTGGCATCTGTTTAAGGTCATTTTACCATAGTATGTCTGGAAAAACTCATCAGTCTGTCCATATGAAACATCTTGCGTCGATCAAACATGCATCTCATTATACAGTGTATCAACAAATATCATTTAAAACAAACTTTCATTTCAATCTGCTATAATACATACAATCGAATTGTTAAACTATGAATCAAAGTCTTACGGCCATGATATTGACCACACGACAAATTCAATGTCCTAGCACGTTGGGTCACCTAATAAGGGACCACGCTTCATCACAGTCATTAAGTCCCATTTTGGCTGTTTGAAATTTCTCGATCATTCTTGCTTCCAACTTCAATAACCTTATCAAGGTTGAAGGACCATCCATCTTCGGTTGGATAACAGCCAGCACTGTCCATTGGATGTCGTCTGCTTTGTGTTTCAGTTCCAAAAAATGTTCAACTAGCGGTGCACCTTTTATGGCGCATTTAATTCTTGATCGATGTTGGAGAATACGGCTTTTAACTCTTTGTGAAGTCTGGCCAATATACGTTCTGCATACACAGCAAGTGCACTTCCATTTTATATAGTCCCTTTCAGGTGCAGCACACTAGGAGTGGGCAGAAAATTCCACTCTGCCGGCAGAGTTCCTGGGGTTTTTGCTACTCTGCGCTCCGTATGCATCGTGGAGGTCGGCAACAAAACTCCACCTACCTTCAGCGGAATGGAGTTTGGCACGCTCGATCAGCTCACCCTAAGTATACTACAACTTTGATCCAAAAAGCATCTCATCAGCTTATGGAGTTTAAACGTTGTGTAACCAAAGGTAAATAGCGCTGCTGCGTTACACTTCAGCATACTTTATCTGCTTTCGATATAATGTGAAAGAAGAATTGAAACCTGTGTAGTTATGTGATCGTAAATATCCCATGCGTGGCATGTTGCCTGACTTGAAGATGGCCTCCGTTTAGCTCATTCCTCATGCTGATCCATAAGGGCGTAGGTGGGATGCTGGGATTTGTAGTTTATTTTTCCCGTTCCATATGAATTTGAGTGGGAGTGGGCGGCTCTTCTGCAGTGCGCGTATTGCAAGGGATGAAGGGTGTGAGAGAGGCCAGAGTGCGCCGCTTCTTTGCAGAAGCAGAGCCTGAGCGGAGGCAGGGCTACCAGAGGGCAGCGTACCTCATTCCGTATGCCGTTGTAATTGCTCTCAGAGACAGAGATGCATTTTAGCAGCGATGAATGCGTGAAACTGGGCACCCCACCTGCTTCTTCTGTTTGAACCCTGAAGTTCGGGGATCGGGATGGAGCTCCCCAAAGTAAGTATTGTTGCCTGGGTCTGTGTGCCCACCCTCACTTGCTAGGTCAAAGTATCTTGAAATGTCACTACTCATTCAAAGGGAGCAGAAACAGGCAACTAATGCTTCTGTTTAGGATTACTGTTGCTGGCATGAGGTAGTTTGTGGGCTCCCTGGCATTCCAAGTACACTGTGTGCCTCACTCCCAAGTCCAACAAATTCATGGTTACTGATTCGCTAGTGATGCATATCATGCATTCTCTTAAAGTAGGGGTGGGTAAACTCCACCTGCACGCAGAACTCCATGGAATTCCACTGAGTTTTTCGATGACTCTGCGGAATTCCAGAGTGAAACTCCGTGAGATCTGCCCACCCCTAAAGCTCACCCATTGAGGGATAAGAGGATCAGGTAGACGGCAATGGTGCAGGAAATCGGCATGATTAATTTTTTATGATGTCTACTGTAATAGTGAATACTATAGGTTCAAGTGCTCACAATGCGAGGCCAAACATTCAATGATGCAATGTTTGCTACCATTGGGAAGGCCTCAGAACCTATGGTCAAATTCACGGAGGAAGAGAGACATTGGTTGGGGGTAAGGGAAGAGGCTTATACTGAAGTTAAAGTTGATGTGTTGCGTAGGTGGGTTCAGTTTTACACACATTATAAGGATCATGAGCTCTATTAGTAGGTTTTTAGCAGGATTTTAGCTGAAAAGATGTTGACCACAAGTCAGAGGTGGGCGGAAATGTGAGCTCCGCTAAGGAGTGACCAGAGGTTTTGAGAAACAAATTGTTACGGGAGGTTGAAGACGGGAGAATGGAGGAGCCCTTTTTGGGATTGACCAAAAAAAAGTGTTATTGTTTCCCATTGGTGAATTTTTTAGGATTCAGCATTTATCTTGGCTGATGAGGGGAGGCTGTTAATGATTTAATTCCAGAGAGGCCCATTTCAGTATGATATGCATCCATCCATGATGGGGTAGCCTTGAAGAAGGCAGCAGGACAGGGGCCTTTCATGGCAAAATGTGATGTGCAATTACCCTTCAGGTGCACCCCAATGACCATCAGATGCTGAGAGTTCAGTTTCAATACTCACGTACGTGTATGCAGTAGACACCAGCTTAGCAGACATCATCTGCTGAAGCCATGGGTCCATATCTAGCTCATCCCACTTTACATCCACATCCTTGATTCAGTAGGACTCCTACTATGGGGGTAAAACTGCTAAGTTAAGAGTGGCCGCACCACCACGTGTGGGCAATGGTGTCAGTCCAACACCAACTGGAAGCTGTTGGCCTGCCTTCGTCAGCCCGCTAGCTGCACCTCACCCAAACCTAGCAAGTAAGGGTGATTTGTGGCAGCCCAGAAACAGAACTCCTCAAGGAAGTCATGATGGAACAGACCATACCCCTTTCTCACAGTTATACAAAGTCTCACATATGATAAGGTAGACAAGGAGATGCAGAATAAGTTTCAATATTTATTGAAGCAGTTGCCTCCAATGATAAAAAGCATGAACTGTGATTATGAGGCAAATGACACATAATACAATGGTGATTGTGACCATTAGAGTAAAACATATAAGCAGTCCCACCATCCTGGCCCAATCATTAGATCTAGTGACTCCTACCAACACCCTAATGTCTAACCCCAAGAGCATAGTGGTGTTAGCCCTTCTGCCTGTCCTGGTCTTATGGAAGGAGCCCCAACCCTGAAAGGTGGCAAGGGTCTGCCGGTTGTTCGACGGTAATCCTCCCAGTTGGCTGGAAAGGCATTGGATATTTGGGTGAAGGGTAGTATGGTGGACACACATGAGGGGCTGTACAATTTGATTGCTGGAGAGCGAACATATGTTCCATCACGGTTTTCCAGAGCTATACCAGCATCTGGTGGAGTGTGAGTTCTGTGACCCTAAGGGACTGGCACTGGGGGCAGCCTTCTGGGTGAGTGTCGGGTGGTCTGTAGAGGCTTTGGGGAGCAATCCTAAGGGGAGTGGCTCAGGATTTCCCCATCAGAGTGAGGGTGAAGGTTGTAGTACCCCAGACAAGTCCTAGGGTGGGGGGGTGGGCGAGAAGGGTCCTATGTCCTTTCCAAGAGTCGGAGAATGGGTGGGAGTGGGCAGAGTCCCCAGGTGCCCTATCTCCAGCTCCAGTGCTTGGATTGCTCTCAGAGAGGGTACAGGCAGGGGACATGGTCCATAGCAGGAGACCATCCACTGATAGGAGTAACATAGTATCAGGAGAAATTGGGGTAGGGGGGCGGCTGTCGCAAGTGTCCCACCAGTTCTGGTGTCTGGCAGTTCCACTTTGGAGAGGAGGGTGCAGAAGTCCAGATGGATGGGTAAGAGGGGGAGACAGTCCCCAGAGGGAGTAACAATGAGTAAGGGGTTGCCAGCTCTGTGATCAGATAACCCCCATTATGACCCCGGTGACGCAACTTTTGTCTTGGGAGGGCTTGATGCTCTGTCAGATGGACAGGGGTCAGGAGACCTGCGCCAGGCAGACTCTCACATAACACATGAGGAATGTGTTTCCGTTGGGGGAGTGGTTGTACTCCCCTGGAAGTCCTGGCTTGCCAGGCACATGTTCAGCCTAAAGGTAGAGAACCTTAGCTGGAGGACCAGTCTCAGGATGCCACCCCTGAACTGGTGGGAGGGAGAATGGACAAAGGGTGCAAGCCACCTGGGGCTACCTCCCCCACAGAGGCTAGGATGCTCTGGAATGGCTGAGGCTTGGCTCTCATCACTGACAGCCGTCAGTGGCCACTGTGGGTTGCTGTCCCGGTGACAGAATTGCCCTTGGGTTGGGAACAGGAGTCAATACGCTACACCATTACGTTGGTCATGGTGGTACTGTCTGCCTTCTGGGATATATCTGTGAGCAAAGTAAGGTTAGGTGCTGCACAAATGAGGTCCGTAGGTGACGAGAAAGATTCCAGATGAGTTAGCTTAGTGAGCCCTTAGATTATGGACGGAGAAATTCAAGTGGGTTCGGAAAGGTATAGAACTGGAACACGCCCTGTAGGAAGTTGGCTCTGTATGTGCTATTTCAAAGTAAGGAATAGCATGCACAGAGTCCAAGGGTTCCCCTTAGAGGTAAGATAGTGGCAAAAAGAGATAATACTAATGCTCTATTTTGTGGTAGTGTGGTCGAGCAGTAGGCTTATCCAAGGAGTAGTGTTAAGCATTTGTTGTACATACACATAGACAATAAATGAGGTACACACACTCAGAGACAAATCCAGCCAATAGGTTTTTGTATAGAAAAATATCTTTTCTTAGTTTATTTTAAGAACCACAGGTTCAAATTCTACATGTAATATCTCGTTCGAAAGGTATTGCAGGTAAGTACTTTAGGAACTTCAAATCATCAACATTGCATGTATACTTTTCAAGTTATTCACAAATAGCTGTTTTAAAAGTGGACACTTAGTGCAATTTTCACAGTTCCTAGGGGAGGTAAGTATTTGTTAGGTTAACCAGGTAAGTAAGACACTTACAGGGCTTAGTTCTTGGTCCAAGGTAGCCCACCGTTGGGGGTTCAGAGCAACCCCAAAGTCACCACACCAGCAGCTCAGGGCAGGGTTCAAAGTGGTGCCCAAAACACATAGGCTAGAATGGAGAGAAGGGGGTGCCCCGGTTCCGGTCTGCTTGCAGGTAAGTACCCGCGTCTTCGGAGGGCAGACCAGGGGGGTTTTGTAGGGCACCGGGGGGGGACACAAGTCCACACAGAAACTTCACCCTCAGCGGCGCGGGGGCGGCCGGGTGCAGTGTAGAAACCAGCGTCGGGTTCGCAATGTTAGTCTATGAGAGATCTCGGGATCTCTTCAGCGCTGCAGGCAGGCAAGGGGGGGATTCCTCGGGGAAACCTCCACTTGGGCAAGGGAGAGGGACTCCTGGGGGTCACTTCTCCGGTGAAAGTCCGGTCCTTCAGGTCCTGGGGGCTGCGGGTGCAGGGTCTCTCCCAGGCGTCGGGACTTTAGGTTCAAAGAGTCGCGGTCAGGGGAAGCCTCGGGATTCCCTCTGCAGGCGGCGCTGTGGGGGCTCAGGGGGGACAGGTTTTGGTACTCACAGTATCAGAGTAGTCCTGGGGTCCCTCCTGAGGTGTTGGATCGCCACCAGCCGAGTCGGGGTCGCCGGGTGCAGTGTTGCAAGTCTCACGCTTCTTGCGGGGAGCTTGCAGGGTTCTTTAAAGTTGCTGGAAACAAAGTTGCAGCTTTTCTTGGAGCAGGTCCGCTGTCCTCGGGAGTTTCTTGTCTTTTCGAAGCAGGGGCAGTCCTCAGAGGATGTCGAGGTCGCTGGTCCCTTTGGAAGGCGTCGCTGGAGCAGGATCTTTGGAAGGCAGGAGACAGGCCGGTGAGTTTCTGGAGCCAAGGCAGTTGTCGTCTTCTGGTCTTCCGCTGCAGGGGTTTTCAGCTGGGCAGTCCTTCTTCTTGTAGTTGCAGGAATCTAATTTTCTAGGGTTCAGGGTAGCCCTTAAATACTAAATTTAAGGGCGTGTTTAGGTCTGGGGGGTTAGTAGCCAATGGCTACTAGCCCTGAGGGTGGGTACACCCTCTATGTGCCTCCTCCCAAGGGGAGGGGGTCACAATCCTAACCCTATTGGGGGAATCCTCCATCTGCAAGATGGAGGATTTCTAAAAGTTAGAGTCACTTCAGCTCAGGACACCTTATGGGCTGTCCTGACTGGTCAGTGACTCCTCCTTGTTTTTCTCATTATCTTCTCCGGCCTTGCCGCCAAAAGTGGGGCCTGGCCGGAGGGGGCGGGCAACTCCACTAGCTGGAGTGTCCTGCTGGGTTGGCACAAAGGAGGTGAGCCTTTGAGGCTCACCGCCAGGTGTGACAATTCCTGCCTGGGGGAGGTGTTAGCATCTCCACCCAGTGCAGGCTTTGTTACTGGCCTCAGAGTGACAAAGGCACTCTCCCCATGGGGCCAGCAACATGTCTCGGTTTGTGGCAGGCTGCTGAAACTAGTCAGCCTACACAGATAGTCGGTTAAGTTTCAGGGGGCACCTCTAAGGTGCCCTCTGTGGTGTATTTTACAATAAAATGTACACTGGCATCAGTGTGCATTTATTGTGCTGAGAAGTTTGATACCAAACTTCCCAGTTTTCAGTGTAGCCATTATGGTGCTGTGGAGTTCGTGTTTGACAGACTCCCAGACCATATACTCTTATGGCTACCCTGCACTTACAATGTCTAAGGTTTTGTTTAGACACTGTAGGGGTACCCTGCTCATGCACTGGTACCCTCACCTATGGTATAGTGCACCCTGCCTTAGGGCTGTAAGGCCTGCTAGAGGGGTGGCTTACCTATACTGCATAGGCAGTGAGAGGCTGGCATGGCACCCTGAGGGGAGTGCCATGTCGACTTACTCGTTTTGTCCTCACTAGCACACACAAGCTGGCAAGCAGTGTGTCTGTGCTGAGTGAGAGGTCTCCAGGGTGGCATAAGACATGCTGCAGCCCTTAGAGACCTTCCTTGGCATCAGGGCCCTTGGTACTAGAAGTACCAGTTACAAGGGACTTATCTGGATGCCAGGGTCTGCCAATTGTGGATACAAAAGTACAGGTTAGGGAAAGAACACTGGTGCTGGGGCCTGGTTAGCAGGCCTCAGCACACTTTCAATTGTAAACATAGCATCAGCAAAGGCAAAAAGTCAGGGGGCAACCATGCCAAGGAGGCATTTCCTTACACAACCCCCCCCCCCCCAAACGAAAGAGGATGAGACTAACCTTTCCCAAGAGAGTCTTCATTTTCTAAGTGGAAGAACCTGGAAAGGCCATCTGCATTGGCATGGGCAGTCCCAGGTCTGTGTTCCACTATAAAGTCCATTCCCTGTAGGGAGATGGACCACCTGAACAGTTTAGGATTTTCACCTTTCATTTGCATCAGCCATTTGAGAGGTCTGTGGTCAGTTTGAACTAGGAAGTGAGTCCCAAAGAGGTATGGTCTCAGCTTCTTCAGGGACCAAACCACAGCAAAGGCCTCCCTCTCAATGGCACTCCAACGCTGCTCCCTGGGGAGTAGCCTCCTGCTAATGAAAGCAACAGGCTGGTCAAGGCCATCATCATTTGTTTGGGACAAAACTGCCCCTATCCCATGTTCAGAGGCATCAGTCTGCACAATGAACTGCTTAGAATAATCTGGAGCTTTTAGAACTGGTGCTGAGCACATTGCCTGTTTCAGGGTGTCAAAGGCCTGTTGGCATTCCACAGTCCAGTTTACTTTCTTGGGCATTTTCTTGGAGGTGAGTTCAGTGAGGGCTGTCACAATGGATCCATATCCCTTCACAAACCTCCTGTAATACCCAGTCAAGCCAAGGAATGCCCTGACTTGAGTCTGGGTTTTTGGAGCTACCCAGTCCAGAATAGTCTGGATCTTGGGTTGGAGTGGCTGAACTTGGCCTCCACCTACAAGGTGTCCCAAGTAAACCACAGTTCCCTGCCCTATCTGGCATTTGGATGCCTTGATAGAGAGGCCTGCAGAATGCAGAGCCTTCAAAACCTTCTTCAGGTGGACCAGGTGATCCTGCCAGGTGGAGCTAAAGACAGCAATATCATTAAGATAAGCTGTGCTAAAGGACTCCAAGCCAGCAAGGACTTGATTCACCAACCTTTGGAAGGTGGCAGGGGCATTCTTTAAACCAAAGGGCATAACAGTAAACTGATAATGCCCATCAGGTGTGGAGAATGCTGTTTTCTCTTTTGCTCCAGGTGCCATTTTTATTTGCCAGTACCCTGCTGTCAAGTCAAAGGTACTTAAGAATTTGGCAGCACCTAATTTGTCTATGAGCTCATCAGCTCTTGGAATTGGATGAGCATCTGTCTTGGTGACAGAATTGAGCCCTCTGTAGTCCACACAAAACCTCATCTCTTTCTTTCCATCTTTGGTGTGAGGTTTGGGGACTAAGACCACTGGGCTAGCCCAGGGGCTGTCAGAGCGCTCAATTACTCCCAATTCCAGCATCTTGTGGACTTCCACCTTGATGCTTTCTTTAACATGGTCAGATTGTCTAAAGATTTTGTTCTTGACAGGCATGCTGTCTCCTGTGTCCACATCATGGGTACACAGGTGTGTCTGACCAGGGGTTAAGGAGAAGAGTTCAGGAAACTGTTGTAGGACTCTCCTACAATCAGCTTGCTGTTGGCCAGAGAGGGTGTCTGAGTAGATCACTCCATCTACTGTGCCATCTTTTGGGTCTGATGACAGAAGATCAGGGAGAGGTTCACTCTCTGCCTCCTGATCCTCATCTGTTACCATCAACAGATTGACATCAGCCCTGTCGTGGAAGAGCTTAAGGCGGTTTACATGGATCACCCTCTTGGGGCTCCTGCTTGTGCCCAGGTCCACCAGGTAGGTGACCTGACTCTTCCTTTCTAGTACTGGGTAAGGGCCACTCCATTTGTCCTGGAGTGCCCTGGGAGCCACAGGCTCCAGAACCCAGACTTTCTGCCCTGGTTGGAACTCAACCAGTGCAGCCTTTTGGTCATACCAAAACTTCTGGAGCTGTTGGCTGGCCTCAAGGTTTTTGGTTGCCTTTTCCATGTACTCTGCCATTCTAGAGCGAAGGCCAAGTACATAGTCCACTATGTCCTGTTTAGGCTCATGGAGAGGTCTCTCCCAGCCTTCTTTAACAAGGGCAAGTGGTCCCCTTACAGGATGACCAAACAGAAGTTCAAAGGGTGAGAATCCTACTCCCTTCTGTGGCACCTCTCTGTAAGCGAAAAGCAGACATGGCAAGAGGACATCCCATCTCCTTTTGAGTTTTTCTGGGAGCCCCATGATCATGCCTTTTAATGTCTTGTTGAATCTCTCAACCAAGCCATTAGTTTGTGGATGGTATGGTGTAGTGAATTTATAAGTCACTCCACACTCATTCCACATGTGCTTTAGGTATGCTGACATGAAGTTGGTACCTCTGTCAGACACCACCTCCTTAGGGAAACCCACTCTGGTAAAGATACCAATGAGGGCCTTGGCTACTGCAGGGGCAGTAGTCGACCTAAGGGGAATAGCTTCAGGATACCTGGTAGCATGATCCACTACTACCAGGATATACATATTTCCTGAGGCTGTGGGAGGTTCTAGTGGACCAACTATGTCCACACCCACTCTTTCAAAGGGAACCCCCACCACTGGAAGTGGAATGAGGGGGGCCTTTGGATGCCCACCTGTCTTACCACTGGCTTGACAGGTGGGGCAGGAGAGGCAAAACTCCTTAACCATGTTGGACATATTGGGCCAGTAGAAGTGGTTGACTAACCTCTCCCACGTCTTGGTTTGTCCCAAATGTCCAGCAAGGGGAATGTCATGGGCCAATGTTAGGATGAACTTCCTGAACAGCTGAGGCACTACCACTCTCCTAGTGGCACCAGGTTTGGGGTCTCTGGCCTCAGTGTACAGGAGTCCATCTTCCCAATAGACCCTATGTGTTCCATTTTTCTTGCCTTTGGACTCTTCAGCAGCTTGCTGCCTAAGGCCTTCAAGAGAGGGACAGGTTTCTTGTCCCTTACACAGCTCCTCCCTTGAGGGTCCCCCTGGGCCTAAGAGCTCAACCTGGTAAGGTTCAAGCTCCAAAGGCTCAGTTCCCTCAGAGGGCAGAACTTCTTCCTGAGAAGAGAGGTTCCCTTTCTTTTGCTGTGTTGCAGTTGGTTTCCCAACTGACTTTCCTTTCCTCTTGGTAGGCTGGGCCATTCTTCCAGACTCCAGCTCTACTTGTTGCGCCTGTGCCTTGCATTGTGCTCTTGTTTTCACACACACCAGTTCAGGGATACCCAGCATTGCTGCATGGGTTTTTAGTTCTACCTCAGCCCATGCTGAGGACTCCAGGTCATTTCCAAGCAGACAGTCCACTGGGATATTTGAGGAGACCACCACCTGTTTCAGGCCATTGACCCCTCCCCATTCTAAAGTAACCATTGCCATGGGATGTACTTTTCTCTGATTGTCAACGTTGGTGACTGTGTAAGTTTTTCCAGTCAGGTATTGGCCAGGGGAAACCAGTTTCTCTGTCACCATGGTGACACTGGCACCTGTATCCCTCAGGCCCTCTATTCTAGTCCCATTAATTAAGAGTTGCTGTCTGTATTTTTGCATGTTAGGCGGCCAGACAGCTAGTGTGGCTAAATCCACCCCACCCTCAGAAACTAGAATAGCTTCAGTGTGGACCCTGATTTGCTCTGGGCACACTGTTGATCCCACTTGGAGACTAGCCATACCAGTGTTACCTGGATGGGAGTTTGGAGTGGAACCTTTCTTGGGACAGGCCTTGTCTCCAGTTTGGTGTCCATGCTGTTTACAGCTATGACACCAGGCCTTTTTGGGATCAAAGTTTTTACCCTTGTACCCATTGTTTTGTGAAGAGGCTCTGGGCCCACCCTCCTGTGCAGGTTTTTGGGGGCCTGTAGAAGACTCTTTACTATTTTTAGTTTTGGTTGTCTCATCACCCTTCCCCTGGGGAGTCTTTGTGACCCCTTTCTTTTGGTCACCCCCTGTTGAAGTCTTGGACACCCTTGTCTTGACCCAATGGTCCGCCTTCTTTCCCAATTCTTGGGGAGAAATTGGTCCTAGGTCTACCAGATGCTGATGCAGTTTATCATTGAAACAATTACTTAACAGGTGTTCTTTCACAAATAAATTGTACAGCCCATCATAATTACTTACACCACTGCCTTGAATCCAACCATCTAGTGTTTTCACTGAGTAGTCAACAAAGTCAACCCAGGTCTGGCTCGAGGATTTTTGAGCCCCCCTGAACCTAATCCTGTACTCCTCAGTGGAGAATCCAAAGCCCTCAATCAGGGTACCCTTCATGAGGTCATAAGATTCTGCATCTTTTCCAGAGAGTGTGAGGAGTCTATCCCTACACTTTCCAGTGAACATTTCCCAAAGGAGAGCACCCCAGTGAGATCTGTTCACTTTTCTGGTTACACAAGCCCTCTCAAAAGCTGTGAACCATTTGGTGATGTCATCACCATCTTCATATTTTGTCACAATCCCTTTGGGGATTTTTAACATGTCAGGAGAATCTCTGACCCTATTTATATTGCTGCCACCATTGATGGGTCCTAGGCCCATCTCTTGTCTTTCTCTTTCTATGGCTAGGAGCTGTCTCTCTAAAGCCAATCTTTTGGCCATCCTGGCTAACAGGAGGTCATCTTTACTGAGAGCATCCTCAGTGATTTCAGAAATGTGGGACCCTCCTGTGAGGGACTCACTATTTCTGACTAACACAGTTGGAGACAGGACTTGAGGGGTCCTGTTCTCCCTATTTAGGACTGGAGGAGGGACATTGGCCTCCAAGTCACTAATTTCTTCCTCTGTGATGTCATCATCAGAGGGGTTGGCTTTTTCAAACTCTGCCAACAGCTCCTGGAGCTGAATTTTGGTAGGTCTGGAGCCAATGGTTATTTTTTTGATATTACAGAGAGACCTTAGCTCCCTCATCTTAAGATGGAGGTAAGGTGTGGTGTCGAGTTCTACCACCTGCATCTCTGTATCAGACATTATTCTGCTAAGAGTTGGAATACTTTTTAAAGAATCTAAAACTGTTTCTAGAATCTAATTTCAAACTTTTAACAAACTTTTAAACTCTAAAAGACAATGCTAAACAGGGACTTAACACACAAGGCCCTAGCAGGACTTTTAAGAATTTAGAAAAATTTCAAATTGCAAAAATGAATTTCTAATGACAATTTTGGAATTTGTCGTGTGATCAGGTATTGGCTGAGTAGTCCAGCAAATGCAAAGTCTTGTACCCCACCGCTGATCCACCAATGTAGGGAGTTGGCTCTGTATGTGCTATTTCAAAGTAAGGAATAGCATGCACAGAGTCCAAGGGTTCCCCTTAGAGGTAAGATAGTGGCAAAAAGAGATAATACTAATGCTCTATTTTGTGGTAGTGTGGTCGAGCAGTAGGCTTATCCAAGGAGTAGTGTTAAGCATTTGTTGTACATACACATAGACAATAAATGAGGTACACACACTCAGAGACAAATCCAGCCAATAGGTTTTTGTATAGAAAAATATATTTTCTTAGTTTATTTTAAGAACCACAGGTTCAAATTCTACATGTAATATCTCGTTCGAAAGGTATTGCAGGTAAGTACTTTAGGAACTTCAAATCATCAAAATTGCATGTATACTTTTCAAGTTATTCACAAATAGCTGTTTTAAAAGTGGACACTTTGTGCAATTTTCACAGTTCCTAGGGGAGGTAAGTATTTGTTAGGTTAACCAGGTAAGTAAGACACTTACAGGGCTTAGTTCTTGGTCCAAGGTAGCCCACCGTTGGGGGTTCAGAGCAACCCCAAAGTCACCACACCAGCAGCTCAGGGCCGGTCAGGTGCAGAGTTCAAAGTGGTGCCCAAAACACATAGGCTAGAATGGAGAGAAGGGGGTGCCCCGGTTCCGGTCTGCTTGCAGGTAAGTACCCGCGTCTTCGGAGGGCAGACCAGGGGGGTTTTGTAGGGCACCGGGGGGGGACACAAGTCCACACAGAAACTTCACCCTCAGCGGCGCGGGGGCGGCCGGGTGCAGTGTAGAAACCAGCGTCGGGTTCGCAATGTTAGTCTATGAGAGATCTCGGGATCTCTTCAGCGCTGCAGGCAGGCAAGGGGGGGATTCCTCGGGGAAACCTCCACTTGGGCAAGGGAGAGGGACTCCTGGGGGTCACTTCTCCGGTGAAAGTCCGGTCCTTCAGGTCCTGGGGGCTGCGGGTGCAGGGTCTCTCCCAGGCGTCGGGACTTTAGGTTCAAAGAGTCGCGGTCAGGGGAAGCCTCGGGATTCCCTCTGCAGGCGGCGCTGTGGGGGCTCAGGGGGGACAGGTTTTGGTACTCACAGTATCAGAGTAGTCCTGGGGTCCCTCCTGAGGTGTTGGATCGCCACCAGCCGAGTCGGGGTCGCCGGGTGCAGTGTTGCAAGTCTCACGCTTCTTGCGGGGAGCTTGCAGGGTTCTTTAAAGTTGCTGGAAACAAAGTTGCAGCTTTTCGTGGAGCAGGTCCGCTGTCCTCGGGAGTTTCTTGTCTTTTCGAAGCAGGGGCAGTCCTCAGAGGATGTCGAGGTCGCTGGTCCCTTTGGAAGGCGTCGCTGGAGCAGGATCTTTGGAAGGCAGGAGACAGGCCGGTGAGTTTCTGGAGCCAAGGCAGTTGTCGTCTTCTGGTCTTCCGCTGCAGGGGTTTTCAGCTGGGCAGTCCTTCTTCTTGTAGTTGCAGGAATCTAATTTTCTAGGGTTCAGGGTAGCCCTTAAATACTAAATTTAAGGGCGTGTTTAGGTCTGGGGGGTTAGTAGCCAATGGCTACTAGCCCTGAGGGTGGGTACACCCTCTTTGTGCCTCCTCCCAAGGGGAGGGGGTCACAATCCTAACCCTATTGGGGGAATCCTCCATCTGCAAGATGGAGGATTTCTAAAAGTTAGAGTCACTTCAGCTCAGGACACCTTAGGGGCTGTCCTGACTGGTCAGTGACTCCTCCTTGTTTTTCTCATTATCTTCTCCGGCCTTGCCGCCAAAAGTGGGGCCTGGCCGGAGGGGGCGGGCAACTCCACTAGCTGGAGTGTCCTGCTGGGTTGGCACAAAGGAGGTGAGCCTTTGAGGCTCACCGCCAGGTGTGACAATTCCTGCCTGGGGGAGGTGTTAGCATCTCCACCCAGTGCAGGCTTTGTTACTGGCCTCAGAGTGACAAAGGCACTCTCCCCATGGGGCCAGCAACATGTCTCGGTTTGTGGCAGGCTGCTAAAACTAGTCAGCCTACACAGATAGTCGGTTAAGTTTCAGGGGGCACCTCTAAGGTGCCCTCTGTGGTGTATTTTACAATAAAATGTACACTGGCATCAGTGTGCATTTATTGTGCTGAGAAGTTTGATACCAAACTTCCCAGTTTTCAGTGTAGCCATTATGGTGCTGTGGAGTTCGTGTTTGACAGACTCCCAGACCATATACTCTTATGGCTACCCTGCACTTACAATGTCTAAGGTTTTGTTTAGACACTGTAGGGGTACCCTGCTCATGCACTGGTACCCTCACCTATGGTATAGTGCACCCTGCCTTAGGGCTGTAAGGCCTGCTAGAGGGGTGGCTTACCTAAACTGCATAGGCAGTGAGAGGCTGGCATGGCACCCTGAGGGGAGTGCCATGTCGACTTACTCGTTTTGTCCTCACTAGCACACACAAGCTGGCAAGCAGTGTGTCTGTGCTGAGTGAGAGGTCTCCAGGGTGGCATAAGACATGCTGCAGCCCTTAGAGACCTTCCTTGGCATCAGGGCCCTTGGTACTAGAAGTACCAGTTACAAGGGACTTATCTGGATGCCAGGGTCTGCCAATTGTGGATACAAAAGTACAGGTTAGGGAAAGAACACTGGTGCTGGGGCCTGGTTAGCAGGCCTCAGCACACTTTCAATTGTAAACATAGCATCAGCAAAGGCAAAAAGTCAGGGGGCAACCATGCCAAGGAGGCATTTCCTTACACGCCCCTGCTGTTGCAGGCCATGGCCCATATTCACCCTAAGCAGGGAAGTCCATCATGGTATTGATTGGTCTACCCTGTCTTTAGGCTGGAAGGGGGTTGTGTTGGACCTAGCCCTCTTTGAAGGGTTATCCCCAAACATTTTACCCTCTTCCTCCAATTTTTTCAGATCTATTTTGTTGGCATTAGGACCCTGGGCACTTTACCATTGATGACCAGTGCTAAAGTGCAAGTACTCCCTGTCTAAATTGTATTGGTGATTGGTGTATCCATGATTGCCAAATATGATTTACTAGTAAGTCTCTAGTTCAGTGCACGGTGTGCCCAGAGCCTGTAAATCAAATGATACTAGTGGGCCTGCAGCACTATTTGTGCCATCCACATGAGTAGCCCCGTAAATATTTCTCAGGCCTGTCACTGCAGTGTCTGTGTGAGCAGTTTTAAACTGTCATTTTGACCTGGCAAGTGTACATACTCTTCAGGCCCAAACCTTCCCTTTTATTACCTGTAAGTTACCCCTAAGGTTGGGCCCAAGGTAGCCCTGTGGGCAGGGAACAGGGTATTTAAAAGGTAGGACATGTAATGGTGTGTTTTACATGTCCTGATAGTGAAATAGTGCTAATTTTGTTTTTCACTATTGCGAGGCCTATATGTCCCATAGGTTAGCATGGGTAATGCCTTGATATACATTTAAGTGTAATTTCCCATTGGGAGCAGATAGAAATCTGGAGTTTGGGGTCTCTAAACTCACAATTTAAAAGTATGCCTTTTGGTGAAGTTGTTTTTTTAATTGTAAGTTTCAAAATGCCACTTTTAGAAAGTGAGCATTTTCTTGTTAAACCATTCTGTGCCTCTGCCTGTCTCATGAATACACTTCTGGGTCAGGATGACAGTTGTGCTGTTTGTGCATTCACTCTAGACAGTTACACAAAGGGAGCTATGGTGTGCCCTGCATATCCTGATGGACCATCACCAGGCTGATGGTTCTTCCTGAGCTAGAATAGTGGGAGAAGATGACACCTGCACCTGGGCTGTGCCAGTACTCTCACAAAGCAGGCTCGAACCCCCTGGAGAATGCCTCGGGCCAGGCCAGGGAAAGGCAGGTCTTGTGCACCTCAAAGACTTCTTTTTTAAGTTTGCCTACTTCAAAGACAGAAAGGGGTACACTACATAGTTAGAATTCTTCTGGACTGAGGAAATTCTGCCAGGAAGAAGAGCTGGGTGTTGTTGGAGGGTCTGCCACTCTGCCTGTTGCTTTGTTGTACTGGCCTGCTGCTCGCTGCTTCTGACCTATGAGTGAAAGGACTGGACTTGGCTTTCTACATCCTGCTTCCAAAGATTTTCCAAGGGCTTGGACTGAGCTTGCCTCCATTTAAGAAGCCTCAGGGACATCAAAGACTTCACCTGCCAGTGCCTACGCTTTCTTGCTGAGAGTCCTGACTTGCCAAGTGGTGCCAAATCCAGTTCCTGGGCACTTTGGAGTGAGTTCTGGTGCAATAAGGAACAAACGAGTGCATCAACTTCCAGAATTACTTCAGAACCCGTGACGGGCTATGACCCTGTGCCACTGCCAGCACCAGAGCCATGGTCCCCACTGAATGCAACAACGGCCACCTGCAATACAGGCCCGATTCCACTGCAGTGGCTCCGAAGTCCTACCACACCTTGAGTCTGAGTGTCGTGTCACTGACATCTGTGGCACCCAACTCTGCCACAGCACCTGTGGCCCCATGGTGGAGTTGTGACACTGCGAAGTCGACACCTCGCGTCTTGGCCTGCTGGATTAATCAATTGCCTTGTTGTAAGGGTCTGTCGTCTCGCCACCAATGCCGCAACACCTCCCCTACAAACGTAAGGAAACATTGCCTCACCTCCCCTGCGGCAGTAAGGAACTAATGCCACACCGGCTACAGCAACGCCTCGCCTCCGCAACTATGAGCAACATCTTTATTTCCTCATTGTTTTTCAAGTTACTGTAATTGGTGTCTATACGACTCTGTGGCCAACCAAGTTCCCTTGCGGGTGGTGCTAGACTGTTGGAAGCTACTCCGTCAAGCCATTTTGATAGCCCCAGTTGGAGATATTGTGTTATTAAGTGCTATAATACAGGAAATCTTTGAAAATTTACATCTTTACATGTGTATGTTGGATTTTTGTCATTTTGGTCTTGTTTTACTCAAATAAATATGGGACATTTGTATAATCTGGTGTTGACTAGTTTTGTGGTGTTTTCAGTTTATTATCATGTGTGTGTCTGTGTGTGTGTGTGTGTGTGTGTCTGTGTGTGTACAGATCCGTTATTCATTGCCTCTGACATAAGCCTAACTGCATGAGCCAAGCTAACAAGGGGGGTGAGCCGGGTTATCTAGCTGTGTGACTAATTTATCTTGACTTGAGTGAGGGTTCCTACCCTACCAACTAGCTACCCCATTTCTAACAACCCTCATCGAGAACATGTTGGTGAACCAATTTATGTACTATATGAGCCTTTGGCAGCTTGTCTTTGTGGTCTGCCACCTTCTTCTACAAGAATTTGTTTTTTATGGTGTGCCTTTGGAATCTCTGAACTAATTAACGCATCAATAATGTGAGCATACATTGTAGGACTGGATCCAGACATACAAATCACACACAATCAACATTGAAAGTTCAGGATCTGCGTTTAGGTTTGTTGAGGGTGGAATTGCCCATCCCTCATCACTCCACAAATGGCTGCACAAGCCGCAGAGTATTGGTGTTTGGTACTTACACAGGTTGGTCTGATCCATTGGTGGAAATGATAATTCGGTAGTGATCAAGAGGTAAAATGTTAGAGAACATGGGGCATTCAAGTTCATTCTGAAGGAATTCTTGGGTTCGAAGTTTTGGATCAAAACATAATCGACATCAGTGGCAGTTGGGAAAGTAGCCCAGTGTATCCAGCATGGATGTAATGCTTTTGCATTCAGGACACGTGCTTTTGTGACAGCATTGAGGGCTGGTATCGGGGTAACGACAATAATGCATTTCCCTTGGATTAGTGGTCTCTCCTATATGACAGCCATTTGGACAACAGTTACTGATTTTTCTGTTGATGCAAAGGGTTGTTCTGTGTTAGAATACAGGTGTGATTTGTATGTTATAGGTAGAGTCTCTTTCATTGATGTGACATAGATGAGCTCGATGGCACCCAGAATTATCCGGATTAGCACATTTGTTTTGTTGTCACATGTGCGCAAGTGTTTTGTTTCAAGCATGTCAAACTGTAATGCTCTAAGAATTAATGTGTGTTGTGGTGTCCAATGTTTGCTTGAGAAGTCTGGAATGTAAGTTCCTCCAAAATCAAAGAAACCTAGCAACAATTGCAGTTTCTTGATGGAATTTGGTGGCTGTAATTGCACACACTTCTCTAAGAAATGTGGTGCTAGGCTCTTTCCATCATCTGATAATTCGTATTCTAAGAATAGGACACTAAGAAAAGCAATCTTTGTTTTCTTGAAATTGAATTTGTAGCCATGTGCAGTGAATCACAAAACAATGTGATCCAGCCTGGCTAGATGTGTGTTGAGGTTGTCATCTGTCAGAAAAATGCCATCTACATAATCCTGGACTGTCCTTATACTCTTAGGATCCGCCCGCTGACGCAGCGGGAAAAGGCCTACAGCATTGTCTCCAGCTCGTAATAGAGCCGGTGGCAATGCTGTAGTGCGTAGGGTACACCAGCACCCATCACAATTTTCACAGTCTGCAAAGCAGACCGTGAACTTTGTGACAGGGCTGGCCAGGGGGGGCCCTGCACTACCCATGCCCCCCTTCACCCCATCTCAAACAGCCAGTTCATGGTGGTGTTACCTCCATGAAATTGCTGGTGGAGAAGGGGGTCATAATCCCCAGGGCAGTGCTACCTGCAGTGCTGCCCTGGTGGATTAGGACCGCCAGCAATGCCAGAGCAGATGTTAGATTGTAATCTGGTGGTGCTGGCAGTCTGACCCTGGCGCTACAGCCGCAGTTGTAATATGGCATTTGGACTGCTGCATTGGCAGTGGTCCGACGGCCACCGTGACAGTGGGTTAGACCACCAGGGTCATAATGAGGCCCTTTGACTCCCCAAGGAATTGTGGTGGACCAGATTATACCCCTTTCTCTCAGTTATACAAAGTCTCACACATGATAAGGCAGACAAGGAGTTGCAGAATACGTTTCAATATTTATTGAAGCAGTTGCATCCGATGATAAAAAAGCATGAGCTGCGATTATGAGGCAGATGAAACTTAATACAGTGATGATTGTGACCATTATGGTAAAACATATAAACAGTCCCGCCAACATAGTCTAATCATGAGATCTTGTGATTCCTATCTACACCCTAATGTCTAACCCTAAGAGCATAGTGGTGTTAGCCCTTCTAACTATCCTGGTCTTATGGAATGAGCCTCGACCCCATACCTGAAAGGTGGCAAGGGTTTATCTGTTGTTCACTGGTAATCCTCCTGGTTGGCAGGAAAGAAAAGGCCAGGATCAACAAAGCTGTCATTGAAGTGGTGTGCAGCATCAGGTGCCCATGCTTGAAATGCCATCTACCCTCCTTTGGCCTATATTGTGTTTATTTAACAAAAGATGTTGTGTTCTAAGAACAGGCCTGAAGTAATGATATGTCTAGGGTTGAGGTTTGACTCTGGAACTCTTGGAGCAACAATACTGGGTAAACTATCATAAACAAACATGACAGCCTTCAGCAGGGCACAGAGTGAAATGCGTGCAAAGGACTGATACATGTAGAACATGAACAACAATACTTTCTCAGAAAGACAGCTGATTAAAATATAAAAACAGCAAACCAAAAAGCGATAATAAAATGAATAAACAAATAAAATGTGTATTGTCTTAAAAGGTCACAAGCCACAGGCCTAGAGCTATACAATGGATGACCAATCTAGGCTCTAAAAGGAGCCCCCGACATTGGTAAGGCTGACCTTAAGCTCCTCATCATATCTCAACCAGGCACAACCACCAAATGTACTGTGTACATTCCTAACAATGTCTACGTAAAAAAAAGCAATGTTTTCCTTCCTGGCTTCAATGTTGTCACTGTTCCAATATTCCTTCTCTGTCTCATGAGCATCCTACCGGCTCCTTTATCTTCACCACCATTTAACCTCACTAATCTCTTTAACATACCACATTCCTACTCACTGTAATGCAGTTGAGACATCCTACAGTCACCCAAATTTACTTCCCACCAATGACACTCATTTTCTTATAGCGCAAACTTGTCAATTACCTCCATCTCTAAATTCTCCCTCTGTTCTGCCTCTTGCTCATAATCCTCACCACAAGACACCCAAGTGCGTATGCACCACTTCATACAACCAAATCCTCCCCACACTTCTCGAGTCAGGCAAAACCTTTACATTAACCCTCACATCTACAGAGAGACTTTGCTTAGGGTGGCTGCCCCAAATCAACCTTCACCACCATCTGTAAGGTCCAACATCACTGTCAAGCTGGCTGCTCCAGACCCTGTCCTCACTTTCCACTGGTGGTTTTCAGCTGTACTGAACTCTTCCAACTGTATTCTGCTTTGCTTCTTCTGCATCTTCACTCATTGCAACCGTCATGAAGTGCCCTGCTTCGTCACCACAATTCCCTAAATCTTCAAGTCCTTCCAATCTAACTTCATTTTCTTCCTCACAAACCCAGACCCACCTCCCTTTTTCCTGATCCTATCTTCCATCTGCAATCTCCCAACTTAATAACCGCTCATGGACTCCTATCAACCAACCACGTTTTGCCCCCCCCATTCTGCCTTGCACCGTTTATCCCACCATATTTATTAACACTCTCCAGATCAGTTTCCCCATCCTCTTCCACCAAAAGATCCAGCAGAACCTCAGTCTCACTATGTTCCCACAGACTTTCTCTCATTCTCCATCATTTACACTCCTCCACATGTTTTCTTTTTTGGTTTCCTCCTGAAAACTCCATCTGCCTCACTGATATTATTATTTTTGGCCCCATCTTTGCCTTGGTCCCTCAGCCCAACTTTTCTTTTTGTGAACCCTACATCTGTGCAGGTCTGTAGTGCAACTACCTCAGCCTTATGGCTATTGTGTGGCAGAGCCCCTTGCCGGTGGGTATGCCCCACCACACTATGCTCCACCTTCCTTCGGTACAGGGCAGTGCCAACATCCACCACAACTATAGCTTCCGTTTTCTTTGGAGCAATACTGGTCCTGTTGCCAGACCCAATAGTCAGTACCCACCACAAACCGCACCTTGCCAGAAGGCCACTACTCACTTCACTCTGCGTAGCCTGCCACCATGTGACAACCACAACCATTACACCGCTGTTGTGCTGCCTCTATCTTCACTCTGTGGCTTCTAACTCCTCCATTGTAACTTTCTATTGCAGTAGCAAACACATACTCACTGAATCATCTACCAAAAAGTGCCTCAAGGTCCTAGCTCAATGGAGAACCCATGCTTGTTCAAGGAAACCAGGGGGCAATAAATCCACTCTATGTGCCTCCCAAAGCACCACTAATACCTTAATCACAACCTTCAGTCACCAGCCATTACTACCCACCAAACTAGATTGACCTCTCCTGAAAATAATGCCCCACAATTCCTGTGACCAACGTGCTGGCGCTGACCTGAAAAAGAAGTTGCCACAAGCCAGACGGCCAGCTACCACTCCTGCTTAGTACCTTCCCCTATAACCAACCAATACCCACCTGTTGTGGGTACAGGCCGCACCACTTACCCGAGTTGCCTGGGATCTAAGCACGCCTCCTTCAGGCCCCAAATTGTGAGCCTGTTGGGGCACTCAGTAAGAAGCCAAATGCAGGTAGATCCTATTTAAAGTGCAAAGAGAGACTGAAATACCAACAGATAATTGAAAATGAGGCCAGTATTGCGGCCCTGGAGAAGATCATCCGAGATTACCCCACTGAACATTTACAACAACGTCTAGCCATTGAAAGGATGGCCCTCTGCCAGCTGTAATTTGATGAGGTCTGTCAGTGTTAGTTGGCTTCGGTGAGGAAAGTGTAGGAATGGGCCAATAAATCCAGCCTGTAGTTGTATTGGCTAGCTACAAGCGATAGGGTCTCTCGATTGATCACATCAATCATTGAGGACAGAGGGAAAAAGCTATCTAAGGCTTCAGGCCTTGGTGGCACCTTTGTAGGGGTACTATGAGATACTGTAAGGGACACACAAATGTTTCCAAAGGGAAACCTCCACATCACTTATTGGGGAACTTCCTCTACAGGCACTGTGCTGACGTGGTCGTTGAACGCTGATGCAACCTATCATGCATGGAAAAATCTGACTTGCTCTTATAGACATGAATTCCAGTAAAACCCCTCGCCCAGACAGATACCCGGTGAAGTACTATTGTCGATTCTCATCACTCCTCTTGCCCCCTTTTCTGGCCATGTACCAAGAAGCGATGACGAAGGGGTGTTTTCAACCTGGAACTCACCCTAACCACCATTGCAGTGCTGCACAAATCAGGTCACCCTTCTGAATGTTGTGTGTCTTATCAGCCAATATTTCTTATTAACATTGAGCTAAAAATATACACTAAGGTCATGGCCAATAGACTCCTGAAAATGCTGCTGCACCTGGTCCACCCACATCATTGTGGGATTCTGCCGCACTGGACCACTAGACATTGCATCCACAGAGTCCAGATTGTAATAGCATGTCAACTCGAACTGAGGGACTCTACTGCATCAGGGTTTATTGACTTTGAAAAGGCCTTTAATTTGATTGATTGGATCTTTACAGATGGTGTTCTGATGAAAATAGGGTTTGGACTGTGATTTCAGTCATATGTCCGAATCTTATACTTGCACAACTGTTCTCAGGTCTGGGTCATTTGGACCCTTTCATCCCTGTCCTTTATTGTGCAGGGCACAAGACAGGAAGGAGTACTTGCTATCACTCCTCCCCTCCTATAGGGCTTTAAGTAGATGATGTCCTCTTGTTCCTCACCTATTTATCTTTTACAGGCCCTCATCTGTTTCAGATACTGGCCCTTTATGGAGAGGCATCCGGCCTTCAATTTAACTGGTCTAAATCCCTCTTGGTCACACTGTGGGGTGATAGAAGCACTGTGGATTGGCAGTCTCAGCTGGCAGTCCACAAACTTTGCTTTCATTACCTAGGGGTGTACATAGCTCTGTAACCTAATCTAAAACCCTTGATGGTTAAATTGACGACAATGCTTGCTACCTGCCTCTCAATGATGTTGGCAGGGTTGCATTGTTTAAAATTGTAATGCTTCCCCAAACACTTTATGCTACCTAGAACTTTCCATTACTGATATCTGGCATTGGTTTAAAAAAAAAAATCTCTAAAATCGTTCATTTGGCGTAACTGAGCATCCAGAGTAGCCTTTAGCAAATGCATCAAATTGCCATGCGACAGGGGATGGGCATGGCAGGCACCCTTCTGTATTACTGGGCCTTGCAACATCTGGTAGTGAACAACTGGTTGATTGACGCTTGGTACGACCCTTCATTCCATTTAGAAGTGGCAAGGGTGGGACACAACAACATTTTAGGTCTTCTTTATGGAGACCCTATCCCTCAATCTCATCGAGTTATCACCAAGGTGATTCTGCATTCAGTTGGATTGACTGGAACTGGAAGATCACCATTGAGACTCCCTTGTGGAAAGGCAGGTGGCTACAGCATTTGGCGACGCTTCAGGCATTTGAGAAATGGAATCTCATTGGCATCTTCATGCTAGAGACATCTTAATCTTTTCTAGATTTCCAATAAGAGCATTCTCTAAATAAATCCCAATTTTACCATCATTTACAGTTAAGCCTGCTCTCCAGTCCCAACGGACACTTCTTATTGATATACCAGTCTTTAACCCACTCAAGGCAAAGATTCTTCTGGGCCCATCAGTACGCGAGGGACCTCCCAGATCTACAAAACGCTTGTGATTAATTCCCCCACTTCCTTCACTATCTCAAAGATGAAGTGGAAAGAGTGGCTGGGCCTCCTCAATAAGTCTGATTGAAGAGACACCTGTACATCTCTCAGAATGTTAGTTAGTCAATCCAGACCCAGACCTCGACTCATACCATTCAAATACTTCCATACGGCCTGTCTCACAACTGTTACATTGTGGCAAGCTAACAAGATGGTTGAACCAACCTGCCCCCAATGTCAAGATGATAGGGCTCATTTTGCCCCCCCCCCCCCATTAGACAGCATTGGCAGAGAGTCTTTGCTTCTCTCCCCAGGTGATTGGGAAACTGATGGAGCCTCCCCCACGAACTGCTTTGCCGGGTATCGTAGAGTTCTTTGGTTGATTAAGGGGAGATCATATCCTATTGGTCACTGGGACAGTACTCACCAAGACAGACATTGCTAAGAACTGGAAATCTCCATCCCCTCTAACCTTGGCGAGCTGACGAGCAGTGATGGACTGGTGCACCAAACTTGAGGAAACTGTTTACTTGTCCAGGGTCTTTCCTCAGAAACTCAAGAACGTTTGGGGGAAATGGTGGGCACATTAGGGTCTAGTCTGATGGATTACTGGCTCAACTCTTTCAGGCCTCAGTCCAGCCAAGGTGATGTTGACTTCTTCTTCGGGAAATATAATGATTATGCCATTTTTTGATTTTCCTGAAACTAATACAATTTGGTTATAAAAAAGAAACGAGCAGCATAAAAACACCTATATACCTATGTGAGATCTGTATAAATGTATTAAGTAAAACAGGCAGAGTGCGATATTGCTATGCAAAGCGTCAGCATGTGCACTCTATTAAAACTGATCATCTAACGATAATCCATCCACAATTTGCATGACTTTTTAAAGGTTTTCTAATTGATAATACATGTTAGAGAAACCAAAACTCATATAGCAGATGTTTATCATTCGCTAGAGGAAGGTATGAAAGGACATTGAAAGAGATAAAAGAAATATAAACTTTCAGATTTTGAACTAGTCATTTGTAAAACCTCGTTTAGTTGTGCAGCGCATGAAAGTGACAGTGAAGACAACAGAAGCGATAGAGCAGAACATGGGCACAAGATGGAAGAGCAAAATGACAGTAAATGAATCAACATGTTATGAGCCATTACGGAAACGTACGTGCAACTTGTCATGCAATTTCTCACTTTACACGCAGGCAGCCGACGCCACCTGTGCTACGACAAACCTAGAATAGTTGAACAACCATTAAATAGTACAAATGTAAGGAAAATGACATAATAATAGGGTGGGCATAAATAAGGGGTTACACAGAGAGTATCAAAGAATATTGTGAGTCACTAAGTTAGCTTAGCAACCACTGCAATACAGATACAGTCCGTAGAATTTTGAGGTTGCTATAAATAGCATAATTAAGATCGATAATAGTGTCTTCCCTTTGTGTGATAGGTGTCATGTCATTTTGTGAAGTACACAATTATGGATGATTGTTCAATTTGGAGAGTCAAAAATGCAGTGTGAGACAGGAGGTTTCTAGTGAAGCTTGACATCTCACATATTAGTTGTGTCCAGTCTGCTACATGAAGAAAAAGATATTGGGGCCCATATTTATAAATTTTACCGCCGGCTAACGCCATTCCAAAGCACCATGCGGGCGCCTTATTTATTGAATGACGTTAGCCGGCACTGCGGACTGGTGTGCGTAAAAAAAAATGACTCACACCAGGCAGCGCCGGCGTAGGGGAAAATGGAGGTTGGGCGTCAAAAAATGGGACAAGTCAGGTCTGAGGCAAAATTCATGTCTCAACCCGATTTGCCCCATTTTTTTTTGACGCCCAACCTCCATTGACATGACTCCTGTCTTAGCAAAGACAGGAGTCATGCCCCCTTGCCCAATGGCCATGCCCAGGGGACTTATGTCCCCTGGGCATGGTCATTGGGCATAGTGGCATGTAGGGGGGCCCAAATCAGGCCCCCATATGCCACAAAAAAAACCGAAAAAAAATACTTACCCCAACTTACCTCAACTTCCCTGGGATGGGTCCCTCCATCCTTGGGTGTCCTCCTGGGGTGGGCAAGGGTGGCAGGGGGTTTCCATGGGGGCATGGGAGGGCACCCCAGGCGTTAAAAAACGGCGCCCATCAGGCTGGGCGCCGTTTTTTAAGGCCTGCCCCCTCCTGTGCGTCAAAATGACGTCAGAGTATAATTATGGGGCACAGGCCTTAAAGTCATTTTTTGGAAGGGAACGCCTACCTTGCATATAATTAACGCAAGGCTGGTTCCCCCTTCCAAAAAATGACGCACATGGTGGAACTTTGACGCCCGCAGGGTCGGACGTCAAAGTATAAATATGGGGCAGGGTTTGCGCCGATTGTGTGTCAAACGTTTTGACGCACATTCGGCGCAAACAGAGTATAAATATGCCCCTGGGTGTTTATTGGGAGCTATGGCTGATTTGCTGGAAAGGAACAGACGCTTTTGGAAGAGAAAAAAAGGAAAGATGTAAAAACACAACAAGGTAAAGTGAACTTCCAGTATATCAAGGTGTTGATTTTTTCTTCTTTTAAACAACAAAACTGGCACTTTGAGAGTTTGTTTTTGAAAACAAACATCTTTGCTCTGTCGTCACATTGAACATCCTGTCCGCACAGCAAGGTGTCAGTGTCCCCAGCTGAACAAAGGCTCTGCTGAAGGCACATAGATATCCCACTCTATATCTCTAAATGGGGGGCTGTACTCAGGGCAGCAGAGTACACTCTTTTGCTGACCAGACAGACTAGTGTACAATGTGCCAATCCATAAATAAGTCCCCAGTGTGTAATCAATAGGTACAAGACAGACTCCCATTTCAAAATTAATTATTGTAAGACTTTCTTACCTGATACATAAGCAAAACGCATAGCCCTCGCATACACAAGAAGCCTCTCTTTCCTTTGTGGTGCCTGTTATTGTGGAGTGGAGGTCCGATCAATCTCTAGTTTCTGCTCCAGTCAAATTGTTGCTATTCTTATCCAATGCAATTGTCAAGAAAAACTCTACCTCATGTTTATTTAAAGTCTACAAGTTATTGCAAACATGAATAGTTTGTGAGTCACAAAGCAAAGTGACAAGGAAGTCCTCTTACAGGTAATGAATACACGCTCCCCAACAGATTGTAAGATGCAAATATATACCCTATCATAGAATAACTAGATTCCAGAACTAGATACATAACATAGATTATGGTGGTCATTACAACCCTGGCGGACGGTGTTAAAGCTGCGGAAATACCGCAAACAGGCCGGCGGACAAAAAAAGGGAATTACGACACTGGCGGAAACCGCCAACAAAGACAGCCACTTTAACACATCGCCCGCCACGGCGGTACAGACAAACAACGCGGCGGTCACCGCCAACAGACAGGCAGGAGACAATGTACCGCCCACACTATTATGACAGGCCAATCCGCCACCTTTTCTGGGGCGGATTCTCCGTGGATAAAAACACAGCGGAAACAGCTTTTGCTATGGGAAAACGCTCACCTTAACACACTCCACGACCAACGACGACTCCATGGAGCCGGAACTCCAAATCCTACCTGCCTTTGTCTTTCTGCTCCGCTACGACCAACCGCGACATAGGCACAGAAGATACCGGTGAGTACTGCATCTACGACACGGGGGAGGGGAGGCAAAAGTTAGGGGGGCACCCACCAAACACCCCCACCCCCACCCTCGCATATCACAACATACACACCAATGCAGTCACAAAAATCACATGAACAACCCACGATCCCCCCGGAAGAATGCAAAGACAAAGCGAATTGCGGTCAAACATTGTAATGTGCCAATATACATGTCATACAAAAAAATACTGATATATATCTCGAAATCTGTCATAATTATATATACAATACAAGAAGTAGTGCAGATATGTACACAACAATGTCCGTGCACCAACAGTCCAAAAATGCATGGGCGAGGCCCACAATAGATACCTGACCAAAATCCGAGAGAACACTGCCAGGGCATCAGATAGAAACACTACAGGCACCTCAGGAGAAAGGGAAGGGGGGGCACCTCAGCCACATGAATGCGAAGCCAGATCCACGACGGGGCTCCATGCCCATTGATGTATCCTGGGGAGTGCAAAGCCACAGTCTCACAAGTCTTTACAGTGGGTGGTTTGGCCACTGTTACATCCTGGGGAGTGCAAAGCCACAGTCTCACAAGTCTTTACAATGGGTGGGTTGCCCACTGTTACATCCTGGGGAGTGCAAAGCCACAGTCTCACAAGTCTTTACAGTGGGTGGGTTGCCCACTGTTACATCCTGGGGAGTGCAAAGCCACAGTCTCACAAGTCTTTACAGTGGGTGGGTTGCCCACTAGACCATCCTGGGGAGTGCAAAGCCACAGTCTCACAAGTCTTTACAGTGGGTGGGTTGCCCACTAGACCATCCTGGGGAATGCAAAGCTACATTTTCGCAAGTATCTGCAGTTCTCTACTGGTACTGGGTGGGACTGGTGCCCAGACAGGATGAGTCTCCCCGTGAAAGTTCATGTCCTGTCACTGTCCCAGCTGCACATGGGATAAGGATGCCTGATGTGGCGGACTATTCATACCCACACGGTGTTTGCCTTGTTCAGCGGTCTTCACCATGGCGGTCTTGGCCCTGTTCAGTGGTCTTCACCGTTACGGTCTTTGCCCTGTTCAGCGATGCTTAGCCATGGCAGTCTTTGCCCTGTTCAGCGGTCTTCACCATGGCGGTCTTTGCCCTGTTCAGCGATGCTTAGCCATGGCAGTCTTTGCCATGTTCAGCGGTCTTCACCATGGCGGTCTTTGCCCTGTTCAGCGGTCTTCACCATGGCGGTCTTGGCCCTGTTCAGCGGTGCTTTGACATGGTGGTCTTTGCCCTGTTCAGCGATGCTTAGCCATGGCAGTCTTTGCCCTGCTCAGCGATGCTTAGCCATGGCAGTCTTTGGCCCTTTTTAGCGGTCTTCACCATGGCGGTCTTTGCCCTGTTCAGCGATGCTTAGCCATGGCAGTCTTTGCCCTGTTCAGCGGTCTTCACCATGGCGGTCTTGGCCCTGTTCAGCGGTCTTCACCATGGCGGTCTTGGCCCTGTTCAGCGGTGCTCTGACATGGCGGTTCGGATACTGACATTGGTGTGTGGCATGACGATCTCCACACTGGACATTGGTGTGTGGCATGACGATCTCCACACTGGACATTGGTATGTGGCATGACGATCTCCACACTGGACATTGGTGTGTGGCTTGAAGTTCCATCATTGCCCAGCGGGGCTGTGGGATCCTGGTCCCTCCTGGGCTGTGACTCCGGCGGTGGTCTCCTGACCAGTAACGATACTTGGGCCCTCCTGGGCTGTGACTCTGGTGGTGGTCTCCTGACCAGTAATGATACTTGGGCCCTCCTGGGCTGTGACTCTGGCGGTGGTCTCCTGACCAGTAACGATACTTGGGCCCTCCTGGGCTGTGACTCTGGCGGTGGTCTCCTGACCAGTAACGATACTTGGGCCCTCCTGGGCTGTGACTCTGGCGGTGGTCTCCTGACCAGTAACGATACTTGGGCCCTCCTGGGCTGTGACTCTGGCGGTGGTCTCCTGACCAGTAACGATACTTGGGCCCTCCTGGGCTGTGACTCTGGCGGTGGTCTCCTGACCAGTAACGATACTTGGGCCATCCTGGGCTGTGACTCTGGCGGTGGTCTCCTGACCAGTAACGATACTTGGCCCCTCCTGGGCTGTGACTCCGGCGGTGGTCTCCTGACCAGTAACGATACTTGGGCCCCCCTGGGCTGTGACTCTGGCGGTGGTCTCCTGACCAGTTACGATACTTGGCCCCTCCTGGGCTGTGACTCCGGCGGTGGTCTCCTGATCAGTAACGATACTTGGGCCCTCCTGGGCTGTGACTCTGGTGGTGGTCTCCTGACCAGTTACGATACTTGGCCCCTCCTGGGCTGTGACTCCGGCGGTGGTCTCCTGACCAGTAACGATACTTGGGCCCTCCTGGGCTGTGACTCCGGCAGTGGTCTTGTGACCAGTAACGATACTTGGGCCCTCCTGGGCTGTGACTCCGCCGGTGGTCCCCTGACCAGTAACGATACTTGGGCCCTCCTGGGCTGTGACTCCGGCGGTGGTCTCCTGACCAGTAACGATACTTGGGCCCTCCTGGGCTGTGACTCAGGCGGTGGTCTCCTGACCAGTAACGACGGTGCTGGCGGTTGTGTGTCGACCACCGGAAATGATGGCGCACTTCTCTGCCGTGACACTCACAACAGGCTAGGCAGACTTCCTCTGGACCTTCCCCACCTTCTTTGGAGTTACAGCTGACTCACCAATCGCCTTCGATCCCATTTCAGTTGTTGTCCCACCAGGAGTCTTGACACGGTCCCGTCGTCCACTCTCCAATTTCAGAGCCTTTACAGGGGGTGGGCTTCCAGTGCCTTGGCTCCGGGTCCTACTGCCTGCCCTGGTGGACGGTGCACTCCAAAAACCTGGAACACGCACCACTGGCACTGGAGGCTTTTTGGCTGAGGCGCTACGACGGGACTGATGAACTGGAGGGAGGGGGTGGGGGCAAACAGGTCAATTTGACATAAGGACAGTTTCTGACGGACACTGGGATGGGTAGCTGGAGGGGGTCTGGGAGTGGAGGTAGAGGAGGTGGTTGTAGGAGGTGTCACTTTAGGTGTTTTGGGTGCAGGTACTGGAGGCTGTCGTGAGGTGGATGGATGTTGGGTGAGTGATTGCCGGCGTTTGTGTACTTTGGGAGGGGGCATCACAGACACACTGGGAGAGGACACAAGGGACGTGTAAATGGCAGTGGAGGTTGTGAGTGCAGGTGAGCGGCTTGTGGTGCTGGGTGTCCTGGTGCGAGTCCTAGTGCCTGTAGATGTGGTGCATGCAGGTGTGTGTGTAGACAACACTGGGAGGGAGGAGGGAGAAGAGGAGGAGGGGGACACAGTGGAGACAGTGGATGTTGCTGTGTCTGTATGGGTGTGATGCTTGTGTGAGTGCATGTGGTGTGTGTGGTGCCTATGTTTGCTTGAGCTACTTTTGGGTGTTGACTTGTGTGCCTGCTGGTCTGTAGGTGTGCTTGGGATGGGCTGGGGTACAGGGGATTGGGTCTGGGTGGAGGAAGTTGGAGGGGGGAGGCTGGACACAGGGACAATGGCTGCCATCAGTGCTGAGGCCAGAGATTGCAGGGTTCGCTAAAGGACAGCCTGACCAGAAGAAATGCCTTCCAGGAATGCATTACCGTGTTGCAACTCTCGCTCTACACCCTTAATGGCATTCACAATGGTAGACTGCCCAACAGTGAGTGACCTGAGGAGGTCAATGGCCTCCTCACTGAGGGCAGCAGGGGTGACTGGGGCAGGGCCTGAGGTGCCTGGGGTGAAGGTGATGCCCACCCTCCTGGGTGAGTGGGCACGGGGCGAACGCTGAGGGGCTGCTGGGAGGGCGGGGCTGGTAGGGGAGGTGGCGGCTGTACCTGTAGAAGTGGGGCGCACAGATGGTGCCGCCACCACAGGGGAGCTCACATCGGCGGATGAGTCTGTGTCACTGGTTGGTGATCCTGTGGCCGACGTGAAGCTCCCCTCGCCCTCCGTCCCACTGGTGCATTCAGAGTCTGTGGTGTGGCCCTCCATGGCCATGTGGGATGCAGCTCCCTCGTGCTCCGGTGCCACTGTACCTCCGCCTGATGATGCTGATGTACAAAAGGACAGGGAGAGCAGGAAAAGGGGGGGAAACAGAAGAAAGAGAGTTTTAGTGCATGGCATACCGCTACCGTTGGCGGACAAGACAGATGCAGCAGCCCAATGCATTACGCCGTGCTCCTGCCCCCTGCACATGCAATTTCTGGGATATGGCCTACATGGCAGTGGTAGAAATCTGCGCACATGGATGCCACAGGGACAACTGTACCTCGACTTGGCACTCTGCTGAGGTGGGGTAGAGTGCCACATGGCCTACATTACGGAGGGGCCTTGCCTACCTAAGTTGTCCTGGCCTAGGGACACCCACAGCCCACCTCCCCCACCCAGACACCTCCACTGCACGCAAAGTCCACAGAATGAGGTTGTACTCACCCCCTTGTGTCTGCTGTGATGTCCTTAAGCGCCCATCCAACTCCAGGTAGGCCACTGCCAGGATCCGGAACATCAGGGGGGTCATGGTGCGACGGGCACCCCTCCCACGTTGGGAGGCCATCCCCAGCTGAGCCTCCGCCGTCTTCTTGCTGCAGCGGCGAATGTCCTCCCATCTCTTACGGCAGTGGGTGCCCCGTCTCTGGTGGGCCCCCAGGGTCCGGACTTCCTTGGCGATGGCACACCAAATGTCCCTCTTCTGGTGGGCGCTGACCTACATGACATGCACAAGGAAAGAGGAACAGTCATTACCTACTGCACCGTCAATGTGAGTGGGCCCCTCCCAACTCTGTCTATGTGTCCCATTCATCCCCATGCATTTCTGTTGTAAGAACTCTGCCCCCTTCTCTCTCCCACCCAGCCCTGTCCACCCAGGCCTAGCCCATCCAACGTGCTCCCTGTGTACTAACCTGTTGGTCTGGAGGACCGTAGAGTAGCATGTACTGGGGGAGGACCCCATCCACAAGTTTCTCCAACTCCTGTGCAGTGAAGGCAGGGGCCCTTTCCCCAGACGCAGCAGCCATCGTCGCTTCCAGACCGAGGTCACAGCAGCACTAGCAGTGTAGGTCCTCTCCTGTCGAAGGTCAGGTATCTAGTGATTGAAGGGATAGAAAATGGTGGTGACGTCCACGGCGGTGACGTCCGCGGCGGGGCGCATCATCACCGCCAGCGCACCTGTTCATTGGCTCCTGGGACCCATAGGGTCCAATGTTAACCAATGCAGCATTGCGCCGCGCTCTACGACCACCTACCGCGACGGTGTCCAACGCCAGTGCAGTTACCCCACAATTCCATTGTCCCAGTTTAGAGGTCAGGCAGCCGCCATTTCAGGGGCCCACATGGCTTCATTTACTACTGCGTCACACATACCGAGGCCTACACTCAAAACTTTTCCCAGATGGGTTAATTGTCTGTTGTAGTCTTGTGTGTGACTGTGGGTACATACCTGGAGGAATGGTGACAGTTTCTTCGCTGTTGTCCTTCTTAGGCACCTTCAGTTGAGACATATTGGAAGATGGCGGAATCCGCCGGTGTACCACCGCTGGTGGACCTGTTGACAATGGAAGAGAGACATTTGATCGTGACCTACCAGTTCGGCCGTGCCACAATCCAGGAACTATGTACCCAGTTGGAGCCAGAGCTGATGTCACCAATCCGCCATCTGACTTGAATTCCCCCTGACGTGCAGGTGCTGTCAGTGCTCCATTTCCTTGCAAGTGGGTCATTTCAGACAACTGTGGCCATGGCATCAGGGATGTCCCAGCCTATGTTTTCCAACGTGTTGTCCAGAGTGTTGTCTGTCCTGCTGAAAAACGTAAGGAGATACATCATTTTCCCTGAGATGGAGGATTTGCCTACAGTGAAACGTCATAGGTGCCATTGATGGGACCCATGTAGCTCTGGTCCCCCCGCAGGAGTGAACAGGTGTACAGGAACAGGAAGAGTTATCATTCGATGAATGTCCAGGTGGTCTCTTTGGTAGAACAGTACATCTCGCAGGTAAATGCTATGTTCCCTGGCTCTGTGCATGACGCCTACATCCTGCAGAATAGCAGCATCCCTGATATGATGGGTCAACTCCAGAGGCACCGTGTATGGCTATTGGGGGACTCTGGTTACCCCAACCTTTCCTGGTTATTGACCCCAGTGAGGAATCCCAGGACCAGGGCAGAGGAACGGTACAATGAGGCCCATGGGCGGACTAGGAGGGTGATCGAACGCGCCTTCGGCCTCCTGAAGGCGAGGTTCAGGTGCCTCTATATGACAGGTGGGTCCCTATTCTACTCACCGAAGACGGTGTGCGGCATCATCATCGCCTGCTCCATAACTTGGCATTGCGACGCCAGGTGCCTTTTCTGCAGGAGGATGATCCAGATGACGGTGTTGTAGCAGCGGTGGAGCCTGTGGAGCCTGTGGACAGTGATGAGGATGAAGCTGATGAAGAAGAAAACGACAACAGGGAGTCAGTCATAAGGCAATATTTCCAGTGAGACACAGGTGAGTACATTTTCAGGTTTAACATAACATTAACTTTCACACGTCTACCTCTATCCTGTACCTACATTTCACTCACTATTTGTTAACTGAGTTGTCCCCTTCCATTTCAGTTTCACAAATGTGGTAACCTACGTGTCAACAGCTTGCACCCTTGAAAGACTTGTGATGTGTGACATTGGTATGTTGGCCTTCCAATGGGTAACCTTTTTTGACTGTAATTGACAATACAAAGTTCAAAATCATTGACTGACTCCAGTTTTATCAGTGTTTCAAGGGTGTTTATTTAAGTGCATAACAATGAAGGGGGGTTGTGAAATGGGGATGGGTTATGGTGGAAGAATGTCCATGGCAGAGTCCAGTCTATTAGTCTCACAGGTGCATTGCACATCTGGCCATTGGAAGTGGAGCTGGGTCAGTTCCGATTTGGACAGGGTAACAAAGTGGGACAGTGGGGGGACAATCAGGGTGGTCTTATTTCCTGGCGGGGGTATTGCCATCTTGCTCTGTCCTGTTCCTGGATCTCAGGGACCGCTTTCGTGGTGGTTGTCCGTCTGCAGGGGGTGGGGTGCTGGTGTGTTGGTCCTGTGGCGGTGCGTCCTGTCCACTAGCGCCGGCAGAGGTGGTGGGCATTTCATCGTCCATGCTAGTGTCAGGGGCCCCTTGGAGTGCCACGGTGTCCCTCAAGGTCTTTTGAATGTCCGTCAGCAACCCTACAATGGTGCCCAGGGCGGAGGCGATGGTCCTGAGCTCCACCCTGAACCCCAAATACTGCTCCTCCTGCAGACGCAGGGTCTCCTGCAACTTGTCCAGGACCGTTGCCATCGTCTCCTGGGAGTGGTGGTATGCTCCCATGATGGAGGAGAGGGCCTCGTTGAGAGTAGGGTCCCTTGGCCTGTCCTCCCTCTGTCGCACAGCAGCCCTCCCAGTTCCCCAGTGTTCCTGTGCCTCCATCCCCTGGACCGTGTGCCCACTACCACTGCCCCCAGGTCCCTGTTGTTGTTGGGGTGGTGGGTTCGCCTGGGTGTCCTCTAGTGGTGGACACACTGCTGATTGACCTGTCCTGGGTAGGGAGGTATGGGCCCACTGGGTGGGTGCTGTGCTGGTGTTACCAGATGGTGGAAGGTCAGTGTTGGGCTGTGGCTGGGCAAGGGGAACCGACTGTCCTGAGGCCCACGATTGTCCGGGCTGGTCATCAAGATCCAGTAGGGCAGAGCTGCTGTCGTCACTGTGGGCCTCTTCTGGGGGTGGAGTGGTGTTGTCTGGACCCTCTGGTGTGGTGACGGTCCTTCGGGTTCCTGCGGGGGTATAAGTACATGATTATTGCATGTCTGTGTTTCATGGTGTGCAATGGTTGGGTGTGCGTGTACACCAGTGCAGGCATTCCTGTGTGGGGGCTTGTGTGCTGATGGTTGGGGGGTGTTCTGGGTATGTGCAGTGGGCATGCCTTAGGGATGGGTATCCATGCTTAGTTGTGTCATGCAGGTCTTGGTGTTGGGATGGGTGGTTGGTGTTATGGGTACATTAGTGAGGAGTTAGGGTGATAGGGGAGGGTGTGAGGGTGGGGGTGTGTGATAGCATGCAGGTAAGGTGGGGGATATGATAGTTAAGATTTGACTTACCAGTGTCCGTTCCTCCAACGACTCCTGCAAGGCCCTCAGGATGCAAGATGGACAAGACTTGCTCCTCCCATGTTGTTAGTTGTGGAGGAGGAGGTGGGGGTCCGCCGCCAGTCCGCTGAAACGCGATGTGGTGCCTGGATACCGTGGAACGCACCTTCCCCCGTAGGTCGTTCCACCTCTTCCTGATGTCCTCCCTATTTTTTGGATGCTGTCCCACAGCGTTGACCCTGTCGACTATTCTTTGCCATAGCTCCATCTTCCTGGCGATGGATGTGTGCTGTACGTGTGAGACAAATAGCTGTGGCTCTTCCCGTAGGATTTCCTCCACCATGACCCTGAGCTCCTCTTCGGAAAAGCGGGGGTGTCTTTGGCGTGCCATGGGGTGGTGTGTGTGATGTGTGAGGTGGTGTATGTGGTGATGAGTGTGGTGAGTGTAGTGGTATGTGGTGTTTTGTGCGTGGATGTTGTGTGGGTGATGGTGTAGTGTACCTCTGTGTGATGGGGTTCTCTATTCTGTGCTGTCTCTCTAATTTTGTGGGTGTGTGTTTTATATTGAGTTGGGTGTGTGGGAGTGTTGTTTGTATGTGTATCAGGTGTGTGTATTTGGAATTGTCCAATGTGGCGGTGTTTTGTATATGTGTGTGTATTTTGAGCGCAGCGGTTTGTACCACCAATGGAATACCGCGGTTGCAAGACCGCCGCGTGGATTCGTGGGTCGTAATAGCATGGGCGTGTTTCTGTTGGCGTGGAGGTGGAGGATTTGTTTCCGCATGTTTATCACTGACCTTTGGTGTGGCGGGATTGTGTGGGTGTCTGAATTTCGGCGGATTCCGTGATGTGTGTCATAATAGCTGTGGCGGAATTCCGCGGCCGCAGCGGTTGTGTTGGCGGTCTTCTGCACGGCAGTAAGCGCCTTATACCGCCAATGTTGTAATGACCCCCTATATATCTAGATCACAGTCATTACATGTAACTGTTAAAGATGTTGTACCTAACTTAAAAAATATAGTTAAACTAATGCCTAATAACAAAGCTTATTTAATGATCCTTAAAATTGGGAAACTTATCAAAAATACCTCTAACGAGTAAAGCGCATCATCCTTCACATATTATTAACAGTTAAATTAATCCATATAAATACAATACATTTTTAAACAAATTACAAACTGAACAAAGCACACAGATACTTAACTGGCAAGGAGAATCAATCAAAAGAGGAAGGTGGCTGCTGGGTTCTGACATATATAGACTGTTGTATGGTTCTGAATCTGGAGCAGCAATAAAAGATTAATGCATAATGCTAGCCTCTGTGTCTTTGATGGCATTCAGATTCTCTTATCACATAACTTGGAGAATCTACATTCTCACCCAGAAAACAAGCAGAATATTACATGAGCTTATGGGAGGGCTCACAACGGTCTTCAAAAATAGGAAAAAAGCACATGGTTTCAGTTGAGCAAGCTTAACAAAATTCATAACTCACGTGTTAAGGAGCAACTCTGCTCGTCTTAGAGATGATCACATTCAGTAAGCAGAGTTACCATAAACAGAAAAACGTATCTGTTACAAGTTACTGTATCACTCACAGCAACCAGTTAGCTGTAAGGTTGGGAAAAGATATAGCCTCAGCATTGATCATGACATAGAACTGTACATATCACAACACTTGACTTGGTATTCAGGCTTTGGTCTCACCACAATGGTTGCCTCTTTCAAGTTGGCAATTTTGATAGATTCCTTCATTTCCTCAGCTTATGAAGGACAGCCACGTTACAGACTGTTTTAAAATAATTCCATTTAGAAAACCTTTCAGTCCCAGAGTTGTTCAAAATTGAAGTTGGCTTGAAGGATTGAGATTTCTGCCTTGTGTGTTGCCATAAGCATGTTGCTCATCCAGACCCAGGTGTGAGAAGCCCAAGACATGTGATGGCACTTGAACCTTGCAAAATCTTTTCTGTTGAAGAAAAAAGATCTCACTCAAGCTGCTTCACAGTAAATTTTCCCAGGATCTGGAACTCCTCGTCCCCAGCCAATCTACCATTGGCAACAATTAACACAATTATTTATGTCAATGTAACTTGTAAATAATAAAAGTAAAATGTAACTTGTTTTAACCTCATGATCTATGTAGAGTTCATTGTAGCAACAAACTGTGCCATTTGCACTGTACAGCAGTCATACACCCTTGGGTCATGCATGCACTTAATAAAACTCTTAAAATAAAATATAATAAATTATCAGGAAAAATGTCATCTTTTGTGAACACTGTCTATTAGAAAACTAGCAAAGACTGTTGTCTCATATTTGGCTTCTTTCAATATCAATCAATTTTTTTTATAGAGAGCGCTACTCGCCCATGAGGGTCTCAAGGCGCTTGAGGGGGGAAAGGGGGGGTTACTGTTCGAACAGCCATGTCTTGAGGTTTTTTTCTAAAGAGCAGGAGGTCTTTGGTTTTGCGGAGGCTGGTGGGGAGGGAGTTCCAGGTTTTGGGGGCGAGGTATGAGAAGGCCCTGCCTCCTGTGGTGGTTCGTTGGATGCGGGGGACTGTAGCTAGTACGAGGTCGGCTGATCGGAGGTTGCGGGTGGGAGTGTGGAAATTCACTCTTTCGTTGAGTTAGGTTGGGCCGGTGTTGTGGATGGATTTGTGTGCGTGGCTGAGGATCTTGAAAGTGATTCTCTTGTCCATGGGGAGCCAGTGAAGGGATTTGAGGTGTGGTGAGATTTGTTTGTGGCGGGGGAGGTCCAGGACGAGGCGTGCAGCTGTGTTCTGTATTCTCTGGAGTTTGCGTTTGAGTTTGAGTGTGGTGCCGGCGTAGAGGGCGTTACCGTAGTCTAGTCTGCTGCTGATGAGTGCATGGGTGACTGTCTTCCTGGTATCTGAGGGAATCCATTTGAAGGATTTTTTCAGTGTGCGGAGTGTGCGGAAGCAGGAGGAGGTTACTGCATTGATTTGCTGTGTCATGGAGAGGGAGGGGTCCAGGATGATGCTGAGGTTGCATGTGTGGTTTGCGGGGGTGGGTGAGGGGCCTACAGCGGTGGGCCACCAGGAGTCATCCCATATGGTTTTGTTGGGGCCGAAGATGGTGATTTCGGTTTTGTTGGAGTTAAGCTTGAGGTGGTTTGTTGTCATCCAGTTGGCGGTGTCGAGGAGAGCAGCGTGTAGGTTGGTTTTGGCAGTGGTGGGGTTGCTGGTGAGTGAGAGGATGAGTTGGGTATCGTCTGCGTAGGAGAGGATGGCGATTCCGTGTGGTTGGAGGATGCTGGCGAGGGGGGTAATGTAAATGTTGAAGAGTGTGGGGTTGAGGGAGGACTCCGCAGATGATTTTGGTAGCGGTGGAGTGGAAGAGTGGAAGGTGGACTCTTTGGGTCCGGTCAGTGAGGAAGGAGGTGAGCCAGTCTAAGGCTTTGTGAAGAATTCCTGTGTGTGGAAGCGTTTGCAGAGTGTGTGGTGACAGACAGTGTCAAAGGCTGCGGAGAGGTCTAGGAGGATGAGTGGGATGGTCTCGCCTTTGTCGACTCTGGTTCTGATGTCGTCAATACATGCGATGAGGGCGGTTTCCGTGCTATGGTTCTTGAGGAACCCGGATTGGGAGGGGTCAAGTGTGTTGGTATCCTCGAGAAAGTGGGATAGGCGGGCATTGACTAGTTTCTCGGCGACCTTGGTGGGGAAAGGGAGGAGGGAGATGGGGCGGAAGTTGGAGAGGACCTCCGGGTCGGCTTTGTTTTTTTTTTAGGAGAGCAGTGATTTCTGCATGCTTCCAGGGGTCTGGGTAGGTGGCGGAGTCGAATGAGGAGTTGATTGTGTCGTGGAGTATGGGGCAATGGTTGGGCTCGCTTTGTTGTAGATGCGATAAGGGTAGGGGTCGGAGGGGGATCCGGAGTGGATGGAATTGATGGCTTTTTCGGTTTCTTCGTGTGTGGTAGGGGCCCAGGTGGTAAGTGTGGTGGGGGGGGTCATGAGTAGGGTTTGAGTTGGGCGAGTGGGGATTGTGTGTGGTGGGTGTGTGTGGTATGAAGCTGTTGTGAATGTACAGGATTTTGTATGGAAGTGGTTGGAGAGGGCGTCACATAGGGGCTGTGTGTGTGTGGGGTCTATTTTGCTGGCTTTGGGTTTGATAGCTCTTTAATATGGCATCCATAATCCTACTCAAGCCTAGACACTTCTTTTCTGTGGTTTAGTTCAGGCACTATCCCTTTGTTGTTCCCACATTCTTAGACACATGATGACATCTAGGCAATACACACATCAGGAATCTAAGTCTGCCTCAAGGACAGCCTAATTCGCTCAAGGTCTCTCGGGGTGTCAGCATTGTTAACTACTGTAAACTAGGCCATGGCCCTTCGTTGAAGGACACATTTATAAGTCTTGCAGATGGTCTGACTCAAGTGGTCCAGTATTGGTCTGCAAGTAAAGGTCTGTTTCAACATTCAAGTTGTCAACAAAGCTCTCATCAATGAGCAACAAAGCATTGAGGCTCAGTATTTCACTAAATGCCCATGGTGTACCACCCAAATAGAGAGCCACAGGAGAGATCTGCAATAGGCTCATGATGACATTTAGTGTAACATCAAACATGTCCCACAGCTACTTATGTGCCTTGTTACAGAATTTGGTGCATGTTACTGGGTAGTGTAGTTGATGCTAATCAATATGAAAAGATTTTGAATTCCTATTCGGCTGCACAAGGAAACTGTAAACCCCACAATTAGGGAACATTCAAGAAGGTTTTTTGTATTTGTAAGGTGGATTTGTTGGGTTGAGGCACGGACATCTCGATGGACAATTTAATAAGTATGTTTTATTCTGTAGAAATTACACCAACATTTTCATTTTAGTGTAGAATGAGCCATTACAATTTTGAAATAGTTGTGTTAGTTGTGTCAAGCGTAAGAAATTGAGTATCAGATGTGCTTTCAAACATAGCTACAAGATAAGTAAAGTGGCCAACAAAAAGGCTAGAGCTACCTCTGTATGCTATGTTTTTCCATCCTATTAGCAGCCACCCGTGGTACCAAATCCACTGTGGCCAAAGGGTTAATTTGTCAGACTCCAAAGAAAGAGGAGTAATGAGTGGAATTTATAGTGTTAGCTACACAAACTCAGAAAAGATTTTTACATTGTGGCTTTGATTCAACTACAATAAAAGATGGTAAGTGAGACTGGAACAGCTCATTTCCAGATGTCATCCAGGTCACAAACTCCTAGATTTATTATTCAGTATACTTCTTCTGTATCAAATTATTTTAACTAAACTATACAAAAACATCTGCATCTTCTGCTGTCAGTTGCAGAGTTGCAGAATTATACTATAGACAAACCTTTTTTGTCTTTTTCCAGAAACATTTAAGATATAGGCGGTCATTATGAGCCTGGCGGTCTTCTGACGGCCAGGTTTGATGTGGCGCCATCACTGCCAACAGGCTGGCGGTAATGAACGCCAAATTATTACCATGGCGGTGATCCCTCCCATAGACAGCCATTGTACCACACAAACCCCCAGTGCAGTACATACACCGGACACAGTGGTAGCCACCTACAGGCAGGCAGAAGACAAGGGTCCGTGCACCATATTATGACATAGCACATCACCAGGATTTCTGGGGCGGTAGCAACAACACCAAAAGCCTTGCGGAAACAGATCATTTAAAAGGAGACACTCACCTCGAGGGAAACACAGGAGTCCGCGGCCGCCATGGAACCTGAACTGCAAGTATTCCCGATGATGTACCACGCCATGGCCGTCCTGGAGCACCAACGCCAACAAAGATGACGGTGAGTACAGCCTGTAGGAGGCTGGCCTGGCTTATAGTGGGTACCTTGTGGAACTTCCACCCTGTACCAGGTCCAGTTATCCCTTATTGGTAGAATAGAGGTGTTTCTAGCAGCTTAGGCTGATAAAAGGTAGCTATGGCAAAGCAGCTTAGGCTGAACTAGGAGACATGCAAAGCTCCTACTATACCACTTATATCATATAGCACAATATCATAAGAAAACACAATACACAGAGTTACTAAAAATAAAGGTACTTTATTTTTATGACACTATGCCAAAAGTATCTCAGTGAGTACCCTCAGTTATAAGGTAAGTAATATACACAAGTTATATGTACACAAACCCAAAACAGGTAAGTAATAGTCAGAAAAGTAATGCAAACAGTGTAGAATTACAATAGGATGCAATAGGTGAACATAGGTCTAGGGGCAACACAAACCATATACTCCAAAAGTGGAATGCGAATCACGAATGGACCCCAGACCTATGGGAGCTTGTAGAGGGTCGCTGGGACTGTAAGAAAACAGTCAGTTTGTCCAAGATACCCCACCCCAAGACCCTGAAAAGTAAGAGTAAAGTACCCCTAGAGTAAAGTACCCCTACTACCCCAATAGGACACAATAGTCGTGATTCTGAAAGAACCACAAACACCAGCAAAGCACTGAAGACGGATTCCTGGATCTGAGGACCTGCAGGGCAAGGGGACCAAGTCCAAGAGTCACAATAGTGTCCAGGGGGGCAGGAGCCCAGGAAACCCCAGATGAAGGTGCAAGAAGGCTGCCTCTGGATGAAAGAAGCCTAGGATTCTGCAACAAGGAAAAGGGCTAGAACCTTTTCATTTGGATGGAAGATGTCCCACAGCGTCCTGGAGGTTGCAGAGGTGTTTTCACACAGAAATATCACAAACAATCCTTGCTAGCTGCAAGGGTTGCAGTAAATGTTTTTGGGTGCTGCTGGGGATCAGGAAGGACCAGGATGTCGCCCCATGGAGGAGGAGACAGAGAGGGTGCTCAGCAACTCAGAGAGCCCCCACAGAAGCAGGCAGCGCTCGCAGAAGTACCGGAGCAGGCACTTAGAAGATTTGTGAGCTGGAGCTGGCTCAGAGTCACAAAGGAGGGTGCCACAACGTTGGAGTCAAACGCAGAGGGTTGAGCACTGCAGGGCAGAGTGCTGGGGACCCAGGCTAGGCTGTGCATGAAGGAATCCATGGAGAAGTGCACAGAAGCTGGAGCAGCTGCAAATCACGCAGTACACAGGTTTGCAGTCTAGCGTGGGGAGGCAAGGACTTACCTCCAGCAAACTTGGACTGAAGGATAACTGGACTGTGGGAGTCACTTGGATAGAGTTCTTGTGTTCCAGGGACCACGCTCGTCAGGATGAGAGGGGACCCAGAGGACCGTTGATGCAGTCTTTTGTTGCCTGCGTTAGCGGGGGGAAGATTCCTTTGACCCACGGGAGATTTCTTCCTGGCGTCCAGTGCAGGGTGAAGGCAGACAGCCCCCAGAGCATGCACCACCAGGAAACAGTCGTGAAAGCCGGCAGGATGAGGCGCTACAATGTTTCTGGTAGTCGTCTTGCTACTTTGTTGGTGTTTTGCAGGCGTCCTGGAGCAGTCAGCGTTCGATCCTTGGCAGAAGTCGAAGAGGGAAGTGCAGAGGAACTCTGGTGAGCTCTTGCATTCGTTATCTGAAGAATACCCCAGAGAAGAGACCCTAAATAGCCAGAAAAGGAGGTTTGGCTACCAAGAACGGAGGTTTGGCTACCAATAAAGGTAAGAGCCTATCAGAAGGGGTCTCTGATGTCACCTGCTGGTACTGGCCACTCAGAGCAGTCCAGTGTGCCCCCAACACCTCTGTCTCCAAGATGGCAGAGGTCTGGGACACACTGGAGGAGCTCTGGACACCTCCCCTGGGAGGTACTGGTCAGGGGAGTGGTCACTCTACTTTCCTTTGTCCAGTTTTGCACCAGAGCAGGGCTGGGGGATCCCTGAACCGGTGTAGACTGGCTTATGCAGAGATGGGCACCATCTGTGCTCATCAAAGCATTTCCAGAGGCTGAGGGAGGCTACTCCTCACAAGCCCCTCACACCTATTTCCAAAGGGAGAGGGTGTAACACCCTCTCTCAGAGGAAATCCTTTGTTCTACCTTCCTGGGCCGGGGCTGCCCAGACCCCAGGAGGGCAGAATCCTGTCTGAGGGGTTGGCAGCAGCTGCAGTGGAAACCCCGGAAAGGCAGTTTGGCAGTACCCGGGTTCTGTGCTAAAGACCCGGGGGATCATGGAATTGTCCCCCCAATACCAGAATGGTATTGGGGGGACAATTCCATGATCTTAGACATGTTACATGGCCATGTTCGGAGTTACCATTGTGACGCCATACATAGGTAGTGACCTATGTATAGTGCACGCGTGTAATGGTGTCCCCGCACTCACAAAGTCCAGGGAATTTGCCCTGAGCAATGTGGGGGCATCTTGGCTTGTGCCAGGGTGCCCACACACTAAGTAACTTGGCACCCAACCTTCACTAAGTGAGGGTTAGACATATAGGTGACTTATAAGTATAAGTATATGTGCAGTGAAAAATGGCTGTGAAATAACGTGGACGTTATTTCACTCAGGCTGCAGTGGCAGGCCTGTGTAAGAATTGTCTGAGCTCCCTATGGGTGGCAAAAGAAATGCTGCAGCCCATAGGGGTCTCCTGGAACCCCAATACCCGGGGTACCTGAGTACCATATATAAGGGAATTATATGGGTGTACCAGTGTGCCAATGAGAATTGGTAAAATTAGTCACTAGCCTGCAGTGACAATTTTAGAAAGCAGAGAGAGCATAAACGCCGAGGTTCTGGTTAGCAGAGCCTCAGTGATACAGTTAGGCACCACACAGGGAACACATGTAGGCCACAAACTTATGAGCACTGGGGTCCTGGCTAGCAGGATCCCAGTGACACATAACAAACACACTGACAACATAGGGTTTTCACTATGAGCACTGGGCCCCGGCTAGCAGGATCCCAGTGAAACAGTGAAAACATCCCGACATATATTCACAGACAGGCCAAAAGTGGGAGTAACAATGCTAGAAAGAGGCTACCTTCCTACACAGCCGTCTAGCACACAAGGGTGAGAGAGAGGCGGGGAGAGTGACACACACACGCCCAACAAACATCATACACACTCACAGTAACACATGCACAGGAAGAAACAGCAACAGAACCCCGGAGTAAATAAAAGGAGGACACATACACAGTTCCAACCACTCTATTCCTTTTGTATGAATATGGAAAATACAAAAACATGCACAACTACAGAAATAAAGAAATGCAGGCACAAAGGCCTGTCCAAAGTCATTAATGCCCACAGGGCAAAGTCCACAGAAAGAGGAGGGGGCTGGCAGCCCACAGGATGAGGAAGGGGCTAGTTACCCACTGGTTACGGAGGGGGCTGGCTGCCCACAGGATGAGGAGGAGGCTGGTAGCCCACTGGTTACTGATGGTGCTCCTTGGCCTTTGGTTCCAGATGCTTCTCCCTTGGCCTCTGGTTCCGGATGCTGCTCCATGGCCACTATATTGTGGGCCTCCTTGTTCCGGGGTTCCTGGGGCTCTCCCTTGGATTTCTGGGGCTCTTTCTTGTCCAGGGATTTCTGTGGGGCCTCCTTGTCCAGGGATTCCTGGGGCTCTCCTTTGTCCAGGGATTTCTGGGGTTCTTCTTTGTCCAGGGATATCTGTGGGACCTCCTTGTCCAGGGACGTCTGGGGCTCCTCCTTGGCCTTGGATGTCTGGGGGGCCTCCTTGGCCTTTGATTTCTTGGGCTCCTCCTTGGCCTTGGATGTCTGGGGGCCTCATTGGCTTTGGATTTCTTGGGCTCCTCCTTGGACTTTGATTTTTGTCGGGCCTCCTTGAGCATGGATTTCGTTGGGTCCTACTCGGCCCAGGTTTTTGAAGGTGGCCACATGGTCTTGCCAGTCTGTTTGGGAGGGGGCGGTACTTTGGCCCTCCGTTTTGGGGTGAGAATTGTCCTTGGTGAGGGGGCCGGCTTCTCACTCATGCGCCCCTGAGTGGCAGCTGGAGACTTTGAGAGTGGAGCTGTGTTAGACTGGGTGCTTGAGGTCCTGGGCTGGGGTGGTGTGACCTTCCTCTTACAGGTTGGATGCGGAAAGGGGGAGGGAAGAGGTCAAGGAGGGCAAGGAAAAGCTTCTTAGGAACAATTGGGCATGATGTGGGAGGAGGGATGGGAGTGGAGGTAGTGGGAGTGGTTGTAGGAGGAGGAGGTGTACTGGACTTGGGTGCAGGTGCATGGACAGTGTGCATGTGTGAGGTGGGTGGCTGTTGGGGATCTGAGTGCGAGCATTTGTGTGTTACTGGAGGGTGGCAGACAGGGGGAGGGAGGACAAACCTGATGTGTGGATGGATGTTGTGGTGGTGTCCGCAAGTGAGGTGGGTGTGCTGCATGTGGTGGTGGTGACTGTGCATGTGGTGTGTGGGGTGCATGTCTGCTATTGTGGTGACTGTGGGCAAGGCTGTGTAGGTGGCAGGATCTGGGAATGTTGATGCAGTGCATGCAGGTGTGAGTGAGGATGTGACTGTGAGGGAGGAGGAGGAGGAGGAGGGGTAGACAAAGGAGGCAGTGGATGAAGTTGTGTGTGCATCTGCGTGTTGGCTGTGTGAGTGCTTGTGGACTGAAGTATGCTGCCTGTGTTTGTCTGTGCGAGTCTTGTGTGTTGCTTTGGGTGCATGCTTGTCAGAATGTGTGCATGGGATGGGTTGGGGGTAAGGAAACTGGGACTGGGTAGTGGTAGTTGGAGTGGGGACAGTTGAAACAGGGACACTGGCTGCCGTCAGTGAAGAGGCCAGAGCCTGAAAAGATCTCTGTAGGGCCACCAGCCCACCGTGGATGTCCTCCAGGAAGGCACTGCATTGCTGCATCTGGGATGCCAGACCCTGGATGGCATTCACAATGGTTGACTGCCCTACAGAGATGGATCTCAGGAGGTCAATAGCCTCCTCACTGAAAGCAGCAGGGCTGACTGTGTCATGGCCTGAGGTGCCTGGGGTGAAGGAGATGCCCACCCTCCTACGTGAGCAGGCATGGGCAACTCAGTGGGGGGCTACTGGGAGGGTAATGCTGGTACGAGGGTGGTGTAGATCCTGTAGCTGGGGTGGTCCCAGAGGGGTCTGCCACCATCAGGGAGCTCCCATTGGAAGACAGTTCAGAGTCAGTGGTGTCACCTCCTGTCCCTGACGTGGTGCTCCCCTCGCCCTCCGCCCCACTGGTCCCCTCGGTGTTGGTGGACTCTGCCTCCTGGGTCCCATGGGCTGCAGCTCCCTTACTCGCCGGTGCCCCTGCTCCTTCATCAGATGATGCTAATGTTCACATGGACAGGACGACAGAAGGGGGGGAGCAGAGCGTCAATCTCAGCACCAATAGCACAGATGGCAGACACATCACTGTCACACACTGAGACTGAGAATAGGCAGTATGAACCACACTGGCATACCATTGGCTAAGTACCACAGCAGGTAGAGCCAAACACTGCCAGCCACACACCAACTGGGACCAACTAAGCCCTGCCTGACATAGGACGTCATCTACCGAGCTACCGAGCTATCAAATACATGTTTTCAACCCTATTATCCTGAGCTGGACCCCTGCAGCAATATCTGAACTGGCATAGTGAGGCATCCACTGACTAGTACCCTGCAACCAAATCCCATGCCAGGAAACAGAGATGGTTGACATACACACTGTACTCGCCCCTTGTGGCTGCTGTGATGTCCTCAAGTGCCCATCCAGCTCTGGGTAGGCCACCAGCAGTATGCAGGCCATCAGGTCTGGTTCCAACGGGCACCCTCCCTCGTTGGCAGGCCATCCCCAGTTGGGCCTCCACAGTTTTCCGGGCTCAGCGTTTTAGGTCCTCCCACCGTTTCCCGCAGTGGGTGCTCCGCCTGCTATAGACCCCCAGGGTCCGCACGTCCTTGACGATGGCACACCACAATCCCTTCTTCTGAAGGGCGCTGACCTGCAGAGGAAACACAGAAGGCAGGACACCATGAACCTGACAATCAAGCCTGTCACACATATGGCCCACAAAAAGCACTTCCCCTCATCAGGCACACAGTTGACCCATACCACTGCAATGCCACTACCACCAGCCATCCCCCCCACCTGACACACTGCCAGCACACACATACATATCTCCATGCAGTCATGTTGCATGTAACATACCCATGGTGTTCTCACCTGTTGGTCTGGAGGTCCATACAACTGGTCATGCTGGGGTAGGACCCCGTCCACGAGGCACTCCAACTCCTTCAATGTGAAGGCTGGGGTCTTTCCCCTGTAGCACAAGCCATGGCAGGTTTCAGACACAGGTCACAGCAGCACACACAGTGGAGATGTCGTTTTGTGGAAAGTCAGGAATCAAGTGAAGTGTTATAAATGAAATGGCGGTCACGCCTGTGGCGGTGAACACTGTCACCACCGGCATTGATCATCATTGGTTCCCATACTCCATGAAGGGCCATGTTAGCCAATGAGGAATTGCACAGCGGTGGGGACCGCCTTCCGTCATTACGCCAACGCCAGCGGTGTCTGAATACAGGACAGATGGGTGCCATTTTCTAATGCTGGTACACATGTACAGATTAATAAGTGTGTCATTCTAGTCGAATGTACTCACCTACACAGTTCCAGTGTCCAAATTACAACCATGCTCTATGTACACTGCTGTGGTGTGGTCATGGTTTCTGTTGACACTTCTTTTCTACAGTTGGGTCCCTTAGGTACCAACCACTGCAGAGGATTAGAATGAGGCAAACACCAGTGTCAGGCCCCTTGTGGACATGGCTACACTGGAGGACGGGCACATCATACTCACCTATCATCAGGACAGGGCCACAATCACAGAGCTGTGTGCACAATTGGAGCCTGATCTGCTACCTGCTATCCGTAGCACCACAGCAACCCCCCCTCTTGTGTCCCTCACTTCTTGTAGGTGAATCCGGCTACCCAAACCTGTCCTGGCTCATGACCCCTGTTAGGTATCAGAGAACAGGGGCTGAAAGTAGGTATAATGATGCCTTGGGCGTACCAGAAGGATTGTCGAAAGGACCTTCGGTCTCCTGAAGGCTAGGTTCAGGTGCCTCCATCTGACAGGGGGATCCCTATGCTACTCACCCGAGAAGGTCTGCAGAATCGTTGTTGTGTGCTGCATGTTGCACAATTTGGCCTTCAGATGGCATGTACCCTATCTGCAGGAAGAGGGGAGTGACAATGCAGCTGTGGCAGCAGTGGACACTGAGAACACTGAGGAGGAGGAAGAGGAAGAGTAGTAGGATGTGGACAACAGGTCACATTTGATCCAGCAGTACTTTCAGTGACACTCAGGTAAGACTGTTGAGCTAAGCAAGGCCACATTTTAATGGTGTACCGTGTGACTGCAGCATGATGCCAGTCATCCCCTTTGCACCCCACCTGACTGTCACTTATATCTTCCCTTATTGCAGATGTTGGTGTTGTTGCAACAGTGTACTGCTGTGGTGTGTTAAGACTACTGAGACACATTTGTTGGATGGGTCAACATGTTACTGGACATTTACACAGGATCATGCAGTTCATTACAGTTTGTTACATTGTACATTACCTGTGTATAAAGCACTATTACACAAGTTGTGTCCAAGGGTGTTTATTGAAAATTGTTCTACAATGGGAAGTGCAATAGAGTGGGGTGATAGTTGGGAATAGTCCAGGGTATGGTCCAGCCTGTTTGTAGCACAGTTCCAGTGTCCAAGGGGCCATAGGAAGGGGAGCAGTGGCAGTTCTAAGTGGACAAGGTGACACTATGGAACACAAGGGGGACATTCAAGAGGGTCTCATTTCTTGACGGTGGGCTTGGTAAGTGTCTCTGGTGTCTGTCTGGGTTGCAGGGAACCTTTGCGGGGTGGTTTACCTTCTGTAGGGGGAGAGGTGCTGGTGGCCTGTGGGACTTTTGTCCAGTAGCTGCAGCAGATGTGGAGGGCAGGTCAGTTGACTGGCTAGTGGAAGGGGACCACTGGTGTGCTGTGTACTCCCTCATGATGTTGGCCTTATCACCCAGCATCCATGCTATGGAGATCATGGTGGTGTTGAGGGCCTGAAATTCTTTCCTGATCTCCTGGTGGTGTTCCTCCTGCAGCCACTGGTTCTCCTGCATGATGTCTATCACCTGACTCATCTTGTCCTGGGATTGTTGGTAAGCCCCCAGGGACATTTGTGCGTGCTCCCTGGACAGTTGGTTCCCTGTGCCTGTCCTGCCCCTGGCGCTCAGCTGTCCTCCGAGTATCCCTGAACCCCGGTGCCTGTGTCCCCTGAATGGTGTGCCCTCTGCCACTGATGCCAGGACCCTCATTGTCTTGCCTGTGAGGTGTGGACTGGGGTCCTTGTACAGGTGGGCACACTGCTGATCGACGTGTCCTGGGGACAGAGGACTCGGGACGTTGGGTGGCTGCTGTGGTGTTGGATACTAAGGGGGAGGCTCTGTGGTGGATTGGGTGTGGGCTGGGGTATCCGACTGGCCAGTGGACCCTGATGGGCCAGGGAGTTCATCCAGATCCAGAACTCCAGAGTTGCTGTCATCACTAGGGGCATCTTCTGGTGGGCGACTGGGTAGCCAGGGCACCTCCTCGCCGCTGGCAGTGGCTGGGGCACCTGTGGGGATGCAAGTGGTGTATATGCTAAATGTCTGTGACATATTCTGCATCCTAGGCTTCCCTTATATCATTGCAGTAGCCCTGCTACCTTTGTTTGTGTATGTTGATGTAGTGTGGGATTGTTAGTTCTCCATGCTGTGCGTGTGTTGGTGGTGGGTGTACATGCAGGGCTTGAAGGGATGTGCATGCAGTGGGTATGGAATGCAGGGCTTGGCATTTCGCTTAGTTAATTGTGGTGGTGCACTGTGTGTGATGGAGTGGAGTGATGTGTTTCAAGGTGAGGGGTGGTGGTGGCCTGCAGGTATGGGGGGGCGAGAGGTAGTAAAACTGACTCACAGTGTTGAGTCCTCTGGCAACTCAAGTGAGTCCCTGAGGATGCAGGATTGCCAAGACTTGCTCCTCCCATGCTGTCAGCTGTGGGGGATGAGGAGGGGGGTCCAGAGCCAGTCCTCTGGATGGCGAGCTGGTGCCTTGCCGCTATGGAACATACCTTCCCCCGTAGGTCGTTCCACCTCTTCCTGATGTTGTCCCTTGTTCGTGGATGCTGTCTCACGGCGTTCACCTGGTCCACGATCCTATGGCATAGCTCCTTCTTCCTAGCAATGGAGATCTGTGCTCCAAATAGCAGTGGCTCCACACTATTTCCTAAACCATGATCCACAGCTCCTCATCAGTGAAACAGGGGTGCCTTTGTGGGGACATGGGTGCTGTGCGGTGTGTGTGTTGTGCTGAGTAATGTGGTGGGTTGTGGAGTGTGTAGTGCGTGACGGATGATTGAGTGGTTGCGGTGTGTGTGTGAAGTTGTCTCTGTGATTCGGGAGGCTAGCTATTGCAGTCTTGTTGTGTTGGTAAAGGATTGTGGGTGATGTGGGTGTGTGTCTTATAGTGCTGTTGGTGGATGTGTGTGGTGTGTGTATTTGTGTCAGGTGTGGAATTTTAGTTATGGCCAATGTTGTCTTGTTTTCTCTTTGGGTGGCCGTATCCGCTGCTGTGGTGTTCACCGCCAATGGTTTACCGCTGTTGAATGTCCGCTGTGGTGATTGGTGGGTCATTAGTGGAGGGTGTTTTGTTGGCTGCATAATGGTATTGGTTGTAGTACCAACAGTACCAACAGTTTATCACATTCAGTGGGTCTGGCGGATTTGTGGTTGTGGCTGTTTTTTGTCAATTTTGGTTGTATATGTCATAATGTGGCAGACGGATGTCCGCTTCCGCAGTGGAATGTTGGCTGCAGTCAGCACAACTGTATTTGGCTTTTACAGCCAAAGTCATAATGAGGGCTATAGTCTGCCAGGAACATAAAGATTTTAAGCCTTATTTTAAGTTTGGCAAATAAGATAGTTCATCACAAACGTGGTGGTGTACCATCCGCTGCATTACTAGTGCATTATAACCTATGGCACTTCTGATACAGCAGACAGGATATTGTCTTCTTTGACAGAATATCCTATCTGCCAAACTCTAATGAAGGACCACAGTGTGATTCTGATCTTTCTTGTTAAGCAAATCTGAATCAATAATATGACAGCTGAGAGTACATACATGGGTTTTCGTTGTTTCCTTGATTTGGTCTCAAAAACACAAACGATTTCAATCTATGTGGCTAGATAAAGCATGTTGGAGCACTGGCAAAATGTTAAGTGGAGCTTTAAAAACTCAGGCCCTGATTTATACTTTTTTTACGCTGCATTAGCATCATTTTTTGATGCAAAAGTGGCGTAAACTTACAAAATACAATTGACGCTTTTGCGTCAAAACATGACGCTAATGCAGTGCAAGCGGCACAAAAAAAGTATAAATCAGGCCCTCAGTCTCCGTATTCTATGTAGAAACCATATAAGGGTCATAGATTTCAAGGTTATGCATCGCCTCCAACATATGGGTGACTGGGTGTTATAGGTACATAAAACCAAAAGCAATTGGGTTTCTTAATTGCCCACTATTGATATCTATGTCAATCAGGTTTCTGGGTTGAATGCCTTTCTGTAACCGCTTTGGACATTACTTTGTGGGAGGAACACTGTCTGGTATTGTAAGTAAAGCCTGAGAACTGAACATCTGATTGAGCCTGATACTATTGGTGCTGTGCAGATCAAAAAGTGAATTTAATCTGGCTAACATCTTAGTAATTGTATGAAGGAACATAGTCCCCTCTCTAGTTTAATGTGACAGTGAGCTGCTTCTCTTAACACAAAAACACATACTTAATACAATTCTGTAACTTTGCGTGAATACTAAATGTTGCGTTGTATCTTATATTATATATTAGATCCACACAATGAGTCACATCTGGTGTATATCAAACTGTCATACTCATTGGATTGTGTCATCAGTGATGTTATTGACAGTGTAATTTGACATGTTACCAGCGATGTCATCAAATATATCAGTGGAGTGATATGTGAGGTCATAAGTGTTATATGTCAGGGTGAAAGATAAAGTTAACTTGCTGAACAATAACTGGTGAATTTCAGTGTTTTTTGTTTAAAATTTACATTAAACTCACTTTAACTATAATGTCCCGTTTACCTCTGTTTTTTTTCCAGTGAATTTCTAGGGTTTGTTTAACCTTAAGTGAGAAATGAATACCTCACCTAACTATAATGTCACTTTAGCCTTTGTTTTTTTCAGTGAATTTCTTTTTTTTTTTTAATCAAGCAAGATATTATAACCATGACTAACTGTTCGTTGTACAATCTTGGCTACATAAGGAAGCTTGAGTATGTGAAGGGAGTGGGATCTCCATGAAGACCTGCACAGAAATGTGAAGGCTGTGTGTAGAAGGGTCTTTCCACCTAATGGTGCTTAGTGGTCTTGAGGGAGTGTGCTGCACACACACTCTGCGCACAGAGCACGTACTATGCATACTAGGTTTTGGTGAGGGATTCTCTCCCCGAAGAACTCTTTACAATGTGAAGGCTGTGCATAGTAGAGTTTCATAAGGGACTGGCCTCTTCATGACACTCTCTGTACAGGGTGAAGGGTGTGTATAAAAGGGATTGGTGTGGGACAGGCCTCTGGGTGAAGATCTCTCTACAGAGCAAAGGCTACATTGTAGGGTTTGTTGGGGGACTGGCCTCTCCATGAAGACCTCTATACAGAACGAAGGCTGAGCATGGTAGGGCTTGGTGAGGGACTGGCTTTTCAGTGAGAACCTCTGTACAGGGTGAAGGCTCTGTGTAGTACGATTTGGTGAGGGACTGGCCTTTTCGCTAAACCTCTGTACGATTACAAAGTTGTGCATTAAAAGGTTTGGTGAGGGGCTGTCCTGGATGCAAACACCTCCACAGAGGGGAAATGCTGGGCTTAGCATCTTTCGGTGTGAGACTACCCCTCAGAAAAGACCTCTGAGAAGGGCAACATCAGTGTGCAGTAGAGTTAAGTGAGGGACTGGCATTGTCTGCTAAGACCTCTGTGCAGGGTGAAGGCTGTGCATAGTAGAGTTTGGTGGGGGATCTAATTGTCCGCAATTCCTCTCTACAAGAAAGCTGTGCATAGTATGGTTTCCTCAAGGGCTGGCTGATTCGGTAATACCTGTATGCGGAGAGAAGGCTGTGCATAGTATGGTTTGATGTTGGACTGGCCTGTCTTCTATGACCTCTGCACAGGCCAAAGGCTGTGCATATATGGTTTTGTGAGGGATTGGCCTGTCCACAAAGACCTCTGTGTAGGGCAAAAGCTTGCATAGTCAGGTCTGGTGAGATACTAGCCTGCCACAAAGATCTCTGTACAGGTAGAAGACTGTGTACAGAAGGGTTTTGTTAGAGAATGGCCTGTCCACAAAAACATCTATGCTAGTCAAAGGGAGTGAGTAGTAGGGTGTGAAGAGGGGCTGACCTGTCTGTAAAGATCTCTCTACAAGTGAGTGCTGTCTGTAGAAGGGTTTTGTGAGGGACTGGCCGGTCCATAAGGACCTCTGTACAGAGTAAAAGCTCTGCATAGCAGTATTTGATGTTGGACTGGCCTGTCCTCCAAAACCTCTGTAAAGGGCGAAGGCATTTTAATTCCAACTACACTAGAAGCAACATCACAATATAAAGGGGGGCTATATTAAATAAGGCAGGCCTACTGGCTTTGTGAACAGGCCACACATCATTGTCTAAAAGGCAGGGCTATTAGCTTTGTCAAGGGATGATCACATCAGTATACAAGGCAAGTCTATTGGCTTTGCCAACGGGTCATCACATCAATATGAATGGACAAGCCTATTGGCTTTGTCAGGAGAATGCTACCTTAATAAAATAGTAATACCGTGTTAGGATTTAACATTAAATCAATAGAATCCAAACCCATTTTCAAACATATTCAACATTAGTACAAATGCAAAAAAAACTGTAAATAAAGCATTTATATCCTAAATAACATTTAAAAAGTGTCAGAGTCTTACTTTCATATTCATCAGGCCATGTAATGTAACATTAGGCCCAACTTCAAGGGGTCTCTGCAATCCTCAGCTGAAGAACAAATGCTCCCGCTCTGGGAAAGCTTAAAATCAGTATCAACCTTTCCTGAGGTCACATTCTATAGACCCCATGGAACATAGGGTACTTTTATTAAATCATTTCTGGAGTGATGCAGCACTCCCTGCAGCCCCCCACAACTCTCTGAGAAGATGTTGGTGGTGGACCTGTCCAGACTGGGACACACAAGGGAATAAAAGAATAATCGTATTAGCCCATGAAGGGCATTATTGTGTGCTTCTTCCTGGGAGCAGTGAATATGTAATCAACAGCTTTGGCACTTTGGCCTTGTTTTTGCATTTTCTTTTTTTCTCTTTTTTCGTAAGGGGGACCTGGTGCCACCCAGGGCACCAAACTGGTGCCACCCAGGGCACCAAACTGGCATTTTCTCATTCTGAGCTACAGTGGGAAGTGTGTGGCCCCAGCAACTTCAGCACTAGGCAGGAGCCGGCATCTTTATTGTGTGGAGTGTCCTGGTCCTACCCAGTGCACCCAAATGACCTTTCATTTGGGCAGTGGAGGGAGCACCAAGGCCCCACGACACTGGAACTCCTTACACTCTGCAGAAGCCGGGATGTACATAGTTCTGCTTCTCCCCGGTGGGAGCACTTTCTTTAAAGACTCTGGTGCAGGAAAGAGTGGTCCCTGTAGTCCTTTGCCTGTGAGGAGTGTGATCAGGGAGCAAGTTGGCCTAGGCACCCGGCAGCATCACTCTGTTGTCCTGGGGAAATGAGATCCTTTGAACTCATAATGTGCTTCAGGCCCTGAGTGGTGGTGTCACCCTGGGCCATTACGTGGCTTTGGTAGGGGGACTCAAAGCCACCTAAAATCAAATAAATCAATTAATATGTGCTGACCCTGGGGTAATGCAATGAAAAATGTGCCTGCCTTTTATTCCGGTCCTGCAGTAATACAGTGGATTACAAAACCAAAAAAAAAAAAAAAAACTTTTCATTTTGGCCCTATGTGTGGCCATCATGCACCCACCACAAAGGCTAAAAGATCAGATTATCCCTACCCTGACCCATATTTCCTTTTTGTACAGCTTTTTAAGGACAGAGGCACAAGTCCCCAAGTCCCCAAGTCCTGTAATGGCCTGAACGGATTTAAACCGAATCACAAAACAAACTCTATATGGGTAAAGAGCTACCTTCCTGCCAACTTGGTGTAATTCTGTTAAGCTGTTTTGCCTACTATACTCTCTATAATTCCCTATGGAAATTGCATTCTTGGTCCCTGTTTGAGGAATGACCCCAAAACTTTCCAGGAAGGAGCTAAGCTAATCTTACAAAATTATAAATACACAGTGGTGACAGTGGTGATCGCTACTTCACTGTGAAGAGAGAGGGAGAGGGAGGGAGACAGGGAGAGGAAGACTGTGTGTGTGTGTGTGTGTACATTGTCTAAAAACAAGAGTTAGGTGCTGAAGGGTGTGCTTGGTTTTCAATTTGCTGAAGTGGTGCACTTGGCTTTTACTTGTAGGGAGAGTCAGGACAGGAGTGTTGAATGACCTAACTTAACACCCAGTAACCCATGAATGCCTTTGGGGCTCCCGAACGACTCCACACAAATCTCAATTCAAGAGACAACTTTGCTCATAGAATTTAGAAGTAGATGAACATCGGAATAGTAAGCGCAATAGTGTTCAAGAAACGAACTTAATCAGACTCATGCAACTATAACAAATGCATATTAGCGTGAATGGATGGTTTGTTGAATTGTTCTTATACCTAGCAAATGTTGTCTACAGTAAGCATCCGACCATTTAGCAATTACATTTTTTATTGCACTTGGCATTTGGCGGCCATATTGACATATAGATGACATTAAAAAGTGTCCTTTGGTCAGCCTTTTGAGGTACATATATGTTGTGGACAAGAGACACGCATGCCAACTGAGGTGCCTCTACAATTTTTTCCCAAGGTCTGAGTATATATTCGAGAAAATATTTGCCACTAGCGTGCTCAGACATCCTGCCATGCAAGGGGTTAGCACTTCCTTTCAGATGAAGGCAAGTTTAAAGAGTACATTTTTTTTTGCCTTTAATCGAGTATGAGCATCCCAAGTAGGTCCTAAAGTCAATATAAAGAGACAATTTATCATTCCTGTTTGAGAGTTTTCTCCAGCACCTTTCAAAAACAGAATCCATCCCACTTGAAGCTCCTGAAGCAGAGGAGAGTAATTAAGTTTATTTATTAACATAGTTTATTATCATTTTGTAGTAAAAGGTTTGCAGCGGTTGCGGCTGGTGGCGAGGCAATGTTCCTCCACCATAGCGGAAGAGCCGTGCCTGAAGCCACTATGTGGAAAGGGCGAGGAGCTCATGACTAAAATTTGACAAGCTGTCCAACCAGGAGGAAGTAGATGCTTATACATAAAAGGCAGTGTCATAGATGAATTCATCTTTAACCATAGGTAGCAGAGCTATCTATCTGACAGTTTGGTTTGCAGGCCATATGTGAGTAAAGGCAAAAGTGATGTATTTTTCTGTACACAAGATTCTTTCAGGAAGAGGCCAATGATTCAGTGAAGAAGAAAAGGAGTTTTGGCCACACAACTTCACTAGCCAGTTGAAGGTAAGATGCAAAGCTGAGATTGTGGTTCCTCGAACCTATTAAAACTTAAAAGAGTGTCCAGCAGGTCCATGTAAGGTTGTCGTAACCACCCCTTCTAGCTCACAATTCTTTGTACAAGGGTAATTTCAAAGAATAGGTGAAACAGTGCCGAGGATGGAGTCGGAGTTATCCGAGGACTCTTCCAAGGACAAGGAGACCCCCACTGAGTCTCTAGGAGATAGCTCAGATAACCAAGCAGCAGGTGGTCTGGGGATTCCTCACGGGACTGGGTCCTGACCAGTTGGTGCAAAACTTCAGGGGTGCTACCTACAAGTTATTTCAAGGGAGCTAGAATGCAACGACTCTCAAGTATATTTCGCTCTGGGCCTGCTCTCTCCCTCTGGAGAATTAGGCTGTAATACATAGAAGCCTGCAAACCCTGGATAAAAGCCTGCCTATAATTACCTTATTACAAGTGACATCTGTAGTTGCCTCTAATAAAAAAATGATGTAGCGACTCAACTGTATTAAGTTGCAATTCAGTTCTGACATCACAATTAATACTACCAGAGTCAGCAACCAGGAGGAAAGATCAGGATCATAATTAGAGATGCTATTTCAACAAGGAAAACGATAACTGGCTTTTCATTCTAATATATTTTATAAAAGAAAAAGTGATCTGCAGAAAGGAGATATTTATGACAACGTTTATTGTTTTTCACACTGTGGGTCATTACAGGAAAGCTAGAATCTCTACCTGTTTTTACATATCATTTTTAACCTGACTTACTTCAAACTGATTCAAATATTGTTTTTACAATAAATGCAAACTGCATTTGGTGAGTTTAATTTCACAGTACGGTTTCTGCTGTTATTCTTTTTCCTGCAATGAACACGAAAGAGCAAGACACCAAGGTCTCACATGCTAGTCTTGCATATTCTTGAGGCCTTAAGGTCTGATATGAATTTCATGTAAAATAAAATGTGGTATGCATTAGTTGTTGCAATGAATGTGCAGCCATAAATATTTCATTGTCAAAGAATTTATCTGTAAGTTGCGAAACAGTGCAATTTAACCACCACAGAATGATAAAATCCTTAAAATCCTAGCGCTTCTGATAAATACTTCTGACACCAAGTTACCTGTAAGCACATTGTAAGATGTCACAGGTACACAGCAGCAAAGCGTGCTGGCAAAATAAATCTAAACCACTAGTTTCTCTTTAACTCAGCAAGTCTGGATTTTATTGCTGGGAAAAGCAAAATGACTATTTAGGCCTCAACTGGGAAAGTGGCATTGCTGATGGAACTGAGGAATTTCCACAAAATTATGCAAGGTATGTGAAGTAAGACGGACACTGGTGGCCCACACACCAGAAAAAAATTGCAGTCTTGCCACAACACAAGGGAACACACTTATGTGGTCCAAGGGGTGTTTGAATAGTGGCACATGGTCACATGAATATATTCCCACGAAATAGGGATTCAAATCATGGATAACCATGTAGGCCACACCCACTTGGTCATAGTAGGAAACCTGAACAAGAAGTAAGTACATTGGATCTGCGTTGGGATGGTCAGGAGACTTTGCCTCTATGGCATAAATAAGAGTGGCATCCCAACTATCTAAGCTGCATTACAATAATTACAAAATCCCAATTAGTCCATTAGGATGAGTGCCCCCGTGGTGCATAAAGAAGGTGTTCTTTTAGTGCTTCTCGACCAGGTGAAGGTCTAATTGTGCCTAGTGCACATCAGAGTTTGCACCAGGCCAGGTGAAAACACGGCAATACAGCAACTTACCGAGGAAAATAAAAAATGCTATGGGATACCACAGCTTTAACAGGCAAACATACCGTGATGGGGACCACAGGGTCCCGCCTCTTTAGTGCAAGCATGAGGCATGCTTGAGGGGCAGGACAGAGAGCAGCAATAGCAAGAGGCATGCACTCCTGCTGCACGTGCTGTCCCTAAACTGTAGATACATTAGTGACAATTATTTGTCACCTCTGAACTGCACTTTTTACCGGCCCTACATTTCGATCAATAAAATCCAATAGGAAGCGATATATCCCACTCCATGCAACAAGGAGATGCATTTTGTTACCATGTATGAGCCCGCGTCAAATCTTCTTGTACCATGGCAGTTATTATGTATAAGTGTGGACAGCGTGATGCTGACAACAAGACCGTGGGCTGTGAAAGGGTTTATGTGCCGCTGACATTAGAGGCGAGTGATGGGGGTGATATACAGCTGAGGTGAGCTGCGGTGACTGAGCAGTGAATGAGTAAAGAGGGCGGGAAGCGTCAGTGGCCGAGGCAGAAATACTGCGTAGCAGCCACGCGCCTCAAGAGTAAGATCTGGGCGTTATTTATTCACACACATAAACAAACAGTTTTATGCATTCTGCCCTCCATCTCCCCCCCAGTACTCCTGAAATTTCTGTTGTTTATCAATGGGTTTTCCGTTCCTATTTTGCTGTGCCTTAGCTAAACATTTCCAGTAAATCTGTTGCATTGACCATTAAATCTGAAGGCGCTGTGAGCGATCGCTTCAACAGGCGCGCTGACAGCTCGAGCGTTAATAATGATGCAAACACTAACCTGTTTATTGATTTTCTTTTTGTACCCTTCATTCCTATCTCACTCCTTTTCACTCTCCAAGGAGAAATCTTAGAATTAGTAATCAGACGACAGCTTGGAGCCCCGACTCTTCCCAGCAGTGTCACGCAACCCAAACTCCGGGAGATAAATTACAGGTGCCTTACACGTCGGCTGCCAGCCACTCTATCTATTTTTACGCGAAGCGAGATGCATTATTTGTCGTGGGCGCCGGAAAGGGGGACATGACTAGGAACTAGAAACTGCTTTTCACGTTTGGGGATGGCTTTTTCCAATGAGGACACTTTGTTTCCCTGAAACGATCCCTTACCTTAAGTCTGACATTAATCTGTCTAGGGCTCAAACAGCACTACCAGGTTTTCTAGGTCCATGGTTGATGTGCTGCTCCAGCCCAGTTTTTTTTCTTTGAATTCTGTGAGTTGTAGTCGTCTACGTTCCGTTCTAAAACAGGACCACAAGTACCAGAATTCAAAGGAAAAAACCTGGACAGGAGCATCACATTGCACGTTGTCCTGTGAAACTTGGCAACTATGCTCAAATTATGAGTGGCTGGAATTTCAGATGCTGTCATTGACGGGATGGGGGACTGCAACTGGTATTAGTAAGTGTATTAATACCCAACTTTATAATAAGGACAAATTGTAGAGGTCGTACCTGGGATACTATGTCCATAGTAAAAAAAAATGGAATTACAGGGCAGACATATTGATTCCTGCGTGTTATTCTTAATTCAATATGGTGCTACAGTGGGATAACTTTAGGCGCTTGTGTTATCAATACCCCTGGTATTGCTATCTTCTCTCGTGACACTCGTGATCCGGGTCATAATGTTGTTTCTGAGCAACAATTTCTAGAATCATAATTGAATGTTAATTTACTTTAAGGGTAAATTCTATAAAACTGGCCTGTATTCAGGCCTACTTGATGGAAGCTGGACACCCCGCACATAAAATACTTTTTAAAATACATATCTGGCGTTTACGTTTGTTACCAGTTGCCTTTTGTGAAATGCACTATTCTAATTCTTGTGATAAAATCATTTGAAAAAAAAATTGTCCTCACCTCACCATTCAATGAGAAACTGGGAAAATGCTAATTTTCAATGTCAGTTGTGGCTGAAATTTAGGAATGCAATCAAAGAAATAAAGGCAGACGTTTGACATCAGTTTACTCCTCTAAGGAGAACTTAGATGTCAGAATATCGTCTCACAAGATTCAAGCTCACTTTTAAGAATACCAAAGGATGACTCCAGTGAGATGAGAAGATTTACATGTATTACCAGTGGAAAAACATTTGCTACAAAAATGCACTACTCTGAGGGACTTAATAATGTAGGAACCGGTCAGCACAAAATCCTGTGGGTCTTCTTGTGGGATACCAAGTAAGAAGTAATGAAACAAACTTCTGTTTCGTCTTTTTTGACCTTCTACAAAAAATGGCTCGTTTATGATGCATATATATAGATATTTGCCTTTTTTTTACCACAATGAGACCCTTTCTACCACTCTGGGACAAAATGTTAACAATCATAACAGGAGTGGATACCTGCAACAATTCTACAAAGAAGTGACAGAGACTGTTCCCTTACTCTTTTTGTTTGCATTGTTATCCCAGCTGTACACATTGGGCCAAGATTACAAATCGTTTATTTAAAGCAGCACACCAACCACAGTTGTTGTGCTGCATTGCATGAAAAGGAGAGCGAAGAAAAGGACCATATCTACTAAAATATGTTGGTGCATCTTTCTCTCACCACACACACACACACACACACACACATGCAAATGCACACACACACACACACACACACACCCCTTACACTATAGTGAAAGGATGTCTGCATGATGTATAGCTTACGTTTCGTACTAAAGCCTACCCATCTAGTACAAAATACTATGCTTAGACATAGTTTAAACCTTTTCTAACTTTGTAAGTGTGCTAGCAGTACAGCACACAAGCAAAGTTGTAAACGTTTTGAGAAAAGAACATTTTTTCCAATGTTACACCTGTCTCTCCCACAGAATTTGCCCCATAACATCAGCTTTTGACATTCATAATTGAGGCGTGTCATCATTAGAAAGTCTGCATGGAGAATGTGATGCATGGAGAATATGATGATTAAACACACGTCTGAACAATCGTTCAAACCACATCTGAGACATGGGATTATGAACACTAAACCCCATATTTATACTTTTTGTTGCTCCGCATTTGCATAATTTTTTGATGCAAAAGCGGAGCAAACTTACAAAATAAAATTGTATTTTGTAAGTTTGCGCCACTTTTGCGACAAAAAATTACGCAAATGCAGTGCAAAAAAAGTATAACTATGGGCCTAAATATTCTGGTAGATCCCAAAGAATTCCTTAGATGTTCACTCCACATACCTGAGGTTTCTAGAGTATCTGGTCCAGATGGATAGGTGACTTTCCTAGGCACTCTCACACCACACCATGAGGTCTTTTTTCTAATATTGATGGGCTATAGAGAGTGTTCTAGCACCACTTGATGACAAGAAGCACAACAATCTCCCTAAACATACATGCTGTACAGGTTGCTCAGTTACCAGAGCTGGCTATTGACCAGAAAGTGCTGAATCTGCTGTATTCTTATTTATCTGATGAAAGTCAGATTGTTTCTGGTCCTCTTTTATACATCAAAAGTCTTTTATTTCTCACTGTAGAAAACCTCAGGGCTCCTTGCTTAGTCCTTCCTTAGTTAATCTCTACATGTCTCCGCTAGCTGACATAGTAAGATCATTTGAGTTTGGTATTGTAACCTATTCAGACAACATCCAGATAATGGTCGTGATTACACAAGACCTTCATACTATCTCTGCAAATTTCAGGCAATGTGTGCAGAAAGTTGCTTGCTGGACAAATTCAAATTGTCCTAAGCTGAATGGACCCAAAAACAGAGGTGCTTCTGCTCGGCAAGCATTTCTCTGTCTGATCATCATCCTGGTACTCCAAAGAGTTGGGTCCCATTCCATTGCCAGTAAGCACTGCAAGAAACATTGGAATCATCTTTGATAATGACCGTTCTTTCTCCACCCAGAATAATCAGGTCACTTTACCTGCTTATTCTTTTGTACAAACTAAGAACAATGTTCCTAATAATTCCGATGGTTTCTCAGAAAACAGTGGTACAGGTTCTAATCTCTTCTAGATTGACTACTGTAAGGAAATGCCTCCTTGGCATGGTTACCCCCTGACTTTTTGCTTTTGCTGATGCCAAGTTATGATTTGAAAGTGTGCTGAGGCCTGCTAACCAGGACCCAGCACCAGTGTTCTTTCCCTAACCTGTACCTTTGTTTCCACAATTGGCACACCCTGGCATCCAGGTAAGTCCCTTGTAACTGGTACCCCTGGTACCAAGTGCCCTGATGCCAGGGAAGGTCTCTAAGGGCTGCAGCATGTCTTATGCCACCCTGGGGACCCCTCATTCAGCGCAGACACACTGCTTGCCAGCTTGTGTGTGCTGGTGGGCAGAAAATGACTAAGTCGACATTGCACTCCCCTCAGGGTGCCATGCCAACCTCACACTGCCTATGGCATAGATAAGTCACCCCTCTAGCAGGCCTTACAGCCCTAAGGCAGGGTGCACTATACCATAGGTGAGGGCATAGGTGCATGAGCACTATGCCCCTACAGTGTCTAAACAAAACCTTAGACATTGTAAGTGCAGGGTAGCCATAAGAGTATATGGTCTGGGAGTCTGTCATACACGAACTCCACAGCACCATAATGGCTACACTGAAAACTGGGAAGTTTGGTATCAAACTTCTCAGCACAATAAATGCACACTGATGCCAGTGTACATTTTATTGTAAAATACACCCCAGAGGGCATCTTAGAGATGCCCTGTGAAAAAACATACATGACTTCCAGTGTGGGCTGACTAGTTTTGCCAGCCTGCCACACACCAGACATGTTGTTGGCCACATGGGGAGAGTGCCTTTGTCACTCTGTGGCTAGTAACAAAGCTTGTACTGGGTGGAGGTGCTTCTCACCTCATCCTGCAGGAGCTGTAACACCTGGCGGTGAGCCTCAAAGGCTCACCCCCTTTGTTACAGCGCCACAGGGCATTCCAGCTAGTGGAGATGCCCCCCGCCCTCCGGCCACGGCCTCACTTTTTGGTAGCAAGGCTAGAGGAGATAATGAGAAAAACAAGGAGAAGTCACTGGCCAGTCAGGACAACCCCTAAGGTGTCCTGAGCTGAGGTGACTCTGACTTTTAGAAATCCTCCATCTTGCAGATGGAGGACTCCCCCAATAGGATTAGGAATGTGCACCCCTCCCCTCAGGGAGGAGGCACAAAGAGGGTGTAGCCACCCTCAGGGCTAGTAGCCATTGGCTACGAACCCCCCAGACCTAAACACACCCCTAAATTGAGTATTTAGGGGCCCCCAGAACCAAGCAAGATAGATTCCTGCAACCTGAAGATGAAGAAGGACTGCTGACCTGAAAGCCCTGCAGAGAAGACGGAGACACCAACTGTTTTGGCCCCAGCCCTACCGGCCTGTGTCCCCACTTCGCGAAAAACTGCAACAGCGACGTGTCCCCTAGGGTCCAGCGACCTCTGAAGCCTCAGAGGACTACCCTGCATCTAAAAGGACCAAGAACTCCCGAGGACAGCGGCCCTGTTCCACAAAGACTGCAACTTTGCAACAAAGAAGCAACTTTTAAAGACCACACATTTCCCGCCGCAAGCGTGAGACTTTCCACTCTGCACCCAACGCCCCCGGCTCGACCTGCGGAGAACCAACACTACAGGGAGGACTCCCCGGCGACTGCAACCCTGTGAGTAGCCAGAGTTGACCCCCCTGAGCCCTCCCAGCGACGCCTGCAGAGGGAATCCAGAGGCTCCCCCTGACCGCGACTGCCTGCTTCAAAGAACCCGACGCCTGGGAAACACACTGCATCCGCAGCCCCTAGGACCTGAAGGATCTAACCTCCAGTGCAGGAGCGACCCCCAGGTGGCCCTCTCCATTGCCCAGGTGGTGGGTACCCTGAGGAGCCCCCCCCCTTCACTGCCTGCTTCGCTGAAGAGACCCCTGGGTCTCCCATTGAAACCAATTGCAAACCCGACGCCTGTTTGCACTCTGCACCCGGCCGCCCCCATGCCGCTGAGGGTGTACTTTTTGTGCTGACTTGTGTCCCCCCCAGTGCCCTACAAAACCCCTCTGGTCTGCCCTCCGAAGACGCGCGTACCTACCTGCTGGCAGAATGGAACCGGGACACCCCCTACTCCATTGAAGCCTATGCGTTTTGGGTACCACTTTGACCTCTTCACCTGACCGGCCCTGAGCTGCTGGTGTGGTAACTCTGGGGTTGGCCTGAACCCCCAACGGTGGGCTACCTTGGACCCAACTTTGAACCCTGTAGGTGGTTTACTTACCTGCAAAACTAACAAACACTTACCTCCCCCAGGAACTGTTGAAAATTGCAGTGTGTCTAGTTTTAAAATAGCTTATTGCCATTTTTGTGAAAATTGTACATGCTATTTTGCTGATCCAAAGTTCCTAAGTTACCTAAGTGAAATACCTTTCATTTGAAGTATTACTTGTAAATCTTGAACCTGTGGTTCTTAAAATAAACTAAGAAAATATATTTTTCTATACAAAAACCTATTGGCCTGGAATTGTCTTTGAGTGTGTGTTCCTCATTTATTGCCTGTGTGTGTACAACAAATGCTTAACACTACCCTCTGATAAGCCTACTGCTCGACCACACTACCACAAAATAGAGCATTAGAATTATCTCTTTTTGCCACTATCTTACCTCTAAGGGGAACCCTCGGACTCTGTGCATGCTATTTCTTACTTTGAAATAGTACATACAGAGCCAACTTCCTACAACTACTATAACTCCCTCTAAATGGGGGGCTCACACTTAGTTTGCCAAAAGTTGCTGGTGGTTCCGAATGCTGCAACACATAATATTTTGAACATCCCCAAATGCAATTCAGCCTTGTCTGTGATGAATACCTTATGCTGTCTCCCAATACGCAAGTGACTGATATGCAAGGCACTATGGCCCTCATTATGAACATGGCGGGAAAGACCGCACCACCGGCAGTGGCGGTAACTACTGCCAACAGTCACGCGGTCTGGGCCACCAAATAATGAATCACATAAAAAACAGGCAGCTTGAAAAACACCCACTGCCAGCAGAGGAGTGTCGACAACAACGGAAGAGTCCGCCCACAGTCCAATGGAAAGACCCTACCCGCCCAACAAATAATGAAGCACTAGACTGCCGTCAGTTCCGGGCCGGAACCACCACCACGCAAAGCCTGGCAGAAACGAACCAAAGAAAAGGAAACACTCACTGGAGGCTCACACAACACGCCGAAGCAGACATGGAGAGAGAGTTGCAAATCATGCCAGTGCTGCTCCTTGCCATATAACTCCACGACCATGACCGCCGATGAAGACGGCGAAGGTAAGTACCGCAACCTACTAAACAAGGGAAGAAAGGGCACAGTTACATACCCACCCACTCCACCCACCCTGCAACGCACCCACAACCCCTCACAACATCACAAGCCACACACACATGAGCAAGAGGTACTTAACCCACACAAGCCCAAGACAACCTGCCCAAAGTACCCACATGTGCACAACACCTCCCCCCACAATGAAACGAGGAACCACGGATCCAGAGTGTGCCAACACCAACACTGGGCACACAAACTTTAATAAAGCTCCAGGAGCAACAGATTGTCCAAATGAGGCCATTGGCCAGCCCATATAAAAAAGATGGATGGGCCCAAATGGCCTGAACTTAACTCAAACATGTGCACATGGTACTCCACAATAAAGGGGCATCAATGCGGCAGCCAGGCACCTCAGGGAACAGGGGCAGGGTGTGGCGGGGGTAGGGACTTAGGTCTGGGAGGGGAGGGCTTGGGCTTACGTTTGAGAGGTGGAGGGGGTTTGGGATTAGCCTTGGAAGGTGGGGGAGCGGGCTTGGACCGGGGGGCGGCAGATGGTCCTAGGCCAGCACGGGGCCTCTTTCTGACAGGGGAAGGTGCATGGTAATGGGAAGGGCTGACTGGGGTGGACTTGGATGTGGGAGGAGTGGACAGGGCAAGGAGGTGTGCATGTTTAGAAAGGAGACGGGGTGGGCCAGTGGGTTCAAAAAGGTCTAGTTTCTTAGGTGTAGTCGGGGTGGACCTGGAGGAAGGTGTGGGAGTGGAGGTAGAGGGAGTGGTCGTAGCAGGTGTAGGTGTGCATGACGTGGATGCAGGTGACTGTACAGTATGCTGAGTTGTGGTGGATGTATGTTGGGTGGGTGTCTGGGAAACTCTGAGTGTAATGGGAGGAGGGGGGTGGACACAGTGGGACAAGACAGGGTGCCAGTGTAAATGAATGTTGTCTAGGTGTCTGCAAGTTTGGTGAGTGTGCTTCAAGTGGTAATCAGAGTCATTGTGGTGAGTCAAGGTGTGGTGTCTGGGGTGCGTGACTGTATGTCTGATGTTGAGGTGACTGCAAGAATGGGGTCAGAAACAGTGAATGAAGGTGCAGTGCCTGTGAGTGCGCATGTAGAGGTGACAGACAGGGAGGCGGGAGAGGTGGACACAATGGGGGAAGTGGATGTTGTTGTGTGTGCCTTTGTATGTTGGCTGTGTGTATGCCTGTGGTGGGAAGTGTGGTGCCTGAGTTTCTCAGTGTGCTTCTTGTGTATTGAGGTGTAAGCATGGCTGTCTGAACGTGTGCATCGGATGGGTGAAGGGAGTGGGGTGCTGGAAGGGGTAGAGGTGGTTGGAAGGGGGATAGAAAGACCAGAGACACTGGCTGCCATCAAAGAGGACGCCAGAGCCTGAAAAGATCTCTGTAGGCCAGACATGGCACTGTGAATACCTTCCAGGTATGCACTGCACTGCTGCATCTGGGATGCTAGCCCCTGGATGGCATTCACAATGGTTTTTTACCCTACAGAGATGGTACTCAGGAAGTCAATAGCCTCCTCCGTGAGGGCAGCAGGGTTGACTGGGGCAGGAGATGAGGTGCCTGGGGCGAAGGATATGCCCACCCTTCTGGGTGAGAGACATGGGCAACTGGGTGGAGCGCAACTGGGAGGGCAGTGATGGTATGGGGGTGGCGGAAGATGTCAAGAATGGGTAGGCCCACTAGGGTCCGCTCCACCAGGGAGCTCCCATCGGAGGAGGTATTAGAGCTACTACCTCCAGTGGTAGTTGCCTCCCACGTGGTACTCCCCTCGCCCTACAACCCACTGGTCTCCTTGGCGTCGCTCAACTCTGCCTCCTTGGAACCGTGGGCCACTGCATACCCACTCGCCTGTGCCACTGCTCCCTCGCCAGATGATGCTGATGTACACAGACAACACAAGAGTACAGGGGTGGGGAGACAAAACAGGAGAGAAATCTGTAAATAGCTGAATGGATGTATATATCTGGTTCACACATACTCCCACCCAGCAAATATACCAACATGGAGCACCTACAGCTTTACTCATGGCTATGCCCCTGACTAGTGGCCACAACTTTGGTATATAGCCATCTCCAACATTACAGAAGGACCTGAAGAACTGCAGACCTGTCCCTTATCATCTAACTGCCCACGGGGGCCATTATGTTAAAAGACATCAGTCAGAGTCCCTGCCACTAGACAGCATATGTACTACAGCACCCTCAGACATCCATCAAGGAGGCATACAATGGTCTTGGTACTCACCTCCTTGTGTCTGCTGTGCAGCCTTCAAGCACCCATCCAAGTCTGGATATGCCACCGCCAGCATGCGAGCTTGCCATTGCAGTTGGCATGGAAAGTGGAGGTGCATTGTGGGTGGTGTAGTGCCATTGTGATTCCTTGCAGGGGTAGGTGGCTGGGCACAGGGGGAGGGAAGTGGGCCTGTTGTTGGGTTTGTGGGCATGCAGGGTGACTGGATGTAGTGATGTGGCCTGGATGGGGTAGTGGTCCTGGTGGTAGTTGGAGGGGTGAGGCGGTGCATGCATTACAAGTGTGGTGGATATGGGGTAATTGTAGATGACTTACCTGAGTCCATTCCTCCAGTGAGTCCAGTGAGGCTCTCAGGGTGCAGGAAGGTAGTACCTTTTCCTCCCAGTCAGTGTAGTCGGGGGTGTTGGTGGAGGTCCTCCCCCAGTCTTCTGGACTGCAATGTTGTGCCTCGATGCCATGGACCTCACCTTCCTGCGCTGGTCGTTCCATCTCTTACGGATGTCGTCCCTTGTGCGTGGATGGTTTCCTACTGCGTTGACCTTGTTTATTATTGTCTGCATTAACTCCATCTTCCTGACAATGGGTGTGTTTTGGACCTGTGCCCCGAATATTTGTGGCTCGACCTTGTGTATCTCATCCAGCATTGTTCTTAGCTCCCTTTCTGTGAAGTATGGGTGCTTAGGGGGAGCCATGGTGTGTGTTGTGGGTGGAGTGTTGTGTGGATATTGGTGAGGGTGCTGTTGTGTGGTTGGGTGTGTGAGTTGTGTGCTTTTGCATTCAGTGTATGTCTGTAGTGCTGTCAGTCTGGCTTCTCCTATTGGCTGTGCAAAGGATTGTGGGGTGTTGTGTGCGTGTTTTATAGTGTCATGGATGTGTGTCAGGTGTGTGGGTTTCAAACCTGCCAATGTGTGCATTTCTTGCTTTTGGGTCCCATTACTGGCCGTGGTGGTCTGTACTGCCATTGGTCGTTCGGCATCCTCTGATCGCCGTGGTGATTTGTGCATCATTATTTGGTGGGTGTGAGATTTGTGTGCTTGGCGGTGGCGGGGTGGGGTGTGCAGCTGTTTCGCCGACTAGGCCCTGGCGGTGGCTGGTGGCAAACAGAATTTTGGCAGTTTCTGTTTTTGGCATCTGTTGGACTTTTTTGCTTATGCAGGGTCATCCCCAATCTTTTTACCTCCTGCCTCCTATCTTTTCTGACCTGTTGCTGTTGGCTTTTGAACTCTGAGCACTTTACCACTGATAACCAGTGCTAAAGTGGATATGCTCTCCGTGTAAATTGTATGTAATTGGTTTATCCATGATTGGCATATTTGATTTACTAGTAAGACCCTAGTAAAGTGCACTAGAGGCGCCAGGGCCTGTAAATCAAATGCTACTAGTGGGCCTGCAGCACTGGTTGTGCCACTCACATGAGTAGCTCTATAATCATGCCTCAGACATGCCACTGCAGTGTCTGTGTGTGCAGTTTTAACTGTAAATTCGACTTGGCAAATGTACCCACTTGCCAGGCCCAAACCATCCCCTTTCTTACATGTAAGGCATCCCTATGGTTATGGTAGTACATATAGTAATGTGTTTTATATGTCCTGACAGTGAAATATTGCTAAATTCCCTTTTCACTGTTGCAAGGCCTGTCCCTCTCATAGGTTAACATGGGGGCTACGGTTAAATCTGATTAAAGTGTAGATTCCCTTTGGGAGCAGATGGACATGTGGAGATTGGGGTCTCTGAGCTCACAATTTAAAAATACATCTTTTAGTAAAGTTGATTTTAAGATTGTGTGTTTGAAAATGCCACTTTTAGAAAGTGAGCATTTTCTTGCTTATACCATTTCTGTGACTCTGCCTGTTTGTGGATTCCCTGTCTGGGTCAGTTTGACAGTTGGGCTGGTTGCACCTCACACTAGACAGTGACACAAAGGGAGCTGGGGTGTAGTCTACATTTCCTGATGAGCCATCTGTGCTAGGAGGGAGGGGAGGAGTGGTCACTTACACCTGAAAGGGCTGTGCCTTTCCTCACACAATGCAGTCTCCGACACCCTGGTGAGTGTCTGGGGCCTGACCTGGGCAAGGCAGGATTTCACATTCATAAGAGACTTTACTTTGAAGTAGGCCTACTTCAAATGAGAAGTTTGGTATAAGAAGGGCACCCAAAACCACAGACTTTAGAACACTTCTGGAAACAAGATGAACCTCTGCCTGGAGAAGAGCTGAAGAGCTGAGAAGAAGTGCTGCCCTGCCTGTGACTGTGCTTTGTGGAGCTATGCTGCAGTTGCTGCTTCTGCCAGAGTAAGAGGGCAAAGACTGGACTTTATGTGCCTTCCACCTTGTGAAGAAATCTCCAAGGGCTTGATTTAGAGCTTGCCTCCTGTTGTTTGAAGTCACGGGGACAGCAAAGACTTCTCTCTGCCAACACCTGGAGTCTTTGGAGAGACTCCTGCTGTGACAAGTGGTGCCCTATCCAGTCCCTGGGCCCTTGAAAGGGAAGCTGGTGGAAATCCAAGGAAATTGACTTCGGACGACTTCGGACTGACGCCGCTGCTGCTGAATCCGGTGACGCCACCTGCAACTGACTCCGTGATCTTCGCTGGAATGCAACAACCGTCACAGGCCCAACGCCGCTGCAGCCCCGCTGAAGTCTGTGACTCCGTGGAAGTCGCCACACCACGTCGTGACCGACACCGCTCGAAGTGCACAGATTCAACGCTTCGCACCGACGCCACGATCCCCGACTTCGCACATCGACTTGTTTTCACTCTTCACCAAAGGTACTGTACTTCGGGGTCTACGCGACTCCGTGTCCGGTGCCACTGGTGTCGGCTTTTTGGGAACGACTCCGTCACGATGCCGTGTTAACACCTCAACAAAGCATTTTATGTTTCTAAGCGCTATTTTTGAGTTTAATCTTTAAAAATTGATAACTTGACTTGTGTATGTCGGATTTTTGTCGTTTTGGTCTTGTTTTGTTTAGATAAATATTTCCTATTTTTCTAAACTGGTGTTGTGTCATTTTGTAGTGTTTTCATTAAGTTACTGTGTGTGTTGGTACAAAAACTTTACACCTAGCACTCTGAAGTTAAGCCTACTGCTCTGCCAAGCTACCAAGGGGGTAAGCAGGGGTTAGCTGAGGGTGATTCTCTTTTACCCTGACTAGAGTGAAGGTCCTTGCTTGAACAGGGGGTAACCTGACTGTCAACCAAAGACCCCATTTCTAACAGCATCTTTATATGGTGGGGTTCTGTTCACTGCCAATGGTGGTATTCTGTTCACCGTCACCACGGCGGGCGACGGTGTTTACCCCCATGTTCATAATGACCCCCTATGTCTGGTCTACAAAGCTCTCTACAAAACAGGATCTGGCTTTATTACATCTAAATTTGCTTGGCAGAACATCAAACAGAATCTTGGATTCCTCTACCTTTTTAATGCAGGTGTTCCTACGACTTAGCTCAATAGACAATGATCTTTGTCTTTTCTGGCTACCTAGTTTTTGAATGCCCTTCCCCAGACTAAAACAAAATGGGTACTCATCTACAATTTAGGAAAAAATTAAACATTGGTTGTTCCTACTCACACTTTATCTTACTGAGATGCGGTCCCTCCTCTAGGTCAGGCTACATAGCGTTTTAGTGTGTTAGAGTGCTTTACAAATGTAATTCTTCTGTGAATTTAGCAATTGTTCCAAGTATTGGAGGATCTACAATTATCACACAACTCAAAATCAGGTTCTCTGCGGCTGAAATCCAGCATGAAATCCATGAGACAGTTTCCAAAATTGATGGGTTCCCTTTGCAGACTCACAGAGGGAGCCCACATGGATGACAATTAATTTGTAAGAAAACATAAGAGCAGGTGGCCAAAGTTTTTCTTAGGACCCCACTCTTAATGCTGACATATGTACCAGCTGCTGAATACTAGGCCCGGGTAGAGTTCACGGAGTTCCACTCCCCGGAATTCCACAGAGTTGATTAAGAACTCTGTGGAAATCCATGGAGGTGGAGTTCCATGACCCGTGGAGTCCTGAATGCGCCGGATCTCGGAAACACTAAGTAAGATCAGGTCTGGTTAGCCAGGCTCGACTCTGCTTAGGGCTTTCGAGATCAGGCGCATTCAGGAGAGAGCCATAGGCAAGAAAGCTGGCGTTTCAGATCTCTTGTGCACCAGCCTGTCCCATGTGCACTGCACACAGGGCAGGCCGGTGCACAAGAGGCCTGAAACTGCAGCTTTCACTGCAGAGGTCCCTGGCCTGAATTCAGGAATAAGAAGAGACAAGAACTTACCTGGGTCTTCCAAGGGATCCTCCTCTCTTCGTTGTCCTCCAAGTCCACAGTGGCCTCGCTCTCTGCCTCCTTGTGCCCCCATGCTTCCGGGCTCCAGTGCACACTGCGGCCCAGTTATGGGCTACACAGCGCAAGTGCAGACTGCCTGCACTTGCGCTGTGTAGCCCAGAGCTGGGCTGCAGAGCGCACCTGGAGATCTCCACTCCGCTGCCAGGGCTAGAGGAGTTTTTGGATGACCTCAGCTGAGTTCCAAAAACTCCATTAGCTCTGCCAGTGGAGCAGAGCTCCCCGCCCCCCCCTACTGAATACCAAGGGTGTAGAGTCTTCATGCCACCTCATTGACCTTTACTATACCAACCTGCTCCTCCTGTTATCAAATCAAATCATTAGCATTTATAAAGCGCGCTACTCACCCGTGCGGGTTTCAAGGCTCTAGGGACAAAGGGGGTGGTTATCGCTGCTCGAACAGCCAGGTCTTTAGGAGTCTCCGGAAAGCGGAGTGGTCCTGGGTGGTCCTGAGGCTGGTGGGGAGGGAGTTCCAGGTCTTGGCCGCCAGGAAGGAGAAAGATCTCCCACCCGCCGTGGAGCGTCGGATGCGAGGGACGGCGGCGAGTGTGAGGCCAGAGGAGCGGAGGGGGCGGGTGGGGACGTAGAAGTTGAGGCGTCTGTTGAGGTATTCCGGTCCCTTGTCGTGGAGGGCTTTGTGTGCGTGGGTGAGAAGTCGGAAGGTGATCCTTTTGCTGACTGGAAGCCAATGCAGGTGTCTCAGGTGTGCGGAGATGTGGCTGTTGCGGGGTACGTCGAGGATGAGGCGGACTGAGGCGTTTTGAATGCGTTGCAGGCGATTTTGGAGTTTGGCGGTGGTCCCAGCGTAGAGGGTGTTGCCGTAGTCCAGGCGGCTCGTGACGAGGGCGTGGGTCACGGAGTTATTACTCTTGCAGGATGTTTTTCATCTCCGCTTCCTCCCTTTGTCACTGTTCTGCTATCTTTCTCTGCCTCTTTCATTCAATCTTTTTTTTTTACCTTTTCTATTTTGGTCTGTGTCGAATTTTGATGATGACAAATAAGCCCTGGTCCCCAAAAATGTGAGCTGGTGCTCATCACCTGCAACTACTCGCACACATTAAGTACATAGCTTGCACCTTCCACTTGAATATCCTTGATACTTATTTCCATGTGCATTTAACCAAAAACAACTAGAAAACTTAAGCAGCTCTGATGAATCTCTCTAACAAGAAAAGTAAATACTTCTCATATTATTTTGTGATGCATCTGCAAAATGTAAATTTTTGACTAGTATTTATAATTTTAATGTTAGATTATTCCACAGCATTTTCACGTCTACACGGGTCAAAATGACTCATTTTTATTGGAGTTGGTAATGTATGCATTTAATAATACTTTAAGTGTACCTTGATAAAGTTATGCGTTTCCTTGGCAAACGGTCCATCTACAAACGTGTTTTATGTTAAGCTTCGGGTGTGTCGGTAAAACAGCATCTCTAGACTAATTTTTCGACAGACAATCTAGTAAATGCTGCTTTAGAGCTGTATGCGAGGTTCATTTTCTAGATTGGCATGTGATGCTTCTGGTCACTATTAAGGTGGATCGCTGCAGCTTTGTGTAAATATTAAGCACTATAATACAACAGTGTGAAGGCAATGGAATACAGCATACATAAATAACCAAAAGGAGGTACTCACTACTTAATAAGTAAATTAACACTAAAAAAATACAACATCGTTTAGGCCTGAGCGGTAGTGGTAAAACAAGCTCACATTTCTGGATTACTTGGGGTAAACTACATTACGCCTAATTTTGATTATACAAGAGTATTCGGAGTAAATCAACAGGATCATCTTTATTGCGGAGGTGCAAGCTATAAAAGTAAAATTTAATTGTTACAAAAAGCACAGACAAAGAGTATTAAAAAAGTCTTCACATTTAAGTTAAGTACACATTAATAAATACAATCGAATTCAGCAAAATGTCCCAAGATAAAAAAAATGTAGAAAGTAGGTAAGGGACAGGAATACTGTACTATGGCTCTAAGAAAAAAATAAAAGCTAAGATATCATATACAATACAAAACATAAAAGTGCATGTGCAGTCAGCGGGATTCCCTTCAAAAACACTTCATTTGCCTAGGACTTTCTTAGCCTTCACGACAGAAGAGATAAAACGATACACTGTTTCACATACAAGGTCTGTTTCAGTAGCTGTAGTTACATCAGTGCTTCCTGACACTGCCTGATATTTAAGGTCCTCAGGAGTGGAATTAATATACTCCTTCTCAGAACAAAATATAATCCTCAGAAAAAAAAAAACATGTAATTGTGATTGTGGCGAATGAGAATCACACGGATGTAACATTAAATCTTTAGAAGTATACACATTAGACAAATATGCCACCAAAAAATGACCCAAGCATAGCCCAGCCTGACTAAATAAAACCTATGATTCCGTAGCACCCTTAATAGGCACAGCTCGACTTTAGGGGTTGTGCAAATAGGAAGCTAAGCCGCCACCATTCCCTTGCCCCATTCATTATTCCACCGTTCTTCCCTTCTTCAACTAGTTAATTCGCTCTTAATCACTGAGCTGTCCAATTTATTAATGGACCCTGGATTCGTAAATAGCTCAAGTCTATTAATGGTGCCAAGGGTTTCCTTTACAAACATAAGCCATTTGCATTTGTGTATCCCATCAAGATTTAAACAATCTAACATAACAGACGGGGTCAGTACAGGTTCGTGCCTCGACCACACCAAGAGCCACAATACTATTGGGACCAGCCTTACTAAGTCTTCTAAAAAAGGTTGTCCTAATTCCTCATGAACAATAGCGGCAGGCATACCACCAGAAAGTGAGAGCATTCTTCTAAAGTACTTGTTCTTACTTACCTGAAGTGGGGACTTATCAATATATCCCCAGACACCCACACCATATGGAGCTATAGAGATTGGCCTAGCTTAATAAATAGTAATAACCACCTCTAGTGGCATAGATCCAATTATAGAGGCAAACGTACATAGAGATGTCTCCACCTACTCATATTGTGTTGTCCTAACTGATTTGAGATGGCCCTACTCACTTCTGTTGTCAAAAGGCACCCCCATATAGAAAAAAGTAGGAACATTTAAGATGAGGGTCCCCACTGTGGAAAGGGGCAATTCTACATTTTGGGAAGCTACAAACCATCGCATAGGACTTCACTTTATTAGTGAAAAGGCCCAAGGCAAGCATACATTGAACAAAATTGTTTATCAGTTTCTGAAGACCCCTGCCTGTTCATGCCATAACCACACAACCATCAGCGTGAAGAAGAACAGGTTGACGACGTGTCCCTATCTTTGGAGAATCCGCCTCAACCTTCAGAAGAAAACCATCCAAATAATTAATATAAAAACTAAAAAGAAAAGGAGACAGGGCACACCCCTTCTTGACCCCTTCCCAATCTTAATAAAAGGGGTGCATTCCCCATTAGGCCCATATCCCAGCCTGGCTTCAACCTCACATAACAATTCCAGCAAAAGATGAACTACTTTGGTTTTAGTCCCTTGATTGATCATCATCTCCCACAGCCTACCCACAGCAACATTATCAAAAGCTGGGCTAAGATCCATAAACGCCAGGTAGAGACAATCCTCCCTGGCCCTTACATACTTCTTTACCAACAAGTGAAGATTCAGACATTGAGTGCCCAGCCCACGTCTGAACCCAAATTGGGCAAGTGACAAAATACAATTTTCAGTGACCCAGCTTTACAGATAGTCCAGGAGAATTCTACGCAGTACTTTAGCAGTGGCATCACTCAACGATATGGGGGAATAACAGTACGGGCCACTTCAGTCACCTTTTTTAAATATCGGGATAATAGTTGTCCTTGACCAAGGTGCAGGTGGAGCAGTGCTAATGACACTTCTAAATACATTCACCAGAACTGGCACCCATAGTTCCAGGTTATCCTTAAAGTGATCCACAGGGACTCCGTCAGGACCTGGAGCTTTATTTGAGGGACCTCTATTGATAGACACAATTACATCCCGAAGTTCAATAACTATCTCATCACTCATTCCCAAACTAGACACTTTAACATAACATCCTGAGGTTTCAATCCAATTACACTCAAAAACCTTCATGAAGTAGTCTGTCCAGAGGTGCTCAGGAGTAGAGACCTCTGACCCATCATTGGAATTCGGAACAAAAAATAGAGAACTGACCACCTTTCGAAACTGGGATGAATCTTTTGCCATTGCAGCATGAGCCAGCTTCTCCCACACCTCTGCTCTAATCTCATTTTTCCTTACCCTGATAGCTTCTTTAGAGGCTGACCTACAAATCCTTACTTATGGTTGAATCCTAGAATTACTTTTCAATGCCTGGATCAGGTCACTGTGGGCTCAAGAGCAAGCCTTGTTGAATCACTAGACTGGCTTTTGCGCGTCACATCTGAAAGTTGAGGAAAGGAGCACCTTGGTGGATTCACAAGTACCAGTGAAGGCATCTATCACTGATCCTGGATCAGGGATAGTACTTAAACAGAGGTCAATCCTGTCCCTGTTTTCCCACACCAATTGTATCAGAAAAGCTTAAGGGTCAACCTCCTACCATTTCCTTTGCATACCCTTATTTCTTGAGTATTCAATCGGGCATTCCATATTTTCACCACATGGCTTTGCAAAACCAGCATAAACACTAAGAGCCAATGCGTTATGGTTGCTCAGACAATTGTCAAGAACTTGAAAATCAACCTACAATCTACAACTAGGGTGTTGCTTTAAACAAAATTACTATGGTAAAAGTTTACAAGTAAAATTACAGGAACCCCCTTAATAAACAGTCTAATCAGTTGAAAAAATTAGGAGTCAGTCCAAACCTTTATCACTTTTGCCGAAAGCGAGATACTATTAAGTGTTAAGGTTCCCCTACTACAATGCCCTGCAGGAGAGGGTGTAGCTGAGGATGAGAATGAGACGAAACCATTGAAATGATCATCCGTTTTGGCCCAGGTTTTCTGCAGGCAAATCATACATTGCTTGGAAATCAGGGACATCCAATTGCTATCAGTCTCCTTACCCCTGATACCAGCAATGTTCCAAAAGAGTTCATTCAGATCAGGAGCATACCCCCTACCACCGTAATCAAGTAAACTTCCATCAGATAGCCCACAAGAGTTATTCCTCATTGCTTGCCCTTTCATCAAGAGATTATCAGGACTCTGCCTCCTAGCCACCAAAGTTACTAAGGTGACACTAACAGAATCACTAAGGGTGGTAGCACCACACATACCAGAGTCCACCTTGGCCTCATAGTCACCAGGAATAATTACAGTAATTCTTCATTATTCTTTGACACAGAATTACCAATAATTATGTGATTACTGCGCTTGATTGATTAAGAGCAATTTTTGGGGAAGAAAATCCTACTGCAAGAGGATATTTCATGTTCTGCCGCTTCAAGGCGATGTACTTAGTGCAAAGTTCATCCTCATGTCCATTTTGCATGCAAGGGTGCATTTGTGCTGACAAAGAATTGCTAAATGCCGTTAGTAAATTGGGGGAAAATCCTATCCCAAGAGCACGCTTAGCAAGCCCAAAGGGCTGGTCGTCCTCGCTATTCACATTCTTTTGCATTTAGTGCTACTTCCTGACACAAAATGTATCCTCCCATCCATTTTAGACATGAGGGGTCATATTTGCACTAAGAAATAGCACTGAACACAGAATTACTCTTTTCTCATAATTCAAGCATAATCTCACAGAATTCTTAGTTAATTCTTTGTGATTATGCAACAAGGAATTATGCAAGTTACTTCCACACCCACTAGTATCTCTTAATCGTTACAGCAGGGAATAACACAGGCCCCTGCAGCCCCTCTGGTGTAGGGTGGCCACTGACACTCGAGGGGTCCGCAACCCTAAAAGGGGGGGCCTCATTCAACTCAGTGCCATTGAATATCCGTGATATATGGGAGTCTCGTCTTATTTTGTGGAGGGGCCATCATTTTGTGTTACACCACAACATTATGCTCCTGATATTAGAGGGCATGTGGCCTTGCAGATGGACCCATTGAACCATTTCATTACCTGTACAGAAATTCTTCATTTTCTGTTCTTCCTTCTGTGATTTCTCTGGCTATAGCCTGCTTCTAGTGCATCATGTCATACCCCAAATAATGACTTGTTCCAATTGCACATAGCAGTGATGGTAGTCGGGAAAGTAACTAAGAAGCGGAGTGCAGATTTAATGTGAATTACACCAAGTAATCCAGATATTACTGTCACATCTGTTCTTCCTTGTTCCATTCTTGACATAATGAAGATATACCATAAAATAACAAAATACCAGATTGAAGCTTAGGAAGAAGACATGGCAAAACAGAGGTACTTGCAGCGTGTGAACTGTAAATGATAATGTGTAGAAATAAGAGGTAGCATCCAAAACAAAGTCACCTACCAGAGCAGCCTCATCTAAAATCTGCCAACAACAATGTTGAACAAAAGTTTATGCTGAGACCAATGTGGCTGCATGAAACCCATCAAACAAACGAAACCCAGAAGCAGAGAATGCTGCTTCTCCCCTGACTAATCAACCCTGAACACCAGAAGAGATTAAAACACCAGACAAACCATAAGTCCTGCAGAGGAGGTTCTAACAAATCTGCTTAGTGTGGCCATAGCAGGCTTCATGCCACACTTAACAGGACAAACAAAACTAACATAACCACACATGAAAGAAATTCTGAGGTGTGAGTCTAGTACTTCAAACGGCTGACTTGACCACCCATGAAATGGCCAACAGAACCACTTCCTGATCTAGACAGAAACAGGAAAGTATCTTAGACACAATAATGACCAGGTTGCAGCATCAAAATATTCAAAAGTATTCTTAAGTAGGACCACAGATTCCCCAAACATTGCAATGATGTTACCCCCCCAGAAACACACATTACCTTATATGAAAGGCTGTGTAATGAAATTTCAACTGGTGGTCCAAATGGGGATTTTGCTAAACCCTCTCGACCGTGGGCAGATTCTAGCTAGAAGCCAACATCTTCAGACCAGAACATCCAAACCGCCAAACAGCATGTGATTATCGTAAATTGCAGAAAGTTGCTGAAGTCCCTTATAGCCCCTCAAGGTTAAAATCCAGAATCCATGAACAGGATAAGAAACATACAGCGTCCCTTCACAAAAAACAAGTTTGAAAAGACATTCTGGGGCCTATATATAAACTGCATTTTGTAGCACATTAGTAGTACTCCCTTCGCACTACTAATGTATTATATAATGCTATTTGCCAAATTACGTGTGGAGGTCTATGCCTCCACCACTCTAATTTTTATGTGCAGAGATTTCCGCTTAGGCATTGGAGATTTCAGCACATGTAGGTATACATTTTAGTGGTAAATGTGGGTGAGGCAGGGAGAGTGAGTGGAAAATGGGGCATAACATACAGTGTCCGCGGCAGAAATCCGCAACGGGTATTATGACTCACACTGAGAATTCCGCCACTATACAGACACCCACACAAGTCCGCCACACCAAAGGTCAGTGATAAACTGGCGATAGCAAAACCCACACCGTTACGCCAACAGAAATACGCCCACAGTATCACGACCCACGAATCAACGCAGCGGTCATTCAACCGCGGTAATCAATTGGCGGTACACACCGCTGCGCTCAAAATACACACACACTTACAAAACACAACCACATTGGACAATTCAAAATACACACACGTGTACACACATGTCACACGTGACACACATACACACACCACACCCACACACTCACACCACTATAAAACACACACCGACATTCCCCACAACCCCTTACACCGAAAAATTTGGAAGAAGCAGAGGGAGAGAAAAGCAAAGACCACACCAGCATCCAGAGGCACACACCGTCACTCATACACCATCCACGCACATGACACCACACACCCCAACACACCACCCCACATATCACATCAACCATCACCTCCCACATCACTCACACCACATCATGGCACCTCAAAGACAATCATCCGGGTAGAGCCACAGCTATTTGGATCACAGGTGCAGCAGACATCCATTGCAAGGAAGATGGAGCTATGGCGGAGAATTGTCGACAGGGTCAACGCAGTGGGACAGCATCCAAGAACAAGGGATGCCATCAGGAAGAGGTGGAACGACCTACAGGGGAAGGTGCGTTCTGTGGTATCCAGACACCAGGTAGCCGTAAAGAGGACTGGCGGAGGACCCCCACCTCCTCCCCAACAACTAACACCATGGGAGGAGCAAGTCTTGGCAATAATGCATCCTGAGTGCCTCGCAGGAGTAGCAGGAGGACTGGACTCGAGTAAGTCATATCTTTGCTATTATATTCCCCCCACGCTACCTGCATGCCATCAAATACTCCCACCCTCACCCTCACTCCCATGACTCCACCATCTCCCACACACCCCACCATCATGCCCCACCACTCCCACAACCAAGCCCTGCATGCAACAACAATGCATGGACACCCATCACAGACATGTATGGACAACCATCACCAAAGCATGTCCAATAGAGGGACTCACCCAGGGCACACAATTACCACTCACACAAGGGCCAAGGCTATAGTGCAAGCACAGTAATAGAGGAGACCCTGGGCACAGTACTGACCAAGTTTTAGGAGACCCAGCAGCTGCAGGAGCGACAATACATGGGGATCAAGGAGTGCCTCACCAACATATACACCATCCTGGACACCATAGCAGGGGTGCTGGCTGACATAGGCAAGACCATGAGGGTGGCAGTGGCACAACAAAGGGCCCCTGACACTAGCCAAATCGAGGAACAGACCTCCACCTCCGCCGGCGCTAGTTGACAGGAGGCCCTGCCACAGGAACAACAGCCCACCAGCACCCCACCCCCGCAGAAGGAGAACCACCCCACAAACGGTTCCTGCAATCCAGGCAGAAGACAGAGAACATTGCCAAGACCCCCACCAGGAAATAGGACCCTCCTGATTGTCACCCTTCTGTCCGACGATGTCACTGTGTCCACCTTGAACTGCCATTACTCCCCTTCCTATGCCCCATTGGACAATGCACCTGTGATACCAAGAGACTGGGCTCTACTATGGACCTTCCTCCACCATCACCCCAGCCCCTTCCACGTACCCCTATACACGTTAGCCCCTAAATAAAAACCCTTGAATCACAAACCAATCTGGAGTCAGTCTGATCTTTCACAAATGTATTATTACAACATCACCAACATATATCAATGTAAATGTTCATTTGCTCATATTACTGTATGACAGTTGTTGGGCAGCAGTACACATAGCAGAAGGCAAAATGAGGTACCCAGATCTGAAAAATTGAAAGCCAAAGTAAACTGTCAGTGTCATAGACAGAGGTTAAGAGGCAGACTTATACAATGTCCTACAGTATTCAGAAATGTGAGGAGCAGTTACAGTCTCTTACCTGTGTTTCACTGGAAGTACTGCATGAAGATGTTCGTTCGGTTGTCAATATCTTCTTCCTCTGCCTCCTCTTCCTCACTGTCCACAGGCTCCACCGCTGCCACAAGACCATCATCAGGCCCATCCGCCTGCAGAAAAGGCACATGGCGTCGCAATGCCAGGTTGTGCACCATACAGTGTGCCACAATTATCTGCCACACCTTCTTCGGTGAGTAGTATAGGGAGCCACCTGTAAGATGGAAGCACCAGAATCTGGCCTTCAGGAGGCCGAACGTCCTCTCAATAATATGCCTAGTTCGCCCATGTGCCTCATTGTAGTGATCCTCTGCCCTTGTCCTGGCATTCCTCACTGGGGTCAGTAGCCATGAGAGGTTGGGGTAACCAGAGTCACCTGCAAATGTCGAGGCATAACTGTTAGACACACACTAACCCGTGGGGACTACCCCATACCCAGACACCTACTCATACTTTGTGGGGACCTTGGGCTCACCTATTAGCCACATCCGGTGCCTCTGAAGTTGGCCCATCACCTAAGGGATACTGCTATTCCTCAAAATGTAGGTGTCATGCACAGAGCCAAGATACTTGGCATTCACATGGGAGATGTACTGGTCCGCCAAACACACCATCTGCACATTCATTGAATGGTAGCTTTTTCTATTTCTGTACACTTGTTCATTTCTGCGGGGGGAAAAATGCCACATGTGTACCATCAATGGCACCAATGATGTTGGGGATATGTCCCAGGGCATAAAAAAGTCAGCTTTCACTGTGGGCAAATTCTCCACCTGGGGAAACACGATGTAGCTGCGAATGTGTTTCAGCAGGGCAGACAACACTCTGCTCAACACGTTAGAAAACATTGGCTGAGACATCCCTGATGCCATGGCCACTGTTGTTTGAAAGGAGCCACTTGCCAGGAAATGGAGCACTGACAGGACCTGTTGATATGCGAGCGCTGTGGCATTCTCCACCTTTTCCTTTTGTATTCTACTTGTGCAGCAAATTGTGTTAGGCATTGTACCCCATGGCCTGGTGAATTTCCTACTAACTGCTAGTGCATGGCCTAGTACATAGGGCTGCTCCCTGTGTGTTGTGTCCGCCAACAGTAGCGGTGTTGCTGGCATTGACCATGTGTGTTTTATGTCTGCCCCCCTTCTTGTTTTGTCACCCTGTCATTGTGTGCATTAGCATCATCTGGCGGAGTAGCAGAGGCACCGGTGACGGAGGGAGCTGCATACCACATGGCCCTGGAGGGTGAATCCACGAGTTGAACGGAGGGCCAGGGGAGCTCGACAACGGGGACAGGAGGGGATACCAGCGACAGCGACTCCTCCGCCGATGGAAGCTCCCTGGCGGTGGCGGACACCTCTATGCCCACCCCAACAACATGTACAGCCGCCACCCCCCTACCAGCACTGCCCTCCCAGCAGCCCCTCAGCGTGTTTCCTGTGCCCGCCCACCCACCCATGAGGGTGGGCATCTCCTTCGCCCCAGGCACCTCAGGCCCTGCCCCAGTCAGCCCTGCTGCCCTCAGTGAGGAGGCTATTGACCTCCTGAGATCCCTCACTGTTGCAGTCAACCATTCTGAATGCCATCCAGGGTGTCGAGAGGCATTTGCAGCAAACAAATGCATACCTGGAGGGCATTCATTCTTGCGTGGTGGCCCAACATAGAGCATTTCAGGCTCTGGCCTCAGAACTGATGGCAGCCATTGTCCCTGTGTCCAGCCTCCCCCTCCAACTTCCACTACCCAGACCCAATCCCCTCTACTTCTCCCTATCCCAAGCACACCATCAGCCCAACATGCACACATATCAACACACAAAAGTGGCTCAGGAAAACATCAGCACCACACATCCCACTGGCACTCACACAAGCACCATACCCATGCACACATACCAACATCCACTTCCTCCACTGTGTCACCCTCCTCCAAGTCCTCCACCTCCCACCCAGTCTCATCTCCACTCACACATGCATGCACTACATCATCAGCCACTGCCTCCATCACCAGCATGACCATCACCACATACTGCTCACATGCAATCACCACCCCCACTACCATTCACACATCCCCTGTGTCCTCTCCCAGTGTGTCTATAAGCCCTCCTCCCAAAGTACACAAACGCAGGTACACACCCACTCAACAGCCATCCACCTCACTACAGCCTCCAACCCATGCACGTTCACCCAAACTCAGCATACATACACCTCCTACAACCACTACCTCTTCCTCCACTCCCACACCTCCTTCATCTTCCCGTCCCAGTGTGTCAAAAAAACTTTTCCTAGCTAACATTAACCTCTTCCCTACACCTCCCCCCCGTCCTTCGCCTAGGGCCAGGTTGTCTAGATTCCAGCCGAGCACCTCAGCCACCAAATCTGCATCCGCTGTGGTCCCTGCTAATCTAGTACGGTCTAAGGGGGCACCCGTCAGAGCTGCCACTGACAGAAAAGAAGGACCACCCTATTCCACCACCTGCAAAGGTCAAAAAGGTGCCGGCTTCCAGCAGGGGACAGCCAAACCACCCACCCAGCAAGGCCTCGCCCAAACACCGAGTGGACAGTGCCAAGGTCCCTGCAGCGACTGTCAAGATGGAGAAGGGCCACAAGCCAAAGGGCACGTCACCTCTGGGCACAATGTCTCCTGGTGAGGGGCTGGTGAGCAACATATCATCAGGGATAGCAGCCACATGCACCATAGTCACCACCACCACTCCCACCACCACCTGCACTGCCGCTGCCAAAATGTCCGTCTGCAGCATCCTCCCCGAGTATCAGACATCCGAGGCTGCAGGAGATGGTATGTTGTCTCCATCCACCACAACAGTCACTTGCACCATGGCGAGCACTGGCAGCATCTCTGCCGCAGACACCGCCACCTGCACAGCCGATACCACTCTGTCAGACATCAGCCCCATCCCCAGTGTGCAGCCGTCAGAGTCTGCAGGTGACGTCCTGGACCCTGGACACGCTACTTGAGACACCACCTCTAGCACTGACACGAACCAGCAATTGGCAGCCTAAGTCACCGCAGGATGGCGTGTGGCTCTGCCTCCATGGAGTATCATGCTACCTGTTGCAGGTACATTGCGTGGCTAAGACACCCAGGTGAGATGAAGTCAACTGCCACAGCCCAGGTGCAACATCACTGGGCACAAAGCCCCCTTCAGAACCAGTGGAGAAAGGCATCCATTCACCCAGTCCTAGGCAGGATGAAGCACTCTGGGCACAAAGCTCCCTCCAGAACCAGTGGAGAAAGGCATCCACTCACCCATTCCTTGGCAGGATGAAGCACTCTGGGCACAGAGCCCCATCCAGAACCAGTGGAGAAAGGCATCCATTTGAGAGACTGTGGCTTTGCACTCCCCAGGACCAGGCAGTGGGCAAACCACCCACTTGAGAGACTTGAGAGACTGTGGCTTTGCATTCCCCAGGACCAAGCAGTGGGCAAACCACCCACTTGAGAGACTTGAGAAACTGTGGCTTTGCACTCCCCATAACCAGGCAGTGGGCATGGAACCCCCTCGAGGAGCAGTGGCGTTGTACCATCATCCGGCTGAGGTGCCCCCCTCCCCTTCCCCATGAGGTGCCTGTTTTTTTCCGACCTGATGCCCCTGCAGTGTTCTCTCCGTTTTGAGGCAGGTGTCATGTGTGGGCTTTGCCCATTATTTTTGGGACCACTGGTCAAAGGAAATTTTATGGGACAGTGTACGGACTTGGGTACTTGCTGTAAATATTTGTGTATACTGATTATTTGCTGTTCTCTTGATCTATCTGATTGTTCCAATAATACACTAGTTAAACTCATTTCGTTTTGTCCTTGCGTTCTTCCAGGGGTGACGGGGTGTATCTATGATGTTATTGGATATGTGTGGGTGTATGTTGTGGGTGGGGGGTGGGGGTATTGCTTGCCGCCTGTGTGTGTCACTCTCTTTTCCCTCCTCCCCTCCCCTGTGTGCTAGGTGCAGTACTCACCGTCGTCGTCGCCGCTGCTTTCTTTCCACTTTGTGGTATTAATAGATACAGCAACATGGGTAGGATCTGCAATTCGGGCTCCGTGGCGTCCTAGTTCTTCCTTGGGTGTCAAGAGGTGAGTGGTTTCCCTTCCATGTACTATTTCCGCCGTGCTTTTGATGGCGTTGGTACCGCCGCGGAAAATCTGTTGGATTGGTGCCTTGTAATAGTGTGGGCTGTATATTGTCTTCCGCCTGTCTGTTGGCAGTTACCGCTGTGGTGTTTGTTACTACCGCTGTGGCGGTCGGAGTGTTAAAGTGGCTGTCTGTGTTGGCGGTTTCCGCCATGGTCGTGATCCCATTTTTTTTACCGCCGGCCACCAGGGTTGTAATGAGGGCCATAATGTTTAACATTTTTTAAAAATATACCTATAATTATTTTAATTTTAAAACAGTTACATACAAATTATAAATATATATTCGTTATTTTATAACGATGTAATGATATTTTTTCCAATTTAAAAGTAAAGGTAACTTTTAATCTATAAAAAATTGTTTTTATTGAATTGAATAAATTTGACACTTACTGTTTAGTCATTTTTAATGTATACTTTTACATTAGGTGGGTTTAATTTAAAAACCATCTTCACAAAACAATGTTAAATTAATACACGTATATGTATTAAAAATGATTTAAAATTGAGTTAATGGCACAGTAGCTTTTAAAAAAAATATTATACCTTTAACATAAATATATAACATGTTTTAACATTAACATGTACCATACACACATTTATTCTTTGTTAAGCTTTAATAAACTTCTCTATACTTTGCCGTAAGGAGATCTTTCCGTCCCCACTTCCCAATTGAGGAGGTCTCTACCAAGTGTGTGGAACATCAAATACAGTTGTAAAGTTACTACTATTAACAACTTTACTGTCGTATTTGACCTTTTTCATCAACTCCACTTCCTTTTTTAGGGGTTGGGGACAATTACGACCACACTTTGAATAACTTTACACTTGTAATTGGTAAATAGCCAAATGTAGTAACTTGTTTAAAGTTCAACTCTCTGGACCATATAAACACAAGCTCTAAGCAAAAGATTGTGCACAGCATTAACCCTCTTGCAGGTGGCTGACACCTTTTTGTGCACAGACTCCTTAGCCAGGAATGTAAACATAATCATCTTATCGCTTGCTTTCTACTCCCTTGAGATGACACTTCTCACAGATTTAAAAGCAGGAGATTGTGAGGTAACAGGCAGAGCATACGTGTGGAAAATTTCCTCAACTAGCCCTGGTTGTGCTTATTACAAGCACTGTTCCATTTGATCCTCTCCATAGATATAAAGCTTGATGTTGTTCCAGGTGTCTTGCCCGCCTTCACCTCAGACTGAAGACAAATGACAATGTTCCTGTCGGTCAGCAACTACTGCTGCAGCCCTGGAGAACGTTGCTTCAGACTCAGGTTTCTTGAGCACACAACAGGAGACAGTGATAAGCAAGGCCACTGGAATTATGCGGTAGGGAAGGGTGAAATTATGTGAGAGGGTTGAGTAACTTATGTGGCAAAATTGCGAATTATCCGACGTAATGTGGCACATTTTATTAATGCAACACTTTATTGTATTGTCATTTTTACACTTGTTAACTCTGCCTGGGTATTGGTTGCACATTATTAGTACCAGTTTAACACCTAAATATAGCAATAAGCAACAGAAAGGTGACCAGTCAAGCTTTGCAAAGGGCCTTCTTCTGCACAGAAAACACGTGTGGCTGTGCTTTTAGTAACTTTTGAACTTTTCGAGCTAGAAACAATTTTTGTTTGAATCTGTAGATTATGCAGCAGATGAGGGATTGTGTGGCAAATGTGCAAAATCTACAGTTATGTGTAAAACCCTGCAGCCGACAATTGCATACTTTCAATGGCCCTGGTCATACTGTCTGTTGTCTTTTTTGGGAAGAAAAGCAGGAACAGGACAGGGACCACCTTTGATGATTGCATCAGCCCCCTGCTGATTTGCATGATGCCCTGAAGAATACTGCCACAGCAAGGGATTATGAAGAACTACGCAAATGTTGTTTTAGTCGAAGTAGTACTAGTCATACCATGTTTGCCTCAGTGTTTCATGGCCACAGTGAGGTTCCTTGTCATGGCTGTGATTGGCCTTCAAGTACAGGATAGCATGAAATGTCCCTGATATGGACATTTGTTTAGGAAAGGGAAAGTAATAGAATAGCGTGGGATGCTTTAGTTCAGCGCAAGGAGGCATGGACTGCTCTATGCAGGGCTGTATGGGAACTAAAAGATGCCATGTCTTCTTCTTCCATCAAGAACCTTTCAAACCAAATGGCGACAAAAGCTACAATTTACTTCAGTGTCAAGCACAATAATGTGAAGTCCAAGTACCCAAAAGTATGTGAAGTTTCAGGGAAATAGTAAGGTTACCTTGCAGAGCTTTGCAGGCAATGAAGACCTTAAATTGAGATCGTTAGAGTCATATTTGAGTTGGTACTAGAAGGGTTGGGAATGCTAACACAGTACTTTGCATGAATATGTTGAAAAAGCAAAACATAAAAGTCAGATAAAGATGAGGTAGGTTGAATGTATTTAGCCCTTGTGGTTTTCTCCTGTCATTAGTTCAAAGGTGTACAGTCCAAGAGTCCAAAGCCAACACGTGTTGCGCCCCTTCGTGGTGCATAGGCCTGGGCTTTTTAAAAAATGAAAGATGATACATACAATGCATGTGTTAGAGTTGTTTACATAACAATATGTACTGTCCTTCTCTTTATAAACTGGAATGTGAAAGTACACTAGAAATATCACTTACTGAGGCACAGCAATCGTTCAACATACTTATATTTGACAGGTGGAAAGAAAACAACGTGATGGTGGTTCAAGTGAATTTTATATACAAGCTGTAGCTTCTCAGCACCAAATTGAATTACTTATGGGACATGTCTTACACACATAAGAGGAGTTAATGGACCTTAAGGAGTTACCAGATGGAGCAATGTCTACTAATTAGGGGGGGTTATAGTTTCTAAATGAAATGCTTCGTTCTAAACGAAAGTTCAATACTTGCAAGATTTGGAGAATGAGATATTCTGAAAGCAGGATTCGTAATAAACAGATCTGACCTATGGCATATGGCATAACTTTTCCCAGTGAACCAATCAGGCTTAGAAACTACATCATTGGCGTGTCGCCATAACCGTCTGAGGCACCCTGTACTGCACGTAAATTGACAGCCATCAGGCACAGAGTCACAAAATGGCAAATATATACAATATTACAGCTGGCAAAACAATATACAGCACCTCTGTTAAAGAATTAACAAGGATTATTGCATTGCAAATCTTCAACTCCAAGTGTTTGTCAAAGGGGGAAATCAATACTAAAACCCTGCCTATCACAGTATCTGAGACTGCTTGTAACAAAATACTTGTCTACAACCTTTAGCAGTCTGTAGCACAGTGCACTGACAATTCACCCTTAAAGACCTATTGGCTTTAACAAGCAGTTTTCACAATATGATGGTCAGCCTGACTGCCTTTGTTGTAACTTCTCATAATAAACATTGCAGATCTTTGTCATCCCAAAGAACAAATCACACTTATAGCCTTTGTCGGTGCCATGCATCATAACTAACTCAGGCCTAGTGAATTTTGCATAAGGTTTCCCACAATACAACCTTGAAGCGTAAACCCATCAAATGATGAATATACACAAATTTACAACTAACAAAACAATATTAAACCCTTTCTTATCAAACTACAGATCTTATAGTCACAAGGTTTGTCAGAGGGAGAAAAACAGAGGGAGAATCCAACACTAAAACCCTTGTTCACTACATTATAATGTGAGTTTCCCCTCTAATGCAGTACCTACCAACAAGCTTTAACACAGTATAACAACCACATACCCTTAAAGGTCTCTTGGCTTTAGCATATACTTTTCGGAATAAGTATGTCAAATCTACTGCCTTTTCATAATAAATAGACCAGGCCTATTATCTTTATCAGTGGCATACCAGCATAACTAAATCATTCCTGGTGGCAAAAATGTAATGCAAGCACTTTTTTGTTTTTAGGGGAAGCACGCAATCTCTGTAAAATCAATCAAAATCTGCCCTCAAAGGCTCTTGAGCCAATGCCCTTATCTCATTAGTGCTTCTGAAATCTTTTTCTGTTGATTACATAAGGTCAGATGAGAGCCGATCTGTCAGCCAACGCCTAAAGGGCGACGTTTCTTTGGGTCTAGGACACTGCATCAGTCGCCAGTTGATGCCAGAATTCAGTTTTGTGCTTATGCTTTATTCACAAATGGAAGTATGCAAAAAAGTGATGGATGGAATTCTTGAATTAATGTCAGCCACTGGTTATTCAGGGACTTATCCCAGTCCATTGTTAACTGGCACACCATGCCTCCTCAGTTTGGACCCAAACATATACAAATTGTTCTTAACCTTGCTCCATTGGAACAGTCCAGCCCAAACTGACAGGCCAGGTCCTTCTTGAACCAGAACACAAGCAACCTAGGACCGGCTTCACTCTATTTAGGGCTCATTAGCCAGAGATACAGCTTGGTTCCAGTGAGTGTGCATGGAACACACATCTGTGCATACCTGTCGCACTTGTGTCAACCCACTAAAGTATATAAACAAAAGTGATAGAAGTAATACTTTAATTCATCTCACCCACAGGGCTGCAGTGGAGTATGGATGAAGATTTCTCAAAGGCTAGCAACAGCAAGCTAAAGTGATCAACCCAAGTGGTCAAAACTCCCTGGGCACATGTTTTAAAAGGGATGGGTCAGAAAGTCTCAGATTTCTCTGATACTTCAAAAAGCAGATCGCGTCAGGGTTTTTTGATATGTGAGAAGGAGAATTGGAGTTAAAGATATCTCATATGAGTGGAAATTCGAGGAAATCTTTCTTGCTTTCAGTAGATAGATATGAAGTTCAAGACCTCTCTCGGTGAAACCTAAAGTCACTCCTGAAACAAACCAGACAGCTCCTTTAACACCTTAGAGATACATTGAAGATTCACTTATGTATGTCGTGATCTTAAATAAGGAGAACAATATCCTGGAAAGTTGAGAATGAACAAGCCCAGCCCCTTGACCCAACCTCATGCTTAATGTTCAAGCATCTTGTCTTCCTTCCTGGTCTACTAAATTCACTCCCTGACAGTTGTTGAAACAAATTTAATCCACAACAGGAGTGTGGCCTTTTGACTTTAGGCCCTCATTATAAATGGGCTGATTCCTGGTCTTATATTTATTGTACCTGATTAACTAAGACTCAACTGGGTTTAATTCTTTAGATTGCAATAAATACCACCCAGTTACCAGTTTTTCTCTTAATAATGGGGAATAAACTATGTATTTTGGTGCTCATGACAGTAAAGTCTGCGAGCCCCAGAATTTACCAGACATTTTTCAATCAATACATGTTGGGAGGTTTTACATATCTCAATATTCGTAATGCCGATATGTGTAGTCACAGAAATTAGTTTCCTGCACTTATCCGAATATAAAGACCAACTCGCAGTTAGGGGCTTAGATGTTAAACAGACGCCCAGAGGATCGATGGATGTCACTTGGTATGGAGCGTGGCTATTGATGTTAAAAGCGTGTACCCGGCACAGAAGTACCGAAGTCGGAGGTTGGCAGGGGGTAAAGATACAGAGCAAAACACAAACGCTGTGGGATAGCGTAACTGGATGGACGGAATGCGGAACCAATCAAACATTCACCCCCCAGTCACAGATCTGGGTTTAATCCATCCATTATTTTGCTCACCATGCCACCCCAGTTTGAACCCAGCCATATGCAAATCAGTCTTGACCCTGTTCCTCAAGGGAACAGTCCAGCCCGAACTGCCAGGCCAGGTTCTCACTGGACCGGAAACAAGCATCCTGGGACCGGTTTCAGGGTTTCACCCCTCATCAGCCAGGCTAGCTTGAATCCAGTGGCACAGTGAGCCCGGGACCCACGTCTGGGCATACCCGGTGCACTTAGGGCGGCAAAAGAAAAGCAAAACACAAACGCTGTGGGATAGCGTAACTGGATGGACGGAATGCGGAACCAATCAAACATTCACCCCCAGTCACAGATCTGGGTTTAATCCATCCATTATTTTGCTCACCATGCCACCCCAGTTTGAACCCAGCCACATGCAAATCAGTCTTGACCCTGTTCCTCAAGGGAACAGTCCAGCCCGAACTGCCAGGCCAGGTTCTCCCTGGACCGGAAACAAGCATCCTGGGACCGGTTTCAGGGTTTCACCCCTCATCAGCCAGGCAAGCTTGAATCCAGTGGCACAGTGAGCCCGGGACCCACGTCTGGGCATACCTGGCGCACTTAGGGCGGCAAAAGCAAAGCAAAACACAAACGCTGTGGGATAGCGTAACTGGATGGACGGAATGCGGAACCAATCAAACATTCACCCCCAGTCACAGATCTGGGTTTAATCCATCCATTATTTTGCTCACCATGCCACCCCAGTTTGAACCCAGCCATATGCAAATCAGTCTTGACCCTGTTCCTCAAGGGAACAGTCCAGCCCGAACTGCCAGGCCAGATTCTCCCTGGACCGGAAACAAGCATCCTGGGACCGGTTTCAGGGTTTCACCCCTCATCAGCCAGGCTAGCTTGAATCCAGGGGCACAGTGAGCCCGGGACCCACGTCTGGGCATACCCGGCGCACTTAGGGCGGCAAAAGCAAAGCAAAACACAAACGCTGTGGGATAGAGTAACTGGATGGTCGGAATGCGGAACCAATCAAACATTCACCCCCAGTCACAGATCTGGGTTTAATCCATCCATTATTTTGCTCACCATGCCACCCCAGTTTGAACCCAGCCATATGCAAATCAGTCTTGACCCTGTTCCTCAAGGGAACAGTCCAGCCCGAACTGCCAGGCCAGGTTCTCCCTGGACCGGAAACAAGCATCCTGGGACCGGTTTCAGGGTTTCACCCTTCATCAGCCAGGCTAGCTTGAATCCAGTGGCACAGTGAGCCCGGGACCCACGTCTGGGCATACCCGGCGCACTTAGGGCGGCAAAAGCAAAGCAAAACACAAACGCTGTGGGATAGCGTAACTGGATGGACAGAATGCGGAACCAATCAAACATTCACCCCCAGTCACAGATCTGGGTTTAATCCATCCATTATTTTTCTCACCATGCCACCCCAGTAAAGTAAAGGTGGTAAAGATACTTCAGGGACCCCAAAGCAAAATTTGAAAATAGGTGAACTATGCATTTTTTGCTTTTTATTACTACCTCGCACCCAACTACCACATTTACTTTTGAATCAAAGTCCCCTCAAATCCCCTAAGATCCTCCTTCCATCCTTGCCGCTTTATTTACAGAGACTGACCTTGTCTTTTTGTTTACCATATGCAAGCTGTGATTTATTACCGAGGGGAAGCATTGTGTCTACTGAACGGTCACGAGGAAGTGTTGTGCGTTCACTAAGAGACTGTGCCTCGAGGGACTGCGGAAAGGCCTCAAACAGCAGGCACGAGCAAGGGAAAATAATATACACGCATATGCAAATGGAAGCAGAAGAGGCATTTACAGATAATGATAGAAACAAAGCGACCTTAACGCACACACGTTCCTGGTCTAAGGTTAATATAATGATATGCACGCTCCCGTGGGATCGTAGGTTCATTTATAGGAGAATGCATTTGACGCCCTATTTTTTTCCTCAGAACATTCAATGGCTTATCCACTAATTTAGTTTCCTGAAATTCAGGGTGTTATCACCGACGTTTGTGCTTGGGAAGTTGCTGCTTCTGTGGTCATGATTTTACCTTGATCTTTATTTAAAGGGCTCTTGCAGTGATTTATTTTCAGTGTCTCGAAGCCCATCGAGACACAAGCTACAACAGTGCGAATCACGAATTGTTGCTGTTGATACAGGTGTAGCTATCATGAACAGTATTTTATTTCTTTTTGCTAGACGTCCTTTAACATTTTTGATGCTACAGACGCATCCGTGTCTATCTACTAATGTATTCACATTTCACCACTATCCCAGATCCATAAATAGACGTATAATCACCATGTCAAGTGGAATTTGCATGAATAGATCAGAGGAATGAGCATTAATTCACTAGCTGTCTCCCAGGCACCATAAGATCCGATCCTTTGGTCAGCTTTTTCTTACTTTGAATTAAGTCATATTGATAACACATGATTTTGGTGGTTTTCCTAAAGTTGTCCATAGACGACTCCTCAATTTGAATAGACTTTTGGCGCAGATTTAAATTAGCCATTCTTAAACAGGCATGTGCAGCTGTTGCAACAGTTAGGTGTGTACACTCATATAGCGCTATTACCACTGGGGCAGCAAACCTTTGTGAGGTGTGCATTTTCAGACCTCAACATTTGTGCAAACTGGTTTGTTGTGTGAGAGTTATTTCCTAAGGCACTGAAGTGGCTTTAGTTACCTTTTTCTTGATTTCTTTCTTTTAGTGTGCTTCTTGTGTGATATGGCATCAAGTTCAACAAACTACTTTGCAAATCATTTTGCTATGCATTTTACCTTGTATCGTTTTAGTCATGTAGTGATACCCTGCTAGATGTTAAATTCAAATTTTGGTCACTGGGTTTGAGGATACATGGTGTGGACAAGTGGTAGAAGTGAAAAAAAGGGAAGGGTGAACATGTGGGGGGCCTGGCACAGTCTTTGCCCACCCCTACATGAATGAGGGCAGCATCCTACCTTCCAGCCTCCCACACATCAAACCAATTCCACTCAGTGCTGACTTTCATGCTGCTTCCCTCTTGATCACTGCTGAACATAAATGTGATCACATCACATCACCTTACATTAGGAAATCTATGTTGACGCTACCCCTCAGCCAACATCCAACATGAAACAATTTGCAAAGCTATAAACCCTTATAAACATGAATATCTGGCTGAAAAGCTCTCCTTAGGTGTTCCCTCTTGCATGTTTCAGAGCACCATCCAAAAGTTCCTTCTATCCACACAATGTATCCTGATCATATGTTACCCTACAACTTCCTCTTGGAATTCCTAGGACTCTGTCTGATGAGCAAAACAATAAGATCTAATAACATATAAACAGCACTGTTATATTAATAATAGATTCACTAATACTCCTGTTGTTATGAAATTCATTATATATTGTGTAGGAAGTTAAATGATGTCACCTGCAAAATGCACAATCTTCTTGTTTTGTCATATTTTGGGTATTTCTAAGTTAATATAGTGGTTTGTTCCTCACCTTTTTCCTCCCCCTCATCCGTGTTCTCCAGTGGAATGTTCTGAAGGCTAAGTTAGAATGTTAGATGCTCAGTGTGTGACAAGGTGGCTTGAGGATTCGCAAAATCCAAATAAAGACTTTGATAAACCCTACTTTCTTGAGTGATTACTTAATTCTTTATTGGCAACGAGGACTGGATTAGTACACTGCACAGGGGGCAGTGAATTACTCCTCACCCCTGTGAGCCTGTATGGTAGCCATCTCACGTATACAAAGCCCTGTGGGATTTATGACTGAGACGGAGATGGAATACGAAGAGACCACACAAGGTACTGGTAAGTGATTCAGTGGAATCTCATATACCCTAGAATTACCAGAGGTGACAAGAGAAAAAAGAATACTGCCCAAACTGCTTTGACACCTAGTTGTCACCAGATTTGTTGATTCCAAAAGGAAGGTGAGACAACTTCATGATGTGTAGCAGAGTCAAGCATACCTCAAAGGTCAATTGCTGCCATGTGAGGTGTCTCTGTTGCAGCCATTGACTCCTGGGCAAGAGGGCCATCGGAGGAGCCGTTGAGCGTTGCAAGCTTGCAGAGGGAATTCCTTGCTGTGGTGTATATGGTGTGTCCAGTTTTGGTGGTATAGGTCTGGTTACAGCGGTCTCCCTTGAAACACTATAGTGGACGATGGTTGTGAGTTCCTGTCGGCGGGAGGACAAGTGGATCGGAGGCAGCTGAGGAAGGGTAGCGGTTCACAGGAGGCAGCGTTTTGGCTCTTTTCTTTGGCCCATCTGGGACTAGCTGAGCCTCAGGCTTACCCAGCTGACTCTGTGCCATGGGATAAGGCACTACGTCGTGGTGACTGCGTTGTGGTATTGTCTTTGGTTGGCACGCATAGGGTAGCCCTTGCGACTCTGGTGTTGGGAGTTTTGGCAGTGGTTCTCTTTCCCTGATGTTATCAGTGCAGTGAGTCTGCTGCGTTGCGGAGGAGGTGTCAACTGAGGCGACAATGATTAGGATTGCTGACTTTCCCAGTCAGCGTTGCAGCTATCATCCTCCAATCCTATGTTCTGGGCAGTAGGCGTTGCCACCCTTGACTCTGCCTGCTAGCTTTCAAGGCCATTTCATATATAGCTGGCAGAACTTGTGTACGTACTCATTGTGACTTGTACCACCACTGTCACCAAATTACATGCACCTGATGTTATTGGGGGTATAATTTAGAGCGAGAAAAGTTCTCACCCACAAGAAAGCAACACATCTTACTGCACAGCTTAGGCATAACCAGGAGAAAGATTTATGAGAATTTGACAGAAACAGAGGATGATGAGGAGGAGAGGTTGATGGGCAAGATGACTATCAAAAAGCTTTTTGCAAATTAGAGAGTCATTTTGGACAAAAGGTTAATGTTGTTCTAGAACAACATAAATTATTTAGCAGAATATAAGGAAAAATGAAAAGGTAACTAGCTACGTATCCTGTTTAAAATGTTTAGCAAATACATGTGAATTTGGAATCCTAGGGGATTTATTGATTGGAGATTAATTGGTTCATTGTACCAACTCTCCACCTATTCAAGAGAAACTGCTAGGTCAAAACCCTGACTTAAAGAAGCTGTTGGCATAGCCAAGAGTGTTGAGCACACAGCAGAATGTATTAAAGAAATTAAACATACCAGTGAATCGGACACAGTATTAGTGGTCAAAGAACAGACTAATCAAGGAGACCATGCAATTAATAAAGAGGAGGAAAATATGGTATATGATGTGCGTAATAAAAAGAAAACTGATAATGACAGGGAAGAAACGAAAAACAAGTGTTACCGATGTGGCAGTCATTTAGCTAACAGTCAAAATTGTCCAGCAAGATTTAGCGAGTGCGGGAAATGTAATAAAAAAGGATATTATGCCTGTGTGTTGAAGAATATGAAGGGTGAGAAAAAGCAAGTTCAGATGGTGGAAGACAGGAGAAACTACAAAGGTAAATTCATTTTTCAGGTGAAGGAACAGAACCTAGAAGCTACTTATCCTACATGGGAAATTAATCTCTGGATGGAATTGATGTAACAGTATATGCTGATTCATGTTCCCCGTACACTTTCATTGATCACAAAGTGTTCAATAACAAATTTCTGAACGAAGGTTATGTCTTGCAACCTGCAGCTATCTAACCCAGAGGGTATAATAAGGATCCTTTTCCCCTTGTACGTATGGTTACACCGCGCATCACATCTAAGGGTTGTCACAGAGTAGGTAAAGTATACATGGCAAAAAAAGGTCAAACTTATTAGGCTGAAGCAATTAAAAGAAATTAGGAATACAATTAGATCCTAATACTATAGTACAAGTACTGATGATTGAGTGGTCTTTCACAGCCATGGATATTTGCAAGGAGTTCCCTAAATTGTTTGATGATAAGTTGGGACATCTAAAACATTCCCAGCTCTATATCAAGTTAAAAGAGAAAGCCTTGTCAGTAGTGCATAAGGTTAGATTGATCCCTCATCTGATGAAGGAACCCCTAAAGGTCGAGTTGAAAAAACTGGTTTCTCAAGGAGTCATAGAACCAATTGAGAGTTCTTTATGGTTGGCACCCATTGTAGTTACCAAGAGACCAGGAGGAAGGGATATTCAACTATGTGTGGATCTGAGGGATTTCAATGCTAACATCTGGGTGGATTGGTTCCCGCTTTGAAGAATAAGTGAGATGATAAGTATGATAGGTGAAGCTAGTTACTTTAGTTTGATAGATTTCTCATCAGCCTATCAACAAATAGAATTACATCCTGACTCTAAAGTTCTCACATCATTCAGAACCCCACATGGAGCATACAGATTCTGCAGAATGCCCTTCTGATTTTCCTCTGTAGTAGCTGTTTTCCACTGAGTCGTGCAGAATCTCTTCGAAGGCATTGAGCATGTAATGATCTTCCAAGATTACATTTTAGTAAATGGGGTCATGGAAATGTTTACACAGTCACACATTGATAATAGTGTTCAAGGCCTTTGATGAGGCAAGCTTGGCTCTAAAAATGGATAAGTGTCAAATTTTTGTAGGTTCGGTGGAGTATTTGGGTCACACTATTTCCAAGGATTGAGTAAAACCCAAATTGGATTTGGTAGTGGCTGTTCATGAAGGCCCAGCACCTTCCAAAAAAGAAGAACTTAAATCCTTTCTGGGCTTAGCAGAGTTCATGGCCAACTGTGCTAAGAACTTTTCGGAGGTGACTGCACCATTGAGGTCCTATCAAATAAAGCAACTCTTTGAGTTGGGGTCACAACTGACAAAAGTCCTTTGAAAAAGTGAAGAAAGCCATAACCAATGCCCCAAATATAGGAAACTCTGATACAAAGAGAAAGATGAAACTTACTACAGATGCCAGTGGTAACAGTTTAGGAGCCACCCTAACACAAGTGGTAGACAGAAAAGAAAGAAGAATAGCATTTGCTTCCAGAGCATTCAGAGAAACAGAACACAACTATTCCACCACCAAACGTGAAGCGTTAGCTTGCTCTTGGGCAATAACTCATTTCAAGTTCTTCCTTTGGGGAATGCCATTTACCTTGAGGACAGATCACAAACCACTCACATATCTCTTTTCAACTAAAGGCAGAGACAACACCACTCCATGCATATCAAAATGGTTGTTGGGCCTAGAAGGTTTTAACTTTAAAATAGATTTCATACCTGACAAAAAGAACTTGGCTGCTGACTGCATGTCAAGGTCGCCCAGAATAGAGATAGAGGAGGCAAATAAAGATTCTCCAGTCCCAGTTTTATGAACAGAAATGCCCAGTCTGATAAAAGAGGAGTGGGAGAGAGAGGTTATCTTAAAGTTAATGAAAGAGAAGATAATCCATGGGTGGTGACGTAGCCCAAAAGATCCTCAGGAAGAACTTAAATGCTATTGGAATGTACACATGGAACTAAGTAAATACAATGACATGGTGATGAGAGGAGGGATAATTGCACCACTTAAAGAATTGTGGGCCAAACTGGTGGACATGTCTCACGAGGACCAATTGGGAAGAAATATCACAAATTCTAAGCTCAAAATCAATTATTGTTTTCCCACAATAGATAACTTGGTAGAAACCAAAGTAAATGTGCATTGAGTGATAAAACTAAGCACACTAATAAAACACTCATTTCACCAGTTGAAGTACCCCTTAAACCCTGGGATAGACTGGGGTTAGACATAATCGGTCCTGTAAAACACTCTACTGGGACAGGAAAATACATTCTGGAACCAGTAGATTATCACTCTCACTGAATAGTCACAGAATTAGTGAACCACATCACCATCCAGGATTTAATTACTTTCTTATCAGATGTTTTCGGGACATACAGGATACCCAGCACTATAATTACTGATAAGGGGGTTCAGTTCTCTTCTGAAACTATGAATGAGCTACTGGCAGAAATTTCTGTTCAGCATTACAGAAAGTCTCCGTACCATCCTAGAGCGAATGGATTAGTAGAGAGGGTAAGCCTCACAATTAAGAAATGTTAATTCAGGACAATCTATGGATAGAGGTCTCAAAAAGATGTTGTGGTCATCCCAGACAGCACCCAATGCCATCACAGGTATTTCTCTCTTTTTGTCTTTAAAAGGGAGACTTCCAGGCACTAAGCTGAATCCAAGTTGGTTGAATGGAGGAGAACCGAAAAGGGTACACAGAGAGGAAGCAAGTGAGAAGGTCCATCAGTAACAAAAGCAATACACAGACAGGTAGAACTGGAAACAAGGGTTCAAAGATGGACAGTGGGAAGTGGGACAATGGGTGGTAGTCAAACTTCCTAATTCACACCACAAAGAAGGCAGCAACACTTCAAGACCATTGAGAGTAATAAAAGTTCAAAGAAATGTGGTTACTTTAGAAGATGGCAATGTATGGAGCATGAATAGACTAGCCAAATGTGACTTTTACTCACCCCAGAAACTGTCTTCATCACAACAAAAAACCTTAGTTACCCCTGAGCAGAGGGGGGCCCCACGTTGAGAGAGAAGCATGACAGTACCAAATTGACTCAATGATGATGTCTTTTATTAAGGGAGGGAGATGTGTTGTAATATAGTAATAATAGAATATTGTGTGTGATGAGGTGAATTGAGGAGCCACAGCACCTAAATAAAGACCTTGAGAAACCCTACTTCTTGAGTGATTACTTCAAACACCACACTCTGTCTAAAAATGAAATAAGCAATCAGGGAATTATACCAGTGGTTTTGAGACTGACTCTCCATCATCCTTCACCAGATCTCTAAACTGTATTTGAAGCTGAACTTTCTGAACACAAAGTTTGTGCTAATGGCCAGTGAGAGACAAAAGGAACATGTGCATGAATGGCTCACAGTGATCAACCTCAATGGCTTTAGCTAGACAGTTAGGATTCAACAACAAAAAAAGACTGACATAATGAGAATCACATTGGATCACATTGGGCCAACCTCTCTTACCTTGATTAGAAGATTAATAAAATGTAACCTAATCTTGATATTCAGAAGTTTTTTAGAGCCATATTTCTCAAATCAAAATTGTAATAAATATGCTGCAAAGAATCCCACTAATCATATTGTGTCAACCAATGATTTAAGATGGCTACATGTCAGGATATTCAATTAATCATGGAATGTTTGTCAGGGGTAATGTGTTACTTTCTTATAATGCAAAGCTGAGACAATAACTGCTTCAGTTCTGGGCCACAGTTAACATTTACCTAATTTGCAAAAGAATCTGATTTACACTCATTGATACTGTCGACACCATAATGTTTCACTATGCACTTTTTCTGAGATGGACAGATACTGTCAAGCATGTAACTATAAGTGGTACTGAAGGAGTTGCATAGTCTTTTCTGTACCTAGGTTAAGTTTGTCAGTACATGGCTGTTCCCCAAATAACCTCTTTCAAATTCAGTACTTCACAATTAAGTGGAACTTGTTCGAAATAGTTTTATTGATTTTATATTTTAAACTCCCAATCACCTTTCTCATGACAGTACCTGGACAAATTCTCAACAGCTGTTACATACAACTGTCATATCATTTGCATTACATACTAGACCACGTGTCTGTTAGACATCACATGGGGCCAGATGTATGACCTTTTGTTTTGCGGCTTGCAATTTGTGATCCGTTTGGGAATCTCAAATTGTGAGTCGCAAAGCAAAATGTACAACAGTGTTTAACACACTGTTTGCAATTCCCATTGAACATCGAAAATGACCTACTTTATCAATATTCATGATGTGGGTCGCAATTGGGAATGGCCAGCACTCACAGGGATGGCGGCCTGTTGGGGACAGCAGACCACCATGTCGGTGACTGCTTTTCAGTAAAGCAGTTTTTTCTTTGATGCAGCCCGTTTTCTTTAAAAGGAAACGGGATGCATTTCAAAAAGAAAAATGAAAAAATATTTTGAATACATTCACACCCCTTCCCGTTTGCAAATAACTTACCACCAATATGAAATTTGCAGTAATCTGTGAATGTTTAATGACCTCATTTTGGTCACAAAACATTTGTACATATGTTTCGGATTTGGTACTAGGAAGGGATGCCCTGAACACGCCCCGTCCTAATATCAAATTGCAAAACCCAAATTGCCCACAAGTTACTGAATCACAATTTGGGCTTTGTACGTCACAAAAGCAGTTTTCTAGTCACAAATTGGGCGATTCTGCAAATCGGCCCATTTGCAACTAGAAAAATGCTGTGTACATGTCCCATCTACAGCCTAGATCTAAGTATAAGTGGAACCTGTTCAATCCAAATTCTAAACCGATCAATATACTTAATAATCAGTTCACGTACCACTGCAGAAAAGAATATCACTTCAGTAACTTTAGTAGCTGTTAAAAATACATGTGTATGATCCAACTTCTGTACAAGCTGACTAACATCAATACCCAAAGACCAAACTAACCCAGCTTCATTATATTTAAAGGTGGTTGTATAATACAGGATCTGTTAAGGAGGATCATCCTAATTTGATGTGAAGAATAAGGAGAAACTCATTTCAGTTTATGTCTACCTTCTTCTTATTTTTAAATTTATTAAAAGGAGTATCTTGTAACCTAAAAAGAATTATTTTAAAGCAAAACATTTACAAACTTATTCTCTGGTGAACATTTCACTTTATGCAAAGATATGTTAGAATTGTTTACGTTACTAGTTTGTGTGGTGATCTATTTCTCATTATGTCTAATTTCTATTAGTCAGACGTGCCTTTTTTTCAAAGACTCAAAGTCTTTGTACTTTGTTATAGTGTAGAACAATTTAGGGAAAGGGATAGCTTTTGTGCTGGCTTTTTTCCTTTTTTTTATTATTCATTTTAATTAAAGGCTCAGTTTTTAAAAGAAGAAATTATGGATCTTCGAGCCTTATGGGCTTAACATTCACATTTTGCTTGTTGGTGTAGAGGCAAAAGTAAATGTAATCCGAGTAATCCGAGATAGGTTTGAAACAGTATTAACTCAGAAAATTGACAGGCATGGCTAGAGTTTCTAACTTTTCAGATACAAACATAGTCAGGCTTAGCAATAGGAAGAATATTACCACTTTCTTCTCCATTCCAGACAGCTTCACCACATTCAAAGATCTACCTGACACACTCTTTTCACCATTTAGTTAAGATGTTACAAGTACTTCACCATAGGATAGTGTGTATACTCAAATGCGACCCAAAAGTTTAGATGTCAGCATTTATGTCAGAGTCTGTGTATCATAGATCAGGAATGTTTTCACTCATTTTCTTATCGCATTTTTTGTAATTTTGAGTTTTTTTAGCAAGTCAGGTGGGTAACGTAATTGATTTACCCATGCTCCTCGATGCAAAGCCCACATGCCACAACAGTGCCACTTCTGCTTTAGTAGCTTATATAAGGGTCATGTCTGATAGAAAAGGCTGGCTCTCAAGAATCATCATCACTCTCCTAAACAAGCAGGACATCATGTGATCACAGACTCTTACAGACCTCAGCAGAAACCTTTACAGAGAATCTAGTGGCAATTCTCAGCCCTAGACCTTTTGAGGTTGTTGTGCTTCCAAACACAAAAAAGTGCAGATTTTTAAAACATTAAAAATCCATTTCACTCACAACTGGTATTTTGATACTGGCAAACTGTTTGTTTTACAGACTGGGAATATGGGTAAGTAGCAAGCCCACTCTGTCACACTCTGCCAGACTCTACCAAAGGATTAAACCCAATACCAGAAATAATACTTTCCATAATAATTTTAAAGTGATAGAATTAAAGATTAAGGGCCAGATGTAGCAAGGCTTTTGCGCCTCGCAAACAATGAAAATCGCAGTGCAAGGCGCAAAAGCCACATTGCGATGCCCATTCCCATTTTGCGAGTCGGTAACCTGGTTACTCATTCGCAAAATGGGAATGCGAGTCGCAAATAGGAAGGGGCATTCCCCTTCCTATTTGCGAGTCGCATCGCAATTCGCAGTTACCACCAGTGTCACACTGGTGGTAACCCATTCGCAAAAGGGAAGGGGTCCCCATGGGACCCCTTCCCCTTTGTCAATGGCCCTGAAAACATTTGTTCAGAGCAGGCAGTGGTCCTATGGACCACTGCCTGCTCTGAAAAAATGAAACTGACACGTTTCATTTTTTCATTTGTAATGCATCTCGTTTTCCTTTAAGGAAAATGGGCCGCATTACAAAAAAAACTGCTTTATTTAAAAGCAGTCACAGACTTGGTGGTCTGCTGTCTCCAGCAGGCCAACATCCCTGTGAGTGCTGCGACTCGCAAGGGGGTTGCAAATTGCGACCCACCTCATTAATATTAATGAGGTGGGCCTTTGCGACCCCCTTGCAAATCGTAGATGGTGTCAGGGACACCATCCTGCATCCAGCTTTGCGACTCGCAAATTGCGAGTCACAAAGCCGGAATTTCCTACATCTGGCCCATAGAGAAGGAGAAAATCCCCATGAGGCCACCTCACTTTCCTAAAACAGGACTTAGCCTGTCTAGAAGTTCATGACTAGGCCGATGACTAGATTACATAGGAGCTGGCCCTAGCCTTGTGTATGAGAAACCTAGGGTGGCTAGGGTGACCGTCTGGCATTGAGGCAAATTCTGGACAGGACTGTAAAAAATTCAGGACAAAGGGTCAAAATTCAGGACGAAGGGTCAAAATTCAGGACAAAAATTCAAGAACAAAAGTCAGTTTTACAGACACAACCTCGAGAGGCCATACCTCATTATGTTAACGATGCATTTATTTACTCTTTTTTGACATGGCACTATTTATTCACTGTGGTCTTTTTGTGATAGCCTCCTGTTATGCTACATTCAGGTGTCACATTATATCTTTGTTCAGTAGTAAATTAATGCTCTTCAGCACTGTGTCAAGGACATCACCCTTACCCAAATCTACCCAATCTTTCTTAAAGAGAAAGTAACAACAACATTTTGATTATGTTTCGGAAACATTAAGGTAATTAACCTTATGCTAGTTTAAACAAATTGAACAAAAAACATCTGGCTCACCCCAACTGCCTATGGACTTTCAACCTAAAAAAGCATTATTGAGGCAGGGCAGATGGTGTGGGTGATAGTCAGGATGTGAGGTTTACCACAACTTGTCTGTAGTTTCACAGCACTAGAGTGTATGTCTGTGACTCTATATTTCTCTCAGAATTGGGAGCCCGTACTACCAATCAAAGATAATAAAAGAGGAGGATGAAATTGAGATCAAATGGGAGGTTGTTGCTAATAACCGGATAAATAAGGAAGAGAAGAACAAGGTGGGATAGTTCCCACTGGTACAGGACGGCTGTGCTCATAGCAACTCTATCAGTAGCAAGCTGCAGGTGTCTTAAAATTGGGTGATTTGTTTCTGGACAGCAAGCTACTACATTTTCAAACCTTTGTGGCAGACTACCATCTTCACCCTCGTCAATTCCTTACTTACAACCACCTTAAACAATCATTAAATGCCCCATTTCATGTCTGCAACAAGCACTAACCCTACATGAGGTGTGCCAGAAGCTCTACACCATAGGGACTGGTGGCAAATTGATAGAATGGGTGTACAGACCTTTCCTGCAACATTGAGACCACTCCAGGTCTTCTCGTCATACTACCTGGGTGTTTGTTGTGGCCAAACATCTGTAAGATATGGAATGGACTGAAATACTGGACTTTCCCCATAAAGAATCCCACGGCTGTCACTTTAAGTACATTCATAGAGCTTCCTTTGGAATGCATTCTGCCTGTTGCTTGCCATTGGCTTTGTGGTTTGTAACTTACAATTCGTTGCTTTCAATTTGCTGCCTTTATTTGTTTTAGTGATATAAGAGTAAAACCCCCTTGGAGGGAAATATCATATTCTAACACCCCACTGTTCTCTTATCAAACATACACACACACCAATGAGCGGTCGTAATAAGGGAATGTAAAACAAAAATTGTAAACGGTTTTAATGATAATCAAAAAAATATATAATAATAAATGGCCCCCCACATTAATGCTATTAAAAAAGAAGTGAGGTAAAATTCATACTGTTATTACAATACCCACTAACTCACATACACACTAGTACCTACCATAAAATAAACACATTAAAATTTATATTAGGTATATTTTATACCCAAACCTCATGGTATCCCACAACCTAATAGCATCACTAGAAGCTCTGCGCCGTAAACACCGGAATCAAAGGGAGATAACACACAAGACAGCCTCCTTTGTCTATCTCATACAGCTGTCCCACTTAAGTAGCAACAGGCCAATAAATTAGAGCACCAAGTTTGTCATCTGATATTGGCCAAGTCCAATGAGTCCAGCTATGTCGCGCCGCACCGCGCGGCGCGAGCCGAGAGCTCGACTTCTGCCGGGCGTTCGGCTCGGGCCGCGCACCGCGTTATTAAGATGCGGCGCGCCCCCAGCCTCTCCTGCGCGTTTCGAGGCCCCAGATTTGCTTGGGGCCTCGTTCTTCCTTCTGCCTTTCACTGTCCCAGGGGTCTCTGAACCCTCTTACCTGTTTTTCTTCGTTTCTTTGTCCTTTCTTCTTTTTTGCAGTCTGTTGTGTGCCTTTCTTTATGTTTTTTCCTCCTTCCCAGATTCCTGTGCTTTCCCGGCATTCCTTGTTCCCTATTCTCTATGGTTCCTCTACTATTCTGTTCTATGTATTGTTTCCCTATCTAAGATGGTGTCCTTTTACTTCCTGTGGGTCACTTCCTGTTTTTTGGTATATAAGGGCTGTGTTTTTCCTCTTTCTTTGCGCTGCAACACTTTCTGCTCAGTTAGTGTCTTCGCTCCTGATTTCCTTGCCTTTTGGTTTTGGATTCAGCATTCTGTGTTTTCTGATTTTTGCTCCTTTTGGATTCCTGTTTGTTTGTTCTTGTTTTTCTCCAGGAGTCTTCCTGTTTGGAGGTTTTTTCCCCTTTTTAAGGGGTTTTTTCCCTCTGGCGCTACTTTCTGAAGGGCACGGTCTGTTCTTGGTGTCTCCATTGCCTACAGCACCGTGGCTACCAGAAAGAGTCGCCTCTTTTTGGGCCAAAGCCGAACATTGAAGATTCACGCCACCAGATCTGCAAATTCCAGGCGCAAGCAGCACGTGAGTCGTGACAGATTGCAGCGCCTAACCATTCCGACGTCCTCAAACACCATGGATAATACAGTGGCGGCGGCTGCAGATCCGGAGCAATCTCTGTTGACCACGATTCAGCAACAAGCTCAGGAATTGCAACAACTACGTAATGAAAATGCTGCGTTACGACAGGCTTTGGCCCTCCGCACCAGTGATGTTCCGACAATCTCCGCTTCTACCCCTTGTTTCTCTGGTGAACCAACCAAGCTTCGCGAGTTCTTGGATGCTTTAACGGTGTATTTCGCCTTCCGACCTACTCAATTCTCCCACGACAGGACCAAGGTGGGTTATCTTATCAGTGCCTTATCCGGTCCAGCCTTGGCCTGGGCAACCCCGATGGTGTCCTCCAACGACCCTGTATTGTCAGACTATTCCGCCTTTGTGAGTCGCTTCAAACAGATGTTTAGCCGTCCTGGATTGGAAGCCTCCGCTGAAGAAGCCTTGTGCGACATCCAACAAGGCTCCCAAGACGTCCTGCAATATATAACCCGTTTTCGTCAGCTGGCGGCAGAGACCACTTGGGTGGAACGTACTCTGGTAACATTATTTCGTAGAGGACTCAAAGAAGAAATAAAGGATGAACTAGTGCATTCTACCAGAGCGGAAGATCTTCGTGGCCTGATGGATCAAGCACTGTCCATCGAATATCGTCTTCAGGAACGGAGATCGGAAAAGAAAAGGAGTAGAGGGTTTGCCCAGCCAAGTAGCTCACGTGCATACCTGCAGCGTTCCGAGGAACCTCGCACTCCTGCTAGAGACATCGAAGGGGAACCCATGCAGGTGGATACTACCCGAGGTCCGCTCTCTGCTAGTGAACGAGAAGACAGACGCAAGAGAGGGTTGTGCCTGTATTGTGGTTCTGCTGGTCACATGCTCCGTACCTGTCCAGTACGTCCGTCCAGGCCTTCGGGAAACACCACCTCCCGTCCTCTGTAAGAAGGGAGGGGACGGGATCTACAGCTATACCTTCCATCAGCTCCTTTAATGACAATACAACTGCCTTGTTCATCTTTCCTGTCCTGTTACAACTTCCTGACGGTCGTCAAGAAAAGACTATGGCATTACTAGATTGTGGTGCTAGTGGTATATACATGGACAAGACGTGGGCTGCTGCTAACCTAGTTCCTACTCAAGCAAAAGAAGTACCCGAACAGGTACACACTGTGGATGGATCTTTGATATCCTCTGGTCCTGTAGACACCACTACCCTGATGTTAAGTCTACAGGTGGGAAACCATCAAGAACACATCTCCTTCGATCTTATTACGTCCCCTAACCATACCATCATTCTTGGAATTCCGTGGTTAATCAGACATAACCCATATATAAATTGGGTTACCCGGACAGTCTCTTTGTCTTCGCAATTTTGTCATGAGAACTGTTTTACTTCCGACAAGTATTGGTCTCCGAAAAGATCCTTAGCTACTGAAGGTGCCACTGGTATGTCCATTAATACGGTCCAAGGGGTCCCAGACCACTATTTGGAGTTTCAGGATGTTTTCCAAAAACCGTCAAAACCTGTGCTACCTCCACATCGAGAATATGATTGTGCAATTCCATTGGAACCCGGCACAATTGTTCCTTTTGGAAGGATGTACTCCCTCACGGAACCCGAAAAGGAAGTTCTAAAGGAGTATCTGGACGAAAATATACAGAGTGGTCTTATTGTTCCATCGTCGTCTCCGGCTGGGGCCCCTCTCTTTTTTGTGCCCAAGAAGACTAAGGATCTTCGTCCGTGCCTGGATTTTCGAGGTCTGAATAAAATTACCATTAAAGATCGTTATCCTTTGCCTCTCATCAGGGACATACTGGAAGCAATCAGAGGGGCCCAACGTTTTACTAAATTGGATTTACGAGGAGCCTACCACCTTTTACGCATAAGAGAAGGCGACGAATGGAAGACAGCATTCAGGACCCCATTTGGCCATTTTGAATATAGGGTTATGCCGTTTGGTCTTACTAACGCCCCCGCAATCTTCCAGAGATTTATGGACTCAGTGTTTTCAGACCTACTGAATCAGACAGTCGTGATCTACCTAGATGATATTCTTATTTATTCTAGAAATCCTGAACTCCATACTTCCCATGTGAAACAAGTTCTTCAAAGACTTCGTGATCATCAACTATTTTGCAAACCAGAGAAATGTGAGTTCGACATGACGGAAGTCAAATATCTGGGCTATCATTTAAGTCCCACCGGCATAGCTATGGATCAAGAAAAGGTACAAGCTATCCTAGAGTGGCCTTCTCCTTCTACCATAAAAGAAACACAATGTTTCCTAGGTTTAGCAAACTTCTATCGACAATTCATTCTAGACTTTGCCAGTCAGACTAGCCACATAACTCACACCTTAAAGAAGGACAATTTAAAGAAGGGGTTTGTCTGGACTGAGGCTGCTGAAGCAGCCTTTCAAAGCTTAAAGAGAGCCTTCACCCAAGCCCCCATCTTAAGACATCCAGATACCACCAAACAATTTATAGTAGTAACTGATGCTTCTGAGAGAGCCATCGGAGCTGTCTTACTCCAACGACAAGAGGATGATGGCCTTGAACATCCTGTTTTCTATTTGTCTCATATCCTTTCCACAGCTGAACAACATTATTCCGTACTTGAAAGGGAATTATTGGCTCTGAAAACAGCCTGCCTTGAGTGGAGACAGTTTCTGATGGGTTCCAAGGAACCATTTGAGGTGAGGACAGACCACCGTAATTTACAATGTTTAAGAAATTTTGTATGCCAGAATAGTCGTCAGGCCCGCTGGGCCTTTTTCTTCAGTCAGTACGATTTTTATATTACATATATTCCAGGATCTCAAAACATTCTGGCTGATGCTCTGTCTCGCCGATATCCAGAGTGTTCTCCTTCCTCATCCCAGTATCTTCTAGAACCCAGTAAGATCATTGGAGTGGCTCAGTCTTTCCTGGAAGAAGTACAACAAGAATACACCAACCTATCGGACCATGACATAGAAGAACTAAGACCATTATTGTACAAGAAACAAGGATATTTTTATTACCAAGACCTGATATTCCTCCCTACAAACAAGGTGCAAAAGAAAGCATTACAAATGTGCCATGATTCCCCTGTAGCTGGTCATAGAGGCATCAAAGCCACACAAGAACTACTTTCACGATTTTTCTGGTGGCCTACCTGGAAACTGGATGTGGAAAAATACGTTCAGGCCTGTCCCATATGTGCCCAAGTCAAAATACCTCACACCAGACCGGCAGGATTACTACAGCCTTTGCCTGTTCCATCGGCCCCATGGCATACTATCTCTACTGATTTTATGTGTTCACTCCCACCATCAGCAGGAAACCGGGTTATCATGGTCACAGTGGATTCTTTCACAAAGATGGCTCATTTCACTGGCCTAAAAAAGCTGCCTACTTCTCAAGAACTAAGTCAAATATTCATAGATCATGTCTTCCGTCTCCATGGACTTCCACATACCACAATATCTGATAGAGGACCTCAGTACATCTCCCGATTTTGGAAGCATTTTTGTAAAACACTGAATATAAATAGAGCCCTGTCTTCAGGGTTCCATCCTCAGACCAACGGACAGACTGAGCGTCTGAACCAAGGACTAGAGCAATATCTTCGATGCTTTTGCAATTCTACCCAAAGTAACTGGAGCACTTACCTCTCTTTAGCTGAATTTTCCTACAATAACTCAGTCCATAGTGCCTCCAAGGTCACTCCCTTTTTCTGTTCCTATGGTTTTAATCCTACCTCTTTCCCTACTTCTCCACAATCCAACTCTCCTCTACCTGCTATTACCTATTTCTCCAAACGCCTTCTCCAACTCCATAAACTAATTCGATCTAATTTGTTACATACCAAGAGGTATATGAAGAAGGCTGCAGACAAGAGACGTACAACCAATCCAAATTATCATCTGCAAGATAAAGTCTGGCTCTCCTCCAAATTCTTGCCCTCACGTCTCTCTCAAAACAAGTTCACACCTCGTTACTATGGGCCTTTCCGTATTCTCCAGTTGGTCAATCCTGTCACTGTCCGTCTTCACTTACCCCATACATGGAAGATCCATCCGGTTTTTCATGTTTCTCAGCTTAAACCTTATGTGCCTGATCCTTACTCACGTCAGTTTCCTTGTCCACCTCCTGTCCTTGTGGATGATGTTCCTGAATATGAAGTGCAGGAAATTTGTGACTCTCGTCTTTTTCATAAACGACTTCAGTATCTGATTCATTGGAAGGGTTATCCTCTCAGTGAATGTTCATGGGAAGATGCCTCTTCCGTTCACGCTCCTCTCCTGATTCAACGCTTTCACTGTTTATTCCCTCTTAAACCTGGGCCTTCGGGAGGGGGACCTACTGTCGCGCCGCACCGCGCGGCGCGAGCCGAGAGCTCGACTTCTGCCGGGCGTTCGGCTCGGGCCGCGCACCGCGTTATTAAGACGCGGCGCGCCCCCAGCCTCTCCTGCGCGTTTCGAGGCCCCAGATTTGCTTGGGGCCTCGTTCTTCCTTCTGCCTTTCACTGTCCCAGGGGTCTCTGAACCCTCTTACCTGTTTTTCTTCGTTTCTTTGTCCTTTCTTCTTTTTTGCAGTCTGTTGTGTGCCTTTCTTTATGTTTTTTTCCTCCTTCCCAGATTCCTGTGCTTTCCCAGCATTCCTTGTTCCCTATTCTCTATGGTTCCTCTACTATTCTGTTCTATGTATTGTTTCCCTATCTAAGATGGTGTCCTTTTACTTCCTGTGGGTCACTTCCTGTTTTTTGGTATATAAGGGCTGTGTTTTTCCTCTTTCTTTGCGCTGCAACACTTTCTGCTCAGTTAGTGTCTTCGCTCCTGATTTCCTTGCCTTTTGGTTTTGGATTCAGCATTCTGTGTTTTCTGATTTTTGCTCCTTTTGGATTCCTGTTTGTTTGTTCTTGTTTTTCTCCAGGAGTCTTCCTGTTTGGAGGTTTTTTCCCCTTTTTAAGGGTTTTTTTCCCTCTGGCGCTACTTTCTGAAGGGCACGGTCTGTTCTTGGTGTCTCCATTGCCTACAGCACCGTGGCTACCAGAAAGAGTCGCCCCTTTTTGGGCCAAAGCCGAACATTGAAGATTCACGCCACCAGATCTGCAAATTCCAGGCGCAAGCAGCACGTGAGTCGTGACAAGCTAGTCCACTAGCGTTGATGCGTTTTGATGGCCTTTACAATTTTTTCACCACCTTCCTCAGGACATATGTTCTCCCAGTCCATTAGGTCATGTCTATTTCCAAAATACATCTGTCATAAATCAATCACATTTGGATCCAGAGTGTATGTCCAACTTCTCTGGTTTCAGCACCAGTCTCTCCTTTTAATTCCTCTGGTGCATTAAATTCAGATCCTTTGTGAGGGCTGAGAAATGTGCCCCCAGTTTAGTCCATAATACCAAGTCTTTTTCCAAGGTCCTTCTATTTGTCCCTCCTTCTACCGTTTTAGGATGCAGAGCTTCTATTGATGCTATTAGGGTGCGGGATACTATGGGGTATGGCATGGGTACTCACAAACTTTTTCTCGGGGGCCAAAATTGCAGTATGGTTTGCGGCCGAGGGCCGCACTGAAGTGACAGCGGGGGGCGGGGCTTAGAGGGGGCGGGGCTTAGAGGGGGAACAACCACCCCACCCCCTTTTTCAAAACAATGCCCCTACCCCAGTAACACACACAGCGCGCACACACACAGCACCATCTGCTCTCACCCCTACCCCAGTAACACACACTGCGCCATCTGCACACAGCGCCATCTGCTCCCACCCCTACCCCAGTAACACACACAGCGCCATCTGCTCTCACCCCTACCCCAGTAACACACACTGCGCCATCTGCACACAGCGCCATCTGCTCCCACCCCTACCCCAGTAACACACACAGCGCCATCTGCACACAGCGCCATCTGCTCTCACCCCTACCCCAGTAACACACACTGCGCCATCTGCACACAGCGCCATCTGCTCCCACCCCTACCCCAGTAACACACACAGCGCCATCTGCACACAGCGCCATCTGCTCTCACCCCTACCCCAGTAACACACACTGCGCCATCTGCACACAGCGCCATCTGCTCTCACCCCTACCCCAGTAACACATACTGCGCCATCTGCACACAGCGCCATCTGCTCCCACCCCTACCCCAGTAACACACACAGCGCCATCTGCTCTCACCCCTACCCCAGTAACACACACAGCGCCATCTGCTCTCACCCCTACCCCAGTAACACACACAGCGCCATCTGCTCTCACCCCTACCCCAGTAACACACACTGCGCCATCTGCACACAGCGCCATCTGCTCTCACCCCACCCCAGTAACACACACACACAGCGCACACACACAGCGCCATCTGCTCTCACCCCTACCCCAGTAACACACACAGCGCGCACACACACAGCGCCATCTGCTCTCACCCCTACCCCAGTAACACACACACACAGCGCACACACACAGCGCAATCTGCTCTTACGCCTACCCCAGTAACACACACTACATTAAAAACAAATAAATAAATAACCAAAGAGCCCTACCTGACTCAAAGCACTGTAAAGATGCCACAAATGTGGAACAGCAGGCAGGCAGGCGGGCAGCAGACGTGGAGCCGGTGACAGGAAGCAGACGACCAAAGCCCCATAAAAGTTAGCTGCAAGCGCTGACTTTTATGGGGCTTTGGCTTCCAGGATCGTCAGGGCAACGCCATAAACAATGGCCGCCGTATGTAAACATAGAGGAGGGCCACGGGAGCATGCTCCCGCGGCCCTCTTCTATGTTTACATACTGCTGCCATTATGATGTGGCGTTTGGTGTGCGTCTCGCGGGCCGCCAAGCTAGGTCCGTGGGGCCGCTGGCGGCCCGCAGGCCGTACTTTGAGGACTGTTGGGGTATGGGTATGAAATATTCTTAATATACATTTTAATGTGTTTATTTTATGGAGGTTACTAATATGTATGTGAGTCAGTGGGTATTTTAATAACAGAATGAATTTTACCTCACTTCTTTCTTAGGAGCATTTATGTGGGGGGCCATTTATTATTATATTTTTTATTGATTATCATTAAAACCTTCTAAACTTTTTTTTTACATTCCTTTATTACAAACGCTCATTGTTGTGTGTATATGCTTGAGAAGAGAACAGTGGGGTATTAGAACATGATATTTCCCTCCAAGGGATTTTTATTCTTATATCATTGCGATTTGGTGCCCTGTCCCTTTGGCAGATAAGTGGATTGTGGGGCCCTCTCTCTTCTTTTATTTGTTTTAGGCTATGCAGCTTGAGTTTGTCCCTTCCCTTGCCCAAACCTTATTTACAGTATCCTTCCGAGTGCTCCCTTTCTGTAAACAGGCCTGTGAATCTTGTTCTTATCTCATCACATTTGCTGTGCTTTCAAAGAACAAGGTCAAATGTCAGGTTCTGTCTTCAGTTGGAACTTGTTGTTTACTTTTCTTTCTCTGACTTCACAGTGAGAGTATTCATGCAACAATCTTGCTAGATACTGGCGTTAGGAAAAAGTTTTTTCTTTTACATGACAACATTTAAATAACCTTCAGAATTAGGTGTACAAATAAAGCACATTTTTGTTGATTCTGAACTGTGCTGGAAACAAATACCTTTATATGATTAAAACAAATCATTGCATTAGGTAATGCAATTTCCACACATCATCGTCTGTCCACTGTTTAGTTTTATTTGAAAAACTGTATGTCTGTGCAATGTAATGGTCAGTTCAATCACAAATGTGTTGTATGTAATGGCAGTGTGTCATCACACCATGCATACTCCACTCCACTCTGCTCTGCACCACTCCACACCAATGCACCCTACACTGCAACACTCCACTTTACACCACTCCATGGCACTGCACTGTCGGACACTGCACTCTTCTGCACTCTGAACCACTCCACTCTATGCCACTGCACTCTATGCTACTTCACACTACACCTCTCTACTCTACTCTGTACCACTCTCCTCTATGCCAATGCACTTTATGCTTCTCTACACCACTGCGCCTCTGTATGCTATACCACTCCAGTCTAGGTAACACCAATCTAGTCCTCACAACTCCACTCTATGCCACTCTGCAACACTGCACTGTAAGCCACTGCACTCTATGTTAATACACTCTATGCTAATGGACTTTACTTATAACACTCAACTCTATGCCCCTGCACTCTACATCAATACACTGTAGTCACTCTAATCTACTCAATGCCATGGCACTCTACACCACTTTACTCTATGCCATCACACTCTATGCCACTCTGTGCAACTCCACTCTACCCTGCACCTCTCTACTCTATGCCACTTCACTCTAATGTGAAACAATCTACTTTATTCAACTGCACTCTTTGCCACTGCATTCTATGCCATTGCACTCTACCTACACCTCTCCACTTTATGCCTTTGCACTCTACTCTGAAACAATCTATTCTACGCCACTGCACTCTAAGTCACTCGGTCCCATTGCACTCTAAATCACTGCACTATACTTCAATGCACTCTACACCAATGCACGTAAACAACTGCCCTATACCCCACTGCACTCTGACACTCTACTCTGTAACACTGCTCTAGCAGCCAGTATACTGAACACAGCTCTACTCTGTACTACTGCATTCTGCACTGATACACTCTATTCCACTGCACTCTATACCACTCTACTATGCATAACTACACTCTACGTCACTGCACTTTACAGCACTTTACTCTGCTCTGCACTGGACCATGCTACAGGGTTCCACTATGCACCTCTCTACACTACTACATTCTCTAGCACTCTATTGTATGCCACTCTACTCCACTGCACTCTGCCACTCTACTCTGCCACATGCCACTCTATGTCACTGCACTATACACCAATGCACTCTAAAAAACTGCACTGTACATCACTGCCCTTTAGTCTGCACTGCTGTACTCTACGCCACTGCTGTCTATATCACTCTGTGCCACTCTACCCTACTTCACTGACACTCTGCTCTGAAACATTGCACTCTCTGCCACTGTACTCTCTGCCACTGTACTCTACCCCACTGTACTCTGTACTGCTTCATTCTACACCACTGCACTCTGTGCCACTGCACTCTGCCACTGCACTCTACAGCACTATACTCTACTCTGCACTGCACCACACTACATTACTCCACTCTGCATCACTCTACGCCAGTACACTCTATACCACGCGAGTCTACACTGCACTCTATGCCACAGCACCACTCTGCACTGCTGCACTCTGTTGTATGCCACTCTTCTCCACTGCACTCTATGCCACTCTACTCTGCTCCACGCCACTCCATGCCACTGCACTCTATGTCAATGCACTCTAAACTGCACTGTACGCCACTGCCCTCTACTCTGCACCACTGTACTCCATGCTACTGCTCCTATGCCACTCTACTCCACTCTACACCGTTATGCCACTTTTAGCCATGCTGAACAGCAGCCACTCTGGTGTATAACAGGGCTCAAACACATTGGCAAAGCCAATAACTCTTGCGTAGACAAGACCTATTGGCTTTGTCAATGATTATTAGTACTATGAGGTACCAAGGTCCCTGAAAGAACTATGAATGTGTAAGTCCTTATTTTAAACATGCATTACACACATCATAATATAGGCTGCTACAAAATGCAAAAATACATTTTGGTTAAATAAAAAGAAAAGTCCTTCTAAAATACAAATTTGAATAATATACAGTTTATACCTAGTACTAACATTTTTTATAACAGTCTAATAAACCCACACACTCCACAGCTCACCTTGAAGCACACTCACAGTACCTCTCTAAAAGAAAATGTCTTTGTCATCAGAAAGCTTCAAGTGACTCCTTTGATTAAAGTCACTGCAGGTTTCCAAGCCCCTTTACATTTGAAGATTTACCAGTTGCACACATTTGCATTTCTTTAGAGAAGCAGACACCCTGGCAAGAAGACTTTTTCTTATCTGTCTGCCCCACCCTCCCTCAGAGCACAGGGGACTCCCTGCCTTTCAATCCAGCTAGGGAAACTGATCTGCCTAGATAAATTTTGTCCTTTAGGTGAAAGGCTAAAATTACGGACAAATGCTGTCCATTAAGCCTTTCATCACGGACAACAGACGGCAGGGCGAAATTACGGGCAGTCTGTGAAAATTAAAGAGGGGTGGTCACCCTAGAGAAACCCCGATTCACATGTTTCCAGGGCTAAGCATGTGGTGAGTGCTCTATTTCCTCCCAGTGCGTGGGAAGCCCTGGCTATTTCTCCTTGTCTTTTTCACAATTAGCACGGGGTAAGCACTGTGCAATTACCTTGGGACTAGTGTGACCCATCTTTGGTCCAACCTGTCTGCCTGGATCAAGCATGCTGGGGCACCGTGCCGAGGAGAAGAATGGTGTGTATGTCTCTGCTGCTGATGCCTCAAGGGAATCCCCTCTGGGAGGCCCCTTCCTGCTTTTGGGACACCAAAATAATGATGGCAGCGGCGTGTGTCCCTGTGTACCGCTGCGTCAAGGAGGAGACTGGCAGGTGCTTCCCTCATGACCCCACGCACCTGGTACACTGTCCAGGGAGAACAGTAAGGTTCCAAAACAATTCCGGATTCATAGAACTGGGTCATAAGGTTTCCCCACGCCCTCAGACATTTGCCTTTTGGATAGGACCTCGGGGGAGGTCCCTGGTTTCACCGGGAGTGCTTGTCTTATTCCAGGGTGCTTTCTTTGGAAATTACCATAATGCTCGTAATAGGCGGGGATGTGTTCTCGCTTCCCACAAAACTTTCCAAATTTAACTATGTGTACAGGTTTTCTGGAAATCTACTGTATCTGATCTAGTGGGAGCGCAGGTGTCCTAGAGTGGTATAAGGGAGAATTGTGTGTTTTTCTAAGCTTGTGTGCATTGCTTGCATTGATTATATGATTCCTCTCATTTGGCCATATGAGTTCTCACTCACACTTCTTGTATTCATTATGTAATGCCTATTGCTTTGAGGCTTGCCTGATACAGAATGATGAACACTGTTTCAATTTTCGCATACTATGCACAGTAATTCTAATTAATGGCATTTTTGTCTGGTGATAGATACATACAATATAGAACCATATTTTTGTATAATTCTGTGTGTAGTCTCTTTTGTAGTGTATTTATTGTGTAACTGGTGTGAGTGTGATGGGCAAACACTTTGCACATCATCTCTGGAGATAAGCCTGACTACTCTGCACCAAGCTACCAGGGGGTGAGCACATGTTATTTTTGGTGTGTACTTATTTGCTCTGACTAGAGTGGTGGGTTCTGCCTGGCCTAGGTTTGTACACTAGCCAACCAGAAATCCCATTTCTAACAGTGTACACAAACAAAACTACACTGCAATCTCAGTCATTATCCTAATTGTGTGTGATATGGATGATACTGCTCCTATGTGTCAATAGTTAAGAGGAGCGGAGATCCCAAAGGAGACTGCTTCAAAGGAGTCACTATTGTGATAGGCTCCAGATACATTTTGAACATACATCTCAAGCATTAACCTTCCCTTAGTGAGTGTTATGTTTGGACCTCTGGCCCCTTTTGAGCTGGATCTCTGACATGTACCTAAGCATACACCAGGGAGGACACTGTTGCAGCCTGAGGAGATAAGTTTAGGCCATCCCACAAATTCAGTCAGACCACACAACTTTTAGTACAAAAAAGTATGGAAATGTGATATAGAACACAAAGCTGTTGAGGAGGGCAGGGTGATCACAGCAGACGGGGAGTCAATGTGGACTGTGTTGGTAGAAAGTGCCCTGGGCCTAAGTATGTATGGGCTGAGAGTTATGACATAAAAAAGAAAAACTATGTGTCTGAGATGCACGCTGATAGAAGAAATATCCAGACCCAAATTAAGGTCTCATGAATGATGTGGGACCTGCTCCAACTTCCATTAATATTGCAAGGGGAATAAGAAGCCACATTTTCTAAAATGATATTCTGACATTATTGGAGAAAATTACTGGTTATTCAGAATAGTGTAAGAGATGTAAAAATGCACTTCAAGGTGCAAATGATCAAGCATTTGCCCTCATCTACTACAAAAAGGCTTGCTAATACGCCCGGTTGGTCAGTACAGTGAGAGCCCATTAGGTGTTTGGCTCCCGGATAAGAACCTGTGCAGGTATGCCTCTTCTTTGAAAAGGTCTGCTGCAGAAGCAGAGTGTGACTAAGAAGGAATGATGCTCTGGGCTTTTTCCCTGTTAGGCACAGGCGAGCAGGGGCAGCCCCTTCATTATGGCACTGGCCCCTGTATCTCCTGCCCTCCTATTAACTTAAACATGTATCTATTTTAAGTTCATGTTTCTTTTGTTTACGCTGCTCTGCTTTTTGTCAGGCACACAGGTCTTTCTCTCACTGTAAGGGAGGGGCTCACTACAGCTGAGAAGCGAGGCAGGCAAGACTTGAAGTGGACAGGTCGTATTGGATGGGTGACTTTCTCTGTCCAGCCCGACGTGCACACTTGAGGCCTCTCCTTGCTTGCATGACACTGGTGAGCCCAGAGGTCATCAGCCACAGCCCCTCAGTCTCCTTATGAGCAGTGGGTTTGCCTGCCCTAGCCAATCGTGATACTGCATTCATGCTGTTTATTGACAAAAACAGCAAGGGTGCAGCGTCTGGATTGGCTCAGGACAGGAGCGCAAGAAGGAGAAGCAAGATCAGAGAGATTGCCTCTCTAGTCCCCGTGTACATGAGGCAGAGCAAGGAGCGAGGTTCACAGTACATGGTCAATCATTGTATGGCTTCAGTTTGAAGTCATGCAGTGACTGGTCATTTTCTATCTGTCCTTGCTCTCTTCCGATTGTGCCTAGCACTAGTAAAGGCACTGTGCACAAGGGAGTGGAAGAAGAGCAAATACAAGAGAACAATGTGTACGTGCTGGCCAGGAGCGAAGGTCTTCGTTCCGGCTCTGCTTCCTTGAATTATGGTGTCAGATGTCACACATTTTCAAGGTATTGTTCCTGGGCAAAGACTACATTAAAAACAAGCATTTACAATACAATGGGTCTCGCGTTTACTCAAGTTAAAGCTATTAGCATTGTAAACTCCTAACCAGTCTTTTCTTGCCACATAAACTGAAAAGTAAAACAGTTTCACATAAGTGAGCCGCTGGCTGCCGTGAGTGCAAAGCAAACACACAAAAGGAAACAGAAGTTCGCTCGCAGTGAAACGTATTGGCAAAAGTGAAATTATCCATGTAACTGGCAAAAGAGCAAATATCCATGTAACAGGGTCGATGTCATGCAAAGCGCTCTACTACTGCCCAGAGAGATCGCGCTGCCTATGAAATAAAAAGAAACAATTGTGCAGAAACCATACAGAAGACATGGAGCCTCGTATGTTTTCAATAGTTGACAGGTGCGCTTGAGGCTGTCTAAACATCGAAAAGGCATGAGGTACGCAGGCCTTTCACTAATTAAATCAAGCTAATTTTAAAAGGGAAGCCCACGAACCAACCAAACTGATGGGCTTGACCTGGGCATGGTTACAAGCCCATAGAGAGATTATACCAGGGGAGGAGCGCTTTGCGCTCTGCCTTTAAAAATAAAATAAAACCAGCCTGCTGAGACTCTGAATTGGCCGGTTTTATCTTCTTAAAGCTCACACATTATCTAATGAGTTCAATTCTTTTTTTTTCATAATATTTAAATTGATATTGATTGGTAACCAGTAAGAGGGGAGGCCTTAATTCTGAATGCCAAATGGTTTCAAAATGCACACAGTTTTCGGCAGTAGGCCTTGTCACCTATTAAAGAAACTACAGAAAATCACTATAATAAAGATTTTAGTCCTGATGTTTTGTCATTTCGTTTATTAAACATTAGCGAAATTAGAGGCGCCACTTCCTTAAGGAATCCTTGCAGTGTTGTTGGTATACCTTCAACTTTCCCTGGTATTTTGTATTTCGCAGTCTTGTACGTTAACTTATTAATGGCCACACTTATTTCCCAAATTGAACTATGACAGCTGCTCACCATGCACATTTAAAACACCAATGATAAGTAAATACTAGCCGCTTAATTAGAATATCAACTTTTGCCGCCACCACTTTGTAATGATACCAGCCTCCACTGAATGCGAGTTAACGAGCTGATACTACCAGAGTCTCCTGCTGATCAGAAACACGTATTCTTTTATACAACGTATAAGAACGGATTAGAAATGATTAAAAAAAGTGGGAATTGTGATTCCATTAGTTCCCGTGGAATTCGACAACAATGGATCTGTAAACCCGGCCCTTATAAGCATTGCACTCCCCATTGGCTAAGAACTTACCAGCAGGTTTTCTGTCCTAGCCTCTGTACATCGGCAGCTTTTTAAGTTTTGTTTCTAGTATCACTGAATTGAATGAGAGAAGTAAAAGTGTAGTCAGCACTGTTTTTTAACTACAGACCTTTACGTCTTAGCATCAGCTAAGTGAATATGTAAAGGTGGGCACAGAGAGAATTCTTTAACTCCATAACTCTTGAGTCTTGTTTCTGGAACTACTGAATTAAATGGGACAGCTAAAAGTGTGCCCTAAACAGCTTTTTTTTAACTCTATAACTCGAAGTATCATTTAAGCTACCATTAAATTGAACTGAACAAGTAAAGTGTGCACAGTGGAAGTGTTGTCTTGCTTGAACGGTAAGACTCGTTTTTGCCACTTTTAAACTTGAGTGGTAGTAGAAAGGTAAAGTATGCACATTTATACTTCCTTCCATGTACCTTAATGGAGTGCCTTAGTTTACACTGTCTTGTGACCTTGTTGAGTTTTAGTGGCTTGAGGAATAATGAGCACCCATTTTTTGGATTTTCGGGTTAATTTTTGTATTTGCTGCTCACAATGTAATCACTGCTTCTTCCTGTTTTCTTTCCAATCCCTATTCTTTGTTGTCTACAAGACTTGCTTCTTCATCCATCTCCTTTCCCATTTCCCATTCTTCTTTAAATATTATAGGTTGTTTTCCCAGACCTGCTCACTCACCACACCCACAACTCCCATCTTATCAGATTCCACGTACCACCACACCCTGCTGCTCCTGTCTGCCCTCTCTACCTCTTATTAGTTTCACTGGGGGTCTTAAAATGGTCCTGTCAATCAACCAAGAGTGCTTGTTCATAGACCTATGTTGACCTTGAAGCAATGTGAAAGAGTTGGGGCACATGATCCTCATACTGGGGTCCTAGCTGATACAAAGGAAACAGGGTAAGTCTCCTTTCACCACGTTGTCTCTTTTTACCCTTGAATAGCCGTTTACTACTAATAATGAAAATGGAAGATGTCTGAAAATTAATTTTAAAGAAATATGAGAATGCCTCCTCATGTAAAACTAAACAAAACAAGGATCTCTAGCAACTAGGAATCATTGTTGGGCTCTCCTGGAGGGCTGCAGACACTGAAGAAAGAAAGGTGACACTGGCAGGCTGTTTCGTTCTTGTGCTGTCTGGACAGTACCCTACCAAATGATTTGTTTGTCATCCTCACATGTGCAAGGTGTCGCTGTGGTATGGGCAATGACCCACTAGAACTCAATGGATTGGTGCTCATCTGCCTTTGGGAGCCTTCAGGAGCATGACAAGGGTCTGGGGTATGAACCCCGGCTCAGGGCCAGACTTGTACAGAAAAGAGACCCAGGCACTACATTAAAAGTGGCCTTCTTCTATAAATCAGGTAGCTAAAAAGTGGCCCATCTTTGCAAATCAGGACAGTTTTAGACTTATAAAGACAAGTTGTACATGTGTGTTGCAAGGCTTGGAGACTGTAGGCATTTTTACTTGCTGCAGGCAGCTTTTGGTGACATCAGAGAAATTGACAGTAAAAAAAGGGCACCAGACCATAAAACACGCCCACAAACAACAAAAAACAGCCCATACACTAATGCGTGAAACCAGCCCTTCGGATACTGCCAGGTTGCCTGACAGGGCAGTCCAACCTGCCCCTGCTGCTCACAATGTTTGGTCTCTTTAAGTCTAGGGCTTTTAAAGACCGTATAGTTCATGCTCAGATTATCAAACTTGGTTTGTCTTTCATTTCTTTCAACAGTTGGCAGTATCCTTCCCTTTAGGAAAGGTTCTTGCTGCTCATGTCACCAGATTAAAAGTTTGGTTATTTAGCATGATTTTACACATCTGAAAACATCTGTGGCTTTGGCATACTGCCATATGGATAACTAGAACTTCACTTATTACCCCGAATTTTGTGTACACGTGCACAGTGCCCACTTCCTCTCTGATTAGTGCGGTGCTGTGTAACTGCCTATATTAGTTCTAACTGCAATCATATTTTGAGTGCCAATACTCAGATTGCTTCCTCCATTACACTGCTAGATGCTGCACCTCAAAAATACATGTGGGTAGACAGCATCCACACACTATTTTCAAAGGGTGGACGCTGTCTCCCTGCAAAGAAGTTGACCCCCGCTAAAATATGCTGAATTCATCCTGGAGTGGGTTTCTGACACTGGGACACTTTCAGCAGTCCTGCACATTGTCTGCTTTCATCACAAACAGCAACGTGTAGCAGGGTGGAGGGATTTCTAATTTTAAATTCCTGCTCGTCCATGACAAATGCCGAAGGTAGAGAGCCATCAGGCCTCCTTTTGCTCTAGTGCCCTTGCTGGGAGCTAGCTGGAGTCTCACACCTAAATGCAACAGAGGGGAACCAAAGGCACACAGCTTTTCATTACTTTGCAATTTCTTAAGAGAAGCAGGCTTTTGGCTTTGTCCAGTCCCTATACTTAAGAGGTATGCAATGTAAGAATGTCAAATGTGTTGGCCTATCCCAGTATTTACACAAATAACAACCTAAATACTTCCATTTTATTTTATTTATTTTATACCGCTACCTATCCCAATGCAGGGTGTCAGAGTAATTTGCGTTATACGTAAACATTATCCATTGACAATAAATCATATGTGCTTAAATCAATGTACAAGATGTGTTACGTAAGACAATGCGGGTTACAAGGTGGTCAGTGGTAGCTTCTAGGAGGGAAGAGGAGGGGGCGGCACAGCACATGGCGGTTGGTTGATAGTATGAGAGGTTAGTTCAGGAAACCCCAGTTTGGACGAATGGTCCAGACACAGAAGTAAGTCCCATAACCTAGTTACTATGGTGTGATATAGACATTTCCCCTTACTGCTAAATTATTTGTGGCAGAGTTTTTTTTTTTTTAAACTGTAGAAGTTAAAGCCCAGATTTTGTATCAGGGGCGTGCAACTATTTTGTCACAACTCCAATGCAAAATCTCACTTGTGAAATCTCGTAATGCGTTCAAATGTACTTGTGAAAGAACTACTAAATATATGACTAAGTTGTTAAGATATGATGTCACTTCCTGAGAGTCCACTTCCTTTGAAGTCACTTGCGATGTCATGTGCATATTACCGAACTTTGTCAGTCGCTCCACTTATTTTTGTCAGGACTTGTGGTCTGCCCTCTGGTAACTCACGCACCAAAGCAAAATAAAAGCTTCCCACACAGGATCACAACAAATACAACACTCAATCACGCACTCCACGTGGTGTAGCTTTGATGTCGCTCTGAAAAAAAGGTGCCGGTGTCTTTTGGGTATGAAGGACGACGTAAATGTTACACATCTGCAAGATAAGACAATACAATAGGGCATAAAAATAAAATTGAGAGCACTGAAACTCGGCAATCCGGTCAAAAAGTGTCTTCCGATACATACAGTATTCACCGGTGCATTAGATGTAATGTAAAGATACAGAAATTAGCCCTTGCGAAGAAAGTTTGGATAAATAAAAATTGTGACGAGAGAGCTAGGAAAGCAGAGATGAAAAATGTTAACTTGAATAGTGCGCACTGCGCCAGATTCTGTGTGACTGAGGGGTCGGGGAGGTCGAAGTGCCTGTAAACTGGTCGCGTGACCTTCCCGCATATGCTGTGGCAAAGGCAGGACAAGACACCAAAAGAACTTGACCTTCGCGAGCGTGCTGCTGCGTAGCATGACATTTATTGAGTGCCCAACTTTTTGTTGTCCTTTTTCTTATTTTGAGCATCTCTTTCCCAACACCTGGGGGTACAGAGAGCGCACCTGCCCTTGATGTTTTGTGTTTTCTTTAAATTAATTGCTGTCTTGGACTTGACTATTCCACTCTGCAGCCATAGGCAGTCCAGCCCGGCTGCCTTGCCTTTCCTCCACCGCCCCTCCCCACCTCAACCTCACGCCCCAAATAAGAAAACAAGCTGAAGGTCCGTTGACGTTGGTTGCTGCTCGCGATATGTTCTCCTGGCTGGTTCATTATTCATGGGCAAGCAGTTGTTGTAAAATGAGCAATGCAACACAAAACCATGCATCACTGCTCGGGCAAAACAAATGGGCTGTCGGCTAGTTATTTACCTGTTCACATTTTCACAAATGAAGGCAATGTATCGTGATGGAGGGGGTTGGGTAGGAAGCAGGGAGAGAGCGACGTGACGTTTCCGCCAGTGTGCCACGATCACCGTCCCTGCTTGTTATAGGTTATTAAGGGGCGTGATGCTATCCCATCTGCCAAAGGAGATGCCATCTACACCAGTGAGAGGCTATATTATCAGTGTACGAACCTCGGAAATTACCCGATGTTGGCAATGTCATACAAACGTTTGTGCCACGCTTGACAAACATTCTAGTGTGCCGATTGATACCTGTTACTTAGTTTAGATTTTGCAGGGAAGCCTCACGTGTGGAGAACGCGTTTATTGCATTTCACACCTTAATTCTTCTCTTCTTGCTTAGCTGCCTTCCACCAGAGGCCGTGATTTATATGGTTTTATTCTCCGCCTCCTGAGTACCGGCCCTTTTTCTGTGCCAGGGAGAGTACCGGTACTCACGATTTGTAGGCTAAGTGGTGCTACTGTTGCTAAGGATGAGGCTGTCAGAGTGGAGCCTGACTGAATGCCGCTCTGATAGCCATAGAGCCAGCATAGCCCTGTGCCGAGTCACTGCTGAATTATTCAGCAGCAGCTCGTTTGCTTTAAGCTAGGGTGTCCACGTGCTGGAAATCTCAGTATCACGCTGGGGTACGAAGATCCGGGTCCAACCAAGCCCTGCACTGTAAATCATGTGTGAAGTTGTGAAGGCAGTGGCAGTCCAGGCAGTCAACTCAGAGTTTTTCAGTCCTGCTGTGAGCCTTTTGTGTGAGTGAATGTCTGCTTTTGTGTGAGAGTGGAAAAGCAACAGTGGAGTAACAAAGCTTGACCCATCCCCCCCGCTGCAAATTACATAGATGGGCCCCCCATGTTTCGGAATCAGCCTAGAGATGTTAGGCTAGGTTGCTCGCCACACGAGCACAGGGCGGGAGGGGGCCCCCTGGAGTTCAACCGCCCCCTGCACGGTGGGGGATCTTGTAAAGCCACCGGAAAGTGATAGAGAGAGACATTCTCTGGAGATATTTTAAAGAAAATTTGAGAAGTGCTTTGCGAATGCACGTGCACTTGTTCTATGCAACTGGCTCCTCACACGTTTGAGAGGGTCATAGGTGTAGACTGGCTATTATGTTTCCTTATATGCTTTGTGCCGCATGTGCACAGAGAATGTGCGTGTACTGGAAAATTGAGAATATTAAGAAGAGTAATGCAAGGGCAAATGAATACATGACTGATGGCAGAAGCGTCTTTATATAATATCATCCTGCCTCGAGTCCCTGCCCTTACCCCACCTTAGATCAAATTGTTGAGTACCTGAACTTATTTGTGCCCGTTTAAAGCACTGACCATTGGTGAACGTTTTCTGGTACTGTACACATCACAATTCCCCACACAGTGACGTACAGAATAGACGAGACAAATCACTTTGATGTAAGTGTGTCCATGCTATATGCAGCAGCAAGATGTACAAAGCGTTAGTCTAAAAGGTGCCTCTTGTGGAAGTTGATTTGGAGTGAGTTCAGTTTGGGCATCTCTAGACAAATACTCACCATCCAGCTGAGATGTTTGAAATGCTCAACCTTTTGAAACCTCACCACTTGGTTATAAATTCATGTTCCAGCAAATGTAATGTAGCCGCTCACTCTTTTGAAATGCTGAATGAATTCTATATCTTTGTCTTGACAACTGACATCTCCTACTGGCCTGTAAAACAGTGGCAGCTGGTTGAGTGAAACAGCCTCATAGACCCTAATGTTGCCGTGGTCTTGTCAAAAACAAAAAGCTTTCTTCTTCCGCTCCTGCATAAGTAATTCAAAAACTAAACACAATAACCAATAAATACTAAAAAGGCCACTAACATTAAGTTCTTGAGAAGCATGATTCTCCTCAGGGCTAGTAAGTGCTATTTAAATGCAATTGCAATACAATACAATGTGGGTTTATGCCCCTAAAAAGTAATCATAAGCATTACACAACTATTCTGGGGATCAATAAGTCAATTGCAGACCTTCAAACATATGTGAGTCTATCACCTAGTGATAGATCTCAATGTGGGCAATATAAAATATCGGAGTACATCAGTGAGTTAGAAAACTCAATGGCGGGAATCCCAAAATATAATAGCCCATCCATGAGTCACAAAACTCAACGATGGGCCTTAAAAATAAGTGAGTTCATCAATAGGTCATAAAATTCAATGGCTGGCCTTAAAAAAGGATGGCAGTTTGAAAGGGGTAATTTTCTCATGCAAATATTCAGGGGTGCCATTTCGGTTAGGCTTCTTTATGATGTAGCTGGTCATGATGGTAATGAAGGCATGAAGGGGGCGCAATTGTAATTCTTTTAAAATTGGGCTTGTGTGGTTAATCGTCTTCAGACCCTTGATGAGCTACAATACAGAATGCTTCTCAGTAGAGCTGGTGTGGTTCAATGGAGATTATGAACCGGGGATTGCTTTCTTTCTGATGGCAACTGAAGTCAGTTTCTGGTTAGAAAGCTTTCACTTTCTATGGGTTCAAGAGTCAGAATTAGCGGTTTTGCTTTTCATGGTAATGTCTTCTTTGAATAAGAAGTCAGCTCTGAGGGTAAAACCCAGAGCTTTCCTGTAGGGGTGAGTTAAGGGTTAAAGTCTTCCCTTTCATTTCAGATGGCTGTGACTGTATTTGTGGTTTTTATTAATGTTGACAACCAGAATAAATTCTTTCTTGAATGAGCTGAGTTTTATGTAGGTACTTTACGTGCATTTTTAAGGCACTTTTTAAGTCACTAAATGGCGTGAGCAGTGTAGAGATTCTCATATAGACTTGTCTGTCATCAGCATACTGATGGATCATAATGTTGTTGGAGCACAGCACTGCTCCATGACACTCCATGTATAGGTTGACATAATATGGACTAAAACAAAGCCCAGGGGTATTGTGCAGAAGACAGGGCTTTTCTGGGATCCTGACCCTCTTATCATGACTAAGTGGTAGTCTAAGGTAAGGTGGAGGGAAACACTTAAGACCATTGCAGAGTGTCCAAAACATGTTTCAGGTGTGCTGATGAGATCTTTTTGGTTGCTAATGTTGAAGGGTTTGGGAAGGTTGAGTAGGATCAGGAGATATGCGTTACACTTGGTTATCAAAAGGGCATTGTCGTTCCTATGATGGCAGCTTGATTTGTTTTTTTTCATTTAATATAATTGGCAAGTCATTGTGTTTGGTTATTGTATTGTATTGTTAAAATCAATAAAATATATTTAAAAAAAAGAGGTCCTTGTAAACTATATAAAGGGTGCTGGAATCTATGCTGCAACAAGGTCTGCCACCTGACTGATAGACCTGAATAAGGTTTTTGCTGATCAGATTTTGAAGCTGAACAGAGATTGGTTTCTTGATGATCTTTTTGACATTCTGAGGTGCCGGGGACAACAACTGGCTACATCAGCAGGTAGGTTTTTCTATTTTTGTTCATTATCTATTTGTAAAGAGGCTTATATAGTGCTGACACTTCACTTTGGTCACTTGGGGGTCTTTGTTAGTAGGGGAAGATCTCGCCTGCCCTTTTCAGGTTGAGATTACCAAACAGCACAGCTGTCTTTTTGCAAAATATCTATTGCAACTTATCAAGAACTGTTAGGCAGTTATAGCCCACCTACTGCTTACCACAGTCTAATTTGCTTGCTTTTTATTCAATTGATTTCCTTGTCCCTGCTTCTACGTCTTATTTTTGTCCCTGCCCTGGAGCATAGTCTCTTTAAAATCTCTCTGATTGGCTGTCTTCTATCCTTCCACTGCTCAAGTATTCCATTAGAGTGCATGTGTTTTCCAGCTGTGTCCTAGTGTGCTACTCTTCTCTCCCCTCCCACTCAATGTGTGTTTTCCTTTGTGTATTTATCTGTCGTGCATGTTCTTCAATCCCTGCCCTCCGAGTTGGTCCCTTTTTTGAGTGCTTCATTTCTACTCCCACATCTCCTATAATTTTATTTACTTTCCCCCTCTCCTCTCTCCTCTCTGACGTGCTCTTCTATGGCACCCAGAACGCCTTGCAAAGCAATTTCCTTTTTTCCAATTTTTTAGTGGGTGGCCCAGCAGCCTCTTTTTCATCCCAGGTAGCTCTGCAGGGCATTAAGCACGTTTGCCATTAAATACATTTTATATTTACTGATCTATTTGCAGTCCACCATCTTGGATTGGTAAGTAAAAAAAAACTAAGAAAATACCAACAGCATCATGATGTTGGTTCAGACCTGCATGGTGATGTAGGCCCACATACAGACAGCATCAAGTATGCAGGTGCCTATGTAATGTCCAAGGCTCTTTCATTGTGTCTTTAAGCATTTTGCCTTTTTTCTTGATTTTTTTCCTTTTTTCCTGATTCTTCCCAGAATTGGCAGAGTCAATAGGTCAAGAATGCAAGACCTATTGACTTTGCCAATGCATGTTTTAGTCTGGGAAGATACCTTCAGTGACGTAGGAACTGACAATGTTGAGGAGGGTATTCAGAGCATTTTCATGGAGAAATTTCTTGATTGATGAAGGTCAGATGTTCACTTTGTATGTGGTGACTTTAAGGGAGTTGACAATGTGCTTGCAGTCAGTATTTAAAGTCAGAAGGTGGTCTATTTGGGGTGGTTCAAGTAGTAGCATGTTGGCTATCAGTTGAATGCTGTTGATGTAGATTATGGCTTTCTTTATATTCTTGATGAAGAAGCGGGTGATAGTTTTGCTCTTGTCAAGACTGGAGGATCTAGCAGGAAATTGACACAGAGTTTGACTGCGGTGAAGATTGCTTTGCTTTTATTGGATGCTCTGTTGATGACGCCGTTGTGGAGACAGTTTTGGATAAACTGGTATATATCAAGTTTTTAATATTGTGATAATTGAATATTGTGTCAAAAATATTGTTAGTACAATCATGTTCACGTCATAGCATATCGTTGCGAAGAATAGAATTTTTTGTTACATAATAGTGGTTTAAATAATATAGTTTTATTTAATATTATTTACTTAAATATCACTGGAAAAATATCCTTTTTAGTTTGATTTAATATATTAGTTAAAATATAAATTTTAGGTGTTAGTATTGGTAGTATGACTATCATCTTTTTGTACTATAGTTTGTAATTTTAAATATTGAATTTTTTAATTAAGTAATTTATACTATTGTAGCACTTTCCCAACTGTTGTGTAGATTGGTTTGAGAATTTAGGGCCAGATGTATCAAAGGTTTTTTCCCATTCTGTGTCAATGGGAAAATGTGTTCGTACATATGGCCCTTAGTCCCTCAGGAGTCCAACACTTTGCTTATTGTTGTGACTAAAATAGGAATAGTGAGTATAACCCCTCTGGAGTCCTGCTCTTTCCCTACTGTTACTGAGACTGGAGTGGGTATAGTAAATCAAAGCTCTCCAGAATTCAACACTTTCCTTCCTGTTGCATAGGCTGGAGAGGGAGTAGTAAATATAACCTCTCCTGAGACCAACGCTTTCCCTACTATTGCATAGACTGGAATGTTAATAGCAAATCTAACCCCTCCTCAGTCCAAACTTTTCCTTACTGTTGCTTAGACTGGAATGGGAATAGTAAACCTAACCCCTCCGGAGTCCAACATTTATAGGATGGACTGGTGAGAGTAAAATAATTCTTTGTAAGGTAAATACTTTATGCAATGTTTGTTATCCAGGATTTGTAGTTCATTTTTATTGCGATTTAAATTGTGTATTTATATTTTTAAAATTATTTCTATTTTGTAGGGATTATATTATTTGTATAAAACTGTTTTTTAAACTTAGGCCCATATTTATACTTTTTGGCGCAAACCTGCACTAGCGCAGATTTGCGTTAAAAAGTTTAATGAGGGCTACCGCTATTCCAAAGTGCCAGCTAGGCGCCTTATTTATGGAATGACGGTAGCCGGCGCTGCGGCCTGGTTAGCGTCAAAATAAATGATGGTAGCTGGGCAGCGAAGGTGAAGGGAAGACTGGGGGTTTTGTGCCAAAGAATGGTGCAAGTCAGGTTAGAGACAAAAATATTTGCTCTAACCTGACTAGCGTCATTTTTTGACACACAACCCCCATGGAAATGACTCCTGTCTTAGCAAAGACAGGAGTCATGTCCCCCTGCCCAATGGCCATGCCCAGGGGACTTCTATACAGGATACAGTATACAATCTACAGTGGTCTAATGCCACATTAACTGGGCAGATTTACCAAGACATTGCACCAGAACAAAGTCAGGCACAGAGAGGTAAAGCAGTGCAAAATCTTTGAAGAGTATTTTCTTTCTATTGTAAAAATTATTTTGCACTGTAAAAGTGCCTTTTACTAGCGAGGATTAGCAATTTGCGCTTTTTTTTTGCTTGAAGGCGCATTAGACAGGTGTGAAATAGCCAGATCACTGGAAACATCAATAGTTTTTGATGCATGTCCTTTTGACTAAGTTAGTCAGACAGGGCTTTGCATAAAAAATAAGCTTTCTTGATGAGGATACAAAGTTGAAGAAATGGTTTTATTTCTCCAAGCATTTCACAATTTGCATGTGCACTGTAGATCCTATCCAATGCATGGAATGTAGATGAATTTGCCATCTATCTAGACGTGGGGTTTTGTACTGGAAGGGTTTGTTTCCTACCAAAATCCAATGCTAAACAACATGCTGTCATCCCCTGCACTCTAATGGGGTTGCTATGCGTGATGCACAGCCTGACATCATGTCTACATAGAATCTGTACTGGAAACATACGCTTCCAGTTCATATTCCTATGTCTAAATAAACTCAAAAGGATCACACACATTGTAAGTGTGCTGTGCACTGCAGCACATGTGCAATGAATTGTTTTTTTTAAAATAAACACATTTCCCCATGTTTGAACCTCTTTCAAGTAGGTGTTAGTTTTTGAACCATAGCCTAGTCTAGCTATTCTAGTAGTATAGGGTTTGTGTCAGAGCTGATCAGCCAAATTTGTGCCCCTCAGACAGAAAGTGATGTAAAGCAGTTCAAACATTTCTTGTGCTGGGAAAAGGGTACCTTTATAGCTCAAAATACATTTTGCACTGTATAGTGAATACCATGCACCAGTTTGTGCCACGTTATGCTGCTCTGCATCGGGGCAAAGCAATAGCAAATTTGGGCACTAGTGTGTAAGCCAGTTGGGTGGCCCAGTGAGTTAATGCATCCTGATCCACTACAGAGATCTAGTTATAATCTGCAGGTCACAGATGAGCCTCAGTACAAGGCAGATCAGCCCTCACACTATCAAAGTAAATAAACAGAGATCCAATGAAATAGCTTGAGTTGAGCTGCTGCTCTAATCTGCACCTAGACATGAAAGCATGAGGGAAGGCAGCAGTCCCAACCCTCCTGGGACCTGGAGGCTGAAGGTAAGTGTGTGTGTGTGTATGTGTGTGATGTTTTAAATTGAATGTTTGGTGTGCACGTGCATGTTATGTTATGAGTGTCGTTAGTGGGTGTGCGTGCATGTGTGTGTGTTTAAAAGGATGAGTGTGTGCGATCTTTTAAAATGAATGTTTGGTGCATGCGTGCATGTTTGAATGGTATGAGTGTTGTTAATGGATGTGCGTGCGTGCGTGTCTGTGTGTGAAAGATTGAGTGTGTGTGTGTGTGTGTGTATGTGTGTATCCCGCCTGCCCCCCTCCCTCCTAAAGCTGCCGGCCGCCACTGAACACGACTGCTGGAAATGAAAATCTAAGGCCCTGATTAGATTCGCTCCTAAAACAGCAGGGCGTGCATCAGGGCCCCACCCTGGAATGTTTTTAGCCCTGCTGAGCAGCCTTGACATGCTGTATAATTCCTCGCCTCTTTGCATTATAAACATTTTGACCTTTTTGATCCAGAAACGCTTGTGCAGCTGTGTCTCAAACGGCACTAAAGAACAATTGTTTAGCTGGTGACAGACTGGGGAATATGCATGCCACGTATACAGTTACCATAAATCAAGCAATGCATGGAGAATTTATGAGGCATTTTGAATATTACAAAAGCTTCTTCTTCTATATCAATGTCAATATGGGCTAACATCAGCTACCCCAACATATCAGCTGGTACTATTGGCACTGCCTTGACTCCCCTTCTCTTCAATGGTATGGTAGGGTAAGGGTATTTATGTAGGGCTTAGTACCCCTGACGATGGTCACAAAGGCAGCAAGCGGACTAAATAAGCATTTGCAAAGCAACTGGTCTCGCGTTTGCTCGAGTTAGAGCTTATAGCATTGTAAATTCCTAACTGGACTTTTCTTTCTGCATTAATGTGAACAGAAAGAGAATTTCACCTTTCGGGCCAAGGACAGTGTTTCTATGTTAACAGAATGAAAAATCTTGCAAGCATTTTTGCCTCGCATTTCAACAAAACTCAATAAAGCTCTAATGAAGTTAGCAGAGCAGCGTGAGAAGATTTATGGCCCCAATGAAGAAGATAAGTAGTGCCGTGTGTGTGTGTGATGTCATGAATGGCAGGGAGGGGCCCTGAAGAGAGAGAGACTCTCTGCGAAGCCAATGCGTGGGCATATGGTGTTTGTTTAATAAAATATGCTTATTTTGGAGCCTTCTTTGTTTATTAAAATAAGCTTACTATAGGAGCTGGGTAAACGAGGACAGCATTGGAATAGCACTGGAATAAAGCCAAAACAAATGGCAGCGACATGGGAGGAGGTGAGAGGAACAGAATTCTGCAATGAAGCACAGGCAGCTACCAGCCTCAAACACGCACAATGAAGGGGGACCACATAGAAATTTAAAAATTAGTCTGTCATATCAACAGATAAAGAAACCAAAGTGGAACAATACAGTAGTTGGTCACTGATCTGAAACAGAAAAAGAAGGAAGAAAAAGGCAGAACAGACCACTAACAGGTAAGACACTGCAACCAACAAATCACTTTAACCCACAGTATAAGTATTCGACAGTATACACCAGGTTGAACGCTTACGCTCACCTAAAAATTAACCATGGCTCTAAAATACTATTTAATTTCTTCAGTTCATACCATGGCCCTAACTCCTCAACAGCAAATAGGGAACTGTAGATGGTGAAGGGTGAAATAATGGAGCCTGAGAGGATATCGGCTATAAAAAGATTTGTTGTCACTTCTGCTACCCCTGGTATTTTGGTGAACTGACATCCATGTTCTAGCAAATTCATTCATGTATTCATTCAGTCATTCATACAGTGTTTCTATAGAAGGGCATTAGGATGCTACACAAATGAGTAAAAAAAACATGAGAAAGGAGACAAAGGCTAAACAAAGAGAAAAACGTAAAACTTGGCAAAAGAGTAGTAATTAGTTCAAATGATGGTCAGTGTCTTTAGAGCAAGATTAATCTAATTTCACTTTTAAAAGTTGCAGGACAGGCAGTTGAGCATAGAGAAGGTGGAAGTGAATTCGATTTTTGATGGCGATGTCAGAGAAGGATTGTTTCTTACACCAATTGAACGTATGAGGAACTAGAAGGAATTCAGCATTTCTTGAACTCCATTGACTGCAGCAATTTTTAATTTGTCAGGCAAATATGAAGGGATTGGAATGTGTAGCCGTTTATTGGTTATGTAGGCAAATATGACTTGTGCCGTAGACACAATGGGAAGCAATTTTAGTGTCATGAGAATAGGCATGATATGGGCAAATTTCTTGCACCTGGAAACAAACCAAGTAGTTGTGTACAGTGCTGCTGTAAAATCTGCAAGATGAAATTTAGATAGACCAGTGAGTAGTGTTCTGCCATAAGCCAGGTGGGAAAGAAAATGCATCTAAACTAATGTCTTTAGGTCATGTTTTGGAGGAAGTGTGAAATTAATGGTTGCAGTGAATAGGTGTGGTTGTAATGACAGTGGCACCCGGTGAGCTTAGGTGCCTCAAGGTCATGTACACTTTGTGAAGGAGAGAGAAATGGAATACATAGAAAAGGTGAGAGGATGTTTTTTCTCTGATTAGAATGGTTTGTTCCAGTTGATGTCTGGAGTGCCTTGTTTGGGTCATTTAATTTTCTTGTAAATCCTTTTAAAGTGGTACTACATGTACCCAGAGCCCATAAATGTAATGCTACTAGTGAGCCTGCAGCACTTATTGTCCCACCCACTGAAGTAGCCCTTTAAAACATTTCTTACCCTGTGTGCAATTTTTAACTTATTTCAAACTGACAAAATAAACATTTTGCCAGGCCTAAACCATCTTTTTTAATACATATAAGTCATCCATATAGTCGGCTCTAAACCGGTCAAAGGGAAGGTTTCACTGTTTAAAACGTTGGGCATGTACGTTTGAGTTTTACATGTCCTGGTAGTAAAAAACTCTTACATTTGTTTTTCACTACTGCAACGCCTACCTTTCCCATAGGATAACATTGAGTTACCTCATTACATTTAATAAGTGATAACTTTTGATTGGGAGCAGGTAGAAATGTCAAGTTAGGTCTCATATTAATTGTAATGTAAAACCCTCTTTAATGGTAAAGTCAGATTTTAAGTGACAACTCTGTGGAGAAGTGTGGCTCAATGGTTAGAGCAGCAGACCCTGATGCAGAAATCTGGCCTGGGACCAAGGTTCAATTCCTGCCTCGGCGGGTCTCGGGTTCAATTTTCTCGGACCTGATAATTCTTGCATCGGTGCCTAATCTAATTCATGGGTCCCACTCTGTATCTCTGGGCAATAGCTTGCTTAATCTCCACAACAGCCCCAACAGCGCTGGGATGCCTGGCTTCACCTTGGAGGTTGTCCAGAAGTGGGCACCTCACAGGGAAAAGCCAGGAGGGGTTCCACAGCAATATGCACACAGCGCCTTGAGACCCTAACGGGTGAGTAGTGTGCTATACAAGTACAAAGTTTACAGTTTTTACTCTAAAAACGCCACATTTAGAAAGTAGGCATTTTCTTGTCCTAACCATTTGGTGCCGGCAGCCTGTATCGTGGGTCAGGTGACTAGGTGTATTTGAAAGTTGGTTTTTGTGTATTCTTCCCAGACAGTTTCACTAAGGGGGAACTGGATGTTGGCAAGATGAACATCATGACTTGATGGGAGGGGCGAGCTGTCATCTACCACACTTGCACTTGAAAGAAGCTGCATCAGCACTCACACAGAGAAATTCACACTAGCCTTTTGTAACTCTAGACATCCTAGGGAAAGGGGAGAGGCAGGAAGGAAATTCCAGAACCAACATTTGGGGGAAGGTCTTGAAGTTTCTCCCACTTCAACTGTAGCACCTCGTATACATTTTGGACCAACTCTTCAGTACATTCCTGGACATGTAGATACTACAGAAGAATGGCTGCCCTGCATCTAGAGAATGGCCCTGCTGCCTGAGGCCTGAAACCTGCTCTGATGTCTGAGAAAGACAACTGGACCTCTTCCCTTCACCCCACGCCACCTGAAGTGACTTCAAGAGTCAGCTTACTGACCTCTTGTTCTGCGCTACAGGAACATAACAAGCTCCAGAGGCCTATCTACAACTGCCCAGCAGACCTAGTGCAATTGGACCGGCCTGGACCTGCAACTGAACCTGCCCGAGTCCTGCTGGTCTCTGCAAGAGTAAGTCTCTGATACCCAAGAAGTGCCTCCACAGGTTCTAGGCCCTTGGTTGGCATCAGAGTGCACTCCTCCTCTGAAGAAAGAGAAATCCTGAAGTTTTGGGCTCTTTGCGACCCCGAACAGGCCCCTGAGGACCAAGATCTTGCCACCTGCGATGACCACCAACATGAAACTATGGTGAACCCGCCTATTCATGCTGCAGTGACCACCAGCAACAACGGCAACACAAGATCTACACTTCCAACTACAGCATCGGCAACTTACGGTGATCACCAATGAGAAGCTCTGACCATCAGCAACACATGACCGGATCTTCGTGCTACTGCCACGATAGTCAATCCTGCTCTTCGTGCTACAGCAACAACCATAAGGCAAGCTCACCCTCCACTGCAAACTAGACTCTTCGTGCCAGACTTTGAGAAGGTTACTCTTTCAGCTGGACTAACCTAGTGCCTATATCCAGCCTGTGTTCCATTGTGGTTGGCTTGAACTTCAACTGGTCTTGCACAATCAGATAATAACGAGTTGTGATTTATGCTTTTAGGAGTTAGACTTAATTAAAATCTTTGAAACTGCAAATCCTCAGTTCTACTGATTGGACTTTTGTTGTTTGGTGTCAAATAACTTATTAAATATTACTCTATGTTTCTAAATTTGTTGTGGCATTTTTCTTGTGTTTTCACTTCATTGCTGTTGGTGTGCTGCATAAATATTTCACACATTGCCTCAATGTTAAGCCTGACTGCTTTTGCAGCAAGCTAACAGAGGGTTAGTTTAGTGACCCTTGCAGTTCACCCCAACAAGGGGGGCTTTTGTCCCCCTCAATCAAAACCCAATTTCTCACAGGAACATAAAATGAAACCTGATTGAACTTGTGGCTTTTCTGAAAATGTGGTATGGATCCCGTCCTACTGGACCTATGTTGAGCATCCCTGCTGTAGTTGAACCGCCTGCTTGTTTTTTTGTGAACAAACATCTCTCTTTAATGCCAAGCCATTGAAGCTACCATTCTAAACCATTTGCTTAGTGTCATCTTGGCAATATTAAAAGAGGCGAAAAAGTGGTAACCAATCAAAAACCAACAATGCTTATGGCAAACACTTTAATTGATCACCTGTGTATTGGTATACTAATCACCAAGGCACCCATCTAATTCTTTATGCAGACGCTCAAGACCAGTTTTCTTAATACTCTTGGCTGTACTCATTTTGTGATTCACCATGCATACAGCATAACACTATTGTACATTTTAGCATACTTAAACATATTCATGTGTCACACCCATGCTGTACATTTTAGCAAATGTGTATGCATCACAATATATACCCAATCATAACATAAACATATAATAAAGCGTACCCAACAACATAATTTTTCACCACTCTTCCAATGGTTTGTATTTAACTCTGTGGCCTTTAAGCTGTTTTTTGGATACATTTCACAGTCAGATATAGTCCTTCTGTGCAGGGCACAGACTGAAGACCTGTCTGTACACCACCAATTATTCCAATGATAGCATGTTTTATTAATTGGAGACTCCTCCAAATCAGTGTGGATGAGTTTTGGCCTTTATAACTTGGGTCTCATCAGGACAGTGGAAGAAGGAGGACCTTACTTGCCCGCTATGCGGGTAACTACTGTCATCAAAACGTTGTCTTCAATGGCATCACACCTCTCCAGACCATATTATAGTCACTGCGATATCTCTCTTTTACATGTTAGCTGAAAATGTAAACAACCAGAGGGACTGGCTGTATCCTCATGCCCAAGTGCTGTTCTCCTGCTGGCAATAAAGGTCCTGGGAAGAACAAAATTAGAAAGTTGCCGACTATATGGCCTGCTGTCGCAGCACAAAAGGTCTCTGAGACTCCCCTAAGGATGGCGAGTTTTGAAACAACCCACACCCAGAATCATCTACGTTGCTGAAATGGACGTTTTTTGGCAGCTTTAAGGCTCTCTCTAGCTGGTTCTAACTTATAAAGAGAGTGCCACAATGTTGGACCTCCAAAGACTGTTCCAAATGGGCCTTCACTGCCTGTGGACATCCAATATCCAAGACTAGACTGCTCCAGGTAAGATCCATCACATAAAAAGAGAGAACAGCAATGTTTCATCACTGTGAAAAGACAGCCTTTGAAACAAGCCTCAAACCTTGATTCTCGGTGGTAGCTACCCCCAATTCCCATGGCAGGTCCCAGATTTAAGAAGATGTCAGCAGAAAGATAGTACTTTAAGAGAGAAGCAAGAAAAGGAGTGAAGTGGAGGATCGAGAAGGACAATGCCCCTGGGCTGTAGATGGAAGTAGTATAGCCCTCATATATTAGAACAAATTGTCAAGGTAAAGGGCACTGTGCCCTCTTAGAAGAGCCAAGTAGGGGAGCAGGGGCATCAATATCAATAATGCAGCAGCTGCAGTGGCTTGAGGAACCCAATGAACCCTGATTAGTTATCTATTTTATTTCCCATACAGCCACTAGGGGGTTGGTGTTATTTGCTTTCAACGGGGCCAAAAACACCTTGCTACGCTAATGATAGGGTGTGCATGTATAAAGGACAGTGAGGAACCTCCTCCCTTCGGAAGGGAATAGGGACACAACAGCAACGTGAAAAAAAATGAAAATAATTAAATGTAAATTCATATAACATTCGAAATTATCAAAGAAAAATACATTCACAATAAATGTTATCCACATTACTACTACTTGAATCCCACTCAAATCCAGGGATTTCAAAGGGGTTTCAAAAGCACTCTCAGGAGCAGAGAGAATTGGTGATGGAATAATTAATACACCCATCCACAGTCTAAAAAAAGTCAGCTGTATTTTTAAAGTATACTTACAGTGTTTACAGATTTGAGAAGGAGAAGCAGACATGGAACAATTCATTCAGTTTGAGCTCAGTCTCTTAGTGAATGTCTGCAACTGTTCACATCCCTGCAAAAGACAAGCAACCTTCCAGTGAGTAGGCACTTCTATGGGAAATCAATGTAAAGGTGCAGAAGACTAGTGGTTCCTCACAACTGGTGTGACGGGGGCACAGTGCACTGGGATCGGATTTCTTAAGCGACACTCATCAAAGGTGCCCCTTCAGTTGCGTACTTCTTCATTTTGTAGAACATGCCTTCCTGAAGTTCTCTCGCACTAACCTGGAACCTTGAAGTACTCAGGCACTTCTTCCAGACTGAGAGCTAATTTAGGGTCCTCAGTCTGGAGACCTAGGAGAAATCAGTTCCAAGGAAAATCTATTCTTGATATTGCCTTCTCCACTGCCACTCTGAAGACAGAAACCTTTCTGGCAGTGAGCTCGCCGTTTTGGGGAGCCCAGTAACTTTCACAGCACAACTCTAATACCGGGTATAACATAAAGGTGCTTAAACATACACATTTGATCAGAACACGAGCTAAGGACCATGTTGATGAAATATGTTTCTAATTTAGTCCCCTAGAAGCTTTTCCATTGCTCAAGAAATACAATGCAATTCATATCAAACCACCATGCTTCAATTTAGGCAAGAGCCGAAGTCTCTTAAAGAACATTATTTCACGACACAGTAAATTGTCCTCCTTCTCAGGTTTCCGCACTCCCGGACCCGATTTACTCTCTTATTGCACCGCTATAGTGCTTTGCTCTCTTATGACTAAATTCAAGTCATGAAAAAAACACATATATACAAATAATGCTTATTTGCTTCCATATGAAGCACTTTTGTGTCATAAATTAAACTTTGCAGATAAGAGAACCTGATGAGTTAATCTCTCGCTCTTTTTCTGTTACGCAAAGCTCTATCTTTCGCAATCTGCTGAACAGCGTCTTCAAATGAACATCGTGGAAGTAAGCATTTCCATTGATCTTCAGTGAGAAGCAAGACAAGGCAATTTGGTGAGGATTACATAGCCCTGACAAAGAGGACCCCAGTCTATTCTGAGCTCTAGGACGAAATGAGCAAGATGAAAGTCATTGATTTTTCTGTCCCAGAGGTACAGTCCAAATTTTGATTTGCTGATGGCTACTGACTTTGATTTTACTTGATTTACATCTTGTTTGGTTAATGTCTGATATATAAAACCACTAAATACTGGGAAATAATGTAATGGCATGAGCTGGTATATGCTAATTTAGTGCTGGAATCACACGGCGACTGCAAAGGCACAGTAATTGATCAGGCGTTAGAGGACTGTGGGTCTTTATTTTGATCTGTGAGTTGATAGTCTATGGTGGGCGTAGGAAAAACAAGTCTTGTTAACTTGATGCATGTTATTTTGCACACACAGATCACATCCTGGACACTTTGAGGAATATTTAGGGTTAGATTTATGAAAAGTGGCGCTGCTTGCACCCCTTTGTGCCCCCCTAACGCCACCATTTGTGCGCTGTATTTAATATATGGTGCACTATAGCAGTAGTTAGGGAACTAGCATCAGAATTTTTTACGCTAGTTGGGAGCTTCGCAGGATTAGCATAACATTTTTTTGACACTAATCCTGCAAAGCCCATTGAGGCCCATTGTAAAAATGGTGTACCCCCTTTTAACCCCTGCTCTGAGCAGGCATTTAAAGTGCCCCAAAAAATGACACAAAGAAATCTCTTAGATTTCTTTGCGCCATTTTTTCGGCCTGCCTAATGGAGGAACGCCCCTTTGCATACATTATGCCTGGCGCAGGAATAATGTAGCACAAAGGGTTACAAAGTGGCGCAATGCATGCATGGCAATTGTGGCCTCGTTTGGCCACTTTTACAATTTAAAAAAATTACGCTAATGTGGGACAACGAGGCGCTAGGGGCTCTTAAATCTGCCCCTTATTGTTTTGCAATGTCAGAGACTGTTATAAATTGGTGTTGCTTCCACTCTGCCAAATTTGCAGTTCCCCAGTTAAATTAGAATGAGCGAAACACTGGGGGCCAGATTTAAGAAAAGTGGCGCTGCACCGAGTGCAGCGCCACTTTTCTTGCACCCCTTAGCACCTACCTAATGCTACCATGTGTGCACCATATATAAGGGAACTAACATCAGAATTTTTTACACTAGTTCGGAGCTTTGCAGGATTAGCATAAAAAAAGTTGACGCTAATCCTGCAAAGCCCATTGAGGCCCAATTGGAAACAATGGTGTGCCTCCTTTTAACACCTGCTCTGAGCAGGCGTTAAAAGAGCCCAAAAAAATGATTAGATTTCTTTGCGCCATTTTTTCGCCCCCTTTTCATTCATTATGCCTGGCGCAGGCATAATGTAGTGCAAAGGGTTACAAAGTGGTGCAATGCATGCATTGAGGCACTTTGTAAATTTGGCATGGCGATTTTGGCCTTGTGGGTTAACATGAGCATTAAAAAAAAATGACGTTAATGTGTCACAAGGAGGCATTAGGGGATCTTAAATCGGCCCCTGAGTTTACACTGGTGGAACCTAAGCTAGCTCTTTCTGGCATAAGCCATTACAATGGAGGCCTTAACGCCACCATTTCAATGGCACTCAGCCCACCGTATTTAGGGCAGAACGATGGTTCCTCCTTTTACCCTCCCGGGATATGTCTTGCAATTCAGTCCCAGGGAGGAACAAGTATTTGCAATGCAGTAGGTCTCACATTTTCTTGAGTTAGAGCTATTGGCATTGTAAATTCATAACTGGACTTTTCTAGGCACATAAATTGGTCAACTCTGCCTCATAATTTAGAAGACAAAATGAGGCACCCCACAGTAGTAACAGTTACAATAATCCAGATGTGTAATGACTCAAGTGAGTAATGTTGTAGAAAAACAGGCCATTTACATTTAAACACAGTTCCGTAGTATCCGGTCCAATCAAATGATTTATTGAATCAAATCATCCAATATCTTAATACTTCATCCATGGAAAAAAACATTCCCAGCCAACACGTGTTTCGTCATGGGAAATTCTCTCATCCCAAACGACTTCTTCAGGGCTTCATTCAAAACCGAAATCCGGTGTCAACAGTAAAACCTATCCGTATATTCAGCGTTGCTAACCCAAATCAACTACGAATAAAATGGTCCAAATCCTCATATGGAGCGTGCTCGCGACTTCGGCGCTTGAATAGATGGACGCTGGTTCTTTTGATTTTCCATGGATGAACTGCAGACTTTGCTGTGTGTGTGTATTTATGTGGAGGATTTAGCAGTGCGATGGACCTCCATCATTTTGTATAATGTAGCCCTGGGGAGGTGGTGGTCCATGGGGCTGGGGGTCTGTGATGTACCCCCTCCTTATATCTATTTATAGTCCCGGGGAGGTGGTGGTCTCCAGAGCCCAGGGGTGTCTGCAAGAACCCCCAATTATTTATTTTTTATGTTGCCCTGGGGAGGTGATGGTCCCTGAGCATGCGGAGGCCACATGGCTCCCCTGCATATTTCTAAATTATAGCCCCAGGGAGGTGGTTGTACATGGGGCGCAGGACCCCCCCATTAAATGTATATGTTGGCCCAGATAGGTGGTGATTGCCAGCGTGCGGGGAACGCGTGGGCCCCATAACATTTATCAACATGGTCCCAGGGAGGTGATTGTCCCTGGGGTCCAGGGGGTCTGCAGGACCCCCCATTATACTATTACTAAGTAAGCCCAGGGTGCAGGGGTGGCCGCCTGGCCCCACATACTTTGCGAACATAGTTTCAACGTAGATTCATCAAGCTGTGTAAAAAAAAATAGGCAAGTTAAAAAAAGCTTTTTCAATGGAAACTAGGTCCTAATTATAACTACCTACTGGTGACCCCCAGTATGTATCATATAGATAGATAGATAGATAGATAGATAGATAGATAGATAGATAGATAGATAGATGGATAGATGTTACATATTACGTAAGTGGCGTGGGTAGTTATAGTAAGAATCATGTCTCCATAGTTAATGGCTTTTTTTGTGTTGCTAATGATTTTGGTGTTGCTTGACAAATCTCCACAAAACCTGTCTAAAAAGTGCTATTTTTTTACTAGTTTGCGCATGGAAAGTTTCAGAGTAATCGGTCAAGCCGGGCCGAGCAAAAAGGTGGGGGTCCTAAAATACATTTACCCTATTCATTTTTCCATAGGAACAGCTCCAACCACTGGACAAATTGACACCAAATTTGGTAGAAAGCTAGATCTTGGTCCTGAAAGAGCACTTTTTGTGATTTGGTGTAAATTAATTCAGTAGTTTCTGACCAATGAATGCTCTAAAAAATTGTTGATTTCAGGCCACATGGGCTCCGCGAACCCAAGAAATCACCTGCTGAGAACTGCCTGGTTTCCACAACTTCAACCAGGAGCCATGTTAGAACTCAGGGTGCAGCCCCATGTCCTAAAAAAAAGGCAAAAAGAAAGACATAGGGGGTCCAGGTAGGGATACCCTGATGCCCTAAACCTGGCAGTAGGGTCTCAGACGAACCCCGCCTAGGGCAAATAACTTTTTTAAAAATTTTAATATTGCCATGAATTCATGGGAGATCCACATATCAATGGTAAAAAAAAGTAAAAGTTTTTGCTACTACTTAGAAAAAAAAACAAGGTAGTAAGGTCCCAGAGGGGTGCAGTGCATTGGTGATTTAGGGGATGCACAAGCCTTTAAGAGGCACTGGGGACCCCATCCCCCGGGAATTATATTTTAATGAAGGGGGACTGCGCCACAGCTCCCCTTTCTGAGCCTAAAATGGCCCTGATGACCCCATCCACTGGGGCTGAAATCTTTGGAACGGGGTGGGGTGCATAGCTCCCCTCTCAAAGCCTCTAAGAGGCCCCAGAACCCTATCCCACAGAGCTGAAATGCATGAAAAGGGGACACCCTCCCAAAATCTTTGTAGACCCCGGGGATCCGGTCCCTCAGGTTTCAACATACCTTAAAAGGGAGAGGAATCATGCTGCCCCGCCTTTCCCTAGCCTTAAAAGGCCCCAGGGATCGTATCCCCTAGGGCCAGCTCTATTACTGTGTCCCAGGAGACCACCTCGAGACAGAGTAGTTTTCCTGCCCATATTAATGGGGACAGGGAAGCATATGTTTCCTCCCACGTGGCAAAGTTTAAAAAAAATCTCCTGTCAGGTGGGAGCAAACAGGCCTGAAGCATGGGAAGGGAAGGCATATGAGCTACCACACAGTGGGAGATTTAAACAAGCTCCCCCTTGGTGGAGCAGATTCTTGTTTCACTGCCTGCACTCCTGCAGACAGAGAAACAGAAAAGGTATTGTTCCCATCAAGAGGAAGCAAGAATAAATAGCTACTCCCTCTAGGCGGGAGCAATGGCAGCTCCTGCAATGTACGGGGAACTGGCTGGGGCTGCAGGGGTTGTGGGACTCCTCCCACAGCCCTCAACTTGAAGTTTGTGGGTGCCCCTGTGGATTTGGCTGATGAGGTTCTGGGGGCAAAAGAAGGCCAACCGTCTGCTGCGCACAGTGAAGGCTGTGCGCTGTGTGGGGATAACTCTCTGCAAGGGGATGGAGGCAGGGCCTGGCTGCAGGCCAGGCCCTGCAGCCAACCCTCATCTGTGCATGGCCAAACAGTGGCATGGGGCTGCGTAACAGGGGCCAACCCCTTCCGCATATGGCCAAAGACTGTGTGAAACCTGAAGTTGGCTTTACACTATTGATGAGAAAATATAGGGCAGTTACTGAGTTGAATACACTGTATATGGAGGTGCACAAGTTTAAATAATTTGAGGGTACTGTGTAAATTAGAAATTAACGGTATATGTATAAGTATAGAATGTATACCTTTTGCAAAGGTTAAGTTTGTTTTATATCTAAAGTATACATTATTTAAGTTATAGGTTGTGCACACATTTGAAATGTAAGCTACAACTATCTTTGTGGAGTTTAGGTTTGGTTTATATAGAAAGAACATATAAAGTGTTCCTACCTATAACCAAGCTTTAGCTTTTGGTCTTTCCACTGAAATGTAATTTCTTTTTTATTTTAATAAAAATGTATTTTAAAATGTGTATTTTTGTGTCACGTAGTGGAGTGCTGTTAAGTGGAGTGTTATACAATGAAGTATCATTAAGTGAAATGTCGTACAGTAGAGTGGAGATAAGTGTTGTCAACTGTAGTGTAATAGAGTGTAGTGTTATATATTAGAGTGGACTAGAGTACAGTGGGGTGTGGCACAGTGGAGTGGCGTACAGTGGAGTGGCATACAGTGGAGTGGAATAGCATAAAGTAGAGTGGTATAGATTGGAGTGGAGTGGAATGAAGTAGCATAGTGCAGAATGAGATAAAGTGTAGTGGTGTACAATGGAATAGCGTAGAATGTAGTGGTGTACAGTGCAGTGGCATACAGTGGGGTGATGTATAGTGGATTAGGGTACAGTGGAGAGGCATAGACTGGAGTGCAGTACAGTACAGTGTAACAGCTTTTAGTGAAATGGCATCCACTGGAGTCCCATACAGTGGAATTGTGTACATTGGAGTAACATTGATTGTGTTTGCACATAGTGGAGTGGTGCAGACTGGAGTGGCATAGAATAGAGTGGCATAGAGTGAAATAGGATGAAGTTTAATGGTGTAAAATGGAGTTCTGTGCAGTGGAGTGGCATAGAGAGGAGTGATATATAGTGGAGTGGTGTACAGAGGAATATGGTACACTGGAGTGGTGCATAGTGAAGTGGCATGACATTGAATAGTGGAGAGTGGAGAGTGGAGAGTGGAGAGGCATACAATGGAGTTGCGTACAATGCAATAGCATACAGTGAAGTTGGGTGGAGTGGAATGTTGCACAGTGGAGTGGCATAGTGTGGAATAGAATACCGTTTAGTGGTTTTTAAGTCGAGTGCCATACAGTAGGGCAGCATATAGTGAAGTTGTGTACTGTGGTTTAATGCAGAGTGTAATAACATTCAGTGTAGCAGTGTACAGTGTAGTAGTATGAACTGGAGTGTTTAACAGTGTAGTGGCATAGAGTCCAGTAGCGTAGAGTGGAACAGTTTAGAGTGCAGTGGGGTAGACTGCAGAGGGTACATTGTAGTAATGAAGACTGGAGTGGTGTACAGTGGTGTAGCATACAGTGGAGTTGTATAGAGAGGAAAAAGTATGAATTTAGTGGTGGCTGTGGAGTGGCACTGAGTGGAGTGGCATACAGTTGAAAGCATGTAGTGGTGTGGTGTAGAGTGGAGTGCTGGGGAGGGTATTGGTGTACAGTGAAATAGTGAATAGTGGAGTAGTACACACTACAGTGGTGTAAAGTGGAGTGGCATACAGTGGAATAGTGTGAGTCTAGTAGCATAGAGTTGAGTGGTGTACAATACAATGTCGTACAATGAAGTGGGGTCCAGTGAAATGCTGTAAACTGGAGAAGAGTACAGTGTAGCAGCACACAGTGTAGTGCCACACAGTGAAATAGCGTACAGTGGATTGGTGTAGAGGAGAGTGACATACAGTGGAATAGCATAGTGTGGAGTGGCATACAGTGGAGTGGTGTAAAGTGGTGTGGCATACAGCGGAATAGCTTTGAGTGCTGTGGCACAAACTGGAGTGACATAGAGTGTAATAGTGTACAGTGGTGTCCAATACAGGGAAATAACATAAAGTGGATTGGCATAAAGTGGAGTGGCATACAGTACAGTAGTGTACAATGGAGTGGCATGCATTGTAGTGGTGTAGAGTGGAATTATATAGAGTGGAGTGGTGCACAGTGGAGTGTAGTAGAGTGGAATAGCGTACACTGTAGGGGCGTACAGTGCAGTAGAGTGCAGTGGAATACCATACAGTGGAGTGGTGTAAAGTGGAGTGGTGTACAGTGGAATAAGGTAAAATGTAGTAGCATAGAGTGTAGTGGCATGCAGTGGAAGAGTGTTTTGTGGATTGGTGTAGAGTGGAGAGGGATACAGTAGAGTGGTATATACTGGACTAGCTTAGAGTAGAGCGGCATAAAGCGTATTTGCATACAGTGGAATAGTAGACAGAAGAAGGCATTGGAGGGGAGTGTGAATCAGAGTACAATGGAGTGGCATAGAGTGGAATAACATACATTGGAGTATTGTAGGGTGAGGTGCTGTAGAGTAGAATGGCATAGGTTGGTGTGGTAGAGTGTACAGTAGAAAATACAAACAGTGGAGTGAGACAGAGTGGAGTGGTGCAGAGTGGAGTTGCGAAGTGTAGAATAGCTTACTGTAAAGTTAGGTAGAATCAAATGGCATACAGTGGAGTGACATAGAGTGGAGTAAGGTACAGTATAGTGCTGTAGAGTGGAACTGCACACAGTGGAGTGGCATAGATTGGAGTGACATGGAACGGCGTGTCATAGAGTGGAAAAGCATAGAGTGCAGTATCGTAGAGTGGAGTTACATACAGTGGAATAGTGTTGATGGAATAGTGTACAGTGGAGGTTCGTACACTGGAGTGGTGTACATTGGAGTATTGTGAAATGGAGTGGCATACAATGGAGTGTTGTAGGGGAATAGCATAGACTGTAGTACCGTAGAGTGGAGAGTAGTAGGGTGGAGTGGCATACAGTGCTGCAGCGTACAGTGGAGTGGTGTAGAGTGGAATAACACTTTGTATAGTGGCGTACAGTGGAGTGACATAGAGTCGAGTGCCATATAGTGAAATAGCATAGAGTAGAGTGGTATAAAGTGGAGTGCTGTACGGTGGTATTGCATAGACTACAGGGGAGTGGACTACATTGGAGTGGTGTAGAGTGAAATGGTGTACAGTGTAATACCGTGCAGTGGAGTCTAAAGAGTGGAGTTGCATATACTGAAGTGGCGCAGAGTGGAGTGTCATAGTGTGGAGTGATGTACAGTGCAATAGAGTACTGTGCAGTGGTCTACACTGGAGTGGTGTACAGTGAAGTGGGAGTGAGTGAAAAAGAGTAGAATGTAGTTTTGTGTTTAGAGTGGAGTTGCATACAGTGGAATAGCACTGAGTGGAGTAGTGTATAGTGGAGGGGCATAAGGATAGTGGAGAACAGTGGAGTATTGTAAAATGGAGCGGCACACAATGGAATATTGTAGAGTGGAATAATGCAGGCTGTAGTAGTGTAGAGTGGAGTGATGTAGAGTTGAGTGGCATACAGAGCAGTACCGTACAGTGGAGTGGTGTAGAGTAGAATAACATTGAGTGTAGTGGCTTACAATGGGGTGACATAGAGTTGAATGCCATGCAGTGGAATAGTGTAAAGTGCTGTAGCATAGTGTGGAGTTTTGCACATCGGTATACCATAGACTGCAGTAGCACACAGTGGAGTGGCATACATTGGAGTAGTGTGAGTGGAGTGGTATACAGTGAAGTGTGGTTCAGCGTAGTGCTATACAATGGAGTGTCATAGAGTGGAGTTGCATATACTGAAGTTGCATAGAGTGGAGTGGTGTAGAGTGGAGTCATGTACAATTAAATAGCATACAGTGCAGTGGTGTAAACTGGAGTGGTGTACAGTGGAGTGGGATACAATATAAAAGCGTAGACTGTAATGTTGTAGAGTGGAGTTGCATACAGTGGAATAGCACAGAGTGGAGTAGTGCATAATGGAGGGACGTACAGGATAGTGCATACACTGCAGTGTCTTAGAATGGAGTGGCATAGAGTGTAATAGCGTACAGTGATGAGGGTTAGAGAGTAGTGGTATAGAGTGAAGTGTGGTAGAGAGGAGTGGAGTGCAGTGGATTGTCATAGAGTGGAGTGGTGTACAGTGGATTACCATAGAGTGGAATGACATATAGTATAGTGACAAAGAGTGGAGTGGCATAGAGTGAAATAGCATAAAGTGGAGTGGCATAAAGTAGAGTGTGGTACTTGAAACTGATGTAGTGTTAAAGTGGGTGAACGGATGTAGATGTGGTGTGCCAGGAATATAGATTATGAGGTATAATTGCTAATTTGTGGCAGTAAATAGTCTAAGTAGTATTAAAGCTGTAAGTGTTAAAATACTTACCAATATATTGTACCATGGTAAACTGTGGTAACTTCATGATCCACCACTGTACATGCTGATAACAATGCAGTATGTGAATGGCTAATGGCTGTCTTTACAAAACATAAAAGCCAGCCATGTACTTTTCAGCGCACTTTTTTTGTGTTCTGGGTCAGTGCCTTATATATAGGTAAGTATTATGTTTTAGAGTTGTTCCCAACCTATTACCACTTTATAAAAGTGATATAGTTATAGAAATGTATTTATAATTTCTCTATATTTTTTCTGCATTTTAAGGAAAATTCACATTTTTCAGCGCAGTACATTTTCGTTATTAAAGTGATGATCTGTCATCTTTTTTTGAAGTTTTAAATGTGTAAAAAATTGAAGATACACAGTAGTACACTATACTTGTAAAATATTTTTGTAAAATATAGTCAGGAATTATGCAATCATGCAGCCACTGCGATTTTTGCGTAATTATACATCTGCCTCATATGCCACAATCCATCATCTTCTGCATAATCTGCAGATTTTAACAAAAACAAATTTTGTTTCTATCTTAAACAGTTCAAACGTTGCTAAATAGGAGGCGACAAGAGCTGCAGTGCAGTGGACGGCCCCTTGCAAAGGTTGAAGTCACATTATAGTTGGGTGTTACAATGGTACTAATGAGGTGCAACAAAATCCCAAGGTTAACAAATTTAAAAATGACAAAATTATGAAGTAATACTATCATAAAATGAGTTGCATAAAGCTGCACAGTTTGCCTCTTCTTTTTGCATAATTTACTCGTTTCACGTTCAGTGGCCTGTGTGTTTTGCAGGAACTTGCGCAGATCACAGTCGAAAACTGAGTGTCTGTCTCAACATTAATGAACAGCAAGAGCTTGCCGTGCCCTGTGGAGTGCAGGCCAGGCATTAGGATGGAAACAGTACTATCGGGTTACAGTTTGAAAATATCACTGGGACACGTTGGCCACTGTCACGCTATTAACTGGCTGCGTAATTGCGCTGCTTATTTATGTAAAATGATTTTTTTTGTCTGAGTTTTCCAATTAACGTGGTCCTAGCTGCAGGGACCTAGGCACTTGTGTGGGCAACGTTTAGCCTGGGTTACAACTACTGAGAATAATACTTGTTTTCAATCACTGCAGTACATTTACTTTTAACCTCTCTCTTAAACGTGTGTTTACAAAATGTTGTACATCTGTGTATGGGTGCCGCTACCTTGTGCACAAGGACGCCTATTCACCAAAAGACATGGGGAAGCGGAAGTGACATCAAATACTCTTTGACCTCTAACAACATCACTAGGGTGGTACCAGCATTACTGCCTCCATGCCATACCTTTTATTTACTGTCCAAGGACTAGAATAAGAGTAAAGCATGGAAAATACAGAAATTAAACAAGAATCTTACTGCTTCATAATGAGTGCAGTGCAAAAGGGAATGCAAAAAAAGTACCATTGCACTATATAATATGGGTTTTCTCATTAATGAGTTTTTTTCCATGCAGTTGGGATTAATGTTTTTGTGACTGGCTCTACCGCATGATATTCCCTTTACCACACATCTTTATGCGCACAATCTCCTCAGCGTATTTGGAAATTGCCAGGCAGATAAATATGGGGCACGAAATCTGTGTCGTTCCAGATTTGAGACACAATTTTAAATCATATGAAGAAATAGTAGTGTGTGCTGATTGCCTCCTTACACACAGATGCCACACGCACTTTTTTATGCGGGCCCTTCAATAAAAACACCTAATCGTGTTTCATTGACACAGATGGTGGCAAAACCACTATTGTTTCCATTTGAAAGGTAAACATACATCAGAATATTCCAAAAGAAAATACTTTCAAGGGTATTGTTAAATTATTTAAACAGTCACAAAATTATTACTAAACAAAAGAAGAATTGGCATTTAAAAAAAATAGAATACTTCCCTAAAATATTATTAAAGTATCATCCCCGGACATTTCTATATTCTCAAAACATAAACAAGGGCCCATTATATTTCTCTGGATAAGGTGGTACCTCGGTTCTAGGGGCAGTGGTTGAGGTGCCAACTGGCAATCCAGAGTAAGCTTTTGATAAATGACATCCATGGAATAGTGATTGTTTGGGATCCTGGTATGGATGTGCAAGTAGAACTGGTGCAAATTCTCCACCTACATGTTCAACATGGAAGAATTCTCCCCCCTGTGTGAGGGTGACACTCCTAATTTATTTCCCTTGTTACACCCCTGTGGTTCTCTTGTTCCTTTTGTCTCTCTCTTCGCACTCATGGCGGCACTTTGAATCTGCTCCCTTATGTCAACTGTTTTACTTTTTATTTTCTATTTATGTGGCAAGTAAAGTCCAGTTAGGAGTTAATAGATCTAACTCGAGCAAACACGAGACCCATTGCATTGCAAAAGCTTGTTTTCTTTGCACCCCTGGAGGAATCTCCGCTAAACTTTAAATACTCTGCCAATGTAGAAGAAGGAGTAATACTGTAAAGTTTCGTGGAGATTCGTTAAAAGGCACAAAGTTATTAGCTTCCGAAATTCAGAGGAATCCCTATCTCTGGTAACTCTAACTATATTACTACCTCCACTCTGTAATATATATAGGGTCACACCTACACGAAGACACTTGGTAAATTGCAGTTCACGCGTGCACATTGAAAAACCTCTAGTTTGCACGCCTCTCTCTGGCATTGTGCAATGTCTTGTTAACTTTGTTGAACGCCGAGCAGGAAGATGTAAGGATGTGGTGATGACATGAGAAGTGCTGTTTCTGTGCGAGCTGAGGCGCGCTTCTTCTTCGCGTAAAGATTGCCCCTCACTTTTTCATCTGCATAGGCCTCTCATGGTGACACGACAGTGTGACTTTCATTAATGGGCCTCTCAGATTTGAATGTGCATCTTTTTAATCGGCCAGAGCTAACATGGGGGCAGTGGAGTGTGGAGAGTCATAGAGTCAGCTAAGAGCATTCGTTCTGAGAGGAGCGATCTATTATATCGAAAGCTTGACTAGCAGCACTGGCTCCTTGGCTGCAAACCAGGCTGCAGTCAAAATCATCTTATTAGCAGAGGCTAGGAACTTGGGCAGGATTGGCTTCACATAAAGGGATGGTTAACAGGCATAAAATGCTTTCTAAATAACAAAAGATTACCATCGTAAAAAAAATGTTCCTGCCCAGAAAATAGATTGTGGTTTCTGTGTGTGTGCTCGCGCACCATTGGCCCTTTCCTGACTGCAAATTGTGATATTACACTCTCTACTGGCGCATATATGTTTTTGTTTTATTTCAGTGTTTTGCAATCTTTTTAGTGGAGAAGTTTTATCCACGAATGTTACAAGGGAAGACTATGAGAATTTGCGTCCTGATTGGGGCTGGGCTCGTCGACCCACCACATAGTAAAATTCAGTCAGGTATTAAAATTGACCAAAAATGCAAATACATCGAACTTAAATGTATTATATGTCAGTTTCCTCATACATATTTATTGTGGAAAACTTGAAACACGATCTGGATTTTCATATTCACTGGTTCAATAAGTTGCGTTCTAGTCCTACAGCAGAAAGGAAGGTCAGAATTGGGTGTCACTCCTAATAGTTTTACATTTTGACATTACCTGGGGGAATTGTTATCATTCAAGTAGGTTATTTTTTATGTTAGCGTATGCATCAAAAAAGGGTTTTGAAAAAAATGATGAACTAGGTAGCCTCCAATAACTGAGTGGCAGAAATCAAAATTACGGATTTGGTGTCCGCAAGTTATATATATATATATATATATATATATATATATATATATATATGGTTTACAATGGGCTGCTCAAGCCATATATATCATTGTTTACAATGGGATCCTCAAGGCACATATGTCATTGTTTAACATGGGATTCTCAGGGCACACGTTGCAGTCATGTTTATATGGTTGAGGGAGTACTGCATGAATTAGGTAGTTTTTTCAATAAACATCAAGATTACTGCACTTGGTAGTGAGGAGTGATAATATATGAAAACTGGAGAAGGGTGTTTTGTGAAATTGAAAATGCACATTTTCCAACCCATCCCAACAGAGGTGTAGCTATCTTAAGAGCAGCAGGTGCAGTTGCACAAAGTGAATGGGGACCTTCTCTACTAAATTTTGGTTGTCATTCCCTGCTCCAACAAAGAAAGGTGAGGCCTATTTTCCTTGCCTGTATTAGGGCCCATGGCACCCTTGTCATGAAACTATTTCCATGAGGGCGATCTTTCTAAAGAATGGCAACTTTCTAATAGCACCCTCAAATCCATTGCCATGTATAATGTTGGAGTCCACATGTGGCACTGTGGTGCTTTTGAGGTTCTAAGTGACAACCAAGACAAACAATGAATTCAAATCAAGTCCATCTATATATTCTTTGATTAGAGTGAAAAACTTCTCTGGTGCAGCCAAAAAGACTGTTTATCGGATACCCATGATCTAGCGCAGGAATGTCCAACATAGATCTAGACTTTCAAGATATCCACAAGATATATATTTGCCTGCAACAACTGTAAACGGAACTCATAATCTGTGGTGATCCTGAAAAATATATCATGGACCTAGCCACCCTAAACCCACATTAGAAAACCCTGATCTTGAGGATATATATATTTTTTTAAGTGGATGTGGAGTTCACTCGTGTGTTATCCACTTTGAACTGGCGTGAAAGATCAGTAAAATGAGAGCTGAAGGGGCTGGAAGTAAATGTCACATATTTCAATAAATAACCATGTCAACTTCTGTAAGGACTAAAGCCTGGAGTTGTTTGATGCAGCTGTAGCCTGTTTTGAAAAAAATACTTTCACCTGAAAAATTCACCATTTATTTTTCTTTCAGGTGGCCTCTGACCCCAAATTCAAAACAGTTAGTGTCACCTTTCTATGTTACAAACAGTGATGGTCGTTAGAGGGAGGGAGAACTCCTTTGTTGCTTGGCTACGGAGAGAATGCTTTGACTCTGACAGTCGGTCAGATTGAGTGCACAGTCTTATTACCGTGCCACTGGGACGAGACCTATGGCGTTATTACGCTCTGGGTGTGCAACTGTCAGACCTCTAAAATGGCAGTGGGGAGGCAGCCACCAAGTCGGCAGCCTCCCCACCGCTGTATTATGACTTCCCCGCAGGGCTTGCCGGTGCAGAGAGTGTGGTGGCATTGGCCTCGACTCTTCCTGAGAGCCTAAGCCAATGCTGCTGCGCTGTCAGTGCTGACAGCACACTCAGAATGCGCACTGTCGGTCATGACAGACAGTGGGCATTCCGGTGTGTTGACAGGTTGGTCCCTGCACTGCCCATTACATGGTCATGGGCAGTGCAGGGGCTCCCCCAATGGCCCTGTTCTTGCCTTTCCACCAGCCTTTTCATGGCAGTGACCCCGCCATAAAAAGGCTGGCAGAAAGTCAAGTCATGATCAGCGCAGCAATGCCAACATCAGCACTGCAGTGCTTGACCATGACTTGCACTGCCGCCAACCCGTCGGGATACATGATCCTGGTGACGGTCCCCTAGCAGTCCAACCTCCAGCATCGTAATTTGGTAGTGGGACCGCCAAGATTGCGGCCTTTGGACTCCCACAGCAAGAACGGCAGTCTTAGGACCACCACATTCATAATTAGGCCTCTACTTTCCTCCCCTCTGCAAATAAGAGCCTGTCCTTAGTGATAAGGCTCTGCTCTTCACTGCTGGATGTGTGGTCCAAATGTGATAAGGAATGTCTTAGTGCCAGTAGTGTGATACACTGTTAATGATCCATTCTGTGGACCTGAACCTCTTTAGTCTTTGGTCACTGTCATTATCCTTAATGGTTAACAGCTGTTTTCGGGATTTCTAATTTGGGACTGAAGTGCACAGCCTCGTAGTCCAAGACAGTTTCCAACAATATACAGAGGAAAGGAGCCTATTAAAATCCCCTTTACAGAACTGAAAGAAAGGTTATTCCTTTCTGAATGGGAGATGGACTTCTTTGCCTCACCCTTGGACTGCACAGTTACTGGAGCTTTAGAACTGAACTTTCAAGATTAAAACTCTGGAGAAACCTGGGGAACCTGTAAAATGCTTTATGAGCAAATAAGCAGGACGAAGTATTTACCCATATAGCTGGGACCAAGCTGGTAGTTAGAGAGCTGTCTTACACCCCGAAAAATGTCCTAGCCATGCAGAGTCTGTCAGGAGACTGGTGGATCCCCAGAGAAACTGGGGCATCCCCCTAACAAGGTCCTGTCTGTGCCTAGTCACAGAAACCATGGAAGTTGCCTGAGGGAGGACCATCTATGAAAGAGAAGCAGACCAGACTGATTGCACTGAGAAAGGAACTGCAGAAAGGCAGTGAAGGAGTGGTGATTCTTGCTTGCAGACATACCCCGCTGTACCAATTAAGACCCCTACCCCCATACAACAGCACACTTGTCTGTCTTGCTGGCATTATAAAGAACTGTGATACCTCCTTTTGGTGCCCACAAGAGTGTTTGGAGACACCTACGGTCCCACTGTTCCTTCTCCAGGCCTCCACCTCATGTGGCATCAAGATCCATCAACCAGTATTCCAACTGCCTGATCCATTAATGTAGGCTTCACATTGAGCAGCAGTCCCCATTCACCTTGAAGCCCTCTAAACGTGCTCACTGGTATCTCCAGTCCAGTGGGTACCATCTGGTGAAGGACATTTTGTATTACAGTGCTGGATCTTAAAATATTATCCGTCTTAAGTTCCACAGGGGCTGAATTCTAATTGTGAGGCTCCGAGGGTGACTGGAGGCCCTTGGGGGCTCTGAAAATGTAAAAAACGGCAAACCAGTTTCTAGATAAATAGCCGGCAAGTGATCAATATCAGTGCCTGGTGAAAACACACACACATAAATCTCCCCAGGAACACTATGAAAATCTGACACCAATCAATGTTGAGATCCAGAACTGTTTATGTCTAACTACAACCCCAATCCTAGCCACACGTTAAGAAAGGTGACTGGCCTCTGCTGGAAGTTAGAAACTTTGAGCACAAAATCGAGACAATTACTTAACATAAAAGATCCATTTTATTTTAATGTTATTGTGATTTGTTCTGAAATCACAACTCAGGAACAAAACACAGGGAGATGCCTTTGAAATCTCTTCTGGACTTTTTAAGACTGTTATGCTAGATTCTTCTGGCAAATCCAGATAGACTATTTATCTTTACAGGACATTCCATCTGCATATTTACAAAAAAAGGAGAGATTTTCCAACAAGCCTAGGGCTTTGCAGAGATTTTGACTCATAGCCTTCTCGGTGATCTGGAAGTCTGGCCTATTGTGGGTCATGGCTCTGAAGTCTTTGGGTCTTAACTGTTCAGTTTTTCTAACTGTTCAAAAATACCTATTCCTCTTTTGAGAAGTTTCTCTGATCGAACGTTGGAATTGTGTGATAATTTGCCTCAGGCCTCGTCCATTCTTTTAATCTTCTGTGTGCTCTTTGCTGTGATTTCCGAACAACTCTTCCGCTGAGGGGAGTGGTTCAGCATAGCTACCGCTGATGTATGTCCCTTGGGAGGAGTGGAACACCAATGTTGCTTCGCGTTTTCACTATTTTCAAATGAGCCATTATGTGCCACAAGTGAGTGTTATGACCACTGGTGTGTGTAGTTAATCACATCTAATATCTTTGAAAAATGTATTTAATGTGACAGTATGTTAATTAGGCTTGCCAAAGAGTCTCCCAAGAGGACAGGCGCCATGCCACATTATCAACAAAGTGTCAATGATTACCAGGATAGATAACTACAAATACGTTTATTTCCTCTGCAAGTTCTGAAAAGTTGGAAAGGCTACAGCTGCCATTTTTCTAACGCTTCACAGTCAAGACTTTTAGGGGTTATTTAGAGTTTGGCAGAGAGGGAGCGCCATCTTCCTCCCAGATAAACCTGCAGTTCATCTGTTGGTTTATTGTCAGTGGCAGTTATGGGTTTACATAAGCTGAGCATCCACTAGGCTCTGCTAGAGTAAACATTTGACCTAATGTCCCTTCTACTGCATGCCATCAGATCAACTTGACAGTTGCCTCGTCCTATTTAGGGCTCGCCTTAGGGTGGTTTGACCATTACTACTTCTCTCCCCTACCTGGGAAAGGAAAGCGCAAAAAGGTCCCCATGTTGAGGGAGAAGGCTCCATGTAAATCTGTCCCACTGTCGTTTCTTTGCAAGAAACAAAGTTCTGCTGTGGTAGCTCAGTGGGCATCAACACCTAGCATCTAATAGTCAAAGTTCAGTGGTTTCCTTGGCGCCACTGCATCTGCAGAACACACTAAGATCTCCGCCTGTCTGATGGGAACCTATAAATTTGACAGGTTTCCTCTACTAGGGGAGCAGAGTCCATAGTCTCAAGTGAGGGGGCTGGTTAGTGGAACACAAGTCATGTTATCTTAATGCCCTCATTTGTCCAAATCTGCTCTGAATCTACTGATTTTTAAGATTTCCATGTGCGATACGCACAATGTGTTAAGTAAAACTTTCAGTGGTGAGCTGCAGTTTCACCCACCTTTAAATTTAACTAGAAACTGAAGTAGCGTGATCACATCATAAAAGCTGGGCGAGTTTAAAATGAGAAACGTAACTGGCCTATCTCCCGGCTATCCCCAGATTTGACTCAGCCATCTACAAGGAAAAACATTTGCTGTCCATAAAGCATGGCACATTCTCCTTGGTGTGCAGAGAACCGGCTATGTTGTAAATATAAGGTAGCATTCTATAACCATGTGGTGTACAAAATGAGTAATTGGCCTTCACATGACTTGTAGATCCAAACCAAAGGCATACGGAATTAAGAAATGTAATGGACAATAATTATTATTACTGACCATCTACACGGTCAGCAATAACAACAGCAAATTAATGTGCCATGGTTTTAATCTCCCTGCTCCTTTCCCCCACTCTATATCCATACTCTTCCTCCCTGCAACACTTACCTTTCTGCTCACTAGGGCCCTGATTTATACTTTTTGGTGCAAAACTGCACCAACTCAGTTTTGCACCAAAACGTTTAGCACCGGCTTGCACCATTTCTGTGCACCAGCCGGGCACCATATTTATGGAATAGTGCAAGCGGGTCCAAAGGGTAAGCTAGTGAAAAAATAAATGACTTTGGTCGGGTTGAGCTGTTTTTGCACCAAAAATGACGTTAGCAGGTTAGATTTAAAAAAATGACTCTAACCTGCTTAGGGTCATTTTCTGACTCAAAACCATCCATACCACATGACTCCTGTCTTAGAAAAGACGGGAGTCATTCCCACCACCCCAATGGCCAGCACAGGCGACCAGGGTCCCCTGGGCATGGCAAATGCACCCAGTGCCATGTAGGGGGGCCCATTTCAGGGCCCCCAATGGCACTTTAAAAAATAAAATAAAATACTTACCTGTACTTACCAGCACTTTCCTGGGATGGGGTCCCCTATCCTCCGCTGTCCCTCTGGTGTGGGTAGGAGTTTCCTTGGGGCCTGGGGAGGGCACCTGTGGGTTTATTCCATGGTGTTTCACCATGGAAATAGGCCCATAGGTCCCCTAACGTCTGCCCTGATGAAGGCGTTAAAAAATGGGGCAAAGCAAGCTTTGCCCCATTTTTTAACCCCTCCTCCCTCCCGTGCACCATTCTTGCATGGGAGTATAAATATGGCGTTAAGGCCATAGATTCATTTTTTGCACGGGAACGCCTACCTTGCATCTCATTAAGGCAAGGTAGGTTTCCACTTTCAAAAAATGACTTTAACTCCATAAATTTGGCGCTAGATGGGTCTAGCACCAAAGCATAAATATGTAGTTAGTTTTGCACTGAATTAGAATTAAGAAAATTATGCTAATTCGGTGCAAACAGAGTATAAATATGCCCCTAGGAGTGCTTAAAACACAGCTCTGGGTCAAAGCCAGAGTCAAGGGAGCACAACGGCTTGTTTACTATACTGGCTCAAAGAATGCTTGGAGAGACACACAAGTGGTGACCAGAAGGTAGTCGAATAGTTTATGATACATTTTCAAAAGTTGTGCAATACGTTTTTTTTTAAAGGGTATTGTAAATCAATGCATTTCGAATGATAAGCAAGGTACTCTCTGACCCCAAAAAATGGCGTTGGGTAGTGCAGACGTAAACGTTTATTTTTAGAAAAAGTGCAACTTCATTCGTTTCCCTAGAGGAGGTGACAGTTCTTAGGATAACAGAATGGAAAGCTACACGTATCACAAATTTGAATAAATAAATACTTTTACTAATTTCACTGAGGAAGGGATAGAGCCGGTCTCCTTCTCAATGTCTCCCTCTACCGTAACCGGTGCTACCTCACAATTTTATAAACAGGATTGCTGTCTCCCCTTCTTACCTTGGCACAGAATTTAATTTTCTACACTTCATTTGAAAGTGAGTGTCTTTTTTTCTTCTGACCGGATTCTACTTCACAATAAACGAAGGGTCTGAATTTAATTTGTGTAATGTTTCTGCTGGAAAAAAACCCTAATTAAAAAACCTGTTTAATGCTTGCAATTCCAGTATGATTGTATTACATTCTCTCAGGAAAGTTAATGCTACAGACGTTTTACACAGATGTTTTAATTAGACATCGTTATTAAAGAGAATATTGTAGAAATTAACATAAGACCCTGCCTGCGTAATATGGTCCTCTGTCTGTATTGTTACAGTGCCTGACTACATAATAAGATACTTGGCTGTTTTACTACAGTCCCCGTCTGCGTTGCGTGTGCCTTGGCTGTTTAGCAATAAAGTCCAGATCCTGAGCACGTCCCGCTTCCTGTAACCTAGAATATTCCAGGTTATAATTAAACCGTAAATAAAACGCAAAAAACACTTGTAAATAGAAAGCATAAAACAGACAATTGTTCTATTTTATTTGCTTTTGGGGTGTACTGTTTAGGCTTAGGAACTAGGGCAGAAACGCCAATGAAAGCATTCACTGCTATGGATAAAATGTAGAATGGTGGGTTCGAACCCTTTGACAGCAGGCAAGGCATCAATGTATAGCTGTCAATGTGTTTCACCATTACCAAGAGGAAATCTTTCAACACCAGACTGAACATCTAGTGAGACATTACAGCAGATAGGGCCACTGTATGCTGGAATGACCCTGCATCAGGAAGTGTAATACTGAACATGACATGCTTGTACAATTGGTGATGTATAGGTTGAATTACTAAAAGGTGGCATCAGATCTGGCTCCAACTGACAGCATAAGTCCACTATAGTTTGCTTATCCAGGGGATATAACTGAATTGTAGGCCGTTGCTCCATGGTCTGAAGGTCTGACAGTGGACAGGATACAGGAGGTTGTCGCATTCTCCCTCTCCCTATCTCTGTGTGACAAGACATGATCTGTAACATTTGTCAGTGTGTTCACAGCAGCATACATGATGCATGCCAATAATGTGATGTGACAAAGTATTTCTGACTGGATAAACATCAGCCTCCACTTCACCAGACAGCCCCACCACCCCCACCGACCCACACACCACATCCAGCATACCCACAGGCACCACCACAATAGCCAGTGATACATCTACCACACCCACCATACGGACAGACACCACCCCAACACATACAGACACATCCACAACATCCAGCATACCCGCAGACACCACCCTAACAGGCAGACATCCACCATATCCTGCATACACGCAGACACCACCCCAACAGACACACAAACATCCACCACATCTAGTATTCACACAGACACCACCCCAACAGACACACATCCACCACTCCATCACACATCACTTCCACCTCCGAGCCCCTAAGGCACACAAACGTCCACACTCACACATGCAACAGACACTTTCCAAACAGATGCATACCTCACACATCCACACACCAAAGACATCTACACTCACACACCAGACAACCACTCCCTCAATCTCCAAATCCCCAACCCCTTCTGATGACCATCCCCATGTTCTAAAGGGGAGTTTCCTCTTCAACTTTGCCCTAAACCCTGTTACCTCCAAACCCCCTCCAAAATCCGAGGCCCCTCTCACATCCCAACCAATCCCTTCCACATCGAAGTCCTCCCCTGTCACACCTGCCTCTCTGCAAGCACCCAGACCCCCCAAGAAGAAGCCTACCCCTCCATAAAAACAGTCCAACCCTCCCAAATGTAAACACACCCAGCCCAAATCTGAACCCCCCCAATCCCTGATGTGCCTGCGTGCCTGTAGGAGGCTGGCCTGGCTTATAGTGGGTATCTTGTGGTACTTACACCCTGTGCCGGGTCCAGTTATCCCTTATTAGTAGAATAGAGGTGTTTCTAGCAGCTTAGGCTGATAGAAGGTAGCTATGGCAAAGCAGCTTAGGCTGAACTAGGAGACATGCAAAGCTACTACTATACCACTTATGTCATATACCACAATATCACAAGAAAACACAATACGCAGAATTACTAAAAATAAAGGTACTTTATTTTTATGACAATATGCCAAAAGTATCTCAGTGAGTACCCTCAGTTAGAAGGTAAGTAATATACACAAGTTATATGTACACAAACCCAAAACAGGTAAGTAATAGTAAGAAAAGTAATGCAACAGTGTAGAATTACAATAGGATGCAATAGGTGAACAAAGGTCTAGGGGCAACACAAACCATATACTCCAAAAGTGGAATGCGAATCACAAATGGACCCCAGACCTATTGGAGCTTGTAGAGGGTCGCTGGGACTGTAAGAAAACAGTCAGGGTGTCCAAGATCCCAAGACCCTGAAAAGTAGGAGTCAATTTCCCCTACTACCCCAATCGGACACAATAGTTGTGATAGGGGGATTCTGCACGAACCACAAACACCAGCAAAGCACTGAAGATGGATTCCTGGACCTGAGGACCTGCAAGGCAAGGGGACCAAGTCCAAGAGTCACAATAGTGTCCAGGGGGGGGCAGGAGCCCAGGAAACCCCAGATGAAGGTGCAAGAAGGCTCCCTCTGGGTGGAAGAAGCCAAGGATTCTGCAACAACAAAAAGGGCTAGGAACTTCTCCTTTGGATGGAAAATGTCCCACGGTGTGCTGGATGCTGCACAAGTGTTTTCATGCAGAAATACAGCAAACAAGCCTTGCTAGCTGCAAGGGTCGCAGTAGAGGTTTTTGGGTGCTGCTGGAGACCAGGAAGGACCAGGATGTTGCCCCTTAGAAGAGAAGACAGAGGGGGCACCCTGCAACTCAGAGAGCCCCCATAGAAGCAGGCAGCACCCGCAGAAGTACTGGAGCAGGCACTTAGAAGATTTGTGAACCATAGTCCACTCAGAGTCTCAAAGGAGGGTCCCACGACGTCGGAGTCCAACTCAAAGGGTTGAGCATTGCAGGACGGAGTTCTGGGGACCCAGGCTAGGCTGTGCACAAAGGAATTCTTGGAGAAGTGCACAGAAGCCGGAGCAGCTGCAAATCATGCAGTACACAGGTTTGCAGTCTAGCGTGGGGAGGCAAGGACTTACCTCCACCAAACTTGGACTGAAGGATCACTGGACTGTGGGGGTCACTTGGATATAGCTCCTGTGTTCCAGGGACCACGCTCGTTGAGATGAGAGGGGACCCAGAGGACTGGTTATGCAGAAGTTTGGTGCCTGCGCTAGCAGGGGGAAGACTCCGTCAACCCACAGGAGATTTCTTCGGTATTTCCAGTGCAGGGTGAAGTCAGACAGCCCTCAGAGCATGCACCACAAGGTAGCAGTAGAGAAAGCCGGCAGGATTAGGCACTACAAGGTTGCTGTTAGTCGTCTTGCTACTTTGTTGCGGTTTTGCAGGTGTCCTGGAGCACTCAGCGGTCGATCCTTGGCAGAAGTCGAAGAGGGAAGTGCAGAGGAACTCTGGTGAGCTCTTGCATTCGTTATCTGACGAATACTCCAGAGGAGAGACCCTAAATAGCGAGAAAAGGAGGTTTGGCTACCAAGAAAGGAGGATTGGCTACCAAGAGAGGTAAGAGCCTATCAGAGGGGGTCTCTGACATCACCTGCTGGCACTGGCCACTCAGAGCAGTCCAGTGTGCCCCCAACACCTCTGAATCCAAGATGGCAGAGGTCTGGGACACACTGGAGGAGCTCTGGGCACCTTCCCAGTGGTTACTCCCCTTTCATTTGTCCAGTTTTGCGCCAGAGCAGGGCTGGGGGATCCCTGAACATGTGTAGACTGGCTTCTGCAGAGATGGGCACCATCTGTGCCCATCAAAGCATTTCCAGAGGCTGGGGGAGGCTACTCCTCCCCAGCCTTTCACACCTATTTCCAAAGGGAGAGGGTGTAACACCCTCTCTCAGAGGAAATCCTTTGTTCTGCCTTCCTGGGACGGGGCTGCCCAGACCCCAGGAGGGCAGAATCCTGTCTGAGGGGTTGGCAGCAGCAGCAGCTGCAGTGGAAACCCCGGAAAGGCAGTTTGGCAGTACCCGGGTTCTGTGCTAGAGACCCGGGGGATCATGGAATTTCCCCCCCAATACCAGAATTGTACAGGGGTGACAATTCCATGATCTTAGACATGTTACATGGCCATGTTCGGAGTTACCATTGTGCGCTATACATAGGTAATGACCTATGTATAGTGCACGCATGTAATGGTGTCCCCCCAAACTCACAAAGTCCGGGGAAATTGCCCTGAATGATGTGGGGGGCATCTTGGCTAGTGCCAGGGTGCCCACACACTAAGTAACTTGGCACCCAACCTTCACTAAGTGAAGGTTAGACATATAGGTGACTAAGTTACTTATGTGCAGTGGAAAATGGCTGTGAAATAATGTGGACGTTATTTCACTCAGGCTGCAGTGGCAGGCCTGTGTAAGAATTGTCTGAGCTCCCTATGGGTGGCAAAAGAAATGCTGCAGCCCATAGGGATCTCCTGGAACCCCAATACCCTGGGTACCTAAGTACCATATACAAGGGAATTATATGGGTGTATCAGTCTTCCAATGAGAATTGGTAAAATTAGTCACTAGCCTGCAGTGACAAATTTAGAAAGCAGAGAGAGCATAAACGCTGAGGTTCTGGTTAGCAGAGCCTCGGTGATACAGTTAAGCACCACACAGGGAACACATATAGGCCACAAACATCTGAGCACTGGGGTCCTGGCTTGCAGGATCCCAGTGACACATATCAAACACACTGACAACATAGGGTTTTCACTGTGAGCACTGGGCCCTGGCTAGCAGGATCCCAGTGAGACAGTAAAAACACCTTGACATATACTCACAAACAGGCCAAAAGTGGGGCTAACAAGGCTAGGAAGAGGCTACCTTCCTACACTGCCCACTTTATGTCCCTTCCTGTGGAGGTTCCCTGGCAGTGATAGGAGTCAAATGTGGCCACAGTTCTGTGCAGAAACTTTAAAATGAACTGGCCAATGGCCTTTGCTATTGTGCATTTTCAGTTAATAAACTCAAATTGTTGTGTTTGTGGTACACATTTGTCCTGCAATTCCTTTTCTACCTTTATGCTGTTCCAGAGTAACATGTGTTGTCTGCCTACAAGTTGTATGTGTTTCAGCCTGCTTGCTGATCCATTGCTGTTGTTTGCAATATCTGACTTTGTGAACAGTGCTGGTGTCACCCAAGACAAACGTAGATGCTGAGTGTATGGATATGTGAGTGTTAACACAAATGGGATATCATTTCATTGTGTTATGTTTGATATGGTAAGTATTTCATCTTGTGTGGTCTAATGTCAGCATGTATGGTGTAAGACTTGTCCCCCTGATATGGACTGTAGCTTTGGCTCATGTGTGGTAGCTTGCGTTTTCTTGGTGCAGACATGAAAGATGTTCAATTGTGCTAGCCTTCTTTGCATTTGACCATGCATGTGTCCATTTTGCTGTGTGTACTTTGCAGCTACTTCATCTAGATGTATGGCCCATGCTGTGGCTGTTGCATGTTCTTTCTTGACTTGCACTTCCACATTATGCAGATGGCCATGTCCCTTGACTCTAGTATAGTTCGTCCCTGAGATATCTGAAGGGCCTGTGCCTGTGCAAATGTTGTTTTAGGGGCATGTGCTAAGTGTAATATGTCCCAAGGATGCATCCTTCCTTGAGTGCTCCTGATGCCCCCATCCCTATTGGGAATGAATTGTATACATTGTGAGCTTTGAATAGTTGTACCTCTGACTATTGTGCATCCCATTTTCCTTCCAATCAATCAAAAAATTTATAGAGCGTGCCACTCACCCGTGAGGGTCTCAAGGCGCTTGTGGGGGGAGAGTGAGGGAGGGGTTACTGTTCGAACAACCATGTCTTGAGGTTTTTTCTGAAGAGTAGGAGGTATTTGGTTTTGCGGAGGTTGGTGGGGAGGGAGTTCCAGGTTGTGGGGGCGAGGTAAGAGAAGGCCCTGCCTCCTGTGGTGGTACGTTGGATGCAGGGTACTGTAGCTAGTGCGAGGTCGGCTGATCAGAGGTTGCGGGTGGGAGTGTGGAAGTTCACTCTTTCGTTGAGGTAGGTCGGGCTGGTGTTGTGGAGGGATTTGTGTGCGTGGATGAGGATCTTGAAAGTGATTCTCTTGTCTATGGGGAGCCAGTGAAGGGATTTGAGGTGTGGTGAGATTTGTTCGTGGTGGGGGAGGCCGAGGACGAGGCGTGCGGCTGTGTTCTAGATTCTCTGGAGTTTGCATTTGAGTTTGAGTGTGGTGCCGGCGTAGAGGGCGTTACCATAGTCTAGTCTGCTGCTGATGAGTGCATGGGTGACTGTCTTCCTGGTCTCTGGGGGAATCCATTTGAAGGATTTTTTTAGAGTGCGGAGTGTGTGGAAGCAGGAGGATGTTAGTGCGTTGATTTGCTGTGTCATGGAGAGGGAGGGGTCCAGTATGATGCCGAGGTTGCATGCGTGGTTTGCGGGGGTGGGTGCAGGGCCTAGGGCGGTGGGCCACCGGGAGTCATCCCATTTGGTTTTGTTGGGGCCGAAGATGATGATCTCAGTTTTGTTGGAGTTAAGCTTGAGGTGGCTTGTTGTCATCCAGTTGGTGGTGTCGAGGAGAGCAGCGTGTAGGTTGGTTTTGGCGGTGGTGGGGTTGCGGGTGAGGGAGAGGATGAGTTGGGTGTCGTCTGCGCAGGAGAGGATAGTGATTCCGTGTGGTCTGAGGATGTTGGTTAGGGGGATCATGTAAATGTTGAAGAGTGTGGGGCTGAGGGAGGACCCTTGGAGGACTCCGCAGATGATCTTGGTAGCGGTGGAGTGGAAAGGTGGAAGGCGGACTCTTTGGGTCCGGTCGGTGAGGAAGGAGGTGAGCCAGTCTAAGGGTTTGTGGCGAATTCCTGTGTTGTGGAGGCGTGTGCGGAGTGTGTGGTGGCAGATAGTGTCAAAGGCTGCGGAGAGGTCTAGGAGGATGAGTGCGACGGTCTTGCCTTTGTCGACTTTGGTCCTGATGTTGTCAGTGCATGCAATGAGGGCGGTTTCCGTGCTGTGGTTCTTGCGGAACCCGGATTGTGAGGTGTCAAGAGTGTTGTTTTCTTCGAGAAAGTGGGATAGGCAGGCGTTGACTAGTTTCTCGGCAACCTTGGTGGGGAAAGGGAGGAGGGAGATGGGGTGATGGTTGGAGAGGGCCTCCGGGTCAGCTTTGTTTTTTTTAGGAGAGCAGTGATTTCTGCATGCTTCCAGGGGTCTGGGTAGGTGGCGGAGTCGAAAGAGGAGTTGATTATGTTGCGGAGTATGGGGGCGATAGTTGGGCTTGCTTTGTTGTAGATGCGATGAGGACAGTGGTCGGAGGGGGATCCGGAGTGGATGGAGTTCATGGTTTTTTCGGTTTCTTCATGTGTGGTGGGGGCCCAGGTGGTGAGTGTGGTGGGGGGTCATGAGTGGGGGTTGAGTTGGGTGAGTATGGGGTGTGTGTGGTGGATGTGTGTGGTATGAAGCTGTTGTGGATGTCCAGGATTTTGTGGTGGAAGTGGTTGGAGAGGGCATCACATAGGGGCTGTGTGTGTGTGTGTGTGGGGTCCATGTTGCTGTCTTTGGGTTTGGCTAGCTTTTTAATGATGGTGAAGAGTTCTTTGCTGTTTTGGGGGTTGTTGTCAAGGCGTGTTTTGTAGTGATCTCTTTTGGTGGTGTGTATGAGTTGGTGATGGGTGCGAATGGTAGTTTTGAGGGTGAAGAAGTTGGTTGTAGAGGGTTCTTGTCGCCATATTTTCTCTGCTTGGCAGCATTTGCGCTTGGAGTCTTGGAGTTCGGGGGTGAACCATGGGGCGTTCTTGATGTTGCGGGTGGGATGTGTTTTCTGAGGGGGGCTAGTGTGTCTGCGCAGGTAATGATCCATTTAGAGAGGTTGTGTGCTCCTGCGTTGGGGTCGTTGGTGTGATGGGGGAGGTTGTGAGCCAGTTGGGAGTTCAGGCGTTCTGTGGGGATCTTGTCCCACATGCGGTAGGGTGTGGTGTGTTGATGGTGGTGTGTGTGGGTTTGGTGAAGGAGAAGTGGATGCAGTGGTGGTCAGTCCAGTGGAGTCTGGTGGTGTGGGAGTAGGCTATGTGTTGACTTGAGGTGAAAATTGCATCAAGCGCGTGTCCTGCTGAGTTGGTGGGTGCGGTGACCAGTTGCTTGAGTCTGAGGTTGGTGAGGTTGTCTATGAGGGAGGTTGAGTTGTGGTCTTGAAGGTTCTCCAAGTGAAAGTTGAAATCACCAAGGACGATGTAGTTTGTGGAGGTGAGGGCGTGCGAGCTGATGGTGTCGTCGATGGTGTCGTAGAAGGCGGGGCGTGGTCCTGGTGGTCTGTGGATTAGTGTACCTCTGAGGGTGGAGTTGTTGTTAATGTGGAACAGGAAGTGCATGTGTTCTGTGTTGTCGATAGTGTCTTGGGTGCAGGTGGTGACTTTGATGGTGTCCCTGTGTAAGATGGCGATGCCACCACCTGGCCTGCTGAGGCGGTCTTTGCGTTGGAGATTGCATCCTATGGGGGTGGCGATGGCTATGTCGGGTTCTGAGGAGGGGTTGGTCCAGGTTTCCGTGAGGAAGGCAATGTGTGGTGAGTGTGATGTGATGAGGACCCAGAGTTCTATGGCATGTTTGTGAAGGGAGCGGGTGTTGAGGAGCAGGCAGTGGAGGTGGTTGTGGTGGGTGGTGTTGGGGTGCATGAGGGTGTTGTTGCGGGGTGTGTTCTGGTTGTGGGGTGGTATGCGGCGGGGCTGGTTGGTGGGGGTGGGGCAGGTGAGTATTCCGTTGGGGGTGTTGTTTTTGTTGTTGGGGGTGTTGCTATGGTTGGAGTGTGGTGTGAGGGATGAGGAGCAGGAGAAATGACAGGTGTAGCAGGTGAAGGGGCCATGGGTATATGTGGGGCTGAAAAGGGTGCAGGTGGGGCGAGGGCCTGGGTTGAGTGAGTGGAGGGTGAAGAGGGAGTAGATTTGTCTGAGGGGGCCAAGGGGACTGGCGCTGGGCGCGGTCTTGGCACCGACGGGCTTGCCTTTGGTGCGCCTTCGGAGCACTAGCAGTGTGCCCGCTGCATGTCCACACTGCAGCTGCCATAAATGGGGAGGAGGGAGGGAGTGGCAGCTGGGAGGAGGGAGGGCTGGGCGAATGGGAAGGCTGGCAGGGTGGGGCCGCAGGGGATGGCAGTGGCGGGAAAAACAAAAAGGAGAATGGACGGTGAGGAGGTGGGGGGGAGGCGTGAGGGGCCACGGGGACGCAGCAGCAGGGGATTTGCAAGAAAGGAGAACGGATGGAGAAGGAGGTGGGGGGAGGTGGGAGGAGCCGTGGGGACGCATCGGCAGGGGATTTGCAGGAAAGGGGAACGGACGGTGAGGAGGAGGGGGAGGCGGGAGGTGCCGCGGGGACGCAGCGGCAAAGGATTTGCAAGAAAGGAGAACGGATGGAGAAGGAGGTGGGGGAGTCCGGAGGGGCCGCGGGACGCAGCGGCAGGGGATTTGCAAGAAAGGAGAACGGCTGGAAAAGGAGGTGGTGCGGGGCGGCCGCACGAGGAGCGACCTACCTGCTGGAAGCAGGGTCAAGGGTTACTCCTCGTTACCATGCCGTGGCTGCCATAAATGGGGAGGAGGGAGGGAGTAGCAGCTGGGAGGAGGGAGGGCTGGGCGAATGGGAAGGCTGGGGAGGTGGGGCCTCCAGGGATGGCAGTGGCGGGAAAAACAAAAAGGAGAACGGACTGTGAGAAGGTGGGAGGAGGCGGGAGGGGCCGCGGGGACGCAGCGGCAGGGGATTTGCAAGAAAGGAGAATGGATGGAGAAGGAGGTGGGGGGAGGCGGGAGGGGCCGCGGGGACGCAGCGGCAGGGGATTTGCAGGAAAGGAGAACGGACGGTGAGGAGGTGGGGGGAGGCGGGAGGGGCCGCAGGGACGCAGCGGCAGGGGATTTGCAGGAAAGGAGAACGGACGGTGAGGAGGTGGGGGGAGGCGGGAGGGGCTGCGGGGACGCAGCGGCAGGGGATTTGCAAGAAAGGAGAACAGATGGAGAAGGAGGTGCGCGGAGGCGGTAGGGGCCGCGGGGATGCAGCAGCAGGGGATTTGCAAGAAAGGAGAACGGATGGAGAAGGAGGTGGCGCGGGGCCATGGCGCGAGAAGCGACCTGTCTGCTGGAAGCAGGGTCAAGGGTTGCTCCTCATTACCGCGGCCACGGATGCCATAAATGGGGAGGAGGGAGGGAGTGGCAGCTGGGAGGAGGGAGGGCTGGGTGAATGGGAAGGCTGGGGGGGTGGGGCCGCAGGGGTTGGCAGCGGCGGGAAAATCAAAAAGGTGAACAGACTGTGAGGAGGTGGGGGGAGGGGGGAGGGTCCGCGGTGACGCAGCGGCAGGGGATTTGCAAGAAAGAAGAACAGATGGAGAAGGAGGTGAAGGGGAGGTGGGAAGGGCAGCGGGGACGCATCGGCAGGGGATTTGCATGAAAGGAGAACGGACGATGAGGAGGTGGGGGAAGGTGGGAGGGGCCGCGGGGACGGAGCGGCAGGGGATTTGCTAGAAAGGAGAATGGATGGAGAAGGAGGTGGGGGGGAGGCGGGAGGGGCTGCGGGGATGCAGAGGCAGGGGATTTGCAAGAAAGGAGAACAGATGGAGAAGGAGGCGGCGCCGGGCGGCGGCGCGAGGAGCGACCTGCCTGCTTGAAGCAGGGTCAAGGGTTGCTCCTCGTTACCGCCCTGCGGCTGCCATAAATAGGGAGGAGGGAGGGAGTGGCAGCTGAGAGGAGGGAGGGCTGGGCGAATGGGAAGGCTGGAGGGGTGGGGTCGCAGGGGATGGCAGCAGCGGGAAAAACAAAAAGGAGAACGGACGGTTAGGAGGTGGGGGGGAGGCGGGAGGGGCCGCGGGGACGCAGCGGCAGGGGATTTGCAAGAAAGGAGAACGGATGGAGAAGGAGATGGGGAGAGGCGGGCGGGGCCACGGGGACACAGCGGCAGGGGATTTGCAGGAAAGGAGAACGGATGGAGAAGGAGGCGGTGCGGGCGGCGGCACGAGGAGCGACCTGCCTGCTGGAAGCAGGGTCAAGGGTTGCTCCCCGTTACCGCGGCCATGGCTGCCATAAATGGGGAGGAGGAAGGGAGTGGCAGCTGGGAGGAGGGAGGGCTGGGCGAATGGGAAGGCTGGGGGAGTGGAGCCGCAGGGGATGGGAGCGGTGGGAAAAACAAAAAGGAGAACGGATGGTGAGGAGGGGGGGCGGGAGGGGCCGCGGGGATGCAGCGACAGGGGATTTGCAAGAACGGAGAACGGATGGAGAAGGAGGTGGGGGGAGGGGCCACGGGGATGCAGCAGCAGGGGATTTGCAAGAAAGGAGAACGGACAGTGAGGAGGGGGGGGGAAGCCGGAGGGGCTGTGGGGACGCAGCGGCAGGGGATTTGCAAGAAATGAGAGCAGATGGAGAAGGAGGCGGTGCGGGCGGCGGCACGAGGAGCGACCTGCCTGCTGGAAGCAGGGTCAAGGGTTGCTCCCCGTTACCGCGGCCATGGCTGCCATAAATGGGGAGGAGGAAGGGAGTGGCAGCTGGGAGGAGGGAGGGCTGGGCGAATGGGAAGGCTGGGGGAGTGGAGCCGCAGGGGATGGGAGCGGTGGGAAAAACAAAAAGGAGAACGGATGGTGAGGAGGGGGGGCGGGAGGGGCCGCGGGGATGCAGCGACAGGGGATTTGCAAGAACGGAGAACGGATGGAGAAGGAGGTGGGGGGGAGGGGCCACGGGGATGCAGCAGCAGGGGATTTGCAAGAAAGGAGAACGGACAGTGAGGAGGGGGGGGGAAGCCGGAGGGGCTGTGGGGACGCAGCGGCAGGGGATTTGCAAGAAATGAGAGCAGATGGAGAAGGAGGCGGCGCGGGCGGCAGCGCGAGGAGCGACCTGCCTGCTGGAAGCTTCCATTGTGTTACAATACGGGTTATGTGTGTGTCCTTTGCAGGGCTGTTTCATGGGAGGGGTGTTAGTGTTTCATGACACATCCATACACATGTTTGTTGAATTTGAAGACTGTACATGGCATGTGTGCAATGTGAGGGTGCCAGTTGTATTAGTGATGTGATGTTGCTGCGTTGTTGCTGTTGTGTGGCACAATGTTGTGTACACTTCACTGTCCCTGTGCCTAAGATGTGCAGATGTGGTTTTGTGTAGTGTGGCAGTGCAGTGTAAGTGGCCTGCCCAAAGGGGGAATTTAATGGTTGTGAATGTGTCCATCTTTGTTAATTATTCTGACTTTGGACACGACACATGACTGTAACGTGTGCCCCATATCATGTGGATGACGGCACGATAAGCTGTTGTTAAGGTTAATGGCACAGGTAGGTGTGTGTATTTACCATAGGTTGCGTCCATGGCGGGGTGAATTTTGTGTTTCATCTATCAGCAGCAGCAACATGACATGTGTGATGGTTCCATGGCAGACAAGACGTGTAAAGTTGCCTGCAGGTGAGTTGATCCCTTTATACTCTCCGTTTTCACCTGCTGGGATATGGTGGTTGGGCTGCCACCGTCACATTGGTGGTGTGCAACATCAGAATGTGTCCGGTGGAAACACTGGCTCCGACAGCCCGTGTGTCATGCCTGATTACTGCCATGGTCTGCGCTGCTCGGTGTTGCTGACAGAACTGCAATGGTCTTTGCTCTAGAGGCCTACCAGGATCATAATAGAGGGGTCCGTCCACCAAACCGATGGCAGTTAGACCACCACCATGGCGGTGCACGGACTGCCAAACTTGTAATCAGGCCCTGAGTGGGAGACAGTGTTGAAAGCCATGCTCAAATCAAGAAGAATGAGCGCATCGGACCCTCCATGGTCTGAAGTCTTTTTCAGGTCCTCAGTGGCCAACAGGATTGCTGTCTTCATTCTACAGCCTTCGCGGAAGCCTTTTTGTGTGTAGTGCAACAGATTGTTGGTTTCCAGAAAATTTGAGAGAAAGCCATCTAAAAGTTTCTCTAAGATTGTTCTTCTCCCTGGTAGCAGTGAAATAGGCTTATCGTTTTCTAGTTTATCCCCATCTAATTACACCTTTTTTAATAGAGGCTGAATAATTATATTCTTCCAAGCATCAGGAACACAGCCCGCTTCTAGAAAGGAGTTTAATAAGGTCTTTAAGGCAGAAGATATGGTCTCTCCTCCTTTCAGGACAATATTCTTGGGGCAAGAGGTGATCCTAATTTTATTGTACTTGCTGCCTCTAGAATATTGAATTCACTCAACCTCAGGAATGACAAGAATTCTGCTGCGGGCTTCCTGAATGTGGTGTTACCATTCTCTGTAGTCAGGGAATCTGGTATCACTGCTAGGGAGTATTAAATCTGTCTGACCTTACCCAGAAAGAAGTTTGCCAGCTGCTCACACCACACCTTGAAGGGAGGAGGACTCTTCCCAGCCACATTGGGTTTTAGGATTAAGTTGGCAATCACATATATTTCTTTGAAGAGGTGCAGCGCCTGGCTGATTTTGTCAGCAAAATCAGTCAGTGTGGCCCTACAAATTGCCTGGTGATATTTTTCTACTCTTCTCTTGAAGGCTTTTTTATTTTCCTCGTCATACTGGTGTCTTCATTTTCTCTCCTGATTTTTACATTCTTTCTTCAGTTCTCTTAGTTCAGGTGAAAACCAACTAGCACTAATTCTGGCATGGGAGGGTCTACCAGCAACCGTGGGAACCACGGTCTCCACTGTTCTATCTATTCAGTCCTTAAATGTGAAATAGGATGTGCAGACATCACCATCTAGTCTAGGAAAAGGCTTGCTCAGAGTTGTTTGCCAGATCATAGTATCGAGTTTAGAGCATTGCCATAGGGGTTTCAAGGGGATTTGCCAGCTTTGAGTGTTGCTGTTTTATGATAGAGAACTGTACTAACGTGATCAAACCATAATATTAGCAAAGGGGTAGATGTCTTCATGGACATAATATTTGAGAAAATGGGGCCCAATAAATGACCCTTAGGGTGAGTGGAATGAGTCACCAACTGCATAAGCTGTCATGCCAATAGATCTTGCATAATATTGTTGGCCAGGGTGCATGAGCTGCCATAAAAGTGGATATTTAGATCACCTAATAGTGTGAAGTTGGCTGACACAAGACAGTGTACTGCAACATTTTCAGGTAAACCCTGGGCAAATTTTGTTGCAGGCCCTTGAGGCCAGTATGCAAGCATCCCTGAGATGGTATATGTTTCAGATGATTTGCATTGGAAGTGGTCTTTGAAAATAATGGCTACACTGCCCCCTTTTTTCCTGAGTCTGTCATTTCTAGTTTTTGCATATCCACATGGATTGAGCTATCACAATATCTGACCCACTGTCCTCCCCCAACCAAGTTTCAGTCAGAAAGAGGGCATCTGGGCTTTGTTCTTCCAGTAAAGTGAATAGTTGAAACTTGTGTTTAGGGAGCAACCGAAAATTCACAAGGCATGTTTCCCATTAATGCGAAGGCTGTTTAAGACCTACCAGGTCTTGCAAATTGCTTATGATATGAACCTTGTGAGGTATTTTATCAAAGATACGACCAAATGAATGGTAACAATATGAACATTCACTTGGGAAAAAGGCCGGGTCCAGAGAATGACAGCATATTTCCTTGGATGGCTGTATGAGGCTTTTTAATTCCTCAGGGACCAGAGATTCTGCTCCCTGTCTGCTGATCCCCGCCGGCCACTGACAGGCACAGATAGGCTTACCTCTTTTGCACGGCTGCACACAGGCCTCATGAAATAGTGCTTACTGGGAGACTAAAAAGAGCTGGACCACCAACCAAGATGGCACCCGCTCCAGTGCTGTCGAGAGGCGAACTGGCTCTAAACCTGGCCAGGGAGAGTCTGCCTCCAAACACAAGCACTGAAATTAGGCTCAACAATGCTCAAGTAAGTCAGCCTGTCAATGCCTCGCACAGGTTGGAGTGGCATTCCCTCCACTTGTTCTTCCCATGAGCTTCTGTACTGAACAGCAGCTAAGGAAGGTGCAAGGGACACAGCGTATACAATTTAAAAACAAAGTGAAAAATGGGATAAAAGGCAGTTCAATTAAAAATTCAGTAGTACTTGTTTAAAAGTGTGTGAAATTAGAGTCAGCTACTCACTTCTATCTCTGAGGGCCTCATTATGAGTGTGGCAGTCTTCAGACTCTCACACTAGCGGTGGCAGTCAGGATCACCGCTGTTGAGGTGGTCCAACTGCCACATTAAATCCCTGGCGATCAAACCGTCAGGGGTCCACCAGCACCGCCAGGATCCATTAGCCCGGCGGCCTGTCGGGCGGAGATCGTAATCTGCCAGTGCAGCGCTGCCCCGCGGATTTCAACCTTGTTCTCCTGCAGCCTTTTCATGGCAGTAACACCGCCATGAAAAGGCTGGCAGAGAACAGGTGCAGGGGGCCATACATGGCTCCCTGCACTGCCCATGCAATTGGTATGGGCAGTACAGACGCCCCCTGCTCAGCACCGTAACAATGTTCACTGTCTGCTTTGCTTTGTGAGGGTGCTGGTGCACCCTGAGGGTTAGAGCATTGCCGGCAGGTCAACTACGAGCCAGAGACAATGCTGTAGCCTGTTTCCTGCTAGGTTGGCAGGCAGAAACTGAGGTTTCCGCTCGCCTACCTAGTGGGAAACTCTTAATAACTCCTGTGGGGTGGTTGCCACGAAGACGAAGGCCACCCTGTCAGGAGTTTGGCAGACGGGCTCTTAATTAGGCCCTAAGGGCCTTGTTACGAGTTTGGCGGTCTCAGGACCGCCATGTTGGAGGTTATACTGCCAACAGGCTGGCGGAGAAGACCAGCAAATTATGACCATGTTGGTATTCAGAACAGAATACAGCCAAAGCACCGCCACTGCGGTGAGGCCACCACGGACGACGGTAGCCACCTGCAGGCCGGCGGAGACCATGCTTCCACTGGACAGATTACGAGATTGCACACCGCCAAGATTTCCACTGCGGTTGAACCACTACTGAAACCCGAGCGGAAACAAACTCCATAAAAGGAGACACTCACCTTCAGGAAGCCATACTTGTCCGAAGCTGCCATGGAACCAGAACTACACATCATCCTGCTGCTCCTACGTGCCCAGAGACTATGGAATCAAAGCTGAAGACAACAAGAGCAACCATAAGTACACACACTTACCTGTCACTGTTGTATGTTGCCAAAGTTCATACAATCACACAACATACCATCGGAATGGGGTCTGGGGTGACACACACACGTAACCTGACACTGACATGCACACTCACAGCCACATACATATCCACGCATACACAGCACACACACTACTGCCATCTCTCTCACACACACACACACCAACTCCCAGAAACACAGCACCAGTCCAGTCACACACAACACACAACACTACAACAGTCACAACAACACCACAACATCATCAATTAATTGGCAAGCACCCAAAAGAAACCCTACCCAGTGACAAATCACACATACAATACAACATACCACCAACAGGGAACAAACACACACAATCACACAACCATACAATGCAATAATCGACATACACAGCAAACACACACCACATCGTATCTGACATACCATGCACCAAACACGCACACAGTCAAAGCACACAATGCCAAACAACACTGCAACAAACACATGTCAACACAAACACCCCTCAATACCATGACAACAACATGTCCCCAACATACACATGCCCAACACACACCCATCACTGCGGGACAAAAGCATTGCACACAACCTCACATGCTGCCCAGACAAAACAGGTAGCACAAGCACCACTTACACACAAATACTCACTCACAAACAATTACAGCTATTAACAAAGCTGCCCAAAGAAAAAAATGCAAGACAAATATGTAACATTGAAACCAACAACTGGTTGGTCCAAAGATGTATTAAAAATCAGACATGTGATTGAAATGTCCAAGGCCGTAGGCCAGTACACTGGGGAAATGTGCAACATGCACACTATGCACATCTGTGTGTTCCGAACTTGACTCCTGACTGCCATGTAACCTCCACAAGTAAGGGCGTGAAGGGCGCAGACAGGTACCTCAAGGATTATTGGGGGAGTACTGTGGGGGTTTGGGCCTAGGTTTTGGAAGGTGCCCTTTGGGATTGTGATTGGGAAGGGGGGTTTAGATCCACGTTTAGGGAGGGTTCAGTTATCTTGGGAGGGGTAGACTTCTTTACGTGGTAAGGAAAATGGGTGCTTGCAGGGAGTGTAGGGGAGGCCTTGGACATGGAAGGGACGGGCCTCGGGAGGGAAACAGAGCATTTAGGGTTCTCATGGGGGAAGAGGAGTAGGGAAAAGCTCACAACATGAAAGGAACACTTTTTCAGACACATGGAGACAGTCATCAGAAGAGGGTTTGGGTGTGGAGGAGGAGGAAGTGGTTGCTTGATGTGTATGTGTGGGTGTCGTGGGTGCATGTTTGTGGGAGATATGCTTGTGGGTGGTGGGTGTCTGTTGGGTGGGTGTTTATGTGTACGGGACTGAGGGGTGAAGGTGCTGGAGGATGCCGTGGTGAGTGGGTGACTGTCTGTTGGGGTGGTGACTGCAGGTATGGTGGATGTGCTGGATGCAGGAGTGTCAGTGGTGTCTGCGGTCTGGTGACTGGGGTGGATGTCTGAGGGTCTGCCATAGTGGTGACTGTGGGTAGGATAGGTGTGGTGGCCGAATCTGTGAATGTTGGTGTGGTGTCTGTAGGGGAGTCAGGTGTAGTGTCAGTGATGCTGGGGATGGTGGGGGTGTCACAGAACGTTGTGACTGTTGCTGTATCTGCATCTGTATGATGCTTGTGTGCATGCCGGTGGTGTGACTTGTGTTGCCTATTTTTGTCTGAGCTTCCCTTGGATGTTGAGGTGGGTGCATGCCTGTCTGTCTGTGTGCTTTGGCTGGGTAGGGAAAAGGGGGTTTGAGTTTGGGAAGAGGAAGGTGGAGGGGGAATAGTAGACAATAGGTCACAGGCGGCCCTCAATGTGGATGCCAGAGCCTGAAAAGATCTCTGTAGGCCAGCCAGTGCACAGTGAATGCCCTCCAGGAATGCATTACTCTGTTGGACTTGAGTTGCCATTCCCTGGATGGCATTCACAATAGTCAACTTGCAACTGTGTCAATAACAATCACACAGGCAAAAAACACAGATTCACCTACTCCATTTAACATATTCAAAGTTGGAGTAACATGGAATTCAAATCCATTTCAACAGAACAAATATCAATAGTGTACTTGGAAAGGATAATACATACTTTGTGGACCTACTCATCTTAGTCATTCTCACATAATAAAAAAAAGTCCTGTACAGCAATAGGGGCTGACTCAGCACACAGGATTTACACACAAACAACCCCAGGGACCATACCAACACCTTCTATAAAATGGACACCATGAAGGCCACATACATTTTTACTAACCCTGATGATTATCAACCTCAGATCAACAATATAAAAATGCCAACATCACTATCAGCACTTCAGACATGAGTACCCTTACATCTTTGGTATAAAGTCACACTGACATAAACAACTTGTGACCATGATTGAGGCATACACCTAGAGTCAAGAAAATTTAATTACAACATATACCATTCCACCAACATGCGAATTTCAATTACAAAACCAGCAACACAATGAAGTCAGTGTAAAATGAACTTAGCCACTCTAACATCCTTCTAAACAGATTCAGAGTAGCTAAAGTAAATATGCCAAACTTGGATCACAAAGCTTTGAAAATGGCAGGAATTACCAATGTACAGCTGATGTTGGCAAACACGGTGTATATTGTACCATATATGATGTCCTGCCCTATATAGAAAGCCCACAATACATTGACTAAGGGAATAGCAGGCTACCCACTTACCTCCACAATACCATGTACATGGTATAAATAGTCTGAACTCACATTTGAATGATATGTCTTGTACTAGGAACGTAGAAATACCACCATGCTTTTCATCATGTAGGATGTCCATCCTGATTATATATCACAGTTTGCAGTTTACAGTCCACACTTAACAATGGGTAAACCTCCACACACCTCTGTGTAAGTGTAGCAAGTAAACCATGTGAAATTTCAGATTGAGATCACACCCTCACATGAACTTAACATCTAGTTCACAACTCATGAATAATTGGCCTATTTCTCACCTGTCAGACCCTATGTTGCACATAGAGCTAGATCCAGTGGAATGGACAAAGGCCCAAGACCTGGACAACTTACCAACAGTATATCTGGAGTATAGATTAGTAGGTGGGAAGGATGACCCAGCAGGAATAGAACAGTATAGTGGTACACATGTGAGAGTCACATATGCATCACCAAATGCTTCAATACAATATGGTTAACATTGCTGAGTTTTATGTCCCTATACACAATAGTATAGCGACACAGGTATATCAATATCATACCCTGTACACCTAGGTGTACCTACTGGACCCTTTGCCTTTTGCACTTACCACATTGTCACAGCTTAAATACTTACACATTATACACTGAACTGGCAGAGGGATGTACATGTGTGTAGTCAATACTTATCCCCTTGTGGCTGCTGTGCTGCCCTCAAACGCCCATCCAACTCAGGGTAGGCCACCACCAAAATGCGGGCCATTAGGGGTGTAAGGTTTGATGGGCACCCCTTCCTCGTTGAGAGGACATCCCCAGCTGGGCCTCTGTGTCTTCCCAGGCCAGCATCTCAGGTTCCCCCACCACTTCCTACAGTGGGTTCTCCCCAGCTGTGGATCCCCAGCGTCTGTACATTGTAGGTGATGGCACGCCAGGTTCCCTTTTTTTGATGGGCATTGACCTACATGGATGACACAGACAAAAGGAGAAAGTCATGTCCACATGCACCATCCCAACACAAGTGCTAAGAACACTTCAGTCACAGCAAGTAGGCAAGCTTTCCCTTCCTTTCAGTATAAACTCCTTCACAATTCACAATCGGCAGCCAGCCCATGTGTGAAGTGGAGTCTCCTATACGATATGCATGATCAGTACCTGGTATTGACTAAACACATATGACTAGGCCACATGATTGTCCATAAAATGGTATGTATCTAAAAACATTTCTCACATCATTATTGTTGTACATGCTGCAATCTATGTTGTGCATAAAGGAAGTTAGATTACACACATCTACCCTGTGTCACTACTGCATGTCTGCCTATGCACATGTACACATTTCAGTAAACCCATGATTGATTTCCCAATCCTTCACTATCTCACATTTCATGTACACCATCATACACTCCACCTTACACACATTGGTATACCATTGGACTCACCAGCTGCTCTGGTGCACCATACAGCTGTCCATACAGGGGTATGACCTCATCCACAAGCTTGACCAGCTCTTCTGGAGTGAAGGCTGGGGCCCTATCACCTGCAGTACGTGGCATGATAGCTCCCTGACGCAGTACACAGCAGCTCAGGTAATAGAGGTCTTGATGGCATCTGTGTCAGAAGTCAAGTGAGCAATACTGCAGAAGATGGCTGTCATGTCTGCCACATACATGACCGTCACCGCCAGGGGACATCGTCATTGGCTCAGGTCCGCCAAAGGCAGCAATGTGTTCCAATGGCTATGTGCACCGTGGCTGTGACTGCCTACCGCCATGATTACATCTGCCAGTGGAGTTAGGTCACTTCCTCATGTCCGGTACATTAGGGCAGGCAGCCGCAATTTTGAGGCAATGATATGAATGGGACAGTAATGGAAGGTGCATCATTTACGATTACCTATGTAGTGCGAAAAATATTTTAAGTGCTGCCTTCATGTTTAGTAGTCTCATTGTACATGTGAATAACAAAAGCTATGTAACAGGGGTATGGGTGGTAATGCAAATGATAACCTATTCTCAACATCCTATGTGCGATGTCAATGGAGTATAGGTGCAACAAATATGTTTCTCATATAAATCAGGTAAGACTATCAAACTCGGGCAGTGACAGCTAAATAGCCATGTAAAGTACATTAGAGAGTTTAGGGAATCTGAATCAAGGGGACTGTTATAGGATGCATAGCAATATGCTGCACATCAAATGCTATATATTGCTTTTTTCCAGCGCCCTAGGGCAGCCCAGTGATCAAGGATTCATAGAAGACCTAGGTGGGGAGCCCCAGACATTTCTGGGAAATCTTGTTGTTTGTTTGAAAGTGTTTTCTACTGCTACCTGTTCCTGTTTACTGTAGACCCTCTGTGTTTCAGGCAGCTTGGCCTTTTTGAAGTGCTGTTTTTCAGCCGTGACTTAAATTTCCCTCCTACTGTTGGACAGAAGACTGCGTAAAGCCCTCCCCCTTCCTTCTTTGTTAAGTGGAAAGGCTAATACACCTCAGTGGCTAACCAGAGTGTGTTTGGGACACTGTTTTTGTGATTTAAATTGTGTTTAGAAACTGTTTGCATCACCTGTTTTTGCCTTGAAAAACCCAAATTTCTGAGTGCGTGACAGGCAGTATTTTGTTGTTTTTTGCAATCTCTTCCTTGCCTGGATGGTGGACTCTGCTGGCTTGGAAGTGTGGATTCAGCCTTCTGTATCCAAGGAGACTCTGAATAGAGCAGCAGCTCCCTTCTCCCTTCCCACAGGGGCTGGGGTTTGCTGTTTGGCTTTCTGAGTCCGAGGCAACCTAAGCCCTCCTCACATACCTGCCCTGGCCCCTTAAGTTTGTAGAGGGAACCCCAAGACAGCCACCTCCATTTTGTGAGTCCAGCTTTTTCCCTGCACCCTAATACAGCCCAGTCATCAAGGATTCCTAGGAGAACTAGGTAAGGAGCCCCAGACCTTTCGGGGAAATATTAATATTTGTTTAAAAGTGGTTTCTACTGCTACCGGTGCCTGTTTACTGTAGACCCTCTGTGTTTCAGGCAGCGTGACCTTTTTAAAGTGCTGTTTTTTAGCTGTGACTGTTTGAAATTTCCCTCCTAGTTTGTGGCAAACGATTGCATAAAGCCCCCCACCCCTTCTTTTTTAAGTAAAAATGCCACATCCACCTCAGTGGCTAACCAGAGTGTGTTTAGGAGACTGCTTAATCTGTTTCTGTGATTTTAATTGTGTTTAGAAACTGTCTGCATCACCTGTTTTTGCCTTGAAAAAGCCACATTTCTGAGTGTGCTACAAGCAGTATTTCAATGTTTTTTACATTCTCTCCAAGGAGATCCTGAATAGAGCAGCAGCATTCTACTCCCTTCCCACTTGGGCTGGGGCTTAAGTTAACTTGGTCCATATATAAGTTTCTATTGGTTGTCGCATATTGTGTTGTGATAGTTTGTTGGGGTTGGTCTTTCTGTTGGCTTAGGGATGAGGGTTGGATTTGTGATTGGCATTGGCACTAGGGTTGAGATTCCTATTGGTTCCTGGTTTTTAGGGTTGGGGTTGTGATTGGTACTAGTTGAGATTCCTAGTTCCTGGTTTTTGAGGGTTGGGTTTGTGATTGGTACTAGGGTTGAGATTCCTATTGATTCCTGGTTTTTACGGTTGGGGTTGTGATTGGTACTAGGGTTGAGATTCCTAGTGGTTTCTGGTTTTAGGGTTGGGTTTGTGATTGGTTGTCAGGATTAGGAGTATGATTGGTGATTTGGTTTGGGTCTCCTATTGGTTGTGAGATTTAGGGTTACAAATCTGATTGGTTAGGACTAGGCTTCTATTGTTCACTAGGGCGTTTTAAGTTTAGGGCTCAGGGCATCTCAACCCAGGCAGAGAGGCTAGGGGTGGAGAGAACAAGGGCATTTGCCTGTTTGGGCCTGTTCTAGACTGGTCGGGCCTAGGCCCAATTCTCCATTGACCGGAAAGGGCCTTACACCCTACACACCAATCAACACGAAAACACATTATCAGCAAAGACATCCAGCTCTTGCATCACAAACTGACCTCATACAGATTGCAAAGTCTCATCAACCAACACAAAACCCCATATACCAGACCTATGCACACATCCACCACAACTACAACAGTAAAACACCTTCATTCTCACAGCAAACACTACTCTGTCCATTCCCACATCACCTACACACCACAAAACCAAATTATACATTACATTCACAAACAGTACTATCCTCCATTTGCTCCGCACAGACCCCCTTTTATCATGACAATACCTAAACCCGGCCTTCCAGCACACCATCTACAACCACCCTTACCCTCTTTTCACCAATTACACATAACCATACAATCCTCATACTCCACTCCACCACACATATTACCTTTTCCAGTCATCACAACTAATACACATCCATCCCGTCTTACACACCTCATACACTAATTTCCAAAACACAAAAACATCCCCTGTAATACTCTAACACCACTTACCAGCACTAACCCACATAAAAATCCTTCACAGAAAACCACTACATCAATATCCCCTCTCCCTATTCCACAAAAACAATACAGACCACACACATCAGCACATCAAGATAAAAATAGCTTTCATTATATTTTCAGTCACACCCACTCCCACCCTCATAACTTCACAAAGAATACAAATCCTGAACAATCTTTATCCCTACATTCTCACTCTTCACAAACATCTACCACAGGCACCCCAACACATCAACATTCCTTTACCCACCTCTCATCCATTGCACAATTTAGAGCCTTACATTATGATCCACATTCTCCTCCACCACCCACACAGTGTCATCCTCGCCAAGCTGTAAAATGATAAAAGCCAGCTGAAGAGCTCTGATGAGAGCAAAACATGTGTCAGGGGTTGCTTTACTCATTCCAGGTTGGCTTGGATGGTATTTGACCATTCCAAAGCTGTAATACTGTACCTGGAGTGGTAAATGGCTTTTGTCATTTTACAGCTCGGCGAGGATGACACTGTGTTAATCCTATGCTTAAAGATTTTGCTGTACAAATGGCAAAAGACTTTATCACTATCTAGCTCGGCGTGGATAGCAATGTGCTGATCCTATGCTTAAAAACTTTGCTAGATAAACAGACATTTGAGGTGAGCAAATCTAGAGTGTTGCTGGTGTTGCAGGGTGCTCCTTACTAGAGCTGCTCTCCACCTAAAATTGGGAACTTCCTGGAGTTCTCCTTTGTTTTTTGCGTCACTCTAACCCTGAAAGGGCCTTGTTTTGACTTATACTGGGTGCTCCCTTGTGTCTGGACAAAGCTAAACCCCTCTGAAGAGCTCTGATGAGAGCGAAACACGTGTCAGGGGTTGCTTTACTCATTCCAGGATGGCTTGGATCGTATTTGACCATTCCAAAGCTGTAATACTGTACCTGGAGTGGTAAATGGCTTTTGTCATTTTACAGCTCGGCGATGATGACACTGTGTTAATCCTATGCTTAAAGATTTTGCTGTACAAATGGCAAAAGACTTTGTCACTATCTAGCTCGGCGTGGATAGCACTGTGCTGATCCTATGCTTAAAAACTTTGCTAGATAAATAGACATTTGAGGTGAGCAAATCTAGAGTGTTGCTGGTGTTGCAGGGTGCTCCTTACTAGAGCTGCTCTCCACCTAAAATTGGGAACTTCCTGGAGTTCTCCTTTGTTTTTTGCGTCACTCTAACCCTGAAAGGGCCTTGTTTTGACTTATACTGGGTGCTCCCTTGTGTCTGGACAAAGCTAAACCCCTCTGAAGAGCTCTGATGAGAGCGAAACACGTGTCAGGGGTTGCTTTACTCATTCCAGGATGGCTTGGATGGTATTTGACCATTCCAAAGCTGTAATTCTGTACCTGGAGTGGTAAATGGCTTTTGTCATTTTACAGCTCGGCGAGGATGACACTGTGTTAATCCTATGCTTAAAGATTTTTCTGTACAAATGGCAAAAGACTTTGTCACTATCTAGCTCGGCGTGGGTAGCACTGTGCTGATCTTATGCTTAAAAACTTTGCTAGATAAATAGACATTTGAGGTGAGCAAATCTAGAGTGTCGCTGGTGTTGCAGGGTGCTCCTTACTAGAGCTGCTCTCCACCTAAAATTGGTAACTTCCCAGAGTTCTCCTTTGTTTTTTGCATAATTTATGCATCACTCTAACCCTGAAAGGGCCTTGTTTTGATATATATAAATATATATAGATACACATTTATATATATATATATATACATATTTATATATATATATATATACACACATATATAAATAATATATATAAATACAAATTATAAATAAAGATAATATTAATTTACTCTCTTCTAAGCTTTATTTTGTCTACCCATCACCATATGTCATGTCTCTATCAATCTATCCCCCAACCTCACTCTGACTCATCCCAAACCCGTTCTACTACTTTCATCTCCAAAATAACCCTGCCTAAGCTCTTCCCTCCTCTTCCACATCTAGCTCACCCAAACCTCAGTTTACTACCATGATCTCCCAAAAACCCTACTAAATTCTCACTCATGTATCTCACCTTGACTCATCCAAAACCCCTCCTGCTACTATGAAATCCCTAACCCTTTCCACTGACTCTTCCCTCCTCCATCTCTCCTTTACTCATCCCAAGCCTTCTCCTATTACTACAAACTCCCAGTTAACAATTCTGAATTCTTCCCTCCTCTATCCCTCCATTACTCTAGTCAATCCAAATAACAAACTCACATATCCTCTGCTCAAATTAACTCATAATAATACTAAAACTGTACTCATATTTCCCTATACTAATCCACCACTAAATCCTCTTGGCTTCTGGAGTAGCATGATACTCACCCGAAAGCGCTTTGACGCCTCAACAGGGGTAGTAAGTGCTATATAAATACTATTACAATTACAATACAATACAATCGCACCATCTGGAGATATGTGTGACTTGTATATGAACAGATTAATTATGTGTACATTGTGCATTCAACTACATTCTATTTTGGTCCCATATAGTTACCTTTGCATTCGGAAAGGAAGACAACCTCCAACGTACCGCCCACTGGTAGACCTGCACACCATGGGGGAGAGACACATTATACAGATAGATCACCTGAATAGGCAGACTATCATGGATCTCTGTAATCAGTTGGAGCCAGATCTGATGCCTGCCATTCACAATCCCAATAGCATACCTCTCACCTTTCAAGTCATGTCAGTGCTACACTTCCTGGCCACTGAGTCCTTTCAGAATACAGTGGCCCCAACTGCAGGGATGTCTCAGCCCATGTTCAGGCTGGTTTGGAAGGTTATACTGTCTGCATTGTTGAAACACCATGACAGCTACATCAGGTTTCCCCAACGTGCAGATTTGGCCTATGTGAAGGCAAACATTATGCTTTGGGACACATTCCACATGTGATTGGAGCCATAGAAGGTACCCATGTAGCCTTGGTTCTCCCCAGTGCCAATGAACAGTTATGTAGGAACAGGAAAAATTACCACTCCAAGTGTTGTGTTTGGCAGAGCAGTACATTTCACAAGTATGTGCCAACTATCCTGGATCAGTCCATGATTCCTTCATCATGGGGAACAGCAATATCCCACTGCTGATGACACTACTTTACACAGAGAGGGCCTGGCTGGTTGGTAAGTCGCATATGACAGGTGTGTCTGCAGAGGTTATCCTCTGCTATCACAAATGTGCATGTCCAAGATCTATGTTTATAGTGTTAAACCTATTCCTTATAGGTGAATTTGGCTATCCAAACCGTCCTTGGTTATTGACAGCAGTCAGGTACCCGAACCACACCAGGGTATGTCTGCTTCAGTGAGGCCCATGGAAAGAGAAGGTGTGTCATGGAGTGGACCTTTGGGCTTCTGAAGGCAAGATACCACAGTCTGGACAAATCTGGAGGAGCCCTCCTCTACTCACCTAACAAGGTACGTCATATTATTGTTGCCTGCTGCATGCTCCACAACCTTGCCCTGAGACTTCAGATACCATTCATACCAGATGAGGGGGAGTCAGCAGTACCTGTGGGTGGAAATGCAGATTTGCCAAGTGAGGGTGAGCCAAATGAAGATGAAGCTGGAGACATCAGGACAGATCTCATCAATCAGTACATCATCTGACTATGGTGGTCATTACAACCCTGGCGGTTGGTGTTAAAGCGGCGGTAAGACCGCCAACAGGCCGGCGGAAAAGAAATTGCAATTACGACCGTGGCGGAAACCGCCAACAAAGACAGCCACTTTAACACTCCGACCGCCACGGCGGTACAAACAAACAGCTTGGCGGTCACCGCCAACAGACAGGCAGAAGACAAAGTAACGCCCACAGTATCACAACCTCCCAATCCGCCACCTTTTCCGGGGCGGATTCACCGCGGATAAAAACACGGCGGAAACAGGATTTCGAAGGGAAAACGCTCACCTCTACACACCCCACGAGGAACCTGGACACCATGGAGCCGGAACTCCAAATTCTCCCTGCGATAGTCTTCCTGCTCCTCTACCAGGAGCACGAGCACCGGTGGCGAAGACCACGGTGAGTACTGCACCTACGACACAGGGGAGGGAAAAAACAGGGTGACACACACGCAACCCCCCCACCCCCACCCTCACCCAATACAACACACACACTAATACATATTAATACATGATAGTTACACCCCGCAACCCCCGGAAGAATGCAAAGACAAAAGGAAATGAGTGTAACGATTGTAATATATTAAAATCAAGTAGGCAAAAATGTATCTATACACCATAAACAAAATATACACCAAGCATAGTAGTACAGGTAGTGCTCAAATTAAGTCTGTGGAACACTGGGCCCACACGGTATGGGCGAGGCCCACACAAGATCCCCGACCATGACGGAGAGAACACTGCAGGGGCATCAGAGAGCAAGAAAACAGGCACCTTAGGGGGAGGGAAAGGGGGGGGCACCTCAGCCGGTTGAGTGCACTACGGCAAATCCACGAGAGGGCCACATGCCCACTGTTCAATCCTGGGGAGTGCAATGCCACAGTCTCTCAAGTCTCTACAGTGGGTGGGTTGCCCACTGTTCCATCCTGCGGAGTGCAAAGCCACAGTCTCTCAAGACTGTACAATGGGTGGGTTGCCCACTGTTCCATCCTGGGGAGTGCATTGCCACAGTCTCTCAGGTCTATACAGTGGGTGGGTTGCCCACTCTTCCATCCTGGGGAGTGCAAAGCCACAGTCTCTCAAGTCTATACAGTGGGTGGGTTGCCCACTCTTCCATCATGGGGAGTGCAAAGCCACAGTCTCTCAAGTCTCTACAGTGGGTGGGTTGCCCATTGTTCAATCCTGGGGAGTGCAAAGCCACAGTCTCTCAAGTGGATAACAGTCTCCACTGGTTCTGGAGGGAGCTTTGTGCCCAGAGTACTTCATCCTGCTAAGGACAGAGGTAGTGGATGACAGTCTCCATTGGTTCTGGAGGGGGCTTTGTGCCCAGAGTGCTTCATCCTGCTAAGGACAGAGGTAGTGGATGTATCTCTCCACTGGTTCTGGAGGGGGCTTTGTGCCCAGACTTCATCCTGCTAAGGACAGAGGTAGTGGATGACAGTCTCCACTGGTTCTGGAGGGGGTTTGTGCCCAGAGTGCTTCATCCTGCTAAGGACAGAGTTAGTGGATGACAGTCTCCACTGGTTCTGGAGAGGGCTTTGTGCCCAGAGTGCTTGATCCTGCTAAGGACAGAGGTAGTGGATGTATCTCTCCACTGGTTCTGGAGGGGGCTTTGTGCCCAGAGTGCCTCATCCTGCTAAGGACAGAGGTAGTGGATGACAGTCTCCACTGGTTCTGGAGGGGGCTTTGTGCCCAAAGTGCTTCATCCTGCTAAGGACAGAGGTAGTGGATGTATCTCTCCACTGGTTCTGGAGGGGGCTTTGTGCCCAGAGTGCTTCATCCTGCTAAGGACAGAGATAGTGGATGTATCTCTCCACTGGTTCTGGAGGGGGCTTTGTCCCCAGAGTGCTTCATCCTGCTAAGGACAGAGGTAGTGGATGACAGTCTCCACTGGTTCTGGAGGGGGCTTTGTGCCCAGAGTGCTTCATCCTGCTAATGACAGAGGTTGTGGATGTATCTCTCCACTGGTTATGGAGGGGGCTTTGTGCCCAGAGTGCTTCATCCTGCTAAGGACAGAGGTAGTGGATGTATCTCTCCACTTGTTCTGGAAGGGTCATTGTGCACAGAGTGCTTCATCCTGCTTGTGACGGACTCAGTAGCGTCAGTGCCCTTGGCGCTCATGGGCCAGCGGTGCTTGAGGCGGCGGTGCCCTGTTCAGCGGTGCTTGGAGCGGCGGTGCCCTGTTCAGCGGTGCTTGAGGCTGCGGTGCCCTGTTCAGCGGTGCTTGGAGCGGTGGTGCCCTGTTCAGCGGCGCTTGGTGCGGCGGTGCCCTGTTCAGCGGTGCTTGGCGCGGCAGTGCCCTGTTCAGCGGTGCTTAGAGCGGCGGTGCCCTGTTCAGCGGTGCTTGGAGCGGCGGTGCCCTGTTCAGCGGTGCTTGGAGCGGCAGTGCCCTGTTCAGCGGTGCTTGGAGCGTCGGGCTCCTTTGCAGTGACTCGGCTGCTGGTGGTCCTCTCTGTCCCAGCGGGGCTTGTGCTGGCGGTCCTCTCGGTCCCAGCGGGGCTTGTGCTGGCGGTCCTCTCTGTCCCAGCGGGGCTTGTGCTGGCGGTCCTCTCTACCCCAGCGGGGCTTGTGCTGGCGGTCCTCTCTGGCCCAGCGGGGATGATGGCGGTGGCCTCCTGGGCAGCGGGGATGATGGCTGTGGCCTCCTAGGCAGCGGGGATGATGGCGGTGGCCTCCTGGGCAGCGGGGATAACGGCTGTGGCCTCCTGGGCAGCGGGGATGATGGCGGTCTCCTCCGCCGTGCTGCTCTTCCCAGACTTTCCTGGTTTCTTGTGACCCTTCCCCACCTTGGAAGGTGTCGCAGCTGACTCCACACTCCCACTGGGAACCCTGGGTGTGGCTTTGGTGGCTGGAGTCTTCCCCCTCTCCCGCCGGGCACTGCCAACTTTTGATGCTTCACAGGAGGGGGACTGTCTTTGCTGTGGCTCTGTGCCACACTGGCTGCCCTGGTGGCCGGTGCACTCCAGATTCCGGTGACTACAGGCACCACTGGTCCCGGAAATGTTGTGGCTGAGGTGCTAGTTCAGGACCTAGGAGACGGACGGGGTGGGGGAGGTGTGGGAAAGAGGTCAAGGGTGGACAGGAAATGTTTTTTGGAGACACTGGGACTGGTAGCTGGAGGGGGTTTGGGAGTGGAGGAAGAGGTTGTGGTTGTAGGAGGTGTTCGTTTGCTGACTTTGGGTGAAGGTGCATGCGCTGGAGGCTGTCGTGAGGTGGATGGCTGTTGGGTGGGTGTGAGCCTGCGTTTGTATATCTTGGGAGGTGGCGTCACAGACACACTGGGAGAGGACACAGGGGACGTGTGAATGGTAGTGGGGGTGGTGACTACACGTGAGCGGGGTGTGGTGGTGGGTGTGCTGGTGATGGCAGTAGTGGCTGTAGATGTAGTTCATGCAGGTGTGAGTGGAGACGAGACTGGGAGGGAGGAGGGAGATGAGGAGGAGGGGGACACAGTGGAGGCAGTGGATGTTGCTATGTCTGCATGTGTGTGATGCTTGCGTGAGTGACTGTGGGGTGTGTGGTGCTTATGATTGCCTGAGCTTCCCTTGTGTGTTGACGTGTGTGCATGCTGGTCGGTAGGTGTGCTTGTGATAGGCTGGGGTACAGGGGAATGGGCCTGGGTGGAGGAAGTTGGAGGGGGGAGGCTAGAGACAGGGACAATGGCTGCCATCAGTGCTGAGGCCAGAGTCTGAAAAGCTCGCTGAAGGGCCGTCTGACCAGAATGAATGCCCTCCAGGAATGCATTTCTTTGTTGCAACTGCCTCTCTACACCCTGGATGGCATTCAAAATGGTAGACTGCCCAACAGTGAGGGACCTGAGGAGGTCAATGGCCTCCTCACTGAGGGCAGCAGGGGTGACTGGGGCAGGGGCTGAGGTGCCTGGGGCGAAGGTGATGCCCACCCTCCTGGGTGAGCGGGAACGGGGCAAAGGCTGAGGGGCTGCTGGGAGGGCAGTGCTGGTAGGGGGGCTGGCGGCTGTACCTGTAGATGGAGGGGGCACAGATGTTGCCGCCACCACAAGGGAGCTCCCATCAGAGGACGGGTCTGTGTTGCTGGTCTCAGCTCCTGTCCCCGCCGTGGAGCTTCCCTCGCCCTCCGTCCCACTGGTGAAGTCCGAGTCCGTAGTGTGACCCTCCATGGCCATGTGGGATGCAGCCGCCTCGAGCTCCGGTGCCACTGCTCCTCCGCCTGATGATGCTAATGCACACAAGAACAGGGAGACCACAAAAAGGGGGGGGACAACAGAAGAAAGACATGTTGAGTGCATGCATTACCACTACCGTTGGTGGACACGACAGACACACAAGCTCCCTGCACTACGCTGCGCTCTTGGGCTCCACTGTTCAATTCCTGGGAAATGGCCTACTAGGCTATGGACGACATCTGCACACATGGATGACACAGGGACATGACTAGGTGTACTTGGCACTCTACAGAGGTGGGTTGGGGTACCACATGGCCTGCCTTACGGAGGGACCTTGCCTATGGAACTCGCCCTGGCCTAGGGAAACCCACAGCCCACCTGCCCCACCCAGACCCCTCCACTGTGCGAAAAATCAGCAGGATGAGAGTGTACTCACCCCCTTGTGGCTGCTGTGATGCCCTCAAGTGCCCATCCAACTCCGGGTACGCCACAGCCAGGATCCTGAACATCAGGAGGGTCATGGTGCAACGGGCACCCCTCTCACGTTGGGAGCCACCCCCAGCTGAGCCTCCGCCGTCTTCTTGCTCCAGCGGCAAATGTCCTCTCATCTTTTCCGGCAGTGGGTGCTCCGTCTGTGGTAGACCCCCAGGGTCCGGACATCCTTGCCGATGGCACGCCAAATATATTTTTTCTGGTGTGCGCTGACCTACATGAATTGTACAGGGGGAAGAGGAACTTATTACCAACTGCACCGTCACAGTCATTGGCCCCCATCCCTACCCTTGCCATGTGGCACATGTACTCACCGTCGTTTCATGTACGCCGCAATCTCACCCCCTTCTTACATCCACCCCACTCCACACAGGCATAGCCCATAAAGCATGCCAGCAGTGTACTTACCTGTTTGTCTGGAGGACCGTAGAGTGGTGTGGTGGGGAGGACCCCGTCCACGAGTTTCTCCAACTCCTCCGATGTGAAGGCAGGGGCCCTTTCCCCAGACGCACGAGCCATTGTCTCTTCCAGACCGAGGTCACAGCAGAACTTGCAGTGTAGGTCCTCTCCTGTCGAAGATCAGGTATCGAGTGATTGAACAGATAGAAAATGGCGGTCACGACCGTCTCCGCTGGCGTACATCGTCATTGGCTCCTGGGACCCATAGGGTCCAATGATAGCCAATGCAGCATTGCGACGCAGTCTTCGACCGCCTACCGCGACGGTGTACAACGCCATCACAGTTACCTCACATCCAATAGTCGCACTTTACAGGTCAGGCAGCCGCCATTTCAGGGGCCCACATGGCTTCATTTTGAACTGCGTCACACATACCTAGGCCTAGACTCAACACACATACAGGCCACTTTTTGGATTATGATTGGTGTTCTGTGTAAGCTGTGGATACGTTTCTCTGAGTTGTTTGACTCTGTGCTCGCTGTTGTCCTTCATAGGCACCGTCCGCTGGGACATGTGAGGAGATGGCGGCATACTCCGCTGTACTGACTGTTGGTGGACCTGTCAACAATGGAGGAAAGACATGTGATCATCACCTACAGGCTTGACCGTGCCACAATCCAGGAACTGTGTACCCGGCTGGAGCAAGATCTGATGTCAGCTATCAGCCATCCCACAGGAATCCCCCTTCAAGTGCAGGTGCTGTCAGTGCTCCATTTCCTTGCAAGTGGGTCATTTCAAACAACAATGGCCATAGCATCAGGGATGTCCCAGCCTATGTTTTCCAACGTGTTGTCTAGAGTGTTGTCTGCCCTGCTGAAACACATGCGGACCTACATCGTTTTCCCTCAGGTGGAGGATTTCCCTACAGTAAGAGGTGATTTCTATGCCCTGGGACACATCCCCAACATCATAGGTGCCATTGATGGGACACATGTGGCTTTGGTCCCCCCCCACAGGAGTGAACAGGTGTACAGAAACCAGAAGAGTTACCATCCCATGAATGTACAGATGGTATGTTTGGCAGACCAGTACATTTCCCATGTGAATGCCAAGTTCCCTGGCTCAGTGCATGATGCCTACATCCTGCGGAATAGCAGCATCCCTTATATGATGGGTCAACTCCAGAGGCACCGTGTGTGGCTATTAGGTGAGCACCTGGAAGCAAGACAGTGGGAATGGTTGTCTGGGGATATCCCGACAGGTTAGTGTGTGTCTAACAGTTGTCCCTCGCCATTTGCAGGTGACTCTGGTTACCCCAACCTGTCATGGCTACGGACCCCAGTGAGGAATCCCAGGACAAGGGCAGAGGAATGCTACCATGAGGCACACTGGCGTACACAGCGGATAATCGAGCGGACCTTCGGCCTCCTGAAGGCAGGTTCAGGTACCTCCATATGACAGGTGGATCCCTATTCTACTCACCAATGAAGGTGTGCCAGATCATCGTGGCCTGCTGTATGCTTCACAACTTAGCTTTGACAGGTGCCTTATCTGCAGGAGGATGGTCCAGATGGCGGTGTTGTTGCAGCTGTGGAGCCTGTGGACAGTGAAGACGAGGAAGCAGAGGAAGAAGACATGGACAACAGGGACTCAGTGATCCAACAATATTTCCAGTGAGACACAGGTAAGAATACAAACCAGCTTACTACATGTAGTTTAACACTACTACCTCTCTACTGTCTGTCGTTTTCACCCAGTGTATGGTCACTGAGTTGTCACTTTCCCTTACGATTTCACAGATGTGTGTCCCACAGTGTCCTCCAGGCTTGTGTCAGGGGCCCCTTGTAGTGCCACAGTGTCCCTCCTGGTGTTGAGTACTTCCTTCAGCACCCCTACGATGGTGCCCAGGGTGGAATTGATGGATCTGAGTTCCTCCCTGAAGCCCAAATACTGTTCCTCCTGCAGGCTCAGGGTCTCCTGAATCTTGGCCAGTACCGTTGCCATCGTCTCCTGGGAGGGGAGTGGTGGTAGGCTCCCATGATGTTGGAGAGGGCCTCGTGGAGAGTGGGTTCCCTTGGCCTGTCCTCCCCCTGTCGCACAGCAGCCCTCCCAGTTCCCCTGTGTTCCTGGGCCTCCCTTCCCTGGACCGTGTGCCCACTGCCACTGCCCCCAGGTCCCTGTTGTTGTTGGGGTGGTGGGTTAGCCTGGGTTCCCTGTAGTGGTGGACACACTGATAATTGAAGTGTCCTGGGGACGGAGGTATGGGCCAGCTGGGTGGGTGCTGTGCTGGTGTTTCCAGAGGGGGGAAGCTCTGTAGTGGCCTGTGACTGTGTGATGGGAACCGACTGTCCCGAGGTCCCCGATGGTGCGGGCTGGTCATCTAGATCCAGTTGGACAGGGGTGCTGTCATCACTGTGGGCCTCTTCTGTTGGTGGCGTGGACATGTGAGGACCCTCCTGTCCGGTGACGTTGGGTAGGGGTCCTGCAGGGGTATGAAAGTATGTTTATTACATCTGTGTGTGGCATGGTGTGCAATGGGTGGGTGACCGTGTCCCCCAGTGCTTGCATTCCTGTGTGGAACCTTGTGTGATGATGTTTTTGGGGGGTGTATGGGTATGTGCAGTGGACATGCTTTAGTGATGTGTGTCCATGCTTTGTTGTTGCATGCAGGGCTTGGTGTTGGGATGGGTGGTTTGTGATGTTGGGACATTTGTGAGGAGTTGGAGTGATGGGGTGAGGGTGAGGGTGGGGGTATGTGATGGCATGCAGGTAGGGTGGGGGATGTAATAGTTAAGATTTGACTTACCAGAGTCCATTCCTCCACCTACTCCTGCAAGGCCTTCAGGATGCAGAATCGCCAAGACCTGCTCCTCCCATGTTGTTAGTTGTGGGGGAGGAGGTGGGTGTCCGCTGAACCGCAAGGTGGTGTCTTGAGACCACAGAACGCACCTTCCCCCGTAGGTCGTTCCACCTCTTCCTGATGTCATCCCGATTTCCTGGGTATTGTACCACTGCGTTGACCCTGCCCACTATTCTGCGCCGTAGCTCCATCTTCCTAGCTATGGAGGTGTGCTGCACCTGTGATCCGAATAGCTGTGGCCCGACCCGGACGATTTCCTCCACCATGACCCTGAGCTCCTCCTCCGAGACCCTGGGGTGTCTTTGCCGTGCATGGGGTAGTGTGGGTGATGTGTGGGGTGGTGTGTGGGGTGATAAGTGTGCTGATATGTAGTGGTGTGTTGTGTGAGGTGCGTGGAAGTTATGTGGGTGATGGTGTTGTGTGCTTGTGGATGGTAGTATTGTTGATGGTGGTGTCTCTCTCTGGCCTTCTCTCTGTAATTGTGGTCGTAAGGGTTTGTGGGTGATGTGTGTGTGTGTTTTATATTGTATTGGGTGTGTGGGAGTGATATGTGTATGTGTATCAGGTGTGTGTATTTTGAATTGTCCAATTTGGCTGTGTTTTGGAGATGTGTGTGTATTTTGAGCGCGGCGGTGTGTACCGCCAATGGAATACTGTGGTTGAAAGACCGCTGCGTGGATTTATGTGTTGTTATAATGTGGGCGTATTTCTGTTGGCGTGACGGTGGAGGTTTTGTTTTCGCCAGTTTATCACTGACCTTTGGTGTGGCGGACTTGTGTGGGTGTCTGAATATTGGCGGATTCCGTGCTGTGGGTCATAATAGCTGTGGCGGAATTCAGCGGCAGTGTGTTGACGGTCTTCTGCACGGCGGTAAGCGGCTTTTACCGCCAATGTTGTAATGACCGCCTATGTGTTGTCAATAGTGAGATTCCATTTTGTAAACTATAAATGATGGCTGGCATGCCACCTCCTACTTTCCATCTGTGAGGTCTTAGATAGCTCCAATGCCAAGTAATCATACATGCATGCAGATTGTTAGTTGATATTGTATACATAACAGTGTGGTATACAGTGTAATGATTTCTTACTGCACAAACAAAGACACACTTGTCGAAATGACTTGGCAGAAATGACGTATGTTGCCAAATATGTCCTATCCCTTTTCTTTCACATATTTGCTGAGTTTCAGTTTGCCTCTTCCTCATTGGCATGTCACAGACAGTGTCAGAGGCAGATGGGATTTGCAGACAGACATGAGAAGTTGACACGGATTAAACCAGGTAATGATTAGCATGAGTATGTGCAGTATCACTTTTATGGTCAGACTGTCAGGACACTTGGATAGAAGTGTGTTTTCCTGCAAAGAAGACCTGTTTGGTAGTAGAGCTGATCAAATGGTGCCAATCGTGTGTCCAAATGTGACTGGCACAAGTGAAAATGTTTAACAAGTACTTCTACCATCATAATGGTTTCTATTGTCTGTGACCTACCTTGCACATAGCTATTAGTGTGTTACTACTTTGCTGACCAATGTGCATGTCTCTGAGGACTGACATAGATGAGTGGCAAACTACAGGTACTTGATGAAGGTAAGGTATGGGTATGTGACAAGGCTTTACCTGGTGATACAAAGTACCATTCTGTATGCCTCCTAGCTTGAGGGAAGACTGGCATGTCCCTAACTTCACTATCCTGTGGGTTAGTAGTGTATGACACCTAAGCTGATATTCAGAAGTCACCAGGGGTACTACTCTATCTGTTGGTTGCTAATCTACAAATAAATGTGTGGAGATGTACAATACAGCTGTTTTGGCTAATGTCTATGTTACAATCCCAATGTAATGGGTCTCCTGGTGATACTGTACACATGTGATGTCCATAACAAAGGTTGTACAATACAGAGGGACATATTGGTAAGAGTTGTCATACATGACAGTTGTGCATGTTTGATACATGACATTTGCACAGGACCTGTGTTTAATTTGTGTTTATTGGGGAGTGCAATGCAATATGTGTGCATTGAAATAGAAATAACAGAAATTAGAACATTGGAATGTTGCAAGCTCCATTGGAGACAATGGAGGGCTCAGGGCTTTTACTGACTGGTAAAAGCCCAGAGCGTCAATCAATCAATCAATCAATCAATCAAACAAATTTCTTAAGCGCACTACTCACCCGGTAGAGTCTCAAGGCGCTGGGGGGGGGGGGTTACTGCTCAAAAAGCCATGTTTTGGGGGGCTTTCTGAAAGTTAGGAGGTCCTGGGTCTTGTGTAGGTTGGTGGGGAGGGAGTTCCAGGTTTTGGCGGCGAGGTGGGAGAAGGATCTGCTGCCGGAGGTGGTGCGTTGGATGCGGGGGACTGTAGCGAGGGCGAGGTCTGCGGAGCGGAGCTGTCGAGTTGTTTTGTGGAAGTTGATTCGTTCGTTGAGGTAGGCTGGTCCGGTGTCGTGGAGGGCTTTGTGAGCATGGACAAGGATCTTGAAGATGATCCTTTTGTTGATGGGCAGCCAGTGTAGGAATCTGAGGTGGGCGGAGATGTGTTCGTGGCGGGGGAAGTTGAGAATGAGATGAGCGGCTGCGTTCTGGATTCGCTGGAGTTTTCTCTGAAGCTTGGCTGTGGTCCCTGCTTAGAGGGCATTGCCGTAGTCCAGTCTGCTGCTTATGAGGGCGTTAGTGACTGTTATTCTTGTTTCTAAAGGAATCCATTTGAAAGTCTTGCATAGCATGCGAAGGGTGTTGAAGCAGGAGGATGATATGGCGTTGATTTGCTGAGTCATGGAGAGAGATGAGTCCAGTATGATACCAAGATTGCGTGCATGGGTGGTGGGTGTTGGGGGTGGTCCAAGGGTGGGGGCCACCAAGAGTCATTACATGCTGTCTTGTTGGGGCCGAAGATGATGATCTAATTTTTTTTTAGTTCAATTTGAGGTAGCTTGCTTTCATCCAGTTAGCGATGGCGAGGAGTCCGGCGTGTAGGTTATTCTTGGCGGTAGATGGGTTCCTTGTGAGGGAGATGATGAGCTGGGTGTCGTCAGCATATGAAATGATGGTGAGGCCGTGGGGGCGGATGATGTTAGTGAGAGGAGCCATGTAGATATTGAAAAGGAAGGGGCTGAGGGAGGATCCTTGGGGGACCCCACAGATGGTCTTGGTGGCTTTAGACCGGAAAGGAGGGAGGCAAACTCTTTGGGTTCTTTCGGAGAGGAAGGAGGTGAGCCAGTCCAGGGCTTTGTGGCGAATTCCATCGTCGAAGAGGCGTGTGCGGAGGGTTTGGTGGCATACGGTGTCAAAAGCTACAGAGAGGTCTAGGAGCATGAGGGCGACGGTCTCGCCAATCTGGTCCTGATGTTGTCTGTACAGGCGATGAGGGCAGTCTTGGTGCTGTGGTTTTAGCAGGATCCAGACGGGGAGACATCGAGAATGTTGTTGTCTTCTAGGAAGCGAGACCGTTGTATGTTTACTATCTTCTCTATGACCTTCGCGGGGAAGGTGAATAGAGAGATGGGTCAGTAGTTTGTGAGGTCTTCAGGGTCTGCTTTGGGTTTTTTGAGAAGAGCGTTGACTTTGGCCTGTTTCCAAATATCTTGGAAGGTTGCGGTCTCGAAGGAACTGTTGATGACGGCCCGGAGCTGGGGAGCGATGATTTGGCTGGCCTTGTTGAAGATGTGGTGGGGGCAAGGGTCTGTAGGGGAGCCTGAGTGGATGGAGCTCATGGTTTTGCCGATTTCTTCATCGGTGGTGGGATTCCAGGTGTTCAGTAGGATGGTGCGGCAGGGTGTAGTGGTGTTGGTTGTGTCCGTGGTGGTGATGGTGGGTGATGACATTGTGAAGCTGTCGTGTATGTCTGCGATCTTGCGGTGGAAGTAGTTGGAGAGCGAGTTCCAGAGGTCTTGGGAGTGTGGAGGGTCGATGGTGCAGGATTTTGGTTTGGTGAATTCTATGATGATGGCAAAGAGTTGCTTGTTGTTGAGTGTTTTGTTGTCGATGCGTCCTTAGTAGAAGGATCGTTTGGAGGTCCTGATGAGTTGGTGATGTTTGAGCATGGCTGATTTGAGGGCGGAGAAGATGCTCATTGAGGGTTCATGGCACCAGGCTTTCTCAATTTTTCGGTATTCTCGTTTGGAGGACTGAAGTTCTGTGGTGAACCCGGGGTCGGTCTTGATGGTGTGGGTGTTGTTGTTTATTTTGAATGGGGCGAGGGAGTCTGCACATGTTTCTAGCCATCACGACAGCATTCCAATGTTCTTTGTTCACAGCAATAGCTGTGAACAAAGGCCTTACGCAGTCCAAGGGGATTTTAATCCCCTCGGGCTCCATGAGAACTTTGTTTTATTTACTAGAACATTATGCCTGCTAGTGGTGGCATGTTTTAATAGCCTTCTAGCCCTTCATAGCTATGCTATATCGGTGATTAGAACATTGGAATGTTGGGGGCTCCATTGGAGACAATGGAGTTCTCTGGGCTTTTCCTGGCTGGTAAAAGCCTGGAGCGTTGACATTCCAATGTCCTTTGTTCACAGCAACAGCTGAGGACTTTGTTTTATTTATTAGGACATGTAGTGGCAGAATGTTCTAATAGCTTTATAGTCCTCCATAGCTGGGCTATACCGGCCATTAATGTCCTGCTCCCTTGTTAAAGGCCCTCGTTGAATGCTAGAGCGGGCCTTTAATGGCCGGTATAGCCCGCTACAGCGGGCTCTAAGGCTATATTAAAGACCCGCTCATTTGTTAAAGGCCTGAGCCGAATGGTGGAGTGGGCCTTTAATGGGCGGTACAGCCCGCTATGGCAGGCTCTAGTAAACAGTGAATGGTTCAGTCATAGTGGATGAAATCATCAGGGTAGCTGCTCTACCTTTTTTGGAACCACTAGGCTAGCGAAGATTGGGAACGCGGCCCCCGGGTAGGTCTCCGGACGGACTGACGTCTGTAATTAGATAACGTTAGCCTAGTGGCACGCCTTGTCCCATGGAGCTGAGTCCTTAATTTAGGATAGACTCTTCTAGATCACCTCCATCTGATGTGAGACTTTCGTGAGTAAATCAACTCATTTTTTGTTTCTCTTTGATTTTCCAATACTTGGCACAATTTCCATAGAGTTTATAAATAAATCCAGGAGAAGTTATTGTTGTTTTTGGTCCTGAAGAAGCGCCATATGATCTGATTGGACTAGTGTGAGGCGCGAAACATGTTGACCTTTCTTGGTGGAAGCAAGTTCCCTCCACCTCGTTTTCAGTATAGGGTGGGTACATTATTTCCTGTTTACTCTACATTGTTTTTTAACCTTGTCCAGGATTCTGACATGTTCAATAAACCATGGTTTGGGGGTTCCTGAGGCAATTTTTATTTTTATGTCTTTTCTCTCCTGTTTGTTTCTTGGTCTTTGCCAGTAGGTTTGAGCCTAATCCTACGTGCTCTTCACCGTGACACATACCATCAGTTAAGATCTCTGGCAAACAGTCCCCCTGCGGGGCCTGTCAGACATTGCAGCACCAGTCTGACGAGGAGCCACCCTATGATGAAGCATGACATCTAATAAGATGTGTGAGGGTTTTGGCTCCCTACATATAGAAGTGCCTGGCAATGTTTCTTTTTCTTACATAATTTTTGGAACAGTATATTTCTGTTTCACAGTAGTACATTCATGATGGGTTATAGTTGTTGTTATATTCACGTGCATGCCATTTCACATTTGGTGCACTGTTCTGGTTTTCTTTATGGTGGAATATTGCCTTCTTGGAAATGTAGTGCTATCAGTTCCCAGGACCTAACATCTCATTATCAAGGGCTGTGGACCCAGGTGAGTTTAGTGGACATGTGGCATGCCAGAGAGGGGTATTTCTACACTTGGCACAGAAGGGTGGTGGGTGGTTTGATAATTGATGTGGGGTATGGTGGTGAGGGAGCATGCAAGACAATACCATTTTTGTATGCTTTGGGGACTTACCAGACTCCACTACACCAGGTATTCCAGTCAGGCCCTCAGGATACCGTATTTTTTAATACCTTCTCCTCTCAAGAAGTGAAAGTAGGGGAGGAGGTGAGGGCCCACCACCAGTTTTGAATACCGCCAGCTGGTGCCTGGATTCCATAGAATATACCTTCCCCCTGAGGTTATTCCACCTCTTCCTGATGTTGTCCCGTGTACGTGGATATCTGCCTACAGAATTGACCCTGTCACCTATTCTTTGCCACAACTTCATTTTCCTGGCTATTGACGTTTGCTGGACCTGTGCTCCAAACAGGTGTGACTCTACCCCAACAATTTCATCCACCATGATCCTCAAATCAGCGTTTGTGAATCGTGGGTATGTTTGTGGAGACATGGTAGTGGTGGTATAGACAGTGAGTTAGTGTTAAAAAAATGTTTTAAAAACTGTTGAGGAGGTGTGGGTGCTGTGATGTGACTGAGTGACGGTTGTTGTCTATTGTGTGTGAGTGTAAATTGTGTGTTGTGTACGTTGTGCAGGTGTGGAATGTATGCGTGACAAAATGTGTATTGGTGCCAAACAACGTATTTATCGATAAATCTGTGATAGTTATTCCTCCTCTGTGGCTGTGAGTGGCATTCTGTTTCAAAGGGTTGTGGGTTTTTTAGGGGTGTGTTATATAGTGGAGTGTGTAGGTGTGTCGAGTGTGTGAATGCGTGTCAAGTGTGGGGTATTCAAACTATCCAATGTGGTGTTCAGCGTGATGTGAGTTCAGCCAGCCGTGGTTCAGACTGCCAATGGTTTTCTGCCATGGAAAAACCGCTGTCGTGATTTGTGGATCGTAATCTGATGGAGGATTTTTGTCGGGCTGACAGTTCTGTTGGCCAACTGCCTTTTTTCCATCCGACAGTGTCCTGGCGGTTTCGGAAATTTGGCTGTTTTTTGCAGTCTGAGCTGTGTCCATCTTAATCCGGCAGTCGAATGACCGCCAATATGGCGGTCTTTGGCGGCCATCACCGCAGTGGTCTGACCGGCAGACCGCCAAAGTCGTAATGAGGCCCAAAGTCTCTCAAAATAGAACGGAAGCCTAGAATTTTGTAAACAATTAAGCAAAGTCTCCATAACAGAGATGAACTCCTTTGGCTAAGAACCAGGGGTAATGGACATTCTGTCAAGGGAGATGCTATTGAAACCCTTGCCTCATACAAATATCTCAGCACACGGCTAGGGTAAGTGAGAAAATTAACATCTTAAAAAACACAAGCGGAATGGGAGAACAGATTACTTCACCTTTATTTTGAAGTTGAATCTATCTTATGATTACTACCACTAGACAATGCATATAGTAACTTTTAATCAGTCAGGTGAGTCATATCTTTGTAGATGCAACTCACATTGTACATTATGCTAGTCTCTGTGACCTCCTTTACATAGTGGTATTATTTGAAGACGATACACAAGGGTGTGAGTAAATGTGTCAGAACTCACTTCAAAGAAAAGTGGTCCCTTCAGTGTGAAAGATCAGAACGTGGATGAAGCTTATGTGGTCTGTGTGATACTTCTCAGGTAAGGCAGTCAGACAGAAGGGAATAAAGAATGATAACTGTTGTAGTTTTTTCAAGTAGAAATTATAAATTCTGTTAAGGACAAGGTGGTGAAGATTATCCTTTCCACTTTCTTTACTGCTGTCATAGCAGCCTTCATAAGCAACAAACCACCATACATTCAATACCCATGGGGCTTTAGCATAAAGCTACAAGGCATAGGGTATTACTAGAACCAATCATGACTCCACAGTATACATGTCCTTTGAAATCACCAGTATATATTCAATTTTTTTGCACCAAGGAGAAAAATAAAAAGACAAAAAGCTAATTCTTCTATAATTGTTAACTCATAATCCATAAAACATCATTAATTCTCATTAGCTTCGTGTAATAAGCATGAAGCAATTAATATTCCTTTTATGGAATATTTTTTTCTAGAAAATGTATCATTATGTTAGCAGGGAGAGGAAAAAGGACAACAGTATGAAAACTGTAATTAATATGTCATTACATTTATAAAAATAACATAAAATATTAAATCTCACATTTTTACATAACTTAATTTTTCCAGAACGGGACAGTCCTTTCCTCTTTAGACTTAATAAAACTGAAAATTCTATAAAAGCACAATAGCTTAGGATTTTGCTTGTTAAAATCTCATCTACCATCTAAGATGCAACCTCCACTTAGAGTTAAAATGAACACTCATGATAAGTAGAGGCCCAAACGGGAGTCTTCGTAGAGCTCCCGTCATGCTCCGGGACTGAGAGCCCGCACGGAGCAGCAATGGCGTACGGACGAGACGCGCTGGGAGTCGCTCCGCTCTGATGTCTAGCAGCTGGTGAAACCCCTGCCCCCCAAGTTCTAAGACTTGCCAGGAGGTTGGGCTTTGCCTTCGATGATTTCCCTTGAGGGCTCAAGTCGGCGGTTTACCCGCACTGGCATTGTGTACAGCAGGGTGTTCTGAAAGCTGCAGGAGGAGCGCAGAACAGCTTTCTTCAGGGGACACTGGAGTGTCTCCCTACAGAGTCTGCTTCTTTTCTAGGAAGTCAGCCCCCACTCCATTGTATATCTGAGCCCTTTTGAGGGCACTAAAGGAGGCATGGAGGAAGGGAGAGGAGGGAGACGGACTTCGAATACACACAGATAAGTGAAGGCGAAGTTCTGGTGAGCGTGATAACATGTACCTGGAGGCTGTGGGTGGCAGTGCAGAAAGTTTTGGGTGCATTGTTTGAGACCAGGGTGAGGAGGCTATTGTGGACTACGTTGGAGCGACAACCTTTGCCTTGTGCCAATTTAAGGGGTAAAAAACTGAAGGAAGTAGAAACAAGCGGAGCGGGGTGAAGGAATAAAAGCAGACAATGTGTGGCATATTTGGCAGGGGTGGGTCATTTTATAGCTAACCATTGTACGCTTTCTTGAACTTGATCTCAAGACTGCCCCAATTAGGTAGTAAAGCTGTAAAATTCTATTTGCCACATAGCCTGCCCTGGAGGAGAAAAGCTCTGTACCCGAGACGTTTTGTTGCCAGAAAATCCCAGATATTGTTCGGATCTGGCATTCAGCTGGGCTAATCCTTAAGTCTATCTACATGGGCTAGGGGAGTGACATAGGCGGTCTGCTTGTATGTAGATGCGGCTTGTTGCCCCCGGTGCCTCCTGCTACCCCTGCCACTCCTTTGGTCTCTGTTCCCGGCATTAACGTTAATTATTCTAGCTGCCACCCCCCTTTTTGCCTTTCTGGTCTCCTCTCTGCCTTTTTTGGCCTTATCTCTGCCTCAGCGTCCCAGTTCTTACTTCAGTTTACAATGAAATGTATGACCTGGGATGGAGGGTTTAAACTACGGACAGTGGCCAAGAATACGAAAGGACCAAAATCTAAAACTCCGACCCCTGCCTTAGGCAGGTATAGACATAGCTCTCATCAACAAGACATAACAAGACAAGACATAACAGGTTCTCTAAGAGAATCTACTGGGAGCCAGGATTTTTCACCTTCTTCACTGGGTCTCTCAGCCAGGCTGGATCCTGGCACGGGGGAAGGCTCTGCTCAGTCGGCAGTGCGGTCTGCTGACACACGTCTTCAAAGCGGCTCGACAGGCGTGCCTCCCTTTCCACCACCAACTGGTAGGAACTGAAGGAAGTAGAAACAAGCAGAGCGGGGGGGAAGGAATAAAAGCAGACAATGTGTGGCATATTTGGCAGGGGTGGGGCATTTTATAGCTAACCATTGCACGCTTTCTTGAACTTGATCTCAAGACTGCCCCAATTAAGTAGTAAAGCTGTAGAATTCTATTTCCCACATAGCCTGCCCTGGAGGAGAAAAGCTCTGTACCCGAGACGTTTTGTTGCCAGAAAATCCCGGATATTGTTCGGATCTGGCATTCAGCTGGGCTAATCCTTAAGTCTATCTACATGGGCTAGGGGAGTGACGTAGGCGGTCTGCTTGTATGTAGATGCGGCTTGTTGTCCCCGGTGCCTCCTGCTACCCCTGCCACTCCTTTGGTCTCAGTTCCCGGCATTAACGTTAATTATTCTAGCTGCCACCCCCCTTTTTGCCTTTCTGGTCCCCTCTCTGCCTTTTTTGGCCTTATCTCTGCCTCAGCGTCCCAGTTCTTACTTCAGTTTACAATGAAACGTATGACCTGGGATGGAGGATTTAAACTACGGACAGTGGCCAAGAATACGAAAGGACCAAAATCTAAAACTCCGACCCCTGCCTTAGGCAGGTATAGACATAGCTCTCATCAACAAGACATAACAAGACAAGACATAACACGTTCTCTAAGAGAATCTACTGGGAGCCAGGATTTTTCACCTTCTTCACTGGGTCTCTCAGCCAGGCTGGATCCTGGCACGGGGGAAGGCTCTGCGCAGTCGGCAGTGCGGTCTGTTGACCCACGTCTTCAAAGCGGCTCGACAGGCGTGCCTCCCTTTCCACCACCAACTGGTAGGATATTAGCATTGCGATCGGGCAGCAGGAATGCTTAAAGAGACATCGAGGGAAAGGAAAACCCTTTCCTTTCCCCCAACGCCTCTTTTTCAGTAATCCCACGCCTGGAGGAAAAACTTACCTCCTCAGGTGACGCGCTGGAAGCAAATGGCTTCCAGCACGTCTTGCACCCTTTGATGATGTCAGCGCACAATCCATTCTCCTTCCAACCCTGACCAGGGAGGGTGAGGGGGCAGCCCTCGGGGGGAGTGCTAGCGCTTTGCCTGAGGGCCAGGAACTGGACGTAATGGTTACATCCATGGCACCTGAGAGGAGCAGCCTTGGACGTAACCATTACGTTCATGGTGGTTGAAGAGTTAACTTATTGTTCATGTTTTTAATGTAAGCTTTATGAAATAGTTTAAATATTATGGGCCCCATTACTAATTTGGCAGTTGGACAAGCCGACCGCCAGACTCGAGGGGATGAGACCACCGTCAACCAGGCGGCCTCAACCCCAGTCATATTACAATGTTCCCACCGGGCTGACCAGTGGGAACACAGTATTACAATCAGCCCAGCAGGAACAGTGCTACGGTATTGGCCTTGACTCCCTTAGGGGAGCAGAGGCCAATACCATAGCACAACAGCACCCTCGGAATATGCACAGTCTGCAGAGCAGACAGTGCACATTCAAAGGGTGCTGTGCAGGGGGCACCCTGCACTTCCCGCAACATAGTTGTGGGCATTGCATGGGCCCCCAGCATTTCCTTTTTGCCTGATTTTTCATTGTAGTTAAACTGCCATGAAAAGGCTGGCAGAGGGGAACTTATGATCAGCATGGTGGTGCTGAACTCAGTGCTGTGCTGGCTGACCGTGACTCCAACTGCTGTCAGCCCGTCAGGAACCATGTTCCTGCTGGGGACGATGGTCACCTGGTGGTCTGACCGACACGGTCGGAATTTGGCTGTCGGACCGCTAGCCTCATAATGAGGCCCTATGTTTTATATTTCAAATATAAAACATATCTATATTCATATATAGATAGATAGATAGATAGATAGATAGATAGATAGATAGATAGATAGATAGATAGATAGAATTTATATATATATAGTTCACATGAATTAAAACTATTTTTGTATTAATTTTAATTTTTTAATTAAGTTTCATATATGTTTTTCTTGTACATATATGTTTGACATTTTTTTCATTTAAGTTCTTGTTAATATTCAATGTAATTTGTTTTTAATGATTCAGTTATTTTTTTATACTTCTCAAATAATATGTATACAAATATGTTTATATATGTAATATACATTACTAAGTAAAACTAGTTTTTACATTTTGTTTTGAAATTTTAATTTTTTTAATAATTTACACATGATGGCATATATATGAATAGTTCAATATACTTACTTTTTTTTGGTCAACAATAATTTTAGCTTAGGGCCTCATCACGACTTAATTGGTGTTTTGGGAAGACCACCATGGTGGCGGCCGCCAAAAGACCACCATGTTGGTGGTAATCCGACCATCGTTTTAAGAGTCACAAACTGAAGACCACCAGAAAACAGCCAAAAATCCAACTCTGCCAGGATATAGGAAGGCGGGAAAGAGGCGGTCCAACCACCAGCACCACCAGACAGACAGAAATCCACCCACCAGATTACAAGCCAAAAATCAGCATAGCGGTTCTTCCATGGAAGAAAACTATTGGCGATGCGAACAACTGTGGTCAGAACTCACTACTGTAAGAACACAACACCACATTGGACAGTTTGAATACCCCACACCTGACACACATACACACAGCAGACAACCCTACTCACTGCACTATATAACACCCCCCACACACAACCCACAATCCTTTGCAACAAAAGCGACAATCACATACACCAAGGGAAGGCAAAAATTGACAGACACCACCTTTATACTACTGGCACACATACACATCTCACTCAGCACACACCACACACCTGCACTGCCAAAATAATACACACATAACAAGCACACAAATACCCCACAAGCGTCCATCACTCACAACGCACCACCCACACCATATTAATCACCAAACACTACACCTGTACACACACAACCCCTCCACTGTCAACATAACCACCACCATGTCCGCACAAAAGCACCCACGGTTCACAGATGACGAGTTGAGGATCATGGTGGATGAAATTGTCAGGGTAGAGCCACAACTGTTTGGAGCACAGGTCCAGCAAACGTCGATTGCCAGGAAAATGGAGTTGTGGCAGAGAATAGTCGACAGGTTCAACTCAGTAGGCAACTATCCACGCACAAGAGAGGACATCAGGAAGAGATAGAATGACCTAGGGGGGAAGGTATGTTCCATGGCCTCACAACACCAGATTGCCATGCACAAGACTGGCGGTGGGACCCCACCTCCTCCCCCACAGTTCACATCTTAGGAGGAGAATGTCTTTGAAATTCTGCATCCCGAGGGCCTGACTGGAATACTTGGGGGACTGAACTCTGGTAAGTACCCACAACTTCAATGTCACAAAAAAGTTGTGTTCTGCATGCTTCCTCATTACACAAATACTCACCAATTCACAGTATGTCTCACTACACCTCCAACCTATTCACCTAACGCCCCTCTCCCGCATGCCACACCTCCACTTAGCCCAACTGCCCACACAGCCCTTGGCAAAGGCACTGATGGCATTGGCTAATACTATCACTCCAACTCCCACAATGCACTAGACCATCTACGTGAACACCTGGAATGTGCACATCACTTCTCTTACATATATTACAATAGACTATTGTACTAGCTATACCAACTAGATGGTACAACTGAGGACCACTACATGGCAATGACAGCAATGCAATGGCACAGCACAATGGCAAACAAGGCAAAACACAGCTACAGCCTTGTGAATAAACCAAATGACCACTAACCCAGAACCTCAACCCTGAAATGTACTGACCATGGTATGGAAAGTAAGATGGCAATCTCCATGCACATGAACAACATACACAGACAGGACATTTAAGCTTGCATACTCACATACTCTCCTCCCAATGGCACACCATGGTGCAATGTCCAGGCATTTAGTGTGACATGTAGCAAGCATCTGGTCAGTCTACGACTCCCTGCCTCACCTTGCCCTCATCAATCCCCCCATACCTATGGCATCAACATCACAGCTTCTTCTCAAAACCTGTGTCCCAAGGATTGTTAAAACTATTGTGTGCCCCACAGTACAGGGACCTGAGTCGACCCCTCACACCCTAGACAATGAAGGTCCTGGAGACACTGGGAGTGGGCACACCATGCCAGGGGCACAGGCGCCTAGGGGCACACGGGTGAGAGGGAAACTGTGGGCCAGAGGATGGGAGCCCCAAGGGACTCAGCTGACCAGGGAATCATCTCCCAAGTCGTGGGAGCATACCAACAATTCCAGGACAGGGTGCGCCAGATTATCACCAAGTTGGGGGTATACCAAAGGCTGCAAAGGGAATGCCACCAGGAGGTCATGCAGCAGTGGCAGACCCACAATGCCACCATGGCCTCCATTGTGGGGGTGCTGAGGGGTATCAACACCACCCTGCGTGCTTCCTCTACCCACCATCAGGCCCCTTCTACTAGCAACAGCAACCTAACATCTGAGAAATCTACCACAGAGGCAGCTAGTGGAATGAAGGCCCTGCCAGGGGAACCACAGGCCTCAGACACCCCTCCCACTGTAGCGGAAGAATTCACCTCAAACATGGATGTCCACCCAGACATCCAGCTGGAGCAGACGCCAAGACCCAACCCTCTTCAGGAAGTGAGCTTCTCCTGATTTCGCCCCCTTGTGTGCCACTGAGACACCCTGTTGATGGTTCTGAGACATTACTCCATTTTCCAAAGGCACATGGACACTGGACCTGTGCAACCAATTGCTGTAGCACCTACTCTGATGATTCCATCTATCATGACCTTACTCATCACCATTTTTATCCATATATGCGCCTTTATTTTGATTATCACTATCATGATATGCACAATAAACACCATAGAACACAGCTACAGTATTTGTGTCTTTAATAAAACATCAACAAATGTCATGCTTGCCAACTGTGGTCTAGTAATGCTCCCCTACATCGAACAGGCAGTGCAATTGACAGCAGAGGAAGGCACCCTCAGCAGGAGACACAGTACAACAGATACATCCCAGGACAGATGTCAGAGAGGTAGAAGTCGAGGGCCACACAAGAGTGTAGTCAGTATTCCAACCGGCAAAAAGACCATGACAGTGAGTGACATCAGGACGGAAGGCATGGTGTCACACAAAGCACATATTCAGGTCATAGATGTTGTGCCCACTGTAGTACGTCTCCTAAGCAGGGGTCCCCAGTTGTAACCTATAGATCACCAGTCACAGAATATTCACACAAATCACTTTACCAGCCAACTTTCATGTACAACCCACATCTCTGTAATCAGTTACCAATGGCTAATGACTATGAATGCCTCAAGCCTTAGGTACCAGAGGCACAGATTAACCCGTTGTGTGCCTTGGACGAGGTGATCTCGTCCAAGGCGCCGGTTCCCCGGTGCGTTGGATGAGATCACCTCATCCTGCTATGGGCCCCTGGGGGGGGGCTAGCGCTTCCCCCCCATGGCCAGGCACACCCCTCCCCTGGGCAGGGATGGAAGGGGAATCGCTTCCCCTTCCACCCCCACCCCCTGTGACCCCCTGTGGCATCTGATGACATCAGCGCGCTTTTGCACGCTGACCTCATCAGAGGCCTTCCCCTCGGCGCTGGAAGCTCAGCTCCAGCTCATTTCTCCTCCGATCATGTGGAGGGGGCAGAGATGCCTGAAAGGAGAGGAAAGGCCTTTCCTCTCCTTTCAGGCTTCTCTGACCATTTCTGCTGCCCGATCGCGATGCGATCGGGCAGCAGAAATGCCACTAGTAACCAGGGATTTTTTTTTGTTATTTCAAATAAGGGGAGCGGCCCCTTGGGCAAGGGCCGCTCCTCGGGGGCAATTTATTTCCTGGCATGTCTGCCCCCCCGGGGGCAGATCGGCCTAAAATAATTAGGCCGATCTGCCCCTTGGGGGGCAGAAATCCACTAGACACCAGGGAAAATGTTATTTATTGTTTTTTTTTTTTTTTTTTTTTTTTGGGGAGCGACCCCTTGGCGCTCCAGGGGGGGCAAATTATTATTAGGCCATTTCTGCCCCCCCGGGGGGGCAGAAACCACTAGACACCAGGGAATATATATTTTTGTGGGCTATTTGAAGTAAGGGGAGCAGCCCCTTGGGCAAGGGCTGCTCCTCGGGGGGCAAATTATTTCTAATATTATTAGGCCGATCTGCCCCCGGGGAGGGCAGAAATCCACTAGACACCAGGGGTAATGTTTTTTATTGTTTTTTTAATTTTTTTTACGTTTGGGGAGCAACCCCTTGGGCAAGGGTCGCTACGGAGGGGGGTAAATCATTATTAGGCCATTTCTGCACCCCCTGCAGGTAGATTGGCCCTGCGATCTGCCCTCAGAGGGGCAGAAACCACTAGACACCAGGGAATATTTTTTTGTGTGGGCTATTTCTAGTAAGGGGAGCGGCCCCTTGGGCAAGGGCCGCTCCTCGGAGGGGCATATTATTTCTAGGCCACTACTGCCCCCCCTGGGGGCAGATTGGCCTAATATTATTAGGCCGCTCTGACCTCGGGGGGGGCAGAAAACCACTAGACACCATGGATACATTTTTTTTGTTTACTTTTTTTTTTATGTTTGGGGAGCGACCCCTTGGGCAAGGATCGCTCCTGGGGGGGGCAAATCATTATTAGGCCCTTTCTGCACCCCCTGTGGGCAGAAACCACTAGACACCAGGGAATATTTTTTTGTGTGGGCTATTTCAAGTAAGTAATATTATTAGGCCGATCTGACCCCAGGGAGGGGCAGAAAACCACTAGACACCAGGGATATACATATTTTTTCTTTACTTTTATTTTTTTATGTTTGGGGAGTGACCCCTTAGGCTTGGGTCGCTCCCGGGGGGCAAATTATTATTAGGCCATTTCTGCACCCCATGGGGGTAGATCGGCCTTGCGATCTGCCCTTAGGGGGGCAGAAACCACTAGACACCAGGGAATATTTTTTTGTGTGGGCTATTTCAAGTAAGGGGAGCGGCCCCTTGGGCAAGGGCCGCTCCTCGGAGGGGCAAATTATTTCTAGGCCATTACTGCCCCCCCTGGGGGGCAGAAAACCACTAGACACCAGGGAAACAGTGTTTTTGTTTACTTTTTTTTATATATTTGGGGAGCGACCCCTTGGGCAAGGGTCGCTCCGGGGGGGTCAAATCATTATTAGGCCATTTCTGAACCCCCTGGGGGCAGATCATTCTTGCAAAACCACTAGACACCAGGGAATATTTTTTTGTGTGGGTTATTTCAAACAAGGGGAGCAGCCCCTTAGGCAAGGGCCGCTCCTCGGGGGGCAAATTATTTCTAGGCCATTACTGCCCCCCGGGGGCAGATTGGCCTAATATTATTGGGCCGAAAACCACTAGACACCAGGGATAAAAAAAATTGGTTTACTTTTATTTTTTTATGTTTGGGGAGCGACCTCTTGGGTAAGGGTCGCTCCGGGGGGGGGAAATCATTATTAGGCCATTTCTGCCACCCTGGGGGTAGATCGGCCTTGCGATCTGCCCTCAGGGGGGCAGAAACCACTACACACCAGGGTATATTTTTTTGTGTGGGCTATTTCAAGTAAGGGGAGCGGCCCCTTGGGCAAGGACCGCTCCTCGGAGGGGCAAATTATTTCTAGGCCATTACTGCCCCCCCCTGGGGAGCAGAAAACCACTAGACACCAGGGATACATTGTTTTTGTTTACTTTTTTTTATATTTGGGGAGCGACCCCTCGGGCAAGGGTTGCTCCTGGGGGGGGGAAATCATTATTAGGCCATTTCTGCACCCCCTGGGGGCAGAAACCACTAGACACCAGGGAATATTTTTTTGTGTGGGCTATTTCAAGTAAGTAATATTATTAGGCCGATCTGCCCCCAGGGAGGGGCAGAAAACCACTAGAAGCCAGGGATATATATTTTTTTGTTACTTTTATTTTTTTATGTTTGGGGAGTGACCCCTTAGGCATGGGGGAGCAAATTATTATTAGGCCATTTCTGCCCCTCCCGGGGACAGAAACCACAAGGCCCTTTTTTTTTTTTATACTAACGCATAAGGGGAGCGGCCACTTAGGCAAGGGCCATTCCCCGGGAGGGGGGGGGAAATATTTGTAGGCCTTTTCTGCCCCCCTGGAGGCAGATCGGCCTAATGTAATTAGGCGGATCTGCCCCCGGGGGGGCGCAAACCTCTAGACACCAGGGATATATATATTTTTTTATTTACTTTATGTTTCTATGTATGGGAAGCGACCCCATAGACAAGGTTCGCTCCCCTGGGGGGCAAATTGTATTTAGGCCATTTCTGCCCCCCTTGGGGGCAGATAGGCCTAACCTCTAGACACCATGGATTGGTGTGTGTGTTTGTGTGTGTTTTGTTTGGAGGGGGCAGCCCCTTGGGCAAGGGTCTCTCCCCATGGGGGCACATAACTGTTCGCCATAACTGCCCCCCTTGGGGGCAGACTGGCCTACTTTGGAAGGCCCATCTGCCTCAGGGAAAGATTTTGTTTTCAAAATAAGAGGTTGGGGGTATGGCCATACCCCCACCCCAAATAAATGGGGCCAAAGTTGTTCTGCCCACCAGTGGGCAGATTGGGCAATTACCCCCGATCCACACCCCGGGGGACAGAAAGTCTACTAGATGCCAGGGAATTTAAAAAAAAAAGAAAATAGTGGGGTGGTGGCTACCAACCAGTATGGGCCTGGTTATGCCCCCACCCGAACTGAAGGGGCTAACAGTCTTTCAGCTCTCCCCGCACACTAAAACATCTTATCCCATGGCAAGCAAGAGGACATTTGATTATTTTTGGTTTTTGTTTTACATTTGGGCCATGAGAGCTTGGTAACTCTCAAAATCGTCCCACTTGAAATGGTGAGGGCTGCACTTTTTTTTACTTTGGGACGCTGCCATTTAGAAAAATCCACAAGTCCTAGACACTTCTGAAAACTAAACATCTAGTTGATTCCAGGGTGGTGTGCTTTCCATGCACCCCGCACCATTTCCTTGCCCACAATGCCCTGCAAACCTGCAACTTTGCTGGAAAGCACACATTTTTCCCACATTTTTGTGTTGGAACCTTCTGGAATCTGCAGTAGTCCACAAAATTCCTACCACCCAGCATTGTCTCATCTATACCGATAAAATTTCTGCTGCACTTGTCAGCCTAAAAATGTTTTTTTTCAAACTGCCCTTTTGGACCCACTTTGGTTCCCCCTCAATTTCAACGTGTTTTTGGCTCTTCCCTGTCACAAACACTTGGCCCACCTACACAAGTGAGGTATCATTTTTACCGGGAGACTGAGGGGAACATTGGGTGGTAGGAAATCTGTCCCGGTGCAGTGATCCCACACAGAAATGTGGGAAAATTTTGATTTTTTAGCTACATTTGCGGTTTGCTGAGGATTCTGGATAAGAAAATATTGGGGGATCCACGCTAGTCACACCTCCCTTGACTCCCTCGGGTGTCTAGTTTTCAGAAATGCCTGGGTTTGGTAAGTTTCCCTAGATGGCTGCTGAGCCCAGGACTAAAAACGCAGGTGCCCCCCCTGCAAAAACAGGTAGTTTTCTATTTGATAATTTTGATGTGTCCAGATAGTGTTTTGGGGCACTTCCTGTTGCGAGCACAAGGCTTACCCACACAACTGAGGTACCATTTTTATCGGGAGACTTGGGTGAACGCTAGGAGGAAGGAAATTTGTGGCTCCTCTCAGATTCCAGAACTTTCTGTCACCGAAATGTGAGGAAAAAGTGTTTTTTTTAGCCACATTTTGAGGTTAGCAAAGGATTCTGGGTAACAGAACCTGGTGAGAGCCCAACAAGTCACCACATCTTGGCTTCCCCTAGGTCTCTAGTTTTAAAAAATACACAGGTTTGGTAGGTTTCCCTAGGTGGCGGCTGAGCTAGAGGCCAAAATCCACAGGTAGGCACTTTGCAAAAAACACCTCTGTTTTCTTTGAGAAAATGTGATGTGTCCACTTTGTGTTTTGGGGCATTTCCTGCTGCGGGCACTAGGCCTACCCACACAAGTGAGGCACCATTTTGATCGGGAGACTTGGGGAAACGCTCGGTGGAAGGAAACTTGCGGCTCCTCTCAGATTCCAGAACTTTCTGTCACCGAAATATGAGGAAAAAGTGTTTTTTAGCCACATTTTGAGGTTTGCAAAGGATTCTGGGTAACATAACCTGGTGAGAGCCCAACAAGTCACCCCATCTTTGATTCCCACAGGTCTCTAGTTTTAAAAAATGCACAGGTTTGGTAGGTTTCCCTGGGTGGTGGCTGAGCTAGAGGCCAAACTCCACAGGTAGGCACTTTGCAAAAACCACCTCTGTTTTCTTTGAGAAAATGTGATGTGTCCACTTTGTGTTTTGGGGCATTTCCTGTCGCGGGCACTAAGCCTACCCACACAAGTGAGGTACTATTTATATCGGGAGACTTGGGAGAATATAGAACAGCAAAACAAGTGTTATTGCCCCTTGTCTTTCTCTACATTTTTTCCTTCCACATATATGACAGTGTGTAAAAAAGACGTCTATTTGAGAAATGCCCTGTAATTCACATGCTAGTATGGGCACCCCAGAATTCAAAGATGTGCAAATAACCACTACTCCTCAACACCTTATCTTGTGCCCATTTTGGAAATACAAAGGTTTTCTTGATACCTATTTTTGACTCTTTATATTTGAGCAAATGAATACCCGGTATAGAATGAAAACCCACTGCAAGGTGCAGCTCATTTATTGGCTCTGGGTACCAGGATTCTTGATGAACCTACAGGCCCTATATATCCCTGCAACCAGAGGAGTCCAGCAGACGTAACGGTATATTGCTTTCAAAAATCTGACATTGCAGGAAAAAGTTACAGAGTAAAATGTGGAGAAAAATGGCAGTTTGTTTTACCTCAATTTAAATATTTGTTTATTTCAGTTGTTATTTTCTGTAGGAAACCCTTGTAGGATCTACACAAATTACCCATTGCTGAATTCAGAATTCTGTCTACTTTTCAGAAATGTTTAGGTTTCTGGGATCCAGCAGTGGTTTCACACCCATTTCTGTCACTGACTGGAAGGAGGCTGAGGGCACACAAAATCGTAAAAATGGGGTATGTCCCAGTAAAATGCCAAAATTGTGTTGAAAAATTTGGTTTTCTGATTCAAGTCTGCCTGTTCCTGAAAGCTGGAAAGCTGGTGATTTTAGCACTGTAAACCCTTTGTTGATGCCAATTTCAGGGGAAAAACCACAAGCCTTCTTCTGCAGCCCTTTTTCCCCATTTTGTTTTTAAAAAAATGAACTTTTCACTGTATTTTGGCTAATTTCTTGGTCTCCTTTAGGGGAACCCCCAAAGTCTGGGTACCTCTAGAATCCCTAGGATGTTGGAAAAAAAGGACGCAAATTTGGCATGGGTAGCTTATGTGGACAAAAAGTTATGAGTGCCTAGGCGAGAACTATTCCAAATAGGCAAAACAAGAGGGGGAAAAGGCCTGGCAGCGAAGGGGGTAAAATACCAGTCAGTGGGTGGTATAACATGAGAACAGGATAATGCAGCAAACAGAGCTCAATACTGGTCTTTCCATTTGAGAAGTTAGTGTAGGAAACTGCAGTGAGAACACATGTTAGATCTGTAACACTAACTGTGCACTTTACATTCTATCAGTCAGCTTCCACAACTCGCACACTGGGATAGGACCACATTACATCCCCACTGATTAATCAAGTCAGGAAGACTATTGTCACCAATTATTGTGGACATACAAGACTTGAAAAACCCCACTCAACATATCTGTATGTCACTGGAAGTACTGATTGATGAGTTCAGTCCTAGAGTCAGCTGCACCTTCCTCCTCTGGCTACTCTTTACTTGCCATTTCAGCATTTCCAGCCACTGGTCCATCTGCCTCATGCTCATCAGCTAGCAATAGAATCTGAAGTCTCAGGGCTAGATTGTAGAGCATGCAGCAGGCAACGATGATTTGGCCTACTTTATGGGGCGAGTAGAGGAGGGCACCTCCAGATAGGTCCAGGAACATGAATCTGGCCTTCAGGAGGCCAAATCTTCACTCAATTACATGCCTCAACCTCCCTTGGGCCCTATCGAAACGGAGTTCCCCTTTCATGGCAGAGTACCTCACTGGTGTCAACAGTCAAGGAAGGTAACATGGCTATCAACAATTATACATCCACATCACATCATTGTGTCAAGAATGCCACAAACTGAAGCACTACCATAATGGCACAACATAGCTTTAAACAACTATTTGGGCAAATATGTGTATGGCGCACTTATATTGGCACAAAATGGCGTTTATATGTGCACACAATGGCGGCCGCCTCTCCTGCTGTAGGAGACAGTTGGAAGTGACCGAAGTCCGCCGGCGAATGTCATCATGGTGGTAGGCAGTCGCAACTTGTCATTGGGTATAACATTGCTGCCTGTGGCGGTCTGGAGTCAATGGCGATGACCACCGGCAGTGACAGTCCTGAACGTGGTGGCACCAGAGGACAGGTGAGTCCAGTGCCATAGTCATATGTGATAGGGGTGGCGTGTGACATTGATTCGGGCAAGTGTAGCAGTAAGAGAGTTTATGCATGCAGAGTGCATAAAGTGAAGGCGTGTAAGCAGTGAGTGTGGGTGGGTGTGGGCACTTGCTGTGACATGTGTATGTCCACTACTGTTGGTTCGGTGCCAGTGTACATGACTTTCTCCTTTTGTCTGTATCATCCATGCAGGTGAATGTCCCTCAGAAGAAAAGGATTTGGCGTGCCATCGCCAAGAAACTGCGGACCCTGGGGTTCACAGCCAGCAGAGCACCCATTGTCACAAGCAGTGGGAGGACCTGAGACGCTGGGCTTGGAAGACCACACAGGTGCAGTTGGGGATGACCTCCCAACGAGGGAGGGGTGCCCGGCAGACCCTGACCCCCCTAATGGACCACTTTTTATTGGTGGCCTACCCTGAGGTGGATGGGCATTTGAGGACAGCACAGTATCCACCAGAGGGGGAGTACTGACTGTATGCTGGTACTTGGCTCTGATTGTATGGTATTTGCTGCCTCACTGTTGCTTCTGTGACAATATAGTAAGTGCAACATGAATGTAGACTAGTGGACATGGGTAGTTCCCACCCAGCCTGAGTATTGGTTGTAGATGTGGCTTCATGGTTTGCTATCAGTAGATTAACATCTCCTGTATCAAGAAATCTCCATGTCTGCATGTGGAGATGGTAAGATGAAATTGCCACATGAGTGACTCCCTCCTGCCATTTCTATGGATGTGTGCTTGTGTATCACTCTCCTCATTGCGTTTCACATGGTCCATCCATCAGCATTTGAGCATTGGTGGCTTTAAGGTGTCTGTCCACTCCCATTATTGATCACGCTAATGTGGAACAGGCAGACTAATTTTGGTATAAGAACTATAGACATTTAGTACTGGTACAGGTATAGACTCCATGTGAGGCAGCCAGCTCATTTACACCACAGAAAAGACCTGTGTAGGACTGTTCTTATGGCTTGGTAGTTGTATCCCTCTTGTCTGTTCATCTTCTATCTATGGAGTATGTGAAGGTAGCAACAGTAGGACAAGTTGATTTGGGTTTCTGATTTGGTATAATTGGACTCATCATGCATTTCAATGTGCTTTACATGTGGGGATATTACCTTGAACCCAATGGGATTGTACTAGAGGAGGTAAGTGCCTAGACAGATCTCGCCTTTGACAAATTGCAATGTAAATGTGATGTATGCCAATGCCCTACCAATTACGGTACACCATTACTTATTTGGAGCCTACATCATGTTTCAGTGGTTTCTTGGGTCACACCTGATGGAGTTGGACGATGACTGTTACCCTTGGCCTAGCTGATGTGGGTGATTTGGACAGGATAAGGATTTGTATGACTTAGGAGATGGTGATATGAACTTTTAGTTGTTTCATTATTCCAGAAGCAGCCCTATGCAGTAGTGGGATCTGTTGTCAGTGCAATGGCAGTTGTGTAGGTCCATGTGTGCAGTATGCGTACATGTAATTTCCGTCTGACATTTGTGTTGTCTGGCCGTAGGTACAGGTTATTAAGTCAGGAATGGTGTGAGTTCGGTGGTTTTATCATGTTGTAAAGTCCAACTACTGTAACTGCATGTCATGTGGAATGGTATGTGGCCTATGATTTAATATGTGGGTTAATGAAGTTCATCAGTTGTGACACTGCACTAAGTGATTGACTATGGATGTGTAATGTGTGTTATTTAGGGGATTGTAGATGCACTTGGATGTATGAATAGTTGTGGTATGTATGTGTTTGGTGTCTGCAGATCTTCCTCTGTGATTGGGTCTGACTAATCACATGCCTGTACCCCAGACTTGTATTCTATACATAAGATGTCACCTGTATTGGTGTCCAACTTGTAGTGACTACTTCGGTTATAAGATCAATATTGGCATTTCTGCGCACAGTGTTAGGTCAGCCATGTTATGTTACAGGCAGGTGCTGTGATGGTCTGTGAGTGGAGCAATCATCACTATAAAGGGGCATAACAATGGGCATGGATTGATCAGGTGTGGTTACTGTACAGGCCTAATGTGTTTTGTTCAGTCACCTGCACTTCCAATGGGTGATAGGAGTATGGAGAGGTATGATCAGGATTCAGGTAGTCATTTGTACTTCAGCCAGGGCATGATGTGCACATAAACATGGCTTTGCTGGTGATAATGTGGATGACTCCATACATGCTAACTTACTTGGATATAGATGTGGGTGTGAGGGTTGGCATACAGGGGTGACTAGTAGTGACATTTTGTGACATGATGTAGGATATGTGTATCAGCACCAGAGATAGCCTATGCAGGAGATGTATACCTACAGATGTGCATGTTTACATGTATCTATGTGAGGAACATGTTAACCCTCTCCTTCCCTTTCACTCTCTCTCCTTCCCTCCCTCTCTCTCTCTCCCTCTCTATTTGTGTGCATCAGCAGGCAAAGGAGACAGGGCACAGGCGAGTGGGGATGCTGGAGGCCACGGGACACAGAGTGCTGAGACAGCGTGGACCAGTGGCAAACATGGCGAGGAGAGTGCCATGGGTTAGACCGGATCTTCAACATCATCCTCTGAATCCTCTTCCAGTGTACACTCCCTGGTGGTGGTGGACCCTTCTGGGACCACTCCAGTAACAACTTTGACCACCCCTTTACTACCACTGCCCTCCCTGTAGCTCCCCACCTAGTTGTATGTGCCCGCTCACCCAAGAGGGTGGGCATCACCTTCGCCGCAGGCACCTCTGTCCATGCCCCTGTCAGCACTGCTGCCCTCAGTGAGGAGGCTACTGACCTCCTGAGGTCAATCTCTGTGGGTCAGTCTACCATCATGAATGCCATCCGGGGACTGGCAACTCAAGTCCAACAGAGTAATGTGTTCCTGGAAGGCATTTCTCGGTGAACTGGCTGGCCTACAGAAATCCTTTCAGGCTTTGGCCTCCACACTGACAGCAGCCAGTCACCCTTTGTCTTCTGTCCCCCTCTACCTATCTCTTCCTAATCCTAAGGCCCATTCCCCGTCCCACCCAAAGCACACAGTCAGACAAGCATGCACTCACTTCGACATCCAAGGCTACAGCTGACAGGCACAAGCACCGCAAGACCCACCACCAGCATGCACACAAACAGCACCCACCTGCAGACACACCAACATCCATTACAGTCTCCCCCAACCTCCCACCTTCACAGACACTACACTGGACACAGCTAAAGACACCACACCAACATTGACCGATCCAGCCACCACCCTTTTTTACCCACAGTCAGCACAATAGCAGACCCACAGACATCCATCCCAGTCACCACATCTGCAGACACCACAACCACCGACAGTCACTTATCCAGCATGGCATCTCCCTGCACCTCCTCCCCCCGTCCTCCCAAGACACGTAAATGCCCACACTCACCCCCCCAACAGACACCCAGGACCCATAAGCATTCCTCGCACAAACATGCAACCAAAAGATCCATCAAGACACCACCTACAACCACTCCCTCTAACTCAACTCCCAAACCCTTTTGCCATGAGCGCCCTGTGTGTCTAAAAGGTGTTCCTCTCAGAGTTTTCCCTCTTCTGTACTCCTCTCCCACCCTGTGAGACCCGCAAATGGTCTGTGTCCCTCCCCAAGACCAGCCCTTCCATCTCCAAGTCCTCCCCTGCCCCCTGCTAGTATCCATGCCCCTGCCAAGAAGTAGGCCCCTCCCAAGTGTTCCAGCCCTTCCCTAAACCTCACCCTAAGTCATCCCTCCCAAACCCAGTCCCAAAAACCTCCCTCTCAAACTGAAGCCAAAACCCCCCAAACCTCTCCCCCCTACTCCCTGAGGTGCCTGCCTACCCGCTTGATGCCCCTACCCTGTGGAGGTCATAATGAAGTCAGGGGTCATGGAGGGGAACACAGATGTGCAATTTGTGTATTGTGCACATTCCTGTTTGGACTGGCCTATGTCTTTTTATCTTCTACATAGTTATTTATTTATTGGCATATTTATTTTCTAATATATCTGGGCCAACCAGTCATTGGTTCCATGGTCACATTATTGTCCCCCCCTTTCTTTCCACATCGCTGTTTTGGTCTTGCCTCCTTTGGTTTGTGTGTGAGGGACTTGTATGTGTGTGTTGGTTGTGCTAGCAGTTGTATCTGGGCAGCATGTGTGGGTGTGGCCCTAGCATTTGTCTTGCTGTAATGGCTGTGTAGTGTGTGTAGGACATGTTTGTGTTTGGAACATGCATATATGTTGATATTGTGTGTATTCTTTGTGTTGACCTGTATTGGTAGTGTTGTGTGCCCTTGTGTGGGTATAGTGTGTGCTGATTGGTATATCAGAACCGTTGTGTGGTGTGTTTGCGTGGTATGACATATGCTTCATTTTATGGCTGTGTGATTGGTTGTCAGGTGTTGTTACGTGTTGATGTATGTATGTCGTGTCGTGGAGGTGTGCATTGTGTTTGCTTGACAAAGCTTTTGTGTTGTAGTGGTTGTGGTGTAGTTGTGCTATTCAGTGGTTTTGTGTGGCAGTGCTGTGTATCTGCGCATTGTGTGTGTATTGTACAGGTGTGTTGGTCATGGTGTGTGTAGTATGTGTATGAGTGTGTATGTGGCTGTGTGTGAATATACGTATGAGTGTGAGGTGCTGTGTGTGTGTGGTCGTCGACACCCGTCCTGGATATGTATGTTGTGTGTGAGTAGGTACTTTGCCTTTTCCCTACAGTGTCAGGTAGCTGTGTGTACTTATGGTTGTTGTTGTCGTCGCCGTCATTGGTTTCAGAGTCATTGTGACCGCACTGGTGGTGTCAGCGGTGGATTGGCTGTATTCTGTGGTGAAGACCACCATGGTCATATTTGGTAGTCTTCTCCGGTGGCCTGTTGGTGGTATCACCGCCGCCGCCATCATAGTGGTCCTGAGACCACCAAACTCGTAATGAACCCCTTAATATTTCTGGAGTTTCCAAACAAGGTTTTCTAACTATGCATGTTTTTCAGAAAATAGTTTATTCTAGGGTCACAATATTGTTGTTCTCAATATTCTGTCATGCAACAATATCTATAACTGCTTCAGCCATAACCCACATAATCCCTCAAGACAAAGTTGTGGCAATAGAGAAGCAAACAACTTTTTGAAGAAATTAAAGTTGACCGTTAATCTGAGTTCTCATCTTTCTTGTGCTATCCACATGCACCCTAAAGCACCTTACAACCCATTAATGAAGGTTTCCTGGGAATGTATGCTAGGAAATGGTATTCGTACAGGACTTCTTTCTATTGTCTATATTAAAAGAGACATCTTCTTATGTAAATATATCACCTGATAAATCCAGATGCTTGTTTCCAGTTTTATTTTTCTTCAGAAGCACAGAACAACATTCATATTCCACTTTTAGGAATGCACTGCAGCAAAAGCCTATCTCTTTCAAGTGATTCCCCAATAATGGGTGTTGGAAAAGCACAATCCCCACCTTGGGCCTTGGCATAGAATCTGTGTGAGAGAGGGGAATGATTTGTTGCTCTTCAGGAAAGAAGTGATAGAAGAAATCCACTGAGGATTCAGGAAAGACATGCCAGTGTTTTTTCAATGATATGTGCAAGCGCAGGGGCAACACTAAGCACTATGAAATGTGACAGTGCTGTTGTCCCCCACCATATAGGAATCTAGATACTCACAGTCACAAAGCATTAACTTGCAGCATCAAAACCTGGAGGCCAAAACGGAACCACTTGGCATCAGGTTTGTAAACCAGTTCTATTTACTAATCGTGACCACTGAAAAAAATGGTGAAACAATGAAAACAGTGGAAATTAGTCGCCTAAAAATCAAAAGGACAGTGTGTCGAGTTCGGCAAAATGTGCTTTGAAAGATAAGCCTATCTCCGAATTCAGGGTTAGGCTGTATTGGTGACCACAACCCCCTTTCCTAATCCCAGATGAATACTGGCTTGATGAAGATTTTACACTCCATTTTTCATCACAAAAGACTGCAGTTGAAGGGAAAACAGCTCCTTCGAGCAGCTTAGCATGACTGGGCAGAACGGAGAATGTTATTTTTTATAAAAATAATGCACATAATGTTCACAGTCATTTTAAAACACTCAAAAAATGAATGCCAAGGGGCCCTCCTTTCCCAAGTCAACTGGACTAAGGGCCTAATTACGAGTTTGGGGGTCGCATGAGCATATTGGGCTGACTGTGGGAACATAGTATTACGCGTTCCCGCCAGGCTGACCAGCCGGAACAGTGCTACGATATTGGTCCCAGCTCCCTTAGGGGAACCAAGGCCAATAGCGGAGCATGCCAGCACCGTCGGAATGCGTATGAATTCTGATGGTGCTGGGCGTGGGAAGTGCAGTGCCCCCACTATGGCCCCTGACACTGACTTTCCACCAGCCTTTCCATGGCTGGGTTACCGCCATGGAAAGGCTGGCTGAAATCTGAGTTGTAAGGTGGCTGACATCATGTGTAGTGCAGGGGCGCACCTCAGCCCGTCTGGAACAATGTCCCTGGCGGTGATAGCAGTCTCCTGGTGGGTCCGCCCACCAGGGTTTTAATGCGGAGGTCTGACTGCCTGGAATGCAGCGGTCTGACCATCACCAAGAGTGTGGTGGTCCTTAGACCACAACACTTGCAATGAGGCCCCTAATTTATAGCGAGGAGTCAGTAGTTATCTTTGCTGGACCCAGCTATGGGGATACGAATGGTGACCGCCTTGAGACTTCAAGGTGAGAGACAAATTAACGGTTTCCCCATCACAGTGCACATCAAAGAATGTATTTTGGGATCAGAAATGTGTAGTTTGCAGGATCAAGGGTTCCATAAACCCTTGCTAACAAAGGGCCTGATTACAATCTTGGGGGATGGGATACTCCATCACAAATGTGACGGTTGCCCCATCCTCTGTATTACAAGTTTCATTACTTGATAGAACTCTATGGGGATGAATTTCTACGACCTGAAAAAGCACCGGGAGAGTTAAAATTAATAATCATAATAAACTCATATGTTTCTTCTTTTAAGACGCTCAGAACATGCTTACAGTTAAGCATTTTTAGAGATGTTTTTTCATTCCCAGATGGAAACTACCAGGGGCCTGAACTGTGTCATCCTAGAGTTGCAAGTCTAGCAAGTTGTCTTACAAGGCGATCAGCCAACAGCAACGGTTGCTTCTGAAAATCACTAAACCTGCCCGGTATGACACAGGAAACAATCCCATAGCAGCATCCAGCAGTATAGAAATATCAACTCAACCTTCAGAATACCAAGCTGCAGGAAATGGACCATTAGCTGGACCACATGAAGACTAAGGTTGACCATTTGAGAGAGAAAGACAAATAAACCTTTTGATGCGTTGGTATTTTGTAGATTTTTCCATATGCTTGTCTGTTCTGTCTTTCACAAGGCACATATGATTGGGCAATCTGATAATTATCAATTTGTATAAAACATCTCCATGTATAAAAAAGGAAATATTGCACCAAAATATAGGTCTCTTTCAGAAAGAAACAACCATTCTGACCCACTGGAAGGTTTCAGACAGAGCAAAGAGGGGGGTCATCATTTTTTTAGTACATAATTGTAATTGTTGACATGGTGCTAGCAAACAGAGAAAAGAAGCATTGGATTGTGTGTCCCAAAGATAGAGAGACTTATGATGCTTCAACACCGGTGGCCCTTTGGCAAACAGGCTGTTTGGTTATGGTTTCTAATGACACGGCGAACTGAGGCTTCACTGTCAGAAGCCAAGCAGTTACTCTTGCTTCAAATGAGGTGGGAAGAAGACAACATACAGATAATTAAAGGCTGAATTATAGATACGTTGCCATAATAGCCCTAGATGGCAGTCCTGCACAGTTTTGTTACTCACCAAAAAAGGGTGCCTAAAATACCTCATGTAGTGCACCAGAGGCTGATACCAGAAAGCCTGAACAGCGGCTACATAGAATGCGGGCACCTTGTCACAAGGAAGAATGCATTTATGGATCCCAGAAATCAATATACCAGATATCGGAACATCAAAATAACAGACATTAAGGGACAGATTTACAAGGCCTTAGAGCCCTTTAGCGCCACACTAGTGTCATTTTTGTATCCTAATGTGTCGTTAAGGTGGCCATTCTCCATTGCCATATTTACAAAGTGGCAAAATGCTTGCATTGCACCATTTGTGACCCCTTTGCACCACATTATGCCTGTGCCAGGCATAATGTATGCAAGGGGGTGCGCTCTGGCAGTGGGAGGCCAATACCAATGGCACAGTGAAATTTACAACATTTCAATAAGCCATTTTTAGCGTCATTTTCAACGCCTGCTCAGAGCATACGTTAAAATGACCTGCCCATTACGTTTAATGGGACTCCCTTTAATATGCAGGATTAGCGCCAATATTTATGGCACTAATCCTGCAAAGTACCATAGTAGCTTCAAAAATTATGACTCTATTGTCCTAATGTGCGCCATGGTGCGCCGTATTGTAAATACAGCACTACCATTGTTTCATTAGGTGCCAGTGGGGGGACACAAGAAAATTGGCACATCACAGCCGATGCGCCACTTTCGTATAAATCTGGCCCAAAGAGTCCATGCATAACAGGAGAGGTACTCACCCTCATTGATATTTCGGATACTATGCATTAAGGAATTCTAAAATGAGCCCTAAGGCCTACATATTTGATTTTGAGAGAGGGCTACAAGTTGAAAACATTACATGGTGAATTTGCATTGAAAGCATCCTGCCAGAGGAGGAAGACCTCACGAAAAGGTCACCAATCAGAACAATCTTGGTAGTGCATAGTTGATTCCCTCTTCAAAAGGCAATTCTCTCCATATATTGTTGCATATATTAGGGCTGAATTTGGTGTATTACTCATTCTATAGATATTGAGTAGCCTACTTAAACAGTATTACACAGTTCGGCTATGAGCAAAAGTGTTAAAGGGTGTTCACCAGCATGCTTCCCCACACCTCACTCAGTCTGTCAAGTTTTGATACTTACCATCTCATTAGTTTCCCATGCATGTCTTACTCCTGATGAGAATCTATGTCTATAGTTACTGAGGGGATTGAAACACATCACCAGAAACTGACAGGGGACTAGCAGGATGGTTTTCACAATAAGAGGACAGAAACAAGGCCAAAACATGATTGTTTTTCGCTGAGTTCCGTCTCTTTTCCCCAAACCTGTAAAGTGACACTGGAACTGGATAGCCCCATAATTCTCGCCACTGGCCCATACAGCATAAAGTGGACTAGTATATAACATTTATTATTTTTTAATTTTGATATTATGAATACAAAGTGCTTTTAGACACTTTGCTCTCTAGTGTGTACCCATAAACTGGGCCTCATTACAAGACTGGTGGGCTGACCGTAGGCACGCCAGCCCCATGAGGAGGAGACCGCCGTGGAGCTGGCAGTCTTTCCCCCGGCCCAGTTACGTTGTTTCCACTGGGCTGACTGGCAGAAACCTCAGTTTTAGGAGGTTTCCGCCGGTGAGCCTATTGGAAACAGTGCGGTGCCATTGGACTTGGCTCCTCATGGCTTCTCATGGCTCCTTCTAGCAGACACTGAGCATTCCAAGGGTGCTGGCCAGGGTGACCCTTGCACTGCCCACAACATGGTCGTGGGTAGTGCAGAGGCCCACTTGTGGACCCCAGCACTGCCTTTCCTCCAGCCTTTTCATGGGGGGGGGACCCTACCATGAAAAGGCTGGTAGAAAGGGGACTCATGCTCAGCAAGGCGGTGCTGAACTCAGCACCATCGTGGCTGACCATGACTTCAATCGCCGCCACCCTGCAGGAATCCAGAATTCTGGCAGTGGCGGCAGTCCCCTGGTGGTCAGACCAACAGGGTTGTAATCTGGCGGTCGGACCGCCAGGAGTGAGACAGTCCGACTGCGGGTATGGCTGCCCTATGGACCGCTGAAATCGTAATGAGGCCCATTGACACATTCACACGATGGAGATTATGAAAACAATTTATTAAACTATAAACAATTTCTAATTGTTTTCAATTTTAACTGGTTAGTTTATCTTTTGTAGTTTTAATAATTGTTTGACACAAAAATATAAGTATGGATTGTTTAAAACTGCTGTGAAGATGAATGTCTTTTATCGCTCAGGGAATAGCATTGGTTCTATAAACAATTCACTATAAAAAATACAATAACTATTCGGTGTGCACTTCTGCATGTGGCATAAGCATCTAGCGATGCAAATTGGAAATGTAAATGATGTGGCTGTAGCTTATGTTTGGTGGTTTTGGAGATTCACCTATTTTTGGCAGATGTCCTGCGACCGTGAATGCCTTACTAAAGCCCTTACTGCCTCTAATTTCATGATGAATAGGAAACCATGGATTGCCAGGGACATTTGCATGGCATATGTGAATTAATCAAAATTGAGATCAACCTAACCCACTTATCCAACAGGTAGCTGACATAAGGTTTTCTTTTTGGAAGATTAAGTAAAGCTTTCACAAGTTCTAGTAAAGTTAACCAACCTCATCAGAAAAGCTAGAGTTGCTTTAGAGTTGTTTCAGCAACTTCACGAAGGAACACCCATGGGCCAGTAGCTATGCAGTTTCATGGAAAGGTACACACAGAGCCTAGTATGCACTACTACGTGCATATTTATGAGAGGCTTACTCTGGCCTTGCGTTACTTAGTGTGACGTAAGTGCGGCTCAATCAGTAAGTCATATTTAAAAAATGCTGCATGAAAAAAATATTTTTGTTATTAAGGTTTGCATGAGCCAAAAGCTGCGCTGTATTCAGCTGCGTCACACATTACTTAATATATGCAATGTAGGTGTTCCACCACAAAATACAACACAACGGTAAAACAGTGGTATTTATAGGTGTAGTACAGAGACATGCATCGTGTGGAAGCACAACTCGAAGCTAAAAATGCAGCAGAATTGCTGTGCATTGTCAAACCAGGCACAGAAAATGACACAGTGGAAGTAGTATAAAAACATCAACATCACAAAAAACTTTGGCAAGCTTAACTATGCAATGGAGACCATCATACTGCAACCCCTTGTAGCTAGGAGACCACCACCACCACGTAGGCAGTAAAGGAGGAGGAAGCATGTTTTCTGGCAACACATATCCCTTATTGACCTCGAGGAGGAGGACATACAGTTCTACAGACTCAAGAGGGAGTCCATCTTTGAATTGCTGGCAAAAACTGTGCCAAGTCTCCAGTCACCAACTGCAAGGCTCAATAACATCCAACCACATGTCAAGTTGATGTATGTTTTCCTCATGCTGGCATCATGCTCCTACCAAGGGACAACAGTTAGATTGGCAGGAATTTCACAGGGGGCATTTTCTACCTTCCCCCCTTCTGTTTTGGATGCCATAACTAAACCCACACCCCAGTACTGTCTCTTCCCCAAAACCACACAACAACTGTATACCAAGCACGGATCCTATGCTATTGCTTGATTTCCTAATGGTCTTGGTGCAATTGATGCACACATGTTCAATTGGTGTCCCTGCTGCAATACCCTACCCTGTACAGAAACCCCAAGCACAACTAGTCCATCAGTGTCCAGGCCATAATGGAGTAGTAGACCATCAGGGAATGTTCATAAGTGTGCTGGCTAAATATCCTGAAAGTGCACATGATATGTTCATCTTACACCACAGTACCATCAATGAGTGGTTTCAGAAAGAGAGCTGTGGGAATGGCCTACTCAGGGGTAAGAAAAGCATTAATATACATCATACTAACCAAGAAGTTGCAATGTATGATATAGTAGCCATCCCGAGTCATGGGCACATAGTGGCAATAACTTACTCCAACATATAGATAATGATATCCCATTGTGTCAATCCCACGCTAGTGGCAAAAAAATCAACAGTGACAAGTATTTTGTCATCTCACACAGTGTGAGTGGACAGAACTAAATTTTCTGCATTGTTTAAGAAATCAACACACACATCATGTGGTACACAATTAAAATGAATATGAGTAGAAAGGGTACATATTGGCTGAACAAATCATGTGTTCCTAAGTAAATATGTCACACATGGCAGCAAATGTGTATGTTGACCAAAATATCAGGTGTATGAATGGAAGAAGAAGTTGTAAATTCCATTTATGTCGTGCACTGTAAATGTAGCTTCAAATCATGTGTAAATTTAAATTCTAGGTACATATGTGATTCCAAAAGTACAAAGTACACACATGTTTCAGCTGTTTCTATATTCTAGGGCCATACGTTGCCATAGAAAATAACCGACCAGGACATACTTCATCAATGTGATAGATAACTGATTTAGTGGCTCAAGTTGCCTACATTTACTGCATCTCAGTCCATCAGTATAAAAATGACACAGTCAATGAATATGATGTCAAATATGTCATACACTAATGAGTAGCATAGAAGGAAATGCAATCAAGGTAAAGTATCACACTGTAATCAGGATCTTAAACTGAACACTCTCTTGCTACATCAATGACTTCATAATTAAGGCATTTCTGTACAGATTCACCTGCAAGGCACAATTACATGCATACATGTCAAAACCGAAAGTGTTGTGTATATATCGTAATATAAAGTTACCTTCATCTACATCAGTTTTCCCCATATGAAAAAAGCCTACATTGTCATAGCCATGTGTCAATCTAAGTTCATTATGACAACTTCCCATACAAAAGGCATTAGCTGATGTTTGAAAAAACATAAATAAATATACATGTCACGTTTGAAATTGGTTACACTTACTAAGCAAAGAGCCATGCTAATTTATTTAAACAATACAAAGGCTATGCAAACCTCATGTAGGCAAGAAAGGACATCATAGGTAACACAATAACATACGTATGTGTGAGTGTCAAACATGTTGGCACTGTCATAACCTATATAGGTCTGAATGTATACAAGAAAATATGTTCATAAGTTTATTACTCTTCAGACATATTGAGTGCACACAAAATCAAGGTAAATAGAATATTCTAAAGTACTTATCACAGTAATTTAAAGCCTAAACATGAAAGTCAACATGTATATGTGTTCTATGTTTCACAACATGAACAATATGTGCAATGGCACAGAAAAGTTGATGATACACGTGTAAAGCCATGGTCAACAGTACCTAACACATCTGTTAAAAGTGAAATAAATGTGTTTGAGTTTGCCTGCACATAACACACATGTTAAGTAATGTCTAAATAACAAAGTACAAAATCATTGATTGTTTGTATGTTCCACCTTTCAGATGACCATGGACATGGGCTGCTGTCATGGCTCATGATGCCATTCAACAATCCAGAGATGTAATCTGCTCTGACAAAGACCAGGAAGGTAATTGAAAGGATGTTTGGGGGTCTTAAAGTCCCGGTTCGGCTGTTTGGACTTGTCAGGCAAAAGACTCTTATACTCTCCACCTATGGTGTACAAAACACCCTTTTGTGTATAATATCACATAATATCTGCTTTTGAAATAAAGTGCTGTGGGACTACGAGCTACAAATTCAACAGGAACTTGAAGAGGATGCAGACAATGATGTGGTACTACAGCACATAATGGCAGGTCTGCGGAGACGGAACTAAATAGTTACAAATTCTTTTAAATAATGAATACCAAACAATGGCAATACTGACAGAAAATGTGTCAAATTTTTATCCAATAAATATGAGTTGGAAACTCATCCATTCTGTTGTATATGTGTGAATGTCAAGGTAAAGATCTAGTCACTCACATCTTCCCAGCTAGATGTAGGCCTCAACATGTATGAATCTTGATTTTTTATGTGTAGATAAACATGGGGCCATATCTCCAACTATGAAAAAACAATGCAGCAAGCCATTGTGATGCAGTACACTGCACAAAAGGGACAGGGAAGGATTGCCACAAATATCTAGAAATATGTGGGTCATTCCTGTCCTCCCGCTCTTAAGTAGTGCAGTGCAATACTACAAGCTGTCTTACTATGTTCTGCAACAAAGTGTGTTTCATGTGGTATTCAATGTATGATAGATCACACATCCCCCAAAATTCAGTCCTTGAGGCAAACTCCTAATTGTAGTGTGTCTCACATTTGGACTAGCATGTAGAATGGCAACACTTTGCCGGAGCAAATGTCCCAGCAGATACCATCACAGTTCATGGGTGACAGCTTTCATGGGCAAACACCTAGTCTTAGATGTAGATGCCAAAATGTTATTTGTAATGAATGCATTCATGCATGTCTGAGGATCCACAAAACAACACATGTGTAACACCTTTCCAGGGCTGATTGATGTTAAGACTACTTTTCCCCACAATTGATACAATACACATTTATCATGGTTTGTAGAGAAATGCAAGGAGGGTCAAAGGCCCTTAACAAAACATAATAAGCTGCTGAAGTAGCAATGTGTGGCATTTTTCTGAAAAGTAAGATAATGGCCATCACACCATGTCAGGAAGACAGAGATGAGTAATGTGTGAAGCATGTATGTAAAAAAGCAACCACAAATGGTTGTGGACGTGCAGAATCTAATCAAATATGGCGCAGTGGTGCTTTTGGGTAGAAGATGTACCTTGCATGGTAAGACTGGTGTACCCCTGGCCTAAGTGGCCAACTGAATTATTGTCTGGATCACCAATGCTGGTCTGTTCGTATAGGGTTTCTTGGAATATGTGTGAGTGCCCTGACAGAGGCCTGTGTATGGAATTCAGAGTGGTTGAACCAGGAAGGCGACCCAAAGACCTATCTTCATAGTTAATGTAATCTACTGCCTTGGCCTGGGGTGAAACAGAGCAAATGTAGGGTTGCACAATGCTTTGTATTGATCAGTAGTAATAAACCTGACCATTCAACCCTGGGTCACTGGGTCACTACAGTGAGGCCTCTCCCTCAATCAGCTCTTCCAAAAGTTATGATACAGTGTGTTTCACTCACACCTTCCCAACGTCATGTTGACCTGAATTGGTGATTAAATCAAGTGCACAATGCATGTGCCTGTGGAAGACATACACAACACATAGGTTGCAATGTGGAACATTGTACACATGGTCAATTTGTGTGTAATGGTAGTGTGTGTTTCAAGTGACACACTCTAGTGCAGTACAAAGAGATTATTATACAGAACAGTGTGTGCAGACTGAGTGTGTGTGTTGCATGTCAGTATGGTGCTGTAAGCATGATACATGCGGTACAGTGCTGATCACTGAAAGTGCTATGACTGTACACTGAGTGCCAAAGTGCCTGCACTGCCACAATACATGGAGGTCCTTGGATTAGTTTATGGGTAAGAACATTGCTGCCTGGGGGTAAAATGACAGAAACACCACCAGACAGAGTAGGATAGTCCAGCAAAGCTGCAAGCTGCAAGGGACATACATTGGAGTATGGGAGAATCATCCTGTCTCTGTGATTCTCTAAGTGTGTTTTGAATCAGTGATAATGCATAAGGAAAAGGTTTAAACACATCTCAGGAAGCGAGAGATTGGGCTGAATAGGGGGCCTAAAAGAGTATGCCAGAGGGCCCAGGATCTACCTTTAAATGCACATTTGCCTGTGGATGACTTCTAGGTGTACCCTGGGAACATATGAATTATGATGTGGGAGCAATCAGCTCTTGAGTCCTGCCTTGCTGTTGTGCCCTGCTGCCTGTGGTTCCCCTGACTGGGTGATAAGGACAGTACATGTATCCCTTGAAACCAGAGTCGCTCATAGGGAAATCTGTCTGGCCACCTGTCATGAAGTCTCAGGGGAATTAAAGACTTCCAACCTTCCTGCTTCAGCACCAGTGGGTATATTTATGAGCCCCATTGCATTGCTCTTGTGCCACGCAGCATGGTGCAAGAGTGACGCAAGGCTAAAATGCAATTCATCAATTCATGAAGCCATGCAAGGGCACCTTGCTTGGCACTGAGTGGCTTTATAAATCAGGAGCAAAGCTACACAGAGCATATTGCTGTGTTTTGTTACTCAGCCTCAGGGCGGTCTTATGTGGGTGTTGCATTCAACATCCATGGATTTCATGGCATTCCCAGATTTACCAGAAGTGGACTTTGATTTCCCCACGTGAAGCCTAATGAGGAGAAATATCTTTATTTCTCTGATTACTTTCTCTTTCTATGTGTGCTGCATTCTGTCGCACACATATAAAGAGAACTGTCCCTCAGGGAACAGTTTTTGTACAGGAAGGTGTCCCTTCCTGCACAAAAGCAACCCTCATAGAAGCGTGGCACGCTTGCAGCATGGTGCAAGGCTGCCTGCATTGGTGTTAGCCTGCCAAAACAGCACAAGTGCAGGGACAAAGGTAGGAATGCTCCGTAATCTTTTAAATATGGCGCATCCCTTCCCTTTCCCTTTGATGCAGTGCAGTGCAGCAAAGTGACATGCTGCGTTGTGCTGTGTCACTGGGCCATAAATATGCCCCCTAGATTCTGCCATATGTCAGTCTGCCTTGGCAAGTGATGCCAACCCAGTCCTGGACCAGTGGAAGTGGGCCTAAGTTGTTTGCTCCAGTAGTAGTCACACTTCTCCTGTAGATCCCGCACATTACACCTGTTGCACAGGTCTTAACTCGTGCATCTTCCGTTTAGCCTGGGTTGAAACCTATGCATCAATACCTTTGTGTTTGTGTTTGGATTCCCGCAGTACCATAAGCGCAACCACCCACTGCATCACAAAATGTATGTTTGCGTAGCAAAGCATCAAAAAAAGATTCAAATGTTGAAAAGTATGCAATGGATGTGGCAGGCGAACAAATGTGAAAGTTAGTTTCACTTTCTGTTTCTGTCTGTTAGTTAAAGCTGGTTGTTGATGGTGTTTAGACAGCATGTGGTGGAGATTTGTGCAGTTTGTGTTCTGGTCAGTGTCTGGTCTGTCCTTGTCTTCTTTTTATTGTGTATTTTTGGTGTCTTTGTGTAGAAGTTTGTTTTAGTATTTGTCTTTGTTTCGTGGGGGTTAGTAACTCTTGTTTTTTTTCTACATTAGGGGTAGTTAATTGTTTAAGTTTTTTTGGGGGGGTTAGTATGCTAAGGAGTGATAGGGTCAAGTCGGGCAAAGATAGAGGAAAGAATTATACAAAGGGAGAGGTTGAAAGATTAATTTGGCCTCCGGGGGCAGGGGCAGCCAAGAATACTCCCCCCCAAAGACTGAAGAAACCGATGGGAGAGGGTGCGCTGGCATATGTAGCAGGTGTACGGAGAGGAACACACAGTATCCTCTACTGAAACATCATTGGGTAGATGTGGTAGCCCATGAGGCCGATCTGGTGGACCTATTGAATTTGGAGGCCACATAAATATGCATTGATGTATCATACGCATGTGGTAATGTTGCTATATTATTTAGTGAAACGTTAACATCAAATGGCCTGATTTATTAATGGATTGCATGGTTTTTGCAACATGCAACAAGCTTCAAGTGCAAAGCAACTCTTAAAGTGCAATTTATCGAGCAACACAAGGACACTTTGGGGGTTATTCTAACTTTGGAGGAGTGTTAATCCGTCCCAAAAGTGACGGTAAAGTGACGGATATACCACCAGCCGTATTACGAGTTCCATAGGATATAATGGACTCGTAAATACGGCTGGTGGTAAATCCGTCACTTTTCCGTCACTTTTGGGACGGATTAACACCTCCTCCAAAGTTAGAATAACCCCCTTTGTGTGCCTCGTAGTGGCTTGATAAATCCAATGTAATGCAATGCAGGGCAAATTGCTGAGTTGCTATACCATGCTCCAGGGGACTGTTCCATGGGTTGTGCATGGATGTTCCCATTTAAGACACATGGATTTTGACTTATTCCCCGATTTAACATACATGATGGACAAAGGAATGGGCCAAAAATGCTGTGCCTGCTCAGGTGATAGGTAACGAGGAGATATATGTTTAATTTTAATTTATTTTGTCCTTCTATGTGTGCTGCATTCTGCAGCACATGTAGAAAGAAGAAAATACCTCAGGCTATTGATTTGGGCAGGAAGGTGCTCCATCCTCTACAAAAGAAAACCAACTTACACCGCAGACACCCCAGCACATGTTGGAAGGGTGCCTGCGTTGCTGCTAGGCAGCACTTTGTGCATTATTGCTAGGAAAAGCCAGAAATGGTCCGTACAATGTTGGAAATGTGCTTCTCTGACCTTTCCCTGTCATGCAGCTTTGCAGAGCAAGATGACTTGCTGAGCAGCACTGTGTCACTTTTTGGTAAATGTGTCACAGAATGTAGCTGCTATGTGTGTTTGACCTGCAACACACTAATTAAGAAAGAGTGGAACAAAGTGATTGAGGTATCAAAGGCTCACACTAAGAAGCACACCTGGCATAAATTTGGTCTTGTGTCATATGGAGCCAGCACTCAAGGGGATAAATAATGGCAAGCATGCCTTTACACAATTAATGTACACCCCCAGATGAATGTATTTGCATTTCAATGTAAAGGGATGTAGGATGTTTTGCTGTTTTGGACCACTCATCTGACGCTAGAACTGCACATTATGCCAGCCAACTGACCCTCTGGCTAAAAAGTCACATCACATATCAACATCCAAACTGCATAGGGCATGAGGTTTGTCTGTGTGGCAAAGCTAGTATGTATGTACCAAGAGACACATGTATCATCAGCATGTACAGCACAACACAGCAAGTTACCTTGCTGTGCTGACCCAAAGTGAAAGGGCAGGAATGCATCGTCTTTAAAATTTACATTGCATTCCTGTCCTTTCCCAACACAAGACAACTTTTATTGGCCTAGTGCCAATGGTTTTACTGTTGTGCCATGGTACAAGGGGGCATGAGATGGTTCTGGGCAGCAGTTCTTAAAACATCATAGGCCAGATTTACAAGGCCCTGGTGCCTCTTTGTGCCACATTAGCTTAATTTTTTTATGCTACTGTGGCTCAATGAGGCAAAAATCATAACGCTATATCTACAAAGTGGTGCCATGCATGCATGGCACCACTTTGCGACCCCTTGCGCCACATTATGCCTGTGCCAGGCATAATGTAGGCAAAGTGGCTTTCGGGTATTAGAAGGCCTGCACAAATGGCGCAAGGAAAGCTATAAGATTTCATTGCACCATATTTGGCATCATCTGCGAATCAGCCTGTTTGCGACCATCAAAAATCTATGTACACGTGGCCCCTAATGCGATAAGTAAGTCTAATGAGTACATGGTTGTAGTTTTTTTATGCCTGTGTGATCCATGATGGTTGTAACAGTAGGCTGTGTATGAGGAGGTATTCATCACCTACAAAGAAATGACAGTTAGTGTGGCAACACAACAGACCGTGTCCATGGATGCATTTAGAATTTACAAGGAGGCATGTTATTGTGAATGTAGGAACAATATAAGCAGGGTCACAGAATTCAAACATTCATGCATCTACTGTGATTTTTGCATAGTTATAGGATTTGGCACACAATCCATCAGCTGGCGCCTAATCTCAAGATGTTCACCACAAACACATTTGCCCTACCTCACAAAGGTGAATAAAAAATGCATCATCAGGTGATGCTGCAAAGTGGAATGAACTTAGCAAAGCTGATCTGGTCACGTTTCTGTTGCATATTGCTAAATTTGAGTAAGAAACTGGTACTAATGAGGTGCAAGCAATACCCAGACAGTGTTACCAAGTTGAAACATGATCGAACAATGAAAAGATAATTCCAAAATGATCCACACTTGCAATATGGGGGACTCATAACTGTTCCTGTACCTTTGTGTCAAATCTAAAGCCAAATTGTATACACATCAAGGACAGTGTTAGCAGGGTAGCCATCACATTTCAAATATTTTAGTACTGATAGATGCTGGGAATGTGACAGTGACATCCCAAACTATCTCCAGATAATCATTGAGAACCATGAACATATGTAAATTACATCTCAACATGCTTTTCTGTAAGGCCATGAGAAGATTTTAAAGAACATTTGTAATTAATCTGTTTGAAAATTTCCATGAGTTATGGCTGTTGTAATCCAGCCTCAGGGGTGACTGAGCCTTCCTCAGAGAAGTACTTGTCATAACTATTTGAAATTGAGTGACAGAGAAACAATTACACTGATACCCTGGATGCTGCAGGGATGTATGAGCGCTACTCTATTGATCCATGGTGTTGTATAAATCATTACCTCTCTACCTGACTGTTGCACATTGTGAGTGTAGATGTCCACTTCATGGTACTGGTCCAATGGCATAGTAGCTGTAAACTGGATGTCAGTCTGCATATCTAAGTGAAATGTGTATTTTTGAGCACAGTGTGCATAGTTCATGGTGGATAAACCTATGCTGCTCCATTAGGCCTCAGTTCTTGGACACACTAGTATGAACATAGTTTGGTATTCATATGCCAGCCTCTTGCCCCGTATCTCCCCTATGCGCCATTTATGTGAGGTATTCATACAGTGCAAGGTGGGAAGTCAAGATGCAGCTCTGTGTAAAAGTAAAAAAATGGGAATGCACAGTGTTAGCAGAGTACAGCTCAATACCTATTGGTGGGGTAATTTTGCCTGGCTGGGACAAACACAGGCGCCCTTGCATCATGATGCAAGGGGACCTGCATCATACACAACATAGTTCTTGTCCAGATGAGTACTCCTGCATGCATACACACACTCCTGAGATGCATTCACCTTTTTATTTGTGTGTTGATGAAAGCAGCCCAGGGACAATGAGTGAAGAGAGAAGTGAAAAATCTAAAGGTTCTCTTGGTTTAGGAACACCAGTATACCAGATTTTTATGTTAGCTTTCAATGTTTTTGACTGATGCTAAATTGGTGAAGTGTTCAAAAGTACAATCTTGCAGGACTGAGTCACCCACACTCAATCTATGTATCGGCCTACCTGGGGCAGAGTAAGTAAAGTCAGGCAACATGTAATCCTTGTGTAGCTCCAGATGAGTAATGTAATGCAGAATCACACAAGCTGGACTACCTTCCTTACCTTATCACTGCACACATATGTTTTTGACCAACTTTGCCCCTCCCGCATGATGCAAGACAAACACCAAAAGTGCACAAAAAATAGACTATGTCTACAACTCCCTATTGACACACTGTCATGAGTGAGATCCACTGTTATGATTGATATACCTCCTATCATATTGTGACTATGGGGGTCATTATGAACCCCGGCGGTTCTGCCCGCCATGCCGGGTGAAAAGCCAACCACCGGCATAGCGGGCTGAACCGCCACATAATGAACACATGGAGGGCTGCCATAGGCGTCCCTCCTCCACCGCCAGGTTGCCTCCGACAGGCAGCCTGATGGTGGAAGGAATCATTATCCAACAGGGCAGCACTGCTGCCCTTCGGATAATGATCCCTACTGCCCCCAGCCTTTCCCTGACGGGATCCCCTGCTAGGGAAAGGCTGGCGGAAGGTGTGCTCCGGGGCCTCCCTGGGGGCCCCTGCACTGCCCATGCACTTGGCATGGGCAGTGCAGGGGCCCCTGTGCAGTGCCCCATCGCGCAGGTCACTGCCCGATTTATGGGCAGTGATCTGCGCAACGGGTGCAGCTGCACCCGCCGCACAGAGGCATTGACGGCAGCTCCATGTGGAGCCTCCGGCAATGACACGGGCAGGCATTCTGCTGGGCCGGCGGGCAGAAACAATGTTTCTGCCGCCGGCCCAGCAAAATGTTCATAATGTGGCCCGCGGGGTCAGTAGAATGACTGCCGGCCTGAACACGGCGGTGTAATCCGCTGTGTTCAAAATGAGGGCCTATGTTTCCAAATTCTACACATACACTGACCTTACTTGGGTCAGTTTGCCATGTCGTATTAGGAGATGTCTTTGACTAAAGGTATATTGTCCATTCTTATATCTCAACTTTTGGTGTAGGTCTGTACTGGCATTTATGATTGCATAAAAATGTCAGCCCAATTTAGAAAAACAGCATGTACAATTTCACCTTGAGGTAATATGTTTCCTTTTTCTCCTAGATTACATGACTGTAGACAAGATTAGAGCTCCTCTAGATCAGGGATAGAGAGTGGCCCTCATTCTACTCAACCTATCAGCAGCTTTTGACACGGTTAACCAAGAGCTGCTGATAGGCCAACTTCACAACATCGGTATGAGAGGAGCGGCTCTCGCCCTCCTTAAGTCTTTTTTGACCGACAGAGAACATTCGGTGTCACTAAGTAATTTCGCCTCTGATCCTTTATCCCAGCCCTGTGGAGTGCTGCAAGGCTCTTTGTGGAGCCAGACTTTGTTCAACATTTATGTGTCTAGTCTGGCTGATCTAATCTGACTGTTTAGATTCTCGCTCACATCTTATGCCGATACACAGATTGTTTTCTTGTTGGCTAAGAGTGAGCTTGACACTGACACCAGGTTCCATGACTGCATGCAAGCTGTCAATGATTGGATGGCCAACAATTGCCTGAGGTTAAACTGGGGTTAAACTGAGGTCATCCTATTCGGGAACCTGGTGATTTTCTGGTCCAATTCATAGTCGCCACAAGAGCTGGGAACCCTTCAAACTCCTGTTATGAAAGCACGTAACCTTAAAGTGATAGTCGACAACAGACTTACATACAGGGATCAAGTGAACCAAGCCACTTCTCCCTCTTTCTATACTGTGAAGACAATAAAAAAGATTTTACCTTTCATCCTGCACAATTTGCAGAAAACAGTAGTTACATTCATGGTTCTTTCAAAACTAGACTACTTTAATGGTTTATACATCAACATGCAACAACAATATTTGAACAAACTGCAGGTTCTGCAGAAACCCAGCATCTTGGCTCCTCTTTGGAATTCAGAAATTAAAATACACTGCTATGGCATTGATACAGTTACATTGGCTGCCATTAAGACAGAGAATTGTAGTTGAAGCCCTCTGTATTACCTTTAAGGCTTTCCACAGTATTAGACCAGACTACCTAATAAATACATTTAACTGGTATCTGCCATCTAGAACATTACATTCTTCTGCAGCCAAAAATGTAACAGTCTCAAAATTCAGATGTGCCTACTGGGGGTGGGGGGGGGGGGGAAGTTTTTTGACTGGTGCATCAAAAACTTGGAATACCTTGCCTCTCCATCTTTAATCAATTAACAAGCTGCTTCTTTTTAGGAACGCTTTAAAAACTTAGCTATTCAGCTCTAACTGAGCTTTTGCATTAGGCCTCTATGAACCACTGATTATAGTTGGCTGCAAGGTGCTTCGGGCATAGGCTTTGGCTGAGCTCGCGTCAAGACACCTCCGGGTAAACATGCAATTTAGAAATACATTTAACATAACAGAACACATTTATGAAAGGGCAAAGGCAGGTTGACTATGGAAGGATGGCAGCAGGTCAGATCCCCCAAAAAAATCTGCGGATCTCACCAGTCACACAGCAAATGAGACCCGGCCATGCAGGACAATCCGCCTTTCGTTATAGATTGGTTCGACAGATGTGGAGACTATACAGGAGGATGGATGGCATAGAACAGGAGCAGGCGAGCATAAAGGAGATATTTTTAGTCTGGCAGGAGGCCTTGGAAAGGATTGAAAGCTAAATATGACTTTCTCATTAAGAACTTTCCCTTTTCTAGTTCTTTTTTTGGATAATTTTTACTAGTTAGTAGGCATAGTGTTAGGGTATATAAAACTTTTAAGTGTGTTTTTATTATGGTAGCCTTTTAAGTGGGTGAGGGTTAATGTTTTGCGGGTTTAAAAAAAAAATAACAATAATAAAACCCTATATATATATATATATATATATATATATATAATATATATTTGTTAAGGGTAGTATGTGTAGTTAGTATGTGTTTGGGATGTAGTTGATGTTCGCATTATATCAAGCTATGTGTATTAGGGGGCTTGGGGGGTTGATGTTCAACTGGTCATGTGAGTATAGTGCTTTAGATAGGTTAAGATAAGTTAAGATAGTGTAAGTTAGTGTTAAGGTTAGTTAGTGTTGTAGGTAGTTTTAATAGTTTTTATACATTTAATAAAGGTTCTTTATGATCTAGTTGGTTATCTTTTGATTAGTAAGAGTTGGTACCATTGTGTTAGGTGAGTTGGGTACATGATATACCAGTAGACCTGAGGTGATTGTAGATATATGCAGCTTTGCTAGAGACCTATGGAAAACTGTAAGCCTTCCTCAGATTTTAAATATTTAGGAAACCTTTCCCATACTTTAGGCACAATAAGTTTGACTCAGAAATTGATCTGACACACAGCACAACACAAGTATTTACCTACTGAATCATCCTTTGTGATTGCGAATGGGTAGGTATGGGTTTAATTGGTAAATAGTATACACAATGCTGCTCCCTGCCTGCACTGTGGCATAAGCTGCTGCATAGCATCTACAGTAACACCCTTGCACCATTGTGAAAGGAGCTCACCGTTGTTGTGTGGAATTTTAATGTTCAGGAACACATGACTGAACAACGTCCAACATAAGTTAAAATTTCTGCTTCCGTTGTGTGCCACATCATGCAGCTCTTTTATAGTTTGGAAACACAAAGGCCTTTCCTACCATATGTATACCATTTACATCTCTCCTGGGGCAGTTTAGCATTTATACGGGCTCACTGGTGTCCCACCGATGTAAAAATTGTACATGCAAATGCTTTGATATTTGAATACACTAACAGTCCACACATGTGTGGCCTCTCTGTGGCAGAATATCAGCATATATTTAATTGAGCTTGTGTTGAGTTATCCTACACTTATCAGTACACACGGGTGAGACAAGGTTCATTTGCATGTCTTGGGCCCAGTCATTTACAGTATTGACTTGTCCTTGCACATCCTTCTGTGGCACAAGTACAATAATAAACCATGTTAACTATGGGCATAGCTATCTGGCTAGTATAGGTACAACAGTCAAGACTTTGTTGGTGTTTAATATGATTTAGGAGGTCAGTGGTCTTTACACATTTTGAAAAAATGTAGTACCCTTGAAATTGCAACATTATTGTTGACATTAGTTACACAGTTTTTTACCTCACACATCCCATGTATATGTGGAAATAGTGTCTGTAGTTTGTCAATATGTTCTCACTGTGTGGCTATAAATAAACTACATCTTGTTGATGCATTCTGATGCAACATTGCTAAAGTACACATTGCTAATCAGGATTGCATTAGGTGTAATTGGTGTATATGCACATATGAAGGCACCATGTCTAATTAAATGTTTAGTTCAATCTTCTATAAATTCACAAAAATCATTGGTGTTTCTATTTCCAATATGTTTGTAGATCTTTGGGACAGAAACATACAAAACTCAATGTGGTTCTGAAAAAACAACAGATTTATTATCTTGTAGAGGTTCCTAACCTCACATGACATTATGGCCCTCATTACAACCCTGGCGGTCAGAGACCGCCAAGGTTGTTTTGCCGATCGTACTGCCAACAGGCTGGCTGTACAAATTGTAATATTTTGACCGCCATTTTTGTCCTGGCGTTTTAATCCGGGCAGCGCTGCCCTGGGGATTAAGACTCCACTTCCCGCCAGCCTGTCCATGGCGGTAGAGACCGCCATGGAAAGGCTGGCAGGAAGGGGAGTACCGGGCCCCTGGGGGCCCCTGCACTGCCCATGCACTTGGCATGGGCAGTGCAGGTGCCCCCAGACACAGCCCCACACTGCAGACAGTGAAAAGCGCGATGGGTGCAGCTGCACCCGTCGCACGGCCGCAAAACCGCTGGTTCCATCAGGAGCCGGCTGCAATGTTACTGCCGACATCCCCGCTGGGCCGGAGAGTTTCCGCCCTCCGGCCCAGCAGGGATGTTGTAATGCGGCTGGCTGGATTGCGGCTGCATAGGAGGCCGCTCGGCGGTTCAACCTTGGCGGTTCAACCTTGGCGAGGAGGATAAACATTGCAATTAGGAGGTGTTGCTTTGGATTTAGGGTCCCAAGTGGAGAAAAACACTGCTGAACAGATAAAGAGCACTGTCCTGACTTCACAAGAGGGTGGCATGATGTCCGATATAAAACAGATTTGAAAACTGGCTAGGGGGAACTCATAGATGTTCATTGAGAGGATTTCCTTCAAAAACTAGGAAAAGCAATATCTTCCTCCTTTGATGCATGTCCAGCCTCCCCTGGATGTTGTGGGTTTTGAATGGCAGGCACACACACATCAGAGGTAGAAGATGTGATTCCCATGTTCCCAATGATGTTTTTGAGTGCCATCAAGAGAGCATGGTAGTCCCTGGCAAGGGCTTGCTGGTTTGCCAACAAAACAACAACATTGCTGTTGAAGGCACTCATTTTTGCTTAGAAGGAGTCTAACTTGGCCTCCAGGGACTGGGTGGAGGTATAATGCCCCCAGCTGCCTAACAACCTATGTCAGATATAAAAAGCTAGTGTTGTAGTTTCTTCTACATCATGATCCCAGTGATGCCAGCTAGGTACTCATCAATCCATTGGAGCCAAGTGTACGTGTCTGTGGTTGCCTTTGACAAATCCTTATTAGGGCTAAGACACCTACGGACTTCCGCAAGAGTGCTCGCTATGGTCTCCATCCCCAGCCGGACCTCATCAGCTATCCGCTGCTGGACTCTTACCACTCGCCATAGAAAAGCCACTTGAGAAGTCCTCAGAGTCCTCTGCAGTAACGTCATCAGTTGATAGCCCATGTATTGTTTCTGTCGGTTTATCTAGGGAACCAACAACATTGTCTACCATTGTCATTTCCAGAGGAGATTTGTCAAAAGAGTCCAGGAGCTGTTGGAAGGTGTCATCATCCGTGGGTGGCATGATGATGTCCTCAACAGGATGAGCATCACAGACAAGCTCATCTCTAGGAGGTGTTGTTAGTCCTCTGGAAAGATATATTCATATGTTAGAGGATTCCGTGAATGGTTGCCATAAGTGATATATGTAGCATTTAGACAGCATTTTAATTCACTTACAGGCACGCAGGGGTATGTGAAACATATGTTTCTACAAGTGCATATGGCCATGTTGTACTATAGTTGCTTTTCCCATGGCAAGATATGTATATTCTTCATGCAACCTCAGTATTCACTAGGAGGCCTGTTTGTGTAAATTTCACACAACTCAATACAGCTCACCAGCTTGCTGTCCTGCCTGAGTGAGTGAGTGAGTGCAAGTATGCAGCACATTTTACATGTTGGTGCTGCCTGCCTGCACTGTTGCAAAATTGGATTCTTGGCTCTATTGCAGAGATCATTTCACAATGTAGCAAGGGTGCCTGGGTTTGCTCTAGCCATCTGTTTTGCAGGGCAGTACTGATCAAGACATGTCAATTGCTATTTCCACTCATAATATCCTGCACTCTGTCTTGCCCACAGCACTACACACCAACCTGCATTGCTCTACTGTCTTGCATGCAATTTGTGAAGTATTGGGCCCTAAGGTTCATCTTTCAGAAACATCCACACAAAACTACCCATCAAGGCACCATGCTGTACTGCATGTGAGGAGAAGGTCTTGTACAAGGCCCAAATTCAAATTTGAATGGAGAATTATGCAACAAACACAGTCAACTTCAGACTCCACAACACTAAGAACTAAGGAACATCTCTGAAGTGGAGAGCCTCCTCATATTTGTTAATAATCACCAGTTCTTGCTCCATTAATTTCCTAAGAACCCAAGGGAGTCATCTCCAGATTCCATCAAATTGCTTAACTCTGCCCCACTCTCTTGGCCATGTAGATGACTCTTCTAGCAATCATTATTCAGACCTAGGGACTACACTTCATCTCTTAGACTGATTACCGACATCAGACACTAACACCCGTGAAACACCAACACCACTAATAGTAGGTAATACATGCCATTCATCATCATGGCTTCCTGTATGTCAGATTAGTTGCTCATACTCAACATGGCAAGATAGAAGTGGTGACATTCAACAACATGTACTCACTGTTGTTGCCCACATTATTATGTCCAAAACCCTCACCCTCTAACCACCACAGACACATGTCTCTCATCATGGACACCTATCTCACTACAAAACTTCAAATTGGAGCAATCATCTCCACCTGCATTCGCTTTATTTGCATTGTAAGGTATTTCTACATATAGCTCCCTCCTGACACATGTACTACTATCACTCAGTCCATCATCACATATTGACTGTAATACACCAATGACCTTTACTACAGCATCTCTGCACACCTGCTACACACGAAGCAAAATATCCAACACACTGTGGCACACACATCACACGTCACCTCAGAAATGCACATTTCCTCACCATCCAGACGCACTGGCAATTAAAGATGCTCAGCCACACACGAGCAACCCACCTAGCTCAGACACCATCTAGGCCTCCACCAAGCAATCATGACCCTGCGCTGTGTGTCACTTCCACTCACCCACACCCCCAATATTCATATGATTATGCCAAGAGGTAGAATGTTTTCATACACGGCAGCCTACACCTGTGACAACGTCCCCTATCATATCAGGTCAGCTGCGTCATAAGTGGATTTAAACAGTAACTGTACAATTGAGTGATACAACTTGCAGTACACACGCCTCCTCAGCACCTGGAGACCTTTTTGGGTGACAAATTGACCCTCCACAAATACATAGGGGGTCATTATGACCCTGGTAGTCAGTGCAATAGTGGAGGTATTACCGCCAACAGGCTGGCGGTACATACCTCTACTATTATGACATTGGCGGTTTGGCTAAAGCCAAACCGCCAAGTTAACACACCGACCGCCACGGCGGTAACGACCGCCGGGCTGGAGACTAGAGTCTCCAGCCCGGCGGCTGTCACTAGGCCACCCATGGCATTATGACCCCGCTCACCGCCATGGTTTCCGTGGTTTCTGTACCGCCACGGAAACCATGGCTGCAGGCACTATCAGTGCCAGGGTATCCCTTCCTGCATGAACATGATCATGATACGATAGGCGGTGTTTTGCTGGTGTGGCCGTACTGCTGACAGCAGCGCCACCTTACCACCGCCTGCCGCCATGACCGTTGCCAGAATTCTGCCAGCCTTCTGGCGGAATTCCGGCTACGGTCATAAGGCATGGATGGTCGGTAGCCACCGCGACGGTATGTTGGTGGCCGTCGCCGTGGCGGTAGGCAGCATTTGCCACCGATGTCATAATGATGGCCATAATTACTACTTTCACATGACAGTACACTTTGGGATACCTGTTCCTGAAGCAAGCACAATTGTATGATGGTGCAAGGGGGCTTGCATTGGCACTGGCATATCTGCCAAATTTCCCAGGTCTATGCATGATGTGTTACTCCAGTGTAGGTTTTGTACTTTGTACTCTGTAACCTGTAGTCCTGTTGTGTGAGGGGATAAATGACATGACAAGTCCCTGTACTGAGATATAATCCATGACTGGGGCAGCACTTCACACATGGACCTGTGAAACTTGGCAAACTTTGGCTGGGTTGGTAAAATAGGTACTGCCCATGAAAAGAACAGTGATGTGCAAGATGATTTGACATGTAGGGCATTTCTGCCCTTTCAGACAGCACGGCACAGAGCAGCAAAGTGTGTTGTTGCATTGGCCTACATGTCAGTTTCCTATTATACGGTCCCTTGTTTTGACTCACCCTGTAGTTTTTCCTGGTCCTCCAATTCAGCACTGTCCTGATCTTCCACTCCAGCTACCAATTCTGTTGGGATGAGGGATGCCACCTGTTTCTACAATGGATCCAACTCCTCCTGGATATCAAGTCCTCCTCTGGTCCTCATGGCTGCCTTAAGGTTCCTGGGCAGTTTTTCTTTGGTGCTGCCCTTATAATCGTGCCACCTCTTCTTGTACTCCAGAATGGTCCTCTTTGCTTGTGCAACACAGTTATGGGTTGCCAAATTGCTTCCTTCCCCCCTAATGCAATTTTGAGGTGACAAAAAGGAGATGTGATTTTTTGTCACCTCACTTACTAATATCTTTTCTCCTCCTCATTGAAGTTGGACTACCTCTTCCTCTTCCTAAGGGATGATGACAAGTCTTTTGGTTGTCACCCCCCCCTTGGTACCTGAGGGACCTGCTATGCTTGTCAGTATTGTGAATTATTGATGGGTTCAATGCGTCATTTTTTTCATACACTCCCACAATGCAAAGCACTCATGTGCAACACAATACTGACTTGCAGCAAGTAAAGGTGCTTTACCACATGCAAATCAGCTTTGTGTGATATAGGGAGTACTTGCTTTGTGGCACCTTGCACCATTCCTGATACTGTTGCATCGGAATTTGTGACGCATCTTTGGTCCTTGCCTAATGGTGCCCCATACCATAAATATGGTGCATCCATGGGGCAAGAAAATGCTGCAGCACTGCTCAGCTTTTTCTGACAAAATGCTGATGCATCACAGCATTGTGTCAGAACTCATAAATATACCCTCTTGTGTTTCGAGGTTCTGAACTTATACAGACAGGAACGCATGTAGATGTGTTGTGAAGCATGATGCTGCATTGAAAGGGGTGCATACTTTGTATGATTTCATATACTGTGAATTAATAGAATGATGGTAGGAGTAGTAATGTGTGGTTGAGTGGGTTGTCGTGTGTGAAGTGGCAGACCATGATGTTGCAATACAGTGACAATGCATGGCAAGGTGTGGAGTGGTGTGGCATGTAGAGATGTTAGGATTTATGATATGTAATAATTTCTTCAGTGTGATGTGGAGACAACTTGGGTAAGATGGTTTAGTGGATTGTGGCATGAGAAGTGGTGTTATATAGTGTGGGGTGTGCAAAGATTTCCTTGGTGTGATATTAACAGAGCTTGGTTGAGAAGGTTCAATGATGTGTGGCGCAGTGTGATACACTATAGTATTCAGCAACCAGTGTGGTATTGGTGCATTGCAAGTGGAAAAAACACAAAATTCTAATTTCTACTGTCAACACAGGGAGAAATGAGAGGTGTCGCTTTACCTCTCACACCGACCAGTGAAACCTAGAAATTGTACATGAGGATAGTGAAGAGGAGGATACATTATATAGAAATATGCTCACTGATTATCCAGAACCTGGTGTTGTCAATGTTCCACGTAGACCTTTTCCACCAGATGATCTCTCAAATTAGCCTGTAGTTTTAAAAAAGGGCAACTGTGATGTGTGGTGTTCAGTTGAAACAGACATAGGATGATTCATGATTACTGTTTGAGACTGAACTATACACAGGAAAAATCAGTTCCTACTTATGCAGTCTAGTATGGTTCACCAGGTCACCAGGCCAAAGAGGTATTCAAAAAAATGCCAGTGGTCAATTCAGTTACTCCTATAATTGAAAAGAACTATAGGGCATCCACCAGGAGCCTACATAAATTAAGAGAAATGGGGATAGGGACACACTGATAAACTACGTCCAGGAAAAGACCACAGAATCTGTACTCAACCACAAGCCTGCAAGCAAAGACAGCAAATATCTCATTGAGGTAATAAAGGGGTGCTGCAAGACAGTGGTGTGCAATTAATTTCGAAATCACTAGCAAGCAGGTACGGACACAAACAATAGGAAGAGAGAAAGGAGCTTTGTAAATGCCACTCTGACCAGCAAAACAAAAGCAAAAGCTACTTTTCAATAAGGCAAACCATATCAATAACATGTCAAAAATCATCCTAGGCTATGGCTGAAACGAAAGGCATTCAGTTGAGTATAGGAACTGTATTTAGGAAGCAAGCATGCCTTAGAATCTGAGGCTCAAATTGAACGTCCAGTCTTCTAATATAGATAATCCATTAAAGGGTGAACGTATGTTCAAAAGTACAGTTAATGAGGCAATGGAACAGATGAAAAACAACATTTGAAATGGCAAGTAATACGGGAGCACTACAAAACAGAGGGACTTACTGCCGAGGGATATTGATGCAAAGTAACCTCATGGTAGACAGCCTTTTTTAAAATACTAATGGCAGGGCCGGACTGGGTAACCACAACAGCCCTGGCAAGATTATCCAGACAAGCACCCATAGAGTGCATAGCGAGTGAGCCTGACCACCAAAATGGGGTTTGGGGGGTTCTCCCCCTAAGAAAATGTGGGAAAAATTGTCAAAAATGTTGCATTGTACAACATATTTTTCGATATATATTCAATTGTATTTGTTTCTAAAGTAGAGTAAATGATGACCTGAAGGTGCACCAAGAAACACTAATCTTCATTGGGGCTCTTCAATGATTTCCTCAGCATCACCCTCTAACAGTGCCTCTCATCTCTCCATAGCTCCTCTCTCACATGTATTTCATTTGTTTTATAGTGCCTCTCTTACCAGTGTAGGGTGTTGGACCACTGTACAACACACATGTACCGAGACAATGATTCAAACATGTGTAAATCAGTGTATGGAAATGTATAAATAAATGTTACATAAGGCAAAGGGCACCACAAGGTGTACAATTCGCATATTCATACTGGTAGGCATTTTTTAAGAGTGCTTGGTCTGGGGAACTCAAGATTCAGAATGTAATTCAGTGGTTGGGTTACCAAAACAAATAATTTTCAGCAAAATTAAGTTTATCAAAAACTGAGAAAAAGCATAACTTTCTAACCTGTTCCATACAGTTTGCATGCAGCTCTTTGACTGCAGTTCATAGCTCACTGTGCTAGATTATGATTAGGACTTATGAACTGCACAGCAACAAAAGGATCTCTGTGACAAAAATAGCATCCCACTGAGCATTGCACTTAAAATACTGTTCTGTGTTCTGCATAGTACACACTCTTTGCAGTAGGCATATTAACCCTCTGTGCTACCTTAGATGAGTCAAAATTGACACTGGACAAATCACAGATCTCTCTCAAGCAGGCACATGCCTAGAAATTTTTGGATATACAAGGAACTCAGCAGTGCTTTTAAAACTGCTGCACTGCCTCAAAACTGACCCCCGAGTAACAAAAGCGCCCCCACATCCTTCCACCTCCTGGGGAAACATCAGGTGCCCGGCCAGTCCAGTCCAGCCTTGACTAAGGGGCATATTTATAGGGCTTTGGCACAGGGCAGCACAGCAAGACACCGTGCTGCGCTGTCCTGGGTCAAAGTGAAAGGGCAGGAATGTGCAGTATCTATAGCATATGGCACATTCCTGTCCTTTCCATGGTGCAAGGGTGTCTGTGTTGCATGCAGAATTGGTTTGTGGAGGAAGGGGCACCTTCCTGAACAAAAACAATCCTGGGAGGCTTGTTCCTCTTTCTATGTGTGCTGCAAAATGCAGTGCACATGGAAAGAGGAAGAAATTAGGAGAAATAAAGATATTTCTAATTGTTGCGTCTCCCCTCGGAAGGCTGACGGTGTATAGGGTCTTGTAAATCTGGGGATGTGATAAATTCCGTGAGTGGTGCGTGCTAACACCTACCGCAATGCCTATGGAATGCCTCCCTTGAGCAGAATAAGCCAACGCAGTGATTTGCTCTGCCTTGCCTTACTCCATGTCTACAAGGCCATTTCATAGACTTGAGTTCAAAGTTTGTGCTGCTGTTTTGTTACAAAAAGTGATTCAACAGTGGCGCACGGAGCTCAGAAATATGCCCCTAAGGCAATACCTCAGGCAGTGCATATGCTCAAACACAAGATTAACATGTGAGCCAACTGCAACATTGCTTTTGTGGTCAAGGCAGAGGGAAGAATCCATCAAGGTACAATTCCAGACTGCCAGTGACCACCCAACATTTGGGAGGAGAGGGGAGGAATTGAGGGTTTACTCAGAAGAATCGCGAAAAATCACCTGAAAAAATTGAGCGTTCACATCTAAGACACGCAGATAATTCATTAAATTATTTCAAATCCCTCCCATTGCCAGACAAAATAAACAAGAATGAAAACAGATTACCATCCCCTACTCCAAAGACTCAAGAGTAGGAACACTAGAGGAAGATCCACAGAAAAAAAACGTGGATTATTTTCGCTTTACTTCCAGGCACTATGGAAAAGCACCCCCCAATATGGGGGGAGCGCGTCCCCTTAGAGATCGGGCCGCTGGGGGCCGACCCCCCGCACTAGTTGTGCATTAGGCTGGCCTTTGTATTTCTGCCCTCACGCCTCGCGAGGTGTGAGGGCGGAAATGCCTTAGAGAGACATACGTTGCAGCTACGATGGCCAATACGGCCAGAAAGGCTCTGCCTTATTGCAGCGCGGCAGGAATCGGCTGGACGGCACGTCGTTGTTGTTCGTGAAGGGAACTCTGGTGATCGTGTGGACTCTCGTTGCGTCGTCCTTATTCATGGAGGGAACTCCGGTGATCGTGTGGACTCTTGCTAAGGATCCAAAGTGGAGAGCTGACCTTCGAGTGGAGTCCTTGTTTGTGAAAGGAACTCCTGCCCCCACGTTGGACAGGTTTTTGGGGTTCCAGGTAGGCGGCTGGGGAAGCGGTCAAGGCTTGATTTAGAGTTGAGCCCCGTCTCCGCTCTTGGTAGGGGTGATCATTTTGTGTTCTATGTGCTGCGTTTCTATTGCTACCTGGCACCCGTGTCCGTGCTTGTTAAGGGTGATAATTTTGGGTTCTATGTGTGGCGCTGCTGTGTTTATATTGCAACCTGGCGGTAGGAACCTGAGGGGTGCGGGTCACGTTTACTTGCAAAAGAAAAGGCGCGTGCATTTTTCAGACATTAAGCAGATAAGGTTTTGAAATAATCTGTGGGACAGTCTTTGTGGCGTATTTGATTAACGCGTAAGGCTGTGAACCAAAATAGGTTGGTGGTTCGATCACAGCCACAGAGTGTTGTTGATGTAACCTGGAAATATTGCTATTTTAAATTAATAAATTGCTGCATAGGAAGTTTCTCACTCATTTTGGAATTCCTGTTTTTGTAGCGAGGGGGACACGGGCGCACAGTTACTGTTACTGCTAGAATAAAAAATAAAATAAAAAAAGAAGGGGAACTTGCATTGAGAATGGCATGCTTTATTTAAATGTTTATTTAAATTTATTGCTCTGAGATCTGTACTGCTGCACCCCCAGGAATACAGTACAATTTGATTTAAAAACGTGACAGGCACGCTGTTTTGTAATTGTATTGAACTAGTCAGCCAAGAAAGGGCGCCCAAACACGTAAGAGCTGGTAAAGGAAAAAGGGGTGACCCTGAATTGTCACAACTATTAAAGCTCGTTTTGGCAAAATTGGGCAATAGTGACTCAGACAGCGAGGGTGTGGCTTCGGAAGTTGAAGATATGGAGGCCGGGCCCAGTCGTTCGCATAGGTCACATGTAGCCCCACACGCGGCTTTCCCCCCAGTAAAACGCAGAAATAAAAGACAGGCTCCTGACGGCCAGCAGCCTTTGCCCTCTTTAGCGCCTACTACCTCCCCAGAGCAGCCCACAATCCCTGCCCCTTCACTAACTGTTGGGGGCCCTGTTCCTGAGCCTCTCTCTGGGGGGAGGAACGCAGTTCCGGCCCCAGGGCTAGGGATGGAAGCTATGTTGAGCGACATCAGAAAGTCATTAGCAACCCTAGTAGCTCCACCTGTTGTGGCGGCGGTTCAACCCCACAGGCCCAGATTGCAGCACCAGCAGCACCCTCTCACATTGTACAAGTACAGGCTGGTCCTACCTCGCACCTAACCATGCAGGACCCAACAGCACAAGCATTGGGGGCGGTGGCGCAATTATTAGCCAATATTACTACCTCAGCAAATCCTCCCCCTTCTAAGGCTCCTTGGGCGAATGATTCTTTACATAATTCGGTGTTAGAGCTGAAACGCCAGGTAGAGGCATTGGCAGCACGTAACGTTCCCCATTACAGGCAGCAGTCGAGGGCCTGGGTGTCACCCTGGCACCGGGTACTTTGCCTCCCACTACCCCACTGGTAAAAGCTAAAGGTAAAGTAGCTGATGCAAACAATGATTCAGCTAAAATTGGCACATCAGTGGAAAGGCCAGGACAAGAGACATTATTGTCTAGACCAGATAAGCTCGCTGTACATGTTGGTCCCGAAGTTAAAGAAAAAATTTGGAAGGGGGAATTTGTCGACATATTCACCCTGATCAGGGCAAAAAGAAGGGAAATTGAAACCAAGGAGAAGGAGATGAAAGCATCTCCGACTAGTGATAGGAGACCTAAGGTGGAAGAAAATATTACAAATTGGTTATTTGGTTTCAATGTATTTATGTCAGTAATGCTTGAAAAAAAAAAAACAGAGTTGGGTATTGCTATGATTTGTTATGCCAACAAAATATTAAGAGCCCACCACATGTATGGAGAGAAAGCCTGGTTGGAATATGACAGGGATTTCAGGTGGGCCAAGGTGGAGGACCCCTCTATTGGTTGGGATCAGACAGAAGTGATCGTTTGGCTGGAGTGTGTGAATAATAAACGACCCGGGAAGCAGTCCTTTGGTTCAAAATTTCCCAGCGACAAGAAAGGGTCATGTTGGGCATTTAATAGAAAGATATGCTCATGCCCCCTCGGCTCATGCAAATTCAGGCACACTTGCTCCTTTTGCGGTCACCCATCCCACCCTGAGTTTAAATGCCTTAAGAAATCCAGAGAAAAAGTTAAAGAGAGGAGTAAGCCCGGTAATTAGATCAGCTCTACCTTCACCCACACTAATTGACGCATTATTTCCATGGCTACAGGATTATCCAATCAAAGAATCAGCTACCTTACTAGTTAAGGGGTTTTCACAGGGCTTTAGGATCCCAGCTACCGGCGTCCTCCCTCTGGAACATTGCAGGAACCTAGTGTCCGCCTTAAGATACCCAGGGGTGGTGGCAAAAAAGATTGATAAGGAGAGGGCTCTGGGGAGGATAGCCAGCTTTTTTCCTTCTCCCCGACCACAGATTATGTGTGTTCCTCTTTGGGGGTGGTACCCAAAAAGGAGCCAAGCCAGTTCAGGTTGATCCATAATCTATCGGCTCCACGGGGTTCATCTATAAATGAGGCTATCGACCCGCAGTTCTGCTCGGTTCGCTATGTGACGGTTGACCAGGCCTTGCTGAAGCTGAGGGGTTTAGGGCACGGGGCTTTGTGGCAAAAACAGATATTGAATCAGCTTTTCGGCTTCTCCCAGTCTACCCTGATGACTACCATCTACTAGGATTCCAAGTTAATGGGGCTTACTTCGATGACAAATGCATGCCAATGGGCTGTAGTGTGTCCTGCAGTTATTTTGAACAGTTCAGCTCGGCACTACAATGGATCTTTACCAGACGTACTGGGCACAAAGAGGTGATACATTACTTGGACTACTTCTTGGTACTGGGCCCCTGCAGTCGGTGAAGTGCTTGTGGGCCCTTCAGGCCTTGACAGCAATGTTCAGGGAGTTTGGGGTACCTTTGGCCCCAGACAAAACAGAAGGCCCTTCTACTTTCATTACCTTCCTAGGGATTGAGATTGATTCAGTGGCTGGGGAGTGCCATCTCCCTGCAGACAAGCTACAGGATTTTAAGGAGTCCATAAGGTTTTTGTTGGCACAAAGAAAAGTTACCTTGCACCAATCACAGGTCCTAGTAGGTCAGCTTAATTTTGCTTTGAGGATTATCCCTATGGCCTGCCCATTCTCCAGGTCCATTGCTAGGTCCATGACGGGTTTGACCAAAAAACATCATCACACCAGACTATCGCTGGAAGTGAGGGAGGATTTAAGAATCTGGGACGTATTTTTACAAGAATTTAACGGGCCGGTAAGCTGGCCTCTCCCTCCGGTTTCGAGCCACACCCTTGGTTTATTCACAGATACTGCAGGCAGCGTAGGCTTTGGAGCCATCCTGGGTCAGTCTTGGTGCAGAGCTGACTGGCCACAAGATTGGGTCATCAAGGGGATAACTAAGAATATAGCTTTTTTGGAATTGTTCCCCATTATTGTTGCTGTAACCATGTGGGATAAAAAAGGACAGATCAGTGGTCTTGTGGTCTGACAATATGGCTGTGGTGGAGGCGATTAACAGACAAAAAGCTATATGTAGAATGGTTCTCCGCCTCCTTAAACACTTGGTGCTGTCCTGTTTGAAGTTGAATGTTGTCTTTCGTGCGAAGCATGTGCCGGGGGTTCACAACAATACGGATGATGCCTTGTCTCGCTCATTGATGCAGGATTTTCTCAGTTTCCACCCCCAGGCAGCAGAGAAAATGACGGAGTTCCCATCATTTCTGTGGAAGATTGGTGTCCCGCCCTCCCAGCTTTAGTAGCAACATCCCTCGCCACCCGTACAAGGGGGGCGTATGAAAGGGCTTTTTACCAATACAGACATTTCTTAAAATCCCAACAGATTTCAGACTGGTTTTCGGAAGAGGCTATTTGTATATTTTTGCAACCTTTGAAGGACAGGGGCAGACCAGTTTCATGCGCAAAAGCTAACTTGGCCACTATCCGTTTTTTCGCTCATCTCCGGAATCAAGAGTCCCAGCTACTTTGTTATAAAAAGGGCAGTTGCAGGGTGGGCTAGAGTAGAGGGTCCCAAGGCAGATCCTAGGCGTCCTATAACTGTACCCTTTCTAGAGAATCTATTGGGTACACTCCCCTCAGTGATTTCTTATCCTTTTGAGACTGCATTATTCTCAGCAGCCTTCTCAGTTGCATTTTACGGCGCATTTCGCATTGGTGAACTGGTAGGTGCTTCTTAGGGGGACCACTTAGGAGGACTCCAGAGGGAGGGGGTGCTTCTCAGTCCAGAGTCTGTATTTATACAACTGCATAAGTCCAAGATGGATCAGCTTTGCAGGGGTACTCGCATCAAACTTAGCACAGCCCCGGGGTCCCCATTATGCCCGGTGAGTCACTTAAAAGCTTACTTATCGGTTCGCCCGGTCAGAGGGTCCCCCACACTTTTTCTGCATGCAAATGGGGAGTGCCTCTCACGCTACCAATTCTCTGAGGTATTGAAAGTTACTCTGAAGGCAGCTGGGGTTGACCCGTGGGTTATTCGCCCCATTCATTTAGAATCGGTGCAGCTACAGCAGCAGCTGGAACTGGATTGTCTGTAGCAGATGTGATGTCCATCGGGAGGTGGTCATCAGATTGCTACAAGCGTTACATTAGACCTCAGTTGATATGATCAGTGTACATTCATAAAAAGACCACGATTTGGACTTGACGTTGTTTTCTCACTCACTCTTCTTTCATTGACAGCTTAATGGCGCCTCGTGTGGTGTGGGTCTTGGGGCATTCGTTTGTTCGGTGGGCGGCTTACAGGTTGCATCAGCTCCGTGAGCCTAATCCGGCCAGCAAGCCAAGACGTGTCCTTTCGATGGTGCGGCGTTGGCGGAAGGGGAATCTCACAGCTGCAGCAACTTGTCGCTTTGGCTAGAGGATACGAGGGACTCCAGTTCCCGGATCTTATTATTAGCCACCTTGGAGGTAATGACTTGGTGCGCATGGGCAGGAAGACACTGCGGGAAACAATCTTTCTAGAGATCAACAAGTTGTCTGAACAATTCCCGAACGCAGCCATAGCTTGGTCCCATATGGTGCCCTGTCGGAAATGGTGCCCCGGCATTAAATCAAGAACTTTCAACGTGTCGGTTAGGAGGCTCAACGCTGAGATGACCAAGTTGTGCCCATGCCCTGGGCGATTATGGAACATTCCACACAAACTTTTGAAGGGCCCGGAGATGTTTCACAGGGATATGGTGCACTTGTCAGATGCTGGTACAGACCAATTTATCTCCGACATGTGGTTCTTCTCTCGCAGACTGTTTTCTGGGTGGGGGGAAGGACCTTTGGGGCCCTGGTCGCCCTTGTGGCGTGATAAGAGGTACTAAAGTAACCTGAAGCAACAGAGGGGTACCCAAGGCTGGGGCCCCTGGATAACACCAGAGATAGGATCCTGAAGTCCTGGACCAACCTGTGGATGTACACACCAGATTAAGGGGCAGGGAGCCCAGATCGCTGGGGTGGGAACGGGGATCCTGCCCCTGGCCGCCCCGTTACACCCCTTGGCAGATTGGTGTTTGGACAGGGGGCGTGTGGACAAGGAACGGTGAAGTCAGGGGAGCCGCCCACCCTACGGATACAGGTGGTGGACAGTTCACCTGTGTGGTCCAAGGGAGGTTTAGGACAGGAAGGGATCCTGTCACTATGATTTATGGTTACATAATCAATGGTACGAAGACAGTTAAGTTATTGTAAATATGCTTTGAAGTTCTCTTGAAGTGATTTATGCTAGAAATGTGAGTTATTAATTTTACAATGAAATGTTTAATAAAATCTTCTTCCAAGGAAAGCCACATTTGTCGGACTGTGTATGGCCGGTGTTGAGGGAGGGACTGCTGGTGGTCTCCGAGCTCTATGGAAAAGCGCCCCCTCAATATGGGGGGAGCACGTCCCCTTAGAGATCGGGCCGCCGGGGGCCAACCCCCCACACTAGTTGTGCATTAGGCTGGCCTTTGTATTTCCGCCCTCACGCCTAGCGAGGTGTGAGGGTGGAAATGCCTAAGCGAAACATACGTTGGGGTTACGATGGCTGATCCGGCTGGACGCCACGCGCCAGTGGGGGGCTACACAAGCACCACCCCAGAAAGACTCGGCCTTATTGCAGCGCAGTGGGAATCGGCTGGACAGCGCGTCGCTGTCCCACCCATCCTCTCCCTAATTTTGTGTTGGAGAAGAGGTACTAAAGTAACCTGAAGCAACGGAGGGGCCCCCAAGGCTGGGGCCCCGGGATAACACCATAGGATCCTGAAGTCCTGGACCAACCTGCGGATGTACACACCAGATTAAGGTGTAGGGAGCCCAGATCGCTGGAGTGGGCACGGGGCTCCTGTCCCTGGCCGCCCCGTTACACCCCTTGGCAGATTGGTGTTTGGAGAGGGGGCGGAACCGTGAGCGTGTGGGCAAGGAATGCTGAAGTCAGGGGAGCCGCCCCCCCTACGGATACAGGTGGTGGACAGTTCACCTGTGTGGTCCAAGGGAGGTTCAGGACAGGAAGGGACCCTGTCACTATGATTTATGGTTACATAATCAATGGTACGAAGACAGTTAAGTTATTGTAAATATGCTTTGAAGTTCTCTTGAAGGATTTATGCTAGAAATGTGAGTTATTAATTTTACAATGAAAAGTTTAATAAAATCTTCTTCCAACGAAAGACAAATTTGTCGGACTGTGTATGGCCGGTGTTGAGGGAGAGCCTACTGGTGGTCTCCGAGTTCTAAGGCGCACTGCCTTCAATCCTCAATTTACAAAACCTATACTGATATGTAACAGAGATACAAATATGACAAGAAATAATAACATTGCTCAAGCAACCTGTGCACATTAGACATCATGGAGGCATTTGTTCACACCCCTCTGCCACAAAAGCACAGAAAACATCTCTGGTTTGTGTCGTCGGAGAAAACATTGCCAATACAGAGAATTACCTTTCGACAGATAATCAGCCCCAAAAGCAGCCCACCTAAAAGTCATATATGTATACCCGAACATGGAGAGTGGGTTTCTGAGCTCTCATCTCAAATCCAAATCAACACAGTGAGCAGATACGTAGTGTACGTGTTTGGAACACTATCAAATGTCTTGCTTTCTGTTACTTGGGCCTTTCCCACAGGATACAGGCATCATTAGCTCTAGCTTTGTAGTGTTTGGCTCCACCGGAGACGCTTTAACACTTGATAGAAAAGTTCCAATGAATATACAGTGCTGCAGCCAGACTAGACCTAATTTGAGCGGACATGGTCACCGTGTCCTAAAGCCGTACTGTGATAACCAGTCACATGAAGAAACTCCTTCATAACCCTCTACATCACTAACTGTGCAGTGTATGAGAAGGAACCATTCTCCTTATGGGCTAAACTCAAATTGCACAATCAAAGGAAACATCTTAGTAAAATTATGGCTCTACTACTGTTAAATTATCCATTTAAAAAAACAATTAGTGTAAAATTGTCATACATATGTACATGCAAGCTCTGGCCCAAACTTTTAAAGAAAATAAGGGTCATCGATAGACAGCAACTAGAATCCAGAAAAGAAAAAAAAAACAGCTGACAGTTCCCAAAATCTCGCTCCAAATGGCGGTCGGGCAAAGTCATTTTAGTTGGTAAATGGAGTGCTAAACTAGCCTTCACTCTATCGCCACATGCTATCCAATGTGTAAGCACTGCTACATGCCAAATGTTTCAAGTTTAAAGACGTTCTCCTGGTCTCATTCATGACACCAAAAACATCACCCTTGATGGCACTTCAACTAACACTCTTCTAAAACTATGCACTAAAAATGGAGTAAGTACTTACTCGTCTAACTAGGAGAGTTTGGGTCCTCATCAAATTATAGAAAAGCACTCCGGAGATGCTGCCATTGAATGTAATAGAATCATGGTGAGAAAATACTGCAATGGGTACAGATGCTTAGGCCCAGCCTCCACATATCAGAGACCGGGCATCTGACCAGTACAGGCCCTTTCGCATCCGGTTCCTTGCCTCGAGGCTCCCGCCTTTCTCCTCTTTTTGCTTGCTCTCTTTTCACCTCTTGTGCCTCTATGTTCTTTTCACTCATTCTCATCTTTCTTTCCCCCACTTTGCTTGCTCTCTTTTTCACCCCTTGTGCCTCTATCCCCTTTTTCACTAATTGTGGTATTTACCTGCTTTTGTTTGCTCTTTTTCACCCCTTGTTCCGCTGTGCTCTTTTCAATCATTCTTGTTTTCCTTTCACCTGCTTTTGCTTGCTCCCTTTTCACCCCTTGTTAATCTGTCCAATTTTTCACACATTTTCGCCGTTCTTTTCACTTGTTTATCTGCTTGCTTTCTCATTCACCCCTTGTGCATTTTCTGACCTTTCCACTTGGTTCGGTTTGCAGGCCTCCTTCACCTGTTTCAGGCCTTCTGAACACTCTGTTGTGCTCCTTGCAGCTCCCCTCACCTCTCACTTTTTGCATGCCTCCCCATGCTCCTTATCTGCTCTTCCTGTCACTTCTTCCCCCACCTCTGCAGCCCCACCCACTGCCCCCTCAGGCTCTACCCCCAAATACCTACTCAATGGAGGCCACTGCACATCTGTTTCACTTTCATCAAAGGCAAGCCCGTCTGTGCCAATCTGTGTCTGGGCCATGCCCAGTGCCAAAAACCCTGGTCCAATCACACCCGAGCAATTCTCCTCAGTGCTCTTTCAGTCAGTCAACCTAGGACACCATTCCCCTGCTGCTGTTGCACTGCACTCCACACTGCCTTCTAGAGCCTTCACCCGCACCCACACCCACTGCCAGTTTAGCTGCAGTAACCTACCTGCACAACCCATGCAAGCACCAGCAACTCCTAAAACACCCTCACGCAACATCACACACCTCAACGCTCACTTACATGCATGCTACTCAACACACAATCTCTCAGCAAACATGTGACCGCAATCTTGGGGCTGGTAAGCAGAGATGCCCTAGACCTCCTCTTCCTCATGGAAAGCTGGCTCAACCCCACATCAGTACCTGACATCAACACAGCAAATCCCTCGGTGCAGCAAGATCGCACAACAAGATTACCTTCACAAGCTATGAGAAAGACACACAGTCATCTACAAGGACTACATGAAGTACTCAATGACCATGTAAAGCACCACCTCGTTTATGGAACACCTGCACTTCAAACTGCAAATCTCCAAAAACGTCACCCTAAACAGAACTCTTGTCTACCGACCAGCCGAACTACAAACTTCCTTCACAAACCTCATCACTGACTTGATCGCTCCCTTCACCACTGACTCCAGAGCCTTCATACTCCTCGATAACCCCAATTTGCACCTAGAGGACGGTACTGTCCCCTGCTCCACAGACCTCCTCGAAAGCCTTAACAACATTGGACTAACTCAGCTTGACACAGAACCAACACACATGGCAGGACACATACTGGACCCCATCTTCCTCACGAACAGCATCAAGTACAACTCCATGTCAGTGCTTACATGGGCTGACCAGTCCATCATCTACTTCCAAATCAACACACCACAAATCAACATGCCCACCAGAGCCAACCTACCAACCCGCAGATGGGGCAAAATTGCAGAAGCAAAATGGCTCAACATTCTCAGCATGGATCAACCAAACCCCACAGACAAACTCACCAAAGACATCACCAACTTCAACAATTGGATCAAGAACTTTGCATACTCCCTCGCACCCATTAAACTCAATAAGCAGAGAAGAACTGACAAGCAAGCTGGCTGGTCCACAGAGGACCTCACAGAATGTAAACGGCACTGCAAATATCTATAAAGAAAATGAAGAGCCACCTGCAAAACCACCAACAGAACCACTTACAATGCTGCCCTTAGGTATTACTGTCAGCAACTGAGAGACACCAAGAAAAGAGCACTAGCTAAATGTATCAAAGTGAATGCCACATCTGCAAGGAGATCTTCTCTATCATCAAGGACTTCACCATACCCTGTCAACAGTGCACCCCCTTTCAAGAACTCTGCAATGACCTATCAAATTTCTTCTACAACAAAATCACAAGCATCTACAACAACTTCACACATGAACAAAGCCCTGGCAATCTCATTGCCTGACTGCCCATCACCAACCAAGACAACCACATAATCAAATGGGAAATTCTCATCAGAGAAGACACAGCCACGATCATGAAGTCTATCCTCTGAGGAGCTCCTACACATCGCTGACCCCATCACATCTACAACATGGGGGCAGCACCAATCTGCACCACCCACATCGTCATCAGCTCCATCACATCTGCCGCATTCCCTGAAGACTGTAAGCATGCTGCAGTCAACGCCTTTCTCAAGAAACTTTTGGCTGATCCAAACCAACTGACTAACATCCGTCAAATCTCTCTGCTCCCCTACCCAGCCAAAGTGATAGAGAAGGCCATCAACAAGCAACTGTCATCAACCGACCACCTGAACCACAAAATTCCTTCACCACCCTCATCACTGACTTCATAGCCCCTTCATCATTGACTTTATAGCCTTCATACTCTTCGATGACCTCAAGTTCCACCTGCAGGATGGTGCCAACCTCTCCTCTACAGCACTCCTTGAAAGGCTCAGCACTGGACTAATCCAGCATGTCACAGGACCAACACACATCGCAGGACAAATACTGGGCCTCATCTTCTCCACCAGCAACAGCATCAAGTACAACTCCATGTCACTGCTCACATGGACTGACCACTCCATCATCCACTTCCATCATCATCATCAAAGAAACTTTATTCGATTGATTTTAACAATCATAAAAGTCATTATGCATAAAGAACGATTTTCAGAGAAAAAAGAAAGAAAAATGCAAATAGTAAAATGCATATAAATATAAATATGAATACAACCAGTTAAGAGAATAAAAGAAGTGGTAAAGGTTAATAAACAGTTTGATTAAAACAGGTAAGGTAGTCTCAAATATAACGCTTAAAAGTCTCACTCAATTGCCTCAAAGCACGATCTGGCCTTAATCACTGAACACAGGAATAAGGCTAATCCATTGTAAACCATAATAGACGGAAGGGATAAAAGATACAAGAAAGCTGGACGACATTGTTTAAAATGCATTAATTTTAAAAGTGGTATCACAAACATTTTTCTAGAAGTTGAATAATATTTACAACAGAGAAGTGTATGCATTGTATTTTGGTCGGAGACATTATCACAGGGGCATTTTTCCAGTTGTAGAGACCAGTCATTAATCAGGGGAAAACTAACGAGGCGATGAAAAGACTCTAGTCTCAGACGGGTAAGGACAAACCGATGTCTTGGGTTCAAAACATTACATAAGTATGGTTCCATACCATTCGTTCGCTGTATCATATGGTTTCTCCTGACACTATATTTATTTGCCTCCGCATCCCATCTCAATTCGGCCAGGTGGGTGAGGCAAGTGTTTTTCAGGTCTTTCCTGGAAATTGTTTTCAATTCATCTGGAGTAAAATACAGCTCGGTGGCCTAATTTGATAAAAAAATTATTTATGTAATTTAGCCATGGGATTTTGAACGAGTAGGTAAGTGCTAGGGCATCTGCTATGATAGCCCTATTCAGCCTCGCAGGGTCTGAGGTCCATACTTTATGCCAAAGTAAAATTGGTTGAACACGAATGAGATCTGTAAGGTATGTTACTCCCATTTCTGAATGGCATACTAATGTTGACGTTGATTGCGGGACGCTTAGGACTGTTTTCAGGAGAGCATTTTCAGTCAGCTGTAGGGTAGTGCAGTCCCGGTAGCCCCAGAGTCCTGCCCCATACATTGCTACTGAAACGCATTTCACATTGTAAAGAGTCATCATATCTTTAGGAATTGCTCTCCCCACCCTTTTAGAAAAGTTTTTTATCGCCATAACAGGTTTTGTGAATAACAATTTTCTCGCTTTTATGGCTTGTACCCATGTACCTTTGTCATCGAACACAATGCCTAAATACGAGAATGTCCCTGTATCGACTAGTTTTGCGCCTTTTAAATCTATATGGCAATTCTTTGTGCGGTTTCTGGAGTATGTCATAGAAAAAGTTTTAGTGTGATTGATTTTAAGGCCCAAGGCATCCATGCAATTATCAAAGGTTGTTACTAGTCTTTGCAAAGCGACTGGGGTGTGGGCCATCGGAACAGCGTCATCCGCATACAGGAGCGCCGGGATCTTCCGAGAGCCTACTTGTGGGAGAATTCCACACCCACATTTCACGTCAGAGAGCTCTACTGGCCCCACATTTACAAATACATACAGTTCAAATGCCTCAAGCTCACATGAAAAGCTTTGCACGACACCAGACCAGCCTACCTGAACAGCTGAATACACTTTCCCCAGCCAACCAGACACTTACCCTCAGCCTCACTTGCACACAACCCCAGCATTCACAAAAGCAGAGCAGGAGGGCTTGCATTCTCCTGCATTGCACCCAAACTTTGAACAAACTCCTGGAGCATATCACCCCCTCACTTCTTGAGTTCCACAAGAAACTGAAGTTCTGGCTACTTGAATAAACACGCGGGGTAGCTCGCCTTTCTCCTGCTCAAGCACCAGAATACCCTCTAGGGTGATTGGCGTCCTCTACAAATCAACATAACATAATGTAAATATTGCACCACACCTCGTTGTATCAGTATTCCTCTAGTAGTGTTAGTGCACCCAAATACTGAGACACTCTTAAAAAAGGCCTAAATAGTCTTGTTTGCCTTTTGTAATTTATATTAATTGTTTCTCCCTAGAAGGCACGTTTAGAATTCAAATATGCCCATTTTCAGGATAGATAAAGGAAGCGTGTTGTCACTTCCGCTGCCATTATCATTTTGGATTGGTAAGACACTCAGCGACAATATGCTAATTGTGGCAGTAGCTAACATTATGTTTATTTTGAGCTCTGTTCCCGGTGAAGACAGAGTGTTGGCACTCCCTAACTTCCGCACTCGTCACCCTTGTAAATGTTTTGTGAGAGATTTATCTCCCACTTTACAAAGAGAGAAAAAGGGAAAAGAAAATTAGTTGAAAGTGAAAATGGTCCTTGGGAACGTGTTGGAGCATTAACAGAGACAAATAGCTAATTAACTGATGTAGAAATGACAGGTAATGATGACCAACAATAGCAGCCGCATGAGAAACTGCGCGCCAATTACTTGCAAAACAGCACTCTCCCAATTAAAGCAATTTCGAGAACTTTAGCTAATTACACAGCATTTTTTTTAGATATTAAGATTACAAGTCTGTGTTTGTGACGAGTGAGAAAGTGCTGGCAATTGCAAATTGCCGTTTTATGATAAATGAGCCGTGCAGATGCTTCACCCTTGCTGAGGCCCCGCCGGATGTTATTGCACTTGTCTGGCGTGACCTAGGCTTGCACCTACTCATCGCGGGTTATGGATCCACCTGAGAACTGCTGTCACCTGGAAAAGATCACGCTCACTCAGCTCCTTGTATCCTAGGGCGGCTGTCACTCAAAAGCTATTTTAAGGGGAACTGGTGAGACAATTGTGAACATTTTAGGTGGTATTAATGGGAAGTCAAATGAAGAATCGATTTCTCGTTTTAAAAATTCAAATCCATTGCAGGGTATTTGGGGTGAGTTGCGCAATTTAAGGGAAGACTATGAATAAGTAAATGGTTTTTTTTCTGAGAGACCTTATAGAATTATGCTAGCGCTAGAAAAAAAGTGTCATTTTTTGCCAAAGTGAACTCCAGTCCATAATAGAAAGCCATGTATGACAGAATATTGTCTACAGCAATGCCGCCTGACAAATATTGTCTAGAAAAATGTCACCCCTTTGGAGATAATAATAGAAAATCTACACCTAAAGGCAGAATAATTTTGCAAACGATGTACAGAGCACGATATTTATGTGAGACAATATTTCTGTGTAGGACAGTCTGACACACAACTGCCTTGTACATTTGTAAGTAAGACATAAGCGTACGTAAGACACTACCATTATTGAACGTTTGAACGTGTCACAGCATTTTATACTCTGTAGCACTCCATAAAAAATATGTTGGTACTACCTCTAAGGGCCTGACTACATGTCAGACAGTGTATTCCAACCCATGTGTGCAAACCCCTGTTTACGCAAGGGTCGGAATTACGAGATGGAAGATATTTAATTATCTGATAATTGTCAGATGCCTTAAATACCTTAACCTTCATTACATTTTGGTCAGCCCTGCCGAAATTTAACAGGGAAAAGCATTTAGGCCCAGGTTAATCATAAGATTACACTGCCCTTACGTCACACAGGGTTACACAAGGGCAAGAAATCCTTAAGTCAGATGTACCAAGTCACGCAAGAGCACCTTGCGTGTGCTTATGTTGGTTGGTTAATCTGGAGTAATGTAAGGCAGAGAAAGTCAGGGATAGAGTTACAGGTGCACCATTACCTGAAGTGGTGGAACATTATTATGAGGTGATTGAGTTCCTGAAGATGAGAATTTCGCCTAAAAATATTGATTGGCAGAGGATTGACAGGACAGTGCTGGATGTGAAGGAGTCGATACATACCTACTATGAGAGATTGCTGAAAGCGTTCAAGGAGTACAGTGGTAAGGAAGCGATTGAGCCAAAGGACGTGTTGCACTTTGTGTTCAGGTTTGTAGAAGGATTGAGATGTGAAATAGGACAGATGATTAGGAGTCATTTGATTTGCTGGCAAGCGAATCCGGTTGATGAGGTGTTGCAGTATGCAAAATATTGTAGTGATGAGATTGAGTTGAAGCAGAAAAAGGTGAAGGAGAAGGCAATGGTGATGCAAATTAAGGCAGCTCAAAATGGAGTGCAAGGAGCTTAAGTGCAACAGATGCTGAAACAGCAGGGAACTGTCATGTTCCAACCTCAAGTGAGAGGTAGGGGTCGTGGAGTCAATATGACTCGTGGTCCGTATTTGAATACTGTAGTGGTTCAGAATGATGTGCAAGGGATGAAAAAGATGTTATCGTGTCATCTGGGCGGAAACGTGGGACACTGGAAGCGGGAGTGTCCGTTGATGGTGCAGGATGGTGTTGTTCAGCAAGGTGGTGATGTCAATTCATTTCAAACTGTGAAAGTCCCTAGAATGAGAGGACTTAATCCAATTTTTCAGAATCAAGTGCAGAATTTTCAACCTATGCAGCAGGTGCAGGTGCAAGTGCCGCGTGCACAAGTGACACAGATGCAACCAATGCAGCAGCAGGTTCCTATGGTACCTAGACAGCAAATGCAGATACCTCAAGCCCCAATGGAACAGCAACAGGTGATGCTTACTCAGCAGGTCACGGGTCATAGACAAGACAGAAGTAGTGACACAGTGCACCAATTCCCATTACATAGTGAGACTGGAATAAACAACAAATGAATATGTGAGAGTTTGGTTGAGGAGCCATGTATGCTTGCAGCATCCCTAGAGGTAGATCAGAGAGGACTCTTTGTAAAAGGAAAGGTCACAGGGTCTCATTTCTAGCAGACACAGGAGCTATGCTCTCTACAGTGCGAGGTGAAGAAGATCCGAACTTACCTCTATCAGTCAGAACAGTCCAGGTTGTGGGGATAGCAAACAGACAGCTGATACATCAGATCACAGATCCAGTACAGGTTGAGATTGGCAACTTCCAGGGACTGCATACGTTTGTAGTCTGTGACTCAAGTCCAGTATCTCTACTAGGAAGGGACTTGTTGTGCAAAACCAGATGTTCAATTAGTTATTGGACTGCTGGAATAGAGGTTTAGATGAATAGTGATGATGAGGAAGAACAAACTCCTGAAACTGAGACTGAAAGTGTTAACGAAGAGTACCAGTTAAGTGAGTTTTTCTCCATGTTTACTATGAAAGAATTACATGCAGATTTGCAAGGAACAGTACAGGAAAATGTGTGGGACGTGACAGGTAAAGAAGTGGGTTTAATCAAGGGATTGGAACCGATTAAGATCACTTTGAAGCCAAATGTAGTGTTTCTGCAGCTTCCACAGTATAACATGGCACAGGATGCTTTGATGAAAGTGGTAGAGATAATTGGAGACTTTCTAAAACAAGGGGTATTGAAAGAAGTATTGAGCAGTCCATGTAATTCTCCGATAATGGGCCTGAAGAGCCTTGTGAGAAAGTACGAATTGTTCAAGACTTGCAAAAAGTAAATGACATGGTGGTCAAGTGTTGCCCTGTAGTGCTGAACCCAGCAGTGATACTGTTTCAGATTCCTTGCAATGCTGAGTGGTTCACAGTGGTTGATTTGTCACAAGCTTTCTCTGTGCCTCTCCAGGAGGACAGTCAGTTTCTTTTTAGTTTCAAATTCCTAGACAGAGTCTACAGCTGGTGCAGGCTTCCTCAAGGGTACACGGAGTCACCGTCTCTGTTCAATCAGATTCTGCAAAAGAATGTGGAGTCATTGGAACTACTGTACCAATCAACTTAAGAGCAGTATATTGATGATTTGCTGATTGCGTCCAAGACAAGGGATGAGTGTAAGTACGACTCGATTGCCCTGCTGAATCCTTTGGGGAAATTTGGACATAAGATGCCATCTTTGAAACTGCAATATTGTCAGAAGTCAGTGAAATACCAGGACACCAAATTGAGAAGGGGTCAAGGAGGATTTTCAGAGACAGAATTACAGTGATATTGCAGAGAAGTCCACCGACTTCACAGAGAGATGTCAGGATGTTTCTGGGAATAGTAGGTTATTGTCGTCAGTGGATTCCAAATTTTGCTGAGATTGCCAAACCATTGCAACAGCTGACACATAAAGAGGTTACCGACCCCATAACCTTAGATGAGGATCAGATGAAAGCATGTACTGAGTTGAGAGAGTTTGTGCAGAGCTCCAGCGTTGGGAAAGACTGATTACACAAAGCCATTCACATTGTTTTGTCATGAACGTGATGCTTGTTCTTTGTCTGTCTTGACACAGGTTCATAGAGGTGCTTATGGCCCAGTAGCCTATTTTTCAGCTACCTTGGACCCAGTTGCAGAAGCTTTACCAGGTTGTCTGCATGCTGTTGCGGAAGTTGGTCAAAGTCTCTCTCAATTTGAGGGAATAGTGATGGGATACTCTCTTTCGGTAATGGTACCTCACTCTGTTGAGATCTTACTGACAAGGACGTAAATACAGTATTTGACTGGTGCCAGATTGACAAGGTATAAGACAAGCATTCTAGGTGCTCCAAATGTAACATTGAAAAGATGTACAGTGCTGAACCCGGCAACATTACTTCTGAGTGATATTGTTGAGATTGAAAAAGAGGAAGACATGGAGCATGATTATCTTGCGATAACTGAGATGTGTACAAAACCTAGACCAGATATCAGAGATACACAATTGGAAGAAAATTACCAAATTGTCTTTGTTGATGGTTCATGTCTGAGAGATGGTACAGGAACATTGAGAGCAGGATATGCTGCATGTACAATCACAGGTACATTAGAAGCTTCCTGGCTTTGAGGTGTATATTCTGCACAAGTGGCAGAGTTGGTAGCTCTTACTAGAGCGTGCCATGTTTCTGCGAGACTGAGAATCACAATCTATACTGACAGCCGATATGGATTTGGAATTGTTCATGATTTTGGTCAATTGTGGGCGCAAAGGGGTTTCATGACCTCTACTGGCTCACCAGTAAGAAATGGTGACACAATAAAAGAATTACTAAATGCAATACAGTTACCTGAAGAAATTGCTGTGGTAAAATGCAGTGCACATCAAAAAACACAGGACCACATCTCACTTGGAAATGTATATGCGGATCAAGTCGCAAGGTTTTGCGCATTGAACTGTATTTCGTTCAAATACAAATGGGAATTGATGTCAGAAGAAGATAACCCATGTACAAGGTTTGCATTGAAAGTGATCGATCCTTTGGAAGAGTTAAAAGCATTGCAAGATAATGTTGACAAAGAAGAGAAATGACTTTGGTCTAAACTAAAATGTGTCCAAAGAGGTGATGAAATTTGGGTTTCTGAAGAGGGTCAGATGGTCCTGCCAAATAGTTTGTTGTCACAACTGGCCAGATATTACCACGGTCAGGCATATATTGGGAGGGATGCAATGGTCCGTTTGTTCAAGATCGACTGGTTCAATCCCAAGTTTAGGCAGGCAGCAGAGGCAGTATGGCATCGCTGTATAATTTGTCAGCAGCTAAATGTGGGAAAAAGAGCAGTGGAGAACTTGAGCCACATTGGAAGAGCAGGAGGTCCATTTAGCAGAATGCAATTGGATTTCATTGAGATGCCTGCGTGTGGAGGTTTGGAGTACGTGCTGGTGATAGTGTGTGTTTTTAGTCACTGGATTGAAGCATACCCCACAAGAAGAAATTACAGTCTCACAGTAGCAAAGTTGTTACTTGGGGAGTTAATACCACTTTCGGGTTTCCGATCACTTTAGAATCAGGTAGGGGAACTCACTTCAATAACGAGGTGATTAAACTCTTATGTGCAGCACTAAACATTGAGCAAATGTTGCATTGTAGTTACCGCCCTGAAGCATCAGGACTGGTGGAGCAGATAAATGGTACCTTGAAATCAAGAATTGCAAAGATGTGTGCAGCTACGAATCTGAAATGGCCGGATGCATTGTCTTTGGTGCTGATGTCAATGAGAAATACACCTGACAGGAAGACAGGGCTGTCGCCCCATGAGATCATCATGGGCAGAGCAATGAGATTGCCAGCAGTTCCAGCAAATGTACTTGTGAATATTACAGATGATATGGTGTTGGACTACTGCAAGGGTCTGACTGATGTGGTTCGCTCTTTCTCTCAGCAGGTGCAGGCCACCATCCTGCCACCCATCCGTGATCCAGGGCACAATCTGAGAGCCGTGACTGGGCCGTTGTCAGAAAGCATATTCGCAACAACTGTTTGAAACTGCGTTGGAGTGGTCCTTATCAGGTGGTGCTAACAACTTCGACTGCTGTGAAGTGTGCCGGACTTCCAAACTGGATACACGTGAGCCATACCAAGAGAGTGGTATGTCCACAGGATCACGAAAAAGTGTTGTTGAGAGCACCAACAACAGTGAATCAGGTTGCCGCACCTGCACCAGAAAAGGAGCCAGGAGAGCCTGAAGTTGAACCAGAACTGTTGGAAGATGGTTCTATTACCCCTGTAAGAGACGAAGGTGAAGAATTACAGGAGGGTGCGGAAGAATCTATGTCAACGGATACAGCAGGAGAGCCAAGCTCAGCAGAGATTCTCCCAGAAGCATTCAGGGCTGAAAAGCAGACAGAGCAAGTGCCAGACCAAGAGGGGGAAAGAGATGAGACGGATCAAAGTCAAGGTGATCTGACTCCTCCTGAGCCGTTGCAGGTCCATCAAGAGAAAACACCATAGAGAAAGAGAAGGAGAAGAGTCAGATCCTGAGAAAATACTAACAGAAGGATTGAGAAAAGGAGATAATTGGCTCGAATCACAAATAGGGAAAAGAAAAGAATTGGTCATAAATGAAACAATAGAGAAAGAAGTAGATACCACAAGATAAGAAGAATTGAGTGAAGGTGAACTAAGTGGTGATTGAAGGTTGAAAAGAAAGAGAACAGCAAGTCAATGTTACGCAGGTCCTGAATGGGCGTATGCAACTACTAACGAATGGCAACATGAGTTTATGTCCTTTTGTTTTGATAGAGAAGTTCTGAGTCAGTACTTTGATGTAACCTGAAGAGGAACAGAGAGCTGATTTGTTGAGCTAATCTGAAAAGCCTAAAAGAGACTGCTGAAAATAAACTGGAAGATACATTGATAACCTGATTTGACATAAAACCGGAGATGACAAGCTGCTAAGCGATTTTGACAAAGGAAAAGGGTTCCTGCTGTGAAACTGAACTGTGAGAGAAGAATGTTTTCCTTATTTTTTATTTTTACTGCACCTTATAAAAGAGTTACTTCTGCTTTCTGATTCTTTACAGATCATGGCTGAGCTAAATGATCAAGGTAGAAATGCTAGACGCTGTAGGTATATGAGTGTTGGATTGGCAATTATGTGTGGAATCTTGTTTATAGTGGTGATTTTGGGAATGTCTGTTCTTGATGTGAAGGGAGTCACTCATACTTCTGCTCCTGAAATTACTACACTAACAGCTTTGGAGAAATGTAAGTTAGATGAGAAATGTTTGCATGATTATACTAATGCTCAAGGAGAGCTTTCTTCTAACGTCTTCTATTGCTTGTTGAGTGAGTATGTTGAGCCGATGGATGCAAGGGATTGTCTTGTGTGTACGCAAATTACTTTGTCAGTAGAGGAAGGAGTTACGTACCACAGTTTACCATTTATCTATGGAATAAGCTGTAGCTTGCTACTAATAAGGTTCTATAACCAAGAGTACATACAGTATTTTTATTCCAATCATGATGTCATGTTTACATTTGTTCCTATTATTAGATATCTGAGTAAAGTAGCTGGAGAGCATGATATAGTACTAGTTAGAGGATTCTTTGAGCCTACATTAACCTTTAGAACAGCCTATGCGCATCAAAACAATCTAACGTGCTTGCTTACACCTTTAGAAAAGAGCTTTATAGGGCATACTGATGATAGAAGTAAGGCATTAAAAGAAAAAATAGAAAAAGGTTTAGAGAAAAGAACTTACAAGAATGATTATGCTTACACTGCAATTAAAATGCAAGGGAAATTAGCATTAGATGCATTACATGTAGGGAGGCTATGTATATATAGGCCAAAATCACGCACTGACACTGTATTTGTGAGAACGATTACATTTAGGCATGTGTTTTTGTTTCAGAGTAAGTGGACTTTTATGCTGAATGGTCAGGACCCTGCGATTCCTGGAATTTAATATATCTGTGGACTCAATGCTTATTACTGTCTTCCCAGAGGATGGTATGAAACATGTTATTTGGGAATAGTTTTCCCAAAGATTTATCAGATAGACGGCTTAAAGAAGTTTCAGAAATTTACTGAATTACATCATAAGCGACAGAGGAGGGAAACCTCTTCTGCAGTGGTGGAGATATCTTTGGTGCAGTGATTCCTTCAGTGGGAGTCATCCTGAATTCGATCATGATACAAAAGTTGTCTACTATTGTGGATAACATGCTGACAAATTTGACAGGAGCAAAATAGGCTTGCTTTAGACATTCTTTTAGCGAAAGACGTCGGAGTTTGTACGATGATTAATTCTAGGCATTGTTGCTCATATATTTCGGATAACAATAGAGAGATAAGAGACTTACTCAATAACCTGACTAACTCAAGTAAAGATTTGAAGGACTTGAAAGAACCAGGTGTTTGGGAAAAGGATGGAAAGGGATTTGCTTTAATGGGAAATTGGCTTAGTCAAATTTGGAATGGAGTATTATTAAAAATTATACAGGGAATATAAATTGTGATTACTTGCATATTAGGATTATGGGGTTCATGTAAATTGTGTCAAAAGATTATATTGAAAAGGTCTAAAAATAATCAAAGGAGGGAAGAACGAAACAGGGAAAGAATCCATAGAGAAGATTTGAGAATGAGACAAAATACAGCAGAAACCAAATTGTGAAATGTGATAAAGAATGGTGTGATTACATATTTAGTCATCTGAGGAGGGACTGTTGAGCAGATATGCTAATTAGAAATTTTTAATTAATGTTTACGTGTTTTGAATAACAAAAGGTTAAAAGAGAAATTAATTGTTGAAACATTAATGTGTACGTTTGAAAATGTGCCCACGGAGAGTAACAGCCAGATTATACGACCTTGTACTAAAATGATGAAAAATGCATAAAATATTGAAAATGAACAAAAACAATGTAGTAGTATGTCATATTAAGATGTATGACCTATGTTTTGCATTATATTGTGGAGTTAACTTAGCCGACGTTGTGGCCTAGTTGCCAGGCCTAATGCAGAAGCGGAATTTCTAGCGCACTGCAGAGAAGCTGGTACATTGAACTGTCCCTGAACTGCATACGGTAATCAAATCTGCTTAGCTAGATTTTTCTGCAATGTACCGACGAACAGGAGATGAGGTACTAGGATATGTAACAATTTTGGTGTAAGACAGAATTAATGTACTTTCTCAGGACTTGAACTATAGAAGCACTGACTAGAGAAGAAGATGCAACATTTTCGATACCTGATGAGCCGGATGAGGAGGACATCGTACAGTGAACCATTCAAAGAACTGAGAACGGTGAAATATTAGAATTCGTACATTTGTAAATAGGAATTAAGGGGATGGACTGGAAAACCTTAATAAAAAGTCATGACAAGGGGCAAAAACTCAGATGAGGGCAGAGAAGAGCAGATGAGATGAGATGCCAGATGTGAGAGGTGAATTGCTGATGCCAAGAGACGCGATTCGAGATTCTGAATTGGGCTTATGCACTTGAGAGCCTGACGCTTTGCTGATCCATTGATGACCTGAAGACGAAGACAGACTTTGTTGCTGATCCATTCTGTGGATAGGTAGCTAAGACAATGTGACTGTTAACTCTTTGCTTTTCTTTCAAGGTACCAACTGTGCTGTTTGAATACGTTTTTCTTCTAGCTAGATGTTTTCTAAATTTGTGTTCTAAATTATTTTCGCATGAAGTCCCACATGCTAATGCTAATTTGGATTAGGTTTCCTTGGCTGACGTTGACAGTGACAAATGATTGACAAACTGATTGCTGAACTCTGCTATTAAGGTTGATATAGTCATCTTTGATTGCTTATACTGAAGCATTAGAGCACGTGTTTACTCAAGTTCTTATTAGAATATGTTATTGGTGGTCATTAAAAAGTTCGAACTAATCATGACTTTATATTGTAACTAATAGGGAAATACAATTGATAAAACGTATAATTGAGTTGTGGTTATTCACGGAATGTTGATATATTGTCTCATGCTTAATGATTCTCTTAGTGGTTATTGATTGATTACACTGATAATTGATGTTCATCGAATACTACATAGCTAGGATACTCCATGCGATCCATAAGGTTCATCGGCCTATACGTGTCCCCTTGTAAGTTTACTTATTAAGGACCAGGCACGCCAGCAACCTCCTTCCCCTTTGCTAATGGGTTATCACCAGTTTGAAACTCATAGTAAAGTATTACTGTTTTGCGACCGGAATTCGGTCACAAAACAGTAATACATACATACCTTACCGATTTGAATGCCCTCAACGCCCCTTCCAAATACCGAATTGCATTTTGCACATTAGAAAAGGCATTTTTCCGGTTCCAAATGGCCCGATGGACAATTTGAAACCAGAAAAATGCTCTGTACATCCAGCCCTAAGTCCCTTCAAACGTCTTTAGAAAACATATTTGCTTCAAGAAAAGCGTGTCTGCTCTATTTTGTGCACTTGCAGCCCGAGATCTATCTGTTTAGATCCCCATGATGGCGGCGTGCCAAGAGCAATACAAATTAAAGGCTACCCCATTGAGCACTGCTGCCTTTTCTTTAAAAAAAAAAATAACAAAATATCTTGAAAAAAATAATTGCAGAGCTAGGTTATATGCCAACATCTTTTATTAAACTACTTAGAAAAAGGAGACAGAAACAACTTTAAACCGGAACATTTGTGGTGGCAGGAAGTCTTAGCTTTCTGAGATGTGTGGTTTCATTTTTCTCTCAGCGTGCTCCCTTCTTTCAAGCCATAATAGCTGCTCTCTGTTAATCAGCCTTCAGGAACCACAGATAGAGGGGATTGTTGATAACAGGGAAATATGCAGCTCGTTTCACTGGGACTCCTTAAAGGAACAGATGAAAGAGGAAGAAGCAGTGGTGTTCATGCACTAAATATTGGGCCCCACTGCGCCCCTCTTCCCGTCCATTAAAACTTTCTAGATTCCTTTAGATTAACAAGGAAGCAAGATGACCGACAGCCGCCTTTCATTATTAACCCTATCTTTCCACTAAGTAACAATGTTGTTTGCCTAACATAGTTTCTAAACAGCATTTACTCCGCAGAGATGATGACACCTGACTATACGTAGAATATGTAACTCTAACTGCAGTTAACTAGTTAACTGGGAGTGTTCGAAGTTGCAAAAAATCAGATAACTGCATTTTGTTCATCCCCCCCGTAGCAACGTGAGTTGCAAAATTGAAAACAAGCATTGGCAAAAGTAATGGATCTGGCTTTAATGTGCTAACGCACGTAAACACAAGCATTAACACACGTTGTTTGCACACATTCCATGCATGAATGCTGTTTCGACACATTTACACCAGCTCTTTTGGCTTTGTCAATGCTGGGAAAAGCTAGCAAAAATGTTTGCTTTCGGTAAAGAATGACAATAGGAGATAAAGAATTTAATGTAACAAATGATATCATTGATGAGTGTACATTTCAGATACATAATAGCCTCTCATGCAATCTAAAAGAAGCGCTTCCTAAGAGGATTATACACAAAATAAGTGGCAACATTAATATAGACAACTCGCCCTCTGACTGCAGTCAAAGCCCCAGGCTATGCACAGCAATAGGTCTGGACATAGCTGCGGTCTTACATCAGGTCTAAAAAAACAGCTTTAGACACTTTTTGCTTTGTTTAACTTTGCAATGTGTGAAGTTGGGAAACTTCAGCTAACTATACAAAGGGCAACGTTTCCAGGCTCACCCACTCCTCGGTTGAAGTGAAAACTTTGTACTGCACTAGTCAGTATCACAAAATGGTAGGTCTGAATAGCAGACACCAAAAGATAGACTCCTCTAATCCTCCAACTCTGGTATAGTTCTTTATGCCTCATGAACTCCAATGATGTAATTTGGGCTTTAAATGGAGTAGTACTCAAAGATTGTGAGAACCTGCACTTCATTAATTTAAAATGAAGAATACCAGCACTTCTTAGCAGGAGTGCAAGACTTTTAATGGGAAGTTACTGACACATTTGAGTGGCTAACAAGTAACTCTGGAGAGTGAGTACCTGCATTTTTGTATTTCCAATTCAATGATCGATAATCACACAATACATCAAATAATTATTGGCAAAGCCAATGGGTCAAGAGCTGTGTTAGCTGTTTCAGTTTATCAATGATTGCCTTGTTTTTTTTATGGTTTTTGCAAAACGTTGTTGCTGGAGAAACTGTTGAGCTCTCACCAGTCTAAAAAAATCTAAATATTTTTTTATTCTCAAAGAAGTACACATGGCCATAGTAGTCACTAGCAGTAAAGGTAGCTACTTTTCTCTGTAGATGTAGTCTTTCTGAAAGATCAGAATGCCAGCACTCATGGTGAAGTTAGCCAAAGACTGAAGTGGGCTGACCCACTGCCCTATTCTGTGTACTGTAGCAGGCGTAAGAAAAATGTGACTTACACAGTAGCAGACGATTGGATTAAAAGGACTGGCTTAAAACCCCAATACATTAGTTTATTATAGATACCATTTTAATAACATAAAAAGGTCTTCACTAATCCTAGACCTAAAAATGTGCTTATCAGGGTCCCTTCTGTTCATAGTTCTTTAACTAATTAGGTTAAAAAATACAGAATAGGCACCTCTTATAATATACAATAAAAACTCTTTGTACGTCATATTTCTTTCTTTGTTCTCTTTTTACATGCACAAAAAGCCAGAATAAATTATTCTAAGGAAGTCTGATTCTTTTGTGTGCTGTCCTCACAGAATGTTGCCATAACTGTTTTAGCTGGCTGTAGAACTCTGCACACGTTAGCCATACTAACTGTAGATAAGGTGCCTGTGCTTTTCCTTTCAACACGATTACATTGGTATACTCCTAATTGGCGTATTTAACTTTGCTCTAAGTCCCTGGTATATGGTACAAAGTGTATCCCAGGCCTGTAAGTTAGCTGTCACTAGTGAACTGCAGCACCTATTTTTCTATCCACTACGATGACAGTGTAAAACATGGCTTCAGGCCTACCACTTTAGCCTGAGGGTAGCAGAGTAAAAACTGTAAATTCAACCTGTCAAAATAAATGTTTTTGTCAGGTCAAAACCTCCCCTTTAAATATTAATGCCACACTAATGTAGGCCTTACAGGCCACTAGGAAGGTAGTCTACTCCGCCTTCCAAATTTATAAAGGACCGCCTACCTTCATTTGTAAGGGCATTGGCAGGAATTGCCATCACAGCGGTTCCTGTCAATACATTTTACTGTTTGCTGCAGCCCTGCAGCAAAGAGTATTATTTTTTTCTTTGGAGAAAGAAAATTGGGAGAACACGATTTTCTTTTTTAAAATAAAAAATGTAATGCTCCACTTGTCATTGGAGGCTTAGACCAGGGCAGGGATGGAGCAATAGAATGGCTTTACTATTCCTTGGAAAAGTAAAAAATGGCTACATCTCCCCCATCTAAATTGGGCAAGCAGACATGTAGCCATTTCTCCAATGGCCCTTACTCCCCAGGGCTGTCAGATGGGATTAATCATGCAAGAGACAGAGTAGTCTCTGCCGTAATTGAACTTAGGGTACGCTGACAAGTGAATGCAGTGGAGGGACCAATATATCAGGGGAGGGGCTCAGTCACCGTTGTGACAGAGTACCCTCTCCAACAACATATAAATCAGGTCAAAAGTCAGAAGAACTTTTGACCAGGACAAACTTGGTTGGTGTATCTAACCAGGTTCCATTGTGGTCTGCCTCAAATTGTGCCTAGTTCCCTACCCTGACTATTGACTGTCATTGGAATTTTGTGCTTCCTGGCATCAGTACTACTTGAAACTTTAAAAGCTCATCTTTACAGTTCCCCTTGTTGAGTAGTGTCAATTTTGCTTCATATTGTTTATTAAACTCTACTTTTTTCTAATTTGGTTAGGGGTTTGTATTGTTTTGCATTTCGACTTTACCCATTGCCCTTAGTTACACCTGTCACCTCTTTGCCATAGCTCCCAGGAGGTTGAGATCAGGTTAACCTAAAAACTTTAGGGTTTACCCTGACAAGAGCAGTGATTATTCCTTGAAGTGAGTAGTCACCCATCCCAATTAATAATTCAGCTTTTTACACTTGCTTATACAACATGTGTTGTACCTATCACTTATTTACGTTCTGAGGGGAAATGTTAGTATTCTTCCAGCACTTTCCAACCATAAAAAGTGGATGTATATTTGTTGTTTGCTCTGCAATACTAAAATCACAATCAGCCAATATTTATTTCCTATTGTCTGTGGAAATGAAAAAGGTGTAGCTAGATGTAGAGGCATCTAACTCTGGCTGTTCTTTGGTTTTTGTGCTTTACCTTTGCTATGCCTATTCTTGGGAATCATGTGGGCAGTGCAAGAAAAAAAAGGAAATAGGGCTCAAAGAGCTAGACAACAAGGCATTAGGGGCCCTATTTACAAGAAAGTGGCATGCTGCACCAAAATTGGCAGAGTAGCACTACTTCACTTCAGAAACACAGGAAAGCACTGTGTTTACGAAAATACGGTGAACCCCTGTGTTTCCCCTAACACTGGCAAAATAATTAGCTGCCTGGCACCAACGCTGACACCCTTGCACAATAGTGCAAGGGTGCCTGCGTTGCAGGGAATGATTGTTTATGTGCAGGAAGGTGCCCCATCCTGCATATAAACAATCAATAATGGTGATTTCTTACTTCTATGTGTGCTGCAAAACGCAGCACACATAGAAGAAGCAAATCGTCATTATGTAATAATTGTTTCTGTGCAGGAAGGGACACCTTCCGGCACATGATTTATGGCATTTTGCTTTTTCTATGTGTACTGTAGAATGCAGCACACATAAAAAATGCAAAAACAAGGAGAAATAAAGGTATTTCTCCTCGTTGCGCCACGCTAAAGCCACCCTAAGGGTGGGGTTTTTGGTGCTGACCCAGGTTTATGATTTCTCATAAATCTGGGGCAGCGTCAAAATGCAATGGGTGTTGTGGTGGAACACCCGCCAGCAACACCCATTGCACGCCCCTTTTACACAAAGTGATGCGTGTAAAGGGGCTGTATTTACAAGGCGGTGTTAAGCCACAAAACGTGGCTTAACGCCACCTTTTAAATATGGGACAGGGCATTGCACTACCAGAGCATTGCTGAACATGACTCTCCAGTGGCGCTAGGGGCTTGTAACTAAGTCCCTAAGGACCATATTTATACTTTTTTAGCGCTGCATTTGTGTCGTTTTTTGATGCAAAATCAGCGCAAACTTTCAAAATACAATTGTATTTTGTAAGTTTGCACCGCTTTTGCGTCAAAACAATGACGCACATGCGGCGCTAAAAAAGTATAAATATGGTCCTAAATTCGTCTGAACAACTGACTGATGGTTGTCAGGAGAAGCTTGAACCCCACCAGCTACTTAGTTGTGAGAAGTCCATCTGGAGTTTAATTAATTTGGCACTAGATTCCTTCCAAACTACGTAGGCCAAAAATGCCCCCTACAGCGATTGCTGGTGATGTAAATAGGCAGTTGAAGACATACTACGTGTCTTCTGTCAGTGCCCGAACACACAGTCATATTAGTGACAAAATGAAACGCTATCCGTTGAGCAAGTAATTTAAACATCTCCTTCACTGGAAATGGCTGTCCTTCATGATCCAAATGACATTCCAGATGTGCTCATCCATAAGATAAGGGAGATTGCTTTGGCCTTTGCAATGTGAAATTGCAGGAGGCTGGCCATCTATGTAGTGTGCAAAACTAGGCACACTGTGCAGGGGGTCCAGGAAACCACATGTTGGTTTACAGAGGTTAAAACTAGACTACCTAATGCTCTACTATTTATGATAGCTTATTAGAGCAGTTGGACTAATCTTCAAGAAATAAGAAACATGTGTTGTACTTCAGTAGCAATAAAGCAAGACACTCTGGTGGGAGATCCTAGTGAATTCTGAAATCCAGGCTTCCTCCTGGTCCTTTTACAGTCCAAAATGGACTATCCTTCTTGGTGTCCAACATGAGGTGACCAGTACCTAGGGCTATTGCACGGTTTGGCCACTGGAGGGCCGAGTGCCACCAAACCTGCCACACTCTCAGGGTTTGCCCACATAATCCATTGGGTGGGGTTTGGTCTGGCTGTGGTGTCCAGTTCCTTGGTCAACAGCCAGTCAGTGAGGTGGGCTTCACTGGGTCTTTGTTCTTGGGTTGCAGGAGAGTGATGCCTTCAACCTGAAGGGAGATCTTTGGTTATTTTAACAGAGGGGAGGTCCTCCGGGGGTTTGTTGAGTCTGGCCAGTGTCCAAGAAACCCCTCCGGGGCGAATATTTGTCGAGTCCTGGGTGCAGCAGGCAGGGGTTGGCGCCTTTTCTTTGTGCAGCAGTACTTCAGTTCTCATGCCTTAAATCTTCTTTGTTGCTGGACTTCTTTTGTCCTTGGAATCTGCTTGGTCTAGGGATGACCACTAAATACTGGGCCAGATTAAAAAAAAAAGTGGTGCTGCACACAGTGCAGCACCACTTTTCTTGCTCCCCTTAGCGCCCCCTAACACCACCATGTGTGCACCATATCTAAGATACAGGACACCATGGCAGGAGTTAGGGAATTAGCATCAGAATTTTTGACTCCAGTTATTTTTCAAAAATGTTGATACTAATCCTGCAAAGTCCAGTAAGGCCCATTGTAAACAATGGTGTAGCTCCTTTTAACGCCTGCTCTGAGTAAGAGTTAGAAGTGCCAAAACAATGACACAAAGAAATGTCTTAAATGTCTTTGTGCCATATTTTCGCCCCCCTCAAACTGGGGAACACCCCCTTTGCATACATTATGCCTGGCACAGGCATAATGTAGCAGAAAGGATTGCAAAGTGGCAAAATGCATGCATTGTGCCACTTTGTAAATCTGGTGTAGTGATTTTGGCCTCGGGCCACATTAGCTTCATAAAAAATCATGCTAATGTGGTGCAAGGAGAAGCTAGGGGCTCTTAAATCTGCCCCACTGTATTTAGTGGGCGTTTAGGGAAGTACCTAGTAGTGGCCAATGGGCCATCTGCCTCAGGCTGGCTACACCCACTAAGTGACCACTTCATGTGGGCATGGGTCACTTCCCTACACCTGATTGGCTATTTTCCTTCCATGCAAGTTGGAGGAAAATGAAATGGAGAGGTCATTTTGCATGCAACACCTTAGGGGTTGTGCAAGCTGGGCTGACCACTCCTCCTGTCCTTTGTATGGTTTTCCCACCAAACGTGGGGGTTTACAACAGGGGCGGCTATCTGCTGCTAGCAGCAGGCTTGGAGGTCAAGTTTCAAGGGCAGTAAGCCCTTTGAAGTTCACCAGCAGGGCAGTGCACATTCCTGAGGTAGGGGGTGTTGTCACCTCCACTTTGTTCTGGGACCCAGAGAGCAGGAACTCTCACCACAGGGCTCCAGAATCTTGTCTGGTGGTGGCAGGCTGGTTGTGACCAGCCAGCAACCATGTCAGTGTAGTTAGCTTTTGCACGGGGGCCCTCTAATGTGACCCCTGGGTAAATTTTGTAATGAATCCAAAACTGGTGCCAGTTTGGATTTATCATTCTGACATGTTTGATACCAAACAACTCGGGGTTCAGAGTAGCCATCATGTAGCTGTGAAACTCGTACTGATCAGTGTCCAGCACATGTATTCAAATTCCTGCTCTGTTCACTTATTATGTCCCTCGTTTGGCGAGAACACAGTAGGGACATATTGCTCATGCATCTATGCCCACACATACAATATAGTGCTCCCTTCCATAAGCCCTGCCAGAGGGGTGACTTACCTATAGTGCATGCAGTGTGTAGTGGACAGGGCACACAGGCTGTGTGCGATGTCAATTTTGTCTTTTAGGGCTGCATCAGAACACTCAGCCTGCAATGGCAGTGCTGGGTGCTTCTGGATGTATGGCCCTAGAGGGTGGCACAAACTGTGCTGCTGCTCTCCAGGGCCTGCTTTAGTACCTCATGCCCTGGGTACCTAAGTAATACCATTTACTAGGGGCTTGTAGTGGCACCCAAAGATGTTGCCAATGCATCACAACATTTTTAAGGAAAGAGATGTGGCCCAGGGAATCTGGTTAGCAGGGACCCTGGCCACTAACAATTTTGAGACTACATCAAATACCAGGCAAAATGTGGGGGCTAACCATGACATAAGAGGCCTTTTCTGACAGAGATTATGTATTCTCAGAAAATGGAAAACTGTGATTTTATCAACACATGAGGAACGAATGGACTCTATGGCTGTCACAGGAGCACATGAGAGACTGTTATAAAAGTTCAACGACCAACTACATCTATTCTATGATACCTGGGGGGAAGGTGTATTCCTCCCAACGTGACCAAAAATGTTGTCTGCTTGAACTATTATCTTTGCCCTAGATTGACTTGAGATAGTGTTTACTAATGGCTTTTAAACATTTATCTATAAAATCTATATATTGAAACTTATGGGCCATAATCAGTAATTGATGCTCTGTTGTGTTTATGACTTTCTGAAGTTCATGTCCATCATTGGTTGTTATATATGTAAATGCCAGCTATTATTGCTAGATTTCCTGTATGAAAAATATGAAACCCAATAAAGATTTCCATACACAGGTGTCATCGCTGGAGCCCAAGAAGAAGAATATTAAGTGGGTGATAAGTGTATGTTACAGGTCCCTGGGTGGCTTATGATTTCCCTTCTTTAATGCAGGTTGGGTGCTGAACCCACCGACTGGTAGCCTACTAGCTAAGCATTTCGGATTCCCCCATTAGGACTAATAGTAACCACTCAGTGAAAACATTCACAGAGATGACTGGAGAAGATATCGGCTAGATAGTCTGAAGACCTAGAAATTATCACATGATACTCCGCTCCTGTCCTGGGGTGTTTTGCATCAAAAGGCATGGGTGGGTGCATGGTATGCCTATGTACCACCAATGTAATGCCCTGTCCGCACTAAGTAACGCAAAGCAGTGCTTTGCCTTACTTTTAGGTACTTTTCAGCTCAAAATAAGTTTTGCGCTGGAAAGTAAATTAGGAAAAAAACATGTTGTGCTGCTTGGCGTCACTTTTGCAAAACCGTATCTACAAACAATAGTAGACATGGTTTTGCGCCAAAAGTTGAGGCCGTTTGAAAGCAGGCGTTAAAATTAGAAATGTTTTCATTTCTCCTTTCCTTTCCGACTTTGTATGCGTGCTGCACTGTGAAGCACACATACAAGGTGGGAAAGGTTTTAAAGGGTGTCCAAGCATAGTATTTTGTACTGCAAGGGTACCATTCCAGTACAAAACTTATGCTAGACTCACGCACACACCCTTGCACTATAGCACTAAAGCAGGGGTCTTCAAACTGGGGTGCGGGCCCCCCTAGGGGGGCCTCAAGTGATCCCAGGGGGGGGCGCCAGGCTCTGGTCTAAAGAAAGATTATGCAGTTAATAGTGCTTTGTTTAAAGCAAAAGCGTGTTTATTGTATTTGTAAAAAGGTAACAGAACTTAACTGCAATGTTTAAATAAGTCTAGGCTTATTTAAACATTGCCAACTTAATAGAATGTTATGAAAAATTCTGAGAGGGGGGCCTGAAGATTTATTTTTTCCCCACTGGGGGGGGCGCGGCATTAGCAAGTTTGAGGACCATTGCACTAAGGTGTGTGTGTGGTGCACGGCAGCTGAAATCATCACCGGTGCTAGAGGGAGAGGGGGAGAGTGCCAGATCTTTGTAGATATGGTACTTTGGTGATGCTAACCCAGCGCAAAATGTTTGTAAACCCCCCCCCAAAAAAATGTTCCCATCTCTCAAAAAGGGGGACCGTTTTACACTGTTGCTAGATATCGACCATGGAGAGGTATGTATACACAATAACAGTGTTGTAGAGAGTTGTTTATGGAATGTGTAGCTATTTGACACCAATAGTTGTTGATAATTGATAATAGAAGTTCTCCTGAAGCTCCCCGAAAGTGGTAAAGTTAGCTAACGGGGAATGGCTGAGGTGTACCAGTTTAATTAAAGAGTCTCTACTGACTTTTTTTCTAAGGTATCTCCTTCCTAGGAAAGGCACTGGTGGGTCTGATATGAAGCTGGTAGGATGGATGTTTTGCATCTCGAAATTTATGATCTCGGCCATGTACTCAGTTATTCTTTCCTATTCACCTGGGAGACATGATAAATTAAACACGAGCTGTGCGTATCTAGGCTTATTTAAACATTGCCAACTTAATAGAATGTTATGAAAAATTCTGAGAGGGGGGCCTGAAGATTTATTTTTTCCCCACTGGGGGGGGCGCGGCATTAGCAAGTTTGAGGACCACTGCACTAAGGTGTGTGTGTGGTGCACGGCAGCTGAAATCATCACCGGTGCTAGAGGGAGAGGGGGAGAGTGCCAGATCTTTGTAGATATGGTACTTTGGTGATGCTAACCCAGCGTAAAATGTTTGTAAACCCCCCCCAAAAAATGTTCCCATCTCTCAAAAAGGGGGACCGTTTTACACTGTTGCTAGATATCGATCATGGAGAGGTATGTATACACAATAACAGTGTTGTAGAGAGTTGTTTATGGAATGTGTAGCTATTTGACACCAATAGTTGTTGATAATTGATAATAGAAGTTCTCCTGAAGCTCCCGAAAGTGGTAAAGTTAGCTAATGGGGAATGGCTGAGGTGTACCAGTTTAATTAAAGAGTCTCTACTGACTTTTTTCTAAAGTATCTCCTTCCTAGGAAAGGCACTGGTGGGTCTGATATGAAGCTGGTAGGATGGATGTTTTGCATCTCGAAATTTATGATCTCGGCCATGTACTCAGTTATTCTTTCCTATTCACCTGGGAGACATGATAAATTAAACACGAGCTGTGCATATCGTAAACTACATGCATGTTTAAACACAAGTGAAAATCTGTACATGAATGTAGATCGAATAGGCACTCTTGCCCATTAAACGTGTTTCTCTGAGCTCCTGTCATTTGTCCCGTCAGCCATTCTCATTCTAGGGACTATGCTTTGGTCTCCCAACAATACCGCAATCTGCACACTGGCCTTTCCCCAGCAACACCCCATGGCGTGCCCTATCCAGCTAACTGGCTTCTCTGCTGCATCTTGACATAGCCTATGATCTCTCAGTCGCATTTAGAACTGGATTGTGACTTTTGACCATCACTGAAATGAATAACGCACATCGACCTGCACAGCGACCTCCCTGACATCTGTTCTAATTCCTAATCTAACAAGACCCTGACTCGCATTTACCCTTTGAACGCTTAATTGGTAAACAAACAAGTAAAGGGCCCAAATGTTTTCTCGTTGACACTACCTTCATTTCAACTCATGCCTCTTTACCACACCACTATACACTTCTTGATTCTTTATCCCACTCTTGCAGGTTCTTTTACTTCCCTGCTCTTGTCATTGTCATTGTTTACCTATCTGTGTCTTCCTTCTTCTTTTTCTTTTTCTTTCCTTTCTCTCTCTTGCTCTGGGTAAAAATCTGCTCATTAAAAATAATTCCTGGTCACATAGAAAAGCTGGGGCACACACAAACCATCTGAAAGCACTTGCACAAATTGAGCACTAGCAACTTTGACCTATCTTCAGCACCATGTTTAAAGATCTCCTTAAAGCATTCAGCTCTGTGCTGTGATGTCACACATTATTATTTTCACCTCTTGGAGTTTACCCAAGAATCAAGAGGCAGGTGACTCATCAACAATACTTAGCTTCTGTAACTCTCCAGGTGCTAGCTGCCACTGGGTGACTGAAGAGTAATGTTGGTGGCACAGTCCATGGACCTAGCTCTCAAAGTCCTAGTTGATACTGGAGCGCCAGGCCCTGTAGAAATCATGTCCTTAAAAAGAGATTGGTGGGTGCTGGAAGATTCTGGCCTGGCTCCTGGTCCTGAAGGGTGCTGGCTGGCTGCCACAGGGTTACACAGTGGCACAGCTGAAAGAATCCAGTGCTAGGTACTCATGACTGGATCCTTTCCCTAGCTGGAAGCCTGCTTCAGGGTTGCCATAGCATAACTTAAAGAAACTGTTTCTCAATCCTCCAGGCTGGCTTGGGGGTGGTCACAAGGAAACCTGAACATATGGATGCAGCCTTGGCACAGAAGGATGGCCAAGCCATTTGAAATAGTTCCCTTTAAAGTGGTACTCCATCTTTCCCACCACAAAGTGCTCACAATGGTGATGCAGTGTGTCATGCTTATGCCGTGGCTCTTCACCTCTGGAGTAAGAAGTTAGGCAACATGGATTTCTACATTGCCGTAGACAAGGATGTTGTCGGCAGTAAATTTCCCACACGATTTTTACACCCATGACCGCAAACTCACATGTGTACATGACCATTTGTACTGAAACCTCCAACAGGCCCAAATGAGTACCAGGGCTCTCTGCTCCCTTCTGGAATAGGTCAAAGGGAAATAAACACAGAAGTGCCAGTACTATACCTGTGACTACCAGCCCATTTCAAGCACTGCTTTCTGTGATATCCAGAAATTGTAACCCTTCCTCACTAAGAAGTCCTTGGTAATAAGAGTTTTAAGGCCACATTACAAAGATCTGGCTTTGCGACTCGCAAACTGTGTGTCTTAGCAACTTGCAATTTGCAACTCGCAAAACCAGATGTACAACAGTGTCATTCCCCTGGGACCCCTTCCCTTTTGCGAATGGATTAGCACCAAGTTGAAACTGGTGCTAACTGAAATTGTTTTGCGACCTCATTGCAGTCACAAAACAATCATACACACCATTTAGATTTGGTATTAGAAAGGGACGCCCTTGACACGCCCCTTCCTAATACCGAATCGCAAAACCCAAACTGCGATTCAGTAACAGGTTACCGAATCGCGGTCTGGGCTTTGTACATCCCAAAAGGCATTTTTCTAGTTGCAAACCGCTCGATTCTGTGAAGAAGACCCCTTTGCGACTAGAAAAATGCTTCATACATCTGGCCCTTACTCCTGAAAGAGCAGATGTTCATGAACTCCCCTCCGAACATTTGTTCCCTGGCTTTCTTCCTTTTCCTATGTTCTTGTTTCTACACCATGGGTAAAGCATAGTTTTGGCTGCACCATCATGCGTTACAGAGATAACACAATAATGTAACTGTCAATGCATATACCATGTGCCTTAACATTACAAATGTAAAGTGGAAATTCAGTATGTTGCGAGCAGCAGTGCTGGACCGGAGCAAGATGGCTGACGCGTAGAGAGGGGGCAGGCTCTGCCACGCCCACCCCGAATCTCGGACGCCAGCCAGTGCCGCAAGCAGCAGCGGACGCGGGCCGGGAAGTTTGGAGGGAAGCTCTCCCCTCCACGGATTACCGGTGCTATGCCGCGGCTCAAGGCGGCTAGAAAGGAGGCGCTGGGGGCAGCCCCACGGGATAATATGGTGCTGGAGAGCGCTCTGCTTTTTGGCTTCACGAACGGAGTACCAACGACAGCCATGGGGGGGTAAGCACACGCTGCCCTCTAATTTTTGGAGGAACGCAGGAGAAGACAAGATGGGTGTAGCCTGAAAAGTTACCCCCACGCTGGACTGGCTCTGCACTTTTGACTTTTGACTCTGCAAAAAAGAAAAGGAAAGCTCAAGTAAGAAAAGGGGGAAAAAGTGGCTTGAAATGACTGGTTTAGACCCTTGAGAGAACGCTAGCAGGATTTTTTCTATTTTCTCCTCCTCTTCAAGTAAAAACCCTAACAGATTTAAAATATAAACATAAGGTGTGTGGATCCTGAGGGCACCTATCCTATTGAATTTTGTGAACACGCAAACTATAGAAGAAAATTTAAGATTAGAAGTTCTACGGGGTACAATTTTAACAAGAACTGGGTGGCCCCAATGCTATTGATTACCAAGGCTAGTACTGACCGCTCGTGTACCCACTTTCGGCCTGCAACGGCCGTTATTAAAAGAGTAATACATGACGTGATACATGACGTGATAGTAGTAATAGTAGGGCTAGCCGGATTTGTGAGAGCACTCCCCCATTCCTTGAAAACAAGTATGGCGCCAAATATAGCTCGGAACTCAGGAGATAAGACACATGGCGCAAAAATTTTTACGGTCAGGAAAGGATAAAGGGGACCCGGACGGGGCGAACAGACGGCCTATATCGACAATGGGTAGACAAACTGGGAGAAACATAACTAGCCAAGGTAAAGATGTAAAGCTGGATGATAACATAACCCCCCTCCCGGAGAATAGGGAGAAAAGTAAAACCCAGGCTACTATCACGTCTTTTCTTGCAGGAGGGACACAAGAAAGTGGAACTACGCTCATAACCCCCACTTCTGGAGAAGGTTAGACTACTACAGAAAGCTCACTCGTGGGGTCTTCAGTGAAAATACTTTGAAGGAACCAGCACCCCAACCCGGCGGTGGGGGATTAGTGGGGGCAGACAGCTGTGCAATGGTAAGAAGAAAGGAAAAGGATCCTCCCATCAGTCAGGAGTGTCCCCCTGCACAGCAGCATGCGACCACAACGCAAGGAGAAGATTTAAGTAATATAAAACCTGCACGGGATATCGTAGCTGTGCAAAATATTTTGCAAAGCCCAGGAGGGCGCGACAAGGAAAATGAAAAAGAAATGAAAATCTTGGACTGGGCGAAAGATAGTGGGGATAAATTCTACTCGTTGACAGAGGAATCGGATTTCAGTAGTGCGGACGAGCATAGTCCTAGCGAATCTGGTAGCAGCATGTCCTCCGAGAGGGGAAACGCTTCATCAAGCAACGAACTCACAGTACGGCAGAGGTGGCGGCAGCGCAAGCTCACAAAAATAAGGTCTGAGTCACAGGAGTGTACCGAATTTTCCGCATCAAGCGGGAGTAAGACTTTAAAATGGGATTATTCCAGCATTAGTTTAATGGATATAACGCGTACAGCAGATACATCTGCCATGGGCGGTCAGCAGGTGGTGAACAATGACATGGAAGAAAACAATGGGGGCAGGAAGAGTGATATATGCACAGCAAGTACAGATTCTGGGATGCTACAATCGATATTTAATTCAATTAAAGAATTCCAAACAGAAACTCGGATTGAAAGTCGTTGAGCCAGGGTAGCCACAAAGCGGCTGCAAGGAACAGTGTGTAAAGTCTCTAAATCATGTACTGAGATAGAAACCAAATTAGGCACAATGGATGAGAGGATAGTAGCGGTTGAAGAGGAAAATGATACGCTGAAGCAACAGAATGCTATGCAGGAGGGTCAATTGACTGACATAATGTGGAAGTTGGAGGACTTTGAGGACAGACAGAGAAGAAATAACTTACGTTTTTTGGGCATAAAGGAAGGGTTGGAAGGGAATGACATCCGGACTTACATGATTAAGTTACTACAGGGGGCATTTCCCGAACGGAACCATTGGGATTGGGATAATGAGGTTCAGCGTGTCAATAGATTTCCCCCATCCAGGAGGGAGGGGGTACATTCAGCTGACTCAAAATATCCTAGAGCTATTCTGGTGTTTTTTGGTAACTATCTGCTGCGTCAGGCTATTTTTGATAAATCTCGCCCTAATGCCCCGCGTAATATGGAAGGGGTTACCTTTTTTACTCGACCAGATTTTTTTCATACAACTGTGGAGCGTAGATGGCGGCTCCGACAGCTGATCAAATCATTTTTTGACAAGGGAAGAGAAGCTTATTTGATTGCCCCCGCTCGTCTAAAAACGGTTGTGAATGGGAAAGTGAGATGTCAGAGATTCAAGCAAAAGAGTACTTGATGGGGCTAAAATAATGAGGTGGTTAAGATGGCAATGAATTCGGTGGTGGGCAGGCACCCCATATCTACGTCACGCCAACATTCGGGCCAAAGGTGGTTCGATTGCTCTACAAGAAGGGGGAGGGCGGGTTGGGAGGGAAGGGAGAGGATGGGAGTGGTGTGGGGAGGGGGATGGTTGGGAGGGTGGAAGAGGGTGGAAGAGGGGGGAAGGGGGAGAAAACGGGGAAGGAAGGGATAAAGAGAATTGAGCAGAATATAAGGACTAGAGAGGGAGAAGGGAAGGGAAGTTTATGTAAGATTGCATATAGCCATGGTGGAATCCAAATAAAAAAACTGGGAGGCTGGGAAGGGTGGGGAGGGGGAAAAAGAAAAAGGGGTTAAAAATGACTAGACTCCGAAAAGCTTCTATTTACATCTGTGGTTTAAATGACCCCCGAAAAAGAAGGAAAGTTATGGAAGATTTAAAAACCCTCAGGGCGGATATTTATTGCTTGCAAGAAACTCATGTGGAACGTGAAAAACTTAGGTTCGCTTGGTATGAGAATGATAATATGCTCAAAACAAGAGGTGAAAACTAAAGGGGTGGCGTTACTGGATCGGAGCAATAGAGTGAAATTTGCCAGGCAGAAGGCTGACAGGAATGGGAGATGGGCAATTGTAGAATGCTTCTATGGGGGAGGTAGCTTTACGCTGTGTTCTGTATATGGGGCGGTAACGGATGACCCAGTTGTAATGGATACTATGGCTGTAGAACTAACTGGTTGGCCTTCCCTGTATATTTTATGCGGGGATTTTAACTTTAATGGCTCTTGGGATGGCTTGCAGGATCTCTTAGCGCCCGCAGCTAAGAAATATCAGGGGCTGAAGCCTCGTGTGTTTAAGGCAATGGTAGGTCTGCAGAAAGAGTTAGGACTGGTGGATGCTTGGGTTAAGCTATGTGATTCAGATCCTGGGTACACTTATTTCTCTGCCCCTCATGTGAAATTGGCTCAATTAGATTTTTTCTTGACATCTCCTGAATTATTAACACAAGCTAGTATGGAATTATATCCATGGATTATGTCTGATCATAACCCATTGGTATTGGACTTGGAGCTAAATGGCCTCCAGTACAAAACCAGGAGGTGGACCTTCGAAAGAGGGCTTCTCAGTGACCCTGATTACTGTGACTACATGAGGAATTGGATAGCGGAATTTTTAGAGATTAACTTAGGGTCTGCCCCTATACAGATAGTCTGGAATACCCTGAAGGCAGGGGGGCGACTCTGAGCTTTAGCCTGAGAAAACAAAAAAGGGCTCAAAGTAAAGTAAGAGGTTCACATTTGAAGCTCAGAGATTTAGAAATGCAGCTGATTGCAGCCATAGAAAGGGGGGAAGATATAAAGAATACCCAGGAGCGGATTGCTATAGGAAAGGCAGAAATAAATGAAGTTAACGCAGAAAGTGTAGTGGGAAAATATCTTGCACAACGCTCTGAAAGCTATGAGTTTGGAGAAAGAACTGGTCACCTGTTGGCGGTAAGGGCAAGCAATAAAGCAGCAGCTGGGGTCATTAGAGAGATTCAAGACCAACAGGGACAAATAGTGTCAGACCCGGATGGTATTAGGAAAGTGTTCCAGGGATTTTATACTGACCTCTATAATGATACAACCGGATTTTCATTGACAGAGATGCAGGAATTTTTCAGCTCGATTAGGTTTAATAAAGTCTCAGAAGAGGATTATTTGCAACTGGAGGGACAGATCGGTAGTTTAGAAATAGACAAGGCATTAAGCGAACTAGCCACTGGGAAAGCTTCTGGCCCTGATGCGATTCCTTTAAAGTTCTACAAAACTTTTAAAATATTGTTATGTCCACTGATGTTCGAGCTGTTTATCCAGGTACAGAATGGTGGAGAAATCCCGCCATCATGGGGAATGGCCAATATAGTAGACTTTTTAGAGAAAGGGAAGGCCCCACAGAGCCCGGCCTCATATCGGCTGATAACATTAATTAATAGCGATGCTAAAGTCTATTCAAAAATATTTGCTGTGCGTTTATCCCTGGTAATTAAGAAATTGGTAATACCTCGACAACATGGTTTCGTTCCTGGTAGAGATACGGTAGAACATATTCAAAGAGTCATCACGCTTTTTGATGCAACAGAAGTGGCGGAGGAGCCCATGGCTGTCGCCCTGTTAGACGCAGAGAAAGCATTTGATCGAGTTAGCTGGAAATATCTCTGGCAGGTCATGGAGAATTATGGCTTTCGGGAAAAGTTTATCTTGGCAATAAAAGCTATGTATAAGTCCCCGGGAGTGAGAATACAACTAAGAGGGCAGTCTGGATGTATTCAAGTGGGGCGAGGCACTAGGCAGGGATGCCCATGTTCTCAGCTATTGTTCGCCTTATACATAGATCCTCTGCTCAGACAGCTTGAAGGGAACAAGCAGATATGGGTGGGATACAAAAGCCCTGGCATATGCGGATGATATAGCCATTATAACATCTAATCCGGATGTAGCACTGAAAGAAATTGAAGAGGTGACGACCAAGTTTGGGATATTTTCTGGGTATTTGTTAAATAGAACCAAAACACAGCTATTGGTTAACCAATACACAAATTCTCAGGACAATCGGAGGGTGGAGCATGCAGTGTACTTGGGCATCAATATCTCACCAAGAGTAGGAGAAATCATCAATCTGAACTTAGATCCAATACTTGCGCAGGTTAAAAACGATATGCATAGATGGAACAATTTGCATTTGACTATAATGGGGAGGTGTAATATGTCAAAATGATGCTCCTCCCCAAATTATTGTATTTATTTCGGACCATACCCTTGAATTTTACAAATACTCGGTTTGAAGATATGGACAGGATAATTATGAGATTTATTTGGGCATATGGCAAGTGCAGAAGATCGGTTAAATTTATGTCTCTACCACTTGAAAATGGGGGGTGGGCTTTGCCTAATATGAAGCTATATCAAATGGCAGCCGCATTTCAATACATGCATCCATTATGGGGGGAAAGACCAGGGGAGAACGAGGTGGAAGGTATTCCCAATATTTATGAACTGCTCGTGGGCTCTGCCGCCAATGGGTGTTTGCTAACCTTCCATGAACCGGGGTATTATAAGAAGGCCCAATACAAGGTGTTAGAGGTGGCCAATAAATGCTGGCGGCCATGGCGCATAAAGAATGGGCTTGGAAGATTTAATTACTATACCCTAATTAAGATTAATCCGTTGCTTCCGGAAATATTTAAGGATAACTATATGGCAAAATGGGCCTACAAAGGTATAGCGAGGTTAGGAGACTTCTTCGACGATCTTGGAATAAAGGCATTTAGGAGTCTTCAAGAACAGTCCGGTTTAGAACAAAGGGATTTTTTAAAATTCTTAGAGGTACAAGACTTTTTAGGTAAGAAAACGGGGGGCCACAGGGGTTTAAAAGTAATCAACTGTTAAAAGGTATTCTGGGGGAATCTAATATGACTATTAAAGTCATTTATTCCTTATTGATGGCAGAGCAACCCGATGATTTGGGGAAGCATAGTGAAAGGTGGAGCGGCAAACTGGTGGATGGGAGTGTTCATTTTCTCAAATCACTTAAGTTAGGTCACACTATGTTACTCTCTTCGTCTCTACAAGCACAACATTATAAGACCATGTTCGACTTGTATTATACACCGGCCCACCTTGTTAAGTGGGGGGGCTTACGAGGAATTAATTGTCCAAGGTGTGGGGCCCACAGAACAGATATAATCCATATGTTTGCTACGTGCATGGAATTAACGACATTGAGAGATGGTATGCAACTTGTGATAAAAGAAATATTGGGGTATGACGTGGTCCTCACCCCTGAGATCATGGTCTTAGGTGCTGCTGAACAAACAAGGGGACGACAGAGTGCGTTTATCTTCCTTGCCATGGCAGTTTATCGATTATGTATTTCCTCTGTATGGTTGAACACGCAACCACCATCATGGCAGCAGTGGTTGAGCAGGTTATTATCTGTGTATCATCTGGGAATTGCCCTGTATGAACGGAAGGGGAGATTGGCTAGGAAGAAAGAGAAAACTATTTGGGGACAATTTCGGAACTGGCTTATGGCCAATGATTGAAGGCTTAATTTGATGTTTTGATGATAAACAAGGGAAATGTCCCTCTCCAGCCGAATGAGAAGATGTAATCATATATTTTACCTTTTTTTTTTTCTCACAAATTGTTTGTTTATTGGTAATGATGTATGAATGTAACTATTTCTCTTCCTTTTCCAAAAATAAATAAAAAGATATATAAAAAAAACAAATGTAAAGTGGAGCGTCTTAACTGCATTATTGAAGATGCACTCACAGTAAAGAATTAGAACATTCATATATATGTGTGATCTAATGTTTAATTTTCACATGCTGAAATGTAAAATTCATGCACATTTATACTCATTTACTCTGATTATGGAATTATGGGGAAACTGCATATAATCATGTTTAATTTATAATTCTTATTTTCAATTTATGATTGCAAGATACACTTATTTCCATGTATTTTGAATGTGAATCAAATGCCATATTAAGTTAGCATAGCCAAAGGCCTGAAATATTTGATTTCTTGTGTCTAACCTTCAACGTGGAGTTTTGCTTGTGTTGCAATATTCTTTCTTTACAGGTGTGTTCATGAGAGTCTTCAGTTAATGAAAGGCATGGCGTGTGTATTGAAGATAGAGGAATACAGGAGGATGCTTTCGCAAGAATAAAGAAACGCTAATGAACAGAAAAGAAAAGACTCCTGTTTGTGTACCAGACACCAAGAGACTTTCAAGGCCATCCTGATGTCCAATTCGTGGGATGTGAGGTTCAATGGGAGTTGCCAATTTCAACTGTGCACGGAATAAAGAAAACTATTGCAGTGGGTGACCTAGCCTTTTCAAAGGCTCTGCAGGTTTAATTGGTATTCACCTAGTTAGTCAAGAGAAGATTCCCTTGAAACTTGGAGGGGTACAGACCTCTCTACTCTTTTCTGTTTCTCATTTTGTGTATGGCTGGCTTTAACTGAGTCTCTTGCATGCCTTATGCTTATATGATTTAACCTCATTTGGCACTTTACTTCACCTTTATAAATCCTCTACTTATATAGCATGTTTGTGAGATTCATTTTCATCACTTTGGCTTTAAATTTATATTACATCTTTGAACTTTATCCTCTGTTTCCTGGATTTAATGTGTTACCAAATGGGTTACATTGTTAATTCATTTGAATGGTTTATTTAACTCTCCCTCACCCCTTAAGTGCCCCAAAAATATCTGTTTGAAGAAGAGAAGCAAGAATATCAGCCAGAGCTTCATGACCTGTCTGAGGTCTGAGGACAAACACAGTGTGCATGTAAATGTGGTTTAAATGCATAGGCATTTTGGATACTTTGAATATTTTATCTATAGAAAGTGCCTAGATTCTTTTAACAATGGCTTCTTACCTACATGTATGGGAACCGTAGCGAAGGACAATGAATGTAAGCAAAAGGAGAACCAGAGCAGGGGTTCAAACAGGCTGCAAGGAGACACAGACTGGATGGGCATGCTGCACAGACAGGCACAGAGATGCACACTTGCTGTACATTAATGAGTGATTTCCACAGACAGGCGAGATATGCTGCTGGTAGGAATGGACAGATTTTGATTATCACATGCTTTTCCTATCAGTAAACATTTATCATTCAAGCAGCATTCAGGGAAAGTATTTACTACAATAATGCATCATGTTCACTGTTTCTGGTTAGTGAGCTTCAGACTTAGTAGTTATCTTGAAATCAGTGAAATACATTTCTTCTGTAATGATACATGCTTCAGTCACAGCATGCAGCATAGTGCATTAAAAATGAAACATTCTTTCTGTATACATTTTATTGCTGACAACCACTGATGACAAACCATAAGAAAATACATCTCACAGGAGTACTTTCAGATCATTAGGGTGAGATTGTTACATTTCGTTCCTATGACTCTACCCCCTCTTGTCCTCTGTTCTTTTCCACCACAGATTGCACTCTTCTTCAGTGTTCCAAACATACCTTCCACTAATCTTCTCCTTAGTTTATCACACATTCTTCCGACTGTTCAGTGCTGCAAGCAACTGTTATCATGACCTAGGTACTGGGTCCACTAGGATCCCTTTCTTGGACCTCCTTTTATTGGTTTCCTCTAATCTTTGATCATGCAATTCCTGGTTCTATGTGGCATGCTTCATATCTCAGGTGGTAGCAATGAAATTTAGCAGTGCTCAATATTTATTTATATTTTCACATTAGCTTTGCATATCTAAATAAAGCATATTTCTCTAAAGAAAGAAAATAGTTCCCAATTGACTCTCCAACTGTGGAACATGATTTAAGATTCTGTTTCATAGGACGATAGTAAGATCAGGATGCCATTCTCAAAATCTATTTTGACATGAAAACAGTCTCCAGGATCCTGCAAAGAGACCACATGCATCAGCCATAAGGAAACCATGATGTGTAATGCCACCACGTGGTCCACGGCTCCAGATGCATCCGCTGCCTTACATCGATACTCCACACCACAAAAAACACATGTACATTCCGTGCACAGAAGACGCATAAGTGGAAGGAACTCTTGCATCACTAATCTCTCAGTAGTTGAGGCTGTTTGGTCTGCCAGGATGGCACATACAGTCAATGATGCAGGAGAAAAGTATACCAGGAGTATCATAAAAATCAGTCATCTGGCACTTGTGTTCTTTCACAGCCTCTCCACGCTGAGGCTTACACCTATGCCGACTTGGAGGCAGCTTTGGTTCTCCTTTGCAGTGTGAAGGACAGTAAGTTAGTTAGATAGTGTGACATGCTTTAAGCAAGAGATTAATTTTTCACATGATAAAAGTCATGCCACTTTGTAGCCACCCAACCATTACTCGGAAGGAACCGTTCCAAATGCCTAGATGCCCTTCATATCCCTCAAGACAACCGTCAGGAGACACCCAGGTTGTGCTGACCTTGACACATGCACTCAGAAACCACAGAGGGCAAGAGAGGAAGCTTGCCAAAGCCAATTATAATGTGAGGATGCTCTGTGTGAATTAGTGAGATTGAGCTTTGGGAAGTTAGCTCTCAGGCATAGAAAGCAACAGAGTGAGGTAGCAGTCATGAGAAGAATACAATAAACGCATACTGTATGAAGAAATGAAGCAGCAGCTAAGACCAAAAAGGTTAGTAGCCTTCTGAAGAGACCCAATGAGGAGAGAGTCTGTCAAGAACAATGAGCCAGTACATACGCTGACAAGGGAAGGTTTTTCTTGCTTGTGAACCCCAGGAGGGTTGGGGCGCACTCAAAAGACAGAAAATGGGCCTGGATACCAAAAGAAATACCGGTTGTCCAGGCCTGATAGAAACATGTCTTGGGCCCGGGTCAAAATCTACTTGTGAGGTCCCACCCTAGTACTCTGTCAAGCAACCCATTTACATTGCTGCTATGAGGCTCCACATTACGTACAGAACCTTCAGAGAGCCCTTATGAATTAGCCCACATCACTTTGATGCTCATTGCGGCCCATTTTTTCACTTTTCAAATCCGTATATGACTTTGGGCCACTTATGAGCTATGTTTTTAGAATAAATAACATCAGCAGGTCCATTTGAAAGACCATTGTGCTCATCACATTGTGCAAACCATGTTAGGATCCAAAGCCTAATTTGGAGGCTGGGGTCATCTCTAAAGGGTTCCTGAAGTGACACACAGTTTGTTTTAAAGAGCAAAACGCCCTAACATTCAACACTTGCTAATATCTAAAGACAATTTACAGAGGTGTTCAACAGTTCATCACCTCAGTTAAACTTTGTGGCAATCAATGGCAAAATGTGCATTTTAAGAGCACATTTTCTAAAATCATAATTTTATTCATATCAGTGCCAGCTCTCCACCGTAAGCCTGTTTCCCATTAGCAGTGTTATCCTTTGTGGGCAATCACCAACATCCTTGAAAAACCCTAGCACGAGTGAAATGACTGCAACGTTTTTCATTGACATTCTGGTAAGGAAAAATAGGTTATGTACTGATTTAAACCTAAACTAGGAGACGTTTCTCACCAAACCAATACATTTAAAAGGTGAATATGAAGAGGGCAATGTTAATCAAATTCTTTACAAGTGACAGACACCGTCTATTCAGGGCATTAACTATTGGCCTTTTGGAGACCATTCCGATCCCACGATAGGCATGTCCAGAAAAAGGGGCATGTAATGCCACTGTGCGTTGTCAGAAACCCATGTGTCATTTCCACTCATTTTCCATCAATCAATGGGTGTTCTATAATGAGCGAAAGTGCAGGCTCAAAAATAAAGCCATTTTCAGAGCAAGGGAACCCAAGGAGCTGCCTCCCCTCAAAGAATTTTAAAAGTTGCTGATGTTTAAAATAAAAGTTGTAGCCAGCATTGCCAATAATACCCCGGGATACCAATGCCAATATGCAAGTCATGCAAAGGCATTGGACAATTTCAGAACAATAGACGGTAAAAACACATGACTGTTTAGAGAAGCCAAACACGGACAATCAGGATCCTGTGCACCGCTTTCAGTGTGCTCCTCTTCATGTCAAATCCACAGAAGATGGGAAAAAAGGCGTCTTCACCTCTGAGTATAGGAACTACACCTGGGTCTAAAGGGCTAAGTACATACATTTCCCCTTCATTTGGAAGTGGAGAAGATTAATATCCCTTTGCTTGGGATTTCAGCACCTGCTGCCAGACCCCTGTAAGCGCAGGGCCCAGGTCAAACAGATGCAACTGTCTCCTACCTTTGTAACCGCCCTCTGTGTGACAGAGCAGTTAAACACTGTGGTGACTGGAGTATAATTTCCTTTTGGTCCAGCTAGATTGCATAAGACTAAAAAGTGTGTCCCATTTACCTTTCTTCTATCTAGGAGCAGGGATTAAACAGAAATGGTCGCCCCAGAAATAAGAGGCTCCACTGGGAGGATTCACATCCTAGCAGGGGTGGGACCTCTGTGAGGGCGGAGGAGCGTTGCCCCCACCCGCCAGCAGCTGCGAAACCTCTAAAAGAAATCGATAATAAATTTAGTTTATTATCGTTTTCTTCTAGAGGGGCAAGGCCACGGGGGTGACGAGTGTGAGGGGGAGTGCTCAGCACTCCCCCTCAAAGCGCATGTGTGTTTGGCCGGCCGTCTCCGGCCAGCCAAACACACATGTGCACAGGGCTCTCTCCAGCCCAGCAACACAGTTGCCGGGCTAGAGTGAGCCTACACAGGCTTCCAGTCTGCCTGGGAGCACCCTAGCTGGCTGCTCCCAGCCAATCCTGATGCTGCTCTTTTTTTTTTTATTGCATCAATATCCCCCTGAAACCCTTCCTGATGCCCCCCCACACGCCACCCACCCCATGTAAGTCCCACAAGCCGCCACTGGGGATTCCAAAGATCAAGTTTGGTCTCAATGAATCATAAAAACTCACATGACAGATTTGTTGAAATGATTAATTAAAAAACTATTCATGTCGAAAGTGTTTATAGTGTTTAAGTTAGAAATATGTACCACAATTTGAAACTAAGGTGCTTGCACTTTAGATTATGGTCAGTACAAGAAATCTGCCTTTTCTGCATTGTTGCCACAGATTTGTTTATTTTTATGGACCCTCTTTTTCCTACTATTAATATGCTGTGCTCTGTGACATTGCCATTCAGTGCCACAGTGTGTGTGAGCACTGTCCTTAAATCTGTACTGCAACATAGTGTTCACTCAATTCATGTATTTAGCTTTACACTAATGCCATTGTAAATTAATGCAGGTGTGAAACCATGGTAGGAAAGTTACATGTGGGCAGCAGTGTGTATTTACATCAGACACATATGACTAAAATATAAGGCTTCACAGAACATCACTGTTGGTGTTCAGATTCTGTAGCTGTATCTCTGTCATTGTGCTGCACTTGTACTTTGGTGCAATGGGAGAGAGGGGCAGTGCAATCCTTTGAAGCTGAAAACCTACTGTAGAACCACATTCCTGGGTCAGCATGCTACTGGAGTCTACGGCACAAATGCAGGGAATGTGTGACACTGTTTTACACTGAGAAAGGGCATATTTTGCTGGCCCCTTGCTGCCAGTACCACCACCCCTGCAAGCCTGGGGAATTGGGATCTGGAAGGTGAGTGTTGGGATTGTGTGGGGACATCGCAGGAGCACTGTCTAATTGTTGGGTTCACAACTCAGTTTTAAGGTGAGCAGTAGCAATTTCTTTCCTGCTTTGAATTGGGAACAGTCAGGATGGTGAATTCAGAAAGTATTCAGAAAATATTTGTTAGAAATGGGGTCTGTAGTTGGCAGAGGTATACACCTTTGTCCAAAAAGGGACCACAATCCGAGTTAGTTTAAATCACAACACAATCCAAATTATCCTGTGCCTACCCTTCCGCAGCTTGGCACTGAGCGGTCCACCTTAACTTAGAAGGCAATGTGTAAAGTATTTGTGCAATAAATCATACAGCAACACAGTGAAAACACCACAAAAATACACCACACAGGTTTAGAAAAATAGATCATATTTATCTGGATTAAATAAGGTGAAAATGACAAAGATCCAATAAACACAAGTTAAAATATCACTTTTAAAAGGGTTAAAAGAATCTCAATCCTTAAAAATAAACAGTTGTCTCTTTGTTACACACAGCACATGGGATGCGTCAAAAATAATGATGCACGGAGACAGCAGAGAAGGAGATGCGTGGAAAAATAAGGAGTTGCGTCAGATTTTCTGATGCGGCACAGACAATGGGTCATTTCTTTCCACACTGCAAGGGGGTTGTGTAATCTTTCGGCACGCAGTCTTGGTTCCTCACTGCGTTGCGGAGATATTTTTATGGCCAGGGACAATGCGTTGAAAATTCGTGAAGCGCTGGAAGAAGGAGCAGGTGCTGTGTTAATCTGGTAGGCAATGCATCTAATTTCCGTCACCAGGTAGGCGCTGCATCAAATTCCCAGTCGGGAAGTCGGTGCTGTGTTGTTCCGGTCAGCAGTGAGGCAATTTCTGCAGTCTCCAATACACCCAGGTAGTGCCAGAAACGTGCCAACATTATGTCACTACAAATTTTGATGGATGTCCCTCGAAATAAGCATTATCTAACACCAGCTAACGTACCTAACTGACACCTATAATACAATGAATGAAGTATACCAATCAGACTAACCATACCATTACAAGGTGACTTTGCCACATTATACAGGTTCCCGATCCACAACAACATGGTCAAGCACCAATGAAGCAAAAGTTTAGGAAAGTGAAAACGCTCAAGGCTGATCATGAACACATACTCAACACATGTAAATAATTTTAACCTGATGTCATGTACAAGGCTATGAAACATGTTGGAAAGTAAAGGCAAGTACGCCTGGTGTAAACAAGTCAAACCTACTTCATTTCATATACTTCCAAAAATACACAATGGACCTATTCAAACTTGTAAGACCTCAAAGTTCCATACATTGCTAGTTAAGGTAAAGGAGTCATAACACATGTCTCACACATAAGCACTAATTATGATGTATCATGGATTGAAAAACATAGTGGACTAAGTCATCTAGGCCGTTGGTCTTTAGACAACTAACATCATCTATCAAGTAAGGGGCAAGTTGCCTCTGACATATGTCACACACACTACCACAAGATGTCAATCAAAGTGTACCAGAAATGTGGCCAACTAAACTGTGCTGCAATCAGGCCTACCTCATCAAGCAATTAGTCCATCTTTGGCCCACTGACTGAGTGGGTACATAACCACACACACATCAGACATGCCAAGCCTTGCAGCTGTCTGTGGAGTATTCTGTGGTCCAAAGCGCATGTTTTGGTCTCATGACAGGTACACCTACCATGATGCCAGCCAAAAGCCCAGATATACTTACATCACTACTCACATGTGTATGTGAACTTACCACACGAGTGCCACATTGGTATACATGCCAACGTTTGTCTCCCAAACAGGCAGAACTCTTTGGCCACATCCTTCATAGCAAAAGCAAGTATACATAACAATTTGCAATGTTGAATCTTCCATGAACCTTTCCAATGATACATGATGTTGCTACATATCTAATGAGTATGTACATGTGAATAGGCTATCATTGCCCATGTGTAATGCCTACAATAGTATGCCCAATGACAATGCTGTGTGGCCACTTTCCACTCACAGAACATTAGCATGGCTGTAGCATTCCTTGCTTCTGATATCAACATTTCTAAGCCCCTAGAAATGTTGGAAAACATCAATGGTATCCAACATGCATGTTGTCTACTCTGATGAGGCATCACAAATTTAAACATACATCCCTCACTTACCAAGGGGGAGTACCTTGTAACAGGTGTGAAGATGTTAACCATGTAGGTCATGTGGCATATCAGATGGACATCACAGCCTCACATGCTGCTGTCACTTATCAGAAAGCATTAGTAAACTAGTAAGGAATAGTGTATGTCTGCCATATTTTACAAATGAAGATGAATATTGAGACATTGCAGATGACAGAGTACAAAGACCTGCACACCTCACTATCATCACATTGGGAGGAATTACCTGTTGGTGGGCATCTATAATCACCAAAGTAGAATATGCAGTATACTGGGACACATATGACACAGTCATAGGTGCACCATTATATACAATTGTACTGAGGGAACAACATAGTTGAGTAACATGCCTCTTAATACATTTGTATGTGCATACCTGTGTGCCATATATGGCTACGGTATGTCAATGTGTACACAGGAAATCTGTCGCATTTTGCACTTACCACATTGTCAGAGCCAACATCCAGTTCCCTCACTCAATCACCTGGTAAAGGGGCAAACATAGGTCTGTACCCCCTTGTGGCTGCTGTGCTGCCTTCAAACACATATCCAACTCAGGGTAGGCCACCGTCAAAATGCGGTCTTTGACCTGCATGGATGACATAGATAAGAAAGTATGTCATGTCCACATGTACCATACTCCAATAGGCGAGTTTAAAACCAGCTGGTACAACAAGGCTAACACACACTGTCATTAACATCTACTACACTGATAGATGAGCATATGCAGTGAGGTCAGATGTGCGGTGGAAACAGGCAGGCAACATGCATCTCCAGCAACAGCAGTCATGTCATCACATATGAACATACAGCAAACACTTTTGCAAATATGCAAAATCAGGATGAGTCTGGTATACCAACTCCACTAACCCTATGCAACAGTTACACGGTGGGTCCGGAAACATACATCAAACACTCTCCACAGTGTCTCAGGACTCACAACCTGCCACCAAACATCAGTACATGACCAAATACTCATTCCATTCTTTGACAGCTTTGGCACTCTACATACATTAAGCACACATTCAGAAAAGTTGGCCCTCAGCCTTATCTTAGCTCCACAAGGTATACTCGGGTAAAGGAAATATTTGTGCACATGATGCACTTTCCTGCTCCTCTGGTGGACCATAGAGCTGTTCATACAGGGATAGGACCTCCTCCACCAGCTTCTCCAGGTCCTTAGGAGAGAAGGCAGGGGCCCTATCACCTGTAGAATGTGGCATGATTGCACACAGAGGCAGTACACTGCAGCTCTAGTCGTGGAGGTCTTGCCGTATCAGGAGTCAAGTGAGAGATGAAGTACGAAATGCCGGTCACATCAGCTACGTAGGATACAGTCACTACCGGTGGACATCACCATTGGCCCTAGACCACCAAAGGCAGCAATGTGTTCCAGTAGCAATTCTCACCACGGTATTATCTGCCTACCGCCATGGCAACTTCCACCAGCGGTCCTAGGTCACTTCCTAATGTCCAGTATAGTAGGTCAGGCAGCTGCCATTTTAAGGTCCTTAGATGTAGATGCTCCAAAACCTCACCCTGAGATGTCAGATCCCATATATACTAGATGAGGGGGAGAATGCAGATTTTCCAAGTGAGGATGACAGTTATGAGATTGAAGGTGGAGACAGCCATGCATATCTCATACATCAATACTTAAGCTGAGTGTAGGTATGTGTTGTTCTGTATAATACTTCACTCATTGGGTATCTGAGGGGCTTCGAGATGTTTGTTAAGGGTCTTAGTATGACTATCAGACAGCTCATTATTTGCTTAGCAGTACATAGCTCAGCTGTGCATGCAAAATTGTAAATAGAGTTGTGCTATCCTGATGGTCTCATTTGCTATTGTCTATGATGCGGCACAGTCAGTGTGACAATTGTATTTGGGACATGTCTTTATGGGTCTTCATTACCATTACCCGCTTATACCTTTTGTATTACATTTTCACTTTACAGATGTATTCACAAGGTCATGCTCGTGTGCTCAAATCTGAATTGTGCCACAGGCAGGTGGGATTTGCAGGTCTGACATGTGAAGTGAACATGGATAGATCCAGATGCTGTATGGCATCATTTTGGTGGTGTCTGAGTTCCATGCTCAGACTGTCAGGACAGTGCAATGCTAGTGTATGTTCCACACAATAGACCCCTGTGCCGTGTTGTCTGGGTTCTATGGTGTCATATGTGTGGCCTTGTGTCTCTGACACAAGCATCCTGTGTACTCCATCACCTTAACCTTCTTATTGGTTTGATTATGATACTATTTAACTTGTTTGTAGCTGTCACTGTGTTTCCTTATTACAGTCCACTGTGCAGTGTGTCAAGACTGACATAGGTGAGTAGCATGCCTACGGATACCCGACCATGGTAAGTGGAAGGTTCCATGACTGGGACAGTTGTACTGACCTCTGTCAGTAATATGGGGTATGGTTAATTGGGAGGTATGGTATGGAAACTTAATCCAAAAAGGGAGCACCCTATCTTACATTTCAGCTTGAATAGCCCCAAAGCATCATGAGAAATGCAGTCATTAGAATGAATTCGAATAATATTTCAAAAAGTCTTTCACCATAAATGGGTGCAGCAAGTGCTGTAACGTTGTAGAAAGTTTTTCACCATAAGTTGGTGCGGCGAATGCCGTATCTCCGGACACGTGTTTCTGGCTTTCAGCCGTCATCAGCAGAGAGCAAAGTGTGGCAGACGGGGTTGCTTGAAATGCCGCCTAAACGTATTCTCAGGTTTTTGTACCACTCAGTAGGCGCACATGTGCTTCACCAGGGCTCGTCAGCTCAAAAGCTCACGGGAGCCGTTAAATACACCATCCAAAAAGGGAGCACCCTGTCTTACATTTCAGCTCGAATAGCCCCAAAGCATCATGATAAATGCAGTCATTAGAATGAATTTGAATAATATTTCAAAAAGTCTTTCACCATAAATGGGTGCAGCAAGTGCTGTAACATTGTAGAAAGTTTTTCACCATAAATTGGTGCGGCGAATGCTGTATCTCCGGACACATGTTTCTGGCTTTCGGCCGTCATCAGCGGAGAGCAAAGTGTGGCAGACGGGGTTGCTTGAAATGCCGCCTAAACGTATTCTCAGGTTTTTGTACCACTCAGTAGGCGCACAGGTGCTTAGGAGTTGTAGTGCTAACAGTCCCTGTACTACCTATGCCATACACAGACACTGTGCCCCCAGGTGAGATTAGTTGACATGTGATACAGCAGGAAGAGGTATTTGGACAGTTGGACACAGGTGTGGTGAGTGTGTTGGCTGTGATGATGTCAAAGGTGATCAGTAAGCAAGCAAGACAGAACTTTAGGGTGACATTTCCATTGTTGTGGCTTACCCGATTCCACTCCCCCAGCTATTCCTGTTAAGCCCTCAGGATGCAGGATGTCCAAGACCTTCTCCTCCCATGATGAAGACATTGGGGGAGGAGGTGGAGGCCCACCACCAGTCTTGCAGACCGCCAGCTGGTGCCTGGCTGCCACGGAACGTACCTTCCCCATGAGGTCATTCCAGCCCTTCCTGAGATCCTCCCTTGTACATGGATAGCTGCCTACAACATTCACCCTGTCGACTATGTTTTGCCACATCTCCATTTTCCTGTGCAATTGTTGGACCTGGGCTCCAAAAAGATGTGGCTCTTCCCTGACGAGTTCGTCCACCATGACCCTCCACTTGTCCTCTGTGAAGTGGGGATGTTTTTGTGGGGACAGGGTAGTGGTGGATGACACAAAAAGGTAAAAAAATTGAGTAATGAGGAGTGAGTGCTGTGTTGTGTGTGTAGGTGACGGTTTGTGTCTGATGTGTGGAGGAAATATTGTGTGATATTTATGATGTGCAAGTGTGGGATAAGTGGTATTTGGAGTGTTAAGGGGTGCCTAATATATGGTTCTGTATTTTTAAATGGCGCTCTATCTTATGTGTGTGGTGTTCTGGTTGTCAAGGATTGCGGTGTGTCATGGGGTGTGCTTAATAGAGCAGTTTGTAGGTGTGTCGGATGTGTGGATGTGTGTCAGGTATGTGGAATTCAAAGTATCCAATGTGGTGTAATGTGTTACTGTGCAGACCTCTGACCGCCGCAGTTCGCATTGCTATTGGGTTTCCACCATGAGAGAACTGCTATTGTGATTTGTGAGTCGGAATTGGTTCAGAGGATTTCTGATGGGATGGCGATGCCGATGTGAAACCGCCTCTTTCACACCCTCTAGGCGGTGTCTGCATTTTCACATGCACTTCGCACCGTTTTCTTACCCACAATGCCCTGCAAACCTCCAACTTTGCAGGAAATCACACATCTTTCCAAAATGTTGGTGATGGAACCTTCCAGAATCTGCAGGAATCCACAAAATTCCTACCACCCGGCATTGGCTCATCTATACCGATAAAAATTCTGCTGCACTTGTCAGCCTAAAAATGTTTTTTTTCAAACTGCCCTTTTGGACCCGCTTTGTTTCCCCCTCAATTTCGACATGTTTTTGGCTCTTCCCTGTCACAAGCACTTGGCCCACCTACACAAGTGAGATATCATTATTATCTGGAGACTGGGGGGAACATTGGGTGGTAGGTAATTTGTCCCGGTGTGGTGATCCTACACAGAAATGTGGGAAAAATATTTTTTTTTCGCTAAATTTGAGGTTTGCGGAGGATTCTGGGTAAGAAAAGACTGGGGGGGTCCACCCTAGTCACACGTCCCTGGATTCCCTCGGGTGTCTAGGTTTCAGAAATGTCTGGGTTTGGTAGGTTTCCCTAGATGGCTGCTGAGCCCAGGGCCAAAAACGCAGCTGCCCCTACAAAAACAGGTAGTTTTGTATTTGATAATTTTGATGTGTCCAGATAGTGTTTTGGGGCATTTCCTTTCGTGGGCAGTAGGCCTACCCACAAAAGTGAGGTACCATTTTTATCAGGAGACTTGGGGGAACGCAGGGTGGAAGGAAATTTGTGGCTCCACTGAGATTCCAGAACTTTCTGTCATCAAAATGTGAGGAAAAAAGTGTTTTTTTAGACAAATTTTGAGGTTTGCAAAGGATTCTGGGTAACAAAACTTGGTGAGAGCCCCACAAGTCACTCCATCGTGGATTCCCCTAGGGGTCTAGTTTTCAAAAATTTGCAGGTTTAGTAGGTTTCCCTAGGTACCTGCTGAGCTAGAGGCCAAAACCCACAGCTAGGCACTTTGCAAAAAACAGGTCTGTTTTCTTTGGGAAAATGTGATGTGTCCATGTTGTGTTTTGGGGCATTTCCTGTTGCGGCGGTAGGCCTACCCACACAAGTGAGGTACCCTTTTTATCAGGAGACTTGGGGAAATGCTGGGTGGTAGGAAATTTGTGGCTCCTCTCAGACTCCAGAACTTTCTGTCACCGAAATGGGAGGAAAAAGTGTTTTTGTTGCCAAATTTCGAGGTTTGCAAAGGATTCTGGGTAACAGAACCTGGTCAGAGCCCCACATGTCACGCCATCTTGGATTCCCCCAGGTGTCTAGTTTTCAAAAATACACATGTTTGCTAGGTTTCCCTAGGTGCTGGCTGAGCTGGAGGCCAAAATCCAAAGCTGGGCACTTTGCAAAAACAGCTCTGTTTTCTTTGGTAAAATGTCATATGTCTACGTTGTGTTTTGGGGCATTCCCTGCAGCGGGCGCTAGGCCTACCCACACAAGTGAGGTACCATTTTTATCGGGAGCCTTGGGGTAATGCTTGGTGGAAGGAAATTTGTGGCTTCTCTCAGATTCCAGAACTTTCTGTCACCGAAATGTGAGGAAAAAGTGTTTTTTTAGCCAAATTTGGAGGTTTGCAAAGGATTCCTGGTAACAGAACTTAGTGAGAGCCCCACAAGTCACCCTATCTTGGATTCCCCTAGGTGTCTAGTTGTCAAAAATGCACAGGTTTGGTAGGTTTCCCTAGGTGCTGTCTGAGCTAGAGGCCAAAATCTACAGCTAGGCACTTTGCAAGAAACACGTCAGATTTCAATGTAAAAATGTGATGTGTCCATGTTGCGTTTCCTGTCGCGAGCATCAGGCCTACCCACGCAAGTGTGTTACCATTTTTATCGGGAGACTTGGGGAAACACAGAATAGCAAAACAATTGTTATTGACTGTTGTCTTTCTCTACGTTTTTTCCTTCCAAATGGTAGACAGTGTGTACAAAAGACGTCTATTTGATAAATGCCCTGCAATTCACATGCTAGTATGGGCACCCCAGAATTCAGAGATATGCAAATAACCACTGCTTCTCAACACATTATCTTGTTCCCATTTTGGAAATACAAAGGTTTTCTTGATACCTATGTCTCACTTTTTATATTTCACCAAATTAATTGCTGTATGCTCGATATACAATGAAAACCTGTTCCAAGGTGAAGCTCCTTTATTGGCTCTGGCTACCTAGAGTTTTTGATGAACCTACAACCCCTATATATCCCCACAACCAGAAGAATCTAGCAGACGTAACAGTATATTGATTTTGAAGATATGACATTGCAGGAAAAAGTTACAGAGTAAACCGTGGAGAAAAATGGCAGTTTTTTTCACCTCAATTTCAATATTCTTTTTATTTCAGATGTTATTTTCTGTAGGAAACCCTTGTAGGATAAACACAGGTTACCCCTTGTTGAATTCAGAATTGTATCTACTGTTCAGAAATGTTTAGCTTTCTGGGATCCAGCATTGGTTTCATACCCATTTCTGTCACTAACTGGAAGGAGGCTCAAAGCACAAAAAATAGTAAAAATGCCCTGTAAAATGCCAAAATTGTATTGAAAAGTGTGGTTTTCTAATTCATGTCTAGCTGTTCCTGAAAGCTGGGAAGATGGTGATTTTAGCACCGCAAACCCTTTGTTGATGCAGTTTTCATGGAAAAAACCACAAGCCCTCTTCTGCAGCCCTTTTGTCCCATTTTTTTTAAATGAATTTTTTGCTGTATTTTGGCTAATTTCTTGGTCTTTTCCACGGGAACCCACACACTCTGGGTACCTCTAGAATTCCTAGGATGTTGGAAAAAAGTACGCAAATGTGGAGTGGATAGCTCATGTGGACAAACAGTTATAAGTGCCTAAGCGCAAACTGCCCCAAATTGCCAAAAAAGGCTCGGCACAGGAGGGGAAAAGGCGTGACAGTGAAGGGGTTAAAGAAGGCCACTCATCTGAGGACCATTGTTTTAGCTTATAGTCGATAGCCCAGAAGTCAACTGAGAATTGTGGTAATTTGTTCTGCTACTTCGTAGACTTTCATGTATGATTTGATTTAGTTAATGTGCAAACGCGTCCCTTTATGATAATTTATTACACATCAGGACTCGTTTCAGGCCAATGAATCTTTTGACCCAGTTGAGAGACACCTTAGGACGAGATAGCTAATCAATATGTCAATCAATACATTAATAATGTCATCAATATTTACCACAACAATACATTTCACTTTAGTCAAAGTCATCAATTCAAAGCACTACCATGACCTTGCAGTCATGAATAACCACACCAGTTTAGTAGAATTTTATGAAGTTTTATTCCCTATTGATTACAATTCTAAAAGCAGATGCGTTAATCTCAAAACCAAGAAACATAATAGCAAAGATTTCATTAAGGCGAGAATCACAAACATTAAAACATAACACGGCGTAAACATAGATCAATGTAGCCGAATGTCAATAACGCGACCGTTCAACAAAGCATAATTTCGGTCATTTGTCTATTTGCGTTAGTTTAGTGAACACCTGTCCTAACCACCGATTAGCATTAGCATGTTGGGCTTCATGCAAAACAATTTAGAACACCAATTTGGAAAACATCTAACTATGGTCTCTGTCAAAATAAGCAGTTGGTACCTAGAAAGGAAAAGCAAACAGACTAATCACAAATGCATTGTCATAATTACCCTCCAAGGTTTAGGTCAGCGCACAGGTTCAGTATGGACACTTTCCTCATAAGGAGGTAAAGTGTAAAATGGGCAAATCTAGGACGAGGATGGTTTTAAGCAAACCAATAAGTCACCAAACAGAGTTTCTGGATAAAATCAATAGCATTCCCTAACCCACCTAAATGGCTCCCCGTGTCATGGGTTTTTATCCCTTTTCCGTTGTACATTCCCCTAAAATGTCATTGGTCGTTGGTTATACCCCACTATCTTTAACCTATCAGAAAATGCATTAGGTCATTAATCTTTCACCCCATATTATTTTACAGGCACTTCATTGGTCACATGATTTACGTCTTCAGAGGTAGCACATCCAGTATGATTTCATCTTTCTGTAATTCTTTGCACATCTTTTGGTCAGTAGCTCCATTGTCTTCACCGTTTTGAATGACCTTGTACATTACATTAATCTACACTGTTGCATTTTGATTAACATTTTATACAAGCAATAGGGATTTCATGGGAATGGATCTACTATGGTTACATTCAGCTTCTAATTTGAAGAAAACAAGGGGTCATGTCCTTTTGTGAGTCGGCACACTGCAAGATGGGAAAAATATGTTTAATATGAGAGGCAAGCAGCTAAGCTTCGGCTCATGCTAACTTAAGGCCTACAAGGATTTTAGCACAGATTCAATAGCGTAATCATTAATAATTAGTATAAAACTTATTCAGTATAACATTTATAAACATTTTAGTCATCATTATTAGTCCACGTATACATTAGCGGCCACTCCCCGTGGTCACATTTCTAGAGCGCGTTTAAGCAAAACTCACTATTACAGTTTTCTATGCGGCATTATCACACATTAATTCATAAACATTTCATGTTAATATAGATTATATAAGATACGCTCTCTCAGTCCCTCCTCTGCTGACGTTCGTCATCACACAAAACTTTCCCTTTAACCTTTCATTTTTAATTTTTCACCTTGCGCATAATGCGCATTTCAACATCCTGTCCTTTGTGTGAACTTTCCTAAATTTCGTTAAACATTTTCTCCCTTTCACTTTCCTCATTCTTTTTATTTCTCTTTGTCCAATTTCTTCTAATTTTGTCATTAATTTTGCATGCTCCCCATAAACCTAATAAACAGGCCAGAACAATTAATAGACCCCCTAATATTTTTGCAAGGACCCCATTCCAAATATTGCTAAACCAGCTCTCTACTCAGGCAATTCCTTTTCCCACTTTCTCCCACACTCCAGGTTCCTTCAAATCCCTCAAATCTGTGCTATCTCTAGTGAGATTAGTAAGCATACCTCTAATCTTTTCACTATTATCTGGCATACATGAGCAACAATGACGCTCGTTGAGCATCTTGCAGACTCCGCCGCTCTTTGCTAAAAGAATGTCTAAAGCAAGCCGATTTTGAAGAGTCATAGCTCTTTCCGCAGCAAGTCCAGTATCCATCAGGAGTATAGCCCCTGTAAAATTTGTCAGCATGGTATCCACAATTGTAGACAACTTTCGAATCTTTATGGAGTTTAAGATAACCCCTACTGAAGGAATTATGGCTCCAAATATGTCACCAACGACAGCAGCCGCTGTCTCTCGTTTTTGTCTAGCATGTTGTAATTCAGACGTTTTAGGTATTTGCTTTAAGTCATCAATCTGGTAAATCTTTGGGAAACTATTCCCAAATAACATGTCCCATACCATCCCTTAGGTAGATGGTAATAAGCATTAAGTCCACAGATATAATAGATCCCAGGGATCGCTGGATCCTGTCCATTTAACTGAATGTCCATTTACTCTGAAACAAAAACACATGCCTGCATTCACTCGTTCCCACAAATGAAGTGTCATGTTCAGATTTCGGCCTATATATACAAAGCCTTCCTACATGTAATGCATCTTTAGCTAATTTGCCTTGCGTCTTTATTGCAGTGTAAGCATAATCATTTGCATATGTGCGTTTCGCTAACCCTATTTCTAGTCGCTCTTTCAAAGCTTTGCGTCAATCATCAGTGTGATCTAAGAAACCTTTCTCTACAGGTGTTAATAAGCAAGTCAGATTGTTGCGGTGTGCATAAGCTGTCCCAAATGTAAGTGTCGGTTCAAAGAACCCTCTAACTATTTTTATACTATGCTCCTTAGCTAATTTGTTCAGAAACTCAATCACTGGCACAAAAGAAAACACCACATCCAAATTTGAATAAAAGTATTGCATATGTTCTTGATTATAGAATCTTGTTAGTAGCAAACTACAACTTATCTCATAGGTTAGTGGAAGACTATGGTAGGTGACCCCTTCTTGCACTGATGAAGGAATTTTTGTGCACACATAACAATTTTTTGCATCCATAGTTTCAACATACTCATTCAGCAAGCGATAGAAGACATTAGTGGAGAGTTCCCCTTTTGAGTTAGTTCCCTCATGCAAGTGTTTTGTATCTTGCTCAAACTTTTCCCACGGTGTTAGTGTTGTGGTCTCAGGTTTTGAAGCATTGTTAGTCGCTTTCTTATCCAACCATGGCATTCCCACAATCACACCTACAATTATTATTGCACACACAATACCTAATACAAGGCTTAACCAACCACACACTTTACCCTTATTGTTACTACCTCTATTATAAGCCATGGTCTGTAAAGAATCAGATAGCAAAATAACTCAAAGAAAACAATCAACTTGAGGACCATATAAAAGCTTTTTTTTTTTTCTTTTTTTTTTTCTTGATGCAAAGTCTCTTTCTCTCTGCGTGTATTTACAACGTTTCACTCACTCCAGGACCCTTTTGTCAAATCAGGTTAGCAGCTTGTCAAAATCGGGTTTTCAAAGTCAATTCAGGTTATCAGTGTCACATCTGGTAGTTTATAAGTCTCTTTCTCAGATTTTCAGCTTTCAATTTAGTTTTTCAATTTCAGTTTTTAACACAGTCTCTTTCTCTGATTGATTTCAGGTACCTTAGTACTGGCCTGGTACTTCTCGATCAAAACAGAACGCTAAGAATTCTTGTTGCCATTCAGATGTCGTTGCATATGCCCATTCAGGACCTGTGTACCTTCTATTTGCAGTTCTTTTTCTTTTCAACCTGCGTTCACTTTGCAATTTTCCTTCACTTAGATCCTCTGCCCGGGATGTATCAGTTTCTTCTGTTATTGTTTCACCTGGTACGACCTTTTCTTTCGCAGCCTGCTTCTCTGGCCAGTTATCACCTTTATGCGTCTTCTTCCTGCTTGTCTTTTCAGGACGCTGAACAGCACCCTCCTCTTGTGCTATGGTGTTTTCTCTTGACGGACCTGCAACTGGCTCAGGGGATGCCGGTGTGCTTTGATCTCTCTCTACTATTTCCCCTTCTTCTTCTTCTGGGTCTGTAACAGATTCAAGCTCTAACCCGTATCCGTCTACTTCTGGGAGAACCTCTCCTTGATTTAGTTCTCCTGCTGCCTCTACTGAGATAGGCTCACTGTCACCTCTCTCGAACTCGCTTACTGTTTGAGGGACTAGGCTGTTCTCAGTGGGCTCTCCTGCAGTCTCAGTTCCCCCTTGGCTGTTTTCTGGCCCTGAGACTTCCTTCTCTGGAACTGCTGAGTAAGAAACTTCAAGTTTCTCATCAGTTGGACATGTTACCTTCTTTGTGTGACTGGCCTGTATCCAGTTTGGAATGCCTGCACATTTCACAGCAGTGGTTGTTGTCAGTATTACTTGATATGGCCCCTTCCTGCGCGGCTCCAAACATGACTTTTTCATGTGCTTCTTGACAACCACCCAGTCACCGGTTTGCAGGGTGTGACCTGGATCACTGATCGGTGGCAATGTATTGGCTTCCACCTGGTGGGAAAAAGAGCGAACCACATCAGCCAAACCTTTGCAGTAGTCCAACACCACATTATCCGTGATATTCACAAGAGCATTTGCGGTAACTGCGGGCAGTCTCATAGCTCTGCCCATGAGAATCTCATGGGGTGATAGTCCTGTCTTCTTCAGGTGTGTTTCTCATTGACATCAGCACTAAAGGCAATGTATCTGGCCATTTCATATTGGTTGCTGCATACATTTTTGCCATTCTCGACTTCAAGGTACCATTCATCTGTTCCATTAGTCCTGATGCTTCAGGGTGGTAGCTACAATGCAGCTTCTGTTCAATATCTAATGCAGCACACAAAAGCTTAATCACCTCATTGTCGAAGTGTCTGCCCCTATCTGATTCTAAAGAGACTGGAAAACTGAACCTGGGTATTAGCTCTCTTAGCAACAGTTTTGCAACTGTGAGACTGTAATTTCTACGTGTGGGGTAAGCTTCAATCCAATGGCTGAAAACACACGCAATCACCAACACGTACCTCAATCCTCCACAAACAGGCATCTCAATGAAATCCATTTGCATCTTGCTAAATGTACCGCCAGCTCTCCCTATGTGGCTCAAAGTTACCACAGTCCCTTTTCCGGCATTCATCTGTTGACAGATGATGCACCTGTGATAGGTAACCTCTGCGGCTTGTCTGAATTTCGGGTTAAACCAGTCAATTTTGAATGACCTGATCATTGCATCTCTCCCAAGATGTGCCTGTCCATGATAGAGCCTTGCGAATTGTGATAAAAGACGGTTGGGCAAAACCAGTTTCCACTCCTCTGAGACCCATAAGTCGTCATCTCTCTGTACACAATGCATTCTCTGGCAGGAGCGTTTCTCCTCTCTGCTATCACGACCCTGTAGTGATTTTAGCTCATCTACTGTATTAACCACCCTTAATGCAAAGTTCAAGCATGTTTCATTTTCAGTTTGCGGTAACAATTCCCACTGATCCTTGAACAATATACAGTTCAATGCACAAAACCTTGTGACTTGATCTGCATAGCCGTTTCCCATTGATACAAAGTCTTGTGATTTAACATGAGCATTGCATTTCACCACAGCAATTTCAAGAGGTAACTGAATCGCATGTAACAAATCCTTAATCTGTTCGCCATTTTTCACTGGTGAACCAGAAGAGGTCATGAAATCTCTCTGTGACCACAATTGGCCAAAATCATGTACAATGCCGAATCCACATCTGCTGTCAGTATAGATAGTGACTCTCAGATTCTCAGCTGCGTGGCATGCCTTAGTAAGGGCAATTAATTCTGCCACTTGTGCGGAATACGTTCTCTCGAGCCAGGAAGCTTCAATGATACCAGCTATGGTACACACAGCATAACCAGCTCTCAGCATTCCGACTGAGTCTCTCAAACAGGATCCGTCAACAAACATAATGCAGTCATTTTCTTTTAACTGCGTATCTTGTATGTCAGGTCGGGGCTTGGTACATAATTCTGTTACCTCAAGACAATCATGCTCCACTTCCTCTTCACTGTTAATCTCAGTATTTTCAACAGGAAGTAGAGTTGCCGGGTGGAATACAGTATACCTCTTTAGGGTGACATTCGGTGACCCCAAAATAATTGTCTCATATCGGGTAAGTCGAGCATTTGTCATGTGCTGAGTTTTGGTTCGGGTCAACAGAAGTTCAACTGAATGTGGAACCATTACTGTAGGGATGTCTCATCACTATGCCTTCACACTGCGTGAGGCTTTGACCAACTGCTGCAACTGCGCGCAAACAACCCGGTAAGGCTGCTGCGACGGGGTCCAAGGTAGCTGAAAAATATGCTACAGGGCGGTTTGCACCTCCATGGAACTGTGTCAAGACAGACAAAGAACAAGCATCGCGTTCATGACAAAACAATAGAAAAGGTTTTGTGTAATCAGGCATACCCAAAGCTGGTGCCCTGCACATGCACTCTCTCAATTCCATGAATGACTCAAGCTGTTCCTTAGATAAGGTTATGGTAAACAGTTCATTCTTAGTCTCTTTGGCTGTCAGCTTTTTCAATGGTTTAGAGATAATCGAAAAGTTGGATATCCACTGGTGACAGTAGCCCACCAGTCCCAAAAACATCCTGACATCTCTCTTTGTTGTCGGGGGGTTCATTTGCAAAATGGCTGTCACTCTTTCCTACGATATTCTCCTGGACCCTCTCTCAATCAAGTGTCCTAAGTACTTCACCTCTTTTTGACAGTACTGCAACTTCTTTGGGGATACTTTATGCCCGTTCTTTCCCAAATGATTCAGTAAGGCAATTGTGTCATACCTGCAGTCATCCTTTGTCCTGGACGCAATCATCAGCAAGTCGTCAATGTACTGCACTAGAGTCGAACTGAAAGGCAGTGCTAAGGATTCTAGGTCCTTTTTCAATATCTGATTGAAGATGGACGGTGACTCAGAAAACCCTTGAGAAATTCTGCACCAACTGTACACCTTGCCAGGAATTTGAAACTGAATAAAAATTGGCTGTCCTCATGAAGAGGCACCGAAAAGAATGCCTGTGACAAGTCCACAACTGTGAACCATTCTGCATCACACGGAACCTGGAACATAATCACTGCTGGATTTGGCACTATGGGGCAACATTTTACCACAATCTTGTTTATTTTCCTCAAGTCCTGCACAATTCGAACCTTCCCACAAGGGTTTTTCAGACCCATTATTGATGAATTACATGGGCTGCTCAACACCTCTTTCAGAACCCCTTGCTTTACAAAATCTGAAATTATTTGTGACACCTGAATAAGGACATCCTGTGCCAGGTGATATTGTGGTACCTGGGGAAACACGGCATTTGGCTTCACTTGTACTTTAACTGGTTCCACTCCTTTTATCAACCCCACTTCTTTTCCTGTCAAATCCCACTCTTTCTCTGTCCCCTGTAATTCAGCTGGTAAGTCAGTTACTGTAAGCATCGGGAATAAGGTTATCAAAGGGTAATCCTCATTTGCGGTTTCCGTCTCTAACTCTGAGAATTGACCATCATCCCCTTCGTCATCACTGTTTGTCTGCACCTCAATTCCATCATTGGAACAGGTAATCGAACATTTCGTTTTACACAGTAAGTCTCTTCCCAGTAGGGGCACGGGACTTGAATCGCAGACTACAAACTTATGCAGTCCTTGGAAGTTGCCAATTTCAACTTGCACCGGATCTGTGATCAGGTTTGTCAGGTACTGGCTTGCTACTCCTACCACTCTTATGGTACGCCCTGAAAGTGGCAATTTCGAAACCTCTGCACTTCTGACTGTAGAGCGTGTAGCTCCGGTGTCAACCAAAAAGGAAACCTTGTGACCCATTACCTTTCCCTCTACATAGGGTCCCCTCTGATCTACTTCTAGGGATGCTGCAAGCCTCCACTCTTCACTGTCTGAACTGTTATCCGACCATTCATCATTCACTCCATCTTCACCACGCAATGGGGATTGCTGTACTGTATTATTCTGACTCACTACTTGACCTGTGACCTGCTGAGGAAGCATCACCTGTTGCTGTCCCACTGGAGCTAAGGGTAATTGCATTTGCTGTCTAGGTACCATGGGAACCTGCTGTTGAACTTGCTGCATTTGCGCTGGTAGAATACGCAGCATTTGTATTTGCTGCATGGGCTGTAGCCCCTGCATCTGAACCATGTTATTCTGGAAGTTTTGATTTTGACTTCTCATTTTTGAACCTCTCACATTTTGTATTGTACCAACATTTGTGCTTTGTTGAACGACACCATCCTGAACCACATTTGGGCATTCCCACTTCCAGTGCCACACGCTCCCGCACGCATGACATGGTGACATCTTTTTCATCCCTTGCACATCATTTTGAACCACAAAAGTATTCAAATCTGGACCGCGATTCACAAAACCACGACCTCGACCTCTCGGTTGCGCCTGAAACACGCCATTCCCTTGCAGTTGTTGCTGTACCAACTGCTGGATTCCATTTCCCTGCATACCTGCCTGCGCTTCCCTTATCTGCATCACCATCACCTTCTCCTTCAGTTTTCTCTGCTTCAGCTCAATCTCGTCACTACAGTATTTTGCATACTGCAACACCCCATCAATCGGCTTCGCTTGCCAACAGATCAAATGATTCTTAATCATCTGGCTAACCTCTGGTCTCAGCCCTTCAACAAATCTAAACACGAGATGGTTCATGTCTTTCGGCTCAATAGTTTCAGTACCACTGTAATGTTTGAACGCTTTTAGCAACCTCTCATAGTAAGCATGTATCGATTCTTTAACCTCCTGTGAGGTGCGATCGATTTTCTGCCAATCAGTCACTTTCAGCAACACTTTCTGCTTCAAAAACTCAATCACTTTATGATAGTATTTCATCACCTCCTCAGAGGGTGCTCCAGTCACCTTATCCCTTGCCGGTTCCTGTGTCGGCCAGTCCACACCTCTCTTGCACTCAAGCCACAAATCAGGCGGAACAATGATCTCAAACAAGGTATTTAAGTCTTCCCAGAGACACTTCACAAGCTTCACAAACCTGTTTGCTGATACCACTCGATCGGCTTCTCCCTCAACCTGGGATAATCATTTGTGAAAGATAGAATGTCTCCCCTGGTCCATGGTACATGGACTAAAACCCCAGCAGCTGTTTCTCTCATTGGTAGCATCTTTACTGATCCCGTATCTGGTGAAGCTTTAGCTTGACTTGATTCCCAGACCGTCACGTTTCTCCTTATCTCTTTTCTTTGCCCATCTTCCTTCCCACTTTTCTAAGGCTCCCCAAATCTGAGCACTTTGCAATATTTCTTTTAGATGCGCTTTCATTCTGGCAGACCTCATGTGCTCGAAGTCCTTTGAGTCAAAGTCTAATCTATAGCTTCTTTTCAAATGTTTAGTATTCTCAATATCCATATGGTATTTGTCTGCCAGGTTTGCCATCCTCTGGTGTAACCTTACCTACTTCTGTAGTGATTTTAGGGCACAGATATCTCAATTCTGCTTCTGTATATGACTCTAATCTGTTCACCCCCTTTGTTCCCTCCACTAATTCAGCAGCCTCTACTCCCAGTCTCTCAAAATTCAGGTAATCATCTGTCTCTGACCTTTCTAACTTTTCTACAGTTGCGGCTTTTGGAGTGTAAGTTGTTTCTAACCATTCATTCACTTGTTGCTCCGTAAAACCTTGCAGTGAAATAATCCCTGCATGCATCATTGGCGAATGTGAAGTATTTGTACTTATCAACTGCGGGGTTGGCATACCTAGCCCTGCCTGTCTCATTGCCTCCAACGGGGCTTCAACAGGGCTAAGGTCTAACAAAGACCTCGATTTTTCAACTGCTTACTCTCCCGGGGCCATTAACTGGGGAGTTCCTAGGGACCCTCCTCTTATTGCATCTTGGGTCATTACTCCCTGGTCACACATGCCAGACTTACCTTGCGCATACAATGGCACCGGCGGACCAACAGTAATTGGCAATGATATGGCAGCTGGTGTCTGACCTGGTCCCAAACCCCGTGGAGCAGCAACTCCAAAAGTTTGAATCTCTGAAGCCGGGGCAGGTACTAATGGAGGTCCTGCTGCTGGATTATATCCTGGTGTCAGCTGTTGCTGCGGCTGGGGCAGCAATTGTGGAGTTGGCTCAAGCTGTACTAACCTCGATTTTGTATATATCGGGTCTGGCGGCACTATCAGATTTGTAGTAGTCTCTAGTGCTGGGATGTCCGGATAGATTCTCTGTATCTGCGGTGGAGGTTGCAACTGTATCTGCATGTCTGGTGCAGTGGGTACACTGACACCATTATGTATCAAACCCGTATCACTTGTCTGTGCTGTATCAGTAACTCCCTTCTCCTGCATCTGGTTCCCAGGACCCGCACTAGTGCTCGGAACATTGTCACTTACCGCATAAGGTGGCGGGCGATCATGTAATATCAGATTTAGGAATTCTTCATCATCTGAATCATCCTCTTCTATCCAAGACCTCTTAGTCTCTTTAGGCGTATTAGAGTCCTTGTCTGACATACAGGTGGCTTTCTTCCCCTGCGTCTCATCTCCCTGTGCTATTGCTGGGAACAAATTGAGTTCGTCAACTATTCCTGGTCTCCACATTTTGCTCTCATTATCCCATCTAGCTTCAGCTAAAGTCTTCTCTGCCCTTTTTATTCTCCTCTGGAATTTCTGTTCTCTGTCTTTAATAGCCATTAAATTCCAAATTGCTAAAGCCTCGTACTGAGCTGGCCTCAGAGGCGGCTCTTGTACACTTAACATCCACCTCAAATTCTCTTGAACTCTCGTATTGAACGTTCCATGTTCCGGGAACACCAAACATCCCTCTTTTTCTGTCAGTTTGCACCACTGTTTCATCCACAAACAAGGAGCGACACCCTTTTCCTCCATGACTATATAAGCTGGAGTACCCTCAGGCGGTGTAGGCTCCCCTTCACTCGCCATAATGTATGCGTCTCCTTTCAGGGTGCTCTTAAAAGCTTTGATAAAATTCATCTTTGTGTCTTTTCTTTTGTTGCATTTAATCAAAAAGTGACTTTAACTCCCAGGACACTCTTCACCCACCTTTCTCAACCTTTTGCACTCACGGACAGCAGCCAATCCGTGTGCAACCCCTCTTGGCAACTGACCTATCTCAGCGCGGCACCACTGACGTCACACTCACACACACTGCAGCGGACAAAGTCTTGCGGCTTGTCCACCCCTCCCTGGATTCACATCAAACTAATGAAAAACTATTGCGAGCTCCTTTAACAACAACAACTCAAATTTGCCGGTTTACTACAGGAAGGGTACACATTCGCTTCAGAACTTTACAGAGATTTCACTTGAAGCCTCGGCCGCTACTTTCTCCTTCTCAGTTCCTGCATACACAAGCAGAATTCGACCCGCAAATCCTACTCTCGACTTGTCAATGGTTTGCTCTAGTGCACTTTAGAACTTGCCAAATCTCCATCGAAGGTTTCACTCACACAATTGACTCAAACTCGACTTGTCAACCACGCTCGATTGACCTAATTAAACAGCACAAATTACAACATAAACCCAAGTGTCTCCTACACTTGTCAATATACTCCGGAGTCTTAGACCGTGACGGGTCCGTACATTAACAACTAACCACATGGATAATTTTGAGCACAAAGCGCCACACTCATATGAAGTACGCCGACTTCCGTACTCTCATACTGCGGAGTACGCCCACTCCTACTAAAACAACATTTACCTGGCCTAAATACACACGAACATCACAAATCATCTGCAAAATGCATAAGCTGAGCAAGCGCAAATCCTACCCCACACATGCTAAAATGCTGAGAACATCCCCAACTCACTTAGGCAGGCTCCGAGATCCCGGGAAAGTCATGGTGAATTTAGAAACACATCATACCTCCAATTTTCATTATCTCAGAAAAACAATTCAAACAATAATTCTCAGTCCTAGGGCCCCAAAGGGCCAAACCGTTGCTCTGCTACCAGAACAGCAAGCACGTCCCTTTATGATAATTTATTACACATCAGGACTCGTTTCAGGCCAATGAATCTTTTGACCCAGTTGAGAGACACCTTAGGACGAGATAGCTAATCAATATGTCAATCAATACATTAATAATGTCATCAATATTTACCACAACAATACATTTCACTTTAGTCAAAGTCATCAATTCAAAGCACTACCATGACCTTGCAGTCATGAATAACCACACCAGTTTAGTAGAATTTTATGAAGTTTTATTCCCTATTGATAGCAATTCTAAAAGCAGATGCGTTAATCTCAAAACCAAGAAACATAGGGGGTCATTCTGACCTCGGCGGTAAAAGGCCCTTACCGCCGGTCAGAAGTCTGCCATTCTACCGCCGCGGCCGCGGTAAACCGCCACGGTCATTCTGACCCACAACGGCGGAACCGCCAAAATCCCGACATCCAAGGAAGGTCGCCACATCAGCGGGCCGCGGAAAACTGGAGATGACCAAACCTCCACCGTCACGCCAACACAAACACGCCCATGCCATTCTGACCCACGAATCCACGCGGCGGTCTTTCAACCGCGGTATTCGATTGGCGGGACACACCGCCGCGGTCAAAATACACACACAGCTCCAAAACCCAGCCACATTGGACAATTTGAAATACACACACCTGACACACATACAAACAACACTCCCACACATCCAACCAACTATAAAACACACACCCACATCACCCACAAACCCCTACGACCGAAGATCATAGACGAAGGAGAGAGAGACACATCACAGAATAGAGAGCTACATCACACAGAGGCACACTACACCATCACACACACCACATAGAAGCACAAAGCACCACACACCAACACACTCTTCACCATATACACCACCCCACACCTCATCCACACCACCCCATGGCACCCCAAAGGCACCCACGCTTTTTGGACCAAGAACTCCGGGTCATGGTGGAGGAGATCATAAGAGTCGAACCCCAGCTCTTCGGCTCACAGGTGCAGCACACCACTATAGCCAGGAAGGCGGAGCTATGGCAGCGGATCGTGGACAGGGTAAACGCGGTGGGACAGCATCCCAGAAATCGAGAGGACATCCGCAAACGTTGGAACGACTTACGGGGAAAGGTGCGCTCGATGGTCTCACAACACAACATCGCAGTGCAGAAGACTGGCGGGGGACCCCCACCCACACCACCCGAATTCACAGCATGGGAGCAAGAGGTACTAAACATCCTGCATCCTGATGGCCTCGCTGGAGTACACGGAGGAATGGACTCTGGTAAGTACAATCTCAACTACTTCACCCCCCCCCAGCATGCCAACCCCCACCACCACCCTCACCCCCAACCCCCCATCACACATCCTCCCTGAGAATGTCTCCCCAGCACAACCCACCCAACACCAACCCCTGCATGCCACCACAAACTATGGACACCCATCACCTAAGCATGACCACTGCACATACCCCCCCCCAACACCCCCACAACACCTCCCCCAAGGGAATGACAGCACTGGGGGACAAGGGCACCCATAAATCGCACACAATAGCACACACAGAAACAATAACCATACTCTCTTACCCCATGCAGGACCCGAACGCCAACACACCGGCCAGGAGGGTCCAGAAATGTCCATCCCCCCCCGGAAGAGGCACCCAGTGATGACAGCAGCTCTGTCGACCTGGAACCTGACGACCAGCCCGGACTATCGGGGACCTCTGGACAGTCGGTTCCCCACACACAGGCCACAGCAGACCCAACCCCCTCTGGGAACAACAGCACAGCTCCCACCCAGCGGGCCCATGGCTCTGTCTCTAGGACAGGTCAATCAGCGGTGTGTCTGCCACTACAGGGCCCCCAGGCTAACCCACCACCCCAACAACAACAGGGACCTGGGGGCAGTGGTAGTGGGCACACCGTCCAGGGGACAGAGTCCGGGGGAAACAGGGCAACTCGGAGGGCTGCTGTGCGACAGGGGGGGGAGGAGAGGCCCAGGGAACCGACTCTCCAAGAAGCCCTCACCACCATCATGGCAGCCTACCACCGCTCACAAGAGACGATGGCGACGGTACTGGCCAGGTTCCAGGAGATCCAGGCACAGCAGGAGGAACGCTACATGGGGTTCAACAATCATCTCACCAACATCTCTACCGCCATGGGGAGCCTAGTCCAGGCCCTCCACCGGATAGAAGACACGTTGCGGGACCATGTGGCACCACACAGGGCCCCTGTCACTAGCCCGGACCAGGAACAGCCTACCACCTCCGCCGGCGCTAGTGGACAGGAGGCCCCACCACAACGACAGGCCACCAGAACCCCACCTCCTGCTGAAGAACAACCACCCTGCAAGAGGAGCCTGAGATCCAAAAAAAAGACAGAGTAGGATGTCAAGACCCCCGCCAGCATGAGATACCCCCTGAAGTCATCCCACTGTCCCACATTGCCACCCTGTCCAACCTTGAACTGCCCCTGCTCCATCCTTCCACAGGCATATGGACAATGCACCTGTGAGACTGAGAACTGGACTCTGCCATGGACATTACTCCACCCCCACCCATCACCGTGTTAATATCATGTACCGTTATCTAGCACCAAAAATAAATCACTCAATGCACTGAAATCATGCTGGAGTCAGGCTGTATTATTTACAAATGTAAAACACATTACCGATCAATTATGTTCTGTAAACTTTGTGCTGAACACATACCGAGATCAATAAGCATTAATCCATGGGCTAACCAAGCAGAAGTCACGCAGTGGGTCATACAGCACTGAAAAGGGAAGGGAGAATCAAACATCAGTTTCAAATAACTGGGGGGTCATAGACAAAGTTGAGAAAAACGAGGCAGTCAGGAAAATTAAAATGGCGTGTGTGATTCTTACCTGTGTGCTACTGAAAATACTGTTGGATAACTCTGTCCCTGTTGTCTGGGTCGTCCTCTGAGTCTTCCTCCTCTTCACTCTCCACAGGCTCTACAGCTGCTTCAACACCACCATCTGGACCATCCTCCTGCAGGAAAGGCACCTGACGTCGCAATGCCAGATTGTGAAGCATACAGCAGGCCACGATGATCTGGCACACCTTCTTTGGTGAGTACATCAGGGATCCCCCTGTCATATGCAGACACCTAAACCTGGCCTTCAGAACCCCAAAGGTCCTTTCTATGATCCTCCTAGTTCGCCCATGGGCCTTATTGTACCGTTCCTCAGCCCTGGTCCGGGGATTCCTCACTGGGGTCAATAGCCAAGGCAGGTTGGGGTAACCAGAGTCACCTATTAGCCACACACGTTGTCTCTGTAGCTGTTCCATCACAAAAGGGATGCTGCTATTACGCATCACATACGCGTCATGCACTGAACCAGGGAACATTGCATTCACATGGGAGATGTACTGGTCAGCCAAACAGACCACCTGGACGTTCATAGAATGGTAACTCTTCCTGTTTCTGTACACCTGCTCATCGTCTTTTGGGGGGACTAAGGCTACATGGGTCCCATCAATGGCACCAATTATGTTGGGAATATGTCCAAGGGCATAAAAATCACCCTTCACAGTGGGCAAATCAACCTCCTCTGGGAATATAATGTAACTCCGCATGTGTTTCGTCAGGGCAGACAACACTCTAGACAAAACCTTAGAAAACATTGGCTGAGACATTCCAGATGACATGGCCACTGTTGTCTGGAATGAGCCACTTGCAAAAAAATGGAGGACTGACAGCACCTGCACCAGAGGGGGAATTCCTGTGGGTTTGCGGATTGGGGACATCAGGGCTGGCTCCAGCTGGGCACACAGTTCATGGATGGTGGCACGGTCAAGTCGGTATCGTAGTATGATGTGGCGTTCTTCCATTGTCGACAGGTCCACCAGCGGTCGGTACACGCGAGGATTCATCCTTCTCCTCGCAAATCCCAGCGGACGGTGCCTAGGAAGGACAACATGGAGCACAGAGTCAAGATAATCACTGGTACGTTCACCACTGCTTGCATGGCACACGGTTATCTAGGTATTGAAAGGCGTGTATGTGTGGCAATGCCAGGCCTAGGCCTGTGTGTCGCAGTAGAGATTATGCCATGTGGGCCCTTGAAATGGCGGCTGCCTGACCTGTGAAGTGGGACAATGGGATGTGAGGTCACTGCGCTGGTGGAGCACACCGTGGCGGTAGGCGGTCGAAGACCGCTATCCGGAGCCACATTGAAGCCTATGGGTTTCAGGAGCCAATGACGATGTGCGCCGGTGGTCGCGGTACGCACCGCCGCGGGCGTGACTGCCATTTTCTATCTGCTTAATCACTCGAGACCTGTTCATCCACAGGAGAGGACCTATACTGCAAGTGCTGCTGTGAACTCGGTCTGGAAGTGACAATGGCTGCTGCGACTGGGGAAAGGGCCCCTGCCTTCACGTCTGAAGAGTTGGAGAAGCTCGTGGATGGGGTCCTCCCCCAGTATGCGTTACTCTACGGTCCTCCAGACCAACAGGTGAGTACACCGGGTGCACATGGAATGGGCGATGCCTGTGTGGAGTGGGGTGGATGTAAGTTGGTGGGGTGGGGGGCAAATGAGGAGTGCAACGCACGACAGATGAGAGCATGTGCTATATTGCAAGGTTGGGGAGGGGGGGCCAATCACATCTAACATGCAGTAAGTTGATGATTGTTTCCTTCTCACCCTGTACATGTCACATAGTTCAGCGCCCATCAGAAAGTCGGGATTTGGCGTGCCATCGCCAAGGAAGTCCGGGCCCTGGGGGTCCACGTCAGACGGGGCACCCACTGCCGCAAGAGGTGGGAGGACATCCGCCGCGGAACCAGGAAGACCACCAAGTCACTGCTGGGGATGGCCTCCCAACCTAGGAGGGGTGCCAGTCGTACCCTGACCCCCCTGATGTCCCGGATCCTGGCGGTGGCCTAACCTGATTTGGATGGGCGCTTGAGAGCATCACAGCAGACACAAGGGGGTGAGTATCAGCACATTCAGCTATCTTTCTGCGCAGTGGAGGCGTCTGGGTGGGGGAGGAGGGTTGGGGGTGACATTAGGCCAGGGCGCTTTCTGTAGTGTAGTCCTCTCCCTTAGGCATGGCCCTGTGCTCCCGGCCCCCACCTCCGTAGGGTGACAAGTCCAGCTATTGATGGTCCAGCCTCACACATGTGCGCGCTTGTCGTCTCCTGACCTGTTGTCCGAGTCAGAAGTACTGAGTAGTGTGCCCCGAATGCGCGGCTTAGTGCATGCGGCTCCTGTGTCTGTCCTCTCCGCCAACGGTGTTGACATTGCATGCACTCAACCAGGTCTTCTCTTTCTCCCCCCACCCTTCTTCTTCATCTTCTTGTGCATGTGTGCATTAGCATCATCAGGCGGAGGAGATTTGGCATCAGAGCACGAGGGAGCTGCAAGCCACAAGGCCCCGGTGGGCACAGGAACAGACACCGAGGGCCCAAGTGAGCCGGAGGGCGAGGGGAGCACCACGACGGGGACCGCTAGTGAGAGCAGCGACAGCGACACGTCCTCGGATGGGAGCTCCCTAGCGGTGGCGGCAACATCCGGGCCCCCCGCCTCTACAGGTACAGCCGCCACCCAGCGCACCAGCCCCGCCCTCCCAGCAGCCCCTCAGCCTACGCTCCGTGCCCACTCACCCAGGAAGGCGGGCGTCTCCTTCGCCCCAGGCACCTCAGCCCCTGCCCCTGTTACCCCTGCTGCCCTCAGTGAGGAGGTCATTGATCTCCTCAGGACACTCATTGTTGGGCAGACTACCCTTTTGAATGCCATCCAGGGGGTAGAAAGGGAGGTGCATCGGAGCAATGCCTACCTGGAGGGCATTCATTCGGGTCAGGCTGCCCATGAACGATCGTTCAATGCTCTGGCCTCAGCACTGACGGCAGCCATTGTCCCTGTTTCCAGCCTCCCTCTTCTGACTGCCCCCACCCTGTCTCTGTCTCCTGTTCCTCAGCCTATCCCATCCACACCATCTGACCAGCCTGCACACACCTCAACACCCAAGGGCAGCTCATCCAGACACAAGCACCACAGATCCCACAAACACTCACCCAAGCAACACACAGATGCAGACATCCCAACAGTCACTACCACCCCTGTGTCCCCCTCCTCCTCGTCTCCCTCCTCCCTCCCTGTGACGTCTCCACTCACACCTGCATGCACACCAACATCAGCCAGTGCTTCCATCACCACCACACCCTCCTGTACAGTCCGCATGTGTGCAGTCACCACCCCCACTGCCATTTACACGTCCCCTGTGTCCTCTCCCACTGTGTCTGTCACCACCCCTTCCAAGACACACAAACGCAGGCAGACACCCACCCAACAGACATCCACCTCACAACAGCCTACAGCACCTGCACCTTCACCCAATGACAGCACACCTGACTCTCCTACAACCACATCCTCTTCCTCCACTTCCATCTCCACTTCTCCTACCTTTTACCTTGGCCCTAAAAATGTTTTCCTGGCTAATCTTGACCTCTTCCCCTCCGATGACCTACCCCCTCCATCTGCAAAGAGTCCCAAGAGCACCACAGCTACCACCAGCCCAACTTCGGGTGTCACTGTTGTGCATGGGTTCTGGAGCCCACCCTTTGCCAGCAGTGACACCTCCATCAGCAGCAAGGACACATCCAGCCCCCCCTCCGGCAAGAGGACCAGGAAACACAAGGGCCGCCGTGCGAAGACTGACACGGCTGCCCCCAAGGAGCAGAGTTCGCCCACTTCACCAGCCACAACGTCTAGGGGAGGCAAGGGCCCGAGAGCCCCATCTAAGGAGCGTAAGGGCAGCAGGGCGGAGACGTCAGCCAGCAGGAGCGCGGAACAGGTGGGCCCCACATGCCACATCCCAGCTGTAAAGGAGGACACCAAAGGGCCCAGGACTCCGTCACCGAAGGGCCCAGGAACATCACGGCTGGAGGTCGTCTGAGCACGGAGTCCAGGCCAGGTCTGGCTCCCTTGAACCTACTGGATGTGCACCGCTGAACAGGGCCCGCCGTGCAGAAGAGCACCGCTGAACAGGGCCCGCCGTGCAGAAGAGCACCGCTGAACAGGGCCCGCCGTGCAGAAGAGCACTGCTGAACAGGGCCCGCCGTGCAGAAGAGCACCGCTGAACAGGGCCCGCCGTGCAGAAGAGCACCGCTGAACAGGGCCCGCCGTGAAGATAGGCACCGCTGAACAGGGCCCGCCGTGCAGAAGAGCACCGCTGAACAGGGCCCGCCGTGCAGAAGAGCACCGCTGAACAGGGCCCGCCGTGAAGATAGGCACCGCTGAACAGGGCCCGCCGTGCAGAAGAGCACCGCTGAACAGGGCCCGCCGTGCAGAAGAGCACCGCTCCGCTGGGCCCCTTCATCTCAAGCACCGCTCCGCTGGGCCCCGCCGTCTCAAGCACTGATCCGCTGGGCCCCTTCTTCTCAAGCACTGATCCGCTGGGCCCCGCCGTCTCAAGCACCGCTCCGCTGGGCCCCTTCATCTCAAGCACCGCTCCGCTGGGCCCCGCCAGCTCCAGCACCGCTCCGCTGGGCCCCTTCATCTCAAGCACCGCTCCGCTGGGCCCCTTCATCTCAAGCACCGCTCCGCTGGGCCCCGCCGTCTCCAGCACCGCTCCGCTGGGCCCCGCCGTCTCAAGCACCGCTCCGCTGGGCCCCTTCATCTCAAGCACCGCTCCGCTGGGCCCCGCCGTCTCAAGCACCGCTCCGCTGGGCCCCTTCATCTCAAGCACCGCTCCGCTGGGCCCCGCCGTCTCAAGCACCGCTCCGCTGGGCCCCTTCTTCTCAAGCACTGCTCCGCTGGGCCCCGCCGGCTCCAGCACCGCTCTGCTGGGCCCCTTCATCTCAAGCACCGCTCCGCTGGGCCCCTTCATCTCAAGCACCGCTCCGCTGGGCCCCGCCGTCTCAAGCACTGCTCCGCTGGGCCCCTTCATCTCAAGCACCACTCCGCTGGGCCCCGCCGGCTCCAGCACCGCTCCGCTGGGCCCTGCCGTCTCAAGCACCGCTCCGCTGGGCCCCGCCGGCTCCAGCACCGCTCCGCTGGGCCCCTTCATCTCAAGCACCGCTCCGCTGGGCCCCTTCATCTCAAGCACCGCTCCGCTGGGCCCCGCCGGCTCCAGCACCGCTCCGCTGGGCCCCGCTGTCTCAAGCACCGCTCCGCTGGGCCCCGCCGTCTCAAGCACCGCTCCGCTGGGCCCTTCCTGTCAAGCACCGCTCCGCTGGGCCCCTTCATCTCAAGCACTGTTTATGGTTCACTGTGCCCACCATGCCTCCTCCTTGACCAGTGGAGACTGTTATCCACTTGAGAGACTGTGGCTTTGCACTCCCCAGGATGGCAGAGTGGGCAACGCACCCACTGTAGAGACTTGAGAGACTGTGGCTTTGCACTCCCCAGGATGGCAGAGTGGGCAACCCACCCACTGTAGAGACTTGAGAGACTGTGGCTTTGCACTCCCCAGGATGGTACAGTGGGCAAGCCACCCACTGTAGAGACTTGAGAGACTGTGGCTTTGCACTCCCCAGGATGGTACAGTGGGCAACCCACCCACTGTAGAGACTTGAGAGACTGTGGCTTTGCACTCCCCAGGATGGCACAGTGGGCATGGTGGCCCCTTCGTGGATCTTGCGTCGTGGACTCATGTGGCTGTGGTGCCCCCCCCTTCCCTTCCCCCTGAGGTGCCTGTAGTATTTTCATCAGATGCCCCTGCAGTGTTCTCTCCAAAGGACTCAGGTCTCCTGTGTGGGCTTTGCCCTTGTGTCGCTACACTGTAGCCCACGGACTGTTCCATTTGACTTGGATGTAGCGGACTAATTGCCTCGGTTCGCCATGGCAGTGTGTATAGTATTATTTTGTTATGGATATTTTGCATAGTTGCCGATACGTCTCAGAGTCTATTTTTTATATAAAAATTTGGTTCACAATTTAATTATGTCTTTGCATTTTTCAGGGGGGTTTGGGTGGTGTCACTGTGCATTGTTGCTCTGCATTGGTGTGTACATAGTTTGGGGGGGTGGGGGTCGCATATGTGTGTGCCCGTAACCTTTCCTCCTCCCCCCTCCCGTGTGTCGTAGGTGCAGTACTCACCGTTGTCGTCTGCGCCGGAGTTCGTACTCGTGGTAGATGAGCAGGTAGACGAGTGCAGGTAGGATGTTTAATTCGGGTTCCATGCTGTCCTCCGTACTCGTGGAGTGTGTTTTGGTGAGCGTTTTCCCGTCCGTAGTCTGTTTATGCCGTGTTTTTATCGGCGGGGCTCCCGCCCCGGAAAAGGGGGCGGATTGGTGAGTTGTGATACTGTGGGCGGTACATTGTCTGCCGCCTGCCTGTTGGTGGTGACCGCCGCGCTGTTTGTCTGTACCCCGGTGGCGGTCGGAGTGTTAATGTGGTGGGCTGTGTTGGCGGTTTCCGCCAGGGTCAGAATTCCATTTTTTGGACCGCCGGCCTGTTGGCGGGTTGGCCGCCGCTTTATCACCGACCGCCAGGGTTAGAATCACCCCCATAATAGCATAGTCATGATATGGCAACTTTGATAAGATTTCATTAAGGCGAGAATTACAAACATTAAAACATAACACGGCGTAAACATAGATCAATTTAGCAGAATGTCAATAACGCGTCCGTTCAACAAAGCATAGTTTCGGTCATTTGTCTATTTGAGTCAGTTTAGTGAACACCTGTCCTAACCACTGATTAGCATTAGCATGTTGGGCTTCATGCAAAACAATTTAGAGCACCAATTTGAAAAACATCTAACTATGTTCTCTGTCAAAATAAGCAGCTGGTACCTAGAAAGGAAAAGCAAACAGACTAATCACAAATGCATTGTCATAATTACCCTCCAAGGTTTAGGTCAGCACACAGGTTCAGTCTTCGTCTTCAGGACATCAGTTAAACCGCCATCAGTCAGAACTCAGCTTCGGAGCAAAATGGACACTTCCCTCATAAGGAGGTAAAGTGTAAAATGGGCAAATCTAAGGACGAAGATGGTTTTAAGCACACCAATAAGTCACCAAACAGAGTGACAAAGTTTCTGGATAAAATCAATAGCATTCCCTAACCCACCTAAATGGCTCCCTGTGTCATGGGTTTTTATCCCTTTTCCGTTGTACATTCCCCTAAAATGTCATTGGTCGTTGGTTATACCCCACTATCTTTAACCTATCAGAAAATGCATTAGGTCATTAATCTTTCACCCCATATTATGTTACAGGCACTTCATTGGTCCACATGATTTACGTCTTCAGAGGTAGCACGTCTGGTATAATTTCATCTTTCTGTAATTCTTTGCACATCTTTTGGTCAGTAGCTCCATTGTCTTCACTGGTTTGAATGACCTTGTATATTACATTAATCTACACATTTCTACAAGCAATGGGGATTTCATGGGAACGGATCTACTATGGTTACATTCAGCTTCTAGTTTGAAGAAAACAAGGGGTCATGTCTTTGCGAGTCAGCACACTGCAAGATAGGAAAAATACGTTTAATATGAGAGCCAAGCAGCTAAGCTTTGGCTCATGCTAACTTAAGGCCTACAAGGATTTTAGCACAGATTCAATAGCATAATCATTAATAATTAGTATAAAACATATTCAGTATAACATTTATAAACATTTTAGTCATCATTATTAGTCCACGTATACATTGGCGGCCACTCCCCGTGGTCACATTTCAAGTGCGCGTTTAAGCAAAACTCACTATTACAGTTTTCTATGCAGCATTATCACACATTAATTCATAAACATTTCATGCTAATATAGATTATATAAGCTACGCTCTCTCAAATGGACAGCGTTTATGGCAAAAATTAAATTACTTAAAAGTTGAGACTGCACTAGGGTTGTGTTTTAGCCCACTATTTCCACTTTATATAGCTTACTTTATGCAAATGATTTAGCAAAAATGAGTATGGTCTAACTGGGCTTCAAGAAAAACTAACTGCATTATTTAAATATTGTGAATTAAATAAATTGATCATCAACATGGATAAAACTAAAATTCTGGTATTTGGTTCAAACAATATATCCTTTTGTTGGTCATTTGTTGAGATGGTGTGTGGTGGAAATTTTGTCACATAGATATTTAGGAGTGATTTAATACTAAATTGAATTGGAAAATGAACTTAGTTACAGAGATATTTATGAGCCCTCATTAAAGCCAATCCTTACAGCTTATAAAGGTGTGGTGCCTCTGCAGATGCTGTCTATAGCAGACATTTCATGTTTGAACAGGAAATTTGACTGGGAAGTGGTTGGAGATCGCTGTTTCAAAACTATCCTGTCTTTATACAAATGCTATATTGTGCAAGCTCTGACTGTGGAAGTTAACATGATGTCTTGGAATTGCATAGTCTTGTTCCAAACCTTATTCATTTTGAATAAGCTTGCAACTTCCTTAGCTTAACATCATCAGTTTCTGAAGAGAAGAAGTGAGCAAAATCTCATTAAGGCGGGGTAAGGAATTAAGAATCCAATTGCCTGTAATTTTGAGTTTTTCTTGATCGGGCAAAGTAGAATTTGTGAAAACAGATTTGACCTATTTGGCAATAAAGAACTCATCAGCATGCATAAGAGCTTCAAGGCTGGAATCATCAGCATATCTATATTTCGTAAACTTATCAAGTGCAGAGATGTGAAAAGTAATTTTTAAATTTAGATTAGTTCTAAATCCAATGAACACCTGACTGGAGGCCATACGTTTTTTCCAATAAAATGATGGCATCTGCATCTCCGGTTTGAGGAAGAAGAACACTAGTTTTTATATATTGTTAGATTGTTTGCACTTTTTACTTCAAATGCGTTGTTTTCTAGTTAAACATTAATGGAGAATTAGATAGTGGCTTGCATGCATTCAGTGAGATTTTTATTTAATATGCAATTTTCAGATGTGACCTCTGCTATGGGAAGATCTGTAATAACTGTCAAAGATCAGAATTTGCTAAATTGATTCTATCTAAAATATGAATTGTAATGTGTACTTTGAGTAGTTCTGTGTCAGTCCTAAATAAACAAACGTTTTACTACTACTATTTTCCAAGAACGCATTCTAATGAAATCCATTTTTTTCTATCTAGGTGTGGGAAAATGCTAGAGAAATGACAAAAAGTTATTTTTCTTGCGGTATTAATATGTAATTCAATTGTAAAAGTAGATGTGTCATAGCGTAGAGTTTACTTTGTGGCATCCGAGAGTAGAGTAGTGTAGAACAAGTTTGCCTCTCAACTCTTCTTCAGAGGCTGAAAATACATCCTTGGCTAGCTAGAAAATGGCTCTGCTCCTGAGGAAACCAACTTGACCTCTGTTTGCAGGATAATGATGGAGTTGGTAATCACTTGTCACATAGCAATGATTAGCCAGCTGGATCAGGGAGCAGCAGGTAGAACAAATGGAAGCTTTCACAATTCTATCTTCCTCTTACTTGGGAATGCCAGACAGATGTATCCGAAACGGAAATCAGCAATTCCGACATCCACTCTAAACTTTAGGGCTCCATCTCCAAAAAGAGGGAAGATCATTCCTCACCCTGACAGAGCGGAGGATATCTCATCCTCATAGAGAAGTGACTAGGGGAAGAAACAGATGAACTTCCAGTGAGGTAAAACCCATCCTTGTTGTGGAAATCGGAGTAGAATTGCTGATAAATAAAGAGAAAGTGCTCAAAGGAAGTTGGGTTTTTGGAAGAAAATCAGGACTGGATTTATGGAAATCACCAATTTCTGGCTAGTACACAGGATAAAGCTGTCACCTCACAACCACTTCCGTAGAACATTACTGGAGCTGGTAAGAAAACATCTTGGTAGAAAAAGACTCAGAAGACTCAAGGGCTCCTGACTCCTGTTAAAACCCAGGGGCTGGAGCCGTTCCCCAAGGGTGAAGTGTTTAGCATTCTGTTACCTGCTACAAGGACACAAAAAGAAGAAAGACTACTAAAAAGGCATGGTTCACCATTGAGGGCTAGACCCTACAGAAGCCCTAACTAGCAAGAGACCAGTGACTCTGGCCCTCATTATGACATTGGAGGCCGCCTGCCAATGTCTTCCCTCCATCAGACCACACAGGCGGCCTGAACCCCGCCGGCCCTATTTTGAGTTCCTCACTAGGGGAACAGGGCCTTAACATTGGAGCCGGCTCCTAATGGAGCGACTGCAATGTGGTAGTGCAGCGGGTGCAGTAGCACCTGTCATGCATTCCACGGTCCGTAATTCAGGCAGTGGAATGCATGATAGGGGTGTGCATGGGGTGGACCCTGCACTGCCCATGCCAATTTCATGGAAAGTGCAGGGGCCCCCGAGTCCCCCATTCCGCCAGCCTTTCCATGGCGGTGTAAACCACCATGGACAGGCTGGCAGGTGGGGACTCGTAATCCCCAGGACACCGCTGCTTGGGATTGCAAACGCCGGGACAGCCAGGCTGCAGGCTGGTGGCAGCCTGACGGTGTCGGCAGTTGGACCATGGCGGCTCCTCCACAGTCATATTTTGGTGGTCGGACCGCCACACATGTGGCGGTGCGACCGCCACCATGACCCTGGTGGTCTGGTAACCGCCAGGGCCATAATGACTCCCTAATTGTCTGCAATGAGAAACCAGTGGCAGCAGAAGTGACCAAGTGGATCTTTTCCAGCACTTTGAAAAAACATTTGACATAGTCATTTTATTTTCTCCTCTGCAGGACTAAGACCTGGTGTTGAAGCTTTTTCCGGGAGGGTGCTTCCTTGGTCAGCAAGAAAACTAGTTGTGTCTCGCTCAGAGATTTTTTGTCACACTGTAGACTAATTTGGCAAGACTTTGCAGTAAAGGTAGTCAGCCTCACAGAGCCCTTGCTAGCTCACTGCTGGCATACTCTGAGAACCAAAATATGATTATGTTGGAAGGTAAAACCGTTAACCAGAGTGAAATGTCAAATCTACCCCAGTGGCAAAGTGACCTCAGCAGGACAGGATCCAGTTTATTGCTGCTTAGAGCTTTTTGTACCAATATCAAATTTCAGTGAAAGCTCCATGACAGTATATCCGACCTCAATGGACCCTCGCCAGAGGACTCTAGAAAAAAACAAACTAAGGGCCCTCTTTAGAGCTTTGAGAGTAAGAACAAAGCTGTAAATTGGCAGCCTCTCTGCTCTGCCAAACCTGTGGTTTCCCCACCTGGCGGTCAGGGAACTGCTGAGTTACTATTGATGGAGCCTCTGCTGGCTCTGTGGTGGTATCCCCCACCCAACAGTCCGTCCACAAAGGCAGTCCAAGGCACTTTATCCACCACAGTGTCACAGTCACAGTAATCCTGCCCTGCTGACAGCATGACTACTTTTACGGCATGGCGGAAACAAGTAAGGGAACTGTTAAATGGCCCCAGGGGAAATGTTAAATGACCCCATACATGCAGGGAAAAAGCTACCGTGAGTTGAGCGGTTCACTTTTTATTCAGAAAAAAAAAACTTCTGGTTTGGGAATTTGCTTTCCCTGATCACAAAAGTTGTTTGCAAAGGGGACACTTTAACTTTGGTGCCAGCAAGCAAATATCACTGCTATTCTGGAGCTGTGTTGCCCAACAAGGCCTGTATAAGACCAAAAGCCTCATGGTAAAACCATTGACCGCCATGACCCCCCTTAGATTTCACAAATACCACTTCATTGCAATCGGCGTGAAATCAAGCATAGGTTCTGATGAGCTGCAAAATGCACATTTCCTCTGCCACTTTGTGTTTTATTTGTGCTTTTTGTCTTAAAAGTTTCAAAATCCAGATCTTCCGTTCTCATTGTCCAATTTTAATAATTTGAAGCCTTTTTGCTTACTAACTTTTCTCTCTTTTTCTAACTTGGTATAGGAATTTTGTTCTGCTGTTTTTTTCCTACTTTTAATTTGTAGGTACTGCTTGACTTTAACACAGATTTCTCAGGGAAATTGCATGCTATTTGTGCCACAGCTACCAGTGGCCAAACAGCGTTTCTCTTAGAGTTGTGTAACGACCTCACCAGAGTGTGCTTAGTAAGTTGGCAAGGGTACCCCCTTCACAAAATAATAACCCACTTTCTGACAGTTAGATGAAGGATGGCTTGCATGGAGCAATTATTGTGGACAATATTGCCATTTATTAATATTCATTTAACTTAAAAAAAAGGCACAAGTGAGATCTATGAGAATGGTATGTATAAACTGTTCAGTTACATTTCTTGTGGAGTCAGGGGCCAACCATAATGCTTACACTTTCATGTGGGTTCTTAGCAAACAGAACAGTTAGAAACAACGAGAGTCACACCTCCTTCTCTATTGCTGGAAATGATAGTGTGCCCTCTCTTGTTGAAATGTCAGTCTTTTTAGATTAATAATTTGAAATAGTTTGCCAATATCCCAGTTTGCTTGAATTATTTAGTGCACAAAACTGTCCTTTAGAATTGAAGAAAGTGATGTGCAGTACTGGGTGTTGCCGTTGCAGCACATCCTTTAACAGCAAAGGTTACAATAAACAGTGAAGGTGGCAACTAAAATAAGTGCAACAGAAAGGAAAACGTGGATGAGACGCGAAAAGGGAAAGGGTAAAGAACATTGGAAGGGCTGGAAAGGAAAGCCTCTTAATTATGGATTAACAGTAGCAGAAATGGTCAGGTCAACAAGAAGAGGCAGGACTGCAAAAAGAGAAACACTTGAGATGGGATACAAAATGGGTGCAAAACGACAACAATGTCAAAATATAAAAATGGAGCATGATGGTTTCCAGTTTCAACTAAAAAATATTTAAATGTTTAATTTAAAACTTTAGGCCTAGGTTTAAGAAAAGTGGTGCTTCATATCATGAAGCACCACTTTTCTTGTGGCCCATTGCGCTCCCCTAACATACGGCACACTATGGCGCAGGTTAGGGCCAATAGCATCATCATTTTTTATGCTATTAATGTACTTTGCAGGATTAGCGCCAAAATGTTGGCGCTAATCATGCAAAGTACATAGAGGCCCAATATAAATAATGGTGTGCCTCCTTTTAACGCCTGCTTTGTGCAGGCATTAAAAATGCCGCTAAAAATGGCGAAGCGGAATCTCATAATGTTGTGCAAGGTTTTACAAAGTGGCTCAATGCGTGCATTGTGCCACTTTGTAAATATGGCGCAGTGTTTTTGCCACACTATTGCCACATTAGAGTAAAAAATAAATAATATAATGTGGCGATAGTTGGTGCTAAACCCTTCATAAATCTGAACCCTATTGATTAAGATGCACATATTAGCTGATCTGAATCAAATAATTTGAATTAGTTAATTTGTAACCAGAAATTAGAAAAAAACAGAGGCACATTTAGAGTTTGGCAGAGTGGCTGGAGTAACCTTTCTGACAAACTGATTGTCCAGCCCCTTATTTACAGTCGGGTGGACCGTAAGTATGTCAGCTGGATTGCTGACATACTCCACTCACAGCTCAATGGATTTCACGTAGAACACTGTCTGCCCAATTTAGAGTGGATGGTCTTATATTCTGTTTTGCTGTTCATCACCACTCTGTAAAGCCTAGTGGTGAAGCACAGTAGAAAGAAAATAATGGCCCACACACCACAGGAGACAACGCCCGTGGTATGAGGGCCATTAGTTTTACTGTTTCCTAAAATAAACTCCCTCTTTTAGAGTTTGTTTTTGGAAAAAGTAAAACATTGTAAAGTTTGATGGGCGTACATCTTCAGTATTCAGAATTTTATTACATTGACAGGAGGTGCCATGATGGCAGCTGCTTCCAATGTCTAGAGTTGCTGACATGGCTTGTGGATAACTCAACATTTGGAGAATGGAGAGCCTTCTGTAACGAGGGTCTAAAGTGCTCCACTATACCAACGGACTTACCTCTTCCCACCAAACTCTAAATCAGCCCACTAAATTCCATGTCAACGCTGTACTCTAAAGAATATACCAAAGATCAAACAGACACCTAGAGGCTCGGTTGAATACACATGTCTACAAAGCTCATGTGATCTCAGTTAGGATCTGTGTAACTTATGTGAGTGGGGAAAATTGGAAAATGGATGCCAGAGACTGGGAATGCCTTACCATAGTTCGCAATGACTTTTCACAAGTGATGTGTTGTTTACAAGAGCACCATCATCATTTGAAAAGCCACACAAGGGTTTAAGTTTGTCCATACTAAAGGCCTGCACCAATGGTGTAAACAAACTTGTTTTTCAGTTTGTTGTTTGTGGTTGTCAATCTAGTCCTAAATCACACTTTCCCTCTTTTTTTATTTGTGATAGAAGATCAGGATTTACAGACTTTTTCTCAGAAATCCCTCACTATGCTTTGAAAGTTGTGGCAATACTGCATTTTCTTTTTACAACATAGCCTTAACTACCATATCAGGCCTCAATTACAAGAACCTGACGCATCGGCTCTGATGCATCAGATTTCTTGCGCTTCCCTATGACCCCCCTAACAACTCCATGGATGCGCTGTATTGACGATACAGAGCTCCACCGTGCACGTTTTCACAGATGTGTCAGAAATTCTGGCGCATCTGTGGCGCTAAACTCATGCATTGCCGGGCTAGCGTCAAAGTAATTATGCTACTCCAGCAAAGCCAGGAGGTTCCCATTGAGAAAAACCCTGCGTTCGTTTCACGCCTACTCTGAGCAGGCTGTAAATTTCTGAGCAGTGAAGTCACAGAATGATGCAGTGAAAAGTAAATTTCACTGTGTCAGTTCTGTGTGGCTTTTCCTGTGGGAACACCTACTTTGCATACGTTATACCTGGTGCAAGTATAATGTGACACAAGGCTTTAAAAACTGATGCATTGGGTCCAATGCATCAGTTTGTAAATGTGGAGCAGTGCAGAACACTGCTTGCACCGCTGTTACGTGAAGAAAAAAATGACGAAACCTGCGGTGCAAATGCCTTGTAAATGAAGCCCAGAATGTTCTGCTCAACCTTACTTTTTACCCTGACAATATGATAGCAATCCACCCGTCACTTTTATTGTTTTAAGACACACTGAGTGTGATGGGTATGCATGGATGTGGGTCCCATGCTCGATGTGCTATACGATCTAGCTGCAACTTATCTGTGGTTGCTAGTGTTTGTATTCAAATGGGAATGTGTCCTGGCAAGTCAGATTACAGTGTTCCTACTAGAGCAGGGCCAAGACTTTGACATTTGTAGTGGCACAGAAGACACAAAAATGCTAGACTGGAACGGTGCCCCATATGATAGCCAGAGGCTGAGACTTTTATGAGCACATAACATAATGTATTGTATTGTAGTTATATAGTACTTACCACCTCTGATGAGGTGCCGTACATTTTACAGCAAGTAGAATATTACTCCAGAACCCAAGTTCATCCAGCGGTATTTGATTATTTTTGGTTATTTGGAATTCGTTTTGTGCTCCTGAGGAAATCATTCCATGCATTTGCTCCAGTTTCTTTATGGTAGATTCAATTAATAGGAGTTAGCTGTGTTCATTAATGGGGACTATGTGAGTTCTTACAAATAGTTGCAGAAATGAATTCATGTCATGACCCCTCTTCTTGAGGAAGCAAACCCAGGGAGGCTTCCAAGAAGAATAATATGTTGTGAACCCTCTTCAGCAAAAAGGAGAATGGACAGGTGTTTTTAACTCCCTACAATAACAAGTTATGCTCATGTAGATAAAGAGTGTTAGTAGCCTGATACCCCTGTCAGAGTAATTCTCATCTACTGGTGGAGTACCGATATGGACGAGTATCCCTGCCTTAGCCTTAGAAACAGTAGACACAATCAGTAGTTATTTTACAATAAAATGTAATTTATTAAGAACTATTCATACATAAATTGTGTATCAGAAGGATAGAATTTATCGCAGTAATCTCAGCAACCATAATATACGATTATGAGAAATACCTCAAACACTTTACATCACACATCTTTACTCTCTCCATTAGATTAGCCTAGTCCCTTCCTAATATCTGCATATATGTTATCAGTCTCATGGTAAGTGAATTGGCTGAATGGTTATTAGAATTCTATGTATACATGCCAAGTCATTTATGCATCCCTGCACACTTTAAAAAGCTTTTGCGTCTCAGTCTTATAGTGGTACTTCAGCATGTCCCTTTAACAATTAGTCCCTGTGGCTTCCCCGCCCAAATCCTTGGCACTCTTGACACCTTTCAATCCAATTACTTTCTAAAGGGGGGCGGGACTCCTGGGCAGCTTTTTATATCATTGCTCTGAAACACTGCAGCGCTTCGGTAATAGAAGCACAAATAAGTTTGCTCTTTTTTTTCTTTCCAACCCTAAGCTGGGGAGGCTGGATGGTCTTGCAGCTCTAATAACTGCATGTAATCCTGCAGCTTTTTGGAAAACAGAACATTTTGGTTCTCTATTTTGTTGGCGCAAAAATATCGACGTACCACTGTGATAAGAATGTCTGAAAATAATTAGGGCAGGCGGAACTCAGGGAGTTTCACTTGTAGAATTCTACAGAGTCACATAAAAACTCTGCAAGATTCCATGGAGTTCCATCAAAAGGGGAAGAAAATATGTATGTCACGCTGCTCGTGCTGCAATTTAGTGCCAGTATCACAAGTAGTGCTGAAAAATCAGCGTGAATGGCGCAATGCGGTCCGCAACAGGGCGTGGTCCTTCAAGTTTATTATGCAAATCAAGCGGCAGCAATCCTACTCGAAAAGCATTCCTCTGACCGCGACCACTTGTGACCACCTATGTTAGAAAATGGCACTACGGGACTCCAAATCTCCATTGTGCTCCTCGGTTCTCATTTCTGGAGTCTCGCAGGAGAAAAAAAATGAGTGATGGATTGTGGTGAGAATTCCACATTATAAGAGTAAGACAGAGTCACCAAATTCCACCAATTCCACTGGCAGAATGAAACATTCTGCCAAACCCTGAAAATAATATGGTGATCATGCTCATGTTGTTAACATTACCATTCAAAATATTTGTTTTCCAAACCCTAAACCTGATATACATACACACTCAAAAGAGTTAGTGTTCTCATGTTGTCAATGTAGTCAGCCCTAGTTTGTATGGAACATGTATGTATTACCAGGAAAGTAATTTAAACAAGTGGTGCCCATCTGGGGTAGAAAATGCTGACCTCTCCTTGGCTCACTCAGTTAAGGCAATCTGCCAATACTCAGACGTCAAGTCAAAGGTTAAGGTACGTGGCAGCTCCCAACTGATCAATGAGCTCATCAGCTTGGGGGATGAGGTGCACGTCAGTCTTAGTGACCGCATTGAGACCCCGGTAATCAACACAGAACCAGAGTTCAGGCATGACACCAGGAGCAGCAGCCTTTGGGGCCAAGACCACTGGGCGGGCCCAAGGGCTACTGGAAAACTCAATTACCCGTATGGTTACCATCTTTGATACCTCATCTTTGTTGCTAGCCCTGACCTTGTCAGTCACTCTGTACACCTTTTGTTTAACAGGTGGACTGTCCCCAGTGTCCACATCATCTATACACAGGTGTGTGACCCCTGGGATCAAGGAGAACAGGGAGGCAAACTGACCCAACACCTGGAGACAGTCCCTCTGTTGTTCTGAGGTCAGGGAGGGGGAGAGGTTCACAACCACCACAGACTCATCCTTCTCCTTAGCAGACAGGAGGTCAGGAAGACGCTCACTCTCTTCTTCCACCTCATCATCTGTTGCTAGGAGCATTGTGAATTCAGTTTGCTCAAAGTGTGGCTTGAGGCGGTTCACATGCAGGACCCTCAAGCGGGTCCTGGGAGTCCGCAAGTTCACAAGGTAGGTCACTTCGCTCTTGCACCCCACCACCTCAAATGGCGCGGTCCACTTGTCCTGCAGCACCCTAAGCTCCACTGGCACCATCATCCACACTTTCTGCCCAAGATGAAACTCGACCAGAGTGGCATTCTGGTCATACCAGCATTTCATGTCCTCCAGGTTTGGTTCTAGGTTCTCTTGTGCAAGAGCTCTGAAGCGGGTAGTGTGGTTCCTAAAAGCCAGCATGTAGTTGAATACATCCTGGGGGGTTTACTGGGTGCTTTCTCCAAGTCCTCCTTTACCAGACTCAAAAGTCCCCTGACAGGGTGGTCATATAGTAACTCAAAAGGACTAAATCCAAGCCCTTTTTGAGGCATCTCCCTGTAGGCGAACAGAAGGCATGGCAAGAGGATGTCCCACTTAGACCTCAAGGGCTCTGAAAGGACCATGATCTTGACCATTGCGTCGGGGGTGGTAAGGAGTGGTGAACTTATACGTTACCCAACACTCTTGCCACAGAGGCTTCATATAAGTAGATATGAACTTGGTACCTCTATCAGATACCACTTCCTTGAGGAACCCCATGCTGGTAAAAAAAAAAAACATCAAAGCATATCCCACCACAGGAGAGGTGATTGCCCTCTGAGGAATTTCTGGGTACCGGGTGGCATGGTCCAGCAGGACCAGGATAAACATGCTGTCCATAGCTGTCTTGGGATCCAGAGGCCCCACAAGTCAATACCAACCCTTTGAAAGGGGGTACTAACCACAGGAAAAGGTTGGAGGGGAGCCTTGTATTTCCCCCACTCTTGCCACTTGCCTGACAAGTTTGGCAAGCGCTATAGTGTACATCTGAGTGCCTGTGCATTTGGGGCCAGTAAAAGTGGGTGACCAGCCTATCAAATGTCTTGCATTGCCCCAGATGTCCAGCTAAAGGCACATTATGAACCAGACCCAGTAGGAAGGCTCTGAAGCACTGGGGCACCACCAGCACATGGGCTGACCCAGGCTCAGCAACCTTAGGCTCACTATACAGGAGGCCGTCCTCCCAATAGATTAGGTGTGATCCTGGCTCCTTGCCAGCCGCCTGGTCTGCAGCCTGCTGCCACAAACCCTCCAGAGTAGGGCATACTCTCTGTGCCTCACAGAATGCCTCCACTGTGGGCCCCCCTTCCTGCTGCCACTGTGACAGCTCAGGGGCCTCCCCCAGCTCAGCCACCTGCTCTCCTGTAGGATCCGGGGCATCACCCTCACGGTCAGCCTCCTCCCGGACCGTGGGAACTTCTGGGGCATGTTTCTCGTGCCCCTTGCCCTTCCTCCTCCTGGAAGACCCCTCGGCCACTGTTTCAGGCTCCAAGGGCTTTTGACCAGCCTGATGGGCTGCCATTGACCAGGTAGACACACCCACCCAGGCAGACCCAACATCCCCAAGTGTGACCTATGTTTCACCTCCTTCCAAGGGGAATCCTCCAAGGCATTGCCAAGCAAAAATCTACAGGCATAGTTGGACTCACAGCTACTTTCAAGGAACCTGAGACCCCCCCCCCATTTAAAGGGAGCCTGCGCCACTCTACACAAGCACTCTGACTTGTCCACTGCAACTACTTAGTGAAGTACGCAGTGATCTATCTGCTCTTCAAACACCAGGTGACTCCTCACTGTAGTTGCACTGGCTCCTATGTCTCTCAGAGCCTCCACCCCTGCCCACTGATGGTCACCCACTGCCTGTACCTCTCAGTGTTTTGAGGCACAAGGGTTCTCTGGACCATCTTACTGTCCCCTAGTGAGACAATGGTCATATCAGCTGGCTCCCACCCACCTGGAGCCAACTCCTTCCCAAGAGCTACACTGGCTAAACCCTGTGACTGAGCACCAGTGGGTGCTGGCGTCCTCTTGGAACATTTGGGATCCCCCTCACATGACCCACCTGGTCACATGCATAACACTTGAGAAGTCTCCCCTCCACAGGATTCCCTTTGGAGATCCATGGCTTCTCCCTGGGGGCCTGGGAATCCTTACCCTGGGAGCTAGGTTGGGCCACTTTAGAGAACTCCCCCTGTTTACCCTTACACCCCTTTCTTCTGAGAAGGACCCAGCCCACCCTTGGCGTGGTCTCCCCCAAACCTCTTGTGTACTCTGGTGCTCTCCCAATGGTCTGCTTCCTGCGCAAGCTTCCTGGGGTGAGTCAGCTTGCTGTCAATCAGGTGCTGGCGCAGCTCTGGAAAACAAAGACTGTACAAGTGCTCCCAAGCAATTAAATTGTAAAGCCCCTCATACGTTTTTACCTTACTGCCCTTCACCCAACCATTCAGTGACCTGCAAAAGGAATCTACACACTCCAACTAAGTTTGGGACGCTTTCTTTTTGTAGGACCTGAACTTGTTTAGGGGTCAGATCACATATTGTGAGTAGGGCATCCTTAATTATGGTGTAGGTGAGTCTTTAGGATCCCTTAAGGATGTCAGAGTGTCCCTCCCCTCTACCTCAAAATGCCTCCACAGACCCGCCCCCAATGTGCCTCAGGGACCAGGTTCATATGGAAACCAGGCTCATGCCCCTTGACACACAAGTATATGTTATTCTCCCTCTTATAGTCCTTCACTAAGTATGTAAGAATGTGTACCCTTCTCTCAAGCTGCACTGAGGTACTGCTGCCACCAACCCTAGTGGACTGGCTCCTCTGGTCCAGCTCCCTCAAGCTGAGCTCATAAGCCAGTAGTAACTTTTTCTCTTCAATGGCCAGCCTCCTTCCCTCCATCTCTATTTTGAGCCTCTCTATTTCCATCTGGTGACTCTTCTCTGCCTGTCTGTCCTGTAACTCCTCAGGAGTCAGACCCTTGGATGACACATTGCTACCTGGCCTAGAGACCCTCCCCCAGACATAACAGGTCCATCCACTACTCCATTGTATATACTCGGCACCTCCTCATCCTCATCCTCATGGTAGCTTGGCACATGCAGGCAGGGTTAACTCAGAAGCAATGTGTGAAATATTTGTACCAACACACACAGTAACACAGTGAAAACACTACAAAATGGACACCACACCAGTTTAGAAAAATAGTCAATATTTATCTAACTCAAAAAAGACCAAAACGGCAAAATTCCAACATACACAAGTCAAGATGTGAATTTTCAAACGAATAAGAGTCTTACTCCATACAAAACAATGGAAACGATGATTTTGCACAAAGTACCTGGTTAGTGTAAAAAATAAAGCCGCAAGCGTGCATCGGAAAAGGCAGCGATATGTCGATTCCTTCCTCGCAAGGGAGGTTGTGCGTCATTTCTTCTCCGGTTGGGTCAAAAATGCATCATTTTTCTCCCTTGCACGAGAGTGATGCATAGATTTCCAGATGGGACACCTCTAATCCACGCAGAGTCGGGAAGACTTTGACGCCCAGGGATGATGCATGGAAAATCTTGTCGCACGTTGTAAGAAAACCGCGCTGCACAGGGTTTGCGTCATTATCAGCAGCCGCAAGGGGGTGTTGTGCATCGTTTCTCCAGCGACAACGCATCAATCTCCCAGCCACGATGCAGATGGAGCGTCAATTTCAGCCGCAAAGCAGGTGGTGCGTCGTTTATCAGCCGCGTTGCAGATGGTGCATCGAAAATTCCCTGCACGCCGTTCTGTGCATGGATTTTCAGTTCCTGGTCTGCCAACTTCACCTTTCAAGGGCCCAGGGACTGGATAATGTACCACTTGGCAGGCAGGAGTCTCAGCAGAGAGTCCAGCTGATGGCAGAGGAAGTCTTTGATAGCCCTGAGACTTCAAAACAGGAGGCAAGCTCAGTTCAAGCCCTTGAAGATTCTTCACAAGCAGTAATATACCACAAAGTCCAGTCTTTGTCCCCTTTCACAGGCAAAAGTAGCAACTGCAGGATAGCCCAACAAGGCACAGTCACAGGCAGGGGCAGTTCTTCTCCTCAGCTCTTCAGCTCTTCTCCTTGGCAGAGGTTCCTCTTGCTTCCAGAAGTGATCTAACTTTCAGGGGATTTGGGTCCAATACTTATACCCCTTTCTGCTTTGAAGTTGGCAAACTTCAAATGGGAGTCTCTCTTGTTTGCAAGATCCTGCCTTGCCCAGGCCAGGCACCAGACACACACCAGGGGGTGGGAGACTGCATTATGAGAGGGCAAGCACAGCCCATTCAGGTGTAAGTGACCACTCTTCCCTCCACTCTAGCACAGATGGTTCATCAGGTTGTGCAGGCTACACCCTAGCTCCTTTTGTCTCACTGTATAGAGGGCATTCACAAACAGTGCAACTGTCAAACTGACCCAGACAGGGAATCCACAAACAGGCAGTCACAGAATGGTTTAAGCAAGAAAATGCCTAATTTCTAAAAGTGGCATTTTCAAACTAACAATCTAAAAACCAACTGTACTAACATATGTATTTTTAAATTGTGATTTCATTGACTCAAACTCCATATTTCTATCTGCTCTCAAAGGGAATCTGCACTTTAATAATATTTAAATGCAGCCCCCATTTTAACCTATGAGAGAGATAGGCCTTGCACAGTGAAAACTGAATTTGGTGGTATTTCACTGTTAGGACATGTAAAACACATCAGTACATGTTCCACCTTTAAAATACACTGCACCCTACAAATGGGGCTACCTATGGCCTACCTTAGCGGTGCCTAACATGTATAAAAAGGGCAGGTTTAGGCCTGGCGAGTGGGTACACTTGCCAAGTTGAATTGGCAGTTTAAAACTGCACCTACAGAAACTGCAGTGGCAGGTCTGAGCCATGTTAACAGGGCTACTAATGTGGGTGGCACACCCAGTGGTGCTGCAGGCCCACTAGTAGCCCTGTTAACATGGCTCAGACCTGCCACTGCAGTGTCTGTAGGTGCAGTTTTAAACTGCCAATTCGGCCTGGTAAGTGGGACACTTGCTAAGTCGAATTGGCAGTTTAAAACTGCACCTACAGACACTGCAGAGGCAGGTCTGAGCCATGTTAACAGGGCTACTAATGTGGGTGGCACACCCAGTGGTGCTGCAGGCCCTGGGCACCTCTAGTGCACTTTACTAGGGACATACTAGTAAATCAAATATGCCAGTCATGGAAAAGCCGATTACACATACACTTTACATAGTAGCACCTGCACTCTAGCACTGATTAGCAGTGGTAAAGTGCCCAGAGTATCAAAAAAAGGCACACATCAATAACCTGGGTGGCAGAGGCAAAAAGTTAGGGGAGACCATGGCAAGGATGCTGAGTATAAAAATAAGCTAGTGCAGATTAGTTTTTGTTACGTTGCTTAGATATGATTTCAGTGAAAGGGAAGTGTAGTCCATCAACTGAGTTGGAGGCAATGTGATTAAATACAATAAATAAGATTAAGGGAGACAGGTATGCTAGTTTCAGAGATGGGAGGTATGTAGAGGATGGGGTTAAGGAAGGGATCATTCAAAAAATGAAAGAATGGGGAAAATGTAAAGTTTTGACTCAATATCAGATATTCATGCAGGGCTTTAGAATACATGGGAGGATGCTTTTTGAGATAGCATGAAATCTGAACGTGTATAACTGTGGAAAAACATCAGAAAGAAAAAAACATTAAGTGAGTGCCAGATACTTCTGTTTTAAGTAATTTGGTAGGCAGTAGAATCAAGCGAATGGTCTATTCACCACTCAGCATTTTCTGTTGGATGATACTTGAGAATGTGAGGTCCAAGACCTGTCTTGCAATCTGGGGGTTACCACCTAAGGTACCATTAGTGGACTACTGTGCCTGTCCTGGGCATAGCACATAAGGCGGTGGGGGCAGCATAATGTGTTTTATGTTTTCATTATCAATCAGACTATTTATCTGTGTCAGTGAGAGTCACCTACTGGTTCCTCCCGTATAAAGTTCTGTTGTTATGTGAAAACCTGGAATCTTGAACTTCTCCTTTTGTTGCTTTAATGTGACCCCCCCCCCCCCCAATAAAGCCAGTTCCAAGATTTTTTCACCAGTCACTTTCTTCTTTTTGTTTGTGCTTTTACCTACACCCCATCCAACCTATCAGAAACAGTTTTTGAAAGTGTAGGTTTTCAACTCCACTCATAAATGTCATGCACTCTTGGTAGTTTAGATTTCTCCCATATGACAACAAAGAGCTCTAATGTTGTCTATCACCCACTCTTCTCCAGGGCTTCCCCAGCCCCCAGGCTTCTCTACAGGCTCCTACAGGCCATCCATTCCACATAAGGGCCAACAAAGGCACTGTAGGGCTCATCACTATGCTAGATTAGCCAGACAGTCAACACAAAGAAAGGGGAAACACATATTTGTTGAACCTATTGTGATGGTCAGGAGCAAATCACACAGAGTCAGTTCGTCATAATGCAGGCGCACAATATTACACTTTTATCCTACTTATGAGGGCTCTGGTGTCCCACCATACTGTTCCTGCACCTACAGTATACTGCCCTGGATTGTCCTTCTCGTACCCTCACTTCCTGAGCAGCACAAAGGACAAGGAGTTGTGTCCCGTATCTCAGAGGGCATGTTATCTTGTGGTATGTGTATCTGTAAAGCTCATTTTCACTCAAGAGGGTATCCTGGCGTTGAGCATCTTTGTGTGCTTAGCTCTGTATAGGGTAGATTGGTAATTTGAAAAGCCAGGTCTTCAGCTTTTTGCGGAATTCAAGAACAGAGGAGCAGGTTCTGAGTTGGAATGGGAGGGTTTCTCATACTTTAGGAGCAATGTAGGGGAATGTCCAGCCTACTGACTTGGTTCTATGTATGCGTTGAATGTGTGTGTTTAGAAGTCCTTTGGAGCAGTGGTATCTGGGTTGTTAGTGAAAGGAGGTGCGACTGTTCAGGTGGGTGGGGCCTAAGTTGTGTAGTGACTTAAAAGTGTGTGAGAGGAGTTTGAAATTAGAACATTAGAACATTTTGAAGTGCCGGTAGAGCTCCCTGAGGTGTGATGTGATGAGAGGCCTGTGTGGGAGGCTCAGGATGAGTCTGGCTGCCAAGTTCTGGATGGTTTGTAGTCTTTTGGTGAGTGGGTCATGATCCGGGTGTAGAGCGTTTTTCCCATAGTTGAACCTATGAGTAACCACGGGATGAGCAACTTTTTTTCTATTGTTGCATGGAAGCCATCTGAAGATTTTCCACATCATCTTAAGGGTGTGGTAGCAGGATGTAATAATGGCATTGACTTGTCCAGTTTACTGTTGATGATGATTCTGATTATCTAGGCATGGGTCTGAGTTCTGTCGGCCACCAGTTGGAGTCCCATGGTAAGGTGCTCTTACCAAAGACAACTACTTCCTTCATGCCGGTGTTGAACTTGAAACCATCGGCTTTCATTCATTTAGCGACCATGGCTATGCAGGCTGTGAACCTGTTTCTTGTGTTGGGGTCTTCACGAGCGCGATAGCATGAGTTGTGTGTTGGTGGTGTAGAAGAGGATGTTGATATCATGTGAGCTGATGATGCTTGCCAGTGGGATCCTATATGCGTTGAAGAGGGTGAGGCTGTGTGATGAACCATGAGGCACTCTGCAGATGGGTTTGTGGGTTTACATTGCATGGAGAACAGTGACAAGGTGACAGCTTGTGTTCTGTCTTTTAAGAAGGAGCAGGTCCAGCAGAGAGTGGATCTTGGATGTCAATCTTGTACAGGCGCCTGATGATGGTGGGGTGTGAGACCATGTCAAATGCTGTGGAGAGGTCCAGGTGAATGAGGGCGGCTGTGTCTCCTCTGTCAAGGATCATGTGGATGTTGTCTGTGGCAGCAATGAGTGCTGCTTCTGCACTATGGTTGGTCCTGAGTCTGAACTGCGTGCCATTGAGGAGCTAGTTAATGCTGAGGTCGTCTATGCGACTTTGGCTGATTAGTTTTTCTAAGACCTTGGCCAGGTATGGTTGGAGAGAGATGGGTCTGTAGTTAGAAAGTTTGGCTGGGACAGTGGATAGTTTCTTGAGCAGAGGTGCGATGACGACATGTTTTCAGGTGTTTAGGAGAGTGGCTGAGTCAATGGAGATGTTGAAGATGGGTGTTAGTGCTTCGCTGATCAGTTGGAGTCCTTTGGTGAAGGCGTTGGGGGTCAAGGGTTAGATGAGGCTCCCCAGTGATGGGCTTCATGGTATCGGCGCAGTCAAGTCTTTCATGATGGGAAAGATTTCCTTGCTGGTGTATGTGGTGGCATTGATTCGGTTTCGAAGAGTTGTGCATTGGTGTTCTGCATGTGCTGGGTGCAGCGTTTTTGCAGATTTGAAGATGTATTTATCTGTTGTATCTTTGCATGTTCTCCATTTACAAACTAGCTGCTTGCAGTGGCTTTTCATTAGCCTGAGTTCCTCTGTGAGCCAGCTGGCCTGTGGTCGGGCTCTTGTCATTGTGTTTCACAGGAGGAGAGCCAGGGTGTCAGCGCAAGCTTGGCCTGGTGCATGGAGAGGCCAGAAACCCAGTCTTATTCTATTCTGCGTTTCCAGAATATGGGTCTGGTGGGGGTAGATCTGTGGTTGTGTGGGGTGGGTATGCTGAAACTGACAAGGGAGTGCTCTGTCCCATTCATAGTTGCTGGCTTGTCGAATGTGATATTGCTGAATAAAGGGAAAATTGGTCCTATAGGTGTCCGGCAGAGTGTGTGGGTTTGGTAATGTGCTGGGTGAGGCCAAGCATTCCAAGTTCTTTGAGAAGGGTCATAGAGTTTTGGTTGGCGTGGTATTTTAGGTGAAAGTTAATATTTCCGAGGAGGATGAAGGTGCTGGCATTGATGAAGAGGTGCATGAACAACAGAAGTGACCCCTCCATTTGAGCGGAGAAGCATCACCCTCCAAAAAAATGCCCCCCATAATGGAAAAATAAAAAGGTGATAAACTTTGTTTATTGCCATTTTATTTTTCAGCACCCCGTCCTGAACCGAGGCAATTGTTGCCAAGTGGCAGCAGGGAGCTGTGCACTTGTTTAAAGTGTGCATGTCCCTTTGGCTGGCTGTCTTGCTACAGCCAGCCAGGCATGCACACTTTAAACATTTCTAACCCAGCTGTATTAAGACAGCTGGGTTTGAGAAAGCACAGGCCTCCGGCACTCCTGTGAGTGCTGAGAGAGGTCCCTCCCACCAATTCTGATGCTGCTTTCATGCTGGTTGCCAGCATGAAAGCAGCATCAGGATTGTTTAGTGGCGTTTCCTGGTCCCACACTTTGGAGCTTGCAGGAGCAGGAGGACACCGTAAGGAAGATGCCTGAAGGTAAGTGCCTTTTTTTTTTCCTTTTCTTTTATATTATTATTATTATGTCCCCCTGCCCACCACCCCTTGAAGTAAACATAAGCCAGCCGCCATTGGCGATGAAGTCCATGATGTCACTGGTGAAACTGCTGCAGGTCTTGGTGGTCTGTATACAGGGGTTCCGCCCATGGAAAAGTTGGCTGTGATGCATATCTTGAATGTGAGGCTTTCCATGTAGCTGGTGAGAGTGAATGTGTAGGTGGTGCTGATGATGGTGTTCTTGAGTATGATGGCAAATCCACCTCCCGGAGTGTGTTGACAATCTTGCCTGGTGACCATGTGGCCTGCAGGGATGGTTGTAGTGATGTCTGTTGATGAGGCTGGTTTAAGCCATGCCTCAATGAGGAAGAGCAGATCTGGAGCTTGCTCGTGGAGTAGATCCAACATCTCTGTGCAATGTGGTGAGCAAACGGGTGTTGAGGAGCAGACATGCGAGTATGGCATGTTGTTGGGTGGTGGTTGGTCTGTGTGAGCATGTGGCTGCTTTGTGTGAATGTGTGCAATTGAGGTGCTTGTTGCTACTGTTGAGGCAGTGGTGGGTTTAGTGTGTGGGAGAGTGCATGAGAACTTGCAGGAGGTGTACGTGAATGCTTCCTCTGTGGCGTGTGGTTCAGTGTGGCAGCACTGAGTCAAGTGGCAGCCAGGCTTGAGAGTGTGGCTAAGTACGACAGGATAGCAGACAGTAGGACCAAGGTCCCTGGTGCAAGGCGTGGTCCAAGAATGGGCGGGCAAAGGAGGACTTGGCTTTGGTGACCCTTTAGAGAGCCAGTAGTTGGCTATGCGTGTCTGCTGCACTACTATGTGCGACTGCCATTAAGTAGCTCCTGAGTGGAGGGAGGAGTGCTGGAGGTGGTGTGTGGTGTGCAGATGGATGAGGGGAAATGAAGTCCTCTTGCATGGCCTCTTCTTTTAAAGGTGGTTTGGTAGGTAACCAGTGATGTCTCTTCCTGTGCAGATGAATGATGGGAAATAAAGTCACCTTGGGTGTTTTGGTGGGAAACCAGTGATGCCACTACTTATGTATTTTAATGATGGGAAATGCAGTGATGTCTCTTCCTCTGCAGATGGATGATGGGAAAACCCTGAAAGACCTGGAGCATTGCTGCTGGGTACTAGGGTCTCATTAAGGCAAAACATTACTGTCACAGTACAGATGTCATGGTAACCTATTACTTGAGTCATCTGCCTAGCTATCTACTTAGAACTTGTTACTGTGCAAATTCTTGTCCATGCCCAGTCCTGTAGGTTGGGAAATGTTTTCACTCTGTAAGGGTGGAGGTGGAGCATCAGAGACAGCAGAACTTGGGGGTGGTGGCAGAGCATTCAGGCCATCACAGCCTTGTGTAAGTTAGAGTGACATTATTAGGAGTGTGGCCTGGAAATATGGGCAGGGCTTTAAGTAGTTTCAGTTTGAGCTGCTTTGGAGAAACGTGGCAGCAGATGGGACTGGAAAGAGGGTGGCCACTCCCACTTGGCCAAGAACACAAAAGGCTTCTGAATTGGGGCATCCTCCACGTGTGTCTCCCTGAGGGTGGCAGGGTGGGGGGATCTTGTGAAGTCCATAATTGATTTTAGAACTTCAGAACCCCCACACATGAGCTAAAAACCAACACTGGGAAAGGGTTTCCACCTCACTACGTGCTCCCTGTGTCGTAGAGGCTCTTTACAGGGTGACTCTAAGAAGTGAGCCTATGTTGTGACACATGGTGGCCCCATGTGATTTTGTACTTCTGCACCCCACCTCCTGCCACCCAGTGTCAGAGCACACAATGATGGGACTCCTGATGTTTGTGAAGCACAGCCCTAGTCTCCCATATCTCACAGATATTCATTGGTCTTGGGCTGCAGGGGTCTCACTGAAGGGTTGATTGGCTCTGCAGGTGTGGGGCCTCCCCTGCACCGCAAGGGCTGCATGGAGGGCGTTGCGCCCCTGCAGCCACGGTAGTCCTTCCTCAAGTCCTAACAGCACAGATCTAACAATCATTTGCCATGGACAGCAGGGGGCTCCCTTAGGTACATTAGGAGGCGGTGAGCTGGCACAGAGTACCAAAGAACTCCGTTCTCCCAATCACAGCAGGCAGTTAACAGAAAGAGACACGACCGGCGAGAAGCGCACGGTGAGGCTGTTTCTTTTCGTCCCGCTGCTTTGTCCTCTTCAGTGATGAATCCTCTTTAATTACAGAACAAGAGTTTTCTGTCACAGCTCTCAGCGTGGTTTCTATTGGTGAAGATTAAACAGCGCCCTACAAGAGCTGAATTACCTTCTTAAACCTATTATTTCGATGTGATTAACTTTACTCCCTTTCATTTAGCTGTAAGCAAAATCTTGTTTGCAAGCAAAAAAAAGATATGTATTTGCCTTAATATCGGCAATAATAATAAAAACGAACAAGCCAGAGAAGTAATTTATGGGCAAAGCGGCTGCTAGTGGCAGTGATACATGGACTGCTTAGTCAATTAATGAAAAGGAGGAAATATTTAAAAACAATTTATCAACGGAATGTATACAGTTCATACATCATGGTTCGCGAAGAATGCGCTCATATTCATTCCACAAATAACTGTGCGACCCCCGGTGCTCCCCGCGTGCTCGTACTCCTTTGTGTGACCTAATTTAGGCTGCAGTGGAGGGAGCCATCGACGGAATTTGGTAATTTCCAGCAGGAAGAAAGCCTCGATGACAATAAACAAGAAAGGCATGTTCTAAAAACAAATGGCTCTCGCTGGTCTTGAGTTAATAATGTCATACCTGGAAGGCAGAAGGGATTCCGTTATTTTTCTTCTTATGCAAGAGTTGGAAAGGGATGCGCAGTTTTCAATTAAAAATTGTCAATCACTGTTCCTCTGTTTTCTTTATTCGATATGTTGCGGTTGTGTCTTTGATCTCTGTCAGCTGGAAACTTGGCTGCTGTGCTGCTCCCTCACTGAGCTGTGCTTCATTTCTCAACTGCATCCTTCTCCGATACATACACATCCAAGCGTAGGCATACCCATATGTGGCAAGGGTGCACATGCTGTCCCGCTTTTTTTTCATGAAAAAACCCTGAGACTGGAGACTGGGAACTGCGAACAGAGACTGGCAGGGGCACAACTAGACCCGACCTTTGGGGGGGATGGGTGGAGAGGGGGCTAACCCACCAAGCAATGGAGGTGGAGCAAATACTTTAAACAGTTGGGCGCGGAGTTATCCTCAGAGCCAACACAACAAAATAGGTGCGAGCTGTGTATTTTAAAAATATTGGACACACCCAAGACTACTAGAACAAACATATTTTGTGGATATTACAATATTTATAGACTACTTACTGAGAACTTTAAAAGAGGGTTTGAGAGATATGAAGTAACAATCAGTTTGAACGGATTTGAGTGCAAAGCATATTACACCAGTTTTCGTACTTGGCCCTTTTTGCCAACTCTCTGCCAATTCTTTCTTGCCAGGATAAAACGCTCATTAAATATTTATAATTGCATGTCCAGAAAGGTGCTCTTGTCTGACTGGTGACCAAAGGTATGAGTACAGTTTGCCCATTATGCTGCTGCAACATATGCTTGTTTGAGGCTGCACTCTTGCACAAGTTAGGGTGTAGGACAAGCCAACTGACAGGTTTGATTCCAGATTTGTCTTTCATTCCTTCTGAGTAAGATTGAATGCCAGTCAATTGGCAATATTATAACATGTTAATCGTTATACCATGACTCTAAGCTATCTTAAAAACAACATAGTTGATGTGAGCACCCCACTTTGAGCAGTTCTCTTATGCAAGCATGATTAAGTTATATCCATGAAGGAAGCCACCAATCTGGTACATTGTCTTGTGAGGATGTCACCCTGAAAGAAACAGTAACAGTGGTATGTAGTAACATACATTATAGCAACCAGCTTTCAATTCTCTTCTACGACCCACAGCACATACAGTGTCAAAACCACTAAAATAATCAGGGTTAAATATTGAATGTGCACTGTTCTTCATAAAATGTATATTTATGTTACTAATTTCTTCAGACCACTTTCTGGAAGAATGTCCACATTCTCTGCAATGCTGGTCCCGAACTTATGTATTAATTACAGGAAAAAGTATGACGTACATACTTATTTTTGAAACTGAACATGTTGCGCACAAAGAAGAGTGTTATCCTAGTGTAGTGCTTTTATACTGGTAACCTGTTATGCTTGGAGATATGCTGCATTGCAGGACTTTGTTTAATTTCACCGCAGAGTAAGGGTTCACCAATATTTTGTTGGCAAACTACAGTAGGTTGAAAAGGAAGACACAATGAGGCGTACCTATACAAGGTACGTGCTGTTGTTATGTTGTACTGACTCTCCATTAACACCAATTCCAGCAAATTCTGCATCTGCTTGCAATGTGAAAAACTGATCATTGTGGTTCTTGCTTTAGGCATCAGAGTTTATGCTTTAAGTTACACATACATTTTACATATAGCATTCATAAAGCCAAGCTATCTCTCAGTCTACCCAGAGATCAGTCTCCGGACACCAACGATAACCCTCACCCGGCAATGCTTTTTTCACCGAAAGATGAGAGCCACAACACACTATTCCTGCTTGATGTATTCCTAAATTGCCACAAGCCCTGCATGTAACACTTGTAGGCAACCACTGACCAATGAAAACCAATATATGTCAGGTATACCCACACAGCACAGAAACAATGTTCATCTCCACCACTGATGACTTACTTATGAATCCGGACAGAGGAAACAGCGCCCCTCATTCTCCTGGAAGCATTTGACACAGTTTCCCACCTCGTGATACAATGCCTGTGGGATATTGGCAACCAAGGATCCACTCTCTACTAAATCTGTTCCTTCCTGACAAGCAGAATGAAAACTATGAGTCTGGTCCCATACTAATTGGAAAAACACAAACTTATCTGTGGAGTGCCCCAAAGCTAGACCCTCTTCCCCACCCTATTCAAAGCTTAAATGATCCCTCTTATCACAGTCATCTATGCCCACATCAACAACCTCTCCTACACCAACTCCATGCATCTCATACTGACTCTCAGACAAGACCACCAATGCATAGAACAAGTTCACAGCCTGCATGACTGAAGTCACTAAATGGATGAGGTTCAAATATGTTAAGCTAAACATTGAGAAGATAGAAGTAGTGATTTGTGGCAAGAATTCCTCACCATGACACTCCACTTGGTGGCCAGTTTACCTTGGACCTACATCAACACCCAGCAACCATGCAAGGAACAACAGGATCATCCTTGACAACAAACTGCAAATGACAGAGCAAATCAATGCCTTCACAGCATCCTGCTTCCTTACCCTCAAGATGCTGAAGAAAATATTCAAATGGTTCCAGAGCAATACCATAAAGACTGTCACACACACACTAGTCACCTTCAAGCAGGACTATGGGAACATCCTCTATGCAGGAATCAGCAAGCAACTCAACAGAAGACTTCAAACCATCCAGAACATGGCAGCTAGACTCACCATTAACCTCTCAAACAGAACCCACATCACATCACACCTCATTGAGCTCCACTCGCTCCCGTTACAGAAACAGGCTCACTCACCTTTCATGGCACTGCACAACATCAACCCTACCGACATAAACAGTCACATCTCCTTCCACAAACATTCCAGACCCTTCTGCTCAGCTGGGGTCCCATTCGCACACATCCCACGCATAAACAGAAATGGACCCGGGCCTTCTACTAGAGCTTCCTCTTCCTGAGTTCTGCAAGAGGCTAAAGACATGGCTTTTCGAATAGCCCTGCCTGCCCTAGGCAAGCCTAGGCTCTCACCTGCTTAGTGCCCATCCCGGGTGATAGTGCATGCTACAAATACATATAACACAACACAATAAAGAAGAAAGAAAAAAAGTAAAACAAATGTATGTGCACCTTCAATATGCATAGGCTTCAGGGTGAGGGGGCTGTAGGGCAGTGTAACCATTTCAACAATTCTCAAAATGGCCATTTCAGCTCAGTCTTCAAGGCAATAAATCGAGGTTGCTTGCTTCTATTGCTTTTCTATCAATTTCTCACAGATTGCAAAATATAAACAATTATGGTTTGGTATCCTTTCCTCTGAGTGCAGGGACTCCAGAATTCTGCTGTCAACTTATACTAGCCCATAATCAAGAGATGTCTTCAGCAAGGGATGAAATTCAAGACTGCACTTCTGCTCAATTTGTTTCTGAAATTATCCACCCATGCTGCATCCAGGGGGTATCAATGGACAAAATAAAACCAGTGAAATATTGCTAGTTATTGCTGCAATCAGGTAAACAGCCACATCTACTGATTTGCTCTCTTGTGAGAAGCCTAGAACAAGCTGCTGCCATAGATTGTGACTTTAGTGCATAATGTTTACACATTTATTTGTGTTAAAATAACTATCCAAAACCAGTATGTAAGGGATTGCATTTGTGCTGTAGAATAAAAGGACACTGAAGAGACCTCTTGACAATAGGAGCATTGTTTCAAAGTGCAAAGCATTTGTGATATGAAATCTGCTGCAGCTCTCATGAGTCTTTGAACCTTATAAAGAAAAACCCTTTTCCATTGGGGTTCTATATGGCAAGTTTTATGCTGATCCATCAACTGGGGACAAAATAAAGGGGGAAGAGGTCCAAAAAAGTAAAAATAGTGATGTTTCCCAATTTATTTCTCACAGGACGCATTTGACAAAGATAGAAAAAACTGAACAGAAATACACAAAACTTTGCATGACAGCAGGACTTTACTCCAGAAGTATCTTTCCTTAGTTTGATGTAGATCCAGTCAGAGGTTTTTAGGAAATTAGCATTACAAAGGTGGTTTTGTAGGCCTCATATTGAGCTGGCCTGTCAAGTCAAACTTTGGAGGACAGACTTATCTGGACTGTTAGTTGGTCTATGAACCTAAGTTCACTAAATATCTGAAAGATCCAAATAAAAAAAAAGCAAATCAAACTTGACAAGAAGTTTTCGCTCCCATTGTTCATTTTGGCCTTGCAATCCAAAAGCTGGATTCACCGACCCAAAGCTCTGTGAATACAATTTGAACACAAATATTGCAGCTGTTGTTACGGGGACTCAGTCCTGGCCTCCTGGAAAAAAACATGAAAGCTTATAAGGGGCAGAGGCAGCATCATCTGACCCGTTAGCTCAGGTAGAGGGCTCCAAAGATAACACCCATGATATGTATTTCATTATTTAAAAATTCGTTTTGGCACTAGGTTGCAGACCATGAGGCTGGGTTTGCAGTCATCCTCAGAACAGCCCCCGTGGTCCACAGACCCTCGGCAAGAGCTCCCAGGCACTTGTTGGACATTTAGAGTGCAACTTCTGGTTTTCAGCTTTTGCACAAGTGAAGGATTGTGGACCTAACCAAAACTTAAGAATTTCAGGAAGTTTCAGTTTTAATGTGACTGTCTATCTATCTGTCTGTCTGTCTGTCTGCCTATCAATCTCTCTGCCTGGCTTTCTTCCTGTATGTCTATCTGTCTATCTAGCTTTTATAGCTTTATGTATCATAAAGATATCTTTGTAACACGTGCATAAAGAAAGATTTGGGACTTTAAACCCTAATTCTGAGTTGTGCAGCATTTGAGTAATAATAGCACTGGTAACAAGTGCTTCCCTGGTGTCACTTTTTTGCCAGCAGATGTAATTTCCTTAGTTCCCCACCTCATAATGAGGCATTGCGTTTGTAATCAGCATTTACTGCACCGACTTCTGCATGTTTAGCATTTATTTATGAACATTTTCCCCTAATACATTTCTCAACGTTTTTTGTTGGTGAAATCGGTCAAGGGGAACTGGCACAGTAAGGTGATAAATACAGAACTTCCATATGAGATATGATCAAAATAAAAAACACAACTTGGAATCAGGACCTGAATAAATTCTGTAAAGTCATAGAAAGCAGGGATAGTTTATGTTAACAGAAATTTGTCTATCTCCATGTTGCGATTGTTATGTCCATATAGGGCCAGATGTATGAAACTTTTTTGCACTCGCAAACGGTGCGAATCGCAAAAATCAGCCGTTTGTGAGTGCAAAAACGTGGACTGCGATGCATGAAAGGCATTCGCAGACCAAAAATAAGAAATTGCAAAAATTGCGATTTTTTGCGTTGCGACCTGGTTTTGCGAGTCGCATTTTGCGATTCGGTATTTCCAGTAGGAAATTGCGAGGCGTAAATTGCGAGTCGCAAAATCCAAGTCACAAATAGATGCATCAAAAAATCGCAAATTGCGATTTTTCGCAGAATGGCATTTTGCACATGCAAAATACCACTAAGTGAAACCAGGTGGTAACCAGGTGCAACCTATACAAAGAGGCCCAGAATGCCTCAGACTCTTTTCCACAATGGCTGCACTCTACTTCATGGCGAGGAGGATGAGGATCTTGGCAGGTTTGAGGAGAGGGAGGAGGAGACAGGAGTGCATTTTCAGAGTGCAAATTACACTTTTCAACCTGACAGAGGAGGAAATATATGAGAGGTAGAGGTTGAACTCAGCCATGATACTTGATCTGATAGCTGAGCTACAACCCATACTGCAGCGCAGAACACTAAGGACTCACAGCATACCCACCCAGGTATTATGCTCCCTCCACCTACTCGCCTCAGGGAGCTATTAAGTGGTCATAGCAGCAGCTGGAGGGGTCTCACAGAGTACCCTCTCTAGATTTTTCAATGCATTTATCAACGCCATGCTGAGAAAACTACAGCAGTACATCAGATTCCCCCACACCCCACAGGATATACAGCAGACAAATATTGATTTTTACCCGATAGCACAGTTCCCCCATGTCCTAGGTGCCATAGATGGGACACATGTTGCAATCTGTCCACCATCAGCCACAAAGTATGTGTACCGCAACCGAAAATACCAACATTCAATTAATATACAGGTAATTTGCAATGCTTCCTACATCATAACTGATCTTGTGGCCAGGTACCCAGGGAGCACACATGATTTGTACATCTTTCGCCATAGCGGCATTCACACAATACTGCTAGCTGGGGAGTTTGGAGAAGGATATCTACTAGGTATTGTCCCTCTATACAATGGCGCATTGATGGTGTGCTGATGTCAGATGGCTCAGTTACTCATCATATCCTCTGTCCCTTCCAGGAGACAGTGCCCACGCAGTGCGCACCTACATGATGACGCCCTACCTCAATCCTGCAACACCTGCTGAACCGAGATACAATGCAGCACACAGGGCGACCCGCAACGTGGTGGAGCGCACCTTTGGACTGCTGAAGAGTCGCTTCCGGTGCCTCCACAAAAGTGGAGGGGCACTACAGTACAGCCCAGAGACCATATGTAGAATAGTGGCTACTTGTGCAATCTTGCACAATATAGCTACCACCAGGGGCATACCTGTAGAAATATGTGAATCTGATGAGGATGATGATCCCATACCAACCCTACAGCCAGCAGACATGACCAGTGCGGCAGAGGGAAGGCAAAGGCGTGCTGACATCACAAACAACCATTTCAGATGTAAGTATGAATAACACAAATGCACTGACAACTGTACCTGTAGTGAATTAAATTTATTACCTTAATGTCAGGTAATGTTCGTTCAACGAATAGCAAAAGAAATTAGGTAAAAGACTAGAGACAATAGAAGTTCAGAGTAATGCACTATTACTTCATAGTGAACACATTACCCCACTGGCCGCTACAGTTATTTTTTGTGGCCACGCACACCACTCGGGTGTCCAGTTACCTCACTGGCACCTCGATTGTCCGCCTCAGTGGCAGTGCTTTGCCTGGCACTGCGCCATCTGGTGTCCATTGCGGGTACAGCTAGACTGCTGAGTCTGGAAGTGTCCTCTGTGTCCCCCAGTGCAAGCTCACTAGGTGTGGCTGACCTCTGTCCCATGATGTTATCGATCACATTAGTGATTTGTACCAGTCCGTTAGCCACATCCTTGCTGCTGTGTGCTGCCTCCACCTGTGCAGCCACTGCACGACGTGCAATCAGTGAGGTTGCAGTAGCCACCCTGTTGACAGAGCGACAGAAGCCCCGAACATGTTCATGAATCTGCGCTCCTGTCTGCGGTGGCTCAGCCTCTCATGGCGCAGCTCCTGGCATAGTTCACGCACAGCACTAGTGAGCTCTCTTGTGTCCTGTGATGCCTGCACCTGTCCCTCATGCAGCAGTTCTATATTAGCATTCAGGCACTCAAGCTGGCAATGCAGGCCCCCCATGTTGGTGTTATGTTGCTGCATATTTTTTTGTAAACCAAGGATCCTTTTGCTTTGTAGGCACTGCTGCTGCAACATAGCAGCTTCCAGCCCACCGAAGAAGGAGGGACCCTCACCTGCCTCATTCTGCTGTGCACCGGCATTTGTCGCCATCCTGCGGGGTGCTGTGGCCTGCTGACAACTGGCCTCCTGCATTTGGGTGCGCCTGCCAGTTGGGAATGGTGTAATTGGCCCTTCCTTCTGCTCATCTGAGTCTTGATTGAGCTCTGGCAGTGGCAGTGCCCTGGGCCTGGGTCGGACTGACGCAATGGTGAGAGACCCACTTGTGTTAGAATCAGAGGCTGGATGGGTGTCAGTCTCGCCTACGCTGGCTGATTCTGTGGCTGCTGGGCCTGGCCCACCTGCAACGACAATATGCAGCATGTCAGTTATGTTTGTTGCAAGTAAGGGCACACAATGGTAATAAAGGTACAGGTACTTCTCTTCACTGTGTTGTGGGTGTTGTGTTCCTCTGGGTGTTGCTCTACTTAATTACATTGTACGTGCTACTTTCAGATCTGGGTTGTGGACTGCCACTCCCATAATGCATTGTTGTGCTGCTTCTAAGATGTGGAATGGACTACTTCTCACAATGTTTTACATTACTTGCTAATTCATAAGGGGCTTTTGTGCATACACATATGGGGTTACAATTCAATATTGCACTTACCTTGGCTGGTACTTGGTGTGCCGGAGGTGTCTATCTCTGTGACCCCAGTCACAGCTTCAGGGAGGAGTGTCAACTCCACTAGGTCCTCTAATGGGGTGGATGGTGCCTCTGTGGGTGGACTGCCTCCTGTGCCCCTGGCCTCCAGCAGTCTTCTTGCCACCCTCTCCTTCGCACGGGACCGCAGGTCATACCACCTCTTCTTAATCTCGTCGACCGAGAGCTGTGCCACTCCAATTGCGCAGATTTTGGATTGAACATCTGCCCAGAGTCTCCTTTTCTCACTCTCCTGCACCTGGAGTGAGCTTTTACCAAAAAGGCGATCATGGCTCCTGACCACCTCCTCTGTCAGCACCTCAAGCTCTTGCTCGCTGAATTTGAGCTTCCTCTTTCTCTCTCCCTTCTCCTTTTCTTGGGCTGAGGTGTCCATCCTTGCTCAGGTGTGCTGCCTCCTTCAGAGTGTTGCTCAGTGTGGCTGGGCTGCTCTCTCTGGATGCTGGTTTGGGTGTGGCACCTGAAACTGCCTGGGATGACTCACTTCCTGCTTGTGATGTCATCAGGTTCCTCCAGGTGTGCTTTCTCGAAATTTCTCGCAATTTGCGATTTTCAATTACCGAATCGCAATTTTGCGAAAATGCAAATTGCGATTTGGTAAACGGGCCTCGCAAATGACAAATAGCGATTTTTAAGAAATCGCTAATTCCGATTCACAATTATGTTACATGGCCTATTGCGACTCGGAAATAGCGATTTCTTAAAAATCGCTATTTGCGATTCGCAAGGCCATTTCTTCATACATATGGCCCATAGTGCTGTATTGGTCAAGTAAATTGTACTGTATTTTGAACTGTATTTCTCTTAATTCTCTTTACCAGGTGCTGAAGCTCGCAGCTCTGTGAGAGTGTTATGGATTGAGCATGTTTGTCATGCAGCCTACAAGTGTTGTGTATGATGATCAGAGTTGTGTTTTTGCCATGTTGCTGAGGTTTTACATGAATTTAAAGTGAAAAGGAATGATGGGTGCTCTTGACTGATTCTAATAAATGTATGGATAAATAGAAGTTTGTTAGTGCATTGCATATGTATGGATAAATAGATGTCTGTGAGTGCATTGTGGCCTATGTTTGGAATGTATTAGTATGAGATGAAGGGTTCTATCCTTCAAAGGTGCAAAGACAGTGATTTAAGCAGTTAAAGCGCTCTGAAGTTTAACCAATTACCCCCCACCCCAAAGCAGCATCTGTGGAAGGAAAATGTCAGATACACTTCACAGTTCACCCAAACCAATTGCACTGAAGAAGAATGGATGGCTGTGGAGGTCTGGGCAATTAATTAAAATCATTGACAGAACCTCACAGCAGTATGTAATGTTTTTGTTCAAGATTCTATTTAAATTGTGCCTTATGTTAGTATGGATATAAGGCACTAAGAAAAAGAAAAAAAAACTTATGATATTTAGATTCTACTGTTATAGACATTTATTTTACTTTTAATTGGAATGTAAAATCTTTCTTCAATTGCTTGTGATGTAAAAAAAACCTTGGGCCTAACAAGCATTAGGAAAGTGCTACAGGATGGGCAATAGAGCTGTCTTGCTGAATTACATTTTAAAGGAAAGATACTTATCTACCCTTTTTGGAAGTTAATCTGTGATGAGGTACCACTGCAGTGTATTGGTCAATGGGGAAAGATATGCTAATGTAGCTTTTCATTCCCCTTTATGTGTCCCAAGTCTTTGACACCTTGCAAGTGGCTTGAAGAGCAAGAGAGACTGCATGGGGCACAAGAAGACATTAAAAAACAAAGCCTTCTCTCCTTTTCAAAAACGTTTGAATGTCCTGTAACGTACATAAAGCCATCACACTCTTAAACTAAAAAAAACTAAAAGAATTCTGTGTGTCCTAAAATCAGCAGCAGCCCGGGATACAGCACCCGACTGGGGGCCAGGGGGTGGGTGAATGGCTGAATCCATTTTAGCCCCATGGGCATTGGGTGACTCTCCCTGGGTATAAAAGCCCCGGATGCCATACGATGCACCAGTTCAACAATGGTAAGGCCTTTTATTCTTGAAAGCTGAATATTGATGGCATTTTCAAGTGTTAGAACTTGCAGATTGAAACTTTGTCTACTTCCATTGCTTAATTTGTGAAAAAAAGTGCCCGGCCCTCATCAGGGGGCCACTGCAGTTTGCACCATCCATTGCCCCTGCCAGCACTGCCAATGCCAGTACCACCACAACAATTAACCATCACACTCCTACATGTGTGACAATTAAGACTCTTCTAGCCCGAAAGTCATAAGGCCATAGGAAAGGCAATGAGCAGCAGGTATTAACGTTTTTAATGTATAATGAATTAATAAGCAACTGTTTTTGTGCTCATCTCTAAATTTGACAAAAATCGCCAAAGTGTTTCAGACTGTCATAAGTGCTGGCATTGACAACTAAGTGCTTGTACCAGCACCAGAAACAAGGGTAAACATTAAGCTCTGTCCAGTTGTGTTTGCCTAGCCTTCTGCTTCACCTGGGAACTGCTATCAGTAGGGATCGTCCTGATCCGTGGAACATTGCACTTCACCATGCTAAAGATGTACAGTTGATAGTAGCAGTGGCATATCTAGGTTGCCCTGGACCCTAGTGCAAGCGAAGTAATTGAGCCCCCTGTCTAGGGTGACATCTCAGTCTTTCATTGGTGCTGTCACTACTCATCCTCTTTCATCATAGTCTGCATCTTTCATATAAAAACTCACCAGCATTTTCATACACACACTTTTGTATTTCTAATCCTTGTATTGCATTTCTGCACGTCAAAGCTGTAACCCTAAAACGCAGTACCAAAGCAAATATGTTTGGCCCTTTTAAAGCTCATGCACACAAAGACATAAGATGTGTGGACCCCAAGCCCACATTTCTGCCCACACATAGACAACCCCGTCATGCTGCACTCATACATGCATATGCCTCAATCTGCGCACACACTGGCACAACTTTCAACTTGAAGACCGCTTACACTACACTACAAAAAAGCCATGTTAATTCTACATTCATACAAGCACACACCTTACTCTACACTCACAAAACAAGGTGGTTTATGTGCATTCACACCAGCACACTGTTCACACATGGATACACCACTCACTATGTAGGAGCTGAATTCAGGCAGATAGTGGCATAGGAGGCACAATTTGCGTATCTGATGCATCGTTCCACCAGTGCAATTCAAATTTGTTGTAATAAACTACATTGAAGCCTGAATGTCAACTGAGGTTATCTAATCTCCCATCAGGCACACTTGGACCAGTACTGCAGACTATGTGAATTTGATTTTTGTGGACTTTTAAAGGGAATTACTATGGCATACTAAAGTCTCATTTACATGCTAAAAACAAAGTAGTAGTTGTCTGTGCAGCGCAAGCAGATGCTAAAAATAAATAAATAAAAACAAAAAACAACATATGCTCGCTACATATGGAGGGCATTCGCTTCAATAAAAATATTAAAAAGTAAAGCTTTGTACTGATCTGCCATCTTGTTAGACTAAAAAATGATCAAGTATGCGGAATACCATTTTAAGATGGTGACAAGATTTTGAAACTTGCAACAGTGATGCCTGGTGCTCTGCATAGGAAAGTTGCAATGGCAGAGGAGCTGCTGATATTGTCATTATGCAATTAGGAATTGTCTGCGGTTACAGGTGAACTGCTGGGGGATGAACTAATGGAAATATCTCATGAGGTCAGACTCCTCTGGATGCAGAGCAACAAAGAGTAAGTAGGCAACATACTGTCACTTCGACTACCTTACATTATAAGGACCAGCAGCTGTCTACTAGGCTGAGCCAAACATTAGCAACAATGCCAATAACCAAAGAGGGCCAATCCACTGCCCAATTGTATGTATCCTATTCCGAAGGGCTGAACCAATATATGAACGAAACCTGGTCCATTGAACAAAGTGGACTCACCCAAAGCCCGTTTTCTTTAAGCAAGTTTAAGTATTATTATTGAGAAAACATGAGGCTGGTGAGACAGCTTAAACTGTGCTTTGGTCAGACCTAAGACACACAGAAATGTTAGGAGCACAGGGAATAGGAGTGCATCAGGTCCTTGGCTCACTCATACAACATACAGCACTGGTCAACACCATCACAATCTTCCATCAAAGACATGGACCAGTGCAAGATACCTTCAAAGACACAGAACAAGTGTGGACCTGCAGGGTCCCCCAATACAGGCTTCTTTCAAAGACAAGAAACATGTGTGCTAATGCATCGCCAGTCTGTGCAAACTTTCTTTAAGGGCATGGAACAAATGTGATTCTGCAGGGCCAAGCAAAGCTCAATCAAAGACATAATAAAAAGTGTTGTATGGCAGGGCTAATGTGAGCTTTCTTCAAACACATGGAACAAGTGTGGTACAGCAGGGCCAGCCAGTGCAGGCTTCCTTCAAATAAATGACACAAGTGTGGTACTGCAGGATCATTGCAAGCTTTCTTTACGGACATGGAACAAGTATGTCATTGAGCAACACTATTAAACGCCTACCTTAGATGCAAAGAAGAAGCAGAATTGCAGATCCGTACAGGTGTAAGCAACAGTGCAAGCTTCACTCACACACATAGAAAGATCTACAAACGCAAAATAGATACAGCACAAGGCCGGAGTACATGTTTCCCTCACACCCACAAAACACATGCCAATCTGGCAAAAAAACAATTCAAGCTTCTCTCACATGCACAGAACATGGACAGCAATTGTAGCACAGTCCGAGGGACTATGTAAACACCCACACCCACCCACACAAACTATTTGTAGCTTTTGATAGCAATGTAAGTTTCCCTCCCCCACAGCACAGGTAGAAGATGGTCAACAGCAGTGCAATTGAAGACATCCTCACATCCAAAACGTGTATCACGCTGACAGCAGCATCTAAGCTTATTTTAGCCACAGACTACCCAGACTAAATTATGGGGGTGGTTGAGCCACTGAGGAATTGAGCTAGGTGCCAAGCTCTGATGCAACTCAAGGTCGAGGTCATCTTGAACCCGCAAAGCCAAAATTAGCTTCCATTTTATGTGGCTTCTTCCTGATACCAAAACTCTAACCTCATGCACCAAGAATGAAAGCCAAATTAATGAACATTGTGAAATGGATACTCATCTAGTGGCTGAATTACACAGTGAGAAACCAGAAAACCTGGGATCAATCCCAGCTGGGTCTTTGACCAAATTGTGTGATCATAGGAAGTATTTAATTTTATAATGCCTCCTAATGTTTTCATTATTGAATATAAGAAAACCTTGAAATAAGTGAGGAGGTGTGCAGTACACAAATCTCTATTGTGTTTTGCCTTGACTGTAATATTTCTCTGCTTAAAATATGAATATAGCCCACATATGGGATGCACATGATGACTGTCTTGCCTCCTACATTACTAATGGTATTGTCATCAGGGTGGGGGAAGAGAGTATGAATGTTTCTAGGTTCATGTTTAAAATGTATCACTTTTAATAAAATCAATGCAGTGATATACTCTGACGTACTAATGTGAAACAGGTTAAAAAATATAATATACTTTTTTGAATTATCAAGACACTTTATGATACTTTTACATAGTATTGTTTTGTACGACTAGCAATGGATATAGGAATAAGAAATGGAAACGGATTTGCGATTAAATGGACTGGGATAAATGAAACAGATGTGATTAACAAAGTTGTGACACAACACCGTCAATAAATTATCATATGTACAGAATATAATCAAAATTCACACACGATCCTAGGGTCCTTTAACCCACTTAGAATCGCCATTGCAGGAAGTTTAGTGAGAGCATCGGGGAAACAAAAGAGTGGTAAAGTGGGGTGGTTTGATCACAATTGCTCATCAGCCAGTCAGGAACTAAAACAAGCCCTGCAGGCCCGACCAAGAAACAGAGAAAAAGTAATTATTAAGCGTTCTAATTACAAACATGCATTAGAAACCAGGAAGGCACAATTGAGAGCTAGGGCATGGGCTAATCTTGAACAAGCAACGACACTAAGAGGTAGTACTTTATTTTGGAAAACAATCAACCAACCTTTTCTAAAAAATAGTGATGCACCCGAAATAACAGTACATGTTCCTTTATTGGAATGGCTTTCTCATTTTGGTTCAATTTTTAACCCAGAGAACCTGACTATTCACCCGTCAAATAACGGGATAATTGAGATCAACCCACCATTCTTGAAACCAGTTAGTCTAGAGGAAGTGAAATTTGCCATGGGAAGATGCCCGAAAGGGAAGGCGCCGGGCCCTGACGGGGTGCCAGTAGATGCTTATTTGACACACGTTGTTTTATGGTGCCCTATCCTGACCCAAGTCTTTCTGAGTGTGACAAAGGGATATATTTTAACATCTTGGAGTGAAAGTTTAATTGTCCCTATTTTTAAAATGGGGCATAGAGGCGACCCCAAATGTTATCGGCCAATTTCACTTTTGGATACCTCTGTCAAATTGCTGGGAAGAGTACTTGTAGAAAGACTAGAAACATGGGCAACAAATAATCATATACTTACAGAGGCTCAATTGGGATTTAGGCCTGGGGTTGGTACCCTGGAACAATGTATAAACCTTAATTTAATAATAAGTAAGTATACAATAGCAAAGAAGGGTCATGTATTCCTCTGTTTTGCAGATCTTAGTAGTGCCTTTGATTTGGTGAATCATGCTAAGTTGTGGAAAGTTTTAACAGATATGGGTGTGCCCTCGGATATAATAAGCTTCTTGGCACAACTATACAATAATCTAACAGCACGGGTGAGATATGGGAGAAATGGAGAATGTACGCCAGGTTTTAGGATAGGGAGAGGAATACGCCAAGATTGTGTCTTAGCGCCGCTCCTATTTTCTCTTTATATAAATGGTGTAGATGCCCACTTAAAAAAATTAAAAATTGATTGCCCTAAAATAGGAGAATGCTCTATCCCAATCCTTTTATACGCGGATGATGCAGTTTTGTTGTCACGAACTCCAAATGGGTTGCAGCAACTAATGGAGGGCTTCATGGAATTTATGGAGGAAAGAGATATGATGTTGAATATGAGTAAAACAGTGGTAATGACTTGCGGACAGGGAAAGGCCAGGAAGAAAACGTATTTTATTAAGGGCCACAAATGTGAAGAAGTGAATGGATTTACATACCTGGGTATACAATTTTCTAATATGGGACATTGGAAACAACACCTAGAAATTACCAAAATGAAGTATATTAGGACAACTGAGGCAGTCTTTAGATTCTCCAAAACAATTGGTAATAAACCCCTAAGGGAAATGCTGCAAATTTACAAAAGTAAATCAATCAGCAGCATCACATATGGTTCTGCCCTTTGGGGTTCGATGCCCGAGATCCATTTATTACAAGTGTTAGAGAATAAATTTTTTAACAGACTACTTGCAGTCCCAAATACCACTTCCACATGCATGGTACACAAGGAATTGGGCAGTCCCTACGTGGTGGATTTAATATATATAAATGAGCTGTCGGCTTGGCATGGTATTTGGGCAAAAGAAGGGACGCATCTTACCCAAAAGATTATTAAAGATTGCCTTACATTAGAACATCGGGATAGAATCCCATGGTTCATGCACTTAAAAGATCTGTTGAGAGGTATAAATCTAACACCAAACTTAGAGAACATGGGCATAGTTCTCCAATTTAGCAAGAAAGAACTGAAAAATCATTTAATGGCTTGGAGGGCTAGTGAAAGAGAAAATAGAGAATGCATGAAATCAACGGTAGCTCTTTACATGATCGAAAACAATGAGATAATACCAAACTATTTACTGACAGTTAGGAATATTCAGCATAGATTTTATTTGACCCGATTACGTTTTAGAATGTTGCATTTTCTGGTAGCTTTCCCAAAGATGAGAATTTGGAGTAAAAACCTACCGAAGTGCCCATGCGTGGGACGATTTGCACAATCTACAATGCACTTTATTATATCTTGTAAATTTTATCATGACATTAGGAAACAATTCTTAAAACCACTATTTATTATTAATAAGTTATTGTATTGCAGAGAAGCTTTTAAATATTTATTTAAATTGTATATGAATGAGAAATGTGAAGCAGTGATAAAAGTTATCCTACATGCAATTGAACAGAGGAAAAAGCTGTCCTATTTAGAAAAACTCAGATATGAGAATGAATAACCGCATAATTTGTCGCAACAAAGGCTTTTTATCCTTTTATTAGTAATGTATTTGGGAAAATTTTTATTGTATAACTTTTTTTTATCTTAAAGAGACTGTTTTTTCTTTTATGGAGTAAAATCCGAATAAAGATTGTTTTGAATTGAATTGAATTGTATAATTTCCATGCCAAACGTTCCAAAGGCTCAACTCGTGCATGGGCTCTCAGAGTCAAGACGGGCTCTTAGGCCAAAACAGACCCCTAGCTCGACCTTCACTGTTAATGTTTTGGCACTCTGACCTCTACTACAATACTGTTTGTAACAGTGCTTGAGTTTCCACTCTCTCACCATCTTGCTCTGGAGAGCAACATTTTACTTTCCAAGATTCTGGCCAATTTCTCACAAGGGTAACTATACATATTTCTAGTTTTAGTAAGAAAGAAGTTTATATTAGAGACTTAGTGCTTTTTGTTAGCATACAATGAAACAAATGGCACTCAAATAATTAATTTTCCCAGTTCCAGCCCACTGTCCTCAGAACATCTATCTTCTTTTACTAAATGTCATTGTGTGCCCTCCCCCCGACTGGATGAATGCAGTGATAACTGTGAGTATCTTGTCTAAAAAGCCACTCAACAGCATATGCATAACTTCTTCTTTGATCACGGCTGGTGGCAGGCAGTCAGAGCCAAGTGATGCACTCTGTATTTACAAAAGTGAGCATGCACGCTACTCAGCGATTTAGTGCACGTGCAGTGAGGTCTTTCCATTGCTCCAGGCATGTGTTTTAGGGGGTTCTGCTGCTTGGAGTCTGACTCCTGTAGCTGAGGGAATCAGACAGAACTAAAAGAAAGCTCACTGTACTGTAAGAGCTCATGTGGCTCTAATAGTAATTGGCTCTGGAACAATTTTCAGACTGAGGTTGTGCCATCAATGTTACACCACTGAACTCATAGGAATTCTCGAAAATTGAGCATCATATGAAGAATAAGTGTCGCAAAAGCGGCACACTAATTCAGCAGGAGAGTGGTAAGGGTGTAGCATGTAGCAGGTGTTTCATTTAGGGGCACACTGATATATTACTAAAGCATGGTGTGGTACCAATCCGTCATATACAGGCAGCACATTTTCCATTGAAATGAGTATTAAATTCCACAGACATACAGTTTTGCTATGTGGTGCAAAACAATAATGTGTGAAAATTGAGTTTCACTGGATGTTTGTCATTTGTGCATCACCAAATAAAGTGCCTTGGTTTGTTTGATTCCATTAAAGTCTTTGTTTACATCATTTTCAGAAAACATTCATCTTTGCTTTCCTGTTTATTTCGAAATATTTGTACGTTCATTTATAGGTATTTACATTTTGTTCTGTGCAGAAGAAAACAACATCCAACAGCATTTCCTTTCACACCAGTGAATTTGTCACATGGTTCACTTTACAGAATCCTTACACTTTGCATTAAGAAAAAGAAAAGAAAATACCACTTTTCATTTTAAAAGAATAAGCAGTATTTTTTCAGAAGACTAGATTGATCTTTGACCTCTTTCTTGGATGACACAGTAACTGTACCATGATAAAAACAAAATGGAAAGTCTTCTTTAGTGCTCATTCACATTCAAAACTCCAAAGTGGTTGTTTTGAGAGTGCTTCATCATCCTCTCATCTCTACTGCCAGCACCTATGCTAGATGGTGCCCTCTAAGCGCTCAGGGGGCTATTGGAGTTGGCCCCCTCCCACCTCTGGGCCTTGAAGCACTGCATCAGCTACATCACTGGTAGTTAAGCCCCTGGATGGTACAAAGACCATAATAGCCTCATATTCCATCCTTCACAATGCATGCACAGAGGTGACAGCCTCTAGTTCTTTCAACTACCACTTCTCATCAGGAGGAATCACTGTTATTCTCTTCATGAATTAAAAATCTTTTGAGTTTGTTCTGAACAGCTAGCTTCATCGCAGACTACTTATCAACAACACAGTCACTGACAACCACATAGGATTACCACAGAATCAACAGATCCCACTGAAAGCAGTGGAGGAATCAGCAATCTGGCTAATTAACATCATAAGATGTTTCCACCATTTACTCCGAGTCAGCTCACTCTGCACAGTCCCCTAAACGAAGACTTGTATTTTATTAAAAGCTTTCCTGGATGATAAAACAGATCAACTGCCAGTGTACAAATTAGACAAATCTCGCAACCAGAAGATTTGTGTGGCTTACCCTGAAAGGAGGAAAGTCGCTTGAAAGTTGTCCACCATATATTGGTAAAACTATCCCGAGTCCCTAAGGCACAACAGTTGTTTCTCAGAGTAGTTCAAATTAGGGAGAAGTGCTAAATAGAATTGCCCCTGTAAAATGACAGGAACGCTAACTAGTCTCAGCAAATCAGAATTACTCCATGTATTGCTGGGGCCCATGCATTTTCTGTGTTGAAGAGGTCTACCCCCTTCAGTGTATGCACTAATGCTATTAAGCACCTGGGGATTACATTAAACCCACACTGAACGGTACCTGAGCAGCCAATGCTAATATGTTATAAAAGGACATCAAGATAGACCCATTGGAGTGAAGACAACCGGCAATGTCATGAGTGGGTAGGGCAGTGGCACTAAAGATGTCCATTCACCTGAGGGTCTTTTATGTTCTCCAAACGATACAACTTGGCTTCGGAGACAATACCTGGGGCACTGCAAGCAATATGCTCAGACTTCATATTCAAGGGAATTCATTCGGAAGAGGGAGCAAATAGGACACTTTGACCAAAGTAGGGAAGGTGAGGTGGGTCCCTGACATAGAAAAAAACACAAATCAGTGCTTTTACACTTCTTATATACTGGACCATGCTGGAGACTGCCAAAGATGGTGCATGATAGACCACACATTAAGCAGGAGGCCACAAGGGGGAATGATGTGGCTCCTCAAGATTCAGCTGGATCTGAAGATTTATGTTTCCTGAGTGTCGAGAGAAACACTAAGGGAAGGGAATTCTAAGTGAAGGTAATAGTTTGAGCACATACTGAGATCTAATTACATTCCCGTCAATGTTTATTACACTCTGGGTTATAACTGACTTCATGTTGGGCATATAAAGGAGGGAGCTGTTCGCTTGGTAAGGGGAGTACCACAAAAGACATGTAAAGACCTTTAATATATTAAAGGAAGACTTTCGGCAGGTGGTGCGGAGTGAACAATTCGGGAATAAACCCCTAAGGCGATAGGCTCAGAATCCAGCAGCTAAAAAGTAGCAACAAGATAGCTAGTAGAATTTAAGAGATTAATGACAAGTCCAGCCAGGGGAAAGCATACTGCTTCACTTTCCTTTAGACCCATCAACAAATGCAAAAAGGAGTGAATGCTCCCGTTCAAGAAGACTTGGGAAAAATATGTATGAATACTGTCAGGACTCCTTTCAGAGGGCCATAGGGTAGGCAAGTGCTACTGGGCCCAGCTGTGGTGGTTGAGCCTGATGTCTCCAGGCCCGGCCTACTATGAATTGTGAGCAACTGTGCCAAGTACCCCTCTGCACTTGATTCTCAGGTAAAAGTAAGTGTGGTCAGGTAGTCCAAGGCTTTCTTGGGGAAACATGTTGATACAGATGAGAAAACATGGGCTCACAACTTAAAATGTGCACAGGCAGCATCAATAAATTATTGTCCACCCAAATACTCACTTTTGTGAAAAAAAGAAGTATGTTACTTGTAACGTTAACAACACAAAGGAAGAATACAAAATTCACAAACAACTGCACAGTCCTCCAACTGACGTCAGGGCTCAAGTGTCTTTCTGGCGCTTCCCTGTCCCACTCACTCCTCATGTTAGTGATCATGGCTATTTCCCATTGTCTATTTTTAACATCCAGGGTATGCCCCTCTAGTATTCAGATCCTCAAGATCCCACTATGAACCTGATTTTAAGTCAACAGTATTCCCGCACACATGCACTCAATTTAGAAGCAAGTTCCACTGGGGCTGTCAGGCCCAAACAAGTTTACCAGCACCGGCTAAAGAGAAGCGCTCGTAGTTCAGGAGAACACTCCGCTGGTGGTGCTTGCTGCTGCTCCAGCCTAAATCATGGTAGTTGGAGCACTCAGACTCAGTGGCCGCATTCGCCGGACACAGGCTTTCTCCTTTGAAGTTGTAGTCCTGCAGCGATTGGCGGTTTCATGCGGCTTCTCTTGCGGGAATGGCTACAACAATCCTGTTCTTGGTCCTACGCTTGGGTAATGATGCTCTCACTGCATCCTCACTTATCCAATGGAGTAGAACAAGTCGCAGTTCTTGATGCTCCTGTGGACCTCTTCTGATACATGCATCACCACTGCTCTCTGTCCATGTTCTCTGGATCGGTCAACAGGGCAAAGATTTCCACTACGGCCCCTCCTGGCATATGGGGATTCCACACCTCTACCAGACAAGGTTTTGGCCCTTAACACACAGCAGTCCTTCATCAGGTTAGCCCATTCTGGCATACAGGTTCATCAGACCACTATAAACGCAATGCTTTGGCCCTTTTACACAGCACTCTTTACCAGCACAGCCCCTCTTAGCATACAGTGTTGGTGCACAGCTACCACATAAGGCTTGAGCCCTTTCTCCATGGCAGTCCTTGCAGGGCTATCTTCACATTGGCCCTCTCCTTGCACACAGTGGTCATTGAATCAGCCCTGCACGTGGGCAATGACATGATTGGTGCATCAGCCATTTCCTCACACCTCACAAAGGGAGTCCACAGGGTTCCCAAAGGACCTTGCTCCCTCCAATGCACTCCTCTTCCTCACAGGACAAACTTGTGATGGCAAGCAGGCAAGAGCTGGTGCTCCAGCTCATGTGGTCTTGGATTCCCTGGGTGGTTTCCTCTCACCCAGCAGGAAGACTAGCAGGTCTAGACCCTACTGTCCTGGTCACAGGCAGAAGTCTTGCAGAGTTTCCCCTCCACACATAGCCCATCTGGCTGCTCAGCAGATGACAACTTTTGGGGTCTCAACATCTCCTTCTTATAGTTCATTTCTAGACACAAAATATGATTTAGGGTCTAAGAGGCTTGAATTAGATATTGGTGGATGGGTTACTTGTAACCCAACATCCCTTAATGGAACATTTTTATAATACTCATCCTCACAACAAAACATTTTCATTTGCAGGACTGGGGATTATTATGAAAGCATCCAGATGAGGAAACCTGGAAGGGGGGCTATGCAAAAAAGAAAATTAACTTATCCTCAGATATCAAACTGTCAAGGGAGGATTAAATAAAGATGCAGAATGCTCTATTGCCTCTTTGATGATTAAACGAAGTACCTTGGATTCTAATATTGCAGTTATCTCAAATATTATGAATGAGTAAATCTGTTTAGTTAGCTTGGATTCAAGGTTACAAACTTGTATGTGCCTGTCTTGTGTAAGAACCTAGGCATCCATCAAATATACGTGCCTCTTATATGAACATGCTTGGTATTATATATCAATTTGGATATTTATTTTCTGCCAGGACTGACATACATGCTTTTCATTGAAAGGACTGCATGTGCGTATTGTGAGTTAGATATACTACAGATGTAGTTGAACAGTATTCTCTCCCGTCTTTCTTTCCCTTCTCTTACCCTTATTCTCACTCTTTTCTTTGTTTCTTCTTTGTTTTATAAATTAACATTAGTGTATTTGTTAACAATTAAACATAATATAGATGTCACCCAATTTTACGATGGTCTGTATCCTAACGTATACCTTCATGACTGCTTTTGGAACAACTGACTGACAACTAACTATGTCTTGTTTTGGGCTGACACTTCTGGGTACTCACAAACCAGTAATTTACCTTGCTAGTTAAATTCTACCATTCCGATATGGTGCCCATTCTCATCGCGTAACATGACCCCTAGCATTCCACTACTTCTGAGTTAAATGTTGCACTTTTTACGCTCATAAGAACATGTAGGATGCCCAGACTTCAGAACGAAGAAGAATCCTTAGACTACAGAGACACTGGGGGCCAGATATAGAGAAAAGTGGCGCCAAAATTGGCATTACCACACTGCATCACTTTCGAAAAGCAGGAATGCGCCGTTTAAGGGAATACAGCTCACCCCTTCATTTCACCCTGTGCTGGTGCTAAAGTTAGCTGCCAGTGACAACACAGGCATCCTTGCACCATCATGCAAGGATGTCTGTGTTGAGGGGTGTGATGTTTATGTGCGGGAAGGGGTTCATTCCTGCACATAAACAATCACTAATGGCGCTTTGGCACTTCTGTGTGTGCTGCACAATGCAGCACACACAGAAGTGCCAAAGCATCATTTTCAAATGATTATTTATGTGCAGGAAAGGACACCTTCCCGCACATAAACAATCATTTCTGCCATTTTGTGTTTTCTATGCATGCGGCAGAATGCAGAATGCAGCATGCATAGAAAAAAGCAAAAAACGAGGAGGAATAAAAGTATTCCTCCTCGTTGCGACCTGCTAACGCCACAGTGCTGTGTGGGAAGGGGCCGTATTTACAAGGTGGCGTTAAGCCACAAAAAGTGGCTTAACGTCACCTTGTAAATATGGTGCTTGTCACCTTTATCACCTATATTGATGAAAGACATGTTTTACCTCTTTCTCTTTTTCCAATATTATTTGCATTGCTGACAATTGTTTTAAGACTACTTTGTATAATAAACTTTGACTTAATTTATTTATTATTTTCCCAAAAGTGTTAAATGCTGGAAGCACCCTTCTAGAAGTACACAATGTAAAAGTACAAACTAGCGAAATTAGTAATGAATGTATATGATTTATTCATATAAGACAATGGAATTGACTATTCCGTTTTTACAGTTTTTCTGAATCTTAACAGAGGAGGTAAACATATTGTTTATTTGTTGCATTCAATACACGGGCTTTAATTATGAACACAGATTTTTAGAATTCCCAAGTGTCCATTTGGACAAGGAATATTCAGATGTGAAAGCGAGGGTGGTTTGACTGTATCCTAATAAAAATACAAAAGACTACAAAAATTGAAACTTTACTGCTGATGGAAGGTATTGAATAACATTATAAACAATTTTATGCATCTTAAAGTATGACAAGGTACCAAGATGTGCTTGAATTTAAAACCAGAACAAAAACATTAGAAACCAACGTAGCCATTCAAGTGCCTGGATACCCTCATGGGTGATTACAGCACTATATTAATGGACATAAAATAACATGATATAACATGCCATACAGGGGTGGGATATATTTAGAAAAGAATAAAGAAATAAACAGCATGTTTACTATACCTTATGAGGCCCACCAAGTCCAAACACATTACAAAATAGTACTTAATCATCACCTAGGTTTTGTACTTCAAATTCGAAATTTTGATTTAATTTGCAGTGTGCCTAAAGAATAAATCCCCTGCTAAAATATGCTAGGAATCATTGAGAGACCACACAAGAAACTTATCTAATGGAAGAGTGACTTAAGCCCCCATTGCAAGTTGGCATTCCGAGGATGGCCAAACCTGTGGTGGCGGTTGGACCTCTTCGCTCCTGGCAGTCTGACCTCCAAATTACAACCCTGGCAGTCAGACTGCCAGGTGACCTCTGCCACCGCCAGGATCATGGATCCTGGCTGGGTGGTGGCAGTCGGATTCATGGTCAGCCACAGGGGCTCAGAGCCCAGGGCTGCCGGGCTGATCACAAGTACTCTTTCCGCCAGCCTTTTAATGGTGGGGTCCCTGCCATGAAAAGGCTGGCAGAAAGCCAGTGCTGAGGGCCACATGGGGTCACCTACACTGCTTATGGTCATGGCATGGGCAGTGCAAGGCCCTCCTGCCAGCAACCTCAGAATGCCCACTGTCTGCTGTGCAGATAGTGGGCATTCTGTGGGTGCTGTTGTGCTACGGCATTGGCCTCGGCTTCCTTAAGGACGCCGAGGCCAATGCCCTGGCACTGTTTCCGCCGGTCTGGCCAGCAGAAATGTCATAATACGATGTTTCGCCAGTCAGCCCGGTGGAAACATCATAATACGACTGGGGGGGAGGGAGACTGCCAGTATAGCGACAGCCTCTTTTCTGCGGCTTTGGTGGTCAGATCATTCCGACTGCAAAAAAACAAAATGAGGCCCTTAAATTCTACTACTAGAAAACTGTTTTGCAGAACTTATTGAAAGGGTAGCCAAACTGAGTAAAGCATATGAAGAATATCTAGTGCAAAAAACATGCAGCATCAGCTAAAAAAAAAGCTATGAGCAGGTCAGCTCAAGCAACAACAGTTACCCATACCAGGTGAAGAATTATGGAAAGCACTCCCACATGCAACAAAGTACAACTACCTTTCATTTTGAATAATGAAATTGAAATCATAAAATGTACCATTCAGTACAAGCCAACCACAACCCTGGGTGTTTGCTACCTTACAACTGAAAAAATATCCTTTATAACATTCATTCACAGAAGGAAGAATTCTAGATCAACAGCATGTCCATGTCCCTGACCAGCGTGATACATCAAAGACTGAAATGAAATATCATGTAATGCTAACCAGAACCAGAAGTGTGTCTCTACATTCAGGCCTGGGTCCAAGGACTGGTAATGGGGGAACTGACGGACAGAGTGAATGGGAGCAGGGAGAGGCAGGGAGTCTCCTCCTAATGGGTACGACATGCCAGGTCTCTCTGCAGCAGTCCTGGGAGTGGTGGACAACCCGAAGGCCTGTTTCTCCGCCTTACATAAATTTACTTGGTAACTGTGACTGCGCCTTGCCACAGGGGACTCTCAGAGAAGGATTTGGAGCAGGTGGAATGGCTGATTGCCTCAGTAGGAGGAGCAGGGCTTGGGGCCATCTGAGAGCTTCTCCCATCCCCCAAGCAGAAAGAATGCCCCTGTAGCAACGAGTGCCCCTGCAGGTTCAGAGACACCCCCATGCCACAGGGGTCAAAATCAAAATATGTCAGGCAACTCACTTCCTGAATGAGTGGAAGTGGGGGCAGCCTTCTCTGATTCCAGCCTTGCCACGTTGCTGAAGGAGCTGGCAGATAAAAAAACTCTATAGGCACAGTTAATGACACATTATCCACCACCTATGTGTAAGTTCAATCCTTAAGAAGGAACATTTACAATTTCCACTCCAAGCTCTCTGACCTGGAACAGAGAGTGGTTGACTTGGAATCCTCATGGGACAACAGGCCTCATTAGAGCCAGGAGATCTGAGAGCTTCATTGGAGAACCATTGATTTGGAAGACAGGAGCCAAAGGTAAAACATGCAGATATCTGGAAACACCGAGTAAGCAGAAAAAGTTAATATGATAGACTTTCTCTGTACTCTACTTCTGACTCTCCTGAATGAGACTTTCAACCCTCCCCTGGAATTATAGCGAGCTCATTGTGTGACATCGAGCCACAAACCCTCTCCATCATGCCAGAAGCAAATTTTGTCTCTCTACTTGCAGCATCACCAAACATGCCAAAATCTGACTGCTGAGAAATTACATGGGGCTTCTATGTCCAAAAATACCCAGATACTCATCCTGCCTGACTTTTTGTTTGAAAGTAAAACCTTCCTGGTGCTTATACCCCGACTGAGGGAGAAAGGAGTAAAATATTGTCTGTTAGAACTGGTGAGAATGCTACTCACCATAGATAGCCGGACATGCGAGTTTGAAGAACCAGAAGACTTGGAAAGACTCTTAGAAGGACTGGAGGAGAAGGATGGCACCCTGATGGACATTGCTTCTCAAGAGAGTTCCATGGGTCACAACTGGGAATACCAGACAACCTTGTACCGGAATAATTCCAAAGAACGATGCTTAGTGGAGATGACAAGGAGATGGGTGAAGGACCCCAAATCAGGAAACAGGCAAGCCCAGATTAGTAAAGATAAATCACATTCTCCTCTTAAGCCAAAAAGCCGGCTATCTCCTACCTGTTGCTGTGTCCCCCTTTGTGGAATTGGGGTACTGGAATCCTCGACCACCTTCTCCTTGTATGAGGTGTTGTTCTTGGGCTTTATGGAGGCAGTGGATCCCTCATTTCAGGAGAATCATGGTGCTTTCTGTTCCTGGGCGAGAAGGTTCTGGCCGATTTTTTTCTCCTTGTGTTGGCAGCGCCCCCCTTTTATGGTCTTGTGGCGCTGGAAAGCTTTCCACAGGGCTTTTTATTGAGTGCCTGGGAGTCTTTTGGGATTCTCTCTCTCCTCAGGAGCTTCGATACTGTGACTTTCCTGGGCATGGGACTGTATAGGCCGCAATATAAATGGCTTTATGGGAGGTTATTCTCCCCTCTGAACTGATTACGGATGTGCTCAAGGGCCTGGGGTGGCATGGGAACCCTGCTGTGCTGTTATGAATTGTACCATATGTAGTTCGCTGTTAACTGTTGGACTGTCATGCAATTGAGTAGCAGGAAGCTGCATCAAGGCTGGTGCGGCTGGCACTAGTATCCCAGAGATACCGCTTTTTCAGGTTTTTTTTCTTGGGGGATTAGTGCATTTGAACCCAGACACCTGTCACTTTCTTATCAGGGTTGCAACAGTGACCATTTACAGTTTCTTCTCCTCTACCAGAGAGTATTCCCCGTGGACCCACAACAGGGCCTTGGATAATTCCCCCTTCTGTTTGCACTTTAAAGCCTTTACCCATCACACAGTGCATGGAGCCCCAACTAGAGATCAGTGATAGTTTTGGGACAGGGAGTCCCTCCAAGGGTTCTTAAACCAATTACCACCTAGATACACTGGGTAGATTTTACTGAGATCATGGAGGGGAGCACAACTGTAGCCTCTCTAACCCACCCCCCATCTCTTTAACTTCCCAATCCTCTTATTCAGTCAGCCTTTCCTGGGCGTCCAGCTTGAATGTCAGAAATGGCGAAACCAATCATGCTGTTCTCCCCAGTATTAAAGACCTGACACATTAGCTGACAAGGAAACAACTACTTTTCCTCCTAGGTCATTGGAAACCTAACATTGCACTGATCCAGTAAAACCTTTTGACAAAGGTAGAGTGTGACAAACTGCATAAAAACTAGCTTGGGGGGGCAATTCATGCGTGCCACCACAATCATTAAGCCTCAACACAGACCACACCATTTAGACAAAGGATATTAGGGGCAGTGATACTGCTCCATAAGAACCTCCTATATAGGATACATAAGATGTGGATGGATGAGGAAGGGAGAAATGTTTTCCTAAATCTGCAGGCTCAGGGCACTTACCTAGTGGTGGGATTGGTTTACACCAGTGATAGGGACAAATCTGCCTTCTCCTCTAGGCTACTGGTGTCCTTTGGTACCACTAAGTTTGCCATCTGAGGTGACTGGACGTCACTATTGACCCGATACTTGACAGGTCAGGAAGGCCAGGCATGACAGAGATCGATTTTACTTGCCGATTGACTTGTGGAGTACAATTTTACTTCATGCATCCATGGGACGGGCACTCAGATAGACTACTTCCCTACCACAGTGACCATACTGCACCATGCTGGGGAGGTTCAGATTATAATGGGAGGGTTCTTGGATCATGATATGGTGCCACTCAAACTACGCCTCAACACAGCTTTCCCTCCCTTAGGTCTGTGGCTTATGAATATAGCTAAATATACAGACCCCTCAGACAAACAATGATTGCTTTCCTAGTCCAATGTTTTTGGACGAGAATGATGGATCGTTTCAGTCCCCATCGATGCTGTCAGTGGAGGGTGGCTGGTACACAGGGTGAAATAATCTGTGACTCAGCAGTCACTAAAAAGCAGGCCAACAGTGAGAGTCATTCACTAGAAATGAAAATTGGTTGCTTCTGTATATGCATCTTCCCAGAAAAGATTAGGGAATTAAGAAAGGCCAAATACGACCTGATTGTGCTATACATCACAAAAGTGGAGAAAGTCCTATTTCTCTTAAGACAGCAACACTACAAGAGAGGGAGAAGGCTGGTCTCTTCCTGGCCTTGCAGCTGAAATGGATGGAGCTGGTTAGAACTAATCCACCAATTCGCAATGGGAAGGTGGAATTCATACAGTTATTCAAGAGTTTTGTGACTTCTACTCTCAGCTGCATCAGCCTGAATCCCCCGCTGATCCAAAGGAGGAGGACACATTTATAGACATGCTTCCTATCCCATGACTCTTGGCGGAACAGTTGGATCTGCTGGATGCAAACAGTACGGAAGGGTAGGTGCTGCAGGCAGTAGATGATCTACAGACTGGAAAGCCCTGGGAGTGGGCAGTTACCTTGTAGAATTTAAGAAACTCACTAAAGCTCTGGTTGCACCTTTATTATGCAAGGGATTCCAAGAAGCACTTGCCACAGGACTGTTGTGCCTGTACTCTGCCAAGGGAGGATTGTCTTAATCCCCAAATCAGATAGGGATCCCCTGCAGTGTGCCTATTACAGTCGGATCTCCCTGATCAATGTGGATAAAAAGATATTACAGAAACTCTCTCTGACCAGGTAGGATTTTTCCCAGGATGCACTTCTATTGATCACATTACTCTCTTACATAATTTGGCAGGTTAAAGATTACAGCAACAAGAAGGTACTCCTCTCTCTAGATGCCAAGAAGGCTTTTGACAGAGTGGATTGAAGGTACCCTCTCCATATAAGGGTACGGATGGGCTTTAGTCGCACGTTCCTGACCCTAGTGCGGGGTACATATCACGACCCAGTAGTCGTGGTTAGCTCAGAGGGTTTTACATCTCTCTATTTCCCAGCAGGGCAGGGCACCTGGCATGGATTCCACTCAAATGTGCTGCTGTTTCTCCTGGCACTTGACCTGTGGGCAATTGTAAAATCCCAGGAAAGGGGGGTCAGTGGTGTACGATCAGCAACAGGAAAAGGCTTCTTTACACCGATGATATCCTTCTAACATTGTCCCAACCCTGCCAATCACCTGAACAGTTGGTGGCCTTGTTTACCCTCCGTTCAGGGGGTCCACACAAAGTGAGAAGGGGCTTACAGGCTAAACTTATGTGGGCTCCATATGGGATAACACCATCACCCACGCAACACTATATCTGCACATAGAAAGACTTCATGGTAAAATCGCTCCTTATAGACCATTCCTTTTCCGTGAACACATTGCGTGGGTTGCAAAGATGGTGGGAAAACTTCCTCATAACCAAATTCTAAGACTCAGGGAGCTGCTCAAGGATCTCAACAGAGGTTTTAGAGGATCGAGGTTTAACTATATATTGACTTCAAGATTCTTCACCAATGGCACTGGTCCCAGTAAAACTGTAGGCAGCCAAACTGACTTCACTTTCCTTATGCTGGAGGTGTGGTAGGAAATGGGGGACATTGTGCTGCCCCTCACTCAGACCAGGACGGGAACGTATTTCATTGTGCTGTGTTTTGCCCGCTGCAATCTATTAGACCTGTAAGAGAAGGGCCATGGTCATGTTTATTGTATGTTATATTTTTATTGTTTAATGCATGTTGTATTTTTATTGTTTAATGTATGCTGCCTATGTTGGCTGTGTTGGAATACAGATTAATGGAAATCAATAAACAATTGTTAGCAAAACAAAATAAACCTCTCCATAAATTACAATGTGTTTAAAATGTCATTTAGGGTTGTGAAGCCTCCAACAACTTCAGAACTGATTGATATTAAACTCCAACTCTTTGTAAATTCTGAAAGTCCTAAGTTTCAATTGTTTTCTCTTTTAGATACCTTTTGATCCTGACAAAGAATGCACAGCCTAATATCTGGAAATTTCCCATTGAACAATGTCGTGGTTAATACAGCTCTTCAAATTAATTTGAAAAGAAGAATTAATGAATGCTTTAGTTAATCATTTTTTAATTATATTTTCCCATTTGAGTAATTTGGAAAAGGCAAGTTTGCTAAAAGTGTGCCCTCATGTTCAGAAAGAAAATTACTTTTGGTTTGGTGGTAAAATGGCTGATGGGCAGTTTTGTTCTCCACTCCATGTGCCCTGCCCGGACTCGTACACATGCTGGTATTCAAAAGAATGAAAAATTGAAAACAGGAGACTTGAACCTTCAACTGCACCTACAACTACCAGTCGCTTCTATTGGTTGTTATGGAAGTTATCTGTTCTAGCTCTATAGGCTGTTCCAAAATGGTCACTTATCACTCAATTCCCATTTTTAATAGCCTTGTAGAGTATCCTGCCTACAGGGACATTTATACATTTTTCAACAGGTCAGCTTCTACTTTGCCCTCTGCCTTAGTTAACTGTTAACACTTTGGGATCAGTCACTCTATTAGTGTTTGCAACCACCTTATCTATGCCATACCACGTCATCGGCCTAAGACAGCAAACAAAAGTTTATGGTGTAGGTGTCAAAGTCCCTTCAGGATATATTTTTTTTTTTGGAAACGCAATTTCGAAGTCCTAAACTTTCTATCATGCAACCTAGAGAAAAAATGCTTTTAGGACCCGTGGTTTCATGCATCCAGAGAGCAGGGGCAGCACACCTCGAGGATGCACTCGCAGCGAAGCTACCGGTAGTAACATCTGCCCTTCTGGTCTAACCGCCCCCCTCTCTTCTTAGATATGTTACCTCTTCAGAGCGCTGGGAAATACAAACAGAGCTATTTATTTTTATCACAAAGACGTAAGATTGTTTGTTATTTCGAGCAGCCCCAGGTTACTTGCACTGCCCCACATTCTAGGCCCATATTTCATCCTCTGCTCAAAGCCCCAGAGGAAATTTGTTTGCCGTCCTCTTTTGTTCTGATGTCTCAAATCCGGAAAGCAGCAGGCCCTCTGCACACCTGATCATGGACTCGAAACAGGGAGGACTCTCGCAGTTTTCTGTATGACAACTTTCTCCATTTATCTACCTGACAGATCTTCCTGGGCACAGATTAATCTAACTCTTCCAGCAGTTGCAGAGAGATGGCTACAAAAACACACAGACATAATTAAAAAATAAATATTTCAGCCAGTGTGCAGGGTCTTGATTTGAATTTTGTGAACTGATAGAAAATTAGCAACCTATTTGTTCCTCAAATTACATTTTACCCAAGTTTGTTTCAGTTTTAACTCCGCTTCAGAATAGAACAGAAGAAAAGTCACCGAAAGTGCTTGGTAATTGGGTCTGGAAATGATAACCTAATGTATACTGCGAAAATTACTGGAGGAAAAGAATAGAAAGCATGGGAGCATCCATACTTCGAGTTTGTCCGAAAGAGGCATATAGATACATGGTCAATGCTGTGTGTGTGTGTATATGTTGTTGCTCAACGGTGTGACATAATCCACTTTATTGCCGGGCCTCAAGGCCGCTCACCATTTTAGACTTGGCCAACCTCTCCACGGTGTCTACAGTCAGATCTTTCACAAAGGCTTTGTCTAATACATACGTTTTTACCCGTGTGCCCACATTGAAGAGGGATTGAAAGTTATACGTTCTTCATCATGGGTAGAAGAGGCAATGACACCTCTAGCCTAGTGTAATCGAAACAGCTTTCAGCCCTTAACACCTAGAGACAAGTGGTTTACTTGACTGCTCCTGTGTGAACCCTGTGCTCCCATGAGGTCCTGTGGCCCTCTATAGCACCTGTGATTTTGAGTCGCACCGGAAGCTCCCATTTCACTGCAGGGTTAATTACAGATTTTTAGAACTTAGGCTAACCATCGCTGTGCCTCGATCTTAATAGAGAGGGAGCCATGTGTTGCAATGTAGTACAGTCAAGTCGAAATACTTTATTCAGTTAATAAAAGCCGCACATTACATACAGAGAACAGACACAATAAAACTCTATCTATAAATACACATCATCATTAATTAAAATATGATAAAAAAGACAAAAAAGGCCATCACAGGCTTTCAACAGCACAGACGTTTTTTCCTGATTCTAAGAGCGTCTGACAGAAAATGGGCCACGTTAAAACAAACTACAGGGAGCTGCAACATTTGAAGGTGTCATCATCATCATAAATATTTTATTCGGTTCGCTAGAACCATAAAACGTAATGTCACAAAACTAACAGAGCGAACAAAAACTTCACTGTCTAGATCACCGAGGGCTTGATTACGACCTTGGCGGAGGGGATTACTCCATCACAAACCTGACAGATATCCCTTCCACCCTATTACAAGTTACATAGGATATAATGGAACTTGTGGGCGGCTGTGGTGGAGTAATCCCCTCCAGCGAGGTCGTAATCAGGCCCTAATCGTGAGCATTGCATACAAACTACAGAATAAAAAAAGTGTTTTGTGCTCTCAGGAGCACAACCATCACAAGGACACGGGGGAAGCGTTCAAAACCATGTACTATGAAGAGGAAATGCTACCAAAAATGTACATTCTTTACACAAAACCTAGGGCCAGATGTAGTAAGCTGTTTGCATGGTACAAACTGCGAAAATCGCAGTTTGCGCCATGCAAACAGCCTTCTGCGATGCACATTCACAATTTGCGAGTCGGTACCGACTCGCAAATTGTGAATGCGACTTGCAAATAGGGAGGGGTGTTCCCTTCCTATTTGCGACTCGCATCTCAATGCAGAATTGCTTTGTGACCGCGAATGCGGTCGCAAAGCAATTCGCAGTTACCACCAGTGTCACACTGGTGGTAACTCATTCGCAAAAGGGAAGGGGTCCCCATGGGACCCCTTCCCCTTTGTGAATGTTGCCCAAAAGGTTTTTTCAGAGCAGGCAGTGGTCCAATGGACCACTGCCTACTCTGAAAAAACGAAACCAAATGCTTTCGTTATTTTTTTTATTGTGCAACTCGTTTTCCTTTAAGGAAAACGGGTTGCAAAATAAATAAAAAACTGCTTTATTTAAAAAGCAGTCAGAGACATGGAGGTCTGCTGACTTCAGCAGGCCACCATCCCTGTGAGTGCAGGGACTCACTATGGGGTCGCAAAATGCGACCCCCCTATTAATATTTATGAGGTCGGTCTTTGCGACCCCATAGCAAGTCGCAGACGGTGTCTGAGATACCGTTCTGCATCCGCATTTGCGATTCGGAAATTGCGAGTCGCACAGACTCGCAATTTCAGAATCTCAAATGCGGAAGTTGCTACATCTGGCCCCTAGTCAATTAAAATTTGTGCCGCTTGCAAGAAATGATTTGCAGATACAGGGCAGGATATAAAAAAGGAAACGTCTGAGGGTCCGTACCCACCCCTGAATCCCCACACTTCATGTGCATATCTTGGGCGTGTTAAAAAATAACTCTTTTGTTTTTACTACTGTCAAGGCAAGTAGGGAGTCCGGGGTAGAAAAGTACTTGACAACACCCAGGCTAGCAAAAGTATTTCCAACATAGTTTAACCAGGTATATCCAAGGCTGGATCCAGAGCCAAGCAATCTACTGGCACTGCTCTGCATAAATGAGCTTCAGGATTCCTCCACACTTTAAGCCAAAGTAGCAAGGGCTGCAATCTGATGTAATCATTTATGGGCCTCAAGCAAACTTTGTGTGGCAAAATGATGATGGAGATGAGTGCGCAAGAGCAAGCAGCCATTTTAGAAATTTGTTCTTCACTATCTGAAGACTCTTGTTATTTTTACATCCCAACACACCAGTACCAAAAGAAGTGCTGGATAAACATTGACTTTTAAAAACAGTAAGCACCTCTTTCACATGTTTATGCCCCAGCCTAAATTACCCATAAAGATGTTAAAGGCATCCAGTAAAGATTGAAAGCCATTAGCTGTCCTTGCAATAAGGACAGCATCATATGCATAAAGTAGTACAGTGACTGGCTGTGAGTTGATACTTGGTATGTCTTTCCCTGTGCTAAGCAGATGATCCTCCAGGCAATTGATATATAAAGAAAGAGGAAGGGGGTAACACACACCCTTGCCTTACCCCCGTAACAGATGGAAACTCGTTAATCAAATTACCTTCCTGGCTATATCAGACTTTAGCAGAGGTGTGGGCAAAGAGTCTACAAAGGAGAGTAATGATGCCACGGTCAACCCGCAGCTGTGCCCTAATGGCACATAGTTTTGATCTGTTTACTGTGTCAAAGGCACATGTTAAATCCATAAAGACAAGATGTACACAGATTTTTTTGCCTTTGTATATTTTTTAATGTCATCAAATAAGTCACAGGTTTTTGCCACCCAGCCCTCTAGTTCGGATAATATACTTGGCCTAAGATCTTGACAGAGCTGTCCAGGAGATAGAGTGGTCGATATCAATGAGATTGGTCCTTATCTCCATTTTCAAAAATAGGGACAAAAATGGCCTCCTTCCAGGTGTGAACTAACGGCCGACTCACATCAGATCTTATTACATTAGTAATTACAGCCCTCATAATTCTGGGAGGGCTTTATATAAATCTGAATGAATTCTATCAGGAACAGGGACCTTGTCCGAGGAGCTACATTATATGGCCTGTGGGACATTGGCAACTTCAATTTTCTCACTGAAGACTACGCTGTGGCCAGATCGTGACTTGGCACAATTAACTCACCCTCTGGTTCACCATGAGCCTGATTGTCAGCATTAAAGGTTTTAGAAAAATGTTCCACCCAGACCTGAGATTATATAACACTGTCTATTTTAGGGATGTCGACTCCTAATGAGCTAGTGCAATTAACCACCTGCCAGAAAGCCTATGTGTCTTTCATACAACTCGCTTCTATAAGCTCCCCCCATGCTTTTACCCTCAATTCTATCTTCCGTGCAACAATCGCTTCCCTGTAAGTCTTCTTTGCCATTCTGATACCAGCCTGATCATGGGGGTGAGCGTTAAGGGTCTTTCTTAGTACTCTGTGGGCCAACATCCATGAGTGATTAACCGAGCGAAGGTTTTTATTTGGCCTTTTCGTACCTCTCGTTAAATTGTCAGCCATATAACCTGTTTTAGTGGAGAAAGCTTGAATCCCGAATGGCAATCGCAATTTGTTCCTTGCTGTTTGCTATAAGGTCTCTAAGGAAATTTTCCTTATCAATTCCCCACTCAATACTTACTACCCTATTCCTATTAATCCCCATCTCGGGTTGCAGTGCCCCACCATCGGAGCCATTGTTGAACTCCAGCTTTATATCCAGTATAAGAGGGTTATGATCACCTATACAAATTGGCATCATTCTAAAATCTCCCATAAATGGGAGCAGATATTTGACAATACCATGAAGTCAATTATGGAACTCAAACCTCCATCAAAATACTTCTGAATTGCTCTAGTTGTCTGAATTGCCAAAAATTAAAGAATTAGAAACAGTAACTCTATTTATTGCATTCCCATACTGGGTATGCCTAAAGTGCTGAAGGGGATGTTCATGCTCATCGTGATGCAACAAGACTCCATGATTTTGGTATAGCACAATTGAATATTAAACTCCCCTGCCCAGACAATCAAAAGAGCCTCCTTATGAACATTTTGGAACTTATGCAAGGATTCTTCCAAGTCATCAACCTCCTTTGATATACTAGGGTAAAAGATGTTGTGATAATAGTTTATCAGTAGCAAATCAAAACATTTCTGAAGCTTCAAGAGGAGTATTTGATAATTTGGTGAGGTATCAACAACCCGTACTACAACCTCCGTTGATGCTACAGAGATAAAAGAGGAAAGTATCATGTGGAACCTTGCTCCATTTTAGCCTACACCGCTGGTCATGTGGTATGATCTTACTATTGGTAGGACCAGCATTTGTAATCACAGCATTTGATCTTCCCCAATTAGAGGGTTATGGTCACTAAATTCAGACCACTAAACTTCAAAACTATGCACAAATTGAGCTCGGTTGGCTGAAACAAACAACTAATCAATAACCATGTTGGCCCCTGCCCTTAAAAGTTGGGACAATAGGTCCCTCCAGACTCTCTCTTGTGGTAACCAGGTTAAAATCTGCCAAGACATCATCACGCATACTTCTCTCAGCAGTGTTCAAAGTGATTGCTCTGTTTAGAGACTATTTCAAAGGAGCTTTCAATATAATAGCAGCTCAACGGGCATAGATGTAAGTTAAAAACACTCATTTAAATATCCAAATGAGGTAATTTGTATTTTTATTCAAAAACTTGTAAAAAAGGACTGTAGAGCACATAGGTGTTCTGCAGGGGTTTCTCGATCAAAGGAATTATAAAAATGTAACAATAAAATGATTGGTAAGCCTTTAAAGTTTAGTTTAACAGCCAATAGTTTGCTAAAGCTGGAAACTAGGTTAAGGATCACAGTGCCTCGAGCTTAGTAGGGAGAGAGCCATGTGTTGCAATGTAACACAACACAAAATCCATTATTTGCCATGACAGATACGTTTTATCATGTTGGTACCTGAATTGGTACATTAAGATATTGTATGTGGCTTTAAAAGTCAGTTTTATATGAATGCTGCTCTTTCTATGAGCCACGTCTGTTCTTGTTATGTGATGAAAACAAAGATGCTGGCATCTCCCTAGAGGTATATGTTGCCAAAGCCACACATACGTCCCTCAACATCCACCACATCTGAAAACACAGCCCTGTGCAGCTAGATCTCTTAAGTCAACCCCTCATTTGCACAGAACCCCAGTAATGATAATAGTTTCAGGATGCCTCCTCACCTCAGTTACACTGTTCTCATAAGTCGCCAATGCCATCCAAGGCTTATCTTGAGTGGTTTGTTCCCTGATGAGCAAGTTCTTGAGGGAATGGGGCATAAACATGCCAATATTTGATATGAATTTAGAAAGTGGTGGTTTGTTTTTCCAGGGTCATTGTGCAGGCTATGGTATTTGACAAGAGAGGATGCGTGTTTCCTTTGACAGGGGTGTTTCCATGTCATGACAAATGGCTTTTGCTTGGAATGGTGTGAGAGTTGGACTTTGCCTTGATCTAATATGGTAGCACTCGAATGTGAAGATTGTAGACAGACCAAAGGAATACACAGCACTCTGGGCCAATATATTTAGCGAGCACACTCAAAACAATAATGAGGCAGTCTAGGGAAAACACCCCAGCTTACGCAATGAGGTAAGTTGGGGTGAATGAAAGACTTGAGAACATGATGGGTTTTATTCAATGCTGGGAGAGCTAGGTTAGTATCAGACACATGTTGGCCTGTAGGGAAATGGAGGTGTTGCTTGACAGTCATTGAAACAGCTTAAAACTATAGGCCCAGATTTAAGAGGGCCTAGCGCAAACTATCCTCACCATAGCATAATTATTTTAGTGTGGCAAAAACGCTGCGCCATATTAACAAAGTGGTGCAATGCTTGCATTGTGCCACTTTGTGAACCCTTGTGCCACATTATGCCTGGTCCAGGCATAATGTATGCAATGGAGCGTACCCCCGTTAGGGGGCCCGCAAAAATGGTGCAGTGGAATCTATGAAATTCCACTGCACCATTTTTGCAGCATTTGTAATGCCCGCACAGAGCAGGCGTTAAAAGGCAAAACACTATTATTTATAATGGGCCTTCATGTACATTGCAGGATTAGCGCCAACATTTTTGGTACTAATCTTGCAAAGTACAACAATAGCGTAAAAAGTATGACGCTATTGCCCCTCATCTGCGCCATGGTGCACCTTGTGTTTAATACAGCGCACACATGGTGGACATAGGGGGGGCGCACTGGGCCGCAAGAAAAGTGGTACTTCATTACATGAAGCGCCATTTTTTTTAAATCTGAGCCCTAGACCTAGAAATAGAGATTCATTGATCTAGCCCTGTGGCATCGCCAGATCTACAGAGGCACTCTTCTACTGTGAAATATCCTGCATTCTGCACTATGACAGCGTACCTACACATCCAGAACCAAGAGCAACAACAAAGATGGATGCACACCCAGATGTTCTAAGGCATTTGGAACATTTGCCCTGCACATATTTATTTCCAATCTCTCTTTGAATAATTCTACCTGCCCACCTAATACATAGCTTTTGAAGGAAACTTCTACATTGGATATGTTTATTAAAAAATTGTCTGTCAGTAGGAGTTGGACGAGGTGGGAGCAGCTAGGGTGCTCGTGAAAAGTTATTTGGCAATCATTGGGAGCAGCGATGCTCTTGATGGTCTGGGTGTGGGTGCAAATCTTAATTGTTCAGAGATGCTTTGCAGCTGAGTCCATGAACTTGGAGCGTTTCCATAGTTGAAGATACCAAAGAGTCTGCCGTGTTTCTTATGCTTTTTTTTTTTTTAAAGATGCATTTCTTCAAGTTCCAAAAGACAAATACTTATTCCAACAGATTTCTAAAAATAAAACATTCGGCGCTCCTTGATAGTTCAACACATTTTTAGTAACTCAAGTAAACTTTCCTTCGGCCGCTATGCACCAATCCCCATTTGACATTCAAGCTCCAAAGTCCCAGATAATTGGATTGCCCCACAACCCATCAGTATTCCACAGTGCTACCATCGGACCCACATCACAAAAATGTTTATTTTCTGTCTGGGCCCGTCCGTCCTAGATAAACCAATAGCATGGTCTCAAGGATGAGACTTGCTGAGATTCCCAAACGTTTTACCATTTCAACCCTAACCTTGTTCAAGAACCTGTGCATCTTGGGGAACTCTCGTCCTAAATAATAAATAGTGCCTTGTGGACAACAGTCTCTTAAACGCAGATCAGTTCTCACCATCCCAAACTTCTGGAACTGTGAACGTGTGCATTAAATTCTTTGAAGAATGTTCAGATGCGCCATCTGATAACAGGATTGCATCATCACCTCTCCAGGGTAGAGCAGAGCCTCCTCCTTTTCCTTTATCGTCAATTTGGTCCCTACAGCATTTTCCACGTTTTACATTGTCCTAAAATAATGAATCCGGAATATCGAGTGCAATTGTCTCTTCAAGGTATATATATATTTATTTTTTTTGATTCCTCGTCTACTTACTTTGGCTATAAAGGTATCTTCAATATGTGTCAACGTGGAGTTAAGAAAAATAAATTTGCACTCGTGTTTTTACACATATCTTGACACTGCAGAGCTAGTCAATATTCTGGATGCAATGTATGCAACTTAATGTAAAAAACTCAGGACCTTTTTTACAAGGCCATGGCACAGCGCGGCACAGCAAGTGTCTTGCTGCACCACCCTGTGCCACTGGGAAAGGGGCTGAAATGCACCCTGTCATCAAGATATGATGCATTACTGGCCTCTACCCCTGCACTGGTGCACAAATTGCTGCCATGCACCAGCGCAGGCACCTGCATTGTGGGGATGATTGCTTTTGTGGAGGAAAGGACACCAGAATGCAGCACACATAGAAAAGGGAAAAACATGGAGAAATAAAGATATTCCCCCTATTGTGTCACTCTTACGCCACCCCTGAGGTGGCATAGTAATCTGACGCATTCCGAGACTTGAGTGTTGTGTGGGAGCACCGCAAGCAACAACCATGGAACACCCCTTTCACCCCTTTTATTTGTGGAAAGGGTCCATATTTACACAGCACAGAAAATCGACCCAAGGTGAAGTTGCATGGCCTTGTAAATATGGGCTGGCACACTGCGCCTCCGGAGCGTAAAAAAATGTACGTTCTGGTGGCTCAGTGTGCCGCTAGGGCCTCATAAATGAGGCCCTCAATGTTCTGGCATTTTCAAAGATCAAGACGATTTTAAAATACGGCGCACCATGGCGCAGGGTAGAGGGCAATAGCGTCAGTCAATGTGACGCTATTGATGTACTCTGCAGGAGTTGCACCAAAATGTTGGCGCTACTCCTGCAGAGTACATACGGGCCCATTCTAAATAATGGACCTCCTCTTTTAATGCTTACTCTGAGTAGGCATGAAAAGTGCCATAAAAAATGGCACAAGGAAATCTCATAGATTGCCTTGAGCCATTTTTTCAGCTCCCCTAAATGGGGAACGCCCCCTTTCCATACATTATGCTGGTGCAGGCATAATGTAGCGCAAAGGGCTCTGTAAATAGGGCGTGGGGATTTCAGCCCCGTTGGGCCACATTAACTTTAAAAATAATGACACGAAAGTAGTACAATGGGGCGCTAGGGGATTATAATTATGCCCCTTTCTTTCTATTCTTATGCTCAACATCCTTCAATGTTCATTTTACTTGATAACATCATTGCATTTGCTCCTCTAGTGGTGTTGCTCAGTATATTTGGTGCTGAGGACTTGAGACAGTCAACCAGGACCGATCAAGTAGGACAATTTTGTGCTGTGGATGCACTTTCTATCAGTGGGGTCAGATAGCTCAGTATCCATCAAAGTGTCTCCAGCTTTGCTCTGTTTAGGCTTCAGGGAAACCCCTTAAAATGATGCCTAGTTTTATGTCACGTCAGCACGAGTGGGTGCCCCAGGGCAGGACTTCAGGCTCACTACTGTTAGAGCCTCAATGTTTGGATAAGATGGTATTGTAGAAGTGAGGAATTTGATCCAAGGCTAAATATTGCTCAAATCATTCTCTCTCTGGCAGCCTATTCAGAAAATACAGATCATTGTTATTACAGGCCTGTGTATAAAGAGTTACACTTACCCATTTGCATCTAAGCAGCAAGGTCCATGACCTCCATAAGTACACTGGTGTCCAATATGCCCGTCCTCAAATTTTACAGATTCTTGAATTCCACCGACAGCTAATTACGCGTGAATCATGTTTGAACCCACAAGTGACATGACTCAGATTTGGGGAACGTAAAGAAAATCGAAGGCATGTTTTGAAACTGGTAACTTGTATCATATGAGTCCATGTTCAAAAGCCAGGAAATCACAATGATTAAAAAAACGCATGAGACAAAGGCGGTCATTCTGACCGCCATGCGGTTACCGCCGAATGACCGCTGCGCGGTCAGGAGACCGCGGCGGCCATTCTGGCTTTCCCGCTGGGCCGGCGGGTGACCGCCAAAAGGCCGCCCGCCGGCCCAGCGGGAAAGCCCCTGCAACGAGGATGCCGGCTCCGAATGGAGCCGGCGGAGTTGCAGGGGTGCGACGGGTGCAGTGGCACCCATCACGATTTTCACTGTCTGCCAAGCAGACAGTGAAAATCTGTATGGGGCCCTGTTAGGGGGCCCCACGACACCCGTTCCCGCCATCCTGGTTCTGGCGGTGAAAACCGCCAGAAACAGGCTGGCGGGAAGGGGGTCGGAATCCCCATGGCGGCGCTGCAAGCATCGCCGCCATGGAGGATTCCCTGGGCCAGGGGAAAACCGGCGGGAAACCGCCGGTTCCCCTTTTCTGACCGCGGCTTTACCGCGCGGTCAGAATAGCCCTGGAAGCACCGCCAGCCTGTTGGCGGTGCTCCCGCTGCCCTCCGCCCTGGCGGTCAGAGACCGCCAGGGTTGGAAAGAGGGCCAAAGTCCTAGAAGGCTGCGGACACGTATACTCAGATTTACTAATCATTGCACTGCTGGAAAGTGATGCAGAGCACTAATTTTTACATCCCAGCACATAGGTGCTGCTTTTCATCAAGGGACGCATTACCGGGACATTACTTGGGTAGTTCAGCACAAACATCCAGGGGTGCTGCTGCAAAGCCATATCTATAAAGATATCCAGGCCGGGCTTTATATAAAAAAAATAGGAAGACATGAACAAGGGGAAATGTGTTCATTTTTAAAATAAAGACACGCATTGCAAATAGGTGGAAGCGCACATCACACATTCAGGCCCATATTTATCATAGTGTTGTGTCTCACTTGCGTCACGCAAAGAGGGCGCAAAGGCAACGCAACACAAAAAGTCAGATTTTCAAGCCACACAAGGCCACCTTGTGTGGCCCTGCATGACTTCATAAATCTGGAGTAACGCAAGGCAGCACAAGTGGCTGCCTTGCATTATTCTGCCCCAGAGAGGCGTTCCATGGGTGGAGCGTGGGTGTTCCCATGCATCCATCCATGGATTTTGGCACCTTCCCAGATTTAACATTAGGGGTAGACCTGGGAATGTGCCAAAATACTACACCTCCCCAGGGGAGGCGTAAAATGGAGAAATAGCTTTCTTTCTCCTTGTTTTTAACTCTTTCTCTATGTGCTGCATTCTGCAACACACATAGAAAGAGGTAACCACATCTCAGGATTGATTTTGTGCACGAAGGTGTGCCTTCCTGCACAAAAACAATTCTGCATACAACACAGGCACTCTTTCACCAAGGTGCAAGGGTGCCTGCATTGGTGCGGGGAGCCAAGAGGGAACCAGCACATGTAAAGGACAAGAATGCATCATATGATGTTACATTCAGTGCATTCCTGCCCTTTCACTTTGACACAGTGCAGCAAGGTACCTTGCTGCATTGCACTGTGTGAATGTATGAAAAATAGGCTCCCCCCTGTGTGCAGTCCTTTTCAGGTTTGTCTGCCCATAGGAATATGTACTAGAAGGGTATGCTCCAAGTAAATATCCCATTCCAGACAATACACATTCACCTCTGCTCGATGGTGCAAGGCTCATGCAGGCCAATCATAATAGATATAGCTCTGCACTATGTTTTTTTCTCCCTTGCATAATATAACACAACAAATGTGGTTGGTGTGCTGCTTTGCCTGATAAAATATAGATCTGGACTGTAGTGTTGACCTCCTTGACTGAGGAAATGGGACTAGATACTTGGAAGCCACTGGCATGTCCGGGGGCATTCATGTATTTGCCCAACCTTCAAAATGGCTTTCCCTTTTCTGCTGCGAAAATGGCATGATTACTTCTCTTGCTGGTACTGGAATTGCATCAGTCTGAAAATAGGTGGAGTGCATGAAGAAATATATTTCGCAAAGGAGCGCTATAAATAACAGGTCCTGTCTCTGGCAGAAGATAGCTGATGAACGGTTAACAGGTAGCTTTGGGCCTGCATTAATCCCTTCTGTAATCTGCGAACACTAGGACCCTGAGCAGACGGATGTCTCCGGTACTGGGCACTACTTACTGTGGCCATTAGGGAAAGGAAGAGGGGGATGGGAAGGCTCACTCTCTCCCATGTAATTCCAGGTACTGGAGGCTGGGGATCAGGGGCGGCAATCGGCCATTGTCTGAAGGGCCTTTGGCAAAGGCCAGATGGTGGGCCGTTTTTTTCTGCTGCAAATAAACTCCCATTTGTCTGGGCTGCCTTGATCGCTGGCACACAAGCTGAAAGGCTGCTGCAGGCAAAGAGCAGAGGTCAGAAATTGGGGGCATATTTATAAGAGACTTGCGCCGCTGTTGCGCCAGACGTTTTGACACATCAGCAGCGCAAGCACCACTCCAAATCTATGAGATGACTCATTTGCCTAAATATGACATTTTTCTAGACTTGCGTTGTCTAAAAGCTGCACCTCAAGCAACTGCGCATACAGAAAATCATATATGCAAGCTAGGTTTTCCCTCTCAAAAAGTCACAGAAAACTAACACAGTGATATTTATTGCTTTGGAAATGTGTGCCGCGTCATATGGATGTGGCACGCAAAGCCCAAATGCACCATCATTTTCTGCACATCAGTTACCCAGGCATAGGAAATGACACATTGGCTGTGCAATGTAAACCTGGACATGCAAAATTACGTTGGCAAGCTCAACTACGCAATGGAGGTCATCATTCTGCAACTAGGAGTAGGGAGGAGACCACCACCCCCACGTAGGCAGTGAAGGAGGAGGAGGGGGTCTTCTGCCAGCCAATCTCACTCATCAACCTCCGGGAGGAAGGGGTGATAAAATTCTATAGGCTCAGGAGGGAGTCCATCATAGATTTTCTGTAGAAGATTGTGCCAAGTCTGTTGCCACCAACTGCCAAGCCCACCAACATTCCTCCACAGGTGAAACTGATGACCGTCCTACACATGCTGGCCTCTGGATCATTCCAGGTCACAACAGCAAGAGTGGCAGAAATATCACAGGCATCTTTTTTCTGCCTTCTTACCCACTGTCTTGGATGCCATCATTCACCTCAGAACACAGTACCTCCTCTTCCCCAAGACACAATAACAACAGCTGGAGGCCAAGCAAGGCTTCTATGCCACCGCAGGGTTTTCACGTGACTTGGGGGCTATGGACTGCACACATGTGCAATTGGTTCCCCCAGCTGAAAAAGCACACCTGTTCCTCAATAGGAATCACACTAATTCTATCAATGTCCAGACCATTGTGGATCGCCCGTGAATGTGCTAGTCAAATACCTGGTGAGCGCACATGATGTATAAATCTGCAGGCACAGCATTCTAAATGAGCGGTTCTGGAATTGGCGATACAGGAATGGCCTTCTTGTTGGTAAGTAAATCAGAACTATACAATACAACAACTAAAACTGAAAAACAAATGACAGAATAATCATTTCCATTTCTGTTGATGGAGCCAGAGCCATATGTATGACTGATGTGCCTCAAACTACCACCATGCATCATGGAACATGCGTAATGCAATTCCACAACTCTGATATGTCAAGGCACACAAAGCACCTTTGGTTGTTTTGCATGACAAAGTATAAAGGACAAATGTAACCACTTGCAAAATGCAGTGTTCCTACACAGTGTGCAAGGGAGATGTACCATGTGAGTTATGTTAGTGTTTTCATTAACATGTCATGGTTGTAACATATGTCATCTACATTAAAACAAAGGCAACTGTAGTCCCTGAAGTCACTACTGCTTACTAGTTGTGCTTCATTCAGTGACACACATACATAGTTGACTATGACTTTAAGGGTTATCTGTGTGCAGGAATATGACCTTTTATGCACAAACAGCAATCTGCATGCAACACAGGCGCTCTTGCACCATGGTGCAAGGGTGCCTCTATCCATGCTAGCGAGCCCATTGTGTGCTATTGCAGGGTAAAAGGACAGGAAAGTGCTACGTGACCAAAATACTGGCCAACATTGCCCATTCCCAATGATGAAGTACAGGATGTATATGTGTGACATTATGTGCTGCACTGTGCCATCTTCCAACATGTCGGGCCCCTGTGGTCATATGTACATAGTGGGAACATACGGCAACATGTACCTAATGATGTCACCTACGGACATTCCTACACTTATCTGTCTTTGTTAGTAGCTACAGAACATCTGTGAGCAGTAATCTTTCACTCCACTGTGTGAAAGAATGGCACCATATCATCTGTACTGATTAACAAAACATGTCAAAATCTATGATAATTGGTACCTGTGAGCTGAGTGTCTCCTCGGTAGTGTACCTACTCTTGGGATCAGTCAAATGTCCACATTTTGAATGGATTGGTAACAAATACTGTCATAATGAATAAGTGTGTCACACAGGCAAGTAAAGATGTATGTTGTTCAATACTACAGAACATACACTGGAAGTAGTATATGCAAAGATCATGTGTGGCATGCAATGTAAGTGTAGGCCCTAGAAAGTGTAGAAAGTCCACACTGAGTAAATTCAGGACACCCACAGTACCAAACAGATACATGTCTCACCCTTTCTGACAGTGTAGGTACACACATATATACACAGTGAATAAGTGACATTAACATGTGAGAACTATTTTGATAGTTCAGCAGTTTTGTGATGTAATTTGCCCAAATTAAATGCTTATCAATACTGCAATGTGAAACTCAGAGTCCAACAAAATGCTATGAAAAATGGCACACATCAGTCAAGAACCTAGATTCGAATGCTACCTGCTCAAGGCATTACAGTGTACTCAGGATACTGATTTCAAGATTCAGTGGTCATAGCAATGATGACAAAGTTAAGGCATAGAAGTGCAGGTTGCCCTACACATTATAGCCATACACATGCCTGTTAAAAGCAAAACGATTGTGTGTACCTTTTTAGTAGACTTGTACTAATAACTACATCAGTATGTCCCACATAAAGATGGTCCACGCTGCACGATATATGTGTCAATGAAAGTGCACCATGAAACATTCTCAGTCCAAAAAAATAACTGACGATTCACAAGAAATGGGATAAGAATATGTTCTGTGTCAGAACTGTTCTGTGTCAGTACGCACCTAAATCACATGTGAAAGGAAATGATCAAATTAACAACAGTGTCAATGTCATGTAGGCCACACACAACCTCAGTAGTTTTACATGGACATATGTATGTGTGAGTGTCTAACATGTTGCCTATGTCATTACCTTACTAGTTTGGACAAGTGTCTAAACAATCTGATCAACAATATGTCACTTAAAACATGTAGTGAGTACACATCACATGGAGTGAGCAAGAACTTCCCCAGCTACCCATCACTGCAAGATACTGAGAGACATGAAAGTCAGGATATAGTAGTGTCTAAAGTATCTGACCATGGTCATCATTTCCTATTACACAGAGAACAGGAATAGACATATGTAAACCGTTGTCAAAATGTATGTGAAATACATACTGTGAAGTTCAGTATAAAACGTGTATGAGCTAATCTGTACACACAACATTATTGTGCAAAATGTTTGATGAAACAAATAGCAAAATTACTGACAAAAGTCATGTCTTTTTCCCTTTCCCATGACTAATTATATTGTCTTCAGCTTTGGGTCATGACCTCAATTGCACACCCACAAACTGCCCTGGAATGCAACTGCAATCAGGCACTGACGAAGACCGCAATGTAGTGGAGCGCACACTTGGTCTGCTAAAGTCGAGGTTTAGATGCTTGGACATGTCAGGGGCAGATTGTTATACTTGCTCCCATGGTCTGCAGGATCATACAAGTTGATGTCATCCTCCACAACATCTGCATAAGGACAAATGTCCTATGGGACAGTGAGCCAAATAATCAGAAACCAATAGAGGAGGATGAGGATGATGGAGGAGAGAGAGACAACACTCAGTGACTGGTAGAAGGTGAGACAGCCAGATAATTCAAAATCTTTTTACTTAAAAAAGTACAACTTTTATGGACGACGAACTGCTAAACCGTTAAAGTTACATCATGAAAATAAGTGTTTAAATCAAATCTTTGTGCCTGATTTTATGTTACAGTCACAGTAAACATCAAAGTACCCACATCTTGTCAACTGGAACTAGGGATCAACAGGTTACAATCATTTAATCAGACTTGTTGAGTAACATGGGCCCCTGCCTCTCATTAATGCATGCCATTCAAACAGAAATGCAATGTGATGCAGTGTGGGGCATTAAAGAGACAGGTCAGGAATGTTGCATTACCAAAACTAAATTGAACATATGTTTCAACACGCACTTCAGCAGTTCCAAGCTGCTAAACTAGGAGTCTTGCTATGTTCTGCATCATCAAAGTGTGTTACAGATGGTGGCACACAGTGAAGTTTGAAATACAAACCAACAACTACGATACATTTGACAATCCTCACACTGGAGTGTGTTTCACCAGTGTGGTAGCATGCAGAATGGCTGCATTTGGCCTAAACTGATGTTTCAGATCCCATCAGATATAATGATTGACAGTTATCTTGGACAAACAGTGTCAGCCTCAAATCTGATTGACCAGAACAGCGTCCGGGGAGGAAACACAATTTGGTGTATGTAGTGTTGGGTGGGTTAGTTGTGCTGTGACAACAGGAGGTGTGAGGAAGATGGGAGGAGGGCAGGGGATTGCAAGTGTATGAACAATTTCACAGAGGTACATTAGGGGATTATTTCAAAATCAGTAATGGGATTGAGCCCAATTTGGGGGGGGAGCTGCAGTTACCATTACATCAAGTCATGCAGCTCCATGCCGCATCCTTGGAATCTTGGTGCAAGCATAAATGCATGTGGGGCTTTCCTAAAAAAACAGCACTAGTGAGACAAATCCTGGCTACATTGTCATATATACCACATCATGCTACAGTAGATATTTTAAACAATATCCATGCATTGCAGAGCAATGCAGTTTAGAACAAGGCTATTTAAAACATAAAATAGCTGATTAGAATCTACACTAATTAGCCAGACCAATACTAACTTGCAGACGTATATGGCTAACATCTGAACATCTTCTGAAGAAGCTTTTACTTGGCTCAAAAGGCAGAGAAAACTGTATGTGCACACCTTAACAAATTGCACATGGTCAGATTGAGTGAATTTGAAATGAAGTTACCTTTGCATGGCAACAGTTGTTTACCTGAGTGTAAAAGTGCATAGTTGAGGGGATTACTAATCTTTGATCATCCCAAAGGGAAAATGTAGGAAGAGTGTGTGCCATTATATATGCCTCTGAAAGGGAATGCAGTATCCTTGGGCCAGGAGATACAGACAAAGACCTGCACTCAGAGTACATGTACTGATGTACTGCTACTAATGTTGTCAGGAGTAAGACATAGATTCTGTGTATATCAGCATTATGTTATTTGAATTCCACCAGTAAAATTGACTAGTTGCCCACGTCGCACTGCATGATGGCTAAGGGGTGAAAGCCCTTTTCCAAAGGTCTGTTGGTGTGTGTCATGTCTCGCATTGCCCCCAGTGTCGAGTTCATAAGCCTCGAAAAAGTGCCAATGCATTGAAAATGTATTGTGGCTGATGAGTTGTGCGTCAATCACGCATTGGCTATTTCTGTACCGATACGTCAGAAAATATGACTCATTTGTAAAAAAACAGGTGGGATACACACGGGAAGTGATGCCTTTGGTGTGGCAGGCCACCAACTAACACCCAGTTAGTTACTTTCACTTTCTCTTACTCTCTGTTAGTCTGTGCTTGGTGTTGGAGGTGTTTGGAGAGTATGTCAGTGATAAAAGTGAGTTTTGGTCTTATCAGTGTGTGTTATGTGTATATTTTGTCTCCATCATACATCTGGTGCATTGTCATTGTCTTTTTGTAATAATTGTCTGTGTATTATTGGGAGTTTATTTTTTGGGGGATTTATTGCTGGGCTAGTTAGGTTTTGTTGGGGTTTTATTTTTGGGGGGTTGTGTTTTTGAGAGGGTGTCCATTACGTCTGGTAGGGTTGGAACTTTAGTAAGGCCGAGCTGGGGCGGTTTGATATGGCTAATAGTCCATTACCTCCCAAGGATGCTTGCAGCTGGTGGCAGGGTGAGCCAGGGCTACCCTACCTAGGAAAAGAGAGAAAAGTGGGAGCGTGTACGCTGGCACCATCATAAGATCTTCTGTGTGGATCATACCAACTTCTAAATAAAGCATAGAAGGGTAGAGTTCATCTCCAGAAACAGACTTAATAGACAACCTTGGACTGGAGATTGGTGGACCAAAGGGTATGTATGTCTGTTTTATCTGGCTTTTGTGATGTGCCTTTATCAGTAATGCTCCTCATTTGTGTGTAACGCAATATGGTAATGTGGATGATTTATATCATGATAACTATATATAAGGAGATGATGTACAGTAATGGTACTTAGTGAGCCTCAGAGCGCCTACATCATTGAAACATCAAACAAGCTGTGGCTATGTTGCACAATTCCGTAGCAGCGGGCCTTCACACATATTCATTGTGCAATTAAGGAGTGGGCAAACGAAATTGAGAATGGACTGAAATTCAGCTGTCATTTTTGTTTGGGCAATAGCACCATGCTAGTTACCATGACAAAACTTTTTCAAAAGGCGAACGAGCACTGGTTGCTTTAACTGTCTTTACTCCGCTTCACAAAATGATCATCTGTTTTTCTCCTTGTATTTGTGACTCTCCTTTGCCTTTTACCTGTCCAAAAAAAGAGGATCTAATAAATTATTAGATGTAGGATTGTAGGTTAGTTTTGGGTGTAAGTATATTCTATATTTCAGAGATAAATGTTGAAGGTTTGTAGGTCATAGTTTTTAGATGTAAATATTTTAATTATTAATGAATTAATATTAGCAATTTTAAGTTTTAGCGTGTTAAGTATAGTACATATTACTATTGTATAGGAGGCATGACTGAGTTGAGGGAGTCCCCTCAGTTGGAGTTAAGTGAGGAAATGTTTGGGAAGCACTTTGAAGAGGAATCATAGACCTCTATCAAAAAAGGGGTTGAAGGCGCTATGTTTAAGAGGAAGAGGAGAGCACCTTCAGAGGAGGAGTACTTCTCTGTTTCTGGTGAAGTCAGACCTACAAACCCAAAAAAGGGCTGAAAGATCCTAAGGATAACACAACACCTGAACAGAGCCAAGAATACCAGGTGAAGGACAAAAAGGGACAAAACCCTGTCATCTCTGAGTGGTAGTCTTAGTGTTACATAGGACTGGGGTAGCCTTAGCACTACAAGAGACAATGATGTCTGCTGCGGCACAAGAGGGAGTGGCGTCCTCAGTGGCACAATACAGAACCAGGACTCATTAGCCTGGATGATATGTTCGATGACAATAGTGATAGTAGAGGGTTTGATTAATTCATCTTTGACCCTGGTGATGGCTTAGACACCTTTGCAAGTCTAGACAATGATTTACAGGGCACTCTGCAAATAAGCTAAATGAGGAATCTTTGGGAAATTATGTGTTCAGCCCAGACTCCATAAAACACCACACAGCTCTGAGTGGTGGCCACGGACTCATGTGGCAAAATGCATAAAACAGTGGGTGAGAAGACCTCTTGAAAGGCAACATTGAAATCTGATGCAGGCTGAAGGCCCCAGATTAGTAATAGATGACAAGGCATGTCAGACACCAAACCTAGACCCAGAGTTAATAAGATTCTTTTTTAAATCAGGTAAGGACTCATAAAAGGGCATAGAACAGTGCCTGTAACAGTGTCAGAAATGTCTGTTGGACATCTTGTGCCCTTTGGCATGCATACTAGACATGGCTGACAAGGGACACTTCAATGAAACTGAGGCAGACCAAGAGCTCCTAAGAGGTTGGAGCCACAGAGGGTCTTCATGTTGGGTAACACCAACGCAGGCCAGCGATCTGAAAGAAAGAAGGTCATTCTTATGGGAATGAGCCCTAAACTTGCTGAGTTGGCCAATAAAGAACCAAAAGGTGACCTTGGAGGCCTTCTCTTTGGACACAACTTTGTTAAGTCCTTGGGCAATAGATGTCCACCTTCACAACCTTAAATGAAGTGCAATACAAAAAGAGACGTGTATTTGGAACACATGTTTTTGGAAGGGCCGACAGGAGGGGACTGGCTGTGGGCCGAGGAGTTAGACGATCCTATTTTATACTCAAAACCAGTACTATCAAAGTTTGAGGGGTTATGGCCGAGGTTTACATACCTCATCAGATTGTTACCTACAGAGAAGAAGATCTAGAATGAGAGGAAGATGAGCTAGATCTCATGGTTCGGGACTCAAAGGTAAGTCAAACAACATGTTTCTCCCAAGTAAAGGTTGTTAGAAGTCTATAGCTTTTTGCTCTTTTGTTCACAAATGGGAAGAGGTGACAAATGATCCCTGGGTTCTGGAATAATTTTTAGGTTTCAAGATTGATTTCTGAGAAACCCCTATTTAGGTGTCTCAACCCCAAGGGACTGTGTTCAGCGAAGAGAGAATGGATTTGGTGGATGTGGAGGTTACTCTAATGTTGTAGAAAAGTGCAATAATAAAAGTAATAGACTCAAGGGATGGATTGGTGAGTGCAATTCTTCTGTTGAAAAAGAAAGACAAGGAATGGCACCCAGTGTTAAATCTAAAAGATCTAAGCTAATGCTTGGTTTACCTTCACTTCAAGATGAAAGGAATCTATCTTTTACAGAATATCCTGCAGTAAATGATTGGTTAGTGAAACTGGACATAAAAGATGCATACTTCATGATTCCTATGGTAACAGATTTCCAAAAGTAACTCGATTCCAATGGAAAGGTCTAGTGTACCAGTTTTGCTATCTTCCCTTTGGGCTATCCTTCGCTTCATGGTGCTTTGCCCAAGTTATAAGATCTGTAATAGTTTTTCTGAGGGAGAGAAGAATTTGATTAATAATATATTTGGATGACATTCTGTTGCTGATTCAGGTAAAAACAAAGTTACTGGATCATTTATGTATGACAAGAGAACTTCTAGAGAACCAGGTTTCATTGTGAATGTAGACAAATCAGTCTTGATACCAGTAGACCTTGGAGTTTATAGGCTTTCAGGTATGAGCCCCATTACTTTTGCCTCAGAAAAAGATAAAGAAAATAAGGAAAGAGGTGAGAAATATTTTAGGAAAGGAGCTTGTTACACTGAGGGACTTAGCAAGGACTATTGGTTTCCTGTCTTCATCGATCAGGGCCCTTAAGAGGTTAAAGACAGTTGGGTTGCGAAAAGGTTATGGTATGCGGAATCAATAAGTTTGAACCTGGAAGGTCGAGCAGACCTGGAGTGGTGGTTTAACAGCCTAGAGAGTTGGAATGGCACAGCTATTTTTGGAAATGGGCCAGAATTCGTATTAGAAACAGATGTCAGTTATTTGGACTGGGGGGCTGCCTCAACAACCTAGAGACAGGGAGAAGATGGTCAAACAAGAGAGTTTAATTCACATAAATTGCTTTGAGTTCTTGGCAGGACTAATTGGTTTAATGAGCTTCAAAATCCATTCGGCGTACAGCATGGTACTGATTCGTATGGACAATGTTTCAGCGGTTTCCTCTATCAATCGCCTAGGAGGCTCAAAGTCAAAGCAGTTAGCAGATCTAGCAAAGTACGTATGGTATTTCTGTTGGGAACTCAAGATTATTTTGTCTGCAGGTCACATTCCAGTTGAGGACAATGAGAGTGCAGATGGGAATTCACATCATCTCAGAGATTTCAGCGATTAGCAGTTGAACCCAGAGATTATTAGGAAGGTACAAGCTCTTTGGGGTCCAATAGTGTAGATCATTTTTGACAGCAGACTTACACATCAGGTGGAAAGGTATTTTACTTGGAGACCGGACCCAGAAGCCTTAGCAGTAGATGCCTTGGTACATGATTGGTTCACAGAGAGGGCTTTTGCATTCCAGCCACATGCTATGATCCAGAGGGTACTTTTGAAGGTTTGAAAGGAGAGGTGCAAGTTAATGTTAGTTACCCCCTTTTGGGCTTCGCAAGTCTGGTTTCCGGGGGTAATGGAACTTGCAGTGGAAGAAGTTTCTTATAGACCAGTACATCAGGGCTTACTGATAGGCCTAGATGGAGAGGAGCATCCTTTGGCATTTGAAGGAAAGCTGAACCTTCTTGTTTGGAAGATATCAGGGGTTCTAGAAGATTCTCTGGACTTTCATTAAAGGCTAAGGATTTACTGGATGGATCATGGGCACTAGGTACTAGGAAGAGATACAAGGGGGTTTGGTGCAGAGATAGAAACGGGTCTGGTTCCCGTGGAGGCTCCTGTGATGGAATTGGCCAATTATCTAGCCAAACTATTTCAGGCAGGTTTATCTTACAGGACCAATAATTGCCATTCATATGGTATTTCTGGTGGCCATGCCCTGTAAGATGCCTGTGTGGTCAGAAGGACCCACTAATATGTAGAATGATGAAGGAAAAAAGACTTAAGAGACTGCCTAAGGCTCAATACGCTTCATTATGGGATGTTAATATGGTATTCAAACTTTTGGATTCTTGGCAAGGTAATTCTTACCTTCCTTTGAGACATATGTCCCAGAAATTGGCAACTCTCCTCTGTTTAGTATCTTTCAGAAGGGTTTCAGATGTTAAAGTTTTAGAGATCTGCAACAGGGTTTATTCATCAGATTGTGTACATTTTGAAAACTGGAAAAGAACAAAGAATATTGTATGGTCTTGTTTTCTATCCTTCGTTCCAGGATTGTCCAAAACTGTGTGTGGTAAGGTGCAAGAAGGCTTCTGAGCATTGAATGCTAGAACTTAGACATGATGGAGACAGTCAATTGTTAATGTTGTATGTGAAACCACATACAGCAGTTACTATTGCAACAAAAGCTAGGTGGGTTAGAGCAATAATGAGTGAGGCAAGCATAGATCTATCACAATTTGGTGCTCATTCAGCCGTAGGAGCAATGGACAATAAGTTTTGCTGGACCTGCTGTACTCTTTCTGTTACCTTAAAAGCAGCCAATTGGTTGAATTCCAGCACCTTTGCAGATTTCTTGTGAGACCAGTGAAGCATGTTAGCAACTTAGTTATAGAAAGCTTTAAGCACGCATTATAATAGCCACTGATCTTGTAATGAAATTACAATTATCCAATTAACATGCAGAGAGAATCTTGATTTCATTAAAGACAAAAAAGGTTATCCCACCCACCTAACCATATATTTTTCCCATAAGGAACAGGTGAGGAGCATTAAATTTGATTGAAAAGAATGTAGATTTGTCTATTTAAAAAAAAAAAAAGAGTTCAAAGTTTTTGGTCTTTACATCCTACTCATAGAAGAATATTATTCATTTATCTTGTTTTTCCATAGGAAACAGTTCATGATTGGACCAGACCTCGAGGAGATGTTGAAGTCCTTTCCTTTGGATTACATTGTTTTAGATTTTCTGAGTTGTTTCTTCATGTCGCAGCCTAAAGAGAGGACGATAGCTGTTGCCATGGTCAAATATTCTGTACTATAATTCCAGAAAGGAATATTTTTCCTTTGTCATGTGGTCACATTCTTTAAAAAGCTGCATGTTGTTGGGGGCAGCAATAAAGGTTTATGAATAATGAGATCCTCCGTTGTCTTTAATGAAATCAAGACTCTTTATGCATGTTAATTACAGAATCATCATTCACATACCCTGACACAAGTGCCAATTCAATAGTTAGTGGGTTGTGGTTATAGTACACCAACAAAAATGTCCTGGGGATGCAAAGATTTTTCCCAAACACACAATGCGAAAGGCTAAGCTGCAGATCTCTTTTGTTAATGCTTGTATGTGTACTCTTCAATGTATGTCGCAAGGTGCTTTACATGTATACAGATAGCTATGTCTGTTAAATATCTCCATGTGCAGATCTGTGTGTTCTTCAATCCAAAGTAACATTTTACATACTGAGAAGCCATGCAACCTCACAAAACCTTTGGAACGTACAACAGCTCACTACTACTCAGCACTTAATACACTAGTACCAGTACATACATATGTCTTCTACGAGAGTATATAAGGTGTATGTCTGTCTTTTTCCATCATAACAAAACTTACATTATCTAAGACTCAAATCTGTCTTCTATGTTTCATGGTACACTGGAGTCTGAATTTATGCTGGTCAGCATTACTACACATCATCACATCCCTGACTCATGCTTCAGGCATGTAATGATGTGTACTTCAACACTTCTGCAACCAGCCAGATCAGAGCTGCAAGCGGACTACATGTGTTGAATAACCTGGGAATATATAGATATATGTGTAGGAGCTACTGTGTACTTCTGATATACTGTTATTGAATTTGAAATGTAAACATTTGTGTAAGCACTTTTTACAGTGCTATGTCCTCATTCATGTCACCTAGGTGGAAATCTTCCTTTTACCAGGGGTGAGGTTGATAACTTCCAGGACCCTAGTGCCACCAAGAAGTGTTATAAGTACATGTTTGTACCATATTGATGTCTGTGCGTGATCTTTGTGATGTGTCATATTGTGGTATGTGCTGGGAGGTAACACTCGGCTACCACCAATTATCTGACAGTCTGTGAATCTGAACTGAACATCCCCACTGATCCTTTAGTGATAATACCGGGGTAAAATATCTGATATGGCAATGTGTATGTATGCAGGCCCACAGGAACTAAACAGCTCAACATTTTTTGGATAGTGGCACATCTCTAGTCATGAGGCTTTTGGCACATTTCTCATCGTGAGGCACAAAGTCTGCATATGATCCACAGAAACACACGAAATCGTAAAACAAATGGCATATTCCCAGTTATTATGGAGTATGTGGTAGCACAGTGATTTAGGTTTGTGTAAACAAGTGTGGGCAGGGATCGTTTTTTAGATATCAAAATGTATGCATGACAAAGGACCAGATGATGTGCTACATTTCTACACAGGGACTGTTCCCAAACATGGGCAGGATAGGTATCATGGAATCTGATTCACAAACTGCTTGATTATACAACATATGTAGCATCAACAGGCAGCATAATGGCTTCAAACATGCTGCATGCTTTTATGCTTTCCAAATATGACATTTCAGCTGTACAGACCATAAGTGTGGACCAACATAGCTGTTGTGTTACACATAATATGTTTTTTTGTAAACATAAGTGTCCCTGTACTAGTATGAAAAAAGAAACCCTACATTTTAAACACATATGTCAACGGCATCAGGGTTGCCACCACAATCTGAGTAAATTTTGATGTGGTTGTTGCAGCATATGTTTTGCTTACGCAGCAACATATTCTTAAGTAATGCCTTTGCACCATCACAGCAACACACAACATGCTTCCATGTGTGTCTGTTCATCTGTTTGTCGATTATTCTATGGACATATAGGGCCTGATTTATATTTAGGCAGCTGGACTACTCCTTTATAAACATTACAAATATCCGTCAGCTGTATTACGATCTCCACAGGATAAAATGGGATCATAATACTGCAGCTGGAATATCTCACGTTTGTGGTGGAGTATTCCAACCACCAAGATCTAAAGCAGGCCCAAAGTTCTTCAATGTGTTAGCCTGTCTCCAAGGTCTGTGTGATCTAATCGAGCCTCAGTGGTACTTGAGCCTCCTTCAGAGATATGATTCAAGGGACCATGGGCCATATTTATACTTTTTGACGCGAAACTGCGCTAACGCAGTTTTGCGTAAAAAAAAATTGCGCCGGCTAACGCCATTCTGAAGCGCCATGCGGGCGCTGTATTTATTCAATGACGTTAACCGGCGTTAGCCGCCGGCGCTGCCTGGTGTGCGTGAAAAAAAACGACGTACACCAGGCAGCGCCGGCGTAGGGGGATATGGAGCTTGGGCGCCAAAAAATGGGGCAAGTCAGGCTGAGGCAAATTTTTCGCCTCAACCCGATTTGCGCCATTTATTTCGACTCCTAACCCCCATTGAAATGACTCCTGTCTTAGCAAAGACAGGAGTCATGCCCCCTTGCCCAATGGCCATGCCCAGGGGACTTCTGTCCCCTGGGCATGGTCATTGGGCATAGTGGCATGTGGGGGGGCACAAATCAGGGCCCCCTATGCCACAAAAAAAAAAAAAAAAAAAACGTACCTGAACTTACCTTAATGTCCCTGGGATGGGTCCCACCAGCCTTGGGTGTCCTCCTGGGGTGGGCAAGGGTGGCAGGGGGTGTCCCTGGGGGCTTGGGAGGGCACCTCTGGGCTCCTTCCGAGCCCACAGGTCCCTTAACGCCTGCCCTGACCAGGCGCTAAAAAACGGCGCAAAAGCAGCCGTACGTCATTTTTTTTGACCCGCCCACTCCCGGGTGTGAATTTTGCCCGGGAGTGTAAATACGGCGCACATGCCTCGGAGTCAATTTTTTAGGCGGGAACGCCTACCTTGCATATCATTAACGCAAAGTAGGTGTCCACGCTAAAAAATGACGCAAACTCCATGGACTTTGGCGCTAGACGCGTCTAACGCCAAAGTAGAAATATGGAGTTAGTTTTGCGTCGGAATTGTGTAAAAAAAACAACGCAATTCCGGCGCAAACAGAGTATAAATATGCCCCTATGTATCATATAAAATATTTTCTTTCTACTAGAGGATTGTTAAAACAAGTATACTCACACTACCTAGATGCTATGTAGAATTAATGATGTATGTATCCAAATGCAGACTTGGGATAATGAGTCTACCTAAGTTTAAGTTTGACACCTAATGATTTTCCCTACAAGTCTGAAGCTGGAGATACTTGTCACTTTTCTGTTCCATTACTTGATTCTCAATGTTAGTAAGGTTACACAATCATGGTCTACATGAGCTACATGGCAACCCCCTATCTATGCATTAACTATCAGACACAGAGTAAGGGTAGGCAACAATGTGTGTAGCCTTATGATACTCCACATGGGATCTTCAATGCCAAGCCACAGCTCCTGGACAGTATCTCCTTATCCATGTTCACTGATGTGGATGAACATTAATCAGCACTTTTGCGTGATGCAACTACAAATCCTATATTTGATGATACATTCCCATGTATTCACATTTCTATATGGACTCTAACATGAGTGTGGATTTTAGTCCTGTATGATATGGTATTATGTAATTGTTAGTAATGTTACATTTCATGCACCCACACAGATGGCCTCTGACTCATGTAGTGGATGTCTATGTAGTGACAATATACTGTCCATTTATCCACATCTATTTCTGGTATTGTTTTGCTCAGGCACATATGACAGTGTTACAATGACAGACTATTTCTTACAAGCATCATGTACATGTACAGCATGTGCTAATTAGTGTTAAATGTTTTCACCCTAGATAACATGCCAGCTGATGAAGCATGTATGTTCGAGATGAGGCTTGAGCATTTCTGTCATATGCGCAACATATCAAAGGCATATCAGAAGATACATAATTTGTATGAACATTCAAAGGCTGCACGCAGGGTCCCAGGATGTTGTGAGACCATCACCAACATCAATGCCCACATCTGCCACTGGCCAGTCCAGCCTAGGGCCAAGCGAACAACCTACACCCCAGCTATTTATTCTACTGGCTATCCCTGCTACCACACAGCTGAGACAAACACAGACCAGGAGGCCTTGCAAGAGGGATTCGGTGTTCCACTACACAATTATCTGTGAACTGAGGAGAGTGAACCGTAAACTGGACGGCATGCAGGAGGTGCAGGCCAGGCTACACATGCGCATGGGAAACCTAGAGGAGACAATGGAGCAGGTCGCCCAACTTATTTGATCATTTTTATTTTTCATGTTTTATCTGGTTTATTGTAGTATTTTAGTTGTTAAGATGTTAGTTGACAGTATAGATTTAAATAAAGTAAGGTTTTTGTTTTTAGATATTTATATGTTTATAAGGTTTCAGTGGGTGGGGAATAATGTTTAGACGTTGTGATAAAAAAAAAAATACCCCCCCAAAAAATTTGTTTAGATTTTAATGTGTAGCTAGTTTATGTTTCAGTGTAGTTTATTTTTGTATTGTATGACTATGAGTGATAAGAGAGGGGTGAGAGGTTGATGGTTTACATATCATTTATACTTAGTGGTAAAGTTAGTGTAAGATAAGTTAAGTTAGATTTATGTAGTGTTTAGGAAAGTTAATTTTGGATACATAGATGTAGTTAGATTAAGATAAATGTAGTTATTTTTAGGTAGTGTTTAGGTTAGGTAGCGTAGTTTTGATGGGTTTCGTTTTTTGACATAACGTTATATCTAGCAAATATTTTTCTACTTTCACAACCTCGTCATTATTGCTTTATTATAAGTTTCTACCATTGATTATGTTGAATTGAATAGATGCTGCTGCTATTGCGGTGCTGTCTTTATTTGTGAATGTGATTTTGTTGGAGAACTATGGTCTCCAGGTCTTGTATGTCACATATGAGTCACCTAAGAACAAATTGAAAATCTGAAATAATTGTAAGTGGTCGTCTTCGTGTGATTTGTCACACAGACCAAAACAGATACTCACCCACTGTAGCACTGTGTGTGAAAAAGATACACCATGTATTTTTGGGATGTTATTGTGACAACATATTACAGGGTATTACAGGATATGGGCTATGCTGGCACACACACTGGTGCATGACACTTACATACACACAAATACACATATTAACACATAGGTACTGTTTGTTAGTTGGTTCAACTCGTGTGTGTGTCCCACCTGCCCATAGAACATCAATAATCCCTGACATTGTGTACTTGCTAAGTGTAACACTACATGCAAGTGACTTTGTGCACCAAGATGCAATGTTTTTAACACTTGAGTCCCTCATTTCCTCTTGGCCTGGGGATGTTTTGCTTTCGTCCTTTGTCTGTGATATGGCTCCAAATCAGTCATATGTGTGCATATTTTTAAATTGATGTCATGCATGACAATACTCACAATCAATACATGTGAGGCCTCTCAGGGATAGAGGGACACATAAATCCTATGGATCCCAGTGGACATTTGAACAACAGTTATCATTACCAAACGGGACAGTAATAATTAAAAGTAGCATTTCATGCATACTGACATCCAGGGTGTTTGACTTACCTTGTACATCATTGTGCAGCATGAGTATGATGCTAAATAGTAAGGATTGTGTTCATGTGCACCTGTATATTGTCAGTTCTAGGATAATAACACTGGTTTAGGGACTCTCAAGTGTAAGCATTGAGGCGATCATACGGCCTGTTGAGGATTACAGGTTCCCGGAGCTCATAATTTGTGGATGAGAGAAACTTATTCATTGCCTCACATGGGTCACAGGCCCCATTTGAAGCATGTGCACAGTTGTATGTTTAGTCAGGTCAATGTTTGGCAGTCCAGGGACTGTAGATTACTTTCACACCATGACTTTGAATTTGAATACAAGACGTTCAGCATAATGCATTGGCAGTGGATGTACATAATGGTTAGGCATGTACAAGAGCAGGTAATAGTGACTGTAGCTCATTCTCCTTGAGATGCAGAAGTGTAGGTTCTATATCTAGACATAAACCATGGCATCAATACTCTTTTTTGGATCAGACAGACAACACTCAGGTGTATACTAGTGCATTTATTTACACCGGGGAGATGTTCCCCATGCAAATTTATACTTTGTTTGAGGCAACAACATAAAAATAGATAGTCAGCAAAAAATGTCCAGGCAGAGTCCATTTGGGTAGCATGTCATGCAACATGCGGAGGTGCTGAGAATTTAAGTGAGGAGATCCAAATTGCCATTAGGGAAGGAAGGCCACTTCACAAGTCCACAGGTGGACAGGTGCACAAACAAATAAGTGACAGTTCTGGGTAACAAAAGAGGTAACATGATGATAGACACAGGACCTATTGGGAACTATCCAGGGGCACAGACAAATGTTACCAGTTTTACTGTGAAAATTAAAGAAATCCTCCTATGAAGGGTGGTGTGGCTCCCCTGTAGTTGTTGGTGTTTATGTGAGGGTAATTTGAGGCACAGACACACCAGAGCAGAGGCAGATGATGTAGCTCCCCTGTCCCCAGCAGCATTTGTCTGAGGCATTGAGGCAGCAGGCAAATACCTGGCAAAAGTCTGGCGGCAGCCCAACAAAGCAACAACGTTGTGATTGAGGTCACCCATTGTTATGTACGAGTCCAACTTGAGCTCAATGGAGTGCATGATGTTACGGATGGTCCCCAGCTGGACGGCCACTTCACTGGTGTCAGAAGTAGAGAGCTGATGTTCCCTCTGCCTCATGATACCAGCAAAGTCAGCTAGGGACTGACTCATAATATGGAGGCAAGTGTAGGTGGCTTTTATAGCCTCAGATTTATCCTCCTTGGACTGAGGCACCTACAGACTGCTTCTAGGGTAACCGTTATGGTCTCCATATGCACATGCACCTCAACAACCATCCGCTGCTGGATTCCTAACACTTGCCATTAGAAGACACCTTTGGGGTCTTCGGAGTGCACAGCTGTGCTTGGTCTGGCAGATGGGGCATTTTCTGTGGGTGGTGGTAAATGTGGAGACCCTGCAACACTGTCATCCCTTGCCAGATGAGGAGAAGGAGATTCTATAGAATCCAGGAGGAAAGTGTCATCATCCATAGGCGTCAGGAGCCCATGTCCAACAGGTGGTTCACCCAGGACAGACAGCTGTACAGGAGGTGTTGATTGTCCATCTGCAAATAATATAGATTTTTTAAAGCATGATGTATTACATATGTTGACTATAGTATGTTGATAGACAAACATACCTGATTAGCAATCAATTTATGTCACAAATTGATTTGTTGAGCATGCATGGCTACAAATGAATGAAGCCAGCACAACAAACATTAGGGAACATATTTATGAGCCCATTGTGCCACCATTACATCACTTTTTGTGAGGCAACGGGGGCTCTAACTTAAAAATCATATCTATGAGGCCATTCAAAAACACTTTGCATGGCTTAGAATAGTCCATAGATATGGAGTAAGGCAAGGCAGCACAATTCACTGTGTTGACTTATTCTGCATTAAGGAGGCATTTCATGGCCTTTGCAGTGGTTGTTCCCATGCAGCTCCCATGGACTTTGACGTATCCCCAGGTTTACAATAACGTGTAGATCTAGGGAGTGCCAAAACTGTACGCCTCCCCACGTGAGGTGCAACAAGGAAAACTGTCTTTATTTTTCCTTGTTTTTCCTCTTTCTATCTGTGCTGCATTCTGCAGCACAGATAGAAAGAGGAAAAAGCCTTCCAGGATTGATTTTGGCAGTAAGGTTCACCTTCCTGCTGAAAACCTATTGTACATGCAATACAGACACCCATGCACTATCGTGCAAATGTACTTGCATTGGCACTAGGCAGCCCATTGTGCTCTCGCACAGAGAGAAAGGCCAGGAATGTGCCTTATGCTATAGATACAGCACATTCCTATCCTTTCACTTTGACGCAGGGCAGCACAGCAAGGTATTTTCTGTGCTGCCCTGCTCCAAATTCCCATAAATATGTTCCTACGGACAAAATACAATTATCCAACATGCCTAACCTGTATGTCAAATGTAGGGCTCATGCTATAGTTCACAAGAGTGTATTGATCAAAATCTGTGACATTTACCTACCCTGGTTACCAACACTACTAGGCCCAGACAACTCACCCTCTACCCATCCCCAAAACTGGCTCATTATCCTAGACAAATGACTCACTTTACATTTCCCTGTTTAACAGCCTCCTGATTTGATATATGTATCATAATCAGACATGTGTGTCTACACCTGCCTTCTGACACACACAGCATCTTTTTGGGGTCCACATCACATTGCAAGTGTAGTGCACTAATGCCCTCTTTTACTGCATCCCTTCCCAGCTACTACACATGTGCAACACTATCAAAAAGAAGCACAACATGACTTTCACTCAGGCTACCTTGCCACACATATATCACCCCTCTCCTCCTTGAGATATAATGGCTTCCCTTCAGACCCACTGCAAGTTCAATGTGCTCTGGCACACCTACGAGGCGCTAACAGGGCTGCACAAAGGTCTCACACCATGTATGCTTTAGATAAACAATTATGGATCTCTGGTGAGCTTCAGTTGGATTAACCTCCCTCCACCACAATATTCTCTTGTACGAGACAGGAGGTAGTGTTGACTTTAACAATGCAGACGACACATATGAGATCTGACCCAGCACATCAAGACAACTACGTGTATTGTGGGCTGATGCTATTGACAGTACACATGGCTGTTCACATGATCCTACTTGGAGATACTCCACATACTGAAGGCCTGAATCACCTCTCAGGTGAAAAGCTGATCCTCTAGCAACCCCATTCCATTACCTCACACTCCTCTTTTTGGCTGCATAGCCCCAAGACAAACACCTTTTCCTCGTGGTGCTAGGGGTTGTATTTTAACAATCAGGTTTTGCCTGTTTCCCATGTCCATGCATGATGTGCTGCTCTATTCCAGGTCTTTTGCTTTGTATTGTGGGACGTGTAGTCCCGGTCACTCATGTCAAACATTAGTCAACAATTTACAGTATTAAAAGGACAACCTGGACTGGGGCAGCACATCACACATGGACATGAGAAAGTTGTCTGAGCTGGATTGGACTGGAGAAATTGTCACTTGGCAAACTGACTAACATTTTGGTGATGTAAATGTTGGCTTGCTGGACATTCCTGCCCTTTACCTCGGACACAGCACAGTGCAATGTAGCAAGGTGTTTTGCTGCATTGCACAGCTTGAAACATTTACCCATATTGTTAATTGATGACACTTACCCTGTAGATCATCGTGGTCCTCAACAACGATCCTGTTCAGCAACTCCTGCCACCAAGTCTGTTGGGATAAGTGACTCTACCTACACCTCAATTGGGTACAACTCCTCCAGGTCCTGTGGTCCACCTCTTGTCTGCATGGCTGCCCTCAGAATATTGGCCAGTTTCTCCTTGGTCCTGTGCTTTTGCTTGGTCCACACTGTTCATCTTCTCCACTATAGACTGCAAATTGCTTCCTTCTTAATGCAAATTGTGAGGTGACAATGAAGAGAAGTTCATTTTTTGTCACCTCAGCTATAAATATTTGGTTCTGCTCCTCAATAAAATTGCTCTTCCTCTTCCCTTGAATATCTGTCTGGACATCTTGGCTGCTGTTGGGTTTGTTTACCCCCCTGCTTGTGGGTGCTGCTCCCTCCATTTCTTGTATTTCTTGTCAGTAAATCATGTTTTTGAACTGTGTTGTTTTTTTAGGTTTTTCCAAGGCACAACGCAGGCCCATGTGACACAAATCTAACTTGTGACACGTGAACATTACTTTACGTGCCGCTAATGCGTTACGACACTCGGCCAGTGATTCATTAAAATTTTTGACACAGCCTCGGACCTTATGACATGGTGCGCCGTACCATAAATATAGTGCAGCCATGTTGTATGAAGGTGTCGTAGTGCAAGGTTTTCTGAGGCATCACAACGTTACCACAGCAATGCGTCAGTTTTCATAAATCTGGGCCTTAGTATGACAAAGTGCAGACCCTGAGTGGCTCATTGTCATGTGCAGTAGGACAATGGGCCAAAATGAGCAGGAACAGCATGTAGTGTGTCTCCCCAATCCTGAGTCACTAAGCGTGACAAAAAGTCCTTGGGGAGTGGCGATGGTGTTTATGAGCAACACAGCTAGCACTAATGTTACTTGGGGTGGAGTGAAAGGAGGCTGTGCGTGTGCTAATGCAGAATTTCTTATGAGTTTATTAATGAATATTCATGTATTTTAAGTGTTGGAGTTGTGTAGAAAATGTATTAACTCAGGGAAAAATAATGCACGCATTTGAAGGTGCGCCTACCAGAGTGGCCACCAATATTTATGAAGTGTACTTATTAATGGCTTATTAATAAGACATGTTGACCTTATGTTTAATTAATGTAGTAATATGTCATATTAAGGGTTATGCATTATGTATTAGCTTTATTAATTGTAGGCCTTAACTTAGTGAGGTCTTGATGTAGTTGCACGGCCTCATCTAAAGCTTAATTTTTTTAGGCAACTAATAAAATGGATGCTTAGAGAGTTAAATTGTGATTTCCTACTGTTCTGTCCATGTACTCGTAGCTGAAGTTCTTTCTCATGAGAAATTGCTTGCTAGAAGATGATGTACTTGCTAGTGAAAAAATGTTTAATGTAATGTGTGTAAGACTGACTTTCCCAGGAGAAGACAATGGATGCACTGACTGGAGTATAAGCTGCAACAATATTGTTACCTGACGAGCCAGATGACAAGAGTGGGAGAAGAGGAACCAATTGACAACATGTGAACCATGTACTAGAAGAAATGTAGATTTTAAGTTTTGGTTTCATTGGGCAAAGTGTGAACATGCGATCCCCTGACCTATTAGGATGTGGTAAGAAGTTTTAGGAAATCTAACTTAGCTAGACTGCACAGAGAGGAGCGAAGCCATTCTCCCTATTCTTCTTGAGAGTTTAGGCCATTAGCTATATTCTTTGAAACTGCTTAGAGAGACTTTGCTTTTTCTCAACTTTGATGCTGTATTCTGATGTACTGCTGCCCGAACTGATGCCCTATTGACGAAGACTATCACAGCTTGCTGAATCATATTGAGGACAAGGTATACTTTCAACTTTACTAATTGTTATGTCAATTTGCTTTTGTTTCTAGGTACCAACCCCTAATTTTACTAGAGCCATAGTTAGATGTTTTTCCATATTTGTGTGACTGAATTGTTTTGCATGAAGCACATACATACTCATTCTAATCTGGTGTCAGTTAGGGTTCTCACTGATGATGTTCACCACATGTAATAACATTTGATGTCTTTTCTGCTGAAATCTAAATGTATGTATTCACGTTTGCAGCAGTTATTCTTGATAATAATTTGTACTGTAACCTTAGAATGTGTAGTAGCTCAAGCTTTGATGAGACTGCGATTCTTTCGCTGCTTTGGAGCAACAGTATTGTTTCTGTGTGTTTATCAATTGATTTTGAGGCTAAGGCCCTCATTATGACATTGGCTGTAAATCCTGCTTACCTCTGCGGTGACGCCCACCAACATACCGTCGTGGGAGCGAACATCCGTTCCCAATATTATGACACACACACTAAACCAACAGAATACTGCCACAAACACAAATCCGCCAGATCAAAGGTAAGTGTTAAACTGTCAGTACGAGCACCCACACTGTCATGCCAACAAAACAACGCCATCCACTTTATGACCCATGAATCACCACAGCGGACATATATCGACGCTAAACCATAGGCAGTACACACTGGCACAGTCAGAATGGCCATCCAAACACAAAACAAAAATAATTGGCCAATACCAAAAACACACAGTTGACACAAATACACGGACTAAACCCACCCATCACCAGCACTATAAAACACTCACCCACATTACCCACAACCCTTTACGAACACGAAAAATAGCCACGAGACAGATACACAAATCAGACAAAACTACACACATCACTAACACCCAGCCATCCGTCACACACCCCACCTCGTTATTCAACACGCACTACACAACACACACCACACAACACCCATGTCCCCACAAACGCACCCCTGTTTCAGTGATGAGGAGTTGCAGGTCATGGTGGAGGAAATAGTCAGGGTACAGCCACAGCTGTTTGGAGCACAGGTACAGCAAATATCCATTGCAAGAAAGATGGAGGTATGGTGGAGAATTGAGGACAGGGTGAACGCGGTGGGACAGCATCCAAGAACAAGGAACGACCTACGGGGTAAGGTACGTTCCATGGCAGCAAGGCACCAGCTCGCCAAACCCAGAGAACTGGCGATGGACCCCTACCTCCTCTCCCACAGCTGACAGCATGGAAGGAGCAAGTCTTGGCAATTCTGCATCCTGCAATCCTGCATCCTGAGTGACTCACTGGGGTAGCCGGAGGACTGTACACTGGTGATTCATAATTTACTACGTATCACCCCCCATTACTGCGTGCCATCTCACACCCTTATCCTGACTCCCACCACTCCACTCTATCCCACACAGTGCACCTACACATATGACTAACCCCAATACCAAGCCCTGCATGCCATACCCACTGCATGTACACCCCTCCCACCACTTATGCATGCACAGCATGGAGAACTAACAATCACACAATACATCCCCATATATAAACAAAGGTGGCAGGGCAACAGCAATGATATAGGGGAAGCTGGGAATGTACAATATGTCACAGACATGAAGCATAATACATCACTCACATCCCCGCATGTGGCCCAGCCAGTACCAGCAGCGAGGAAGTCCCAGTACCCCAACAGACGATGCCCCCAGTGATGACAGTAACTCTGGACATCTGGATCTGGATGAACTTCCTGGCCCATCAGGGACCACTGGCCAGTCGGCCACCCCAACCCACTCCCAGTCCACCACAGAGCTACCACCCTCAGTTTCCAACACCACAGCACCCACCCAATGTCCCCACACCTCTGTACCCATGACACGTCAATCAGCAGTGTGCCCGCCTGCACAGGGACCCCAATCGACACCTCACAGGCAAGACAATCAGGGTCCTGGGGTCAGTAGCAGCGGGCACACCATTCAGGGGACACAGGCACAGGGGAATGGGGACACTGGGAGGACAGCTGTGCGCCAGGGGAAGGATAGGCTCAGGGAACCAACTGTCCTGGAGGCACTCACTAATGTCCTGGGGCTTACCAACAATCCCAGGACAAGATGGGCCAGATTCTTGACATCATGCAGGAGATTCAGCAGCTGCAGGAGGTACACCATCAGGAGATCAGGAAAGATTTGCAGGCCATCAACACCACCATGGCCCAAGGGTAGGTCGCTCCCCCTGCCGCTGCAGCTCCTCCAAGTTCCCGAGTTCCTGTGTTCCTGAGACCCACCTAACTGTAAGTACCCCCCTCCTCCCAGCCCCTCGCCCTGCCCCGCGCCACTCACCTTCTCTCCTGCTCCTGCTTCTTTTCCTCCTCTCTGTCTCTTCCTCCTCGCTCCCCCTCGGCAATCTTCTTCTGTGTTCTTCTGTTCTTCCCTTCTGTTCTTCTGTTCTTCCCTTCTGTTCTTCTGTGTTCTTCCGGTCTTCTGTGTTCTTCTTCTCTGTTCTTCTCTGTGCTTCTGTGTTCTTCTTCTGTGTTCTTCTGTGTTCTTCTGTGTTCTTCTGTGTTCTTCTGTGTTCTTCTCTGTTCTTCTCTGTTCTTCTCTGTTCTTCTGCTCTTCTGCTCTTCCGATCTTCTGTTCTTCTGCTCTTCTGCTCTTCTGCTCTTCTGTTCTTCTGCTCTTCTGTTCTTCTGCTCTTCTGCTCTTCTGCTCTTCCGGTCTTCTGTTCTTCTGTCTTCTGTTCTCCTGTCTTCGGCTCTTCTACCTCCTCCGTCTTCTTCCCCCGAGCCTGCCCTCCTGCTCCTTCCTCATCCCCCTCCCTCACTCGCCTCCCCCTCTCTCACCCCTAGCTAACCCGTTCGCTATCTACCTCCCTCACTCCTCCTATCTTCCTATCTCTCTAGCTCCCTATCTCACTATCTAACTCCCCCACTCTCCACCTCCTCCTACCTACCTATCTGTCTATCTATCTATTTCCCTATCTATCGACTTCTCTATCTATTTTCTCTATCTATTTCTCTATCTCTCCCCCCCTCCCGCCACCCCCTCTACTACCTATCTCCTTATCCTCTCACTCTACCTCTCTCCCTCACCCACCTCTACAACCCCCCCTCCCCTATCTTCACAACCCTACTCCTATCTCTCTCCCTAATCTCCAAACCTCCTAACACTCACCCTCCTCCACCCTAAACCCCCTCCCCCAGCTCCTCTCACTCTACCTGTCCCCCCCCTCCCTCGTGCTTTCCCGCCGCGACCTCCTGCACGCCCCCGCCCCCCAGCTCCCATTCGCCCCCAGCTGACCCCTCCTCCCCCCCCTCCTACCTCTTATGGCGGCCGCTGCGCGACAGTGGTAGCGACCCTTGACCCAAGGGAAGGTCGCTCCCCCTGCCGCTGCAGCTCCTCCAAGTTCCCGAGTTCCTGTGTTCCTGAGACCCACCTAACTGTAAGTACCCCCCTCCTCCCAGCCCCTCGCCCTGCCCCGCGCCACTCACCTTCTCTCCTGCTCCTGCTTCTTTTCCTCCTCTCTGTCTCTTCCTCCTCGCTCCCCCTCTGCAATCTTCTTCTGTGTTCTTCTGTTCTTCCCTTCTGTTCTTCTGTTCTTCCCTTCTGTTCTTCTGTGTTCTTCCGGTCTTCTGTGTTCTTCTTCTCTGTTCTTCTCTGTGCTTCTGTGTTCTTCTTCTGTGTTCTTCTGTGTTCTTCTGTGTTCTTCTGTGTTCTTCTGTGTTCTTCTGTGTTCTTCTGTATTCTTCTCTGTTCTTCTCTGTTCTTCTGCTCTTCCGATCTTCTGTTCTTCTGCTCTTCTGCTCTTCTGCTCTTCTGTTCTTCTGCTCTTCTGCTCTTCCGGTCTTCTGTTCTTCTGTCTTCTGTTCTCCTGTCTTCGGCTCTTCTACCTCCTCCGTCTTCTTCCCCCGAGCCTGCCCTCCTGCTCCTTCCTCATCCCCCTCCCTCACTCGCCTCCCCCTCTCTCACCCCTAGCTAACCCGTTCGCTATCTACCTCCCTCACTCCTCCTATCTTCCTATCTCTCTAGCTCCCTATCTCACTATCTAACTCCCCCACTCTCCACCTCCTCCTACCTACCTATCTGTCTATCTATCTATTTCCCTATCTATCGACTTCTCTATCTATTTTCTCTATCTATTTATCTATCTCTCCCCCCCTCCCGCCACCCCCTCTACTACCTATCTCCCTATCCTCTCACTCTACCTCTCTCCCTCACCCACCTCTACAACCCCCCCTCCCCTATCTTCACAACCCTACTCCTATCTCTCTCCCTAATCTCCAAACCTCCTAACACTCACCCTCCTCCACCCTAAACCCCCTCCCCCAGCTCCTCTCACTCTACCTGTCCCCCCCCTCCCTCGCGCTTTCCCGCCGCGACCTCCTGCACGCCCCCGCCCCCCAGCTCCCATTCGCCCCCAGCTGACCCCTCCCCCCCCCCTCCTACCTCTTATGGCGGCCGCTGCGCGACAGTGGTAGCGACCCTTGACCCAAGGGTAGGTCGCTCCCCCTGCCGCTGCAGCTCCTCCAAGTTCCCGAGTTCCTGTGTTCCTGAGACCCACCTAACTGTAAGTACCCCCCTCCTCCCAGCCCCTCGCCCTGCCCCGCGCCACTCACCTTCTCTCCTGCTCCTGCTTCTTTTCCTCCTCTCTGTCTCTTCCTCCTCGCTCCCCCTCTGCAATCTTCTTCTGTGTTCTTCTGTTCTTCCCTTCTGTTCTTCTGTTCTTCCCTTCTGTTCTTCTGTGTTCTTCCGGTCTTCTGTGTTTTTCTTCTGTGTTCTTCTGTGTTCTTCTCTGTTCTTCTGCTCTTCCGATCTTCTGTTCTTCTGCTCTTCCGCTCTTCTGCTCTTCCGCTCTTCTGCTCTTCTGCTCTTCTGCTCTTCTGCTCTTCTGCTCTTCTGCTCTTCTGCTCTTCCGGTCTTCTGTTCTTCTGTCTTCTGTTCTCCTGTCTTCGGCTCTTCTACCTCCTCCGTCTTCTTCCCCCGAGCCTGCCCTCCTGCTCCTTCCTCATCCCCCTCCCTCACTCGCCTCCCCCTCTCTCACCCCTAGCTAACCCGTTCGCTATCTACCTCCCTCACTCCTCCTATCTTCCTATCTCTCTAGCTCCCTATCTCACTATCTAACTCCCCCACTCTCCACCTCCTCCTACCTACCTATCTGTCTATCTATCTATTTCCCTATCTATCGACTTCTCTATCTATTTTCTCTATCTATTTCTCTATCTCGCCCCCCCTCCCGCCACCCCCTCTACTACCTATCTCCCTATCCTCTCACTCTACCTCTCTCCCTCACCCACCTCTACAACCCCCCCTCCCCTATCTTCACAACCCTACTCCTATCTCTCTCCCTAATCTCCAAACCTCCTAACACTCACCCTCCTCCACCCTAAACCCCCTCCCCCAGCTCCTCTCACTCTACCTGTCCCCCCCCTCCCTCGCGCTTTCCCGCCGCGACCTCCTGCACGCCCCCGCCCCCCAGCTCCCATTCGCCCCCAGCTGACCCCTCCCCCCCCCCCTCCTACCTCTTATGGCGGCCGCTGCGCGACAGTGGTAGCGACCCTTGACCCAAGGGTAGGTCGCTCCCCCTGCCGCTGCAGCTCCTCCAAGTTCCCGAGTTCCTGTGTTCCTGAGACCCACCTAACTGTAAGTACCCCCCTCCTCCCAGCCCCTCGCCCTGCCCCGCGCCACTCACCTTCTCTCCTGCTCCTGCTTCTTTTCCTCCTCTCTGTCTCTTCCTCCTCGCTCCCCCTCTGCAATCTTCTTCTGTGTTCTTCTGTTCTTCCCTTCTGTTCTTCTGTTCTTCCCTTCTGTTCTTCTGTGTTCTTCCGGTCTTCTGTGTTCTTCTTCTCTGTTCTTCTCTGTGCTTCTGTGTTCTTCTTCTGTGTTCTTCTGTGTTCTTCTGTGTTCTTCTGTGTTCTTCTGTGTTCTTCTGTGTTCTTCTCTGTTCTTCTCTGTTCTTCTCTGTTCTTCTGCTCTTCCGATCTTCCGTTCTTCTGCTCTTCTGCTCTTCTGCTCTTCTGCTCTTCTGTTCTTCTGCTCTTCTGCTCTTCCGGTCTTCTGTTCTTCTGTCTTCTGTTCTCCTGTCTTCGGCTCTTCTACCTCCTCCGTCTTCTTCCCCCGAGCCTGCCCTCCTGCTCCTTCCTCATCCCCCTCCCTCACTCGCCTCCCCCTCTCTCACCCCTAGCTAACCCGTTCGCTATCTACCTCCCTCACTCCTCCTATCTTCCTATCTCTCTAGCTCCCTATCTCACTATCTAACTCCCCCACTCTCCACCTCCTCCTACCTACCTATCTGTCTATCTATCTATTTCCCTATCTATCGACTTCTCTATCTATTTTCTCTATCTATTTCTCTATCTCTCCCCCCCTCCCGCCACCCCCTCTACTACCTATCTCCCTATCCTCTCACTCTACCTCTCTCCCTCACCCACCTCTACAACCCCCCCTCCCCTATCTTCACAACCCTACTCCTATCTCTCTCCCTAATCTCCAAACCTCCTAACACTCACCCTCCTCCACCCTAAACCCCCTCCCCCAGCTCCTCTCACTCTACCTGTCCCCCCCTCCCTCGCGCTTTCCCGCCGCGACCTCCTGCACGCCCCCGCCCCCCAGCTCCCATTCGCCCCCAGCTGACCCCTCCCCCCCCCCTCCTACCTCTTATGGCGGCCGCTGCGCGACAGTGGTAGCGACCCTTGACCCAAGGGTAGGTCGCTCCCCCTGCCGCTGCAGCTCCTCCAAGTTCCCGAGTTCCTGTGTTCCTGAGACCCACCTAACTGTAAGTACCCCCCTCCTCCCAGCCCCTCGCCCTGCCCCGCGCCACTCACCTTCTCTCCTGCTCCTGCTTCTTTTCCTCCTCTCTGTCTCTTCCTCCTCGCTCCCCCTCTGCAATCTTCTTCTGTGTTCTTCTGTTCTTCCCTTCTGTTCTTCTGTTCTTCCCTTCTGTTCTTCTGTGTTCTTCCGGTCTTCTGTGTTCTTCTTCTCTGTTCTTCTCTGTGCTTCTGTGTTCTTCTTCTGTGTTCTTCTGTGTTCTTCTCTGTTCTTCTCTGTTCTTCTCTGTTCTTCTGCTCTTCCGATCTTCTGCTCTTCTGCTCTTCTGCTCTTCTGCTCTTCTGCTCTTCTGCTCTTCTGCTCTTCTGCTCTTCTGCTCTTCTGTTCTTCTGTCTTCTGTTCTCCTGTCTTCGGCTCTTCTACCTCCTCCGTCTTCTTCCCCCGAGCCTGCCCTCCTGCTCCTTCCTCATCCCCCTCCCTCACTCGCCTCCCCCTCTCTCACCCCTAGCTAACCCGTTCGCTATCTACCTCCCTCACTCCTCCTATCTTCCTATCTCTCTAGCTCCCTATCTCACTATCTAACTCCCCCACTCTCCACCTCCTCCTACCTACCTATCTGTCTATCTATCTATTTCCCTATCTATCGACTTCTCTATCTATTTTCTCTATCTATTTCTCTATCTCTCCCCCCCTCCCGCCACCCCCTCTACTACCTATCTCCCTATCCTCTCACTCTACCTCTCTCCCTCACCCACCTCTACAACCCCCCCTCCCCTATCTTCACAACCCTACTCCTATCTCTCTCCCTAATCTCCAAACCTCCTAACACTCACCCTCCTCCACCCTAAACCCCCTCCCCCAGCTCCTCTCACTCTACCTGTCCCCCCCCTCCCTCGCGCTTTCCCGCCGCGACCTCCTGCACGCCCCCGCCCCCCAGCTCCCATTCGCCCCCAGCTGACCCCTCCCCCCCCCCTCCTACCTCTTATGGCGGCCGCTGCGCGACAGTGGTAGCGACCCTTGACCCAAGGGTAGGTCGCTCCCCCTGCCGCTGCAGCTCCTCCAAGTTCCCGAGTTCCTGTGTTCCTGAGACCCACCTAACTGTAAGTACCCCCCTCCTCCCAGCCCCTCGCCCTGCCCCGCGCCACTCACCTTCTCTCCTGCTCCTGCTTCTTTTCCTCCTCTCTGTCTCTTCCTCCTCGCTCCCCCTCTGCAATCTTCTTCTGTGTTCTTCTGTTCTTCCCTTCTGTTCTTCTGTTCTTCCCTTCTGTTCTTCTGTGTTCTTCCGGTCTTCTGTGTTCTTCTTCTCTGTTCTTCTCTGTGCTTCTGTGTTCTTCTTCTGTGTTCTTCTGTGTTCTTCTGTGTTCTTCTCTGTTCTTCTCTGTTCTTCTCTGTTCTTCTGCTCTTCCGATCTTCTGCTCTTCTGCTCTTCTGCTCTTCTGCTCTTCTGCTCTTCTGCTCTTCTGCTCTTCTGCTCTTCTGCTCTTCTGTTCTTCTGTCTTCTGTTCTCCTGTCTTCGGCTCTTCTACCTCCTCCGTCTTCTTCCCCCGAGCCTGCCCTCCTGCTCCTTCCTCATCCCCCTCCCTCACTCGCCTCCCCCTCTCTCACCCCTAGCTAACCCGTTCGCTATCTACCTCCCTCACTCCTCCTATCTTCCTATCTCTCTAGCTCCCTATCTCACTATCTAACTCCCCCACTCTCCACCTCCTCCTACCTACCTATCTGTCTATCTATCTATTTCCCTATCTATCGACTTCTCTATCTATTTTCTCTATCTATTTCTCTATCTCTCCCCCCCTCCCGCCACCCCCTCTACTACCTATCTCCCTATCCTCTCACTCTACCTCTCTCCCTCACCCACCTCTACAACCCCCCCTCCCCTATCTTCACAACCCTACTCCTATCTCTCTCCCTAATCTCCAAACCTCCTAACACTCACCCTCCTCCACCCTAAACCCCCTCCCCCAGCTCCTCTCACTCTACCTGTCCCCCCCCTCCCTCGCGCTTTCCCGCCGCGACCTCCTGCACGCCCCCGCCCCCCAGCTCCCATTCGCCCCCAGCTGACCCCTCCCCCCCCCCCTACCTCTTATGGCGGCCGCTGCGCGACAGTGGTAGCGACCCTTGACCCAAGGGTAGGTCGCTCCCCCTGCCGCTGCAGCTCCTCCAAGTTCCCGAGTTCCTGTGTTCCTGAGACCCACCTAACTGTAAGTACCCCCCTCCTCCCAGCCCCTCGCCCTGCCCCGCGCCACTCACCTTCTCTCCTGCTCCTGCTTCTTTTCCTCCTCTCTGTCTCTTCCTCCTCGCTCCCCCTCTGCAATCTTCTTCTGTGTTCTTCTGTTCTTCCCTTCTGTTCTTCTGTTCTTCCCTTCTGTTCTTCTGTGTTCTTCCGGTCTTCTGTGTTCTTCTTCTCTGTTCTTCTCTGTGCTTCTGTGTTCTTCTTCTGTGTTCTTCTGTGTTCTTCTCTGTTCTTCTGCTCTTCCGATCTTCTGTTCTTCTGCTCTTCTGCTCTTCTGCTCTTCTGTTCTTCTGCTCTTCTGTTCTTCTGCTCTTCTGCTCTTCTGCTCTTCCGGTCTTCTGTTCTTCTGTCTTCTGTTCTCCTGTCTTCGGCTCTTCTACCTCCTCCGTCTTCTTCCCCCGAGCCTGCCCTCCTGCTCCTTCCTCATCCCCCTCCCTCACTCGCCTCCCCCTCTCTCACCCCTAGCTAACCCGTTCGCTATCTACCTCCCTCACTCCTCCTATCTTCCTATCTCTCTAGCTCCCTATCTCACTATCTAACTCCCCCACTCTCCACCTCCTCCTACCTACCTATCTGTCTATCTATCTATTTCCCTATCTATCGACTTCTCTATCTATTTTCTCTATCTATTTCTCTATCTCTCCCCCCCTCCCGCCACCCCCTCTACTACCTATCTCCCTATCCTCTCACTCTACCTCTCTCCCTCACCCACCTCTACAACCCCCCCTCCCCTATCGTCACAACCCTACTCCTATCTCTCTCCCTAATCTCCAAACCTCCTAACACTCACCCTCCTCCACCCTAAACCCCCTCCCCCAGCTCCTCTCACTCTACCTGTCCCCCCCCTCCCTCGCGCTTTCCCGCCGCGACCTCCTGCACGCCCCCGCCCCCCAGCTCCCATTCGCCCCCAGCTGACCCCTCCCCCCTCCTCCTACCTCTTATGGCGCCCGTCCGCGCCTGGCCCGCGCCCAGCGCCACGACCCCTGGTCCCCAGCTCCCCCAAGCCCCGCTGATCCGCTACGACCCCACCACCCTCCACGCCCTCAACCCAGGGCGCTCCAAAACCTGCTTCCTAGCTCACCCCAAACGCACCCATGGACCCTTCGCCTGCAACTCCTGCAAACGCATCTTCCACCACGCAACTACCACGACCACAAGCCCACGCGCCATCAACCACCTCAAGTGCATCCTGGTCAACGCTCGTTCCGTCCACAAGCACGCCGTTGAACTTTGGGACCTCCTGGACTCCACAGCCCCGGACGTCGCCTTCATCACGGAGACATGGATGAACGCCTCCTCTGCTCCAGACATCGCTACCCGCCATCCCCGAAGGCTACAAGATCTCCAGAAAAGACCGCACCAACCAAGTAGGAGGAGGTGTCGCCATCATCTTCAAAGACTCCATCAGCGTCACCACCTCCACCGAAGACCCCCCCCTCGCCGCTGAACACCTGCATTTTCAGATTCGCACCGACCCAAGGACCACCCTCAGAGGATCCCTCGTCTACCGTCCTCCCGGACCTCGCGCCTCTTTCAGCGACGCCATCGCCGACTTCATCTCCCCGCACGCCCTCGCCTCACCGGACTACATCCTCCTAGGCGACCTCAACTTCCATCTGGAACAAAACAACGACCCCAACACCACCACCCTGCTCGACAACCTCGCCAACCTCGGCCTCAAACAACTGGTGAACACCGCCACCCACATCGCCGGACACACGCTCGACCCTATCTTCTCCGCCAGCAAACACGTCTTCTTCAGCCACACCTCTGCCCTACACTGGACCGACCACAGCTGCGTCCACTTCACATTCCGACGCGAGACCTCCCACCTCCGCACTCAACCCATCCCTCGTCGACAGTGGAACAAGATCCCTGAAGAGCAACTCTTCTCCGCTCTCGCCGCCAACCAACCCACCCTCACCACCGACCCCAACGACGCAGCTCTCAACCTCACAAACTGGATCTCCAACTGCGCTGACAACCTTGCTCCCCTCAAACGCACGCATCGACAGACCAACACCAAAAAACCTCTGTGGTTCTCTGACACCCTCAAAGAATCAAAGAAAACTTGTCGTGCCCTTGAGAAGGCCTGGCGCAAGGACCACACCGCTGACAACATGACCGCCCTCAAGAACGCTACACGCGAACACCACCACCTGATCCGCACTGCCAAAAGGAACTTTTTCACCGACAGACTAGACAAAAACAGCCACAACAGCAGAGAACTCTTCAGCATCGTCAAAGAGTTCTCCAACCCCAGCGCCAGCGCCAACGCCGTCACGCCCTCACAGGATTTGTGCGAATCCCTCGCCACTTTCTTCCATCGCAAGATCAGCGACCTCCACGACAGCTTCGGACACCAGACCCAACCATACACCACTGAACCCGCTTCCCCGGACATCACCCTCAACAACTGGACCCACATCAACACGGAAGAAACCAAATCCATCATGAACTCTATCCACTCCGGCGCCCCTTCGGACCCCTGCCCGCACTTCATCTTTAACAAAGCCGACGACATCATCGCCCCGCACCTCCAGACCGTCATCAACTCTTCTTTTTCTTCTGCTACCTTCCCCGAATGCTGGAAGCACGCTGAAGTCAACGCCCTACTAAAGAAACCTACGGCTGACCCAAGCGACCTGAAAAACTTCCGCCCCATCTCTCTTCTACCTTTCCCAGCCAAGGTAATAGAAAAGACCGTCAACAAACAGCTGACCACCTTCCTGGAAGACAACAACCTGCTCGACCCTTCACAAACCGGATTCCGAACCAACCACAGCACGGAAACCGCCCTCATCTCAGTCACAGACGACATCAGAACCCTGATGGACAACGGTGAAACAGTCGCCCTCATTCTCCTCGACCTCTCGGCTGCCTTTGACACCGTCTGTCACCGCACCCTAATCACCCGCCTACGCTCCACTGGGATCCAAGGCCAGGCCCTGGACTGGATCGCCTCCTTCCTCGCTAACCGCTCCCAAAGAGTTTACCTCCCTCCGTTTCGCTCAGAACCCACCAAGATCATCTGCGGCGTACCTCAAGGCTCATCGCTCAGCCCGACACTCTTCAATGTCTACATGAGCCCCCTCGCCGACATCGTACGCAAGCACGACATCATCATCACCTCCTACGCCGACGACACCCAACTTGTACTCTCCCTCACCAAGGACCCCGCCAGCGCCAAGACCAACCTACAAGAGGGTATGAAGGACGTCGCAGATTGGATGAGGCTCAGCCGCCTAAAGCTGAACTCTGAAAAAACGGAAGTCCTCATCCTCGGCAACACCCCGTCCGCCTGGGACGACTCCTGGTGGCCCACGGCCCTCGGCACCGCACCGACCCCCGCAGACCACGCCCGCAACCTCGGCTTCATCTTGGACCCTCTTCTCACCATGACCAAGCAAGTCAACGCCGTGTCCTCCGCCTGCTTCCTCACTCTCCGCATGCTCCGCAAGATCTTCCGCTGGATCCCCGCCGACACCAGAAAAACCGTGACCCACGCCCTTGTCACGAGTCGCCTGGACTACGGCAACACCCTCTACGCCGGGACCACCGCCAAACTCCAAAACCGCCTGCAACGCATCCAAAACGCCTCGGCCCGCCTCATCCTCGACGTACCCCGCAACAGCCACATCTCCGCACACCTGAGACACCTGCATTGGCTCCCAGTCAGCAAAAGGATCACCTTCCGTCTTCTCACCCACGCACACAAAGCCCTCCACAACAAGGGACCGGAATACCTCAACAGACGCCTCAGCTTCTACGTCCCCACCCGCCCCCTCCGCTCCGCTGGCCTCGCACTTGCTGCCGTCCCTCGCACCCGCCGCTCCACGGCGGGTGGGAGATCTTTCTCCTTCCTGGCGGCCAAGACCTGGAACTCCCTCCCCACCAGCCTCAGGACCACCCAGGACCACTCCGCTTTCCGGAGACTCCTAAAGACTTGGCTGTTCGAGCAGCGATAACCCCCCCTTTCCCCCCTAGCGCCTTGAGACCCGCACGGGTGAGTAGCGCGCTTTATAAATGTTAATGATTTGATTTGATTTGATGGTCTCCATAGCAGGGGTGCTGGCGGACATGGCCAACATAATGAGGGAATATACAGCAAACCAGCTGGCCCCTCCCACTAGCCAGTCAACTGAACAGCCCACCACATCTGCTGCAGAAAGTGGACAGGAGGCCCTGCCACAGGACCCACAGGACCCACAGGCCACCAGCACCCCTCCCCCTGCAGAAGGTGAACCACCCCGCAAATGGTCCCTGCGACCCAGACAGATGCCAGAGACACTTGCCAAGGCCAAGACCACCGCCGGGAAATGAGACCCTCCTGAATGTCCCCCTTGGGTCCCACTCTGTCACTTTGTCCACTATGACCTGCCTTTGCTCCCCTTCCTATGGCCCCTTGGACACTGGACCTGTGCTACAAACAGACTCGATCAATACCCTGGACTTACTGCTCCCATCACCCCAGTCCATTGCACTATTCTGTCTATAAATGTTTTACTACAATAAACACCCTTGAACACAACTTGAGTGATAGTGTTTTATGTGAAGAAAATATGCAATTATGGTTACAGTTACATCTTTTGCAAATGACCTGAACTCTATGATAGCATACAAATAATGACCTGTAGCTCTCTGTAGTCATCACATCAGTTCACAGTAGTTATATCACCAACATTTGCAAAATGAGAAGGGATAGGTGACAGTCAGTTGAGATGCAAAGGAACTGACTGCCATCATGCTACAGCCACACTGAAAGGATAAATAACCAGAGGAATGGTCAGTTCCACTGTCTCACCTGTGTATCATTGGAAGTACTGCCGTATAACTGAAGTCCTGTTGTCCATATCCTCATCCTCTGCCTCCTCATCCTCACTGTCCTCAGGGTCCACTGCTGCCACAGGGCCACTTCCAATATCCTCCTCCTGCAGATGAGGCACATGTCATCTCAGGGCCATGTTGTGCAACATGCAGCATGCCACAACTATCTGGCAAACCTTCTCAGGGGAGGTGCACGGGGATCCACCTGTTAGATGGAGGTATCTTAACCTGGCCTTCATGAGTCCAAAGGTTCGTTATATGATCCGCCTGGTTCGCCCATGTGCATCATTATACCGATTCTCAGCCCCTGTCCTGGCATTCCTCACAGGGGTCAGGAGCCACAATAGGTTTGGGTAGTGAGAGTCACCTACAAGTATTGGCCTTACACAGTGGTATGGGGGATGACTCCTGAAGGCATACACTGACATACAGTGGGTGGGGACTCTGGCTCACCTATTAGCCACACCCTGTGACTCTGTAGTTGTGCCATCACATTTGGGATGCTGCTATTTCTCAGGACGAAGGCGTCATGCACCAACCCAGGATACTAGGCAGTGACGTGGGAGATGTACTGGCCAGCCAGGTACACCATTTGCAAATTGAGTGAGTGGAAACTCTTTTGATTCCTGAATACCTGTTCATTGTGCCGGGAGGGGGGGACAAATGCAATATGTGTTCCGTCAGTCGCCCCAATAATATTTGTTATATGTCCCCTTGCATAGAATCCAGCCTTCACAGTGGTCAAATCTTCCACTTGGGGGAAAGTAATGTAGCTGCACATGTGTTTAAGCACAGCAGACAAAACCATTGCCAGAACTATTGAGAACATTGGCTGTGACATTCTTGCTGCCAAGCCCACTATTACTTGGAGAGAACCAGTGGCCAGGAAATGGAGCACTGATAGAACTTGCACAAGAGGGGGGATCCTAGTGGGATGACGGATAGCTGATATCAGATCAGGCTCCAATTGAGTACACAGCTCTGTGATTGTGGCCCTGTCCAGTCCATAGGTCCTTATTATGTGCCTGTCCTCCAGTGTAGCCAAGTCCACAAGGGGTCTGTACACCTGCTCTTGTCTCCTTCTTCTATTCCTCTGCAGTGACAGGTATTTAAGGGACACAAGTATGAGTAGGGTGTCACAATCTGAACAATGGAACCACCACCTCAGTGTACATAGAGCATGTATGTAATTGGACAATGTGAATGGCTATGTATGTGCAATTTATAGCAATGATGCAGTTTACTATTTCTGAATGTTGTCCACCACCATAAAATGTCAACTGCCTGTCCTGTAAGTATGGACAGGTGGAAGTGATGTAACTCTGCCAGTGTCCAATGGGGATCACCAGCGGTGGTGACGTTGTACACCGCCACGGACGTGACCACCATTTTCTGTCTAAAACCTCACTTGATTCCTGACTTTCCACAGGACAATACCTACACTGCGTGTGCTGCTGTGACCTGGGTCTGGATCCTGCCATGGCCTGTGTGACAGGGGAAAAGGCCCCTGCCTTCACTTTAGAGGAGTTAGAGCACCTGGTGGATGGGGTCCTACCCCTCTATAGACAGCTGTATGGGTCTCCAGACCAACAGGTAATTATACCATGGGTATGATGCATGTGCCAAGGTTGCATGGAGATGAGTGTGCTAGCAGTGTGCAATTTGGGTGGGGGGTAGGTTTGGTGGTAGTGTATATGCAGTGCCCCGGGTGATGTGTGTGCCAATGGAGAAGGAAATTGTGGCCCATATTTATACTTTTTGACGCAAAACTGCGCTAACGCAGTTTTGCGCCAAAAAAATTAGCGCCGGCTAACGCCATTCTGAAGCACCATGAGGGCGGCGTATTTATTGAATGGCGTTAGCCGGCGTTAGCCGACCGGCGCTGCCTGGTGTGCATGAAAAAAAACCACGTACACCAGGCAGCTCCGGCGTAGGGAAAAATGGCGTTTGGGCGTCTAAAAATGGGGCAAGTCAGGCTGAGGCAAAAAAAACGTCTTAACCCGATTCGCACCATTTTTTTACGACGCCCATCCCCCATTGAAATGACTCCTGTCTTAGCAAAGACAGGAGTCATGCCCCCTTGCCCAATGGCCATGCCCAGGGGACTTCTGTCCCCTGGGCATGGTCATTGGGCATAGTGGCATGTAGGGGGGCACAAATCAGGCCCCCCTATGCCACAAAAAAATCCAAAAAAAAATACTTACCACAACTTACCTTCTCTTCCCTGGGGTGGGTCCCTCCATCCTTGGGTGTCCTCCTAGGGTGGGCAAGGGTGGCAGGGGGTGTCCCTGGGGGCTTGGGAGGGCACCTCTGGGCTCATTCTGAGCCCACAGGTCCCTTAACGCCTGCCCTGACCCAGGCGCTAAAATCTGGCACAAATGCAGGTTTTTTTGACCCGCCCACTTCCGGGCGTCATTTTTGCCCGGGAGTATAAATCCGACGCAATAGCATCGCAGTAATTTTTTTAGACGGGAACGCCTACCTTGCATCTCATTAACGCAAGGAAGGTGTTCACGCAAAAAAATGACGCTAACTCCATGAACTTTGGCGCTAGACGCGTTTAACGCCAAAGTATAAATATGGAGTTAGTTTTGCGTCGAATTTGCGTCGAAAAAAACGACGCAAATTCGGCGCAAACGGAGTATAAATATGCCCCTGTATTTTTGGGCCATATGTGTGACAGGCTGGATTGTATGGTTAATGGTGTCCTCCTGTATGTACAGTATTACCTCTGCAGGTCAGTGCCTATCCGAAAAAGGGACTGTGGCGTGCCATCCCCAAAGACGTGTGGACCCTGGGGGTCTATAGCCGGCAGAGCACCCACTGTAGGAAAAGGTGGGAGGACCTGAGACGCTGGGCCCCGAAGACCGTGGGGGCCCAGCTGGAGATGGCCTCCCAACAAGGGCGGGGTGCCCATCGGAACCTGACCCCCCCTGACGGCCTGCATACTGGCGGTGGCCTCCCCTGAGCTGGATGGGCACTTGAGGGCAGCACAGCAGCCACAAGGGGGTGAGTACAGTGCGCATGACAACAATTATTTTTGGGTGGAATGGGAAACTGGTGGTGGGTTTCAGTTAGTGGGTCCCCCTTAATTCCAACTCAGTCATTGCTATGTGATCCAGCTCAAGGTAAATGGGTGTATCGCAAAATCTGGTAACCTAGATAGGTAGCATTTCATGTCAGACAGGACTTAGTGGGTCCCACGAGGGGTGCAGTTGGCGGTGGCTGGCTCTCATCTTGCTGTGGCACTTAGCCAATGTAATGCCAGTGCAATGGATAGTGCTCAATCCTGATCCCTGTGTGTGATGGTAAAGTGTATGCCAACTGTGGTGATGTTGCTGTAATTGACCCAGTGCTCTCTTTCTCTCTCTCTCCCCCCTATTATCTTCTTTCATCCTGTCCATGTGTGCATTAGCATCATCTGGCAGAGGAGCAGGGGCGCGGCGACTGAGGGAGCTGCATCCCACAGGTCCCAGGAGGCAGAGTCCACCGACGCTGAGGGGACCAGTGGGACAGAGGGCGAGGGGAGCACCATGGCGGAGACAGGAGATGACAACACTGACTCTGATTCGATGGAAACTCCCTGGTGGTGGGGGACACTTCTGGAACCACCCCAGCTACAGATACAGCTGGCACCCCCCATACCAGCACCACCCTCACAGTAGCCCCCCCCCACCGAGTTGGCCGTGCCCCCTCACCCAGGAGGGTGGGCATCTCCCAGGCACCACAGGCCCTGCCCCAGTGAGCCCTGCTGCCCTCAGTGAGGAAGCTACTGACCTCCTGAGATCCTTCTCTGTAGGGCAGTCAACCATAGTGAATGCCATCCACGGGCTTGCATCACAGATGCAGCAATGCAATGCATACCTGGAGGGCATCCACAGTGGGTTGGTGGCCCTACAGAGATCATTTCAGGCTCTGGCCTCCTCTCTGATGGAAGCCAGTGTCCCTGTTCATACAGTCCCCCCTCCAACTACCACTCTCCAGTCTCAGTCTCCTTAATCCCAACCCATCCAAGGCACAGATACAGACAAGCATACACACAAAACATCACACAAAAGTAGCACAGTTAAACACTGACAACACACTTCAGGCCACATGCACTCACACAAACAACAGACACTTGCACACACAACCACATCCACTGCCTCTACTGTCTCCCACTCCTCCGCCTCCTCCTCCTCCTCCCTCACAATTACATCTGCACTCACACCTGCATATACTGCATCAACAGCCACCACCACCATCACCACATCATGCAGCACACACACTTCACTTGCAGACAGCTCCACAACATCCATCCATGCGTTCCCTTTGTCCTCTCCCACCCTGTCTGCCCCTCCTAAGAGACACAAACGCAAGCACACAGACACCCAACAGCCATCCACCTCACACATGCACACTGTCCATGCACTTACACCCAAGTACAGCAAACTTACACCTCTGACAACCGCTCCCTCAACCTTCACTCCCATCCCTCCTCCCAAATCCTGGCCCAACACCCCTAAGAAGCTTTTCCTTTCACGTCTTGACCTCTTCCCTCCCCCTCCACTGGCCCGTCCTGCCCGTAAGAGCAAGGTCCCAATGACCCAGCCCAGCACCTCAGCCAAACAGTCTGCCACTACTCCCATCAAATCATCAGCTGCTGGCAAAAAGGGGCCCCAGAGTGTGACGGCTGCCACTCCTACTGAGAGCACACCTCCAGCTCAGAAAGGGAGGACTAGGGTGGTGAAAAGCAAGGGACATGAGACTGGGAAAGTGGAGGCACCTCCTAGTCCTGGAGGAAGAGACACAAGTGACATGTCTAAGGCTAAGGGAACTAGTCACAAGTGGGGACACATGGATCCCCCTCCACCAGCAAAGAAAGTGAAGGTTCCCACTCCACCACCAAGGTAAGTGAAGGTTCCTACTTAACCACCAATTAAAGTGAAGGGTCCCACTCAAACACCAATGCAAGTGAAGGTTGCTACTCAACTACCAATGAAAGTGAAGGTTCCCACTCAACCACCAATGAAAGGCAAGAGGCCCATTCAACCACCAATGAAAGACAAGAGGCCCACTCCACCAGCAGAGGGCAAGGAGCCTCCACCTCCAGCAGAGACACAGTAGCCCTCACCTCCAGCAGAGGGCAGGAAGCCCCCACCTACAGCAGAAACACAGCAGCCCTCACCTTTAGCAGAGGGCAGGAAGCCCTCACCTCCAGCAGAGACACAACAGCCCTCACCTCCAGCAGAGAGCATGTAGGCCACCCTCCAGGGACTGTTGGACAAGGAGCCTCTTCCAGAACCAGTAGGCAAATTCCCCACTTCAGTGACGGTGGCCTTGCACTCCCCAGCAAAGACAAATTGGCATGGAGCCCCCTCCAGAACCAGTAGGCAAATTCCCCACTTCAGTGACGGTGGCCTTGCACTCCCCAGCAAAGACAAATGGGCATGGAGCCCCCTCCAGAACCAGTGGGCAAGTCCCCCACTTCAGCTGAGATGCCCGCTCCCCCTCTCCCCTTCCCCCTAAGGTGCCTGCCCATTTCCAACATAATGCCCCTGAACAGTGGATTCCGGATTGTGTCAGGAGTCAAGTTGGGCCTTGGACTGTGCCCTGTGGCCATGTGGCCCTTTTGTACTTTGGACTGGCCATTGGCCCATTCTGAACATTGTTACCTGTATTTGGAATCTAATGGACAATATGGTGGCTGTTGGCATCAAATTACAGTGTTTGCTTATTCTCATAGTTGCCCTTGTTTTATTTTAACGTGTGCCCTGTGAGAATGGTTTAACTCTGCAGCTGGTTCTGTGTATGGTTTGTGTGTGAATTGTGTGTGTTGTGAGTGTATGTGTCACTTTCCTTTTCCTCCCTCCCTCCCTTGTGTGCTAGGTGGCTGTATTCACTGTTGTCGTCTTCGTCGGCGTTGATGTTCCATGAGGGCTACAGCATAGAATAGCATCTGGAAGACTTGAATTTCTGGTTCCATGGCAGCAGCAGAGTCCTCTGTGTACCTGTTGGTGAGTCTTTCATTTAATGTGTTCTGTTTCTGCCAGGCTTTTGATGGCGTTGGAAGTGCCCCGGAAATTTGGAGTTTTGCTATGTCATAATATGGTGGGCAGTACCTTGGCTTCCGCTTGGCTGTTGATGGCTACCACCGTGGTCAGTGGTGTTAACGCCCTGGCGGTTGGTGTGGTACAATGGCTGTCTATGGGAAGTATCACCGCCATGGTCATAATTTGGCAGTATTTACTGCCAGCCTGTTGGAAGTATTACCACCACTTTATCACTCACCGCCAATGTCATAATGACCACCTAAGTTACGTGACATTAGCATTGTTCATATAGGTGGGAAATAAACATTCTAACTTTTACAAAAAGGTGTGGTTATTCATGGCTGAGAGGTCATGGTGAGTGGAAATTACTGACTCCTATTGACATTTGATGTTATTGATTGTTGTGGTTATTGATCTGTATTGGTATGGGAATATATGGTTGGAAAAACTCGAAGCGCAGTCAACAGGTCCATCGGCCTATTCGGGTCACCCTTGTAACTTTACTTAATAAGGTCTGACACGCTAACAGAGATAGTAGCAGAGATTGATGGTTTCCCTCCTTAACAGCCCATCATAGATGCCCGGTAAAGGTTTGTCTCCTTAAGAGCCTGTCATACAGTCCAGAGATAGGCAGTACAGTGTTTGGTCCCACAGATTGTAAGCAAGAAATAATAAGTCTCCCCACAGATGGTAGTAGGGAAAGGATTAGTCTCAAAGTGGAAAGAAAATGTGCCAATGATTTGAGGATGTTCTCGGCGTTCTAGTGATGGTATGAATGAGGTAGGTTTTGCGCTTGCACAAGCTTATGCAGAGTGCAGGTGAATTGTGATGTTTGTGAGTGTTAGGGAGCTTGTGTACTCCAAATGAAGTTGTAGAAGGAGTTTTTCATACTCCGAAGTGTGAGAGTAGGGAAGTTGTCGAACTTCACATGTGTGTATCGCTTTGTGCTCAAAAATTGTCCACATTGCTGTTGGTATACAGACCTTGCGTGGTCTAAGACTCCGGAGTATAGTGAAAAGTGTATGAGACATTTGGTTTTTATTGTAATTTGTCTGGTTTAATAGGTCAATCGGGCGTGATCGACAAGTCAGAGTGTGAGTCAAAGTGAGTGAAATAATTTTTCGACTGAGATCTGTCGAGTCCTATGTTCACCAGGACGGACCCAGTGATCAGTTGAGAGTGAAATTTGTGGGTCAAATTTTGCTTGCGAATCACAGAAACTGGGAAAGAAGGAGTAGCTGTTAGAGCGAAACACCGCCAGCGAAAAATCTGTAAAGTTTCTGAAGTGATTGTGTTACCTATCTGTAGTAAACAGACAAATTGGGTTTCGATTTTTGTTTAGTGCTCGCAATAAATTGCATTAGTTTAGTGTGAATCTGAGTTTGGGGGGACAAGCCACAAGACATGGTCATCCGCAGTACGTGTGAGTGTGATGTCAATGGAGCCACGCTGGGATAGGTTGGTTAGTAGGAAGGGTCGCTCAGGGATTGGCAGACGTCCGTGAAGCACAATTGGTTGAGAAGGTTGGTGAAGAGAATTCTGGGATTAAAAGTCACTTCCTGATTTGATTTTGAATAACATAAAGGTCACAAAAAGGAACATTTTCAAAGCTTTAAAGAGTGCTTTAAGGAGAGATACATACATTACAACGAGTATGGGGATACTGAATCACCAGAAGGTACAGCAGCTTATATTGTAATTGAAAAAAAGGGTGCTGCGCCATGTCTTTGGCTGAAGCGATGGTGCAGTGACAGAGAAGGGTAGGAGCTAAGCGTTTCCTGTCCATGGAAGATTTAATTTGAGGAGCTTAGAGCATTTGAAGAGGGTACTGTATGATCTAAACCCCTCTCCAGGACCAGCACAGTTCGAGGCATTAGGGATTTGGGAGTTAGTAGCCAGACAGCAACAGCAGCATAAATTCGAGAGGAGGATGAGGAAGGGAGAGAAGACACTAGCAGAGGCTAGGTGGGATGATGCCCAGAAATTTTGGAGAACCAAGACTTTACAGGGGATTGGTATTCCCAGCAATTAAGCAAGACAGCAAGAGAGAAGGAAGGAAAACTACCAGAAAAACAAACAGGAGCCCTTCCGAGAGTAGGGAGCGGAGACCAAAGGAGTCTAAAGGACCATTGACATATGAGGAAGAGTCAGACGATGATGAGTTTATTTTGCAGTTAATGAGAAATCGTCGAACACCAAATGCAGCACAAGAGAGTGGTCTGAGCACTAGTGTAAATCCTACATCTCCGACCCAGGTTAACGCAACAATGAGTCAAGTGCAGGTTGATCCGACTATGACACAGAGCCCAATGCAAAGCAGTCTTAATGCACCTATTACTCCTGTAGCACAAAATCAGGTGCCACAGTCAAAGGTCCTGAGAATGTATCCTGATGTACCCACAGTGGAAGCAGCCACAAACCTAATAGTGCCAACAGGACAGGTTTTCCCGAAACCGATGTTGGTTCAGACAGAGCCCACTCCACTTTTACTGCCGCAAGTGCAGTCACAAGCAATGCCAAAGTACACTCGAATAACAGGGACACAGATAGATATGTCTGTACTAATGATCTAAAATATGGGAACTACGCAACCACAGAACTTGAGTGTTAGACCAAGCCCAGATGCTGTATCTGTACCTGTCACCTTTGGTCCAATTGTACCTTTGTTCATGATGGATCGAAATCATTGCTACACCTTACTCCATTCGGAGCTCCTCCAGATACAGTGATAGGGTTGAATGCTAGTCAGAGCCTGAAATTACTGAAGCCGCAGTCTACAAATACAGTGGTACAACAAGTGCCACATGCCCAGGCCATCAAAAGTTTGCTGCAAGATTTGACTGCCTAACAGTGACTGAATGGTTAGACAAGATGAACACCCCGCAGAGTGCTCCCAGGGATGAGGAGTACTTGAACTATATGAGACTAGGAATGGAAGCGGGTGAGCTCATTGAACGGACTGTGGGTGTGAACAGGTTAGAGTTCTACACAGAAGTAGCATTGAGATATCTATGCCCGAAAATCAGGAGGGAAGTGAGCAATGTGCATCAAAGGTAAGCAGACCTGGTAGAAAAGTATTGCATGGAACTAGAGAAAATGAAGCATTTGAAAAGGAGCTACAGGCTAGATTTTGAGACAAAAGACTTCGAGCAAATGAGATCTGCAGGGATGAAGGCACACCTTAGGGAGTTACTCCAAAGTGTCCAGACATGGGGAGTTTTAGACAAATGGGAAGGCAGATAGGCAAAGAAAAGAGATAAAAGAAAAAGGGATTCTGCGAAGTTGACTGCAATGTGCAGCAGGCCAAGAATCCGGTGAATCTTTTACCAACAAGACAGATTCCAGGAGGGAATTTTGTTCATATCCCTTGGAGCAGAAGTGATATTCTGTCTTTCACAAATGATCATCCCAGGTTGAGAGAGAAGCCAGTAGAATGGTATCAGCAGACAGACAGGTTTGTGAAATTTGCCAAATGCCTTTGGGAAGACTTGAACACTCAATTAGAGATAGTAGTTCCAGATGATCTGTGGATGGAGTGTAAGAGGAGTATAGATTGGCTGACAAAAAAACAGAGAAATCAGGTTAAGGGTGCGCCATCTCCGAAGTAATTAAATATTACTATAAAGTGATTGAATTTTTGAAGACGAGAATCTCACCCAAAAACATTGACTGGCAGAGAAAAGACAGGACAGCTCAGGAAGCCAAGCAGTTGATACATGCTTAGTACGAGAGATTGTTGCAGGCATTTAAGCATTACAGTGGGATGGAGACAATTGAGCTGAAAGACGTGATTCATTTTGTGTTCAGATTTGTGGAAGGATTGAGACCTGAAACAAACTAGATGCTTAAGAGTAATTTGATTTGCTGGCAAGCAAAGCCGATTGAGGAGGTGTTGCAGTATGCAAAGTACTGTAGTGATGAGATTGAATTGAAGCAGAGAAAGTTGAAGGAAAAGGAAATGGTGATGCAGATTAAAGTGGCACAACAGGGATGCAGGGAACTTTTTCACAGCAGCAGTAACAGCAGGGAAATGGGGTGCTTCAAAACCAGATGAGAGGAAGAGGTCGCAGAGGAATTGGTAATGGAAACTGTAGTCCCAATCTGGATGATTGCAGTCTGGTTTGTGTCACTGGATTCCGCCAACAAGCCTTGGCACGTGCAAAGCTCGTGTTTGGCAGAAAATGCCACTGCGCGGGACCAGGAGGAACCTGGTGGCCTCTACCCAGGAGGGGGAGACCGATGGGGCTCTCAGCAACTCAGGGAGCCTTAAGAAGACCAGGCAGCACACACAGGGGTCCCAAAGCACGGGGACAAAGAAGGTGCAAATGGAGGACCATGCAGCACATCACAAAGGGATCCCACGCCGCGGAGAACCACTTGGGAGGCTGTGCGTCGCAGGATGGAGTGCTAGGGGCCTAAGCTGTGCTGGGCATGAAGAACTTCTTGGAAGGTCGCACACAAGCCTTGGCAACTGCAAGTCATGCGGTACATGGGGTACTGTCTTGCCTGGGGATGCAAGCTCTTATCTCCACCAAAGTTGGACAGCTAGACCTTGGTACTGTTGGGATCACTTTAGTCCACCACCTGTATTGCTGGATCCACGCTTGTCGTCTAGAGAGGGGACCCCCGCCACCGGCCGTCACTGCAGAGAGGTGCCTGCTGAAGCAGGGAAGTGACTCCGTCACTCCACGGGAGACTCCTTTGGTTCTTCTGGTGCAGGCTGAAGACAGGCAGTCGTCTGAGGATGCACGACATGGAAACCTTTGCAGTTGCTGGCAGGAGCTGAAGACACAATGTTGCAGAAGTCGTCTTTGCTTCTTTGTTGCTGTTTGTAGTGTTCCTGGAGGGTTCAGCCGCGTTTCCGTCGGTAGAAGATGAAGTAAAGGATGCAGAGGATTCCTGCTGGAGACTTGCAATCCGAATCTGAAGAAACACCCAGAGGAGAGACAATAAATAGCCCTGGAAGGTGGATTGGTCACCGAACCAGGTAAGCACCTACCAGAGGTGGGCTTGACGTCACCTGCTGGCACTTGCCACTCAGATGCTCCCAGAGTGCCCCACCACCTTGGAATCCAAGATGGCAAAACCCAGGGACACTCTGGAGGCGCTCTGGGCACCACCCCTGGGGTGGTGAAGGACAAGGGAATGGTCACTCCCCTTTCCTTTGTGCATTTTCATGCCAGAGCAGGGACTGGGGGTCCCTGAACCGGTGTAGACTGGATAATGCAAGGAGGGCACCATCTGGGCCCTTCAAAGCATTTCCAGAGAATCTGGGAGGCTCCCCCTCCCATGGAGGAAATCCTTTGTTCTGCCCTCTTGGGCTTGAGCTGCTCAAGCAACAGGAGGGCGGAAACCTGTCTTTGAGGTGGCAGCAGCTGGGGCTGCCTGGAAAACTTCAGAAGGCTGGTATGGCAGTACTGGGGGTCCACTGTGGAGCCTCCAGAGTGCATGGGATTGTATAACCAATACTAGAATCAGTATTGGGGTACAATTCCCAGTTGTTAGACACCTTACATGGCCATATTCGGGGTTACCACTGTGAAGCTGGACAGAGGTATCGACCTATGTCCAGTGTATGCGTAAAGTAGCGTCCCCGCACTCACGAAGTCCTGGAAAATGGGCGTAGATGATGCGGGGGCACCTCTGCTAGTGCAGGGGTGCCCTCACACACAGATACTTTGCACCCAGCCTTCAGGGTTGAAAGACCTGACATAGGTCTTTCAACCTGATAGGTGACTTATAAGTGACCTGGTGCAGTGCAAATGGCTGTGAAATAGTGCATGCACTATTTCACACAGGCTGCAATGGCAGTCCTGTAGAAGCCTTTGCATAGGCTCCCTATGGGTGGCAAAAGTAATATCTTACCACTTGACAGATACCATATTGCCATTTATACGGATGGTTCAGCACAACCAGCTGTAGGTACCAAACATCAATATTCAGCGACTTGCGCAGCTGTCAGTGGAGTGATGAAGGATAGAGCTTTCTACCCTCATAATACCTACACTCAAACCTTAGGGGACTGCACAGCTCAGTTGGCTGAGCTTAAAGCCCTCCTTCTAGTGCTAGAACACACAGAGCCAGGATTGCTGACTTTGATTGTCTGTGATTCATAATACTGCGACCAGTCCTACAATTATTACCTTAATCATTGGAAGCTGAACGGGTTTAGAGATTCCAAAGGGAACACCATAAAACACAAAACTCTGTGGGGGAGGGAGGGTGGCTGATCTTATGGATAAGCTACTGTGTGTTCATGTAGTACATGCATTGGGCCACCAACATGTAGGAGTACACATTATAGGTAACACTTTGGCTGATGAAGCAGGTAAACCCATTGTAGCTACGGCTTCTGTGGCTGCAGTGACTTGTTCTCAGACGAGATTGGATAATGAAATATTGACTGCTGTGAAGGCTTCGGCTGAAGGCACGTATCTCCAAAAGGCATACCCTGCAAAATATTCTTACCACATCAATGCACAGAATGTTGCTTATGTAACAGTTCCTGGGGTTGGACATCATGTGATCCTCAACGAGGACCAGAGACTAGATCTAATAAAAGCAGCGCATGAGGGTGTCACTTCAGCACATGCTGGTATTTCGGCCACGATAACACACTTACAGAAATGTTTCTGGTGTCCAAGTCTATCCAACCAGACAAAACAATATATCCTTTGTTGTGATATTTGCCAGCAAATTAAAGGCTCCAATATCAAACGCCCAGCACAGACATCCCTCTTAGTGTCCAGTAGGCCACTACAATGTGTGTACCTGGACCATTGCGGTCCACTCCAACCTAATGGTGCATACAAATACATCTTAGTCGCTGTAGATTCTTGTTCTAGATTCCTGTGGGTATGGCCTCAGCAGTCGGCTGACGCTCGAACTGTTATAAAAGACTTGCTGATCTTTATCGGTACATATGCGGTTGCGGCATTCCATTTTGACCAGGGCCCTGCATTTGCCTCTAAGGCATTCAGGGATACCATGGGGACTCCTCACCATACCATCCTGAGGGAAATTCGGTTGTGGAGAGGCGGAACAGTGATCTAAAGCAGTCCTTAACAGCCAGAGTATTAGGTTCTGGCTGCAGTTGGCTTCATCACCCATATCGGGTCCAGAGAGCACTGAATAATCTGCCAAGACGGTCCTTGGGGGGACGATCTCCTTATGAGGTTCTCTTTGGGATACCAATGTATGTCCCAGATCTTGATGGCCTTGGTTTGGTGGCAGCAGACACATCTTTTGACATAAATGAACATCTCACTGTCTTACAGGAGCTTCAGCAATTTTGTGATGATAAATCATCCGCCAGTGCTGCCACCTTAGGAATAAGGGTTTTACCAACCACTTCCATTGGCTGAATTCCTAAAGTCGGGGATCTGGTACGTGAGAAGATCGCTGTGAAAAAGGAATTTGGTTCATCCTACAGAGCACTGGTCCCAGTCTTGGGAATACAAGGTACCAGAACTGTCATCTTACCACCACTGCCTGGTTTGATAACAAACAGATTTGTTTCCATTGATGACATCAAAGTTCACCATGTGGCCGATCCTACACGGTAGACCCAGAGGTCCCTTGGGTAGTCCCCGATTCCCTCTCACTACCCAACAGGACATACCTCTTCAAAGTAGAATTAACACACTACTTTGGACTTCATAACAATGTCCAACAATGTTTCAACTACCTCCTCGACCATGGGGAGGGCAGAAAATGAGCTCTTGCTGATTCCAGTTACTGCATCAATGACAGCACCTGTCCAAGATTTGGCTGTTTTTTATACCAACACACACAGACTGATGACACCATATACCATGAGCCTCCACTTGAAGTGGATCAATCAACAAGTAATGCACTTGCTCCAGTTTTTGCAGAGACTACCTCTGGTTATTTCATTGACATTGATGACTTTTCTTCAGACTCATCCACTCTAGCAAGTGAAAATGAATCAAAGACCCGTAAGCTATAAATATGGCTTAAAAATACCTATTTTATTCGCAAATGGAACTATTTTTGGCTCTGTTTGACATTTTTGTCGTTATGGATTGGGTTTGTGACTGATTTCTTTTTACTCATAAATGGTCATTACCTTCCTGACCGCTCCTCTGTTGGGCTTGTGGATGAAGTCTTGACTCCATATCATTCCTCACATAAGGTCCAAAGTGACTTGTCCCTTGTGAACATTTCAGCTGTACCATTCCTGATGGTATAGTGTGGGACAACGTTCCATTTGATGTATACCGGCCTACTGAGGTCATTCAAATTCCATATGTGTTTAGAATTTCTATGACAGATGTCATTACACCTGGTGTTGTATCTGATGATTGGGATGTCCAGACGGTTGATTCTATGTTAACTGAAATGAAGTACTATTCAGTGTTTGAAAGTGATGATCTATATAGAAATACTATGAATTATAGAGAAATGTTCTGTTATAACAACTGGGGACATTACTACCTGTACCATGCTACTAGGCACAGACCAGTATTTAACTTCACAAAGTGGGAACACTGTTCTACACCACCAGTGGGGAGCCCGAAACACTATTTAGAAAAATGCACTTATTTCACTGAGCATGACACAAAAACTTCAACATTATATTATTTCAAGTTGCCTCCTTTGAAAATTAGGAAAAGTTTGCTAACTGGTACACTGCTGATTTATTCAGAGTCCTTTATTTCCCGTCTTACAGTTGAAGGTTACGAATACTGGAAGAACACTGTTGATTTAAAAAGTGTATGGGGAACACAAGATTGGCAGATTCAGGGTATGGAAGCTTTGTTTAGAGCATGCCTGATTCCTGTCCAAATGATCTTTTTAAATGACACCATTCAACAGACATCCTGTCTGGGGTTTACAAAAGTTAAAGAAATGAACACGTCCAGTATCCCCACACCTGCGAAGTTTATCGATTGGCAATCCTTCCTGAATGTCACTGAGGAAGAGCTTGATGCAAAGGTTCAGGTTGGTACTTTCCATTCCCGGCGGGTGGTTAATCTGGCCAATTGGCACCAATGGATGTTAGGCACGTTTTTTTTAATTCCTCAAGGGGTTTCAAGATTAGTTGGCCAGACCCTTGCTTTATCTCGGGCCAACACACAGGTATAGTTACAACATATAGGTCCTCATTACAACATTGGTGGTAAATCCTGCTTACCGCCGTGCAGAAGACCGCCAACACACCGCTGCAGCGGCAGAATTCCGCTACAGCTATTACGACCCACAGGTCGGACTCTGCCAAAATCCAGACACCCACACAAGTCCGCCACACCAAAGGTCAGTGATAAACTGGGGATAACTAAACCTCCACCGTCACGCCAACCGGAATACACCCACACTATCATGACCCACGAATCCACGGGGCGGCCTTTCAACCGTGGTATTCCATTGGCGGTACAGACTGCCGCGCTCAAAATACACACACATTTACAAAACACAACCACATTGGACAATTTGAAATGCACACATCTGATACACATACACACACCACTCCCACACACTCAATACAAAATAAAACACACACCCACATCACCCACAAACCCCTTATGACAAAAATTGAGAAAGAAGCACACAGAGAGACACCACCATCAACAATACTAGCATCCACAGGCACACAACACCATCACTCACACAACATCCACGCACCTCAGACAACACGCACAAACACATCCACTCACACATCACAACACACACCACCTCACACTTCTCCCACACCACACCATGGCACCGCAAAGACACCCCAGGTTCTCTGAGGAGTAACTCAGGGTCATGGTGGAGGAAATCGTCCAGGTAGAGCCACTGCTATTCGGATCACAGGTGCAGCACACCTCCATAGCTAGGAAGATGGAGCTATGGCGCAGAATCGTAGACAGGGTCAATGCAGTGGGACAGCATTCAAGAACACGGGATGACATCAGGAAGAGGTGGAACGACCTACGGGGGAAGGTGCGTTCCGTGGTCTCAAGACAAGAGATTGCAGTTCAGAGGACTGGCGGCAGACCCCCAGCTCCTCCCCCACAACTAACAACATGGGAGGAGCAGATTTTGGCTGTACTGCATCCTGAGAGCCTCGCAGGAGTAGCAGGAGGAATGGACTCTGGTAAGTCAAATCGTAACTATTACATCCCCCACCCTACCTGCATGCTATCATATACCCCACCCTCACCCCCATCACTCCAACACCTCACACATGCTCCACTCTCACAACCCACACATCCCAATACCAAGCCCTGCATGCAACACCAAAACATGGACACCCATCACCAAAGCATGTCCACTACATATACCCACACAGATCCCCAAACCAACTATTACACAAGGTCCTAGACAAGAATGCAAGCACTGGAGTACAGGGTCACCCATCCATTGCACACAATGGCAAACACAGATGCAATAATCATGCCTTTACACCCCTGCAGGACCCCTACCCAACGTCACCGGACAGGAGGTTCCAGACATGTTCACTCCCCCCACAGAAGAGGCCCACAGTGATGACAGCAGCTATGTCCAACTGGATCAAGATAACCAGCCCGGCCCATCTGGGACCTCAGGACAGTCGGTTCCCCTGACACTGGCACATGCCACCACAGAGCCACACCCCTCAGGAAACACCAGCACAGCACCCAGCCAGCGGGCCCATACCTCTGTCCCCAGGACACGTCAAGCAGCAGTGTGTCCACCATTACAGGGAACCCAGGCAAACCCACCAACCCAACACAATCAGGGACCTGGGGGCAGTGGCAGTGGGCACACGGTTCAAGGGACAGAGGAACAGGAAAACAGGGGAACTGGGAGGACTGATGTGCGACAGGGGGAGGACAGGCCCAGGGAACCCACTCACCACGAGGCCCTCTCCAACATCATGGGAGCGTACCATCATTCCCAGGAGATGATGGCAACGGTACTGCCAAGTTTCAGGAGACCCAGCGGCTACAGGAGGAACAGTATTTGGGGATCAGCGAGGAACTCAAGCCCATCAACACCACCCTGGTCACCATTGTAGGGGTGCTGAAGGACCTTGTGAACACCAGGAGGGACACTGTGGCACAACAAGGGGCTCCTGACACTATCCTGGATGATGAACAGCCCACCACCTCCGCCGGCGCTAGTGGACAGGAGGCACTGCCACAGGACCACGACACCAGCACCCCACCCCCTGCAGATGGAGAACAACCCCGCAAACGGTCCTTGAGATCCAGGACAAAGACAGAGAACAATGCCAAGACTCCCGCCAGGAAATGAGACCACCCTGAATGTCATCCTTCTGTCCCTCTTCGTCACCCTGTCGATCCATCAACTGCCTTAGCGCCACTTCCTATGCCCCAATGCACCTGTGAAACAAATAGACTGGACTCTGCCATGGACAATCCTCCACCATCACCCCAGCCCATTTTACAACCCCCTCCACTAATTTGCACTGAAATAAACACCCTTGAATCACAAAACAATCTGGAGTCAGTCTGTGCTTTCACAAATGTGTATTTGCAGAACTAAGGAAAATATCAATGTCGATTGTATTGTCAACATACCGATGTCACCTAGCTCTAGTCCATAAGGTAATATAGCAGAGGTCACACAGTGGGACCCACATCTGTGAAATGGAAAGCCAAAGTGGCAAGTCAGGGTCCATGCACTGGGTGAAAGTGACAGACATATGATAGGTCTAACAATTGTATGAGATGTGTGAGCCAGCGACATCTTCTTACCTGTGTCTCACTGGAAGTATTGCTGGAAAACGTTGTTTATGTTGTTGATATCCTCTTCTTCTGCCTCCTCTTCTTCACTGTCCACAGGCTCCACAGCTGCCGCAAGACCTCCTTCTGGACCATCCTCCTGCAGAAAAGACACCTGTCATCGCAAAGCCAGGTTGTGCAGCATATAGCAGGCCACGATGATCTGGCACACCTTCTTTGGTGAGTAGTAGAGAGAACCACCTGTCACATGGAGGCACCGGAACCTGGCCTTCAGGAGGACGAAGGTCCTTTTGATCACTCTCCTAGTTCTCCCATGTGCCTCATTGTAGCATTCATCTTGCCTTTTCCTGGGATTTCTCACTGAGGTCAGTAGCCATGACGGGTTGGGGTACCCAGAGTCACCTGCAAATGTCGAGGGACAACTGTTAGACACACACTAACCCTTAGGGACAACCTCAGACCCAGACAACTATTCACACGGTATAGGGTCCTTGTCCTCACCTATTAGCCACCCACGGTGCCTCTGGAGCTGCCCCATCACATAAGGGATGCTGCTATTCCTCAAAATGTAAGCGTCATGCACTGAGCCTGGAAACTTGGCATTCACATGGGAGATGTACTTGTCGGCCAAACACACCACCTGCACATTCATTGAATGGTAGCTCTTCCAGTTTCTGTACACCTGTTCACTCCTGGAGGTGGGTACCAAGGCCACATGTGTACCATCAATGGCACCTATGATGTTGGAGATATGTCCCAGCGCATAGAAGTCACCTTTCACTGTGGGCAAATCCTCCACCTGAGGGAAAACGCGCATGTGTTTCAGCAGGGACACTCTGGACAACAAGTTTGAGAATATAGGCTGGGATATCCCTGATGCAAGAGCCACTGTAGTTTGAAAAGACCCACTTGCCAGGAAATGGAGTACTGACAGGACCTTCACTAGAGGGGGGATCACTGTGGGATGGCGGATTGCTGACATCAGGTTTGGCTCCAACTGGGCACACAGTTCATGGATTGTTGCATGATCAAGCCTGTAGGTGACTATTACGTGTCTCTCTTCCATTGTCAACAGATCCACCAGCGGTCTGTACACCGGAAGATGCCGCCATCTCCTCACCTGCCCCAGCAGACGTGCCCTATGGACGAGAACAGCGAGCAGAGAGTCAGCCAACACTGAGGTATTAAAAAAATAATTATTGCACACATTTGTCAATCCGCAATGTGCCTGTCACTGTGTGTATGCAAGGCCTAGATAGGTGTGACTCATTGAAAATGAATGCCATATGGCCCCCCGAAATGGTGGCTGCCTGACGTGTATGGTGGGACAAGGGGATATGAGGTAACTGCAGTGGCGTTGTACACCGTTGCGGTAGGCGGTTGAAGACTGCGGCGCAATCCTGCATTAGTTAACATTGGACCCTGTGGGTCCCAGGAGCCAATGACGATGTACGCCGGCGGTGACGGTGCGCACCGCCGCGGACGTGACCGCCATTTTCTGTCTGTTCACTCACTTGATACCTGACCTTCGACAGGAGAGGACCTACACATCAAGTGCTGCTGTGACCTCAGTCTGGAAGCGACAATGGCTCAAGTGTCTGGGGAAAGTGCCCCTGCCTTCACTTCAGAGGAGTTGGAGAAGTTAGTGGATGGTGTCCTCCCCCAGTACATGCTACTCTACGTCCTCCGGCAAAATAGGTGAGTACACTGTGAGCATGCTGTATCGGCAATGCCTGTTTGGAGTGGTGTGGATGGAAGATACAGAGTGGGGGCTGAGGCCTGCATGAGCGGACGGTGAGTGTATGTGCGTCAGGGCAAGGGTGGGAACGTGGGTCAATGACTGTGACGGTCCGGACGGTTAAAGATTATCCTTTTCCCCTGTACTATTCCTCTAGGTCAGTGCGCACCAGAAGAAGGATATTTGGCGTGCCATCGCCAAGGACGTCCGGCCCCTGGGGGTCCACCACAGACGGATCACCCACTGCCGTAAAAGATGGGAGGACATTCGCCACTGGAGCAAGAAGAGGGCAGAGGCCCAGCTGGGGATGGCCTCCCAATGTGGGAGGGGTGCCCGTCACACCATGACCCCCCTGATGTTCCGGATCCTGGCCGTGGCCTATTCGGAGTTGGATGGGCACTTGAGGGAATCACAGGAGCCACAAGGGGGTGAGTACAGTCACATCCATCTGACTCAGCGTGCATTACGAGGTGTCTGGGTGGGGGAGGTGGGCAGTGGGTTCCCCTAGGCCAGGGCGAGTTTTGTAGGCAAGGGTCCTTTGTGAGGCAGGCTATGTGTCACCCTAACCCCACCAGTGGTAAGAGCCATCTACACCTAATCACAGTCCTGTGACTTCCATGTGTGCAGCAATCAGGCATAGGCCTTGTACCCCATGTCCCTGTGATTAATTAGGGAACTCTAAGTGCATTGCTTAGTGCAGAGTGCTGCTGTGTCTATAGTGTCCGCCAACGGTAGTGGTATTGCATGCACTGAACATGTCTTTCTTCTGTCTCCCCCCCCTTTTTGTGGTCTCCCTGTTTTTGTGTGCATTAGCATCATCAGGCGGAGGAGCAGTGGCACCGGAGCAGGAGGGAGCTGCATCCCACATGGCCCTGGAGGGTGGGGCAACGGAGTCTGAAGCCACCAGTGGGAGCTCCACGGTGGGGACAGGAGGTGACATCAGCGACTCTTCCTCTGATGGGAGCTCCCTTGCGGTGACGGGCCCCTCTGTACCCCCCGCATCAACAGGTACAGCCGCCACCCCCCCTACCAACACCGCCCTCCCAGCAGCCCCTTAGCATGTCTCTGTGGCCGCTCACACAGAAGGATGGGCATCTCCTTCGCCCCAGGCACCTCAGGCCCTGCCCCAGTCAGCCCTGCTGACCTCAGTGAGGAGGCGATTGACCTCCTGAGATCCCTCACTGTTGGGCAGTCTACCATTCTGAATGGCATCCAGGGTGTAGAGAGGCATTTGTAACAAACAAATGCATACCTGTAGGGCATTAATTCTGGCCAGGCAGCCCAACAGAGAGCATTTCAGGCTCTGGCCTCAGCACTGATGGCAGCCATTGTCCCTGTGTCCAGCCTCCCCCCTCCAACTTCTCCGCCCAGATCCAATCCCCAGTACCTCAGCCTAGCCCAAGTACACCATCAGACCAGCATGCACACACCTCAACACACAAGGGTGGCTCTGGCAAACATAAGCACCACACAACCCACAGGCACTCACACAAGCATCATACCAATGCACACATACCAACATCCACTGCCTCCACTGTGTCCCCCTCCTCCACATCTCCCTCCTCACTCCCTGTCTCATCTCCACTCACACCTGCATGCACTACATCTTCAGCCACTACCTCCATCACCAGCACGCCCATCACCACACACCGATCATGTGCACTCACCACCCCCACTACCATTCACACATCCCCTGTGTCCTCTACCAGTGTGTCTGTGAGCCCTGCTCCCAAAGTACACAAACGCAGCCACACACCCACCCAACAGCCATCCACCTCACAACAGCCTCCAGCCCATGCACCTTCACCCAAAGTCAGCAAACGTACACCTCCTACAACCACTACCTCTTCCTCCACTCCCAAACCCCTCCATCTACCTGTCCCAGTGTGTCTAAAAAGCTTTTTCTAGCTAATATTGACCTCTTCCCTACACCTCCCCCCGTCCATCCCCTTGGGCCAGGCTTTCCAGGTCCCAAACCAGCACCTCAGCCACCACATCACCGGATGGTGCCAGCGACTGTGGGCTTTTGGAGTGCGCCAAGCAACAGGGCTGCCAGTCTTCCATGGAGCGAGGGCAAGGACATTTCGCCTGCTCCAAAAGTAAAAAAGTTGCTCACATCCCGGAGGGAGAAGGGAAAAACACCTGCCACAAAGGGCTCAGGCAAAACAAAAGTGGATAGTGGCAAGACAGCTGCGCCACCATCCTAGGTGGGGAAGGGCGAGAAAATCAAGGGCAGGTCCATGTCGACACCAAGCTGCACGGCAGACAAGACCGCCACCAGCAGCACCACCTGCACCGCCACAAGCACCGCCACCAGCACCGCAGTCACTGAGCCCGCCACCAGCACTGCAGTCACTGAGCCCACCACCACCATCGCAGTCACTGAGCTCGCCACCAGCACCGCAGTCACTGAGCCCGTCACCAGCACCGCCACCACAGAGACCGCCACCAGCACCGATGCCACAGAGCCTGCCGCCAGCACCGATGCCACAGAGCCCGTCGTCAGCACCGATGCCACAGAGTCCGCCGCCAGCACTGATGCCACAAGAGCCGGCCACAAGCACTGCCGCTACTGGCACCGCCGCCAGCACCGCCAGCAGACATGGCTGCCATCCCCAGTGGTCAGTCGTCCGAAGCTGGTGGTCAGTTCCAGGAGCCTGGGCAGCTTGCATGTTGCACCACCGTCAGTGGAGTATCACATCCACTACCTCAGTCCTTGCCAGGATGAGGCACTCTGGGCAAAAAGCCCCCTCCAGAACCAGTGGAGAAAGGCATCCACTACCTCAATCCTTGGCAGGATGAAGCACTCTGGGCACAAAGTCCCCTCCAGAACCAGTGGAGAAAGGCATCCACTACCTCAGTCCTTGGCAGGATGAAGCACTCTGGGCACAAAAGCCCCCTCCATAATCAGTGGAGACTGTTATCCGCTTGAGAGACTGTGGTTTTGCACTCCCCAGGATACTGCAGTGGGCAACTCACCCACTTGAGAGACTTGAGAGACTGTGGCTTTGCACTCCCCAGGATACAGCAGTGGGCAAACCACCCTCTGGAGAGACTTGAGAGACTGTGGCTTTGCACTCCCCAGGATAAAAACAGTGGACAACCCACCCACTTGAGAGACTTGAGAGACTGTGGTTTTGCACTCCCCAGGATACAGCAGTGGGCAAACCACCCACTGGAGAGACTTGAGAGACTGTGGTTTTGCACTCCCCAGGATAGAGCAGTGGGCAAACCACCCACTTGAGAGACTTTAGAGACTGTGGCTTTGCACTCCCCAGGATACAGCAGTGGGCAAACCACCCACTGGAGAGACTTGAGAGACTGTGGCTTTGCACTCCCCAGGATACAGCAGTGGGCATTGGGCCCCCTCGTGGAGCTGGCGTCGTGCACTCATCTGGCTGAGGTGCCCCCCCCTTCCCTTCCCCCTGAGGTGCCTGTTTCATTTTGATCTGATGCCCCTGCAGTGTTCTCTCCGTTTGGAGTCTGGTATCGAGTATGGGCCTCGCCCATGCATTTTGGGCCCAGTGGTCCACGGACTATGAATGGTGCACTATCTGGACTTGTGTAGATGGTGTACATAATTGTTTATACTGTATTTCAAGTTTTGACTAATGGATTTTTATTACAATCGTTCAACTCATTTACTTTTGTCCTTGCGTTCTTCCAGGAGGGGTGGGGGGTGTAAATGTAATGTTGCAGCATGTATTTGTGTGTGTTTTGTTGTGGGTGAGGGTGGGGGTGGGGGTTTTGCGTGTTGCGTGTGTGTGTCACTCTCTTTTCCCTCCCCCCTCCCTTGTGTTGTAGGTGCAGTACTCACTGTGGTCGTCGCTGCCGTCTGTCGTGCTCTTGGTAGAGGAGCAGGAATACTATTGCAGGGAGTATTTGGAGTTCTGGCTCCATGGCATCCTGGTTCCTCGTGGAATGTGTAGAGGTGAGTGTTTTCCCTTCCAAGTCCTGTTTCAGCCGTGTTTTTGTTCGCGTTGGTTCCGACACCGGAAACGGTGACAGATTGGCCTCTCATAATACTCCACCTGTCTGTTGGCGGTGACCGCCGCGCTGTTTGTTTGTACCGCCATGGTGGTCGGAGTGTTAAAGTGGATGTCTATGTTGGCAGTTTCCGCCATGGTCGTGATTCCATTTTTTTTAACGCCGGCATGTTGGCGGTCTTACCGCTGCTTTAACACCAACCGCCAGGGTTGTAATGAGGGCCATAGTGTGGGTAAGCTGTGCCAATAATGGGTACAGTCTAACACGTTAGCCGCAGTTAAAGAACATCTTAACACTCTTTCTGAAGATGTAGACTTGCAGGACTTTTTGTTAGGTCCTAGGAAGCCATACTCTAAAAGATTCATATATGCTATGTACAACGAGATCTGGAAGCTTTCTCAGATAGAAACTGCTGCGTGTTTAAGGCAAATAGATAAGAAAAACGTAGAAAAGTCTTTAGCTGTTGTCGATAACGGCATGAATACATTGTCCAACAGAATTTATTTATGGACAAATATAGTGTCATCTGCAATAGATATCATTCATTCCGCTTTTCGAAATGCATGAAACATCTTGCCGTGGGCAGGTACGAGTGACTGGGCGATAGCTATATTAAGGGACAGTGGGAGTTGCCCTTTGATTACAAATGTCTGAACGGGGAAACAGAGATCTTTCTTAGCGGAAGCGAATGTGAGACTACTGTTAGTCATTCCATGATTTGCAAACCGGTGTCCCTTCATGGCCTTTGCAATGCGGGGTCGCAAACTTAGCTTGTTTTCTGAAGGATACTCCCGTCCCTTTGATTCGACCGGCATTTCATTTACTTTCGAATGGAAGTTAAGTGGTGCTTAGCGACCAAAGTTGTTGTGGTATGCGACCAGGAATTGCCTAGGCAATTTCAGTCTCCCAGGTCGTTACGTGTTGTGGACATGTTATTCCCCCCCCACACGAGAGATTAAGGTATCAGACATGTGGCCTCACGTTGATACTATTAATGTAAATGATGACAAGCTGAGCAGACTAAAGGTGCTACTGTTTCAAAAACAGGTCGTGTTGACATCAGCCAGAGAGACGTATGCTCTGCAGATTGCAAGATCATCAGCCGAGATACAATCCCTATTAAATACCAACCTCCCAAAGCACTTTGAAGAATTGGTTTCCAGAATTTTTAATGCCTCGAGCACATTCGGTTTGCACATTTCTTTAAGGCTATTGGTTCTGGAGTTGTGTCTATCTTCCAGACTATCTTCGGAATCATCCCATTGGTCATCCATTCACTCTTTTCAAGTGTGTTTGGCGGCTTTCCACTTATTTTGACATTGATTGGTGGGATACTGCTGTTATTTCTTCTGATTTGCAGTGGTTGTGTCTTTTCAGCTAAACACAGCAATGGAGCCGCTGTTACCAGCCCAACTGTGGAGTGAACGCATGGTTCAGATCTTTGATGCTTCCTTGCTGATGGAATTGGAGCGTGATTGATCATTGACATTTCAACCACTCTTATGGTTCGTGCAACCAGTCTTTCACTGCACATGGTGCCTCTTCGAATACTTGCCGACGGTGTGCCTTGCTGTTACGCCGGTGCCTCCTGTGGACCAAGAACTGCTGATGTCCCCGATGAGGCTTCATTCACAGTCGTGCCCCTTGAGACTAAGGCTGATTCGCGATGCCTCCTATGAGCCTTCCATGCTCACCGAGTTGGCCCGCTACACCACAGAGGATGATACTACTGAGGGTGCACCTGCACAAAAGACTTCTACGCACTACTGCTCCGTGGACTCATCTGCCTATCCCGTGATCGATTTAACATCTGACAATGTGGCCTCTTTCTTGGGGTCCTTTCCATTTAATGACTCCGGGGATGCTCTTCTAGATCATGACTATTGTAAATAATTTGAATGATTGACTTCAATTTAAATTCAAAGTATAGATCTAATGTTCTTACTTTTGCCTGCCTTGCTTGTCATGGTCGACATTATGGCCCTCATTACAACATTGGCGGTAAATGCCACCTACCGCCATGCTGACGGCCACCAACATACAGTGACCGCGGCGGTATACCGCTATGGGTATTATGACCCACACAGAGAAATCTACCACTATACAGACACCCACACAAGTCCGCCAGCCCAAAGGTCAGTGATAAACTGGCGGTAGCAAATCCCACACCGTTACGCCAACAGAAATACACCCACAGCATCATGACCCACAAATCACCTCAGTGGTCATTCATCCGCAGTAAACCACTGGCGGTACACACTGCTGCGCTCAAAATACACACACACTAACAAAACTGCACCACATTGGTCAATTCAAACTACACACCTGACACACATACACACACAACGCCCTTCCACCCAATCTAATATAAAACACACACCTACATTACCCACAACCACTTACAATGAAAACAAATATTGCCAACTGAGAGAGAGACAAGCCAGGAGCACCCACTGAATCAGAGCCACATAACACCATCACCCATACACCATCCATGCACTTCACAACACACACCCCAACACATCACCCCACACACCCTCACACATACCACTCACACTACACCCATGGCACCACAAAGACACCCTAGGTTCTCTGAGGAGGAGCTAAGGGTCATGGTGGAGGAAATCATCCGGGTAGAGCCACAGCTATTCGGATCACAGGTGCAGCAGACGTATATTGCAAGGAAGATGGAGCTATGGCAGAGAGTCATGGACAGGGTCAACGCCGTGGGACAGCACCCCAGAACAAGGGATAACATCAGGAAGAGGTGGACGACCTACCGGGGAAAGTGTGTTCTGTGGTTGCAAGACACCAGGTAGCTGTACAGAGGACTGGCGGTGGACCCCCACCTACTCCCCCACAACTAACAACATGGGAGGAGCAAGTCTTGGCAATAGTGCATCCTGAGGGCCTTGCAGGAATAGCAGGAGGAATGGACTCTGGTAAGTCAAATCTTTACTACTATATCCCTCACCCTACCTTCATGCCATCACAAACTCCTACCCCTACCCTCACCCCCATCACTCCACCACCTCACATATACCCCAATATCACAACCCACCCATCCCAATACCAAGCCCTGAATGGAACACCAATGCATGGACACCCATCACAGACCTGCATGGACACCCATCACCACAGCATGCACACTAGTGACAAACCAAGCACATCTCACACAAGCCAAAGCTGCCTTGCTAATACCAACCATAGAGGGAAACATATCCATGCACAAGATGGCACACACAGTTACAATAACACTTCATATACGTCCCCACAGGATGGACACTTAACGACACCAGAGGGGAGGTGCCACCAACATCCAGTCCCCCTCCAGAAGAGGCCCACAGTGATGACAGCAGCTCTGCACGCCTGGATCACGGTGACCAACCTGGACCATCAGGGACCTCTAGACAGTCGGTTACCCTGCCACAGTCCCAACCCACCACAGAGCCTCCCCCTCAGGAAACAGCAGCACAGCACCCACGCAGTGGGCCCATACCTCTGTCCCCAGGACACGTTGATCAGCAGTATGTCCACCACTACAGGGACCCCAGGCAACCCCACAAATCCAAGACAATCAGAGACCTGGGGTCAGTGGCAGTGGGCAGATGGTTCAGGGGAGAGAGACACAGGACAACAGGGAAGCTGGGAGGACTGCTGTGCAACAGGGGTAGGACAGGCCCAGGGAACCCACTCTCCACGATGCACTTGCAGAGATCCTGGGAGCATACCACCATTCCCAGGAGACCATGGGCCAGATACTGTACAAGTTGCAGGAGACCCAGCGGCTGCAGGAGGGACAGTACCTGGGGATCAGGGAGGACCTGAAAGACATTCACACCACCCTCGACACCATTGCAGGAGTGCTGGCAGACATGGCCAACACCATGAGGGAGGCAGTGGCACACCAATGGCCCCTGACACTAGCCAGACCTTAGAACAGCCCACCACTTCCGCCGGCGCTATTGGACAGAAAGCCCCGCCACAGGACCAACAGGCCACCAGCACCCCACCCCCTGCAGATGGAGAACCACCCCGCAAACGGTCCCTGCGATCCAGGCAGAAGCCAGAGAACATTGCCAAGATCCCAGCTAAGAAAAAAAACTCTCCTGATTGTCACCCTTCTGTCCCACTCTGTCACCCTGTCCACCTTGAACTGCCATTGCTCCCCTTCCTATGCCCCCCTTGGACAATGGATCTGTGATACAAATAGACTGGACTCTACCCTGGACTTTCCTCTATCAGCAACCCAGCCCATTGCAATACCCCCCCCACTTATTAGCACATAAATAAACACCCTTTGAACAAATTCAAGTATGGAGTCTGTGGATTATATGACACATGTATTAGTTTCACAAACTGTAAACATTGCATTTCTAATCTACTGTAATATTAACATAGGTATAACCTGTAGTGGGCAGCATTCACACCAGGAACCAGAGTGGTGCACAGAGATCTGAATGATATGCCAAAGGGTACAGTAAGTGGCGATAGACATAGGGAAATCAGGCTGCCATGTTCAATGTCAAACACAAAACTGCAATGGAAGGTGAAGTTACAGTGTCTTACCTGTGTGTCACTGGAAGTACTGTTGAATGAGTGTACTTCTGTTGTCCACATCTTCTTCCTCTGCCTCCTCTTCGTCACTGTCCACAGGCTCCACCGCTGCCACAAGACCATCTCTAGGCTCATCCTCCTGCAGAAAAGGCACCTGGCATCTCAAGGCCAGGTTGTGCAACGTGCAACATGCAACGATAATCTGGCACACCTTCTTGGGTGAATAGTACAGGGATCCACCTGTCAGATGGAGGCACCGGAACCTGGCCTTCAGGAGGCCAAATGTTCTCTCAATTATCCTCCTTGTTCGCCCTTGTGCCTCATTGTAACTCTCCTCTGCCCTTGTCCAGGCATTCCGCACTGGGATCAGTAGCCATGAGAGGTTGGGGTAACCAGAGTCACCTGTAACTATCGAGAGATACCTGTTAGCCACACAATCACCCTTAGGGCCAAACCCACACCCATATACCTACATCAACTGGGTGGGGACCATGGGCTCACCTATTAGCCACACCCGGTGTCTCTGGAGTTGAAAACACACCACCTGCACATTCAGAGAGTGAAAGCTTTTTCTATTCCTGAACACTTGTTCATTTTTCTGGGGGGGGGGGGAGACAAATGCTATATGTGTACCATCAATGGCACCAATGATGTTGGGGATATGTCCCAGGGTATACAAGTCAGCCTTCACTGTGGCCAAATCCTCCACCTGGGGGAATCCGATGTAGCTGCGCATGGGTATCGGCAGGGCAGACAACACTCTGGTCAGCACGTTGGAGAACATTGGCTGAGACATCCATGATGCCATGACCACTGTCACTTGGAAGCAACCACTTTCCAGGAAATGGAGTACTGACAGGACCTGCACTAGAGGGGGAGCTACCTGTGGGGTGGCGGACAGCTGAAATCAGGTCTGGCTCCAATTGGGCACACAGTTCTTGGATTGTGACCCTATCAATTCTATAGGTCAGGATGTTGTGCCTGTCCTTCATTGTCGTCAGGTCCACCAGGGGTCTGTACATGAGGGAGATGTCTCCATCTCCTGTTCATCCTCAGCAGTTGAACTCTAGGGTGAAAAACGGTGCGCAGAGGGTCACATTCACACATATGTGAAAAAAAAATGCATTTCTTCCTTCACAGAAACAGTATGTGAATTTGAGATTCAGTTGATGTGCCAATGTCTGCTGTGACACAGTTAAATGCCATGGCCTGTGCCCCCCTGAAATGGCGTCTGCCTGACCTGTGAGGAGAGACAAGTGGAAATGAGGAAATTCTGCTGGCGTTGTGCGCCATTGCGGTCGGTGGTTGACGTCCGCAGCGCAACTTCGCATTGGTTATCATTAGGCCCTATGGGTTCCAGGAGCCAATGGCGATGTACGCCCGCGGTGACGGTATGCACCGCCGCAGACGTGACCGCCATTTTATATCTGTTCACTCACTTGCTACCTGACCTTCAACAGAAGAGGACCTACACTGCAAGTGCTGGTGTGACCTGTGTCTGGAAGCGACAATGGTTCGAGTGTCTGGGGAAAGGGCCCCCACCTTCACTTTGGAGGAGTTGGAGAGACTGATGGATGGGGTCCTACCCCAGTACACTTTACTCTATGGTCCTCCAGACAAACAGATGAGTACACTGTGAGCATGATGCGTGGGCCATGAATGTATGGATTGCTGTGTGTGTAAGCCTCGTGTAGGGGGGGGCTGAGGGGTCCTGGGCAGAGTGCTGCATGTCTGGTGGTAAATGTCTGTGGGTGAGGGGATGGGAGGGATATTGTGGGCCATGAGTGTAACAGTCCGGTCGGTATGACTAATCCCTTTTTTCTCTGCATATTTTCCTGCAGGTCAGCGCCCATCAGAAAAAGGGTATTCGGCGTCCCATCGCCAAGGAGGCGCAGACCCTGGGGGTCTTTGACAGGCGGAGCACCCACTGTCGCAAACGATGGGAGGACCTGCGCCACTGGGCAAGGAAGACGGCAGAGGCCCAGCCTGGGCTGGCCTCCCAACGAGGAAGGGGTTCCCGTCGTACCCTGACCCCCCTGATGTTCTGCATCCTGGCAGTGGCCCATCCGGAGTTGGCTGGGTGCTTGAAGGCATCACAGCAGCCACAAGGGGGTGAGTACAGATTTAGAATCATGACTTTGCACGCATTAAGGTTTTACCTGGGTGGGGAATGTGGGCTGTGGGTGCCCATAGGCCAGGGCGAACTGGCAGGGTAGGTCCCTTGTTGGGCAGGCTCTGAAGCACTCCAACCCCAATTGTGTTAGTGGGCATCCACCACTGGGCAGGCTCCAGTTGTTTTCAGGTGTGCAGCTAATGGCTTTAGGCAATGTACCCCATGGGCTGGTGACCAGCTTTGTAACTGGTAGTGCATGGCCTAGTGCATAGGGCTGATCCCGGTGTGTTGTGTACGCCAACGGTAGTGTTGTTGCTGGCATTGACCAAGTGTATCCTCTGTCTCTACCCCCCTTCTTGTTTTCTCACCCTGTCCTTGTGTGCATTAGCATCATCTGGCGGAGGAGCAGAGGCACCGGCGACGGAGGGAGCTGCATCCCACATGGGCTTGGAGGCCAAATCCACCGACGGTAAGGGCACCTTGGGATGAAGGGCGAGGGGAGCACCACGACAGAGACAGGACAGGACACTACTGACAGAGACTCCTCCTCCGATGGAAGCTCCCTGGTGATGGGGGGACACCTCTGTGCCCACCCCAACATCAGGTACAGCAGCCATGCCCGTACCAGCAACGCCCTCCCAGCAGCCCCTCAGCGTGTTTCCTGTGCCCGCTCACCCAGGAGGGTGGGCTTCTCCTTTTCCCCAGGCACCTCAGGCCCTGCCCCAGTCAGCCCTACTGTCTTCAGTGAGGAGATCCCTCACTGTTGGGCAGTCAACCATACTGAATGCCATCCAGGGTGTCGAAAGGCATTTGCAACAAACAAATGCATACCTGGAGGGCATTCACTCTGGAATGGCGGCTTAACAGAGATCATTCCAGGCTCTGGCCTCCGCACTGATGGCAGCCATTGTCCCTGTCTCCAGCTTCCCCCTCCAACTTCCTCTACCCAGTCCCAATCCCCTCAACCCCAACCTATCCCAAGCACACCTTCAGACCAGCATGCACCCAAATCAACACACAGAAGTGGCTCAGGCAAACACAAGCACCACACTCATCTCACAGGCACTCACACAAGCACCATCCCCATGTAGACACACCAGCATCCACTGTCTCCACTGTGTCCCCCTTCTCTTCGTCGTCCACCTCCCTCCCAGTAGTGTCTCCACTCACACCTGCATGCACTACATCCTCATCCACTACCTCCATCACCAGCATGCCTATCACTACACGCCCCTCACTGGCAGTCACCACCCCCACATCCATGCACAGGTCCCCTGTGTCCTCTCCCACTGTGTCTCTGACCCCTTCTCCCAAAGTACACAAACGCAAGCACACACCCACCCAACAGCCATCAACCTCACAACACCATCCAGCTCATGCACCTGCACCCAAACACAGCAGACTGACACCTGCTACACCCACTCCCTCTTCCTCCACTCCCATACCTTCACCCTCTTTCCGCCCCAGTGTCCCTAAGAAGCTTTTCCTCACCAACATTGACCTCTTCCCTACAACCCCCCCCCCACCGTCCTTCACCTCAGGCCAGGGCAGCCAGAACCCAGCCCAGCACCTCAGCCACCCAGTCCACGTCCGCTGTGGTTTCTGCAGCTGTGAAAGGCTCCAAGGAGGCACCCATCAGCCCAGCCAGTGTGCCACCAACACCTGCCAAGAAGGTTCCGCCAGCTGGCAAGGGCAAGAAGGGGACAGCATCCAGCAAGGGGAAGGAGTCCCAACCCGCCAGCGAGGCCAAGTCAAAGACTCCAACTGGCAGAAGCAAGGAGGCACCACCATCTGCCAAGGGCAGGAAGGGGCACAGAACACCAGTCATGGCACTTCAGCCGTCCGAGGCTGCAGGTGAAGGCCTGGAGTCTACCACCACAATCGCCAGTATCGCCACCTGCACCGCGGCCAACACTGCCACCTGCACTGCGGCCAGAACCGCCACCTGCACCGCGACCAGCACCGCCCCCTGCACCGCCGCAAGCAGCACCACTGCCAGCAGCAGCAGCCCCAGTGGGGAACGCCGTCCGAGGCTGCAGGTGAAGGCCTGGAGGCTACCACCAGGACCGCCAGTATCGCCACTTGTCCCGCAGCCAGCACTGCCACCTGCACCGCTACCTGCACCACCACCTGTATCACCGCAAGCAGCACCACTGCCAGCAGCAGCAGCCCCAGTGGGAAGCCATCCGAGGCTGCAGGTGAAGGCCTGGAGACTACCACCACAACCGCTAGTATCGCCACCTGCACCGTGACCAGTATCGCCACCTGCACCGTGGCCAGCACCGCCACCTGCATCACGGCCAGCACCACCACCTGAACCGCCGCAAGCAGCATCACTGCCAGCAGCAGCATCCCCAGTGGGCAGCCGTCCGAGGCTGCAGGTGAAGGCCTGGAGGCTACCACCACCATTGCTAGCACCGCCACCTGCAGCGCAACTGCGATTCACTAAGCAACCGTCACCGCCGGAGGGCAGTATCTAGTGGTGCCTACATGAGCTGCAGTGCGTCCTGGCCCCTGCAAAAGCTGTCGTTCTGACACCCAGGTGACTCCAAAACATCTTCATCACAGGGTGCAATGCCCCCTCCAGAACCAGTGGAAAAAGGCATCCATCCGGCCCGTCCTTGGCTGGATGAAGCACACTGGGCACAAGGCCCCATCCAGAACCAGTGGAAGAAAGCATCCACTCAGCCCCTCCTTGGCAGGATGAAGCACACTGGGCACTAGGCCCCCTCCAGAACTAGTGGAAGAAGGCATCCACTAGAGAGTCTGTGGCTTTGCACTCCTCAGGACCAAGCAATGGGCAAACCTCCCACTTGAGAGACTGTGGCTTTGCACTCCCCAGGACCAAGCAGTGGGCAAACCACCCATTTGAGAGACTGCGGCCTTGCACTCCCCAGGACCAAGCACAGGGCATGGAGCCCCCTCCAGGAGCAGTGGCGTTGTACCATCTTCCGGCTGAGGTGCCTCCCCATTCCCTGTTCCCCTGAGGTGCCTGTGTGTTTTCGACCTGATGCCCCTGCAGTGTTCTTTCCATATTGAGGCAGGAGTCAAGTGTGGGTGTGGCCTATGTGTTTTGGCCCACTGGGCCACGGACAATTTTTGAGTGGACATTGTCCCGTCTTTTGTATATATTGTATATATTATACATACTGTTTTTGCTTTATGAACATATTTCTAAGTATTACTAATATTACACTCATTTGACTCCATTCCTTTTGTCCTTGTGTTATTCCTGAGGGTTACGGTATGTATATGTAATGTTGTTGCATGTGTTTGTGTCTATGGTGTTGTGAGTGAGGGTGGGAGTAGGGGTGTTGCGTATTGCGCGTGTGTTTCACTCTCTTTTTCCTCCCCCCACTCTTGTGTGCTAGGTGCAGTACTCACCGTGGTCGTCGTTGCCGGCGTTCATGCTCCTGGTGTATGAGAACATACACCAGCATGGGGAAAACCTGCAGCTCGGGCTCCATGGCGTCCTCGTTCTTCCTTGAGTGTCGAGAGGTGAGTCGTTTCCCTTCAGAGTACTGTTTCCGCCATGCTTTTGATGGCATTGGTACTGCCCCAGAAAAGCTTGCGGATGGGTGGGTTGTAATAGAGAGGGCAGTACATTGTCTTCTGCCTAGCTGTTGGCATTTACCGCCACGGTGTTTGTTGCTACCGCCGTGGCGGTCAGTGTGTTAAAGTGGCTGTATGTGTTGGCGGTTTCCGCCTTGGTCATAATTCCATTTTTTTTTACCGCCGGCCTGTTGGCGGTGTTACTGCCACTTTAACACCGACCGCGAGGGTTGTAATGAGGGCCTATATCTCTTGATATGTTTTTTAGATTTAGTTTTTTACACATTTTTTAACAACATTGTTTGCTTCTTTTTATGCTTTTAGCTTTTAGTCCAGAGCATTATAGCGTTTGGGATTTATTTCACTCTCAGTGGTGTCGGATACGGCATCATACCTGTTATGGCAATGGGGAGGGTGTTGTGAATCCTAGTTTGTTTTAATAGGGATACAGGAGTTAGCTTAGCCGCTGGCTTGCAGACTTGTGCCCCAGTCACCTAGTTACTTTTACCCTACTTAGCCTGCTCTGTTTTAGCGCATTTCTTTAATTATTTCTTTTAAGATAGCTGCCTTGTTTTGACTTAGACCCATGTTTTGATTTTCCTTATCAGTGCCACGGCGCTAAGGCGTCAAGATCAGGCGACAAATAGAAACAAACTGAAGGTGTCCGCATTAGGTACTTTCCCTCTTCACGCTTTAGAGGGAATTGTTTATACTATTTACCGTCCCAAGCACGCCTTATTATCTATTGTTTGGGAACTAACCCACGTCAGGGGTCCAGGCAGATCTGTATATATGCTCCTCACTTTATCAGATAGGCAGAGGGATTCCCACCAGATGCCATAGCTGCTATTGCTGTGGCAGATCGCCTTGACACTGACCCAGTCTTCATGTTCCTGCGGAGTCTGAGTTAGAGACCTTATTCCAAGGTAACGAGGGTTAGGGGCTCTTCTCATGGACATGGTATTGGCAGATTGAGGTTTAACATAGCTAGCTCTCTTCTGGGTTAGAGGTTAGGCCTACAGACTAAGGTATTAGGACATATTGCACACTTCATGATATTGAGTGATTTTGCAAGATGGTGGGGGTCTTTGTGTTAACGACTCTTGTCTTTACAATTCTGTTCCTTGCATTGTTCATTATTCTAATCATTGCAGCACATGCAACTTATATCAGATTGCAGTTTTGATTAAATAAATATTATTGAAACTTTACTGCATCTTCTTCATTGCCTGTGTGTGATTGAGACATGTTGTTAATGTGAGAAAGGGGTAATCTCGTTTAACCATGTCGCTCCCTGAGATGTTATGCTTTTGAGTCCATGCGTAAAGGCTGCCACAAATCACCTTTAACCGTTTAGGGTCTAGGTGAGGTGCTGCTTGTAAAACCAGAAGGGTTGGGACGACAGTTGAGTTTTGTTGTGGAATTGGCATAGTAGCCTACAAACATAAGTACTGTCAATCTTAAACCAGCAATCTTGCCTAGAGCAAGAGTCCAACTACGACAATGGCTAGGCATTATCATGGTCAAGCACATGTTGGGAGGGATGCAATGATTCGCCTGTTCAAATATAATTGGTTCAATCCGAGGCTTAGACAAGTTGCTGAAGCAGTTTGCCATTGTTGCTTCATTTGTCAGCAAATTAACGCGACAAAAGGGACAGTTGTTAATTTGAGCCACATTTGAAGAGCAGGAGGTCCATTCAGCAGAATGCAAATGGATTTTATTGAGATGCCTGTGTGTGGAGGTTTGAGATATATGTTGGTGATTGTCTGCATCTTTAGTAACTGTATTGAAGCGTACCCTACCCGAAGAAACGACAACCTCATAGTAGCGAAATTACTGCTTAGGTAACTGATACCACATTTTGGTTTTCCAATCTCTTTGGAATTAGATAGGGGAAGTCACTTCAACCATGAAGTAGTTAAATTACTATGTACATCATTAAACATTGAGCAGAAGTTGCACTGTAGTTACCGCCCTGAAGCATCAGGACTAGTGGAACAAATGAATGGTACCTTGAAATCAAGAATGGCGAAAATGTGTGCGTAAACGAATCTGAAATGGCCTGACGCACTGCCGTTAGGTCTGATGACAATGAGAAACACAGCCGACAGGAAGACATGATTGTAACCGCATTAAATCCTCATGGGCAGAGCATTGAGGTTGCCAGCAGTTTGTGCAAATGCTCTTGTGAACATAACACAGATATGGTGTAGGACTATTGCAAAGGTCTGGTTGATGTAGTTTGCTCTTTCTCTCAGCAGGTGGAAGCCACCACACTGCCACTGATCCAAGATCAAGGACACACCTTGATGGCGGGTGACTGGTTGGTGGTCCGGAAACACGGGCGGAAAGAGCCTCGTGGAAAGGCCCTTTACAGATGGTTCTGACTATTTCCACAGCTGTGAAGTGTGCTGAAGGTCCGAATTGGATTCACGCAAGCCCCACAAGAAATGTGGCATGTCCTTTAGACGATGAAGAAGAATTGTTGAGAGTACCAACAACGACCAGACAAGCCTCAGAGCCGAAAGGAGAAGAAAGAGGAACTGAGGCCAGGTCTGAGCCCATTGAGGAGGGTTCAATCCCTCCTGTGAGAGACAAAGGAGAAGACCTCCAAGAGGGTGACAGCAAGCCAATCTCAATTGAAGCAGCAGGGTAGTCTAGTCGGAGGAGAGCTCTCCCAGAAGTAGACATATTTGAGAGACAAAAAGAGCAAATGCCAGACCCCAAGGGGGAAGGAGTTGAGGCGGTTCAAAGCCAATGTGATCTGACTCCTCCTGAACCAGTTGCAGTCCATCAAGAGAAAATCCTGCAGAGCAAGAAGAAGTTTCTACTTCAACACTGAAAAGAGCATTAACCAAGGGTCCACCGAAAGGAGATAAGTGGCCGGAGCCACAAGCTAAGAGAAAGGAAGCAGTTGTTGGGACAACAACAGAGGAAGAAGTAGATATGACTAGGAGAGAAGATCTAAGTGAAGGAGAATTGAATAGAGATCGAAAATTAAAAAGAAAGAGAATAGCAAGTCAAAGGTATGCAGGTCCTGAATGGGCGTATGCAACAACAAGTGAATGGCAATGAGAGTTTTTATCTTTTTGTTTTGATCGAGACATTCCAGGTCAATATTTTGGCACTTACAGTAAAATAAGAAACTGAACTGTTGAGACAAATTGAGAAAAGTACAAAGAGAAAAAGAATCTGTTGAAAGTAACCGGAGAAGACTTTCATAACCTGAATTGACGAGATAACCTGATTTGACAAGCTGCTAAACCGATTTTTGACAAACTTACAGATTTTTGAGAAAAGGATCTTGGAAGTGAGACTGAAAATTATAATTAACTGCTGAAACAAGATTGACAATGCTTGTTTTTGATTTTGCTGCATAGTTTCTAAATTTTCTCTTCTAGTTTCTGATTCTTTTCAGATCGAGTAACATTAGCCAGCAGGGTAAGAGGAACAGGTGATGTAAATACATGAGTATTGGTTTGGCAATTGTATGTGTGATATTGTGTGTGATATTGATTGTGGGTATGACTGTTCTTGACAAGAGTAAAGCCAACCATACTTCAGCTTTAGAGACAATTACTGCATTAACAGTGATAGAGAAGTTTAAGCTAGATGAGAAGTATCTGCACGTAGACAATGCACAAGGGGAACTTTCTTCTAATGCGTTCTATTGCTTATTGAGTTATTATGTTGAGACAATGAATGCGAAGAATTGTTTTGTGTGTACGCAGATTCCCTCATCAGTCAAGGAAGGAGTTACCAATCTTAGTTTGCCTCTAATTTATGGGATAAGTTGTAGTCTGTTACTAACAAGTTTCTATAACCAAGAGTATATTCAATATTTCTATTCAAATCACGATGTGGTGTTTTTGTTTGTCTCTATAATTAGGTACCTGAGTAGAGTAGCTAAGGACAATGACATAGTATTAGTGAGAGGTTTTTTCAGCCTACATTAACTTTTGGCACTGCTTACGCTCACAGGAATAATCTGACATGCTTGCTTACACCTTTAGAAAATAGCTTTTTAGATCACACAGATGACAGGAGAAAGGCATTAAAGGAGAAGTTAGAAACGGGTTTAGAGAAAAGGACTTCTGGAAATGGTTATGCTTATAATGCAATAAAAGCACAAGGGAAATTAGCTTTAGATGTGCAACACGTAGGGAAGCTTTGTGTATATAGCCCTAAATCTAGCACTGACACTTTATTTGTGGGAACAAATGAATGTAGACATATGTTTTTGTTTCAGAGTGAATGGACATTTATGGTAAATGGACAGAATCCAGCGATTCCTGGCATATATTTGTGGACTTAATGCCTATTACCATCTTCCAAGAGGAGAGTATGGCATATGCTATTTGGGAATAGTTTTCGCAAAGATTTTACAACTGGATGACATGAAGAGATTACTGAAATTGACTGAATTACATCACATTAGAGAGAGAGTCTCCTTTTGGTATAGTGGGAGATATATTTGGAGCAGTAATTCCTTCAGTAGGAATTGTTCTGAATTCGATAAAGATTAAAAAGCTGTCTACTATTGTGGATAACACGCTGACAAATTTTTCAGGAGCCATGATCCTGATAGATACAGAATTGGCCACGGAAAGGATTATGACTCTTCAGAACAGCCTTGCATTAGAAATTCTTTTAGAAAAAGATGGCGGAGTTTGCAAAATGCTCAATTCGAAGCATTGCTATTCAGTTATTCCTGATAATAGTAAAGAAATTAGAAGCTAATTTACTAATCTGACTAATGAAAATGCTGATTTGAAAGAATTAAAAGAAGCAGGTGTTTGGGAGAAAGTTGGCAAAGAATTTGCTTCAGTGAGAAATTTGCTCAGCAACATTGGGAAAGGGATATTATTGAAAATAATAAAAGGGATGTTGATTATTGTGATTTGCATAATTGGAGCATAGAGAAAATGTAAATTATGTAGAATGATTAAATTGAAGAAAATGAAAAAGGATCAGAGGAGGGACGAAGTGAAAAGAGAAAAATTGTTTAGAGGAAATTCAAAAAGGGAACGACAATTTGAAGGGATAGAAATGACAGAATTTTAGCTGATGCAAAAATTTGTGTGGGAAGGTTTAGTGTGATGACACATTCAGTCATCAGAGGAGGGATTGCTAACACAGAATTTCAAATGAGTTTATTAATGAATATTCATGTATTTTGAGTGTTGGAGTTGCATAGAAAATGTATTAAGTTAGAGAAAAATAATACACACATTTGAAGGTGCGCCTACCAGAGTGGCCATCAATGTTCCTGCAGTGGACTTATTAATGACTTCTTAATATGAAATGGTGAGCTTATGTTTAATTAATGTAGCAATATGCCACATTAAGGGTTATGCATTATGTATTAGCTTGATTAATTGTAGGCCTTAACTTAGCGAGGTCTTGGCCTAGATGCACGGTCTCATGTCAAGCTGTGTTTCTTAGGCAACTAATAAAATGGATGCTTAGAGAATTAAATTGTGATTTTCTACTGTTCTGTCCATGTACTCGTAGCAGAAGTTCTTTCTCATGAGAAAATGTTTGCTAGAAGATGATGTACTTGCTAGTGAAACAATGTTTAATGTAATGTGTGTGAGACTGACTTTCCCAGGGGAAGACAATGGATGCACTGACTGGAGTATAAGCTGCAACAATATTGTTACCTGACGAGCCGGGTGACGAGAGTGGGAGAAGAGGAACCAATTAACGGTGTGAACTGTGTACTAGTAGAAATGTAGATTTGAAGTTTTGGTTTCATTGGACAAAGTGTGAGCATGCGATCCCATGACCAATTAGGATGTGGGAAGTAATTTCAGGAAATCTAACTTAGCCAGACTGCACAGAGAGGAGAGAAGCCATTATCCCCATTCTTCTTGAGAGTTTAGGGTATTAGCTATATTCTTTCGAACTGCTTAAAGAGTCTTTGCTTTTTCTGAACTTTGATGCTGAATCCTGATGTACTGCTGCCCGAACTGATGTCCTATTGACGAAGACTGTCACAGCTTGCTGAACCATATTGAGGACAATGTATACTAACAACGTTACTGATTGTTATGTCAATTTGCTTTTGTTTCTAGGTACCAACTGCTAATTTTGATTGAGCCATAGTTAGACGTTTTTCCAAATTTGTGTGACTAAATTGTTTTGCATGAAGCCCAAACATGCTTTTCTTATCTGTTGTTAGTTAGGGTTCTCACTGATGAAGTTCGCTACATGAAATAACAGTTGATGACTTTTCTTTGCTGAAATCTAAATATATGTAATATCGTTTGCGCAGTTATTCTTGCTATTAATTTGTATTGTAACCTTAGAATGTGTAGTAGCTCAAGCTTTGATTATATTGTGATTCTTTCGCCACTTTGGACAAACAGTATGGTTTCTGTATGTTTATCAAATGATTTTGAGACTATGGGCCAGATGTAGGAAGCCGTTTGCATGGTGCAAACTGCGAAAATCGCAGTTTGCGCCATGCAAACAGCCTTCTGCGATGCACATTCTCAATTTGCGAGTTGGCACCGACTCGCAAATTGTGAATGCGACTCGCAAATAGGAAGGGGTGTTCCCTTCCTATTTGCGACTCGCATCGCAATGCAGAATTGCTTTGTGACCGCGAATGCGGTCGCAAAGCAATTCGCAGTTACCACCAGTGTCACACTGGTGGTAACTCATTCGCAAAAGGGAAGGGGTCCCATGGGACCCCTTCCCCTTTGTGAATGTGGGCAAAAAGATTTTTTCAGAGCAGGCAGTGGTCCAATGGACCACTGCCTACACTGGAAAAACGAAACCAAATGGTTTCATTATTTTTTTTATTTTGCAACTCGTTTTCCTTTAAGGAAAACGGGCTGCAAAATAAATTAAAAAACTGCTTTATTGAAAAAGCAGTCACAGACATGGAGGTCTGCTGACTTCAGCAGGCCACCATCCCTGTGAGTGCAGGGACTCGCTATGGGGTCGCAAAATGCAACCCACCTCATTAATATTTATGAGGTGGATCTTTGCGAACCCATAGCGAGTCGCAGACGGTGTCTGAGACACCGTTCTGCATCCGATACTGCGACTCGGAAACTGCGAGTCGCAACGACTCGCAATTTCCGAGTCGCAATATCGGAAATTCGTACATCTGGCCCTATGTTACATGACATTAGCATTGTTAATATAGGGAAATAAACGTTCTAACTTTTACATAAATATGTGCTTATTCATGGCCAAGGGGTCATGGTGAGCGGAAATTACTGACTCCTAATGACTATTGATGTTATTGGTTGTTGTGGTTATTGATCTGTATTGGTACCGGATATATGGTGGGAAAAACTCGAAGCACAGGTCCATCGGCCGATTCGCTTCTCCCTTGTATGTTTACTTAATAAGGTCTGACGCGCTAACACATGCAATGAGCCAGATTACAAATAGCCATTTTGGAGGTTCTGCTTTTGTCTCCAGCAGCAGATAGATGAGACTCAGGTGTCTGCTGAGACCTTGTTATCTTCAAAACTGCGAGAGGGCTTCCTTTTTCCTTTGAGAGAAAATTAAAAATAAAATAGGGTTAACAACCAAACTGAGCAAAAAGAAACGTTTTTTCACAAATCAAAACCATGGTTTTCTGTCAACATTGTTGTGAAAAACATTTCTCCTGGGACACAATGACAAAGGGAATAGAGAATAGACATGGCGAGGGTGTAAAAAAATGGAATGAGTGAAGGGAGCAGTGTTGGAACTAAAGGAAAAGTGTTACGAGCAGAGTGGAGAAGAATGACAAAAATAGGGGAAGAGAAAAGGAAATTAAGAGAGTGGAAAATAATTCCCCCGATACGAACTAAGCAGCATTTTATGAAACGTCATTATGCACAAGTGTTGGACACTTTTTCGTTTTATGCCCGGGTCTGTTTTGATGCTTTGGATAGCATCGTGGGAGACCAGCTCTTTTAAAAGTAGCACAGTAACCTTTAGGGTGCACTCTGGATGTGTGTAGAGAAAAGCCATCGCACATTCCTACACTTGGAAATGACATCCAAGCATGCAAAACAAGAATACAATTGAGACAAGCTTTGGTTTGGTTTCGTCCCGCAAATTGGTATTCCAGTATTTTTGCAGATCTGTTGCACCTAATAGGTACTTTGTTGTTGTCTGGACATATACATTTAAAAGTAACACGTTTAACATACATCCCAGCGAATGCAAATGAAATATTCATCTTCCAACTCGCAGGGAGACTGATACAGAAAAGCGTCATTTTCAGACGAATTTCCGCTTTTATCTAGCTGTTGGTCGTCTTCTAGTTTTTTTTTTTCACATCGTGTTTGTAAATTTAAAAAAATGTAAACACACATACTTGCATACAAAACCAGTTAAGATAAAACGCTTTACTTTTAAAATGATTCCGCTGTCACTTTGCTGCAAAAAGCAGATAACAAAGCAAAGTATGGAAATTTGAGGTAGGGGGCGAAGGAGCCGGAAGGGAATAATTTAGATGTCAGAGTTTGCACAGTAATAACTGCAACATCAAAGCAGGCCATCATAACAAGAGCGCCCTGCCATTAAAAGCGACACCTTTGTCCTGAGTAGCCAATCAGCGGGGAGCGCTTACGTCTCCGCTCTGGCAGTGGCGAAAAACCTGACAGGAATTTCATTCCACATGGCTATGCTCACATGTTAACATCTTTTTCTTTCAAAATATGCATTTAATCATTTCTTCAAAAGAACCCAGACTATGAAATTAAATAGGATGGAATACTAAAAAAAAGTTCGCGATGGGTACAACATACATTCAAGTTCTAAAATCTGGTAAATTCCGTTTCACGAATCCAAAAGAAGGAAGCTGATATATGAGTTCCGCTGCAGGTCCGCTTCTCTGACATCTATGGAACATTATTCAGGGTCTTCGGTGTTTTTTTAATTTTATTATTTACGTCTACGCCATAATCAGGGGCGTAACAAAGGCACCAGCGGGTTGGCGTTCAAATTACAAACACCATCAGACCAGGTTGTAGCCAGACAATTCCGTGCGGGGAAGGAGACATAAATTGTCCCCACAACTAGAATGTGAGAAATTCTTTCCAACAGTGAAATACTAACCACTCTCCACTCTTCCTTTGCTTCTTTATTCGGCAAATCAAAGATTATGTCCTACCTCTGTGGCCTTGTTACTTTGCATAAGCAGTCATAAGTTCTGTGGGTGGCAGAATTACTAGAGCCAATGTGTGGTAATTAAACACTGTCTCAGCATTCTCTTACATATATATATGGCGCTCTACCTAATGAGTCAATCAATCAAATAATTTCTTAAGCGCACTACTCACCCGGTAGGGTCTCAAGGCACTGGGGGGCAGTTACTGCTCGAAAAGCCATGTTTTAAGGTGCTTTCTGAAGGTTAGGAGGTCTTGGGTCTTGCATAGGTTGGTGGGGAGGGAGTTCCAGGTCTTGGTGGGAAGGTGGGAGACGGATCTGCCGCCGGAGGTGGTGCATTGGATGTGAGGGACTGTAGCGAGGGCAAGGTCGGCGAAGCGGAGCTGTCGAGTTGGTATGTGGAAGTTTACTCGTTCATTGAGGTAGGCCAGTCCAGTGTCGCGGAGGGCTTTGTGAGCGTGGACGAGGACTTTGAAAATGATCCAAATGAAAATGAGTCCACGAAATCTTCAATAGAATTGGAATTAGAATTAGTAAAGCCCATACCTAGAAATGATTTAGGCAGCACAAACCTATCCAAAAGGCAGAAGAATGTTGGATATGGTCTGAGACAAGCATAAAGTCAAGGAGTAATAGGAGAGGGATCTGGGATGTGGACATTGTGATATTGTGTTGCTTTAGTAGGTGAGTATTCAACTCTTCCTAAACTGAATTAGTGTTTCCTCGTCATGATGGATACGTTCTTCCACCTCCTGATTGCACAGATAGAGATCAGCTGCCTTGTTTTCTTTTTTTACACATTTTAGTCTGCAGTCTGCTGATGTCCCAGCTGCAGGTGTGCTGAAAGACACAAGAGACGATGAGCTTGTCTGCAAGTTAAGCAGGGCTGGTGGTTGGGATGGCTTTGTAAATGATGTAGCTGGTTTTGAAGATGGTGTGGGGTATCAAGGGAGCCAATGAAGTTCCATCAGTATGGGGAAAATGTAATCATATTTCTTCAGATGAGACCTTTAGCAGCATGTAGGATGCACCTAAAGAGTGCCAGCGTGGAGTCTGGGAGGAAATGGACTACAGCGTTACCATTATCCAGAGGAGAGAGCATGAGGGATTGAACAGTAGTTCTTTAGAAAAGAGACCTGGTACCTGTCCTTCTTTGTTTTTTCACAGTAATATGTTCCTTGAGGGTGAAGGCATTGTCCAGGTTTAATCCACATGATTTACCATTTGATGAAAGTCAATGTTCAAAGCTGTCAAGGTTCATGTCATCCAGCCGTTTGGAAATATAGGAGGGGTGAAGCCAAAGAGTTTGGCGGTGACCCTGCAGAGAAGGCAAAGTTCAACATTGGCAAATAACTAGGTGGGTTGAGCCTTAGGAAGGCGCTAGACATCCAGGCCTGGGTGATGTGCAATCAGTGTTTGAGGCACTGCATGTCTGAAGCAGAGGAGACTTTCAAGTAGAGTTGTGTATCATCTGAATATTGGTAAATCTTGATGCTTTTACTTAAGAGCAGTGCACCAAGCATCTCCATGTAAAGGTTGAAGATCACAGGGGGCTGTATGGAACCCTGGGGGACACCACAGATCTTTTGTGACCTGGAGGTGCGTATGTGAACAATATGGAGTCACTTGGAAAGATATGGGAGCCTGTGAAGGACATTGCAGATGATTCCCATTCATGATACTAGGATCGTAAACTGAGCTGAATTGAGTTGAGAGGTCCAGCAATATCAGGAGACAGGGATCCTCTTCACCTGTGGTAAGGAGGGCATCGTCTACAATGTGTAAAGTAACAGTATTCATGATGCAGCATGATCTGAAGCTAATCAGTCATACTGTAGATGGTTAGAAGCGAAGTCATCTTGGCTTTTCAACAATCTTGCCAATGAATTGCAGGCAAATGATGGCCACTAGTTAGGAGGTCATCAGGGTCTAGTGTATGTTTTGTTAGGAGTGGGAGTCTTTAAAGCGTCTGGGAAATGCATTGATTCTGGGATGCATTGACAATGGTAAGTAAGGGAAAGTCATATTCCCCAAAGAGAGATTTGATGAAATACGATGATAAGATGTGATCTTCATTAGAAGTGACTGTGATGAATTTGAGTATGCTAGCAAGATCTGGGGAAAATAGGTCTTTGAAGGTTGACCATTGTACAATTTTACAAGCTAGGTGTGTGGGCATAAGAATCGAAGCAGGCTTGGGGTCATCGATGTGCTGTTGGAGCGTCTGTATTTTTTCAGTGAAGAAGAGGTTAATGGCATTGCACTTTTCTTTTCAATGAGAAATAGTTGAGTTCAGCAGGGGTTCAATGCAGTGCCTGATTGTTTGGAACAGTGTAACAATAGGGTTCCACCCATTTAGTCCAGTAGAATTTTTCACTTCTGACTACTCTATTTTTGGTCTTTTACTGTGAGTACAGTTCACAACTATTTTGACTGAGCGTATTAACCCCTCGGGAGCCTTGGGCGAGGTGGTCTCGTCCCAGCACACGGTTCCTGTGTGTCTGGGACGAGACCACCTCGTCCTGCACCAGGCCCACGGGGGAAACGCTAGTGCTTCCCCCGTTGGTCCCCCACCCACCCCCCCCATCAGGGATGAAAGGAGAATCGCTTCCCCTTTCACCCCCGATCCCCGTGACGTCTGATGACGTCAGCATGCGATCGCGTGCTGACCTCATCAGAGGTCGCCTCCCATCAAGCTTCCAGCGCGATGCGGAAGAGAAATGCTTAGCATTTCTCTCCTGCTAGGGAGGAGGGGGGTGGGAGAGAGATCGGAAGAAAGGAAAGGCTTTTCCTTTCTTCCGATGTCATTCTGAGTATTTCTGCTGCCCGATTGCAGAAATGCCTACTAGACACCAGGGAATTTAGTTTAAACATTTTTTTTACATGAGGGGAGTGGCCCCTTGGGCGAGGGTCGCTCCCTAGGGGCGCAAATAATTTTTAGGTCATTTCTGCACCCCTTGGGGGCAGATCGGCCTAAAATAATTAGGCTGATCTGGCCCCGGGGGGCAGAAATGCCCACTAAACACCAGGGATTTTTTTTTTCTTTTTTTTCTTTTATGTGTAGGGAGCGACCCCTTAGGCAAGGGTCGCTCCCTGGGGGGCCAAATTGTGCTTAGGCCTTTTCTACCCCCCCCTGGGGGCAGTTGGCCTAATATAATTAGGCCTATTTGCCCCCAGGGGGGCAGAAATGCCCACTAGACACCAGGGAATTTCGTTTTTTTAAATTTACATGAGGGGAGGGGCCCCTTGGGCAAGGGTCGCTCCCTAGGGGGGCAAATAATTTTTAGGTCATTTCTGCCCCCGGGGGCAGATAGGCCTAAAATAATTAGGCCGATCTGCCCCCAGGGGGGGCAGAAATGGCCACTAGACACCAGGGAATTTTCTTTTTCTTTTTTAATTTTATGAGCAGGGAGCGACCCCTTAGGCAGGGGTTGCTCCCTGGGGGGCCAAATTGTGCTTAGGCCATTTCTGTCCCCCCTGGGGGCAGATCGGCCTAATATCATTAGTCCGATCAGCCCCCCACGGGAGGTAAAAATGCCCACTAGACACCAGGGTATTTCGTATTTTTCTTTTTTAATTTTATGTGCAGGAAGCGACCCCTTAGGCAAGGGTCGCTTCCTGGTGGGCCAAATTGTGCTTAGGCCATTTGTGCCCCCCCCGGGGGCAGAAGTGCCCACTAGACACCAGGGATTTTATATTTATTTGTGTTTTCTAATAAAGGGAGCGGCCCCTTGGGCAAGGGTCGCTCCCTAGGGGGCCATATTAATTTTAGGCCCTTTCTGCCCCCCCCGGAGGCAGATCAGCCTAATATAATTAGGCGGATCTGCCTCCAAGGGGGGCAGAAACCTCTAGTCACCAGGGATATATTTATATTTTTATTTACTTTATGTTTTTATGCATGGGGAGCGACCCCTTGGCAAGGGTCGCTCCCCTGGGGTGCAAATTGTATTTAGGGCAAGATCGGCCTATTTTTGTTAGGCCAATCTGCCCCCAAGGGGGGCAGAAACCACTAGACACCAGGGATTGGTGTGTGTGTATGTGTGTGTTTTGTTTGGGGGGGCAGCCCCTTGGGCAAGGGTGGCTCCCCATGGGGACACATTACTGTTGGCCATATCTGCCCCCCGTTGGGGGCAGATAGGCCTATTTTTGGAAGCCCCATCTGCCCCGTAGGGGGCAGAAAGCTCACCAGATACCGGGGAAGATTTTATTTCAAAATGAGAGGGTGCGGTTATGGCCATACCCCACCCTAAATAAATGGGGCCAAAGTTGTTCTGCCCACCAGTGGGCAGATGGGGCAATTACCCCGATCCACACCCCGGGGGCAGAAAGTCTACTAGATGCCATGAAATAAAAAAAAATAAAAAAAATAGTGGGGTGGTGACTACCAACCAGTATGAGTCTGGTTATGCCCTCACCCGAACTGAAGGTGCTAACAGTCATTCAGCTCTCCCCCGCACACTAAAACATCTTATCCCATGGCAAGCAAAAGGACATTTGATTATTTTTTTTTTGTTTTACATTTGGGCCATGAGATCTTGGTAACTCTCAAAATCGTCCCACTTGGAATGGTGAGGGTTGCACTTTTTTTAACTTTGGGACGCTGCCATGTAGAAAAATCCACAAGACCAAGACACATCTGAAAACTAAACATCTAGTTGATTCCAGGGTGGTGTGCTTCACATGGACCCCGCACCATTTCCCTACCCACAATGCCCTGCAAACCTGCAACTTTGCTGGAAAGCACACATTTTCCCCACATTTTTGTCATGGAACCTTCCGGAATATGCAGGAATCCACAAAATTCCTACCACCCAGCATTATCTCCTCTATTCCGATAAAATTTCTGCTGCACTTGCCAGCCTAAAAATGTTTTGTTTCAAACTGCCCTTTTGGACCCACTGCAGTTCCCCCTCAATTTCGACGTGCTTTTGGCTCTTCCCTGTCACAAACACTTGGCCCACTTACACAAGTGAGGTATCATTTTTACCGGGAGACTAAGGGGAACGTTAGGTTGTAGGAAATTTGTCCCGGTGCAGTGATCCCACACAGCAATGTAGGAAAAATGTAATTTTTAGTTAAACTTGAGTTTTGCTGAGGATTCTGGGTAAGAAAACATTGGGGGATCCACGCAAGTCACACCTCTCTTGAATCCCTCGGGCGTCTAGTTTTCAGAAATGTCTGGGTTTGGTAGGTTTCCCTAGATGGCTGCTGAACCCAGGACCAAAAATGCATGTGCCCCCCACAAAAACAAGTAGTTTACTATTTGATAATTTTGATGTGTCCAGATAGTGTTTTAGGGCATTTTCCGTCGCGGGCACTAGGCCTACCCACACAAGTGTGGTACCATTTTTATCGGGAGACTTGGGGGAAAGGAAGGAAATTTGTGGCTCCTCTTGGTTTACAGAACTTTCTGTCACCGAAATATGAGGAAAAAGTGTTATTTTAGCCACATTTTGAGGTTTGCAAGGATTCTGGGTAACAGAACCTGGTGAGAGCCCCACAAGTCACCCCATCTTGGATTTCCCTAGATCTCTAGTTTTCAAAAATGCACAGGTTTGGTAGGTTTCTCTAGGTGGCGGCTGAACTAGAGACCAAAATCCACAGGTAGGCACTTTGCAAAAAACACTTCTGTTTTCTTTGAGAAAATGTGATGTGTCCACTTTGTGTTTTGGGGCATTTCCTGTCACGGGCACCAGGCCTACCCACACAAGTGAGGTACCATTTTCATCGGGAGACTTGGGGGAACGCTGGGTGGAAGGAAATCTGTGGCTCCGCTCAGATTCCAGAACTTTCTGTCACCGAAATGTGAGGAAAAAGTGTTTTTTTAGCAAACATTTTGAGGTTTGCAAAGGATTCTGGGTAACATAACCTGGTGAGAGTCCCACAAGTCACCCCATCTTAGATTCCCCTAGGTCTCTAGTTTTAAAAAATGCACAGGTTTGGTAGGTTTCCCTCGGTGGCGGCTGAGCTAGAAGCCAAAATCCACAAGTAGGCACTTTGCAAAAAACACCTCTTTTTTCTTTGAGAAAATGTGATGTGTCCACTTTGTGTTTTGGGGCATTTCCTGTCGCGGGCACTAGGCCTACCCACACAAGTGAGGTACCATTTTTATCGGGAGACTTGAGGGAACACTGGGTGGAAGGATATTTTTGGCTCCTCTCAGATTCCAGAACTTTCTGACACCAAAATGTGAGGAAAAGGTGTTTTTTTAGCCACATTTTGAGGTTTGCAAAGGATTCTGGGTAACAGAACCTGGTGAGAGCCCCACAAGTCACCCTATCTTGGATTCTCCTACGTCTATAGTTTTAAAAAATGCACAATTTGGTAGGTTGCCCTAGGTGTCGGCTGAGCTAGAGACCAAAATCCACAGGTAGGCACTTTGCAAAAAACACTTCTGTTTTCTTTGAGAAAATGTGATGTGTCCACTTTGTGTTTTGGGGCATTTCCTGTCACGGGCACCAGGCCTACCCACACAAGTGAAGTACCATTTTCATTGGGAGACTTGGGGGAACGCTGGGTGGAAGGAAATTTGTGGCTCCGATCAGATTCCAGAACTTTCTGTCACCGAAATGTGAGGAAAAAGTGTTTTTTTAGCAAACATTTTGAGGTTTGCAAAGGATTCTGGGTAACAGAACCTGGGGAGAGCCCCAAAAGTCACCCCATCTTGGATTCCCCTAGGTGACTAGTTTTAAAAAATGCACAGGTTTGGTAGGTTTCCCCAGGTGCCGGCTGACCTAGAGGCCAAAATCCACAGGTAGGCACTTTGCAAAAAAACACCTCTGTTTTGTTTGAGAAAATGTGATGTGTCCACTTTGTGTTTTGGGGCATTTCCTGTCGCCGGCAGTAGGCCTACCCACACAAGTGAGGTACCATTTTTATCGGGAGACTTGGGGGAACGCTGGGTGGTAGGAACTTTGTGGCTCCTCTCAGATTCCAGAACTTTCTGTCACCGATATGTGAGGAAAAAGTATTTTTTTAGCCACATTTTGAGGTTTGCAAAGGATTCTGGGTAACAGAACCTGGTGAGAGCCCCACAAGTCACCCCATCTTGGATTCCTCTAGGTCTCTAGTTTACAAAAATGCACAGGTTTGGTAGGTTTCCCTAGGTGGCGGCTGAGCTAGAGGCCAAAATCCACAGGTGGGAACTTTGCAAAAAACACCTCTGTTTTCTTTAAGAAAATGTGATGTGTCCACTTTGTGTTTTGGGGCATTTCCTGTCGCGGGCACTAGGCCTACCCACAGAAGTGAGGTACCATTTTTATCGGGAGACTTGGGGGAATGCTGGGTGGAAGGAAATTTGTGGCTCCTCTCAGATTCCAGAACTTTCTGTAACCGAAATGTGAGGAAAAAGTGTTTTTTAGCCACTTTTTGAGGTTTGCAAAGCATTCTGGGTAACATAACCTGGTGAGAGTCCCACAAGTCACCCCATCTTGGATTCCCCTAGGACTCTAGTTTTAAAAAATGCACAGGTTTGGTAGGTTTCCCATGGTGGCGGCTGAGCTAAAAGCCAAAATCCACAAGAGGCACTTTGCAAAAAACACCTCTTTTTTCTTTGAGAAAATGTGATGTGTCCACTTTGTGTTTTGGGGCATTTCCTGTCGCGGGTACTCGGCCTACCCACACAAGTGAGGTACCATTTTTATCGGGAGACTTGGGGGAACGCTGGGTGGAAGGAAATTTGTGGCTCCTCTCAGATTCCAGAACTTTCTGACACCGAAATGTGAGGAAAAGGTGTTTTTTTAGCCACATTTTGAGGTTTGCAAAGGATTCTGGGTAACAGAACCTGGTGAGAGCCCCACAAGTCACCCTATCTTGGATTCTCCTATGTCTATAGTTTTAAAAAATGCACAATTTGGTAGGTTGCCCTAGGTGGCGGCTGAGCTAGAGACCAAAATCCACAGGTAGGCACTTTGCAAAAAACACTTCTGTTTTCTTTGAGAAAATGTGATGTGTCCACTTTGTGTTTTGGGGCATTTCCTGTCACGGGCACCAGGCCTACCCACACAAGTGAGGTACCATTTTCATCGGGAGACTTGGTGGAACGCTGGGTGGAAGGAAATTTGTGGCTCCGCTCAGATTCCAGAACTTTCTGTCACCGAAATGTGAGGAAAAAGTGTTTTTTTAGCAAACATTTTGAGGTTTGCAAAGGATTCTGGGTAACAGAACCTGGCGAGAGCCCCAAAAGTCACCCCATCTTGGATTCCCCTAGGTGACTAGTTTTAAAAAATGCACAGGTTTGGTAGGTTTCCCCAGGTGCCGGCTGACCTAGAGGCCAAAATCCACAGGTAGGCACTTTGCAAAAAAACACCTCTGTTTTGTTTGAGAAAATGTGATGTGTCCACTTTGTGTTTTGGGGCATTTCCTGTCGCGGGCAGTAGGCATACCCACACAAGTGAAGTACCATTTTTATCGGGAGACTTGGGGGAACGCTGGGTTTTAGGAACTTTGTGGCTCCTCTCAGATTCCAGAACTTTCTGTCACCGATATGTGAGGAAAAAGTATTTTTTTAGCCACATTTTGAGGTTTGCAAAGGATTCTGGGTAACAGAACCTGGTGAGAGCCCCACAAGTCACCCCATCTTGGATTCCTCTAGGTCTCTAGTTTACAAAAATGCACAGGTTTGGTAGGTTTCCCTAGGTGGCGGCTGAGCTAGAGGCCAAAATCCACAGGTGGGCACTTTGCAAAAAACACCTCTGTTTACTTTAAGAAAATGTGATGTGTCCACTTTGTGTTTTGGGGCATTTCCTGTCGCGGGCACTAGGCCTACCCACAGAAGTGAGGTACCATTTTTATCGGGAGACTTGGGGGAATGCTGGGTGGAAGGAAATTTGTGGCTCCTCTCAGATTCCAGAACTTTCTGTAACCGAAATGTGAGGAAAAAGTGTTTTTTAACCACTTTTTGAGGTTTGCAAAGGATTCTGGGTAACATAACCTGGTGAGAGTCCCACAAGTCACCCCATCTTGGATTCCCCTAGGACTCTAGTTTTCAAAAATGCACAGGTTTGGTAGGTTTCCCTCGGTGGCGGCTGAGCTAAAAGCCAAAATCCACAAGTAGGCACTTTGCAAAAAACACCTCTTTTTTCTTTGAGAAAATGTGATGTGTCCACTTTGTGTTTTGGGGCATTTCCTGTCGCGGGCACTCGGCCTACCCACACAAGTGAGGCACCATTTTTATCGGGAGACTTGGGGGAACGCTGGGTGGAAGGAAATTTGTGGCTCCTCTCAGATTCCAGAACTTTCTGACACCGAAATGTGAGGAAAAGGTGTTTTTTTAGCCACATTTTGAGGTTTGCAAAGGATTCTGGGTAACAGAACCTGGTGAGAGCCCCACAAGTCACCCTATCTTGGATTCTCCTACGTCTATAGTTTTAAAAAATGCACAATTTGGTAGGTTGCCCTAGGTGGCAGCTGAGCTAGAGACCAAAATCCACAGGTAGGCACTTTGCAAAAAACACTTCTGTTTTCTTTGAGAAAATGTGATTTGTGGCTCCGCTCAGATTCCAGAACTTTCTGTCACCGAAATGTGAGGAAAAAGTGTTTTTTTAGCCACATTTTGAGGTTTGCAAAGGATTCTGGGTAACAGAACCTGGTGAGAGCCCCACAAGTCACCCCATCTTAGATTCCCCTAGGTCTCTAGTTTTCAAAAATGCACAGGTTTGGTAGGTTTCCATCGGTGGCGGCTGAGCTAGAAGCCAAAATCCACAAGTAGGCACTTTGCAAAAAACACCTCTTTTTTCTTTGAGAAAATGTGATGTGTCCACTTTGTGTTTTGGGGCATTTCCTGTCGCGGGCACTAGGCCTACCCACACAAGTGAGGTACCATTTTTATCGGGAGACTTGGGGGAACACTGGGTGGAAGGACATTTTTGGCTCCTCTCAGATTCCAGAACTTTCTGACACCAAAATGTGAGGAAAAGGTGTTTTTTTAGCCACATTTTGAGGTTTGCAAAGGATTCTGGGTAACAGAACCTGGTGAGAGCCCCACAAGTCACCCTATCTTGGATTCTCCTACGTCTATAGTTTTAAAAAATGCACAATTTGGTAGGTTGCCCTAGGTGGCGGCTGAGCTAGAGACCAAAATCCACAGGTAGGCACTTTGCAAAAAACACTTCTGTTTTCTTTGAGAAAATGTGATGTGTCCACTTTGTGTTTTGGGGCATTTCCTGTCACGGGCACCAGGCCTACCCACACAAGTGAAGTACCATTTTCATTGGGAGACTTGGGGGAACGCTGGGTGGAAGGAAATTTGTGGCTCCGATCAGATTCCAGAACTTTCTGTCACAGAAATGTGAGGAAAAAGTGTTTTTTTAGCAAACATTTTGAGGTTTGCAAAGGATTCTGGGTAACAGAACCTGGGGAGAGCCCCAAAAGTCACCCCATCTTGGATTCCCCTAGGTGACTAGTTTTAAAAAATGCACAGGTTTGGTAGGTTTCCCCAGGTGCCGGCTGACCTAGAGGCCAAAATCCACAGGTAGGCACTTTGCAAAAAAACACCTCTGTTTTGTTTGAGAAAATGTGATGTGTCCACTTTGTGTTTTGGGGCATTTCCTGTCGCGGGCAGTAGGCCTACCCACACAAGTGAGGTACCATTTTTATCGGGAGACTTGGGGGAACGCTGGGTGGTAGGAACTTTGTGGCTCCTCTCAGATTCCAGAACTTTCTGTCACCGATATGTGAGGAAAAAGTATTTTTTTAGCCACATTTTGAGGTTTGCAAAGGATTCTGGTTAACAGAACCTGGTGAGAGCCCCACAAGTCACCCCATCTTGGATTCCTCTAGGTCTCTAGTTTACAAAAATGCACAGGTTTGGTAGGTTTCCCTAGGTGGCGGCTGAGCTAGAGGCCAAAATCCACAGGTGGGAACTTTGCAAAAAACACCTCTGTTTTCTTTAAGAAAATGTGATGTGTCCACTTTGTGTTTTGGGGCATTTCCTGTCGCGGGCACTAGGCCTACCCACAGAAGTGAGGTACCATTTTTATTGGGAGACTTGGGGGAATGCTGGGTGGAAGGAAATTTGTGGCTCCTCTCAGATTCCAGAACTTTCTGTAACCGAAATGTGAGGAAAAAGTGTTTTTTAGCCACTTTTTGAGGTTTGCAAAGGATTCTGGGTAACATAACCTGGTGAGAGTCCCACAAGTCACCCCATCTTGGATTCCCCTAGGACTCTAGTTTTAAAAAATGCACAGGTTTGGTAGGTTTCCCACGGTGGCGGCTGAGCTAAAAGCCAAAATCCACAAGAGGCACTTTGCAAAAAACACCTCTTTTTTCTTTGAGAAAATGTGATGTGTCCACTTTGTGTTTTGGGGCATTTCCTGTCGCGGGTACTCGGCCTACCCACACAAGTGAGGTACCATTTTTATCGGGAGACTTGGGGGAACGCTGGGTGGAAGGAAATTTGTGGCTCCTCTCAGATTCCAGAACTTTCTGACACCGAAATGTGAGGAAAAGGTGTTTTTTTAGCCACATTTTGAGGTTTGCAAAGGATTCTGGGTAACAGAACCTGGTGAGAGCCCCACAAGTCACCCTATCTTGGATTCTCCTACGTCTATAGTTTTAAAAAATGCACAATTTGGTAGGTTGCCCTAGGTGGCGGCTGAGCTAGAGACCAAAATCCACAGGTAGGCACTTTGCAAAAAACACTTCTGTTTTCTTTGAGAAAATGTGATGTGTCCACTTTGTGTTTTGGGGCATTTCCTGTCACGGGCACCAGGCCTACCCACACAAGTGAGGTACCATTTTCATCGGGAGACTTGGTGGAACGCTGGGTGGAAGGAAATTTGTGGCTCCGCTCAGATTCCAGAACTTTCTGTCACCGAAATGTGAGGAAAAAGTGTTTTTTTAGCAAACATTTTGAGGTTTGCAAAGGATTCTGGGTAACAGAACCTGGCGAGAGCCCCAAAAGTCACCCCATCTTGGATTCCCCTAGGTGACTAGTTTTAAAAAATGCACAGGTTTGGTAGGTTTCCCCAGGTGCCGGCTGACCTAGAGGCCAAAATCCACAGGTAGGCACTTTGCAAAAAAACACCTCTGTTTTGTTTGAGAAAATGTGATGTGTCCACTTTGTGTTTTGGGGCATTTCCTGTCGCGGGCAGTAGGCATACCCACACAAGTGAGGTACCATTTTTATCGGGAGACTTGGGGGAACGCTGGGTGGTAGGAACTTTGTGGCTCCTCTCAGATTCCAGAACTTTCTGTCACCGATATGTGAGGAAAAAGTATTTTTTTAGCCACATTTTGAGGTTTGCAAAGGATTCTGGGTAACAGAACCTGGTGAGAGCCCCACAAGTCACCCCATCTTGGATTCCTCTAGGTCTCTAGTTTACAAAAATGCACAGGTTTGGTAGGTTTCCCTAGGTGGCGGCTGAGCTAGAGGCCAAAATCCACAGGTGGGCACTTTGCAAAAAACACCTCTGTTTACTTTAAGAAAATGTGATGTGTCCACTTTGTGTTTTGGGGCATTTCCTGTCGCGGGCACTAGGCCTACCCACAGAAGTGAGGTACCATTTTTATCGGGAGACTTGGGGGAATGCTGGGTGGAAGGAAATTTGTGGCTCCTCTCAGATTCCAGAACTTTCTGTAACCGAAATGTGAGGAAAAAGTGTTTTTTAACCACTTTTTGAGGTTTGCAAAGGATTCTGGGTAACATAACCTGGTGAGAGTCCCACAAGTCACCCCATCTTGGATTCCCCTAGGACTCTAGTTTTCAAAAATGCACAGGTTTGGTAGGTTTCGCTCGGTGGCGGCTGAGCTAAAAGCCAAAATCCACAAGTAGGCACTTTGCAAAAAACACCTCTTTTTTCTTAGAGAAAATGTGATGTGTCCACTTTGTGTTTTGGGGCATTTCCTGTCGCGGGCACTCGGCCTACCCACACAAGTGAGGTACCATTTTTATCGGGAGACTTGGGGGAACGCTGGGTGGAAGGAAATTTGTGGCTCCTCTCAGATTCCAGAACTTTCTGACACCGAAATGTGAGGAAAAGGTGTTTTTTTAGCCACATTTTGAGGTTTGCAAAGGATTCTGGGTAACAGAACCTGGTGAGAGCCCCACAAGTCACCCTATCTTGGATTCTCCTACGTCTATAGTTTTAAAAAATGCACAATTTGGTAGGTTGCCCTAGGTGGCAGCTGAGCTAGAGACCAAAATCCACAGGTAGGCACTTTGCAAAAAACACTTCTGTTTTCTTTGAGAAAATGTGATTTGTGGCTCCGCTCAGATTCCAGAACTTTCTGTCACCGAAATGTGAGGAAAAAGTGTTTTTTTAGCCACATTTTGAGGTTTGCAAAGGATTCTGGGTAACAGAACCTGGTGAGAGCCCCACAAGTCACCCCATCTTAGATTCCCCTAGGTCTCTAGTTTTCAAAAATGCACAGGTTTGGTAGGTTTCCCTCGGTGGCGGCTGAGCTAGAAGCCAAAATCCACAAGTAGGCACTTTGCAAAAAACACCTCTTTTTTCTTTGAGAAAATGTGATGTGTCCACTTTGTGTTTTGGGGCATTTCCTGTCGCGGGCACTAGGCCTACCCACACAAGTGAGGTACCATTTTTATCGGGAGACTTGGGGGAACACTGGGTGGAAGGACATTTTTGGCTCCTCTCAGATTCCAGAACTTTCTGACACCAAAATGTGAGGAAAAGGTGTTTTTTTAGCCACATTTTGAGGTTTGCAAAGGATTCTGGGTAACAGAACCTGGTGAGAGCCCCACAAGTCACCCTATCTTGGATTCTCCTACGTCTATAGTTTTAAAAAATGCACAATTTGGTAGGTTGCCCTAGGTGGCGGCTGAGCTAGAGACCAAAATCCACAGGTAGGCACTTTGCAAAAAACACTTCTGTTTTCTTTGAGAAAATGTAATGTGTCCACTTTGTGTTTTGGGGCATTTCCTGTCACGGGCACCAGGCCTACCCACACAAGTGAAGTACCATTTTCATTGGGAGACTTGGGGGAACGCTGGGTGGAAGGAAATTTGTGGCTCCGATCAGATTCCAGAACTTTCTGTCACCGAAATGTGAGGAAAAAGTGTTTTTTTAGCAAACATTTTGAGGTTTGCAAAGGATTCTGGGTAACAGAACCTGGGGAGAGCCCCAAAAGTCACCCCATCTTGGATTCCCCTAGGTGACTAGTTTTAAAAAATGCACAGGTTTGGTAGGTTTCCCCAGGTGCCGGCTGACCTAGAGGCCAAAATCCACAGGTAGGCACTTTGCAAAAAAACACCTCTGTTTTGTTTGAGAAAATGTGATGTGTCCACTTTGTGTTTTGGGGCATTTCCTGTCGCGGGCAGTAGGCCTACCCACACAAGTGAGGTACCATTTTTATCGGGAGACTTGGGGGAACGCTGGGTGGTAGGAACTTTGTGGCTCCTCTCAGATTCCAGAACTTTCTGTCACCGATATGTGAGGAAAAAGTATTTTTTTAGCCACATTTTGAGGTTTGCAAAGGATTCTGGGTAACAGAACCTGGTGAGAGCCCCACAAGTCACCCCATCTTGGATTCCTCTAGGTCTCTAGTTTACAAAAATGCACAGGTTTGGTAGGTTTCCCTAGGTGGCGGCTGAGCTAGAGGCCAAAATCCACAGGTGGGAACTTTGCAAAAAACACCTCTGTTTTCTTTAAGAAAATGTGATGTGTCCACTTTGTGTTTTGGGGCATTTCCTGTCGCGGGCACTAGGCCTACCCACAGAAGTGAGGTACCATTTTTATTGGGAGACTTGGGGGAATGCTGGGTGGAAGGAAATTTGTGGCTCCTCTCAGATTCCAGAACTTTCTGTAACCGAAATGTGAGGAAAAAGTGTTTTTTAGCCACTTTTTGAGGTTTGCAAAGGATTCTGGGTAACATAACCTGGTGAGAGTCCCACAAGTCACCCCATCTTGGATTCCCCTAGGACTCTAGTTTTAAAAAATGCACAGGTTTGGTAGGTTTCCCACGGTGGCGGCTGAGCTAAAAGCCAAAATCCACAAGAGGCACTTTGCAAAAAACACCTCTTTTTTCTTTGAGAAAATGTGATGTGTCCACTTTGTGTTTTGGGGCATTTCCTGTCGCGGGTACTCGGCCTACCCACACAAGTGAGGTACCATTTTTATCGGGAGACTTGGGGGAACGCTGGGTGGAAGGAAATTTGTGGCTCCTCTCAGATTCCAGAACTTTCTGACACCGAAATGTGAGGAAAAGGTGTTTTTTTAGCCACATTTTGAGGTTTGCAAAGGATTCTGGGTAACAGAACCTGGTGAGAGCCCCACAAGTCACCCTATCTTGGATTCTCCTACGTCTATAGTTTTAAAAAATGCACAATTTGGTAGGTTGCCCTAGGTGGCGGCTGAGCTAGAGACCAAAATCCACAGGTAGGCACTTTGCAAAAAACACTTCTGTTTTCTTTGAGAAAATGTGATGTGTCCACTTTGTGTTTTGGGGCATTTCCTGTCACGGGCACCAGGCCTACCCACACAAGTGAGGTACCATTTTCATCGGGAGACTTGGTGGAACGCTGGGTGGAAGGAAATTTGTGGCTCCGCTCAGATTCCAGAACTTTCTGTCACCGAAATGTGAGGAAAAAGTGTTTTTTTAGCAAACATTTTGAGGTTTGCAAAGGATTCTGGGTAACAGAACCTGGCGAGAGCCCCAAAAGTCACCCCATCTTGGATTCCCCTAGGTGACTAGTTTTAAAAAATGCACAGGTTTGGTAGGTTTCCCCAGGTGCCGGCTGACCTAGAGGCCAAAATCCACAGGTAGGCACTTTGCAAAAAAACACCTCTGTTTTGTTTGAGAAAATGTGATGTGTCCACTTTGTGTTTTGGGGCATTTCCTGTCGCGGGCAGTAGGCATACCCACACAAGTGAGGTACCATTTTTATCGGGAGACTTGGGGGAACGCTGGGTGGTAGGAACTTTGTGGCTCCTCTCAGATTCCAGAACTTTCTGTCACCGATATGTGAGGAAAAAGTATTTTTTTAGCCACATTTTGAGGTTTGCAAAGGATTCTGGGTAACAGAACCTGGTGAGAGCCCCACAAGTCACCCCATCTTGGATTCCTCTAGGTCTCTAGTTTACAAAAATGCACAGGTTTGGTAGGTTTCCCTAGGTGGCGGCTGAGCTAGAGGCCAAAATCCAGAGGTGGGCACTTTGCAAAAAACACCTCTGTTTTCTTTAAGAAAATGTGATGTGTCCACTTTGTGTTTTGGGGCATTTCCTGTCGCGGGCACTAGGCCTACCCACAGAAGTGAGGTACCATTTTTATCGGGAGACTTGGGGGAATGCTGGGTGGAAGGAAATTTGTGGCTCCTCTCAGATTCCAGAACTTTCTGTAACCGAAATGTGAGGAAAAAGTGTTTTTTAACCACTTTTTGAGGTTTGCAAAGGATTCTGGGTAACATAACCTGGTGAGAGTCCCACAAGTCACCCCATCTTGGATTCCCCTAGGACTCTAGTTTTCAAAAATGCACAGGTTTGGTAGGTTTCCCTCGGTGGCGGCTGAGCTAAAAGCCAAAATCCACAAGTAGGCACTTTGCAAAAAACACCTCTTTTTTCTTTGAGAAAATGTGATGTGTCCACTTTGTGTTTTGGGGCATTTCCTGTCGCGGGCACTCGGCCTACCCACACAAGTGAGGTACCATTTTTATCGGGAGACTTGGGGGAACGCTGGGTGGAAGGAAATTTGTGGCTCCTCTCAGATTCCAGAACTTTCTGACACCGAAATGTGAGGAAAAGGTGTTTTTTTAGCCACATTTTGAGGTTTGCAAAGGATTCTGGGTAACAGAACCTGGTGAGAGCCCCACAAGTCACCCTATCTTGGATTCTCCTACGTCTATAGTTTTAAAAAATGCACAATTTGGTAGGTTGCCCTAGGTGGCAGCTGAGCTAGAGACCAAAATCCACAGGTAGGCACTTTGCAAAAAACACTTCTGTTTTCTTTGAGAAAATGTGATTTGTGGCTCCGCTCAGATTCCAGAACTTTCTGTCACCGAAATGTGAGGAAAAAGTGTTTTTTTAGCCACATTTTGAGGTTTGCAAAGGATTCTGGGTAACAGAAACTGGTGAGAGCCCCACAAGTCACCCCATTTTGGATTCCCCCAGGTCTCTAGTTTTCAAAAATGCACAGGTTTGGTAGGTTTCCCTAGGTGGCGGCTGAGCTGGAGGCCAAAATCCACAGGTAGACACTTTGCAAAAAACACCTCTGTTTTCTTTGAGAAAATGTGATGTGTCCACTTTGTATTTTGAGGCATTTCCTGTCACGGGCACTAAGCCTACCCACACAAGTGAGGTACCATTTTTATCAGTAGACATCGGGGAACATAGAATAGCAAAACACGTGTTATTGCCCCTTGTCTTTCTCTACATTTTTTCCTTCCAAATATAAGACAGGGTGTAGAAAAGATGTCTATTTGAGAATTGCCCTGTATTTCACATGCTAGTATGGGCACCCCAGAATTCAGAGATGTGCAAATAACCACTGCTTGTCAACACCTTATCTTGTGCCCATTTTGAAAATACAAAGGTTTTCTTGATTCCTACTTTTTATTCTTTATATTTCAGCAAATGAATTGCTTTATACCCGGTAGAGAATGAGAACCCACTGCAAGGTGCAGCTCATTTATTTGCTCTGGGTACCTAGGGTTCTTGATGAACCTACAAGCCCTACATATCCCCTCAACCAGAAGAGTCCAGCAGACGTAACGGTATATTGCTTTCAAAAATCTGACATTGCAGGAAAAAGTTACAGAGTAAAATGTAGAGAAAAATGGGTGTTTTTCTTACCTCAATTTCAATATTTTTTTTATTTCAGTTGTTATTTTCCGTAGGAAACCCTTGTAGGATCTACACAAATTACCATTGCTGAATTCAGAATTTCGTCTACTTTTCAGAAGTGTTTAGTTTTCTGTGATCCAGCATTGGTTTCACACACATTTCTGTCACTGACTGGAAGGAGGCTGAAAGCACAAAAAATCGTAAAAATTGAGTATGTCCCAGTAAAATGCCACAATTGTGTTGAAAAATTGGCTTTTCTGATTGAAGTCTCCCTGTTCCTGAAAGCTGGGAAGCTGGTGATTGTAGCACTGCAAACCCTTTGTTGATGCCAATTTCAGGGAAAAAAACACAGGCCTTCTTCTGCAGCCCTTTTTTCCAATTTGTTTTTTTTAAAAACGAAATTTTTACTGTATTTTGGCTAATTTCTTGGTCTCCTTCAGGGGAACCTACAAAGTCTGGGTACCTCTAGAATCCCTAGGACGTTGGCAAAAAAGGACGCAAATTTGGAGTAGGTAGTTTATGTGGACAAAAAGTTATGAGGGCCTAAGTGCGCCCTTCCCCAAATAGCCAAAAAAAGGCCTGGCACCTGAGGGGGAAAAGGCCTGGCAGCGAAGGGTTTAACAGGCAGTGTCTGCCTTTTAAGATAAGGCCTCTGTTGTAAGTGGCGCTGCTCTGGTTACATGTGAGCACAGACTTGGGCGCATATTTAAGAGCACCTAGCGCCTCCTTGCATCACATTAGCGTAATTTATTTTGACCCTAATGTGGCCCAACGCGGCCAAAATCCCGGTGCCATATTTACAAAGTGGCGCAATGCTTACATTGCACCACTTTGTAACCCTTTGCGCTACATTATGCCTGTGACAGGTATAATCTACGCAAAGAGGGCGTACCCCTGTTAAGGGGTGGCCAAAAAAATGGCGCAAGGAAATCTAACAGATTAACTTGCGGCATTTTTTTTTTTGCCACTTTTAACGCCTGCTCAGAACAGGCGTTAAAAGGGGGAACATCATTGTTTACAATGGGCCCCTGTGTACTCTGCAGAGTACACCAATAGCTTCATAAAAAATGATGCTAGTGCCCCCTAACCTGCACCATGGTGTGCTGTGTTTGAAATACAGAGAACACAAGGGGGAAGGTAAAGGACGCAAGAAAAGTGGCACTGCACTAGGTGCATCACCACTGTTCATAAATCTGCCCTTTAATGTGCACATGTGCAGACCGTCCATGTGAGACTAATGTTGTATGAAGGCCAGTACCATTGTATGTGTAGTCTGTTGAAGAAGGGACTCTTTAGGGTTTGGTATTGACCTGGGGTAGGCCTTATAATGTTAGTGGGCACCCTTAGTATAGGTTTGTAGTGCTTACTGAGGTTGGTGTTGTTTTCACTGTGTGCCCATTATAGGTCGCATCTGCCCTAAAGTACAGTTTTGTAAAACGTAGGCCTAAATGGTTCTTTGAATGCTCAATTTTGGGGGAAACATGCACTCTAGTTTGAATTTACAGTCTAGTACTAGGTCAAGTTAATTACTCTGCTCCACAGTAGAGGAATCAAAGGGGTCCACAAACAAAAGGGTAATTTACAATTCTTGACAATGTTCCTAAGTAAGAAAAGGGGTGGGGATGTAAACAGCATCTGATAACTAGCTTTTCACACTTCACATTAAACCTAGGGTGAGACAGTCCTGGCACACACGACCAAAGGAGGAAGCCCCGACCTCTGGAGCCAACACAGGAGGGATTCACATTTGAGGTTTTGGTGGGAAGGGATAAGGCAGCTGGGGCTGAGGCTCCCAGCAGCGCCCTTACCAGTGACAAATTAGAATTACCATTTTGGATTGCCCCAGAATGCTGTGGAAGCAGGTTTGGACAGGGACGGAGGGAGGATGTGGCATTAGGATTAATCCGGAGTGCCTGAACCCTAAAACTTTCCAGTCACACTTAAAAACACCTGCACGAGGGAAAGACTATTAAGAAGATCCTGGACCTAAGAGTGATGACAGCAAAAGTATTCCCAGTTGGAAGGAGAAGCAACCTGATGGACTGCAAGGTCTTTGACTCCTGCTGATCCCCATGACTAGGATGGGTCTTTCCAGGGCCGGTGGCGCTGGCCCCCTAATGCCCCTTGAGGACCAGTTGGGAGGAGAGGACCTGCTATGGGAAGATGGTGGTCCCCTTAGGGCTTCTGTGGGCTTGACCTGCACTCCTCTGACACACTGGGTCACTTCCAGAAACTTAGAGGCTCTGGGACCAGGGGAGTGGGCCAGGAAAGTTGGCTTGTTTGCTGGTTGCAGAGTGGCTGTGCAAGTTACCCCATCAGCAGGAGAATAGCAGCAGGAGTCAAGAAGAAGACAAATCAGGCACAGGGAGCAGTGAAAATTCAGCACCTAATGCAAAGTGCCCCTCCAAGGCCAGGAGGCTTGAATAAAAGGCTCCTGGTGGCTAGGGCTGGCCACCAGGAGCAAATCAATCCAAAAAAATGAACATTTGCCCAATGGGGCCAGAGATAGGCCACAATAAAATAAAGATTTGCCTTTTCAGCAACAAAACAAAAGAAACCAAGTATTTGGCACTCTGTCCAGTTTCTCTAAATTACCTCTGGGAAAGTCCATGGCCTATTGGTTAGTGTATTGTATTTATCCTCTTTGAGGAGGAGGCATGCATGGGGCTGCCTCCACATACTGATATCTGCCGGCACCTATGAGACAGTCTGATTGGGCAGGTTGCCCGCCTGCCCATTTTTTGTACCTAGGGGTGGCAGGTCGCAAAGACCTCTGAAGTCACTTCTCACAGTCACCGTTGGCAGGTAAAAGTGCACAGCTCCTGTCTGTCGACAGGAGTAGACAGAGCACTGAAGGAGCAGGTTCCTGTGCGCACCAAGACATGGTGCTGCAGTGGAGAAGCTGGCCGAAACTGCGCAGGTGTGGCCTTGCCTTCTTGCGCTTTAGAAAGAAAAGGCGAAATGAATGTGAGCACCACTAGTGGGGCCTCAGCACTCCTAATGAAAAGAGAATTACAGCGTAAAGTTGTTTGATCTGCTCCACACCACAGAGAACAGAGGAGGAAGCTCCCTCATCAATTCTTCATAGTGCTGAGCCTGGCCGATACTGACCAACATTATTTGCATACTTTCTTTTGCATGTTAGCTGCAGGAGGTCCAGTAGGGAACCAAACATAGTATTAAAACTTCCCCTAATCCTCTCAAGGCCTTAAAATTGTGACCTCAGGAAAGGCTTTTCTGTGTTTTCAAGCACTCCTGAAAGTAGAGGTTATGCTCTTGGGCTCTGGAGTGTGGGAATTCCCTGTGGTTGGTCATATGATTGCACTGTCAACCTAACTGTTGCAAAAGAAAGACTCTGACACATAGGTTTCGAAGTTAAAATGCAACATTGACATATTGATATTGACAATGCAATGTTTACCATTATATTTAACACTATTAATTGTTAACTCTGTGCTTCGTGATTTCAATGGGGATCGAACGTTGAGTTATTGTTATTAATGTGGTGATACCTTGAATAAGCCATGTATAAACTGCCAATCCATATATTGTGTTGTTGCATCTAGTGGATGCAGAGCTTTGTAATTATGGGGTTCCGGGCCCACTAGAGGTCTAATGTGAGATGGGGTGTCACTAAAGGAATTTCTTTTTATCTGATTTATATGTTTGTAACTTAATGCATAGTATTTAGTAGTGTGTTTCCTTGGTAAAAGAAAAAAAAACACTAAAAATGGACAATCATCTATTGAATTGTGTTGCTCCATACTAGCAAAATGTTGACTACAAACCCACACCACCTCCTCTGAGAAGGCCATGAACTGCCCTGCTTCGCTAGCCAAAGAGAGTCAAGTGTAACAATGGGGTATGTGGTTCCCTGTAAAAAGACAATTGCAAATGTATTACTTGTGATGGATTTATATCCTTCATAAGTAATAACCCAATTAAGTTACAAACAATCTTCTTCTTATGTTTGTGATTTCATTGATGGTGCTGAACAGTATGCTTTGGATGTACTGTCTGAATGTTGCAAAGATGGACTTCAGTACCGGGAGGTCCTTCGGAGTTTATCCAGGTGTTTTTGTTCCATTTTCTTTCCTGTCCACTGATGGGTCATTCATTGTCAGCAAGGTCTTTAGATTACCACGGTGCTGAAGGCTTTGGCTTGGACTTGCCTGTTTTAGCTGGGATGTGTATGTTCACATAGATTTCCAAAAAAGTTGTTGGAATGATTTATTAGGGTGTTGGCATCCGACATGGATTTGACAAGGTGAGAGATGAATTCAAACATTATCCTATGGAGTAGTCTTTGAATGATCTGAAGGTTTGCGCTCTCTTTCATGATTAACCGGGGAGCAGAATACTAATGTTTGGCACAACACAACTCAGCCAGACAACTTGCTGCACTGGGTGAGTTCATCAAATGCTGCAAAGTACTAGCAAAGGAACAGTTTTTTACTTTATTCTTTAAGTGTGCCCCTACTTTTCTGGACCTGCATGAGTTTAAACATACCATGAGTAAGGTACACATTAACTGGTGCCAGTTATTAAAAACACAAATTTGTTTTGACCCCAACTTCCTTATATGTTACAACCCCACCTCACTGGAGCTGTATGAAACCTTAAATACCCACACTGGGTGTTACTAACTGGCTGCTGTGATTCAAGCAGATTTATCAAATAGCGCCGTTATTAGCAAATGCAAGTTTATTGCCCTCCTCTCCCCTTTAACTTTCTCATCTTTGACAGTTAGGCGTAAAACGTGATATCTCCATGGAAAACTAATCATCCTAAATGTCTGCCATAATGTATGCATTTGTCACACATTGCCCAAGGTGTTAGCAAATTAATACTTTTTTGCTCCCCTTACCTATTTTATCTCGTCCCCTCTTGATGGATCTGTACGAATTTGAAAATACCAAGGGCCTTATTTATACTTTTTGGTGCAAAACTGCACTAACGCAGTTTTGCACCAGAAAGTTTTGCACTGGCTTGCACCATTTTTTAGCACCAGCTGGGCACCATATTTATGGAATGGTGCAAGCCGGTGCAAAGGGTAGGCTAGCTTAAAAAAAAATGACTTTAGGCAGTTTTGAGTCAAAATAAATGATTCTGACCAGATTAGCATAATTTTTTGACGCTAAGGGGCATATTTATACTCTGTTTGCACTGAATTAGCGTCATTTTTTTTTTCTCTAATTCAGTGCAAAACTAACTCCTCATTTATACTTTGGTGCTAGACCCGTCTAGCGCCAAATTTATGGAGTTAAAGTCATTTTTTGGAAGTGGAAACCTACCTTGCCTTAATGAGATGCAAGGTAGGCGTTCCCGTTTAAAAAATGACTCTATGGCCTTAACACCATATTTATACTCCCTTGCAAAAATGGTGCAAGGGAGGGAGGAGGGGTCAGAAAATGGGGCAAAGCTTGCTTTGCCCCATTTTTTAAGACCTGGGTCAGGGCAGGCGTTAGGGGACCTGTAGGCCTATTTCCATGGTGAAACACCATGGAATAAGCCCAGAGGTGCCGTCCCTAGGCCCCGTCCCTAGGCCCCAGGGGAACCCCCACCCACACTAGAGGGACTGCGAGGATGGGGGACCCCATCCCAGGTAAGTACAGGTAAGTGCATTTTATTTTTTAAAGTGCTATAGGGGCCCTGAAATGGGCCCCCATACATGGCACAGGGTATGCAATGGCCATGCCCAGGGGACCCCTGTCCTCTGTGCTGGCCATTGGGGTGGTGGGCATGACTCCTGCCTTTTCTAAGGCAGGAGTCATGTAGCATGGTAAGTTTAGCACCATAAAATGACGCTAATCTGGTTAGAGTCATTTTTTTTTACTCTAACCTGCCTAAAGCCATTTTTTGGTGCTAAACCCTCTTCTTCTATACTGCCAGCCCCACTCGACTAAAGTCATTTTTTAAAACTCTAGCCTACCCTTTGCACCGGCTTGCACCATTCCATAAATATGGTGCAAGCCGGTGCTAAACTTTTTGGTGCAAAACTGAGTTAGTGCAGTTTTGCAGCAAAAAGTATAAACAAGGGCCAACTTTTGCGTCAAAAAATGACGTTAATGCGGTGCAAAAAAAGTATAAATCAGGGCCTTGGTGCTAGATGGGTCTAGCACCAAAGTATAAATATGGAGTTAGATTTGCATCGAATTAGAGTAAAAAAAATGACGCTAATTCGGTGCAAACAGAGTATAAATATGCCTCAGAGTATAAATATGCCTCTAAATATGGCGTTTAGGCCATAGAGTCATTTTTTGCACGGGAACGCCTACCTTGCATCTCATTAAGGCAAGGTAGGTCTCCACTTTCAAAAAATGACTTCAACTCCATAAATTTGGTGTTAGAGGGGTCTAGCACCAAAGTATAAATATGGAGTTAGTTTTGCACCGAATTAGAGTAAAACAAAATGACACTAATTCGGTGCAAACAGAGTATAAATATGCCTCAGAGTATAAATATGCCTCTAAATATGGCGTTAAGGCCATAGAGTCATTTTTTGCACGGGAACGCCTACCTTGCATCTCATTAAGGCAAGGTAGGTCTCCACTTTCAAAAAATGACTTCAACTCCATAAATTTGGTGTTAGAGGGGTCTAGCACCAAAGTATAAATATGGAGTTAGTTTTGCACCGAATTAGAGTAAAACAAAATGACACTAATTCGGTGCAAACAGAGTATAAATATGCCCCCAAGTGTAAGCGAAACATGCTAAATTTTTGACACTTTTCATGTATATTCACCAAATGGTGATAAAGTTATAAGTACATCAAAAATTCCTTAATCAACTGGCAAAATACAAAAAAGACTACTGAACAGATTTACATCAAACTAAAAGCACACTTTCAGAGTAATGGTCTGCACTCATGCCAACTTTGACACAAATCCTTTAGGGGCATATTTATACTCTGTTTGCGCCGGAATTGCGTTGTTTTTTTTTTACGCAATTCCGATGCAAAACTAACTCCATATTTATACTTTGGCGTTAGACGCGTCTAGCGCCAAAGTCCATGGAGTTTGCTTCATTTTTTAGCGTGGACACCTACATTGCGTTAATGATATGCAAGGTAGGCGTTCCCGTCTAAAAAATTGACTCCGAGGCATGTGCGCTGTATTTACACTCCCGGGCAAAATGACGTCCGCCCGCTTTTGTGCCGTTTTTTAGCGCCTGGTCAGGGCTGGCGTTAAGGGACCTGTGGGCTCGGAAGGAGCCCAGAGGTGCCCTCCCAAGCCCCCAAGGCACCCCCTGCCACCCTTGCCCACCCCAGGAGGACACCCAAGGCTGGAGGGACCCATCCCAGGGACATTAAAGTAAGTTCAGGTAAGTTTTTATTTTTTATTTTTTTGTGGCATAGGGGGGCCTGATTTGTGCCCCCCTACATGCCACTATGCCCAATGACCATGCCCAGGGGACAGAAGTCCCCTGGGCATGGCCATTGGGCAAGGGGGCATGACTCCTGTCTTTGCTAAGACAGGAGTCATTTCAATGGGGGTTGGGAGTCGAAAAAAATTGCGCAAATCGGGTTGAGGCGAAAAATTTGCCTCAGCCTGACTTGCCCCATTTTTGGGCGCCCAAGCTCCATATCCCCCTACGCCGGCGCTGCCTGGTGTACGTCATTTTTTTTCACGCACACCAAGCAGCGCCGGCGGCTAACGCCGGCTAACGTCATTGAATAAATACGGCACCCGCATGGCGCTTCAGAATGGCGTTAGCCGGCGCTAATTTTTTTGACGCAAAACTGCGTTAGCGTAGTTTTGCGTCAAAAAGTATAAATATGGCCCTTAGTGTTTTTTACGGTGATGGTTAGAACATTTTCCTATTAAGAAAAATACATATTTTTCCACTTTGACCCCTCTAATCCTTTAACAATTTCCTTCTGCAGACAACTACATGAAAATTGGCATACCTGACAGTAGCTGAATATGCTTCGTGGGTGTAAAATTTAGGGAAGATCCGATGATGAGGACTAGAGGTTTAGGCAAATTAAAAAACATGTCTTTTGGATGAAAACTGAAACAGAAACGTAACAACATAGTGGTAACTGCTACATTGTAACATATATGTATAGCATAAACAGCTCTGCTTTTAGTAAGAGCAGTTTTGACATTTTAGTGAGAAAGCTAGTATAAAGACATTTTTCTTATACAAAGATTTTGGGCCCTATTTAGATTTTGGCAGATATCAAAATGTGACAGATACAAGTGCTATAGACAATAATGCACTTGTAATATCCTGGATGGGACATCCACTACATTTCTGACAGAATATCCCTCCAACAAAAGTCTAAATAAGGCAAGTATGCCAGAATCATATCCTGACATACTACTTGGCAAAATAGAGGGTGCTTGTTAGAAATTGGGTCTCTAGTTGGCAGCAGTAGGCAACCTGGCCAAATAGGGACCACAATCCTAGTCAGGGTAAGTCAAATACACAACTTAAATTAACCTGTGCTCACCCTCCGGCAGCTTGGCACAGAGCAGGCAGGCTTCACTTAGAAGGTAATGTGCAAAGTATTTGTGCAAGACTCATGCAGCAATCACAGTGTAAACACCAAAAAAGACTCAACACCAGTTTAGACAAATAGAGTAGGTTTATCTGAATAGATTAAGACTGAAACATCATAAATCCAATCAGTACATCGGGAGACATTCACTTTAAGGAGCAGATTTGTGGAAAGTGGTGCTGCACCGAGTGCAGTGCCACTTTTCCTGCGTCCTTTAGCACCCCCTACTGCCACCATGTGTGCGCCGTATTTAAAATATGGCGCACCATGGCGCAGGGTAAGGGGCAATAGTGTCATTTTCTTTGATGCTATTGATGTACTCTGCAGGAGTAGCGCTAATATACTGGCGCTACTCCTGCAGAATACATAGGGGCCCATTCTGAAGAATGGAAGCCCTCTTTTAACGCCTGCTCTTGAGCGCTGTTAAAAATGGCATAAGGAAATCTCATAGATTTCTGGCTCCCATAAAGGGGCCAGCCATTTTTCTGGCTCCCCTAACAGGGGAATGCCCCCGATACATTATGCCTGGTGCCGGCATAATGTAGCGCAAATAATGTAGCACAAATGGTTACAGAGTGGCACAATGCATGCACATTCATGTCAAAATAAATAACATTAATTTGGCGCAACGTGGCACTAGAGGCCTATAAATATGCCCCTTAGAGTATATCAAAGCAGTGCTCTACATGGGGCTCATTGTAGAGCCTTTATGGTACTTGTGCAGACTACATTCAGTTCACTGCAAGGAGTGCAGTGAGAAAATGTTGGGACAAGTGGGTCCAAGTTGAGTTCAGGATTACACAGAAATTGTCTCCAAAGTAGAGAGCGGGCCTTAGATAAACCATGCGGCAAATTCCAAGTACACTTCCCACGGAGCTTGTGATGATCAGTGTGGCAAAGCCAAATTAGCTGCTGACAAGGTCTTTGATGTTCCTGAGACCTCGGGAAGAACAGGGGGCAATCCAGCAATACTTTTGAGTCACTCTGGGGCAGTACTTGGTCCTTTGTTTGCAGGGCACAGATCAGCAGGCAGCAGGGCAGCATAACAAGGCAGAGTGGCAGTTACGGGGAACTGTCAACCCTGGCAAAGTGGTAATTCTGGCATACAGCAGTCTTCACTCCAGCAGAGTTTTCTTAAGTCCAGAAGTGTACTGATTTCAGGGGGTCAGAGACTTATACCAAAAAGTGCTCTTGATGTGGGTGATGACTTTCAAAGGTTTTTGTGAAGTGCATTTGGCCCCCTTTCATCTCAGCTCTGACTCCAGAATATCAGTGGGAGGTAATCAGCCCCTTTGCGTGGGCTTTGGCCACTATCCTTTGAAATGTGAGAGCTCTTCCCAACCTCCTCCCAGGAATACCAATCAGTATGCAGATGAATGCAGGTGGAGTTGACTATCCTGTGTTGTGGGTGTCTGAAAGGAATGCACAAGTGTAGCTGTCACCTAGCTCAGGCCAGACATGTATTGGAGTAGGCCTGACTGGTAACAGAAAGCAGCCCCTAGGGAGAGGGGGGCTGGGATGAGAGGGCACAAGTATCAAGCACTGCTGCTCTGATTCTTTTGTTACTGGAGGCCGATATTGCTGCACCGCTGCAAAACCATCGCACAGTAACAAAATTAGCCCCCTCTGCTGCAAAACCGTCCCCCACTCTTCCAGTCTCCCGGGGAAATGCCCGATGCCTGCTATTGCCAGTTCTGCCATGTACTGGAGACAGGCTGTAGGCATACAGGACAGTAAGGACAGAGAAATGCCACTTTCTAAAAGTGGCATTTCTAAAATGGTAATATTGAATCCAGCATTACCAGTAAAGAGGATATATCATTATCATTCAGTGATACTAAACATGATGCTGCTACTTTTCGCTGATCAGGATTTACAGCTTAAAAATATTTTAAGGAATTTCCAATGCTGACCTATGAGGGGAGCAGGCCTCACAGTAATGAAAAACAACTTTGGGAGTTTTTCATTCCCAGGATATGTAAAACTTAAAAGTACATGTCCTGCCTTTTAATTACATGGCACCCTGCCCTATGGGTGACTTAGGGCGTGCCTTAGGGGTGACTTATATGTAAGAAAAGGGGAGTTTAAATCTTGGCAAGCAGTTTTAAATGCCTAGTCTAGGTGGCATGAAACTGCACACACAGGCTCTGCAGTGGCAAGCCTAAGCCATGCTTACAGAGCTACATGAGTGGGTGGCACAATCAGTGTTGCAGGCCCACTAGTTGTATTTAAATTACAGGCTCTGGGTTTATGGTACACCACCTTACAAAGGACTTACATGTAAATTAAATATGCCAGTTGGGGATACACCAGTGTTACCAGGTTTAGGGAAGAAGTGCATGCACTTTAGCACTGGTTAGCAGTGGTAAAGTGCTCAGAGTCCTTAGTCCAACAAAACATTAAAGCAACAAAACAGGAGGTAAGGGCACCATGTCTGGGGTAAAACCACCCTGAGGATGCCATGTTTAACATGTGTGTCCCCCAGCTGAAAGTGGGGAGGGCTACCCAACCTCTAGGGGGTCCTCATCATTAAGGTGGAAAAACTTAGATAGACCGCCAGCACTGGGGTAGTTTACTCCAGGTCTGTATTCCACCCTGAAGTCCATACCCTGTTGGGAAATGGACCACATCAACAATTTGTTTTTTTTGCACCTAATATGCATTAGCCAACTGAGGGGGGCCTGTGGTCAGTCCGAATCAGGAAGTGTGTGCCAAACAAGTATGGCCTCAGCTTCCTCAGAGCCCAAACTACAGCAAAAGCTCCCCTTTCTATAGTACACCACATCTGTTCCTGGGTAAGTAACCTCCTAGGTATGAAGGCTACAATTTGATCCAGGCATACTTCATTGAGTTGTGACAATACTGTCCCTATGCCATGCTCTGAAGCATTTGATTGTACAATCAACTCCTTGGAGAAGTCAGGGGCCTTGAGCATAGGAGCTCTGCACATGGCTTACTTCAGGGAGTCTAATGCTTTTAGCATGCCTCATTTCACATGTCTGGGCTGCTTCTTAGAAGGCAGCTCAGTCAAGGGGGCAACAATTGTGCCATATCCCTTGAAAAACCTCCAATAGTACCCAGTGAGGCCCAAGAATTATTTCACCTCAGTCTGGGTTTTGGGGGGTTTCCAGACCATGATGGTCTCTATCTAGACCTCGACGGGCTGCACCTTAACCCTGCCAACCAGGTGTTCCAAGTACTCCACTGCCCCTGCCCTATCTGGCACTTACTGGCCTTGATAGTCAGGCCTTCCTATTGCAGGACCTGAAGCACTTCCCGGAGGTGACAGAGGTGGTCCTCACAGCTGTTAGTGAAGACAGCTATGTTATCCAAGTAAGCAACAGAAAAGGCCTCCAACCCAGCAAGTACCTGGTTCACCAGCCTCTGGAAGGTGGCAGAAGCATTTTTTAAACCAAAGAGCATTATCCTGAACTAGTAGTGGCCCTCTGGAGTGGAGAAGACTGACCTCTCCTTGGCTTCTTCAGTTAGGGCGATCTGCCTGTACCGTGATGTAAGATCAAAGATGCTTAAGTATTTGGCAGCTCCTAACCTGTTAATCAGCTCATCCACACTGGGGATGGGATGAGCATCAGTTCTGGTTACAGAATTGAGCCCTCTGTAATCCACAAAGAACTAGGCCTCTGGAGTAGAAATCCGCTCTGCTGGTGGAGTTTGGGGAATTCGGACACTTCGACCACGCGGAGTAGTGCAGAGTTCCCAAATTCTGCAATCTGGTATAGAGTGGAGTTCGTTTGCAGGAGTAAGGTTCGGTTTCGTTGCTCTCTCGTGAGTGCCACAATACTCCTGGGCCACTAACAAGCGTGCAAGACTTTGCATTCAATCACACTGTTTCCAGTCCAGTGCACAAGAATTTGCATTTTCTCACACTGACAGTCCCGCTCGCGAGCGCAAATGAGCCTGGAGTAGATTGTCTACTCAAGTTACATCTATATCTAGTCAAAAAGTGGTTTTTGAGTGGATGTTCTTCTCCAATGGACCCTTCAAGTCGTTTTTTAGATTGAGAAGTCTTTTTTTTTTCAAACAAAAAGGAAGTGCCCCAAAGACTCCAACTTCCTGTTCCTGTCCAGCAGGCTCCTCCCAGTGCTTTGTCCATCTCCTGGTCACTTTTCACTTGGATTTTGGGGTAGAAAGATCATTCCCTTTTGTCTCCTGGATATGCCTTTGGATTTAAGGACTTTGGCCCATATTTAAGAAAAGTGGCACTGTACTATATGCAGCGCCCCTTTTCTTGTGCCCATCAGCGCCCCCCTAATGTCACCATGTGTGCGCCACATTAAACATATGCCGCACCATGGCATAGGTTAGGGACAATAGCGTCATCATTTTTGATGCTATTGTAGTACACTGCAGAATTAGCGGCAAACGTTTTGGGGCTAATCCTGCAAGGTATATAGGGGCCCATTAAGTATAAGGGTGCCCCCCTTTTAATGCCTGCTCCGTGCAGGTATTAAAAATGGCAGCTAAAAATGGTGCAGTGGAATCCTATACATATCTGCACCATTTTTGCAGTCCCACTAACGGAGGAACACTCCCCTTGCATGCATTATGCCTGGCTCAGGCATAATGTGGCACAAGAGGTTACAAAGTGGAGCAATACATGCATTGCACCACTTTGTAAATCTGGCGTGGCGAACTTGGCCTTGTTGAGCCACATTAGCGTAATAAAAAATGACGTTAATGTGGTGCACGGAGGCACTAGACCTTCTTAAATCTGGGTCATTGTTTTTATGAAACCACACAATTAAGTTCAGAAACTATAGTATAAGGGTGTTGTTTGTTTGCTTGGGCATGCACCAGTATTTCTTTGTACTTTAATTTGATTTAAACATGTTTATAGTGGTGGGAGGCCTGGAGGTTAAGTATGGGCCCAGGTATTATTTATTTTGCATTACATTTATTTTTCATCTTTTGTTAAAGGAAAATTGTTGCACAGCTCAGCTCAGCTCAGTACCTGTCCCTTTCTACATGTTTGTAACATTTGCAATATTATTTTACTATGTGGCCTCGATTTTTCAAAGTGCTATATAGCCAGTAGGCCAAGTACTAGTAGTCATCAGTGCATCAAATAAATATTCCAGTGGTGTGTGTTTTTAAAATTTCTTTTAGGGCAGAGATGGCATTGGTTAAAATTAAACATTTTGGCAATTTTTTGCATTTCACTTTTTTTTGCAAAAAGTGTATATGTTGTGCGGTAATATTTGATGGCATAAGAGGATGTGTGTACTGTTTTTGTGAAATTTTTGTAACTTAGTTAATGTTCGTGTTTTTTAATGCTCAATTAACGTTAGTTTTTTCTTCAGTGTTACCACCAGGCCTCCTTATGGCCAGTGTGTATGTGTGCTTATTTGTCGTCATCCACCATTTGTCTTTGTTCTCAATGCTGTGTGGCCAGGGGCATTTTGGGTAGTCTATGTCCATAGTCTTGAATGTGTTCTTTGCTCTTCATGCCTCCTTGTTTGCAGTTGTTGTTTGACCATGTCGCTGACAGCCATTTTGTGCATGCAGCCAATGTCCCTTTGCCATAGGCTTGGATTTGTTCTTTCTTTGTTCCCCACACCTACTTGCTCCTTGTAGTTGTTGTTTTACCCTGGGGCTGGCAGCCATTTTGTGCATGGAGCCAGTGTTCCTTTGCCATAGGCTTGCATGTGCTCTTTCGTTGTTCCCCATGCTTCCTCGTTCCTCATTACTGTAGTTGTTTGACCATGTGGCTAGTGGCTTTTTTGTCCATCCAGCCAGTGTCCCTTTGCCATAGGCTTGCATGTGTTCTTTGTTTGCCATGCCTCCTTGCTCCTTGTTGTTTGACCATGTGTCTGGCAGCCATTTTGTGCATGCAGCCAGTGTTCCTTTGCCATAGGTTTGCACGTTTTCTTTCTTTGTTCCCCATGCCTTCTTGCTCCTTGTTGTTGTTGTTTGACCATGTGGCTGGCAGCCTTTTTGTCCATCCAGTCAATGTCCCTTTGCCATAGGCTTGCATGTGTTCTTTGTTTGCGTGCCTCCTTGTTCCTTGTCGTTGTTTTACAATCTGACTGGCAGCCATTTTGTGCATTCAGCCAGTGTGTTTTGCCATACACACAAATAGTGTTAAATGATGATCATTTGTTTATTTTAAGTTTATATTTTGATTTTTGGTTTCTATTTTTCATTTTCATTTTTTATTTTACTTTTTAATTCTACTATTTTTTCAGTGTTTTATTTCTTTTTTATTTTAATTTAGTATTTTTATTATTTTAGTTTTTAATTTAATTTTAAATTTAAATTTTATTTTTTAAACGTCTTTTTTTATTTTAATTTATAGTTTTTTATTTTTATTTTTTGTTTAATTCTGCATTTTGCCTTGATCCACTCATCCATTTTTATTTCAATTTTAATTTAAATTTTTATTGTATTTTTTTATTTTTTTATTTTAATGTTACATACTTTTAATTTCTTGTTTTTATTTACATTTTTATTTTAGTTTTTTAATTAATTATTTTTTGTATATTTTTTTATTTGTATATTTTAATTTTATTTAATCCTGCATTTTGCCTTGATACGTCCACCCACATCCATTCCTTCATCCATCAATCCACAAAAGGCACAGTCGCACTACAGCATTCGGTATTTAGGTGTATAATAATTCAATTTTTCCTGGACATGCTGGCTTCGGAGCACTGCAGACAAATCAGCAGCGTAATTAATTTATTTAATAGATATTCCATTTCCGCTGGACCACCTTGCGATTTTTCAAGTATTATTCCATTTACCTATCTACCTCTCTCTGACTACCCCAAGTGTCTCCTTTAAAACAGATGGAGATAAAGCAAAGAGTTATAGCTTCATGTTGTGCTGCCTAATTTGAAATACAATTTTATGGTGTGGAGATGTGTTTTGAATTTACAATATTTGATTGAATTTCTATTTATTACATAAGTAACCAGCCGCACTACAATTGAATTTGTCTGTACTATTTCAACCTACAACAATGCCATGTTTCACTTGTCACATGTTTTTCTTGCTTGGTTGCTTTTAGGTGCATAAGAGAAGAGGCCTCACATCACCCGCAGTACTGCCAAAGAGGAGGCCTTACAGTTGCTTCAGTCCTCCAAACTCCTCCGCTTGTGCATCTTAGTGCCACTGTCAACTTAGACCTTAAGATGGCCCCAAAGAAAGTTACTCCCAAGAAAGTGGTTGGTTAGAAGAAGCAGGTTTACACCAGTGTTGTGCTAACTGCAACCTTCTTCAGGGAGACGTGTGCATGCCTCACCAGCCTCTGGGGGGGGACCTGGGAGCAGCAGTCCCACATCAAAGGCACCACCCCAACCTAAGCCCACGACCATGTTTGTAAGTGAGACAGCCACTGCAATCATGGCAACACCGACGAGCGGTGACGTTGAATTGGATTTGTCCCTTTCACAAATAAGTACCCAATTGTTTCAGAAAACAGAGCAAAGCGGACAGCAGCCACAGCCAACAAAAGTAGATCCTCCCAAAGTGGAGCAGTACAGTAAGTTGAGCTTCCTGCTGAGGAAGAATCAATGGCTCCCAAATCTCCAGCAAGGAAAAGGAAGGGTATTACTCCATTATATTCTCCAAGCACCACTTCTGATGATGATGATAGGGACATGGAGTGGACCCCGGCAGAGTCCGGGAGACACCAGGAGGGGAGAGGGAAAAGAAAAGTTCCAGAAAGTCTTAGAATCAAGGAAGAGGATGATGATGACAAGCCAGTCATTGTGGAAGCTGGCACAGAGGAGACCAACATTACTATCCAACCTGCTTCAACGGATATGGCATAGGCAGCACCACCAGCTCCCATATTTGGAAGGCCCCAGCAGAAACCTGCACCAACCCATACTGCAGTAGAAGTATGCACCTCAGAGAGGCAATCAACACACCCACCATCCTCCAGTACCTCTTCAGGCATTGGCAGTGGTCCAATAAGAAAGTACTCCTCCCTGATTTGGGACTTTTTTAGGATCAGCAAACAGGAGAACATTGTGATATGCTCCATTTGCCATGCAAATGTTCGTCGAGGTGAACCTGGTTCACAATATGGTACCAGAGGCCAGACGACCCATATGAAAAAATATCACGCAATCCGGCGGGAGGAGTACCTTAAAAAATGGCTGACCGTGGTCACAGGAGTGAAGATGAGGACAGCACGGGAAAAATCAGGTCCAACTGGTCACATCACAGTGGAAGGTGAGAAAGAAGAGGGTGACATCCTCACAAAAAGCAGCCCTGTCCCCAGCAGTGCTCCAGAATCACCCACCTCAGCGACCTCCCAATGTCACAGGAAGACTTAGAATTGGATGGAGACACCACGGCATATAGTGACTGCACCACAACGCACATTGAGTCTACCGCCACCTGTATCTCAAAAGCTGTCTGCTTCAGCACAAAAGAACAAAATCCAGGCTACAATTATGGTAATGTTAAGGATGGAGGGGCCCTACGACTTCAACCACCCAATGGCACGTTTGCACAATGGGAATTTGGCAAAAATTTTACTGCTGGAACTCCTTGCTTTTTCTTTTGTGGAAAGAGCAGGATTCTTAGAGTTTGTGGCAGCCATCTGCCTGAAATGGAAGGTTCCAAGTCAGACGTATTTTGCAAGAGTTGCTGTTCCAGCACTGCATCATGATGTGCTGCAACTCTTTAGAAAAGGTTTGCAGCAAAGTGTTGTCCGCACTATCCACCTGACAACAGACTTGTAGACCAGTTGTCAGGCTACTGATTACTTGTGCATCACTGCACACTGGATCTCTTTTGTGGGGGTAAATCAAAAGCTATCTACAGGTCTTGTTCCTAAAGAAATTTTTAAGACCGTTCAGTGGCATGCAACAGTAGCCCTGTTCGCCATGGAGAAATCACACACAGCTACAAACATTTTGGGTGAATTTAATAGCAAGGTGTCAGAATGGTGGCGACGCAGAGGCCTCTGAATTAGATTTGTTGCCACGGACAATGGCAGTAGCATAGTCAGTCCATGGCAGCTGGTGGCTAATTCAAGATTCCTCGTTTGGCGTACTGCATCAACCTGATTGTGCAAGACTTTCTTAGAAATGAAAACATAGTCAGCAACATACTGATAAACTGCAGACAAATTTGCACAAATTTCAGCCATTTTTTTCCAGCACAGAAGCAGTTGCAGATTATTCAGGGTGGTAAAAGAGTACCAGTTAAAGCCCTGATACAGGAGGTGCCAGCACATTGAAACTCAACCTATTATATGTTGCAACATCTGTTTTAACAGTGCAAACGGATCAATGTCATTGTAAGATGGGATGCAATTGGGAAAGCTATGACCATGGATGTGGACAAATGGGGCCTAGTCAAATGCCTGCCACAGATGCTGCTCCCTTTTGAGGCTTTCAAATAGGAAGTTAACAAGGAGCACAGTACAACAGGCCAAGTTATCCCGTTGTTGCATCAGCTACAGAAACAGTTAGCAAAGGTTTCTGAAATGGTGGCACTCGAAGGTGTAAAAGAAAACTCTGATGTGTGCACCTTAGTTTAAAGCTTAATCCTTGGCATATAATGCAAGGCTGCAAAATTACACTATCTCATCCAACGAATACATCTGTTGCCACCCTGTTTGAGCCACGCTACAAAAAGTTCTTTCATCTTTCATTTTGTTTTGTAGGGGATGCTGCAAAATACAAGAGATGTATTGTTGTGCAAGCCAGAGAACTGGAAGAACAGCTGGACCTTAGAGTCCCACTCTGCAGTTCTGGGGTGCCACCTTCAACTTCCAGAGAGGGCAGTCTTGTCTCACAGCAGCCAATACCAGCAACAAGAATACCGGCAACAACAGGCATCAGAAGAATCGGACCCAACCTCTGCATTGGCTTGGTTTCAAGTGCACTTAAGTCTAGTGCAGAGGTTAAGGCAAGAGAGGTTGAGCAAGTGGAGGCACCAATAACACTTCAGAGGATTTTCCAAGAGTATCTGGATGACCCAAAAGAGGTGTATGTGGATCAAAACACATTGGTGTATAGTTGTGGGAAGATGCACCAATGGCCAGAGTTGAGTAGGCTGGCAATAAAGTATCTGGCTTGTCCTTTAGCCAGTGTGTCTGCTCAGTGTGTGTTCAGCGCAGCTGGTGCAGTTATTACAGTGACAAGGACCATTCTCTCACCTCAAAATGTGGAGATGAACCAGCGTTTTATACCACCTGATTACAACATTCCCGAAACACTACAGGAGGAAGAAGAGGATGATTGGCCAGAATCAAGTGTGTTTGCTGACCAACGTCTGGGTGAACTACCTGAGTTTGAGGACCAACTCTACTTCCCTGACTGAGTATGCCAGTGCCACCACAGACCTTTTTAATTATTTCTCATTGAACTTCTTTCTTTCTTTCTTTGCCTCTGAGTCTTGTTGGTACACTCCTGACTCCTTCAGAAGCTTACCTTGCTTCCATGTCTCCTTCTCCTTTACTCCTTAATACAGTTACTGTTTGTTTCAATATGCAGGCCTTCTCCTAGTCCTCTCCTGCTGAAACAAAGCTTGGTGATAGCTCAAGACTCCAGCTTACCTACTGGACAGGTTCAGCCAGGCACCCAAGAGTGACGGACATGCCAAGAAGAATGAAGATGCACCACCCAATTTGGAAATACAATATCATTTTCCTTTTAACAATCATAATGTTTAGAACTGGGTGGGTTAACTTCAATCCTCCATAATTTTTATTTTTTAAACCTAGAAGACATAACATTTAGAGCTATACTATCTTGGGTACTTCTGGGGCAGAAGGACTGTCTGCAATGCATTTAACTGAAATGTGTCATACATTTCCCTTCATCATTTCCTTCCACAAGGTGTGGACCCTAATGAAACTGTTATGGTTTCTTTTTGTAGTGTTTGTCTTTGTCACATCTTTCCTCCAATTCCCTTTCCCATCTATTCATCAAGCCCCTAACCCTTTCCCCCAGGTGATGTGATTTGTTGAGGTTTGACTTAATTTTACACCATAAATGGATCAATCATACTCTTGCTAAGGTGGATGTGGGGAAAATGACACCAACTCCCCCAAGGCATGAACTTCTATTACCTGAGCACTATTCCACACCAGCCCCATCAACATCATCATTGAGGCCTCGTGTTGTGTGTTGTGTAAACGCTTAGCCTTGTCAACCACTCTTGACTCTCAGCCCACTTCTCCTGGCTTCATGATTTCATTTCCTAGGTTTAATTTTTAAATACTAGTCCCCTACCATTGCTCAGAAGAAGTTGAGATTGGTAGTTTTTATCATGTCAGGTTGTCTTTGTTGTGTGGCAAATACTGTCACTGCAGTAGTCTGGTCTCAGTCTTCCTAAAGGTATGATATAATGTGACCCACTAACTCTGTTTTCTTTCAATCTAATTGACAGTGATGGATAACCCTTTGATTAATCCTGCAGTTGGAGTTCATATAGGTGGGATTGGCAGCTTATGTCTTCCTTGTTAGAGCTCTAGCCTGCTACTACTACTACCTACCACCCCCTTAAGATGCTACTTTGGGAAAAACCATGGAGTAAGAAGACTTCCTCTCTTCATCTATTCAGGTAAGAGAAGAACTATGGATTGGTGTTAATTTGTTTAGTTAGTAATTAACTCCTACTGAAGAAGAGGTTGTCTATGTGTGTCTATGTTTTTTTCAGGTAAAATAGGCAAGCACAATCATCCCCTAGTTGTCAATATAGTTGCAGAGGCCAATAGAGCAAGAGTATAAGTAAATGGCATACACTTTTTTAGCAGATTTTTTTACAAAAAGGCTACACTAAAAGACACCAGTGAAAACTAATACACCAAAATAAACATTTGAGGCATAAATCAAGTAAAATACATTATTTCCATTGTATTTTTAACAAATACACAAACCCACCCTTTCCACCCACAAAAGGTCCAACCCTGTGCCCAAACAAATAGCCCTATCCCCAAATAGACCAATGAAAAGTCCAATATGAAAGGTTTTTGAAAACCCCGTCACAACTCCCTCCCCACCCTCTCCACCCACAATACCACCCTGGTGGGAAGTGGTCCCTCCTACCAAAACAAAAAAATTAAAAAGGGCTCAGAAGTGGTCACCTGTATATATGGGCCCAGAGCTGGTCGAGGTTCTGCTCAATCCTAGAGAGCCAGTTCTCCACCCGGTCCATCCACTGCAGGATACGATGAAGCAATATCCTGTCAGAGCAGGAGGGGGCAGCAGCAGTCAGGGACCCTGGAGGCTGGGGCTGGCATGCTGCTGAGCTGGGTACTGGGTCTGAGGCCGCTATTTCACCCTCTTCCTCTTCCAGGACCACCAGCCACCAGAATTTGGCCTGGATGTTCTCCAACCTATGACACCATAGGTGGGCTGCTATCTCCTGTCTAGTTTGTAGTCGTCCAGCAGGTGAAGCTATATTAAGGCAAAACATAAGTTGTAAACTGTGCTCTGAACAAACACTTTTTCAACAGTAGGTAGTGGGTGGCACAGTAGCACTACATTGCTGGTCCCCTAAGGACAATTGAATTTGATATGATTATGATTAGGGGAGTCACAAGGCCAAACATATTTGTTTACCCACACATGTCTCACACAAAAAGCAGACTGTTTAGTATTAAACAATTAAGGCAGAATAACAACAGATTAAAAACAAACTGTGATTTTTTTTCTTTTTTCTTTTAAAGGCTTTTCTAATAATAAAACAGACACTTTTAGTGGAAAAATAAAAATGAATTACCTCTCATTTATGAGTAAGCATTATGCGTTATGGAGTACAACTTGTGCTAAACTAATGGAGACATGGTAGCCAGCCTTTCGAGTACTTTGCTACTGTCTGCAGCTGGGGCAGCTGTAGTTGACAATTATCTATTTTTAATTCCAATGGGCCGGCTCTTCCCCAAATGCCTGTCTCTAGGGCCCAGATTTATAACTTTTGACGCAAAACTGCGCAAACGCAGTTTTGCGTCAAAAAGCTTAGCGCTGGCTAGCACCATTTTTTAGCGCTGTCTGGTCATCAAATTTATACCATAACGGAATACCGCGCTAAAAACTGGTTAGAGCCAATTTTTTATACTTTAATCATTGCGCCTTGTCCTAAGGCAAAATGACAATAGTGCCGCAAAAATGACTCTAACTTGTTTTGTTTTACGGCACATAAATGTGTCGCAAAATGGATATGCACCATTTTTAACTGCATTAGTGTCAACTTCAGATGCTAATGGACCCCAGTGTGACCCCATTCAACCAGGAACCAGCCAGAAGACACACACAAGTCCCAGGGGAGCGAGAAGAAAAAGAGAAAGTTTTATTTTAGTGCGGAGGAGCATGAAATACTTGTGAGAGAGGTGACGGAGCACCAACATCAACTCTTCATCATCTCCAAATTGCCCATTGGCAGGAGAGAGGCAATCTGGCAGCAGATAGTTGGCAAGATCAACAGTGTGGCGGAGTTTAGGAGAACCGTAACTGAGTGAAAGAAACACTGGCATAATTGCAAGCGAAGGACAAAGAAGAAAATGGCAAGGAACAGAAAGGCAGCACTGCAAAATGGAGGTGGTAGTCCAGTACCACAAGAGGACCTGGACGAGATGGAGGAGATGGTTGCAGCGGTCATCCCAGAGGAACTGGACACTGGAATCGCCGGACAGGACTGCGCAGACAACCAGGAAACACCACAAATGCAGGGTAAGTTGCATGTGGGAAATGAATGCTAAATTGTCAAGTGCAAGAAGGGGAGGCAGATTGTATACACTCAATGCATGTCAAATGAGTGCAGTGGGACACATTGCACATGAATCAAGTTGCACCATTCAAACGTAAGCAACACATGTACATACGCCTTGGTAGAGCCATGCACCACAACACATACACAACCTGGAGATATGTCAATCACCAGGGCTAAATACCTACATGTACATATGCAGCACATATGATGGAAGGCATGTTTAATGACTGTGCCTCGGGTTGTGTCATCACAACATGCCTTGTATATAATCAAACAAACTCTACCAACACGACCAAGACATCAGAGACTAGGAAGTTAGTCAATACCATTTCTGGGGTTACGTCATTGTGGTGTCCCTTGCAGTAACACCTTGCAACTGCCTTGTCTCATTTTCAAAACACATTTGTGCTGCATCTCACAGCACACAATTCATTGCAACCTTTCCCAACAGTACTCAGACATGTGCCACTTGCACCACCACCCTGCACATTAACAACACATAAGTCAGCCAAATCTCAATCATGCAGTAAGGATGACCCTCTGGGTGGAGGGAAAAGTAATCTGGGCAGCTGCTGGGGGAATAGCAGGGTGGTCCTGTATCACTGGAAACATGCCACAACCAAGAGCAACTAAACTGATGTAGTTTGGAGCCACACATTTTGACGCTGATCAGAACTGTGCCATTACAGAAAATATGTACTACAGATTGCAAACTGTAGGTCACAACAAATACAGGCTGAGCCTACAACTACTCTGACACAACCATGTGAGACACATAAGAATGGGGAAATAACCACACACATACAACACATGGGGGGTCATTTTGACCTTGGCGGTCTTTTTTAAAGACCGCCGAGGGACCGTCGTGCGGAAGACCGCCAGTGGTGGCGGTTTGCCGCTCGGCCTATTATGACCGTTGGCAGCTCTCCGTCGTTTTACGGACGGAGAGCCGCCAACAGCCATACTGGCGGGAGGTGGGGAAGTGGAGGTTGCTCCACCGCCACGCCAACAGAACAACGCCCAGCGAATCACGTCCTGTGATTCGCCGTGGCGGTGTTCTGTTGGCGGTGTGGTGTCGGTGGAGCTGCCCCCATGGCTCCCGTCCCCTCCCGGAGGATCGTCGGACCAGGTAAGTCGATCGTCCGTGAGGGGAGGGGGGTGCGGGGGTGTTGTGTGGGTGCATGGGGGTGTGCATGTGTGTATGTAGAGGGGTGTGTGAGTGCGTGTCTGCCTGCGGGGGTGTTGTGTGTATGGGAATGAGTGCGTGTATGTCTGTGGGTATGTCTGTATGGATGTGTGCATGAATGTTTGAATGTGGGTGTGCGTGTATGACTGTGTGTGGATGTAAGCATGTATGTCGGCGTGTGTGCATGTAAGTATGTAGGTGGTGCCTGCGTGCGTGTCGTGTGGGTATGGGTGAAGTGGTGTTGGGGGTCGGGTAGGTAGGGGGGCCCTGCCACCTTTGGGGGGTGGCAGGGGTGGTGGGGGGGGTAGGGGAGATAGTTGGGGTGGGGGGTGAGGGGTGGGTGAGACCCCTATCAGTGCCAGGGAATTCCTTCCCTGGCACTGATAGTGCTTACCGCCATGGATTTCATGGCAGTTCAAACCGCTGGAAATCCACGGTGGTAAGCCGGGTCCAAATACCGCCGGCGGTATAGTGATGGCTGCCGGGCTGGAGACCCAGGTCTCCAGCCCGGCGGGCGGAACGGAGAACCGGCGGATGACCATGGCGGTAACCGCCATGGTCATAATTCCCAAAGTAAGACCGCCAACCTGTTGGCGGTCTTACCGCCGGATCTCCACCTTCCGCCAGGGTCATAATGACCCCCATGGTGTATGACTGTGAACATAATGGTGTACAATATCACATTGACGGGGGTGCATGGGCAAGTCTGGTGTTGGTAAGACTGGCAGTGCAGTGTACCCATTGCAGTTGGCAGTATGAGTCACATGTTGGGATGGCGAGTGGAAATCTGTCTGCTCATGGTAGCTTTGTGGGACACTTACCACAACATTGTAGATGGATCAAATAGAGTGAGTGCCATTCTTGAGGTGCATCGGGTGTGATAGGACATGCTGCTGTTAGACTTGTGAATCAGGCAGTGGAAAGGGCAAAGGGGAAGGTCATGGGTCCCCCTGCACTGCCCATGCCAGGTGCATGGGCTGTGCATGGGCACCCAGGGGCACACCATACCACATCACCACCAACCTTTGCATGGGGGTTTCACCGCCAAGTAAAGGCTGGTGGAAAAGCAGGATCATACCTGGAGGCTAGCGTTGATCGTTATACTGGTCTGGTGTCACAAGACAGGTGGCATTGCCAGTCTGTAGGCTGCCGGGAACCTGCCAGTGCCAGGCTATTGGCCCATGGGGTATTCCCCATGGACAACATAAGCCACTACCACCTGCGCTGTTGGGGGTGGTCACATAGACAATGGCAGTCTGGTGGTCAAAGGACTGCCGGACCTGTAATGAGGGCCCATGCATGTAGCAGTATGACTACCTACAAAATCACCAACAAACTAGCATGAGGCCCTGACCTAAGTTCAACTCCAGTTAACTGGCTATATCCATAAACTAATTTGTCATCAGGCACAGTCATGTAGAAAATGATGTCCACAGCAACAAATGATACCCATGCTGGCCATCCCTGGGTCCACGCCTGTGTCAAGTTAGCTGCACTGCCACAATGCTGCATCATAGTGCAAGGATGGCTGCATTGAGGGGGAGATCATAGTTGTGTAGGAAGGAGTGCCTTCCAGCCCAGACAGAAGATGAAATGGAAATCTGCTAGGTCCATGTGTGCTGTGCAATGTACCACACATACACATACATCAACATGGGAGCTATCAAAGGAAACAACAGCATAGTGTCTTGGCAATGCCATCCCTGGGGTAGTGTAAGGTTTCAGTACCGCCTGGGTGTATGCGAAACATGTAAGACTGGGACAGGGGCATATTGCAATGTGTGTTGCTGTGGATTGACCACTGCAATACCCATTGCAAGGCCCTACCATGCAAATGGATGCATAGGGAGGGTCGACCATAACAAGATGGTGTCAAGCAACCAAAAGGATTTACATCACACCTAGTAGATATGACGCAGCCAATTGCGCCACCTGAGCTTCCCCTTATGTGACAATGTTTGGGAAGTAAGATGACAATGAGCCTCCAATAGCAAGTCAGTGGCGTGACATGCCAACTGCCACAACACAGAAAGATTGATTTTACACCATCTCATTGCAGAGGATGACGGCTCTCCTGCTGATCTGCTTGTCCTTGTGTGCCCCGATGACCAGCTGGCAACCATCAGCTAAGAGACCCTCCAAGAAGTCCTGGTATCCCTCCAGTTGCAAGGAGGACAAATAATGTAGTAGCCATCCCGATGCCCCACCCAACACCCCAATAGTACAACCTGCCAGCACCAACACAGCTTAGGACGCCGAGGATCCAGGGACCAGCTTTGAGAGGACAGTGGTAGCAATCTAATGGGAACTGGCCAAGCAGGTGGGGATGGAGACTGTGGCAGCCAGCCTAGAGGGAATGCGCACACTTCCCACTGCATGGAGTCCGGCAGTGTCTGATGGACATAGCTTCTGCCATGAGGGAGAGGCCACAACAACTGCCCTCCCAAACTGGCAGCAGCGTGATTGAGAACAAGCTGGACTCCATGCTCCGGGAAGTGGCCTACCTCAAGGCAGACATGGCTGCTTACCACTGGGATGCTGCTGCTATCCTGAAAAATCAGCAGCTCCTCCTTGCTGCACTGATGACATATGTAGTTCCACAATGGCAGATGCTGGGAATTGGGATTCCATATCTTCAACCACTGAACTGTATGTAGCCCCTCTAACTCCCCACCACCATCAAGGGCAGAGGAGACACCACACACATCGGAAGAAGAAGATGTCCAACAGATCAGCTTCACTCATAGGAGTTATCGGTAGCACCAGCCCATGCCACATCAGCAGTGTTCTCCTTTGTCCTGTGCTTGAGATCATGCCAGTGTTAGCACAGTTGGATATGTGTACTCTTTACCCACACACTGTTGACGCATCTGCTATGTACTGTCATTGTCTCTCACTTACCAATTGTCAATTCTTGTTACTCCGCACTTAACAACACTTCACCTAAGCATGCCCCATGACATGTCCTTCAACCCTGTACTTGTATTGTGTCACGATTGTATGGATTGCACTACGACACTTGTAAATAAACACTCCTACACAAACAGCATGTCTTTGTGAATTTTGATCCATCTACTACGCTTAGTAATTGTGATGTGTGTAACCATGTCATTAGTCACGGATTATCAGTACAAAAGTGCAGGATTGTGGGGGCACATACCTACACACAAACGTGCATATTTATACTCCGTTTGCGGCGGAATTGCGTCGTTTTTTTTGACACAATTCCGACGCAAAACTAACTCCATATTTATACTTTGGCGTTAGATGCGTCTAGCGCCAAAGTCCATGGAGTTTGCGTCATTTTTTAGCGTGGACACCTACTTTGCGTTAATGAGATGCAAGGTAGGCGTTCACGTCTAAAAAATTGACTCCGAGGCATGTGCGTCGTATTTATACTCCCGGGCAAAATTCACGCCCGGGAGTGGGCGGGTCAAAAAAAATGACGTCTACCCTCGTTAGCGTCATTTTTTAACGCCTGCTCAGGGCAGGCGTTAAGGGACCTGTGGGCTCGGAAGGAGCCCAGAGGTGCCCTCCCATGCCCCCAGGGACACCCCCTGCCACCCTTGCCCACCCCAGGAGGACACCCAAGGATGGAGGGACCCATCCCAGGAAACTTAAGGTAAGTTCAGGTAGGTATTATTTTTATTTTTTTTTGGGTGGCATAGGGGGCCTGATTTGTGCCCCCCTACATGCCACTATGCCCAATGACCATGCCCAGGGGACATAAGTCCCCTGGGCATGGCCATTGGGCAAGGGGGCTTGACTCCTGTCTTTGCTAAGACAGGAGTCATTTCAATGGGGGTTGGGAGTGAAAAAAAATGACGCAAATCGGGTTGAGGCGAAAAATTTGCCTCAGCCTGACTTGCCCCATTTTTTGACGCCCAAACTCCATTTTCCCCTACGCCGGCGCTGCCTGGTGTATGTCGTTTTTTTCCATGCACACCAGGCAGCGCCGGCGGCTAACGCCGGCTAACGTCATTGATTAAATACGGCGCCCGCATGGCTCTTCAGAATGGCGTTAGCCGGCGCTAATTTTTTTGACGCAAAACTGCGTTAGCGCAGTTTTGCGTCAAAAAGTATAAATATGGGCCAAAGTCCCTAACATGACAAATGTTAATGCTGGTCTTATCCCCTACAAGCAATTCACAGAGTATGTCACAAATGAAGAACACATGTATGCTTCATTCACTAAATATGGCAGGAGTGACTGTAAAACAGTTCTAGGGCAATATCGTCAGCTGGGAGTATCAGTAGAACACTTGGTGTGATAGAGAGAAACCTAATCTCATTAGTGATTGCCACCGGTCAGTTTTGCTGGATAGAGTTCCAATTTAGACTGTTGTCTGATGTGCTACAGTTCCCGACATTCCTACACAGGACCCCAAAACTGACAGTTGAAGTACCACACCTACCTGTCCAATACAAAGTAAACATAGTCACCTTGAGTGGCGGATACACTAGATGGGAGATGCATGGAGAAGTAGATGTGTTGTTGTTGCCAATGTGACAGCTCAGTTGTCAATAGGTGATGCACATGTCAAGAGAGGTATTCAGCGAGAGGACAGAATCCCTAGGCCAACACACAATTTGCACTGTGCACTCATGGGAAGACCCTGAGACACAAGCATATAACACAAAATTGATAGGTGTTTGCAAACATGTTTTTCCATCTGAGGGCCATGCTGTGGTTGTAGCAGTGGCAGGACCATTGTCACACCCATGGCATTTCTGCCTACTACAGATATAGGTAACAACTATGGGGGTTATTCCAACTTTGGAGGAGGTGGTAATCCGTCCCAAATGTGACGGATTTACCACCAGCCGTATTACGAGTTCCATAGGATATAATGGACTCGTAATACGGCTGGTGGTATATCCGTCACTTTACCGTCACTTTTGGGACGGATTACCACTTCCTCCAAAGTTGGAATAACCCCCTATGTCTTTATCATAGCTCACACACACGCTACTACCCTGGTATTGCAAGCTGTTGGGAATTTGCATTACACACCCCGAGTTAAAGTTGTGTGCTATCACAAGACAGGCACACTTAAGGAATCGCCATGGCTGTGGACTCATGTACAGTTGCTTTGTCTACCTGCGCACTGACTGTATTGTGACATGTATGCATTGCAAATACTAGTTGGCCTGCCACTGTTGCCATTGTACACTATAGTCAATCCAGTGAGGGAGAAGTACATGGACATAGACAAAGCGTTCAACATAGACACACTTGCTCTGTGGCCAGAGGGTGCTTCTGGAGTTGCAGGTTAGTGAGTGATGTGGCAGAGATGGAGCTGATGCAGTGCAGCCTTATACTGTCAGTTAGGAGCTTTAGGCTAGTGGAACAGACTCTGCACATGTGTGTGGTATGGGGCAGTAGAGGCAGTCTGTGACAGAACATGAACTGGAACATGGAACTGCCAGTACTCTCTTCCCAAATCATGTTCAATCTCCCTTACATGGCCTTTCCCGATGACACCAAGGGGCCAATAGGACAACAGTGGGGCAGCACCTGGGACTTGAATAATGAAAAGTGAGCGCTGCCTTAGAGTCATTTACCACACATATGCAATGCTAATTTACAAATTATGTGTTTGAGGTTTAATTTGTGCTGCTAATGCGTCACACAATGATGCACGGGTGATGCTACCCTCTCATTATTTCGGCCTCTAGTGTTAGTGCCCCTTAGCACACCCCTGACAAGACCATGTGTGGGCCAACTATAGAAAACGGCACAACATGGTATAAGGGGGAGTTGCGTAAAAAAACATGGCACTACCCTGGCGCTTTGCAAGACTCATAACTCAGGTACTCAAGCTTGTCCTGCAAGGCACCCAGAGGCGCTTGGTGATAGACATGCGGCTGAATTGTAGGTCTGCAATGATCATGCATTGATTAATCCATGACTGATGTGGCAAAGCTGTCTAATGGTATCAAATGCCCCATATTCATTGCCCCCTAAGGCGGGTAAACCCCCTTTGCTAACATAATGGCTGGGGCAGGGGTCGTGTGCGCGAAATGTTGACAAAGTTGTGCTATGCATGCATTGCACTGCTTTCTTGACATAGGGAAAATATGGTAGGCTAGTGGTGCCTTGGAGTTTCCTACATGGCACTATGCCGTGGCACAGGTGACGCTATGGGCTCTGAATAGTGTGCCTTTGTCATGGTTGTGCAGGACTCATCAGGCATCTGACCTGCATTGGTATCATTGTTGGACATGTGAACTCCAGGTCTAGACTAGCGCAGATACTCTTCATTTTGGTTGCACACTACCTGTCCACAAGCATTGCATGCAGCACTCCAACTCATTTGCTACTATCATTCAAGAGCAGTGAACAGTCAATAGTATGCCAATGGGAGACTCACCAACAAGTCAGCCGATCTCAATCCCAAGGTGATCGAGCAGATCCTCCTACCTGGCCACCAGATCTGCCCAGCAATGCTTTAGCTGGTGCTCATTCCTGTCGGTCCTGTAAATTCGCTTCAGGTGGTGGAGCAAGTTGCCCCACCGGAGCCGCCTTGCCTCAGTCCGGTATCCGAGGATGACCCAGCCACCCATCTCAAGCATCATTGGCAGTTAGTGGGAAACCAGCCACACAAATCCACCAAGCTCATCTTCTGACATTCAGGTCATCCTCCCCCTTCCAAACATGTCGAATTATGGTCAGAGTTGACCCCAAATACTAAGAATTAAAAATTAAACATAACACCACTTACTAACTGACTAAAAACTCCGGGCAGACACCCGACAGTGCAAATACACATCTAGACAAAAAGTACTGGGACAAAATGCACACAAAATATAACAGGACACGACAGAAGGGAACCAACAAACTTCAAAACACAACCAAGACTCAACCACGAGCTCCAAAACACAACCACACAGTCACAAAGACACTGACTGTAAAGAGAAAGTGAAACTACACCCACTGTATCATGCTTGTAGACAGGATTTCCTATTACATCACTTCATGTTCCCGTGCATCACGTTTTCCAGTTATGTGTGTTACAGTTTTTTTAGACGCATAACGCAGTGCATTGTTTATATTGATGAGTGACGGTTATGCGTTGATTTCACAGAAGGCTGCATTAAGAGGAGTGTGAAGGTGGAATTCATACTAAGGGCCCATGTGTCATTTTCTTTGCATTTGCGGATGTTTAAGATGCACTTCCGTCAAATTTTTTGACTCATTTCCTGATTGCGTGGTTTTTTGCATTGTCCTTAGATGCACCCTGAATCAATATACATATGACATGGGCTGTGCTGCAGTGTGGCATATTAGGTATGGCCACATGTGGTAGTCCATGCAACAATGTGGTAAGGGTGTGATTGGTCTGTTCCACTAATGTGTGTGTTACAGAATCAACAGCATGCACATTTTTGCACATCATGCTTATATATATACATGTGTGACAACAGTGTATCTACATATGTTTGGCATTCAGTACAATGCAATTCTTCTGATATTTGGTTGTGTATTGTGTATTGGTATGTGATGTGTGATGTTGACATACAGAGCATACTATTTGAAGCTGCATACACAGGTCAGGCATTGTTGATGATGGGCTTGGGGTGGTGTTTGATGTTGGCACTGCCTCAAGTTTTAGGTGAAACCTACATCTGATTCAGCGTCATCATGCTATGTATCTTGTGGTGACACACCTACGGCAACACACATTGCACGCCCCTTCCACGCAAAGTGCAGCGAGGAAGAGAGCCCTATTTCCAGTGTGGCTTCAAGTTATTGGCCAGCTTTTACATACAGTGCAGTCCATGACATATGTCCCTTAGTGATTTTGAGTGGCAGCTGATGTTTGTGCCAGCAATCAAGTGTTTCCCATTGCTCCTGGATTATCTACATTACTACCAGTGTCTCTCCTATCTCCAATACATGAATCATCATTTATTCTGTCAACACATGCACAGTGCAGGCTATGGGATGGGGCTCTGCTACTTTGCAAATGTGTCCCTTAGCACAGTGCATGTAAGGTCAGTGATGTCCTAAATACTCCTGCAGGGTCCCACTATAGCATCCATGATCTGCACTGTCTAACAGTGACTCTGCCCCATGGTGGGCCATTTATTGTTTATGATACAGTCATGATGGTGTTGTGGTCAGTAAGTGGTGCATGTGAGGTGGCACTACAGTAGGTGTGGTGCCACTTCTCACAATTTCACATTTATGGAATGCGTATGCTTCTGGTTTCTGTATAAATGTTCTGTTGCTGCAGGTGGGACAAGTCGGACATGGGTGAAGTCCATTGCACCCAGCACATGCGGGAAGCCAGCAAGTTGGTAAAATCCCTGTTTTATCTCCTGCTGCATTTGCTGGGTGTAGGAGAAGCAGATGTAGCAGGGTGTCAGAGAGATGATTGTGTCTCACACCTTTGGCAGGAAGACTGGGAAAGATGGCTGTGACACACCAGCAACCAGTGCACCTGTTGTCTGGAATGGGACACTTGCCAACTTATACAGGACAGCTAGGAGCTTTGTGACAGGTGGTATATTATGTGGTGTCTGCCGGTTGGCTGTGATCTGTGGCTCAATGTGGTGCAGCATGTGTAGTATGGCTTGCCGGTTGAGTCGATATGTCCTAATGAGGTCTTGTTCCCTGAGGCCAAGGATGGTTGTCCTGTCCTGAATATCCTCTTCTATGTTGCCTTTGTGGGTGTCGTAGTGGTGGTTTTGGTTGCTGCAGTAGTGGTGGTGGTTGCTGTTGTTGTCCTTTGCGCAATCTCCCAAGCTAGAGCAGTAGCACGTCCATCTTGTCCTGTGGGTTGCCAATGTTGCTTCTGTGTGTTTTCCTTAAGTACTGGTGTGTGGGCCTCATTTTAACATCTGTTCTGACTCCGGCGTTAAAATTTGACACAAATCGGAGTTGACATCATTTTTTGGGTCCACCTCCCATCCGTACGTCGCTTTTGCACGGGTGTATTAATATAGCGCTAGGGGCTTAAAGTCATTTTTTGGATGGGAACACCTACCTTGCATCTGATTGACGCATGGTGGTTTCAAGCATCCAAAAAATGACGTTGACTCAAATATTTTGACGCTAGACAACATCAAAATATAAATATGGAGTTAACTTTGCGTTGAATAAGTGTAAAAAAATTACGCTATTTCAGTGCAAACTGAGTATAAATATGGGCCTTAGTTTCTACTCTGACTCCAAAGAGTCAGGTGAATAAATAACATACATCACACATGTCATGTATAAAATGCGGTTATACTTATCCTGGCTGCTGTAAGTAGACTGTGAGGAAAACGATGCACTGCACTACAGAGAAAGGAACAGGCTATATAGAGTATCCCTTATGCCAACTTTTAAATCAAGTCAGGTACTTACTAGTCCCAATTTACTAAAGTGGCCTCGCCCCCACCACAAATTCTTTCAAACAAATTCATTTGGTGGGCAGTAAGGAAAGTAAACTTGACTTACTCTACTGCAGAGTAAGGCAGATAAATTAGGTGGGTGGTAGAGCTTTTGCTATAGCATAGAGTGGTGTCACTGATCATCAAATCATCCTGTGCTTAAGCTTTGGCTAACTCATTCACTGAATACAAAAACAAATACACTGTTCCTAACAGAAACACATAGGCCCTCATTACAACCTTGGCGGGCGGCAGAGGCCCCACAACTCCCCTTTCCTCCAACCTTTTCATGGCGGTTCTTACCACCATGAAAAGGCTGGCAGGAGAGGGTCTCGTAATCCCCTGGGCAGTAGGGCTGCCCCGGGGGATTTAAACCGCCTGTACCAATGTGGCGGGAAACCGCCGGTCCCGGAGGCGCTTCTGCCACAGTCATAATTCCCCTGGAAGCACCGCCAACAGGCTTCCTCCAAAACAGCCCTGGCGGTCTAAGACCGCCAGGGTTGTAATGACCCTCATAGTGAAAAAGAGGATCACAGGGCAACCCCAAAGTTAGAGGCAAGTGCCCTCACACACCCGATCGGTTGTCAAGCTTCATCATCGGGCAAGCTCCTCATCAGACCGGCGCTGCAATGTCTGACGGGCCCCCTTGTAAGGGGCCTCTTTCCCGGAGATCTTTTCTCAGTAACACTGTGCTGTGCAGAAAAAGGGTAGAGTGAATAATGCCCGAATACAGGCACTACACAGGTAAGGAGAGAGAAAAAGAAAAAAGAGGTAAAATTGGCTCAAAACTTAAACAGGACACCAAATTTTAATGAACAGAAAAGGGTGATGGCCAAAGTTATAAAAGCCACAATGAGAGTGAACAATGAGGTAATGCTCAAAACACTCCTACACTATACCTGAAGATAGGGATTAAAAAACTATATTAAACCCTACAGATGCGGTCAACATGTTTCGTGTCTAAACCGACACTTCATCAGGACCAAAAAAGCATAACTAAATACTTCTCCTATAGACTATACCTAAGGGGCACAATGTGTCCAAAACTGTCAGTCATAGTAAACTCTAGTCACGTACAAAAAGGTTGCAAGTCAGGCTAGTCAAGTGTAAGGGTCAACCTGTTTAGACAACAAAGAAGACATACATGTAGTATCAATTATAATATACTTCAATCAGTGCACACGTCAGAACTGGGTGGCACACAGTTAACACGCAGTGGTAACATGCTTAGTGGTAGTGCAGGGAACCAAGGTGCATACGCTTACCGTCCCATTAGTACGATCTGGCACCATAGGATTACACGAGCCCAGAGGAGAGCCGTATCACTGGAATAATATAGCACAACATTAGTAGGGTAGACTGTCCTGGGTATCTACAGAGGTGGACTAAGTATCCCCTTCGTATCCAACCCCGTGTAATGGAAGAAGACAAAGGTTAGTCTCCATTCCCTGTTAAAATCTTCAAACAAAGGGGTGAGACACATCCCCAAATACAAAAGTACTCTCATCTGACCATATCAATAAAAGATGCTCACATCCAAAAAACAAATCAGTAACATCAAACGACTACGAGGAGTATGCCAATAGACTGAAAAGATTCATACTCGCACTGGACAGGTATCATGACATGCTGCCTGACTAACGTACAAGATGCAGAAGTTCTAATCCGCAAGGTCACTTGGAGGCTAAGCGCATATAAATAAATAAACAGCTCACACTCAGAGCCGAATGTACTATTTTCTCGGCGATCCTCTGCTCTGGACCTATCCGCGGCTGTGTTCCCGAATTGACAGTCAGGGACGCGGCAGGCCATTTGATAAAGCCAGCGCGACCCGTAATACAGCAAAAGGGCAATTGCTGTCATTGGGTGTGCACGGTCACGTGTGCCTTAGAGAAAGAAGACGGAATCGGCAAACCCGAGTACCGCCATAGTCGTAAAAAACGGACTTCGAGGAACCAGTGTGCATCATCGGGTCACCACAAATAGTGGTTAAAACGCCAATCAGCAAGTTAATGTTGATAATCTCAAGGTTTATCGACAGAATGTCATACATGAAGAAGAGTGTAAAAACTGACTAATAAACGTGTGAGGGTTTTGGAAAGACAAGGCTGTACTTAAACCGAGTCTGGGTGATGGAGAACAGATACTGAATGGCGGATGCTGTATGTTCCGTTCAAAAGTCAGCACTGCCCCTATAACAAAACAACAGCGAAGAGAGAGGGTTGTTTGTTTTAAACAAATGCCGGACAAGGGTGGGAGTTTAAGCAGAAGACGTCAGGGCTCCAAAAAGTGAGCCTATAATAAAAAAAATGGAAATAAACAATGAAAATAAACAGGTGGTCTTGAGACGAAAATAGGCCCAGTCAGAAAGGTGTCAACCACTCGTTCGTCCCAGAGATAGTCCAGAAGGTGATCAACGGGTAAACTGTAGCCAAGGAATGTCATAATTGAGCCCGTTGATATGGGTCCCCAGTCTAAAAATCCAAAGTTGCTCGGATTCGAAAAGCAAACTTGGATTACTACTGACATGCCTCTGGGAATAAAGGACTACCCACCACATCTCATCTGGGCTATGGTGGAGTTCCAAAAAGTGTGCACTCAATTTTGTGGTTATACGGCCGCACCTGATGTTACAGTGGTGTTCATTGATCCTCAATTTGACCGGTCTGGTGATCATACTAATGTTATGTAAGCCACATAGGCACGTAATCATGTAAATACAGTTACGTGTGTTACAGTTGGTATGTTTGACAAGTTGCCATGTGCCCAATGGTTCCAGGTCCAAGGGGTGCAACCATCTGGTCAAAAGGCACACATTACACTGTCCACAGGGGTAGTGGCCTGCAATGGACGGTAAGCCCCACAAGGTAGTTTGTTTCATATCTCCTGAATGTGTGTGAGGACGGGGATGTATCACTATATCTCTAATATTGCTCATCCTTTTAAAGGCAAACAGAGGTTTAGAGATAGGTGTGCCTCCACTTTCTAAAATCGACCATCTCTTATTAATCAGTATCTTAAGGTTATTACACAATGGGGTAAAGCTAGACACACAAGTCAGTCGGTTGTCAGGTGTTTTAGGGATGTCTGTCAAAAATGCATCTCTATTATTGTTCCTAGCTTTCTCGCGTGCAGTGTCCACTAACCATGTTACCACTGCGTGTTAACTGTGTGCCACCCAGTTCTGATGTGTGCACTGATTGAAGTATATTATAATTGATACTACATGTATGTCTTCTTTGTTGTCTTAGCAGGTTGACCCTTACACTAGACTAGCTTGACGTGCAGTCTTTTTGAAAGTGACTGGAGTTTAATATTACTGACAGTTTTGGACACATTGTGCCCCTTAGTTACAGTCTATAGGAGAAGTATTTAGTTACGCTTTTTTGGGCTTGATGAAGTGTCGGTGGATCCTTTCGGACTGTTTAGACACGAAACATGTTGACCGCATCTGTAGGGTTTAATGTAGTTTTTTAATCCCTATCTTCAGGTATAGTGTGGGAGTGTTTTGAGCATTACCTCATTGTTCACTCTCATTGTTGTTTTTATAACTTTGGCCATCACCCTTTTCTGTTCATTAAAATTTGGTGTCCCGTTTGGGTTTTCAGACAATTTTACTTCTTTTTTCTTTTTCTCTCTCCTCACCTGTGTAGTGCCTGTATTCGGGCATTATTCACTCTACCCTTTTTCTGCACGGCACAGTGTTACTGAGAAAAGATCTCCGGCAAAGAGCCCCCTTACAGGGGTGCCCATCAGACATTGCAGCGCCGGTCTGACGAGGAGCTTGCCCGATGATGAAGCATGACACCCGATTGGGTGTGTGAGGGCACTTGCTTCTAACTTTAGGGTTGCCATGTGATCCTCTTTTTCACTATGTGTTTCTAATAGGAACAGTGTATTTGTTATTGTATTGAATGAGTTTTGGAGGACATACACTGGACCTTTAATCTCCCTGTCCCTCATTATAGTTTATTCATTCACTGTACAGACGAAAGTCTAAAGGGAAAAAACTAAAGAGAAATAAAATAAATATGTTATAGGAAAACATGAAATACATTTTGGAAACACTTTGCATAGCCATAAAAATGTGGCACATGCCAAAAATGAATTTTTCAATTTGTTTGGTAGACTGGGATGTAAGAACTTAGGAAAGAGTAAAGGAGTGAAGTTCTAAGAGAGTGGGTAAAGGGAAAAGAACACACCTTGAGTGTACTGTTTGCAATGCATTCACAACTTTGTAAATGCTGCATTACCTGAAGCAGACGCACATTGCACAGACAACACTACAGACATGAATTGAACCATACTGCTCTTCTTTGGTCATGGGTGGGGAATGGCCATGGGCATGGAGGGGGTTGATGAATGACGATGATGGGAGGGATACATATCTGCCTCATTTAACAAATACAGAGAGTCAAGGGATTAGAACAAAAATAAAATACCCCCACTTTGAACCAAGCGAAGTAGGTGAGCAGCATGCCCTCTACAGAAGAGCTCCCCTTATTTATTCATTCAAGAAATTATTCAATTATCTTTTCATTCTTCCTACTATATTCACCCATAGCCACCATGATTTAATCTTTACTTTCCCTCATCCAGTCTTTCACCAAAACTCAAAACCCATTATCCATCTTTCAGTATCCACTATCTACCCATTCTTTCAATCATCCTTTCACCTATCCACCCATTTGCCCAGTATTCACCCATGCATCCTTTCATTTCACCCATTTCACCCATCCTTTTGTTTAACCTTACATTCTTTCCTGTTTCCATACAGACATCACTTATTTTTTAGTGTGCATTGTGTGTGCTTTTGCTGAGTTGCAGATAGAAGAGGCCATAAGTAACCAAACCACCACCATAGCTGTAATGTAGGGGGTACAATCAAGATCACGACAACACCCTTGTAGCTAGTGATTAATAGTAATTGTCAAAAAGCAAGCAATTTGACTTACCACCGCCTGTCCCTGTCACCGCTTCTCCCCCTGCTCCATCTGCTCCTGCAGCAAAACTTGCGGCGGTGTGCCACTAGTCGTTGTGACTAGAAAAAAAAGCATACAGTTTTTCTATGACAGGTACACTTACCCTTAATGAAAAATGCAACTGCAATGCATCGTTACAGTTTGGTTAGCTCTTGAGTATCTTCTATCAAAAATATCACTCTGGGCGTTTTGTTAGTTCACAATGTTAGAAAAGCGAGGTAAGTAGGCCAACCAAAAACTTTGTGTAATGGAGGGGCAGAGCTATGGCCGACAATGATGATGACTCATAATCACTGAAGCACAATTTAGGGGTGGAATAAAAATGGTCAATGAAAGACAGAAAATAAAGATAATGCAGGTATAACAGGAATAAAAAATTGGAGTTAAAAAAAGGAGACAGTATGAAAAAATAAACAAGGCAAAATTAAAAGTAGTATAATAGTGGGCACAGGTAAAATTTTGGAAAATAATAATAATATTAAATAATACAATTTACTGGGATGAGCAGAGCCCTCAGTGTTGGCGCTGGTGGTTGGCGCGTCCCCAGCTCTTGCTGGACGCGCCCCTGTAGTGCCCCTCTTCTTGCCCTTGGGTGCTGATGTAAGAGATAAAGAAGATAAAAAAATAGATTAGTGGGACAGTTAATCTCCACAAAATTATTATATAACAGGCAAACGTAGTAACATTGTACTTAAATCAGATCGCCTCTGGTACTAGCATGATCGAATATAGTTGAGTTGGCCATACTCCTAAAATCCCTATTCCAAATTTCCTTAACAAAAACTTAATTTGGAACTATTATATTGCAATGAATGATCTTTGATTCTGTTCTCATTTCTCAACCCCATTGATGGCCCAACTCAGTCTCCTTTTTTTGCAATGCAGAGATGTATACTAGAACTACACATCATTGTGAAATTGCTTGGGACTGTACAAGCTACATAAACAAAGTCAGAGAGAATGGTAACTCATTGATGTCACTAATTCACTATGGTGACAGGAGGACAGAGAAGTCTGCATTCCAATTGCTTCTTAAATAATAAGCCAAAGCGAGTGCTTACAAGTACCATGGTGTAGCACCGAGCACCTGCCTTTCTCTAACTGGATCACATGATAAATAATATTCTTAACGTAAACTAAACATAACTTACCTCTGAATGTGAGCAGCATGCTATTCAGAAAAATAAATAGCACTGTAGAATACAAACACAATCATATAGTTAATACACACCAAGCCCCGGAATCTTCACAACTAGCAGGTCAAGCAGGTCCTGCTCGAGGTCAATGTTATCAACCCAGCAGTGCATGAGTTGCTGGGTGGTGTGTAGGATCTGAGCGGTGCCCCGGAAACACCTACGCACACTAGCCCAATTCAGCCGACGGCCCCACAGGGGGTAATGGCTCCCAGGACTTCTGCCTGCTGCCAGCAAGGAGGGGAGGTAGCGCTGCACATAGAAAACCAATGCTGCCACCTCCTCTAGACAAAAGATGGGCTGGGGCTGCAACCCTTGGTGGAGCCACCACCCACAAGGTAGGCACTACTTCTGGCTCTCTGGGGAAGCCTGGCGCTGCCGCTCCCCTGTTCCCTGGAACCGTCCTGCTCTGCCATGGTGCTGGCATGGAGAAAAGAAACAGGAGGAGAAGGAAGGAAAAATCAATCAATGACACTTATAAAGCGCGCTACATACCCGTAGGGTCTCAAGGCGCTGGGGGGGGGGGGTGCCGCTACTGCTCGAATAGCCAGGTCTTCAGCTTCTTCCTGAAGGAGAGGTGGTCTTGGGTCAGGCGCAGGTCGGTCGGGAGGGAGTTCCAGTTCTTGGCGGCCAGGTAGGAGAAGGACCTTCCTCCTGTAGTCGCTCTTCGGATGCGGGGGACGGCGGCGAGGGCGTGGTTGGCTGATCGGAGGTGGCGCGTGGGAGCGTAGAAGTTGACTCGGCTGTTGAGGTAGCTCGGGCCTTGGTCGTGTAGGGCTTTGTGTGCGTGGGTGAGGAGGCGGAAGGTGATTCTCTTGTTGACGGAAATAACTAAGGAAGTAAAGGGAAAAATAAAATAAAATACAGAAAGTCGCAAAAGGCACAAAAAAAGAAAAAGCGTAAAAATGCACAGAAACAATAAGACACACAATAGGTCTCGGCAACGGTGGGGCTCTGAGCTATTGGTGTTGTCAATGGTATACGTCGCAAAGGAGCTACAACAAACATTACACGTTCCTGTTCATTTCATATTTGATCACAGCTTATTGTGGCATCTAGAGCCAAGACCTAAAAATGGTGACTCGGGCAATCCCGATGTCCGGCAATACCGGCGCCAGCTCCTACGAGACACTTTGGGCCCTTGGGCTTAGGTATTTATTTGCAAAACGGTGTGCCATTGGCACTAGAGTGTTTTTGTTTTGTTTACATTTTTGAATGACCTACTACAATAGTTTGTATTGTTCTTGTGGATTTAAAAAGTAAATAAAATGTACTGCACAAAAGAAGCTCCGATGACTAAAAATGTAAAAATTACCATTTTGTTTTTATTCTTGTACTTTAGCCATACTTCCCCAATGTTAAAAAAAATAAAGGACTACACAGACCAGAATAGAATACAAACCTAAACACCTACTAATTAGCTACTTACTGGAATAGTAAAACTTGAGACATCAGCTGCTTTAGACCTACGATACAAACCTGTGCAGATTCTGCTGATGCTTGAAAAAAAAAAAAAGAGTGGCAGTCTGGCCGATGGAGAGGGTAGTGGATGCTGATGGAGGGCGTTGTAGGAAGTATCTGCAATGTACAGGCGTCTCTACACTTCCTGCCAAGTAAGGCTGGAGGGTTAGACATTACTTGATCAAGTAAGATGTCCTAGGAGTGGAGCATTGTGAATGCACCAGACAATCCGAGTGCACCATTTGTAATTGCTGATTAGGTGTGGAGTCTGCACACTCTGAGTAGGACCTGAGGTGATGAAAGGGAGCCATGGTTTAACCCTGTAACTATCCTTCTTGTATAGATGTCCACTAGTATACACAGAAACTGGAGAGATGACTGAACTTGTTTTCCAAAAAGACAGATTTCAGGCGCAGGAGAAGAACTTTGCAAGGCAGTGAAATGATTTTTGTTTTTCATGTTCATAACTAATGTATACTTTCAATAAATATTGCGTTGAACTCATCTGACATAAACCCAACATTCTGAAATGATATTGTACTGTACCACACTGGAATTCTGTTATTAGCAAATATCTAATAAACACGATTTGAATAGCTCTCGTTACGTACATGCAAAGAGTAAAAAAAAAATTAAATGGAGTGGATGCCCCATTAGGATGGGAACCGGGTGAGAGGGGGGTACGTGCCTTATCCGTTTGTGTATGGCATGGGGATTTCTTCAGTCTCGGGATCCGTAGTCCTGATACAATACCCTATAATGGCTACTGCTTATGCATAAAAATAGTTGGGCAGTGCACTTGGGAAGGGCTAATTACCAGAAGAGGCATGACGTATGTATGCCCTTGACAAATGGGGCAAACACAAAATAGAACAACAATGGTGCCAGCCAATGGGAAGCCTATGGGCGGGCTAAAGTGCACAACAGTAGATACAGCATGTCTCGGCTCGAGACAGCGCATGTGCTCTGTCTTGAGCCGAGACCTAAGAATAAGGGGTCTGGACTCAAGATGGTGGTAAATTAATTAGGAGGGTAGAGGACTGAAAATATTATTAAGGGATGAAAAAACAGGACCAGTACCATAAACAGAGTGAAAAACAAGATGGTCCGGCTCAAGCGAACCGTGCGGTGCTGTTCGCATGCGATTTTGAATGCAAGTACGTACTTCCTGCTATGTTTGACGTAAAACGCAATGTGAACAGGCACAACAGTGAACTTCGCCTAGCCATGGAACTCCGGGTAGTGCAGTGGAGTTTTTTTGTCACACCACTGAGTTCCACATAGCGTGACTCTGAGCATTCTGCCTAGGCCTTCAGAGAAACTCAGAGAAACTCAGCACAGGTATGGTGCCCAATGGAGTAGCTTTTGGTGTCAGAACCACAGGACTGGACCAGGGGCTAGTGGAGGGTTCTATCACCCCCAAATCCAACATCTCAGAGACCTCAGTTTTGATGCTGGTCCTCACCTTATCTGACAACCTGTAATTTTTGTGCTTGACAGGGAGGTTGTGCCCTGTGTCCACATCATGGATAAACAGGTGGGTAATCCCAGGAGTAAGGGAGAAAAGAGAGGAGAACTGTTCCAATACTTAGCGACAGTCTCTCTGCTGTTCAGGAGTCAGAGTTGGGGAAAGAATCACTCCTTCCACAGACCTATCTTTCTCCTTGGAGACTAAAAGGTCAGACAGAGGTTTACGCTTCTCCCCGTGAGCTCAATCAGTCGCCAGTAACATGGTGACCACAGACCTCTCAAAGTATGGCTTGAGGCGATTGGTATGAAACACCAAAGGTCTCCCACATAGGTGACCTTACTCTTCTTCTCAATCACCTTGTAGGGCCCTGTCCAGTGATCCTTAAGGGCCCTAGGTTCCACAGTTTCCGTCACCCACACTTTCTGTCCAGGCTGGAATTCTACAGTGATAGGATGTTGGTAGAGCCACTCCTTCATTACAGCCTGGCTGGTTTCTAAGTTGTTAGAAGGTTGCTTTTGCAACTTAGCCATTTGGTTAAAGAAGGCTGACACGTAACTTACTACATCCTAGGGCACTTTCTTGGGAGCTCGCTCCCAACCCTCCTTCACCAAACTAAAAGGTCCTCTGACAGGGTATCTGTACAGAAGCTCAAAAGGGCTAAAACCCACTCCCTTATGCAGTACATCCCTGTAGGCAAACAACACACAGGGCAAGAGGATATCCCACTTTTTCCTGCAGCCCTCAGGCAGACTTCTGATCATGCCTTTCAAGGTCTTATTGAACCTTTCAACAAGCCCATTAGTTTAGGGGTGCTAAGGGTTGCAGAACGTGTAAGTCACTACACACATCTTCCACATGGACTGCAGGATTGCAGACATGAAGCTGGTGTCCCTGTCAAACACCACTTCCTTGGGGAACTCCACTCTGGTAAAAATCTCCACTAGGTTCCCTTGCCACTACAGGTACAGTTGTGGTCCTCAGAGGGATGGCCTCTTGGTACTGTGTGGCATGAGCCACCAGAACCAGGACAAATCAGTGACCAGAAGTAGTCAGGGGAACCATAGGCCCAATATTGTTGTTGCCCACCCTCTCAAAAGGGGTGCAAATAACTGGGAGTGGTTCTTGGGGAGCTTTCAGCTTCTGCCCTGTCTTCCCACTGGCCTGGCAGGTCACATAGGTTCTGCAGAACATGTTAGAGGAAGTCCTCATCTTAGGACAATAAACGTGGGGGACAGGCCTTGCAAAGGCCTGTCTTGACCCAAGTGTCCTGCCAGGGGTATCGCATGAGCCAGCTCTAGCAGGAAGGCCCTGTAGCATTGGGGGAACACCAGGGCCCTTGTAGTCCCATGCACAGAAGCCTTAGGCTCACTATAGAGGAGGCTGTCCACCCAGTAAATGTGATAGCTACCAGAGACATCACCTTCTGCTTAGGCTGACCCTGTCGCCTCATGCCTTCAAAGATTGGACACTCCCTATGTGACCTACAGGACTCCTTGGTGGATCCTCTTTTCACTTGTCAGTCAGCAGGACTAGGTAGGTCACTAAGGGAAGCAGTGCTTTCCTCAGTGAACTCCGGGCCAGCCGCTGCAGGTACTCCATCCGTCTCACTAGGGGTACACTCAGGGGCTGGTTTACTGCACCCAATGACTTTCCTATTTTAAGCAGCTGGCTGGGCCATTGTTCCCGGTTCTGGCCGTTCGTGACTCCCCTCCAAGGCACCCATGGACCTTCTGGTAGCAAAGATCCAATCACATGAGTCTTGATTTCCACCTCCTTCCAGGCAGAGAACTCTAGGTAATTACCTAACAAACACTCCACAGGCATTGCAGGGCTTGCAGCAACCTTCAGACGACTTGGACCCCTCACTCAAATAGAACAAGGGACACTGGATAGTTAACATCCCGTTGTCAGCCACCACAACTTGGTGGAATACATTGGGAATCACCTGTTCTGGGGATACCAGCTGACTCCTTGCCATACTCATAAAGGCACCAGTGTCCCTCAGAGCCTCAACACTTTGCCTATTAATGGTGACCCATTACTTATACTTGGTAACATTTGATGGCATATGGATCTTAGGAAGCATCTCACTGTCACCTAGGGACACTAGTGTAACCTCACTAAATTTCCCCTATTAACTGGAACAAGCTCCACACCAGCACTATGCTACCAACCATGGGTTCTTACCTCCAGGGAAGGGTGTGCTCTTTGGCGTCACCCTTGTAGTGTCCATACTCACTTCTCTCATAGCACTTGGGCGTTTCCGGCTGCTGAATTTTGTCATGTTAGTTTTTTTTCTAGTGGCCGGATTGGGAACCAACCCTTTCCTTTGCGAGTTGGTTTGGGGACCTTTAGAGAACTCCCTCTTTTAATCTCCCCCCTCTTTCTTCTGGTCGGAATCCTGACCACCACTTTCGGAGTACCTCCCCAGTAACCTTTGGGGACACTCTGATGCTGCCCCAGATAGATGCCTCTGTAGCAAGGTTCCTGGGATCAGTCAGCCTACTATCCACCAGGTATTGGCATAGCTTTGTAAAACAACTATCAAGCATGTGTTCCTTCAAAAACAAGTTGCACAGACCATCAGAATCATTAGCATTGCTGTCCTTCACCCAGCCCTTCAGTGCCTTACCAGCATAAACTAGAAAATCTACCCATGTTCACAAGTTGAGTTGGCGACTGGCCATTAACTTTTGCCTATATTTTTCAGGTGTCAGACCAAACGTCTTGACTAAGATGGCCTTCATAGCAGGTTAGTTGGTCTGGTCCTCCACCTCTAAGGTAAGGAGGGTGCCTCTCTCTACCGGGGGCATCAACCACCATAGACTACCTCCCCAGAACACCTCTGGGACCCTGTGTACTCTTAAAGCCACTTTGTGGGCTGCCAACCACTTATCCATTTCACTACCACACTGAAATTGGGTACCACATCTTTTGGGATGTGGATTTTAGACTCACATGAAGACACTGCAGGTATGCTGCCACCATTTCCATTGCTGGACCCTACTTCCAGGGCTCTTATGTCTTGCCGTCTCAAACTGAGCTCATGGGCAAGCTTCTTCCACTCAAGAGCCAGTTTCTTTTCCTCAAGAGCCTGTTCGAATCTAGCAAGCTCCAGCCGGAGGTTCCTTTCCTCCCTCCTATCTACCAGCTCCTCCGAAGACAGGTTCCTAGAAGAGACGCTGCTCCCTGGTCTAGAAACCACTCCTGCTCCTGGCAAACTGTTGGCCCTTTTCACAGGTGGTTCTACTTCCTTATGGGAATCAAGGATCAGGTCATCCTCTCCTCCTCAAGAATATCCTAATCCTCCTCCGGGATGTCTTCCCCTGAAACTTGGGCCTCTGCATAGGACCTCAAAGCCTTCTGCAATTCCACCTTCCTAGTGAAACCCCTTCTAGACACTTGAAAGTCCTTGCAGAAATCCTTCAGCTGTTGCACAGTGTAAGACTCCAACCTGCTCAGCTGAAATTCAATAACTGCAGGTGGCTTCTCAAAAGGGAGACATCATTTAACAGAAAAAAAACCAAAAAGGCCAATTAGGGATAATTGAGAAATCAAAAATGCCAATTGGTACAGGTCAGGCAGCAATTTCACCAACCAGGAGGAATAGATTCAATTTGGTCTGAGTATAGGGTTGTAGTGAACACTGAATCGCTGTATCGTATTGCACAAACACAAGTCCTATCTTCATCACTGATTACCAATGTTAGAAACTGGGTCTCTAGTTGGCAGTGGTATGCACACAAGCCAAAAAGGAAACACAATCCTAGTCAAGGTAAGTCAAATACACAACTTAAATTAACCTGTTCTCACCCTTTGATAGCTTGGCACAGAGAAGGCAGGCTTAAATTAAAAGGCAATGTGTAAAGTATTTGTGCAACACTCATACAGCAATCACAGTGAAATCACTAACAAAAGACTCCACACTGGTTTAGTAAAATAGAGTAGGTTTATCTGAATAGATCAAGATCAAACTGATACAAATTCAATCAATATATCGAGAGATATTGACTTTCAGAGTATATCAAAGCAGTGCTTTACACAGGACTCACTCTAGAGCCTTTACAGTACTTGTGCTGAATAGGTTCAGTTCACTGCGAGGAGCACAGCAAGGAAATGTTGGGACCGTGTGGGTCCAAGTAAAGTTCGAGATTGCACCACCATGGCCTGACAGAGAGGAAAATACTTGGTGAATTACAAGGTTGCAGCAGAGAGCGGAGTCGGGATGGAGCGCCACTCGCAGATCCAGCGAGGAACAGGCACGCGCAGAGCGTTACCATTGCCTGGGTAACTAGGCTGGAGCCTCTGACTGTAGAGCTCGGAGAGGGCTGGAAAGGTGCACTCTGAACATCGGTGGGGTCCTTGGGACAGGCCAATGTTGAGGATAGGGTGCAGCGAGGCGTTGTGCTCTCCAGCATAGCTTGGAAGCAAGGATGTTCCTCTTCTCCTGAAGAGGGACGAACAGGGCAGGCTACGGCCAATCTCACAGTAAGGCGCTCCCAAGTAGAGTGCGGGTCTTGCATGAACCCTGCATCAACTTCCAAATACGCTGCCCACGGAGCTTGTGATGATTTGTGCAGCAGAGTCAAATTAGCCGCTCACGAGGTCTTTGATGTCCTTGAGACCTCGGGGAAGAACAGCAAGCAAGCCACCAAGCCCTTGGAGTCACTCTGAAGTAGTCCTAGGTTTTCAGGGCAGAGATCAACAGGCAGCAGAGCAACATAACAAGGCAGAGCAGCAGTTCCTAGGAACAGTAAGTCCTGTCAAAGTGGGAATCCTGGCATACAGCAGTCGTTTCTCCAGTAGAGTTTCCTTGAGTCCAAATGTATACTGATTGTAGGAGGTCAGAGACACTGTATGTATAACAAAAAGTGCCTTTGATGTAGAGGATGACTTCAAAAGGTTTCTGTTAAGTGCACCCGTCCCTCTTTCAGCTCAGCCCCCGCTCCAGGCTATCTGTGGGAGGTAATCAGCCCCTTCTTGGGGGCTTTGACACCTACCCTTTATAATGCGATTGGGAGTCCTTCCAAATCTCCTTCCAAGGAAGACCCATCACGAGGCAGATGAATGCAGTTGAGTATTCTGTGTTGTGGGTGTCTGACGGGAACGCACAAGAGTAGCTGTCACCTAGCACAGGCCAGATGTGTATTGTTATGTTATGTTATGTTATGTTATTTTTATTTGTACCGCGCACAGCTGCCCCAGCAAAGGGGCGTCCCGGCGCTTTGAGAAGGTAAACACAACACAGCACTAAAAGCGGGCAAAAGAAGACAAAACACAACAGATAAGCTTAAACAAATAAAAAGGTCTTAATAGCCCGCCTAAACTGAAGGAGCTCATCAATGGCCCGGATTTGTGGAGGAAGAGAATTCCACCAACTCGCTGCCAGGACTCGAAAGGAGCGGCCCCCAATTCTGCTCAGCTTAAAGCGCGGAACCACTGCTAAGTTCTGGCCTAACGATCTAAGAGTGCGAGAGGGAACATAAGGAATCAGCAATTTCTCCATGATTTGCGGGGAAGTACCCTTTAAGATTTTAAATGCAAAACAGAGAACCTTAAATCTAATCCTCTGCTGCACAGGGAGCCAGTGGAGAGAGCGCAGAGTATTGGACACCGAACATCGCCTGGGGAGACCAGTCACCAGTCGGGCCGCAGCGTTTTGAACCCGCTGGAGCCGCCGAAATTCTGACTGGTTTATCCCCGCCAGTAGGGAGTTGGCATAGTCCAACCTAGACAGCACTGATGCTTGAACCACCAGCTGTCTTGTAGGTGCATCAAAGAATTTGAGGATAGGTCGAAGTCCTCTGATGATGCCATAGCAAGAAGCCGCCACCTTCTTGGTATGACAGATGAAACTCAGAGAAGAATCAAACCATACCCCCAAGTTTTTTATCTCTGCCGCTGGGAGGGGAGTCACACCCAACTCCGAAGGCCACCATTTATCATCCCACAAAACCACCTGTTTACCAACCACCATAATCTCCGTCTTTTTGGTGTTTAACTGGAGACAGTTGGATTTCATCCAGTTAGCCACTTCCCGCAGACCATCACAAAACCTGGGAGCCTCCAGGTCTGAGTCCCCACTCAGTGTGACCGCCAGCTGCGTATCATCTGCGTAGGATACCATGGTTAGGCCCCATTGGAGACAGGATGTCGACAGACAGGACAGTGAGGGCAGAGAAATGCCCACTTTCTAAAAGTAGGTTTTCTAAAATAGTAATAATCAATCTAGCTTTACCAGTAAAGAGGGTTATCATTCATGTTTCAATTAAACTAACATGATGATGATACTCCTTTATAATCAGGAATTACAGCTTATAATATTTTAAGGGATTCCCAATGCTGGCCTATGAGGGGAGCAGGCCGCACAGTAATGAAAAATGACTTTGGAAGTTATTTCTTACCAGGACATGTAAAACTTAAAAGTGCATGTCCTGCCTTTTACTTACATGGCATCCTGCCACATGGGCTACCTAGGACACACCTTAGGTGTGACCTATATGTAAGAAAAAGGGAGTTTAAGTCTTGGAAAGAGGTTTTAAGTGCCAAGCCTAGGTGGCAGTGAAACTGCACACAGAGGCTCTGTGACTGGGAGGCCTGGGACATCTTTGCAGGGCTACTTGAGTGGGTGGCACAATCAGTGTTCCATGCCGACTAGTAGCATTTAATTTACAGGCTCTGGGGATATGGTACACCACTTTACTAAGGACTTACTTGTAAATTAAATATGCCAGTTGTGGATACACCAATGTTACCATGTATAAGGGAGAAGCACATGGATTTTTGCATGGTTAGCAGTGGTAAATTGCTCAGAGCTCTAAGGTGAACAAAAGTTACAGCAACAAAACAGGAGGTAAAGGCAAACATTTTGGGATTAGGCCACTATAGGAATGATAACAATGCTGCACTGAAAAGTAAAACAGTATAAAAACGGGATTGATAAAGACTCAGTATTTACAAAAGCTTGCTTGGGACCGTAGATTTTATTAAGTAGATCAGGCTTTTTACCAAAAAGAAGCTCTTGAGCTACTGGTAGCTCTCCAGCTACCTGGAAGTAGGCTCTCCCGTGTGCAGCCCAACTTACTAAATTTTAAGCTTGTGCTTGGTTCAATATATGAAAAACAAAATTAAAAAGTGTGTGTTTGAGATGAAAATGTGTGTATTTACAGAACCCATAAGCTGATATTTAGAGAACAATGATCGGGTTTCCAAAATATATTTACAGCTGATATTTGAGTGATAAGTGATGTGGCTATCAGGAGACCTAATACTAATATTTTACCTTGATACTCTGGCATTGTATGTGAAAGCATTCCAAATTGACAAAGCCTTGTTTTACACTACTGATGGTAACCCTCCTGAAGCATGGAGGTGATCACTAATGGTATCGCATAGGGTGGCCACTAAGGTCATTCTGTTGGACGTGGTGATTGTTACAAAACTAATAGTAGCTCATGATGGTTTTCAATGAAGAAAAGTAGGTCTTACTGTAGAAAAGGTTGGAAACCCAAGATAAATAGTAAAGTAATTTGGCATAATCTAGTCTTGAACCTTTAATCGTCAAGATAGCTCATGTTTTTCCACCCTTTTTGAGTAAAGGCAAGATTTTCCTTAAAGGTTTTGCTGATATAAGAATTTCTGAGAGGATAACTGGATGGCAGGAGTTAATAACTGATCTTCACTCCAAGACATTTGACTACCTCTACAGAGACTATATCAATAGGACAATAAGAGTCAAGCTAAACTTTTGTTCTCCCATTTGCGATAATTAACACATTTCCCTGTGTTTGGCTTGAACCATTGCTGCCATATACCTCCACATGTATCTCATATATTTTTGGAAAATTGCTCAAGAAGCCAAATCACCATCCAGTTGCACTAACAACTCAGTACTGTTGGTGTACACATACAAGTTAAGACTTTGGCTAATAGTCCCACATATAGAATGACAATGTGATGCAATAAGGCAATGGCTTGGAGGACCACATATTTAAGGGAAACCTCTGTAACTTTTTGGGATGGGAGTATAACTGAGTACAATCTGTCAAGAATGAGGTAAACAAAGTCATTGTGTGGCAACAATTCCCACTGCCCTCAGATGTTCTAATACAATGTCATGGTCTACAGTAGTGAATGCAGCTGATACAGTTAACATTATTAGCTTGTTGTCCCTCCTGCAGTCTGCTTCTAATATGAGATTCTCAGGTTCAGCTAGGAGCAAAGACTCTGGCCCTCATTACAACCCTGGCGGTTGGTGCAAAAGTGGTGGTAATACTGCCAACAGGCTGGCGGTAATTACCGCCAAATTATGACCATGGTGAAAAGATCTCAGATAGAAAGCCACTTTACCACACCGACTGCCAGGGCGGAAACAAAAGGCACCACAAAGGTAGCCACCTGTAACCAGGCGGAAGTCAATGTTCCGCCCACCATATTAAGACATGCCAAGCCGCAACCTTTTCCGGGGCGGTACCAACGGCATCAAAAGCCTGACGGAAACAGAGCTCAGAAGTGAAAGGACTCCCCATTGGAGACACAGGGGACAACCATGCCACCATGGAGCCCGAGCTGGATGTCTTCCCCATGCTCTTCTACGTGCTGCTCCACCACGAACACTAACGGCAACGAAGACGATGACGGTGAGTACAGCCACCTAGTACACAAGAGGGGTGGGGGAGGAAAAGGAGAGTGACACACACACGCACAACACCCCCCCCCCCCAACACCAAACACACAACCAGATGCACAAGAAAACAAGTTATTCCCCCTAAATCGACTGAATAATGCAAGGACAAAATGAATGTACTAAAGTGAGTGTAATAAGATCAACACAGTATAAAAATAACGTAGCCAATTTTACAGATATTTACAATTGTACAGTTCAAGGGACACCGCCCAGTCCTCATTTTGCGTGGCTCACATGGCCACAGGCCAAAGTCCAAGGCCCCACTTGTCACCTGCATCAACATGGAGAGAGCACTGCAGGGGAATCAGTTGGTAAATAGGCAGGTACCTCAGGGGGACGGGTGATGGGGGGGCACCTCAGCCGGGAGATGGAACAACACCACTGGTTCTGGAGGGGGCAACATGCCCTGTGCTTGATCCAGGGGAATGCAAGGTCACAGTCTCTCAAGTGGGTGACTTGCCCACATGCTCTGGAGGGGGCAACATGTCCTGTGCTTGTTCCTGAGGAGTGCAAGGCCACAGTCTCTCAAGTGGGTGACTTGCCCACTCATTCAGGAGGGGGCATTTTGCCCTGTGCTCTTGATCCTGGGGAGGATGGGGTTGGTGGGTGTCTTACCCACTGGTTCAGGAAGGGGGCATTATGCCCTGTGCTCTTGTCCTGGGGAGGCTGTGGTTGGTGTGTGTCTTACACACTGGTTCTGGAGGGGGCATCGTGCCCTGTGCTCTTGATCCTGGGAGGCTGGGGTTGGTGGGTGTCTTACCCAATGGTTCTGGAGGGGGCATCATGCCCTGTGCTCTTGATCCTGGGGAGTGCAAGGTCACAGTCTCTCAGGTGGATGTCATACCCACAGGATTTTCAGGGGGCAGGCCGCACAGCAGCCCATGGAGGCAGGACTACATACCGTCTGCCGGCAGTGACGGCTGCTCAGTGATGGAAGTGGTGCTGCTGCAGCCACTAGTGGGGGAGGCTCCAGCCCATACCCTGCAGCCTTGGATGGCTGCCCACTGGTGGTGGTGCTGCTGCTGCTGCTGGGGGAAGCTCCAGCCCATCCCCTGCAGCCTCGGATGGCAGCCCACTGGTGGTGGTGGTGCTGTTGCCGCTGGTGGGGGGAAGCTCCAGCCCATCCCCTGCAGGTGCGGATGGCTGCACAACCATGGTTGGTGGTGGTGGGGGCTTCCCCAGGCCCCTTTCCCTTCCTGCCTGCTGGTGCTGGTTCCTTGGTCTTCCTGGCAGCAGCTGGGGCAGGCTCCTTGCTCTTCCTGGCAGCAGCTGAGGGAGGCTCCTTGCTCTTCCTGGCAGCAGCTGGTGCAGGCTCCTTACCCTTGAGGCTGCCTAGTGCAGGCTCCTTCACCCTCAGGACATGTGCCCTGGATCCTTTCTCAGCACGAGTGGGTGTGGTAACTGCTGGGCCCGTGGACTGGGTGGCTGAGGTGCTTGGCTGGATTTTTGCCACCCTGGTCAGATGTGCAGGATGAGGGGGGAGGGGTTGGGAAGAGGTCAATGGTGGATAGGAAAAGCTTTTTAGGGACATGGGGGCGGGAAGAGGGAGAAGGTTTGGGAGTGAAGGAAGAGGGAGTGGTTGTAGCAGGTTTCTGCCTGCTGATTTTGGGTGCATGGCCTGGATGATGTTGTGAGGTGGATGGCTGTTGGGTGTCTGAGTGCTTGCGTTTGTGTATTTTAGGAGGGGGGACAGACACAGTGGGAGAGGACACAGGGGATGTGTGCATGGCTGTTGTGGATGTGTCTGCCAGTGAGGTGTGTGTTCTGCAAAGTGTGGTGGTAATGCTGGTAGTGGATGAGGATGTAGTGCATGCAGGTGTGAGTGTAGACGGAACTGGGAGGGAGATGGAGGAGGAGGAGGGGGAGAAGGGGAAATTGTGGATGTTGGTATGTCTGCATCTAGACATGTTTGTGTGAGTGCTTGTGGGCTGTGGGATGATGTGTGGTGCTTGTGTTTGCCTGTACCACTCTTGTGTGTTGTCTTGTGTGCATGCTTGTTTGCCTGTGTGCTTGGGATAGGTTGGGGTTGAGGGGAATGGGTTTGGGAAGAGGAAGTTGGAGGGGGAGGGTGGAAACAGGGACAATGGCTGCCATCAGAGAGGAGCAGAGCCTGGATTGATCTCTGTTGGGCCGCCAGTGTGAATGCCCTCCAGGAATGCATTAGTCTGTTGCATCTGGGCTGCCAGCCCCTGGATGGCATTCACAATGGTTGACTGCCCTACAGAGATGGATCTCAGGAGGTCAATGGCCTCCTCACTCAGGGCAGCAGGGCTAACTAGGGCAGTGCCTGAAGTGCCTGGGGTAAAGGAGATGCCCCCCTCCTGGGTGAGCGGGCACGGGCAACTCACTGAGGGGCTGCTGATGGGCGGTGCTGGTACGGGGTGGTGGCTGTACCTGTTGCTGGGGTGGTCACAGAGGTGTCCACCACCACCAGGAAGCTTCCATCGGAGGAGGTATCTGTGTCAGAACTGTCCCCTCCAGTCTCCGCCATGGTGCTCCCCTCGCCCTCCATCCCACTGGTGCCCTCACCGTCGGTGGACTCCGCCTCCTGGATCCTGTGGGATGCAGCTCCCTCCGTCGCTGGTGCCTCTGTTTCTCCGCCAGATGATGCTAATGCACATATGGACAGGGTGACAAAACAAAAGGGGGGGGAGAGACAAAGGATACACTGGGTCAATGGCTGCACCAACACCACCGTTGGCATACACAACACACTCACACATAGAGTACAGGCCTACGTACTATGCATTGCACTACCAATGATATTGCTAGCATGGGGAGGGGCACACACTGCCAAATCCAGCACACCTGGGACCCATGCAGCCTTGACCAGTAGTGGATGCCTATGACCTAGGTAGCAGGATTATCCCTTCTGGACCCTAGCCACCAGGGGGCCTATGCTGCAATGTCAGGCCTGGCCTAGGGGCACCCACTGGCACACATCCCCCACCTCGATACCACCCTACCATGCATAAGTTATAATGATGGGCACAGTACTCACCCCCTTGTGGCTGCTGTGATGCCCTCAAGCGCCCATCCAGCTCTGGATAGGCCACCGCCAGTATGCAGACCATCAGGGGGGGTCAGGGTTCGACGGGCACCCCTTCCTCGTTGGGAGGCCATCCCCAGCTGGGCCTCCGCCGTCTTTCGTGCCCACTGTCTCAGGTCCTCCTACCGTTTCTGACAGTGGGTGCTCCATCTGCCATAGACCCATAGGGTCCGCACTTCCTTGGCGACGGCACGCCATATACCCTTCTTTTGATGGGCACTGACCTGCAGAGGGAATACACACAGGAAAATAGTATTAGTCAGACAGTCCTGGCTGTTACACTTATGGCCCACCATACCCCTTCACATCACCATTTGCATACACATGGTCCAGCACACAACCTGTATGCCACCCAGGTGACATCCACCCACCCCCCTTACACGATGCCTTCACTCCCCACTACATGCATTCATGCCACATGCATCGTGCCCACAGTATACTCACCTGTTGGTCTGGAGTCCCATACAGCAGTCGTACTGGGGTAGGACCCCATCCACCAGTCTCCCCAACACCGCCGAAGAGAAAGGGAGGGGCCCTTTCCCCAGTCACACGGGCCATGGTAGGTTCCAGACACAGGTCACAGCAGTACATGCAGTGTAGGTCCTTTACTGTCAGAGGTCAGGTAGCAAGTGAGGAATCAGATAGAAAATGGAGGTCACGTCCGCAGCGGTGCATATCATCACCCCTGGCGTACACCACCATTGGCCACTGTGTACCCCATAGGGCTCAATTATAACCAATGAGGAGTTGCACGGTGGTTCCCGACTGCCTCCCGCAATGGCGCACAACGTCAGTGAAATTACCTCACTTCCACCTGTCCCTCCACACAGGACAGCCATTTCAGGGGGAGGGGGCAGGCCCTGGATAATCACTGCGCCACTGTTTAATTTTTGACATTTTGGACATGCAGGGCAATTCTCACTGACCCATTACAATTTGATAGCATGCGTTGTAGCCCCAATGTTCAGTTTGTGACCAGCTCCTCACTCTTTTGTCCCTTAGATTGTTACTGCTGTGGATGAATAGGAGATGGAGACATACCCCTGTCTACAGACCCCTGGTGGACTTGGCATCAATGGAGGACAGGCACATCATCCTCACCTATAAACTTGACAGGACAACAATCACAGAGCTGTGTGCCCAATTTGAGCCTGACCTGATATCTGATATCCGTCACCCCACTGGGAGCCCCCCTTTTGTGCAAGTTCTATCAGTTCTCCATTTCCTGGCAACTGGTTATTTCCAAGTGACAGTGGGCTTGGCAGCAGGAATGTCACAGCCAATGTTCTCAATTGTGCTGACCAGAGTATTGTCTGCCCTGATTAAACACATGTGCAGCTACATTGTATTCCCCCAGGTGGAAGATTTGGCCACAGTGACGGCTGACTTCTATGCAATGGTACATATACCCAACATAACTGGTGCGATTGATGGAACACATATTGCATTTGTACCCCCGTCAAAATGAACAGGTGTACAGAAATCGGAAGAGTTTCCACTCTATGAATGTACAGATGGTGTGCTTGGCGGACCAGTACATCCCCCATGTCAATGCTAAGTATCCTGGGTCGGTGCATGATGCCTTTGTCCTGAGGAATAGCAGCATCATAAAGGTGATGGCCCAACTACAGAGGCACAGGGTGTGGCTGATAGGTGAGCCCTGGTTCCCACCCAGTAGATGTTGTGGTATGGGTATGGTGTGGGCCACATGGAATAGTGTGTGGCTAAATGTGTTCCCTCAATAATTGCAGGTGACTCTGGTTACCCAAACCTATCATGGCTACTAACCCCTGTGAGGAATGCCAGGACAAGGGCAGAAGAATGTTATAATGAGGCACATGGGCGAACCAGAAGGATCATAGAAAGAACTTTTGGCCTCCTGAAGGCCAGGTTTCGGCACCTCCATCTGACAGGTGGATCCCTGTGCTACTCACCGAAGAAGGTCTGCCAGATAATAGTGGTATGCTGCATGTTGCACAACCTTGCCTTGAGATGCCATGTACCTTTTCTGCAGGAGGAGGAGGCTGGAGATGCCCAGGTGGCAGCAGTGGACCCTGTGGACAGTGAGGATAAGGAGGCAGAGGATGAGGATGAGGACAACAGAACAGCAGTGATCAGACAGTACTTCCAGTGACACACAGGTAAGACAGTGTTATTTCACATTTCATTGTCATTATTTTGAAAATTGGCACTGGCATGCTGTTATTTCCCACTTCTATGCCCACTCACTGTACCCTTTGGCAATTCACTTTACAGATGTTGGTGCCTCTCAGTAGCTCCTGGTTTGATCACTGCAGCCAACTACAGGTCTTTCATAGTTGCTCATTTACTGTACAGTTGATTTTCAAAGTTAGTACATGGTTAAACATATATATACTTAAGTAATGTGACATACTCCATACTTCTATTTGTTTCAAGGGTGTTTATTTAAGTGATAAGATATTGAGGGGCAAGGGATGTGGTGATGATGGAGGAAATTCCAGGGTAGAGTTCCAGTCTATAGCACAGGTGCATTGTCCATGGAGACATAGGAAGGGGAGCAATGGCAGTTCAAAGTGGACCGGGTGACTGTGTGGGACACAACGGTGACAATCAGGAGAGTCTCATTTCCTGGCAGGGGTCTTGGCAATAGTCTCTGGCTTCTGTCTGGATCGCAGGGAACGTTTGCAGGGTGGTTCTCCTTCTGCAAGGGGAGGGGGTCTGGTGGCCTCTTGGTCCTGTGGCGGGGCATCCTCTCCTCTAGCAGCAGCAGAGGTGGAAGGCAGTTCAGATGTCTGAACAATGGCTTTTGTCATTTTATAGCTCAGCGAAGATGACACTGTGTCAATCCTATGCTTAACGATTTTGCTGTACAAATGACAAAATACCTTGACCCTATTTAGCTCGGCGTGGATAGCACTGTGCTGATCCTATGCTAAAAACTTTGTAGATAAGCAGACATTTGAGGTGAGCAAACTTAGAGTGTCACTGGTGTTGCAGAGTGCTCCTTACTGGAGCTGCTCTCCTCCTAAATTTGGAAACTTCCCAGAGTTCTCTCTTGTTTTTGCATAATTTATGCATCACTCTAACCCTGAAAGGGCCTTGTTTTGAGATATTTGTGTATATATATATATATATACACACACACACACACCCGGGTCAACGAATCTCAGTTTTATGGATCTTTCCTCAGCGTGTCACAGAGTTCACTGAGGGAAATTATGGCAGGTAATTTTAACTATGGGGTAAACTGTGACATTGTCGTCTTTTTAACAGGTGTGCATATGAATACTACAGCTTCACTACGTTATTTTAGTGATCTCAAATGTTCTAGAAGTTTTCACATCAAAAGGGGGGTCCAGCATGACTGTATTTTGGCCCTGTTTCTTTTTAATTTGTACATCAGTAGGTTAGAACAGGTCCTAATTGACACCAAAGCAGATTGTCCACAGGTGGGAGCCCAGTGTTTACCTGTGCTCTTATATATGATCATTATTGTCATTATAGCCAAAACTGCTAGCGGTCTTCAGTCCTTGATGAACCCTGTCGCTAACTTCATGGAGGACCTAGATCTATCATTTAATGTTAAAAAATCTTACGTGATGGTGATTTGCCCCTGTAAGACCAAGACATGTAGATTATCTCTGGGGTCCAGTGCTCTCCCAAAGACAAGTGTTTTTTCTTACTTGGGCCTGTTATCTGATTCTACGCTGTGCTGGCGTACACTTGTGAGTAGGAAGAAGGAAGAATTTATACGGGAAAAGGAGGCTGTATTTAGTTTTGATTCAAGACTAGGGAGAAGACCGATTAAGGCGCTACTTCAGATCTACCAGGCAAAATGCCTCTCCAAGGTAGTTTATGAGAGCGAGGTCTGGGGGGTTGTTAATCAGGCCAATTTGCAGACTGCTGAAAACTCCTTAAGATGTCTTCTGTGTGCTCCGCATAGCGCACCTGCGTTGTCTGTGCATGACGATCTGGGCGTGGGGTACATAATGGACTTTACAGCTTTTTACCTGCTCTCCTTATGGTTAGACATCTGGGCAAGACCTGTGGCCAAGTTGAATAAGAAGATCCTGGAACTGGATGTCCCTTGAACACTCACTTCAGATTCCCTGGCTCAAATATATTAAGGACCTTAGGCAGAACCTAGGTAGGCGTGAGTTGTTCAGTTTTCCAGAGGGAATTGTTAGGCCTGACCGCAAATAGGCAAAATATTTTTATTTCCTGTGCAGGACTAGCACTAGAGAAGAGTCTGCCCTTCTGAAACACTGTGTACGTGCCCACCTTCTGTTGAAATCCCCTCCTTTTATGAAGCTGTATCTTTTACTGGTAAGAAGTACGTATGAGCATCTGACCAGATTTAGGTTTGACCTCCTTCATTTTTTGTTAGCTTTACCTCAGGGACAGAATAGGGGTAATTTGTGGGAGTCCTGCAGTTGCAACAATTTGTCCCCACAGGACACTTTGCACTTTATAATGTTTTGTAAATGTTATGAGGTTCCAAGGAAGGCGCATATTATCCTGTTTCCTAAAAGAATTAACTTTTTTCAAGTCCAATCTGCCCTTTTGAAATTACAATTGTTGCCACAAGAAGTTATTATTATGTCAAATGATTATTTAAAGTTGCAATGAGACTGAGGAAAACTTGTGATTGATTTTCATCTGGTATGTAATGGTTGTGTTTCTGTGCATGTTTTTATGTATGATGTTATCTTTTGTGTTTATATTAATGCATTTATATGTGATGTTTTATTGTATATGCTGATATATTTTATCTATGGCTATATTTGCTGGTTTCTGCTTTTATGTTTTTTATTCCAAGAACCGAATAAAGCTTGATTTGATTTGATTCAATACATATACATACATATATACATTTAACCATAAGTAAAATATACATTTGTTAAACAGGCCTAAAAGGCACATATATATATTATATAAGGTAGAATAGTTCTAACACATATTTGTACAAAGAAATACACATATCTAGATATATACATATAATCAAATTATAAATGTTTACATTCACAGGGATATGCAGTCCATTGCTGTTTGCATATGGTGGTTATGTAGGAAAGCAAAAACTCTTGAGTAGTCTTCTGAAGATAAGATAGTTATCAGTGGATCTTATGTTTGGAGGTAATGAATTCCATAGTTTGGCCGCTTGAACAGAAAAAGATGTGCCACCTATTATTTTTCTTGTATGGTGGTTTTTTGAGAAGGGGTGCCAATCTTGGGCAGAGATTTCTTTGTTGAATGTATTTGGTGATTTTATTCCTGATGAAAAGCAGACATTTTCCATGTATTGCTTTGTAGGTGATACAAAGCAGATGGATGGTGGATTTTCTGGCAACCAGTAACCAATGTAGGGCCCTCAAGGCTAGGTAGAATTGGGCTTGTGGCTTTATATGTAGGAGTAGCCTGTCAGCCGACTTCTGAATGCGTTGTGTTTTTTTCATCGTAGATAGAGATGATCCATGGTGAAAGCCATTGGCGTATTCCAGTTTAGTGCAAGAGAGATAATAGCCTGCATCTTGTGTCGAAATCCGAGGTGGGGGAATGTGAGTCGCAGAGTTTTCATGGTGATGAAGCTTGATCTTGCTACTTTGTCCACTTGGGCATTCATTGTTAACTTGGAGTCCATGATAATTCCAAGGTTTTTAACTTCCTTAGATACTTTAGGAGATGGTCCCGGATCAACAGGCCAGATGCAGAGTGGGTCATAATTTTTCCAATTACCAAATTAGTATTTCCGTTTTGGAAGCATTCAATTTGAGATGGCTCCATGTCATCCACTGATCAACGGCTCTGAGGCAACTGAAGATTTTTGATTTTCCAATGTATTTGGGGCATTCCAGTTTAAGGAGCATTTGTGTGTCATCTGCTTAGTTGTAGCATGTGAGTTGAAATGTTTTGATAATTGCCACTAATTACCTCATGTAGATGTTGAAAAGCATGGGTGAGATGATTGAGCCTTGAGAGACCCCCGCTTTTGTGAAGTAGGGTTTGGACGAGAAAGGGGGAGTATAAATGACATTTGTTCTATTTTGAAGGTAGGATGTGATCCTGTCAAGTGCAGTCCCCTCTATGCCGGCTTTGTAGAGAATTTGTATTAGGGTGTCATGGTCAACTGTGTCAAAGACAGCTGAGAGGTCCAAGAGAAGTAGTGCAGCAAGTCCATTGTGGTTTGCTGTGTTGTTACGGTCATCCCAGATGGCCATAAGGGCAGCTTCCAGTTTGGTAGTCGGAAAGTATGGGGTTATCGTCAATGAATTGTGACATCTGGGAAAATGCTGCTCTTTCTATCAGTTTGCCCAGGAAAGGTCTATTTGTAATTGGTCTGTAGTTGTTGGGGTCATGCGAGTCCAGTTTATTTTCTTCAACATTGGGCATATGTATGCCTTTTTACGGTGTTCAGGAAAGATTTACATAGTTAAAGAATTATTGATGATTCTTCTTACTGGTGTGGCAGCAGAGGTAGATAAAATTATGTTCTTGAAGATGCATGGCAGATTAGGGTCAGGAGGGCAGCCAGAAGACCTGCTTGATTTGACTAGATCCATTAATTCAATTTGTGATATTTGTTTGAAGGAGTGCAGAGGGTAGGTTGGCTTACTCTTGAAGGTGATTTTCGGAAACAAGTTTGTGCTGGTGGTTTTCCTCTGTTTTAAATAGGAGTCCAATTAGGTTTTCGTAATTCATTGACAATTTTATAAAATTCTTTATTTGTAGATATAGCCTTTCCAATTCTGTCGGAGTAGTACCTTTTTTAGCTTTTTTGCTTGATAATTTGTATATTTTGTTAAGTATGCATAGGTAAAGTTTGTTTTGAAAGTTGTTTGTTTTGAGCCACATTCGTTGCAGCCTTCTGATTTATTGTTTTATTTTTTTTAGTTCTGTATTTCTCCAAGGTGCTTGTTTTCTTTTGCCCTTTTTTGATTTTCTGAGTAGTATTAGGATAGTGAAAGATTCCTGTAGCTACTCTTGAAGTTTTTGAACAGAATTTATTGTGTCTATATCTGTGTTGGCTGTAAGTTGTGTTTCTAAGTATTCAAAACTGAGTTTGTTGCATGTTCGATAGGTGGATGTATGTAAGGTGGTCTTGCATGTGTTGATTTGAGGTGTTTTATCTTGGAAAGTTACCAAATGGTTGTCTGACCATGTGAGGGGTGTGATGCTTTGAACAGTAACTAGTTCTGGGTTTGCAAAAATGACATCTAGTATGATACCAACAATGATGTGGGATTGTGTACAATCTGATGTAGGTTCAACGTGACTAGACCAGTGATGAAAGCTTTTGGATGGGGCAGATTGGGTTTGTCATACCTCATGCTCAGGTCCCCAAGAATGCATGGGCTGGAATAAGGTTTGAAACTGTGTCTAGAAATGTGTCTGTGAATGTCGAATTGCTAATTTGGAAAGGACAGCAAGGCTTCTCTTTGAAGAGTGAAATTACAGAGATAAAGTTAGTTCAATCAATCAAACAATCAAGAACCAGTTCAATCAAATAATTCTTCAAAGCACAGTGTTCTTCAAGCTCTGGCTCTTCTGAAGACAAGGACTGTGTCCGTACCAAGCTAGAAAGGATACACGCGTGTGTGGTTAAGCACATTAGGGCCCACTCATAGTCTCCATTATAGAATGCACATTTTAGCTTGACATCTTTTTCTGATGGTGACTTCTTACATGGTTTTACAGGAATGCGAAAATGCACTGAGAAGATGCTGTACATGCAGCCTATTTCTTGCAAGAGTTGCTGCCATGCTGACAGAACACTCCGCCACAGGCTAGTAACACAGAATGCAATGCCCTTGTATCATGATTGTCCATTCTGCTCCGAAGTTACAGACACACCATTGCATCAACTCTGCACCTCTGACATAGTGTGATATGAACAGTGCTTTCTTTCATATAAACTGTATCACTGCTACATTTGTCAGTGGGGCAATTCTGCTGGGATTATCCAGGATCATGGTGCACAGTGACCGAGATGCGCCCTGCTGACTCTGACCTCCAGCCTGTAAGGGACAGTAGAATGCACTACATCAGACTAGCTTCCTGACTTCCCAGTACATCTTTCCTGGGTATGGGGGGGTTAGGCTATCCCAATTGATCGGACAGAGGTACTCTGTGCTTTAGAAAGTGTAGGAAGTAACAGATAGGATTTTAACAGCGCAGTATCATCACCATGGTTGAATTATTTATCTTTTCTACCATTCTCTTAATGCTTGTTACAATGCTTTGTTTGATTGGTCTAATAATTGCAGCTCATGCATTCTATACAAGAATTTGATTGTTTCAATAAATGTTTGCAAAGATATTCTCATATTTCTTGTGTATCTTACCTCAGGATGCAAAGTACTAATGAAAGGGTGGATCTGTTTCCACAACTTCCTTGGGGGTTAGCGTGGTTATGTTTGAGGTTGCCAATACCATCTGGTAATCTAGTAAATTTAGGAGTTAGGATGGGTCACTGTGAGCTAGCTAGGAAATGTGTCAACATTTCCTGATGGCATAGATAGACTGAGACGGAGTCCTTATATCCTGAAGTTTATGTTGATCTGATTCACAGTCCTACTTGATTCATAGGAACCGTATAACACGGCGCCACCAACGCTCTAGGTCAGGTACTTATTTAATGGGTCTGAGTAGGTCTTACCTGTACCCGAGGTTCCCTTTTCACCTTTGTAAAGAAACATTCATGGTGTTAGGGATTAATCCTCCACAGCTTAATAGGATACCCCTATTTGAGTCTGCAGATTATTAAAGCTTGAACCTTTAAAAGGATCGCCCCACTAAACATTTTCCTCCCTGAATCCTATTCATAAAAATGGTGAATGCTATTAACATTCCAATTAATTTTAGACATGCTGTTACAGCACATTCATTGACACAGGCGTCCTTCTTAGAGTTGGAAATGTTACCTTTGTGATAGAGGCCCACAAAGCATATAAATGCAAAGTTTTTTATTGTTGGGCCAATTTTCCTGCAGCAGATGCAACAACACATACATTTCATAAATCCGCAGAGTCCGTAGTACCTAAGAAATACAGGCCTTACAATCAATTACAAATCTCATTAATGTTTCAGAAACAAGATACTTGGTTGCAAGAGATTCTCCCACATCCACTTCAAAATGTTAGACTAGGTCCCTTCAGCAATGATGGGGCAACCTGGCCAGTTCTAGCCAGCTACACATCATACCCAAAAGTAGCACCATTACATGTGATTGAACTCCGTCTGGTTGAACTATATAGTCGTTTAATGCAGTTTGTTCTGTGTACAAGAACAACTGCCCCAGGAAGGGCTTGTCAAGCTACCCAGCCACAGTTAGCGGTGCCTGCAATTAGTCCCATCACTACTAATGAATTGTGGGTAAAGATCCCATCAGGCAGGAGGAAATAGTTGAATGAAATAGTTGAATGTGTTTTTTCGTCTTTTGGGACCCCAAGACAAACAGAATTTCACAATGCGTCTACCACTTGGTATGGTTCCCCTTGCAGAAGACTGTGCCAGCTGGGGTGCCTTCTACACTGCCATATAGACAACTACACTGCTGTTTTACCTGAAGTGCTAAACCAGATTCAAAATAAATATGGGGCTGCCCCTGCCCTGGATTTGGGGATGAAATTAAATGGCAACTTTACCACAGTTTTCTCAATTATATTAAGTAATATAAAGGGAGGTAGCAGCACTAGGAGAAGGGCAAGGCCTTGCACAGATGCCTGCTGAGGAGGCTAGCCAGAGAGTCTCACATTAAATAAACCACCAAATAATCTTACTGGGAAACCATGACAAACCTAGGTGCCGTTTTTTTCTGTGAACGTCCAAGAACCTAGAACAAGCACTGGAAATATCACAAAATTAAATGATGGACGGAGTGTTAAAACATTTCAAACACTCACCACCAGCCACAGATCTGGGTTTGTTGCCCCAAGTGGGAAGGGTATGCCCAGACGTGGGTCTTGTGCTTGCTATACCAACAGATTCAAGCTAGCCTGCCTAATTAAGGGTGATACCCTGGAACTGGTATCAGGATGCTTGTTTCTGGTCCAGGGAGGACCTGGCCAGCCAGTTCAGGCCGGACTGTTCTCATGGGGAACAGGGTCAAGACTGATTTGCATTTGCCTGGGTCCAAACTGTAATGGCATGGCAAGCAGAAAAACGGATGGATTACACCCAGATCTGTGACTGGGGGTGAATGTTTGATTTGCTCTACATCCCGTCCATCATCTGTTGTTTGTGCACTTGTCACCCCAAGGGAAAGGGTATGCACAGACTTGGGTCCCGTGCTTGTTATGCCACCAGATTCAAGATAGCCTGGCTGATGAAGGGTGATAGCCTGAAAGCAGTCCCAGGATGCTTATATCTAGTCCAGGGAGGATCTGGCCTGGCAGTTCGGGCTGGACTGTTCCCATGGGAAACACGGTCAAGAATGACTTGCATATGGCTGGAACCAAACTGAACAGGCAAGGCAAGCAAAAAACTGATTGATTAAACCCAGATTTGTGACTGGATGTGAATATTTGATTTGCTCTGCAATCCGTCCATCATCAGTTGTGTTTGTACAAGCACTGGAAATGCCAACAGAGCTGGGTTTATTTTGCTAAGGAGGCTTTCTTGCCTATTTACATATAACTTTAGTGGGTAAAAGTTCTAAGATCGAGCTGGGTTGGGCAAGGGTCTAGCAGCAAAAAGCAGAGGCTGGTGGATTTTTATTATTGTTATACATGTTCTGTTGCATTTAGTGCTATTACTTAGTGGAAAATGCATCCTCATATCCATTTTGGATGCAGGGGTGCACTCTGCTCTAAGAAAATAGTGTTAAACGCCAAGAGTAAATTGGGGAAATTCTACCCTAAGTGCATATTTAGCGCCCGTAAGCAGCTGCTTACACTCGCTATTCATGTCCTCTTGAGTTTTGCACTATTTTACAGAGCAAAATTCATCTTGGGGTCCATTTTGAATCCCATGGGGAAGAAAATAGCGATAAATGTAAAATTACTCTTCTTACATAACTCCACATAATCTTGGGAAATTTTGTGATATTTCCAAGTGTCTATGCTATATGGAATCACATAAGTTACGCCCACCCCTACCTAGAAACTCATTTGAAGACTTTGCCTTTTTTAAGTGTTATAAAACAAAGAAAGCGCTTTACTTTTGTTGTGGTAAAAATGCTTTGCACATCAACTGAAAAGACAAGGGTTTGGGTCAATGCAAAAGCTGCAGGCCTCTCCATAACTCCAAATTCATTTGATTGAAGGTCAGAAAATCTTGGCATAAAGCAAGAATTTTTTTGATGACTGGACACCTTTTATATCTACACAATGCCACAATTTTTGTAAAGTTTACTTCTGTTGTACAGTTAGTTGTTTTTAGTGGTCCATAACATTTGTATGTATGAATGCACGATAAGTGAGTCCATTAGGAACAGTCAGTCAGTTATCCCACACCACTTGCTTGATTAAACAACAACAGGACTGGATTCAAAGGCCTTTCCCAGAAACGGCACAAATTTTCAGTGGCACTGCAGGAAGCACAAAGTTTCCCTCACTCTGTACCGCCACGGGACCTCTAACAAAGGGAGATGTAATATGTACTGACAAGTTCTAAAAGAGTGAAACAGCTGTGCCACTCACTGTGCCAGGCAAATGCATGTTATACTTGTGTTCAGCTTTCCTAGCATCAGCCCTGCCAAATACTACGCATCAGGGGTTAGAGTAATGCATTTTAGTGCTGGTGTCTGCATCACCACATTTAAATGTTTTGTTACACAATTATGGCACCCCCTGAGCAACCCACAAGTGTGCTCTACAAGGAGCTGCATTAAAACAAGAATCGCAGTGGCAGTAAGTGCGCTGTGCAGAGAGAGATTGATGGGGCTTCAGGTATTCAGACTGGCCAGTCTCCCCTCCGGATAGTCCAGCATGGTGGTGCAGTCCATCATGCTCTGGGTAGGCATTAGTGCATTTTATTATAGTGGGTGGGATATGAGGGTGGTTTTTAAGGAGCTGGTAGTTGTGGGTAGCCCCTTTGGCCACTGTCATACCCAGGATTAGGGCATAGTTCCATGGTTGTCATCCCTCCCACCCTTGAAGTTTCATTTGTAAGATTGGTTTTTGGTACAGGGGCCATAGTGTTTTGGTTGGATAATTTTATGTCATAGAGGCTTTCATAAGGCAGGTCTATAGCTTGTATGCTGTAATGCCGCTAGTTGGTGGGTCTGGCTGTAGGTGGGTAAAAAGCCATTCATTAGATGAGAGGGGGTATGAAAGCAGACCAATGAGAGGTCAGGAATGCTGAGCAAGGATCAAAGGGATGAAGGGACAAGAGTAACTTAGCAAGTGGAGAATGGGGCAGAGGAGTAGACATATGGATACAAGGTTGGAATGGGTGGGGTCATTTCTGGGGGGGGTAAGCTTTAGTAGAGGGAGGGGTTGGGTGTGTAGGTGGTTTGTAATATTTAATGAGGCTGGTTAGTTTTGTAAGGCCGGTGGCCAAATTTGTGTTTATTATTCACCAGACATGTTCTATTAAATCAGCATTTTACCTCTTTTGTGAGTGTGGTGTGTTTGCACCTCTCCCACCGACTCTCTCTCTCATTTATTCAGCAGCAGCAGTACTTCGTGAGAAGAGTCTTTGTGGTGTGCCCTTTTTCTATTTCCGTGGCACAGTCTGCACAAGTTCTACGTCATTGGCTCCTTCACTCTGCTCACATTCCGTCCTGTATCTGTCGGTCTGCTTCTGATACCATTGATTTACATTTAGTATACTTCCTGCTCGGGCTGCAGACTAGGAGTGAGATGAAAATAAATGCATCGCTATGGGGTGGGTTGGCTTGTGTCTTTGCTAAGAACAAACTTCCAGAAAGCAGCAAGGGAGCTGTAGTGCTAAATGAGGATTAACACAGCAACTTGCATTTGTTTTACTCATTTAATCGACTTTGATAGGCTACTGATTCCTGCTGATACCTGTTGGAGTGTGACCTTTTATAATCAATATTAACATGAAAAGTTTGCAAATAATGTATAATGAAGCTGCATAGAAAATGTGTTAGAATAATACTAATGCACACATTTGAAATGTGCCCACAGGGAATGGCCACCAATGTATACGATGACTAATGAAATGAATTAATAAAGTATTCATGTATGATTTTGTATTAGCATTGAGAGTTATGAATTAAGGTTTTCTAAATTACTCACTAGGTACTAGGTCGCCTAAACCAAGGGAAGACAATGGCACTACTGACTGGAGTGACTAGTATAACTTTCCCTACCTGACATTCTACCAGTTGAAGACGTCAATCACAGGAGCCAATAAACTGCATGAGAACTGTCTTAGGTGAAAGTTCTAGTAAGGTGTGCGATGGACTATTGGACAGAGACAACGATGTACCAAATATTGCCCAATGGGAAATTAGAGACTTGTTCGACAATTTTAATATAACAGCGTGACACAAGGAGAAATCAGCCATTATTACTTTGCCATTATTGAGCCATTACTCGCCTCTACCATGCCACTCTCGAAGTCGTTACTTTGGCCCTCATTACGACCGGAAGCCGCCCGCCAAGATCGGACCACCGGGCGGCCGCCAATGCGGCCACACCCCTGCCGCGGCCATTTGGAGATCCCCGCTGGGCCGGTGGGCGGAAACCTAGTTTCCGCCCAGCGGGGATCTCGGCCGCAACACAGGATGGAGCCGGCGGTATTGCGGCTGTGCGACGGGTGCAGTTGCACCCGTCGCGCTTTTCACTGTCTGCTATGCAGACAGTGAAAAGCTGCATGGGGTCCTGTCAGGGGGCCTCGCAACTCCCCATACCACCAGCCTTTTCCTGGCGGTTCAAACCACTGCCGCTGGCGGATTACTACCACCGGGGCCATTGTGGCAGGAAACCGCCGGCCCCGCTGGTGCGACCGCGGCACTTCCACTGCGGTCGTATTGACCTGGGAAGCACCACCAGCCTGTTGGCGGTGCTTCTGTCATAACAGCCCTGGCGGTCTTGTTCCGCCAGGGTTGTAATGACCCCCTTTGTCTTTAGCTGTTTAATACCCTAAACCATCCTCGCCCTACCCCTTGCCTGATTGCACTTCTCCTCCTTATGAGGGAAGAGCCCTTTGCTATACCTTGCTGAGCCTTACCTGCTTATCCTGGCTGATGGCGAATCGACTGATGTCCTGAGGACGAAGACTGACACTGTATGCCGCCCCATTTGGATGGGTAACTATCTGATGATAAATTGTAATTGTCTGTTTGCCTTTTCTTTCTAGGTACCAACTGCTCTTAGGCCATAGTTAGATGTTTTCAAAATTTATGTTACTAAATTGTTTTTCATGAAGCCCAACATGCTGATGCTAATTAGAGGTTAGTTAAGAAGTTCACTAAAATCGGGTGCAAATAGACAAATGACTGAATCTTTGCTTTGTTGAATAATGTATTAATGATACTTTTCTAAAGTTTGATTCATGTTGACTTCATGTTTTATCCTAATGTTCATGATCTTTGCATTGATAAAGTCTGATTCCAGTTGCCATATTGTAGTTTTGTTGATGGGTTTATTGGTATTGAGACTAATGAATATACTAGTAGGTTGTAACTAATAGGGAATAAATATCCCAAATCTTACTAGATTTGTGTGGTTATTCAATGGCTGAAAGGTCATGGGGTGTTCCATTCTCATTAAATGTGAATGATTAGCGTCATTGATTAGTTATTGTGGTTTGATTTGATTATTGATCTATCAGTTGGGATGTTAAATAGATATCTTGTCCTGAGGAGTCTCCAATCAGGGTCAAAAGGTTCATTGGCCTAAAACGAATCCCCTTGTAAGAAAATTATCAAAGCTGGGACGCGTTATCAGTTCTGGTAGCAGAGGACGGTTTAGGCCCTTTGGGGGCCCTAGGACGAGGGACCATTGTTTGAAAATTGATTCTGAGATAATGCAAATTGGAGAGATGATGTGCCCCTAAATCCCAAATGACTTTCCCGGAATCTCGGAGCTTGCCAAGTGAGTTGGGTATGTTCTCGGCGTTCTAGTCATAGTGTGAGTGATGTAGGGTTTGCGCTTGCACCGCTTCTGCATACCACAGGTGGCTTGTGAGGTTTGTGAGAATTTTAGGCCAGGTGATGTTTTAGTAGGAGTGGGCGTAGTCCGCAGTATGAGAGTCGGGAAGTCGGCGAACTTCATGTGAGTGTGGCAATTTGTGCAAAAAAATTGTCCACATGGTTGTTGATTATGTACAGACCCTGCGTGGTCTAAGACTCCGGAGTGTATTGATGGTTTATGTTGTAATTTGTGCGGTTTAATAGGTCAATCGGGCGTGGTTGACACGTCGAGTTTGAGTCAAAGTGAGTGAATGAAAACTTCGATGGAGATTTGGGGAGTTCTAAAGTGCACTAGGACGAACCATTGACAAGTCGAGAGTAGAATTTGATGCTCAAATTTCGCTTGCAACTGTGGGAGCCGAGAAGGAGAGAGTAGCAGCCGAGGCTTAAAGTGAAATCTCTGTAAAGCTCTGAAGCGATTTTGTTGCCCTTCTTGTAGTAAACCAGCAAATTTGAGTTTTGTTAGTGCTCGCAATATATTGCATTAGTTTTTGTATGAATAGCGAGTAAGGGAGACAAGTCGCAAGACTTTGTCAGCCGCAGTGTGTGTGAGTGTGACATCATTGGAGCTGCGCTGGGATAGGTCGGTTAGTGAGAAGGGTCATGCACGGATTGGCAGCCGTCCGTGAGAGGCAATTGGTTGAGAAGGTGGGCGAAGAGAGTTTTGAAAAATTAAAGTCACTTCCTGGTTCAGCTATAAACGAAATAAGAGACGCAAAAATGAAGTTTTTCAAGGCTCTAAGGAGCGCTTTGAGGGTAGATGTGTACATCACCGCAAGTGTGGGGGAGCCTACACCGCCAGAGGATACTCCGGCTTATGCCGTAATGGAGGAGAGGGGAGTCGCGCCATGCCCTTGGCTAAAGCGATGGTGCAAATTAACAGAAAAGGATGGGTGTTTGGCGTTTCCGGAGAACGGATCGTTCAATATAATGATCTTAGAGAATTTGCGGAAGGCGTTAACTGAGCAAAAGCCGCGTCAGAGGCCGGCACAGTTTGAGGCATTAGCATTTTGGGAGTTGATGTCCATACGTCAACAGCAACAAAAGTTTGAGAGGAGAATGAGGAAGGCAGAAAAGACACTAGCGGAAGCTAGGTGGGATAGTGAGCACAGGATGTGGAGAAGGGAGATAATAGATGGAGTAAGGATGTTTCCGGCAATAACTCAAGAAGCCGGCACACAAGGAAGAAAAGCCACTTGTAAGACGGATAAAGGGTCTAGCAAAGAAAAGGAGACTAAAAAGTCCTGGGCAAAGGCAGACTACTCAGATGATGATGAGTTCCTTAATCAGTTGCTGCATGATCGACCACCGCCATATGCCATAGATGATAATAGACCAAGTACAAGTGCAGGTCCTGTATATTCGACAGTCAGGGAACCACAAATACAGCACAGGTAAATACAGTTGCGACGCCAGCTCCGGTACAGAATAGCGTCAGTGTGTCTACTGCTCCAGAGATGCAGGCACATTTGCAGCCACCACCAGTTCAGAGGCTTTACCCTGATGTCCCGATATTAGAGACAACAGCGAGTCTGATGGTGCCGTCAGATCCGGCACATACGAGACCAAAATTAGTGCAGATTGAGCCAACTCCACTTTTACTGCCCCAAGCACAGCAACAGATGGTTCCGAATTATGCCTCAGGCACGGGACCGCAGTTAGCTACAGAACCGATGATGAACCAGAATATGGGGGCTAATGCTCCACAGTGTTTGGGAAGCTGGCAGTCGCCAGCCGCCATATCCTTACCGATTACAGTTGGTCCACCAGTACCATTGTATTCATAGGCGAAGCCTGGTGTATGCGATCAGGAAGTCATGACCCAAGAGGTGGCAAGAGGAGGGTTCACAGGGAGCCCTCAAGGGATACTCCAGCGGAACAGACAATAGACAGATCTAGATCCCTGTTAGACTTCAGTCCGATATGGGTTCCTCCAGATACCATGAGTCACTCAGGTTGGGACTGCTGACTCCGCAGATCTCAAGTGCAAATGTACCGCAGACACCTATGATGCAGGCTGGTAATATCTCATTGCAAGGATTAACTACGCAACAACTGAATGAATGGTTAGACAAGTTAAACTCACCACAGACTACTCCTGCAACAGCAGAGCGGTCGGAAAGAGAGGAGTACCTGAATCTTGTGAGGTTGGGCATGGAAGCAGCCGAGCTAGTAGAGGGGAGCATGGGAGTGAACAGACTAGAGTCGTACTCTGAAGCAGAGTTGAGGTATCTGTGCCCAAATATAACTAAAGAAGTGAGCAAAGTGCAACAGAGATTGGCGAACCTAGCGGATAAATACGATTTAGACCTAGACAATACTAAGCATCTGAAGAGTTACAGGTTAGACTTTGAGCCTAAGGATTTTGACCACATGAGGTCTACTGGGATGAAGGCACACTTTAAAGAAATTCTGCAGAGCGCACAGGTCTGGGGAGCCTTAGAGAAGGGGGAAGGCAGGTGGGCATAGAAAAGAGATAAAAGGAAAAGTGACGGTTTGGAGCAGCAGCAGGCGAAATCAGCGCCTGATACCGGTACAATAAAGATGTTACCAATGAGAAAGACGGCAGGAGGGGTTCTTGTCCACGTACCATGGTCTAGAGGTGCCATTTTATCATTCACGAATGATTTCCCCAGGTTGAGGGAGAAGCCAACAGAATGGTATCAGCAGACAGATAGATTTGTGAAGCTTGCGAAGTGTCTTTGGGAAGACCTGAATACCTGTTTGAGATTATAGTTCCGGCTGATTTGTGGATTGAATGCAAGAGAAGTGGTGATTGGCCGACAGCGGAACCCGCGAGAGATAGTGTCACAGGAGCACCGTCTCTTGAGGTGATGAGGTACTACTATAAAGTGATTGGGTTCTTAAAGCAGAAGGTGTCGCCGCAGAATATTGTTTGACAAAAGATTGATCGAACAGCACAGGAAGCCAAAGAGTCGATACATGCCTACTATGAGAGGATGTTGAAAGCGTTCAAGCACTACAGTGGTACAGAGGTTATAGAGGTGAAGGACATGAATCACCTTGTGTTCAGGTTTGTTGAGGAATTGAGACCAGAGATTAGCCAGATGATTAAGAATCATTTGATCTGTTGGCAAGCGAAGCCGATTGATGAGGTGTTGCAATATGCGAAATACTGTAGTGACGAAATTGAGTTGAAGCAGAGAAAGTTGAAGGAGAAGGTGATGGTGATGCAAATTAAGGCAGCGCAAGCAGGGATGCTGGGAAATGGTGCAACAGCAGCAAGGAAACTGAATGTTTCAGATGCAAATGAGAGGCAGAGGTCGAGGAGGTTTTGTGAACTGTGGTCCAGACTTGAATACTGTAGTAGCTCAAAATGATGTGCAGGGGATGAAGAAGGTGTTACCGTGTCATGCTTGCGGGGGCGTCGGACACTGGAAGCGGGAGTGCCCGATGATGGTGCAGGAGGGTGTTGTTCAACAAAGCAATGATGTCAATGCATTCCAAAATGTCAAAGGACCAAGAATGAGGGGTCCAAATCTGAACTTCCAGAATAACATGGTTCAGATGCAAGGTCTCCAACCTCTGCAACAAGTGCAGATGCTACGTGTACAACCAGTACAGATGCAGCAAATGCAACAGCAGATTCCCGTGGCACCTAGACAACAAATGCAGTTGCCCTTAGCACCAATGGGACAGCAACAGGTGATGCTTCCTCAACAGGTCACAGGCCAAGGAATGAATCAAAGTAACGCAGTACAACAGTTCCCATTGCGTGGTGAGAATGGAATAAACGATGAATGGTCAGATGAGAGTTCAGATAGTGAGGAGTGTAGAGTTGCAGCATCCCTAGAAGTAGATCAGAGAGGGTCCCATGTGCAAGGGAAGGTGATGGGTCACAAGGTTTCATTCTTCGTTGACACAGGAGCCACGCGCTCTACAGTCAGAAGTGCAGAGGTTCCAAAATTGCCCCTTTCGGGACGCACACTAAAGGTAGTAGGAGTGGCAAATCAGCTTCTGACTAACCCGATTACTGATCCGGTTCAGGTTGAGATTGGTACCTTTCAGGGCCTGCACAGATTTGTGGTTTGCGACTCAAGTCCTGTCTCCCTACTGGGAAGAGACTTACTGTGCAAGACAAGGTGTTCTATCACCTGTACCAATGAAGGGATTGAGGTGCAGACAAACAGTGACGATGATGGGGGATGACGGACAGATCTCAGAGCCTGAGACAGAGAACACAGATGAGGAGTACCCCTTGAAGTCCATGTAATTCACCTATAATGGGACTGAGAAAGCCTGGTGGGAAAGTTCGAATTGTACAAGATTTGAGAAAGATTAATGACATAGTGGTGAAATGTTGCCTAGTGGTGCCAAATCCAGCTGTGATCACGTTCCAGGTTCCATGCGATGCAGAATGGTTCTCAGTTGTTGATTTGTCCCAAGCATTCTTTTCGGTGCCTCTTCACGAGGACAGCCAATGTGGTACTGAAAATTCTGGACCTGTGTTATAAGCGTCGTCGTATCACAACGATTTTGGTATCAGCAGACCGAGAATGATCAGAATAGTATGCACAAGCATTGTATTCATATTCGGGTAACGAAATCACCCGAATATCAGAGTTTCCGTCCTGAACCCTCGTGTTCCATTTAAACGACAGCCATTTTGTGATTGCCCTCACATAGGCCAATGTCTAATGCTGAAAACGAGTCTGAAGGACACGTACACCTTTGCTGACTCCTCTGTGACCTGGGCAAGCTGACTCCACTGCCTGAAGCCAAACCTGTTCGGCCAGTTTCTTTCCCAGTGGCCGAATGAGATTAGTATCAAGGCACAACACATCATAAACCTTTCATCCCACACAAACCATGCCTAATCTTACACGTACCTGTCCCTGTTTCTTTCTTTCTGACTTGCTTTACAAGGAGGAGGTGCCCGTTTATATTGGGGGTCCGTCGATATCTGATGAAAGTACTAAGCCCTGCCGGGTAATTGATTGAGGGCTGGACAAACTGGAATATGGGCTTGTCATCATAAACCTGCTATTTCTTTGTAGTGAAAATATGTGAATGGTCAACTGTAAAATAAGGAATGTTTGCCTAAAGCATAATATTTAGTATAAAAGAGAAGGTTAGCTTTGCAAAGAGAGCAGTCTCCTGAGAATATACACTGTGTTGTACTTCTAGGATACCTGTTACTGGCTGCAGCCAATAAACAAGATCTTTGACTTCACCAAGAAGACTCTGTGTTTCTGTAGTCTGAAACAGGAAGGACTCGAAGTCTTAGGGTGTGTTCCCTGGCACCGCTGGGTTCTGAAAAACCCAGTACTTCAGTTGGCACCCAACGTGGGGCGATTTCAGCGGTACCGGTCCAAGCCAGAGGTTCGTGAGGAGCTTCGTGTGAAAATTCTGGAGGAAGGCCGCCACTTCATCGACCCCTGTATGTCGACGTGGTCCGAAAGTCTTTGCTGCGAGGTTCCCCGCTTTCCGACGGCTATGAAGGACTGCTGCCCTGACTATCGCCCTGTTTTGGACCCTTGATGATTTGGTAGAGCGAAACGATAAACGAGTCTTCTGGTGACGTCATCGATACCTCAGTTAAGTATAAGTGGAGCGTCTCCCAGTCCTTAGTTTGGTTCTTAGTTTGGTATCCCCTTGGGATCTTTGATTTGGAACTTGCAAGTACCAAAGCCGAGGGATTCGTGTATTCACGAGACTATCGTATTCGATAATCCTTTGAAGTTTGAAGCTAGACTAGAAAGCGAAGATGCCTGGTTTTAGCAGATATGGAAATTTGTTTTGTCTTGGTTATAATAGGGATTCCCGATTGGAGGACTCGTGTCCGGTTCCTCCGATTGGAACTCCAACCTATGAACTATATGTGAAACATGGCATAGGCCCCCTCACATATAATGAAGTGTGGATCCGATACACCAGGAAAGATGGAGTTTTAAAATGGCCCCAATATGGTAGTTTTGACACAGAGATTCTAAATAATCTGGAGATTAAACTTTTCAAGAAGAAAGCCCGGCCGGCGATGTTTGACTCTTTCCGCCTATGGCGTAAGGAAGCCAAACAGAAGGAAATTAAATTAGCAAAGAGAAATAAGAGGGAAGAGGGTATCTCGATAATGCAAGCTGTCATGCAGTTTAAAGATGATGAGGAAGAACAGATGAATGAGCAGTTACACAGGCAACGTAAATTGGTGACCGATAAAGGTTATCCAGTATTTCCGCTTCTTCAGCAAGATGCAGCAAAAGAACTTGAGAAAGATCCTTTAATGTCACACTTGTTGAGTTCACCACCCCCTTATGCGCAGAATGCTACAGCACCTCCGCAACCTTTAGCTGTGCAACCTCCGGTTATTGTGCCTCAGGTTCTTCCACAGCCGCCAGCTCCTTTTCAGTTGGCTCCTACTACTATGGCGCAGCCCCTTCAAGGGCCGCCGACTTCGCTACCTGCTCCATCTGTACCTCCTACGACTTTATGTACTACATCGACTGCCTCTTCTGGTGTTCTTCCTGATACTGCCTCTGTGTCTGCTTCTGCGTCTGCCTTGCCTCCCTCTGTTTTTCCTCCTGTTCTTTCATCAACTTCTCCTTCTGTCCGACAGAGAGTGACAGATACTGTTGCCAGCCTTATATTTCCTCTCTTTGGGTCGTCTGGTGTGACCCCAGATTCGGAGCGTAAGCAGTCGTGTAGTCAACTGCCTAATTCTCAAGAGAAAGAAATGTTTGACCGTATGGCACGTAAATGGGTTGTTTACCCTTTAAGATACGATGTAGAGTCTGTTATGGATGTCTTCCGTCAATGGGGAGCACCAAAACAAAGATACCTTTTTGAGAAAATGTGTGCTTTCCTTTGTGAGGAATTGGAAGATAATGATTTGGAAACAAATCCGCCTGATTTGTGCCGTGTACGGTTTGAGTTTGCAAAGGGCACGATTGTGGGTCCGATGTTGAGACAGCAGTTGCGACGTTGTTGTCCTTTAGGAATAAGGATCCTTCTCAGTCATTGTTCCAACATGACTCCTCTGTTAAAAAAAAGGTGCGACAGTACCCAATGAGAGAAGTCCCTCCGGTATGGAAGGACGCTGTTGAGGCTGATGATGCTAATCACATTGATGCTGTCCCAGCTCATTTTCAGCGTGTTTGGGTACATGTTCCGTGGAAGCGAGCTGAAGTTTTAGCCCTTAAGCAGACTTTGCCTGATCCCCGTAAAAACCCTGCAGGGTATTATAAGGAATTATCACAGACTGCAGACTCATGCATTATGAATTTAGCCGACATAGACATGTTATTTGGGAATGTTGTTCCACAGCCTTTGTGGGGATTGATTCGCCATACAGATCATGCACAAGAGTTAGGTGACTCATGGGCTAATATTAGTGCTGCAAATGATAGACAAGTTGGTGGTGCCAAGCCTGAGCCTTTGGTAGCAGGACTGCCTGCTAGGATCATTACTTACATGAAGACTTTAATGCCTGCGATGCGTGTGAATTGGGATAAATTGTCTGCGTGTAAGCAGAAGAAAGATGAAACAGTGTCTGATTTCTTCACCAGGTTTGAGGAAACGTTTATCGACCACAGTGGTCAAGATATGAGTACAGAAGGTGGTCAACGGTTGTTCGTCGACAAGTTTGTGCACAATTTGCTTGCCGAGCTGTGTAAGAAATTTAAGGATTCAGAGAGTTCTTGGGCCGTTTCCTCTTCAGCACAAATATTGGCTACTGCACAGTACTACGAAAATAGGGATAAAGATGAGAAGGATAGAGCAGACAAGAAAACTAAAGAATTAAAGACGAAGGTTCTTTTACAACAGGCGTATCCGCCACGTGGTGGTCAGAGTAACTATCAGCAACCTCAACAGTTCCAGAGAAACTCGCAAAGGTTCGAGTTTTCTCAACCACGTGTTCCTGTAGGCCCCAATCAGTGTTCATATTGTAAAGAAGAGGGTCATTTCAAGTATAGTTGTCCTATTTTGTTACAGCGTACGAATGGTGCTTCTGGCGCAAGAGGTCGAGGTGTTCAACAAGCTCCTAGAGGTAGAGGACATGGAAGTTTCCCCCAGAACACGCGTTCCTTTCCGTCTCAAAACTCAATGAATAGTTTTGACCAGCAACATAACGCGTCTGGTAGGACGGCTCAGTACTATGCTGACGACTACTATGCAGAAGATGAGAACTTGGAAGGTAATAATTGCTAGGATAGCCATAGACGAAGAGAGGGAGTTTTTTTAGTTCCAGTGGCTCAGAATGGACCTTATGTTAAGGTGATTACCTCAGGTGTGTCGGAGCCTTTTCTGTTGGATACTGGTGCTACAAAGAGTTCTATTATGCACTCAAAACTCCCTGGCGCACCTTTATCTGGTGAGATGAATGTTTCAGTAGGTTTTTCTGGCGCCCCGGTTAGAAACCCGATTTCTAGTCCTATGTCCCTTTCTGTTGGACCTTGTGAATTGGAAGCACCCCTTATTCTGACGACAGGTTGTGGTGAAAACTTGTTAGGATTGGATTTGTTGAAAAGATTGTATGCGACATTATATTGTTCTCCTTCGGGAGTACAACTTACACTGGGTAGGAAAGTGGTCTCTCCAATGTATTTGTCGAAGGATAAACTTCCGACCGAATTGTCGTTTCTTCTTGATACCATTTGGGCTACTGGTCCTAATGACGTGGGTCTGTTGGAAATACCGCCTTATGTTGTGACATTGAAAGCCAATGTTAAATTACCACGCATTCAACAATACAAGATCTCTAGTGAAGGTGAAAAGGCGTTGCTAGCGATCATTTATGATTTAATTGAAAAAGATGTAATTGAAGAGACAAGAGGCAACGTTTGTAATAGTCCTGTTCTGCCTGTTTTGAAACGTACTGACCCCTCTAAGCCACCTGTTTACAGGCTTGTGATTGATCTTAGAGAGGTAAATAAAATAGTTGTGCCACAGTTTCCAGTTGTTCCTAATATCACTGCCCTATTGACTATGATTCCAGCTTCTGCCACCTGGTTCTCGGTGATTGACTTAAAGAATGCTTTCTTCAGCATCCCGATTGCAGAGGAGAGCAGGGATATTTTTGGATTCAGTTTAGGAGGCCGAAGTTTCCGATTCAAACGCGCTCCACAAGGCTACTGTGAAAGTCCATCAATATATAGTCAGGCTTTAAAAACACAGCTTGATGCAATTGTTTTACCTGACGGCGCTACCCTTATTCAGTACATTGATGATTTGCTAGTCGCTACAGATACCGAAGAGATTTGTAAAGAAGCCACCTTGTTATTGTTGCGTCATTTATCTGATTTACATCACAAAGTGTCCCTTTCAAAACTGCAATATTGTCGACAAGAAGTGACCTACTTAGGTTATCTCTTATCAAAGGAGGGAAGGAAACTGACCTCAGAAAGAATTCAGGCAATTGCAAAATTGAGTGTGCCAAGGACACAGAGAGAAGTACGTGCTTTCTTGGGCATTACCTCATACTGCAGACAATGGATACCAAATTTTTCTTTGCTGGCCAAACCTTTGGTAGCATTGACCTATAAAGATACACCAAACCCCGTTCCGTGGTCTGAAGATTGTCAGAAAAGTTTTTCCGAATTGCGTAATGCATTGTGTTCAGCTCCTGTGTTGGGTACCCCCGACTACAGTAAGCCCTTTACACTGTATGTCCATGAGAAAGAGGGTTGTGCATTGTCAGTGCTGACACAGTCTTTTGGAGACAAGCAGCGCCCATGTGCATATTTTTCGTCAACTTTGGATCCGGTAGCTAAAGCATTGCCGAGTTGCTTGAGAGCCACAGCGGCAGCAGCTGTTTCTATTCGACAGTCTGCTGGGTTAGTGATGAATAATATGTTGATTGTGATGGTTCCACATGCAGTGGACACGTTGTTAAACAGGACCAAGACACAGCATTTAACTAGTGCTCGATTGTCAGGTTATGAGTTGACACTGTTAGCGAGTCATGTGCACATAAAGAGGTGCATTACGTTGAATCCAGCCACGTTATTGCCAATTTCAGTAGAGACAGATGATGTTGAACAACATGATTGTTTTCTTAGGACAGAAGAAGAAACGAAAGGGAGAGTAGATCTTAAAGATACTCCTCTTGTAGAGTGTGATGGTACCTTATGGGTGGATGGTTCATGCTTCAAGCTTCCGAATGGTGATACGACTGCAGCATATGCTGTCACAACTTTGCATACGATTGTTGAAGCTGCACGTATACCACATAATTCAGCTCAAGCAGCAGAGCTGATTGCACTTACGAGAGCGTGTGTGTTATCGAAAGAAATGAAAGTAACCATAGATACCGACAGCCAGTATGCGTTTGGTGTGGCACATAGTTGTGGACGATTGTGGAAAGAACGTGGGTTCCTGACTTCGCATGGAGCTAAAATTCAGCATGGTCAGTTGGTGAATGAGCTTCTTGAGTCACTGACCTTGCCATTACAAGTTGCGATTGTGAAATGCAGTGCACACAAGAAGGTTACTGATGATGTTGGTCGTGGCAATGCATTTGCTGACGAAATCGCAAAAGAAACAGCAAAAGATGTGATGAATCGAATGTATGTTGCAGGCCCCGCAAGATGGGTTGGTGACGTTGGAATATGTGAAGATACGATAGAGGGTGTGAAGTCTATTCAAGCTGAAGCTTCAGAGAAAGAGTTGAGTGTGTGGAAAGAAAGTACGGGTAAATTGGATGAAAATGGTTGTTGGGTTGACTTGTCAGAACATCAGCGATGGTTGTTACCCGATGCGTATGTGCTTGCAGTGGTGACAATGGCTCATGGAATGGCCCATATCGAGTGTGAAAGGGATTTGTAAGTTGTTGGCTCCAGTATGGCAAAATGCTGGAATTCCTAAATGTGCAGAGAATGTGGTCAAGAATTGCATGGTGTGTCTGAAATACAATCCTGGTAGGGGAACCCCAACTCCAGCTGGTCATTTTGCGCCTCCAACGTATCCGTTCGAGGTTTTGCAGCTAGATTTCATCCACATGGAAAGGTGCAACAATCTGAAATACGTACTCGTTGTTTGTGCTTTTTCAAGATGGGTAGAAGCATATCCCTTAAAAGACAACACTGCCTTATCCACAGCTAAAGCCCTTGTCAAAGAATTCTTCCCTAGGTTTGGAATGCCGAGAATGGTCTGGAGTGATAATGGGAGTGAATTTATGGGTCGAGTGATGAAAAAAGTATGTGAAGGGCTAGGTATCCAGCAAAAATTCCACGCTGCAAATCACCCCCAATCAGCTGGACTAGTAGAGTGCTATAATGGCACGCTAAAACTGAAGTTGGCAAAGATACAAGCGAGCTCTGGTCTTAAATGGCCTGACGCTCTGCCTCTAGCACTCCTATCAACAAGAATGACTGTGCATTCGCGAGTGGGACTTAGTCCATATGAAATCGTGTTCGGCCGCCCGGCCAACATATGGGGAGTGCCAAGACCAACAAAATTCAGTGAGATCGAACACCCTGTACTGCTTGATTATTTGTATGATATGACGGCTAAATTGCGTGTTCTACACCAACAGGTTCACGATACTCTGCCTCAGGTCTCTGAAGCTCCAGGACATCTTATCGATCCTGGATCATGGGTACTGGTCAAGAACTTCCAGCGGACAAAGAATGACCAGCCCCGTTGGACCGGCCCCTACCTCGTCCTTCTCTCAACAAGATCAGCTGTTCGAGTGGAAGGGAAAAAGAACTGGATCCACGGCGTACACTGCAAGAAGGTCCCTTTTCCTCTACCGTACGACCGGTGGGTCCAGGAGGGGATCGCTGACCCTGAGACTGTGACTGTGCCTCGTTTTTTGCCATTTAGCGATGCACGTGTAAAAGGAACAATTTCTGAACGAGAAAGTGACAATAATTTGCAAGAAGCTGTGCCACCGTCAATTCGATTGAACACTACAGAGCCTGAACTCTTGTTCCAGAACCAGACAGTTCCTGGAAAAAGCCGTTATAATTTGAGACCAAGAACTAAGGACAAATAATTTTTTTCCTGTTCCTTTGCTATTTTTTTTTAAAGTGCAGCTCTCTCATCTGAGAAACTTTCTTATTTTTGTTTTTTTCTTTTCGAACCGCCATCCGGGTTCAGCTGTAGGGTCGTGGTTGCCCAAGTCTTTGGAGTGCAGCTGAAGACGTTAGGTCGACAGTTCTGGTCGGTCTAAGGGAGTTGCCCTGGACTGACAGAAGCATTCCCTAGCATAGAACACCCTACCACCACAAGCAGCATTTAGAGAGGATGGAGTTTTTCAAGAATGAGAGACCTGCCAGACAGATGGACTTTAAAGCCAGAATGGGTATAATAATGACAAAGAAACGATTTTTGATATTATGTGTTTTCATGTTGCTTAGTGTAATGACGTTTTTAATAGGATATGTTTTATTCTCTTTTCAAGTGACATTTGCACCCATTACTCAGCCCATACCTCCTTCTACTGTTTTCTCGCATTCTTTTCACCCCCTGCCTGAACACGAGTCTGCCAGAAGATTAGAGTTTGCCAACAATTCATTCATTCAGCTTCTACACCAACACCAATTAGTAGTGAACACAACTAACTGTTGGGTGTGTGGTCTTATGCCCCATACTACTGATAAAGGTATCCCTTATCTGGTCCTGCCTTTCAGCCATAATGGTTCTGTATGGGCATATAGAACGGTGTTCATATACGCGTATGAAGCCAACCCCCTACTTTCTGTGAAAGATAATCCTAAGAATAGTGCTCTAGCTAAGGGTATAGTAGATATGATTAGGGAAGATATTTCCTAAGATACTATCCCGAGAGATGAGACACTAGCATATATTGGATGGAACATAACAGGATATGGAGATAATCTGAGTGGGAACCAGCGAGCAAAGAGATCCTCCCCGATTTGGATTGTACCCCATCAGGGTCACCTATGTCTGCAAGGTAATGGCAAGAATCTCAGAGCTCAGTTAGGGAAAAGTATCTGCACTGAAACATATGTTTTTGCGTCTCAGACTTCTCCTTCGTTCTTAGCAGCTAAGGGTACCTATTTCATCTGCCATAATAGAGCCTATACATGGTTGCCCCCTGACTTCTCAGGCACATGTTTTGTTTCGTTCCTGTTACCTCCCACCTACACGGCCACAGCAGATTACCATAAGACAAGGATGGTTCGAGGTGTCATAAGTAAAGAAGACACTACAGGACAAGAATTTGGAGATTTCGCAAAGGGTTTTCTGCCGTTTTGGGGCCCTATGGTTAACAGCAGGAACATAAGGCAATTGACAAAGGTGGTTGAATCCACAGTAGTTGAAACCGCCGGTGCCCTTGGTAATTTGACTGCTGAGCTCCAGTCGGATCGCCTTATGACTCTTCAGAACAGGGTCGCATTAGACGTCATACTTGCAGACCGAGGTGGGGTATGTAAAGTGATCCAATCAAGTTGCTGTGTTTTCATCCCAGATAACGCTCCGACAGTCTACCAGGCCATTTCCAAACTGCATAAGATCTCTGAGTCTATTCACGTGGATAAAGGAGATTGGTCATTGATGGGGTGGTTCTGGGAGCTGATATCCGCCTGGGGATGGAAGACTCTGGTAGTCATTGGGATGATCTTAGCCATTCTTTTCCTGTCCTGTCTGTGTGTACAGTGTGCTCCTGCAATATGTGGCCTATGTGCTACATCGTGTGTAAGGAAACCTGTATCAAGGGACGAGCTAAGTAATAGGATGATGCTACAGCAAAATCTCAACGACTTTATGAATATAGACCTGGACTCAGATTAGCGTGAGTATAGGTTATTGCCTATGTAAGGGCAAAAGGAGGGTCTGTGGTACTGAAAATTCTGGACCTGTGTTATAAGCGTCGTCGTATCACAATGATTTTGGTATCAGCAGACCGAGAATGATCAGAATAGTATGCACAAGCATTGTATTCATATTCGGGCAACAAAATCACCCGAATATCAGAGTTTCCGTCCTGAACCCTCGTGTTCCATTTAAACGACAGCCATTTTGTGATTGCCCTCACATAGGCCAATGTCTAATGCTGAAAACGAGTCTGAAGGACACGTACACCTTTGCTGACTCCTCTGTGACCTGGGCAAGCTGACTCCACTGCCTGAAGCCAAACCTGTTCGGCCAGTTTCTTTGCCAGTGGCAGAATGAGATTAGTATCAAGGCACAACACATCATAAACCTTTCATCCCACACAAACCATGCCTAATCTTACACGCACCTGTCCCTGTTTCTTTCTTTATGACTTGCTTTACAAGGAGGAGGTGCCCGTTTATATTGGGGGTCCGTCGATATCTGATGAAAGTACTAAGCCTTGCCGGGTAATTGATTGAGGGCTGGACAAACTGGAATATGGGCTTGTCATCATAAACCTGCTATTTCTTTGTAGTGAAAATATGTGAATGGTCAACTGTAAAATAAGGAATGTTTGCCTAAAGCATAATATTTTGTATAAAAGAGAAGGTTAGCTTTGCAAAGAGAGCAGTCTCCTGAGAATATACACGGTGTTGTACTTCTAGGATACCTGTTACTGGCTGCAGCCAATAAACAAGATCTTTGACTTCACCAAGAAGACTGTGGCCCTCATTGTGACCCTGGCGGTTCCCTACCGCCAGGGCCAACGGGGGCGGGAGCACCGCCGACAGGCCGGCGGTGCTCCCTTGGTCATTCTGACCGCGGCGCTTTGGCCGCGGTCAGAACGGGAAAACCGGCGGTCTCCCGCCGGTTTTCCACTGACCCTTAGAATCCTCCAAGGCGCTGCGCCGCCGAGGGGATTCTGACCCCCCCTACCGCCATCCTGTTCATGGCGGGAAAGCCGCCATGAACAGGATGGCGGTAGGGGGGGTCGCGGGGCCCCTGGGGGCCCCTGCCGTGCCCATGCCCATGGCATGGGCACGGCAGGGGCCCCCTAACAGGGCCCAACTAGGCTTTTCAGTGTCTGCGATGCAGACACTGAAAAGCGCGACGGGTGCTGTTGCACCCGTCGCACGCCTTCCACTCCGCCGGCTCGATTCCGAGCCGGCTTCCTTGTGGAAGGCGCTTTCCCGCTGGGCCGGCGGGCGATCTGAATCAGATCGCCCGCCGGCCCAGCGGGAAAGTCAGAATACCCCTCGCGGTCAATTGACCGCGGGGCGGTATTCAGGCGGATTCCGACGGGCGGGCGGCAACCGCCGCCCGCCTAGGTCGGAATGACCACCTGTGTGTTTCTGTAGTCTGAAACAGGAAGGACTCGAAGTCTTAGGGTGTGTTCCCTGGCACCGCTGGGTTCTGAAAAACCCAGTACTTCACCAATTTCTCTTCAGTTTCAAATTCTTGGACAAGGTCTACAGTTGGTGTCGAATTCCCCAAGGGTTTTCGGAATCACCTTCCATCTTCAAACAGATATTGAAGAAAGATTTGGAGTCATTTGAATTGCCTTTTCAATCGTCTCTAGTGCAGTACATTGACGATTTGTTGGTTGCATCCAAAATGAGAGACAATTGCAAGTACGATACCATTGCCTTACTAAACTACTTGGGAAAGAATGGGCATAAGGTGTCCCCAAAGAAGCTGCAATAGTGTCAGAAGGAGGTGAAATATTTATGTCATCTGATTGAGAAGGGTTCGAGGAAAATATCCAAGGAAAGAGTGACCGCCATATTGCAGATGAGTCCCCCAACGACATAGAGAGACGTTAGGATGTTTCTAGGAATGGTGGGCTACTGTCGTCAGTGGATTCGAATTTCTCAATTATCTCCAAGCCATTGGTAAAACTGACGGTTAAGGAGGTTAAGGATGGCCCAGATACCATAACTATGTCAGAGAAAGAGATGAGGGCGTTCACTGAGCTAAGGGAGTGTATGTGCAGGGCTCCAGCTTTAGGTATGCCTGATTACACGAAGCCTTTTGTCCTGTTTTGTCATGAATGTGATGCATGTTCTTTGCCTGTCCTGACACAGGTCCATGGAGGTGCAAACTGACCAGTAGCATATTTTTCAGCTACTTTGGACCCATTCGCAGCAGCCTTGCCAGGTTGTCTGCGTGCAGTAGCAGCAGTTGGTCAAAGCCTCACACAGTGTGAAGGTATAGTGATGGGACATCCTTTAACAGTTATGGTCCCACACTCAGTTGAGATTTTGTTAACCAGTAAAATAAAGCACATGACAAATGCAAGATTGACGAGATATGAAACTATCATAATGGGGTCACCAAATGTAACTCTAAAAAGATGTACAGTGCTGAACCTGGAAACTTTGCTTCCCAATGAAAATACAGAAGTTGAGGATGCTGATGATGTAGAGCATGATTGTCTTGAGGTAACAGAACGGTGCACCAAACCGAGACTTGATATTAAAGATACCCAATTGGAAGACAATGACCACATTATCTTTGTTGATGGCTCATGTTTGAGAAACTCAGTAGGAGTGCTGAGAGCCGGATACGCTGAGTGTACAATCACTGGTATCCTGGAAGCTTCCTGGCTTGAAAGAGTGTACTCTGCTCAAGTGGCTGAGTTGGTTGCTCTTACTAGAGCATGCCATGCGGCCACCGAATTAAAAGTGACTATCTATACTGATAGCAGATACAGATTTGGAATTGTTCATGATTTTGGCCAGCTATGGTCACATAGGGGTTTCCTGACCTCTTCTGGTTCTCTAGTGAAAAATGGGGAAAGAATTAAGGAGTTGTTTCACGCGATTCAGTTACCTCATGAAATTGCCGTGGTAAAATGCAGTGCTCATGTGAAGTCACAAGACTTTGTTTCAATGGGAAATGGACATGTGGATCAAGTCGCAAGGTTTTGCGCATTAAACTGTATATCATTCAAGGATCAATGGGAATTGATTGAAACAGAAAATGAGACATGCACAGATTATGCAATATGGGTGGTTGACACATTGGAGGAATTGAAATTGTTGCAGGGACGTGCCAGCAGAGATGAGAAACACACTTGGGTTAAGATGCAATGTGTACAGAGACCAGATGATTTGTGGGTTTCAGATGAGGGGAAGATGGTTTTGCCGAACAGTCTTCTATCACAGTTTGCAAGATTCTACCATGGACAAGCACATATTGGGAGAGATGCCATGATCAGGCTGTTTAAAATTGTTTGGTTTAAGCCAAAAGTCAGACAAGCTGCAGAAGTGATTTGTCACAGGTGTATCATCTGTCAGCAAATGAATGCGTGGAAAGGGACAGTGGTGAATTTGAGTCACATTGGGAGAGCAGGAGGTCCATTTACCAGAATACAATTGGATTTTATCGAAATGCCTGTGCGTGGAGGTTTGAGTTATGTGTTGGTGATTGTGTGTATCTTTAGTTACTGGATTGAAGCTTACCCTACATGCAGAAGTGACAGCCTTGCAGTAGCAAAGCTGCTACTTAGGGATTTGAATCCACGTTTCGGGTTTCCGATCTCTTTAGAATCAGATAGAGGAAGTCACTTCAACAATGAGGTGGTTAAGCTATTGTGCGCAGCATAGAACAATGAGCAGAAGTTGCATTGTAGTTACCGCCCTGAAGCCTCAGGGCTAGTGGAGCAGAGGAATGGTACCTTGAAGTCGAGAATGGCAAAGATGTGTACAGCTACGAATCTGAAGTGGCCTGATGCGTTGCCCTTAATGCTAATGTCAATGAGAAATACACCCAACAAGAAAACAGGACTGTCTCCTCATGAAATTCTCATGGGCCGAGCTATGAGACTGCCCGCAGTGCCTGCAAATGCTCTTGTGAATATCACGGATGATATGGTGTTGGACTACTGCAAGGGTCTGGCTGACGTGGTCCACTCTTTCTCTCACCAGGTGGAAGCTACCACATTGCCACCGGTAAATGATCCAGGTCACAATCTGAAAGCTGGTGACTGGGTTGTTGTCAAGAAACACATGAGGAAATCGTGTTTGGAGCCTCGTTGGAAGGGGCTATATCAAGTAATACTGATGACTACTACTGCTGTGAAGTGTGCGGGAATTCCAAACTTGATTCATGCCAGTCACACAAAGAAGGTGACGCGTCCAACTGATGAGGAAATTGAGTTGTCGAAAGAAACAACAACAGAAAAGGAAGTCTCAGGGCCAGAGAGTAATCAAAGGGGAACTGAGACAGAAGGAGAGCCCGTTGAGGACGGCTTGGTCACTCCAGTAGCAAACGTGACCCAGAGGGGTGACGATGAGCCTACCCAGAGAGAGGTCCAACCAGAAGCAGACAGATGCGGTACTGAAGTTGAGCTCCTGACAGTGCCAGAAGGTGAAGGAGTTGAGGCGGAAGAGAGTCAGAGTGTCCAGACTCCTCCGGAGCCAACTGCTGGTCCATCAAGAGAGAAAACCATAGAGTCAGAGGAGGGCAATGAGTTGCCACAAGGAAGATCAAAGACCAGAAAAACACTGAAAGGAGATCAGTGGCCAGAATCGCAAGTGACAAAAGGGAAAGTGGTTGTTGATGATACAATGGAGGAAGAGGTTGATACAACAAGGAAAGAAGACCTGAGCGAAGGAGAACTGCAAGGTGAGCGTAAGTTGAAAAGAAAGAGAGTAGCAAAACCAAGGTACGCAGGTCCTGAATGAGAATATGCAACATCAGCTGAGTGGCAACAAGAGTTCTTGGCGTTCTGCTTTGATCGAGAAGTCCCAGGTCAATACTATGGTACCTGAGTTTGGCTAGAAAGAAAAGAGACTGTGTTAATGTGAAAATTGAGCTAAAAGAAGTCTGAGAAAAGAGAATGATAAGTTACGGAATGGGACACTGTTAACCTGAATTGACTTTTGAGAACTGTGTTGACAAGCTGCTAACCAAAATTGACAAGTATCCTGGGAGTGACTGTGGAAGCTGTAAATAATTGGTGCAGGAAGACTTTTGCTTGCTTTAACTTGCTGAAAAGAAGAAAAAAAAAGAAAGAGAACAAAAATGTTAAACCGTCCTCAGTTGGTTGTTGTTTGCACTTATAGCACTTTAGTTTCTGGTTCTTTACAGATCATGGCTAACACTAGAGATGATGATAGGGGAAGTAGGAGTTGTAAATGTTTGGGTATTGTTCTGGGTATCGTGTGTGTGATGTTCATTATAGTCCTGATTGTGGGTAAGCCTTTGATAGAAAAGAATGAAACTAACTGTAGGCGGGCGTCGCTCGCCTCGCCTACCTTTCTACAACATTGGCGATCACCAGACGCCTCTGGCTGCCGTCCACGTCGTCAAGGAGACGCGTGGGGGCGGAGACGACAATCGGCCCCGGACTTCCGGGTTGCCGAGCAGAAAAAAAAGGAAGACGCCGCGATCGAGGTCGACGAAAGGAGGGCGGAGCAGGAGAGACGCGACGGGTCCCCATCGAGGGGAGAAGAGAAGCCGAAGAGAGACCCCGACTGGGAGGAGACGCCCGTGCCAGAACGACCGAGAGGAAACGCGACAGCCTGCCACGGCCCAGGAGGGTCGTGGCTGCACAAGGTACGTGCCCTCTTCAAGGGCAGCCACAATAAGAAGGGAGAAGGGGAGGCAGAGGGGGAGACGGAGGTGGAAAGGGGAAGACAGGGGCAGGGGAACTACCAGGGCACTCTCCCACCCGAGTTTTAGCCTAAGTAGAGCTCAGAACCACCTACCCTCACAAACTCCTAACTTCCCCACGTAAACACCACCTGTATTAATTGTTTTTCTTGATTGTTCACTTCAATTCCCCTCACACCTCCTCCCCTCCCCACACTAAACCCTAAAATTAAAAGATAAGGAAATACCGTCCCACTTACCTGCTGTGTCCTCTTTGTTCTTCTGAGAAAACCGCGATACCAAGAGGAGGACACCCGAGCTCGCCACCTGAGAGGAAGCAAAGAAAACCATTAAAGACCCTAACAAGCCAAAGCTCACGCAGAAGAGAAACAAAGGAAGAAAAAAAGAAGAGCTACCATTATATTATTTGATCCACCCCTCCTATATCTCAAATAAATCACGTAAAATCCCTGTCAAGGGTTTTGAAATCTGCGTCTGTGTTCTCTGTAGCCTGATCCCTTCCCCACACTAACAATGCTACAATTCCTGAGACCACTGCTTCACTAACAGCTTGGGAGAGGTTTGAGCAGGACACAAGATATTTGCATGAGGGAACTAACACGAAAGGGGAAACTAATGTTTTCTATTGCTTGCTGAGTGAGTATGTTGACACTATGGATGCGAAAAATTGTTATGTGTGTACACAAATTCCTGTTTCGGTGCAAGAGGGAGTTACCTACCATAGTTTACCTTTAACCTATGGGATAAGTTGTAGTCTGTTACTAACCCGATTCTATAACCAGGAGGAGATACAATACTTTTACTCTAACCATGATCTTGTGTTTTCTTACGTGCCTATCATAGAAGATCTAAATAGTGTAGCAAAATACTATGCCATAAAATTCATTAAAGGATTCTTTGAAGCAACGTTAACAATTAGTACATCTTATGCACACCACAGTAATCTGACATGTTTGCTTACACCCGTAGAGAAAAGCTTTTTAGATCACACGGAAGAGAGAAGAAGGGCTTTGAAGGGGAAGTTAGAGAAGGGATTGCAACAACGTTCCTTTATTAGTAGTGAGAGCTATAGTGCAGTTAGGGAGCAAGGGAAATTAGCTTAAGATGCACTACACGTAGGCAAGCTTTGCATAACGCGACCTAAGTCATATTATGATAATGTGTTTGTGGGAACGAGTGAATGTAAGCATGTGTTTTTGTTTTAGAGTAAGTGGACGTTCATGTTAAATGAACAGGATCCAGCGATCCCTGGGATCTATTATATATGTGGACTTAATGCTTATTACCGTCTTCCAAAGGGATGGTATGGGACATGTTATTTGGGGATAGTTTTCCCAAAGATATATCAGTTAGAGGATTTGAAGAAGTTTCTGAAATTGTCTGAATTACATTGTACTAGACAAAGGAGAGAGACTGCTGCTGGTGTAGTAGGAGACATATTTAGAGCAATAATTCCTTCAGTGGGAGTTATCTTGAATTCGATAAAGATTCAAAAGTTGTCTACTATTGTGGATAACATGCTGACAAATTTTACAGGAGCTATACTCCTGATGGATACTGAACTGGCTGCAGAGAGGGCTATGACTCTTCAAAACAGGCTTGCTTTAGACATTCTTTTAGCGAAAAATGGCAGTGTCTGTAAGATGCTTAATGAGCATCACTGCTGTGCCTACATACCTGACAATAGTAATGAAATTAGAAGTATGCTTACCAACCTGACAAGAGATAGTACAGATGTGAAGGAATTGAAAGTGCCTGGTGTCTGGGAAAAAGGTTGGAAAGGGATTTGCTAAAGTGGGAAGCCAGTTTAGTAATATTTGGCATGGGATATTGGCAAAAATAATACAGGGAATATTGATTGTTTTAGCTTGTCTATTTGGATTATGCTTATCATGCAAAATTAGTAAAAGAATTAGAGCAAAATTGGCAAAACATAATACGAGGAGGGAAGAAAAGAAAAGGGAGAGAATGTTCAGAGCAAAATATGGAAAGGCAAAGGTGGGGGAAGAAATTGAGATGAAAGAACTTAGAAGATCAATAGATTGTGAAGGAAAGGGATTTGTGTGATGACAAGAGTCATCAGAGGAGGGATTGTTGGAGTGTGACCTTTTATAATCAATATTAACATGAAAAGTTTGCAAATAATGTATAATGAAGCTGCATAGAAAATGTGTTAGAATAATAATAATGCACGCGTTTGAAACGTGCCCACGGGGAATGGCCACCAATGTATACGATGACTTATGAAACTGATTAATAATGAATTAATAATGTATTCATGTATGATTTTGTATTAGCATCGAGAGTTATCCATTAAGGTTTGCTAAATTACTCACTAGGCCTTAGTTAGCAAGGGTTCGGGCCTAGCTGCTTGTTCTCATATTAACCGTGTTTTCTAACATGCAAAGTGCTGCTTTCCTGAAGGACATAAAGCTGTACTTTTTCAGAAGCTAGAGAGATGTGTGTGTAGTCGTAGCAAATTCTTTCTCATGAGACCCGACTTGCTCAAGGAGACATTCTTGCCGAATGCAACAGTGTAATTCGCAACAGGTACAAGGTCGCCTAAACCAAGGGAAGACAATGGAACTACTGACTGGAGAGACTAGTGTAACTTTTCCTACCTGACATTCTACCTGTTGAAGACGTCAATCACAGGAGCAAATAAACTGCATGAGAACTGTCTTCGGTGAAAGTTCTAGTAAGGCGTGCAACGGATTATTGGACAGAGATAACGATGCACCAAATATTGCCCAATGGGAAATTAGAGACTTGTTCGACAATTTTAATATAACAGCGCGACACAAGGCGAAGTCAGCCATTATTACTTTGCCATTATTGAGCCATTACTCGCCTTTACCCAGCCACTCTTGAAGCTGTTATTCTTCTTAGCTATCCTGAGAGACTTTGGTGGTCATTACAACCCTGGCGGACGGTGTTAAAGCGGCTTTAAGACCGCCAACAGGCCGGCAGTAAAAAAATTGGAATTACGACCGTGGCGGAAACCGCCAACAAAGACAGCCACTTTAACACTCCGACCGCCACGGCGGTACAAACAAACAGCGCGGCGGTCACCACCAACAGACAGGCGGGAGACAAAGTACCGCCCACAGTATCACAACCTACCAATCCGCCCCCTTTTCCGGGGCGGATTCACCGCGGACAAAAACACGGCAGAAACAGGACTTCGAAGGGAAAACGCTCACCTCTACACACCCCACGAGGAATTTGGACGCCATGGAACCAGAGCTGCACATCCTGCCAGCCATTATCTTCCTGCTCCTCTACCAGGAGCACGAACGCCGGCGGCGAAGACAACGGTGAGTACTGCACCTACGACACAGGGGAGTGGAAAGGGAAAAAACAGGGACACACACATGCAACACGCAACACCCCCACCCTCACCCACTACAACACACACACCAATACAGCATGATACATTACAGTTACACACCCCAACCCCCCCCGGAAGAATGCAAAGACAAAAGCAAATGAGTGTAACCATTGTAATGTATTAAAATCAAGTACGCAAAAATATATATATACACTATAAACAAAATATACACCAAGCTTAGTAGTCCAAGTAGTGCTCCAATGAAGTCCGTGGAACACAGGGCCATCACGGTATGTGCGAGGCCCACACAAGATCCCCGACCATGATGGAGAGAACACTGCAGGGGCATCAGAGAGCAAGAAAACAGGCACCTAAGGGGGAGGGAAAGAGGGGCACCTCAGCCGGTTGAGTGCACAACGCCAAATCCACGAGGGGGCCACATACCCACTGCTGTATCCTGGGGAGTGCAAAGCCACAGTCTCTCAAGTCTCTACAGTGGGTGGGTTGCCCACTGCTGCATCCTGGGGAGTGCAAAGCCACAGTCTCTCAAGTCTCTACAGTGGGTGGGTTGCCCACTGCTGCATCCTGGGGAGTGCAAAGCCACAATCTCTCAAGTGGATAACAGTCTCCACTGTTTTTGGAGGGGGCTTTGTGCACAGAGTGCTTCATCCTGCTAAGGACAGAGGTAGTGGATGACAGTCTCCACTGGTTGTGGAGGGGGCTTTGTGCCCAGAGTGCTTCATCTTGCTAAGGACAGAGGTAGTGGATGACAATCTCCACTGGTGCTGGAGGGGGCTTTGTGCCCAGAGTGCTTCATCCTGCTCGTGACAGACTCAGTAGCGGCAGTGCCCTTGGCGCTCATGGGCCAGCGGTGCTTGAGGCGGCGGTGCCCTGTTCAGCAGTGCTTGAGGCGGCGGGTTCCTCTGCAATGACTCATCTGCTGGCGGTCCTCTCTAGCCCAGCGGGGCTTGTGCTGGCTGTCCTCTCTAGCCCAGCGGGGCTTGTTCTGGCTGGCCTCTCTAGCCCAGTGGGGCTTGTGCTGGCGGTCCTCTCTAGCCCAATGGGGCTTGTGCTGGCTGTCCTCTCTAGCCCAGCAGGGCTTGTGCTCGCGGTCCTCTCAAGCCCAGCGGGGTCTGTGCTGGCTGTCCTCTCTAGCCCAGCGGGGCCTGTGCTGGAGGTCCTCTCTAGCCGAGTGGGGCTTGTGCTGGTGGTCCTCTCTAGCCCAGCGCGGCTTGTGCTGGCTGTGGCCTCCTGGGCAGCAGGGCAGGTGCTGGCGGTGGCCTCCTGGGCAGCGGGGATGATGGCGGTGGCCTCCAGGGCAGCAGGGCAAGAGCTGGCGGTGGCCTCCTGGGCAGTGGGGATGATGGTGGTCTTCTCCACTGTGCTGCTCTTCCCAGACTTGCTGGGTTTCTTGTGGCCCTTCCCCACCTTGGAAGGTGTCGCAGCTGACTCCACACTCCCACCGGGACCCCTGAGAGCGGCTTTGGTGGCTGGAGTCTTCCCCCTCTCCCGCCGGGCACTGGCCAACTTCTGATGCTTGACAGGTGGGGGACTGTTCGTACTGTGGCTCCGTGCCACACTGGCTGCCCTGGTGGCCGGTGCACTCCATATTCCGGTGACTGCAGGCACCACTGGTCCCGGAGATGTTGTGGCTGAGGTGCTAGTTCAGGACATAGGAGACGAACGGGGTGGGGGAGGTGTGGGAAAGAAGTCAAGGTTGGACAGGAAAAGTTTTTGGAGACACTGGGAAGGGTAGCTGGAGGGGGTTTGGGAGTGGAGGAAGAGGTTGTGGTTGTAGGAGGTGTTCGTTTGGTGACTTTGGGTCAAGGTGCATGTGCTAGAGGCTGTCGTGAGGTTCATGGCTGTTGGGTGGGTGAGTGTCTACGTTTGTGTATCTTGGGAGGGGGCATCACAGACACACTGGGAGAGTACACAGGGGACGAGTGAATGGTAGTGGGGGTGGTGACTGCACGTGAGCGGGGTGTGGTGGTGTGTGTGCTGGGGATGGCAGTAGTGGCTGTAGATGTAGTGCATGCAGGTGTGAGTGCAGACGAGACTGGGAGGGAGGAGGGAGACGAGGAGGAGGGGGACACATTGGAGGCAGTGGATGTTGGTGTGTCTTCATGTGTGTGATGCTTGCGTGAGTGTCTGTGGGATGTGTGGTGCTTATGTTTGCCTGAGCTTCCCTTGTGTGTTGACGTGTGTGCATGCTGGTCTGAAGGTGTGCTTGGGATAGGCTGGGGTACAGGGGATTGGGTCTGGGTGGAGGAAGTTGTAGGGGGGAGGCTAGAGTCGGGGACAATGGCTGCCATCAGTGCTGAGGCCAGAGTCTGAAAAGCTCGCTGAAGGGCTGCCTGACCAGAATGAATGCCCTCCAGGAATGCATTTGTTTGTTGCAACTGCCTTTCTACACCCTGGATGGTATTCAAAATGGTAGACTTCCCAACAGTGAGGGACCTGAGGAGGTCAATGGCCTCCTCACTGAGGGCAGCAGGGGTGACTGGGGCAGGGCCTGAGGTGCCTGGGGCAAAGGTGATGCCCACCCTCCTGGGTGAGCGGGCACGGGGCAAAGGCTGAGGGGCTTCTGGGAGGGCGGTGCTGGTAGGGGGGGTGGCGGCTGTACCTGTAGAAGCGGGGGGCACAAATGGTGCCACCACCACAATGGAGCTCCCATCAGAGGATGAGTCCGTGCCACTGGTGTCAGCCTCCGTCCCCACCGTGGAGCTCCAGTCGCCCTCCGTCCCACTGGTGAACTCCGAGTCCCTTGTCTCGTCCTCCAGGGCCATGTGGGATGCAGCTCCCTCCTGCTCCGGTGCCACTGTTCCTCCGCCTGATGATGCTAACGCACACAAGAACAGGGAGACCACAAAAAGGGGGGGGACAACAGAAGAAAGACATGTTGAGTGCATGCATTACCGCTACCTTTGGCGGACACGACAGACACAGAAGCCCCTTGCACTACTCAGCGCTCTTGGGCTCCACTGTTCAATCCCTGGGACATGGCCTACAAGGCTATGGACGACATCTTCACACATGGATGACACAGGGGCATTACTAGGTGTACTTGGCACGCTAAAGAGGTGGGGTGGGGTGCCACATGGCCTGCCTTTCGGAGGGACCTTGCCTACTAAACTTGCCCTGGCCTAGGGAAACCCACAGCCCACCTCCCTCACCCAGACACCTCCACTGCGCGCAAAATCAGCAGGATGAGAGTGTACTCACCCCCTTGTGGCTGATGTGATGCCCTCAAGCGCCCACCCAACTCCGGGTACGCCACAGCCAGGATCCTGAACATCAGGGGGGTCATGGTGCGACAGGCACCCCTCCCACTTTGGGAGGCCATCCCCAGCTGAGCCTCCGCCGTCTTCTTGCTCCAGCGGCGAATGTCCTCCCATCTTTTCCGCCAGTGTGTGCTCCGTCTGTGGTAGACCCCCAGGGTCCGGACGTCCTTGGCGATGGCACGCCAAATATCTTTTTTCTGGTGGGCGCCGACCTACATGATTTGAACAGGGTGAAGAGAAATTTTATTACCAACTGCACCGTCACAGTCATTGGCCCCCATCCCTACCCTTGCCATGTGGCACATGCATTCATCGTCGTTTCCCTGTAGTGATGGACACACTGCTGATTGACGTGTCCTGGGGACAGGGCCCGCTGGGTGGGTGCTGTGCTGGTGTTTCCAGAGGGAGGAAGGTCTGTAGTGGCCTGTGACTGTGTGAGGGGAACCGACTGTCCAGAGGTCCCCGATGGGCCGGGCTGTTCATCTAGATCCAGTTGGACAGAGGTGCTGTCATCACTGTGGGCCTCTTCTGTTGGTGGTGTGGGCATGTGTGGACCCTCCTGTCTGGTGACGTTGGGTAGGGGTCCTGCAGGGGTATAAAAGGATGTTTATTACATCTGTGTGTGCCATGGTGTGCAATGGGTAGGTGACCGTGTACCCCAGTGCTTGCATTCTTGTGTAGGACCTTGTGTGATGGTGGTTTATGGGGTGTATGGCTATGTGCAGTGGCCATGCTTTGGTGATGGGTGTCCATGCTTTGGTGTTGCATGCAGGGCTTGGTGTTGGGATGGGTGGTTTGTGATATTGGGACATTTGTGAGGAGTTGGAGTGATGGGGGTGAGGGTGAGGGTGGGGGTATGTGATGGCATGCAGGTAGGGTGGGGGATGTAATACTTAAGATTTGACTTACCAGAGTCCATTCTTCCATCTACTCCTGCGAGGCCCTCAGGATGCAGAATCGCCAAGACCTGCTCCTCCCATGTTGTTAGTTGTGGGGGAGGAGGTGGGGGTCCGCCGCCAGTCCGCTGAACCGCAAGGTAGTGTCTTGAGACCACGGAACGCACCTTCCCCCGTAGGTCGTTCCACCTCTTCCTGATGTCATCCCAATTTCTTGGGTGCTGTCCCACTGCGTTGACCCTGTCCACTATTCTTCGCCATAGCTCCATCTTCCTAGCTGTGGAGGTGTGCTGCACCTGTGCTCCGAATAGCTGTGGCTCTACCCGGACGATTTCCTCCACCATGACCCGGAGCTCCTCCTCAGAGAACCTGGGGTGTCTTTGCCGTGCCGTGGTGTGGGTGATGTGTGGGGTGGTGTGTGTGGTGATAGGTGTGCTGATATGTAGTGGTGTGTTGTGTGAGGTGCGTGGACATTCTGTTGGCGATGGTATTTTGTGCCTGTGGATGCTTGGTAGTTGTTTGTGGTGTCTCTCTCTGGCCTTCTTTCGGAATTTTTGGTAGTAGGGGTTTGTGGGTGATGTGGGTGTGTGTTTTATATTGTATTGGGTGTGTGGGAGTGGTGTGTGAATGTGTATCAGGTGTGTGTGTATTTGGACTTGTCCAATGTGGCTGTGTTTTGTAAGAGTGTGTGTATTTTGATCGCTGCGTGGATTCCTGGGTTGTGATAGTGTGGGCGTATTTCTGTTGGCGTGACGGTGGAGGTTTTGTTTTCGCCAGTTTATCACTGACCTTTGGTGTGGTGGACTTGTGTGGGTGTCTGGGTTTTGGCGGATTCCGAGCTGTGGGTCGTAATAGCTGTGGCGGATTTCCACGGCTGCGGTGGTGTGTTGGCGGTCTTCTGCACGGTGGTGTTTTGGCGGTCTTCTGCACGGCGGTAAGCGGCTTTTACCGCCAATGTTGTAATGACCCCCTCTGTCTTTAGCTGTTTGATACCGTAAACCATCCTCGCCGTACCCCTTGCCTGATTTGCACCTCCCCTCCTTATGAGGGAAGAGCCCTTTGCTATACCTTGCTGAGACTTACCTGCTTATCCTGGCTGATGGCGAATCTACTGATGTCCTGAGGACGAAGACTGACACTGTATGCCGCCCCATCTGATGATAAATTGTAATTGTCTGTTTGCCTTTTCTTTCTAGGTACCAACTGCTCTTTTGACAGAGGCCATAGTTAGATGTTTTCAAAATGTATGTTACTAAATTGTTTTGCATGAAGCCCAACATGCTGATGCTAATTAGAGGTTAGTTAAGGAGTTCACTAAAATCGGGTGGAAATAGACAAATGACTGAATCTTTGCTTTGTTGAATAATGTATTAATGATAGTTTGCTAAAGTTTGATTCATGTTGACTTCATGTTTTATCCTAATGTTCATGATCTTTGCATTGATAAGGTCTTATTCCAGTTGCCATTTTGTAGTTTTGTTGATGTGTTTATTGGTATTGAGACTAATGAATATGCTAGTAGGTTGTAACTAATAGGGAATAAATATCCCAAACCTTACTAGATTTGTGTGGTTATTCAATGGCCGAAAGGTCATGGGGTGTTCCATTCTCATTAAATGTGAATGATTAGCGTCATTGATTAGTTATTGTGGATATTGATTTGATTATTGATCTATCATTTGCAATGTTAAATAGATATCTCGTTCTGAGGAGTCTCCAATCAGGGTCAAAAGGTTCATTGGCCTAAAACAGGTCCCCTTATTAGAAAAATTAAACATATTATTGAATTATTGAAACCTTTCCAAAGCATGCTAATATGTGCAGTGAGTGTCAGAATCTAACAGTTGTTTCAGGCACTGCGCCCTTAAGATAATACACTTAAATCCATAGAGAGCGAGCCAGCAATAAAGATTGTGTTTCACATTGTTTGAAATCATGTTATATTATTGACATTTGGATAGCACTTTCAGCCATTCTCATTTTGCTATAGCGCAATATTCATCAGACCCTGCAGAATGCTTGAATGCAAATGGCTGTCTCTCTGCAGGCATTGCACTTAAATGGTGGGAAGGAAACTAGTGTGGTATTTTGCAATGATCAGAGATCCTCCAATGCTCAGATATCCCCATAATGTATGCCCACTGCACAGACTTTCACCAAAGTATAGAGGTGGGAGGTCGTTCAAGAAAACAGGAAGTTTGCTGGCAGCAGTGGCATAACAGAACTTGAGGTGAGGCCCCTGCAAAGTACCATAAGGGGGCCCCTCCCCCTTGGACCCAATTAGGGGCCTGCCACCCGTGCACAGTGTACTGTGCAGAGGGAGACCACCGGGAGCTCGGGCCGCCCTCCCACCACTGGGACTGCGGGGGCCTTTGTTACACCACTAGCTGGCAGTGCTGTTATAAGATAGCACACCAGAAATGGCACAGTGTTGATGGGGAGAGGATGTGGCGTTAAGACCAGAGCTGTCGACTTTGAGACTTGGGAACTAGGTTTGAGTTTCGGAGTTGGCTCAACATTCTGAATTCTGGACAAATCACTTAATATTCCTGTGCATAAAAAATTAATAATGTGATGTTGCGTAGTGTAACTGGTACTCATGTACAGGGATCCTTCGGGAACATTTACGCTATATAAAGCTGCAAAAGAAAAACAAGTATTGACAAGGCCAATAGGTCTTGCGTGTGCCAGACCTTCTGGCTTTGCCAATGTGTTCTAGCCATGTTGTACACCAGGGTGGCTGCTGTTCAGAATGGCTGAAAGTGAGTGGAGAGTGAAGAGTGGGTTGTGGAGTGGGGAGGAATGGGTTGTGGTGTGGAGTAGAGGAGCCCAGACACTGGAGAGTGGGTTCTGGAGTGGAGTGGGTTAAGTGGAGTTGCTGGATGTAGAGTGGAGGGGAGTAGAGTGGGACGGCATTCAGTGGCGTGGAGTGCTGTAGAAAGGAGTACTGGAGTAGTGTGTCATAGAGTGTGGTGGCATGGAGTAGTGTTGTGGAATGGCAAAGAATAGAGTCAAGTGTTGTAGAGTGAAGAGGCATAGAGTGGAGGAGTGTTAAGTACAGTGTTGTGGAGTGTTATAGAGTGATGTAGAGTGTTGTAGAGTGGCATAGAGTGAAGTGTAGTGGCTTTGAATGTCACAGAGTGGAGTGGAGGGTCATACAGCGGAGGGTCATAAAGTGTCATGGAGTGGAGTATATTGGAGGACAGTAGAATGACATAGAGTGAAATAGACTGGCAAAGAGTGGAGCAGAGTATGTTGATGTGGAGTGGAGTAGGGTGGAGTATAGAACGGAATGGTGCACATTGAAATACAGCAGCGTAAAGTGGAGTTGAGTAGGGTGGCGTAGAGCATCATAGAGTGGAGCTGAGAGTTGTATAGATGAGTGCCATAGAGTGCAGGGGCGTAGAGTGGAGGAGCGTAGAGTGTTGTAGAGTATCATGGCATAGAGTGGAGTGTCATGGATTGGAGTAAAGCAGAGTGTCGTAGTGTGAAGTGTCATAGAGCAGAGTGGACTATAGTGTCAATAAGTGGAGTCGAGTGGAGTGAGATAAAGTGAAGTGTGGTGGAGTGGAGTGGCAAACAGTGGAGTGGCATAGAATAGAGTTGAGTGACCTTGAGTTGAGTAAAGTTGAGTGCTGTAGCGTAGAGTGGGACAAAGTATGGTAGAGTGGAGTAAAGTGTCATAGAGTGGCATAGAATGAAGTGGCTTAGAGTTACGTGGAGTACCATGGAGGATCTTAAAGTGTTGGGCATACAGTAGATGGGAGTAGTGTGGTAGGGCATAGAGTGGAGGGGTGTAGAGTGTCATAGAGTGGAACAGAGTGTTGTCGAGTAGAGTAGAGTAGAATGTGGTAGAGTGGAAGGGCATCGAATGGAAGGGCATGGAGTGGTGTAGGGTATCGTAGAGTGGTGTAGTGAAGGGTCGTAGTGCGGTGGGGCATATATTAAAGGGACAAAGAGTGGAGTGATGTGTGCATCAGAGTACAATGGAGTGATGGAGGGTTAAGTGTTATAGAGTGGAATAGAGTGGAGTGGCATAGAGTGGCATAGAGTGCCACAGAGTAGTGTGTCATGGAGTGCCATACAATGGAGTATCACAGAATGCAGTAGAGTTGTAGAGTACAGTGGCATAGAGTTGAGTGCCATAGAATAGAATAGAGCAGCCTAGAGTCATGTGGCACAGAGTAATGTAGAGTGTCATACAGTGGGGTGGCATACAGCATCACAGACTGGAGGATATTGTCATAGAAATGAGTGGAGTGTCATAGAGCGGAGCGATGTAGAGTGAAGAGCCTTGGAGTGGCATAGTGTAGAGTAAAGTAGAGTGGAGTTGTGTAGTGGGGAGTGCCACAGAGTGGATTGGAGTGGAGTAAAGTGGAGTGGCATAGCATAGAGTGGACTAAAGTGTCATAATGTAGAGTGAAGTGGTGTGGAGTGTAGAAGAGTGGAGTGGCATAGACTGGAATCAAATGCTGTAGAGTGGAGTGTCTTAGAGTGGAGTGGTGTAGAGAGGAGTAAAGTGGGCAACAGTGAAGTGGCATAGAGTGGTGTAGAATAGAGTGGGATAGTGTGTAATGGTTTAGAGAGGCATAGAGTGGTGCAATGTGAAGTAGAGTGTAGAAATAGTGGAGTGGTATAAAGTGGAGGAGAGTGTCATATAGTGTCATAGAATAGAGTGGAGTGGAGTAGAGTGGAGTGGGATAGAGTGGAGTGGTATGTAATAGAATGAAGTGTTGTAGTGTGGAGGGCCAATGAGTGGGGTGTCTTGGAGTAGAGTGCAGTGGCGTACGGTAGAGTAGAATGGCCTATATTGGAATAGAGTGGCCTAGAATGGAGAGGCATAGAATAGAGTAGAGTGCAGTACAGTGAAGTGGCATCATGTGGAGAAGAGTGTCATTGAATGTTGTAAAGTATTGTAGAGTGGAGTGTCCTGGAGTGTTGTTGAGTAGTATGTCAGAAAGTGGAGTGAAGTGTTGTGGAGTGGAGTGGCATAAAGTGGAGTGGCAGAGATTGGAGTGGCATAGAGTAGTGTAGAGAGGAGTAGTAGACTATTGTGTCAGAGTGGAGGGGAGTGACATGGAGTAGTGCTGTGCAGTGGCACATGACAGAGTGTCATAGAGTGTTGAGGCATGCAGTCAAGTGTCACAGAGTGGTATAGAGTAGAGTAGAGTGCTGCAGAGTGGCATAGAGGGGAGTGGACTGGACGGTCATACAGTGAATGATCGTGGAGTGCCATAGAGTGGAGTAGAGTGGGGGACAGTTGAATGGCATAGAGTGGCAATAGGTGGAGTAGAGAAGGATGGCATAGAGTAGCATAGAGTGGAGTAGAGTGGCCTGGAATAGGGTGGTGTAGTGTGGTATATAGCATCATAGAGTGGGGGAGAGTGAGATAGAGTGAAGTGTTGTACAGTGGAGTGTCTTAGAGTGCTGGGGCGTAGAGTGGAGGAGCGTAAAGTTTCATAGAGTGTCATGGCATAGAGTGGAGTGTCGTAGATTGGGGTGGAGTAGAGTGTTGTAGAGTAAAGTAGAGTGCTGTGTCGTAGAGTGAAGCAGAGTGGGATGAAGTGGATTATCATGGGGTAGAGGATCATGGAGTGGAAAGGTTTAGAGTGAAGTGGAATAGACATAGCATAGAGTGAGGTAAAGCGAGGTAGAGTGGAGTGAAGTGTGGCAAAGTGTGGTAGAGTGTCACAGTGTGACAAAGAGTGGACTGACTTAGAGTGTCATGGAGTACCGCAGAGGGTCCTAAATTATTGGGGCATAGAGTTGATTGGCATAGTTTGAAGGGGCTTATAGTGGAGATGTGTAGAGTATGGTAGAGTAGGAATTAGTGTTGTAGAATGGAGTAGAGTATGGTAAAGTGGAGGGGCAAGGGGTAGAATAGGATGGTGTGGAGTGGTATAGAGTGGAGGGCCATAGAGTGGAGTGTCATAGAGTAGAGGGACGTGGAGTGCGGGGGCCTACAGTGGAGGGGCATAGAGTTGAGTAAACGGTCATAGAGTAGAATGGAGTGCACAGATGGCACATTGTAGGAATGATGCCCCATTGATTGCAGGCTTCAAAACACCAATACTGCTCTTTGCAGATGATACTTTGTTAGTGCTAGGACCATGGCAGGATTACAGATCCTAATGGACAAGTTTGCTGACTTCTGCCTAGATCAGTGATTAGAATTAAACCTGGGGTAAACGAAGTTCATGTGCATAAACCCACCCAGGAAATTTAGAGGAGTTATCAAAGTTGAAACTTATTGTCTGTAGATGGTGGATGAATTTGATTATCTGGGTATTAGACTTACCTCTAATATGTCTTGGTCCCTTCAAATAAGGAAGAGTAGACTCTTGCCAGCATGTATTTAGGGTAAATAAGTATATTAATTCATTATATACTAAACACATTTCCATGATCCTTAAGATCTACCAGGCCAAGGCAGTAGCAACTGTGCTGTATGGAGCTCAGTTATGGGGTTACACTGCCACTATGCCTTTGACATCTGTGGAACATAAATTCTTAAGATCTCTTGTGAAACTACCTCAGAGCACCCCTACGCTGCCTCTCATTTGAGATAAGGGCATTAAGTCAATTGTAGATAAAGCTAGACTAAGGCAGATTTTAAATTGGTGGAGATTGAGGAACACTCCTGACCTCTTCATGGAAATTGTAATTTTAGACAAGGGCAGGAAAATCAAGTGGTTGGTGAGCTGAAAAGATCTCTTACGGCTCTGGGTCTGGACAAGTATTGGGCCACAGAAGGCAACACAGTCCCCCTAGCCAGAACACAATTTGAAGGATGTGGATTGGGAGCATGTTTGGGCCATGCAAGGGAAAATATCCAACATGGGCTTAATGACAGCAGATTTTATGGACATAAAAAATTGCAGTGGTTTTGAGAACTTCCTTGACTACATATTGGGACCCTTAGCAAATCAGCTGTAAATAAAATGTTGCTATGACACTCTTCCTCTTAAGAGTTTTGTGAACAAATAGAAGGCACTGCTGCACATGATACTGTATGCCCAGTTTGCCTTGGAGCTGATGAATTGCTCTTTTTTTTTTTTGTCCTGGATATGTGAGCCCTAGGAAATGCTAGATAATTCCGGCTTGTAGGCAACTAGGTCCTAAACAGTATAACATTAATAGGGCACTCACACTTGGTGCACAAACATATGTAATGTATGTTTGGACGGTTGCCAAGTTTCTGCACACAAGCTGGTACATTAGGCTAAATGCACTGTCCAAAATGCAGCCTGGTGTGGCCTTTATGTCCTGTTTTGCACTTTATCTTTGACTATTGTTTCGACTATCCGGAGTAAACATTGCCAAGGCTGCTAACTGGATTGTCCTGTTGTGTGGAATAATTTGCCCAGTCTTTGAAAATTGTTTTAATTTCTTGCAGTTTTTCCTGGCAAAATGTTTTTTTTTTATTGTGTGAAGAATATAAAACTTTATGATTGTAAATTCTGTAAATTCATCATTGATGATCATTATATGAACACTTTGGTCTTCATGAAATGTCTGTTTTATACATTTTATTCATTTTTACCTAACTTTTATGTTTTTTTAACAGAAATAAGGTTATTCCAGAGAATGGAGTGACATAAAGTGTAGTATCGTTTCAAGGAGTGGATTAGAGTGGAGTGGCGTAGAGTAGCATAGTGTGTCGTAGAGTAGAGTGTCATAGAATGGAGTGTCATAGAGTGGAGTGGCATAAAGTATAGCAGAATGGCCTAGAGTCCAGTGCAATAGGATGGCATTGAGTGGAGGAGAGTGTCATACAGCGAAGTAGAGTGAAGTGGAGCCGAGTGTCATAGAGTGGCATAATGAAGAGTGGAAGGACGTACTGTGGATAGTCACGGAATGGCATACAATAGAGCAGAGTAAAGTGTTGCAGAGTGGAGCAGGCTGGAACTGCGTAGAGGGGAGTACCACACAGTGAAATGGAGTAGAGTAGAGTGTAGTAGGGTCTTATAGAATGGACTATCATGTCATAGAGTGGAGTGCTGTAGCGTGCAATGTTGAAGAGTACAGTGTAGTGGGGTGAGGTTAATGGAGGGAGTGGCATAGAGTGGCATCAAATTCTGTTGAGTGGAGTGTCACAGAGTGTCGCAGAGAGGTGTGGTGTAGAGAGAAGTAGGGTGGACTAGACTGAAGTGGCATAGAGAGGCACAGTGTGGAGGAGACAATGGAAGAGTAGAGTGGCCTAGAGTGTTATAAAGTGCCATAGAGTGTTATGGAGTGGAGTAGAGTGGAGGGGAATAGAGTGGATTGGAGTGTGGCATAGTGAAGTGTTGTAGTTTGGAGTGTCGTAGAGTGGAGTGTCATAGAATTCAGTGCAGTGGAGTAAAGAGATCTAGATTGCCGTTGACTGGTCTAGAGTGTTGTAAAATAAACTAGAGTTATGCGGAGTAGAGAGTCATAGAGTGTTGTACACTGTTGTAAAGTGGAATTTTGCATTACTTAATGGTCTGAAACAAAATTTCGGGCCGTTATGAAATGCAAAACTGCTGTTCGGTATGTACGAAAGGCATATGTATCATCACAAAATGCAATTTCTACCTAGTAGAACTCACATTTTGGGAATTGCAAAATAGGAAATCGCAAATAGGGATTTCCTATTTGCGATTCGGTAACCTCATGTACATAGCATTTCCTATTTGCAACTAGTCACATACTGGGCATTTAGGAAATGAAATTACATTGATTCTGAACAGGTGGCAACCAGGTGCGAGCTCTAAAAAAAGCACTAAAATGTCATCAGGTTCTTTCACAATGATGGCTTTGTACATTCTGGCAAAAAGGATGAGGATTTTGGGGGAGAGGTGGAGAAAGAGGAGGAGACAGGAGAGGATATTTAGGGTGTGGGTCACCCTGTTTGAACAGACTGAGGAGGAGATTATAGAAAGGTATACACTCAGTAGTGAGGTAATACTTGATTTAATTGCTGAGTTCCAACCTCCGCTGCAGGCTCAACACTCAGAAGTAACGTAGTCCCTCCACATGTGCAGTTATTGTGTTACCTACAACTCTTAGCCTCTGGCAGTTACCAGGGAGTCATTGCAGTGGCGGTGGATGTTACAAAGTGCTTGTTCCATGCTCTTTTGCATGTTCCTGGACATCATGGTGAGCAAAATCAGCCATTACATATCATTTCCCAATACCCTTCAATCATTGCAATAAAAAAACTGATGTTCTACAATGTAGAACAGTTTACCAATCTTATAGGTTGTGTTGATAGCACATATTGCCATATGTCTCCCCTCAGCTAATGAAGTCATTTACCAGAACAGGAAAGGCTCACACCACTCAATGTGCAGGAAATGTGTGATGCCTCCTGTGTCATAACAGACCCTGTGGCCAGATTTCCAGGCATCACCCACAACTTATTCATGTTCTAACACAGAGGAATACATACCTGACCGGCACAGGGTGAAATTTGCAATGTCTTCCTAGTAGGGAAGATAATCTCAGACACACTGCATACAGAGGCCAAGTGATGTGTATTATGTGTCCTAATGGTGTACCTCCTTATGCCCTCAAGGTGACAATGTATATGCATTACCTGGATCCTTACAACATACCTGACTCCATACACAAGAATGAAAGACACTACAAGGCACACAGAACAACACGTTCCATTGTTGACAGCGCCTTTAGGATCTTGATGTTCCATTTCTGTTACCTACACAAGACCGGTGGGGCACCACTGTACAGACCAGATACATGTTGCAAGATAATGGCCAAATTGTGCCATACTGCACAATATTGCCATGACGAAAGGTCTGCATGACATTCCCAGAAAGTCTGAGTCCGGCTGCAGTGATGAGTTACCACCTCTATAGCTGCAGCAGGAGGATACACGTGCAGCTGAGGAACGTGCATGGCAAACAGAAATGACCAATAACTATTGCTGAAGTAAAAGATTTCCAAACCTAAAAATGAGACATTACAAATGATGGTAATTTAACTGAGCAACCACATTTTATTCCAGTGGATACAACATAATAGCAATCAAAGATTATCTTCGTCCTTGTACTTGATGTATTATTAACTTAAGAAAAACAAAGTAAATAAGGTGAATGAGGAACAGAGGCATGCCATCCCAATGAGTGTATAGGAGTCACTTCCTACAGTCCCTTGGGTTGGGTGCTTTGTCAGCAGCACTGGGTCGTGGGACTGGTAACGAGTCTGTGCCAGACGGATTGAGGCATGAATGCCTGGTAGTGGATGACTTGTGGACAGATAAGAAACTGAGGCAGGAGCCGTCCTTGCTCTCAGGTAGAGCCGGGATGTTGAGGATGCACAGGTTGTGGGCCTGGATGTTCTCCAATGCAGTGATAACATGCACCACCCCACTTGTGACATCCTGGCAGCAGCGGGCCATGTCTGTCTGGATACTGACAGTCTGCCTTGCCAGGATTGATGTTTTGGCTGCCAGCCAGCTGATGGACCATGTGAATCTGTCAAACAGGGCTAGGTACTGCCTGTGCCTCTTATGCTGCACATGGTGCTCCCTCTCCATTGCTGCTAGTCACTGTTTCTTCCCGTTCTCAATGTTATGCAGGGACTTTGACATGCATTGCAACTTCCCACTCGCTGTTCCAATTTTCTTTGTCTGCAGGCGATGTGTGTTGAGAATCGACCTCTCCAGGCCACCATACATGGAATGTGTATCTGACAAGTCTAACGCAGTCTCTGGACAGCCTGCTAGGGTTTGGGGTCCTTGCCTTTGCAGTGTCCTGGGCTCAGATGTTGTAGGGCCCCTGCTTCTTGACTGTCCACCATTGCTGTCATCAAACCCTAGCAGTGGGGAGATGGTGGCTCCCCTGCCAGTTGGAGTAGGGGTGATGGGTAGAGGGGGTGGTGGGATTGTGAACTCTAGGACAACTTCACTGCCCGTAGTCCCTGACTTACCCTGTCTGGTGCCTGCTGGAATGGAGGTGTCAGTATCAGAAACTACCCCAATACTCTCAAGTTTGAATTTCCCCTCAATGAGCGTTTCCATGGGATTTTTGAGAGGGTGTTGTGAGGGTCCTCCCCCTATCCCACATCCCTTTGCCAGCCTGCTGGCCAGGCTCTCCTTGGTATAGGATTGCAGGTCTTACCACCTCTTGCGGATGTCCAGGATGCTCCTCTGTGTTATTCCTAGAGTGTTCATCATCTCCAGGAAACCATTCAAGATCTGTGTTTCCTGTGCCTCAGGTACTGAGAAGGAGGCCTTCCTGAACAGTTAGTCCATGTTGGAAGCACATTCCTCAGTCAAGACCTCAAGCTCCCTCTCGGAGCACCCAAACTTTCTCTTTCTGCTGCTTGTGGCCACACTCTGTAATTATCTTCCATTGAGGCTTTGACATTATCCTCCTGCTGCCAGAAAGCTTTTTTTTTTTAAATTGCCATTTCACAACTCTGCGATTTCCTAATAGCGACTTTGAATCTGTAGGAATCGCTATTAGGAAATCCCAAAGTTACGTAATTCCAATTTGCAATTCCCAAATAGCCATTTCTACAGATTCGCTATATCGGAATTTCAAATTGGGAATTTCGTACATATGGGCCATGGAGTGTGGTAGAGTGGGATGTCGTTAAATAGAGTGTTGTAGAGTGGTGTGGAGTGTCATAGTGTGGACGAGAGTGCCATAGAGTGGAGTAGAGTGCTGTAGCATGGAGTACAGTGGAGTAGAGTGGCATAGAGTTGAAAAGAGTAGTATGGCATAGAGTGGTGCAGAGTAGTGAAGAAAGTTGTAGCATGTCCTAGAGTGGAGTGGTGTAGAGTATCCTGAAGTGTCATAGAGTTGAGTTGGGTTCAGTGTTGTAAAGGGGAGGAGAATAGAATGCCAAAGATTGGAGTACAGTTTTGTAGAATGGAGTTTGGTAAAGTGGAGTATCCATGGTGTGGTAGTGCGCTGCCATTACAGACAACACTTTTTGAATCAAAATGACCATTGTACTTGCACAGACACACAGTTTTATTGGTAAAACTATATAGCGCACAAATGGTAATGTGCAGAAATGGCTTCACCTAATGCATTTATTTGTTTAGTTCTTTTTCCACCACACTTCAGAATTCCCCCAAAAATGTTTCTTTTTCACTTTCCCAATTCCGATATATTCTTAAATATTTGCACAGTTCATTGACAAACATTTAACTTTTGTTGTGTGTTAGAAAAAAACCTATACTTTCACATCCCCAGATTGTCAAATAAATTCTCTCACTTTGAAGTCAGGGATAGAAAAGTAAACATGAAGCTCCCTCAGAAGACAGAGCCTGATATTGACCTCTGTCTTTAAATTCACCGGCAATTGACAAAATAAGAACAAAATTTAAAGGCCTGTTTACAGAAAGCGAGTACTAGCAGAATAATAGAGTAAACAGGCTATGCTTCACAGGAGGGACAAAGACATGCTGGACATCCTAAAACAAATAAAGCAAACAATTAGAAAACAAGCAAATGTGGGTTATAAACCACAAAGCCAGTAGTAAGAAATGGACAGAATCATTCCTAGTTCAGCTTTAAGAATGTCCCCAGGAAGTGTTTAGCAACCAGACCGCTGTGCTATCTGGTAGGCTTCAACCTAAAAACGGTGACAGGACTGCCAATCTTGAAGAGTTTCCAGCTTAGTGAGTTCCTGTTCTGACAGAGAACATTCTTATCATGGGAATTTATTCACCAAAATGGTTGGGCTGGCGGTTTTGAAATTCTGCACATCTCAACCACCTCCTTCCTTCCAAATGAAATAACAAGGTTCACCCATCACAGATTCTTATTTGCTGCCGGGGAAGCACAAGGAGTGAAAAATGTTTTTTCCTGTTATCTGCATTTGACATGGCTGTACTATGGTGCTTGTCATGTAATGAATTCCCTCTGACCGGAATGCAGGGTGTTGAAGACTGTATTTGGTGAAATAAAATTATTAAACAATTATAAAAAAGAAAAATGTCTCATCATTTGTAGATTAAAGCTTTGCAGACAGTTGTGGCATGCATATGTACAGCTGCAAAGCTGCGCCATATTGGCAGAACCACATTTGTCAGCCCCGGGCTTTCTGATACTAAGTTAGTGTGTTCTGTGACTGACTAGCTGTGTTTTACTTGAATCAAAAAGAATTGGACTAATGCAACTGAAGACAGTGCTATGAAAAAGGAAAGCGTAGAATTGGAGCCATGCTGGTAACAAAGCAATCTGGCAAATCTCCTTAACAGTTGAGAAAGAGCAGCACTGCACCTCACTAATGAGATCCAGTAAGGCTGTAAATATGTCGGGGTTGTCTTGTGTTCCTCAGCTAGCAGTCTGGGCTCAACTATTCTTTTTGGTGCTTGACAAGAGTTGGCGGCTTATGGATGTACCTTTTTTGTTGTGGTACCGTGAATAAAAATACTATGGTGTTTTCCAAATTATATAACCATCAAAGTTTGCTTCACTTAGATTTTTTTTCCTTACCTTGTAAAGTTAAATGAAAAACTGCAAATTCAAATTACAGTGTGTGGCCAGCTGAATAAACGGACTGATTGAAGCTGTTAATGATATGATGATACTTGGCAGCTGCGAAAATAATTCTTGCCTTATCTCTCTGAAGGCCCACTGCAAGAGGTATCATACTATTTTAACATAAGGAACTTTACAGCCAAAACCACCCTCAGAACAAAATCATATATAATCAACATCAGGGACAATTCGACCTGAACTATTTGATAAGAAGGAATAAAAATCTCTCCCTAATATACTATATTGAAATACAAGGAACTGCACTGTATTACATCACTACACATTTCACAACGACATCGCAAATAATCTCTGTTCTCTACTCTATGTTTCCTGAATGATGCAGGCCTCTCCATGACTAAACCATTACACCTCCTATTTTCAAAGGTTTTCTCAGCCATGTCCTAGATATCATTAAACCTTTTAATCTCTCGTGCTATACTAGTACTGTTGAGATCCAAATGATCCTTAAATTAGACAACCCTTGGGACCACGAATTGAGTGCACATGGGCCTTGCTTGCTGGTAGTGGACCAGTGGGGTCATGAACAAAATGCGGTCATCAATAAAAACTGAAATCATCACCTGCCGAGAATGGTCCACACATGAGTCCAGTAGTTAAGGACCCCAGAACTAGGACCTGCCTTGACCGGAACCAGAAAGGTCAGGATCCTCGGCGTGATCACAAAAACGGACCTCTCTTTTCTACCTCATATAAACGAAGTTACAAGAATCATCTTCTTCACACAAATTGCAGGGGTCCGTGGATGGTCAACATAACACTGGCTGCTTGTGTGCCCTTTCATGTTGTGATGTGAAATATTAATTATAAAGGATCGTTCGTCCTCGTTCAGAGTAAATCCATTTTGTCTATGTATGGAATGTGCATGCCAGTTATTTCACTGGAATGTACTAGTTTTATATCTAGTTATAAGTATTTCCTTGCCACAAAATGAGCTTCAAATTACATCACTGAGCTTCAATAGACTCAATAAAAATCCTCGTTTCATTAACATATTTACATTGGTGGAATAGTTAGAAATGTTTCGGTGCTTTTTATGATATACATGTTGGTAATCATTTTTTGTCGTTGTGGACGGAGTCTGTGGCATTCTAAATTATTTGTCAGTCTTTGGACCAATAAATGTGCCTATTTCTTTCTATTGGTAATCAATGTTATGATAATGCACTCGGTTTTCTCATAGTTTTTCTATCTATGAGTGCTGAAACCTATGGTACATAGGGTTAATGTACTGACTGTATGTAACTGTAGGTGTAGATTATGACATGGGGATCCATACTACACTGACAAGGGAGCTGTAGGACAGGATTGAAGTGCACCAACAGAGCTTCCAGAGTCGTAGTGCAGGCATCTAAGGGTCAGGATTGCAATTCAGTGTCACTGCTTTGCGAAGGTTGAAATATTGGAATAGCAACTGGCTCCACTAAGGAATCAGAGCAGAGCTGTGTATGGGACACTCGAAAAGCAAGGCTGCTGTAGATGATGTAAGGATATTGACTGCCAGAAGTGTAAGTTGCAGCACCTCGAATATCAGGTGACATCCATGGTTGGATTGGGGGGCAAATAATGCTATGAGAGGGTCTCAGTGCTAGAATATTAGTCATGTTCTTCCGGTCAAGATCTAGGTATTCTGATACCTATGGGCTACTCCCTGTGATGGAAAAGGGAGCGCTACAGTAAATAATTGCGATGCACTCCAAGATAAATTAGAATAGTAGTGGGGCTGTAGAGCATGATGTACATTTACCAACATGATATGGATTTACATTGGAAACATCGATCCAACAGCATTCAAGCTCAATGACAAACCCCATCTGCTAATATATATTTTGTACGTGAGTACATCTTGCAGAGTACACAACATTCAAGCTCCTCCCAGCACTGTCTGGCATCTGCACAAGTGAGGTTCAATAAATGCTGGTGCCTCTGATTGACTGAGTGGCTAGGCAGATGGATGTACAATGATGACTGCAGATTCCGCATGGAGTTTGAGATTGCACCTGGACTATGGCTCACCACTCAGGTGGACAGACAGTTTTGTGGCATCCACCAAAAGATGGGGCTGGAGGCGACTTGCATTGTATTCAGGCTACATGATCAAGGTATAAGTGACATGGCCTAAAGGCTTGTCCTCTGAGTTTAGAACCAAGATCCACTAAAAGGGATCGACAAAAACTTCAGCCTGGGGTTTACCAGCAGAGATTTTTGTTTTTCCTGTTTTGTGCATAGGTTCAGTAAATGTGTGTTCCTCTACCCTACATTCTAAGCAATTCAGAGTTGGATGGATAGGAAGTATTCCTACAATGCCTGGGAAGGATTACTTGCAGGGGTGGTCTGAGTGGCCTGATCTTCTGTGCAGAGCTGTAGGTGGTCTTTGTGGGCTCTGGCTCGTCTTGGGTGCTGGTTGCTCTATGGTAATTACCAGTGCCTGGGATATGCAGATGGTGGTCCTTGTGCGGGAACAGGAGAAGTCCATGTTGTTTGCCCCAAATGATGTTACATCAACTGATATATGGATTGGATTACTTGAATATTTGGTAGTTAGGAGCCTTGTGGTCATGTAGGTTTTGGGACCTAATTTGGGTCGTAAGCAGACAACCGTTTTCTCTATTAATTCATGGATTCTTTGGAGCGTGGCTCCTACTGAAATGAGTTTCTGGTCCCGCCGTGCTACAGCTTCACAGTTTTCCTACATATTGTCCCACAGATATACCCATGTATTCTACAGCCACAATGCTTCCTGCCCTTCTGATTCTGTTGCCTTTAGCTTAGACTCTGCTCTCAAGATCCCAATGGCTGGGAACCTTCATACCTTTTATACTGCCTTAGCTGGTGGATGGCTTTCTCCATTTATTCTGGGGTTGGTGTCTGCTGTTCAGTGCTCTTCCTCCATCCTCATATCTTATGTAACTTCTGAACTTCTGTCTGACCCTTTTGAGCCAAACTTCATATTTGTGGCTATTTGTGCAGACACTCTGACAACGAGCCTTCCTAAACACTTCCTGACACCAACCAAGAGATGTATGAGATCTGGCGTTATGGAACAGCTACACTTCCAGGGGGCAGACGTCTTTGGCTCTCCTGACAGGAAGGTTGGTTCTGCAAGACAGGTTTCCTTAACTTGAGCACACTACGGTTGAAGGAAGGGTAAACCATGATGGTATGTTGAAGGATATTCACTGTTTATTACTATTGTCATGAGGCTAGCTGGGTGATTGCTAAAGGATTTGTGAATTGCAGGTTGTGCCCTCTCACATTTAAAATCAACACAATTTAAACTACTTGTTTTTACTCTATTTGCTTTTGATAACAGTATTGTTCCTTGCACATCTTCACATGCTGGTCCAACCGAACTCTTAGAACAAAACATAACAGATGATAGCTAATGGTTTCGAGAACCCACAAGTAGGTGGGTAGATATATGGAAAATGAGAAAACAGGGCACAGCACTGCACATCTATAGATAGCAAGTCCTCTGCTTTAAAGGATGAAGGACCTAACCCACTCTAGGATGGCATGCTTCATTTTAAGGCCCCTCCTCACTCTTCTACCTGTGGATGACAGAGGTGTGTGCTACTACCCTCTGTAAAAGGGAGCTCATTTGGGGTAATACAGAAAGAGGTCCTCCTGGTTATGTGTGTGAGTGGGTAGAAGAGCACAGAGGGATAATAAGAAAAAAACTACTTCCCAGTGGGCGTTCAATTATTTACTCTTGCCCCAATGGGTAGAGAGTAAAAACACAAAACAGGCCAACATGTTTCTGTCTAACTGACCCTGTGAAATAGGTGTCTAGACGTTTGTCGGGAGGAACTTAACCTCTCTGCCAATCAGCTACAACTGGTAAAATGATTAATAAGTAAGGGGAAAGCGTAACCAGTCAATTGGTGATTGTACATACTGACTGTTTTTTATAACCCATTTTGTTAGGCCGAGAGCCCTCAGCTTGGGGCACATGGTCAGAAAATAAACGGGCTCCAGATTGATCCTGTTTCCAGTATATCACTGTGTTGAGAAAATGTTGTATTTTCTTACACTTATTAGTCTGATGATGTTCTCGCTGAGGGTCTAGCAAGAAACACCAGGGATGGTGAACCTATCTCCAAGATAAGTGGGTGTGCTGGTGTGATGCCTTTGCAAGTGATGGTAGTTTAGAAGATGGTGTGGGCCGGCAAGGGGAGGTAATAGAGTTACATGGGGATAGGGGTTATGTGATAATATTTCTTCAAGCCCTTGATGAGACAAGCTTCAGTATGCAGGATGTCTTTAGTGGGTGCCCACACAGAGTCTGGGAGAAGGGTGTTACTACCATCCAGAAGTGAGCATACAAGGGTGGGAACAGCCATTCGTAAATTATTTTCTGGAAGAAACTGTTTCACTTTCTTTGGAAGCAAGATCTTGTGCCAGGCCATCCTTATTTTATGGCAATGTGCTCCTTGAGGGTTAGGTTGTTGTCCAGGGTGAATCCAAGTGGCTTGGCTTTCAGTGATAGGTATCTATGATAACCCAAATGTACAGATATCAGCTTTTACTACGTTATGGTTATTTTAATAATCTTAAAATTGTTGTTTCATTTTCCAATGTTTATTTTTTCATCTTCAGTGTTATCACTTCCTATAATGTAATCAAGCGCCAAAGGTCATGTGACCTCTTCCTGCCTCCTGGGCCCAGGTATGTGATGTCACCTCCTGTGATGTCATGGGGCGTTAAAGGGTGCGTTATGTCACTTCCGCTGCCCCTGACGTTTTAGTGAATTTTACGTCCATGCCCCCACCCCAACAGGATTACCTTACCATCCATTCATTCTGGACAAGGCTGCCACAAAATCGACAAGACAGTGGTCAGAATTACATTGCTGGTATGAATTCGGAATACATTTGGAACACAGTGGGCTGCAATCGCCCATTTGTAACAAATACAGAGGGGACTAGCCGATTGGGAAAAGTCTGACCTGTGGCTGACTTTACCCCTATTGGCCTTACAGGGTCAGCTATCTGGAAGCAAACCTCCTAATATGAGATAGCACATTCACTCAAAATAAAAGAATGCAGTCTGATCGACTATTAAATCTTATAAAACGCGAGACACCTCTTTTTCAACTTAAACGTGACTTTCTCGCACCTCCTGATAGCTACGAGTTTAAAACAACATGCTTCTTGGTCACACGGTACTAACATAGCAAGGAAGGAAAGCTGAGGCCGCCCCAGGAAGTGAATTTATCGTCAGATAATCTCCATTTTCAGGGATGCGAGCGCTCGCGCTGCTGCTTATCTTGTCGGCAGAAAATCATCACGTCGTATCCTATTGACTAATTAAGCTGTTGCTATCTGATACCGCTTATATACGTGCGGGGGCGACTCGCGTGCCGAGATGCTCCACCCGCCCTCAGAACCTGCGGACACGATGGGAAGTGAAAGACGCGATCTGCTTGCAGCGTTTCATAGAATCAACCTTTCAGGGAGATGATAACAATACGGGTGTGCTGCGGAGATGTTGTGATAGCCAAAGTGGCTCATTTGTTCAATATTAAGACTGAAACTAAAAAAATACAAGGAAAGAAACAGAGAAAAGTATGAAATAAGTAAAAATGTGATTAAAACACAAAAAAGACTGTTCAATTTGTTTCGATTACATTTTTCCAGCGGATCGCAGTGACAAACGGCAGACACACTTCTAACTGCTGACAGCTTACACTGCTTGATATCTTGCATGCCCAGTTCACCCAGTACTTGTAGTTAATGCATTCTTGCACAAAAGTTGCCCGTTAACAACAGGAAAAAGCGGCAAAATGTTAAAACCTGAAATTAATTTGGTACTCTCTCCTGACATGTAACCACCTACTTTTACGCTAAAACTTGAACGTCTTAAGGATTTCAGGCAGTCGTTAATTTGTGCTGGTGCCCAAAGCTGTCCTCAAAAACACTCTGCTGCAGCATTTCAATGTTAAATGTGCGAGCACCGAATACTGAGGCAGCGTAATCCTAAAGCCATACGGGCCACTTTAATAAATTTACAGCCACTCACTGTCCCTTAAGCTCACTCTTGCAGCCTTCTGCTTTCTTCCTTTGTGTGTGCTTTTCCGTCTTTCTGTGTTCAGTCTTTCCCATATGTGTATTTTGCTTGTAGTAATTTTATGATACAGAAAAATTAGTGCCGGTGCCCTGCACCGGCAACCACCGGCTCAAATTAAACTATTTCAGGAGCAGTCGGCCAAAAGTAATTTGGAGGATTCTCTTGGGAACAACTTTGAATTTATGATCCAGTTTCAGCTCGTTCATGCCCACTTTGGTCAGGTCATTGGCACTGCACAGATGTACTGGTCCAATTCTAATTGTGTTTACATCTTTAATTCAGGGACACTGAAATATATTCTCAATATTATAATGCAACAGCACCTAATATTATTGCAAATATTCTTTGTGACCCCCAACTCAATATCATGTGTAAGGTCCTGTTTTGATCTAAGAGAAACTTTACTTATAGATGTTGGATGTCTTTGAAAAACATAGACTTCTCTGCAAAATGTCTCTTACAGACTCAACCATATCACCCACACTAGAAATAAAACAAAAGAGAGCGATATTTAAAACAATTTGTTTAAAAGTTATTCAAGGTCACTAGACCAAGACACTCTGCAGAACCAAGCTGGCTTTTTCAGAGAGCCCGCTGAAAGGCAGGGCCCTCGGCCAGAGCCCACTTTACCCATGCCTTAAATGGTCTCTGCCTAAGAAGTTGTAATAGCCTACAGACAGTGAAAAAAAAAAGTTTAAACTGGTAGACAAAGAATGGATTGGCAAACCCTAGACATAGAAGGATGACATAATCTTGGGAGTTTCACATAATGCTGTTATTTTCAGAAAAAAAACGTCGGTATGCTTCAGGTTTTCCAGGAACATGTAATGGTGGTTGTTAGAAATGGGGTCTTTGGTTGGCAGTCAGGTTACTCCTGTCCAAGCAAAGACCCTCACTCTAGTGAGGGTAAAGAAGAATCACTATCACCCCCTTGGTAGCTTGGCACGAGCAGGCAGGCTTAACTTCAGAAGCAATGTGTAAAGTATTTGTACCAACACACTCTGTAACTCAGTGAAAACACTACAAAATGACACAACACAGGTTTAGAAAAATAGATAATTTTTATCTAAGTAAAACAAGACCAAAACGACAAAAATCCAACACACAAGTCAAGATATGAATTTTAAAAAGAATAAGAGTCTTAGGGCCAGATGTACCAAAGCGTTTGCGAGTCGCGCAAGAGCCTCACCGGTATTCAGAAATGCATTTTGCGAGTCGGATCCGACTCGCAAAATGCATTTCCGACTCGCAAATAGGAAGGGGTGTTCCCTTCCTATTTGCGACTCGCAATGCAATTCAATTCCATTTGCGACCGCGAAAGCGGTCGCAAATGGAATCGCAGTTACCATCCACTTGAAGTGGATGGTAACCCAGTCGCAAACGGGAAGGGGTCCCCATGGGACCCCTTCCCCTTTGTGACAGGACAAATAAATATTTTTTCACAGCAGGCAGTGGTCCAATGGACCACTACCTGCCCTGAAAAAATCCGAAACTAAAGGTTTTGCAAGTCGCAATTTGGATTTTTGGTACATCTGGCCCTAAATCCTTTAGAAAACAGGGAGAACATTGTTAGCGTACAAAAGTACTTGGGAAGCGTCAAAATAAAGTTGCACATGTGAGTCTGCGTTGAAAAAGGGCAGCGATGCATCAATTTCTCACCCGTAAGCAAAAACATGTGTCGTTCCGTCTCTGGTCGGGTCGGTGTGCGTCGTTTCTTCTCTCCTGCAAGAGAGAGATGCGTCGATCCGGACGGGCAATTCGGGTCCGGGCAGGCTTTGCGGTGATGTTTCCACACCCAGCGATGTTGTGTTGAAATCCGGTGGCACGGTGTTAAGAAATTGTGCTGCGTGGGGGCTTGCATCGTTAACAGCAGCCGCTGCGGGTGTTGCGTGTCGTTTCTCCAGCCACTTTGCGTCGATCTCCCAGCTGTGATGCATGTGGAGCATCAATTTTAGACGCAAGGCTGGTGGCGCGTCGTTTATCATCCGTGAGGCGGGTGGTGTGTCAAAAGTTTCCCTGCATGGCTGTATTTGCGTGGGTTTCTGTCCTTTTCCACCAGCTTCACCTTTCCAGGGGCCAGAGACAGATTAGGGCACCACTTGGCAGGGAGGACTCTCAGAAGAAAGCCCAGGTGCTGGCAGAGAGACGTCTTTGGTGTCCCTGAGACTTCAAAAACAGGAGGCAAGCTCAGTTCAAACCCTTAGAGATTCTTCACTGTGGGAAGTCACACAAAAGTCAGTCTCTGACCTCTCTCAGGTAGAAGCAGCTACTGCAGGCCAACCCAGCAAAGCACAGTCACAGGCAAAGGGGTAGTACTCCTGCTCCAGCTTCCACCTCTTCTCTTTGGCAGAAGTTCCTCTTCGTTCCAGAAGTAATCTGATTTTCAGGGGTTTTGTGTGCTCTTCTTATACCCCTTTCTGCCTTTGAAGTAGGCCTACTTCACAGAGAAGTCTCTGTTGTTTTCAAGATCTTACCTTGTCCAGGCACACACCAGGGGGTTGGAGAATGCATTGTGTGGGGGCAGGCACAGCCCTTTCAGGTATAAGTGACGACTCCTCCCCTCAGCCCAGATGGCCCATCAGGATATACAGGCTACACCCCAGCTCCCTTCGTGTCACTGTCTGGAGGAGAGGTGCAAACAGCCCAACTGTCAAACTGACCCAGACAGGGAATCCATAAACAGGCAGAGTCACATAATAGTTTAAGCAAGAAAATGCCTACTTTCTAAAAGTGTCATTTTCAAACACATAATCTAAACACCAACTTCACTAAAAGATGTATTTTTAAATTGTGAGTCCAGAGACCCCAAACTCCACATGTCGATCTGCTCCCAAAGGGAATTTGCACTTTATTAATGTATAAAGGCAGTCCATGTGTTAACCTATAAGAGAGATAGGCCTTGCAACAGTAAAAACCGCATCTGGCAGTATTTCACTGTCAGGACATGTAAAACACATAAGTACATGTTCCACCTTTAACATTCACTGCACCCTGCCCATGGGCTACCGAGGGCCTACCTTAGGGGTGCCTTACATGTATAAAAAAGGAAGATTTAGGCCTGGTAAGTGGGTTCACTTGCCAAGTCGAATTGGCAGTTTAAAACTGCACACACAAACACAGCAATGGCAGGTCTGACCCATGTTTACAGGGCTACTAATGTGGGTGGAACAACTTGTGCTGCAGGCCAACTAGTAGCATTTGATTTACAGGCACTGGGCACCTCTAGTGCACTTTACTAGGGACTTACTAGTAAATCAAATATGGCAATTATGATAAGCCAATGTACACATATGATTTATATAGGGAACACTTACACTTTAGCACGGGTCAGCAGTGGTAAAGTGTCCAGAGCAAAAAAAACAGCAAAAACAGAGTGCAGCTCATAGAAACAACCTGGGAAGTAGAGGCAAAAAGTTAGTGAAGACCATGCGAATGGTGCCAGGTCTAACAGCGGTTGAACACATTTCAAGGATACTTTGAGTATTCTGCGGCCTTTGGTACAGTCTACTTCTCCTCGAGGAAGATGCTCTCTCAGTGCCTGAAGAGTAAAGTAGTAAGTACATGTGTGCTCCGGTATCTGCCTGGGTATGGGGAAGGGCACAAGTCGAGTGTAGATGCAGGTAGACGGCGTCTACCCACTTTTTTCACAGGGTGGATGCCGTCTACCCTTCCAAGAGGCTGGGCCCCACTAAAATATGCTAAACTTGCCCAACTGTAATTTTTAGACACCAGGGTACATTCAGCACCGCCTGCATGTTGCCTGCTTTCCTTTGAAGCAGCAAAGGGTGGGGAGGCTTATCAGATTACAGATGGCGCATAAAAAAGGCTGAACTCAAAGGGCCCTCAGCCCTCTTTTTGTTAGAGTATCCTGGCTAGGAGTTGTGGAGAGCCTCACTCCTAAATGGAGAGGAATTAAAAGGACACAGCTTGTCACTTCACAGGTAGTTCAGACAGGCACACTTTCGACTTTGTTCAGTCCCTGTACATAAGACATATGCACGCACTGTAAGAACGTCAGATGTGTTGGTCTTTCCCAGTATTTACACAAATAATTTGAATGCCACTATTACGTTTTTTTATTTTATACCTTATAGTGCTACTCATTCAAATGCGGGGTTTCAGAGCACTTTACATCACAGATGATTTACTGGACACACAAAGATCTCTGGAGCAGGTGTCTTAACCACATAAGAGAGTTTAAAATGCAGACTTTACAATGAATTAGGCAGAACAGATTTACTGTCACGTGTCTCCTTGTTGTCTAGTTCTTTGTCTTGGGTTTAAAAAAATAAATGTATAAGTTGAAGCCCAGATTTTGCTTCGGTGTCATGTCACTTTTTTGGCACATACCTGATGAAAAATCTAATTCGTTAAATATTGTAATGCACTCAAATGTACATATGATAGACCTTCCAAACAGATGTGCGAGGTCTTAAGATCTGATTGCGGTTCTTGTGATGTCACTGGCTGTGATACCATGTGGGATGTCATGTGCCGTGATGTCACACACTGTAATATCACGTGCCATGATGTCACTTGCATACTGCATGACTTGGTTAACCCCCCCACTTGTTTTTTAGGACTTGTGCACTGGTATGGGGCACGCTGGGGATACATGTGACAACTGTACAGTACCTCCACTTTGCTTTAGCAGAAACATTTGATTCATGCACTTACCACAAGAAGCCATTTTCTATATTAGCAGCATGAGCTAATTTCAGGGTTATTCCAGGTGGGGATTACTAATATCCAACAACAATGAGAGGGGTCCTTTTCACTGGTGAACCCCCACGCAGATTGTCTGAAAGGGCCAAATGACCAAATATAGAGATTGTTATAGGGCTATCTCTCACACCTTGAATTCTCGCAAGAACTTGAAACCTGTCACTGTGATGATGGTAAAAGGTGGGTGGCACCTTGAAAGTTTAGTCTCAGTAGACTGCCATATAACCCACCACTCAATAGCCCTTAGAGTGCCATCCAGGCCTACACCGCTGTGTCACTCATAAGGAAAAGAGGAAAACATAATGAGCAACACTTCTGTTAAGCCTGAGTTTGATCCTGGTGATCTTCCATCACCCCCATACAATGCAAATCAGAAAATCAATTAGGTTACCAGGTGTCAGGAGCAAAGGCCAGCTTTTGGCGAGGGTGACCCGGACCAAGGATTTCAACCTTTAGAGGGGCCTACTGACCTGCCTGCATGAAGGTTGTGTATGCCAGACCATAAAATACTTGCAATTCAATCACAAAGATCACCAAGGTGCACAATTAAAAACATAAAGAATATATATTTATAAAATCCACTAGTTGCCAAAAGAGAAAATACAAGAGTATGAATACAAATTAATAAAAACACAAATGCAGAGTCATAAGAGACTTTGAGACATCCTACAATCCAAATTAGCAAAATACAAAATGATGGCTCCTTATTGGTTTAATTGCATTACACATTAAAACGCTTTATCCTGATTTAAAATATCATTGCTTGTGCAAAACCAATTTCTCTGTCAGTGGTTGCCATAATTAGAATAGTCTTCTTATCAACTGTGCATCCACGTTTAACAGTCATTTCCTAGACAATTATTACGCCTTGTCTAAAAAGCCATACAGAATTTTGCAAATCCAAACATATGTGCTCTACTTATGCTGGTTCTCAAGAATTTAAAGGCATCTAAATATCTCCTGGTCCCCAGGTTCTTACAAACATGCACAATCCAGTTGGCAAGGAGATTTTGGCAATGGAGGCAAACAACCAATATGTGTTCCAATGTTTCAGTCCCCTCCGAACATACTGGACATTGATCATCCATCTCCTTCTCTTCATACCATTTGGAACTAAATACTTTGACTGGAAGCGTGGCATTTCTGAATTGAAGACAGAGCTTACATGCTAGGGGTGGCGCAATCTCATCAATGGTTGCTTCATAACTCATGCAAGGTTTGGTAGCAATAAAATCCAGGGTGGGTCTTTCTTTACTCTGGGTCACAATTTCAACAGCTACAGCTTTCCAGAATCTATTTTTGATCCTGTCTCGAGGAAGCATACACATCAACTCAGGTGAGGACCAATAGATGTTAAGCCCCAATTTCTTCAGGAGTGAATTTAAGGTATGGAATCATGGGATCTTCTATGCACTGAAAGGCCATAAGATCTCTTAGACCTCTCAATATGATTCCAGTGCAGCGGTAGTCCACAACCAGTACCCAAGATGTAGGAGTCTGCATTCAATTTTATGTGATATCTTTCTCTGTGCAAGATTTAAATATAGGGGCATGAGAGGGGTGCTAACATAGCTCTAAGAAAACTGTGCTCCACAATATTTAGGCTTGACTATATTTACAGTCTGTTGGGTAAAAGCCAAATGGGCCTTCTCCAGCCCGGTGACCAAGCTCAAGTTGTGTGTCATTCGAATTGCCAACAGTCAAAAGCAGACACCCGATCGATAGATGTGTTACCCACTAACATCTGGCTGTTGCAATGGTTCACCCTGTTGTTAGAAAAGAACATGCATTTTGTCTTGGCGCTATTAAATTCTAATCCCGGCTCAACACAAAAAGAGGTAAAAAGGTCTAACAATGACTTTAGCCCCTGGGGGAACTTAGAGATCAGTAGGGTATTGTGGGTAAAGAGGCGGGCCAGAACCTTCCCCCCCCCCCCTTAGTGTGGGTACATCACCTTGCTAGGGTAGTCAATCACCCAGTTAATATAAAGAGAAAACAGGGTGGAGGCAAGGACCCAACCCTGTCTAACTCCCTCAACTACCCTAATGGGTTTGGTCAATTGCCAATCCTCACCCCATCTGACCAGAGCCATGTTTCTCAGATGCAGCCTCACTAAGATGTTCAGAAGACTCAAAGGGATACCCTTGTTTTCCTGTACCCTCCAGAGCTTTCCTTTCCGGACCATGTTGAACGCTGTACGCAAATCAACAAAGGAAGTACATAACCTGCCCCTGTTAACTTGCACCTCTCACCAGTAGATACAAGGAAACTGGAAGACCTGATCTGGGGTCCTAGCATTACCTCTAAAACTCACCGCAGGTCGGAAAGTATACCCTCTTCTGAGATCCAGCCCTGCAGACGTGTCCACACTCGCTTACAGAAGATTGTTTTGATAGAGTCAGCTAGGCTGATGGGTATGTAATTCCCCGTATTAGCCCCATCCCCCTTCTTATAGGTTGGCAGTGTGAGAAAACAGGGCTGATTGCAGAGGCCCCCTAACTTTTTGCCCCCATTTTCCACTTTTTGCTGGTGTTTTCCTGACTCTGATGGTGCCCTGGGTACTGCTAACCAGTCCCAGGGCCTGTGCTCTGTGTAAAATCAATATGCAAATTAGGCTAATTATAATTGGCTAAGACATCCTACCTATAAGTCCCTAGTATATGGTAGGGCATGTAGGTTTAGGGACCACAGCATAGGTACTGCACCCATAGGTGCTCTGCTGAGGTGCCCAGTGTCATTTTAAAGACAGGCCTGCCTTCCTGGCTGCTTTTAAATTAAAGTTATATGCAAATTCGACTTTGGAATTAAAAGTAGTTCCAAAGTCTTAAACTACTTTATTTTTACATATGTCACCCCTAAGGTGTGCCCTACGTGCCCCTAGGGCTGGGTGTCATGTAACTATAAGCAGGGACCTTATAAAAATAGTTTTATAAGCCCTGGTGAGGTAAAAACAGCGAAATTCGTTTTCCCTAATTGTAGTGAATGGCCTTCATAGGCTAGAATGGGGAGACTTTATTTTAATTTTTAAAGTCCCCTTAAGTAATGGATACCAAGAGTTTGGTATCAAATTAATTGTTATAATAAATCCCACAATTTCCAGTTGTGGGATTTAATATAACTTGTTGAGGTAAAGAGTTTTAAACATTACCTGAAAAGTTGCCAATTTCACCCCTGCGTTGTTTTTGCTGCTGTGCCCTGATTGGCCAGCCTCTGGCAGCCTAGCCAGGCTGCCTTGATGAGGTGTGAAGTGGCCTGGCTTCACACAATGAGATGTGCCTGTGGGAGGGAATTTCCCCTCAGCAGATGGTGAGGCAGAAAGGGGGAGGGCTGCCAAACTGGTCTTCAAAGGCAGAGAAGGACATTTGGAGCACCCCAGCAACACCCCCACATCCTGCAACCCCAGACAACTAGGTGCCCCCTTGATTAGATTAGGAGAGAGCAGGAGAGGGGTGTGTTTATGATTTTTAGCCACACCAGTGGGTGGGCTCAGCCAGATGTAACCTCCAAAAACCAGATTCAGCCATGATGGATTTTTGAAGAATGTTGCATCCTGGAATTGATTTTTGCCACACTTCCCAGGAAGTGGTCATCACAGGGGGAAGGACCCTGCACCTGATTGGAGAATCAGGACCCCCTGTTTTTCACCCAGGAGCAAGGATAAAACTGGCAGACCTGCACCCACACCTCAGTTCCCTACCAGATCCCTACCGGGAAGAACTACAGAAGAAGAAGGACTGCCTTGCTGGACCCCTGGCCTGCACCTGGAACCTGCACTCAGAAGGACTGCACCAGCTGCACACTTGGGCTTCACCAAAAGAAGGACTTTGCCTGGCTTCAACTGGTTCAAGGAGGGACTCCTTGTTTGCTTCAGGTGAAAAATTGCTAGCCAGAGTCCCTGCACCAACTCCTGAAGAAACCAACCAGCTGACCACTGCCCAGTGGCCAAAAAGGAGTTTGCGCCAGGTGCATTCTGGGAGTTGTAGTCCACACCCCCAAGGATCATCTCAGAGCTTCTGGACCCTTGGGGTGAGCTGTGGACCCCAAAAGAACCTTAAAAGAACATCTGGGAGAAGCCCCAGAAGTTTGGAGAACTTTTGAAAAAAAGCTCCATAGAGGGACCGACCTGCCGCGGCAACTCTAGCCAGCTTCCCTCAACCGTGACCCGGCCTGATTTGCAGGTTTGTCCCTGAAAAATCTAAAAAAAAAGAGACTAAGTCCGAAGGTAAGAAGTTGACCAGGACCTCCCAGCCAGCGTAACCGAGGAGGGCTCCAAGGACATCGGATCAAGATCCAGGTTTACCCCGGTCAAAGGATTTTCACCTCGAAAAAACGACTAAGTCCGAAGGTGAAAAATCTCCACCGAGGGTTTCCGCGACACGTATCCGGAGAAGAGTTCCAGGAGGTCAGATTGGACTGGCAGGTTCGTCCCGCTGAAGAAAATCTTCAGAAAAGAGACTAAGGGGGTGATTCTAACATTGGCGGGCGGCAGAGGCCGCCCGCCAATGTTCCCCCGTCAAAATACCGCTCCGCGGTCACAAGACCGTTGAGGGTATTTTGAGATTTGCCCTGGGCTGGCGGGCGGCCGCCAAAAGGCCGCCCGCCAGCCCAGGGCAAATCTACCTTCCCACGAGGACGCCGGCTCCGAATGGAGCCGGCGTAGTGGGAAGGTGCGACGGGTGCAGTTGCACCCGTCGCGTATTTCAGTGTCTGCTTTGCAGACACTGAAATACTTTGTGGGGCCCTCTTACGGGGGCCCCTGCAGTGCCCATGCCATTGGCATGGGCACTGCAGGGGCCCCCAGGGGCCCCGCGGCACCCCCTACTGCCATCCTGTTCCTGGCGGGAGACCCGCCAGGAACAGGATGGCGGTAGGGGGTGTCAGAATCCCCATGGCGGCGGAGCGCGCTCCGCCGCCATGGAGGATTCTGTAGGGCAGTGGTAAACCGGCGGGAGACCGCCGGTTTACCCTTTCTGGCCGCGGCTGAACCGCCGCGGTCAGAATGCCCTCGGGAGCACCGCCAGCCTGTTGGCGGTGCTCCCGTGGTCGGTGACCCTGGCGGTCACCGGCCGCCAGGGTCAGAATGACCCCCTAAGTCTGAAGGTAAACTTTTGACCGAGGCCTCTGCGAGCTGTAGCCGAGCTGGGCTCCATCGCGGTCGGCCTTAAACTTTGACTTTGCCCCGGTTGAGGTGCAACCAGATGACCCGATTGGCGCTTTTTGTTTCTAGGCGCTAAAAAAACTATAATTCTTTAAAAATTCATATCCCCGGTTCCCCTTATCCGATTTTATTCGTTTTTTTGTCATTTTAAAGATAAAAATATAATCTATTTGTATAAATTGGTTTTGGATTTTTAAACTGTTTCCTTTGTTTTATTTAATTACTGTTTTGTGATATTTGAATGCTTTACACTCTGTCTCCTAAGTGAAGCCTTGTCGCTCGTTGCCAAGCTACCAAGGGTTGAGCTGGGTTTAATTTACTGAGACCTAACTGGACCTAAGTGGAGGTTAGTGGCCTGTTGCTAAGTGTAGGTACCTACCTGCCCTTACCAATAACCCATTTTCCAACAGGCAGGATCTCCATTAATTTCCATGATGTGGGGATTTCAAGACCCGAAAGGATGGTGTTAGATAGGATGCTTATATATGGGCACCTCACCTCCAGATTCGCCATATAGGTCATTAGGGATATTATCTGGCCCTAGAAAACAGGCAGAAATACAAGAATTAGTTGCGGCCAGGGTCTCATTAAGCGAGAAAGCAAGGGACAAGGTGTCATCTCTGACATCCAAATGTTGAATCATTTTATCATCCTTCTCAATTGCACACCCGTTCGTATACAGCTTACCAAAATGAGCCACCCACCCATCTGGTTGTACACAAAAACCAACACTGTGTGGGGACTGTTTAGAGAGAATGCTGCAGTCTGCCAGGAGGTTGCTCCATCATTTGTGGTCAAACGTCATGTGGGGTGGGCCACAGGGTGTTCTCCCAATTTGTTTTAGCCACAGTCAGAGCCTGCCTGTATTGGGCCCTACAACTTATTATATAGGGGTGTGAGTTGGATTTAACTGCTATAAAGACTTCACTCTTAGCTAGCCTACAATTACAGTTAAACCAGGGATTTGTCTGGGGCCTCCTCATCCCCCGTCATGATGTTTTGTCGAGCTGATCCCTGGCTTGTGAAAATAGATGAGCATGACTAGAGCTTGGCATCTCCCTCCTTGAATGCACTGGGAGGTGTAATAAATATTCTACATCTTTCTCCACTCTCGCTATGACTACCTCTAAGGGTGAGGGATTTTTTGCTCCCCATTTCCATGTGGCATTCTTCAAGATGTTAGAAGTGGAGAGGCCACCCAAATCTTTGGAACCCTGCAGCATGGGTTTTAAACCAGAGTTATCTGAGAGCATCAGGGTTAGTGCATGATGGTCGCTTTATATTGTGGGGAGATATTACCCAAGATCCCTAACCCACAGGAGGGTCTGCCTTTTCCACTCTGTACTGCATTGACCCCAAAGGCAATAAATACACTCCTATGAAAGGGGGACAGACACCAGGGCCCTCATTCTAAGTCTGGCGGGCGGCGTAGGCCGCCCGCCAGACTTCCCCCCTCCAAAATACCGCTCCGCGGTCCAGAGACCGCGGAGGGTATTCCAAGTTTTCCCCTGGGCGCGGGCGGGCGGCCGCCAAAAGGCCGCCCGCCAGCCCAGGGGAAAACAACCTTCCCACGATGAAGCCGGCTCGTAATCGAGCCGGCGGAGTGGGAAGGTGCGACGGGTGCTACTGCACCCGTCGCGTATTTCACTGTCTGCTATGCAGACAGTGAAATACTAGCGGGCCCTCTTACGGGGGCCCCTGCAGTGCCCATGCCATTGGCATGGGCACTGCAGGGGCCCCCAGGGGCCCCGCGACACCCCCTACCGCCATCCTGTTCCTGGCGGGCGAACCGCCAGGAACAGGATGGCGGTAGGGGGTGTCAGAATCCCCAAGGCGGCGCAGCATGCTGCGCCGCCTTGGAGGATTCATTTGGGCAGCGGGAAACTGGCGGGAGACCGCCAGTTGTCCCGGTCCGACCGCGGCGTTACCGCCGCGGTCGGAATGCCCAAAGGAGCACCGCCGGCCTGTCGGCGGTGCTCCCGCCCCCGTTGACCCTGGCGGTTCTGTACCGCCAGGGTCATAATGAGGCCCCATGTCTCTTGGAAGAGGAAAATGTCGTGGGATTGTACGAAGTTGCCCAATTCCACCTCAGAGAACAATTTAAATAAATCCATGCCAAGTTCCATGACAACATTTTTATTGAAAGCTCGTGGGGCAGGGCTGTAGGGGGAGGGTCGCCATTCACCAATTCCACATTCAGGTTTCAAATATCAAGCAGACACTACTCTAGGCTCATAAGGCCCCGCCCGGAGGTATAAGGCAATTAGCATTTGGACTTGTGGGTTTCCCTCTTGTTTCAGATTGAGAATTAGCTACAAGACAGATTCGGAAGCTTGGTTGAACCAATTTTAAGCAGAGCATCTCACACCATCTATGCTATTTTCCAGAGCAACCAAAATTAGTAAAGGATAAGATATATTTGTCCCACAATTGACATCTCTGGCAATTTGAGCATTATCCCCTATTTCCAGACAGCCTCCCTTTCCCGGGTCTTGCATCAGCGGCCATAAGCCAATCAACTATATTCCTTTGGGAGAAATGGACCTTCACCATGCCATGATCTTCCTTTGGATTAGACAGCCTTCAACACTCATTATGTCACTTCTAATAATGGAATAGCACTCGCAAACTTAACAAAACCAGTGCGTCCCTTTATTGATGAGCCATTCACAATCTTCTCTTGCTCCCCCTGGCAACTTAGGGATCGGGGTAAGGTAAACGGTGGCCCGCTGGTACCCTACCTGCCTAGGTATTTAACACCCATTTCCCACCACCCCTCTAGATTGAACCATATGGGAATTCTAAAGAGGGACCACACAACCTCAAAACTCTCCATCTCCACCCTAGGCCTACTCCCAACTCCCTCCTTAGGGGTCCCGACTGACTCAGGTCCGACATGACGGAGGCCGACACCTGGGTAGGAGAGGGGGAATAAAGCAATAATTCCCCTAGACGTCTGATGAGTTGTGTCAAAGCGCAGCATGGAATGAGACTCTCCATTACTTGCATTCATTTCAGTTCCCACTCTTTCCTGACCCGCCACCGCAGTACATTTGGGGCTTAGCTTCCAATTTCCCCTCCCCTCGAAACTCTCCACCACACTCTTCAAAGTCACTACCTGGTCCCTCTGATTCCCGATTATACCCATTCGAGAATGGAGGATTAAATGACACTCTTGACATGGGCTACTAGATGCATCATTATGGAGCCCCTAATTTAGATCAACATTGGGGCAAAGAATCGAAAACCGATTCCGTCATTCAATTACTTCTTCATTGCATACTGCCTGGGACTTTACAGGAGCACAAAACACAGAAGGCTCAGAGTGATTTTCCCCAAACAGGGCCTCAAAACCACACTGGAATTTGTTAAACATATGAGGTATATGCTTGGTAGTCTATCCTGAGGTTGGTTAAATATCATTTCTGCAAGGTGAGGGAATTTGATTTACAGTATCCGCACATTCAGAAATAAGATTGTCAGTTCTGTCCAATACACAATTACCAAATTACAATTTCAAAAATAAAAATGAAAATTTTCTTTTCATTTTTTTAGAGTGGGCAGTGGTCAGTGGGACCACTGCCTTCACTGAAAAAATGTTGGAGCCCCCATTCATAAAAGGGAATGGGTCCCTTGAAGACCCCTTCCTGTTTGCAAATGGGACAGCCACCTTCAAGGATTTCGTAAAGTATGAATGTTTTGCAGCCCTACTCAGGGTCGCAAAGCATTCATACATACCAGAGCAACTCGTTTTTAGGAAGTGACGTACTTTACACTCTCCTTCCTAATACCGAATCGAAAAAGCAAAATGCGAGTTGGTGACAAGTTACTGACACATTTTTCCTTTGGCCAAACACATTTTACTGGTCCCAAACGGCCGTTTGTGACTGGTAAAATACATCGCACATCTGGTCCTCAGCCCCAATTCTCCTCATACAAGGACAAAAAGAGAACCAACAAAACAAACACAAAAAAGTAGAAGAGTACGTTGAATGGAGGAAAAAGTAACCACAGCAAAAAACAGAAAAGGTGCCCCCAAATGGAAAATCCAAGGGGGGGGTGGTTCTGCCCTGCCTCTTCCTGCCACTGATGGATGCAGGATGGGCTGCCCCTTGGCACAGACTTCACCTGGGCATGTTCTGTGCGACGGAATGCAAGGAAGCATTTTATAGTGCTGCACAGATGAAGATGGTCGCCTAGGGCCTCCTCCTTGATCCAACTGATGCTGGCTATGTTAATCCCTTCAACTACTCCCCCAATACTTCCCGCGTGGCGGGACATGATGAAGAGCTTTATAGCGCAGAACCGGTGAAGATGGCTGTCTGGGGCCGCCTCCTGGGGCCCAGGGGATGCTGGCTATGGAAGTCCCTTCAAGTGCACTGCCGACATTTTCCGAGCATTGGGATGCGAAAAAGTGATTTATAGTGCTAGGCAGGTGAAGATGGGTGCCTGGGGTCGCCTTCTGGGGCCTAGGGGATGCCGGTTATTGCAGCCCCTTCAAATGATCTGCTGATATTTCTGCACGGCAGGACGCGATGAAGCTTTTTATAGCGCTGGTCAGGTGAAGATGGATGCCTGGTGCCCAAGAGCTGCGGGTTATGGTAGTCCCTTAAAGTGCTCTGCCGATACTCCCCACACAATGAGACGCAATGACACACTTTATTGAGCTGGGCAGGTGAAGATGGTTGTCTGGGGTGGCCTCCTGGGGTCCAAGGGATGCTGGTTATGGTAGTCCCTTCAAGTACTCTGCCTAAACTTTCTGCACGGCAGGATGTGATGAAGCACTTAATAGCACTAGACAGGTCAAGATGGTTGCCTGGGGCCACCTTCTTGGGACCAGGGAATGCTGGTTATAGTAGTCCCTTCAAGTGCTCTGCCGACACTTCCCGAGAGGTGGGGCGCAATGAAGCACTTTATAGCAGTGGACAGGTGATGAAGGTTGTCTGGCACTGGCTCCTGGTGCCCAGGGGATGCTGGTTATGGTAGTTCCTTCAAGTGCTCTGCGGATAATTCCCGCACGGTGGGATGCAATGAAGTGCTTTATACCGTTTGTCAGGTGAAGATGGTTGCCTGGGGCCCAGGAGATGATGGTTATGGTAGACCCTTCAAGTGCTCTTCCGATACTTCCCTCCAGCGGGATGCGATGAAGCGAATTATTGTGCTGGACAAGTGAAGATGGTTGCCTGGGGCAATCTCCTTCAGCCCAAAGGATGCTGGTTATGGTAGTTCTTTCAAGTGCTCTGCAGATGCTTCCTGCGTGGTAGGACGCCCTGAAGAGCTTTATAGCACTGGTCAGGTAAAGATGGTTGCCTGGGGCTACCTCCTGGGGCCAAAGGGATGTGGGTCATAGTAGTCCATTCAAGTGCTAAACTGATACTTCCCGCATGGCGGGACGAGATGAAAGGCTTTATAGCACTGGACAGGTAAAGATGGTTGCCTGAGGCCAAAAGGGTGCTGGTTATGGTTGTCCCTTCAACTGCTATGCCAATACTTCCCACACAGTGGGACGCGATGAAGTGCTTTATAGCACCAGGCAGGTGAAGATGGTTGCCTGGGGCCGCCTTCTGGGGCCTAAGGGATACTGGTTATGGTAGTCCCTTCAAGTACTATGCTGATACTTCCCGCACGGCGGTATACGATGAAACTCTGGACAAGTGAAGATGGTTGCCTGGGCTACATCATGGGGCCCAAGGGATGGTGGTAGTCCCTTCAAGTGCTCTGCCGATACGTCCCAAGCGGCGGTATGTGATGAAGTGCTCTATAGCGCTGGCAGGGGAAGGTGGTTGCCTGGGGTCACCTCCTGGGGATCAGGGGATGCTGGTTATGGTAGTCTGTTCAAGTGCTCTCCCGATACTTCCAGAGAGTTGGGGCACGATGAAGCACTTTATAGCGGTAGGCAGGTGATGATGGTTACATAGGTCCACCTCCTGCGGCCCAGGGGATGCTGGTTATGGAAGTCCCTTCAAGTGCTCTGGTGATACTTCCCCCGCGGCGAGATGTGATGAAGCGCTTCATAGCACTGGTCAGGTGAAGATGATTGCCTGGGTCCTAGGGGATGCTGGTTATGGTAGTCCCTTGAAATGCTGTGCCGATAATTCCCACACAACGGTACACGATGAAGTGCTTTATAGCACTGGACAGGTGAAGATGGTTGCCTCGTTCCCTCCTGGAGTCCAGGGGATGCTGGTTATGGTAGTCCCTTCAAGTGCTCTGTCGATACTCCCTGAGCAGTGGGACGCGGTGAATTGCTTTATATCACTGGACAGGTGAAGATGGTTACCTGGGGCCACCTCCTGGGGTCGAAGGGGTGCTGGTTAAGGCCGTCCCTTCAAGTGTTCTGCCGATACTTCCCATGTGGAGCGACGCAATTAATCACTTTATAGCGCTGGACAGGTGAAGATAGTTGCATGGGGACGCCTCCTGGGACCCAAGGGATGCTGGTTATTAAAGTCCATTCAAGCGCTCTGCCGATACTTCCACAGGCTGTGTATGCAGCGGTGTCCCTCTGACCGAGCTTCAATTATTCTTCGTTAACTGCTTTTAATCTTTTTTCTTTAAATATACGCAGGCACTGTGTTTAGCTCCTATTAACCCCCGCAATTCCCCTCCCATCGCCCATGCTCACACCCTAAGGTGGGTTGGGGGAGGCACATAAATATTTGTGTTGAGATACAGTCACTGTGTGAGGTAGCAAATGGCCTGTGTATAGAAATGGAAACTCCTGTTGCTTCATGATTTAGTTACTAGCAGCAACCTAGGCTCGAAATGTGTTTCTGTCGAGGGCGCTATCTGTGCAAAGGCCAGCTCTGAACAGGAGCACTACCTACAGGACTCTAGGTTTAAGGACTAAACTGCTGTCCATTTCTGTGTGGGTAACTGGGTATCAGAGTTCACCCATTGGGTGTGTTACTGAGAGTACCTGACCAAATATACCACCCACTTGTTTCTCTTTCCAAAATTGTGGGCACATGCTCCAACCGAGATCCAAACCCACTCAGCCTTGTGGCATGGTAGGGAGTATGAACTTGCCAGTGGTCTATCTACCAATGTCTCGGAGAACCTCACTCACAACGACACACTCTCACAAACACATTGTTACTCACACTCATTTTTCCAATCCATTTGTGCTGTTAGAAAAGCTGGCACTATCTTTACCCCTGTTATACCCCTTTTTTGCATTCTAAAGAAGCATGGTAAATATTTTTTGGGACATATTTAAGAGCCCCTAGTGCCTCCTTGAGCCACATTAGCGTATTTTTTTTTCATGCTAATGTGGTCCAACGATGCCAAAATCCCAGCACCATATTTAAAAAGTGACGCAATGCATGCATTGAGCCACTTTGTTACCCTTTGCGCTACATTATGCCTACACCAGGCATAATGTATGCAAAGAGTGTGTTCCCCATTAGGAGGGGCTGAAAACATGGCACAAAGAAATCTAAGAGATTTCTTTGCATAATTTTTTACTGCTCTTTTAACGCCTGCTCGAAGCAGCCTTTAAAAGAAGACACACAATTGATTACAATGGGCCTCAATGGGCTTTTCATGATTAGCGTCAACATTTTTTACACTAATCCTGCAACGCTCCGGACTAGCATAAAAAATCATGAGAATAGTCCCCTAACTACCACCGTTGTGAGCCGTATTTTAAATATGATGCACACATGGTGGCTTTAGGGAGGGTGAAAGGGGGCGCAAGAAAAGTGGCACCACACTTTGTACAGCGGCAATTTTCTTAAATATTCTCCTTTGTATATCAACTACTTAAAAGTAAAACAATAGATGGCCTTATATGACTGAAATATATATTTTCATATATTAGGTCAACATGGTTAATGGTATTACATGAGGATGAAGTGGGAATCGTTTTGTAAATGGGCAACTTTGTAAAATTTAAAAACATACGGCCTCATTTACGAGGTTTTGGCGCAGAGCAGCCCCACAGGGATTCTTGCTGCGCTGCCTTGCGTCAAAAGAAAAGGGCAGGAATGCCCTGTATCTATAAGATACTGCACATTCCTGTCCTTTCCACTGAGCTGGGGCACAATGGGCTCCCATGGGCCAACGCAGGCAACCTTGCACCATGGTGCAAGTGTTTCTGCGTTGCAGGGATGATTTTTCTTGTGCATCAAGGTACACCTTCCGGCACAAAAACAATCACGAGATGCGTTTTCCTGTTTCTATGTGTGCCTCAGAATGCAGCACACATAGAAAAAGGAAAAATGAGGAGAAATATAGCACTTGAAAGACTGGGTTTTTCTGCCGTCACTAATGTTAAAAAAACATACGTCGCAAAAAGCTACATTGGCGGGCCGGAAAAACAAGGAGGGGATGAAGGTATTTTACATGATGATATGACATTTAGCAATTTTGCATAAGTAATGTCCTCAATTACACGGAACTGGTGCATCGTCTCCGATGCACCAGTTTCTTTGTGTCACCCTGTGCCACCTTATCAACACCGTGGTAGCGAGCCTGTATTTATAATACAGAGCACCATGCGCTCGTTAGCACAACTGCGTCAACATTTTTGACGCAGTTGTGGCACTTTTCTGGACTAGCGTAAACATTTTTTGACACTGGTCCAGCAAAGCTCGGGCGACCCATTAAAAAGAGCCTAGCATCAGTTTTACAACTGCCCTGGGCAAGCATTAAAAAATTATGCTAGAATGTCACAGTGAAATCTTGTAGATTTAACTGCGCCATTTTTTTGGGCCTCCCTGCGGGGGAACTCCTCCCTTGCATACATAATACCTGGCACAGATATAATGTGGTGCAAAGGTTTACAAACTGCGCAATGGTGACCTTGCGGTAGTATGCACATATGGCGTGGGTTGGGGAAGGTTTTGTGCCACCGTAGCTTCAAAAAAATGACACTACGGCAGCGTAAGGGGCTTGTAAATGAACCCCTAAGGTTCTTTCTGTGATTTGCAGCCTTTATTATTTTGGGATAATCAAAAGATAATCACTGAAGTGGTAACAGTATACATTTCCAGCGTGGATTTAATAATTCTAGTGGAAATGGGCAAATATTCACACTCCATTAAAACAAAGAGGTTTGCTAAAAGGTTACTGGCCACCACAACGACAACCCCCTTGGGGCGTGGGTTTCACCTTTAAGCACCACAGCTCCTGTGGTAGCAGCATTCGAACCCCTCTGAATTTAAAAGAATAAAAGAAACCCTCAATAAAGAAGGCTACACTACGGGCCAGTGACATCATCAGCAATGTGGGGAAATGACCATTGCCCCTGACTTCCTACGTGCCCTGGAAGTAGTAAACATTCTCTTATCCTGGACCTTTGTCTACTCTGTTTATTCACTATCAAATCTCACGTCCTTTCTCTGACTTCCTCTGACTCTGTCTCTCTCCACCCAGTGTCATCTGAAGGATTTCTGTGGTCTCAGCTTTAGACATACAGACCATATAACTTTCGTTCAAAAACATACAGGTTTTAATTAGTCAGAGATAGCTAATAACAGCACTGGTGTCTCTCCCTTCCAAACCACTTCATTTTAATTTTATGTCAAACTGGTTCAAACATCAATAAAAGTCACAAAAATGAGACAAAAAGCAGCATAACGTGTTGGTAAAGTATTTACTTTTCAGCGCACAACATGTTTTGCACTAAAAGGTAGCCCTAAATGTACTGCACGTAGTTCTTTGTGCTACTTTATGTCATTTTGTGTCAAGCTGGACATGGGTTTTGCCATGCTACTACTCATGATGTTTGGCAGGACAGTGCGTTGCAGGAAAAAAATTACGCCTACCCATGGCAGGTGGTACCAATGAGAAATGTTTTTGTTTCTTAACATTTCTTCTTCACTTTTCATGTATTGCAAGTGCACACGTACAATATGGGAAACGTTTTAAAGGTTGTCTTGGCATAGTATTTCATACTGAAATGGTAGCTTTCATATACAAAATACATGATAGGTAATACACAAACCTTTGCACTACGGTGCAAAGGTGTGCAAGTGGCACTAGACAGTCTGAAAGAGCAGTGGTTCTGGAGAAGTGAGCAGCAGCGATATATCTTAGTAGATATGGCGCTGCCCTGCTCCATCCTCCTAGCTGCCTGCAAATTCATAAATATCCACCTTATTGTCCTCATTTTGAGTATTTTACACTTCTTCCATTATAAAGGCCTAGGTGACTGAGTCCCATCAACAGGATCAACATGTAACTGCTGATCGTCTAAGAATGTCTTTACTGACCCAGCAATGGCCAAGATTGAAAGATTGCTATGGGATTGTTGAATTCAATTCTTATATTGCTCTGTACCCTATGCTATTTTATCTTATATATTCTATAAAGTGTTCATTCACAGAATGGCACTTTCACACTGAAAATGAAAATCTAAAACAAGGAACTAAAGAGAAAAAACAGGCCTTTACTGACTATGAACATTATGCAACCAACCAAATGTTTAATTTAGACATAAAATGAAGTTTTTGTTTTTATTTGACGATTGTTACATTTTAGCTGTGCTTGAACTAGAAATGGTCTTCCTGTCATCATTGTAATGTTATGCTGATTTGTAGAACGCATTATCACTGGGGGAGGGGATTATCCTGATGCTGCCAGTTGTGAGCCTAGCCAAACAAGGGGCCCAGTGCGACTACTCAAATAGCCAGGTCTTCAGCTTCTTGAGGAATTCAATGAGTGAGGAGGAGGAGGCTCATGTGTAGTGTCAGGTCGTTCCACACTTCAGGAGCGATGTTGAGAAGACTCGACTGAAGTACTGATTTTCTCTTTGCATGGGATTTGTGCAAGTAGGAATCTGGGTGATTATTTAGGTATGTTGGGCCAGTGTTCTGTAGTGTCTTAAAATTGTAGGTGAGGAGTCTGAATTGTGCTGGTTAGTGAATGAGGAGCCAGTGGAGTGTCTCCAAATGCATTGTGATATGGGTGAGGTTGAGAGTGATTCTGGTTGCGGAGGTCTGAATTATCTGCAGCTTTCTGGTGAGTCTTTTTTTGATCCCAGGATAAAGGGTAGTCAACTTGCTTGTGACCAGGATGCGCGTTACAGTTTTCCGCGTGCTGATTGGGAGACATTTGAAAATATTCATCAGCATCTTCAGGATATGTAAGCATGAGGTGCTGACAGCATTGACTTGGGCGGTGATGTTGAGTTTGCTGTTGATAATGATCCTGAGGTTCTTGGCCTGGGTGGTGGGTGTCACTCATACCTCTGTTGGTCACCAGGTGGAGGCCCACGGTGATGGGCTCTTCCCAAAGATCATGAATTTTGCCTTGTTGGTGTTCAGTTTTAGACAGTTGGTCTTCATTCTGTTGGAGATTTGAGTTACATAGGCATTGAGCTTGATCCAGGTACTGTAAGTTGTTTTAAGACTGCAGGTTTCTGTGGTATACTGGGCCAGTCTGACTGACTGGGATCTTCCAGTTAGGAGAGAGCAGATTCACTGGAGTGTGTGTCCTTGGATTCTGATGTCATGTAGGCGTTGGATGAAGATGGGGTGGGAGACTGTGTCAAATGCATCCCAGGCGGATGAGGGCCGCTGCGTCTCCTTTGTCCAGAGCCATTCAAATGCCACCTCTGGCGGCAATGAGGGTAGTTTTGGTGCTATAGCTGGATCTGAAACCAGACTGAGTGGTGTCAAAAGGATGGTGGTTTTTGAGGTTTGGGTGAGTGTCTGTTAATGATTTAAAACCTTGGCTAGAAATGGTAGCAAGAAGATCTGTAGTTGGCAAGCGTTGAAGGGTCAGCAGAGGGTGTCTTCAGCAATGGGATGACAGTTGCCTGTTTCTAAACATGTGGGAAGGTCACAGAAGAGGTGGAGGCTTATGTCCACGAACTGACACAGAGTTTTTGATTATATTGCACTTGAAGGCAGACACTAAATTTATTTGTCTTTCAGAATTTGGGGATCTTGTCCAAAAAGCCTAATGGATAATGCAGGCTGCCTCTCATTAATGTTTCTACTCAATTACTAGGTAGAAGGTTCTGCATTGCTGAAAAAATATGATACAATATTTATTTAAAATAATACTCAAGCGTATGGATTATTGCATTGTTTGAAGATGGTCGGATGGCCCATTGAAATTATTTTAAGAGCCTACTTTGGTCAATAACCAGCAGTAGTATGAGACATCTTCCTCTTGGGTATGTCCCACCATCTACCTAATGGTCCCAGAAATCATAATCAGAAGGCTGTTACCATATTGTAGCCGTCGCTAAAATAGCACTAGAAAAACTAACTCCCTCCACAACAGCAGCTGCAGGTTTTCTTTGAAAGACAGTGTTACTTTAGCTACCTAGGTTATACTGGGCTTTCACTCCTTGAATTATAGCTCTCTTGTTAAAAAAAAAAACACAACACCCCAATGTTGTGGCCAATGAAAAAGAAAATAAATTATCCATTGTGATAAGAAACAGAAAATTCATAACCTTATGAACATCTGTACAACAACAGATTTCTGTTTTGTACAAAATCAGGAAATCCCACTCCTATGGAGTCGTGCATATTGCTATCTGGATGGCTAGGGTTTATTTTCACCACCAGATTATACTTGTTTTATTTACCACTCTTTCAAAGTGACCTGGACAAGACCTGCAATCCCCCAAATGAGTAGCATGAAACATTCACTTTTAGTCCAAGCGCTATACTTTTCGTAAACTGATCTTTTGAAAGATAACACCCCTTCTTAATTTTGGGTTCAGATTAAGCCAAGGTGTAATTTCAATTACGCTGGAGTAGTCAGAGCAATTTTGGTAATTCCGTGTTACTCTTTGACAAGTAATTACTGATAAATACACCACCCACCCACCCCACATCACACACCCCAGCACATCACCCTACACACCCTCTCCCACAATACTCACACAACACCCATGGCACCACAACGACACCCCAGATTCTCTGAGAAGGAGCTAAGGGTCATGGTGGATGAAATTATCCGGGTAGAGCCACAGCTATTTGGAGCACAGGTGCAGCAAATATCCATTGCTAGGAAGATGGAGCTATAGCGGAGGATCGTGGACAGGGTCAACGCCGTGGGACAGCACCCCAGAACAAGGAATGACATTAGGAAGAGGTGGAACGACCTACAGGGGAAGGTACATTCCTTTGCAGCAAGACACCAGCTCACAGTACAGAGGACTGGCTGTGGACCCCCACCTCCTCCCCCACAACTAACAACATGGGAGGAGCAAGTCTTGGCAATCATGCATCCTAAGGGCCTGGCAGGAGTAGCAGGAGGACTGGACTCTGGTAAGTCAACTCTTTACTACTTTTACCCCCCTACCTGCATGCCATCACATCCCCCACCCTCACCCTCACTCCGATCACTCCACCACCTCCCACACACCCCACCATCACATCCCACTCATCCCAATGCCAAGCCCTGCATGCACCACCAATGCATGGACACCACTCACAGACCTGCATGGACACCTATCCCTAAAGCATGCACACAAGAGAGAATCAACTAGCCCACCACATAACTCACACAAGGTAAAGCTGCCTGGGCAATAACAGCCATAGAGGGCAATCCACCCATGCACACAATGTCACACACAGAAACAATAACACTGCATTTACATCCCCACAGGTATCCAGCCATTGACCCAGTGTATCCTTTGTCTCTTCCCCCTCCTTTTGGTTTTGTCATCCTGTCCTTATGTGCATGAGCATCATCTGGCAGAGGAGCAGAGGCACCGGCGATGGAGGGAGCTGCATCCCACAGGACCCAGGAGGCAGAGTCCAAAGACGGTGAGGGCACCAGTGGGACGGAGGGCGAGGGGAGCACCATGGCAGAGACAGGAGGGGACAGTTCTGACACAGATACCTCCTCCGATGAAAGCTTCCTGGTTGTGGCGGACACCTCTGTGCCCACCCCAGATAGAGGTACATCCGCCACCTCCGTACCAGCACCGCCCTCCCAGCAGCCCCTCATCGAGTTTCCCGTGCCCAGGAGGGTGGGCATCTCCTTCACCCCAGGCACCTCAGGCCCTGCCCCAGTGAGCCCTGCTGCCCTGAGTGAGGAGCTCACCACCCCAACAGCCATGCACATGTCCCCTGTGTCCTCTCCCACTGTGTCTGTACCCCCTCCTCCCAAAGTACACAAACGCAGGCACTCAGACACCCAACAGCCATTCAACTCACAGCAGAATCCAGCCCATGCACCTGCATCCAAACACAGCAGACAGACACCTGCTACCCCCACTCCCTCTTCTTCCACTCCCAAACCTTCTCCATCTTCCCACCCTAATGTCCCTAAGAAGCATTTCCTCTCCACCGTTGACCTCTTCCCTACCCCTACCCCCCGTCCTTCACATCTGGCCATGGTGGGTAAAACCCAGCCATGCACCTCAGCCACCCAGTCCACGGGCCCAGTAGTTTCCAGAGCAACTCGTGGTGGGAAAGGGTCCCGGGCACCAGGCTGTCACACGGAATGGGTGCCTGCCCCAACTGCTACAAGGAAAGGCAAGGACCCACCCCCAGCTGCTGCAAGAAAGGGCAAGGTGCCACCCCAGCTGCTACAAGGAAGGGCAAGGAGCAATCCTCAGCTGCTGCCAGGAAGGGCAAGGGGCCTGCACCAGCAGGCAGAAAGGACAAGGGGCCTGGTGCTGGGACTCAGTCGGAGCCCCCACCACCAACCATGGTGGTGAAGCCGTCTGTGGCTGCAGGGGATGGGCTGGAGCCTCCCCCCCACCAGCAGCAGCACCGCCACCAGCACCACCACCAGCACCAAAAGCACCACCACCAGCGGCGGCAGCATCAGCAGCACTACCACTGAGCAGGCGTCACCGCCGGCGGACAGTCTGTAGTCCTACCTCCATGGGCTGTTGTGCGGCCTGCCCCCTGCAAATCCTATGGGTATGACACCCAGCGGAGAGACTGTGACCATGCACTCCCCAAGATCTGCATCACAGGGCATGATGCCACATCCAGAACCAGTGGGTATGGCACCCACTCACACCATCCTCTCCAGGATGAAGATCACAGGGTAGGATGCCCCTCCAGAACCAGTAGTAAAGACACCCACTCACCCCATCCTCTCCAGGATGAAGATCACAGGGTACAATGCCCCCTCCAGAACCAGTGGTAAAGACACCCACTCACCCCATCCTCTCCATGATGAAAATCACAGGGCATGTTGCCTCCTCCAGAGCCAGTGGGCAAGTCACCCACTCGAGAGACTGTGGCCTATCACTCCCCAGGACCAAGCAGAGGGCATGTTGCCCCATCCAGAGCCAGTGGGCAAGTCACCCACTTAAGAGACTGTGGCCTTGCACTCCCTAGGACCAAGCACAGGGCATGTTGCCCCCTCCAGGAGCAGTGGTGTTGTTCCATCTGCCGGCTGAGGTGCCCCCTGTCCCCCTGAGGTGCCTGCCTATTTTTGAACTGATGTCCCTGCAGTGTTCTCTCCGTGTGTTGCAGGAGTCAAGTGGGGCCTTGGACTTTGTAATGTGGCCCTGTGGCCCACGCATATTGAGGACTGGGCAGTGTCCCTTGTGTATACATATGTATATACTTTTCGAATGCATTTTCATATTTCTAATGTATTTATATTATTACACTCACTTACATCTATTCCTGCTGTCCTTGCATTATTCCTGAGGGGTATGGAGTATGTATGTTCTGTTACTGCATCTGCTTGTGTGTATGGTGTTGGAGGTGGGGGTGTTGCGTGTTGCGTGTGTGTGTCACTCTCTTCCCCCCCACTCCCCTGTGTGCTAGGCGGGTGTACTCACCGTGGTCGTCTTCGCCGTCGTTGGTGTTCATGGTGGAGCAGGACGTAGAAAAGCATTGGGAAGATCTGCAGTTTCTCCATGGTAGCGTGGTTCTTCCTTGAGTCTCCAAAGGTGAGTCGTTTCCCTTCTGAGGTCTGTTTCTGCCAAGTTTTTGTTGTCGTTGGTACCTTCCCCGGAAAAGGTGGTGGATTGGGCTCTCATAATACAGTGGGCGGAACATTAGCTTCCACCTGGCTGTTGGCGGCAACCGCAGTGGTGCCTGTTGATTCTCCCCTGGAGGTCAGTGTGGTAAAGTGGCTGTCTGTCTGAGCTCTTTTCGCCATGGTCATAAGTTGGCAGTAGTTACCGCCAGCCTGTTGGCAGTATTACTGCCGCTTTTTCACCGACCGCCAAGGTTGTAATGAGGGCCTATATCTTAGTGCACAAATTCCCCCTCACGTCCAAAATGGATGTGAGTGGCTTTTGTGTGCTAAAATACAGCATCAAGCACAGAATTACTCTTCTTGAGTAGTTCTGCCTAATCTTGCGGTGTCTTAGGTAATTCTACATGATTACACTACGTGGAATTACACTAGTTACGCCCACCCCTAGTTCAGATACAGCAGTTAATGCCAATACATAGCTCTCGCTTTCCTATATTTCAGTGGGAAATAGCACTTGCACACCCCATTACCGCACGCTTGTTTCCTAAGAGGCAGGGCATCATGTACAATAAAATGACTCGGAGTGGTGCTGCAAGCCAGAGTGGTGCTTGTGGGCTGGGCTGGCTTATAGTGGGTACCTTGTGGTACTTACACTTTGTGCCAGGTCCAGTTATCCCTTATTAGTAGATTAGAGGTGTTCTAGCACCTTAGGCTGATAGAGGTAGCTATAGCAGAGCAGCTTAGGCAGAACTAGGAGACATGCAAAGCTCCTACTATACCACTTATATCATATAGCACAATATCATAAGAAAACACAATACTCAGAGTTACTAAAAATAAAGGTACTTTATTTTAGTGACAATATGCCAAAAATATCTCAGAGGATGTACTCCCTTAGGAGGTAAGTAATATACACAAAATATATGCACACAAACCAAAATCAGGTAAGTAACAGTTAGAAAAGTAGTGCAAACAATGTAGAATCACAATAGAATGCAATAGGGAGAAATAGGCCTAGGGGCAACACAAACCATATACTCCAAAAGTGGAATGCGAACCACGAATAGACCCCAGGACTAGTGTAGTTGTAGAGGGTCACTGGGAGTGTAAGAAAACACTAAGGATGTCCAAAATACCCCACCCCAAGACCCTGAAAAATAGGAGTAAGGTTACCCTACTACCCCAGGAAAACAGTAAAGTCGAGATAGGGGATTCTGCAAGGACAATAACTGACTGCAAAACACTGAAAAAGGATTCCTGGACCTGAAGACCTGTAAAGGAAGGGGACCAAATCCAAGAGTCACGCAAGTGTCCAGGGGGGGCAGGAGCCCACTAAGCCCCAGATTAAGGTGCAAAAGGGCTGCCTCCGGGTGGAAGAAGCCAAAGATTCTGCAACAACGGAAGGTGCCAGGAACTTCTCCTTTGGTCAGAAGATGTCCCACGGTGTACTGGAGGATGCAGAGTTGTTTCCACACAGAAAGACCGCAAACAAGCCTTGCTAGCTGCAAGAGTCACGGTTGAGGTTTTTGGGTGCTGCCAGGGCCCAGGAAGAACAAGGAGGTCGCCCCTTGGAGGAGGAGACAGAGGGGGCGGTCAGCAACACACAGAGCCCACGTAGAAGCAGGCAGCACCCGCAGAAGCACCCGAACAGGCACTTAGAAGCTCTGAGGATAACGGTCAACTCAGAGTCACAAAAGAGGGTCCCACAACGTCGGAGTCCAACTCAGCGAGTTGGGCAATGCAGGGCGGAGTGCTGGGGACCATGAGCTAGGCTGTGCACAAAGGAAGTCTTGCAAAGGTGCACAGAAGCCCGAGCAGCTGCAGTTCATGCAGTACACAGGATTACTGTCTGGCATGGGGAGGCAAGGAATTACCTCCACCAAATTTGGACAGAAGGGCCACTATACTGTCGAAGACACTTGGACCTAGCTCCTGTGTTCCAGGAACCACGCTCGTCAGGATGAGAGGGGACCCAGAGGACCTGTTATGCAGAAGTTTGGTGCCTGCGTTAGCAGGGGGGATATTCCGTCGACCCACGGGAGATTTCTTCTTGGCTTCCAGTGCAGGGTGAAGGCAGACAGCCCTCAGAGCATGCACCACCAGGAAACAGTAGAGAAAGCTGGCAGGATGAGGCGCTACAATGTTGCTGGTAGTCTTCTTGCTACTTTGTTGTGGTTATGCAGGCGTCCTGGAGCAGTCAGCAGTCGATCCTTGGCAGAGGTCAAAGAGGGAAGTGCAGAGGACCTCTGGTGAGCTCTTGCATTCGTTATCTGGTGAGATGCCCACAGAAGAGACCCTAAATAGCCCTCAGAGGAGGATTGGCTACAGAGAAAGGTAAGCACCTATCAGAAGGGGTCTCTGACGTCACCTGCTGACACTGGCCACTCAGAGCGGTCCATTGTGCCCTCACACCTCTGCATCCAAGATGGCAGAGGTCTGGGACACACTGGAGGAGCTCTGGGCACCTCCCCTGGGAGGTGCTGGTCAGGGGAGTGGTCCAGTTTCACGCCAGAGCAGGGCTGGGGGGATCCCTGAACCGGTGTAGACTGGCTTATGCAAGGAGGGCACCATCTGTGCCCTTCAAAGCATTTCCCGAGGCCAGAAGAGGCTACTCCTCCCAGGCCCTTCACACCTATTTCCAAGGGGAAATCCTTTGTTCTGCATTCCTGGGACTGGGCTGCCCAGGCCCCAGAGGGGGAGAAACCTGTCTGATGGTTGGCCGCTGCGCTAGCTGCTTTACAGAAAACCCTGGAAGTTAGTTTGGCAGTACCCGGGCTCTATGCTGGAGACCCGGGGATGCATGGAATTGTCCCCCCAATACCAGAATGGTATTTGGGGGGACAATTCCATGATCCTAGACATGTTACATGGCCATGTGACCATTGTGACGCTACATATAGGTATTGGCCTATATGTAGTTCACGCGTGTAATGGTGCCCCCGCACTCACAAAGTCTGAGGAATTTGCCCTGAACAATATGCGGGCACCTTGGCTAGCGCCAGGGTGCCCACACACTAAGTAACTTTGCACCTAACCTTCACTAAGTGAGGGTTAGACATATCGGTGACTTATAAGTTACTTAAGTGCAGTGTAAAATGGCTGTGAAATAACATGGACGTTATTTCACTCAGGCTGCAGTCTCAGTCATGTGTAAGAATTGTCTGAGCTCCCTATGGGTGGCAAAAGAAATGCTGCATCCCATTGGGATCTCCTGGAACCCCAATACCCTGGGTACCTAGGTACCATATACTAGGGAATTATAAGGGTGTTCCAGTGTGCCAATCAGAATTGGTAAAATTAGTCACTAGCCTGCAGTGACAATTTTAAAAGCAGAGAGAGCATAAACACTGAGGTTCTGGTTAGCAGAGCCTCAGTGATACAGTTAGGCACCACAGGCCACAGGCACTACAGGCCACAAACCTATGAGCACTGGGGTCTTGGCTACCAGGATCCCAGTGACACATATCAAACACACTGACAACATAGGGTTTTCATTATGAGCACTGGGCCCTGGCTAGCAGGATCCCAGTGAGACAGTAAAAACACCCTGACATATACTCATAAACAGGCCAAAAGTGGGGGTGACAAGGCTAGAAAGAGGCTATCTTCCTACAGTGCTGCAAGCCAGCTGGCTACACCATGCTGCGTCATTTTGAAAGTGCAGGGGTGCGTCACATTTACAGAAATATGACGCATCCCTGTACTTTCCTCATTGCTAGCGCATGAACTGCTGCCTAACGCCAACACAGGCACCTTTGCACCATGGTGCAAGGGTGCCTGCATTGCAAGGATGATTATGTATGTGCAAGAAGGGACACTTTCCTGCATATAACCCATCATTAATGGTGTTTTTCTCTTTCTATGCATGCTGCATTCTGCAGCACACATAGAAATAGGAAAAATGGGGAGAAATAATGGGTGTCATTACAACCCTGGCGGTCAAAGACCGCCAGGGTTGTTTTGACGGATTTCACCACCAACAGGCTGGCGGTGAAATCCTGGGGATTACGACCGCGGCGGAAGCGCCGCGGTCGCACCGCCGGGACTGGCGGTTTCCCGCCACTTTTGTCCCGGCGGGAGTAATCTTCCAGGACAGTGCTGCTTGCAGCGCTGCCCAGGGGATTACGAGTCCCACTCCCGCCAGCCTTTTCATGGCGGTTTGCACCGCCATGAAAAGGCTGGCGGAAAGGGGAGTCGCGGGTCCCCCTGGCACGGCCCGTGCAGCTTTTTACTGTCTGCTATGCAGACAGTGAAAAGCGCGACGGGTGCAACTGCCGGCCCGGTTTCTGCCCAGCGGGGATCTCATAATGGCCGTGGCGCAAGTGCGGCCGCATTGGTGGCCGCCCGGCCGTCAAACCTTGGCGGGCGGCTTTAGCCAATGTTGTAATGACCCCCAATGTTATTCTCCCTGTTGCGCTACTTCAACGCCACCCCATAGGATGCATAGGAATAAGACACATTCCCATCCTTGTAAACCTCTGAATGCATCAGATTCCATCAGGTTCCATTGGTGTTGCATGGGGACACCCACAGCAACAACCATGGAGCTCCCCCTTCATGCAGAGTTATGCGTGAAAGGGGCCATACTTACAAGGTCATGAAAAGCCAAGCAAGGTGGCCTTGTAAATATGGGCTGGCACACTGCGCCACTGGAGCAATAAACAAAATGATGTTCCGGTGGCGCAGTGTGCTGCTCGGGCATTGTAAATGAGGCCCACAGTGTCTAAGCTTCCTTTTAGGTTTACTAATAGTTCTTCCTCAGAGGCCTCCTAAAATATTGCACCTGCTACACATTCTCTCGCGCAGAAGAGATGATAGTTCAAATGTCACGTCTGGGTTTAAAAGGCAATGGAACAATAATTTGAGCACTGTTAACTCCAGACAAATACATAATGCAGAAGTAGTGTAGCAGGTCAACCAGCATGACTACTAGCAAACAAGCTACCCTGGGGCACAAGCACGACCCAAGGGTTTGGGTGTATATCTTTGTGTGTGTAGAACTATGCAGAGCCACTGGGTTACCCAGGGATGTGGACTTCCTATCACCTGACACAGGGACATATTGTTTGGGGTCAAGGGCTACAAGTTTTCTGTTTATTTTGTCCTTGAGACAAGTAGGCCCCAGCCCCTGCAGCACAAACCCTTTGGCAGTCAGTTTACAGATAAGGGAACTGTCTGCTGTTGAGGTACTATGTGTGTTGATGTGTTAATGCTGTTCGAACTTGTATTTATGTTTCATTAATTAAAAGCCTCCATTATTAGGGTGAGTGCTGTACATAAACATTTTAAGGTCACACAGCACTACTGACAGTGGTTCCAGTATAAAAACAAAAAGTGTACACATATTTGAAAAGTTTAACAATCTGAGGCTAAGTATAATGCTCCCAGAATGCAAATGTTTGCAGAAGCTCATAAGCAAGAGTGATGTTTCTTTGCTTTCAAAATAAAATGTTCAGAAAAAAATGAAATTTAGATACTCTGAAATTTTAGGTGCTATTTCTTTAAAGCGTCATTTAATAAAATGTGTTTAAGCATGCCAGAATTTCCAAAAACTATACCTAATGGAAAGTCATTGTAACCATTTTCAACAAGATTATGGGTAGTATGGAAATAAACAAGCACTAGCAAAGCCAACCGATCCCACATTTTTTTGTGAGTCTTTTGGTTTCGTCAATGTGTGTCTTGTTTTGACATGGCTTTTGAAACACTTTATTGTTGTGGGAGCTGCCAGGCCCTCATCATTGTAACAAACAGTGCCAAAAAGAAAAAAAAGTTTTTGGTCTCAAAAAGCACACATTGCCACCAGTGGCGTAACAATAGCCCTGCAGCCCCCCACCTTTGGGCCCCCTCGACACAGCACCTGCCCTGAGTGAGTCTGTAGGTGGGGCGCTCCATGTTTTCTGCAACGAGGGTCCCCTTTCCAGTTTCATTATGCCAATGATTACCACAGTAGTTCCAGGCACTGAACAAAACTACTTTGTGTGACAATATGCTCCTTGTGGAAGAGCAGAATGTGTTCACTCACAGTATAGCCAGCCGATAGAGAGAGAAATAGAAGTTTAATAAAAACTGTGGGGCATATTTCTACTCTTTTTGTGCCGTTTGTGCGTCATGTTTTTTTAAGCAAAAACGGTGCAAACTTAACTCCATATTTATATTTTGGCCAGACCAATCTAGCATCAAAATATTGGAGTTATTGTCATTTTTTGGATGCGTGAACCCACCTTGTGTTAATGAGATGCAAGGTAGGCGTTTCCATCCAAAAAATGATGCTATCCCATAGTGCCATATTTATCCCCCATGCTAAAATGATGCACCGGTGGTAGATGGAGCCACATAATGGCGTTAAGCTTGCTTAGCGCCATTATTTAACGCCTGGGTCAGACCAGGCGTTAGGGGACCTGTGGATCCATTTCCATGGATAAATGCCATGGGATGGGCACAAAGGTGCTCATCCCATGCCCCAGGAGCACCCCCACCCACAGCAGAGGGGCACCAGAGGATAGGGAACCCCATCACAGGTAAGTAGGGTAAGTATAGTCAAGTATTTGTTACCTCCTGAATGGCACTGGGTACCATGGCCATGTCCAAGGGACACTGGTCCCCCGTGCTGGCCATTGGGGTGGTGGGCATGACTCCTGTCTTTTATAAGACAGGAGTCATGTGTTATGGATGGTTGTGTGTCAGAAAATTACGCTAGGCTGGTTAGCAGCATTTTTTTGCCTCTAACTAACCTAGCGTCAGCTTCCATCTCCTCTACCACCACCCCCACCCGGCTAGCATCTTTTATTTTGACGCTAGCCCAAGCTTAGCCCCGGCTTGCGCCATTCCTTAAATATGGCGCCCGGCTGACGTTAAAGAATGGCTCAACCCGGTGCTAAACTTTTTGATGCAAAACTGCATTAGAGCAGTTTTGCATCAAAAAGTATAAATATGCCCCAATATGTGTTTGTTAACACCAGACCTAATTAGGGACCGAAGTGTTAAAGAAAGTCACAAAAGTGCACTAATGGTATATGTCTTTGAATTAGTGGCTTTCATGAATTCACAAGAAATTACAGAAATAGACCAGGAAATTGTCCTTCTAGAAATTTTTTGTGAACTGTATTATAGCACGAGCAAATATGCTTGTGTATATTTGCTCATGTGAAAATCTATTGAGCTTTTACAAGCTCACTTTCTCTCCACCCACTTTTTCCCAACCCTGGAAGAACTTCTACTTCTGCCATTGTCAGAAGTAAATTTCCAACATTTCTCATTATGGGAAAAGATTAGCGAATAGCTGGTGAAAGAAAACATGTAAGTTAGTAGGTATGCAAACTCAAAGACATTCCAGCTCTGGAACTATTGCCTACTTCTTCCTCCAGCCCCAGTATGTAGATCTGCAGAGAGGTGGCAAAATAAGGAAATTGCTATAGTAGGGATTGAAACAGCAAGTATTCAAGCCCTACAACAGTAGTAGCCCTGGCATAATCAGAGAGGCTATTTTCAGAGCTCTTACATAATGAGATTGCTGCCATAATTAGCCGCCGCACTACATGGCACCAAAGGGACAAGTAGATTGTTTTAAAGGGCAAGTAGATTTAGGAAGTAACCTGTTCCCAAGGACAAGTAGATATTTTATTAAATTCCACACTCCTGGTTACCGCTTCCATCTTTCATTCATCTACTCACTTTGAATCTAAAATTTTCTAACATGTTATATTTATGGTGTAGGTTTTGTTTCTTGAAGTACAGCAAGAACCAACAATAGTGTATACATTTGAGTCACTGCTAAAAGCACACACTTATATCTGACTTTATTGTGAGACTTCCAACATCCCAGTTGACATTCTAAGCATTAAGAGGCCCAGTATAACATAAACATGGCCAGGTTGCCAGATCCATGAATGCCAATATGTGTGACCTTGTCTAAGTCACTTTCTTGTCTAGTGTATGTTTCAAATTATATTAGAAATACAACACATTTAATGAGGTATCCCATAAACTGGAGACAGCAGACAGCAGACAGGAGTCAGAATCACAGGATGAGTTGTCATGGGGGTTGGTGTCATGAGGAGCAGAGACCATGAGCGTCAACCTATTCATTATGTTTGTCAACTCAGCCCCTAAAGAAATCGACAGGAAGGTGATGTGATAGTAGAGCTCGGATGATTTATTTCCGTACAGTCTGCGTGTTAAGACAACCAGGAGAATTAGCTGTGCTTTAGGTGGGTGGAAAATATGAGAAGGTGGTTCTTAAGGGACTGTAGCCAAATAACAGTACCTACGATTGTTTAGGACAGGTGTGTTCTCTCCAGGGCATGTACTTAAAGATATTGCCCTGAATCATATTGGATTCCTCCTCTATTCTCCAACATATATTAATAATGGTCCCCCCGGGAGTGCCCAAGATGGTGGCCGTGACGGATGCCTGATACGTAGGCTCTGTCTCGGGCCCACCTAAAATCCTGGTCGGTGCATCCGGGGACGCTGCAGAGGGGCGGGCGCTGTCTCCCTGAGCACCGGGATTCCGGCTGCACCCCACGCAGGACTTAAAGCGAGGCGAGCGGCTCCCAGAGGCTCGCAGGACACGCGCGGCCTCTGCAACAAAGGTTCCCCGGAAGCGGGGGCGGAGCGGTCCGTCCATAGGCGCCCGGGCTGTTGAGCCCCTATGCGACTCAGGGAGGTGTGTGAGTGGGTGGGGGACTCGTGGGGGGGCCGACGCTGCTTTGCCGACCCCATCCGGTTGGTCTCTCGTTCCCTCCTCTCCCCCTCTCCCACCCTGCAGCACAACTACCGCGCGTTGCTCCTGGAGGAGCCACGCGACTTCTTGTAAAGATCCGGGACAACGGGCCTCGGAGGCCAATAGGTGTACTCCTACCGCGCTTGGGATGGCCAAAGGCAACAGGAAGGCCCCCTAGCGCGAGTGGAAGCACAGGAACTGGTGGCAGAAAGGTGCCAGGCTCAAACAAGAGCGGACGATCACCTCCACAAGATGGTGACTGGGGCCAAAGTTAGTTAAAGGGGGCCCACGCTCTAGGTACATAAAAGCCCCCCCCCCCCTCCTTCCTGAAGTTCGGAGGGGTAGAGAGAGGCTCAGCAGCGAGAGAATGGAGGGGGTGGCCCTCATTCAACACACCCCATAAAAAATTAGCATTGTCCCGGAGGCACGGAATCAAAGATGTTGTGCGGAGCTGCAGTGGACTTCTGACACGACCTCGGCGAATGTTGAATCAATTATGCAAGCGTACAGCCTGCCGGGGCTGTTAACCTCTGCATTGGCGGCCGCTGCTGCTAGGGCAAATAAGCAAAAACAGCAAAGTTCAACAGGAGTATTGCAGCAGCGGGAACTCCCCAAAGTCATAGAGACGTTGCTTACTGGCCACCCAGTTGACCCGCGCAGGGAGTGTCCCCAAGTCAACCCGGAGAAACTGACCTCCCCTTTTGGAAATCATTGACCACAGTAATACACTTAATTAAGCACTGAAGAGCACCGCAAAATAGTGACTATGGCAGGGAAATCAAAAGCAGCCAAAGCTCAAGAGCGGTCCACGCTCGGGACAACATTAGCTGATCAGCAAACAACACCCAGCCTGTCCTCTTTAGAATCCACACTGCAAGCCCACTCAACTCAATTTGAGAAAATCCTGCAGGCAATATTGGACACTAAATCCTCACTAGAAAATAGAATTGATACAGTGTCCCAAGATCTTAACCTGCTGAGAGTGGATCATCGTAACTTGGCGGAAAGAGTGGGCACGGTGGAAGACACACTAAGCGGACTCAACCCACTAGCACAAGAAAATCAAAAACAGATTTGTCGCTTGGAATCTGAGGTGAAGGTCCTGTGGCGCAGGACGGAGGAGGCGGAGGGCAAATCCTGACGCAATAATGTCCGCTTCCTGAGGTTCCCCGAAAGGTCAGAAGGCCAAAACTCAGTATTATTCCTGGAACAATGGTTAATCAATGAAGTTATGCTGCGTAACCCGTCAAAGTTTTTCTCATTGGAGAGAGCACACATGGTACCGGGGAGACAACCGGCGCTGGGGATGCAGCCTAGGCCACTAATAGCCAGCATTCTGAATTACAGGGACAGAGACGCCAAACTGCAACACTTCCGCAATAAATGCCCCGTCCAGTATGAGGGCTCATCTATCACTGCTTACCCGGACTTTACTCAAGAAGTGCAGAAACAACGTAACTCCTTTTTGAGGATCAAACAACGTCTTAGAGAACACAACATTAAGTATGCTCTAATGTTCCCCGCTAAACTACGAGTAATATCAGAAGACAAAACACATATTTTTCCCTCTCCGGAAGACGCGTGGACATGTCTGCATGCCAAGGGGCTGGCACAACCCCGAGAGGGCACGGGAAAGGATGAGGAATGGACCACACCATCGGATCAAAGGAATACCAGGAGACGCTCTAAATCACAACCCTCTGTAAAACAAGCGGCGGACGAGAGGGCAAAGGTATTGCAAGAGACGTCCTTACACACACAAAACTCCTTCAGCGCACTGCGGACCAATGTAAGTGACCATACAGACTCAGACTCAGTGAGCTCCGACTCAACGCTACTAGAGGCGCTAAGAGGTCCGAAGGTAATTCCCAGATCAGCGGATGCACTGTCATTGCTGTAAAAGGAGGGGTTAAAGAGATCTCATCCCTCATAGGCTACAGGGGGACTTTCACGGAGTACTGACGCGGAAGCTCAGGCCAGCACAAATGGGACACGGTCTTAACATATAAGGTATGGCGGGCTGTCTCGTCCAGGGTGCTAGCCGAAAAAGAAACACCACTGCATTCGAGTCGCTGCTGGGGCCGGAGAGGACCGGAGGCGTCGACATTCGTAACATGTTTTTTTATATTTATAACTTGACCAAAGGTGGAGACCCCCTATAAGGGTCACCTCCAATTGCTATTATGCCTCCCCAGGAGGTATCCGCATGGATATGGCCTTTTTTAATTAGAAGTGCTTTGTATATGTTGTTTATTCAAGTTCAGCATTGCGGTGGGGGCTTAGTTGTGGTGGGGGGAAGGGTTGGTAGGAAGTTGTGTTTCTCAGGTCTTTCCAAACAACGAAATAATTTGATACAGTCGGCAGTTGATGTTACTAATACAGAGCAGGGGGGAATAATGGTGGGTGTACTGGCGGCCCGGGTCGAGATACGTGGGCAAAGATGGTACAAAAGCACACAGGGCAGATTACAAATCGTGTCATGCATGAATACAACATAATCACGTGGAACGTGCGGGGAATGGCGTCTCAGGGTAAAAGATATTGTGTGCACGCCCGTCTTAAGCGCAAGGGGATACACATTGCCATCCTCCAAGAGACACACTTACTAGAAGCTGATCTAAAAGGATTACGGGGGCATTGGGGAGGACAGATTATAGGCACATCATATTCGGCCTATGCCAGAGGGGGTACTTATATGGATAGCCCAGGGAATACCATATGTGCAACATACACACAGAATAGATCAAGGGGGCACATATGTGGTGCTGGAGGGGCAGTTATATGGCAGACAACTCACACTGGTAGGGGTCTATGCCTCTAATAGTGCATTACCTGAATTTTTGCGTACCCTTACTCCAGCCCTGTTAGTCAACACTGAGGCACCAGCGGTGTGGGGTGGAGATTTTAATAGCACACCAGACAAGATACTCGACCGCTCCACCCCACCTCCGAGTGGATTGCCACATAGAAACGCTACCGGTCCATTGGTAGCATGGGCAGGAGATCTAAGACTACATGATATTTGGCATACAAGCCACACGACACAACGCAAATATTTGTTTTATTCCATACCCCACAAAGTGCACACTAGGATAGACATCATATGGGGCACCAACGAAATATGCTCACTAATCAAAGATGTGGATTACCTGGCTAAAACGCTATCTGATCACTCACCGTTGCGACTAATGCTGCAGTGGGGAAGGAGATCTGCGATACCTACGTGGCGCCTGCAAAGGGAGGCTCTCCTGGACCAGGCTTTCAGGGAAGAATTAAACACAATAATAAAAAATTATTGGGAAATTAACAAGGGCTCCACAGACACAAGAGCGACAGAGTGGGACGCACACAAAGTTATTTTTCGGGGGCATTGTCTGTCTGTCTGCAGCTGGGGGATCAGGCGCTCACTACACGTCGAAGTCACCACATTGGAGAAAGAGCTGAGAAGGCTAGAAATTGCAATGGCACAGAATGGGGCAACATAGGGAGAATTAGGAAACACCCACTTCAAATATAAAGAGGCGGATTTGAGACTCCGTCGCCACAACTATAATTATTATTTAATGCGACTGCAGACAGAAGGTGGTAGACCAGGGAGACTACTGGTGTGGTTACTCCGAGAGGACCATCTGATAGCTCCGATAGGGGCTATAAAACAGGCAGATGGAACTATGGCCACTAACCAAGAAGCAATCAATAAAGCGTTTGAAAAGTATTATACAAGCTTATACAAGGGACGGGAACCATGCACTAGCCAGCAACTTGGGTCCTTTTTAAGGTGAGCGAACTTCACACAACTGTCACAAGCAAATAAAGAGATATTAGAGGCCCCCCTAATGATGGAGGAAATAGAGGCGGCCATGGCACAGATGTCTAGGAATAAAGCGCCTGGAATAGATGGCTTACCAATAGAATATTATAATATGTACTCCAGACATCTGAAATCGCATTTGCTGGAGGTGTTTGAAGAAGCATGGTCACATAAATTACTCCCTTGCTCACAGCGAGAAGCATTAATCATGGTCCTGCCTAAACAAGGCCGCGAACCCACAGATGTTAAGTCTTATAGAACACTCTCACTACTGAATCTAGACTGTAAAATACTGGGCAAAATCCTGGCGAACAGATTAGCCCCCATAATACACACCCTAGTACATGAGGACCAGAATGATTTTATCCCAAAACGCAACACATTCTTGAACATTCGCAGACTGCTGAGTATAATAGGTGATACTTTACCAGAGGCATACGATAACGTGGCAATGTCATTGGACATCGAGAAAGCATTTGACACACTGGGGTGGAACTACTTATTCGCAACGATGCAAAATATGGGGTTCGGGCCCAACTATATAGGCTGGGTGCAGACATTATACGCAGAACCCTGGGCCAGAGTAAAGACAGGAGGCATCATATCTGACAGTTTTCCTATTGAAAGGGGTACCAGGCAGGGTTGCCCACTATCTCCTTTATTGTTTGCCATAGCGATGGAATCATTGGCGACCATAATACGCATGGAGGGGGAGAGATGGGGAGTGATCAACGCAGGGACTCGCCATATAGTTTTTCTATATGCAGATGATGCCCTGATATATGTGAGAAAGGGAAATGAAACCATACCGTTGGTGATATCCCTATTAGAGGAATTTGGGAAAATATCGGGACTGAAGGTGAACTGGGATAAATCATGTGTGTTCCCATTGACCGAATGGCCTACTGAGAGCATGGAGTCAGTACAAGTGGGGCGCTTGAGATGGTGCTTTGACACCTTCAAGTACCTGGGAGTTCATATATACCATAAGCCTGATGGCTTGAGGGATGGTAACTTGGGAAGCGCACTGAACTCTATAAAGGGGTCTCTATGGTTCTGGTGCACACTGCCACTATCTCCACTAGGCAGAGTGGCGATAGCGAATATGTTGCTACTCCCCCGACATTTATACTTCTTTGCGGCATTACCGGTGATAGTACCCAAAAGCTTTTTTCGAGAATTAAACACTGCCCTACTAAGACTCATATGGGGGAGCGGCAGGACTCGAGTTGCCCTCGCCACATTACAGTGTCTGGTAAGTGGTGGACTGGGAGCCCCAAACTTCAAACTGTACTTTGCCTCTGCACAGCTGCAGTGGATCTTAAACTGGATACATAGACCCAAATCAGCTGAAACTACATGAATCATGAAGCAGCTACAGGGCAAACCATTGCTGGCGTGGCTGTTCAATGCCCTGGCAAAAGGGGCAACCGATAACTTATTAATGATAGCCACACACGAATGCTGGACAAAATACGTCCAAAAGGGTCAAAAAGAGACCCCATACTCCCCTCCTATCCCACTGGGGCAAATCCCTGGAAAAGGGAACACAGCGGGCATATACTCCGCTGCAACCTGGGCAGAGGCAGGTATACTGACAGTGGGAGACTGTTTTGAGGAAGGAAAGCTAATGTCGTTTGGATCTAGGAGAGAACTCACCTCAGTAGGAATAGGCCAATTTATGGCATACTACTCTATTTGCCATTTAATAAAGAAGGCGTGGACGTCGGGAGATCAGGAACCTATTACCTCCCCTTTGTTACATCACATACTAACATACGATAACCAGAACAAAGTTATAACAAACACGTACAAAGCCTTGAATACATTCCCCGTAAACGGATTAGAAAATGTTAGAACTCGATGGAATACTGTGTTACCGAACCAATTGACAGCTGAAGATTGGTCCCAGGCTTTAAATCATACTCGCAGTGTGTCAAGAAACCCCAGGTTTAGATACACTCAATTTAATTACACACATCAAACATACCTCGCACCTGCGCGGCTGAAGCGCATGTTTCCTGGAGCGGACTTCCAATGTCCTCGATGTAATTCCCCATCGGTCAACTGTTACCATATGGTCTGGGAGTGTGGTCCCCTGGAATCGGAATGGCGGGTGGCAGTGGCTGATATATCAGATATTACAGACCTTATATTCACACTAGATCCTAGCTCCTGCCTGCTGGGGGTCAGGAAGAGGGATAAAAAGCATAAACACATACATAGATTTGCAGATCTATCTTTTGTAATGTATAAAAGGTTAATTGCTATGAATTGGAAAGCCCCTGAAACACCGGACTTAAAAACGTGGCGTGCCTTGACATTGCGCTGGACACGCACAAAGTACCAGGTACTACGTAAGTTAGTAGATGAAGGCCAGAAACATACTGGGTCCGAAGCTTGGGAAACATTTGTGGCCAAACTGGAGGTTAAAAACAATGAGCGCCCACCATGAAAACTGATAGTAACTCGGAATAACAGACAGGACATAGACCACATATAACCCCACACGGAACAAGACTACCTCACATGGACGCAACACGCATAAGTGGATCACACATACACAAAAATACGACTTCTGGCCCGAGCCCCGACACACCTGAGAAAAATATGCAAAAATAAGAGGTTATACACCAGCTGCTAAGTGTGATATTAGAGATGCCATGTGATTTAACTGCAAGATGCAAGACATGTACAATGGATGGAGACTAGACCCGTGTTGTTATTGTTATTCATGTTATATGTTATGTTGGATCAACTAAAATCTATCATGACAAATTGTAAGTGCTGTCGTTTGATGTGCAGAAAACAATAAAACAGATGTTTAAGAAAAAATTAATAATGGTTCCACTTTACCTCCTTATCCGGGCTTTCCTCCTCGTGTCTTTCTTGAGCCTTTTTCTCTTCTAGGTTCCAGCCCTGTGAGGACCTCTTTTTTCTTATCTTCCATGCTATCCTCTTACTCCTTGTCCTCTCCTAGAATGTGATCCTGTCACCTTTGATACTGATCATCGCCCTCCTCATCCTGTTTCCTGGGGTCTGGGTCCTCCCTCTCTGGCCATCCTCCTCCTCCTCCTTCTATATCTTCATCCTCTTGATCTGTATCCCAGTCCTCCTCCATGTTCTGTTCCACTCCACCCGGTCCTGGTCATTTTGTTCTTTCAGTTCCTAATACTGAAGGTCCTGGTATGCCTAGTTTTCTTGTTCCTGCCTTGTCTGGCTTTGATTCCCTGCCTTGCCCTGGTCCTTTTTGTCCAGGTCTCCTGTTCCTCCTGATGATAGTGCTCCTGCTAGTGATTGTCTTGGTCCTGGAGGTTCCTATGATCCTCTTGGCCTTATCATCCTGGTGGCGGTCTTCTTCTTGGTCTTAGTCATCTTCTCAGTCCTCGTGGCCCTGTTCCTGGTCTTGTACATCTTGCCTTTTCTGTCCCTATTAGTCCTAAACTTTCTAATTCTGGTCCTTTGGGTTCTGGTCCAAATGGTCCTGGTTACTCTGGTCATGGCACACTTGGCCATGGCACACTTGGGCCCATATTTATACTTTTTTAGTGCCGTATTTGTGACGCTTTTTGATGCAAAATCGGCGCAAATTTACAAATGACCATTTTATTTTGTAAGTTTGCGCCGATTTTGTGTCAAAAAGCGGCGAAAATGCAGCGCTAAAAAAGTATAAATATGGTCCTTGGTCTTTCTTGTCCTAGCCCTCCTCATGATGTTTGTCTTCATTTTCCTGGTCCTGTCTGCCCATGGTCCTCCTGGGCCCATGGCTCTCCTGGTGGTTCTGATGGTAATCCTGGTCCTCTCATCCACCTACTCCACTCTCAAGAGAAAAGCCAGGTTCCGCCTCTATGTCTGTAACATCATTCAGATTTTTGTTTTCTATTTTAGAAGCTTTTTGATTTGTATGTTGGGGGGGTGTTCTATAGTGAGCAGAAAAAATTGCTTTTTTCATTTCACCACCCCCTTTTTACATTTGACTTAGAGACACACAGCATAGGACAATGGGACAACCTGTCACAGACTGCAGGTTGCTTCTCACCTTTGACTAGAGAACTTGAAAGAGCACCCGATCTTCTGCTGGTTCTGGACTGACCAAGATAAGGACAACCCTTTCTAGTAGCCACAGTGCTGCTTGACAGGAATCGCTTAGGCAGAAAGTACCCTCCAGCAGGAGTCCCAGAGGAAAAAAAAAACAAAATGTGGGAAAAAACCTCTACACAGGAACTCAAAAAAGAGGAAAAAACAAATAATGAAAAAGGGAAAAAATGCAAACTCTCAATCAAGAGCAACAGGAACTGGAGAAAAACACGAAGAAACAGGAGCGAGGATCACCAGCAAGTGGAAGTGTTTGCAACGCAAAGAAGACCAGGACTGAAGGTCTTATATACCAGGAGACAGGAAGTGTTGATAAAAGTTGGAAAGCCCAAGGAAACACTGAGTTTCTTTAACAGAAGAAGGAGAGGGCCAGTCCAAGATGGCTTGTACTTTGTCTTGATCCATGGCTATTCCTCTGTGACTGATGCAGAACCCTAGATATTGTACTTCAGTCTTGTGAAATTCACACTTCTCTGGTTTACAATATAATTGATTCTGTCTGAGTCTTTCCAGAACCTGCAGTACATGTTCAGTATGTTGTTCAGGAATACGGGAATATATTAGGATATCATCCAGATAAATCACCACACTCTGATTCAATAAGTCAGAAAACACGGAATCCATGAATCGTTGGAATATAGAAGGTGCATTGGTTAAGCCAAATGGCATGACTCGATATTCATAGTGACCAAATGGAGTACAGAAGGCTGTTTTCCATTTTTCTCCATCCTTGATATGCAAGAGATGATAGGCACCCCTTAGGTCTAATTTAGTGAACATCTTGGCTCCTTGGACAGCGTCCAGTATATCCCTAATTAAGGGTAAGGGATAACGATCCTTGATTGTTATCTTATTGAGTCCGCAAAAGTCAACACAGGGACGCACATCTTTTGTCTTCTTAGGAACGAAGAAAAGAGGAGCCCCTGCAGGAGGTGAAGAGGGGGCAATTAAACCGTTCTGTAGATTGTCATCTAAGTATTCTTTGAGTACCTTCTTTTCTTGTTCAGTCAAGGAATACATCTGACCAAATGGAACCACTTAGTCCGGAACCAATGGAATAGCACAGTCATAGATACAATGAGGAGGTAAGACGGGCTTGCTAGGCTTCTGGAAAACATCAAAGTATTCCTGATAACAACTAGGTACTCCCTGCATCATATTAATAGAGCTGTCATTATTCTTGGGAAAAAGACTTAACCCTTTGGGAGACCAAGACAAGTTTGTGGAGTAGCAATTCTGTTGACAAAACTGAGATGTCAGGGATATGGTTCACATTTCCCAATTGATATATGGGTTGTGCCAAGTCAACCAGGGTATTCCTAAAATCATTGTGTGGTTTGGCGAGGATATGAGATCGAAAGTAATATGTTCCTGGTGTCTACCAAAATGCAGACAGAGAGTAGGTGTCGACTCCATCACTGGTCCTGAGGTTAAGGGGGAACCATCTACAGTGTGTACTTATTCTGGCGTTTCTTTAGGAACATGTGCAATACCTCTTTCTTTGGCCCAGGTCTCGTCCAAATAGATGCCACTGGCTCCCCAGTCCAATAGAGCAAAAAGCTGCTCTTCCTGACCTTGTGAACATTGTAATGTAAAGGATAATATAAACAAGGCAGAAAAATTCTCTCTGGAGGAACATATTGATGGTACTTCGGCTCCTCCCATCCCCTTCCTCCTTACAGGGGGCGGGAGTTTGCATTTCTCCGAAAGCCTGGAGGGACGGACAGGACAACTACGGATCAAATGACCTGCCTTGCCACAATATAGACAAAGACCCTTTCGCCTTCTGTCCTCCTTTTCACAGTCGATTAGGGGACCACGGACCTAATCAATCTGCATAGGTTCTTCTTCTGTAGACTGAGGTGCTTCAGAATGGACTTCGTCAGATCATCGGCTTGTGGTACGGTGTACTCCAGGCTGGTACGGTAATCGCGTTCTTCGTCTTTCCATCTTACGTTCTCGTAGACTATATTCTATATTCATTGCTTGATCCATCAATTCTTTCAGAGATCGCATTGGAGTGGAATGTGCCAATTCATCTTTTATTTCCTCTCAAAGTCCATGGCGGAGCAGGGTTACAAAAGTGCGTTCCACCCTAGTGGTTTCGGCTGCTAATTGTTTTAAGTGGATTATATATTGTAAGACATCCTGATTGCCTTTCTGTATATCACATAATGCTTCCTCAGAAGCAGCCTCCAAACCAGTTCGCTCGAATATCTGCTTTAAGAGTTTTAAAAAAGCAGGATAATTATTTAGAACAGGATCTTCTGCAGAGTCCAGGGGGTCGCGCAAGCTAGTGCAGGGCCAGATAAGGACCTGATTAAATCACCCACCTTTGCCTTATCAGATGAAAATTGTATTGGTCGAAAGGCAAAAAAAACTGTCAAGGCGTCCAGAAATTCTCTTATTTTATGTGGATCCCCAGAATATCCAGGTGTCAAAGTGGACACAGGTGGCACATCCATTGATCGGGAAGACAAGGCTTGTCATAGTGCAGTATTTTCAGCCCGCAATTGTTGTCATTCTTGACTTGAGCTTGTTGTTGAACTGTCTGAAGCATGGCTTGTGCATTTTCTATGACATCTCCCTTTTGTCCTTCCATGGTTATTGCACAACGCTGATTATTTTGGCATTGCAATCTATCACGGACTGCACGTCGCTTCTCACCTTTGGCTGGAGAACTTTAAAGAGCAACCAGTCTTCTGCTGGTTCTGGACTGACCAAGATAAGGGCGACCCTTTCTAGTAGCCACAGTGCTGCTTGACAGGAAACACCTAAGCAGACCGTACCCTCCATAAGGAGTCCCAGAGGAAAAAAACAAAAATGTGGGAAAAAACCTCTACACAGGAACTCCTAAAAAAGAGGAAAAAACAAATAATGAAAAAAGGGAAAAAATTGAAAATCTCAATCAAGAGCAACAGGAACTGGAGAAAAACACAAAGAAACAGGAGCGAGGATCACCACCAAGCGGAAGTGTTTGTATCACAAAAAAGACCAGGACTGAAGGACTTATATACCAGGAGACAGGAAGTGACAAAACAGGAAAAAGAGCGACACCATCTTGGATTGGGAAAGGCCTAATAGAAAAGAATAGGAAAAAAGAAGCAGTTTAAAAGAAAAAGGCATGCTGGGAAAAAGGACACCAGGAAGACAACATGGATACCAGAATAAGGAAAAGGCAAAGTGGAAAGAGAAGAAAAAAGAAAAGAAGAAAAGAAGAGTCCCCCCGCCCAGGTAAAGAAAGAAACATTTCAGGGAAGCAGGCTAGGTTAGCGGTGTGACCGGGAGCACGAAATGTGCTTTCTCAACTAGGCCGCCAGAAAAGAAATACAAAAATACGTGGGCCGCGGTGATGCCACGGTCTGAAAAAGGGACGCCGCAGTAAAGCGTGGAGTCACACAACCCACTTTGGCCTCTGTCTCTCTTACACTTTGAGTGATGGAATTTTGACTGATCACATGTGCTCCTCCACCAAAAAAGTAATGCACTTCCATGTCAAGCCCAAAGTGTGTTGGTGAGGCTGGGGGGAGCATGACAAGTTGAAAATGCTCCTGGCCCACCTTGAACCAAAGATCATGTCTATGGGACTGTATGAAGGGTAAATGAAATGCACATCCTACAAGTGCAAGGACACCAATCAGTCACCCTGGTCAGGAGGAAACAGGATCTGGGCCAAAGTGAGCATTTTAAGTATGTAATTTTGTATGAAGTCATTCAGGGGATGAAAATCCAGGATAAGCTTGAGGCCCCAGTCTTTTTTCGGGGCAAGAAAATAATGTGAGTCTTAACTCCGTCTCTTTTCCTGTCTCATAAGTAAATGTTAAATCTTGCCACCCTGAGGTTGGACATGCACGACTAACAGCAAGTTAAAGCAGTTTATGGTCACAGTCGAATGGGAACAGAAGTTGGAAGGCTACTGCCCCTGCTGGCTCACACATTGCCTATGAGATATCTCCATGGCCTCCAAAGAACTGGGTTGTCACCTGCGCCACTGGCTGGGAAGGCTGACTTCTCTATATGTCAGCCCTCAGGACTGGCCTCTTTCATAACTGAGGTGAAAACCATTTGGCAGCGGGCAACAGCCCCAAGGATCATGCATTAGGTGCAAGGGTGTCTGCGTTGAGGGGATTGATTGTTTATGTGCAGGAAGGTGCCCCTTCCTGCACATAAGCAATCTACTGTTGTGATTTAGCACTTCTATGTATGCTGCAGAATGCAGCACACATAGAATTAGAAAATAGTCATTTTTTAATGATTGTTTATCTGCACACGCTTCCTGCACATAAACAATCATTCATGATCTTTTGCTCTTTCTATAATGCAGCACACATGAAAAATGCAAAAATGTGAAGGAATGAAAGTATTCCTCCTCGTTGGGCAATGCTAATGCCACCCCTGGAGCATTGCACAGTGCCACCGGAGCATCACAAAGAGTGATGCTTCAGTGGCGCAAGGGCCTTGTAAATCTGGCCCTTAGTGTTCCATTCGGATGTATTAAACACTCATTATTATTAGGTGCCAAAAATTTGGTTTGCGTAATCCGACTGCAATCCATTCCATTCCTCCGCAGTTTTTTACCTTCTTTACATTGAGTTACGAAAATAGGAAAACAGTTAAATAAAGGTTCAGTTCCCGTATCCTCCTTCCTTTTCACGTTATTTAGTTGATGGTTCTAAAATGCCTGCTGTTGAAGTCCGCTCCCAGTTTGTCAATAAAGAAGAGTAGTACAGTAAAGTCACACAAAGCATGGAAATGTTAAAATAACTCGTTACTTATCCGCAGGGACACAGAAGCCATTGCTCGTCTCCGCAGGCAGACTGCTGCTCTGATCAATGGCTGCCATCTGGAGGCAGCTGCTCCCGTGGCAAGGCCAAGGGAGAATCCAGTACACAACTCCTTCAATGGGAATGTGTGTGTCGGAGCAGGGCACTGCACATGTGTGGTGGTGGTAGGGAGCCTTCTGAGCGAACATATTAGCACTAGGGAAGGCTTTGAGAGCAGGTGCAGTCTGTAAGAGGAAAGAGTGACACTATTGTGAGGTCTTTATACCAGCAGAGTGGCCTGTACATTAAGGGTAGCGGGGGATATTGCGCTGTAACTAGGGGTGCGGCATTGTTTCTGCACCCTTGGAGTCATGAAATGGAGAAAAATAGCGAAAATGGCATATACATTTGCCTTTTTAAGTATTTGTTTTGCAACTTTGCTGTTCGAAGAGTTGTCTTGGAAACCCAATTTCAAACGTAATTAAATCATAGACATAGAACAACGTTTTCTAAATGCCCACTGCTAATATTTAAACATGCAGATCTTAGTTGATGTGTGTCAAACTACACGAACTGCAAATTTTGTATTTTGAAGCTAGTAAAGTATTTGGTACACTACAGATTAAAAAGAGAAACTGAAAGGTTTCTTAAAACATACAGATGTATAAACCTCTAATTTTTCCTTCATAAAGAGCAGACATATAAAAAAAATTACGAGCCTCATTTCAAAGGAGAAAAGAGACATGTTGGGCCAGATTTACTAGAAAATGACGGTGCGTGAGGCTGCACCAAATTTGACAGCGCAGCACACAGTCATTTTCAAAATGCAGGTGTGTGCCGCATTTACTAGAATGCGATGCACCTCTGTCCCCCTGCGCCAGCGCAAGATTTGCTGCAGAGCGCCAATGCAGCTGTCGCGTAGGCTCTCATTATTCTAATGAGACTACTGGATTTGGGCAGCAGAGTCAGTTGCACTGTGGGGGACTGAGTCTGAACCCACTACAGGTGACACCTGTCAGCCTAATCCGGGTTTTGCTCCAGATGACTAGCAATGCCTCATCTCCACCCAAGAGCAGGGGTGATTGGGCATCCGAGCACATGACACAATTGACTCCTCAGGGAAATCGAGGTCTCTCAGATCTCATCCGTTTCTCTCAGTTACATCAGTCTCACATAAACAAGGACAATCAGAAGCAGAATAGAGTTCAATAAGTTTTTATTGAAGTAACTGCATCTTAGATAATAAAGTGTGTACTGCAATAACTAAGACGCTGAAGCATGACAGGATGAAAATTGTGACAAAGAGTGAAACATAAAAATAACGCTACCATATTATATAATAATAGCTCCTACCTAAGCTATGTTAGAGCACAGCATGTTAAGCTCTGATTCTGCCCTTCAGGTTCCCGTGGGAAGACATCATCCCTCATACCTGAGCAAGAGGCCTGTATTACATAAGCAGCTGCAGCGGAGCACTCAGCAATCGGCATACAGTCGTGGTCATCTGGCTGGAATCTCCCTCTAACGTACATGGATCAAAGTAGTGTTTTTATAATAAAACAGCTGATGTTCCAAGAAAGGATCCCCACATAAGAATGTGTATGTTTCTATGAACACTAGAGACAAAGGGTACCATGCCGGCAACCTATCTTACTGCAGCCTTGAGAAAAGCACAGAGTGAAAGAAATGTTTTGTTTAAGAACGCAGTGCTGGCCTAGGTAAAGAACAGCTAGACAGAGAAAATAAAACAAGACCGCAAATGTGGCTATTGTTAAAATAATAAAACAAACCTGAATAAAATATGTCTAGGTTTAAATGCACAGCGGCAGGCCTAGTTTGCTAAAAGAACGTGTATAAGGCTATAACTTAAAATGGCTACACAACACAGCCACGGTGCAAGGATGGCTGCGTTGAGTGGGAGATTGTTTTTGTGCAGGAAGGGACACCTTCCTGCAAAACAACAATATTAAATAGCAATTTGCTCTTTCTATGTGTGCCGCAGATTGCTGCACGCATTGAAAGAGCAAAAAAAATGAAATGAAAGCATTTCTCCTCGTTGTGCCACTCTTACACTACCCTTGGGGTGGAGTTAGATTTCGGCACTGCCTAAGGTTTACGAAAAATCGTAAATCTTTGGGCAGTGACAAAAATCAATGGGTGTTGCTGGGACACGCCCACAGCAACACCCATTGCACTCCCCATCCATGCAAAGTGCTGCATGTGATGGGGCCGTACTTACAAGGTCGCGTTAAGCCACAAAAAGTGGCTTAATGCAACCTTGTAACTACGACGCAGCGCATTGTTCCACCGGAGCGTTACAAACTAGTGACCCTAAGATGGCAATAGGGCCTTTTAAATGTGGCCCATCATCTCTTGGAGTAACGCAATTTAGGTTCCATCCTTCATATGAGGTGATTGCATTGCACAAATTACGTTTGTTGCATTGCACTTATTTACATTTCACATTATATTTACAGTGTGCCTTAATAAAAATGTTATGTGTGCATATTTAGACGTGTTAATACAATGTAATCACTGAAGTTTTATATCATGCATATCATTGTTCATTTAAAGTGCTTACATGTATTTATTATTTACGTTTTACACTACTCTTAAAGTTGTATTTGTTGAAGTAACGTGTATTTCTCTTCTCCACATTTATGTTAATTAGAAAAGTTAAAATGTGCATGTAGAACCATGTCAACCAAATACCCCACTTCTAACAGATATGCACATCAAATGCTTAGTTAAAGTCAAGCTAACCTAACTGACTGAAGTACTTAATTCCTAAACTGTGTTTCCCCGGGAGAATGTGTTCTGTTTTTTGTAGGTGTGTTTCAAGGCTTTGTTAGCTATTGAAAAGGAGTATTGCCTTATGTATTAGTTTTGCTGATAGTAAGATCTGAGAGGATAAATATTGGCAAGAGACTGGAAGAATTAATGAGCAGCTGAAGCCTCCTATTCATCGTGTGTCAGGAATGTAGGATGTCCAAGGTCGTAGTAAGTGCCCGGGATTTGTGGGATGAGAAATTTAAGTGGTGTTGCAAATGCAGACGACAGACCTGAATCCGATTGATCCTTGGAGGGAAGGAAATTGATAACTTTCACGTTGAAGATTATGTTTGTTTTATTTAATGCTTACACTGTTAGAACCTCGGACAGACTTCCATTAGACTTTGAGAGGTACAGACCTCTCTGCTTCCTTTCTTCTTGCAAGTGTGAAGCTTCAGGCTGAACCCTTAGTCCCTCATTATGACAGTGACGGCAAGCACCGCTCCCCCGGCGGTGGCGGTAACTACCGCCAACAGGCTGGCGGTCCTGACCGCCAAATTATGAAACACATGAGAAACAGCCAGCAGGCTAGCCATACACCGCCAGCATTGGAGTGCCGATAACGACCGAAGAGGCCACCCTTAGGCCGATGGAAAGGCTGCACCTGCCCAACAAATAATGAAGCACAAGACGCCGTAAGTTCCGGGGTGGGAAACGGACCAAATAAAAGGAAACACTCACTGTAGTCACACACAAAACGCCGAAGTAGACATGGAGAGAGAGTTGCAAATAATGCCAGTCCTGCTCCTTGCAATATCCCATCCACGACTGTGACCGCTGACGAAGACGACAGCGGTAAGTACCGCAACCTAGTAAACAAAGGACGAAAGGGCACAGTTACACACCCACCCCACCCACCCTGCAACACACTCCCAACCCCTCACCCCATCACAAGCCATACACACCAGAACAAGAGGTACTTACCTGACACAAGGCAAATAAAACCTGCCCAATGTGCACACCGTGTATCACAGAGCACAGTACATCTGTATGTAAAGCACAGTGTCCAACAAATCAGTGATCTTTTTGCTTGTATACGAATCAATGTCATTGCATGTCTCATGCCATTGGCTCTGGGTCTGAGTATACTTTGACACAGCATCACCTGTACATAGATGTGGGGCCATTAGCTGTAAAGAGCATTGCCCCAAACTCACTGTGCAGATGCCAAAGGATATTGTTGTAGCTGTGGCTGACTACTCTTCACAAACACACCAACGGGGAAGCCAAGCAGAGTCAAAATCATGGCCTTAACAGGGCCTGCTACATTGTGGAAGGGACTACCAGGGTCAATGACCATGGAAGGAGTCCACAGGTGCTCTCCTCTGACCCCAGGGGCACCCCACCCATCCCCACCCACACCAGCAAGACACCTAAGGATGGGGGGACCCCATCCCAGGTACGTAGAGGTAAGTAGAGGTGAGTATATTATATATAATGTTTAAGTGCCATAGGGGGTCCTCACTTGGGCCCCCCTACATGGCACTGGGCCCAATGGCCATGCCCAGGGGACATAAGTTCCCTGGGCATGGCCATTGGGCTTGGGGGCGTGACTCCTGTCTTTACTTATACGGGAGTCATGTCCATGGGGGTTGTGCGCCGAAATATGACCCTAATCGGGTTAGAGTCATTTTCTTGACTCTAACCTGACTATCGCCATTCTTTGACGCACAACCTCCAGTTTTCCCTATGCCTCCCCCACCTGGTTAGCGTCAAATATTTTGACGCTAACCGGGCCTTACCGCCAGCTAATGTCATACCATAAATATGACGCTCAGCCAACGTCTTCGGATGGCTCTAGCAGGCGGTATACTTTTTGATGCTAAAGTAAGTTAGCACAGTTTTGCATCAAAAAGTATAAATCAGGGCCTTGATACCTTGGAAATGAGCAATATGGAGATGATGTTTGGTGTGCAGATGTGTATGAACCCTGCCTTTCAAGGTGTCATTGTGATTTTTGCGGGCCAAGGTGTGGTGACTGCAGATAGTGGTTCTATTGCATGCCAGTTGTTCATTTGAATAAAATAAATTTAACTGACATGTCCTATTTCTGTTTCAGCTGCCTACATGACACTATCCCAGAAGCTGGAATTTGACAAACGGACAGAATGCTACCACCACATCTGTCTAGTGCTTCTGGAGGATGGGGCGGCTTTACAAGTAGGAGCTCCTGGAAGGCCTTCCTTCAAGGGAAACCGCCCAAGGAGCCATCTGCCTCCAGCAACCACACAGTAGATAGGTCTAAGGCTGCAGACAGGGAAGGTCCTGCAGGGGCTGGACCATCACCATTAGCTGGGTGAACGAATACCCAATGACTCCAACGGCTAATGCTCCAATTGTTGAGCCCCCTATCTACAGGAATTCCGTATGGCACTTGCAGCCCAAAATCACAGGATTGCCAGACTTGAACGTTATCATGTGGAAATGTTGAAGATGCTGAGGGCGATAAAGACTGCAGTGACGGGGCTCTGAAGGAGACAATTGTCTAGATGGATGCTACTTCCCTTCCCCTGTATACAGTATTTGACATAGTTGGGACATTTAGATAGTTAGGGTTGGATTAGTTAATGTAGTGTAGGTTATTGTTAGCAAATAGTGGTTCTTATTGGGGGTGGTTTTTGGGGTTTCTCTTTTTCTTTGGTGTTTCTAGAGGGATGGATAGTTCATGTTTAGTTGTAGTTACTGTTGTTCTTCTATACAGATGTGTTTGGGGGGGGTTGATAGCATAGCAGCAAGGATGAACTGTCAGACCTGCCCCTAACCATTTCCGTGCCCATGGGGGGCAGGACTGCTGGAAGACACCTGTCAGAGTGTCTGGCACTAGACAGCATACATACCACAGCACCCAAACACATCCATCAAAGTGGTATGAAACAGTGTTGGTACTCACCCTCTTGTGGCTGCTGTGCTGCCGTCAAGTACCCTTCCAAATCCAGATATGCCACCGCCAGAATGCAGCACATTAGGGGGGTCAGGGTCCGACGGGCACCCCTTCCTTGTTGGGAGGCCTTCCACATCTGGACCTCGCAGGTCTTCCTGGCCTAGCCCCGCAGGTCCTCCCACCACTTCCTGCAGTGGGTGCTGTGTGGGTTGTAGACCCCCAGGGTCCGCACCTTCCTGGCGATGGCCTACCAGAGTCCCCTCTTCTGATTGGCGCTGACCTGTATGGGACACAGAGAGGAAAAACAGATGTCAAGATATGCCCATTTGTTACAGCTGACATGTCGTCCCCTATGGGATGGACACTTCACAGGATCATTTTACCACCTCACTCACAGTACTTGCCACACAATCTATGCCCGTGCAGTTACAAATCGACCACACATGCACACAGGCATACTCCACCACCACACACATCCATGCAGGGCAACTGCCAACTCACCTGCTCCTCTGGTCACCCATATAACTTGGCATACAGGGGTAGGACCCTGTCCACCAGCTTCTCCATCTCCTCCGTGGTGAAGGCTAGGGCCTTTCCCCTGTGACACGTGCCATTGGAGTAACCAGAGTCAGGACACAGCAGCACACTCAGTGGAGTACTTTCATGCAGGGATCCGGGAGTCAAGTGAAATTGGGGTGACGACATGGCATACGATCCACGGCGGTGTGCACCGTCACTGCCGGCGGGGATCATGATAAGCCCAGATTCCCCACTGACAACCATGTGAACCAATGAATGGGTGCACGGCGGCGAACACCGCCTTCCACCAAAACAACAACAGCCAGCGTAATGATGTCATTTCCACTCCTTTATATCTGGATGGCAGGAGGCTGCCATTTTGCTAGCACCACTTACATATTTCCTGGTCATGGGCCCCATTCAGGGCCTTCAGGTCCCAGCTCTTTCTCGCCTGCCCACATGAGTGTCTGTTCCTCACATCAGTCCAGAGGTATCACTGCACACATGTTCTAAAAGTTGTACATCATACATCGCTTGTGTGTGTCACCAACGTATTGTACAGCAGCTATTTATACACAACATGTTTTGCATTTGTATGTGTGTCCCTCATATGTGTTCTTTCCTTCCTCCCCATAGGTACAGACCCATGTGGCGAAGGAGGGCACCATCTGTGTACAGACCTCTTGTTGATTTGGAAACCATGGAGGAACATCACATCATTGTCACATACAGACTCAATCGTACAACAATCCATGACCTATGTGGTTTACTAGATCCTGTACTGAGACCAGCTAGTCGGAATCAGCATGCCATCCCTACTGAAGTGCAAGTGCTCTCTGTACTCCATTTCTTGGCTACGGGCTAATTTCAGGTGACAGTGGGCATGGGTGCAGAGTTCTCACAGCCAATGTTTTGCCTCGTCCTATCCAAATTCCTGGATGCATGTGTAAAACACCTGCAGACATATGTCAAGTTTCCCCAAAGGGCTGAACTCCCTGCAATCAAGTCTGAACTCTATGCCTTTGCCAACATTCCCCATGTGATAGGTGCCATTGATGGCATCCACATAGCTCTCATCCCCCAAGAGTGAATGAACAGGTGTACAGGAACAGGAAGAACTTCAACTCAACGAATATACAATTGGTGTGTACTGCTGACCAGTACATTTCACATGTAAATGCCATGTTTCCAGGATCAGTTCATGATTCCTTTGTCCTGAGGAACAGCAGTTTGCCACACATGATGGAACAACTACCAGGGGATAGAGGTTGGCTCAAAGGTGAGTGTGTATGACACTGGATCAGTACATAGCTGACAGCCCGGCTGTCTGCCAGTTATGACAGTTTTTACAGTCCTGTTCCAACCACTTTTGCAGATGATTCTGGCTACCCCAACATGCAATGTCTCCTGACTCCTGTGAGAAATCCTAGGACAGATGCAGAGAGGAAATTATAATGAAGCCCATGGACGTACTAGGGTAGTGATTGAGCGCACAATAGGTCTCCTGAAGGCTAGATTTTGTTGCATCCCTGTGCTATGGCCCTGAACACTGTCTGAAGGGGCCATTCCTTCGATGTTGCTTGTGGTCTACCCATGCAACACCCATGGAACCCAAAGAAACCTGACACGTACACAGTGCTATGGCCCTGACAAGGTGTGTAGAATAGTAGTGGCCTGCTGCATGCTGCACAACTTGGCTGTTTCAAGAGCTATCCCCCTACTAGAGGACAAGGGTGCTGTACCTACAGACGTGCTACCTCTGTGAGGGGATGAGAGTGATGGTGAGAATGAAGAGGGGGAAGATGTCCACTCCAGGAACCAGCTGATCCAACTATACTTCCAGTGACTATGAGGTACTGTTCACTGATGATGTTGTCTGCACTGCATAATGTTTGACTGACTCATTTGTTTGGGGATGTGGTGTCTGTAGTCATTGACACTGTTACCTGAAGAATAAGGTGGTATGTGCCATGAAAACAAACATGGTGTACATTTTGGTTTACTCCAGACGATGTTGTGCGTGGGGTACCATTCCTGAAATAAAGGTATGAATTTGGGATTGACTGACAAATGCATTCACACTCACAATTGAATATTCATAAGGACAGGGGACATAAGGTTTGGTGTAAAAGTATTTTATTTGGTGTCACAATTGCATTGGTGCACTGTACAGTGATAGCGAGTGGGCTCATGGTGGATGTCCATACTAGGTACATGGGCTCAGCGATTGGTGGCAGTGGGTATTGGTCCATATGTCCCTTGCAAGTTGTTAAGTTGCTATTGGCAGGTGAGGATGGTAGCACAGTGGCACACTTGGGAGACAGTTCAGGTCAAAGTCACTTTTAGTGGGGGCACAGGTCTGGCAGTCCCACTTGCACTGGGGCCATCATCATCCTGCCTGTTAGTTGGTGGTGACTCTGGCCTCTGTAATTGTGGTCCGCCAGTCTGTGGCCTGGAGACACTGGTGTGGGGTTGTTTGGACAGAGCTAATATTGGTGGCTGGGTGATACGGGTGTCAGTGGTATCCTGGGTGGGGCTGCTGGAGGGTGACAGTCCAAGACTGTGTGACAGGCCAGGGTATTCCTCACTGTCCATACATCCCTCTCCAGTGTCCTGAGTGGGACCTCTGTCTGCATGTGGGTGCTGGCACTCCTTGGCTTTTCCATCAGGGTAGCATGGGTGGTGGTGCCTGGGGGGGGAAAGGAAATGTATGTTACATGTACTGATTCGAATAAGGATGCACAGCTCTGCCCTATTTTGTGCTGTTTATTCCCCTGTTGGGCCATGCAGGAACCTATTGTGGGGTTGTCTTTACATTCTGCATGGGATGTGGAGGTGCACTGTGGGTGCAGTAGTGCCATTGTGATTCCTTGCAGGGATAGGTGGCTGTGCGCAGGGGGAGGGATGTGGGCCTGATAGTGGGTTTGAGAGCATGCAGGGTGACTGGATGTAGTAATTGTGGCCTGGGTGGGGTAGTGGTCCTGGTAGTAGTTGGAGGGGTGGGGTGGTACATGCATTACAGGTGTGGTGGATATAAAGTAATTGTAGATGACTTACCTAAGTCCAGTCCTCCAGTGAGTTCAGTGAGGCCCTCAGGGTGCAGGATAGCCATTACCTTCTCCTCCCAGTCAGTGTAGTCGGAGGAGTAGGTGGAGGTCCTCCCCCAGGCTTCTGTACTGCAATGTTGTGCCTGGATGCCATAGACCTCTCCTTCCCACGCAGGTCGTTCCATCTCTTGCGGATGTCGTCCCTTGTGCGTGGATGGGTCCCCACTGCGTTGACCTTGTTTACTTTAGTCTGCCATAACTCCATCTTCCTGGTGATGGGTGTGTGCTGGACCTGTGCCCCGAAGATTTGAGGCTCGACCTTCAGTATTTCATCCACCATTGTTCTTAGCTCCCTATCTGTGAAGTGGGGGTGCTTAGAAGGTGCCATGATGTGTGTTGTGGGTGGTGTGTTGTAGGATTATTGGTGTTGGGTCCAATTGCTGGCCATGGCAGTCCGTACCGCCAATGGTCGTTTGACATCCACTAACCGCCGTGGTGATTTGTGCATTGTTATTTGGAGGGCAGAGGATTTGTCTGCTTGGCGGTGGCGGGTGGGGTGTGCAGCCTTCCCGCCACCAAGGGCCCTGGCGGTGGCTGGAGGTAGCAGAATCCTTGGAGGTTTCTGGTTTTGGCATCATTATACGGCAGTGTGCTGTTTACTGCCAATGGCGGTCTTCTGTTCACGGTCGCCACCGCGGTCGGCAGTGTTTCCCGCCATGTTTATAATGACCACCTAAATCCTTTTCCTGGAGGGCTTATACTGAAGCCTTGGCTATTCTGACACCTTCTTGCATTTCTGAGTTACTCAAAATTCCATCCAACCATTCTTATTCCTGATTTCGAATTTTGACTAAATGATTTTAGAATCATTCCATGTTTAGAAGAGAGAGTAGGGGTTTATTTATGGAACGTCTATTTCTAATTCTCAATTTCTGAATTGCTGTGGTTGTTATTGCTTTGTATCTTAATTTGATGAGACTGAACCGATTGCAGCTTGCCAGCTGTAATTTTGTATCTTTTCAATATTATCCTGACTTGCATATACATTGGATTGATTATTGATATTGATAGGAAATAAATCACTTAACCTTAAATTCTGATTTTTAGTCATTATTGTGTGGCCAAATGTGCTATAAGGAAATCAAAACTGTATAATGTTGTTGATTCTCTCGTCATCTCCGTCAACGTAAAAAGATCCATCCGATGAGAGATTGAAACATGCTTCATGCATGCTTACTGATGGTGGCAGAGGATGGGTCTGTTACTGAGACAGAGGGAGTTCTTGTATTCATATTAGAGCCCAGTTTTGCCCAAGACAATTTCCGACCCCAAAGCCCATGGCCCGACTCAGAGGAGCAGTCGTATTCCAGAAATTTGGAATGAGGTCTTAGCAGCAGAGAAGTGAGTATCAATAGAGTTGTGCATTGCAATTGCTTTTGCCTAGCTTGCAATGTTTTGCTAAGATTGTGTTGTGTGATGTAGTAATGTTTTAAGTTGTTGTGTAGCTGTGGAAGTGCATAATGCAAAGAAGTTGAAGTGGTTATCGGGCTCAACGTAGCCTATGATCCTGGAATAGTTATAAGTTATCAGTGTAGAAGAAACTGTGTTGTAATTGTCTGCTAAAGTTTGTGGCGCTAGTCGTGGGGGCTGTCGACTACACAATTGAAATAGGGACAAATAACTTTGAGTGAGAGTAAGGTGTGGTTGGTGTGGTGGATCACAAAATTCCTAGCACCCAGAATTGTCTCATCTAAACCGATAAAAATTCTGCTGCACTTGTCAGCCTAAAAATGTTTTTTTCAAACTGCCCTTTTGGACCCGCTTTGGTTCCCCCTCAATTTTGACATGTTTTTGGCTCTTCCCTGTCACAGACACTTGGCCCACCTACACAAGTGAGGTATCATTTTTACCGGGAGACTGAGAGGAACGATGGGTGGTAGGAAATGTGTCCCAGTACGGCCATCCCTCACAGAAATATGGGAAAAATTTGATTTTTTAGCTAAATTTGTGGTTTGCTGAGGATTCTGGGTAAGAAAACAATGGGGATCCACACAAGTCACACCTCCCGGGACTCCCTCAGGTGTCTAGTTTTCAGAAATGTCTGGGTTTGGTAAGTTTCCCTAAATGGCTGCTGAGCCCAGGACCAAATATGCAGGTGCCCCCCTCAAAAACAGGTAGTTTTTTTTTTATAATTTTGATGAGTCCAGATGTGTTTTGGGGCATTTCCTTTTGTGGGCACTAGGCCTACCCACACAAATAAGGTACCAATTTTATTGGGAGACTTGGGGGAATGCTGGGTGGAAGGAAATGTGTGGCTTCTCTCAGATTCCAAAACTTTCCATCACCGAAATGTGTAGAAAAAGTGTTTTTTGGCCACATTTTGAGGTTTGCAAAGGATTCTGGGTAACTGAACCTGGTGAGAGCCCCACAAGTCACCCCATTTTGGATTCCCCTAGGTGTCTAGTTTTAAAAAATGCACAGGTTTGGTAGGTTTCCCTAGGTGCTGGCTGAGCTAGAGGCCAAAGTCCACAGGTAGGCACTTTGCAAAAAACAGCTCTGTTTTCTTTTTGAAAATGTGATGTGTCCACGTTGTGTTCTGGGGCATTTTCTGTCGCGGGCGCTAGGCCTACCCACACAAGTGAGGTACCATTTTTATCGGGAGACTTGGGGAAACGTTGAGTGAAAGGAAAGTTGGGGCTCCTCTCATATTCCAAAACTTTCTGTCACTGAAATGAGTGGAAAAAGTATTTTTGGGGCTGGATTTTGAGGTTTGCAAAGGATTTTGGGCAACAGAACCTGGTGAGAGCCCCACAAGTCACCCCATTTTGAATTCCCCTAGGTGTCTAGTTTTCAAAAATGCGCAGGTTTGGTACATTTTCCCTAGGTGCTGGCTGAGCTAGAGGCCAAAATCCACAGCTAGGTACTTTGCAAAAAACAGCTCTGTTGTCTTTGGGAAAATGTGATGTGTCCAGGTTGTGTTTTGGGGCATTTCCTGTCGCGGGCGCTGGGCCTACCCACACAAGTGAGGTACCATTTTTATTGGGAGACTTGGGGGAACACTGGGTGGAAGGAAATTTGTGGCTCCTCTCAGATTCCAGAACTTTCTGTCACCGAAATGAGAGGAAAAAGTGTTTTTTTGGGCCAAATTTTGAGGTTTGCAAAGGATTATGGGGAACAGAACCTGGTGACAGCCCCACAAGTCACACCATCTTGGATTCCACTAGGTGTCTAGTTTTAAAAAATGTGCAGGTTTGGTAGGTTTCCCTACGTGCCGCCTGAGCTAGCGGCCAAAATCCACAGCTAGGTACTTTGCAAAAAACAGCTCTGTTTTCTTTGGGAAAATGTGATGTGTCCACGTTGTATTTTGGGGCATTTCCTGTCATGGGCGCTAGGCCTATCCACACAAGTGAGGTACCATTTTTACCGGAAGACTTGGCGAATGCTGGGTGGAAGGAAATTTGTGCCTCCTCTCAGATTCCTGAACTTTCTGTCACCGAAATGTGAGGAAAAAGTGTTTTTTTTGCCACATTTTGAGGTTTGCAAAGGATTCTGGGTAACTGAACCTGGTGAGAGCCCCACAAGTCACCCCATCTTGGATTCCCCAAGGTGTCTAGTTTCCCAAAATGTGCAGGTTTGGTACGTTTCCCTAGGTGCCGGCTGAGCTAGAGGGCAAAATATACAGCTAGGCAAATTGCAAAAAACACGTTTTCAATGTAAAAATGTGATGTGTCCATGTTGCATTTCCTTACGCGAGCATTAGGCCTACCCACGCAAGTGAGGTACCCTTTTTATCGGGAGACTTGGGGAAACACAACAAATGTTATTGCCCCTCGTCTTTATCTACATTGTTTCCTTCCAAATGTAAGAGAGTGTGTAAAAAAGACTTCTATTTGAGAAATGCCCTGTAATTCACATGCTAGTATGGGCACCCCGGAATTCAGAGATGTGCAGATAACCACTGCTTCTCAGTACCTTATCTTGTGCCCATTTTGGAAATACAAAGGTTTTCTTGATACCTATTTTTCACTCTTTATATTTCAGCAAATGAATTGCTTTATACTCAGGATGGAATGAAAACCCATTGCAAGGTGCAGCTCATTTATTGGCTCTGGGTACCTAGGGTTCTTGATGAACCTACAAGCCCTATATATCCCCGCAACCAGAAGAGTCCAGCAGATGTAATGGTATATTGCTTTAAAAAATCTGATATCGCAGGAAAAAGTTACAGAGTAAAAGGTGGAGAAAAATGCCTGTTTATTTACCTCAATTTCAATATTGTTTTATTTCAGCTGTTATTTTCTGTAGGAAACCCTTGTAGGATCTACACAAATTACCCCTTGCTGATTACACAATTTTGTCTACTTTTCAGAAATGTTTAGCTGTCCGGGATCCAGCATTGGTTTCACACCCATTTCTGTCACTAACTGGAAGGAGGCTGAAAGCACCAAAAATATTAAAACTGGGGTATGTCCCAGTAAAATGCCAAAATTATGTTGAAAAATAGTTTTTTCTGATTCAAGTCTGCCTGTTCCTGAAAGCAGGGAAGATCGTGATTTTAGCACCGCTAACCCTTTGTAGATGCCATTTTCATGGAAAAAACCACAAGCCTTCTTCTGCAGCCCTTTTTTCCCATATTTTTGAAAAAAACAAAATTGTCGCTGTATTTTGGCTAATTTCTTGGTCTCCTTCAGGGGGATCCACAAAGTCTGGGTACTTCTAGAATCCCTAGGATGTTGAAAAAAAAGGACCAAATTTGGCGTGGGTAGCTTTTGTGGACAAGAAGTTATGAAGGCCTAAGCACAACTGCCCCAAACAGCCCAAAAAAGGCTTGGCACCTGAGGGGGAAAAGGCCTGGCAGCGAAGGGGTTAAAGCGAAGGGGTTAAAGCATGTGGCAAAGTTTATTTTTCGTCTGATGTGAAGAGGTCCTCCACAACACTAGCGATGAAATCCCTACACTGCTTCTCCATGTACGGGGGTATTAAGAACGTCTTTATGCCATGTACAACAAGCACTGACTGGTGCTGCACCTCGAGACAGGGCTACGTCTTTCACTAGATACCCAACTGCATGGGATCTTCACTCAGGGCATCCCCTCAAGTTTAATCCTCCAGCCATCAAATGGCATGGCTATTGTGGTGGCACAGCATGCCAGACATTGGCATTCTCAATTAGCTAGGCCTGTAACTAGAAATGCAGTTTAACAAGGTTTAAACATTGCAATTCAACTGTATAGTAATGTATGCATAGAAAAGGCCTCTAGTTGGCTGCAGTGAACACACCAGGATCGATACTGGGGCACCAACATCTGCAAAATGAGTTGCCAAAGGGTACAGTGAGTGGCCATAGAAGTGGGAATTCACAGCCTGCCATTGACAATGTCAAACACAAAACTGTCAATGAAATGTGAAGTTACACTGTCTTACCTGTGTGTCATTGGAAGTATTGACGTATCACTGCAGTTCTGTTGTCCTCATCTTCATCCTGTGCCTCCTCATCTTCACTGTCCACAGGGTCCACTGCTGCCACACGGACATCTCCAGCCTCCCCCTCCTGCAGAAAAGGCACATGGCATCTCAAGGCAAGGTTGCGCAACATGCACCATGCCACGATTTTCTGTCAGACCTTCTTGGATGAGTAGCACAGGGATCCACCTTCTAGATGGAGGCACCAAAACCTGGCCTTCAGGAGGCCGAAGGTATGTTCTATTATCCTTCTTGTTCGCACATGTGCCTCATTGTAATGTTTCTCTGCCCTTGTCTTCGGATTCCTCACAGGGGTCAGCAGCCATGAGAGGTTGGGGTAACCAGAGTTACCTGCAAATATTGAGGGACAACTGTTAGCCACACATTATACCATATGGCCCACACCATACCCATACACCAGCATCCACTGGGGGGGAAGCAGGGCTCACCTATTACCCACACCCAGTACCTCTGTAGTTGGGCCATCACATTTGCGATGCTGCTATTCCTCAGGATAAAAGCATCATGCATCGACCCGGGATACTTAGCATTGACATGGAAGATGTACTGGCCCGCTAAACACACAATCTGCACATTCATCGAGTGAAAACTTTTACAATTTCTGAAGACCTGTTCATTCTGGCGGGAGTGGGGGGGAAATGCAATATGTGTTCCATCAATCGCCCCAATGATGTTGGGGATATGTCCCATTGCATAGAAGTCAGCCTTCACTGTGACCAAATCCTCCACTTGTGGGAAAACAATGTAGCTGCACATGTGTTTAATCAGGGCAGACAACACTCTGGTCAGCATTATTGAGAACATTGGCCTTGGCATTCCTGCTGCCAAGCCCACTGTCACTTGGAAAGAACCAGTTGCCAAGAAATGGAGCACTGATAGCACTTGCACAAGAGGGGGGGGGGATCACAGTGGGGTGACAGATAGCAGATATCAGGTCAGGCTCCAATTGGGCACACAGCTCTGTGATTGTGGCCCTGTCAAGTCTGTAGGTGAGGATACTGTGCCTGTCTTCCATTGTTGCCAAGTCCACCAGGGGTCTGTACACGGGGGGATGTCTCCATTTCCTATTCATCCGAAGTGGTTGCAATCTATGGGGCAAAAGAGTGAGGAGCTGGTCATAATCTGTACATTGTAGCCACTACAGTTCAATGCATGATGTGAATTATTAATGTATTTGTGGCATATGTCTTGAATGCACAATTTTGCTCTGTGACGCAGTTAGGATCCATGGTCTACCCCCCCCCCCTTGAAATGGTGTCCGCCTGTCCTGTATGGAGGGATAGGTGGAAGTGAGGTAATTCCGCTGACGTTGTGCGCCTTTGCGGGAGGTGGTCGGGAACTGCCGTGCAACTCCTCAGTGGTTATTATTGGGCCCTATGTGGTACAGTGGCCAATGGTGATGTACGCCAGCGGTGACAGTATGCACCGCTGAGGACGTCACTGCCATTTTCCATCTGTTTACTCACTTGCTACCTGACCTTCAACAGGAGAGGACCTACACTGCATGTACTGCTTTGACCTGTGTCTGGAACCTACCATGGCCCGTGTGACTGGGGAAAGCGCCCCTGCCTTCACTGCGGAGGAGTTGGAGCAACTGGTGGATGGGGTCCTACCCCAGTTGGGACTGCTCTATGGGCCTTCAGACAGTAGTACACTGTAAGCACGATGCATTGGCATGAATGCATGGAGTTATGTGTGTGATGGCCTCGTGTTAGTGGGGTGGGTGGATGCCCTCTTGGCGGTTTACAGGTTGTGTGCTGGGCCATGCGTGTATAAACGGTGATGTGAAGGGGTATGGTGGGCCATATTTGTAACAGGAAGGACTGTTTGTCTAATTCTATTTTCCTGTGTGTATTGCCTCTGCAGGTCAGCGCCCATCAAAAGAAGGGTGTATGGCGTGCCATCGCCAAGGACGTGAGAACCCTGTGGGTCTACGGCAGGCAGAGCACCCACTGTCAGAAATGGTGGGAGGACCTGAGACGCTGGGCAAGGAAGACGGCGGAGGCCTAGCTAGGGATGGCCTCCCAATGAGGAAAGGGTGCCCGTCAAACCCTGACCCCCTTGATATTGGCGGTGGCCTATCCTGAGCTGGATGGGCGCTTGAGGGCATCACAGCAGCAACAAGGGGGTGAGTACAGTGCCCATCATTACTGCTTATACCTGGTGGGGTGGTATCCGGGTGGGGGAAGTGTGCCTGTGGGTGCCCCTAGTCTGAGGCTGACATTGCAGTGTAGATCCTATGTTAGGCAGGGTTCTGATGTGATATTCCTCCAACCGAGCTAGTAGGCATCCACTACTGGGCAGGGCTGTGTGGGTTCCAGGCATGCTGCAGTTGGTGGTATGTGTCCCTCCCCATGCCCTGGTGACTAGCATTGTTACTGATAGTGCCATGCATAGTGTGTAAGGCTGTTCCCTGTGTGTGAGGGTGCTGTGTACACCGACAGTAGTTTGGTGCAGCCCTTTACCAAATGTATCCTTTGTCTCTCTCCCCCCATTTCTTGTTCTGTTATCCTGTCCTTATATGCATTAGCATCATCTGGAGGAGGAACAGAGGCACCGGCGATGGAGGGAGCTGCATTCCACAGGACCCAGGAGGTAGAGTCCACCGATGGTGAGGGCACCAGTGGGACGGAGGAGGAGGGGAGCACCATGTTGGAGACTGGAGGCGATAGTTTGGACACGGATACCTCCTCTGATGGAAGCTCTCTGGTGGTGGCGGACACCTCTGTGCCCACCCCGTCTACAGGTACAGCCGCCACCCCTGTACCAGCAGCGCCCTCCCAGCAGCCCCTCATTGAGTAGCCCGTGCCCGCTCATCCAGGAGGGTGGGCATCTCCTTCGCCCCAGGCACCTCAGGCCCTGCCCCAGTTAGCCCTGCTGGCCTGAGTAAATAGGCTATTGACCTCCTGCGATCCATCTCTGTTGGGCAGTCAACCATTGTGAATGCCATCCAGGAGCTGGCAGCCCAAATGCAAAAGTCCAATGCATTTCTGGAGGGAATTCACACTGGCTTGGCAGCCTAAAAGAGATCAATCCAGGCTCTGGCCTCCTCTCTGATGGCAGTTATTGTCCCTGTTTCTACCCTTCCCCCTCCAAATTCCTCTACCAAATTCCATTCCCCTCAACCCCAACTTATTCCAACCACACAGGCAGACCAGCATTCACACAAGGCAACACACACGAGTGGCACAGGCAAACACAGGTACCACACATCATCCCACAGGCACTCACACAAACACCATCCAGATGCAGAAATACCAACATCCACTGCCTCCACTGTGTCCCCCTCCTCCTCCTCCTCCACCTCCCTCCCAGGTGCGTCTACACCTGCATGCACTACATCCTCATCCACTACCGCCATCACCAGCACACCTATCAGAACACACACCTCACTGGCAATCATCACCCCAACAGCCATGCACATGTCCCCTGTGTCCTCTCCCACTGTGTCTGTCCCCCCTCCTAAAGTACACAAACGCAAGCACTCAGACACCCAACAGCCATCCACCTCACAACAGCATCAAGCCCATACACCTGCACCAAAACATAGCAGATAGACACCTCCTACAACCACTCCCTCTTCCTACACTCCGAGACCTTCTCCCTCTTCCCGCCCCAATGTCCCTAAGAAGTTTTCCTCTCCACCATTAACTTCTTCCCTACCCCTCCCCCCATCCTTCACTTCTGGCCAGGGTGTGTAAAACCCAGGCAAGCACCTCAGCCACCCAGTCCACGGGCCCAGTAGTGTCCAGCGCAACTCGTGGTGGGAAGGGACCCCGGGCACCAGGCAGTCACACGGAAAAAGTGCCAGTCCCACGTGCTGCCAGGATGGTCAAGGTGCCACCCCCAGCTGCTGCAAATAGGAGCAAGGAGCCATCTCCAGCAGCTGCCAAGAGGAGCAAGGAGCCATCCCCAGCTGCTGCCAGGAAGGGCAAGGGGCCTGCACCCGCAGGCAGAAAGGCAAGGGGCCCGGTGCTGGGACTCAGTCTGAGCCCCCACCACCAACCATGGTTGTGCAGCCGTACAAGGCTGCAGGGGCTGGGCAGGAGCTTCCCCCCACTACCACCACCACCACCAGCAGCAGCACCATCACCAGCAGTGGGAAGCCGTCCGAGGCTGCAGGGGATAGGCAGGAGCTTCACCCCACCACCAACGGCAACATCACCATCACCACCACCACCACTGAGCAGCCGTCACCGTCGGCAGACAGTTTGTAGTCCTGCGTCCATGGGCTGTTGTGAGGGCTGCCCCTGCAAATCCAGTGGGATTGACACCCAGCTGAGAGACTGTGACCTTGCAATCCCCAAGACCTGCATCACAGGGCACAATGCCCCCTCCAGAACCAGTGGAGAAGCCATCCACTCACCCCATCCTCCCCAGGATGAAGAGCACAGGGCACAATGCCCCCTCCAGAACCAGTGGAGAAGCCATCAACACACACCATCCTCCCCAGGATGAAGAGCACAGGGCACGATGCCCCCTCCAGACCCAGTGGAGAAGCCATCCACTCACACCATCCTCCCCAGGATGAAGAGCACAGGGCATGTTGCCCCCTCCTGAGCATGTGGGCAAATCATCCACTAGAGAGACGTTGGCCTTGCACTCCCCCGGAAAAGTCAGTGGGCAAATCACCCACTTGTGAGACTGTGGCCTTTCACTCCCCAGGACCAAGCACAGGGAATGTTGCCCCCTCCAGAGCAAGTGGGCAAGTCACCCACTGGAGATTTGTGGCCTTGCACTCCCCAGGACCAAGCACATGGCATGTTGCCCCCTCCAGGACCAATGGTGTTGTTCCATCTGCCGGCTGAGGTGCCCCCCGGTTCCCCATCCCCCTGAGGTGCCTGCCTATTTTTGAACTGATGCCCCTGCAGTGCTCTCTCCGTGTTGTTGCAGGAGTCAAGTGGGGCCTTGGACTTTGTGATGTGGCCCTGTGGCCCACGAACATTGAGGACTGGGCAGTGTCCCTTAATTTGTAAATATCAATATACTTTTAGATTGGATGCATGTGTTACTACTTTATTTATCTTATTGCACTCACTTTTATCTATTTGTGTTGTCCTTGCATTTTTCCAGAGGGGTACGGGTTGTATATGTTATGTTACTGCATCTGCTTGTGTGTATGGTGTTGGGGGGTGGGAGTGTAGCGTGTCTGTGTGTCACTCTCATTTTCCTCCCCCCTCCCCCCTCCCCTGTGTGCTAGGCGGCTGTACTCACCATGGTCGTCTTCTCCGTCGTTGGTGTTCGTGGTGAAGCAGGATGTAGAACAGCATTGGGAATATATGCAGTTCAGGCTCCATGGCGGCGTGGTTCTTCCCTGAGTCTCCACAGGTGAGTCATTTCCCTTCTATGCACTGTTTCCACCAGGCTTTTGATATTGTTGGTACCACCCCGGAAAAGGTGGCGGATTGCAGGGTCTTAACAGGTTAGACGGAACATTGACTTCCGCCTGGCTGTAGGCGGTGCCTGTTGTTTCCGCCCTGGCGGTCGGTGTGGTAAAGTGGCTGTCTATCTGAGTTTTCACCGCCGTAGTCATAATTTGGCAGAAGTTACCGCCAGCCTGTTTGCTGTAATACCACCACTTTATCACCGACCGCCAGGGTTGTAATGTGGGCCTTAATCTCCCTGTGCCCATGGACAGTGCCTTGAGACCCTCACAGGCGATAAGCCATGATATACAAATCCACATTTAATTTCAACTAGAGCTACTTTTGAACAATGAAAATAGCCCAAGCTACTAATGGCTTCAATCTTTGTTGAAGCAGTGACCACACCAAATACAATTACATAAAGATCACACTTTTCAAGGTTACTAGTACTGACCATATAAATAGATGTCATAATATTGTGTGGCAAAATATTGCCATGCCAAAATACCATATCCAGAATATTGACTGATATATTATCATGAAATTAAATAATACAGGTAAGTATAGATTTACCTTTCGTAACTCCACTTCTATGAAAATTGACAATGCATACATTTTAAAGAAAAAAACAGATGTGGGGTTAAGAATACAATTATACTTATCTACAAATAATTGACATCATGATATTGTGGTAGTCAATATTCTGGATTCAATACTTTGACTGGATGTTATTTAAAACTCCTTATTAATGTAGAACACCAACACATAAAAAGATAAAACTGTGTTATTAAAAGCAGTGTCAGGACAAGCTTTTTCACTGTACAATTCCTAATCATGACTAATGAAATAATACCCACAGCAGAAAGTGCCCACTGGCACAAAGGAAATATTAAACGCTACAAGACTCTTCAGCTCAATTTGAACGAGCTAAGAGCAGCTTTAAATATGTTTTGGATTTTTAATCATTTTATTTTCAAACATCAGCAAATCAGTTCTTCAAACTACAATACACTTTCCATATTGGGTAAACACACTGAAAGAAAATCTTCTCTTTTTCTGAAAAAAATAGTTTTCATGCATGGTCCTCGAATGCCAGCTTGTGATTTCCCTAGTACATCACATGCCAGGGATGCCTATCATTAGATTAGGGCAACAATTGTTATATGAATGCCTACCATAATGCTAGGAACCATCACATCATGTCAGTCATGGACATTATTATTAAAAGGATGGCTACAATTATGGAACAGATGCCCACAGTTAGGCCAATCATATGGCAAGGACAGCTGGAATTATGCCTTGATTAGTCGAAGGATGCCCAACAATTGTGAAGATATACCATTATTAAGCTTCTACTAACATCATGTCAGAAGTAGTCATAATTGTGCTAGAAGTAAAGCCCTTATATTGGAGGCACTATGTACTTTTGGGAATGGCTTCCAGGATGCAACAATGTTTTTCAAGGAGATACACAACACCAGCCACGTACACAACACATATATTTTAGCGCACATGTGAATACATATGAACAGAGAAACATTTATTCAAATGGATATGGACACATCTATCCACCACTCTGAAACATACAATACCATTTATCTATCTTCACTCGCAAGCCAGTCTCTGCTCTTCTTGGTTACTCAGTTGTTAATGTTTCCTTATCACAAATGTCCACTGTGTCTCCAACAGTCCTACCCTCTAGCCACTTCACTCTGGCTATTGCTGGCAACTGTTTTCTAGCCCAGTTTTCACAGGTACTGAATGATTAATAGAACAGGGCTTGCAAAGTGGCCAATCTCCCTGAGACTTTGCTAACCTGAGACTGGAGAAAGGGGGATGTTGCAGGAGGAAACAGGCTTTACCACGCAATTGCTTTACCACACAACCTTTATCACACTTTCACTTACCACACAGGTGCCTTTACCATCCATGCCTTTGCCACGCATGCCTTTACCATGCATGGTAAGTATATGTGGTAAGAATGTATATGTAAGAGTGGTAAGAATAAATGTGAGGTTTGGGGTGGGTAGTGGTAAAGGGTAGTGAGGGTAATTTTATGGTTAAGGGGTTAGTAGTGATATCAGGTGGAAAGAGTAATTTTAGGGTTTGGGGTGGGTAGTGGCAAAGGGTGACAAGGGTAATTTTAAGGTTTAGGGGTGGGTAGTGATAAAGGGTGGTAAGTGTAAATTAGGGTTTAGATGCAAGTAGTGATAAAGGGTGGTATAGCATTTTGGGGTGGGTTCTATTAAGGGTAAATTTAGGGTTTAGGGCTGCGTAGTGGTATAAAGTGTAAGGGTAAGTTAAGAAAAAATAAAGGTGTTTGGGAGGTTCCACTCTTAATTAATTTAAAATGATATATATATATATATATATATATATATATATATATATATATATATATATATATATTAGTTAAAACATAAAAATTTTAAACAAACAAAACCAATGAAATTCTCTAGCTAGTAATCTCAAGTAACTAACTCCTGCCCTAAAGTAACTATAACTTGAGTCCCCACCATGTAAAGTGCTGTCATCAGTGATGTCATTTCAGATGCTGCAGTCATGATGGGGTCCCCTGAGCATATCTGTGACTCAGGGAGAGGGCCACATTCCCCCAAGCCAAAATTGAAATCAGGGCCCCAGGGGAAAGGGTCCCCAGGGCCTCAAGGAGGCTTGGGGAACTGTGGTGCTCCTCCCCTAAAAAAAATAATTGGCTCCCAGGGGTGGGATCGCAGGGGTGTTAGATCTGGCACCCTTGGAGAGGTTCCTCCTTACTTTATGCCCTCTGACCTCCTATTTTTCTGACTTAATTTTTGCTGGCTTTTAGGATTGTGGGCACTTTACCTCTGCTGACCAGTACTAAAGTGCAGGTGCTCTGTACTCTAAACCCGGTAATATTCGCTTATCCACAATTGACATATTTAATTTACTTGTAAGTCCCTAGTACTATGTACTATATGTGCCCAGGGCCTATAAATTGACTTCTACTGGTGGACTTGTAGCATTAATAGGTCCACCTACTACAGTAGCCCTGTAAAAATGGCTCAGGCTTGTCACTGAATAGCCTGTGTGTGCAGTTTTACACTGCTATTTCAACCTGGCATGTGCAACCACTTGCCAGGAACAAACCTTCCTTTTTATTACATATACGTCACACCTAAGGTAGGCCCTAGTTAGCCCCAAGGGCAGGGTGCAATGTATTTAAAATAAAAGTGAAGATTATACTTTTATTTTTAACATGTCCTGGTAGTTACAAACTGCTAAATTTGTTTTTCACTACTGCAAGGCCTATCTCTCTCATAGGTTAACATTGGGATTGCCTTAAAACATCTTTTAAATGTAATTCCCAATTTGGAAAATATAGAAATATGGTGTTTGGTGTCCCTGGACTCACAATTTAAAATCACAACTTAAGGTTAAGTCAGATTTTAAATTGTAAGTCTGAAAAGTCCACTTTTAGAAGGTTGGTATTTTCTTACTTTAACTATTCTGTGCCTCTGCCTGTTTCCGAATACATGTCTGGGGTAGAGGACAGCTAGGCTTTGACCATTCCCTTTAGACAGTCACACACAAAGGGAGCTTGGGTGTGACATTTGCATCCTGATGGCCCATCACCAGGCTTCCTGGACTAGGTGTGAGGGAGGAGTTGACACTTACACCTGATCAGGGCTGTACCGCTCCTCACACCGGGGGCTGCATACCCACCTATAGAGTGTCTAGAGCCAGGGAAGGAAGGGCAAGGACCCTGTGGTCTTCAAAGGCATCTTTGAAGCTTCCCCCACATCAAAGGTACATTGGGGTATAAGTACTGGACCCCGAGCCCCACCAGATCAGAACTGTACTGGAACCAAGGACATTCTGCCAGGGCAGGGGACTACTGTGCTGTCAAGAGGGATTGCCAATCTGCAACTATATTGCTGTGTTGGCCTACTGTTTGCTGTGTGCTGTGCTGTGGGAGGGACTGCCACTTTGCTACTTGCTTGGCTGTGTTGGTTTTGGAAAGTGGATTACCGGGAAGGGCAGGTAAGTATCTGCACTTAGCAATAGGCCATTAATCCCCACTAGGTCCAGTTAGGTCTCTATAAATTAACCCCAGCTCAACCCTTAGTAGTTTGTCAACGAGCAACAAGGCTTAATTTAGGAGATAAAGGTGGTCATTCCAACTCTGGTGGTCGGTGTTAAAGCGGCGGCAAAACCGCCAACAGGCTGGCGGTCAAAAAAATGGAATTCCGACCGATGCGGTAACCGCCAACAGAGACCGCCACATTAACACACCGCCCGCCACGGCGGTACAAACAAACAGCGCGGCGGTCCCCGCCAACAGACAGGCGGGAGTCAATGTACCGCCCACAGTATCACAACCTACCAATCTGCCACCTTTTCCGGGGCGGTTGCCCCGCCGATAAAAACACGGCGGAAACAGCCATTTCGAAGGGAAAACGCTCACCTCCATACACCCCACGAGGAATCAGGACAGCATGGAACCCGAACTCCACATACTCCCAGCGATAGTCTTCCTGCTCCTCTACCAGGAGCACGAACGCCAGCGCAGAAGACAACGGTGAGTACTGCACCTACGACACAGGGGAGGGGGGAGGGAAAAAATTACGGGGACACACATATGCGACACACCCACCCCCACCCCCACCCACTACAACACACACATCAATGCATAGCAATACATCACAGTTACACCCCGCAAACCCACCGGAAGAATGCAAATACAAAAGGAAATGATTCTAAACATTGTAATATATTGCAATACTGCCAAAAAAATATATATACACATCAAAAACTCTTACATACAGAAATGTACAAGTCCGAGCATTGTAGCAGGCATTGTCCGTCGACCACTGGGCCCAAATCACATGGGCAAAGCCCACACAGGATACCTGACTCTAACGGAGAGAACACTGCAGGGGCATCAGATAGCAAAACTACAGGCACGTCAGGGGGAAGGGAACGGGGGGCACCTCAGCCAGATGAGTGCACAACGCCAGATCCGCGAGGGGCCTCCATGCCCACTGTTCAATCCTGTGGAGTGCAAAGCCACAGTCTCACAAATCCAGACAGTGGGTGGGCTGCCCACTGCTCAATCCTGGGGAGTGCAAAGCCACAGTCTCACAAGTCTATACAGTGGGTGGGCTGTCCACTGCTCAATCCTGGGGAGTGCAAAGCCACAGTCTCACAAGTCTATACAGTGGGTGGGCTGCCCACTGCTCAATCCTGGGGAGTGCAAAGCCACAGTCTCACAAGTGGATAACAGTCTCCACTGGTTCTGGAGGGGGCCTGGTGCACAGAGTGCCTCGTGCAGCCCTGCCCTACACAGATGCGGCCCAGCCCCTGCCGCTCATGGGCCAGCGGTGCCTGCGATGGAGTGGCCAGTGCAGCGGTGCTTGAGACGGCCGTGCCCTGTTCAGCGGTGCTTGAGACGGTGGTGCCCAGTGTAGCGGCGCTTGAAATGAAGGGCCAAGTTCAGCGGTGCTTGAGATGAAGGACCCAGTTCAGCGGTGCTTGAGACGGCGGTGCCCAGTTCAGCGGTGCTTGAGACGGCGGTGCCCAGTGTAGCGGTGCTTGAGATGAAGGGCCCAGTTCAGCGGTGCTTGAGACGGCGGTGCCCAGTGTAGCGGTGCTTGAGATGAAGGGCCCAGTTCAGCGGTGCTTGAGACAGCGGTGCCCAGTTCAGCGGTGCTTGAGATGAAGGGCCCAGTTCAGCGGTGCTTGAGACGGCGGTGCCCAGTTCAGCGGTGCTTGAGATGAAGGGCCCAGTGCAGCGGTGCTTGAGAGGAAGGGCCCAGTGCAGCGGTGCTTGAGACGGCGGTGCCCAGTGTAGCGGTGCTTGAGATGAAGGGCCCAGTTCAGCGGTGCTTGAGATGAAGGGCCCAGTTCAGCGGTACTTGAGACGGCGGTGCCCAGTTCAGCGGTGCTTGAGACGGAGGTGCCCAGTGTAGCGGTGCTTGAGATGAAGGGCCCAGTTCAGCGGTGCTTGAGACGGCGGTGCCCAGTGTAGCGGTGCTTGAGATGAAAGGCCCAGTGCAGCGGTGCTTGAGACGGCGGTGCCCAGTTCAGCGGTGCTTGAGACGGCGGTGCCCAGTGTAGCGGTGCTTGAGATGAAGGGTCCAGTTCAGCGGTCCTTGAGATGAAGGGCCCTGTTCAGCGGTGCTTGAGACGGCGGTGCCCAGTTCAGCAGTGCTTGAGACGGCGGTGCCCAGTGTAGCGGTGCTTGAGATGAAGGGCCCAGTTCAGCGGTGCTTGAGACGCCGGTGCCCAGTGTAGCAGTGCTTGAGATGAAGGGCCCAGTTCAGCGGTGCTTGAGACGGCGGTGCCCAGTTCAGCGGTGCTTGAGATGAAGGGCCCAGTTCAGCGGTGCTTGAGACGGCGGTGCCCAGTTCAGCTGTGCTTGAGATGAAGGGCCCAGTGCAGCGGTGCTTGAGATGAAGGGCCCAGTTCAGCGGTGCTTGAGACGGCGGTGCCCAGTTCAGCGGTGCTTGAGACGGCGGTGCCCAGTGTCGCGGTGCTTGAGATGAAGGTCCCAGTTCAGCAGTGCTTGAGATGAAGGGCCCAGTTCAGCGGTGCTTGAGACGGCGGTGCCCAGTTCAGTGGTGCTTGAGACGGCGGTGCCCAGTGTAGCGGTGCTTGAGATGAAGGGCCCAGTTCAGCGGTGCTTGAGACGGCGGTGCCCAGTGTAGCGGTGCTTGAGATGAAGGGCCCAGTTCAGCGGTGCTTGAGACGGCGGTGCCCAGTTCAGCTGTGCTTGAGATGAAGGGCCCAGTTCAGCGGTGCTTGAGACGGCGGTGCCCAGTTCAGCGGTGCTTGAGATGAAGGGCCCAGTGCAGCGGTGCTTGAGATGAAGGGCCCAGTTCAGCTGTGCTTGAGATGGCGGTGCCCAGTTCAGCGGTGCTTGAGACGGCGGTGCCCAGTGTCGCGGTGTTTGAGATGAAGGTCCCAGTTCAGCGGTGCTTGAGATGAAGGGCCCAGTTCAGCGGTGCTTGAGACGGCGGTGCCTAGTTCAGCGGTGCTTGAGACGGCGGTGCCCAGTGTAGCGGTGCTTGAGATGAAGGGCCCAGTTCAGCGGTGCTTGAGACGGCGGTGCCCAGTTCAGCTGTGCTTGAGATGAAGGGCCCATTTCAGCAGTGCTTGAGACGGCGGTGCTCAGTTCAGCGGTGCTTGAGATGTAGGGCCCAGTGCAGCGGTGCTTGAGAGAAAGGGCCCAGTGCAGCGGTGCTTGACATGGAGGGCCCAGTTCAGCGGTGCTTGAGACGGCGGTGCCCAGTTCAGCGGTTCCGGCCATGGCGGGGAGGTCATTTGCCACCTGTCCTGTGGCTGGCGGGGCCCTCCTGCCCATCTGTCCTGTGGCTGGTGGGGCCCTCCTGGGCAGCTGTGCCGGGCCTGTTGGTGGCCTCCTGCCCACCTGGGATGGGGCTGGCGGGGCCCTCCTGGCCAGCTGGGCTGATGGCGGTGTTGTCGGGCGTGCTGCCCTTCCCAGCCTTCCCTGATCGCCTGCGGCCCTTCCCCACCTTGGGCGGTGTGCCAGCTGTCTCCACACTCCCTGCCGGAGCCCTGGTAGGGGTTTTAGTCCCTGGTGTTTTCACCCTCCCCCGCCGGCCACTGCCTATCTTGGGATGTTTCTCCGGGGGTGGGCTGCCCGTGCCTTGGCTTCGCATCAAACTGGCTGCCCTGGTGGGTGGGGCACTCCACTGTCCATGACAGACTGCGATGACAGGGGCCGGTTTTGTCGTGGTTGAGGTGCTGACTGTAGTCCTATGACATGGACGGGGTGGGGAAGTTGGTGGAAAGAGGGTAAGTTTAGACAGGAAAAACGTTTTTGGAGCAGTGGGACGGGTAGGTGTAGTGGGTATGGGAGTGGAGGAAGAGGTTGTGGTTGTAGGAGTTGTAAGTCTGGTGGCTTTGGGATCAGGTGATTGGGCTGGAGGCTGTCGTGAGGTGGATGGCTGTTGGGTGGGTGGCTGCCTGCGTTTGTGTATCTTGGAAGAGGGGGTCACAGACACACTGGGAGAGGACACAGGGGACGTGTAAATGGCAGTGGGGGTGGTGACTGCACATGTGCGGGGGTTCTGGTGTGTGTGCTGCTGAGGGACGTAGTGGCTGAAGATGTTGTGCATGCAGGTGTGAAGGGAGAGGTGACAGGGAGGGAGGAGGGAGACGTGGAGGAGGGGGACACAGTGGAGGCAGTGGGTGTTGGTATGTCTGTATGTGGATGTTGCTTGCCTGACTGTCTATGGGATGTGTGGTGCTTATGTCTGGCTGAGCTTCCCTTGGGTGTTGAGGTGTGTGCAGGCTGGTCTGATGTTGTGTCTGGGATAGGCAGAAGTACAGGTGATAGGGTATGGGTGGAGGAAGTTGGAGGGGGGAGGCTAGAGACAGGGACAATGGCTGCCATCAGTGCCGAGGCCAGGGTCTGGAACGATCACTGAAGGGCCGCCTGACCAGAATGAATGCCCTCCAGGTATGCATTACTCTGGTGCACCTCCCTTTCTACACCCTGGATGGCATTCAAAATGGTAGACTGCCCAACAGTGAGCGTCCTCAGGAGGTCAATGACCTCCTCACTGAGGGCAGCAGGGGTGACTGGGGCAGGGCCTGAGGTGCCTGGGGCGACGGAGATGCCCACCTTCCTGGGTGCGCGGGCCAAACGCTGAGGGGCTGCTGGGAGGGCGGTGCTGGTGCGGTGGGTGGCCGCTGTACCTGTTGTTACGAGGGGCACAGATGTTGCCGCAATCACAAGGGAACTCCCTTCAGATTACGAGTAGGTGTCACTGATGTCTGCCCGAGTCCCCGCTGTGGAGCTCCCCTCGCCATCCGTCCCACTGGTGAATTCGGAGTCCGTTGCGTGGCCCTCCATGGCCATGTGGGATGCAGCTCCCTCGTGCCCCGATGCCACTTCTCCTCCGCCTGATGATGCTAATGCACTCATGAACAGGAAGACCACAAAAAGGGGGGGGGGAACAGTATATAGACATGTTGAGTGCATGCATTGGCAACACCGTTGGCGGACAGGACAGACACAGAAGCCCCCTGCACTACGCCACGCACTTGGGGTCGACTACTCAATCCCTGGGACATGGCCTACAAGCCTATGGACGACATCTGCACACATAGATAACACAGGACCATGAATAGCTGTACTTGGCACCCTACAGAGGTGGGGGGCGGGGGCACAGGGCATGCCTTACGGAGGGGCCTAGCCTACAGAAATCGGCCTGGCCTAGGGATACCCACAGCCCTCCTCCCCCACCCAGACACCTCCACTGCGCGCAAAGTCAGCAGAATGAGAGTGTACTCACCCCCTTGCGTCTGCTGTGATGCCCTCACGCGCCCATCCAAATCGGGGTAGGCCACCGCGAGGATCCGGGACATCAGGGGGTCAAAGTCCGACTGGCACCCCTCCCACGTTGGGAGGCCATCCCCAGCTGAGCCCCGCCGTCTTCCTGCTCCAGCGGCGGATGTCCTATCATCTCTTCCGGCAGTGGGTGCCCCGTCTGTGGTGGACCCCCAGGGTCCGGACGTCCTTGGCGATGGCACGCCAAATATCGATCTTCTGGTGGTCGCTGACCTATATGAAATGTACAGGGGGAGAAGAATAGTCATTACCTTCTGCACCATCAATGTGAGTGGCCCCCCATCCCTACCCTTGCCATGTGGCACATGCTCTCCCCGTCGTTTGATGCATGCCTCAATCGCTCCCCTCCTCCCCATCTTTCATCCACCCCACTTGCCACAGGCATAGCCCATAAAGCATGCTCCCAGTGTATTTACCTGTTTGTCTGGAGGACCGTAGAGTAGCGCGTACTGGGGGAGGACCCCATCCACAAGTTTATCCAACTCCTCCGCAGTGAAGGCAGGGGCCCTTTCCCCAGTCGCATGAGCCATTGTCTCTTCCAGACCGAGGTCACAGCAGCACTTGCAGTGTAGGTCCTCTCCTGTCGAAGATCAGGTATCGAGTGATTAAGCAGATAGAAAATGGCGGTCACGGCCGCGGCGGTGCGTACCGCGACCGCTGGCGCACATCGTCATTTGCTCCTGAGACCCATAGGGTTAAATGTTAACCAATGCTGCATTGCGCCGCGGTCTTCGAACGCCTACCGCCACAGTGTGCAACGCCAGCGCAGTTACCTCACATCCCATTGTCGCACTTTACAGGTCAGGCAGCCGCCATTTCAGGGGCCCACATGGTTTACTTTTTACTGTGTCACACATACCTAGGCCTTGCATCAACACTCATACAAGCCATTCTATGGATTAAGAATTGTATTCTGTGCAAGCTGTGGTTACGTACCTGTGGGTTGATTGACTCTGTGCTCGCTGTTGTCCCTCATAGGCACCATCCGCTGGGACATGCGAGGAGATGGAGGCATCCTCTGGTGTACAGACCGCTGGTGGACCTGTCGACAATGGAGGAGAGACATGTCATACTGACATACAGGCTTGACCGTGCCACTATTCAGGAACTGTGTGCCCAGCTGGAGCCAGACCTGATGTCAGCTATCCGCCAACCCACAGAATCCCCCCTCAAGTGCAGGTGCTGTCAGTGCTCCATTTCCTAGCAAGTGGGTCATTTCAAACAACAGTGGCCATATCATCAGGGATGTCCCAGCCTATGTGTTGTCCAGAGTGTTGTCTGCCCTGCTGAAACACATGCGGCGCTACATCGTTTTCCTTGAGGTGGGGGATTTGCCTACAGTGAAGGGTGATTTCTATGCCCTTGGACATATCCCCAACATCATAGGTGCCATTGATGGGACTCATGTGGCTTTGGTCCCCCCCACAGGAGTGAACAGGTGTACAGAAACAGGAAGAGTTATCATTCCATGAATGTCCAGATGGTATGTTTGGCAGACCAGTATATCTCCCATGTTAATGCCAAGTTCCCTGGCTCAGTGCATGACGCGTACATCATGCGGAATAGCAGCATCCCTTACGTGATGGGGCAACTCCAGAGGCACCGTGTGTGGCTAATTGGTGACTCTGGTTACCCCAACCTGTCATGGCTACTGACCCCAGTGAGGAATCCCAGGACAAGGGCAGAGGAACGCTACAATGAGGCCCATGGGCGAACTAGGAGGGTGATCGAGCGGACCTTCGACCTCCTGAAGGCCAGGTTCCGCTGCCTCCATATGACAGGTGGATCCCTATTCTACTCACCAAAGAAGGTGTGCCAGATCATCGTGGCCTGCTGTATGCTTCACAACCTGGCTTTGCGACGACAGGTGCCTTTTCTGCAGGAGGATGGTCCAGATGGTGGTGTTGTAGCAGCTGTGGAGCCTGTGGAGAGTGAAGACGAGGAAGCCGAAGAAGACGACATAGACAACAGGAACACAGTAATACAGCAATATTTCCAATGACACACAGGTAAGAATACACACCGGCATACTACATGTACTTAAACACTACTACCTCTCTACTGTCTGTCCTTTTCACCCAGTGTATGGTAACTGAGTTGTGACTTTCCCTTCCGATTTCAGAGATGTGGGCCCCACTGTGTGACATCTGCTTTGTTTCCCCATGGGCTACAGCTGTGTGACATTGGTATGTTGGCATCACAATGTAAATAAGCATTTTGGCACGGTAATGTCTAATACATTTGTTCAAAATCACAGCCAGACTCCTGATTGTTTTGTGCAATAACTGTGTTTATTACAGTGCTCTATATTGGTGGGTGGTTGCAAATTGGTGAGGGGTGATGGTGGAGGAATGTCCATGGCAGAGTCCAGACTATTAGTATCACAGGTGCATTGTCCAAATGCCTGTGGAAAGTGGAGCTGGGGCAGTTTAAGGATGGACAGGGTGACAATGTGGGACAGTGGGATGACAATCAGGGAGGTATCCTTTCCTGGCGGGGGTCTTGGCATCTTACTCTGTCTTCTTCCTGGATCTCAGGGACTGCTTGCGGGGTGGTTCTCCTTCTGCAGGGGGTGGGGTGCTGGTGGCCTGTTGGTCCTGTGGCGGGGCCTCCTGTCCACTATCGCCGGCGGAGGTGGTAGGCAGTTCTTGGTCCATGCTAGTGTCAGGGGCCCTTTGTGGTGCCACAGTGTCCCGCAATGTTGTGACTACCAGATTCAGAACCCCTACGATGGTGCCCAGGGTGGAACTGATGGTTCGTAGTTCCTCCCTGAACCCCAAATACTGCTCCTCCTGCAGGAGCTGGGTCTCCTGAAACCTGGCCAGTACCGTCGCCATCGTCTCCTGGGAATGATGGTACGCTCCCATGACGTTGGAGAGGGCCTCATGGAGAGTGGGTTCTCTGGGCCTGTCCCCCCTGTCGCACAGCAGCCCTCCCAGTTCCCCTGTTTCCCTGGGCCTCTGTCCCCTGGACCGTGTGCCCACTGCCACTGCCCCCAGGTCCCTGTTGTTGTTGGGGTGGTGGGTTAACCTGGGTGCCCTGTAGTGGTGGACACACCGCTGATTGACGGGTCCTGGGGACAGAGGTATGGGCCCGCTGGGTGGGTGCTGTGCTGGTGTTCCCAGAGGGGGGAAGGTCTGCTGTGGCCTGTGGCTGTTTAAGGGGAACTGACTGTCCCGAGGTCCCCGATGGGCCGGGCTGGTCATCTAGATCCAGGTCGACAGAGCTGCTGTCATCACTGTGGGCCTCTTCTGGGGGTGGAGTGGACATTTGTGGACCCTCCTGCGGGGTGACGTGGCGTTCGGGTCCTGCAGGGGTATAAAACCATGATTATTGCATCTGTGTGTGCCATGGTGTGCAATGGGTGGGTGCCCGTGTACCCCAGTGCTTGCATTCCTGTGTGGGGGCTTTTGTGACGGTGGTTTGGGGCATGGATGGGTATGTGCAGTGGCCATGCTTTGGTGATGGGTGTCCATGCTTTGTGGTCGCATGCAGGGCTTGGTGTTGGGATGGGTGGGTTGTGATGGTGAGACATTTGCAAGGAGTAGGAGTGATGGGGTGAGGGTGAGGGTGGGGGTATGAGGTGGCATGCTGGTGGGGTGGGGAGGGATGAAGTAGTGAAGATGAGACTTACCAGAGTCCATTCCTCCAGATACTCCGCCGAGGCCCTCAGGATGCAGGATCGCCAAGACCTGCTCCTCCCATGTTGTAAATTCTGGGGGAGGAGGTGGGGGTCCGCCGCCAGTCCTCTGCACTGCAAGGCAGTGTCTGGATACCACGGAACGCACCTTCCCCCGTAGGCCGTTCCACCGCTTCCTGATGTCATCCCTATTTCTTGGGTGCTGTCCCACAGCGTTGACCCTGTCGACTATTCTGCTCCATAGCTCCATCTTCCTGGCAATGGACATCTGCTGCACCTGTGTTCCGAATAGCTGTGGCTCTACCCGTACGATTTCCTCCACCATGACCCTGAGTTCATCCTCAGAAAACCTGGGGTGTCTTTGCGGTGCCATGGGGTGGTGTAGGTGATGTGTGGGGTGGATTGTGTGGTGCTAAGTGTGGTGATGTGTATTGGTGTGTTGTGTGAAGTGCATGGTAATATTGCTGGGTGATGGTAATATGCGCGTCTGGGTGCTCGGTTCTCTATTTCTCTATGCGTGGTCCCGATTTTTTAGGAGTGGGGGTTTGTGGGTGATGTGGGTGTGTGTTTTATATTTAATTGGGTGTGTGGGAGTGGTGTGTGTATGTGTATCAGGTGTGTGTATTTGGAATTGTCCAATGTGGCTGTGTTTTGTATGTGTGTGTGTATTTTGAGCGCGGCGGTGTGTACCGCCAATGGAATACCGCGTTTGAAAGACCGCCGCGTGGATTCGTGTGTCGTGATAGTGTGGGCGTATTTCTGTTGGCGTGACGCTGTCGGTTTAGTTATCGCCAGTTTCTCGCTGGCCTTTGGTTTGGCGGACTTTTGTGGGTGTCTGTATTTTGGCGGGTTGCGTGTTGTGGGTCAGAATGACCGTGGCGGTTTACCGCGGCCGCGGCGGTATGTTGGCGGTCTTCTGACAGCGGTATGCACCTTTTACCGCCAATGTTGGAATGACCCCCAAAGTGTGTAACGCATTTAAGTATCACAAAACAGTAATAAAATTAAAAAACTGGGAACAGTTTAAAAATCCCAAATCAATTTATAAAAACAGGAAACATTTTTATGTTTAATTTGACACCAAAACAAATAAAATGAGATAGGGGCAACCAGAGATGTGAATTTTTCAAGAATTAGCACATAGAAACAAAAAGCGCCAATCTGGTCGCACCTCGACCAGGGCAAAGCCAAAGTTTCAAGCCAACCGCAAAGGAGCCCTGCTTGCCTACAGCAAGCGGGAGGCCTCAGTCAAAAGTTTACCTTCAGACTTAGTCGTTTCTTAAAAGATTTTCTTCAGCGGGACGAAGTCACCGATCTGATCTGACCTCCCTGGAGCCATCATTCGATGTGCGTCCCAGGAGACCTCAGTGTCGATTTCTACGTTTGGACTTAGATGATTTTTTGGGATGAAAATCTTCATCCGGCGAAAGGTGAATCTTGCTCCGACGTCCCAGGAGCCCTCCTCGGAAATGCTGTGTGGGAAATCCCCCTTCGGACTTAGTCACTTTTTTGGAGCTTTTTCTCTCTTACGTAAGACAACTCTCCACAGCAAGCTGATTTTGAGTCAATGTCATCGGATTGCCTTTCCAGGACCCAGGGTGAAATCCTGGAAGTCTGGGGCTCCGAAGCTTTTCGACAGGATGAACCTGCAGGTCAGGCCGGGTCGCGGTCGACGTAAGCCAACTTGATTCTTGATGGTGGGCGGTCCCTTTATGGAGCTTTTTGCAAAAAGTTCTCCAAACTTCTGGATCTTCTTCCAGAAGGTATTTGAAAGTCCTTTAGGAGTCCACAGCTCACCCCAAGGTTCCAGAAGCTCTGAGTTGCTCCTTGAGGGTTAGGAATCCATCTCCTAGAATGCACCTGGCTCAAACCCCAAAATGACCACTGGACATTAGTCATCTGGTCAGATTCTTCAGGATTTGATTAAGGGGACTCTAGTTAGCTATTTGTCACCTGTAGCAAGCAGGGGGTCCCTTCTTGAACCAGTTGAAGCCAGGCAAAGTCCTTTTAGAGGTGAAGCCCAAATGTGCAGCTGGTGCAGTCCTTCAGAGTGTAGTGTCCAGGTGCAGGTCAGGGGTCCAGCTGGGCAGTCCTTCTTCTTCTGATGTTCTTCCTTGTAGGGACCTGATGTGTGGGTGCAGCTCTGCCATATTTATCCTTGCACCTGGGGTGAAAAGCAGGGGGGGGGGCAGACTGTCCCATCACAGGCAGCCACTCCCCTCTTGGATGACCACTTCCTGGGAAGTGTGGCGAAAATCAATCCCACATTCTTCAAAAATCCAAAATGGCTGAAACAACTTTTTGGAGGTTAGATCTGGCTAAGCCCACCCACTGGTGTGGCTACAAATCCTAAACAAACCCCTCTCCTGCCCTCTCCTAATCTAATCAAGAGGGCACCTAATTGTCTGGGGTTGCAGGAAATGGGGGAGGTCCTGAGCTGCTCCAAATGTCCTTTCCTGCCTTTCAAGACCAGTTTGGCTGCTCTCCCCCCATCCTGTTTAAATCTGCGGAGGCAGATCTCCTCCTCCAGGAACATCCTTTGTGTTCAGCCCAGGCCACTTCACACCTCATCAATGCAGCCTGGCCAGGCGGCCAATCAGAGAAGGGCACTGCAGAGCTGAATTTGGCAACTTTCAGGTAGAGTTTTAAAACTCTTTACTTGAAGTAGTCATTTTAAATCCAACAATGGTAAGTTGTGACATTTATAATAACAATTAATTTGATACCAAACTTAAGGTATCGGTCTCTTATGGGGACTTTGTTAATTAAAATAAAGTCTCCCCATTTTAGCCTATGGAGACCATTTACTACAGTGAGGGAAAAACAAATTTGGCTATTTTACCTCACCAGGGCTCATAAAACAATTTTTATAAGGTCCCTGCTTATAGTTACATGGCACCCAATCCTAGGGGCACTTAGGGCACACCTTAAGGGTGACTTATATGTAGAAATAAGGTAGTTTAAGACTTTGGAAGTACTTTTAATTCCAAAGTCGAATTTTCTTATAACTTTGGTTCAAAAGCAGCCAGCAAGGCAGGCCTACCTTTAAAATGACACTGAGCACCTCAGCAGTGCACCTATGGGTGCACTACATATGCTGGGGTCCCTAAACCTACATGTCCTACTATATCCTAGGGACTCATATGTAGGTTGATGCTGCCAATTATAATTAGCCTAATTTTCATATCCACTTTACACAGAGCACTGGCCCTGGGACTGGTAAGCAGTACCCAGGGCACAGTCAAGAGTCAATAACCACCAGTGTCTGTCCAAAAAGTTTGGGGGTGACCAGGGCAAAAAGGATGACTTTCCTACAGTTGGCCTGCTGCTTCTAGCTTGGAGTGACCAAAACGGGACCTGTTCTCTACACCATTGTACCCAAGAGTCTCCAAGGGCTTGCCTCCTGTTCACAGAAATCTCAGGGCCATAAAAGACTTCCCTCTAACAATGACTGCTATTAGAATCAGCTAATCCGGAGTCCGACCCTATTGGAGCTGTCCATGACCTGTCTTGGGCATCTTAAAATATGCCTGCAGGCGTGTTACAAAGGCAAGCATATACCCCCAGTGTGCACTGGCTGAAAACTCACTTTATCTGCATTGCCGATCATGGACTGTCATGGGTGCCTATTTTCCTTAGCCACACTGCCAAAAGCAGTTTAGAGGGGCTCATCGCACCCAGCGTCCATCAGAGGCGGGAGGACCAATCATATGTGCCTCTGATCCCCTCATGTGCCTCGACAAAGGAGGAATGCTGCTTCCGCTGCCTTTAAACAGCCACATCTGTCTCCAAAGCGGCTCGTCAGCGTATCGCTGAAGCCCAAAGAAAGGTACTGTGTAAGCCAACCTGCACTCACGCAGGTGGCCCAAAGCCGACCAATTAAGCTAGAGCAGGTTGCTATGACGTTCTTCCCTTAATACTTTTTGGAGTCTTCAAACTTTGACATTGAGGAAAACCCTTTTCGCCTTCCTGGCATTACTGTAAAGGACCTAATTTATGCTAGTGCGGTCTTAGCACTATGATTGCATACCTTCTTTGACTATTCATAACTTGAGGTTATTGGATTTTTGTCGTTTTGGTTTCATTTTACTAAGATAAATACTCTTTATTTTTCTAAACTGGTGTGGAGTTTTTTCTGGTGTCTTTCACTGTGTTACTGTAATCAAGAGTTGTACAAATACTTTTCACATTGCCTCCTAAGTTAAAATTTATAGTTTTTGGTGCAAAACTGCGCTAACTCAGTTTTTGCATCAACAACTTTACCGCCAACTTCCATCATTTTCAGACGCATGCCAGGCATCTTATTAATAGAATTGCACAAGCCGGCGGTAAGGCCCGGCTAGCGTCCTGAAAAACAACACTGGCCGGGTGGGGTGGCGGTAGGGAAGGAAGAGGTTGTGCCTCAAAAAATGAACCTAGCCTCGATAGAGGAAAAAAATGCCTTAGGAAAGACACGAGTCATGCCTACCACCCCAATGGCCAGCACAGGGGACAAGTGTCCTCTGGGCATGGCCACTGCACCCTGTGCCATGCAGGGGGCCCCAAGTTAGGGCCCCCAATGGCAAAAAAAAAAAAAATTAAAAATACTTACCTAGACTTACCTGAGATGGGGTCCCCCATCCTCCGGTATCCCTCTGGTGTGGGTGTTCCTGCGGCTTGGGAAGGGCACCTGTGGACCCATTGGTCCATGGAAATGGCTCCGCAGGTCCCCTAACGCCTGTTCTGACCCAGACATTAAATAATGGTGCTAAGCAAGCTTTGCACCATTATTTAGCCCCACCCGTGTGTCATTTTAGCATGCAAGATAAATATGGAGCTGTGAGGACAGCACCATTTTTTGGATGGGAACGCCTACTTTGCATCTCATTGACGCAAGGTTGGTTCACTCATCCAAAAAATGGTGCAAACTTTGTCTGAAGTCAAAATATAAATATGGAGTTGAGTTGGAGCCAAATTTGCGTAAAAAAGTGAGGCAAATTCAGAGCAAAACGAGTATAAATATGCCCCTCAGAGAGGGGGGCTGCTCAGCCTCCTCCCAAATTAAACTAAAAGTGCCAACTCCTTAAGTCCAGGCCCAGTCCGGGGGGCTTACTTTTTAAAAGCGTGGGTGGCCATACTTTTTTTAAAACAGCACCACCGATCTACAGCGCTGATTAAAGAAAATGTATGTTTTTTGTCTGGGTGGGTTCCTCTGGGATCCCACCACCAGGAAATCTCTATCTTGCCCCCATATATGTATATTTTAGTATTTGTGCAGGACAGGAGAATGAGTCCCAAGTCCTAAAATGGCTGTTGCGACATCTTTGTTGATGGGGTGGCAGGCAAATGGAATTATCTTGAAATCTGCTTTCTCTGCAGATCCTCTGCTGCATTGAATGTAATATTTTTATGATCCTTTTTTTCCCAAAAACTACTGATTGGATTTACACCAAATCACAAAACGCACACTTTCTGGACCAAGATCTAGCTATCTGCCAAATTTAATGTAATTCCGTTCAGCAATTTTTTTTATATCTTTGTTCAACTTACGGATGAAAACAGCATGAGAAACACCCTCTTTTCTTGGCCTCCACTTGATGGATCACCCTGGTACATTTCAGGAGGGAGCTGAGGTCGATGAACTTTTTTGTGGAAAGTTTTGTGAAGATTTGTCAAACAGCACCAAATTTATTGGCAAACCAAAATATGCTTTTCCTTTGGCCATGCACAGCAGGAGTTGGCCGTGGCCTGTCTCTCTGGGTGTGAGAATAGGTGTGATAGGGTGTATCTGCTGTGAGAGTGTATGTCTGGGTGTGAGAGTGGGTGCATCATTGTCTTAGTGGGTGCGTCAGTGTCTGAGTGGATCTGTGAGTTGGTGTATGAGAGTCTGAGTGGGTCTGTTAATGGGTGTCTGAGTGTCTGAATCAGACTGTGAGTGGGTGTATGAGGATCAGTGCGTCTCTCTCTGTGGGCGAATGAGTGTCTGTGTAGGTCTGAAAGTGGGTGTGTTAGACTTTAAGTGGATTTGTGAGTGGGTGAGTGGGTGTCTGAGTGTCTGAATGGGTCTTTGAGTGGGTGTATGAGTGTCACTGTGCCTGTGAGTGGGTGCATGAGTGTGCATGTGTGCCAGTAGGTGTATAAGTGGGTGCATAAGCATCTGAGTGGGTCTGTGAGTGAGTGTATAAGTGTCTGAGTGGGGCTCTGAGTGGGTTTCTGAGTGTCTAAATGGGTCCGAAGGGGGTGTAAGAGGATGAGTGCATCTCTCTCTGTGGATGCATGAGTGTCTTTTTGGGTGTGTGAGTGGGTGTGTGAGACTGTGAGTGGGTCTATGAGTGGGTGTCTGCGTGTTTGAATGGTCTTTGAGTGGGTGTATGAGTGTCACTGCGTCTGTGAGTGGGTGCATGAGTGTGTCAGTGGGTCTCTGAGTGGGTGTATAAGTGGCTGAGTGGGCCTGTGAGTGGGTGTATAAGTGTCGGAGTGGGGCTGTGAGTGGGTGTATGAGGGTCAGTGTGTCTCTCTCTGTGGGTGCATGAGTATCTCTGTGGGTCTGTGAGTGGGTCTATGAGTGGGTGTCTGAGTGTCTGAATGGGATTTTGAGTGGAAGTATGACTGTCACTGTGTCTGTGAGTGGGTGTGTAAGTGTCTGAGTGGGGCTCTGAGTGGGTTTCTGAGTGTCTGAATGGGACTTTAAGGGGGTCTATAAGGATGAGTACATCTCTCTCTGTGGATGCATGAGTGTCTGTGTGGGTGTGTGAGACTGTGAGTGGGTCTATGAGTGGGTGTGTGAGTGTTTGAATTGGTCTTTGAGTGGGTGTATGAGTATCACTATGTGTGAGTGGGTGCATGAGTGTTTTAGTGGGTGTGTGAGTGGGTGGTGTAGGAGTGACCGAGTGGGTCTCTGCGTGGGTGTATAAGTGTCTGAGTGGGCCTGTGAGTGGGTGTCTGAGTGTCTGAATGGGTCTGTGAGTGGGTGTATGAGAGTCAGTGCGTCTCTCTCTGTGGGTGCATGAGTATCTTTGTGGGTCTGTGAGTGGGTGTGTGATACTGTGAGTGGGTCTATGAGTGGGTGTCCAAGTGTCTGAATGGGTCTTTGCGTGAGTGTATGAGTGTCACTGTGTCTGTGAGTGGGTGCATGAGTGTGTCACTATGTCTGTGAGTGGGTGTAGGAATGACTGGGTGGGTCTGGGATTGGGTGTATGAGTGTCGGAGTGTCTCTGTGGGTGCATGAGTATTTTTGTGGGTCTGTGAGTGGGTGTGTGAGACTTTGAGCGGGTGTCTGAGTGTCTGAATGGGCCTTTGAGTGGGTGTATGAGTGTCACTGTGTCTGTGAGTGGGTGCATGAGTGGGTCAGCGGGTCTCTGAGTGGGCGTATAAGTGTCTAAGTGGGTCTGTGAGTGGATGTATGAATGTCTGAGTGGAGCTGTAAGTAGGTGTATGATGTTCAGTGCAACTCTCTCTGTGGGAGCATGAATGTCTAAGTGGGCCTGGAAGTGGGTGCCTCAGTGTCTGAATGGGTCTCACAGCGCGTGCATTAGTGTGTAAGTGAGTGTGTGAATCTATATTTAAAAAAAAAAAATTGGCATGGTTCGCAACTCCATTGTGGTGTTACCCAGGGGCCGCTGTGAACTCTGCAACGGAGTCGCAATTCCCCAATTGTAACCAAGAAAAGGTTTTTTTACTTTTTTAAAGTCATAAGCAGACCCTCAGATAGTGGTTAGTGAACCTCATGGGGTTCAGAGTGCCTCTGCCTTGACCCCTTTTATTATTTTAAGCCCCTATTTTCAACCCTGGGGAAAGTTTCCTGGTTCATAAATAGGCAGCTGCAACTTTCTCCACAAGTTGCGGCGAACTGATCACACTGCTCCATCTGGCACACAGAGTCGCAAAGCTCTGCGCAGGAGTCTTGACGGATCTGCGTTCCTATATATACAAATTTATTTCCTACTTAATAACTTCAAAACCACTGAATAGATTCACATCAAATTACAAAAAGGTTGCTTTTTGGACCATGCCAAAGCTTTCTTCCAAATTTGGTGTAATTCTGTCCAGTGACAGCCACTATTTAAAATCCCTAAGGAAAAATGAAAGGTGAAAAAGTGTTCTAGGATCCCCCTTTTTTTCAGCCTCTGCTTAACGGATCACCCCAAAACTTTCCAGACAGCAGCTCATGTGAGGGGCAAATTTGTTTGGGAAATTTTATGTAGATTTGTCAATTGACGTACAAAATATAGGCAAGATAAAAAAACTCTTTTTACATGGAAACTAGGTCCTAACTATAACCTAAGGGGCTCTGATAATAGCCGTTTTATATTTATATATATATGTATATATATATATATATATATATATATATATATATTAGGTAGGTAGGTAGGTAGGTAGTTATAGTTAGTTAGGACCATGGTTCCATAGAAAAAAGTTTTTGGGACTTGCCTATGTCTTTGCTGCCGTTTGATGAATCTTCACAAAATTTGCAAAAAAAGTGTTCCCAGAATCTTGGTGTACCTGAGAAGTTTCAGGATGTTCCATCAAGCAGGGGCCGAGAAAAGGGGGGGGTTCAAAAGAAATGTCTTTCCTATTATAATTCTCATAGGGATTTTGAACACGAGTACAGCCCAAACTGCTGGACGGAATTACACCAAATTTGGCAGAAAGGTAGCTTTTGGTCCAGAAAGAAGCCTTTTTGTTGTTTGGTCTAAATCTGTTCAGTAGTTTTTGAGATATTAAAAGAAAAAGAAATACATATATCTGGATGCGCAAAGGTTTCACGCGTACTCCCTATCTCGTGCTGAGATTTGATTGTCTGCCAACACTTCAACTAGGAAGTGTTGGCAGCCATCTTGGAACTCGGCTTCAGCCTCATCCCAGAAACAAACATTAAAAAAAGAAAAGGAGACAGGGTAGGGACACCTTGATTCCTTAGCAACGTTGTTGGGGTCCCAGAGGGACCACCCTAGGGTAAAAAAGCATTTTTTAAAAATATTTGTGAAAATCATGGTGGATCTGTGAATCCAGCAAAAAAATGTAAAAAATCAAAACATTTTTTTTTTTAATAGATCCCATGGGTGGGCCAGGTCCCAGGACAGCTATTAAAAAAGGAGGGAGGCACATTGGGCCCTCCTCCTAAGGCTCATTGAGTCCTGGGGACCCTGGAGAAATTATGCAAAAATATGCAAGGGCCGCATGCCCCCCTCACTCCTGGGGACCATCACCTCCCCGGGCCAAAATCTTTATTTGTAATGAGGGAGGCCAATACGGCCACCCCAACAGCCCCAGGGACTGCCACCAGCCCTGGGCTAAATATCAAACGAATGCAGAGGGTCCCACGCAACACCCCGAGCCCTGAGGACCACCTCTTCCCCAGGGCAAAATGCTAATTTGTAATGGGGGAGGCCTTTACGGCCTCCCTACAGCCCCAGGGACCGCCATTTCCCTGGGGCTAAATATCAAATGAATGGCTAGCCCACAGCCCGAGGGACCGCCACCTCTCCTGGGCAATTCATTGAAACTAACGGGCTGCCATGTGCCCCCCTGCAGCCCCAGGGACCACCACCTCCCTCAGACAAAATGCACATTTGTAATGGGGAGACCGGTACAGCCTCCTCCACCGCCCTGGAGACTGCTACCTCCCCGGGGCTATTTATTGAAAAAAAGGAGTTGCATGCGGTCCCACTGCAGCCCAGGGGAACACCACCTAAACAGGGCTATGTTGAAACATTGGCACGGGTCCACATAGCCCCCTAATGGAGCCAGTAATGGCCCTCAGGACCACCACCCCTCCCCTAGCTTCTCCCTTTATATTGCTATGAGTATGCGAATGTGCAAATCACCTGGAAGCTCTGCCCACTTGGTCCGCACTGTCCACCTTAGTAGTATGGAAAGGTCTTCCCGCATTTTATCAGGATGCTGGACAGCATCCCAAAGGGCCCCCCAGAGCGTTTTCCACCTTTGTTGATGGTGCGTTTTTGATGTTGAGGAATATGGGGACATTTCAACAAAACAAAGAAGCACTTCATACAGATAAGAGGAAGGACCCTGGTTTGGTGGAGATTTACATCTTTCCAGTCTTATTGGTCTCTCTACGGGCGGATTTGTGTTATTACGGAATTCTTGAGAAAGAGGCAACAGGAACAATCATGTTGCCAAAACATACACAAGGTCACTGATGACATTTTCTCATGGTCCATTACACAGCTGTAGAGTAGAATACATACTGGACATTTACCCAAAGAGGCAGAAAGAACTCTACTTGGGTAGATATGTTGTGCAAAGCTGTGGACTTGTTGGATAAAAGGCAGGTGAGGTTCCTTCGTGGCCGAGTCACTCGCACAGCTACTGACACACCAACACAAACACTCACACACCCAATCACAGATGCACTTAGACACTCACTCAGACACTCATGCACCCACTCACAGACACACTCGTAGACCCACTCAGACACTGACACACCCACTCACAGACCCGCTTAGACACTCATGCACCCACTCACAGATCCACTTACACAATCATACACCCACTCACAGACCCTCTCAGACATTCATGCACCCACTCACAGACCCACTCAGGCTCACACACCAACTCACAGACCCACTCAGAGACTTAGGCACTCAATCACTGACCAACTCAGAAACTCATGTACTCACTCAGAGATTCATGTACCCACCCACAGTCCTACTCAAACAGTCACATACCCCCCTCACAGCCCCACTTAGACATCACACACCCACTCACAGACCCACTCAGAGACTCACACATCCACTCAGACTCACACATTCACTCACAGACCCACTCAGAGACTCACACCCTCACTCACAGACCCACTCAGAGCCTCATGCACCCACTCACAGACCCACTCAGACAGTCACGCACCCACTCACAGACCCACACTCTCACACACATTCACAGACCCACACAGACACTCACAAACCCACTCACAGAGACTCTCACATCCCCTGTTACACCCAGAGACACCCTCTCACACCTACTCTCACACTCTGACACTTTCATACCCACACTCACACCAATATAGACCCTCTCACTCCCACTCTTGCACCCAGACAGACACTTTCACACCCACTCTCACACCCACTGACACCCTATCACACCTATTCTCACACCATGAGAGACAGGCCCTGCAGCAAACTCCCACCATGCATGGCCAAAGGCCTTGTGCTGGGTGGGATTGGGTGGTTATGGGGGTTGGCCGCAGGGCCTGGCCTGGCCATCTAAGCCCTGTGGCCAACCCCGCCGTGCATGGCCGAAGGCAGTCCGTAGAGGTGGTTGGATTAACATATAGTAAAAAAAAATACGTTACATTAAACAAAACATAGAAATTAACTGAAAAAACAAAGGTACAAGGACGTTATAGTTAGGAAATAGAATTTAAAAAAATCATAGAAATTCACTTAAAAAACAGAGGTTACAAGGACATTATAGTTAGGTTCTGAATTTACTTGCACAAACCCAGAGAAATTCACCAGTTATAGTTAGAGTTATTTCAAGTAACTATAACTTGGGCCCTCACCATGTCCAGCTAATTACCCCAGATATTACAGCACTCATGACAACTTTTGTAACGTCAATAAAAATATCAATGAAACATTAGCAGTCAAATTATTGAATAAAAAACTGTGCATTGCAGGGTGCTCGTTATAGTTAATTTGGGCCGTGAGTTATTGTTACTTGAAATAACTGTATCTATAACTGCTAAATTTCTCCGGTTTTGTGTAATCACAGCCTCCTCTCAAAAGTTTAACTGAGGCCTCATATGGACTAACCAATCTGGGTCACACTATCATAATTACAGAAATGATGAGGCACTGTTTTTAATGGGGTTCTATATCGACAAATTTGGGGGACCCTGATGGACATGTGTTTCACCCCCAGCTTTGTGAATGTTTTTCTGGGCTGGTGGAACAGGTCTTGACCAAAGGGACTCTTACAAGATTTGTGAAACAGGTAGTCCTCTGGCTCAGGTACATTGATGACCTTTTCATTATTTGAAATGGTTCAGAAAACAGTGCGAGATAATTTATTGCCAGTTTGAACAGAAACCCTTGGAATTTGATGTTTTAAACCAAGATTGAATACCTGGATGTCTTGGTCGAAGTGATAGCAGGTGAGGTTCAGACTCGCCTCTTTAGAAAACCCACAGCTAGAAATAGTATCTTCTATAAGAAGGTGGCCACTCTCAAAGTTTAAAATGGAGTATCCCATATGGGTAACTCCTCAGGGCTAAAAGGAACCACAGTACTGATCCATCTTTCAGGGAGAAACAAAAGATCATGCTAGCTAGGTTTATGGATTGAGGTTATCCCATATGGGTTCTTAAGAAGGCCATGAAACATGTCTCTCAAATAAGCAGGGAAACTATACTTTTCGAGAATAAGTTACCCACTCCAGATACTACAAAGAGAGGCATCCTTATGTATAAAAGGCACTCATGTAAGATCAGGCATACACTAACAAGACACTGGGAGGTTCTCAAGAGTGACCCTATCATTGGGAGGGAAGTTGATGAAAAACCATTGATCACATTTCGGTAGGCTAAATCCCTTAGAGACTCCCTAATAAGCAGTGACATCACACTAATGAAGAGCATCAAGGACCATGATCTCAAGGGTTTCTTTCCTTGTGGGCACTTCAAGGTATGTAGGGATAGCTCAGATATAAGTGAGTGCACAGTGGTTGGTGACAGGAAACAGAAGATCAGACAATTTCTTACATGCAGCTCCCAGTATGTGATATATATTTTAACATTTAACATGTTCCTGCCCTTTAAGATACGTAGGCAGTACTGTGTGCACAGTGAGAAAAAGAGTACAAGGACATTTGAGAGCTATTGCTCATGGAGATGTAAAATACCTGGTGGCCAAATCAAATCAAATCAAATCAAATCAAATCATTAACATTTATAAAGCGCGCTACTCACCCGTGCGGGTCTCAAGGCGCTAGGGGGGAAAGGGGGGGTTATCGCTGCTCGAACAGCCAAGTCTTTAGGAGTCTCCGGAAAGCGGAGTGGTCCTGGGTGGTCCTGAGGCTGGTGGGGAGGGAGTTCCAGGTCTTGGCCGCCAGGAAGGAGAAAGATCTCCCACCCGCCGTGGAGCGGCGGGTGCGAGGGACGGCAGCAAGTGCGAGGCCAGCGGAGCGGAGGGGGCGGGTGGGGACGTAGAAGCTGAGGCGTCTGTTGAGGTATTCCGGTCCCTTGTTGTGGAGGGCTTTGTGTGCGTGGGTGAGAAGACGGAAGGTGATCCTTTTGCTGACTGGGAGCCAATGCAGGTGTCTCAGGTGTGCGGAGATGTGGCTGTTGCGGGGTACGTCGAGGATGAGGCGGGCCGAGGCGTTTTGGATGCGTTGCAGGCGGTTTTGGAGTTTGGCTGTGGTCCCGGCGTAGAGGGTGTTGCCGTAGTCCAGGCGGCTCGTGACGAGGGCGTGGGTCACGGTTTTTCTGGTGTCGGCGGGGATCCAGCGGAAGATCTTACGGAGCATGCGGAGAGTGAGGAAGCAGGCGGAGGCCAGACATTTTCAAGAAAAACATGACAGTTGCTGTGGAACAAACTGAACATAATCCGAAAGGGGACATCCAATGTTGCGGTATATGTTTAGCAGTATAAAGTGGGGCCCACTTACAGGAGCATTCTTTTAGACCTACCTGGATCATCCAAGAGTCTTAGGGGCCAGATGTAGAAAGCGCTTTGCATGTTGCAAACAGCGAATTTCGCAGTTTGCGCCATGCAAAATGCACATGGCGATGCTCATTCCCATTTTGAGTCTCATTGCTATGTAGAATTGCTTTGTGACCGCGAATGCGGTCGCAAAGCAATTCGCAGTTAGCACCCATTTCAAATGGGTACTAACCCATTCGCAAAAGGAAGGGGTCCCCATGGGACCCCCTCCCCTTTGTGAATGGCTCTGAAAAAATGAAACAAAAACGTTTCATTTTTTCGAGTGTATTGCAACTCTTTTTCCTTTAAGGAAAACGGGCTGCAATACAAAAAAAAAAAAACTGCTTTATTAACAAGCAGTCACAGACATGGTGGTCTGCTGTCTGCAGCAGGCCACCATCCCTGTGAGTGCTGCGAATTGGAAGGGGGTCGCAAATTGCGAACCACCTCATTAATATTAATGAGGTAGGTCTTTGCGACCCCCTTCCGATTCGCAGATGGTGTCAGGGACACCATCCAGCATCCGGGGTTGCGACTCGCAAATTGCGAGTCACCCAGACTCGCAATTTGCCAGTCGCAAACCAATGTTTTCGTACATCTAGCCCTTGGTTATTACCTACCGGAGCACAGGGTTTAAATTTAAATAAATGGATATTGTATAAGGATTCCCCCCTTGTACATTTTTCTTTTATAGTTGCCCCCTTTGGGAGTTATTGATTGGATATTTGGGTAAGAATTTTTCCTCATGCATCTTGTCTCAATGGCTTGTCCACTTGGGCTTCATTAAAGGATTGACCTTTTCTTTGGAGTGAGCCTCAGGAAATATAAATGATATTTTGTTCTTTATATTAACCTTCTTATGTATATGGGAGGCAGAAGCTGGAGCCCTATTTGGGCTGTGCTAACTAGCTAAACGTGGGGGATTATTTTATATACACGATTGATTAGTCCCTATGAGGCCTCAGTTACACTTTTGAGATGATGCTGTGATCACATCCTGTTCGGAATGTAATTACTAGATCTTAGGAGTACCACACTGCCCTGCAGTCCTGTATGTGGGGTTAGAACGCTATCACCTACCTTGCTTCTAATAAAGGTAAATAGGTTTTCTGTGGGAGGGTAGGTACTCACTCAATTTTAGTACAAGTAACATTTTGCATTGTGGAGACATGTTTACTGTTCTGATCTCAGATAATTTATAGATGACCACAATACTTTATTTACTGGTGTACGACGGATGATCACATTACCATTTGAATGTATATTTCATGCTTGCAATTCTGAATTTCAGAAAATGTTTGTTCCCAGTTGTATTACAGAAACTGACCATGAATTTATACCTAGGTATTCATCCATGTTCTAAGCAAAGTACGACTATACAGGTTATATGTTTTTCTCATATGAAGGATCAGTTACTTGTAATATGGCATTTTACTATTCAGATATGGCAACGTCAATGTTTATCTGTTTTTTGTGTTCATTATGATTATATGACGTTTTGAATATGGTGGACAGGTCATGTGATCAATGCCGCGCAGTCGGCCGAAGCACATAGTTTTCAAAGTAAATCCATGTTGCTTTCTACCTGAATGAGTGTATTTTCTTGACAGCGGTGAGGATATTATTCGTTGGTGTACTCCGCCGGCTCACGCTCCACCCCCTTGGGGTAGCGGGCCCGTTTGGATGAATTATTGTTATTATAGATATATATATCTTTGTGGTAAAGACTGCATATGCATGTGGTCCTGTCATTGGTTTGGCTGGCAGCCACTCCACGGAGAAATGTAGTGCTACCATTTTCAAAATGGCTAGACCCACCCCAGGATTACGTACTGTGCAGTGCTGACCTTCAGGGAGCTACTTCCTGGCCACTGGTTCCTTGCCAGGTGCTCCTGAGTTACACGTTGGTGACTCCCGAGCTACTGTGTCCTACCCAGATACTTAAATGCCAATGTTTTTACACTAAAACATATGGCCACGAGATACCAAAGGCACCAACTGTGATGACAGAGCCATCGAATTGGCGTGGCTGTGTCCTGGGCTACGAGAGTAAGGCACATTGCTAATCAATAATTGCTATCGCAGGTGTATTAATAAAAATTATTAATGAGTATTCATGTACTCTGAATGAGGGATTTATGTAGAAAAGATAATAACGTAGAAAAATAATGTGCGCATTTGAAAATGTGAAAACGAAGCAGGCCAGCAACGTTAACAAGATGGAATAATTAATGATTTAATATTGTGAAATGTTGAATATATCTTTGACTAATGTAGTAGTGCATCATATTAAGGGTTATGCAGTGAGCTTTAGTTTTATTAATTGTAGGCCTTAACTTGGCAAATGTCTTGGCCTACTTGCCAGGCCTCATGTAAAAGATGTATTTCTTAATGTTTAATAAAAATGGCTCTCCTGAAAGGTTAAACTGTGATTTCTATTGTATTGTTTAAGTGTGCTCATAACGGAAGCTTTCTCATGAGAACGGACTGCTAAAAGATGCTGTTTCTGAAACTATAAAATGTTGTGTGTAATGTGTGTGAGACTGACTTTCTCAGGAGGAGAACAATGGAGATACTGACTGGAGTGGAAGCTGCAACAATATTGTTACCTGACAAGTCGGATAATGAGGACATTACAAGACAAACCAATCAACGACATGTGAACGGAGTAATAGTAAAATTCATAGATTTGGAGTTGTAGTTTTATTAGACAAAGTGTGAACATGCAATTAATTGACCAATAGGGATATGGGAAGTAGTTTTAGTAGTTTTGACTTAATGGACTTAATGGGACTACACAGAAAGAAGACTGACTTATTCTTGTTCATCGTGCGTCTCAACAAGAGGTGTGCTTAACTTTAATGCTTAGAGTCTTTGCGTTTTCTGAACTTTGATGCTGAATCCTGATGCCTTGCTGATCGACTGCTGTCCTGAGGACTAAGAATGACTCTGCTTGCTGATCCACACTGAGGATAGGTATAAGGAAATAGACTGTTGATTATCATGCATATTTGCTTTTTATTTCTAGGTACCAACTGTACTGTTTTGAAAGAGCCATAGTTAGATGTTTTTCCAAATTTGTGTTACTAAATCGTTTTGCATGAAGCCCAACATTCTGATGCTAATCTGATGTTAGTTAAGGATCCATATTGTGAAATCATGCTAATAAGGATTAATGCTTGATAAAATTCTCTGCTAAACTTAATGTATGTAATTACTTTGACGCAGTTGACTTGTTACTGATTTGCACCATAACTTTAGAATGTGTTGTAGTTCAAACTTTGATTAGATTACGTTTCTTCTGCTGCTTTGGACAGCCAGTATTGTTTCTGTATGTTTTTCATTTGATTTTGAGATTAATCTACATGGCTTTAGCATTGTTAATTTAGGGAAATAAATATTCTAACTTCTACTAAAGGTGTGGTTATTCATGACTGAAAGGTCTTGGTCCATGACAATTTCTGACTCCATTGACTATTGCTGTTACTGATTGCTAATGATTATTGTTTATTGTGTATTGGTTATTGATTATGTACTGGAACTATGGTAAGAACATCTTAATTGCGAGTCAAAAGGTTCATCGACCTATTCGCGTTCCCTTGTGAGTTTACTTCTTAAGGACAGGTGTGCTAACAGAGATGGTAGCAGACTGATGGTTTGTCACCTTAAGAGCTTATCATAGACGTCCGGTACAGAGTAACAGGTATCCCCAGAAATGGTAACAGCTTGATGAGTTGGCCTTTTGAGAGTTCATTATTATTGAGATTTGGATTTTATTTTTCAATGATGCTAATTGGAGAGAAAATGTTCACTTAAGTCCAGAAATGACGTTCCCAGAATCCTGCTAATGGTTTTTTGAGGGTGTTCTCAGAGTTCTAGTGACAGTGTGAAAGAAATAGGTTTTGCTTGCATGGCTTATGCAAATTGCAGGTGAATTGTGAGGTTTGTGAGGGTTTTAGGGAGTTTACGTACTCCAAATGAAGTTGTAGAAGGAGTGTGTGTACTCTGCAGTGTGAGAGAAGGGGAGTCGTCGAACTTCACATGTGTGTGTTGCGCTTTGTGCTCAAAATTGCCCATGTGGTTGTTGATGTATGGACCCTGTGTGGTCTAAGACTCCGGAGTATATTGAAAAGTGTATGAAACACTTGGTTTGATATTGTAATCTGTCTGGTTTAGTAGGTTGATAGGGTGTGGTCAACAAGTCTGAGAGTGATTAAAGTGAGTAAAAGAAAATTTTGACTGAGATTTGGTGAGTCCTATATTCACCAAGACAGACCCATTGATCAGTTGAGAGGAAAATTTGTGGGTCCAATTATGCTTGCGAATCTGGGAGACCGAGAAAGAAGGAGTAGCTGTAAGTGCAGGAAGAGCCATCAGTGAAAAATCTGTAAGGTTTCTGAACTGATTGTGTTACCTTTCCTGTAGTAAACCAGCAGATTTGTTTTTGATTTTTGTTTTTTGATTAGTGCTCGCAATTTTTGCATTAGTTCGTGTGAATCAGAGTTTGGGAGGACAAGCTGCAATACTTTGTCAGCCACAGTACGTGTGAGTGTGACGTCATTGGAGCCGCGATGGGATACGATTGTTAGTGAGAAGGGTCGCACATGGATTTGCAGCTGTCTGTGGGAGGCAAGTGGTTGAGAATGTAGGTGAAAGGAATTTTGGGATTAAAAGTCCCTTCCTGATTTGATTTTGAATAATAAAAAGGTCAAAAAGATGACATTTTTCAAAGCTTTAAAGAGTGCCTTAAGGGGAGATACGTATATTGCAATGAGTATAGGCGAGGCTACACCACCAGAAGGTACCCCAGCTTACATTGTAATGGAAGAGAAGGGTGTTGCGCCATGTCTTTGGCTAAAACAATGGTGCAAATTGACAGAAAAGGATGGGAACATAGCGTTTCCTACAAATGGGACATTCAATTTGAGGGTCTTGGAGCATTTAAGGATGGTGCTATATGAATCAAAGCCCCTTCCGAGACCAGCACAGTTTGAGGCTTTAGCGATTTGAGAGCTAGTAGTCAAACAACAGCAACAACAACAGAAATTCGAGAGGAGGGTGAGAAAGGCAGAAAAGACTCTAGCAGAGGCTAGATGAGACAGTGTTCAGAGAGTTTGGAGGATGGAGACTTTGCATGGAATTAAGTTGTTTCCGGCAATCACGCACAACAATGAGAAGGAAGGAAGGAAAGCCATTAGGAAGACTAACAGAAGTCCGTCCGAGAGTAAGGAGGCTAGAAAGTCTTCAACAGTGGAGGAGGAATAGGATGATGATGAGTTTATTACACAGTTATTGAGAGATCACCCATATACAGTACATGAGAGTGGTCTGAGTACCGGTGCTGATCCGACAGCTCTGACACAGGTTAATGGGACAATGAGTCCAATGCAGGTTGGTGTTAACCTGACCCAGAATGCGATGCAGAGTGGTCTTAATGTGTCTACCACTCCTGTAGTACAAAATCAGATGCATCCCCCACAGGTTTAGAGAATCTATCCTGATGTACCCATTATGCAGACGACTTCGAACTTAATGGTGCCTACGGAACAGGTTTACCCGAGACTGAACAACTCCAATTTTACTGCCCCAAGTGCAGCCGCAAGTAATGCCAAGATTTACTCCAGTAACAGGGACACAGCCAGATATGACGCTGATAGTGAATCAGGATGTGGGAGTTACTCTCCCACAGAGTGTAAGTGCCAGAACAGCCCCAGATGGTATATCGCTACCTATTACTGTTGGTCCATCGGTACCATTATTTGCACAGAAGAAACCTACTGTAGGTGAACAGAGACCAATGTCCCAGAATATAGTGAGGGGAGGACTAAATGAAAATGTTCGGATAGTCTCTCCTGTGGGACAGACTTTTGACTGATCTAGATCATTGCTAGGCCTTAGTCTATTTGTAGCATTTCCAGATACTATGGCAGTGCCAAACGTTAGCCAGAGTTTGAAATTATTGACACCGCAGACCTCGAATGTAGTTGCACAGCAGGTGCCACCAGTCCAATCAAGTATCATCTCGTTTCAGGGATTGACAGCCCAGCAGATGACTGAATGGTTAGACAAGCTGAATACCCCACAGAGTGCTCCTAAGGGAGAGGAGTATTTGAATTGTGCTAGTCTAAGGGGGAGAACTCATCGAGGGAACTATGGGGTGAATAGTTAGAATCCTACACAGAGGCAGAGTTGAGATATTTGTGTGCAAAGATTACGAGAGCGGTGAGCAATGTGCATTCAGAAATGAGCAGACTTTGGCAGAGAAGTACAGCATAGAAATAGAAAAAACAAAGCATTTGAAAAGGAGTTACAGATTAGATTTTGAGACTAAAGATTTTGAACACATGAAATCTGCCAGAATGAAGACACACCTTAAGGAATTGCTTCAAAGTGCTCAGACCTGGGGAGCATTAGACAAATTGGAAGGCAGATGGGTGAAGAAAAGAAACAAGAGAAAAAGGAATTCTTTGGAGCTGACTGCAGATGTGCAGCAGGATAAAGATCCAGTGAAAATGTTACCCATGAGAGAGATTCCAGGGGAACATTTTGTTCATGTGCCATGGAGCAGATGTGACAGTCTGTCATTCACAAATGATTATCCAAAATTGAGAGAAAAGCGATTACAGTGGTATCAGCAGACAGACAGGTTTGTAAAACTTGCAAAGTGCCTATGGGAGGATTCAAACATATTACTAGAGATAGTGGTTCTAGCTGATCTGTTGATCAAGTGTAAAAGGAGTGTAGGTTTGCCAACAAGCGAACCGGAGAGAGACAAGAATACAGGTGCACCATCCTTTGAGGTAATTAAATATTGCTATAAGGTGATTGAGTTTTCGAAAACGAGAATTTTGTCGAAGAATATTGATTGGCAGGGGATTGACAGGATAGCTCAGGAAGCAAAGGAGTTGATACATGCGTATTATGAGAGATTGTTGCAGGCATTCAAGCATTACAGTGGTACAGAGACAATTGACACGAAAGACATGCTACATTTTGTGTTCAAGAAGGAATGAGACCTGAAATTAGCGAGATGATTAAGAGTCATTTGATTTGTTGGCAAGCAAAGCCGATTAATGAGGTGTTGCAGTATGTGAAATACTGTAGTGACGAGATTGAGCTGAAGCAGAAAAAGTTGAAAGAGAAGGCAATGGTGATGCAGATTAAAGCAGCTCAAACAAGAGTGCAGGGAATTTTCCACAGAAGTTGCCGCAGCAGCAGGGAAACATGATGTTTCAGCCCCAGATGAGAGGTAGAGGTCGTGGAGGAAATATGAGTCTTGGTCCAGGCTTGAATACTGTAGTGGTTCAGAATGATGTGCAGGAATGAAGAAGTTATTGCCATGTCACTTTTGCGGAGCTGTTGGACATTGGAAACAGGAGTGTCCAATGATGGTGCAGGAAGGTGTCGTTCAGCAGAGTAATGACATCAATTCATTCCAGAATGTGAGTGGACCGAGAGTGAGGGGTCCTAATCCAAATTTTCAGAATAATGTGATTAAAGTGCAAGATTTTCAGCCCATGCAGCAAGTGGATATGAAACGTGCACAAATGTCACAGTTGCAACCAATACAACAGCATGTTGCCATGGTACCTAGACAGCAAATTCATATACCTCAAGCACCGATGGAACAGCAACAGATGATGCTTTCTCAACAGGACACAGGTCAGAGGCATAACCAAAGTAGTAACACAGTGCACCAATTCCCTTTACACAGTGAGAATGGAATAAATGATGACTGGATGAGCGACACTTCAGATGAGGAGCTGTGTGTGCTTGCAACTTCCTTAGAAGTAGATCAAATAGGTCCCTATGTGAAGGGAAAGGTTATGGGTCATAGAGTTTCATTCTTGGTTGACACACGAGCTACACGCTCTACAGTGGGAAGTGCAGAAGTTCCAAATTTACCCCTTTCAGATAGAACAATTCAGGTTGTGGGAGTAGCAAACCAGTATTTGACAAACCCAATTACAGATCCAGTTCAAGTTGAGATTGGCAACTTTCAGGGATTGCATAAATTTGTAGTCTGGGATTCAAGTCCGGTATCCCTAGTGGGAAGAGACCTGCTGTGTAAAACGAGGTGTTTGATTACTTGTTCTAATGAGGGAATTGAGATCCAGACGAATAGTGATGATGAAGATGACCAAGCCCCGGAGATAGAGTGCGAAACTACAACTGAGGAGTACCCTCTGATTGAATTTTTCCCAATGTTCACAGTGAAAGAGCTACATCCTGATTTGCAGGGAACGCTTAAAGAGAAAGTGTGGGATCTGACAGGAAAAGAAGTAGGTCTGATAAAGGGAGTTGAGCCAGTTAAAGTTACTGTGAAGCTGAATGCAGTTTTTCCTCAACTTCCACAGTACCACATGCCGCAAGATGTCCTTATGAATGTAGCTCAGATAATTGCAGACTTTGTAAAGCGAGGGGTTCTGAAGGAAGTATTCAGCAGTCCATGTAATTCACTGATAATGGGTTTGAAAAAGCCCTGTGGAAAAGTTAGATTTGTTCAGGATTTGAGAAAAATAAATGAGATTGTGGTCAAATGTTGTCACGTGGTGCCAAAGCAAGCTGTGATAATGTTTCAGGTTCCAGGTGATGCTGAGTGGTTCACTGTCATTGATTTGTCGCAAGGTATTAAAAAAAAGGAGGGACAGTGAGAATCACAATGATTGACATTATATTTTTACAGTTCCATAACTTTTATTTGTTGAACCAGTTGTTCCTTTTTATCATACGATAGTTATGTTTTGTTCTTTGTTTCCATCCACAGGCGCTCCTAGATCACATCCATAGACTTTTGTGAGTAAATCAACTCATTTTTTTGTTTCTTTTTGATTTCCCAATACCTGGCACATTGTCCATTGAGTTTATAAATAAATCCAGGAGAAGTTATTGTTGATTTTGGGCCTGATGAAGCGCCATATGATCCGATTGGACTTGTGTGAGTCGCAAAACATGTTGACCTGACCTTGCATGGTGGAAGTAAGTTCTGTCCACCGTATGTTTAATAGAGTGTGGGTACATTATTTCCTATTTGCTCTACATTGTTTTTTAACCTTGTCTAGGATTCTGCCTTATTCAATAAACCATGGGTTGGAGGTTCCTGAGGCAATTTTAAGTTTCCTGTCTTTTCTCTCCTGTATGTTCCTTGATCTTTGTCAGTAGGTTTAAATCTATTCCTACGTGCTCCTCACCATGGCACATACCATCAGCTAAGATCTCCGGGCAAAGAGCCCCCATGCGGGGCCCATCAGATATTGCAGTACCGGTCTGACGAGGAGCCATCCTATGATGAAGCATGACATCTAATACTATGTGTGAGGGTTTTGGCTCCTACATATAGAAGTGCCTGGCGATGTTTCTCTTTCTTACATTATTTTTGGAACAGTGTATTTTTGTTTAATATTGATTTTTCGCAAGCCTTCTTTTCTGTGCCTCTTCATGAGGATAGTCAATTTCTCTTTTGTTTCAAATTTCTAGTTCGAGTTTATTGCTGGTGCAGAGTTCTTCAAGGGATTTCGCAGCCACCTTCCATATTTAATCAGATTTTGAAAAAGAACTTAGGCGCATATTTATACTTTTTGACGCAAATCAGCGCCAGGGCAGATTTGCGTCAAAAAGTTTACCAAAGGCTAACGCCTTTCCAACGCTCCGGCCCGGCGCCTTATTTATGGAATGACATTAGCCGGCACTGTGGCCTGGTTTGCATCAAAATAAATTACTCAAACCGGGCAGCGGAGGCAAAGAGAAGACTGGGGGTTGTGCGTCAAAGAATGGTGCAAGTCAGGTTAGAGTCACAAATATTGCCTCCAACCTGACTTGCGCCATTTGTTGACGCACAACCTCCAAGGAAATGACTCCTGTCTTAGCAAAGACAGGAGTCATGCCACTGTGCCCAATGGCCATGCCCAGGGGACTTCTGGGCATGGCCATTGGGCACAGTGGCATGTAGGGGGACCCAATTTAGCCCCCCCCCTATGCCACTCTAAAAAAAAAAAAAAATACTTACCTGCACTTACCTGCACTCACCATGGATGAGTCCCCCCATCCATGGGTGTCCTCCAGTGGTTGGCTAGGGTGGCAGGGGGTGTCCCTGGATGCAGGGAAGAGCACCTGTGGACTGCTTCCATGGTCTCCCACAATGGAAATGAGTCGACAGGTCACTTAACGCCTGCCCTGACCCAGGTGTAAATATTGACGCAAATCGGGATTTATGTCATTTTTCCACTCCGCCTACCAGCTGTGCGTCATTTTTGCCTTGTTTGATAAATATGGAGCACAGGTGTGTAAGTCATTTTTTGGACTGGAACGCCTACCTTGCATGTCATTAATGCAAGACGGTTTCACGCATCCAGAAAATGACGCACACTGAGAAAATTTGACGTTAGCGGGGTCTAACGTCAAAGTATAAATATGGTCTTAGTTTTGCGCCAAATTTGCGTAAAACAAATGACGCAAGTCCGGGGCAAGAAGAGTATCAATAAGCCCTTTAGAGTCGTTGGAATTGCCTTTCCTATCGACCTTGGTACAGTACATTGATGACTTGCTGATTGCGTCTAAAACAAGGGACAAGTGCAAGTATGATACGATTGCCCTGTTGAATCATTTGGGAAAGAGTGGTCACAAAGTGTTTCCGCTTAAATTGCAGTACTATAAGAAGGTAGTGAAGTACTTGGCTTATCAGATTACAAAGGGTTCAAGAAAGATATCCAGAGAAAGGATTGCAACCATATTGCAGATAAATCCCCTGACCATACAGAGAGATGTTAGGATGTTTTGGGGATGGTATGCTAGTGTCACCAATGGATTCCAAATTTCTCAGTCATTTCGAGACCACTGCAGAAGCTGATTCATAAGGAAGTTACTGATCCCATAGTGTTAGACCAGGCTGAAATGAAAGCGTTACCGAATTGTGAGAGAGAGTCTGTGCAGGGCTCCAGCGTTAGGTATGCCTGACTGCACAAAACCTTTCACATTGTTTTGTCATGAGCGTGATGCATGTTCTTTGTCTGTCTTGACCCAGGTCCATGGAGGTGTAAATCGCCTGTAACATATTTTTCAGCTACTTTGGACCCAGTTGCAGCAGCCTTACTGGGTTGTTTGCGCGCAGTTGCAGCAGTTGGTCAGAGCCTTACACAGTTTGAAGGCAATGTGATGGAACATCCCCTGACTGTAATGGTCTCTCATTCTATTGAGATTCTACTTAAAAGGATGAAAACCCAATATTTGATTGGTGCGAGGTTGCCCAGATATGAAACAAGTATTTTAGGGTCACCAAATGTATCATTGAAAAGATGTACAGTGCTGTCCCTGCAACCTTACTTCCAAATGAGAATGTCAAAATTGAAAAAGTGGAAGATGTTGAGCATGATTGTCTTAGGGTAGCTGACTTGTGCACCAAACCGAAACCTGACATTAGAGATACCCGACTGGAAGAAAATGACCAAGTCATCTTTGTTGATGGTTCTTGTCTGAGAGGCAATACATGGACACTGGGAGCAGGATGTGCTGTGTGCACAATTACTGGTATTTTGGAAGCTTCTTGCCTTCAAGGACTGTATTCTGCCCAAGTAGCGGAACTGGTAGCCCTTTCTAGAGCGTGCCATGTTTCTGCTCAGATGAAAGTTACCATCTATACGGATAGCCAGTATGGATTTGGAATAGCCCATGATTTTGGCCAGGTGTTGTCACAGAGAGGTTTCATGACATCTTCTGGTTCACCAGTGAGAAATGGTGAGAGAATTAAGGAATTGTTACATGCTATTCAAATGCCTGAAAAGATTGCCGTGGTGAAATGCAGTGCACATCTGAAGTCGCAGGACTTTGTGTCATTGGGAAATGGATATGCGGATCAAGTCACAAGGTTTTGCTCATTGAACTGTTTATCATTCAAAGACAAGTGGGAACTGTTACCTGAAGACGATGAAACTTGTACAAGCTATGCATTGAAAATAATTGACACTTTGGAAGAATTGAAAACGTTGCAGAATAACGTTGACTGGGAGGAAAAACGCTCATGGAGCAAAATGAAATGGGTGCAAAGGCAAGATGAAGTGTGGGGTTCAGAAGAGGGTAAGTTGGTTTTGCCAAATAGCCTGTTGTCTCAGATGGCGAGGTACTATCATGGTCAAGCACATATTGGGAGGGATGCAATGACTCTTTTGTTCAAACATGATTGGTTCAACAAAAAGTTTAGACAAGTTGCTGAAGCAGTTTGCCATTGATGTGTCATTTGCCAACAACTAAACGCAGGGAAAGGGACAGTGGTTAATTTGAGCCACAATGGAAAAGTGGGAGGTCCATTCAGCAGAATGCAGATGGATTTTATTGAGATGCCTGTGTGTGGAGGTTTGAGGTATGTGTTGGTGTAGGAAAGTACCATCTTGCCTGGCATGTTACCCCCATTTTTCACTGTATATATGTTGTTTTAGTTGTATGTGTCACTGGGACCCTGGTAACCCAGGGCCCCAGTGCTCATAAGTGTGCCTGTATGTGTTACCTGTGTAGTGACTAACTGTCTCACTGAGGCTCTGCTAATCAGAACCTCAGTGGTTATGCTCTCTCATTTCTTTCCAAATTGTCACTGACAGGCTAGTGACCATTTTTACCAATTTACATTGGCTTACTGGAACACCCTTATAATCCCCTAGTATATGGTACTGAGGTACCCAGGGTATTGGGGTTCCAGGAGATCCCTATGGGCTGCAGCATTTCTTTTGCCACCCATAGGGAGCTCTGACAATTCTTACACAGGCCTGCCACTACAGCCTGAGTGAAATAACGTCCACGTTATTTCACAGCCATTTTACACTGCACTTAAGTAACTTATAAGTCACCTATATGTCTAACCTTTACCTGGTAAAGGTTAGGTGCAAAGTTACTTAGTGTGAGGGCACCCTGGCACTAGCCAAGGTGCCCCCACATTGTTCAGAGCCAATTCACTGAACTTTGTGAGTGCGGGGACACCATTACACGCGTGCACTACATATAGGTCACTACCTATATGTAGCTTCACCATGGTAACTCCGAATATGGCCATGTAACATGTCTATGATCATGGAATTGCCCCCTCTAGGCCATCCTGGCATTGTTGGTACAATTCCATAATCCCAGTGGTCTGTAGCACAGACCCTGGTACGGCCAGACTGCCCTTCCTGGGGTTTCTCTGCAGCTGCTGCTGCTGCCAACCCCTCAGACAGGCATCTGCCCTCCTGGGGTCCAGCCAGGCCTGGCCCAGGATGGCAGAACAAAGAACTTCCTCTGAGAGAGGGTGTGACACCCTCTCCCTTTGGAAAATGGTGTGAAGGCAGGGGAGGAGTAGCCTCCCCCAGCCTCTGGAAATGCTTTGTTGGGCACAGAGGTGCCCAATTCTGCATAAGCCAGTCTACACCGGTTCAGGGACCCCTTAGCCCCTGCTCTGGCGCGAAACTGGACAAAGGAAAGGGGAGTGACCACTCCCCTGACCTGCACCTCCCCTGGGAGGTGTCCAGAGCTCCTCCAGTGTGCTCCAGACCTCTGCCATCTTGGAAACAGAGGTGCTGCTGGCACACTGGACTGCTCTGAGTGGCCAGTGCCACCAGGTGACGTCAGAGACTCCTTGTGATAGGCTCCTTCAGGTGTTAGTAGCCTTTCCTCTCTCCTAGGTAGCCAAACCCTCTTTTCTGGCTATTTAGGGTCTCTGTCTCTGGGGAAACTTTAGATAACGAATGCATGAGCTCAGCCGAGTTCCTCTGCATCTCCCTCTTCACCTTCTGATAAGGAATCGACCGCTGACCGCGCTGGAAGCCTGCAAACCTGCAACATAGTAGCAAAGACGACTACTGCAACTCTGTAACGCTGATCCTGCCGCCTTCTCGACTGTTTTCCTGCTTGTGCATGCTGTGGGGGTAGTCTGCCTCCTCTCTGCACCAGAAGCTCCGACGAAATCTCCCGTGGGTCGACGGAATCTTCCCCCTGCAACCGCAGGCACCAAAAAGCTGCATCTCCGGTCCCTTGGGTCTCCTCTCAGCACGACGAGCGAGGTCCCTCGAATCCAGCGACACCATCCAAGTGACCCCCACAGTCCAGTGACTCTTCAGCCCAAGTTTGGTGGAGGTAAGTCCTTGCCTCACCTCGCTGGGCTGCATTGCTGGGAACCGCGACTTTGCAAGCTTCTCCGGCCCCTGTGCACTTCCGGCGGAAATCCTGTGTGCACAGCCAAGCTTGGGTCCACGGCACTCTAACCTGCATTGCACGACTTTCTAAGTTGGTCTCCGGCGACGTGGGACTCCTTTGTGCAACTTCGGCGAGCACCGTTTCACGCATCCTCGTAGTGCCTGTTTCTGGCACTTCTCCGGGTGCTACCTGCTTCAGTGAGGGCTCTTTGTCTTGCTCGACGTCCCCTCTCTCTGCAGGTCCAATTTGCGACCTCCTGGTCCCTCCTGGGCCCCAGCAGCGTCCAAAAACGCCAAACGCACGATTTGCATGTAGCAAGGCTTGTTGGCGTCCATCCAGCGGGAAAACACTTCTGCACGACTCTCCAAGGCGTGGGGGATCCATCCTCCAAAGGGGAAGTCTCTAGCCCTTGTCGTTCTTGCAGTATTCACAGTTCTTCAGCCTAGTAAGAGCTTCTTTGCACCAACCGCTGGCATTTCTTGGGCATCGGCCCATCTCCGAGCTGCTTGTGACTTTTGGACTTGGTCCCCTTGTTCCACAGGTACCTTCAGACAGGAATCCATCGTTGTTGCATTGCTGATTTGTGTTTTCCTTGCATTCTCCCTCTAACACGACTATTTTGTCCTTAGGGGAACTTTGGTGCACTTTGCACTCACTTTTCAGGGTCTTGGGGAGGGTTATTTTTCTAACTCTCACTATTTTCTAATAGTCCCAGCGACCCTCTACAAGGTCACATAGGTTTGGGGTCCATTCGTGGTTCGCATTCCACTTCTGGAGTATATGGTTTGTGTTGCCCCTATCCCTATGTTTCCCCATTGCATCCTATTGTAACTATACATTGTTTGCACTGTTTTCTAAGACTATACTGCATATTTTTGCTATTGTGTATATATATCTTGTGTATATTTCCTATCCTCTCACTGAGGGTACACTCTAAGATACTTTGGTATATTGTCATAAAAATAAAGTACCTTTATTTTTAGTATAACTGTGTATTGTGTTTTCTTATGATATTGTGCATATGACACTAAGTGGTACTGTAGTAGCTTCACACGTCTCCTAGTTCAGCCTGAGCTGCTTTGCTAAGCTACCATTATCTATCAGCCTAAGCTGCTAGACACCCTATACACTAATAAGGGATAACTGGGCCTGGTGCAAGGTGCAAGTACCCCTTGGTACTCACTACAAGCCAGTCCAGCCTCCTACAGTTGGTGATTGTATGCATCTTTAGTCACTAGATTGAAGCTTACCCTACACGAAGAAATGATAGTCTCACAGTAGCGAATCTACTGCTTAGAGAACCGCTACTGGGTTTCGGATTTCCGATCTCTTTAGAATCAATAGGGGATGTCAATTCAACAATGAAGTAATTAAATTACTGAGTGCAGCACTGAGCAGAAGTTGCATTGTAGTTATCGCCCTGAAGCATCAGAACCAGTGGAACAGATGAATGGTACTTTGAAGTCAAGAGTTGCAAAAATGTGTGCGTCCATGAAATTGAAATGGCCTGACGCATTGCCTTTAGTGTTGGTGTCAATGAGAAACACACATGACAGGAAGACAGGATTGTAGCCACAGGAGATCCTCATGGGCCGAGCAATGAGGTTACCAGCGGTGCCTGCAAATGCACTTGTCAACATTACAGATGATATGGTGTTGGATTACTGCAATTATCTGGCTGATGTGGCTCACCCTTTCTCTCAGCAGGTGGAAGCCACCACACTGCCACCAATCCATGACCCAGGGCACTATCTGAGAGCTGGAAACTGGGTTGTGGCCTGGAAACACGTGAGGAAAACATGTTTGGAGCCTCGTTGGAAGGGACCTTCTCAGGTAGTTTTAACAACTACCACAGCTGTGAAGTGTGCTGGAATTCCGAACTGGATTCATGCAAGTCACTCGAAGAAAGTGGCATGTCCACTGGATCATGAAGAAGAGTTGGTGAGAGTACCAACAACAGCGAGACAAGTCTCAGAGCTGGAAATAGAACAAAGGGGAACTAAGACCGGATCTGAGCCCGTTAAGGACGGTTCAGCCATGCCTGTGAGAGACAGAGGAGAAGACCTCCAGGAGCATAACGGAGAGCCTATCTCAATTGAGGCAGAAGGGGAGCCTAGTCAGAGGAGGACTTTCCCAGAAGCAGACAATCTTGAGAGACAAACAGAGCGATTGCCAGACCCAGAGGGGAACGGAGTTGAGGTGGATCAAAGTCACTGTGATCTGACTCCTCCTAAACCAATTGCAGGTCCATCAAGAGAAAACACTGCAGAACAAGGAGAAGGTTCAAGTTCGACTCTGAAGAGAACACTGACAAAGGGTCCACTGAAGGGGGATAAGTGGCCGGAGTCACAAGTAGAAAGAAGAAAAGAAATGGTTGCTGAGACAACCATAGAAGAGGAAGTAGATACCACAAGGAGAGAAGATCTAAGTGAAGGAGAATTGAATTGTGATCGAAAATTGAAAAGAAAGAGAATAGCAAGTCGAAGATACACAGGTCCTGAATGGGCGTATGCAACTATAAATGAATGACAGCAAGAGTTTTTGTCTTTTTGTTTTGATAGAGAGATTCCGGGTCAGTATTTTGGCACTTGAAGGAAGCTGATGAACTGAACTGTTGAAACAATCTGAGAATTTTTTTTGAGAAAAAGACTTTTGGAAAGTAACCAGAAGAGACATTGATAACCTGATTTGACTTTTGAAACCTGATTTTGACAAAGCTGCTTACCGATTTTGACAAGGAATCCGGGAAGTGAGACTGAGAACTGTAAATAACTGCTGAAAGAAGAGCTGTCTATTTTTGATTTTTGCTGCTAGTTTTTCTAAATTTCTACTGCTTTCTGATTCTTTCCAGATCATGAGCAACATTAGTCAACAGGGTAGGAAAGATAGGGGCTGTAAGTATATGAGTATTGGTTTGGCGATTATGTGTGGGATATTGTTTGTGGTGTTGATTGTGGGTATGTCTACTCTTGATAAGAATGAAGCCAACCATACTTCTGCTTTTGAGATGACTACTGCACTAACGGCAATAGAGAGGTTTAGGCTAGATGAGAATTATTTGCATGAGGATACTAATGCACAATGGAGAACTTTCTTCTAATGTTTTCTATTGCTTAATGAGTGAGTATGTTTAGACAATGGATGCGAAGAATTGTTATGTGTGTATGCAGATTCCTTCATCAGTTGAGAAAGGAGTCACCTACCATAGCCTGCCACTAACTTATGGAATGAGTTGTAGTCTGCTTCTAACAAGATTTTATAACCAGGAGTACATTCAGTACTTTTACTCAAATTATGATGTTGTGTTTTCGTTTCTTTCTATAATTAGGTATTGGAGTAGAGTAGCTAAAGATAATGACATATTAATAGTTAGAGGTTTCTTTGAACCTACATTGACGTTTGGCACAGCTTATGCACACCGCAATTATCTGACATGCTTGCTTACACCTTTAGAGAAAAGCTTCTTAGATCACACAGATGACAGGAGAAAGGCATTAAAGGAGAGATTAGAAAAACGTTTAGAGAAAAGGTCTTACAGGAATGATTATGCTTATAGTGCAATTAAAACACAAGGGAAATTAGCTTTAGATGCATAACACATAGGGAAACTTTGTATATATACGCCTAAAACGCACACTGAGACTTTATATGTGGAAATGAGTGAACGTAGGCATGTGTTTTTGTTTCAGAGTAAATGGACGTTTATGTTGAATGGACAGGACCCAGCTATTCCTGAGATCTATTAAATATGTGGTCTTAATGCTTGTTACCGTCTTCCAAGAGGTTAGTATGGGACATGTTATTTCGGGATAGTTTCCCCAAAGATTGATCAAATGGAGGATTTGAAGGAGTTTCCAAAGGTGACTGAATTACATCGTAAGAGACAGAGGAGGGAGTCCTCTTCTAGTGTAGTGGGAGATATATTTGGAGCAGTGATTCCTTCAGTGGGAGTCATTTTGAATTCAATAAAGATTTGAAAGTTGTCTACTATTGTGGAGAACAATCTGACAAATTTTTCAGGAGCCATACTCCTGATAGATACTGAGCTAGATGCTGATAGAGCTATGACTCTTCAAAATCTTATTACTTTGGACATTCTTTTAGCGAAGGATGGTGGAGTCTGTAGACCGATTAATTCTAGGCACTGTTGTTCATATACTCCTGATAACAGAAGAGAGATAAGAGACTTACTTAATAATCTGACTAATGCAAGTACTGATTTGAAACAATTGAAAGAACTGGGAGTTTGGGAAAAGATTGGCAAAGGTTTTTCTTCAGTGGGAAATTGGTTCAGCAACATTTGGAATGGGATACTATTGAAAATCATACAAGGGATATTAATTTTCGGGGTTTGTCTAATTGGAATATGGGGATTGTGTACATTAATGAAAATAATTAAATTGAAAAGGTCAAAGAATAATCAGAGGAGAGAAGAAAAGAAAAGTGAAAAATTGTACAGAGAAAATTCAAAAAGGAAACAAAAATATGAAGGGATTTAATTGACAGAATTTTAGCTGATGCAAACATTTGTGGGTAATAGTTAATGTGATGACACAATTAGTCATCAGAGGAGGATTGCTAGCGCAGGTGTATTAATAAAAATTATTAATGGTTATTCATGTATTCTGAATAAGGGATTTATGTAGAAAATATAATAACATTGAAAAATAATGCACACATTTGAAAATGTGATCACGAAGAATGGCTACCAAAGTTAACGAGATGTAATAATTAATGATTTAATATTGTGAAATGTTGAATATATGTTTGACTAATGTAGTAGTGCATCATATTAAGGGTTATGCAGTAAGCTTTAATTTTATTAATTGTAGGCCTTAACTTAGCGAATGTCTTGGCCTAGTTGTCAGGCCTCATGTAAAAGCTGTATTTCTTAACATTGAATAAAAATGGCTGTCCTAGAGAGTTAAATTGTGATTTCTATTGTAGTGTTTAAATGTGCTCATAACAGAAGCTTTCTCATGAGAACCAACTGCTAGAAGATGCTGTTTCTCATAATGTAATATTTTGTGTGTAATGTGTGTGACACTGACTTTCTCAGGAGGAGAACAAAGGAGATACTGACTGGAGTGGAAGATGCAACAATATTGTTACCTGACAAGTCGGATGATGAGGACATTGCAAGACAAACCAATCAATGACATGTGAACGGAGTAATAGTAGAATTCAAAGATTTGAAGTTTTAGTTTTATTGGACAAAGTGTGAACATGCAATTAACTGACCAATGGGGATTTGGGAAGTAGTTTTAGTAGTTTGACTTAATGGGACTACACAGAGAGAAGACGGGCTTATTCTTGTTCACCGTGAGTCGTGAAAAGAGGTGTGCTTAACTTTAATGCTTAGAGACTTTGCGTTTTCTGAACTTTGATGCTGAATCCTGATGCCTTGCTGATCAACTGATGTCCTGAGGACTAAGACTGACTCTGCTTGCTGATCCACACTGAGGATAGGTATAAGGCAATAGACTTTAGATTATAATGCAGATTTGCTTTTTGTTTCTAGGTACCAACTGCACTGTTTTGATAGAGCCATAGTTAGATGTTTTTCCAAATTTGTGTTACTAAATCTTTTTGCATGAAGCCCAACATGCTGATGCTAATCTGATGTTAGTTAAGGATCCTCACTAATGAAATCATGCTAATAAGGATTAATGCTTGATGAAATTCTCTGCTAAACTTAATCTATGTAATTACTTTGACGCAGTTGATTTTGTTACTGGTTTGCACCATAACTTTAGAATGTGTTGTAGTTCAAGCTTTGATTAAATTACGTTTCTTCCGCTGCTTTGGACAGCCAGTATTGTTTCTGTATGTGTTTCATTTGATTTTGAGATTAATCTACATGACTTTAGCATTGTTAATTTAGGGAAATAAATATTCTAACTTTTACTAAAGGTGTGGCTATTCATGACTGAAAGCTCATGGTGCGTGACAATCACTGATTCCCCTGATTATTGCTGTTACTGATTGCTAATGATTATTGATTATTGTATATTGGTTATTGATTATGTACTGGAGCTATGGTAAGAACATCTTAATTGCGAGTCAAAAGGTTAATCGACCTATTTGCGTCCCTTTGTAAGATTACTTATTAAGGACAGGCGCGCTAACATAATCATAAATGATGGACTACAAGGAAAACAAATATGGTTCCCCACCCTCTCGGGAGATGCACTAAGTGGTGAGAATCCACAAGGAAAAGGTACTTAACAGCCAGAAGGAAAAATCTTCAGGGTTCGGGAGAATGCATTCCCTAAATGGTCACAGATACCATATAAGGATACATCATAATTCAGAAGTCTAAGTTGGACGTTGCTATCTTCATTTCTTAAGACTGAGTTAATAACTTCCTTTTACTGGTATCATGTTGCAGTCACTCTGGAGTCAAACAACATGTACCAAACCTGGCAATGGAGATTCTGTTTGCACCAGTGCCTACAACTGCGCTGGTTAATGACACATGCTTAAAAGCTGAACATACAGATTTAAGTTGCTGCATTGTGTTGAAAGACTATGATACTCTGACAAGCGCAATCAGACCTACATACTAATGTGCCTCTTGGGCAGGGCGAGAAACTTGCTCTCTGAAGAGAACATTGGTCTCATAAAAAAAAAAACTTTTGCAGTTCCCAAACTCTGTGAATCACAAATTCACAGGGTTTGGGACGGCATAAATATGATTTTACGAGTTACTAAACATATTTCCTTTTGGAAGATGAAAAAGCCTTTCCAAATCATACAAATGATTCTGCGACTGTTTCTGAAACGCAGATAGGAAGGGGCGCTAAAGGGGTGTACCATCCTATTTGCAATGGGTGGCAAACCATTGAAAAGGAGATGGTAGCCCGTTGGCAAATGGGAATTTGATCACTGTTGAACAGCTTCCCATTTGAGAATTGTCTTGGGCGCCCTCTAGGAGAATAGGCAGTGGTCCCTTGATCAGTTACCTTCTCTCCCCAGTATCTTCCCAAACGAGAGAGACAGTTTTTTACAGGTGCCCCTGTCCCTTTATTGGACATGGACTGACCATGATACATGTGTTTATAATCAATCACAGGGAGTTGCAAATGACAGTCCTCCTAAATGTTATATATTATGCATTTCATTTGGCGCTGCTCTGTGGCCTGACCCATTTATACAAAGGTTACATCACAAAATGAAAGGCAGGCCACAAAAAGTGGGAGCACAGTTTGCACCCATTACTTGTGACTTGCTTTTTCGCACATCGGTACTACATCTCTGCCACTGTATATCAACTGTCAATACTACCAGCTCCGGACCCTAATTCACATACTGTAGGAGGAAAGGGAAAATTAAGAACTATGAAAAACATGGGATGAACGGCTTAATGCTTGAAAAATATCATCACTGGGCCAGTAACAAAGGCTGATCACTAATCTGAAAAAGCAAGTATTTATATACAATGGCCCAAATTGGTCAAACTTTCATGCAGTGCAGCAAGAAACCTTGCTACCCGGAGCTTTGTAAAAAGTAGAGGGCAGGAATGTGCCATATTTAAATTTATTTGGCGCATGTCTGTCTTCTCCTTGCGCTGGCGCACAATGTGATGCCTTGAGCAAGGCAGCCATGCTTACGCCATAATGCAAGCGTGCCTGTGTTGTTAGCAGGATTGTTCTTTTTTTTGGAAGGGACACCTTCCTGCACAAAAACAGTCCTTTGAGGTTTTTTCCTCTTTCTATGCATGCTACGTAAAAAGAAGAAAAAACAATGAGAAATTAACATATTTTTCCTTGCTACGCGTAGCATTTTGACACATCCCCAGATCTATCACTCATCGTACACCTGGGAATGCACCAAAATACATGGGTGGGTGCATAGAGCACCCATGGAATACCTCCCTGGCACAGAGTAAAGCAAGGAAACAACTTGCGCTGCCTTGAGCTACTCCAGATTTACCATGCATCGCAGGACAACACAGGTGCCCTTGCATTGCTTGATAAATCTAACTTTAGTTTTGCTTGCTTTTGTGTTGCCTTACGTGACGTAAGGGCAACGCAACACTGTGCTAAATATGCCCCCATGTATTTTCAGACCTGAAATACGTACTCAAGCATTATTTTGAAAGGTAATAACTCCTAAAACTGTTCTCACCAGCACTTCCAATTTTTTAAAAATGTAAACGAAACAGTTTCAATCAGTGAGCAAAGCCAATGTATCAAGATAGCCAAATGCGAACCCCATAACACTAGTGCTATTGTTTCCTTCTTCATTTTCACATAGAACACTATGGTTGGAGAGTACTTGTGGCCTTTACTAAGTGTTGACTGTTTGCTTTCCAAGAGTCATTTAAAATACCTGGACATGCAAAGAAGGAGACATCACTTGGTTTAGGTTGTTTCTGTTGATGACCAAAGGTGAATTAGTTTAAAAGCTGCTCAGAAACTAAGACTGAATTAGAGCAACACAGTTAGGTGTTACCACACTCGGTGTCTTTTTTAATTTAATTCATCTGAAAACAGCTGAATTTAATTAGAACCTTTTGTTTCTTTAGCACTCGCTGTTCCATCTTTCACTGATACTCCCCGCAGTTTCTAATTGAACTTATGAGTGTGATACACCTAATTAAAAGCTTCCTCAAGTGTAAGAATACAATGCTGTTTCTTTATTATTTATCAATTCACTGCAGTTTTTCCGTCACAACTGAAATTGGAAGTAAGAGCCAGGGGCCACATGTAGGTAGCTTTTTGCACCTCGCAAACCGCAAATTTGGCTGTTTGCGACGTGCAAAAAGCACATCGCGATGCACAAACCCAGTTGTGCGATTCGTAACCTGGTTACCAAAATGCAAAACGGGTGGCGACTCGCAATTAGGAAGGGGCGTTCCCTTCCTAATTGCGACTCGCAGTGGAATGTAGGATTGTTTTGTGACCGCGAACGCGGTCACAAAACAATCGCAGTTTGCACCCATTTCTAACGGGTGCTAACCCATTCGAAAGGGGGTTGCAAATTGCGACCTACCTCATGAATATTCATGAGGTGTGCATGTGTGACCCCCTTGCGAATTGCAAATGGTGTCAAGGACACCATCCTGCATTCAGATTTGCGAGTCGCAAATTGCGAGTCGCAAATCTGAACCTACGTACATGTGGCCCCACATGTATAAACATTAGGAGATTTTCTGCGAATCACAAGTAGGAAATCGCTATTCCTAATGTAGGACTTTATTTTTTTTTTAAACAATACCTAAAGAGCTGCAAATCAGCTCACCTCATGAATGTTTATGAGGTAGGTCACAGAAAGCGACCCATTAGGAATGCTAGCCATCACAGGAATGGTGGCCCGCTGGGGTCAGCAGACCACCAAGTCTGTGAGTGCATTTAAATAAAGTAATTTTATTTTTCATTTCCCTTAAAGGAAAACAGGGTGCATAAAAAAAAAAAAAAAGTTTAACATTCATTTTGAAAGATTAGGTAGTGGTCTGTGGGACCACTGCCTGTTCTTAAAAATGTTGTTTTAACATTCACAAAGAGGAATGGGTCCCTTGGGAATGCCCTTCCCATTTGCAAATGGGTTACCATCTCCTTTGAAGTGTTGGTAAAATATTAATGTTTTGCGACCACATTTCATGAATCGGGCTGCTTGCCACATCAAAAATGCATTGTACAGCTGCACTAAGTCCTCCCATGACTCAGTTCCACCATATGAGTTATTTCTTCTTTATGTATGACAAAAAGTGCATTCCTGTTGTATGGAAAATCTGGGTATGGTATGAACATTGTGTCTCTTGTGTTTACGAATGCCAATTCAATTCCTTTTGTTTACAGGACAGAAGGCCTTCAGCAAGCCCCAGTGGCATGCTTCTTCATAGGGAGCTTCACACTATGGTCATGGATGCTGTCCCATTCTGAATTAAAACCCATCTTCAAGGGAGCTCTTTCTTACCATATGTATGAAAGTTGTGGAGGTGAGGTGATTCAAAGGAGGAGCCTGGGGATGGAAGTGGTGAGATTAAAACCACCTACTGGTTGATGAATATTTTATTTGTTCACCGGACTGTATGATTAAAAATAACTCCAGGTGAATAATTCAATCCTGTTGGAAGGCGCACATAATGCAACCTTAAATCAAGGACCCTCTACAAGGAAGTGAAGATTTTCTGCAGGACCAATAGCCCCTGCTGTATTGTTCTTTTCAACTAACTATTAAGCTCCGCAAGTTTTTACATATCACCATGCTTATAACATTTGTTTTAAATACTAGACCAGGTTAGTCTTGGCTGGGCTAACTTTCCACCATGACACACAACCGTGGCTAGGGTAACTATTGTTCTTATCACAGGTTGTGAAAAACTGCCGAAACAGCTTTAATGCAATCCTACCACAGTCTGTACTGCCATGATCTATTCTGTCCTATAAATAAAAGGGCTGTTTGAATTGTCATTCATAAATAACAGTGGCAGAACATTTATCCCTGCAGTTACACTATAGTTTTCTATACACCTTGAAGTAATTTGGGTTGTGCGCACACTGAAGAAATGGAAGGTATACACCAAGCTTAGTTACTTCCTCTTTCTTCTCTGTGGTATATGATGAATTAGTCATGTTTTATGTCACATGATTCGGTCATCGAAACGTCTGGCTTGGTCTGCATTCCTCAACACATATAAAAAGAAGAAAATGCCTCAGGAGATTGTTTTTGTGCAGGAATGTGCCCCTTCCTATACAAAAACAATCCTGCTTACAACATAGGCACTCTTGTACCGTGGCGCAACTATGCAGCTTGTACTAGGCAGCACACTGTGCGCCATTTCTGGGAAAAGGCAGGAATGCAGGGGCATATTTATACTCTGTTTGCGCCGGAATTGCGTCGTTTTTTTTTACGCAATTATGACGCAAAACTAACTCCATATTTATACTTTGGCGTTAGACGCGTCTAGCGCCAAAGTCCATGGAGTTAGCGTCATTTTTTTGCGTGGACACCTACTTTGCGTTAATTATATGCAAGGTAGGCGTTCCTGTCTAAAAAATCGACTCCGAGGTATGTGCGTCGGATTTATACTCCTGGGCAAAATTCACGCCCGGGAGTGGGCGGGTCAAAAAAATGACGTCCAGCCGCTTTTGCGCCGTTTTTTAGCGCCTGCAAAAGGCAGGCGTTAAGGGACCTGTGGGCTCTGAAGGAGCCCAGAGGTGCCCTCCCATGCCCCCAGGGACCCCCCCTGTCACCCTTGCCCACCCTAGGAGGACACCCAAGGCTGGAGGGACCCATCCCAGGGACATTAAGGTAAGTTCAGGTAAGTGTTTTTTTTTATTTTTTTTGGTGGCATAGGGGGGCCTGATTTGTGCCCCCCTACATGCCACTATGCCCAATGACCATGCCCAGGGGACAGAAGTCCCCTGGGCATGGCCATTGGGCAAGGGGGCATGACTCCTGTCTTTGCTAAGACAGGAGTCATTTCTATGGGGGTTGGGAGTGAAAAAAAATGGCGCAAATCGGGTTGAGGCGAAAAAATTGCCTCAACCTGACTTGCCCCATTTCTTCACACCCAAGCCCCATATCCCCCTACGCCGGCCCTGCCTGGTGTACGTCGGTTTTTTTTAACGCACACCAGACGGCGCCGGCGGCTAACGCCGGCTAACGTCATTCGATAAATACGGCGCCCGCATGGCGCTTCAGAATGGCGTTAGCCGGCGCTAATTTTTTTGACGCAAAACTGCGTTAGCGCAGTTTTGCGTCAAAAAGTATAAATATGGGCCGCACTGTATTATTTTAAACACAGCACATTCCTGCCCTTTCCCTGTCATGCAGCGCACCAAGGTGGCTTGCTGTGCTATGCTGCCACTTAGTTCATAACCCTGCTGGAGGTGCTGAATCAGTCTTAAGGGAAGAAGCCATCTTGCTGTGTGGAGTAGTGCTGGATGTACACCCCCAGCAGGAAGACAATCTCTAGAAGGTGACCACATTTGTACAGACTGAACAAATAACCATCATGTATTGTTGTGAGACCAGGGGACAAGATCCTTGTGAAGAGCCATTTTCCCTGACCCCGACTGCAGTGGTGTAACAATAGCTCCCATATCCCCTGCGGTGCAGGGGCCCGAGCTCTCAGCGCAGCCGGCAGTGTGCCCCTGGCCTTAGATCACCTGACTGGGTGGGGGGGGGGCTGGAGGGGGCCACTCCTTGTACTTTGCAGGGGGGAAACCTCTAATTCCGTTATGTCACTGATCCACTGTGCACAACTGGTAGCCCTGGACGGAGCCGAGAGGGCTCTTGGCCCTCCCATCGGCCCTGAAAAAGATCTGTGAGGTTGCTTAAATAGTCCAAGAGTAACAAATAAAATATGTCAAAATTAACCGGGAGGCTGCAGAGAGGCTGTGTTTTAAATCCCACTTCATTGAAACATTCTGTGGTCAACAGCCCCCCCAAGTACTGTGGGTAAGTGGGCACAGGAAAACATGGCTGCATTAGGCAGGTTGTTAGGTAAGTTAACCCTGGTATGGCATAGGAAAAAATTAACCTTGAATATGTTGTTATAAATTAACAGCAGTTAAGTTAGCAACTTTGAAATCTCCTTTCTCCATTTTGAAATATTGCACTCTTCATTAACTAACCCATTTCATTACCAGGCCCTGTGATTCCAGTGCGCGGGCACTGGATTAATCTTTAGTTTCCCACTGGGACTTCCGTTCTCCACCCTAAGCGACAGCTACAACCCCCCATTTTACAATATTCAAAATGCGCATTGTGGGCTATTCACTGTGTGGGCGTGGGAGAGCTCTGAGACCCTCAAAGGAAAGGAAAACAGCTTATGTGCACCAGGTTTCCTGAGTTGTCCCTGTGCATTACCCTCCAAGAGCCTCCAGTCAGCTAGTGTTACTGCTCTGTGTGACTGCCAGTCTATACTGATGGGTAGTGACCAGGTACACATACCAATGGGGCCGATTCTCAAACTGTACTTTTGGTTAAGTTTACATTTCTGTATTCACAAACTGCTTTTTTTATACTGCTTTTTTACACTTTTGAAGTAATTTATACTTTTGTACTAAGTATGGCACTACACATGGCCAACCAGTGGTACTGCAACACACGCCAATAGAAATTAGTGGAGCTAGGGACTTAAAAATAAAACCCCATAGGAAATAATGTTAAATTCAATTAAATTAAAGGATTTAAAATAGTTCAAACTGTAAATAAATATACATTAATGATAATATATATATAAATAGTACATATTTATTATTTAATTATAACATATTTAATAACCTATTTTGATTTTTACAGATAATATAACTAAATTCAAAACAGGTTATTAAAATATTGTATAATTAAATTTGTTCAATGTTAATATATTTTTATGACATTTTATTTATTTATATTTTAATTATTTTAAATAATTACATTAAATTTAACATTATTTCCGAAGGAATTTTAAATCTTTACTTCCACAATTTTCTATGGGAGGGTGCTGCAGTGCCAGTGGTTGGCCATGTGTAGTGCTGGACTCACTACTGCTGTTTTTTTATTAGTAGCTAACACTCAGATTTTGAATTTATATTAACAAAGAAAAGAGACAGCAACAATCTTCCTCCTCTGGGTACTATATTGTATTATAAAAAATAAATAAAAGCCTGGGTTTGGGTTATCAGAAAATAGAGTCCTATTACAGTCAATGTAATAAAATATGCCACCAGGCATTGGTCATGCCTTCCCATCTAGGAGAGGGATAACCTCTGACTCTATCTGGAATGCCTTTGACTCAGAGAGTTGCTGACTTCCACCTTGAACAGCAGTCAACACAGAGATTCTTAAGAACTTTCTGTGCCTCCTCTAAACACAGTGCTGGTGGGATAGGGGTGGGGGGCACTTAGGGATGAAGAAAACCCCAGCACATTTACAGACTGGGTGTTCGTTCTTTTCAGGGGGTGTAGGAGTGGGGTGCTAATGGCTGTAGTGGAGGTGGCAGACACAGGAACAGACGGAACATCCTGTGTTGCTTCATTTGCCACCAAGAAGGGCTGGCACAAATCAGAGGTCTCTGATTCAGATGTAGTGGCCTCCTAGCCAGCTCTATCACATTCATTGCCACGGGGTCCCTCAGAGGCTTCACTATCTCACTGCCAGTGGCCATCCCATGTGTCCACCAAAGTTTGGGCAATGTCTCCCTCGCTAGCTCCTGAGGAAGCTGAAGGCACACATATGCACATACTAGTTACATACTGCAAAGGTCTATTACAAAAGGTATGCACATCAAGAAGGACCAAACACAATATTTTTACCATACTAATCTCAATAAAGGGCATAAGAAAAGAGATCATAAAGGGCCTGATTGTGACATTGGAATACCAGTTGCTCCTTCACAAGTTTCACTGATATTCTGCTGCCTTACTATAAGTGCACTATATTATTTGGAACTTGCGATAAGGCGTTGGGATACCTGTCACATTTGTGATGGAGTAATGGGTCTGTTAAGCCCTAAAAGAAGGCCTAACTCACACTTCAGACAATAGACCTAATTTTGAGTTTGTCAGCATGGTTACTCCATCACAAATGTGACGGATATCCTGTACAACTTAATGTAAGTGGCTTAGGATATAATGCACTGGTATGAGGTGGACGAGATACCTGTCACATTTGTGATGGAGTAATCAATCCACCAAGCTTTAAATCAGGCCCATATTTATTGCCCATTTCACATATGCTTCTGTACTATGTGAAAATGCTGCATGGCTGTTTTACCATCTTTTTAAGGACTGCCTGTAAAAATGGAACTCAGGCACACAGTGTGTTAGTTTTTTTTAACTGTTTTGATAGCAAAGTTCTGCCCATGGTGCCATGGCCCCATTTACATTTCAACATCAAGTCTCAAATATCTACTACTATAAAAATCAAATCTTTATAACAATGTATTAAATAAATACGTGTATGTGAAGGCCTAGGCTACCCTTTTTAAAATAGTGTGTTCATACACTTGGCCTGGACCTGGATGTCTCAAAAAATTACTGTCTGAACATATGGCCAAGGGATACTATCCATGTCACATATCATACAGTAAATCTCAATTCTCGCAAGACATTGGCCCTCATTACAACCCTGGCAGTAAATGCCAGTTACCGCCGTGCAGAAGACCACCAACATACCGCTGCGGCCGCAGAATTCTCCTACAGCTATTACGACCCATAGCTCGGAATCCGCCATAATACAGACACCCACACAAGTCCAACACACCAAAGGTTAGTGATAAACTGGCGATAACAAAACCGACACCCTCACGGCAACAGGAATACGCCCACACTATCACGACCCACGAATCCACGAGGCGGTCTTTCAACCGCGGTATTCCATTGGCGGTACACACCGCCGCGCTCAAAATACACACACATTTACAAAACACAACCACATTGGACAATTCAAAATACACACATCTGACACACATACACACACCACACCCACACACCCAATCCAATATAAAACACACACCCACATCACCCACAAACCCTTACCCTGAGAATTCTGAAACCACGCCAGAGAGAGACAACACCATACACAACTCCAGAATCCACAGACACACAACACCATCACTTACAAAACATCCACGGACCACTAACAACACACAACAACACATCTCCTCACACATCACAACAGACACCACCTCACACATCACCCACACCACATCATGGCACCTCAACGACACCCCAGGTTCTCTGAGGAGGAGCTCAGGGTCATGGTGGAGGAAATCGTCTGCAAGGAAGATGTAGCTATGGCGAAGAATTGTCGAAAGGGTCAACGCAGTGGGACAGCATCCAAGAACAAGGGATGACATCAGGAAGAGGTGGAACGACCTATGGGGGAAGGTGCGTTCCGTGGTCTCCGGACACCAGATTACTGTACAGAGGACTGGCGGTAGACACCCACCTCCTCCCCCACAACTAACAACATGGGAGGAGCAGGTCTTGGCACTACTGCATCCTGAGGGCCTCGCAGGAGTAGCAGGAGGACTGGACTCTGGTAAGTCAAAGCTTTACTACTATACCCCCACCCTACCTGCATGCCATCACATACTCCAACCCTCACCCCATCACTCCAACACCTCACATATGCCCAACTATCACAACCCACCCATCCCAATACCAAGCCCTGCATGCAACACAAAAGCATGGACACCCATCACCAAAGCATGTCCACCACAGATACCCACACAGACCCCAAACCAAATATCACACAAGGACCAAGACAAGAATGTAAGCACTGGAGTACAGGGTCACTCACCCATTGCACACAATGGCACACACAGATGCAATAATCATGCCTTTACACCCCTGCAGGACCCTAACCCAACATCACCGGACACGACGTACCAGACATATCCAGTCCCCCCAGAGAAGAGACCCACAGTGATGACAGCAGCTCTGCACAACTGGATCAAGATGACCAGCCCGGCCCATCAGGGACCTCCGGACAGTCGGTTCCCCTGACACTGTCACAAGCCACCACAGAGCCTCCCCCCTCAGGAAACACCAGCACAGCACCCACCCAGAGGGCCCATCCCTCTGTCCCCAGGACACGTCAAGCAGCAGTGTGTCCACCACTACAGGGAAACCCACCAACCCAAGAACATCAGGGACCTGGGGGCAGTGGCAGTGGGCACACGGTTCAGGGAACAGAGGCAAAGGAAAACAGAGAAACTGGGAGGACTGCTGTGCGACAGGGGGAGGACAGGCCCAGGGAACCCACTCTCCACGAGGCCCTCTCCAACATCATGAGAGCTTACCATCATTCCCAGGAGACGATGACAACGGTACTGGCCAAGTATCAGGAGACCCAGCGGCTGCAGGAGGAACAATATCTGGGGATCAGGGAGGACCTGAGGTCCATACACAACACCCTGGTCACCATTGCAGGGGAGCTGCAAGACCTTGTCAACATCAGGAGGGACACTGTGGCACAACAAGGGGCCCCTGACACTAGCCTGAACGATGAGCAGCCCTCCACCTGCGCTAGTGGACAGCAGGCACCGCCACAAGAACACAACACTAGCACCCCACCCCCTGCAGATGGAGAACCACCCCGCAAACGGTCCCTGAGATCCAGGAACAAGACAAAGAACATTGCCAAGACCCCCGCCAAGAAATGAGACCCCCCTGAATGTCACCCTTCTGTCCCACTTTGTCACCCTGTCCATCCTTCAACTGCCATTGCTCCACTTCCTATGCCCCCATGGACAATGCACCTGTGAAACAAATATACTGAACTCTGCCATGGACATTCCTCCACCATCACCCCTGCCCATTTTACAACCCCCTCCACTTATTTGCACAGAAATAAACACACTTCAATCACAAAACAATCTGGAGTCAGTCTGTGCTTTCACAAATGTGTAATTCCAATAATCATGGAATATAGCAATGTCAATTTAATTGTTCACATACCGATGTAACACAGCTGTAGGGTTGGAGAAAATATAGCAGAGGACACAAAGTGGGACCCACATCTATGAAATGGAAATGCAAAGTGACAAGTCAGGGTCCATACACTGAGTGAAAATGACAGACTAATGCTAGCTCCAACAATAGTATGAGATGTGGGAGGCAGTGACATCTTCTTACCTGTGTCTCACTGGAAGTATTGCATGATCATGTTGTTTCCGTTGTAGATATCCTCTTCTTCTGCCTTCTCTTCTTCACTGTCCACAGGTTCCACAGCTGCCACAAGACCACCAGCTGGACCCTCCTCCTGCAGAAAAGGCACCTGCCGTCGCAAAGCCAGGTTGTGCACCATACAGCAGGCCACGATGATCTGGCACACTTTCTTTGATGAGTAGTAGAGAGAACCACCTGTCATATGTAGGTACCGGAACCTGGCCTTCAGAAGGCCGAAGGTGCGTTCAATCACTCTCCTAGTTCGCCCATGTGCCTCATTGTAGCATTCCTCTGCCCTTGTCCTGGGATTTCTCACTGGGGTCAGTGGCCATGACAGGTTGGGGTAACCAGAGTCACCTGCAAATGTCGAGGGACAACTGTTAGACACACACTAACCCGTAGGGACAACCCCATATCCAGACACCTATTCACACTGTATAGGGTCCTTGTCCTCACCCATTACCCAAACACAGTGCCTCTGGAGTTGCCCCATCACATAAGGGATGCTGCTATTCCTCAGAATGTAAGCATCATGCACTGAGCAGGAAATTTGGCATTCACACGGGAGATGTACTGGTCGGCCAAACACACTATCTGCACATTCATCGAATGGTAGCTCTTCCGGTTTCTGTACACCTGTTCACTCCTGCGGGGTGGTACCAAGGCCACATGTGTCCCATCAATGGCACCTATGATGTTGGGGATATGTCCCAGGGCATAAAAGTCACCTTTCACTGTGGGCTAATCCTCCATCTGAGACAACACTCTTGACAACACGTTAGGGAACATTGGCTGGTACATCCCTGATGCAATGGCCACTGTTGTTTTAAAGGAACTACTTGCCAGGAAATGGAGCACTGACAGGACCTGCACTAGAGGGGGGATTCCTGTGGGATGGCGGATAGCTGACATGAGGTCTGGCTCCAACTGGGCACACAGTTCCTGGATTGTTGCACAATCAAGTCTGTAGGTAACTATTACGTGTCTCTCTTCCATTGTTCACAGGTCCACCAGCGGTCTGTACACCAGAGGATGCCGCCATCTCATCACCTGCCCCAGCAGACGTGCCCTATGGACGAGAACAGCGAGCAGAGAATCAGCCAACACTGAGGTATCACAAAGTGTCATTTGCACACATTTATTATTCTGCAATGTGCCTGTTACTGTGTGTATTCAAGGCCTACATTGGTGTGACGCAGTTATTATTAATGCCATGTGGCCCCCTGAAATGGTGACTGCCTGACCTGTAAGGTGGGACAAGGGGATATGAGGTAACTACGCTGGCGTTGTACACCGTCACGGTAGGCAGACGAAGACCGCGGCGCAATCCTGCATTGGTTAACATTGGACCCTATGGGGCCGAGGAGCCAATGACGATGTACGCCGGCGGTGACGGTATGCACCGCCGTGGACGTGACCGCTATTTTCTGTTTGTTCACCTACTTGATACCTGACCTTCAACAGGAGAGGACCTACACTGCAAGTGCTGCTGTGACCTCAGTCTGGAAGCGACGATGGTTCATGTTTCTGGGGAAAGGGCCCCTGCCTTCACTTCGGAGGAGTTCGGAGGAGTTGGCAAAACTAGTGGATGGGGTCCTCCCCCAGTACACACAACTGTCCTCCAGACAAATAGGTGAGTACACTGTGAGCATGCTGCATGGGCAATGCCTGTTTGGAGTTGTGTGGATGGAAGATACATGGGGGGGGGCCTGCATGTGCGGACGGTGAGTGTATGTGCGTCAGGGCAAGGGTGGGAACGTGGGCCAAGGAGTATGATGGTCCGGACGGGTAAAGATTTTCCTTTTCCCCTGTACTATTCCTCTAGGTCAGCGCCCACCAGAAGAAGGATATTTGACGTGCCATCGCCAAGGATGTCTGGACCCTGGGGGTCCACCACAGACGGAGCACCCACTGCCGGAAAAGATGGGAGGACCATCGCCGCTGGAGCAAGAAGACGGCAGAGGCCCAGCTGGGGATGGCCTCCCAACTTGGGAGGGGTGCCCGTCGCACCATGACCCCCCTGATGTTCCGGATCCTGGTGGTGGCGTATCCGGAGTTGGATAGGCGCTTGAGGGCATCACAGCAGCCACAAGGGGGTGAGTACACTCTCATTCAGCTGACTCTGCGCACATTACGAGGTGTCTAGGTGGGGGAGGTGGGCAGTGGGTTCCCCTAGGCCACGGCGATCGTAGTAGGCAAGGTCCCTTTTGAGGCAGGCTCAGTGGCACCCCAATCCCACTAGTGGTTAGTGCCATCTACACCTAGTCAGGCTCCTGTGACTTCCATGTGTGCAGCAATCGGGCTTAGGCCTTCTACCCCATGGGCATGTGATTAATCTAGGAACTATAAGTGCATGGCGTAGTGCAGAGGGCTGCTGTGTCTGTAGTGTCCACCAAAGGTAGTGGTGTTGCATGCACTGAACTGCGTTTCCCCCCCTTTTTGTTGTCTCCCTGTTCTTGTGTGCAATAGCATCATCAGGCGGAGGAGCAGTGGCACCGGAGCAGGAGGGAGTTGCACCCCACTTGGCCCTGGAGGGCAAAACAACGGAGTCTGAAGCCACCAGTGGGTCGGAGGGCGAGGGGAGCTCCACGGCTGGGGACAGGAGCTGACAGCAGTGACAGCGACTCCTCCTCTGATGGGAGCTCCCTTCCGGTGGCAGGCCCCTCTGTGCCCACCCCATCAACAGGTACAGCCGCCACCCCCCCTACCAGCACCGCCCTCCCAACAGCCCCTCAGTGTGTGTCCTGTGTCCGCTCACCCAGGCGGGTGGGCATCTCCTTCGCCCCAGGCACCTCAGGCCCTGCCCCAGTCAGCCCTGCTGCCCTCAGTGAGGAGGCCATTGACCTCCTCAGGTCCCTCACTGTTGGGCAGTCTACCATTTTGAATTCCATCCAGAGTGTTGAGAGGCATTTGCAACAAACAAATGCATACCTGGAGGGCATTCATTCTGGTCAGGCAGCCCTTCAGCGAGCTTTTCAGACTCTGGCCTCAGCACTGATGGCAGCCATTGTCCCTGTGTCCAGCCTCCCCCCTCCAACTTACTCCACCCAGACCCAATCCCCTGTACCTCAGCCTATCCCAAGCACACCATCAGACCAGCATGCACACACCTCAAAACACAAGGGTGGCTCAGGAAAACATAAGCACCGCATATCCCACAGGCACTCACACAAGCATCACTACTCCACTACCATTCACACATCCCCAGTGTCCTCTCCCAGTGTGTCTGTGAGCCCTCCTCCCAAAGTACACAAACGCAGGCACACACCCACCCAACAGCCATCCACCTCACAACAGCCTCCAGCCTGTGCACCTTCACCCAAATTCAGCAGACGTACACCTCCTACAACCACTACCTCTACCTCCACTCCCAAACCCCCTCCATCTACCCGTCCCAGTGTGTCTAAAAAACTTTTCCTGGCTAATATTGACCTTTTCCCTACACCTCCCCCCCATCCTTCCCCTAGGGCCAGGCTTTCCAGGTCCCAGCCCAGCAACTCAGCCACCGCATCCCCAGGCACAGTGGTGCCAGCAACTGCGGGGTATTGGAGTGCGCCAACCATCAGGGCTGCCAGTGTGCCACGGAGCGAGGGCAAGGCCATTCCGCCACCTGCCAAAGTAAAAAAGGTGTCCACATCCCGGAGGGTGAAGCTGAAAACACCTGCCACCAAGGGGTCAGGGAAAACAAAAGGGGATAGTGGCAAGACAGCTGCACCACCATCAAAGGTGGGGAAGGGCCAAAAACTGAAGGACAGGTCAGCAGAGGGCATGGTGGCACCGACTGAGGGACCAGTCTCACACCTTCTATCCACGTCGACGCCAACCTGTATGGTGGAGAACACCGCCACCTGCACCGCCACCTGCACCGCCACCTGCACTGCCACAGACCCCGCCGCCAGCACCGCCGCCACAGAGCCCGCAGCCAGCACCACCACCACAAACCCCGCTGCCAGCACCGCCGACACAGAGCCCGCAGCCAGCACCGCCGCCACTGAGCCCGCAGCCAGGACCGGCGCCACAGAGCCCGCAGCCAGCACCGTCACCACAGACCCCACCGCCACAGACCCCGCAGCCAGCACTGCTGCCACAGAGCCTGCAGCCAGCACCGCCGCCACAGAGCCCGCAGCCAGCACCGCCACCAAAGACCCTGCCACCAGCACCGCCGCCACTGACACCGCTGAAAGCACCGCTGCCACTGACACCGCCGCAAGCACCGCCGCTACTGACACCACCGCAAGCACCGCCAGCGGCCCCGTGACATCCTCAGACAGTGGCACCACCGCAGACATGGCTTCTATCCCCAGTGGTCAGTCGTCCGAGGCTGGTGGTGAGTTTGTGGACCCAGGGCAGCTTCCATGAAGCATCACTGTCATCACAGTTGTCACCTGCATATAGAATGCGAAGCCGCAGCAGTGTGGGGTATGTCTCTGCCTCCATGGAGTATCATCCTACCAGTACCTCGGCAATCTCGTGGCACACACACCCAGGCGAGTGTTTTGTTCCGGTCACAATGCACGTGGAGCACTCTGGGCACAAAGCCCACTCCAGAATCTGTGGAGTATCACATTCACTACCTCAGTCGTTGACAGAATGAAGCACTCTGGGCACAAAGCCCCCTACAGAACCAGTGTAGTATCACATCCACTACCTCAGTCCTTGGCAGGATGAATCACTCTGGGCACAAAGCCCCCTCCAGAACCAGTGGAGTATCACATCCAATAACTCAGTCCTTCGCAGGATGAAGCACTCTGGGCACAAAGCCCCTTCCAGAACCAGTGGAGACTGACATCCACTTGAGAGACTGTGGCTTTGCACTCCCCAGGATGCAGCAGTGGGCAAACCATCCAATGAAAAGACTTGAGAGACTGTGGCTTTGCACTCCCCAGGATGACGCAGTGGGCAAACCACCCACTGAAAAGACTTGAAAGACTGTGCCTTTGCACTCCCCAGGATGCAGCAGTGGGCAAACCACCCACTGTAAAGACTTGAGAGACTGTGGCTTTGCACTCCCCAGGATGCAGTAGTGGGCAAACCACCCACTGTAAAGACTTGAGAGACTGTGGCTTTGCACTCCCCAGGATGCAGCAGTGGGCAAACCACCCACTGAAAAGACTTGAGAGGCTGTGGCTTTGCACTCTCCATGATACATCAATGGGCATGGAGCCCCATCGTGCAGCAGTGGCATTGTGTGTTCATCAGGCTAAGGTGCCCCCTCCCCCTCCCGAAGGTGCCTGTATATTTTCTATGTGATGCCCCTCCACTGTTCTCTCCGTTTGGAGTCAGGTATCTAGTGTAGGCCTCGCCCATGCATTTTGGGCCCAGTGGTCCACGGACAATGATTTGTGCACTATCCGGACTTGTGTATTTGGTGTACATAACTGTATATACTGGATTTGGACGTTTGACCTATGTATTTTTATTGATTACAATCGTGACAATCATTTCCTTTTGTCCTTGCGTTATTCAAGGGGGGTGGGCGGGTGTATATGTAATGTTGCAGCATGTATTTGTGTGTATGATGTTGTGGGTGAGGGTGGGGGTATTGCATGTTGTGTGTGTGTGTCACTCTCTTTTCCCTCCCCCCCTCCCCTGTGTCGTAGGTGCAGTACTCACCGTGGTCGTCGCCGCTGTCGTTGGAGCTCCTGATAGAGGAGCAGGAAGACCATCGCCGGCAGTATCTGTAACTCGGGCTCCATGGCGTCCTGGTTCCTCGTGGGGTGTGGAGATTTGAGTGTTTTCCCTTCTGTGTACTGTTTCTGCCGTGTTTTTATTTGCGTTGGTTCCGCTCCGGAAAAGGTGGCGGATACCCGTGTTGTGATGGGTGGGTGGTACTTTGTCTCCCGCCTGTCTGTTGGCTGTGACCGCCGCGATGTTTGCTTGTAGTGCCGTGGCGGTCGGAGTGTTAAAGTGGCTGTCTATGTTGGCGGTTTCCGCCACGGTCGTAATCCCATTTTTTTTTCCACCTGCCTGTTTGCGGTATTACTGCCGCTTTAACACCGACCGCCAGGGTTGTAATCATGGCCAGTGTGTTTAATATACATATGAACACTTTCCATACTGTATATATGCACCATAAGAGTATGAGCCTCATGAATCACTTCCTTAAATGGCGGGTCTCAAATACTTTAGATGACATAATCCTCCTGCCACAGAAATGACATCAGCAAAGTTACAACTATAGTATTACCACTGTGCTGGATTTATATTTTGAAGCTTACATAACTGTGTTACTAATGTGACATATAGCCTGTCATACTTATTGCACCTATGAGTGCCCTAAATGTAATTTAACGTGTTATAAGGTGGATAGGATATCTGTCACATTTGTGATGGAATAGTTGTCCAGCAAAACGAAAATCTGTGTCGAAGTCTAAAATAATAGTAATAATATAATAGTAAGTATGATGTAATAGGCTTGCTTGCAATAAAAAACATTTTAAAAAATGTAATGTCTTGATTTAGAGTTTATCAGACATGTAACTCCCTCACAAACGTAGTCTTTTCACCAATGCATTATGTCCTGTGGCAGTTGTACAAAGGTAGATGGTACATCCATTACACTTGTGATAGGGTAAACAGTCAGCATATCTCTACATCAGGCCCTAAATGAGGGACTTGGATGTGTGACTGTGATAGGGAGCACACAGAGGTGGCTGTAGCATGGGTATAACTTTTCATTTATTATTAGGAAGGTAGTCACTAAATGAGAGTATACAGATGTTCCATAGGAAATTACACCACGTCTTGGGCATATATAGTCCGAAGTTCTTTTGTCTGTTTTCTATCCCCCTTTCTTTCTTTCACATGCTCTGGTTCTTTTCCCGTTACAGGAGGTTACTCCGTCTTCCAAGGCCCTCGTCACCTGGGATCATAGGGGAGAAAAGAAAATAAAGGCCCCGGTTCAGGTAAGTGGTCTATTGTGTGTTCTAATTTTAAGACGTTATATTTTTTTATCTTCATGCAATAAGGGTTTTTCTGAGGGAGTATGTGAGAGTGTGGGGTTTGTAGAATCAAAAAGTTTAAGTACAGATCCCAGTATACCCTGATGTTGATGTGTGCAAAGCACTACTGGATCACCTTAGTGCAACCTTCTCATGTAGTATCAATATACTCAGTGGAAACTTATAACGATGCCCGTGAAGTTTCCCATTTCACAACCCTTCCCCGTACCTCCCTGTCCACTGTGCCCAAGACTGTAGGTGACCACGTAAGCGATCTCGTACCTGTAACAGCCACGACCTTCCAGGGCTGTGGCGGGCCTCAGCGTTCCTCCTGGGGACTCGTTTTTTTTGTGGCATTTACTTTCCCGCTTCCGACTGCTACTTGGGTCGCTGCCTTGGACCCTTTTCCTTCCGGTCTGCTCTCCTTTTGACTGCTCTCTCTCCTTTGGTTTCCACTGCTCCTCGAGTGCCCCATGTTTTCCTCCTCTCTGACTCCTGGTGTCTCTCTGTCCTTAAGCACCTTGGTACATTTTTCCACTTGTACCAACACAATGTGGATTGTCCTCCTGGTGCATAGGTCCGGCGGCTCTGGGTCTTCAAGGCCCATATTGCCTGACACAGGCATGGCCTCCCTGTTACAGTGACATTATAGTACAACCCAAAAACTTGAGAAATAGTAAAAAATAATGGCAGATTAAATAAGAATTTGCTCAACGTAATGCAGCAAGGCAAGTTGCTGCGCTGCTTTGTGTTAATGGGAAAGAGCTAAAGAGTGCCATATTTACAAAGACACGGCATACTTCAGCTCTCTCCCAGTACTGATGCACTTGTGGCTGTCTAACACCAGCACAAACACACTTGCACCATGCTACAAGGCTGCCTGTGTTTTTGTGCAGGAAGGTATACCTGCATAGCAACAATCCAGAGAGTGTCAGAGTCACCAGATCCTCAGGTTTGTGCACGTTCCCAACACGTCCACCACTGAACAGCTCCAAGACTCTGATAGATAAATGACAGAGACTGAGAGAGTTCCATAGGGGAAGAGGGGATTAGGAAGGGAACAGCTGGGAAGGAGACCTGCAGTAAGAAAAAGGTTAGAACACACAATATGAAAATTATATCTCCTGAAATCAATACTAGACTATGATTCTAAGCCTAGTCACTGTGAAAACATGAACAATCTAAGAGTTAAGTTTAAAATGGCCTGATACCTGTAAGGGAATCAAGATGAATTAAATGAAAACTTTCTTATTCAATTACTTTCCTTTACATGACAATCAGAAAAAACATTCTGACTAAATTTTAAATCAGTCATATAAATCCTGTTTTGAGAATGTATACTAGGACCATACAATATTGCATATAGAAACTCTGGCCTTCTGTGTACTCTTAAAATGTTTCAACACAAATTGTGCATATTGCAGATATATATATATGTATAGTAAACACCATAAAAGGATTGTACACCATGAATAACACAATATGGATTCAGGAAACAAATCACATAACTTGTCAACTCGAATATTACATAATAAATATCTTAGAATAGTGGCATACAATAAACAACATGAAATAAACTTGAGGAGAGAATCGTGCGTCTTGCCGATTCGAGTGTCACCATGTAAAATACCAAGAAATGGTAGCACGCAATGAATATCAAAGTCAAATCATCATTAATCGAATCGCGCGTCTTGCCGATTCGTAAAATACGATGTGAATGTCAAGAAATAACAGCTCACAATAAATAACAAGATCAAAGTACAATGAAACGAATCACGCTTCTTTTGCCGATTCTTAAGCCACCATGTAAATGTCAAGAAATGGTAGCGCGCAATGAACAACAAAGTTAAATCCTCATGAAACGAGTTGCATGTCTTGCCAATTCATAAAACATCATGTAAATGTCAAGAAATAGTAGCGCGCAATGGACAACAATGTTTAAATACCATAAAACGAATCGCGCGTCTTGCAGATTCTTAAACCATCATGCCAATGTCAAGAAATGGTAGCACGCAATGAATAACAAAGTCAAACCTTTATGAAACAAATCGCGCGTCTTGCCTATTGTAAACTACCATATAAATGTCAAGAAATGGTAGTGCGCAAGTAATCTGTTACTCATTTAAGAATTAAACCAAGAATATGAAAATTCTCAATAACGGTGTCTGAACAGTCCAACCACCGTCTTACCGCCTGGAACAATGATCACCAATGAAGGATGAAGGGCAGAAGACTGGAAGATCCAAATAGGCTGCCGGGACAGGAGCTCAGGAAGAAGCTGCTGCTCTGCACCGAGACCTCTGAATAGTGAGCACTGGGAGTTGGGCTGGCTCTCTTTTATAGAGTCTTGGCCCACCCCAGAACCACGCCCAGGCATGTTGCAGGGAAAGTCTCTGGAAGGCCCTGGAAAGGGGCCACACCCTAGCACACTCTGAAAACCTGCAGCAATACATTGCAAAGGAACAGTATTTGTAAGCATATTAAAAATAAGTTTTCAGGATTGAACTCTGCAATGCAAAAGGTTAAACCACAACATATCAGCACAATGCGTAAATTACGTTGTTTTGAGAGTGCTGGGTTTTTGCATTTTGGTTGCCAATAGAGCGCGTACTGCTCTGGTGTTGACAGTACTCCCCTCTCCTAGATGCGCTCTAGGGCCTGGTTTGCTTGGATTAAGGCTTGAAAGCGTCACACAAGTACTGGAGCATGAACATCAGATGCGGAAACCCATGAGTTACTTTCAGGACCATAACCTTTCCATGAGATTAAGTACCATAGATTACGCCCTCACAGTTTAGAATCTAATACTTTCTTGACTTCGTATTCTTCTTCCCCTTGTACTAGAACAGGATCTGGAAGAGGGTGGACCTTTTGGACTGCCTTTTTCAAGAGGGAAGTGTGGAACACTGGATGAATCCGTAAGGATCTGGGCAATTGTAGTTTATAGGTCACCGGATTGATTTGCTGAAGGACAGTATAAGGACCTATGAATTTGGGGTTAAACATGTGCTTCTTCTTGAAGTCTATATGTTTTGTGGAAAGCCACAGTTTGTCACCTGGTTGATATTGAGGTCCCTCACAATGTTTCTTGTCATAATGCCTTTTATATTTTTGTTTGGCTTTTTCTAAATGCTGTTGAATCAGTTTCTGGGTTTGATATAAATGCTGAATGGTTTCTGACACAGCTGGAGTAAGAGAACTTTCTTGAGGAATTGTGATGGGCAAGGTGTCAGGGTGATAGCCAAATAAACCAAAAAAGGGTGTAATGCCAATAGAAGTGTGGAATGAGTTATTGTAAGCTAACTCAGCTAACCAGAGCATAGATGTCCAAGAATGAAGTGCCTTTTCAGCATAGGCACGTAGGTGTTGTTTCAAAGTCTGATTTAGTCTCTCTGTTTGACCATCTGTTTGAGGATGTTGACTAGTAGATAGCGTAGATGTCACTTGGAGTGCTTTACACCATGTCTTCCAGAAATTGGAGGAAAATTGTGACCCCCGATCGGAGAGGATAACCTTTGGCAGTCCATGAAAACGAACCACTCTGTTCAGTAAAATAGTTGCCAATTCACTAGAAGTGGGCAATTTTTTAAAGGCGATGAAATGTCCCTATTTCGTGAGACCATCTACTACCACCAGAATGACTGAATGCTGTTGAACCACTGGCAGACCGGTAATAAAGTCTAAAGAAATGTGCTACCATGGACGACTTGGGGTTGGAAGTGGATGTAACAACCCTTTTGGTTTTGAATGACTTGTTTTAATGTGAGCACAAACTTCACAGTTGTTTACCATTGCTTTTATATCGTTTGTTAGGGTAGGCCACCAAAAATAGCGTTGGATCAGTTCAAGAGTCTTAGGAGTACCTGGGTGACCTGCCGTAGGTATAACATGCAACCAATGAAACACTATCTTGCGAAGTTTGGTAGTGGGTACGAACAAACAAGCGTCATGAAAGGGTAAACCTTGCTTGATTGATCTTTTGGGATCTGCTTGGGCCCATGTTTGCCATTTTTCAACAGTGAAAGAGTTGCAAATTTCTTCAAAGAAATCTTCAGTTTTTATGATACATAGAAGCTTGTCAGGAGCAATGATAGCTCTGGAGGCTTGAAATGCAGGCAACGTGGAGACTCTTGATGGGACAAGGCATCAGCCTTGCGATTATCTTTACCAGGCCGGAAGGTTACTACAAAATCAAATTCGGCAAAAAAAAGCATCTAGCGTAATTGCCAAGGGGTCAAAAGTCTGGCGGAACTCATGAATTGAAGATTACGATGATCAGTATATACTGTGACAGTGTATTTGGCACCCAACAAATGCTGTCTCCATTCTTTAAAGGCGTCACAAATCGCCAGAAGCTCTTTTTACTTGTTCCAATAAGACCGGAATTAGGGGTAAAGGATATTTATTCTTGATGGTGACTTTGTTCAAACCCTTATAGTCGATGCAAGTTCGAAGTTCTCCATTACCTTTTGTAACAAAAAACAAAGGTGAAGCTGCAGGAGACTTAGAGGGGTGAATGAAGCCATTCTCCAAAAATTGATCTAGGTATTTTCGTAAATGTTGATTTTCATGTTCTGACAGGGCATATACACGACAGTTGGGAAGTATCACACCTGGGGCTAGATCAATTTGACAGTCATAAGATCTATGAGGAGGTAGAGTCTCTGCTCCTTTCTCATCAAATACATCTTTGTAAGATGAATACTGTTTGGGCAGCTGAATTTCTTTCTCCGTGGCAGTAGCTATGTAAGAGTTGCAAACTTTTGGTACTTGAATCTTTTGGAGACATTGTTCATTACATAGCGCAGATGAGAACACGATTTTTCGTTCTCCCCAATTGATCTACGGATTGTGATGAGTTAACCATGGCAAGCCGAGGATAATCCCATATTGGGGAGCATGGATCACGTCAAGGATGATTTTCTCTTTATGTTTCTTTCTTTGATTCTTATCTTCACAAATCATCGACAAGGGGATAGTCTGAAGAGTTACCGGACCTCCAGTCAAGAGTTTTCCATCGACTGCCTGGATGATTTCTGGGGTCTTCTTTCCAATACATGGGATTTCCCATGCACGAACCAATTAGACATCAACAAAGTTCCCAGTAGCCCCAGAATCGACTAGAGCTTTTTTGAAATAGATCTTTTTCTTGACCTAAACTCTTATTTCCAGTTTAAGATGTCTAGATTGTGAAGGGTCCACGGTGACACCCAAGAGCAACCCTTCTCTGCATCTTCGGTGTTTTAGTTTTCCAACTCGACTGGTGCATTGGCTGCGACCTTCTGAACTGGACCTTGCTTGTTCTTTGGTTTGATTGGACAATCTTTGGCAAAATGACCTTTTCGCCCACAATAAAGACATTGTCAATTTTTTCTGCATAGGTCCTTTTCATCTTTGGTCAAAGGTCTTCTGATGGTTCCAATTTCCATCGGTTCCGGCGTTCTTGCTTTCGGAGTTCTTGAGTCTCTGTTATCATGAACGCGCCATGAATATTTTTCAATCTTTTTGCGCGTTCCTTTACGTTCTGCTAAACGATGATCAAGTCTCAAGACAAGATTTATTAATTCTTGACAGTCTGTAGGTTGTGGGTCGATTTGCGCTAAGATATCTTTTAGTTCCTCTTTGAGTCCCTTGTAAAACAAGACCGCTTGTTTTTCTTCAGGCCAGGATGTCTCGCCAACCAGCTGGTTAAAGTTGGCTAAATACAACACTAGGTATTGATTCCCTTGGCGTAAATCTAATAATTCACAATCTGCTGACTGTGTTACAGTTTTCGATCAAAAACTCTCTCAAATTCACGAACAAAATTTCTCCAGTTGTACAACAAGGGACTATTTTTACGCACAAGAGGAATTGCCCAAGTAGCTGCATCCCCAGACAGATATGATAACAAGAAAACTACTTTGGACTGGGCATCGGTGAAGTGTAGTTCCACTTGAACCAGGAAAGATTGCGCTTTCAAAGGGTCACCTGAGAAACGTTCTGGGGGAGCTAAAGTAATTGCAGAAGGAACATTTAGGGAAATCGGATTACTTCCAGAAGCCTGAGAAGAAGTACCTGCCCAAGACATACCTGTGGGACTGGGAGTTGGGCTGGCTCTCTTTTATAGAGTCTTGGCCCACCCCAGAACCACGCCCAGGCATGTTGCAGGGAAAGTCTCTGGAAAGCCCTGGAAAGGGGCCACACCCTAACACACTCTGAAAACCTGCAGCAATACATTGCAAAGGAACAGCATTTGTAAGAATATTAAAAATAAGTTTTCAGGATTGAACTCTGCAATGCAAAAGGTTAAACCACAACATATCAGCACAATGCATAAATTACGTTGTTTTGAGAGTGCTGGGTTTTTGCATTTTTGTCGCCAATAGAGCGCGTACTGCTCTGGTGTTGACAGAGAGTCATTTTCCTCTTTCTGTGTGTGTTGCAGAATGTCCCACGCATTCTGTATATGAAAAAAGGAAAAGGAAGTAACGAGGAAAAATAAACATATTTCTCCATATTACACCTTTCTGTGGTAAGCATTCCAATTTCACACAATTCCAGCTTTACATACTTTAGTAAATCTGGAATTGTGTGAAATCCAGTGGTGGCTGCATGGGAAAAACCTTGCCCAACCCATGGAACGCCTACCACTGAGAAATGTGCTGCAGCACAAGCCACTGCGTTGCAATACATTTATTTACAATGCCATTCCAGGCCATGCAAATCAGGCTCTGCGTGGCTTGGAATCCCCAATAAGCCTTTGCATTGCCCTGTGTCACCTTGCGTCACACAAGGTTGATGCAAAGGCTAATTAAATATTCCCAAACTTGTAGTTTTTAAGGTGAATACACTTTCCTCGTCAGTGCTCCATGGCCTTTAGCTCCCTACCCAGGCTGAGCAGAACACAACAAGAATGTGAAGCATCAAGGGTCAACAACAACCTCATCTGTTTTTTTTTGGGGGGGGGGGCGGATCAAACCAACGTTGTCACTACAATGTGTTGGGTCTGCCGCCAAAGGTCCTCCCACCTCTTACAGCTGTGAATACTGTAGCACTTTTAGTGACCCGCCACATTTCCTTTCGGAACTGGGAGTTTAACTACAGGGAGCTGGAGAATTAAAACAAACCACAAAAATACATTGTCTATCAAGTTCACTTCAACTACACAATTTACCAAATAGGCTTATGGCTACATGGCTACATAGATTCAATCCTAATGATACTTGATGGCATTTTGTTTGACTTGTTAATGCGTCACTACAGTGACAGAAATACCGTCCACTTTGTTATAAATAAATGATGTACAATGTTGTATTTCATATGGTGGATGGGATATCCCTTACCTTTGGAGACAATAAAATTTCAAACAACTTACAAATCAGGCAAACACTTTTTTAGCTTATTTTTTAGAAAAGTATATGTAAGTTTGTATTTGGTCATCACTCGATGTTGTGTGATGCCATTTAAGTGTATTTCAGGGACATTTGAGTTTCAAGTTCAAGTTAACCCATGACAATGTGATGGATGGACCTTCCACTGTAGTACTAGTACCGTTTCAAATATATGAATTTCGTTCTAAGGCCCTAATTAGAGTTTGGCAGATGGGTACTCTGTCATATCCTGCCTGTCTTATTAGAAGTGAATTATATCCTATTGAATTCCATCAAAATTTGACATATAAGCCATACTTAGGGCCTGATTTAGAGGTGGGTGGATGGATGGTCTGCCACAAATGTCTGACTTACAACAAGTGCTTTATATCCCAATGCACTTCTAATTAGGCAGTCAGGATATCTGTCACATTTGTGATGGAGGGCTTATCCGCCAAACTCTAAATCAGGCCCTAGGTATGGTCTATATGTCACATTCTGACAAAAACTAACTCAAGACCACTGTGTTCTATGTAGATGGCTCTTATTGTGCAATGTCTTAAAACGTTTGTCATTGAAACAACCCTCACCTTAACACAGTAAGGCCCATATTTATAATTTTTGAGGCAAAACTGCGCAAATGCAGTTTTGCGTCAAAAAGTTTAGCGCTGGCTTGTGCAATTTTTTAGCGTCATCAGGGTATCATATTTATAGCATGATGCACCATGGCGCTAACAATTGGTTAGAGTAATTTTTTTTGCTGTAAACCCTTTCGCCCTGTCGTAAGTCAATTCAACATTGATGCTGCAAAAATGACTCTATCCCATTTTGCGGCACGTAAACATGTTGAAAACGGATGTGCACCATTTTAACCCCACATTTGCGTCAACTTTAGGCTCTAAAGCAGGAAAGGTTGCAAAGCAGAGGGAAGATAGAAGCAGCAGGACTGTTGAGACCACAGGATGACCCTATGTACCCAGGAACCAGCCAAGATGAGACACAGAAATCTCAAGGAAAGGAAAAGAAAAGGCGCAAGTGTCAGTTTAATGAGGAGGAGCATGAGATCCTTGTGAGAGAGGTGACGGAGCACCAACAGCAGCTATTCGACACCTCCAAATTGCCAATTGGCAAGAGAGGCAATATGGCAGCAAACAGTGAATAAAATCACCAGTGTGGCAGAGGTGAAGCGAACAATCACTGAGTGCAAGAAACTCTGGCATGATTGTAAGCGAAGAATTAAGGAGAAAATGGCCAGGAACCGAAAGGCAGCACTGCAAACTGGAGGTGGAAGTCCTGCACCACAGGAGGACCTGAATGGGATGGAGGAGATGGTTGCAGCGGTCATCCTGGAAGAGCTGGTCACAGGAATATAAGGACAGGACAGCGCAGACGTCCAACAACCACCACAAATGCAGGATAAGTTGCATGGGGGAAATAACTGCCAATTTTACAAATGCTAGAAGGGGGAGGCACACAGGACACACTCAATGCATGCAAAAGGAGTGCAGCGGGACAAATTGCCCATGAAACAAGTTGCACCATTCAAACAAAAGGAACACATGTACACACGCCTTGGGGGTGCCATGCACCACAACAGATACTCAACCTAGACATACGTCAATCACCAGGGCAATATAGCAACATGTGCATATGCAGCACATAGGATGGAAGGCATGTCTAATTACTGTGCCTGCAGCTGTGTCATCACAACACCTCTTGCAGCCAGTCAAAACTAACCTTCCCACACTACTGAGACATGAGAGACTAGGAAGTCAGTCAATACCATTCCTTGGGTTACATCATTGTGGTGTCTCTTACAGAAACACTTCGCAACTGCCATGTCCCATTGCCCAAACATGTGTGCTGCATTTTACAGCATACATCAAAATGGCACCTTAGCTAACATCACTGGATGGTCTTGTATCACAGAAAACATGGCAGTACCCTGTGTAACTAACCTGGTACAGTGTGAAGCCACACATATTAATGCTGATCAGAACTGTGCCACAAGAGAACATATGCACTACAGATTGCAGTCTGTAGAACAAAACACATACAGGCTGAGTCCACAGCAACTCTGACACAACCATGTGTGCCACATAGGAATGGGGAAACAGTCACACAAACACATCATAAGGGGTATGTCTGTGAACATCATGGTACACAATATCACATTGACGGGTGGGGGATGGTGCATGGGCAAGTCTGGCATTGGTAAGACTGGTAGTGAAGTTTACCCTCCGCGGTTGGCAGTATGAGTTACATGCTGGGATGGTGGGTGGAAATCTGTGTCCTCATGTCAGGTCTGTGGGGCAGTCACCACAACATTGTTGCTGGATCAAATAGAGCCAGCGCCAGACTTCGGGTGCAGTGGGTGTGACAGCACACGTTGCACTTGTCACTGCAAATCAGGCAGTGGAAAGCACAAAGGGTTTGGCCATGGAGCGCCCAGCGCTACCCATGCCAGGTGCATGGGCTGTGCAGGGGCACCCGGGGCACTCTACACGACAACACATTACAACCAACCTTTGCATGGGGGTTGGACCACCATGCAAAGGCTGGCAGAAAAGCGGTAACATACCTGGAGGGTAGAGCTGATTGTAATGCTGGGCTGGTGTCACAAGACAGGAGGCATTGCCAGTCTGTAAGCTGCTGGCAACCTGCCAGTGCCAGGCCAGTGGCCCATGGGGAATTCCCCATGGTCAACATGTGCCACTTCCACCTGTGCTGTTGGCGGTGGCCATGTTGCAATGGCAGTCTGGTGGTCATAGGACTGCCATACTTGTAATGAAGGTCTATGTACGAACCAGTTCAACTAGCTGCAAAATCTCCATCAAACTAGCTAGAAGCCCTGATCAAAGTTGAAAATGAGTCAACTAGCTCTGTCCATAATTTGGTGGCATCAGGCACTGTAATGTAAAAAATGATGTACAGATCAACAAATGATACCTGTGCTGCCTATCCCTGGGTCCACCCCTGTGCCAGTGTTAAATTAGCTGCACTGCCACAATGCTGCATGCCTTGCACCATAGTGCAAGTTTGGCTGCATTGAGAGGGAGACATTAGTAATGTAGGAAGAGCACCTTCCAGCACAACCAGAAACTGAAATGGCAATCTGCTAGGTCCATGTGTGCTGTGGAATGCAGCACACATAGACATACATCAACATGAGGAGCAATCAAAGGAAACTACAATATTGAACCTTGGTAATGCCATCCCTGAGGTGGTATAATGTTTTGGTGCCGCCCTGGTACCTGACAAACATGTAAAACTGGGACAGAAGCAAATTGCAATGTGTGTTGGTTTGGCTTGATGACTGTAACACCCATTGCAAGACCCTACCATGCAAACTGATGCATAGGAAGAGGCCACAATAACAAGATGGTGTCAAGCCACCAAAAGGAAATACATCACACCTTTTAAATATGACCCTTCCCTTTATGTGACACTCGGGGGCAAAGGGCTGATAAAGTGCACCCATAATGTACAAGAACAATGGCTGGGGTATAGGTTGTCAGTGAGCCTCCAATAGCTAATCAGTGACGTGACATGTCAACTGCCACAACATAGAAAGACTGATTTTACACCATCTGATTGCAGAGGATGATGGCTCTCCTGCTGATCTGCTGTCCTGGATTTCTCCGATGACCAGAATGACCAGATGACAACCATCAACCAACAGACCATCCAGGATGTCCTGGTATCCCTCCAGACACCACTTTCAGTTGCAAGGAGGACAACCAATGTAGCAGCCATCCCAGATGACCCACTCAACATCCTAAATTTACAACCTGCCAGTACAGACGCAGCTCAGGACTCTGAGGACTCAGGGACAAGCTTCTAGAGGACAGTGGTAGGAGTCCAGTGGGAGTTAGCCAAGCAGCTGCGGTGGGAATGGAGACCATGGCAGCCAGCCTAGAAGGAATGCGCACGTGCCTCATGACAGCTAATGAACACACAGCTGCCAACCAAGGCACACACTCCCCACTGTGTGGAGTCCACCAGTGTCTGAAGGACATAGCTGCTGCCATGAGAGAGATGCTACAACAACTGCCCTCCAAAACTGGCAGCAGCATGATAGAGAACAAGCTGGACTCCATTAAGCGTGAAGTGTCCTCCCTCAGGGAAGACACAGCTGCCTACCACCGGGATGTTGCTGCTATCCTGAAAAATCAGCAGTTTCTCCTTGCTGCAGTAATGCTATATGTAATTCCACAAATGGTTGCTGCCAGGAATTGGGACTCCACATCTTCAACCATTGAAGTATGTGTGGCCTCCTCTACCTCCCCACCACCACCACCAATGGCACAGGAGACACCACACACATCGGAGGATGAAGATGTGGAACAGGTCACCTTTACTCGGAAGAGTACCCTGTAGCATCAGTCTATGCCACATGGCAGTGTTCTCCTTAGTTCTGTGCTAAAGGTCATGCCAGTGTTGTCACAGTAGGATATGTGCACTCTTCACCCACGCACTGTTGACCTGTCTGCTATGGACTGTCATTGTCTCTTACTTGCCAATTGGCAATTTTTGTTCCTCCACACTTATCAACACTAATCTGAAGCATGTCTCATGACGTCCCTCAACCCTGAACTCTGACTGTGTGAAAAAACTGTTATTCACAAACAGGGTTTCACACCTGGACATAGTTGATATCTCACATAGACATTTTCGCCTGTAAACAAACACTTTGTACACGTTTTCCAGGTTAACATTTTCTGTGATCCATCTACTCAGCAAAATGATAGTATTGTGTGAATCCATGTCAATGACTTCAGAAGATCAGTACATGAGTGCTAAACTGTGGGGCCACAAAGGTACACACAGGGATCCAAACATGACAATGGTGTATGATGTAGGCTTCTCATAAACTGATGGATACATATAGACTTTAGTCACAGTATATGGCAGGTCAGACAGAAAACCAAGTAAAAGGCAATGTGGTCAGCTGGGAGTACCAGAATAAGAAATTGTTGTGTTACATATGTAGCTAACCTCATCAGTGATGGGCACCGGTCTATGTTACAGTATAGAGCACCATTTGGGGATGATGTCACAATTCGCAAAATTGTCCAAACAGGACCACAACAACGATAGCTGAAGGACCAGACTTACCTGTCCAAGAGAAAGCATACATAGACATTATGAATGGGGGGTACGCTGCATGGCAGATGCATGGATTAGTAGATGTGATGTTTCAGCCAATGTGACAGCTCCATTGTCTATAAGTGACACACATGTTAAGAGAGGGATTTGAAGGCAGGATGGATTCCCTAGGCTAACCCCCAATTTGCCCTGTGCAGTCATGGGAAGACCCTGAGACTCAAGCATACTGCACAAATTGAATAGGAGAATGCAAAACTATTTATTATTAATTCAAGAAACCTAAAAACAACTAAATGCTACCCTATCCTAAACTAACCTATACTTATCCAACAACTAAAGCTATCTACCCTATGCTAAACTTAACCTACACATTGAACACCACACTCTAAACATTGACCCCCCACTCACTTTAAGTAACAAGACACAAGCGAGGACAACATTTACTAACACTACACATTTACTAACTAATCCTAAACAAATATATCTATATATATATATTTTAATTTTCATATTTTTTTAAAAATGTTAAATATTTTAAAACACAATACCACAACATGACCCCCATTAGACCACCCACAAATAAAAACATAAGAAGAAAAAAAAACACCCCCAACTACACTTATCCTGAGTAATCTATATACCAACACTAACCTAACACTAACCCTCTCATACCCACAATAAAATATATGGCAACTTCATAAGAGAGGGGACTGAACTGGGAGATAGTAAATAATAAGTAAAGTCAAAGTTTGGCCTTCTTAGTTTTTCTCTTGCTGTATCGCAACATCTTTTTGTTGTCCACAACTTCCTCCTCCAACTTGCCCTAACGATTTAGAATGAGGGACACGTCCCTATGCAGATCCCGCAGCAACTGCGTCAAACTGTAGGCAGGTGGTGGGGACAGTTGTGCCTGTGTGGCGACCGGTGCAGCCCATATGGTTGGGGAGGGGCCAGCTGTGCCCCCCTGCACTGCTGAGGAGACTGAACCTTGGTGGAGCTTTTTAGGCTGTGTGGGTACCCCATGTGGGAAAGCCCACCATTCCCCTTTGGCCTTCACTGCCCGGAAGTGGCAACCCATGCGTCGGTATCCAGACTCCACTTCCATGAGGTGGTTGTACCATTCTGCCCTCTTGTGGAAGTCACACTTCTCATTTGTCATGTTAGCAGCAGTAATATGAAGAAAAGCAACCATCAATGTCAGCTTTGGGTGGAGTCTGTACAGAATACTAGTTTTCACTGCTACATCTAATAACCCATGCACTCCAACACACATTCCAGAAAAGGTAATATTCCTTCTCAACTGTGTTTATTTCCAACCATACATCACAAGTATCTTGTACATGACAGTCGGAGGAGGGGAAACTGTTGGTAACAATAAGGGGTCAGAGCTGATAGGTACACATGCAAGCCTGATCAACATAACTGTCACCTACACTGTGAGCATCACGTCTTTCTACAGATTTTGTATTCCTCTCCCCGTGAGCCTAATGGGGGATAGCCATGTCATCCATCATCTCAACAGTCCTGGTCATCCACCAAGGCCTGACCACTCATTCATGGAGTCAAGGAGTGGACAATATGAATAGGGGACTGCCAACTAGAAAACTGGTATCCAGGTCAATCATATCTAAATTAATGTGTCCAGATGTAGACACCCATGAATATGTGATCTGCCATTACCAATCCTTTCACACACAGGTCCATGCCAGCACACGTTGGGCCTTGACCTGCATGCATGTGGCGTTAGCAGGGTGCAATTAGGAGAAATGCTGGCATGTACCCTTGTTTTTTGTTCTTTCTATGCGTGCTGCACTCTGCAACATGCAGAGTAAGAGAGAATCACATATGGAGATGGTTTTTGTGCAGGAGTGTGTCCCTCCTGCACCACAACTATCAGCCCTCTCCACGCAGCCATCCGTGCAAAATGGCACAAGTGTGGCTGCAAATTTAGCAAATTTAGCAACAATGCAGGGGACAACACAGGGGTGCGCTGTATACGATTGAATACGGCGCATCCCTGTGTTGTGAAAATGATGGAGTGCTGCGCTGCCAATTTTCACACAGCATCGCACTCTGTCATTCCTAGTTACATATGGCCCTAAATGTGGCTTGACACCACCTTGTATTCACGGTGCTGGCCATAGTGCACTGTGAGCCTCACAAGACGTGACCCTCTGGTGGTGCTTGGGGCTCTTAAAAATGGGCCATAATATCACCATCCAGCCTACTATGATATCTGATCATTGGACAGTCTAAATTTATCAACAACGCAGGGGACAACACAGGGGTGCACTGTATACGATTAAATACGGCGCATCCCTCTGTTGTGAAAATGACAGATTGCCGCACTGCCAATTTTCATACAGCATCGCACTCTGTCAATCCTTGTTACAAATGGCCCTAAATGTGGCTTGACACCACCTTGTATACACGGTGCTGGCCATAGCGCACCATGAGCCTCACAAGACGTGACCCTTTGGTGGTGCTTGGGGCTCTTCAAAATGGGCCATAATATCACCATCCAGCCTACTATGATATCTGTTCATTGGCAGTCTGATACATCTGGCATTGCATTCCACACTCATGACTCACTCACACCAAACCCTGTATTACTTCACAGGACACACATTCTCACGCTTACTGGATGCATCGGGGTCCTCAAACCGTGCCACTTCACCAATTGTGTAGGGGGCTGGTCCACCTGTAAGACATGAATGGTAAACCATGCTTAGTGTCAATTCAAAGTCACTGAAAGTGGACAACAAAGTTCAGAGTAAACTAGTTAAGCGGAGTGAGCTAGTCATCCTAGTGGAAGATCAGAGCAACAGACAAACCACTACGATCACTCAATGACAAGCACACTCAGATGAGGTAGAGCCACACATCTGAACACTGGCACTGGTCCGGAGACTCCTCTGGTGCTACACCCTGCAACATTTATAAGTGGCATTGTCATGCAGCTGCCTGTGAGCATGACACCTCCATTACCAAATGGGACTATTTGATCATCCTGTAGACCTGAAAAAGGCATACATTCGACCGTTATGAAAGAAAACAAACTTAGACCCGCAGGACCCCAAAAACTACAGACCAATCACAAATGGACCTTTCCTGGGGAAACTGATAGAAAGAGCAGCATTTGCCCAGATGTCACAATTCATTGAAGACAATTCTTTACTTTCAGACTTCCAAACTGGATTCCACCCAGGAAGAGGCACTGAATCGACACTCATAGCAATCTGGCATGACCTTAAAAACAGTCGACCGCAATAGAGTTGCTGCACTACTTCTTTTGGACCTCTCGGCTGCCTTTCATATGGTAGACCATGACACCCTAATTCTAGGGCTCCACAAAGCCGGCATAGAAGGGACTTCTCTTGACTGGATTACATCCTATCTTCAAAAAAGAACTAATATAATCTATTCTCCCCCCTACTCGTCCAAACCCTACCTCACAAAAGCAGGGGTCCCCCAAGGATCAATCATCTCACCTTTGCTTTACAACATCTACATGATATCATTACCAGAACTGATCAATGATTTTCATCTCACATGCTGCAACTATGCAGATGACACACAAATACTACTTAAATTAGAATGCCCCAAAAACATTGAAAACTCAGAAAACGTCAGTTGCCTCAGAGCCGTTGATCAGTGGATTACCTGGAGCCATTTCAAACTAAGTGCCTCTAAAACAGAAATACTCATATGTGGTGACTGGAAAAATTATGACCCACTGTGCACCTGGCCTGATGATCTCGGACCACTTCCTCAATTATCCAAGGAAGTTAAAAACCTTGGATTCACCATGGACTCCAAGCTAACTATGAATGCCCAAGTGGACAAATTAGCACGAACAAGCTTCATCACCTTGAAGACTCTACGACGCATCTTCCCCCACCTCGGATTCCCACACAAGGTGCAAGCTACTATCTCGCTTGTACTATCCAAACTGGATTATGCCAATGCCCTCTACCATGGATCATCTTTATCTATTATGAAAAAACTACAACATATTCAGAACTCCCCAGCCAGGCTACTATTACATGTAAAGCCACAAGCCCACATCTCCCCTGCCTTGAGAGCACTACATTGGTTACCCGTTACCAGAAGATGCACTTTCAAGTTGCTTTGTATCACCCACAAAGCTATACATAGAACAGGACTGCTTTTTATCAGAAACAAAATAACAAAATACATTCAACAAAGAAACCTCCGCTGAAGATTGGCACCCGGTCTTAGAACACCACCATACAAGAAAAAGACTATAGGTGGTACATCCTTCTCCGTTCAAGCAGCCAATACCCCCAACTATAAGAGCCACAGATAACTATCTTGTCTTCATAAAACTTCTCAAGAGTTGGCTCTTTCCTTCATAACCACCAAATTCAAACAACTATGGACTGCATATGCCTATGTTGATAAATATTTTTTCTGATTATGTGTATATTCTAGTTATCAATCACATTAGCTTTATTTGGTCAAAAAGACAACAATCAAAGCATAAAATCACAACAATCCTAAATGTACGCACATAATAAATACAAAGATATAAAAATTTAAGAACAAGTATCACTAATAAAATGCATTTTTTAAATACGAGATCGTATATGCTATACGGCCACAAGGAACTTGCTAACCGCACAAATTAAGATAAGGCAGGTATCGCTCTGCAATATCCTTAAGGCAGCTTTACATTGTCTTATGCCCATACTCCCACAGACAGGTCGTATCCATTTTCGCCGAACAGAGGCATAAGCTGGAAAAAAAAACATAAAATGTACTACAGATTCAGTTACACAATTACAGCTAGGACACAAATCAAGTGTTAATGATGATCGCCAGCTACATGTAAAGAACTTTAACGGTAGACACCCAAAACTAAAACGAGCATACAAGCTCTTATCTAGTAAGTCAGGAATTAAGTCCAAATAAGATTCAAACTGGGGATGCAATTTAAAAGCAAAAATGGTGTTGTCAACCGACCATACAATGTACATAAAAAATAATCATTCTTGACGTGAGACCAGTGAACAGATTTCAAAAGTTGTTTCTGGGCCATCCCCAAATAGTGCGGGGTTCTCCCAAAAATAACCAAGTCCCAACATGTAAAACCACTTGAAAACATGCTTGAGCCAAGGAATAGAGGCAGTATTAGGTCTATCTAAGATATCTTGAAGGGAGTCCCTGTAAACGGTGAGCTCAGGGGTGGTCCAAATTCATACCCAGAATAGTAAGAGTCTTAGGCTATCACATCAGAAATGTGATGAAGTCCAAGGTCCAAAAAGACCAGGATCAATGGTGTACTGCGAGGACATGCAACAAGAGCTCTTGCTAAATTATTCTCGCCCACAGTCAGTTTGTTGGTGTTAGAAGGACCCCATACCTCAGCGCCAGAAATTGCTGCACCCTGCGCTTTTGCTAAATAAATTTTAATAGCCGGAGAAACAACTTTCGCAATAGTGGTATTATAAAAGCGCAGAATGGCACCTGACCTATGCTGAAGAAGTGAAACACTCTTACCAATCTGATCCTCCCACTGCATAATGTTTGTAATTCTTACTCCCAGGTAATCTATAGAACATACCTTACTTAAGGGCGCCCCATCTAAGGTGATAGTACATCTCCTAGCAGGTCCTGTACTTAATACCATTAATTTGGTTTTGCTGGCATTAAGTTCCAAACCATGGTCCTCACAAAAAGCGTTGAACCTGTCAACCAAAATCTGCAGACCCATGGGGGTTTTAGAAATCAGGAGAGAGTTATCTGCAAATAGCAAAATAGGGATTTTTTGTGCATTCAGCGAGGGGGCATCATGTTGGCAAGAAGACACAACATGCGCCACCTCGTTAATAAACAAGGTAAAAAGGGTTGGTGCAAGGACACAGCCCTGGCGAACCACCCGCCGAATAGCAATGTGATCGGATAACTCTCCCTGACTACCCCATCTCACCTGGGCATATGTGTTCTCATGCAGCCTTTGTAATACGTGTACAATATTACCAGGAATGCCTATTCTATATAGAACTTCCCATAACTTCTCTCTAGGGACCAAATCAAAAGCAGACCGAAGGTCCGCAATATCAACATACAAATTTTGTTTTGCCAGGATTACATATTTCCAATGTAGAAGAGTCAGCCTTTCAAGATTCAACAATTTCAAGACACAATTCAGCCTGCGACTATGAGGAAGAGTCCTGTATCATAGGTAAAGCATAAACCTGAGAAAAATGTTCCACCCATCTTTCAGGCTGAATAAGTGTACGGATGGTGCTACAACCCCCTCTATGTCTATTCGCCAGTAATACCCAAAAAGTCCTAGTATCTCAAAGTTTGATGGCGTCCAACAGTTTCTGCCAAGTAAGGTCTTCCCACTTTCTCTTTGCCAGTTGCAAGGATTTATTATACATAGACCTAGCAGTTCTAATCACCCCCTATGAATGAGTCATAATAGCTGATTTTAAGGCTGATTTAGCATTAGAGCAATCCTTGTTGAACCAATCCCTGACTTTAATATTATCAAAATATTGCCTGATAGTAGTCTTCCTATAAAAAATGTCCTGCAGATTCCTTACCATTTCTTCATGAATATTCAGAATCGGAATATTAGTAACCTCATACTCCTCATAACCGGACATGATATCTGAAAAGGATGAATAGATTTTCTTGATCAGATAAGAATTAGACATTACCTTTGGCCAACTAACCCGAGTATGCCTATGGTTCAGAAGAGGTCCCGGAACCTCAGAGGTCCGGCTATTCCGCAGTCTCTTAAACACATTACTGTGTAGAGTGAGGAGTAAAGGATTATGATCACTTACATAACGGTGGACTACCTTCATATCTAAAGAAAGGGACCAAAGCCTGACGTCCACTAAAAAGTAATCAATAACAATAGAGAGCAGCCCTCTCTTGAAAGTAGGTGCAATGTTCAAGTAAGAACTAGTTAGTCCATTGCACGCTCTTAGTCCAAATCTAAAACAAAGGAAAGTCAACTTAGAAGCAACATGGGAACTAGTACACTGGACATTTCCCTTCAATTGGGGAATACCCCAAAGTTCATCCTCCTCAACCGTCAGATTACTCTTAAGGCAATTGGATTTAAAAGTACAGTTCATGTCCTCTGCAACCACTAATTTAGTTGACAAATGCAGGGTATCCATATATTCAAATACCTGAGCAAGTGTCTGGGACTCAGATCCCCGGGGAACAGACATGGCATATACGTTGATTATGGTAATTCTAAAATCTGGTTTAAATGAAAGTTGGACGCCCAATAAGTAGGGGGAGTTAATGTGTAAAACTAAATGATTGCACTGCAAATTTTTATTTACCAAAATTATAAGTCCTCCCTTAGCATGACCAAAACCCCATGATGCTGCTGGGCCGCTACAAAATATGTCACAAACCCATCCAAAAATATCGGGTCAACAGCCCAAGTTTCTTGAAATAGACAAATGTCCTACTCACTAATAAAATTCTGCCTCTCGGGATCTTCCAACTTCTTACCTATCCCTGCCAAGTTCCAAGAAAGAATTAAAAGTTCTGGGCGGGATATCTGAGCCCCAGGAGCATCCTCAGAGTTATTGATCCCCTTTCCAGAACTAACCCCAGAAACTACAACAGGAGTGATTAAAAGGGGATCAATAGGTAGTCATTCCGCTTCCAAGGATGTATGAGGAGGGTTAACTAACATGGTCGAAGCACAACTACTGCCAAAGACATGGACCTCATCCACCGGGTCATCACCTAGGATTGGTAAACTTAAAGGACTGCCCGAAGGCAGATGAAGTTGAATTAGAACATTGGAACGTTGGCAGCTCCATTGAAAACAATGGAGTGCTCTGGGCTTTTACTGGCTGTGAACAAAGCCTCACATAGCCCGAGGGGATTCTAATCCCCTCGGGCTTCGTGAGGAATTTGTTTTATTTAATATAACATTTTGTACTGAGTGGCAGAATGTTCTAATAGCCTTAGAACCCGCCGTAGTGGGCTCTACCAGCTATTAAAGGCCCACTCCCTTGTTAAAGGCCCTCGCCTTCGGCTCGGGCCTTTAACGCGGGAGCTGGCCTTTAATAGCCGGTAGAGCCCGCTATGGCGGGTTCTAAGGCTATAGTCTAATACCCACCCGCTAGACCTCTTTAGCTGAAAAGTGCGTGATTCAAAATCAATAAGATTATCCACCAACAATTTATCTATGAGATAAATAGAAATAAAGTCAGAATCTGATCCTGATTGGCTATGTCTACCCATCTCTAGAATATCGGCCCAAATAACAGAAAGGCAATTCCTCTGCATTTGTAACCAATAGGTGACCTTATTTAGAAGAGAATCCTGAGTTTCTCTAAAGCCGGTGGGCAACTTGGGTACCCCAACCATTTAAATAATACCACCTTTTCTCCTTAGGGATCGACCCCTATTCTCAACAACAAATTAACTCGCCCCAGCACGATATGAACCCTCCTCAGATATCTTAGAAGAACCAGTAGGGGGATTCTGAAGTCCAGCATACGCCTGAATTCCTGTTACTCCCCAAGAACCATTAGCAGGATGAGTCGATTGAATTGTGTGCAGTTTCCCTAAACCACAGGTATTCCCATCCTTGGGACCCAAAGTATACTTCTGGACAGTTGTTGTTGACACAGTTGGACAAATATCTATACAATAAGCAGACGCGCTAACAAAAGGTGCAAAAGAAACCGACCCCAGAGGAGACTTATCCTTTTTAGCAGGAATTTCTATTTCAGAGGGAACAGGGGTCGCCCCTCCTGGGGCAAGCATAAACTCACCCCCACTAACCCTTTGACAGTTACATGCATTCCGCTGTGCCTGTTCACCCACTAATTTGTTCAGTACTAATAGCACCAGACTCTTTAGATCATCCAACTTCTGGGAGATAAAGGCCAAATCAAATTCTTCACTTGATCACACTTGTCCATCCTCAGTCTGAGATGAGTGGGGTATGGGATTCCCTCCTTGGCAAACTTCAGGTAGTGGGTCTAGTGGTGCTCTAGATTCAGTCAAAACGTCATAACGATTGGAGCATAAAATATCTGACAACACCACAACCTCTGGGCTTAAAGGAAGAGAAGATACCTTTCCCCCATTTATAGGATACTCAACAATCCTGCCGTGTAGGGGAATACTCATCGTGAGGTGGGATGTAGATACCAGAATCGGAGGGGTCATGAATGGTTCGACCTCTGTTGGCAGGTTAGATGATTGAGACAATTGGGGCCTTTTCCTAACAATATCTGGAATCTTTTTGGAGGGCATAGTACCTTGGCATATGGGAGAATGAATTTGATTGCTCCTCAAAATGGCTTCCACATCTTCAAATAAAGTGTCTATTTCTTCTAGTGGATTGCTACCTTTATTGGGCTGGCCGCTCATTTTTACATTCAACCGTTTTTTGGGTTTCTTAGTGTTAATTGAAGGCACATGTGGTTCCACTGCCTTCAGTTTCCCCATGCCTGGTCATACTAACGTTAGGAGCAAGATAAAAAATCAACAGCTGCCTTACCTGATGAACTTGCTGCCCAGGGCCAAAGGGGGTGCCCAGCCCAGGCGCTGCACGTCTCGAGCCCCCCTATAAGGACTAGGGGTTTGCAAGGACTGCTGGGGGATGTGGTCTCTTCCCCACCAAGAGCAGCCCAGAGTCTCCTTCAGCAGCGTTCTGTGCTGCGCATCTCGAGCCCCCCCTATAAGCACCAGCAGTTTGCAAGGACTGCTGGGGGATGTGGTCCATTCCCCAACAAGAGGAGCACAAAGTCTCCTTCAGCAGCGCATCCTGCGCTGCGTGTCTTGAGCCCTCCTAAAAACACCAGATGTTTGCAAGGACTGCTGGGGGATGTGGTCCCTTCCCCAGCAAGAGCAAATCAGAGTCTCCTTCAGCAGCATGTCCCGTGCTGCGTGTCTCGAGCCCCCCTATAAGCACCAGGGGATTGCAAGGACTGCTGGGGGATGTTGTCCCTTTCCCAGCAAGAGCAGTCCAGAGTCTCCTTCAGCAGCGCATCCCCTGCTCTTTTGTTCTCGCTGCCTCTTTAAGGGGTTACACAGGAAGAATACCCTCCACCACGTCATCCATTCAGTGGGAATTACACGATAACTTTTCCATTGTGGTTGCAGGGCTAGCCTCAGCGTGTTCACTTGGGATCCTCTGCTGTGCCTGTGGCAGTGCTGGCACCCACTGCCCTGGAGACTCCGCCGTCATGCGGGGGGTGAGGCCGTCCCTCCCGCTCCTTGGCCATGGAAAGCCGAGCCCCCACCTCTGTTCTGTATCTTTTCCTGTATCTTATGGTATTGTTGGTTGCATTGTGTATATTCTAGTTATATATATATTTTTTTAGAAAATATGTATTGCTACTATGTCATAACCATAAACTAAACACACACTCTTTAAACCTGTTTAACTAAGTGTATTTACCCATGGTTTAAATATGTATATGTATGTACATATATGTGTGCATTTGTGTGTGTATGTTATTCTATGCTTAACATGTTCATAGGTCATTGCATAACTCCTAGATAAGTTGTTATACTAGATACTTATGCATCCCTGCTCTCAGCTTATATCACACTTATCTACCCATCACCTTACGTCATGTCTCTATCAATCTATACTCCATTCCCACTCTGACTCATCCCAAATCTATTCTACTACTTTCATCTCCTAAATAACTCTGCCTAAGCTCTTCTCTCCGCTTCCACATCTAACTCACCCAAACCTCACTTTACTACCATGATCTCCCAAACAACCCTACTATATTCTCCCTCATTTATCTCACCCTGCTACTATGATCTCCCTAACCCCCTCCACAGACTCTTCCCTCCTCCATCCTCCCTTTACTCATCCCAAGCCTAAATCCTATTACCATAAACTCCCAATTAACACTTCTGGATTCTTCCCTCCTCCACCCCTCCATTACTCCAGTCAATCTAACTAACAAACTTTCATATCCACGGCTCAAATTAACTCATAATAATACTAAAACTGGACTCATTTCCCTATACTAATCCACCACTAATTCTTGTTGGGTTCCGGAGTAGCGTGCTACTCGCCGAAAAGCGTTTCGATGCCTCGTCAGGGGTAGTAAGCGCTATATAAATACTATTACAATACAATACAATGTATTTTCCATCTGAGGGCCAAGCTATGGTTGTTGCAGTTGCAGGACCACTGTCACACCCATAGCATTTCTGCCTGCAACAGAAACATTTAAATCATCATCATAGCTCACAGACATGCTACTACCCTGGGATTGTGTGGGTATTGCAAGGTGTTGGGGATTGGCATTATTAACGCTGCAATGAACAAAAGTAAATATGTGTGCCATTACAAGGAAGACACAGTTAATGAATTACTATGGCTGTGGACTCATGTGCAGTTGGTTTACCTATCTGCACATTGACTGAATTGAGACATGTATGTTTTGCAAATAGTGGGTGGCCTGCCATTGTTGCCATTGTATACCATTGTTAATCCAACACGGATAAGTATATGGGCATAGAAATAGTGCTCAACACAGACACACTTGCTCTGTGGTCAGAGGATGCATCTGGTGTTGCAGGTTAGTGAGTGATGTGGCAGAGATGGAGCTGATGCAATGTAGCCCCGTAGTGTCAGTGAGGAGTTGTAGGCCAGTGGAACAGACTCTGCACATGTGTGTGGTATCGAGGCGGTAGAGGCTGTCTGTGACAGATCATGAACTGGAACATGGAACTGCCAGTAGTCTCTTCCCAATTCATGTTCAAGCTTCCTTACATGGCCTTGCCTAATAACACGAAGGGGCCAATAGGACTGCAGTGGTGCAGTACCTGCGACTTGATTAATGAAAAGTGACAGCCAACTTTGCGTCATTTTCAGACACAAAAGCAACCCAAACTTACAAATCGTAAGTGTAATTAGTAATTTTTTGCAGCTTATGCGTCAAACAATGATGCAAGGGTGGTGCTAACCTTTCGTGAATCCGGACCCTAACGCTACCCCACATGAAGTGTTCCCCTTAGCACACTCCTGGCAACACCATGTGTGGGCCGTATTTACAAAACGGTGCATCATGGTGTAAGGGGGAGTTGTGGTGAAAATACCTGACACTACCCTGGCACTTTGCAAGACTTAAATTTCAAGTACTTACGCTAGTCTTGCAAGGCACCCAGGGGCACTTTGTAATTGAAGTGTGGCTCTTTTGAAAGTCTGCAATGATCATGCATTTAATATTTCATGACTAATGTGGCAAAGTTGTCTCATTGAATCAATTGCACCATATTCATTGCCCTCTTAGGGAGGGTAAACCCCCTTTGCAAACTTAATGCCTGGGGAAGGGCTCATGTATATGAACTGTTGACAAAGTTCCGCTATGCATGTATTGCGCCACTTTGTTGACACAATCCAGGGAAAAATGGCAGAGTGGCGGTACCTTAGCGTTTCATATAGACACAATGCCGGTGCACAGGTGGCGCTATGGGCCCTGAAATGTATGCCTTCGTGATGGTTGTGCAGGAATCATCAAACATCTGGCCTGCATTGGTTTCATTGTTGGACATGTGAACTCCAGGCTTGAACTGGCGCAGAGACTCTTCATACCGGTTGCATACAACCTGTTCACAAGCATTGCATGCAGCACTTTAAATTATCTGCTACTGTCATTCAAAAGCAATAAACAGTCAATAGTATGCAAATGGGAGACTTACCAACAGTTCCGCTGATCTTGATCCCCAAGTGGTCCAGTGATTCTGCTCCCTGGCCACCAGATCTGCTCAACAATGCTTGATCTGGTAGTCATTCCGGCCTGTGTTGTAGATGCGCCTCAGGTGGTGGAGCATCTTGCCCTATCGCAGCTGTCTGGCCTCTGACCGGTAGCCAAGATACACCCGGCCACCCATTTGCAGCATCATTGGCAGGTAGTGGGCGATGAGCCATATAAATTCCCCCAGCTCATCCGCAGATACTCTGCTCATCCTCCCTTTGCCAGACATGTCCACAAGTGAATGGAATTCACCCCCCAAAAATAATGATAAAAATCAAAGGAAACTTAAATCCACTAACTTAACCCAAGTACCCCAACTAATTAACTACCTCAGGCAGACACCCCACAATACAAAGACAAGACTGAACAATCACTACACAAAACTACATCTTATTTGACTAAATCAACACAAAAAGCATAGGACACAGCACAAGGGACACTACAAAATTTCAAACACACTCAACAATTGACCACCAGCTCCAATACACAACCACACAAAGTCACAAAGGAACACATTGGAAAGACAAAGTGAAACTACAAACACTGTACCATGTTTGTAGACAGGATTTCCTGTTACATCAGTTCCTGGGAGTGTGCGTCAGGTTTTTCAGTTTTGAGTGTTTTTATTTGACGCATTGGGCATGTGAGTCGCATGAGATGCATGATGCATGTGTATTGTTTATACTGGTGCATGATGGTAATGTGGCATTTCCATCTCGTCCAGGCGTCAAAAAGCCTGTGACTTCCGATTGAGTTTTTGGGGCTAGGCAGCATTCTGGTGATAGTACTTGTATTGTACATGTGTATGTGTGAAAAATAACAACGCATGACGGTTATGTATCAATTTCACATAAGGGTGCATTAAGAGGAGTGTGAAAGGTGAATCCCCGCTAAGGGCCCATGTGTCATTTTCTGCATGTTTGTGGATGTTTTTGATACATTTGCAAGGAAGTCCATGCAGCAATGTGGTAAGGGTGAGATTGCAACACAAAAGGATGATGGACGGAGTGCCGAACAATGCAAACACTCACCCCCGGTCACAGATCTGGTTTTAATCCATCGTTCTTTTGCTCACCATGCCACCACAGTTTGGACCCAGCCATATGCAAATCAGTCTTGACCCTGTTCCTCATGGGAACAGTCCAGCCTGAACTGCCAAGCCAGGTCCTCCCTGGACCGGAAACCAGCATCCTGGGACCGTTTTCAGGGTATCACCCTTCATCAGCCAGGCTAGCTTGAATCCAGTGGCACAGTGAGCAAGGGACCCACATCTGGGCATACCCTTCCCACTTAGGGCAACTTTAGCAGCACAAAAGGATGATGGACGGAGTGCCGAACAATGCAAACACTCACCCCCAGTCACAAATCTGGGTTTAATCCATCGTTCTTTTGCTCACCATGCCACCCCAGTTTGGACCCAGCCATATGCAAATCAGTCTTGACCCTGTTTCTCATGGGAACAGTCCAGCTCGAACTGCCAAGACAGGTCCTCCCTGGACCAGAAACAAGCATCCTGGGACCGGTTTCAGGTTATCACCCTTCATCAGCGAGGCTAGCTTGAATCCAGTAGCACAGTGAGGAAGGGTCCCATGTGTAGGCATACCCTTCCCACTTAGGGCAACTTTAACAACACAAATGGATGATAGACGGAGTGCTGAACAATGCAAACACTCACCTCCAGTCACAGACCTGGGTTTAATCCATTGCTCTTTTGCTCCCCATGCCACCCCACTTTGGACACAACCATATGCAAATTAGTCTTGACCCTGTTCCTCATGGGAACAGTCTAGCCTGAACTGCCAAGCCAGGTCCTCCCTGAACTGGAAACAAGCATCCTGGGACAGGTATCAGGGTATCACCCTTCATCAGCCAGGCTAGCTTGAATCCAGTGGCACTGTGAGCAAGGGACCCATGTCTGGGCATGCCCTTCCCACTTAGAGCAACTTTAGCAACACAAAAGTATGATGGACGGTATGCCAAACAATGCAAACAATCACCCCAGTCACAGATCTGGGTTTAATCCATTCTTCTTTTGCTCAGCATGTCACCCCAGTTTGGACCCAGCATATGCAAATCAGTCTTGACCCTGTTCCTCATCGGAACCGTCCAGCCCGAACTGCCAAGCCAGGTCCTCCCTCGACCGGAAACAAGCATCCTGAGACCGGTTTCAGATTATCACCCTTCATCAGCCAGGCTAGCTTGAATCCAGTGGCACAGTGAGCAAGGGACCCACATCTGATTTGTTTATGGCTGGGTCCAAACTGGAATGACATGGGTGGCAAAAAAACAATGGATTTAGGCCCAGATCTCTGCACTGGGGGTGAATGTTTGACATTGTTCAGCATTCTGTCCTTCACTTGTTCTTTTTGTAAGGGTGAGATTGGTTAGTTCTACCAATAAGTGTGTTCCGGAGTCGACTGCATGCAATCGCTCTCACTTTGTGCATACATATGCATGTGTACCTACAGTGTGACCACATATTGGCGGTCATTTTCCGCCCGCCATGCGGTCACCGCCATTTGGCCACTCCGCGGTCAAAAGACCACGGAGGCCATTCTGGCTTTCCCGCTGGGCCGGCGGGCGCCCGCCAAAGGAGCGCCCGCCGGCCCAGCGGGAAAGGCCCTGCAACATAGAAGCTGGCTCCGAATGGAGCCGGCGGTGTTGCAGGGGTGCGACGGGTGCAGTTTCACCCGTCGTGATTTTCACTGTCTGCATAGCAGACAGTGAAAATCATGCTGGGGCCCTGTTAGGGGGCCCCTGCACTGCCCATGCCAGTGGCATGGGCAGTGCAGGGCCCCCCAGGGGCCCCACGACACCCGTTCCCGCCATCCTGTTCCTGGCGGTAAAAACCGCCAGAAACAGGGTGGCGGGAAGGGGGTCGGAATCTCCATGGCGGCGCTGCTTGCAGCGCCGCCATGGAGATTCAGCCCAGACAGGGGAAATCCGGCAGGAAACCGCCGGATCCCCTTTTCTGACCGCGGCTTTACCGCCGCGGTCAGAATGGGCAGGGAAGCACCGCCAGCCTGTTGGCGGTGCTTCCGTGGTCATCCACCCTGGCGGTCGATGACCGCCAGGGTTGGAATGACCCCCATAGTTTGGCACATGTGTGCTCTATGTGTAGATAGCTGTAGGTATCTGAATGTTTGGGTGTACCACATAATAAACTCTGTGACAATAGTATTTAGACATACCCATGACTGATGATATGAGATGGCTTGACTCCAACACATGCTCAGACATATGTCACCCATTACAATTTGGACTTGGACTGATTTCACATCACATTTCCCATAAGTTACGTGGCATTGTGTGTTGACTCTGTGGTTTGTAGTTGGAAGTTCCGTCTTGTTGCTCAGGTACACGTGTGCCATGTGGTTACCCATGCATCTCAGTTGCTGGTGATGTCATGTACACCTGAGTTAATGAACTATGTTATATGCCATGCATGTGTAGAAACAAGTGTATGTGCATTTTGGTAACACATAACGAGATTAGTGTTGGAAGGGGATGTTCAAGGTCACATTATAATCTTACAGCATTGGCAGATTTTCGAATTTGACTATTGCATATGCAGTCACACCACTGGCACCTATATATTTTGTATGTGAGAACACATGTGAAGATAATTTATGAATGTCACAGGTGTTTTACTACCTCTGCCATTATTGTACTGCTAGGTTGTTTTCTGTCCTGAATCCTGACACGTTACTATGCCAGGGCATTATGTTTGAAAGTGTGCTAAGATATGTTGTATATGTGTGCCAGCCTCCAAATGGACTCTCAGATTTGTTTAGTTCATGTTTGTCATTACTGTCACATACTCTGCTATACCACGGGGTACCAGTATTGCAGTGTGGCATAGAGTGTAGGCCTACTTTCCATCATCACTGTGTGGGTATGTATGGCAACAAAAACACATGTTTGATTCGGAAGCTGCAGGCTTCTGGTGCTCCACTTTGTTCTTGTCCCTATGCAGCTACATCAGGCACCTGACTATGTCATATGCTGATGTAGTCAGGACAGTGGTCTATGGCTTAACAAAGCTGGGATCTTGACTATAAATAACTGGAACTCAGCAGCCTATGCAGTCTCCCCAGTGGTTTACACATGCACACATGTGATCAAACAAACCAGGATGTGCTGCTTTGCTATGCAGCCCTTGATGTCAGGCCTTCCCCTCTCAGGTACAGTTCTCAGATCCTGGCACATGTAGGACATGTCTCATTCATAGGACTCATTATCTGTTTACATGTCCAGCATGTGTAGGGATTGTATGAGTGTGATGATCTCAACGATCAACTAATGGCATGGTACAGATGGTGTTGTATGTAAGAGGCTCATGTCATGGTGCCAGGTTAAGGCCAATTATCATGTTATGGTAGTGCCAAAGATGTCTGGGTCATGTAGGTACCTGGCCAGCCTCAATATACATATGTGAAGGATAGACCTGCAGGCATTGATGTGTTGCACTGTCTGTTTTGTAGTATCTCTCTGTTCATTTCCCTATTTTTTCTGGCATTACTGTTAAGATATGTATTGTGTCCTCCATTAATCACAGATATTTGGCAGCTACTGCTATGTACGCATCTTCTACAACAACATTGTGTGGTGATGTGGGGACAGAATCCAACATATGACTTGGGTAATGTTGGGATCATGCCTCCTCCTACAACTGGCAACTTGTTTGTTCCCGTACCATTAGTGATATTTGTGAGATGTAATGAGTGCCAATGTACACATATCATAACTTATGGCACAGCACTTGTGTAGTCTCCAGGTAACATGGTGGGTTCTATTTGGAACTATCAGTGGGTATCTCTGACCTGTTCATCTGCAGGAACATAGACAGGTCATGCAATTCTTCCAGCATCCCACAACGTAGCTGACTCGTACCATGACTGAATGATGTAGAGTTAGAAAACATCTCAGGTCTGTATTCATCTTTTGGAACAACCTACCTACATGGCTAGGTGTACTCCGACTCAATGTGATGTTGGGTATCTGATCGTATTTTGGACATTGTAACACGTAGTAGCGCACCGATTCCAGATTGTGCTTTTGGAGTCCAAAACATGTATGGGATGCATTTTAACAGTTAGTACCATGCAACTGTTCTGTATTGTGAGTGGGACTGAGTATTGTGTTTTGGCATGTGATGTGTGATGTTGTCATACAGAGCATACTATTTAAAGCTGCATACACAGGTCAGGCATTGTTGATGATGGGCTAACTACTGCAACCTAGGAAATACAACCACATATGTATCTCTGTATTTAGATATGTATTTTCTGGAGACACGTGTGAAGACAGTATGGGGGTCATCCCGCCGCCCGCCAAGTGGGAACCGCCAGAAGACCGTACCGCGGTCAAAAGACCGCGGTGGTCATTCTGAGTTTCCCGCTGGGCTGGCGGGCGACCGCCAGAAGGCCGCCCAGCGGGAAACCCCCTTCCACGAGGATGCCGGCTCCGAATGGAGCCGGCGGAGTGGAAAGGGTGCGACGGGTGCACCCGTCGCGATTTTCAGTGTCTGCTATGCAGACACTGAAAATCTTTGTGGGGCCCTGTTAGGGGGCCCCTGCAGTGCCCATGCCATTGGCATGGGCACTGCAGGGGCCCCCAGGGGCCCCACGACACCCGTTCCCGCCAGCCAGGTTCTGGAGGTCAAAACCGCCAGAACCAGGCTGGCGGGAAGGGGGTCGGAATCCCCATGGCGGCGCTGCCTGCAGCGCCGCCATGGAGGATTCTTCAGGCCAGGGGAAAACCGGCGGGAAACCACTGGTTTCCCTTTTCTGACCGCGGCTTTACCGCCGCGGTCAGAATTGGCCTGGATGCACCGCCAGCCTGTTGCCGGTGCATCCGCGGTCCCCGGCCCTGGCGGTCTATGACCGCCAGGGTCGGAATGACCCCCTATATTTGTCTGACAAGTGTACATCTTTGGTACATAGTGTGTGCAACAAACTCTTCCTACATTCCACCCAGAATATGCTTTGATCACACATTTTGGAATCAACTCATTGCCTTTGCCAATAGTATTTGTGTAGTGGACCTGCAGCCCTAGCTGCATAAATTCTCATCCAAGCCAATGTGCATTCCACAGATGTGTGTGTGCAATAAGTGAGGTCAAGTTTGCCCTGTGTCAAGGTTGTGCCCCATGGCAGTGGTAGGACAGTATCCCATGGATAGACTGTGCAGGGTTGACTTCTTCCATTGGTTACTATCACTGCGCAAATGACCATAGCTACCGATGAAGTCCCCCACTCGTCACACATGTTCCATGCAGCCATTGGAACAATCACACTGAGTTGTGACAGTGTCTAGTTCCAACATTACTTAAGTTCGATTTTTTTGACATCCCCTACCTTATGTATGGGCCACTTGCATACATTCTATTAGACCATGATGTAGCTGGGTGTGATGAGCTATTGAATAGCAAGTTGGCCACGTGAATGTACAAAATATGTAGTGGTCCATGGATTGTGTCCTTCATTTGTCACATACCAATAATAAGGCTGTAAGTGATATGTGTAATGGAGGCAGTATGATCTCTTACATCACATATGATGTCGCTGCAGTACTTGTCAGTTTAGTGATTGTTGCATGCTCCCTGAGGTTAGTCACATTTCTATGGTATATGTAGTGGGGATTGAATAGACCAAGGCAGAATAGGTGGAAACATGAGAAGTGTTTATTTACAATATTTACATAGTGATTTCTGTGGCTTATATGTATCGAAGTTGTCAACAATAGGTTGTCTCCGGCATACCCCAGCCGCTGTGTTGTGCTGTCCCCCCCAAATCGTCAGCACCATTCTCCTCCTTTTCCTCAGGCAGGACAGCAACCTGGTCATACAATGGCACATTCATTCGCACCCATATGTTGTGCAGGATGGCACATGTGAGGATTATTTTACACACAATGGGTGGGGCATAAAGGAGGTTGCCTCCTGTCAGGTCCAGGCACCTGAATCTGTATTTGAAGATGCCAGATGTTCTTTCCACCACATTGCGTGTGTGGCGGTGTCCCTCATTGTAGGCACCCTCTGCTGCTGTGTTAGGATTAGCAAATGAGGTCATCACCCACAGCTGTATGCCAAAACCCTGATCTGCTGCAAAGGTAAGAGATGAAAGTTGTTGTTAAAGCTTGCAACAGGTTTTGTATGTAGCATGGCAGTTGTTAGTTGGAGTTGGTTGGTGAATCAGACGTGTTTGTGGTATGGTGTGAGTTCCTGGCCTTGTGCTAAGATTTACTAGCACTGTGTTGTTGGACATGACAATCTTGGGTATTGGCTCAAGGACCTGGAACATAAAATTATAATTCCTAATTGATGCTCAGTATGTACATACAATGTGTTCTGTAGTGCATCTTTATAGGAGTGTGCTATTATTAGAGGGGACATAACACATCCCTGCACAATAGGGTCAGATGTGGAGACAACATGGTAGTCCTACAAAGCCTGGATATCACAGCCATTTTGCCATGTGGCGGTGCAATGCAACACTTAAGCCCATTTTAAAGAGTAAATGACAGAGCCCAATGCAGCTCCTAAATTGGCAGTGTCATGCTGCATCATTTTCACTATGCAGAAATGCAATATGTGTAATATGTTACAAGGCAAACCTTTGTTATCCCCTGTGCCGGCACCAAATATGCAACAGTGCACCAACACTGCCAGCCTTGCACCAGAGTGCTTGGATGGCTGCCCTGTGGGAGGGGGGAATAAATCTGTGGAGGAAGGGACACCTTCCGATACATAAACTATCTTCATGGGCAATATGCTCTTTCTATGTGTCCAGCAGTATGCAGCTTGCATAAATGGCACATTCATATGAGGTCAAATCAAAGTATATTTCCTTATTGCAACCTGAAAACGCCACCCCTGGGGTGGTGTTTGATGTTGGAACTGCCTCATGTTTTTGGAAACACCTACATCTGGGGCAGCGTTATCACGCTATGGGGGTTATTACAACTTTGGAGGAGGTGTTAATCCGTCCCAAAAGTGACGGTAAAGTGACGGATATACCACCAGCCGTATTACGAGTCCATTATATCCTATGGAACTCGTAATGCGGCTGGTGGTATATCCGTCACATTTGGGACGGATTAACACCTCCTCCAAAGTTGTAATAACCCCCTATGTGTCTTGCCGTGACACACCTACAGCAACACACATTGTACGCCCCTTCCCCACAAAGTGCTGCATCGGAGGGGCTCTAATTACAAGGTGGCATCAAGTTGCAAAAGAGTGGTCAGCCGCCAACTTGTACTTGCAGTGCAGGGCATGACGATGGCACTAGGGGCTCTTGCAGATGGCCCTTAGTGATCTTGAGTGGCAGCTGATGTTTGTGCCAGCCATCAGGTGTACAAGGGTGTGTATCCCATTGTTTCCAGATGATCAACATTACTACCGGTGTTTCTCCTAGCTTCCAATATACGAATCAGCATTTATACTGTCAACACATGCACAGTGCAGGCTATGGCATGGGGCACAGCTACTTTACAAATGTGTTCCTTAGCACAGTGCTTGTAAGGCCAGTGATGTCCTCTATACTCCTACAGGGTTCCACTATGGCATCCACGATCATTACTGTTTGACAATGACTCTGCCCCATGGTGGGCCATTTATTGTCTACGGTACAGACATGATGGTGTTGGGGGTCAGTAAGTGGTTCATGTGAGGTGGCACTACAGTAGGTGTGGTGCCGTTTCTCACAAATCTGGAACCTGGTATGTAATAGCCGTTCATTTGGTATTCCTATGTGTGTGACCCAGTGCATCAGGCAGATGCATGTGCACACTACAGGTAAGTCAGGTATTGGTAGATGAGATGTAGTTGGTATTGGCACCAATTGTCTGGCATTTGATATATGTTCTGCCAGAAACTTGCACAATCAATCAATCAGAGCATTTGTAAAGCGCATTACTCACCTGGGAGGGTCTCAAGGCGCTAATGGGAGGGGGGGATGCTACTGCTTGAACAGCCATGTCTTGAGGTGTCTCCTGATGGTAAGTAGGTCCTGTGTCTGTCGCAGGTGAGTGGGAAGAGTGTTCCACGTCTTGGCAGCAAGGTCGGAGAACAATCTCCCACCAGCGGTTGTTCTGTGGATGCGTGAAACCATGGCAAGGGCGAGGTTGGCAGAGCGAAGCTGTCGGTCGGGGTTTAGAAGGAGAGCCGTCTGTTGAGGTAGTCTGGTCCGGTGTTGTGCAGGGCCTTGTGAGCGTGGGTGAGGAGTTTGAATATGATTCTCTTGTTGACCGGGAGCCAGTGTAGGTCTCTCAGGTGGGCTGTGATGTGGCAGTGGCGGGGATGTCCAGGATGAAGCGTGTGGAGGCGTTCTGTATGTGTTGTAGTCTCTTCTGGAGCCTGGCTATGGTTCCTGAGTGGAGGGCATTGCCATAGTCCCGTTTTCTGCTTATGAGGGCTTGGGTGACCGTCCTTCTGGTTTCAGTGGGGATCCATTTGTAGATCTTCCGAAGCATGCGGAGGGTGTTTAAGCAGGAGGAAGAGATGGCGTTGACTTGCTTGGTTATTGATAGTGATGAGTCCAGGATGAATCCCAGGTTGCGTGTGTGGTCGGTGGGTATCTGTGCGATTCCCAGTGTGGCAGACCACCAGGAGTCGCCCCATGCGGAAGGGGTGGAGCCGAGGATGAAGACCTCAGTTATGTCGGAATTCAGTTGCAGGCATCTGTTCTTCATCCATTCAGCGATGGCCTTCATTCCTTTGTGGAGGTTGGTTTTGGTGATGGCGGGAGCGTTGCGAGCGTAGCCATGCAGACGCTAAAGAGGGTCGGGCTGAGGGATGATCCCTGGGGTATGCCGCAGATGATTTTGGTGGCTTCAGAGCGGAATGGACAGAGGCGGCTCTCTGAGTTCTGCCGTTCAGGATGCAGGTACGTCGTTGAGGTGTATGCGTAGGGTGTGGTGGCAGACGGTGTTGAACGTGGCTGAGAGGTCCAGGAGGATGAGGGCCGAGGTTTTGCCGTTGTCAAGTATGGTCCTGATATCGTCGGTGGCGGCGATGAGGGCGGTTCCGGTGATGTGGTTGCTGCGGAATCTGGATTGGGACGGGTCCAGGGTTCGAGAGCTCCTTCACGATGTTGAAGAGCTCCTTGTAGCTGTGTGCATTGTTGTCGATGCGTTCTTTGAAGGCTGTTCTTTTGGTGGCTCGGATTAGTTTCTGGTGTCTGCGGATGGCGTTCTTGAAGGCTGTGTGGTTGTCCGGTGTCTGATCTTGGCACCACTTCTTCTTGAGTCTTCTGCATGTTTGCTTGGATTCTTGGAGGTCGGCGGTGAGCCTTAAGGCCTTTCTGTTGGTGCATCTATTAGAAGGTTTCTTGATCGGGGCGAAAGTGTTGGCACAGTCGTCGATCCATTGCCTGAGGTTGCGGGCTGCTGTGTCGGTGTCGGTGGTGTCAATAGGTGGGTTCCGGGACAGGGTAGTGACCAGCTGGTGTTTCGTGACTTTGTTCCATCTGCGGTGGGGAATCTGTTGCAGGTGATGGTGTGTTGTGGGTTTCTCGAAGGAGAAGTGGATGCAGCGGTGGTTGGTCCAGTGGAGTTCGGTGATGTGGCTGAAGTATACGTGTATGGTGGCAGGGAAAATGAGGTTGAGTGTGTGTCCTGTGGAGTGGGTTGGTGTTGTGACAAGCTGCTTGAGGCTGAGGTTGGTGAGGTTGTCCGGCAGGGTGGTGGAGTTGTTGTTGATGGTGTTCTCGAGGTGGAAGTTCAGGTCTCCGAGGAATATGTAGTCTGTGGATGCGAGGGCATGCATGCTGATGATGCCAGTGATGGAGTCGCTGAACTGCTGTTGGGGGCTGGGGGGGCTGTAAACGAGGGTCCCTCTGAAGGTGATGTTTGAGTCGGTGTGGATCTGGAAGTGCAGGTGTTCGGCGGTGCTGAGGGTGTCTTCGGTGCTGGTCATGATTCTGGGGGTATTCTTGTGGACGATGGCGATGCCTCTTTCTGGCCGGTTTGTGTGGTCCCTGTGGGTGATCTTGTAGCCATCTGGGATGGCTATGGCAATGACGGGTGTTGAGGAGGGGTTCACCCACGTCTCGGTCAGGAAGGCGACGTCTGGGGAGGTTGAGTCAAGTAGATTCCAGAGTACGATGGCGTGTTTGTGGACGGAGCGGATGTTGAGTAGGATGCATCTGAGATGGTTGCATCCTGCCTTGGTGGGTGGGTCTCTTGCATTGAGGCTGGTGAAAGAGCAGTTCCGGCAGGAGAAGGGTCCACTGGTGAGCTGCGGGGTGGCTTGATGGCAGGTGGACAGCACAGCATGATTTAAGTGGGCTGTGCCTATGTGTGACTTTCTTTACATGACCATGGTGTATGCCACTGACATTGCTGTTTTATTCTTTGTTTGGTGTAATGTGTGTGTGAAGTGTATTTAGTAGCCAACCTGTGGGCACCTGTAGTTGTGGACATCTTCTGTTAGCAAAGGGTGCATAGCTCTACCTGTCCTTCACGTAGTGTGCCTGTCAAGTTGTGGTTGTGTTATGTACATGTGGGTGTATGTGTTTGTGATCTGCAGTGATTGTGCTGTACTACAGCATGGTGCATATGTATAATTACCTGCCCATCTATGTTACCTTGGCCATGTGTTTTTGGAGTGGTGTATGTCTTGTGTTTCCTACAGGGTTGGTGTGTGTGTGTATATTGCTAGGTTTGTTGACTTACTAACGAGTAGACCATTGCCATATTGGCCATCCTGGAAGTGTTTGTTGATCCTGCAGTGCCTGAATTTGTAGGCATCATGGACACTATCGGGATACTTGGCTAAAATGTTCATAAATAGCCCAAGGTGGTCCACTATGACCTGCACATTTATGGAATGCGTATGTTTCCAGTTTTCTGTATAAGTGTTCTGTTGCTGGTGGGACAAGTCGGGCATGGGTGCAGTCCATTCCACCCAGCACATGCGGAGACCCAGCAATTTGGTAAAAGCTTTGTTTGGTCTCTTGCTGCATTCGCCGGGCATTGGGGAACCATATGTGGCGGGGTGTCAAGGAGATGATTGCATCTAATACCTTTGGCAGGAAGACCAAGAAAGACGGCTGTGACTAACCAGCAACCAGTGCACCCGTTGTTTGTAATGAGCCAATTGCCAGCATATGCAGGACAGCGAGCAGCTCTGTGATGGGTGGTATGTTATGTAGTGTCTGCAACCTGGCTGTGATCTCTGGCTCAATATGGTGCAGCAGGCGTAGCATGGCTTGCCGGTTGAGATGGTAAGCCCTGATGAGGTCTTGTTCCCTGAGGCCATGGAGGGTTGTCCTGTTCCGGAATATCCTCTTCTGCCTTCTGTGTTGCCTTTGTGGGTGCCGTGGTGGTGCTTGTGGTTGCTGTGGTAGTGGTGGAGGGTGTTGCTGTGGTTGCTGTCATCTGCATCGTGACTCAAGCTGGAGCAGTAACAATTCATCTTGTCCTGTGGGTTGCCAATGTTGCTTCGGTGAGTTTCCCTTAAGTAGTGGTGTGTGGGCCTCATTTTAATTCCTGGTCTGACCCAGGTGTTTACACCATTTTTTTGCTCTGCTTCTTAGTTGTGCATCATTTTAGCGAAGGGGGTTAAATATGGTGCTAGGGGGTTGACGTCATTTTTGTATGGGAACGCCTACCTTGCATTTAATTTTAGCAAAAGGACGCAAGGTGTTTTGATGCATCCAAAAAATGACGCTAACTCCAATATTTTGGCACTGAACGGGTCTAGTGCCAAAATATAAAAATGGAGTTACGTTTGCACTGAATTTGCATAAAAAAAAAATGACACAAATTCAGCTCAAACGGACTATAAATATGCCCCTAAATGCTTAGTGACACCATGGATGTTAAAATATGTGTGTCTGTTATAGCTGTTGGCCAGGTTGACCACACAGCTTCCCAATGCCAAAGGTTGGCCTGCATGCCCTCAACAATGTATCTATGCAAACATCCTTCATCAATGACATTGCTTCTGTCATTGGCACAGCAGTAACCAAGACGGGGTTTGGGATAGTAACTTTAGATTTTTAGAAAACCAATGGCAGATTCAAAATTCTTAAAAATCTATGGTTATGCTCTTGAGTTTCTGCCCTATACCAAGATTTCCAGTGTAACATTAGAAAATGATATTAATTTTTATGCTGGTGGCACAATCATTGCTCTTGCAGACGTGGTTATCCCAATTTGTCTGGGAGAGATAGAAGCTGTTCTCTGCCTGATTATGGGCCATTTTTTTGGTAAATTAAGGACATGTGGGGAGTACCAGTAATTTTTTTTATATGGAGGGTTGGAGTTTTGGATTGTATAAAATGTGTGAGAATACTGTATACATAAATGTTTCTATTGCTTGCCGTATTTATTTTACGTGCATCATGTTCTATCATGTATTATGGACAATTAGGTGACTATGATGTATTTTAAGAATTTATACTGCACCTCCAAATAAAAAGAAAAATCAGACATTGCTTCCATCAGAAACCAATAGGACATACAGGCCCTCATTATGACATTGGTGGTAACTCCCGCTTAACGCCATGCCGAATGCTGCCAACATACCGTTGCCGCAGCGGTTTACCGCTAACCATATTATGACCCACACATAGCAATCCGTCACTATACAGACACACACACAAGTCCGCCAGCCCAAATGTCAGTGATAAACTGGCTATATCCAAACCTACACCGTTACGCAAACAGAACTACGCCCACAGCATTATGACCCACGAATCACTGTGGCGGACATTCAACAGCGGTAAACCATTGGCGGTTCATACTGCCACGCTCAAAATACACACACACATACAAAACAACACCACATTGGACAATTCAAACTACACACACCTGACACACATACACACACCACACCCACACACCCACTCCACTGTAAAACACACAAACACATTACCCACAACCCTTTACGACTCAAAAAATTTGACTGAGAGAGAAACACACACCAAGAGCACCCACAGAACCAGAGCCCCAGAACACCATCACCCATACACCATCCATGCACCTCACAGTACACATCCCAACACTTCACCCCACACACCCTCACACACACCACACACACTACACCCATGGCACCAAAAAGACACCCCAGGTTCTCAGAGGAGGAGCTAAGGGTCATGGTGGAGGAAATCATCCGGGTAGAGCCACAGCTATTCGGATCACAGGTGCAGAAGACATCCATTGCCAGGAAGATGGAGCTATGGCAGAGAATCGTGGACAAGGTAAACTCCGTGGGACAGCACCCCAGAACAAGGGACTGTTCATTTCTCCAGGGGGGGGGATGCAATATGTGTACTATCAATTGCCCCAATAATGTTGGGGATATGTCCCATTGCATAGAAGTCAGCTTTCACTGTGGCCAAATCCTCCACCTGAGGGAAAACGATGTAGCTGCGCATGTGTTTAATCAGGGCAGACAACACTCTGATTAGCACTATTGAGAACATTGGCTGTAACATTCCTGCTGCCAAGCCCACTGTCACTTGGAAGGAGTCAGTTGCCAGGAAATGGAGCACAGATAGGACTTGCACAAGAAGGGGGATCCCAGTGGGGTGACGGATAGCAGATATTAGGTCAGGCTCCAATTGGGCACACAGCTCTGCGATTGGGGCCCTGTCAAATCCATAGGTGAGGATAAGGTGCCTGTTCTCCATTGTTGCCAAGTCCACCAGCGGTCTGTACACTGGGGATGTCTTCATCTCCTATTCATCCGCAGCAGTTGTAGGGGCAAAATGGGGAGCAGCTGGTCAGTATTACACATTTCCAAACACTACCCTGCATTGCATGTTGTGACTGTAACAGCATGTCGTTGGATAGGCCCAAATGGTGCCTATGTGTACTGTGACGCAGTTAGGTGCCATAGCCTCCCCCCCCCCCGAAATGCATCCGCCTGTCCTGTTTGGAGGGACAGGTGGAAATGAGGTAATTCCCTGACGTTGTGTGCCATTGCGGGAGGCGGTTGAGTACCGCCGTGCAACACCTTATTCGTTGTCTGTGGGCCCTATGTGTTACTGTGGCCAATGGTGATGTATGCCGGCGGTGACGGTACGCACCACCGCAGATGTGACTGCCATTTTCTATCTGTTCACTCACTTACTACCTGACCTTCAACAGGAGAGGACCTACACTGAAAGTGTTGCTGTGACCTGTGTCTGGAAAAGACCATGGCTCGTGTCACTGAGGAAAGGACCCCTGCCGTCACCTCTGTGGAGTTGGAGAGACTGGTGGATGGGGTCCTTCCCCAGTACCGAACTCAGTATGGGCCAGCAGACCAACAGGTGAGTACACTGTGAGCACGATGCAAGGGGCATGGACGCATTGAGTGCTGTGTGTGAGGGCCTCATGTGGGGGGGTTGGTGGAAGGGTTCTGGGCAGCGTGATGCATGTATTGTGGTCAATGTCTGTTCATAAGGGGATGTGAGGGCTATGGTGGGCCATGAGTGTAACAGGCCGAACGGTATGACTGATACCTTTTTCAAAGGTCAGCAACAATCAGAGAAAGGGTATATGGCGTGCCATCGCCAAGGACGTGAGGACCCTGGGGGTCTACGACAGGCAAATCACCCACTGTCACAAACGGTGGGAGGACCTGAGATGCTGGGCAAGGAAGACAGCGGATGCCCAGCTGGGGACGGCCTCCCAACTAAGAAGGGGTACCCATCAAACCCTGACCCCCCTGATGTCCCACATACTGGCGGTGGCCTATCCGGATCTGGATGGGTGCTTGAGGGCATCACAGCAGCCACTAGGGGGTAAGTACAGTTTCACAATATACTACCTGTGTGTGGTGGGGTGGTCTCCGGGTGGGGGATGTGTGCCTGTGAGTGCCCCTCGGCCAGGACGGACATAGCAGGGTAGGATCCATGTTGGTCAGGGGCTGATGAACACCACTATCAAACCAAGCTAGTAGGCATCCACTACTGGGAGGCGACTGTGGGTCTCAAGAATGCTGCTATTGGCCTTAGGTATTCCTGTCCATAGGCTGGTGACTAGCATTGTGACTGGTAGGGCATTGCTTTGTACTTACGGCTGTTCCCTGTGTGTGTGTGTGTGTGTGTGTCGTGTACGCCAACTGTGGTGTTGTTGCTGTCATTGACCAAGGGTATCCTTTGTCTCTTTCCCCCCTTTTTCTTTTGTCACCCTGTCCTTATGTGCATTAGCATCATCTGGCGGAGGAGCAGAGGCACCGGCGATGGAGGGAACTGCATCCCACAGGGCCCAGGAGGCCGAATCTACTGACGGTGAGGGCACCAGTGGGATGGAGGGTGAGGGGAGCACCACAGCAGAGACAGGAGGGGACAGTTCGGACAGTGATACCTCCTCCGATGGAAGCTCCCTGCTGGTGGCAGACACCTCTGTGGCCACCCCAACTACAGGTACAGCCGCCACCCGTCGTACCAGCAACGCCCTCCCAGCAGCCCCTCAGCGAGTTTCCCGTGCCCGCTCACCCAGGAGGGTGGGCATCTCCTTTGCCCCAGGCACCTCCGGCCCTGCCCCAGTTGGCCATGCTGCCCTCAGTGAGGAAGCTATTGACCTCCTGCGATCCATCTCTGTTGGGCAGTCAACCATATTGAATGCCATCCAGGGGCTGGCAGGCCATTTGCAACCACCAAATGCATTCCTGGAGGGCAGTCCCTCTGGCATGGCGGCCCAACAGAGATCAATCCAGGCTCTGGTCTCCTCCTTGAAGGCAGCCATTGTCCCTGTCTCTAGCCTCCCCTTCCAACTTCCTCTGCCCAGTCCCATTCCCCTCAACCCCAACCTATCCCAAGCACACATTCAGACCAGCATGCACCCAAGACAACACACAGGAGTGGCTCAGGCAAACACAAGCACCGAACATCATCCCATAGGCACTCACACAAACACCATCCAGATGCAGACATAACAACACCCACTGCCTCCACTGTGTCCCCCTCCTCCTCGTCGTTCACCACCCTCCCAGTAGCGTCTCCACTCACACCTGCATGCACTACATCCTCATTCACTACCCCCATCACCATCACACCTACCACTACACACCCCTCACTGGCAGTCACCACCACCCCACATCCATGCACACATCCCCTGTGTCCTCTCCCACTGTTTCTGTGCCTCCCCCTCCTAAGGTCCACAAACGCAAGCACTCAGACACCCAACAGCCATCCACCTCACAACAGCACACAGCCTGCAACAAACCTGCACACACCTGCATCCAAACACAGCAGACAGACACCTCCAACAACCACTCCCTCTTCCTCCACTCCCAACCCTTCACCCTCTTCCCGCCCAAGTGTCCCTAAGAAGCTTTCCCTCTCTGCCGTTGACCTCTTCCCTACCCCTCCCCCCCACATCCTTCACGTCGGGCCAGGGTTATCAGAACCCAGGCTAGCACCTCACCCACCCAATCCACAGCCACATTAGTGTCGGCAGCTACTGCAGGTGGGAGAGTCTCCATGGAACCAACCATCAGCACTGACAGTGTGCCTGCACCAGCTGCCAAGGGGAAGGACAAGGAGGCACCACCAGCTTCCAAGGGGAAGGGCAAGGAGGCACCACCAGCTTCCAAGGGGAAGGGCAAGGAGGCACCACCAGCTGCCGAGGGGAAGGGCAAAGGGCCTGCACCTGCAGGCAGGACGGACAGGAGGCCTGGTGCTGGGACGGATTCTAAGCCCCCACCACCAACCATGGCGGTTCAGCTGTCTGAGACTGCAGGAGAAGGGCTGGAGCCTCCCCCCACCACTGGCATCCCCGACACCAGCACCGCCACCAACACCGCCACCAGCACCACTGCCAGCAGCAGCAGCCCCAGTGGGCAGCCATCCGAGGCTGCAGGGGAAGGGCTGGAGCCTCCCACCACCACTGGCATCCCCGCCCCCAGCACCGCCACCAGCACCACTGCCAGCAACAGCAGCCCCAGTGGGCAGCCATCCGAGGCTGCAGGGGAAGGGCTGGAGCCTCCCCCACCACTGCCTGCACCGCCACCAGCACCACTGTCAGCAGCAGCAGCCCCAGTGGGCAGCTGTCCAAGGCTGCGGGGGAAGGGCTTGAGCCTCCCTCCACCACTGCCATCCCCTACACCAGTACCGCCACTGCCACCACTGAGCAGCCGTCACCACCGGCAGGCAGTGTGTAGTCCTACCTCCATGGGCTGTAGTGCATCCTGGCCCCTGCAAATCCTGTGGGTCTGACACCCAGGTGAGAGTCTGTGACCTTGCACTCCCCAAGATCTGCATCACAGGGCACAAGGCCCCCTCCGGAACTGGAAGAAGCCATCCACTCACCCCCTCCTTGCCAGGATGAAGCACACTGGGCACAAGGCCCCCTCCAGAACCAGTGGAAGAAGCCATCCACTTGAGAGACTGTGAATGGGATAGCACCAGTTTGAATCTGGTGCTAATGGCAATTGCTTTGTGACCGCATTCGCGGTCACAAAACAGTGCTACATCGCTCTGCGACTTGCAATTAGGAAGGGAACACCCCTTTTTTGCGATTCGGTAAACAGTTTACCAAATCGCAAAATAGGCTCTGTACATACCAAAAGGTTTTTTATCTGTCGCAAACGGTCCGATTCTGTGAATCGGGCCATTTGCAACAGGAAAAATGGTACGTACATAAGCCCCTTAAACCCAATACAGCACTTAGAAACACAAAAGCTCCACTGGTGCTATCTTGGCATCATGACGGAGTCGTTCCCAACAGTCCCATGCCACTTGCGAGGGAGTGCGCTGCCGGTCACGGAGTCGCACGAACCCCTGGCTCAGTAGTTTGGAAATGAGGCAGAGTCATTGACGTAGCACGGGCTCGGGGAGGTGAGGCATCACTGGAGCCGGTGCAGGAGTTGAGACATCGGTTCCTTATGGATGTGACGTGTCGGTTCCTGACGATCCAGCGGGGCCGATAAGTCCAATGGGTCAAGATGCGTTGAGGTGTCTTCACAGGATCATGGTCACACCAAAGGGCTGCCGTTGCTGTGGCGGAGCCCGGTGTCACGGATGTCGGCGACACGGCACTCAGGACTCAAAGTCGCAGAACTTCAGAGGTTTCATAGCAGTGTTGGGCCAGCAGCGCTGGGCCTGTTGCGTCGGTCACGGTCAATGCACTTCAGTGGGGACCACAGCTTTGGGCGCAAACAGCAGTGCGGAGTTTGAAGTTGTCCGGAGTAAGTGCCTGGCTCTTCTTGTTCATATGCCAGCTTTCTCTCCAAAGGGCTTAGGAACTGGAGTGGGCACCACCTGGCAAATCAAGGTCCTCAGCACGAGAACCCAGAGGCTGGTAGGTGAAGTATTTGAGGTCCCTCAGACTTCTTAACAAAAGGCAAGCTCAGCCTAAGCCCTTGGAGAAACTTCAGAAGCAGGAAACACAGCAAAGTCCACTTTTTGTCCTCTCCAAAGCAGAAGCTGCAAATGCAGGCCATCCCAGCAAAGCACACTTAGCAAAGGGGCAGTACTCCTCCTCACAGCTCTTCCGCTCTTCTCCTTGACGGAGTCTCCTCTTGATCCAAAAGTGTTCTTAAAGTCTGGGGTTTTGGGTCCAATACTTATACTCATTTCTGCCTTTGAAGTAGGCAAACTTCAAGGGAAAGTGTCTATAGTGCACAAGACCCCGCCTTTCCTGCCCTGGTCCGAGACACACTCTAGGGGGGTGGAGATTGAATTTTGTAAGAACAGTTCTATGCAGGTGCAAGTATCAGCTCCTCCCACCACTCTAGCCCAGGAAGACCCATCAGGATATGCAGGGCACACCTCAGCTCCCTTTGTGTGACTGTCTAGAGTGAATTTACAACTCCCAGGCAGATGCACAGAATGGATAGGTACGAAAATGTCCACTTTCTAAAAGTGGAAGTTCAAACATGCAATTTAAAAACCACCTTCACTAAAAGATGTATTTTAAACTTGCGAGTTCAGAGATCCCAAACTTCACATCTCTGTCTGCTCCCAATGGGAACTTACACTTAAAAGATATTTCAAGACAATTCCCATGTTAACCTATGAGAGAGATAGGCCTTGCAATAGTGAAAACCACATTTAGAGATAAAACACAGTAGTACATGTCCTACCTTTCAAATACACTGCACCCAGCCCATGGGGGAACATGTAGTAAAAGATAAGGTTTGGGCCTAACAAGTGTGTGGACTTGCCAGGTTGACATGGCAGTTAAAAACTGCTCACAGATACTGCAAAGGCAGGTCTGAGACATATTTACAGGGCTACTCATGTGGGTGGCACTGTCAGTGCTACAGGCCCACTAGTAGCATTTGGTTTACAGGCCCTGGTCACACACAGTGCACTTTACTGGGGACTTACTGGTAAATCAAATATGCCAATCATGGATAAACCAATAACCAATACAATTTAGACAGAAAGCATATACACTTTAGCACTGGTTAGCAGTACCCAGAGTCCTAAAGCCGACAAAAAGAGGTCAGAAAAAATAGGAGGAAAGAGGCAAAAAGTTTGGGGTTGACCCTGAAAAAAGGACCAGGTCCAACACATATCATATCAAAACATCACCAGTGTGCATGCAAGAATTCCATGCTCTACCCATGACTTGCTTGTGCTGTGCAGCAGTTCAATACCACAATAGATGGCAGACCTTGAACCAAGAAAGGTTCATATTATGACCCACATATAGCAATCCGTCACTATACAGACACACACACAAGTCCGCCAGCCCAAAGGTCAGTGATAAACTGGCGATATCCAAACCTACACCGTTACGCAAACAGAACTACGCCCACAGCATTATGACCCACGAATCACTGTGGCGGACATTCAACAGCGGTAAACCATTGGTGGTTCACACTGCCACGCTCAAAATACACACACACATACAAAACAACACCACATTGGACAATTCAAACTACACACACCTGGCACACATACCCACACCACACCCACACACCCACACCACTGTAAAACACACACACACATTACCCACAACCCTTTACGACTCCATTTTTTTTACAACTGAGAGAGAGACACACACCAAGAGCACCCACAGAACCAGAGCCCCAGATCACCATCACCCATACACCATCCATGCACCTCACAGTACACATCCCAACACTTCACCCCACACACCCTCACACACACCACACACACTACACCCATGGCACCACAAAGACACCCCAGGTTCTCAGAGGAGGAGCTAAGGGTCATGGTGGAGGAAATCATCCGGGTAGAGCCACAGCTATTCGGATCAAAGGTGCGGCAGACATACATTGCCAGGAAGATGGAGCTATGGCAGAGAATCGTGGACAGGGTAAACTCTGTGGGACAGCACCCCAGAACAAGGGACTGTTCATTTCTCCGGGGGGGGGATGCAATATGTGTACTATCAATTGCCCCAATAATGTTGGGGTATGTCCCATTGCATAGAAGTCAGCTTTCACTGTGGCCAAATCCTCCACCTGAGGGAAAACGATGTAGCTGCGCATGTGTTTAATCAGGGCAGACAACACTCTGGTTAGCACTATTGAGAACATTGGCTGTAACATTCCTGCTGCCAAGCCCACTGTCACTTGGAAGGAGTCAGTTGCCAGGAAATGGAGCACAGATAGTACTTGCACAAGAGGGGGGATCCCAGTGGGGTGACGGATAGCAGATATTAGGTCAGGCTCCAATTGGGCACACAGCTCTGTGATTGTGGCCCTGTCAAGTCCATAGGTTAGGATAATGTGCCTATCCTCCATTGTTGCCAATTCCACCAGCGGTCTGTACACGGGGGATGTCTCCATCTCCTATTCATCTGCAGCGGTTGTAGGGGCAAAATGGGGAGCAGCTGGTCAGTATTACACATTTCCAAACACTACCCTGCATTGCATGTTGTGACTGTAACAGCATGTTGTTGGATAGGCCCAAAGGGTGCCTATGTGTACTGTGACGCAGTTAGGTGCCATGGCCTCCCCCCCCCGAAATGCGTCCGCCTGTCCTTTTTGGAGGGACAGGTGGAAATTAGGTAATTCCCTGACGTTGTGTGCCATTGCGGGAGGCGGTTGAGTACCGCCGTGCAACACCTTATTGGTTGTCTATGGGCCCTATGTGTTACTGTGGCCAATGGTGATGTATTCCGGCGGTGACGGTGCGCACCACCGCAGATGTGACTGCCATTTTCTATCTGTTCACTCACTTACTACCTGACCTTCAACAGGAGAGGACCTACACTGCAAGTGTTGCTGTGACCTGTGTCTGGAATCGACCATGGCTCGTGTCACTGAGGAAAGGGCCCCTGCCGTCACCTCTGTGGAGTTGGAGAGACTGGTGGATGGGGTCCTACCCCAGTACCGAATTCCGTATGGGCCACCAGACCAACAGGTGAGTACACTGTGACCACGATGCAAGGGGCATGGACGCATTGAGTGCTGTGTGTGAGGGCCTCATGTGGGGGGGTTGGTTGAAGGGTTCTGGGCAGCGTGATGCATGTATTGTGGTCAATGTCTGTGCATAAGGGGATGTGAGGGCTATGGTGGGCCATAAGTGTAACAGGCCGGACGGTATGACTGATACCTTTTTCAAAGGTCAGCAACAATCAGAGAAAGGGTATATGGCGTGCCATCGCCAAGGACGTGAGGACCCTGGGGGTCTACGACAGGCAAATCACCCACTGTCACAAACGGTGGGAGGACCTGAGATGCTGGGCAAGGAAGACAGCGGATGCCCAGCTGGGGACGGCCTCCCAACTAAGAAGGGGTACCCGTCAAACCCTGACCCCCCTGATGTCCCACATACTGGCGGTGGCCTATCCGGATCTGGATGGGCGCTTGAGGGTATCACAGCAGCCACAAGGGGGTAAGTACAGTTTCACAATATACTACTTGTGTGTTGTGGGGTGGTCCCCGGGTGGGGGATGTGTGACTGTGAGTGCCCCTCGGCCAGGACGGACATAGCAGGGTAGGATCCATGTTGATAAGGGGCTGATGAACACCACTTTCAAACCAAGCTAGTAGGCATCCACTACTGGGAGGCGACTGTGGGTCTCAAGAATGCTGCTATTGGCCTTAGGTATTCCTGTCCATAGGCTGGTGACTAGCATTGTGACTGGTAGTGCATTTCCTTTTACGTACGGCTGTTCCCTGTGTGTGTGTGTCATGTACGCCAACTGTGGTGTTGTTGCTGTCATTGACCAAGGGTATCCTTTGTCTCTTCCCCCCTTTTTGTTTTGTCGCCCTGTCCTTATGTGCATTAGCATCATCTGGCGGAGGAGCAGAGGCACCGGCGATGGATGGAACTGCATCCCACAGGGCCTAGGAGGCCGAATCCACTGACGGTGAGGGCACCAGTGGGACGGAGGGTGAGGGGAGCACCACAGCAGAGACAGGAGGGGACAGTTCGGACAGTGATACCTCCTCCGATGGAAGCTCCCTGCTATGCTGGCCATCCCAACTACAGGTACAGCCGCCACCCGTCGTACCAGCAACGCCCTCCCAGCAGCCCCTCAGCGAGTTTCCCGTGCCCACTCACCCAGGAAGGTGGGCATCTCCTTTGCCCCAGGCACCTCAGGCCCTGCTGCCCTCAGTGAGGAAGCTATTGACCTCCTGCAATCCATCTCTGTTGGACAGTTAACCATACTGAATGCCATCCAGGGGCTGGCAGGCCATTTGCAACCACCAAATGCATTCCTGGAGGGCAGTCACTCTGGCATGGCGGCCCAACAGAGATCAATCCAGGCTCTGGCCTCCTCCTTGATGGCAGCCATTGTCCCTGTCTCTAGCCTCCCCCTCCAACTTCCTCTGCCCAGTCCCATTCCCCTCAACCCCAACCTATCCCAAGCACACATTCAGACCAGCATGCACCCAAGACAACACACAGGAGTGGCTCAGGCAAACACAAGCACCACACATCATCCCATAGGCACTCACACAAACACCATCCAGATGCAGACATAACAACACCCACTGCCTCCACTGTGTCCCCCTCCTCCTCGTCGTTCACCACCCTCCCAGTAGCGTCTCCACTCACACCTGCATGCACTACATCCTCATTCACTACCCCCATCACCATCACACCTACCACTACACACCCCTCACTGGCAGTCACCACCACCCCCACATCCATGCACACATCCCCTGTGTCCTCTCCCACTGTTTCTGCACCTCCCCCTCCCAACAGCCATCCACCTCACAACAGCACACAGCCCATGCACCTGCATCCAAACACAGCAGACAGACACCTCCAACAACCACTCCCTCTTCCTCCACTCCCAACCCTTCACCCTCTTCCCGCCCAAGTGTCCCTATGAAGCTTTCCCTCTCTGCCGTTGACCTCTTCCCTATCCCTCCCCCCCACGTCCTTCACGTCGGGCCAGGGTAAGCAGAACCCAGGCTAGCACCTCACCCACCCAATCCACAGCCACGGTAGTGTCGGCAGCTACTGCAGGTGGGAGAGTCTCCAGGGAACCAACCATCCGCACTGACAGTGTGTCTGCACCAGCTGCCAAGGGGAAGGAAAAGGAGGCACAACCAGCTGCCAAGTGGAAGGGCAAGGAGGCACCACTAGCTGCCAAGGAGAAGGACAAGGAGGCATCACCAGCAGCCAAGGGGAAGGGCAAGGAGGCACCACCAGCTTTCAAGGAGAAGGGCAAGGAGGCACCACCAGCTGCCAAGGGGAAGGGCAAAGGGCCTGCACCTGCAGGCAGGACAGACAGGAGGCCTGGTGCTGGGACTGATTCTAAGCTCCCACCACCAACCATGGCGGTTCAGCTGTCTGAGACTGCAGGAGAAGGGCTGGAGCCTCCCCCCACCACTGGCATCCCCAACACCAGCACCGCCACCAACACCGCCACCAGCACCACTTCCAGCAGCAGCAGCCCCAGTGGGCAGTTGTCCGAGGCTGCAGGGGAGGGGCTGGAGCCTCCCACCCCCACTGGCATCCCCGCCCCCAGCACCGCCACCAGCACCACTGCCAGCAACAGCAGCCCCAGTGGGCAGCCGTCCGAGGCTGCAGGGGAAAGGCTGGAGCCTCCCCCACCACTGCCTGCACCGCCACCAGCACCACTGCCAGCCGCAGCAGCCCCAGTGGGCAGCTGTCCAAGGCTGCAGGGGAAGGGCTCGAGCCTCCCTCCATCACTGCCATCCCCGACACCAGTACCGCCGCTGCCACCACTGAGCAGCCATCACCACCGGCAGGCAGTGTGTAGTCCTACCTCCATGGGCTGTAGTGCATCCTGGCCCCTGCAAATCCTGTGGGTCTGACACCCAGGTGAGAGTCTGTGACCTTGCACTCCCCAAGATCTGCATCACAGGGCACAAAGCCCCCTCCGGAACCAGTGGAAGAAGCCATCCACTCACCCCCTCCTTGCCAGGATGAAGCACACTGGGCACAAGGCCCCCTCCAGAACCAGTGGAAGAAGCCATCCACTTGAGAGACTTTGAATGGGTTAGTTTGAATCTGGTGCTAAGGGCAATTGTTTTGTGACCACATTTGCGGTCACAAAACAGTGCTACATCGCTCTGCGACTTGCAATTAGGAAGGGAACACCCCTTTTTGCTATTCGGTTAACAGATTACCAAATCGCAAAATAGGCTCCGTACATACCAAAAGGTTTTTTTCCTGTTGCAAACGGTCCGATTCTGCGAATCGGGCCATTTGCAACAGGAAAAATTGTATGTACACATGCCCCTTAAGCCCAATACAGCACTTAGAAACACAAAAGCTCCAACTGGTGCTATCTTGGCATCATGACGGAGTTGTTTCCAACAGTCCCATGCCACTTGCGAGGGAGTGCGCTGCCGGTCACGGAGTCGCACGAACCCCAGGCTCAGTAGTTTGGAAATGAGGCAGAGTCATTGACGTAGCACGGGCTCGGGGAGGTGAGGCATCACTGGAGCCGGTGCAGGAGTTGAGACATCGGTTCCTTATGGATGTGACGTGTCGGTTCCTGACGATCCAGCGGAGCCGATAAGTCCAATGGGTCAAGATGCGATGAGGTGACTTCACCAAAGGGCTGCCGGTGTTGTGGCGGAGCCTGGTGTCACGGATGTCGGTGACACGGCACTCAGGACTCAAAGTCGCAGAACTTCAGAGGTTTCATAGCAGTGTTGGGCCAGCAGCGCTGGGCCTGTTGCATCGGTCATGGTCATTGCACTTCAGCGGGGACCACAGCTTTGGGCGCAGACAGCAGTGCGGAGTTTGAAGTTGACTGGAGTAAGTGCTGGCTCTTCTTGTTTATATGCCAGCTTTCTCTCCAAAGGGCTTAGGAACTGGAGTGGGCACCACCTGGCAAATCAAGGTCCTCAGCACGAGAACCCAGAGGCTGGTAGGAGAAGTATTTGCTGTCCCTCAGACTTCTTAACAAGAGACAAGCTCAGCCTAAGCCCTTGGAGAAACTTCAGAAGCAGGATACACAGCAAAGTCCACTTTTTGTCCTCTCCAAAGCAGAAGCTGCAAATGCAGGCCATCCCAGCAAAGCACATTTAGCAAAGGGGCAGTACTCCTCCTCACAGCTCTTCAGCTCTTCTCCTTGACGGAGTCTCCTCTTGATCCAAAAGTGTTCTTAAAGTCTGGGGTTCTCATTTCTGCCTTTGAAGTAGGCAAACTTCAAAGGAAAGTGTCTATAGTGCATAAGACCCTGCCTTTCCTGCCCTGGTCCGAGACACACTCTAGGGGGGTGGAGATTGAATTTTGTAAGAACAGTTCTATGCAGGTGCAAGTATCAGCTCCTCCCACCACTCTAGCCCAGTAAGACCCATCAGGATATGCAGTGCACACCTCAGCTCCCTTTGTGTGACTGTCTAGAGTGAATTTACAACTCCTAGGCAGAGGCACAGAATGGATAGGTACGAAAATGTCCACTTTCTAAAAGTGGAAGTTCAAACATGCAATTTAAAAACCACCTTCACTAAAAGATGTATTTTAAACATGTGAGTTCAGAGATCCCAAACTCCACATCTCTGTCTGCTCCCAATGGGAACTTACACTTAAAAGATATTTCAAGACAATTCCCATGTTAACCTATGAGAGAGATAGGCCTTGCAATAGTGAAAACCACATTTAGAGATAAAACACAGTAGTACTTGTCCTTCCTTTCAAATACACTGCACCCAGCCCATGGGGGAACATGTAGTAAAAGGTAAGGTTTGGGCCTAACAAGTGAGTGGACTTGCCAGGTTGTCATGGCACTTAAAAACTGCTCACAGATACTGCAAAGGCAGGTCTGAGACATATTTACAGGGCTACTCATGTGGGTGGCACTGTCAGTGCTACAGGCCCACTAGTAGCATTTGGTTTACAGGCCCTGGTCACACACAGTGCACTTTACTGGGGACTTACTGGTAAATCAAATATGCCAATCATGGATAAACCAATCATCAATACAATTTAGACAGAAAGCATATACACTTTAGCACTGGTTAGCAGTACCCAGAGTCCTAAGGCCAACAAAAACAGGTCAGAAAAAATAGGAGGAAGGAGGCAAAAAGTTTGGGGTTGACCCTGAAAAAAGGGCCAGGTCCAACACATATCATATAAAAAAATCGCCAGTGTGCATGCAAGAATTCCATGCTCTACCCATGACTTGCTTGTGCTGTGCAGCAGTTCAATACCACAATAAATGGCAGACCTTGAACCAAGAAAGGCCTGGTTTGTTGTTAAGTGTTTACTAGTGTTGTGATTTTTTATAATAAACATTGTACGTTCTAGAAATAATTTCACTTAAGTTTGTTTTTGTGATTCTATTTTGCCAGGTACTCAACTTGTCCTAGCGGCATATGGCTTTTAACACCAATGAGAAACACAACAACTCACAGGGAAGGCCCATGTGCGAACAAGGAAGGCAGTGGAGCAGGCTTTTGGGGTCCTGAAGATCCGGTTTCGGTGCCTGGGCAAGTTTTGTTGGGCCATCCTATTGCCTACTGGGAAGGTCTTCAAGATTGTTGTATTAGGTGTTTTGCTTTGCCATGTGGAGAACCTTCCTTTCAACCCTGATGATGATGATGACTAATGGGAACCCCAGGGTGAGGTTGGTGAGATGCATCAACAAGATGACAGTGGTGAAGATAAAGGGAGTGACCTCAGGCACGATCTCATTTAAAACATCATTTAAAACATCTTTGTTGCAGGTAAGTGACTTATAAGAAAATTTACATTTAAAATCTATGCTATTAATCCACTAATTACTTTTCTGGTTTTCTTTGACCATTATATTAAAATGTATTTGATTGAAAAAACTTTTTATGAAAGTACAGTATTATATAGCCTAAAGCTGACATATAATGATAAGCATTCTATGCAAGTGTGTATCTGTGGAAGATTGTATGTATTACAGTTTTGTATGTTTAATTATTAGAAAAAAATGTACAAATGTGACTTGAAAATGAAAGGCTTTTTCAAAAACATATTAAAATATCTACTCAGTACTTCCTGGAGCAGATGTTTTTGAAAATAAATGTGTAATACTAATGGTTTTAGAGGAGAAATTGATGGCAAAATGCAACAACAGGCGGATTTATTGCCTACATTCTATTGTAGGTCATTATTTATTTTATTTTTCATTATGCCCCATAATCCGTTGCTTTTATCTCCCTAATGCTCTGTCTTCTCAGCCTGGTTTCCATGTTGACAAGTGTATGTACACATGGTTGAGGAATATTTCTACCTTGCTGGTCTTTTTTTATAACTCTTTTTATTGACTTTTTTTGTTACATTGCAGTAGGTGACATTATCAGTGCAGAGAAAGAGTGAACATAAGCTTATTATGAGTGATATGGTCGTTGTAGAAAATAAGTAACAAGCTTAGTACAGGAGACTTAGGGCCATATTTATACTTTTTGACGCACAACTGCGCCAACGCAGTTGGGCGTCAAAAATTTTACCGCCGGCTAACGCCATTCCAAAGCGCCATGCAGGTGCCTTATTTAAGGAATGACATTAGCCGGCGCTGCGGACTGGTCTGAGTTAAAAAACAATGACTCACACCAGGCAGTGACGGCGTAGGGGAAAATGGGGGTTGTGCGTCAAAAAATGTTGCATGTCAGGTCTGAGGCAAAAATCAGGGCTCAAACCGGACTTGCGCCATTTTTTTACGCACAAGCCCCAATGCAATGACTCCTGGGTGTCCTCAAGGGGTGGACAGGGGTGGCAGGGGGTGTCCCTGGGGGCTGGGGAGGGCACCTCTGGACTCCTTCCGAGCCCACAGGTCCCTTAACGCCTGCCCTGACCCAGGAGTTCAAAAACGGCGCACATCAGGCTGTGCGCCGTTTTTTAAGGCCCACCCCCTTCTGTGCATCAAAATGACGCTGGGGTGTAAATAAGGCGCACAGGCCTTAAAGTCATTTTTTGGAAGGGAACGCCTACCTTGCATATCATTATCGCAAGGCAGTTTCCCGCTTCCAAAAAATTACGCTCACGGTGGAACTTTGACGTCCGCGGGGTCGGGCATCAAAGTTTAAATATGGGGAAAGGTTTGCGCCGAATGTGCGTCAACATTTTTGACGCACATTCAGCGCAAACAGAGTATAAATTTGCCCCTTAGACTCCGATTATTCCACAGTATTACATGACTAACTTTCGAAAGAGAACAATTGAGCAATGAACCCATGCGTGGTCTGGGTCCTGGTGCAAGTAGTTGTTGACAGTGTATTGCATGTCGGTGGCAGGGATGGTTTCTGGCCTTTAAGCTAGGTAAGGAAGGATGCACACCTCTGAATAATACCTGGAGGAATAGGTACACATTTCACTGTGGACCAGCAGGGCCAGGTATAGGGGTAGTTTTTATTCGGGTTGCGAGTCCAGCATGGGGGGCCTCTTCACACACCAGCTCCTGAAACTGAGTAAGTATAGTGTCCCAGGCCAATGCAATAGGTCGTTTACAAAGCCAGTGGGCTTCTTCATAATGAAGAGATATGCTGTCAGCTTCTCCCCATCTGAGGAGTGCCCTCTGCCATTAGGAGTCAGCTGGAGGTTGGCTAGCTCTCCAGTATGACATTAGAGTCCTCTTGACCAGTAGTAGGGCCAGGTTTGCAAATCTTACTCATACTGCATGATTTTTCCCATGCGTATAGATCCCCAAGGCAGTTGATTTCTATGTGTTGAGAGTGGGAAGCTCGGTAGCTGTAGCCAGGACATCGTGTTTAGTGTGCTAATAGTGAGTTAGGGTTAAGCAGAACAATAATATGTTGGAGATCAGCTGTAATGGATTGACATCTGGGGCAAGTGAGGTGTGTTTTGGGAAACATGCAATACAGTCTGGATGGCATGAGGTATGCCCTGTGGAAAACCATGTATTGTATATTTTTGCATTGTGCTTTGGGTGAGACACTTTCTGAAGACTCTAGGGCCTTGTTCCACTCGGAGGCATGGAGGGGGCATGCGTAGCTTCTTCCCACATCTGGGATGTCAATGACACCCCCAACATGATTCCTGGTAACTTTACATTGATTAAGGGACGCCTGGCACCCATGGTATGGAGTTTGGGTATGATGGCACGGTTAGGGGGTTCCTCATCTGCTGTGGACATAGGAGTCAGCATGTAGCTAACATCTGTTCTTCTAGGAGGTAGTGGCCTGAGGGATTTAATAATCTTGAGCTAGTCAAAAGTGAGAAGTTGGTGGACCTGAAAGAAGGTGCCCACTGTGTCTATAGATTTGTTGTGCCAGGTGGAGAGGTCGCCTGCCGTGAAGGACCCGGGAAACTCTGGCAGTATGGGGATTTTAAGGGCATAGAGCACTGTTTGGCATGTCAGTGAGAATTTCCGGGTGATGTATTTCTGGGCTACTCATACATATAGGGATCAGCAGCGATGCAGTTTAATAAAGGGCAGAAGGAGCTGACAAATGATGTCAGGGGTAAGGTGTCTCCAGTTCTAGTTTCATAGAGATTCTTGCCTGCCTCTCAATGAGACACACATTGAAGTTGGGCAGCGAGATACTAGGATTCAAAGGAGGGGGCCCAATCTGCTTCACCTCTCTGGGAGTTGTACTTTGCTTACGGCTATGCAGCACCATTTGTCATCCCAAAGTACTTACCAGAGCACTGAGTCTAATTCCTGAAAGAAGTAACAGGGTGGGTAGACTGGTGTCGCGTAGGTTCTCATTATTCTGATGAGACTACTGGATTTGGGCAGCAGAATCACTTGCACTGTGGGAGAATGAGTCTGAACCCACTACAGGTGAAAACCTGTCAGCCTAATCCGGGTTTTGTTCCAGCTAACTAGCAGTGCCTCATCTATACCCAAGAGCAGGGATGATTGGGAAACCGAGCGCATGACACAATGGACTCCTCAGGGAAATCGTGGTCACTCAGATCTCATCTGTTTCTCTCAGTTATATTAGTCTCACATTTTCAAGGACAATCAGAGGCAGAGTGTAGTTCAATAAGATTTTATTGAAGTAACTGCATCTTATATAATAAAGCATGAATTGCAATAACTAGGACAATGAAGCATGACAGGATTAAACGTGTGACAAGGAGAGTGAAACATAAAAATAATGCTACCATATTGTCACTAAAGTAATTAAGAATGTTATGTTAGAACACAGCATGTTAAGCTCTAATCCTGCCCTTCAGGTTCCCCTGGGACGATATCATCCCTCATATCTGAGCAAGAGGCCTGTAGTCTACATAAACAGCTGCAACGAAGCACTCAGCAATCAGCATACAGTTGTGGTCATCTGGCTGGAATCTCCCTCTAATGTACATGTGTCAAAGTAGTGTTTTTATAATAAAACAGCTGATGTTCCAAGAAAGAATCCCCACGTAAGAGTGCGTATGTTTCTGTGATCATTAGAGACAAAGCGTACCACTTTTGCCGGCAACCTATCTTACTGCAGCTTTTGAGAAACGCACAGAGTGAAAGAAATGTCTTGTTTAAGAACGCAGTGCTGGCCTAGGCAAAGAACAGATAGATAGAGAAAATAAAACAAGACTGCAAATGTTGTTATTGTTAAAATAATAAAACAAAGCTGAATAAAATATGTCTAGGTTAAAGTGTACAGCAGCAGGCCTAGTTTGCTAAAATAACATGTATGAAGCTATAACTTAAATGGCTACACAACACTCTCCCCTCGCCGGTTCAAAGGTAGTTTAAAGCCTAATTATGTATAAAAGCAACTAAAATCCAATCTAAGGCGTATGCATAAGAATGTCAATTATGACAAGTTAAAAGACACTTGAGCATGTGTAAAAAAGGACAATTTAAAATGTTGATTGTGGTGTTAAAAATGCCCAATTTCCAAAGTCAGAGTCATGTTGGAAGTTGCCATTTGAATCAGGGACAATTGAAGACAGGAAATCTTCCACTTCGGCAGGTGGTAAGGTAGGAAGGACCAAGGAAAACCAAGGAGCATTCGTGTTCCAAAGCCGGAGCTCCAGCCACGGCAGCAGCATTCCATGGTGTGCCCAACGATGAGTTTAGAGCTGCATAGTCCACAAAGGGCAACTCATAAGCAGCTTTCCATAGCAAACGCACCCTCAACGTGCATGTCTGGTAATGACCCGTCGGCAAGAACATCAACAGATCAGCGTCCAATGAAAGTAAGCGCTGCGTAGAAAGACAAACTTATAGTGTATGTTCGAGCAAGCACCAGAGGCATAGAAACACAGGCTGCACACAATGCAAAACCAGTCTGAATGACAGAGACCAGTCACACTCCAATTGCTCCAGGAGTGATGGTCCAAAGTACTGCATCATGCGTTCACGACACAGCTGCGCTGGTGGAAGCGCTTTCAGTCATCTTTGTTGTGACGGGACAGCCATTGCGCAGAAAAAGTAGCAATAGCAATATGCCACCTATTATAGCCGAAGTTATCAGAAATCCCCTGAAAGTACTAGAGAATAGTGAGTGGATGGCTGAAGGTATTATACCGAATATAGAGGAGAAGGTGTGAATGAAACCAGAACCAACAGCCTTAAAGAAATTTGCGATTCCAGTATTACTGGATGCATTAAATATTCGTCCCATGAGCCCACCAAAGTGTCTCAGAAAGTTAGTACTTAATAGGGTCTGTATCTCTGCTTATGACCTTGCAACCTGAAGTGCACAGGTCTCGCGTGCAGATGTGAGTGCCACATATTTTTGAAACAATAAAGCCTTGAGTCTGCTCAACTCGTCAAAATTCACATTTGAAGTAGCGATATGGTGCCAAATCTCAACTACTTCCCTCTGTCGTGTAGGAGGAAAAAGTATGTTCCCGCAGCATGTAGGTGCAAGAAGGGAAGCTCCCATACCTCATGGATGTAACTATCTCCTAGCCTACCGGAATCTGCCTACCGGAATGTGTTTTAAGCAGGACGTGAATTGCACTGTAGAAATAGGCAGATTAATGACCCCGTGTAGTAACCATTCAGCAGATGGTATTCCAGCCACAGTAAAAGGCAACTTTTTTAGTTTTTCAATATTTAACATGACATAAGTCACTTCTTTCTTAGCCATTAGTTGTTGTTGTTGCATTAAATTAAATGTGGAAAATATGTCCCTTGCACTAACATGTTGCCAGGGAACACGATCTGCCTTCAGTGTTTGTAATGTCCAACCTAACTGCATAATGGATCTTAGTTGACTCTGTCCACGGTGTAAAGAAGACATGTTGCTTTGTATTATGGCTATTGCAGAAAAAACGATTTTGTTTAAGGAATATATCCGGTCGGACAGGGTATTAATCCCATTATCTACAACAGCTAATTCCTTCTGTAAGTTTTCCTGATCTATTTGCCTTAACTGGGCAGAAGCTTCTTGTTGGGAAAGCTTCCAAATTTCATCATAGACTGCATATAAGAAGCGCTTTCTGCAATGTTTTCTGGGGCCTAACAGGAAATCCTGTAAGTCAGTGTTATTAGACAGGAGACTGAGGTGTTCTCTAACAGCATCTAGTGAGGAACTCTTCAACGATTGCTGGCATAGTTTCCCTACATTGTATGTTGTTATTATACCCGCATGTTCAGATGACACATAGTGAGGGTCTGGCATACTGGTTCTAAATACCCCCGTGGAGTTTATAAAACATTTATGACATCCGTTGGTATTTATTGGCCACAATAACCACCCACCAGGATGTGAAAGTGAAACATTAAATGTGCCATTCTGGACCCATTCAGCGAGCTGATCTTCAGTTGCATTTATATATTTGTAAAACTTTGCAAGGGCAGGAATACTGGGCGCATTCAATTCCTTAATTCTTGCTAAGCTTAAACAACTTGTCTATTGTACAGTTTCATTAAAAAATATAATAATTTGAACAGGTATCAGGCATGCTCTAAATAAACTTCCTTTCCCCTTATTTGCCAATGTTTTGTTCCGCACACACTTTTTAAGTCCATCAACTTCGACCAATATTCATAGCCTTCTAAAGCCAACCGGGAAACAAAGGAATCCGAATAAATGAATTTAGTATATCTGTCAATAATATATGTACATTTTCCATCAATGGCAAATTGAAATAGTATGACTCAGCATTTTTATCATTGTGCACAGAAAAATGTGCACATTTTTCAGAATATGTTTTACAACTCTCTTGTGGTGGAGTTGGACGATATTCCCATTGTGTGTAATTAAAAATACTTTTTGGGGTACTTGCTCTGCGAATGAAATGGTGTTCATAATAATTATAGCAAAACATGTCACCATAATTCTCTTTAGATTGATAAACATCCTCAATTTCAAATACAGTAAAATACTGCAAATCAGTCATCATTGAATCAACTGTTTTCACATCCCAGTCATCAGAAACAACGCCGGGTATTATTACATCATTCATGGAAAGTTTAAACACATATGGATTTGAATGACCTTTCGTCGGCCGTATATATCAAATGTGACTTTATCCTAAACAATCCCATCAGGAATTGGTATTGTCAACACCAGGACAGTGCGCGCTCTACGGGCATCTAGAATGCAAAAACCCAACACTCGCAAGATAATGTAATTTATGCATTGTGATGATATGTTATTGTTTAACCTTTTGCATTGCATAATTACATCCAAAAGATTCATTTTTAAGGTGCTTATAAATACTGTACATTTGCAATGTATTGCTGCAGACATTCAGAGTGTGTTAGGGTGTGGTCCCTTTCCAGGGCCTTCTAGAGACTTTCCCTGCAACATGCCTGGGCGTGGTTCTAGGCTGGGCTAAGACTCTATAAAAGAGAGTCAGCCCAACTTCCAGTGCTCACTATTCAGAGGTCCCGGTGCAGAGCAGCAGCTTCTTCCTGAGCTCCTGTCCCGACGGCCTATTTGGATTTTCCAGTCTTCTGCACTCATCTCTCATTGGTGATCACTGTTTCCAGGCGGTAAGACGGTGTTTAGACATTTCCCAACACCGTAATTGAGAATTTTTATATTCTTGATTTTAATTCTTAAATGAATAACAGATTACTTGTGTGCTGCCATTTTTTAAAATTTGTATGGTGGTTTGCAAATAGGGAGGACGCACAATTTATTCCATAAAGATTTGACTTCGTTATTATATTGTTGTTCATTGTGCGCTGATATTTCTTGACATTTACATGATGTTTTACGAGTTGGCAAGACGTGCAACTCGTTTCATGAGCATTTAACTTTGTTGTTCATTGCGCGCTACCTTTTCTTGACATTTACATGGTGGCATTCGAATCGGCGAAACGCGCGATTCACTTCTCGTGTGTAATTCATGCTGTTCATTGTGCGCTACCATTTTCTGGCATTTACATGGTGGCATTCGAATTGGCAATACGCGTGATTCTTTCCTTTAGTGTTTTTTCATGTTATTCATTGTGCGCTACCATTTCTTGGCATTTGCATGGTGGCATTTGAATCGACAAGACGTGCGATTCTTTCCCTGAGTGCTTTTCATGTTGTTCATTGTGCGCTACCATTTCTTGGCATTTGTATGGTGGCATTTGAATTGGCAAGACGTGCAATTCTTTCCTCGTGTATAAATAATGTAAATTACTGTGCGCTACTATTCTAAGACATTTTCTTGGTAGCATTTCAAGTTGACACGTTGCGTGATTTATTCCTTGAATCTACGTTGTGTGATTTCATGGTGCACAATCCTTTATGGTGTTTAATACTCATATAAAAATCTGCAATGTGCGCAATTCACTTCCCAATGTTTTTTCTGAGATGAACACAACAATACCAGAGTTCTAGATGTAATGCTGTGTGTTCCTGATATATATTCTTAAAAGGAGATTCATATGGTTGTTTAGAAATTGCTCAGAGTGTTTCCTGATTCTCATGCTAAAGAAAGTACTCGAATCTGAAAGTCCTATTTAACTTTTCCTGTTTCCTCCTCAGGCATTCGGTCATCTAAAGCCTAGTCAGTTTTAGGACTATTTTAGGGTTGTTCATGTTTTTTCGGAAAAGACGAAGCTTAGAGTTGTAGCATGGTACTGATTTCATGAGATTTAATTTTGATGTTGTGTTTTAACCTTTTGCTTCCTACAGGTCTCCTTCCCAGCTGTTCCCGTCCTAATCCCCTTTTCCCCACTTGGACTCTCTTAGACTCTGTGATAAATCTAATCAGAGTATTGGAGCTGTCTTGTGGTGGAAGTATTGGGAACGTGCACGGACCCCGAGGATCTGGTGACTCTGACAGAATAGTGAGCCCACAAATTATTATCCTCCTGGTTTGTGTATGTTCTCAGCATGGCCACACTGGACGAGCTAGTCAAGGCTATCACCCAGCTCCAGTCAGAAGTGGTATCTTTAAAGGATTTGACAAATAGTCTAGCTGAGAGGGAGAGTCAGTTACAGAATAATGTTGAGAAGAAAGAACAAAGTCCCACAGGTGTGTCTTGGCCAGGTACTTCTTCTCAGACTTCTGGAGGTAATCCGACTAACATTTCCCTCAATGTTCCTTCAGCCACTCCTTTAGCTCCCCCAGAACGCTTCTCAGGTGATCCCTTGAAAGCGCAATCTTTTCTGGTTCAAGTGGAACTTCACTTCACCTGCAGACCACATACTTTCCCCGATGCCCAGTCTAAAGTAGCTTTCTTGTTGTCATATCTGTCTGGAGATGCAGCTACCTGGGCTATTCCTCTTGTGCGTAAAAATAGTCCCCTGTTGTACAACTGGAAAAAATTTGTTCGTGAATTTGAGAGAGTTTTCGATCGTAGAACTGTAACACAGTCAGCATATCGTGAATTATTAGACTTGCGCCAAAGGAATCAGGAATTAGGGGGTCATTCCAAGTCTGGCGGGCGGCGGTAGGTACCCGCCAGGCGGGAACCGCCATTTGGCCGCCACGCGGACAAAATAGCGCTTCCGGCATTCCAACCTTCCCGCTGGGCCGGCGGGCGCTAACCATGTTAGCGCCCGCCGGCCCAGCGGGAAGGAGGCCTGCAACACAGAAGCCGGCTCCGAATGGAGCCGGCGGTGTTGCGGCATACGACGGATGCAGTTGCACCCGTCGCGCTTTTGCCTGTCTGCTAGGCAGACAGTGAAAAGCTTCATGGGGCCCTGTTAGGGGGCCCCTGTGCAGGGGCCCCCAGGAGCCCCAGGACACCCGTTACCGCCAGCCTCTTCCTGGCGGTGAAAACCGCCAGAAACAGGCTGGCAGTAAGGGGGTCAGAATCCCCATAGCAGCGCTGCTTGCAGCGCTGCCATGGCGGATTCGCCCAGCTGGGGCAAAAACTGCGGGAAACCGCCGGCCCCGGTTTTCTGACCGCGGCTTTACCGCCGCAGTCAGAATGGGCTTGGAAGCACCGCCAGCCTGTTGGCGGTGCTTCCGTCATTCGCGACCCTGGCGGTCTTGGACCGCCAGGGTCAGAATGACCCCCTTAGTGTCATATTTAGCCAACTTTAATCGGCTGGTTGCTGAGACATCCTGGCCTAAAGAAAAACAAGCGGCCTTGTTTTACAGAGGACTCAAAGAGGAGCTAAAAGACATCTTAGCGCAAATCAACCCACAACCTGCAAACTGTCAAGATTTAATAAACCTTGTCTTGAGGCTTGTTGATCGTTTAAATGAACGAAAAGGAACGCGTAAAAAGACTGAAAAACATTCTTGGCATGCTCATGATAACAAAGACTCAAGAACTCCGAGAGAAAGAACGCCGGAACCGATAGAAATTGGAACCATCAGGAGACCTTTGACCAAAGATGGTCACGCAGACCTACGCAGAAAAAATGGGCAATGTCTCTATTGTGGGCGGAAAGGTCATTTCGCCAAAGATTGTCCAATCAAAACAAAGAGCAAGCGAGGCCCAGTTCAGAAAGTTGCAACCAATGCATCAGTCGAGTCGGAAAATCTAAAGCACCCAAGTTGCAGAGAAGGGTTGCTCTTGGGTGTCACCGTGGATCCTTCACAATCCAAACATCTAAAATTGGGAATAAGAGTTCAGGTCAAGAAAAAGACCTATTTCAAGAAGGCTCTAGTCGACTCTGGGGCTACCCGAAACTTTGTTGACGCCCAATTGGTTCGTGCATGGGGGATCCGATGTATTGAAAAGAAGACCCCAGAAACCATCCAGGCAGTTGATGGAAAACTCTTGACTGGAGGTCCGATAACTCTTCAGACTGTCCCCTTGACAATAATTTGTGAAGGTAAAAATCAAAGAAAGAAACATAAAGAGGAACTCATCCTTGACGTGATCCATGCTCCCCAGTATGGGATCATCCTTGGCTTGCCATGGTTAACTCATCACAATCCAGAGATAAATTGGGCGAACGAAAGATCGTCTTCTCATCAGTGCTATGTAAAGAACATTGTCTCCAAAGGACTCAAGAATCGGAAGTTCGCCATTCTTACATAGCTACTGCCGCAGAGAAAGAAGTTCAGTTGCCCAAACAGTATTCGTCTTATGAAGATGTATTTGATGAGAAGGAAGCAGAGAACTTACCTCCTCATAGATCTTATGACTGTCAAATTGATCTAGTCCCAGGGGGGATACTTCCCAACTGTCGTGTGTATGCCCTGACAGAACATGAAAATCAACATTTACTAAAATACTTGGATCAATTCTTAGAGAATGGTTTCATCCGCCCCTCTAAGTCTCCCACAGCTTCTCCTTTATTTTTTGTTTCAAAAGCGAACGGTGCGCTTCGAACTTGTATCGACTATAGGGGCTTGAATAAAATCACCATCAAGAACAAATATCCTTTGCCTCTAATTCCGGTCTTACTGGAACAAGTAAAGAAAGCAAAAATCTACACAAAGCTTGATCTTCGAGGTGCTTACCATTTGGTCAGAATGAGAGAGGGTGACGAATGGAAAACAGCATTCAAAACAAGATATGGCCTTTTTGAATACACCGTCATGCCTTTTGGTCTGTGCAATGCTCCAGCAGCATTTCAATTTTTCTTAAATGACGTTCTTAGAGAGTACCTCGATATCTTTGCCATAGTTTACGTTGATGACATTTTGATCTACTCACACAATGAGAATGAACATGTTCAACATGTCAAGAAAATGTTGGTAGCTCTTCATAAACACCATTTATATTGCAAGCTAACCAAGTGTGAGTTTCATGTTACCACAGTTGAGTTTTTAGGGGTTATCCCTACCCCTCAAGGTATGGTGATGGCAGAAAGGAAAGTAAAAGCCGTATCTGAATGGCCCATCCCAAAGAGTGTTCGTGATGTACAATGTTTCCTGGGCTTTGCAAATTGTTACCGGAGGTTCATCAATCATTTCTCCCAGACAGTGGCTCCAATTACTAAGTTATTAAGAAAGAAAGAAAAATTTGTATGGTCCCCAGAAGCAGACCAAGCCTTTTTAACTTTGAAAGAAGCTTTCTCCACTGCCCCAGTCTTGACTCATCCAGATGCGGGTCGACCTTTCATAGTGGAAGCTGATGCTTCAGATGTGGCGATAGGAGCAGTCTTGTCACAACGAAACAAAGACACTGATCAGCTTCATCCTGTAGCTTACATGTCTCGGAAGTTGAACGAAGCCGAACAGAACTATGTCATTGCTGAAAAAGAGCTTCTGGTGATTCGTGACGCCTTTAAAGAATGGAGACATCATTTGTTGGGAGCTAAATATACTGTCACAGTATATACTGATCATCGCAATCTTCAATTCATGAGTTCTGCCAGACTTTTGACTCCTCTGCAATTACGCTGGATGCTGTTTTTTGCCGAGTTTGATTTTGTGGTAACCTTCCGGCCTGGTAAAGATAATCGCAAAGCTGACACCTTGTCCCGCCAAGAGTCTACCACATTGCCTGCAGTTCAAACCTCCAGAGCTATCATTGCTCCTGACAAGGTCCTATGTATCATAAAAACAGAAGATTTCTTTGAAGACATCCGCAATTCATTCACTGTTGAAAAATAGCAGGCGTGGGCCCAAGCAGATCCGAAAAGATCAATCAAGCAAGGATTACCCTTTCACGATGCTCGTTTGTTCGTGCTCACTACCAAACTTCACAAGATAGTGTTTCATTGGTTGCATGTTATACCTACAGCAGGTCACCCTGGTACTCCTAAAACTCTTGAATTAATCCAACGCTATTTTTGGTGGCCTACCTTAACAAAGAATGTAAAAACAATGGTAAACAACTGCGAAGTCTGTGCTCGCACTAAAACAATTCATTCAAAACCGAAAGGGTTGTTACACCCATTCCCAACCCCAAGTCGTCCGTGGGAACACATCTCTTTAGACTTTATTACAGGTCTGCCAGTGGTTCAACAGCATTCAGTAATTCTGGTGGTAGTAGATAGTCTCACGAAATATGGACATTTCATTGCCTGTAAGAAATTACCCACCTCTAGTGAACTGGCAACTATCTTACTGAATAGAGTGGTTCGTTATCATGGACTGCCAAAAGTGATCCTCTCCGATCGGGGATCGCAATTTGCCTCCAACTTCTGGAAGACATGGTGTAAAACACTCCAAGTGACATCTACCCTATCTACTAGCCACCATCCTCAAACAGATGGTCAATCGGAGAGACTAAATCAGACTTTGAAGCAATACCTACATGCTTTCGCTGAAAAAGCACTTAATTCATGGACATCAATGCTCTGGTTAGCTGAGTTAGCCTACAACAACTCCTTCCACACGTCTACTGGCATTACACCCTTCTTTGGTTTGTTTGGCTATCATCCTGACACCTTGCCCATCACAATTCCTTAAGAAAGTTCTCTCACTCCAGCTGTGTCAGAAATCATTCAACATTTGCATCAAACTCAGAAATCGATTCAACAACATTTAGAAAAAGCCAAAAAAAAATACAAAAAGAATTATGACAAGAAACATTGTGAGGGACCGCAGTATCAACCTGGTGACAAAGTGTGGCTTTCCACAAAACATATAGACTTCAAGAAGAAGCACATGTTCAACCCCAAATTTATAGGTCCTTACACTGTTCTTCAGCAAATCAATCCTGTGACCTATAAACTACAATTGCCAAAAGCATTACGGATTCATCCAGTGTTCCATACTTCCCTCTTAAAAAAGGCAGTCCAAAAGGTCCACCCTCATCCAGCTCCTGTTCTAGTACAGGGGGAATAAGAATATGAAGTCAAGAAAGTGTTGGACTCTAAACTGAGAGGGCGTAACCTATGGTACTTAATCTCATGGAAAGGTTATGGCCCTGAAAGTAATTCATGGGTTTCCGCATCTGATGTTCATGCTCCAGTACTTGTGAGACGCTTTCATCGTCTCAATCCAGATAAACCAGGCCCTAGAGCGCGCCTGGGAAAGGGGAGTACTGTCAACACCAGGACAGTGCGCGCTCTACGGGCATCTAGAATGCAAAAACCCAACACTCGCAAGATAATGTAATTTATGCATTGTGATGATATGTTATTGTTTAACCTTTTGCATTGCAGAATTCCATCCAAAAGATTCATTTTTAAGGTGCTTATAAATACTGTACATTTGCAATGTATTGCTGCAGACATTCAGAGTGTGTTAGGGTGTGGTCCCTTTCCAGGGCCTTCTAGAGACTTTCCCTGCAACATGCCTGGGCGTGGTTCTAGGCTGGGCCAAGACTCTATAAAAGAGAGTCAGCCCAACTTCCAGTGCTCACTATTCAGAAGTCCCGGTGCAGAGCAGCAGCTTCTTCCTGAGCTCCTGTCCCGACGGCCTATTTGGATTTTCCAGTCTTCTGCACTCATCTCTCATTGGTGATCACTGTTTCCAGGCGGAAAGACGGTGTTTGGACATTTCCCAACACCGTAATTGAGAATTTTCATATTCTTGATTTTAATTCTTAAATGAATAACAGATTACTTGTGTGCTGCCATTTTTTTACATTTGTATGGTGGTTTGCAAATAGGGAGGACGCGCAATTTATTCCATAAAGATTTGACTTCGTTATTATATTGTTGTTCATTGCGCGCTGATATTTCTTGACATTTACATGATGATTTACGAGTTGGCAAGACGTGCAACTCATTTCATGAGCATTTAACTTTGTTGTTCATTGCGCGCTACCTTTTCTTGACATTTACATGGTGGCATTCGAATCGGCGAAACGCACGATTCACTTCTCGTGTGTAATTCATGCTGTTCATTGTGCGCTACCATTTTCTGGCATTTACATGGTGGCATTCGAATCGGCAACAGGCGCGATTCTTTCCTTGAGTGTTTTTTCATGTTATTCATTGTGCGCTACCATTTCTTGGCATTTGCATGGTGGCATTTGAATCGACAAGACGTGCGATTCTTTCCCTGAGTGCTTTTCATGTTGTTCATTGTGCGCTACCATTTCTTGGCATTTGTATGGTGGCATTTGAATCGGCAAGAAGCGCAATTCTTTCCTCGTGTATAAATAATGTAAATTACTGTGCGCTACTATTCTAAGACATTTTCTTGGTAGCATTTCAAGTTGACACGTTGCGTGATTTATTCCTTGAACCTACGTTGTGTGATTTCATGGTGCACAATCCTTTATGGTGTTTAATACTCATATAAAAATCTGCAATGTGCGCAATTCACTTCCCAATGTTTTTTCTGAGATGAACACAACAATACCAGAGTTCTAGATGTAATGCTGTGTGTTCCTGATATATATTCTTAAAAGGAGATTCATATGGTTGTTTAGAAATTGCTCAGAGTGTTTCCTGATTCTCATGCTAAAGAAAGTACTCGAATCTGAAAGTCCTATTTAACTTTTCCTGTTTCCTCCTCAGGCATTCGGTCATCTAAAGCCTAGTCAGTTTTAGGACTATTTTAGGGTTGTTCATGTTTTTTCGGAAAAGACAAAACTTAGAGTTGTAGCATGGTACTGATTTCATGAGATATAATTTTGATGTTGCGTTTTAACCTTTTGCTTCCTACAGGTCTCCTTCCCAGCTGTTCCCGTCCTAATCCCCTTTTCCCCACTTGGACTCTCTTAGACTCTGTGATAAATCTAATCAGAGTATTGGAGCTGTCTTGTGGTGGAAGTGTTGGGAACGTGCACAGACCCTGAGGATCTGGTGACTCTGACAGGTATGGCAGAAATGTTCACGAAAGACAAGTCTCTGCCGACTTTGTAAGAAGAATAATGAGGTTTTAAGACCTCATCCACCAAGTCAACTGTTGATCTTTCAGGAAGGTAATGACCATGTATTAATAGAAAGAATGTAATGACAAAGCCAGTCCAAAGGAGGAAAGCTAAAATAGTCAAGGAAAGCCACAGATAGTTCCATGGGGAAAAAAAGTAATTTGTTTTAAGCCAATTTATCAGCTTACGTGTTTTTGGCAGTTCAGGTGAAGAAAAGGCAAATGAGTCCGAAAAGGTGTCATTGATGTTGGCAAAGTATCCAGAAACAGTTTGTGCAAAAACTGGACCCGTATTTGGAGGAGGAGAATTGGTAGGTGTCTCCTGTGGTGGTTCACTGAAGTTGAATCAAATTGATCAGCAATTTCTGTGCTGTTTGTTGTACCAAATGTTAATGGAACCAATGCAAGATCATTTTCCACCCCCCCTCCTAGCTTGGAGAGGTGTCAGCGTTGCTGCTCAAAACTTGTAGAGGGACATCCTAACCAGCAGTGAGAGGGATTCGGGAACTACTGGTTGCTCTCTTGGTCTGCTGGACAGGATCTGCCACATGGTGTAACTTGACAATGTCGATAAATACAAAACAATTTTCTTTAGCACCAGGCAACAATGGTAGAATGACAGTTCTGGTAGCGTATATTCCTAGTTCTGGGACTGGTGCACGATAAGAAGGACCAAACTCCTTTTTCACAGCAGCTTTTTCACATACTAGATCTCCAACCTTTGGTATCCAGCCAGTAGATGTTATTGGCACATCCTTAATTCCTACGGAGGCAGCACTTGCAGAAGCGTTGTCGTCACGGAATTGTTGTAATTCCTGCAAGACAGTGACACGTTCATTTATGTCAGAAGGTGTTTCTGCTGCCTCCACATCAGGACCATCAAGATCTAGAACATTACTAACAGGCACTCGTGTGAAGTACGACCCCCCCAGGGATCTTCAAGGCAGATTGTTAAGTGCTCTCTGGATTCCATATGGGTGATTAAGCCAACTATGACCCGTACCAAGTACTCTGGCTGTTAAGGATTGATTTAAATCACCGTTTCGTTGCTCCACAACACTATTTTCCTCTGGATGAAATGGAGACGATTTATGGAGTTGGACAAAAGTTGAGGCAAAAGCAGGGCCTTGGTCCGAGTGGAAAGTCGCAACTGCATACGTGCCGGTGAAACCAGCGACTAAGATGTATTTGTGTCCTTTGTCCGGTGTTAGGGGACCACAATGGTCCAAGTACACACATTGAAAAGGTTTGTTGGAAATTAGGAGGGGTGTCTGCTGTGGGCGTTTGACGGTGGAGCCCTTAATTTGTTGACAGATGTCACAACAAAGTACCTACTGCTTGGTCTGTTTATATAGACCTGGCCACCAATAACACGCTTGCAATAATTATATTGTAGCCGCCACACAAGCATGGACAGATGCAACCGCCTCATGCGCTGCTTTAATCAACTCTAGTCTTAGGTCTTTGTTGGGAATTACTCGAACTCCCACACCTGGTATTTTTACTTCTGGGTCAAGGAGGCCTCCCATTCGATAGAGATATTTAGCAGGCAATGCTTTTGGAAAGGGCATTCTTCAGCTGTGGCTTTCACGGCAGCCCATATGTCATCATCCGGTTTCGTTCTAGAATGAGTTACTGCAGCAACAGCAGCTGTGGCTAATGCTGATTTGGCAGCTTCATCAGCCAGTGTATTTCAAGCAACGTGTATTCCAACACACTGGAGTTACAGTGTATGTACAACATGGACATTTGCTAGTGTTTCCTTCAGATCCGCTACTTTCCCCCACAGAATTCTGTGTTTGATGGTGTTACATTTACAGTCTCTGAACCCATTCTGGTGCCAGTAATGCAGATATTCATTGAATGACTGGACGCATAATTACGAATCACAAACAATCAGTGTTAGCTGTGCAGGATCTGTATGTTCCAGTGCCATCACCAGATCGTGCAGTGCAATCCCCTAGGGTTTGAGTGAAGGAATGAGGTGGATAAAACGTATTACCCTCCATATGCCACTAACGAATGGAGTAACTCAAGTTGAATGTTGAAAACAATTTGTCCCTTCTGTGAGTACAAAACTCAGACCCTTGCTTAGTAAAGATACCTGAGCAGAATACAAAACATAATCGGGCAAATTAAAAATAGGAATGAGGTCAGAAGATTTATCATCAATTATATGGGAGGTCCGCACTGGTAAAAGTTTCTCCTTTTCTCCTGCCTGGTTGGAAGTTCCAATTTTGGGTCTGGCAACATCCCCCACTTGATTGACTAAAAAAAGGGGGTATCCAGGTGTTTGTTGTTGACCAGTTCTAGAACCCTCCCTGGGATCAGAGTCTTCCACAGAGCTTTCAAAGGATTCAGAGAAAGTGATTGCTTTCTGTTTCTCAAATCTACCCCACAGTCTAGGGTTGTCAGAGTATTGTTGTTTAGGATGAGTGTAGAATTTGTCTAGCAAATAGAGGTGGGGTGAGCCTTTTCTTGGCTAAAATTGCTGATGTCCTTCTGAATTTTGGTGATCCTTCTATATTGTGCTATAAAAAGTACAATACCTGTAAAACCTTTGGCATTTGAAACCATGGTTCTCAAGGACGTAACTAGTTTAACAGAAAAACATGATTATATTCCATATAACATCACTTGGTAGGAGAGGGAGGTGTTGTCGGCTCTGAGAGAGAACAAGACCCTAACAATAAAACCTGCTGACAAGAGTGGGGACAAAGTCGTCCAGAAAGTGGCTCCTATAAAGAGGAGTTTGAACATCAACTCGATAAGCCCAACCACTATTTACTACTTGGGAGCAGTCCCCTGCCAGACATACAAAAAAGACTTAAAGATATCATTCTGAAAGGAAACAATAATGGCTATTTAAGTCCTCACAGATGTGACTATCTCAACTCATGATATCCTAGGACACGGGTTTGGTATACTCTTCCAAAATTTCATAAGGATCAGCAAAGCCTGCCTGGAAAACCCATTTTGTCTGGGTGTGGCTCTATCCTGAGCCTCTAGTAAAATATATTGATTTTTTTATCAACGATTTTGTTGAACATTCCAAGAGCTATGTTCTGGCAGTGGTGACATGATTAATTAAATACAGGGCACAGGTTATATTCCTGATAATGAATTGTTGGCATGTTTTGATATTGAATTAAAGTATCAGGTACCAGTGTAATAAGAGTGGCCCTGGATAGCCCTCTCAGCTTAATGATTGTCCTTACAGAATGTATAATTGATTTGCTAAATGTTTCTCTCACGTGTAAATATTTTTAATGTGATAGGTAATTTTATAGTCAGAAAAAGGACACATCTGTGGGGACTTCTGATGCCGCCTACTTTTCAATTCTTTTTGTTGATGATCTGGAGAGGAGACACATTTATGATCCAGACTCAAATCCTTTTTTGAGAATATATGTCTGTGGAAACATTATGGGCCATATTTATACTTTTTGACGCAAAACTGCGCTAACGCAGTTTTGCGCCCAAAAAATTAGCGCCGGCTAACGCCATTCTGAAGCGCCATGCGGGCGCCGTATTTATTCAATGACGTTAGCCGGCGTTAGCCGCCGGGGCTGTCTGGTGTGCGTTAAAAAAAACGACGTACACCAGGCAGCGCCGGCGTAGGGGGAAAATGGCGTATGGGCGTCCACAAATGGTGCAAGTCAGGCTGAGGCAAAAAAATCGCCTCAACCCGATTTGCGCCATTTTTTTACGACGCCCAACCCCCATTGAAATGACTCCTGTCTTAGCAAAGACAGGAGTCATGCCCCCTTGCCCAATGGCCATGCCCAGGGGACTTCTGTCCCCTGGGCATGGTCATTGGGCATAGTGGCATGTAGGGGGGCACAAATCAGGCCCCCCTATGCCACAAAAAATTAAAAAAAAATACTTACCTGAACTTACCTTAATGTCCCTGGGGTGGGTCCCTCCATCCTTGGGTGTCCTCCTGGGGTGGGCATGGGTGGCAGGGGGTGTCCCTGGGGGCAGGGGAGGGCACCTCTGGGCTCATTCTAAGCCCACAGGTCCCTTAACGCCTGCCCTGACCCAGGCGCAAAAATCCGGCGCTAATGCAGGTTTTTTAGACCCGCCCACTCCCGGGCGTCATTTTTGCCCGGGAGTATAAATACGACGCATATGCATCGGAGTCATTTTTTAAGACGGGAACGCCTACCTTGCATATCATTAACGCAAGGAAGGTGTTCACGCAAAAAAATGACGCTAACTCCATGAACTTTGGCGCTAGACGCGTCTAACGCCAAAGTATAAATATGGAGTTAGTTTTGCGTCAAATTTGCGTCAAAAAAAACGACGCAAATTCGGCGCAAACGGAGTATAAATATGCCCCTATATCGCTGATATTTTCTTTATTTGGAATGGAAGTCGTTTGTTGCTTGCTGATTTTTTACACTGACTTAACTCTTTTTTCTACTGACAAATTTACATCACATTCCAGCAACAGTTCCTTTGACTTTCTGGACCTCACTATTGTGGCCTAAGAAGGTAAATTAGTCACAAGGCTATACACCAGACCCACTGCGCATAACGCCTTCCTTCAGTACATTTGCCATAACCAGAGGAGCCCCAAAGACCGCCTCCCATTCAGCCAATTTCTCTTCATCCATTTAAATTGCAAGTTTAAGAATGATTATTTCCGTGAAGCCAACATTTTGGCCAAGAAATTAGAGGCATGTAGATACCCCATAAAGTTGCTAAAGTGCTTGGCATTACCATAGGGAATTCCTTTTGAACCCTGCTGAAGCAGGTGATTTAATAAAATATTAATGAATATCCATGTATTCTGAGTAATGGATTTGCAGAGAAAATGTTATAAGATAGAGAAAAATAATGCACACATTTGAAAATGTGTCCACGTGAGTGGCCACCAATGTTCACAAAGTATATCTTTTAATGGCTTATTAATATGAAATATGGAGCTTATGTTTGATTAATGTAGTAGTACATCATATTGAGGGTTATGCATTATATATCAGCTTTATTAATTGTAGGCCTTAACTTAGCAGAGGTCCTGGCCTAGTTGCACGGACTCTTGTCAAGCTGTATTTCTAAACCGATTAATAAACGTTTGCATACAGAATTAAATTGTAATTTTCCACTGTACTGACCAAATGCGCTTGTAGCTAAAAGTCTTTCTCATGAGAACTGCTTGCTAGAAGATGCTGCTCTTGTAAAATGTAACATTATAAGTGTAATGTGTAAGACTGACTTTCTAAGGAAGAGAACAATGAAGACACTCACTGGAGTATACGCTGCAACAATATTGTTACCTGACGAGCCGGATGATGAGAACATTACAAGAGAAGCCAATCAGCAACATGTGACCCGAGTATTAGTAGAAATTTTAGATTTTAAGTTTTAGTTTTATTGGACAAGGTGTGAACATGTAATCCCTTGACCAATAGGGACTTGGGAAATAACTCTAGGAAATCCAACATAGCCAGACTGCACTGAGAAGAAACCACCATTTTCCGTTCGACATGCTCCCCATTCTTCTTGAGGGTTCACCTCTATTCTTTCAAATTTCTTAAAGACTTTGCCTTTTCTGAAATGTGATGCTGAATCCTGATGCCTTGCTGACCGAACTGATGTCCTGATGACGAAGACTATCTTAGCTTGCCAATTTATTTGAGGAGAGGTATATTATTACTGATGTGTTTCTTAACACTATTTGGTTTTTCTTTCTGGGTACCAACTGCACTATTTTAATAGAGCCATAGTTAGATGTTTTCCAAATTTGTGTTTACTAAATTGTTTTGCATAAAGCCCAACATCCTGAAGCCAATCTGGAGTTAGGATAGGATTTTCACTAATGAAAGTCTGCTATAGGGAGTAACGTTTGATGTCTTTTCTTTGCTGAATCTAAATGTATGTAATATTGTTTGCTCAATTGTTCTTGTTATTAATTTGCACTGTAACTTTAGAATTAGCGTAGTGGTTCAAGCTTTCATTAGATCGCACTTCTTTCGCTGCTTTCAACAGCCAGTGATGTTTCTGTATTCTATCATTTGATTTTGAGATTATTTTACATGACATTAGCATTGTTAATATATGGAAACAAATATTCTAACTTTTACTAAAAGGTGTGGTCATTCATGGTGTGTGACAATTACTGACTCCAATTGATTACTACTGCTATTGATTTTCAGTGATTGTTATTGATTGATTATTGATTTACATGAACTGGAGTTATGGTGGGAACATCTTAAACGTGAGTCAAAAGGTTCATCGACCTATTTGTGTCCCTTGTAAGTTTACTTATTAAGGTCTGACACGCTAGGCTATGAAAAATATGAAAAAAGTGTATGTCTCACCACTTTCTGGACACAGAGTAATGCCCTACCAGTATTGTGAAGAAACATTTGCCACTGATTAGATCTATTGGCATTTCAATGCCAATAGACTTACCCTTTCCCAAAACAGTATCATGTGATCTAGCCTCATTGTGGTGCCGGAACAAAATTGTGGGTCATGCCAAATGTGGTAATTGTATAATGTGTACATCGACTAACAACACCAAACTGTTTATTCATGATGAAATCACATATAATTTGAAAACTCTCACCAATTGTAATTCTCAAAATGCTATTTGGTGTCGGTATAATTTGATTTATGTTGGACAAACCACACAGAAGGTGGAAATCAGGTCTATCACAAACGAAAAGCACAATTCACTACAAGATAATTCCGGCTCAATTAGTTTCTCATTTTCTGGAACTCAATCATTCTACGAATAGCATAAATGCAAATCATTCAAACAGAATAAGTGGACGCCACGTGGTGAAACTCCATGTTAGTCTCAACCGGGCTGAATGCCGCTGGATCCCGAGGTGTGACAGCATTATTAAAGAACTCAATACGATGGAGGAATTTAATTCTGCTACGCTGCTATGAGGCATAAATCTGTCCATACCTCCGCATCTGCACCAAGTTCTATTATGGCATAAAATGTAATTCTCTGCCGTCTCTATGATGCACATACTTTTCCATCCTTTTGCATCTGCAACAAGTCCTATTAATGCACGAAGGCTTTACATTGAGTGATATTTTCTTATTAGTCCTTGGTGTACCTATTCAGTTAGTGACATTCCCAGTATTATTTTAACCCCTTCCCCACCAAGGATGTAGTGGTTATGTCCGGTGGTGCAGTGCTGAGGCACCACGGACGTAACCACAAAGTCCTGGTAAAGGCCCTCGGGGGAAGCGCTGGCGCTCCCCCCACCCCCCACAGGGCAGGACTGGAAGGGCCCCTTCTACGCCGACCCCCCGCAACCCCCAGTGACGTCTGCTGATGTCAGTGTGCCAATGGGAGCTGACCTCATGAGAGGTCAACTCCGGTCGCGCTGGAAGCAATGCTCGGTACAGTGGGCAGGGGAGACAGACAGGCATGAAAAGGGAAGGGAAGGCTTTACCTTCCCTTTTCATGTCTCTCTGTGCATTCATGCAGCATGATCGCATAGCAATCGTGCTGCAGGAATGCCCACTAGACACCAGGGACTTTGTTGACTTTAGGTAAGGGTGCTCCTCAAGGGGGACATTTAATCTAAGGCCATTTTTGCCCCCTCCCGGGGGCAGATCGGCCCATATTAATTAGGTCGATCTGCCCCCAGGGGGGGCAGAAGCCCTTAGGCAGCAGGGATGTTCTTTTATTTATTAATATTGATAAGGGGAGCAACCCCTTAGGCAAGAGTCGCTCCCCGGGGGGCAATTTCTTTACTAGGCCTTTTGGATTGGCCTATATTAATTAGGCCGAAGCCGCTAGACACCAGGGATTTTTTTAAACTGTATTTATATTGATAAAGGGAGCGACCCCTTAGGCAAGGGTTGCTCTGGGGGGGGGGCAAATGGTTTTTAGGCCATTTCTGCCCCCCCTTATGGGGCAGATCAGCCTATTTCTGTTAGGTCGATCTGCCCCCAGGTGGGAAGAAACCCCTTAGGCGCCAGAGATTGGTGTGTGTGTATGTGTGTGTTTTGTTTGGCGGGGCAGCCCCTTGGGCGAGGTCCGCTCCCCATGGGGGCACATTACTGTTGGTCATCAGCCTATTTACGGAAAACCCATCTGCCCCCAAGGGGGGCAGAAAGCCCACCAGGGACCAGGGAAGATTTTTTTTCTTCAAAATAAGAGGGTGGGGGTATGGCCATACCCCCATCCCAAATAAATGGGGCCAAAGTTGTTCTGCCCACCAGTGGGCAGATGGAGCAATTATCCCAAATCCACACCTGGGGGGGCAGGAAGTCTACTAGATTCCAGGGAATTAAAAAAAACTTATCCCACGGTAAGCAAGAGGACTTTTGATTATTTTGGGTTTTGGTTTTACATTTGGGCCATGAGAGCTTGGCTAACTCTCAAAACTTGGAATGGTGGGGCTGCACTTTTTGGACTTTGGGATGCTGCCCTGGAGAAAAAGCGACAAGACCTAAACACATCTGAAAACGAATTATCTGGATGAGTCCAGGGTGGGGTTCTTCAAATACACCCTGCACCGTTTTCTTACCCAAAATGCCCTGCAAATCTTCAACTTTTCTGGAAATCACACATTTTTTTCACATTTTTGTGGTGGAACCTTCCGGAATCTGCAGGAATCCACAAAATTCCTATCACCTAGCATTGTCTCATCTATACCGATAAAAATTCTGCCCCACTTGTCAGCCTAAAAATGTTTTTTTTCCAAACTGCCCTTTTGGACCCACTTTGGTTCCCCCTCAATTTCAACATGTTTTTGGCTCTTCCCTGTCACAGGCACTTGGCCCACCTACACAAGTGAGGTACCATTTTTACCGGAAGACTGAGGGGAACGTTGGGTGGGAGAAAATTTGTCCCGGTGCGGTGATCCCACACAGAAATGTGGGAAAAATTTGAAGATTTAGCTAAATTTGAGGTTTGCTGAGGGTCGTGGGTAAGTAAACATTGGGGGATCCACGCAAGTCACACCTCCCCGGATTCCTTTGGGTGTCTAGTATTCAGAAAAGTTTGGGGTTCGTAGGTTTCCCTACATGGCTGCTGAGCCCAGGCACATCCCCTCCAGCAAAAATGGGTAGTTTAGTATTTGATAATTTTGATGTGTAGACATAGGGGGTCATTCTGACCCTGGCGGTAAAATCCGCCAGGGCCAACGACTGCGGGAGCACCGCCAACAGGCTGGCGGTGCTCCCTTGGGCATTCTGACCGCGGCGGTACAGCCGCGGTCAGAAACGGAAAACCGGCGGTGTACTGCCGGTTTTCCGCTGCCCTGGGGAATCCTCCATGGCGGCGGAGCTTGCTCCGCCGCCATGGGGATTCCGACCCCCATACCGCCATCCTGTTCCTGGCGGTTTTGGCCGCCAGGCACAGGATGGCGGTATGGGGTGTCGTGGGGCCCCTGGGGGCCCCTGCAGTGCCCATGCCAATGGCATGGGCACTGCAGGGGCCCCCGTAACAGGGCCCCACCAAGATTTTCAGTGTCTGCCATGCAGACACTGAAAATCGCGACAGGTGCAACTGCACCCGTCGCACCCCTTCCACTCCGCCGGCTCCATTCGGAGCCGGCATCCTCATGGAAGGGTGTTTCCCGTTGGGCTGGCGGGCGGCGGTCTTTTGACCGCGCAGCGGTATTCTGGCGGTTCCAGCCAGGCCGGCGGCTTCCGCCGCCGGCCGGGGTCAGAATGACCCCCATAGTGTTTTGGGGCATTTCCTTTTGCGGGCACTAGGCCTACCCACACAAGTGAGGTACCATTTTTATCAGGAGACTTGGAGGAACGCTGGGTGGAAGGAAATGTGTGGGTCCCCTCAGATTCCAGATCTTTCTGTCACTAAAATGTGAGGAAAAAGTGTTTTTTTTGGCCAAAGGTTGAGGTTTGCAAAGAAATCTGAGTAACAGAGCCTGGTGAGAGCCCCACAAGTCACCCCATCTTGGATTGCCCTAGGTGTCTATTTTTAAAAAAGGCACAGGCTTGGTTGGTTTCCCTAGGTGCCGGCTGAGCTAGAGGCCAAAATCTACAGCTAGGCACTTTGCAAAAAACACATCAGATTTCAATGTAAAAATTTAATGTGTCCATGTTGCGTTTCCTGTTGCGAGCATTAGGCCTTCCCATTTATATCGGGAGACTTTGGGGAACACAGAATAGCAAAACAAGTGCTGGTGCTTGACCACCGAAAACAGCAGCTAAATTAAGCAATCTTCTGAAGCCACTCTGTACCACCCCAGAATGTCAAATATGGGCACTCAGGTGACGCGCCAAGAGATACTTTTTTGCCCTCTGAATCTCATTCTGGGGCCTCAGGAGATTGTTCTTGTCTCTTAGAAGTACAATAATCTCGCCAAGCTATTCCCCACACTGCCTAGCCGCACCCATCCAGTTTCAGTCCATGGTGGTTACATTGGTGGCTGCACCTTGAGCCTCCTTCGTCGCACCTTCCTCCATGCAGCAGATCCTGCCACAGCCCCGTCAAAACCATCCTGCAACCTTGAATGGGTGGTCACAGGTGTAGTCTGTTCTTGCTGTACATCAGATTTTATGGCTGTAGTTGTCTCAGGAGCCAGGGCAGGGACGGCCACAGTTGTTTGGGGTGTAGGGCCACAGGGCTTGTGAGGGCAGTGATGTAGGTAATGGGGACAGAACTCTGCTGGATGTAGCAGGGGTAGGGTCCTGATCGAAAGATGCAAGATGCTCTTCTGATCTTCTCTCCTCAGGCAGAGTGGCAGTTGAACCTGATGACTGAGATCTTGCTGTTGTATGGTTCAGCCAATTATAGTTTACATTATTTTAAGTAATATATTAAATCAGGATTTATAGTTGGAATGACAGATTAGGCCACCACAAACGTGATGTACATCCATTTGTTTATTTGGGTGTAATATATCAAATGGCTGTGGAGCCTTATCACGGAGTGCACTGGCAAATACCATCTTGGGTCCTGTCAGACTTGTTTACTCAACCTTATGCTTAACCCTGGGTAGCTGTGGCTGCAAGCAGTAAGGCTTGAAAAGGAATTTAGGGGCCCATTTACAAGCCACTTGCACCACCACTGCATAATTTTTTTTCTTTATGAGCGGCGGCGCTAGCAGTGCACTTCACAGCTCCATATTTGCAAACTGACCCATCGGGCCCAGTGCGTGAGTTTGCAAAGCCCTGCATCACATACCTGCACCAGGTATAATGTATGCAGGGGAGGCGTTCCCACAGAAAAAGCCACGTAGAAGTGATGCAGTGAAATTTACAACTTTTCATTGCATCATGCTATGACTTCACTGCGTCAAAATTTTACTGCTTGCTCAGACTAGGTGTAAAATTGACACAGGGAGTTTTCCAATGGGGCTCTCATCGTATTGTTGGAGTTGCAGCAGTTTTACTCCAGCAATGTGTCACTTTGCAGAATTTCTGATGCATCTGTGAAAACACATGCCATGGAGCTCTGCATTGTAAATACAGAGCATCCATGGTGTCACTGGGAGAGGTGGAGCAGGTGCAAGAAATCTGAAGCATCGATAACGATGTGTCAGTTTCTTGTAAATTAGGCCCTTAGTGCAAAGCATTTAACAGAACCAAACAACAAAATAAGAAAATCACACAGCATGAAAGAAATCGGACACCGATTTATAAAAATAGATTATGTTTTTATGAATTTTCGATGAGCAAAGTTCACTGGAGGATTCTAGAGATACAGATTTTAGAAGCTTTTATCACTTTTAAAAGCAACCGCAAACAAGCATTGGTCAATAAAAAGTTTGAAAACTTTTGAAAAGTTTGAAATAGTTAGTTTGACTACTCCGGCTTAGGTTGGGTGACCGAATCCGTCAGGACACAGGTCTAGGGGGCCAAAAAGGGTACATTGGTCAGTTACCTGGCCATCAGAGCATTTTTAAGGCAAGCTCTAAACATTACAGGACGACCACCATAGACATTAATGGAGAGGTCCTGATGCTGAGGATAAAGGCAAAAGATGCTCTAAGGATGTTTGGGTCGAGGTGCAGTCAATGGGGGTGACTTTGTGGTCCCTTGGTCCACAATTAATGGGTGGCAACTTTGGCCACAGAGATTGTGGGTCTTTCAAAGTCCTCCATGTTGCAGTAGCAGGCCAGCCAGTGCCTGGCTACTGGTCTCATTGCACAGCGGTTTGAGTGAAATCCTTAGATGGGGGGGCTAGTGTCCCTTTGGTGCAACAGATCCAGACTCTGATAGCATTTCCAGGTCTGCCAGGCACGGGAGCAACTTTTGGCTATTTTGGTTTGTCCTTTTGTGTGCCCAGTGACTGATAGCAGCAAAACTTCTGTGGTGGCTACCAACTTGTCAGATTGGGCTTCTTCAGCTCTTGTGTCCCTGGAGCTGGTTCTAGGGGATCAGCCGACTGATTCTTAGAGTCATTGCTTTGCGTTGGAGCTGGGAATCAACCTTTCCCCCATGCCGGGTGCCACAGTCACAGTCTGAACTTTACTAGTGCAAAATGCAGCAGGTGCAGTACTTCCAATGGTGAAGCCTCTCTTCATGCAGTTTCAAGGGCAGCAGGACAGTGCTTCAATCGTTTTTCCAAATCCAACATGATCTGAAGAGCAGGGTGCCAGGGGTGCCATATTTATCCCAGCAAAGTGCCCCAACAGGACAACACAGTCACTAGCCAATGAACTAGTAGGTCCTCTCCAATTTGGTGATGAAGTTCCTGTAATGTGTGGGATCTGGCTATCCCAGAGTGCAATATTCTTGCCACTCTATAGATGTCTCATCCTTCCCTCAACTCTGAGGAGCTTCGTAGCCCACCCCAGAGGTATCTCTACCTGAGGGCTACATGCCCATTGGAGAAACAGTTTGGGTACAGGTTTTCCTACTCTGGCCCTGTCTTTAACTTGTCTTTCGTGACAAAAGGCAGCCTACTTAGGACTGTTATCACCATTTGCCCTCCAAAGGTGGCTTTTCCTTAGAAACTCACCTTTTTGGCTAATAACCTAAGTGGTCATTCTAGGAGAGGAGGCAATACCTCACTATGTGGAAACTGCCTTTGTTCCTGATCCTGGGAGTCATTTACACATCTTCCCAGGCAGGCAGAATGTTGTCTGTGGGCCAGATCCCATGTGAGGCTACTGGACCAGCTGTGGCACAGAGTTGCAATGTTCTAAAATTTGCTAATCTTTATTTGTGACATTAAATTCGACCTGGGAATCAGGTTGGGTTTAATGCCATGATTAATTTGATACCTTCCAGTACCCAGTTTGGTAGTCCTTTTCAGAACTTAGCAGGCTGGGGTGCTAGGCTGTAGCCCTGTGTTATCCAATGGGGCTGCTGACTTTTCCACAGCAAAACACAATTTAGAAGTCTTGGTGTTAAGAAATATGAGAAATGTATGTACTACTTAATAACATACAGCTCTCTGCCATAGGACTCCAGAGGTCTTCCGTAGGTGAGTCTTACATATATTGTTAAGGATAGTGGTGGCTTTGCCATTAGTTGTAATGGCAAAGCCAAACTGGAAGTGAAAACACTGCCCTTCCAGTCTGCAGTGGCAGGCTGGGAGCCAATTTGTACTTTGTCACAAACAGTGCTGCAAATGCAAAAATAGCATATGTTGGATGGAATGCAGAACAAATCAAACATTCACCCCAAATCACAGATCTGGATTTAATCCATCAGTTTTTTTGCTTGCCACGCCATTCAATTTTGAACCCAGCCATATGTAAATCAGTCTTGACCCTGTTCCCCATGGGATTAGTCCAGTCCAAACTGCCAGGCCAGCTCCTCTCTGGACCAGAAACAAGCATCTTGGGACCAGTTTCAGGGTATTACCCTTTATCAGCTAGGCTAGCTTGAGGGACCCACATCCGGGCATACTCTTCCAACGTAGGGCAACAAATGCAAAAATAACAGATGATAGACGGAATGCAGAACAGGGTGGTTTCTGACACTATAAAACTTCACTAAAGGAAATTTTGGACTCCATTGATTCCGATTGTTACATCTTTTTTGTGGCGATGAGCAAGAGAAACCACCCATTCTTCGAAACACGCGTACCTTCAGAGATATCTATCTCATACTGGGCCTTCAAGTCTTCTCTGCTGGCATATTCAGATACGAGGTGAGAGCTCTGTGCACAACCATACAACTTTCCACAAGGCAGTTTTCACGTTGAGTGTAGAAGTGGGTGTGTCCTTTTCTTTAAAAAAAAAACAACTAGAGCGCACATGGTGCAACTGGCCCATATCTCATTCTGGTTGCCATTTTCTGGTGTGCTTTGAGTGCTTATGACTAAAGGCATAGGGGGTCATTCCAACCCTGGCGGTCGGTGATAAAGCGGCGGCCAACCCGCCAACAGGCAGGCGGTCAAAAAAATGGAATTCTGACCCTGGCGGGAACCGCCAGCACAGCCCGTCACTTTAACACTCCGACCGCCACGGCGGGACAGACAAACAGCGCGGCGGTCACCGCCAACAGGCAGGCGGCAGACAAGGTACCGCCCACCCTATCACAACTCACCAATCCGCCACCTTTTCCGGGGCGGGAGCCCCGCCGATAAAAACACGGCGGAAACAGACTACGAACGGGAAAACGCTCACCTCTACACACTCCACGAGGAAGGAGGACAGCATGGAACCCGAATTAAACATCCTAGCAGCTATTGTCTACCTGCTCATCTACCATGAGTACGAACGCCGGCGCAGACGACAACGGTGAGTACTGCACCTACGACACAGGGGAGGGGGGAGGAGGAAAGCTTACGGGCACACACATACGATATACACCCACCCCCCCACCCCAAATACCTACACCCCAATGCAGAGCAACAAGTCAGAGTGACACCCCCCAAATCCACCGGAATAATGCAAAGACACAATTAAAATTATCTATAAAATATATGTATAAATAGCTCCATTGAAGTTATGGGAAATATGCAATATGAAAGATACAAAATAAGGAATGAACATAGTTGAAAATATATACATAGGCAATAAGTCCTGCCCATTCTGTCAAAGTTCCATAGTCCGTGGGCCAATGTGCACAAACACATGGGCAAAGCCCACACAGGAGACCAGATACCATTGGAGAGAAAACTGCTGGGGCATCAGATGATAAAACTACAGGCACCTCAGGGGGAAGGGAAGGGGGGGCACCTCAGCCTCATGAGTCCACGACGCCAGATCCACGAGGGGCCTCCATGCACACTGTCCCATTCTGGGGAGTGTAAAGCCACAGTCTCACAAGTCTCTACAGTGGGTGGCTTGCCCACTGTGCCATCCTGGGGAGTGCAAAGCGACAGTCTCTCAAGTCTCTACAGTGTGTGGCTTGCCCACTGTTCCATCCTGGGAAGTGCCAAGCCACAGTCCATCAGATGGATTACCGACTCCACTGTTAATGGAGGAGGCATGGTGCCCAGAGTGCCTCGTGAAGCCCTGCTCGACACAGAACCGGCACTGTCAATGGGCCAGCGGTGCTTGAGACGGCGGTGCCCAGCGGAGCGGTGCTTGAGATGAAGGGCCCAGCGGAGCGGTGCTTGAGAGGAAGGGCCCAGCGGAGCGGTGCTTGAGAGGAAGGGCCCAGCGGAGCGGTGCTGGAGATGAAGGGCCCAGCGGAGCGGTGCTTGAGATGAAGGGCCCAGCGGAGCGGTGCTTGAGATGAAGGGCCCAGCGGAGCGGTGCTGGAGATGAAGGGCCCAGCGGAGCGGTGCTTGAGACGGCGGTGCCCAGCGGAGCGGTTCTTGTCACGGCGGGCCCCTGTTCAGCAGTTCTTCTCACGGCGGCCCCCTGTTCAGCGGTTCTTCTGACGGCGGGCCCCTGTTCAGCGGTGCTTCTCACGGCGGGCCCCTGTTCAGCGGTTCTTCTCACGGCGGGCCCCTGTTCAGCGGTGCTTCTCACGGCGGGCCCCTGTTCAGCGGTGCTTCTCACGGCAGGCCCCTGTTCAGCGGTTCTTCTCACGGCGGGGTCCTGTTCAGCGGTTCTTCTCACGGCGGGCCCCTGTTCAGCGGTGCTTCTCACGGCGGGCCGCTGTTCAGCGGTTCTTCTCACGGCGGGCCCCTGTTCAGCGGTGCTTCTCACGGCGGGGTCCTGTTCAGCGGTTCTTCTCACGGCGGGGCTCTGTTCAGCGGTGCTTCTCACGGCGGGCCCCTGTTCAGCAGTTCTTCTCACGGCGGGGTCCTGTTCAGCGGTTCTTCTCACGGCGGGCCCCTGTTCAGCGGTTCTTCTCACGGCGGGCCCCTGTTCAGCGGTGCTTGTCCTGTGTTTCTAGGGAGCCAGACCTGGCCAAGACTTCCCGCTCAGTCCTCCTGTGATGGAGTCCTGGGCCCGTGGGTGTCGTCCGTCACAACCGGAATGGGGATGGTGGGGCCCTCCTGGGCAGCTCGCCTGCTGCCTGACTTCTCCGCCCTTCTGCCCTTGCCCTCCTTCGCTGAAGCTCTGTGGCCCTTGCCTCCCTTTGATGATGTGGCAGGTGACGGGGCAAGGCTACTTTCCTTGGTGGCAGCCGTCTCAGGCTTGTCGCGCCGGCCCTTATTTTTTTTTGTCCTCTTCCCAGGGGGTGGGCTGGCTGTCCCCTTGCTGCTGGCCGATGTTCCTGCCCTAGGAGCTGGTGGACTCCAATAGCCCTGCACTATGGTCATAGTAGATGCAGGGCTGGTGGTGGCTGAGGTGCTTTTTTTACTCTTACCAGATGGAGGGGGTGGGTCAGTGATTGGAACGAGCTCAAGGTTGGAAAGGAAAAGCACTTGGGAAGGACAGGGACGGGTAGGTGTAGTGGGTATGGGAGTGGAGGAAGAGGATGTGGTTGTAGGAGAGTCAAGTGTGCTGTCTTTGGGTGCAGGTGTTTGTGACGGAGGCTGTCGTGAGGTGGATGGCTGTTGGGTGGGTGGCTGCCCGCGTTTGTGTGGTTTGGAAGAGGGGGTGACAGACACACTGGGAGAGGACACAGGGGACGTGTAAATGGCAGTGGGGGTGGTGACTGCACGTGTGCGGACTGTAATGGAGGGTGTACTGGTGATGGAAGTACTGGCTGATGGTGGTGTGCATGCAGGTGTGAGTGGAGACGTCACAGGGAGGGAGGAGGGAGATGAGGAGGTGGGGGACACAGAGGTGGTGGTGACTGTTGGCATGTCTGCATCTGGATGTTGCTTGGGTGACTGCTTGTGGGATCTGTGGTGCTTATGTCTGGATGAGCTGCCCTTGGGTGTAGAGGTGTGTGCAGGCTGGTCTGATAGTGTGGATGGGATAGGCAGAGGAACAGGAGACTGGGACTGGGTGGAGGGAGTCAGAAGAGGGAGGCTGGAGACAGGGACAATGGCTGCCGTCAGTGCTGAGGCCAGAGCGTTGAACGATCGCTGATGGGCAGCCTGATCCGAATGAATGCCCTCCAGGTATGCATTGCTCCGATGCACCTCCCTTTCTACACCCTGGATGGCATTCAAAAGGGTAGACTGCCCAACAATGAGCGTCCGCAGGAGGTCAATGACCTCCTCACTGAGGGCAGCAGGGGTAACTGGGGCAGGGCCTGAGGTGCCTGGGGCGAAGGAGATGCCCGGCTTCCTGGCCGAGCGGGCACAGGGCGAAGGCTGAGGGGCTGCTGGGAGGGCGGGGCTGGTGCGCTGGGTGGCGGCTGTACCTGTTGTGGCGGTGGGCACGGATGTTGCCGCCACCGCAAGGGAGCTCCCTTCCGAGGACGTGTCGGTGTCGCTGACGTCTCCACGAGTCCCCGTTGTGGAGCTCCACTCGCCCTCCGTCTCACTGGTGTACTCGGAGTCTGTTGCATGGCCCTCCGGGGCCATGTGAGATGCAGCTCCCTCTTGCGCCGATGCCACTTCTCCTCCGCCTGATGATGCTATTGCACACATGAACAGGAAGACAAAGAAAATGGGTGGGGGGGGAGAAATGAAGACAAGTTGAGAGCATGCATTGGCAACACCGTTGTCGGAGAGGACAGACAAAGAAGCCCCCTGCACTAGGCCACGCAATCGGGGTACACTACTCAGTTATTGTGACTAGGCCTACAGGTCTATGGACGACAAATGCACACATGGGTGAGGCCGGACCATGGATAGCTGTACTTGGCACCCTACAGAGGTGGGGGGCGGGGGCACAGGGCCATGCCTAACGGAGGGGCCTAGCCTACAGAATGCGCCCTGGCCTAGAGATAGCCACAGCCCTCCTCCCCCCACCCAGACACCTTCACTGCACGCAAAGATAGCAGAATGTGCTGATACTCACCCCCTTGTATCTGCTGTGATGTCCTCACGCGCCCATCCAAATCGGGGTAGGCCACCGCCAGGATCCGGGACAACAGGGGGGTCAATTGGGGGCTGGCACCCCTCCTACGTTGGGAGGCCAGCCCCAGCAGAGACTCAGCGGTCTTTCTGGTCCCGCGGCGGATGTCCTCCCACCTCTTTCGGCAGTGGGTGCCCCGTCTGTTGTGGACCCCCAGGGCCCGGACGTCCTTGGCGATGGCCCGCCAAATGTCGATCTTGTGATGGGCGCTGACCTATGTGACATGTACAGGGTGGTAAAGGAAATCTCATTACTTTTCTGCCTGGTCAATGTGAGTGCCCTATCCCCTCCCCAACATTGCCATGTGGCACATGCTCTCATCTTTCGTGCGTTGCACTCCTCATTCGCTCCCCTCCCCACCATCTTACATACACCTCACTCAACCCCAGCATAGCCCATTCAACGTGCACCCTGTGTACTAACCTGTTGGTCTGGAGGACCGTAGAGTAGCGCATACTGGGGGAGGACCCCATCAACAAGTTTCTCCAATTCTTCAGAAGTGAATGCAGGGGCCCTTTCCCCAGTCGCAGAAGCCATTGTATCTCCCAGATCGAGGTCACAGCAGCACTTGCAGTATCGGTCCTCTCCTGTGGATGATCAGGTCTCGAGTGATTAATCAGATAGAAAATGGCAGTCACGCCCGTGGCGGTGCGTACCGCGGCGGTGCGTACCGCGGCGGTGCGTACCGCGACCGCAGGCGCACATCCTCATTGGCTACTGAAGCCCATAGGGTGCAATGTTAACCAATGCGGCTTAGCACCACCGTCTTCGACCGCCTACCGCCACAGTGTGCCACGCCAGCACATTGACCTCACATCCCACTGTCACACTTCACAGGTCAGGCAGCCGCCATTTCAAGGGCCCACATGGCTGAATTTCTACTGCGTCACACAGGCCTAAGCCTTGCATTGCCACTCATACAAGCCTTTCAATGCATAGCGATTCATGTACTGTGCAAGCTGTGTGAACGAACCTGTGGGTTGCTTGACTCTGTGCTCCATGTTGTCCTTCCTAGGCACCGTCCGCTGGGACTTGCGAGGAGAAGGGTGAATCCTCCTGTGTACCGACCGCTGGTGGACCTGTCGACAATGGAAGAACGACATATCATACTTACATACAGGCTTGACAGAGCAACTATACATGAACTATGTGCCCAGCTGGAGCCAGACCTGATGTCCCCCATCCGCCAACGCACAGGGATTCACCCTCTGGTGCAGGTTCTGTCATTACTCCATTTTTTGGCAAGTGGGTCTTTTCAGCCAACAGTGGCCATATCATCTGGGATGTCTCAGCCTATGTTTTCTAAGGTTTTGTCCAGAGTGTTGTCTGCCCTGATGAAATACATGCGGAGCTACATTATTTTCCCTGAGGTGGGCGATTTTGCTACAGTGAAGGGTGATTTCTATGCCCTTGGACATATCCCCAACATCATTGGTGCCATTGATGGGACCCATGTGGCTTTGGTTCCCCCCAAAGAAAGTGAGCAGGTGTACAGAAACAGAAAAAGTTATCATTCGATGAATGTCCAGGTGGTCTGCTTGGCTGACCAGTACATCTCCCATGTAAATGCCAAGTTCCCTGGGTCAGTGCATGACGCGTATGTCATGCGAAATAGCAGCATCCCTTATGTGATGGAACAGCTACAGAGACATCGTGTGTGGCTAATTGGTGACTCTGGTTACCCCAACCTGTCGTGGCTACTGACCCCAGTGAGGAATCCCCGGACCAGGGCTGAGGAACGGTACAATGAGGCCCATGGGCGAACTAGGAGGATCACAGAAAGGACCTTCGGGGGCCTGAAGGCCAGGTTTAGGTGCCTGCATATGACAGGGGGATCCCTAAAGTACTCACCAAAGAAGGTGTGCCATATCATCGTGGCCTGCTGTATGCTTCACAATCTTGCTTTGCGACGCCAGGTGCCTTTTCTGCAGGAGGATGGTCCAGATGGTGGTGTTGTAGCAGCTGTGGAGCCTGCGGAGAGTGAAGAGGAGGAAGACGACGGGGACGACACGGACAACAGGGATACAGTCATACAACAATATTTTCAGTAGCACACAGGTAAGAATCACCCACGCCATTTTACATTTACTCAAGGCCTCATGCGTCTCCACTGTCTGTGTTTCCCCCCAGTTCCTGTTAACTGATTTGTGACTTTTCCTTCCCTTTTCAGAGCTGTATGACCCACTGCGTGACTTCTGCTTTGTTTGCCCATGGACTAAAGCTTGTTGAAATTGGTATGTTGTCATCACAAAGTAACCGGACATTATTGCACCGTTATGTGTAATACATTTGTTAAGAATACAAGCAGACTCCTGTTATTTTAAGTGCAATAAGTGATTTATTTTAAGTGCTACATATAGGTACATGATTGTAAAACGGTGATGGGTGGGGGTGGAGTAATGTCCATGGCAGAGTCCAGTTCTCAGTCGCACAGGTGCATTGTCCATATGCCTGTGGAAGGATGGAGCAGGGGCAGTTAAAGGTTGGACAGGGTGACAATGTGGGACAGTGGGATGACATCAGGGGGTATCTTAGGCTGGCGGGGGTCTTGCAATCCTACTCTGTCTTCTTGTGAGATCTCAGGTTCCGCTTGCGGGGTGGTTCTTCTTCTGCAGGAGGTGGGGTTCTAGTGGCCTGTTGTTGTGTGGGGGCCTCCTGTCCACTAGTGCCGGCAGAGGTGGTAGGCTGTTCCTGGCCTGGGCTAGTGACAGGGGCCCTTTGGGGTGCCACATGGTCCCGCAATGTGGTGACTATCTGGTTAAGGGCCACGACGATGGTCCCCATTGCGGAACCGATGTTCCTCAGTTCCTCTCTGAACCCCATGTACCGTTCCTCCTGCAGTGCCTGGATCTCCTGGAACCTGGCCAGTACCGTCGCCATCGTCTCCTGGGAGTGGTGGTAAGCTCCCATGATGGAGGAGAGGGCCTCTTGGAGAGTCGGTTCCCTGGGCCTGTCCCCCCCCTGTCGCACAGCAGCCCTCCCAGTTCCCCTGTGTTCCTGGGCCTCTGTCCCCTGGACGGTGTGCCCACTACCACTGCCCCCAGGTCCCTGTTGTTGTTGGGGTGGTGGGTCAACCTGGGTGCCCTGTAGTGGTGGACACACCGCTGATCGACGTGTCCTGGAGACAGAGGCATGGGCCCGCTGGGTGGGTGGGAGCTGTGCTGGTGTTCCCAGAGGGGGTTGGGTCTGGTGTAGCCTGTGGCTGTCTGTGGGGAACCGACTGTCCAGAGGTCCCAGATGGGCCGGGCTGGTCATCTGGGTCCAGGGAGACAGAGCTGCTGTCATCGCTGGGGGCCTCTTCTGGGGGTGGGATGGACATCTCTGTACCCTCCGTGGCGGTTTGGTGGCGTTCGGGTCCTGCAGGGGTATAAAGGTATGGTTATTGCTTCTGTGTGTGGCATTTCGTGTGATGGGTGGGTGTCCGTGTACCCAAGTGCAGGCATTCCCTTGTGGGGGCTTTTGTGAGGGTGGCTTGAGGGGGTGATGTGTGTGTGCAGTGGGCATGCTTTGGTGATGGGTGTCCATGCTTTGTGGTCGCATGCAGGGCTTGGTGTTGGGATGGGTGGGTTGTGATGGTGAGCCATTTGCAAGGAGTTGGTGTGATGGGGGTGGGGGTGAGGGTGGGGGTATGATTTGGCATGCAGGTGGGGTGGGGTGGGAAGCAGTAGTGAAGATTTGACTTACCAGAGTCCATTCCTTTGCCTACTCCTGCGAGGCCCTCAGGATGCAGGACGTGCAAGACTTCCTCCTCCCATGCTGTAAATTCTGGGGGAGTAGGTGGGGGTCCGCCGCCAGTCTTCTGCACCGCAATGTTGTGTCTTGATACCATGGAACGCACCTTCCCCCGTAGGTCGTTCCAGCGCTTCCTTATGTCATCCCGATTGCGTGGATGCTGTCCCACCGCATTGACCCTGTCCACTATCTTTTGCCATATCTCCATCTTCCTGGCAATTGTGGTGTGCTGCACCTGTGCCCCGAAGAGCTGGGGCTCTACACAGACTATTTCCTCCACCATGACCCTGAGTTCTGCGTCAGTGAACCTGGGGTGTCTTTGGGGTGCCATGTGGTGGTGTGGATGAGGTGTGGGGTGGCGTTTATGGTGATGAGTGTGGTGCGTGTGGTGGTGTGTGGTGTTTGGTGCGTGGATTCTGTGTGGGTGATGGTGTTGTGTGCCTCTGTGTTGTGGGATTGTCTATTCTGTGCTCTCTCTCTAGCCTTCGTCAATAATTTCGGGTCGTAGGGGTTTGTGGGTGATGTGGGTGTGTGTTTTATATTGTGTTGGGTGTGTGGGAGTGGTGTTAGTATGTGTATCAGGTGTGTGTGTTTCAAACTGACCAATGTGGCTGAGTTTTCTATGTGTGTGTGTATTTTAACCGCGGCGGTGTGTACCGCCAATGGAATACGGCGGTTGAAAGACCGCTGCGGGGATTTGTGGGTCGGAATGGAATGGGCGTATTTCTGTTGGCGTGACGGTGGAGGTTTGGTCATCGCCATTTTTTCGCTGACCTTTGGTGTGGCGGACTTTTGTGGATGTCGGGTTTTTGGCGGTTTGCAAGTTGCGGGTCAGAATGACTGTGGTGGTTTACCGCGGCCGCGGCGGTGTTCTGGCGGTCTTCTGACCGGCGGTAAGCGCCTTTTACCGCCGAGGTCAGAACGACCCCCATAGTGTTGTAGTTTCATGAACCTTCTTCATGGTATCCCAAGTCATCAAACTACAACTATATAAATTGTAAGCTTAAAAAGAAAAAGAAGAAAATATTTTATTTTCTCAATCTTCTTCAGCTTCTGCACTAATAATTTTCACATTTACCCTGTTAATGGAGTATTATTTTGGTTGGGTGTCTCTGCAGCTACTTTGGATTATCAGTCTCCAGATTAATTTTTCTGGTCAGTATTTTTCCAGCGTAAACTAAAGTATTTGAAAATTGTACAATGCAGTCTGTCTCACCATCACCTCCGTTCTTGGAAACTCCTGGTGATTCTCCTATCTAATGGAAGTGTTGGTTTGATGCATTTGAAACAATTTTGGGTGCATTGGGTGCCTCAAGGTTCAGGCCAGAAAGGAAAAAATGTCTTTTGCTACACTCTTTAGGTTTCGAAGGCAGGGCAATTTTCAAACATTTACCAGAATTACCTGTACTTCAAGGAGAAGACCTTGATGAATTTCAAGAAGCTGTAAAGAAACTTCAAACTAGGTTTGACATTCCTCCAAGTTTAGTAGTCTCCAGACATAAGTTCTTCAAATGTTCACAAGGTTCAAATGAAGATATAAACATGTACATATATGCATTAAGAATATTGGTGGTGGAATGTGAGTTTGAGAACTTTAGTGATTAACTGATTAGAGATCAATTCATCTGCCATTGTTCTGACAAAAACGTTTGTCAAAAACTTTTGTCATTGGGAAGCCCAACACTTAACTAGTGTGTTAGAATTGCTAAGAGCATCAAAATCTCAGTAAGCTCAGTAAAAGAGCTGGAGGACAAACCCTTAGAACATGTCAGTCCTGTTGTCAACAGTGTAGAAAACTCACAACAACAAAAAATGGTTTCCGTCAACGAAATACAGCGACTCCAAAACATTTTTTTCACAACAAAACACTTGTTTCAGATGTAGTAACGTCAGTCACAAGAAAGGGAGCAAACCGTGACCGGACGAATTTGTGTCTTGCAGATTGTGTAACAAAGTGGGGCATTTTGTGAAAGTATGCCAAAGTTCAAATCATAAGAAAACAAGTGTGGGTGCAGTCACAGATGAGACACTGGATTTACAAGACAGTGACTTGATCACTGATATGCAGGACATGGTCTTAGTGGTCGAAGATGATGCTGTCAAGTGGCGTGATCCTTCTGACTGTACTGATCCATATATAGACATAGGTGTGGATGACAAGGAACTTCATCTGTTAGTAGATTCAGGGGTGATAGAGCGTTCCGTACTAATAATTTACCTGTATTTGGACGCTCTTTAGGCCGATGAATCTTTTGGCTAAGTGGGACTCTCTCCACCCTTAATCAGTCAATTTAATCTAATCAATAATCAATATCGAACATAAGCAATGCCCTGATCAACATAACACTTGACAATTAATCCAGAATACATTTCGGCGAACCCTGACCTTTCAGTCAGGAATAACCACACCAGTTTATTCAAAGTTAGTGAATTTATTTCCCTATATTAACAAAGCTAGCACAATATAGATGTGTCTCAACACCAAATGATAAACATAAATGAACATTAATAGCTGTCCATAACGGCGAAACAGGTGCAATCTATGCAGCATTTGAATAACAAGGCATTCGATAATAGCAATGCAACTCACTAATATTATAATCTGTAATGAACTAATTGCATACATTTAGTCAGCATAACAAGGTCTCAAATTGCATCGTGCAACAATAGGAATCCTCATCTAACCTCAAATTAGCATCGGCATGTGGGACTTCATGCAAAACAATTTAGCAACATTAATTTAGAAAACTCCTAGCTAGGGCTCTTATCAAAAATCAGCAGTTGGTTACCTAAAAGAAACACAATGCAATTGTACAATTTCCTTTCATATTTACCAATTACGATCAGCATACAAGGAAGTCTTCGTCTCACAGGTACCGTTTCTCGATCAGCATGGGACGGGGCAAAGGGGCAGGGGTGGACGGGGCAATTTGCCTCACGGCGGCAAGATAAAATTACTACTTCATGCAAAGGGCATTTCAAAGTTAAAGTCTCTAGGGCAAGAATCATTTAAAGTCTCTTTCTCTCGATTAGAGAAAGCATCAAAGTCTCTTTCAAAATGGCGTCGCAGCAAGGTGGGCCATAGTAGCTGCAAAATGGCGGGTAACGGCAATAATGGCTGTAATAGCTGTAATGGCCGCAATGTCCGTGTAATGGCTACTTTCCTCTCGTGCACCTGGTTTAAATAGACAACAGTTCAAATCCAGTAGGGTCTTCCATTGGAGGGTTCATAGGTTAGCTTCAAATTGTCCAATCAAAAACGACAGTTCTCAAGCTTTTACTTAAGCATACATTATCCTTGGAGACGGGTACGCAAGTTGCAACATTTTATACCAATTAACTCACTTTCAGAGCTTCCATTGTCCGCACCTGCAGATCGACCTTGGAGTAAAGAGAAAATATGCCAGGCTGGCACGAAACCTTAAGATAAGCATGTGAACGATCTCAGTGGAAAAGTACAGCTTCAAGCAGAAATACACGTTTAATAGCACATTGGAAAAATACGAGCATCTAAACCGTGAGACCAGGCCACTAGGCCGAAGCCTCCACTAAAGTAATGCTAAGCAAAAACATTTCAAACAAGCAAATCATAGCACACGTTTATGATTATGTCGGATTAGTGCAATTCTAATACACCACGTTATATAAAGCACGCTTATAAATGTTGGCAAACTACTCTGAGGGCACATTTTGTCCCCGTACAATCTTTATTAGTTCGGTTAAAGTCACACATGATTATTGCAGCACTACGTTTAAGCACTAATAAATGTAAAACCTTCATTTCAGCTTCATCAATCCCTCCTCTGATGACTACTTGTCATCACACCAAATCATGCCCACAAATTTTATTCCATTAAAATTCTGTCAGTTCTCTTTTCCTTTTAATTCCCCTAGTTTTCGCTTTGTATTCTTCTGCCATTCTTTTCATCATTTTCTCTTCCTTCCTTCTTCTGATCCTTTCCATAATAATTATTATTCCCCTTTTTATTCCCCAAATTCCAAATATGCAGATTAGTACTATTAGTATTCCCTGTATTATTTTTAGTAATATTCCATTCCAAATTCCCCCAATCCAATTTCCCACTGAAGCAAGTCCTTTTCCAACCTTCTCCCACACTCCTGGTTCTTTCAATTCCTTCAAGTCTGCACTCTCTTTTGTTAGATTAGCAAGCATAGTTTTAATTTTCACACTATTATCTGGAATATACGTGCAACAGTGTCGTGCACCAAGCATTTTGCAAACGCCGCCATCCTTTGCTAAAAGAATGTCTAAGGCAAGCCTATTTTGAAGAGTCATAGCTCTTTCCGCTGCAAGTTCAGCATCTATCAGGATTATAGCACCTGAAAACTTTGTCAACATGTTATCCACGATAGTAGACAACTTTCTTATTTTGATGGAATTCAGCACAACTCCCAACGAAGGAATCATGGCTCCAAATATATCTCCTACCACAGCAGCTGCGGTCTCTCTTTTCTGGATACGATGGGATCCAGATGTCTTTGGAATCATCGATAGGTCATCCAGTTGATAAACCTTTGGGAACACTATACCCAAATAACATCTTCCCCACCATCCCTTTGGGAGACGATAATAGGCATTATACCCACAAATGTAATATACACCTGGAATGACAGGGTCAAGTCCGTTCATCATGAATGTCCATTTGGCCTTAAAGATAAACGTATGTTTACACTCACTCGCTCCTACAAAAATGTTGTCATAATAAGATTCACCTCGATATATACAAAATTTCCCTACATGCCAAGCATCTAAAGCTATTCTCCCTTGTGTCTTTATTGCGGCAAAATCATAATTATCTACTGAAGTCCTCTTATGTAGCTCTTTTTCTAATTTCGCATTCATTTGTGCCCTTCTATCATCTGTGCGATCTAAAAAGCTTATTTCTACTGCAGAGAGCGAGCAGGTAAGGTTTTCCCTATGAGCGTGAGCCGTTTCAAAAGGTTGCATTGGCTCGAAAAATTCCCTCATTATTTTAGCATCCCAATCTTTAGCAATCTGGCTTAGCTGCGCTATTATAGGAACGTATGCAAAGGTAACATCATAATTCGAGTAAAAATACTGTATGTTAGTCTGACCATAAAACCTAGACATTACTATACTACATGTAATCCCGTATGTAAGAGGCATGTGGTGATAAGTCACCCCTTCCTTTACCGATGTCGGTATCTGTGTACACACATAACAATCTTTCGCATCCATGGTCTCAACATATTCTGTTAGCAAGCGATAGAAAACATTATATGAAAGCTCCTTTTTATCATGCAAGTGTCTCTCATCTAATTCTAGTCTTTTTAGTGCGGTTAGTTCAGTGACAGTAACAGGAGCAAAAGTAGAAGCATCAATTTTCTCATTCTCACCCTTACCATGCATTCCAAGCACTATTGCCATTATTATTAGTACACATGCAATTACCAAGCCTACACACACATATTTACAATATTTCTTTCTACTGTTTTGCGTCATGATCTGTATAGTATCAGAGAGCTAGAAGCACCTATAAAGAAACTATTTAGCAATTCAGTTACAAAGCTGAACGAGCGCAATGTTCACACAGTCTTCTTCAAGAGGCCAGTCACTTATCGGTTAGCAGCATTTGTCTCAATTCGGCAATAACTCAGTCTCTATTCGGCAATAACTCTTTTTTTTTTCAAAGTTCAATTAGCAATGTTGTCTCAAATCGGGTTTAAGAGTCAATCTGGTCTTCAAAATCTTATCAAGTTAGCAAATGTCTCATCCGGTTTAGCAATGTCTCAGCTGGTTGTATCACGTTAGATTGTAGCAAGCAATGTCATTTATTACCCTTTCAATCGACAGAGTCCATAAAACTTTTCTTTTCTATTGGTATCTCTTCTTCTTCGTTCTCGAGGCTAAGAGATACAAATTCGTCAGTCCAATCGTCATTGACTGCATATGCCCATTCTGGACCGGAATATCTCCTGTTTGGTATCCTTTTCCTTTTCAATTTCGCTTCTCTTTTCGATTCTGCCTCACTGGTACTTTCCTCTTTGGCCAAGTCTTTTCCTTCATTTGAGGATGGTACCACGACAGTCACTTCCTTTCTTTTCTCTTTCACTTTTGGCCTTTCTCCGTCGTTCAAACTTTCTCTAGTTCTCTGTTTTACTGGTGATATACTTAGTCTCCTCTTTGCACCGTGTCCATTCGATGGACTTGCGATCTTTTCTGAGGAAGCTTGAACCTTTTCGTTCTGTTCTGCCTTGTCCCCTCCTCCTGGGGAATCAATCACGTTCTCTTTTTCTTTTTCTGTATCGTCTGCTTCTGGGAAAGCCCTCCTCTGATCAGGCTCTCCTGCTTTTTCACCTTTTTCGAGCCCTTCGTCACCGTTACTTTCTTCAGGCTCTTTATCACTTTCAGCTGCTTCAGGTTCTTTGTCACCTTCAGCTGCTTCAGGCTCTTTGCTACCCTCAGCTGCTTCAGGCTCTTTGTCACCTTCAGCTGCTTCGTCGCTGTCTGAACTTTCTCCTTGGTCTTCCCCAAGTGAGTTGGTCTCTTCGTCCTCAGAGAATATCTCTCTCTCTTCCGTTCCTGCCTGTTCGCTTTCAGTTCGGTTTTGCTCTGTCTCAGCACTCAGCACTGTTTTATCAGGCACTGGCAGTTTTAGCGCTTCAACTTCCTCATCTGTGGGACACAACACTTTCTTTGTGTGACTGGCGTGAATCCAGTTGGGAACCCCCGCTCATTTCACAGCGGTAGTTGTCGTCAGGATCACTTGGAAAGGGCCTTTCCAACGGGGTTCCAGACACGACTTCCTCACGTGCTTCTTTACCACGACCCAGTCATCTGCTTTCAGTGCGTGTCCTTGACCTTGGATCGGTAGTAAGGTGGTTGCTTCCACCTGGTGAGAGAAAGAGCGAACCACGTCAGCTAGACCCTTGCAGTAGTCTAACACCATATCATCTGTAATATTCAAAAGCGCGTTTGCGGGAACTGCAGGCAGTCTCATAGCCCTGCCCATGAGAATTTCATGCGGAGACAATCCAGTCTTTCTATCAGGGGTGTTTCTCATTGACATTAGCACCAAGGGCAATGCGTCAGGCCATTTCAAATTTGTCGATGCACATATTTTCGCCATTCTTGATTTCAGTGTACCATTCATTTGCTCCACCAGTCCTGAGGCTTCAGGGCGATAGCTACAATGCAGTTTTTGCTCAATGTTCAGCGCTGCGCAAAGTAACTTTATCACCTCGTTATTGAAGTGGCTTCCCCTATCTGATTCTAAAGAGATCGGGAATCCGAAACGTGGTATTAATTCCCTCAACAATAGTTTTGCAACTGTAAGGCTGTCATTTCTACGTGTGGGGTATGCTTCAATCCAGTGACTAAAAATGCACACAATCACCAACACATACTTCAGACCTCCATGCACAGGCATCTCAATGAAGTCCATCTGCATCCTACTAAACGGGCCACTGGCTCTACCAATGTGGCTCGCGTTCACAACCGTTCCCTTCCCTGAGTTCATCTGCTGGCAAGTGACACATCGATGACAAACTGCTTCTGCAGCTTGACGGAATCTGGGGTTAAACCAATCAGTTTTGAACAATCGTATCATGGCATCTCTCCCTAGGTGAGCCTGTCCATGATAGAACCGCGCAAGCTGTGATAAGAGACTATTTGGCAAAAAAAAATTCCCTCATTTGAAACCCATAACTCATCTGGTCTTTTTATACATTGTGATTTAATCCAGGAGTCTCTTTCATCCTCTCTGACGCTATTCTGTAATGCTTTTAATTCATCTATTGTATCTACGACTTTCAAGGCAAATGCTTCAGCTGGTTCGAGTTCTGGCTCACTTATCGAATTCCATTCATCTCTGAGTAATATACAGTTCAAGGCACAAAACCTTGCGACCTGATCTGCATATGCATTTCCCAGAGAAACATAGTCCTATCCCTTTGTATGAGCACTACACTTTACCACTGCAACTTCGGCTGGCATTTGAATGGCGTGTAACAATTCCCTTATTCTCTCCCCGTTTTTCACTGGGGACCCTGAAGAGGTCAGAAAACCTCTCTGTGACCATAATTGCCCAAAGTCGTGCACAATTCCAAACCCGTACTGACTATCAGTGTAAATGGTGACTTTCATCAATGCAGACAGTTGACATGCTCTTGTAAGGGCTACAAGTTCTGCTACTTGTGCAGAATAGACTCCTTGAAGCCAGCCCGCTTCCAAGACACCTGTTACAGTACATACAGCATATCCTGCTTTCAAAATTCCCATCCCATCTCTTAGACATGAACCATCAACGAAAACAATTTGGTCATTTTCATCAAGCTTAGTATCCTTAATGTCAGGTCGAGGTTTTGTGCAAAATTCAGTCACCTGAAGGCAGTCATGCTCGACGTCTTCAGCGTTCTCAATTTCAGCATTTTCACCAGGAAGCAAGGTTGCTGGATTCAATGTAGTGCACCTTTTCAGCTGCACGTTCGGTGAGCCCAGAATTATCGTTTCATACCTTGTGAGTCTTGCTCCAGTCATGTGTTGCGTTCGGGAGCGGGTCAAAAGTATTTCAACTGAGTGAGGGACCATGACTGTTACTGGGTGTCCCATCACTATTCCTTCACTCTGAGTGAGGCTGATACCAACTGCTGCTACGGCGCGCAAACACCATGGAAGTGCTGCTGCGACCGGATCCAAGGTAGCTGAAAAATACGCTACTGGTCTGTTTATGCCACCATGGGCTTGAGTCAAGACAGACAAAGAACATGCATCACGTTCATGACAAAACAATGTGAAAGGCTTTGTGTAATCAGGCATACCTAAAGCTGGAGCCCTGCACATGCATTCTTTCAATTCGATAAAAGCATCCATCTCATCTCCTTTCAGCTCAATTTCATCCAATGCATCCTTCTGGGTCAATTTCAGTAAAGGCTTTGCTAGAGTCGAGAAGTTGGGAATCCACTGGCGACAGTAGCTCACCATCCCCAAAAACTTCCTCACCTCCCTCCTTGTCTTTGGTGGACTCATTTGAAGTACACTTGTTATTCTTTCCTTCATTATTCTCCGTGACCCTTTCTCTATTTGGTGACCCAAGTATTTCACTTTCTTCTGACAGAACTGCAATTTGGAAGGAGACACCTTGTGTCCATTCCTTCCCAAATGGTTCAACAGAGCAATGGTATCGGCTGTGCAGCCACTTTCTGTCTTTGATGCAATCAGTAAGTCATCAATGTACTGTACTAGGGTTGACTCGAATGGCAATTCTAATGCTTCCAAATCCTTCTTTAGAATCTGGTTGAAGATTGACGGTGATTCAGAAAACCCTTGAGGAATTCGACACCAACTGTACACTCTGTCTAAGAATTTGAAACAAAAGAGAAATTGGCTGTCCTCATGAAGAGGCACCGAGAAGAACGCTTGTGACAAATCGATGACTGAGAACCACTCAGCATCGCAAGGGACTTGAAACATTATCACAGCTGGATTCGGTACTACAGGGCAGCATTTGACTATGATGTCATTTATTTTCCTCAAGTCCTGCACGAGTCGGACCTTTCCACTCGGCTTTATTAGTCCCATGATTGGTGAATTACATGGACTGCTTAACACTTCTTTCAGTACTCCCTGTTTTACAAATTCGTCAATGAGTTGGGCAACTTTCATGAGGGTGTCTTGTGTCATGTGGTATTGTGGGGTCTGGGGAAAGGTTGCATTGGGCTTTACAGTCACTTTCACTGGTTCCACTCCTTTCATCAATCCCACCTCTTTCCCTGTCATGTCCCAAACTTCCTTTCCGACTGTTTCCCGTAATTCAGCTGGAATATCTTCTTCAGTTATCATCGGGAACAGACAAATCAGAGGATAATCTTCATCGACCGTTTCCATCTCATCCCCCTCTGCACTGTCCTCTTCCTCCCCGTCACTGCTCGTCTGTATTTTTATTCCCTCGTTCGAACACATAATCGAACAACCCAATTTGCACAATAGGTCTCTCCCTAGCAGTGCTATCGGGCTTGAGTCACATACCACAAATTGGTGTAACCCTTGATAGTTACCAATGCTGACTGGTACCGGATCTGTAATTGGGTTTGTCAGGTGCCTGTTTGCTACTCCCACCACTTGAACTGTTCTCCCTGAGAGTGGCAAATTTGGTACTTCAATGCTCTTAACAGTTGAACGTGTGGCTCCCGTGTCAACCAAGAATGAGACACGATGACCCATTACTCTTCCCTCCACGTACGGACCCTTTTGATCAACTTCCAAGGATGCTGCAAGCACACAATCTCCTTCCTCTCCTGAACTATCACTCTCCCATACATTGTTTATTCCACTCTCACTGTGTAATGGGAACTGTTGTACGGTGCCATTTGTATTCATTACCTGACCCGAGACCTGTGGAGGAACCATCACTTGCTGCTGACTCATTGGTGCCAAAGGTATTTGCATTTGCTGATTAGGTACCATGGGAAACTGCTGTTGCATTGGTTGCATTTGCGTCATCTGCATACGGGGCATCTGCATCTGCTGCGGCTGCATGGGCTGTAATCCCTGTAGCTGATTTATTGTCTGAAAATTTGGGTTTGGACCTCTCATTTTCGGTCCCCTCATTGTCTGAAATGCATTGACATCATTGTTTTGCTGACCAACACCTGCACCTTCCTGCACCACCATCGGGCACTCGCGTTTCCAATGACCGACAATCCCGCACACGTGACACGGCATCACCTTCTTCATTTCCTGCACACCATTCACAACAGTGTTCAAATCCGGACCATTATTCACAAAACCTCCTCTGCCTCTGCCTCTCGCCTGTGGCTGAAACATCATATTTCCCTGCAACTGCGGCTGCGGTTGCGGAACCTGCTGTTGGAACCCTTGCAACCCTTGCAAACCTTGTAGACCTGTCTGAGCTGCTTTAAGTTGCATCATCATCACTTTCTCCTTCAACCTTTTCTGTTTCACTTCTATTTCGTCACTACAGTATTTCGCATAATTCAACACTTCATCAATAGGTTTCGATTGCCAACAAATCAAATGCGACTTTATCATGTGACTTATCTCTGGTCTCAGCCCTTCCACAAATCTGAACACAAAATGAAGCATGTCCTTCGCCTCTATTGTTTCCGTGCCACTGTAGTTCTTGAACGCCTTCAACAACCTCTCATAGTAACTATGAATCGATTCTTTAGCCTCTTGGGCAGTTCGATCGATCTTCTGCCAATCCACATTCTTCGCGGCAACCTTCGTCTTCAAATGCTCAATCACCTTATAGTACAAGCTCATCACCATAGGTGATGGTGCACCCGTATCCCTGTCTCTCTCCGGTTCACTTGTCGGCCAACCTACAGCTCTTTTGCAATCCTCCCACAAATCTGCCGGAACCACAATCTCAAAGAGAGTGTTCAGGTCTTCCCAGAGACATTTTGCAAGCTTCACAAACCTGTCAGTCTGTTGATACCATTCAATCGGTTTCTCTCTCAGTTTGGGAAAATCATCCGTAAAAGACTGAATGTCGCTTCTATGCCATGGTACATGTATTAATTTTCCCCCTGCTGTCTCCTTCATTGGTAACATGGTTACTGCATCACTACTCTGTGGTCTTTTCTCGTTGAGCTCTGGAACACTGTCTTTCCTCTTTTCCTTTCTCTTTACCCATCTGCTTTCCCATTTGTCTAAGCACCTCCACACTTGTGCACTCTGCAGCAATTCTCTAAGGTGCGCCTTCATGCCTGCTGACCTCATGTGTTCAAAGTCTGTGGTCCCAAAATCCAACCTGTAGCTCCTGCTCAAGTGTTTTGTCTTGTCTATGTCAACCCCGTTTTTGTCGGCTATTTCCTGCAAGCTTTTATGTACCTTGTTCACTTCTTTTGTAATCCTGGGACATAGATAACTCAGCTCTTCTTCCGAGTAGGACTCTAACCTATTCACACCCATAGTCCCTTCCACCAATTCTTGTGCTTCCATGTTCAACCTGACCCTATTCAGATAATCTTCTCCCTTCCCACTGGCTGAGCTTTGTGTGGAATTCAGACTGTTGAACCACTGTGTCAGCTGTTGCGCATTCAACCCCATCAGTGTAGCATTCACATCGACTGCCATTGATGGTTGCGGCAACTTTTCAGTGTTCGATGTTAGAGGTATTATCAGTGGGGGGCTCGACCTCACCACTGTCGACTGAGCACATATGGGACTAAACTCCATCAAGGACCCAGATCCAGTTGGTTGAGCCGCTATCGGAGTTATCCCTGGAGTGTTTTCTATGCACCTCCTTTCTGTCCCACTCTGCAGCATTGATCCCTGACCGCTCATACCTAAGTTAGGCTGACTGTACAAAGGTACCGGTGGACCTACAGTAATGGGTAGTGATATCGCGTCTGGGTTCTGTGCACTCCCCATGTTCTGAGACATGTTCATTCCCACACTATGGGTCATCATTGCCGGCATGCCCATCTGACTCCCCGTCATCTGAGCATGTGCGTTTCCCCCCTGCATCTGCTTTTGAGGCATCAAAAACTGGGTTGATTCAGCTTGTGCCAATGTTGGGTTGTGACCATTCTGTACTCCCATTACAGTCGGGTCTAGAACCATTCCCGTACTGTTGTCGCTGCTGTAGTACCTTGGGACCTGCGGCTGATAATTTTCTGCTGGTTTCAACATGGGCACATCTGGATATATTCTCCTAACCTGCGGTATCTGCGGTATCTGCGGGGTGAACAGTAAACTCGGGTCCTTAGATCCCGATGCTGCTCCTGAACTCTGAGTTTCACTGTTCTGTACCGGTGCCGGAGGGGCAGAGCTGGTACTTGGACCTTGTCCACTCTCTGCATAAGGTGGTGGACGGTCATTCAGCAATTGCATGATTAACTCCTCATCCTCTAACTCCTCTTCTCTTCTCAACTTTTCCTCGTCCTCTCTATCCTTGGAACACCTCCTGTTTGTCTTACAGGTAGCTTTCTTACCTGTCTCCTCTTCTTCCTTAGTAATCGCGGGAAACAATTTTATCCCCTGCAATACATCTGACCTCCACACCTTCTGTGCATTATCCCACCTAGCGTCCGCTAGTGTCTTTTCTACCTTCCTTATCCTGGTCTCGAACTTATTTTGCTGTTGCTGTCTAGCCATCAGTTCCCAAATCGCTAGAGCCTCAAACTGTGCTGGCCTTGGAGGTACCTTCATGTCGTACATCGCGAATCTCAAATTCTCTAGGATCCTTATATTGAATGTCCCATGGATCGGGAACGCTACGCTCCCATGTTTCTCTGTCAGCTTGTGCCATTGCTTTAGCCAAAGGCACGGAGCTACCCCTTTTTCCTCCATTACAATGTAAGCTGGTGTACCTTCGGGCGGCGTCTCCTCTCCTACGCTCGCTTTAATGTAAGACTCCCCCTTCATCGCACTCCTTAATGCTTTAAAAAATGTAATTTTCTCATCTTTTATTTCACAAAGTTTGTAATCAATAGGTGACTTTAATTCCCGGAATACTCTTCGCTTGCCTTTCCCCTTTCAATCGAGCCCTACGGACTGCGTCCAATCCGTGCGCGACCCTTCTCTGCAACCAACCTATCCCAGCGCGGCTCCTAGTGACGTCACACTCACACACACTGCGGCTGACAAAGCCTCGCGGCTAGTCTTCCTTCACTCAGCTCCTCTCGTAACAACTTCTTGCATGTATCGCGAGCTACCAAAAATATAAAACAGATCTGTCGGTTTACTACAGGAGGGGTAACACAATCGCTTCAGGACCTTAGGGATTTTTCACTAGCCTCTGCAGTTATTCCATCTTTCTCGGTCCCCACGTTCGCAAGCAAATCTGACCCGCAGACTCTGCTCTCAACTTGTCAATGATCTATTCTAGTGCACTTAGAATTTTGTCAAAGCCCGAAGTCGAAGTTTCTTTCACTCCCTTACACACGCACCGACTCGTTGACCACGCTCGATCAACCTACTAAACCGACCAGACCACAACATAAAACAACATACTCCGGAGCCTCTTGACCTCGCAGGGCCCGTCTCAACAACAACAACCACGTGGACCTTTTTATGCACAAAGCGCCACACGCACATGAAGTTCGACGACTTCCCTACTCTCGCACTCGGAGTCGCACCTCCGCTATTTCTATGAAGTTCAACGACTTCCCTACTTCTACACTCGGAGTCGCACCTCCGCTATCCTCTAAAAAGAAAAAAATCCTCGCAACCTTTTCACACAATCTGCGGCAATAAGCTGTGCAAGCGCAAACCCTAACTTCACTCATACCATCACTAGTACCGCCAACGCTGATACCACACCTCCGTTCTCTCCATTCGCAAGCTCCGAGATCCCGGGAAAGTCGCGGTGGACCTAGCCCATCATCATTTTCCCAATCAGTTTTATCCAAGAAAATCTAATTCAACTTCTCGAGTGGGGTCTCAAGAGGACGTAACCGTTAATTCAACACCATGTACTTTAAGAGTACGGGGTCCCAAAAGGCGCAACCGTCCTCTGCTACCATCTACTGATAGAGCGTTCCGTACTAATAATTTACCTGTATTTGGACGCTCTTTAGGCCGATGAATCTTTTGGCTAAGTGGGACTCTCTCCACCCTTAATCAGTCAATTTAATCTAATCAATAATCAATATCGAACATAAGCAATGCCCTGATCAACATAACACTTGACAATTAATCCAGAATACATTTCGGCGAACCCTGACCTTTCAGTCAGGAATAACCACACCAGTTTATTCAAAGTTAGTGAATTTATTTCCCTATATTAACAAAGCTAGCACAATATAGATGTGTCTCAACACCAAATGATAAACATAAATGAACATTAATAGCTGTCCATAATGGCGAAACAGGTGCAATCTATGCAGCATTTGAATAACAAGGCATTCGATAATAGCAATGCAAATCACTAATATTATAATCTGTAATGAACTAATTGCATACATTTAGTCAGCATAACAAGGTCTCAAATTGCATTGTGCAACAATAGGAATCCTCATCTAACCTCAAATTAGCATCGGCATGTGGGACTTCATGCAAAACAATTTAGCAACATTAATTTAGAAAACTCCTAGCTAGGGCTCTTATCAAAAATCAGCAGTTGGTTACCTAAAAGAAACACAATGCAATTGTACAATTTCCTTTCATATTTACCAATTACGATCAGCATACAAGGAAGTCTTCGTCTCACAGGTACCGTTTCTCGATCAGCATGGGACGGGGCAAAGGGGCAGGGGTGGACGGGGCAATTTGCCTCACGGCGGCAAGATAAAATTACTACTTCATGCAAAGGGCATTTCAAAGTTAAAGTCTCTAGGGCAAGAATCATTTAAAGTCTCTTTCTCTCGATTAGAGAAAGCATCAAAGTCTCTTTCAAAATGGCGTCGCAGCAAGGTGGGCCATAGTAGCTGCAAAATGGCGGGTAACGGCAATAATGGCTGTAATAGCTGTAATGGCCGCAATGTCCGTGTAATGGCTACTTTCCTCTCGTGCACCTGGTTTAAATAGACAACAGTTCAAATCCAGTAGGGTCTTCCATTGGAGGGTTCATAGGTTAGCTTCAAATTGTCCAATCAAAAACGACAGTTCTCAAGCTTTTACTTAAGCATACATTATCCTTGGAGACGGGTACGCAAGTTGCAACATTTTATACCAATTAACTCACTTTCAGAGCTTCCATTGTCCGCACCTGCAGATCGACCTTGGAGTAAAGAGAAAATATGCCAGGCTGGCACGAAACCTTAAGATAAGCATGTGAACGATCTCAGTGGAAAAGTACAGCTTCAAGCAGAAATACACGTTTAATAGCACATTGGAAAAATACGAGCATCTAAACCGTGAGACCAGGCCACTAGGCCGAAGCCTCCACTAAAGTAATGCTAAGCAAAAACATTTCAAACAAGCAAATCATAGCACACGTTTATGATTATGTCGGATTAGTGCAATTCTAATACACCACGTTATATAAAGCACGCTTATAAATGTTGGCAAACTACTCTGAGGGCACATTTTGTCCCCGTACAATCTTTATTAGTTCGGTTAAAGTCACACATGATTATTGCAGCACTACGTTTAAGCACTAATAAATGTAAAACCTTCATTTCAGCTTCATCAGGGGCACGCATCACAATGATCACCATGGAGTTATTTCAAGCTTCGTGGGACAAAAGAACACTTTTGCCTCCTGACCATTCCCCGGTGTTGTGTGAAGGTCAAAAGATTGATCTAGTTGGATATTTTGAAGACATTCTAAAGTTTAAAGGGGGAGCTATTGTGGGCAAAGTCTATGTAGCGGTCAAAGGTCTCAATATGCTTGGATGGTTTCACCAAGGATTGTTGGGCATGGTACAGAAACCTGGTACACGAGAACAAGTACTCGCCATTAGGGATTCTGAGATAGTAGAAGACTTGTTAAATGAGTTTCCCAAAGTTTTTTCTGGTGAACTGGGTAAGATCAAAGGTTTTAAACACAGAACCAAAGTCAAGGATGGGGCGTTACCCATAAAACACAAGATTAGGGGTGTACCATTTAGTGTCTGTCAGGATTTAGAAAAAGAAATAGACATGTTGACTAAATCTGGGATCATTGAACGAGTTGACTCTTCTCTGTGGCTTTCTCCCCTTGTGGTTGCTAGAAAGAAAAATGGTGAGCTTAGGGTTTGCATTGATCTTCATGCTCTAAATAAAGAAATCTTCGTTGATTCACACCCTTTACCGAGGATCAATTATCTGTTAACTAAAGTTGCTGGGGCAAAATATTTTACAAAATTAGACCTAGCATCAGCTTACCACCAAATAGAACTTAAATCTGATTCCAGACACTTCACTGCTTTTGTCTCTCCCTGGGGAACATACCAATATTGTCGTTTACCTTTTGGTTTGGCTTCGGCTGCGTCAGAGAGTTATGGAAAACCTATTAAAGGATGTGAGTAATGTAGCCATATTCCAAGATGATGTTTTGATTTTTGGACCCGATCGTCAGTCCCATGATACCACGCTCAAGCAAGTCCTGTCCATTTTTCAACAACATGGTGTTGTTCTAAAAAGAGATAAGTGTGTTTTTTTAAAGGAAAAAGTTGAATACCTAGGTCATGTGATTTCTAGTTCTGGTGTAAGCCCCAAACTAAAACATCTTTGATGCCCCTCCTCCAAGTGATAGAAGTGGCGTTAAATGTTTCCTGGGTCTATGTGAATTTTACTCATGGTTTATTAAGGATTTTGCATCCAGGGTAAGGCCGATCTTGAATCTGCTAAAATATGGCACTGAATTTTGTTGGGATAACGAATGTGCTGTAGCTTTTGAGTGGTTAAAGAGTCAGCTTTCCAATAGTGAGGTACTCAAACCCTATGATCCGGAATTGATGCGCACACTCACTGTTGATGCCAATAATGCTGGCTTAGGTGCAGTCCTCACTCAGAAAACCCATTTTGGTGAAAACACAATAGGGTTTGCTTCTCGAGTCTTAAGAGAAACAGAATGCCTGTATTCCGTGTTTGAAAAAGAACTATTGGCCTGCTGGTGGGCAATTGAAAAGTTTCACACATATCTGTGGGGAACTTAATTCATTCTTCCAACAGACCACAAACCCTTAATTTTCATCCTTAGTGGGAAGAATGTTAAGAATTGTACACCCAGGATGGCAAAATGTTCTGCCCGCTTACTTCAATTTCAGTTTGAAAATGCAGCACACACAGAAGTGCCAAAGTGTCATTTTGAAAGATTGTTTATGTGCAGGAAGGGACACCTTCCACATAGAAACAATATTTTCTGGCTTTTTGCTCTTTCAATGTGTGCTGTAAAATGCAGCACACATAGAAAAAGCAAAAAATTAGGAGGAATAAAAGTATTCCTCTTCGTTACGCCTTGCTGACGCCACCCCTGGGGTGGCATTAGATTTTGGTGCTGCCTCAGGTTTATGAAAACACGGAAATCTGGGTCAGCGTCAAAATGCAATGAGTGTTGCTTTGGCACACCCACAGCAACACCCATTGCACGCCCCTTCCACGCAAATTGCTGTGTGTGGAGGGGCTGTATTTACAAGGTGGAGTTAAGCCACAAAAAGTGTCTTAACACCACCTTGTAAATATGGTGCAGGTCATAGCGCTACCGGAGCATCACGTAAAGTGACGCTCTGGTGGCACTAGGGGCTCATAAATATGCCACAAAATATTTTAAAAGATGCATATAAAAATAAAGTACCAGTTATAAAGGCTTCTTTATAAACTGGACTGTTTCTAGTGTTTTACCATGCAAGGCCAACTTACATGGCACTGAGTGACTTGATAAATCCATATTAACGCAATGTAGCAATTGTTGCGTTACACTGCCCCAGGGAGGCGTTCCATGGGTATTGTGTGGGTGTTCCCACTCAACACTCATATATTTTGATGCCTTCCCAAATTTACCAAAAGCGGCAGACCTGGAAATGCGCCAAAATCCTACACCTTCCCGGGTCAGGCATAACAAGGAGAAATATCTTTATTTGTCCTCGTTTTTTCCTTTTTCTTCCCCTTCTTGCACAAAAGCAATCTTCTTTATGGAACTATGTTGCACGGATGCCTCTTGGGGCTAGGCAAACAAAACAGTACCAGTGTAGAGACGAGGACAGAAATGCACCGCATTCTTTTAAATACAGCACTTTCCTGCCCTTTTCCTGTCACACAGTGCAGCACAGCAAGGTGACTTGCTGCACTGCATGACTTTCCCATAAACATGCCCCTGGGTATATAACCAGAAACAAAACATTGCTTATAATTTTGGAGCCATATTTATGGCCAAGTTACACAGTGAAGCACAACAAGTCACCTTGCTGAGCTGCATGACAGGGAAAGGGCGGGAATGCGCCTTATTCTTTTAAATTGCTGCCGTTGTTTCTGCGCTGGTGCTGTTGCAAGGGTGCCTGCATTTTAAGGAGGATTGTTTTTGTGAAGGAAGAGGCACCTTCCTCCACAATAACTATCTCCTGAGGAATTTTCCTCTTTCTATAGGTGCTGCAGAAAGCATCTATGGGAAGGCATAGTATTCTGGCACATTCCCAGGTCTACCACTTCTGGTAAATCTGGGAATGCGTCAAAATCCATGGATGTTTCGTGGGTATTAAGCCTCCCTGGAGTAGAGTAATGCAATGCAGTGATTTGCGCTGACATGCATTACTCCAGATTTATCAAGCCACTCAGGGTCACCCAAGGTGGCCTTGCTGGGCTCAATAAATCGTATTTGGGGCTTGCATTATACATGCATCATGTTGAATGGTGCAAGGGCTACACGGCCCCAGTTCTAATTATACCCCTTTTTTGGATGTAGTGCTAGCTACCACAATTTTGCAATATTGCAGTACTCTAAATAATTGGTGTTACAATTACCGAGTTCAGTGGTATCAATGTATCGACCTCTGAAGTATGGAGGGCTGTGCTGGCCCTGAACATGTTTGAATATATAACATGCAGATGAAAAGCAGATCTCAGAAGCAAGGGATTAACTCTGGTAGCCATACTGAATGGCGCAGTCCTGTTTTTTTTTTTATCAAAAAAGAATCCAAAACACCTCTGTGAGAGAGAACAGCTTTCCAAAGAAAAAAACTAAGAAGTGTCTGATATTACTGATTACACCTTAGAGGAAAACAGATCCTCTTTTAACAATGCCTGTTTACAACTGTCTAGATATTTTTTTTAATTTACTTGATAGAATTCAATACAATTCATTCGAACAAATACATAAAAAGGCAATAGCATCCCAAAAGAAGATTGTTATGTTTTAAAGCAAAATATTCACAGATTTTTTACTTCTATTGGCATTGGGACTAATGCTTAAGAAATGTAAAATCTCTTAGTGTGTTTATTAATTTAGTTGGGATTCAGTGAAGTACATGCAAAAGAAGACAACAAAGTAGTTGAAATAAACATGATTTTAGGGATTATTGTGTGGGAGATGCATATGTAAAGTACAAACGTAATATTCATTTTGCCTAGAAGTTATTTTCTGGATAACATCAAGCGAATTTGTCTACACAATTAGAATTCTTACTAATAGTTCACACTAAAAGCCAAATCTGCAATGGTGGACTTGATAGAAGAAAAGGAAAAAAGGAAATTCTTTGAACCTAATAATCGAAAAATAATGTAATATTATACTTATATATATGTAAGCAATCTCATATGTTTACATACCCATGAAAATAGCTGTGTACAAGGCAATGCAAACTCGAGTGCAAATGATCAAAAGCTAATAGCTTATTATGGTATAAATGTATCATTCGTCATGATGATAGTGATCTAAGAGTGACTCCATGTTCTGCTATTGTTATACGGTTCCCATGAATCAGGTAGCACTGTGTATCTGGTCCACATAAACGTCAGAGTGTAGGAACTCAGCCCTTCTATACCATCAGTATATGCTGACACGCTTCCTAGCAAGCTCATAGTGCCCCATCTGAACCTTTAATCACACAAGGGTATTTGCAACCTCAAACATGCCTATTCAGATTTCAAGGGAAATAGTGAAAACGGATCCGCCCTTCTGTTGTCACAATGTGTACTCAAGATGAGACACAAGAAAGATGCAGAAATGTTGTTTCAAGCATTTATTGCCACAATCTTGACAAACATGAGCTGTGATTATTAGGTAAACGAAGCAAAGCATGGTAACCAGCATTACGAAAACAGTGAAAAAGATAAACAGCTCACTCATGATAATGTTAATATGTTGGTACATGCCTATCTGTTGCTTCCTACACTATTGAGATTGTAGTGGGATTACTCTCTGCCAGATTAATTGGGATATCCTAACACCCCATACCTGGGTAAGATGTACTGGGAAGCCAGGAAGCAGGTCTAGTGTAGTGCAGGATATTGTCCTGTGCAGGGTAGAGGTCAAAGTCAGCATCAGAGTCAGCAAAGCTGCATCCTGGCCACTGTGTACCACATTCGAGGATAATACTAGCCAAAGTGCTCCTCTGCTGAGTGTGGTACGGAGGCATTTTTAAAATACAAGCACCATTCGTGTCACACCTTGTCAGAGGTACAGGGCCAATGCGATGAGATCTCTGCAAGTGAAGAGCTGCCTCCAAGGACAACCGTAATACTTAGGGCATCGCATTCTGTGTGCCTAGCCTTGGACGAAGTGTACAGACTGGACGGCGCAACGTTTGCAAGAAACAAACTGCATGCACAGTGATTTCTCAGTACATTCTTGCATGAGTAGAAAGTCATGTTAAGGGTCACCATTAAAAAAAGAAATGCTAAGTTAAAATGTGCTTTCTATAATGGAGGTACTAAGCGGGGCCTATTGTGCTTCACCACACTATTTAGAACGTTTCTGATTAGTTTCTGTAGAACTTGGAATCCCCATTAAGCACAACAGTTCGTTATATTATGAATGTCTGCCGTTAGGTCACTCTTTGCTTTACTAATCTAAGGGTATTAATATGTATCATTCCTTGGTAAGATATTTCCTGACAAGGGCCTTTGAGTTCTCTTCTTATGTGCTAACTGTCTGAGGCAAAACTTAGGTTAATTGAAAGTGAGTAGAGGATTCTGGGAGCACAACTGCAGAGTGACTGAACTAGAGTTTGCTATGTGAGTACCTTTTCTTTGTAACCCAGTTTACGGGAGGGTGAAAATTACATGAAATGCAAAATGTCATGAGTTTCATGTAATACAAATTTTCTCCAGTATAATTAAAATTATGCAAGGGACTCATTAAGACCCACCTGAGGAACATACACTTTCAAAGATAATATGTCTCAAGAATTACCAACTCCCATCCATCCAATTTCTGAAAAAAAAGAACAATGACAGTCCCTCCCAAAGTAGAGATCAGAGTGCCAAACGATTGCTTAGAATGTGCATAGGTCCATTATAACCCACCTTAAATGCAATCAAAATGCATAGAAAAGATATTCATATAGCCTTATAGCCTGATGATGAGGATATACTTTTTGTTAAAGGCCCTGAAAGTAAGTTATAGGGCTGAGCCGCAAGCGAGGGCCTATCACAAGCGAGAGGTCCTTTAACAATTGGTATAGCCAGAGGCAGAAGTGAAATAAGGTTATTAGAACATTCCGGCCACTGAGTGTAGAGTTATCTAAATTAAAAAGGCAGAAACAAAAAGACAAACATTGCAATGTTGGAGCAGAAGGCCATTATTAGACCTGAGCCACTGCATTGTCTTCAATGGAGCTCCCACCATTCCAAAATTCAAATGAAGCTTTATAGCCCCCTTTCAAGGGCTATATTGGTTGTTAAAGGCATTGACCCCGAGCAGTGAGAGCCTATAACAAGGGTGAGGGCTTTTAACAACATGCATAGCCCGAGGCATGAGCTAAAATGTAATTAGGACACTCCACCCACTAAGGTAGAATGATCTAAATTAAAAAAAGAGAAACAGAAAGAAAAATATTGTAATGTAGGAGCAAAAGGCTTATACCAGCGATTATAAGCCCAGAGCTACTCCTCTGTCTTCAATGCAGAGCTCACCATTCCAATGTTCTAATAGTGGTTTCATAAATTACCTTGTGTATGCTTTCCTGACGTGGACCCACAATCAGTGTGGCTCAGCATTCCTATTGGTTTAAACACTATTGACCATATTTATAGGCTTTGTGGGGCAGGCAGCGCAGCAAGTCACCTTGCTCTACTGCCCTGGGTTACAAGGAAAATAATGTGCTGTACTTATCCAATAAAGCGCATTCCTGTCTTTTTCCTCTGTGCTGGCGCCCTTTTGGCAGCATTTTGCCAATGCAGGTACCCTTGCACTATGATGCAATGGTGTCTGTGTTGCATGCAGGACTGTTTTTGTGCAGGAAGGGAAACTTTCCTGCACAGAACAGTCCTGAAAGGCTTTTTTTCTCTTTATATGTGTGCTGTGAGGTACAGCATACAAAGGAAGAGTTAAAAACTAGGAGATATAAAGATATTTCTCCTCGTCATGCCTCTCTTGGGGAAGCATATCTTTTTGGTGCATTTGCAGGCTTTCAAGTGGGAACACCTATGCAACACTCATGGAAAAGCCTCCTGGAGCACATTCAGGTAACGTGGTGATTTGCCCTGCGTTACATTGCTGAAGATTTATAAAGCTAAGTAGGGCCATGCAAGGTGGCCTTGTGAACGAGCAATGCAAACCAGGCCATAAATATGGCACTAATAGTCCAATACAGAATTTGTTTTTGCACCTATGTTAATTTACCTCTGCAAAAAGCAATTTGACATGTGATTTTCGATATCCTGATTTTCAGAAAAAGGATTTTATGAGTTTCATAAAAGGCATAAATCCACCATTTTTTACTATACGCTGGAATTATGTGATTGTGCAGCCACAGCATTTTTAGCATAATTATAGATTTGCTGCATTTGCCACATGATCCACCATTTGCTGCATAATCTGCAGATTTAAACAAAAAAAATGTGTTGAGGTTCAACGGTTCAAAAGTTACTAAAAGTGCAGCAACACGGGTTGCAGGGCATCGGAAAGCCGCTTGCAAAACTTGAGTGTCCATCTTTCTGTTGCATATTGCTATGTTTGGGGGTTAAACTGGTACTAATGAAGTGGAACCAATACCCAGGCAGCGTTAGCACGTGTAAAAATGACAATGCAAAGTATTACAATCATAAAATGTGCCTGAGTATATTGGCTGAGAAAAGGGGTATTATAGGGGCAAGGAAGAGTTGAATGCAACATGCAATGAGCTCCCACAAAGTAATTAATAACCCTTATAGGGGTAGTTGTCCAGTCTAAAAAGGACGTAAAATGATTCCTGCTTGAGCCAGATTGAAGTGCCGTTTCAAGGCCAGACATGGAAGGAGCCACCCTCATGTGTAATACAGGTATAGGGTTTAAGGCTTTTGACGTGGTTTTATTGTATGGTATTTGGATGTTTATTGCACTTTATATCCGTATGAAGCACCGACTGCATTAGTGCGTGGGTTTCACACTGCGTGGTGGGCGAGTGCTTTAAACGGTATTAAACTACAGTGCTGCCCCTGTGGCAAGTGTTTTGGTGTCATGTTTGGGTGGCCACAGAGGATCTCTTACCTTGTGTTAGGTCACGTCACAGCACCTAGAGAAGTGAGAGTAGAGTCCAATCATTAAGGTTTTTGTAATGTATACTCATGTGAAACAATTGCACTTGCAGACCCAATGCATGTCCCTTCTTAAGGACAGGTATAGAGTTGGAAGAAAAATACATAAAGAAACGGACTAGTATCATGTGTAAATGTAGCAAATATCTACATCCCAGAAAAGTTGGGGGCTGATCCCACACGGATGTAGGCATTGCCTGTGTAGGTGGTACATTGCCTAACAGCTCCCAAATATGAACCACCCTCAAACCACCTGATCACATACTTCTGTCAATGATCTATTGGTTTTCCTTCCCCCGGTGCATGTTCGGGATTATACGACTAATTTGCGGGTATCTGCACTCTACAAAAGAGAAATTCATCAAATAGAAAAGCACTGAGGTGCATAGAAACACACTAACATTTGCTTACATCCTACGGATATTCTCTCAAGAGCCTGTGCAGACTCCCCCCACCACACCGCGCCACCTCCTTGCCTTTCAGCGTCAAGTTAAAGTTTGTGAGGTGTGTATAAGGAAGGACTGTGTAGGCTGTCAGTGTTTTGCATGCAACAACTCGGACTCCTCTAATTCCTAACAACGAAACAAATAAAAAAAAATAAAAACAGCTTGGTTGGCAAAGGCAAATCGTGACCCCAATTCAGCAAACAAGTGATGACAAAGGTTTGTGGTTCTTCAGAGATAAGAGCGCAGGGGAGAGAACCCAATCAAAAGCGTCTTAAGGCAGTTTAGGATCACGATTAGATCTTGTAACTAACCCACAGTCCAGGGAGCAAGGAAGTGCCTCCGGTGCAGTGTGGGAAGGGGGTGTGCCTAGTAGAGAAGACCCAGTAACCAAATGGGTAAGATCCAGGGCAATATCTCACCTACTTTCAACTAATACGTGTTTACCTTCCTCTTTCAAGCTTCTATCTACTGAAATGCTTTCATTTGCAAACTGCTGGTTTGTAGGCCCACATAAACCTGGATGGAATCCGTCTACCCCGTTCAACAGCAACCAGGCTAGAACAACTATCTTTACCTAACCTGTTCTTGGTGAACAGTATGGCATATCTGTATGGTTCAGGACACCAACCGTCACCTACTTATGCAGAGTGCTAGCACATTAGTGGCAGCAGGAAAGTAAGCCAAACTAAGCAGTACGGAAAATGGAGTGGTGGTTTATACAAAGCACACTTCTATGTTGGAGAAGGTTTGAGGTACTGAAAGCATTCTACAGCTCAGATACACAAGAGGTGCAGTTAACAACAAGAATCTGCGAGAATGCAATGGCAAGCTGGAGAAGGGAAGAATTTTAGTGATGTTCCAAATACTTTCTTAAAAGCGAAAGCAGCACGAGGGAAGTTGTCCTGATTCCAATCAAAGTCAAGTCCGAGATAGGATGAGAAAGACAACCCCACTGTTGTAAAAAACATAAAAGGGATGACTCATAAGCTGGCGGTTCAATCTATAAAAACTGCAGCCCATTTGGATGAGAGTTAAGATGATAATTTAGGTGCATATGGTGACCGGTTCTAAAACTATAATTCTCTACTTAAAGTTCATGAGGGGCTCACAAATTACTGGATCTCTCAACTTCTTCATCTGGAAATGTGAGCCAGGCTCACACTTATTAAGCAAACATTGATAGGGTTCTGGCTTGCATTTTGAGACCGGATTAACACATCAAAAACTCCTGCTCCCCTGCAAATAAACACTGCAAAAATTATTACTTTCTGTCCAGAATTAATGTACGAAATAAACAATGTAATGTGTGATGATGAGTATACTTTTGAGATGTAAATTAGTTCCTCACGCATTGCAAAGGAAACATTCCATATGAGGCCAAATGACAAACTAAACAGCCAATAGGGTGGAGTGTAGGGAAATATTCCTCTGTGTGTATATTTTACAGAATTCCTAATAATAGGTATGCAGACAGCTGAACTGACAAGCCAGATATAAAAAAGAGAGGCATAAGATCGCTGATTGATAGCTCCCTACACGGCACTCGTCACCGATTGAAAGGACCTGTTACATAGAATAACTTTGACGCTGTGGGTGGAGAACCTCAGGCAGTGACAATGGGTTGTAAAATTTAGGGCCAGGTTTGCCAGGCTTTTGTGTCCAAGGGCACAGTCGCATTTTTTGGAGTTGGTCTCCATGGGTGCAATGAGTCTCAGGTCTATATTAGGGGTGGCCGATGTAGGTGATTTATGTCTTTGTCACTTTCTGTTAGTTCGTTTGTAAGGTGCTATAAAATGGAAGTGTGCTGTTTAAACTCAGAGCCACCCAGTCAATACAAGAAACAGCTTAACAAATGCATCATGGTGTTCTATTCCATTGATCAATTAAATAAATTCAATCTTCTTGCAAAGGACTCTGTAAGAAATTGGGTTATTAGTTGAAGGAGGTAAATACCCACCACAAGTAATAATCACAATCCTTGTCAGGGTGAACCATTAAAGTCACTAAATAAAATGGGGTTCAATACCCCTGTAGCTATGGAACAGAGCAGACATACTTAACTTAGAGTCAATGTGTAAATTATTTGTTGAGTACACAACCAGTAACATGGTTGAATCGCTGAACAATACAAATCCCAATGTACAGACCTGAGAAACGAAGCAGGGTGCATGCTTACGTGAAGAGATATGGGTTCGCTATAGCTTTTTTCAGGAAACTCACCTATGGGGAAACTGCATTAAGTTCCTGAGGAACCTGTGGAGGGGTCAGGTGTAAGCCACATCCTATTCGGGTTATGCACAAGTGGCATTGATATGGGTTGCCCCAGGGGTTCCCTTGAAGATGACAAACATCCAGGTTGATCTGGACATGAGATATGTCATCCTGGTAGGAACACAATGCACGAGATATGCCTTATTAATATATATGCCTAACGTTGATGATGGTGCTTATATTGACACGGGTCTAGCTGCAGGACAGGGTTACTTGGCAGCGGAAATCATAATAGAGGACGATTTTAAATGTGTATTGGATGGTATACTGGATAGGTCTCCACCTAGGCCGGGTACTAAACCTAACATGTTCAAACAAAGGTGAGTATGGGGTTGGTTGATATATGGTTAATGCATCACCCACAGACAGTGGGGTATGCACACTATGAGACCAGCTGGAGAAGCATGTAAGGCTCTTCAGTCGAAGAATACTGACATGAAGGGAGACGGGGTTGGTGCCTACTGGCTTAACTGACTAAAATTGAGACCAGCCAACAGCTCTTATTAACTGTGCGAGATCAATTGAGGTATGTGGTCTATACCGAACAAGTGATAAATGAGGTCTCTGCCAAACATCTAAGGGAACTGCACACTACACACTGAAGGCACAACACACACTTACTCCCTGATTACCCGGAAGACATACCACTGCCTCGGCTCTCTGCAGAGGAGTGCGAAGAACTTGGAGCCCCATTGAACAATAAGGAGCTTCTGAGGGTGGTGGACTCATTACAGACTGCCAAGACACCGGGAGGGGATGGTCTCCCGGCTGTACTGTATAAAACATTCTCTGGGATGTTAACAGACAAATTGAAGCTAAATGTGCTGCGGTTCTGCCAAGGAGGTGCTCCCAGATTTCATGAGCGAGGCGCTCATTGTACTGATACCGAAAACCCGGGAAGGATCCAATGGAGGTGACTTCCTATCATCCAATATATTTGTTAATTGTAGACCAGAAGATTCTCAGTGTCGCGTGGGCTCTCATTGACCTAAATGAGACTACTGGATTTCTAGGTAGCAGGATCGCTCCTGGTTTGTGGGACTGAGTCTGACCCACTTGGAAGGACCTCTGTCACCCTCAATCCGGTTTTGCTCAGGCTAACTAGCAGTGCCTCATCCCTCCCAAGGGGGAGGGATGATTGGGCAGCCGAGCGCATGACATCTTTAGAACTTCTCAGGGAAGTCGTGATCACTCAGGTCCCAACCAGCTCTCTCATTTACAGTATGATCTCATATACAAATGACATAGGCAGTTTAAGTTTTATATATTGTTTTTAATATAACGACTGCATGAGGCTTGAGCCGCAATAACCAGAACCATACAACACAGTAGGATTGAAATAGTCACGATGAGAGTGAAACATAAGAACAACGCTATCATAGTGTTAATAGATTCTATTCTCTCTCAGTAAGTTATATTTCGAGCACAGCATGTTAAGCTACTAACTTGCCTTTCAGATTCCCCGGGAAGACATCAACCCTCATACCTGAGCAAAGGCCTGTGATCTGGTTCAGCATCTGCAACAAGGCAGTCAGCGTCTAGTTGTGGTTCCCTGGTTGGAATCTCCCTCTTTTTCGTGTATTAGGACAAGGAAGTGTTTTTATAACTAACATGTCAGTGTGATCACAAAATGTCCCTACGCAAGTAATCCAAAGACTAAACTCCTACCACGTCTATCGGCAATGTACCAGACTGTATCCTTGACTGAAGCACAGAGTGAACAAGAATGTGTTATTGAGAACTACAGTGCTGAAGTAGGCTAAACAGTGTGATATAAAAAATAAAACAAGACCGTAGAACTGGCTATTTGTAAAATACCAGTACGAAGCTGAATAAAATGCATTTAGAGCAAAGTGAACAGAGGCTCTATGCTGCAAGCAAAGGAATAAAATACATCCAGCGCAAAGTGCACAAAGGCCTAACGCCTGAAGCAAACGCGCAAAGGATACATAAAAATGACTACACTACATCAGCATGCCCTTACAGTGCTACTGCTGCCCTATCTCCCATGACTGATACATGCAGAACAGTCATGATTCATCCCACATCGCAATACATTGAATAATTTGCTGCATTTGACACATGTCCTGCTTGCAAATAATTTAGCACATGACCAATATGCACTGGTCTTTCTAGATGTAGAACAGGCCATTGACTCTGTATGTTGGCAATATAGCTGGCAGGTACTTGACAGAGTAGGGCTATGCCATCAATATATATACAATGGATTAAATTATTATACAAGTGATCACTGGTGCGACTGCGGACAGGGGGATATTTCTCGACTGAGATATTACTGCGGAGGGGAACGCAACAGGGATGTCTATTGTTGCCCCTAATCTTTGCCCTTGCGATGTAACCCCTGGCAAGCAGGCTTCGGCAGATACTGCTGTGATGGGAAATACTGGTGGATCAGGCGGTACATGTCATACTGCTCTATGCATACCAAGAGATGACTTATCTGAGTCAACCTGCCTTGTCTGTCCCGATCCTACTGAATGTCATGAGAGAATTTGGAGACCTGTCCAGGCTCTGAATTAATCATGTCAAATCAGCCTTGTTCCCACTACGGCAGTTGAAAGGGATACCAACCGCTCTACTGCTGGGTTTTTGTTTGCCTTGGAGGGTCGATGGCATCAAATACTTACAGATGCACATTGCACAAAATGCACAACAAACATGTGACTTAAATCATGACCTAAATCTAGGACAGGTCCTCTGTAATTTACATCTCTCGATCGTCTTTTGGAATACACTGAAATTGTCCCTGATGGGAAAAATAACACTCATCAAAAGGGTAGTTATACCCAGATGTCTCTACATCCTCCAGGGGGTCATGTCTGAGATACCCCGATGGGTGTTTCGGGAATTAGAGCATATGCTGGTGGCGCTCCTATGGGCTGGAAAGTAATGTTGAGGGATTAGGAACTCTTAAGAGAAAATGGGAGAAGGGTGGGACCTGGCGCTCTTCTATCTAGTAATGCACCAAAAGACGATCGAGAGATGTAAATTACAGAGGACCTGTCCTAGATTTAGGTCATGATTTAAGTCACATGTATGTTGTACATTTTGTGCAATGCACCTACAACATGCGGTACATTGGCTAAATGAGGAAGGGAACTGAGAAAAGTCACTCCTTATAGGAAAATATGGCGAATACCACATTCAGACCCTGCTGATTAGAGGGAGGAGAGTTCCTGAATGGCTGCCTCATGTGATCTGCTTGGTATGCCGGCTCTGGGAACGAGCAGTCCTGCTGGTGATACAGTGGGTACCATATGCACCAGAGTTAGACTTGTGAATAGTACAACCCTTTGCACAAATAGCCCAGGCTATGGTGGGGGACTGAGGCTGCATCACATGATCTGGTCTTCATCTGCAGGCTACTTTGTAACTATGCAGGACACCTTTGAGACGTTTGGAGTGGGCCCGGGGCAATTCCTCCAGTGTGCAAAATTAGCAACCATGGCCTGTGAAGTGTGGCCCTCGTTTCCTGAGGCCCCTGAACCCACACAGAGGTTGGTTGCCATGCTCTCACCAGCAGGGGCAATAACTTGATTACACAATTGTACTGCAATTTAAGTGCAGATAGACAGTTGGCACCACTGCGGGTTAAAGAGGCCAGGCAGCGACAACCCCATAAGCCCCAAAGACTGGCTCAAAATATATGATGGTGTCTGCAAGGTGTTGATAAATGCAATATTCAAACTAGTGCAATACAATTTTATCCACATTGCCTACCTCTCCCCTAAAAGACAACATGGTATTTACCCCACCAGGCACCAGAACTGTGCCAGATGTGGAAGCATAGAGGAGGATTTCTTCCACATAGTGTGGAATTGTCCAGCTATTATAACCTGCTAGGTGGAAATATTGTCCCAAATCAAGAGCATAACAGGGTGGGAAGTCCCTCGCATGGTGAAGCAATATCTATTGGGTTTGCTCCTTGATAGAACTAAGAAGAGACTGACCAATAATTTTACGATGTTGGGTCTCATATAATCCAAAACACATATTGTGATTAGCTGGTTGAGCCCAGGACCCCCATTGTAACTGGACTAGATGAGGGTTTTATTGGAGTGGGAAGGGGCGGAGGAAGCACACATAAGATGGACACGTAGTGATGAGAGAGTGACGGACGACCTGCTCTCCTGAGGAGTTATAAATGACACCCTCACAGAACCCCCTGAAGATGGATCCCCATGATGAAAGCGCTACACCACACCAGGTGAATGCCACTGGTTAAGATAATGTTAGGTTTATGAGAAGGGAGGTGTGTGAGCCCAATTGGGAAAAGAGACACTCTGGTTAAGACTGATTAGGTATAGCCGGTAGCCAAACTCAGACATTATTCTAAGTGTACTGACCAGATGGACGATTGGAAGCATGGGGGAGGGTTTGGGATGGAGGAATTTAGTTACTTGTTTTTGCTACTTTTTATTAATATTCCACTTTTGTATGCTACACACTACTACATCATGTTATTCAGTATATTTAAAGTACAAACAGATGCCAAACGCAAATGTCATCGTAGTGGGTACTGGAAACTTGTACATACTAATGTGTTTCAAGAAATACCAATAAAAATCATTAATAAAATACAAATACAAAAATGAATTAGAAAAATAGAGTACTTATTAATAAACAAAATGACACCAAAATCCAAACAGGGGAACCGAAGATATGAATTTTTAAAGTTGTATGTAAAAATACCACTGTTAGAAATTGCGTTTCTGGATGGCTAGGATATTGACCTAAGCCATGCACAGCAAACCACTCTAGTCAGGGCAAGCCAGTTACACACCAAACATAACCTGTGCTCACCCCCTGGTAGCTTGACCCCGAGCAGTCAAGCTTATGCTCAGAGTTCATATGTAAAGCGTATGCACAACACACTCACACCAGTGACACAATTCCCTGGTGAGCACTGGGGTCACTAAGCAGGCCAGGTCAGCCAAGCAGATAGCAGGGTTGGCGCTTTCTCCTGGTGGCCCAGCAGTGTCTTGTTGGAACAGGTTCAGGGAGCAGCTGGCAGTAGGGCAGAAAGCAGAAAATCAATCTAGTGAGTTTTTTATGCCACCCAGCAGGCAGCAGGGCAACAACAGAAGAGCAGTCCAGATGAGTCTTTTTGTGCAGCACATCAGACCTTCTAACAGAGGTTCAGTCCCAGTTTCAAAGAGCTCTAAAAATCATGGGGTCAGATTCCCCTGTACTTATACTCCAAAGTGTCCTTTATCAGGGGGTGACTTAAAGGAACCCTTTCAAGTGTAACACAACCACTTTCAACCCAGCGCTGGCTCTAGATATCAGCAAAGGGTAAATCAGCCCATTGTGTGAGGCAGGGACATAGACTATACAAATGTAAGTGCGCCGTGTCACCCTCCCAGCCCAGGAAGACTCTCAGTATGCAGATTCACCCAGCCCCTCCTCTGTAATGGCGGTCTGGAAAGTATGTACGAAGAGTAGCTGTCAGTCTGTCATAGACGAGGCTTGGAATCAGGCTGGAAAACACTAGAGTTATAAGCACAGAGAAATGCACACTTTTGTTTCCTAAAAGTAACATTTTATAATAGTAATGTAAAATCCACCTACACCAGTAAACAGAATTTCTCACTACCACTTAAACACATATAAGGGAATTCCCAATCCTATCCTATGAGGGGAGTGGCCCTCACAGTTGTATAAAACAAAATAGGATGTTTGTCACTAATAGGACATGTCAAGCATATCAGTACATTTCCTACCTTTTACATACACAGCACCCTGACCATAGACCTACCTTAGGGGTGACTTAGGTCTAGAAAAAGGGAGTTTAGGCCTTGGCAAATAGTTTGAATTGCCACGCCACTGTGGCAGTAAACTGAACATGCAGGCACTGCAGTGGCAAGCCTGAAGCAACTTTGAAAGGCTACTTCTGTGGGTGGCACTATCAGTGTTGCATTCCCACTAGTGGCATTTAATTTACAGGTCCTGGGTATATGGTATACCACTTTACAAGGGACTTACAGGTAAATTAAATATGCCAAACTGATGTATGCCAATCGTACCAAGCTTTAGGGGAGAGAGCACATGCACTGATTAGCAGTGGTAAATTGCCCAGAGTCCTAAAGCCAACAAAAAGAGGGTCAGAAAAATAAGAGGAGGAAGGCAAAAAGTTTGGGGATAACCCTGCAGAAAAGGCTATTTTCAACACACACCACGAAGCATATAGTGCTAATGATAATCGATTGTCATGATAGAACAAGACCTAAGCACAATTTGAAGCTGACTATGATGGAGCACAGGTCAGTTACACCAACCAGATTTGTCCTGGGACAAAGATTTTACCTTCTGACTTTAGTCCCTTAAGTTGCAATCCACCATAGAAGTATACTTCTAAAGCCCCCAAGGACCTAATGAAAGGCACTTAGAGACTCACGGTGTTATAAGCAAAGTCTAGGCCATTTCTTGTTGCCACTGATGTGAACACTGTACAAAATGTATATTTGCAATGTTTGCCAAACATTCAAATATACAATCAGGGAGCGAAGAGCGAAAGACAAGTGGGGAGAGAATGAAGGGCCCTGGGTGTGTGTAAGAGAGAAAGAAGAAAGAACTGCAGTTGGAAAGTCCAGGATCAGTGAATAGAGAATGAGACGGAAGGTAAAGGGACTAAAGGAGGGATTTATTTGTGATTAAGAAAGGAAAGTGGGGTGGGTAGTGGAAGCACAGGTGTGCCCATGACTAGGCCAAGACAGCTAGAACAGGGGGTGAGATAATAGATGGAATCAATAGTAAATAAAATTGAAGCAGTAGAAAGTGATTAAAACATCTCTGGGGTTTAGAGGAAAGAAGAACTGGTGGATGTTCGTGTAAATTTGAAGCTAAAGACAGCAGGAATGACGTGCGAAATATTAAGGGCACGAACATTTCAAAGAGTCTTTTTAAATTTGCTATTTTAGGTGTTGATGTAGTAGCAAAAGCCACATCAAACATCTGCGTAGCCAGCTATATCTGGCATTGTTATATTAAAGTTGAGCAAGCTTGTTCTGAATGCCTAAGTGAATATCAGGCTATTGCTGTTGGTTGCAAAATCAACTCAAAACGTGTTTCGGAGCTACTCTTCAGCAGAAGGTAGAGCAAGAGTCGCAATGCTTCCAAATCTCCATGTTACATGCTCTTCAGCCTCCTGGTCAGAGCGATGCTGGCAGTTTCCTCATTAATTCTGCTCTCTGCCTCCCTCCCTTGCTCACAAGCACCATATTATAAATGACCTCTTTCAAAGTCCAATCCATTCAAATGCGCTCCGTCATTAATCTCCATGCCGCTGTTATTTACTAGCCACCTGGTCGTTTGCCAGCATTTCGTGATTAATTTGCTCACTGTCCTTCTATTTCATCACAAGCTGAGTCACCTCTTGTTCATCTTGGTGACATTAATATTCATAATGATTCGTCCTTATTCGTTTCTAATTGTGTTGCTTTTCAATTGATTCGTGTTGGTTATCCTTATTTCAAATATTTCCTAAGGCAAAACTAGAAATGGGGTTGTAGACTATGGATAATATTCAGCCAAACTTGTCTCTTGCGCTTTTAATAGTTTAGCTAATAACCAGATTTAGTTTGGTTAGGTCTATGAAAATTAACTTTGAATAAACTGTTTTTAAAAATCATTAAAAAGGAACGACCTCAGAAAAACGAATGGTGTCCAGAGGACGAGCTTTTCATAATGAAAGTGTGCATAGAGATTTTGGATTTTGTTTTAGTCTTGATAGGTATGACTGAAGATTTTACTGTAATTGATCCTTTCTAAACTGAAAGTTTAGAATCCCAAGGCTAGATTGAAAATTGCATAGTGTGAAACTAGAGGAGAGCAGGTTTTTCCCAGCACCGACCAGTACAAACTCAACATTCATAATTATTGGCTAGTGTAAAAAATGTGCACAGCATTTTTTGCACTGGTCGATCAGTGCTCATCTGGACGCAAACCAGCGCTGCTTCAGTATCGCTCCTGGATTTGTAGTCAGGCTCAATAGTATTGTCTTGGAACTCGTCTTCAATTGATTTCATCCCTCTGAAGTACCCAACCTAAATCAATTACTGCATGAGCAATGCAATCAAATTCTTTGATAACCACATAGGTCACTAAAGAAACCATGTTGGGAACCACTGGTTGACTGTAGCTACATTTCACTGATTGATTTGTCTCTTCTTATTGGTAACAAAGCCCCTGAATGTTTGAATGTTATCTTCAAAGTAGTGAATGCTTTGTTCACACTACTTTAGATTGCAGTGCTGGAAAGGGGGAACTGCAGATTCACCAATAACCAAAATATATTAAAAAATGATATACCTCTCTCAATGCAGCTTTTACCCAGACACAACTCAGATTCCTGGATAGATTAAAAATGCCAATCCGTGACGGCCTTCTCAAAGCATACTGCACCACCTCCTGGTGTCAGATCTGGGTCCCAATGAGCTCTAGCAGTCTTCTTGCCTGCCCAGTTGTGGTGTCTGTGGCTTTCTTAACCCCACAGTGCCCCAGAGAGATCGAGCTTCTTAGCTGTACAGCATGACCAATAAAGTGACTAGAGCCCCCAGCATAGGTACAATTTCACCTGATCCCTCCTAGCAGGTCACTAAATGGATTGACAAAATGGATTGGCAGCATGGATAATTTTCATAGCTCATCACACCGTCTAGGCCTGGAAATTCTGGAAACAAACAATGCACATATAGCAGAAGCTCACAGGAGATTTCACAGAAATCAAGCTCAGTGTCATGATTCTGGATAAAGGCATGGATGATTCTGCCTTTGAAGGTCAGGCACTGAAGGAACACAATAGACCCTATCTGCTCATGCACATAACACGCTCCTACTTGTAACCCATTTCACCCCGAACACATTGCCATTTCACAATTCACAATTCAGCTCAAAATAGAGCCAAAACAGAGCTAAGCCTGGCACAAGCCTCCTACTGCATATGAGTAAATGAAGTTAGAAGAGAATCCGCACCAGACTTGTTAGTCAATACAATCAATTCAACATTTGATTATACTGCCACCAACCCACGTCAGTTTTATAAAGGGTCCAAATGATTGGATGTGGCTCACTGGAAAGCCATGCCCCATAGGCCATGAATACTCAGTGAGCTAGTGGCAAATTCTACTTTCTGCAGTACAGCAATTGTATAGAGAAGGTGAGAACCGGGCAGTAAAGCGAAGCACGTATCTTTCATAAAGTTGAAGCAACTACCGCAATCAGGCAGGTACCTGTGGCAGCCTACGATTGTATGTTACAACTTTAAATTCCACAATGCTAACATTCCATGAACATACACAAAAACAGGTCAGATTGATGTGTCCATTATACTGCTACGCTTTGGTCCAGCTCTGAGAAGCTGGAGTTTGTTTTTAAAAAACACTCAATGTCCCAGATAGCAGTGTGTTTTCTCCTTATAAATAGTGGCTGTTAATTGATCTCCTTTCCGGGACCACCATATCTCGCATGGCATTTCCCGGCAGAGAAATCTAGCGAAGGATGTCCTGTGCTAAATGGTCCACAATAATCGTTGCTATGAAAAGAAGGTCCAATAGACAATGAACTGAAAGATCAAGGTTTTCAGGGGTAGAGCCATCTGAGGTGTTAAGTAGCATTCATTCAACTCTAATTCAGGGCGGATGAAATTGGAATTTGCGAGGTGAGTGAACCCCATTATGACAGTTCACTGGCTTTACTAATCTCTCAGTGTCACATCTCCCAATCCTATTGTGCAGCTCGGTGTGGCAGACAAAAATTACAACGCAGATTAAGTTTTACTCTCAGGTTACATTAACGTAAGGCAGGTGTCATGCTATACCTACTGATGATGCCTGTGTATGTGCGGAGCCCCACTCCTGAGCAAGGACACGCTGTGTGGATAGTTTTTAATGCTGCACTCTAAAAGTTGACTGTACATACAAATAATTTAATGAACAAAGGCAGTCATGCTGTCTCAGTGTGCTTCAGGCAGATCAAAGCAGTACAGTAGGGGAATAATGGCATAATCCTTACAATTACTTATACTGTCCTCTTAGTGGAAACGAGTTAGACCCCGAATACTTTCTGCTCCCTGTCAAAGTTCTTTCTTCATTTTTAAGTATAACTGAGATTGTGTAGTACTGTCCAATGGCGTCTAGTCTATCAAAAAGCCTAGGTTCATCGAAATGATGAACCCTAAATAGGTTGAATCGTGTCTATATTTGTTTAACCTCTTTGAGAGCTCTGGTTTTGGGTAATGCAATGATTAAAGTGAGTTAGTTTTCCTCTGTAAAAAACTGCACACTACCATTTCGGCTTGAACCTTTATTTGGGTGTGAAATGCCTTATTCAAAGACTGCAGAGAAGTTCTGTGTACTTTATCAGGGAGATGCTTATGTCCTACGACCCTTTGAAATGTATCCATTCCCTCTTTCCAACTCCACACTTCTAGTTCCAGATTATATGCACCAAAGGACTTTTTGACTTTCCAGCTAAATGAGATACAAGGGAATATTGTAGACAAGACCACGAGTACAGATTGGTTTAGTAAATTTAACGAATGCTACAGAGATGTTTGTAATCTCAGGTTACATAGCTAGCACACTAACTCAGGCTTTCATTCACCCAGATTGGTACAATAAATAATATTATTTTACATAATCCCAACTAGCTGCCAAGTGGCACCATGTGGTGAGTGACACCTTCATACATTCTTTTCCATTTTTAGCTAGCAGCTCCTTGAATCAGGCCAAAGAGAAAACAAATAAGTAATGACGAAAATTGATCAAAGTAGTCCTACGAGGCAGCAACTAGAAGGGGACCATGAGGGCTGTCATGACAGGTTCAAGGCAGCCCAATCCTGCAAAGTACAACAATAGCATCAAGCATTATGACACTATTGTCCCTAACCTGCGCCATGGTGCGCCGTATGTCAAACACATGGTGACATTAGGGGGTGCAATGGGCTGCAAGAAAAGTGGCGCTTCGTGACATGAAGCACCACTTTTTTTTAAATCTGGGCCTCAGTTTCAAAGACCTCTCCCAGAAAGGAGGTTTTATATACTAACCCAAATGTATCACTTTTGCTGATCACCCTCATTAAAAGTCCTCCTACTGGGATAAGGAGGGGGTGGAGCTAAACTGCATCTGGCTAAGTGCCCCAGTGAAGACACGGATTTAATCCGGAGCTCAAGAAAGAGCTGAGATGATTTATAAATAACGCCCCATTAGAAAGGGAATGGAGGGGTGCCATCTCCTGCACGGGTCCTACAGGGGGTGATAGGTTTTAATCCTAGAACAAACCACCAACCTGTCTGTCTGCGAATCTCATCAATTAGGTGGGTTGCTGTGTTGGTATAAATCCGGCCTGTCCAATAAAGCCAGCATCTAATTCATCAGCCTCCTGCCTCGTGGCCTGCCCCCTGGTATCTGCTCCAACTGCTCTCCATGCAGATAACAAGGTAGCTTACACGTCCCTTTGCTAAATGTCATGTGTTGCAGCGCCATAACACGCTATGGATCATTGCTCGCACACAGCAACCCAATTACATTAACCAGCGCGGCAATTCGGTGTAATGACATGACATTAACGGCGCACTTCAAGGGATCCAGGCTACAAGCTCGGTGATGGCCGGGCGCAGGCCCCTTCCCGCCTCCCCCTTGTACATTGTGTGTTTTATTTTAGCTGAGAAGGCAAAGCAGGGTCTGGTGCCAATTTCACCTGCTCTTTCCCATTAATGTTGAATTGAAATAAACTCGTACACAAATCTGCAGATGGGCTCGAGTTCACATCTCTGCTCAAAAAGACAGTTTTATACAAGGTCAGGCCAGGCCTTCCCAAACTCCTGACCCATATGTGAGCTACGTGCCTTATCGAGTTTAAACTGCATAAAGCGAGCAGGAAGAATGCCCTGGTTACGTTCTGGTAATCTTCAATACTGAGTCCTATGCTTACCTATAACAATCCTTGCATTAAGCAGGGGATTAATGGCCGTGAAAAAACCTTTAACTTTAGCAAACATAGTTACCCCCCCCCCCCACGTCATGAAACTTATTATAAGGCTTTACACATAGAAACCCTATTTGTAAAAGTCAGGCAGTTCAACACGATTCAACAAGTGACTGAAGGAGAGGGACAGTGATAACCTAAGACTGTGAAGAGGGGCAGTAGGTCTCAAAACAAGGCCCCCCCGAGATAGGGAGGCCTGAGATTAGGCCTGGGGGTACCAGGTAATGCCTTGATGACAGTGATTGAGTCACTTCCTGTTCACGTCGCCTCCTGAGTTGGGTGTTGCTAGCCCAGGTGTCTTTAATAACATTTATTAATGAGTGTTTATTAATGAGTGTTTATGTATTATGAATAATGAGTTTATGTAGAAAATGAACTAACGTAGAAAAATAATGCACACATTTGAAAATGTGACCTCGAAGAATGGCCACCAATGTCAACGAATGTACTAATCAATAATTAACACTTATGAAATATTGAATATGTGTTAGACTAATGCAGTAATATGTCATATTAAGGGTTATGAAGTATTCTTTAACTTATTAATTGTAGGCCTTAACTTAGTGAGTGTCTTGGCCTATTTTGCCAGGCCTCATGCAGAAGCTCTATTTCTTAGCGTTTAATAAAAATGCTGACCAAGTGAATTAAACTGTGAAATGTCCATTGTATTGTTAAATGTGCTTAACGGAAGCTTTCGTGAGAACCGACTGCTGGGAGATGATGTTCTTTCTAATGCAACATTTTAGGTGTAATGTGTGTGAAACTGACTTTCCCAGGACAAGAACAATGAAGATACTCACTAGAGTGAAAGCTGCAACAATATTGTTACCTGACAAGCCGGATGATGAGAACATTGTAAGACAAACCAATCAACAGTATGGGAATGGAGAAATATTAGAATTCATTCATAGATTTGGCATAGTGGCGTTATTGGACAGAGTGTGAACATACGATTAGCTGACCAATAGGGAATTAGGGGATAGTTTAGGCGACTTTGATATAACAATGCCGCAAAAGGAAAAAGAGTTCAGACTTTAGGAGAAAAGACTTTAGAGATTTTGGGGAAAGACTATTCATACTGACATTGGGCTCATATTTCAAGACTAAGAGCCTGACGCCTTGCTGATCGACTGATGTCCTGAGGACGAAGACTGATTCAGCTTTGCTGACTCATACTGAAGATAGGTATAATGCGATAAACTGTGGTTTCTATGCATATTTGCTTTTTATCTTTCTAGGTACCAACTGTGCTGTTTTGATAGAACCATAGTTAAATGTTTTCCAAATTTGTGTTACAAAATTGTTTTGCATGAAGCTCAACATGCTGATGCTAGTCTGAGTTTAGATGAGGATTATGACTTATGACGGAAAAGACTAATGCTTGATGGATTTCTCTGCTTAACTTCATGTATTACATCTCGTTAATGCAGCTGACTCCTCTATTGACTTGCACTGTAACTCTAGAATGTGTTGTAGTTCAATCTTTGATTAGATTGTGTTTCTCCCGCTGCTTTGGACAACTAGTTTTGGTTTTGTATGTGTTTCATCTGATTTTGAGATGAATGTACATGATCCTAGCATTGTTAATATAGGGAAATAAACATTCTAACTTTTACTAAAGGTGTGGTTATTAATGACTAAAAGGTCATGATGTGTGATAATTACTGACCATTGATTATTGATTTCTTGGTTACTAATGATTGTTGATTATTGTGTATCGATTATTGATGATTTACTGGAGCTATGGTAAGAACTTCTTAATTGTGAGTCAAGAGGTTCATCAACCTATTTGTGTCCCCTTGTAAGTTTACTTATAAAGGTCTGATGAGCTAGCAGTGTCACTGGTGGTGCCAGCATGGGGGACAACATCACAGGAAGTGAGGTTCGAGATCCATCACATCAGGTCCGGGTCGGGATCACTTACGTTCTAAAGGCCAGTTGTGGTTTGCATTGGCCTTTTTCTTCTACAGCTGCGTGGCTCCTTCTTGCACTCCCACTTCTCCTTTGCTGCCCTCTCCAGCCTGTGTGCAGTTTCAGCACTGTGGCATGTGGCCTGTTGTGCCAGATGTGCAATGACTGCGCTAGAGGAAAGGTTTTCCCCACTTTGTTGGATCCGGTGCACCGAGCCTGGGATGTCAATCCCTCGGGAGGTCTTGAGCCACATTTTGTGGTTAACCTGAGGTATAGGTGTGGAGGTGGGCTGGAGGTTGGCCATAGAACAGCAAGCGAGTACACCGGTGCAAACAAGTTGAAAGTAATTAATTGACTATTTGGGATTGTAATACATTCTGTGTACAGTAGAAGGGATTGATCAAGAAATGTTGAATCAGAAAAAGGTATAACAATTGCCAATGCTAAAGTCCCAGCTTTATGGAACAAATGGAAATAAAGGACTGTTTTTCTTTTCAAAACTAGTTGTAATATCTCAGCGAGGGCTTAAATAGGATGTATACATTAATCTTGTTCTGGGGTACTGTAATGCAAAGGCGATATTCAGTTCTGTCTAAGATTACTGCCGACTGGTGGGGTAGAAAAAGGTTGGGAGCTTAGGGGTTTAAGGGAATCTTTTTGTTCAAGTTCTGAATTTGTTCTAGAATGACATTCAGGGTTGGTAAAAGGACGCCTAAGGATCCAGAGCACACCCAACTGTTCAAATTATTTTAAGATAGGAGATGACAGTGAGTCTAATTCTTCTTCTGAGGTCAAAAATGAGAAGGAGTCTCAACCTTTTGAGTGCCCTCGACGGTCCTGATTGCACCAAGGGCGGGTTCTCCTCTCCTCAAAAGAGGCCTAAAAACAGGTCTCCGCTAGTGGTGAAAAAGGGAATGGGGATAATACAAAGACTGAAAGTTCTTCTTCGTCAGGTCAGGGAGAGTAGACTGTCATAGTAGTATGAGACAGTCCACCTGAATTTGGGGGGAGTTTCTGATGGACAGTAAGCAGGACATCAGAACAACGCCTTGCCCTGTGGGTCAGGAGTCAGAAGTTACACCTCATCAGAAAGGTAATGTGGACTTAGCAATATGTTTGGAAGAGATTGTGAAGACTCTTAAAGAGAATATGCTGGTTATTTAATAGGGGCTCTGTACTCGACCTGCCGGTGTGTACACATTTAAACACATTAGTTCCATCTGTGGCATTGTTTTGCCCCTGGAGTTCAAGCATGTTAAGAAGGCAAAAATAAGAGGAAATAGTTCAGCAAAGCTACAATTATGTTTGTACCGAAATCCATAAATTGTGAATGTTTGATCTCTTGGTTAAATAGGTATCTCAAGGGAAATTGAACTAGATTATTACACAATGGTTTTGCTAAAGATTACTGGATCCTGGCTAATAAAGCCAAGCCTATCAGTAATGAAAGGAATCAGTGTCAATGGTAACACATCCCAATGGCATTAAAGCAAAATTGACCAAAGAACTGGCTCTTGGTGACACTGCAGACTTATTTAAAGAGCCCCAAATCAGGATTTTGTCTATTTCTTCCCTGGGAAGGTACCTCAGAATGGGCAGTACTGCCTGATTCATAACCTTTTAGTGCTCATAAGTGCATTTGTTAACTGATATGATTGCTGTCGAGTTGTGCTCTATGCAATAAGCATTTTTCATAAAGTGCTCATTTAACTGAGAAAAAGTGTAGAGGGTGCGCTGTTGGCCAAGGTGAACATTAAGGCAGCTTTCAGATTATTGCCAGTTTATCTAGAAGATTTCAGTTACTTTGGTTTCCACTTCTCAGGACCATTTTACTATGATAAATATATTCCATGGACTGAGCTATATCTTGTATATACTTTGGGAGTCCAGCTACTTCCTGTAGTGCATTTTCTGTCATGTTTCAGACAGAATTCCAACCACTATTTCAATGACATTTTGGTTTATGGGAGCACCAAAGTCCTTCGAATGTCAGTGGGCTCTAGATGTCTCATCCCCCTCACTATGGAACACCAAGCCCCCTTAATCAAGGCAATGAGACACCAAGGGCCCACAGACATTGAAAAGGCCTCACCTTTTTAGGGCCTGAGAGTGAGTAAATTTTATGGGGGTGAATATAGGTTTCCACAAGAGAAAGTGCATTCATTCACTCAATTAAGGGTCAGCTGAATTTTGCTTTGAGGATCATCCTGGTGGGTTGCTCTTTACAAGGTACTTAACTGGGGCAATGAGAGGCTGGTATTTGAAGCATGATAACACCAGTCCACCTGCTAAAGTCAGAGGCAATTTTCTGATGTGCCAGTCTTTTCAATTATGTTCATTGGCAAACTTGTTCTGTGTTCAAATCACAACATTGTCCAACAAACCCCTGGGCTTGCATAGCAATGCTGCAGCCAGTTTAGAGATTGAAGCAAGGATAGGAGATGTGTGGTGCTTGGAGGAATTGGCCAAGTAATTGGTTTGACTCTGGATTCCCATTGTGGTTGGACTCTCAATTTTGCCTTCTCGATTCAAAAACAGGAGTATCACCTTCTGGTCTAACAACTTGGTGGTTGTTGATGTTATCAATAAGCAGCAGACCTCTTGCAAATAGGTGCTGAGAATAATTAAGCGATTAGTACTTTTTTAGAGAAACACATCCTTGCAGTCTTCTTCATTAATGAGCCCAATGCTTTGTCTCACCTTTAATAGCAGGATTTCAGAAGATTCCATTCATGAGAAGCAAAAGTGGCGACCAAGTTTTGGAGTCAGCTGTGAATATTTGGGCCCATATTGATACTTGCTTTGTGCTGACATATTTTTACGCTAATTCAGCGCAAAAGTATCACCATATTTATATTTTGTCACTGGACCCACCTAGCACCAAAATATTGGGGTTGAAGTCATTTTTTGGATGCGTGAAACCACCTTGCATCAATGAGGTGCAAGGTAGGCGTTCCCGTGCAAAAAATGACTCTATGGCCTTAGCGCCATATTTATCCCCTGTGAAATAATCATGCACGGGGGATCAAGGGTCAAATAATGGTGCAAAGCATTTAACACCTGGGTCAGGGCAGGTGTTAGAGGACCTATGGGCCTATTTCCATGGTGGAACACCATGGAATAATCTCTCAAGTACCCTCCCCAGGCCCCAAGGACACCCCACCCACACCGGAGGGACAGCAGAGGATGGGGAATCCCATCCTAGGTAAGTATAGGTAAGTACAGTTAAGTATTGTTTTTTTTAAGTGCCATTAGGGGCCCTGAAATGCCCCCCCCCACATGGCACTGGGTGCAATGGCCATGCCCAGGGTACCCTTATCCCCTGTGCTGGCCACTGGGGTGGTGAGCATGACTCCTGTCTGTTCTTAGACAGAAGTCATGTGGTATGGATAGTTTTGCATCAAGAAATGACGTTAGGCTGGTTAGAGGCATTTTTTTTTTGCCTCTAACCAGCCTAACATCATTTCATGGTGCAAAGTCCCCTTCCTTCATACCGCTACCCCAACCCGGCTAACGTAATTTTCCCAGACGTTAGCCCATCCTTTGCGCTGGCTTGCGGGATTCCATAAATTTGGCATTCGGCTGGGGCTTTGGAATGATGCAAGCCGGCGCTCTACTTTATGATGCAAAACTGCACAAATGCAGTTTTGCGTCAAAAAGTATAAATATGGACCTTGGTGCCCCATTGTGAATAATGTTTTATGCTTTCCCTACTGGTGCTTATGTTGGATTGGGAATAGCAAATCTGACTCATCCAAGGTCCAACATTTTTCTTACTGTTTCTTAGGTTGGAGTGAGAATGGTACGGTATTCTTTCAAAATTCCATATTACTTAATGTTTTATGTTGAAGTTTCAATGTTAATGTAGTTTTATTTATGTTTTTGTTCTTTATTTCTATTATAATTAAGTTTGATTGTTTGTTTGATATTGTTTCACATTTTGCATATTTGTGGATGTACAATTATACATATTTTTCTCTGTTAAAGTGGTGATATTTTCCTCTAATTTTCACAGACTTCTTTTTACATTTGTATTATTGATTTTGTTCATACTTAAAATTAAATTTAGTTTTCTTTATTTGTATGTATTCTTGTGATATTATTTAACAGTGTATTTGTATTATACTGTTTGTAGTTTTGCTTTATTTTGTAACTTTTTTGAGTAATATGAATTTTAGTAATTTGTTTAAACTAAATGTTAATGATTTAACCATTATAAAGTGTAAAGTTATTTTGCATAACTTTATAACTCTAAATATGTATCTATCTCTCCCTCTCTCTCTTTTTTTTCTATCTATATATCTATCTATCTATCTATCTATCTATCTATCTATACAGGTGAAAAAATAAATATTAGCACTCATATTTTTTATATCATTTATTAATACATTGTTTACTTACATTTAATTTTTAATTATATTTTATAGAGAAACAATTACATGCAGTTTATGTACTGTTGTATTTTTATGCAATTATTTTGTAAAAAGTTAGTTTTAAATGTATGTACTTACCTATATAGTTGTGATATTTATTAGCTCAGTATTTTGCTGACAATTTTTTTTTTAAGTATGTAAATTTGATATTATGACCATATTTTTTCTATGATATTGTTTATCACAATAGTTTTGATGGCAATATCAAGTTATAGAGAACCCAGTGCCTTTCTCCTTATCTCTCCCATACTTCCCATCCCTGTGTCTCTCTCCTGTATTCTTAGATATCTATTTACACTAAACCAAAGGGAAAAACGTGTATTCTGCTGCCCCATTGTGTTCAATGACACCCAGGGCAGAGTCTTCACCCTGTCAACTAATTGCTCGGCTTTTGTGAGCTGGAGCACAGGGCCTTGTCAGGTGTGAATAACAGGTAAACAACCCCTGGTTGAGCAGTGACTGTTGAACTCTGAAATAAGAAGGGAATAAAAATCTATTCTGAAAAGCATTATGCAAGCGAGGAAAGCAAGCAAGCCAACGTTTCCCCCTACCAATCTCAAATAGAGTCTGGCAGGATTTTGCCCAAGAAATAAAAAAAAACAATGATGCAAGAACAGTGCATTTTATGGAAAACGGTCCCACAGAAAATAGCTAAAGTATTGCAGATTTCACAGTTCAGAGGTGCTAGTCATGAAATAATCTAATACACAGGGTCTGCTACAGGAAAACCATATCTGTATCTCAGTGCTTGACATTTTCCCTTAGAATGGACTGCTAAGGGAGGTAAGTGGACTGTTAGAGCAGACCAATTGGAAAAATACGTCCTTCCTGCCACCACCTCAATCCTGTAAACATGCATTGAATACTCATAAATTTGCTTCTATCTAGGGATACTGGCCAAGTCGGCAAAAATGGCAGTTGAGCCTTATTAGAGCTCCTGTCACATGACCAGTATCTAACTGCATCCTGCCTAAGAGAGGCCAACATAACCCCCCCCCCACCACGGTCCCCGCTGCCTGCGGCACTCTAGAGATCTTCTCTAGACTCCTCAGAGCAACAATGGCACTACTGAAGCGTCGCTGCCAAAGCAGAGCATTCGTCAGAACATGCAGAAAATGGTGGCCACAATGAACTTGCCCTGCAGCCAATAGACAGCCTGCAGACAATCCCCCTTCCCCGCAAAGCAGGCATCCTTTGGGAATGCTAGTGGGGATTAACTACACCTGGCGGAAAATTGGACGGGCCCCTTGCACCTGGGGAGGCCCTGCGTGGAGCGAGTGGGGTAGAGTATTCTTGGAGAACGGCCCCACATCTGTAGCTGCAGCTGATGGGGGACCCACCCGGCTTGAGAACCACCACGGTCTGCGATTTGGATTTTCTCCCCCGTGCCAGATGAGGCAGGCAGTGGTCTCGCAGAACCTCCCCTGGATAGTTTTGGCCCCACATTACACATCTGGGGAGGCCTAGTCGGCAGCAGCAGGCCTCCGCCATTTACAGCTGGTGTTGCATGCCTAGGGCATCCCAGCAGTGCATCAGGGCCCCACTCTCAGCACCATCCGAACTGCTCCTGCAGATCAATGTACCCACCCCAAAGTAGCCTTGAATTCTCAACAAAACCCATGACGCGGGAGTCTGTCTGCTGCAAGGTGGTGGCATCCTCCCTGTGAGTTTGGCGGTCCCGTGGTGGGACTGCCAAACTCATAATGAGGCCCTAAGATGGTGAAGCCAAAATTACGTATACCTAGGCAATTATATATGTGAAACTGATTTTGCTACGTTGAGAGAAGTTTGGTGAGTGAAACACAGAACAGTATAGCAATCAACGAAATAATAGATTGCCTCACCTATGAGACACTCCCTCTGCCAAAATGTTTGAGTATATAGAGTGTAAATGAAAAGTATGGTTTATTCATGGTGGTAAATTATATTTTGTTTTCTTTATTAGATGTGTCTTTTCATATTTTTCCTATGTAATTTGTTTTGATATATTGTTTGATGAAATAAAAATGTTGATGAATATATAGGATGAATTATGAACATTTTATGTATTTAGATTACTAAAAAAATCAGTTAACCTAACGATTTAGTCGAATCTAATGGTTGAAGAAATATTCAAGAAAGGTATCATATGAGGAATATAGTTACTATTCCACGTCCATCTGGAATTTTGCCATTATTTGATAGTGCTCATGAAGAAAGAAAAAACTTTTGGTGTGAAGAAAGCAAAAGTGTTTTGATGAGGTGAAACTGCAGCTGGGGAAGATGTCTTTATTAGGTCATTTTGATGTAGACAGGAAGACAATTATTAGAGCTGAATCTACTCTGAGAAGATTGAGTGCAGTGTTGTTTTAGGTAAAGAATGGTTAGGAGAAAGTGATGGTGTTTGCCTAACGTTCATTAAAAGGGGAGGAATTAAAGCACTCCACTACTGAACTTGAGGCACTAGTGTGCACTCGGGCTACCCAGCATTTCAGATTTTTCTTTGTTGTTATAGTTTGTGGTAAAAAAATCTCACGGATGCTTAAGAATGGAACAGCTGACAGTTTTTCAAGGTTGTCCATCAATGGAGATGGAGACTCGGATGGTACTCTTACTGTTATGTGAATGTATGAAATAGCTGTCTATAAGGAGGTTTGGTATAGTGTTACGTTTAAGATATCGTGTTGGACAATGTGAGATATGTGGTAAACAGTTGTTTCAACATTAGTGCATTGTTACATTTAGAAATACTGTTCTCGGTTGGGTTGTTAGGGGTGAGTTATGCATGGGCAAAGGATGGAGTTTTCTGATTAGGACAGAGGGAAAGTTGGAAATCTGCTTATGAAGGGCATTTAGGTAGAAATGCAATCAAAGAAAATGTTAGGGAGCAGTACTGATAGCTCAAGATTGATCAGATCATGTTCATTGTTCTGAAGGACTGCTTTTGGAGTGCAAGATATGATACAAACAAGACAGTGAAACAGACCCCCTTGCCTCCGGTAGAGGAGCCAGATGAACCTTAGCGCAAATGAGAAATGTACATTTTTGTTTTTTCTGTATTACAACATGCAGAGAGGTGTGTCATTCTGCTTGTGGACTATGCATCCAAATGCGTCACTGCAAGGTTTGTGAGCTCTGTCTTGAACAGTACTGTGCCGGAGTTTTGGAAGGATAAACTTGTCAGTGAAGTCATGCCCAAGGTCATTATCACTGAAAAGGGATGGTAGTCTGGTCAGCAGAGATGAAAGAGTTTCTTAGATGATCTGGCCATTACCTATCATAGAACTGTTTAGTATTTACAGCAGATGCATACATTTTAGGACTATATGAATAGTCTCATCAAAATCTGTGCGCAACAAATGGTACAGTTGAGTATGCCACTCAAAAGGATGATGAAGCAATCACGGTGGACCCACCAGACCACAAAATAGAGTATGGAAGATGTATCGCCTTTTTAGAGTTTGAAAGACTGTTTAGCCGGAAAAAAGCTGAATCCCATGTGGTTAAAATCATGTAGAAGTAAAATTAGAACAAGAAAGGTCTTGACTTTACATGACCTTATATTCAAACCACACTCACCATAGAAATGGGCTGATGCATGGAAGTGCACATGATTTCAATAGTAGGAAATGCTACCTCCTTGTTTGCTTCTTTGGTTGTATTTTAACATTTTTTTAAACATTTCATTTAAAAATTTTGAGAAATCCTTTGGTGGGATTTTTGTTATGCTGCTCATTGGGACTTGGCACTTCTTCCCGGTAAGTTGAGCGAGTTGCGCGACAGCAGTCATTTTGGCTATTCATTTCCTGGGAGACATTTTGACTGTTGTGTGGTCTGGTTGGTCGGCACATGAATATTCACCATAAAAAGAGTGCTGATGCATGGACGTGCACCTGATTTAGATAGTAAGAGAGGGTATTTGTAAAAACATATTGAGCTGTAAATATTGGAAAACAGAAATGTGGAAAAAATATGATCATGATGCAAAAGTATCGTGATGCAGAAATACTGTTGTCAACAATATAAGTTTTCAGTTAAGTAATATTGTTTAGAATATCATTGTTGTGAATATAATTTTCAGTGATATAGTTGCAAAGAATATCATTTTTTATTTATTTAATATGTTTTTGTTTATATATTAATCTATGTGTTATTATTAATTATATAATCCTTATTTTTTTAAATATAGTTTGTGATTTTAATTGATTTAGAATTTTTATGTAATTATTAGTAGTAATGTACAGTGTTGTAGGAGGGTATTGCATTTGTACGGGGATAGAATTTGATTCAGTAATTATTACTAATTATTAATTAATCATGTTTAAGTAAGTATGCAATAGATATTCATCATGTATATTATGTAATATTGATTTATTGTACTTATATTTTACGTGCAGGTTGTTATGTTTGCAGGGGTAGAGGGTGACAAGTTAATTAGATAATTAATTACCATGTAATTTACAATTTATTACTAGTCATGTAATTGAATATTAATTATAAATTATCTAATGATATATTTTAGATATACTTTAGGAGCGAACTGCTATGGTTGTAAGGATGTAGGGTGTGAAGTTAATTAAGTAATAATAATTTTATTAATTAATAATTAATGTATTATTCATTATTTAATTTATCGTTAATGATGTACATTATGTAATATCGATTTATTATTGTTGTATTTTAGTTGCTGATTAATAGGTTAGTAGGAGTATATTGTGTGAAATTAAATAAATAGTCATTAAAAATAATTATTATTAATGGAAATTAATTGTTTAATTGATTCATAATGTAAATAGTGTAATATTTATATATTTGAGTTATATTTTATGTGTGGGTTGCCAGGTTATTGGGTTCAAGGGTGGAAAGTTAATTAAGTAATAATTAATTTGCAATTAACTAATGTTAATTAGGTAATTGTTTGTCAATTATTAATTTTGTTAAACATATTTATTTTCATTATATGTTAGGTGTGGTTTGCTAGGTTTGTAGGAGTATAGGGTGGAAAGTAATAATTAAATAAGCATTATTTGTAATTGAGGATGATTGCATTGTTTATTAATTTTGGAAATTGGCTAATTGTTTGTTTTTTAATGTTTATATATATGTTGTGTTAAGTAATATTTTTTATATTTAGAGTTACTAACAATTGCTTTAACACCCACATATGCATACATGCAACATTTACCCTTGTCCAGGGTGACATCAGTATTGCCCACAAAGTCAAATTTGGAAAACAACAGTATAATGTATCAACAATCAGGGTGTAACACACAACTGTAGGCATACAACACTATTTACTCAGGAGCAACAAAAAGGTAGAAAAGGAATTGCAGGACAAATGTGTACCCAACATAACAACTACTTGGATTTATTAATGCAAAATTCATAAGAACAAAGGCCAGTGGCCATCCCAAGTACTGTCCAGGCCCATGGTTGTGTCCACACTTGACTCCAGTCACTGCCAGGGAACCTCCACTGGAAGGGGCATCAAGGGGAGAGGCAGGCACCTCCGACATCATCCTTGGGGGCAGAGTCAGGTTTGGGATGGGTGCATTCGGGAAGGGTGGACTGTTTCTTAGGAGGGGTGGACTTCTTCTTGGTGGGGAGGGGTATGGGTGCTTGTAGTGTGACAGGTGTAACAGGGGAGGACTTGGATGTGGAAGGGATGGGTTGGGATGTGGGTGGGGGCCTCTTGGGTTTGAGGGGGGTTTGGCGGTAACAGGGGAAGGGGCAAGGATGAAAATTAAACTCTCATTTGGAACACAGGGATGGTCATCAAAAGGGTTTGGGGATTTAGAGGTTGAGAGAGCAGTTGTTTGGTGTGTGGGTGGAGATGTCATGGGTGTATGCTTCTGTTTGGGTGGTTACTGTTGTATGAGTGAGTTTGGGTGTTTGCATGTCTTTGGGGGCTGGAAGGTGGAGATACTGGGTGATGTGGGAGTGGTGGATGTTTGTGTGTCTGTTGGGGTGGTGATGGCAGGTATGCTGAATGTGGTGGATGTGTGTCTGCAGATGTGTGGGATGTGGTGGATGTGTATCTGTTGGGGTGGTGTCTGTGGGTATGATGGTTGTGATAGATGTTTGTGTGTCTACTAGGGTGGTGCCTGCTGGTATGGTGGGTGTGGTGAATGTGTCACTGGCTGTTGTGGTGGTGTCTGTGGGTATGCTGGATGTGGTGTGTGAGCCGGTGGGGGTTTTGGGGGTGTCTAGTAAAGTGGTGGCTGATGTTGTGTTTGTGGGTGTATGATGAGTACCTGCTTGCCGGTGTGTCTTGGGGTGCTTGTCTTTATGTGTGCTGATTGTGTGTGTTGAGATGGGTGCATGTGGATGTGTCTGTATGTTTGGGATTGGTAGGGGAATGGGGGAGTTGGATTGGGGAAGAGGGAGGGATGTGGTGGGCGACTGGTGGTCGTCAGTGAGGAGGCCAGAGCCTGAAAAGATCTCTGTAGGCCAGACATGGCACTATGAATGCCTTCCAGAAAAGCATTGGTCTGCTGAAGTTGGCTGGCCAACCCCCGGATGGCATTAACAATAGCAGTCTGACCCACATAGATGCCCCTCAGGAGGTCAATAGCCTTCTCACTCAGGGCAGCACTAGTAACAGGTGTTGGGACACAGGTGCTTGCAGCAAAGAGTACGCCCACCCTCTTGGGTAAGCAGGCAAGGCCAACTGGGTAGGAAGAAACATAGAGGGTGGTGATAGAACTGGGGGTGACAGACAAAGCTGGTACGGGAGTATGTCCCGATGGGTCCGCCACCACTAGGGAGTGGCCACTGGAGGCTGAATTTAAAGATGAGGATGTAACTTTGGGCTCCTACGTGGCACTCCCCTCACCCTCCAGGCACTGGATCCCCCGTGTTGGTAATATCTTGACTGGAGGTACCATGGCCATGTGCTTCCCCAATTGGTTGTGCCCTGTCTCCTTCGCTTGCCTGGGCTGATGCTACAAATACAAAGAGGAAAAGGGTCATCACATGTTCCTGATCACACTTGAACAACAGCTGTGATTAGCAAACATTAACATGAAGTCAAATAGGCCCCAGCAACAAACTCCACTAAAGTGGCGCCTACATGTACCATGCCATAGGCATGCATGCCTTCTGAACTGTCAACAGTTGCCCACAGGAAAATGAGAATCTCAGACATCTGGAATTGCATGGCTGAAGTTGTGCAGTCACAGTAACCACTGAACAAGCAGGCGACCATGTCCCCTTCAATGCTTTGCACCATGGAGCATACCTCCATTACCTGTTGTTATACAATATTAGCCCAGTGCCAACTTCATTCCAAGAGATCCCACACCAAGTCATGCAGAAATCTATTTGTCACAAACACAATAACACAATAATGTGAAATTATGCTCTCAGAACATTCCATTTTGCTGATAACAGTACAGTAGCCTGGAGAAGGTGACATGGAAATACTCATGACACACTGGAAACATATCAACAATGTGCAGTACACTAAATGAAATTTGTCCCAGTGGAGTCATAGAGGTAGTACTAATGTTGCTCAGATATGTCCCACATTTGGCTTGGAAATGTACACTGTAGACGTAATGTGCAGACAGGGAGATGTATCCACAGCACAATGAATCAGCAAGCCTCAGGTATATCACCACTAATGTCTAGCACCCCTTACAAAAACATACTCTGATTGCATCTGTAGATGCCATCAGTCCCTTGTATGTTGGAGAGGCCCAGACATTCACAATTACTTGTACAAGGCCCTAATCATGTTATGCAATGGGAGGCTACATAACTGTCTCCATTTTGGTCCTACAAACCCAGATGTCTGTGGTTGTACCCAGACACATATGATTCCAGCATAACTGCAAGTCACTCCATGATGCATGTCAACAGCTGGGTTGCAAAAAAAAATTCCCAGTTAAAAATGTGCAGTGCACTTTGCTACATGATGCCACATAAGTGGCTAAAAATTCTAGGCATACACGCCATGTCCCTCATTGCCACTTCAGTTTTACATGCCGAATGACATGCAGTGGCGGGTGAGGGTATGTGTCAGCCAACAATCAATGGTGACAAACTCCTGTCTGTGGCACCACATGAAATGTACCCCCAATGCATGCACATATATGTGAGGAAATACAGAAATCATCCCATTAACACAGGGAGGCCATGCATGAAACAGCAGTGTATACATTTTGTCAAAAGTGAAAGGGACACATGCTAAAGAATGTTGGCAACAATGATGGCACACAAAACATGTCAATGGAAATTTCCCACTTACCAAGGGAAAGTATTGATCTGTAGCTGACCCAAAGAAGGTATGCTCTGTCACATGTATGATGGCCATCTTCACACTACGGACATTAGTGAGGCACCAGCACCCGTCACACGCTGAAGAGAAGCACCCTCTGGGTGGCAGATGACAATTTACTCATTTTACTAGACACATGTCGGAGGACAGTGATCCATCACTTCCTTTCCTTTGGCCTGTAACACTGAGAAGTAATGGTGTGTTGCGTAGAATTTACACCGACAACAACAAACATTACTTGATTGATCAATGTACACAGGCATGTGTTGTCCCTGAAGAGCAAATTGTTTGTGAGTTGTACACAGTTGTGTCCTAGGTCCCTGGGCCAATAGGCAAGGCACACCAGTATGCACCACATGACATACCTACACAAACAGTTCCTCATCTATTGTGTCACACATGGCTCATCGCTAATCTTCAGGGGGAAATGTCAGAACCTAACACACTAACTTGGCAATGTGAAAGGCAGGATTATGCCCTGTACTCACTCTTTTGTGGCTGCTGTGCTCCCCTCAAACGCCCATCAAGGTCTGGGAACGCCGCTGCCAGTATGCAGGACATTAGGTGGGTCATGATCCGATGTGCTCCAGTTGGACCTCTGCGATCTTCTAGGCTCAGCGTCTCAGGTCCTCCCACCTCTTACAGCAGTGGGTGCTCTGCGGGCTGTGGACCACCAGAGTCAGCACCTTCCGGGCGATGGCTCTCCACATCTCCTAGTTCTGATGAGCATTTACCTGCATGGATGCAAGAGACAAATCAAGAGATTACACTCACAAGATTTGGCACAATTAGTTGAGTCACACACATATCAGGTAGCCCATGTTCTAGCAATATGCTCTGTGATGTGAGCCAGAATGAAAAACTACACACCTATGTGGCTTCTGAAGGGTAAACGCGATAGGCCTAAATGGACCAACACATTCACACTCTGCAAGATTGACTCACTTCATAAAGTCCCTACTGGCAAATTCCATAGCACAGACTTCACCATTTCACTTAAGTGAAAATGAAGGGGCTGGCATGGTGGGTACAGAAAGTGTCCTCCATGTGCATGTGTGGACATGCGACCTAACAAATGCGGACTCATGCCACTTCAGTGGGTGGGATCTGCGGTATGTACCAGTACCACAGAACACTCCTTTGGACATATGTGTCTAACCTACAGAGATGGCATCCAACATACAAAGGTATGCATTGCACAATTTCTGCTATGTGACCAAGCTACTGACTCACATATCATGGACTTCCAGGAATTGACACACTGTCTGCACTGTCGGACTGCCCTTCGTGTAATACGCCTGTGGAGGACAAATATGACTTATGTGAAGGTGACAACAGAGCTGTGGGAGTAAGGGACCTGGCATGAGTCAAAGACACACATTTACAATGATGCAAAATGCACATATGCATTATTTCTGAGATTTACCTCATTACCCATTCACATACACAGTTTCATAGCCACAGTGACTCCCCCACAGTCTGAACTAGGTCCCATACTGGCAGATAAATGTGACAGGCCCTGGTCTGCGCAGGCCGAGCATGCAGACCCTACGTCACTCACATTTCCATCACCTCCATGCATGAAAGTACATCATGTGGACATCAGCAATTTGACATGTGTTTTGTGTGGCAACCTGAAGGGCAGAGTGAGTCAGGATTTGGATTCCAGACAACAACTTGGCAAGGCCAGATGTGGGTTGAAAGATCTGTGGTACTATACACATTGTTTAGATGATCCTCAAATGACTCATACAAGATGTACACACAACTCATGCTATCTTGCACATACATGTTGTCCAAAATGTATAACAATCAAGAAGAAAGTGATGTGATTGTATGGCAGTAAAGTATCTTGTCCTAGCTTTGTGCATCCAACACAAGGGGGACCTAGGACCACAAAAACCGTCACAGAACATAATGTATATGAACTTAACATATAGTACTGGCTACTAATACCTGCACAATGTAAGTCCCATTGATTCCACACAAACTGCAACAACAGGCACACAAGAAGTCTAAATGACACACAGGGGCACATTGTAGCCTGTGAGGAGGGAAAGGATGGGGTTGAACAAAGTCAATTGTGCTAATGAGGTACTTACCTACTCTTCAGTTGAGCCATAGAGCTCAGGGGAATGACCTCATTAACAAGCCTCTCCAGCTCCTTTGGAGAGAAGGCAGGGGTCCTATCACCTGTTGTACGTGGCATGATTGCTCCCTGAGGTGACACATAGCAGCTCAGGTAGTGGAGGTGTTGCTGGCAGCAGTGTCAGGAGTCAAGTCAGTGAATGTGCACAACATGGAGGTCACATCCACCACGTATGAAGTCATCACTGCCGAGGGCCACAGCCTTTTGGCCACGACTGCCATAGGCAACAACGTTAGCCTATGGCTGGGTCTGCCAAGGTTGGAACAGGCTACCGCCCAGAAGACTTCCACCGGTGGCCGTGGATGGTTCCTAATGTCCAGTGGAATAGGTCAGGCATCAGCCATTTTGGCAGCCTGAAATACTGTATTTGGCTTTGTAAACCGTGTCACACATATGTGTTGTAACTTCTCAAAAATCCTTATTCTGTCTTGTTATGTAGGTCCTTCTACACAACCACCAGTGTAGTGTATTGCAGGACACAGATGGCATTTAACAGCGGTACACGGTCCACCACCACTGGCAGTCTGATTGGCGGTCAGAAAATACAGTCATATTTTGAGGGGCAATTGTGTAGCAGATATTTGAGTTTCATCCAAACCATGTTGTGGATACGTGCTGACAACCATTGGGGTCACATGGGACCCTTGTGTAGTTGCCAGCAATGATGTGTACTGGGTGTCATGTCTATCCAGTCAGAAATGCTTTGTCACATGATATTACTGGCATGTATCATGTATGTTGCTGTGGGCACACTGACTAATTCTTCAAATCATGTCTTGTCACACATAGGTACCCTGGGAGAGGGAGAATGCGACAACCTCCTGTCTACTGTTCACTGCCAGACCTTCAGATCATGGAGCAATGGCATATAATTATGTTACACCACCTGGATAGGCAAATAATAGTAGACTTATGCCGTCAGTTGGAGCCAGATCTGATGCCAGCTAGTAGTTATCCAATCTGCACATCACCCATTGTACAAATCATTGCACTTCCTGGCTACAGGGTCCTTTTAACATACAGTGGCCCTATCTGCTGGTACGTTCCGATCTATGTTCAGTCTGGTGTTGAAGGATTTCCTCTCAGCAATGGTGAAACAAATTGACAGCTATATCAGGTTCCCCCGATGTGAGGATTTAGCCTAGGTTAAGGTTGACCTTCATGGTTTTGCCCCCTCCCACAAGTGTTGGTGGCCATTGATGACACACTTGTTGGCTTGGTGCCACTACAGGCCACTGAACAAGTCTATCACAACAGAAAGAACTTCAGTTCCATCAACACGCAAGTTGTCTGTTTGGCAGATCTCTACATCTCATATTTGTGTGCCCATTATCAGAGTTCAGCCCACGATTCCTTCCTAATGTAAAACAGCGCCTATCCGAGCTGATGTCTCAACTGCACCCAGAGAAGGGCTGGCTGGTTGGTAAGTCACATCGGTCTTGATCATGTGTGAGCAATGTCAGGTGCACCATCATGAAGTGAGGGACTCATTAGTTCCTTTAATTCTCACTCTTTAACAGGAGACTCTCCATATCCAAACCATTGTTGGTTGTAGATACTGCTGAGGAATTCAACTACGCCAGGGGAAGTCCGCTTCAGTGAGGCCCATGGTAGTGCACAGAGGCCAGTTGAGTGGGCTTTTGGCCTCCTGAAGGCCCGATTTAGGTGTCTGGACAGGACTGGTGGAGCCCTCCGCTACTCACCTGGGAAAGTGTGTCAGATAACTGTGGCAGGTTGCATGCTCCACAACATCGCCCTGTGGAGGAATATCTCATATATCCAAGAGGAGGAGCCTGCAGTGCCATCAGGTTAAAATCCTGAAATGCCAATTGGGGAAGACAGTGGTGAAGAAGAAAGAGCTGACTTGCAAGAAGATCTCATCCACAGCTACTTCTCATGAGTGTAAGTATGTCTTGTGATGTCATGACTGTGACTCTGTGATGAACTGTAGTTGTGAGAATGTTTTGAGTTGAGTCTTTTGGATACAGCTAGGGAGCTAATACTCTGCAATACTCAGTCAAAGGCTTTTTGATGAGATGCCTTTTGACAATCCCGACCTTTGTTGATGTTGATGTGTTTGTGTGAGTTTCCTTGGAATCCACTTTGTTTTCCAGAACCTTGCTATGTGACTGGTGTCATATATAAGGTTTCAAGCCTATACTTCTTGTTTTGCTCATTGTATAAGTACCTTCACCATGACATCTTCATATGGGCATTTCAGAGTTTTTTTTTTAATATAACTTTTGTTGATTTTCAAAGACAATGTACAATTCAATGGGAATCAACACAAGATATCCTTTACCTCCTAGGTTGCATTGCCATAAGTTTTCTGATACATGTATATTATGTTTACAATATCCAGAAACAAATTAACTAGTGGATTTCCCAACTCCCCCATGTCTATGGCTGTTTGGTACAAAAAGACATAACTCGTATTTCCAATGCAGGTTCTCAGTTTGAGGCTAATGTGGTGCAGGTAACATCATTCACAACATTCTGTGGGCAGTATAAATGTGGTCGCCAGTTGTCCCACTGGGTTGTGTGTGTGTGTGTGTAGCAACCCTCCCTGGCTTGTGCTCTTGATAAGTTAAATACCTTACACTTTATGTGTCATATCCCAACAGCATCATGTTTCAAGGCTCTACGTTACCTTCTGTTCCCTCATCTGTTTCACCCTGAAGCTCCCGCAAATCTGTCCCCATGCTGCTAAATCTGCTACATGGTGGTCGTCATGGCACACATATTTTAAATGGACTTCCTCAGCCACGCCCATTGTGACATATCATTCACTACTCACTGTATGCTGGTGGGCGTGCATTCATCCATTTGATTGCAATTCATCTTTTAGCTATCACTAATCCAAGCATCACAAACTTACGGCTAAGTTTTTTCTTAGGTGCAGCAGGAAGCAAGCCCTGCAACACTTCCCTGGGGCTATATGGGACCCCACTACCTCTAGCACTATTAAGATTGCAAAAAACCTCCTTCCAGTAGGGCCCAATAAGGGAAAGGTTCCACACTAAAAGTGCAATGTCAGCTGCTAGCGTTCCAAATCATGGCATCTGTCTGTTGTACGGTCTGGGTAAATAGAATGTAAATATCCTGGGTGTAAGATACACTTGGTGTATGTAGTTGTACTGTGTAAGCTTAAAGTGGGCATTGGAGTTAATCGTATGCACTATCATGCTGACTTTCTCCCAGTTCCGGTCAGAGATAGGTCACCCAACATTTCCTCCCATCTATTTTTTTACCCTGGGTGTTATTTTAGGAAGGTCTTCAGGGAGGATTTAAATGGGTGTTCAGTCAGCGACACCTCAACAGATCTAATAGTCGCCTCAATGTTAGTGAAGGCAAGGGCTCTTCTGGGATGTAAGGCCAGCTTCCACATATTGTAGCTGATATCTTAGCATATTGTAAATATTGACCAGGACCAGTCCAGATGAGTCAATTGCTTCCTCTCGCATGATAAACTTGTGACCTAGATACAGGTCCCCCAGTAGATCACATCCCCCATCCTGCCACCTCTGAATTGACACTATTTGTGTTATGTCAGCAAGTGGATTCAATGCCCATAGTGGCATGTTACGAGCATAAGGTGCTCAACCAATCACCTATGTAACCGTCTGTTCCCAGACCTGACACACCTGGCAAATCAGAAATGGGGATGTTGTTGGTACATGCTTTCCACACATGTGCAACGCAGAGAGTGTATAATCCCCATGGGTGCCCACCAGAAGACACTTTTCCCAATTGCCGTTCTCATCTAGTGAATGTACTGCATGCTGTAGGTGCAACGCAAGATAATAAAGCTCCAAGTTGGGGAGCTCAATACATCTCCATTCCTGTGTCTGTTTGAGAATAGCCAATCCTACTCCCTTGCGTTTATCTGCCAAGAGAAGTTTAACAATTAAGCTGTCTAGTTCACAAAACTATCTCCTGAGGATTTCGTATAACATTGTTTTGAAGTATATACAAACAGCGTGGCAATACTAACATTTTAACCAGGGAAGCTCTGTCCATCAAGGTGAATGGGAGATCTTTCCATAATTGACCGAAGAACGCAATTCCTGCACTACTCTTTAAATGTTAGAATCTAGGAAGTGTTGTTTCTCAAAAGCTAGTTTGACTCCTAAATATTTATGACCCACAACACCTCAGAGTATTCCAACATCCAGGAGAAGGCTGGGTTCAATTCCAGCTAGCATGTTCAATAGTAGTAAGTCAGAATTCTGTTGGTTAACTCCATTCGCGCCAAGACACACCAGAGCTACTCCAACAAAACTAAATCGAATACTTGTTCAATATCAAGAAACATTAGAGTGTAAGCATCCTGTTGTTGGCTCAAGGAATGAACAATGTGAGATAGACAATGCAGATTATACATGGTACACCATTGGGGGATGAAACCTCACTGACTGTTGTGTATCAGAGTCAGTACATATGAAAGCAGCCGTGCAGCTAAAAAGTCATTTAATATTTTGATGTGATCATTTAGCAGTGAAAGCGGTCTATATGACAAAACTTCCAACAGGTCTTTACCCTGCCTCTGGATCAGTATTACCTATGCTTCATGAATTGTGTCTGGGATGCTGCTGCACTGAAACGCCTCCTGGTATATTTCCAGGAGTTTATCAACTATCATGTCTGTGTATTTGTAATGGACTCAGCCAATAGGCCGTCCTCCCAGGTGTTTTTGCTGGTTTCTAGTGACATATCGCTGCAATAATCTCCTTCCTTGCCGTATCTTCCACTAATGCTTCTCGCCCTACTGTACCCAACATAGGGACATCTATATCTGCCAGGAAGGAAGGCTTCCACACTTGTATCCTGATCACCACCTCTCTCTGCATACACCTTTTCAAGGTGATCCCTGAACTGTTTATTTATGACTATCTGAGAGTTGGGGTTGAGCAGTGTGGAAGACTTATCCTGTATAGCCAGTATTGTATCTCTGGATTCCTGTTGTTGCATTAGCCGCACCAGCAGGGCACCCGCCTTGGTCCCTTCTGCATGTAGTCATTGACAATATGCTGTATGGGTATATTTGTCTAATCTCCCCAGTCCTCCAGGGGGTCCCCGCAGGTGTGATGCCATTCCTCCATTTTCTAAGGTTGGGAGGGGAAGGCCTGTTCTAAATACCACAGGCATGAATCAGTATTTAAAAGGTCATGAAACCAACTGTTGTCTCACCCCATAGCTGATTTTCAGACAAACCCCTCTTACCACCTTAATGGCGGCCGAATCATGGACCCTACTACTCGAGCTCCCCCAGTTTTCCCAGAAGTAATGGTTCATCTCCTCTCGAATCGTGGTGGCAAATGGTGTGTCCATCAGGGCCTCAGCATGCAGGTACCACAAGGGGAACACAAGCCAACTATAGCCATCCCTCAGACTCACCAGAAGCGGGGAGTAGTCAGATATATATTGTGCTAAATCGGATGCTTCCAGGACCTGTTTCACCAACCCTGGGGTCATAAAGCAGTAGTCTAAATGACTATGGCCCTCATTTCAACCTCAGCGGTCTTTTTCCAAGACCGCTGAGGTACCGATGTGCTGAAGACTGCCAGTGCAGGCGGTTTTCCGCACAGCGAATCATGACTGCTGGCAGCCCTCCGTCCTTTTTTCAGATGGAGAGCTGCCAGCAGCCATACTGGCGGTCGGCGGGGAAGTGGAGGCTGCCCCGTCATCAGAACACCGCCCACCGAATCCCAACCCAGGATCGGCGTTGCGGTGTTCTGGTGACGGGGAGCTGGTGGCGGAGCAGCCCCCATGGATCCCGTCCCCTCCCGGAGGATCAACGGGCAAGGTAAGTAAGGGGGTGTGGGTGGAGGACTCGGGGTGGGGGAGACTCCTATCAGTGCCTGGGAAGGAATTCCCTGGCACTGATAGTTCCTACCGCCATGGATTTTGTGGCGGTTCCAAACCACCCGAAATCCATGCCGGTATTGCAGGGTCCTGATACCGCCGGCGGTCTGGTGACGGCCGCCGGGCTGGAGACTGAAGTCCGGAGTGGAGAAGTGGCGGATGACCATGGCGGTAGCCGCCATGGTCATAATTCCATTTTTTTTCTGCCACTTCTCCCCCGCCCGCCAGGGTCGTAATGAGGGCCTATGTATCCCCATGGCTGGGGTGTAGCAGGAGAACACTGCGGAGCTTGAGTGTCTAACTCTCCACACATTTAGGAGGCCTAGGTTTCTTATCATTTCTTTCAGCTGTACAGTCATACGTGGCTTTCTTATATCTCAGGGAGGCTCATGATCTAAAAATCCATCCAGGACACAGTAACAGTCACCCATCAGAATCTACTCAGCTGTTAAGTATGGGGCCATAGCTGTTGATAAATCAGCAAAGAATTGAGGACAGTCATTGTTGGGGGCATATACATTCAGAAAGCACACCTCAGGCCCATCAATGACACCTAGCAGGGTAGCAAAACGGCCCTCTGGGTCTATTTAGCGGCCACTGTGCTGGGAAGGGAACCCGGGGACACCCAAATCATGGCACCGCATGCATAGCCAGAGAAAGACATAACAAACAATTGCCCAGGCCATCTTTTTCATATAGGTAAGGAAAAGAAGGGGGGGGACCGGGAGATTAAACTGGTCCAGTGTACACTCTCCCAACAATAGTACGAACACAAAAGTACACTGTTCCACGTCAGGAGCAATAGGGAGACCTGAGCATTCAGGAGTAAGACCCTCAAGCATCACAGTGGATGACTCGCATCATCATCGGGTAATACTCCATGCCAGGCTGGCAGTGCAGTGCCTGACGGGCTCCCCAACAGGGGAGCAGCAAGCCATTTTGTTCTTGATAGTAACTGGTAAGTCCCAGCTATCTTAAGCGAACGTGTCTACATTCAGGCACAGACGTACAAAGGAGAGAACAAAAAAATATTGAAGTCAAATTGGTTGTTCATCACTACATATTTCATAATTTAATCAATAGTCAGGGATGAAACCAAGGTTTTTTAATTAACTCCTTCGTGCTAAGAAAGTTAGGTTGGGGGGGTAGATCCTTCACCTGTAGAGCAGATAAGATCTGGAACTCCCTCCTCTTGGAATTTCGTCATGACATGCCAGAATCTTCTTTTCGCAGAAAATTGAAAACTGTATTGTTCCCCGTTTAGATGTCTTCCTCTTACCTATTGATCTTCTTCAGTGCTGCGAGGCCTTTGGGTAGCCATGCGCTCAAAAAATCCTCGAAACTAAACTAAACTAAACTAAACTAATTACCCTATCCGCCATCTGTCACATCAAATGATAAAAAATATGAAGCCTATGCATTTTTATCTATTATTGTGTATAACATGCACCATCATATCTTTGTCCAAACAGCCATTTCCCCCAAAAACAGTTATAATAACAATAAAACAATTGCCCACAACGCTCTCCACCCCCTCGGCAGTAACTCAAATTTGCACTGCCAAGCAGTAGTGAGTTCACACTTATGTAGTCCGCGCACCATACCCTAACCTTTGTGTGTTAGATAACCAAAGTTTATGAACTAGAACCTATATGCTGTGCTGGAGAACAGTACTCTGTGGCGGTCCCAAGGCGACACCTCTGCATTACCTGGACCCCTAGACCCTATCTCCCCCCCCCCCCACTCCATGCAGTGCGGAAATAATGTCTTACATAATTATAATGTTTTGCCCTCATTGTAAGGGGGTGTGTATGGTGATCATGGAGAGCAGAAAGAAAGAATGAGAACAGAAAGTATTCCCACTTCGGGGATACATCTTTAAATCAAGCTGGTGTTGAGGTCTGAGAGCACCATTCCAGTTTGAAAGACTTTACAGTTACTAACAGTGATGCTGGAAATAATTAATCGGCACAATATTCCAGTGGTATAACACAACACAGGTCCACAAGGACCCATATGCATCAGCAACCATGCTATTTCACTCAGAACATTTCAATATAAGCATGTGTATCTCACAGCGCATGTAATTCGGGCCGGGCCACCATCTTTGCTGTCTATGCCATATTTCAGTTGACTGTGTATGTTCAAATGAGGGTATTCCGGGCTACGCAGGGCTTCCGAGGTGCCAAGGGTGCCATCTGTGCGAACAATAATGGGGCCTGATGGGCCTGATGAGCATGCCCTCTTGTCCCCCCCTCTTCCGAAGATGTGGGCAGACTGCCTTTCATCTTTAGAACCTGTGTCTCAGTCCAGACAGACCTCTTTGAAGTGTCGCCGGGTAAAGTGTTCCCCCTAGTTGCTGGCATCCCCCGCCATGTAGAAAAAAAGTACCTGTCCATTACGAACCACCTGGAACGTTGCTAGAAACATCAAACTGTATCGCATATTTAAATCTTGCAGTATATTTTTTACATTTAAGAGTGTTTTGTGTTGATTTTGGCCTTCATAGTATAGTCCAGGAAGATAAATATGGAGTGTCCCTCAAAGTTGGGGGGTTCATTTGTCCAGACATGTTATAATATTGCATCACGGTCTCTGTAATTAAAAGATGGGCAATGAGGGCATGGAGCGAGCATGGGCGGTGGCTGAGGCAGGTCCCAGTGTGCCCCATTGACCATGAATAAGTTGGAGAGCTTTTGTGGGGACATAATCTTGACCAACCATTTCTCTAGGAATAGCTCCGCAGATTGCCCCTCTGCCTTCTCTGGAAAGCCCACCAGGTGCAGGTTGTTTATCCTTGACCTCCCTTCTGCATCTCGACTCGGTCCTCCCTTTGCATTGATAATTTCTGCAGGGAGGCTAGGGTTTCACGAGGAGCATTCAACTCCGTTGTAAACCCTAAACCTTTTTTCTCACAGTTGTCACATGGTTCACCACCCCACGAAGGTCTGTCATGAGCAGATTCAAATCAATTGCCACTGAATCTATTTTTGTGACCTGTTCCATTCGGGAGCTTTAAATTGCACCCATCAGGTCAGAGAGTTCTGGGTCCCCTGTACTGTGCTCCCCAGGCTGAGTGACCATAGATGGCATCTGTTTGGCTCTTGATTTATCCCCCGTCGTAAGCGCCTGGGCATAATTGTCTATCTTATTTGATTGGACTGTTTGGCCACTATTATCTTTTGCCATTATGACTATCTCTGTACAACTGAGTCGCCACAGATCTATGTTGAGCAGTATTGACCAGGCTTCAGTTTGTGTGTGTAATAACCGTCAGGGTTACTGGGAGCCCTACAGGGTCAAGTCCCTGCACGTGTTTTTCAGTGTCGATTTGACAAGCGACCTTGACTTTACATTAAGGCACAATGTACACTGGGTCAAAAAGGAACTCATAGGCTCTATCGCATGTGGGGCAAACCTTGCGTCAACAGTCCTCCATGTCATAAATGTTCTCCCATAAGCTCAAGCAGTACAAGTGTGAGTCTATGGTTATATTAAAGTTAATGTTCCATTACCACTGAACCCCCTGTGTGTCCCCGCCACTGTCTAGTGATCAGAGATCAGCGAGAAAGCCACACACAGCAGGGGGGATTCAGGGCAGGAGAGCAGCCGATTGTTTGCTGGTCTCAGCACTGGTTCCAGCAAAGGGAGTAATCTAGGTCAATTCCCCAAGCCCACCACCGGGACGATCGTCGCAGAAGGGGTGGCAATGGAGGGGGCGGGGACCGCATCTACATTCACAAACTTCGGAAGTTCATGACTGCGACCATGCCCCCACATCAATTTCGGGCTTGTTGCATCCCTGCCCCTAGGTATGCCCCACTCTAGTATCCAGGCCGCACCGTTGTTTCGGCTCAGGAAGCTTTACACATGCACCATCGGGCACTGAACAGGTCACCTCGACTGTGAGTGACCCGACTGGTGCCGCGGAGCCTATGGGGCTATTACAAGGGACCAGTGGGGCACTGGCAAACACTTCTTCAGGCCGATGCAGCAAACAGGGCCACTCAACATTTTTTCACTGCCCCATCATGTCTAGTTCAGCCGGCAGCTCAAGCACTGTAGTGATCCCTGCACCTACAGGCACCACTTGTAGTCACACAGCGGGGAGTCAGCTCATCCAACCAGTCTCTGCAGTGGGTCTGCACCTCTTTGGTCAGTGTTGCCCATACAGATGGTGCCCTGTGATACCTGTGGTCTGCTCGCAGGGATCAATACAGGCAACCAGGTGTCCACAGACCAGGCAGCCCTCTCCATTCACGCATACAGTGTGGAGGCCTGACGTAGGCCGCCGGCATTGAGGTTCACTGTGCCCTGGCCCTTACAATAGATAAGAAGGCACTGAATAAGTTCTCTGTGCTGTGGGCATACAATCAGGATGGAGGGTTCCAGGGTACACAACCAGCACCCGCCGAGGCAGCAGGATGGGTGGATAATGCAGGATTTTATTCACAGAGATTGGAGCTACCGTGTTAGGTGGCCAACTCTGCTGGTTGCAGGCCATGCCCCGTGGGAATTTCAGAGTTGTGACATTGGCAGATATGTGATGCTGTTCTGACATATGAAGTGGACAAGGATTGTTCCAGGTAATGTAGATCACAGAGTTTGGGTGTAGGAGGCCTGTGCCAAGACAGCTTGCTCAGTGTTTTGGTGGAAGGTCAGAAGTGCATTTTCTCTTCACATTGTCTAAACATTCTTTTTGTCTGACCTGTATCTAGCTATAGATGCGTTTCATCATTGTAGATCACAGTGCCTGTGCCATAAAGTTGACATATGTTTTTGTCATACCACCAGATCTATGGGCAGTGGATTATGATCGCCCTGTGATCAGGGACTGTTGTGCTGCCATCTGTCTGTATCTTGGATCATGTGAAGTTGAAGTTGGATTACTTTGCTGCTGACATATACCACATCAATGTTTGCCTATTCTACAGGGCAATGTCTGACAAATCCCTGCCTACCGTGGTCTGGAAGTCTTTACCTCTCAACATGTTCATTTACTCCAGTATTCAATCATTTTTACTTTCCAATAGCCCAGACAGATTGTCAGCCTATGTGCTGCACACTGTAATAATATTTTTAGTTGGAGCAGACACTTGTATGTATGTCTTTGTGTGGGAGGGTTTTAATCCTGAGCTGGACACTGTGGACATGCAACATGTCCCATCTTGGGCAAGTTTCTTGGATCATCATTGTATGGTTCACATAATCTGACATAGCTACATGGCTAAATATGAAATCTAAACAAGCGGACAGAGTCAGTGAAGGGTGATTGTACGGCGCAGGTATGACTAACAGAAACAATATGTGACATGATTTAAACTAAAATTCAAATGTGAAGGGGTCAGACATGGTGAATTAAACCATTGGAGTAGATACCACACCTAACTGGGAGTCCAGAGTACTCATCTCATTGGAAATGGTAGGTGATTCAGGATCAGTCCATAGTAAACGTATAACACACAAAGGCGTTTTTTAAGGAAGAGGGTTATTACTGGCAGTGGTAGGTGTCTTGCCATCTGCACCTCTTGGATTCTGTGCTGGACTTCCCCGCTTGTGGGGGTGAGGGAGATCTGCTGCTACGGAGGCAGGGGTGTCTGGGCCTTGGTGTTCCTCTAGCAGAACCTCCCTTCCAGTGGATGGCATTGATGTTGCTGGACCTGCTGTTGGCTGACCAAAGGAAGGGGTAGACTGATGTTGAAAAGCTCTACTCAGGGTGGTATGTATGTCCCTCAATAGCCCTGTTAGGGAGGCCATACTGTTATTGTGGGCCTCCATCTGTTCCTGTATTTCCAGGTGCATGTCTCTCTGTAACTGCTTGTTTTCCTGGAGTTCGGTCAACACCTGGTCCATCACTCCTTGGGACTCCTGATAGACCCCGAAGACATGGCTGATGGTGTCCTGGCCAAGAGCTGCCCCAGTGGCCTCACGCCAGTCGCCCACAGCATCTCTCCAACCAGCCCTACCCCAACAGGCATGTGCCCTTGCCATAGGATGCCCTCTCCAACTTGTTCCAGAGCCCTCATTGTCCGCTGCACCTCAGGATCCAGGACTGGGGTGCGCGAATGGTTGCTTGTGATGTTGAAGCAACAGGGCTGGGAGGAGATGGTGTGGGCACAGTGAGACTCACTGTTTCTGACCAGGTTACCCAGATGGGCCAGAACCGTTCTCCATGTCCAGACGTCCAGGAGTGTTGTTTTCACTGAGGGCTTCATCCAGGGGGGTAGTGGCAGTCTGTTTCATGGCCTCTGTGTGCCCAGAGGCAGCTCCACCTGTTGATGTAAAACATACATTGTTACTGGTTGTATTGTGACATCTACCTCCAAAGGTTTAGAGTTACAGTAAGCAGAGAGCTTGTACAAAGTTATGTTGTAGTTTCAAGTTTATTATTATGCTACAGAACTCCAAAGAGGTCCACATAAGAGCTCAAAATTCCTACAAATAAATATAGTACAATTTTATCCATGCATTAAAACAACCCTCGCCTAAGAAAATCTAAGAATATAAAAATATCACAAATTTTAGATATTCTCTTAAAACAAGTTCCCTTCAGATTTTATCAGTGCCAAACATGCAAATACCACCAAAGAACAAACAAACAGTCATGGGGAATATCCATGGTACAAGGAAATATTATCTGGACTAGGATCAAATTGAAACTGGAGAGATACAAATCGTTTGCAATTGAACCATCAATGCGAGTTGCTCATACCCAATGGATGAAACTTTTACACACTCAAAATATTGCAAACCTATTAAAAATATTTCAGTTGGAGAGATAAAATGGCTTTAGCACTGATGTAATAGAAAGAATAGACATCATATCGCCTTCCACGCAATCCACAGGAAGATAGCTTTAAAAAAAAAAAAAACTTAAGAAAGTGAAACTTTTTCTTGCAGAACATTTAATATGGGGGTACATAAAGTGACTTTAGCAAAACATAGGCAGAGTGGATGGACAACTGTTTGCATATTTACCTTAACCAAGTCTGCCAACTCTGCAAGAGGGCAGGAAAAACAAAACATGATTAAGTTCTTGAGGCCATTGTGGCATAAATTACAAACAGCTGAAGTGCCAAGCCACTTGGCAAAAAGAGGGTTCAATGGGAGCATGCACTTCCTAAAATGAATCCAAAAGTAACGCACCCCGTGTGGCAGATCCCAAGAGATGTAAGTCTGTGGTTTATTTATTATACAGGAATCGATAGCAGGATGATGCCCTCTATTTAAGATGCAGGCCTCCCTATCCAAATAAAAACTCAAGGCTGAAGTCACTTGTTTTAAACAAACTTATAACTGCTGTCTAGTTAAAGTAAAGATCAAAGAGGGTTATAGTTGCACTTGATCTATGGCAGCAATAACATTTCTATAAATTGTTGTATTCTCTTTTAGGCCCTCTAAAATGTCTTTCCTTAGCCAGTACCTGACCGGATCGTGTGAACTCTTTACTAGGCACACAATCCAATGCATCATACCTGCAAAATTCTGGCCAAGGCACTGTTTAACCCGAATTCAAATTTTAAATCTGTCACTGAGTGTCTTGAAATAACTGTAATTGCAGTGTCCATTTTTTTGAAAACAGATTATTGCCAATATATTAAAAACTGGTTTACGTATCTATTTCAAACAAAGTAGTGTTGATACCAGTGTGAAATAAGAAACTTTTAAGGTACTTATCTGCAACTTGAATCTTGTGATTCTAAAAATAAATTAAGAAAATACATTTTTACAATATAAAAACCATTGGTCTAGAGTTAAGTTATTGAGTGTGTGCTTCTTCCATTTTCTGTGTGTGTACAACAAATGCTTTGCACTACCCTCTGATAAGCCTAACTGCTCGACCACACTACCATAAAAGAGAGCATTAGTATTATCTACTTTGGCCTTTGTTAAGACTCTGGGGAACCCCTGGACTCTGTGCACTCTATGGTGGTCATTATGACATTAGCGGTGACTGGTGAACAGGCTGGTGGTAATTACTGCCAAATTATGACCATGGCAGTGATAACTCCCATTGACAGCCAATGAACCACACCAACCACCAGGGCGTTAACACCACTGACCACGGCGGTAGCCATAAACAGGCAGGGCGGAGGACAAGGCACACCCCACCATATTAAGACATACCAAACCGCCATGATTTCTGGGGCGGTACCAATGCCATCAAAAACCTGGCAGAAACAGAACACAGAAGACAAAAATCTTACCAACAGAGACACACAGAAAAGATCAATGCCACCATGGAACCAGAACTTCAAGTCTTCCCAATTCTCTTCTACGCCATGCTCCAACTGGAACACCAACGCCGCCAACGACAGTGATTACTACCGCCTAGCACACAAGGGAGAGAGGGAGGAAAAGGAGAGTGACACACACACACACCATTCACATACACACCATACACACAACCAGCTGCAGAGGAAAACCTGTCTCACAGGACACACGTCATAATAATGCAAGGACTCAATTTTTCCAGAACTGATAGGGTAATTTGACGCTAACAGTCACCATATATTTTTTTTTTTTGTCCTCATTAAGCCCACTTTCACGAGCGAGGGTCATCAACCTGTGCCCTCCAATACAGGAGGACACATACAATTTTCACCTCTCCCAGTCACGGACTGTTCTCCATGCCTGCCAAGCCATACGAGCCGGTGGAGCAACCGTGTTTATGGGGTAGACCTCCTAAAACCAGGGGGGCCAGTAATCATTGGACATGAAAAGGGAAAGCAACTGCTGTGCAGAAACTTTACCCATGTAGCCCAGCACTTGTCTCTTTTAGTAAGCAGGGAAATACTCTCCAAACGACAAAAAGTAGTTCCCAGATGCCAGCCATTCAGCAACTTATGGAGGAAAAGACTAAATCCACCTAAAACAAATTTGCCATCTGGCCAATAATATTAGTATGAAAATCAAGTGCTTATAAGGTTTGGGGAGTCTTAGGTCCAAAGTTGTGCCAGGTGCCACCCCGAAGATCACTAACGAGATGGTTACATCTAACTCTGCACTTATGATTTGTTTAAGTAGACTTTCTACACTGACCCAGAACCCCCTTAGACTCGCACAGCTCCAAAACATGTGGATATCATTTGCACCGGCTTCCCCACAACGTGGACAGTACCTCTCTGACTTCCCCAAAACTGACAGCTTCTGGGGAGACCAGTAGGTCCTGAACAAGGTAAACAGATGGTTTTTCTTCAACGCGGCCGATCTAGTGGCCAACCAAAGCATAGAACAAGAAGTCTCCCAAAACTTTACCACATCAATAGCTGGTAGGGCTACTCCCCATTTCTTCTGAGCCCAGGACAAGCTTAATTCTGAGGTATCTAGTAATGCCTGATACCAAATGGCAATTTTTTTATGGACTAAAACCTGAACTAGTTTCCGTTCCCATACGTTCTTCATGTCCCCCTCATCTTGGAGAGTAGCAGCCCAACTAGCTAACTGATAATATTTAAACTTCGAGATCTTGTGTTCAGTTAGTTCCTGGAGCCTGCTCCAAGACACCAGCCTTGAATCTTCCAAAATTTGTCCCCACTGCTCCACCCCCTTCAATGGGAGAGCTAATGTATCAGTAAAAAAATTCAGGGGAGCCAGGTGAGTCCCAGACCGGAGCGAAGGAACTATAATAGTTAATTCCTAAAACTTGTCGGACCAGCCACCACAATCTGGCAGCAGCTCTAAGGATCTTCAAACAGATCTTTTTGAAGTATTTAGGGTGACCAAACTTATACAGGAAATGCCTATCGGCCTCTAGCAGTTCCTGAGTCATAACACCCCAAAAGCCCATATACTCTGAACTGTCGCGTAGCAATACCCACACATTCGTCAGATTAAAAGCCAATTAGTATTTATAAAAATCTGGAGCCGCAATACCCCCTTTCTCTTTTTTTCATACATAATTTTTGCCAGGCAATCCTGACCCTCCGAGATGACCACACAAACGAGGTTAAGTCTGCCTGTATCTTCCTAAACCAAGACCTCCTAAATTCCAAAGGAATAGTATTGAACAAAAAAGTAAACTTTGGGAGGATAATCATTTTAAGTATATTAGTTCTCCCAATCAAAGACAATGGAAGACCCGCCCAGGTTCTAAGCAATCTGCGGCTTTCCATACAGACTTTATAAAAATTTATCTGAGCTAGTTCTTCAAGACAGGGAGTAACTTGGATCCCCAAATACCTGATTTGTTGTTTAAGAAGGGAACTATTATAAGAGGTGTCCCAGCACATGATCTCAGTTTTCTCCACATTTACAGAGTAACCAGAGACCCTACCGAAATCCTCTATACGCTGTATAATTCTAGGAAAAACCTGAGTCAGGTCACCAGTGTAAATCATAAGATCGTCGGCATATAGGGTGACCTTTTTTTCCCAACCTTGGCATTGGAAGGAGGAAATCTGATTATCGGCCCTAATTGTTACTATGGCCAAGGGCTCAATATATAAGTCAAAAAGAAGAGGGGACAGTGGACATCCCTGACGCGTCCCTCTCTCGATCTTAAATGTCGGGACATTTTATCGTTAACCAGAATGCTGGCAACCGGGGCGTTATATATAGCCTGAATCGCTCTGATGAACTTTGGACCCAGGTTATATTTCTCCATAACAAATTGTAAGAAACGCCAATTCACCCGATCATAAGCTTTTGCAGCGTCGAAGGTGAGAACTGACAAAGGGACTTTACCCAAAGTCGCCAGGTCTACTGCACCTAATAAATCATGAGTTAACTCATGCAGATGTCTGCCCCTGATAAAGCCCTTCTGATCCTCATGAATCAACCTACTAATCGACTCCTGGAGTCTTATAGATAAAACATGAGTATAAAGTTTATAGTCTGAACTCAACAAGGATATCGGACTATATGAACTGCATCTTGCCGGGTCTTTCCCAGCCTTTAAAAGAAGGGTTATCACAGCCTCATCCCATGACCTCGGCATAGCAGCACCTTCCAGTAAAAGCAGATTAAATAGCTCCACTAGAATTGGCACCAACTCATCGCATAGTGCACAATATAATTTGTTGGGCAGACCATCCAGGCCTGAGGCCTTCCCCTTCTTTAAATAACGTCTTAAATCTAAGACCCAGTCTCCAGCCGCAGGAAGGCACAGGGTAAGTTTTAACCAACGAGATCTGACAGACTCTTTTAGGGAATCCCCTCCGACTGGGAACCTTCCACTCTCCTCTTCAGGTCCCATCTCCACACCTGAGCTTAATATCGGAGAGCACCTCGAATAGTTGGCTGAGGGTTCACTACGACCAAAGAAGCCATCCCTTAAACGACTGTCTCAACCTCCTTCCACCCTCCTGACAGGAGTAGGCTCTGAGTTCTCCTCTGTATCTCCTCTTCTGACGACTTCAGGTGAGCTCCCCCTGAATCCCCTTTAACTCCTCCCCCACTTAATCCGGAACTAATGCAGAGGCCTGCATACCCCTTATTTGTAACTTCCAATAGTAATGTTAAAGGCACACTGATCTCTAGTGTGGGGGTGACAAAGGAAGGAGGGGAGGGGAAGAGAGCTCTCCTGAGCGGAGGAACCCAACTAAGTATTGGTGACCCCTTGCCTGTGGCTCCAAATCCGGTCCCAGAAGGGTTGGGTGTAGAAGCCTCTGTGGCATTTGGAGTCAAGGACAAAACTAATGCTGAATCCCAACTCCTTGGATCCTCTCCTTACCCTTTAAATCCATCCTATACGGCAGGGAGAACCAAGGCCCCCTCAGCGATGGAGGATTTAATGGGCCAGATTCTAGGGGAACTTCGTGCTATAAAACTCTCCCTGGAAGAGACCCGTAGAGAGACAAAAGAACTGTTCACTCAGTTAAATACCCATCTAAATCTCCTTACCTCTCGAGTCTCACAAGTGGAACAAAGGGTCTCAGACTTGGAGGACATTGAGATTCGAAGAGAATCGACGATGTCTCGGATTCAATCTGAGTTGGAAAATCTGCAGTTTAAACTCGATGAAGTAGAGAACAGGTCCCGGCGATCTAACCTCAGATTCGTAGGGGTCCAAGAGGGGTTGGAAGCAGCTTCATCGGTGTCAAGCATTGTCTCAGAGCTTATCCATAAAACTGTCCTCCCGGAGAGGGAGAGATCGGGAGGGGATCTCACTATTATGCAGGCTCATAGGGTGCCTTTCACCCGTCCCGCCAATTCTAAATACCCACGCACCATCCTGGTTAATTTTGGAGATTTTCGAATCAAGGAGCAAATTCTCTCCCAAGCTAGGAAAGTAAGAGAGTTCAGGACAGACTACCAGCTTACCTTCTGTATTTTCTCTGACATGTCAGTGGCAGCGGCACATCGGCGCCATGAATGTGTTGGTTTAATAGACAGCTTCAAATGTTTGGGGGCTCCAGCCAGGATTGTGTAACTTGCAAAACTTAAAGTTTTACACAAAGGTCAGGCGAAAAAATTTCAGAGTGTTCAGGAGGCAGCTCATTTTCAGGAGCTCCTAAGAAAGCAGGGAGGCGGCCTGGCTTAAGAGGAGAGGATATCGGGGAAAGAGACATGAGTTAACATCGGCCGTATCGCCTTCACTTGGTGCATGTTCTTTTTGTGCACCAACATTATTACTGTAGATGAAAACCTGTCCAGTCAGCAGGGATATCTGCCAGCAGAAGTCAATCGGGATGTGAGGCGAGGCGATCATCGGCTAAGGTTCGGGGAAGCGCCGCCGCACTGCTCTCTCAGTTTTAGGTCTCTAGGGTGCCAAGATATCGCACCCCCAAATTGGGTTTAGGGGGTAGGGTCCAGGGGAGGGCACTGGACAGTGAGGCTCTGACACTGGGTGGGGAGCAAGGGGAGAAATATTAAAAATTGTGTACACAAATGTCCTCAGGTATGTTGTATGGGGGGGCCTAGATAAGGGTCTGTTAGTATATTTATATCCCAGTCTTTTCCTGTTTACATTTTTGCAAATAGTGGCTAGCGACCAAGGGGTCATGATGAAATTTCATTCATGGAATATTAATGGCTTACGGGTTATAGGGAGGAGGAGAAAAATCTTTGAGTTTCTAAAAGGGATAGATGAGGAGGTGGTCATTTTACAGGATACTCATCTATTACACTCTGAGTGGAGTAACTGTCTTAATCGCCTGAACTGGGTGGGTTTCAACACGCGTACAAATCAGTCATGTGCTGTGAAAGGGGTGGCGATTCTCATAAAGAAATCGGTCAAGGTAAACGTCGTAAATATTATAAAAGACCATAAGGGTAGGTGGTTGATTGTGGAGGCGGCCCTGATTGGCATTGGGCTTACGACAGTAGGATATTATTGGCCTAATGTGGACGATCCTGCACCTTTCCAGGAATTGTACAGTCACCTATTGGTTGCAAAAAATCTGATCATAATAGGCGGGGATTTTAATGTTTTACTGGACCCAAAGTTAGACAAGTATACCTCAAGACCGAGGGTGAACTCTTCCAAAACTCGCTCCTATATAAAACAAGCAATGGCAGACCTGGGTATGTGTGATATCTGGCATCTGAAAGGTGGGGAAGGTCTAAGCTTTATGTTTAATAACAAAAAGTATGGCCATCGCTCTAGGGTTGTTTTTTTTTAGTACAGAATAATTTAAGGGATGCGGTGAGTTACGTTGGCCATGCCCCGGCTCACCTATCCGATCATTCTGCGGTAAAATTGCATGTCGCCCTTAACAGCAAACCACCCACTCCCAGGTGGACAGCTAATAGAGCTCTTTTTTTGGACAAGCTGGTGGTTGATGGTCTGGGGAGGGACACTAGAGAATTGTTTTAGATTAATCATGGTTCAACCACTTTGCAGACCTTATGGGACGCCTATAAAGCATTTATTAGAGGGAGGCTTGTCAGTCTGGCTACCTTTAACCATAGAGAGCAAAAGAACCAGCTAAAGCAACTTGAATCCCAGATAGCCTTTCTGCAGGAGGCAGTTTTTAAAATCCTCCCAGGTAAGGAAAGTCAGCTAGTCACCTTGGAGGCCCAATTGGACACCGCTGGAACAGATTTTCATCTATTTATCGAGAGGAAAAATAGAAGGAGTTGGGACTGCAGTCGATATGCACATTATGAGTATGGGAAAGGCTGTGGTAGGCTTTTAGCCTGAAAAACTATGTCAGATAGATCTAAAAATTACATTGCGTGCATTAAGTCAGAGTTCACCAGAGCCTTAAGCACAGCCGCATCCGAGTTAGAGAAGGTCTTCGTAGCGTTCTTTCAGGATCTCTACACCGATGACCTGCACTTGTCGGATAAAGCCGGCAGGGGATATCTGGAGAGGGTTCATCTTCCCCAGCTATCGGAAGTGGAGCAGTTACAACTGGTGAGGAAGGTAGACCCGGGGGAGGTAAAGGCAGCTAAAAGTCATTATATTGTCCATATGACAAGATATACATGAGTCACTGTTCCGAAAGGGCCAATGGCCAGTCCAAAGTACAGAAGGCCCACATGGCCACAGGGCACAGCCCAAACCCCAACTCATTCCCTGACGTAATCCGCACTACACTGTGTAGGGGCATCATGTTGGGAATGGCTGGGCACCTCGTGTGGAAAGGGGGGGGCACCTCAGCTGAAGTGGGGAACTTGCCCACTAGTTCTGGAGGGGACTCCATGCCCATTTCAATTTGCTGGTGGGTGCAAGGTCACAGTCTCTGAGTTGGGAAACTTGCCCACTGGTTCTGGAGGGTGCTTCTTGCCTATTTCACTTTGCTGGGGAGTGCAAGGTCACCATCTCTGAGGCAGGGAACTTGCCCACTCGTTCTGGAGGGGGCTCCTTGTACAAAAGTCCCTGGAGGGTGTCCTACATGCCCTCTGCTGGAGGTGAGGGCTGCTTTGTCCCAGCTGGAGGTGAGGGCTGCTGTGTCCCAAATGGAGGTGAGGGCTGCTGTGTCCCAGCTGGAGGTGAGGGCTGCTGTGCTCCAGATAGAGGTAATGGCTGCTGTGTCAAAGCAGGAGGTGATGGCTGCTGTGTCCCAGCTGGAGGTGAGGGCTGCTGTGTCCCAGCTGGAGGTGAGGGCTGCTGTGTCCCAGCCGGAGGTGAGGCCTGCTGTGTCCCAGCTGGAGGTGAGGGCTGCTGTGTCCCAGCTGGAGGTGAGGGCTGCTGTGTCCCAGCCGGAGTTGAGGCCTGCTGTGTCCCAACTGGAGGTGAGGGCTACTCTGTCCCACCTGGAGGTGAGAGCTCCTTGCCCACTGCAGTTGGAGGGGAAACCCTGCCAGCCTCTGCTGAAGGTGAGGGCTCCTTGCCCATTGCTGTTGGAGGGGGCCTCTTGCCTCTCTTAGTTGGTGGAATGGGAACCTTCCCTTTCCTGGGTGGTGTGGTGGGATTGTTCCCTCTCTTGGGTGGTGGAGTGGGATCCTTCCCTCCCTTGGGTGGTAGAGTGGGATCCTTCCCCTTCTTGGGTGGTGGAGTGGTATCCTTCCCTCTCTTGGGTGTTTGAGTGGGATCCTTCCCCCTCCTGGGAGGTGGAGAGGGATCCTTCCCTTTCTTGCCTCCACAACTAGGAGGTGCCTCTACGGTCCGCCTGGATTGTTTGCCTGAGATGCTGGGCTGGGAGGCTCTGACAGGGGGAGGGAAGAGGTCAAGCTTTGCAAGGAGAAGCTTCTTAGGGATGGTGTGGTGGGATGAGGGAGGAGGGATGGGAGTGGAGGTTGAGATAGTGGTTGCGGAAGGTGTATATCGACTGGACTTGGGTGCAGGTGCATGGGCATTGTGCTGATGTGAGGTGGATGGCTGTTGGGTGTCTGAGTGCGTGAGTTTGTGTCTCTTAGGAGGGGGGCAGACAGGGTGGGAGAGGACACAGGGGACATGTGGATGGATGTTGTGGAGGTGTCTGCAAGTGAGGTGTGTGTGCTGCTTGTTGTGGTGATGGTGGTGGTAGCTGTTGAAGCAGTGCATGCAGGTGTGAGTGCAGATGTGACAGTGAGGGAGGATGAGTGCGCAACTGTCTGCTTGTGTGAGTGCTTGTGGCCTAAAGTGTGCTCCCTGTGTTTATCTGTGCCACTCTTGTGTGATTTTTTTGTGTGTATGCTTGTCTGTTTCTGTGCATGGGATGGGTTATGGTTGAGGAGATTAGGACTGGGAAGTGGTAGTTGGGGGAGGGGACAGTAGGAACAGGGACAATGGCTGCCAATAGAGAGGAGGCCAGAGCCTGGAACGATTTCTGTTGGGCCGCCAATACACTGTGAATGCCCCCCAGGAATGCGTTGCATTGCTGCATCTGGGATGCCAGCCCCTGGATGGCATTCACAATGGTTGATTCCGTACAGAGATGGATCTCAGGAGGTCAATAGCTTCCTCACTCAGGGCAGCAGGGCTCACTGTGGCAGGGCCTGAGGTGCCTGGGGTGAAGGTGATGCCCACCCACCTGGGTGAGTGGGCATGGGCAACTCAGTGAGGGGCTACTGGGAGGGTGGTGCTGGTACGGGGTGGCAACTGTGCCTGTAGCTGGGGTGGTCCCAGAGGTGTCCGTCACCACAAGGGAGCTTCCATCGGAGGAGGTATCTGAGCCAGTGTTGTCACTTCCTGTCTCCGTCGTGGTGCTCCGCTCGCCCTCTGTCCCACTGGTCCCCTCGGCGTCAGTGGACTCTGCCTCCTGGGTCCTGTGGGATGCAGCTCTCTCTGTTGCCGGTGCCCCTGCTCCTCCACCAGATGATGCTAATGCACACATGGACAGGATGACAGAAGGAAAAAGGGGGAGAGAGAGAAAGGGAGCACTGGGTCAATTGCAGCACCAACACCATAGATGGCATACACATTACCGTCACACCCAGGGATCAGGATTGAGCACCACGCATCGCACTGGCATTACATTTGCTAGGTACCACAGCAAGTGTGAGCCAGCCCCCACCAACTGCACCCCTCCTGGGAGTCACTAAGCCCTGCCTGACATAGAATGCAACCTAGCTAGGTTACCAGATTTAGCAAAGCAACCATTACCCTTGAGTTGGATCACGCTGCGATCTCTTATCCACTCCATCCACTCCGGTGCCCCCTCAGACCCCTGCCCACACTTCATCTTCAACAAAGCCGACGACATCATTGCCCGCACCTCCAGACCATCATCAACAACTCGTTTTCGTCTGCTACCTTCCCCGAGAGCTGGAAACACGCTGAAGTCAACGCCCTACTGAAAAAACCTACGGCGGACCCAAGCGACCTGAAGAACTTCTGCCCCATCTCGCTCCTCCCATTCCCCGCCAAAGTCATAGAGAAGACCGTCAACAAGCAACTTACCAACTTCCTTGAAGACAACAGCCTACTCGACCCCTCTCAGTCCGGATTCCGAGCCAATCACAGCACAGTAACCGCCCTCATCTCAGTCACAGACGACATCAGAACCCTGATGGACAACGGAGAAACAGTCGCCCTCATCCTCCTCGACCTCTCGGCTGCCTTCGACACCGTCTGCCACCGAACCCTAATATCCCGCCTCCGCTCCACCGGGATCCAAGGACAGGCCCTGGACTGGATCACCTCCTTCCTCTCCAACCGCTCCCAAAGAGTCTACCTCCCACCTTTTCGCTCAGACCCCACCGAGATCATCTGCGGCGTCCCACAAGGCTCCTCGCTCAGCCCGACACTCTTCAACGTCTACATGAGCCCCCTCGCCGACATCGTACGCAAACACAGCATCATCATCACCTCCTATGCCGATGACACTCAACTGATACTTTCCCTCACCAAGGACCCCACCAGCGCCAAGACCAACCTGCAAGATGGAATGAAAGACGTCGCAGATTGGATGAAACTCAGCCGTCTGAAACTGAACTCAGACAAAACAGAAGTCCTCATCCTCGGAAACACCCCGACCGCCTGGGACGACTCCTGGTGGCCCATGACCCTTGGCACCGCACCGACCCCCTCAAACCACGCACGCAACCTCGGTTTCATCTTGGACCCACTTCTCACCATGACCAAACAAGTCAACGCTGTATCATCCTCCTGCTTCCTCACCCTCCGCATGCTCCGATAGATCTTCCGTTGGATCCCCGCCGACACCAGAAAGACCGTGACCCACGCCCTTGTCACGAGCCGCCTGGACTACGGCAACACACTATACGCAGGAACCACCGCTAAACTCCAGAAACGTCTGCAACAAATTCAAAACGCCTCCGCCCGCCTCATCCTCAACATACCCCGCAACAGCCACATCTCTGCCCACCTGAGACACCTGCACTGGCTTCCCGTCAACAAAAGGATCACCTTCCGACTCCTCACCCACGCATACAAAGCCCTCCACAACAAGGGACCCGAACTCCTCAACCGCCGCCTCAGCTTCTACACTCCCACTCGTCCTCTTCGCTCCGCCAACCTCGCTCTCGCCGCCGTCCCTCGCATCCGCCGCACCACGGCGGGTGGGAGGTCCTTCTCCTACCTGCCGGCCAAGACATGGAACTCCCTCCCCACCATCCTCAGGACCACCCAGGACCACTCCGCTTTCCGGAGACTACTCAAGACCTGGCTCTTCGAGCAGCAGTAACCCCTTCCCCCTAGCGCCTTGAGACCTGCACGGGTGAGTAGCACGCTTTATAAATATTTATGATTTGATGACTTATCTGGCACTAAGAGGTACCCACAAACTGACACCCACTACCGGATTTTCATGCCACCTACCAATCATAGTTGTAACACACACTGTACTCACCCCCTTGTGGATGCTGTGATGCCCTCAAGCGTCCATCCAGCTCTGAGTAGGCCACTGCCAGAATGCGGGCCATCAGTGGGGTCAGGCTCTGACGGGCACTCGGCCCTCATTGGGAGGCCATCGTCAGCCGGGCCTCCGCGGTCTTCCGGGCCCCGCATCTCAGGTCCTCCCCCCTCTTCCTACAGTGGGTGCTCCACCTGCTGTGGACCCCCAGGGTCTGCACGTCCTTTGCGATGGCACGCCACAACCTCTTCTTCTAATGGGTGCTGACCTGCAGAGGAAACAAAGACAGGAGGACACCATTACACATAAAATCCAGCCTGTCACACATATGACCCACAAATCCCCTTCCATCCCCATTGGCACATACATCACCCAGCGCCCACCATCTACATTACCACCAGACATATGACCCCCCCAAATGACATGATGCTTGCACACACATCTCCATGCAACCTTGTCACATGCCTCGTGACCAAGGTGTACACCTGCTCATACTGGGGTAGGACCCCAATAAACAAATGCTCCAACTCCTCCAAATTGAAGGCAGGGGCCTTTTCCCCGGTCACTGAATAGAGTGGTTCGTTATCATGGACTGCCAAAAGTGATCCTCTCCGATCGGGGATCGCAATTTGCCTCCAACTTCTGGAAGACATGGTGCAAAACACTCCAAGTGACATCTACCCTATCTACTAGCCACCATCCTCAAACAGATGGTCAAACGGAGAGACTAAATCAGACTTTGAAGCAATACCTACGTGCTTACGCTAAAAAAGCACTAAATTCATCGACATCAATGCTCTGGTTAGCTGAGTTAGCATACATTTCCTTCCACACATCTACTGGCGTTACACCCTTCTTTGGTTTGTTTGGCTATCATCCTGACACCTTGCCCATCACAATTCCTCAAGAAAGTTCTCTCACTCCAGCTGTGTCAGAAATCATTCAACATTTGCATCAAACTCAGAAATCGATTCAACAACATTTAGAAAAAGCCAAAAAAAAATACAAAAAGCATTATGACAAGAAACATTGTGAGGGACCGCAGTATCAACCTGGTGACAAAGTGTGGCTTTCCACAAAACATATAGGGCCTCATTCTGACCCTGGCGGTGTCTCACCGCCAGGGCAGAGGGCAGAGGAAGCACCGCCAACAGGCTGGCGGTGCTTCCGGGGCATTCTGACCGCGGCGGTAAAGCCGCGGTCAGAAAAGGGGAACCGGCGGTTTCCCGCCGGTTTTCCCCTGCCCCAGGGAATCCTCCATGGCGGCGCTGCATGCAGCGCCGCCATGGGGATTCCGACCCCCTTCCCGCCAGCCTGGTTCTGGTGGTTTTCACCGCCAGAACCAGGCTGGCGGGAACGGGTGTCGTGGGGCCCCTGGGGGCCCCTTCAGTGCCCATGCCTAACAGGGCCCCAACAAGATTTTCAGTGTCTGCCAAGCAGACACTGAAAATCGCGATGGGTGCAACTGCACCCGTCGCACCCCTTCCACTCCGCCGGCTCCATTTGGAGCCGGCATCCTCATGGAAGGGGGTTTCCCGCTGGGCTGGCGGGCGGCCTTCTGGCGGTCGCCCGCCAGCCCAGCGGGAAACTCAGAATTACCGCGGCGGTCTTTTGACGGCGCAGCGGTCTTCTGACGGCGGTACTTTGGCGGGCGGCCTCCGCCGCCCGGCAAAGTCAGAATGAGGCCCATAGACTTCAAGAAGAAGCACATGTTCAACCCCAAATTTATAGGTCCTTACACTGTTCTTCAGCAAATCAATCCTGTGACCTATAAACTACAATTGCCAAAATCATTACGGATTCATCCAGTGTTCCATACTTCCCTCTTAAAAAGGGCAGTCCAAAAGGTCCACCCTCATCCAGCTCATGTTCTAGTACAGGGGGAAGAAGAATATGAAGTCAAGAAAGTGTTGGACTCTAAACTGAGAGGGCATAACCTATGGTACTTAATCTCATTGAAAGGTTATGGCCCTGAAAGTAATTCATGGGTTTCCACATCTGATGTTCATGCTCCAGTACTTGTGAGACGCTTTCATCGTCTCAATCCAGATAAATCAGGCCCTAGAGTACGCCTGGGAGGGGGGAGTACTGTCAACACCAGGACAGTGCGCACTCTATGGGCATCTAGAATGCAAAAACCCAACACTCGCAAGATAATGTAATTTATGCATTGTGATGATATGTTTTTGTTTAACCTTTTGCATTGCAGAATTCCATCCAAAAGATTCATTTTTAAGGTGCTTATAAATACTGTACATTTGCAATGTATTGCTGCAGACATTCAGAGTGAGTTAGGGTGTGGCAGGGTGTGGTCCCTTTCCAGGGCCTTTCAGAGACTTTCCCTGCAACATGCCTGGGCGTGGTTCTAGGCGGGGCCAAGACTCTATAAAAGAGAGTCAGCCCAAATCCCAGTGCTCACTATTCAGAGGTCCCGGTGCAGAGCAGCAGCTTCTTCCTGAGATCCTGTCCCGGCGGCCTATTTGGATTTTCCAGTCTTCTGCACTCATCTCTCATTGGTGATCACTGTTTCCAGGCGGTAAGACGGTGTTTGGACATTTCCCAACACCGTAATTGAGAATTTTCGTATTCTTGATTTAAATTCTTAAATGAATAACAGATTACTTGTGCGCTGCCATTTTTTGACATTTGTATGGTGGTTTGCAAATAGGGAGGACGCGCAATTTATTCCAGAAAGATTTGACTTCGTTATTACATGGTTGTTCATTGCGCGCTGATATTTCTTGACATTTACATGATGTTTTACGAGTTGGCAAGACGTGCAACTCGTTTCATGAGCATTTAACTTTGTTGTTCATTGCGCGCTACCTTTTCTTGACATTTACATGGTTGCATTCGAATCTGCGAAACGCGCGATTCACTTCTCGTGTGTAATTAATGCTGTTCATTGTGCGCTACCATTTTTTGGCATTTACATGGTGGCATTCGAATCGGCAACACGCGCGATTCTTTCCTTGATTGTTTTTTCATGTTATTCATTGTGCGCTACCATTTCTTGGCATTTGCATGGTGGCATTTGAATCGACAAGACGTGCGATTCTTTCCCTGAGTGCTTTTCATGTTGTTCATTGTGCGCTACCATTTCTTGATATTTGTATGGTGGCATTTGAATCGTCAAGACGCGCAATTCTTTCCTCGTGTCTAAATAATGTAAATTACTGTGCGCTACTATTCTAAGACATTTTCTTGGTAGCATGTCAAGTTGACACGTTGCGTGATTTATTCCTTGAATCTACGTTGTGTGATTTCTTGGTGCACAATCCTTTATGGTGTTTAATACTCATATAAAAATCTGCAATGTGCGCAATTCACTTCCCAATGTTTTTTCTGAGATTAACACAACAATACCAGAATTCTAGATGTAATGCTGTGTGCTCCTGATATGTATTCTTAAAAGGAGATTCATATGGTTGTTTAGAAATTGCTCAGAGTGTTTCCTGATTCTCATGCTAAAGAAAGTACTCGAATCTGAAAGTCCTATTTAACTTTTCCTGTTTCCTCCTCAGGTATTCTGTCATCTAAAGCCTAGTCAGTTTTAGGACTATTCTAGGGTTGTTCATGTTTTTTGGGAAAAGATGAAGCTTAGAGTTGTAGCATGGTACTGAATTCATGAGATGTAATTTGGATTTTGTGTTTTAACCTTTTGCTTCCTACAGGTCTCCTTCCCAGCTGTTCCCGTCCTAATCCCATTTTCCCCACTTGGACTCTCTTAGACTCCGTGATAAAACTAATCAGAGTATTGGAGCTGTCTTGAGGTGGAAGTGTTGGGAACGTGCACAGACCCTGAGGATCTGGTGACTCTGACAGAATAGTGAGCCCACAAATTATTATCCTCCTGGTTTGTGTATGTTCTCAGCATGGCCACACTGGACGAGCTAGTCAAGGCTATCACCCAGCTCCAGTCAGAAGTGGTATCATCAAAGGATTTGACAAATAGTCTAGCTGAGAGGGTGAGTCAGTTACAGAATAAGGTTGAGAAGAAAGAACAAAGTCCCACAGGTGTGTCTTGGCCAGGTACTTCTTCTCAGACTTGTGGAGGTAATCCGACTAACATTTCCCTCAATCCTCCTTCAGCCATTCCTTTAGCTCCCCCAGAACGCTTCTCAGGTGATCCCTTGAAAGCGCAATCTTTTCTGGTTCAAGTGGAACTTCACTTCACCTGCAGACCACATACTTTCCCCGATGCCCAGTCTAAAGTAGCTTTCTTGTTGTCATATCTGTCTGGAGATGCAGCTACCTGGGCTATTCCTCTTGTGCCTCTTGTGCCCCTTGTTGTACAACTGGAAAAATGTTGTTCGTGAATTTGAGGGAGTTTTCGATCGTAGAACTGTAACACAGTCAGCAGATCGTGAATTATTAGACTTACGCCAAGGGAATCAGGACTTAGGGGGTTATTCTAACTTTGGAGGAGGTGTTAATCCGTCCCAAAAGTGACGGAAAAGTGACGGATTTACCACCAGCCGTATTACGAGTCCATTATATCCTATGGAACTCGTAATACGGCTGGTGGTATATCCGTCACTTTACCGTCACTTTTGGGACGGATTAACACTCCTCCAAAGTTAGAATAACCCCCTTAGTGTCATATTTAGCCAACTTTAATCGGCTGGTCGCTGAGACATCCTGGCCTGAAGAAAAACAAGCGGCCTTGTTTTACAGGGGACTCAAAGAGGAGCTAAAAGACATCTTAGCGCAAATCGACCCACAACCTGCAAACTGTCAAGATTTAATAAACCTTGTCTTGAGGCTTGATCATCGTTTAAATGAACGAAAAGGAACGCGTAAAAAGACTGAAAAACATTCTTGGCATGCTCATGATAACAAAGACTCAAGAACTCCGAGAGAAAGAACGCTGGAACCGATGGAAATTGGAACCATCAGGAGACCTTTGACCAAAGATGAAAAGGACCTACGCAGAAAAAAATGGGCAATGTCTCTATTGTGGGCGGAAAGGTCATTTCGCCAAAGATTGTCCAATCAAAACAAAGAGCAAGCGAGGCCCAGTTCAGAAAGTTGCAACCAATGCATCAGTCGAGTCGGAAAATCTAAAGCACCCAAGTTGCAGAGAAGGGTTGCTCTTGGGTGTCACAGTGGATCCTTCACAATCCAAACATCTAAAATTGGGAATAAGAGTTCAGGCCAAGAAAAATACCTATTTCAAGAAGGCTCTAGTCGACTCTGGGGCTACCGGAAACTTTGTTGACGCCCAATTGGTTCGTGCATGGGGATCCCATGTATTGAAAAGAAGACCCCAGAAACCATCCAGGCAGTTGATGGAAAACTCTTAACTGGAGGTCCGATAACTCTTCAGACTGTCCCCTTGACAATAATTTGTGAAGGTAAAAATCAAAGAAAGAAACATAAAGAGGAACTCATACTTGACGTGATCCATGCTCCCCAGTATGGGATCATCCTTGGCTTGCCATGGTTAACTCATCACAATCCAGAGATTAATTGGGCAGAACAAAAGATTGTGTTCTCATCAGTGCTATGTAAAGAACATTGTCTCCAAAGGACTCAAGAATCGGAAGTTCGCCATTCTTACATAGCTACCGCCGCAGAGAAATAAGTTCAGTTGCCCAAACAGTATTCGTCTTATGAAGATGTATTTGATGAGAAGGAAGCAGAGAACTTACCTCCTCATAGATCTTATGGCTGTCAAATTGATCTAGTCCCAGGGGGGATACTTCCCAACTGTCGTGTGTATGCCCTGTCAGAACATGAAAATCAACATTTACGAAAATACTTGGATCAATTCTTAGAGAATGGTTTCATCCGCCCCTCTAAGTCTCCCACAGGCTCTCCTTTGTTTTTTGTTCCAAAAGCGAACGGAGAGCTTCGAACTTGTATCGACTATAGGGGCTTGAATAAAATCACCATCAAGAACAAATATCCTTTGCCTCTAATTCCGGTCTCACTGGAACAAGTAAAGAAAGCAAAAATCTACACGAAGCTTGATCTTCGAGGTGCTTACCATTTGGTCAGAATGAGAGAGGGTAACGAATGGAAAACTGCATTCAAAACAAGATATGGCCTTTTTGAATACACCGTCATGCCTTTTGGTCTGTGCAATGCTCCAGCAGCATTTCAATTTTTCTTAAATGACGTTCTTAGAGAGTACCTCGATATCTTTGCCATAGTTTACATTGATGACATTTTGATCTACTCACACAATGAGAATGAACATGTTCAACATGTCAAGAAAATTTTGGCAGCCCTTCGTAAAAACCATTTATATTGCAAGCTAACCAAGTGTGAGTTTCATGTTACCACAGTTGAGTTTTTAGGGGTTATCCTTACCCCTCAAGGTATGGTGATGGCAGAAAGGAAAGTAAAAGCCGTATCTGAATGGCCCATCCCAAAGACTGTTCGTGATGTACAATGTTTCCTGGGCTTTGCAAATTTTTGCCGGAGGTTCATCAATCATTTCTCCCAGACAGTGGCTCCAATTACTAAGTTATTAAGAAAGAAAGAAAAATTTGTATGGTCCCCAGAAGCAGACCAAGCCCTTTCAACTTTGAAAGAAGCTTTCTCCACTGCCCCAGTCTTGACTCATCCAGATGCGGATCGACCTTTCATAGTGGAAGCTGATGCTTCAGATGTGGCGATAGGAGCAGTCTTGTCACAACGAAACAAAGACACTGGTCAGCTTCATCCTGTAGCTTACATGTCTCGGAAGTTGAACGAAGCCGAACAGAACTATGTCATTGCTGAAAAAGAGCTTCTGGCGATTCGTGACACCTTTAATGAATGGAGACATCATTTGTTGGGAGCTAAATATACTGTCACAGTATATACTGATCATTGCAATCTTCAATTCATGAGTTCTGCCAGACTTTTGACTCCTAGGCAATTACGCTGGATGCTGTTTTTTGCCGAGTTTGATTTTGTGGTAACCTTCCGGCCTGGTAAAGATAATCGCAAAGCTGATGCCTTGTCCCGCCAAGAGTCTACCACATTGCCTGCAGTTCAAACCTCCAGAGCTATCATTGCTCCTGACAAGGTCCTATGTATCATAAAAACAGAAGATTTCTTTGAAGACATCCGCAATTCATTCACTGTTGAAAAATGGCAGGCGTGGGCCCAAGCAGATCTGAAAAGATCAATCAAGCAAGGATTACCCTTTCACAATGCTCGTTTGTTCGTGCCCACTACCAAACTTCGCAAGATAGTGTTTCATTGGTTGCATGTTATACCTACAGCAGGTCACCCTGGTGCTCCTAAAACTCTTGAATTAATCCAACGCTATTTTTGGTGGCCTACCTTAACAAAGGATGTAAAAACAATGGTAAACAACTGCGAAGTCTGTGCTCGCACTAAAACAAGTCATTCAAAACCGAAAGGGTTGTTACACCCACTCCCAACCCCAAGTCGTCCGTGGGAACACATCTCTTTAGACTTTATTACAGGTCTGCCAGTGGTTCAACAGCATTCAGTAATTCTGGTGGTAGTAGATAGTCTCACGAAATATGGACATTTCATTGCCTGTAAGAAATTACCCACCTCTAGTGAACTGGCAACTATCTTACTGAATAGAGTGGTTCGTTATCATGGACTGCCAAAAGTGATCCTCTCCGATCGGGGATCGCAATTTGCCTCCAACTTCTGGAAGACATGGTGCAAAACACTCCAAGTGACATCTACCCTATCTACTAGCCACCATCCTCAAACAGATGGTCAAACGGAGAGACTAAATCAGACTTTGAAGCAATACCTACATGCTTACGCTAAAAAAGCACTAAATTCATCGACATCAATGCTCTGGTTAGCTGAGTTAGCATACAACAATTCCTTCCACACATCTACTGGCGTTACACCCTTCTTTGGTTTGTTTGGCTATCATCCTGACACCTTGCCCATCACAATTCCTCAAGAAAGTTCTCTCACTCCAGCTGTGTCAGAAATCATTCAACATTTGCATCAAACTCAGAAATCGATTCAACAACATTTAGAAAAAGCCAAAAAAAAATACAAAAAGCATTATGACAAGAAACATTGTGAGGGACCGCAGTATCAACCTGGTGACAAAGTGTGGCTTTCCACAAAACATATAGAGCCTCATTCTGACCCTGGCGGTGTCTCACCGCCAGGGCAGAGGGCAGAGGAAGCACCGCCAACAGGCTGGCGGTGCTTCCGGGGCATTCTGACCGCGGCGGTAAAGCCGCGGTCAGAAAAGGGGAACCGGCGGTTTCCCGCCGGTTTTCCCCTGCCCCAGGGAATCCTCCATGGCGGCGCTGCATGCAGCGCCGCCATGGGGATTCCGACCCCCTTCCCGCCAGCCTGGTTCTGGTGGTTTTCACCGCCAGAACCAGGCTGGCGGGAACGGGTGTCGTGGGGCCCCTGGGGGCCCCTTCAGTGCCCATGCCTAACAGGGCCCCAACAAGATTTTCAGTGTCTGCCAAGCAGACACTGAAAATCGCGATGGGTGCAACTGCACCCGTCGCACCCCTTCCACTCCGCCGGCTCCATTTGGAGCCGGCATCCTCATGGAAGGGGGTTTCCCGCTGGGCTGGCGGGCAGCCTTCTGGCGGTCGCCCGCCAGCCCAGCGGGAAACTCAGAATTACCGCGGCGGTCTTTTGACGGCGCAGCGGTCTTCTGACGGCGGTACTTTGGCGGGCGGCCTCCGCCGCCCGGCAAAGTCAGAATGAGGCCCATAGACTTCAAGAAGAAGCACATGTTCAACCCCAAATTTATAGGTCCTTACACTGTTCTTCAGCAAATCAATCCTGTGACCTATAAACTACAATTGCCAAAATCATTACGGATTCATCCAGTGTTCCATACTTCCCTCTTAAAAAGGGCAGTCCAAAAGGTCCACCCTCATCCAGCTCATGTTCTAGTACAGGGGGAAGAAGAATATGAAGTCAAGAAAGTGTTGGACTCTAAACTGAGAGGGCATAACCTATGGTACTTAATCTCATGGAAAGGTTATGGCCCTGAAAGTAATTCATGGGTTTCCACATCTGATGTTCATGCTCCAGTACTTGTGAGACGCTTTCATCGTCTCAATCCAGATAAACCAGGCCCTAGAGTACGCCTGGGAGAGGGGAGTACTGTCAACACCAGGACAGTGCGCGCTCTATGGGCATCTAGAATGCAAAAACCCAACACTCGCAAGATAATGTAATTTATGCATTGTGATGATATGTTTTTGTTTAACCTTTTGCATTGCAGAATTCCATACAAAAGATTCATTTTTAAGGTGCTTATAAATACTGTACATTTGCAATGTATTGCTGCAGACATTCAGAGTGAGTTAGGGTGTGGCAGGGTGTGGTCCCTTTCCAGGGCCTTTCAGAGACTTTCCCTGCAACATGCCTGGGCGTGGTTCTAGGCGGGGCCAAGACTCTATAAAAGAGAGTCAGACCAAATCCCAGTGCTCACTATTCAGAGGTCCCGGTGCAGAGCAGCAGCTTCTTCCTGAGATCCTGTCCCGGCGGCCTATTTGGATTTTCCAGTCTTCTGCACTCATCTCTCATTGGTGATCACTGTTTCCAGGCGGTAAGACGGTGTTTGGACATTTCCCAACACCGTAATTGAGAATTTTCGTATTCTTGATTTTAATTCTTAAATGAATAACAGATTACTTGTGCACTGCCATTTTTTGACATTTGTATGGTGGTGTGCAAATAGGGAGGACGCGCAATTTATTCCATAAAGATTTGACTTCGTTGTTACATGGTTGTTCATTACGCGCTGATATTTCCTGACATTTACATGATGTTTTACGAGTTGGCAAGACGTGCAAGTCGTTTCATGAGCATTTAACTTTGTTGTTCATTGCGCGCTACCTTTTCTTGACATTTACATGGTGGCATTCGAATCTGCGAAACGCGTGATTCACTTCTCGTGTGTAATTCATGCTTTTCATTGTGCGCTACCATTTTCTGGCATTTACATGGTGGCATTCGAATCAGCAACACGCGCATTCTTTCCTTGAGTGTTTTTTCATGTTATTCATTGTGCGCTACCATTTCTTGGCATTTGCATGGTGGCATTTGAATCGACAAGACGTTCGATTCTTTCCCTGAGTGCTTTTCATGTTGTTCATTGTGCGCTACCATTTCTTGATATTTGTATGGTGGCATTTGAATCGGCAAGACGCGCAATTCTTTCCTCGTGTATAAATAATGTAAATTACTGTGCACTACTATTCTAAGACATTTTCTTGGTAGCATTTCAAGTTGACACGTTGCATGATTTATTCCTTGAATCTACGTTGGGTGATTTCATGGTGCACAATCCTTTATGGTGTTTAATACTCATATAAAAATCTGCAATGTGCGCAATTCACTTCCCAATGTTTTTTCTGAGATGAACACAACAATACCAGAATTCTAGATGTAATGCTGTGTGTTCCTGATATGTATTCTTAAAAGGGGATTCATATGGTTGTTTAGAAATTGCTCAGAGTGTTTCCTGATTCTCATGCTAAAGAAAGTACTCGAATCTGAAAGTCCTATTTAACTTTTCCTGTTTCCTCCTCAGGTATTCTGTCATCTAAAGCCTAGTCAGTTTTAAGACTATTCTAGGGTTGTTCATGTTTTGGGGAAAAGACGAAGCTTAGAATTGCAGCATGGTACTGAATTCATGAGATGTAATTTGGATGTTGTGTTTTAACCTTTTGCTTCCTACAGGTCTCCTTCCCAGCTGTTCCCGTCCTAAGCCCCTTTTCCCCACTTGGACTCTCTTAGACTCTGTGATAAATCTAATCAGAGTATTGGAGCTGTCTTGTGGTGGAAGTGTTGGGAATGTGCACAGACCCCGAGGATCTGGTGACTCTGACACCCTGGCTAAGATAGGATTAGCAGAGGTAGATACCTCTAGCCCCAAGATCAAAAGGATGGGTGAAGGCACTAAAGATACAGACAAGAAGCAATTCAGACTTGGTCGTCTCACGTCTGAGGTAGGTAAATTCCCCAGAGGGAATGACCTAGACAGGCAGATGTAAGGCAGAGTAGGCCCTGTAACCAACAGCCTGTTTCCCTGCTCTTCCTCCCCTGACAGACTAGGAAGTCTCTCTCAGGTTTGACTGAGTCTCCTAGCTTGTGGGATTAGGGGGGGTGGGGAAGAGCTTGTGTAGGAAACTGGCACTTGTTGAACTTACACCCCCCCCCCCACACTTTTTGCCTGATATTGATGCTGACTTGACTGAAAGTGTGATGGGAACCTGCTAACCAGGCCCCAGCACCAGTGCCCTTTCCCTAAAAATATACAATTGTTTCCACAATTGGCACACCTCTGGCACACAGATAAGTCCCTTGTAAAAGGTACCAGTGGTACCAAGGGCCCTGTGACCAGGGAGGGTCCCTAAGGGCTGCAGCATGTGTTGTGCCACCCTAAGGGACCCCTCACCTAACACATGCACATTGCCATTGCAGATTGTGTGTGTTGGTGGGGAGATAAAGGCAAAGTCGACATGGCATCCCCCTCAGGATACCATGCCCACAAAACACTGCCCGTGGCATAGGTAAGTCTCCCCTCTAACTGGCCTTACAGACCTAAGGCAGGGTGCACTATACCACAGTTGAAGGCATAGCTGCATCAGCAATATGCCCCTAGAGTGTCTAAGTCCATTCTTAGACATTGTAAGTGCAGTGTAGCCATATTAAGTATATGGTCTGGGAGTTTGTCATCACGAACTCCACAGTTCGATAATGTCTTCACTGAATACAGGAAGTTTGGTGTCAAACTTCTCAGCACAATGAACCCCCACTGATGCAAGTGTGGGATTTATAAAAAAATGCATACAGAGGGCATCTTAGAGATGCCCCTGTATTTTACCCAATCCTCTAGTGTAGGGGTGATAGGTCAGTGCCAGCCTGCCACTAGCAGATGAGTTTCTGAACGCATGAGGTGAGGGCCTTTGTGTTCTCTGAGGCCAGAAGGAAAGCCTGCTCTTCGTGGAGGTGCTTCACACCTCCCCCCTGCAGGAACTGTTTCAACACCTGGCGGTGAGCCTCAAAGGCTCAGGCCTCGTGTTATAGTGCCCCAGAGCACTCCAGCTGGTGGAGATGCCCACCCCTGGACAAACTCCCACTCTCGGTGGCCAGTTCAGCGGGAAACTTAAGAAAAACAAGGAGAGTGACCACTTCAGTGTGTACCACCCCTAAGGTGTCCAGAGCTGAAGTGCCCCCCTCCTTGTAGAAACCCCCAAAGGGAGTGGACACAAGGAGGCTGTAGCCACCCTCAGGGACAGTAGCCATTAGCTACTCTCCTCCGACCCCTGTAACGCCCCTAAATCATATATTTAAGGCTTCACTGAACCCAACTCACCAGATTCCTGGTGACCCACAAGAAGAAGGACTGCTAAGCTGAAACCCCCAGCAGAGAATAAGGAAGACGACAACTGCTTTGGCTTCAGCCTTCCCAGCCTGTCTCCGGCTTCAAAGAACCTGCAAAAAGACAAACGACGCTCCCAACGGGTCCAGAGACCTCTCCAAACTGCAGAGGACTGCCCTGCACCAAAAAGACCAAGAACTTCCGAAGACAGCGGCTCCGTCTAAAGAAACCTACAACCAAGGACTCCCATCTCACTCCAGATGCATGAGTCTTGAGCCCTGTGCACCCGAAGCCCACAGCCAGTGTCCAGGTTGTCCACCCAGCAAGAGAGGGTCCCCAGGCGATTGAGAGCCCATCCTCAGCTGACCTCTCCACCCCTCCATGATGACGCCTGCAGAGGGAATGCCGAGGACCCCCCCGGCACGAAGCTCAGGACAAAGATATCCAACGCCTAAAAACACACTGCACCCTCAAGCCCCAGGCCTTGGAGAAACAGATCCCCGGTGCCTCAACATTCAGCAGGTGGTCCTCCTCCCTGTCCGACTGGTGGTGTGCCCAAGACACCACCTGGACCTCGCCTGCAGCCTCTTAGTGACCCCTGGGGTCTCCTCATAGACCAGCATTGGAAACCCGACGTCTTTTTGCACCCTGCACTCGGCCGCCCCTGTGCCGATGAGGGTGTGTGTTTGGTGCCTACTTGTGGCCCCTCCAATGCTCTTCTAATACCCACTGGTCTGCCATCTGAGACGCAGGGACTTACCTGCAGGCAGACCTGATTCCAAGTACACCCTGTCTCCATAGGAGCCCAAATTTGCTCAACTTTGACCTCCTCACTAGGCCGCCCCGTGCTGCAGGTGGTGAATGTTTGGGGTTAACTTAAGCCCCAACGGGTGGACTTCCTAAAACCTGGAGACTGAAACAGTAAGTGTTATATGAAACTTTTAAGGTACTTACCTGAACCCCAAGCTTGTGTTTCTCTAAAATAAGTAAAGAAAATATATTTTTACAATATAAAGCCTAATGGTCTGGAGTTAAGTCAATGAGTGTGTGTTTCTACTGATTTCTGTGGGTGTTCAACAAATGCTTTGCACTACCTTCTGATAAGCCTAACTGCTCGACCACACTACCACTAAAGAGTGCATTAGTATTATCTACTTTAGCCTCTGTTAAGCCACTGGGGAACCCCTGGACTCTGTGCACACTATGGGGGTCATTTTAACCCTGGCGGTCCAAGACCGCCAGGGCTAAAATGACGGGGGCACCGCCAACAGGCTGGTGGTGCCCCGCTGGGCATTCTGACCGCGGCGGTTCGGCCGCGGTCAGAAGTGGAAAACCGGTGGTCTCCCGCCAGTTTTCCGCTGCCCAAATGAATCCTCCATGGCGGCGCAGCAAGCTGCGCCGCCATGGAGGATTCTGACACCCCATACCGCCATCCTGTTCCTGGCGGTTCACCCGCCAGGAACAGGATGGCGGTATGGGGTGTCGCGGGGCCCCCGTAAGAGGGCCCCAAAAAGAATTTCAGTGTCTGCTTTGCAGACACTGAAATTCGCGACGGGTGCAACTGCACCCGTCGCACCTTCCCACTCCACCGGCTCAATTCTGAGCCGGCGTCCTCGTGGGAAGGTAGTTTTACACTGGGCTGGCGGGCGGCCTTTTGGCGGTCGCCCGCTAGCCCAGTGTAAAACACAGAATAGCCGCAGCGGTCTTCCGACCGCGGTGCGGTATTCTGGAGGGGGGAAGTCTGGCGGGCGGCCTCCGCCGCCCGCCAGACTTAGAATCACCCCCTATATCTCACTTTGATATAGAATATAGAATATACAGAGCCAGCTTCATACAAGGCTGCATTTATGTTTGTGCATACATTGTAACTTTGGGACATGCCATGGATCCTTGAATGTGCTTTTAATATTGTGATATTTCCAGGCCCCATTCAGACATATAACATGTGATTGGTTTTATTAACTGTGATGTTGGGTCCAATGATACATATTGACAGTATTCACACTCAAATACTCTGGGTATTGAATGTTGGTGAGGTACATGAATAAGACAGTGGACAAAGCTGAGCTCTGAGCATGCATGAGATTGCATCTTTGTGACAGTTTTTGTGTTGTGACTTACCAGACTGCCCTCCCCTAAGTATTCCGGTCAAGGCCTCAGAATGCAGGCTGGCCAACACCTTCTCCTCCCAGGGAAAGAGTATTAATGGGGCACTGAGAGGGCAACTGCCAGTCTTCTTGGCCTGCAACTGGTGCCTGGAGACCAGGGAATGGACCTTGCCCTGAGTTCATTCCCCCTCTTCCTGATGTTCTCCTTTGTGCGCAGGGTGGTGCCTACAGCATTCACTTTGTCAACAATCCTGTCCCACATTTTCATTTTCCTACTGAGTGTGCTAGACGTGTGCTCAAACAGTTGGGCCTCGACCATTATGATTTTATCCACCTTGACTCTTAGCTCACCTTTTGAAACATGGGGATTTTTGTAATGCAACATAGTGGAAGAAAAAAACACAAACGAGGGTGACAGGGACTTACTTAACAGGGGAAGTGCAATAGGGTGTGAATGGACAAAAGTGTGTGCAGGGTGTTCAATGGGATGGTGAAAAAAAGAGGTGCCTAATCTGACGGATTTCAGTTGCTCGGGCTTCTTTGTATTGCTGTGCAAATGCAACTGATTGTGTTCTGTGAAGGAGTATGTTTTATAGTGTCCTTTGCAGTTGTATCCACTTGGCCAATTGGTGTCAGCTGCATTATTTTTTAATTCATCCAATAAGCAGTCTGTTACTTTGCTGAGCACGAACCGCTGGGGGCTGGACGCCATTGGCTGACAACCACAAAGGGACCATCATGGCTTTGTAGTTGGCTGTGGTGCTTCCAGGCTGGAGGTTGGACCGCCTATATCTAGGCCACTGCACTGATTGCGGTCTGCCAATTGTGGCTGCTGGTCGGCGGTCCTGGCTGTATGACTTGTAATAGGGCAGTCTGGAAGACCACCTGCATGCGGTCTTTTCAAGCCCACCTGCATGCGGTCTTTTCAAGCCCACCAACATAGCGGTCTGGCGATCTGACCACCAAACTCGTAATAAGGCCCTATATCTGTTATTCCCATACTCCAAAATCTTTCCTAATATTGATTAAATGTACATTTATATATATTTTTTATTATTTTATTCTATTTGTTAAAATCTTCATTTGTTTTTACATTTTTATATTTTCAGTAACTATGTTTTATAAACATAGACTTATGTATATGTGTTTATATAAGTATATACTTATATATAGTATTAAAAATGAGAGAGATTTATTTAGTTTACATTATATTAATGGTATAAATCAACATATTTAAGATTTACTACTTTAAACTATATTTATTTTTGTATTTTTTATGATATCAGTGTGAAACAATATTTTTGTACTTACCATTATAAGAATAGGAAATTGATATTTTTGTAAGCAATATTTTTGACACTATGGGGGTCATTCTGAGTCTGGCGGGCGGCGGAGGCCGCCCGCCAGACTTCCCCCCTCCAAAATACCGCTCCGTGGTCGAAAGACCGCTGAGGGTATTTTGGCTTTTGCACTGGGCTGGCGGGCGACCGCCAAAAGGCCGCCCGCCAGCCCAGTGCAAAAAACCCTTCCCACGAGGACGCCGGCTCAGAATTGAGCCGGCGGAGTGGGAAGGTGCGACGGGTGCAGTTGCACCCGTCGCGAATTTCAGTGTCTGCAAAGCAGACACTGAAATTCTTTTTGGGGCCCTCTTACGGGGGCCCCTGCAGTGCCCATGCCATTGGCATGGGCACTGCAGGGGCCCCCAGGGGCCCCGCGACACCCCATACCGGCATCCTGTTCCTGGCGGGAGAACCGCCAGGAACAGGATGGCGGTATGGGGTGTCAGAATCCCCATGGCGGCGCAGCAAGCTGCGCCGCCATGGAGGATCCAATAGGGCAGCGGAAAACCGGCGGGAGACCGCCGGTTTTCCCTTTCTGACCGCGGCCAAACCGCTGCGGTCAGAATGCCCTGCGGGGCACCGCCAGCCTGTTGGCGGTGATCCCGCCGACCCTGGCCCCGGCGGTCCGTGACCGCCGGGGTCAGAATCACCCCCTATATGTATGTTACACAATATTGTCGATTCTGGTATTATGTCAGTGATTCGTGGATTTTTTGTTTTGCTGCAATTTTGGGGCTCTGCACTTCTTCCCACTCAGTTGCAAAAGGAATTGCTCTATAGCAGCCATTTCGGCTGTTCCGTTCCTGGGGGACATTTTGACTGTTGTACAGTTTAGTTGGATGGCACATGACCTTACTTTCAAGTGAAACTCACCATAAAAATAGTGGTGATATACAGAGGCACCAAATGCAAGCCTGTCTGAGCCTGACCATGTCTGGACGCCGCCAGGGACTGTGCCAATTTTTCAAGGCATAGTATACAATATTCGCCTACCCAACTGCTTGCACTCTGCCCTATGTTGGCTTCTAGTTGTTAAAATTCTGTTAAGCTAGGTAAGTTGTAAAAGGGTTGTCCAGCCTCTGATTTTATGCTTAGAGCTGCTGATAACAACTGCTCCTGATTGAGGGGAATCAGAGTCGATAACATTTATGGGCCTCAATATGAGTTTGGCAGTCCGAGGACCGCCATGTTGGCGGTGGCGGTCAGACCGCCAGAAGGCTGATGGAAAAGACTGCCACATTATGACTTTGGTGGTTTTCCCCATGGAATATAGCCAAAGCACCGCCAGCACCACTAGTGCGGTAAGATCAACACAGATGAATGATGGCACCAGCAGACCATGTTACTATCAGACCTATTACGAGGCTTCACACCCCGGGGTCGCACCACCAAGGAAACCCAGGCAGAAATGAACTGCTTGAAAGGAGACACTCACCTTCAGGAAGCCATTTTCATCTGGAACCATCATGGAACCATATCTATATGTCATCCCACTGCTCCTGCTTGCCAAAAGACAGAAGAGTAGGGAAAAAGGCAAACTCAGAAAGGAAGGATGTTTTACACACATGAGGACGGTCATAGCAAAAGGGTTTGGATATGGAGGGAGAGGGAGTGGTTGTCAGAGGTGTTGGTGCGGATGCCTTGGGTGCGTGCTTGTGGGAGGTATGCTTGTGGGATGTGGATGTCTGTTGGGTGGGTGAGAGAGGGCGTTTATGTGTCTTGGGCTGAGGGGGGTGAAGGTGCTGGGGGATGCCATGGTGGGTGCGTGACTGTCTTTTGGAGTGGTGACTGCAGGTATGTTACTTTGGTTGGCCTTTGCTACCCTTGGATGTTGAGGTGAATGCATGCCATTACTCTGTTGTATCGAGTTGCCAGTCCCTGGGTGGCATTCATGATGGTCGACTGACCCACAGAGATAGACCTCAGGAGGTCAATAACCTCCTCAGTGAGGGAAGCAGGGCTAATATGGGATGGGGCAGAGGTGCCTGTGGCAAATGAGACACCCACCCTTGTGGGCACAGCCTACTGGGTGGGGAGCTACAGTGAAAGCGGTGATAGAAAGGGGGTGGTGGACAGTGATGGTGCCAGGATGGTCCCAGATGGGTCTGCCACTGCCAGGGAGTGTCCACTGAAGGAGGATTCCGAGGATGATGAAGTGGATACAGTCTCCCTTGTGGCAATTTCCCCGGCGGGGTCTCAAGGCGCTGGGGGGTGGGGGGTTGGGGCGCTACTCCTCGAAGAGCCAGGTCTTGCGGTGCTTCCTGAAGGTCAGGAGGTTCTGGGTCAGACGTGGGTTACGGGGAGGGAGTTCCAGGTTTTGGCAGCAAGGTGGGAGAAGGATCTACCGCCAGATGTGGTGCAGTGAATGCAGGGAACGGTAGCAAAAACGAGGTTGGCGGAGCAGAGTTGGCATCGAGGAATGTGGAAGTTGAGACGCTCGTTGAGGTAGGCCGGTCCGGTGTCATGGAGAGCTTTGTGAGCGTCAATTAGGAGCTTGAAGACGATCCTTTTGTTGATGGGGAGCCAATTGAGATCTCTGAGGTGGGCTGAGATGTGTTTGTGGCGAGGGAGGTTGAGGATAAGCCGTGCTGAGGCGTTCTGGATGCACTGGAGTTTCTTCTGGAGCTTGGCCGTTATTCCTGCGTAGAGGGTGTTGCCGTAGTCCAGTCTACTGCTGACAAGGGCGTGTGTGACCGTTCTTCTGGTTTCCATGGGGATCCATCTGAAGGTCTTACGCAGCATGCAAAAGGTGTTGTAGCATGAGGATGTGATGGCGTTGACTTGCTGGAAGCCGAGGTTGAGTGCGTGGGCTTTGGAGCCGACCCCAGGGTGGCAGGACACCATGAGTCGTCCCATGCTGATCTGTTGGGGCCGAAGATGATGATCTCAGTTTTCTCCGAGTTTAGCTTGAGGCGGCTTTCTTTCATCCAGTTGACGATGGCGTGGAGGTTGTTCTTAGCGATTGCGGGGTCCTTCATGAGAGAGAGGATGAGCTGAGTGTCGTCTGCGTAGGAAACGATGTTGAGGCCGTGGGGTCAGACGATGTTGGCGAGCAGAGCCATGTAGACATTGAAGAAGGTGGGGCTGAGTGAGGATGCCTGGGGAACTCCACAGATGGTCTTGGTGGCCTTGGACAGGAACGGGGGAATGCGGACCCATAGCCAGCAACTTCCCCATTCGGCTGTGCCCAGTTTCCTTTGCTTGCCGATGCTAATGCTGGCGCAGAAAGTGAGGTAGGGTCATCACATTCTTTACATACCACTGTACACATCACTAACATTACATTTAGTTGAACTACACCCCCAGGTAGAACCAGTTTTGTCCAACATCACTTCAAACAAAATACAATGTACACCCCTCCATAAAAACCTTGTCACACACCAGCTAAGCCACCTAGCTCACATCTACAACACCATCATATCGGTAGAGCTCTCACACTAACCTTCCCATGACGAGCTGACATGGCCACATGATACCGGGTCTCTATCCACAGCTACTCAGTCAACCAATAGCCAAGCTATCGGAAAGTGTGTAACATTGTTTTCCTAATATCACTTACACAAAATCTACACATACTAATATATTGACCCGATATCATGTACCAGGCAAAGGACCATAACATATGCTAAACACAACGCAGCATGTTGCATACAGGGCATAACCATTTCATGTCACTGAGTTCACAACCTTCAGAATGGAAATCAGCAAACATACAACTACTCTAATTGGCATATACAAATTTGGAGTTTTATAGGGTCAAACTCAGGTCACCAACACGTATCAATAGGAATGTAGAAAGGATGATACATACTTTGCGGACCTGATATCTAAGTCATTGTCCTCCTGTAAACAAAGTATTGCACACTTTAAGGGCCTATTTGGCCCAGAGCATTTACCCACACACAACCACAGGCAATATAACAACTCTTTTAATACAATAGACACCTGCAATTTGCAGGGAGGTGACAAATAGTTCAACATATAAAATACTATTATTCTAACAATAGCCCAATGACTGAGTGACAACATCACCATCCACACATCAGAAATGACTAGCATCACATCAGTTTGTTTAGAATAAGAGACACAAACTACATCTGAGGCTATCATCATAGGCCCAACAACGCCTGCACTATTGACTCCAGCTTCGTCAACAGACGTCCCTATCTGCACCGCGACCCGTGGTCACCACACAAAGCCCGTCCCTCACTGCACTGCCAACTTGAGCCTACCAATGAGAGCGCATCAGCAACGATGTCTGCACCGTGACCTGGTGACAGCGCACGCCGCACCTCCCCACTTCACACCGCAGCACTGGTCTCACTGATGCCGCTGGATGCCGTCACTGAGCTGCTGCCTGCACCGTGACCTGTCGGCACCGCACATTGCAGCATCCCGCTTCGCACCACAACCCCGACGCCATCCATGCCAGCGCTCCTCACTTCATCAGCCCAGCGCTCAATCTGCAACATGTGTGACTTCAAGGGCCAGATGACCCCCGCACCGACTCTGGAACCAACACTGCAACGCCAGTGATGCAGCTGTCCGGATCTTGTCGCGAGGATCATGACACCCTCCATTTCCATGGTACTGTTTGCGGGTCTTCACGACACCGTAGCTAGCCTGCGACGCCGCGGCCAGCCTGAACTGTTGGTTTTGTTGATCACGACGCCGTGATAGCCCCAGGTGGAGGTATCGACTTCAAGGAACTGTATTTTAAGTAAATCTTGCTAAATTCTTATCTTTATTACTGCATGTTGTATTTTTCTCATTTTGGTCTTGTTTTACACAGGTAAATATTAGCTATTTTTCTAAAACTGATGTGGTGTCCTTTTTTAGTGTTTTCACTTATTACTGAGTCTATGTGCAAATGCTTTAAACATTGCTTCTGAGACAAGCCTGACTGCTCATGCAAAGCTACCAAGGGGGTGAGCAGGGGTTATTTGAGCAGGTATCTCCCTTATCCTGATTAGAGTGAGGGTCCCTACTTGGACAGGGTTCAAACCGGCTGCCAACTATAGGCCCCATTTCTAACAGTGTGTATTGTGTGGGTACTAACCTGTATGTTGTATGTGTGGTGCAGGTGTGGGATGAATGCTAAGTGAAATGTGTAGGGGTGCCTATTGTTTGTTTTGGTATAATTTTTATTTTGCTTTTCTCTGTCTGTGTGCCACTTTCTGGTTGCAAAGGATTGTGGGTTGTGTTATATAGCGCAGTTTGTAGGTGTGTCGGGTGTGTGGATGTGTGTCGGGTGTGGGGTTTTCAAACTATCCAAAGTGGTGTGGTGTTTAACTGAGGTGACCGCCAATTGCATCTGTTCGCACCACCAATGGTTTTCTGCCGTGGTAGAACCAGATCGTGATTTGTGGATCGTAATATGATTGAAGGTTTTTTCGGGCTGGTGGTGCTGGTGGTGGGATTGCCTCTTTCCCGTACTGCAGTTTCCTGGTGATTTTGGTAATTAGGCTGGATTTTGGCAGACTTGGCTGTGTGACACTTAATACGGCAGTCGGATCACTGCCAACATGTCAGTCTTTTGGCAGCCACCTCCATTGCGGTCTTGCCAAAAGACCACCAAACTCGTAATGAGACCTATATGTTTAGCCTTAATTGTCATTTCCTGGTTAGGCATAAAGCTCATTGATTTCTTTGTGGACCATAATCCTGATGCTTATTTTAACAGAAACCTGGCTTAATCAATGCAATAATCCGGATGTTGCCTCAGTGCTTCCTGAGGTATACTGTATTAAGAGACTGGATAGAGCCAGTAGATGGGCTGGACATAGCTGTAATTTTTAAAGATATTTGTTCAAGCTCAAAGGAGCAGATTATAATTCTAGCTTGTAAAATGGCCTTGTTCCCTATTGGTTTTGTCAAAAATTTCACTTTCTCAGGAGCACTTCTATACTGGCCAGATAAGCCAGAAAAGAATGCTTTTGGAAGCCTTTGTAGAGGTGATTGCATCTTGCTCTATGAGGTCTGCCAATTTCAATATACTTAGAGACATGAATCTTCACTTTAATTCTGACAGCTACATCAAATCTGGTTAAAGGCCTGAAAGCTACTTATTTAATCCAGTTAGTTAAAGCATCGACCCACTCAGCAGGACATATATTGGATCTGGTTTTCTCCAATTTAGCTTTGCTGGATGTTCACGCACCTATTCCATTGACATGGACTGACCACCAGGTAGTCCATATAGCAATGTTGGTGTAGTTCTAACCAGTATTGAGGTTTACAAGACATGCATCATTAGACACTGGAATAAATGAGATGTGGAAGTTTCTGTAATCTGTTGAAGTGCGATATAACAGTGCTGGACATTTATAAGATGAAATCTGTGACCAAAATCAACTCCTGGATCACTACCGCATTGGACACCCTTATCCCAGAAATGGTGGTTATACCTAAAAAGACATCACCTGCTCCATGGTCTGATAAGAGCTTAGTAGATCTAGAAAAAAGATGTAAAGTTCTGGAACGAGCTTGACGTGAATCAAATGATCCCACTGCTAAAACTGTCTACTCAATAGCCAATGAAAATATCATCGGATGGTTAAAAGACCGCATATTAGTTTTTATGCTGCCAAATTGAGGCTAAGCAGAATTCTGCAAGGATTTTTTTGCCATTGTGCAATCCCTGTTAAATGGTATGATTAAAACTCCTCTTAATGATGTTTCAAACGATAAGTGTAATATGCTAGATAACTACTTAGTGAAAAAAAAGTAACAGACTTTCCATTGGTTTTGCTAAAGAGGACCCCAACTCAGTTTTAGATCAGCTCACACAACAAGAACAGGAGATTTTTTTGATTCCTTCTCTAGCAACTTTGACGAACTTTGATGAACAAAGAATGCCTGGAAACTCTTTTCTACTGAATAAAGCCTGGTTAACTGTGTGATTCGATAAGGCCAGATCTACTAAAAAAATCAGGGTATGTTATTTTTCCTGTTTTTCTTAAACGTATGGACTTGTCTATCTCTATTACTATGATTCTGCCTAGTTGGAAACAAACCATGGTTGCAGCTTTATTAAAACATAATCACGTGATTACAGACTGCCAGAAAATGATTGGTCTGTCTCCCTTCAGCCTTTTCTGGCTGAAGTGCTTAAAAATGTATTAGTAGTCAATTAGTAGTATTTGTTTTTCCACTGGCTCATAGTGCATAGCCTGCATTGTCAGGGTCACAAAGGAGCTCCGCCAGAGTGTGTATAAGGGAGGTTTAGCTACACTGATTCTGTTGGAGCTTCTTTTGATACAGTTTCCCATAAAGGTTTGAGGAAAAGACTGGGGCCCTCATTATGAGTTTGGCGGTCACTGGACTGCCACGTTGGCAGTCACACCGCCCCCAGGTCGGCGGTGCAGACAGCCATATCACGGCCACGGCGAGATCCCACTGCAACACAGCCAAGTCACCGCCAGTACAGTCAGTGTAATCTGGCCAATAGCGGTAGCCATCTCCAGGCCAGCGGGGACCTATTCACCACCTACCATATTACGAGTCAGCAGACCGCCAGGATTTCCGGGGCGGTCCAGCCGCCATGAAAAGCCTGGCAGAAACTGCCATTATAAAAGGAGACACTCACCCCCAGGCACACAGACGTGTCTGTGGCCACCATGGAACTAGAACTGGAAGTCTTCCCACTGCTGTATCTTGTCATACACCTCCAGAACCAGTGTCGAAGACGACAACCGTAAGTACCCCCACCTAACACACACTGGAGGGAAGGGCAGTATTACGCACCCACACACACCCTGCACAGACAGCGACGACAAATGCCTATATCAACACACACATCTACAGACACACACGCACACACTAACTACACAAATGCGAATGCTAAATACACACACCACAGCCAACAGACATATGCCATTCACACAGCACACCGCACACGTACACCACCCCCACCGTCAAACACATCCATACACAACACCCCACAATCACACACTGACAACATCACAAACGCATTGTCAGAAAGGCACATTGAACAACTCCACGACTACACATACTGGCAGCAATACATAGCACCAACACACAATCATATAAATAGTACAGACATCCAAACAAGGCCTCAGGTGACACGCCATGTCCAACCAACATACAAAGAACATCACAGATGAATCACTATACACATGGGCACACACACCATTACCAAACAATGCCACACACAACTATAACAACACATCACAACATGCACATGGCACAAGTCATCAACCCAGCGCATGCAGCAACACAGATACATCCCATCCACATACAACACAAACATCAAAGTATACAGATATAACACAACCATGTTGAAGGAAATCCAGGACAATTTCTCAACCTTGACATCCACATCTATGTGGGCAGATGTAATGAAGAAATAAATAAATAAATAGTAAAAACTATGTATAAGTGAGGCCTACTGGTCACTCCAAATGTCTTAAGTGCCACAGGCACATTGGGCACAGTCACATGCCCCAACTTGACTCCTGACTGCAAATTGGCCTCCACATGGCAGGGGGGTTAGGCTTAAATTTTGGTTGTGGGGGAGGGGTGTGGATTTTGGGATAGGAGTAGGTACCTTAGGCTTTGGAGGGAGTGGTTTCTTTGCAGGGGGAGGGACATGGGCACTACTGTGGGGGCCATGGGAGGACTGGGAGGTGGAAAGTCTGGGTTGAGGCAGGGAGATATGGTGCTTAGGGGCATCACAGGGTGGGACAGGAGTAGGTAACAGGTCAAGACTGACAAGAAAAACTTTTTTAGGTACACAAGGAGGTCATGGGTAAAAGTTTTAGGAGTGGAGTTAGAGGAAGTGGTTGTAGGAGGTGAAGGTGTGCTCGATGTGGATGCAGGTGTGTGCAATGTGTGCTTGTGTGTGGTGGGTGTATGTTGGGTGGGTGAGTGAGGGTGTTCATGTTTTTGGGAGGACGGGGGAAGAGATGCAGGGAAATGGTATGCAACAGGTGTGAGTGTATGTTGGGTTGGTGGCTGCAAGTAAGGTGGATGTGCTGCATGTGGTCGTGAAGGTTGTGGGGAGTGTGGATCTGCTCTTGTGGTGTCTGTGCTTATGACAGGACTGGTCTGCGCAAAACCAGGGGGAACCCTATAACTCTAACCTGCCCAGGGTAAATATAACATCAACAAATATATTCACGATGGTTGACTGACCCATAGACATGGATCTCAGGAGGTCAATAGCCTCCTCACTGAGGAAAGCAGGGCTGACTGGGGCAGGGGCAGAGGTGCCTGCAGCGAAAGAGATGCCCTCCCTCCTGGGTGAGCGGGCATGGGCAACTGGGTGTGGAGCTACAGGGAGGGCAGTGCTGGTAAGGGGGGTGGCAGACAAGGATGGTGCTGGGATGGACCCAGATGGGTCTGCCATCGCCAGGCAGCTTCCATCGGATGAGGAATCCGAAGATGATGTAGCTGTATCGATCTCCCCCATGGTGCTCCCCTCGCCCATCGTTCCACTAGTCCCTTCGACGTCGGTAGACTCTTCCTCCTTGGTCCCGTGGGCTGCAGCTTCCCCACTCGTCGGTGCCCCTTCTCCTTCACCTGATGATGCTGATGCACACAAGGATAGAAGAGGACAGGGAGAGAGGGTGAGAGAGAAAGAAAGGGAGGAAAGGATCAATACCTACCCATCTAGTACACATACTAAAAAGTAATCTAGTCCTCCTCTGGCGTGGCAAGGAATGGCTATGATACATTGTCCCCAAATATTAGTCATGAAGACAAAACCTAATATTCAAGCTGTTACCTCCTAATACCAACCAAATGACTAGTTTGGACATGCTGCATTCTGTCACCAGTCGTTCTACAATGGTAACAACTACCAACTACCCCCATATACTTACCAATCTGACACTTTTAACACACTGTTTTTCAAATGTCCTGTATAAGTACATTGCACACAAAATATAGGACAGGCTGGTAAAGGACTCATGATGTACAGAAGGATTTTGACAATGCAATGATTTCACAGTAGAAGTTCCCTACTCACAGGACTTATTACCCAATATTAGCCTTAACTAGATGACATTGGCTATCTAAAGCAGACTCAGGGATAGGGAATTAAGGCTTGGAAATCACTCAATATAGGAGTGTGTCGAAACAGAACTGGACTAGGAGGTATATTACCAACATATTACTGCTTGCATGGTGTTTAAAAGCTAACTTACACCACTTCTAAACAGTGGAAGTAATAGCCAGGACTATAATCTTATCCAATGTACACACACCTCACTAGTACCTAAGTAATATAAGTGACACAATAGAAGACCATACAACTGATATTAAACAGTCTGTACTCACCCCCTTGTGGCTGCTGTGCTGCCCTCAAGAACTTATGGGTAGACCACCACAATTATGTAGGCCACTAGGGGTGTCAAGGTCCGACAGGCACCCCTCCCTCGTTGGGAGGACATCCCCAGCTGGGCCTCCGCTATCTTCCTGGCCCAGCGTCTCAGGTCCTCCCACTGCTTTCTACAGTAGGTGCTCCGCCGGCTATGGACCCCTAGTGTCCGCACTTGCTTGGCACTGGCTCTCCATAACCCCTTTTTCTGATGAGCGCTGACCTGCATGGGAGACACAGACAAAAGGAGAGGTTCATGTAGAGTTACAGTACACCTACAGCAGTGGCCAATACATAGCATGCATAGCACACGCTCATACAGAGTCCACAATACACCATTATCATTCATACAACAGAACCCCAGCAGTCAAGTATGCCATGTCAATATTTACACACTTCCTGTCAAACACCACCGTAGCTGATAAGTATTCCACATTGTGCTGACTGTTTATCAGGAGCCCCATCCAACTGTCCAAACAGGGGTAGGACCCCTTCCACCATTTTCTCAAGTTCCTTCAGGGTGAAAGCTGGGGCCCTATCTCCTGCAGGACGTGCCATTGTGGCTTCCAGATACTGTACACAGCAACTCACGCAGTGAAGGTCTTGCTGTCTCGAGTGTCAGGAGCCAAGTGAGCTGGGCTATATAAAATGGCAGTCACGGCAGCCACGGTCATGACTGTCACCACCGGCAGTGATCATCATTGCCCCCAGTTTCCCATATACATCAATGTTAACCAATGAGGAATTGCACTGAGGTTCGGACCATCTCCCACCATGACGACTAACGTCGTCAGAATGAGGTCACTTCCATCTGTCCTCTGAATGCAGGACAGGCGGCTGACATTTTACATATTTTTAAGATATCTATATCATTCTAGTGCGTCATAGCTTTATGTTAAGCACTACTTGCTTGATGTACAATGTCAACTAATGCGAACTCACTAGTGAAGTGAGTGTCACCTGCCAATATGTTTGATGTATTATCTTTTCAATGTGTGGACGTTTGATAACTGTATTCGATTTAGGGACAAGTTTACTATGTCTGACTTCCATCTCTGTACAGATCCCTTGTTACAACAATAGCAATGGAATTGACAGCCAGGATGTCATAGTTGTGTAGCTTGTGAATAACTATTTCCCGGTTTCAGGTTTCAAATACCTTGCGTGACTTGTCCTGTTTACCACTTCTATGGTGTACTTTAGTAACAACAGTGTAACAGATGTCCTGAAATTTGTTCTGTCCTTTGCCTAGATACCGTTCAATGGGCAGATTGAGAAATGCACCGGTCTACCAGCCCCCTAGTCGACCCTGCTACCATGGAAGAAAGACACATTAAACAGACATATTGTCTGAACGGTCAGAGCATCAGGGAACTGTCTACCCAGTTGGAGACGGTTCTCCTGCCAGCCATATGTAATCCCTATGCCATCCCACCAACAACAGGTGTTATCTGTCCTGCACTACATTACCTCAGGATCTTTTCAGTCGACAGTGGGACTGGCTGCAGGAATGTCGCAGCCGATGTTCGATTTTGTGTTACAGGATGTACTGGATGCCTTACTCAATCACTTAAATAGCTACATCTGGTTACCACAACTTACTGATCTGTATACTGTGAAGTCTGCCTTTTATGACATTGTACACGTTCCACATGTAATAGAGGCCATTGATGGCACCCACATCGCTTTGGTTCCTCCCAGGGCAAATGAGCAAGTCTACAGGAAGAATCACTATACGATCAATGTGCAGATGGTATTTCTTGCCGTCCATTACATATCCCATGTGACAGCAAAGTTTTCAGGATCTGTACATGATTCTTACATATTGAGGAATAGCAGTGTCCCACAAATGATGTCACGACTACAGAGAGAGAGAGGGCCTGGCTCACTGCTAAGTGTACCACTGTCCATGTCTAACATCAATGCTACTTCACTTCACAGTCAGCTCTATGCCTCTCATAGTTCCCTAATGATTACTTTTGTGCACACAGGTGACTCCGGCTACCCCAACCTGCCCTGGCTCCTGACACCAGTGACGTACCCAACAACAGATATGGAGGACAGTTACAATGAGCCTCACAGCCCAACAAGGTGTGTAACCGAGAGGACATTTGGGCTACTGAAAGCAAGAATAAGATTCCTACATGTGTCCGGTGGTGCCCTACAGTACAGTCAACAGAAAGTCTGCCAAATCATTGTAGCATGTTGCATGATACACAATCTTGCCTTGAGAAGACACATTCCACTGTTGGATGAGGAGGAGGTGGCAGCTGGACCAGTGGCTCAGGCTGATGACTTTGGAACTGATGAGGAGGCAGATGAGGAGGATGCAGCTGACTCTAGGACTGAGTTGATTCAGCAGTTCTTTCAATGAATGCCAGGTATGTGTGTTCTAAAGTTAATGGAACCTCTATCCCTGTCTGCCTAGAGACATTGCCCCTTCTTGTTTTTTTCTTCAGGGGATATAAAGGCACTACATCCATCTGTCAGTGTTATGCATTTCAATGGGATGCCAACTTACCATCAGGGACAGTGTAACTGCTATACTGCCAAAGCCATGTGGTACTTGCTATTGGCATGGTATGCCTTCAGCATAGAGTTCCCCGTGTTGCATGGTTTCAAAACTGCAGTTTGGACGTCAATGGTCCAGCCTAATCCTATCATATAACAGTCTAGATACCAATCTACACTGTCCCCAACGCTAATGTCTGGAACCTACCTGTTCTAGACATTGCAAGATAGGTTTTCTGTCTGTGATGTTAGCTAAAAGGAATGGCTCCTTTACTCTGCATGTATGTGACCTACAGCCCTACCTTGTAGAGATGTGGTGACCTCCCCACTGCAACATGATTCCTGTGTATTGCACTATGTCCAGTATGTGTATGGGATGGGCAACATGGGATACATCATTTAAGCTTTACCCTATCTTGATCTATCTTCGGGTCAGATGTGTGGTTCCACTCTGCTTTCTGACATGACTGTTGGCACCCTTGGCATAGGATTACAGTACAGGAAGGATGTCATGACACACCTGCTGGACATTCCTGCCTCATCTGTCCATCTGTCAGACTTATTGAAACCTATATGTGCATTTCAATTTATTTATTTCACATTAAATGGTACTGGTGACAATGATGACACGTACGCCATTACTGTGCTGAAATGTGTTTGTTGTGATTCAAAGTGCATTTGCTGAGGAGTGGGGTGATGGTGCTTGAAAGCATCAGAGTATGTGGCCCAGAGGTTGGTTTCAAAGGTCCAGTCTCCAAAGGCCAATGGGAAATCTTATTTTGGCAGTGGACAGTCAACTGGTTGCCTCAGTGGCACATAAGGGAGAATGTTCAGGAGAGAGATCACTTCCTGGTGGTGTTTTTGGTCTTGGCCTCAGGTCCTGCAGGATGCCTGGATGGATGACCTTGTTTGCATGGGGGATCTTCAGCTGCAGGGGCAAGGGTGCCACTAACCAGTGGGTCCTCTGGCTGGACATTTATTGCAGTAGCTGTGGGAGATGTAGATCGCACAGGTGTTGATTGGCTTCTGGTACGGTATGCTGGTAGGTAGAGGCCGCATGCAGGATGCTGGTAAGTTCAGTGAGCGCCCTACAAATGGAGGCCATGGTGGCATTGTGTGCCTGCCACAGCTGCATGGCCTCCTGGTGGTATTCCCTCTGCAGCTTCTGGTTCTCCTGCAAGGTTGTCAATAATTGACCCATCCTGTCCTGGCATTGCTGGCATGCTTCCAGAACTCTGGGGATGGCCTCCTGGCCAGTTGTGTCCCATTGGTACATCATCCCTTGACCCACTGTTGCCCACCCACTGCCCCTTGTCCCCTATGTCTGTGACCTTGGCAAAGTGTGCCCACTCCCATTGACACCAGAACCTTCATCATCTTGGATGTTAGGGGTTGACTCAGGTCCCGATACTGTGGGGCACACTATAGATCGATCTGTCCTTGGGACCCACGTTTGGGGACGAGTGGGTTCCTGTGCTGTTGTAGCCACAGAGGTCGGGGACTTTGATTTGGGCAGGGTGAGGCTGGTGGTGGTGTACTGACCAGTCATACCGGATGGGCCAGGTGAGGCGCCTCTTTCCAGACATCCAGAGTTGTAGTCCTCAATTGGGCCTACTTCCACGGGCTAACTGTCTGTCTCTGGCATCCTCTGCTGGGTGGCAGTAGTAGGGATACCTGAGGATGGAGACAAGGTGTGTTACATTGTTGAAATCTACTTGTTGTTCACATGGTTGTTTGCAATCATAACCTTGACATGCTTTCCAGTGACGGCAATGACAGCTGCTTGACCACTGGCAATGTTTAAGGGTTGATGGATAGTGCTGTTGAATGCCTGTAGGATAAAAGGTTGTGGTCATCAATGCCATCATTGCCATGTACTAGTGAGCAGTCCAAGTATTCTGTAGGTTAAGGGGGTGACATGGTTTTAAGTGCAGGTGTCTTAATGTGGAGTGGCATTAGCAGTTATGCAAGGGTGGGGAACGTTGCCTTGTGGTAGTTGAAGTACTTGCTACAGTGGGAGAAATCAGTGCACTTGATGGGCCTGTGTGGGATTAGTGGTAGTGGGGAGGTGTGATATGCAAAGGAGGGAATTGGGTTCAGGGTGGCAGGTGCATGTAAGGGTGCTGTGAGGGGGTTTGAAGGTGGTGCGGGTACATGCTGTGCAGGAGTACATGGTTCCCTGGGCGTGTTGTTGACCAGAGTCCAGTCCTCCTGGTATTCCAGTCAGGCCCTCTGGGTGCAGGATGGCCAAGACCTCCTCCTACCATGATGATAGCTCTGGAGGAGGAGGTGGGGGTCAACTACCAGTCGTGTTGATGGCTATCTGGTGTCTTGCCGCTATGGACCGGACTTTCCCTTGTAGGTTGTTCCACCTCTTCCTGATGTCCTCCCTTCTACATGGATGGTTTCCCACTGTGTTTACCCTGTCAACGATCTTCTGCCATAACTCTGTTTTCCTGGCTATGGATGTATGCTGGACGTGTGCTTCAAACAGTTGTGGCTCCACACTGACGATTTCATCTACCATGACCCTACGCTCCTCATCTGTGAATCGTGGGTGTTTTTCTGTCGTGACTTGGTGGATGTGTTGTGGGTGGTGGGGTGTGTAATGTGAAGGGGTGCAGGGGGTGCTGTTCGGTGTGATGGGTTGTGTGGTTCGGTGTGCTTGTGGTATGTGGAGGCTGTGTGCAGTAGCGATGTGTTTTGTTGTGTGCAGGGGTGCAGTTGTGTAGTGTGTGCTGTGTGTTAGGTGCGGTGGTGCCTATGGTATCCAGGTGCAGTGTCTTCTATTTGTGTGTTCTTCCCTTTCTCTGTAAAAAATTCAGGATGAAGGGGGTTGTGGGTATATGTGGGGGGTGTCTTATAGTGCAGTGATCAGGTGTGTGTGGTATGTGTATGTGTGTCAGGTGTGGGGATTCGTACTGTACAATGTGTTGTTGTGTTCTGGTGGAGTTAAGTTTTTGACCACGGCGGTTCAGACCGCCAGTGGATTACTGCTGTGCAAAGACCGCTGTGCTGATTTGTGGGTCGTAATTTGGAGGGCAGGATGTTGGCGGCATGGCGGTGGTACGGCCTCTCTCATGCCTTCGGTCAGGCCGACGGTCTCAGATTTTCAGCTGATTTTGGGCAGTCTGCAGTTTGTGACTCATAATACGCCTGGCGGTCTTTTGGCGCAAGCAAATATGGCAGTCTTCTGCTAAGACCGCCAAAGTCATAATGAGTACCTGAGTGATTGCGGGATCTGTGACAAAGCATTAGCTTGTTTCACATCTTTTTTGGAAGGATGGTTTTTCCACGTGATATTGCCACTCTTCTTCTCCACAAATCATAAGCTTGAGTATGGGGTCTCTCAGGGATCTGCGTTAAGCCCCAATATAACATAACATTTTCAGCTGGCAAGATTAAAAAACACCAGAAAAAGTACACAGGATGGCATAATAGAAATCACAATGTAAAAAATGGACTGTTGTGTGGTGACTGAAGTACTGGTGAAAAATCTGAGAGTGGTGAGAAAAGGATTAAGAAAGTTTAGTAACAAAAGTAAAATAAATAATCCATGACTCACTGATTTGGTTGACCAACGGGTTCTACCAGCAAACCATAATGGAGCAAGCTTGGTGAGCAAATGCAATACACACACTCACAGTATTCTACATATAGTATTGCAATGAAGACCACATAACCATAAAATAAAGGGAATACACAGGTGTCTAGATCTGCGTTCTTGAGAATGGAAGAAGACAATCTTCAATCAACATCAGTCTACCTTCACTCATAATCAACATGTTCTCATATTGGGGGCCAATGTATGAAAAATAGACTTGAACTGTCAGCTCAGAGATGGGCACTTTCTTCAGGCATGGTTTACAGGATTAAGAAATATGGTTGCAGCAGTGAAATTGCCCTGACTAACTCACATTTTACAATACCTCCCTCATGTGCTATTTATGGGCGCACATTAGGATATATCAATGATCATTAAAAGATTCACCTCTAGTTCCATATTAGATTCAAAACATTCTACAGGACCATAATCTTATTTCTATTCCAGATCTTCGTCATCATCCAATGTTTACAGTGGGCAAAATATGGGTCAATTTCAGTGATGGTCCGGTAGCACTGCCCATTTCCATATTTAGAGGGCAGTGCTAATCCACTTTGTGTGGCTTAACGCTGCCTTGTAAACATGGGCCCCCTGACACACTTTTCTGTGGCAGAGGGGCGTGCAATGGGTGTTGCTATGGACATTTCCACACAATACCCATCGCATTTGACATTGCCCCAGATTTATGAGGAATCGTAAACCTGAGACATTGCCAAAACCTAACGCCACCCCAGAGCTGCCGTTAGAGTGGCGCTATGAGGAGAAATACTTTTATTTCTCCTTACCTTGGCTTTTTCTATATAGAAAGAGCAAAATGCCATTAATGATTGTTCATGTGAAGGAAGGTGTCCCTTCCTGCACATAAACAATCATTAAAAAATGACGATTTGCTACTTCTATGTGTGCTGCAAATTGCCATTATTGATTGTTTATGTGCAGGAAGGGATAACTTCCTCCACATAAACAATCATTCCCTGCAACGCAGGCACCTTGGCACTATGGCTCCAGGGTGCATGCGTTGCTGCTAGGCATCTAATTTTAGCACCAGCGCTAGGGAAAACAGGGGTACGCTGTATTGTTGTAAATACGGCGCATCCCTGTGCTTTTGAAATGTTGGAGCACGGCACTGCCAACTTTGACGCAGCTCCTCATGCTGACATTTCCTTGTAAATGAGGCCCGTAGTTCGTTGAGCTTCCAATTGGGCAGAGGTTAACCACAGGACAACTGCATTTGAGTTTGCTATCTCCTTTAACACCTTGGTCAGTTATTGTGTTTCATAAATATTATGTTATGTTATGTTATGTTATGTTATGTTATGTTATTTATGTTATTTTATGTTGGGAAAACCTATATAGCTAACATACACCCAAAGGTTTCTTGGCACTGTGACTTCCAGAAAGAAAAGGAGAGCGGGCACAAGCTAATCAAAAGCTTGCTTAAACAGTCAAGCATTCGAAGGCTTCCTGAACCTCAGAAAGTTAGGTTATGTTCCGTCACTAGAGAAAAGAATGGCAAAGAAGCAAGTGGTCTCTGAAGTTCTGTAGATAGCCTCTTTTGAAGAGGAGGACATTTGGCTGAAATGTGACTTTTAGCGGGTACAACATAGAGAGGTTTAAAGTATTCAGACCAGGCTCTTGTTAACCAGGTATTGGCACAGTATAAATGGCAGAATAGTAACAGGGTTCAGAACAACAGAGAAGTGCATTTATACCACTTGAATCTTGCACAAAACAATACATTTCTTTTCCACGCTTTGTTTTTACTGGCAAAATAGGAATGTTAGAAAGGTTTGCAGTGGGCATTAAAGCCCTTTGGGCCTGATTTATGAAAAGTTAGCGCCTCCTTTACGTAAAAAAATTACGTAAAGGCAGTGCTAACTTTTCCTAAATCAGGTCCATTGTTTTTGCAGAGCCGCAATGGCTCAATGGATACACACTGCTGACTCAGGGTGCAGTGGATAAGGTGACATGAAGAAAGCTTTTTCTTTTGGGTTTTACGCTGCTCTATACAGCAGTTGAAGAGCATACAGCAAGAGCTACACATAATCATTTCTTAAGGCTGTTCAAGCACTCATTGTCAAAGTTATCTCCTTCTGGATAATAATTTTAATTGTCATTGATAGTGCACTTAAACCAATTTTCAATATACCTGCATGAGGCCTTTCCTTACTGGCTTTACATTACATTGATGGGATTAGCTTTTGCTGGGGCTTTCTCTAGTTTCCAGTTTATCTGACTCCATTTCATTGCTGTATCCTCATTCAAAACGTACACAGACAGGTGAATACAGAATATCATGAGATACAACACATGACTTGTATAGCATGAATATATTAATGCTATGTAACAGCCCTTGATTTATATATTAGTAATATTTGTTTTGTATGTCCTGGTTGCGCCACAGCAATGAGAATGAAATCCGACTTGAGCTGAAGCACTTTTGGTAAGGTGGAGCAGTGCAGCAGCAAATTGAGCTCCAAAAAATGAAAAAGAAATAACTTAAAGGAATGCAGGCGAGGTTGGAGAGGAACGGAAATGCGGGCCGGGAAAGCTATTGGAGAAAGTCACAAGAAGTAGGGGAAGGCCAAGGGAGCAACAGATACACTTTATGCTGGGCTGGTTGAAGAAACAAAAGTATTAAAAAGAAAAGCCAGGGAGGAGGTAGGGAAACAATTGATGGTCTTGGGGGTGGGCAATGAAGGAGCAACATGGAATTCACAATGGGTGATAGCATGCGGAGGGGAAGAGGCAGCACACATGAGGCAGAGGACTAGATACCATGTCTACAGCTGTGGAGTGCTGAAAGAAAAAGAAAAATGTATGTCCCTATACGCGAGTAGTGGAAAAACAATTATATCAATCAAAATGATGGTAAAAACATTAGTTTCCAAGGGAGGGAAAAACACAAGAAGAGAAAGGCAAGGCATCACATAAGAAGAAAGCTAAAGGCAGTGACCAAAAAGGCAACTAATGGTAATAGTGGGCAGGCTCTAAGTCCACTATAAGTTTTTGGTAGAGCCCTCAAAAGGCTTTCATTTACAAACTGCTAAAAGATGTCTGGCAGGCAAGGCCTAAAAAGGCAAGCAACAAGAGATATGGCTTCTTTACCTATTCGTGAAAATCCATTAGCTTTCATTCGAATGTTTTTAAACCAGCCCATGTAACACATCAGCAAGCAGCAACGCATTTGCTGGAGCATCTCAGCATGTGAGGTCTGTTCACACATGATTGTAACTTCTCAAATCTGGCGGCATTTGGCCTTACATTGCTACCACTGTTCTAGTGCTTGCACTGCCTAGGACGGAGGAAGGTTAATTGCTGTGAGACTCTTGCTTTAACCACACCATTTTCGCATTCTTTGAAGTACAGTTGGGGTCAGCGTGCCTTACTGACTGCGCCTCTACCTTTAAAAAGATGGAAGAAGGTGTAGTCAAAAGAGATGTTACATGAGCACAACAGGCACTAGTGTATCCAGGCAGAATGAAAAAAGTGTTAATGGTTAGGGATCCCTAAGATAATGGAAGGAAGGGAGAACAATCGGTGTAGTAGTTCCTATTGTCACTCATATTCTTTATAGGGCAAAATCCATCACCGACCCAAGGGTGGCATGCTTCATCATAGGCCACTGTTCACACCACCCTCACAAAGGATAATGGTGTGGGCTACAGACCTCGGCCTAGTGGAGCTCTTGAAGTGTTTGCCAGTAGGCAATTCCAATATAAGTTATGTGTAGATGGGACCATATTTATTTAATATAAAACTAAATTACCAAATAAAGTATTAACCAAATTATAATACACTACAAAAAAAAAATCACAAAACAAATCCAAAATATATTTTTAAAAGTAAAACACTCAATAAAGTTAACATGAAAATGACCAATATTCAAAAACTAATATAAAAGAATTCTAAAAACCTTAATCAAAATGGATTCAGCTTGACAAAAAAGAAATACTATTTGAAATTCTATCCCTAAACCATAAAAATAAACATAAACAATGAACTGCACTAACTTAGAATCAAAAAAATACAATTAAGAAAATCAAGAAAAAATGCTCACAAAAAGGGTTAAAATCTGTAAGAAAACAACATAACGGGGAAAAGTGTTGGACTTTGCAGGGTTCACATTTACAAGCTAAATAAATATAAAAAATTACAAGAAAATAGGTTCATAGTCTATATGACATTATGGAAATTAATTGAAGATTATGTACAAATTAGTACACAAATTTAAAAAGTAAATTCATAACATTACATTTATTACAAATAGCAGTTAAAATAATTAGAAAAATGTACAATATATAGAGCAATATAATACACAAAAACAAACATGAAATTTAAAAACAGAACATATTTTAAAAAAATATTAACAAACAAACTAATGGAAATATTGAACTACATAGTATGCGAAATGAACAAATTAACCAACATTGTGATTACATCCCTCATGCTTAAAAATAAATGCTACACACTAATCTAATAATGCATATTTTGCATTTAAAAAACTACTCCATGCTTCTAAATGCTGATTGCATATCCTTTTACTTATTTACCATTCATAGAAATAGAAAAAATGGCAATAGTATCCAACTTTATTTCATAAATCATCAAAATTCATTTTTAAATACCAACAATTCTTGTAGCCTGTAAATATGCTTTGTATTAAAAAAATGTGCAAAAGAAGTGCAAGTGCAAAAAAAAACAATAAATAGTTGTTCAGGTTGCGTCAAGTTCAGGAAAAACCAAAAATAATTATTTATACATATTACCAAATCAAAAAAAATAAACTTTACTGAAACAAAATTATAACTAAATAAAAATGAAATCAAGAATTATCAAACACAAACTAATAAAACATTAAAAAATAATTTAAGCTCTCTATTATGTACAACAATATTAAATCAATGATATTAAACACTTAAAAAATGATATTCTTACTTGAAACATTCTGTCCCATGAACTACTTGTCTTCATAATATTTTTGACATGTTATTTGCTGCCAACGATATTTTTTAAACCATATTATCATCCTGCGCCTTGCCAGGTGACCATGGGACATAAGCACAGTCCCTTTGATATTGTTAGTTTGGTTACTAGGCACAGGAAATGCCATGTGCGGAGTACAATGTGTAACAATACCCATAGACAGCTCATTGTGAAACACCCACAGGGCATGGTGACAGGTAATACCCTGCAGAAACTGTGAGCATAGATAATGGGTGCAGGACCTGATCTGTGGACACTGTACCCAGTATCTGCAGTGCATTACATCATGATCTACTTTGTAGCTGTGGTGATGTAACACAATAAGCTGGTACAGGCATGCAACACCCATTAGGCTGAAAGGGCTTTAGTCCCCTAGCGTTGTGTTTCCTAGCCTGGGCTGCTGCAGCTTCCAGCTCACACACAGTGCTAGGTGTACATAGTGTGTGTGAGGTCGCAAACTGCCCGATTCGCAGAACTGAGTCATTTGCAACTGCAAAAATGCTTATTTATGCACAAATACCAAACAATTCCACAGTATCTCAATTTGGGTTTGGGAATCAGTATTTGGATGGGGGTTTTAGGGTGTTACTTCCAAATTCCAATAATTCGCAGTAATATGTATTCAAGTTTTACAACCAAATTACAATTGCAAAACATTATTTTTTTACCAACTACTAAAAGGTAGTGCTTAGGCATTCAAAAAGGGGTAAATTGTGATTTCCAATGTTAGTACATCTGACCCAAAGTTGTTCAACTGATTTGTGCTGGGCTGCGCTAGAGATGGGGTTCTAAATTAAAGTGACATACAAAGCATTTCTCTGGGTATCAAGAGTCTTATGTGAATAAAAGTGTATTGGAACTGTGATCCTGAGTGCAATGGGTGCAGGTTCAGAGATGTGGATAAAAAAGGACAAAATATTCAACTAGTTTGTTCCCTTTCTGGTACACATATATAAAATATAACACACACCCCTTAAATAAAAAAGTTCAACCTTTTTTGTATTGAATGCACAACTAGTTAACGATTTCACTGCAGATGTCAGTGTGTGTAACCATGCAGTCACACAACTGAATCTTGGTTGGTGCACTGGTGAATAGTGACATGTATTTATAATGCAAAGAGGTTCCAGTCTGCGACTGAAAGCAATCTGAATATGCAAGGCATTATTTTAAATTTGTATTATACACAGTATAAGATAGGCTGCCGAATAATGTGCAAAGAGATTTTGGGCCTGACGCAGAAAGCTGTTTTATAGTTGCAAGGCCTGCAAGTCACAAAATCATGGAGTTTAGGACTGCAAAAACTAAGCCCACACAACATGGTAAAAGGTTACTGAATCACAAAATGGGTTTGGAAGTGTGAACCTAATTGATAAGGGCCATAATTACCGAAACCTTCACAAATGTAAATGTAAAAAAATAAACATTTGTTGGGGAGTGGTAGTGGTAGAGGGGACCTCTGCTAACTCTCAAACTTAAAAAAAAACTTTTCTTTTTAAATTCAGATCTATTTCTTTAGAGTGCATGGACCGCATTAAAAACAGTTTAGTTTATTCAAATATCATCAGTAACATAGTGGCCTGCTGGCCCAGGTGCTCCAGCATCCTGGCGAAGGCATCCAATAGTAGTGAGTCACAATCAACAACCTACCCCATGAGTATTGATGAGGTAGGTTGGATTGTGACCCACTACAATCTGGAATGTTGTGAATCAATCTATAAATAGATAGGTTGGATTCACAAAATTATTTTTCTTTCTCAAATGTTAATGTGTAAAATAAAACAAGTGCGTTCAAATATATATTTGTAGTAATAGGCAATTAGCCTTTACCTAGTGCTGACCCTATTTTATAAGTTTCCACTAGACTAATGCATTCTAAGACGCAGCTAAAGCACCCTTACATTACCTCTCAAAAAGGCCACCATGAAGCCTTTACTGGCTCTATAAAATAAAGCCATATTCTGGCTCCCAAGCAGCCTTTAGATTTGCTGAGTAACCATGTGCACACATTTACTATTTTAATGTAGCATGCACCATGGTGAGAAGGCTTGTTGCTTCTTTTGCTGTCTGCCTCTAACTTGAGTTCACAGCATAGGAAACCCGCCCCGTCACTTTCAGTGAGAGGCATGTGAAGGTTGGCACTGTCCATTTGTCAATTCTCGAACTGCTGTTTTTTTTAATACTTGGGAACTGTAGAAAAGTACCCTCTTTCTTGGCAATTGCTACCCAATTTTCTGCTTGTTGTCAGTGTGTTTGACTGTGTTCACTGGGATCCTGCTAACCAGCACCCCAGTGATTATGCTCTCTCCCTTTAAACTTGATTACTTGAACCACACACACCTATGGTAGGCCCTAATAGCCCAGAGGACAGGGTGCAGTTACCTGTGTTTGAGGGCACCCCTGCACTAGCAGAGTTGCCACCACACTCCAGTTCCATTTCCCTGGATTGAGTGAGTGCGGGGGCGTCATTTTATGCATTTACTGGACATAGATAACTACATATGTCCAGCTACATAATGGTAACTCCAAGCCTAGGCATGTTTGGAATCATACCCCAGTACTGTTACCAGTATTGGAAGTATGATTCCATGCACTCTGGGGCTCCTTAGAGGACCCCTAGCATTGCTCCTACCAGCCTTCTCGGGTTTCTGGGGAGCCCAAGCTACTGCCACCCCCTCAGACAGGTGTCTGCCCTCCTGCTGCTTGAACAGCTAAAGCCCAGGAAGGCAGAACAAAGGATTCCCTTTGGGATGGGGGGTAGCACCCTCTCCTTTTGGAAATAGGTGTTACATGGCTTGGAAGGGGTAGCCTCCTAAAGCCACAGGTATGCTTTGAAGGGCACATTTGGTGCCCTCCATGCATGAACCAGTCTACACCAGTTCAGGGACCCCCCAGTCCCTGCTCTGGCACAAAACTGGACATTGGAAAGGGGAGTGACCACTACCATGTCCATCTTCACCCCTGAGGTAGTGCCCAGAGCTTCTCCAGAGGTTCCCTGGATTCTGCCATCTTTAATCCAAGATGGGCAGAGGCCTCTAGGAACATCTGAGTGGCCAAGTTAGGCAGGTGATGTCAGAACCCCCTTCTGCTAGGTAGTCACCTGGCTAGGTGACCAATCCCCCTTTCAGGGCTATTTAGGGTCTTCCTCTGAGATGGGTCTTCAGATTTGGCTTGCACGATCCCACCAGGACTGCCCTGCAACCTCTACTTTGACTTCTAGCCACTAGAACTGTGACTGCACCCTTCAGGAACCGACAAGCTGCATCCACGACGAAGACTCTGCTTGCAACGTTGTTTTAACGGCTCCTTCCAGCTTCTGAAACATTTTGCCGGATATGCATCCTGTGAGGATGCCAAGTCTTCAGTCTGAATGAGAAGGAAGAGGCAATCTTCCTTGGAGCGAAGGAGTCACTTCCCTGCATCCGCAGGCACCAACTGCAGTGAAGACTGCCTGTGGTTCTCTTGGTCCTCTCTATCAGCAGTCCAACTTTGGTGGTGGTAAGCCCTTGCCTTCCCATGCAGGACACTCTGCATCTCTTGCAGCTACCAAGGCTTGTTGACATCTCCTCCAAGGGATCTTCAGGCTCCATATAGCCCAAGCCCCCAGCACTCTGCCCTGGGATGCACAGACCTCAGTGTGCTCCTCCTGCAGCGTGGGACCCGTATCCAGGTGTGCTGCATGGGCTCCTCTGCAACTCCTGGTTCCACTTCCAGTGGGTCTCCTGTGGGCCCTGCCTTTTCTTCTGTGGACTCTCTGCCTTGCTGAGGGTACCCCCAGGCCTCCCCCCTGGGATGAGTCCTCCTGGACCTTGCTGGTCCCCAGCAGCTCCACTTTGGCTTTATTGCGACTTCTGCCTTTTCCAAGGCTTGTTGGTGGCTTTTCCATGCCACTGACTGAGTGCAATCATCCATCTGTCATGGGACGTCGACTGCATCCTCCAGGAACTCTTCTCCAGCTCCAGGCTGCACTACTGACTGTCTTCGTCCTACCGTCGACCAACTCCTGCAACCACAGATGGATAAGTGACTCCTGGGCTTGGTACCCTTCTTCCACAGGTCTTATTCTTCAGGAATCCACTGCTCGTTTCTTGCAGTCTTGTCTGGGTGTTCCAATATCCTCTTTGTAGTGCCTTTGGGTAGTCTGGGGAAAATCCAGTAACTTACTCCTTTCTTCCTGGTCCCTGGGGGTCACTGTGGTACTTACCTTTGGGGTTTTCTAGTTCCCCCCAGATCCCCTCTTCACACTCCACTTACCTAGGTGGGGTCCTACATTCAAATTCCATTTTTTTAGTATATGGTTTGCGTTCCCCCTAGGGTCACCATTATATAGTGCTATTTTCACTGTTTTCTATTGCTATATATGCCTATTTCTGATTAGTAGTGGACATATCTAGGGCCAGATGTAGCAAAGGTTTTTACCCATTCTGTGTCTATGGGAAAAAGTGTTCCTACATTTGGCCCCTAGTGTGTTACTTACCTTCTATTGGAGGGTTGCCTCTCTAGTACTTTTTAGTAATTATGTCACTAAAATAAAGTGCCTTTATTTTTGTAATACTGGGTGTTTTCTTTCATGTGTGTAAGTGCTGTGTGACTACAGTGGTATTACATGGCTTTTGTATGTCTCCTAGATATGCCTTGGCTACTCATCCACAGTTACCTCTAGAGAGCCTGGCTTCTAGACACTGCCTACACTACACTAATAGGGGATTCCTGGACCTGGTTTAAGATTTACATACCTCAGGTACCCACCACACACCAGGCCAACTTCCTACAGGAACAGTTTTGTAAAAAATAAAATTAAAAATTGTCAATGTTATTCCTAATAGATCCTGCCCTTATTCAACCAGTGATGTCATCTGCAAGCCATTTACAGGCAGAGGAGGCTTAGTTTGCTTTTTCATTGCTTCTTGTGCCTTATGGCATTTGTCTCTCTCTGCCTAATCAGCTCGCTTGCAAACTGCCTTTAAAAGACATGGGCCATGATCGGGAATTGGACAGAGTCCTGAACACTCATAGGAGGACCAGTGTTCTTGCACTTGGATTTACAGGGTGTAGGAACAATACATCCAATTTTACCGGTCAGAAAACCAGCAGGAAAAATCACTGTGCAAACAGCCTGCACTGTAATCTGGATCCCTTATATTGCCCCTTTCAAACCTCTAACAAAGCACAGTAGGAAGCATTACATGCTCCACCCTGCCAGCCAACATTCTCCACTCCTTCTCATCGCCCTCTCCCCAGATGATGCATGTCCAATTAGGACTCTAAAATTGTTATCTGCATTCAATATACCTGCTTTTATCATCATATTTGATGCCTGTTTTCATCTGTCTCTTGTGGCTTGAACAATGGTGTCTTCAACGCCCTTTTTAAAGGATTCAGACGAGAACCACAAGGCAGTAGCTAATTATAGGCTCATGCTTCTTTTGCCAGCAGTCACAAAAATTGGAGAGAAGTTCTGGCTCACTTGCTTTCTAAACATGTTGAAGAGCACCACTTACTAGAAGCTGGACGAATGAGCTTAAGGGCTGCTTTAGGTACTGAGACTGCCCCAGTGACTGTATTGAATGATGTCAGGCAAGATTAAAATTATGAGATTTCCATTTGCCTTATTGCACTTTTGCAGTTGTGTGAACCTGTTACCTTCAAATGAGGATCTTGAAGTAAAACCTTTTTAGTCTGTGCCACTTGAATACAGTGTTACACTATGAATCTAGGTTTTGGTCCCTCTTCACATGAGGGTGTGTGTCACGTCCAGCACTGGCGCACCTGCCCGAGTCACAGCCAGGGAATACACAGGTGGGAAGAACGGGGTCCCACCTGGGGGCGATTATCACTTGAGGCATAGCCGGTGATCACCCGAGCAGATCCAACTGGCTCCCCACGGCGCTGAGGGTTAATTATAGCTCATAACTCACCTGTGCGGTATAGCACGCCTGCATCTACAGTGTTCTAGATGTGCACAGCTGAAAGGCATTACACGCATGGCTAAACGGGCAGAATCAGCTGGCCCCCTCCCAGTAACGTAATTGAATTAGCACATCTATGAGTAGACACACCCTTGTCACAGCAGAACCTCATTTAGCGCTAGTATTGCTGCATGAAATGAATCCAAAAAACAGGTGTAGCTCATTATGATGATGCTTCTGAAGGCATGACCACACTCTTTCTCCTGATACACTAATGGCAGTCACTAACCAATCGCATGTGTGACTCCTTCAAGGAATTTAAAGTAAAAAAACATTGAGTCCCACCATCATCAGGAGTAAGGAGCTAGTTATAAATAGGTGGGTGGCGAGGAATGCACTTTGTTGTAGTATGTGGGTAGTGGTGGTGTTGTGTAGCCATTTTAGTTACAGCTTCATACACGTTATTTTAGCGAACTAGGCCTGCCGCTATGCACATTAACCTAGACATATTTTATTCAGCTTCGTTTTATTATTTTAACAATAGCCACATTTCCGGTCTTCTTTCATTTTCTCTATCTAGCTGTTCTTTGCCTAGGCCAGCCCTGCGTTCTTAAACAAGACATTTCTTTCACTTTGTGCTTTACTCAAGGCTGCAGTAGGATAGGTTGCCAGCAAACGTGGCACGCTTTGTCCCTAGTGTTCATAGAAACACTCACATTCTTACGTGGGGATCCTTTCTTGGAACATCAGTTGTTTTATTATAAAAACACTACTTTGACCCATGTACGTTAGAGGGAGACTCCAGTCAGATGACCACGACTGTATGCTGATTGCTGAGTTCTTTGCTGCAGCTGCTTATGTAGACTACAGGCCTCTTGCTCAAGTATGAGGGATGATGTATTCCCAGGGGAACTTGAAGGGCAGAAACAGAGCTTAACATGCTGTGCTCTAAAATAGCCTAGTGACAATATGGTAGCATTATCATTATATCTCTCCTTCGCACAATTTTAATCCTGTCATGCTTTATCGTCCTAGTTATTTCAGTACATGCTTTATTATCTAAGATGCAGTTACTTCAATAAAACCTTATTGAAATATATTCTGCCTCTGATTGTCCTTGTATATGTGAGACTAATGTAACTGAGAGAAACAGATGAGATCTGAGTGACCACAATTTCCCTGAGGAGTCAATTGTGTCATACGCTCGGTTGCCCAATCATCCCTGCTCTTGGGTGGAGATGAGGCACTGCTAGTCAGCCGGCGCAAAACCCGCATTAGGCCGACAGGTGTCACCTGTGGTAGGTTCAGACTTAGTCCCCCACAGTGCAAGTGTTTCTGCCGCCCAAATCCAGTAGTCTCATTAGAATAATGAGAGCCTATGCTACAGTGGGAAGAATACTTTCTACAGTGACCAGTTTTAAATAATATGGCTGACAATCATTTCCTCTCCCATGTAGAGTACAACTAAAGAGGTTCCTGAGGCCTTTCTCCATGGGGCCCAGATGACCCTCCATAGTTCTCACAGCATGACACTACACAATATTGTATGGGTGTGATACATGAGTGGTGTGTCACACTTACACCGCATTTAATGTTTCCTCTAAATGAGATTGTAGGAATCCCTGTCGAGATTCATCAGTCCAGATATATTTTGGTAACACATGTGTTATTATTGTCTTGCAGGTACCTATATGACCTAGGAATGATGGGTGGCGACAAGTGTTAGTGTATACGACATGTAAATGCTTACTGAGGATCACAGTTCCATCCTGAAGAATGCCATGGACTCACTTGAGATGCTAGATAGAAAATGTAGACATTGTGGTGAGGTTGAGGTACTAATTCCCCTACACTCCACACCTAGTTTTTATAAGTAAGTGGCACTCTCTACAGTAAAAACAAGACTGTGTTAACACATTGGTTTTTAGTCTCTCTTTCATGGATTCCAGGCTATTAACAAAGTGCCTTCCTCATTTCAGGTGCAGGCCTGCACTCTATCAAACCTAAATTTTGGAGAGCGTGGGGGATATCCTATGATGAAGCATGACACCTAGTGATGTGTGAGGACATCCTGTTGAACTTTTGTGTGTGTCTAGCAATAGACTGATAATTATGCATTAACATAAAGTGGTGGGATTGTAAAATAAATCGCTCTGGTGGTATTTGTGTGTGAGATATGATTTGATTGGAGGCCAGCTCACCCTTGAGGTCCTATAGCCTCTAGTTCCCCACTGTGACTAGTAGCCATTTTCTTCTGGTTTGATACCCTCAGGTAATAAACATAAGGTTGGTGGCAGTTTTAGAAGAAATCAAGCAGAAATGCTGGGTTGTGGCTCCTGTCCTTTGGTGATTAAGTATTGCAACCTCGGCAATAGTTCAGATGTCTAACACTTGCATTATGGGTAAACCGAGATTTCGCTCTGCTATATGTACCTGGAACAGATCATTTATGTCTAACCTGAGGCATACATCTAAAGCACCTAAAGCAAATGCCTCTATGATCAGTTTTTCAAATCACTGTCGGACACATGTAGAATTTCCTTTAATGTATGACTTGAGTTTTTTCTTCAGAATGATGTATATGCAGAGTCAGTGCCACAGCACCCCATTTTTGTAGGAACTGCATCTCTGTGCCCTGCTTGTTAGCTATTGTCATTTGGCAACAAATTGCTTATGAAACCTTATTCTGCTGTCAAACACAGCCTGGGTCTGTCCAAAGCAGCATAATTCTGATAATGTCTATAATAGGTTGCCAATGCAAGAGGTTTGCACAATGAAACACTACTTTATGCAATACTTGTTTCAGTGTTACAATGACAAATCAGCAACAAGGTTGACTTCTTGGTATCTCTTCTGTGCACAATTCAAGGCTGTCATTTTCTCTTCCCAGGCCAGGCTACTTATTAAAATTAGTACAGACATTCAGAAACAGCCATTACAGAGAATGTTGTCATTCTTCTCAAAGGAATTTTGGAGAAATTTGTAACAAATGTGGCAGTTTATTTCCCTGGACCAATTTTAAAATAATCTTTATATTTTAGGAAACTTCACACTTTGATAAAAGGGGCCTACATAACAGAATTGAAAGTTTGGTTATTGTTGTAACATGCTAATAGAAGGGTCACTGTTTAGTTGCAAGGCATTGTCCATCATGACACATTCTCTGTGTTCTGAAGCTTGAAAAGTACTTGCATTCTTTGTATGCTAGAACACCATTCATTGCAAAGTTATTTCAAGGCAACTGACACTTTTTGATAGCTCTTTAGCCTGGTGGCTTCCTACATGTTATGTAACACAGTTATCTCATATGAGAACTGCACAGAGTGAGGTGCTAACAACAACAATCTTTTTTAAAATTAGAATAGCACAGATTCTTTGTTAAGTAATTAACCTGTTATTAATGTCATTGGTTGGCATTCAATAATTCAATCTATGAAGGAATAGAAGATACCTTAGCAATCAACCCGAGAATTCAGTCACACAACCCGAAATCTGATGAGTTAACCCACTAAGATCAATATTCTGAGACATATGCATTTGTGCTGCCTGAAACAAGCTTATGTTGCAATAAGCAGACTGAGAATATACTTGTGGACAATAGTCAGGCAGCAACAACTTTCTGAAAATGGAATTAAAAACACTTCATAAACTTGTCATTTTACAGAAGGAATTTTCAGAGAATTAGCAAAAAGGGTTGTTCTCTTGAAGTAAAGGTATGAAAACTGGTTCTAAAATGCTTTGTACTGACATTTGTAGGACCTGCTTTTTAGATGTCAGATCACTCATTTCCCTTTTTAAAGTTCTCTGTCAGTAGCCTATAAACATTGGTAAATCCATTAAAACGTATTTGTTGTAAGTATAAAGGGTTTGACCAATATGTTAAAAATGCACAGTTTATCACTGTATTTTCATGTATTGGTTTAAAGATAACTCCAACTTAAATTTTCATCTGTTAGCCCCGTCTCCACTGGTTGACCTATTAGCTAATACCCCCACCCCCAGGTTAGCTGCAACACCACCACCCCACACAATGTTTAGGTCCAGTTCTGCAACTGCGCTGGTATGTTTCTAGAAGAGAAATTCATGGTAGTCTTCATCAGCTAGCAGGCCGGGCATGCTCACTTGCCATATTTGCTTCAGTGTTGCTTGTGTGGCTGTCTATCTCCATGACCAGCTAGTGTTAGCGCTTCTGACCTTAATAAGTAAACCTACAAGGGGACGCAAATAGGTCAATGAACCATTTGACTCGCAAGTAAGATGTTCTTACCATAGCTCCAGTACATAATCAATAACCAATACTCAATAATCAACAACCATCAATAATCAATCAATAAATAATCAACAGAGTAAGTAATTGTAAAGCACCATGACCTTTCAGTCATGAAGAACCACACCTTTTAGTAAAAGTTATAATATGTATTTCCCTATAATAACAATGATAAGGTCATGTACATTAATCTCAGAATCAAATGGAACACATACAGAAACAATAATGGCTGTCCAAAGTGGCGGAACAAACATGATCTAATCAAAGCTTGAACTACAACAAATTCTAGAGTTACAGGGCAAATTAATAACAGTCAACTGCGTCAAAGTAAATATGTACAATTAAGTTCAGCAAAGAAATTCAGCAAGCATTATTTCCTATTAACATAATTTCATGAGTGAGGATCCTTAACTAACATCAGATTAGCATCAGCATGTTGGGCTCCATGCAAAATAATTTAGTAACACAAATTTGGAAAAACATCTAACTACGGCTCTAGCAAAACAATGCAGTTGGTACCTAGAAAGAAAAACAAATATGCATAATAATCAACATTCTAGTTCATAATACCTATCCTCAATGCGGATCAGCAAGCAGAGTCAGTCTTCGTCCTCAGGACATCAGTCAATCAGCAAGGCATCAGGATTCAGCATCAAAGTTCAAAAACGCAAAGTCTGGGGGAACGCTGGGTTGAGGAAAATTTGTGGCTCCTCTCAGATTCCAGAACTTTCTGTCACTGAAATTGGAGGAAAAGGTATTTTTTAGCCACATTCTTAGGTTTGCAAAGGATTCTGGGTAACAGAACCTGGTGGGAGCCCCACAAGTCACCCCATCTTAGATTCCCCTAGGTGTCTAGTTTTCAAAAATGCACAGGTTTGGTAGGTTTCCCTAAGTGCCAGCTGAGCTAGAGGCCAAAATCCACAGGTAGGCACTTTACAAAAAACATCTCTGTTTTCTTTAGGAAAATGTGATGTGCCCACGTTGTATTTTGGGGCATTTACTGTCGCGAGCACTAGGCCTACCCACACAAGTGAGGTACCATTTTTATCATGAGACTTGGGGAAACGCTGGGTGGAAGAAAGTTTGTGGCTCCTCTCTGATTCCAGAACTTTCTGTCACCGAAATGTGAGGAAAAGGTGTTTTTTTTGCCAAAGTTTGAGGTTTGCAAAGGATTCTTGGTAACAGAACCTGGTGGGAGCCCCACAAGTCTCCCCATTTTGAATTCCCCTATTTGTCTAGTTTTCAATAATGCACAAGTTTGGTAGGTTTCCCTAAGTGCCAGCTGAGCTAGAGGCCAAAATCCACAGGTAGGCACTTTGCAAAAAACACATCTGTTTTCTTTGGGAAAACAGATTCCAGAAGCATTAAAGCTAAGCACGTCTCTTGTCAAGACGCAAAATGGCCAAGAATGATCTATAGCAAATGTAGAATGCTGCGTTCTTTTCTGTGCAGCTCTGTTAAATTAAAACTCCTAAAATTACTTCCAAATCCCTATTGGTCAGTTAATCGCATATTCACTCTTTATCCAATAAAACTAAAATCCCAAATATATGAATTCTAATATTACGCCTTTCCCATGTCGTTGATTGGTTTGTCCTGCAATGTCCTCATCATCCGGCTTGTCAGGTAACAATATTGTTGCAGCTTCCACTCCAGTCAGTATCTCCATTGTTCTTCTCCTGAGAAAGTCAGTCTCACACGCATTACACATAAAATGTTATATTAACCGGTTCTGTGCCGAGGACGTAATGGTTACGTCCTGCGGCACAGTGCTGCTGTGCCCAGGAAGTAACCATTACGTCCTGGGCACCCAGCCCAGAGGGAGTGCTAGCGCTCCCTTTGGGGGGCTAACCCCCACCCCCCCAAGTCAGGGATACAAGGGGAAGCCCTTCCCCTTCCACCCCCGACCCCCCCATCCCCCCTGTGACGTCAGCGCGCGAGCGCTCGCTGACAATCACAATGCCTCCTCCTTCGCGCTGGTGATCGGAAGAGAAAACGTGGAGGAGGCAGAGAGGCTTCAAAGGGAAGGAAAGTTATTTCCTTCCCTTTGAAGTCTCTCTCTGCGTTTTGGCAGCCGGATTGTAAAGCAAACCGGCTGTCAAAACGCCCACTAGACACCAGGGATGTCTTTTTCAAAAAGGAAAGTGGCATAAGGGAGCGACCCCTTGGGCAAGGGTCGCTCCCAAGGGGGGGCATTTTTTTTTAAGGCCTTTTCTGCCCCCCAAGGGGGGGCAGAAACCTCTAGGCACCAGGGATAAAAAAAAATTTGTTTTGTTTTTGTTTACTTTTTTGGTTTTTGAGGTGGGGAGCGACCCCTTAGGCAAGGGTCGCTCCCCTGTGGGGCAAATTATATTTAGGCCATTTACTGGCCTATTTTTATGAGGCCAATCTGCCCCCAAGGGGGGCAGAAACCACTAGACACCAGGGAGTTTTTTTTGTTTGTTTTTCACGTAAGGGGAGCGACCCCTTAGGCAAGGGTCGTTCCCCTGAGGGGCAAATTTATTTTAGGCCATTTCTGCCCCCCATGGGAGCAGATCAACCTATTTTAATTAGGCCGATCTGCCCACACGGGGGGGCAGAAACCACTAGGCGCCAGGGCAATTTTTTTTTGTTTGTTTGTTTGTTTTTTTAGATTGGGAGCGACCCCTTAGGCAAGGGTCGCTCCCCTGGAGGGGCAAATTGTATTTAGGCCATTTCTGCCCGCTTTGGGGCAGATCGGCCGATTTTAGGTCAAAGGGGGGCAGAAACCACTAGGCACCAGGGATCTTTTTTTTGCACAGTCACGCAAGGGGAGCGACCTTGTAGGCAAGGGTAGCTCCCCGGGAGGGGGTGGGTGGGGGGGCAAATTTATTTTAGGCCATTTCTGCCCCCCCTGGGGGCAGATCAGCCTATTGGTATTAGGCCGATCTGCCCCCAGGGGGGGCAGAAACCTCTAGGCGCCAGGGCAAACTTTTTTTGGGGGGGGGGTTTAGAGATGGGGAGCGACCCATTAGCCAAGGTGCACTCCCCTGGGGGCCAAATTGTATTTAGACCATTTCGGCCGATTTTAGGTCAATCTGCCCCCAAGGGGGCAGAAACCACTAGGCACCGGGGATTTTTTTTTTGGCGCCAATGTCATGCAGGGGGAGCGACCCCGTAGGCAAGGGTCGCTCCCGGGGGGGGGTTGGGGCGGTGGGGGGACAAATTTATTTTAGGCCATTTCTGCCCCCCTGGGGGCAGATCGCCTATTGTTATTAGGCCTATCTGCCCCCAGGGGGGGCAGAAACCTCTAGGCACCAGGGAAAAAAAATGTGTGTGTTTTTTTTTTTGTTGGTTGGTTTTTTTAGAGATGGGGAGCGACCCATTAGGCAAGGGTGGTTTCCCTGGGGGTCAAATTGTATTTAGATCATTTCTGCCCCCCTTGGGGGCAGATTGGCCGATTTTAGGTCAATCTGCCCCCAAGGGGGCAGAAACCACTAGGCACCAGGGATTTTTTACAGGTAGGCACTTTGCAAAAAACACCTCTGTTTTCTTTAAAAAAATGTGATGTGTCCACGTTGCGTTTTGGGGCATTTCCTGTCGCGGGCGCTAGGCCTACCCACACAAGTGAGGTATCATTTTTATCGGGAGACTTGGGGGAACGCTGGGTGGAAGGAAATTAGTGGCTCCTCTCAGATTCCAGAACTTTCTGTCACCAAAATTTGACGAAAATGTGTTTTTTTAGCCAAAGTTTGAGGTTTGCAAAGGATTCTGGGTAACAGAACCTGGTCAGAGCCCCACAAGTCCCCCCATCTTGGATTCCCCTAGGTCTCTAGTTTTCAAAAATGCACAGGTTTGGTAGGTTTCCCTAGGTGCCGGCTGAGCTAGAGGCTAAAATCTACAGGTAGGCACTTTGCAAAAAACACCTCTGTTTTCTTTCAAAAAATGTGATGTGTCAACGTTGCGTTTTGGGGCGTTTCCTGTCGCGGGCCCTAGGCCTACCCACACAAGTGAGGTACATTTTTATCGAGAGACTTGAGGGAACATAGATTAGCTAAACAAGTGTTATTGCCCCTTGTCTTTCTCTACATTTTTTCCTTCCAAATATAAGAGAGTGTGTAAAAAAGACATCTATTTGAGAAATGCCCTGTAATTCACATGCTAGTATTGTCACCCCGGAATTCAGAGATGTGCAGATAACCACTGCTCCTCAACACCTTATCTTGTGCCCTTTTTGGAAGTACAAAGGTTTTCTTGATAGCTATTTTTCACTCTTTATATTTTAGCAAATGAATTGCTGTATACCCGGTATAGAATGAAAATGCACTGCAGGGTGCATCTCATTTATTGGCTCTGGGTACCTAGGGTTCTTGATGAACCTACAAGCCCTATATATCCCCGCAACCAGAGGAGTCCAGCAGACATAACAGTATATTGCTTTCGAACATCTGACATTGCAGGAAAAAGTTACAGAGTAAAACGTAGAGAAAAATTGATGTTTTTTTCACCTCAATTTCAATATTTTTCTTTTTCAGTTGTTATTTTCTGTAGGAAACCCTTGTAGGATCTACAAAAATTACCCCTTGCTGAATTCAGAATTCTGTTTACTTTTCAGAAATGTTGCGGTTTTTGGGATCCAGCATTGGTTTCATGCCCATTTCTGTCACTGACTGGAAGGAGGCTGAAAGCACAAAAAATCGTAAAAATGGGGAATGTCCCAGTAAAATGCCAAAATTGAGTTGAAAAATTGGGTTTTCTGATTCAAGTCTGCCTGTTCCTGAAATCTGGGAAGCTGGTGATTTTAGCACCACAAACCCTTTGTTGATGCCATTTTCAGGGAAATAAACACAAGCCTTCTTCTGCAGCCCCTTTTTCCCATTTTTTTTTTAAAAAACGAACTTTTCATTGTATTTTGGCCAATTTCTTGGCCTCCTTCTGGGGAACCCACAAAGTCTGGGTACCTTTAGAATCCCTAGGATGTTGGAAAAAAAGGACGCAAATTTGGCGTGGGTAGCTTATGTGAACAAAAAGTTATGAGGGCCTATGCGCGAACTGCCCCAAATAGCCAAAAAAAGGCTCAGCACAGGTGGGGGAAAAGGCCTGGCAGCGAAGAGGTTAACAAGAACAGCATCTTCTAACAATAGGTTCTCAAGAGAAAACTTCCAGTTATGAGCACGTTTAAACAAGGCAAAATGAAATCACAGTTTAACTCTCTAGGACAGCCATTTATTAAACATTAAAAATACAGCTTTGACATGAGGCCTGGCAAACTAGGCTGAGACATTCGCTAAGTTAAGGCCTACAATTAATAAAGCTAGAGCATAATGCATAACCCTTAATATGACATAATACTACATTAGTCAAACATATATTCAACATTTCACAATATTAATTCACTAGTAAGTACACTTTGTGAACATTGGCGGCCATTCTTCGTAATCACATTTTCAAATGCGTGCATTATTTTCTACATTATTATATTTTCCACACAAATCACTCATTCAGAATACATGAACACGCATTAATATTTGTTATCAATATACCTGCGCCAGCACTAGTGATGACGCAGAAAAAGAGGGTCCTACATATATTCATATATCATGTAACCAAAATCGTATAATGTAGTGTGATTTTAGTAAAGAAAATAATGTACAAGGGAAATTGTGCCCTCAGAGTAGTTCGCCAATATTATGAACATGCTTTATTAATCATGTAGAATTGAAAATTGTAGTAATCCGTCATAATTGCAAATGTGTGCCATGATTTCTTATTGAAACTGTTTGTGCTTAGCTTAAATTTAGTAGAGGCTTTGGCCTAGTCGCCTGGTCTCAAATTCTAACCGCGTGGCTTTTCCTTGAACTAATGTACCATATATTCTTGCTTAAAGTTGTATTTTTCCAGTAGAGATGACTAATACACTTATCTCCAAGGTTTCGTACTAGGCCGGTTTCATCCCCTCTGATCCAAGGTCAGTCTGCAGGTGCGGACAATGAGGGTAAAGATATCAAAATAATTGGCAAGCCATGTTGCAACTTGTGTTCCAAGGCTCCAAGGACAATGTATGCATAAAAGAGTACTAGTAGAAAGACATTTTTCATTGGTCAATTTGAAGCTACCCTATGAACCCTCCAATGGAAGACCCTGCAGAATTTGGAATGTTTCTTACTTAAACCCACTGGACAAAGAGAAGTCAGCCATTTTCCTTGATGCCATCTTTGAAGCCAAATACCAGGCGCCATCTTAGACGACATCCTGATGCCCTTTTCTCTATTCCAGAGAAAGAGACTTTGAGAATTCTCACCCTAGATACTTTAACTTTAATTTATCCCGTCTTGCCCATGCAATAACTTTGCCCAATTCTCCTTGCTGCTGCAAGGAAACTTGCCCATAACTTTTCCTCTTTGAACTTCTGCCCCATGCTGATCGAACCGGTACCTGAAGGACGAAGACTTTCTTGAATGCTGAATGTAATTGGTAATTATGAAAGGATAATTGTATTATGCATTGTGTTTTTCCTTTTAGGTACCAACTGCTATTTTGATAGGGCCCAAGTTAGAAGTTTTCCAAATTTGTGTTGACTAAATTCGTTTTGCATGAAGCCCCACATGCCAATGCTAATTAGAAGTTAGTCGAAGTATGCACTTGATGTACTATGTTGAATTGAAATCTTGCCATGCTGACCGATGTATGAAATTAGTCAAATTCAGTTGCTTTTATTAGTGATTTGCATTGCCATAACGGAATGTATCATTATTCAGATTTTGCGTAGATTGCGTTTCTTCCGTCGCTATGGACAGCTAGTAATGTTCGTATACATATATCATTTGGTTTTGAGACTTATATACATTGTGCTAGCTTTGTTAATATAGGGAAATAAATTCACTAACTTTTAATAAACTGGTGTGGTTATTCATGACTGAAAGGTCATGGTGCGTCGAACGCTGGGTTGAGGAAAATTTGGGGCTCCTCTCAGATTCCAGAACTTTCTGTCACTGAAATTGGAGGAAAAGGTATTTCTTAGCCACATTCTGAGGTTTGCAAAGGATTCTGGGTAACAGAACCTGGTGGGAGCCCCACAAGTCACCCCATCTTAGATTCCCCTAGGTGTCTAGTTTTAAAAAATGCACAGGTTTGGTAGGTTTCCCTAAGTGCCAGCTGAGCTAGAGGCCAAAATCCACAGGTAGGCACTTTGCAAAAAACATCTCTGTTTTCTTTAGGAAAATGTGATGTGCCTACGTTGTGTTTTGGGGCATTTCCTGTCGCGAGCACTAGGCCTACCCACACAAGTGAGGTACCATTTTTATCATGAGACTTGGGGAAACGCTGGGTGGAAGAAAATTTGTGGCTCCTCTCTGATTCCAGAACTTTCTGTCACCGAAATGTGAGGAAAAGGTGTTTTTTTTGCCAAAGTTTGAGGTTTGCAAAGGATTCTTGGTAACAGAACCTGGTGGGAGCCCCACAAGTCTCCCCATTTTGAATTCCCCTATTTGTCTAGTTTTCAATAATGCACAGGTTTGGTAGGTTTCCCTAAGTGCCAGCTGAGCTAGAGGCCAAAATCCACAGGTAGGCACTTTGCAAAAAACACATCTGTTTTCTTTGGGAAAACAGATTCCAGAAGCATTAAAGCTAAGCACGTCTCTTGTCAAGACGCAAAATGGCCAAGAATGATCTATAGCAAATGTAGAATGCTGCGTTCTTTTCTGTGCAGCTCTGTTAAATTAAAACTCCTAAAACTACTTCCAAATCCCTATTGGTCAGTTAATCGCATATTCACTCTTTATCCAATAAAACTAAAATCCCAAATATATGAATTCTAATATTACGCCTTTTCCATGTCGTTGATTGGTTTGTCCTGCAACGTCCTCATCATCCGGCTTGTCAGGTAACAATATTGTTGCAGCTTCCACTCCAGTCAGTATCTCCATTGTTCTTCTCCTGAGAAAGTCAGTCTCACACGCATTACACATAAAATGTTATATTAACCGGTTCTGTGCCGAGGACGTAATGGTTACGTCCTGCGGCACAGTGCTGCTGTGCCCAGGACGTAACCATTACGTCCTGGGCACCCAGCCCAGAGGGAGTGCTAGCGTTCCCTTTGGGGGGTTTCCCCCCACCCCCCCAAGTCAGGGATAGAAGGGGAAGCCCTTCCCCTTCCACCCCCGACCCCCCACCCCCCTGTGACGTCAGCGCGCGAGCGCACGCTGACAATCACAATGCCTCCTCCTTCACGCTGGTGATCGGAAGAGAAAACGTGGAGGAGGCAGAGAGGCTTCAAAGGGAAGGAAAGTTATTTCCTTCCCTTTGAAGTCTCTCTCTGCGTTTTGGCAGCCGGATTGTAAAGCAAACCGGCTGTCAAAACGCCCACTAGACACCAGGGATGTCTTTTTCAAAAAGGAAAGTGGCATAAGGGAGCGACCCCTTGGGCAAGGGTCGCTCCCAAGGGGGGGCATTTTTTTTTAAGGCCTTTTCTGCCCCCCAAGGGGGGGCAGAAACCTCTAGGCACCAGGGATAAAAACAATATTGTTTTGTTTTTGTTTACTTTTTTGGTTTTTGAGGTGGGGAGCGACCCCTTAGGCAACGGTCGCTCCCCTGTGGGGCAAATTATATTTAGGCCATTTACTGGCCTATTTTTATGAGACCAATCTGCCCCCAAGGGGGGCAGAAACCACTAGACACCAGGGAGTTTTTTTTGTTTGTTTTTCACGTAAGGGGAGCGACCCCTTAGGCAAGGGTCGTTCCCCTGAGGGGCAAATTTATTTTAGGCCATTTCTGCCCCCCATGGGAGCAGATCAACCTATTTTAATTAGGCCGATCTGCCCACACGGGGGGCAGAAACCACTAGGCGCCAGGGCAATTTTTTTGTTTGTTTGTTTGTTTTAGATTGGGAGCGACCCCTTAGGCAAGGGTCGCTCCCCTGGAGGGGCAAATTGTATTTAGGCCATTTCTGCCCGCTTTGGGGCAGATCGGACGATTTTAGGTCAAAGGGGGGCAGAAATCACTAGGCACCAGGGATCTTTTTTTTGCACAGTCACGCAAGGGGAGCGACCTTGTAGGCAAGGGTCGCTCCCCGGGAGGGGGTGGGTGGGGGGGCAAATTTATTTTAGGCCATTTCTGCCCCCCCTGGGGGCAGATCAGCCTATTGGTATTAGGCCGATCTGCCCCCAGGGGGGGCAGAATCCTCTAGGCGCCAGGGCAATTTTTTTTTTGGGGGGGGGTTTAGAGATGGGGAGCGACCCATTAGCCAAGGTGCACTCCCCTGGGGGGCAAATTGTATTTAGACCATTTCGGCCGATTTTAGGTCAATCTGCCCCAAGGGGGCAGAAACCACTAGGCACCGGGGATTTTTTTTTTGCCGCCAATGTCATGCAGGGGGAGCGACCCCGTAGGCAAGGGTCGCTCCGGGGGGGGGTTGGGGCGGTGGGGGGACAAATTAATTTTAGGCCATTTCTGCCCCCCCTGGGGGCAGATCGGCCTATTGTTATTAGGCCTATCTGCCCCCAGGGGGGGCAGAAACCTCTAGGCACCAGGGCAAATTTTTTTGTGTGTGTTTTTTTTTTGTTGGTTTGTTTTTTTAGAGATGGGGAGCGACCCATTAGGCAAGGGTGGTTTCCCTGGGGGGCAAATTGTATTTAGATCATTTCTGCCCCGCTTGGGGGCAGAGTGGCCGATTTTAGGTCAATCTGCCCCCAAGGGGGCAGAAACCAGTAGGCACCAGGGATTTTTTACAGGTAGGCACTTTGCAAAAAACACCTCTGTTTTCTTTAAAAAAATGTGATGTGTCCACGTTGCATTTTGGGGCATTTCCTGTCGCGGGCTCTAGGCCTACCCACACAAGTAAGGTATCATTTTTATCGGGAGACTTGGGGGAACGCTGGGTGGAAGGAAATTAGTGGCTCCTCTCTGATTCAAGTACTTTCTGTCACCAAAATTCGACGAAAATGTGTTTTTTTAGCCAAAGTTTGAGGTTTGCAAAGGATTCTGGGTAACAGAACCTGGTCAGAGCCCCACAAGTCACCCCATCTTGGATTCCCCTAGGTCTCTAGTTTTCAAAAATGCACAGGTTTGGTAAGTTTCCCTAGGTGCCGGCTGAGCTAGAGGCTAAAATCTACAGGTAGGCACTTTGCAAAAAACACCTCTGTTTTCTTTCAAAAAATGTGATGTGTCCACGTTGCGTTTTGGGGCATTTCCTGTTGCGGGCCCTAGGCCTACCCACACAAGTGAGGTATCATTTTTATCGGGAGACTTGGGGGAACATAGATTAGCTAAACAAGTGTTATTGCCCCTTGTCTTTCTCTACATTTTTTCCTTCCAAATATAAGAGAGTGTGTAAAAAAGACATCTATTTGAGAAATGCCCTGTAATTCACATGCTAGTATTGTCACCCCGGAATTCAGAGATGTGCAGATAACCACTGCTCCTCAACACCTTATCTTGTGCCCTTTTTGGAAGTACAAAGGTTTTCTTGATAGCTATTTTTCACTCTTTATATTTTAGCAAATGAATTGCTGTATACCCGGTATAGAATGAAAATGCACTGCAGGGTGCATCTCATTTATTGGCTCTGGGTACCTAGGGTTCTTGATGAACCTACAAGCCCTATATATCCCCGCAACCAGAGGAGTCCAGCAGACGTAACGGTATATTGCTTTCGAACATCTGACATTGCAGGAAAAAGTTACAGAGTAAAACGTAGAGAAAAATTGATGTTTTTTTCACCTCAATTTCAATATTTTTCTTTTTCAGTTGTTATTTTCTGTAGGAAACCCTTGTAGGATCTACAAAAATGACCCCTTGCTGAATTCAGAATTCTGTTTACTTTTCAGAAATGTTGCGGTTTCTGGGATCCAGCATTGGTTTCATGCCCATTTCTGTCACTGACTGGAAGGAGGCTGAAAGCACAAAAAATCGTAAAAATGGGGAATGTCCCAGTAAAATGCCAAAATTGAGTTGAAAAATTGGGTTTTCTGATTCAAGTCTGCCTGTTCCTGAAATCTGGGAAGCTGGTGATTTTAGCACCGCAAACCCTTTGTTGATGCCATTTTCAGGGAAATAAACACAAGCCTTCTTCTGCAGCTCCTTTTTCCCATTTTTTTTTTTTAAAACAAACTTTTCATTGTATTTTGGCCAATTTCTTGGCCTCCTTCTGGGGAACCCACAAAGTCTGGGTACCTCTAGATTCCCTAGGATGTTGGAAAAAAAGGACGCAAATTTGGCGTGGGTAGCTTATGTGAACAAAAAGTTATGAGGGCCTATGCGCGAACTGCCCCAAATAGCCAAAAAAAGGCTCAGCACAGGTGGGGGAAAAGGCCTGGCAGCGAAGAGGTTAACAAGAACAGCATCTTCTAACAGTAGGTTCTCAAGAGAAAACTTCCAGTTATGAGCACGTTTAAACAAGGCAAAATTAAATCACAGTTTAACTCTCTAGGACAGCCATTTATTAAACATTAAAAATACAGCTTTGACATGAGGCCTGGCAAACTAGGCTGAGACATTCACTAAGTTAAGGCCTACAATTAATAAAGCTAGAGCATAATGCATAACCCTTAATATGACATAATACTACATTAGTCAAACATATATTCAACATTTCACAATATTAATTCACTAGTAAGTACACTTTGTGAACATTGGCGGCCATTCTTCGTAATCACATTTTCAAATGCGTGCATTATTTTCTACATTATTATATTTTCCACACAAATCACTCATTCAGAATACATGAACACGCATTAATATTTGTTATCAATATACCTGCGCCAGCACTAGTGATGACGCAGAAAAAGAGGGTCCTACATATATTCATATATCATGTAACCAAAATCGTATAATGTAGTGTGATTTTAGTAAAGAAAATAATGTACAAGGGAAATTGTGCCCTCAGAGTAGTTCGCCAATATTATGAACGTGCTTTATTAATCATGTAGAATTGAAAATTGTAGTAATCCGTCATAATTGCAAATGTGTGCCATGATTTCTTATTGAAACTGTTTGTGCTTAGCTTAAATTTAGTAGAGGCTTTGGCCTAGTCGCCTGGTCTCAAATTCTAACTGCGTAGCTTTTCCTTGAACTAATGTACCATATATTCTTGCTTAAAGTTGTATTTTTCCAGTAGAGATGACTAATACACTTAGGGCCATATTTATACTTTTTGACGCAAAACTGCGCTAACGCAGTTTTGCGTCAAAAAAATTAGCACCGGCTAACGCCATTCTGAAGCGCCATGCAGGCGCCGTATTTATTCAATGACTTTAGCCGGCGTTAGCCGCCGGCGCTGCCTGGTGTGCGTGAAAAAAAAACACGTACACCAGGCAGCGCCGGCGTAGGGGGATATGGAGCTTGGGCGCCAGAAAATGGGGCAAGTCAGGCTGAGGCAAATTTTTCGCCTCAACCCGATTTGCGCCATTTTTTTCGACTCCCAACCCCCATTGAAATGACTCCTGTCTTAGCAAAGACAGGAGTCATGCCCCCTTGCCCAATGCCCATGCCCAGGGGACTTCTGTCCCCTGGGCATGGTCATTGGGCATAGTGGCATGTAGGGGGGCACAAATCAGGCCCCCCTATGCCCAAAAAAAAAAACTTACCTGAACTTACCTTAATGTCCCTGGGATGGGTCCCTCCAGCCTTGGGTGTCCTCCTGGGGTGGGCAAGGGTGGCAGGGGGTGTCCCTGGGGGCTTGGGAGGGCACCTCTGGGCTCCATCCGAGCCCACAGGTCCCTTAACGCCTGCCCTGACCAGGTGCTAAAAAACGGCGCAAAAGCGGGCGTACGTCATTTTTTTTGACCCGCCCACTCCCGGGCGTGAATTTTGCCCAGGAGTGTAAATACGGCGCACATGCCTCGGAGTCCATTTTTTAGACGGGAACGCCTACCTTGCATATCATTAACGCAAAGTAGGTGTCCACGCTAAAAAATGACGCAAACTCCATGGACTTTGGCGCTAGACGCGTCTAACGCCAAAGTATAAATATGGAGTTAGTTTTGCGTCGGAATTGCGTCAAAAAAAACAACGCAATTCCGGCGCAAACAGAGTATAAATATGCCCCTCATCTCCAAGGTTTCGTACTAGGCTGGTTTCATCCCCTCTGATCCAAGGTCATTCTCCAGGTGCGGACAATGAGGGTACAGATATCAAAATAATTGGCAAGCCATGTTGCAACTTGTGTTCCAAGGCTCCAAGGACAATGTATGCATAAAAGAGTACTAGTAGAAAGACATTTTTCATTGGTCAATTTGAAGCTACCCTATGAACCCTCCAATGGAAGACCCTGCAGAATTTGGAATGTTTCTGACTTAAACCCACTGGACAAAGAGAAGTCAGCCATTTTCCTTGATGCCATCTTTGAAGCCAAATACCAGACGCCATCTTAGACGACATCCGGATGCCCTTTTCTCTATTCCAGAGAAAGAGACTTTGAGAATTCTCACCCTAGAGACTTTAACTTTAATTTACCCCGTCTTGCCCATGCAGTAACTTTGCCCCATTCTCCTTGCTGCTGCAAGGAAACTTGCTCTTAACTTTGCCCCTTTGAAATTCTGCCCCATGCTGATCGAACCGGTACCTGAAGGACGAAGTCTTTCTTGAATGCTGAATGTAATTGGTAATTATGAAAGGATAATTGTATTATGCATTGTGTTTTTCCTTTTAGGTACCAACTGCTATTTTGATATGGCCCAAGTTAGAAGTTTTCCAAATTTGTGTTGACTAAATTCGTTTTGCATGAAGCCCCACATGCCAATGCTACTTAGAAGTTAGTCAAGGTATGCACTTGATGTACTATGTTGAATTGAAATCTTTTCATGCTGACCGATGTATGAAATTAGTCAAATTCAGTTGCTTATATTAGTGATTTGCATTGCCATAACTGAATGTATCATTATTAAGATTTTGCGTAGATTGCGTTTCTTCTGTCGCTATGGACAGCTAGTAATGTTCGTATACATATATCATTTGGTTTTGAGACTTATATACATTGTGCTAGCTTTGTTAATATAGGGAAATAAATTCACTAACTTTTAATAAACTGGTGTGGTTATTCATGACTGAAAGGTCATGGTGCGTCGAAATACCAACTGTTATTAATTCCTAATGTGTTATTTCGATCTATTAAGTATTGGCTATCGGTTACAACAGTTATTGAGTAATGATTTAAGTGACCCGACTATTCAACGATGAGGAGAGCCCAACTCGGCTAAAAGGTTCACCGACCTCCAACGTGTCCAGGTACAGGTAATTGATAAGGACAGGGACGCGTTTTCACTAGTAAATGACTTGATACTGAGATCCCTTTATTTGAACCCTCCCATCAGACTCATCTCCCGCCCCGACTACACAGGGGTCTGTGTCTCCCTTCTATTCTACCTGGGCCACTTAGAATTTTCCTGGAATCCTGTGTGGAGTATAGTGACCTATGATGATAAACCCATCAAAATATGTCAGAGGTGGTTGTGTCTTTTTTTAAATTAATAGAAGCAAAGGCTCAGGATGAAGCAAGACAACTCTTTGTCCAAAAAAAGTGTTTTGCTTTTGCAGAGTACTGTAATAGGAGTCGAGAATGACTGAATGTGACGGAGCCTGACAGCAGGGCTATAGATCGACATTCAATCTAGGGTGGGGAATGGGGAAGCAAATATAATATTTTTAATCCTTCACGGGAATAAATTCTGAAGTTGTTTATGAGGAGCCAGTGACAAGCGTAACTGGGCCAGCGCTTCATCATCTTCGAAAATAGAAGCCTCTCCTGTCACGCTCTCACGTTTGCGCTGAAAGAGGCCTGTGCTGGGGACGTGGACGCGGGCTGGCAGGGGGCGGCCCAGCAGGACTCACACGGGCATCCCCACCATACGCCTGCCGGGCTCCATTCCTCACCTGCCGGTAGCGCCCTCCCAGAAATAGCCACCGAAACACACTGCGTGGGGTTTCAGCTTTCAAGGCGATTGGGTGTCCCGCTTAGGGCTGTCTGAAGGGCCGGGGTCAAAGGTGACGGGATGTCATGCCTGCCTGCGACAGTCACTCTGTGTCGGATGGCAGAGGGCCTGACATGGATCCCGGACTCTAAACTCTCTCACCCCAATTTAGATAGAGCAGTTGTGTTTAAATGCCGCAGCTAAATACCCTGTTGTGAAAAATCCCCGCGATTACTTTCCCTCCTGTTGTTAAGGCCTGCAGAGCATTTTTAAAGATCGTGAAAATTAGTGCAGAGCTTACCACCGCGGCAGAGAGGATTATCTATCAATTTTGTAGGAACTTTAATGGCTTTTCCCTCAGTGTTTTCCCCGGCTTCTAATTTAGGGTTAATATCTGTTTGTTGTGAACAAGAACTAGCCAAGCCCAAAGAGGGAGGTGGGGGAGGAGGGAGGGAGGCGTGGCTAACTTCTTTTATATAATCCTGCTTGGTGCTATTTCTGATCAGCGGCATCTCGTGTTACTAGGCCCAAGTTTTCTATCATGTAGCAGCAAGGTGTGAACGGAGCTCTTAGAGGGCTGTAGCAGGTCAGATTCACGAAACCGGTTCAAACAAGCACTTACAGTAATGGCAGAAAAATACAATTGTTCACCTAGTCTGACTATTTTCTTGCCGAATATATAGCATCTGCTGATCACAGTCACATGGCGCCCCTGTCTTAAATCCAATTTGCGTCCCTTTTGGGGAGTACCGGGCCTTTTAAATGAATGCGTCTTTACTGTGTCCCACTTTCGATCTCTCACCCCAAACTCACGTTTCCGAATGCTTACCATTATTCTCACAAGAATCCTCTCGGACTGAGTTTACTCACTAGCAGCCACACCTGACTATCATTGCTTTACTGAAACAAATATTGCACTTAAAGCATGGTTTAGAAGCATATCATTGTCTTTTTTTTTATAATAACTTTACAGAGATGTAAGGTATCGGCGTTTCCTGTGGGTCGGGACCGGGGTGTGGGTTGAATGAATAGTCACTATTCTGACGACCAATGGACAGTGCAAATTTTCTTGCAAATAGTTACTACTTTTGTCATCCGTCTATTATTTCACATGATTCCAGAAAGTTCAAATGTATTTAAAACCCATCTCTCACAGTGCTCATCTTTGTCATAGAAAGTGGTATTATTGCCAAAAGAAGGTCAGAGGGCAACAGGGATCAGTCAAGGCAGCCTGCCAGGATATGAATGACACATACAGAGCTCCCTAGGCTCATACAGTTCTTTCCACTGACCTTGTTGAATCCTCTAATGACATACTGCGACCACTGTAAGACACTACCCAGGGATGACTGCCGGTCAGGGCGAGCAGTTGGACAGTGTGGGCCTGACTGGGACGGGCAGGTGCTGGTTTGATGCACCAGAGTGGGTGGTCCCGGACATGTCACTCTTGGTCTTGGGAACATCAGCTAACACACACAAACATTACAAATAAATAGCTCAGGCTTCCTCTGACGTATTCACATTACAAAGCAAAGTGGGCCACCAACTGTTTTTTTGAAGACCACAAAAAAAATCACGGGTAGGCTTCCATAATGCACGAGCGTATAAGTGAAAGTGTCAAAGTCTTTGCTCATGTTATGCAATTACATTTTTTCATTTGATTATCAGACTAGTAACATGGCTATTTTTATTAATATAAAAGAAATACCAACTTCATGTTACCTCTCAAGCCCATCATGTAAAATGGGCAGCCCCCGGGGGCATCAGAAAGTAGAGGGCAAAAATGTGGGAAAATATCCCGTTGAAGTAGAGAATACGGATGATTTACACTTGCCACGAGGATAGCCACTTTTGTGAGAGTTGCTTTGTCACACATGCTCTCAGACGGATGGTAGGGGATGAGAAGTTTGGGGGACAGTCTTGACAAAACTTGTACCGTTCTTGTACCATAGCTTTTCAAGAGCAACCTGTTGCCCCAGAAACAACAAAGCAGTCATATATTTAACATGGGCAGAAGTAGAACTCTTTCTGAGGACGTGTCTCTCGACTGCTCAAGTGTGCATTAAAGATCACCATCTTTGATAAGGGATGCTCTACCCTTGACTCGCCCTAGGAATGCCTGACGATAGATGGGACATGATAAGGTCAATTTCTTGCTAAGGTACGTTCACAATATGTACTCACTCTGCATGGCTTCCTACAGCACTGAACTGGTTACAGCTGTTCCACTTTTGCTACCACCATGGATGCACTTCACCACCAATACCTGCGCACAGTAGCCAAGTTACAGCAGCATGTGCTATCTATTCACTTAAACGTAATTGTTAGAATCTGCTGGGCACATCCAGGTGCGTGTGTTGATTTATCTGTAATAGAGCTAGATTATTACTGAAAAGTGAGCAAGTCTTTATATTCCATGTTTCCCGATTGGGTCGTGAATGCCTTCAGGGTGCAATTATATCTCTGTACCAAACTGGGGCCCTGTTTCCAAGATACATGCTATGTTCTCACCCCACGTTCCTGATTCTGGCACCTCCATTATAAAATAACAGGAGGCCTACTACCTATAGATTATGCTATACTGGCGGATAACCCACATGTTCTTTTGTGGTTCCCTCCTTTTCTCCTTTGATTTGATAATATGATTTTTAGGGCACATGCTGCAAACTTATCTTGTCACTTTCATGAACTGCCTGTAGCCTGTTAGCGCGTCAGAGACTTGATAAGTAAGCTTACAAGGAGACACGCTTAGGCCGATGGACCTTTTGCCCACGTTTGGGAACTTTCCAGTACGAGGTGTCTCTTTGACATCACAAATCAATAGATCAATAACTCAATTAATTAATCACAATAACTAATCATTAAGCTAATCAATAACATTCAATAAGAATCAATAAAACAAACACACCATGGCCTTTCAATCATGAATAACCACACTAATTTAGTTGAATGTTAAGATATTTATTTCCCTATTCTTTACAATCTAAAGTCATTCCTGTTAATCTCACTAGTAATCAATCTCATTAAAAACTCATCTAATCAGTGCTTGAAACACAGTTAATCAATGCATAGAGAATATTCATCCAACATTAATACGTCATTAATAAGTAACAACTTAGTAAAGTCTCAGAAGTACATAATTCAACAAAGCAAGAACCCAGTCATTTGTCTATTTGCGTCAGATATTTGTGAACACCTCAACTAACCTCTGATTAGAATTAGCATGTTGGGCTTCATGCAAAACAATTTAGCAAACACCAATTTGGAAAACATCTAACTATGGGCTCTATCAAAAAAGCAGTTGGTACCTAGAAAGAAAAGGCAAACAGACAATCACAATTTGCATCAGATAATTACCAATCCAACAGATCAGCAAACAGCGTCAGTCTTCGTCCTCAGGACATCAGTTCAACAGCATCAGCAAAGTTAGAACGGGATAAAGTCTCCAGATAGCATAGCTAGAAAATTATTACTTCCCCCAGATAGAGGATAATATAATTTCAAGCAGAGGATGGTTTGGGTGATAAGACAACTAAAGACTAGAGTATGGGTTTGGAGTGTCTGGAAGAAGAAGCGGTAATGCAGTGCTCGAAAGAATGGCAAAAATTGATGGTTTCTTCTTGGGTCATGCAGTTAAGTCAAAACTGTCTAACTATTCCCTAATTCCGCATTGGATAATATTTGATGCATCACTATCTCTGTCCAATAATTTGGTAAGCACCTTGCTAGAATTTTCCACAGTTCACAGTTCCCATGTCACGGATTGGTCCATGGTATTGACCTTCTTCAACGGTTGGAATGTCAGGTAGAAAATGTGACACTTTGCGCTCCAGTCAGTGTCTTCATTGTCTTCTCCTAGGAGAGTTAACCTTGCACCTGTTACGAATGACACTGTTGCATCTAGCAAGAACATTGCCTTGAGCAAGCCGATTCTCATGAGAAAGAATTTACTACGGCTACACACATATAGCTCTTGGAAAAGTACAACATAGTGTCCTTCAGAAAAAACAGCACACTACACATTAGAAAAATGCATTTCAATATGAGGCCAGGCAGCTAAACCCAAGCCCTCGCTAAGTTAAAGCCCTTTTATTAAATGAAGCAAACTATTAACACATAACCCTAATTATGATATGCTAATCCAAATTCAAAATAATTATTACATAATAATTCAGAATTATTAAGCCTTTTCATTAGTCTTCGTATGCATTGGTAGCCACTCCCCATGGGCACATTTCAAACGTGTGCATTATTTTCCGTTAACACATTTTCTATGCGGCTTCATCAAACAATATATTGCAAGTTTTTGTATTAATATTGCTTTTAAAGACACACTCCAACAATCCCTCCTCTGATGACTCTTGTTATCACCCAAAACCTTTCCCCACAAATTTTACATCAGTTAAAATTCTGTCATTTCAATCTCTTCACTTATTGGCTTCCCCTTTGATTTTTTTCCCTAAACAATTTTTCTCTTTCTTTTTCTTCCCTCCTCTTATTATGTTTCACCTTATTCAATTTTATTCTTTTGCTAATTTTACATGCCACCCACAATCCAAATAGACAAGCGATAACAATCAATATCCACTGTATTATTTTAGACAATATCCCATGCCAAATGTTGCTAAGCCGATTCCCCACTGAAGCAAAACCCCTTCCAACCTTTTCCCAAACACCAGGTTCTTTCAATTCCTTCAAGTCTGTACTATCCTTAGTCAAGTTAGTAAGCATACTTCTAATCTCATTACTATTATCTGGTATAAAAGCGCAACAATGATGCTCATTAAGCATTCTACAAACTCCGCCATTTTTCGCTAAAGGAATGTCTAAAGCAAGCCTGTTTTGAAGTGTCATAGCCCTCTCCGCAGCAAGTTCAGTATCCGTTAGGAGTATGGCTCCTGAAAAATTTGTCAGCATGTTATCCACAATAGTAGACAACTTTCGGATCTTTATTGAGTTCAAAATAACTCCCACTGAAGGAATTATCGCCCCAAATACGTCTACTACTACACCAGCAGCGGTCTCTCTCTTCTGTCTATTACGATGTAATTCAGACAATCTCAGAAACTTCTTTAAGTCATCAAGTTGGTATATCTTTTGGAAAACTATCCCCAAATAACATGTCCCATACCATCCCTTTGGAAGACGGTAATAAGCATTAAGCCCACATATATAGTAGATCCCTGAGATCGCTGGATCCTGTCCATTTAACATGAATGTCCATTTACTCTGAAAAAAAAACACATGCTTACATTCACTCCTTCCCACAAACACCTTGTCATAATATGATTTCGGCCTAGATATACAAAGCTTCCCTACGTGTAATGCATCTAAAGCTATCTTCCCTTTCTCTCTAATTGCACCATAACCTTCATTACTAGCAAAAGCTCGCTGCTGTAATCCTTTTTCTAATTTAGCCTTTAATGCTCTCCTTCTATCATCCGTGTGATCTAAGAAGCTTTTCTTTACAGGTGTAAGCAAGCATGTCAAATTATTGAGGTGAGCATAAGATGTACTAATTGTCAATGTCGGCTCAAAGAATCCTTTAACTAACTTTATACTATAGTATCGAGCTACATCACTCAAATCCTCTATTATAGGCACATAAGAAAACACAAAGTCATGATTAGAATAGAAGTACTGGATATCCTCCTGGTTATTAAATCTTGTTAGTAACAGGCTACAACTTATCCCATAGGTTAGTGGCAAGCTATGATAGGTAACCCCTTCTTGTACCGAAATAGGAATCTGTGTACACACAAAGCAATCCTTCGCATCCATTGTCTCAACATACTCACTCAGGCAAGCGATAGAAAACGTTAGTAGAAAGTTCCCTTTTTGCATTAGTTCCCTCATGCAAGTATCTCTCATACAGCTCAAACCTCTCCAAAGCTGTTAGTGTAGTAGTAGTTTCAGGAACTGAAGCATTGTTAGTCCCACTCTTATCCATTAGTGTCATACCCACAATCACAACCACAATGAAAATCACACACGCAATACCTAAACCAACACCCAAGTATTTACAATGCCTACTCCCTCTACTCTCCTGCCTAGTATTAGCCAAGATCTGTAAAGAATCAGAAAGTGGAGGATGATTATTTAAAACAACAACAACAGAGGATGGTTAATAATTCTCTCCCGCAGCAAAGTCAAAACAAGCAAAATCTTCTTTCAGCAATTATTTACAGCTTTCAATCTCACTCCCAGGATCCCTTGTCAATTCAGTTTAGCAGCTTGTCAAAATCGGTTTTCAAAAGTCAATTCAGGTTCTCAAAGTCTCATCCGATAAATTCTCAGTCCCTTTTCTTAATTTCAATTTTAGCTCAATCTTTACACCAATTACAGTCTCTTCAGCCAGACCCTGTTGCCAAAGTATTGACCTAGAACTTCTCGATCAAAAAAAAACGGCAAGAACTCCTGTTGCCATTCAGCTGTAGTTGCATAAACCCATTCAGGACCTGCGTACCTTCTATTTGCTACTCTCTTCCTTTTCAACTTGTGATCACCTTGCAACTCTCCTTCACTTAGATCTTCTCTCCTTGTTGTGTCTACTTCTTCCTCTATGGCATCTTCGACAACCACTTCTCTCCTTTTTACTTGTGACTCTAGCCACTTGTCTCCTTTCAGTATCTCTCTGGTCTTTGATCTTTCCTGGGGCAACCCTTCTTTCTCTCTTTGCTCTATGGTGTTTTCGCTTGCTGGACCTGCAATCTGCTCGGGAGGAGTCTGGACACGTTGACTCTCCTTTGCCTCAACTCCTTTGCCTTCTGGGTCTGTCAGTGCTCTGGCTCATTCTCATAATCGTCTACTTCTGGGAGAACCTCCCTCTGACTAGGCTCCCCTGCTGCCTCAGTTGAGATAGGTTCACCGTCACCCCTCTGGATCTCTTGTCCCTTGACTCTCACTGGAGTGACCAAGCCGTCCTCAACGGGCTCTCCTTCTGTCTCAGTTCCCCTTCGATCACTCTCCGGCCCTGAGACTTCCTTGTCTGTTGTTAGTACCTTCAACAACTCAACTTCCTCATCAGTTGGACACGTCACCTTTTTCGTGTGACTGGCATGGATCCAGTTCGGAACTCCTGCACACTGCACACTTCACAGCAGTGGTAGTCGTTAGTACCACTTGGTAGGGTCCCTTCCAACGTGGCTCCAAGCAAGTCTTCCTTACGTGTTTCTTGATGACAACCCAATCACCAGCTTTCAGGTTGTGTCCTGGATCATGAATCAGTGGCAGGGTGGTAGCTTCCACCTGGTGAGAAAAAGAGCGGACCACATCAGCCAGACCCTTGCAGTAGTCCAACACCATATCATCCGTGATATTCACAAGAGCATTTGCAGGCACTGCGGGCAGTCTCATAGCTCGACCCATGAGAATCTCATGTGGAAACAGTCCTGTCTTCTTGTTAGGTGTATTTCTCATTTATCTTAACACTAAAGGTAATGCGTCAGGCCATTTCAAATTCGTGGCTGCACACATTTTCGCCATTCTCGACTTCAGGGTACCATTCATCTGTTCCACTAGTCCTGATGCTTCAGGACAGTAGCTACAATGCAACTTCTGCTCAATGTTCAATGCTGCACACAGTAACTTAACCACCTCATTGTTGAAGTGACTTCCCCTATCTGATTCTAAAGAGATCGGAAAACCGAAACATGGTATCAGTTCCCTAAGCAGCAATTTTGCTACTGTGAGGCTGTCATTCCTGCGTGTGGGGTACGCTTCAATCCAATGACTGAAGATACACACAATCACCAACACATACCTCAAACCTCCACACACAGGCACCTCAATGAAACCCAATTGCATTCTGCTAAATGGACCTCCAGCTCTTCCAATGTGGCTCAAATTCACCACTGTCCCTTTCCCCGCGTTCATCTGTTGGCAGATATCGCAACAATGGCAAATCACCTCTGCAGCTTGTCTAAACTTTGGGTTAAACCAATCTTGAACAACCTGATCATGGCATCCCTCCCAATGTGTGCTTGGCCATGATAAAACCTTGCAAACTGTGACAAAAGACTGTTCGGCAAGACCATTTTCCCTTCGTCTGAAACCCACAAATCATCTGGTCTTTGTATGCATCGCATCCCAACCCAAGAACGCTTTTCATCTTTGCTGGCACGGTCCTGCAACAATTTAAACTCTTCTAACGTGTCAATCACCCTCACTGCATAGCCTGTGCGTGTCTCATTTTCTTTTTCAGGTAACAATTCCCATTGATCCTTAAGCGATATACACTTCAATGCGCAAAACCTTGCAACTTGACCCGCATTTCCATTTCCCATTGAAACAAAGTCTTGTGACTTCAGGTGTGCCCTGCATTTCACCACGGCAATTTCATAAGGTAACTGAATCGCATGCAACAACTCCTTAATTCTCTCACCATTTTTCACTAGCGAACCGAAAGAGGTCAAATAACCCCTCTGTGACCATAGTTGGCCAAAATCATGAACAATTCCAAATCCGTATCGACTGTCAGTATAGATAGTGACTCTCATCTGAGCAGAGACATGGCAAGCCCTGGTAAGAGCTACCAGCTCAGCTACTTGAGTGGAATACACTCCTTGAAGCCAGGACGCTTCCAGGATACCAGAAATCGTGCATACAGCATATCTGGCTCTCAGCACTCCTACTGAGTCTCTCAAACATGAGCCGTCAACAAAGACAATCATGTTCTACATCTTCCAGATTTTCAACTTCTGTATTTTCACTTGGTAGCAAAGTTACCGGGTTCAACACTGTACATCTCTTTAACGTTACATTTGGTGACCCCAATATAATTGTTTCATATTTGGTCAATCTTGCATCAGTCATGTGCAGCGACTTTGTGCGTGTCAGGAGAATTTCAACTGAGTGAGGGACCATGACTATTAGAGGATATCCCATCACTATGCCTTCAAACTGTGTGAGGCTTTGTCCAACTGCTGCTACTGCCCACAGATAACCCGGTAAGGCTACTGCAACTGGGTCCAAAGTAGCTGAAAAATATGCTACTGGTCGGTTTACACCTCCATGGACCTGTGTCAAGACAGACAAAGAACATGCATTGCGTTCATGACAAAACAGAACAAAAGACTTCGTGTAATCAGGCATACCTAAATCTGGAGCCCTGCACATGCTCTCCCTTAACTCTGTAAATGCTCTCATTTCCTTCTCTCCCAAAACTATAGCATCCTGACCCTCTTTGACCGTCAGCCTCTGCAATGGCTTGGAAATAACGGAGAAATTCGGGATCCACTGGCGACAGTAACCCACCATTCCTAGGAACATCCTAACATCTCTCTGTGTTGTTGGGGGATTCATCTGTAATACTGCAGTTATTCTATCTCTGGATATCCTCCTTGACCCTTTCTCAATTTGATGACCCAAATACTTCACCTCTTTCTGACAATATTGCGATTTCTTTGGGGACACCTTGTGTCCATTCTTTCCCAAGTGATTCAGTAAGGCAATCGAATCATACTTGCTCTCGTCCCTTGTTTTGGATGCAATCAACAAATCATCAATGTACTGTACTAGAGTCGATTGGAAAGGCAGCTCCAATGACTCCAAGTTCTTCTTCAGTATCTGATTGAATATAGAAGGTCATTCCGAAAACACTTGAGGAATTCAACACCAACTGTAGACCTTGTCCAAGAATTCAAAACAGAAGAGAAATTGGCTGTCCTCATGAAGAGGCACAGAAAAGAACGCTTGGGACAGATCAATTACTGTGAACCATTCTGCATTACATGGAATCTGAAACATAATCACAGCCAGATTTGGCAGCACTGGGCAACATTTCACCACTATGTCATTGATCTTCCTCAAATCTTGGACAATCCGAACCTTCCCACAAGGCTTTCTCAGTCCCATTATTGGTAAGTTACATGGACTGCTCAACACCTCTTTCAAGACTCCATGTTTCACAAAATCTGCAATGATTTGCGCAACCTTTATAAGGACATCCTGTGCCATATGATACTGCGGTATCTGGGGGAACACAGCGTTTGGCTTCACACTGACTTTGACTGGCTCTACCTTTTATCAGCCCTGCTTCTTTCACTGTCAAATCCCACACCTTTTCTTGAACTGTTCCCTGTAAGTCTTCCGGGAGATCAGCCTTTGTGATTATCGGAAAGAAGTTAATCAGAGGATATCCCTCATCTGTGGCCTCAATTTCAGGCTCTGAAACCTGTTCCTCCCTTTCATCGTCACTGTTTGGCTGAACTTCAATTCCTTCACTGGAACAGGTGATTGAACACCTTGTCTTGCACAATAAGTCTCTTCCTAATAGGGATACAGGACTTGAATCGCAAACCACAAATCTGTGCAATCCTTGGAAAGTGCCAAGCTCAACCTGAACCGGATCTGTGATTGGGTTAGTCAGGAGCTGGTTTGCTACTCCTACTACCTTAACGGTCCATCGCGAAAGGGGAAGTTCCGGAACCTCTGCACTTCTGACTGTGGAGCGTGTAGCTCCTGTGTCAACCAAGAATAAAAACCTTGTGACCCATAACCTTCCCCTGAACATAGGGTCCTCTCTGATCTACCTCTAAGGATGCTGCAAGCCTGCACTCTTTTCCGTCTGAACTCTCACCCGACCATTCATCGCTTATTCCATTCTCACCACGCAATGGGTATTGCTGCACTGTGTTATTTTGACTCATTCTTTGACCTGTGACCTGTTGAGGAAGCATCACCTGTTGCTGTTCCATTGGGGCTATAGGCACTTGCATATGCTGTCTAGGTACCATGGGGACCTGCTGTCTCATTTGTTGTAACTGCATTGGCTGTATACGTGGCATCTACACCTGCTGCATGGATTGAAAACCTTGCATTTGATTCACATTATTCTGAAAATTTAGATTTGGACCCCTCGATCTTGGTCCTCTCACGTTTTGGAATGAACTGACTTCATTGCTTTGTTGAATAACACCATCCTGCACCATCATTGGGCACTCCCGCTTCCAGTGTCCAATGACCCTGCAGGCATGACAAGGTAAGAGCTTTTTCATTCCCTGTGCATCGTTTTGAACTACTACAGTGTTCAAGTCTGAACCGCTGTTCACAATACCTCCTCGACCTCTACCTCTCACCTGTGCCTGAAACATCCTGTTTCCCTGCGGCTGCTGTACCATCGGCTGTAGAAAACCTCCCTGTCCCTGTCTGTGCTGCCTTAATTTGCATCCCCATCGCTTTCTCCTTTAACTTTCTCTGCTTCAACTCAATCTCATCGCTACAGTACTTCGCATACTGCAACACCTCATCAATCGGCTTTGCTTGCCAGCAAATCAAATGATTCTTAATCATCTGGCCAATCTCACCCCTTCCACGAATCTGAACACAAGGTGGTTCATGTCCTTCGCCTCAATAACCTCTGTGCCGCTGTAATGTTTAAACGCCTTCAACAACCTCTCATAATAGGCATGTATCGACTCCTTAACTTACTGAGCCGTTCGATCAATCCTTTCCCAATCAATATTCTTAGGCGAAACTCTTGTTTTCAGAAACTCAATCACCTTATCATAATACTTCATCACATCAGGAGACGGCGCACCTGTGCTTCTGTCCCTGGCCGGTTCCTCAGTCGGCCAATCTACGCTCCTTTTGCACTCAATCCACAAATCAGCTGGAACTATGATTTCAAAGAGAGTATTCAGGTCTTCCCAAAGACACTTCACAAGCTTCACAAACCTGTCTGTCTGCTGATACCACTCTATTGGTTTCTCCCTCAGCCTGGGGAAATCATTCATAAATGACAGAATATCGCCTCTAGTCCACGGTACATGGACAAGAACCCCTCCGGCAGTCTCTCACATTGGTAACATCTTTACCGTGCTTGTATCCGGTAATGTTTTAGCTGACTGTCCTATACAATCACTCTTCCTCTTGTCTCTTTTCTTCACCCACCTGCCTTCCCACTTCTCTAAGGCTCCCCAAACTTGGGCACTTTGCAGTATCTCCTTGAGGTGCGCTTCCATTCCAGTAGACCTCATGTGTTCAAAATCCTTTGGCTCAAAATCTAATCTGTAACTTCTCTTCAAATGTTTGGTATTCTCTAAATCTATGCCGTACTTGTCTGCCAAATTTGCCAACCTCTGGTGCACCTTGCTCACTTCTCTAGTTATCTTTGGGCACAAGTACCTCAGTTCTGCTTCCGTGTATGACTCTAGCCTGTTCACACCCATGCTCCCTTCAAGGAGTTCATTGGCTTCCATACCCAACCTCACATGGTTCAGGTACTCTTCTCCTTCCGCTCTCCCTGCTGCTACAGGAGCAGTCTGTGGAGTATTAAGCTTGTCTAACCAGTCGGTCAGCTGTTGTGCTATTAAACCTTGCAATGAGATATTCCCAGACTGCACTAAAGGTGTCTGTGGTACATTCGCATTTGAGATCTGCGGTGTCAGCAATCTCGAACCTGCCTGTCTCATGGCATCTGGAGGAGCCCCAATCGGACTGAAATCTAACAAGGACCTAGGTCCTTCAAAAGTCGGTTCCACTGGAGTCGTCCCTTGGGAGCTTCCTACGAACCCTCCTCTTGTCGTATTTTGTGTCATTACCCCTTGATCGCATACACTAGGCTTTGCCTGCGCATACGATGGTACTGGTGGACCAACCATAATAGGCAAGGATATGGCATCTGGTGTCTGTCTGTTTCCCAAAACCTGTGGAAGACTAACTCCCATATTCTGGCTCATCACTGGTGTCATGTCTAACTGCGGTCCTGTGACCGAAGTATATCTCAGGAACATTTGTGGCTGTACCTGGGGCAGTAAAGGTGGAGTTGGTTCAGTCTGAATCAACTTTGGTCTTGAGTATACCGGCTCTGTCGGCACCATCAGATTAGTTGTAGTCTCTAAAATGGGTACATCAGGGTAAAGCCTCTGAACCTGTGGCGGTTGTAACAGAGGTTGCATAACCTGGGTGGTGGGCACGCCAAAACTACTCTGCATCGGGATTTGTGTCAGGACAGGAATAACCTGTGTCGGATTCATTGTTGCCTTCTCTTGTATTGAACCTATAGGACATGTACAGGTACTCGGGCCATTTTCGTCTGCCACATATGGTGGTGGACGATCATTTAGTAACTGATTAAAGAATTTGTCATCGTCTGAGTCTTCTGTCCCTATCGAAGACTTTCTAGGTTCTTTGTCTCTGGAAGGACTTTTGTCAGTCTTACGAGTATCTTTCCTCCCTTTGCCTTCACCCTCTTGGGCTATCGCTGGAAACAGCTTAACCCTGTCTAATGTCTCTCTTCTCCAAACTTTCTGTACACAATCACATCTAGCCTGCGCTAGTGTCTTTTCTGCTCTCCTCATTCTCCTCCCAAATTTCCGTTTCTGTTGCTGTCTAGCCATTAGCTCCCCGATTGCTAACGCCTCAAACTGTGCTGGTCTCGAAGGTGGCTTCAGATCATATAATACCATCCACAAATTTTCCCAAATCCCCAAATTTAACGTCCCATTTACAGGAAACGCTAGGCTCCCACTTTTCTCTGTCGCTTTGCACCATCGCTTTAGCCAAAGACATGGTGCTACACCCTTTTCCTCCATTACAATATAAGCCGGTGTACCCTCTGGCAGTCTAACCTCCCCTACACTCGCAGTAATATATACATCTCCCCTCAAAGCTCTCTTTAAAGCCTTGAAAAATGTCATCTTTACGTCTTTTATTTCGTTCACAATCAAATCAGGAAGTGACTTTAATTCCCAGAATTCTCTTCACCTACCTTCTCAACCAATTGCCTCTCATGGACGGCTGCCAATCCGTGCGCTACCCTGCTCACTAATCAACCTATCCCAGCGCGCACCAACCAAAATAAAACTCAAATTTTCCGGTTTACTACAGGAAAGGGTAACACAATCGCTTCAGAACTTTACAGAGATTTCACTAAGCCTCGGCTGCTACTCTCTCCTTCTCAGATCCCACACTTGCAAGTGAAATTTGACCCGCAAATTCTACTCTCGACTTGTCAATGGATTATTGTTCCAGTGCACTTTAGAACTCACCAAATCTCCACCGAAGTTTTCATTCACTCACTTTGACTCGAACTCGACTCGTCGACTTCACTATCAACCTATTAAACCGCACAAATTACAACATAAACCAAGTGTCTCATACACTTATCAATATACTCCGGAGTCTTAGAGCATGCAGGGTCCATACATCATGAACAACCACATGGACAATTTTTGAGCACCAAGCGCCACACTCGCATGAAGTTCGCCGACTTCCCTACTCTCATACTGCGGAGTACGCCCACTCCTACTAAAACATCATCATCTGGCCTAAAATCCTCACAAATATCACAATTCACCAGCGATATGCATAAGCTGTGCAAGCTCAAACATACTTCATTCACACTATCACTAGAACGCCAAGAACATACTCAAACTCCCTTCAGCAAGCTCTGAGATTCCGGGAAAGTCATTTGGGACTTAGGGACACATCATCCCTCCAATTTGAATCATTGAAAAAGAAAAAACCCACGGAACCCAATTTATTCGGTACACCTTGCCTGCCACCAAACCGCTTCACCTTTAACCTACGTACCAGGACCTCAAAGGACCAACCCCATCAATCTCTACCAAAACTGTTGATCTTTCGTACCGGGGCCCCAAAGGGCCAAACCATTTGCACTGCTACCAAAAACTGATAGCACTTCAGAGCCTTAATAAGTAAACTTACAAGGAGACGCGTTTAGGTCGACAAACCTTTGGACAGCGTTTGGGGACTTCCCATAATGAAATAGTTTCTTGGTATCATCAATAAACAAATCAATATCCAATCGATAATGACAACCACTAATTCAATAAACAATCAATAAGAATCAATAATTGAACACACCATGACCTTTCAGTCATGAATAACCACAACACTTTAATTTAAGTGTTAGGATATTTATTTCCCTATTAGTAACAATCTAATATTATGTCTGTTACCTTCAATATCAATAGACCACATCAGAAGTACTCCTAATTAGCAATCAGAGCACAAATTAATCAATGCATCGACTATATTCATTCAATGTTTAGGCACATCATTAATATGAATCAACTTAGCAGAGTCTCATTAGTACATGAATCAACAAAGCAAGAACTCAGTCATTTGTCTATTTGCATAAGATGAACACCTTAACTAACCTCGAATTAGCATTAGCTTGTTGGGCTTCAAGCAAAATATTTTAGTGAACACAAATTTCGAAAACATCTATACTAAGGCCTCTATCAAAATAGCAGGTGGTACCTCGAAAGAAAAGGCAAATAGCCAATCACAATTTGTATCAGATAGTTACCAATCCAACAGATCAGCAAGCAGTCTTCGTCCTCAGGACATCAGTTCAACAGCATCAGCAAAGTTAGAACGGGGCAAAGTCTCCAGATAGCACAGCTACGAACATATTACTTCCCTCAGATAGAGGAGAAGATAATATCAAGGAAAAGGTGGGCAGAGGATGATTTGGGTGATAGGACAACTAAAGACTAGAGTATGGGTTTGGACTGTCCGGAAGAAGAAGTGGTAATGCAGTGCTCGAAAGAATGGCAAAAATTGATGGTTTCTTTCTGGGTCATGCGGTTAAGTCAAAACTGTCTAACTATTCCCTAATTCCTCATTGGATAATATTTGGTGCATCACTATCTCTGTCCAATATTTTGGTAAGCACCTTGCTAGAATTTTCCACAGTTCCCATGTCATGGATTGGTCCATGTTATTGACGTCTTCAACGGTTGGAATGTCAGGTTGAAAATGTTACACTTTGCGCTCCAGGAGAGTTAACCTTGCACCTGTTACGAATTACACTGTTGCATCTAGCAAGAACATTGCCTTGAGCAAGCCAGTTCTCATGAGAAAGAATTTACTACGGCTAAACACACATATAGCTCTTGGAAAAGTACAACATAGTGTCCTTCAGAAAAAACAGCACACTATGCGTTAGAAAATGCAATTCAATATGAGGCCAGGCAGCTAGGTCCAAGCCCTCGCTAAGTTAAAACCCTTTTGTTTAATGAAGCAAACTCTTAACACATAACCCTAATTATGATATACTAATACAAATTCAAAACAATTATTTCATAATAATTCAGAATTATTAAGCCTTTTCATTAGTCTTCGTATACATTGGTAGCCACTCACCGTGGCCACAATTCAAACGTGTGCATTATTTTCTATGTTAACACATTTTCTGTGCTGCTTCATCACACAATATATTGCAAGTTTTAGTATTAATATTGCTTTTAAAGACACACTCCAACACACACTCATAATAAATGTCTCTTTGGATAAAAAGGTGGGTACAAATGCTTTCCATCTGATGTGATGAAGTGCCTGTTGGATTTCATCAGAGATTTTTACACATACACAGAAAAGAATGCACACACACCTTCCCTCACTGTTTTGAACGTCTTCAAAAATGTTGATTATTTTACAAAATATTGTGTTTTCTTTTACTTAATACCAGTGCTTTAAATGGGTCGATTCTGACCGGTGCTGAGTATCGGCACTTTTTTACTTTGCGAGGGAGAGTACCTGCACTTCTCACGAAAAACAGAATACCTTTGATTGGAGAGTGCTGGCACTTCCCAAAAAGAAGCAGGTACTCTGGTACAGAGTACCTACACTTCTATTTTTCCATTTCAAGCACTGCTTAGTACCCTTACTAATCGGCATCCCTCTCCCTTTGCACTGCCGGTTAAACCCCTCTCATGTGTCCTCCTTGTAAAATGTAGTTTAACTGTGTATGCCCGCGTGATTATTGGAAAATCTGAATCCCCCCCATCCCTCCCACCCCCAATCTTACTGATCAAGCTACGCCCCTGTGTACCTCCCCTGCTTGCAGGGCCAGCTTTAGGGCGATGCGACCGCACTGGGTACTGGGCACTGACTACAGATGGGGATGACGTGTTTGCAAATCAATTATGGTTTTAAAAACATCTGCTGCCTCGTTTCTTGCCTCAAGACATTTTCAGGCAACAATAAAAAGGTCAAGATAACTCTGGTGATGAGTCTTCTGCCTGGAGAGAGATAGGAGTCTTGTTTAGTGGTAGTTGTGACTCATGTAAGGTAGCGCTGAGGGTTAATATGCCAGCTGCAGGGAACATTTACCAGGCAGATCACAAGGTGCATATAATGTAAATAGGTCAGTGGGTTACTGCTTTTGTAAGAGAAATCTTTTTGTTACTTGCAGTTTATAAGTTAAAATCCTAATATTGAACAGAGAGCTGTTAACTGTCATCAAAGAGCTGCACGCAAACTGGAAGGCGTAGATAAGAGCATTATGATCGGTTCATTTGGGTAGAAATCAATTCTTATTATTAAAGAGAACCCCCAACCGTGGAACTATGTTGTAAATTCTGAGTTTGTGGTTCTCCAGACCAAGCACCCCTAAACTATACTGCCTAACAGTATGGATGACAAGTGACTCCTACACCTTGTGGTTCTAATTGTTTTATGCAATATTAACTATACACCGATTTACACATGTATCATTGTTTCTGTGTAATGTGCATATGATGTCAAGTGCACTGACACCTTACACTGGTAAGAATGGTGCTATAAATGAAATTAAATGCATTTGAGGAAGAGTGGTTCTGGAGACTGTTAAAGGATGGTAGTAAGGGAGTCCGTGGGGGAGGTGGTTACTGGGGGGCGCCAACAAACATTGCCGCACAGGGCACTACCAGTGCTTTAGCCGGCCCTGCCTGTTTGCATACATTTTATGGTTTGTTACATGATCAAAGCAGTATCCATCGGCCACACTGGAGCTAGCAGAGAAAGAGGGACTAAGAGGCACTCTTCCCCAAACACACTGACGGGTGCTTTGTGATTTTAATCGTCACATATAGTGCCAAACCGTTGATAAGCAATTGGTTGTTTTTAATCAGAGCAAACCAAGGTAAAATAGAAAATACATGTGAGCTCGGCAGGTAAAAAATTCTAAATACTGTGAGGGGACAGCATCACGTTGTTTAGCAGCCGAAACTGATAATTCTGGGAGCAAATACTGTAGATAGCAGTGGTCAGAGTGTTATCTAAGTGCCGACCAAGAGAGTGTGCTAAATGGAGGATGGGGAGTGAGCTAAACGAGATAGCGAAGTGCAGGCGAATAGTGTAGGTTAAGGGAATGTGCTAAGTGCAGGCTACAGGAGTAGATTAAGGGAGCGTGCTAAGTGGAGGCGAAGGCAGTAAATTATGGGAGCGTGCTTAGTGCAGGCGAAGGGAGTAGGTTAAGGGATCGTGCTAAGTGCAGGCCAAGGGAGTAGATTAGGGAAGCATGCTAAGTGCAGGCGGAGGCAGTAAATTAAGGGAGCGTGCTAAGTGCAAGCCAAAGGAGTAGGTTAAGGGAATGTGCTAGGTGCAGGCGAAGGGAGTAGGTTAAGGGAGCGTGCTCAGTGCAGGCGAAGGTAGTAGGTGAAGGGAGCGTGCTTAGTGCAGGCGAAGGGAGTAGGTTAAGGGAGCGTGCTTAGTGCAGGCGAATGGAGTAGGTTAAGGGAGCATGCTAAGTGCAGGCGAAGGGAGTATATTAAGGGAGTGTGCTAAGTGCAGGCGAAAGAAGTAGGTTAGGGAAATGTGCTAATTGCTGGCGAAGGGAGTAGGTTAAGGGAGCATGCTTAGTCCAGGCAAAGGGAGTAAGTTAAGGGGACGTGTTAAGGGAGTAGGTTAAAAGAGTGAGCTAAATACAGGAGAGTGGTATCATTCCAGAGCTTACATGACCTTGAGTGCCAAATACCGTTTATCATAGTCGGATAACATGAATAATATGTACTGTGTTGTCGAGGTACATTAACCTGTCCTCCTCATATAAAAACATTTGTCTCGAACTTATTAAATATTGGCAAGGGCATTTTAATTCGGAGTGCGCGATACCCAAATTATTATGCTTATCGTGATTATAGGCCTCCTACGGCATCTTTTACAAATTGTCTACTGTGCGCTGATGCTTCCTGCGAAAAGACCATCATCCTTGCTTTGCTTGCATGAACCTTATTGGTCACTTGCACGTATATTGGCGTACACTTTGATCTACAAAGCCTAAACCTTCTTCTGAGACCCTCCGTCGCATTCTTGGTCGGCTGGTTGTAGTGTACGTAAATGTGCATAGAATTTAGGCCCACGTTTATACTTTTTTAGCGCGGCATTTGGGTCATTTTTTGACGCAAAAGCGACACAAATTTACAAAATATAATTGTATTTTGTAAGTTTGCGCCAAAAAATGACGCAAATGCGGCGCTAAAAAAAGTATAAATATGGGCCTTAATGTTCACAACCAGCACAATCGGTAGCATAGAGAACTAAATGGGAGGACAATAACGTTCCATATTACGAATAGTTACTGAATCCTGGCTGTATTCTGCAACCTTTGCTAGAGCAAAGCTCGTTTGTGGAAAAATGCGGGGCTGCTGAAAACGAACATGCTCTCTGATACGTTCCTCATGGCGTCTCATGTTCGATATTCAAAAAAATGCCTGCACTGGAATTCGATCATCCATTCTAGCTTTCAGCTGGTGTGAGAACTATAAAACATAATTTGACAACACAGTACACAGGATTCTGATTTCCTAACACTGGGTGACAAATCACAATGCAGCTGGTTTATTCCAAGGAACGGAAAAGTGACACGAGAGTCCTGGAGAATCTCTGGTATGCCCGCAGCTGGGAAAAGTATCCATGTCTTCCTCTCCTGTAGGTTTGGTCCTAATGAAAGTATTTTCCCAGCCGAGAACTTCGGACCAAGGAAGGGGCACTCCAGAGAAGCAGGGTTCGTGGCTAAAAAGGCAAAATTGGGTGTACGTCGTAACAAATAGCCCTGTTGTCTCCTGTGGTACTTTTCAGTGATTTTGCATCTCCTGCTGAATATGGCTGTTGTCTCGAGCACACAGTTACACTGTGTGACTCTTCCCAAAGGGTACAAGGTCGACCACTACAGGTATGTAGCAGTGCTGCCATGATGACAGAGCTGCTGCTACAACTGCTTGCTGAACATACCTGCCAACTCACACGGTGCTACTCTGTGACACACAATATCGGCTTCCTGCACAAGGTTACCCCATCTGAAGCGGATATCACACACTGGTGGAGAAGAGGGGTTGAAACCACTGTAAAAAGTGGATTTCCAATTCATTTTCGGAGGCTTTGAACTGCCAACATTGAGGGGTGTGAAAACACACCAGGCCTTTAACACGAGCCTTAGCAAGTTTTTTTTTTGTTGAAGAGGGTTTAGGGGTGAGGCAGGGGCAAAAGTGCCTCTTAGCTGCTTCTCGGCATAAGGCCGTGCCCTTCAAAGGCCACGCCCCCTCACACAGTGAAATTGTTGTTTTATTTGGCAGTTCTGTTAACACTAGGAAGCAACCTCATTGCTGACCTGCGTGTTAAGGAGAGGAGGGGCAGGTACTCTGTAGCGATAAATGTTTTAGTCAAAAACACAAAACTGGCAATACATGATGTATGTAGTGCAGCATGGCTTTTGTACCATGAAATGCTCACCACTTACTTGGCCCCCTAGTTCCATCAGGGCGCTTGTTTGCAGCTGTCATTTGCAAGTGTTGAGCATGACTACAAACTTTAGAGGCTTTAGTCTTCTTCTGATCCAACTTCAAAGGTTCTGGTGTATATTGCAGTAGTTCCTATGGAGGCTTCTACAAATAGATGTGGTGGGTATTGCCGACCTGTGAGTAAGGATGGCATGTGGCTAATCCAGCTATGTCCTGACCTAAACCATATGAATATGGTCACTGCGCCTATGTGGTCTTGGTTAGTCTCAACAGTGAGTGCTCTGAAGAGAGAGAGATGGGCCAAATGACCTTACTTCTAACATGATTCCACGTTTAGTGAGTTATGGGGTTTTGGTTGCACAGATGCAATGTATCATCTAGTGCATGTGTTGGTGCATATGTAGTGGATCTACATGTTGTGGATGCTTCCCTTGGGTGGCTATCCCCACCAAAGCTCTGTGTCCTGTGGGCCTTCCTGCACTTTGTGAATATGTGAATATATGTCTGTGTGACTCTTCCTGTTGTTCTCTACCTTCTAGACATGTGTATGTTGTTGGTGAGTGTGTGAAGTGGGCCTAGTCTCATGCAGGATGTTCAAAGGCCCCAAACAACCACTGCATTTGTGTGAAAGTCCTTCATCTGCTCAAACTTTTGGTAAAAAACTTCTGTGCAGTTTTAAAAAATTATTTTATGCTGTATACTTTCTTGGTATGTAGTGTTTGTTATTACAGTTAATTTGTGAGACTGTTTTCATTATTTATATTTAAAAAAGAATTTTATATTTTTGAACATCATGTTAATTAGTTTTCATAATTATTTTAAAGTACATAGTCTCCTATGCCGACGATACCCAACTGTTCCTCTCCCTGTCCGAGGACTCTGCAAAGGCCAAGATAAATTTCCACAACGGGATGAGAGCAGTCGCAGCCTGGATGGAAGCCAGCTGCCTCAAACTCAAATTGGACAAGACAGAGATCATCGTAATCAGCCTCACCTCTTCCGCCTGGAACAGTTCCTTGTGGCCCACCCTCTGGGAAATGTCACCGCCCTCACGGACTATGTACGCAACATGGGCATCATCCTTGACTCCTCTCTATCTATGAACCGCCAAGTCATCGTCATCTCTTTGTCATGCTTCCACACCCTCCGATTCCTGCAGAAGATTTTCAAGTGGATTCCCTCTGACACGAGGAAGACAGTCACCCATGCACTCGTCACTACTAACTGGACTACGGCAACACACACTATGCCGTTATTACTAAGAAACTTCAATCAAGACTACAAAGAATCCAGAATGCAGCAGCCAGACTCATCCTGGACATCCCCTAACACAGCCACATCTCCTCCCACATTAGAGACCTACAGTGACTCCCAGTCAACAAGTGCATCACATACAAACCCCTGATACACACCTAAAAGGCACTGCACACCATAGGACTGCAATACCTCAACCACCATCTTGCCTTCTACGTATCCAACAGATATCTTCGTCCTTCCCAGCTCGCCCTTGCAGCCGTCCCCAAGATCCACAAAAGCACAAAGGAGGAAGATCCTTCTCCTACCTAGCAGCCCAGACTTGGAACACACTGCCTCTCAAGCTCAGGCAGACTGCATCACTGAAGTACTTCAAGAAGGACCTCAAGACCTGGCTCTTCAATTGAGCAGCACACCCATAAACAGCGCCTTGAGACCCTATGGGTGATTAGCCTCACTGTATAAATCTCTGATTGAATGATTGATTGATATGTTGATATGTTACACATGTTTAATATAATTTGCACACAGTTATACATTTTAAATGTAATATATATTTTAACCTTAACATAATGTATATTAGTTAAAATTCAATATACCTACTTATTTTTAATGATATTGTGATTATTTTTGTTAGTGATATTTTTGAATTTACATTCAAGTTATATAAAGATGATATTTGTGTCTGCTATATTTTTTGGTGATATTTTTGTTGACAGTACTTTTGTCTGTAATATCTCATCAGGCAACTCTAAAGAAATACAAATATCTTTTGTACGATTCTAGGACTTTTCTAAAAGTTTGGGTCCCTACATGAATCAACAGTTGCATATCTTAGCTTCGAAACATAGCAATTTCGTTCTTAAAACAATTAGAATACACTAAAATTGTACACCGGTAAGGAAATCAAGTTCATTTAGACCTACCTGTGTCAGAGATCTGCTGCAAAATAGATTAGATGTAACAGGGAAATAGAAGAAAAAGCTCAGATGACAGCTCTCCTCTGTAGAAGAAGGTATTTTTCAGGCACAATGAACCCACACTTGTGTGCACAGTGCCAAAGAATCTTCTTTGTAAATTGTTCAGCACAGCATCTCCTAGTCTCAAACAGGGATACGTAACATCAGAAGAAATAACAATTTGATTACTTAAAAGATATAGCATATTGAATACATTCATACTGGCAAGAAAACCCAAATTCTGGGAACCAGCCATGTGGCAGCTACCACTCCTAATAAATTGGAGAACACAGTGGTGGTGTTGAAATTACCACATCCATTCTATGTGGTAGGATCTTAAGTTGCTTCAGCGGCTTGTGGAACAATAGTACATTTTAATGTATGTCTTCTATCCCTTCAGCTTTTTTAGTAGGGCCATATAAGCAAACGGAGAAGGTAATTTCTGAAAACTCTGTGAGCTACTGCTGAGGGCAATTGCTGATAATATATTGTTAACCAAACTCAGTTCTTTTAACCGAATAAGAATTTTGAAGGAAGGGGAAAGGACAAAACGAGGGAATGGAATTGTTCATGTGCACTCCAGTATATCATTGCCAGTGTATGTCAACATATGTCCCATTTTAAATCTTATGTTGAGCACACATCGGAGCTAATCTCTTGTCTGACCTATGGAAAGGACTCCCTCCCTTCTGGAATTGTTCACCGACCAAGTCTGAAAAGAAAAATAGCTGCAGACTTGAAGACATTTGTGAAATATCATATCCTCTCTCTTTTGCACTTGCCTAGCAAATCTCATGGAAAGGATGGTGAAGAGAAACAGGAGCGGCCAGCAGGGAGCGGAAGAGGTGGTGCGGCACGTGGGGGCTGGGGGAGGTAAATAAAATGTTAAAAAATTACAGTTACCTCCCTGGCCGCGCTGCACTGCTCCATCCGCTTTTTTTCTGCTGGCTGCAGGCACAGGCTCCCAGCCTACCCTGCGGCCAATCCTGATGCTGCTCAAAGCAGCATCTGGATTGGGTGGGAGTGCCAAGGCCGGGCACTCCCAGGCAGACTGGGAGCCCGTGCAGGCTCTCTTCAGCCTGGCAACTGTGTTGCTGGCTGGAGAGAGCCTACGGCGCATGTGTATTTGGCCGGCCCGAGACGGCCAGCCAAATATACATGTGCAGTGAGGGGGAGTGCTGTGCACTCTCTCTCTCTGCTTGTCAGCCCCGTGGTCCCTCCCCATTAAAAGAAAACGATGATAGACAAAGTTTATTATTGTTTTCTTTTAAAGGTTTTGCAGCTACCGCTGCTGGCGGACATGCAACGCTTCTCCGCCCCAAGGGAGGAGTGGCCCCTGAAGAGACAACCACAACGTAATGTGGAACTAACCCATGTTCTTCACAACGATCAGGCAGGATTATGAGGAGCAGTGAATTCACTTAGTCTACATGAAGGAACTGTTCATCCTCCCCATGCCCTATAACACAGCTGAACAATGCAATATTGTTAAAAAGACTGGAACAATCTACATCAGACACCTCAAGAAACGCGGTAATAAATGCGTAAATCTTCGTCTGCGCATTCAAATCGGCCCTGAAAGCACGCAATTTGCTTCCAGAGAAACTAAAATCAAAAGTAGTGTTCCCAGTATCATTCTCAAAATCTAATAGAGTAAAAGTCCAGAATGCATGAAGAATCTATTCTATCCCATGCTTAAAGAGAAATATTTGTTCAGCGTCAACCCATCTAAGTACTAAACAATCTTTCAAGAGGCTGAAATCCAAAGCAGGTCCCCGACAATACGATGACCCAGACGTTTGAACACTAGTAGAGATACTATGATATTTGAACCCAACGTATGTGGTTCAGCAAATTCCTTAAAGGTATTGTGGTGACATAGTGGGAGAACTTTTGTTACAAATTAATACTGGGCAGACCATCATATCATGTAAACCCACTTGGCAATCTCTGTATTTCAGAAACAAACCCCCAATGCTGGGTTTGTTTCTAAAACAAATACCAAAGATGTCTGGCTGAACAAGGAATCTATGCTTGGGTGTCGAGAATTAGAGGAGAAGAAACATCAGAAGGGCTATTATTTTGCATGGTAGGTTCTGTAGCAGTGAGTATTAATGGTTTTCTGAAATCACTCCTGGTTGGCTGTTAAGTGAGTTTAATTGAAGAGTGGGCACCAGGCACCACTGGTAAAGCAGCAGATGTGTTGTTCTAGGGTTTTGTATTCTTGGTACTCTTGGTTTTAATCCAGGCTTTGTTTTTTATGTGGTTCTAGGTGGCTGGAAATTATATTTTATTTGAGTAATATCTTTCACCAGTGTGGATGGTTTTAAAGGAGGCGCAATATATATATTCAGATAGGTTGCCTCCTAGAGAAGCCAGAGAGGTTTCAAGGGGGCAATGTAGTCAAAATCTCCACCACCTGAATTCTTTCCATGATGAATGTCGTGCTAAAAGGCCTTACAACTATCAACACCTGATGTCACTGAGGTTACACAGTTGTTTAGAGATAAGAGCTGGGAAGAGGACTATATACTTGCAGCTGAACTAGACCTAAAAGAGTGCAGCGTAAGGAACTGTGGTTGCATATGGTTAAAGTTCCTACCAGGAATTGTTTGTGATGCCTTCAGTCTCAGCCTGTACAATTATGTTGGGAAGTTCCTAGATGAGAGAAGTTATTTTTTTCTGTCTGTATCAGAAGAGGGGAATCATATTAGTGAAAAAGATTGAAAGCATTAGATGGAACAGTTTAAGAGTGAGGGGCTCCATCCTTTTTTAGGTTTCGTCTGCACAGTGCTCGCGCGCTGTTCTTGAAAAGTCTTTTGTGTTTAAAAAAATATATTAAGAGGGGCTTAGAGCCCATCCTCATACTTACCATTTGTAGGCTTTTCGGTCACTCACATTTTTTGGCTTCTCATTGGACAACAGCCTCAGGGTCATGTCATCAAGGTTCACCTCCGTTTTCTTTTGCTTGAAGCCTGGACCGAGTACAGTTTCCAGTTGGCAGCCAATGGTTGGCGGCCAGTGTCCTTCCACTGTCTGCACACTTCTGAGGTACTTTTTTGTTACTTTTGTCTCTGCACTTCATGCAAGTGCATGTGTTTGCACAGCTTTGCTGTGGTACCAGATGGCTGATGCTCTCCCTCTCCACTTGCCACTCTGGCTTACGTCGCTCTTTTCACAGGATCTAACACTTCTATTGCTTTTTGCTGTACTTTTTCTTCCATCGCTCAAAATTATTCACGGTGTCTGTGCGGTTGTTGAACCTAGGAACTTTCTTACTGCCCCTCCATACCCTGAGTGTGACATCATCAAAGGATTCTGCGAATGCTGACTTATGCACCATAGGCTTCCTTCATTGTGGGATAGACCTGTAAAGTGGCTAATGAAAATACCAGCTCTGCATGCTGGGACACATGCTGATGATGAAAAAAAAATTATTGGGATTTAATTAAATTGGTGTTCAAAAGACGTGGTTAGAGATTAATGGCTGTGCCATATAATGGGAGGCTATATATTGAGGCGGGAGATTAATTGTAAAATATAACCTTTAATTGTCTAAATAGGTAGACGGTGTCTAGAACTGAGTTGTCTCAATGCTGATATCAGGCAGAAAGCTTACAGCCCAGCGTCCCTTCTACTCCTGTTTGCTAACCAAACATCAAGTTCTCTGGTGCAGATACATCCATTCTGCCCATCGCCACTGCCCCAGGGGCGAAACTGAGTCACAAGAGATGTCATTTTAATAACAGGCAGATAGAGAAGTCTTTGTAGTGATCATAGTGGTAGGGACGATAGGGCAGGGCCCTGGGCTAATGTTATTTTACTGACTCTGACATGACCGGCTGCATGACGAATATGCACCCCATGCTGTAGACGATGATAAAATCTGGTTCCTTTTTGCAACGAGAGAGAAAGACACTTGCTCAACCTGGCACACTCTAATGATGGCATTCAAATTAGTAAAGCATCATTAGTATTGAGGAAATGAACAGTACACTGTTATGTACACCTTCTTCACTTAATTTCACAGCTGTGTAAAATAGTATGGGAGCAGTTCTGACAGCCTCTAGTCATCACTGCTGGACATTTGGCAGGATGATGAGTATTTTTTGTCAGCAGTTTTATATAGCGCCAACTCGACCCAAAGGTATTGCAGCACTTTAAATGAGCTCCAGTTACTTTACACATTCATTTTTGGTGGGCACAGGGAGATTAAGGCCCTCATTCTGACTTTGGCAGGCGGCGGTCGCCGCCCGCCAAAATCAGGCCGCCGAAAGACCGCTTTGCGGTCAAAAGACCGCGGCGGCCATTCTGGCATTCCCGCTGGGCCGGCGGGTGCCCGCCAAAGGAGCACCCGCCGGCCCAGCGGGAAAGGCCCTGCAACAATGAAGCCGGCTCCGAATGGAGCCGGCGGAGTTGCAGGGGTGCGACGGGTGCAGTTGCACCCGTCGCGATTTTTACTGTCTGCAATGCAGACAGTGAAAATCTTTATGGGGCCCTATTAGGGGGCCCCACGACACCCGTTCCCGCCATCCTGTTCCTGGCGGTAAAAACCACCAGAAACAGGGTGGCGGGAAGGGGGTCGGAATCTCCAGCGCCGCCATGGAGATTCAGCCCATGCAGGGGAAATCCGGCGGGAAACCGCCGGATTCCCTTTTCTGACCGCGGCTTTACAGCCGCGGTCAGAATGGGCTGGGAAGCACCGCCAGCCTGTTGGCGGTGCTTCCGTGGTCCCCGGCCCTGGCGGTCTTGGACCGCCAGGGTCGGAATGACCCCCTAAGTGATTTGCCCAGAATCAGAGAATGTTGAGCTGACACCGAGACTCAAACCTGGTTACCCAACTTCAAAGCCATCAGCTCTGCCCATTATGCCACATCTCTCTAAAACTCTGCAGGGGGCCTCAGAAGGCCAGGTAGACCACACAATATAGTAGATTATGTTTCTTTCCAAATTACGCCCTTAGAATTTTGTTAATGTGTGTTTTTTTTGGTTAATGTTTTAACAGATATCTGCAAAATATATACTATGCAGCATGATGAAAAGGTGTGATGACACAGGGGCATCATTTTGTAGTGACATACGCTTTACTCTGCATGCTGCCTGAAAACTGACACAGTGGCATTTTAGGTTTCACCTGCACGGGGCTTGCACTTGTAGTTTGAAAATGTAATAAATACTATTGTCAAAGTCAGTAGGTTTCACCGATGTGAAATCTTTTGGCTTTGTCAATGTTTTTTACATGTCACGCAACAGTTGAGCTGCTATGCGAAGTGGCTTAGGGGCATATTTATACTCCGTTTGCGCCGAATTTGCGTCGTTTTTTTCGACGCAAATTCGACGCAAAACTAACTCCATATTTATACTTTGGGGTTAGACGCGTCTAGCGCCAAAGTTCATGGAGTTAGCGTCATTTTTTTGCGTGAACACCTTCCTTGCGTTAATGATATGCAAGGTAGGCGTTCCCGTCTTAAAAAATGACTCAGATGCATATGCGTCGTATTTATACTCCCGGGCAAAAATGACGCCCGGGAGTGGGCGGGTCTAAAAAACCCGCATTAGCGCCGGATTTTAGCGCCTGGGTCAGGGCAGCCGTTAAGGGACCTGTGGGCTCAGAATGAGCCCAGAGGTGCCCTCCCCTGCCCCCAGGGACACCCCCTGCCACCCTTGCCCACCCCAGGAGGACACCCAAGGATGGAGGGACCCACCCCAGGGACATTAAGGTAAGTCCAGGTAAGTATTTTTTTTAAAAAAAAATTGTGGCATAGGGGGGCCTGATTTGTGCCCCCCTACATGCCACTATGCCCAATGACCATGCCCAGGGGACAGAAGTCCCCTGGGCATGGCCATTGGGCAAGGGGGCATGATTCCTGTCTTTGCTAAGACAGGAGTCATTTCAATGGGGGATGGGCGTCGTAAAAAAATGGCGCAAATCGGGTTGTGGCGATTTTTTTGCCTCAGCCTGACTTGCACCATTTGTGGACGCCCATACGCCATTTTCCCCCTACGCCGGCGCTGCCTGGTGTACGTCGTTTTTTTTAACGCACACCAGACAGCGCCGGCGGCTAACGCCGGCTAACGTCATTGAATAAATACGGCGCCCGCATGGCGCTTCAGAATGGCGTTAGCCGGCGCTAATTATTTTGGCGCAAAACTGCGTTAGCGCAGTTTTGCGTCAAAAAGTATAAATATGGCCCTTAAAGTTTAAAAGAAGCGCTAATGCGGTTAAAGCTGGCCGCATCATAGCGCTTCTTTTATTTTTCCTTTTTCCTTTAAGTTGTGTTGCATAGCCGTTCAGCTGCTTTGCAACATGAAAAAAGACATTGTCAAAGCTAATAGATTTTGCATAAGGGAAACATATTGGTTTTGCCAATGCTTGTGCTTCGTTGTTATGGTGATGCTTCGTACTCTTCATCTCTCCATTCAGTCGGTCTCATGTAATGCTGACTGCTATCCACACATAAATAGATAGATGTTCACTGAGCTAGTAAAATAGACTTCAGTAGTTCCATATACATTTCATATAGCATGAGAGATGTATTCGGCCTCATTGATGCACCATACTGTAAAGGATGGGAACATTTCCATTTCCCCAACATGGTATGTACTGTACAGAAAAGGAGAGACCTTTCAGAACCGAACTGCTAATGGATTTCTGTGAGAAAAGTATATATTGCACAGCCCTAGGGTGTGTAGCATCAAAAGCCACTGAAAAATCAAGAAAACAGACGTCATTCAGCACCTGGAGAATGCAGTTCCACTACTCCAGGAAGGCTGGAGTAGTGCTTTTTATTATCTTTACTGACATCGAGCTGTGCTTGACTGGAAATATTTTTTTGCTAGAAAAACATTCATAGAATAGAAAGAAGCGTGATTTTGTGGAATCACATCCAGACCTCTGGGCACCCTGTAATGCAGCGAAGTCAAGGAAAAGTCTAGGTTTAAGACAAACGGGAGAGTTGTTACCTATGGTTATGATCACGGTGAAACCAAGGAGGTCAGCGGTTAAGAAGAGTGGGTAGATTCTGGCAATACTGGCAGATTTCTAATATTGATTCACAGTATAAATTTAAACAACAGACACACCAACATCACGTCCATTCTGCATCACGATAACAAAAGATAGGGGTCCTTGGAGCTTAACTAATGCCAAATGAACATCACAGCTAATAAAAGCATCATCCTCGGGGAGCTCATCACACACATTAAATGTAGGCCTTATCACTCGCAGAAAATCATTCAATCTGCTATTAATCACAAAGCTCTAACCTGTTCAGATCCAAAATCCCGGAGAGAGTTTCTCCTTTCATTCCCAAGAAAAAGCAGTACATGCATGTGGCTGAGACACGCAGACCCCAAATCAATAGCTCATATAGGCGTATTACCCTAAGTATCCGACGATCACTTGTAAGAGGTCTGCAGTCCCTGGTGGCTTACAGTCTCAGTCACTGACACTCATTAAAGCAGGGCCGCAAATACACGTTCCGGGCACACAGCACACCACATGTGTAACGTAATACCATGTGTAACACCATGAACACACCTAAATGATGAAATTCTGTGGAAGAAGAAAAACCTCAAATATTTTTTCTAAACTTGTTTTTCTCGCTTTTAGTGCTAGAGCTACGAACAGCTACTAGAACATAAATAAGTGCTTCCTAGACTACTTGCTTTGCAGCTGTTGCACGCTCAGTAACAATGGTGACTAATGAACCAAAGAAGTACAGCATAGATAGTGTGGTCAGACTGCCCCACGTGAGAGAAGAAAGATATCCAGACTGCTCAAAGGGGTCCTCTCCCTGAGAAATGTTTTAAAAGAACAGTGCCGATTGGTGCATTTTACAGCACCATTTTCAAAAGAAATTAATTAAACCGCCATAGATTGTAAATGGAGATCGGAAAATGAATCATGAAATATTCAATTACTTGATGGTCTACAAATCATGGAATGCCAGTCAAAGAGGTTTATTGGTTGAAGGAGGGCTCTCATCTAAATTAAGAAACTTGTGCCAATTCATGCATTTTTAGCTATTTTGGCAAAATAATTTTTCAAAATTAAAAATGTGAAATAAGCTGTTCCCCTTACACTTCTGCATTACAGTTCCTTAATTTTTCTGCCTTCCCTTCTTTTGAAGTTGGTGCATAGCCCGCTTTACATAACATATCCTTATTTAATCAGAAGTAGGTTAATTGTCATGTACTGTGATTGAGAATCTACCAGGAAAGAAAAAGACGTGGCAAAAAGCACACAGATCTCACCTCATACCTTGGACTACCCCTAAGGGTAGACAGATTTTACAGGTCGCCCCCGAAGACAACAGTTAGACATATCAATAATTTCAAATAAATCTACAAGATTAATGGACTAACTGCCACAACAGAAAGAACGTGTCCCACAAAATCACATCAGTTATGGCACAACATGAACACAATATCAGCAATCCTCAAATCAATATTAATTAGAGTGTATGCTATCTTAAGATATTTTGCACATACACACCTTTCATTAAAATATCAGCTTGTTTTTTATGTGTTGCCATTATTGCCTTGCCATTTTCGTAATATAATCTAACAGCATCCCCGAGTAACGTTTTCATTTTCAGTAAATGCACTACTTGCTTCCAAATATAAGATCATCGTTTAATGATAATGCTAGCATGTTTGCCCCAAGTATCTGCTCATGCCGTTAAAAACACCAGATCTTTATAATAAGGCTAGTAATGGATATCAGGCGCCCAGGAAAACAATCAGTTGGCAGCCATCTTGAGTACCATCTATCTTCTAAATGTGTCACTACTTATTAGTATATGTTAGTCAATACCATGATCCACCATAGTTCCCTAATATGCTTGACAATGGAGTTGACCTTTTGCCATTTTCTGAAAAAATCCATAATGTACCCCTGCTCCATTTCCCTGAATCTCTGGATTCAGATGAATGCATTTAAGAACACCAGCCCTGATTAGATTTGCAGAATTAAATCATCTATAGGTACTGCAATGTAAATGTTTTAGGGCCGATTATGGTATGCTTCTTCTTATGAGTAGTTAACTGTGGTATTCAAATCTTGAAACACTCCTTTATGTCCCATCAAAGATTACAGTTAGATTGAAGACTTCTATGGGATTGCTCCCTTTGTTTTCCCCCCTCAACTAACCAGAATGGGGCAAGAGTGTGCCTTGTTTTGATGTTGCTGTATGTGGTAAAATAAAATTGCCCCGCAAATTGACATCTGCTATCTGTGTGTGATTAGATGGAGCATTTTTTTACATATACCTTGAACATTTGTGGTCTGCTTTATCTCAATTCTTTGTGTAGCTTTTGACCTGAAGAAGGATTCATAATAATGGGCTGGGTTAGCTGGAATAGCTTTTACTGCCAACAATGAAATCTGAAGACCGGTATGATTTTAGATCGCAGCCTACCAGACAGCACAGCTGTCTGGTTTGCTAAAGACATCTTGGGGGCTTTCAGAAAATTGTCTTAGGAATGCATTCTGCTCAGGGATTACCATTGGCTTGTGGTTTGTAACTCATACCTTTTGGACTTCCATTTGCTGGTTTTATTTGCTTTAGGCCCTCCAGGTTCAATTTTCCCTACCATTTCCAAAACCGTGTTTTCTGTATCTTCCCACAAACTTGCTTTCTGTTAACAGGCCTTTAAATCTTGTTCTTATCTTGTCCCATTTGTTGTGCTTTCAAAGACTGAGGGCAAATGTCTGGCACTGTCTTCCAAAGGCACTTGTTTACTTTTCTTTCTCTGAATTCAAAGTGAGAGCATTTATGTGACAATCTTGCTGGCGACTGGGGGGGGGGGGTAGGAAACAGTTTTTTTCTAGCACACTGCAACATTTAAACAAAATGTGTAAGTATTTCTGACTATATCAGAATTATGAATGTGCAAGTAAAGCACATTTTGTGATATTTCTGAAGTGTTTTGGAAACAAATACATTAATATGATCAAAACGAATCATTAAACTAGGTAATGCAATTCTAATTATGTCTGTGCACTGTATAGTTTTATTAGGAAAACTGTATGTCTGTGTAAATGTAATGGTCATTTCAATTGAAATGTGTTGTCTGTAATGGTAGTGTGCTACCACACTATGGCCCGTATTTATACTTTTTTTGCGCCGCATTTGCGTCGTTTTTTGACGCAAAAACGGCGCAAACTTGCAAAATGCCATTGTATTTTGTAGGTTTGCGCCGTTTTGCGTCAAAAAGTGGCGCAAATGCGGCGCTAAAAAAAGTAAAAATACGGGCCTATGAATACTCCACTCTATGCCACTTCACTCTACTCTGCACCACTCCATAACACTCTACTCTGCACAACAACACTCTGCACAACTCCATTCTACACCACTGTACTCCATGCTTCTTCAAGCTATGGCTTCTATTCTACCATGTACCACTCTACTCTATGCCAATGCACTCTTCACCACTCTAATCTACATCACTGCACTCTTCACCCCTCCACTCTGCACAACTCCACTCTATGTCACTCTGCAACACTGCACTTTAAGCCACTGCACTCTACTCTGTAACACTCAACTCTATTCCCATGCACTCTGCACCAATCCACTGTATGCCACTCTTATCTACTCTGCAGCATTGCACTCTATCCCACTCTATACATCACTTTACTCTACGCCATTACACTCTACCCTGCACCACTCCACTCTATGCCACTTCACTCTACTCTGAAACAATCCACACTGTGCCACAGCTCTCTATGCCAATACACTCTACACAACTGCACTCTGTCACTGCACTCTATGCCACTGCATTCTACTTTGCATTATTGTACTCTCTGCCACTGCTCTCTACACCACTCTACTCTACTCTACACAACTTCACTCTGACATTCTACTCTGCAACACTGCACTCTCCGCTACTGAACTCTATGCCTCTCTACTCCACACTACTCCATTCTATGCCACTGCACTGTATGGCACTGTACTGTAATCTTCACCACTGTGTGATACTCTACTCGGCACCACTCTAAGCCACTACACTCTATGCTACTCAACTCTACTCTGCCCTCTAGGCCACTTCCCCTATGCCACTTGAATCTACTGTGCACCACTGCCCTCTAAATTGCTCAACTCTATGCCACACTACTCTGTGCCACTCTGCTTTATGCCACACTGCTCCGCACCACTCTATTCTATGCCACTGCACTCAATGCCCCTCTACTCTACTCTGCACCACTATACTCTGCACCCCTCTGCTCTGCGCCCCTCTACTCTATGCCACTCTAGTCTGCACCACTATAATATACACCACTCTAATCTATGCCATTGCATTGTATGCCTCTGAATTCAATGCCACCGCGCTCAGTGCCACTGCACTTTCTGCCACTACAGTATATGCTGCAACACTCTGTGGCAATGTACTCTCCACCAGTCCACTCTACTCCATGCCACTCCACTGTATGCTACTCTACATGACTCCACACTATGCCAATCCAATACATGACACTTTCTCCCATTACACCCTACAACACTCTACTTCACTCTTTGTTATTCCACTCTATGACACTATTCTCCACTTTTTGCCATGCCACTCTATGACACTCTACTCCACTATTTCCATTCCACTCTATGACACTTTACTTCACTCTTCACCATTCCACTCTACAACAGTCCACACCACTCCCCTCTATGCCACTAATGTTTCACCATGTTAAACAGCAGCCAGGCTGATGAAGAACATGGCTAAAACACATTGGTACAGCAAACCGCTTTTGCAAAGGCAAGACCTATTGGCTTTGACAATGATTGTTTAAATGGGGGCATAAGATGTGCCAATGATTTGGACTCCGATCCCTGCTTGTCAACAGGGTGTGAGTGTACTGTTCGAATGCTTGACTTTTAAAATTGATGATGCTTCTACCTTACACAGGGTGAGTGCAATTACTGGTATTTAGTGTATTTGCTGTATTTACTTATTTATTAGTTTTCTATATTTAGATCGTACATGCTACAATAAATAATAAAATAAAACATTAACATATTTGCATTGGGAAATAGATTAATCTATTCAGAAAAGGCTAGGCTTTGATGGCTTTCCTTAAGCTTCAAAGGGTAGATATTGCTTTAATATAAATTAACTATTTGGGTCAATAAAGAACCTTTGCCCCTCTTTCAGGGTAACATATGTTTGGGGTCATTATAAGTCCTAATGATTTAAGGGACGAAAAGGATAGACTTTTTCTGCTAAAACATAGAGTTCATAACAGATTCTTAGATCGTTATCATTGTACAATGCAATCTTACATGCTTAGAGGATGAATTAAATATCTTTACCTCTTCTTTTTGCAAAGTGCATTTGTGCAAAATGCGATTAAAATATTTTTGTGTAAACTGCAAAACTGGTGTGACCTTATTCAGTCTTGGGTGATTACTACGGTTCTGGATTAAGCTTTTCTGTATTGATAATAAGCTGAATAAATAAATCAATTTATATCGGGCCGCATCCCAGTCCACGTCCATCGTTATTTTGCACACCATGCCACCACAGTTTGGACCCAGCCATATGCAAATCAGTCTTGACTCTGTCTAAACTGAAACAGTCTAGCTCAAACTGCCAGACCAGGTCCTCCTTGAACACAAGCAACCCAGAACTGGATTCCCTCTATTTAGGACACATCAACCAGATATACTTTGGCTTCAGAGACACAGGGGGTCATTATGGGTTCGGAGGACGGTTTTTACTGTCTGCCGAACTTCCGATGAGGAGGTTGCCACCACAAAGGTTACGTTCCTGCTGGCCCCATTAAGAGTTTCCCACTAGACTGGTGGGTGGAAACCTCGGTTTCCGCCCACCAGCCTGGTGGGAAACAGGCTATAGCATTGTCACCGGCGCGTAATCCGGGGGGGGGCTGCACTGCCATGAAAGTGCAGGGGCAGTGCAGGGGCCCTCCCGTGACCTCTTGCAGCTGTTCTCTGCCAGTATTTTCATGGTGGTGGTTCCACCATTAAACTGCTGTCAGAGAAGGGGCTCATAATCACCAGGGCAGTGCTGCTTGCAGCGCTGACTTGGTGGATTAGGACCACCACCTACCTCCAGACCGCCAGGATTTCTAATCATGGTGGAGCTGGCGGTTACCTGGTAGCCCGACCGCCAGGTTTGTAATGTGGTGCTGTCTAGTGACCACCAGACTCGTAATGTGGCCCACAGTGTGCCAGGGACCCTCATCTAGGCACACCCATCCCACTTAGGGCAACACACTAAAGTATACAAAAAAAGGAATGGATGGTATACTTGAATAACTCTCAGTCACCAATAATTATTCAGTGAGGCATCACCATCAATCATTATTTGCACACCATGCCACCTCAGTTTGGGCCCAGACGTAAGCAAGTGAGTCTTGACCATGCTCCAATGGTATAGTCCAGCCCAAAATACGAAAAACAGCGCAAACGTACAAAATATTTTTGTATTTTGTAAGTTTGTGCAGCTTTTGCGTAAAAAAATGACGCAAATGCGATGCTAAAAAAGTATAATTATGGGCCTAGGTCTTCCCTGAACTGGAAGATAAACAAACCCAGGACCGGTTTCACTCTAGCTAAGGCTCAACAGCTAGGTACAACTTGGATCCATGATGCAGTGTGCATGAGACTCATATGCATCCCACTTAGGGAAACACACTAAAGAATAAAAAAAAGTGATGGATGGAATGCATGAATTAATGTCATCCACTGATAATTACTCAGGTCGCATCTCAGTCCATCATTATTTTGCACCCCATACCACCTCAGTTTAGACCCAGCCATATGCAAATGAGTCTTGACCATGCTCCAGTGGTACAGTCTAGCTTGAGCTGCCAGACCAAGTTTTCCCTTAACCAGTACACAAGCAACCCAGGACTCGTTTCACCTTAGTTAGGGCTCAGCTGCCAGGTATAGCTTGGCTCCAGTGCCAGAGTGTGCACAGGACCCACATCTGGTATTACCTGTCCCACTTAGGGTAACACATTAAAGTGTACAAAAAAGTGATGGAAGGAATGCCTGAATTAATCTAAGCCACTGGTAATTACTCGGGAACACACCCCACAGTTATTTTGTACATCATGTGTAAGAAATTGGGTTTTTGATTGAGGGATATAAAAAAAACCTTCTTAAGCAACAACCACAATCCTTGTCAGGACAAACCTCAAAACTCACTAAATTAACCTGTGCTTAACCCTCTGGTAGCCTGCAGAAAAGCAGTCAAGCTTAACTTAGAAGCGATGTGTAAATTATTTATGAAGCACTTAAACTGTAATAATATGAAAACACAACACAACAAAACTCCCACACCAATTTAGAAAAATAGAGAAAAACTTAATAAACAATTTGAGGCCACAATTGACAAAAATCCAATCAGTAGATCTGGAGGTATGCAGTATTAAAGGTTCAAGGAAAAATTGTGACAAGAAACAGAAAATTCTAACTGTAGGCATCTGCTCGCACTAGACTAGAACAAACTCACAAATTCAGGATAACTGCAGTGGAGTGCAAGATGGATACCAGGACCAGGTAAGTCCAGCTGAAAAAGTTACCTTCTCAAAGTCTTGTGCGCTAAATTAAAAACTTCAGAATTTCACAGGGGTACCTCAACTGATGACAACCAAGGGTCAAGGAAATTGGGAGGCACCTCTTGAGGCTCGTTAACTCACTCCAGCAGAGGCCAGCAGGGTTCAGGTAGGTCCAGTTGGAGGTCCAGGCAAGGCAGTTGCCACAGACCAACTGGGCAGTTGCATGGGGGCATTTAGAGCTTTTTGTGTCCCTGTAGCTCAGAACAGGAAGTTAGCCAACTGACCCCTGGAGTCAATCTGTAGTCCTGGGCTCAACGAGATGGTCCTCTCTCCTTTGAACAGCAGGGCAGGCCTCAAGCAGTAGGGCAGTGTTCCGAAGAACCAGACAGGCCTCAATCAGCAAGGCAGTCCTCTGAGGGAAATGGTAGGTCTCAAGCAGCAAGGCAGTTCTCTGGGAAACAAGGCAGGCCTCAAGTAGGATGACAGTCCTCTGACGAACAAGGCAGGCCTCAAGCAGGTGGGCAGTCCTCTGGAACACAAGACAGTCCGTCTGAAGTTTTCCACAGATCCAGGAGTGTATTGAAAGGTTGGGCTGAGGGTCTACTATTTTTACCTGATGGCAACCTTGAAGTGGAAGAAACTTTTGGAGTTTCCCGCCACAGATGGTTCTCTTTCCACTCTGCCCAAGATCTCTGGGGTGACAAAAGCCGGCTGTCAAGTTCTTTGTGAGTGTGTTGGAGCAGTTCCATTGAAATGTACGTATGGCAGAGAACATCCTGACAAGATGTCTCTGTCCCAGCTGCACCCAGGTCCTATTGTTCACTATGAAGAAACAGTGTACATGTCTGATGGGAGATCAATTAACAGGCCCAGGCAGCAAGAAACTCTAAGAAAGCCTCAAGATGTTTAGGACCTGAGACATGTTGTAAAAGCCTACTTAAGTGAGTGGCAGAACAAGTGCTGCATGTCCAATAGTAGCATTTAATTTACAGGCCACTGGTACACGTTGTACTACTTTACTAGGGAGTTATAAGTAAAATAAGTATGCCAATTGGGTGTAGACAATTTTACCAAGTTTTGTGGGAGAGAACAAACACTTTCGCACTGGGTAGCAGTAGTAAAGTGCACAGAATACTAAAAGCCAACATAAATGGGTTCAGAATAGAGGAGGGGTGAAAGTAAATGTTTAGAGGAGGCTCTCCAGAGAGTGCCAAGTCCAGCACGACCAACCTCCTGCCAAAACTAGGGTAGACTAATCAATACCTCAATGGGCTTCACTGCTAATGTAATAGAAGATTAGCAATGGATTTCTTCTGCATTGGTACTTGTCAGTTTTGTGCACCTCTGAATTCAATTAGATCCCTCTATCAACACTCTCCTGAGCCACTGGGCTGACCAATGTGGACCTGCTGCCCCACCTGTGGACCCTATCTGTAAAGCTCCTAACATTACTTTGCTCACAGATGCCTGTCAGTAGGCAGAGAGTACCACCATGACCAACAGAGTGATCTGGCCCATTCCGCACTTTGGATCAGACTTCATCTCCAGCCCAAGAAAACTCAGCAGCTAAGGACAGCAACCAATAGAGGCCACTGACAGCTGTCAGAATTAAGAGCTTTACCCCAGACCATCCACTGCCAGGTAGAGGGTTCAGATGGGAAACTTGGTCAGGCCTCACTTCCAACATTGGGGTTGGCAAGGAGTTCCCTAGCTGCTCTTGAGGGTTCTCTGATCTCTGAGGTTTCTCAGAGTGGGCGGCAAAACCCCAGGTGTTAGTCACCCTACTTTCACTCTCCCTCTCAGCAGTCCAGGGGTGGTAGTCTGAAACTGGCCACTCAGAGCAGGGTCGGTACCCTGAGGCTGAGCAGCGGTCGGGGTGAGCCTGTCCATCTCTTGCCTCTCTATCTGGGGCTCTACACCCTCCATTTGGGAGTAGTAAACCCAGAAACCTGAGCTTTCAGGGTGCCTTGGGTGTCCGCCCCTTCCAGCTCTCTCCTTTGGGTCACATTTGCACCCCATTCCAGGGATACCAGAGCCATAGGGCGAGAAATAGTCATGCCCATTGGCCTGAGGTGTCCTATGCATCTGTCCTGTGTACTGCTTAGGGGAAACCAGTCTTTCCACTACCATGATCTATCTGGCTCTGGGGATGTCCCTTAGAGCAGTGCCAAGGATCCTATTCACTGTGACCTGGTGGAAGTTACAACTCACACCCCCAGGGATCACCAGTCTGCCTTCTGAGTCCACCTCCCGACTAAGAGAGTGTAGGACATCTTCTACCCCTGCCTGAGGGACTACACTACCATAAGGCCACATTAGCCACCCCTATAGAGTTTCTACCAAGGAGTGGTTTCTTAGGACTGACAGAGATTCCCTACTTGTGACCTATCTCAGAACAATCAAAGCACCAGGTCTGGAGATGAGGCACCCTGGATCACCACCCACAAGAACATCCTCTCTGTTTCTCAGAAGGAGCACGGGAACCCTTTTACATACCTCATTCTGGGAATTGTCAGCGTCTCCCTTGATCTTCCTCTTACTCAGATGAGGGGAACCTGAACCACCTTTCTTGGAGTCAATTCTTAGACACTCCAGTACTAATGCAAAGGCCTGCTGTCTCTACAAGTTCCCTTAGGTTAGTGAGCTTGCTGTCAATTGGGCATGTAGTAGCTCTTGGAAAACAATGACTAAATATGTGCTCCCTTGCAACAAAATAGTACAGCCCCACATAAGTGATTACATTACTATCCTTCGCCCAATCATCCAGTGTTTTACAAAAGTAGTCCACGAAATCCACCCAGGGCTGCTGGGGCAACTTCTGGCTGTCCCCAAACTTTTGCCTGTACTTTTCAGGTTTGAGACCATATTTCTTGATAAGTGTGCCCCTCCCTTCACTGGGTATGTGTCTACAATGGCTGGCTCCCCAATCCTTCTTAGGGACCGTGTGCATCTCTAGGCCATCTTCATAGTTAGGCCACAAATCACTTATCAATGTCTCCCCCACAACAGAGTAGGCACCAGGTCATGGCAAAGTAGACCCCCTGTCTCCATTGTGCACTAGGGTACTGCTGCACTAATTCTACTGGACTCTGAGGCTTGTTTGAGCTGTAGGTCCAGCTCCCTTAGACTCAGTTCATTAGCTCACATCATCTTTTTTTCTGCCAAGGCCCTTTCAGCTGCAGTCATTTCCTTTGCCAGGGCTCTGGTCTTTTCCAGGGCTCATTCTGCCTCAAATTTCTCCTTCGCTAAGTCTCTTTCTGCCTCTGTATTACTCTCTTCTGCAGCCAGTCTGGCTACACTTCAGGTCCTTCTCTGCCTGTCTGTCTATCAACTTTTCACAGCACAGGTTGTGAGAGGATACCCTGCTTCCTGAGTGGGATCCAGCAAGGGAACCTCATCTCTCTGAGCCCTCCTTTCTCTTCTAGGGCTGTTGCCCAGTTATTTCCCTTCTTCTCCTCATCATCATTCTCAGGGTCATCACTTGGTGCGTCATTGAAGCCTTCCACCAGTATGCTTCCTAAAAAGCGTGAAGGGCTGACTGAAGGTCCTCCTGAATAGACCCCTTTTTCACAACCAGCCCCCACTCCTTGCAGAGCTCCTTCAGCTCCCTCGTAATGTACTATAATGAGCAGTTAAGATCCATTATCATTTCGGCAAGATATCACAAGTACAACAACAACAATTCCTTACTGCAGAAAGGTATGGCAGGAATTTAAAATGGACAAATGACCAACTGAGAGAGAAAAAAGGAGAATTTAAGATGTGTTTGTAAGAAAATGGGATGTATTATATGGTGTTAGGTTAGATTTGTATTTATTTTTAGATACCAAAATGAAAAAGATCCACCAGAGGTTTCTGGAGATACAGATTTTCCAAGGTATAGTAGATTGTTTAGTAGATCGCAACTTTTCACGTAAACACAAACAAGCATTAGCACAAATTTGACACTTAAAAACATTTTCAGGAAACACTTCGGTAAGTATCTATGTGGTTACTTAGACCAACTCTGACAGGACACCATTCAGGAGGATCAGCAAGATCCACAGAAAAACTTACCTCCTCACCCAAAGCAGTCTATAGTCCAGTCAGTGCTGTGTTGCCATTGACTTCTGTGGTCTTGATGCAAGGGATACGGGATGCTGAAAATGCTTAAGGATGATGTCTGGTTGACGGGGGTCTTCCTAAGGCTACTCTTCAGTCCATGGGTCTGTGAAGCGATCCTGGCCACAGGGGTCGATGACCCTCGAAGTTCCCTCGAGCTTGGCAGAAATCAAGTCACCAATGGGCTACTGGTCACCCGTTACAGTGGTTTCAGCAGTTTTCTTCCTTTGGCAGTAACTTGCACTCTAGGCAACTGAACTGTACTCAGATTACAGTCCAGGGTCCAGCAGAATTGGTTGTAACTTTAGAGCTTTGGGTATTGGTCCCTTATAGGAGCGACAATCCAGAGATAACAGATACTAACTCGCCAGGCAGGCTACCTCAGCTTTTGTATCCTTGTGAGGCGAACAGGAGGTCAGCCAACTGACCCTTAGAGTCTCTTTTTCTGGGAATGACTTCTCCACAATAAGGACACAGCAGTCACAGACCTTTCCTTCAGTAGCCCCAAGGTGAACCAGGTGCAGTTCAACTATGGTGCAGCCTCTCTTCGTCTGGTTCTTTGGTGCAACAAGGTAGTCCTTCTTTGGTCCTCTTCCCCAGCTCGGTGAGATCTGAGTTCTGGGTGCCAGGGGTTCCCTTTCAAAGTCCAGAACATGCCCTCAGAGAAGGTCACAGTTAATAGCCAATGGTCTACCAGGTTACTTCCCTCCTGATGACTGCTTCCTGTGAAGAGTGGCATCTAGCAATCACAGAAGGCACCATTCTGCCCTCTTCCAACATGGCAGAACTCCTTTTGCAGCATGTAGAGATCCCTAGCCCAACCCAGAGGTGTGGCTACCAGGGGCTACATACCCCTGAAAAACCAGTATGACAATAGTCGTTTCCCCTAAATCCTAAGTGCCAGACTGTCTACCTAAACAATATAGCAGGCCATCTCCCAAGTGTTTGCCATTTTACCATTCAAAGGCAGCTTCTGCTTTGAAGCTTGCCTTTTGGGCCCACACTATGTGGCCTTCCTCAAGGGAGAAGTAACATCTTTCCCTCATGCGGGCTTTTATTGTGTCCTTTCTTATGAGTCATTTACACATCTCCCAGGACGGCAGAAAGCTATCTTGGGGACAGCCCCATGTGCAGTTGTGAACAGGCAGAGGAGATTTTGGGCAACTAAGTGGCAACACCTAACATTTAAATTGACTGGGCATCAAGTTGGCTTAACTTAACAAGTTGTTTGATACTTTGGAGTATCAACTGTAGTTGCCATATTCAGGATTTAGCACAGTTGAGGGTTCAACATGTAATCCAGTATTCACCAATGAGGCTCCCATCCCCTTCCACAGTAAAGATTACAATTTTGTGTTTTTGGTGTCAGAACACATAGCACACATGCTCTATCTTCAAATATGAGGCACCCTACCTTAGGACTCAATAAGGCTTGCTGTAGGTGTAACTTACACATAATAAATGGGAAGTTTTGAGGCTTTGCCATGGCTCTAAAAGTCGAGTCAGCAGTGAGCATTGATATTCCAGGCTGTAATGGTAGACTGGGAGACAAATTTTCCCTTTATCATACCCAGGGCGGCACAACAAGTGCTGCAGTCCCTGGGGTGGTAGCCTAATGTACAGAGTCAGGATGTTGGGTACAATATAATAGCACTTTGTAGGTAAAATAGCTTATGCCAATCGGGTATAAACTGATAAAAGATCAAAACATACACATTTTAAGGTCAAGAGCACTGGCACTGAGGTCTAGTTAGCAGGATGTTGTGCCCTCTCAGAGTCAAACAAGCATTTGTAATGCAATAGGTGTCCCATTAGCGAGAGTTAGAGCTGTTGGCGGTGTAAATGATAATGACGACCTCGCATTTGCGACCTTATAAAGAAATCAGAAATAAACTGTGCTTGTGCATCCCTTCATACACTTTCATACAAAATTACTTTAGCCCAATGGGGGTGGCCATATCGGAGACTGGGTTTTGCACCAAAAAATGACGATAGGCTGGTTAGAGGCAAAAAACACCTCTAACCAGCCTAGCTCATTTTCTGACGCAAAACCATCCATACCACATGACTCCTGTCTTAGAAAAGATAGGAGTCATGCCCACCACTCAACAGCCAGCACAGGGGACAAGGGTCCCCTGGGCATGACCTTTGCACCTTGTGCCATGCAGTGGGACCCAAGTTGGACCTCCAATGGTACTTTAATTTAAAAATTAAAATATTTACCTATACTTACCCTAGTCTCCAATCCTCTGGTGTACCTCTGGTGTGGGTGAGGGTGTTCCTGGAGCTTGAGGAGGGCACCTGTAGACCCATTCCATGGTGTTCAACCATGGAAATGGGTCCACAGGTCCCCTAACACCTGGTCTGACCCAGGTGTTAAATAATGGTGCAAACCATTATTTAGCCCCGCTTCCCACCCGTGCATCATTTTAGCATAAAGGATAGATATGGGGCTATGGGGTTAGCACCATTTTTTAGATGGGAACGCCTACCTTGCATCTCATTGACGCAAGAAAGGTTCACACATCTAAAAAATGGTGCAAACTCCAATATTTTGATGTTGGACGGGTCTAGCATCAAAATATAAATATGGAGTTAGTTTTGTGCCGAATTAGCGTAAAAAAATGGATGCATATTTGGTGCAAATGGAATATAAATATGCCCCTTGGTTAAATAACCATATATTCAGCACCTAAAGGGCATAACCACAAAAGAAGAATGATAAAGAACATTGCAGTGTAACCATATAATCAGACCCTTGAGGGCATAATGTACTACACATTTTCAGGCCTAGCAGGTCTTTTAAATATCATTTAACTTTGGAGTAGTGGCACAAGGGTGGTAGATGGTCCAGCAGTCAACAGCAGAACGGGCAGTACCACTGGTGGTGGCTAGAGGTCCCTGTAGAGTCAACAGCAGAAGGTGCAGTACCAATGGCTGTGGCTAGATGTCCCTGTAGAGTCTACAGCCGAAGGTGCAGTACCACTGGTTGTGGCTAGATGTCCCTGTAGAACTAAAAGCACTCAGAGTACAGTGTAACAGAACACTGACAGAACTTCTTCTGAGGTGGGAAGCTCATGTCCCCAAACCCAGAAACAGCTGGAGAAGTACCATGTCCCCAGTGAAATGGCTGAAATATTTAGCCATGATGTACATTAAAACTTAATCAACAATAAACTGTGTTTGTGTATACATTAAACCTGAATCAGAAATAGACTGTGTTTGTGTATTAGCAGAAGCTGCAATTCCACTGGTTGGGGCTATATGTCCCTATGGAGCCTACTGAATTAGTGGTGCCTCGGGACAATGATCATCCTTTAGTGCATTGTACATTTGCAAGCTGAGCGAGGCTGTCAGAATATTTTTTTATAAACAAGGCCCTTATAAAACAAACTCATCTCAGCTGTACAAAATAAAATACAAATTACAACTATAAGAGAGTTTGAATATGCATTGAATGGTCAAAGAGGTCATGATTTTTGATCCCCTTCTAACCTAGTGTGGCCTGGATAAAGAGAGCACATTGTTCTGAATGTTTTGGTGGTGGCCACATTGCCCCAGGACCACCACAGTCTGAGTTATGGGCAAAAATGTGTTGTAAAAAGAATGCCTGCAAAGCATTATGGGGTGAGTTTCCCAAGTGCAGTGAATATTGTAGTATTGGTTCTCCCACTGTGTGGGGAGAGCCGCTGTTGAGAATTATTTCCTGGGTCGATTTCAAGCTATACAAAGCCACCAAAACAAAACACACACACAACACTACTACTTGTAAAGACTGATTATGTAAAGTAGAACCAAGTGAAGGGCAAACGTGGAAAATGAACCGCTTGCGTGAACACCAGTGCTTATTAACAAATACGAGAGTCAGGAAACAAAGAAAAATAGCCCATCCAAGCAACAAAAAAACATTCCAGGTGTAATTAAACTGTACTTGGCCGGTGCTCTTCAGCCAAGTACAGGAAGTGGCGTATTGGCTGCAAAACTAGTTAGAAGGCAGCAAACCAAAAGCGACACTGCCTTTAACATATGGTGAGCGGCAAGCAGCGGTAGAAAGGAGCAAAGTCCTATACTCCATCCAACAGGTCTTGCAGACAGCGTATGTGCGCTGTCTAAGCTTGACCTAAAAACCATCATAAGCAATCCAAACTTTGTGGCAGACCATATAAAAAAAGCATTTCCTTACAGAGGGCGAATCTTGTATCAGATTATTTATAATGGGAGTTTAGTGTTACACAGAATCACTGAATGGCACTGCACAAACAAAGGTACTGAATCCCACCACTGAGCACCAACATGAGAAATTGAGTTTTTGATTGAGGAACTGAAAAGTCGTTCTCAAGCAACAACCATAATCCATGTCAGGATGAACCACAAAAGTTACTGAATTAACCCGTGCTTAAGCATCTGGTAGCTTGGCCCAAAAGCAGTCAGGGGTTAACTTAGAGACAGTGTGTAATGTATTTACGCAGCACTTAAACAACAATAAAGTGAAAACACAATGCAAGAAAAATACCACACCAATTTAGAAGGAGCTGCAACTGAAAGTGGTGGCAATAGTGACAGTGGTTGCTGAAGTTAGGGAGGAGGTTGACTCACTAGCGGCTGCACCTGCAAGACAGAAAACGTAGGGCCTGATTTATGAAAAGTTAGCACTGCCTTTGCGTCATTTTTTAAAAATGTAAATTATATTTTGTACCAAAAATTACGCAAAGGTAGTGCTAACTCTTCATAAATCAGGCCCTTAGTGTAATAATTATGCATCATGATTTAAAGATTCCTTGTTGGTCCACTAAGACATGAATTACAAAGTATCCCAATAGGGTTGATATTGTACAACGTGTCATATCCTGTCATAATAGCGAAGGCCATACTGCCACCCTTGGCTGTTCTCTCCATGGAACTATGAGTGTCTATAAATATAACAATTTGGTGAGTTCATTGGCTGGTCATGGACACCATTTGTTCAGATGTCGTCATCCTGGCATTTGCTATGGGCAGCACTGGAAAGGCCTTTGTCTTATGATTAGTATTCTTTCTCTACCTCCATATACAGGAGCGCAGGCGTCAGGTCTTGTGAAAACTTGCTGTGTGACAGATGGGAAAGCAGAAAAACAGATGGAATTCTAAGGTGTGAAATCTAAGTGGCCTCGGTTGTAACCAATTTGTCTGCTTTGGTTATCCTCAATAGAGATTATGTTATCTGTGAAGCCTTTGTCAATGGTTGTACTAGGGGCAGAAGTCCTTGATGGCTTGAAATGACCATCTTTGAGGTTGCCATCAATGGGGTGGTCTTTGGTGAAGTCACAATCAACTCATTTCCTGTCCACAAGGTGGAGGAGTGCGCTGGGATGTCAACAATGTCCTAGAAGACTTCTTGAGCATTTACAAAGCCATCAATGAAGAGTTGTCTGCAGGAGGAGTCACAGGAGATATGACTGGAGATGGCAAAAAGGTTGGCAGAGTGGATGTAGATGATGTGGTCTTCAACGGCTTTTTTGACAGGAATTTGAGAAGTGATTCACCTCAGAAGGAGAAGTAAGGTGTTTTGTACAATATAACTGACACATTTCAGCACCTTACTTAACAGGGCTAAGGAGCCACTTCTGGGGACAGCAACAAATGAGGTATTTTGCTTCTTTCTGAGTTCCATTTGCCCATACTTTGCTCATTCTTCAGGGTGCTGGAGGGGTACTCCTCGCAGACTCATCCCCCTGAGGAGGGGTTATTCTTCTTTAACCACTAAAATAATCTACTTTCACTATCCGGGACAGTCGTGGCCGAGAATTGTGGAAAACTTGCTTCCCTCAGTCTTGGGATCCAAGAGCGAGAAGTAAATGCATTAACTACACAGAACTGTGACACGCACACATTTTTTTCCAAAAGTCCCACAAGGTCTCAAAACTACTTTCTGAATACTCTGACAGAGGAGGTTCTCTTGGTTCCATATCATCTGAGACAACCAAATATAAAAGGAATAGCTGCCAAAAAAGTTAGAGACGTTCAGGGGAACAAAAATAGGAAGGATGAGGAACAAATCCAATTGTGAAGAAAAATGAGCAGTGGCCACTGGAGACTCTCAAAGCAAATGATGCACAGTAGAAATCTGAGGCACAGTGGCCCCTGGGGGGATGGAGTTCAGACCTCCTACATCTTATTTACTGGAGTTTTGTGCTTTTACTGAGGTAAATGTGCTCCTAAATAGATGCTGTTCGCATTTTCTTTCCTCTGGCAGATTGTTGCACTTTTCTGCTGTTGTACAAAACCTGAGAGTCCCATATCAATTACAGAGAATAGTTTAAGCATGTGAATGGTTGAAGCTGCAGAAACACTGATGAGATGAAAGGTAATGGAGAAAGAGAGTATGTGAGAGGAAAAGCAGGGTGCTTAGGGAAGGAAACAATGTAAGGAAGAGAAAGGGAGGGAATACAAGGACAAATCAAAATGGGAATGAAGAATTAACTTACCTTGGGCAATCAAAAACCGTATATTATGTTAAGGACAGAAGCTGCTATCTTAATGTGCTAGGCCTCCTTACTTCTCTCTTATTTTAGTTAAAGGCAATATAGGTCTTCCATCATGGCCCCAGCATGACATATCCATATTTTTCCTCAACTGAAGGAGAAGACTCGTATGACTGTGATGCTGACGTACCCACTGTCCCTAGGATTGGGAGTCAACTGGAAACCTGCATATTGAAGATAAAAATACATCTGCCACTATTATTGAAGATGTAATGCAGTAGTGCAGTTACTGAATAATTACTCTGCCCTTGCTGGTATACTAATATGTTTGTAGTAACAACACTAAAAATACATTTTGAAAAAATGTGAGGTCTAATATTATTAGCAATAATATGGAGCAGGTATATTTCAAAATGTGACCAGATTTCACACACCCTTCAGGAGAGACAAAATCAGCTGAGACAAAGAGTTGCACTGGGCACTATACACACCCATTACTTACAGCATTTTGGAATCATAGTGAGGCAATAAGAGCTTCTATAAAATCGGCAAATTATACTTTATGCCAGTCAACTGCTGGCTCAATTAATACTTGTAGGAGGCTGGCCTGGCTTATAGTGGGTACCTTGTGGTACTTGCACCTTGTGCGAGGTCCAGTTATCCCTTATTAGTAGAATAGAGGTGTTCTAGCAGCTTAGGCTGATAGAGGTAGCTATAGCAGAGCAGCTTAGGCTGAACTAGGAGACATGCAAAGCTCCTACTATACCACTTATATCACTTAGCACTATATCATAAGAAAACAAAATACTCAGAGTTACTAAAAATAAAAGTAATTTATTTTAGTGACAATATGCCAAAAGTATCTCAGAGGATATACTTCCTTAGGAGGTAAGTAAAATACACAAAATATACACACACACAAACCAAAATCAGGTAAGTAACAGTTAGAAAAGTAGTGCAAACAATGTAGAATCACAATAGAATGCCAAAGGGAGAAATAGGCCTAGGGGCAAGAAAAACCATTTACTCCAAAAGTGGAATGCGAACTACGGATGGACCCCAGGCCTAGTGTAGTGTGTAGAGGGTCACTGGGAGTGTAAGAAAACACTAAGGGTGTCCAAGATACCCCACCCCAAGACCCTGACAAGTAGGAGTAAAGTTGCCCTACTACCCCAGAAAGACAGTAAAGTCGAGATAGGGGATTCTGCAAGGACAACAACTGACTGCAAAACACTGAAGACGGATTCCTGGACCTGAGGACCTGTAAAGGAAGGGGAACAAGTCCAAGAGTCAGGCAAGTGTCCAGGGGGGGCAGGAGCCCACTAAACACCGGATGAAGGTCCAAAAGGGCTGCCTCTGGGTGGAAGAAGCCAAAGATTCTGCAACAACAGAAGGTGCCAGGAATTCTCCTTTGGTCAGAAGATGTCCCACGGCGTGCTGGAGCATGCAGAGTTGTTTCCACACAGAAAGACCGCAAACAAGCCTTGCTGGCTGCAAGAGTCGCAGTTGAGGATTTTGGGTGCTGCTAAGGCCCAGGAAGTTGCCCGTGGAGAAGGAGACAGAAGGGACGCTCAGCAACACAGAGAGCCCATGCCGAAGCAGACAGCACTAGCAGAAGTACCTGAACAGGCACTTAGAAGATCTGAGGACAGCGGTCGACTCAGAGTCACAAAAGAGGGTCCCATGACGTCGGAGCCCAACTCAGCGAGTTGCGCAATGCAGAAAGGAGTGCTGGGGACCTGGGCTAGGCTGTTGAAGGAGGCCGGCCTGGCTTGTAGTGGGTACCAGAGGTACTTACACCTTGTGCCAGGTCCAGTTGTCCCTTATTAGTGTAGAAGAGGTGTTTCTAGCAGCTTAGGCTGATAGAAGGTAGCTATAGCCGAGCAGCTTAGGCTGAACTAGGAGACATGAAAAGCTCCTACTATACCACTGGTGTCATATGCACAATATCATAAGAAAAGACAATACACAGATATACTAAAAATAAAGTACCTTTGCCAAAAGTATCTCAGTGAGTACCCTCAGTATGAAGATGCCAAATATACACAAGATATATGTACACAATACCAAAAATATGCAGTAATAGCAAAAGGAAGTAATGCAAGCAGTGTAAAGTTACAATAGATTGCAATAGGAGCACATAGGTATAGGGGCAACACAAACCATATACTCCAAAAGTGGAATGCGAACCACGAATGGACCCCAAACCTATGTGAGCTTGTAGAGGGTCGTGGGACTGTAAGAAAACAGTGAGGGTTAGAAAATAGCCCACCACAAGACCCTGTAAGGTAGGTGTAAAGTGCAACTACACCCCCCAGAGAGCACAGAAGTCGTGATGGGGGGATTCTGCAAGGAAAACCAACACCAGCAATGCAACAACAGTGGATTTCCGGACCTGAGTACCTGTAAGACAAGGGGACCAAGTCCAAGAGTCGCTACAGTGTCGAGAGTGGGCAGGAGCCCAGGAAATGCCAGCTGAGGGTGCAAGGAAGCTGCCACCGGATGGAAGAAGATTGGTGTTTTGCACCGGATGGAAGAAGCTTGGTGTTTTGCAAGAACAAAGAGGACTAGGAACTTCCCCTTTGGAGGATAGATGTCCCACATCGTGAAGAAGCTTGCAGAGGTGTTCCCACGCAGAAAGACCGCAAACAAGCCTTGCTAGCTGCAAGGGTCACGGTTAGGGTTTTTAGATGCTGCTGTGGCCCAGGAGGGACTAGGATGTCGCCACTTGGATGAGGAGACAGAGGGGGCGCCCAGCAAGTCAGAGAGCCCTCACAGAAGCAGGCAGCACCCGCAGAAGTACCGGATCAGGCACTTAGAAGAGGGGTGAACCGGAGTCCACCCGAAGTCGGAAAAGGGAGTCCCACGACGCCGGAGGACAACTCAGAAGGTTGTGCACTGCAAGTTAGAGTATCGGGGACCCAGGCTTGGCTGTGCACGAAGGAAATCCTGGAAGAGTGCACAGGAGCCGGAGCAGCTGCAAATCATGCAGTACCCAGCAATGCAGTCTAGCGTGGGGAGGCAAGGACTTACCTCCACCAAACTTGGACTGAAGAGTCATTGGACTGTGGGAGTCACTTGGACACAGTTGCTGAGATCCAGGGACCACGCTTGTCATGCTGAGAGGAGACCCAGAGGACCGGTGATACAGTCGTTTGTTGCCTGCAGTTGCAGGGGGAAGATTCCGTCGACCCACAGGAGATTTCTTCAGAGCTCCTGGTGCAAGAAGGAGGCAGGCTACCCCCAGAGCATGCACCACCAGGAAACAGGTGAGAAAGCCGGCAGGATGAAGCGATACAAGGTTGCAGTAGTCGTCTTTGCTACTTTGTTGCGGTTTTGCAGGCGTCCTGAGCAGTCAGCGGTTGATCCTTTGGCAGAAGGTGAAGAGAGAGATGCAGAGGAACTCTGGTGAGCTCTTGCATTCGGTATCTGAAGAATTCCCCAAAGCAGAGACCCTAAATAGCCAGAAAAGGAGGTTTGGCTACCTAGGAAGGAGGATAGGCCAGTAAGAAAGGTAAGAGCCTATCAGAAGGAGTCTCTGACGTCACCTGATGGCACTGGCCACTCAGAGCAGTCCAGTGTGCCAGCAACACCTCTGTTTCCAAGATGGAGGAGGTCTGGGGCACACTGGAGGAGTTCTGGGCACCTCCCCTGGGAGGTGCAGGTCAGGGGAGTGGTCACTCCCCTTTCCTTTGTCCAGTTTCACGCCAGAGCAGGGCTGGGGGATCCCTAAACCGGTGTAGACTGGCTTATGCAGAGATGGGCAGCATCTGTGCCCATCAAAGCATTTCCAGAGGCTGGGGGAGGCTACTCCTCGCCAACCATCACACCTATTTCCAAAGGGAGAGGGTGTCACACTCTCTCTCAGAGGAAATCCTTTGTTCTGCCTTCCTGGGCCAGGGGTGCCTGGACCCCAGGAGGGCAGAAACCTGTCTGAGGGGTTGGCAGCAGCAGCAGCTGCAGTGGAGACCCCGGAAAGGCAGTTTGGCAGTACCCAGGTTCTGTGCTAGAGTCCCGGGGGATCATGGAATTGTCTCCCCAATGCCAGGATGGCATTGGGGTGACAATTCCATGATCTTAGACATGTTACATGGCCATGTTCGGAGTTACCATTGTGACGCTATACATAAGTAGTGACCTATGCATAGTGCCCGCGTGTAATGGTGTCCCCGCACTCACAAAGTCCAGGGAATTTGCCCTGAACGATGTGGGGGCACCTTGGCTAGTGCCAGGGTGCCCACACACTAAATCAAATCAAATCAAATCATCAACATTTATAAAGCGCGCTACTCACCCGTGCGGGTCTCAAGGCGCTAGGGGGGAAAGGGGGGGTTATCGCTGCTCGAACAGCCAAGTCTTTAGGAGTCTCCGGAAAGCGGAGTGGTCCTGGGTGGTCCTGAGGCTGGTGGGGAGGGAGTTCCAGGTCTTGGCCGCCAGGAAGGAGAAAGATCTCCCACCCGCCGTGGAGCGGCGGGTGCGAGGGACGGCAGCAAGTGCGAGGCCAGCGGAGCGGAGGGGGCGGGTGGGGACGTAGAAGCTGAGGCGTCTGTTGAGGTATTCCGGTCCCTTGTTGTGGAGGGCTTTGTGTGCGTGGGTGAGAAGATTGAAGGTGATCCTTTTGCTGACTGGGAGCCAATGCAGGTGTCTCAGGTGTGCGGAGATGTGGCTGTTGCGGGGTACGTCGAGGATGAGGCGGGCCGAGGCGTTTTGGATGCGTTGCAGGCGGTTTTGGAGTTTGGCGGTGGTCCCGGCGTAGAGGGTATTGCCGTAGTCCAGGCGACTCGTGACAAGGGCGTGGGTCACGGTTTTTCTGGTGTCGGCGGGGATCCAGCAGAAGATCTTGCGGAGCATGCGGAGAGTGAGGAAGCAGGCGGAGGACACGGCGTTGACTTGCTTGGTCATGGTGAGAAGAGGGTCCAAGATGAAGCCGAGGTTGCGGGCGTGGTCTGCGGGGGTCGGTGCGGTGCCGAGGGCCGTGGGCCACCAGGAGTCGTCCCAGGCGGACGGGGTGTTGCCGAGGATGAGGACTTCCGTTTTTTCAGAGTTCAGCTTTAGGCGGCTGAGCCTCATCCAATCTGCGACGTCCTTCATACCCTCTTGTAGGTTGGTCTTGGCGCTGGCGGGGTCCTTGGTGAGGGAGAGTACAAGTTGGGTGTCGTCGGCGTAGGAGGTGATGATGATGTCGTGCTTGCGTACGATGTTGGCGAGGGGGCTCATGTAGACATTGAAGAGTGTCGGGCTGAGCGATGAGCCTTGAGGTACGCCGCAGATGATCTTGGTGGGTTCTGAGCGAAACGGAGGGAGGTAAACTCTTTGGGAGCGGTTAGCGAGGAAGGAGGTGATCCAGTCCAGGGCCTGGCCTTGGATCCCGGTGGAGCGTAGGCGGGTGATTAGGGTGCGGTGACAGACGGTGTCAAAGGCAGCCGAGAGGTCGAGGAGAATGAGGGCGACTGTTTCACCGTTGTCCATCAGGGTTCTGATGTCGTCTGTGACTGAGATGAGGGCGGTTTCCGTGCTGTGGTTGGTTCGGAATCCGGTTTGTGAAGGGTCGAGCAGGTTGTTGTCTTCCAGGAAGGTGGTCAGCTGTTTGTTGACGGTCTTTTCTATTACCTTGGCTGGGAAAGGTAGAAGAGAGATGGGGCGGAAGTTTTTCAGGTCGCTTGGGTCAGCCGTAGGTTTCTTTAGTAGGGCGTTGACTTCAGCGTGCTTCCAGCATTCGGGGAAGGTAGCAGAAGAAAAAGAAGAGTTGATGACGGTCTGGAGGTGCGGGGCGATGATGTCGTCGGCTTTGTTAAAGATGAAGTGCGGGCAGGGGTCCGAAGGGGCGCCGGAGTGGATAGAGTTCATGATAGATTTGGTTTCTTCCGTGTTGATGTGGGTCCAGTTGTTGAGGGTGATGTCCGGGGAAGCGGGTTCAGTGGTGTATGGTTGGGTCTGGTGTCCGAAGCTGTCGTGGAGGTCGCTGATCTTGCGATGGAAGAAAGTGGCGAGGGATTCGCACAAATCCTGTGAGGGCGTGACGGCGTTAACTAAGTAACTTTGCACCCAACCTTCACCAGGTGAAGGTTAGACATATAGGTGACTTATAAGTTACTTAAGTGCAGTGGTAAATTGCTGTGAAATAACGTGGACGTTATTTCACTCAGGCTGCACTGGCAGGCCTGTGTAAGATTTTTCAGATCTCTCTATGGGTGGCAAAAGAAATGCTGCAGCCCATAGGGATCTCCTGGAACCCCAATACCCTGGGTACCTCAGTACCATATACTAGGGAATTATAAGGGTGTTCCAGTATGCCAATGTGAATTGGTGAAATTGGTCACTAGCCTGTTTGTGACAATTTGGAAAGCAGAGAGAGCATAACCACTGAGGTTCTGGTTAGCAGAGCCTCAGTGAGACAGTTAGTCATCACACAGGGAACACATACAGGACACACTTATGAGCACTGGGGCCCTGCCTGGCAGGGTCCCAGTGACACATAGGCTAAAACAACATATATACAATGAAATATGGGGGTAACATGCCAGGCAAGATGGTACTTTCCTACAGCTGTGCACAAAGGAAGTCTTGCAAAAGTGCACAGAAGCCTGAGCAGCTGCAGTTCATGCAGTACACAGGTTTACTGTCTAGCGTGGGGAGACTTACCTCCACCAAATTTGGACAGAAGGGCCACTGGACTGTCGAAGACACTTGGACCCAGCTCTTGTGTTCCAGGGACCATGCTCGTCAGGCTGAGAGGGGACCCAGAGGACCAGTGATGCAGAAGTTTGGTGCCTGCGTTGGCAGGGGGAAGATTCTGTCGACCCATGGGAAATTTCTTCTTGGCTTCCAGGGTGAAGGCAGACAGCCCTCAGAGCATGCACCACCAGGAAACAGTTGAGAAAGCCAGCAGGATGAGGCGATACAATGTTGCTGGTAGTCTTCTTGCTACTTTGTTGCGGTTATGCAGGCGTCCTGGAGCAGTCAGCGGTCGATCCTTGGCAGAAGTCAAAGAGGGAAGTGCAGAGGAACTCTGGTGAGCTTGTGCATTCGTTATCTGGTGAGATGCCCACAGGAGAGACCCTAAATAGCCCACAGAGGAGGGGCTACTGAGAAAGGTAAGCACCTATCAGGAGGGTCTCTGACGTCACCTGCTGACACTGGCCACTCAGAGCTGTCCATTGTGCCCTCACACCTCTGTATCCAAGATGGCAGAGGTCTGGGACACACTGGAGGAGCTCTGGGCACCTCCCCTGGGAGGTGCTGGTCAAAGGGAGTGGTCACTCCCCTTTCCTTTGTCCAGTTTCGCACAAGAGGAGTGCTGGGGAATCACCGAACCGGTGTAGACTGTCTTATGCAGAGACGGCACCATCTGTGCCCTTCAAAGCATTTCCAGTAGCCAGGAGAGGCTGCTCCTCCCAGGCCCTTCACACCTATTTCCAAAGGGAGAGGGTGTAACACCCTCTCTCAGAGGAAATTCTTTGTTCTGCGTTCCTGGTACCAGGCTGCCCAGGCCCCAGGGGGGCAGAAACCTGTCTGAGGGGTTGGCAGCAGCAGTAGCTGCAGTGGAGACCCCGGAAAGTTAGTTTGGCAGGACCCGGGCTCTGTGATGGAGACCTGGGGATGCATGGAATTGTCCCCCCAATACCAGAATGGTATTGGGGTGACTATTCCATGATCCTACACATGTTACATGGCCATGTTCGGAGTTACCATTGTGATGCTACATATAGGTATTGACCTACATGTAGTGCACGTGTGTACTGGTGTCCCCGCACTCACAAAGTCTGGGGAATTTGCCCTGAACAATGTGGGGGCACCTTGGCTAGTGCCAGGGTGCCCACACACTAAGTAACTTTGCACCTAACATTCACCAAGTGAGGGTTAGACATATAGGTGACTTATAAGTTACTTATGTGCAGTGTAAAATGGCTGTGAAATAACGTGGACGTTATTTCACTCAGGCTGCAGTGGCAGTCCTGTGTGAGAATTGTTTGAGCTCCCTATGGGTGGCAAAAGAAGTTCTGCAGCCCATAGGGATCTCCTGGAACCCCAATACCCTGGGTACCTAGGTACCATTTACAAGGGAATTATAAGGGTGTTCCAGTGTGCCAATAAGAATTTGTAAAATTAGTCACTAGCCTGCAGTTACAATTTTTTAAAGCAGAGAGAGCATAAACACTGAGGTTTTGATTAGCAGAGCCTCAGTGATACAGTTAGGCACCACACCGGGAACACATATAGGCCACAAACGTATGAGCACTGGGGTCCTGGCTTGCAGGATCCCAGTGACACATATCAAACATACTGACAACATAGGTTCTTCCCTATGAGCACAGGGCCCTGGCTAGCAGGATCCCAGTGAGACAGTAAAAACACCCTGACATATACTCACAAACAGGCCAAAAGTGGGGGTAACAAGGCTAGAAAGAGGCTACCTTCCTACAATACTTGTCTCAGAAAATGCATAGAACAAATGCTGTGTTCAGGTAACAAGCTCTGGCACCCCACAGCCCACTGCTCTAATGATAACTGCAGGGACTTGCAAGGGACACACCATTTTGGAAAGCCGTAGGTAGCACAGCTACAGGGACTTGGGCAAGCAGCCTGCCTGTAGTCTGTGTCTTTCTGTCTGCCTAGAGGGACACTACCACTGCAAAAGAGTGATGACTGCTCAAGGGTGTCAATTCAGCAAAATGCCAAGGGTAGCAGAAATGACATCACATAACCTCCCTTTGGCTCAATGGCATCACAGGAAGTGACATCACATGATCTGACCTTGTCCCAAGGATGTCATATGACATCACATTAACTGAAATTGTTGAGGTTAGGAGGCTTGTACAGAAAAATGCATACAAAGGTTTACATAAACATTACTGGTTTTGTTCACTTGTATTTTGTTTATATGAAGACCAATGTGAACACTTTTATTGACATAAATTGATGATTAATATTGTTAATCCATTTTGATTAACATCACTGGAAAGGATATATAACTCACTACAGCATATAGGTGAGTTTTGTTATTCAAACGCATAATCTACCATATACATTCAAAAATAAATTTCATAAAAATCACGCTTAAAACTTGTATTTCTTTTTTAACTTTTATTCAGCAGAGTATACATTGCACTGCTGTATAACTGAAGCTAGTGATGTTACTACTTTGCTCATGGGATAAGGTATTCAGAATAAGGAGAGGTTGAGAAGAACTGTCCTGAATCCTTCTTGGCACCTGTGAGGGCCTGCTTTAGAAGACTGGCCGCATAGTGCTTCTTCACGTGGTCTATGGCCAACTGTCTGTTTCTCCTTGATCCAGGCAAGGGAGGCAGAACGACACTGTTGTTGCCTTTTTCCATAAAAACTGTGACAGGTGGTCTGTTGGACGGTTCTCAAGTTTTCTTGTTGTGGATTTTTTCCTGAACTAGGTTCCCAACTCTTGAACCCACCCTTCAGCAGCAGTAATAGCCTTCTCTTCACAGGTGGAAGCGTCAAAGTAACTCACGTTAAAAAGCTTGTCTCTGACTTCTTAGAAACTCTAAAAAACATTTAAAGGTTTTTACAAGTAGAATTTGTTTTATGGGCCACCTTCCCATGATTATCTAAGTGAGGCACATACATAGAAAGAGAACTTCGTATGGAGTGCATCCTCCCAATACTTGTCTAGGCAACCTGTTCAATGCTCTCTGAACTCCATAAGGGTTATGGTACCAAATAAGCCCTGAACTTAGTACCCAAGCAGTTAAGGCTTGTTTAATCATGCCACTGTCACGTTCAACAACACCATTCAATTCAACTATGAATGGGTTGCTGAATTGCAGACACCTAAAGCATACATTTAGTCCCTGTAAGCCTTGAAGGCAAACACAGAACCGTTATCTGAACAAAATTATTGAACTTCCCCAAACACTGCCAGACGCTCAAAATAATTTCTTGCTGCTGAAGCACTTGCATTTCTCTGTGGCCATATCCATAGGAATCGAAAAATATGAATCAATTGCCCCCAATATGTATTTATATCGGTTTGATGAGTGAAGAGGACCAATGTGATCAAGATTAATCAAACCTAAAGGAGATGTTGGAAATTGTAAGGGGAATTGGTGAGGGTCTTTTGATAGTGGAAGGTTTAATCTGCTGACAAATACTGTACAGCCTAACATAATCCATAGTCTGTACATATAAACCAGGCCACCAGTAGCGTTGTGTGGACCCCTGCATGTGCAGACGCCAATCTATAGTTGGGCTTCTTTGATTAACTCCAGTGTGGGCAGGTCATTAGGGATTATCTTGTCTCCCACTCCCGGTAGTGTCACTACAGGAGTGTTGTCAGAATTAAGGCTCTAAGGCCCATATTTATACTTTTTGACGCAAACCAGCGCCAGCACCTTATTTAAGGAATGACGTAGGAACGGCGTAGGGGAAAATGGGGGTTGTGAGTCAAAAAATGGTGCAAGTCAGGTTTGAAGCAAAAATCATGCCTCATACCGGACTTGTGCCATTTTTGGACGCACAACCCCCATTGAAATGACTCCTGTCTTAGCAAAGACAGGAATCATGCTCCCTTGCCCACTGGCCATGTCCCAGGGGACTTCTGTCCCCTGGGCATGGTCATTGGGCACAGTGGCATGTAGGGGGGCCCACATTAGGGGGGCTCAACTTACCTGTACTTACCTGGGATGGGCCTCCCATCCATGGGTGTCCTCTAGTGGTGGGCGAGGGTGGCAGGGGGTGTCCCTGGGGGCAGGAAAGGGCACCTCTGGACTCCTTCTGTGACCATGAAGTGAGCCCACAGGTCCCTTAACACCTGCCCTGACCCAGGCGTTAAAAAACAGCGCACATCAGGCTGTGCACCGTTTTTCAAGGGCCACTCCCTTCTGTGCGTCAAAATAACGTTGGAGTATAAATAAGGCGCACAGGCCTTAAAGTCATTTTTCGGGCGGGAACGCCTACCTTGCATGCCATTAACGCAAGGCAGTTTCCCGCATCCAAAAGATTATGCCTACGGATGAATTTGGACGTCCGCGGGCTCGGGCGTCAAAGTTCAAATATGGTGCACGGTTTGCGACGAATGTGCGTCAAAAATTTTGATGCACATTCGGCGCAAACAGAGTATAAATATGCCCCTAAGAGTATTTGGGAGGAAAGCATGCATGAGGTTCCCACCTTGCTTGGTTGCATATATGGCTGTTTAGATATCTGTGTCCATCTTTATTTGAGATCTGGTCAAGACCACTATTCTAACAGTCTGAATTGCAGCCTTTGCCACTAGGTTGGCTGCACAGTTCCCTTTGGCGTGAATGCCATCAGACTGATGGCCAAAAGTGTGCTTCTCATTGACCAGTGGAAGCTTATCTTGTAAGACAGCTTTCCTCAGAGCTGTTTATTTTTATAGGTTTTCCCTTTGAATCCTTGCATCCATTCAAAAGCCAATGCTCAAGTCTATATTGTAACCCTACACACAAATAGCTGAGTCTGACATAAAAAGTGTGGGAACTGAGAAGTCAGCCTTTTGTAGTACTAGTAACGGGGCATGTAAATCTGCGTGTTGTGCAGTGCTGTCCTGTATACTTTACTCTGCTGTGCAAGCTGTGCAGTACTTATATTGTGTACCAAGCACCAGTTGGGCAGAATCATCCACATAGAATACTCTCTGGTAAGACTCAATGGGCAAGGTAGTTAGAATTGGAGCAACATGTTGTTCATATTAGAGAAAAGCTTACGGATGAAGAGTGGAATCATACTGAAACTTTACATCTACTGCACTTAAAGAAGAGGCCCACTACACCTAACTCCGGTGTAATGCTCAAGCATTGTGAATGCTTGCCTTGGTGTCCATTTCTAGTGCTGGTATGGGAGCAACAACAATGGTATGTTTTACCTGTGCCAAAGGATGCCCCTTCAAAATAGCTGATGTACAGCGCTAAGGATTAGTCAATGGAAGTGAAGCGTGCTTCAGCTAAAGAATGCAAGGTGGGCTTGTAAGCAATAGGACCGGTCTGTCCTTTTTTGTAGGCCACATGAGTATAACAATAGTGACTGGTTATGGCTCTGATAACTAGGTTAGTTTTATTATCCCTTATTTGCAAATATTTAGGCCCTCATTACAACATTGGCGGTAAAAGCCGCTTACCGCCGTGCAGAAGACCGCCAACACACCGCCGCGGCCGCGGAAAACCGCCACAGCTATTATGACCCACATTTCGGAATCTGCCAAAATTCAGACACCCACACAAGTCCGCCACACCAAAGGTCAGTGATAAAGTGGCGAAAACAAAACCGACACCGTCACGCCAACAGAAATACGCCCACAGTATCCCGACACACAAATCCACGTGGCGGTCTTTCAACCACGGTATTCCATTGGCGGTAAACACTGCCGCGCTCAAAATACACACACCTTTACAAAACACAGCCACATTGGACAATTCAAAATACACACACCTGATACACATACACACCCCACTCCCACACACCCATTACAATATAAAACACACACCCACATCACCCACAAACCCCTACCACCAAAAATCTTGAAAGAAGGCCAGAGAGAGACGCCACCAGCAAGAACAACAGCATCCACAGGCACACAATACCATCACCCACAGAACTTCCACGCACCTCACACAACACACCACTACATATCAGCACACTTATCACCACACAATCCACCCCACACATCACCTACACCACCCCATGGCACGACAAAGACACCCCAGGTTCTCGGAGGAGGAGCTCAGGGTCATGGTGGAGGAAATTGTCCGGGTAGAGCCACAGCTATTCGGATCACATGTGCAGCACACCTCCATTGTAAGGAAGATTGAGCTATGGCACAGAATAGTGGACAGGGTCAACGCAGTGGGACAGAACCCAAGAAATCGGGAGGACATCGAGAAGAGGTGGAACGACCTACGGGGGAAGGTGCGTTCCGTGGTCTCAAGACACCACCAGGCGGTTCAGCGGACTCGGGGCGGACCCCCACCTCCTCACCCACAACTAACAACATGGGAGGAGCAGGTCTTAGCGATTCTGCATCCTAAGGGTCTCGCAGGAGTAGGCAGAGGAATGGACTCTGGTAAGTCAAATCTTAACCATTACATCCCCCACCCTACCTGCATGCTATCACATACCCCCACCCTCAACCCCAGAACCCCAACTCCTCACATATGTCCCAACATCACAAACCACCCATCCCAACACCAAGCCCTGCATGCAACAACAGAGCATGGACACCCATCGCTAAAGCATGCCCACTGCACATACCCATACAACCCCCTAAACCACCATCACACAAGCTCCCACACAGGAATGCAAGAAAGGGGTACACGCTCACCCACCCATTGCACACCATGACACATACAGATGTAATAACCATCCTTTTATACCCCTGCAGGACCCCTGCCCAACGTCACCGGACAGGGGGGTCCACACATGTCCACACCACCAACAGAAAATGCCCACAGTGACGACAGTACCTCTGTCCAACTGGATCTAGATGACCAGCCTGGCCCATCGGGGACCTCCGGACAGTCAATTCCCCTCACACTGGCACAGGCCATCACAGACCTTCCCCCTCTGGAAACACCAGCACAGCACCCACCCAGCGGGCCCATACCTCCGTCCCCAGGACACGTTAATCAGCTGTGTGTCCACCACTACAGGGAACCCAGGATAACCCACCACCCCAACAACAACAGGGACCTGGGGGCAGTGGTAGTGGGCACACGGTCCAGGGAACGGAGGCCCAGGGACACAGGGGAACTGGGAGGGCTGCTGTGTGACAGGGGGCAGACAGGCCAAGGGAACCCACTCTCCACAAGGCCCTCTCCTCCATCATGGGAGCCTACCACCACTCCCAGGAGACTATGGCAATGGTACTGGTGAAGTTTCAGGAGACCCAGCGCCTGCAGGAGGAACTGTATATGGACTTCAGGGAGGAACTCAGAACCATCAGCTCCACCCTGGGCACCATCGTAGGGGTGCTGAAGGAACTCGTGAACACCAGGAGGGACACTGTGGCACTACAAGGGGCCCCTGACACTAGCATGGACGTTGAACTGCCCACCACCTCTGCCGGCGCTAGTGGACAGGACGCCCCGCCACAGGACCACCACACCAGCACCCCACCCCCTGCAGAGGGAGAACCACCCCGCAAATGGTCCCTGAGATCCAGGACAAAGACAGAGCACGATGCCAAGACCCCCACCAAGAACTGAGACCACCCTGATTGTCATCCTACTGTCCCACTTTGTCACCCTACTTAAACTGCCCAACCTCCACTTCCTATGCCCCTTTGGGCAATGCACCTGTGAGACTAATAGACTGGACTCTGCCATGGACATTCCTCCGCCATCACCCCTCACCATTTCACTACCCCCTCCAATATTGAGCACTTAAATAAATACACTTAGAACACAAAACAATCTGCAGTCTGTCTGTTATTTCGAAATAGTGTATTAGCAATTACAGTGACAAAATGCTCTTTCAATTGTAATGTCAACATACCTATGTCACACAGCTCAAGTCCATGAGGAATCAAAGCAGATGTCACACAGTGGGACCCACATCTGTGAAATCGTAAGGGAAAGTGACAACTCAGTGACCATACACCGGGTGAAAATGACAAACAGTAGAGAGATAGTAGTGTTTAAGTACATGTAGTAGGCAGGTCTGTACCCTTACCTGTGTCTCACTGGAAATATTGCTGGATCACTGAGTCCCTGTTGTTCATGTCTTCTTCCTCTGCTTCCTCGTCTTCACTATCCACAGGCTCCACAGCTGCAACAACACCGCCATCTGGACCATCCTCCTGCAGAAAAGGCACCTGTCGTCGCAATGCCAAGTTATGAAGCATACAGCAGGCCACGATGACCTAGCGCACATTCTTTGGTGAGTAGAATAGGAATCCACCTGTCATATGGAGGCACCGGAACCTACCTTCAGGAGGCCGAAGGTCCGCTCGATCACCCTCCTAGTTCGTCCATGGGCCTCATTGTAGCGTTCCTCTACCCTTGTCCTGGGATTCCTCACTGGGGTCAGTAGCCATGACAGGTTGGAGTAACCAGAGTCACCTTCAAATGGCGAGGGACAAGTATTAGACACACACTAACCTGTATGATAACCCCAGACCCAGACAACCATTCCCACTGTCTTGCTTCCAGGTGCTCACCTAATAGCCAGCAAGCGGTGCCTATGGAGTTGCCCCATCACATAAGGGATGCTGCTATTCCGCAGGATGTAGGCGTCATGCACTGAGCAAGAGAACTTGGCATTCACATGGGAGATGTACTGGTCTGCCAAACATACCATCTGTACATTCATAGAATGATAACTCTTCCGGTTTCTGTACACCTGTTCTCTCCTGTGGGGGGGGGACCAAAGCCACATGGGTCCCATCAATGGCACCTATAATGTTGGGCATATGTCCCAGGGCATAGAAATCACCTTTCACTGTAGGCAAATCCTCCACCTGAGGGAACACGATGTAGCTCCCCATGTGTTTCAGAAGGGCAGACAACACTCTGGACAATACGTTGGAAAACATAGACTGGGACATCCCTGATGCTATGGCCACTGTTGTTTGAAATGACCCACTTGCTAGGAAATGGAGCACTGACAGCACCTGCACTTGAAGGGGGATTCCTGTGGGATGGCGGATTGCTGACATCAGGTCAGGCTCCAACTGGGTACACAGTTCCTGGATTGTGGCACGGTCAAGACTGTAGGTGATTATGACATGTCGCTCCTCCATTGTTGACAGGTCCACCAACGGTCGGTACACCGGAGGATGCCGCAATCTCCTCACATGTCCAAGCGGACGGTGCCTATGAAGGACAACAGCGAGCACAGAGTCAAACAACTCAGAGGTACGTACCCACAGTTTACACAGAACACCAATCATACACAAAAGGTGGCCTGTATGTGTGTTGTGTCTAGGCCTAGGTATGTGTGACACAGTTGGAAATGAAGCCATGTGGGCCCCTGAAATGTCGGCTGCCTGACCTCTAAAGTGGGACAATGGGATGTGAGGTAACTGCGCTGGCGTTGTACACCGTCGCGGTAGGCGGTCGAAGACCGCAGCGCAGTGCTGCACTGGTTAACATTGGCCCCTATGGGTCCCAGGAGCCAATGACGATGTGCGCCGGCGGTGACGGTATTGGACGTGACCGCCATTTTCTATCTGTTTAATCACTCGATACCTGATCCTCGACAGGAGAGGACCTACACTGCAAGTGCTGCTGTGACCTCGGTCTGGAAGAGACAATGGCTCGAGTGTCTGGGGAAAGGGCCCCTGCCTTCACATCGGAGGAGTTGGAGAAGCTCGTGGATGGGGTCCTCCCCCAGTACACGCTACTCTACGGTCCTCCAGACAAACAGGTAAATACACTGTGAGCATGCTGTATGGGCTATGACTGTGTGGAGTGGGATGGATGAAAAATGGGGGGGGGAGATTGAGGCTTGCATGAAACGACGGTGAGTGCATGTGCATCATGGCAAGGGAAGGGATGGGGGCCAATCACTTTGACGGTGCAGTTGGTAATAACTACCCTTTTTCCCCTTTTTCATGTAGGTCAGCGCCCACCAGAAAAAAGATATTTGGCGTGCCATCGCCAAGGACGTATGGACCCTGGGGGTCTACCACAGACGGAGCACCCACTGCCGTAAAAGATGGGAGGACATTCACCGCTGGAGCAAGAAGACGGCGGAGGCTCAGCTAGGGATGGCCTCCCAATGTGGGAGGGGTGCCCGTCGCACCATGACCCCCCTGTTGTTCCGGATCCTGGCGGTGGCGTACCCGGAGTTGGATGGGTGCTTGAGGGCATCACAGCAGACACAAGGGGGTGAGTACACTCTCATTCTGCTGACTTTGCGCGCAGTGGAGCTGTCTGGGTGGGGGAGGTGGGTTGTGGGTTTCTCTAGGCCAGGGCGAGTTCTGTAGGCAAGGCCCCTCGTAAGGCAGGCCATGTGGCACCCCAGCCCACCTCTGTAGAGTGCCAAGTACACCTAGTCATGCCCCTGTGTCATCTATGTGTGCAGATGTCGTCCATAGCCTTGTAGGCCATTTCCCAGGAAGTGAACAGTGGAGCCCAAGAGCGTGGCGTAGTGCAGGGGGCTTCTGTGTCTGTCGTGTCCGCCAGCGGTAGCGGTAATGCATGCACTCAACATGTCTCTCTTCTGTCTTCCCTCCTTTTATGTGGTCTCCCTGTTTTTGTGTGCATTAGCATCATCAGGTGGTGGAGCAGTGGCGCCGGAGCAGGAGGGAGCTGCATCCCACATGGCCCTGGAGGGCGACACTACGGAGTCTGAATTCACCAGTGGGACGGAGGGCGAGGGGAGCTCCACGGAGGGGACAGGAGCTGAGACCAGCGACACGGACTCATCCTCTGATGGGAGCTCCCTTGTGGTGGCGGCAACATCTGTGCCCCCGGCATCTACAGGTACAGCTGCCCCCCCCCACCAGCACCGCCCTCCCAGCAGCCCCTCAGGCTTTGCCCCGTGCCCGCTCACCCAGGAAGGTGGGCATCACCTTCGCCCCAGGCACCTCAGGCCCTGCCCCAGTCACCCCTGCTGCCCTCAGTGAGGAGGCCATTGACCTCCTCAGGTCCCTCACTGTTGGGCAGTCTAGCATTTTGAATGCCATCCAGGATGTAGAGAGGCAGTTGCAACAAACTAATGCATTCCTGGAGGGCATTTATTCTGGTCAGGCGGCCCTTCACCGAGCTTTTCAGACTCTGGCCTCAGCACTGATGGCAGCCATTGTCCCCGTCTCTAGCCTCCCCCCTCCAACTTCCTCCACCCAGACCCAATCCCCTCTACCTCAGCCCATCCCAAGCACACCTACAGACCAACATGCACACACGTCAACACCCAAGGGTAGTTCAGGCAAACATAAGCACCACACATCCCACAGGCATTCACACAAGCATCACACACATGCAGACACATCAACATCCACTGCCTCCACTGTGTCCCCCTCTTGCTCGTCTCCCTCCTCCCTCCCATGACATGCACAGGGCACCGCCGTCTCAAGCACCGCTGCACAGGGCACCGCCGTCTCAAGCACCGCTGCACAGGGCACCGCCATCTCAAGCACCGCTGAACAGGGCACTGCTGTCTCAAGCACCGCTGCACAGGGCACCGCCATCTCACGCACCGCTGAACAGGGCACCGCTGAACAGGGCACTGCCGTCTCAAGCACTGCTGCACAGGGCACCGCCGTCTCAAGCACCGCTGCACAGGGCACCGCCATCTCACGCACCGCTGAACAGGGCACCGCTGAACAGGGCACTGCAGTCTCAAGCACCGCTGCACAGGGCACCGCCATCTCAAGCACCGCTGATCGCCGTCTCAAGCACCGCTGGCCCATGAGCGGCAAGGGCACTGACGCAACTGAGTCCGTCACGGGGTGAATGATGCACTCTGGGCACCATGCCCCCTCCAGAACCAGTGGAGAGATACATCCACTCCCTCTGTCCTTAGCAGGATGAAGCACTCTGGGCACCATGCCCCCTCCAGAACCAGTGGAGATATCCATCCACTCCCTCTGTCCTTAGCAGGAAGAAGCACTCTGGGCACCATGCCCCCTCCAGAACCAGTGGAGATATCCATCCACTCCCTCTGTCCATAGCAGGATGAAGCACTTTGGGCACCATGCCCCCTCCAGAACCAGTGGAGAAGGCATCCACTTGAGAGACTGTGGCTTTGCACTCCCCAGGATTGAACAGTGGGCAAACCACCCACTGTAGAGACTTGAGAGACTGTGGCTTTGCACTCCCCAGGATGGAACAGTGGGCAGCCCACCCACTGTAGAGACTTGAGAGACTGTGGCTTTGCACTCCCCAGGATTGAAGAGTAGGCAAACCACCCACTGTAGAGACTTGAGAGACTGTGGCTTTGCACTCCCCAGGATGGAACAGTGGGAAGCCCACCCACTGTAGAGACTTGAGAGACTGTGGCTTTGCACTCCCCAGGATTGAACAGTGGGCAAACCACCCACTGTAGAGACTTGAGAGACTGTGGCTTTGCACTCCCCAGGATTGAACAGTTGGCATGTGGCCCCCTCGTGGATTTGTCGTCGTGCACTCAAGCTGCTGAGGTGCCCCCCTTTCCCTCCCCCTGAGGTGCCTGTCGGGGATCTTGTGTGGGCCTCGCCCATGCCTTGTGGTCCCAGTGTTCCACAGACTTTCTTAGAACACTACCTGGACTACTATACTTGGTATAATTAGGTACATGGTGTATATATCTATTTCTGCCTACTTGCTTTTAATATATTACAATGGTTACACTCATTTTCTATTGTCTTTGCATTCTTCCGTGGGTTTGGGGGGTGTAACTGTGATGTATTGATACGCATTAGTGTGTGTGTTGTAGTGGGTGAGGGTGTGGGTGGGGGTGTTGCGTGTGTGTGTCCCTGTTTTTTCCCTCCCCTGTGTCGTAGGTGCAGTACTCACCGTGGTCTTCGCCGCCGGCGTTCGTGCTCCTGGTAGAGGAGCAAGAAGATGAGGGCTGGAAGAATGTGAAGCTCTGGTTCCATGGCGTCCTCGTTCCTCGTGGAGTGTGTAGAGGTGAGCGTTTTTCCCTCGGGATTCCTGTTTCCGCCGTGTTTTTATCCACGGTGAATCCACCCCGGAAAAGGTGGCGGTTTGGCCTGTCATAATAGTGTGGGCGGTACATTGTCTCCCGCCTGTCTGTTGGCGGTGACCGCCGCGCTGATTGTTTGTACCGCCTAGGCGGTCGGAGTGTTAAAGTGGCTGTCTTAGTTGGCGGTTTCCGCCATGGTCGTGATTCCAAATTTTTTACCGCCGGCCTGTTGGCGGTCTTACCGCCGCTTTAACACCGACCGCCAGGGTTGTAATGACCCCCTTAGTCTTGAGCATGTCTGCTTGTAGAACATGCGAGATATCATCATGCATTGTTTAGAAGAAAACATGTGAGAAGTCAGGTCATACATGGGATTAAATCACTCAGCATAGTGAGGCTAGTGAATATGTCCAAAGTTGAGAAACCCCAGCAGGTACTGCAACTTTTTCAGTGTATCGGGAGACTGCAAGGCAGCACACTGCTGAAGGAAGTCCGGGACTAAACCCTTGCCCTCACTAGATAACACATAACCTAGAAAAGTCACCATCAGGCAGGCAATTTTCAATTTCTTAAAACTGATCTTTACCCCATGATGTTAACATGGTCACCACTCTGTCCACCCTAGTTAGATGTAGATTTAAATTATTACCAGTCAAATAAATCTCATCAATATATGACAATACCTCGGGATGTGGTTGTAAGATCTCCATGACGCATGTAGAAAATAAACCAAAATTGTTCTTTTAGTTTATAGGAAAATGTCCTAATGAGAAATACACCCTATCAAAACTAAACACTGTTAAATATTCACTTTCAGGCACTATATTTGACTAAAAAGTTGTTGGAATTATCTAGGGTAGTTTTGCATTTTTTTCACACCAGGTTGGCCATTAAACCTGTGCCATGCGTATATTGCACAGCATAGTGTCGCATATGCAAATTCAGATTTCTATAATCTATATGACATGAGATAGATAGATAGATAGATAGATAGATAGATAGATAGATAGATAGATAGATAGATAGATAGATAGATAGATAGATAGATAGATAGATAGATAGATTTGGACTCTACAACCTCTATGTATTGAAGAAGTAGCAAGTAGCAGGACTTTCTAAGAAACATGCCAATATAGCTACAAATCCTCCTGCAAAGCAGGTCTTGATCCAGAGCGATATATATATAGGTCCCCCCAAGAAATATGTTAAATAAAAACTATAATTATCTTATAATATTATATAGATTTACCTTATATGCAACTGTGCTTTTCATGGCATGTAAATGAGGTTGTCATCACTCATGTGTTATGGTACATTGAACTATGAGTCCTTTAATATGAGGCAACAAATCAGTTTACTACACGACAAGACACATGTGTGTCACTCCATGTAAATATTGCTGTTTCCCTCAACAAACGGGTGTGAATATATAGAGGGGCTCATGGCTTCTACGAAAAGTTTACTAAGTGCCAATGATATGTGTGTGTATAAGTTAACTTCAATTATTTGTTAAAAAATTATTTGCACACTTCACCACTATATACATGTGCATCCCACACAATGTAAACATTTATGTTTCTAAGCACAGAGAGGTATGTATATAAAGACGTTTATTTTAGCCACCAAAACTTTAGTGTCATGCGGAAATGAATGCATGAGTTCATTTCATTTTTTGTGTAAAATAAATCTGCTCCCTTTCACCCTTTGTCAGATCATTATTCTCTCTGACTCACCCTAAACGATTCTGACTTCAATGAACTCCCAAACATCTCTTTTCCACCTCCCACCTCCTTTTTAACCAAATCGTCCAAACGAGGAAACATTTCGCTACTCCCAATAACAACTTACAGTTTCCCTTTTTGTATCTATTCCCATTATTCAATCTCTCCTTCAGACCCCTACAAAACACACAAGCACTCAAGAGAACACTCTTAAAGCAACTAATCCACAAGGGGGAGAAACAAAAAAAATACTAATCTACTATTCAACTCTATCTTGAGTTACAGAGTAGCATGCTACTCGACGCAAAGCGATTCAATGCCACCTCAGGGTAGTAAGCACTATATAAATACAATATACAATTATTTGTTTTTGCCTTCTCTCTTTCCAGGGGTCGGAAAGGCAGTGGCAGGGGGCACCACTGTGACCCCTAAATGACACCCATACAACTGCTTCTTTCCAACTGCCACAAGAGAGGAAAGTATGTGGAGACTCGGAGTCCCAACTTGACCTTATTGGAGAGACGTGTGCCTCGCTATGAACTCTACAGCAGTCCACGAAAATGGTGACAATTCCAATATCAGGTCTTTGCAGGGCCGTAATGAAGGCCCCTGCAGCCCCTTCTGTGCAGAGGGCGCATTCAAACCAAGGCGTATGATATCTATGAGATACAGAAGTTTGGGGGGGGCACCTCGCCACACTTTGCTGGGCAGTCTCATTCTTTTATGCTAAGCTGCGAAGTCTCTGACAGTTTCACAAACAGTGACTGAGGAACAGGTGCCCCATATGGCCTGGGAAATGCCTACATATCGGAGGCCCACTGGTCACTCTCCAAACTGCAGTAACATGACAGGTCTCGACCATTCAGGAGCATGTGGCTCGAATGGGAAGACATTATGGGATGCCACACCCCAATCACCGTCCCATCTCCATCCAAAGATATATCCCTGGCAAGTAGGGGCAAAGGCCAATATTTATACTTTTTTAGCGACGCATTTGCGCCGATTTTGCGTCAAAAAACCATGCAAATGCGGCGCTAAAAAAAGTATAAATACGGGCCAAAGTATTTATATGTGCATCGGTATTATAGTAAGTAAAGTACATGTTTTACACAGTCTCTCACTACACGGAATCAAATTGTACAAAGTGATGAGATCCCTCTGCACATTTTGCTGGGCGGCTTCTCAAATGTAACCAACTGTCTTAAAAATGTATAAATAGCCTGAACTACAAGAAAGGCCCAGAGCGGTAGACCCCACCCCCGAACCACCCCTCCCTTCACAATAAGTGTATATGTTACTCGATTAAGAGCATAAGATACTATTTTAAATTGCGTGAAGCCACTTTTGCTTAGAAATAAGTTAGTTCGGAGGAGTTTTTTTCACTCTAAATGTACTGACATTTTGGCTCTCTACCCTAAGATCACAGCTTAAAAGTAATAAAAATGTTGCTTCCTGTCAGGGCATCTCTTCTCTGGAACTGAGCGGCTACCAGGCAGGACAATGATCTTGGCTATCATTCTTACATCTTCTTGGGCTTCACAGTACTTACCCTAGGACCCAAGTTCATGATATGTTAGGAAGCAACCCTTCAGAACTAACGCAAGACGCCAAAGCTCTTCCTAACTATACTCTAACCCCACATTCTACAAACACAACAAATGCAGTAGCTACAAACCAAACCACCAGATGAACAATAAGGCCTTGTCAGGAGTATAAGACACTATACTAACGCTATAATACAATATAATTTAGTCTCCTTACTGCTTCAGAATTTTTTTTCTGTAGAGCAGGAGCATCCTATCATATACATCTATGCTGAAGTCTCCATGAAACCAGTTAATAGACAAGCAAAGAACAGTATGGAATGCAGCATCAAAACAAGGCTAAAGGGTATCATTCAATGGCAATATCTGATTATATTCACTTAATATTTGGGGTAAGCCCTAACTGGCTTCTTTTCTTTAGATGGTAATGATGTGTGCTTTATTGTAATGCTCTCTATGCAGTCAGTGCGAAGGGGGCGATCCTTCAGGGAAATGTAGCCCGTGTTCAAAGGCACACAAGCCCTATGTACCCTTAAGAGTTACAAGACTTGCCTATCATACATCAGGAGAGAATACCAATTATACTGGGATTTCCAAAGAACTGTGCCACTCATTGGATATGAAACACTCACAAGGCCTGGCTGTGTGTTGCATGTTTAAAAGGGATTAATTGGCCTTAAATGGAATCCCTTTCGAGCTGTATTAGTTTCTATAGATTTTCTCGGTATGTTCCCCTCTATTAACTAACTCATAACATAGAGCACTGGGTTGGCAAGTTTTACCTCTACATGGCCTTGTAGATATTGCCCCCTTTCACAAATTACTCTCCGTGAAAGTGGTGTTCCATGGGTGTTGCAGCAACCATGGAATCTGACGCATTCTCAGATTTACAAGTTTCTTAAACCTGGAAACGCAGGTTTGATGCAGGGAAGCAATAAGGCTTGCAACGCTGCCCTGCCCCAAAACTTTGTAAATGAGGTCCTGAATTTTTGAGTAAAGGGATGCCTCGTCAGTAACCAGGCTTAAAGGAGACAGACCCAGATTATGTTGAGTTCAGAAGAAGTTGAATACGAATGTAATACAACTCCTATGATCAGGATGCAGTTCCAATATGAGTCTTTGTACTTGTTGGCGAAAGATTCGCACACTTTAGCAAACTGGGAAAATGGTGCAATAAGCTGGTACGATTGAAACCTTCCAGTGAAATAAGAATATGACAATGCTTACTGTGGTATATGTGGTTTGGGACAGTCGTGTATTTTAAATTGTTTATGAATGGGACATAAATGTGCATAGTATAGTACAAAAAGTTAGTGGAGATTAGGTTTAATGCTTATATTGTCTTATTATGATGAAACTGGACATTGTACTATATCATTTGAATTAATGAAAAAAAGAATAAATGATCAACGTGTAGTTGTTCACATTACGCATCCTCGCCTCCCTGAAAATAATAATGGTAGATGTGAATGTTTTGCATATTAAAGTAGGAGCATTTAAAGTGGATACTTATTACACTGTCGGTTGGTCAAGGGATTTGTTGTAACTAGGTATGTAACTGACCCCCCACTCAAGCACACACACACGGTTTCCACTTATTGTGTAGTTCCACTCCCTTGCAAAAATGTTTTAATAAACCTCACCTCCCCTCTTAAATTCACGTTCAAGTGAATGCAGCAAAGTTTACACCCACCTCGTCACCTTGTTCTCGTGATTCTATCACGTATCTCTGTTCATTCTTCTTCTCCTGTCTTCGATCTCAGCTTCTATTCCAGATGATGTACTCCTCATCTGTAGAGACCTCTCACGGGTGAGATTTTCAGTTTCCAGTTACTGCTGCATTCCTTTGTGTTCCTTACTAGACGTTTGTGGTCAGAGTAACTCATAAATACTTTTACATTTCTTCATAAACTTGCACTGTACCATTTCTACATTGCCTGACACCGGAGCAAATTAGGTAGTTCGGGTCCGTAGCCTGCAGTTTAAGAGGGATATTTCTATTAATAGCTGCATAACTTCAAGTGACCCAAAAGGTGCGCAAACAACACACCAATAAGTATATACGCCGTTTCACATCAAAAGGCTCAAGGTATATTGAGGGTGCATCTGACAGATGTCCCCTGGCATCGAGGAATCGTGGTATACCTGGGGATCCTGCAGAGCTGGAAAAACACATATATCATTAATGTACCTATGGGCAATACCTACTTAATAGGAATGTATGGAGACGCAACCGAATCAGCAGGGAGAGTACCACCACCGAAATCAGTATACACACACACCGAAAGCCTATAGTAGTTATGGTCATATAAAATGCACTATTCGAGTGTAGAAAATGTGTGTTAGAGCTACTAGGAGAAATTTGAGGCCATTTGACCAGGCAAATGCAAACAAATTAAATAATAACAAACCATTGTTTAAACACCGTAAAGATCCTTCGCACAAACCTTGCACTCACATCTGCATGCCACAGGTGTATATGACATGGAATTAAATAGGTGTAGCCGGCAGGTAGATACATCAAGGATATTGGTCAGGGGTAACAGGTTATTGTGAATGGAGCCGCCTGAGATCCCCACAGGTGTGAAGACCTCTTGTCTCTTTCAAGCTGAATAAAATGGCCCAGTGCTATTATTATATATTTCACTTGCTAGTGATTTCAGACTATTTAGGCATTCGCTGAGCTAAAGAATAAGGAATCTGATGCAAATGAAGATAAGCATTTTCCAGCATCACAACATTTTGATCTGGTATTGAAGCTGGGGTTAGAGTTTCAACATCAGAACATCACTGTCTCCCTCTCTTTAAGAAAGAAAAATCCTGACAATATTATTTATCTAACACTACTTTTGCAGACACAAACTTACATTTAAAAAAAGGGGGAGACTGTATTTGTTTCACACCCCACCCATTCTGCTAAACGTTTTCTTGGTTCTGGAGAGCCTCTAAGTCCAAGCATGGTCATTCTCCTTAATACTGTTATCAACCTAGCAAGGGGCCGTAAGTGACACAGAATACATTTCCAGCTTGTACCACTTGAGCAGCATGATTCTCTTAATACAACTTTGTTTCAGAATGTTTGTTTGCTTATACCATCGCATTGGGCCGAGAAGCAGTCCAGTTGTAGCATTTTCGTGACTCATAAACAAGCAGGCAAAAATACTGCTTTTTAAGTAGAGCACACCACACCGCATTGTCTGGTACGGCTTTCTAATAGATGCTATTACTACCTAACTCAAATAAATTCAGTGTATCAACCTCAAATGGGTAACTAGACACACATGCACTGTTACCTGCATTGAGGTGAGTGGTGGCCTGAGTCAAGGAGTAGAAAGGAACTGGGCTGACCTTGAGTGGTTCCAGGTTAGTATGTGCAGAATACTCCACCCTAGTGTTCGATGTGTGCTTGTGCTGCCTCACTTCAGAGTATGGACGTTTCATGCAGGCAATTAGATGGTGTATGTCCCTGGCATGGCACTTGAAACAGTGACAACTTCAGCCAATCCTGGTAATAGATTCAGTGTGACATAAACAGTACTTGTTCTAAACCGTATACCATAAAATACTCTGCATTCACTACCCCTAGTGAAGGGCAAGGGTTACTCCAATGAGATAAATAACCACTATGTATGTAGCTCTGTCTGATGGCTTGCAGGTAGAGTGATGGGTGCAGATACTGTCCTGTGAGATGAGCTGCTTAGTAGGGTTTCAGGTCCCAACAGTGGCAAAGGAAAGGATGTGCAGTACCCACTGACAAAAGAGGCAGTGTGAGCTCCTTTCTTCCGACTAGTGGCAGCCTTGGGACTGTATAGAAGGCAGACATAATGATGGGGAAGATGCCCCCCCCCCAGAGCTGGAGAGAGAAAGCTGCACCAAGGGTTTTCAGAATATGACAGAACAAGAGGGTATTGGAAATGCAGATGAAGAATCTGAATGCGACCCTCCAAATAATGTTCTTGCGTAGGAAAATAGGAGGCAAATGTTTCTGTGGCTTTCACAGGGCTGGAGCGGCTTGATGTGTCTCTGTTGTAAGAACAGGTGAAATAGAGATGAAAACAATGGTGGAGCCTGCTCCTGTGTTTCCTACTTTCGATGGACTCAGAAAAAGGAAGGTTGACTAAGTGAACAGAAAATAGCTCCGCACTGAAAAAAGATAGCCATCTTCACAAGGATGTGAATGTAGAGTTGTGATCTGATAGAGCAACTGGGGTGGTGGGTGGGGGAGGGCTGTCCTGCTAGGCTTTGGAAAGTCCAGCACCACGGAGCCCAATAAGTGGAAGTGGGAAGGAGGCACTACATTGGAGATGATGTGAAAATCACAGATGGTAGTATTGAAGCTTCTTGTGTACAAGTTAAATACCATATTATCTGGGGTATGGGGTAGGAGATGAGTGCACCACAACTCTTGTGGAAGTGGTGGTCTAAGCTTCTGCCTCTTCGATGGGCAGACTAAAAAGGAAAGTGATTTATGGGTGAAGAGAGAGATCAAGAAAGAGTCCAGTAGCCAGAGAGAATAAAACACCTCACAGTGTCAGTGAGCATCCTTGGCCCTCTCACTCCATAAACAATGAAAACACAAGAATGAGAAAAAGTTGAAGTTGTGGGTTGTAAATTTTCCTAACCACAGACGCAAAAACACAGTTTGAGGGGTAACGGGACCTCCCACCTTGGGTTCCACCCAGCGCACCCATTACATGGACTAATCAAATACTCAAGGCAGTGACTGTAGTCAAACAAAAAGCAAAGTTGTATCAATGGTCGTTCTGTGGTGCAGTTGTACTCCAAATTAGAAAAGTCTGGACGTTTATCGTGGAAGAAACAACAGACCAGTGATGCTGAAAGGACTACCACCATGGTAGTGGCGTTTGTTGGCAAAATAAAGAATCTCCTGCAGAGACAGAAGAAAATGTCTTTAATTTCATGGACAGGAAACTTTTCAAATTCTCAGATTTAGGCGGTCATTCTGACCGCGGCGGTCGACGGTCGCCGCCCGCCAAGCGGTTCCCGCCGAAAGACCGCTCCGCGGTCTGCGGCCATTCTGGCGTTCCCGCGGGGCCGGTGGGCGACTGCCAGAAGACCGCTGGCCGGCCCAGCGGGAAAGCCCCTTCAACAATGAAGCCGGCTCGGAATGGAGCCGGCGGAGTTGCAGGGATGCAACGAGTGCAGTGGCACCCGTCGCGATTTTCACTGTCTGCAAAGCAGACAGTGAAAATCTTTGTGGGGCCCTGTTAGGGGGCCCCTGCACTGCCCATGACAGTGGCATGGGCAGTGCAGGGGCCCCCAGGGGCCCCACGGCACCCGTTCCCGCCATCCTGGTTCTGGCGGTGGACACCGCCAGAAACATGCTGGCGGGAAGGCGGTCGGAATCCCCATGGCGGTGCTGCAAGCAGCGCCGCCATGGCGGGTACCCTGGGCCAGCGGTAAACCGGCGGTAAACCGCCGGCTCCCCTTTTCTGACCGCGGCTTTACCGCCGCAGTCAGAATCGCCCAGGAAGCACCGCCAGCCTGTTGGTGGTGCTTCCGCCGCCCTCCGCCATGGCGGTCATGGACCGCCAGGGTCAGAATGACCCCCTTAGTGCCTTAAACAATGTTGCGTTACTAGCTTTTGTGTAGGCAGCATCTGACATTAATTTGACCCTGTGGAATTGTCTACCTGTCCGAATTGCCTTCCCAAAGTTTTTCAAAGGTTTCACCACAGAACAAAGTCAATCTTCATGTGTTTCTAGTCTGCCTTTTTACCTTTTATATGTAAGTGCTGATTCAGTACACGGTTGATTGGATAGGCACGACCAATGCACATGTGGATTATAAAGTGATAATTCTAATGTACATTTAAAACAGATTTTTGTGAAATATGGTATATGCATAGAAGTGATGCGATACGTTTACTGTATAATATGCAATTTGTTATGGAACTAGCGCGCTGGGAAGGCTTTTGGAGGTAGCTCTTGGCTAATGGTATTACACAATTTTAAATCTTTCTAGTGTGTTTGGTGGGATCTTATGTGATCTGTATATATGCCGTTTTAAAGACCATGAACTAAATAAATGTTTTTTGCTTTTTTTTACCCCTGAGCTGCGTTTAATGTTGTTCTGAAGGATGCTAGTGTGTACTGCATCTTTATACTATTTGGAGCCCTCATTACAGCTGAATTTAAAGTACACTTGGGCAGTGTTGCATGTATTCATCCAAAGTGTAATGTTGGAAATTTCTGGCTTACATTGGTTTAAGTACTTCTGAGAGCACATTTGAGGTGCAGGCACATACTGGAAAGGAGAAATTAAATGGCATTAAAGTGATTCCTAGTGGTCAAGAGGGCAGGGGCAAAGTCTCTCTCACAGAAATCGAGCTGCTACTGAATGAAGAGATTTCAGGAGGTGGTGGGGCTTATGACAGGCCGAAAGGGCTGGGGAAGAAGCAGACTGTGTTGTTATGCTGTTTATTTGTACAGGAACTCCACACCACCATTAGATCGTTACGTAAATGAACCAGAGAGGAACAAACATCTAGTAGGAGCATCACTCCTCGACCCACCTGTCCAGCAGTGGACAATGGGACACTATGAGTCTACTGGTAGAATGAGCTGGTGCACCCGGGGTGTAGCTGAGATGTGCCATTAGTTGCGCTACGGGCAGGAGACGGCCAATGTTGGGATTTGAAGTGACACCATCAGCGGGGCACCCACATGGGAGGACGTTTAATGCATGACGCCAGATGAGGACTGGCCTCTTCATTCCTCAACCACGCACGGATCAGCTACTCTTCTCAGCTCCCTTGTGGATAATTCTGCCAGTGGCTGGGGCCGCATCCTATCGGCACAAATTAATTACCCACCCACCTGCTCCTAAGCAAAGTCAGGAGTGGCGGAAATTGGTAAGTAGATGAGAAAGGGAACACACCAAAATTGGAAATTTCGCTGCTTTTCTATCTCCTTGGTGCGGTGTGTAAATTTGGGAGACCCGGCTGGTAGGAGGAGGAACTGATCTGCTGGTGGTCCTGGACCTTTCTGCCCTACCATGAGTGGCCTGGTTCTGATGATTCTTGGGGATCATGCCTGCTTACAGGTGCCCCGGTAGGGACGGTGTGTGATGCAGTTCCCTGGTAGTGTAAATTGGTCTGTGTGTTTTAGCACAACTCTGTCACGCTGCTGTGGGCAGAGGGGAAGCTTGCATTCTTACTGTTATGATCTGAGTTCTCAAGTGCCCTTCAAGGAATGTGCACTGTTGCCACCAGGTGCAGGCCCATGCCATGAGGTATATATTTTGCAGTGTTAATGAATGTCTGCATGACATGATGTGATGGTATTTGATCGTGGCGAATGTGCCTTTGTTAATGTACGTTTCAAGAAACAACTGCCATATATCTTCCGTGGATTCTCTTATCTAAGGTGTACATACCATGATTGGGTTTTATTCTCTTCTCCTGAGAATTTGATAAATTAAAAATTACGTCTTGTTAAACCACACCGCTCTGTATGCCTCTCTCTATGTGACTTTAATGATTATGTCTTCAAGTGGGGAAGGGCAGCGGCGATGACTTGCATGTTGTGAGGGCACTAAGCACATGCCTACACCAGGTCAATTTCACCCAATTATTTATTTCCTGATCTATTTATACACCTATTTTTCAACGTTGTTTTGTACAACACTAACGTAACACCTTACAAGAACTTCAGTGTCCTGGGACAAAGCATGCATGCATAACTGAACTTAATATGCACATAGACAGGAGATCATTTACTTCAAAACAGTGCCTCCCCACTGTCTCGGTTTGTTGTGCCCTAGTGTCTAATCTAGGTCCCTTAAATATATATATTCTTTAAATCATTGTGAGTTGCATTGCATGAGGCAATTGCTGTTGTTGGGCTCTCTGTGTCTAGCCTTTAAAATGCTCCAGTCGCACGGGAAACGGGATGATCTTTGGGAGGAATTTCGCAGAGTATTCCACCTACACTCAAGCTTCGCCATCAATCGTCGAACAAGAAAGCAATACGTTGGGAAGATGCTTACAGATGCAGTTTAACAACCAGCGCCTTTTTTGTTTGACCAAACATGCTCCCAAACAAAGGAAAGCCCCATGTCTGAAAGCACCCGCTTTTAAATGCACCCCGTGCTCAAGGAACCCCTCCTGAACGGGAGAAGATGTAAGACCAGCGTTGTCCACCTACACGAGCTCCCACACTGATTGATTCGTGGTTCCTCTGCTGCTGGTTTTGTGCGCGCCGAATGGAGGCGGAAGTGGACGTGAAAGGAGCGCTGCAGCTTTAAGGCGAATGATTAACCCGAGGAGTTCCTCCAGGCACATGTGCGCCGAGTCCCCTCTGGAGGGTGCGGCGGCTGTAGAACAGGATGTCCTGCAGTGACAGACGTGAAGGGGGGATTGAAGACAGATCGGTAGAACTGCCGGGGGTCGTCCCTCTTTCAGATGGACCCCTGAGCTGTATCCATCGCTTACTATCAAGTGTGCAATGCCGTGTCCATATGCATCACCCATCAAGATCTATTAATGGTTCACTACACAGAAGCGCCGGACAAACCCACCCGGGGCTGCAGCCAGCGCGAATGACGCACGATGCCCACCCCCACCCCTGAGCCTCACATACCAAAGTGGCCACATGTGTAATAGAAAAACACATAGGTGTGAGTGTCCTTGCGCTAGCACAGATCAACGAAAGGCGCAATTGGCCACGCTTTAAAAACCCTTGATATGAACAAGGACCACTCATGATGTTAAATCCATCCATTTGTGCAGGCGATCGTTTACAACTGCAAGCAACCTACACAACGTGGCTTTGACTAGAACAGGCAGGAGTTAAGGCGTGAGCTGATTACCTGTGACAAAAGTTCAGAGTGAGATTGCCGGCAATGTATTGGCTCACTGGAAAACTGCTTATTTACCCCAACCCTGGTACTTCAGTTTCGTGCCTGACTTTTACGTTTTATTCTGTCACTGTCAAAGATCTTTATTCGGCATTTGCCATAAAAGTACAAATTAAAATCACATATCCAAGTAAACAGACAAACAAAAAAAGGATTAAAATACAACTCATAAGATCATATCTTACATATATTACAAAAAAGGGGGCAAAGTAATCTAGTCCAAGTTCCTCTTTAGCAAATATACCAGTATTCTTATCAGAACATTAACTAAAGTCATACAATATAAAACCAGAAGCTTTTTAGCTACCCTAAAATATATTAAAAGCCTTTCTCCCTATGGGAGGATCTATCCTATACCAAATATAAAATCTAAAGTTTTAAAACAGAAATAAGTTTTAAAAGTCATCATAAATACATTAATAAATTGCAAAAATTATTAGTATCGATTCCTAATAGCAATAGATGATCTAATAAAATGTCATACCTGAAAACTAATTTTGACATTTGATAATTTCTGAAGGTATATCAAAGCTTCCTTGTAATGGATCGGTCTTTACGTAAAATAGGTAATATAAAAGCATCCCTCTGGGTGGCATAAAGGGAACAAAAAAGAAAAAAGTGGGAAGTACTTTGCTTTGAACTAGCATCACAGGGACAAGGTGATAAGTCTTTTTGCCAAATACACTGATTCGGAAAGGCCACCTTAAAATGAATCAAGTTCTGTCTAAAAAAGGTTAACAGAGAGTATATTTTTGGACATGAAAACCAGGTCAAATAGGGTTCTATATGTAAGGCCGTAACAATCTGCGTATAAGAATCTAAAGATTTCAATTTCAAACAGCTATGAAGTCTTGTGTCTAAGGTATGCTCAAAGTATCGTGATTTCAGCAGGGATCTAGCGGTTGTGGTTAGCAGTTGGGGTTCATCAAACATATGCTTAAGCCCCAATTTATCAAAAGATGATCGCAGATATGAGAGACAGGGGATCCTGTTCGAGGTGGCCAGCTGAATGCATTCAGTAATACATTCCTGTACAAGACTTGCCGCTGGATTCGTCCAACATCTAATCCACAACAAAAGAGGGGCGATAGAGTCTGTGTCCTCTAAGAAACATTGACCCACCTCCTCGTGGATAATGATGTTTGCTATACACTTGGGTACCATCAACAGTCTGCGCATACATTTATTCTCAATACATTGGAGAGTAGGTACTTTGATGTGGCCCCAGACACCAGCCCCGTATAGGGCTGCTGAGGCACACTTGGAATTATATAGCGTCATAATCTGAGAAGACAGTCTATGACCAAGTTTACGGGCGAATCGAAAGATCGCTTCCATGTTCCTTGCCATTTGTTGGGTCTTAAATTTAAGGTGGGTATTCCAAAGCATGGAAGAACGTAAATGCATACCTAGGTAGCAGAAATCTCTCACCTTATTAATATTGTTGCCCCCCATAGTAAATTGTTTAGATTTTGTATTTCGGGGGCCACATATCATAACAAATGTCTTAGAATAGTTGACTTTCAAATCGAGGTCCAACATAAAGTTCAGAAAGAGGTCCAACAGGCCTTGTAAGCCGTTTGCAGTACGTGCAATGAGTACAGCATCATCTGCATATAACAAAACTGGAAGCAATCTCTGACCCATCTTTGGCACGTCCTTCCCATTTTTTAACAAAAAGTCATAGAGCCCATTTATATATATTAAAAAAAGAAAGGGAGCCAGAATACATCCCTGTCTTACTCCCATAGAGGGAATGGGGGCAGTTCTCTGTCCCAAAGGGCCAAACTGAACTGAAACCTTTAAATCCATATGAAGGCGCTTTATAAGTTCCAATAGAGTCACGTCACACCCCAGAGTTTCCATGATTTGCCACAACTTCTCCCTGTTTACCAAGTCAAATGCACTGGATAAATCCATAAAAGCCATATGAATTGACTCCCTTTTGGCAGGTACATATTTACTGAGATTAAGATTCAAGTTTAATTCTTGCTCAACTGTGCCCAAACCGGGTCTAAAACCAAATTGAATTGGAGATAAAATCTGTGTCTGTAACACCCAATCCTCCAGGCGGGATAAAATCACACTGCCCAGAATCTTGGCCGTAGAATCAATCAAAGATATTGGTCTATAACAGGAAGGATCTTGTCTATTGCCCTTTTTAAAAATAGGAATGATAATTGCCAGTTTCCAGGAAGAGGGTATGTTTCCTTTAACAACACTTCTTAGGACACTTGTAACTAAGGGGCCCCAAAGATTAGGCATAGATTTAAAAATATCGATGGGAACACCATCAGGGCCAGGAGCCCATCCTTGTTTTGAAGGATTAATGGCTTCAAGGATCTCATGTAGATCAAAAGAAATATCAAGGGCATTTATGTTGGGGTCTGTGCTGATCCAATTAATATTTTCCTCCCTAGTCAGAAAGTCGTTATCTGGATCAAAAACTTTCCTAAAGTGGTTCAGCCAAACTTCTTCTGCTATAAGACAATCATCAACCTTAGTGTTACTGTCCGAGAAATAAGAATAATTAACCACCTTCCAAAATTTTGAGGAGTCCTTCAAATCGGACGCAACCTGTAGCTCTTCCCACGCCTTAGCTCTGATTTCCTTTTTTCCAACGTGGCCTTATACTCAGCCCTAGCTGATTTAATTAAATAACGAGAAGTAGGAACTGATTTAAGGACATCTTTTAGTTTTTTGTGAGCACTTGAACACGCAGAATCAAACCATCTGTGTGCGGGCAGACCCATAGTATGCCTGTCCACCACGAGGGCATGCGAAATAGCACTGATTAATAGTTCAAACTCATGAACTATATAATCATGGTAAGACTGCTGAGATAAGCAAATGTTAATGGAGTCAAACCTAGATCTTATAATTTCTTGATTGAAAGTCGTTGGATTTATTTGATCCCACTTCAGAAGTAGACCAGAGTTTATATGAAAGGTGGTATTTCTTCTCATTCCCTTATCCCTAGATACCTGATCTATAATTAAGTCTAGGTTAATACACAAGGGATTTTGGTCACTGGCACAGTGAGGAATTATTTTAAAATCACAGATTAAATGATAATCTGGGGAGTCAATAAGAATGAAATCAATAGTACTCCCCTTCGCATTCCCTGTGAAAGTTGGAACATTTAAAGAGTCTGGTCCCGCTTTCTCCCTAACACGGACCAAGTCAAAATTACATAGAAAGGAGTTCAGAGCATCTCCTTCAGGTGAGTGAGTAAAGTGGATTAACGACTCTCCGCCTTCATTGGGAATAGCACACAATTCTAAATTTTCCTGACAACATAGGGGAGTATTGAATTCCCCGACCCATAAAACTACTAAATCTTCATCCTGTAATTTGGTGGAAGAATCAATAAAATCCACAGCGTCCTCTAACATTCCTTTAAGGAGACCACGTGGGGCATTATTGTAGAAATTTAAAATCAAAATACCTTTACACCCCCTAATGGATAGAAGAACAATCATAAAATAAGGTGAAGAATAAATTAAGGAAGCCTTCAATGATGGTAGTTTTAAGGATACAAGCACTAAAAGCCCTCCTCGTGCCTTTCCCATTGAGGAAGTTAATGCCGGCTGGTAAAGAGTTATATACCCATCCAAAAGGAACGTATCTTTTGACCAAGTTTCCTGTAGACAGATTATGTCAAAGGATGATATAAAACTCATCCAGTCTGGGTCGTTTATTTTAGATCGAAGCCCCGCAATATTCCAACTAATCAAAGATAGGGGCTTTGATCCAGAGGGTAACGCCAATTTATCAGTATAGTTTAAATGGAAGGTATCAAAAATGATCTCTCTTTCTTCCTGTACAAGTTCATCTTGGTCGTCGTCAGACATTAAGCTCAACACATTTTTTGGACCCGGACTGGCGATAGTCGTGAGTCAGTCATTCTCGTCAAGAGAATTAAAGGCCAAGGGACAATTGCTAGAAGGAACATTCACCTGTACAGATGGCCTAGCTGGAAATAAGGTGTGATTGCTAGGGACAACACTAAAATGTTGTGGAAAAAGGGAGTAGTCATAAAAATGGCACAGGGAATGTATTTGGATCCCATTAACTAAAAAGTTAGAATAGTCTAAATTTGCCAAAAGGTGATCAACTGAACACAGGTTGGCAAAATTGATTACAACACAGTCTCCATCATCCATATTTCTTCGGTGGCCAACTTGCTTCACTCTACGCGCCATAAGGATCTTATTATTTGGATTTAACCTTGAATTTAGATTTCAACCAGTGTGCAGACTTCCTTATTAAAGCTTGGGTGTCTTCTTTTTTGTTTCTATCCAAAGGAGGCACGTTTGTTAACACCAGAACATAGGGAATACAATCAGGAGGTAAGTGCAATACATCTGCTTGATAAATAGCTTTGTTTGATAATGGAGGATTTGGGCCAAGGGAATTAACTTCTTTAGGGATTGCTAGCGGCTGCTTGATCACAGCATTACCTTGGGTGGATATAGTCAAAGATTTGGCCATCAGTGTACCGGAGCCTTGAGATACATTTTCATTTGATGCCACATCCTGGGTAGGTACCTTTCCCTCACTTAATACTCCCGGATTAGATAACTGGGCAAGAGTACTAAGCACTTTATTACAGAAACAATCAAGTTTTTTAGTAATCAGGGAAATAAGTTTCTCCTCTAGGGTAGCACAAAACGCCGGGGAACGTTCCAAGGATGAGTTGATGCTTTGAACAGGGGGTTTAGGTGGAATTTTTGAGGACATATCGCAATGAGTAGTATTAATAAACGGGCCAGTGGAGGTGACCCCTCCTTTGAATTAGTAATTATATGAACAATAGCTTCCAATGGGGGCTGCTGAACAGTTTTTTGAACAGCCCCAATCCTTTCTTCAACTTGCTCCAGTTCAGATTCAATAGCCCCCATTACAGAGGATAGATAGCTGTCAATAGAAGACTGGGCTAAAAGACTAGCCCCACCTTCCCCTTTTTGGAGACTGATCTTTCTTTTTCCCATTTTAAATAATAATCACACGCGCCTCCTTTAATAGCTCCCAAAATTATTTACCTCCAGATGAAACGAAAAATGATAGAGGGGGGGCCCAGCCCAGCCTCTTCCTGTCGATGACGGGCATAGGACGGGCCCGCCCTTGGCCCGGGCTTTGCCCGTGCACCGCCCGCACGCGTCCTGCGAGGCGGGAGCACGAAAAAAGTTTCAAAGGGGCTCAGAGCCCACCCCTTCCTCCAGACACCAGGGGTCAGCAGCAAGCAGCGGTACTAGCATGTCCCACGAGGCGGGAGCGCAAAAAAGTTTCAAAGGGGCTCAGAGCCCGCCCCTTCCTCCAGACACCGGGGGTCAGCAGCAAGCAGCGGTCCTAGCGCGTTGTATTCAATTAACCCTGGACTCAGGTGCAGGTGTGAGCTGGCTACCAGCGGATGTGTACAGGCTTATTCGGAATGTTTGGCCAAGCTGGAACTTTTGAAGGATTGGGCTGACGAGGCAAAAGAAAATCATAACCGGGCTACTTACATATGACTGGCTCTAAAACAACCCTACAGGCTTTTCATCGCATCAGGCACACGGGGCATTGCTTAATATCAGACAACTCTGGGTATCAAAAAGTTGGAAGGCCTTGCATCGTTTTTCTCTGCCTATCCCAATGCTTCCTCTAAGACTGTTTTGCAGAGATTTTTTTCGACAGGAAGTGGCTGTGTTAGTTCTCTTCTCCGAGCAGATCTTTCAGATTCATTTCACACATTGCTAAAAGGTACAAGCGAAAGCTCTGCAGAGTGCTTAGCACTCTTAGGGCCAGTTGTAGCAAAAGGTTTTTCCCATTCTGTGTCAATGGGAAAATGTGTTTGTACATATGGCCCTTAGACTCTGCAAGACCAGACACTAAAGATGGCAGCATCCTCTGCCCACTTTTATACAACTGGCCAGGTATCCTGTATCACAATCTTTCTAGAGTAAGGACATACACGTGAAACGTCCAGTGCTAGACTGGCCAATCAGGAACTTTTGTATTGTCTCAATGTGACAGAGGTTAGAGGCTGCAGTGACCCAGCCAGGACCACATGGTTCCATTTTGGTTCAGGCCTCCTGCAGTGCAGGCTGTTTTTTAACATTTGTACCAGATGTGCTTCTGGTTTTCAGCCTTGCCCTGCAAATTAACTATTTGGAATTCATATTTACATATCAGCAACAGCATTCCCCAGCAATTTCTTTTGATTTTACCCCAGGGTCAAAGTACTAAGTAGCAGCTCTTCACCATCAAACATCTGCCATTCACCTTCAATGACTCTTAGCAAAATCCCAGAAAAGGGTAGTAATCCAAAGTATGGATATCCCTCAACCATTACCACTCACCACAGACATAGCTGGCCCTGTTTGAGGCTCATCAGATCTATGTATTAATAGGTGAATATAATGAAACCGATAGGAGGACATTATCCATGCAGTTGCTGGGTCTGCACCCAGTGGGCAGTTTAGTCTCCATGCTTATAGTTATGTATACCAAGCCTCACTCTTCAGCCTTCCCTTAACAGTAAATTTTCCTGGTCTGTACATTCCTTCCCATGCTCTTACAACCTTAACCTTTCTAAAATCCTTGAGTTTTATACTCAAACTATTTGGACATTGGTGTTTGAGTAGGGATGAGCCATCAGTCAAATCTGCAGATATTTTGACCTAATATTGCCATGAGTCAATTGATTGATTCCATGGTTGTAGAGAATAAGTAAATTCACTGTTGGTTTTTAGGTCAGAGCCTGTTAGACAGCACATCTATCTGCTGCAAAATACTTATTGGGACATTTCAGTAGCCAACCTAGTTTTTATTCACTTTTTTGTTTGTTACTCTAATTACTCTATTTTTCCTCCTTTCTATTCAATAATTGTATTTGTTTTAACATGTCCATCTAGTATTCGTCCCACCTGTAGAGCATAGCTTCTTTAACATTGCTCTCTGATTGGCTGCTTTTATCCTTCCACAGGTGACTGCTTTCCAGATAACTGTTTTTAATTTTCTAAACGAACTCTAACAAAGTGCATGTGTTTCCCCCATCCTCAGTGTCTTCCTACTTCCCTCAGCACATTGCTTTTCATAACATTATAACAATTTCATTTTCCATAACTTTGTCCTTCAAGCCGCTCCTACGTATGCATTCCTGTTAATACAGATTAATTTTTTGACCTGCTCTCTCGCGCAATTTAACTCCAACGTATGCTCTCGTTGTCATCCGCTTCCACTCCCCTTCACGTTGCTCAGTTTCCATTCTGCTACTTCCTTTGTGCTGCTTCCTCAGCTGTCTGTGTTGCTTTTCTATCCTCCTGGTGCCTCCTCACCCTCCATAATTCTGCCATCTGTGTTGCTTCCCTCACCTGCTCTCATGACTTTTAATAAAGTTTTATTTATCAATCCAACTCGGACTCATAAAAAAAGGAAAAAACAAAAACGCTCATGCCATTTTGTAGGCGTGTCAACAAAGTGACGCAGGGATGCTGTGCTCATGGCTAAAACCATTGGCAAAGCCAATAGGTGCCATAAGTGAGACCTATTGGTTTTTGCAAATGCTTTTTTCCCCTTCTAACTAAGGGTATTCCTATATCTGACCTTCCTCAGGCATTTCACATACCTTTGTTGCTTACTTTTTAATTGTATTTGCACAATCTATTTCAATTAGATTAATACTTCCACGTAGTTTTTCATTCTGGGGGTTAGATCTTTTCACTCCTCAGCACTACTGTACACCCGTAGCCGTAATTTTCAACAAGACACTATAGAAACATAGGGCCTAATTTACGAGGTCCTTGCACCACTGGATCGTCACATTTAGCAACGCTCTGGTGGCGCAATGCTCTGCGCTATATTTACAAGGCTGAGTTAAGTCACTTTTTGTGACTTAACGCCGCCTTGTAAATACGGTCCCTTTACATGAATCACTTAGTGTGAAAGGGGTGTGCAATGGGTGTTGAGGTGGGCGTTCCACCACAATACCCATTGCATTGTGATGCTGCCCCTGATTTACGAGAAATCATAAACCTGAGGCAGCGCCAAAAACTGGTTCAACAAGGAGAAATAATTGTATTTCTCTTCGTTTTTGCTTTTTCTATGTGTGCTGCATTCTGCAGGAATCATTAAAAGAGCAAAACACCATTAATGATTGTTTATGTGCAGGAAGAGACACCTTCCTGCACTTAAATATTCATCAAATAATGACGATTTTCTACTTCTATGTGTCCTGCAGTACACATAGATGTAACAAATCGCTATTATTGATTGTTTATGTGCAGGAAGGCGTCCTTCCCGCATATAAACAATCATTTCCTATAACACAGGCACCTTTGTACTTTGGTGCAGGGGTGCCTGCGTTGGCGCTGGGAAGCTAAATTTAGCTCCAGTGCTAGGAAAAACTATAGGGTGCACCATATTGCCGTAAATACGGCGCATGCCTCCATTTCTGAAGTAGCACGGCGCTGCCAAATTTGGCACAGCACTGCACCTCTTTGTTTTAAATGAGGATCAATGTGTGTCAAGTAAACTCCACTACCTGTTTATGTAGTATACAATAAGAATAGTGTGTTCTAATAAGGACTGCCTTACATGCTCTTTACCATAATACATAATTATGTGAGGTTTTGTTTGGATTATTAATTGCAGTATAAAATTGGTTAAAAACTACCCATGTTTGAAAATATATGGGGCTCCTACATACACAACTGAGTTATAAAAAAAGGAGAGCCTGAAAAAATGTCTAAAAGTTGCAGTTGCGGAAAAGTCAGACTGATTTCTGGATGCCAGTCTGGACGGCAGACATATGTACCTTGGTGAAGATTAATGACTTTATGACTATTTGAATTTTTGCTGATGAGTTTCATAATCCAGAATAGTTGGGTTGACTAGTCTGGGGAAGCAATGTGAAGGGTAAGTTAATGTTTAGATGTTAATATCTTTCTTTACCAAGAATATATATTCTTGCATAATAATCTACAGGGATTCTTCTTTGCAACAAAATCCAAAAATGTGTTAGATTATCATTATCAAAATCATGGTCGCCATGGAAGTTCAAGTACTTCTCTATGGTGACCACTGGGTGGGAACACGAGTACATGTTTTTTTTAAGAATCATGCTCTAATTGTTGCAAGTTCAGTGCTACTTTTTACCGACAGCCGAATGCTTTTGAAATTGTCTTTCTAATAATAGCACCATAACAATGGAACATGCGAAAATTCAGAATTAATTCCGATAATTGCCAAAGTACTTTCCTTAGTGGCCTCAGTCAAAGTAATTGATTAGGTTGTCGATTGCTTACTTTATCCAATTAATCTAACAGGTAATCAGTCATAGTACCTAATGATATTGATGTGGTGCTGCTAGCTTAGAGCTCGTGCTGTCCAAGCAACCCTCTGGCCTGCCATATCGGAATAATGTCACTGCAATACAATGGAAATGGAAGGTAAAGCAGTGATTTACTGAGCCAGAAATATGTTCCATGCTTATGACCGCACTTGTGAGCTGCAGGTGAAGGTTGGCTCTGGATGCTCGATTTATTTCCTGCATTGAAATTTATTTTGGGCATTCCGATTATGATACGAAACTGATGAATTAATCCGTCGTGTTTGTTAACCATTGGTCAGCAGGTCTATAGTTTGCTGAATGGGAGGGAGAAGGTCTTCTCGATAACCTGAGCCTGCCTTCTATTTTGCTTCAAATCAGTATTTGTGGAGCTGTAAAGCATACTTCTCTATCCTCGGTGAAGGGTACTGGAATGTGCCTGTGAAAAGTTAAATAAGTGGTTTGTGATCTGTGAATGTAGTACAGTATCTCTCATAGAGGTACGAGTGGAAATAGATGCATTCCAATCTTATGGGCAGTGCTTTCCACCCAATCTGTTAATATGTTTTTTCAGTTTTGGTGAGGGCTCCTCTGGCAAAGTTTATGAGGTTTCACTGACCTTTCTAATGTTCGTAGAAGAGTACTGTGTCGGGTCCTACTGGGCTAGCATCGACTATCAGTTCTTTTTTTGCCTTGGTGTCAAAATAGTGCATTGTGGGGTCTTTCAGCATTGCAGATCTCGCATTCTGAAATGCTCTTTCGTGTTTGGGAAACCAATTCCCACTATGGTATAAAGAATCCACAATGGTTCGCCATGTGGAAGAAAGTCCTCACTTCTGTCATGTTCCTTGGTGCTGGTGTTCTGAGTATGTTGTTATCTTTTTGAGGGTTCCCGCTGAGTCTTTGGTTGGAAAACATGTTCCAAAAAAGATTTGATGGGTTTTCCATAAACTAACTTTTTCATCAGTGTAGTGTCAATACTGTTCCTCTCAGCCCCCGTTATGTGTTTTGAAGCCTCTGATTGTGTTCTGCAAGGGTTGTTTCATAATGAATATGTGGTCATTCAAATAATGAAGCCACGGACCCAGTCAACATTTCTCTTACTAAATACTGGAATACCTTGTTAACTGAGGAGACCCCAAAACTTAACCTCGTATAGCTTCTTTGTCCAACATGCATGGAAATTTTGGTGATATATCTGCTGTCTTCATCAGTCACCAGCTGGTGGTATCTTGAAAAAATATCTGGCTCTATTTAAACTGGCAATAATATTGGCTGTAGTTGGGATAAAATGGCTCTCTTTTGATGGCCATATTCGCCAGTCTCCTGTCTATACTTATTCATAAAGGTTCAGGTTCATTGGGTTTTATCTCAAGTATTGAAAAGATTGATGGATGGCATGCTTGAATTAATGTCATCCACTGATAATTTCTTGGGGTGTATCCTATTGCACTGGTATTTTGCACACCATTCCACCTCAGTTTGGACCCAGCCATATGCATATCAGTATTGACCCTTTTCCAAAAGGAACATCCGAGCCCAAAAAGCCAGGCCAGGTCCTTCCTGAATCAGATCACAGGCAGCTGAAGACTGATTTAACCCTTAATAGGGCTCATTAGTCGAGAATAGCTTAGTTCTAGTTGCACAGTGTGCACTGGGCACACATCTGGCATACCCATACTACTTTGGGTATCACACTGAAGTATACAAAAGGGCTTTGTCACCACACCATGGATGAAACCCACTGTGTAGACCATTGGATGATCCACATGTGCTCCAGTCACTTTAGTTCAAACTCAAACTTCTGACGTAAATTAAACTGAATTTTTCTTTGTCTTAGGGACACCGGGTTTACAGACTTATCCATGTGTAGTTTCACTGGCCTCCTAGTCCGTAAAATAACTCCATAAACTCACTCAGTATGTTTTTAACATCAATTGTGTTCACGTTGTATGCAAAAAAAATGCTTCTTCTGTGGGACAGCTGATGAGCATTCCCATGTCCTTTTCAAAAACAAAGAACATAGGCCCTCATCATGACATGGGCGGTAAATTCCGCTTACTGCCATGCTGACGGTCTCCAACATACCACCGTGGTAGCGGACAACCATTATGCATATTACAACACACACACCAAACCGACAGAATACAGCCACATACACAAATCCGTCAGCTGAAAGTTCGGTGATAAAGTGGCAGTCCCAAAACCCATACTGTTACGCCAACAGAACAACGCCAACCACATCATGACCTACAAATCACCACGGGTGACATTCAACGGTGGTAAACTATTGGCAATACACACCATCGCACTCAGAATGGACACCCATATACTAAACTACACGACATTGGCCAATTCAAACATCACACACCTGACCCCCATACACACACCACACACCCACTCACACCACTATAAAACACACGCCCACCTTACCCACAACCCTTTACGAATACAAATCCTTGCCACCAGACAGACATCAAGACCACTGCGACAAATACACACACACCCATACATCCCTCATGCACTCCATTACGCACACCTAATCACACCACCCAACACCCACACACTCACACACGTCACACAACTCCAATGCCCCCACAGAAGAGGAGCTGAGGGTCATGGTGGAGGAGATAGTCAGGGTAAAGCCACAACTCTTTGGAGCACAGGACCAGCAGATATCCATTGTAAGGAAGATGGAGCCATGACGGAGATTCGTGGACTGGGTGAACGCCGTGGGACAGCATCCAAGAACAAGGGACGACATCGGGAAGAGGTGGAAGACCTACAGTGGAAGGTACATTCCGTGGCAGCAAGGCACCAGCTCTCATACAGAGGACTGGCGGTGGACCCCGACCTCTTCCCCTACAGCTCAGAGCATGGGAGGAGCAAGTCTTGTAATTACTGTATCCTGAGGGACTCGCTGGAGTAGCCGGAGGACTGGACACTAGTAAGTCAACATTTACTATTTAGCACCACCCATACCTGCATGCCATCTCACACCCTCACCCTCACTCCCATCACTCCATTCCATCCCACACAATGCACCAACGCAGATGACGAACCCCAATGCCAAGCCCTGCATGCCATACCAATGCATGGACAGCCCTCCCAGGCCTGCATGGACACACATCACAAAAGCAAGCACAGCCTAGGGGAACTAACAATCCCACAATACATCACCATACACAACCAAAGGTGGCAGGACAAAAGCAACCATAGAGGGGACGATAGGGATGTGCAACATGTCACAGGCATGAAGCATAATACATCTCTTACATACCCACAGGTGCCCCAGCCAATCTCAGTGGAGAGGAGGAGCCATGACTATCCAGTCCCCCAGCAGAAGATGACCCCAGTGATGACAGTAACTCTGGACTTCAGGATCTGGATCAACAACTGGCCGATCAGGGACCACTGGACAGTCGGTAACCCAGCCCACTCAGAGTCCACCACAGAGCCCCCATCAGTTAACAACACCACAGCACCCACCCAGCGTCTCCACACCTCTGTCCCCAGGACACATCAATCAGCAGTATGCTCACCTATACAGGGACTCCAGCCCACACCTCATACCCAAGACAATCAAGGACCTGGGGTCAGTGGGCCCACCATTCAGGGGACAGGGGCACAGGGCAACAGGAACACTGGGGGGACCGCCATGCGCCAGGGAGAGGACAGGCCCAGCGAACCGACTCTCCATGAGGCACTCATCAATGTCCTGGGTGCCTGCCAACAATACCAGGACACGATGGGCCAGATCCTGAACAACATGCAGGAGAACAAGCAGCTGCAGTAGGAACACCATCAGGAGATCAGGGAGGACTTGCAGGCACCATAGCAGGGGTGCTGGCAGACATGGCCAACATCATGAGGGAATCAACAGCACACCAGTGAGTCCCTACCACTAGCCAGTCCATTGACCAGCCCTCCACTTCCGCTGCAGCTAGTGGACAGGAGGCCCTTCCACAGGACCCACAGGCCACCAGCACCCCTACCCCAGCAGAAGGTGAACCATCCCCCAAACGTTCCCTGCAAACAAGACAGAAGCCAGAGACACTTGCAAAGACCAATACCGCCACCAGGAAATTAGACTCTCCTGATTGTCCCCCTTATGTCCCACCCTGTCACCTTGTCCACTTTGAACTGCCATTGCTCCCCTTCCTATGGCCCCTTGGATACTGGACCTGTGCTACAAACTGACTGGAACAATACCCTAGACTTTACTTCACCATCACCCCATTCCATTGCAATTTGCCGTCAATTATATAGCACTACAATAAACACCCTTGAACACAATTTGAGTAACACTGTTTTATGCGCTTTAATGTGCATTTGTGGGAACAGTCACATCGAGTGCAAATGATCCGAACACTGTGATAGCTAACAAATAATGACTTGGAACAGTCTGTAGTGATCACATCAGGACAATGTTGTCATATCACCAACATCTGGAAAATGAGAAGCCATAGGTGAGAGTAAGTTGAGATGCAAAGGAAGTGAATGCCATTGTGCCACAGGCACACAGATAAATCAATAGTCATAGTAATGGTCAGTACCACTGTCTCACCTGTTTGTCATTGGAAGTATTGTTGTATATCTGATGCTCTGTTGTCCTCATCCCCACCCTCTTCCTCCTCATCCTCACTGTCCACAGGGTCCACTGCTGTCACAGGGTCATCTCCAGTCCCCTCCTCCTGCAGAAAAGGCACATGTCGTATGAGGGTCAGGTTGTGCAACATGCAGCATGCACTACTATCTGGTAGACCTTTCTGGGTGAGTGGCACAGGGATCCACCTTTCAGATGGAGGCACCTGAACCTGGTCTTCAGGAGGCCGAAGGTACTTTCAATAATTCTCCTGGTTCACCCGTGTACCTCATTATAATGTTCCTCAGCCCCTGTCCTGGCATTCCTCTCAGGGATCAGCAGCCGTGATAGGTTTGGGTAGCCAGAGTCACCTGCAAGTATTGAGGGACCACATTTAGCCTTACACAATCCTATGGGGAGAACACCTGAAGGCATACACTGACATATAGTGGGTGAGGCATCTGGCTCACCTATTAGCCACACCCTGTGCCTCTGTAGTTGGGCCATCCTATTTGGGATGCTGCTATTCATCGGGACAAAGGTGTCATGCACTGACCCAGGGTAATTGGCAATGACATGGGAGAGGTACTGGTCCACTAGGCAAACCATTTGCACATTCAGTGAGTGGAAACTCTTACGATTCCTGAACACCTCTTCATTCTGGCATGGGGGGACTAACGCAATATGTGGAATATGTGTAATAATAATATTGGGGATATGGCCTATTGCATAGAATCCTACCTTTACAGTGGCCAGATCTTCCACCTGGGGGAAAGCAATGTAGCTGCAAATGTGTTTCACCCGGGCAGAAAAGACCCTTGCCAGCACAATAGAAAACATTGGCTGTGACATTCCAGCTGCCAAACCTACTGTCACTTGGAAAGAACCAGTTGCCAGAAAATGGAGCACTGATAGAACTTGCACAAAACGGGGGATCCCAGGGGGAAGACGGATGGCTGATATCAGGTGAGGCTCCAATTGGGCACACATCTCTGTGATTGTGGCCCTGTCCAGTCTATAGGTGAGTATAATGTGCCTGTCCTCCAGTGTAGCCAAGTCCACAAGTGGTCTGTACACGGGACTTCATCTTCTCCTCCCATTCATTCAAAAGCGGTAGGTATCTAAGGGTCACAAGAGTGAGTAGGCTGTCACAATTTGAACAATGGAACCACAACCTCAGTGTACATGTTGCATTTATGTGATGGGACAGTGGGAATGACAGGTATGTGCAAATCTAGGCAGTGACGCAGTAAAGGTTAATCTGATGGTTTTCCATCTCCATGACATGGCGTCTGCCTCTCGTGTATGTAGGGACAGGTGGAAGTGAGGTAACTCCACCGACGTTGAGCATCGTGGCGGAAGGCGGTTATGCACCCCAGTACAATTCCTCATTGAATAATATGGGGCTTTATGAAGTACAGTGGCCAATGGGGATCAACGCTGGTGGTGACGATGTAAACCGCCGCGGACGTGATTGCCATTTTCTATATGATTCCTCACTTGTTTCCTGACCTTCAAAAGGAGAACACAGACACTGCTTGTGCTGCTGTGACCTGTGCCTGGAACCTGAATACAAGAAAAGAGAATGAGCTACAACTAATGCTCACTGTTGTCTACAATGTAAAACAACCAAACAATCAAGATAACAGAAATATGAGAAAATGATATTTATTACATATGTATGTACAACAACATGAAAAAACGCAATAATCAAAGTGCCTGGAACCTACCATAGCAGTGTGACCGGGGAAAGGGTCCCTAGAGGAGTTGGAGCGATTGGTGGATGGGGTCCTACCCCAGTTCGGACTGCTCTATGGGCCTCCAGACCAACAGGTGAGTACACCTTGGGCACGATGCATGTGGGAAGGATGCATGTAGATGTGTGTGCAAGCATTGTGTCATGGAGGGGGATGTAATATGGTGTTGTACATGGTGTGCGCAGGCCGATGTGTATGCCAATGGTGACGGAAACGGGATTGGTGGACCATATGTGTGACAGGCTGGATTGTATGTGTAATGGTGCCCTCCCGTCTGTATCGCCTCTGCAGGTCAGCGCCCATCAAAAGAAGGGTATATGGCATGCATCGCCAAGGACATGCGGACCCTGGGGTCTATGGCAGGCGGAGCACCCACTATCGGAAACAGTGGGAGAACCTGAGACGATTGGCACAGAAGACCCCGTAGGCCCAGCTGGGGATGGCCTCCCAATAAGGAAGGGGTGGCCGTCGGAACCTGACCCCCCTGATGGCCCGCATACTGGCGGTGGCCTACCCAGAGCTGGGTGGGTGCCTGAGGGCAGCACAGCAGCCAGAAGGGGGTGAGTACAGTGGGCATTACTACAATAATTGGTAGGTGGCATGGGATCCGGGTGGTGGGTGTCAGTTAGTGGGTGCCCTTTAATTTCAGGCCAGACATTGCAGAATGATCCAGCTCAAGGGTAATGGTTGAAAGGGAAAAAAGGGTAACCTAGCTAGGTTGCATTCCATGTCAGACGGGGCATAGTGGGTCCCAAAAGGCGTGCAGTTGGTGGTGTTTGGCCCTCATCTTGCTGCAGCATCTAGCCAAATCAATGGCAGTGTAATACATAATGCTCAATCCTGACCCCTGTGTGTGGCTGTGCTGTTGATGCCAACAGTGGTGCTGGTGCAGTAATTGACCCTGTGTTCTCTTTCCCTCCCCCCTTTATCTTCTGTCATCCTGTCCATATGCGCATTAATATCTTCTGGTGGAGGAGCTGGGGCATCTGTGATAGAGGGAGCTGCATGCCACAGGACCCAGGAGGCAGAGTCCACTGAGGCCGAGGGAAACAGTGGGACGGAGGGCGAGGGGAGCACCACAGCAGAGACAGAAGGTGACAACGCAGACTCAGATACCTCCTCCGATGGAAGCTCCCTGGTGGTGGCGGACACCTCTGTGACCACTGCAGCTGCAGGTACAGCCACCACCACCCGTACCAGCACCGCCCTCCCTGCAGCCCCTCAGCGAGTTCCCCTTGCCCCATCACCCACGAGGGTGGATATCTCCTTCGCCCGCACCACAGGTTCTGCCCCAATGAGCCCTGCTGCCCTGAGTGAGGAGGCTATTGACCTCCTGAGGTCCATCTCTGTAGGGCAGTCAACCATTGTAAAATGCCATCCAGGGGCTGGCATCCCAGATGCAGCAATGCAGTGCATTCCTAGAGGGCATCCACGTTTTATTGGCGGCCCAGCAGAGATCGATTCAGGCTCTGGCCTCCTCTCTGATGGCAGCCATTGTCCCTGTCCCTACCATCCCCCCTCCAACTACCACTTCCCAGTCCCAGTCTCCTCACCCTCAACCCATCCCATGTACACATACAGACAAGCATGCACACAAGACAATACACAAGAGTAGCACAGTCAAACACAGGCACCACACTTCAACACAGAAGCCCTCACACAAACACCAGACATTTGCAGACATTCCACATCCACTGCCTCCACTGTCTCCCCCTTCTCCTCCTCCTCCACCTCCCTCACAGTAACATCCACACTCACACCTGCATACACTGTTTCAACAACCACCACCAGCATCACCACACCAAGCAGCACACACACCTCACTAGCAGACACCTCCACAACATCCATGCACGCGTCCCCTGTGTCCTCTCCAACCCTGTCTGTCCCTCCTTCTAAAGCACACAAATGCAATCACTCAGACACCCAACAGCTATTCACCTCACATCAGCACACTCCCCATGCACCTGCACCCAAGTCCAGCAGACGTACTCCTTCAACAATCACTCCCTTAACCTCCACTCCCATTCCTCCTCCCTCTTCCCTCCCCACCGTCCCTAAAAAGCTTTTCCCTGCCCAACTTGACCTCTTCACTCCCCCTCACCCCCATCCCACACGTAAGAGCAGGGTCCCAATGACCCAGCCCAGCACCTCAGCCAAACAGCCCACGCTGACAGTGGAGGCGCCTCCTAGTCGTGGGGGCAAGACAGTGATGGTTACCACTCCACCAGCCAGGAAGGGTAAGAATCCCACTGCCATGAAGGGGAAAGAGCCCCTGACTCCTGCCATGAAGGTGAAGGAAGCCGCACCTCCTGCCATGAAGGGGAAGAAGCCCTCGACCCCTGCCATGAAGGGGAAGAAGGCCGCACCTCCTGCCATGAAGGGGAAGAAGCTCTCGACTCCTGCCATGAAGGGGATGAAGCCCTGCCCTGAAGGGGAAGGAGCCCACACCTCCTGCCATGAAGGTGAAGAAGCCCTCGAAGTCTGGCATGAAGGGGAAGAAGTCATCGGCTCCAGAAGAGGCTGGTTGACACCACCACCACCACCGCTACTAGTGGTCATGGAGCCCTCAGCTCCAGCTGAGGCAGTGCAGCCCACTCATCCTGCAGAGGCTGCACCTTCACCTGCTGAGGCAGTGCAGCCCTCAACTCCAGATGAGACAGTGCAGCCCTCACCTACAGCAGAGGGTGTGTAGGCTACCCTCCTGCGACTGCTGTACAACGAGTGGGCAAGTCACCCACCTGAGAGACTGTCGCCTTGCACTCCCCAGCACAGAGAAATGGGCATGTATTCCCCTCCAGAACCAGTGGGATATTGTCCCAACTCAGCTGAGGTGCCCCCACGCCCTTCCCCCTGAGGTGCCTGTCCACTTACAACATGATGCCCCTGCAGAGTTCTGTGCAGTTGATGTCAGGAGACAAGTTGGACCTTGGACTGTGCCCTGTGGCTATGTGAGCCCTTTATACTTTGGACTGGGCATTGGCCCTTTGTGGACAGATGTACATATCATGTTCATGTGGTGGCTTTTCCCTTGCTAATATATTTTCAGTGCTTACGTAATCTGGTCCATGTTTTATTGTGCTGTGTGTTGTGTGTGATTGGTTTACATGTGCAGCTGGTTGTGTATATGGTGTGTGTATGTTGGGTGTTGTGCATGTGTGTCACTCTCATTTTCCTCCCTCCCTCCGTTGTGTGCTAGGCAGCTGTACTCACCGTCGTCATCTTCATCGGCGTTGGTGTTCCAGGTGGAGCATGGCATAGAAGAGCATTGGGAAGACTTACAGTTCTGGTTCCATGGCGGCAGCGGAGTCCTCTGTGTATTTGTTCATGAGTCTTCTGTGTTCGGTTTCTGTCAGGCTTTTCATGGCGTTGGCACTACCCCAAAAATCATGGTGGTGTGCTGTGTCATAATATGGTGGGCAGTACTTTGTCTTCCGCATGGCTGTTGACGGCGACTGCCGGCGTGCGTGGTGTTAACGCCTTGGCAGATGGTGTGGTACAATGGCTCTCTATAGAAGTTATCACCGCCATAGTCATAATTTGCCCGTAATTACCGCCAGCCTATTGGTGGTATTTCCACCACTTTATCACTCACAGCCAATGTCATAATGAGGGCCATAGTTTGGAGCACATTTTTGTCAAGTCGGACTGACACCTAAAAAACTCCTGCCACGGGTAAAGGTTCTTAGTTTCCGTGCCTATTGTATATCAGTTAGACCTGTTTCCCTAAGTAAGTTGTGCCTGCACATCTTTGTTTGCTATTTGCATTATAAACAGTACAAGTACCAGCTAATTCCCTCAATGGCACAAAAATGGTCATTTGACTTGCCTTCCTTCTGTTTGACCTGTCTCACTACAAAGCATTCATAAGCACTCATAACCTTTATTAAGAGTTGAGTGGATGCTCCTCTAGAGAGGGTAACGCTGCATCATAATCATCATTGTTACCTGTGTTTGTCAGGGTAAGAAAAAGTATGTATGAGTGATTTCTTTACCTTTGGGTCAGATTCTCTTGTGGCTATTAAATAATTATTTACCCTCTCATGTACATACATGTACCACCAGTAGGCAATGCCCCTTTGGTGACTATAAAGTGTCTTCTGCTGTGAAAGCTCTGTTGAAGTGCTGGTGCTGGTTGACCCTCGGGGGCTAGGGTGTTTTCTTCCATGGCTCACTAGTTTTTCTGTAGGCTTAAATGCCTGTGCTGCCTATGAGGTATTTCTGACAGCACCCCCCTTTTCACATTTTCTTAACCTCTTTTTCTCTTGATTTTCAATTTTTGATACTTGACTATTAGGCATGTGCACCTATCTCAAATGTAGCTCATACTCCACACCATCTTTACATCTTCATGCTCCAGTGATTGAATACCCTGAAGTATGTGGAAAGCTTCCTGGCCAGCTCTTTGTGGCCTGCTTGCTCAGAGCACATATATACGAAGACCCATTTCACCTCGTTGTAAAGCAACAAAGTATGGGGTTTGCACCGTGCAAATCTGTGGTGCAAATTGTAGTACAAGCTGCACTGAGGTGGATGAATCTTTGTCTCTAATTGAGGTTTAGCATTAACAACTCAATAATGCATCAATTCAGAGATTAGTACATTTGGAATCCAAAAGAGTTTATTAGCAGATTCGCATTGTTACAATTAAAATTAGTAATACATTTTAATTACCTTATGAAAACATTGGCCCATATTTATACTTTTTGACGCTAAACTGCGCTAACGCAGTTTAGCGTCAAAAAATTTAGCGCCGTCTAACGCCATTCTGAAGCGCCATGCGGGCGCCGTATTTATGGAATGGCGTTAGCCGGCGCAAGCAGACCGGCGCTGCCTGGTGTGCGTCGAAAAAAAACACGTAGACCAGGCAGCGCCGGCGTAGGGGGAAAATGGCGTTAGGGCGTCTTAAAATGGGGCAAGTCAGGTTGAGGCAAAAAAATCGCCTCAACCCGATTTGCGCCATTATTTTCGACGCCCAGACGCCATTTAAATGACTCCTGTCTTAGTAAAGACAGGAGTCATGCCCCCTTGCCCAATGGCCATGCCCAGGGGACTTATGTCCCCTGGGCATGGTCATTGGGCATAGTGGCATGTAGGGGGGCACAAATAAGGCCCCCCTATGCCACACAAAAAAAATTAAAAAATATAAAAAATTATACTTACCTGAATGTCCCTGGGGTGGGTCCCTCCATCCTTGGGTGTCCTCCTGGGGTGGGCAGGGGGGGTCCCTGGGGGCAGGGGAGGGCACCTGTGGGCTCATTTTGAGCCCACAGGCCCCTTAACGCCTACCCTGACCCAGGCGTTAAATAGTGGCGCAAATGCGGGGTTTTTTGACCCGCCACCTCCCGGGCGTGATTTTTGCCCGGGAGTATAAATACGACGCATTTGCGTCGCCGTCATTTTTTTAGACGGGAACGCCTTCCTTGCATCTCATTAACGCAAGGAAGGCGTTCACGCAAAAAAATGACGCTCTTTACTCATACTTTGGCGCTAGACGCGTCTAACGCCAAAGTATAAATATGGCGTTAGTTTTGCGCCGAATTTGCGTAGAAAAAAACTACGCTAATTCGGCGCAAACGGAGTATAAATATGCCCCATTGTTCTTTATGGTCCAAAGCATGAATAAAAATCGCATCTACAAAGAGAAGTTACTTAAAGATTGTCTTATGCAAATCGAACAACATTCATCTTTTTTTTAGCGCCGCATTTGTCGTTTTCTGACGCAAAATCGGCGCAAACTTCCAAAATACATTGTATTTTGGAAGTTTGTGCTGCTTTTGCGTCAAAAAATTACGCAAATGCGGCGCTAAAAGAAGTATAACTCTAAAAGGAAATTCCCTAACGCCAAGGTGAGGATTAAAATGCGGCAGTGGGACGTTAAGCAGGAGGTGTCAGCAAGTAAAGCCTCTAAAGGCAGATCCAAATGAATGTTCATTTGGGCAAAGGTAAATTGATATGCTTGAGAGTTTAGCTCTATGAGCCGGGCAAAGCCAGTTACTGTCTCAAGAGAGTGGAAAGGGGAATCTGCTCTCAGAAGAGTAGATAGCATCTGAAACGAACTACCTCTGCAATGCAAAACTAAAACATAAAATTCAACAAACTATTACACTACCCACAATTCCCAATAAGTGAGGACCTCTCAAAATCCAGCATGTCACTAATAGGGTGTCATCACCCTTCCGAATCTCTCAAAGGATTACAGCTGCTCACCCTTCAGGAAATATCTTGTACAGGATGTTACATCACAGTCTGGCCGTCCAAAAGGCACAGGTGCAAGAAACTCTATGACCAACTGTCAGTAAAACTGACAATAATAACATTTCACACTAAGGGCAGCGTAGAGCTTGGCTCCTGAAATGAGAGAAAGAGTGAGATAACACACAGTAGACAGCATGCAATTTAAATGTTAGCGTGAGTCGTTTAATTGAGGCCTTTCTTAACCGTGGCTAACTTAACTGAACACACTTTAACTTTGATTACCTATAATGAGAGGATAACTAACTTTGGTCAAACAGATCATGACAACCACACTTTAAGTGCACGAATAAATTTGTTAAACCAAATGAAAAATAGTGACAAAATGTCACCAGTTGGCAGTTTGGTGTGGCTGTGTTGGCAATGCCAAAAACACACGTAACACTGGTATATCCATGTCCGGATAGCACTCAAGTGCCCTCATCTGTTGATTCAGTGACAACATACCCGTCATCACTGTGCATGCACTATATCTTCACAGTGCCTGTTGACACAATATAATTGCTACACATGAAAACCAGTCAGAGATTTAAGGCTGGCAAGGAATCAAATGTGCAGATATTAAGAATACGGTTTCTATCACATAAAATGAGCTCTGATAGTGCTAATTTGAGACATGGTGTCTGCCAAAGGTTTGAGCTGACTCGTGTCTTAAGTCAGTGAAGAGCTAGTACAGCACTATTTTACCACTCTGATAGTGGTAAATGTTTACTTACCTTTGGAACATTAAGGAAATGTGCTGTGTTCGGCTGGAAATGCAGCACCATTTGTTGGCATAGCTAAAGTAATATCGCAACACTACAAAATAACAACACAAAACATAACCAGACACAAAATAGTAGCAAAATTACCAAAATAGAACGCAACACACAAATCATTCCACAATACAACAACACCACAATATTAGGGGAGCAGCATGGTCAGTATGATTGGGGGTGAGTGAGCTTCAGATTTCCCAACAATCTCGCTGGGACAGCTTGTTAAAACACGTTGCACGAGAAGCAGGGCATGTGGGGGGCTTAAGGGCAATGAGAGAGGAGTGTGGATAGTTAGGGGTATTTAAAACACAATACTTTTCAAACTAATCAACATGTTCAAGGCCTTCAAAACCTAGATGAGAGAGAGTGTGTTTTTATCAGTGTGGGCATGTAAAAATCCCAGGTGAAATCTGACAGACACTTCACATTACCTGACTGAAGGAACGTGTACACAACTAATTACTACATAATGCATTTTTAAGGGTGGGTTTAACACCCCAAACAGCCCCCTAACCCCTGGAGCTATGCCCCTGCACATTGCAGTAATGCAGCACAAAAGCACAACTGCAGAAAACAACACAACTCATCACAAAAAACAAAACACAGTACTACAAATATTCTCAAATATACTTATCACTTATTCGTATCTCTATAAATTGGCTTTCAAGATATGTGGTAAAGGGTGCTGGGACCCAACATTGCCTTATTCCCCACCATCAGCATTTAATTTCATCAGTCCAAAATGTTTTGTGATCAGAACCCTGGAAACAGATGACATAAACCTTCTACAGAGGCAGTTCTATCCCCTAGTTAAGAAAAGCAGAGCAAAATAGTGCACCCTACAATATGTAATACACTGCTAAATAACACCTTTGAAAATTACCACCAGATGTTCAGTTTATGTAACCTAAAGTCACCTTTCTACAAATCGCAGAAAAGATTTGATGGCGTCAAACAATCCCCTGCAGATCCACATATTTACTACATGTAGTCTGCACTTGTTTTTTTTAATATTTCTTTATTGCTTTTATATGCTAACATGACATATTGCAAAGTAATAATGCATATGACCCACCTGGTTATCATCAATAACAAGTCATAACAACAATCTTATGGGGGGAATGGCTGGTAACATGAATCTGAGCACCCACAGTTTGAATTCAGTAATATTGTTGTACAGTTTATAAGCATTCAGCATACCTCCCCCACACATCTATTCCATGCAGCCCTCAACCAGTCCAGAATCCCCACATTTGAAGGGAGTGTGTATTTGTGTTAGTCACATATACAGTTCTGTAGCATGCTGAATTGAGTATGGATGCTGCCAATACTCTATCACCGATATCCAGGGTATCAAAGTGAAGTAAGCACCTGCATCAGCAGCGTGCACAGGTCTGTTAATATTAGCTCCCACTGCACCGCAAGGGGATATTTTCACAGCCCCAACGCTTCCTTGTGCATTCCGCTTTCGCCCAGATAGTAAGTGAACGTATCCATGCCTCATAGGCTGGTGGCTCAGAAGATTACCATCTCCGAGTTATAATGCGTTCGGCCACTAACAACCCCAGATCCAAAAAAACAACATTGCTTTCAATTTATTACCCCTAGGAAACAATCCCAGGACACATGCCTCCCATGTCAATAGTAAGGGATGACCCACGCAGTGCATCAAGCGTGTATGGATTGAGGTCCAATAGGGACTCAGGGCGGGACATGACCACATCATGTGTAGGAAGTCCACTCCTAAGCACTGACACCGCTGACAAGCCGCATCTACCCGGTTAAAATATCTATTGATCTTATTAGGGGTAAGGTATGCCCTTTCTGTGACATAATATTGAATGAGGCGAAATCGCATATTGTGAGATACATATGTGGGGGTTTCTAGTATTGTCACCCATTCCCTGTCTGTGAAAAGTCCCCCCGTCTCCCTCCCACTTCTTTCGGAGGGGCACAATCGATTAGTCTTATGGAGATGCAGGGAGTCTGCTATCCAGTGTATTAAATGCCCCCCTTCCCCAAAGACATGTAGGTACCGTAGTGTGTAGTGCATACGGGATTCTTCTGTGAGGTCTCCCCATGCTTGTTGGAAGGATTGTCTAATGGAGTTGTACAACATAAAAGTACCCAGATGTAGTCCAGGGGTCTCCATCAGTGTGCCATGAGTGTTGAGATTGCCATCAGTGAATAGGTCCCCTAGTGTATATATTCCCACCGCATACCAAGCTGTCAGCTCTGCAGCCGACGTGTCACATGTGCCACGTGGCGTTCCCAACAATGGTATGGCTGGTGCATAGCGCATGGTGTCTCTGGTGAGGTAACAGTATCTGTAACAATGGTATGCTAGATTCTGTAATATAGGAGCTGGTGCTGCGGATTAAGCACAGGGATGAAATAAGCGTAGCATCTTACTCCGTGGCCACGCTGGAAGGTCCATGGCCTTGTCCGCCAACTGCTTCTATGAGAGCCAATGGGCCACCCATTGCAACTGCGCAGCTATATAGTAGTGTTCTAGATTCGGCAGCGCTAAACCAGCCTGTTTCAATGGGCGATGAAGTTTAGAGAGGACCACTCTGTAGCAGGACGTGTTCCAAATCAATTTACGCACCTCTCGTTCTATTGATCGGAAAAAAAGAGGCTGGAATATAGAGAGGTAGGTTGACGAAGTAATATAAGAGTCAAGGTAGCACTATCATTTTAACAAGAGCCACTCTGCCCATGCTGTCAATGATAATGTTTTCCAGAATGCCATCTGACGACGCAGGTTGGTCATGGTACATGTCAAGTTTGCGCCAAATATATTTGACTCTGCATGGTATACCTGTATACCTAGGTACCTGAATGTGGCAGACTGCCACGCAATATCTGAAGGTATAGATACTTGGTTTAGAGAAGTCAGAGGTGACAATGGTTAAATTCAGGACTGGTCCAATTAACTTGAAGTCCAGATACCCTTGCATGCTCGTTCAGCAAAGGCATTATGTCACTAGGAAAATTTGCCAGGTCTCTAATATACACCAGGAGGTCATCTGCGTACAGAGAGACCACATGTGTCCCATCACCCAGAGGTATTCCCCAATCGCATCCCACCTCGCGGAGTGCAGCTGCCAGCGGCTCCACTGCAAGAGTAAAAAAGAGGGGGGACAGTGGGCATCCATGCCGTGTGCCTCTCCTAACGTATGGAGGATGACCAAAAGTGTCCCATTCTGTTACGGGCCAATGGATACATGTCCAATAGCCTCACCAATTGTATAGAGCGAGGGCCAAATCCGTATTTCGGTAGGACTGCAAAAAAGATAAGGCCACTCCAACGAGTCAAATGCCTTTTCCAGGTCGATCACCAAAGCAGCCCGCCCGTGGCCAATGGCGGGGAGCATACTGTAGTACTCAAAAGAATCAACGTAGATTGAGAGACGTTGTGCAAACCGGCACAAAGCCATTCTGATCCTCATGTACCAAGGAGGGCACCAGTGGGGCTAGGCGTGTTGCAATCACCTTGGCCAATATTTTATAATCTGTGTTCAAAAGTGCCAACAGTCTATAGGAGTGTAGATCAGTGGGGTCCATATGTGGCTTAGGAAGGGAGACTTAACATGGCCTCTCGTAACATACTAAGGAAGCACGCTAGTGCCAAGGACTCTTCGTATAGAGCGAGCAGCCGAGGGGCCAGTTGGGCTGTGTAGGCTTTATAAAAGTCAGCTGGTAGCCCATCCGGGCCAGGCGCTTTGCCATTTGCAAGTGACTAAATGGCCTGCCGTATCTCAGATAATAATAAAGGATCATCTAATTCCAGACACTGCTCAGCTGTGATCCGGGGCAGAGATACTCCTGTGAGGAACTGCTCAACATCCTGTAGGGGAGGAGGAGAGATAGAGATTCATAACGAGTATGAAATGCTGCATGTATTGAATCCTGCGTGTATAATAAATCACCAGACAACATCCGAATATGTAGTCTTCACTTGAAAAGGTGCATAGAAAACAGTGCAACCTTCATATTCACTGGCCAGTGCAGTAACAGTAGTAGGTCCGGGCAGGAGAATTCTACTAATCCCTTGCTGAGGCCAGTCAGATTTTATCACGACCATCTATTTTTGAGCCCTAATGGCCCATTCTGGAAGTTGACAAAGGGCATGCGTTCTGTTCACTCAGAAAGTGATTGAGCATTAAAGATGCTTTTAAATCTTGTTTTAAGCTTGTCACATTTGCTCTGCGCTCAAAGAAGAGATCAGATTTCAGTTTTTGTCTTCTTACAATTTACTGCTTATTTTACACTAGAGATTGGTGTTTACTTTACTTTCTCAGACTGAAGAGGTAGAGGATTTTGTGAAGTGAACTATCTGACAAATGTGCTGTACAAAGAGTGAAATGAAATGCTACAGGAAGCCATTGTTTCTAACACACTGCACTTATAAAGCTTGCAAATGAACTGAAGAAACATTTCCAAATATATTTCAGTAGTTATGAAAGCATATTTTATGTAACTGTGTGATGAAAAAAAATTTTTAATGGAAGGAAACAAATCAGAACACCACTTGGTGATGCGCAAATGATAAATATTTTTGTTAGTGTCAATATACCTATAGTTTTATCAGTAAAACTATATTTTAATGGGAATGTTTGTGGCCATTTCAATGGAAAATGACCACAAAATGTTTGTAAATGACAGTGCACAATTACATAATGTTTTAGTATTATATTTATTACCAGTGAGTTTTTAAACGTGAACTGAGAAACAATTCTGACCCTGCCATAATGACAATGCAATTTGTGACCTAAGAGTCAAGTCAGGGGTCATGTGTACACTAAATGTGGGGTAGATCCTTATTATACTTGGATCAAAAGTTTTGTCTATTAAATCAAACAAAAGAGTTTTTTGTACAGAAGAAATGCTGAACTTGCCTATTTCAAGGTTGTCTAGGATCACAAAATGTGAGACCAGTTTACGGGTCAAGTAAATTACAGTTAAGTCAAGAGGAATATTGAAGTCACTGTCCCTGCAGGTCAGGGACCATTTTTATGATTTTACAAAGCCTGGAGGTTTTTAGATGTGGAGCAGCAGTTTTATCATACAAATCAGTGTAAAATAAGGTCACTGCTACGTTAAGATGACTACATGAAGCAGGTTTACAATAAAATCACACTATCACACACAAGTGTGCCAGATTAGATTAAATTGTGTCAGAAATGGAATTTGTTGGGGAATAGGAGTGCCCTTTGCTTTTTGCCTGGCACTCTGAAAGTACTTGCATCCAAGCTGCCTTTAGATGCATGAACAGCTGCAGATAGACTATATGGGCAACAGTGGCAGACCACAGATCTGTGATCAGCAAGAGATGTAGGTTCCGTTAACAGAAGTGAAATGTATCTGTGTGAGCAGGAGTGGGATCTATGAGAAGGAGTCTTAGTGTGTCTGTGGAGCAGGACCAGCAGCATATCAGTGGTTGTGAGAAGCACCAGAGCATTTATATACATGCCAATAGACCTAATTCAGGTGGGAGACTCCACTCCTTTGAGCAAAGATGGGTTTATTTTGGCTGTCTCCCTCCTGAAAATGCTTCTACCTTAATAAAAGTCAATGGAGGAAATACATTTTCCTGATAATCTTTTCAGAGTCTCCTACCGCTCTAGTCTAAAATGTTTGAAAGTATGCATTTACGATTTGAAATAGTAATTTAGGATGTAGGAGCAGTGGAAGGTTCTGTTTTGCTATTTTATTCTATGCATTGCCATGAGTAATATTACATGTTATTTTTCTTGCATGTTGTTAGAATGTCAAGCAGAGCACAGGAAGAATACATATTCTTCTTGATGAATGTAAGGTCTTTTCCCAGATCAATGAAGGTGAGTGACTATTATCAACAGCAATGTTGCCCACTGACAATAATAGTGAGTACTTGGTCTAAGATAGGAAGTTAAGCATCTTCTTGGCTCTCCGCAATAGTTTGGTACACCTTTATTACAAAGGCCTGGGTCCTCGCTCCCACTTTATCAATCTGCTCCATCTAGATCATAGGTCCCTTAAATTTGCTTTTTTCACTACCTCTGCTAAGATGGTCTTCTCCATTTTTGTCTGACTTAGTGTGACTTAACTAAGCTAATGGGAGAAAGAAATGCCATAGAACTGGAAAATAAATCTTCATCTGTAGCATCTGCATCATGAGCATGAGGATTCATCGCATGGGGAACCCACTTCCTTCACCGATCGGTAATGTGGCAGAGGCTCAGTTATGTTACTTTCAAATTCTGTTACTCTCAGCTGCCTGACCTTCCAGTGCTCCTTCAGTGCCCCACTTTCAATGCCCTCAAAACAGACCCATTGAGTTCAATGATAGGTTCTAATTTATTAGTACTTAAAGTGAACTTTCTTTGAATTAGATATATTATTATAAATACACAATTATAAACACACAATTTCTGATATGGGTAGCACTGCTCTATCAGGCACCCACAGCCGCTGTACGGGTTAATGGATTTATATCATTGGAGTTCTCCATAAAGAGGGGAACCCAACAGGGCTGCCCCTATTCTCCCCTTATGTTTCCCCTCATACTGGAACCACTGGCTTGCATAGTCCGTGCCCATCCAAACATTAAGGGCTTCAGTATCGCTGGGTCCTCGGTTGGTGAGGGAAAGATCTCATTCTATGCAAACAACTTATAATGATATCTTTCTCGGCCTGAAGAGTCGATTCCCACAGTATTCTAGGTCTTTGAAAGATATGATGCCCATTTTGGATACACAACATAAAATGGGATAAATCAGCTCTCTTTCCTGTGGGTAGCTTGATCTGCTGGATCTCCTGGGGACCCTAGGAGGTTATGAATAGATCGGGAGGGATGCAAGGACCTTGAAATCCATGTAACATTAGACCAGGGGAGGTGCCTAGACCGAAACCTAAAAAGGGTACTAAAGGATTTCCATGCCAACACAGACCCCTGGAGGGCACTACCCCTTACGGTACTGGGCAGGGTAACCATGTTCAAAATGATTATGCTCTTGAAATTCCTATACATCCTGCAAAATACCTACTATAAGATCTCAATGAGCTATTTATAAAATTTATGATGAGCAAGGGAAGCTGTTATAGAGTAACAGGCATCCCAGGGTGGCCCTTGGGACACTAAAATTAAATCAGTATAATGGAGGTATTGCCCTCCCAGATATAAGAGGCTACTATTGAGCACCCCATCTGGTTTTCATAAACAATTAGGGCTACACGGCTGGTGATCACCACATTGATGCGCTCGAAAAAACCCAATCCCAAAATTGTCCCTTCCAACATTATCTTTATTGGGGCCGAGGGACACAGCGATATTTGCAGACGACGCAGGAGATGTTTGTGGCGTGGTTCAAGATGAATAAATAGATAGGATGGGCACATAGGATCACCCAAGAAATCCCATTGTGGATGGGAGCAAGACTTAAAGAACTTGGTAAACTGAGGTGCTCTGACACCTGGGATCTTATTGGTATCTCCAAAGTGGGAGATCTTCCTAAAAGGGGTAATCTTATCTCTTTTTAGTACCTTCATCATGACTATCACTGCACAACACACAATATTTCAAATATTTACATCTCAGGAACGCTTTGGGGAAGAGGGCATTAATGAAGATCTCACCAAATACGCACCCCTGGACTGCGAGCTATTAATGGGGGAACTAATAGAAAAGGCAGTCTCCTTCATTTATCAACCAATCAATCATAATGTACCCAATGCTCTGAAGAACCTGAGAGGTAAAGGGGAAAATTAAGTGCGGGAATTAGATGATTTGGACTGGTAGGCAGCTTTAATGCATCCGAGAAAAGTGACATTTAAATCCGGGCTGAGGCTTATCCAGTTCAAATTCCTCCACCAGGTCTATTATGACCAGGCTTGCCTGCATAGAATGGGGAGAGCAAAATCCCCAGATTGTGTGAGGTGTAAATGGCTAAGGCATGACTTCTTTGATACTACCTGTACCTGCCCAACTATACAAACATATTGGAAAAAGATAATGCATGAGCTGGCTAAGATTATAGGGGTGACACTGCCGAACGATCCCAAATATGTTCTTCTTGGTATACCCACTGATGTAGGTGCCCCATGGGTGAAACTACTCTTCTGTAATCTTGGCCCTGTGTTGGCAAAAAAGGATGTGGCCAAATGTTGGGGGGGTGTCTTCTAAAACATTGTCCATGCTAGAGTGAAAGGGGGGGTGGATTTATACATGGCAGCTGACAAAGTTGTGTATAAAAGGCAGGGGATGCCTGTGTTAATTCTATAAGACCTGGGTTGGGAGGATAAAATACTTTGGTTTGAAGATGGTGTAAGATGGAAATGAGACCCTATCTGGCCAGACCTAATGATTAAACTTATTTAATCATCTGTAACTACCCGATTGTTATTGCTTATCCAAGTGTTCCAACATTGCCATTGATGATGTTTGTGAAGATCATTGCTTCACTAATATCCTTCCGCACTTTTCTCTTTCTTCATTGTGGACACGTGTGTGCCCTTTTGTCATGTTTTTCAAAAACCAAATAAAAATATTTTTGCAAAATAAAAAGAATATGAATGTAAGACTGCAAACTTTTTTATAAAAAATTAAAATTAGAGTGCAGTAAATGATAAGAATAAGCAGTGTAGACAGGTGTTTAGGTAGTTATAAAAAAATGGGGAGGGGCTCCAAAGAGGTAGGGCCAAAGAAGTGTAACTTTTCCAAGGGATGTGGCCTATCTAATTATGTAATTAAGAGCATGGCATAAAACACATGAACTAAAATCTTTTGCTTCATAAAGCATGCCGCCTGACTAATATTTGAGTTCTCATCTTTAAGCTTTCTGTTATTGCATCCAAACACGTCACAAAAACAGATAAGTGCCTAAGCAAGCCTGACCTACTGTCTTTGACAATGCTTCTTAGCAGTATTAGATAAATGACTAACAATAATGATATTGTTGTGGATAATTAAAATTTTAAATGCTTCAATTCTGAACATATCAGTGTGAATTAAACATTACTGAATTCTGTGAAAGCGACAGTGATCTTCAGTGTCACAATCACTCTTATTTTGAAACGCAAACCACTTTCCTTTTCAGCCTCTCGGTGCCTGTGACACACATGCATCCTTTTTCTCTCCACATTTTTCTGAAATTCTCCATCTGTACATTTCATACTTCATTTCATTCCTCGACTGCACCCTCATTTAAATCTCTACTTCTGCACATAATTCCTTACATCTCCTTCGCTTCACCGACCCCACACATACAACAACACCCATTCACCTGTAAGCACAGCATTTTCTTTTACTTTAGTCCTTCCTTTTACATGGTAATGACTTCCACAGGAGAGCACCCCACATTTTTCTAGGAGTGTGGAGAAGACGAGAGGTAACCCACATGCAGAAACTCAGATTTACTTTCTAAACTTAGCTGAGCGGAGGCTTGACATGTTTGTTTTACCTCAGCTGACACCCAGTGGTGGTCACTGCAAACCCCTAGGGGAGGGTTGGGGTGGGGGGGGGGAGGGAATGAATGATGGAACAGGGGAAATAAAAAAAGAAAACGTACCTGTACTTATGCTGCCTACGCCTCTCTCCTCTTCTCTGATGGTGTCCCAGCAGTCCCTGGGACACCAGCACAGGCTCCCCACGCAATCCTGGGGCTGTTCTCATGCTATACCTAGCATCTGAGCAGCACCAGAATTGGTCTGAGCGGCTTGGTATGAAGCTCAGACACTGCATAGGAGTCTGTTCTATTTCTCCAACCCAGCTGTGTAGCACAGCTGGGTTGGAGAAACCTAATTGCGCATGTCATTTTGGCCAGCCTAAGATGACCATCCAAACTGACATGCACACTTAAGCGCACTCCACTCCTCATCCCCCCTCCCATGGCCCAGCCCTGCCCCTCCCTACACACGCCGGCTCAGCTGAACAAGCAGCTGGAATATAAAGTGATATATACATTTATTTTTCAGCTGCTGGCTCTTCCATTGCAGTGGAGCTGTGCTCCATTCACCCCCATCATGTTTTCTGAGCACTAGATGTGCTTGGGCTTTAGCCACTCCTCAGATTTCTTTAGAATCCTCTGCTGTGGTGCTAAGAGAAGGTGAAAAATGCATGGTACTTTGAGAAGCTAAGTTAATATACTGATTAATTGGAAAAACTGTTATGATTTGGCAGAAGATGGTGGCAGCTGGCAGCAGAGCAGCAAGAGTAGGGATAGAGATGGTATTGAGACGAAGGTGCAAGAAAGTTTGAAAGGCATGTGTAAGAAATGTGCCCAAGTAGTTAAGCAGAGAATATAATAAGACTCTGCTGCTTTTCTGTCTGGAGATCTAACATAGTCATTGTTTACTGATGCCTTATTTGAAGGGCTCTCAGACCCCAGGACTCTATTTACCAGAGTGAAAAGCTGACAACTGGAGGCTGGCAAGGTGGGATTACTCAGCCACTCAACTGTGGGTGCTATGTAGTGAGTGTTTTCTCCCTGAGGAGTCCAGGATGATGCCAAGGTTGCTGGCATTCTCAGTCGGTAGGGCAGAGTGCTGAGAGATGTGGGCCACCCGGAGTCATCCCATGCTGAGATGACGTTTCAGAAGATGATGAGCTCTGTCTTGTCAGAGATGAGCTTGAGGCAGCTTTCTCTCATCCACGTGACGATGGCTTCCATTCCCATGTGGGAGTTCCTTTTGGCTATGTCCAGGTCTTCGTTGAGGGAAATGATGAGTTGTGTGTCATCGGAGTATGACACAATGTGCATTCCGTGGCTTCTGATGATGGCTGCGAGTGTTGAATGTTGAAGAGATTTGGACTCAGAGAGGACCCTTGGGGAACTTTGTAGTGGACTCCTGTGGGTTTGGATGTATAAGGAGGGAGCCTGACCCTCTGAGTTCTTCCAGAGAGGAAGGAGTGGATCAATTTCAGGGAAGTTCTGCGGATTCCTACGTCATGGACTCCAGTGCATAGTGTGCTGTGGGAGATCGTATCGAAGGCCGCTGAGAGGTCGGGGAGTATGAGTGCTGTGGTGTGGCTGTGATCTAGAAGTGATCGGATGTCATCAGTGGCTGCAAGATGAGCTGTCTCCGTGCTGTGGTTGCTGCGGAACCCAGTCTAGGAGCTGTCCAGAGAGTTGCTGACCTGGATGAAATTTCGTAGTTGTGTGTTGATGGCTTTCACCAGTATTTTGACTGAGTAGGGTAGCAGCGAGATGCACCGGAAGTTCTTTAGTTCTGATGGGTCGGCCGAGGGTTTCTTCAAGAGGGGGCATACTTCGCTGTGTTTTCAGTCCTCAGGGGAGGTGCCTGTGTTGATGGAGCAGTTTTGGTGTTCCGGAGCTCGGGCGATGGATGTACTGGCTCTGGTCTGCGGGGGCTCCAGAGTGGGTGGTGTTCATGATGCTTTCTGTTTCCTCTGTGGTGAGTGTGGACCTGCTGTGGACGTCTGGGTGGGTTCCTGGGGGGTGGGTCGGTCGTAGGTTCTGGTGCTGGGTTGGTTTTCTGGGAGGAAGCTGTAGTAGATGTCTTGGATCGTGTGGTGGAAGAAGGTGGTGAGTATGTAGCAGAGGATTTTGCGACGGGGATGCTGGTGGTTTCGCAGGGTAGATTTGTGAACTCGTTGATGACTGAGAAAAGTTCCTTCGTATTGTGTATGGAGGAGTTGATGAGTTCCCGGAGTGCTTCTTTCTTGCATTCTTGATGTGTGGTTGGTGGATGGCGGTTGTGGCTCTGACTATTGCTTGTCAACACAGCGACTGGCATACCTACAGAGATTATTCTTTGTTTATTTGGTGCTTTATTTTAATTTTATATCACAGTGGCAAGTACACCTTTCTGGGGTGTCTTCACCCAGTTTGAAGGTATTCATTAGATTGGTGATAGGCAACCTTGTCTGTCATCAGTTCAAATAATTCAAAGGTTTGGAGACAGACATACTTTTCTCTGCATTTCTTGGTTCTAAAGTGTTATGATACTTTCAAACTTTAGTTTACATTTTGCATGTTTCAGTAGTTTTTATTTCTGCTTGTTTTTTCTTTTATTTTCCTCATGGCTACGTCCAATAATGTAATTCAACTTCCACTATTTTTACAATAGCCAGGAAGACCATCTATGTCTTCGAAAAATGGCTGAGGATGTTTGAGAATTATTTGGTAGCGATAGATGCTTCAAATACATTGCCATTCTTCATACTGCTTTACTTTTCAGCCATTTAGAGGAAGCAGGTCAACAAGTCTTTGACAACTTACCACCTGTGAATGCTTCAATTGGAGATGATTTGTGTGATGTTTACAAGGAAGCACTAGCTCTTATGAGTGAAAAGTATTTTGATGCGCCTTCAGTTATTTTGGAAAGGCACACTTTTAAAAAAAAGAACACAACTGTTGGATGAATCTAGGGAGGATTACTTAGCAGTGTTAAGAGTTCTAGCTTCTAAATGTTAATTTAGTACAGACCTAGATGTGTATTTATATGACCAGCTAGTTGTTAATTGTTCCAACAAAAAGATTCAAGAGCATATTTTGACTCGTAAAAATCCATCACTAAATGAGGTCATAGACATAGCAAGAAGTATCGAATGATTTCTTATTTCTTTAAACATTTCGTCAGAGGATCTCAAAAGTAATGCACAAGTAACTACTGCATGTGAAGTAGATGAAGTTGAGGTGTCAGCTATTTCTAATAAGAATAAGGCCAAGAAGGGTTCTGAGACGTGGATTTCAATCTCATGCTACAGATGTGGTTTCAAAGGTAATAATGTTTCATGCCCAGTCCAGGGAAAGATGTTTAGCAGCTGCAAGAAGATGGGTAATTTTCAAGCAGTATGTCACTCTGCTAAAAATAAAACCAAAGTTGGTCAAGTATGTGTGGAAGATGTAAAATTGTATGATAGTATTAACAAGATCTTGTTGACATTTGACATAGATGTGATGACTACTTCTCAGAAAAAAATTAAAGGCCCCATTTGTGAAGTGATGGTAGGATCTCTTATTTTGGGTACAAAGGCTGACTCAGGCTCCCCTTTCACCATTCTTTCAGATGTGATATTTGAGAAGTTGTGGTGTAAGCAATTGTTGCATTAAACTGATGTCAATCCAAAAGCATTTGGGGAATATAACATTATCAAGAAAGGATTCTTTGCTGATGTGTTGAAGTTCAAGGGCAGGGACGTGTTGGCCATAATGTATGTAGTGGAAAAAGGCAGAGATATAATGGGTTAGCAAGATCAAGCCAGATTAGAGATTATTTTGAGACCGGGGCATCAGGAACCTGTTCTGCTAGGTGATGTACCTGTTTTGTCTGTAAATTATTCACACCTGAAAGTTGATGGTGGTAGGATTAATACATTACTCAAGAAATATGTCACGGTATTTCAAAAAGATATAGGACTTGTTAGAGATTTTGAAAACAAAATCAGATTGAGAAGTAATTCTATACCCGTTATACAGAAGGTTAGGCGAGTTCCTCTTTCAGTCAAAAGAGACTTAAAATATTTGTTAGATAAAATGTGAGATCAGGGGATAATCACACTGGTGAAGTCCTTTGAGTGGGTATCAGCAGCAGTTATTGCTCGTACAAATTCTTGAAAGATATGATTGTGTGCAGATCTCAGAGTAGTGAACCATAGCATGCCAGTGGACTGTCATCCTCTTTCAAAGATTCATGGTGTGTTGGCAATCTTAGGCTGTAGTAGATATTTTTCTACTATAGGTTATCAAATCATCAGAATCCTTTGTCACAATAATCCCAACCATTAACCACTTTTGTAACAGTGTTTGAGGCATTCATGTATTTGCGGATGCTGTTTGGCTTGGAATCCACTGCAAGTGTTTTTCAGTGATTTATGGTTGAAATGTTTTGGGGTGAATGTTGCATTCAAGCATTTCATTCGTACTGACCGTTTGAACAGCATTCTGAATGTTTAAATATAGTATTAAGCATATTGGAGAAAACATAATGTTACACTCAAAACAGAGAAGTGTACTTTTCTGACTACTCAAGTTGATTATTTGGGACCTATTACTCATGTGAAGGAATTAAGCTCAAGATGTCTCTTGTGAAAACCATTTCAGATGCTCTTTTACCAAAGGACAAAGATGCTCTAAGGCATTTCTGGGGTTGAACGAATACTATGCCAGATTTCTGCAGAGATATGCATTGGTTGCACAGCCACAAAGAGCACTGTTAAAGAAACATTCTAAGTTTCTGTGGTATGACAATGAACAGCAAGCATTTGATAAAGTCAAGAATTTAATTGTTATTGCTCCATCCATCAAACCTTTTATGTACAGTGAGAAAAGTGTAATCAATGTGAATGCAAGTTCCATGGGTCTGGGAGCTGCACTTTTTCAATTTGTGAATGGTCAAGAGTGCACTATCACTTTCGCATCTAGAGTATTAAATACAGCAGAGAAGAATTATAACACTACAGAACGAGAAATGTTCGCTTGTTCATGGGCATCTGAAAGGTTCAGAATGTACATATGGGAAACAAGATTTTATTTGTTTACAGATAACAAGAAGTTGATTTATATGTTGGGAAACAGTTGCCCTAATAAAGCTTCTTCTAGGTGAATTAAGCTTTTGTCAAAACTACAGGAATTTTGTTTTGATGTAACATATGCTCCTTTAGGAAAAAATGTCAGAGCAGATTGCTTATCAAGGTTATTTGGGGTGGAAAAAGAGAATGATGTTACTGGATATGTTGTGGAAGATGAACGTGTTATTATCATTGCAGATGCCACTGAGGGTTTTCATATTACAGATTTAGCTGATTATCTGCAGCAGAAGGTGTGGAGTTATAACACCACAATGCCCAGTACCACTGGAGCTGCACGTTTTGTTCTTTTAAGAGGTAGAAAACCTATCTCAGCTCTAAACCTGTGTGGGTGAGTGAAAAGGTTGGAAACCGTCATAATAAATTGGATGTGGAAAAGATTTGGGGGACATGTGTGAGGAGTAAACAGAGTGATATGAAGACGCACTTTGACAAGGTTAATGAGGTGGAAGTTGTGCCAGGAGATTGGGTGCTAGTTAAGAAACCTATGAGAGTGAGTTTAAGTTCTCCAAGTCCATGAAGGTCGAGAAGGTGTCTAGACGAGCAGTGCCTCTTGAAAATAAAGGTTGGTGGAATAAGAATGCAATTGTTAAAAAAATAGTAATGAACAAATGAGTATAATTAAAAATAATCTCAAAGACAGGAATATGGAAAAAGTTGATGGGAAGAATGGAAATTGGTTTCACTTGGGTGTTTTGAACACACCCAATGTTATTTGTGAAGAGTTGGGTGGTACAGCAGTATGTAATGAAAGTGGAAATGTTGTGAAGGATAATGGTAATGAGGGAGCTATTTATTTAGGAGTGCGTGAGTTGAATCTATTCCTGTCAGAATCAGAGATTATGTGAGACATAGAATTGTTAATTTAATATTTATGTTTTTGGGGGTTTGATGTTTTGTTTTTGAATGGGGAAATTGTGTTCTATGGGTATTGTAGTTCTCTGAGTGTGTACAGTATTGTATTGTTGTCCTAATTAGATAGAACTATGTAGTGGTGGAACGGTTGTATGTCATTCATAGTTCTAGAATGTATTGATGTAACTGGAGACTTGGAAAGCTGCTGTGTTGTGGTGCAGTTGTGGGTTCTCATTATTGGAATAAACCACTTGTATTCGTAATCATAGTCTTCAATTTGTCACCTTACAGAATCCGTAATATCTGCACAGACTAATATCCTAGTCAACTTCCTTTCAGGGGCAATGGGGTTGGTTGACAAACAGATCATTAACACCTAAGCCAGAACTGAGGACACACAGTTGTCTGCCACTGCCTTGCTTGAAGTTATTCCTTCAAGTTTGCATGCTATGAATTAGAGTGCCAGGTCCCCTTAGGTTTTGGAACCCAGAATGAGAAGTGGGGATTCCTGAATTTTTAATGATTCCTTGTTGATAATGGTGGACTCACCAGGTCTCGCCGATAAACCACCTGCCTCTAACATGAAACAGAGAATGATGAAAGCAAAACTGCAAGCCACCTGTGTTTATTCATCTTCTGTGGTGGTTAGAGACATGATGGAAGGGGGCACAGATGGGCATCCTATTAGTTTATGTACCTGAAACACAGCTGTCTTCTACTAAGAAAATCCAGTTGCTATTTCCAGCATTGGAAACACAGATGTAAAATTGAATGTATAACCTATGCTGCAATCTCCACAAGGTAGAAACAGCAGTAGCAAATTGTATACACCTTGCTAAAAACATTCTGAGTCAACTTTCCGCCCATTTGATTCCTGCTCTGAATCACCGCCCCTAACAAGACTGCTCATCTGCATGTAGAGCCTCAGAAGAGCTGCATACTTGACCCCATTCCTCTTAACAATTTGATTCTAGATAGGGTGGTGGAGAGTGATAGCATGGTCAGGCCTATAGATTCTCTGAGTAAATCATCATCTCTCGACCTTGGTAGGCCAATCAGAGACAAGTTCAACCACTGGACATATCCCACTAGATGCACTCCCTGTTTACTGATTTTGAGGAATGTCCCTACACCAGCAAAATTCAGAAAGGAAGATGGTTGGGTTTGAAGAATAAGGCTATGGACTGGCAGGGTAACATGATAGGACACACAAATGATTTATTTAATGACATTATAGGGGCACACTGAGTGATTTTGTTTGGGGAGAGGAGAAAAAACACTCCAGGGGACTGTGACCCTCATTACAACCCTGGCAGTCGGTATTAAAGCGGCAGTAAAACCGCCAACAGGCCGGCTGTTAAAAAAATGGAATCACGACCATGGAGGAAACCGCCAACATAGACAGCAACTTTAACACTCCGACCGCCATGGTGGTAGAAGCAAACAGCGTGGCGGTAACCAGCAAGAGACAGGCGGAAGACAATGTACCGCCCACTGTATTACAACACGCCTATCCGCCACCTTTTCCAGGGCGGTACCAACGCCATCAAAAGCACGGCGGAAACAGGACTTGGAACGGAAACCACTCAGCTCTCGACACCGAACGAGGAACCAGGACACCATAGAGCCCGAGTTACAGGTCCAGCCCATGTTGGTTTAGCTACTCTTCTACCAGGAGCAGCAAAGACGCCGGTGACGACCACGGTGAGTACTGCACCTAGCATACAGGGGAGGGGGGAGAAAAGAGAGAGTGACACACACACATGCAACACGCAACACCCCCACCCTCACCCGCAACAACATACACACAAATACATGCTGCAACGTTACATATACACGCCGTAACCCTCTGGAAGAACGCAAGGACAAAAGGAAATGACTGTAACAAATGTAATCATCGAAAAATCAGATAGCCCACGATAACTTAAAATCATCAGTATATACAAAGATGTACAGCAACTACACAAGTCCGGATAGTGTTGCAATCATTGTCCGTTGGCCAGTGGTCCAAAAATGCATGGGCGAAGCCCACACATGATACCTGACTTGAAACGGAGAGAACACTGCTGGGGCATCAGATCGAAAATAAACAGGCACCCCAGGGGGAGGGGGGAGCACCTCAGCCGGATGAACGGATGACGCCACTGCTCCACGAGGGGGCTCCATGCCCACTGGTCCTGGGGAGTGCAAAGCCACAGTCTCTCAAGTCTCTCAAGTGGATGGTTTGCCCACTGATTGGTCCTGGGGAGTGCAAAGCCACACTCTCTCAAGTCTCTCAAATGGGTTCACTGCCCACTGATTGGTCCTGGGGAGTGCAAAGCCACAGTCTCTCAAGTCTCTCAAGTGGGTGGTTTGCCCACTGCTTGGTCCTGGGGAATGCAAGGCCACAGTCTCTCAAGTGGGTGACTTCTTCCACTGGTTTTGGAGGGGGCTTGGTGCCCAGTGTGCTTCATCCTGTCAAGGATAGTGATAGTGGATGCATTTCTCCACTGGGTCTTGAGGGGGCTTGGTGCCCAGATTGTTTCATCCTGCCAAGTACTGGTGTAGTAGATGCTTTTCACCACTGGTTCTGGAGGGGGCTTGGTGCCCAGTGTGCTTCATCCTGCCAAGGATAGTGAAAGTGGATGCATTTCTACACTGGTTGTGGAGGGAGTTTGGTGCCCAGGGTGCTTCATCCTTCCAAAGTCTGGGGTAGTGGATGCTTTTCTCCACTGGTTCTGGAGAGGGCTTGGTGCCCAGAGTGCTTCATCCTGCCAAGGATTGGAGTAATGGATGCTTTTCTTCACTGGTTTTGGAGGGAGCTCGGTGCCCGGAGTGCTGCACATGCAGTGTGGCAGTTCCCATTCCCTCACCTGGGTGTGTGTGCCATGAGACTGCCTGGGAACAGGTAGCATGATACTCCATGGAGGCAGAGACACACTCCACCCTGCTGCGACTTTGCCTGCCACCTGCTGGTACTAACAGTGCTGGGTGTCATACATCATGTACGCTGTGCAGGGTCCAGGATGTCTCCTGCAGCCTCAGACGGCTGTCCACTGGGAATGTTTGCCATGTCGGCTGTGGTGGCACTGTCTGAGCACGTCGCGGGGCTGGTGGAGGTGGTTGCGGCGGTGTCTGTGGCGGAGATGCTGCAGGTGGTGTATGTGTCAGCACCTGTGGAGGGAGACAGCAGGACGTTTCCTGCAGCCTCAGGTGGCTGCCCACTGGGGATGATGCTGGGGACTGTTGCTGAGGCAGCAGACTTGCAGGCGGCGGTGCAGGAGGCCGTGCAGGTGGCGGTGTCCACGGCTGTACAGGTTGCTGTTCTGGCTGCCAGAAGGGGTGACTCTAGTCCCTCAGCCGGAGGGTCTGTGCCCTGTGCTGACTTCCCTTTAGCCTTGTGTCCCTTCCCCACCATGGATGTCGCTGCTGGTCCCTTGGCACTGTCCCATTTTGGCTTGGAGGAGGCCTTGATAGGTGGTTGGTGCGGCTTTTCCCTACAGCATGTAGGCACCTTCTTCACCTTGGCAGGTGGCGGAATGGGCTGATCCTTCACCTCGCTAGGAGGCACACTGGCAGCCCTGATGGGTGCCGACCGCGATGTGACAGGACTTGCTGAGACCACAGTGCAGGAGGATTTGGTGGCTGAGGTGCTGGGCTGGGACCTGGACATCCTGGCCCTAGGGGAAGGACGGTGGGGGGAGGTGTAGGGAAGGGCTCAATGTTAGCCAGGAAAAGTTTTTTAGACACACTGGGACGGGAAGATGGAGGGGGTTTGGGAGTGGAGGAAGAGGTAGTGGTTGTAGGAGGTGTACGTCTGCTGAATTTGGGTGAAGGTGCATGGGCCAGAGGCTGTTGTGAGGTGGATGGCTGTTGGGCGGGTGTGTGCCTGCGTTTATGTACTTTGGGAGGAGGGCTCACAGACACACTGTGAGAGGACACAGGGGACGTGTGCATGGTAGTGGGGTGGTGAGTGCATGTGAGCAGTGTGTGGTGATGGGCGTGCTGGCGATGGAGGTAGTGGCTGAGGATGTAGTGCATGCTGGTGTGAGTGGAGACGAGACAGGGAGGGAGGAGGAGGACGTGGAGGAGGGGGACATAGTGGAGGCAGTGGATGTTGGTGTGTCTGCATGGGGATGGTGCTTGTGTGAGTGCCTGTGGGATGTGTGGTGCTTATGTTTGCCATGTCAACTCTTGTGTGTTGATGAGTGTGCATGCTGGTCTGATGGTGTGCTTGGGATAGGCTGAGGTACAGGGGATTGGGTCTGGGTAGTGGAGGTTGGTGGGGGGAGGCTGGACACAGGGACAATGGCTGCCATCACTGCTGAGGCCAGAGCCTGAAGTGCTCTCTGTTGGGCTGTCACGCCAGAATGAATGCCCTCCAGGTATGCATTTGTCTGCTGCAAATGCCTCCCGACACCCTGGATGGTATTCAAAATGGTTGATTGCCTAACAGTGGGGGATCTCAGGAAGTCAATAGCCTCCTCACTGAGGGCAGCAGGACTGACTGGAGCAGGGCCTGATGCGCCTGGGGCAAAGCAAGATGCCCACCCTCCTGGGTGAGCGGGCATGGGAAACTCGATGAGGGGCTGCTGGGAGGGTGGTGCTGGTAGGGGTGTGGCAGCTGTACCTGTTGTTGCGGTGGGCATAGAGGTGCCCGCCACCGCAAGGGAGCTCCCATCAGAGGAGGAGTCGTTGGTGTCTGCTCCTGTCCCCATCGTGGAGCTCCCCTCGCCCTCTGTCCCACTGGTGCCTTTAGACTCCGTAAATTCACCCTCCTGGGCCATGTGGGTTGCAGCTCCCTCCTGCTTCGGTGCCAATGCTCCTCCGCCAGATGATGCTAATGCACACAAGAACAGGGTGACAAAACAAAAAGGGAGGGAAAGACAGAAGAGACACATGGTCAATGCCTGCAACACCACTACCATTGGTGGACACAACACGCAGGGAGCAGACCTATGCACTAGCGCATGCTCTAACAGTGCAGGGGAAAAGCAAATGCCCATGGGGGACTCTGCCTAGACCCATTTTATGCACAGCTTGAACCCACAGGAGCCTGACTAGGTGTAGAGGGCAACTACCACCTTTGGGGTTGGAGTGGCACTGAGCCTGCAAAACAATGGATGTACCTTGGCGCGTCTGCCCTGGCCTAGGTGAACCCACAGCCCACTTCCCCCACCCAGACACCTCGTAAAGCGCGCAGAGTCAGCTGAATGAGACTGTATTCACCCCCTTGTGTCTGCTGTGATGCCCTCAAGCGCCCATCCAACTCAGAATATGCCACCGCCAGGATCCGGTACATCAGGGAGGTCATGATGCGACGGGCACCCCTTCCACATTGGGAGGCCATCCCCAGCTGGGACTCCGCCGTCTTCTTGCTCCAGCGGTGCAGGTCTTCCCATCTTTTCCAGCAGTGGGTGCTCCATCTAGGGTAGACCCCCAGGGTCCACACTTCCTTGGCGATGGCACGCCAAATAGCCTTCTTCTGGTGGGTGCCGACCTAGAGGAATAGTGAAGTAAAAATGGATGTTACTCTCCCGTCCGGTTCTTCTCACTCATTACACACAAACCTCCCACCCTGGCCCAGAAAAACATACACTCACCATCCTCACATGCTTCCCTGTGCCCCCCCATCTCTTCCATCCATGACACTCCATACAATCATGTGCCATCCACCATGCACAGTTTACTCACCTGTTTGTCTGGAGGACCGTAGAGTAGCGTGTACTGGGGGAGGACCCCATCCACCAGTTTGTTCAACTCTTCCGCAGTGAAGGCAGGGGCCCTTTCCCCAGACATTGTAGCCATTGTCGCTTCCAGACGCAGGTCACAGCAGCACTTGCAGTGTAGGTCCTCTCCTGTTGAAGGTCAGGTATCAAGTGAGTGAAGAGATAGAAAATGGTGGTCACGTCCGCGGCGGTGCGTACCGTCACCGCCGGCGTCCATCGTCAGTGGCTCCTGGAACACATAGGGCCCAATGATAACCAATGCTGAATTGCGCAGCGGTCTTCGACCTCCTACAGCGATGCTGCAGAACGCCAGCGCAGTTACCTCATTTCCCCTTGTCCATCCTTACAGGTCAGGCAGCCGCCATTTCAGATGGCCACATGGCAGGCCAACTAACAGCGTCACAGCACTTTTGGCCAGGAATACTGACAGATATAGGGACACAATGATTATATCACGATTGTGTTAAACAGCCTTGTGAAACTTATGTGGTGTATGACCACCCTTCTCCTCCATAGGGCACGTCCGCTGGGGCAGGTGATGAGATGGTGGCATCCTCCGGTGTACAGACACCTGGTGGACCTGTCGACAATGAAAGAAAGACACATCATTATCACCTACAGACTTGATCGTGCCACAATCCAGGAACTGTGTGTCCAGTTGGAGCCAGACCTGATGTCAGCTATCCGCCATCCCACGGGAATCCCCCCTCTACTGCAGGTCCTGTCTGTGCTCCATTTCCTAGCCAGTGGTTCCTTTCAAACAACAGTGGCCATGGGTTCAGGGACGTCACAGCCAATGTTCTCTAACTTGTTGTCCAGAGTGTTATCTGCCCTGCTGAAACACATGCGCAGCTACATCGTGTTCCCTCAGGTGGAGGATTTGCCCACAGAGAAAGGTGACTTCTATGCCCTGGGACATATCCCCAACATTATTGGTGCCATTGATGGTACACATGCGGCATTTTTCCCCCCACAGGAATGAACAGGTGTACAAAAACCGCAAAAGCTACCATTTTATGAATGTGCAGATGGTGTGTTTGGCAGACCAGTACAACTCCCATGTGAATGCCAAGTATCCTGGCTCAGTGCATGACGCTTACATTTTGAGGAATAGCAGCATCCCTTATGTGATGGGCCAACTCCAGAGACACCGTGTGTGGCTAATAGGTGAGTTCAAGGTCCCAACACAGTTGACATAGATGTCTGGGTATGGGAGAGTCCCTAAGGGTTGGAGGATATCTAACAGTTGTCCCTCGATATTTGCAGGGGACTCTGGTTACCCCAATCTGTCATGGCTACTGACCCCAGTGAGGAATCCCAGGACAAGGGCAGAGGGACGCTACAATGAGGCACATGAACAAACTAGGAGGATAATAGAGCGCACCTTCGGCCTCCTGAAGGCCAGATTCCGGTGCCTCCATCTGACAGGTGGCTCCCTATACTACTCACCGAAGAAGGTGTGCCAGATCATCACGGCATGCTGTATGTTGCATAACCTAGCATTGCGACGCCAGGTGCCTTTTCTGCAGGAGGATGGGCCTTGTGCTGGTCTTGTGGCAGCTGTGGAGCCTGTGGACAGTGAAGAAGAGGAGGCAGAAGAAGAAGATATAGACAACCGAAACAAAATCATCATGCAATACTTCCAGTGAGACACAGGTAAGAGGATGGCACTGCTTCTCACATCTCATACTACTGTAGGACATAGCATAAATCTGCCTTTTTACCTCTGTGTATGGACCCTGACATGTCACTTTGCCTTTCCATTTCACAGATCTGGGTCCCACTTTGTGCCCTCTGCTATGTATACTGCTGCCCAACAACTGTGTAACATTGGTATGTGAACATGAACATTGACATTACTATATTTCTGAGATGTTGCAATTACACATTTGTGAAAGTAAAAACTGACTCCAGATTGATTTGTGATTCAAGGGTGTTTATTTCTGTGCTAATAAGTGGAGGGGGGTGTGCAATGGACTGGGGTGATGGTGGAGGAATGTCCATGGTAGAGTTCAGTCTCTTGGTCTCACAGGTGCATTGTCCAAGGGGGCATAGGAAGTGGAGTGATGGCAGGTCAAAGTTGTCAGGGTGACAAGGTGGGACAAAAGGGTGACAATCAGGAGAGTCTTATATCCTGGCGGGGGTTTTGGCAATGTTCTCTGTCTTGTGCCTGGATTTCAGGGACCGTTTGCGGGATGGTTCTCCTTCTGCAGGGGGTGGGGTGCTGGTGGCCTGTTGTTCCTGTGGCAGGGCCTCCTGTCCACTAGCGCCGGCGGAGGTGGAGGGTGTTACGTACTGCGCTGGACTTCTCACCTCTGGATACCGGGTTGGCGAATACACCAGGTCTTCTACAGGTTCTGGATACTCCCAGATAAGGGCGACCCCTTCTAGTAGCCACCATGTCGCTTGACAGGCTACGCCAAAGCAGACTGTACCTTCCAGAAGGAGTCCCAGAGGGAGAAAAAAAACAACACTGGGGGAAAAAACCTCAAACAGGAACTTCCTGAAGAAAAACAAGAAAAAACAGGACTTGACAACAGGAAACAAAAATAGGCAAAATCTCCCAAGGCAAAAAGCAGGAACAAAGAACAGGCAAAAATCTCCCCAGGCAAAAAGCAGGAACAAAGAACAGGAGCGAACAGCACAACCAGAAGGAAGTGTTTGCAACGCAAGGTGGAACAAGACTGACTGACTTATATACTGAAAAAAGGGAAGTGACATCACAGGAAAAGGAAAGAACACCATCTTGAATTGGGAAGAGCCCATAGACCAGTATAAGAAAAAGAAAGGAGTATAAAAGAAAAACAGAGCATGCTGGGACAAAAACACGAAGAAGACAAGAAGGACACAACATGGATAGAGACAGGAAAAAAGACCAGACAAACCCACCACCAACAAGAAAAAGAAGAAAAAAGGGCTACACGTAAGTGTAGCGTGACCGGGAGCGAAATATATGCTTCCCAGAATGTGTAGTCAAAAAACGCTGGGAACGGCGCTGAGAGTATCAGTAGCACGTTCCATCCGTGAGGACAGAAAGAGATGCCGCATCTGAGCGTGGCATTACAGAGGGCTGTTCATCGTTCACGCTAGTGTCAGTGGCCTGTTTGTGTGCCACTGTGTCCCTCATGGTGTTGGCCAGGTCTGCCAGCACCTGCAATGGTGACCAGGGTGGTGTTGATGGATTTCAAGTCCTCCCTGATCCCCAGGTAGTGTTCCTCCTGCAGCTGAACTTCGGCAGTACCGTGCTCATGGTCTCCTGGGAATGACGGTATGCTCCCATGATGGTGGAGAGTGCCTTGTGGATAGTGCGTTCCCTGGGCCTGTCCTACCCCTGTTGCACAGCAGTCCTCCCAGTTTCCCTGTTATTCTGTGCCTCTGTCCCCTGAACCGTGTGCCCACTGCCACTGACCCCAGGTCCCTGATTGTCTTGGGTTGGAGGGTTTGCCTGGGGTCCTGTAGTGGTGGACACACTGCTGATTGACGTGTCCTGGGGACAGAGGGATGGGCCCACTGGGTGGGTGCTGTGGTGGTGTCTCCTGAGGGGGGAGGCTCTGTGGTGGTTTGTGACTGTGGCAGGGGAACCGACTGTCCAGAGGTCCCTGATGGGCCAGGCTGATCATCCAGATCGAGGCGTGCAGAGCTGCTGTCATCACTGTGGGCCTCTTCTGGGGGGGGACTGGATATGTCTGGCACTTCCTGTCCGGTGACGTTGGGTATAGGTCCTGTTGGGACTGAACTCTGAAAAAACGGAAGTCCTCATCCTCGGCAACACCCCATCCGCTTGGGACGACTCCTGGTGGCCCACGGCCCTCGGCACCGCACCGACCCCCGCAGACCACGCCCGCAACCTCAGCTTCATCTTGGACCCTCTTCTCACCATGACCAAGCAAGTCAACGCCGTGTCCTCCGCCTGCTTCCTCACCCTCCGCATGCTCCGCAAGATCTTACGCTGGATCCCCGCCGACATTAGAAAAACCGTGACCCACGCCCTCGTCACGAGCCGCCTGGACTACGGCAACACCCTCTACGCTGGGACCACGGCCAAACTCCAAAAAACGCCTGCAACGTATTCAAAACGCCTCGGCCCGCCTCATCCTCGACGGACCCCGCAACAGCCACATCTCCGCACACCTGAGACACCTGCATTGGCTTCCAGTCAGCAAAAGGATCACCTTCCGACTTCTCACCCACGCACACAAAGCCCTCCACAACAAGGGACCGGAATACCTCAACCGTCGCCTCAGCTTTTACGCCCCCACCCGTCTCCTCCGTTCCTCTGGCCTCGCGCTCGCTGCCGTCCCTCGCATCAGCCACTCCACGGCGGGTGGGAGGTCCTTCTCCTTCCTGGCAGCCAAGACCTGGAACTCCCTCCCCACCAGCCTCAGGACCACCCAGGACCACTCCGCATTCCGGAGACTCCTAAAAACCTGGCTTTTTGAGCAGCAGTAACCCCCCCCCCTTTCCCCTAGCGCCTTGAGACCCGCACGGGTGAGTAGCGCGCTTTATAAATGTTAATGATTTGATTTGATTTGATTTGGGGTGTAAATGCATAGTTATTGTATCTGTGTGTGCCATCTTGTGCATGGGTGAGTTACCCTCTACTCCTGTGCTTGCATTGTTGTGTTTGCCATTGTGTGATTAGTGTTTTGGAGTCAGAGTGGGTATCTGTACTGGACATGCTTTGGTAATGAGTGTCCATGCTTTGGTGTTGCATGCAGGGCTTGGTATTGGGATGGCTGGGTTGTGATAGTGGGGCAATATGTCAGGTGTTGGAGTGATGGGGGTGAAGGGGAGGGTGGGGGCATGTGATGGCATACAGGTGGGGTGGGGGGATATGGTAATTAAGATATGACTTACCAGAGTCCAGTCCTCCTGCTACTCCTGCGAGGCCCTCAGGATGCAGTATTGCCAAGACTTGTTCCTCCCATGTTGTTAGTTGTGGGGGAGGAGGTGTGGGTCCACCACCAGTCCTCTGTACAGCAATCTGGTGTCTGGATTCCATGGAACGTACCTACCCCCATAGGTCGTTCCACCTCTTCCTGATGTCATCCCGTGTTCTTGGATGCTGCCCTACTGCATTGACCCTGTCGACGATTCTCCGCCATAGCTCCATCTTCCTAGCAATGGAGGTGTGCTCCACCTGTGATCCGAAAAGCTGTGGCTCTATCCGGGGGATTTCCTCCACCATGACCCTGAGCTTCTCCTCAGAAAACCTGGGGTGTCTTTGAGGTGCCATGATGTGGTGTGGGTGATGTGTGAGATGATGTTTGTTGTGCTGTGTGAAATGTTGTGTTGGTGTGTGTTCTTTGAGGTGTGTGGATGTTGTATGAGTGATGGTGTTGTGTGCTTGTGGATGCTGGTGTATTGTTTGCTATTTTCTCTGTCTGCTTCTTTACAAAAATGTAGTTGTAAGGGTTTGTGGGTAATGTGGGGGGTGTTTTATAGTGCTGTGGGTGTGGTGTGTGTATGTGTATCAGGTGAGTGTATTTCGATTTGTCCAATGTGGTTGTGTTTTGTAAATGTGTGTGTATTTTGAGCGTGGCGGTGTGTACCGCCAATGGATTACTGTGGTTGAAAGACCGCTGCGTTGATTCGTGGGTCGTGATAGTGTGGGCGTATTCTTGTTGGCGTGATGATGTGGGTTTTGCCATCGCCAGTTTATCACTGACCTTTGGTGTGGCGGACTTGTGTGGGTGTCTGTATTGTGGTGGATTTCTATGTGTGGGTTGTAATACCTGTAGCGGATTTCCGCCATGCCCACGGTATGTTGGCGGCCTTCAGCATGGCAGTAAGCGGGATTTACCACCAGGGTTGTAATGAGGGCCTGTGTGGTTTTAAATTTCAGATTGCAAATTTGGTGAAGGTGGTTCTGAGAAGGTTGAACCTATTAGACACCATGTCTTCTCAAATCTCCTTGGTCCCTCTGAGCTATTTTTATAAACCTAATGATTATGTGTTGAACGTAGGAGCACCTAACAAGATACTCCCCATCCCCCTCAAATAATAACAGCCTAGTTTCAATGGTCCTGTACTCGATTGTGTTTTTTTGGCTTCAGTTTTTTGACAGTCCTGAAAGACTAGTTACATTCAAGCCCATCGAGCTGACTTTTGTGGATCCCTGGGGTGGTTTAGGGCCCAGGTTGGGGGAACACATTGTCTGTCATTTGCCCCCATCTTAGTGCCCACGGACTTTATTGCTCTATCTACGGAAGTCCCTATGGGGGTCTATTAGCAACCACTCACCAGGAGCCACACCCAACCTTGCTGGGAAGGACATGACTGAAGTCGACTGGGTTAAATGTCTGTAAAGAGTGCCCCAGATCGAAGTTACACATGTTGTACTAGAGAGTGGCAGAGCTGAAAAACAAGATGGACATTGAAGAATGGAGCAATATTATTTTTGAAGTCTCATTAGTTTGCGTTTAAGAGGTCTGGTCTGCAGCACTGTTACATATAAATGGATGTACAACCTACCACCTGGCCTCCCTAAGTTCAAACTCAGTGAGAGCAAAGGGGGGATTGGCGATCTAGATGCCCACCTTGGTCAAAGGCAGGGTGTAGTTGGCAAACCTTTTTATCGAGTTATTGTTTTAGAAAATGTCAGGGTTGATCAAATGCTTTGCATAAAGTTTTATAACAATGTTTTAATACAAAGAGATCTAAAGTCATGCATAGGCAGGACGATAATTTAGCAGCAAGTGACATAAAGAAGGATAGGACTTATATTTCACTTGGGAAGGGAACCTTAACTCCCACCTATGCCAACATCTAGCGAAACAATTGTGTGGGATCTGTGACACAAAGGGTGGCAGTCAAACACACAATGATCCAAATTGTTACTGCCTGAGTTCCCTGCTGAATGTCCTGGGCAGTAAACTGCCAGTGAGGCCGGAAGAGTGGGTGTAGGAACATCAGATCCTAGCAGATATTCATTATGGATTTCAGAGGGGAATGGGCACAGTTGAGCAGTGCCTAAATCCATCCCTTATGTTTGACAAGTATAAGGACACAAAAAGGGATGTCCTATATCTTGCCTTCATGGATTTGTCAAGTGCATTTCATTGTGCTTCACAGAGTAAGCTGTGGCCCTTGATGCAGTACATGGGGGCAGACGTGGACATCCTTAATTTGCTAATTTGCTTAGAGATATCTATACTGGGACCACAGCAAGGCTGAGGTACGGAATAAATGGGGAGTGTTTTGATAAGATCTATATAGCGAGGAGGGTGAGGCATGACTGTGTCCTGGTGTTCTTCCTTTCCATAATTTATATCGATAATTTACAGAGGGTCTTGGTGGAGAGGTGCATCGGTATGCCACAGATTTCACACCGGCTTGTCACCACTCTACTGCATGCGGATGGTGCGGCGCTGAGGGTCCGCACCCCGAAAGTTACAAATGAAAGAAAATACAGGCATACGTAGGTTATTATCAGTTCCACAGACCAGCTGTGTGTACATATGTCATAGTGAACCTGGAGTGGCATTCATATATTATAGTATGCTTCAACCTCTTGTCTTGTGGCATGGGGGATGGGCAAATCAGGAGGAACTGTTAAATAGGCATATCTTATCATACTGTTTGTCTCCTGATAATGCAAGTCTCATACTATGGCTCAGGAACATTAGAGCACTGGGTCCCAGATTAGAGCACCCATATTTCTTGATGACCCTACGAATCTACTGCAAGTAGGCAGAAAAGGTCTCAAGCATTTATTCTTACAGTACTTTAAATAGGAAAGAGTATTGAAGCCAGTCTCCACACTGTTCCCTTGCCTTACAACCAAGTACGGACTGCAACCCTACCAAGCCTTCATTACCAACAACCAACAAAGGTTTATTCTTATTTGGTTTAGACTAAGGATGGCTCATTGCATTGTTTCATTCCCCTGTATAAAGACTGGTGAAGGTCCTTAGATCATTGTTCTTGTGTTAGCACTGTTGGCACGTCTGACCTTAATAAGTAAACTTACAAGGGGACGCAAATAGGTTGATGAATCTTTTGACTCGCAATTAAGATGTTCTTACCATAACTCCAGTAAATACAAATCAATAATCAATAACCAATGTGCAATATCAACAGTGAACAATAATCAATAACAGTAATAATTAATAGAGTCAATAATTGTCACGCCCATGACCTTTCAGTCGTGAATAACCACACCTTTTTAGTAAAAGTTAGAGTATTTATTTATTTACATTAACAATGCTAAGGTCATGTAGATTAATCTCAATATCAAATGAAACACATACAGAAACAATACTGGCTGTACAAAGCGGCAGAAGAAATGTAATTTAATCAAAACTTGAACTACAACACATTCTAAGGTTATGGTGAAAATTAATAACAAAGTCAACTGCATCAGAGTGATTACATACATTTGAGTTCAGCAGAGAACTTCATCAAGCATTTTTCCCTATTAGCAGAATTTCATTAGTGAGGATCCTTAACTAACATCAGATTAGCATGCTGGGCTTCATGCAAAACAATTTAGTAACATAAATTTGGAAAACATCTAACTATGGCTCAAAGCAGTGCAGTTGGTAGCTCGAAAAAAAGAACAAATATGCATGATAATCAATATTATCATTCATAATACCGATCCTCAGGGTGGATCAGCAAGCAGAGTCAGTCTTCATCCTCAGGGCATCAGTCGATCAGCAAGGCATAAGGAATCAACATCAAAGTTCAGAAAATGCGAAGTTTCTAAGCATTAAAGTTAAGCAGGTCTCTTGTCAAGACGTAAAATGGGCAAGAATGAGCTCTCCCTTCCCAGTGTAGTCTTGTTAAATTAAAACTACTAAAACTATGTCTCACATCCCTATTGGTCAATGAATTGCATGTTCACACTTTGTCCAATAAAACTAAAACTCAAAATCTATGAATTCTACTATTACTCCATTAACATGTTGTTGATTGGTTGTCCTGCAATGTCCTCATCATCCGGCTCATCAGGTAACAATATTGTTGCAGCTTCTACTCCAGTCAGTGTCTTCATTGCTCTTCCCCTGAGAAAGTGAGACTAACACACATTACACACAAAATGTTACATTAGCAAGAACAGCATCTTCTAGCAGTTGGTTCTCATGAGAAATGATTCTCAGCTATGAGTACATTTAAACAATACAATGGAAAATCATGTTTAATTCTTTAGGACAGCTATTTATTAAACGTTAAGAAATACAGCTTGACATGAGGCCTGGCGAGTAGGCCAAGACGATGCTAAATTAAGGCCTACAATTAATAAAGCTAATACATAATGCATAAACTTTAATATGACATATTACTACATTAGTCAAAACATAGATTTAACCTTTCACAGTATTAGAATATTAATAAGTACATTTTGTGAACATTGGTGGCCACTCATCATAATCACATTTTCAAATGTGTACATTATTTCTCTATGTTATTATATTTTCGACACAAATCCATTATTCATAATACATGAACACTCATTGATAATTTTTATTAGAACACCTGCGCTAGCAGCACGGTTCAACAAGACACTCTACACTTTATGTTTTGCTGCTGTTTTTCTGTTGCTCCTTGAATACATTTTATCAAACCGATCATAGGGGAGAATAACATACGATACCGTAAACAAGCCCTGATGTTTTTTTTTTTTTAAACAACTAAGTTCAGCTGATGTCACTCTTAAGGTTTCAGCCTTAAACTGGCATCTGATTCGTAAAACCAAGCATTTTAAAACGTGTTTGCATATTTGATCCTAGCATGAAATTTACACAATTATGTATTTTTATGATTTTGTTGTATGTAACCGAATAAAGTTGATGGCCTGACTTTCACCCTGTCAATGTTTCAACAGTTTTGTATTTACTTCACCCGTGTTTATGTTCAATCACAAATATAATTGGCAGATGTCACCATTGCTCAGTGCGTTCTGCAGAACGGCCAATGACTTGAAGAGCATGTATTCTGAACATTTTTATGACCCACTGACAGGCACCGGAGGACCTCGCAGTGCCCTCAGCATCAAGTCCAGAGCTCCTAATCGTGGCCTATTTTAAACACCCACCCACAAACTGAACTCCGCAGACACCTACAGGTGATCCATTTCAGAGCGTGCAGAATACAAGATTAATACCCTGCATGAAAAAAACAAAGCTGTGACGTAAATATAGGGCTCGATAGGGACCGTTTATAAAGTCATTTGCCAAATACTGTCACGTCTGAGGCCCTGACAGATGCGCCCCACTTTAAACCCTAATAGTAGTCTCAAATATTTAGCATTGCCTATTAAAAATAATTAAAGAAAATGTCCCCACAGGTCGGTCACAGTTAAGTGCTTTGAAGAGCATTTTGCATAGTTGCAGCTTTTTTGCCCTAGAGATAGACCTACAGGACCTACAATCCTGGGTCACAAAGAAGTCCCTGTTGGTGGGTTAGAAGTTTATCCAACCCCTAAACAGGGTATTCGGAATGCAGGCTCGGATCTGTGGCACAGGGCTTGTTCGGTGGCTGAACTTATGCACAGCCTGGTAGGGGAAACCAAGGGCCGAGTTTAAGATAACTGGCACTGTAACAAATGCAGCGCCACTTTTCTTACACCCCCCTGCACTACCCTAACATCACCATGTGTGCGCTGTATTTAAGATATGGCGCACCATGACAGAAGTTGAAACAATAGCATCAAAATGTTTAACGCTATTGTGAACTGTGCTACACTAGCGTAATAAATGTCTCTATTGTAGCAAAGTGCAAGGAGGCCCATTGATTTAAATGGGAGTGTCATTTTAACACCTGCTCTGTGTAGGTGTTAAAAATGACAGAAAAAATGGCACAGTGAAATCTTTAAAATTTCACTGCACCATTTTTTTGGGCCTCCTAACGGGAAACCCCCCCCCCCCTTCATTACATTATGCCTTGTTCAGGTAATGCTGTGCAAGGGGCTACAAAGTGGCACAGTGCATGCATTGCGCCACTTTGTCAATATGGTGCAGGGAAAAGGCCACCTTAGCGCCTTTAAAAAATGACGCTAAGGCGGCACTAAAGTGGCACAAGTGGCTTTTAAAACTGCCCCCAAAAGTGGCTCAATGAACCTCTCAGGCGCCCAAGTCCAAGGCTGGCGGGAGCTAAATCTTCCATGAAGCCCTTTATGAGCATCATAAAACCTTACATAATAGCTTGCAATAGTACCGAGCTTATAATATGAATAAACTTGATATGTGGAATGTAGGACAGAGTGAGGGGATAAACATAAACAATATCCATGTTGGGATCTAAACACGAGCCAGAATGTTCCAAGAAAAAGCTATTTGATTTTATTTAGAAATCATTTTATTGATTTTTTCTTATAAACAAAAGATCAACAATGCAATTACATCTGCAGCCCCAATGACCCTGTGAAGTACAGGGTTTTGAGAAAGAAATATACAGTAGTGCGACTCATTTCAGTCGAGTAGCATAAAAACAGATCTCCAAGGCACAGAATGCATGGTACAAGTGAGCAGAGGGGCGGGAAATTGAAACATTTCGTCCAGATCAACCCAGAGGCGGGAACCCCCTTCTCTTAGAAACTCCTAAGGAACATTCAATCGAAGAGTCGATCACAGTTCTTCCACGGTGCCCAAATGCACTCATATTTATGGGAACCCCGCATGCTCTGTGTTCCAGGGTCTCCATTGCCGCACAGTAGTCCATGCCCCGTACCCACTTGTGCCATGGAGGTGCTGATAGATCTCTCCAGTGCCTGGCCAGGTCTGACTTGGCCAGGTAGGCCGTAGTCAGGAGGGTGCGTGTGGCATCGGTCTCTCCCATCCCATCTATGATCCCCAAGCTATTTGATTTTTCTATGTTTTTGAATTCTATTGAGACATGCTTTGCTCCAATAACAATGGTTTAATAGGCAGCTCTCTTGCTGATTCCAAGTGGCCACCATTTGTACTCATTAACTATCCTGAATCTTGTTACGCTGGCTCCTGCTAACATTTAATTATGTCTTTAACGAATCTTGTCTAGCGTATAAGGTTACTTGCGCCCACACTATGAAGTACATGGCAGACACACAATAAATCTCTTTAAGCATGAAGCTATTGCAAAGGGAATAGAAGGATAATATGTAAAACCATGTGGTCCAGTACAGAACAGTTGTTAAAGAAATCCTTCTTTAGTTATTCATAATACATGGAACCTTCACCCATCCACGCAGTGCCATGCACTGTCTATGAACCTGTATTGAAAAAGCAAAAAACTCACACATTCAAGAAACTGGCATTTTTTTCTATCGCTCTCAAACTGGAACTGACCTGTTCAGAATAGACCCTCTAGTTGTAAGCAATGATGTGTGGATTGCGGAGAATCAGAAGTATATATTTTTCACCAATGCCTTCAGTCTCTAAATAGAGACTTTCAGTATTATAATGGCTCATGGAATCAAGACCCAAGGGTATGAATAGGAAACCTCTACTCATCGCAAAGTACATTGGCTGATTGAATTGACCTGAATTGTCTTTTAGCAAACCTGAATGTTCAGTGTCTACCTTAAACTGAAACCCACTGAGAATGAAATTATTCTAGTGACCAACAGTTTCAAACTACCCCAAAGCCAGGAAAGGTTGTCCAAGGTGAAGCTGGAGGTGATTCATTCCCCAAATCACCAAAAATCAACATCCTTCTGCTCAATCATGATAGAAATCACAGAGTGAAAGCAAACTGCCTTGTATTAACAATCCGTCGTGAAAAACCGAATCCATGGCTCTCTGAAGCTGGCTTTAGTACCACAGTAGAGGATTTGCTACTCTCTCATCTGGACCGTGCAATGCACTACTTACCACCATTGTAGACGCCAACCAGCTTCAATGAAACATAACCTGCCATTTAAAATCCGACTCAACAAAGGTGAAAAAAATACAATCACTTGAAGATGAATCTGAAGGAACTTCACTGAGTGCCCCTACAAGTCCACATCACCTTCAGAACCTGCTGTGTTGCTCGTATGGAAAAATGGTCAAACACCAGACTTTGGGGGGTGTGCAGTGCTTATTTTGTAAAATTAAAAGTGCAGAGGCCCAAAGTTTTGTTCATAAGCCTACAAAGCACTTTTGTATATCAGTATGTGCATAACAAGACTGCATAGCCTTAAATCCACCTCATGGCTCTTTTAATTCATCACCAGCACTCTTTGCCCTTATAGTTCACTCTTATAGGGGCATGTTTTCTCCCTTTTTCACTCTTTCACATCCTCACTCTTTCCATCTTGTGAGTTTTTCTCGCTCTTGCTCTTGTTTAAAGTCTAAAGAGACAAAAATGAGTTGAGGTCTCCAAAATAAATGTTGAGCACTGATTTGGCTGTCAACCTTGTCATCAGAGGATGCTACAACAAATCGTACAGCTGTGACATTGACAAATTGAAATACTGAAAGAGATCAGGATGCAAACCATATCAAATTACAAACCAGGGCTGTCAAACAATATCCCACTGCAGATGATGCTAGACCCTTTATTTCTACATTTTAGCAAGGAGCTGAAAAGATATCTTCACTCAGCTCATTGTTTACCATTGATAAAGAACCTAAAGCTCATCCCAGGCTCAACTATAGTTCCTGTTTGTAGACAATGGGTGAAGTATTTGTTTGCTAACTGGGTTTGCACAATACAGGCCATCACATATACATACATGTGACGTTTGACCCATCCAAGCGTACCAATACTTTGAAGTTTCACCCAAACTGTGCCCTTCTCCTTCCAAAAAAATCAGAATTACCAATTTTTGAAAGCCAAGTACCATTGTCCAGTTGACCTACTAACTGTTGTGTGCCCTCTAATTATCTTTCACTAACAAATCTATTCCTAATGCATCTCATAATAATCAGCCCCGGTACTGCTAATACCTTTTAAAACTCATGAAGGCTTAGAAGCACCACTCACTCAGACGTTGTACAATTCTATCTTTTTTTTATGTCTTTTACGTAATTCTGATATTGAGCATATCTGTGAACCATCCTCTCCTACAGAAAAATGCAGCTTGCTTCATCTGAACAGCTTGCCTTTAAGTTGAGATCTGTATATTCAGCATTGCCTACTTGCTCTGGGTATGAATAAATTATAACACACTTCTTATTCTCTCCTAGGTAAGAATCCTACCACTCCTACACCGCCTTCAAAATCTACCCACAGCTCAACTTATCCTTGACTTCCAGCACCTTTGAGCACTGGTCTTCATCACATATTAAAGTAGGGCATTGATGTAAGTACATATATATATATATAGATATATCTATCTATATATATGTATATATCTATATATATATATATATATATATATATATATATATATATATATATATATATATATATATGTATATATATATAGATATATATACACATTTATCTTTGGCAAGAGATGCTTGTAGTAGCTTTTAAAGCAATGTATGTTAACCACAGAGATTGAGGTCCAATGCCACGAGGATCTAATTCACACTCTTTAAAAACACACATATAAACCATACATAAAATACATAATTTGACAACTAGAGTTTAGATGATACACCTCAAGCCTTTTTAAGTCTTGTCTAGGCATCTCTTTGAGACATGATGTATTCACTCTGTGGGCTTGGATCCCACTGATTGCCTTTTCATTTATTTTTTCAATTGTCTTTCAAAAAGGCTTGCTTGCTATTGGGTAATATTTTCTCTGTGTTCCTCTTTGTACTCATTTGTTCACTCCCACACAGCAGCACCTTACTACTTGTATTGTTCCACTTTAATGATCATCAGTTTGTGTTGGGGACTATTTTTTTCATTCATGCTTGTTTTTTGTCGTGGCAGCCTAAAAGCATCCAGCTGCCACAGCATGCCCTCCAACTGCCATCTTGTCCAGAGGGGTACGATGAAGGCCATGGCAAAGAGGAGCGGAGGAACGTAGCGTTTCTGATTTTGTCCTGCAATGCAGTAGGGGTTAGGACTGCCTGCCTTCTTGCTGCCTGCTGAGCTCAGGCCTGTACTGTGGGAAAGTTCTGCCGTGTGCACTGTAGCCATTTCAGTGGGAACTGAAGCATGCAGCATTGACTTCCTGAGCTAACCTGGCTGTTCCTTTCCTCTAAGCCCCGAGAGAGCGTTCACTCAGATGTGCATGTGCTTTAAACTGTAAATGCTCCAGTGATTGCTCGCCTCTTGCATGCAACAGACCAGATTCAGGTGGGAGAATCAAGATTATTATTATTATAGCCAAAAATGCCTTAAATTTAACTGTTTTCCTCTGTTTCAATGTTAGCCCATGGGAAAAATAAATGCCCCGAGTTTTATTTTGCTATCTACCACTTTGCTGTTTTGAAATGTAAACATGCATGCATAAGCAATCTGAAAACCTGACATCTATGTCCATCTGACCAGTATTTTACCAGCTGGGCAGGTATTTTCATGACTAGACACGTAAAAAAACTGGAAATCTTAAAAATCGATATCTACTTAACTTATCAATTAAAACAACAAGCACGAGGTGAAAACAAGTCAAGAAAACTGTAAAGCTGCCTATGCTGTCCCTAAATGATTTTTTTTTTAAACAAAAGAAGCCAGAATTGCTATGCTGAAAAAGAACAGTACATAAACTATTACTTATTTCCTGTCGCCTGGATCCCCCTTAACATCAAAAGGAGCGGGGACCACTAAGTTTTGAAGCTCATTCCTATAGTTCCTCAGTTTATCTTGGGTGGGTAACACTGAACAGTTGCCCTGATGACGGCAATTTGATGCTGTTATCCTGTGGTTACTGTGTCATCAGGGTGCACAACGAAGACAGTGATGGAGGGCCGGACAAACGTGTTGTCAACTCTAGCTGACTATGAAGAAGACTCCAAAGTAGAGTCTGGTTGTGGTGATAATGAACTGGTTGAGCCCGGCATAGACGAGGAGCTGGTGGCTAAAGTGAAGCCCCCAGCTGAGCGAACACCAAATTAGGACTCTAGGATCCGGAGGCCTCCAGACAGCCCACACTCCCCCCACCAGCTATACGCAGACCGACAATCTTATTTGTTGGAAGAAGTTTTTGTTAACACACCTTTTTATCTTTATAGCATAAAGTCACAAATCATTTATAAAGAACTTTACACAAATATTAACAAGTCATGAGAATTAGTGACCATAAATCTTTTCTGACAGGATCCCTTCCTGTCCTGAACCACCATTGGACCACACAAGTGACCCATATCTCACCTGTATCCTTAGGAGGGGCGGTTACCCTGACTACACCGTTCCTTGTCCTCACGCTCAGGGTTCCGCCCCTCCCTCCAAACACCAATCAGTCTCGGGTGTAACGGGGTGGCCAAGAGCTGGAGCCCGATGGCCGCCCCAGCGATCAGTGCTCCCTTACCCCTTGATCTGGTGTGTACATCCGCAGGTTGGCTCAGAACTTCACGATCCTATCCCTGGTGTCCTCCCGGGGCCCCAACCCTGGGGACCCCCCTGTTGTTTCTGGTCACTTTAATACCTCAATTTCCTCTTAAAACCTTACTCCTCAACTTAAACTAAGGAGAGGGTGGGTGGGACAACTGCGGGCTCCAGCAAGAATCAGCCGCCGCAACCAGAAAAGAGGGATGAGCCTTCTTGGGGGGGGCTCTTAAATAGCCCCCCACTGGTTTGCGGCAGCTGGATCTGGCCAGCGGCCAACGCAGCCGCTACGATCCTTCCTGACTGTACTTCCGTCCCCATGCCTCGCGAGGCGTGGGGGCGGAAGTCCTGGCTAGCCTTGTGCACCACCGGTGCGTAAGGGGAGCATTGGGCTTCGGAGGCCCCGTCCCCTAACGGGCTGCGCTCCCCCATGTTGGGGGGGCGCTTTACCCTAGGATCCGGAGGCCTCCAGACAGCCCTTCACTCCCCCCACCAGCTATACGCAGACCGACAATCTTATTTGTTGGAAGAGGTTTTTATTAACACACCTTTTTATCTTTATAGCATAAAGTGATAAATCATTTATAAAGAACATTACACAAATATTTACAAGTGATGAGAATTAGTGACCATAAATCTTTTCTGACAGGATTCCTTCCTGTCCTGAACCACCATTGGACCACACAAGTGACCCATATCTCATCTGTATCCTTAGGAGGGGCGGTTACCCTGACTACACCGTTCCTTGTCCTCACGCTCAGGGTTCCGCCCCCCCTCCAAACACCAGTCAGTCTTGGGGTGTAATGGGGTGGCCAAGAGCTGGAGCCCCATGGCCCCCCCAGCGATCTGTGCTCCCTTACCCCTTGATCTGGTGTGTACATCCGCAGGTTGGGTCAGAACTTCAGGATCCTATCCCTGGTGTCCTCCCGGGGCCCCAACCTATAAAGAAGACTCCAAAGTAGAGTCTGGTGGTGGTGATAATGAACTGGTTGAGCCAGGCATGGACGAGGAGCTGGTGGCTAAAGTGAAGCCCCCAGCTGAGCGGACACCAAGTTAGGACTCTTTGTGATGGTGATGTACTAGGTAAGAATTGTCTGGACAGAATCAGAGTACCGCAAACAGAGGATGTTTATGATGTAGGAGTTCAACCCGTGGGAAATGCTAAGTAGTGGAGACAATGATGGTGAGGAGTATTTGAGGAAGAGCACTCTAAAAGAGAGTGGGATGTTAAAGGGAGTCAGTGGCACAATACTGTGAATTGAATCGTCTCTAGTCGCATTTACTTTTTAGGTTGCGTTTTCTGCATAGTTATAGAGGTGCTGCATTTTCTAATTAATCCATCTTCTGCTGTATGACCTGAAGATTTAAATATAAAAATGTTTTAAGCCCAAAAAATTAAAAGAATGAAATGCAATTAACAGCTGCTAAAAACGTGATGATTTGTTTTGTCACAGGGAAGGCACTTCAGAAAGGTTGATTGGTCATCTTTCAGTTGTTGATTACAGTATTTGGTTGTTAAGCTGGTACTAATGAGACAAAGGATCTGATTATGACCTTGGCAGATAGGATACTCCATCACAAACATGACAGATATCCTACCCGCTGTATTACAAGTTCCATTATATCTTATGGAACTTGTAAAATGGCGGGCAGGATATCCGCCATGTTTGTGATGGAGTATCCCATCCTCCAAGGTCCTAATCAGTCCCAAAGTCTTTTCTCATTGTTACCATATATAAAAGAACACAAAATAATGAAACAAACTATCACAAAATGTAGCTTATTGCACACATAGGCGAGACCTATTGGCTTTGCCAGTGCTAGTTTTAGCCTCCTGTTGTTCAACATCACAACATTTCTAGCCAAAGCGATTTACTGACGGGATACGCATCAGCACAGGCCAGTTTTAGGTATGGGCCAACAGCTCTTCTATTAGTCAAGCACCTGTATTCTAATTCAAACGATACAGGATTATGTCCTCCTGATTAGGAATTTACTATCCAGCGGTTAAATTGTATTGATGTAGCGCTTACTAAACCTGACGAGGCGTCGAAGCGTTTTTCAGCGAGTAGCATGAGCATATGTTTCAGCAAAGTCCCCCAAGAGCATGGTCTTCGTCACAGTATTTGAATATTTCACTTTCTCAGAAGCTTTCCGCCACATAGGGTACCTGGACTACAGGGAAATCTGGAACTAACCCTAAAGGCAAGTGTGTCAAATAGAACAAAAGGGCTGGAGCACAGGCCGACGCAAATCAGCTTGGCATCTTATGTAATTGACTCTGCATGGCTAAATTGACCTTTCAGTGGCCCTGGCATGTTGGGACATTTTGCAGTGTCCCTACTGGCCAGTCCACCTCTGCATACACAATCAGAAATACATCTCTGAAATGATTGATGGCACAATACGTGTTCACAGATTCACTAAAAAGGTAAAAGCTTTAGAACATGGTATTGCTTCTGCAGTTTGTACTTTCTGTCTTTTTTCAAGCGTAAAACTACACTTAAAAGTTCGTGTAAAGATTGGGGTTTCAGCCTCGCTATTGGAACTCTGTGTATTTTACTTGTGCACAATGGTTTTTCACATCAGATTATACTCTTCCGGTATAGCAAGAAACTCAAACCACAGGATAAGCAGTCAGGCGTGCGCACGGGGGAAACTGCAATGATTAATATATTTCAACATTCGAGAACACCCAAAAGAAAATTGTGCAGCAAATATTTAAACTCGGCCGTAAATTGGAGTCGGGGGGAGGTTATTAATGAGAAATAAAAAAAAAAAAAAAACATTTGTATAAAAAGGTATCTTCCGCGAACATAAGTAGAGGAGGCATATATGATGATGTCATCATTGGGCAAAAGGCAGCCGTCTTGTTGAGTTACAAAAGGTTGGTAGCGCCTTTTACTACCGACAAAACGGGACGCAAAAATAAATAAATGCATAGAACAACAGGTACAGCATGCAAGCGAAAAGAAATTATAAATCTATAATACTGACAAAACTTACTAGCTTCTCTTTAAAGTCAAGCAGTAAATTATTGGTACAACATTGCTGCAGTTCCCAAAAATGTGCGGAGGGAAAAAGGGCAGCGAAAGAATGAAGGTAATTTTTCACATTTTAATAGCTTTGCTTCTGTGTCTTTACAAATGCATGTTTGTTGATTTGTGTAAGCATGATGTAGGAAGTCTGCAAATGAATGTAATCTGCAACAGGGGGATAGCTAACCACTAGCAAACCCTTTTGAATAATGAATCCCCACTGTATCAGACGGACGCTATTCATAATAATTCCTTGCTTTTCTCATTTTGCCATGTACAGTAGCGATTAATCAATTTGCAATGTTTTGTCACCCGCAACAAATTGCTAGCACCGAGACAAATTTATTGCCTTATGATAAAAGAACTTGTTTAGGTGGAAATAAATTAAATTTGGGTGTTTGTTATTTGAGGCCGACGCCGGCATAGGTGACCCGTGCAGCGCAGGCCAGCCATGGCGATAGCATCCAATTATTACTGCGGTGTTTTGAGGGCAGTTCAAGGGGCCTGTGCAAGCTAATGGCACGCGGTCTTTGCACGACTAAAAAGGCCTCGAAGAGATCCGGTCCTCCGGGGAAGCCATGCGACAGGAGCGCCAGCTTCCAGAGACGCGACAGTTTGGGATTTTCAGTTTCTGGGAATGCTCTTGTGGATTCAGCACTTCAACAATAGTTTAACAGGGTTGAATGCAATTTAAACTGTAAACTGTATTACAAATCGGTCACTGCTTCTAGGCCTCCCGCAGAGGAACAGGGGCTCTGAAGGGAATCAGTCTCTGACCCTGAGCTGCAGTAACGTAGCACGGGCAGGATTGTGCCTCGCTGTTTAGTATTAAAATAAAACAAGCATTAGAAAAATCAGTATGTCTAGGTTTGGCGTTGAAGGTTGTCAAAAGGGAGGAACCTTGAGAGCTGTGATCGGCAAGTGGGGAGGGTACTGGAGAAGGTGCCTGCCAAAGCAGGCCCTGTAGATGGAAGCTGCTGGCATTGCTGTATGAAAGAACCCCTTGAAAACAACGACGTCACCTCCCCATTAGAACGTTGATGTCAATATTTTCAGTCTCCCTTGTGAAAGGCAGGGTTACAACCATGAACGTAGTCACTGATGGACACACTGATACCAACAGGGCAGGGAGGGACCAGTTCTACTCTCTTTGATCTATGCACTTCAACCGGGGCCTGAGGTCGTTCCTGAGCTTGGTGCTGGTTGGGGTGGTCTTTGCCTTCTGATCTCATATAACCATGAGTCACAAATTAGACTCAGCTTTTAATATACTTTATACAGGAATGGTAATATATCTGCTTGGTAACTTTAGCTGTAGTCTTTTTAAGGGTATAGAGAAGGGATGGCACACCAAGACCACTTAGATAAGATAAAGACACTTCTGTATGAGAATTTTCCTTAAGCTATTCTCCCCCTGCATTTTGTTGTGATGAATAGAATTATGTCTGTGAGCATAAACGGTTGGAATAGCCCAGTAAAGAGAGGTAATTTGGAAGAGACTTAAACAGATACATCTGGCTATTCTGTGCTTGCAGATCACACATCTCCTGAAATAGGATCAGGATAAAATGTGACACAGGGCATACCTCACAGCATATATCCCCTCATCCATTACTAAACAAAGATGGGTGAGGAGGGGATGTTGGTTACCATCTTTCTCAAACTTCATCTCTCTGAGGGTTTCTGAGATTAAATCAGAGAGACCTTGTATTTAATCGCTGTGGGTACACACAAGGGCACCAGATTACCCTAGCCCCAGTATATATCCCAGATACCGCTCAAGAAGCTTACCTTTTGCAGTTTCTCAAGACGTTTCCAGGCATGGCAAGGAGGAATATTGTCCTCACTGGAGAATCAAACGAGGTATAGGATGCTGGGAGAGACAGGGAGGCGAGCAAGCTGAGGCAAGACAGAGCATGCTCAAAGAAACTGAAGAAGGCACTTAATGAGATGGGGCCTAAAGATGCTTGGTATGAAATATAAACAAAATATTGAATATACGCACTATACCCACGTGCATCGCTCACACTATTGCTTAGATTACATTCTAGCCAGCATTGCCCTTCAAGCTAAGGTTTGGGTTTCGGATACCAGAGCGATATAAGTTTCAGACCAGGTCCCAGTTACTATTAAGTTAGACTTGGGCGCTAAAGTGTGGAAAGTAGATTAGTGGCTTTAACCCTCTCTATCAATAGACCCAATATTGTGTGGGAAAATTAACCAACAAATACAACTGCTTTAGTTGAAACTAAGGTGGAGAGGTTTAATTGAGAGGAGTGTGGTATGCTTTCAAAGCACTCACATGCAGTAAATATGTAGCTATAGCTACACACAATGCCCGCTTCTGCAAAATGAGGTACTTAAATTAGAGAAGAAAGTTAGAGAACTAGAGTGAGAAAGACTACTCTGAGCTTCTCTGCAGACTACCTGCAAACTCTAAGCGGCCAGGGGTAAACTTTGCATGCACCATACTAACAAAGATAAGCTAAATTTACTTTACCTAAAATGGAAAGCATATGTCAGAGGGGACATGGTGGGAACACATTTGGCAAACATATTTTGAGGCAAACAAGAAAAGGAATACAGCAAAGATATGTAGTCTCACACAGGAGATACACTTATTTATAGCACTGAGAAACATAACAATTTTACACCCTTTTACACTATGTTATTTTATATGGACGATAGCTCAGTCCTGGACCAACAGAAGTACAAGGACAAAATCAAACTCCCCTGATTGACTGAAACACATCAGGAATCTCTAGACTATACTGTACAAATTGAGGCACTCAAAACGACAATCAAGACACTACAATGCATTCAAAACCAGAACTGATGTCTTTACCGTCTTATTTTATAAAACCTTTAAACCAAAGGTGACGACACAAATGGCTGAAATGTTTAACCACTTTGCAAACAATAAGGCTGTCATGGATGCGATGAGCGATGTCACTATTAGGCTGGTTCCCAAACTCAGAAAGGATGAGAAATATTGTGCATCCTACCACCCTCAACATAGATGCCAAGCTCTACTCCAAAATCCTGGGCACGTGCCTCAAAGAGGTTCTGCCTCCTTTGATCCAACTGGATCAAAGTGAGTTTATACAAAGCATAGTTGAAAAAGCGATGTCCCTGCAGACTTTCTTTTGCCGGGCATGGAAAAAGCGTGTGATTGTTTACATTGGTCTTTCCTGCATTTAACCCCTTGTGCACAATGGCCTTAACAACTGTACATCAGATATAATGAGTCTGCAGAGGGCCCTAGGTAAAGTGTTTCACTTTAGCTACTCTTATTAGCCAATTTTTACCAGGGCTGGCAACGAGAGGCTTTCAAGTAGCACATTTTGTTTCTGAAAGCACAAAATTACTCTGTATGCTGACAACAATCTCGCAATCTTCTCATGATCAGCTCTCCCCAACCATCCATTCCAGCAATAACTGAAGTTCTACCTTATTTGAGTTTGTTTCAGGATGTAAGAATTATGAGAAATCAAAAGGCCTTAACTTAACCCTGGCGGATTCGGAGGCTAGGGACATACCATGGTTCCACCCTTTCTGATGAGCTAAGAAAATCACGCGGCACCCGAGAAGCCTCTTAGAGGTACAATACTCCTCACTGGCAGGCTCTATAAAATGAGACTTGGACGCTTGGTGGAAATGTATTATCTTGTTGAGGGGTAGGATAAACATCATCAAAACAAATGTCCTCCAGAGGCATCTATCCTTTTTTTCAGACCCATTCATTTAGGATTGAAACAACCTATCAAGGTTACATTCAAAAGCTCATTTTAAGATGTGTTTGGAGGAATATGATTCCCAGGGGCTCCTTTGCCAAAACATAGGTAATTGGAGATGGCCATGGCCAGAATTTCCACACAGGCATCTTTTCGATTTAATATGAGCAGAGAAGAAACTCAGGTCACCAGTTCTTATTTAAGTATAACAGTTAGCACAATTTAATCTTAGATTGGGAACCTCAGCAGGGATTCCCGAACTGACCAACATCTTGGAAAGGGCATTTAATGTGACATGTCCACCTTCATTTCCTGTATTGCATGGCGTCTGATTAACAAACTGAGACTCCTTCCTTTGCCCAGCACAGTACTCCACAGGCCTGTAGCCATTCTTTCTGTGAGCTCCACATTTATCACAGAACACATCTCTGAGTGACCACAACTGTGGTAATGCCTGGGCAATCTTGGCCATGAGAATTCCCAGCCACAACCTTATCGCAGAAACCTGTAGCGTACTGAGTGATACATGTTTCATCTTTTTTATACTCACAAGTTCTGGTTAGCTTTGGCATACATTTACCAGGCTGGCTCTTAAGTGTGGGTGTTATCGGTATACCTCACCACATTGAAAATGCTGCGAATAGACAAACATACCAGGTAAAAAACAATCCTGACCCAAGCACTGCACTACACAATCTACCATCATAAACAATGAATCAGTACATTCAAATGACACAACTATTTGTGAGAGTGGGCCTCTTTTTGCGCTTAGAAGATGAAGACTCACTAGGGAAATAGTAGTCTCATCCTTTTTCGTTTGTGGGGTGGGAGGGTAGTGTGAGAGGCAGCCTCTTTTTGCCTGTTTATCCCCCACTTTTTGCCTGATGTTGATGTGTTCTTGAAGTTGGTAGTGCCCAGGACCCCTGCTAAGCAGGTTCCCTAGGCCAGAGCTCTTTCCCTAAATCTGTTATGATGCTTGGCACAATTTGATACACTCTTACATATCATCGTAAGACCCTGGTAAATGGTACACCAGTACCCAGGGCATGGGATAGTAGGAGTAGTCCCCTGAGGGCAGAAGCCCTGATTGTGCATCCCTCTAGGTCCCTTCACCCAGATACACCCAGCACTGCCAGTGCAAGCTAAGTGCACTGGGGCAAACCTAAAAAGGCAAACTCGATATGGCACACTCCCTGTGTGCCCTGTCCACCCTACATTGCATTGGATATGGGTAGGTCACCCCTCTGGTAGGCCTTACAGCCCTAAGGCAGGGTGCAACTTCTATATGTGAGGGCATAATTGCATGAGCAATATGCCCCCACTGTGTCCATGCCAAACCTGGGACATAGTGAGTGAACAGAGCAGCCATTTTAAGTATATGTACTAGACACTGGTCAAACACGAGTTCCCCAGTTACATGATGGCAACTCTGTACCCTGGGTTGTTTGGTATCAAGCAACTCAGAATATTAAATAGAAACTGGCACCAGCATTGGATTTAAATCTAAATGTACCCAGGGGTCACCTTAGAGGTCCCCCCTGCAAAAGCAAACCTAACTGGCATAGTTGCTGACTGGTTCCATCCAGCCTGCCACTTCGAGACATCCTATATACAGACCTGGGGGAGAGTCATGGCTTTCTGGTTTGTAAAACAATGCCCTTCCTGGGTGGGAAACCAGACAAAGGGTAGGAGGAGTGGCCACACTGAGCACGCACCACCCCTATGGGTTTGCAGGCAAGTGGACCCTCCATCTCATTTTCCTCCACATTGGATGGTAGGAAAATAGCCAGTGAGGTTAAGGGAAGTGACCCTTCCCACAGGAAGTGGTCACTGTAGTGGGTGTAGCCACCCAAGTATAGGTGTCCCATTGGACACTACCAAGTCCCCCTTAAAATGCCCACTAAATTCAGTATTTAGTGGCCTCCACTAGACCAAGAATTTAGATTCATCTGGAAGAAGAGAAGACAGCACCAAAGAACTCTCCCGGATGAGAATAGAGGACCTGCTGTACCAGAAGAGGCTCCAAGACCCTTGCTTGCTGCACCAGAGGCCTGACAATCGTTGCTGCAGAGGAGCTGACCACTGGACCAACCTCAAAATACCCCAAGGACCTCCAGGCTTTGCAAGTAGCCCAAGAACTCCCTCCTGAGTGGAGGCGCCACTCAAGAAACCAAAGAAACCTGCAAGGAACCTGCAACTGGTGAGGGTCACTTCAGCGGTCGGACAATATCTCCGCAACCAGAAGTTGCAGCCAGAACCAGCCAAGCACCTACAACAGCCCGGATGAGATCTGCAAGTGTGCCAACTTTGGTGTCACAGCACCCTCCCATGGCCAAGTTGTGCCAATACCACAAGTACTGGTCAGTGACAGCGGACAACCTCAACAACAGCTCCCCCAGAGCTGTAAATGGACCAGGAGGAAACCCTAGTTGAGGGACTTCAGTGACACCCTGAACCTCCCTCCAGAGTGCCCGCGACATCTTGCAAGACCCCAAGAAGGATATTTACCTCCAGCTCCAAAGGGTTCCTTGGCACACAGCAGCCCTCCAAAACGCCCTGCACCTGGCCGCCCTTAGCCTTGCATGTCGGGATCTGCTGTGTGCCCTGGTCCCCAACCTCTTGTGACCCCAACAGCCCAAGGGGACCCCAAAGCACCACCTTTTAATTTGCAAACCAGCTCCTTTTCCAAGTGGCCCCTCCAGGTGGTCCTGTGCCCGTGCCAAGAGACTTTCCAATGCTTCTCCCACCTGAAACCAGGAGCTGCCCAAGGCTTTCCATCTGGCATCAGGTGTCCACCAACTGCTGCGACCATCCTGCAAAAGAACAGACTGGTAACTCAACTGTATGATTTTAATGCATTTTTAAAGGTGACTGTGCATTGATTCCAATGGTGCGTAATGAAATATTAAGCACAGAAACACTAACTTTGCCAAAAGTTTGAGAAGTCATACCTCGAAAAGCACTTAACATATTCTAAAGATCTTGCTCTTAAAATTTATATTAAAGTCTGAAGTATGTTTTATAAAATCTGGTCTTGAGTTATTCTTTGAGTGTGTGTGATGCATGATTGGATTTGTAAGTACAGCAAAAACTAAGCACATCTCCTGAATAAGGCTATCTGCTCGACCAGCTACCTTAAAATTTGGAGCATTAGGTGGTCTAATTTTTATCTCTGGAAACCAACGTGTGGTTGCCTGGACCCACCTGCACAGTGTGTCTAGTTTTGCACACTACATAGAGGGCCAGCCTCCTACACTATTATATTATAAAATGTCAGTAAAACATAAAAATAAATTAGGCTACTTTTCCGCTTCTGCTCAGAGAAGCATTTGGAAGTTGGAAGGTTCTGCAATGCTCCTTGATGGTCTCTGAGTGGTTGTTTGTGGGACTACCTAGTTTCCTTGGCTTTCTGGAAAATTTAGTTTTCAGGTTCTGAGATACAGCTTGTTAAGGCTGTTGTTCGAAAAAAGCCAAGAGATAATGCATAATGCTCACTTCTGATCCCGAAGTAGAATCTGATGCCCCATTATCGTCAGTCTTGCCTGAGGCCCCGGAATTATTTGTTTTTCAACCCAATAACTTCTAGAAACTGGGAGAGATGTAGATACTGTGGGCATTACTGGAAGGCAGGGCCTAATCCTAGTGGTCTTTCTGAATCAATGGCAGCAGGTAATTGTAGCAGAGGGGGGATTGGGGGACTACACACGTACACACACACAGTTACTCACACCCATGCATTCATACATGCGCTCACAAACACACACACCCATTCGCAACACTCCTCACTCAAATACACATACATTCGCACATTCAGGCTCCGAATATCAAGAAGTTAATCTTACCTTCACTGCAGCTCTCCCATAGGGAAGCCAACAATGTCCCAGGAGGGTTGGGACTGATGCCTTCCCTCATTGGCTTAGCTAAGATCAGCCAATGGGGGGAGGCAACATTCTGTAACTCGTCACAGAGAGGGATGGGGTCAGTGAGATCTGATGAGGTGCCATTGATTGACCTTCAGCCCTGGGTACTTCAAGGCTTAAAACTAAAGCACCCAGGCCTGAGGCAATCAGTGACACTCCCCTTTGTCATGAGGGAAAGGGCCTTGAGGCACTTTTACCAGGTTGAAGAGGTCACATCCTCAGGGCTTTGAAATCCTCAACCTGGAAATTATCAGGCACCAGGAACCTGCCTGTTTAGCACACATCTATCTCCTGACTACCTGACTTGAACAAGAAAAGTGCCTGTCAGACTGACCTTTGTTCATCCTGATAGACACTCTCCTTGTCATGAAAAAAGTGGGGGCGGGGCCCATCATTCCATACGGATTGGGGACTCCTGTTCCAAATTCCAGGACATGTTAGAAGTTTAGGTGGTTAAGTATAGGTTACTAATTCTTATTAGTTCACAAAGCTTTATTGAATTTTCAAAATACTTAATAAACGGACAGTGTCAAATAGCAAACACCTCAATAGGGCACTTCCCCAGTCGTATATCCATCTCATAGTCTTTAATGTCCATTTACAATACTTTTTGCAAATAAACAAATGAGGAGCAACGAACATCAAGCAGAAAATAAAGCAATTTGAAGGGAATTCTAAACAAAGAAAATAATAGTGATGGGGTAAAAAGATGAGTGTGCCTCAGGGATGGGTGAGCAAAACAAGAAACAGGAAAAAACAATTGGGTGCTCCCTATGAACTGAAATGAAAAGTTTATAACAAGGTTGACCAATATTTACTGAAAACCTATAACACTTCTAGAAAAGTGTCAAAAATAAGGAGATAACAGAACCTGGAGTGGTGCCCTTGTTCTGTGGATTAAACCCTCACCTGGTAACAATGACCCATTAACACAACTCATCATCAAGCGCAGCCTAATTTTCTAATTGGTATTAATGATCTTTACACTTGCGTTAATCAGCGCATCTAGAATGTGCGTCTCTGATTTTGAGAGTGGGAGTTCCAGGCCTCACGACTGAAACAGGACATTGTGAAATAGATGTTGACATCGACACAAACAACTTTTTAGCTATAACCTACACAGAAATGCAAGACTTTACTATTGGGCAATTATAAATCATGTTTCAAGAGCACAATGCAATCCCAGCACATCAGAAGCACAATCAGTTTCACAACATGCTATCTTTGTGTAGTTTAAAATGCACGTAATAATATAAAAAGTTAATGTGTGCCACAATAGATGGTAAATAGCAACATTTTAGTTCCAGTCATCCATCCAAAACAAACAGGTCGCTCCTGTGCACCAAAGAGCAGTCCCATCTTAACACGAGGTTGCAGAAATGTGGGAACTCATAGTCTTATCAGTTTGTAAGTTGACAGATAGATCAGGAGATAAAAGGGACCCTATCGACTTTTGTAACCGTATATCTCCATTATGTAAACCATATATCCCACAAAGCTTACTAAAGGAGGTGTAACCATCCACCAAAAGTACGTCTGCCGCTGACCAAATCCCCTTAATGCCCAGTCTCTCGAAATCATCCCTAAATTGCAAAAGAGGTTTTAGATTTAGAGTTTAGAAATGTGTAGTTCTTCATCCAATGGACTTTATGACTTCATAGAAAATGCAAAATCATCTACCTAAAAATGTGGACTGCCACAATTTGGAATTAAATATCTCCCAACTAAAACCTCAACACCAATTGTAGTAGTGAGTTAATTTACTTTTCTAAATCTAGTCATGGCCCACGTGAGAGCATGTGCTTGATGGTGGATTCGGGTGCATATTGAGGCGCTTTGTGGGTAATTATTTATATAAGTCTGACATTTTCAGCATTTTTAGTAGATGTTTTTGCAGATTTCTTTCAATTTATGTTTCCACAAGTCATAGAAGTACCACTCTTTTTAGTGTGGTTTTACAATTCCTGTAGGCGCTCATGGCTGACATAGCATCCACTGAACAAGCATTTTGTGCAGGGTCTTCCACTGTTCCCAAAATGTTGTTATGATGTGCAAGTCACACGTCCATTCCCCAATTGATATGTGGTGCAAGTTTATTATAATTTAAGGTAAGCTTGCGCTTAATTTGTTATCATTATTTTTGCACACACTCCAGGTCAGGTTTCTAATCTCCTTTTCCGCTAGTGTCATAAAGGCTGTCCATTCCCTTATGTCCTGATGAAGATCCTCCTTGATGGTTTGGAATAACCGCATTACACAGGGTCGAAACATCAACGCTCCATTTTGGTCCAGATAAGAATTCCTATTACCACTATAGGGCCACTAAGGGATTTACTCTGGTGGCCCTCTTGTGACTTGGACTAAAAATTATCTTGACAGACGGAAGGCAGCCCTGCATTCTTTCTGTTATAGTTTTGCCAATTGTTTTTACATTTGGTTATTTTATTGTTCCACTTGTTACACTGCACAAGCACTTTTTGCAATTTTCAGCACTTACTGAAGCAACCCTAATTGAAAAGTACATTGATTACTTCATCTACTTTTGATGAATACATTATGTGTATGTGAATGTTCTGTCTTCGTTTTTGTGTTTTTTGGTTTAATTCTTTGTTTTCTCTACTTATGTTGAATCAAACATTTGGTGGACCCAAAGAAATATAGGTCACTGATATTGGTTTCTGGCACTAACAAGATCATATTTTGTTTTTATGAATTATCTAGGTTCTAAAGTTTACTGGGTAACAGGATGAGTCTGTAATAACCTCTGTAAACAGGGCAGCACATCCTGCAGGAGCATTGACAGGCAGTTTTGCTAACACTTGATGCAGCACAACACAGCAAGACAACTTGCTGTGCTGTGTCAAATGGAGAGGGCAGGAATGCACCATATCTACTAAGATATGGTAGAGCTGGGGCACTAGTGGCTGCCAAGCGCCAATGCAGGCACCCTTGCACCGTTACACCTCCCCTGGGAAGATCTTGGTGCATTCCCAAGTTTACTAGTGTTAGTAAATCTGGAAATGCACCAAAAAGCATGGGTGGATGCATGAGAACACTCATGCTCTACACATGGAAAGCCTTCCCAGGGCAGATAAAGAAAGACAGCAACTTGGGCTGCCCTGCTCTACTCCACATTTACTATGCCACACATAGCCACTCAAGGTGGCTTTGTGTGGTACAGTTAATCTCAGTTAAGGGATTACCATGTGTCACCTTGTGTGGCCCTTAGTAAATCTGTAGGAATTGGAGTGAATAGGTTGAGGCACAACGAAGAAGAGGTGTGTGTGGACAAAGTGTGTAAAATCTTGCCACTGCATCAGAAAAAATGTCTCCTCTTGAAACCTCACCTGGCTCTTCTCAATGTGCTGCACACTTTACAACAGCTATCTTGACTGCCATTTGCAGAGCTTGGAACAGATCTAATACTTAGGGATGACTGCAGATGGGAGTACCAGTAGAAGTCTTAATACCCCTTCTTTATCCAGACCTGACCATAATCCTGAACCACCACAAAAACATAGAATGAATCAGAATCAATTGTCACACTTACACCTTTTAGTCAACAACAAGCTCTTGTGTGAGCTATCAGTCCTGCTACTTGTGCTGATCGTACATTTGCTAAAGAAGAGACTTCAATCACCCCTTCAGTAGTACACCCAGCTTGAGAAGGGCTCTCCAAGGGCTTGGTTTGAGCTTGCCTCCTGTTCTTGAAGTCTCAGGGTCAAAAATACTTCTTCTCTGCAAGGAAACTCCTTGTGTGGCAAAAACTGACACACAGCCTCTCGGAATCGATGCACAGCCTGCCCAGCAGTGAAAGAATCACTGCATCACCAAACCGGAACGATGCAGCCTGGCTCCCTGAGTGGAGATTGACGCAGTGCTAACGTTACGACCAGAATTTCAACACACAGCCTACCAGATCAATGCATCGTCGAGCTGGAACAGCCTGACTTCCTGTGGGAGGAATCGACACATTAGCTGCTGTGCGTCAGATACTCCAAGGCATCGCCCACTGGATCGACACAGCACCTGTGACTTCATCCTGGCCAGCCAGGATTTCCAAGCATTGTCCCTGGGTGCCAAAAGACCCCATATGGCAAAGAGGATTCGCCAGAATTTGATACAAAGCCCTTGCCGCATGAAAGAGAATCAACGCATCGTCTGGGCACCCCCGGAAATCCGACGCACACCTACCTTTTTCCACGCATCTCCTCCTCTGAGGTCTTCGTGCACGTAATTTTGACGCATACCAAGTACTTTGTTCACGCAAGAGACATTTGTTGATTTCTCAAGACTCTTCTTATCATTGCAACAGTGATATTTTAACTTGTGATTATCAAACCTTGATCATTTTGATGTTAATTTAATCAGATAAATGTCTTATATTTTTCTAACCCTGTATGGTGTCTTTTTGTGGTGTTCTCTCTGTGTTATTGCATGATTTATTGCACAAATACTTTACACATTGCCTTCTAAGTTAAGCCTGACTGCTCAGTGCCAAGCTACCAAAGGATGGGCACAGGATAATTTGGATTGTGTGTGACTTACCCTGACTAGGATTGTGGTCCCTACTTGGACAAGGGTGTATACCTCTGCCAATTAGAGACCCCATTTCTAACATCTGCTTTACACTGCAGTCACGCAGCTAGCTCCCTGCAGCACACTGATAGTGAGATGGCCCTACTTTGTTTTGCATTATAAACATTCTATCATGATATAATTGATTTTTACCCTGGTCTTCGTGTGCAGCTAGGCTACAGTAATGCCTGTTATATGAACATTTTAATGTGTTTGAACTGTAGGAAGTTCACCACTTGCCTCCCCTCCACTAGCTAGTTTCACTCTGTGGAAAAAAATAGGCTTGTGACCCTTCTTACTCCCTCTCAAGCCTACCTGCAATAATCATTCAGTTTCAGGATACTTCTGGAACAAAGGTAGCCATTGGGGTTGACAGCTTTCAGAGACTCATGGAAAAATGGCTTTTATTGGAATATGCTCCCTTCATCTTTATCCATTACACACATTAGGGGTTGTCACCTTCATCTCTGTCTCCTAACTTGAGTTACAAGAAATAAGCCAACAATAATGATCGCTATAGTTTTTCCTAATGTTTTATTAGAATAAATGGACCGCGATATGAATTATCTGGTATGCCTAAAATATCCTCCTGCACCAGGGCAAATGATGAGCTGATCGGAAGTTGTCGGCCCAGAAGATTACAAACAAATACTGTGGATCCTGCTGTCTTAGAAGATGCATCGAGAAAAATAAAACAAACGTAAATAAGGCTGTGTTATTTTTGAAAGTGAATCGATATTATGTGGGCTCAGTTTTACAATGGGATACTTAAGTGCACAGAAAAGCACAGGGGATCCGTCCTAGGAGACATTGTTTGTGAGATGCACGAGTTTTAAACTTGGAACCGCCTAATCCAATATGAAAAGCAAAACATCACTGACCAGCCACACTACTTATGCAGCCAATTATTGCAAACAAAATACATTGCATGGAGAGGACAGAGTTGCAAGTAGTTTAAAATGTAGTGCTTATAAAGTACCAGCGCTTCAAAACTACTGACATCATTTTCAGCAAAGTGGCCGCGCTGCGTGGTAAGAAGGCTCTGCAGTCTCTGCCAAATGGAAAAGGAGAATTACAAGGGTGTTATTCATTCATTACTGCCACTTTAATCACTTAGAGATCCAATTAACTATAAATCATTAGAATCAAGTTACTCCGTCCCAAGCTCCCCACAGTACACAGGACTGGTTGTGGCAAGGTTTCCCTGACTACATTTAGCAGGCAGCTTGAGGAAGGGGCTGGAGGGGGGAGGCAGTCATATGTGAATTTTTCCACTGCTATGAAATTGATAAATGAAGCCTGCATTCTAGGTGCAGCAGTAATTTCTGTAGTGCAGCCAAGTGCTAGCTCCCTTGTCTCTTGCAGCAATGAGGGCAAGCTCCCCCTTAATACCTCAGCCTTCCCCTGGGCTGCCAAAAAGGGCACTGGCTTGCCTGGCACACGGTTCGATTTCCCAGCTGGAATTCCCTTTGCTCGGTCTGATTCATTAGTGCAATGTTTCCGCAGATGAAAACGGTGGTAATAGGGAATTTGAGGCGGGATGGGATTTCTGTCACCCGTGTTCACTCGCTGATAGCGTCATCATGCGGTGTCCCCGGTGGGAGTTCTGCTCAGCGAGTGACAGATGCGAAAGGTCACTTTTTTCCTCTCCACGGGGGCTCTCAGCTGTCCCATCTTCAAGTATTGTGACTTTCTCTTTAGGAAAATTTTTTCTTATTCTCCTTGCTTTCAGACATCCAACTTACGCCTTGTTGATCTAAACTGCTAAAATGAACAATGTAGGTATTTAATTAAAAGTTTAAGAGGAGATTAGACATAGCGTCTATGGGTTTGCCTCACGGCGCTACAAGTCTGGGGTTTTATAAAACCATCTCAAAGTTCTAAGAAGAATGTTCTGTCTGTGGGAGTTGTAGGAACACTTCAACTGGGGCAATTTTAAGAGTGGGAGTACCCTTCAAGAAGCCCCGTTCATTGAAAAGCCTGTGAATATCTGTGAGTTATGGGAGTTTCCCGGCCTCTCACCCCGTTTGCAAGTGGGCCCCATCAAGCTGCCTTAGCCACTGGGACATGTTACTGTGGGTTAGTGATACATGTCAGGTGGTCACAATTAGGGCCTGAAAGTCAAAAAAGTGGCCCACATTCCCAGATCGCAAAGCACTGTTTAGTTGGGAGTATGGACCTAAAGTTGGTTAATATTTGCAGTGCTAAAAGTATTTTAAACCTTATAGGGCCAGTAAGTTTTGCAAAGAATGGAAACAAAATTATTCAACATTATTCTCTTGGGTGCTCTTGGAATATTTCTCAATCTAAGATCCCCTGAGAGCTCTCTTCATCCATAGTCCTTTTCTAGTCACCCATGGCTTTTTAGATATGCACAGTACTTTTAGGCTACTTAAGAGAAGTCCTGTAGTGTTCAGGGACTGGTGAAAAGCGCATCGTTATTTTTGATTTACTTGCAGGTAGCATCATGCGTAAGTTCCAACAAATGGAATGATGCTAGTGTGTAAATGCACAAATAAATATAGATAGTGTCACTTTCCTCACACGCATGCAGTTATATAGCATAAACTATACACAGGAGTGTTGGAGAGATTTAGAAGAGCACCAAATAACATTACAGAAGGTCAGATTAATTTCTTTGGAGGCTCAGATGAATTATGTGATTTGCCCAGGCTCACAGGATGCTGAGCTGGTGCTGGGACTTAAACCTGGTTTCCCATTTTCAAAGTGCGCTAAGGCCACAACCTCTCCCTGTTGACTGCAGGAACGGATATGGGGCAAGCAAAGAAGAACAGCAGAGACTAGTTTACCCCACCCTGTTCCATGGAGGGGACAAAAATCAACTGCGGAGTTCTCTCTGACTCTCACCAACCCCCACCACCCAACTCTCAGGACCTCTCCCTGCCCCAGTCCTCTGCAAAGCAGTTGGTAACTGCTTCCCACCGGGTGCTCTGTCACACCTGGAGAGAGTCGGAGGGGGCATGCTGTGACAGCTGGAGCAGCCCCATTGTCATTCTGCCTCTGACAATTAGCTGGCTGCCCTGACTTAATTTGCACAGAGACAGGTTCAGTATATATATATATATTTATATACAAGCTATTATAACAGCCTTTCACGTTATGCACTTAGTGGCTCCCGAAAAGGGCCAAAGCAGGTTGCACTGCTTTTAGACCGAAAAACAGGCCCATTAACTGGCCTCATGCACAGGCCCACCGGTTGATGCCCGATTGCCTGCCTTGCCAATCCGAGCCTGGTGGTCAGGGATGGATTTCACCCTGTCCCATACTATGTCAACCGATGAGTATAGAAATACACTGTCTATTACAATTCTAGTGCTGTACCATTATGTTTGAAGGCAAACAGAAAATCAATATACAGAAACAGGGATACTTCGCGTGAGGACTGGAGCTCTGATATCTGTGCCAGCAGCATGTTTACATCTGCAACTACATGTGCACGCCAAGGGCCGTATTCCAGGAAGTGCGCCTGCTTTGTGACCCTCCCTGGGGCACTTTGGTATTACAGAAGGGGCCGCAGATGCTTGTGGGGCCCCTTCTGTGATACAGATAACTCCAGAGCTATCTCAGGAGGGTATTACCTCGTTTGCATGGGTATGTGACACCATGCAAATGAGGGAATCTCTTTGCCTTTGTGCCCATTATTATTATGGATATGGGCGCAAAGGCAAAGAAGCTGTCAGGAAGCCCACTGAAAGTGTGCCACAAAAAAGTGGTGTGCTGTCAGTGTGCCCTCTGATAGCAACACTCTAGAGAGGGCAAAGGTGGTCCCATGGATCCCTCAGACATCACCTTGAAGGGAGGCGCAGTCCCTCACTCACTGCACCAGCCCGCAAAGGAATCTCTAATCCCTCTCTAACATGCAGTCGGATTGCCATCTGCACAGTGAAACACCGAGCAGCCTTGAAGCAGCCATGCTATATTTTACTTGAATGTGCTGCCCGCGTCTGCCCTGGAGTAGCGAATTCACTGTAATAGGGCACACTTTCCCTGTTTGCACACGGCACACCTATTTAAAGGTGCACCATGGCGCAATCTGGAAAAGTGTGCCCTATGTGTAATTAGGGCCACTGTACACAGCTTAGGCAATATGAACACAGACAAGGGCATTTGATGTGTTCCATTGTTATTGCTGCTATTGCTGTTCAAGGCTGCTACGCGCATAGGAATAAATGAAATATACTTATGCAAGAGTAACCTCCATTGCCCCACATGTTTAACCATCTATGACTAATTCTGGTTTTAGTTTCTGGTTGTTAGACAATTCACTCTAACAACCTATGCTATGTTTGGGCCTGTTGTAAACAATCTCTGCGCAAAACATTTTGATACGTATTGATTCATGTTTTCCATTCAAACTGGTATTCTCTGTTTTCCATCCCATCAACGTGACAGTTCATAATTCTAATTTATTGTGGATTACCTGTCTTGCTGAAATATGAGCAAATTGGAAGCATGCTTTTGTACATGGATTTGGCAACGGGATTAAATCAAGGAATCCTAAAATGGCATCAAGTCCACCAAAATTGTCATTCCCACCATCAATACCAGTGCCATCATCCAGCCCTCTGCAACGTGATAGCATCAGGAATCCATATATGGAAATGGAACAGTTCGTCTTTTCCACCTCCCAGCAGCAGCACCAAAACCATCACAAGCGGCCCTTTTGTCAGAAACATGAAACTTGCAGCAGTAGCACTTGCTTCACCACTGGCACCAGCAGTACTACTGCTATCCCAAGGACCATCAGCAGCCCATGCCCAGTGGCAGAATATGCACCTTTGTCATCAGTTCCACTAATGTATGTGGCATGACTATTTAAACAATAGACAAACATTTTAAATGTGAAAATACTTGAATTTTAGCTTTTATCTCATTAAACCCTATGCCTTGCAATGGGAAAATAAATCTTCCTCCTTTCTGTTCACAAATGGTGTTATGTATGTGGTATATTTCTCAGCATCCCACTTCCAGCAGACATCAGCAGAAGCAGAATGATCACCGTTTACGGCATCACCACCACCAATTTAAATGGTCCAATTTCAACAGCTACAAAAATGTCTCAACTACCGGGACTAGAAAAGAACTAAAACTATCATATAAATGGCCATCAAAAACCCATGGTAGTTAGTAGATTCTCCTCCTTTAGTTATCACTTCCATTACCCTTAATGTGTTTCGCTAAACACCAGGGCCCAGATTCTGATAGGTGACAGGCAACGCAGCACAGCACTCAAAAGATTCACAGAGAAATGGCATTCTCCTCCCCTCTCCCTACCACCGGTGCTGATTTCAGCTGCTGTGTGCCATGAACACACCTTAGCGCTATAGTGCTGGGGGGGTGTGTGAGTTTATCTTAGGTTTTGTACAGGAAGGCTATCCTTCCTGTACAAAATACTATGCCTAGACAAGAAGAAATGCTTTTCCTTTTTTGCATGTGTGATGTACCATGCAGAACACATGCGAAGTCAGAAAAGCACATAGAAATGGAAACATTTCTCTGTTTGACGCCTGCTTTTCAGCTGCACTCATTTTTGGTGCTAAACCCTTTCAGCTGATGTTTGAGAATAGGGTTTAGCATCAAAAAGCATGGGTGGTAGCATGGTCATGCCCATCTACCACCCATGTAACGCCTCCTTGATGAAAAGTGATACAAAGCTGCGTTTTACTCTGCTTTGCATTACTTTGGCACACAAACCAACTTGCATTGGTTTGTGAATCCCCAAAAAAGTTTAGCATCAGTTTAGTGTTATAAAAGTAATGCTAACACAATGCTAAATCTTTGAGAATCTGGGCCTAGGTCTGACCAAATCATGGTTCAGTTAGAGGTGCTTAGGGCCTTATTTACTAGGAAATGGCACAGCTCAATGCCACAAGAAATTTGCTGCGCGAGCTGCGTCATTTCCAGAATGCAAGGATGCGGCATATTTACAAGAACATGGTGCATCCCTGTGTTCTCCCCTGCACTGGGGCTAGATCAGCTGTCTCCCACTAACACAGGCACCTAGTGCCATAGTGCAAGGGTGCCTGCATTGCGGGGTGGTTGATTTTGTGCAGGAAGGGACTCCTTCTGGCACAAACACAACCATTAATGCTGATTTGCTCCTTGTAAGTGTGCTGCAGAATGCAGCACACATAGAAAAAGCAAAGAACATGGAGAAATACAAGTATTTCCCCTTGTTGCACCAGTCTAATGCCACACCTCGGTGGCACTAGTTTTTGGCGCTGCCTCAGGCCTACGATTTCTGTTAAATCTGGGGCAGTGTCATAATGCTATGGGTATTATGTGGGAACACCCACAGCAACACCCATTGCACGCCTCTCTGCCACAGAAAACTGCGTCCTGGGGGCCCATATATACAAGGCGGCGTTAAGCCACACAAAATGGCTTAACACCGCTTTGTAAATATGGTGCAGGACACAGCACCGCTGGATCTTCGTAAAAAGTGATGCTCCAGTGGCAAAAGGGGCTTTGTAAATAAGCCCCTTAGTCTCTTAATCACCTTTTTTACAGGATGCATAAGCTGGAGAATGGTTATAAGAAACAGGTGTAGACGTACAACGTTATGGCAAAGTAGCAGTTTGGAGCAACCCACAACCTGCTCCAGTGAGCAGGGCTGGCTTTAGGGCAGAGCAACTGGTGCAGCCACACCTGGCAGGGGGCTCTGGGGTGGTGGCAGTGTTTGGGAATAACTCATGGGTTTAAAAGCACCTGCTTCAGAGTTCCTTGTGTGTCCAGCAGTTTTCAGGCAATAATAAAAATGATGAGATAACTTTGGTGATAAGTTTTCGTGCTGGAGAGAGATCGGAGTTTTGACTAGTGTCAGACTTGACTCATCAAAACTGCTGCAATGAATATGTACCATGCCGAAAGCAGAACTGTAATTGATGTGTATAGCACAATGGGTCACTGCTTTTGTCGCAGAGATCCCTGTGTTACAACACTAATTTAGCACATTGACCTATAAACTGCCATCAAAGAGCTGCATGCAAATTGCATTGTAAAATTAGAACGTTGTTTTTTCGCCCCAGTTTCATTAACCTAAGGTTAAAAAGGTTTTTTTTCAGTAGAAATGAATTCTTATTAGTACAGCCAACCCAAATCACTGTGCATCTCTAGACCAAACACTCTTAAAATATACTGCCTACTAGTATGGATGATATGTGATTCCTTCACCTTGTAGTACCCATTGTCCTCCTATGTAACAATTCCTATAGACTGATTTACACAAGTACAGGTCAATGTCTCTGTATAATGTGTAAATGACATAAAGTGCTCTGAAACCTTACACTGGTATGAGTAGCACTATAAAACAAATGAAATGCATGTAAGTGTGTTGCTTTGGATAGATAAGTGTTTATGTTTGAGGATGATAGGGAATCTGTGGGGAAATAGGTCATTGGGGAGGCACCCAAAAAGCTTGTTGCACAGAGCGTGACCAGTGCTAAAGCTGGTCTTGCCATTGAGAGTGGTGGAAGGGGTTGCAGAAGGAGGTCAGTGAGGAGTCTCTAGGTGCCCCTCTTTGGAAGCAGCAGTTTGAACTGAGATGCCACTAATACAGTGACGTGGTACGCCTAACCGTATTGCTGTACACTTGATTCATATGAGACCCAAACCCTCTCTTAACAATAGGGGGCCGATGTCAACCTGTTACCCTGGAGAAATAACAGTTGAAAGAAAGAACCGTAGAGAAATGGCAATGAATTTAAATGTGGGGTACTGGCCACCATGAGTTTGTGTGCATGGGACCATTTTATTTGCATACCTGAAGGTCAATGTTGAATTTCAAGCTCATGGAACACGGCAATTGCCTTCACTTAGTGAGAAGATTGAAGCCACTTGCATAAACTTCAGATGAAATGCAGGATGCCCATTGTCGTTCTTACTAGCTGTCAGCAAGTGGTGGCTACGCAAAGAGCACCACAGATGACTTAAAGGAGTAGAAGAAAATTAGTAGAGTTCAACTGTAAAACTTTTACTGTGCCTCAGCAAACACCAACAAAAACCAAACATAAGTCTGACAGATATGCTGTCCCAAGCCAACATGGACATACAATGACATCGTCTATGTGGTTGCGATATTTTGAAGCAGTCATCAGCTTCTAAACTTGTCTTGCCAAAGGATGAAATGGCCATTTCACACAACAGCGGCCCCACCACTGTCAGCTTTGCAGATGTAAGATGGGTGTGTGTGCGAGACCTGTGAGTCTCACACACACTGGGTAACAAGGCAGACACTAAGGGCCATATTTATACTTTTTGACGCAAAACTGCACCGGTGCAGTTTTGCGTCAAAAATATTACCGCCGGCTAACGCCATTTTGGTGCACCATGCGGGCGTCAAATTTATACTTTGACGCACGGCGGCGCAAACCACAGGTGGGAGTCATTTATTTTGACGCACACCGCAGCGTCAAGTCGTTAAGCAAAACGACGTTTACACGCCGGAAATGGCTGTGGGTCGATTTACGACCCCGCAAACCGGATATGTGCTGTTTTTTGACGCAATAGCATTAAAAAAAAACGCGAACACTGCCATTTCACCAGAGGAGAGACAAAATGGATCCCAGATGCCAATACAGACCCCAGGAAGATGACAACAGACCAGGAACCAGTCAAGAGGACCCACAAAAAAACCAGGACACTTTTAAAAAGAAAAGAAAGTGTAGCTTCAGTGCAGAGGAACACAAAATTCTTGTTAAAGAGGTGACGGAACACCAGCACCAACTGTTTGTCACCTCAAAGTTGCCAATCAGTAGAAGAGAGGCTATATGGCAACAAATTGTTGACAAGATTAACAGTGTGGCAGAAGTACGCAGAATAGTCATCGAGTGCAAGAAACGCTGGCATGACTGCAAGCGCAGGACCAAGGAAAAGATGGCCAGGAACAGGAAGGCAGCACTGCAGACTGGAGGTGGGAGTCCTGCACACCTGGAGGCCCTTGACCACATGGAGGAGATGGTCGCAGCTGTCATCCCTGAGGAGATCATCACAGGGATTCAAGGACAGGATAGCGCAGACTACCAGGAGACAACGCACATGCAGGGTAAGTCGCATGGGGAATTAAAATGCACTAATGTTAACCGTAAGCAGGGGGGGATACAGACCACAAAATGCATGTAAGTCATCATATACATGGAGTGGCATGGGTAAAGGGGCATGGCCTGCACAGACAGAAGATGGGGCACATCATTACACTACACCAACAACAGTCCCATGGGGGCATGCTGCCATGCCAACAATGGAGCAAAGGGAAATCCACGCCAGGAGGGAAGGGCACAACATCAAACTGACATCCCGGCACACGTCAGCCACCAAACCCCCCCACATTAACTAGGGCCCTCTTAACAACCTCTAGCCATACCGACAACTGGAATGTAACTGTGACAACAGTTGCCACTACCACTTCCGCTCTGTGTGCAGCTCAAGTAGCCAATGGCAGTAACCTCCCCATGGATCATACACACCTAAATTAGAGATTTGAGGATGACAACGTCAACAATCCCCTGAAAAAAGACAAAGGCCCCAGTACTGTCAATTGTTAATGCCCATAGATGTTGCAAACATCAGCCAAATTCAACAACAATAGGAGCTACACAGCACTAAGGACTTACCCATGCTGCATATGTTCGGGTCCATCCTGTGCCTGGGTCACAATGTAACATCCCACATGTCATACTGCTCAGACAACAGCATTGAGGGGGGGGCACATGTAACTGGCCACTGACATACACCTGCACAGTCAGAGGAGGAAATTGGACACTGCTACGACAATCAGGGCAATCCAATGTACCACACATTCCCCAACATCAGCAGTACACATTACCAATGCCAACATCCATATCGTGTCATAACATTGCTATGCATAGGATATGCCACATGTCAGAATACATTTAAGTGGATGTGAAAGATCAGAGATTGGGGCAGGTCCAGATTGTTAAGTGTGCTGCCAGTGCCATCAGAACACCCACAGCCAGTGAAAGGTCTCACCATGAGAATGGATGTAGATGGAGGGTTGAGTAGGACAAGAAGGTGGCAATTCTCTATTTGGCCAAAACCAACACCTAGAAGAGATGATGCCGACAAGTCTAATAACTTAATAACATACATGTGACATGCAGGTGGGCCATAGGCCTGGGAGAATGCCCATCTGAAGGACTGGAGCAATGAACACGAAACAAGATCATAATGTGAATTCATCACAAGGCAGGCATGTCACATCACTCATGCCACAACACAGACACACTAATTGTACCCTGTTTCATTGCAGAGGAAGATGGATCTCCTGTGGATATGCCTGTCCCAGATTACCCTGATGACATGGATGACGAGCTTGTAAACATTCCCCAGGAGACTATCCAAAAGGTCCTTGAAACCCTCCAGACCCCACCTTCAGTCACAAGGAGGAGCACAGAACAAGCAGCCATCGCAGAAGATCCACCCACCACCCCAATTGTAAGACCTGCCAGCTCCAATACAGCTGAGGACTCAGACGACACAGGCACCAGCTTTGAGAGAACTGTAGTTGGGGTACAGCGGGAGCTGGCCAAGGAGGTGCGGGTGGGGATGCAAATTATGGTAGCCAGCCTAGAGGGGATGACTTTGTGCATGATGTCATCTGCAGATCAGGCAGCAGCTATGCAAGCCCTAACATCTATCTTGCAGGAACAGCAAAAAAAAACAAAGGAAATCAGCACAGCTGTAATACAGTTGACCAAAACCTACAACATCAATCCTTTCAATGCGTGCACAAATGCAGCATTGAACCCCTCAGGGCCGACCCGGCTGCCTACCATCGTGATGTGGCTGCTATTCTCAAGAACCAGCAGATCCTCCTTGCTGCAGTACTGCCCTTAAGACCTTCACAGGGAGCAGCAACTGGGATGTCTGACTCCACGTCTTCTAACGCTGAGGTGTGTGTTGCCCCTTCACAACCACCAACACCAAGAACAGAGGAGGCAACACACATCAGAAGAAGAAGACATGGAACAGATCACCTTCACAAGGAAAAGTACCCGGAAGCACTAGTCCCTGCCACATGGCCAACTATTACCAAGGTCCTGCGCTTTGTAACATGCCAGTCTTGCAACAACTCTACTTAATGACTGTTCTGCTTACCACAGTATATCTTGTCAGCCTGCCCAGTGATTGTCTCTCTCCTACTCATTGGCAAATCTTGTCCCTCTGCACTGTCTGAACCATCAACCCCAGCATGTCAAAAGCATTTCCGCAACCCCTTGTGTAGGATCACAATGTAAGATGTCACTCTAATGGACTCACAATCATGGACAATGTACAGATAGCACTACAGCACTTTTCAATAAATACAACTTAAACAACAAATCTGTCTCTGGGAAATGTGACATATCAACTGTGCAGTAGATAACTGAAATGTGCCTACTGTCAAATTAGCTTGTCAATACAACTGTCCTGATATTATGTAGTCAGAGAAATCTGCACAGTGCCCATGATTGCATCATACTCTGCCCATCCTGGTTGACATATCTGATGAAGTGAGAAACCATACACCATCATACTGTGTTGGGCAGAATAATGCTTCCTCAAGGGATATCTAAGTCATCAAATAGTGGCCGCAAAATGTTGTCACCATGCAATACTAACACATATAACAGTGCACACTAATCTAAGCAAACACTACAAAAACTGCATGAATGAAGGTGTTTGAGTTTACATACAAATAGGTAATCATGCCGAACTGTGTCACAAATGACGTATGTGAGTCATGAAGACAAGAATACTAGAGTGCCTACGAGAACTCATCTTATAAGGGTGTCCTTGATCATCACACTGCAGTCAGACCTAAAACTGTTCACCCAATACCAAGTCTGGAAGCACTGTTTGTGACGTAGAAAACACACTTATCAACAGAAACACATTGTCATCCATATTAACTGTGATTGGTGGTTACAATGAAGGGTGGAAACTTTGCAAGGTAGCTCTGGGGTAGCTGCCAATCTTACAGCTCAGTTGGGATTTGTTTGTTCATGTACACTGATTCCAAGCCCAGGATCATGTACCATTTAACACATACTGTTAAGGGTTAACCAAATATTTATTAAATGCTAATCACAGAAGAGGAAACTGAGGGAAAAATCTTACCTACCCTAATCTACCCTGACTACTCATTACCCACAACAGTCCCTAACTAACCTAAGGTACACTTACTTATCATATGTAACGAAACGTTCTAAACATCAAACCCCCACCTCCTTTATGAGATGGGACACATGGAGGACAACACATACTAACCTAAACACATACTATACTATCCTAAACAAATATATTTATAGATATATATATTTTTTAATTTGTTTTTTATTAAACACACAAGAACCCCAACATAGACCCCCACCCACCCACCCACGTAATAAGAAAAAATAGAAACAATCAGGACCCCCCACCCACTAACACTAACTAAACTAACAACCTATACTAACCTAACACTAAGCCCCCTAAGCCCCCTAAGCCCACTAAGTATAAGAACAAGGAAAGAGGAGGGAGGGGAGGGAATCATGTCCATATAAAAAACAGTCTAGAGGTTGGCCCTGCGGAGGGTCCTCTTGATCGACTTCACACGCCGGTTAATGTGGCGCACATCGCGGCTCAGGTGGCTTAACTTGCGCAGCACGCGGTCCATCTTCCGTTCCATGTTGTGGAAGGCTGTAGGGTCAACAGATAGAGATGGGGCAGTCTGGGTACCGGTGGAGGAGGTCTGTGTGTGTGTGGAGCCAAGGCCAGTGGGCTGTCCTGCACCTGTAGCAATGCTGGGGCCTGGAAGTCTGGCAGATGTAGGCACAACAGTCCCAGCTGTGGGTGGGGCCACCTGGCTTGAAGTGGTGGTTGTGCTGGTGGTGGCTGTGGTGGGCAAAGTAGGGCCACCCTATGGGAAGGCCCTCCATGCCCCAGAGGCCCATTCATGGCAATATCGACGGGCCATCCTCCTCAACCCCGACTCCACCAGCAGGATGTGCTGGCATCTCATGGCCCGCCGCTGGAATTCACGGACCTGGTCTAGAGTCATGTTTGCAGCTGTGAAGACAAATGAAAATATTCTACATTAGTAACTGCATTGTGTGAAATGGCACAAGAAGTTAATCAGACAATACATCTACTGTACTTGTAACAGCTCATATCACAATACAGATCATTGAATGTCCCTGACGAAGTACATGGCAGGCAAGCCTACAAAGGTCACATCACACATAGCACATCCATAACCTACCAGATGGGTAACAACTGGCTTTGACTTGCCATCTGAGTTCTGCCAGTTATCAGCAGCTAACAATCATGCTTCATATCCTCCGCCTAGACCTGGGCTACAAATGTCAGTGTACGGAATGCAAAACTAAAGCCACATGGTCTGCAAGTTGTAACTGGACTTGCCTGTATAGTACCAAGTGCCAAACCTGAGTGTGTATACTAGGTTCCAACCAAACAGTCACTTATTCACATGTATGTGTAACATACTGGTAGCATCAGTGCTAGGTACCCCATTCGCAAACCCATGCCTGTGTTTGAGGGTGGGGGGGTGGATAAAAAACTATCAATTTCCAACAACATGTACACCGAGTAGTGTATAGAGAACTCCACACTTGTTTGGCTCTACACACACACCACAGGTAAGGTCTATCAACAAGTAGGAGTCAGCAAACCCTAGACCAATCATAGGGCCACACATGTCAGGAAATGCAGAACTTGGTATACAACATATACTTCCAGTAAGGCCTTACTTACATCATACACAGAGTTGCAAGAACACCCATGATCATGATTAGCATGCACACCTAGGCCATTGCACTCAAGTTCCACATACTTGTAGCACTACATGTGGAAGTACATGCTGCTAGGAGGTTCTACCTACAGTTTAATAAGTACCTTGGTGAATAGGGAAGCAGAAGTCTGTTGAAAAGCGATTTGCAGTACCAATCTGGGAGAATGTGGGTCTGACAGGCTGACTAAATCTGAGCTGACTTTCAGTGCGACTCTTGTTGATACACATGTCATCCACATGACTCACCCCAGTACTCACTGTGGTGCCTACAGGAATGGCCTTCAATCCTTAGATAATACCATAGGATACGCATTGGCCAACTCAAAACATTTGAGAAACTGGAATCCCAGTCATGGAACAAGACAAATGATTGCCCAACGCATCACACCTTGCTATGCGTACAACACACAGGAGTCCATAACCAGCAAACACAACACATAACAAACATATCAACACTTAATGGAGTGGTCGGGGTCCGAAAATGTAGCCACCTCTCCCACAGTGTAGGGTGCCGGTCCACCTGTCAGGCATGGAAGGAAGAAATGCGCTCAAAATCTGTGCACAGACCAACAATTTCATAAACATATACAATGTGTAGGCTGAATAAGGAAATGGCAGCCATTCAGACATGATGATACTGCATCTGATTTATCACGGCCAACTTGTACATAGCATGGGTCTCCTGTGACAGTTACACAGATATCTGCACACATGCATTGGCCCTAACTATCATGTGGTGGCAAACATGCCCCGTCATTGGTGACCTGAAAAAAATATGGAGTGTAATCGTCTCATCTTGTGCATCCAAGAGAGACATCCAAAGCCTGGTTACTTGAGGACTGCATTACCAGTCAAACATGCTATGTAGCCATGAAACATTTATGACACATAGGTACAATGTACAGAGGGTTTGTAAGCCCTCATGTTGTTACAGTTTATTCATTTGATGTGGCCTAGCTATGGTGATTTGAACCAACCATGGAGATGTGAACGCATGTGCATACCTTTGGACTGCCATCCCTAATTGGAATGTGGCACAACTAACTCCAACAAACATTCCAAGATGTTAGCTGAGGGCACCTTACACCTTTTCACAATGTTTCCAAATCCAGATCTGACATGTATCCAAAAAGATAAAGGACCACAATAATCCCAAACATTCATGGTACTTCCGTGAACGCTTTCCTTCCACACTCACCAGACTCACATGAGACATATGTCTGAGCCACTTTGCTATAATCAATTGACGTGAAGCCAGCACTCATTTTCTGCATCATGTAATGATTCTAAAGACTGTCTAGCTATTGCGTCAACAAAGTTAGCCAATATGTTGGTACATCTTTACTTCTCTGGCAAACGTGCCCTATATAGACATGATTGGCTCCTATTTTGTTTGGTTGTCTGACACAAAGGCCTCACCAATTTACTTCACGGAAAAGTGTCCTGTAAGTTTGCGGAGCACGTGCTACCTGACAGCTAGCAATTGTGATCCTTCCCATAGTGCATCAATTATCCCTTTATGTTTCCCCAGCATTACACACAGTCAGCAAGTTAGCTGGCAGACAAAGTACAAATCATCTGATGTCACTACAGAGCATTTAATCGCGCACATTTACATGATTAGTACTCACCAACAGGGCCACCAATCACGATTCCCAGGTGGTCCAAGAGATCCGGCTCCCTGTTGATGAGGTCAGCCCACCGGTGCTTCAGCTGGTGGTCACTCGTCTGGCTGGCATAGACACGCTGCAGGTGATGCAGCACCTTTCCCCACCGGATTCAGCGCGCCTCTGTGTGATACCCCTGTATCACCCTGCCCCCTGCCTCGATCATCAGTGGCAAGAAATGGCACACAAGACGTATGAAGCCCCCCAACTCCTCTTCACCCATCCTGCCAAGACGTGGCCTACCAGACATTGTAGAAATGTGAAAGGGAATAGGGGTTAAAGAAATAAAAAGGCGAAAAGGGGGAAAGTAGGGGTACAAATACAGATGAAAAGTAAACTTAACCACTAAAAGAGCCCAACTATCCCCAAAATACCACTACCCACAACAGACTACCACAAACAACAAAAACACTAGATAAATGGACAAATGTACACAAAACACAGTAGGACAGTATACACCAACAATATTTATTTCACAAATTGACAATAGAGACTGCACACAGGACAAAAAAGCACAAAATCTTAGGACACCACTCTCTACACAGCCACACAGTCTAGAAGAATCATAGACTGCAAAGTGAAAGTGAAAGTACACCCACTGTACATGATCTGTAAACAGGATATCCTATTACATCACTTCCTGTATAAAATGTCCGTCTTTTTCGCGTTATGCATCATTTTTTGTCCACCAATACTGTATTTGCGTAATTTTTTTTGATGCACAAGAGTGAAAATTAGCCCGCATCCAAATAATAGTACATCGCCTGTACAAATATCTGGATGCGGCCTAATGTTCACTCCTGTGCGTCCCAAAAAAAATGACGCAAATACAGTATTGGTGGACAAAAAAATGACGCATAACGCTAGTAACGTCAAAATTGCAGTGCATGAACTGGTTTTGGGCATTTTTTCTGTTTTTATGTTATGTTACATTTGGGACACATCAGAGATAGAGTGATGGCACCCACTATGGTGTTGATGGTATATGTTCACATGTGTGACATCATACTGCAGCGGACCATGATCCACTACTTCCTTCACAGTATTTTTACGGTTGGCTGACGCACTAGATGGCCACATTTGTGGCCTACATATATGTGTTGCACAAATTGGGCATGTTTGGCATAAGGAGAGGATAGCAATGTGACGCACATATGTACAATACCTAAATGCCATTGGCTCAATGTGTGTGCTTCGGCAACTAATGTATTTGTTGACCAAGAGTGTGTGTATCACATGAAGCATTATTGCACATATGCTTGTATGAATGTGACGTCCATGTGCCCAATCCTTCGATGCAAGTCATTGTGGAAATGAGAAAGGACATGTGTTAGTCATACATGTAGCAACATCCATAATGTGGACTTCCAAGATTTAGGGTAACGTAGACACCACATGTGACAAAGCATGCACCAGATAGATGGCAGATGCTTGTTCATGTCAATGGTCCATATTTTCAACATCCTATGTCCTAGAGTTTTGGTAACAGCTTCCTAGGCACTAGTTGGTGATTCCCACAGTGAGTCATACACATTGAGGAAGTGGGTACCATGTTGTTTGCCCAGACAGACAAATGTGAATCACAAATGTATGATGACACCACAGTTGAGGTCATAGAAGTGAGCCACAACTCTCAAGTGGCTGTGGTGGACCAACAGACGAGGCAGCACGTGTCCACATATTTCCAGTGATCAATTGCACATAGGTGTCTTGTTCATGTGTGTGGTCCAATGATGATCCTGTATATTTTTTGTGGTGTAATTTGTCACAGTTTGGTCCAGGACTCATCATGAGTCAGTGGCCGCTATTCCTGTATCTGCTGAGTATCCTTTGTTGATCAATGTGAGTAAAGTGGATGTGGACATGAGAACCTACATGGGGATGGTCCCACCCAGTCACTAAAGACGTGTAATGAGACAGTCAACAGGACAACCTTGGTGTGCTGAGTGAGATAATGTCTCAGGTGTCATGTTCCGGCAGGTGTCATTACAACATTTGTACACAGGTTAGCCTCTGCAATTCCCACTGCATCTGGGAACATCATAGCCTCTGTGCTGGTTATTCTCGCAGCTATTGACCACACACGGCCCATCAATATGTTGTGAGCACTGTGATTCTGTGTGTGAACTGTCAGGGTCCTGACATGTGTGGATTTTTCATGGACATTATCAGAGGTTGCTGGTTCTGCTGAAGGCCCTGTACCCAATCCCTGCATACGGCCCTGGGACACTGTCACACTTTGTCATTCATGCATAAATGAGACCCAGACAAGGGATGGGCCATGAATTTTGCTTTTCACAGAGGATTTAACTCAAACGGTACAGTTAAAAGGCAGATGATGCTATACAATGTATTTGGGTATGCATTGAAGAAGCCCATGCCCAAATACCCACTGATGAATGAGAGGTTTGCTAACGCAAGTGTGGTACATATGTAGACACAGGGATACTTTAGTGTGACCCACAGACAGATGCCAGTCAGGCTGACAGAATGCAGGGTGAATCAGGATCCAGCAATTTGACAAGTTACATAATCAGTGGTCTGACTAAGATTGTTTGGAGGACGAACTAGAGAGTTGACATGTCAAACTGTGTATGTCCTGTGTTTTTGAAGGTGACAAATGAACCCAAGGGCTGTGTTACACGGCTTAATTAGTAGCAATGCTTAATGGTGTATTTGGCAAAATGGCAACTCCTAGCTGTTCCAGGCATCAGCAGGGGCAGTGCTTGTTGAAATGGGTGGTGTGCATGGAGGTGATCACAGGTGTTGCCTGCATCAGTTTCCCACAAGTCCTGTAGGTGAGATTTGCATTCTGATGGCCAACAGACTTTTTCACACAGGAAGCAATCTACAGGTGCTAACAGGGCTTAGAAACCAGAAGCCAGTGTATTAATTGACCTCACATCCATGCAGTCAGATGTACTATGACAATGGCATACCATAGGAAAGGGTGTAGCACACTGGATTGCTATTGTTAGTCTGTGTGCATTGGAGGGAATATCAGGGTACACATCTTAGTATTCCAGGGACCTCTTCAGACAGGTGGGTTGTGACCAGGTGCATGGGTGTGTCAGGAGTTATAAAATGGGCTGACATGTACATGGAATGTCATGTGCGCAATGCTGCTCATATGTGTGGCAATTGTGCTGTCTATGTACAGCTTCTATGGAACTCTTGTCACAGATAGTCCTTGCAAATATTGGATGCAGTTGGAATAACTGCTGTCAAGGGTCTGGTCAGACATTCCTGTTACTGATGCAAAAGCACATCGACTGCCTCATGTATGAGGCTTGTTTTCCCATTATTGAGTGATGGTGTCTCAGTTGTGTGCCATATGCTGCGTTGGACCTTGATTTCAACATGTATGTGTGAAATAGGTGTGGTCCACTGCTATTGGCCTTCAAAGGAGAAATGTACATGATATATGTCAATTACAGTGTGTGTGTATGTGACCATTGTATGTTACGCATCACATTAGCACTGGGATTTTCAGTGTCCTAATCAGTATATCAGCAATGCTCCATGAGGCAACACTCTTATTCTGATAGAGATGAAGGTGTGCAAAAATGATTAGCCAGACCATGATATGGTGATTATTGTAGGTGTTTACTCAAATTAGTTCATTAAAGTGGTGATGCTGATTATATTTAAAAGAAATTGTTCACGATATGTTGCCTCCTGCGTATTCCAGCGGCCGTGTTCTGTAGTTCCCCCTCATGTTGCAGGCCAGCATCCTCCTCTTCCTCCTCTTCAGGCATGTGCGGCTCTGGTTCCAGGAGGGGAATGTTCCTTTTGATGCAAATGTTGTGCAATATAGCACATGTTAGGATGATCTTACAGACCATCTCCGGGGAATATAGGAGATTACCACCAGTGATGTCGAGGCACCGGAACCTCGACTTGAGGATGCCGAAGGTCCTCTCCACTATGGTGCGTGTCCTTCTATGTGCATCATTGTAGGCACGCTCTGCTGCAGTACTCGGGTTGCCAATAGGTGTCATTATCCATGGCTGGATGCCATACCCCTGATCAGCTGCAAGAGAAAATGAATGGGATCATGTTGATGTAGCTAGCCCCATTGAAATCACCTTTCATGGCAGTAGTTGTCTTGTGTTGTCTGTGACTCTTTTGTATTATTATGTCGCATCCTAGGCTTGTAGGATTTACCATCTGCATCATGTCGTTTCCTTGGCTGAACGAGTGTTTGGCTGCTGACTGTTTGTCAGCAGTATGTTTTGGGATTTGCAGTACAGTGTGCCCTCCCTAGCATTGTGACTTGCGATACAGGTGTCCGTATGTCTTCACTGGGGGTGAGATGATAGTTCCATACACAGATTAATTTTGACAGTGTTGTTAACACGTTCATATCAATGTACCCTGGACATCCCTTACCTTTAGACTTATGCAATGGATTAATGTAAACGTCACTGGGACACTTACAATTTGCAAGGTGACATTTAGACAACCCACTCCACACGTTGTGATCATTGACGTCTTAACATTAGGCTGTACAGTAATTTCAGATGTGTGACAGTTATAATGGTGACCTAAGAAACATGGCTAGCAGTGTGACAACCTCAGTGTGTTCCTGTCGACATGTTGCTGTTGTGGTGTACGTGTTGTGTGTCCTAGAGGGTTGCTGTGCAGTGTGTATACAAGAAGGTTTTTGTACTTACCAACAAGTAGTCCATTGCCATACCGTCCATCCTGGAAGTGTTCATTGATGGTGCAGTGACGGAAGATGAATGAGTCATGGACACTCCCAGGATATTTGGCCACGATGTTGGTGATCAATCCTTGGTGATCGACAATGGCCTGCACATTGATGGAAGGTGTGTGCTTCCTGTTGCGGTAGAGGTGTTCAGTTGCAGCAGGTGGAGTACATGTGTGCAGTCGATTGCACCAAGCACGTGTGGGAAGCCACTAATGAGGTAGAACCTCTGTTTTGTTTCCTGCTGCTTCTGCAGTGTGTTGGGAAGCAGATGTGGCGGGGTGTAAGTCCAATGATGACATCCAGTACTTTGGGCAAAAAGGCAGAGAATGACGGCTGTGATATTCCTGCAACCAGGACACCAGTTGTTTGAAAAGAGCCACTTGCCAGCAAGTGAAGTACGGCAAGCAGCTTGGTTTCTGTTGGGATGGTGCGGGGTGTCAGCAAAGTGGGTGCCAACTGCGGTTCAATGTTTTGCAGCAGCTGCTGAATGGCCTGCCAATTCAACCTGTACCTCTGGATGATGTTGTGTTCCTTGAGGCCATGAAGGCTTGTTCTGGGCCAGAATATCCTCTCCTGCCTTCTGCGCTGCCTTTGGGGTCCCTGCTGGTGTTGTTGTAGCTGCAGTTGTAGCTGCTGAGCTCTGCGTGCACGCTGGATAAGAATCACCTCCATGTCTCCCTTTTGCTGCTCTGCTGCTCTGCTGTTGCTTCTGTGTGTTCTGATTAAATACAGGTGTGTTTGCCCCATTTTAACGCCAGCCCTGCCCCAGGCATTACTTTTTTACACAAATCGGGCTGTGCCTCATTTTCTGGCTCCGCCTCCCAGCCGTGCGTCATTTTTCCCCGAAAGCATAAATGTGACGCACGGCCGTTTAAGTCATTTTTTGGACGAAAACGCCTACCTTGCATATCATTTAACGCAAGGTGGGTTGCTGCATCCCAAAAATTTCGCACTCGGTGGAATTTTGTCGTCCGCGGGCTCGGGCGTCAAAGTTTAAATACGGGGCAACGTTTGCGCTGAATATGATTAAAAAGTTTTGACGCACATTCGGCACAGACGGAGTATAGATATGCCCCTAAGGCCCATATTTATACTTTTTTAGCCCCGCATTTGAGTAATTTTTTGACGCAGAAGCGGCGCAAACTCACAAAATACAATGGTATTTTGTATGTTTGAGCCGCTTTTGCGTAAGAAAATGGTGCAAATGCGGCGCTAAAAAGTATAAACATGGGCCCACGTTTCAATGATATTAACTGCACCTCAGCCGACCTTGTACATTGAATCCCTAACATCAGGTCCGGGTGCTACCTGCCACGCAGCTATCCCCCTGTGTGGATCCCATGGTACTTGCATGTGTGCTAAGCCATGTTCATTCACAGGGATATTATATTATTTCCCAAGATAAAACCCTTAGGGTACCTTGAGCATCTATTCTCCTTCATGGTGAGTCACAAGAGTACTGTATACCAATAATGCTCACCGTAAAGTCAAGAAGATAGAGTGGAGTTTGCCGACAGCTGGTACCAAGAATGTGCTCCCCTGCCCTCGGTTATCAGGGAGCACACTGGTTTGTTGGGAACTCTCTTATTTTCATGGAAAGTGCCTTCCGTCAATACACTTCTTTCACTTTCTGCACTGGATGTTCCAACCATAGTTGATGAACCGGGTGCAGGGTTACTTATTTCCAGATCATCTTCAAGTTCTCTTGAAGCCTCTCGATCGGTTCTGCAGCCTCAGGTATAACAACTTGAAGTATTTTGAAAAACAACACATTCCCTGTAACATCTTAATCTTCTTTTTTGACTGTCACCATCGTACCTTGTTGGTGGACTACGCACCAAGGTTGTAGTTTGAAGGACAATCAAACCCTGCTTCCCAGGTAGCAATTGTTCACCCATGATTAGATATGAATGCTTGGCTCATCTCTTGTTCCTGGCTGGTATTTCTCTTCTGGTTGTGTTCGAGCACCTAGTTATCATCAATAGGAAGGGGCATGCAGCTGGGGTGATGGGGATATACCTTATTAATGGTCCCTATTATTTAGCTTCCCCAGTAGTCTGGGGCGATAGTGGCATAAGTTTTCTTTGCACTTGTTTCAGGACTTAAGATATTCAGCAATGGCCTGACCCTGAAATGGGCCCATTGTCAGTCCGTAGCCTTGTAAAAGGCCATGTGCAGCCATTATTTTTTCCAGCTTAGGCAACACCGCCCTGGCAACTCTGGATACCATCCCTACATCTGAATACTTCGAGTAATCATCCATGACATCATCATGTACCAGCCTTCCAGCAGGGTGCCAAAATATATACCAGTACTGACCCAAGGTTGCCCCAGAAACCTTTCAGTGATGGCGGGGGCGGCAGATCTGGATTCCCAGCGACCTGACACAAGAGACAGGTTGTCACTGTTATTTCCACGAGCTCATCTACCTGAGGGAACCAGGGCTTGCTACATGTGTGTTTTTTTTGTCTATAGAATTCTGTGAAGCCCCACATGGGCCTGCTGGATCACCTGTGCCATCAGGCTGCTTTAGATGACAAGGCAATGGCCCTGCAGTAGGCGTTTGTCAGTATATGTAGCCTACTTATGTCACACAGTGTATAGATTCCCGTATTTTCTGTGCTTTCAACATCCTTTGCACCAGTGTGATATTAGTGTCTCCCAGTGCCCAGTTGAGACAGTGGCCAGAGCCAACTGCAGGCAGTCACCTTGATGTGAGGCATCTCTGATGGTGTCTAGCAAGATAGGCAGTAGCCTGGATCATTTAACCACATAACTGACACACTCCTATATTCCTTGGGCTGCAAGCTGTTCTTGGGGAGTTGCAGACCGGGGTGCCCTACAGCTAGGTTTATTCTTTGCCCTGAATGAATAGTCCTGCAGCTGGAGAACCTATTTTTCTTTGCGGGGCAAGTTCTTTGATGATTGTCTTTGGAACAAGGGAATTAACACTCTGTGATTGGTATGTACCACAAATGGATGTCCATATACATAAAAGTGAAAGTGACAACACCAACAATGGATGGCTATGGCTATATGTTCTATTTGGAAGTTGCGCTGCTCTGTGGAGTTGAGTACCCAACAGCCATAGGCTACGAATGTTCTTTTATCTCAGTCTTATCTCTGGGAGAACACTGCTTCCAACCCAGTGGGACTGGCTTCTACTGAAAAATCCGTGCCTGAGGCAAAGTATTCTAGGATGATGTCTACTAGCAGTGCTTCTTTGGTACACTGGAATGCTTCTTCTTGGGCCTAAACCCAGTGCCACAGAGTAAAATACTTGGTGAGCTCTCTCAGGGAGCTGGGTGAGAGATGCTAAGTCTATGATAAATCGTCCACAATAGTTTACCACTTCTATGAAATGTTTGACATTGGAGGCACAGGATGAGGGGGTCAGAGCAAGTTTATCTTATTGTCTTGCACTTTGGTTGTGCCAGGGACGACCCATTTTGCAGAGAACTGATATCCAAATAATCTGATCTGAGCATGCATTAATTCACATTTTTCTTTATGCAGGGTTCGGCCACACTCACAAAGTCTTTGCAGTACCTTCCTCCACAAGATGTAGTTTTCTTTCACTAATGAGGCATAGACATGGATACTGTCACTCACTTTGATTACACTAAATAGCACGGACAGTACTTCCTGGTTCACACTATGCAAAACTTAGATATGCACTGGCTATCACAAATTTGAGTCTTTTGACTCTTTGGAGAACCAAGTTCATGGAAAAGGTTGGAACTTCCAGAACTTGAAGTCTAACAGTATTTGTTGGCACCCTGAGTGGAGGTATCTTTTCGAGAACCATTTTGCTCCATGCAATCCACTAACTGTATCATTTAGAGTGGGGTAATGTGCCTTTCCATCTTTAGTGCTACATTCGGGAGCTGCATGTCAACAAATTAGCCCCCATTATTTCAATGGCGGTAAAAACCACCGACTGCCTCGGCGACGGTCTTTTGGCAGTCAAATTATGACCACAGTCGGATTTCCGCCACAAGAAGGGCAGAAATCCGGCTGTGGTTATACTTGCGGACGGTGGTAAGATGGTGCTGCTACCACCAGTAAACCGCCGCCAGCCACATTATGACAAACTATACAGCCTGGCGGTGTTCTGCTGGCGGGCTCTGCTGGTGGTAGAAGCACCCTGTCCCGTTCCCTGCCGGAAGACCCCCTGGATACAGGGGGTGTTGTGTGTGTGTGGGGAGGGGGTGCATGGATGTGTGGGTGTGTGCGTGAATGCGAGTATGTGTTTAGTTTTGTTTCCGTGCGTGTAGGAATGTGTGTGAGTGCGTGTATGAATGTGTGTGAGTGCGTGTATGAATGGTAATGTGAATGCGTGCCTGCGTGTAAGTTTGGATGTGTGTGCGGATGTGTGCATGAATAAATGAATGCATGCATGTATACATGCATGTATGTATGTGTGGATGAGTGTGTGTCTGATAGGGCTTACCGCCATGGTTTTCGTGGCATTACGAACCCCACGGAAACCATGGCGGTAGGCAGGGTCATGATACCGCCGTTGGCACAATGGCGGCCGCCCGGCTGGAGATTGTTATCCCCAGCCCAGCGGCTGCTACCGCCATGGCGGTTAGAGCAGAACATTGGCGGATTGGCTTCAGCCAACCCGCCAATGTCATAATGTGGCGGTAAGTACCGCCAGCCTGTTGGCAGTACTACCACCACATTAGCTCCGACCGCCGAGGTCATAATGACCCCCATACTCTCACCTACGAAGATTGCTTTGGAGGATGTCCACAGCATAAGCATGTCCTTTCTACTTTCTTCAGTTCTGCTACCATTTTGGTCTCAGATCGAAGGCTACTTACCTTTGCATCACAGCAATGGTTTGGAATGATTGGTCTATGTGTAAATTAATAGTCTTGGCTTTTAGACAACTTATTCCTTTGACCAGTCTTAGAAATCCCCTAGGATGCCTTCTATGTCAGTGACATGTACCCTGAGTAAAAACTCAAATACCTGGAGTCTCTCCAGTGTCTGACAGCTCAGCACCAGGTCCATGCCTTCTTGAGTGACATATATCTTAGCAATGGATATGATGCGGTCATGTCAGATGTCAGTTATAAACATACCTGCTAGGGGTAGTGGTTGTGTATGTCCATAAGGGTACACTCTGACCTTTGCTGGTTTGAGGCCTGGTGAGCTTGAGGTGAATCCTAGTCTGTTTTAATGGGATAACAGGAGTTAGCTTTGCCTCTGGCTTGCAGACTCGTGCCCCCGTCACCTAGTGACTTTTAACCTACTTTGCTTGCTCTGTCTTAGCCTATTTACTTATTTAACTCTTCTAAGATGGCTGCCTTGTTTATAGTTAGGCCACTTGTTAAGCTTTGCATTATCATTACCACCGCGCTAAGACAGCAAAATCAAGCAACAAAGAAAAACAAACAGAATGTGTTCACACTTAGGGATTTTCCCTATCTATACATTCGAGGGATTGTTTTTATATTAATTGCCATCCCAAGCATGTCTGTTATCTATTGTTTGGGAACACACCTACGTCAGGGGTCCTGGTAGATCTGTATAAATACATTGCACTTCAGACAGATAATCAGAGGGAGTCCGACCAGAGGGCTTCGCCACCATCGCTGATATCGATGCTGACCCAGTCTTCGTGTCCCTACGGAGTCTGAGATAGAGACCTCATTCCAAGGTAACCAGGGTTGGGAGCTCCTCTCATGGATATGCCATTGACAGATTAGGTTTAGCAAACCCAGCTCTCCTTTAGGTAGGAGGTTAGGCCTCTCACATTAGGGTATTAGGGCATATTACATCTTGTATGTCTTTCTAATGCATTGCAAGATGGTGGGGGTCTTTGTAATAATGATTCTCATCTTCACAATTCTGTTTCTTGCATTATTCATTATCCTAATCATTGCAGTCCATGCAACATATCACAAACTGCAGTTGTGTTAAATAAAAACTATTGAAACTTTACTGCATCTTTGTCATTGCCTGTGTTTGTATGAGACATGATATATCTGTGAGAAAGAAGTAATCTCCATTTAACCACGACACTCCCTGAGATGTCTTATTCTCGAGTCCATTTGTAAAGGCTGCCACAAATCATTTTTTACTATTGTGTTTCTGGTGAGGTGCTGCTAGTGAGCCGGTAAGGTTGGGACAACAGTTGTGACTTGTTGTAGGATAGGCATAGTCGCCTACAAGCAAAAGTACTGTCATCCTTTAACCAGCAGTCTTGCCTAAAGCAAGAGTCCAAACTACGACAAGCTTTGTAGATTATCATAAGCCTCCCTGGCCATGATGTTGATAGGAGCATCAGGGTTTATAATGGCTATCATTTGTTTTGTTCAGATAGTGATTTGGAATTTCTGTGGTGGCCGGTTTTCAGGTGTGTTTGGACTACTATGAACAGGGTGTGGACCATTGTTCCCTGTGGCATGTACACCTGCGCAGTTGTGATCACTGCCTCCCTCCAGCATGCACACACTCTCACAAGGCATGCACTTCACTGCTCCATGCAAAGCGAGGAAACAGTTTGGATCGGCACAAAAAATGATCACTTTTTTGGGGCTGTAGTGCAGTGGCAGTGAGTTTGCACGGCCGATTGGAGGAACAGCATGCGAGTGAAAGGCAGTCTTTCTCTTGTCTGCACATGTTTTGAAATGTATGACAAACATCATAGTCGGCAGTTACCCATGCTGCTTCCTCTGTTAGCGTTGGGTGAGGGGTCCAGCCAAGATTCAGCAGCATCAGGATTCAGGAAAATATTTGTTGCTGACAGTGACACTGATAAAACGTAATATATGTTGTGCTATTTTACAGCACTGGATAAACCTGGACAAGTCATTTCTATGCAAACCTGCTCAAAATAAAATGAGGATTCACACTCATTAAGTGAGTCCAAAACATTAACTTGCGCTGGCTGAAACAGATACCAATCTAGTGGCTGCGTTGTACAGAACGTCCCTGCTTAGCCAAACTGGGTGATCACAGGCAAACACGCTATTTCACTGCGATTTCACGCTATTTCCTTTTTGTTCGTTACAACTGTTAGACCTGTCAGCTCGGTGTGGTTTCCCCTGTCTTTTTGGCTTTTGACCTCCTATTTTGACATGTGCTAAATTTTGTTTTTGCTGGCTTTAGAACTCTGGGCACTTACCACTGCTGACCAGTGCTAAAGTCTGAATGGTATTGGTGGTTGTTTATCCATTATTGGCATATATGATTTACTAGTAAGACCCTAGCATAGTGCACCATATGTGCCCAGGGCCTGTAAATCAAATGCTACTAGTGGGCCTGCAGCACTGATGGTGCCATCCACACGAATAGCCTGTAAACATGTCTCAGAACTGTCACTGCAGTGTCTGTGTGTGCAGTTTTAACTGCCATTTCGACTTACCAAGTGCACCCGCCTTCCCTTTTACTACATGTGAGTCACCCCCAAGGCAGGCTCAACGCAGCCCCATGAGCTGGGTGCAGTGTATTTAAAAGGTAGAAATGTACTGGTGTGGTTTTCATGTCTGTTACTGAAATACTGCTAAATTATTTTTTTCACTATTGCAAGGCGTATCTCTCCCACAGGTTAACATGGGGATTGCCTTGAAATATCTTTTACGTGTAAATTCCCCTTGGGAGCAGATAGAGTTATGGAGTTTGGAGTCCCTGAACTCACAACTTACAGATACATCTTTTGGGAAAGTTGATGTTTAAATAGTAAGTTTGAGAATGTCACTTTTTGAAAATGGTAATTTTCTTGCTTAACCATTCTGTGCCTCTGCCTGGCTGTGGAATACACGTCTGGGTCAGGATGACAGTTGGGCTGTTTGTGAATTCACTCTAGACACTCACACAAAGACAGCTAAGGTGTGCCCTGCATATCCTGATGGGTCTTCCTGGGCTAGAGTGGTGGGAGTAGCTGATACTTGAACCTGAATGGGGCTGTCTGCCTTACACAAAGCAGTCTCCAACCCCCGAAGAGGGCACTACAAAGACTTTCCTTTGACGTTTGGCTGCTTCAAAGGCAGAAATGAGTATGAGTATTGGACCAATGAGACCACAACTTTAGAATCCTTCCAGACTGAAAACATACTGCCAGGAAGAAGAGCTAGATGCTGTATGCCTGCTGCTTGCTGCTTGCTGCTGCTGTCTTGGGAGTGAAAGGACTGGACTTTGCTTTCCACATCCTGCTTCCAAAGGTTCTCCAAGGGCCTGGACTGAGCTTGCTTCCTATTAGAAGTCTCAGGGATATCTAAGACTTCACCTGCCAGGACCTAGGCTCCTTTGCTGAGAGTCCTGACTTGCCAAGTGGTGCCAAATCCCTCCCTGGCCCCTGGCGGGTGAATTCTGGTGTAACCAAGAAGAAACCAAGTACATAGACTCCAGAGTTACTTCGTAATTGACGCTGCTGTCTGACCTCACACCTCTGCCTGCACCAGATCTGTGGCCCCCGCTGAGTGCAACAACAGTGACTGATGCCGCAGGCCAAATGCCACCACAGCACCTCTGAAGTCTTGCCACAGCATGAGTCATGTCTTCGACGTCCAGGACACCCAACTACGACTCAGCCACATCACCTGTGGCCTTGTGTTGTGATTGTGACACTGCACAGTCAGTGGCTTGCATCTTGACCTGCTGGATTCATCAACCATGTCTTGTTATAAGGAACCAATGCCTCATCACCAACACCACATCACCTCCCCTGCAACAGTAAGGAACTGACTTTTCACCTTCCCTACCTAGCAGTTAAGGAACTGACGCCTCACCTCCCTGGTAGTAGGAGGGGACCAACGCCACACCGGCTCCAGTGACGCCTCACCTCTCCGACTCCAAGCAACGTCTTTGTTCCCTTCTTTTCCAAGGTACTCTACCTGGGGTCCGTGTGACTCGGTGACTGGCCCATACTTCCTCGCGCTTGGTGTTGGACTGTTGGGACAACTCCGTCAAGACGTTCTAATTGCCCCAGTTGGAACTATTATGTTTTTAAGTGCTTTACTGAGATTTAATCTTTAAATATTAGTATCTTTGAGTAAGTGTTTGGATTTGGTTTACTCAGATAAATATTGGCTATTTTTTAAACCTGTTGTGGAGTACTTTGGTTGTGTTTCAACTATGCTACTGTCTGTGTGTGTGTAAAAATACTTTTCACATTGCCTATGAGATAAGCCTGACTGCTTGAGGCAGGCTACCAAGGGGACGTGCAGGGGCTATCTTCGCTGTGTGACTTTCTTACCCAGACTAGAGTGAGGTTTCCTACTTGAACAGGGTGCAATCCACTGCCAACTAGACACCCATTTCTTACAGTCGCATATGAGGGCACCTCAATAAACAGACCAAAGAAAAGACAGATGAGGACACCTTCAAGCTTGTTGTGTTTAATTTAATAACTTAAAGGTTTTCCATCTATAATAAATACAGATCATGTATTCTGTAAGGATTACAACTGATGTGCCTCTTTGTTCTCTTATAGCTTAGTCATCGGGCAGGAATGTTTCTTAGTTCATGTTTAGAAATTCCCACTTTTAATACATTTCAAATGAGCGGAGGTGCCAAGGTGAAATGGTTATGTGTGTTAAAGATATACACTACCTTGAAGACAACCTACCTTAATCAAACATAGGGGGTCATTCTGACCTCGGCGGTAAAAGGCCCTTACCGCCGGTCAGAAGTCCGCCATTCTACCGCCGCGGCCGCGGTAAACCGCCACGGTCATTCTGACCCACAACTGTGAATCCGCCAAAAATCCGACATCCAAGGAAGGCCGCCTCATCAGCGGGCCGCGGTAAACTGGAGATGACCAAACCTCCACCGTCACGCCAACACAAATACGCCCATGCCATTCTGACCCACGAATCCACGCGGCGGTCTTTCAACCGCGGTATTCCATTGGCGGTACACACCGCCACGCTCAAAATACACACACCTTTACAAAACACAGCCACATTGGACAATTCGAAATACACACACCTGATACACATACACACACCATTCCCACACACCCATTTCAATATAAAACACACACCCACATCACCCACAAACCCCCACTAGTTGGAAATCGGAGCGAAGGCGAGAGCGAGAGAGATAGAGATAGAGAGAGCGAGCACAGCAATAGAAAACCCCAACACACACAGGAACCCAACTTCATCACCCACACCACATCCACGCACACATCACCACATATCACCACGCACATCACCACAAACACCACCCCACACCTCATCCACACCACCCCATGGCACCCCAAAGACACCCAAGGTTTTCGGACCAAGAACTCCGGGTCATGGTGGAGGAAATCATGAGGGTTGAGCGCCAGCTCTTCGGCACACAGGTGCAGCACACCACCATAGCAAGAAAGGCTGAGCTATGGCAAAGGATCGTAGACAGGGTCAACGCTGTGGGACAGCATCCCAGAAATCGGGAAGATATCAGAAAGCGATGGAACCACCTACGGGGGAAGGTGCGCTCGATGATCTCCAGGCACAACATCGCTGTGCAGAAGACTGGCGGCGGACCCCCACCCACTCCACCCCAATTCACAGCATGGGATCAAGAGGTGGTAAACATCCTGCATCCTGATGGCCTCGCTGGAGTACACGGAGGAATGGACTCTGGTAAGTCGAATCTCAACTACTTCACCCCCCCCAACCACCAGCATGCCAACCCCCCCCCACCCCCAATCTCAACCCCCCAGCACACAACCTCCCTGCCAATGTCTCACCAGCACAACCCACCCTAAACAACACCAACCCCTGAATGCCAACACAAACCATAGACAGCCACCACCAAAGCATGACCATTGCACATACCCATACACCCCCCCCCCCAAACCCTCACAACACCTCCCACAAGGGAATGCCAGCACTGGGGGACAAGGGCACTCAAAATGCACGCCATGGCACACACAGAAACAATAACCATACTCCTTTACCCCTGCAGGGCCCGAACGCCAACACACCGCCACGGAGGGTCCAGATGTGTCCATCCCACCCCCAGAACAGGCCCCCAGCGAGGACAGCAGCTCTGTCGACCTAGAACCTGACGACCAGCCCGGACCATCGGGGACCTCTGGACAGTCGGTTCCCCACACACAGACACAGGCCACAGCAGACCCAAACCCCTCTGGGAATAACAGCACAGCTCCCACCCAGCGGGCCCATGCCTCTGTCTCGCGGACGCGTCAATCAGCGGTGTGTCCGCCACTACAGGGCACCCAGGCTGACCCAACACCCCAACAACAACAGGGACCTGGGGGCAGTGGTAGTGGGCACACCGTCCTGGGGACAGAGGCCCGGGTAAACAGGGCAACTGGGAGGGCTGCTGTGCGACAGGGGGGGGAGGACAGGCCCAGGGAACCGACTCTCCAAGAGGCCCTCACCACCATCATGGGAGGATACCATCACTCCCAGGAGACGATGGCGACGGTACTGGCCAGGTTCACCGAGATCCAGGCACAGCAGGAGGAACGGTACATGGGGTTCAGCAATGAACTCAGGAACATCGCTACCGCTATGGGGACCATAGTCCAGGCCCTCAACCGTATAGAAACAACATTGCGGGACCATGTGGCACCACAAAGGGCCCCTGTCACTAGCCAGGAACAGCCTACCACCTCCGCCGGCGCTAGTGGTCAGGAGGCCCCCACAGAACGACGGGCCCCCAGAACCCCACCTCCTGCTGAAGAACAACCACCCCGCAAGAGGAACCTGAGATCTCAAAGGAAGACAGAGTAGGATGCCAAGACCCCCGCCAGCCTAATATCCCCCCAGATGTCATTCCACTGTCCCACAGTGTCTCCCTGTCCAACCTTGAACTGCCCCTGCTCCATCCTTCCACAGGCATATGGACAATGCACCTGTGCGACCGAGAACTGGACTCTGCCATGGACATAACTCCACCCTCACCCATCACCGTTTTAATATCATGTACCAATATCTAGCACTAAAAATAAATCACTCATTGCACTGAAATCATTCTGGAGTCAGCCTGTATTATTGACAAATGTATAACACATTACTTATCAATAATGTTCTGTAATTTCTGTGATGACAACATACCGATGTCAATAAGCATTAGTCCATGGGCTAACCAAGCCGAAGTCATGCAGTGGGTCATACAGAACTGAAAAGGGAAGGGAAAATCAAACATCAGTTTAAAAGAACTGGGGGGAAATACACAAAGTAAAGATGCAGGGGGCTTTCTGTAAATGTTAAATGGCGTGGCTGATTCCTACCTGTGTGCTGCTGAAAATACTGTTGGATAACTCTGTCCCTGTTGTCTGGGTCGTCCTCTTCGTCTTCCTCCTCTTCACTCTCCGCAGGCTCCACAGCTGCTTCAACACCACCATCTGGACCATCCTCCTGCAGGAAAGGCACCTGACGTCGCAATGCCAGATTGTGAAGCATACAGCAGGCCACGATGATCTGGCACACCTTCTTTGGTGAGTACATCAGGGATCCCCCTGTCATATGCAGGCACCTAAACCTGGCCTTCAGGAGGCCAAAGGTTCTTTCAATGATCCTCCTAGTTCACCCATGGGCCTCATTGTACCGTTCCTCTGCCCTGGTCCGGGGATTCCTTACTGGGGTCAATAGCCAAGGCAGGTTGGGGTAACCAGAGTCACCAATTAGCCACACACGTTGTCTCTGTAGCTGTTCCATCACATAAGGGATGCTGCTATTTCGCATCACATACGCGTCATGCACTGACCCAGGGAACATGGCATTCACATGGGAGATGTACTGGTCAGCCAAACAGACCACCTGGACGTTCATCGAATGGTAACTTTTCCTGTTTCTGTACACCTGCTCATCGTCTTTTGGGGGTACTAAAGCCACATGGGTCCCATCAATGGCACCAATTATGTTGGGGATATGTCCAAGGGCATAAAAATCACCCTTCACAGTGGCCAAATCAACCTCCTCAGGGAACACAATGTAGCGCCGCATGTGTTTCGTCAGGGCAGATAACACTCTAGACAAGATTTTTGAAAACATAGGCTGAGACATTCCAGATGACATGGCCACTGTTGTCTGGAATGACCCACTTGCCAAAAAATGGAGGACTGGCAGAACCTGCACTAGAGGGGGGATCCCTGTGGGTTGGCGGATGGGGGACATCAGGGCTGGCTCCAGCTGGGCACACAGTTCATGTATAGTGGCACGGTCAAGTCTGTAGCGTAGTATTATATGGCGTTCTTCCATTGTCGACAGGTCCACCAGCGGTCGGTACACGCGAGGATTCATCCTTCTCATCGCAAGTCCCAGCGGACGGTGCCTAGGAAGAACAACATGGAGCACAGAGTCAAGCAACCCACAGGTACGTAACCACAGCTTGCACAGTAATTGACTCGAAATGCAGTGAAAGGCTTGTATGAGTGGCAATGCAAGGCCTAGGCCTCTGTGACGCAGTTGAAATTATGCCATGTGGGCCCTTGGAATGGCGGCTGCCTGACCTGTGAAGTGGGACAATGGGATGTGAGGTCACTGCGCTAGCGTGGCACACCGTGGCGGTAGGCGGTCGAAGACCGCTGTACGAAGGCGCATTGGTTAACATTGAACCCTATGGGTTTCATGAGCCAATGACGATGTGCGCCGGCGGTCGCGGTACGCACCGCCGCGGTACGCACCGCCGCGGGCGTGACCGCCATTTTCTATCTCCTTAATCACTCGAGACCTGATCATCCACAGGAGAGGACCTATACTGCAAGTGCTGCTGTGACCTCGGTCTGGAAGATACAATGGCTGCTGCGACTGGGGAAAGGGCCCCTGCCTTCACTTCTGAAGAGTTGGAGAAACTTGTGGATGGGGTCCTCCCCCAGTATGCGCTACTCTACGGTCCTCCAGACCAACAGGTAAGTACACTGAGTGCACATTGAATGGGTTATGCCTGTGTGGAGTGTGGTGGATGTAAGTTGGTGGGGTGGGGAGAAAATGAGGAGTGCAAGGCACGGCAGATGAGAGAATGTGCCACATGGCAAGGTTGGGGAGGGGGGGCATTCACATCTAACAAGCAGAAAAATAATGTTTTTTCTTTCCCACCCTGTACATGTCAAACAGGTCAGCGCCCATCAGAAAATCGACATTTGGCGTGCCATCGCCAAGGAAGTCCGGGCCCTGGGGGTCTACACCAGACGGGGCACCCACTGCCGCAAGAGGTGGGAGGACATCCGCCGCGGAACCAGAAAGACCGCCGAGTCACTGCTGGGGATGGCCTCCCGACCTAGGAGGGGTGCCAGTCGTACCCTGACCCCCCTGATGTCCCGGATCCTGGCGGTGGCCTACCCTGATTTGGATGGGCGCTTGAGGACATCACAGCAGACACAAGGGGGTGAGTATCTGCACATTCTGCTATCTTTACGCGCAGTTGAGGCGTCTGGGTGGGGGAGGAGGGCTGTGGGTGACAGTAGGCCAGGGCGCTTTCTGTAGTGTAGTCCCCTCCCTTAGACATGGCCCTGTGCCCCCACCTCTGTAGGGTGCCAAGTACAGCTAACCATGGTCCTGCATCACACATGTGCGCGTTTGTTGTCCCTAGACCTGTTGGCCGAGTCAGAAATAGTGAGTAGTGTACCCCGATTGCGCGGCTTAGTGCATGTGGCACCTGTGTCTGTCCTCTCCGCCAACGGTGTTGACATGGCATGCACTCAACCTGTTTTCATTTCTCCCCCCACCCTTTTTCTATCTCTTCATGTGCATGTGTGCATTAGCATCATCAGGCGGAGGAGATTTGGCATCGGAGCACGAGGGAGCTGCAAGTCACAAGGCCCCGGTGGGCACTGGAACAGACACCGAGGGCACCAGTGATCCGGAGGGCGAGGGGAGCACCACCACTGGGACCGGTGAAGACACCAGCGACACGGACACATCCTCGGTTGGGAGCTCCCTAGCGGTGGCGGCAACATCCGGGCCCCCCGCCTCTACAGGTACAGCCGCCACCCAGCGCACCAGCACCGCCCTCCCAGCAGCCCCTCAGCCTTCGCTCTGTGTCCGCTCGCCCAGGAAGGCGGGCGTCTCCTTCGCCCCATGCACCTCAGCCCCTGCCCCTGTCACCCCTGCTGCCCTCAGTGAGGAGGTCATTGACCTCCTTCAGACCATCATTGTTGGGCAGACTACCCTTTTGAATGCCATCCAGGGGGTAGAAAGGGAGGTGCATCGGAGCAATGCCTACCTGGAGGGCATTCATTCGGGTCAGGCTGCCCATCAACGATCGTTCAATGCTCTGGCCTCAGCACTGACGGCAGCCATTGTCCCTGTTTCCAGCCTCCCTCTTCTAACTGCCTCCACCCTTTCTCTGTCTCCTGTTCCTCAGCCTATCCCATCCACACCATCAGACCAGCCTGCACACACCTCAACACCCAAGAGCAGCTCATCCAGACACAAGCACCACAGATCCCACAAACACTCACCCAAGCAACACCCAGATGCAGACATTCCAACAGTCACTACCACCTCTGTGTCCCCCTCCTCCTCGTCTCCCTCCTCCCTCCCTGTGACGTCTACACTCACACATGCATGCACACCACCATCAGCCAGTGCTTCCATCACCAGCACACCCTCCAGTCCAGTCCGCACACGTGCAGTCACCACCCCCACTGCCATTTACACGTCCCCTGTGTCCTCTCCCACTGTGTCTGTCACCCCCTCTTCCAAGACACATAAACGCAGGCAGACACCCAAACAACAGCCAACCACCTCACGACAGCCTACGTCTCAGTCACCTGCACCCAAAGACAGCACACCTGACTCTCCTACAACCACATCCTCTTCCTCCACTTCCATCACCACTACTCCTACCCTTTACCTTGGTCCTAAGAAATATTACCTCTCTAATCTTAACCTCTTTCCCTCCCCTGACCCACCCCCTCCATCTGCTAAGAGTCCCAAGAGCACCTCAGCCACCACCAGCCCTGCTTCGAGTGTCACAGTGGTGCATGGGTTCTGGAGTCCACCCTTTGGCGGCAGTGACACTTCACTCAGCAGCAAGGACACATCCAGCCCCCCCCCAGGCAAGAGGACCCGGAAACTAAAGGGCCGCCGTGAGAGGTCCGACACGGCTGCCCCCAAGGAGCTCACTTCGGCCACTTCACCTGCCACAACAGCCAGGGGAGGGAAGGGCCCGAGAGCCCCATTTAAGGAGCGAAAGGGCAGCAGGGCGGAGAGGTCAGCCAGCAGGAGCGCGGAGCAGGAGGGCCCCACAAGCCCCATCCCGGCTGCAAGGGACGAGAACAAAGGGCCCAGGACTCCGTCCCCGAAGGTGCCTGCCACTGCACGGTCAGAGGGCGAGTGAGCAGGGAGTCCAGGCCAGGTCTGGCTCCCTAGACTTACTGGAAGAGCACCGCTGAACAGGGCCCCGCCGTGCAGAAGAGCACCACTGAACAGGGCCCCGCCGTGCAGAAGAGCACCGCTGAACAGGGCCCCGCCGTGCAGAAGAGCACCGCTGAACAGGGCCCCGCCGTGCAGAAGAGCACCGCTGAACAGGGCCCCGCCGTGCAGAAGAGCACCGCTGAACAGGGCCACGCTGTGAAGACAGTCACCGCTGAACAGGGCCCCGCCGTGCAGAAGAGCACCGCTGAAGAGGGCCCCGCCGTGAAGACAGTCACCGCTGAACAGCGCCCCGCCGTGAAGACAGTCACCGCTGAACAGGGCCCCGCCGTGCAGAAGAGCACCGCTGAAGAGGGCCCCGCCGTGAAGACAGTCACCGCTGAACAGGGCCCCGCCGTGCAGAAGAGCACCGCTGAACAGGTCCCCGCCGTGAAGACAGTCACCGCTGAACAAGGCCCCGCCGTGCAGAAGAGCACCGCTGAACAGGGCCCCGCCGTGCAGAAGAGCACCGCTGAAGAGGGCCCCGCCGTGAAGACAGTCACCGCTGAACAGGGCCCCGCCGTGCAGAAGAGCACCGCTGAACAGGGCCCCGCCGTGAAGACAGTCACCGCTGAACAAGGCCCCGCCGTGCAGAAGAGCACCGCTGAACAGGGCCCCGCCGTGAAGACAGTCACCGCTGAACAGGGCCACGCCGTGCAGAAGAGCACCACTGAACAGGGCCCCGCCGTGCAGAAGAGTACCGCTGAACAGGGCCCCGCCGTGCAGAAGAGCACCGCTGAACAGGGCCCCGCCGTGCAGAAGAGCACCGCAGAACAGGGCCCCGCCGTGCAGAAGAGCACCGCTGAACAGGGCCACGCCGTGAAGACAGTCACCGCTGAACAGGGCCCCGCCGTGCAGAAGAGCACCGCTGAAGAGGGCCCCGCCGTGAAGACAGTCACCGCTGAACAGCGCCCCGCCGTGAAGACAGTCACCGCTGAACAGGGCCCCGCCGTGCAGAAGAGCACCGCTGAAGAGGGCCCCGCCGTGAAGACAGTCACCGCTGAACAGGGCCCCGCCGTGCAGAAGAGCACCGCTGAACAGGTCCCCGCCGCGAAGACAGTCACCGCTGAACAGCGCCCCGCCGTGAAGACAGTCACCGCTGAACAGGGCCCCGCCGTGCAGAAGAGCACCGCTGAAGAGGGCCCCGCCGTGAAGACAGTCACCGCTGAACAGGGCCCCGCCGTGCAGAAGAGCACCGCTGAACAGGGCCCCGCCGTGAAGACAGTCACCGCTGAACAAGGCCCCGCCGTGCAGAAGAGCACCGCTGAACAGGGCCCCGCCGTGAAGACAGTCACCGCTGAACAGGGCCCCGCCGTGCAGAGGAGCACCGCTGAAGAGGGCCCCGCCGTGAAGACAGTCACCGCTGAACAGGGCCCCGCTGTCTCAAGCACCGCTCCGCTGGGCCCCGCCGTCTCAAGCACCGCTCCGCTGGGCCCCGCCGTCTCAAGCACCGCTCCGCTGGGCCCCGCCGTCTCAAGCACCGCTCCGCTGGGCCCCACCGTCTCAAGCACCGCTCCGCTGGGCCCTTCCTGTCAAGCACTGCTCTGCTGGGCCCCGCCGTCTCAAGCACCGCTCCGCTGGGCCCTTCCTGTCAAGCACCGCTCCGCTGGGCCCCACCGTCTCAAGCACCGCTCCGCTGGGCCCTTCCTGTCAAGCACCGCTCCGCTGGGCCCCGCCGTCTCAAGCACCGCTCCGCTGGGCCCCACCGTCTCAAGCACCGCTCTGCTGGGCCCCACCGTCTCAAGCACCGCTCCGCTGGGCCCCACCGTCTCAAGCACCGCTCCGCTGGGCCCTTCCTGTCAAGCACCGCTCCGCTGGGCCCTTCCTGTCAAGCACCGCTCCGTTGGGCCCTGCCGTCTCAAGCACCGCTTCGCTGGGTCCTTCCTGTCAAGCACCGCTCCGCTGGGCCCCGCCGTCTCAAGCACCGCTCCGCTGGGCCCCACCATCTCAAGCACCGCTCCGCTGGGCCCTTCCTGTCAAGCACCGCTCCGCTGGGCCCGCCGTCTCAAGCACCGCTCCGCTTGGCCCTTCCTGTCAAGCACCGCTCCGCTGGGCCCCACCGTCTCAAGCACCGCTCCGCTGGGCCCTTCCTGTCAAGCACCGCTCCGCTGGGCCCCACCGTCTCAAGCACCGCTCCACTGGGCCCTTCCTGTCAAGCACCGCTCCGCTGGGCCCTTCCTGTCAAGCACCGCTCCGCTGGGCCCCGCCGTCTCAAGCACCGCTCCGCTGGGCCCTTCATGCAAGCACTTTTCACGGTTCACTGTGCACACCATGCATCCTGCTTGACCAGTGGAGAAATGTATCCACCTGATGGACTGTGGCTTTGCACTCCCCAGGATGGTACAGTGGGCACCCCACCCACTGTAGAGACATTGAGAGACTGTGGCTTTGCACTCCCCAGGATGGTACAGTGGGCACCCCACCCACTGTAGAGACATTGAGAGACTGTGGCTTTGCACTCCCAAGGATGGCACAGTGGGCACCCCACCCACTGTAGAGACATTGAGAGACTCTGGCTTTGCACTCCCCAGGATGGCACAGTGGGCATGGTGGCCCCTTCGTGGATCTGGCGTCGTGGACTCATGTGGCTGTGGTGCCCCCCCCTTCCCTTCCCCCTGAGGTGCCTGTAGTTTTGTCATCAGATGCCCCTGCAGTGTTCTCTCCAAAGGACTCAGGTCTCCTGTGTGGGCTTTGCCCTTGTGTCGCAAAACTTTGGCCCACGGACAAATCGAAATTCGTAACATTTGCTAGGCTAATTGCTTCGGTTATCCACTGCTGTGTATATGGACTTTTTGAAATGTAAATATGTTTGATAGTTGACCAATACTTCTCAGAGCCTATTTTGTACATAAACTTTTATTCCCAAATTGATTATGTAATTGCATTTTTTATGGGGGTTTGGGTGGTGTCACTGTGACTTGTTGCTCTGCATTGGTGTGTACATATTGGGGGGGGGGACGTCGCATATGTGTGTGCCCGTAACATTTTCTCGTCCCCCCTCCCCTGTGTCGTAGGTGCGGTACTCACCGTTGTCGTCTGCACCGGCGTTCGTACTCGTGGTAGATGAGCAGGTAGACGAGAGCAGGTAGGATGTTTAATTCGGGTTCCATGCTGTCCTCCTTCCTCGTGGAGTGCGTAGAGGTGAGCGTTTTCCCGTTCGTAGTCTGTTTCCGCCGTGTTTTTATCGGCGGTGCTCCCGCCCCGGAAAAGGTGGCGGATTGGTGAGTTGTGATAGGGTGGGCAGTACATTGTCTGCTGCCTGCCTGTTGGCGGTGACCGCCGCGCTGTTTGTCTGTCCCGCCGTGGCGGTCGGAGTGTTAAAGTGGCGGGCTGTGTTGGCGGTTCCCGCCGGGGTCAGAGTTCCATTTTTTGGACCGCCAGCCTGTTTGCGGGTTGGCCGCCGCTTTATCACCGACCGCCAGGGTTAGAATCACCCCCATAATGTTTGCTGTGGGATTTAGCTGTCAAATATCTTCGGAACTCGGCTCAGAAATGGGATGTTAGAGCCAAAGCTGACCCTTGGCTCAGCTCTCCCTGTTAATTTATTGGCCTGCCCACTGCTACTCACTCCCCACTCTTCTAAGGGCTGCAGACAGAAAGTAGTTAATTTGTGTTCCCTTCCCTTCCATGGCACAAAGCATCAGCTTATCATTCTATGTTATGATATCTAAAGTATGCCAGAAATACGAGAAATCATGTTTGTCATCATGGCTTTAAACAGAATGAAAAAAATAGAGTCTCTAAAAGGGGCAATGCAAACAGAAGTGTAACTGTTAATGGGGTTTATTGGAGGTGTAGTGCAAGCACCCCGTTACTGTATGAACTGCATTTTTATTTACTTTCACTGAACCGCTGTTTAAAGTGCTTTGTATCTCCATCACACACTTTTTCATATAATCACAGATACAATGTTGCTATAGCTTTGTGTGCTCTGCAGAGGGGGCAACAACTGCATGCACAGTAATGTGAACAACTTTCAGACCCACTGACAGGCATTGTGTGAATATTACACCATCATCATCCTCAGCTCTAGAGCCCTCCACTGTCAGAAATTGGAGTTTGTTTGCTTATCTTTCGTGGGAGCTGTTAGCTCCCACCGAGCAAAAGCAAACAGCTGTGTTCTGAGAGTGGGCACCCTGGGACATAGCAGGAGCAAGCCCTGGGGGTTAGCGGTCTCCAAGGCCATCAGTGGCTCCTCAAGGAGGGCTACGAAACCTCCCTCCAATGTAAATCACCCCAGGGAACGGTGGTGGTCCTAAACAGACCCCCTTTTCATATTTTAATGTTTGCCCCAAGAAAGTGGTGATCCCCAGGACTGGGGGAGGGGGGCATGTGGCCACTCCTGCATAACTTTAGTGTTTGTGTCCCGGGAAGGTGGCGGTCACCAGGTTGCGAGGGGGCACTGAGTGGCCCACCCCACATGTATATATCAATGCCCCAGAACCTGGCCCAGCCGGCGACTCTATGAAAAACAAGTACGGGAGCCCGCGTTTCAGAAAAAAAAAATTGCAGCGAATTGATGTGAATTGTTTTTTAAAATGCTGTTTAGCTTGGGGGGGGAGGGTCTAGGGCCTCAGAGCTAAGGGATAGGGTGTCTCCCATTTTCTTTTTTTTTTACACTTTATTCTGGGGCTTGACTGAAGCCGAATTCCAAGATGGCTGTCTACACTTCCTGGCTTGAAGTGTTTGCAGCAAATCAGAGCTGTGCATTTGAAGTGCACACGCTCTTAATCTTTGCGAAGTCATTGCGGCAAGAGCTATACAAATTTATTTTCCCTTTAATATCTCCAAAACTACTGGATCGATTTACACCAAAGAAGCAAAATTGTAATCTGCGTACTGAAAGCTAGCTTTGTGACAAGTTTGGTGCAATTCCGTTCAGTGGTTCAGGCTGTTGCCTTGTTCAAAGGTCCTATGGGAATTAACATTAACAACTTTTTTGACCTCCCCTTTTTCTCTTCCCCCCGCAATTACCCAAAACTTTTCTATGCCAAACAAGAATCACAAGAAACTTATTTTTGAACATTTTGTGAAGATTTGTCAAACAGTGCTAAAGATATAGGCAAGTAAAAAAAATGCACCTAAAGAACCAGAGCCACTAAACACCATCACCCATAAACCATCCACGCACCTTACAGCACACACCCGAACACATCACCCCACACACCTTCACACACACTACACACACTACACCCATGGAACCCCAAAGACACCCCAGGTTCTCAGAGGAGGAGCTAAGGGTAATGATGGAGAATATCATCCAGGTAGAGCCACAGCTATTCGGATCACAGGTGCAGCAGGCATCCATTGTTAGGATGATGGAGCTATGGCGGAGAATCGTGGACAGGGTCAACGCCGAGGGACAGCACCCAAGAACAAGGGATGACATCAGGAAGAGGTGGAACGACCTACGAGGGAAAGTGTGTTCTGTGGCAGCAAGGCACCAGATAGCAGTACAGAGGACTGGCGGTGGACCCCCAACTCCTCCCCCACAACTAACAACATTGGAGGACCAAGTCTTGGCAATCATGCATCCTGAGGGCCTGGCAGGAGTAGCAGGAGGACTGGACTCTGGCAAGTCAACTCTCTATTACTATCACCCCCTACCTGCATGCCATCACATACCCCACCCCTGCCCTCACCCGATCACCCCACCACCTCACATACACCCCATCACCACAGCCCACTCATCCCAATGCCAAGCCCTGCACGTAACACCAATACACGGACCCGAATAACAGACCTACATGGACACACATCACTAAAGCATGCATACTAGAGACAATCAACTAGCCCACCAAATCACTACTCACACAAGGCTAAACTGCCAGGGCAATAACAACCATAGAGGGCAACTCACCCATGCACAAGATGGCACACACAGAAACAATAACACTGCATTTACATCTCCACAGATCCCCCATCCAACATCACCAGAGAAGAGGTGCCAGCAACATCCAGTCCCCCTCGGGAAGAGGCCCACAGAGATGCCAGCAGCTCTGGACGCCTGGATCTGGATGATCAAACTGGCCCATCAGGGACCTCCGGACAGTCGGTAACCCAGGCACCGTCCCATACCACCACAGAGCCTCACCTCTTAGGAAACCCCACCACAGCACCCACCCAGCGGGCCCATACCACTGTCCCCAGGACATGTCAATCAGCAGTGTGTCTACCACTACAGGGACCCCAGGCCACCCCACAAACACAGGACGATTAGGGACCTAGGGTCAGTGGCAGTGGGCACCCGTTTCAGGGGAGAGAGGGCCAGGACAACAGGGAAGCTGGGAGAACTGCTGTGCAACAGGGGGAGGACTGGCCCAGGGAATCCACTCTCCAGGAGTCACTCACCAACATCCTGGGAGCATACCGCCATTCCCAGGAGATGATGGGCCATGTACTGGACAAGTTGCAGGAGACCCAGCGGCTGCAGAAGGGACAGTACCTGGGGATCAGGGAGGACTTGAAGGACATCCACACCACCCTGGTCACCATTGCAGGGGTGCTGGCAGACATGGCCAACACCATGAGTGAGATAGTGCCACACCAACTGGCCCCTGATACCAGCCAAAACAATGAACAGCCTTCCATCTCCGCTGCCACTAGTGGGCAGGAGGCCCCGTCACAGGAACAACAGGCCACCAGCACCCCTCCCCCTGCAGAAGGAGAACCACCCTGCAAACCGTCCCTGCGATCCAGGCAGAAGCCAGAGAATATTGCCAAGACCCCCGCCAGGAAATAAGACTCTCCTGAATGTCACCCCTGTGTCACACTCAGTTACCCTGTCCACCTTGAACTGCCATTGCTCCACTTCCTATGCCCCCTTGGACAATGCATCTGTGATACCAATAGACTGGACTCTACCCTTGACTTTCCTCCATCAGCAACCCAGCCCATTGCAATACCCCCTCTAGTTATTAGCACCTAAATAAACACCCTTGGAACAATTACATGTATGGAGTCTGTCAATTGATTGAAATATGTATTCGTTTAACAAGCTGTAAACATTGCAATTCAACTGTACAGTAATGTATACAGAGGTATGACCTGTAGTTGGCAGCAGTCAACACACCAGAGTGGGGCACAGATATCTGAAAATAGAGATTCCAAAGGGTACAGTAAGTGGCCATAGTAGTGGGAAAATCAGCCTGCCACGTACAATGTCCAACACAAAACTGTCAATGGAAAGTGAAGTTACAGTGTCTTATGTGTGTGTCACTGGAAGTACTGTCGTGTGATTGATGTTGTGTTGTCCTCATCCTCTTCCGCTGCCTCCTCTTCGTCACTGTCCACAGGGTCCACTGCTGCCACACGCCCATCTCCAGCCTTACCCTCCTGCAGAAAAGGCACCTGGCGCCTCAAGACAAGGTTATGTAACGTACAGCAAGCCACAATGATCTGGCACACGTTCTTGGGTGAGTAGCACCGGGAACCAGCTGTTAGATGGAGGCAACGAAAACTGGCCTTCAGGAGGCAGAATATCCTCTCAATTATTCATCTTGTTCGCCCATGTGCCTCATTGTAACGTTCCTCTGCCCTTCTGCCCTTGTCCTGGGATTCCTCGCTGGGGTCAGTAGCCATGAAAGGTTGAGGTAACCAGAGTCACCTGCAAATATTGATGGATACCTGTTAGCCAAACACTAACCCTTAGAGCCAACACCATACCCATTCACTAACATAAACTGGGTTGGAACCATGGGCTCGCCTATTAGCCACACCCAATGCCTCTGGAGTTGAGCTATCACATATGGGATGCTGCTATTCATCAGGATAAAGGCATCATGCACAGACCCAGGATACTTAGCATTGACATGGGAGATGTACTGGTCCGCCAGGCACATTATCTGAACATTCATGGAGTTAAAGTTCTTTCGATTTCTGAACACCTGTTCATTTCCCCAGGGGGGGACAAATGCAATATGTGTACCATCAATAGCCCCAATAATGTTGGGGATATGTCCCATTACATAGAAATCAGCTTTCACTGTGGCCAAATCCTCCACCTGTGGGAAGACGATGTAGCTATGTATGTGTTTAATCAGGACAGACAACACTCTGGTCAGCACTATTGAAAACATTGACCTAGACATTCCTGCTGCCAAGGCCACTGTCACTTGGAAAGAACCAGTTGCCAAGAAATGGAGCACAGATAGGACTTGCACAAGAGGGGGATCCCACTGGGGTGATGGATAGCAGATATCAGGTCTGGTTCCAATTGGGTACACAGCTCTGTGACTGTGGCCCTGTCCAGCCTATAGGTGAGGATAATGTGCCTGTCCTCCATTGTTGCCAAGTCCACCAGGGGTTTGTACACGGGGATGTCTCCATCTCCTATTCATCTGCAGCGGCTGTACTCTAGGGGGCAAAAGAATGAGCACCTGGTCAGTATTCCACATTTCCAAACTGTACACTGTATTGCATATTTTGACAGTAACTGTATGTTTTTGGATAGGCCCAAATGGTGCCTATGTTTACTGTGACGCAGTTAGGTGCCATGGACTGCCCCCCCCATGAAATGGTGGTCGCCTGTCCTGTGTGGATGGACATGTGGAAATGAGGTAATGCCTCTGACGTTGTGCGCCATTGCGGGAAGAGGTCGAGTACCGCCGTGCAACTCCTCATTGGTTGTCATTGGGCCCTATGGGTTACAGTGGCCAATGGTGAAGTACGCTGGCGGTGACGGAACGCACAATTGCGGACTTGACCGCCATTTTCTATCTGTTCTCTCATTTGCTACCTGACATTCAACAGGAGAGGACCTACACTGCAAGTGCTGCTGTGACCGGTGTCTGGAACGGACCATGGCTCGAATCACTGGGGAAGAGCCCCTGCCTTCACCGCTGCTGAATTGGAGAGACTGTTGGATGGGGTCCTACCCAGTACCGAATGCTGTTTAGGCCTCCAGACCAACAGGTGAGTACACTGTGAGCACGATGCATGGGGCATGAATGAATGTAGTGCTGTGTGTGAGGGCCTCGTGTGAGGGGGGGAAACATCCTTTTTTTACGAAAGTCGTGGTTAATGAAAGCGCAACAACGCTTTTTTTAACCATGTCTCCATTATTTTGTGCCTTAACTACGTATGTTCTAAACAACGAACATGCATGGTTAAGGTACAAAGAAGGGAGTTGGCGAAGGAGGACGACGCAGGTGACAAGGGGTCGACTAAGTAAGTGGGGGGTTTTAGGTTTTGGGGAGGGGGTGGGGGGTCATGGGGTTTTAGGTTTTGGGGTGGGGGGGGTGGGGCGTTTTTGGTTTTGGGGAGGGGGTGGGGAGTCAGGGGGCTTTAGGTTTTGGGGCGGGGTTGGAGGGGTGAGGCGTTTTTGGTTTTGGGGAGGGGGTGGGGGTTAGGGGGTTTTAGGTTTTGGGGCGGGGTTGGGGGGTGGGGCATTTTTGGTTTTGGGCAGGGGGTTGGGGGTTAGGGGGTTTTAGGTTTTGGGGTGGGGTTGGGGGGGTGGGACGTTTTTGGTTTTGGGGAGGGGGTGGGGGGTTAGGGGGTTTTAGGTTTTGGGGCGGGGTTGGGACGGTGGGGCTTTTTTGGTTTTGGGGAGGGGGTGGGGGTCAGGGGGTTTTAGGTTTTGGGGTGGGGTTGGGGGGGGTGGGGCGTTTTTGGTTATGGGGAGGCGGTGGGGGGTTAGGGGGTTTTAGGTTTTGGGTGGGGTTGGGGGGTGGTGCATTTTTGGTTTTGGGGAGGGTGTGGGGGTTAGGGGGTTTTAGGTTTTGGGGTAGGGTTGGGGGGTGGGGTGAGGGATGTAGGGTGAATGGTGCCTATTAGTAAGGCTTTTATCAGGAATGCCTTTACAACGAAATATCGTTGTTAAGGCATTCGTGGTAAAATCATTAGTAGTAAGAACGAGGTCGGTGTTCCGACCTCGTTGTTAAGGCACTAGTTGTTTTGAAAGTCGGTGTTCCGTCATACAAACATGAGAGGGGGTTGGTGGAAGGGTCCTCGGCAATGTGCTGCATGTATGGTGGGCAATGTCTGTGTGTAAGGGGATGGGAGGGCTCTGGTGGACCATGAGTGTAACAGGCCGGATGGTATGGCTGATACCTTTTTCTATGTGCATTTTTCTGCAGGTCAGTGCCCATCAGAAAAAGGGTATATGGCGTGCCATCGCCAAGGACGTGCGGACCCTGGGGTTCTACGGCAGGCGGAGTACCCACTGTCGCAAATGGTGGGAGGACCTGAGATGCTGGGCACGGAAGATGGCTGATGCCCAGCTGGGGATGGCCTCCTAACGAGGAAGGGGTGCCCATCAAACCCTGACCCCCCTGATGTTCTGCATACTGTTGGTGGCCTATCCGGAGCTGGATGGGCAGTTGAGGCCATCACAGCAGCCACAAGGGGGTGAGTACAGTTCCAAATCTACTACTTGCACGTGGTGGGTTTGTTCTACGGGTGGGGGATGTGGGCCTGTGGGTGCCCCTAGGCCAGGCCGGACATTGCAGGGTAGGTCCCATGTTGGGTAGGGGCTGATGAACACCACCTCCTACAAAGCTACTAGGCATCCACTACTGGGCAGGGGTCTGTGGGTGTCAGGTATGCTGCTATTGGCATTAGGTATTCCTGTGCTTGGGCTGGTGACTACCATTGTGACTGGTAGTGCATTGCATAGTGGGTAAGCCTGTTCCCTGTGTGAGGGTGCTGTGTACACCAAAGGTGTTGTTGGGGCAGCCATTGATCAAGTGTATCCTTTGTCTCTCCCCCCCCACCTTTTTGTTTTGTTACCCTGTCCTTATGTGCATTAGCATCATCTGGTGGAGGAGCAGTGGCACCGGAAATGGAGGGAGCTTCATCCCACATGGCCCATGAGGCCGAATCCACCGATGGTGAAGGCACCAGTGGGACGGAAGGCAAGGGGAGCACCACTGCAGAGACAGGAGGGGACAGTTCTGACAGTGATGCCTCCTCTGATGGAAGCTCCCTGCTGGTGGCGGAGCCCTCTGTGCCCACCCAACTACAGGTACTGCCGCCACTCCCCGTACCGGCACCGCCTTCTCAGCAGCCCCTCAACAAGTTTCCTGTGCCCGCTCATCCAGGAGGGTGGGCATCTCCTTCACCCTAGGCACCTCAGGCCCTGCCCCAGTCAGCCCTGCTGCCCTGAGTGAGGAGGCTTTTGACCTCCTGCAACCCATCTCTGTTGGGCAGTCAACCATAGTGAATGCCATCTAGGGGCTGGCAGGCCATTTGCAACAAACAAATGAATTCCTGGAGGGCATTCACTCTGGCATGGCTGCCCCACAGAGATCAATCCAGGCTCTGCACTTCTCCCTGATGGCAGCCATTGTCCATGTCTCTAGCCTCCCCCCTCCATCTTCCTCTACTCAGTCCCATTCCCCTCAACCTCAACCTATCCCAAGCAAGCACACATTTAGACCAGCATGCACCCAAGACAACACACAGGAGTGGCTCAGACAAACACAAGCACCACACATCATCCCACAGGTACTCACACAAACACCATCCAGATGCAGACACACCAACATCCACTGCCTCCACTGTATCCCCCTGCTCCTCCTCGTCCTCCACCCTCCCACTAACATCTCCGCTCACACCTGCATGCACTACATCCTCATCCACTACCCCCATCACTATCACGCCTATCACTACACACCCCTCACTGGCAGTCACCACCCCCACATCCATGCACACGTCCTCTGTGTCCTCTCCTCTTGTGTCTGTGCCCCCTCCTCCCAAAGTACACAAACGCAAGCACTCAGACACCCAACAGCCATCCACCTCACAACAGCATACAGCCCATGCACCTGCACCCAAACACATCAGACAGACACCTCCTACAACCACTCCCTCTTCCTCCACTCCCAAACGTTCACCATCCTCCCAACCCAGTGTCCCCAAGAAGCTTTTCCTCTCCGCCTTTGACCTCTTCCCTCACCCTCCCCCCGTCCTTCACTTCAGGCCGAGCTCCTCAGCCACCCAGTCCATGGCCAGAGTAGTGTCGGCAGCTACTGCAGGTGTATGAGGCTCAGGGAACAAGGGCAAGGATGCACCACCAGCTGCCAAGGGCAAGGGCAAGGAGGCACCACCAGCTGCCAAGGGGAAAGGCAAGGAGGCACCACCAGCTGCCAAGGGGAAAGGCAAGGAGGCACCACCAGCTGCCAAGGGCAAGGAGGCACTACCAGCTACCAAGGGGAAAGGCATGGAGGTACCACCAGCTGCCAAGGGCAAGGGCAAAGAGGCACCACCAGCTGCCAAGAGGCCTGTCCCTGCAGGCAGGAAGGACAGGAGGCCTGGTGCTGGTACTGATTCTGAGCCCCCAACCATGGCAGTTCAGCCATCTGAGGCTGCAGGGGAAGGGCTGGAGCCTCCCCCCACCACTGGCATTCCCACCACCAGTACCCCCACCAGCATCGCCATCAGCACCACTGCCAGTACCACTGCCAGTAGCAGCAGCCCAAGTGGGCAGCCGTCCGAGGCTGCAGGGGATGGGCTGGAACCTCCTCCTCCACTGGCATTCCCGACACCGCCACCAACACCTCTGCCAGCAGCCGCAGCCCGGGTGGGCAGCCATTCAAGGCTGCAGGAGAAGGGCTGGTGTCTCCCACCACCACTGCCAGCACCGACACCAGCACCACTGCCGACACCACTGCCAGCACCGCCACCAGCACCACTGCCAGCAGCAGCAGCCCCAGTGGGCAGCCGTCCGAGACTGCAGGGGAAGGGATGGAGCCTCCCACCACCACTGCCAGCACCGACACCGGCACCACTGCCAGCACCGGCACCACTGCCAGCAGCAGCAGTCCCAGTGGGCAGCCGATAGAGGCTGCAGGGAAAGGGCTGGAGCCTTCCACCACCACTGCCAGCACCGACACCAGCACCGCCACTGCCACCACTGAGCAGCCGTCACCACCGGCGGGCAGTGTGTAGTCCTGCCTCCATGGACTGTAGTGTGTCCTATACCCTGCAAATCCTGTGGGTGTGACACCCAGGTGAGGGACTGTGACCTTGCACTCCCCAAGTGCTGCATCACAGGGCACCAGGTCCCCTCCAGAACCAGTGGAAGAAGCCATCCACTCACCCTATCCTTGCCAGTAGGAAGCACACTGGGCTCCAGGCCCCCTCCAGAACCAGTGGAAGAAACCATCCGCTCACCCTATTCTTGACAGGATGAAGTACACTGGGTACCAGGCCCCCTCCAGAACCAGTGGAAGAAGCCATCCACTCACCCCATCCTTTCCAGGATGAAGCACACTGGGCATGAGGCCCCATCCAGAACCAGTGGAAGAAGCCATCCACTCATCCCATCTTTGCCAGGATGAAGCACACTTGGAACAAGGCCACCCTCCAGAACCAGTGGAAGAAGCCATCCCCTCACCCCATCCTTGCCAGGATGAAGCACACTTGGCACAAGGCCCCCTCCAGAACCAGTGGAGAAGCCATCCACTTGAGTGACTGTGGCCTTACACTCCCCAGGAACAAACAGTGGGCAAACCACCCACTTGAGAGACTTTGGCCTTGCACTCCCCAGGAGCAAGCAGTGGGCAAACCACCACTTTAGAGACTGTGGCTTTGCACTCTGCAGGACCAAGCAGTGGGCAAACCACCCACTTGAGAGACTGTGGCCTTGCACTCCCCAGGACATCGCACAGGGCATGTAGCCCTCTCCAGGACCAGTGGTGTTGTACCATCTTTCGGCTGAGGTGCCCCCCAATTCCCCATCCCCCTGAGGTGCCTGTGTATTTTTGACGGGATGCCCCTGCGGTGTTCTCTCTGTGTTGTTGCAAGAGTCAAGTGGGGCCTTGGCCTGTGTGATATGGCCCTGTGGCCCACGGACATTGTGGACTGGCCAAGTGTCCCTCCAATTGTGTATATATATATATATATATATATATATATATATATATATATACATATATATATATGTGTAGCCTGGCTTGTAGTGGGTACCAAAGGTACTTACACCTTGTGCCAGGTCCAGTTATCCTTTATCAGTAGAATAGAGGTGTTTCTAGCAGCTTAGACTGATAGAAGGTAGCTATGGCAAAGCAGCTTAGGCTGAACTAGGAGACATGCAAAGCTCCTACTATACCACTTATATCATATGCACAATATCATAAGAAAACACAATACACAGAGTTACTAAAAATAAGGTACTTTATTTTTATGACAATATGCTACAAGTATCTCAGTGAGTACCCTCTGTAAGAAGGTAAGTAATATACACAAGTTATATGTACACAAACCCAAAACAGGTAAGTAAGAGTCAGAAAAGTAATGCAAACAGTGTCGAATTACAATAGGTTGCAATAGGCAAACAGGTCTAGGGGCAACACAAAGCATATACTCCAAAAGTGGAATGCGAATCACGAATGGAACTTAGACCTATGGGAGCTTGTAGAGGGTCGCTGGGACTGTAACAAAACTGTCAGGGTGTCCAAGATACCCCACCCCAAGACCCTGAAAAGGAGGAGTAAAGTACACCTACTACCCCAAAAGAGCACAATAGTCGTGATAGGGGGATTCTGCAACAACAACAAACACCAGCAGTGCACTGAAAACGGATTCCTGGACCTGAGGACCTGTAAAGCAAGGGGACCAAGTCCAATAGTCGCAACAGTGTCCGGGGGGGCAGGAGCCCAGGAAACCCCGTATGAAGGTGCAAGGAAGCTGCCTCCAGATGGAAGAAGCTTGGAGTTTGCAAGAACGAAGAGGACTAGGAACTTCTCCTTTGGATGGAAGATGTCCCACGTCGCGATGAAGCTTGCAGAAGTGTTCTCACGCAGAAATACCACAAACAAGCCTTGCTAGCTGCAAGGGTCGCAGTAGAGGTTTTTGGGTGCTGCTGAGGACCAGAAAGGACCAGGATGTCGCCCCTTGGAGGAGGAGACAGAGGGGGCGCTCAGCAACTCTGAGAGTCTGCACAGAAGCAGGCAGCACCCGCAGAAGTACCCGAACAGGCACTTGGAAGATTGTGAACCAGAGTCCATGCAGTGTTACAAAAGAGGGTCCCACGATGTCGGAGGCCAACTCAGCGGGTTGAGCAATGCAGGACGGAGTGCTGGGAACCCAGGCTAGGCTGTGCACAAAGGAAATCCTGGAAGAGTGCACAGAAGCCGGAGCAGCTGCAAATCACGCAGTGCACATGTTTGCAGTCTAGCGTGGGGACGCAAGGACTTATCTCCACCTAACTTGGACTGAAGGATCACTGGACTGTGGGAGTCACTTGGATAGAGTTCCTGTGTTCCAGGGACCACGCTCGTCAGGATGAGAGGGGACCCAGAGGACTGGTGATGCAGTCTTTTGGTGCCTGCGTTAGCAGGGGAAGATTCCGTCGCCCCATGGGAGATTTCTTCTGTACTTCTGGTGCAGGGTGAAGGCAGGCGACCCCCAGAGCATGCACCACCAGCAAACAGTCGAGAAAGCTGGCAGGATGAGGCGCTACAATGTTGCTGGTAGTCGTCTTGTTACTTTGTTGCGGTTTTGCAGGCGTCCTGGAGCAGTCAGCGGTCGATCCTTGGTAGAAGTAGAAGAGGGAGATGCAGAGGAACTCTGGTGTGCTCTTGCATTCGTTATCTGAAGAATTCCCCAGAGGAGAGACCCTAAGTAGCCAGAAAAGGAGGTTTGGCTAACAAGAAAGGAGGATTGGCTACCAAGAGAGGTAAGAGCCTATCAGAGGGGGTCTCTGACGTCACCTGCTGGCACTGGCCACTCAGAGCAGTCCAGTGTGCCCCCAACACCTCTGTTTCCAAGATGGCAGAGGTCTGGGACACACTGGAGGAGCTCTGGGCACCTCCCCTGGGAGGTACTGGTCAGGGGAGTGGTCAGTCCCCTTTCCTTTGTCCACTTATGCGCCAGAGCAGGGCTGGGGGATCCCTGAACTGGTGTAGACTAGCTTATGCAGAGATGGGCACTTATTTCCAAAGGGAGAGGGTGTAACACCCTCTCTCAGAGGAAATCCTTTGTTCTGCCTTCCTGGGCCAGGGCTGCCTGAACCCCAGGAGGGCAGAATCCTGTCTGAGGGGTTGGCAGCAGCAGCAGCTGCAGTGGAATCCCCGGAATGGCAGTTTGGCAGTACCCGGGTTCTGTGCTAGAGACCAGGGGGATCATGGAATTGTCCCCCCAATACCAAAATGGTATTGGGGTGACAATTCCATGATCTTAGACATGTTACATGGCCATGTTCAGAGTTACCATTGTGACGCTATACATAGTTAGTGACCTATGTATAGTGCACACGTGTAATGGTGTCCCCGCACTCACAAAGTCAGGGGAATTTGCCCTGAACGATGTGGGGGCACCTTGGGTAGTGCCAGGGTGCCCACACACTAAGTAACTTTGCACCCAACCTTCACTAAGTGAAGGTTAGACATATAAGTTACTTATGTGCAGTGAAAAATGGATGTGAAATAACGTAGACGTTATTTCACTCAGGCTGCAGTGGCAGGCCTGTGTAAGAATTGTCTGAGCTCCCTATGGGTGGCAAAAGAAATGCTGCATCCCCTAGGGATCTCCTGGAACCCCAATACCTGGGTACCTCAGTAAAATATACAAGGGAATTATATGGGTGTACCGGTGTGCCAAGGAGCATTGGTAAATTTAGTCACTAGCCTGCAGTGACCAACTTGGAAAGCAGAGAGAGCATAAACACTGAGGTTCTGGTTAGCAGAGCCTCAGTGATACAGTTAGGCACCACACAGGGAACACATACAGGCACATACTATGAGCACTGGGGCCCTGCCTGACAGGGTCCCAGTGACACAAGGGCTAAAACAACATACATACAGTGAAATATGGGGGTAACATGCCAGGCAAGATGGTACTTTCCTACAATATACTGTTTTGATTTTGAAGCACAATTTTCTACACTTTTATCTTATTACACTCACTTTAATCAATTCCTTTTGTCCTTGCATTATTCCTGAGGGGTACGGGGTGAATATGTAATGTTACTGCATCTGGTTATGTGTATGGTATTGGGGGTGGGGGTGTTGCGTGTTGCGCATGTGTGTCGCTCTCATTTTCCTCCCCTCGTCCCCTGTGTGCTAGGCGGCAGTACTCACTGTGGTCGTTTTCGGCGGCGTTGGTGTTCATAGTGAAGAAGGAGATATACAAGCATGGGGAACACCTGCAACTCGGGCTCCATGGCGGCGTGGTACTTCCTTGGGACTCCAGGGGTGAGTCCTTTGCCTTCTGTGTACTGTTTCTGCCGTGATTTTGATGTCGTTGGTACCGCCCCAGAAAAGATGGCAGATACGCCTGTCATGATAGAGTGGGCGGGACATTGTCTTCCACCTGGCTTTTGGCAGTTACTGCCGTAGTGCTTGTTTCTACCGCCACCGCCACATAATTCCATTTTTGTCACCGCCGGCCTGTTGGCAGTATTACCACCTCTTTATCACCGACCGCCAGGGTTGTAATGAGGGCCTTAGTCTCAGTATAAAATAATAAACATACAGGAACAATACTGGCTGACCAAAACGGCGAAATAATCGTAATCTAATAAAAGCTGGAGCCACTACACATTCTAAGATTACAGTACAAATTAATAACACTAATAACTGTGCAAACAAGATGACATACATTGAGATTCAGGAAAGAAAAGACATAAACTGTTATTATATATGGCGAACTTCATCAGTGAGGACCCTAACTAATGTCAGATTAGCATTGCATGTTTGGACTTCATGCAAAACAATTTAGTCAACACAAATGTGGAAAAACATCTAACTATGGCTCTACCAAATAGTGGTTGGTACCTAGAAACAAAAGCAAATAGACATTACAATCAGTAACGTCATATTATACCTGTCCTCAATATGGTTCAGGAAGCTGTGACAGTCTTTGTCAACAGGACATCAGTTCGGTCAGCAAGACATCATGATATAGCATCAAAGTGCAGAAAAAGCAGAGACTCTTCATGCAGTAAAGGTAAACACGTCTCTTCTCAGGACGGTCAAGAAAATAATTGCCAAACACTCAGGAAGAAGAGGAAGAATGGCATATCTCCTCTCGGTGCAGTGCGGCTGAGTTAGATTTCCTAAACCTTCTTCCCTCGTCCTCTTTGGTTGAAGAATCACATGTTTAAATTTAGTCCAATGAAACTAAAACCCCCAAAATACAAATTCTACTACTACATAGTTCACTTGTCGACGATTGGCACATCTAACAAGCCGAACAATGGGAATGGGAGACATTCCCATTGTTCGGCTTGTTAGATGTCAATATTGTTGAAACTTATACTGCAGTCAGTTCATCCATTGTCTTCTTCTGAGAAAGTCAGTCTGACACACATTACATTAAACAGTGTTTTACTAGCAAGTACAGCATCTTCTAGCAAATAGTTTCTCATGAGAACTAACTTCAGCTACGAGCACATGGTCAGTACAGTGGAAAATCACAATTTAATGCTCTATGCAGACATTTTATAAATCACCAGAAATTGCAGCTTGACATGAGGCCGTGCAACTAGGTCAAGACCTCGCTAAGTTAAGACATATTATTAATAAAGCTAATACAAAACTCAGAACCCTTAATATGTCATATTAGTACATAAATCACACATAAGCTCAACATTTCACATTAATAAACCATTAATAAGTACACTTTGTGAATATTGGCGGCCACTCACGTGGGCACCTCATCAAATGCCAATTTCCCACTGAAGCAAATCCTTTGCCAACTTTCTCCAAAACACCTGGTTCTTTCAACTGTTTCAAATCAGCACTTTCATTAGTCAGATTAGTAAGTATGTTTCTAATTTCTTTACTGTTATCAGGAATATACAAGCAGAAATGCCTCAAATTAAGCATATTGCCAACTTCGCCATCTTTTGCTAAAAGGATATCTAACGCAAGGCGATTCTGGAGTCATAGATCTTACCGCAGTCATTTCTGTATCCATTAGGATCATGGCTCCTCAAACATTTGTCAGCATGTTATCCACAATAGTAGCCAACTTCTGAATCTTTATAGAATTCAGAACAACTCCTACGGAAGGAATCATTGCTCTAAATATATCTCCCACTATACCAGAAGGAGAATCTCTCCTTTCTCTACTGTGATGTAGTTCCGTCAATTTCTGAAATCTCTTTAAGTCCTCAAGATGGAATATCTTTGGGAAAACTATCCCCAAGTAACATGTGCCATACCACCCTCTCAGAAGACAGTAATAAGCATTAGGTCCACAAATGTAATATATACCAGGAATCGCTGGATCCTGTCCATTCAACATAAATGTCCATTTACTCTGAAAAAAAACCACATGCCTACATTCACTCGTTCCCACAAACAAAGTGTCAGTACTAGATCTAGGTCTATATACTCAAAGCTTCCCTACTTGTTGCTCATCTAAGGTTAATTTCCCTTGTGTTTTTATTTCACTAAAAGCATAATCATTTCGAAAAGCCCTTTTCTCTAAATCCTTTTCTAACTTCTCCTTTAGTGCTTTTCTCCTGTCATCTGTCTGAAGCTCTTTTCTAATGGGTAAGCAAGCATGTCAGGTTATTCTTGTGTGCATTTGCAGTCCCCAAAGTTAATGTTGGTTCAAAGAAACCCCTCAGTAATACTATGTCATTGTCTTTAGCTACTCTACTCAGGTATCTAATTATGGGGACAAATGAAAACACTTCATCATGGTTGGAATAGAAATACTGACTGTACTCCTGGTTATAGAATCTTGTTAATAACTGACTACAAATTATCCCACAAGTAAGAGGCAAACTATGATAGGTAACTACTTCTTTGACTGATGAAAAATCTGCATACACACAAAACAATTCCTCGCATCTACCGTCTCAACATACTCACTCAATAAGCGATAGAAGATATTAGAAGAAAATTCTCCTTGTGCATTGTCTACGTGCAGATACTTCTCATCTAACCTAAACTTCTCTATTTGCCATTAAAGCAGTAGTCGTCTCTAAAGCTGAAGCATGGTTGGCTTTACTCTTGTCAAGAACAGTCATACCCACAATCAAATTCACACACAATATCACACATGCAACTGCCAAACCAATACGCATGTAGTTATAGCATGTGTTCTTCCGACCCTGCTGGCTAATGTTACCCAGAATCTGTCAAAAATCAGAAAGTAGAAGAGGAAAATTTAAGAATTATGCAGCAAAAATCAAAAACCAAAAATCCTCTGATAGCAATTATTTACAGCTTTTAGTCTCACTTCCAGGATCCTTTGTCAAAAATCAGTTTAGCAGCATGTCAAATCAGGCTCTCTTGTCAGATCAGGTTATCAATATCTTTTCTTGTTACTTTCAACAGTATCTTTTCTCTTGGTACTTTTCTCAGTTTGTCTCACCAGTTCAGTTTGTTACTTTCCATCAGGTGCCAAAACATTGACCTGGAATGTCTTGATCAAAACAAAAAAGACAAAACTCTCTTTGCCATTCACTTGTCGTTGCATATGCCCATTCAGGACCCGAGTACCTTCGACTTGCTATTCTCTTTGTTTTCAACTTTTGATCTCCATTCAATTTTCCTTCACTTAGGTCTTCTCTCTTTATCGTACCTACTTCTTCCTCTATTGTTGTCACAACAATGTCTTCCCTTCTTTTTGTTTATGACTCTGGCCACTTACCTCTTTTCAGTGGACCGTTTGGTCAATGCTCTTTTCAGTGTTGAACTCAAAACTTCTTGTTGCTCTGCAGGATTTTCTCTCGACTGACCTGCAACTGGGTCAGGAGGAGTCTGATCATATTGACTTTGATCCACCTCAACTCCTTCCCCTTCGGGGACTGGTGTTTGCTCTGCTTGTCTTTCAAAATCATCTACTTCTTGGATAGCCCTTTCCTCACTAGGCTCTCCTGCTGCCTCACTCAATATTGATTCACTGTCACTCTCTCCTTCGTCTCTCACAGGAGTGACTGACCAGTTCTCAACTTGCTCAGATCCGGTCTCAGTTCTTCTTTCTTCTCTTTCTGTCTCTGAGGCTTGTCTGGTCATTGTTGGTACTCTCAACAACTACTCTTCATTGTCCAAAGTGCATGCCACTTTTCTCATGTGGCTGGCGTGGATCCAGTTTGGAACTCCAGTGCACTTCACAGGTGTGGTGGTGATCAAAACTACCTGAAATGGGCCTTTCAACTGAGGTTCCAAACACGTCTTCCTCACATGTTTTCAGACCACAACCCAGTCACCAGCTCTCAGGTTGTGTCCTTAATCTTGTGACGGTTGCAGTGTGATGGCTCCACCCACTGAGAGAAAGAACGAACCACATCAGCCAGACCTTTAAAGTAGTCCAAAACCATATCATCTGTTATGTTCACAAGAGCATTTGCAGGAACTGCTGGCAACCTCATTGCTCTGCCCATGATGATCTCGTGCATTGACAATCCTGCCTTCCTGTTGGGCGTGTTTCTCATTGTCATCAGAACTAACAGCAGTGGTCAGGCCATTTCAGATTTGTGGACACACACATTTTCGCCATTCTTGATTTCAAGGTACCACTTATCTGTTCCACTAGTCCTGATGCTTCAAGGAGGTAACTACAATGCAACTTCTGCTCAATGTTCTATGCTGCACACAGTAATTTCACTACTTCAATGTTGAAGGGACTTCCCCTATCTTATTCTAAAGAGATTGGAAACCCAAAACGTGGTATCAGTTCCCTAAACAGTAGTTTGGCTACTGTGAGGCTGTCATTTCTTCGTGTGGTTTACGCCTCGATCCAATGACTAAAGATGCAGACAATCACCAACACATATCTCAAACCTCCACACACAGGCATCTCAATGAAATCCATTTGTATTCTGCTGAATGGACCTCCTGCTCTTCCAATGTGGCTCAACTTTACCATAGTCCCTTTTCCCACCTTCATCTGCTGATAAATGACGCAACAATGGCAAACTGCTTCAGCAACTTGTTTAAACTTCAGATTGAACTAATTCTGCTTAAAAGTGCAAATCATTGCATCCCTCCCAAGATGTGATTGACTGTGATAATATCTAGCCATTTGATTCAACAGGCTGTTCGGCAAAACCAATTGACCCTCTTCTGAAACCTACAGTTCATCCTGTCACTGTACACAACGTATCTATGACATGCAATGCAAAACGTGGCCATGTTTCATCTTCTTCAGGTAACAGTTCCCACATATCCTTGAACGATACACAGTTCAATGTGTAAAACCTTGAGACTTGATCTGCATATCCATTTCCCATTTACACAAAATATTGCAATTTCAGATGTGTACTGCATTTCACCACAGCAATCTTTTCAGGCTTTTGGATAGCTTACAACAAATCTTGATTTGTCTCCCCATTTCTCACTGGTGAACCAGAAGAGGTCATGAAACCTCTCTGTGACCACAACTGGCCAAATTCATGGACTATTCCAAATCCATACTGGGTATCTGTATAGATGGTAACTTTAAGCTGAAGAGAAACATGGCACGCTCTAGTAAGGGCTACCAGTTCCTCTAATTGTGCAGAATTAACTCCTGAAGCCAAGACGCTTCCAGATCACCAGTAATTGTGCACACAGCATATCCTGCTCTCAGTACTCCTGTATTGTCTCTTAGACAGGAGCCATCAACAAAGATAATTTGGCCATTTTCTTCCAATCGGGTGTCTCTAATATCAGGTCTTAGTTTTGTGCACTGATCAGTTATTTCAAGACAATCATGCTCAATGTCTTCCAACTTTTCAATATCAACATTTTTATTTGGAAGCAAGGTTGCTGAGTTAAGCTCTGTACATCTTTTTAATGACACATTGGGTGACCTTAGAATACTCGTCTCATAACACGTCACCCTTGCACCTGTTAGATACTGGGTTTTGGTTCAGATAAGTAAAACTTCAACTGAGTGAGGGACCATTATTGTTAGGGGTTGTCCCATCACAATGCCTTCAAACTGTGTAAGGCTCTGTCCAACTGCTGCAACTGCACGCAAGCAGCCTGGTAAAGCTGCTGCTACTGGGTCCAAAGAAGCTGAAAAATATGCTACTGGGCGGTTTACACCGCCATGGACCTGAGTCAAGACAGACAAAGAACCTGCAGCACGCTCATGACAAAACAACGTGCAGGATTTAGTCGTCAGGCATACCCAAAGCCAGAGCTTTGCACAGACTCTCTCTCAACTCAGAAAAAGCTTTCATGCAAGCCTGTTCCAACACTAGGGGATCAGTGACTTCTTTATGAGTCAGCTTCTGCAATGGTTTGGAAATGATTGAAAAATTGGGAATCCAGTGGCCACATTAGCCTACCATCCCCAAAACATCCTGACATCTCTCTGGGTGGCTGGGGGATTAATCTGCAATATGGCTGTGACTCTTTTTCTGGATATTTTCCTTATTCCTTTCTCAATCTGGTGACCCAAGTATTTCACTTCTTTCTGACAGTATTGCAACTTTAGTGGAGACACTTTGGGGGTCATTACGACCCTGGTGGAAGGCGGAGAACCGGCGGTAAGACCGCCAACAGGCTGGCGGTCTTACTGCATGGAATTATGACAATGGCGGTTACCGCCATGGTCATCCGCCGAGTCTCCGTTCCGCCCGCCGGGCTAGAGACCTGGGTCTCCAGCCCGTTGGCTGTCACTATACCGTCGGCGGTATTTTGACCCGTCTTACCGCCGTGGATTTCCAGCGGTTTGAACCTACATGAAATCCATGGCGGTAAGCACTATCAGTGCCAGGGAATTCCTTCCCTGGCACTGAGGGGTCACCCCCACCCCTCACCCCCACTCCGACTCCCTCCCCTACCCCCCCACCACCCCTGCCACCCCCCAAAGGTGGCAGGGCCCCCCTCCCCACCCCGACCCCCAACTTCACTTCACCCATACCCACACGACACACACGCAGGCACCACCTACATACTTACACGTACACACACTGACATACATGCCAACATCTACACACACAGTCAAACACGCACACCCACAATCAAACATACACGCACACATCCATACAGACATACCCACAGACATACACGCACTCATTCCCATACACACAACAGCCCCACAAGCATACACGCACTCACACACACCCTCTACATACACAGATGCACACCCCCATGCACCCACACAACACACAACACCCCCCACCCCCTCCCCTCACAGACGATCAACTTACCTGGTCCGACGATCCTCCGGGAGGGGACGGGAGCCATGGGGGCAGCTCCGCCGACACCACACCGCCAACAGAACACCGCCACGGCGAATCACAGGACGTGATTCGCTGGGCAGTGTTCTGTTGGTGTGGCAGTGGAGGTGGAGCAACCTCCACTTCCCCGCCACCCGCCAGTACGGCTGTTGGCGGCTCTCCAACCGGAAAGGGACGGAGAGCTGCCAACGATCATAATAGGCTGAGCGGCAAACCGCCTGTACTGGCGGTCTTCCGCACGGCGGTCCCTCGGCAGTCTTTAAAAAAGACCGCCGAGCTCAAAATGACCCCCTTTGTGACCATTCTTTCCCAAATGGTTCAACAAGGCAATCGTGTCATACTTGCACTCTTCCTTTGTATTGGATGCAATCAGCAAGTCATCAATGTACTGTACCAATGTCGATTGGAAAGGCAATTCCAATTACTCCAAATTCTTTTTCAAGATCTGATTGAATATGGAAGGTGACTCTGAAAACCCTTGAGGAATTCGACACCAACAGTAAACTCGGTTAAAAAATTTGAAACAAAAGAAGAATTGGCTGTCTTCGTGAAGAGACACAGAAAAGAAGGCTTGTGACAAGTCTATGACGGTAAACCATTCAGCATCGCATGGAATCTGAAACAGAATCACAGCTGGATTTGGCACCAAGGGCAACATTTGACCACTTTGGGGGTCATTTTGACCTCGGCGGTCTTTTTGAAAGACTGCCGAGGGACCGCCGGGAGGAAGACCGCCAGTGATGGCGGTTTTCCGCTCAGCCTATTATGACCGTTGGCAGCTCTCTGTCCTTTTTCGGATGGAGAGCCGCCAATAGCCATAATGGTGGGAGGCGGGGAAGTGGAGGTTGCTCCACCTCCACCGCCACACCAACAGAACACCGCCCAGCGAATCACGTCCTGTGATTCGCCGTGGCGGTGTTCTGTTGGCGGTGTGGTGTCGGCGGAGCTGCCCCCATGGCTCCCGTCCCCTCCCGGAGGATTGTCGGACCAGTTAAATCGATCGTCCGTGAGGGGAGGGGGGTGGGGGGATTTGGGTGTTGTGTGCATGCATGGTGGTGTGCGTGTGTGTATGTGAAGGGGGGTGTGAGTGCATGTATGCTTGCGGGGGTGTTGTGTGTATGGGAATGAGTGCGTGTATGTCTGTGGGTATGTCAGTATGGATGTGTGCGTGAATGTTTGAATGTGGGTGTGCGTGTCTGCCTGTGTCTGTGTATGTAGGCATGTATGTTGGCGTGTGTGCGTGTGAGTGTGTAGGTGGTGCCTGCGTGCGTGTCGTGTGGGAATTGGGCGATGTGATGTTGGGGGTCGGGCTGGGGAGGGCGGCCATGCCACCTTTGGGGGGGTGGCGTGGGTGGTGCGGGGGTAGGGGAGGGAGTTGGGGTGGGAGTAGGGGGTGGGGTCGACTCCTGTCAGTGCCAGGGAAGGAATTCCCTGGAACTAATAGTGCTTACCACCATGGATTTTATGGCGGTTCAAACCGCAGGAAATCCACAGCGGTAAGCCGGGTCTAAATACCGCCGGCGGGCGGAACGGAGAATCGGAGGATGACCATGGCGGTAACCGCCATGGTCATAATTCCATGAAGGGAGACCGCCAGCCTGTTGGCGGTCTTAACGCCGGTTCTCCGCCTTCCGCCAGGGTCGTAATGACCCCCCATGTCATTTATTTTTCTCAGGTCCTGGACAATTCGAACTTTCCCACAGGGCTTTTTCAATCCCATTATCAGTGAATTACATGGGCTGCTTAACACCTCTTTCAATACCCCTTGTTTTACAAATTCTGCAATTATGTGAGCAACCTTCATAAGGATGTCCTGTGGCATGTGATACTGGGGAATCTGAGGAAAAATTGTGTTCGGCTTTACAGGAACTTTAACTGGCTCTATTCCCTTTATCAGACCTATTTCTTTCCATGTCAGATCACACACTTTCTCCTTAACTATTCCCTGTAAATCAGGAGGAAGCTCCTTCACAGTGAACACTGGAAAGAAATTAATCATGGGGTACTCCTCATTTATAATTTCACACTCCTTTTCTGGAGCTGGGTCCTCCTCATCATCACTATTCGTCTGTATCTCGATTCCATTGTTTCAACAAGTAATCAAGCCTCCGGTTTTACACAGCAAGTCTCTTCCCAGTAGGGATACTGGACTTGAGTCACAGACTCCGGATTTGTGCAATCCTTTAAAGTTGCCAATTTTAACCTGGAGTGGTGCTGTAATTGGATTGGTCAAATACTGATTTGCTACTTCCACAATCTGAACTGTTTTTCCTTAAAGGGGCAAGTTTGGAACTTCTGCAGTTCTGACTGTAGAGCATGTAGCTCCTGTGTCAACCAAAAATGAAACTCTGTGACCCCTTACTTTTCCCTTCACATATGGCCCTTTCTGATCTACTTCTAAAGAAGCTGCAAGCACATATTCCTCCTCATCCGAACTCTCGGTCACCCAATCATCGTTTATTCCACTCTCACTGTTTAACAGGAATTGATGTACATTGTTATTACTTTGGTTAGACCTCTGACCTGTGGTTCCATTAGGGTTTGAGGTATTTGAATTTGCTATCTAGGTATCATCTGAACCTGCTGTTTTATTGGCTGCAACTGTGTCATTTGTACATGTGGCATTTGCACCTGCTGCATGGGTTGAAAATTTTGCAGTTGATTCACAGTATTATGAAAATTTCGATTGTGACCTCTCATTCTTGGTCCTCGCATGTTTTGGAACAAATTGATGCCACTTGTTTGCAGAACGACACCTTCCTGCACCATCATCGTACACTCCGGTTCCAATGTCCGACTGCTCTGCAAGCGTGACAAGGCAATACTCTCTTCATTCTCTGCACATCATTCTGGACCACTACAGTATTCAAATCGGGACTACGGTTTCCATTACCAATTCCACTGCGACCTTTACCTCTCATTTGATTTTGAATCACCATGTTTCCCTGCTGCTGCTGTGGAAAATGTACGTGCATCCCTGCTTGTGCTTTAATCACCATCGCCTTTTCCTTCAACTTTCTATGCTTCAACTCAATCTTGTCACTACAGTACTTTGCATACTACAACACCTCCTCAATCGGCTTTGCTTGCCAGCAAATCAAATGACTCTTAATCATCTGGCTAAGTTCAGGTCTCAATCCTTCCACAAATCTGAACACAAATGGATCATGCCTTTCAGATCAATTGTCTCTGTAACACTGTAATGCTTAAATGCCTGCAACAATCTCTCATAATATGCATGTATCGACTCCTTTGCTTCCTGAGCTGTCGTTTCTATTCTCTGCCAGTCAATGTTTTTGGGTGAAATTCTTGTTTTCAAAAATTCAGTCACTTTGTAGTAATATTTCATTACTCCAGGAGAACGTGCACCTGTATTGGGATCTCTCTCTGGGTCTTTTGGTGTGCCAATCAATACTCTTCTTACACTCCATCCATAAATCAGCTGGAACTACTATCTCTAATAGAGGGTTCAAGTCTTCTCGCAGACACTTTGCAAGTATCACAAACCTGTCTGTCTGCTGATACCATTCTACTGGCTTCTCTCGCAACCTGGGATAGTCATTTGTAAAAGACAGAATATTACTTTTGCTCCAAGGGACATTGCCAAAATTCCCTTCTGAAATCTCTCTCATTGGTAAATTTTTCAATGGATCCTTACCCTGCTGCACATTTGCAGTCAACTCTGCAGAATCCCTTTTTCTTTTATCTCTTTTCTTTGCCCATCTGCCTTCCCATTTGTCTAATGCTCCCCATGTCTGGACGTTTGGAGTAGCTCCCTAAGGTGTGCCTTCATTCTTGCAGATCTCATGTGTTCAAAGTCTTTTGTGTCAAAATCTAACCTGTAAAACCTGTAATTCAAACGCTTTGTTTTTTCCCTTTCTTTGGCGTGCGTTCCTGCCAGATCTGTTAACGTCTGATGCATGTTGCTCACTTCCCTCCTAATTTTTGGGCACAGATATCTCAACTCTGTTTCTGTGTAGGACTCTTATCTGTTCACACCCATAATTCCTTCAATGAGCTCACCCGCTTCCATTCCTAGTCTTGTATAGTTCAAGTACTCCTCTCCCCTAGGAGCACTCTGTGGGGAATTCAGCTTGTCTAACCATTCAGTCAATTATTGGGCAGTCAAACTTGCAACAAAATATTATTGGCCTGGGCATTTGACACATGTTGCACCACTGTATTCAGGGATTTCGGTGGCAGTAAACTATCACAGTATCCGGAGGAACTCCGAATGGACCAAGGTCTAGTGATGATATCGATCCGTCAAAGGTCTGTCTCACACGAGAGACTACTCAGATATTCTCATTAAGTCCTCCCCTTTGAATTGTGACTCAGGACTCCCTGGCCATTTGCACCGTTTTTCTCTTGTGCAAACAAAGGTACAACCGGACCAATGGTGACAGGTACAGATACAGAATCTGGGCTTGGTCTAACACTCAAGTTCTGTGGGTGCATAGTTCCCATATTCTGACTCATCAATACAGACATCTCTGTCTGGGTCCCTGTTATCGGAGTGTACCTTGGCATTGCGTGTGACTACACTTGAGGCAGCAAAAGTGGAGTTGGCTCTGTCTGAACCAACATTGGTTTCAGGAAAACATGTCCTGTTGAAACTATTAGGTTTGTGGCAGTCTCCACTACGGGTACATCCGGGTAAATTCTCTGAACATTCGACTGTCACACCTGATTTTGTGCTACTGGAGTAATAGGTGCATTGAGACTACTCTGCATTGGGCTATGTGTCATGCTAGGATTAATCTGCACTGGACTCATTGTTGCATTAACCTGTGTTGGTGCTGAAGGATTTACACTAGTGCTCGGATCATTCTCTTGCACCGATTTCTCAATAACTGCAAAATAAACTCGTCCTCAGGTGTAAAAGATCTTATAGACTTCTAGACTCATTTGATCTCTGCTCCCTGCTCTCAGAAGGGATCCTGTTTGTTTTTCTGGTAGCTTTCCTTCCTTCTCTCCCACCGTCCTGTGTAATTGCTGGAAACATTTAAATTTCCTGTAAAGTCTTGGCTCTCCACAATTTCTCAGCACTGACCCATCTTTTCTGGTAGCTTTTCTTCCTTCTCTCTCACTGTCCTGTGTATTCACTCAAAACATTTTAATTCCCTGTAAAGTCTCGGCTCTCCACAAATTATGAGCACTGACCCATCTACCCTCCACTAGTGTCTTTTCTGCCTTTTTCATTCTCCTCTCAAATTTCTGTTGCTGTTGCTGTCTGGCTACTAACTCCCAGATTGCTAATGCCTCAAACTGTGCTGGTCTCGGAGGAGGGTTTCAGATCATAAAGCACCCTCCTCAGATTCTCTAAGCTCCTCAAATTAAATGTTCTGTGGTCAGGAAACGCTAAACTCCCATCTTTCTCTGTCACTTTGCACGACTGCTTCAACCAAAGACATGGCGCGACACCCTGCTCTTCGATTACAATGTAAGCTGGTGTACCTTCTGGCGGTGCACTATCCCCTATACTCGATGTAATGTATGCATCTCCCCTTAAAGCACTTGTTAAAGCTTTGAAAAATTTCATTTCTTTACGACCTTTAGGAGATTCTAAATCAAATCAGAGAGTGACTTAATCCCAGAATTCTCATCACCCACCTTCTCAACCAATTGCGTTTCCGGGATGGCTACCAATCCGTGCGTGACCCTTCTCGCTAACCAAACTATCCCAGCATGGCTCCAATGACGTCACACTCACACGTACTGCAGCTGACAAACTCTTGCGGCTTGTCCTTACCAACTCAGATTCACAATAAGGGGCCAGATGTAGCAATATTGCTAATTGCGAGTTGCAATTTGCGAGTCCAAGCGACTCGCAAATTGCAACTCGCAATTTGCAATGCAGAACGGTTTCTCAGACACCGTCTGCGAGTCGCTATGGGGTCGCAAAGACCCACCTTATTAATATTAATGAGGTGGGTCGCAAATTGCGGCCCCATAGCGACTATGGGCACTCGCTAACATGGAGGCCTGCTGTAGTCAGCAGACCTCCATGTTCGTGACTGCTTTATTTCCTTAAAGGAAAACGAGCTGCAATTAAAAAAAAATCCGAAACCTTTAGTTTCGGAATTTTTTCAGGGCAGGTAGTGGTCCCTTGGACCACTACCTGCCCTGAAAAAATATTTTGTGGTCCATTCACAAAGGGGAAGGGGACCCATGGGGACCCCTTCCAATTTGCGAGTGGGTTACCATCCATTTCAAGTGGATGGTAACTGCGACTCCATTTGCGACCGCATACGCGGTCGCAAATGGAATTGTATACCACTGCGAATCGCAAATAGGAAGCGGAAACCCCTTCCTATTTGCGATTCGGAAATGCATTTTGCGAGTCGGTCCCGACTCGCAAAATGCATTTCTGCATAGGAAACTCCGGTTTGCGACTCGCAAACGGCAATTTTTGCCGTTTGCGAGTTGCAAACAGTTTCCTGCATCTGGCCCAAAATGAATGCAATTTTTGGCAAGCACTAAACAAAATCAAAACTAAATTTGTCCGTTTACTACAGGTAAGGTAACACAATTGCTTCAGAAACTTTACAAATTTTTCACTGACAGCGTTTCGCTCTAGCAGCTACTCCTTTTTTCTCAGTTTCCCTGACTCTCAAGCAAAATTCGATCTCCAAATTCCACTCTCAACTGATCAGTGAGTCTGTCCGGATGCACATAGGACTCGCCCAATATCAGTCGAAAATTCTTTAGCTCACTTTGACTTACACTCTGACTCGTCAACCACACCCGATCGACATATTAAACCAGACACATTACAACAAATACCAAGTGTCTCATACACTTTTTCAATATACACCGGAGTCTTTGACCACCCAGGGTCCATATACCAACAACCACGTGGACAATTTTTGAGCACAAAGTGCCACACACATGTGAAGTTTGACGACTTCCCTACTCTCACACTTTGGAGTACGCACACTCCTTATACAACTTAATTTGGAGTATACAAACTCCCAAAACACTTTCAAACATCACAATTCACCTGCAATTTGCATAAGCTGTGCAAGCGCAAAACCTACTTCATTCACACCATCACTAGAACGTCGAGAACATCCTCAAACAATCATTGGCAAGCTCCAAGATTCTGAGAAAGTCATTTCAGGTACTTAGGGGTACATTTTCTTTCCACTTTGGATCACGGAATCTGGAAACCCTCAAATTTCACAATTTTTTCCAATCTGCAAATTATTTTACTCTTTGTTGGAAATTAATCCTTACCCTACCACCATCTCTGGGGACACCTGTTATCCCTCGCTTACAATCTCTGGGACCAAATACTCTTCTACCTATCTCTGGAGACAATCTCTAGCAGGCTTCTATGATGGGCTCTTAAGGAGACAAACCATCAGTCTCTGCTACCATCTCTGTTAGCGCGTCAGACCTTATTAAGTAAACTTACAAGGGAGACGCGTATAGGCAGATGGACCTTTTGACTGCGCTTCGAATTGTTCCCACCATATAACCTCATACTAAGACAGATCAATAACAACAACAATGTCATCAATAATCAATAGGAGTCAGCAATTTCCACACACCATGACCTCATCCATGAATAACTACACTTTTATGTAAAAGTTAGAATGTTTATTTCCCTATATTAACAATGCTGGTTAGAGAGTGTAGCTTACATAACATATATTAAATGAAAGGTTTATATTAATGTATAATGATGCTGCATAGAAAACAATAATAATAGCGATTTTGCTTAAACGTGCACCTAAATTTTGACCACGATAAATGGCAACCAATGTATACGCAAACTAATAATGATGAATATAATGTTTATGTTATGTTTAATTAAGCTTATATTAACATTTATGTTACTGCATTTGTATTGAAAATCTTTATAGGCCTTAAGTTAGCGTGAGCTGCGGGTTTAGCTGCCCAGCTCTCATATTAAATGCATTTTTCAGTTTTTCCAGTGTGCTGACTCGCAAAGGGCCATGACCCTGCAAATGTTCCTTTTCTTCAACTTCGAAGACGAATGTATCTATGTAAATTCCGTTCCCAAGCGCATATTCAGTGCCTTGGTTTAAAAGTATGAATACATTGAAACAAATGTAGATTAATGAAATGTACAAGGTCACTTAGACCGATGGACAATGGATCTGCTGATCCAAAGGACGTGCCAAAGAGTGAAGTAACACCGGACGTGCCACCTCCGAAGACGTCAATTATGAAGACCAATCGAAGTGCTATGAATTAATGTGGGGTGACAATTGGGATTACCCAATCCTAAATTTTATAGGTTAAAGATAGTGGGGTATAGTATGTCCAATGGAATTTTGGGGGAATGTACTACGAAAAAGGGATAAAAACCCATGTCACAGAAGGGTCATTAGAATTAGGTAGGGAATGCTATTGATTTAATCCAGAAACTCTGTCACTTTGTTTAGTGACTTTTGAGACGTATTAAAACCATCCTCACCCATAGACTGTCCATATACACTTCTCCTCCTTACGAGGGAAGTGGTCCCTATGTCTTCAGCTGAGTCTTGACTGATGGCGTTTGACTGATGTCCTGAAGACGAAGACTGATCCTGTGTGCTGACCTAATCTTGGAGGGTAATTATGACAATGCAATCTGTAATTTGTCTGTTTGTTTTTCCTTTCTAGGTACCAACTGCTTAATTTTGGCAGAGACCATAGATAGATGTTTTCCAAATTGGTGTTCTAAATTGTTTTGCATGAAGCCCAACATGCCAATGCTAATTAGTGGTTAGGACAGGTGATCATCAAATTGGCGCAAATAGACAAACGACTGACATTATGCTATGTTGAACTGACGCAGTATCAATACTCTGCTATAATTGATTTATGTTCAAGCCGTGCTATGGTTTGATGTTTATGATTCTTGACTTATTGAAATCTTACCAAAGTTGCCATATCGTAACTATGCTGTTGTGTTCCTTGGCTTTGAGATTGACGCACCTAATCTTAGATTGTAATTAATAGGGAATAAACTTCATGAAATTCTATTAGAGGTGTGGTTATTCATGGCTGAAAGGTCATGGTTGCGTCGTCAATTTGATTAATGTCTTTGACTGAAGCGAAATGTATTGTTGTGATAAATATTGATGACATTATTGATATATTGATTTACATATTGATCAGCTATCTCGTCCTACGGTGTCTCTCAACTGGGTCAAAAGATTCATTGCCCTAAAACGAGTCCTAATGTGTAATAAATTAACATAAAAGGACGCGTTAACACTGGTATCAAATAATAAACATACAGAAACAATACTGGCTGACCAAAGCAGAAAAAGAATCATAATTTAATCAAAGCTTGAGCCACTACACATTCTAAGGTTACAGTACAAATTAATAACAAGAATAACTGTGCAAACGAGGTGACATACATTTAGATTCAGTAAAGAAGAGACATCAGCTGTTATTACCTATGGTGAACTTCATCAGTGAGGACCCTAACTAACGTCAGATTAGCATTGCATGTTTGGACTTCATGCAAAACAATTTAGTCACCACAACTTTGGAAAAACATCTAACTATAGCTCTATCAAATAGCAGTTGGTACCTAGAAACAAAAGCAAATAGACATAACAATCAGTAATGTCATATTATACCTGTCATCAATATGGTTCAGGAAGCTGTGACAGTCTTCGTCAATAGGACATCAGTTCGGTCAGCAAGACATCAGGATATAGCAAAAAAGCAAAGTCTCTTCATGCAGTAAAGCTAAACATGTCTCTTCTCAGGTTGGTAAAAAAAATAATAGCCAAACACTCAGAAAGAAGGGGGAGAATGGCATATCTCCTTTCTGTGCAGTCCGGCTAAGTTAGATTTCCTAAAACTACTTCCCACATCCTCATTGGCCAAAGAATTGCATGTTTACATTTAGTCCATTTAAACTAAAACCCCAAATCTACTAATTCTACTACTACATTGGTTCAGATGTCGATGATTTGCTCCTCTTTTCCAGGTTGGATCGTTCGGCTTGTCAAGTATCAATAATACTCCAGTCAGCACATCCATTGTCTTCTCCTGGGAAGGTCAGTCTTACACACATTACATTAAACTGTGTTTCACTAGCAAGTACAGCATCTTCTAATAAACAGTTTCTCATGAAAACTACCTTTAGCTACACATGGTCAGTACAATTTAATTCTCTAAGCAGACAGTTTATAAAACACCAGAAATTGCAGCGTGACATGAGGCGATGCAACTAGGCCAAGACTTCGCTAAGTTAAGGCCTATGATTAATAAAGCTAATAATCAACACATGACACTTAATATGACATTAATAAATTAATTAAACACAAGCTCAACATTTCATATTAATAAACCATTAATAAGTACACTTTGTGGACATTTACGGCCACTGGCGTGGGTGCATCATCAAATGTGTGCATTATTTTTCCTCTAAGTAAATACATTTTCTATACAAATTCAACTCTCAGAATGCATGAATATTCATTCATAAACTTCATTAATAAACTCAGCGTTAACATCTTTGTGGTGTATTGTGCTGCTGCAACCCCTGACACCAGCCCTGTAAGAGCAGTTGGTGCCCCGGCCCATCTCTCTCTTGCCCTCTGTTATCCAAGTGCATATACATACCCCATTGCTCCTGCCCTTCGTTGTCCATTGTACCATACTTGCCAACAATCTGAACTTGGTAAGAAGGACATTTTGAAAAAGAAATCTGGGGAATTGATTTTCCCCCATTGACTTACATTGAAGAAGAGAAAATTCAAGGCCGGAGACAGACAAAATAAAGTGCTTTTGGGCTGAAAAACATCACAAGTCTCTTTCCTCAATCAGGTCTGTTTGCATGTATGGTTTTACTGCCACTGCCTCTTACTTCTACCCTCTATAGTCTGTGATATAGCCACAGTCTCTCTTGCCTGTCCTGCACGGTTGGTTTGTTGCTCTGCCCCCCCTTTCCTCTGCCCTCCATGGTCCATTGTGGTGCCACTGCCCCTCCGCCTGCCCATCGTGGTCAACTTGTTGCCTCTGCACCCTCCTCCCTTCCCTCCATTATCTGAGTCTGTGCCCATGACCTCAACCCTTCCCACAGTATTCAAATGAACAACTAGATTGCTAACATTCTATTTTTATTACAAAATTGTGGCACGCCTAACGTCATCTTCATGTACTCAAAACTGTAATACTTAAAGCATTTCCTTTAGAAATTATTAAAATGAGAGGATCTTATTTCCCTAGAAGTTATGGTTTGTGGTCTAAAAAACTAAAATGAGGGTATATTTTGTCTGAGTTCCCAAACAGTGACAAAGCACTTTTAAATTATTTACAATCTTTATGTTTTTTATACAGTTGATCATTTGATTCTATGTTTCACTTAGGGGAGAGGATGTGGCATTATGGCCAGAGCTGCAGACTTTGCAACTGGGGAACCAGGTTTGAGTTTCGACATCAGCTCACCATTCAGTGATTCTGGTGAAATCACTTAAACCCCCTTGCTTAAAACCAAAATGAATGTGTCCTTGTGTGATGTAAATTATGTTCATGTAAAGCATTCTAGTAATTTCGGTTCAGGTCTATACTATATAAAGCTGCGAAAAAAACAAATACATTAAGGGGCAGATTTAGAAGAAGCTGGCACATCAGCACTGATGCGCTATTTTTCTTGCGTCACCCTTCCCCACCTAACGACTCCACGGGTGCAAAGTATTTAGAATACGGCATACCATTTTGGTCGTTAGGACAATATTGTCAAATTTTTTACACTATTGTGGCGTTTTGCAGCACTAGCGTAAAAAAAAGTGCAGCAAAGTGCAGGGGGGGCATTGATTTCAATGGGTGCGTCATTTTAAACTCCTGCTCTTAGCCGGCAGTAAAAAGGACTGAAAAAAATGAAGCAATGAAATCTGGTAGATTTCACTGTACCATTTTTTCGGGCTGCCCTGTGGTGGAACACCCTCTGTGCATATATTATGTCTGGTCAGGCATAATGTGGCGCAAGGGGGTACAAAGTGGCGCAATGCATGCTTTGAGCCACTTTGTAAATCTGGCGCAGCAAAAATGCCTTCCTAGCACCATATTAGTGTAAATACAAATTATGCTAATGTGGCACAAGGAGGTGCTAGGGGCTTTTAAATATGCCCCTAAGTGTTTTGCGTGACAAAAATACCTTCCTAACGCCACATTAGTGTAAAAACAAATGATGCTAAAGGGGTGCAAGGAGATGCTAGGGGCTTGTAAATATGCCCCTAAATGGTTTGCATTGGTCCATACTTGGGCTACATTTGGGAAGCATTTGTGCTACCTTTTAGCTTTTTTTTCTCTGGTGGCCATCTTGGGAGACTTACTTGTTATGAAGCTCCCTTATTGCCTCATTTACTGCAGTATCCTCAGCAGGGCCAGCTTTAGCCCTGTGTGACAGTCTTTTTTGGCACCCCCCCTCCCAACCACATGACCACTTCCTCAGATTCCCTCACTACCACCTGGCAAATGTGCCCCTCATCTCTCCATAGCCTCCCTTTCACATATATTCATTTGTTATAAAGCACTTGTAAAGACTGCCTTTACTAAGCCACTAAGCTATCAACATAAAATATAGTTCTGTTCTTTGCAGCAGACAGAGTGGGAAAGAAGGAGCAAAGTCCTCTGGGTGCAGGTTGGCTTAATCCTCCTCCTCAAGGTTCAGGAGGGAATCCTCCAACTAACATTTCACTCACAGTTCCCACACCCAATCCTTTGGCTCCCCCAGAAAGGTTTTCAGGTGATCCTCAGAAGGTACAATCCTTTTTGACTCAAGTAGAATTGCATTCACCTGTCGTCCAAACACCTTCCCTGATCCCCAATCCAGGGTGGCCTTCTTGATTTCCTATTTGACTGGAGACGCGACCACTTGGGCAATCCCTCTCGTGCATTGAGATAGTCCCTTGCTTTACAACTGGAGAGACTTTGTACTAGAATTTGAAAGTGTTTTTGATCAAAGAGCAGTTACTCTGTCCGCAGACCGAGAACTGTTAGAATTGCAACAAGGAAATAAGGATCTTGTCTTTTACTTGGCTAACTTTAATCGGCTGGTAGCATAAACGGCCTGGCCTGAGGAAAAGAGATCAGCCCTGTTCTATCAAGGACTCAAAGAAGAGTTAAAAGACATTCTTGCACAGATTGATCCTCAACCCACGGATTGTCAAGATCTGATAAATCTTGTTTTGAGATTAGACCATCGTCTTGCAGAACAACAGGGAACACGCAAAAAGACTGACAAAACTTCCTGCCATGTTCATGAGCATAGAAAATCACAAGTTCATGGAGACAACAGTCATGAGCCAATGGAAATAGGAACCGTCAGGCGACCCTTAACGAAAGAAGAGAAAGATCTATGTAGAAAGAACGGACAATGTCTGTACTGTGGTCGAAAGGGCCATTTCGCCAAAGAATGTCCAGCAAAACCGAAAATCACACAAACTCCTACCAAGAAGGTTGTAGCAAATGCACAGATCAAGCAGGAAAACTAGAACACCCAAGGTGTAAGGAAGGGTTGTTCTTGGGTGGAACCGTGGACCCTTCACATGATGGTAGAAATGTTTTACTCGAGTCAAGACATTTAAAGTTAGATCTAGAAGTACTGGTAAAACAAAAGACTTATCTAAAGAAAGCCTTAGTAGATTCCGGGGCTACTGGTAATTTTATCAAACATGGGGGATTCCATGTAAGAAGAAGAAAACACCAGAAATAATACAAGCTATAGATGGAAAACTCCTAGCTGGAGATCCGGTGACTCTGCAGACCTTCCCGTTGTCTGTGATCTGTAAAGGGGGAAATCAAGACACCAAACATGTAGAAAAAATAGTCTTTGATGTAATCCTTGCTCCTCAGTATGGAATTATCCTCGGAATGCCGTGGTTAAGCTACCATAATCGTTTAATAAATTGCCAAGAAAGGAAAATCACGCGTTCTTCACTTCTGTGTAAAGAAAAATGTCTCCAGACATCAAGTGTCACAGATTCTCACAAATCCCACATAGCCACAGCTGCTGAAAAAGATGTAAAGCTGCCTTTGCAGTATTCATCCTTCCTTGATGTTTTTGATGAAAAAGAAGCAGGAACCTTGCCCCCTCACAGACCATATGACTGTCAAATTGATCTGACTCCTGGTGCTATACTCCCTAGTTGTCGTGTTTATGCCCTGTCTGAACACGAAAATCAATATCTAAGATACTATTTAGATCAATTTCTAGCTAATGGATTTATCCACCCTTCCAAGTCTCCTGCAGCATCTCCTCTTTCTTATGTCCCCAAGGCTAATGGGGATCTTAGGACTTTTATATACTATAGAGGATTAAATAAAATCACAGTAAAGAACAAATACCCATTACCCTTGATCCATGTCCTGTTGGACCAAGTTACAAAAGCCAAAATCTACACCAAGTTAGACCTAAGAGGAGCTTATGACCTAGTCAGGATGAGAGAAGGCGACGAGTGAAAAACTGCCTTTAAAACTCGATATGGTCTATTTGAATACACAGTCATGCCCTTTGGACTTTGTAATGCTCCAGCAGAGTTCTAATTCTTTCTGAATGATGTCCTTAGAGAATATCTAGATCTATTTGCAATAGTTTATTTTGATTATATTCTAATCTATTCTGCTAACGAAGTCGAACATTTACAACATGTCCAGAAGATTCTCATAGCCCTTTGAAAACATCATTTATAATGCAAATTGAGCAAATGTGAATTTCATGTTACCACCGTTGAATTTTTAGGGGTCATCCTTACCCCTCAAGGCATGGTCATGGCAGAAAGAAAAGTGCAAGCAGTATCTGATTGGCAAATCCCAAAAACTGTTCGCGATGTTCAGTGCTTCCTTGGTTTTGCAAACTTCTATTGCAGGTTCATAGACCATTTCTCACAGACAGAGGCACCAATCACCAAGTTACTATGAAAGAAAGAACCATTTGTATGGTCTTCAGAAGCTGGCAAGGCTTTTTCAACCTTAAAAGAAGCCTTCTCCACCGCCCCAGTCTTGACTCACCCAGATACTGAAAGTCCATTCATAGTAGAAGCAGATGCTTCAGATGTGGCAATTGGTGCAGTGTTATCGCAACGCAACAAAGATACCGGTCAGCTACACCCTGTAGCTTAAAAGTCTCGAAAACTGAACGAAACTGAACAAAATGATGTCATTGCTGAGAAAGAACTTCTAGCAATCAGTGATGCCTTCAAAGAATGGAGACACTATTTGCTAGGCGCCAAGTACACTATTACAGTATACACAGATCATCGTAATCTCCAGTTCATGAGTTCAGCTAGACTTTTGACTCCTCGACAATTACGATGGATGCTGTTCTTTGCCGAGTTTGATTTTGTGGTAACCTTCCGTCCCGGCGAAGACAATCGCAAAGCGGATACCTTGTCCAGACAAGACTCTACCATGTTACCCACAATCCAGCCCCCACAAGCTATCATTGCACTAGACAAAATCCTTGGTATCATTAAAACTGAAGACTTTTTAGAAAATATTCGTAATTCTTTCACCATCGAAAAATGGCAGAAATGGGCTCAAGCAGACCCCAAAAGATCAATCGAACAAGACCTACCTTTTCATGATGCATGTTTATTTGTTCCAACTACCAAGTTGTGGAAATTAGTGTTTCATTGGTTGCATGTTATACCTACGGCAGGTCATCCAGGTATTCCTAAGACACTTGAACTAATCCAACAATATTTTGGGTGTCCTACTTTGACAAAAGACATCAAGCAAATGGTAACTAACTGTGAAGTTTGTGCTTGTGCCAAGACAAGTCATTCAAAACCAAAAGGACTGTTACATCCTCTCCCAACTTCACTCCGACCTTGGGAACCCATATCAATAGACTTTATTACAGGACTGCCATTTGTTCAGCATCACTCAGTAATTCTTGTAGTGGTAGATAGTCTCACCAAATATGCACATTTCATAGCTTGCAGGAAATTGCCTACCTCCAGTGAATTGGCAACAATACTTTTAAATCGAGTGGTGAATTATCATGGATTATCAAAAGTAATTCTCTCTGATCGAGTATCACAATTTGCCTCTTACTTCTGGAAAACATGGTACAAAATGCTGCAAGTTACATCTACATTATCTACCAGTCATCATCCTCAAACAGATGGCCAAACTGAGAGACTAAATCAAACATTGAAACAATGTTTGTGTGCTTACGCTGAAAAAGCAATCCATTCTTAGGTATCAATGCTTTGGTTAGCTGAACTAGCCTACAATAACTCGTATCATACTTCCACTGGAGCCACATTGATTTCAAGAAAATACATATGTTTAATCCCAAATATATAGGTCCTTATACAGTTCATCAACAGATCAATCCAGTAACCTACAAACTACAGTTACCAAAATCACTACATATTCATCCAGTGTTTCATACTTCATTCCTGAAAAGAGCATTCCAGGAAACCCGCTCTCGACCAACTCCGGTACTAGTACAAGGAGAATTGGAATATGAAGTAAAACAGGTTCTGGATTAAAAATTTAGAGGTCGTACTCTCTGGTATCTAATATCTTGGAAAGGGTACGGTCCAAGAACGACTCATGGGTCTCAGCATCTGACATTCACGCTCCACGACTAGTGCTGCGTTTTCACCGCCTAAACCCCGACAAGCCAGGCCCTTGTCTGCGTTCGGGAGGGGGGAGTACTGTCAACACCAGGACAGTGGGTGCTCTACGGGCAGCATAATGCAAAATGACAAACCTTATGCAATGTAATAATTCATGCATTATGTGTTGATATTGTATATTAACCTTTTGCATTGCAGGTATTTATCTTGAAATGTCATTAATGCTGTTTTTAATGTATTGTTCATTTTCAAGGCTTTGCTGCAGGAATACAGGGTGTGGTTAGGGTGTGGTCCCTATTCTGAGCCTTTCTAGATGCCGTTCCTGCAGCCTGGCTAGGTGTGGCATGTGGGCGGGGCTTGGGTCTATTTAATGGACCCAGCCCAGCTCCACGTGCTCATTACTCAGAGGTCCCGGTGCAGAGCAGCAGCATTTCCCTGAACTCCTGTTCTGGAGGCCTACTTAGGCATTTACCTGGCCCTGTCCTCATTATTTTGCTGATCTTCAAGCAGGGCGGTAAGGCGAAAGTCAGGTTAGGTCCCCGACTCCGTTTCTAGAAGCTTTTGAGTTTTGACCTTTTGATTTACAGTGTGCGCGATTCATTCTTGGCAATTAATCCTTGCAGTTCGGATCGGCAGAGTGCGCAATCATTTCGAGGCATTTGAATCTTGATGGTTGAATCAGCAACAGTGTGCGTGATTCATTCTAGGCAATTAACCCTTGCAGTTCGGATCGGCAGAGTGAGCGATCATTTCGAGGCATTTGAATCTTGATGGTTGAATCGGCAACAGTGTGCGCAATTCATTCTTGGCAATTAACCCTTGCAGTTCGGATCGGCAGAGGGCGCGATCATTTCGAGGCATTTGAATCTTGATGGTTGAATCAGCAACAGTGTGCGCGATTCATTCTTGGCAATTAACCCTTGCAGTTCAGATCGTCAGAGTGCGTGATCATTTCAGGTATTTGAGTCTTGATGCGCAGTCTGGCAATAAGGTGCACAATAATTTCTGGGCAATTGAATCTTGAAACTCAGACCAAACAGAGTGTGATCCTTCAGTCAGTTTACCTCTTCTACGGTATCATTCATGAATCCTATAGCAGTTAATTCTTTGGAAACAAATGTACTCATTGATTCTTGTTATGACGTAATTGCTATTCTCAGGACTAACTTGAGAGAGTTCAATGTTCCGAGTATATGATTATAAGAAGATGTTATTTTGAAAACGCTCATATGAAAGTCTGTGTAATCCTTCTTTTATTTCCAGGTATCCAGAGTTAAAAAGGTCACGTTATTAAAAAGTTCTTGATCTCTTATGTTATTAGAGTATAAATAATTAAAACAAAGTTCATGAAGATTAATGTGAATAACCTTGCTATTGTGTTCTTAACTCTTGCTTCCACAGGTCTCCTTCCCCGCTGTTCCCAACCTAAAACCCCATCCCCCACTTGGCCAGTCTTTAACTCTGTGCTATAATAGCTAGTAGAGTTTGGAGCTGCCAAGAGGTGGACGTATTGGGAACAGGAGCAAACCCCGAGGATCCGGTCTCGCTGACAATTGGTTCACTGTACGATGTCCTCGTCATCCGGCTTGTCAGCTATCAATAATGTTGCATCTTCTTCTCCAGTCAGTGTCTCCATTGTTTGAGTCCTGGGAAAGTACATCTCATCTGGTTTCCACAGTGCTTGATACATTTATGATTCCATCATCTCCTGTCCATCGGTTCACGCATAGGATATTTGCTGAGCAGATTTTATTAAACAATAAGCAGTTCAGGGTCTGTTCAGCGCATACGCTTCTTACATTGCTCTAATAATTCATCTTCTGCATGAGGCCTGGCAAAACTAGGCCAGAACTTCGGCTAAGTTAACTCTACAATATAATGCAAAACATTATATATCTCAACATGACATACTACTACATTATTCAATGTATGTTTCTATATTTCATACATGTTATTCATTTTATTAGTACATTTGTGAATCTTGGTGACCGGTCTCCGAGGGCACATTTTCAAACCTGTACATTATTTTCCCACGTTAATTACTCAAACTACTTAAACATTCATTAAAAATTTCTAATTAATACATCTGCGTCCTCAGTCCCTCCTCTGATGACTAAATATGTCATCACATTACCCTTATCATTAATATTTTCATAGCTCAAATTCTTCAGTATTTTGTCTCCTTCTCATATCTTCCCTATCAATTCTTTCCCTGTTTCGTTCTTCCCTCCTCTGATTATTTTTAGACCTTTTCAGTTTAATCTTTTGACACAATTTACATGAACCCCATAATCCTTATTTGCAAGCAATTAATTCCCTGTATGATTTTTAATATTATTCCATTCCAAATGTTACTAAGCCAATTTCCACTGAAGCAAATCCCTTTCCAACCTTTTCCTAAACACCTGGTTCCTTCAATTCCTTCAAATCCTTACATGAGTTAGTCAGGTTAGTAAGTAAGTCTTTTATCTCTTTACAATTGTTAGGAATGTCCAAACAGCAATGCCTAGAGTTAATCACTTTACAGACCCCGACATCCTTCGCTAGAAGGATGTCTAAAGCAAGGCGATTTTGAAGCGTCATAGCTCTAACTGCAGCTAATTCTGTATCTATCAGGAGTATTTCCCCTGTAACATTTGTCAGCATGTTATCCACAATAGTAGACAACCTTTGTATCTTGATTGAGTTCAGGATGACTCCCAGTGAAGGAATCACAGCACCAAATATATCTCCTACAATAGCAGAAGAGGATTCCCTCATCTGTCCTTTATGATGTAATTCAGTCAATTTCGGAAACTTCTTTGAGTCATCTATCTGATAAATCTTTGGGAAAACTATCCCCAAATAACATGTCCCATACCATCCTCTTGGAAGATGGTAATAAAAATTAAGTCCACAAATATAACAGATACCAGGAATCGCAGGGTCCTGACCATTCACCATAAAAGTCCATCTACTGTGAAACAAAAACACATGTATTCATTCACTCTTTGCCACAAATAAAGTATCAGTGTGTGATTTTGGTCTATATATACAAAGCTTCCCTACATGTAATGCATCTAAAGCTAATTTCCCTTGCGTCCTCATTGAAATGTAAACACAATTATTCTTATAAGTCCTTTTTTCTAATCTTTTTTCTAATTTCTCCTTTGGTGCTTTTCTCCTGTCATCAGGATATTCTATGAAGCTCTTCTCTAAAGGTTTAAGCAAGCATGTGAGATTATTTTTTATGCACATAAGCAGTTCCAAATGTTAGTGTAGGCTCAAAGAATCCTCTAACTAATACTATATCATGATCTTTAGCTACTCTACTCAAATACCTAATAATAAGAACAAACGAAAACACCAAATCATAGTTAGAATAAAAATACTGTATATACTCTTGATTATAAAACCTTGTTAGTAGCAGACTACAGCTTATTCCATAGGTTAGAGGAAGACTGTGGTACATAACTCCTTCCTCTACTGATAAAGGAATTTGCGTACACGAGAATTCCATCGTCTCAACATATTCACTCAACAAGCAATAGAAGATATTAGAAGAAAGCTCTCCTTGAGCATTAATATAGTCATGCAAATATTTCTCATCTAGCTTAAACCTCTCTAAAGCCGTTAGTGTAGTAGTTTCAGAAGCGGAAGTATAATTGGCTCCTCTTGCATCAAGAACAGACATACCCACAATCAGTACAATAAACAAAATCCCACACATAATTCCCAATCCAATGTTCATATATTTACACCGCCTAACATCCCTAACTTGATTATCTAACTCAGCCATGGTCTGTAAAGAATCAGAAAACAAAAGAAACTCTTATATAAGTGCAGTAAAAAAAATCAAAAATAAGGACAAAATTCTCTCAGTTCAGTCTCACATTCAGGAACCCTTTTCCTTTGTCAATGTCGATTAGCAGCTTGTCACATCCGGACTTTTAATGTCAAATCAGGTTTTCAATGTCTCTTCCAGTTTATTTTCAACAGTCTCTTTAAGGTATTTCAATTCTTGTTCACCTTCAGAATACATCAAAGTACTGACACAGAACCTCTCTAGCAAAGCAAAAGGACATAAACTTGCGGTGCCATTCATTAGTAGTTGCAGACGCCCATTCAGGACCTGCGTAATGACGACTTGCTATTCTCTTTCTTTTCAACTTTCGATCACGGCTTATTTCTCCTTCACTCAGTTCTTCTTTTTCCTTAGTATCTACTTCTTCCTCTATTGTTTCATTTATGACCACTTCCGTCTTTTTCTCTACTTCTGATTCAGGCCAATTATCTCCTTTTCTCAATCCTTCTGTTAATATTCTTTTCAAGATTGGACTCTTCTCCTTCTCCTTTTCTATGATGTTTTCTTTTGATGGACCTGCAACAGGCTAAGGGGAGGAGTTGGATCACCTTGACTTTGATCCATCTCAACTCCCTCTCCTTCTTGGTCTGGCACATGCTCTGTCTGCTTTTCGGCTCTGTCTGCTTCTGGGAGAACCCCTGCTGAGCTAGGCTCTCCTGCTGTATCCGTGGAGGTTGTTTCTTCTGCGCCCTCCTGTAATTCTTCTCTTTCGTCTCCTACAGGGGTAATAGAACCATCTTCCACAAGCTCTTTTTCAATTTCAGGCTCTCTTGGTTCTTTTTCTGGCTCAGCTACTGCAACCTGTTTCACTGTTGTCAGTGCTCTCATCAACTCTTTTTCATGATACAGTGGACATGCCACCTTCTTCGTGTGACTTGTGTGAATCCAGTTCAGAAGTCCTGCACACTTCACAGCTGTCGTAGTTGTTAAGACAACCTGGTATGGCCCTCTCCAGTGCAGCTCTAAACACGTCTTGCGCACCTGTTTTCGAACAACGACCCAGTCACCGGCTCTCAGATTGGGCCGTGGATTGTGGATGGGTGGCAGGGTAGTGGCCTGCACCTGCTGAGAGAAAGAGCGAACCACATCAGCCAAACCCGTGCAGTTGTCCAACACCATATCATCTGTAATGTTTACAAGTGCATTTGCTAGAAATGCTGGTAATCTCCTTGTCTCTGCCTGTGAGGATCTCGTGGGGTGACAGCCCTGTCTTCCTGTCAGGTGTATTTCTTATTGACATCAACACTAAAGGCAATGCATCTGGTCATTTCAGATTTGTGGCTGCACACATCTTAGAAATTCTCGATTTCAAGGTACCATTCACCTGTTCCACTAGTCCTGATTCTTCAGGGCGGTACCTACAATGCAAATTCTGCTCAATGTTTAGTGCTGCACATGAGTTTAATCACCTTGTTGTTGAAGTGAGTTCCCCTATCTGATTCTAAAGAGATCAGAAACCGAAAACGTGGTATCAACTCCCTGAGCAACAGGTTTGCTACTGTGAAACTGTCATTTTTTCTTGTGGGGTATGCTTCAATCCAGTGACCAAAAATGCACACAATCACCAACATATGCTCCAAACCTCCACACGCAGGCATCTCAATGAAATCTAATTGCATTCTGCTGAATGGACGTCCTGCTCTTCCAATGTGGCTCAAATTCACAGCTCTCCCTCTTCCTACATTTAGCTGCTGACAGATTATACAGCGATAACATATTGATTCTGCTGCTTTCCTACACTTAGGATTGAACCAGTCAATCTTGAACAACCGAACCATTGCATCCCTCCCAATGTGTGCCTGTCCATGATAATACCCGGCCATTTGCAACAATAAACTATTTGGCAGGACCATCTGACCTTCCTCAGAAACCCATATCTCATCAGGCCTTTGAATATATTTTAGTTTGGACCAAAGTCGTTTCTCCTCTTTATCAACATTATTTTGCAGTGTTTTCAATTCTTACAGCGTATCAATCACTTTTAATGCAAAACCTGTATTTTTATTATCTTCTTCTGACATCAGTTCCCACTTGTCTTTCAATGATATACACTTTAATGCGCAAAACCTTGCTACTTGATTCGCATATCCATTCCCTAAAGAGATGTAGTCTTGTGACTTTAGATGTGCACTGCATTTCACCAAGCCAATTTCTTCAGGTAATTGTATTGCATACAGCAACTCCTTTATTCTGTCGCCATTTCTGACTGGTATACCAGTAGAGTTTAGGAAACCTCTTTGCGACCAAAACTGACCAAAATCATGGACAATTCCAAATCCATATTGGCTATCTGTGTAGATGGTAACTCTCAACCTTGCGGATACATGGCATGCCCTAGTAAGAGCTACCAATTCTGCTACTTGTGCAGAATACACACCTTGAAGCCAAGAAGCTTCTAATGTACCTATGATTGTGCACACGGCATATCTTGCTCTGAATGTACCTGTACCTTCCCGAGACATGAGCCATCAACAAAGACAATTTGTTCATTTTCTTTCAATCGTGTATCTCTTATATTAGGTCTGGGTTTTGTGCACAACTCAGTTACCTCAAGACAATCATGCTCAATGTCTTCTTCCTTTTCAATTTCAACAGTACCACTTGGAAGTAATGTTGCCGGGTTCAGCACTGCACATCTTTTCAATGTTACATTTGGAGCACCTAGAATGCTCGTCTCATACCTTTTCAGTCTGGCACCAATCAAATACTGAGTTTTTACAGGTGAGCGCAAAGCGCTCAGTTCTGTGTTGTTATCTCTCTTTGGGCTTCAAACCATGTCCATGTCAAGTTAATTGTCTTTCATAGGTCCTTTGGCTTGCCGTTTAAAATCTGCCTGCTTTTATTAGTGGAAGGCATGCATATGTCATTCCTTTTCCGGTTGTTAGCCCTCTTCGAGTGCAGGGACCAATTACTGAAAACATATGAGGCATTCGGTTTTCCGTCCGCTTTGTGGACTACTTTTTCTCTTTTTTCGCAGCGTGCTTTCGGTTGGCAGAAGTCGAGCGCTTCGCATTACATCGACCCTGTTACACAGTTAATTTCACTTTTGCTGGTTACATAGATAATTGCACTTTTGCCGATTGGTTTCACTACGGGTGAACTGTCATTTCCGTTTATGTGTCTTCTTTGCACTGATGGCATCCATCAGCTCGCTTATGTGAAACTTTTACTTTTCAGTTTATATGGCAAGAAAAGTCCAGTAAGTTATGTGAAACTGTTTTATTTTCATTTTCAATTTATGTGGCAAGAAAAGTCCGGTTAGGAGTTTACAATGCTAATTGCTTGAGCAAGACCGTTTGCATTGCAAATGCTTGTTGTCCTTGTCAGTAAGATCTCAACAGAGCGGGGTACCATTACTGTCAGAGGGTATCCCATCACTACTCCCTCACACTGTGAAAGGCTTGACCAACTGCAGCTACTGCATGCAAACAACCTGGTAAAGCTGCTGCAACTGGGTCCAAGGTACTGAAAAATAGGCTACTGGGCGATAAGCACCTGTGTCAAGACAGACAAAGAACAAGCATCATGTTCATGACAAAACAATATGAATGGCTTTGTGTAATCAGGCATTCCCAACGCTGGAGCCCTGCACAAACGCTCTCTCAACTCAGTGAACACCTTCATCTGATCCTGATTTAAGGTAATGGTATCTGCAACATCCTTATCTGTTAGCTGCTGCAATGGTTTGGCAATCTCAGCAAAATTTGGAATCCAATTATGACAATAACCTACCATTCTCAAAAACATTCTGACATGTCTCTGTGAAGTCGGGGGACTTCTCTGCAATATCATTGTAATCCTTTCTCTGGAAATTCTCCTCGACCGCTTCTCAATTTGGTGTCCCAAATATTACACTGACTTCTGACAGAACTGCAATTTCAGTGGTGATACTTTATGTCCACATTTTCCCAAATGATTCAATAGGGCAATCGAGTCGTACTTACACTCTTCCCTTGTTTTGGATGCAATCAATAAGTCATCAATGTACTGCACCAAAGTCGTTTGGTATGGCAATTCCAATGACTCCAGATTCTTTTTCAAAATCTGATTGAACAAGGATGGTGACTTTGTGTACCCTGGAGGAAGCCTGCACCAGCTGTAGACACTGTCTAGGAATTTGAAACTAAAAAGAAACTGACTATCCTCATGAAGAGGCACAGAAAAGAAAGCTTGTGACAAGTCAACCAATGTGAACCATTCTGCATTGCATTGAATCTGTAACAATAGTACCGCTGGATTTGGCACTACAGGACAACACTTGACCACCATGTCATTCACTTTTCGCAAATCTTGCACAATTCGTACTCTTTCACAAGGCTTCTTCAAGCCCATTATCGGTGAATTGCGTGGACTGCTCAACACTTCTTTCAAAACCCCTTGTTTCAGAAAATCTCCAATTATCTGCGCCACTTTCATCAGAACATCTTGTGCCATGTTATTCTGTGGAAGCTGCGGGAACACTACATTTGGCGTCAAGGTGATCTTAATCAGCTCCACTCCCTTAATCAAACCCACTTCTTTACCTGTCAGGTCAAACACGTTTTCCTGCACTATTCTTTCACAGTAAATGTCGGGAAAAACTTGATCAACGGGTGCTCTTCATTAATGGTTTCATTCTCGGTTTCAGGAGTTTGTTCTTCCTCATCATCACTATTGGTTTGAACCCTTATTCCAGCAGTTGAACAATTAGTTGAACATCTGGTCTTGCACAACAAGTCCCTTCCCAGTAGGGATACTGGATTTGAATCACGGACTACAAACTTATGCAGTCCCTGAAAATTGCCAATCTCAACCTGTACTGGATCTGTGATTGGATTTATGTACTTTCTGTTTGCTACCTCTACAACCTGAACTGTCCTGCCGTAAAGAGGTAAGTTCAGAACTTCTGCACTTCTTACTGTAGAGCGCGTAGCTCCTGTGTCCACTAGAAATGAGACCTTATGACCCATCACATTTCCTCTCACAAATGGCCCTCTCTGATCTACCTCTAGGGATGCTGCAAGAATGCATGGCTCCTCGTCCAAACTATCACACATCCACTCATTGTTTATTTCAGCCTCACTATGTAATGGGAATTGGTGCACTGTGTCATTACTTCTGTCTTGTCTCTGACCTGTGACCTGCTGAGTAAGCATCATCTGTTGCTGTTCCATCGGGTCTTGAGGTATCTACATTTGCTGTCTAGGTACCATAGAAACCTGCTGCTTTATTGGTTGCAACTGTGTCATTTGTGCAGGTGGCATTTGCATCTGCTGCATGGGTTGAAAATAATGCACTTGATTCATGTTATTCTAGAAATTTGGATTAAGTCCTCTCATTCTGGGAACTTTAACAGTTTGAAATGTATTGACATCACCACTTTGCTGAACAACACCATCCTGCATCATCATCGGACACTCCCGCTTCCAGTGTCCCACGTTTCTGCAAAGATGACACAGCAACATCTTTTTCATCCCTTGCCCATCATTTTAAACCACTATCGTATTCAAATCTGGACCACGATTCATATTAGCTCCACAACCTCTATCTCTCACCTGAGGTTGGAACATAACAGTTCCCTGCTGCTGCGATATCTGCTGCACTAAAGCTCCTTGCACTCCTTTCTGAGATGCCTTAATTTGCATCACCATTGCTTTCTCCTTCAGATTTTTCTGCTTCAACTCAGTTTCATCACTAAAGTATTTCGCATACAGCAATACCTCATCAATCGGTTTAGCTTGCCAACAAATCAAATTACTGTTAATCATCTGACCTGCTTCAGGTCTCATTCCTTCCATGAACCTGAACACAAACTGTAGCATGTCTTTCGGCTCCTTGTTGCTGTACTTACTCCTTGAACGCTTCCAACACCCGCTCATAGTACGCATGTATCGACTCTTACCTCCTGCACTGTTCTGTCAGTTCTCTGCCAGTCAATGTTTTTAGGCAAGATTCTCGTCTTCAATAACTCAATCACCTTAAAATAATGTTTCATTACTTGGGGTGATGGTGCACCTGTAACTCTCTCTCTTTCCGGTTCACTCGTTGGCCAATCCACTGCTCTCTTGCACTCAACCCACAAATCAGCTGGCACTACTATCTCTAACAGAGTATGCAGGTCCTCCCACAGACATTTCGAAAGCTTCACAATCTATCTGTCTGCTGGTACCATTCAACCGGTTTCTCCCTCAATTTTGGATTATTATTTGTGAATGACAGAATATCACTTCGGTGCCATGGAACGTGCACAAATTGTCCTCCTGGAATTTCCCTCATTGGTAAAATGTTTACTGGATCCTTTTCTTTCTGAACACTTTCAGACCCTTCTTGTGAATCTCGTTGCCATTTATCCTTCTCCCTTGCCCATCTATTTCCCACTTTTCTAGTGCTCCCCAGATCTGAGCACTCTGCAATAGTTCTTTAAGATGCGCTTTCATCCCAGCTGACCTTCTGTGTTCAAAATCTTTTGCCTCAAGATCTAACCTGTAGCTTCTTTTCAAATGTTTCATTTTCTCAATTTCTATGTCATGCTTATCTGCCAAATCTTCCAATTTTTGATGAATCTTGCCCACTTCTCTTGTGATTCTCTGACACAGATATCTCAGCTCTTCTTCGGTAAAATATTCTAACCTATTCACTCCCATTGATCCCTCATCCAGTTCAGTCATTTCTGTAGCCAGCCTTGCGCGATCAATCTGCTCCTCACCCTTGGATGTGTTTCGTGGGGTATTCAGACTATCTAACCACTCATTTAACTGCTGTGCTGTCAATCCCTGTAATGAAACATTACTTGTGTTTAGTAATGGCACCTGTTTTACCACTGCACCTGGAGTTTGTGGTGTCAAAAGCTTCAAGCTCTGACTTACACTCAGGCCATTTACGGCATCTGGAAGCGCAACAAGTGGACTAAGGTCATTAATGGTCTTGATCCATCAAAAGTCTGACCCATAGATGAACCTACCTGCACATGCTCTTTCACCCCCCTCCTTACAAGGCTTTGTGACATTTTGGCCTGTTCTCCTGCAATCGGCTTCTTCTGCACAAACAAAGGTACTGCTGGACCAACAGTAATCAGCAGCGATATTGCATCTGGTGCCGCTCGGACTCCCGCATTTTGTGGAAGGACTACTCCCATGCTCTGATTCATCACTGGTGTCACATCTGAATGTGTCCCTGTTATTGATGTGAACTTCGGCAAACCCTGTGGCTGTGCCTGAGGCATCAACATTGGAGTCAGCTCGGTCTGAAGTAGCATTGGCCTAGGAACCACTTGCTCCACAGGTACCACTAAGTTCGAGGTTGTCTCGAGTACCGGTATTTCTGGATGAACTCTCTATATCGGTGGTGGGTGCATCTTCCCCTGGACTACTGAAGTAGTCACTGTATTAGGAGTACTCTGCACTACCTCTTGTACCTGTCCATTACCTGCTTGCACTGGTCCCGCTGTCCCCATTACTTGAGCTGGAGCAGTTGGAGCAGAACTAGTACTTGGACACCCTTCATGCACCGCATATGGTGGAGGTCGGTCTCTCAGCACCTGAGTAATAAGATCATCAACATCTGAATCTTCCTCTTCTACATAGGTTTTTTTCTTCTTCTTACTCCCTGACAAACACTTATCACTCTTACTAGTTTCCTCTTTCCCTTCAGACTCATCTTCCTCTGTGATAGCAGGAAACAATTTAACATCCTGAAATGTCGCTGTCCTCCACCTTTTCTGTTCCCAGTCCCATCTTGCCTCTGCTAAAGACTTCTCTACCTTCCTTTTTCTTCTCTGGAATTTGATTTCTTGTTGCTGTCTCGCTATGTGCTCCCAAACTGCTAGTGCCTCAAACTGTGCTGGTCTCGGAAGAGGCTTTGTCTCATACAGTGTCATTTGCAACTGATTCAAAATTCTCAAATGAAACATTCCATGCTCTGGAAACGCCAAAGCTCCCTGTTTCTCTGTCAATTTGCACCACTGCTTTAACCAAAGACATGGTGTGACACCTCGCTCCTCCATTACAATATTGGCCGGAGAATTTTCCAGTGGGGTAGGCTCCCCCACTGTCGCCTTAATGTATGTATCCCCCTTCATGGCTCTCCGAAACGCTTTGGAAAACTTTTTCTTTCTCTGTTGTTTTTATTCGATTCAATAAGGAAATGACTTTTACTCCCAGGATTCACTTCACTCACTTTCTCAACCAATTGTCTCTCACGGACGGCTGCCAATCCGCTTGCGACTCTTCTTACTAACCAACCTATCCCAGCGAGGCTCACTCTGACGACACACTCACACACTGCGGCTGACAAAGTCTTGCTGCTCATCCTTCTGCTTTCCAACTCACACAAACTAATGCAAATTATTATGAGCACTATCCAAAAACCAATAACCAAAACAAATCAGCTGGTTTACTACAGGAAGGTACACAATTGCTTCAGAGACCTTACGGAGTTTCACTGATGGCCCTTTCGCTCATGCAGCTATTCCTCTTTCTCAGTCTCCCACATTCACAAGCAAATTTGACCCACAAATTTTATTCTCAACTGATCAAGGGGTCTGTCCTGATGCACATAGGACTCGCCAAATCTCAGTCAAAAATTCTCTCTTACTCACTTAACTCACACACCGACTTGTTGACCACGCCCGATCAACCTACTAAACCAGACAGATTACAACATAAAACCAAGTGTCTCCTACACTTGTCAATATACTCCGGAGTCTTAGACCACGCAAGGTCCGTATATCACCAACAACCACAATTTTTTAGCACAAAGCGCCATACACATATGAAGTTTGATGACTTCCCTACTCTCATACTGGGGAGTACGCACACTCCTACTAAACCTTAACTGGAGTACGCATACTCCCTACCTTCCTCACATACATCATCATTCACCTGTGTTTCCCATACACCTTTGCAAGCACAATCTACCATTTTCATACTATCACCCAACTCTACTTGCAGGATCCGGGAAAGTCATTTCTGGGCTTAAGGGGACATCATCCTTGATACAATTGGCATTTACGAAAAACGAAAAAAATCACAATAATAATGAACAACTAACCCTACTTTAAACTACCACCATAACCATTGGTCACCACATAACTAGTTCTCCAAGGAAACTAACCATCAAGCTGCTACCAAAAACTGCTAGCACGTCTGGTCCTTAGTAAGTACACTTACAAGGGGACGCGTATAGGCCAATAAACCTTTTGATTCGCATGGAATATTCTAGCTACGGGGTAACCAATGTGTACCAATAATCAATACACAAAACCAATAAGCAAAACATTAGTCAGTAGTTATTAACGTCAACATTCATGAAAAATCACAACTCAATATACGTTTTAACAATTTTATTTCCCTATTAGTTACAATACTAAGTCATGAGGTTAATTCAAACTTTATTCAAATTCACTCCAGATTAATTCATTAGTAACCACCAATAACATAATCTAATCGGAACGTGAGAAAACATGCATTCTAATGCCTCAACATAAGCCAATAATGATGAATATGTTAACATCAGTAGCAGAGTTCAGCAAATCAGTCCGTCAATCATTTGTCACTGTTATGTCGACGTCTCAGAATAGGAACCCTACCTAACCCAAATTAACATTAGCATGTGGGACTTCATGCGAAAACAGTTTAGAACATGAATTTGGAAAAACATCTAGCTTAGGAGAAAAACTATAAAACAACACAGTTGGTACCTAGAAAGGAAAGGCACAAAAGTTAATTCAGTCACATAGTCATAGCTAACTATCCACGGTATGGATCAGCAACAAAGTCATTCTTCGTCTTCAGGTCATCAATCTATCAGCATCGAATCAGGCTCTCAAGAGCTTAAGCCTAATGACAAAATCTCGAATTCCTTCTCCCCCAATATCGCATCAGTTTAGGAATACGGTCTCTCCTCCGACATCTGCCCCTAACATCTCTCCTTAGTTCTGAAGTTTTATCCCTTTGTCCTGTCATTATCTCAAAGTAGCTCAGACTATCCCCCAATTCCTAGTTGGTCAATTAGTCACCAGTTATAACTCTATCCAATGATCTTAGTTTTTCAAATCTATGAATTCTAGTATCACACAGTTCTCAAGGTGTTGATTGGTTCACTGTATGATGTCCTCATCATCCGGCTCGTCAGGTATCAAAAATGTTGCATCTTCTTCTCCAGTCAGTGTCTCAATTGTTTGAGTCCTGTTAAAGTACATCTCATCTGCTTTACACAGTGCTTGATACATTTATGATTCCATCATCTCCTGTTGGTTCACGCGTAGGATTTTTGCTGGGCAGATTTTATTAAACAATAAGCAGTTAAGGGTCAGTTCAGCACATTAGCTTCTTACATTGCTGTAATAATTCAGCTTCTGCATGAGGCCTGGCAAAACTAGGCCAGAACCTCGGCTAAGTTAACTCTACAATATAATGCAAAACACACGTTATAAATCTCAATATGACGTACTACTACATTATTCAATATATTTTTCTAAATTTCATACATGTTATTCATTTTATTAGTACATTTGTGAATCTTGGTGACCGCTCTCTGAGACCACATTTTCAAAAGTGCACATTATTTTCCCAAGTTAATTACTCAAACTAGTTAAACATTCATTAAAAATGTCTAATTAATATATCTGCGTCCTCAATAACATCTTCGCTGTAACATTTGAAATAAAATTATTGATAATCTTACTCTGGATGGTGGGGGCACCAATAAACTACTTTTGAGTAAGTAAAATCTGACTTTAAGGAAATCTTTGCTATGCTGGGGTTGCCTCATGAAATCAAAACAGACAATGGCCCTCCCTTCCAAGACCAGGAATTTAGAATGTACCTACATAACCTCAACATCAAGCATCGGAAAATAAAACCCCAATGGCCACAAGCCAAGAGAGAAGTAGAGAGGTTTATGCAAACTCTCAACAGAGCTCTGAGGACTGGAGTGGAGGGGAGTGAAGAACTTGAATGTTGCTGAACCACTTCCTGAGTCCTATAAGAACACTCCTCATAGCACCACGGGATGTGCACTTTTGATGAGGTGGTCAACCAGTATTCTTTTACTGCCAGGACCCAGATGGAAACTATCCACCCTCGATGTATAAGCTGCTCAGCAGCGGAGGAGAAACAACAATGAAAGAGTGACTCGAAGCAGAAAAGCTGTGGAGTTCCCCTACCAGGTAGGCAAAGAAGGGGTCATCAAGGATCACCACCACGAATGGACGTTTCTCCCTCCCTTCAAGAGAGAAACATGGAAGGTAGTAAAAGTAAAAGGAACCATGATAACAACAAGCCGGAGTGGCCAGGAGTATCGAGTAATGTGTCCTGGTTTTAAAGGGTCCCATTGAGGAGGTACAAATCTGAAGTGGAGGATCATCCACATGAGCCAGGTGGGATTTCACATGAAACATCAAATGAAGAGTCAGACGAGAGCACGGACAGAAGGAGTGGTAAAAATGAGGGCCCCCTAGAACCACAGCTGGGGAAGAAGGCATTGTATCACTCAATCACTCAGCATTAGGATATGGGTCTTCAGTTGCGAGCCAATCCCAGACCTAGCCAGAAACTGAAAGACTTTGGACCAGTGCAGCACCACTTTCCTTGCACCCCTATTTGAAATATGTCTCACAATTGAGCAGGGTAAGGGGCAATAGCTTCAGAATTTTTGACAACATTGATGTTCAATTCAGGTTTAGGGACAAAAATTTGGCGTTAACCCTGAATAGTAAATTGTGGCTAATTGTAACCAATTGTGTGCCCCTCTTTAACGCCTGCTCTGAGTAGGTGTTAAAAATGGCAAAAAAAGGCGCAAAGAAATCGTTTAGATTTCTTTGTGCAATTTGTTCGCCCCCCAAATGGGAGAACGACCCCATGCATACATTATGCCAATCGCAGGCATAAGGAGGCACAAGGAGTTACAAAGTGGGCAATGCAATCATTGCGCCACTTTGTAAATATAGTGCGGCCTGTTTGCCATAATATTGCCACATTAGTGCCAAAAACATGATGCAAATGTGGTGATATATGGCTCAAGGGGCCCTTAAATCTGCCCCTTTATGTGCTGAAGTTGTGGTGGAGCGCAAGGAAAGTCCTTGTTTTAAACAGACCTATCATCTCAGCGAACTTCTGTTTTGGTAATTTTCTGTTACTAGAATGTGTTAGTTTCTTTTTGTTGACAAGTTGTAAAGGATGTAGTGAGCCACCTGGCCACTACGATACATTGTATTGTTTCACTCATCCTAAGGGCTGAGTGCGGTCCAATGGTTTAATTGAAGGTTCACTGGCCGCACATAGTCAGTCCACGTTCACACTATTTCCACTGTGTTCCATGTATTAATTTTTCCAGAGTAAAGGCCTATGCAATGCCAGCCCATGCCCTTGACCCTGTCCTAGCGCCCCTTCCACCCTAAACCAGCCACAGTGTATGTTACAGCAATGTTTCACATAGTTTTCTCTTCTTTGTCAGGTTCAGAGGTTTGATGGAGGTGAGGAAGTTATATAATGATGGAAGAAGGATGATACCCTCACTGGGAAGAGCCGCTGCTATGCTCAGCTTCGAGGTGTTGCAGGCATGAAGCCCTCGAATAACAATTGCTGCAAACTTCCTGGAGCTGCTTTAATAGGTCCACGTAGAAGACTGCAGGTGTTCTTGTTGCTGGCAAACATGCTAGCATGCAACATTATACTTACTGCCCTTATTCTATAGTGAATTTTTAGGCCTCATTAAAGAGTGTGCCTACCATCCTGCCCACTATTTAAATGTTCAAGGAGTAACAATGTGTATTGCCTAATCTGAGGTGTTACTTAAGTTACATGACATAAATGCATGAAGGTGGTAAATGGGCAGTCCCGAAAGTCTGGGTCATACTTTGGGTGCATAGGTATGTGGAAGTCTGGATTCTGAGAGTGTGTGGGACACTCACCAGATGTCCGCCTCATAGAGGTGCAATAGCAGGGGTCACTTTCATTCATCTTCTAGCATTGTGGGGAAAAAATACAAGTCTAGTCAACCTGTAGCTTGCATCTGGGCTTGCTCAGAGAGGGACCCAGAAACGACAAGTGTCTGAATTGATGGTATATTGGCAATAGTCACTGTGTTTGGAGGGACCTCAGTTGTTCAGTGCAACAGGCACTACAGTTGCAACCACCGTTGGTACCTGTGAATACTTGTGCCTCTTTATGTGACCGCAGTGGGTGGAGACTAATGGGAGGCTGAAATCATGTGCCCTATTCTTATCTTTTACTTCAGGCTGGAGACCATTCTTGGCAACAGCAGCTGTTCTTGGCACAGAGGTTGCTGTGAAAATAGCACCCATAGTGGACTGATCTATCCACCTCAGTCATTTTCAGATCTTCTGTCGGCCTCATGTGGAGCACCCTCTGGAGACAGCAAAGTGCAGTCCAATGGGTGCATGCAGCTTATCTCGAGGCCCAGGCAAGTGGATGGTTTCCTCTTGAGGGTCGTGGAGAGTCACAGCTGGTGGTGTGGATGTCGGTGCTCCTTTCCAGGAGCTGCTGGTGCCCTGTGGTGATTTGTGTGTACAGTAGGCAGTGGCATCTGTACTCTGTGCACCTGTAATCACCCCTGCTGGATGGTTGCAAACACTCAGGCATGAAATGGATAGACTGCAGGACTTGCTACCAGGCAAAACCCATACTTGTGGCCATTTGTAAGATGGGTGTGCACAAAGGGCCTGCAATTGGCATGCGCATTGCAGATATCAAGTTGTAATTGTATTACTCCTCGTCACAACTTGGTACTTTTGTTTATTGAATCTCTAACCTCACATCAGGGCCCTACCTATTACCCGAATATCCTGAGATGTAAATCCCCCAGACTCTTCATGTGCATATTGCCCCATTCATTCACAGGGGCATTACAGCAGACTCGTCAACCTGCCAAGGAAATCACCAAATTTCTCTGTAGGCCAGTTCACCTCTACTTGGAACTGGGTGCACAGCATTGGTATGTTAAGGATTGACCAATGTACGTTAACATTTTGGACTACTGCTGCATTAATAGTAGGTAATGTGTGTATTTACTTCATGTAGCACCATCTTGAGCAGCATCCCCTCCAGAGCCCCTACGGACACCTTTCTTCACCACATTTTCAACAAAGCCCACACATCCATCTCACCCGAGCTCCATAACACCCTCAACAGCTCCATAGATGCAGCTACCTTCCCACAGGACTGGAAGCACCCCACGATTGACTGGCTCCTGAAGAAAACCACGGCTGACCCTCTGGACCTCAAGAATTACTGCCCCATCTCTCTGCTGCCTTTCCCAGCCAAGGTGATCTAAAAAGCCATCAACTCTAAGCTCCGTAAGCACATCAAGGACAACAACATACTGGACATCTCTCAGGATTCAGGAGCAACCACAGCATGGAGACCGCCCTTCTCGCTGCTACAGATGACATGTGCTCACTCCTCGACTGCGGCTATATAGCAGCCCTCATTCCACTGGACCTCACAGCTGCCTTCAGCATGGATTCACACGTCACTCTGCTCCAGACTCCACACAGCCACCTTCTGCAGAAAGGCCCTGCAATGGATATGTTCCTTACTGCCTGGCAGAACCCAGAGAGGCAGACTCCTGCCTTACCTGACAGAACCTTCAGAGATCAGCTGCAGAGTTCCACAGGGCTCCTCCCTGAGCCCCACACTCTTCAACATCTACATGGCCCCGCTCGCATCCATCGTCAGGAACCACAGGCTCAACATCGTCTCCTATGCCAACGACACCCAGCAGATCATCTCTCAAACGAAAACCTCACAACTGGCAAGTAGAATTTCTACAACGGGATGGAAGCAGTTGGCTCCTGGATGAAGGATAGCTGCCTCAAGCTAAACTCTGACAAGACTGAGATCCTCATTCTGAGACCCTCCACATCAGCCTGGAACGACTCATGGTAGCCATCCACCCAAAGCACCCCCACATCCCTTCAGACCATGCATGCAACCTTGGCTTCATCCTGTAGTCATTGCTGACCATGACCCACCAAGTCAACTCAGTCTCATCTTGCTGTTTTCACACTCTTTGACAGCAAGCAAACATCTACAAATGGATTCCAAAAGACTGCAGGAGAACCGTGACCTATGCCCTGGTTACCAGCAGACTCGACTATAGCAATGTCCTCCATGCCTGCACCACCCAGAAGAACCTGAAGAAACTACAGCACCTCTAAAATGCCTCTGCCAGACTCATCCTAGACATTCCCCACCACAAACAATACTCCAATCACCTAAGAGATCTCCACTGGCTTCTATTGAGAAAGGGATTAACTTCACACTCCTCATACACGCAAGGCCCTCCACAAACTAGGATCCGCCTACCTCAACCACCGCATCACCTTCTACTCCCCCACCAGACATCTCTGCTCTGATCAACAAGCACTAGCCACCACACCCCGCATTCAGAAGACCTTGGCTGGTGGAAGATCCTTTGCCTTCCTCACAACAAAGAGCTGGGAGACTCTGCCCATGCACCTCAGTCAATCCCCATCACTGCATCAGTTCAGGAAGGACCTGAAAACCTGGCTCCTCAACTGAAGCTCAGAGGATCATCCCCCTCAGTGAGTGGCTGCGCTATATAAACTTTGATTTGATGTTTTGAAGTACAGATTGGGATTTTCTCTAGTTACATTACATACAGCCTCCAATTTCTTAGTCGTCTTTATTTGCCTGCTGTTAATCAAGAAAATAAGTTGCAGAAACTATTGAAAATGGAAGTGAGAAAATGTGATGAACATTTTTAGGTCAAGCATAGGCAGCGCGCATGCACTGCCTGAAAGACATGCTGTATTCATTCAACGTGCTTTAACCACACCCACTATTGCCATTCGTACTTTGTTATGCTTGTCTGAAGTGCTTCTTTTTTATCGGTTCATTTTTCCAAATGTCCCTTCTTTATGTGCTTAGTTTCCTCCCAGGCAATTTTACTAAGGGAACATTTTTGTTGGGCGTCACACTACGTTCATGTGCGTCCATGCTTCCACCTATTATGGCGTGTGATGGCCCGCCTCCCTTCTCCCATCAGGGGATTGTTGCCTTAGTTTCCATTTGGCTGTACATAGCAATGTGTTCACACCACACATTGCAAAAAACACTGTGTTTAAAAATGCAGCAAAGGTTTCAGGTTTGAGTTTTTCTTGCTTGAGTGTTGCAGCTGCTTCTCTAGTCCCAGTGGTAATTCCTCACTCTAAGTCCTCTAGACAGTGCTGCTAACTGCTTCTCGGCTCCCAGTGGTAACTCCTCACTCTTTTTCCTGTAGACAATGCTGCAGCTGCTCCCCTGTTCCCAGTTGTAATTCCTCAATCTAAGTCTTTTAGACAGTTCTGCAGCTGCTTCTTTGGTCCCAGTGATAATTCCGCATTCATGGTCCTCTAGGAAGTGCTACTAGCTGCTTCTCTATGTCCCAGTGGTAATTCCTCATTCCTACTCCTATACACAATGTTGCAGCTGCTTCTCTGGTCCTAGTAGTAATTCCCCATTCTAAATACTAAAGACAATGCTGCAGCTGCTTCTCTGGTCCCAGTGGTAATTCCTCATTCTTAATCCTCTAGGAAGTGCTGCTAGTTAATTCTCTGGTTCCAGTGGAAATTCCTCATTCTAAATCCTCTATAAAGTGCTGCTAGCTGCTTCTCTGATCCCAGTGGTAATTCCTCATTCTAAATCCTCTAGACAGTGCTACTAACTGCTTCTCGGCTCCCAGTGGTAATTCCTCATTCTTTGTCCTGTAGACAGTGCTGCCAGCTGCTTCTCTAGTTCTGGTGATAACTCCTCATTCTTAGTCCTGTAGACAATGCTGCAGTTACTTCTCTGGTCCCAGTGGTAATTAATCATCCTAAAACTTCTAGACAGTGCTGCAGCTGTTTCTCTGGTCCCAGTGGTAATTCCTCACTCTAAGTCCTCTAGACAGTGCTGCTTACTGTTTCTCGGCTCCCAGTGGTAATTACTCATTCCAAGTCCTCTAGACAGTGCTGCAGCTGCTTCTCAGTCCCAGTGGTAATTCCTCATTCTTATTCCTAAAACAATGCTGCAGCTTCTCCTCTGCTCCCAATGGTAATTCCTCATTCAACCTCCTTTAGACAGTGCTTCAGTTGCTTCTCTGGTCCCAGTGGTAATCCCTCACTCTTAGTCCTCTAGAAAGTGCTGCTAGCTGCTTCTCTGGTCCCGTTGATAATTCCTCATTCTAAATCCTCTAAAGAATGCTGAAAGCTACTTCTGTGGTCCTGTCTGTAATTCATAATTCCAAGTCCTATCTTCAGTGCTGTTAGCTATTTCTCTGACCCCAGTGGTAATTCCTCATTCTCAGTTCCCTAGACAATGCTTCTAGGTGCTTCTCTGTTCCCAGTGGTAATTCCTCATTCTTAATCCTATAGACAATGCTGCAGTTACTTCTCTGGTCCCAGTGTTAATTCCTCATTCTAAGTCCTCCAGAAAATTCTGCAGTTGCTTCTTTGCTTCCGATGGTAATTCCTCATTCTTTGTCCTCTAGGAAGTGCTGCTAGCTGCTTCTCTGGGTCCCAGTGATACTGTCTCACTCTTACTCCTGTAGGTAATGCTGCAGCTGCTTCTCTAGATCCAGTGGTAATTATTAATTCCTAGTACCCTAGACAGTGCTACAGCTGTTTCTCTGGTAATATAGGCAATTCTTCATTCTTAGTCCTTTAGGAAGTGCGGTTAGCTACTTCTCTGCTCCCAGTGGTAATCCCTCATTCTAAGTCCTCTAGACAGTGCTGCTAGCTGCTTCTCTGGGTCCTAGTGGTAATTCTGCATTGTAAGTGCTCTACACAGTGCTACAGCTGCTTCTCTGGTCCCATTGGTAATTCCTCATTTTTAGTCCTCTAGGAAGTGCGGCTAGCTTCTTCTGTGGTGCCAGTGGTAATCCCTCATTCTAGGTCCTCTAGACAGTGCTTCTAGCTGCTTCTCTGGTTCCAGTGATCATTCCTCATTCTTAGTCCTGTAGACAATGCTGCAGTAACTTGTCTGATCCCAGTGGTAATTCCTCCTTCTAGGTCTTCTAGACAGTGAGGCTTCCCTGGTCCCAGTGGTAATTCCTCATTCTAAGTCCTCTAGACAGTGCTGCTAACTGCTTCTTGGGTCCCATTGGTAATTCCGCATTCTAAGTCCTCTAGACAGTGCTGTAGCGGTTTCTCTGGTCCCAGTCGTAATTCCTCATTCTTAGTCCTCTAGGAAGTGCTTCTAGTGGTAATCCCTCATTCTAGGTCTTCTAGACAATGCTAATAGCTGTTTCTAGGGTTCCAATAGTAATTCCTCACTCTAAGTCCTCTAGATAGTGATTCTAGCTGCTGCTCGTGTCCTACTGGTAATTCCTCATTGTTAGTTCTGGAGACAATCCTGAATCTGCTTCTCTGCTCCCTGTTGTAATTCTTCATTCTAAGTCCCTTATACAGTTCTGCAGTTACTTCTCTGGTTCCAGTGGCAATTCCTCAATCTTAGTCCTCTAGAAAGTACTGCTAGCTGCTTCTCTGGTCCCCTCAGTAATTCCTCATTCTAAATCCTCTGAACAAGGCTGCAAACTGCTTCTCCGCTTCTGTTGGTAATTCCTTATTCTAAGTCCTCTAGGACATGCTGCTACTTGCTTCTCTGGCACCAGTGGTAATTCCATATTCCAAGTCCTCTAGACAGTGCTGCAGTTGCTTCTCTGGTCCCAGTGGTAATTACCCATTCTTTGTCCTCTAGGAAGTGCTGCTAGCTGCTTCTCTGGGTCCCAGTGATAATTTCTCACTCTTGCCCCTATAGATAATGCTGCAGCTGCTTCTTTGCACCCAGTCGTAGTTCCTCATTCCAACTCCTTTAAACAGTGCTGCAGTTGCTTCTCTGGCCCCAGTGGTAATTCCTCATTCTTAGCCCTCTAGGGCGTGCTGGTAGCTGCTTCTCTGGTGCCTGTAGTAATCCCTTATTCTAGGTTATCTAGGCAATGTTATCAGCTGCTTCTCGGGTTCCAGCAGTAAATCCTCACTCTAAATCCTCTAGACAGTGCTTTTAGCTGCTGTTCCTGTCCCAGTGGTAATTCCTCGTTCCTAGTCCTGTAGACAATCCTGCAACTGCTTCTCTGTTGTCAGCGGTAAGTCTTCATTCTAAGTCCTTTATACAGTGCTACAGTTGCTTCTCTAGTTTCAGTGGTAATTCCTCATTCTTAGTTTTTTAGGAAGTACTGCTAGTTGCTTCTCTGGTCCCGTCTGTAATTTCTCATTCTAAATCCTCTGAACAAGGCTGCAAGCTGCTTCTCCGCTCCTGTTAGTAATTCTTCATTTTAAGTCCTCTAGGCAGTGATGCTAGTTTCTTCTCTGGCCCCAGTGTCAATTCCTGATTCTAAGTTCTCTAGGCAGTGTTGATAGCAGCTTCTCTGGTCCCTGTGGTAATTCGCCATTCTAGTCCTGTAGACAATGCTGAAGTGGCTTCTCTAGTTCCAGTGGTAATTGCTCATTCTTAGTCCTGTAGACAATGCTACAGTTGCTTCTCTGGTTCCATTGGCAATTCCTCATTCTAAGTGCTCAGACTGTGTTGCAGCTGCTTATCTTGTCCCAGTGGTAATTCCTCATTCTTGGTTCTCTAGGAAGTGCTGCTAGTGGCTTCTATGAGTCCCAGTGATAATTCCTCATTGCTACGCCTAAACACAATGATGCAGCTGCTTATATGGTTCTAGTGGAAAATCCTCATTCTAAGTCCTCTAGACAGTGCTGCCAGCTGCTTCTCGGGTACCAGTGGTAATTCCTCATTCTAAGTCCTGTAGACAATGCTGCAGCTGCTTCTCTGCACCCAGTGGTAATTCCCTATCCCAACTCCTTTAGACAGTGCTTCAGTTGCTTCTCTGATCCCAGTGGTAATTCCTCACTCTTAGTCCTCTAGAGTTACTGCTAGCTGTTTCTCTGGTCCTGTCGGTAATTCCTCATTTTATGTCCTCTACGCAGTGCTGCTAGCTGTTTCTCTGGCCCCAGTGGTAATTCCTCATTCTTAGCCCTGTAGAGAACGCTGCAGTTTCTTCTCTGATCCCAGTGGCAATTCCTCATTCTAAGTGATCTGGACTGTGCTGCAGCTGCTTCTCTGGTCCCAGTGGTAATTCCTCATTCTAAGCCCTTGAGACAGTGCTGCAGCTGCTTCTCCAGTCCCAGTGGAAATTCCTCATTCTTAGTGCTGTAGACAATGTTGTTGCTGCTTCTCTGGCCCCAGTGGTAATTCCTTATTCAAAGTTCTCTAGAGAGTGCTGCAGCTGCTTCTCTGGCCCCAGAGTTAATTCCTAATTCTAAGTCCCATAGAAAGTGCTGCTAGGTGCTCTTTGGTCTTGTTTGTAATCCCTCATTCTAAATCTTCTAGACAATGATGCAAGATGCTTCTCTGGTCCCGTTGGTAATTCCTCATTCTATGTCCTCTAGGCGGTGCTGCTAGTTGCTTCTCTGATCCCAGTGGTAATTCCTCATTCAAAGTCCTCTAGACAGTACTGCTTGCTGTTTCTCGGGTCTCAGTGGTAATTCCTCATTCTAATCCCTTAAAACAGTGCTGCTAGCTACTTCTCTAGACCTATCGATAATTCCTCATTCTATGTTCTCTAGGAAGTGCTGCTTGCTCCTTCTCTGGTCCCAATGATAATTCTTTATTCTAAATCCTCTAGACAGTGCTGCTAGCTGCTTCTCCTGTCCCAAATGTAATTCCTCATTCTTAGTCCTTTAGACAATGCAGCAGCTTTTCTGGTCCGAGTGGTAGTTCATCATTCTAAGTCCTACAGACAGTGTTGCTGGTGCTTCCCTGGTCCCAGCGGTAATTCCTCATTTTAAGTCCTGTAGACAATCCTGCAGCTGCTTCTCTGCACCCAGTGGTAATTCCTCATCCCAACTCCTTTAGACAGTGCTGCGATTGCTTCTCTGGTCCCAGTGGTAATTCATCACTCTTAGTCCTCTAGAGTTGCTGCTAGCTGCTTCTCTGTTCCTGTCGGTAATTCCTCATCGTAAATCCTCTAAAGAATGCTGGAATCTGCTTCTCTGGTTCCATCGGTAATTCATCATTCTATGTCCTCTACGCAGTGCTGCTAGCTGTTTCTCTGGCCCCAATGGTAATCCCTCATTCTAAGTCCTCTAGACAGTGTTGTAGTTGCTTCTCAGGACCCCGTGGTAATTCCTCATTCTTAGTTCTCTAGGAAATGCTGCTATCTGCTTCTCTGGTCCTGTCTGTAATTCCTCATTCTAACTCCTTTAGACAATATGACAAGCTGCTTCTCTGGTTCCGTCATCAATTCCTTCTAAGTCCTCTAGGCAATGCTTGTAGCTGCTTAGCTGGTCCCAGTGGTCATTCCTCCTTCTAGGTCCTCTATAAGGTCCTGCTCACTGCTTCTGTTGTCCCATTGGTAATTCATCATTGTAAGTCCTCTAGGCAGTACATCTAACTGCTTCACTGGTCCCAGCGGTAATTCTGCATTCTGAGTCACCCAGACAGTGTTGCTAACTGCTTCTCTGGTCCTGTCAGTAAATCCTCCATTCTAAGTCCTCTAGCCAGTTCTGAAGCTGTATCTCTGGTCACAGTGGTAAATCTTTATTCTTTGTCCTATAGGCAGCGCTGCTGGCTGCTTCTCGGTTCAGTCAGTAACTCCTCCATTCGAAATCCTCTAGTCAATGCTGCATCTGTCTCTTTGTTCCCAGTGGTAATTCCACATTCATAGCCCTCTAGACAGTTCTGCTAGCTGATTCTCTGGTTCAGTCAGTAACTGCACTATTCTAAGTCCTCTAGGCAGTGCTGCAGCTATGTGTCTGCTCACAGTGAAAAATCCTAATTCTAAGTCCTCTTGACAATGCTGCAGCTGCTTCTCTGTTCCCGTCAGTACCTCCCCCATTCTAAGTCCTTTAGGCACTGCTGCAGATGTGTCTCTGTTCCCATGGTAGTGCTCTTATTCTTAGGGGCATATTTAAGAAAGGCACTGCACACATTGCAGCGCCACTTTTCTTGCACCCTTTGCCATCCCCTCTACTGCCACCATGTGTGCAATGTCATTTTTATTGACGCTATTGATGTACTCTGCAGGAGTAGCGCCAAAATGTTGGCGCTATTCCTGCAGAGTACACAGGGGCCCATTGTAAACAATGGTGTGCCCACTTTTAAAACCTGCGTTGAGCAGGCATTAAAAAATTGCTGAAAAAAATGACGCAAGAAATTCTGTTAGATTTCCTTGGACCATTTTTTCACCCCACCCCCCAAGGGGGGAACCCCCACCTTTGCATACATAAGGCCTGGTGCAGGCATAATGTGGTGCAAAGGGTCACAAAGTGGTGCAATGCATGCATTTTGCCACTTTGTAAATACGGCCCCGGTATTTTAGCCATCTAATGAAACATTAACATAAAAAAATGACGCTAATGGGTCAGTAGATTGCACTTAAATATGCTCCTTAGTCCCCCAGAGAGTGTGTGGCAGCTGCTTATGTGGTCCCATTGGTAACTCCTCCATTCTAAGTCTTCTAGGCTGTGCTGCAGCTGTATCTCTGTTCCCAGGGGTAATTCTCCATTCTTAGGGTCGGATTTATAAGGCCCTAGATCCACCAGAGTGTCACTTCTTGCGACGCTGCAGTGGCGCTAACCACTTCTCCATATTTACGAAAAGGTGTAACACCACTTTTTGTGGCTTTACACCTCCTTTTAATTATGTGCCCCTCCTATGCAGTTTTCTGCATCAGAGGGGCATGCAACGGGTTTTGCAGTTGGATTTCCACCCCAACACCTATTGCTTTTGATGTTGCTCTTGATTTACAAGAATTTGTAAATCTGAGGTATCGCCAAAATCTAGAGCCACCCCAGGGGTGGCAACAAGGAAGAATACTTTTATTTTTCCTTTTATTATTGCTATTTCTATGTGTGCTGCATTCTGCAGCACACATAGAAGAAGCAAAATGCCATGGATGATTGTTTATGTGCAGGAAGGGACACCTTTTTGCACATAAACAATCATACCCCTCAAGGCAGACACACTTGCACTAAGCTGCAAGGATGCCTGCATGGGTGCAGGCTGCTTAATTTAGCTCCGGCAGATAGGGAAACACAAGGGTGCACTGTATTCTTGTAAATAAGGTGCATCCCTGAGTTTCAAAACTGGTGCAGTGCTGCACTGCTAATTTTGGAGCAGTGCCACGCTTTGCCAGTTTGTTGTAAACCTGGCCCTTAGTCTCCTAGATAGTACTGCAGCTGCGTCTCTGTTGATTCATCCACTACACTCCAAACCAAAATACACAGGTTAAAGACATTGTCATTTACAACGCCAATAGCTCTAACTCTCACAAATGCAATACCTTTTGCATTGCTAATGCTTGTATTACCGCCAGCTGTACCAAATACACAATATTGGAATCAGCATTAACTCTGGCTGTTTAGACATACGGTGGGCAGAACACAAGGAGTTTTACTCCGTGGAATTCCATGGAGTGATATAAAAACTTTGCCTGCCCTCACAACCCCTTCATAGCAGTCCATTAGAGCTGATACACTGATTCACAGCCTGTCACTCTGGCGGTTTCGTGTGTGTGTAGATATCGCCGGGGTGCTTTACCTCACTGTGACTGCCTCTCACAGAGTGGTGAGGGGCTGTCCAGCCGGGTTCTGCTGAGCTGGTTCTGTGCCCATTACTCACTGCCCATGTGTTGTCTGTACCAGCTCACCTTCGAGCCTCTGTTCTCCTCTCCTCTCTCGCAAGATGCTTCATGCACGCCTTGTTCCATCAACCATTCCCAGCACTCCCTAAGCTTTTAACCCCCCACTGCCGGCCGCAGCATAGTGGAAAATATACAAAATACACTGCCAGCCTTAGACTATGAACATATGTGTGCATGTGCATAAGTGGACGTTCAGAGTGGTATCAGTAGCCTGGCCACCACTCCTCTTGCATGTACACGGTGCTCCCTGTCTGCCTGAGAGACGCACTTTATTAGAACATTATCTCCATACTTGGGGCAGACCTATCTGAGCCCCAAGTAAGAAGCTCTAGCAAATGGCACTCAGAATAGAAGGCAAGACCTCCCGAGCAGCAGCACATACAGCCTCAGAGACCCTTAGGCCCATATTTATACTTTTTGATGCAAAACTGCGCAAAAGCAGTTTTGCGTCAAAAAGTATAGTGCCAGCTTGTATCATTCCAGACCACCAGCCGGGCGCCAAAGTTATGGAATCATGCAAGTCGGCACAAAGGGTGGGCTAGGGTCTGGGATAATGACATTAACCGGGTGGTGGTGGTGGTATGGGGGAAGCGGGTTTTTGCACCAAAAAATTACGCTAGGCTGGTTAAAGGCAAAAAAAATGCCTTTAACCAGCCTAGCGTCATTCCCTGATGCAAAACCATCCATGCCACATGACTCCTGTCTTATAAAAGATTGGAGTCATGCCCACCACCCAAATGGTCAGCACAGGGGACAAGGGTCCCTTGGGCATGGCCATTGCACCCAGTGCCATGTAGGGGGGCCCATTTCAGGGCCCGCAATAGCACTATAAAGACATTCTTAAAATACTTACCTCTACTTACCCAACTTACCTGGGATGGGGTCCCCCCATCCTCTGGTGTCCCTCTGGTGTGGGTGTTCCTGGGGTTTGGGGTGGGCACCTATGGGCTCTTTCCATGGTGTTTGACCATGGAAATGGGTCCACAGTTCCCCTAACGCCTGCCCTGACCAAGGCATTAAATAATGGTGCTAAGCAGGCTTAGTGCCATTATTTAGGCCCACCTTCCCACATGCACCTGTTTTGCATAGGAGGATAAATAAGGTGCAAGGGGCTTTGAGTCACTTTTTGGACGGGAATGCCTACCTTGCATCTCATTGACGCAAGGTGGCTCCTCTCAGATTCAAGAACTTTCTGTCACCAAAATGTGAGGAAAAAGTGTTTTTTTGCCAAATTATGAGGTTTGAAAAGGATTCTGGGTAACAGGACCTGGTGAGAGCCCAACAAGTCACCCCATCCGGGATTCCCCTAGGTGTCTAGTTTTGAAAAATGCACAGGTTTGGTAGGGTTCCCTAGGTGCTGGCAGAGATAGAGGCCAAAAGTCCACAGCTGGGCACTTTCCAAAAATCACGTCAGATTTCAATGTAAAAATGTGATGTGTCTTTGTTGTGTTTCTTGTCGTGGGCATTAGGCCTGCTCACACAAGTGAGGTACCATTTGTGTCGGGAGACTTGGGGGAACACAGAATAGAAGAACAAGTGTTATTGCCCCTTGTCTTTCTCTACATTTTGTCCTTCCAAACGTAAGAGTGTGTAAAAAAGACGTCTATTTGAAAAATGCCCTGTAATTCACATGCTAATATGGGGACCCCAGGATTCAAAGATGTGCAAATAACCACTTCTTATCAACACCTTATCTTGTGCCCATTTTGGAAATGCAAAGATTTCCTTGATACCTATTTTTCACTCTTTATATTTCACCAAATGAATTGCTGTAAACCTAGTCTACAATGAAAACCCATTGCAAGGTGCAGCTCCTTTATTGGCTCAGAGTTCTTGATGAACCTATAAGCCCTATATATCCATGCAACCAGAAGAGTCCAGCAGTCGTAACAGTATATCGTGGAGAAAAATTGCTGTTTTTTTCACCTCAATTCCAATTTGTTTTTATTTCATCTGTTACTTTCTGTAGGAAAACCTTGTAGGATATACACAAATGACCCCTTGCTGAATTTCAGAAATGTTTAGCTGTCCAGGATCCAGCATTGGTTTCCCGTGCATTTCTGCCACTAACTGGAAGAAGGCGAAAAGCACACAAAAAATAGTAACAATGGAGTATGTCCCAGTAAAATGTCAAATTTGTGTTGAAAAATGTGATCCTGTGATTCAAGTCTGCTTGTTCCTGAAAGCTGGGAAGATGGAGATTTTATCACCTGAAACCCTTTGTTGATGCCATTTTCAGGGAAAAAACCACAAGCCTTCGTTTGCAGCCCTTTTTTAAATAAAAACGAAATTGTTGCTGTATTTTGGCTAATTTCTTAGTCTCCTCCAGGGGAACCCACAAACTCTGGTACCTCTAGAATCCATGGGATGTTGTAAAAAAAGGATGTACATTTGGCATGGGTAGCTTATGTGGATAAAACGTTATGAGGGCCTAAGCGCAAACTGCCCTGAATAGCCAAAAAAAGGCCTGGCACCTGAGGGGAAAAAGTCCTGGCAGCGAAGGGGTTGAAACAAAAGGTTGCAAATTCTTTCTCCCAGTTATTTTCTACAAAATATGTCCATTCAAGTGCTTTGTACCTTTGACAAAGAACTCTCCTTCATTTTGATCTTCAAGCTACTGCTCCATCTGCATTACTGTTGCTCTGACTAGACTCTTCAGATTCCTATGGAATAGTTGGGGGCACTTCCACCACTGGCACAATTTGCTCACTTGGCAAAGGTCTCCAGACCCAACTCTATTGCTGCAGAACTAGGTCCTTCATCAGCATCTTAACTTTGCAGAGCCAACTGTTTCTTTCTTGATCCATCTGTACCAACCACTGCTGTTGAGTAACTTAGACCCTCCTCAGACTAAAATTGTGCTGTTTCAGCAACAGCTTGACTAACCTGCTACCTTCATCTCACCATATCTAGCCCTACACAGACAGGTGCTGTTTCAACAAGTGAACCTAGAACTTTACGAGTGCATGCTTTATGAATTCAATTTAGGAGACCAGCACACTTCACAGCTATTGTAGTTACCAGCAGGACCCGGTAAGGCCCCTTCCAACGTAGTTCGAAGCATGAATTCCGAACATGTTTGTTCACCATAACACAATCACAAGTCATGGCACAACTCCTTCTGCAGCTGGACTGTAACTTCTTCAACCTGATGAGACACAGAACAAACCACGTCAGCAAGTCCTTTGCAATAAATGAGTACCATGTCATCTGTAATGTTCACAAGCGTATTTGAAGACACAGCTGGTAATCTCATGGCACAGCCCATGATAATCTTGTGCATAGACAATCCTGTGTTTCTGTCTTACTGTGCAATCTCTTCAAAACAAGAGGAAATTCATCAGGCCATGGAAGTGAAGTGGAAGCACAAATGTTTGCCAGTCAGGACTTCAGAGTTCCATTAACTTGCTCAACCAATCGACAAGCTTCTGGACTGTAAATGCAGTGGAGCCTTTGTTCAACTTGTGATGCCCTACACAGTAATTTCAGGGCTTTACTATTGTGGTGGGTCCCTCAGTCTAGAGAAGCTGGGATTTCAAACCTGGGAATTAATTCCCTAATCAACAGCTTTGCAATTTAAGACTGTAATTTCTCCTGGTAGGGTAATCCTCAACCTAACAAGAGAAAACGCATAAAATAACCAAGATGCATCTCAGTCCTTTGCACAATGGAAAAAGTCATCCTGACCTACGTATTTGACTAAGTGTAACTGCTGTACATTTGTCAACATTCATCTGCTGATGTGTGACACATCTGTGACAAAGGGCATCAATCTGAACCTGGGGTTAAAACAAGTTTTCATAAACATCCGGATCATAGCATCATGACCAACATGAGATGGACCATGGTAATGCCTTGCAATAGGTGACAACAAATTATTAAGCATCACAATTCCTCCATCATTTGAAATCCAAACATCATTTGCATGGTTTTTGACACAACCTGCTCTAACCCAACGCTGCTGTTCTTCCTCTGAAACTTCTTCCTGCAATCTCTTAACTTCCTCCAATGTATCAGTAGCAGTTAACCAAAGATTGTGACTTGCCTCATCATTTGACTCACTGCTGTACTCACCATTAAAAGCAGTACAATTTAAAGCACATTATTTTGCCAACTCATTTGCAAAACTATTGCAGAGTAACATATCAGTGGCTTTGCTGTATGCAGAACACTTTACAATCTCAATTTGGACAGGCAACTGTAATGCATTCGATAGATTACATTTTTTTTCTCCATTCCTAATCTGCAATCCAGAATAAATCAAAAAACCTCTCTGGGACCATAACTGTCCCAAATCATGAACACCAAAGCCATATTGACTGTCGGTGAAAATTGGCATCTTCATCTGCTCAAAAACACAGCGTGCTCTTGTAAGAGCAACTAATTCGGCCACTTGGGCATAAAAGACTTGACTACACCTGAGACTGTACAACTTCATAAGCAGCCCTCAGGGTTCCATCATTGTCTCTTATAGAGGAGCCATCAACAAACATCCCATAATCATTTTCAGGGAGTGGTATATCTTTAATATCTGGTCTCGGCATGATGCATAGTTCAGTGACATCTAGACAGCCATTATCAATTTCATCAGTACAATCATTTACATTTAACAGGCAAAGAAAGTACATTCAGCGGGTTCAAAGTGGTACAGCGTTTAAGTGTAATATTCAGCATACCCAGTATGACTTGCTTATACAAGGTAAAATGTGCACTAGTCAAGTGTTAAATCTCGGTGTAGGTTAACTAAATCTCTACGAAGCTTTCCCTGAAGAGTCCCAAACTTCAGGGGACCTTGGCCCTCATTGCAACCCTGGCGGTAAATGCCACCTACCGCCGTGCTGACGGCCGCCAACATACCGTGAGCGCTGTGGTAATCCGCCACGGGGATTATGACCCACACATAGAAATCCGCCATAATACAGGCACCCACACAAGTCTGCCAGACCAAAGGTCAGTGATAAACTGGCGATAGCAAAACCCACTCCGTTTCGCCAACAGCAATACGCTCACAGTATCACGACCCACGAATCACTGTGGCAGTCTTTCAATCACGGTAAACCATTGGCGGTACATACCGCGCGCTCAAAATAACACACACTTACAAAACTACACTACATTGGACAATTCAAAATACACACACCTAACACACATACACACACCACACCCACATACCCACACCAATACAAAACACACACCCACATTACCCACAACCCCTTACAGTGAAAGAAAAGTGACCAAGCACAGAGAAACAAGCAAGGAGCACCCACTCAATCAGAGGCACAGAACACCCTTACCCATCCACCTTTCAACCACATCACAGCGTACACCACAACACATCACCCCACACATCACCCCACACATCCTCACACATATCACTCACACCACATCCATGGCAACCCAAAGACACCCCAGGTTTTCTAAGGCGGACCTAAGGGTCATGGTGTAGGCAATCATCCGGGTAGAGCCACAGCTATTCGGATCACAGGTGCAGCAGACGTCCATTGCAAGGAAGATGGAGCTATGGCGGAGAATCGTGGACAGGGTCAACACCATGGGACAGCACCCCAGAACTAGGGATGACATCAGGAAGAGGTGGAATGGCCTACGGGGGAAGGTGCGTTCCGTCGTTGCAAGACACCAGATTGCTGTACAGCGGACTGGTGGTAGACTACCACCATCTCCCCCACAACTAACAACATGGGAGGAGCAAGTCTTGGCGATCATGCTTCGTGAGGGCCTTGCAGGAGTAGAGGAGAACTGGATTCTGGTAAGTCAAATCTTAACTACTTAATCCCCTCCACCCTACATACATGCCATCACAAACTCCTACCCCTACCCTCACCCCATCACTCCATCATCTCACATATACCCCAGCATCACAACCCACCCATCCCAATACCAAGCCCTGCATGCAACAACAATGCATGGACACCACCCACAGACCTGTATGGACACTCATCACCAAAGCATGCCCAGTAGAGAGACTCGGCCAGCCCACAAATTCACCACCCACACAAGGCCAAGCTAAGAGGGAAAGCACAATCATACAGGGAAACACACCCATGTACACGATGGCACATGCAGATACATTAACAATGCATTTGGACCCCTACTCAACGTCACCAGAGAGGAGGGGGCAGCTACATCCAGCCCCCCCAAAGAGGCTCACAGTGATGACAGCAGCTCTGCACGCCTGGATCAGGACGACCAACATGGCCCATCAGGAACCTCTGGACAGTCGGTTCCCCTGCCACAGTCCTAACCCACCACAGAGCCACCCCTCTCAGGAAACACCAGCACAGCACCCACCCAGCTGGCCTATGCCACTGACCCCAGGACACGTCAATCAGCAGTGTGTCCACCACTACAGGGACCCCAGGCAACCCCACAAACCCAGCACGATCAGGGACCTGGGGTCAGTGCCAGTGGGCTCATAGTCCAGGGGACAGAGGCACAAGACAATAGGGAAGCTGGGAGGACTGCTGTGCGACAGGGGGAGGACAAGCCCAGGGAACCCACTCTCCATGAGGCACTCTCAAACGTCCTGGTAGCATACCACCATTCCCAGGAGACTATGGGCCAGGTACTGGCCAAGTTGCAGGAGATCCAGCGGCTGCAGGAGGGACAGTACCTGGGGATCAGGGAGGACCTAACAATAATATACACCATCCTGGTCACCATTGCAGGGGTGCTGGCTGACGTGGGCAAGACCATGAGGGAGGCAGTGGCACAACAACGGGCCCCTGACACTAACCATAGCGATGAACAGCCCTCCACCTTCGCCGGCGAGTAGTACAGGGATACACCTGTCAGATGGAGGCACAGGAACCTGGCTTTCAAGAGGCCGAAGGTTCTCTCAATTACCCTCGTTGTACGCCCATATGCCTCATTGTAACATTCTTCTACCCTTGTCCTGGCATTCCTCACTGGGGTCAGTAGCCATGAGAAGTTGAGGTAACCAGAGTCACCTGCAAATATAGGGTGACAACTGGTAAATACACACTAACCCTTAGGGGCAATCCCATACCCAGACACCAACTGATACTCAGTGGGGACCTTTGGCTCACCTATTAGCCAAACCCAGTGCCTCTGGAGTTGGGCCATCACATATGGGATGCTGCTATTCCTCAAGATAAAGGCGTCATGCACAGAGCCAGGATATTTGGCATTCACATGGGAGATATACTGGTCTGCCAAACACACCATCTGCACATTCATCGAATTATAGCTTTTTCTATTCCTGTAAATCTGTTCATTTCTCCGGGGAGGAAGGGGGCAAATGCCACATGAGTACCATCAATGGCACCAATGATGTTGGGGATATGTCCCATGGCATAAAACTCAGCCTTCACTGTGGCCAATTCATCCACCTGGGGGAACACGATGTAGCTATGCATATGTTTCAGCAGGGCAGACAACACTCTGGTCAACACATTGGAGAACATTGGCTGAGACATCCCTGATGCCATGGCCACTGTAGTTTGAAAGGAACCACATGCCAGGAAATGGAGCACTGACAGGACCTGACTAGAGGGGGGATACCTGTGGGCTGGCGGATAGCTGACATCAGGTCTGGCTCCAATTGGGCACACAGTTCTTGGTTTGTGGCATGATCAAGTCTGTATGTGATGATAATGTGTCTGTCCTCTATTGTTGACAGGTCCACCAGGGGTCTGTACACCGAAGGATGCCGTCATCTCATATGCTGCCTCAGTGGTTGAAGCCTATAGAAGAGAATGGTGAGCAGAGGGTCATATTTCCACATATATTGCACTAATGTGGGTTTGTTTACTTTACAGAAACAGTATGTGAACTCGAGAGTCAGTTGATGTGCCAATGTCTGCTGTGGCACAGTTAGGTGGCATGCCCTGTGCCTCCCTGAAATGGTGGCTGCCTGACCTGTGAGGACGGACAAGTGGAAATGAGGTAAGTGCTCTGGCGTTGTGCGCCGTCGCTGTAGGCAGTCGATGACTGCCGCGCAGAATTCGCATTGGATATTATTAGGCCCTATGGGTTCCAGGAGCCCATGGCGATGTACGCCGGCGGTTTCGGCACTTGCCTCCGCGGGCGTCACCGCCATTTTCTAACTATTCACTCACTTGCTACCTGACCTTCAACAGGAGAGGACCTACACTGCAAGTGCTTCTGTGACCTGTGTCTAGAAGCGAAAATTGCTCATGTATCTGGAGAAAGGGCCCCTGCCTTCACTGCGGAGGAGTTGGAGAAACTGGTGGATGGGGTCCTACCCCAGCACACATTACTCTGCTGTACTCCAGACAAACAAGGGAGTACACTGTGAGCATGATGTGTGGGCAATGCATGTTTTGAGTGGTGTGGATGTAAGCCACATGTTGAGGGGTGCTGAGGCGTCCTGGCCTGAGTGCTGCATGAGAGGTGATCAGTGTATGTGCATCAGGGCATGGGTGGGAACTGGTGGGCCATGAGTATGCCGGTCCGGACAGTTGAGTAAATTCCTTTTCTGCTGTCTTTTCCCTCCAGGTCAGCGCCCACCAGAAAAAGGGTATTTGGCGTGCCATCACCAAGGAGGTGCGAACCCTGGGGGTCTATCACAGGTGAAGCACCCACTGCCGCAAGAGATGGGAGGACCTGTGCCGCTGGACCTAGAAAACTGCGGAGGCCGAGCTGGGGCTGGCCTCCCAATGTGGAAGAGGTGCCCGTCGCACCATAAACCCCCTGATGTTCTGGTGGTGGCCTATCTGGAGTTGGATGGGCAGTTGAGGGCATCACAGCAGCCACAAGGGGGTGAGTACAGATTCTGAAAGCTGACTTTGCGTGCTTTAGGAGGTAGCTGGGTGGGGGATGTGGGTGCCCCTAGGCCAGGGCGATCATGGCAGGGTAGGTCCCTTTTTGGGAAGGCTCTGGCGCACTCCTACCCCAATGGTGTAAGTGGCCATCTACTACTGTGCAGGCTCCTGTGGGTTTCAGGTGTGCAGATGCTGCCACTAGGTATTGTACCCCATGGGCTGGTGACTGTCTCAGTAAATGGTTGGGCATGATCTAGTGCATAGGGCGGCTCCCTGTATGTTGTGTACGCCAACGGTAGTGGTGTTGCTGGCATTAACCAAGTGTATCCTATGTCTCTCCCCCCCTTTTTTTTCTTGCCCTGTCTTTGTGTGCATTAGCATCATCTGTTGGAGGAGCAGAGGCACCGGCACTGAGGGGGCTGCATCTCACATGGGCCTGGAGGCAGAATCCACAAGGGTGAAGGCACCAGTGGGATGGAGGGCGAGGGGAGCACCACAACGGGGACAGGAGGGGAGACCACAGACAGCGACTCCTCCTCTGATGGCAGCTCCCTGGCAGTGGTGGACACCTCTGTGCCCACCCCAACAACAGGTAGAGCCACCATCCCCCCTACCAGCACTGCCCTCCCAGCAGCCCCTCAGCGTGTTTCCTGTGCCTGCTCACCCAGGAGGATGGGCATCTCCTTCGCCCTAGGCACATCAGCCCTGCTGTATCAGTTAGGAGTCTGTTGACCTCCTGAGACCCCTCACTGTTGGACAGTCAACCATTCTGAATGCCATCCAGGGTGTTGAGAGGCATTTGCAACAAACAAATGCATACCTGGAGGTCATTCACTCTGGCCTGGCAGCCCAACAGAGAGCATTTCAGGCTCTGGCCTCAGCACTTATGGCAGCCATTGTCCCTGTGCCAGCCTCCCCCCTCCAACTTCCACTACCCAGGCCCAATCCCCTCTACCTCAGCCTATCCCAAGCACACCTTCAGTCCAGCATGCACCCAAATCACCACACAAAAGTGGCTCAGGCAAACATGAGCACCACACTTCATCTCACAGGCACTCACACAAGCACCATGCCCATGCAAACACACCAACATCCACTGCCTCCACCGTGTCCCCTTTCTCCTCCTCATCAGCCTCCCTCCCAGTAGTGTCTATACTTACACCTGCATGCACTACATCTTCATCCACTACCTCCATCACCAGCACGCCCATCACAACACAGCCCGCACGAGCAGTCACCACCCCACAACCATGCACCCATCCCCTGTGTCCTCTCCCAGTGTGTCTGTGACCCTCCTTCCAAAGCACACAAACGCAAGCACCCACCCAACAGCCATCCACCTCACAAAAGCATCCATCCCATGCACCTTCACCCAAACTCAGAAGACGTACACCTCCTACAACCACTCCCTCTTCCTCCACTCCCAAACCCTCTCCATCTTCCCATCCCAATGTGTCTAAAAAAAAATTCCTGGCAAACATTGACCTCTTCCCTACGGCTCCACCCCCATCCTTCCTCTCGGGCCAGGGTGTCCAGATCCCAGGCCAGCACCTCAGCCACCAAGTCGGCGGACGCTGTGGTACCTGCAAGTCCCAGAGGATCAAAGGGGGCACCCGTCAGGTCAGCCAGTGTGCCACCGACACCTGAAAAGGACCAACCTGTTCCACCTCCTGCCAAAGTGAAGTAGGGGCCAGCATGCAGCACGACCAAGAAGCATGACCCCCCCCCCCCGCAAGGCCTCCTCCAAAACTCAAGCTGCCCGTTCCAAGGTCCCAGCAGCATCTGCCAAGGTAGGGAAGGGAAAGAAAACCCAAGGCAAGGCACTTCAGGTCTCGGAGGCTCCAGGTGAGGGACTGGTGCCCACCATCAGTACCGACAGCCCCGCAACCTGTTCCGTGGCAGGCACTGCCGCAGGCACCACTACCTGCACTGCAATCTGCACTGCCACCTGCACAGCCACCTGCAGCGCCACCTGCACCACCGCTGCCACAACAACTGTCAGCATCATCATCCCCAGTGGGCAGCTGTCCGAGGCTGCAGTAGACGGCCTGGTGTCTCCCTCCACCACTACCAGCACCTGCACCACGCCCAGCACCCCCACCTGCATCGCCATCTCCACCACCATTTGCCCAGCCGGTGCCACAACAACTGTCAGCAGCAGCACCCCCAGTGGGCAGCCGTCCGAGCTTGCAGGAGAGGGCCTGGAGCCTCCCACCACCACTTGAAGCACCAGCACCAGCACTACCACCAGTTTGCAGCCTTAGTCGCCGCAGGATGGAGTCTGGCCCTGCCTCCATGGAGTATCATGCTACCTCGTCCATGCAAATCTCGTGCCTCAGACACACAGGTGAGGGAATGTGAACTGCCACACCCCAAGTGCAGCATCACTGGGCACAATGCCCCCTCCAGAACCAGTGGAGAAATGCATCCACTATCACTATCCTTGGCAGGATGAAGCAGACTGGGCACAAGGCCCCCTCCAGAACCAGTAGAGAAATGCATCCACTATCACTATCCTTGGCAGGATGAGGCAGACTGGGCACAAGGCCCCTTCCAGAACCAGTGGAGAAGCCATCCACTTGAGAGACTTTAGAGACTGTGGCTTTTCACTCCCCAGGACGAAGCAGTGTGCAAACCACCCACTGGAGAGACTTGAGAGACTGTGGTTTTGCACTCCCCAGTACATCGCTGTGGGCATGTTGTCCCCTTGAGGAGCAGTGGCGTAGTACCATCTTCCAGCTGAGGTGCCCTCCCCTTCCCCTTCCCCCTGAGGTGCCTGTGTGTTTACGACCTGATGCCCCTGTAGTGTTGTCTCCGTTTTGAGGCAGTAGTCAAGTGTGGCCTTCGCCCATGACTTTTTGGCCCAGTGGGCCATGAACATTTGCAAGGGACAGTGTATGGCCTACTGTTTTTCAAATTGTTAACTATATCTGCTTATTTCAAAATATCACTGTTTGAACTAAATTCCTTTTGTCCTTGCGTTCTTCCAGGGGGTTATGGTGTGTAAATGTAATGTTGATGCATGTTTTTGAGTGTATGGTGTTGTGGGTGGGGGTGTTGTGTGTTGCGTGTGTGTGTCACTCTCTTCCCCCCGTGTGCTAGGTGCAGCACTCACCGTGGTCATTGCCGCCACCTTTGCTATCCGTCGTGTATGAGGAGGTAGACCAGCATCGGTAGGACCTGCAGCTCAGGCTCCATGGCGTCCTGTTTCTTCCTTGGTTGTCGAGAGGTGAGTGGTTTCCATTCCAAGTCCTGTTTCTGCTGTGCTTTTGATGGCTTTGGTACCGCCCCAGAAAAGCTGGCGGGTTGGCGGGTTTGTTAGGGTGGGCGGTACATTGTCTTCCACCTGCCTGTTGGGGGTGACCGCTGCGTGTTTGTTGCTTCCGCCGTGGTGGTTGGTGTGTTAAAGTGGCTGTCTATGTTGGCGGTTTCCACCGTGGTCGTGATCCCATTTTTTTTTACCACCGGCCTGTTGGCGGTATTATCGCCACTTTATCCCCGACCACCAGGGTTGTAATGAGGGCTATTGTCTCTTTTTCAATATTCGAGTAAGTCATTACAAGTTAACATTGGGTATAGTGTGACACTCGGGGTTTGATTCACAATTTTAAATGCTGCATCCTTTATGATTTGTGTTTTATCTCAATACCATTTGGGTTACAACTGATGGAACAGTTCAACATGCATAGCAAGTTGCATCCAAGCAAACTCAGGGACTTGAATCACACACCACAAATTGATGCTCATCTTCATATGAACCTATTGTTAGGGGAACAGCCTCTGTTACTACGTTGGACAATTGTTTATTTGCAAGTCCTACAACCTAAATCTTATTTCCTGAAAGAGGCAAGCTTGAAACTTCTGCTGTTCTTACTGTAAAGCGTGTAGCTCCTGTATTGACTAGAAATGGCACATGGTGACCACTTCCACCAGCATCTACACCTGGACCCCGTTGACCTACTTCTAAGAATGCACCTAGAATGTGTTCTTCTTCTTTTGGGAACCTCAACTGGAAAGCGCCTGAAAACACATCACTCAAGTCAGTCAAGGGAAACAGAGTTAACTGATTTATATTTACATTTGCAATTTAATTTAAATTCTGTCAGGAAACTTTTGTCTATTGTTGGGGCATCGGGACTTATTAAACCTACATCTGCTGTCTTTGGGACGCATTTGAATTTTAATGTTCAGGGTCTCTGTACTCTGCATCTGAACATAATTATTTGTCAGCAACTGAACAAATCCATCGTTCTGCATCTGAGTTTTATTCACATTAAGGTTACACTCTCTCTTGCAAAAGCTCCATGTGCTGCACACAAGCTCTTCAGAGTTGTTACATCCACATCTTCTTTCGGACCTGCAGGTACACCTTACTTGCTGCTGATGACCATTACCTTGCATCACCTGAGTTCCCTGCATTTCACCAGTACTCCTTGCAAACTGTGGATTCTGATTTCTCTGTGCAGCCTTCAACTGCATCACCATTACCATCTCCTTCGCATACCGGATTTCATCAATCGGTTTGTTCTGCCAACAAAACACATGCTGCTGAATCATGGTGTTTTATTCTGGCTTCAATTCTTGAAAAAATCTGAACACAAAATTTCCCATACCTTACGCTCCAATGTTTTCAGTACCACTGAAATGCTTGAAAGCCTGCAACAATCTCGCATAATAAGAATGTATTGACTCCTTAGACTCCTGAGTCGCTCTGTCAATTCGCAACCAACCAATATCTTTAGGGGACACTTGGGGCCTGATTATTACTTTGGAGGGCCGCACCATAGCCTGCCAAAGCCACAGAGGAGAGGCCGCCCCTAGGTTGCTGGCTTCTCCTACTGCCCTATTGGGATGTTCCAGCCGCCGGCTCATGGAGCCAAGGCCACTGCAGCCCCACACAGAGGTGGTGCAGGACCCATGGAATGCTCTGCAGACAGTGCACATTCTATGGGTCCTGCATGGGGGGCCCCGGAACATGGACAGTACAGGGACCCCCCAGTGACCACCTTTTTAGATTTCCGACAGCCTTTCTATGTGAAACCAGCCACAGAAAAGCTGGGGAAAACCATTTCCTAATCAGCACGGCTGGGTGCATTTAGAAAACAGGGCTTTGCAGACATCGGATTGTCTAAATAGAGCAAATTAAAATCGCACATTCATTTACATTAAGAAATGCACGTATAACATTGGAAATCATTAACTCATCAATAATCTTTGCTAGTGTTGATGTTACAGTGCATTTAAAGCAGAATAGCTTTGTAGAATAGGTAACTACTTTTTTTACTTTCACATGTAACATTTAAAACATTTCCTTCAAAAAATCCATTATTGGTTTAGTGAAAATTATTATTTAGCATCATGGGGAAACACACAGATGAATGATTATGCTTGAAGTTTTAGGGCTATACCACATCACTTTAGATTACTGTTCTACAGTGAATGCACATTCACATAGGTTTTCAGTGCAACATTTTACAGTCATATTATCTACATATTTATAAATATATATATATATATACATATATATATATATATATATATATATATTTAAATAGTTGATTATTGTGACAGCAATGAAGCAATAACAGATCCATCAATACCAATGTGCAATTCATGGGTAACCATATCTGTTTACATCATTCACTTTTATTCTTACATTCTGGACTTCATTGATAATTATTATTATTATTGCTGTATGTCCACTATGTATGTGATGTGTTTATGCTTATTTTCTTGAGCAACAGCATTTATTAATATTTAATGGATAATTTCATTATTGTATATATTCGGTTGGACACACTTTTCTTTTTTTCACCTGCTTTTTTCAATTAGGGAGTTACTGTCTTCAGTTCACTTTTGATTTCTCCTTTCCCCTGGACAACTTCATACAAATTCATCTGACTGTTGCCCCTTTTTAGTTTCAGTCTATCGTCTCTGTCCTGTGATGATGCGTTCTTCATCGCTGCTGAAGGAGGACTTCAGCATTATTTGGTTTCTCATTCTGCAACCGCATTCTCCTGTCAGGAAGATTTTTTCCCTTGCTAATCGTGCAATAGAAAAACACCACAAGCCTGTTATAGCAGAAAAGGCCCCTTTATTAGGACAGGCTTGTACATTCAATTATTTACAAATTACAGGAAATAAAATATCCTCCCTATGACATAAACTAAAATCTGAAAACCCCCCTCCTTTAAAGTCCCTTAAAGTCCCAAATATATGTAAAATACCCCCAGATAAACTCCCCATACCCTGCCAGGGAATTCCTCCTTCACATTTGCCAATCTCTCTTTTCCTCGCCCAACCCAAACAATTCTCACAATAAGCACTCCCCTTTGTCTTGCTCCACCTCCACAAAGCTACTCTTGCCTTCCCCAGGATCCCCCCTGAGGGGTGAATACGCCTGCACCTATCTCTCCATCCCCCCATAAACTACCACTGAAAGAACTACAACTTATCCTACTTTGGCAAAGATAAATAACGCCCACGACTAACCCAGAACACTGTCTATTGACACCCCATAACTTCAGATAACATAAGGCGAGTGGGTTGGCTTAATACAAATGCTATCCCACTCCACCCTTCACATTAAAAGATGGCTGCAGCAAAAGGTGATAGCCTACGTTCCCCTACACTCAAATCCTCCCTGCATGTCAAAAACCCACTGCTCAATAACCTCAGCTATCTCTACCATTGCCCTGTGGCATGTGCCATCTGCATGAAGCCATACAGAGGGAGGCCGGCTGAAGCCAGATACCCTCATTGTGCTACAACCCAAGCCTGTTATAACAAAAATTGCCAATTTTTTCAGACAGGTTTGATTATTCAATTAGTTACAAATTACAAACAATAAAATATCCTTGCTAGTATATAAACCAAAAGCTGAGAACCTCCCTCCCTTATATCCCCAAGTTTGTAAAACAACTCCCAAACCAACTCCCAATACCCCATCAGGTCATTCTTTCAACTGTGCAACACCTCTTTCACATTTGCCAGTGTCTCTCTCTCTCTCTCCCCCAGCTAAAACAGTCCTTACCAAAAGCACTCTCCTTTGTCTTGCTACACCTCTTCAAAGCTATTCTTCCCTTTCCCCGGGTCTCACCACCCGAGAGGTGGATGTACTTGCACCTGACTCTCTGTCCCCCCAAAAATTACTGCCACCAGAGAAAACCCGGCAAAGGTGTTTTCTTGCCCCACTCTACAACAAGTCTGTACCACTCTCAACCACACCATGGCCTTTCATTTCACATGGGCACTAGCTATTCCTACAACTCCACAAATAAAGGGGCATATTTAGAAGCCCTTAGAGAATACTTGCACCACATTAGCGTCATTTTTTTCATGCTAATGTGGCCCAACAAGGCCAAAATCCTTGTGTCATATTTACAAAGTGGTGCAATGCATGCATTGAGCCACTTTGTAACCCTTTGCGCTACATAATACCTGACCCAGGCACAATGCATGCAAAGGGGACGTTCCTCCGTTTGGGGGGGGGGGGGGAATGGCACAAGGAAATCTAACAGATTTTCTTGCGCCATTTTTTTATGGCACTTTTAACACCTGTTCAGAGCAGGTGTTGAAAGGGAACTTCCATTATTTATAATGGCCCCTATATACTCTGCAGGAGTAGCGCCAATATTTTGGTGCTACTCCTGCAGAGTACATCAATAAAAATTATACAATTGCCCCCTACCCTACGCCTTGGTGCGCTGTATCTTAGATACGGCACGCACATAGTGGCAGTAGGGGGACGCTAAGGGGCAGCACCACTTTCCTTAAATAAGCCCCAAAATGTGTTACCAAACCGTGACTAATGCAACCCGCCAGATCAAAAAAAGATGCCCTTCCTTTCCTTGTTATGTGTGTGAGGTAAAATAGTCACCCCAATAGAGTTACAGCAAACTCTCATTCAATTTACGTCTGGTTGCACATTTCAAAGCACCCCTCATCTCTTCCAAGGCACAAATTTTCTGCCCGACCACATATTAGGAATTAGCTTTAAATCATCCTTCATCTGCTTTAAAAGAGTCAAACCATACAATTGCACTGTCATTTTCCCCAAGTGAAGAAGATCAGGACAACCTCTGTTGGTAAATATTTCAGCAAGTAATGATAGCAAGCTATTCCATCGCACCCCACTTTTCCCCCACAAGAGAACTTCATGGCGACTGCTGAAGTCCAAAACCTCTGCCATAACAGTGTTGATCTGCAAATTGCAGACCCCATTGTATAAACGAATGTCTAGTAATCCATGTCTCCATTTTCGCAACCATATGTTCCCCGAATGCAACCTATAAGAAAACACAAGAAGAAATCATGAAGCTCTAACAGTCAGTAAAGATAACAATTAACCATCACTGTTATTTGCTGATTTACCTCTCAGAACATTGGCAGTGCCATTTGCCAATCGTCTGGTACTTTGTCAAGACAGTCACAATCTAGTTGCTTCCATTGCTGCCCTAATTCGATAAGAGTGTGCCCCATACGCCCTCTGATTCAAACCCAGATAATCTCTAATGCTGTAACCTGTGATCCACCCTCATGAGCAAATATTCTATCTTCCCACTTTCTGTGACATTTGGAAAACGTCCCGCACTCTCCAACCGGGCAGAGCTCCACACACACGCATTATTCAGACACATTCACCCCCCCCATGTTGGATACATTTTCAATCTCCTCAACCTAATCTGTAAATGAGACCCCTCAAGAAAATTTCCCCAAACCCTCCCTGTTCTTACACCCCAACAATTTGGATACTCTGAGAGCACCAAAGAAGATCCACACCATTATTAAAAGAAACAGTTCAACTTCCAATGCATTATAACAGCACAAGTGTAAAGCACCCAACAACCAATCTAGCCAATCCCTGGTAACCGGTGCTATAAATTCCACTTTTTTGGCCCTCTCCTTAATCCAACCACACACATTCTTCCCACCAATTCACCTGCGGTTGGAGCATATCCCTACAACAGCTTCCCATAAAAGAAATCCCCGCCAACTTACCAGAAATGGCAGAATGTGACAAAACCTTATCTATGGGATTCAACACAAATGCAATCACATTACTCTCCCTCCCACATCTGTTATCCCACACACCACCACATTTGCCTGCCCAAACTATAAACTTTCATGCCAAGCACTGAAATACGTCGGTTTCATAGATGCAAAACTCAACTGTTGCACCAATTCACAATTCTCATTCGCCCCATGCCTAGATGTGGACCAGCGATTGTGCCTTGTCCTTTTCTGCTCTCGGGGCCAGCTTGTGAAACCTCTGCACTGTGAAGGAGTAAAAAAAACAGATACATTATTGATCATTTTAGGGACTTGTCTTGCTTTGAAAACAATATTCAACTGCAAGCATCTTAAGATAAAACGTCTCAGAAGTTTGAAAACCCTCAGATCTTTTGTCCTTTGTCTTTTGACTAAATCTACAACTGTCTTGTCCACATTGAACAAAACTGTCCTATTTTCAAATTCATTCCCACAAATCAGCAATGCAACCATCAACATGAAAAACTTTAGAAATGCAATGCTCCTGCATTGCTTCAGCCAATGACGTGGCCATTGTTTGGTGCACTATCTGCCGTCCCAAAACATAGCAAAGCCTCTAGCACAGCCACATCAGAAGAATCTGAATTTGCCAAAAGGTTTTTCATCCATCAAATACATCGATGCACAATTAATTTCCAACAAAAAGGACTTCCAAATGCGCAAATCAGCTCTCACTGCCAAAGTAATCCAAACCTTCTGATGTGGCAAAAATTCTCCTGACATGGCAATGTTCAACCTCTTACAAAATGTTCTACCTGCTTTGACAACTCTGCAGGCAAGTTCAAGTAACCCAACAATTTCTCTGTTGTCTGCAAAGGCACTTTCTTCTCGCCAGTGACTTAATCTGGAAAATCCACAATCTCATGCAACTTTTCCTCAGCAGCCTAGCAATTATACATACATTGTCCAACTCTATTCTCAATAAAGTCAGAACTGTAGTTGGACCTTCTATTTTCTCTGGAGCCCAAGGTACCCCTAACTCAGCTGCCGATTGCTTTAAAGAGTTCAGAGCCCTGCCACATTCTCCAGTCCCCTCCTGTTCTACAAAAAATAATAATCCAAATACTGGCACCCTGGATTGGGTCTTCTAAACTTTGTGAATGCCCACTGATGAAACATACTAATCGTCTCAAACAAGTGATATCAAATAGCGCATCCCATGGGTGTAGGAGGCTGGCCTGGCTTGTAGTGGGTACTAAAGGTACTTACACCCTGTGCCAGGTCCAGTTATCCCTTATTAGTACTATAGGGGTGTTTCTAGCAGCTTAGGCTGATAGAAGGTAGCTATGGCAAAGTAGCTTAGGCTGAACTAGGAGACATGCAAAGCTCCTACTATACCACTTATATCATATGCACAATATCATAAGAAAACGCAATACACAGAGTTACTAAAAATAAAGGTACTTTATTTTTATGACAATATGCCAAAAGTATCTCAGTGAGTACCCTCAGTAAGAAGGTAAGTAATATACACAAGTTATATGTACACAAACCCAAAACAGGTAAGTAAGAGTCGGAAAAGTAATGCAAACAGTGTAGAATTACAATAGGTTGCAATAGGTGAACATAGGTCTAGGGGCAACACAAACCATATACTCCAAAAGTGGAATGCGAATCACGAATGGACCCCAGACCTATGGGAGCTTGTAGAGGGTCACTGGGACTGTAAGAAAACAGTCAGGGTGTCCAAGATACCCCACCCCAAGACCCTGAAAAGTAGGAGTAAAGTACACCTACTACCCCAAAAGGACACAATAGGCGTGATAGGGGGATTCTGCAAGAACAACAAACACCAGCAAAGCACTGAAGGTGAATTCCTGGACCTGAGGACCTGCAAGGCAAGGGGACCAAGTCTAAGAGTCGTGATAGTGTCCAGGGGGGGCAGGAGCCCAGGAAACCCCAGATGAACGTGTAAGGAAGCTGCTTTCCGGATGGAAGAGGCTTGGAATTCTGCAAGAACGAAGAGGACTAGGAACTTCTCCATTGGAAGGAAGACGTCCCACGTCGCGATGAAGGTTGCAGAAGTGTTCCCACGCAGAAATACCACAAACAAGCCTTGCTAGTTGCAAGGGTCACTGTAGAGGTTTTTGGGTGCTGCTGGGGACCAGAAAGGACCAGGATGTCGCCCCTTGGAGGAGGAGACAGAGGGGGCACTCAGCAACTCAGGGAGCCCCCACAGAAGCAGACAGCACCCGCAGAAGTACCCAAACAGGCACTTGGAAGATTTGTGAACCAGAGCTGGCTCAGAGACACAAAGGAGGGTCCCACGACGCCGGAGGCCAACTCAGAGGGTTGAGCACTGCAGGATGGAGTGCTGGGGACCCGGGCTAGGCTGTGCATGAAGGAAATCCTGGAAGAGTGCACAGGGGCCGGAGCAGCTGCAAATATCGCAGTACACAGGTTTGCAGTCTGACATGGGGAGGCAAGGACTTACCTCCACCAAACTTGGACTGAAGTATCACTGGACTATGGGAGTCACTTGGATAGAGTTCCTGAGTTCCAGGGACCACACTCGTCAGGATGAGAGGGGACCCAGAGGACTGGTGATGCAGTCTTTTGGTGCCTGAGTTAGCAGGGGGAAGATTCCGTTGACCCACGGGAGATTTCTTCTTGGCTTCCAGTGCAGGGTGAAGGCAGGTGACCCCCAGAGCATGCACCACCAGGCAACAGTCGAGAAAGCTGGCAGGATGAGGTGCTACAATGATGCTGGTAGTTGTCTTGCTACTTTGTTGCGGTTTTGCAGGCGTCCTGGAGCAGTCAGCGGTCGATCCTTGGCAGAAGTCGAAGAGGGAAGTGTAGAGGAACTCTGGTTAGCTCTTGCATTCGTTATCTGAAGAATTCCCCAGAGGAGAGTCCCTAAATAGCCAGAAAAGGAGGTTTGGCTACCAAGAAAGGAGGATTGGCTACCAAGAGAGGTAAGAGCCTATCAGAGGGGGTCTCTGACGTCACATGCTGGCACTGGCCACTCAGAGCAGGCCAGAGTGCCCCCAACACCTCTGTTTCCAAGATGGCAGAGGTCTGGGATACACTGGAGGAGCTCTGGGCACCTCCCCTGGGAGGTACTGGTCAGGGGAGTGGTCACTGCCCTTTCCTTTGTCCAGTTTTGCGCCAGAGCAGAGCTGGGGGATCCCTGTACTAATGTAGACTGGCTTATGCATGGTGCCCATCAAAGCATTTCCAGAGGCTGGGGGCGGCTACTCCTGCCCAGCCCTTCACACCTATTTCCAAAGGGAGAGAGTGTAACACCCTCTCTCAGAGGAAATCCTTTGTTCTGCCTTCCTGGGCCAGGGCTGACTGGACCGCAGGAGCGCAGAATCCTGTCCTGTCTGAGGGGTTGGCAGCAGCAGCAGCTGCAGTGGAAACCCCGGAACGGCAGTTTGGCAGTACCCGGGTTCTGTCCTAGAGACCCGGCGGATCATGGAATTGTCCCCCAATACCAGAATGGTTTTGGGGTGACAATTCCATGATCTTAGACATGTTACATGGCCATGTTCGGAGTTACCATTGTGACGCTAAACATAGGTAGTGACCTATGTATAGTGCATGTGTGTAATGGTGTCCCCGTACTCACAAAGTCCGGGGAATTTGCCTTGAACGATGTGGGCGCACCTTGGCTAGTGCCAGGGTGCCCACACACTAAGTAACTGGGCACCCAACCTTCACTAAGTGAAGGTTAGACATATAGGTGACTTATAAGTTACTTATGTGCAGTGAGAAATGGCTGTGAAATAACGTGGACGTTATTTCACTCAGGGTGCAGTGGCAGGCCTGTGTAAGAATTCTCTGAGCTCCCTATGGGTGGCAAAAGAAATGCTGCAGCCCATAGGGATCTCCTGGAACCCCAATACCCTGGGTACCTCAGTACCATATATAAGGGAATTATATGGGTGTACCAGTGTGCCAATGAGAATTGTCAAATTTAGTCACTAGCCTGCAGTGACAAATTTAGAAAGCAGAGAGAGCATAAACACTGAGGTTCTGGTTAGCAGAGCTTCAGTGATACAGTTAGGGAACACATACAGGGCACATACTATGTGCACTGGGGTCCTGCCTGGCAGGATCCCAGTGACACAAGGGCTTAAACGACATTCATACAGTGAAATATGGGGGTAACATGCCAGACAAGATGGTACTTTCCTACAATGGGCAAGACCCTGTCTACAAAAATTGCACCATTAAATTGCATATCTAACAAGGAAAAATCATCAGAGTGTACTCATAGAATACGGAAACCTGCCTGAATATATCAATGCCAATATAAAACACCTGACAAAAAATGCCATCCCAATCCATCCTTAACCACAAAAGATGCCCGGAGCAAGAGATGACCACCTACCCTCCCCTGCACCTGAACACCACTTGCATGTCAAAAGTTTGCAACTCAATAACCCCTCTACCACTAACCTTGCCCTGTGGTATTTGCCATCTGGGGGGGGACCCGCTGAAGCCATGCTGCGCCCAGATACACTCATTCCACAAGAAAGGGTGTAGAAGAAAATATCCTGCACCCCACTCCTCCAGCAGCAAACCCACTGGTGCCATATGGATTAATAATGCTTCAATAGGAGGATAATCACCAGTTATTCAAGTGAAAAATGGTAGTACCTTGATATACGTGTTGGCTGGGTTCTAGTTGAAGATCATTAGCTCAAATTTAGAAAAAAAGAAACAAGTTTACAAAAAGCTTTTGAGTTAATTGGTATTTGGATTATCTACTCTATTGAATAACTGGTTATTATCCTCCTATTGAAGAACTATTAATTCCCTTGCTAAACCGTCTAAAAACCTTTGTGAAGTGACTGCCAGCATAAGTGAATCACCAGTCTTTTGGTGCTGATGGACCTCCTGCAGGACCTCCTGCACCACCCTTGCAGACTGACTTCAAATTACTTGGCAGGTCGCATGGGTTTTCCCCTTCCAGTATATGCGCCTAGCACTTTTTGCTTCTCTTTTCCTAATCACATGTATACATTATTCCTCCAGATATAAATCTGAATTATTTTTCTGGGTAATTTTCCTCTGTGCTGCTTCAGAGAATTTTTTATCTTTAATGATTAATTTCAATAATCCTATTGTCTTACAATTATTTATATTGTTATACATTAATGAATCTACAGTGTATTCTGAATCATCACTTGTCCTGATGACAACCCTTGAACTGTCATGCTCAGGGTGAAACACCACAGACATTATATGGCAAAATAATGACACTAGTAGCTGTTTGGATTGTTATTAGCGTGTTGGACTTGTACATATCTGCAGAATTATTATTAATTAAATTTGGTTTTCCATTTTTGTCTACTACTTGATTATGTTACCAGACGTTCTTGGTATGTTGCTTTGATCACTTCACTCTCAGAGCACCATTGTTTTATGTAGATGGTATGTATATATTTAATGATTGTAAATTTTCTTTGTTTCTATAAACATATTTGTAACAAACAGGGGTTCATTAAAATGTAGTTTATAGCTATTAGATAGTATTAACCACTATCTCTTACTTCAGCAAACTCTTTTCTGTTCTTAATGATACCCTGTAGAGCCTTTCTTTATGTTTATAATAATGCATAACTAGTCCTTCTTGGTTTTACAGATAGCTCCTATTGTAGGTAAAGATTTCCTGATGAGCAGGCTGTAGTAAATGAGCATTGGGATGTTAAAGCAGTTAAGAAATCAGCGTGTTAAGTTGTGAGAGGAGATACGAATGTTTAGTAACTCGAGGCGTGATTTTTAAAGAGGCTTTACAATAGTTAAAAAGAGTAGCATCTTCATAAGCATAACGGCCTCTTTCCACATCTGTTCACTTAGCCAATCCATTTTCTCAGTCGAGTAACTGCTTCCTAATTTTAAAATAGAAACATTTCAGTAGACACATATACATAGTTAGGCATGGAAAACACCTTAACTTACATAAAAAATTGAAATTCACTCAAATAAACAAAGGTTACACTATTGTTATAGTAATGTTATAGTTAGGTATGGAACAACTCCTTACTATGTGTAAAAAAGGTAATAAGCAGTGCATGACGAGGCTGCAATGTATAGATAGTTCACTAAACTGTAACTGGTCTATTACAATGTTTTTTGGGGTTTTATAACTTTGTGTCTCATTCCAACATCTAACTATAATGACACTTTAATAGCTAGTATATGCATAGATATTACCCAGTGGCAGTCACCACCGGGTAGTTGTAGTTGGTTCTGCATTTTCATAGAAAAAGCATTTTTTGTTTGCTTATAACTTTGGGGCCATCTGATGAATCTTCGCAAAACTTTACAAAAAAGTTCTCATCCACCTCAGCTCCTCCTTGGAAAGTTTCATGGCGACCTGTCAAGTGGGGGCTGAGTAAAAGGGTGGATGTCTCAAACTGTGATTTCCCCGTTCATTTTTCCACAGGTAAATTGAACGGAGATACTGCAAAAAATGCTGAATGGAATTACACACCATTGAGCAATAAGCTAAATCTTAGTATAGAAAGCGTGCTCTTTGTGGTTTAGTGTAAATCCGTTCCATAGCTTTTGGGAAATTAAAGCTCAAAAACATATAGCAACCATTTAGAAGAGGGCAGGGAACTGTTATGTGCTCCAACCTGGCAGGAGCAGAAATCTGCCTCTGCCCAGTTGAAGCACATGCATCTCCCTCTCCACTCCCTTACAGCTACAGAAACACAAATTGCTCCTCTCCAGTGACAGAAAAAAATAATTGTTCCTGCGGGGTGGGGGTAACACTGGATCCTGCTGCACCCAGTATGGGGGGCAGGAACGGGAGACAGCAACGTCACTGGCACAATGAGCCTTCCCATGAAGCCCTCAACATGGGTCATGTTGTAGAGTGTCCTGGGTGGGCACATCACAACCCCACAGAAAAATAAAAATAAAATGTGTGTTCTTATGGTAGCATGGGGCTGGCTGGTGGGGACCCTGGGGCTCTCCCCATGTCCCTAAACAAAAATAATGGTGTGGAGTGTCCAGGTTGGGCACCGGGGTACCTCCAAGCATTAAAAAAATATTTTTTAAGGAAGATATTTTCTGACTCCCGCATAGCCCATGGGGCCACTCGAAGGGAGCTAGTGGGGCTGCAGGGGACCTGGGCCTCTGACCACAGCCTGTAACAAAAAATAAGGGTCGTAGTGTCCTGGGCGGGCACTGGGACACCACAAAATTTACTCTAAAAAATAAATATTTGAATAATAAATGAGAAGCAAAATCTGCTACTTTAGTCTTCACTGACCCATGCAAAGAGCATCCCATATTGCCCTACAAGGGCTTTTTAAACATATTTTTTGGAGCCTTGCAGTGTCCCTAGAATGGACAGAGGCACCACCAAAGATTTTTTTTTCATGTTGTCTGGGGCTGCAGCGAGTGCAGCAGCCTGCAGCAATATTAAAAAACACAGTAGAGGCCATTTTAAAAGCTTGGCGGTCTAAGGACTACCAAACCTGCAGTGTTGGACGGACTGCTACACTACTGGTGGTCCAACCTCCAGATTACAACCCCAGTGGTCCACCCACCGCCACCGTCAGGATCATGGATCCCAGTGGGGTGGCAGTGGTTGGAGTCCTGGTACGCCACCGCCATGCTGTTCATGACTCCCTTTCCACCAGCCTTTTCATGGTCTGGTGGAAAGGCAGTGCTGGGGCCACAAGGGGGTCCGTGCACTGCTCACGACCATATTGTGGGCAGTGCAGGGGCCCTTCTGCCCAGCACCCTCGGAATGCACACTTTCCTGCTACTGTTGTGGGTACACTAGCACATCCAAGAGCTCGATTACAGTAAGATGCTGTTTCTTGCAACGTTCAGAGTTATATGGGTATATTCATTACATCCTTGAATATCAAGTTTGCAATAACCAATGCCTGTTAAGTGTCTCATTTATTATAACCAATGCTTGTTGATTATGCACATTGTATCCCACCTGCTAAACTTGTGCCAACTGTAACTGCTAAAACATGTGCTCTTCACAATGTGATCTGTACTGAACATGTGCCGCAATCAGGAAGAAATTGCTTATTTTCTTAAGAACCAACCAACTGCCTTTCCACATGTTCCAACTTTAATTGCCAAAATATGTGTTCTTCACAAATTGATCTGTTTTGACCATGTACCACAATCAGAAGGATATTTGCTTATTTCCTTAACAAGCAATCATCTGTTAAAATGCATATGTGCACATTTGATTATTTCTGGATGCTTGTGAGTCTGAGGCCTTGCTTGGCTTCATACCTATTGCTTTGCTCATCTGTTTCCAGTCAAGTTCCTTGTCCTCCAGCCTCCCTCAATTTGAGTTCCAGTGCAAGTCAATTTCCTTGTTCTCCAGCCTGCTTCCAGTCGAGTTCCAGTGTTCCTCGTTCTCCGACCAGCTTCAAGTCAAGTTCCAGCATTTCTCGTCCTCCTGACAGCCTCCAGTTGAGTTCCAGCGATACTCACACTCCGGTCAGCTGCCTGTGGAGTCCTGTCTTTCCTCATTCGTCTTCTGCTGAAAATCCTGTATTTCATGTAAAAGAGAGCATAAAAGAAAGGTGAAAAAACCCAGTTTGGGTTCTTCTGAAAATTGTAAACAAGTAACTTTATTTCAATGTAAAGAAAGATTAATCGCTTAAAAGACGCAAAACAGAGCTCTGTCTTTTAAATAGTTTATGTCAATAAGAACTAGTGTGATTTATCGTTTGGATGGGAATCTAAGACACCACTAAACAGACATTAAGGAAAGACATATTTCCTGTAACAAGCGCTACCCTGAGAATTAGGAGATTGGAAATAGATCAAGTTTATCAAAATTATTATTGGCAAGAGATTATGCCAGAACGCAAAGAAGCCCTCTAGTCAAGTTGATTGTTTTGGAGTTTGGAAATTGCTTCAGAGACTCTGAAGCTATGTAAAAAAAAGGAAGATACTTGTTCAGCCTTATAGAAACAGATGCTCAATGTGTCAACAATAACTGAGAGTATGCAATGTACAACAGTTTAAGCAAGTTCAATGTATTCATGAAGTAATTATTTTGCAGGCCAGAGTCCTAAAAACTAAGAACCCAGTATTTTGAGAAATCAAAAGTCCTAATGCCCAACACGAGGGCAATGTACATCGCAGTCATGTTACTCCTCACCAGGATTGGGGAATTTTCATTGCCCCATCGGAATGCCTGGAATTTAGGTGAGTGGCTCGCACAAAACAGCTACCGAAGACAGTGTGCATTCTGAGAGGGCACCCTCTGTGCGATGGCATTGGCCTTGGCTTCATAAGGAGCCGAGGTAAATGCAGCCACACTGTTTTCACTTGGCTGACTGGTGGAAACCTCCTAATAAGGAGGTTTCCTCCAGTCAGCTCAGTGGAAACATTGTAATTGGCCTTGGTGGAAGGCTGACAGCTCCGTGGCAGTCTCCTCTCCACAGGGCTGGTGGGCTGATGGTCGGCCTGCCAGTTTTGTAATGAGGCCCTAAGTCTCCTGCTTTTTTTAAAGCACTCCTAGCTGGAGCTCTACCCTCTTCTGATGGAATGCATGTCTCGTGGTGGTTAGTTCTGTGGCTACAGTTTGTAGCTTTAAAAGTGCTAAGAACTAAAAGATGTTGATCTTTAAAAAAATAAAACATTATTTCTTTTTTATGACAATCATTTTTATTAAACACTGCACGGTGTGAATTAATAAAATATACATTTCATTGGAATTTTTAGTCATTTTTTGACAAAGACAATACATGTACTTTATATATGTTGATAACCTGACCCCTTCATAAAGCAATGTTGGTCAATTTTTATATTTTGGTGTTTTGACCCTCTGACAAAGTCTGTCTCACTTATAATGACACCCTTTATATTCAGCTGTGCTTGCCCAGGCACTGCACCCCAGCCCCAACAGGCAGCCAACACCCCTCATTCCCTATCCATCCTTGTGTGCACAGCTTTTGCCTGTTGCAGCAACCCACTGCAGACTCTCAGGCATTATCCTCATTTTTTATGTGTCTTTTCAGATGCTGCAAGACTCTTGTGGGAGACAGACAGGCCCTTCCACCACATTTACTCTTGTGGGATCGCTACTTGGATTTCTAAATAATTTTAAAATTGCTTCACCACAATATGGGTCACTAACAGACCTCCTGTCAGCTCTCAGAGGGTCTGGATATCTTAACCTTCCTACTTGTATAGGTTTTTTGTTCAAATTTGTGACACAAGAAACATGCAGTGGTGCACTCTCCACTGGCTATTTATATCTCTGTGGGGCTTGTAAACAATCTGCCAGAGAGAACTTTGTACATGCTTGGGCCACAGAGTTGTTCTTCTTCTTGAAGAGCTCCAGCACAAACGTTCCACAAGACATAGAGAGAACACGTTCCTCACTATAAATTGTATGTTCTGTATTTTGCAGGACTGAGAAGGGGCTCGGTGTCACGTTTTACCTTTGGTTTACCGCCCAGATCAGATGGGGATGGCATGCAGCCTTGGCTCTTGCAAGTCCTACTCTGGCCGAGATAGCGGCGATCCCTTCCGGTAGCCACAGTGCTGCTGACAGTAGTACGCCACCACAGTCCATGCCCTCTAGAAGGAGTCCCAGAGGAAAAACCCTGAGGGGAAAAAACCTCTTAGACAGGAACTCCCTAGAACAGAATGAGGGCACAAGAAAATCAGAACTTCAATGCCTGGAAAATCACTGGAAAGACTGACGAAAAACAGGAGCAAAAACTTGAGTCCAATAGAAGACCAGTCGGAGCGTGACCACCACAGGAGAAGTGTTGCAACGCAAAGAGAAAAATAATCTATCCCCTTATATACCCCCTGACAGGTAGTGAAATGCAGGAAGAAATGGGACTGCATATCTTGGATTGGGAAAGGGGCTATAGAACAAGATAGGAAAAGACACCATTATAGTAAGGGCAACAGTTGCATGGAGGGAAGGTGAAGGAGAATGATATGATGGGGAAGAGAAATCATGGCTCCTCCAGGAAGAAGAAGGAAAAAAGGCCCTAGAATGGGGCACCAGGTAAGTGAAAGGACCGATGGGGGGGGCGCGGGCACCACGCAGCAACACCCTTGCGATGCATTATACATGGCGAGGACCGACACCCAATTCTGGGCCTCCGTCCCCGTCGGGGTAAAGGAAACAGAGCACGGCCACAAAAAAGGGCTGCGGCGGGCCCAGCGATCCGGAAAACGGACCGCGGCCCCCACCGTGGCCCGAGCAGGAGATACCATGGAGGTCCACGGCATGACACCCAGCTGCAGTCACACACGGTGTTGGATTCCAGAATTCTGGTGGCAGGCAATGAAAGATGCCTGGATTTCTATACTTTTCCCTCAGCTAACACACCACAACTGGTTTTAGGAAGAGCTGGATGTTGACTCAAGTTTTTAGCTGGCATGCCACACAACAGTCTCTCCCAGAGAACAGGGAGAGCACTGATGTGAAGGGGATCAAGTACAGGAGTGACCATGGTAACTCAGCTACAGCACAGGGACACACACAAAGTGGAAGGGCCTTGTTTGTAATATCATTGCAGTAGGCCTGCTAGCTCTAAAACATGTAATGAGCTATGCCCTCTAGGGGCTAAATAAATGGTTAGACTGCATTACTTTGTGCCATTTTCTTTTCATGTGGTTATGCCCTCTTGGGGCCAACTGTATGGTTACATGATCATGTTTCTTACAAGTGTTATTTTCATTGTGGTGTCCTCTAGGGGTTTTTCTGAGCATTTCAGGCTAATGCCAAAAGTTTATTTCTTATATTGAGTTTGTATGATACTTGTTAATGTTTTATTAATCTCTCTGTAGTGCAATTATGACCGTTATTCAGGCCAACATAACCTGCTTATTACACTATGACTGTATGAACACTCTTGATATGTTTGGGTGACCACTCTAGTTTATTCCTCTTGTTACTCCTATGTGGCTGTCTTGTGTCTTATTTTTCAGAATTGTGTTAGTCAGCAAGCAACTCTGATGGTGGGGTGGTGAAAGTGGTATTCTATTGGAATTACCATGGTAGATTTAAATTAGGAAGTTAAATGGCAACATTTTAATTTTGGCTGTAGATAGAGGAAGAAGGTAAATTGAAGTGCTTTAGTTATATGCAAGGCCACTGGAACTATGTAGCAGGAAAAGACCAAATTATGAGCCGGGGTGACCAATTTATGTGGCAAGAAAAGTCCAGTTATGAATTTACAACACCAATAGCTATAACTTAAGCAAAAATGAGACCCATTGAATTGTAAGTGCTTGGTTCTGTTGATACACATATGGTGCACTTTTAAAACGTGTCTGTAACAAAGTTAACTCACCCGTGATCAAACTGGCTTTCCCGCCGAAACGCTCCTGTGTATTCCTCTGGTTGTGTGGTGACACCGTATTAAACAACGGATGCATTACTGCATAACGTGATCAACTTCGTCTTATTGCTTGTAGTGCGCACTGTCTACTGGGTGCCTCTCCCAGGTGCACATCGCCATTGTCAGGGTCCCAACTGGTGAGGAACTGAGTGGGAATTATATATATATCTATTGAGAGAGAGAGAGAACAGTGCGAGCCGCCACTGTGTAGTTATGATTCAGCTGCACTTTACATACAAAAAGGGATTTTTTGATTTGAATATTACTTATGACCTCCAGGATAGAATTGCTCCAAACATAGGAATGTACTAGTGTAATCAGTTAACTAAGGACCTTGTTTGCAAGACCCTTGTGCCGCTGTTGCATAGTTTTTTTTTACTCAGCTGCAGAGCAGTCAGTGCTCTACACTGTGACGCATTGGCCCAATGTGTAAGTTTGTAAGGCCCTGCTTCACATTTTACCTGCACCAGGTATAATGTATACAGGGTAGGTGTTCACAAGTAAAAAGCCATATGAAAATGTCCCACAGAACTGGCGCAGTGAAATTTACAACTTTTCCCTGCGTCAACCTATGACTTGACTATGGTCAAATTTTTAATGCCTTCTCAGACCAGGCGTAAAATAGATGCAGGGCTTTTTACAATGGGACTCTCCTCTATGTTCTGATGCATTGCTAGAGGTGTGTCAGTTTTATGCCGCAACTCCAGCAATGCTTCACTTTAACACCAACAGAAGTGTCAGAATTTCTGATGCATCCATGAAAACGTGCACCAAGGAGCTATGTATTGTAAATACAGCACATCCATGGCATCATTAGGGGTTTGCGGCAGACTCAAGAAACCTGTCGCATTGGTGCAGGTGTGTCAGTTTCTTTGAAATGAGGCCCTAAGTTTCTGCATGTCAGGTTTCGTGAAGATCTGCCCACAGAGAAAAAAAGCTAAAGGGTAGCAATAGGGAGGTGAAAAAGTGTATAATTTCCCATTTTAGCTCCCACAGGAAATTGAAACTGTTCAATGAAGCTATATAATACTTGACACTAAAGTAGAACTTTATTTCGAAAGCAACCTTTGTTTGATTTGGTGTAAATCTGTTTAGTACCAGTTATGGAGAGTTAGATATTCCTCTTTAAAGGAGGTGCTGGGCAGGATTTAAAGGTTTAACACTTTTGCATACATTTGTTAAAACTCATCAAAAATGACTCGCAAGCATTGATTTTGAATTTTAACAAGATGTGAGTGGCTGGATTGGTGCTGAATTTATTGTTTTTTTACCAACATCCTGAAACTGACACAAGTAATGTTGTATGTTGTGTGCATCACTAACTGTAACAGGTGATTTACGGTGGTTTGATTAGTTTGAGTTTCATAGTATGAGACTTATTTTGGAAAAATATAGGGTCAGATCTACATGAAACTGGTGCAGTGCAGTGCTGCACCACAATTGGCAGCACTGTGCCAGTTTTGAAATGTAGGGATGTGCCGTATTTAGAAGAATACAGCGCACCCCTGCGTTTCCCCCTGTGCTAAATTAAGTAACCTGCACCAATGCAAGCATCCTTGCACCATAGTGCAAGGGTGTCGGCGTTGATGGGAGTGATTGTTTATAATGCAGCACACCATAGAAGTACCAAAGGGTCATTTTGAATGATTGTTTATGTACAGAAAGCATACCTTCATGGACATAAACAACCTTTCATTGCCTTTTGCTCTTTCTATGTGTGCTGTAGAATGCAGCACACATGGAAAAAGCAAAAAACAAGTAGGAATAAAACTACTCCTCTTTGTGTCATACTAATGCCAGCCAGGGGTGGCATTAGGCTTTGCCATTGCCACGGATTTACACCTTCTAGTAAATCTGTGGCAGTATCAAAAGCAATTGGTGTTGCGGTGGAACGCCCATAGGAACTCCCATTGCACGCCTCTCCAACAAAGAAAACTGTGTCAGAGGGGCTCATTTTTACAAGGCAGCATTAAGCCACCTTGTAAATGAGGTGCACTGCACAGCACCACCAGAGCATCAGAAAAAGGGACGCTTTAGTGGTGCTAGAGCCTTGTAAATGTGGCCCATAGTTTATTATTGCACTCTAATGTATTTTTAAAGGTTTAAGAATTAAGTGGAATATAGTGGAGCTGTCGTTATGCCTTCAAAATATAAGTGTAGGGTTGTGATGATGCAGGATGGGGCAAATGCACAGAACAGTCAAAGGTATATATTTAGGGTGGCACAAACAACATATTGGACACGAAACAGATCTATGTCCTGGGACTGTGAAGCACAAGACTGGAAGCAATGTTATTGACTGAGTATTTCAATGCGAAATTACTACACGTTGTATCAGTCAGTCTAAACGTATTCTATAATAATTTAAAACAGGTTTCTGCACAGAGCTACAGGATATCGAATTTGCATGAAAATGAATTGTGCATTGCAATGTAACATGGCCTACAGTGTTAAAATGCTATCCTGAACATATTCCTAATAGGGAGATTAATTGTTAATCCATTATTTTTAGAAACTGCTCACCCTTCTTGAAAACCTGTCATGAAGTGCCTGCAGCCATAGAGAGGACTCCAAAACATTTCCAAATAACAAGTAGCATTTGAACATTCTTTCGTGGGACCCTTTTAGTTGCCATCCCTCTCCATCCACAGACCACCTCGACTTCTAAACAGCAGATGATCAGCCTACAAAAGACCTTTGCTACCTTGTTGCTTGAGGTGAGTCAGCCATATGTAATAACTGAATGATCAGAAAGTCTGAATGAGCTTGATGTTTCTAGATAAAATTGTAGTGCTGCAGAAACATTCTAGAACATCTGAAGTTGAGTCAGTTGTAGAGGATTTCAGCTTGGAACAAAGACAGGAAGACTTTATTGATGATTTTGGTCCAGGTTTAATATGGGTCTGTGTTGCCCCTAGATGACTCATGTCGGTGCAATGCGATGTAAATACTTTAGTAGGTTTTGTGTGGCTCTGCATGATTTAGTAAATCCAAACTAACACAGGGCAGCGCAAATCAATGCTTAGCATTACCTTGCAGCAGGTAGGTGTTCTATGGGTTTAGTATGGGTGTTCCTATCCACCCGTCGAAGTTGGTGCATTCCCAAAGTTACAAAGAGTTGTAAATCTGGGAATGCATCAAAATGGTACACCGCCCAATCCCAGGCATAACAAGAAGACATATCTTTATTTCTCCTCTTTACTTCCTTTTTCAATGTGTGATGCATTCCGTATTACACATAGAAAAAGGAAAATTATTTAAGGATTGTTTTGAAGGGTACATGTTTTGGAGCTAGTGAAAGGGGGCTGCTGAAATGCACCATATCTTTGTAAATAAGGCACATTTCTGATGTCTCCCTTTCACACAGCGCAGCGCAGCAAGTTGCCTTGCTGCATTGAGTGAAATGTTAGTAAATCTGGCCCTTAGTCATTTGCTGTGAAAGAAGGGACTCTGTGAAGGACCCTTCATGAAGACTAAAAAAAGTTCTTCCATTCTCCTAACCAAGAGGAGTACAAAAAAATTACTGTCAGTCATGTAAGTAAAGTGATATCAAAAGAGTTGGGAGAGAGAGAGGGGGAGAGATGGAAACCAACCAATTAAATTACATTGATAAACTGTGTCTCACAATGAAGCTGTAATAAAGTATCGACCTAGCATTTCATTGTCTCATTCTTTAAAAAAAAACAATTCAGGCTTGCTTAATATGCCACAATTGCTTAAATGTGGCGAATACCTTGAACTCAATGTGATTCATGTATCTTTAGAGGCCTAGAAGAATCTAAGCCAATGTGCTCGTGTACTACGTTCTGGTAGAACAGTTTCCAGCAGAACGTATGTTGGTATAGTTTTCATGTGGAATGTATTTGTAGCCATGACACCCTTGATCACGAACCAGGCTCTCAGATTTAGCAGTAGAAGATAGAGTGTAAGAAACAGATCTCTGTACCTTTCGGAAGCAAAGCACCAGGAAGCTGATTTTGAACCTCTTGTGCGGCTGGAGACGAGAGGAAATGCAAGCAGAATACCCCCACTATCACCTAAGTAATCAGTCTAATAGAAAAGCTTCCCTTAGATTTCTCCACCACCCCCAAATCCCAAAACCCAAGCAGAAGGAAAATATGGCCCATTGAGTGTATCTCTGTTGAAAAGAGATGTACGAGTGAAAACCCCCAGACATGGACCTCTTGCTTACCCTGTGATTGATCTCTCAATGGTGAGCAGCATGGTACTGTCTTCTCAGATAATTTATCCATCCATTCACTCGCTCTCGACCCACAGAGTGAAGCAAAAGAAAAAAACTGTTTGTCAGCGTCCAATCAATAATTTGAGGTACTTGCTGAAGAAAACTGTGTCCCCCCGCTTCTTCAGCGATAACAGAGCTGCCAAGTTCTCCATTAGGACTTGAACAAACAACAGTAACAAAATATCTGATGCCTAGAACCCTGGATTTGAGCTCCGTGTATATGATATGATGAATCTTGTTTTGCGTAGCCCTTAGACAACGTGACTGCTGTTTCGGACAAAGAAACACTCAGTCATATCAAGAAAAAAGGTATAATCTCATTGTTGCCAAAGCTGAATGCAATGCCATGCGTAAATGGATGAATGCAAAAAGTCATGAGGCCCATTAATCTTTAGACTCATGATGCAGTTATCATTCCGTGCGGTGTAGCAACATTATACATTGTTTGGCTTTAGGTCAGTGGGGGTGAACAAATACAAATTCAAGGAAGTGCCCAAGTAAACAACTTCAGTCATCTAATTATGAATACAAGAGAACTCAGTGTAGAGAATACCGAACTCCGCTGGGGAGTCTCAGTTATGGCAGATGTCCCTTTTTATTAGGATTATGGAAATGGGCATCAGGAAGCTCCATTAAGGTAATTCGATGTCCCACCTGCATTGCTTTCTAAACCTGTTCCAAAAAAGCTTCATGGTAAGATTCCACAAACAGAAAACGGCTGCAACTCTATTAACTGGTAAAAAAAACAAGGTTTGTTTTGATTTATGGAGCCAACTCATTCACATTCAAGAGGAGGCTTGTAAATCACTAAAGAAGATATGAGACATTTTGGAAATAATAATAATAATAATATATGCAGGGGTGGGTGGATTGGATATTTTTTTATGGCTTAGGGTGGGGGGTGGAGTAGTTTATTTTTAAAGGGGTGGGGGAAGGTTTACTGAAGGGTGGGAGGAGGGAGGAGAGAACAGGAGGAAGGATAGGGAGAGGTAAGTGGGGTTGGGGCATGTTTAGTGGGTAGTTTGTAGCGGTAGGGTGGATTTAGGGCTTAGGGTAGGTGAAAGGTGGGGGTAATTTCGTTTTTAGGGTTAAGGGTGAGGGTCAGGGTAGTTCTTATTTGGGGTTCTGGGCAGGTGTGGGTGTCGGGGTAATTTAGTTTTTAGTGGCGGGGGGCGATCAGGATAGTTTGTTTAGGGCTTAGAGTGTGTGGGGGTCAGGCAAGTTTGCTTATTAGGGCAAGGTTTTAGGGCTCAGGGCAGGTGGGGGTGTCTGGTAGTTTATTTTAGGGGCAGAGGTGAGGGTCGGGTGTTTTTCTTTTAGAGCCCATGGTGGGAGGGGACATCGGGGTAGTTTAGTTTTATGGGGCAGTGGTGGGGGGGTCTGTGTAGGTTATTTTAGGGTTCAGGGTGAGTGGGGGGTTGGGGTAGTTTAGGTATTAGGGGAGGTGTTAGTTTTGGGCCTCAGGGCGGGGAGGGGGGTTGCTTGAAAGAACCATGCATGCCGTTTCCACACATGCCTTTACTAGGCATGCTTTTACAACAAAATTTGTTGTAAAGGCATGCGTGGTAAAGGCATGCGTGAAAACAACGTAGTCGTGGTTCCAACTGCATTGTTCCAGCATGTGCGGTTCCATCATACAACCCTGTCCTTCCACTGCTACTCTTCCTGAGGAGAACAAATAAAGGTAATGTAAGCCTCAGGCATGCCATCTCTGGCTTGGCATGGCAACCTTTATGCCACCACTCAAGATTTTCTGCAGATTCCCACACTGCACTTGACACACAATAGTAGTACACCAACCTCATAGGTTAGAAACAGCATCTCTGGCAAGCTACACTGTAAAGCAGTTTGCTTTGATGGTATTTTGATCTCTTCCTCCTTGATCCTTTCATTGCCTGTAATGACAGTGCCTGCTCTTTGCAATAATCATATTACATGAGACTGCATTGTGTAGTTTTTAACCCTCTTATATCTGTCATATGTTTAGTGCATTGTGCCCTTGTGTTTAATAGAGGACTCGTTCGAAGTAAGCTCTAGAATCTACCTACCATTTTTGAAGATTTACTATCCACCCTCTGCCCTGCTGCTTGAGCATGTCAGAGGTAGGTTTGGACTTTCTGGTTACTTCAGTACAGCTATCGAGACAGGGATCCCAACAAGACTGAGGCCATGGTCAGGGTTCCTAAAACATGGCTGGCATCCATTGGAAGGGATGTGCCCAAAGCCCTACCAACTATCTTGGGGGGCTTATGTTAGGAATCCTGATCGACCACAAATTGATTTGATCCTGATTAAGCAGGTATGAGTCAGGAACACAACTCTATGATACTTTAAAAATGTTATTGAGGGTGTAAAGATCACCCAGGAGAGCAAGTCTTCCAATCCATCTGAAAAGTTGGTGATTTTCTACTGAAAGGATCACATATAGGCACTCATACAACCAGAGTGTGATGTTGTATCCAAGGAGAGGAGCATATGCTTGCAGTGGTACCATATCGGTTGCTGCCCAAATACTGTATCCAATCCCGCAACCATCTTATTTACCTAAGTAAACTTCCAACCGTTGACATGGTTAAGGATACCCTTTGGTACTGGTGCTTTCTTAGTGTTGGTCAGGAGAAGTTTTTTCAGAGCCATCTAGCATACTCCATCTCAAAATGGAGGGGAACAGATAACATGGAAAATTCTCAAAAAATTAAATGCTGTCCTACGCACCAGACCCATAGCCTGAAATCTGTCATCTACATTCTGAGTGGGATTGGAGGCAATATTTTTACTTTTTTAGTAAACAACTCTTCTTTAAGGGTGTTGAGATAACTAAAGGAGACAGCACTCAGTAAAAGGAAGCACTACGAGAAGTTGATTGATGCATAATAACCATAGATGGATGCAACTTGAAACGAGGTGGTACATTAGGTGACCCACAGATAGTGGACCTGGCCTTTGCATGTTTGCAGTGGTATGTCATTAAAGTCATTTTGAAACCCTCTGTTGAGTCTTACTGCTCCTGTATTAAATTCACAACCAGTGGGCAATAAGGAATGCAGGACAAAGCTAATGTTTGAACAGTTGTGAAAAAATGCTCAGTAAAAGCAAAACTGAACTTGATAAAGAGACATTCATACGTGACCAAAAACATATATATATATATATATATATATATATATAATATATATATATATATATATATATATATATATATATATATATATATATAATATATATATATATATATTATATATATATATATAAATATATATATATATATATATATATATATATATATATATATATATATATATATATATATATATATATTATATATATATATATAAATATATATATATATATATATGTGTGTGTGTGTGTGTTTATGTTTTTCTTTATTATGAAACACTAACGTCTAAACACCTACCAGCTATAACGGACAGAAACATTTTTCTTTTACTCCCCACTTTAAATATCGTTTTTTCTGTTGATGACAGCAAAACAGGATGAAAGTTTACTTTGGATTGTCGTCAGGAAATTAGTTAAGGATTTTTTATCAGCGCATACTGCTGCTGACAAGGAGGGCACATAATTTGTGACATGATAAAGGGACTACTCGGCATCTTCTCAGCATGTTTACTTTTTAATAGACATAACAAATGAAATACAAAAAAAAATCGTTTACCTAATCCCTCTGAACCAACCTAGGCGGAAAAGACGGTTTCGTTTGAATTGATAGTGAAAGCGGAATCACATTTGAAAGAGTAAAGGTTTCGAGACAGTATGTCGAATTAGGCTCGTCACTCGGCGCATGCTGCCAATTCTGATTTGGGGCCTGTGGTTGCTTTAAGATTGCTTAGGTGACGTTAAAAAACACACTTTTAGATAATTTGCTCTTTACACGTTTCTCTAACAATTTGGACACAGTTCTGACACTTCTGGATAATTGAAGAGTTCTTCTTACCCACACCTACCTCAGTGAAAAATATACATTTACTGGCTTTCATCGCAGGTGCAGACGTCTATCATAATATTTCATATTTTTAGCTCACTTTGGTAACGTAAAGTTGTAATTACGATTTTTTTTTTTAAATAAAAACAAGATACTGAATATGAAAATAAAGAAAAGAAGAGTACTGCGGTTATAAGAGGGAAAAATCAAAATGGCCCTGCAAGTAGTTACTACCTCCCTGAGAGAACAATAAACTTTCATCATCATTACAACTGATTAAGTACACTCAAGTACAAATGGGTTTACTTACAAGTGGCCTTGCTGCGCTTCCCTCGCCACAAGGAAAGGACAGAAATGCGCCATATCTACAAGATTCAAACAGAAAGAACAGGTGATGCATTCCCAAAGTTACAAAGAGTTGTAAATCCAGTGGTGTAGTGAGCATGAGACCCACTTCTGGGCATACCCTTGCAAATTAAGGTGACAAAAGCAAAAAGAACAGATGGACAGAAGGCAGAACAATGCAACCATTCACCCCCAGTCACAAAGATCTGGGTTTAACTCATCTTTTTTTTGCCCACCATGCCACCCTAGTTTGGACTCAGCCATACCGAAATCAGTCTCATCCTGTTCCCACTGAGAACAGTCCAGACCGAACTGTCAAGCCAAGTACTTCCTGAACCAGAAACAAGCATCCTTGGACCAGTTTCAGAGTATCAACCTTCATCAGACAAGCTATCTTAAACCCAGTGGTGCAGTGAGCATGGTACCCACGCCTGGGCATACCCTTCTAACTTAGTGTGACAAAAGCAAAAATAACAGGTGATGGACAGAATGCAGAACAATGCAAACCTTCAACCCCAGTCACAAAGATCTGGGTTTAATCCAATGTTTGCTTGTCCACCAAGCCACCCAGTTTGGACCCAGTCATATGCAAATCAGTCTTGACCCTGTTCCCCATGTGAACAGTCCATCCCGAACTGCCAAGCCAGGTCCTCCCTGGGCCAGAAACAGGCATCCTGGGATTGGTTTCAGGCTATTACCCTTCACCAGCAAAACTAGCTTGAATCTAGTGGCACAGTGAGCACAGGACCCACGTCTGGGCATACCCTTCCCACTTAAGGCGACAAAAGCAAGAAGAACAGATGATGGAATGAATGCTGAACAGGAGTTGTGTCATTCTTGCACCATGTTACTGAGTCAGGCAAGGAGCCCTCCTCCTCGAGCCTCAATAGGCTTCAGGGACCCCTTGCACCAGCACCAAAAACATTGATAATTAGAGGGGCACACACTCCTCCTCCCGAGCCTCAAGAGACCCGTGAGGCACCAAACCATAAAACCAAAATGCATTAAAAAGGGGAGGAAGCCCACTCTTGGGACACAGTAGGTTCCCTACCCACAACAGAATGGGCTGGGAGACATGTCTGTATCCACCGGGAGGGAGTATTTTTAAATCTCCCATTCAGCAGACTCTTTAAAAATGCCCCCGCCTACAGGGGGCAGACTTGTTCCCTACCCACAGTCTAGCAGGCAGGGAAACACACATTGCTCCTGCCCAGTGAGTGCAAACAAAAACAGCTACTAAAGCCAGATGGGAGCAATGGTGGTTCCCACAGCACCCATGTTGGGTGTATGTGGGGAGCCGGCTGATGCCACTGGGCTCTGACGTTCCCCTCGTGGCTCCCAATTACTGTTTAGAGGGTGCCCAGGTGGGTACCAGTGCACCCACCCACAAATACCACAGGCCCTAGGGGATGGGGTTCCCAGTGCCACCATAGGCTTAGGGAGGGAGGCTGTGTGCCCCTCCCCTTAAAAAATAAAATTAAAAAAAAAGCCCTCGTGGATGGGGTCTTCAAGGCCTGAAGGGACTTGGACACAGCCCCTGTTGCTTGAGGAAAAAACAACTGGTGAATTCCAGTGGCTCTGTACATTTAAAAATTATGTTGTCACTAAAATTTTCACCTGACTATAATGTTGCTTTAACCTTTGTTTTTTTCAGTGAAAGTATTTATACATTTATATATATATTTTCACACCATTTTGTTTATACATATAGTCATGCAAACTATGAAAGACAAATCAAATAGCAGTCGTAAATTCATTAATACAAACCATGGAGTTATCATGTCCTGATATTAGAACAGATTAGATCCATTCCAAACTGATGTTCATATATCGAGGTTAAGTAGTTCAAGTCTCAATTACAGCCAATGACTTTAACACTTTCATAACCCTTGGACAACCATCATAACGTTTATCATGATTTTTTCTTACATTTCTCCTTTCATACTGGTCTACACTAACATTTAAGGGAACAGTACTGGTTTGGTTCATTATGTATTAAACACCCAATGTGAAAAAGCATAATGATGATATCACCCTGCCTATACAATCATCATGAGAAAGTTGTATGAATAATCCTAATTGCATTCATAATGTGTAAAAACATGTCTTTAGTCGCATATGAAAATCACAATTAATCATATCCGCAAATATCACAGGTCAACCTGGATATGTTTTGGTAAATCTATAATAATATAATTTATACTGCATATTGACAATCAATGATATAGAAATCAAAGAAATTGACATTAAAGATAACAAATTATTTCTATATAAATTAACACCACACATTTTTTCTGAGATACTGCTGTATAAACCGCCATCAGGGTTCATGGATTTGTGACTGGAGCCACACTAAACAGTTTTGGGTCCATTGTCATGTGTCAAAGTCCTTCATTAATTTCATAATCACTTTCTACATTTAACGACACTGGGCAAACATTTCTGCTTCCAGGTTATGCCCCCATGGTACCTCGCTCCCCAGTAGCAGAATCATTCTTGTTTCCTCTTGCTGTAAATTGTTCTCTCTATTCCCAAAAGTGGATTTTTCAGAATACGTTTCAAACCATAAAAAATCAAATTGTATGTGTCTCTATCATGCTTTTCCCAATAATGTTTTGTAATAGGGCAAGTTATGTCCTTAATTTTTGTGCTCTGATAAGTTGTAAATTCCTTATTTTTAGTTTCTTGGTGGTACTGCCAATGCACTGCTTCTGACATTTGCCTTCTAGAACATATACTCCATGTTTCATTTGACATGTGATCCTCACCATTATATATTTTGTAACTCTGTCAAAGATCATTTATTGTTTCAGGTGTACCCCAGTTGTGAATGCCTTGCAAAAGCCACATTTCCAAAATCCCCTCCCTTAGTTGCCAACCCAGTTGTGATTTCCGAACAACGACCGGGGTGGAACCTTATTTAACCTGGTTTCCGAACTTCTCAGAATACTCCCTTCTTGTTTTATTCAGATTAAATTTGATACATTTTGGAGTGGCAAAGTACTTGGCAAAAAGTGCTTCCGAATTGTCCTTGTGACACTATTTCCAAGCAATGCACATGTCACTTTCTTGTATTCTGTTCACTCTATTCTGCTCCCAGAAGTATATTTTTATTGTCTCTTTTACGGAAATTACAAATTACATCCTATAATGATGCTTTGATATATGTACAACAATTGAATTCTATTGATACTTGTTATGCTATTTTAAACTTTGTAAGAGTAGCTATTGCTATTAGAAAACGTTATGAACTGTTGGAGGCAGTTGTACATTAATCTAGTTTGATAGTGTATAAGATTTGATTACGATTAGGATTACGTTATTGCTTTCGGCATTTTATGAGAATACGGAATTTATGAATTTGAAGTTAGTTTGTAATCTATATAGATGAGACATTTTATTATTGTTGTTTTTACACTTTCACGAATTATGTATTAAAATATTATTATGCATAATGAATTTTGTGCTTTTATGGTAATTTGCTGAATAAAGAATTTTGACTGACTGACTGACTGATTTCCCAAAACTTAACTGGATTTCATGTGCCTGTAGATGAGGAAATCACCCAACGAGACTGTTGTTTTATATGCTATTTGGGGGCAAAAAATGTCAGTGCTTTTTCAAGATGTCATTGATCTTCTGTTGGACCTGGCCCTCTCTACAGGCTCACTTCCAAACGTTTTGCCTTCACCCCTCCTGTTTTCTGAACTTGTGTTTGTTGGCTTTTAGGACTCTGTACACTTTACTGCTGCTAACCAGTGCTAACGTGAAGGTGCTCTCCCTCTAGGTGTGGTAAAATTGGCTTTTGCCCTACTGACAAATTTATTTTGCTTATAAGCCCCTATTAAAATGGTACTACATGTCACAGGGCCTGTAAATTAAAAATTACTATTGGGCCTGCAGCATTTATTGTGCCACCCACTTCAGTAGCCTTTCAAAACATGTCTCAGGTCTGCCATTGCAGACTGTGTATGTAGTTTTAAACAACCATTTCGACCTGGCAAAATAAACTTCTTGCCAGGACGAAGCCTTCCTTTTTTACACATCTAACATCAGTAGGGTAGGCCCTAAACAGTCCATACACTAGTTACAAGTTGTAAACTCCCTTCTCCATAGAATAAAAGACAGGCATGTTGTAATGTCTCCTTACTTGCATGACATGCCCATTAAACTGAGATGGAAGCAGGCCTCCCAAGAACTCACATTTGATGATTCACAACTGATACATGCTCAAAGCCTTCCCTAATAGATGCACAATGCATAGCTCCACAACTGCTAGCATTAGACCACACACTCATGTACCGCACAGTGCACCTCTGAAGCTTCCAGGAATGTGGGAGGCAATAGCTCCGAAAGGCAGCCTTTCTCGATGTGCACTGGGCGATATATCACTTTTTCATCTGCAGATCACTCTAAATGGCTCAAGAGGCTTTTGAACTTGATTTTGCAGCTGTTTTGTGTGAATTAAACTGATGCAGAGTCTTATGGAATCCTATAGCTCACGAACTGGTTTGAGTGACTCATTGTTAGTGTAATATGGAAGTCTCAGCAACATTTTATGAAGTGGGCAAGCACCAGGGATATATTTACATCAGGTTAAAAGGAAGGGATTGAATGGGCCACCAGCGGCAGGAGCACTTCCCTCCTCAGCCTCCATCAGACTAGACCCAAAAACACATTCTCTTAGCATGATATCACATTACACACAACGTCCGGAGAAGGGAGCTAAGAATAGAGACAGGCTCATATACACCACAAGGCACAATCCCACAATCTCCGTACATCTGAGTTGCACTCTTGGTGAATAAAAGGAGTATGCAGATTGATGTGTCTCCTTAATATCAAACAACTTCGGATGAAATTGATATTTATCAACAAACACAGACTTAATATTGCAAGATAACTATCTTCAGTGATTGTGATGCTAAATGAAGGTTTATGAAGGAAAACATTACATGTACATACACTTAACATGGGGTTACATGTTGTGAAATGTTCTCCTAGTCTGAACCCTTATTGACAGAGGTCTATGTTTCTCTTTATCATGAACAAACCCCCTTCTAAGATTTTATAAGCATTGGGCCTACTTCCTTATTACATCAGACACAGGTCTGTGATGCAATATCATCTCACTTCATATATTTAACCAAATGTACTACATCTGTGCTCCCATGTTAAAGTTCACAAGCACAGGATGTGGCATCAACTTAGAGAAGACATTTGTTTTTGGCAAATTACGCTCGGTAGTTAGCTTCAGATCCTCATATCCATGTTGGAAATGGAATTAGTTGTTTCATTCAAGGTCTCTAGGACTTACTTTCTATCTGGCTTCATTAGCAGGTCAGATCTCTTAGTGGGCTCCTCTCATATCTTGAGTTTTGGAAAGTATCCTGCATGTCCAACCTGCAGGTTTTACATTGTTTGGACCAGGCTCATCGACTTTTCTGATCACCCTCCCTAGAATCCAGTGCAGTAACTGATCCTGAAGCTTGCCTCTGCCAGGGCAATAGTTGTCTTTGAGGGACAAGTAGCAGAGGCAGGACACATCGATGTTAAAATGCATTACTGGTATTTTGTTAAACTTAAGAATCAGTGACAAGCTAGAGTTTGCTATCGCTGCCAGATAGCGTACATGTGAGCAGTGTTTTAAAAAGCATATGTACTTAGGACAACTGTGCCTATACGGAGACATGAATTATGCTGGGAAACAGAGGTTTGTTGTCTGTTTGTGCTGTCAACATTTTACAGAGCACAAGGCTTCAGTGGCTGAGTTTGAGGACTGATTTATGTGCTCTGCAACTATTAGTGACACCACAGGATTAAATGATGCAGATTTGCCAAAGAGAACAATGAGTATTTATGGTAGACAAGACCAGCAGAACAATTTACTTACACATATTTTATGCAAACGCAAAGTGTCTTTGTAATTGAGAGGAATAATTTGCCGTTTTTGAAAATCTGTAATTAAAGGGAGAAATATTTAGTAATATATTACACATTTCTTGTATATGAATGTATTAACTCTTGAATAAGCAAACAAAAACAAAAAATGTAAATTAGAAAGTATGGTAGGCCACATTTTCCTGTGCAATAGGTGCCACAACGCAGATGTTTCTCAAGTGGACAGTGTAATCTGCAGGAGACAAAGGGCCTGATTTAACGTTTGGAGGATGAGTATTCCGTCACAAACGTGACACATTTCCTGTCCTCCTTGTTACAAGAGCATTAGGCTACATTGCACTTGCAATAAAGCTGACAGGATATCTATCATGTTTTGTGACACAGTATCCGTCCACCAAACTCTAAATCAGGCCCAAAGTATTTTGTGACTAAATTGCAATGCTATTCGAAGATGGCACTGGATACTATCTGTGCAGGTGTATATCACCTTGCATTAATTGACCTCATAATAATTGTCATAACAAATAGACCTCAAATTAGATAATTGTAAGGTTAGTTTTCATATATCAACTAAGATATATTTAAATTAAGATGCTATGGAAACTTTTTTGAGCACCCTATTCTATACTAATAACAACGAGAAATTGCATTAAGAGTGACATAAATAATTAGATCAGAAATATTTTAAATGAAAAGTGATCATCATACATGCCTGGAAACATTTATGAAGACTCCACAAAAATGCCAAGTTCCTTATCTATAGAGAAGCTTCAAAAATATATATTTTTAAATAATATTAGTTTCATCGCTTTGAAAGACAATCAATAACAAAACAGCTGATTTTCCTTATATTTCTAATTTATCTTAACATATAGGTGTATCATTCTTTCTGGAAGCAATAAAGGACCAATTAAAAGATTATGTACAGTAGATTAAAAACCAGAGGACAAAAAACAAACTGCTAAGTGGTCAACAGTAAAAGGGTACTGTAATTACCAACCATATGACTATCAATTGTATATATTTAAAACAAAGTAAAAACAAGTCGAAGGATCCAGAATGGCAGTATGAGAAATGTAACTAATTATCTTTACAGGGACGGAATATCCTTTGTATGATGTACAGTTGTCTATCCCTGCTGTAAGTGCTCGAATTGGGAATTATGGGTTTTGATATAGACACTAAACAAATACAAGAGCAAACCAGAATGTCCACGTGAACTTGGGTATAATTATCACAAAACACATATCCACCTGAAACTCATTGTCAGTCAATTTAAATATTATAGCAGAAAAATCTTGATACTGGTTAACTCATCCAAAAAATTCTTAATGACAATGAAAATCATCTGTCTAGAATCTTTAAAAAAAACTAAGCTGAATCCAGTACCAACACATACGTGGAAAATGAGTTTTTAATGCTTTTGAAGCTGCATCATCATATAGTGGTGAATCATTTCTATAATCATACTTTAGGAAAATAAACAAAGAGTCATTGTTGAAAAAATGATCACCAAGTGAGAAAAGAGACACCACACCATAAAGCAATAAAGAAATTGCTTATTGTTCTGTGATCTTTGGTGTATCGCACAAAGACAGTGTAGGAGGCTGGCCTGGCGTGTGGTGGGAACCTAAGGTACTTACACCTTATCCCAGGTATTTCCCCAAACTAGAATTTCCCCAAACTATCAAAAAGGAGGAAAAGAAGAATGCAAGAAAACCAGTGGTGGATTCCTGAAGACCTGTGGAGAGAGGGGACCAAGTCTAAGAGTCACAGTGGAGTCCAGGAGGAGTAGGAGCTACTACCCACCCAACTGGTTGGTCGACCGTGATGAAAAACAGATCAGCACTGCAGCCCTGGAGCTGCAGAAGAGTCCCTGATGGATGCAGATGATGTCCCACACTGGAGTGAAGATTGCAGATGGGTGTCAGTGCAGGAATTCCACAAACAAGCCTTGGCGAAGGCAAACTCGTGGTTAGTGGAAAAGTGGTACTGCCGGGAACCAGCGAGGCCCAGCAGGACTCAACCCAGGAGAGGGAGTCACAGGGGACCCTCAGCATCGCAAAGTCCACAGGAGCAGAGGCAGCACCCACAGGAGTCCCACAGGGCGGGGACACAGGAGTCGCAGAAGAAGCCCATGCAGCACTACTAAAGAGGTTCCCACACTGTCGGAGAACCATGCAGGAGGCTGAGCTTTGCACGTTCCCTGAAGATCCCTTGGAGAAGATGCAAACAAGCCTTGGCAGCTTCACGGGGACACCTTGCACGGGGGTCCTGTCCTGCATGGGAAGACAAGGACTTACCTCCACCAAAGTTAGATAGCTAGCAGAGAGGACCGAGAGGACTACTCCAGACTACCACCTGTGATACAGGATCCAAGCAGCTCAAGATGAGGGGAGATCCATGCATCCAGTCATCGCTTGCTGTAGGTGCCTGGGTTTCAGGGGAGTGACTCCTTCACTCCAAGGGAGATTCCTTCTTCTTCTTGTGCAGCCTGAAGAGTTGCTGTCTTCTGAGGATTCACGGCCAGGGTAATGTTGCAAAGCTGGCATGAGCCGTGGAAATAAAGTTGCAGAAGAGTCTTCCTCATTGATTGTAGCTTTGTCCGTTGCTGGAGGGTCCAGTCACAGTTCCAGTAGCCAAAAGTCAGAGTGGAGGTTGCAGAGGAATCCTGCTGGAGTAATGCAAACGGAATCTGAAGACCCACCCAAGAGAGAGACCTTAAATAGCCCGAAAGGGGGATTGGTCACCTAACCAGGTAAGGACGTATCAGGAGGGGGCTCTGACGTCACCTGCTTAGACTGGCCACACAGATGCTCCCAGAGTTCCCTGCCAACCTTGGAAACAAGATGGCAGAACGCAGAGACCCTCCAGACGAGCTCTGGACACTACCCCTGGGGTGGTGATGGACATGGGAGTTGTCACTCCCCTTTCCATTGTCCAGTTTTCACCAGAGCAGGTGCTGGGGTTCACTGAACTGGTGTGGACTGGTGTATGCATGGAGGGCACCAAATGTGCCCATCAAAACAAACCAGTGGTTTGGGGAGGCTACACCTCCCAAGCCAGTCACGCCTATTTCCAAAGGGAGGGGGTGTTGCCTCCCACCCCCAAAGGAAATCCTTTGTTCTGCCTTCCTGGGCTTGATCAGATCAAGCAGCAGGAGGGCAGAAACCTGTCCGAGGGGTGGAAGCACCCAGGCTGACAGGAAAACCCTGTAAGACTGGTGGTAGCAATGCTGGGGGTCCTCTAAGGAGCCCCCAGAGTGCATGGAATCATACTTGCAACAGTACTGGGGTATGATTCTGGCATGTTTGATACCAAACATGCCCAGGTTCGGAGTTACCATTATGTAGCTGGACATAGGTAGTGACCCATGTCCAGTACTTGTGTAAAATGTCGCCCCCACACTAACAAAGTCCAGGAAAATGGATGTTGAGGTTGTGGGGACCCCTCTGCTAGTGCAGAGGTGCCCTCACAGACAGGAACCTGCATCCTGCCCTCTGGGCTGAGAGAGCCTACCATAGGAGTGACTTACATTGACCTGGTGCAGTGACCTGTAGTGAAACCGGGTTCATGTAGCTGTTCCATGCAGACTGAAATTGCAGGCCTGCAGAAACCTTTGCATGGGGTCCCTATGGGTGGCAGAATAACTGTTGCAGCCCGTTGGGATCACCTGGAACCCCAATTCCCTGGGTACCTAGGTACCATATACTAGAGACTTACATGGTTGGACCAGTATACCAATTGTGGGAAAAAAAGGTACAATTTACAGGAGAGAGCAAAACTACTGGGGTCCTAGTTAGCAGGATCCCAGTAGACACAGCCAAACACACTGACAACAGGCAGAAAATGGGGGTAGCGTGCCACGAAAGAGGGTACTTTCCTACAGACAGCCTCTTATTAAGTTATAAAGTATGCTTGTCAATACATTGATTAATAATTCAAAACATAATCGAAGAGGTCTTGTCTGATTAACCTGTTGACAGCGTTTCGACCCTCATGATGTATAGAAACAAAAAGGGAGATATTTAAAATAATGTATGTACTGGTGAAAAGTTCCTAGCACTGCATCTCCTAAAGGTATACACAAAATCTCTAAAAACAGGTACGCTACCACCCACTTTGCGAGATGCTGTTCTCATACTCCTCAAACCCAAAAAAGAGCCCGTTCATGTACTTCCTACCACCTACTTTCTCTTCTTAATCTTGATAATAAAATCTTGGCTAAAGTCCTTGCTACTCGCTCATCCTTTCTAATGGAGCTAATTATCTCCTCGTTGAAATGGGTTTTGTCCTGAATTGATCCACCTCACTCAATCTGCAGAAAATATTTGCTGTACTGAACAGTATTTCCCCGAAACCCCCACCAGGGTGGCATTGTTAGATGGTGAAAAAACATTTGATTGGTTAGAATGGCCCTTTTGGAAAGTGACATTAGATAAGCTAGGCCTCCCTCGAAGGAATCAGCTCACCAGTCATGCACTTCTCCAACCCTGTGGCCCGCCTATGGGTAATTGGTTCCCTTACAGGCCTCTTCCCTGTGACCAGGCTTGGCTGCCTCCTTTTTCCCAATTCCTTTTTAGGTTGAGCTTAGCAGTGCACAAGTGCTGCTTTTCATCATGTTGTAATCTACTCTGTGAGCTTTAACTATGCCCATCTCACGCCTATCACTTTCATTCATTCCGTGGGCCAGCCTTTCAAACTTCCCTTGATATCATAGGTCAAAGCTTTATGTTTGTCCCGCCTTGAGGTTGCTTTATTATGCCTTGCAGACTGACCTTGTTACATGGATTATCACACAATTGGCCAGATACCTTAGTGTGATGCACTATTTTGTTCTTTTGCCTCACTGCTTTGAGCTGCATAGCTGTATGTTGTCTCTTCCTTGTTTTGGGCATACTGCTGTTTCTTTGTGGTGTCTGCGCAGAAAGGCAGCAAGCTGGAGGAGAGTTCTTTTTCATCTATTTAATTGTTTTTTTTTTTCAGTTTCAAATAGCGCCAACTCGATTGAAGGAGTGCTGAAATTTCATATATATGCGTGAATTTGATCGGAGGAGATCTTTACATAAGGACTACTTTACAAGTTTAGCAGTTGAAAAATATACAAACTGAAGCATTTAAAACAGAACTAAACACAGAAATCCTAAAAGCAGCTCTCCCAGCACAGTGGGAGAGCTAATACTACAATATTCACTGCACCCTGGAAACACGCCCCATAATGCCTTGCAGGGGGGCATTTCTTTTTCAAAATATTTTTGCCCATAACTCAGCCTGTGGTGGTCCCACGACAATGGGACTACCCCCAAATCGTTCAGCACAATGCACTCTTTCTGTCTAGGTCATTTGAGGGTCCCCACCCTAGGTTGGGGTTGACCCCGAACTAGTAACCTCTCCCACCGTGCAGTGTCTTTTTAAGTTCTCTTATGGTTGGACCTTTTGTTTTACAGCTGGGAGTAGTTTGTGTTTAAGGGCTTTGTTTGTAGTAGTATTGTAGTAGGTCTGAAAATATGTAAGGCACAATGCTTTCTATTGGCTACATATGTGGTTACGCTGCATTACTTTTTCCTAGTCTGTATTTGTGTTGTTATGCCCAGCAGGGGCTGACTGTATGGTTACATGAGTGTGTTTCTTCCAAATGCTTTTTTTATTATGGTGTTTTCTAGGGGCTGTTCTGAGCATTATAATCAAGATGCTACAATATTCGCTGCACTCGGAAAATCACCCCATAATGCTTTGTGGAGCATTATTTTTACAAAACATTTTTGCCCACAACTCATCACATGACCTGCTCTTTCTATCTAGGTTATCTCTGGGTCCCCCCACTAGGTTGGGGGGTACCCCAAAATAATTATTTAAAAAAGATAATATATAATGGCAATGTTTTAATTTGTTGCTGCAGATAGAGGAAGAAGGTAAATTGAAGTGCTTTAGTTATATGCAGGGCCACTGGAATTATGTGGCAGAGAGGACCAAATTATGCAGCAGGGCTGGCCAATTTATGTGGCAAGAAAAGTACAGTTATGCATTTACAATGCTAATATGAGACCTTTTGCATTGCAAATGCTTGTTATTATTGCAATGGACTCTTTGGTATGCCACCTCCAGGAAAAACATATGCAAGAGGCCTCCAGTTCATATCTGGCTCCTCTTACTTTCCATGTATGCAAACAATATGTTATTATTTGTCCATCGCCCCTCTGACACTCTTGCACCTTTGATCTGTTAGATTTTGAGATTCAGGACCCTCTCTGGCTTCCACATAAACTGGGCTAAAACTGTGCTCTTTACTCTGACCAATGGTATGCAACATGTAAACTATGAATATCCTCTCTCTTGAAGTGCCATTTCCACTATGTACCTTGGCATTTATCTATACAGGGAGAAGGACAAGTTACTCTGACTAAACTATGGCCCAGCCATCGATAAGCTCACCACACAGGTGGAGTGATAGAGTAAATGTTCTCTTTCTACAGTGGGATGGGTGGCGGTCATTAAAATTGTTGTACTTTTTCACTTCCTGTATCTTTCCCCCGGCATCCCGATACCATTGATCAAACATCTCTTCATCACCATATGCAGCCTCCTACTGCAGGCTTATCTGGGTCGGGCATAGGCCCCCCATCAGTTGGGACACACTGCTCCTCTCCTACGAGTTGGGAGGCTTCGGTGTTTCTGACCCCCAACTCTACTACCTTGCTGCACTATGCCAGCTTATGTATCACTGATACAATCCTGATACCTGATTTCTTTATCTGAAGCCGGAGTAATATCAGGCCAAAGAGCTCCCACTGTCCTCCTTATTGCTGAAAGGTATCCCCATGGATCCATCGGACATATCCTCTCGACTACCAGTAGGGCTTGGCAGAAGCTGTGTCAGGTCCTCGGTGGAGGCATCCTCTACTTCCCTGCATTACCCCAGCCCAACAACTCTGGCTCCTGTTTACACTTGAGAAACTAGTCCAACTTACCTTACAACGCTATAACCTACATACTTTTGATGTCTTTTTCCCTGATGGCCACATTCTGATGCATGCAGATGATGGCCATCTATATGATGCTTCCAATATGGATATGAACCATTTGGTGCTCGGACGACTTCATAATGCATGATGCTCTTGACTACCCACATACCCTCTGGCCCCGGACAACTTTCCTCCATTGACACTCATTATCACTGACTCGGAAGGGGGCGGTTAATATCCAGACTATATCAAGCTCGCTTTGCCATGAAGCCCGAACCCTCCAGGTGGGCTAGTGAGGCCTGGGAAATCAATCTGGACCAAACGCTTTCTTTCAAGATCTAGTACTACTGCTGTGCCCAGACTAAACACATCTTCATCAATCACAAACACAAGATCCTCCATTTCAAACTCCAACATCGAGCCTATACCACACCTACAGACTTAGAGCATTCCAATCCCACATGCTTGTCCCAATGACCTAAATGCAATGCAGTAGTTGCAACCTAGACATGCCCATGCAGCCCCAAAATCACAGACACAAAGATATATGGCAACCACTGCAAGACTATCTACTCACCTTAGATTCGGATGAGTCTGAGTGAAGTAATGTACCATTGTGCCGGGCTGCATTTTCTGTTATATACTTGTACCAGCTCATCGACCACCTTGCCCCCATGCAGGACCCCTCACAGTTACTATCACCACTCCTGGTTTCTTATATTGTCATGCTATACATATGTATGCTCTTTTTTCCTCTGCTAACTGTTGCTGTACCACATGCACTGAATGGGGCTTTCTGACCTGTGGGCATTTATGTAACTGTTTATGTTGTTCTCTGAAAATCTAATAAATTCAGTTTAAAAGAAGAATTTGTGCCTGAGCAAACTGAGTTGCTGTAACATCTTGAAGATGTGCCTGAGAGGACTGGGCCACTGCCACTCTGAACTGCACCTAAGAGGACTGTGGCTCTAACCCAGCAACATGAGCCATGGTGATGTGATGCGAGAAGAAGAGCGCTTTGAGGCAGTCTCCTGGCCCTTAATCCCATCACACCAAATGACCTAAAGCCCAGAAGCATGCTTGCACCCTGCAAGAAACCTGCGATGATGCCGTAGACTGCATAAACACCGGGTGCCGTTCTATGCTGCTGCCAACCACAGACTTGATGTGTGTGCCGGAGCATTTGCAGCCAACGTGTCTCCACATAGAAGAGGAAGAGAGGGTGCCCCACACATGCTGGGGGTCCCTGCAGTGGGCGAAGATCAGTTGAAACTCTGCAGTGGTAAAATAGCCATAACTGGGTACAACAAGTGTAACAGAGTGCAAGAACTCACTTGAGGAAGTAACACTGTACCTGGGCTCGAAACCTGCTCAAGAAAAAAACTTGAATCCAGGAGAAGGAATGCATTGAGGGCAAAAGTGATTTCCAGCCACAAGTACAGTTGTCCAAAGCCATTAATGCATCAGTTTCCATGACCAGTGTGTACTGCTGAGTTTTGTGTGTGTACTAATTACCGTCGGCGGCTTCTCCGCCTGTGACGGAGGAGTGTTGCGCCCCCCCACCTACGAGCAGCAGCCGTTGCAAACCTTTAACAATAAAACAACAATAAAATGTTTATTATAATTTTATTGTTAAAGAGGTGGGGCCATGGGGGATGACAGAGAGAAAGGGGGAGTGCACAGCAATCCCCCTCAGTACGCATGTATGTTTGGCTGGCCGTCTCAGACAGTCCAAACACACATGCGTACTGTTCTCTCTCTAACCAGGCACTGTGTTGCCACTGAAGAGAGTAGGCATAGGCTCCCAGTTTGCCTTGGAGCGCCGAGCCAGGGCACTCCAGCAACTCCTAACGCTGCTTTCATGCAGCATTAGGATTGGCCGCAGCACAGGCTAGGAGCCTGTGTCTCCAGTGACCAGGAAAGAGGAGCGGCACGGCGGTGAGGCAGGTATGTTTTTTTATTTTTATTTTTATTTCATGTTTATTTTGCCCTCCATCCTGCGTGCCGCCCCACCCCTTCACCGCGCAATGAGCTGCTACTGCCAATTACTTGTTCTTAATAAAGACCAGCATTAGCTTACGGAGTTTAGAGGCTGAAGCACCCTCATAGTACATCTCTGAGAAGCCTACAACTCCTCACCAAGACTACCACTGAGAGTCAAGTGCTGAAGGCAACGTACTTGGCCCAGTTTGCCGGGCCATAGTAGGATGCACCCCAGGATATCAGAAGCAAACAACCCCAGCTGCCACAGTGGAGGCCAAATAGCCCCTGTGGCTCTGTGGCCCCTCCCAACCGAATCTGAAAACCTTATACTTATATCCTCTCTTGATGCGCAAATGAGAAGACATGGGATGCAGACCTATTAAATGCTCAGATTGTATGGAGAACATTTGGGAATTTCTTGAAAGTGAATACTTAAACTTCCTGTTTCTCTTCTAAGGAATATTTTTGTACTATAAAGGATTTGACCTAGGAAAACTCAAAATCTTTTGAACTTTGCCTTTAAAATGTATGAGAGAACACTCACCAAGTTCTTGTTACCAGAAGCAGACATAACAGATGTCAATAAGAAAAAAGAAAAGAATGATTCTTTTCAATACGAAAATATTTTGTTTCACTATTCACACAAAATTATGTTTACAGCTGAGACAGTGATCTCAAAGTAGGAATTCTTTGAAAATGACACTACGACTTTAGAGGAATCCGGAGTTCTGCCGTCATGAATTCTAATTTGCCTCAGGGAACGACACACATATTGAATATGACTGCACTATGTACTACACTGTTCCACAGATCTGTTTCCTAATGGAAAGAGGTGGTGCTCTTAGCAAGACGTAGCGCGAACCGGAATGCGCCGAATACATGAAGCACGACTTTTATTATAAGAAGTGTGCAGATAGGTTTGTTATCTGCTGTTTGTGACACTGTATATGTTTTACACGTTTTATTTTACTAAGAAGTAGAAAGAGAAAATATATTAAAATGACATGCCTCTGCTTCCTGTCGAGACAAAATTATTAATTGTTGGTGAATACCATTTGGAATAGTATCTGCTTAATGCATACAATTTTACTTTTTAGAAAGGTAAGCGTTATGTTTTGCTATGATATCTCATCAGAGTACATGTATTAAAAAGACAAACATAACCAGGTAATGCCATACAGAATATATCACATAATTTACATTTAATTGCCTAAGGTGGACCACAATTTGCCTTAACTTGCTGTATTATACAGCCAATCAGTTGTATAAGTTTGTGCTCAACTGCAAGTAAATACCAGTGGCACCAGCTTAAATGTGTGGTTTGATTAAGGGTTTGACAGGTTTAGGAATACTGAGTAAATTAGGCCTTGCGATAGGGTTCGGACTAGGGACAGAAAAAGTATGAAGGTCAGGTTTGGACTCGGTTCCGTTTTAGGACTGGTCTGTGATTTAGGGCTAGGGGTGTAGATTAGGGTACTTTAGCATTCAGAAAGGAATGAGGTTAGCAGCAGAGATAGCCTAGGGATTCGCACACTTTACAGTTTTGGGGGATTACCTTTACATACAATATTTAATAATTCAAAAATAGAAACATTTTTGAACTGCCAGCTTCCTGAATAAATGGCGCTTACATAGACTGTGTGAATGTTCCACCAATATGTTTTGTTACCTACATTTTATTGTTTAATTTGAACCTTTGACTTTTCTAACTTAAACATGAGCTTTTGGAAATTCTAAAGCACTCCAATTAATGAAGATTTGTGAAGAAAAACTAATGGAGCAAAACAAGGCACATTTTGATTTTATCCCTTCATATCATAGAGTTCAAATGTTTCTACAAAGAATACAGTTCCTAATGTACATATATATGCATTATGTTGACTGAAAACTCGAAAATTAAAAATTAAACACTGGAGTTGAAGCCAAGGCTGTCAATTCACCAAAATGTCAGGGGTAGCGGAAGTGACATCACCCACCATTTGACCTTTACTTTGCCTCACACACATATGCTCACAAATACACACATTCACACACTCACTCGCAAAAACACACTCACCCGCAAGCACTCATACAATATACATTTAAAAGCATTTTTTACTGACCTTAGCTACCAGATAGTGTTATAAGCCTTCTAATTGTAATCCTTTTTATACACTAGCAGTGAATTATATAATTCTCTGTTTGTGTAATTAAACAATTGACAGAAATTCAGAAACATGAAGCTTCAAGGACATCTGTTAGGCGGAGGAGCTGCCCCTGTGTTTTAGACACATAGGCCCATATTTATACTCCCTTTGCGCCGGATTAGTGTCAGTTTTTTTTACGCTAATCTGGCGCAAATTTAACACCATATTTATATTTTGACGCTATGCTCGTCTAGTGTCACAATTTCACAGTTTGCATCATTTTCTGATGCGTGAAACTGCCTTGCATCAATGAGATGCAAGGTAGGCATTTCTGTCCAAAAAATGACTCAAACACCTGTGCACCATATTTATCCAACCGGGCAAAAATGACGCACGCCTAGGAAGCAGACCTGAAAAATGACTCAAAGCCCGAATTGCAGCAAATTTGAACGCCTGGGTCAGGGCAGGCGTTAAAATGGGGCAAATACACCACTACTTAAGGAAAACTCACACAAGCAACACCAATGCTGAAGAAGGATGACATGGAGGTGCTACTCATGCAGCATGCCAGACGACGCAGAGCACAAGATCAACAGCAGCAGCTACCACCACACCAACCTGGACCCCAAAGGCAACACAGAAGGCAGGAGAGGCTGTTCAGGGCCAGGACAACCCTCCTGGGCCTCAGGGAACAGGATATCATCCAGAGGTACAAACTCAACAGGCAAGCCATACAGCACCTGCTGCCCCAAATTGAGCCACAGGTAACAGCCAGGCTGCAGACACCCCACATTATTTCCCCGGAGATCCAGCTGCTAGCTGTCCTGCACATGTTGGCACGTGGCTAATTCCAAACTACGGGTGCCCTGGTTGCTAGGGTATCACAGCCCTCATTCTCCGCCTTCCTTCCCAAGGTTCTTGATGCCATCATCTCCCTCACACCCTGCCACATCAGCTTCCCCAACACACAGCAGAAGCAGCAGGAGACCAAACAGGGGTTTTACCAACTACATGGCTTCCCGAATGTGCTTAGTGCCTTTGACTGCACACATGTCCGGATTGTACGGACCTATACCGCAACAGGAAGCACAACCAACCCATAAATGTGCAGGCCATTGTTGATCACCAGGGATTGTTCACCAACATCATGGCAAAGTTTCCTGGGAGTGTACATGATTCCTTCCCCTCCCGCCACATCACTATCAATCGGCACTTCCAGGATGGACGATATGGCAATGGCCTTTTTGTTGGTATGTCAGAAACCTAGTAATATATACACAACACAGCAAATCCTGTAGGACACAAGATATACACAACCACATTGACACGTGGGCAGGAAGACACTGAGGTGTGACACTGGTAGTTATGTTTGATTTCCTGACCCAATGGGATTCACACCTATGGACAAATGATGGCTGCCAATAACAATAGATGCCACTCGAGAGCCACCAGGGACCAATTTAAAACCACACAGTGACGATAACATGGCCTGCACTGGCAGTACAACTTGGAAGATTAACCATTCAATATCACATAATGCCACATAGTCAATCCCACACCCTCCCAAACAATATGTACTGTGTAAGGAGTGTGCAATGTGTGTTGCTGCAGGTCAAACACCATGAGACACATAGCTTGATTACGCTGACTCACATGTAGGTGACATGGAAATACTGAGGCAGTACCAACATATCACATCGTTCCTGGGGGGACGTTGCCATCTAGCAATAAGGAAGTGGACTGTGCTATGAAAATATGTTGATGTGACACTAATTCAAAGTGCACACTGCTGCACATACTGAAAGAGACAATTCTCCATCTTCATAACAGATGTACAGGGAGATGGCCTTCCTTGCACACATACATCCACCTCCACAACCAAGTTAGCCAGCTCACCTGGAGCAAGTTCAGTAGTGTAGGTGCACGGTTGCACGTGAGCCACTGGCATAGGGAACAACAAAGGTTTGCATAGAACCTAGTCACACATGGGACATTCGTGCATTGTCAATACTGAACACCTCAGTGCTGCCAATTTAGGGAAATGTGTTGTGCATTGTCACCCATCCTAACCAAAGGGCCTAACTGTTGCATTTCCTCTGCAATGACATATGTCTAATTGGATGGGATGTCCAGGCCATGTAGTGCAACCATGTTACCACCACAGTGGAATCTATTGTGTGTGTGGAAGTATCATGTCACCTCCAGTGAACGCACACTAAAACATCTTGCTCACTACGTAGCGCATGGGAGATACACACTGAACTGCAAGTTTGAAAATAAACCAGAGATATCAGGTCAATTAGCCAAACACAATTTTTTCAAGTCAAACAACCCAATGCAGAAAGAACCTCACAGAAGCCCAGGATCCCACACAATACCACAACACATATGAGTCACAGATGACACAAGATATCAACTGCCATGCTACATGGCATTCTTGGTGTAAGCAACAACTAAATACTCACCCCTATTTTCTCTTTCAGCTGATCAGGGTTAAGGGATCCAGCCATGGATCATGACCCCATTTGCCAACCCAAGCACAGCAGCAGAGTGTGCCTATAATGAGGCACATCAAAGGACACACACCATTGTTGAACAGACTTTTGGCATCCTGAAGTCCAGATTCAGGTGTGTGTACTTCACCGGAGGCAGCCTCCTATATTACCCAGAAATGGTCTGCAAGATAATTTTGACCTGTGCCATCCTGCACAACATTTGTGTTAGGAGGAACATCCCCGTATATCAACCTGAACAAGAACTGCCTGAAGAGGAGGAGGAGGGGGATGCTGCCTGGGAAAATGAGGGGAAACATCCTAACACAGCTGCAGGAATGCATCGCTGACAACAGATAGTTCAAAACTTTTTTCAACAATAGTCACTATCAACACATTGTTACAAAATGGAATTAAACACCTCACTTTATCGCTCAATCCTGCTCTGGGTAATTATTTATGCATCACATGTTCTCTAGGAATCAGAGTATTACCTCAGGGAGCATTTCACAAAGACAAATCTGACTACTTCTGATGCCACATCACATTATATGGGTATGATTGTACAGCAAACATCACACACAGTTTGTATGAAAAACATATTTTCTCGTTCACATTTGAAGGGCAAATTCATAGGACCACAGCTATGAGAGACATTCATATTGCCAACATGGTCTATTGCAGCATATGACACACAACTATGACATCATCAATCATAAGGTAAATAAGCGCATCATACATGAGGCAGTGGATGTGAAATAGCATTGGTAACAGGAATGTATGACCAGACCCTTTACATCAGTAAGTGTGACATCAGCAATCTCTGCAAGGAGCATGTGTGACAAGAGGTATATCAATCTTGAAAATGGATAGCACGAGTGTCCCAGGTATGACAAGCAATGCTCACAAGACATGTCCTGCGCAGTCCATCCCAGGTAATAAGTCCTGCCACTGCCATATTTTAAGTCTCTGCCCTCTCTTCTCTAGGGGGCGCTGTAAATGGAATATCTGTACCCTGGGAATAATCATCCACACTCACCCAGACTCCCATTCTAACTCCTGTGTGCTTCCATGTTCATTATGGCATGCCATAGCTCAACTACATCAGCCTGCATGAACTTCATGTACAATAATGCACTGCCTGGCAGTCAGTAAGACCTGTAATCTTCTGTCCATTGCTTCAAATGGGAAAAGACTGGTTGGCCCCTTATACTGGATTCTCTCCTCCAGGATTTAGGAGAGACTGAAGTTGCACACACCTGTGAGCTCTCTCATGCAGCACAGCCATTTGATTCTGCTGCTGCCTGGAACCACTTAGAAGCTGCCATTCCCTGAAGCTCCTTGTTGTGCATTGGGGTACAATTAATTTGTGTACCAGAGCCCTTGTTGGATTGTGTTACAGTGCTGAGTACCCCTGAAACTGCTCTTTGTTTCCACAGTGTAGTTCCTGCTTGTTCCAGTCAGACTCTGCTCCCTGTTTTTCTGCCTTGTTCATGTTTGTTCCTGACAGAGCCTGCTTCCTGTTAGCCAGACCGGTTCCAGTCTTTGCGCCAACCAGAGCCGTTCCCTGTGCCTACATTTGCCTCATAGTTGGTTCCCATGCCCTTCGTTTCCTCTTGGGGTATTGTGTCTGGTAAGTGTACGATCAGTCCTCAACTGTATAGAATAGTTTAAGTTTGTTTTTGTACTGGCACATGTTTTCCAGGGGTCGAATCCAGCCCCCATCCTTTGTCTGGTTTTGCATGTATTCATTAGTACCAAACACGGACAGTGTGCTATGGATGTATTCCTGGTTTTGGTACTGTGCCTCAAGCCCAACAAACAAGGGCTAGTAATGTGAATGTAAGGACAATCCATGTTTGTGCCCTGACTGTCCAGACACAGATTCAATTCTGCAGCTACATTTTGATGGGGCTTGAGTGGTGACTAGCTGCGAGATTAATCTGCACAGAGGTACTGATGTTCCTTGTTGCTGTGGGAAGTTCAGAGCCCTACCCTGCGTACAAATGTAGTGATGAGACCTGCGTGTTTGTCCATTACTGATCCGTTACATATTTGTCCACACCAAGGTTGCTCTGTCTTCACTCTTCTGTATTTTCTGCTGTACCATAGCTGCCCTATCCCCTTGTATGCCTTTAGCTGGTCTTCAGCTTTAGCTCAAATCTGCTTTGAAAGATACTCTTAAACTCAAGGGTTGCCTCCACAAACTCCTTACTAGACCAGCACGTAACTGTTACACCATGGAGGCCAATACTGACACAGAGTACACATGGCCATACACTTGAACTGGACACTTTTGTGCAATGAACCTCTGAAAATATGTGAACACATGCAGCCTGGGCTTCTGGTCCACCACAGCCACAGGAGGAACATAGGTCATTTACATTAGTCAAACTTTGGTGTACATAACAATTTTATGATTGGAATTGAGGCTCTGTGTCGCAAACACTGTACCTACCAAACATGTTCAAATGCTTGAATCATGGGTAGTATACACACAGGTGACCATGAAGTGGTAGCCAACAATTAATGACATATGAGGGGTAACATATCCGCCATAGCCCTCATCAGCCATCCTCGATCTTTCCTGTGTATTGTTTGTAGTGGGAAATGTATTGTCCCCAAAGTCAAGCAACTACACACAGCAAAAGAGTCGACACATATTACAAACACATATCATGACTGTTGTATCTCATTGATTGGCATTGGATGTTGTTACCCATTTGTAACACATCCATTCATGAACATCACGAATAATGTATTTCATGCCGTTCCATCAGAAGGACACAAATAGTTTCACAGTCAATTCACACACAAAACACATAGTCCATGATTCATATTTTTGTAGCATAGCCTTACTGTCCTCTATTGACGCAACTCCTGTGCCAACTTAAAAAATCCATTATAATTTCCAAAGTTTGCGCTGCTGTTGCGTCAGTTAAAAAAGCTAATCCTGCACAACGATATTAGTAATGTGGGCCGCAGTAGCATGTTCTACCACATGTGGCCAAACACTAGAACACAAACTGCAGGTCATACCATCCTATCTTTGTCTAGTTATAGGCTGCATGCATGTTAAAATATGAAAAATGACACAAACACAGTTTGAGTCAGACATGTTGACACAAATGCGTCATAAAATGACCAAATGCTCAAATTACATCAATGGGTCCCTCGCGTTAATTCCACCAGCACACCCCGGGCATGCGGATATCTATTGAAAATGTATTGTTCTATGAATGCGTGGGATTTTGACACCTATACGTCAAAAAGTTTTATGCAAACTTCGTAAGCATAAAAAAATTACACGCAAGACAGAAAACGGGGCGCAAATGAGACAGGAAGTGATGTAATAGGATATCCTGTTTACAAAAATGGGACAGTGGGTGTACTCTCACTTTCACTTTGCAGTCAGTGATTTTTCTAGACTGTGTGGCTGTGTGTTGGTTTGCTCTTCTGTGGATTTTGTAATTTTGTCTCCTGTGTGGTCTATCTTTTGTCTTTTGGTGTTCACTAACTGTATTTTGTACCTGTGTAAGTGTTTTTGTGTCTTTTATTGTTGTTAGATTTCTATTTGTACTGTTGGGGGTCTGTTTGTGGGTAGGATTAGTTGGGATAGTTTGGGTCTTTAATTGGGTTTTATAAGTTTCCTTTTTTCTACTAACTTTTCCTGTTCTTTCCCTATTTACTGTCAAAAACTGTGTTTTGTACTATGTCGGGAAGGGCAAGGCTGGGGCGCAGGGGTGAGAAGGAGCTTGGGGAATTTGTGTGGCTGGTGTGCCACTTCCTTCCCATGATGTTGGAGGCTGGGGGCCGTGTGATACAGGGTTATCACACAGTGACAAGACAGCTGCGCTGGTCAAAGGTGCTGTTCCACCTGAGAAGGATATTTAACACTCCACGGAATGAGCATCAGCTCAAGCATTGCTTGGCTGGCCTGGTGGCCCAAGAGTAGGACCTGCTGGACCATCTGGATGTGGTGATTGGTGGCCCTGTTGGTGAGTATCACATTGACAAATGTGTACAGTTCAATGCTCCTGAGTCACAGTAGCAGATGTTGTGACATGCTGCATGCAATGTTTGTGGCCATGTGGAATGCAAGTTGAACAAACTGTAAGTGTACCAGTAATGTGATGTATTACACATGGTAATACACGTTAACACTGCAGTCCATAGTTTCATTGAGCCATGTCCGAACATTATTCAGGGCCATATGTACCAAGCTCTTTAGAACCTTCACTAATAGGTAAGTTCACTGAATTCTTGTGTTTGCATCAGGACAAATATTCATTCACATGGACAAACCCAAATGGCCCATTCTGCCATCAGATTGCACAATCACAAAACAGGGTCTTCTAGTGGCATTTTGGATTAGGCGTTGAAATCCTTTCATTGAGTCGCAGGCGCCTACAACAATTTATTTCTTGGGCACAAATGCCGGGACTGAGCGATTGCAGGTACCATCTGTGTCAAATTGGTGCCAATCCATTTTCAAAAGGGAAAGGGTCAGCATGGGATCCCTCCTCTTTGTGAATGCATGGCCACAAACTATTTCTGAGCATGAAGTTGTGCAAGGGACCACTGACTGCTTCCAAAAATCTATTTTAGTAATGAAATAGGCTGTTAAAATACTTTCTGTACACCCCCTGCTGAAATATTGCTGCATTTCAACAAATGTTAACATCTCAATATGAAAGCAGTCACATACATAGTGGTCTGCTGAGCTCAGCAGGCCAGCATTCTTGTGAGTGCCACCATTTCCAAGGGGTTTTCAAAATGAGACCTACCTCATTATGATTGAAGAGGTAGGTAATTTGCTACCCCATTTTTTATTTGCAAACAGTGTAATTTCGGGTGTTCTACCTCTGATCATTCAACTTGCTAATTACTATTTTTTGAGTCTCACAATGTGTGATTCACAATACCTGATATAGGTACACATTGCCCTGAGTGACACATTTCAAGTGCAATGACTACATCTGTGCCCATGCATTCTGTCAACGATGATCAGCTAAGGCACTGTCGGCATACATTATTTTGCAGTTTTGGAACAGCAAAGTGGCCAATCCATGTTTAGCGCTGCATATTCATCATTTCACACACAGGATCCCTGCCATCATGTTGTCATAGGGGGCATATACGGCTTAGGGGACGCTGCCAATGGGGAATATGTAACCTACATACAACACTGGCACACCTATTATGGACCACTGAAAGCATGATCATTCTTGAAAGTAAATCAACCCACATGTCCATCACACAGTTACTTATTGTCCCTTGATGCACAAGCCACAATACCTGAGTCACTGGTATTGCAGTGCACCAGGAAAGTGGCATTGCAATTGTCACCCAATAACAAATGATGACATGGAGCATCTTCTGAAATGGATTAGCCACAAAAGTATGTAGTCAGGTTTAGCACCACATGATTGTTAGGGCCAGTGCATGTGTGCTTATGTGTGTCTATCACTCACTGGAGTGACAGTGTCAAAGCAAGTTTGCAGTAGTATGTTTGTTGGAGTGGCTACATACCGGATGTGCAGCTCTATCATATAAAATGTCACACAATGTGATATGTTGTTCACACGTTTGTACAGTGATCAGAAATTGATCATATATCTCCCTTCCATGTTTTACAGGTGGACCAGCCTCCTATACAGTTGGTGAAGTGGCTCGATTCGAGGACCCAGACGTATCCAGTAAGTGTGAAAATGTTTGTCCTGTGTTGTGATTGCAGCTGTTGTGTGATTGACTCTTGTGTGTTGGACTCATTGCAAGATATGATGAGCTGGCACGTGATCTGATATGTGACTTGACTGGAGGTTGACACAGTGTTCCATGGAAGAGTTAGATACTCACTGGCAGGGAGTCATATCTAGGGAGTCTAGTGCTGCACAATAGGCATAGGCAGGTGATTTGTAGCCACATGTATGCCCACATTTTATTTGGAGGTGGTCCAGTGTCATAATTTAGTCAGCTAGTCATACACCAATTCACACAATACAGTGATGCATCATTTAAACACACAAAATTGTGCATCTCTGTAATGTAATGAACATGTAGGACTGTATGGGTGACTGTCCCACAGCATCTAGTCCCACATGTTGTACTCCATTTACGTACAATTTAAGTGTTATGTTATAGGCGTGCATGCAGGTCAAGGCCAGATGTGTGCTTGCATCAATGTGGGTGATTTAGGAAATGTGTCTGTGTGATCTGATATTGATGGTTGTCCACAAATGGAAACATGAATGTAGAAGTGAATGACCAATGGTTGAGTTACTCCTAGTTGGCAGGCTTCCTTTCATGTGTTCCACTCACTAACTCCATGTACAGATGGACAAAGCTTAGTGGTTGTCATTGACGGTTGAAAATATGTATTGGCATGCCCATCCACCCTGAGGCAGGGTTAGGTGGAGAAAATATATGTAGCTATGTGTGATGGTCACAGTGTAGATGACAGACATGTAATTCAAGCATACATGTGTGCCAAACTACACTGACCCCTTATGATTAGCAACTGCATACCATCCTGCTAGTTCCATATGCAAATCACAGGTCTTGTGTGCCTTGAAGTTGATTCAGATGATAGGGGTGAGTTGGCCTGGCACATGTTGAGTACGTGCTGTATTTGCAATGTGACCAATTGCACTACATATATGCACAGATCAGCTAATGTGGTACACATCTTGTTGTGCATTGCTGTGCTGTTAGATAGTTGATAGGTAGTCTGCATTGGCATGTCATTCCTCAAGGACATTCTATCATAATTACTGTGATTTGGACTGCATGTGCAATTTGTAAGGATGTGTTAGATTATCATCTGTACATGCATCACACAATGATGACACTAATGTTTGCCTGTCTCTTTTTTTACAGCTGCCAACATGAATGCTGAACAAATTTGAGAGTTTCCAGGTGGGCAGTGCAATATAGGCACATCCTCGATGTGGAGGCTGGGTATCGAATGATGGCAAGACGCTATAGTCGTGAAAGAGCCACAGGAGCATGGCGGGCTTTTAGCCAAGGGGGCCCAGCATTGGCCACAACAGGTGCCGCCACCACCCCAACTGAGGGCACAGTGGACACTGTTATCTCTGCCACACCTGCTGCACCCTCAACATCTGCAGCACAAGGCACAACAACTGCTGCACCATCTATGCCACCACCCCCAACCACGGCACCAGCACCAGCGGTTGCTACATCCACAGCGACACAAACCACCACAGCAGGTGGTATGGAAATGGCCGCATTGCGCCAGTTACAGCAGGACATGCGTAGGGTCATTAGGCGAAAGGACAGTCTCCAGCGCGAGGTAGCTCGCAACAGCCGAAGACTCAAATCAATTTTAAAAACTCTGGGATGGCAAACCTCTGAGTCCAGTTTTGCCTCACCCCTAACTCCGTCCCCTCCCTCCTCTTTCCTTATACTGTTTTTTAGTGGGTTTAGTGATAGGTTAGAGTTGGCTATTTAGATAGGATAAGTAGGTTGGGGGATAGGGGAGTTATAGTATTACATGTTAGTTTGTGGGTGGGGGTTGATGTTGAGGTTTATGTGTATTCCAGAAAAAAACAAAAATAAAAAAAATACAAAATCAAAATTAAAAAATACAAAAAAATATATATTTGTTTAGTATAAGTTAGCATCTGTTTAGGTTAGTATATGTTGTCCTACAAGTGTCCCGTCATATAAGGGGGGTAGGGGTTGATGTTTAGAGTGTTTAGTTACATGTGGTAAGTAAGTTTAGCTTAGGGTAGTTAGAGCCAGTTGTAGGTAATGTATAGTCAGCATAGGTTAGGTTAGTATAGGTGTGTGACATAGTTTAAGTTTTCTTTCATAAATATGTAATAAAGTTTTGGGTACTTCTTTACGGTATGTGTCATATTTTCCGGGATCTGGGCCTTTGCATGAGTGTACAGTGGCAAATTTGTGTTTGCCTGTGTATTCCATCCTGCATCCACATCCCATTCTTGACATGTTTATTCCCACTTCCAAATGAGCTGTCACATTGGCAGCTACACCAAAGCTACATCTCTATGCATCTGCCATCCATTTTACCCACCACTCAAGGTGACTATGGTTCCCATGTATTGGACAGGTAGTTGTGATTTTAAAACTGTCATCGTTTGGGTCCTGTGTTGGATTCTTCACCACTCTGGGACGTCTGCCTACAGCCTGATGTTCATGTGAACCCTGATAAACTGAGTGGTGTCATAATCTTATGAAGTTCAGTATACAAAAATCACACCTATGAGTTTTTTCATGGTACTCCCAGGTGACGTTATTGTCTAAACACTCTTACACATCCATTCCTGCTGTATTTTGTGGTTGTGGGATTTAAGTTTAGAGTCATAAGTCACATACACAATGATTGTCTTGTAGGCAATGTGGCCAGCATTGAGTTTCGTCTTGTAGATACCTTGGGCCTGACATATACAATTTGTACACAGCATTATACTGTTTGTGGTGCTTTCACTTCAGAAATGACCCACAAGCAGCACAGATGATTGTAAAATCCAGACCCTTGTTCATAGATAACAGCCCACATTCTTTCTACGCTCTTGTATTGACATTCTGTGGCCATTGACATGTTACTTGCATCACAAAACTCCTGCACAGTAGACGTGTCACATTACACAGAGACAAAGTGGTTGTGTAGGTGCTGTTTATCTGAAAGTGCTGTAGTGCAATATTTACATAGTCCAGGTTTGTAAGTCCATTAGTGTAATGCATTCTATTGTGACGCAACACAAGTGCAATGCTGAGGGACATGTCATTGGACATGCTGCAATGGAGTGTCATTCAGTGCAGAGGAACATGAATTGCCAATTGGGTAGTGAGAGACAATTGCAGTCCATAGTGGTAAGGTAAACAGTGTGTTGGAGAACAGTGCATGTTACCAACTGTAGCAAGACTGGCATCTTGTCAAGCACATGCTATAGGAAAATCACTGCCCATGTGGCATGGGCTGGTGCTACTGGGTAGTCCTGCGGGTGAAGGTGATCTGTTCCATGTCTTTATCTTCTGATGTGTGTGTCATCTCCTCTGCCCTTGGTGGTGGTGGTGGGTTTGAGGGGGCAACACACACTTCAGTGTTTGGAGAAGTGGATTCTGAATTCCCGGTTGCTGCCAACTGTGGAACTATTAAGGGCATTTCTGCAGCAAGGAGGAGCTGCTGGTTATTGAGTATAGCAGCAACATCCCTGTGGTAGGCAGCCAGGTCGGCCCTGAGGGAGTCCTGATTTTTGTCATGCATAGGCCAGGTGTTGTGGCAACTCCCTCACTGCAGTGGTGAAGTCCCTCACACACTGTTGCAGTCCTTGCAGTAGTGATTGTTGGACTTGCATGGCTGCTGACTGTTCTGCGGATGTCATCATGCACATACACATCCCCTCAAGGCTGGCTGCCATATTTTGCATCCCCACCCACACCTCCTTGACCAGCTACCACTGCACTCCCACAACTGTCATCTCAAAGGTGGTCCCAGTGTCATCAGAGTCCTCAGCTGTGTTGGAGCTGGCAGGTCGTACTATTGGGGTGGTTCCTTTGGGATGGCCGCGACATCTGTGCTCCTCCTTGCTACTGAAGGTGGGGACTGGAGGGTTCCCAGGACATTTTGGAGGGTTTCCTGGCTAATGGTTGTCAGCTAGTCATCCATGTCATTGGGGTAGTCCAGGACAAGCATATCCACAGGAGAGCCATCATCCTCTGCAATGATATATTGTACAATTAGTGTGTCTGTGTTGTGCCAGTTGTAATGTGACATCACTGACTTCCTATTAGTGGAATATTGTAATCTGGGTTCCCCTTCATTGTTCCTATCATTAATATTTGCATTCTCACAGGCCTATGCCCCACCTACATGTCACATGTAGTGTTGGCAATTTGGGGAATTGTCTGCATCACATCCTCTAGGTGTAGGTTCTGTCCAAATTGTGTCCAAATTGTGTCTTGCCACCTTCTTGTCCTACTCAACCCTCCCTCTACTACTATTAGCATGGTGAGGCCTTGGTGTTTTGATGCCACTTGCACCACACATAACAATATGGCCCTGACCCAGTCTATGATATTTCACATACACCTATTCGTTGCTGAGACCTAGCACATACCATGTATCGCATTGGCATGACGCGATACAGGTGTCAGAATTTGTAGTTTGTCAAGGTGATGTTTGCGAATGTGTGCTACATTGCATTGCACTGATGGGCCTAGCAGGGTTCCATTTTCTCTTATGACTGTGTGGGTGTGTTTCAATAGCTACACACATATGTCCTCCCCCTCAATGCTGTTGTCTTAGCAGTATGACAGTTGAGATTTTGCAAGGTGGCATTGCAGCTATTGTAACATAGGACCCTGGAATGGGCAGCATGGGTATGACATTACTGTTGTGTACTTCATAATGTAAGTGACAATGCCTGATGTTTATTGAGCCTATAGACATGAGCATTTGACAGGAGTTGCACTTGGATAGGAATTGAAGGGGATTGATCACGTAGTCATCATGAACCCTCATTTTGAGTGTGTTTGTGCCATGGGCACCTAACTGCCATTTCCTAATTGCCCAGCACACACAGCATAGGTAGTAGTGGCAAATGTTGTCAATGGTAAATGCCACTTGAGGCAATGGCCTGAGACCGGGCATTGTCACCTAGTTCACATTCTGACAATACCAGCTATCCTGTGACAGCAGCCCAGTTTTACATTCTAGCCTACCCGCCTGGACTGGCTTTGCCTTTCCAGCAGCTTTGGCATTGCGGTGTACCCCCATGCAAGGGTTGTTGGTGTTGTGTTGTGCTGTGCCCCTGGATGCCCCTGCACAGCCCATGCACCCGTGCCTTGCCCCTTTTCCCTTTCCACTGCCTGATTTCCATGGCTGACATGCATTGTGTAGTAGGTATGTACCTCTCTTAACATTTAGGCATTTTGGTCCCCCATGCAAGTTACCCTGCATGTGTTGTTTCCTGGTAGTCTGCGCTGTCCTGTCCTACGATTCCTGTGACGATCTCCACTGGGATGACGGCTGCAACCATCTCCTCCATCTTGTCCAGGGCCTCTTGCAGTGCTGGACTCCCACCTCCAGTCTCCAGTGCTGCCTTCCTGTTCCTTGCCATTTTCTCCAATTTTCTCCTTTGTCCTTGCTCTTGCACTCAGTGACAGTTCTCCTGACCTCTGCCACACTGTTTATCTTGTCGACAATTTGTTGCCAAATTGCCTCTCTCCTCCCAATTGGCAATTTAGAAGTGATGAAAAGTTAATGCTGGTGCTCTTTCACTTCTCTGACCAGTATTTCATGCTCCTCTGCGCTGAAACAACACTTCCTTTTCTTCATGTCTCTCCCCTGGGCTTGTCTGTGTCCTCCTGGCTGGTTCCTGGTAGACTGAGGTCTCCCTGGGGTCTCGCCTGGCTTCTGGGATTCATTTTGTGGCTCCTTAGCACTGTTTGCTGCGTTTGCACCACTTTTTGACGCTACTGCAGTGGAAAATGGCACATATACGGTTTGCAACATTTTCCGCTTCGCAAACTGGATTAGAGTTATTTTTCTGGCGTTAACATAATTTTGCTTTATGATGCGGCGCAATGGTTAGCATAAAAAAAAATGACTCTAACCAGTACTTAGCGCCACCGTGCGTCAAACTATAAATCTGATGCACGGGTGGCGTTAGCTCTCGTTAAAATGTTTTACGCAAAACTGCGTTAGCACAGTTTTGCGTCAAAAAGTATAAATATGGCTCATGATTGTATTTTGCAAATTTGCACCGGTTTTGCATAATTTTTTTTAGCAAATGCGGCGCTAAAAAAGTATATATATGGGCCTAATTTTGCTACCTCTGAGATCAGGGGTTGCAAAGCCAGACCCAGGGTCAAAAGGGGCAAGCAGGGGTCGCACCTGCGACCCCTAAATGACATCCATGGTTGGAGCCAGAAACAGCTGTAATTTGCCGATCCATGGATACCAAGTGTGTCCTGAGGCATAAACAGTCACCACGTCGCCTCAAATGACACTGAAAACCAAACTTTATCTACTGAGGGTCCCAAACAAAAAGTACAAGAGCTTCTAAAAGCGCTGGAGCTGAAAGATGTCAGAATCGTCTCCGTCATACCTAGCAGATCAATCACGATAAAACTGCTGTGCTCCCAATTCACCAGCCCCTGTGGAGATGGAACACAACGCTACTGAACAGCGAGGCAAGAGTGCAGGAGATGGAGACTGACTGAAAATCAGATGTCCCAAGCACTTAGCGAGGTGGACCAGTGAGAGATGGGACAGTTTGCCCGGGGACACTGTGCAGAGACCAGAGAAAGACTGGCTCTACGAGGGGTTAGCAGGGGGCGTGGCCAAGAAGCCGAAGATGGCGCACACATAATCCCCTCGCTCCAGAGGGGCCGAAAATTATCCGCCTATATCGATCCAACCTCAAGGGCTACAGATGCCGGCATTGCGGTGGGGACCTGTGGGGACCCGCTGAAAGAGCGCTCGGCCTTGTCTGAGCCCTGATACGTGAGCCCGGACCGGATCGGCGTGTTTCTGGTTTTGCAGCCTATCCCCACGGCTGGAGCCGGGGACTGAAGTGATGAGGCGGCCTGGAGCGGGACTGGGGCCTGCGGCAGCCTGAACAGCAGCGGAGCGGGGGCGGACCCGGGGTCTGAACCCGGCCACCGGAGTGCTAGGGCGAGCGCCCGGACTTGCGGCCTGACCCCCCGGCTGAGGTGAGGTGATCCGGAGAGAGGGTCCGGGGCCTGCGGAGGCCCAGACGGCGGAAAAGCAGGGGCGGATCCGGAGACTGGAGTCCGGCCGCCGGGGTGCTGGAGCGTGCTCCCAGCGGGGGGCCGGGACTTAGGCCTCCCACCGGCCCTGGAGCCTGTTTGGGGCTGACAGACTTCAGGTGGGTTCCCCGCGGATACGTGCGGCTGCAGGGATAAGCGTACCGCGGAGTGTGCCGGGGCGCCCTGAGATTAGAGCCGGGGGTGTCCAGCCGGGACCTGCTGCACATCGGGAATGAGGCTGGGAACTAAGAGAGGCAGCCGCCGTGGGCCGACACCCCTCCCACGTGGGGAGAGGTGGAAGGAACCTCCATCACATCGGGTGGGGGAGCAGATAGCTCTCCAAGAAGTGGACAACGAACCGAGGCCCTACTAGGAACTGGGAAGCCCAGGTATTGGAACACCGGGTCACAGAAAAAAACGGAGGGCACGGCGGTGACTTTTGAACAACGACAGGAGCACTAGTGGTGTATGCTCCGGGCAATGAAGCAGGTCTGGAGCCAGGGAGGGGCCCCTTGAAGAGAGAAGAGAAGCGGGTTGCTGATCGGCAAAGGGGTACCCCCGCGCTGCAGACTGGGGCGCGTTGGTGGGGGAGCCCGGACCACCCAGGGAGAGAAGACAGAAGAACGAGCTTGGTACCCCACTTTGGAACCTGGAAGGGGATTATACCAGAAGATCACAAAGAGGGCGAGCAACGTGTCTGAGCTGTGTTCGTAGACAACAGACGCCAGTGCTCAAGTAGCCAAGAACCCCCCACCCCTATGGAGCGCGCCCTAGATTCCCAGAGGGCTGGCGACTAAGGGTAAGAATATCTTGTAACTGCTGAGTGGCCCACTGGGTGCAATTTGGTGGTCAAAACGAGCCTGTCGGTAAAGGCTACGAGAGGCAGCGCGATCATAACAAGAATCTGAACCCCGCATTGTCTCCCAAGGAGCAGCCCCTCACGCATTCATTGTCCCCCAAGAACCGGCACAGGCCCAGAACCATGGACAACACAATGCCCTCCGAGCGCAGTGGGGGGGACCTACGGGACTCACCGCAACTTAATGTACAGTACACCCTGGACAAAATATTAGGGGCCATCGAAGACACGAAGACAACACTGCAGCACGACATCAATCAGGTGGCGGTTGAAGTTGGGCTCCTGAGGGCGGACCACCACAAACTGTTGGATAGAGTTAAAGAGACGGAGACCACACTTGCGGAGGTAGCACCAAAACAGAGAGACCGAGGTGACATGCCTAAAGGGCAGAGTAGCACGCCTAGAACAGAGGGCAGAGGATGCAGAAGGGAGAAACCGGTGGAACAATGTACGAGTGGTGGGCCTCTCAGAGGGGGCCGAAGGAACAAATATGGTTGACTTCCTCGAGAAATGGTTGAGCACAGTTGTGGCGCCGGATCGCTTAACCCCCTACTTCACACTGGAACAAGCTCTCCGTGTACCATCAAGACCCTTTGCCCCCGGGCCGACCACCCCGAGTGTTGATCACTAGGTTGCTACATTACAGGGATAGAGACATTCTCCTACAGAGAGCAAGGGAGGCAGGCCCATTCAAGATTGCGAACGGCGAGGTGACACTATTCCCTGATTTCACGCTGGAGGTTCAAAACAAACGTGCCTCATATATGGCAGTCAAGAGGGCGCTAAGGGAGGAAGGGATCCAGTACTCCTTGCTTTACCCAGCCAGATTGAAAGTAATGAGTGACAATAAAATCACATTATTTCAATCCCCTGAAGAGGCGTGGGAATGGCTGGAGTCCTGTGGGACCCGACCGGGTCGACAGACGAGCGGGGGATCAACTGAGAACGGAGCGCGCCGGTGCCCCGATGGACGGCGCACTCGGGGTCGCCCTCGCCTAGCGCCGACCCAGAAGCAAAAAGAAAAAAGCAGGAAAGCGGTGCTGGAGGCGGCGGCTCGTATGAGCGGTGAGGCGTCCCCCCTGGAATGCTCTGGGGGTGAATCGGATGACACTGTAAGATCATCGGCCGTGGGCTCGGGCTGCTCAGGGCGGGCCCCAGAGGTAACCCCGCGATTAGCAGATGACCTTTAATAACTGAACTCACGAGTGAGCCCTGAGGCAGTATGAGATGATCACAAATGAGGCCCCTCTGAACATGGCCTACCCCCTATTCGGAATTTCGCTTGTTCAGTCAGACTGGTGAGAACTGCAGTTAAAAGTTTATATAAGATGCACTGTTGCACAGGTTTATGGGCAACCTACTGTTCGAGAGGTGCCCTGGGGAGGGGGAGTTGGGAAATGGACTGTATAGTTATGTTGGCACTGTGGGATTTGGAGTTAAAACATTTTAGAAGTCTGATAGACCACAGAGGGAGACTGTCATCTGGAGTAGAGTGGGGTAGACACCAATGGACGGACACACCAAAATGGCAGAATACAACCTTCTAACATGGAACATCAGGGGGATGGGCACGCCGGCTAAACGACATAGAATATTATCATATTTAAAGAGGAGAGGCATACAAATTGCAATGTTGCAAGAAGCCCACTTAGCAATTGGAGAAGCGGAAAAACTAAAACGTAGATGGAGAGGGCAGGTGTTCGCCACGGAATATTCAGCATATGCAAGGGGAGCAATGATTTGGGTAAGAGCAGGGGTCCCCCTTGAGGTAGATTCATCCAAAATAGATCACAAGGGGAGGTTTGTGATCCTGGAAGGGAAACCGCACGGCATCTCGATAGTCCTGACCTGTATATACGCTCCCAATCAGGATCAGGCCCCTTTCATGTCACGGTTATCGAGTCACCTTACCCATCCGCAGTGGGGGGAGCTTCTAGTAGGGGGAGACTTCAATAGTGTATTAGATGTGAACTTGGACAGATCCACACCCCTGCTACAAGGTGCAGTGACACATAAGATAGCCAGTAAGCTTAGTGGATGGTTGGATTCTTGGGGCCTAGTAGATGTATGGTGAGAACAACATCCGAAGGACAAAAATTACTCGTATTACTCTGGTCTACATCGGGTCCATAGTAGAATCAAGTGGTATGTACCTCAACATTGGCAGGGGGTGTGATCCACTCAGAATATCTGGGCCGCACTCTGTCTGATCATAACCCCTTGCTAATAACATGGAGGGCGACTGAAGATAGACCCCCTATCCCGTCATGGAGACTGGACCCTGGGGCTCTTGAGGACCAGGCGTATAGAGAAGCTCTGAAACTACATTTGATTGACCATATTAAGCTCAACAAGGGATCTACCTCCTCTAGGTCCACAGAATGGGAAACACTTAAAGTAGTGACAAGGGGTTACTGTCTGGGGCAGACAATCAGGGTGAGACGCGCACTCGAAAGAGAATTCACTAATCTAGAAAATAAATTACACGTGGGGGAACAGAGACAGGGAGCAGATGTACAAGAGAGCGAGGATTATTGCCAGGCAAAAAGAGACCACTCCCAGATCGAAGAACAACTTAGATGCCACAACATGCAAAAATATTTCGCCTCATTACAATCGGAGGAGGGCAGATCAGGGAAAATGTTAGCGTGGTTGGTGAGACCCGGGCGGAGGCGGCGAGCCCATCACGAATGTTCTAGACAGGAAAGGGGAACGTAGGATTAGCTCAGGCCATATAAACGAAGCATTCAAGGAATATTATACACAACTATACGGGAAGCCCACAGAAATCGAAACAGGGGCATTCACTGACTATCTACAACAGACCCCACTGAAGTCCCTGGCGCCTGAAGAGAGGGAAAGCCTGGGGGGGGGGCAGTGACACTAGAGGAGGTCAAAGAGACTATAGCACAGCTGGCCCCTGGGAAGACACCGGGGACGGATGGCCTCCCTATGGACTTCTATAAAAAATATGAGAACCAGCTTGCCCCTCAGTTAGTGGACATGTATGTGGAGACACTACAACGTGGGATGCTCCGAGGAACCCTGAGAGAGGCCCTGGTGATCCCACTCCCCAAAACAAAATCCAAAGAAGCATCAGTAACTGACTTCCGCCCCCTGTCAATCCTAAATGGCGATTTTAAAATACTTAGTAAGGTAATGGCCAATCGCTTGCTCGTCCATATATCCACACTTGTACATGAAGACCAAAACGGTTTTGTCCCGAATCGGAACACCTCCCTGAATCTAAGACGGCTCTTTGCTATTCTACACATGCCCAATGAAATGAAGCCTTCAGTGGGAGTGATACTGGCGGTAGACTTTAAAAAGGCTTTTGACTCAATCAGATGGGATTATTTGAGGGCAGTGATGCTGCGAATGAGAATGGGTGAGAGTTGGGCAAAATGGGTGGACTTATTGTACGCACTTCCACTAGCAAGGGTGAAGACGGGCAGGACAATATCCGATACTTACCCAATTTACAGGGGTACTAGACAAGGATGCCCCCTGTCCCCTCTATTATTTGCACTGGCCATTGAGCCCTTGGCAGCCAGGATGCGAAGGGATGGAGTGGGCCTAGGTGCGGAGTGGGGACACGCTGAGCACGTCATTTCGCTACATGCGGATGATGTGCTCATTTATATCAGAGAATGGGAGACCGGCAACCCATGGGCTCTGAGGAATTTGGAGGATTTGGGATGTTGTCAGGGCTCCACCTCAACCGAGGCAAAACATTCATGTTCCCCATAACACCGAACTACGCACGCCCAACAACTTGCCTGGAGGATGTGAACTGGACCCCACGCACCATTCAAGTATCTAGGTGTACAAGTATTCCATGACATGGCTGACCTTCGGAAAGGTAACCTAGGAAGAGCGCTCCGCTCCTTGCGAGCTTCCGTCAGATTCTGGTGTTCCCTGAAACTAACGATTATGGCGAGAATAGCGCTGTCTAAAATGATCATGCTACCCCATCTCCTTTATTTCTTCGCTAATCTACCCCTGCAGATCCCCCCGGAATGGTTCTGTGAACTGAATACCCTACTTAGGGAACTGATATGGGACAACGGCCGCAAACGCACCTCTCTCTCAATTCCTAGGTGGTCTGGGTGCCCCAGATTTCGAATCCTACTATCTGACGGCCCAATTACAATGGACAGCCGGATGGTTCGCAGGTAGGGGACTGCTAGACAGGTGTACCACGCATGAGGTAATTGACATAAATCAGATTATCGCACGTATGATAAACAGGAAGATCATCCCTCGCACGGATAGCTTGATGACAAGAGTAGCGATGTCGTGCTGGAAGAGATGCGCAAAGAGGGTCGGGGTTGGCTCGCCGTACTCCCCAGCATTACCATTGTCGGTTCTTGTGCTTGAACCAAGTGGGAACGGCCCGGAGAGCTCAGAACTGGGACCGTGGAAGAGGGCGGGAGTGGAGACAATCGGGGAACTGTTCCATGAAGGGGTACTGAAGTCCTTCGATGAGCTCATAGACAGTGGGGTCCCTCGGGGACAGTTATTACTATTCCGTAAGCTGGAGCATACCTTGAAAAAGCACTGGGACATGATTAATGCAGAGCCCACTACTCATAGGTTGTTACATCTTCTGCTGACAGAGGGCGGGGAGGCTCACTTAATTACTAAATTGTATCAGGTCCAAGTTGAGGATGGATTAGACCCGCTGAGAGAGAGATGGGGAAAGATGTTAGGTAGAGATCTATCGGTCGTAGAGGGGAACAGGGCATTGGCCTACCCCCGGAGGGTCTCCCGCAACACACGATTGCAGTATATCCAATATAATTATCTCCACAGGACATACCTCACGCCGCATCGACTGGCGATAATGTATGGCGGAAATCATAGAGTTTGTCCAAGATACGAGACTGCTGACTCTGACTATGACCACATGATGTGGGACTGGCTGGAGATTCAGCTGGGAGGGGGGGCAGCAATGGCTGACCTATCGAGATTATTTGAGACTCCCCTGTCCCCAACCCCCGCTGCATGTCTGCTGGGCCTTGGAGTAGGACAGCCATGGGGGAGGGTGCAAGGACGGTTTCTGGACTTGGCTCTAGTTCCATATAGGAGACTGATTACAAAAAGGTGGAAGGCCCCCGGACGTCCCCCACTGACCGAGTGGAAATGGGATGTGTCAAAATGGTCCAGAGCTGAACTGCAGGTTCTAAGGAGTGAAGAGGCGGGAGGCCTGCACCAATACCCAATTGCACCAGAATGGAAGGTCATAGTGACAAGATGGGAAGACATAATGAGGGGGACGGGAGCACCCACGGAGGAGCCAGCAGAACAGAGGGCTAAGTAAATTGGAAAAAGGGGGGTTGGTCCTCATGCTTACTAGAGTGTCTCCTATTAGAGGAACAGCAGGACCGAGTGTGAAACCAGTATGGTAATGACAGCCGAACTTAACCAGGAACCCTGGGAAGCAGACACACATGGGGTGCGGCGGGCAGCCCGACCAGCGTAGCGCGAAGGAAGTAAGTGTAGAGCAACATCACGCTCACAAGAGACATCCAAATGTGACGTACCCCACCAAATGTAGTTACATACTCTACACAGTGCCAACAAGTTTAACGTTTAATGTTTGTTCAACATAAATTAAGCCTGCCCTGTAGTCAGAAAACAAAAACATCTTATGACATTCACTCGTGGGGGAAAAGGAAATGAGCGCGATTAGCGCACCAATTCTGAAGTAGCTCGAATGAGGATTACAGACAGACTGTATAACGTGATGTAATACTATAAAATTGACAAAAATCATTTAAGTTAATAACAATGATAACGTGAATAAGACGAAAATTCAACTATGTCATAAACTGTTATGTATATGTAAGGCAGTAACTGTTAACAATAAAAATATATTTAAAACAAAAAATACGAGGGGTGAGCAGGGAGCCAGCTTTTTTTCCTACACGTTCACCAGACAAGTGGAAATACCAGTGAACCCCCTCAAGACGGAGGAGTTGCGCTTGATTTAACCAAGCCTCACAAGCAGCAGGGGGCAGGGAAGCTATAAAGCTCAAATGGAAACAAGTATAAACAGTACAAAAAAAGGGGGAGGCCCCGAATTTCTAGCATCTAAAAATTGTTACTCAGTTGCATAATCTAGGTGAAACCACCTCTGACCCAGGGAATACACATGGTGCAGCACAAACAGATGGTGTATACATGGCAGCACAAATAAGAGAAGAATAAGGGTGCACACTTACATAATTGCTGACAAGTAAGGCTGCAATAAATTATAATGGTGTAATAGGACTTATGAAGGGTCCCTTCTCCTTTGAAATACGTGACCTTGGTGTTCGTAAGTCGAGACAGGGAAAGGCGCCTAGGCCAACCAAAGTACACATCTCTGTTTCCCCTATGCCCGCTACGGATGATAAAAGCCATTATAGCGAAAAGAGAGACGTGCGTTCCAAAACGGCTGCAAAAACTTGAACACTCCTGTCTAAAGAGGATCTGATGAGCTGGCTAGCAGATGTTAGAGTGTTTTGTGCATCATTTCTTTTTTGCATTATTAATGATATGCAAACTAGATATGCATTTTTTAATTTATATGAGCGTACTGACCCGATGCTAGTACAGTTGAAATAAATTTTCTATTACATATAGAAATGGGTTTTTCTGTCTCCTAATAACTAGCCCTCATTTGAAGTCCAAACACCACGTTGTCTAAAATGGATATCTCCTTCTGCATGCACACTGTTCATTAGTTCTGCAGCACTCAGTTAAGCAGAGTCATGTTTGTTTATTTCTACTGAGAATGTTCTTGTTGTTCTCGATGAAAACTTTCCAGTTTAGTCACAAAAACATTTCTTTCCTCAAGGACCTTCTATTTGCTCACTTTAGCATATTCATTCATAATAGTTTCTGTTGTTCATGTAACTAGTTTGTCCTACCATCTCAGAATAACAATAGCATAGAGTGGCCAGAATCAATATTCATATAGTGGGATAGTGATTAGGTGCTAAGGCACCATGGTGTTTATATAAAACTGTTTTCTGATTTGCTAAGAATGTACTAATGTTGATCACATCACAATGGTTCTTCTGAATTAATGTTAGTCTAAAATAAAAATTCCTATTTAAACCCCTGACTGTGGGGTTGAGCCAGAAGACTTTCTGGTACTACTGGGATGCTGTCCGTTTCTCTATTGATTTCTCTACTCACCTGGGACTTGGAATTTTTCTCTTATGTGCACATTATTTTGTGATGCTCTGTTCTAAGAGCCTTTATGGCATTGGATTTATACTTGTGTATTTATGATCTCTGTACTATAAATGTTGTACTTTTGTAATAAATCTTTTACAGTTAATTCCTGATCTAGAACTCATGCATTTTGTGGGCACTTACTTAATCAATTGTATTTGATATGTTGAGGGTGCCTTATCTCGAGGACACTTGCCTCATGAAATTGAGGTTTAACACCATCTCCAATTCTTTAAAAAGTAAGCAAGAATTTTAAGAAATATTTTTGGGGTGCACAATTTAGTGGTTTCATGCACCCACAAACTTTTTGGTAGCAGAGGATGGTTGCGAGATAAGAGGACCTCCTTTTCTGCTTTAGGGATCTTTTTTCGCTTTATTCTTTGTGTTAGTGGTTTTACCTGGTGGATTAGTTGCCGAGATCTTGACTTGCAGTTCTAGTTCAGACCAAAAAAGGAATGAAAGTATGAATTGGGCAGAATGATTCTTGTGTTTGAGAGAGGTTGGTGTGTTCTGGAAGTGGATTTGTTGCATGAAGGATTGTTATCCTCAATGAGAAGTTTCTTGATATACAATTCTGATTCCTGGTTAAATTGGTGGTTTGATTACTGTGATTTTTATGTATTACTCTTATCAGTGATTTGTGTTGAAGAAGTTTTGGTTTCTATCACTGGTTGGTTTGGTAATTGGATTTGTTGAAATTCACGCTTTTGAAATATTTTTGATGAACTTGTCTTCAGAAAAGATAGGGGCATATTTACAAGCCCCTTGCACCACCTTAGCTATGCCATAGCATCAGGTTTTTGATGGTTAGGTGGTGCTAAGGTGGGTTTTCTGTCACATCATATTTACAAAGTGGAATAATGCTTGCATTTCACCACTTTGCGACCCCTTGCATCACATTATGCCTACGTTAGGCATAATGTATGCAAGGAGGGTGTTCTGGTGCAGGGAGGCCCGAAAAAATGTCGCAGTGAAATTAACAACATTTCACTGCACCATTTTTTCATTACTTTTAATGCCTGCTCAGAGAAGGAATTAAAATGACGCACCCATTATATTCAATGGTCCTTCCTGTGCTTTGCTGCACTAGCATCAACGCTACTGTAGAAAGCGCCACAATAGCATAAAAAATGTTGATGCTATTGTGCTAGCGACCGTCATGGTGTGCAGTATTGTAAATGGAAACCATGGAAACCATGGTGTCATTAGGTGCTGGTTCAATAAAAGTGGTGCGTTATCTATGATGCACCACTTTCTTGTAAATATGCCCATTGTGTTTTTCAACGCGCCACATTGTCACAGATAAGGATTTCTTTCTAACAAGTCTCCTTCCTAGGGTCGTGTGTTTAATTAGGTTAATGTTACTTGTTTTCCAGTGCATGGGAATAAATATATTGGCCATAGTTAGATTGTTGCTGGGAGGGAGTCAGCATTAGGGCAAATTGGGTTTGACAAGCGCACAGAGGTACTAGTCTTGTTTTTGTTATTTGTGATATTTATTTTAATTCAACTTGCTGATTTTCTCCTATTTAGGTTGAGCACACAAGATTTATTTTGTTTATTAGTGGGCGTTCATTGAGAAAAGTCTGTGTAATTTATTTCACCCTTCATGGATAACGCTGCACTGCAATTGGTTAGTCAGCTAAGGAGTTACACTGGGGTTGGCGATACATCACCACAGAGTTGCACTGTCATAGCCTGGCTGCTGTCAGAGTTGCACTGTGATTGAGTGACCTTTTGCATAGCTGCCCAGGGGTTGGTTGTTGATAGTTAGCTTGTTTCATGCAGTTTTGGATTGCTTTGAGTATGATTAATTGTGCTGTTTGGAAAAAGCTTAAAGCCCTTAGCATACCTGCTATGGAGGGGCACAAAGTTATCCTGCGTGCAAGATGTTGACAAATGTTGGGCTTTAAATGAGTACCTGGATTTGCGACTGTCGTGAATACATTTCTGGTGACAAGGATATGCAGTTTCCTTTAGAGTGTACCTTTGACATTAGGAAGTTAATGAGAAAAAGCCATTAACTAGACCTACACAATTTGACACATTGAATAAATGGAATTGAATCGCTCAGAGAGGAAGGAAGTAGGAACATCACAAGAGACACTGGAGAGAGGATATGATAGAAATAGCATGATTTTTCTCTGCAATAACTAAAGAAACAGCAGACAACAAGAAAGCTGATAAAGTGGACAAAGAGAAGCAAAGGCAAGAGCAAGATTCAGATGAGGAGGGTAACTTTTGAATTCTACACCTTTTTCATATACAGATGGAATGCAGGGATAGTTGCATGTTTCTATGGTACCTGACATGGGTGCCGCAGGAGAGGGTATGAATATACAGGTACAGAGATTGACAGGGCTTGCAGTAACGGGTGCATCAGCCAGTGCCCTATCCAAGAATAGAATGATGTCTGTACCAAGTACCACCAGACAGCATGTCTGCTACGGTTTCAAATGAGCTTCCTAAAAGAGATTAATTATTACAGGACTTTAAAAATAGAATTTGGATACAGTTTACAAGGGACAATTGATTTAAATAGATAGATGTCTTACAATGAGATGAAACGAGATAGCAAATTAAAGAAACAGCAAAAAGTGTGACTGAAGCACATGATAAAGTTGAGGAGTTAGTTGGCAAATGTGAAGTTGACATTGGTAGATTGAGAAATGTAAAGAGAAATTCTAAAATGAATTTGACAAAAGAGGACATTCAAGACTTGGGTTTGGTGACTTTGCAAGCTCACGTTCAGGATCTAGTAAAAAAAAAGACTGGAGGGATATGAAGAAGTGCCAGAAAAGGTGAAAAAAAAGAACATTACTACTAGAAAGAAAGCCACAGAGTCAGGAAAGAAAACAAAGGGGTCTGTTACTGATTCAGAACTAGACACAATGCCAGAATCTCCTCTGGGAGAAGTGCTTGGAGGGTCCTATATGTACGAGTCATGTGCTAGACGTGATCTTATGCATTTATGACAAATTTTCCAATACATTATCTGAGACGGCTCTTGTCAGTGGTCTATGGAGTTAGGGGTTCCCGTTGCTTGGCCACCTGAAGAACCAGTTAGGGTTGCTCCTAACAATGCTCCATCAGAGGGGGTTGCAGACAAATATAAAGCAGTGATTGGGCATTTGAAAAATAAGGTGCCAGATAAACAAGTGAAATGAGGAAAGATTTTGAAAGCTACACAACAGCCAAAAGAGTCGGTGCATGCTTACTATGAGAGGTTTATACAGATTTATAGAAAGCATAGCACTGTTGAGGATCGAGAGACGGAAGGTGTTAGCAGTTTTGTATCAGCCTTTGTTATGGGTTGCATACTGAGCTTAGCTTGCATATTCAGAAGAGTATGATGTGTTGGCAAAGTAAAGGTACCAATGAGATCCTGAAGTATGCCAAGTACAATAGTGATTGGTTTGATGCAAAGCAAACAAGATTAAAGATAAGTTGATAGTTGCCCAGACACAGTATATTCAGAGAAGTGGAAAGAAGCAGATGATTGGTTCTGAATTGGATTTTGTTCCACATGATAATGTTGGAATGAATGGAGGGGGTTCCATGCAAGGGGCCCAAATGGGGAATGAGAGAGTGCAGCTGCTTGGCCGCAGAAGGGGAGCTGTGAATTATTTTAGAATGAATGCAAATATTAATTTGCTGAAGAAGAGCACTGCTTTTAATTTCTGTGTCAAAATCAGGCACTTGAAATGCGAGTGCTGATAGAATCCATAGCAAATCCAAAAGAAATTAATTCCCCAGATGCACTGAAATGCAAATCAATTGCAGACCCAATTAATGACCTAAGTCCAACCAGTTCAGGTGCAGAATGTTTAAAATCAAGGGCAATTCCATATGAATATGCCTATAGCTCCAACGATGCAGCAAAACATGAGAAATAAAATGCCTTACAGTGCAGGCTACCAGCAGAATCTGTTGATTCGAATTATGATTTCCCTCAGTTCTCTCCAGAGACAAATTCCCAAAGAAGCACCTGAGGGAGGAGGAGGAGGACTGCATACTTGGAGCAGTCCTAGAGGTAGACCAGAGTGGCCCATATATAGATAGTAAGGTGAATATCCACTGCTACCCACTCTACCTTTCATTCTGTGGAGGTTCCAAACCTATCCCGTTCCCCAGGAAGAGGGGGTCCAAATTGTAGGCATTGGAAATAAACAGATTATTAATCAGGTTACAGCGGATGTTCCTTTTCAAATAGGATCGATGGAGAAAATTCATCAGTTTGTATTATGTGATTTGAGTCCTGATAATTTGTTGGGCAGAGATTTGCTTTGCAAGCTAAACTGCATGACTTATTGTATGTGGTATGGTGTTGCAAATGATACCCAAGATGGGGCCTTAGTTCTTAAAATTAAATCACATGATTCAAGACTTCAATTAATCCCAGTCTTAACAGAAGACGACCTACTTCTGGATTTAAGTCATGTATTCATGGAAGTTTTATGGGATTTTAGAGGTAAAGAGGTAGCATTAATAAAAAGTTCAAAACCTGTCAGGTTTAATGTAAAATCGAATGCAGTTTCCCTACAATTAGGCAATATAGACATTCAAAGATGCCAGAGAGTGACTGAAGTCCATTATTGAACAACTGGTAGAGCAAGATAATTTGGCAGAAGTTCTAGGTAGTCCTTGCAACTCTCTGATAACTGGCATTAGAAAAACGAGTGGAGAATAGCACAGGATTTGAGAAAAATAGATAATATATGATTCCATGTTGACAGGTGCCACTGAATCCTATAGTAAAATTGTTCCATATTCCTGCAGATGCAGAATGGTATACATTGTTCTCCATTCCTCTGCATGGGGACAGTCATTTTGTTCTTCAAATTTCAGTTCCAAAAAAGTCTTAATTTGGTGTTGAATCCCACAAGTGTATACTGAAAGTCCTTGGGTTTCTAGTTAAATCCTAAAGAAAGATTTGGAGAATTTACAGTTGCATGTAACACATTCCTGGTGCAATATATTGATGACCTTTTTGTGGTATCAAATAATTAAGAGGACTGTAATCTAGACACAATTGCAGTTTTGACTCATTCAGTTGACAGTGGGCACAAAGTTTCCTCTATAAAGCTGCAATGCTGTAAAAAAAGATGTGGTTTATCCTGGTCATTACAATGAAAGAGGAAAAAGGACAGAACAGGTTTGCAATTCTGAAGATGGGTCACCCATCCACCCAGAGAGAGAGGAGGATGTTTTGGGGAATTGTTGGCTACTCTTATTAGTGGACTCCAAAAATCCAAACTTTTCTCTAACTACAAAGCCTTTAATAAGGCTAACTCACAGTGATAGTACAGATCCGGTGCCATTTGATGCCGAATGTAATAAGACCTTCCAGTATTTAAGGGAGAATTCACCTGCCATTGGAATGCCTGATTACAATATGGATTTATATCTCTTTTGTCACGAGAGATGCAGGTGTCCCTTGTTCTTGATCGAAAGCATGGGGGATTATGACATCAATTAACTAATAGCCAGCTGTGGCGGATCCAGTAGCAGGGTTGTCTGGAATTGGTTGCATCTGTTTTCCTTGCCACTGAACAAAGTGAACAAATTGTAATAGGACATACATTGCTTATATTTGTTCCTCATTCAACTGAGATTTTGATGACCCATACTAGGACTCAGCACATGACAAACAACCCCTGACTAAGAATGAACAAGTCATACTGGCAGCTGAGGACATTTCTATCAGGAGATGTAATTTCGGGAACACTGCAATGCTGATTCCTGTCTCAGACTCTGAGGAAAGCCAGGACAAAAATGAGGGTGACAAAGATGGAGCTATTAATGAACCCAAACATGAATGCAAAAACATCACAAAATGATGTACTAAACCAAGATCAGACGGCTCTTGCTTGAGAGACCATTTTAGAGCATTAAAGTTTGCTTATGCAGTATTGTTCATTTCTGAATTTGTTGAAGCATCATATCTGTCTAATGTAACTAAAGCACAAGTGGTAAAGTTGATTGCACTGAAAAGAACTTGTTGCCTTGCAAAGGATTTGAATGTGATGATTTATACAGACAGCCAGTTTTGAGAGTTCCACAAATTTGGGAAGTTATGGTCCAAAGGAGGTTTTATGACATCTTCTGGCTCACCCATAAAAAATGGTTTCCATATTATTTTGCTTTTGGAAAACATTTTATTAACTTTTCTCCATGCTCAAGGTCACATCAATACATTAGTCTTAGAATTACCGATCTACAGTATATGGTATTTGCATTACATGGTTCCTATATTCTTGATTTCATGAAAGCAATGCAACAACCAAAAGAGATTGAAATTGTCAAGTGTGCTGCCCATTAGGCTTGAAATCACTTGGTTATGCTGACTAAAAATATGCTGAACAAGTGGCAAAATATTGTACATGTGAGAATGAAACAATGAGATCAAATGAACAGTCAGAAATGCTGGAAACAGGCCAAAATGAACTAAATGTAAGTTCTTTTGAAAATACTGGAAACATAAATTATTTCTTTTTGAACATAATGCAGACTCCAGTGAGTGAACTGAGGGAACCCCAGAAAGATGTACCAGATGATGAAAGACAGAAATGGGAGACAGCAGGATGCAAAATATATTATTAGCATGTCTTGGTGCCTCCTGAATGTAAACATATAGACCCTCATTACAACCCTGGCGGTCGGTGTTAAAGCAGCGGTAATACCGCAAACAGGCCGGCGGAAAAAAAATGGAATTACGACCGTGGCGGAAACCACCAACATAGACAGCCACTTTAACACTCCGACCGCCACGGTGGTACAAACAAACAGTGCGGCGGACACCGCCAACAGACAGGCGGAACACAATGTACCGCTCACCCTATCACAACACAGCTATCCGCCACCTTTTCCGGGGCGGAACCAACGCAAATAAAAACACAGCGGAAACAGTACACAGAAGGGAAAACACTCACCTCTCCACACCTCACGAGGAACCAGGACGCCATGGAGCCCGAACTGCAGATCCTGCCGGCGATGATCTTCCTGCTCCTCTATTAGGAGCTCCAACGACAGTAGTGACGACCACAGTGAGCACTGCACCCACAACACAGGGAGGGGGGAGGGAAAAGAGTGACACACACACGCAACCTGCAACACCCCCACCCTCACCCAGAACACCATACACACAAACACATGCTGCAACATTACACATACATCCCCCACCCCCGTTGAATAAGGCAAGGACAAAATGAAATGATTGTAATGATTGTAATAAAAATCAATCCATCAGTCAAAACTCAAAATCCAGTATATACAATTATGTACACCAACTACACAAGTCCGGATAGTGCACCAATCATTGTCCATGGACCACTGGGCCCAAAATGCATGGGCGAGGCCCACACTAGATACCTGACTCCAAACGGAGAGAACACTGGAGGGGCATCACATAGAAAATATACAGGCACCTCAGGGGTAGTGGGGGCACCTCAGCCTGATGAACTCACGACGCCACTGCTCCATGAGGGGGCTCCATGCCCATTGATGTATCCGGGGGAGTGCAAAGCCACAGTCTCTCAAGTCTCTCCAGTGGGTGGTTTGCCCACTGCTTTATCCTGGGGAGTGCAAAGCCAGAGTCTATCAAGTCTCTCCAGTGGGTGGTTTGCCCACTGCTGCATCCTGGGGAGTGCAAAGCCACAGTCTCTCAAGTGGATAACAGTCTCCACTGGTTCTGGAGGGGGCTTTGTGCCCAGAGTGCTTCATCCTGCCAAGGACTGAGGTAGTGGATGCCTTTCTCCACTGGTTCTGGAGGGGGCTTTGCGCCCAGAGTGCTTCATCCTGCCAAGGACTGAGGTAGTGGATGTGATACTCCACTGGTTCTGGAGGGGGCTTTGTGCCCACAGTGCTTCATCCTGCCAAGGACTGAGGTAGTTGATGCCTTTCTCCACTGGTTCTGGAGGGGGCTTTGTGCCCAGAGTGCTTCATCCTGCCAAGGACTGAGGTAGTGGATGTGATACTCCACTGGTTCTGGAGGGGGCTTTGTGTCAAGAGTGCTTCATCCTGCCAAGGACTGAGGTAGTGGATGTGATACTCCACTGGTTCTGGAGGGGGCTTTGTGTCAAGAGTGCTTCATCCTGCCAAGGACTGAGGTAGTCGATGCCTTTCTCCACTGGCTCTGGAGGGGGCTTTGTGCCCAGAGTGCTTCATCCTGCCAAGGACTGAGGTAGTGGATGTGATACTCCACTGGTTCTGGAGGGAGCTTTGTGCCCATAGTGCTCCACGTGCATTGTGGCCACAACAATACACTCGCCTGGGTGTGTGTGCCATGAGATTGCCGAGGTACAGGTAGGTTGATACGCCATGGAGGGAGAGACATACCCCACACTGCTGCTGCTTCACAATCCATATGCAGGTGATAACTGTGATGACAGTGATCCTTCATGGAAGCTGCCCATGGTCCTGGAACTCACCACCAGCCTCGGACGCCTCACCACTGGGAATGGCAGCCATGTCTGCGGTGGTGCCACTGGCTCAGGATGTCACGGGCCGCTGGCGGTGCTTGCGGCGGTGTCAGTCGCGGCGGTGCTTGCGGCGGGCTCTGTGGCAGCGGTGCTTTCAGCGGGCTCTGTGGCGGCGGTGATGGCTGCGGGCTCTGTGGCGGCAGTGCTTGCGGCGGGCTCTGTGGCGGTGGTGCTGGCAGCGGGCTCTGTGGCGGCGGTGCTTGCAGCGGGGTCTGAGGCAGAGGTGCTGGCTGCGGGTCTGTGGCAGCGTTGCTGGCGGCGGGCTTTGTGGCAGAGGTGCTGGCGGTGGTCTCTGTGGCAGCGGTGCTGGCGGCGGACTCTGTGGCAGCAGTGCTGGCGGCGGGCTCTGTGGCGGTGCAGGTGGCGGTCTTCTCCACCGTACAGGTTGGCGTCGACGTGGACAGAAGGTGTGACACTGGTCCCTCAGTCGGTGCCACCATGCCCTCTCCTAAACTGCCCTTCAGTTTCTGGCCCGTCCCCACCTTTGATGGTGGCGCAGCTGTCTTGACACTATCCCCTTTTGTTTTCCCTGACCCCTTGGTGGCAGGTGTTTTCGGCTTTTCCCTCAGGGATGTGGGCACCTTCTTCACCTTGGCAGGTGGCGGAATGTCCTTGCCCTCGCTCCGTGGCACACTGGCAGCCCTGATGGTTGTCGCACTCCATGACCCCGCAGATGCTAGCACCACTGTGCCTGGGGATGTGCTGGCTGAGGTGCTGGGCTGGGACCTGGAAAGCCTGACCCAAGGAGAAGGACAGGGAGGAGGTGTAGGGAAGAGGTCAATATTAGCCAGGAGAAGTTTTTTAGGCACACTGGGACGGGTAGATGGAGGGGTTTTGGGAGTGGAGGTAGAGGTAGTGGTTGTAGGAGGTGTACGTCTGCTGAATTTGGGTGAAGGTGCATGGGCTGGAGTCTGTTGTGAGGTGGATGGCTGTTGGGTGGGTGTGTGCCTGCGTTTGTGTACTTTGGGAGGAGGGCTCACAGACACACTGAGAGAGGACACTGGGGATGTGTGAATTGTAGTGGGGTGGTGAGTGCACGTGAGCGGTGTGTGGTGATGGGCGTGCTGGTGATGGAGGTATGGCTGAGGATGTAGTGCATGCAGGTGTGAGTGGAGACAAGACAGGGAGGGAGGAGGGACACGTGGAGGAGGGGGACACAGTGAAGTCAGTGGATGTTGGTATGTGCGCATGGGTATGATGCTTGTGTGAGTGCCTGTGGGATGTGTGGTGCTTATGTTTGCCTGAGCCACCCTTGTGTGTTGAGGTGTGTGCATGTTGGTCTGATGGTGTGCTTGGGATAGGCTGAGGTACAGGGGATTGGGTCTGGGTGGAGGAAGTTGGAGGGGGGAGGCTTTACACAGGGCCAATGGCTGCCATCAGTGCGGAGGCCAGAGACTGAAATGCTCTCTGTTGGGCTGCCTACCCAGAATGAATGCCCTCCAGGTATGCATTTGTTTGTTGCAAATGCCTCTCAACATCCTTGATGACATTCAGAATGGTTGACTGCCCAACAGTGAGGGATCTCAGGAGGTCAATAGCCTCCTCACTGAGGGCAGCAGGGCTGACTGGATGAGCAGGCACGGGACACACGCTGAGGGGCTGCAGGGAGGGCGGTGCTGGTAGGGGGGTGGTGGCTGTACCTGTTGATGCGGGGGCACAGAGGGGCCCGCCACCGCAAGGAAGCTCCCACCAGAGGAGGAGTCGCTGTCACTGCTGTCTGCTCCTGTCCCCACCGTGGAGCTCCCCTCGCCCTCCGTCCCACTGGTGGCTTCAGACTCCGTTGTTTCACCCTCCAGGGCCAAGTGGGATGCAGCTCCCTCCTGCTCTGGTGCCACTGCTCCTCCTCCTGATGATGCTATTGCACACAAGAACAGGGAGACCACAAAAAGGGGGGGAAGACAGAAGAAAGACATGTTCAGTGCATGCAACACCACTACTGTTGGCGGACACAACAGACACAGCAGCCCTCCTCACTACGCCATGCACTTATAGTTCCTAGATTTATCCCATGCCCATGGGGTACAAGGCCTAAGCCCAATTGCTGCACACCTGGAAGTCACAGGAGCCTGACTATGTGTAGATGGCACTAACCATTAGTGGGGTTGGGGTGCCACAGAGCCTGCCTCACAAGGGACCTTGCCTACACAGCTCGCCCTGGCCTAGGGGAACCCACTGCCCACCTCCCCTGCCCAGACACCTTGTAATGCACACAAAGTCAGCAGAATGATAGTGTACTACCCCCTTGTGCCTGCTGTGATGCCCTCAAGCACCCATCCAACTCCGGATACGCCACTGCCAGGATCCGTAACATCAGGGGGGTTATGGTGCCAGGGGCACCCCTCCCACGTTGGGAGGCTATCCCCAGCTGGGCCTCCGCCATCTTCTTGTTCCAGCGGCGAAGGTCCTCCCATCTTTTCCGGCAGTGGGTGCTCCATCTGTGGTGGACCCCCAGGGTCCGGACGTCCTTGGCGATGGCACGCCAAATATCCTTCTTCTGGTGGGCGCTGACCTAGAAGAATAGTACAAGGGAAAAGGAAAATATTTACCCGTCCGGACCGTCATCCTCTTTGGCCCACTTTCCCACCCTTGCCCTGACGCACATACACTCAGCGTCCGCACATGCAGGCTTCAGTCCCCCCTCCCTATTTTTCCTCCATCCACACCACTCCAAACAGGCATTGCCCATGCAGCATTCTCACAGTGTACTCACCTGTTTGTCTGGAGGACCGTACAGTTGTGTGTACTGGGGGAGGACCCCATCCACTAGTTTCCCCAACTCCTCCGAAGTGAAGACAGGGGCCCTTTCCCCAGACACATGAGCCATCATCGCTTCCAGACTGAGGTGTACTTGCAGTGTAGGTCCTCACCTGTTGAAGGCCAGGTATCAAGTGAGTGAACAGAGAGAAAATGGCGGTCACGTCCACGGCGGTGCGTACCGTCCCCACCGGCATACATCGTCATTGGCTCCTGGGACCCATAGGGTCCAATGTTAACCAATGCAGGATTGCGCCGCGGTCTTCGGCCGCCTACCGCGATGGTGTACAACGCCAGCGCAGTTAACTCATATCCCCTTGTCCCACCTTACAGGTTAGGTAGCCACCATTTCAGGGAGCCACATGGCATTAATTTTAACTGCATCACACCAATGTAGGCCTTGCATACACACAGTAACAGGCACTTTGTGGATTAATAAATGTGTGCAAATGACATTTTGTGATACCTCAGTGTTAGCTGACTCTCTGCTCGCTGTTCTCCTCCATAGGGCATGTCCACTGGGGCAGGTGATGAGATTGCAGCATCCTCCGGTGTATAGACCGCTGGTGGACCTGTCGACAATGGAAGAGAGACACGTAATAATCACCTACAGACTTGATCGTGCAACAGTCCATGAGCTGTGTGCCCAGTTGGAGCCAGACCTGATGTCAGCTATCCGCCATCCCACAGGGATACCCCTTCTGGTGCAGGTCCTGTCAGTACTCCATTTCCTGGCAAGTGGTTCCTTTCAAACAACATTGGCCATTGTATCAGGGATGTCCCAGCCAATGTTCTCTAACATGTTGTCCAGAGTGTTATCTGCCCTGCTGAAACACATGCGCAGCTACATCGTGTTCCCTCAGGTGGAGGATTTGCCCACAGTGAAAGGTGACTTCTATGCCCTGGGACATATCCCCAACATCATAGGTGCCATTGATGGGACACATGTGGCCTTGGAACCCCCCCCCCACAGGAGTGAACAGGTGTACAGAAACCTGAAGAGCTACTATTCGATGAACGTGCAGATGGTGTGTTTGGCCGACCAGTACATCTCCCATGTGAATGCCAAATTTCCTGGCTCAGTGCATGACGCTTACATTCTGAGGAATAGCAGCATCCCTTAGGTGATGGGGCAACTCCAGAAGCACCGTGTGTGGCTAATAGGTGAGGACAAGGACCCTCTACAGTGTGAATAGTTGTCTGGGTCTGGGGTTGTCCCTACGGGTTAGTGTGTGTCTAACAGTTGTCCCTCGACATTTGCAGGTGACTCTGGTTACCACAACCTGTCATGGCTACTGACCCCAGTGAGAAATCCCAGGACAAGGGCAGGGGAATGATACAATGGGGCACATGGGCAAAATAGGAGGGTGATTGAATGGACCTTCGGCCTCCTGAAGGCCAGGTTCCGGTGCCTCCATATGACAGGTGGTTCTCTCTACTACTCACCAAAGAAGGTGTGCCAGATCATCGTGGCATGCTGTATGCTGCACAACCTGGCTTTGAGACGGAAGGTGCCTTTTCTGCAGAAGGATGGTCCAGCTGGTGGTCTTGTGACAGCTGTGGAGCCTGTGGACAGTGAAGAAGAGGAGGCCGAAGAAGAGGATATCGACAACAGAAACAACATTATCCAGCAATACTTCCAGTGAGACACAGGTAAGAAGATGTCACTGCCTCACACATCTCATACTATTGTTGGAGCTAGCATAAGTCTGTCATTTTGCCTTTCCATTTAACAGATTTGGGTCCCACTTTGTGCACTCTGCTATATTTCCTCCAGCCCTACAGCTGTGTTTCATCGGTATGTGAACAATTAAATTGACATTGCTATATTCCATAGTTATTGCAATTACAAATTTGTGAAAGCACAGACTGACTCCAGCTTGTTTTGTGATTGAAGTGTGTTTATTTCTGTGCAAATAAGTGGAGAGGGTTGTAAAATGGGCAGGGGTGATGGTGGAGGAATGTCCATGGCAGAGTCCAGTCTATTTGTTTCACAGGTGCATTGTCCAAAGGGGCATAGAAAGTGGAGCAATGGCAGTTGAAGGATGGACAGGGTGACAAAGTGGGACAGTAGGGTGACATTCAGGGGGGTCTCATTTCCTGGCTGGGGTCTTGGCAATGTTCTCTGTCTTGTTCCTGGATCTCAGGGACCATTTTAGGGGTGGCTCTCCATCTGCAGGGGGTGGGGTGCTGGTGTCGTGTTCCTGTGGCGGTGCCTCCTGTCCACTAGCGCCGGCGGAGGTAGAGGGCTGTTCATCACCCAGGCTAGTGTCAGGGCCCCTTGTTGTGCCACAGTGTCCCTCCTGGCATTGACAAGGTCTTGCAGCACCCCTGCAATGGTGACCAGGGTGGTGTTAGTGGACTTCAGTTCCTCCCTGATCCCCAGATAGTGTTCCTCCTGCAGCCGCTGGGTCTCCTGAAACATGGGCAGTACTGTTGCCATTGTCTCCTGGGAATGATGGCACGCTCCCATGATGTTGGAGAGGGCCTCGTGGAGAGTGGGTTCCCTGGGCCTGTCCTCCCCCTGTCGCGCAGCAGTCCTCCCAGTTCCCCTGTTTTCCAGTTCCTCTGTCCCTCTGAACCGTGTGCCTACTGCCACTGCCCCAGGTCTCTGTTTGTCTTGGGTTGGTGGGTTTGCCTGGGTTCCCTGTAGTGGTGGACACACTGCTGATTGACATGTCCTGGGGACAGAGGGATGGTCCCGCTGGGTGGGTGCTGTGATGGTGTTTCCTGAGGGGGAGGCTCTGTGGTGGCTTGTGCCAGTGTCAGGGGAACCAACTGTCCCGAGGTCCCTGATGGGCCGGGCGTGTCATCTTGATCCAGTTGTGCAGAGCTACTGTCATCACCGTGGGTCTCTTCTGTGGGGGGACTGGATATGTCTGGTACCTCCTGCCTGGTGACTTTGGGTAGGGGTCCTGCAGGGGTGTAAAGGCATGATTATTGCATCTGTGTGTGCCATCGTGTGCAATGGGTGAGTGACCCTGTACTCCAGTGCTTGCATTCTTGTCTAGGTCCTTGTGTGATAATTGGTTTGGGGTCTGTGTGAGTATCTGTAGTGGACATGGTTTTGTGATGGGGTGATGGGTGTCCATGCATTGGTGTTACATGCAGGGCTTGGTTTTGGGATGTGTGGGTTGTGTTGGTGGGGTATCTGTGGGTTGTTGGGGTGATTGGTGTGAGGGCAAGGGTGGGAGTATGTGATGGCATGCAGGTGGGGTGGGGGGATAAGGTAGTAAAGATTTGCCTTACCAGATTCCAGTCCTCCTCTTACTCCTGCGAGGCCCTCAGGATGCAGTATTGCCAAGACTTGCTCCTCCCATGTTGTTAGTTGTGGGGGAGGAGATGGGGGTCCACCGCCAGTCCTCTGTACAGCAAACTGGTGTCTAGAGACCATGGAACGCACCTTCCCCCATAGGTCGTTCCACTTCTTCCGGATGTCATCCCTAGTTCTTGGATGCTGTCCCACTGTGTTGACCCTGTCGACGATTCTGCGCCATAGCTCCATCTTCCTAGCAATGGAGTTGTGCTGCAACTGTGATCCGAATAGCTGTGGCTCTACCCGGATGATTTTCCTCCACCATGACCCTGAGCTCCTCCTCAGAGAACCTGGGGTGTTGTTGAGGTGCCATGATGTGGTGTGGGTGATGTGTGAGGTGGTGTGTGTTGTGATGTGTGAGGGGATGTGTTGTGTGTTGTTTGAGGTGCATGGATGTTGTGTGAGTGATGATGTTGTGTGTCTGTGGATGCTGCTGTTGTTTAAGGTAGTGTATCTCTATGGCCTGCTTTCAATTTCTGGTAGTAAGGGTTTTTGGGTGATGTGGGTGTGTGCTTTATATTGGATTGGGTGTGTGGTTGTGGTGTGTGTAGTTCGAATTGTCCAATGTGGTTGTGTTTTGTAAATGTGTGTGTATTTTGAGCGCGGCAGTGTGTACCGCCAATGGAATACCGCGGTTGAAAGACCGCTGCGTGGATTCGTGGGTCGTGATAGTGTGGGCGTATTCCTGTTGGCGTGACGGTGTTAGTTTTGTTATCGCCAGTTTATCACTGACCTTTAGTGTGGCGGACTTGTGTCGGTGTCTGAATTATGGCAGATTCCGAGCTGTGGGTCGTAATAGCTGTAGCGGAATTCCACCGCTGCAGCGGTGTGTTGGCGGCGGTCTTCTGCACGGTGGTAAGCGGCATTTACCACCAGGGTTGTAATGAGGGCCATACTCTCTAATAACATGCGTCATTGAATGGCCTGATATTTACGTAGTCAGTCCCATGTGGGGAGGGATGCTCTATACAGGATTTGTAGGAAATATTGGTTTAATGTGAAATTCAGGAGTTTTGAAGAAGACCTGCATCAGAAATTTTTTGTTTGTCAGAAACATATTCAGGGAAAAAAGTCTGTTATTCTTTTGAGTCATATTGACAAATTACAGCACCTGTTCACAAGACTTCAGACAGACTTCATTGAGATGCAAGTTGGTAATGGACTTAAATATATTCTTGTGATTGTCTGTGTGTTCTCTAAATGGATAGAGTACTTTTCTACATGGCAATCAGACAGCATGACAGTTGGAAAACGTTTGCTGTAGGAATTACTTCCAAGGTTTCACCAGCTAACCTCTAATGAGGCAGATCGTGATGCTCATTTTTAAAATCAGATCCTGAAATTCAGCTGTACAGCACTCCAGATTGACCAAAGGTTCCATTGTAGTTATCGTCCTTAATCTTATGGTGTAGTGGAGAAGATGAATGGAGCCATCATAAATATGCTGGCTAAGGTGTTTGCATCCACTATTCTGAAATGACAGAATGCTCTTCCTCTTGTTCCGATGAGCATTAGAAGTATCCAAAACAAAAATACTGGTCTCTTGCCACATGAAGTATTAATAGATAGAGCAATGAGATTGGTATACATACCATCAGTTACACTTGTGTCAACAACTGATAACATTGTACTAAATTACTGCAAAGGTCTGGCTGATGTGGTGAAATCTGTTTCTCACCAGCTGAATTTGGCAACAGCATCAGCAAAAGCAACTCAATGTCACAACCTTCAATCAGGGTTGATTTCGTTTTTGTCAAGAAACATGTCCCAAAGAGCTGTCTAGAAGAATGGTGGAGAGGCCCTTTTCAGATTGTGCTAGTGACTAAGACTGCTGTGAAGTGTGCTGAATTTCTTTAGTGGATCCACATCACTCACGAGGCGAGCGCAAGTAGCAGATGAAGAAGGTGTGACCGCAAACACTAATTCACACAGTCAAGCTAAAGTTCGCAGGGTGGATCCAGAGGTGGGTGAAGAAAACTTTGTAAGTGGTAGAGCTGCTGGTGAAAATAAAGATCCTGTGAAGATACTTGTGGCCAGTTTCAATTTGTGGATTAGAGTAAAGAGCTGTTGCACAGCCACGAGCTACAGCAAGAAGAAAAGGTCTCTGATCAATCCAGTGAAAGACTAAACTTGAAAATTTGAGACTTTAGAACCCCTAAAGGGACAAGGCAGTTGAAAGTGAGCCGAGCTGCTGATGATAATTGAAACACTAGCTGATTACTGAGCTAAAAGACTCAGAAGTAGTCACAAGTGAATATGCAAGAACTGAAACACCTAAGGCAGTGAAGAGAACCTCCGAAAGAAAGCACCAGGGGACTGAGAAGCTAGAATGAATCAAGGAAGAATCAGAAGTAATTGCAAGAGATTCAGAGAACAGTGAAAGTGAGTCACTTGTTGTTAATACACCAGCATGAAAGAGAATTCTAAACAGAAAGTACTCATCACCTGATTGGACATATCTTGTGTCTGTGGCTGAAGAAGAGTCAGTTACAGAGATCTACAGTGCAAAACAATATCATCAGTTCCTTTTTAAAAACAATCTGGAGGAAGAAGAACAACATTGAAGTGTTGTGAATCTGAGTGGTCCTGAAATTTCCACAGTTTAAAGGCCAGGAACCTAACTTAGGTATCAAGATGAAAAAATATTCAAAAAAGTCAGTGAACTGAGAAAAACATTTTAGACTGAGAGCTTAATTTTGATTTTTGGTTATTGTTTAAAACCGATTTTTTATTGCTTTTACAAAAGATTCTTGAAGATTGAATTTTGAATCCTGATTTGTTTTAATTTTTGTTTTTAATCAACAGGAATGGCATACACCAAATGCTGTAAAATCTTTACCATGATCTAACTGGTAAATAAACTAATAGAATGAATTGGCTTACTATTGTGTCTCATTTCTCCACAAGGTATGAACTAACCGCAATGCATAATAGAGTTGATAATACCTAGCCAACATTTAGTGGATTTAGGGGTAACATTTATATTAAAGTGTTTGGTGACTATATATACATTGTGAAGTGTATGAATTTCAGGGTGTGCACTTTTCTTCATTCTTCAGCATTCAAAGGTGTAATCTACTTAAAGATTCCTATATCTTATGGATTGTTATGTACTTTGTTTTTTAGTACATTGAGTAATAAGGATTTTCTGTCACCACACTTGTCAGATTTCAACGTATTCCTGTTACTGAAGAGACTGGCAGTAAGGCATTATATACAAAATGTTTGAATTCACCTGCATAAACTAACCATAACATTAAACACATTAAACTGGAGTATGCATGGGGTTTGAGAAAAGTAGATTTTAAGTTTGCTAAGGAATATAATGAGAGAAGAGTGAAAATCTTGAGAGATTAGAAGGAGGAAAAGAGAATCAGACAGCAAATCACGATTTTCAAAATTACATCCAAGCTTGAGAATGGAATATGAGAGAAATGGTGAATTGAATATGGTTCATCATGAACCTACATGAGTTGGGTCAAGAGAGTTTGTGGGAAAAAGTGAATGTGAAAAAATTTATGTTGGTGACGTCCTGGTCTTTGAAGAACCAATTCTGAGAGGAATTTACTGTGTGTGTGGTAAGACTGATTATTTCAACCTGGCCCTTAATAGGGTGGGCTCTTGTTATCTTGCTTTTCTTAGAGTTCATTATGTAAATGGAGAGAATGATGTTGCTGGTTTGAAGAGAGTGATGTGTGGTTTTAGATGGATAATATTAGCTATATTAGGATCTACGATTCCTTCTATAGGAGTGGCTATTAATCATGTGAAAACTAAAAGACTGTATACACCTGTTGATAGACTGACTTCTGACACCGCTGGTGTTTTAACGCAAATTAACATAGGGTGACTTGCAATGTGTGCAATGTGTGCAATGGTAATGCAAAACTGCTTAGCAATAGATATTCGTCTTGAATAGGAAGGCAGTGTTTGCATGGTTTTGAAGGTTGAGGAGTGATATACTTATTTTGAGATAACTGTTGGATTATTAATGCTAGTGTGAATAATATAACTACAAATTTTCATAGAGTCCATGCTTTAGAGGAGCATGGATTGTGGGAAACAGTAGGTTCCCAGATTGGTGAAGTAGGAAAATGGTTTAGTAAGGTTGGTGAATGGTTTGATCGTTTGGCGGGTTGTATGTTTAGGTTAATACTAACACCTGCAATTATTGTGTTACTTTGTGAAACTGACTTATTTTTATTGCTCACATTTTCTGAATGTTTTTTCTCAAATGTTGAGAGTAATGAGAAAAGGAAATCTTCAAAGAGGATGCAAGATGACGTGGAGATGGAAGATCTCAAATATTGAGTTTAAAATAAAATGAAGCAATTGAAAGAATTGAACCACAAGAAGCAGAAAGTGATTCAGACTGTCTTATAACTGTTAGTTGTGGGTTTTTAGTGATTATTGAACAATCAGAGAGGGGAGGTTGTTAGAGTTTTTTTGCTCACTGTGACCCTCATTATGACATTGGCAGTCAGCTGACCGCCATGCCGGTGATGGCGGTAGTACCGTTGCCAGGCTGGTGGTGAAGACCACCAAATTATGACCATGGCGTTGATCCCTCCCATAGACAGCCAATGTACCACCCGAACCGCCAGTGCGGTCCGTCTACTGACCACAGCGGAAGCCATCTTCAGGCTGAAAGGAGGAAACAACCCACTCACCATATTATGACGTAGCACACTGCCAGGATTTCTGGGGCAGGACCACCGCCACCAAAAGCCTGGCGGAAACACATCATATAAAAGGAGACTCTCACCTCCAGCCTCCATGGAACCCGAACTGGAAGTCCTGCTGACGATGTGCCACGCAATGGCAGTCCAGGAGCGCAACGCCATCACCGCCATCGATGGTGAGTACAACCGCCTATCACACAAAGGAGGGAGTGACACACCCACATGCACAACACACACCATACATGCATACCACACACCGAGAACTATCTGGAGAGTTAATCAACATAACCCAGGAGCAAAGAAAGCCAGGACACATACCTCTAGTCCAACCACAGGGAAACAACCAAGGCCCAACTTGACCCCCTGACAGCCCAATTCACTACACTGGGCAGGGGCATCATGAAGATGGAAGGCATGCACCTCAGGGGGTGGGGGTGAAAGGGGGAGTTTCTTGGGAGGGGTGTCCTTTGACTTGGGTTTTGGAGGAGGCTGGTCATTGCTGCGTTGTTTAGGGGACAGAGGTGGTTGCTTAGGGTGGGGCTGGAGGGCCACTCTTCTACCCCTTAGTGGCAGGAGAAGATACAGGGGGAGGAACAGGAGTGGTCTGGGAGCTGGAGGTACTGAGCTGGGGAGAGGGATCTTACTCTTACGGGCAGGTCGGGGGGAGGAGGGAAGAGGTCAAGGCAGGAAAGGAAAAGTTTCTTAGGTCCAATGGGGTGGGTTGTGGGAGAAGGTTTGGGAGTGGAGGTAGAGGGAGTGGTTGTAAGAGGAGTAGGTGTGCTGGACTTGGGTGCAGGTGCATGGACAGTGTGGTGTGTGAGATGGATGGCTGTTGAGTGTCTGAGTGGGAGCGTTTATGTATTTTTGGAGGGGGGCAGACAGAGTGGGGGGACAAACAGGACATATGTATGTATGTTGTTGAGGTGTCTGCAAGTGAGGTGGTTGTGCTGCATGAGGTTGTGATGGTGATGGTGGTGGTGACTGTGCATGTGGTGTCTGCTTGTCTGCTGTTGTGGGGAAGGTGGGCAAGGCTGTACAGGTTGCAGGATCTGGGACTGATGATGCAGTGCATGCAGGTGTGAGTGTTGATGTGACTATGAGGGAGGAAGAGGAGGAGGGGAAGACAGTGGAGGCAGTGGCTATTGTTTGCTTCTGTGTTTTAGCAGTGTGTATGCTTGTGGTGTATGTGCTTGTCTGTGCAAGTCCTGTCTGTTGTTTTGGGGGCATGCTTTTCAGATTGTGTTTGTGGGATGGGTTGGGGGAGATGGCTTTGGGACTGGGAATAGGTAGTTGGAGGGAGGACGGAAGAACCAGGGACACTGGCTGACATCAAAGACTAGGCCAGAGCCTGAAACGATCTCTGTAGCACAGCCAAGCCACTGTGAATGCCCTCCAGGGAGGCATTGCATTGCTGCATCTGGGATGCCAGCCACTGGATGGCATTCACTATGGTTGTCTGCCCTACAGAGATGAATCTCAGGAGGTCAATAGCCCCCTCAGTGAGGGCAGCAGGGCTGACTGGGGCAGGGCCTGAGGTTCCTGGGGTGAAGGAGACGCCCACCCTCCTGGGTGAGTGGGCAGGGGCAACTGGGTGGAGGGCTACTGGGAGGGCGGTGCTGGTACGGAGTGGCAGAAGATCTTCTAGCTGGGGTGGTCACAGAGGGGTCCACCACCACCAGGGAGCTTCCATCGGGATTCACTAAGCCATGTCTGCCCTGGTATGCTAGCTACTTAACAATACCAAATATACATACCTCCCTACATTGCTAAGCAGGACCACCCAAGAATAGCTAAACCAGCATATTAGGGCATCCACTAACTAGAACCTTTCACCCAAACTCCATGGCACGTAACAAAACAAAATATCACACAGTCTGTACTCACCCCCTTGTGGCTGCTGTGCTGCCCTCAAGAGAAGAGCCCATCCAACTCAGGATTGGCCACTACCAGTATGCAGGCCATTAAGGGGGGTGGTCAGGCTCCGGCAGGCACTTCTCCCTCATTGCGAGGCCCTCCCAAGCTGGTCCTCTGTGGTCCTCTGGGCCCAGCCTTTCAGGTCCTCCCACGTTACCTGCAGTGGGTGCTCCGCCGGCTATGGACCATTAGGGTGCACACGTCCTCGGCGATTGTACGCCACAACCCTTTCTTCTCTTGGTGCTGACCTGCAGAGGAGACACAGACAGAAGGATACTATGAACTCAACACTCCATACTGTAACAGAAATGGCTTACATACTGCATAGAACCCACATTAAGCACACACATGACCCATACCTCTGCAAACACATTGCATGCAGCAAAGCCCCCCAAATGACACACTGCCAGCACACACATACATATTCATGCAGCCATGTTGCATCCTACGTACCCATGATGTACTCAGCTATTGGTCTGTAGGCCCATACAACTGCCCATAGATGGGTAGGACCCCATCCACAATCTTCTCCAACTCATCGGATGTGACGGGGCCCTTTCCCCTGTAGCACAGGCCATTGCAGGTTCCAGACACAGGACTCACCAGGACTCATTGGTGATGTTGAACCGTAGAGAGTCAGGAATCAAGTGAAGTGGTACAGAGAAAATGGCAGTGAAGTCCACGGTGGTGATTACCGTCACCACCGGTGTTGATCATCATTGGTTCCTTTACTCCATAGAGCTCCATGTTAGCCAATGAGGAGTTGCACAGCAGTGCAGACCGCCTTCTGCCATGACGCCAAACGCTGGCAGAGTGAGGTCACTTCCACCTGTCCCTGCAATCAGGACAGACGGTTGTCATTTCCTAATTCTGGTACTTATGTTGGACAAATTAATGTGAGTCATAGGTATCGATTGTATTGACCAAGAAAATTCCAGTCTTCTACATACATACATGCTCTGTGTACTGTGATATTGTGTGTCCATTCTTCCTGTAGTCACACACATCTCATGTTTGGTTTACTTACCTACTACTGCGGAGGAGGAGGCAAGCACCCGTGTAGAGACCCCTAGTGGACTTGGCTATACTGGAGGACCAGCACATCATATTCACCTATTGTCTGGACAGGGCCACAATTACTGAGCTGTGTCAACATTAGAGCCAGATCTGATTCCTGCTATCCGTAGTACTACAGCAGTATCCCCGTACTACAGGTACTGCCAGTGCTCCACTTCCTGGCAAGTGGTTCATTCCAGGTGACAGTGGGCTTGGCTGCAGGAACGTCACAGCCAATGTTTTCGATTGTGCTTGGAAGGGTTTTGGCTGCCTTGCTCAAACACATGAGCAGCTACATCTCATTCCTCCAGAGTGATGATTTACCCACGGTGAAGGCTGCATTCTATGCCATGGGGCACATACCACATGTGATTGGGGCCATTGACAGGACCTATATTGCCTTGGTCCTTCCCATGGCTAATCAGCAAGTCTACAGGAATAGGAAGAGTTACCACTCTCTAAATGTCCAGATGTGCCTTGTTGATCAATACATCTCCTGCGTCACTGACAAGTTTCCTGAATCTGTGCATGATGCCTATGTATTGAGAAATAGCAGCATCCCAGAGGTAATGGCACGACTACAGAGGCACTGAGTGTGGCTCATAGGTGAGCTTAAATCTTCACACAGTGTATGTCAGTGTATGCCAACTGGTGTTGTACTCCATGCCATTGTACATGAGTAATGTTTGTCCCTTACTACTTCCAGGTGACTCCGGATACCTAAACCTGTCCTGGCTGTTGACCCCAGTGAGGAATCTGAGAACAGGGGCAGAAAATCGGTATGATGAAGCACATGGCCGTCCCAGGAGGGTTGATGAATGCACATTTGGCCTACTGAAAGCCAGGTTCCAGTGCCTCCATTTAACAGGTGGATCCCTATGCTACACCCCTAAGAAGGTCTGCCAGATAGTGGTGGCTTACTGTATGCTGCACACTTTGGCTCTCAGACACCATGTGCCCTACCTGCAGGGGGGGGAATGCACCTGTGGCAGCAGAGGACACTGAAGACAGTGATGAGGAGAAGGAGGAGGAGGAGGATGTGGACAACAGGACACATATCATACAGCAGTACTTCCAGTGACACTCAGGTAATACTGTAATTCTGTTCATATCTCCATTTCAGTTAAGTGCTGTGTGCCAGCTGCACTGTGCTAATCACTACCTTTACAATTCAATTGACTGTCACGTATGCCTTCTCTTTTTGAAGATGTTGATGTGGTCCCAACTGTGTACTGATGTGATGACTGCAGACTGCTGAAACACAAGGGGGACATTCAGGAGGGGCTCATTTCCTGGCGGTGGTCATGGTCTTGACAACAGTATCTGGTGTCTGTCTGGGTTGCAGGGAATGTTTGCGTGGTGGTTCACCTTCTGCCGAGGGAGGGTGCTATTGGCCTGTGGGTGGTGTTGCAGGTCCTCCTGTCCACTAGCTGCAGCAGATGTTGATGGCTGCTCAGTGGACTGGCTATTGGAAGTGGGCCGCTGGTGAGCTCTGTTCTCCCGCATGGTGTTTGTCATGTCACCCAGCACCCCTACAACCGAGGCAATGTTGGCATCTAGGCCCTGCAACTGCTGCATGACCTCCTGGTGGTATACCCCCTACAGCCACTAGTTCTCCTGCATGATGGTGATCACCTGGCTCATCCTGTCCTGGGATTGTTGGTATGCCCCCAGGACATGTGTGAGTGCCTCCTGGGCAGTCGGTTCCCTGGTCCTGGCTTCCTCTGGGCACACAACTGACCTCCCACTGTCCCTGGCCCCTTGTGCCTCTGTCTCCTGAATGGTGTGCCCACCAGGACCTTTACTGTCTTGCCTGTATGGTGTCATCTCGGGTCCCTGTACAGGTGGGCACACTATTGATCGACAAGTCCTGGGGACAGAGGTTTGGGGACGTTGGCTGGCTCCTGTTGTGTTGGAGTTGGAGGGGGGCCCTGTGGTGGGTTGGCTGTGGGAGCCGTCTGACCAGTAGTCCTGGATGGGCCAGGGAGTTCATCCAGCTAGTGACATCCAGAGTTGCTGTCATCACTGAGGGCATCTTCTGCTGGAGGACTGGGCTGCCGTGGCACTTGCTCACTGCTGACATTGGCTGGGCCACCTGTGGAGATGTAAGTGATTTGTTAGGGTCATTGTCTGTCACATATTCTGCATTGATGGCTTTCCCTATAGATTTGGTGTTGTCCTCCTACCTTTGGTTAGTGTATGTTGATGGATTGTGGGATTGGTAGAGCTACATTCTGGCCATGCATTGCTGTTGTGTGGGCATGCAAAGCTGGGAGGGGTGTGCTTGCAGTGGTTAGGGCATGCAGGAGTACACAATTGAGGGTGGTTATTGGATTGTGCACTGTATGGGATGGAGGGGGCTGTAGGGAGTCAGGGGGAGGGGTGACATGCCATGCAGGTATCGGTGGAGGTAGGTTAGTAATGGTGACTTACCAGTGTCCAGCCCTTCAGTGACTCCAGTGAGGCCCTCAGTATTGCCAAGACTTGCTCTTCCCATGCTGTCAACTGTGCGGGAGGAGGTGGGGGTCCACTACCAGTCCTCATGATGACGACCTAATGCCTTGATGCAATGGATCCCACCTTCCCCCGTAGGTTGTTCCACCTCTTTCGAATGTCGTCCCTTGTGCGTGGATATTGTCCCAAGGAGTTCACGCTGTCTATGATCCTCTGCCATAGCTCCATCTTCATGGCAATGGAGAGCTGCTGCACCTGTGCACCAAACAGCTGTGACACTACCCTGACGATTTCTTCTACCATTACCCGCAACTCCTCATCAACGAAACAGGGATGCTTTGTGGGGACATGCCTATTGTGTTGTGTGTGTGTTGTGCAGAGGGTGTTCAGTGTTGAGTTAGGGTGTGTGGTGTGTGATTTGTGATGGGTGTATAGGTGTGTGAGCAGTTCTGTAAGGGTTTGGCATGGCAAGGTGTAGCAGTCTTTCGTGTTTACAAAGGATTGTGGGTTATGTGGGGGGTGTTTTATAGTGCTGTTGGTGGGTGTGTATGGTGTGTGTATATGTGTCAGGTGTGTTTTTGGCCAATGTTGGCTTCTAGTGCTGATAGGTTCCCTATTCCGCCGCGGCGGTTTGAACCTCCAACTGCTGACCGCCGTTGAATGTCCACTCTGGTGATTCGTGGGTCATTATTTGGAAGGCGGTGTATTGTTGGCGGAGCGGGGAGGGTGGTGGGTCGGACAGTATGTTGCCTCCATTAGGTCTGGCAAAATTGTGGTTGAGGCTGGTTTCTGTCAGTTTTGTGTTTCTGGCGGGGGCGGATTACCGCCTCCGCGGTGGTCTGTTGGTGGCCATCACCACGCCAGTCTTCAGAAAAGACCGCTAATGTCATAACGAGGGCCAATAGGTTTTGTGCATTATTAATGAGGTATATAATGTGGATTCATTCTTGAATTTATATGTGCCAACTGACTTGATGCTGTTACATTTTTAAAAATTCATATGACGAATAGAAATGTTTACATGACTCTTATTACCTAGGCCTCAGTTTAGGCCCAAACACTCTTTTGTCCATAATGGATGTCTCTATTCATGACATTGTTTATTATTTCTGCAGCACTCAGTCAGTCAGTCAATACATATTTATTTCCAAGACATATATCATATAAGAATATACATATCACAATGTCTGTTAAAGAATAAAATACATTCAAATTGATTTCTTTTCTAAACAAAAAGAAAATATACATAACAAAAACATCTGAAGCAGTGACATTACAATTTCATTTCTTTAAAAGAAGAATAAATATGCATACTCAATGCAATACTACAGAGTGATAATGCACTATTTGCACAGAAGATTCAATATATATTAATAATTAATTCAGTTGAAAAATGTTTTAAAAAAACATAAGAATCAATATTTGTTCTCTGATACCACAGATTATCCTTAACATATAAACCACATCAATATATACAAGGCTTTAAACTTTCTGTCTTTGTGTGAGTTGAATGTATCGAGCAGTTGACACCTAAAAATCACACTGCTTCATTTCGAATAAAGTGCAAAGAGCTTCACTATATGTCCTTACTACGTGCCTGAAAAAGAGGGCTTGCAGGATCTGTTTTCTTTCACGTAGGAAGAGGGTACAGGAATGCTTCATTTTTAAAGTACAGAAACAGTAGCCATTACTATCTAAAACTCTATTTTTAAAAACAGCTATTCTCCAGCCAGGCTCAATACCTACTCGAAGCCGAATCACCATGCATCTCAACTGCCTTTCCAGCATCTGGGACAAATATGGAATTGAGATCTCTCTTCTTTGGAACTCTAAGTAATGGGCCACTGACCTTATGGAGGCTAAGTGGTCTCTATCAGCTATTTGGATGCTAATGTAGCTTCTTCCTTAGGGAGCCTCATGAAGGCATTTGTCCTTAGAGTATTTCCAAACGAGTCCTAGCACTGAAGGGAGAAGTAGTGGTTGGAGAGGACCTCAACCTGGTGTGGGATGCCACTCTAGACAAATCAAATCCTCAAAGCCAGATATATAGGCCATCCAGTAATAAACTAAAAACAAAGATGGTTGAGCTAGGGTGGTAGATGCTTGCACAGTGAGGCATTACTCCTTCTTCTCATCCCCTCACAGGTCCAATAAAAGAATTGATTATCTGCTTGTGGACAAGAGGATGATGGAAAGAGTAGATGGAAAGGTGGAAAAGGGAGAAATAACTCTCCCCATGCCATGCAAATGTATTGCTACAGTGAGAACCAGGGAAGAAATAAGAAATGCAAAGACAATGGGCACTAAAAGATTATCTTTTGTGTTATTCCACTAACTGGCACGTTATTTTAGCCATAGGGCTGCAGCTTGTACCTTTTAGCCTAGTAGTAATTCATTTTATGATTTTACCAGAAGCCTTATTTTGCGGTGATGTTTTTATTTCGTTATCTGTTGCTCCCTTTGCCTATGAATTATTTTCTTTTCCTAGCACAACATCTTTACCCTGTGCTTGCTCAAGGCTGTCACGATATTTTTGTTGGTACAAATAAGAACATTACATTCCCTACCACTTCATGGAAACATATGTGTTTTTACATTAGGGCAGTTTTCTTAGAACACCAGATGTTTTATTATAAAACATTTCTCTGCCCCTATGCATTAGAGGGAAGTTCCAGTCAGAAACTGCCATCGCATCCTGTTGCTATATTGAAGTTGTCTGCTGAGACTTGACATCTTTTCCACATACATGGGCTAGGACTCTCGGTAGATCAACAGCCCTCTTCATACTAGCACATTCAGGTATGGGGAATGGTGTCTTCCCCTGGGTCCTGAAGGACAGATTAGGGCTAACACTGCTGTGCTGTAATATAGTAGTTTAGCGGCGTAGGTAGGAATTCTTATATTTAGCATTGTGATACTATGGTGGGAGCTTTCTTATGTTTCACTTTTTTCATCACCTTTCTTCTGTTATCATGTTTCATTATCCTAATCATTGCAGTACCTGCCTTTCTGTATATAATGCGGTTGATTCAATTAAATATATTGAACCAAGTCCTGCTTCTGTTGTCCTTTGCATATGTGAGATGAATGTAACTGAGAGAAAAGGATAAGATCTGTTCCACCACAAGTTCCCTGAGAAATCAGAATGTCATGCACACGGCTGCCACAAATCACATCTACCCTTGGGTACTTATAAGGTAACGCTAGCTGGCAGAAAGTGTTAGGCCGACAGTTGTCACGTGGTGTGGGATTGGACTTAGTTCCCCACAATGTGGTGGCGCTGCCGCCTGAATCCACCAGTCTCATTATTATAATGAGTGCCAACATGTCACTACAAGAAATGTGAGAGGACCTTAAAAACGTTGTGGTTAACAATGTAGATGACACCACATCACTAACTGCCACATGGGATACATTAAAACTGGTACTAACAGGTGTCTTAATAGCAATGACAACAAGCAACAGGAGGGAAAGGACAATAGAAATGCACAAAATTCAGATACACTTGAAATGGGAAGAACACATTAATAACATTTAACCTACAGCAGAAAGGATCTAACATTAAATAGACTCAGTGGCCAGCTAAATGTTCTGCGTACCAACCAGGCAAAACTAACCTTATTACTGAAACATAGCAGAAATTCTACTTCATGGGGAATAAAACAAGACAACCTCTAGCCGCTCAACTTAAAATAAATACTAACAAGGCCTTTACGGCAGAGGTAAAAGACACCCATCAGCTAATAACGAAGGATGGAAAAGGTAAACTAGAGGTGTTCAGACAATTCTACCAGCATCTTTACTCAGGAGAGAAAATAATGAAATTGAGTGAGAGGGCTATTTGCAGGAAGTATATTACCCACAATAACCCCAGCACAGCAAGACTATTTAGATAGACCGAATGAGACTATAGAGGTCCTGAACTCAATAGGAGATATTAAATCAGGAAAGGAACCAGGACCCTACAGTTGCAAGGCCACATTCTATAATCTACTAGGAGGACCTATAGCCCCATTTCTAGCACAACTCTTCAACTCTTTTATCAGCGGGGTAGGGGGTCACGCGGTCTATGTGTGAAGCAGATGTAACGGTGAGTCCAAAGCAAGAAAAAGATATTTGAAAGTGCATACCTTATAGAACTATCATTCAGTTAAATCTAGAGGCCAAGCTTTTCACTAAGGTCTAAGCAAATAGGGTATATCAATATCTCCCTAGTCTTGGAGAAGCAGACCTGTCTGGATTCCTTAGGGGAAGCCAAACTCATGATAACCTCAGAAGGATTGACCACTTGATAGAGAAAGCTATAAAGAAAAACATTGTGGCGATCTTAATTACTCTAGAAGCAGAAAAAGTATTTGAGTGTGTCAGCTGCAGCTTTTTTAATTAAACCTTGGGAAAAATGGGTTTCGTGGCTAGATTCAGGGACTGGATAACAGCAAACTAGAAGGCTCCACAGCATGGATCCTACTGAATGCACTCCAATATGACAAAATATCACCATAGAAGGTGACCAGACATGAAAGGGGAACAGCCAGAGATACATGGGGAACTTTTTGAGGGAGAAGGTCACAAACTATGGGGGTCATTACAACATTGGCGGTAAAAGCTGCTTACCACGTTGCAGAAGACCGCCAACACACCGCCGCGGAATTCCGCCACGGTCATTATGACCCACAGCTCGGAATCTGGCAAAATCAGACACCCACACAAGTCCGCCACACCAAAGGTCAGTGATAAACTGGTGATAACAAAACCTCCACCGTCACGCCAACAGGAATACGCCCACACTATCACGACCCACGAATCTACACAGCGGTCTTTCAACCGTGGTATTCCATTGGCGGTACACACCGCTGCGCTCAAAATACACACACATTTACAAAACACAACCACATTGGACAATTCCAAATACACACACCTGATACACATACACACACCACTCCCACACACCCAATACAATATAAAACACACACCCACATCACCCACAAACCCTTACGACCACAATTGCAACAGAAGGCCAGAGAGAGACACCACCTGAAAGAACAATAGCATCCACAGGCACCCTACACCATCACTCACACAACATCCACTCACCTCACACAACACACCTCTAAATATCATCCCACACATCACAACACACACCACCCCACACATCACCCACACCACCCATGGCCCCGCAAAGACACCCCAGGTTCTCTGAGGAGGAGCTCAGGGTCATGGTGGAGGAAATCATCCGGGTAGAGCCACAGCTATTCGGTTCACAGGTGCAGCACACCACCATAGCTAGGAAGATGGAGCTATGGCGCAGCATCGTCCACAGGGTCAACACAGTGGGACAGCACCCAAGAACTAGGGCTGACATCAGGAAGAGGTGGAATGACCTACGGGCGAAGGTGCGTTCCGTGGTCTCAAGACACCGCATCGCGGTACAGAGGACTGGCGGTAGACCCCCACTTCCTCCCCACAACTAACAACATGGGAGGAGCAGGTCTTGACTATACTGCATCCTGAGGGCCTCGCAGGAGTAGCTGGAGGAATGGACTCTGGTAAGTCAAATCTTTAATCACTACATCCCCACCCACCTGCATGCTATCCCATACCCCCACCCTCCCCCTCACCCCATCACTCCAACTCCTCACGTATGTCCCAATATCACAAACCAGACATCCCAAACCCAAGCCCTGCATGTAACACCAAAGCATGGACACCCATCACCTAAGCATGGCCACTGCACATACCCATACACCCCCCTAAACCATTATCACACAAGGTCCTACACAGGAATGCAAGCATTGGGGTACAGGGTCACCCACCCATTGTACACCATGGCACACACCGATGCAATAATTGTGCCTTTACACCCCTGCAGGACCCCTACCCAACGTCACCGGACAGGAGGTTCCAGACATGTCCACTCCACCCACAGAAGAGGCCCACAGTGATGACAGCAGCTCTGTCCAACTGGATCCAGATGACCAGCCCGGCCCATCTGGGACCTCGGGACAGTCGGTTCCCCTCACACTGGCACAGGCCACCACAGAGCCTCCCCCCTCTGGAAACGCCAGCACAGCACCCACCCAGCGGGCCCATACCTCTGTCCCCAGGACACGTCAATCAGCAGTGTGCCCACCACTACAGGGAACCCAGGCTAACCCACCACCCCAACAGGGGCACACGGTTCAGGGGACAGAGGCCCAGGAAAACAGGGGAACTGGGAGGGCTGCTGTGCGACAGGGGGAGGACAGGCCCAGGGAACCCACTCTCCACGAGGCCCTCTCCAACATCATGGGAGCCTACCACCATTCCCAGGACACAATGGCAACTGTACTGGCCAAGTTTCAGGAGACCCAGCGGCCACAGGAGGAACAGTATTTGGGGTTCAGGGAGGAACTCAAATCCATCAATTCCACCCTGGGCACCATTGTAGGGGTGCTGAAGGAACTCGTCAACATCAGGAGGGACACTGTGGCACAACAAGGGGCCCCTGACCTACCCTGGACAATGAACTGCCCACCAACTCTGCAGGCGCTAGTGGACAGGAAGCACCGCCACAGGACCACCACACCAGCACCCCACCCCCTGCAGATGGAGAACCACCCCGCAAGCGGTCCCTGAGATCCAGGACAAAGACAGAGAACAATGCCAAGACCCTCGCCAAGAAATGAGACCACCCTGATTGTCATTCTTCTCTCCCACATTGTCATCCTGTCCCTCCTTAAACTGCCCCAGCTCCACTTCCTATGCCCCTTTGGACTATGCACCTGTGAGACTAATAGACTGGACTATTTAGCACATAAAAAAACACCCTTAAATCACAAAACTATCTGGAGTCAGTCTGTGCTTTCGAAAATGTGTATTTGCAATAACTGTGGAAAAATGCTATATCCATTGTATTGTCAACATACCTATGTCACACAGCTCTAGTCCATGAGGAAACAAAGCAGATGTCACACAGTGGGACCCACATCTGTGAAATCGAAAGGGAAAGTGACAACTCAGGGTCCATACACTGTGTGAAAATGACAGACAGATGAGATGTAGAAGGATCAAACAGATGTAGCAGGCAGTGTTGTCTTCTTACCTGTGTCTCACTGGAAGTATTGTTGGATCACCGTGATCCTGTTGTCTATGTCCTCTTCTTCTGCTTCCTCATCTTCACTGTCCACAGGCTCCACAGCTGCACAACACCTCCATCTGGACCATCCTCCTGCAGAAAAGGTACCTGTCATCGCAAAGCCAAGATGTGAAGCATACAGCAGGCCACGATGATCTGGCACACCTTCTTTGGTGAGTAGAATAGGGAACCACCTGTCATATGAAGGCACCTGAACCTGGCCTTCAGGAGGCCGAAGGTCCTTTCTATAATCCTCCTAGTTCGACCATGTGCCGCATTGTAGCGTTCCTCTGTCCTTGTCCTGGGATTCCTCACTGGGGTCAGTAGACATGACAGGTTGGGGAACCAGAGTCACCTGAAAAAGGCGAGGGACAACTGTTAGACACACACTAACTCTTAGGGAGATCCCCAGACCCGGACACCTAGTCACACTGTATTGGGTCCATGTCCGTACCTAATAGCCACACACGGTGCCTCTGGAGTTGCCCCATCACATAAGGGATGCTGCTATTCCTCAGAATGTAAGCGTCATGCACTGAGCCAGGAAATTTGGCATTCACATGGGAGATGTACTGGTCTGCCAAACACACCATCTGCACATTCATCGAATGGTAACTCTTCCGGTTTCTGTACGCCTGTTCACTCCTGCGTTGGGGGACCAAGGCCACATGTGTCCCATCAATGGCACCTATGATGTTGGGGATATGTCCCAGGGCATAGAAGTCACCTTTCACTGTAGGCAAATCTTCCACCTGAAGGAAATCGATGTAGCTCTGCATGTGTTTCAGCAGGGCAGACAACACTCTGGACAACACGTTGGAAAACATAGGCTGGGACATCCCTGATGCTATGGCCACTGTTGTTTGAAAAGACCCACTTGCCAGGAAATGGAGTACTGACAGCACCTGCACTAGAGGGGGGATTCCTGTGGATGGCGGATAGCTGACATCAGGTCTGGCTCCAGTCTGTAGGTGATGATCACATGTCGCTCCTCCATTGTCGACAGGTCCACCAGCGGTCTGTACACCGGAGGATGCCGCCATCTCCTCACCTGCCCCAGCGGACGTGCTCTATGGAGGAGAACAGCGAGCAGAGAGTCAATTAACACTGAGGTACATAAACACAACTTGATATGAACATTTTTCAAAATCGACATATGGCTGTCTTAGTGTATAATCAAGGCCTATAAATGTGTGACGCATTTAATATTAATGCCATGTGGCTCCCTGAAATGGCGTCAGCCTGACCTGTAAGGTGGGACAAGGGGATATGAGGTTGTTGCGCCAGCATTGTACACCGTCGCGGTAGGCGGTCGAAGACCGCGGCGCAAACCTGCATTGGTTAACATTGGACCCTATGGGTCCCAGGAGCCAATGACGATGTACGCCGGCGGCTGCTGACGTGACCGTCATTTTCTCTCTGTTCAATCCCTTGATACCTGATCTTCGACAGGAGAGGACCTACACTGCAAGTGCTGCTTTGACCTCAGTCTGGAAGAGACAATGGCTCGTGTGTCTGGGGAAAGGGCCCTTGCCTTCAGCACGGAGGAACTAGTGGATGGGGTCCTCCCCCAGTACACAGTACTCTACGGCCCTCCAGACAAACAGGTGAGTAGACTCTGAGCATGCTTTATGGGCAATGGCTGTTTGGAGTGGTGTGGATGAAAAATGGGGGGGGGGAGAATGAGGCGTGCTTGAAATGACGGTGAGTGCATGTGCAACATGGCAAGGGTAGGGATGCTGGCCAATGACTGTGACGGTGCGGGCGCTTATATCTTCTCCTTTTCCCCTGTACTATTCGTGTACTATTCGTGTAGGTCAGCGCCCACCAGAAGAAGGATATTTGGCATGCTATCGCCAAGGAAGTCTGGACCCTGGGGGTCTACCACAGACGGAGCACCCACTGCCGGAAAAGATGGGAGGACATTCACCGCTGGAGCAAGAAGACAGCGGAGGCCCAGCTGGGGATGGCCTCCCAACGTGGGAGGGGTGCCTGTCGCACCATGACCCCCCTGATGTTCCGGGTCCTGGCGGTACCCGGAGTTGGATGGGCACTTGAGGGCATCACAGCAGCCACAAGGGGGTGAGTACACTCTCATTCAGCTGATTCAGCGCGCAGTTGAGGTGTCTGGGTGGGGAGGTGGGCTGTGGGTTCCCCTAGGCCAGGGCGAGTTTAGTAGGCAGGGTCCCTTCTTAATGCAGGTCCTGTGGCACCCCACCTGTGTACAGAGCCAACTACATCTAGTCAGGCTCCTGTGACATCCATGTGTGCAGCAATTGGGCATAGCCTTGTAAACCATGTCCCTGGGATTGACTAGGGAACTCCAAGTGCATGGCGTAGTGCAGGGGGCTTCTGTGTCTGTAGTGTCCACCAACGGTAGAGGTATTGCATGCACTGAACATGTCTTTCTTCTGCCCCCCCCCTTTTTGCGGTCTCCCTGTGCTTGTGTACATTAGCATCATCAGTCGGAGGAGCAGTGGCACCGGAGCAGGAGGGAGCTGCATCCCACATGGCCCTGTAGGGCAAGACAACAGAGTCAGAAGCCACCAGTGGGACGGAGGGCGAGGGGAGCTCCATGGCGGGGACAGGAGCTGAGGCCAGCGATACGGACTCCTCCTCTGATGGGAGCTACCTTGCGGTGGCAGGCCCCTCTGTGTCCCCCGCATTTACAGGTACAGCCGCGACCCCCCGTACCAGCACCACCCTCCCAGCAGCCCCTCAGCATTTGCCCCGTGGCCGCTCACCTAGGAGGGTGGGCATCTCCTTCGCCCCAGGCACCTCAGCCCCTGCCCCTGTCACCCCTGCTGCCATCAGTGAGGAGGCCATTGACCTCCTCAGGTCCCTCACTGTTGGGCAGTCTACCATTTTGAATGCCATCCAGGGTGTAGAGAGGCAGTTGCAACAAACCAATGCATACCTGGAGGGCATTCATTCTGGTCAGGCAGCCCATCAGCAAAAATTTCAGACTCTGGCCTCAGCACTGATGGCAGCCATTGTCCCTGTCTCTAGCCTCCCCCTGCAACTTCCTCCACCCAGACCCAAACCCCTGTACCTCATCCTATCCCAAGCACTCCCTCAGACCAGCATGCACACACCTCAACACACAAGGGAACCTCAGGCAAACATAACACCACACATCCCACAGGCACTCACGCAAGCATCATACACATGCAGACATACCAACAGCCACTGCCTCCATTGTGTCCCCCTCCTCCTCGTCTCCCTCCTCCCTCCCAGTCTCGTCACCACTCACGGCTGCATGCACTACATCGTCAGCCACTACCTCCATCACAGCATACCCACCACCACACCCCGCTCACGTGCAGTCACCACCCCCACTACCATTCACACATCCCCTGTGTCCTCTCCCAGTGTGTCTGTGAGCCCACCTCCCAAGGTACACAAATGCAGCCACACACCCACCCAACAGCCATCCACCTCACGACAGCCTCCAACTCATGCACCTTCACCCACAGTCACCAAACGTACACCTCCTACAACCACTACCTCTTCCCCCACTCCCAAACCCCCTCCATCTACCCGTCCCGCTGTGTCCCAAAAACTTTACCTGTCCAACCTTGACCTCTTCCCCTCACCTCCCCCACCCCTTCAGTCTCCTAGGGCCCGCCTCTCCAGGTCCCAACCCAGCGCCTCAGCCACAACATCAGCGGGAGCAGTGGTGCCCGTAGTGACCGGCTTCTGGAGTGCGCCAGGCAGCAGGGCAGACAGTGTGCCAAGGAGCCAGAGCATGGACAGTCCCCCACCTCAAAAACACCAAAAGTTTGCCAGTGCCCAGTGGGAGAATGGAAAAAAATCTTCAAACAAAGCCGCTCCCAGGGGTACAGGTGGGAGTGTGGATCCAGCTGCGCCACCATCCAAGGTGGGGAAGGGGCACACTAAAACTGGCAAGTCTGGGAAAACCTGCACAACGGACAAGACCGCCACAAGCACTGCTGCCAAGGACACCGCCACCACCAGCACCGCTGCCACAGACACCGCCGCCACCAGCACCGCTGAACAAGACACCGCCGCCACCAGCACTGCTGCCAAGGACACCGCCGCCACCAGCACCGCTGAACAGGACACCGCCACCACCAGCACCGCGGAACAGGACACCGCCTCCACCAGCACCGCAGGCCACTGAGCGCCAAAGATTCCGACGCTACTGAGGCCACGAGCAGGATAAAGCACTCTGGGCACAAAACCCCCTCCAGAACCAGTGGAGAATGACATCCACTACCTCTGTCCTTGGCAGGATGAAGCACTCTGGGCACAAAGCCCCCTCCAGAACCAGTGGAGACTGTTATCCACTTGAGAGACTGTGGCTTTGCGCTCCCCAGGATAAAGCATGGGCAACCCACCCACTGTAGAGACTTGAGAGACTGTGGCTTTGCACTCCCCGGGATAAAGCAGTCTGCAAACCACCCACTGTAGAGACTTGAGAGACTGTGGCTTTGCACTCCTCAGGATGCAGCAGTAGGCAAACCACGCACTGTAGAGACTTTAGAGACTGTGGCTTTGCACTCCCCAGGATGCAGCAGTGGGCAAACCACCCACTGTAGAGACTTGAGAGACTGTGGCTTTGCACTCCCCAACAATGGGCATGGAGCCCCCTAGTGGATCTGGCGTTGTGCACTCATCCAGCTGAGGTGCCCCCCCTTCCCTTTCCCCCTGAGGTGCCTGTTTTATTTCTATCTGATGCCCCAGCAGTGTTCTCTCCGTCTTGTTCGGGTATCTTGTGTGGGCCTCGCCCATGCATTTTGGGCCCAGTGGTCCATGGACTATGATGGTGGAATCCCTTGGACTTGTATTCTTGGTGTGTATATTTGTTTATAATGTGAATATCTTTTTATATGTATATATTTTTGATTCATGTCTTTGAATATATTACAATCATTCGACTCATTTCCTTTTGTCCTTCCATTCTTCCAGGGGGGTTGGGGGGTGTAACTGTAATGTAGCATGATGTATTAGTGTGTGTGTTGTAGTGGGTGAAGGTGGGGGTGGGGGTGTTGTGTGTTGCGTGTGAGTGTCACTCTCTTTTCCTTCCCACCTCCCCTGTGTCGTAGGTGCAGTACTCACTGTGGTCTTCACCGCCGGCATCCGTGCTGCTGGTAGGGGAGCAGGAAGACAAAGGCACGTAGAATCTGAAGTTCCGGTTCCATGGCGTCCTGGTTCCTCGTGGGGTGTGTAGAGGTGAGCGTTTTCCCTTCCAAGTCCTGTTTCCACTGTGTTTTTGTTCGCGGTGAATCCGCCCCGGAAAAGGTGGCAGATTGGACTGTTGTAATTCTGTGGGCGGTACATTGTCCTCCACCTGTCTGTTGGCGGTCACCGCCGCGGTGTTTGTTTTACCGCCTTGGCGGTTGGAGTGTTAAAGTGGCTGTCTATGTTGGCGGTTTCCGCCATGGTCGTGATTCCAAATTTTTTCCGCCGGCCTGTTGGCGGTTTTACCGCCGCTTTAACACCGACCGCCAGGGTTGTAATGACCACCTATGTCTCTTTGCAGATGATTTTCTCTTTATGTTGACCAAACTTGAAAAATCATTAACTGCAGTAGTCCACCAACTGGTATAGTTTGAAAGATTGGTGGGGTTACACACCAAAATGGACAAATGGAAATTCTTACCTTGACGCTGCCCAAAAGATATATTCAAAATCTACAAGGTCAGTTTGAGCTTCGTTGTGCTCTTTCCCATATTAAATATTTAGGAATAAATATTACTCACACCTGGTCAAAAATGATACAGTAATTAAGAGAGGCATAATATAAGACCTACATAGATCGATGTCCCGCCTGAGTATTTGGTAGGAAGGATAGACATGGTTAAGATGAACATACTACTGAGGCTCCTCTACATATTTCAAGCCACAACCTACTGGATACCTTGAGATGAAATAATACCCTACAAAAGCAAGTAGAAAAATTTATATAGAATGGGAAAGGAGTGGGGATCTCTAGGAAAACAGTGATAGACCCTATAGATAAAGTGGGATTAGTGCTTCCAGACGTATTACAAGACTGCACAACTTCGTCTATTACACGCCGGGACCATTCCTGAAAGTCAAACAGATAAAGAAAATAGGTGACCATGGCTGGAGCAGTCAAGGTAGACTACTTTTGGATGTTCTATGGCTACTGAAACAGGTCAGACCCCAAAACAAACTCCTACGCTAGTGTTATTCTAATAAGAATCATGAAAACATGGGATAGGGTTGACCCGCCCCTGGAACTGACTATATATTTATCCACTTCACACCCATATATCAAAACTCAGATTTCACACTGGCGAAGGACAAACACGTATTTAAACAACGGAAGGTGTGAGAGCAGAAAAATAGCTTGAATAATTGTCTTTTACATAATCATACTTATGTACTAATGTGTGAAATAATTTGACTATAAAAATTAATGTTAACACAGAAAGTGCCTTTTTGATTGGCCGCCATCAAGTGAAAGACCTGCACATGTTATAATAAAATACTAACACTGTAATGGGAAATATTCTGTCTCTTTAAGAACATGTTCTCTGCTAAAATGAATGCTGAAATAATACCAGTATTTCTTGTCCTCTGCTGGGCCTCAAGCAGACAAGGCCACAATGCAGAGTTATCTAACACTTGGGGGGTCATTACGACCTCGGCGGTCTTTTTGCAAGACCGCCAAGGGACCGCCGTGCTGAAGACCGCCTGTGCAGGCGGTTTGCCGCTCAGCGTATTATGACTGTTGGCTGCTCTCCGTCGTTATTCCGACGGATAGCCGCCAACAGACATACTTGCGGGCAGCGGGGAAGTGGAGGTTGCTCCACCTCCACCGCCACGCCAACAGAACACCCACGTCATGTGATTTGCCGTGGCGGTGTTCTGTTGCCGGTGTGGTGTCGGCGGAGCTGCCCCCATGGCTCCTGTCCCCTCCCGGAGGATCGACGGACCAGGTAAGTCGATCGTCTGTTAGGGGAGGGGGTTGGGGGGTGTTGTGTGTTGTGTGCGTGCATGGGGGAGTGCGTGTGTGTATGTAGAGGGGGTGTGTGGGTGCGTGTATGCTTGCGGGGTGTTGTGTGTATGGGAATGAGTGCGTGTATGGCTGTGGTTATGGCTGTATGGATGTGTGCGTGTATGTTTGAATGTGGGTGTGCGTGTCTGACTGTGTGTGTGCATGTAGGCATGTATGTCGGGGTGTGTGTGTTGGTGGTGCCTGCATGCGTGTCGGGTGTGTGTGAGTAATGTTATGTTGGGGGTCGGGGTGGGGAATGGGGCCCTGCCACCTTTGGGGGGGTGGCAGGGGTGGTGGGGGGTGTAGGGGAGGGATTCGGGTGGAAGTGGGGGGTGGGGGAGACCCCTATCAGTGCCAGGGAAGAATTTCCCTGGCACTGATAGTGCTTACCGCCATGGATTTCATGGCGATTGAAACCGCTGGAAATACTGACGGCCGCCGGGCTGGAGACCCAGGTCTTCAGCCCGGCGGTCGTCTCCGCCCTGGCGGGCGGGTCGGAGAACCGGCGGATGACCATGGCGGTAACCGCCATGGTCATAACTCACCAAGGTAAGATCCCAAGCCTGTTGGCGGTCTTACCGCCGGTTCTCCGCCATCCGCCAGGGTTGTAATGACCCCCTTGGTGTTACTACCGTTAAAGCATTTGTATACTTTCATGTCAGTTGTTTAACAGACTCCATTCATTGAATTTGCATATTTGTCTGTAGTTATGTTTCTAACTCATGTATTTCTCTCAAGGAAAATGGTGCAATGAGAAATGTTTCCACATCTGTGTAACCACTGTCTAGTTAGAAGCAAATCCAGAAGATGTCAAACAACAGGGCCTACAGATGCAGCCGGAGTAGGAAGTGTGCAAAATACAGTTAGTATAACTAATAGAGCAGAAGCCAATCAGTGGCTTGCAAATAATTTTGTATCACCTTTAGTACATTTTTTGGTATCTGATGTCTATGTAATTGGACATTCTTTCTTCAGATGATGTTTTTGTCCAATGGGAAATGTTTAGTAAGTTTATTTTAATGTTCAGTTGGCATTCGTCTGGGGTTCTTACTTTCCTGGTTTCCAGAAACTTCACTTCGTGCACTTGGTGTGATCTGTCACTTTGACACTTTATGCTTTGCCAGTCAGTCTACTGACATTCTGCTGCTTTATTATTTGCTGGGTTTACTACGTCAGTTCAATACTGAACTAATGCTCTGATGGTTTAGCAATCTTATAGTCCAAATTCTAAACCGTCCCCCTGTCCCTATTCCTGTCCTGATGCTGACACTGTTGTCCTCCTGATTAAGTAGAAGTTGTTGCTGATTACCTTAGGATTCAAAAGATTAATCGACCTATAGCATGAAATCCGCAATCTAGTCTGTTATGACTAAAATATAGCAGAGGTTTCTGCTTTAACAAAGGAACTACACTGCCTTATATTGGGAAGCATGTTCTTGAAAGCAGCTATAAAATCCTTCATACGTTGCAGGGCAGATGTTAAAGTTCAAGAAAAGTATAGGCTGACATACTTGCAACTACAGATATGAGCAGACATACCTAAATAACACCAAAAATTAGATAGATAGATAGATAGATAGATAGATAGATAGATAGATAGATAGATAGATAGACAGACAGACAGATAGATAGATAGATAGATAGATAGATAGATAGATAGATAGATAGATAGATAGATAGATAGATAGATAGATAGATAGATAGATAGATAGATAGATAGATAGATAACAGCAATATTCCCAAACACCCAGGGAATATATTGGAGATGCAAGACTGAGGAGGGAACAACCATCAATATATGTTGATCATATGCCAAACGATGGCACTTATAGAAGGGAACCCTTTCCCGAGTCAAATGCAACACCAGCATTTCTATTGCTGGTATTAAAATAATCCAAAATCAAAGGTTTTGATAATACAACCAAAACACTTATTCACGACTGCTACTCATCTTATTGCAGCTAAATGGAAGAAGAAGGAGGCTCTAAGAGGTAAACGATGTATGAGTAAATAATCAGTGTAACCAATTCCTAAAAATGTGCCAGCCAGGGATTGAACATTTTCTGAGTACGAAGTTATGTTGTACTACGCCACATAGACTTAGGGCTCTTGATTTATACTATTAAAGGTCTAGAACTACCAGTGAGGTTAACTTTTCAAGGTCACCACACGAATGGGAGAGGCCTGCACCGTAGTCAATGCAGGATTACGTTACCCACAGTGCCCGGCGCAGCCTCAGCGCATTGCCCATGTCGCCTTAGTAACAATAGAAAACAGTTCACTGTAAATAAAAACAGGGTTAGCATCATAGTATGGAGGAGCTTGTGGGGTAAAATAATCTACAGCATTGAATAAGCACCTTGTAATACATTAAATGCATAATAATCTAATACAGTATATGCCTACGTAACAGTGTTTAAAATATATTTAGTGAAAGTACAAATAAACAGTTGTATGAAAGGAGCGCCCCAAAAGTCAGGAGTTTGAAAGCAACTTTAGCATGTGCAAGCTTTATGCAAAGACCAGTGTAACATATTTGTTGCATGTCACAGGAGGGAGATCCAGGTTACGGCAGTGTGAGACGATTCAAAGCGCCATGGTCGCCAGGAGCATGAGCACAAAGGAGACACACAAAAAAAAGTAACTCACAAAAAACTTAGCGGCAATCGTGTGATAATCCATGTAACAGGGTCAGTCTGTAAGGCGGTAACAAAACCGCCCAAGGTGGGACAAACATAAAGCATTTACCTACGCCCTCAAGGGATTTTTGAAAGACAAGCACATGAACGAATGAAAGTGCTGGGTGTGACATGGGTGAGGTTAAAAACCCACAATACTTACAACAGGTCGGAAGCGCTTGCATTCTCGCCCTAAAAAACACACAAGAAATACAAGTTATTAGCTTATAAACCTGCTTGAGTTTACAAGTGACAAGCAAGTTAAGTGGGAATATCCGAAAAGAGAAAAGAATATGTTGTGCCCAAAAGTATAGGATCGATTTCTCAAAAAGAGAGTAGAAAGGAACAAGCATAGGTCTCCTTATTCTTCTCTGATAGGTTAAATGGTTTGCAAATCATATGAGATTATGGGCCAGATGTATGAAAACTGGGGTCTGCGAATCGCAAAATGCTATTTTTAAGAAATCGCTATTTCCGAGTCGCAATTGGCCATGGAACAAAATTGCGATTCGGAATTAGCGATTTCTTAAAAATCGCTATTTTTGGTTTGCGAGGCCCATTTACCGAATCGCAATTTGCATTCTCGCAATTTGCGATTTTTTTGCGACTCAGTAAAAAATCGCAAAATGCGAGAAAGTTCGAGAATGCACACCTGGAGGAGCCTAATGACATCACCAGCAGGAAATGAGTCATCCCAGGCAGTTACAGGTGCCACACCCAAACCAGCATCCTGAGTGAGAGCAGCCCAGCCACACAGAGCAGCACTGTGAAGGAGCAGCATCACCTGAGCCACAATGGAGCCCCAAGGTCCAGGATCTGAGAAGCAGGAGAGGAAGCACAAACTGAAGTTCAGTGAGCAGGAGCTGGAGGTCTTAACAGAAGAGGTGGTGAGGAGTCATGACCGCCTGTTTGGCAAATCATCCCTCCAGGTGCCAGAGAGTGAGAAGAGAAGACTGTGGCTGGAGATCCAAAGTAAAATCTGCGCAATTGGAGTGGCACAGAGCTCCATTGAAGAAATCAAGAAGCGCTGGTATGACCTGCGGTCCCGGGCAAAGGAGAGGGTGGCAAGGCGACTTGCGGAGGCCAGAAGCACAGGAGGAGGACCACCAACTGAGCCACCTGCCACACCACTGGAGGACCTGGTGGAATCAACACTCCTACCGGAAGCAGTGACAGGGGTCACAGATATAGACACCTCCGCTCAACCAAGTACCAGCCAAGGTAAGTGCAATGTTGTCGTGTGAACCCAATATGTGCATGCATAAAAGCCCCTTAGGAAGTAGCATGTAATGTGAAGTAGTGTGTGAAGTAGTCCAGTCCACATCTTAGTAGCAGCACAACAATGCATTATGGGAGTCGTGGTCCACAAACTAGTACAGACAGTGGCATGATAATGTAAGCAAGCATAGTGATACCCAAGGTAACACAACACACACAACACCATGTAGAGCAGTACCTATAGCTTTATTGCCATTTCTGGACAGAGAATGTAACATACAGAACTGACATGCTGCATATTGTTGTTGCAGGTGGGCCTGGCACAGCAGCCACAGCAATTGCGTGTGTAGGGGAGACGGACACACAGCTGCCCTCTGACACCAACACCAGTGGGTCCATCAATCTCTCAACTGTGCGCCGCAGGTCCAGGCCATTGCCACTTCCAGACCTCAGTGGTGACTCCGATGTGCAGCAGGAGGGGCCAGGCACACCATCTGCACCCGAGCGGCGCAGCCAGGTACCAGAGGCCTAGGGTCATTCAGCGCATCGTAGAAGTGCCTCAGTGTCCTAACAGCAACTGCAGGAGGCAGCTGAGGGTACATCCCTGTTTGGTGGACTTGAGGCTGCTATGTTGCAGCAACAGTGCCTGCAAAATAGAAGTATACTGAGTCTGGACAGGAACCTTAGAGTCCACAACAGAAATATGGTTGGCCTGCATTGGAGACTTGACACTCTGAACAAAAATATAAACCAGCTGCGTGAGGGACAGGTGCAGGCCTCCCAGGACACTAGGGAGCTGACCACTGCAGTGCGTGACCTGTGTGAGGAGCTGAGACACGAAAGAGTGAGTCGACGCAGACATGAGCACAGTTTTCGCACCATGTTTGCAAACTACTGCAGGTCCTCAAATCGTATGGCCAACTCCACTGCCCTCATCGCCCGTCGTGCTGTGGCGGCCCAGGTGGAGGCTGCACACACCAGCAGGGATGTGGTCCAGGGCCTTGTCCAAATCACCAATGTGATAGAACTAGTAATGGGACAGAGGTCGGCCACTCCCAGTGAGGTTGCCTTGGGGGATACGGAGGACACTTCGAGCCTCAGAAGTATGCACGTACCTGCTTCAGACCACAGACGGCGCAGTGCCAGGCGCAGCACTGCCACTGAGGCTGACATTCAGGGTGCCAGTGAGTCAAATGTGCACCCCAGTGGTGTGCGAAGGAAGAGGAAGTGACTCTTGCCGCATTGACTCTGGTGTCCCCACTATGAAGTAATAGTGTGGGACTTAGTTCATTTGTTGATTTTCGTTTTTATCATTCACGTTTTTACTTCTTTCATCACTATTAATAACCTGACGTAAGGGAATACATATTTCTATCACTACAGCTACAGTTGTCAGTGGAGTTTGATGATACATACTCATGTCTGAAATGGTTGTGTGTGATGTCAGCACACCTTTGCCGTCCCTCTGCTGCACTGGTCCTGTCTGCTGGCTGTAGAGGTGGTATGGGATCGTCATCCTCCTCTGATTCAGTGTCACTGATTTCTATAGGAATGCCCCTGGTTGTAGCTATATTGTGCAAGATTGCACAAGTAGCCACTATTCTACATGTGGTTTCTGGACTGTACTGTAGTGCCCCTCCACTCTTGTGGAGGCAACGGAAGCGACTCTTCAGGAGGCCAAATGTGCGCTCCACCACGTTGCGGGTTGCCCTGTGTGCTACATTGTATCTCCGTTCTGCCGGTGTGGTGGGATTGAGGTAGGGCGTCATCATGTAGGTGCGCACTGCATAGGCACTGTCTCCTGAAAGGGACAGAAGGTTTGATGAGTACCTCAGCCATCTGACAAGGGTGTGTTATCTATGCGCCATTGTAAAGAGTGACATTACCTAGTAGATATCCTTCACCAAACTCCCCAGCTAGCAGTCTTGTGTGAATGCTGCTGTGGCGAAAGATGTATGAATCATCTGTGCTCCCTGGGTACCTGGCCACAAGATCATTTATGATGTAGGAGGCATTGCATATCACCTGTATATTCATGGAATGTTGGTGTTTACGGTTTCGGTACACATACTCTGTGACAGAAGGTGGACATATTGCCACATGTGTGCCATCTATGGCACCTAGGACGTGGGGGAACTGTGCTATCTGATAAAAGTAAATTTTTGTCTGCTGTATTTCCTGTGGGGTGTGGGGGAATCAGATGTACTGTTGGAGTTTGCTTTGCATGGCGTTGATAAATGCATTGAAGAATCTGGAGAGGGTGCTCTGTGAGACCCCCCCAGCCGCTGCTATAACCCCTTGATAGCTCCCTGAGGCGAGTAGGTGTAAGGAGCATAATACCTGCACATGGGTGGGGATACTATGTGTCCTTAGTATTCTGTGCTGCAGTATGGGTTGTAGCTCAGCTATCAGGTCAAGTATCATGGCTGAGTTCAACCTATACCTCTCATATATTTCCTCCTCTGTCAGGTCAAAAAGTGTAATGCGCACTCTGAAAATGCGCTCCTGTCTCCTCCTCCCTCTCCTCAAACCTGCCAGGATCCTCCTCCTCCTCGCCATGACGTAGAGTGCAGCCATTGTGGTAGAGAGTCTGAGGCATTCTGGGCCTCTTTATATAGGTTGCACCTGGTTACCACCTGCTTTCACTTAGTGGTATTTTGCATGTGCAAAATGCCATTCTGCGAAAAATCGCAAATTGCGATTTTTTGATGCATCTCTTTGCGATTCGGATTTTGTGATTCGCATTTTGCTCCGCGCAATTTCCTACTGGAAATACCGAATCGCAAAATGCGACTCGCAAAACCCGGTCGCACTGCAAAAAATCGTTCTTTTTGCGATTTCTTTTTTTTGGTCTGCGAACATCTTTCATGCATCGCAGACCACGTGTTTGCACTCGCAAACGGCCGCTTTTTGCGATTCGCACCTTTGCGAGTGCAAAAACTTTTCAAACATCTGGCCCTATCTAACAAATTAGTTTCAATGCTCCTTGTCAAGGTTCAAAATGATAACTATCTATCATAAAATAGAAGCTTCTACTATTTATTAGAGGTTGGTAGGCACTACATTTAGGATGGAAAGGAGCCCTGGCATCATTGCTGTATAATATAACCCATCTAGTGCGGTGGACAACCTATTAAATTCCAATGCACTACCTCCATAGCGCAGACGATATTAACGTGTTATTCAACGTGAGGCTTCTGAAAATACTTCTTTTTTTGCACCAGATGGATTTTCATTTTTTAAACATCAAATTTGAGGCCATTAGGAAAAGGTTCCCTTGCGTCCTGAGTTTGATTATTAGGTTGAGCTATTTTTTTATTTTGTCTCTCCTCTTCGTGCTCCATGGCAGCCATGGCCCTCACAGTGCCAACACTGCAAACTCCATCAACGGTAACGAAGCGCTGGTCACATTGTTCACAGTTACCAAATCAGAGCAATTTATTTTGGCTCTCTCCTTCGAGCTCCATAGCTTTTCCAAAAATGCTTATAATTGATAAATGCGTTACTAAAAAACATAGGCCCAGATTTAAGAGGGCCTAGCGCCATCTAACGACACATTAGTGACATTTTGTTGTTTGATGGCCAAAAATGTGCACCAGATTTACAAAGTGGTGCAATACATGCATTGCCTTGCTTTGTAACCCCCTGCGCCACATTATGCGTGCGCCAAGTATAATGAATACAAAGGAGGCAGAGTCATTTTTTCCGGCATTTTTAATGCCGGCTCTGAACAGGTGTGAAAAGGAGGCACACCATTTTTTACAATGGCCCCCTATGTACTGTTCAGGGTTAGCGCCAAAATTTTGGTGCTAGCCCTGAACAGTACATCAATAGCATCAAAAATGTTGACGCTGTTGCCCTCTTCCCTGTGACATGGTACGCCATATTTTAAATATTCTATTGGAATTAGCATGGCAGATTTAAATCACAAAGCTAAATGGCAACATTTTCATTTGCAGATAGAGGAAGAAGGTAAATGGAAGTGCTTTAGTTATATGTAGGGCCACTGGAATTATGTGGCAGGAAAAACCAAATTATGAGGCAGGGTTGGCCAATTTATGTGGCAAGAAAAGTCCAGTTATGAATTTACACCACCAATAGCTCTAACTCAAACAAATGCTTGTTTTTTGTTTACTCTGACTCGTAGCCCACTGAGCAAAAACACATATCACTTGTGCTAAAATGTGAGCACATCTATGTGGTGCAGTGACTCACCCGATACCTTAGGGAAAAGGAAAACGGCCTCCACTGGTCTCAAAGGGGCCACAACAGGAGGGGAAACCACCATTACATCACAGTCATTACCACTCGTATGTCTTACCACGCAAGTCATTACCACGCAATTCATTACCATATATTATAGGTATATACACTTACCATGCATGCTTTTAACATGCATAAGTGGGTAAGTATATAGGTAAGTATCTGGTATATTTTTGTATGATGTTAGTAATAATATTGATAATATTTGTTGAATAAATATGAATATAGCATTATTATTTTAAAATTTCTTTGGATGTTATACTAATTTTTAGGGACGGGATTGAAAGAGTATAATGCTCAGTATTAAAACTCATGTATTAATTGTAATACATAACTATTACTTTATGAATAATATATGTTTTAATTTAAATAAAACAATAATTTAAAATATTTCTAATGTTGTAACACTCACCTTTAGGGATGGGATGTGAGGGATATAGGGGTATTGGGTTGCGACATGTATTAATATTCAGATGCTAATGTTAAAACCCAAGGCGACAGGTGGGTTGAAAAAGTAACCAAGAGTTGAAGAAACAACACCTTCCTCCACAAAAGCAATCCAGGGAGGCATTTTCCTCTTCCTATGTGTGCTGCAGAATGCACAGTTAGAAAGAGGAAAACACGAGGAGAAATAAACATATTTCTCCTCGTTACGCCTCTCTTGGGGAGTGGTACGGTTTTGACAGATCCTTAGATTTACATAGTCTTATCAATATGGGAATGCATCAAAGCCCATGGGTGTTGCATGGGAAAGCTCACAGCAATGCCCCCCTGATGCAGAGTAAGGCAACAGAGCAAGTCGCAAGGACCACTACCAACTCTGACAAAATAAAAGGAAAACTTTTCATTTATATTTTTGAAATGCAGCCTTTTTTTCATCTAAGTAAAACAGGCTGCATTTAAAAACAAAACTTCATTATTTAAAAAGAAGTCACAGACATGGTGGTCTGCTGAGCCCAGCAGGCCACCATCCCTGTGAGTGCCGGCCATTCCCAATGGGTTGCAAATTGCAACCTTCCTCTTGAATGTTAATGTGGCATGTTGCTTGCAACCCATTTGGGAATCTCTAACAGTGTGTGGCACTGCTGTATATGATGTTTTGCGACTCACAATTGCTAGTCGCTGAAATTCGCTACCTGTGAGTCACAAAACCTGACATTTGAACATGTGGCCTTAGTTCCTTCTTCAAATTTCCAAAATATGAAAAACGTTTGGTTGTGGTCTACCAATTGATTTATTGAAGGAATTGTGCCATCTCTCATTGGCAATGTTAGTCTTTGCACCTCCCTCTAAGCAGATCGGGTTAAAGTTCCCCCATTCAATGGTAAACCTTGGTTTCCTTCTGTGACCTTACCTGCTTAGATGGCCAATCAAAGTGTCTTTAAAGTAATTTAGTAGTGGGGCCAATTCGTCCTTATTTTGGGTAAAGTAGTCTGATTCAGTAATTGATGTGCAGAACTCCTCCACACAGTCAGGTGGCACAAAGCGTAATGCAGTAGGACCTCATTTACAAGGCCCATGGCACAGTGTGGTGTGCCGCACTGCACCACCAGGAAAGAGAAGAAGTGCACCGTATCAACAAGATACAGCGCATTTCTGTCCTCCTGCGCTGGTGCACAAAATGCTGCCATGCGCCAACCAGGCACCCTCGAGATGGGGAAGAATGTGATGCATTTCCAGACTTGTAAATCTGGGAATGCATCAGATTCCTTCGGGTTCCATGGGTGTTGAGAGGGAACACCCAAAGCAACACCATGGAACGCCCCTTTCGCAAAGAATTACGTGCTAAATGGGTCCATATTTACAAGGCCTTGAGAAGCCACACAAGGTGGCTATGTGTGGCTTTGTAAATATGAGCTGGCACAATGCGCCACTGGAGCTTAAAAAAAATGACTCTGCAATGGAGCAGTGTGCCGCTAGGGCCTCGTAAATGAGGCCCTTAGTTGTTTTAACTCATACTGCAGTTTACTGTTTGATATGTAATCCTCAACTAAGGATGTTTTTTTAATTTTTTGCCAATATGCCTGAGAAAAGAGAACAAAACATCCGTGAATTTGGTTGTCAAGATACATTTTAGTAATGGTATTAACCATGGTCAATTTGAAGTCAATTATCACTTTTTTAGGACTTTTATTCATTGTTATGAATTTTATCACTGTTAGATAATTAGAATACGTTGAGGATTGCTTGCTAGGGTTCCATTAGTTTAAGTAAGCTGTAAACTAATGGAACTGTAGTGTTGTGTATGTTAGCATGAATAGTGTACATTTGGGTGAAGGAAAGGGGTGTGGTCTTAAAAGTCACATCCATCATCCAAATGTCACTATTTTCAAGAGTTAATAGATTATGGATTATGCTAAATATTAGTTTTTTTTTTAGGGTTTTGGTTGTCATGCAAAAGGAAAGGTTCATTAGTGAAAGTAATACTTAGCTCAGGGGGATGTTAATGCCTGACTAGGTCTGTGGAACTACTTGTTAGGGATTATTTGCCTGTTTTTGTCTCTGTACTATTCTCCTGAGGTTGGGTATTGTGAGCATACAACTTGCAACATGCATGGGAATGTTTTGGGATACCTCCCTCAAAACTGAGCCACAGGGTTCATTGGAGGTAGATGCAAGTGTTTTTATTTGCTGAATGTTCTCTCTAACTTCAATCTCCATTACAGAGTGGTTATGATCTTTGGTCCGTTCCACAGTTTCACAGTAACCGCTCTGCCTCTGCAATGGGTTAAAAAATACTCCACACGCCTTCAGTGACTTCTGGGTTCAGGTAACATCTCATTACAATAAGGATAGCTGCCATACTTGAGGAGCCTATTCCCTCTTCTTGACTGAACTTAGCTTGCTTGATTCTTTGAAGACATTATGTAGTCATCTGGAGAAAAACAAGATTTTTCTTGTAATTGTTATGTTTTAAAATGGTGTTTTACTTTGTTTGTTTCCAAAGCACTTGCAAAGGAAAACATGCATGGTTACTTTAGTGACTGCTGTTTTGGGAAAAACCTGATTTTATTCTGTAAAAAAACATATGGAAAAAATGTTAGTCTTTGGTGGCTGTGGAAAGAAAGATGACAGTTTTTGATAAGCATTGCTTTGTTCAGATTATTTATCTGAGATGGTTTTTATTCTTTTGTACCTTTGTTCAAATTATTTACCTGAGATGGTTCTTATTCTTTTTTAATTTGGTTTGTGGTTGTAAGGAAACTTTTCCTTTGGAGTTTCATGCACTTTCATTGTTGCTTTAAGTTGTTTTGTGCGGTGCTCTTTAAAATATTTTGACAAAACATTTGACATTTGAGAATAGTAAAGTTTCGAATTGAGGTGTATATTATTGTTAGCAATAAACCTGCTAAGGAAGAAATATTTGCTATGATTATTTAGGACACTGTATTAATAGCAAGAAACAATTTTAGAATTAATGTGAAAAATGAGAGATGTTTTAATTTTATTGTTTGTTGTCTGTTGAAAGACATTTGCTAGATTTATTTTTTTAGGTTTTTTGAATGATATTTACTTCACAATGTCTGTGTCTTTTTGTGCAGTGGTTGCACTGATCGGATAATTTTCTTAATACTTCTTCGCATTTCTAAATTAATGAACAGATTATAAGGTCTGTAGAATAGAATAAAATGTAAATATATAGTAATGTAAAATTAATAATTTCTTCCCCTAGCATGAGGTGAGCAGTTAGAATATTAATTTAGCCCCTTAGCCACTTTCCAGCACCTGCCCTGAGTCAAACACCCGGCGGAGTTAGAATAGTAAATTTGCCCCCCAGCCACTGTCCAGCACCTGTCCTGAGGTAAGCACCTGAGGGAGTTTGACTAGTAATTTGACCCCCAGCCAAAGTCCAGCATCTGCTCTGAGGTAAGCACCCAACAGAGTTAGAATACTAAATTTGCACCTTAGCCACTGTCCAGCACTAGCCCTGCGGTAAGCACCCGGTGGAGTTAGAATAGTAATTTTGCCCTCCCAGTCACTGTCAAGCACTGCCCTGCGGTAAGCACCTAGTGGAGTTAGAATAATAATTTTGTCCCCCAACCACTGTATAGCACCAGCCCTGAGGTAAGCATTTGGTGGAGTTAAAATAGTAATTCTGCCCCCAGCCACTGTCCAGCACCTTTCCTAAAGCAAGCACCCAGAGGAGTTAGAATAGTAATTTTGTTCTCCTGCCACTGTCCAGCAAGATCCCTGAGGCAAGCACCCAGTGGAGTTAGAATAGTAAATTTGCCTTCCAGCCACTGCGCAGCACCTGCCTTGGGGTAAGCACCCAGGGAGTTTAGAATAGTAATTTTGCCCCCAGTCACTGTCCAGCACATTTTTTAGAGGTATTCGTTAATTTAAAAGAAAAATATGTTCTGGAGTGTATTTTTCAATGTGGATTAGAATCTGACTTGATGTATATTTATTTTGTACAGTGAAAAAAAGACGGGTTTTTATAACTCCCACATTAAACAGCAGCCATTTTGATTGGTGACAAGCTGCACTGATAGGAGATAAAATCGAGGAAGGACAACAGTAATCTTCAAGATAGCATGAACGCTCTGCTTTAGGTGTTAGTTGCATAGCACTATCATTAAAAAATATGGCACATTTGAGAGCCCCTAGCGCCACCTTAGTGCTGCCATAGCATATGTTTTTTTTCCGCTAAGGCGGCACTAAAGTGGCGTTTTCTCCATGCCATATTTACAAAGTGGCACAATGCATGCATTGTGGCACTTTGTAAACCCTTGCGCCACATTATGCCTGCACAAGGCAAAATGTATGGAAGGGGGTGTTCCCCCCGTTAGGCGGGGCTGAAAAAATGGTGCAAGGAAATCTAACAGATTCCCTTAGGCCATTCCTTTCAGCACTTCTAATCCCTGCTCAGAGCAGGCGTTAAAAGGGGACTTCCATTATTTATAATGGGCTCCTTTGTACTCTGCAGGAGTAGCACCAAATTTTTGGTGCTACTCCTGCAGAGTACATCAATAGCATCAAAAAGAATGACGCTATTGCTCCCTACCCACCCTGCGCCATGATGCGTCGTATTTTAAAACCGGCGCACACATGGTGGCATTGGGAGGCGCTAAGGGGTGCCAGGAAAGTGGCGCTGCACTAGGTGCAGTGCCACTTTTCTTCAATCTGCCCCAATGTTTTCATGTGAAATATGTTTCGGAAAATCTTACCGCGCAGTAGCATTTCACATACTTCACATGAAATCAATTTAATTTCGCTTTTGTTTACTATTAGCACATTAAATTTCACATATTTTAGAAATGCATTGTAATTTTATACATTGTATTGGTATGCAAGCTAAAGGTGTGCGTGGTAAAGGTACTTATAATATACCTCTATGTAAATGCATGGTAGTGGCATGAGCGGTAAAAACATGCATTGTACTGGTAGGTTCGTTGTAAAGACTGTGTTGTAAAGGCAAGTTTGGTAAAGGCATCCATTGTTCCATCATATATTTCTACTGTAGTCAGATACTGGGAAAGGGAACACATAATTTTATTTCATAACCCCTGCTTAATCGTTTCATGGATATTTGCTGATAAAAGCTGCTCCTTATAGCATGGTGTGTATGGGCTTAGAGTAGTACAATAGGAACCACCGTCATCGTATCAATCAGTCCATTCGGTACACCATTCCAATTATAACCACATTGGAGTGGAAAAAGGCTTCTACCTGTGGGCTAAAAAACATACAATGTCTCCTTGGTTTAATGTCTGGACTGGAGAATAGCTCCCATATAGCCATAATATCCCTCTCGATGTGATTAGCTCCATGGGGGTAATGGGTTTACATGTTATGCCAGATAAATAAAGGTGTTAGGATGTAAGTATTAGGCTATTAACCTATTAACAGGTAAACATATTCATCTATTCACATGCAATTCTTTAGTGGCAGCGAGTGTACTGCATTGAATACTCATGAACTCTTAAACAGGTACAACACCGGAGACCTGCTCCAATACCTAAATATACATTAGCCCCTCCCACTCATATGTCTCATTGAGCCACTTGACCAGGACACAGTATAGTTCAGACACAGAGTTCCCTGTCCTAATTCGTTAAGGAGATTGTGACATGTTTCCACCTACTTCACCCTCTGTGAAAGTATACAACAGTGTCTGCTTGACCGCCCGTATACCTGAAGCCCTTGGCGCCCGAAAGTTGCAGGACAGTCTGACATCATGCGCTGATGATGCGTAGTGACATATGCTCAAAGGTCATGGGAAATGTAGTGCAGGAAGTGCAGTTCCAGATCAATCATTCCCAGTCAAACTTATGCTTGATGATGCACTCTACAAAAACTCTTATTCTGAGAGGATAACTTTACAAAATCAGGGGCAAGATTGGCCAATTAAAATATACCCAGAAAAGGGGCCATTGAGAGAAAAATATTTTGTCTTAGAATACAAAATGATGACTGCCAGAACCAGTTGTGCTTGTCTGTGTAACATATTTAGGAACAGACAACCAAACATTGTCCTTGATGTTGATGGTTCATTAATGGAATTTGTATTTCTGCCTGAGGATCTTTCAAAGAGGTGTGCTGTCTCCTGATGTTCGTAAGCATACTTCCATTGCAGAACATAAGACTTTGGAACAAAACCTTGTCCTTGGAATACATGTTGATCTTTTAATGTGATGCTCTATCTCTCCATCTACATATTACATGCTACAGTAGCAGAAAGGGACTTCATGTCTTTATATAGCATATTTTCCTGCCTTGTCCTCAAAGTTCAACAAATTTAAGACTAGGAAATGTCTTTATTCAATCCTCTGACATTGTTTTTAGGTGGTAAAACATTTTTGTCCCTGTCGCAGGAAGGGTAGCTGATACATCGTTGATGCCATGAGTTAATTTTTCAAGGACTATCCATTTGAAGGCATTCTCATTAGGACTCTGGCACTCTTCTAGCTGGTTCGGTGCTATTTCCACTATCATACTGTTTGTGTGTATTATTGTGACTTTGAAGGGTGTATGGTAGTACGGGAAGGTCTCTTGATTTTGTGATAGAGGCTTATTACACAGCAGATCAGCTGTGAGTGTTCAGGCAGGTACCTTTTTTGTTGATTAGACAGAATTACTTGTTGCACTAGTGGTGGCCCACAGTATCTGAAGGACTATCATATGACGATGATTTGGTAACCTCCATACTAGCAGCACCGCCACTCATCAGAGAGGGCAGTTTGCACCAAAGAGATCATGGTTTCATAATCTTTTAGTGAGGTAAAAAAAGACCCAGGAAAACATCCTTCTTTATTGGGCTATAATGATCAAGTACCTTCAGAGAAAAACAGCCTAAGAGGCTTAATATTGACCAATGAACCACTCATCTTTCTAGATGACAAGGAACTCCGGAGGGATTGAGCATTGATTGCTTGGAAATGTTCTGGCTAGTCTTGATTACAAAGATTGGGAAAAGACTATCAAATAATTTGTTAATAAAATAAAGAAAACGTGAATTCACTAAAGGCACAGTAAGGCATGACAGATTTCACAGAGAAACTGGAGGAAGTGAATAAGGCCATTTCTGAACATAAGGATTTCTTAACCAAATTGAAGTATAGAAGTTGCAGGAGGACCTCAAGAAATGTTCACATGATAAAAACTATCCCTATTCAAAACGGAACTATGAATACAAGCAAACCGTACAATCAAATGTGTCATCCTGAAGCAGTGGCCCATTAGACTTGGACTCAGGAGAGGCTGGGAAATGTAAACCTAGGGGCCAAAGGAGCTCCAAAGTAGTGTTACCCCATATGATTGGCCCAGGTCCCAGCATGTTCCAAGAGTCACAGTGGAGGTGGCTGAATGCTTATGGGTACCTACACCAGTTTGCACCACCATTCATTCCATGGCAGCTTCAACAAAGACCTCCTTTTTTTAGAGAGAGGCAATGGATGTTGAAAAGGAACGAAAAAAGAGCAAAGTGTGTTCTCAGAGGGCACAGAAAAACCTAGCACCAGCAAGGACCAAGAAAGGACAACATTACAATTAATCAGCCTCAGGAAGAGGATTCTGATGGAGGCAGAAAACAAAATGCTCAACAAAGGATTAGGCTTTGTGTCTACCATCAAAGGCAACCCGTTCCAATTACACAATGAAATGACAGAATCTTTGAGTTTTTTTAAAGGTAAAACCCTAGTTCTGATGAAATAAAAAAATACTGGTTTGAGAATGAAGTCTACATTCTTAGCACCGAATCATGAAATGCCAGGTACGGTTTTGGCTTTTGAAGAAGCAGTAACCAGTGGATAAAACTACCAGTACTCTCTTCCACAATATTACAAAAAAGGAACGAGAAGTGATCCATCAACTCTTGGAGGACGAAGGAATCATTATAAAACCACTAGGTAAAGGCATTGCAGTTGTAATTGTGCTAGTAGAGATACTCAGAACTGAATACAAGAAATTACTCAGGGTTGAGAGAAACCTCATGAAATTATCAAATGCCTCCACCATCTAACGCATAGAAGAAATAACATTTCTGGTGGACAATGGCCTGGAAAAACACTAGATCACCAAACACAAAGCAGAATTTTTATACACAAAACAACCCCTTCAGTCTCTACTTCTATATTTTTCCAAAAGTACTCAGGAACATCCACCCACTGACTGGAAGACCAAGTGTGTCTGAGATTGGGTCCACTTTGGAATCCTTGTCACAATTTTGAAATTGGTTACTTATGCTCGTGGTAAATAGGATGCCTACATATGTCAAGAATACCAAAGACATGCTAAATATCTTGCCTAGAATGGATTTTGATCCAGCAAAATATCTACTAGTGGAAATGGATGTGGAGGCTCTGTACACAAGCATTCCCCTTGAGGTGACATTAAAAGCAATTGCCTCTTTATTATCAACTCAACCCTGAGATTTTCTGAACCCTAGGGAATATGTGCTTGACTGAGTATACTTAGCTTTGACTGGAATTTAATCCTAGCTTGAGGGAGAGTTCTATTTGAAAACCCATGGGATTTCCATGGGGAGTACTTTTGTTCAAAACCTGGCCTGCAGGTTCAATCACTATTTTCACTCATCTACTTTTTCAACACAAGCAACCCCTTGCTTGACAAAATCAAATGCTTGAAAAGTGTATTTAGAAAAATATTGGAAAAAATATCCCACTGACAAAATATAGTGTCAAGAATATCAAGAACAAAAATATTGTGAAGTGAGTTTCTATAGGGAAACAACGTTTTACTATAAGTAACCCCACATATATGTACCTTGAGGATATATATATATATGCACATATAGCTTCACAGTAAATAAAGGTGGAGTTCAGAATAGTAAATCTATACTTTCTACTGTCACTTACTTTCTTGACATGTTTGCACTTACCTTCTCTATATTTTGGTCCTCGATATTTTTGACCCAATATTTTGTCCACACAATACTTTTGTTTACAATATTCTGTCAGTGATCCCTGTAAAAGATATATTGACAATGTTTTTGTGGTATTGCGGGGCAACAAAAGTGAAGCCTCGGCATTAGCTGAATGGATTAATTGTATGAATCAATATCTGAAGTTTCACTTTCGCCATCAACAATAAAGAATTCACCTTCCTGGACCTACCGATGTATGTGTCATAGGGTATCCTGAAAATGGAGGTCTAAGAAAAACCCTCTGACAAGATCAGCCTTCTTAGATTTGGGAACTTTCAACCTTGAGTCCTGGGAATAATCTTCCTTTTCGACAGTTCCTACCACTGTGAAGAAACTGTACCAAAACTAGAGGAAACTAAGAGAAAGGGACTTCCATAAGAAGATCATAACGACAGCAGAGGAAAGAGCACAAAATAACAACTGTGAGCTACTACTTCAGAACAGAACCAAGGAACAATGTGAGAGACTGATTTAAGTACCTACTTGCAGCGCTTACTCCAATAGTGTCAAGAAAATTTTGTAACACACTTTTGTATTCTAAAATCAGGATAACTTGACCATCAGGTACCACTGTACTCATTTAAAAGAGGGAAGAGCATAAAAGACATCTTGATACATATGAGACCTAAACCTAGAGCACTGCAAAAGAAACAAAGGACCCTTTGGGATTGCCCACAAGAATGGGCCACTATCCATGCAGCCAATGCAATCTGTGCTGCCTGGCCTGAAAAACTACTGAAGTTGACCTGGGACTCACAACTCCTTGAATTATATAACACCATAGTAACTGGAACACCAATAATGTAGTGTACAGAATGGTTTGCAGATGTGTCCTGAAGTATATAAGCATGGGCATGAGAAAAGTGCAGACATAAATAAATAAACACAACAGCAGCTTTAGGTGGAGAAAACAACCAATAAGATGATAAGACATTTTGTAGACCAAGAAAACAATGAGAACGACTTCAAGTGAATTGTCCTTGAAACATTCAATCCTAGCATCAGTGATATATCAACTCCCCTTCTTAGATGGGAACAAAGATGGGTTCACTGCCTAAAAACAAACACCTAACGATTGAATGATGAAATCACTTAGTCTAAAATTGGATGACCTTCACCAACAGAGCAGGGGAAGAAACTATATCAAGACATGAAGCCCTGCTTCTTCTTTTGTATCATGTAATATGGACATGGGGGATAGGGCATCCTGATGAAAAAGCACCATACCGAACTTGCTCTTTATTCGAAGGACAAAGTTTTGTTCCTAAATTCTATGATCTCCAATTGAAGCATGCCATATGAACAGTAGGAAACAGCACACGTCTTCGAAAGATCCTCATGAAGAACTACACATTCCATTAATGAATCACAAACACCAAGGACTATATTTGCCTGTGAGGTCCTAAATACATTACACACTGACAAGCACATCTGGCTTGTGGTAGTCAAAATTTTATATTTTAATAATACTAATACTAACTTTTACTCCTAATGGCCCTTTTTTTTTATATATCCTAGTTTTCCAAGCTTTCCCCGATCTTGCAAAGATATGCTCTCAGAATAGGAGGTTTTGTAGAGTGCACCACCAGCTATAATGTTGAGTGGTAATGGTCGACGTAGAACTGCACCTGCACTACATTTCCCATGGGCTTCGCGTATACATCACCACACAATGTCACTGCATGATGTCAGATGCTCCTTCAACCATCCAGGTAACAAGGGCTTTAATTATAATGGCAGTCGCGGGCAGACACTGCCATAGTCACTCAACAGAGAGTGAATTAGGTGGAATCAATGGACCACCCTCTTTACAAAGTAAAGTCTGGGTCTGACCTATGTTGTGTCCTGGTTGATGGGCTCAATGAGAAATATGAATGAGAGGGCATACTGTGTTTATACATACCGGAATGGGTCTCTGGTATTCTTCTGCATGTTTTAAGAATACATGAGTATTTGCTGCAGTACACCCACTGCCACCAATGAATTGCATGTGTTCTCTGTTTCAGTCGCTCACTAATATACGGAATAGCTTATGTGGATTTCACATTTGTACCCATTGTCACCACTGATTATTTCAGTTGCTCTTTCCAGCATTGTGTACACAATTTGATACTACAGGCTGTCTTCTGTCCAGCCTAATACGGACATCCTAACATATGCATTTACCTAGCAAAATACTTAAACACATTACCACCTTAGGGTCAATCACACCATGAGGGACACTATGGCTATGGAGAAGCTTTTCTCTTAACCAGACATTGAATGCAGAAGACACTATGGGGGTTATTCTAACTTTGGAGGAGGTGTTAATCCGTCCCAAAAGTGACGGAAAAGTGACGGATTTACCACCAGCCGTATTACGAGTCCATTATATCCTATGGAACTCGTAATACGGCTGGTGGTATATCCGTCACTTTACCGTCACTTTTGGGACGGATTAACACTCCTCCAAAGTTAGAATAACCCCCTATATGTTGGTGACCCTGAAGGTACACGCCTTGGAGGGACAATACCACAATCCAGGGATATTGCACTCAGAATTGACCACCTCAATGGAGTAACAATTGGTATGGTGTACAGAACAGACTGACAGATATGGTGATGGTGGATCCCACTGTACTAATCTTAGCCCATAGTCCCTCCTGCTGTAAGAAGCAGCTTTCAACAACAAAAATATGCATGATCAGAATAAAAGGTGGTAAAGACATAAAATGATGTGTTCCCTTTCCTGAAATGTGTGACTACAAGAGTGCTCCACCTCTGCTGAGATCAGTGGAGCAGGTTTTCCTAAAGTATAGTGTAAGTGACTACACAACAAAGATGTGCTCACGTTTTTGGCATGAGGGTTGTCTGTTTTTGCTTTCATGTGTGATCATCACTACAAATCACTGTATGACTTGATGTACTGATTGTAACAGTAAAGTGCTCTCAATAAAATAGCTGCAAAGGGGTGCATGTAATTACCTCCCTCTTATTCCCAAAAGGCAGCTTCCACAAGAAAGACCATTATGGTAAGACCTATTCTGATGTCTAGCATGGACGGAGTCAGGACTTTGACATTCAAGAGATCCTGTTTACCATGACAAAGTCCCAAGACCCTTTGGGCTTTTAAAAAGGGCGAAACATGTTAGTTGGAAGGGTGAGGGAGGTGTACCTCTGCTCATCCACTTTAATCTTTTAATCCTGCCTGCTGTACCCTCTTAATAAAGAGATATCTTTTGGGCTTCTTGCCCTTCCACAATGAATTATTCGGATTTTCCTCATGTGGAGGTTGATGGTGGTAATATCCGACCAAGGTGGGATGAAATTGCCTATGATAAAGCATGCCACAATAATGTGAGTGAGGCCTTTTGGTCATTATTTATCATGATGTTTTTGTTAGGACTCTGGTACTCTTCTTGTTGGTTTAGGGCTGTTTCTACTACCATACGTTTTGTATTTATTATGGTCCCGAGTTAGTCTGGTGGTCACTTTTTTTAAAAGGATTGAATTTCATAGTGGAATATAAGACAGGGCTATAGCACAGATATGCATATGGACTCTCTTAATAGTTTTTTTCAGTCCGATGTCCTTACATCTTTAATGGCTGATAAAGTCTTGGGCATTCAGTTTGGGCAGGAAAAGGACTCAGTGACATGGTTCTGATCAGAGATCTTTCTGCCCCAGGTTTCCCAAAGCAAGACTCTGGTGATTATTTCTTGCCTCAGCACTCAACAATCATCTGTCTATGCTGAAAGACCTCTGTGACCTACAATGGTAGCGAGAGATGGGCCCTGTGGTCCTGAGGGGCACACCATGTTCTTTCCTGTACTGAGTGTGACTATTGTCAGCTAATCATGGAGTGGAGATAGAAATTAACTGTGTGTGCATGAATGGTTTTTCACCTGTTGCCTGCCCTGGGACACTTACCTATTGCCTTTCCTAAATAAACTGCCTGTCAATTCCATGCAACCAAGTCCTTCAGTCCACCCGTGAGGATTACGGATGTCACATGTATGTTAAACCTAAGTGAGTACGTATGTATGTATAGTAGGATGAGCATGGAGAATCTGAACTTTACTTGGCCGCTGCAACCCAGGAATCAATTTTTGTGTGTTACGTAAGATGGAGATTTTACAAAGCCTGCCAGACAGCAATGTGAACTGAAGTGCTCTAAAGCAAATCCTAAGGCCAAAAGTAGTGTTGGACCAGACTCTAATGTGGGGGATGGAAGACAGAGGGCTATTGCTGCTGATTGGCAGCTCTCCTTCACCATATTCATAAGCATGAGCCTAGATGTTCTGCATCTGCAAACAAGAGTTGCTTTGCGAATACCTTGAGGAAAAGAGTAATTGAGTGCTATAGAGGGGTGCTGGAGGTACTCTTGCAGGAAGAGTAAGGAAGTCTATGAGGTGCTGAGCAGGTAGATATGAAGTCAGACCATTGTAATCTGGCTAAGAATCTACACTGCATGACATGTAGTTAGGACCGGGGGCCTTGGTTATCCTGCAGGGCATCTGGAACTAGAATATCTTGGTTCCCGAAGCTGTCCTTACATCTGACTCATGACTTCCCATGCCCGGTGTGCAGGGCTTTGCAGAAAGCAAGCAGAGGTGGTGGAAGAGCCCTGAAAGAGAATTGCCCAAGAAGGGTCATGGCGGTTAGGCACTATTAAAAATCACTACTACATAGGTGGTTTATGTCGAGCAGAAGAAATAGTTTATAGTATAGAAGTTCATCTCTCAAGGAGCCCATCTCATTGCTGTTGCAAGGTTTTAGGGACATAGCATATGTTTGTGAATCCACCTCAATGACTGCCAACCTCCAGTTTTGTTATGAGAAGCAGTTTGTACTTCAAAGTCATCTTGGGCAATTACATTTTCCTTAGGCTAGGCGTGAGTTAGGTCAGCAGCAGCAGGAGGGCAGACCAGCTGACCTTCAGCAGGCCCTTTAGGCTTGGTTTCAGCCAGATGGGAGTGAACAACCTGTAAGTTGTCTATCCTGGATACAACAACAGGGTTCACACTGGTCTTAGTCCAAAATGTATTGCGTAAGCTGTAAGGTAACACTAGCTTATACTTCCAAAGCTGGACAGTTCTGCAGATTCCCACTGCTATTCCAGTGCCGCTCACAAGTTTAAGGTATAGGTCAATCAAGCTAATACTGAAACTTCCTTCACTCGGAGGCCTCTGGGATAGCAACAGAATTAAAAGTTAGAGAAGGGGTTATCATCTGGGGGCAATATTCACCCTCCATTTTGGAAACTCCATTCCAACCCTAAGGTAAATTTATGCAACCACAAAAGTAACCCTGAAGACAGGTACGTTTGTAATTGTTCTGCTATATCAGAGACTTTCACTAACAGCAGCACCATGCAATGTTCCTGAACATTACAATAAAAACAAAACATGATACTGGACCACATCAGCCCCAAGCCTCCGGAAAGGCTACCAGTGCCACTTGGCACCACAATGAGCCACCAGCCAGGGCTCCATCGGAAGGGGTCTGGCAGGGTCTATATATTGAGACTAAGGTCTCCTTCTCACTGGCTCCAAAAAGATGATCCTGAGAATCCGTCTGAGTGTTCTTTAAGGATTACGCACCCTGTATCCTGCTGCCAAAAACTACAAGCACTGGCAAAGCCAATGAGCCAAGCTTTCATTTTGAGTCCTTCTAAACTTTAATAAACCTTGATGCAGTTATTCCTCCATCTCGTGTCCTAAAACATCCTATAAATAAATATACTTTCACTGACATGTTTGTGTTGATTAGTATGATAAGAAGCACTGTTGTTGGTTCGAGAAATGCCTGCATGTTGAATTTCATATTATTTCGCAATGCATGGGCTGGCCCTGTGAAGTGACTGCCGTTGCCAAAGTACTTTAATGCCGTAGTGCTCCTGTAATTAGGCTTGTTTCTTTGGCGATGACATCTCTAAGCAGAGGGTTTGTGTTAAATTGTAGGCTCCTATGTCAATATTGTTTAGAAAATAGAAACGTTATTTCATGTTAAACCTCACAAGGTTTTGCTTTTGAAAGTTAAACAGTAAATAGCAAAGCCATGGTGTAGGCATGCTTCTTCGTTTTTGTATTAAATGTAAAACAGTTATTTAAACATAAATATAGTACACACATCTCAGCCCAACAACAGTCTATCCATCCAGCAAAGAGGTATTTTCCTCCCAGCTATTAACCGACGTGCTGCTTTTGAGTGGGCACTCTAATAGAGAGGAGGGTAGAGTGTAACTGCGAGATGACTTACATTACCCAGCAGTGTGGCTCTAGCGGCTTTTCTTCCCAACCCTCCCACCTCTGCAGCCAACAAACGCAGTTGTCAGCCACCGCTCTTGTAGGTTTTGAACTGAATGCAAGAGATCTTTTGAAACGCTTGTTCCGTATGACAGTGCTCAATGTGCCTCTGTTCCGCTGCCTTTGAACAGCAGTCTTCCCTGTGTTCCTGCGGTGCTGACATGGCGTTTCCCCGGGTTAAACATTAACACTGCCACAGAATGACAGCCCCCCAGATAGCTTCATTGCCCGAAACACGCTCAGTCCCATGCAGAGCGGGATAGAATTGGGCGCCAGGAAATGACGGAGTCTGGGAAGAGTGGATCACTGGTCCATGCAGACACAGAGAGTGGTTTTATGTCATACTAGTAAGCCTTACGTGGCTCTCAGTGCCCTCGAGGACTTCTTAGCCGAGGAGGGGTAGACGGACCAGGAGAGCGGATGGATAGATAGATATTAAACAAAATGATAGAGCCAAAGACGAAGACATAAATGGATAGATGAATTGATGAATTAATAAGGATATGGCTAAATTCAGAAATAGCAAAGCACGAATGATGGCCGAGGATAGAGAGAAAGATATTGATAGTGATGGCTGAATAGATAAGGATAGAGATAAGGACAGAGCAATGGACGGATAGAAAAGCACTGAGAAAAACATGGGCATAGTAATGATTGAATAGAGATAGCAAAGTATCGATGATAACTAAGATAGAACTAAAGATAGGGAGAGTGATTTATGGATAAATAATGCTCGAGGTAAATCTAGAAATAGTGATGCATGAATGAACAGCTAAGGATAGTGATACAGATCGAGGCAGGAAAGTATAGAGGGATAGATAAGGATAGAACATCGAGGGATGGATGGGTGTACAAGGAGAGAGATATGCTATGAGATATTGTCCACAAAGACAAAAACTTCTGCACTTATTCCTAAATGGACGTCTAAATACGAACACACCAATTACTGTAACAGTCGCCAACAGTCACCAAAACGCTCATCCATCAAGGGACCTTATATCAACATGCTGATAAACCTTACTGTAGGGTACATAAACTGTAGAAATTTGTTTTAAGTACTGCATGACAGTTGCCACCATGATGTATTGGAAACGGTTATAGAAGTGAGCAACCTCATCATTGCAAATCTATAGTTGAGAGGTAAATCTCTGAAATGAAAGCATTTCTCACATTTGTTGCAGGACACCAAAGGCAACCTTGGCGACAAAGCCACAAGGCCATTTCAGAATCCCAAATTCAACTCTCTGTGTTTGTATATTAGCAAACTTACAGGAGTGTTGCAGCCACTAGCAATACTGAGGGGCATATTTACAAGTCCTTTACTCCTCCTTGTGCCACATTAATGTCATTATTTTGCACTAATGTGGAGTTAGGTACGCACTTCTGATGCACCATATTAATGAAGTGGCACAATGCTTGCATTGCGCTACTTTGTAACCCCTTGTGCCACATTATGGCTGCGCCTGGCAAAATGTATGGAAGGAAGGGCTGTCCAGCACTGGAAGGCCACAAAATTGGCACAGTGAAATTTACAAGATTTCACTGCACCATTTTTGCACCATTTGTAATACATGCTAAGATCAGGCGTTAAAATGACACACCTATTGTGTTCAATGGGCCTCCCTGTGCTTTGCTGCACTAGCGCCAAAAATGTTGATGCTAGTGTAGCAAAGCGCCAAAATAGTGTCAACATTTTTTACTCCTTGTACTAATGAACACCATGGTGCGCCATATTGTAAATATGGTGCAACCATGGTGTCGTTAGGTACCGGTATGGGGGTGCAAGAAAAGTGACGCATCATCTATGATGCACCACTTTCTTGTAAATATGCCTCTACGTTTCTAGCAGCACACATATGGGCGGTCTCCCTCAGGTTCCTGTCTTGGGAGTGATGTAATCTGAAACAAAAGATGCTTCACGTCTTTCCAAATTAAAGTGAAAAGTACTTCTCAAAGGTGCAGTGTCTGGATATCATGGTGTGTATTTAATTTTTTGTACTGTAATACCTAACCGTGCATTGTGGAGGACCCCGTTTCAGAACATATGTGCATTAAACAAAATGAATTACTTAAACTGCACATATAGCTGCAAGGATTATGAGTGATGCATTAGAGGGACTGAATCTATGCTAATTATGAATGATTGAGGTAGGGGTGTGGGAGAAAGACCTAGGGTCGAAGAAGAGCCTACAGAGGTGTCGCTATGTGGTCACTTACCAGCTGTGCGTTGCTTACAGATCGGAGATAAAAACCTTGGAGCATGATCATAAGTATTTGCAGGAGCATCATAAATAAGCGATGTGAGTTATGGTTGTGAAAGAGAGAATAAAAGAGTCTGCATGGCACCCAAATCCTCTGGGAAGTGTTGCTTTAAGAGTTGCTTCGGCTGTTTTAACCCATTGATGTATACATTTTCAGCACTGATATGATGCGAGCAGGTTTGCTGGTGAGGAGCAGTAGTCCCAAATAGCTTGGTACTAGTTTTATGCTTATGCTTCTGTTACATGCAGGAGCGGCTGGGGCCTTTGGTAAGTGGTGTACCAGTGCGCCTGTCTTTGTGGGCTCCATAGTTTTATGGGCCAGGTCCAGAAGTCCAATACACAGCTAATACATTTTTCTATAAGTCCATAAAGCAGATGTTTCTTGTGGATATTCCTGTGAAAGTCTGGTATGCTTGCCTGAATTCATTGTTGGGAATACACTTCTGTTCCGTGTTGACTGTGCCACTGAAAGAATAGGGCTTAAACGTACTGCATTGTAAACCTTATCTTTATATCTAAGTGTTCTAAAAGGCTCAGCTTTTCAAAATCTGCAATCGATAGCGCGGGTACATTTTCCCCTTTGATCATAAATCGTATTTGCAAACAGAGATGTCTTTTGATTTAGATGAATATTACATCTGCCTAAAATGTGCCTGCTTCTTTTTTGGTGGAAACAATTCCCTAGTCTTCCAAGGCTTTTTAAGTGTTTTTCCTGCTTCATCATACTCTCAGGTATCACTAGCAGAATGGAACATTTTGGACAGACAAACTAACATTTTTGGCTCAATTCCAACACAGAAGCAGGCCCTTAAAATCACATGGCAGCTTAAAATCCCAAGGCCATCCGCTCCATTAGCGTACCTTCCTACTGGCCACAATCATCAGAAGCGGTCTCCAGCTTTGCAATTCCTATTGCAGTACAGCTTTACTGTTGTTTTTGTCCTGAGTCCTTTTTCATTGATTATCTGTCTCAATTGCACCTCCTGTTAAGTTATTCTGAGTTTTCACTGCAATAAAGGTGCAACTGTACTAATAAACACATGCTAACACGTTTATTATTATAGTGCAAAAGTGAAATTCACGTTTATTATCACAATTCTGCATAACTAACATGAGATAAACGCTGTTCATTGCCTCACAGAGTGCATGGTATAATTACTTTACACAGGGTAACAACTCTCCTAATAGAAGGGCTCGTTAAGTGATTTACCTCTCACTAAAAATGTAAGCGCCTTACACCCTGCTTTTATTTAAAAAAAAAAAAAAATCTAAAATTAATGCACCAGAAAAATGGCATAACATAATACATGAAAATGCACAGAGTACGATATGCCATTTATTACCATAGTTGTGGGAGGAGAGGAGCATCGTGACACTCGAGGGTTCCTTTCTCATAAGTCATGGGCTTTCCCCACGTTCAGCAATGATAATAAGCAGTAGATTACACTCCATGCATCTGCATATATATAGCACATAAGTGTATGAATATTCCTTGTGTTTGCTCCCGAGACTTCAGCCAACCCGTCCCCTGCTCTCCTTCCACATGCCATTTGCATGATGGATGACACTGTCCTCTCTATAGAACATCATCACTTAAATTAGAGACCACCCCGAGCATAAAACCTTCCAGTGGCTGCGCAAGCAATACAAATCGTTGGACTTCGGCCTAAAAAACCGGAAGGCAGCCAAGTGCTGTCTACAATGCCCAGAAAATGTTTTTTCCAGTCTGTCTCCTCTTCCCCCTCCCTGCCCATTCTAACGCCACGACTGAATGGAAATGGTGTTCGAAGGGCGCCAACGCTACTGGAATGAGCTGTACATTGGTCCTTGTGTTGGCATGATTGATACAGGAGCATGTAGGTGTAATGAAACTGATGCTGTCTCCCCCGCACCTGTGATTTATTGTGTACAAAGTTAAGATGAGAAAAGGCCCCATACCAGGAGCTGCATCTTTCCCCTGAAAGGAAGGACGGTCATCCATCACCAGAAACTGCAAGGAACCCAATAGCGAGCGGCTCATCAGATGAGCCAATACACTCTTTGTTGGGATTCCTAACAAGTGTTGGATCAGCAAAAGTCTATTTAGGCTCCTGGACCTTTCAGGACCAATTCGTAGTGGGTCACTGATTCCACTAGTGTATTATCTTCTTTACTACTAGTACCAGTTCGGCGAGCGGCGAAGATTAATGATTTAAGCCTCCCACTGTTTTCAGCAATTTACTGCTTTCTGGGACGAAGATTAAGTTTTTTTTGTGTTTTACCAGAAAAGTCTTTACCAGAATAGTTCGTACTATCTGCACAGTTATGTGATTTACATACTTTGGTCTCCATAAGAGTGAGAATATTTCGGAGGTTTAGGAACTTAGAGAAAAAAGCAGTATTGCACGGGAAGCAGCTTGTGTCGAGTCCGATGTGAGAGCATCAGTTGGTGATAATGGGATGGAACCCAAGACCTGGGACTAAGTGAAGGAGGTGAGAGATGGCACTACATCAGCGCTGCAAAAAGATGCAAGTTTTTTTTTTTTTTTTATTGAGTTGCTTCGGTAAATGAATAAAAATAGTATAATAGTAAAGTATCATTTTTTGAAGCCTAGGAGGGGAAGCAATACGGAGGTTGTGTGTGGGAGGGAGAATAAGAAAGAACTTAGGGGGGAGGGGGAAACACAAAAGGATGCGAAGGGGGAACAACACGAAGAGCACGGGTGATGGGGTGGCGCGCGACAGATGTAAAACCAATGGCAAGATTGAGGGAAGAAGCAACAGGTTAGAGAGAACAAGGTAGAGCAGGCAGGGGAGACAGTGGTGTGACAAAGGCCCCGAGCTCCAGGGGACCACCTCAGCAGAGTACCCTGCCCTGCCCTGGGAGCTCCTGAGTGAGTCCAGAGGGGGGCGCCTTCATGTGCTTTGCAGGGGGCCCTCTCAACTTTAGTTACCCCCCCTGGGGTGAGAAGCATAAGGGCGAGAAACCAACGTGGGGCGGGAAGTACATTAGGCCGAGCGCATATGAAGGGACTAGGGGAGAAACACATGGGTGACAGAGCAATACAGTCTGGCTGGTGGACAGAACCACATAAGAGAGACAGCTAGCAAACTGGCTTAATCCGAAAGAAAAAAGTAGTGCTTGAAATTAATGCAGTGGAAGGACAAAAGTAATTAGTACATGGTTAACTGGAGGGACAAACACAAGAAAAGGAAAGAAAGCCCTCACAAGCTAACAAACGGAAAGCAAGTAAATGAGAGTGACAGAATAGCCAAGCAATGGTCTCAATGAGCAGGCTCTAAGCCCGTTCTAAGCTGCCAATCAGACTTTTTCTCCAACAGACAGCAGCTTGTGAAACCTAAAAAGGCAGATTCACACCAGGATTCGTTTGAACTTACACCACAATGAAATTAAAACATTCTCAAAGCTATGGCACGGTGACTTTGAAAGAAATTATGAAGAGGAATACAGTATGACTGTGGTAGAGATTCACAAAGACTTTATTTCCAGGAGCAGGTGTGACCTTTTCCATGAAATGCAGGAGTTAGGTCTAGAATAGATAACACCTACTCACATTCTAATTTGGACTACGGTGTCTACATTGCTAATATAGGGGGGCACTCTACATTTCAAACAGGGAGCAGACTAAAACATTTCTGAAAAGAGAGATATTTCACATACAGGAAAAAAAAAACAGAAAAACAATACTACTTTAAGAGTGAGGTCTGGAGAGGGAGTATGATTAGATGATCATTCTTATAATGCTTGGTTTGAAATAATACTTGTTTTGGAGGACCCCATTATGATGAAGAGCCAGTTTCTGGAGGCAGTACAGGACCTTAAAGTCAGTGAGTAGGACAGAATACCATTCAAAATCCTATTTACCCTTACTATGAATTACTGATAATAGAACAACATACAATAAGATGGTCACAGGTGGGCTTAGCAATACCTAATGTGAAGTGGAACTTTGCCAAGGCACTTTAAGACCATAAACACATTGTCAGTACTCATTTTCAAGAAAAAACGCGTAGAGAGCTATTTTTTTCCAAAGCCTCCTGTCCAAGGTTAATTTATATTTGTTCATATTGCAACTATAGTATGTTATGTTTACCTTTATTAAGTTAAGCTTGCAACAAGCTCTGAGAACCTCCGCACCATTGAGGTTCTATATGTTGGTCAAGAACGCGAGGAAGGTTCTGTGGCAGTTGGCCTGGGCTAGCGGCGAGTGTAGCGGCGCTGGGTTGGTGGCAAGGATTAAAGCTGATTTTACTCATCTTACCTGCATCCGTGTCATAACATAGTAGTAGACAGGGACTCAATGTATGGGGTGACTTCCCAGTGCTCCGGAGCACTTGCACAATTACCAACATAGAGAAATGGCGTGGGATGCCAATATGGCCCATCACTAGAATTCAGTAAGTCAAAATTAGTTGAGGTTACTGGAGTTTCAGTACTGCTCCACAGTGGCCTCAGTAGACGGCCCCATTCAAGGTCAGTGTGTTTCTTGCTCCACCTAACATGCTCACAAAGGTATGGCAAAAGATGTGCACTCCTATGTTTGTTGCGCCCTCATAATTTATCTGTGTCTGCAACTGAGCCTTCAGTTTTGACTGCAAAGATAGCTCTGAAAGAGGGCATGTGGGAGCATCCTGGTGGAGTTCTGGTACCTATGGCACATGTTGGTATCAGAAAGGCACACAGAGCCAAAATATCCTAAGTGTTGTAACACCGTCCTAATGCAGCTTTGTTTGCCACAAGCACTTAGAAAGCACACATGCCACCCTCTTTTTGTAAGCTATAGGAAAAATCTCTAGAGTTGTTCGAAGGCATCGGTAATATTGGCACAGACTTGTACATTGCTGGTTTTATGGGGCACTCATTTAAAGGTGTTTGACGTGTAAAAATATACTAATTCTCAGGAAGCTCCCCTTTCGGTGCTTTTCCAAGACGATGAGACTTTTGAGAGTATGGATTCCATTAATAACAAACTCTTCACAAAAGTGCCCCGTTCAGAAGATCCACAGACAGGCATGCCCTGTCACTTTTTGGATGTCTGCTGACAGTCAAACACAAAAGACCCTAAAGGCCTCTTCCCTGAATTTCAAGTACACCGTGCAAAGCCCGCTCCAGTGGCAAAATATTCCCATTATAACTATAGCACAGCAGCAATTTTAGATTATTTAGACAAGGGAACTTGTCTGCTTTTAAGGGGGCCACTTATACGCAAAGGTACTGCTAAGTGAGTGAATCAATGGATACTACCACTTAATTGCTTCTCTCTGGAAGACTGAGTCAAAATGATTAATCTGTGAGGAGGTGTGACTTACCCCTAAGCCATCTGGAGTGAGTCACATCTATTCCATGTAAACCTCATGTGAATTAGGCGCTTATCTGTAGTTTAGCTCCAAGTGTAACCAATCCCATGCAGCCTTCTCTTCAACCACAGATGTTCCTTAACAATGAAATTATCATTTATCACTGTTCGTCCGAATGCACCAGGATTGCCACTAGGTAAAGCATCATTTATATTACTGCCACTTCTAAAACTAAAGTAAAAAATGACATCTAACCCAGTGGCAATTTTGGTGTGTTCAAATGGACAATGATAAATATTAATTTCATTGTTATGGATTACCAGAGATTCTGATTTATCCCCATAATTTTAATTCCCTCTCTTTAATCTTTGTTGCAACACATGATGTATGGGGTTATTTTAATAGATTTCCTTTCGTTTCAACCACCAGCATAGCCTCCAGCTCAAATAAGTCAATTGCTTTGAAGATATTTGTGAAGTTTTCTATTACCCAGAAGTTATTTTACAAACCTTTGCTGAAGACAACTTCATGAAGGGATCTCCGACCAGCCCAAGTTGGTTATATTGCAGTCCGTCTCTGTTGAGCATGGGGCTTCTACCTACCCATCCAACTAACCCAGGAAGTAGTGTATATCTGTTGGGCATTCCTCCACCACAACCTCCTCATTCCCTTCTGGGAGCTGTCACACCTAATCCTTCCAAAGGAGACAACAAAGACAATGAGGTGGTAGAAATAATGTACAACTTCCTCCTGTTTTTAAGCCTTTGGCTGACATGCCCAGGGTTAGTGTGGGCTCGAAGGACAGTGAGAAGTGCCTTAGGAAGGTATTTTGGGCCACATACTCCTAAGGAAGTAGCTTGAAAATTCCAGGCTGCTGACATTAAGGAAAATGCAGTACCAATTTATTTTCTCTTGATCGGTGCTATTAGGTTCAGTCCGCTGGATGAGAAAGTTTGCGTAGCAACTCATAAACATGAGTAGCGCAATTGCATACTTGCAAAAGCAAATCTGCTTATTTAGAGAAGGCAGAAGAAAAGATAAAATCACTCAGTCCAACATATTGCTGCTAATTCCTAAAAAAACGAAATCTGATAGAATACTGAATAGTTGTAATTTACTGATGGGACAAATGTTGAACAAGACAATGCTTCACAGTTCTCTAAGGAAAGACATATTCGGTAAATTATGAAACGGTCATGAGGTGACAAGGGGACTATGCAAAATGCAGCACACATAGAAAGAGGGAAAAAAGGGGAGAAATACAGATATTTCTCCCTGAGTCATCACTTTTATGCTACCCATGAGGTGGCTTAGGAATCTGATGCCTTTCCAGACTTGTAACTATGGTAATGCATCAGATTCCTTCGGGTTCCACGGGTGTTGCGTGGGAACATCTCCCGCAACACCCATGGAATGCCACTTTCACGCACTGTGATGCATGAATGGGGTCCATATTTACAAGGCAATGAAAAGCCATGAAAGGTGGTTTTGCGTGGCTTTCTAAATATGGTCTGGCACACTGCACCATTGAAGCGTAAAGAAAATGACACTCTGAAGTCACAGTGTGCCGCTAGTGCCTCAGAAATGCGGCCCCAGGTGTCCAATGAAGAAGACTTGAAAAGACGCCTTATTATAGCTTCTGAAATAGTAAGAAGGTGTCTTGCACAATGCAAATCACAAGTAGTTCAATCAAAACCACCCATTCAGGATGGATTGGCACTACTTGTGTCAGCACCAGCCTTTTGTGGATTCCAAGTACTTCCTGGTCATAACAAGGTTTTCAGAGCATCTATGTCTTTTCTCCATCTTGAATCCAGGAGCTTTGCAGAGAACCACATTAAATACTAAATATTCCAACAATACAGTTTGCAATTCATGCATCTACATTAGGATTCTGTCGTTAACAACGGGAAATATATGTACCCTGCTGGCAAGCAAGTCTCTCCCTTTTATGGCTGTAATCAATTCTCTATAGAAGGAGGAGTTCAGATTGAGCAGAACTGTGCCCAAGTTTCTTGAAACTCCTGGAGAAGCCCTGGTAGGGAGGCTCACCAGCTCAACCGCTGACACTGGGTTACATTCCGTGGCTCCAAGTATTGATGTAGAAATTGATATTCCTCATTCTTAAAGTCATAATGATCGGTCACATTAGGAAGCCCCAGAATCCAGAAAACTCTTGGCCTTGTACTGTTCCCTAATTGCTTGCTTTTAGTCTTCAGGAGTGCTACTGCAGCTATAGCATGTTCTTAAAAGTGTGTTTTCTCGTGTAGTCTCCACTCTCTTTTTATTTTTAAACCTCAAACATATGGTGGTCCAAGCACCCGATTTTACATACCTTATGAACAATGAGGTTTGACAGGAAATCAAGTTCCCCCTTCATTGAGCAAAGTGTAGCCTCTATGAACACTTCAGGTATTTTCTAGGCTGTCACTGTGAATTTTCCCATCAGAAATCCAACTTGACAAGTTCACGTACCAGATACAAATAACTTATTGTGTGTTTGAGTGAATCTACATCTCGCCAGCGACATAATGTACGAGTAATGAGCAACTAAGATGCCTTGTGTGAAAAGAGATGCTTGTGAGGGATGCTCCGCGGACTCTGTCAGCAGACATAGCAGTACCTTGTAACAGCCGGAATACAATGGAGCAAAATGTGGTCACAAATTATTCAGGGTGGAGAGATCCCCGGGGTGGTGATTTATGACCTCACAAACAAAGACCAATAACTGAAAAGGTCTGGTCTGCCTAGAAAACCGTTAGCAAAACAATTAAAGCGATGTTATTAAGTTGAACACATTCTCCAGTTTCCTAATTGTTGTCATGCATAAATCTTCCTGACACAACTTAACAGGAATGTCCGTGGACTGTTTTGTTTGCTAGATTTTTTTGTTTGGCTTAATTTGCGACTGGATTAGTGTTCTTAATAATAGATCTCATCCTCCCAAAACATGATAAACAGGAACCCACAAGCACACAGCCGCATCCGGAGTGCAAATGTAGGGCGAAGATATAGCGTAAAACACTGGCTTGCAATTTTGAAGATGAGAAGAGAGAATAATGATGTGAATATTCTTATATTTCCTTTAGAAGTTCTCGGTCATTAGTATTATGCTATTGCACATCTGGTTAATATCAATAGTGTCCCCGAAATAAATTAATTAGTATTTTTGTTAGCTTAAAACCCTTATAAACTTTGCACCATACTATCCTGACCCCTAAAATGACACTGTGCTTTTTTAACCAGACCTTTTCCCTAACCTTGTGCGCACGAGACAAGAAAGAAAGCAAAGTCTGGACAAGGTGAGGCTGTTTTAGCTGCAAATTTAAAGAATGTGAGGCCCACGCATCTCCTGCAGGAAGGTGAGCGAGGGTGCAGGGTCATGAGCTCAATGTTCAATATTTTAACACAATTAGGGCCTGATTTGAGAAGGCTTAGCAGCTCCTTGCGCCACATTTGCATCATTTGGTTTTTATGCTAATATGGCTTGAGGCAAGTTCCGCCGCACCATATTTACAAAGTGGCGCAATGCATGCATTGCGCCACTGTATGAACCCCTGCACCACATTATGCCTGCGTCAGGCATTATCTATACAAGGGGTGGGGCTCTCTGGCGTTAGGAGGCCCACAAAAATGGTGCAGTGAAATTTCCAAGTTTTCACTGTGCCATTTTAGGTGTCACTTTTAACACTAGCTCAAGGGCAGGAGTTAACATGATGCACCTATTGTAATCAATGGGCCTCCTTGCACTTTGCTACACTAGCATCAACATTTTTGATGCTAGTGTAGCAAAGCGCCATAATAGCGACAAACATTTTGATGCTATTGTCCTAACTACCGCCGTGCTACACCATATGTTAAATACAGCGTAACCAATAACAGTCATTATCCTCTCCACACCAGTCAATCTGGCACACATCTTCTTGGGCATAGATGTCAGCTAGCAGCAATGGCGTAACAAAACTTAAGGGGGCCCCTCTGCAAGGTACACAGAGGGGGGCCACTCCCCCCACACACTCAGCCAGGAGCTCTAAGGTCAGGAACCCCTCTGCCCCTACACAGTGACAGCAAGCTCACAGGTACGTGACTGGCCAGCAGCCTCATCGGGCTGTATTTTCCCCTAACTTAAGGCTACCCACATGAAGCCGACTTGAGCGCTCTGTTACATGATCTCCATGGAACCCAGACAAGCAGGTGACAATACAGTAGACCAGTAAACCAAAGAAATGGTAGACCAAGGAGAGAGGCACAAGGCTGTCTAAATGCTTTGGGTCAGATGTATCATTATTTTGAAGAGTAATTACCTAATTGCGATTTTCTGCTAATCACAATTAGGAAATAGCTATTTAAAAGCATGAAACTCCAGTAGTTTCATTTAGCATTTCCTAATGGCTCGCCAATCAACCTACCTCATTAATATTCATTAGGTAGGTCACAATTTGCGACCCACTAGGAAACACTAAAATCACAGGGATGGTGTTCTGCTGGGCTCAGCATACCACCATGTCTGAGATTGCTTTTAAATAAAGCTATTTTTTTAATGCAGCCACTTTTCCTTAAAGGAAAACGGGATGTGTTTAGAAAAGAACAACAAAAAGTTTTCTTTTCATTTTTTAAGAGTAGGAAGTGGTCTGTGAGACCACTGCCTGCTCTTAAAAAAACGATTTCACATGCATTCAAAAAAGGGGAAGGGGTCCCTTGGGGACCTTTTCATGTTTACAAATGGATTAACACATGCTTGAAGTAGGTGGTAAAATGCAAATGTTTTGCAACATCATTTTGGTCACAAAACATTCCTACATACCGCTGTGATTCAGTATTAAGGAGGGATGCCCTTTACACGCCACTTCCTAATACCGAATCGGTACGTATGAACAATTAAAAGCTGTGATTCGGCAACGTGTTACCAAATCGCAAATTGAAATTCATACATACCAAAATGCATTTTTGCGGTCGTAAACAGGCCAATCAGGCCGTTTGCAACCGCAAAAATGTTTGGTACATTTGTCCCTTTCTCTCTAGCCGCTGTGGGGTCTGGGGGGAAGGGGAGTCACGGTTTCTGTGTCTCCAATGAAGCAGCAATTTTTGTCATCCACTAGTCCTCCTAGAGTCAAAAGTAATTGCCTTGCCATTGGAGCTATCAGGTTAGTAACATCATGCCCAGGTCTTCGCCATAACAGATTAGGGTCTTTTTTCCATCTAACTAGAATCATCTGTAGTGTGGGTGCAGTTAATTATATGTATGTTTGGTGGTAGTATGTTTTGTGTGCATAAATGTTAACAGTTGTCCTGGGCCAATTTTTAGGGTGGGGTGCTCCCATTAAAGTTATATCACTGAAGTCATAGATATTGTGAAAGATCGGAGCATCATACAAAAGAAAGTGTAGCAAATGTGCCATGCCCATTCAGCAGGAGAGTGGTAATAATGCAGTATGTTGCTGCTGGTGCATTTTGGAGCATTGGTGAGGTACTGTATTGACATTTACAGACAACACCTTTTCCGTGGAAATGGCCACTAGATTTAGATGGACGTAGTTTTACTGGTTAAATATATATAGCACAAAAAAGAAGATACATCGAAATTCTGTTTCAGTAAATATTTACCACTTGTGCATCATCCGGTAAAGTGTCTTGATTTTGTCTGATCCTATTAAAAACTTTGTTTCCATCACACTTCAGAATTACAAAAAAAGTGCTTCATTTGTGCTCATCTAATTGCTGATCGAAGTTGAAATCTGTGTATAGTTCATTTACCAATAATTAAGTATTTTGTGTGTTAGAAAAATACTAGCATGCTAAAGCGTTTCCTTTCATTTCCTGTACCACACAAGTTTGACATCTAAATCACCTTTACGAAATCTTCTCAACTAACAGTGTGTGAAATAAAAGTACACTCCAGTTTCTGAATAAGCGGCAATTTGTCAGATGATATAGTCTATTTGACCCTTGTCTTTGAACGTGCACCAAATTACACAGGATACAGACAAATGCAAATACAACTTTATGGCTCATTCACCTTCTGAGGTCCAGCATAATTTTATCAGGGCTGCTGCAGCACCTCCAGCACCCCTACTTCCAGCACATATACTGTATAGTCATTCTTTACCAGCCTGGGTACCAGCTGTTAGAAGCACTGGTTTCTGCTGTACCAAGCTGGTGCTATGAGCATGACACCACAAACTATGGAACTTTGTTAGGCTCCACAATATCCTTTTTAAGTCAGTTTAAGAGGGGTGTAGTGTGTTAGTGATGCCTTAAGAGTAGTATATTGGCTTTCAAAGACTGGAGTACTGCTGTAAGCTTGGTGAATCCCAACTATATGATACTGGAAGGACATTTTTAATTAACAGAATATTAGGTGCAGAATGAAATGTGTTGAAATGACGTATAGGCCTGAAAACAAGAAATAACTGCATTTCTTTTTTTCCTCTCTATGCTTTCTTAGCAGACAAAAAAACACAAGGCAACAACATTTGAAGGTTTTAGTTGAAGAATGCACCATTAAGCACGTATTTGACTTGATGGTCATTAGTGATCTGGGTTAACAATGTATTATGAATAACTGTTACAACTTGTTTGGAAAATTTAATAATGGTCCATACTATAAAGTGAATTCTTTGAACCTTCACACATTCATAAATTCATTGAATCAATAAAATGTTTAATTTTGAAATCACCAAATCTGCTTCTTTAAGAAGCAGGATAGGAAAGGGCGTAGGGGAAAGGAAATGTGATGAACAAATATGCATTACACTAACCATTAACTTTTTCTCTTCTATTTCTTACAATGGTGTGAACCGGCATCCAGTAGATAGCTTAGTTGCAACATTAGAACATGATTAATGAAATGTTTCATAGCTGCTTTGTTTAGCTAGACTATTCAACGGAAGCTGTCCTGTTCTCAATAAGACATCAAATCCTGACAAGAGGAACCAGTGGTGTGCATAAGGAAAGAAATTACTAGTTACTAAATTGTATTATTATGAAATGTGTGTTCCTAGATTTGTGGGTATCGACGATCCTACTCCTCATTCTGACACTCTGTCACTGGTTAAGGGTTTCCAGACCTCTTGCAGACACTCTCTGAGATTCTTCTCTGGCTCACTTTGAGCTGCTTTGAAATAGACACTTAGATCACAGACCACCTGAAAACCTGCACTGGCTCCCAGTCAACAAGAGAATCACCTTCAAACTCCTCACCCACGCTCACAAAGCACTGCAGAACACCGGACCAGAATACCTCAACAGACAACTCTCCTTCTACACCCCGACCCGGCATCTCCGCTCTGCCAACCTTGCCCTCACAACTGTCCCACGTGTCCGCAGAACTACAACTGGCGGTAGATCATTCTCGCACCTTGCTGCCAAAAGGTGGAACACTTTTCCCACCCACCTGCGCCAGACCAAAGACCTCCTTACCTTCAGGAAACTTCTCAATATCTGGCTGTTTGAGCAGTAGCAGCACATCCCACCCCCCCACTCCTCCCTCCTCCCCTCCTCAGCACCTTGAGACCCTCATGGGTGAGTAGTGCGCTTTACAAATCCCTGATTGATTGATTGATTCATTCATTCATTCAGAGACTCCTTCTCTGAAACTTATTTTGCTCTGAAACTCTACTGAGTTTTCTTAATGCTTTCACATCTCTAAATTTACAAACTCTTAATGGGTTCTTCTAATTGATTGATGATCCTTTATTTTTATTTTTTTTAAACACCCTTTAGATTAGGCTAGGGGAATTGATTGTATGCAATACACCTTATGCATTGTTCTGTTTAACACTGATTTTATTGATTATAAAATTTGATTCTGTTAATAAGGATGAGGAACGAAGAAAACTGAAAATAAAAAAAACTAAAACTTCTTCCAACTCTCATCATTAACTCATATAAATTCTCACTGATAAACTGAATATTATTAATGTTTTGATTTGCAGCTTCTTCCTGCTCATAACACATCTAGGCCCTCATTACAACCCTGGTGGTCGGTGATAAAGCGGCGGTAATACCACCAACAGGCCGGCGGTAACAAAAATGGAATCACGACCATGGCAGAAACCGCCAACACAGACAGCCACTTTAACACTCCGACCGCCACGGTGGTAGCAACAAACACCGCTGCGGTAACCACCAACAGACAGGCGGAAGACAATGTAGCGCCCACACTATTACAAGGCACCAATCCGCCAGCTTTTCCGGGGCGGTACCAACACCATCAAAAGCACGGCAGAAACAGTCTTTGGAAGGGAAACCACTCACCTCTCGACCCACAACGAAGAACCAGGACGCCATGGAGCCCGAGCTCCAGGTCCTGCCGATGCTGGTCTACCTCCTCACCTACCAGGAACATCAAAGAGGGCAGCGACAACCATGGTCAGTTCTGCACCTAGTACACAGGCGGAGGGGGGGAGGAAAAAGAGAGTGACACAGACACGCAATACACAACACCCACACCCCAACCCTGACCCACAACATCATACACACTAACACATGCAGCAATGCTACATGTACACCCCGTAACCCCCTGGAAGAACGCAAGGACCAAATGAATTGATTGCAACGAGTGTATTAATCGAAAATTCATAAAGGGCAAGATAACTTGAAATGATCAGTATATACAAATATTTACAGCAAGTACACAAGTCCTTATGCTGTTCCATTAAATGTCCGTGGACCAGTAGTCCCAAAAAGCATGGGCAAAGCCCACAGATGGCACCTTCCTCAAAACAGAGAGAACACTGCTGGGGCATCAGGTCGAAAAAAACACAGGCACCTCAGGGGGAAGGGGAGGGGGGCACCTCAGCCGGATGATGGGACGACGCCACTGCTCCACGAGGGGGCTCCATGCTCACTGCCTGGTCTTGGAGAGTGCAAAGCCACAGTCTCTCAAGTCTCTCAAGGGGGTGGTTTGCCCACTGCATGGTCCTGGGGAGTGCAAAGCCACAGTCTCTCAAGTCTCTCAAGTGGGTGGTTTGCCCACTGCATGGTCCTGGGGAGTGCAAAGCCACAGTCTCTCAAGTCTCTCAAGTTGGTGGTGTGCCCACTGCATGGTCCTGGGGAGTGCAAAGGCACAGTCTCTCAAGTTGGTGGTTTGCCCACTGCATGGTCCTGGGGAGTGCAAAGCCACAGTCTCTCAAGTGGGTGGTTTGGCCACTGTTTCAGGAGGGGGCTTTGTGCCCAGAGTGCTTCATCCTGCCAAGGAGAGAGGTTGTGGATGCTGTCCTCCACTGGTTCTGGAGGGGGGCTTTGTGCCCAGAGTGCTTCATCCTGCCAAGGATTGAGGTTGTGGATGCTGTTCTCCACTGGTTCTGGAGGGAGGGGGCTCGGTGTCCAGAGTGCTTCATCCTGCCAAGGACTGAGGTTGTGGATGCTGTTCCCCACTGGTTCTGGAGGGGGCTTTGTGCCCAGAGTGCTTCATCCTGCCAAGGACTGAGGTTGTGGATGCTGTTCTCCACTGGTTCTGGAGGGAGGGGGCTTGGTGCCCAGAGTTCTTCATCCTGCCAAGGACTGAGGTTGTGGATGCTGTTCTCCACTGGTTCTGGAGGGGGCTTGATGCCCAGTGATGCTGCACCTGGGGTGTGGCAGTTCCCATTCACTCACCTGGGTGTCTGAGCCACGAGAAATTCAGGGAACAGGTAGCATGATACTCCATGGAGGCAGAGACACACTCCACCCTGCGGCAACTTAGCCTGCCAACTGCTGGTAGTGCCAGTGCTGGTTGTGGTGGTTCATGTAGTGTGTGCCGGGTCCAGGACGTCTCCAGCAGCCTCGGACGGCTGCACACTGGGGAAGCTGCTGATGTCCACTGTAGTGGCACTGGCGGGGCATGTCGTGGGGTAGGTGGCGGTCGCTGCGGCGGAGATGCTGTCGGTGGTGCAGGTGTCTGTACTTTTGGAGGGAGACACCAGGCCGTCTCCTGCAGTCTCTGGAAGGTGCCCACTGGGGATGATGCTGGTGACTGTAGTAGAGGCACCAGACGTGTAGGTGGCGGTGCAGGTGGCGGTTGTTGCGGGGGTGCCGACCACCATACAGGTTGCTGGTCTGTCTTGCAGAAGGGGTGACACCAGTCCCTCACCCAGAGGCTCCAAGCCCTGAGATGACTTCCCTTTGCCCTTGTATCCCTTCACCACCTTGGAAGTCGCTGCTGGGACCTTGCCACTGTACTGTTTGGTCCCGGAAGAGGCCTTGCTGGGTGGTTGTTGCGGCTTCTCTTTTTGGCATGCGGGCCCCTTCTTTACCTTGGCAGGTGGCAGAATAGGGTGGTCCTTGGCCTCACTGGGTGGCACACTGGCAGCCCTGATGGGTGGCGGCTTTGATGTTCCCGGACTTGCAGGGACCACACTGGACGATGATTTGGTGGCTGAGGTGCTGGGCTGGGATCTGGACATCCTGGCCCTAGGGGAAGGACGGGGGGGGAGGTGTAGGGAAGAGGTCAATGGCAACTAGGAATTTTTTTTTTAGACACACTGGGACAGGAAGATGGAGGGGGTGATGGGAGTGGAGGAAGAGGTAGTGGTTGTCGGAGGTGTACGTCTGCTGATTTTGGGTGAAGGTGCATGGGCTGGAGGCTGTTGTGAGGTGGATGGCTGTTGAGTGGGTGTGTGCCTGCGTTTTTGTACTTTGGGAGGAGGGCTCACAGACACACTGGGAAAGGACACAGGGGATGTGTGCATAGTTGTGGGGGTGGTGATTGCACGTGAGCGGTGTGTGGTGATGGGCGTGCTGGTAATGGAGGTAGTGGCTGAGGATGTAGTGCATGCAGGTGTGAGTGGAGACGAGACTGGGAGGGAGGTGGACGATGTGGAGACGGGGACACAGTGGAGGCAGTGGATGTTGGTGTGTCTGCATGGGTATGGTGCTTGTTTGAGTGCCTGTGGGATGTGTGGTGCTTATGTTTGCCTGAGCTACTTTTGTGTGTTGATATGTGTGCATGGTGGTCTAATGGTGTGCTTGGGATAGGCTGAGGTAGAGGGGATTGGGTCTGGGTAGTGGAAGTTGGAGGGGGGAGGCTGGACACAGGGACAATGGCTGCCATCAGTGCTGAGGCCAGAGCCTGAAATGCTCTCTGTTGGGCCGCCACGCCAGAGTGAATGCCCTCCAGCTATACATTTGCTTGTTGCAAATGCCTCTCGACACCCTGGATGGCATTCAAAATGGTTGCCTGCCCAACAGTGAGGGATTTCAGGAAGTTAATAGCCTCCTCACTGAGGGCAGCAGGGCTGACTGGGGGAGGGCCTGAGGTGCCTGGGGCGAAGGAGAGGCCCACCCTCCTGGGTGAGCGGGCATGGGAAACACTGAGTGGCTGCTGGGAGGGCGGTGCTGGTGGGGGGTGGCGGCTGTACCTGTTGTTGCGGCGGGCACAGAGGTGCCCACCACTGCAAGTGAGCTCTCATCAGAGGAGGAGTCACTGTCGCTGGTGTCCCCTTCTGTCCCTGTCGTGGGGCTCCCCTCACCCTATGTCCGACTGGTGCCTTCAGACTCCGTACATTCACCCTCCTGGGCCATGTGGGTTGCAGCTCCCTCCTGCTCCGGAGCCACTGCTCCTCCGCCAGATGATGCTAATGCACACAAGGAGAGAGTGACAAAACAAAAAGGGGTGGAAAGACAGAGGAGACACAAGGTCAATGCCAGCAACAGCACTACCATTGACGGACATAACACACAAGGAGCAGCCCTATGCACTATGCCATGCACTAACAGTTCTTAGAAAAATCACCTGCCCATGGGGGACTATGCCTAAGCCCATTTGCTGCACGCCTGGAATTCACAGGAGGCTGACTAGTTGTAGATGGCCACTACCCCTATTGGGATTGGAGTGCCACAGAGCCTGCCTAACAAGGGACATACCCTACCAAGTTCGCCCTGGCCTAGGGGAACCCACAGCCCACTTCCCCCACCCAGACACCTGGTAAAGCGCACAGAGTCAGCTGAATGAGACTGTACTCACCCCCTTGTGGCTGCTGTGATGCCCTCAAGCACCCATCTAACTCCGGATATGCCACCGCCAGGATCCGGAACATCAGGGGGGTCATGGTGCGACGGGCACCCCTTCCACGTTGGGAGTCCATCCCCAGCTGGGCCTCTGCCGTCTTCTTGCTCCAACAGCGCAGGCCCTCCCATCTCTTGCGGCAGTAGGTGCTCCGTCTATGATAGACCCCCAGGGTCCGCACTTCCTTGGCGATGGCACGCCAAATACCCTTCTTCTGGTGGGTGCTGACCTACAGGAAAGGTAAAGTAAGAATGGTTTTTACTCCCCGTCCGGTTAATCTTACTCATTGGCCACAACTTCCCAACCATGCCCTGAAACACATACACTGACCTTCCTCACATGCAGGCCACAGCCACCTCTCCAGTCCCCATTTATTTTCCATCTACGCCACTCCATGCATTAATGTCACATCCACCATGCACATAGTGTACTCACCAGTTTGTCTGGAGGACCGTAGAGTTGCGTGTACTGGGGGAGGAACCCATCCACCAGGTTGTCCAACTCCTCCACATTGAAGGCAGGGGCCCTTTTCCCAGACACTGTAGCAATTGTCGCTTCCAGACTCAGGTCACAGCAGCACTTGCAGTGTAGGTCCTCTCCTGTTGAAAGTCAGGTATCAAGTGAGTGAAGAGTTAGAAAATGGCGGTCACGTCCACGGCGGTGCATACCGTCACCGCTGGCGTACATCGTCATTGGCTCCTAGAACCCATAGGGCCCAATGATAACCAATGCTGAATTGCGCTGCGGTCTTTGTCCGCCAACCGCGACGCTGCACAACGCCAGCGCAGTTACCTCATTTCCCCTTGTCCCTCCTTACAGGTCAGGTAGCCGCCATTTCAGGGGGGCACATGGCAGGGCACCTAACTGCGTCAGAGCACCTTTGGGCAGGAATACGGACAGACAGCACCACACACAGAATAAATCACAATAGTGCAAAACACCCTGGAAGACAGACACATCATAATCACCTACAGACTTGATCGTGCCACAATCCATGAACTGTGTGCCCAGTTGGAGCCAGACCTGATGTCAGCTATCCGCCATCCCACAGGAATCCCCCCTCTAGTGCAGGTCCTGTCAGTGCTCCATTTCCTGGCCAGTGGTTCCTTTCAAACAACAGTGGCCATGGCATCAGGGATGTCTCAGCCAATGTTCTCTAATGTGTTGTCCAGAGTGCTGTCTGCCCTGCTGAAACACATGCGCAGCTACATCGTTTTCCCCCAGGTGGAGGATTTGCCCACAGTGAAAGGTGACTTCTATGCCCTGGGACATATCCCCAACATCATTGGTGCCACTGATGGAACACATGTGGCATTTGTCCCACCCCGCAGGGATGAACAGGTGTACAGAAACCGCAAAAGCTACCATTCCAGATGGTGTGTTTGGCAGACCAGTACATCTCCCATGTGAATGCCAAGTACCCTGGCTCAGTGCATGACGCTTACAGTTTGAGGAATAGCAGCATCCCTTATGTGATGGGCCAACTCCAGAGGCACCGTGTGTGGCTAATAGGTGAGGCCAGTCCCCACACAGTTTGAACAGGTGTCTGGGTATGGGGTAGTCCCTTAGGGTTTGTGTATGTCTAACAGATGCCCCTCGATATTTGCAAATGACTCTGGTTACCCCAACCTGTCATGGCTACTGACCCCAGTGAGGAATCCCAGGACAAGGGCAGAGGAACGCTACAATTAGGCGCATGAGTGAACTAGGAGGATAATAGAGAAGACTTTTGGCCTCCTGAAGGCCAGGTTCCGGTGCCTCCCTCTGACAGGTGGCTCCCTATACTACTCACCGAAGAAAGTGTGCCAGATAATCGTGGCATGCTGTATATTGCACAACTTGGCTTTGCGACGCCAGGTTCCTTTTCTGCAGGAGGATGGGCCTGATGTTGGTCTTGTGGCAGCTGTGGAGACTGTAGACAGTGAAGAAGAGGAGGCAGAAGAAAAAGATATAGATAACCAAAACAACATCATCATGCAATACTTCCAGTGAGACACAGGTAAGAGACTGGCACTGCTCCTCTCATATCAAACCACTGTAGGACATTGCATAAATCTGCCTTTTTACCTCTGTGTATGGACGCTGACAGTTTACTTTGGCTTTCCTTTTCACATATCTGTGTACCACAATCTGCCTTATGCTATGTTTATTGCTGCCCAACAACTGTCATACTTTGGTATGTGCAAATTAGCATTGCCATTGATACTTGTCAGAGAGGTTGTAATAATACATTGATGAAAGTACAGACTGACTCCAGATTGTTTAGTGATTCAAGGGTGTTTATTAAAGTGCTAATCAGTGGAAAGGTATGTGCAATGGGCTGGGGTGATGGTGGAGGAATGTCCATGGTAGATTCCAGTCTATCGGTATCACAGGTGCATTGTCCAAGGGGGCATAGGAAGTGGAGTAATGGCAGTTCAATAGGATAGGATGACATAGTGGGACAGAGGGGTGACAATTAGGAGAGTCTTATTTCCCGGCGGGGTTCTTGGCAATGTTCTCTGTCTTGTGCCTAGATCGCAGGGACCGTTTGCGTGGTGGTTCTCCGTCTGCAGGGGGTGAGGTGCTGGTGGCCTGTTGGTCCTGTGGCAGGACCTCCTGTCCACTAGCGCCGGCGGACGTGGAGGGCAGTTCATTGTTCATGCTAGTGTCAGGGGCCCGGTGGTGTGCCATTGTCGCCCTCATGGTGTTGGCCATTTCTGCCAGCACCCCTGCAATGGTGACCAGGGTGGTGTTAATGGACTTCAAGTCCTCCCTGGTCCCCAGGTACTGCTCCTCCTGCAGCTGCTGGATCTTGTGAAACTTGGCCAGTAGTGTGTCCATGGTCACCTTGGAATGGTGGTACACTCCCATGATGTTGAGAGTGCCTCGTGGAGAGTGGGTTCCCTGGCCCTCTCCCCCCTGTCGCACAACAGTCCTCCCAGCTTTCCTGTTGTCCTGTGCCTCTGTCCCCTGAACCGTGTGCCCACTGCCTCTGACCCCAGGTCCCTGATTGTCTTGGGTTAGTGGGTTTGCCTGGGGTCCCTGTAGTGGTGGACACACTGCTGATTGACGTGTCCTGGGGACAGTGGCATGGGCCCACTGGGTGGGTGCTGTGGTGGTGTTTCCTGAGGGGGGAGGTTCTGTGGTGGCTTGGGACTGTGGCAGGGGAACCGACTGTCCAGAGGTCCCTGATGGGCCGGGCTGGTCATCTTGATCCAGGCTTGCAGAGCTGCTGTCGTCACTGTGGGCCTCTTCTGTGGGGGGACTGGATATGGCTGGCACCTCCTGCTGGTGACGTTGAGTATGGGTCCTGTTGGGGTGTAAATGCATGGTTATTGAATCTGTGTGCACCATCTTGTGCAATGTGTGAGTTTCCCTCTACTTCTGTGCTAGCATTACTGCCTGGGCCCGTGTGTGAGTGGTGATTTTGTAGCCTGGGTGGGTCTCTCTACTGGACATGCTTTGGTGATGGGTGTCCATGCAGGTCTGTAATGGGTGTCCATGCATTGGTGTTACATGCAGGGCTTGGTATAGGGATGTGTGGGTTGTGATAGGGGGGTATCTGTGAGGTGTTGGGGTGATGGGTGTGAGGGTAGGGGTAGGAGTTTGTGATGGCATGCAGGTAGGGTGGGTGGGATATAGTTGTAAAGATTTGACTTACCAGAGCCCTGTCCTCCTGCTACTCCTGCGAGGCCCTCAGGATGCATGATCGCCAAGCCTTGCTCCTCCCATGTTGTTGGCTGTGGGGGAGGAGGTGGGGGTTCACTGCCAGTCCTCTGTACGGCTACCTGGTGTCTGGATACCACGGAACGCACCTTCCCCCGTAGGTCGTTCCACCTCTTCCTGGTGTCATCCTGTGTTCTTGGATGCTGTCCCACTGGGTTGACCCTGTCGACAATTTTCCGCCATAGCTCCATCTTCCTTGCAATGGATGTCTCCTGCACCTGTGATAAGTATAGCTGTGGCTAAACCCAGATGATTTCCTCCACCATGACCCTGAGCTCCTCCTCAGAAAACCTGGGGTATCTTTGAAGTGCCATAATGTGGTGTGGGTGATGTGTGAGGTGATGTTTGTTGTGCTGTGTGATGTGTTGTGTTGGGGTGTGTTCTTTGAGGTGCGTGGATGTTGTTAGAGTGATGGTGTTGTGTGCCTGTGAATGCTAGTGTTGTGTTTGCTATTGTCTCTATCCCTACTTCTTCCAAAACTGTAATTGTAAGGGGTTGTGGGTAATGTGGGTGTGTGTTTTATAGTGGTGTGGGTGTGTGGGTGTGGTGTGTGTATGTGTATCAGGTGTGTGTATTTTGAATTATCCAAATTAACATAACGTACTTATTGTAAGTGTGTGTGTATTTTGAGCGAGGCGGTGTGTACCGCCAATGGTTTACCGCGGTTGAATGACTGCGACGATGATTCGTGGGTCGTGATAGTGTGGGTGTATTCCTGTTGACATGACTGTGTAGGTTTTGCTATCGCCAGTTTATCACTGACATTTGGTGTGGCGAAATTGTGTGGGTGTCTGTTGTGGTGGATTACGAGATGTGGGTCATAATACCTGTAGCAGATTTCCACCGCGGCCACAGTATGTTGGCGGCCGTCAGCACGGCAGTAAGCGGTATTTACCACCAGGGTTGTAATGAGGGCCCTAGTGTCCAGTATCAAGCAGAGACTGAAAATAATTTCTTCTGAGACTCTGTTCTTAAAAAGTTGGCAGCAAGGGAAAGGTTAGGTATTAAGACAAAGAAGCTGAAATATTAAAAGTACCTTAGATAAATAAATGCCCAATTGCCCAAAGCCCGAGTTCGAAGATTGACGGAGTGCAGTTCTGGACGCGGTTGCTGGTAGTGGTTGAAGAGTGGTGAATTCCAGTTTTAGGTGTATCAATAGGGCTATGGTCATAATTGTGATGATTAAGTATTATTTGTGAATTGTATTTTGCTTTAAGAAATGCTTGTTCATTGATGCTTCAAATTTCATTGCTGATGCTTATGCGTTTTTGAAGTTGAATTGAAGATCACCTGGAGGTGAGCCAGGAAAAAAAACATGTTGTGTTGAGGTAGTGCAGGTCTTGTCGACTTTGGACCTTATGAAGGATAACATCACGATCCTTATTGTTGAGGATATGAGCTATCGCAGGGAGAGGGGAGGCTTCTTAGGGCACGATGCACCCACTCCACAACAAAACAATGGGATAGCTTGTCCAGCAGGACCCAGGTCCGGAACCACTCATTCAGAAAGCCATCCATCACACGGGCCTCCATTCCCTCCAGAAAACCAGTGAGGGACAGATTATCCAGTTTGGCTGTTGTGGAAATCAGTTTGAAGACCTGATGTTTGAGGGTTGCCATCTCATCTTCAATTGTCAAAGCAAGGGCGTCAGACTTTGTCACCCTCTTTACCACTTTGTGAAGATCCTGGTGCAGGAAAGAGACATCAATCCACACACCCTCCACTTTAGATTCCACTGCCTCTCTAGGACATTGAATAGCTTTAAAGATGGTTGTTACGTCTGCATGGGATTGGTGAGGTACGGCAGGAGGGGGGACCCCTGCCCCCCCGAGTATCCATCCCAGAAGTGGTGTACTGCTCCATCGTGGTCTGGGCTGTTTTCGGAATGGGGGCTTATCGCAACCCATCACTGATTAAATAGAGACAGCTACTGTGGAGGACAAAGTCACAGTCCAGCTGGTCCACTTGCCTTGGAGCAGCTTCAGTAGCCAGTGGCAATGGAATTGAGATTCACTCCAGGGAGGTCTCACAACAACTCAGGAGTCCAATTAGAAACATGTGAAGGCGTAGATGGGAATCTGCCAAGAGAGCCACATACTTGTTGGCCTGCTTGCCCCAGGGCAGCATGAGCAGTCAACATTGATAGTGTTTGGCACCCCAGGGGGGAATACAGTCGCCCAAAGCACCACAGTGCAGCTGAAGGAATACTGGGTTGCCTCACCACCGGACACGGAGGTGCTAGAGTCCCACCCAGCAGCCTCCCACAAAAGCCTCCGGGAAGCCACACCCAAGATCAGCCACTGCAACATTGCAGGCCTGTGGCAGCGCCATTGTGAGGCGCAGGAGTGCCAGCACAGAGTCTAGACCATGCGTTGCCCAAATCACAGGAAGGGGAACACCATCTCTATAAAATGACCTTCCCCATGAGCCCCAGCCCAAGGCATGGGGTCCAGTGAAATAATGCCCCTGGAGAACTTAGCCAGCCTCACCTGCGGCCTGCTCGAGTAGAGTCACAGTCTTTTACGTGACGGAGCACCAGCACACAGGACTGCAGGCTCCAGTCTCATGCCTCACACTGCCCTGGCACCTGGAAGGGGACGGTCGTAAGCAGCAACGCGGCTTCCTCGGGGACGCTGACATTAAGCACAAGATGCAGGAGGACCAACCTGGCAAGATCACTGGGGCACAGAGCTGCCAGCGAGCAATGCATTGGGCACATAGTGGCTGACATTTTGTCTTCAGACACTCACCCATATGGACTTCGCCACAAGAGAACAGCAGCCCCAGGGCCATCCCTTAGAGGGCAAATTAGTGTCCCAGATGTGCCCAGTGTCTGCAGGGCCCAGTAAGTGGGAAAACAAAAAAGATTAATGTAGGTGCTGTCAGGCAGGATGAGGACGGATGTCAGACAAGCAATGGGAATAACATGAAAGCTTGATGGCCACCTTGGCCATGCCCCCCTTTTTAATCAGATGTTTTTCATTGGAAACATTGATCACACCATGTAGCTCAGTTCTTGTACAGTGCATTGATGACTTATTAGTGGGATCAGGGACAAGGGAATTTTGCAAACAAGACACCATTGCCCTACTGAATCATCTAACTCAAAATGGACATAGAGTGTCCCCAAGCAAGTTGTAGTACTGTCACAGAGAAGTCAGATATTTAGGAAATATAATTGAGAAAGGAACAGGGAAAGTGTCAAAAGAGAGAGTGAAAGCCATTTTGCAAATTGGTTCTCCAAAGATGTATAGAGAAGTCAGAATGTTTTTGGGAATGGTTGGCTACTGAAGATAGTGGATACCCACCGTAAGCTTGGTTGCAAAGCCTTTACTGAGGCTGACGTACAGAAATGTGCCTGATTTGATTCCATGGGACAACAAATGCATGGAAGCTTTCCCAGAGCTGTTAGAAAATCTCTGTTGTGCCCCAGCACTGGGAATGCCTGATTATTCAAATAATTTTACCCTATTTGGCAGTGAGAGACAGCCTGGTTGTCTTAAAACAGTAGCAGGTTTCACTGCTACCTTAGAGAGATGTGAAAGCACAGTGAAGGGACATCCCTTAGCTGTTATGATCCCTCACTCGGTTGAGGTTTTGCTTACTGGAACCAAAACCCAATACATTCTAGACTGACAAAATATGAGCAGTGGACTCTTGCTTCCAGTAATATAACACTGAAGCATTGTCAAGCTTTGAATTCTGGTTCATTGCTTTTTCTACCCAAAAGTGATGTATCTGATGAATTTGAATATGGCTTTCTTGATGTCATGGATTTATGCACGAAGCCAAGACCTGATATAAAAATGAGCAATTTATAAATCCTGATTATGTCCTTTTTGTGGAAGGCTTATATCTAAATAGAAATGAATGTTCCTTGAGAGCAGCCTACGCTGTTTGCACAAAACAAGAAATAATAGAAGTTTCATGGCTTCAAGGAGTTTCTTCAGCACAAGTTGCAGAACTGATTGCTTTTACCAGAGCTTGCAACTTGACGGACCAAATGAAAGTGACTATATTTACAGACAGTCAGTATGGCTTTGGTGTGGTCCATGACTTCGGTCAGTTATGGTCTCAAAGAGAGTTTATGGCTTCATCTGGTTCACCTGTAAGAAATGGGGAACAGGTGAGAAGAATAATGGAAGCTTTAAACCTTCACCTGAAATTGCTGTTGTCAAAAATACAGCACACAGGAAAGACAATGGTTATGTCACTGTCGGCAATAGCTATGCAGACAAAGTTGTATGCTATTGTACAACTGTGACCTGTACATTTAATGGGACATTCACAGATGGATATTAAGACGACACTGTCTATTCTATTCTGATGACAATACTTGACACTTGCGAAGATTTCAAAGCTATGTAGGAAATATGCCTGAAGTAGAAGAGAGTTGGATCAGAGCAGAATGTGGAAAAATAAAAATGACATTTGGGTTCCAGTAGATGGAACACCAGTGCTACCAGATAGTCTGTTTCCTCCAATGACACAATATTTCCATGGACCTACACATCTAGGAAGGGATGCTCTGGCTAGGTCATTCAAAAAGAATTGGTTTAGCCCCAGACTGAAAGCCCAAGCAGAAGAATTATGTCACAGATGTTCCTTTCAACATGTTGGAGAAGGACTTTATGGGGAAGCCTGTATGTAACAGGCGGAGATATGTCCTGGTTATAGTGCACATTTTCTCTCGAAGGGTGGAAGCCTACCCAACAAGGAGAAATGACATTCGCACTGTAGTGAAACTGCTGTTGAGGGAATTAGTTCCAAGGTACGGCACGACCATTTCTTTAGAGTCAGATCGAGAAACTTAGGGGCAGATTTATGAAAAGTGGCACTGCAACTGGTGCAGTGCCATATTTTGTGCGAGCCTTATAAATACGGTGCAACATGATTGTAATCAGGGGTACTAGAGTCATCGTTTTTTATGCTAGTCTGGCACTTTTCAGGTTTAGCGTCAAAAATGTTGGCGCTAATCCTTCAAAGCACCCAGAGGCCCATTGAAAACAATGGGAGCCTCCCTTTAATGCCTGCTCTTAGCAGGCATTAAAAATGCCAATAAAAATGATAGGAAGAAATCTCTTAGGTTTCTTTGCACCATTTTTTTGGCCCCCCTAGCGCCAGAATGTTCTCCCTGCATACATTATGCGTGGAGTAGGCATAATGTGGCTCAAGGGGTTACAAAGTGGCGCAATGTAAGCATTGTGCCACTTTGTAAATATGGCACAGCGTTTTTGGCCTTCCAACACCACATTACCCTAAAAAAATGATGCTATTGTGGTAGTGAAGTGGTTCTAGGCCCTCTTAAATCTGGGCCTTGCTTTAACAGCAAAATCATTAAGATGTTGTGTGTAGCATTACAAATTGAACAGAACCTACACTGCACTTATCGAACTGGAGCATCCGAATAATTGAGCATATCAACGCAAGCATTAAATCCAGATTGGCAAAAGTTTGTGCTTCAACTTCACTGAAATGGCCTAGTGCGTTACCACTAGTATTGATGAATATGCAAAGTACATCTGATAGAAAGACTGGTTTTCACCACATGCAATACTCGTGGGGAGAGTGCTGTTCCTGCAAATGCACTTGTGAACATAACAGATGACATAGTACTCAATTACTGCAAAAGACCAGCTGATGTGGTGCATTCTGTCTCGAGACATGTTGAAGCTGTCACTGTAAATCCACATCAAGAGCAGTGCCATGATGTCAGTCCAGGAGACTTGGTCCTTGTCAAGAAGCATGTGAGAAAGTCCTGTCTGGAGCCCCGGTGATAAGGCCCCTCTAAAACTCATTCTGATCACGAATACATCTGTGCTGAATTGCCAAAGTGGGTACATGCTTCTCATACTCAGAGAACAAGAGATCCTTATGAAGAAATAATGTTCTAGGAGCCTGAACCGAAAACACTGGTGAATGTACCACTGCAAACTGTACAGACTCAAATCTGAGCATACAAAAAATGACAGGAGGAATGATTGCAATAACCACTGGCATTCACTCGGGTAGCAGGGAACTGAGACTGATACCCTGCAACCAGGTTCTTTGGTCCCTCCATAAGGGACATGGATGGTGAGTGTATTACCAGCTATACCTGCAGTTGGATGTGTTTTGAGTGTATGTGTGCCTTTGACACTGACAGCTCAAGAAGCCAAATTGATTTTCTGTTCATAAATAGTGCCTAAGGTGGAGGTTGGAGAGAGACGGATAGCAATGTGGATTATATGACTTCTCCAACACATTCCGGAGGTGGTTTGTAATGGACATAGAAACTGTTAAAACAGGGACTACAGGGAACTCCAGTTAGTTAGGGTATTAATGTGAACCGAAACATGAAGTTCTCGCAGACCACTGGGCCCAAGAGGTGGGACCTTTGAGGCGAGAAGCTGAGTGAGAGCTACAATTCAATCAACAGGTTATCAATATTTTTATTTATCATTCAGTTTAGTAGGACTCAATAATGAGATTGTTGATAGAATTTAAATTCTTTATCTCTCTAAGTCGTTAAATTCTTTAATAGCATATCATAACATTTTCAATACAATTACAGAACAAAGAATGAAGCATGTTCCATATAATTATCCCTATTCTAAGCTAGATAAAAGAAATAAATGCATCATCAGAACCCATAAAGAGTTCAAGGCTTGAGAGGTGAAAGCATAAAAGCTCGGCTCAGGCTTTAACGCAGGAGCGGGCCTTTAATAGCCGATAGAGCCCGCTACGGCGGGTTCTACGGCTATAATAGAACTTTCCATAACAAGAGGTTACAGAAAAACTCAGTAGAGTCTCAAAACAGTGTAAATTCCGAATTAGAATCAAAAGTACTTCCCAGAATGAATCTGAGAAATATTAGCAAAATGTCTTAGTCAGAATGTTCTGACCCAAAGTGCTCTCGAGAAAGCCTGCAAGCGGTCTAGGAAAGGCTCTCTAAAAAAAAGAGTATTGTCTCTCTGGTCTCTCTCTATCTCTCTAGTCTGGGAACTTTACTTTATAAAGCAACTCATATAAGCAAAAATGCAACCTTTTGTAACTCACCATGATGATAAATTCTGGTTTGAACCAATGGTGTGCAATGTCTTCATGGGAAAACGACAGCTTCTGTCAATTTAGCAAACCTTAACAACGGACGTTCTAAACACAGGATACATTTACCTGCCGATTGCAATATGGTTATCAAAATGATTTCATCCTCTCTGAGTCTCCTGTCATAAGACAAAACAAGTCAAGGAGAGCACAACGCATCGCTTCAAGCGATCCCTCCTGTTTGCATACTCCTGTATTATGAAGCTCCATTCATAAGCAAACAACATTATAAGATTAAACTATCATTTTAACACATTATAAACTTTTATACAAGGCACATAGAAAAGCAAGCTGAATCACCAACACAGTCCCATTCATATTACTGTTGCAGGAATGTATTTTCATCATGAAAAGATATACACTAATGAGCATGACACAGGTCAGAGCAAAACAAGAGAACTGGAAAGAAAGAGAGAGAAATGCACCAGTCAGTATTTGTAAACTAAATACACACCTTCATGCAAACTCTGTGCACAAAGTAACATTTTAACCAGCACTATATTGTGGTTTAAATGACATCTCGTACAGATTATTTATGCCAGTCTTTGATTAGTAAAAGGCCTTCACAAAACTAGAGAGAAAGGAGAATGTTTTTGAGTGTTTTTTCATACCAGCTGCAGGGAAATCAGAAGACGTTGGCATTCAGGACTGATTGCATAACAGTGAATAGACAAGAGCATTGAAGGGCGCAATACTCTCACCAGCCATTGTGAATTCTTTATTGGGTCTGCCCCACACCAGAGTGTAGAATGTTATTATACACTGCTCAGATGCTAAACCTATTTCTTCAAACATTGTAGAAATCCGGGTGGATATCATTATGATTGGTGAAAACCTAAAAACTGTTAAAATGGATTAGTGGTAGACACCAATGTATTTATTATTGTCTTTGGTTTGTAAGATAACAAAATGCTCATTGATAATCAGGATTGTTAACCCCTTTATCCTGGGTCAACATGTTTCAGCCACATGAACTGAAGTCCGAGTCTGGATCTGTGGCTTTCCTCATGGGCAGAACCCCTGAAAACAACCCACTATTAGTCTTATCATTAAGGAAATGTGCTCTATGTGTGGTAGTTAGGGACTTTGCAGAGCAGTAAAAGAGATTAAAAGTGTATAAAAACCCGTCTCAGAATCAGCAGTCAAGAAAAAGTCATTTCTGTTACGACTATAACCATCATAATGGATTTCAGTCTGGAAACTGTGTGGCTGCTTATTTGCAACTTACAGTCATCAAGTCATTTGCATAAGGCAGTTAAAAATCCAACCTCATAGTAAAACACAGCAAATGTAACAGCTGTTGGCACAGGTGTATAAGAGGACCACTGCATTTGAGGTAATGGAATGGCACTTAACCTACGTGCACCAAACTAGAGCATTAGGGAAGAGGGTTTTTAGTTGGTTTGAGAAGACAGCAAGTAGGTAAAGACAGCCAGTGCGCATTTTAGGAAGAACGCTCCTATCATCTCATCCATTAGCATGGAACTGTAAAAAGTCAGCTCAGGTTAAAACGTTAGAAGCTAGAAAAAAACACTAACTTGGTTTTTGCATGTTACAGTAAAGATCCAGAGTCATGTTTCTGAGGAGAGGAACTCTTAACTCATGGTAGACCAAATAATTAGGGGGCTCCTGGCTTCCGGATAGTGCAGACTTGAAGTCAACTTGGGGAAGCTGTCCAGTTGTGTATATGCAGTCGGTGGGTAACGCAATGTGTTGGGTACAAAGGTTACATCATTATACTGAACACCATACTGTAAAGTCGGTGATAAAACTAGCATGTGATTATTTTGGGGCCCATATTGATGATGCTATCATAAAGATAATGGGGGTCATTACACATTGGCGGCCGGCTACCGCTTCCCGCCAAGCTGTAACCGCCGTGCGGCCGGCAGTGCGGCCGCACTCCCGCAGTGCCCATTTGGACATCCCTGCTGGGCCGGCGGGCGGAAAGCAAGTTTCCGCCCGCCGGCCCAGCGGGGATGTGGGCCGCAACATGGGAGCCGGCTCCAAATGGAGCCGGCGGTGTTGCGGCCTTGCGACGGGTGCAGTTGCACCTGTCGCGCTTTTCACTGTCTGCCCCACGACTCCCCGTACCGCCAGCCTTTTCCTGGCGGTTCAGACCGCCAGAAAAAGGCTGGCGGTCGGGGACTCGTAATCCCCTGGCCAGCGCTGCTAGCAGCGCTGCCCTGGCGGATTACAACCGCCGGGGCCATTGTGGCGGAAAACCACCGGCCCTGGCATTGCGACCGCGGCTCTACCGCTGCGGTCGTAATATGCCAGGAAGCACCGCAAGCCTGTTGGCGGTGCTTCCGTCAAAACAGCCCTGGCGGTCTTGGACCGCCAGGGTTGTAATGACCCCCAAAATCAGGGAGATAATAATCTGAATTGTATCTAACCATCAGATGGTGGTGACAATTAGATTACAGAATATGAATGAAGTCCTCACCGTCGGACATGATATTGGCACTATCCCAATCGTATGGTGAAATACAGGGTATATGTAATCTCCATGGCACATAACCTGTCAAATATATACATACCTTTATACATAAGTGTCACACCCTGAAAATAAGTGTCTATAGTTCATAAAGTTATGCAGAAATAGTGAGAGTATGAGAATAGTATGTGGTATCTAGAAAGGGCACAGTATATGCAGTGATACTTACTATACGTATGGGAGCACAAGGAGAATTCCAATCCAGTATACAGCAATCTCTATCTGAACACAACTTCAACCCGGGTTTACTGTTTCAATGTACCTTGCCAGCTGACCTACTAGAGATATTGAGGTCTCACTAGGAGCATCTGCTTCTAGAAGCAAGTGCCCTGATGCATCAAAAGGTGGCATGCTTCATAATCAGGCCTACTCCTTGTTGGGCCTGCTCTGCAATGCCCAACGGGCCCTGCAAGGGGGCACTTTGCCAAAGATTGTTTTATTCATGATTTATCAAAAAAAACCTGGAAAATATTATTTGTTCCAGATGAGTGAGAATACCGGAAAGGTGTGAATTAAAATTGACTATAGATCCAAGAAAAGAACTGTACTTTTAATAAGGATCGAGATCTATGTCAAATTAAAAACATTACAGGAACACCCGGAAATAATGTTCCTAGTTTCCAAAAATAAAAGACGGATTATGTTTTCGAGGAATTCAATAGAGTCAAGTGTATTTACACTGACCCTGGTTCTTGGTGAAGCCCTAAAACAGACATCCTTACTAATCAGTAGCTGAAGATAGCAGAGGGCAACTCAACATTTCACAAATGTATGTTTCCTAGGAAGCGATGATACATATTGTCTAATAAATTGTGCATAACATATACAAAAAAAGTGAAATGCAGCCATGACAGTTCTGAAACCTCATCACACTGGCATGTATGTAGACTTGAAGTGTTGTACTAGCCTAAGGGTAAATACAGTAAAAACATCACAGTACTTGCTCTTGCTCTAAAGTGAAAGAGTAAGGACATCTCCCAAGCACCTACTGCTACTGGGCGTCGGGCCTCACAATGGGCTTTCATAATTCTTTGCTTTCTCTTTTAAGTAGCCTTCATACCCAGAATGATTGAATCACAGTCTGTTTTATCTTCTATGCATATAGATAAAGAGTAGTAATAAAGGGATCCCAGGTGCTGCACCTTTATGGGAACCTCAATCTGTTTTCATTATCAATCTTAAATCTGCGCTTCCTGACGAGCATGTCAATAGCCACCATCTAGATGATACATCTTGCGAACCCAATCATTTCATTCCTCACACATCTGCGAAGCTTCTGTCCTGGAATGTGGCTGGTATTAATAGCAAACAAGCTGATACTGAATGAGGGGTCTATGTTGATAACTTCAACATTTGTATGTTTCAGGAGACATGGGCCACGTACAGTATGTATAGGCAGGGGTACTGCTCTTTTTCCAAAAAAAGCCACGCCGTCCCCAGCAGGCAGGGCAATAGGGGGACTATGTACCTGGGTTAAAATGACAGAGGTGGGTGGAGTAAAGGAGATATATGTAGATTTTCCCAATATTTAACTCTAGCAATACAGCCAAACCTAGGCATCCCTGTCCTGTGTATAAACACCTATAATAGACCGGGCTCTCCTAATCATCAGTCAGCCACAATAGATTTCCTGAACACTATAATTTTAGATCTTCGTCCCAAACATCAGATTATTATTGCAGCGGATCTCAATGCGCCAATTTAATTGAACTCTGCTCTTATTGAGGCCACACAGACCGAAGACGAAGCATGGAATATCCCTCCTTATTCAATTCAGCCAAATTCATCTATTGTTTGCAGCAGGGTCCTGCAGATAATAGACCCCATGATACTTCATGGCCTTTGTCTTGGTAATGGCCGCTTTCCGGCTGATACCCCTGCTAGGCCAACTTTTTTCAGGGGATCATTTAGTAGCACCCTGGATTACATTCTTCTTGACTTAAGGGTATGGCATCACATAATAGACGTGAAAGTGGGCCATCCGTATACTAGTGACCATGCACCTCTCCAAATTGTATATGATAGAATTTTTTTATCAGTAGCTGCATCTTCTTCTGCTCCTGTATTTCCTGGAGTCTTGAAGCTGTCCAGTAATAGGCGCACGGTGAGATGGGATTCCTTTCAGAGATCCAACAACCTACGGGACAAACTGCGAGTATTAGTTTCTAGAGATCAGCTTTTTGACGAGCACTTCACTCTAACTTCGTTTGAAGTCATTTCCCTTTACTCAAACCTCTTTGCTACTCTTAAGGAACTGTTTTCCAAGTCTGTTTGGAATTAAAGCAACCCTTTTTTTCATTCTAGTAGCAAGTGGTTCGACAAAAGATGCAGAGACTCTAAAAGCACCCTGACCAAAGCGTTAGGATCCAAAAATAGGGAAGACATCGTTAAGGCAAGGCGAATTATGTCTCCATATGTAAGACGTGCAAACTTAAGCATGAGGAGGGTATATGGAGTGAACTCGCCGAGGCTACAAGGGCCCACGATTCCAAACGTTTTTGGTTCCTGGTTGCTCGCAGCGACCAAAACCAAGCACTCAAGCCAGAGTGCCACATTGCCCCTGAAATTTGGTTCTCTCATTTTAAGGAGCTGTATGGCTCTTCATCTGACCATGATGCTATCAGCTCTGGAGAGATGTTGCTACTTCAACCATCAGCGATCTCTTTGCCTCCCCGCTTATTAAAAGAAACTGAGTTGGCAATCATCACTCAAAAAGCAGGGAAGGCTCCAGGGCCTGATGGAATCCCTTCAGATATGTATAAAGCAGACTTAAACAACTGGATCCCGTATGCAAATAGGATCTCCAATGTTGTTTTGACTACCGGGTCCTATACCGATTCATGGAAGGAGGCACTCATCGTGCCGATATATAAGAAAGGGGACAGAGGTCTACCAGGGAATTACAGACCTATCAGCCTCTTAGATAACTTACAAAAAATATTCTGTTATCAGTTATTAAGTAGGTTGAAGAAAAGGATAGCGAATAACCAAGCATTAAGCCATCTCCAGGCAGGGTTCAGAGACAAGGTCAGCACTATCGACCAGGTTTTCTGTTTCACCACCATAAAATGGAAAACTGTTGATGTAGATTCAGGCCACCTTTTTGTGGCATTTGTAGACCTGAAATCCGCTTTTGACCTTGTCCCACGCCACAAACTGTGGGAAGTTATGAGCAGTGCAGGGGTTCCCTGCTCTATGTTAAACATAATCAGAGATCTTTATACCGGCAATCGTGCCAGAATTCGATGGGGACCGGAAGGTGAACTGACCCCATAGTTTCCCACAGATCGTGGCGTGAGACAGTACTTGCACCCACATTGTTTCTTCTTTTCATTAACACATGTATCCCCTACCTTTTGGACTGCTCTAGCGATGCCCTCAAACTGGGAGGACAGAAGATCCCATGTCTCCTATTTGCCGACGACACCTTGCTAATATCCCAAACAGCTATAGGTCTCTCAAATTTGCTTTTGAGGTTTATGGATTTCTGTAAAGACCATGGTTTGGAAATTAACTCATCAAAAACTAAATATATGGTGTTTGGAGATAAAAAGCATAAGATGAGGAGACCTGTTTAGAGGGTGCTACATTGGAATGAGTGGGCACTTTTGATTACTTAGGTCTCAAACTGGAAGACTCACACAAATGGCATGCCCACCATCAGAAATCAACAATGTGCTTGAAACAAAGGGTGGGCGGTATTGTGAGATTTTCAGCTAGATCCCCCAGATTTACTTTGACTCCTGCCCTTGAAATATATAAATCTCAAGCAAGGGGGGTGGGGGAGCTCTAAATGGAGCTGAGTTGTGGGGCCATTGCAATTTGGAGGACTTGGTAAGGGTGGAAAATCTGTTTGTAAAGATGCTGCTAAGAGTTCCTTCTAGCACCCCCTCTCTGCCTATCCGAATGGACCTAAATCTTCTCCCAATCAATAAGATTTCCGCCCTAATACCATTGTTGTTCTGGATCCTTTTGTGGTCATTAGATGCTCTCACTCCATATAGATGCGGGCTGACCAAATTGGTGGGTACCAACTTTACTACTAGAATTAAGTGGTGTGCTTATGTAGAACGGTCCATTTCTCATCTTGGCTTGGGGACCTACTGGAAGGACCCTTCCTCTATTCCTAAAAATGCTACACAGATCTTGAAGGAAGCATTTTGGCTTAATGTTCAAACTCTGCAATTGGCGGAAGTCTCGCCCTCTTCTATGACTGATAGTTTTCTTCAAATTAAATGCCATCATGAATTCGAGCACTACATGGATGTAATACTTTCTCCACTCGCACGCGCCCTGTACACCAGATTTAGAATAGGGTCTCTCCCTCTGCGCACCCTAACTTACAAATGGTCCAATACAAACAATAGGTCCAAGTTATGTCCGATGGGCTGTGAGAAGGAAGAGACTATTATCCATGTTCTTCTTCAATGTCCTGCATACCGCAAACAGAGGGCTCTTTGGATTACCCCTCTATGCAAACAAATGGGTTTTAGAAACTGCTTACCTGCTCTGAGAGTACTCAAGTCAGATTCATCTGTTCAAATAGCGTGCCATCTGGCAATTTCTTTTAAATCCATTTGGCACTTCAGACTTGGGCTTTTAAAGAATAAACCTCAGCATCAGATATTAGAAGCAGGCATAGCAGATTATAGCTGTGACACATAAGTGTATGGATATTAGCCCATTGTATTTATTATTCAATTGATGCTGCACGTTCTTTTTTAAATTTCATATTTATGGAAACTTTTAGCCATTGCTTTGCCCTGTTTTAAACTTGTTGATTATAGAGTATGACTTCAATTTTATTATCTCTATCCCTATTTTTATTTTTTGGAGTGTCTTGTATTGTGCTTCTATGGTATGTTTTTACCGAAATAAAGTGATGATGATGATGAATAAAGGGAGAGATGGCTAAAATCAGCAGGACTTAATCTGCCATAGATAAGCTAAGGGAATTTAAAGCCTTTATTGCACGAGAAACAATCTGTAATAAAGGCCTGATTTAGGGACAAGGTGGAATTAAGGTATATCGTCCTTCATAAGGAATCTGGAGCCCAGTTTGGAAACTCCTCCAAATAGTGAACCCTAGTTCCTCATGACACATGAAGTGAGATGTGGAGGTGGGAGCCTAGAGTACCGACCTAAAAAAGCTGTTTTCCTCAGGCTGTAATGTCGCACAATATGCATAACCCACACCTCTGCCAAATAAAGGGCAAACCTCTGCCAAATAAAGAGCAATAGGGAGACATTGGGTCCTAAAAAATCGTTTTGCCTCCAGTTGGTCGTGGTAAATTGAGGACAGCAGCCAGAGACTGATTAAGCTTCAATTGTCTATTTAAGTTGTTCGGCAACCAACTGCCTGAGGAGTCAAATCTGACACTTAGAATTGGAAAGCAACTGACACAGTCAAACCTGTGATTACCCACAGTCAAGGTTTGCATGCTCATGCCTGTAGGGCCACAGGCCATTATGTGGGGCTTGGTGAAGTTTGTAGACAGGCCAAGGTCCACCTTAAACTGTCTGAAGTTACTTACAAGGCAATGCAAGACCCTGGCAGTACCGGCAATGAACAATGCATCGCCAGCGTACAGTAACATTAGTATAAGGGTGCTATCACAGGGACCGCCACACAAACCTTTTTCAGGAAGGAACTCAGGTTAATATTGTATAATACAAACAATAGGGAGCGAGAACGCACCCATGACGTTCCCCCCCATAATACTGGAAAGAAATCTGTTGTCTCCCCATTAGTGGCAATTCTAACTTTAACTGTAAGATTCTCATGTATCTTTCATGTACAAAATGGACTACAGGCACTTTTAGCCCTGCATCTAAAAGGGATATCCACAGTTTTTGTATGGTTCACTTGTGAAACGCTGATGGCAAATCCATAAATGCTAGGCACAGAGGCAGCACTTTACAATAGTCTACTTGCAAATTATGAAAATTAAATTTAGGCTCAGCTCCAGTGTACGAAGCTTCGCCCAGAACTTGTACTGACATGGATATTGTTAAGCTTAGTCTAGTACTGTATTCTGTTAAATAGTACTCTTCCCAGAACCCTAGCAGTGCTGTCGATAAAGGAAACTGACTGATAGCACCTCAGCTTTGAGTGGCTGCCATTTGTGAAAATAGGTCCTATAACAGAAGTAGTCAAAGAACTTGCCAATCGGGATGTGACCAAAGTGTTAAAAACACAGGACAGCAGTGGCATCCACAGATCAAGGTTACATTTCAAAAGGTCAATTGACAAACCATCGGTATCTGGAGTTTTCTAGCAGGACTTTGAGGTAACCTATCAATCACCTTATTTAGTTAACAAATAAGCATCTCTCAATCCAACCTGTTTCGCAATATGGCAGATCGATCGTCATGCAGGGGTGAACTACAGAACAGCTTGAGCATCCCATCGTGCGCTGGTAATGTGGTTACCCAGCATAATTTTCCACCCACAGACCGTTTTAATGGAATTGATTGTGGACCAAAAGAGCCTATGGTTTCTTATGTCGGCAACCAAAGTCAGGCACTCCCACTTATTGCTATCAATCTCCACTTTTCTCTCCTTTACAACTTGCTTATACAGAATACAGGAGGTCCTAACCATCATGACATCCCTGGTGTAGATCACAAAGACAGACAGAGAACATGCTTGATTGAACCGCCTCAGACCAGCGCTGCTTTTGTGCATAGGTTTCAAAAACGGCGGAATGAATACCATGGCATATTCCCTAAAATATCAGCTTCAGCCAAGCACATTAAACACAGTCTAAGGTTGTTGTTTTTATTATACTTGAGAGAAACTAGATAAGGTTTAAAAGATGAAAAGACAGTCTGAGGCCATCATGTCGAAGTGTGGGCTCTGGGGTGGAGAGCCTGGGACACTCATAAGTGCTAACTGGAATAGGACATGAAGCTCCCTAAGGTTATGATCCCCATAACTAGCATTTTAATATTTCCTCAGTCAATAAATAGTTCAAACTCCATGTGACAGAAAGACATAATCAAACAAGCCCAGCCCTAACCATGGTATAATGGAATATTGCCTGACCCGTATTGAACAAATTTAAGTATGTCCATCAGGTCATTTGCTGCAGTGTAATTATCAAGTACTAACTCCCAACACCCCCTCCCCTCATCACACACACACACACACACATGCACGATCACTACAACAATCAGACAAGTCTCCTACAGAATAGATTAAGCTGGAGCTGTTTGTAATCATTTTTGCATCAAAATTGTCTCATACAATAGCATTAAACTTCTGTGTTGAACCTGTTGACGAACCATGGCTGCCCTTTAATTCACCCATAAGGTTGAATAAGAGCTGACACTTAGGGCCAGATGTATGGCATTTTGTTTTGCAACTCGAAGTTTGCGATCCGTTTTTGGAATCAGAAACTGCAAGTCGCAAGAAAAAATGTACAACAGTGGAAAGCGATTCTCAATGGGGGTCGTAAAGACCTACCTCATCAATATTCAAATTTTCGAAAAAACAGGTTTTTTTCTAATGCAGGGATGTATTATTAAAAAAAAATGAAGTTTTGTTTTCATTTTTTCAGAATAGGGAGTGGTCCATGGGACCACTGCCTGCTCTGAAAAAGTTTTGCTCCCCCATTCACAAAGGGGAAGGGGTCCCTCGGGGACCCCTTCCCATTTGCGAATGGTTGCCACCAATTTGAAGCTGGTGGTAACTGAGAGTGTTTTGCAATCGCATTCATGGTCACAAAACATTCATACATGCCAGTGCTATTTTGCTTTAGGAAGGGACGCCCTATACACATCCCTTCCTAATGCCAAATCGCAAAAGCAAAATGTGATTTGGTGACAAGTTACTGAATCGTATTTTGCCTTTTGCACATGGCAAAATGCATTTTGCAGGTCGCAAACGACTCAATGGGCCATTTGCTGCCGATAAAATGGTTTGTACATCTGGCCCTTAGAATTAGCAGAATTCGCAAAATCGTTGTTATAAAAAGTAAACAAATAAAACTGAAATTAAAATACACCTTATGGCAGAACCTCAATGCTTCGAGACTTCCCAACTTGCACAATCAGCTCCACTGATAATTCTGCCCATTTTGACAGCCTTCTCCTCACTTGTCCACCACGTGAAGGGGTGACTGGGGTACAATAACTTGCTTACCCATTGTGCGACAACGACCTGCTCTGGTTACTGTATAATCTTGATCGTTATTCCTGTTAAGAACAGTGCAATCAAGGGCTAGTATTTCGAGTCAATCATTATATGTTACACTAGACAACACTTCATAGCTGTTACTAACGAACGTCACAGAGATCAATTCAACAAAATGTCCGGGATGACATCACACACACTTTGGCTGCCAACAACATAACAGGAAGTGACATCATATAATCTTTGATATCTTCCCAGAAGTGATGCTATGTTAACTTTGACCCTGGTGATGTCACAGGCACACCACCTAACAAATATAACCTACAATTAGTAAAAAATGAATAACATATGGATGCTGTTCATACCTTTATCATATCATCCTAATCTCTTCAAATCACCATCGCTACCTCAACTCTGACTCAGGATCCCTCTCACCTCTATAACCACTAACATTTTATGGCCTTTTTACTCATTTTCCTATGGCCTTCACCTTTTCATGTCATATTCATCAATTTAACAGTTTTTCTACATCACCCTGTGATGCACTCTCCTCTTTCACAGTTTATGCCTTAACCACACTGTTACTTTCAACTCTTTCTTATCCTCACAGCTCTACCAACTATTTCCTCCCACTGCCACCTCTCATTTCCAAGGCTCACATATGCTCCATTATATCTACCTCTTATTTCCCCACCATTGCATATGACGGGATCTCTATTCTTTCTCCGGAGTTTCTCTGCATACCTTTCACTCTTATTTGTATCCAAGTTTGTCTGTTACCTTAACCTTCATCACTATGATTTGCTCACATTTCTCTGTCCGCCTCGGGTTCATCTACATCTTTTCCAGTTTCTCTCTCTACTCTACCTCTCATTGTCACCTCCGTCTCCATTTCCCTTAGACCAGCATGTCTTGAGTTCTCGCAGCTCAGTCTCCTACAATCATCACCGCCATAGATCACAATTAATTATCACCATCTTTTTCTTTCTTCCGCGGTCTAATCTTTTCACTTCTGTATCTCCCCAAAAATCCCACCTACATCAATCTTACATATTCCATCTTCGTCTGTCAGGACGCTTGCTTAACAACTCCATTCTTAACTTAACGTTTCCTAGTTTTCATCTCAGCTCACTCTTGCTCCTTTTTCATCTCTCACTACTTTTCCTTTTTTATTTAGTTGTTTCACACCTGGAGCTGCATACCTCTGCCACTCCTTTTAGTATCCCACCTCTCCATTCAGCCTACCACATCTTGGTTCAACCCCATTACTTCATCATCCATCTTGCCTTAGATAGTCCCATTCCTCTCCTTTCTGCTGTCTTCTCTATCCAGCATTCTTTCTTGTCCTCACACTCATGGTTTCCCTCTCATGTGTTTCTCCCAAGTTTCCACATCGATGTTACTCAGTGTATTTTATTTGCTCCTCTTTAGATAGCCCTTCAACTGGCTCCTTCTCACACAGGTTATTGATCTGTAAGAAACGCGGTTATTGAACTCTAAGAAACAGAAAGCTAAAGTCCACTGTGTTCCCGAGAAAGATGTCAGCCAGGATACTTCACCATCTGAGGTACACCCTGCTGTAGGAACTGAGGGCCATATTTATACTTTTTGACTCAAAACTGCGCCGGTGCAGTTTTGCATAAAAAATAATACCGCCGGCTAACGCCATTTTGGTGCGCCATGCGGGCGTCAAATTTATACTTTGACGCACGGCGGCGCAAACCACAGGTCGGAGTCATTTATTTTGACGCACACCGCAGCGTCAAGTCGTAAAGCAAAATGACGTTAACTCAGTGGAAATGACTGTGGGTCGATTTACGACCCCGCAAAGTGGATATGCGCAGTTTTTTGACACAATAGCGTAAAAAAAAACGCTAACACTGACATTTCACCAGAGGTGAGCCAAAATGGAACCCAGATGCCACTACAGACCCCAGGAAGATGACAACAGACCAGGAACCAGCCAGGAACAGCCACACAAGAACCAGGACACTTTTAAGAAGAAAATAAAGTGTTGCTTCACTGCAGAGGAGCAGGAAATTCGGGTTAAAGAGGTGACGGAACATCAGCACCAACTATTTGTCACCTCAAAATTGCCAATTAGCAGGAGAGAGGCTACATGGCAACAAATTGTTGACAAGATCAACAGTGTGGCAGAAGTACGCAGAACAGTCATCGAGTGCAAGAAACGCTGGCATGACTGCAAGCGCAGGACCAAGGAAAAGATGGTCAGGAACAGGAAGGCAGCACTGCAGACTGGAGGTGGGAATCCAGCACACCAGGAGGCCCTGGACCACATGGAGGAGATGGTCGCAGCTGTCATCCCTGAGGAGATCGTCACAGGGATTCAAGGACAGGACAGCACAGACTACCAGAACACAACGCACATGCAGGGTAAGTCACATGGGGAATTAAAATGCACTAATGTTAACTGCAACCGGGGGGGGGGAATACCTACTACACATTGCATGTAAGTCATCATATACATGGAGTGGCATGGGTAAAGGGGCACGGCATGGGGGCATGGCCTGCACAGACAGAAGCTGGGGCACACCATTACACTACACCAACAACAGTCCCATGGGGGCATGCTGCCATGCCAACGATGGAGCAAAGGGAAAGCCACGCCAGGAGGGAAGGGCACAACTTCAAACTGACATCCCGGCACACGTCAGCCACTATACTCCCCACGTTAACTAGGACCCTATTAACAACCTCTAGCCATGCTGACAACTGGAATGTAACTGCGACAACAGTTGCCACTACCACCTCCGCTCTGTGTGCAGCTCAAGTAGCCAATGGCAGTAACCTCCCCATGGATCATATACACCTAAATTTGATGGTTGAGGATGACAACTTCAACAATCCCCTGAAAAAAGACAAAGGCCCCAGTACTGTCAAATGTCAATGCCCATAGTTGTCGCAAACATCAGCCAATGTCAACAACAATAGGAGCTACACAGCACTAAGGACATACCCATGCTGCATATGTCAGGGTCCATCCTGTGCCTGGGTCACAATGTAACATCCCAAATGTCATACTGCTCAGACAACAGCATTGAGGGTGAGGACACATGTAACTGGTCACTGAAATACACCTGCACAGCCAGAGGAGGAAATAGGACACTGATACGATTATCAGGGCAATCCAATGTACCACACATTCCCAACATCAGCTGTACACATTAACAGTGCCAACATTCATATCGTGCCATAACATTGCTATGCATAGGATATGCTACATGTCAACTACATTTAAGTGGATGTGAAAGATCATAGACTGGGGCAGGACCAGATTGTTAAGTGTGCTGCCAGTGCCATCAGAACACCCACAGTCAGTGAAAGGTCTCACCATGAGAATGGATGTAGATGGAGGGTTGAGTAGGACAAGAAGGTGGCAATTCACTATTTGGCCAAAACCAACACCTAGAAGAAATGATGCCGACAAGTCTAATAACTTTAGAACATACATGTGACATGCAGGTGGGCCATAGGCCTGGAAGAATGCCCATCTGAAAGACTGGAGCAATAAACATGAAACAAGATCACAATGTGAATTCATCACAAGGCAGGCATGTCACATCACTAATGCCACAACACAGACACACTAATTGTACCCCGTTTCATTGCAGAGGACAATGGATCTCCTGCGGATATGCCTGTCCCAGATTACCCTGATGACATGGATGACGAGCTGATAAACATTCCCCAGGAGACCATCCAAGAGGTCCTTGAAACCCTCCAGACCCCACCTTCAGTCACACGGAGGAGCTCAGAACAAGCAGCCATCGCAGAGGATCCACCCACCACCCCAATTGTAAGACCTGCCAGCTCCAATACAGCTGAGGTCTCAGACGACATAGGCACCAGCTTTGAGAGAACTGTAGTTGGGGTACAGCGGGAGCTGGCCAAGGAGGTGCGGGTGGGGATGCAAACTATGGCAGCCAGTCTAGAGGGGGTGCGTTCGTGCATGATGTCATCTGCAGATCAGGCAGCAGCTATGCAAGCCCTAACATCCATCCTGCAAAGACTACAAGAAACTGTCAAAGAATTCACCACTGCAGTAAGGGAGTTGCCACAACACCTCGCACCCCAAACCTTTCACTGCATGCACAAACGCAATCATGACCCCCTCAGGGCCGACCTGGCTGCCTACCATCGTGATGTCGCTGCTATTCTTAAGAATCTGCATATCCTCCTTGCAGCAGTACTGCCCTTAAGACCTTCACAGGTAGCAGCGACCGGGATGTTTGACTCCACGTCTTCTAACACTGAGGTGTGTGTTGCCCCTTCACAACCACCACCACCAAGAACAGAGGAGGCAACACACACATCAGAAGAAGAAGACATGGAACAGATCACCTTCACACGGAAAAGTACCCGGAAGCACTAGTCCCTGCCACATGGCCAACTATTACCAAGGTCCTGTGCTTTGTAACATGCCAGTCTTACAACAACTCTACTTAATGACTGTTCTGCTTACCACTGTATATGTGTCAGCCTGCCCAGTGATTGTCTCTCTCTTACCCATTGGCAAATCCTGTCCCTCTGCACTGTCTGAAACAGCACCCCAGCATGTCAAAAGCATTTCCGTAACCCCTTGTGTAGGATCACAATGTAATATGTCACTCCAATGGACTCACAATCATGGACAATGTACATATAGCACTACAGCACTTTTCAATAAATAGCACTTACACAACAAATCTGTCTCTGGGTAATGTGACATATCAACTGTGCAGTAGATAACTGAAATGTGCCTACTGTCAAATTACGTAGCTTGTCAATACAACTGTCCTGATATTATGTAGTCAGATAACTCTGCACAGTGCCCATGATTGCATCATACTCTGCCCATCCTGAGGGACATATCTGATGAAGTGAGAAACCATACACCATAATGCTGTGTTGGACAGAATAATGCTTCCTCAAGGGATATCTAAGTCATCAAATAGTGGCTGCAAAATGTTGTCACCATGCAATACTAACACATATAACAGTGCACACAAATCTAAGCAAACACTACAAAAACTGCATGAATGAAGCTATCTGAGTTTACATACAAATAGGTACTCATGCTGAACTGTGTCAAAAATGACATATGTGAGTCATGAAGACAAGATTACAAGAGTGCCTACGAGAACTCATCTTATAAGGATGTCCTTGATCATCACACTGCAGTCAGACCTAAAACTGTTCCCCCAATACCAGGTCTGGAAGCAATGTTTGTGATGTAGAAAACATACTCATCAACAGAAACACATTGGGATCCATATTAACTGTGATTGGTGGTTGCAACGAATGGTGGAAACTTTGCAAGGTAGCTCTGGGGTAGCTGCCAATCTTACAGCTCAGTTGGGATTTGTTTGTATTATAGGACACAAATGTAATATAACAGCATTCATGTACACTAATTCCAAGCCCAGGATCAAGTAGCATTTAATACATACTGTTAAGGGTTAACTATATATTTATTAAATGCTAATCACAGAAGAGGAAACTGAGGGAAAAGTCTTACCTACCCTAATCTACCCTGACTACTCATTACCCACAACTGTCCCTAACTAACTTAAGCTAAACGTACTTGTCACATGTAACAAAATGTTCTAAACATCGACCTCCCACCCCCCTTATGAGACGGGACACATGGAGGACAACACATACTAACCTAAACACATACTATCCTATACTAAACAAATATATATTTTTTTGTAATTTTTATTTTTTTTAAATATATATTTTTATTTTTTTATTTTTTTTAAACACACAAGAACCCCAAAATAGAAATAATCAGGATCCCCCACCCCACACCCACTAACACCAACTAAACTAACAGCCTATACTAACCTAACACTAAGCCCCCTAAGCCCACTAAGTATGAGAACAAGGAAAGAGGAGGGCGGGGAGGGAATCATGTACATATCAAAAAAGTCTAGAGGTTGGCCCTCCGGAGGGTCCTCTTGATGGACTTCACACGCCGGTTAATGTGGCGAACATCCCGGCTCAGATGGCTTAACTTGCGCAACACACGGTCCATCTTCCGTTCCATGTTGTGGAATGCTGCAGGGTCAACAGATGGAGCTGAGGCAGTCTGGGTACAGGTGGAGGAGGTCTGTGTGTGTGTGGAGCAAAGGCCAGTGGGCTGTCCTGCACCTGTAGCTATGCTGGGGCCTGGAAGTCCGGCAGATGTAGGGAGAACAGTCCCAGCTGTGGGTGGAGCCACCTGGCTTGAAGTGGTGGTTGTGCTGGTGGTGGCTGTGGTGGCCAAAGTAGGGCCACCCTGTGGGAAGGCACTCCATGCCCCAGAAGCCCGTTCATGGCGGTATAGACGGGCCATCCTCCTGAACCCCGACTCCACCAGCAGGATTTGCTATTATCTCATGGCCCGCCGCTCGAACTCACGGACCTGGTCTGGAGTCATGTTTGCAGCTGTGAAGACAAATGCAAATAATCTACATTAGAAACTGCATTGTGTGAAATGGCACAAGAAGTCAATCAGACAATACATCTACTGTACTTGTAACAGCTCATATCACAATACAGATCATTGAATGTCCCTGAGGAAGTACATGGCAGGCCAGCCTACAAATGTCACATCACACATAGCACATCCAAAACCTGCAAGATGGGTAACAACTGGCATTGACTTGCCATCTGAGTTCTGCCAGTTATCAGCTAACAATCATGCTGCATATCCTCCGCCAATACCTGGGCTACAAATGTCAGTGTACGGAATGCAAAACTAAAGCCATATGGTCTGCAAGTTGTAACAGGACTTGCCAGTATAGTACCCATGTGCGAACCCTGAGTGTGTATTCTAGGTTCCAACCAAACAGTCACTTTTTCACATGTATGTGTAACATACTGGTAGCATCAGTCCGAGGTACCCTATTCACAAAACCATGCCTGTGTTTGAGGGGGGGTGGATAAACAACTATCAATTCCAAACAACATGGACACCGAGGAGTGTATAGAAAACTCCACACATGTTTGGCTCTACACACACACCACAGGTAAGGTCTATCAACAATTAGGAGTCTGCAAACCCTTGACCAATCATAGCGCCACACATGTCAGGAAATGCAGAGCTTGGTACACAACAAATACTTCCAGTAAGGCATGACTTACATCAGAAACAGAGTTGCAAGAACACCCATGATCATGATTAGCATGCACACCTAGGCCATTGCACTCAAGTTCCACATACTTGTAGCACTACATGTGGAAGTACATGCTGCTAAGAAGTTCTACCTACAGTTTGATAAGTACCTTCGTAAATAGGGAAGCAGAAGTCTTTTGTAAAGCAATTTGCTGTACCAATCTTGGAGAATCTGGGTCTGACAGGCTGACTAAATCTGAGCTGACTTCCAGTGCGACTCTTGTTGATACAAGTGTCGTCCACATGACTCACCCCAGTACTCACTGTGGTGCCTACAGGAATGGCCTACAATCCCTAGATAATACAATAGGATACGCATTGGCCAACTCAAGACATTTGAGAAACTGAAATCCCACTCATGGAACAAGACAAATGATTGCCGAAAGCATCACACCTTGCTATGCGTTCAACACACAGGAGTCCATAACCAGCAAACACAACACATAACAGACATATCAACACTTACTGGAGTGTTCGGGGTCCTCAAATGTAGCCACCTCTCCCACAGTGTAGGGTGCCGGTCCACCTGTAAGGCAAGGAAGGAAGAAATGTGCTCAAAATCTGTGCACTGACCAACAATTTCATAAACATATACAATGTGTAGGCTGAATAAGGAAATGGCAGCCATTCAGACATGATGATACTGCATCTGATATATCACGGCCAACTTGTACATAGCATGGGTCTCCTGTGACAGTTACACACATGCAGTGGCCCTAACTATCATTTGGTGGCAAACATGCCCCGTCATTAGTGACCAGAAAAAAATATGGAGTGTAATTGTCTCATCATGTGCATCCAAGAGAGACATCCAAAGCCTGGTTACTTGAGGACTGCATTACCAGTCAAACAGCCTATGTGGCCATGACACATTTATTACACATAGGTACAATGTACAGAAGGACAGGGACTTTTGTAAGCCATCATGTTGTTACAGTTTCTTCATTTGATGTGGCCCAGCTATGGTGATTTGCACCAACCATCGAGATGTGAACCCATGTGCATACCTTTGGACTGCCATCCCTAATTGGAATGTGGCACTACTAATTCCAACAACCATTCTAAGATGTTAGCTGAGGGCACTTTACACCTTTTCACGATGTTTTCAAATCCAGATCTGACATATATCCAAAAAGATAAAGGACCACAATAATCCCTAACATTCATAGAACTTCTGTGAACGCTTTCCTTACACACTCACCAGACTCACATGAGACATATGTCTGGGCCACTTTGCGATCATCAATTGACGTGAAGCCAGCACTCATTTTCTGCATCATGTAGTGATTCTAAAGTCAGTCTAGCTTTTGCGTCAACAAAGTTAGCCAATATGTTGGTACATCTTTACTTCTCTGGCAAATGTGACCTATATAGACATGATTGGCTCCTATTTTGTTTGGGTGTCTGACACAAAGGCAGCACCAATTTACTTCACGGAAAAGTATCTTGTGAGTTTGCTGAGCACGTGCTACCTGACAGCTAGCAATTGTGATCCTTCCCATAGTGCATCAATTACCCATTATGTTTCCCCAGCATTACACACAGTCAGCAACTTAGCTGGCAGACATTGTACAAATCATCTGATGTCACTACAGAGCATTTAATCGTGCACATGTACATGATTAGTACTCACCAACAGTGCCACCAATCACGATGCCCAGATGGTCCAAGAGATCCTGCTCCCTGGTGATGAGGCCAGCCCACCGGTGCTTCAGCTGGTGGTCACTCCTCTGGCTGGCATACACCCGCTGCAGGTGATGCAGCACCTTTCCCCACCGGATTCTGCGTGCCTCAGTGTGATACCCCGGTATCAAACTGCCCCCTGCCTCGATCATCAGTGGCAAAAAATGGCACACAAGCCATATGAAGCCCCCCAACTCCTCTTCACCCATCCTGCCAAGACGTGGCCTACCAGACATTGTAGAAATGTGAAAGGGAATAGGGGTTAAAGAAATAGAAAGGGGGAAAGTAGGGGTACAAACACAGAAGAAAAGTCAACTTAACCACTAAAAGAGCCCAACTATCCCTAAACTACCACTACCCACAACAGACTCCCACAAACAACAAAAACACTAGAAAAATGGACAAATGTACACAAAACACAGTAGGACAGTATACACCAGCAATATTTATTTCACAAATTGACAATAGAGACAGGACACAGGACACAAAAGCACAAAAACAATGGACACCACTCTCTACAAAGCCACACAGTCTAGAAGAATCATAGACTGCAAAGTGAAAGTGAAAGTACACCCACTGTGCATGATCTGTAAACAGGATATCCTATTACATCACTTCCTGAATAAAATGTCTGCCCTTTTTCACGTTATGCGTCATATTTTTTCACGCATACAGTTTGTGCGTCATTTTTTTTGACACACAGGAGTAAAAATTAGCCCGCATCCAAATAATAGTAAATAGCCTGTACAATTATCTGGATGCTGCCTAATTTTCACTCCTGTGCATCCAAAAAAATGACGCACATTCAGTATTGGTGTACAAAAAATGACGCATAACGCTAGAAACGTCAAAATTTCTGTGCATGAAAAGGTTTTCGGCTTTTTTCAGTTTTTATGTTATGTTACATTTGGGACACATCAGAGATAGCCTGATGGCACCCACTATGGTGTTGATGGTGTATGTTCACATGTGTGACATCATACTGCAACGGACCATGATCCGCTACTTCCTTCACAGTATTTTGACGGTTGGCTGACGCACTAGATGGTCATATGTGTGGCCTACATATATGTATTGCAAAAATTGGGGATGCTTGGCATCAGGAGAGGATAGCAATGTGACGCACTTATGTACAATACCTAAACGCCTTTGGCTCAATGTGTGTGCTGTGGCAACTAATGTATTTGTTGACCAAGTGTGTGTGTATCACATGATGCATTATTGCACATATGCTTGTATGAATGTGACGTCCATGTGTCCAAACCTTAGATGCAAGTCATTGTGGAAATGAGAGAGGACATGTGTTAGTCATACATGTAGCAACATCCATAATGTGGACTTCCAAGAATTAGGGTAACGTAGACACCACATATGACAAAGCATGCACCAGATAGATGGCAGGCGCTTGTTCATGTCAATGGCCACATTTTCAACATCCTATGTCCTAGAGTTTTGGTAACAGCTTCCTAGGCACTAGGTGGTGAATCCCACAGTGAGTCAGACACATGCATTGAGGAAGTGGGTACCATGTTGTTTGCCCAGACAGACAAAGGTGAATCACAAATGTATAATGACACCACAGTTGAGGCCATATAACTGAGCCACAACTCTCAAGTGGCTGTGGTGGACCAGCTAACGAGGCAGCACGTGTCCACATATTTCCAGTGATCAATTGCACATAGGTGTCTTGTTCATGTGTGTGTTCCAATGTTGATCCTGTATATTTTGTGGGGTGTAATTTGTCACAGTTCGGTCCAGGACTCATCATGAGTCAGTGGCAGCTATTCCTGTATCTCCTGAGTATCCTTTGTTGATCAATGTGAGTAAAGTGGATGTGGACATGAGAACCTACATGGGGATGGTCCCACCCTGTCACTAAAGACGTGTTATGAGACAGTCAACAGGGCAACCTTGGTGTGCTGAGTGAGATAATGTCTCAGGTGTCATGTTCCGGCAGGTGTCATTACAACATTTGTGCACAGGTTAGCCTCTGCAATTCCCACTGCATCTGGGAATATCATAACCTCTGTGCTGATTGTTTTCTCGCAGCTATTCACCACACACGGCCCATCAATATGTTGTGAGCAATGTAATTCTGTGTGTGAACTGTCAGGGTCCTGACATGTGTGGATTTTTCATGGACATTATCAGAGGTTGCTGGTTCTGCTGAAGGCCCTGCACCCAATCCCTGCATTCGGCCCTGGGACACTGTCACACTTTGAAATTCATGCATAAATGAGACCCAGACAAGGGATGGGCCATGAATTTTGGTATTCATAGAGGATTTAACTCATATGGTACAGTTAAAAGGCAGATGATGCTATACAATGTGTTTGGGTATGCATTGAAGAACCACATGCCCAAATACCCCCTGATGAATGAGAGGTTTTCTAACGCAAGTGTGGTACATATGTAGACACAGGGATACTTTAGTGTGATGCACAGACAGATGCCAGTCAGGCTGACAGAATGCAGGGTGAATCAGGATCCAGCAATTTGACAAGCTACATAATCAGTGGTCTGACTTAGACTGTTTGGAGGACGAACTAGACAGTTGACATGTCAAACTGTGTATGTCCTGTGTTTTTGAAGGTGACAAATGAACCCAAGGGCTGTGTTACACGGCTTAAGTAGTATCAATGCTTGACGGTGTATTTGACAAAATTGAAACTCCTATGATGTTCCAGGCATCAGAAGGGGCAGTGCTTCTTGAAATGGGTGGTGTGCATGGAGGTGATCACAGGTGTGGGCTGCATCTGTTTCTCACAAGTCCTGTAGGTGAGATTTGCATTCTAATGGCCAACAGACATTTTCACACAGGAAGCAATCTACAGGTGCTAACAGGGCTTGGAAACTAGAAGCCAGTGTATTAATTGACCTGACGTCCATGTAGTCAGATGTTCTATGACAATGGTATACCATAGGAAAGGGTGTGGCACACTGGATTGCTATTGACAAGCTGTGTGTGTAGAGGAGGGAATATCAGGGTACACATCTTAGTATTCCAGGGGCCGCTTCAGACAGGTGGGTTGTGACCAGGTGCATGGGTGTGTCAGGAGTTAGGAAATGGACTGACATGTACATGGAATGTCATGTGCGCAATGCTGCTCATATGTGTGGCACTTCTATGGAACTCTGGTCACAGATAGTCCTTGCAAATATTGGATGCAGTTGGACTTACTGCTGTCAAGGGTCTGGTCAGACATTCCTGTTACTGATGCAAAAGCACATCATCTGCCTCATGTATGAGGCTTGTTTTCCCATTATTGAGTGATGGTGTCTTAGTTGTGTGCCATATGCTGCGTTGGACCATGGATTCAACATGTATGTGTGAAATAGGTATGGTCCTCTGATATTGGCCTTCAAAGGATAAATGTACATGATATATGTCATTTACAGTATGTGTGTATGTGACCATTGTATGATACGCATCACATTAGCTCTGGGATTTTCGGTGTCCTAATCGGTATATCAGCAATGCTCCATGAGGCAACACTCTTAATCTGATAGTTAGAGATGAAGGTGTGCAAAAATGAATATCAACAAAGGGAGGGACTGGGAGATTAGTTGGTCCAGTGTACGGTCTCCCAATTAACTGAACATACAAAAAAGGTGTACACTGTTCCAAATGGAAAAATATAATCACTAGGGGAACATTAAAGTTCAGGAGAAAGAGCCCTCACACATCCGGGAGGATGTCATGCTTCATCATCGGGTAGCTCCTCGTCAGACCGGCGCTGCAATGTCTGACGGGCTCCCCGTAAGGGGGCTCTTTGCCGGAGATCTTTTAGGTAGCAGCCGTGGTAGCGGACACTACAAGACCTGGTGTTGCGGTCAGGCGCTAATCCTGGCAGGAGAGTGAGAGCTAAAATTGGTTCCCAGTCTTAATAGGAGCGAGTAAATTTAATTAATCAATGGAATAAGACCGGGACCAAGATTAAAAACAGAAGGAAAGTGTACGGCTGTTTCCTAAAAGATCTCAGGTGCTGCAACTGTGATAGATTCTTGCCAGTTAAAGTTACTTTAGGCTTGCTCGGGGGCAGCCAATGGATGTACTCCTCCCATATGATTTTCATTTGGTGTATGATCACAGTGAAATGTCTCTACAAGAGGAGCTGTATTATCTGAAAGGAGCACATGTAGCAAAGAGAGAGGATTCAACCAAAGGCCACCTTCTCTGTTAGGAGGAGGGACTGTGTTTTGTCCCTTTCCCGTCTAATGCTCAAAAGCTATAGCGTTAGAAAATGGAACCTTTGCAAATTCTGCAGGAAGCAGAAGCAACTCAATATGGCCCGAATGCTCTATATTTGATTGCAAATGGTATTTCAAAATCGTATTGAATTTATCACAACACTCTCAGAAACAATGGGTAGATGGTAACAGGGACAGAGGCGAGAGCAGTCTCAGCAAAAGAAGCCCTGAGATGGGTCCCTTTCACTGTTTGTTGTCTTCATATAGCTTAGCATTTGTTGGCTTGCCTGGCACTCTTCTTCACAGCCTTGTAATTCATCACTGAAGGCATGGCATCATTTCTGTTCCTATTTGTGAAGCAGGGATCAAGCACTGACTGATTTAACTTAAGCAGTGCCCGTCTGCTGCTCCCGACGTGACCGAGGTACTATTTTCTTCTTTTTAACTTCTAGTGCCCTGCAAACAGAAGGCATGCAGCTGGCAAAAACATGCCCAGCAGGACAAACAAAATTGTTTTATTTTCTATAGTCACCTTTCTTTTATTTTGTCAAGTCTCCTTTTCTCACTTTGCACTCATGGTTTGTTTTGTTTTGTTTCTCCTCGTGGGCACTGTCCTCAAAGGATGACAATAATCTTGTTTGGAACATTGCAAAGTGACATTAGTTCTTTATGTGTAATTTCCCAAACTATGCTTTAGCACATAATCATGTGATACACTCCAATCAATGCCAAGCCAGCGCACCTCTCCCCATGTCAATCCATGCCACTCAATGCAATCTACTCCAGACTAATTCTATCCACCACACTCATCCTAATGCAATGCACTCTAATTCTCCCAATCTACCCCACTCCAATTTGCTCCACTCCAATCCAAATCAATCTGCCCACTCTATTCCGTCCCCATCTAATCTGCCCCGCTCTGATCCAAAACAATCTGCCCCACTCCAATCCAAAATAATCTGCTCACTCCAATCCAAAACAATCTGCACCACTCCAAAACAATATGCCACACTCCATTCCAAAATAACTGCCTCACTCTAAAACAATCTGCCCCACTTCAATCTAAACAAACCACCTCTTTCCAAAAGAATCTTCCCCACTCCAATGTGCCCCACTCCAATCCAAAACAAACTGACCCACTCCAATTCAAAACAATCTGCTCCACTCCAATACAAAACAATCATCCACACTCCAATCAAAAATAATCTGCCACACTCCAATCCAAACATATCTGCCCCACTCCAACCTAAAACAATCTGCCCCACTCTAATCTGCCCCACTTCAATCCAAACCAATCTTCCCACTCCAATCTAAAACAAGTTGCCCCACTCCGGTCCAAAACAATGTGCTTGACTCCAGTGCAAAACAATCTGCCCCATAACAGTCCAAAACAATTTGTGCCACTCCAATCAAAACAATTTGCCCCTCTCCAACACAAAACAGTCTGCCCACTCCAATCCAAAACAATCTGCCCCATTCCTACCCAATACAATCTGTCTTACTGCGATCCAAAATGATCTGTCCCACTCCAATCTGCCCCAACCCAAAATAATCTGCCCCACTCTAATCTGCCTCACTCCAATCCAAAACAATCTTCCCGCTCCAATCTGAAAAAAATTGCCTCACTCCAACCCAAAACAATCAGCCTCATTCCAATCCCAAACAATCTGCCCCACTCAAATCCAACCCACTCCTATCTGCCCCACTCCAATCCAAAACAATCTGTTTTACTCCAGTCTACCTCACTCCAATCTGCCTCACTCCAATTCAAAGCAATCTGTCCCACTGCAATCCAGAAACATTCACCCTACTCCAATATGCCTCACTTAAATCCAAAACAATCTACCCACTCCAATCTGCTCCATTCCAGTCCACTCCACCAATACAATGCAACCAACCCAACCCACCCAATCAAATTCATTTAACCCCACTCCAAACCACCCCACTGCAGTCCAATCCATCAAATCCATTTTATATTAATCCACCCCACTCCAGTCCACTCCACTCCAAACCACCTAAATCCACCCTACTACAAACCACATTAATCCACCCCACGTCAGTCCAATCCACCATAATCCACCCACTCAAATCCAGTCCACTTAAATCCAATCCATTCCACCTCAATCCAATCCAACTCAATCAAATCCACCCAATCCAAAAATTCCACCTCACACCAATCCTGTCCACACCACTCCACTCCAATCCACCCAACTCCAATCTACCCGACCCCACTCCAATCTCCTCTACTCCAATCCAATTCACACCACCCCAATCCAGTCCACATCACCCCAGTCCAGTGCACCCCACCCAAATCTAATCCATCTGAAACCGATCGACTCCAATCCACCCCACTACAATCCAACCCTCTCTAATCCACCTCACCTCACCCCATGCCAATCCAATCCACCTCACTCCATTCCACCCCACTCCAATTTACCCCAACACCCCACCCCAGTCCACCCCACCACTATCCAATCCAATCTCCCAGACCCCATTTCAATCCACCCCACTCCAATCCATCCCACCTCATCCAGTCCACCCACTCCAATCCACCTCACTCTACTTCAGTCCACCCCGTCCCACTCAATCCAATCAATCAATCCAACGGCAATACAATCCCCCATTCCACTCCAGTCCACCCCATTCCAATACAATCCACCCCACTCGAGTCCAATCCACCCCATTCCAGTTGAATCGACCCCGCTCCGGTCCAATCCACACCACACCAACCCACTCTCCACAGTCCAATCCAATCCCCTCCAATGCAGTCCAATCTAATCCACCCCACTCCAGTTCACCTCACTCCAGGCCACCCCACCTCACTCCACTCCACTCTATTCCAATCCATCTTGATACAATCCACTCCACCCCAGTCCTATCACTCCAATCCAATCCACCTATCCCAACTCAATCTAGTCCATCCTACTCCAAGCCACCTAACTCCAGTCCACCCCAATCCAATCCAGGTCACCCCTTTTCAGTCCACCCCACTCAAACCCAATCCACTCCATCCTGTCCACCAACTTCAATCCACCCCTCTCAATCCACCCTGCTCCAGACCACCCCACTATCATAATACACCCCAACCTAATCCACCACACTCCACTCTATGCCACTCTATGACACTGCAGTCTATGACACTCTCTGCCACTGAACCACTGAAATTTACGTCCTTTTACTCAACAACACTCTACTCCCTCTACTCCTTTCTACAACACTCTACGCAACACATCTACTCTACAACACTCTACGACACTCCATACAACACTCTACTCTACGACACTCCACACCACCAATTTTTAGCCATGCTGAACAACAACCACACTGATGTACAACATGGCAAAAACACATTGCCAAAGCCAAAAGCTCTTGAATAGGTGTGACCTACTCTCTTTGCCAACGCTTGTTTTCTTTTTAGCAGTGAGTGCAGTTGGATTTGGGCATTGAGTGGCAGAGCTTGGTTGTTTGGGATCTCAGAGATCTGATCCAACACCACGACAAGAAGGGCCTGTCCTAGTTAAGTCCGATCTAGCATGATGACAAGCTGCGCCCATGGAGTCTAGTGAAAGTCTACATTCTGTGAACGCTGTCTCTTCTGTGACAACCTCTACTTCCCCTCAAGAATGCTATCAATAGCAGTGATAGTGCTTTTGCTGGAGGAATTAGGAGCAATAATAGATGCAGCTTTAAACTAATGCAGCAGAGAAAAGGATTCTACCTTTGACATCACAATGTTGATCTGTACGTGACCAAACAGAAAACAACACATGTGACTTAATGTTAAACTAATTGTGAAAGTGGAGCACGAGAAGTCTATATTGAGTTGCATTCACTGCAGTGTCAGAAAAGAAATATGGCCCTCAGTACAACCCTGGCGTTCGGTGGTAAAGCGGCGGTAAACCGCCAACAGGCCGGCAGTAAATAAAATGGAATTATGACCGTGGCGGAAGCCGCCAACATAGACAGCTACTTTAACACTCCGACCGCCACAGCGGTACAAAGAAACAGCATGGTGGTCACCGCCAACAGACAGGCGGAAGACAATGTACTGCCCACACTATTATGACAGGCCAATCCGCCACCTTTTCCAGGGCGGATTTAACGCGAACAAAAACACAGCGGAAACAGGACTTGGAAGGGAAAACACTCACCTCTACACACTCTACGAGGAACCAGGACGGCATGGAGCCTGAACTCAAAATTCTCCCTGCGATTGTCTATCTGCTCCTCTACCAGGAGCACGATCGACGGCCGCGACGACCACAGTGAGTACAGCACCTACGACACGGGAGGGGAAAGGAGGGAGGGAAAAGAGAGTGACACACACATGCAACACGCATCACCCCCACCCTCACCTACAACAACACACACAACAATACATGCTGAAACATTACATTTAGACCCCCCCTGGAAGAACGCAAGGATAAAAGGAAATCATTGTAATCAATAAACATCCATTAGTCAAACATTTATATACACTATAAACAAATATGTACACCAAGAATTCAAGTCCAGGTACTGCACCTATATAGTCTGTGGTACAGGGTCCAAAATGCATGGGCGAGGCCCACACAAGAAACCCAATTGAAATGGAGAGAACACTGCAGGGGCATCAGATCAAAATAAAACAGGCACCTCAGGGGGAAGGGAAGGGGGGCACCTCAGTTGGATGAGTGCACGACGCCAGCTCCACGAGGGGGCTCCATGCCCATTGATGTATCCTAGGGAGTGCAAAGCCACAGTCTCTCAAGTCTCTCCAGTCTCTCCAGTGGGTGGGTTGCCCACTGCTTTATCCTGGGAAGTGCAAAGCCACAGTCTCTCAAGTCTCTCCAGTGGGTGGTTTGCCCACTGCTTTATCCTGGGAAGTGCAATGCCACAGTCTCTCAAGTCTCTCCAGTGGGTGGTTTGCCCACTGCTTTATCCTGGAGAGTGCAAAACAACAGTCTCTCAAGTCTCCCCAGCGGGTGGTTTGCCCACTGCTTTATCCTGGGGAGTGCAAAGCCACAGTCTCTCAAGTCTCTTCAGTGGGTGGTTTGCCCACTGCTGCATCCTGGGGAGTGCAATGCCACAGTCTCTCAAGTCTCTCCAGTGGGTGGGTTGCCCACTGCTGCATCCTGGGGAGTGCAAAGCCACAGTCTCTCAAGCCTCTCCAGTGGGTGGTTTGCCCACTGCTTTTATCCTGGGGAGTTCAAAGCCACAGGCTCTCAAGTGGATAACAGTCTCCACTGGTTCTGGAGGGGGCTTTGTGCCCAGAGTGCTTCCTCCTGCCAAGAACTGAAGTAGTGGATGCCTTTCTCCACTGGTTCTGGAGGGGCTTTGTGCCCAGAGTGCTTCATCCTGCCAAGGACTGAGGTAGTGGATGTGATACTCCACTGACAGTGGGGCAACATGGAAGCTGTCCAGGCCCCTGGAACTGACCACCAGCCATGTATGGATGACCACTGGGGATGGCAGCCATGTCTGCGGTGGTGCCACTGGCTCAGGTTGTCGTGGGGCCTGCTGGTGGGGCTGGCAGCGGTGTCATTAGTGGCTGTGCTTGCGGCGGTCATTGTGGCGGCAGTGCTTGCGGTGGTCATTGTGGCGGCGGTGCTGGTGGCAGCCTCACTGACTGCGTTGCTGGTGGTTGGCTCACTGACTGCCGTGCTGGTGGCTGGCTCACTGACTGCCGTGCTGGTGGCTGGCTCACTGACCGCCGTGCTGGCGGCGGTGTCAGTAATGGCGGTGCTGGTAGGGGGCTCACTGACCGCGGTGCTGGCGGCGGTGTCAGTAGCAGCAGTGCTGGTGGCGTGCTCACTTACTGTGGTGCTGGCGGCGTTGTCAGTAGCAGCGGTGCTGGTGGCGGGCTCAGTGACAGCGGTGCTGCTGAAGGGCTCTGTATCTGGGCTTCTGGCGGCGGTGTCCTTGGTGGCGGTGCATGTGGTGGTGCCGGTGGCGGACTTGTCCGCCGTGCAGGTTGGCGGCGACGTTGACTTGCCTTTCTGCTTCAGGCCCTTCCCCACCTTGGATGCTGGAGCAGCTGTCTTGCCACTCCCCACACTTGTCTTGGCTGGGCGCTTGGTGGCAGGTGTTTTGTCCTTCTCCCTCCGGGATGTGGGCAACTTTTTAAGTTTTGGAGGTGGGGGAATGTCCTTGGCCTCGCTCCTTGGGACAGTGGCAGCCCGGTTGCTTGGCACACTCGAAAAACCGGGTATTGCTGGCACCACTGTGCCCGGTGATATGGTGGCTGAGGTAATGGGTTGGGACCTGGAAAGGTGGGCCCTATGGGACAGACGGGGGGAGGTGTAGGGAAGAGATCAACATTCAAGAGGAAAAGTTTTTTAGACACACTGGGATGGGTAGATGGAGGGGGTTTGGGAGTGGAGGAAGAGGAGGTAGTTGTAGGAGGTGTTCGTTTGCTGACTTTGGGTGAAGGTGCATGGCCTGGAGGCTGTCGTGAGGTGGATGGCTGTTGGGTGAGTGTGTGACTGCGTTTGTGTACTTTGGGAGGAGGTATCACAGACACACTGGGACAGGACACAGGGGATGTGTGAATGGTAGTGGGGGTGGTGAGTGCACGTGAGCGGTGTGTGGTGATGGGCGTGCTTGTGATGGAGGTAGTGGCTGAAGATGTAGTGCAAGCAGGTTTGAGTGGAGACGAGACAGGGAGGGATGAGGGAGACGTGGAGGAGGGGGACACAGTGGAGGCAGTGGATGTTGGTATGTGTGCATGGGTATGATGCTTGTGGGATGTGTGGTGCTTATGTTTGCCTGAGCCACTTTTGTGTGTTGAGGTGTGTGCATGCTGGTCTGATGGTGTGCTTGGGATAGGCTGAGGTACTGGGGATGGGGTCTGGGTGGAGGAAGTTGGAGGGGGGAGGCAGGACACAGGGACAATGGCTGCCATCAGTGCTGAGGCCAGAGCCTGAAATGCTCGCTGTTGGGCTGCCTGGCCAGAATGAATGCCCTCCAGGTAGGCATTTGTCTGTTGCAACTGCCTCTCTACACCCTGGACTGCATTCAGAATCGTAGACTGCCCAACAGTGAGGGATTTCAGGAGGGCAATAGCCTCTTCACTGAGGACAGCAGGGCTGACTGGGGCAGGGCCTGAGGTGCCTGGAGCGAAGGAGATGCCCACCCTCCAGGGTGAGCGGCCACGGGACACACGCTGAGGGGCTGCTGGGAGGGCGGTGCTGGTAGGGGGGGTGGTGGCTGTACCTGTTGATGCAGTGGGCACAGAGGGGTCCGCCACCGCAAGGGAGCTCCCATCAGAGGAAGAGTCGGTGTCGCTGGTCTCAGCTCTTGTCCCTGCCGTGGAGTTCCCCTCGCCCTCCATCCCACTGGTGAATTCAGACTCCGTTGTCTGGCCCTCCAGGGCCATGTGGGATGCAGCTCCCTCCTGCTCCGGTGGCACAGTTCCTCCGCCTGATGATGCTAATGCACACAAGAACAAGGAGACCACAAAAAGGGGGGGGGAGAAAGAAGAAAGACTTGTTCAGTGCATGCAATACCACTAACGTCGGCGTACACTACAGACACAGAAGCCCCCTGTACTACGCCATGCACTTGGAGTTCCCTAATTAATCACAGGGACATGGGGTACATGGCATATGCCCGATTGCTGCACACATGGAAGTCACAGGAGCCTGACTAGGTGTAGATGGCTCTTACCACTGTTGGGGATGGGGTGCCACTTAGACTGCCTCACAAAGGGTCCTTGCCAACAAAGCTTGCCCTAGCCTAGGGGAATCTACTGCCCACCTCACCCACTCAGACACCTCCAATGCGCGCAGTCAGCTGAATGTGAGTGTACTCACCCCCTTGTGGCTGCTGAGATACCCTCATCGCCCATCCAACTCCGGATACGCCAGGATCCGGAACATCATCGGGGGTCATGGTGCGACGGGCACCCCTCGCACGTTGGGAGGCCATCCCCAGCTGGGCCTCTGCCGTCTTCTTGCTCCAGCGGCGAAGGTCCTCCCATCTTTTACAGCAGTGGGTGCTCCGTCTGTGGTGGACCCCCAGGGTCCGGACGTCCTTGGCGATGGCACGCCAAATATCCTCCTTCTGGTGGGCACTGACCTAGAGGAATAGTACAGGGGAAAATGTAACACTTTTACCGTCCGGACCGTCACAGTCATCGTCCCGCATTCCCACCCTTGCCCTGACGCACATACACTCACCGTCCGATCATGCAGGCCTCATCTCCCCCCGTATCTTCCATCCACACCACTCCAAACAGGCCTTGCCCATACAGCATGCTCACAGTGTGCTCACCTGTTTGTCTGGAGGACCGTAGAGTAGCCTGTACAAGGGGAGGAGACCATCCACTAGTTTATCCAACTCCTCCGATGTGAAGGCAGCACGGTGTACAAAGCCAGCGCAGTTACCTCATATCCCCTTGTCCCACATTACAGGTCAGGCAGCCGCCATTTCAGGTGGCCACATGGCATTATATTTTAATGTGTCACACACATATAGGCCTTGCATATACACAGAGACAGGCATATAGCATATGACAAATGTGTGCAATACAAATGTTTTTTTCCTACCTCAGTGTTGGCTGACTCTGTGCTCGTTGTTCTCATCCATAGGGCACGTCCGCTGGGGCAGGTGAGGAGACGGCGGCATCCTCCGGTGTACAGACCGCTGGTGAACCTGTCAATAATAGAACAGCGACATGTAATAGTCACCTACAGACTAGATCGTGCCACAATCCAGGAACTGTGTGCCCAGTTGGAGCCAGACCTGATGTCAGCTATCTGCCATCCAACAGGAATCCCACCTCTAGTGCAGGTCCTGTCAGTACTCCATTTCCTGGCAAGTGGGTCTTTTCAAACAACAGTGGCCATTGCATCAGGGATGTCCCAGCTTATGTTCTCCAACGTGTTGTCCAGAGTGTTGTCTGCCCTGCTGAAACACATGTGCAGCTACATCGTGTTCCCTCAGGTGGAGGATTTGCCTACAGTGAAAGGTGACTTCTATGCCCTAGGACATATCCCCAACATCATAGGTGCCATTGATGGTACACTTGTGGCCTTGGTACCCCCCGCAGGAGTGAACAGGTGTACAGAAACCAGAAGAGCTACCATTCTATGAATGTGCAGATGGTGTGTTTGGCTGACCAGTACTTCTCCCGTGTGAACACCAAGTTTCCTGGCTCAGTGCATGATGCTTACATTCTGCGGAATAGCAGCATCCCTTATGTGATGGGGCAACTCCAGAGGCCCCGTGTGTGGCTATTAGGTGAGGACAAGGACCCTATACCGTGTAAATAGTTGTCTGGGGTTGTCCCTAAGGGTTAGTGTGTGTCTAACAGTTGTCCCTCGACATTTGCAGGTTATCGGGGTACCCCAATCTATCATGGCTACTGACCCCAGTGAGAAATCCCAGGACAAGGGCAGAGGAACGCTACAATGAGTCACATGGGCGAACTAGGAGGATTATTGAAAGAACCTTCAGCCTCCTGAAGGCCAGGTTCAGGTGCCTTCATATGACAGGTGGTTCCCTATACTACTCACCAAAGAAGGTGTGCCAGATCCTCGTGGCCTGCTGTATGCTGCACAACTTGGCGCCTTTTCTGCAGGAGGATGGTCCAGAAGGAGGTCTTGTGGCAGCTGTGGAGCCTGTGGACAGTGAAGAAGAGGAGGCAGAAGAAGAGGACATAGACAACAGAAACACTGTGATCCAGCAATGCTTCCAGTGAGACACAGGTTAGAAGACATCACTGCCTCCTACATCTGATAAAATTGTTAGACCTATCATCTGTCTGTCCCTTTTACCCAGTGTATGGACCCTGATTTGTCACTTTGCCTTTCAATTTCACAGATGTGGGTCCCACTGTGTGACCTCTGCTATGTTACCTCATGGACTAGAGCTGTGTGACATAGGTATGTAGACATTAGAATGGACATTGTTTTTTCTTCAGTTATTGCAAATACACAACTTTGAAAGCACAGACTGACTCCAGATTGTTTTGTGATTCAAGGGTGTTTATTTAAGTGCAAAATAGTGCAGGTGGTTGTAAAATGGGCAGGGGTGATGGTCGGAGGAATGTCCATGGCAGAGTCCAGTCTATTTGTCTCACAGGTGCATTGTCCAAAGGGCCAAAGGGCAATAGGAAGTGGAGCTAGGGCAGTTGATGGATGGACAGGGTGAAAAAGTGTGACAGAAGGATGACATTCAGGGTGTTCTCATTTCTTGGCAGGGGTCTTGGCATTGTACTCTGTCTTTGTCCTGGATCTCAGGGACCACTTGCGGGGTGGTTCTCCATCTGCAGGGGGTGGGGTGCTGGTGTTGTGGTCCTGTGGCGGTGCCCCCTGTCCACTAGCGCCGGCGGAGGTGGTTGGCAGTTCATCGTCCAGGCTAGTGTCAGGGGCCCCTTGTTGTGCCACAGTGTCCCTCCTGGTGTTCACAAGGTCCTTCAGCACCCCTACAATGGTGACCAGGGTGGTGTTGATGGACTTGAGTCCCTCCCTGTACCATAAATACTGTTCCTCCTGCAGCCACTGGGTCTCCTGAAACTTGGCCAGTACCGTTGCCATTGTCTCCTGGGAATGATGGTACACTCCCATGATGTTGGAGAGGGCCTTGTGGAGAGTGGGTTCCCTGGGCCTGTCCTCCCCCTGTCGCACAGCAGACCTCCCAGTTCCCCGGTTTTCCTGGGCGTCTGTCCTCTGAACCGTGTGGCCACTGCCCCCAGGTCCCTGCTGTTCTTGGGGTGGTGGGTTTGCCTGGGTTCCCTGTAGTGGTGGACACACTGCTACTTGACGTGTCCTGGGGACAGAGGTATGGGCCTGCTGGGTGGGTGCTGTGCTGGTGTTTCCTGAGTGGAGAGGCTCTGTGGAGGCCTGTGACTGTGTCAGGGGAACCGACTGTCCAGAGGTCCCAGATGGGCCGGGCTGGTCATCCAGATCCTGTTGGACAGAGCTGCTGTCATCACTGTGGGCCTCTTCTGTGGGGGGAGTGGACATGTTTGGAACCTCCTGTCCGGTGACTTTGGGTACGGGCCCTGCAGGGGTGTAAAGGCATGATTATTGCATCTGTGTGTGCCATGGTGTGCAAAGGGTGGGTGACCCTGTACCCCAGTGCTTACATTCTTGTGTAGGACCTTGTGTGATAATTGTTTTGGGGTCTGTGTGGGTATCTGTAGTGGACATGCATTGGTGATGGGTGTCCATGCTATGTTGTTACATGCAGGGCTTGGTGTTGAGATGTGTGGTTTGTGATAGTGGGACATTTGTGAGGAGTTGGAGTGATGGGGGTGAGGGTGAGGGTGGGGGTATATGATAGCATGCAGGTAGGGTGGGGTATATGGTAGTTAAAGATTTGACTTACCAGAGTCCATTCCTCCAGCTACTCCTGCGAGGCCCTCAGGATGCAGTATAGCCAAGACCTGCTCCTCCCATGTTGTTAGTTGTGTGGGAGGAGGTGGGGGTCCGCCGCCAGTCCTCTGAACCGCAATGTGGTGTCTTGAGACCATGGGACGCACCTTCCCCCGTAGGTAGTTCCACCTCTTCCTGATGTCTTCCCATGGTCTTGGGTGCTGTCCCACTGCGTTGACCCTGTCCACGATTCTGCGCCATAGCTCCAGCTTCCTATGTATGGAGGTGTGCTGTACCTGTGATCCGAATAGCTGTGGCTGTACCCGGATGATTTCCTCCACCATGACCCTGAGCTCCTCCTCTGAAAACCTGGGGTGTCTTTGCAGTGCCATGGGGTGGTGTGGGTGATGTGTGAGGTGTTGTGTGTTGTGATGTGTGGGGTGATGTTTAGGGGTGCGTGCTGTTTTGTGCGTGGATGTGTATGAGTGATGGTGTTGTGTACCTCTGTATGCTGCGTGTGGTCTTTGCTTTTCTGTCTCTCTGCTTCTTCCAAATTTTTCGTTGTAAGGGTTTGTGGGTAATGTGGGTGTGTGTTTTATATTGTATTGGGTGTGTGGGAGTGGTGTGTGTATGTGTATCAGGTGTGTGTATTTCGATTTGTCCAATGTGGTGTGTACCGCCAATGGAATACCGCGGTTGAAAGACCGCCGCATGGATTCGTGGGTCGTTATAGTGTGGGCATATTCCTGCTGGCGTGACGGTGGAGGTTTTGTTGTTGTCGCCAGTTTATCACTGACCTTTGGTGTGGGTGTCTAGATTTTGGCGGATTCTGAGCTGTGGATCGTAATAGCTGTGGTGGAATTCCGCGGCGGTGTGTTGGCGGTCTTCTGTACGGCGATAAGCGGGATTTACTGCCAATGTTGCAATGAGGGCCTATGTGAGGTATAACCATGTTAATTGAAGAGTAACCATTGATTATGATATTATAACAATCCTTATGCTAATAGAGAATGTTTTCTTTTAAAATCATAATGATTTTCATAACGTGTTCGTTAATGGTATAGTCTACTGTTGAAGAAATGAAGTTCTCCATCATAGTCACTTAAATGTATTCATAGTTTATTGGGTTTGCCTGTATTGTACCATGAAGTCAAATTAGAAGTAACATGAGTAAAGTGTTCAATTCTAATTCTGTATTACCTTAGCGATGTTAGGCCTGCTAGGCCGAAGCCCTTATAGTGTGGGATGTTCTTCATTTCTGTTAAAGTGTAATTTCTTTCCAGGAGGCTTTCACATGAAATGTTAGATTAGAAATAGATGTCCTGTTTTTTTACTCATAGAGAGCCTGAGAAATCAACCTTGAGGACTGTACACAGAGAGACCGAGAATGTGAAAGGTGCTTCTATTCTTTATGTTGTAAAGTAGTACAGGAGACCAAGGACAGTTACCCTCTCACAACAGTCTTAGGAACATCTAACCATGTTGCAAAAGTCTGTAATGTGAGGAGATTGGACCACATGATCTTCCAATCCTTGGGAGTTACCATAGGACTAATCATCGTTTTTTTTAAATTTCAATGAACTTTATGTAAACTAAAATAAAATAACAAACAAGATCTCATGGGAAATCAGTTACATGTTTGGTAGAGTAGGAACTGTGAGGAATAGACTTCATTATATAACAGTACTTGCGACTATAAAAAGAAAAATCCAAATACCTTAATATTGGAATATGAAACAGTAAAATAAATAATTGGCAGGTCAGAACTGGTATGAGTAGCCTTGAGAGTGGTCTAAGCCAAGAAATAAAAAGAAGGTGAAGAAAAGGCATAAGTCAAAGAATTATGACAACAGGCATGATAGCATAGGAATGTAAGGAGTATAGAGGAACATAGTGCCAATCTGAGAAAATCTGGCCATTAGCCATATGGGGGAACATGAGCAACATTGATACAAAACCACCTCAGAATATACATATATTGAGGGGTTCATGGAAGTTTGATGCTGCTGAAGTAATCATCTAGAGCTTTCCAAAGTGCTCTGGACTGTGGTTTCCATGGGGAATTGTGAAGGGAAATATTGTCAGCACCTCTTAAGTAAGAGATGCAGTTCATCCAGGTTTTAAAGTAAGTGGCAGCTCTGTTCTTCCAACTGTGGATAAGGAAATTACAAGCAGTAGTCATTAAGATATCGAAGAGGAGACGGTCGTTGAGTGATTTGAGTCTTGGGTAAAGCAACCCTTAAATGATTGAGAGAGAGTATTATTTCAATTGAATTCTGAAGAGGATACGTAAAAAGTCAAATATCTGGTCCCAAAAGTGTGAGACAGCACTACAGAAGAAAAGCAGATGATGAAGGTCGCCCCTAGCATTGTTACAATTCCAGCATGTTGGATCCTCTCTAAGAGACAGTTTATGGAGACGGGAGGGAGTCTAGAAAGTTCTGTGAAGAAGCCAGTAATTTCCTTGTAATAGGGAGTGGGTGATTTTATAAAAAACAACTGATTTCCAAATCCTCCTCCTGTCTTCTGGGGAAATAACTCCTGATGAGGCCCATTTCTTCATTATGTTCAAGTTTGTATTAGTGGTTTTGAGCCTGAAGAGGTGATAAAATGTAGAGGCTTGATGGCCGGACTTATTAAAGGAAGAGACTATTGGGAGAAGAGACGGTTCTGTATCAATATCTTTTGGAAAGGCTAACTTTAAGTTTAAGGAAATAAAATATGGCTATGTCCTTAAGGGAGTGTAGTTCTCTAAAGGAGAGTGTGTTTTTGAGAGCCCAAGTGCTTCAAGAAGTGAATAGCTTTAAAAGCCCATGGATGCCAGAATACGGGTGCACCTTGGACCCGATTCTCGGGTTGTACTGGAGACAGGGACTTCAAGCAGTTTGTTAAACTTCAAAAGAGCTCTTATCATTCTGTTTAAAATTCATGAAGCAATAGTGAGGGAAATGTTATAGTTAAAAGTGCTATAGGGTGCAAGTCACCAAAAATCAATAGTTCCACATTGAGCCAGGCAGGAGAGTAGTCTTGCAGGTGAGGGTGGAACAGCCAAAATTCGCCTTTTCTCGCTAAAAAAGCAGATTGATAATTTCTAAAGTCAGCTAGATTAACACCACCTTGAGTTGTGGGAAGGTGAAGTTTTTCAATGGAGATTCTGGGGCCCTTGTCTTGCCATATATATTTATTCAGTAGTTTATCTACTTTGTGATAGAAATCGCCAGACAAGGTTCAGGGAAGTATGCTAAGGAGTTAGTTAACAATAGGAGTTATCATCATTTTCATGGTTTCTATGCCGCCCAAACAGGTTAAAAACTTAGGGTTCCAAGCATCTAAAAGATTCTCAATCTTTTTCATGGTCAATTTCTTGTTGTATTGGAGGGACTCCAGCAGGTCCAAGGTAAATTTAAGGCCTACATATTTTATGAAGGTTGCGAGGACAGGCTAGAGGATACTAGTAGGACCCAAGTACGAAGATTATTACGATTTTTAACTTCCGATTTGTCTCTGTTTAATTTTTAACCCACAACCAAAGCTTATTCATACATTGTTTGTCAGAGGACTTGAATTGATTCTCTCTTTCACAGGATTTTGGTGTAAAGTTTTGTGCCCAGGTTATTCAGTGAAATAGGTTACAGTTTTTAGCAAGATATGTATCCTTGCCATCCTTTGGGATCACCACTATGCTGGCTTCATTCGCCATGGCTTAAATTGCCTTACCTAAGTTGGAGCCAGAATTGGTAAAATTGTGTAAGAGGTCAAGTAATAATAGCCGTGGGAGGAAACAAAGGTTTTATAGAAGGTACCCGAGAAGCCATCAGGGCCTGAGACTTTATGGGATTTACGTGATTTGACGGCCTTCTTTTTTTAACATTTTATTTATCATTTTCAGATGTAACAAAAAACAAACACATGGTGATGCAGGTCTAGCGAGAACCTATTCCACACGCAAATGGCAAGACATTATTTCATAGTACAGGCATTACTGTTTATGACAAGTACAGGGGGGACAGGTTCATGGCATTTACAATGACAAAACAGAGAAAGAGCATAATCTGTGTCATATAGAAAGATAGTGCCAGCATATTCGGAACAAGGGTGCCGAAAAAAGGGGGAAAAAATAGGACCACAGGTGCATCATGGTTCAATAGACGACTGTGAGGACAGTGGAGAAGTTACCAGTGTACTCAAGTAGTCCCTCAGTGGCTGCCAAATATCTTTTGACCTAGATGCCACAGGCAGTAGTGATGCATAAAGTTCACTGTTAGTGTTGCAATACGTAAGACTCGTTAACCAGGAAGTGGCGGTTGGTGTACCATTGGTGACCCATAGAAGCGCTGTATCACGTTTGGCCAATAAGAGTGAAATAGCTGTGAGGCGCCTGTTAGCTTTCGGTAGATCTCCAGTGTAACCCAGAAGAGCCATGAGCGGATCAGGACTGAGAGGCCATCTCACAATAATCGATAGTCGATCAAACACCTCACACCAAAAACGTCTGATATTTGGACAGGTCCAGGTCTTGTGTGAAAAGTAAGCAGTCGGTGCACGGACTTTGAGGCAGGCAGGGAGCGGGTCTGATTAATGCGGGCCGTATCACTAGGGATAATATAAGCTCTTCTTAGGAATTTGAAATGGATCAACTTATGGCACTGATTATCGGAGAAAAACCAGCTCTATGCACAACACGTCCCCCCAAACATTTTGGGTTGGGGGACAGTCCCAGATCCCTTTTCCAGGACTCTCTGAGTTGTGCGTCTGAGACCGGGAGGGCCGCAATACATAAACGGTATAGTTTGGAGACCAGTGGTGCTCCTGAGTCCGCTGTAGTGACCAAGGTAAGTGGTGCAAAATCGGGCGGAGCCAGTGGATAACTGGGGTACCGTGCACGCAAAGTGCTCTGTAGGTGACAAAGTTCAAAGTGTTGTAGATGGGTGGCATTCATAAAGAGGGTATCCGCTGTGCACAAGAATAGCTGGACATTTGGAAAGACATTACCCAGGGTCTGGAGTTTGAGCATTTGTAATGTTTGCTGAACAAGCGCCTCCTGCATAATAGGTAAAAAAGGGTTATTAATCGATATCAGTGTTCAGGAATATAGCGTATCACATTTAAGTAAGCCAACCAGTCTACGCCAAGCCCAGCTAGTTGTAGTGAGTTTGGATATCTCTGCAGTGAAGGGGGGCTCCCCTAGACAAGAGGACGTCCAATTAGGGCAGTAGCTGACAGATCTTGCTCAGGGATTGAATAGGAAAGGCGAGCGTCAGGGTGGTACCAGTGGTGCAAATATTGACATTGCGCCACAAGGTAGTAAAGCTGAAGATGAGACACCCCAAAACCACCCCGCTCATATGGAAAGGTAAGGACTTCCCAGTGAATACGGGGATACCTGTCCACCCACACCAGCCAAATGAGCAAACCTCGGAGGGTGGCGAAAAAGAAGATTGCAGGCGGCACAAGGATGTCAAAAAAGATATATGGGAATTGTGGGATAACAACCATTTTAACAAGTAAAATGCCATTCCCGTAGACAGTGGTAGCTTCACCCATCTGTACACCTGGGCAGTGAGTCTCTCTACGGCAGCCCATAATTTAAACAAACAACCTGGTCCTTGTCTCTGTGAATATGAATACTGAGGTACTTTGCGGAATCATCACACCATCGACGTGGGAACTCAACTATGGGCGGAAGGGAGCTGTCGGTCATCGGTAAAAGCTCTGATTTGCTCCAGTTAATATGCAGCCCCAAGAATTCACCAAAGCGGACTACTTCACCTAATATGGTTGTGAGATTAGTGGCAGAGTAGCAGATAAATAATAGTGTATCATCTGCATACAACAAGACCGCGAATGGCCTGCTAGTAAACCGTAGTTCTCTCTGTATGTGCCCCTCCCGCAAATGGCATTCCACGGGGTCCATCACTATTACAAAAAGCAAGGGGGAAAGAGGGCATTCCTGCCGGGTACTGCGCGTTATGGGGAAAAAAGGGGAGAGTGTCCTGTTCAGTCGTATGGCAGCTGTGGGTTTTCGAGAAATAGCAGAGAGATCAAATCAGTGTAGACTTGGGGAAACTCAAGCTTAAGTAGAATGCCACTCAAGAGAGCTGAATGCTTTTTTGGCATCCAGTAAGTCAATAGCTACTTGTACCTTCCGGGACAATATATTGAGCACCACAAAATCAGTGCGAAGATTGAGGGAGGTAGAACGATGCGGATGAAAGCCAGATTGAACAGGAGAGATAATCTTGTCTAATAAAAGGAAAGGCGGGTGTCGATCATCTTGGCCAATATCTTAGTGTCAAAATTTGACAGGGAAAAGGGGCCTATATGACCCACAGTAGAGAGGGTCTTTACAGAGTTTTGGCAAAAAGGTGATAACCGCCTCACGCATTATCTCAGGAAGAACCCCAGCTTCCAACGCCTCTGTGTACACTGAGACAAAGCGGGGACTAAGTATGTCTTTATACCTCTTATAGAACATCCCAGTAAACGGATCAAGTAATGGGGTGCAAGCCCCTTCCATTGAATCTATTGCCTGTGTAACCTCCTCAGTAGAGAAAGGCTTGCTGAGAAACTGCAGTTGGGCAGTGGCTAACCACACAATTGCAATGTCATTGAAGTAATTTTGCAGTGTGGGGTGTGGTGGTGTGGGCTGGGCCGTTTAAAGTCAGGAGTAATATGTAAAGAGCTCAGACTGGACCGCTGCAGTGGTGATGGCTCCACTACCATCAGACCTTTTAATTTCAAGTATGTGTGATGCAGGGTACGAGGCACGTAATAGTCTGGCCAGCGTCTTCCCCAGTCTGTCAACCTCACCATGTTTACATGCCCTAGCATCCTTGCCCATGTAATTTGCCTCTCTTTCTACCAGTTCATTAAAATCATCAAGTAACAGTCTATGGCGGTGGAGTTGGGGTACAACGTCAGTCATCCTAGGCTCCTGATCGATATCTGTGAGCTGCTTCTCCACTCGGGTTAGACAGCAACATACGTCGCGCATGATCCCTGAATATGTAGATATGCAAATACCCCTGAGGTATGCCTTAAAAGCATCGCAGAGCACTGCCTAAGTGCCTACCAACCCTTCATTTAACTTGAAAAATTCAATCATTACTCCCTCAGGTGCATCCTGAAGTGCCATGTCAAGAAACCTCCAGAGTTTCCTAGTGCCCCCGGTCACAGGGATAGCAAGTGTGATTTGTACCGGTGAGTGATCTAACAGTGAGCGAGGTGGATGCTTGACACCTGTGACCCTCTGAGTGATATCACTAGTACAGAGCCAATAGCTGAACGAAAAGGGCATCAGAACCATACAATCTCCAGGGGTCATGTAGGGCAAAGGCTTCACAGATGTCATTTAAGGCTCGGCGGTATCAGGGTTTAGATGCTGAGTGTGAGAGGTGGTATCTAGTGCCAGGTCCATCACCATATTAAGATCACCTCCCAGTAGAATGTGGTGTACCTCAAGGCGATCTATGTGGGAGTGGAGGTCATGAAAAAATTCAGGCATGTCAACATCCATAAACGTTTACAAGTAAAATCGAGAGATTTTTGAGCAGCCCTTCAACCATAACATATCTACCGTCACCGTCAGACTGAGACGATAGGAGCCTAAATGGTACACTTTTTTTGCACCAAAATACATACCCCTTCCCCCCGTGAATAGGTGCTATAAATAGCAAAGTAACAGTGGGGGCCCCATCCGAAGGAGGGTACAACGCTGGCAAGGAGATGTGTCTCTTGCAGAAACAAATCATGCACCTTATGCCTGTACGGATATTGCAGTACCAATTTGCCTTTGCAGGGTTTATTGAGGCCATGTATGTTCCAGGACATAAGGGTTAGATCCAGGAACTGTGTCACCACAGGAGCGTTAGTCGCCGGTTGAGGGGAGCATGTAGTCATTCGTAAGATAGAAAAGTATAAATGTTCACTGCATTGCATAACACAGAAACTTACAAACATACAATCCATTGAAATAAAACAACCCACCCACCTCCCACACCTGGCCTTTAATTGCCAAGCGAGAGCCATGTAACCCCCAACAGGGACATTTCCAACAGCGCAACTAATATCTCAGTAACAACCGTGGGAGCATGGCAACGCAACTGCGAGGCACTCCCAGAGCGCAGACAGGAGTGATAGCATATTCGGAATGGGAATGGGCAATTCATATAAGGAAACTGTGAAAAAGATGACAGAGCAATGGAAAATGTCACTATCATATGCAACCTGGGGAGATCAATTCAGAACTATGCAGAATGGAACTTTTTAAGCAGGCCTGTCCAGGGGAAACAAATCCATGCTGGAAGCAGATCCTGCATCCACATCATTGGGCACCTGAGTGGGCCAGTGGGGTGACACGAACATGCCTGGGGTGCTGTTTACAAAATGCCAGGGCATCGCCAGGATTGTCGAAGTAGTGCGGCCTCTCGTTCACCTCCACTGTCAGCCTAGCCAGATATATCATGCCATAACAAATGTGAAGGTTTCGGAAAGCTTGCTTAACTTAAAAAAACGTCCTCCTGGCATCCTGAACAGTGGACGTTAAGTCGTGAAAAAGGAACACAGATGCACTCTGATATTGCAAGAGGCCCTTTTCCCTGTCCAGGCAAAGGGCAGTGTTGCGGTCCCTATAATTTAGTAGACACGAAATGATGAGGTGGGCTGGTGCCCCAGGGAAAGGCCACGATCCCAGAGTATAATGTGCCCCCTTCACCACAAATGTTGGGGTGAAGCTCTGGCGTCCCTGCAACTCCACCAGAAGGTCCTCAACGGACAGGTCAAATCAGCCAGTTTTAGTGGTTTCAGAGATACGGAGGTTGTCACGGCGCCCCCCAGCCTCCAAGTCTTCATTTTTAACCTGCCCTCCAATCTCTTGAGACGCTTCATTAAAGTTGCTGTCCCATCATCTACAGCAGATGTGCGACCCTCCGCCCCTTCCAGGTGGGTTTTCTGCTTATCGAGCCTGCATCGCATGTTGTCCAACCTGGCGGTTAAGGAATCAACTCTGGTGTCAATTGCTCGGAACCCAGTGCTCAACTTAAACATTATGGCCCTCATTCCAACATTGGCGGTCTTTTAAAAAGACTGGCAAGTCTGCGGGAGCCAGAATACCGCTAGTACCGGCGGTATTTCTGGCTCCCTATTATGACTTTTCCGCTGGGCCAGCGTAAAAGTCACATCAGCATTGCTGCTGGCTCGTTATAGAGTTAGTGGCAATGCTGATGTGCAGCAGGTGCAGTAGCACTCATCACACATTTCACTGCCTGAAATTCGGGCAGTGAAATGCGCGACAGGGCTATGCCTGGGGGACCCTGCACTGCCCATGCCAAGTGCATGGGCAGTGCAGGGGCCCCGGGGGGACCCCAAGTCCTCCCTACCACCAGCCTTTCCATGCTTGCACCGCTGCCCTGGGGGATTATGACCGCCAGGCAAAAGCCTGGCGGTATAGTGGAGGTGCCGGTAGTATGGCCGTGGCTATTGCGCCACGGTCATAATAGCTGGTGGAACACCGCCAGCCTGTTGGCGGTGTTACCGCCAGCTTACCGCCAGCTGCCAGGTGTGTAATGAGGCCCTATATCCTCTGCACCACCTGCTTGGTCACGTATGGGATCATCATGAGCACCATCCTCATCCCTCGCAGGTGCAGGAGCCATGCCAATCTGCTTCTGCTTGTCAAATGGAAGTGTTTGCTTTTTTGGGTCGCCGCAGCCCATGTCAAATAGGGGGCAGAGACCCCAAAACTCCACAGCTGCTGCACCAAATGTGCCGAGCACCCCATGCCATGCACCACCACGCTTCAGGGCCGGGCAAACAGCAACCAACCGGGCACCAAATTACCACAGGGCAGCCAGATGGATGCTCCTCAATAGTGCACCCATGGCATAAACAGCTCTGCAATGTGGGAGAGGCATCCTGTTGAAGTTGGCCCAAAGGGTGGCGCCATTGTCCTGCCTCGTTATGGCGGACACCCCGCAGCACCCGGGAGCCCAGCAGCAGGAAGAGCCCAGGGGCTCCCACACCAATCATGTCGGTGACACCGAGCACACCAGTAGCACTGATGCCACATTCGCCCTTGCTGGGCCACAGGCAGGTGGGTAGGGGCCCCAGGCTCTCTGCAGCGGGCCGTGTTCACAGCCACCCACCATCGACATCAGAATGGTAGCCCGTCTCCTACTCCAGCCCAGAGGGGGAGCACCAGCACTCCCAGAATGTCGGACAGTGCGTGGAGAAAGGGGGGACCAACCTCCGGCAGCACCACATTGTACGATCGGCCCCGCAACTCAGGCTCTCCCGAGGCCCATGTCGCCTCAGGCTTTTGAGGCACGATGGGTGCCAGCCGCATTAAAGCGGTGTCCACGCACCCCACCAACAGTCAGCCATGCCCCCCTCAGTGCTCCCGCACCTCCTCACCTCTCCTCCACCGTCCCTATCAGGAGTTCATACTGATTCTGGTCAGTCACCCAGGAGCCGCCTGAGGAGCTTCACAGCTGCGCGGCCATCACAGTGGCTGCTTGGCCACGACCCCATTTGATGACCTTCTTGATTTCTTATGGTGTAATTGGTAAGGAAAGGGATGCTTTTTCTTGCACTTTAATGGCAGAGAGTTGTATGTTAAGACTTCCCTGCATTTATCACGGGAGGAGAAGGAGTCATCTTTATAGAGGGAAGTGTAACAATCTTTGACATTTGTCATAAAATGACTTCAATAATCTTTGGGGGGCTTGTGTGGGGAACATTAATTTTAAAATTGAGAATGGTGATGCTTTGGTGAGACTGTCTATGTTTTATGTAAGAAGCCAATAGTTTCCCTGCTTTATTCAGTTCACAAAGTTTCAAGCTTTTATATGTATTAATCCAGACACCCGCCCTTTCACTCATGATCCTGTTATATTAATAGTTTTTGTTGGTAAGGGACGGATGGGTTTTGTCATTGGATTAGAGCTGTGGGTAGATTCTAGGGATTTTATTTCCTTTTCGAGTTTTAAGAGATGGTTGTTGTGTGTTTTGATTGAATCTCAATTAAGGAGCATCTAACTGTAGCTTTGTTCCACCTGTGTCCGAATAAGTTGCAGGTGAAGTTTCCAAGGTAGGGTTTTCCTTGATGTAGTTATTTATAGAGTTTTCAATGATTTCCTTGGACGACACATCTCTAATCGTTTCCTCATTGAAACTCCATATTATACTTGAGTGCTTCTTGTTGATACCTTATAGGAAAAAAGTGATGGATGAGTGGTCAGAGACTGGTCTTGGTAGAATGACTGTCGATCAGATGGGAAATAGGGAAATAGTTCATTCAAGAATATCATTTGTGTGGGGAGAAGAAGAATGCGTAGTCCCTGGTGTCAGCGTATTGTAGTCTCCAGGTATCTTGGAGGGTGAATCTAGAACATAATTTAAGAAGGGATTTATGTGATTTGGGAGGAAGTGTTGTTGCTCTGGATTGTCTATCCGAAGGTGGAGTCCATGGTGAGAATAAAATATCTACATATAACGATTAGCTCCTTGTCTGGGGTTGGCATAAAGGGGTGATCAAGGAGTCCCAAAAGTCTAGGTCATCATTATTTGGGTCATACACGTGGGTTTGTTATTCATAAGGTATAAGATGAGAAGTGATAGTGATGTACATAAACAGAGAGAAAAAATTAAATACACAATGTGGGCGGTCTTTTTGGTCAAGGGTCAAGGGTCAAGGGAAATAATGGCACTGGTTGTATTGGAATCCCTACATAGTACTGACACAGTATGGCTGCAGATGTTGAAAAGGAGATGTACCCGTAATGACCATTATAGGAACAAGAAGTCATTTGTTTTGCCACAGAAATTATAAAGTGTTAACACATAAAGTACAAAGAATCACAACTGAATATAATCAAACGAAGCCGAAAACCCACATTCTGTACCCATACGATTCCCGCCAACTCACCCCCCTCTACCCTCCTTACCCTAAACGTTGAACGCGAGGGAGACAACAGCAAGGTGAAAATCCAGCTGCATGACAATGCAACAGTAAACGTTGCAAGAGCAAAACACAATTAGACTCTGTGAGATAAAAAAGACTAACCACTAATTTAGTAAACAGTAGGGCCAGACAGGCATATGATTGAACCATGCATTCTGTGTGTTGTGTATTCAAGACATAATGCAACTAGAACAGTCCAAGGCTGAGAGTTGGATACCATCTACATTCCCCCAATACTGGATGGGTATCAAAGGAATAAGGCTGTGGCACCAGGGTTATACAAATGTATGCATACAAATGCCCCATCCTACTTTAGAGATATATTTCTACAGCTAAGTGCTGGGCTTCTTGTTAGTACACATTCAATGAGTCTGTAGAATACAGTCAAAAACATAACATTTCACAATAGAGAATGTGAGTGCCAGTACCTGAAGAAGCTTGGTCAGTCTTAAGCAGCCCCATAAAAGTACAAGCAAATAGCACGTATGTGACTTTAAACTAGAACTGAGTAGACCAAACAAGGAGATGCATAAAAAGTAGTCTCAAGTCTTAGCTTTCTTAATACATGAAAGGCGAGTGTCCATCAAACATCCATCTTTTTCATCCAAGAAAGATTAGAGGTCATTAGGATTATTAAAGATGTGGTGTTTGCCATCAGGGAGGGCTTCGAATTGTGTGGGCCAATGAAGGAGAACTGGAGGTTGGAATTCCTGAGCTTGGGCCTAAGGGCAAGAAAACCCTTTCTGACTTCCGCACTGGATTTAGAGTAGTCTTGTCATATACAAATCTTGGGACCATTCCACAAAATGTGATTGTTCTTGCTCATGAATGTTAGTATTAATTCTGTGTGTTGGTACCTGAGGGGGCAACAGACAATTTGGTGTGAAATGTTCTTATTGGTAGGCTTGAGACCTGGGACATGATGTGCCCTTTCTAGTTCAAAGTCCTTTTAGAAGAAAATCCTGTCAACTGTGGTCCCCAGCTTTCCAGAAAGGCTATGCAGGATCCCAGTGGGTTGTCTATTCCTTCCGGTACACCAAAGATACGCCAGTTCCCTCTTCGGTTCCTGTCCTCCAACTTTTGTAGGGATTTTGGTTACAGTTTGCAGAGTCTGAACATCCATGCAAGCAAGAGTGGAATTGTCTTCTAAGGAGCTGATCCTGTTCTCTGCGACAGTCAGTTTGGTATTGATCAGATGTATGTCACTTCTTATTGCACATAGTTCCTGCTGCATGACATCTGTACTGGCTTTGGCTAATTTTGCCAAGTCATGAAACATCTGTGAATTTTTTAAGGCTCATATCCGTGGTATTGCTCATATTAGTTTTCCCCTTTATATGTTTTTTTTCCGAAGGTTTGAACATCCCATGGTGATAGTGTATCTTTACAGTTTGTTTTTGAGAACTGTTTACATTAACCCAGGTATTAATGTGTAATAAAACCCTTTACCTTTATTTCTAATTTGGGTTTTCATAGTGTGGGCAAGTTGGAAATACTGTAAATTAAATCGTTAGGGTGTAAATTAAATCATTAGGGTGAAAAGATTCATCAGCCTCGAATTAGAGCATAAATAAATGGACCATCAAATCTGGTAGCAGGGTCTGGTTTCTCCAACAAGGGGAAAATAGAAATAGGGAGATAGCAATAGGTAATTAGGATGACTCATTATGAATTGTTCAGACCCAGCCCAAATTCTGACCCCCTGGTTCATTAGGAGGATTAAAGGAGTACCAGTATCATTCCTTTGCATTGGATGTGTGAGTATTAATAGGGTTGCACTTTGCATTGCTTTAGCTCAAGACTGAGGTGAAGTGAGGTGATTGTGAAGTTGTTCGCGGTGATTTGAAGCTGTTGTGTGAATGTGTAGCTTACTGTTAAGAAGTTGAAGGTGTTTAATGGGTCCGTCAAGGTCTAAGATCCCGGTATAGCATTCTAGTGTAGAAGACACTTGGTTGTTATTTTGTCTGCTGTGTAAGAGGTGCTGGTCATGAACCATCATCAACAGTAACATTAGCATTATTTATGTGAGTATGAGAGGTTGGTATTAGTAAATCCTGAGTGCACAAGGAAGAACAGTACCAATAAGAGTGAGATCCACTAGTTAAGTGTCATCTGCAGTGTAATTGTGAAATCATAGTCAGAAAGTGTAGCTCTGTACACTTTGAACGTGATTGATTACCTGATTCTTTAGTGGAGCAAAGTTGTTGTTGAATTTTTGCTCGAATTATTTTACATTTAAGTTTTAATGAGAAATTGTAAAGGAGGATGAGCTGCTGCAAGGAGTGAGATGGGCATCAGATTGTGCTGCGTTTATATAGGTCAGATAGTGTGAAGCTGCGCTGCTATTGGATGACCACATCATAGAGAGTTGTGCTGCTATTGGTTGAGAACAATGAACAGAGGATTGTCTGTGAGCAATTACTCCCTGATTGCAAGTGAAAATTCAAGTGTGAATTATTGAAATTTGATTGAAAAATGAAGTCCTTTAAAGCATTAAAAAATTTGATTAAATGTGATGCGTTTATCCTGGTTGAAGGGGGAATAGAAACTCCATCCGAAGGTATGCCATGTCATTATGCATTGTCTAATGTAGTTTTTCATGCATGTCTTTGTCTTGAATGGTATAAGATTACTGAGAAAGAAGGTGCATTAGCATTTCCACTTTATGGAGCACACAATTTGATAATTATCAACAACTTGAGGCAAATTTCATATGAGATGAAACCGCCTTCTAGACCTGCACAATTTGGAGCACTTAATTCTTATGAACACACAGCTCATCAAAAACAGAAAGAGAATTGTGGGGGCAGAGTAAGGAAAACAATAAGGACTTGTGCAGAAGCAAGATGGGATATTCAACAGAAAGCTTGGAGAGCAGGTATAATAAACAGAACTAGATGATATCCTGCCTTGACTATTGGAGAAGAGGAAAGCACCAAATCAAAAGGAAAGAAAAAGACAGATCAGACACAGAAAATACAGCTGCAGAATATGCAAGTGATATAGAAGATGATTTTATAAATGAGCTTCTGATGAATTGTCCACCTCCATATAATACTGCACAAACAGCAGAGACAATTGAGACACCAAGAAATGAGACTTTTGACATATTTACCACACAGGTAGAACAGAATCCTAACTAAACAGGACAGAGAGTTAAAATTTGAATCAGACATAACAGAGTTCAAATTAAAATCACACAGGACAGAGTTTAGGGATGACGATTCCACATATTACAACTGATATGACTACTCCTGACGCACTGACGCACTGACAGTTCAAGTGACAACAGGTCCAGGTGTTCTTCATATGGGCCAGGTAAGACAGGAAATAGTACACATGCATTGGCTGTTCCAAACATTCCAAATGTCCCAACTGTTCCAACTATTCCTTTACCGAGAAATGCCCAAATTGATGTCTGTCCAAGTGGTTCGGAGATAGAGAGATTTCTTTCACTTCTGAGGCCGCTGACCTCTCTACACATTTTAGATCCAACTTCGATGCAAGTCAGACAGGATTTAACTTGATGCGAGATTCCCACAGAGATCTCCACCATATTTCATGACCAGAACAGACCCTACCCAGAACATTGGCTGTAGTACCCCAAATATGAGATTGCCCTTTCACAAGTCGGAAGCTGAAATGTCCATTGCAAATACCCCAGATCACGCATTTTCAAATTCTTCAAGAGGAGAGATATTGCTAAATACTCCAGTAAACACTCAAGATTTTAGTGCCCAGGAATTGAATATTTGGCTCAAGAGTCTAAGTGCTACCAATGAAGCAGGAAGTTCAAGTCGCAGTGAAGAAACATTCCAAACCCAAGAGAGAGAACAAACATTAGATGTGTCCAAATTAAAATTAGAGTTAAATTAGATAATTTCGCTCTGTGCATAGTGAGCCACATCCGCCTTCAGGAGTTGACTAAAAGAGTTTAAATTGTTTATGCTAACATAGACAAATATGCAAGTTCAACTATGTAACCTGGTGAATGGAATTACCATAACTTTCACAACCTTATTCAGTTGTCTATAATTCAAACATGATGCTTCTTGCTTGTCACTTTTGGAGTTTCCCTTTTTGTGTCACCAAACTTCAGTGGCAGCTGATAGATCGTCTTATATAGCATAATGGCCAGCAAAGCAGTTCACCCAACTGTGTTGCACTTATGAGTCATTTCGATCTGTACAAGATGTGGTTCCAATTTTAAGCTTTTCACTTTTCATTTATAAATCAGCTTTTTTCAATGTTTTTTTGTAGTTTACATGTCTAGTGATCCATTCAAAATTAACATTTCTGTGAATACTCCAACAAGTTTATTTTCAGGAACAAGATTATGTTACATTATCCACCTAATTTCAATAGGGTCACTAACTCCATCTGGCTGTTTGTAATCATTTTATCCAATAAAGTTCTCTATATGATGGTATTTTCTCTTTGTCGCCACCTCTTTTTGAAGGATTAACCTGATTCAGTATTGAAAATTCAATAGACTGACACAGTTTTTCAACTCTATAAATGTGTTGAAACTTCGAAAATTTTAAAATATTTTCATCATAGAGGAAAAAACAGAAGAGTGCATATTTTTCTCCTGTGCCACTGTACACTATGTACAGTTATGCTGATAGACTGTCTTCTCCCCCGTTGAGAGAAATGCAAAAACGCTTCCAGGTGTAAGGTGTAAGGTTGGAAACCTACGACTATCACTGATTTCCAAGAGTGCTCTTGAAATCTTGGTGAATTCCAAAAAACGTAATCTGTACACATTCGAAGTAGGATATCTATTGAAGCAGATTTATAATTTCTTTATGAACTGGGCCCAGAGTATTGAATAAAGTACGGTGGCAACTCAATAAATATTTTTGTAGTTATAGGATCACTAAGACAACTGTAAATATAACGTTGCTGGGTGAATTTGGAACCGGTGAGCATCACAGCAACATTGCGGGAACTTGACAAATATCATTTACTGCATAAGTTGGAACTGGGCAAACACTGGCCATACCCTAACCTTATGGAAAGTGGACAAAACGCCAATTGTTTCAGCACTGCATTTATGGGTCATTGTGGAAGCTTTGCAAAAACATGGATGCCTGTGCTCCGATACAATTGGATAAAAATGCATTAGTACAAAATGATAGAAACTGAGAAATATATATGCCTAAATTGAGTACTGAGTATAATCACACGTGGTTCTGTCGGAGTTCAGTCAACATCTTTCGAAAAGTTTGATAGATGTCACACAATGATCCTCATTCATGTGCAGTGATTTTCATTACTTTTCATTTATGACCACCACAAGGCTCATTGTTTGTTTTCAAAGTGAATGTAATGTATATTGTCTAACCAATTCAAAATTATTTACTGTAATTATGTAACAATCCTTAAACAGCATGTGCTAGTGCAAACGTGATAAAGTGTTCATGATAAAGTACTAGAATCTAAAAGAGTCCTTTATCAATTATTTACAAGGCTTTACCAAACTTGGCTATGTTTCACTTAATGGCACTCTATTGGAGTTGGTTCACTGTCATTCACTTCCTCCCAAAAGGGTGCAAGTAGTGCAAGCTGTATATTCTAAAGAGTTGGCATTTCAACCAGGTAATCATTGTGGGCATTTCAAAATAGGTGGACTACAAGCTTGATGAGTGTTCTGTAATGTTTGGAATCTTCAGATTTGCTTGGACCAACTGGATCAGGTTGTGAGGTTGTCAAAGTGAAGAGTACACACTTCAAAATGGAGCTCTTGTTCTAGGTTTAGCTTTCAATTATAAAACACCTCATCCAACAACAGCTTCTCCCTTCACCCGGTCATCCCAACTGTCACCCTCAACATTCTCGCCGTCCACTTCACTTGTTCCATATTCTACCATCAGCCATTTTTACAGCATTATGAAATATTTTGATAACTTCCTGCGCCTTAGTATATTTTGACATTTGGCGCACACTCCACTGCTGCCTTAATTTTTACAATATCCCCCACTCTTAATACCAAATTGCTAACTTTTTTCCCACTTTCAAAATCTTTTTTTCCTTTGAGTATTAACCTCTCTTCGCTATCCCTCCAAAAAATCTTTCCCACATTTGCTAAGTTTGCACTGTTCTTCCTCCAATCCATCCACCCAGGACACAAATAATGTTGGGTACCCTTTCTCTCAACAGTTCGAATGGTGAATTCCCAGTCGTCATGTGAGGAGAGAAACAATACACTGTTATCCTTTCTTGTATTTCCTTCTTCCAATCCAAACAGGTTGCTCTAGCCAATTGTATACCTTCTTTTAAATATTTATTGAATCTCTCCACTGATCCATTGGTTTCAGGATGATAAATTGCAGACTTCTTGTGAATTATGCCACAAGACTTCAAATAGTGTTCAAATTCTCTTGAACAAAATGGTGGTCCATTGTCAGTTAAAATACTCTTTGGAAACTTTCTCTCTTAAAAATATCCTTTAAAAAGTTTTTTTACACTTCAAGATGCGATATCACTCACACATTTAACTTCCACCCATCTTGAATACAAATCTATCAACACAATGAGATAAGGAGTTGCTCGTTCACCTTGTAATGGCCCCACAATACCCATGGATAATTCATCCCAAGGTTTGCTTGGCAAATTTCTACTAACCATAGGTACTTGACGCATTTTCAACACCTTATCACTGCACGAACACTGCACACACTCTCGACAGACCGTTTAAATTTAACATCCATTCCCAGCCACCAAAAACTTGCTCTCAAATTTTCTTTTGTTTTGACTATCCCTAGATGCCCTTCATGAGCTTGTTTAATAATTATTTTCCTTGATTTCTAAAGTGGAATCAATCTGGTTCCTCTTAACAGCACGTATCTGTCAATTGCCAGTTCCCCTCTGTTAGTAATGGGGTCTTTGGTTGACAGTCAGGTTACCCCCTGTTCAAGCAAGGACCCTCACTCTAGTCAGGGTAAAAGAGAATCGCCCTCAGCTAACCCCTGCTTATTCCCTTGGTAGCTTGGCAGAGCAGTAGGCTTAACTTCAGCGAGCGAGGTGTAAAGTATTTGTACCAACACACACAGTAACTCAATGAAAACACTACAAAATGACACAACACAGGTTTAGAGAAATAGGAAATATTTATCTAAACAAAACAAGACCAGAACGACAAAAATCCAACATACAGAAGTCAAGTTATGATTTTTTAAAGATTAAACTCAAAAATAGCACTTAGAAACAAAAATGCTTCGATGAGGTGTTAACACTGCATTGTAACGGAGTCGTTCCCAACAAGCCGACACCAGCGGCGCCGGACCTGGAGTCGTGTAGACCCCCAAGTACAGTACCTTTGGTGAAGAGTGAAAACAAGCTGATGCGCGAAGTCGGTGATCGCGGCGTCTGTGCGAAACGTTGAATCCGCACACTTCGAGCAGCGTCGGTCACGACGTGGTGCAGCGACTTCCATGGAGTCGCGGAATTCAGCAGGGCTGCAGCGGCTTTGGGCCTGTGAAGAGCGTTGCGTTCCAGCGAAGGTCACGGCATCGGGTGCAGGCGGAATCACCGGATTCAGCAGCAGCGTCGGTCCGACGTCGTCCGAAGTCGATTTCCTTGGATTTCCACCAGCTTTCCTTTCAAGGGCCCAGGGACTGGATAGGGCACCACTTGTCAGAGCAGGAGTCTCTCCAGAGACACCAGGTGCTGGCAGAGAGAAGTCTTTTGCTGCCCCTGATACTTCAAACAACAGGAGGCAAGCTCTAAATCAAGCCCTTGGAGATTTCTTCACAAGACGGAAGGCACACAAAATCCAGTTTTTGCCCTCTTACTTTGGCAGAAGCAGCAACTGCAGGATAGCTCCACAAAGCACAGTCACAGGCAGGGCAGCACTTCTTCCTCAGCTATTCATCTCTTCTCCAGGCAAAGATTCCTCTTGATTCCAGAAGTGTTTCTAAAGTCTGTGGTTTTGGGTGCCCTTCTTATACCCAATTTCTCCTTTGAAGTAGGCCCATTTCAAAGTAAAGTCTCTTTGGAATGTGAAATCCTGCCTTGCCCAGGCCAGGCCCCAGACACTCACCAGGGGGTTGGAGACTACATTGTTTGAGGGCAGGCACAGCCCTTTCAGGTGTGAGTGACCACTCCTCCCCTCCCTCCTAGCACAGATGGCTCATCAGGATATGCAGGCCAGACCCCAGCTCCCTTTGTGTCACTGTCTAGTGTGAGGTGCAACCAGCCCAACTGTCAAACTTACCCAGACAGGGAATCCACAAACAGGCAGAGTCACAGAAATGGCATAAGCAAGAACATTCTCATTTTCTAAAAGTGGCATTTTCGAACACACAATCTTAAAATCAACTTTACTAAAAGATGTATTTTTAAATTGTGAGCTCAGAGACCCCAAACTCCACATGTCCATCCACTCCCAAAGGGAATCTACACCTTAATCAGATTTAAAGGTAGCCCTCATGTTAACCTATGAGAGGGACAGGCCTTGCAACAGTGAAAAACGAATTTAGCAATATTTCACTGTCAGGACACATAAAACACATTACTATATGTCCTACCTTAACCATACACTGCACCCTGCCCTTGGGGCTACCTAGGGCCTACCTTAGGGGTGTCTGACATGTAAGAAAAGGGAAGGTTTAGGCCTGGCAAGTGTGTACACTTGCCAAGTTGAATTTACAGTTAAAATTGCACCCACAGACACTGCAGTGGCAGGTCTGAGACATGATTACAGAGCTACTTATGTGGGTGGCACAACCAGTGCTGCAGGCCCACTAGAAGCATTTGATTTACAGGCCCTGGGCACCTCTAGTACCCTGTACTAGGGACTTACTAATAAATCAAATATGCCAATTATGGATAAGCCAATTACATACACATTTTGTAAAGGAGCACTGGTTAGCAGTGGTAAAGTGCCCAGTGTAACAAAAACAGTAAAATCAGAGTCCAGCACACATCAACAACCTGGGGAACAGAGGCAAAAAGTTAAGGGAGACCACGCCAAGGATGAAAAGTCTAACACCCTCTAATTAACTTCCATGCATTTTCTAAATTTTGAACGTTTCCACTCTTCACTGCCTCAATAACTTTCCCCAAATACTCATCATTGCCCATATCAGTTTTTCATTCTTCTTCATTTATGGCACCAACCTTCATTCATGTTACAATTACCTTCACAAACATCACCATCCAACCCTTGTTTCTTTTCTTGTTCATTATTATTTGTGTCAACATCCATTAGTCTAGAAAGACAGTCAGCACTGAGATTTAAAATACCAGGTATATATTCTACTCCAAACCTAGATTCCTGTAGACCAATTATCCATCTTCTTATCCTCGCAGAGATGCAGTCTAAGCCTTTTTTTTAAAGAAATTCTACAAGAGGCTTATGATCAGATAGTACCTCAAAACTAATTCCCTAAAGAAAATGCCTGGACTTTCTTAGGGCCCAAAGGTTGCCAAAGTCTCCCATTCAATCACTGAATAATTTCTTTTTGTACTATTCTATGTTTTAGGAGCACACGCTATCAAACATTTTTCCCCTTTATCATCTTGTACCAACACAGCTCCCAATCCTTTTGAGCTTGCATCATTGATCATGTATGTTTGCCTGCACGGAATAAATGCCAGTAGACACTGCACTTTTTTCAACTTTTTTTTTATACACTGAAATTCTGTCTCACAAACTTCACTCCAAACAAACTCTTCACCTTTTTTCAAAAACCCCCTCATATTCACTGCTTTCTCAGCTAAGTATCTTATGTACCTACCATAATGTTCAACCATTCCAAGAAACAAACTTACTTCTTCTTTAGACTGACATGTCATTAAATTTCCAATGGTATTAACTAGTACAGGTTTGGGTCTTACACCTTCTCCTGAGATCAAATAGCCCAAATACTCAACTTCAGTCATGGCAAACCTACACTTCTTCCTCTTGAGAGTGAGACCTGCCTTTCCCAACCTCTCTAATACCATTTCAACACGACTATCATGCTACTCCATTGTGCCACCAAAAATCAACACATTGTCCTGGTAATATTTAACACCTTCTAAATTTGCCAACACTTTGCTCATGATGCGTTGAAATACTGACGCAGCCGACACAAGACCAAATGGCATCCTCTTAAATTTAAACACTCCAAAAAGTGTTATAAATGCAGTAAGATCCTGTGAGCTTACATCCAATTCTACTTGATGATAAGCAGATGTCAAATCTAGCGTGGTAAACAGTTTCTCTCCTCCTACCATCAACACTATTTCTTCAATATTAGGTAGGGAAAACTTGTCAACCACCACCTCCCTATTAAAAGCTCTGAGATCCACACACAATCTAATGTCTCCACTGCTCTTCCGTGCCACAACTACTGGAGCCAACCATTCAGTTGCTTCTACTTCCTCTATCACCTCTGATTTCTCTTATTTTTTAAGTTCAGTACATACCAAATCTTGCAAAGCTAATGGAACCCTCCTTACTTTTGCAATTACAGGAACCACGCCCTTCTTCAACTTGATAGTATGTTTATATCCTCCAAGACAACCTAAAGATTCAGAGAATACCTCAGGAAATTTCTGCACTCCAAAGATTGTCTCCCTTCTCAGAAACTTACATGTTTCCAAGAATGTGTCTGCCCAATTACTCTCAACATCCTTTCAAGTAACCCATCATTTTGATTGGCTGACCTCCATTCCCTTCAGGGTTCACATCCATAGCTTGTAACTCCTTTCTTTTTCCAAATACCCCTTCAAAACATTGTTTTGAAATGATAGTCAACTGAGAACATGAATCTAAACGCATCAATATTTTCACTCCATCAATCACAACATTTTCACTGGGGTGTTCACACTCTCGAGATACCTCTTTGACTTCTTTTAATGTATTGCCAATTTTTTATTTTTAGAGCGACAACGTTTGTAAAAATGTCCTTTTTTCCTACACCCATGGCAAATAATACCCAAGGCTGGACAATTGCTTGTATTTGCCTTATGACCACTATTACCACATCTAAAACATTCTCTTTTAAATTTTCCAACACCATCCTTTTCTTTCTCTCTCACTATTTCTTTACTTCAAACACCAATTCTTCAACTTTCCCTGCCTCAATACTCTTTTTTTTCTCAGCACTTAATTCTGTAACAAACTTCATCATATGCTCCACTCTTTTTGCCACCATGATCACTTCCTCTAAAGGTGGCTCATCTTTTAACCATAATTCCTCACGGATCTTATCACTGCTACACTTCAACAAAAGAATTGATCACAAACCCTTTCATCTAAAAGGTGACCAAATTGACATGACGCAGCTAATTTTCTTAAACTTGTTACATACTCTTCCACTGACTCATCCAATCCTTGTTCTCATTTCTCAAAATAATATCTCTCCATAATTGTGCTCACTCTTGGTAAATAATGCTTATCCATTTTCAATATACAGATTTCATATTCATTCAAATTTCTTTCTTCTGCATTCAAACTAGGAAAGTTTTCCACCACCTCTTGACCTTCACCTCCTAGACAGTCCTTCACAAAGCATGTTTCCTTTCTGTACTCAGTGTAATTCCACATACCCTTCCATAATGATTAAACATCTTTTTCCATTTGTTCCATGAATAAACAGGTTCACCTGGACTACCAAGAAAAAATATGGGTGGCGTAACATTCTGCATTTTTCTAAATTAAATTTCTTTACAACTTAAAAACAACTGCTGCTTATATATTTCCCACTAATCTGCGCTATAGGTGTGCCTGTCACCGCTTTTCTTATTCCCGCCTATCACTGTTTAATTTCAAATACACTCTTGTCACCAGTACCTCCAATGTTGCTGTTGTTGTTTCAAAAGTCAGGCTAAGCTGTGCCCATCACCGATAAATCCTGAAGATGTTTCAGAGAAATAGTTGCACTGCACGACAGCGACACCTCTCTACATGCATTCCAGGAAAAAATGAGTTTGCGTTCCAACAACGAAAATAACCAATTAAAATGGACGCGCTGCACGCCTTATGCTGCACAGCATTCACAAGTTTTTCAAGGGTGGATTGACAATTAAAATGGCCGCGCTGCACAGCGGACGCACGTTTCCAAGGTGGTTTGGGCTTGTCTGTGTGAAGTCTACTTGCGTTCCAGTGACATCCCCGGTCCTGTTTGGAAAGAACCACCTTGCGTTCCAGTGACATATGCAGGCCAAATAAGCCTCCACAGCAACTTCTTCACCTCTACTTCAAACGCCATTCCGTCTGGGGGGAAACTGGACATCTCCGCTCCGTCGCCTCCAGCAAATTCACCCGATAAATCACCTCCTCTATCCAGTAAGTGCAGGTGCCGTAAATATTCAATAAATTGTCAAATTGAGATGTTTTTTCTTTTTTTTAAATCCCATCTATCATCACCAATGTGAGGTCATCGAAGGGAAGGGAACACACTTCAAAATGGAGCTCTTATTCTACATTTAGGTTTTAATTATAAAACACCTCATCCAACGACAGCTTCTCCCTTCACCCGGCCCTCCCAACTGTCACCCTCAACATTCTCGCCGTCCACTTCTCCACGTGGGATTCCATTCTTAGAATCCCTCGCTGAGAACACCACACAGGTCACTGTAGAATACCTGGTCTACTACCATACTCCCTCTTCTCTATTCCCAATTTTTCTTACCCATGTATTTCAATCACCATTTTACCAGTAATAATATCAATAATCCATTCCTTTTGATTTTTGATTCACCCTTAGTCCATTCACCTCCCTGTCGGAGATTAAGTTCCTTTTTAACTCCATCCACTTCCTGCCATGCCTCTGCTCTCTACTGTAGACCACTTGTTCTCTCTTTCCTTTTTGATTTTCCACTACCTTCCCATACCCCTGGATCTCTCAACCCAGAGATCTATTTTTCAGACGCACAACTTTGGATGCCAAAAATATTGTGGGATCAATAATACTCTCTGGGAATATCCTATATTTGGGACTTCAATAGCTTATTGCCTCTTGCTTACATTTAATGTAAGGTGTGTCTGTCGGAGTGCTTACAAGAGTCTACAATCTTCAGCGTGATTTACTTATTTTGTGGTACTGAACTTGCTCCTCATCTCTTAAAGATGCATTTTTAATCATGGGGCACGGGGCGGGTAGCATTGAATGGGCCTATAATCATTCATGTTACCTTTTAGTCATCTTGTGGTTTTATACCAGAATGCCTGGGCACAGCCTAAAGGATACAAGGCTTCCAGTGTTGATAAATGGCACATAACATAAAGCAAAATTTCACACGTCATCACTGAAAAATATTTTGAATAAAATTGACAAACTGCATTTACCAGATTTCTGGAACTGTTTGCAACTTGACATGGGACTTTTCTCTGCCCACTTGAAATTCTGGACACACCTCCAAATGTAGCTAATTCTTTCGATCTACTATTGTTTTAGATATGAGACTAAAAATTCTGATTTAAATGTAGTCTTGTTGTCAATATAGGATTTCTCCTTGTGCTTTATTCAGTAGTGGTGAGGATACCTTTTGGCCGTAGGTGTGCTCAATGAATGGAAAAAATAAAATAAAAGTAAAACCAATAAATAAACTTCGCTTGGTGCTAGACTGCCTCAGACTAGAGTATAAAAATATAAAAGTTATTAAAAAAGATTAAAACATTTCTTTTAAATTCACTGCAACTGGCCTTGTTCTGGCTTGCTCCTCTCATGACATGTTAAACCAAAAGTGGGGTACAGGTTTTGTCTGCAGTAGAGGGAGAATGGAAAAGTACCCAATTTGTTGCTAGAAGATGGTCTCAGTGCGTTTGTGAAATTGCATGTGGGAAATAGTCTGTTTAGAGGTAATGTTAGAGCTTCTAGCTGCTGAAAGTTTACACAATCAATGCAATTCCCACAATATCTGCTTTCAAAATGTATGGGGTTTCTAAATCTCCCCAAGTAAAAAACTGCTATACCACTTTTGAGTGAAAGAGTAGGACATGACTGCACTTTTAGCTACAGTGGAATTTCTATTCTCACATGGTTAATTATTACTCGATTTGCATCATATATGGAGGCAGTATTGTTTTCAAGTGTTACAAACACATTTTCCCCTAAAACTGTATCTTAATTGTACAGTGTTAAGCTCATTGCACATATTTTGCATGCAGACAAATAGATTCCTTCTACGTTTGACATTTGAAATTTACCAGGGTGTCCATTTACCCTGTCAATAAATGTTAATAACAAGGGTGGTACACAAATAAAAAGTATCCTGAGCCACCACACTTTGAGTTCCCTTTTCATCTCTCCTGCTCCCTTTGTCACTGTTTTATATTGTTATCTTCTTTCTTTCTTTCTTATGCGTCAGTAATCCGCCCCCCTGAAATATACCCCAGTAAAAAAAACATGTTGTCCAGAGATTTTCATTTTTGATTTGTGTTTTGTATCATCAGAGAAGTTATTTAGCTTGGGTAGACATTGATAATCCAGGTCGATTTTTTTAGACAACATTTTTAAAAATGGTGGATGTGTTGCGGTGATGATGTAATATTTCAGGAACCATGAGACCTATATACTTCATTTTAGTATCAAAACATAAGTTTAGCTGATCGAGTAGTTTCATTGAGACATAAAATAACTCCTCAAAGCAACCCTTCCGGCATTTTTTAAAATAGCCGCTCTATAATGATGTGTTTTAGCCATCATATATACTAATAGTTACAACTGTGCTGGTCCTTTAGATTAATCTAAAAACAGTAGTGGTGTGCACAAACCTGATTTCCACGCATTTAACAGTTTGTGTGGACTTTAAATCCAGCTGTAACACTCCTTATGTGATGTGGCTTTACTGCACCTCAGATGTAGTAAAACAGCACCACAGGACTGTATTACCTTCAGCAGATAGTAGACTATAAGAGAATAGATAAAAATGTTAAAGGCATAGCAGTAATAGTTGACGTGTTTACATGTCACAACATTATAAGTTCCAAAATGTACCTCTACAATTTCAAAGAAATGTAGTTGTCAAATATAAACTTTACATTCTGCTGTTGAAAAAAACATCACATAACATATTTAATTTACTGATCTAACTCCTTCAAAAACATCTGGCTTAAGTAATAAACACTTTAAAGAAATTATTTGTAGGAAAATCTGATCCGTCCACTAATCTGTATATCCAACTGTCGTCCGACAGACAAACAGCTTCACTTTACCTACACCCTGATCTGTTATTATCTGAAACAAAGCACATTGTAACAGTGATATAGCCTCTAGGTAAACTGCTGAATGGTTTCTGTTTGAACACTATTGCACAATTTGCCCACTCCATAGTAAATCATCACCTGTATCTACACGAACATCTCCTGAAGATCCGTTTAAATGTTGGTGATCCTTCAGAAAATTATTTTAATGATTGCATTTATGACCTTCATGGGTGCTGGTGTACTATGGTGTTGTGTTGCAAAGGACAATAACATCTACGTACATCAATAATTTGGTGTTTAATTTAACTCATTTTGAAAAAATGCTACTGACTGACTGCTGTAATTCTGGAAAGAACTTTTGCAAGACTGATGTAAACAGATTACAAAGGGTCAAAACACGGTTCTTATTTAATTATTTTTCCTTTTTCATTCTCTCAAGTAATCAGTCTCCATGATCCTGTTCCATTGATACCCATACATTGGTGTGTCTATTGAACAGAAGAAATAAACCACCACTGATTTCCCACTCACTTAATTTATTTCATATGTGATTTTGATCAACTTTAACAAAGACCTATAAATTACAATAATAAGTCAATTGCCTTTTCTATCTTGCGTGTCTTACAAGAATATTCAGGGCCAAAATATTGTCTGAAATAGAAACACCCTTAAATACACTAGTTTCATTTTGCTGCACTTGTGTGCCTGCATATTCAGTCTCTGATATACAAGGGTAAATATTTTTGCTTTACTATCTAAGAGTTAGATTTATCCCTAATTTCTATAATTATATTATTCTTCCTCTTTGTAAAGTGGCCAGGCAGTGTTTTTCCATAACACTGGTGTCAACCATGAAGAATTAGCTTGCTAACAGGGAGGGGTCTCGAGTCAAGATGAATATTCTGATCCTGATGTATATACCATATTTCAGGCAATTTGACAAATGGATGACAAATTGATGGGTTTCCTTTAATTTTTAATCCATAACCTTCCTCGATGTTTCACCCTTTCAAGACCCTACTTACTAGATAACACATGTTCTTCCTATATACCTCCACTTACCATGTTCAATCTCAATTTAGGAATAGTTGGAATCTCAAATTACCTGTTTCCAGGGATTCAAACTTTATATTATAAGGATTTCATTACTTCATTGATTGCTCCAACTTCAATGTACTTGTTTTTCTTCTGCCTCATACTTTGATATGTCAGAGTCAAATTACAATACCTGTGAACAACACCAACTTTTACATCTGTTTCAAATTTTGTCACTCAGTCACTCCACTAGTAGTTACACAATTAATCTTTATTCTGTTTGACACAAACCATAAAAACACGCGTATTACAATCATATTAAAAACAATAATTATAAAACTACATTGATATATACAATAATAAATGTACAAAGCTTGCATCTTTTCTAATAGGTTTGCAGCAATTCCCCATTATTTAGAACAACAGTGATTGAGTGCTTATAGTCACTTATACAATTGGTACTTATAGAAAACCTGAGTGAAAATGATCGCAAATTATTGTAAAACAGTAAAAATCAATAGTGCTACAACAAACCCGATCTGTAAATGTGGACACAGGTAAAAGAGTGGGGGAACAACACGTTAGCCCTCACTACGAGTTTGGCATCCGAGCACTGCTGTGGTGGAGGTAGCGGTTGCACCGCGCAGGCCCTGCAGAGTAGACCACGTTATTATGACCATGGCGGTGTTCTGATCGGAACACAGCTAAGTCACCACCAGACCCGCCAGTGGGGATGGACCGCTGTGGCCGGTGGTAGGCATCTTCAGGCCGTCAGGGTGCATGTTTCCACTGACCATATTACAAGGTAGCACACCATCAGGATTTCTGCCACGGTTGCCACGCCACGAAAAGCCTGGTGGAAACGAACAACATAAAAGGGGACACTCACCTTCAGGTTTACAGGCACGTCCGCAACAGTCATGGCATGCAAACTGGAAGTCTTCCCAATGCTCCTGCTGGCCATAGAACTCCAGAACCAGCGACAGCGTCAAAGACACCCACTGTGAGTACACCCGCCTAGCACACAATGGAGGGAAGGGCATTAGTACACACCCACACACAACACACACACCCATTATGGCAAGCTGCACCCACATACACACACGCAAACAAACACCCGTACCCACACACACACACACACACACACACACACACTCACACACAAACCACACACAACAAATGGCACATATACAACACATACATGTAGAAGGAAATCCAGGGCAAGTTCTTAATCATTGACATCAACGGTGAAGTGGTGCAGATATCTTAAAATAAATAATGTTCTGTCACAATAACTATTTACATTATGGACCTACTGGCCCGTCCAATAGTCCTCAGTGCCCCTGGCATACTGGGCAATGTCCAAGGCCCCAACCTGGCTACTGACTGCAAAGTGGCCTCCATATGGCAGGGGCATCAATGGGGCAGGCAGGCACCTCGGGGAGGGGGGTTCGAGGTGGAGTTTTGTGTTTGGAATGGGGGTCCTTAGGTTTGGGCTTGGAGGGGGGGGGTCCTTTGGTTTGGGTGGGGAGTGCTTCGGCCTTGGATTTCTGAGGAGGGGGCTAGGATTTGAGTTTGGGAGGAGTTACCTTGGTCTTTGTGGGGGTAGAAGTCTTAGGTAGAAGAGGGGCATGGCTTCTACCAGGGGGGCCATTTGAGGGCTAGGAGGTAGAAGGTAGCGGTTTGGGGAGGGTAACAGGGCATTAGGAAGGACAGTGACTGGGTCAGTGGGAGGGATCAGTGAAAATTATTTTAGGAAACGTTTTTTAGGGGCAGAAGGTTGGTCATGGGAGAAACGTTTGGTTGAGAGGTGTGTACTGTGAGGTGCCTTGAGCGCAGGTGCGAGTGTGGATGCAATGTGTGTGCTGTGTGATTGTTGGGTGGGTGAATGTGGGAGTTTAGGTGTAGTGGGAGGAGGGGGGAGGAGATGCAGGGAGACAGCAGGGTGATTGTGTGAATGTATGTTGTGGTGTCTGAAGGTAGGGTGGATGTGCTGCAAGTGAAGGTGTTGTCAGCTGTGGTGAGTGTGCCTGTGGTGTATGGGGTGCACTTATGGGGGTCTGCTATTGTGGTGACAGTGGAAATGAGGGCAATTGTGGCAGGATCTGGGACTGATGATGTGGTGACTGCAGGTTTGAGTGGTGTAGTGTCTGTGAGGGGGAGGTGGTGGGGAGTCCATGTAGGGAGTGGATGTTGTTGTGTCTGCGTGTGTCTGTTGTGTGCGTGCATGGCCGTGGTGGTGTTTGTGGTACTTGTGTTTGTCCTTGCATACTGTGTCTGTTTATGTGGATGTATGTTGGTATGAAAGTGTGCCTTGGATGGGTGAGGGGCGAGTGCTGTGGGATTGGTAACAGATAGCTGGATGGGGGTACAAAAGAAGAAAGGACACTGGCTGCTGTCAATGAGGAGACCAGAGCCTGAAAAGATCTCCGGAGGGCAGGAAGGACACCATGAATGCCTTCCAGATAGGCATTCAACTGTTTCACTTGTGGCGCCAGTCCCTGGATTGCATTCACAATGACTGCTTTAAAGAGATGGACCTCAGGAGGTCAATAGCCTCCTCAATGAGGGCAGCAGGGCTGACTGAGGCAGGGGCAAAGGTCCCTGTGGTGAAGGAGATGCCCACCCTCCTGGGTGAGCGGGTGTGGGCAACTGGGTGGGGAGCTACAGGGAGGGTGGTGCTGGTAAGGGGGGTGGTCGACAAGGATGGTGCTGAGATGGTCCCAGATGGTTCCGCCACTGCCAGGGAGTGTCCAATGGAGGAGGAATCCGAAGATGTTGTCATCAATTCTGTCTCCCCCGTGGCACTCCCCTCGACCTCCGTCCCACTGGTCTCCCTGGCTCTGCTGGTATCAGCTTCCCCACTCGCTGGTGCCCCTTTTGCTTTGCCTGATAATGGTGATACACACAAAGACAGAGCAGGAGAGGGAGGTAGTGTGGAAGAGAAAAACGTCTCCCAGGTTATGACCAAGTTCCCAGGTTCTGTACACGACTCCTTCATTCTGCGGAACTGCAACGTCCCCCACATGATGACACGACTACAGAGGGACCGGTATGTTTTGAGTAGCAAGTGTGCCCCTGTAATTTCACCTCTATACACAACCTGACCTGTGTCTCTACCGGTATTGACATAGGTGCTACCTTTGTGCACACAGGTGGCCCGGCTACCCTAACCCTCTCTGGCTACTGACACCTGTGAGACATTCGACTACAGATGGTGAAAAACATTTCAATGAGGCCCACAGCAGGACGAGGTGTGTCATCAAGAGGGCCTTTGGGCTACTGAAGGCCAGACTCTGGTGTCTACACATCTCCAAAGGTGCCCTACTCTACAAACCACTAAAGTCTGCCATATAGTTGTTGCTTGCTGCATACTGCATAATCTGGCCCTGAGACATTGGATCCCATTGCTGGATATAGAAGAGGTGGAAGCTGGACAAGTGGCTGATGAAGGGGACATAGTGAGTAATGAGGAGGAAGATGAGGAGGATGCAGCTGACTCTAGAGCAGAGTTGATTCAACAATACTTCCAATGAGAAATAGGTTTGTGTCAACTATTTTGTATGTGACTTGTACTCCTGCCTGCTTAGAGACATTGTTCTTCCTGGTGCCTGTTATCACTGGAGGTGTTGGGTGCAGCTCTCCTATGGGTGGGTTTGGGGGGGGAAACATATTGCCCATGAGAGGAGTTGTCACTGTTCATATGTCAGTGCTATTTTTACTCTGCTATTGTGTTGCTTCACTTATGCATTTTATTGTGCATGTGCTATGTTTCCTGTATTGCTATGTAAACTACAATTTCTGTGCCAAACAGTGGTATCATCAGTATTGCTACTTATCCCCACAGTCCATAATGGGAGGATGTGCAACCTAACTGTTACAGACTGTGGAACATGCCTTTAGTTGGGTGTTGTCAACTGTGAGGGAAGGACCATTGGGTATGGATGTCTAGGAAATGTGTATCTGACATGGGTATATAGTTTGTGATTCCAGTTGCCAAATCACACTAGGGAGTTCAACATTGTACTGCATGTGTGTTGAGTGGCCAACCTTGACTCCTATTTTGTAGGTTGTCCCTGTCTTCTTCTATTTGCAGGGCATAGGTGTGGTGTGAGTCTGGTTTCAGGCTTGTCTGTTGGCTCCCTTGACACATTTACCCAGCATATGTCAGCTCTACTATCAGCCTTGCTGTGTATTACTCCTCCTTCTGTCAATCTCACAGACTTTTGCAGAACAATGGGTTGACTGTAATGACATGTTATACAACAGTAAATCGTACTAAGTACAATACAGACACATAGGCAGTAGCTGTTCTCAAAGGTGTTTATTCTGATTTACAAGTGCAATGGGGGATGAGTGGGGCGATGGTGGGTGAAATCATCCGAGTAGTTGGCCCAGCTGTAGGTAGTCCAGGTCCAGTATCGAAGAGCCTATGGGAATTTGGAGTAACAACAGTGGACAGTCAACTGGGTGTCTCAGTGGCACACAAGGGAGTAAGTTCTGGAGAGAGTCACTTCCTGGTGGTGGTCTTGGTCTTGGCATCAGGTCCTCAAGAATGTCTAGTTGGTCACCTTGCTTGTGTGGAGGTTCCTCAGCTACAGGGGGAGAGGTGCTGTAGGTCTGCTGGTCCTCTGGCAGGGCCTCCATTCCACTAGCTGCCGCAGAATTGAGGGCTCTGTTGTAATGTGGCTAGTGGAAGGGGCCTACTGGTGGGTGGAAGATGCTTGAAGGATAGTGGTAAGTTCCTTCAGTACCCCTGCAATGGAGACCATGGTGTCATTGAGGGTCTGCCACTGCTGCATGGCCTCCTGGTTGTGTGCCCCCTGCAGCCTCTGGTTCTGCTGCACAGTAGTGAGGATCTGGCCCATTATGTCCTGGGTTTGGTGGCATGGTCCCAGGACGTGGGAGATGGCCTCCTGGCCAGTCCTTTCCCTTGGGTGCCCCATCCCTTGGACCACAGGTGCCCTCCCACTGCTTCTGGCCCCCTGTGCCTATGCCCCTCGCACAGGGTGCCCACTCCCAGTTGCACCAGGACCTTCATCGTATTGAGTGTGTAGCCTTGACCCTGGTCCCTGTACTGTGTGGCACACTTCTGATTGACCTTTCCTTGGGACACAGGTTTGGGGGACGAAGTGTTGGCTGAGGTGTACTAGCCACATGGGTAGGGGACTCCATTGTGTCTGGGCAGGGCTGCTGGTGTGACCAGTCATCCCAGATGGGCCAGGCAAGCCATCACTATCCAGACATCCACTGGGGCCTTCATACTAAGGAGGGCTGCCTTTCTCTGGCCTCCGATACCGGGTGGCAGTGGCACCTGTGGATGGCAAGGAAGAGAGTTACATTGTGGAGAAATAGTTGTTGGTATCATGGTCTGATGCATGGAGTTTCTTGACTTGCTTCCCAGTGATGGCAATGACAGATGCAGCACTGCAGACATTGTTTGCGGGTGATGGATTGTGCCATTTTTTCTATGTGCCATTGAGGATAACATTGCTGTCACTGCCATGTGTTGGAACGCAGTTGAAGCATCCAGTTGGTGTGGCATGTGCTATGGTTATCAGTGCAGGTGTTCCACTGGTAAGTGGGACTGTGATCTTCCGATGTGTAGGGAGTGATGCATTGTGGGAGTTGTGATGCTTGGCGCTGCATTTGGCATCCATGCATTAGGGAGGGACTGTGTGGGGATTGTGGCAGTGGGGTGGTGTGGCATGCAGGGGAGGGGTGCGGGTTGATTGAGGGTTGGAGATGTGTGAAAAGGGGTTGTTTGGGGTGTGGTAGGTGGTGGGGAAGCATGCTGGACAGGAGTGGTTGGTGCCTGGGAGTGTTGTTCACTTACCAGAGTCGAGCTCTCTGATGATTCCAGTCAGGCTCTCAGGATGCATGATGTCCAACACCTTCTCCTCCCACGATGTTAACTCAAGGGGAGGAGGTGGTGGCCCACCACCAGTCCTATTGATGGTAATCTGGTGCCTGGATGCCATGGAATGCGCCTTCCCTTGTAGGTCGTTCCACCTCTTCCTGATGTCCTCCCTTATGCGTGGATGGGTGCCAACTGAGTTGACCCTGTCAACGATCCTCTGCAATAACTCTGTTTTCCTGGCTATCAGAGTTTGTTAGAACTGAGCTCCAATCAGTTGTGGTTCTACCCTGAGGATTTCATCTACCATGACCCTCAACTCATTGTCAGTGAAACAGGGGTGCTTTTGAATCGACATGTTGTGGGTGGTGGTGTGTGTTGTGTGTTTACGGTGCAGTGTAGGGTGGTTGGTGGAATGGGGGTGTTTGGTTGTGAATGCTGGTAGGTTGTGGTGTTTGTGTGTGTTTGTGATGTGTGTATAGTGTTATTCGTGCAGTTGTGTGGTGGTGTGTGGTGGGTGCGAAGTGAATATGCACCTATTGTGTGATGGTGCTAAATCTCTTATTTTCTCATACTCTGGGTATCTGTCAGTGGTGTGTGTATGTGTCTCAAGTGTGGGGTATTCAAACTGTCCAATGTGGTGTAGGCTTCTGGTGGAGCTGAGTTTTGAACCGTGGCGGTTCACACTGCCAATGACCGTGGAGGACAGGATGTTGTCGGTGTGGTGGAGTTGGTGGTGGGTCTGTCTCACTCCTGCCATCGTTTGGCCTGGCGGTGTTGGATTTGTGGCTATATTTGGCGGTCTTCAGTTTGTGACTTGTAAGAAGCCTGTCATTGTACCGCCATCCCTGGCAGTCTGTTGTCGGCTTCCAGCACGATGGCCTTGCCGAATGACTACCAAACTCGTAATGAGAGTCATAGTGTGTGAAAAACAGATCATACTTAGTAGAAAAGACTATTTAGGGCTTCCTCGTACCTATTGTCTTCAGAATGGGGTTCATTCTTTCCATGTACATCAGTCATTTCGCAAACAAATTTAGATGGTTATAGTCACAGATGAGCGTTGAGGTCCTTTGCCTATATTGTTGTTTTAAGTTATGTTATGTACATTTATAAAGTGCTCTATCACCTGCGAGGGTATATCGGCTCTGAGCATATGTGTGTGCCTAACCCTGCCTAGGTTATTTAATTGAGAAGCCAGGGATTCAGTTTCCTGCAGAATTCAAAAAGAGAGGATGATGCTGTGATGAAGAGTGGGAGGTTGTTATATGCTTTATACGTGATGTAAGAGAACACTTTCCTCCCAATCTGGTTCTGTGTATTTGGTGGATGTGTATGAGTCCTGTGAAGCAAATTCAGGTAGGTGGGGCCTAAGTTATGTATGGCCTTGAATGTGTGTGTGAGGAGTTTCAAATGAGCACGTATGTTTATCAATAATCAGTGGACCCGAGGTGTGGTGTGATGTAAGTTCTGTGTGGAAGGTTGAGGATGAGTTCTGGATGTTTATTGTCTTCTGGGGAGTTGCTTCGTGTTCATGGGAAGGGTGTTTCCGTAGTCCAACTTGATGGTGACTAGGGAGTGAATGACGGTTTTTCCGTTGTTACTTGGGCGCCATTTGAAGTTATGCTTCAGCAGCTTCAGGGTGTGGAATCAGGATGCAGTGACTGTATTCACTTGTGAGATCCTGCCCAGTTTGCTGATTGTTGAGGATAATGATCCCAAGGTTCCTGGCGCGGATGCTATGTGTACGTCAGAGTTCCGTCAGCACCAGTTGGAGTCCCATGATGAGGTGATCTTCCCGAAGTTCATTACTTCTGTCTTGTAAATGTTGAGTTTGAGACAGTTGGCTTTCATCCAGTTAGCGACATCGGTCATGCAGGTGGTGAATGGGGGTCTTGTCCAAGAGGGAGAGTTTGAGTTCAGCATTAGAGAGAATGCTGATGTGTGTGCAGATGACATTATTGTTATTTTTTATTTTATGGAGTGCATCCGTTGCCCAAAGTTAGTCCAGGTGCCAAATTGGTTTTAAGGTTTTGAACAAGCTCCTGTGTACCCATAGAGTGGCAATCAACATTTTTACAGCCTTACGAAAGCTTGATAAATCAGGAATGCAGCAAAGAGTTACTGGCAGGCTATTTCATAGCCATGTGGACTGGACTGTGAAAGCTCTCCTCACATTTAAGGGCTTTTGAACTTTAAAGTTGTCAACAGATTGGCATCAAAAGAACAAAGTGGTCTTGCGGGGTAGTAATAAGAAAATGTATCTTGGAGGTAGATGGGTCCAGACCGATGAATGGATTTCTGCACTAGGCAAAGTGATTTAAAATAAATTCTGTTAGGAACAGGGAAATTGTATAGCCTGTTAAGAGAAGCTGAAACTGAAGACCTGCGAGAGAGAGTGCAATAGAGAGAGGGAGACATATGGGCAGCCGCTTTCTGGATTCTCAGAAGTTGTTTCAAAATATAGTCAGAAGCACCCAGGATTAATGTGTTCCCATCATCTAGACTGCCTAATATCGTTGCCTGAACGACTGAAGACCTGTTGCGGTAAGAATGAAAGTATTTTATACAAAGATCTCAATAACGCAAGGCAGGTGGAGGACAATTTTACTGACCACTATAATTAGAGTGAAATCTGCATCAAATTGGAGGCCTACGGGCCTCATGTATCAAGCTTTTTTCAGGTCCCAAATGGGCTGATTCTGTGAATCCGCCCATTTGCAACAGGAAAAAAGCATACATTTTGACATGTACAAAACTGAGCACCGTAACGAATTGCAATTCTAGTTTGTGACCCTTCCAAAAACTGAATCGGAATGGTATGTATTGATGTCTTGCGACCGAATTCCGGTCGCAAAATATTAATAATTTACTGATTACCAAAGTGTAGTGGTAATGCATTCCCAAATGGGAAGGGGTCCCCTTGGACCCTTTTCCATTTGTGACTGTAAAAACAAAGTTCATGAGAAGACAGTGGTCCACAGGATCACTGTGTCTTCTTAAACAAACAAACAAAAAAAAAAAAACTTTTCTTTTTGAATTAATTCCTTTTCCTTTAAGGAAAACAGGTTGCATTTTAAAACAAAGACTGCTTTACTTAAAAGCAAACACAGACATGTTGGTCTGCTGACCTCAGCAGGCCACCATCCTCCTTGTGATGGCAGTGAGACCTAAAGGGCCGCAAACTGCAACCTAACTCACTAATATTCATGGAGTGGGTTGATTTGCGACCCACTAGGAATTGATCAATGAAACTCAGAGATCCATACATTAGGAATAGCGATTTCCTAGATGTCATTCGTAGAAAATCGCAATTAGGTAATCGCTACCTTAATATTGATACATTTGGCCTTTAGTTTCTTACTGCTGAGACAGTTGCAGTAGACTTTCCTTAGGTCAGGTCCAAACGTCAGTAGGAAGTGACACTGTTACCCTGTCAGTGGAGCAACACATAACCTCAGTTTAGTCCTCGTTGAATTTGAGAGTTTTGAGTGAGACAGTTAGTAATGTTGTAAAACGGTTATGAAATGCTTCAAAGTACCCAGGATGTGAATGATCCAGTGAAATAATGAGATGCAAGTCATGCACAAAATTCATAAATAATATTCCATGCATCTATTAGGCCAGTGGTTTCAGAATATGTTAAACAGAGTGGGGCTCAAGGAAGAATCATGAGGGAACCCCCCACCTACCAGTTCTTAATTCAGAGAAAAAATAGGTAAATGTGTTGCATGAACAATCTTCCAGGTATGAGTTAACAATTTCTGTACTTCTGCTGTAATGTGGACTACCGCCAGGCTCAATATCAAAATCGTGTGGCTGACTGTATCAAAGGTGGTTGCCAAATCTAACAAAAGAAGAACAACAAAGTGACCCATTTAAGGCACCAATGATATCAAGGCAGACTCAGTCTAATGTGCAGGTCAAAAAACTGACTGGGCTGGCTAGCAAGTAATGTTAACAATTTGAAATCTAATTCATCACTTTATAGAATGGGATGAGCAGCAGATTAAAATTAATAAACAATCTAGTTTTATAGTTTGCTGCTTCTACTGATGTTACATTTTAATGTGACCTGTGGCAATCACTGGTAACTGTGCTCCATCTAGAACAATGCAAGCTTTTTACTTTTTACCACTGGGCCCTAGGGCTTTACCTCACTTTTGACTCCAAAACTAAACGTCTAAAAAATGTCTTTAGCACTTGGTCTGCTCAACTTCCCTACCTGGAGGGACAAGATACTCGGGAGAAAATGAATGGAAACGCAGACCTCAATGAGAGACATTTCACTCAATTAATCATGGCTGATTCAGTGACTTTGCTTAAAAGAAAAAGTACTTTACTTACAACACACAACGCAATCAAGGAGCAATCAGATAGTTTACTGTTATTTATGTGATAATCGCTGTGAGGGAAATAGTCATTATTGCCTTGTACTTTTTATTTGGGAAGGTAGTGTGTAATTAGAGCTAATTCAAGTAAGGACACACTGCGCTTTCAAAGGTAATGAGGGACGAAACTCTAACACTTCTCTGGGCCCCCGTCTTACACTTCCCAAAATATTGTACAGTGAACAGTCCAAGGTTACAGTTCTGCCTGCCCCGAGCCTGTCTGTTGCTGTAGAAGTCTTGAACCTCCACATTTGGTGAGCATGTCCCTGAATGATGTGCACTGCAGTTGGAGTACAAATGAGGGACGGCACTAAGCTTTCTCCGATCTCGGTCAACCAGATTCTCACTGGGTGTCTTTTGGGGCCCAAACGCATATCTACTATTAAAACAAAGTGAAGAGTCCATTCTGGGTCGCAGTGGTGGTTAATGAAAAGAGGTCAAACTAATCACTGATTGCGGTATTCAATGTGTAGATAGCACCAACCTCCCTAAGGCACTGAGGCCCTCATTGTGACATTGGCGGTAAATGCCACCTACCGCCACGCTCACGACCTCCAACATACCGCTGGGGTTGCGAATATCTGTTTGCCATATTATGACACACACACACCAATCCGACAGAATACAGCTACATACACAAATCCTCCAGCCCAAAGTTCAGTGCAAAATTGACAGTCCCAACACCCTTACCGTTACGCCAACAGAACACCCACCACATTATGACATACAAATCACCATGGCGGACATTCAACAGCGGTACACCATTGCCGGTAAATACCACATGGACACCCACATACAAAACAACACCACATTGGCCAATACAAAAAACACACACCTGACACCCATACACACACAACACCCACACACCCACATCACTATAAAACACGCACCCACATTACCCACAACCCTTTATGATTACAAATCATAGCCAACAGACTGACACCAAGACCACTGCGACAACTAGACACACACCACTTACACCCATACATCCCTCACACACCTCACATTACACACCCCTCCACATAACTCAACACACTCTCACCAACACTCACCGCACAACACCCATGGCACCCCAAAGGTACCCTGTTTCACTGAGGAGGAGTTAAGGGTCATGGTGGAGGAAATTGTCAGGGTAGAGCCACAGCTTTTGGAGCACAGGTACAGAAGATATCCATTGCCAGGAAGATGGAGCTATGACGGAGAATCATGGACAGGGTGAATGCCGTGGGACAGCACGCAAGAACATGGGATGACATCAGGAAGAGGTGGAACGACCTACGGGGGAAGGAACGTTCCATAGCAGCAAGGCACCAGCTCGCCATACAGAGCACTTGCGGTGGACCCCACCTCCTCCCCCCCAGCTCACATCATGGGTGGAGCAAGTCTTGGCATTACTGCATCCAGAGGGACCCGCTGGAGTAGCTGGAGTACTGGACACCGGTAAGTCAACATTTACCACTCATCACCCCCCATACCTGCATGCCATCACACCCCCTCACCCTCACCCTCACTCCCATTACTCCACTCCATCCCACACACTGCACCTACACATATCACTAACCCCAATGCCAAGCCCTGCGTGCAATACCAATGCGTGGACCCTCCTGTCCATGCATGGACATCCATAACCAAAGCATGCACAGCATTGGGAAACTAACAATCCCACCATACATCACCATACACAAGCAAAGGTGGCAGGGCAATACCAACGATAGAGGAGAAGCCAGAGATGTACAATATGTCACACACATGAAGCATAATACGTCACTTACATCCCCACAGATACCCTAGCCAATGTCAGTGGAGAGAAGGTGCCACGACTATCCAGTCCCCCAACAGAAGATGCTCCCAGTGGTGACAGTAACTCTAGACTTCTGGATCTGGATGAACTTCCTGGCCCATCAGGGACCACTAGACAGCCGGCCACCCAAGTCCACTCACACACCACCACAGAGCCTCCCCCTTCTGTATCCAACACCACAACACCCACCCTGCGTACCCACACCTCTGTCCCCAGGACATGTCAATCAGCAGTGTGTCCATCTTTACAGGGACTCCAGGCCACACTTTGCCCCTAAGACAATCAGGAACCTGGGGTCAGTGGCAGTGGGCACGCCTTTCAGGGGACAGAGGCACAGGCCAACAGGGACACTGGGAGGACCGATGTGCTCCGGGGGTGGACAGGACCAAGGAACTGACTCTCCAGGAGGCACTCTTCGAGATTCTGGGAGCCTACCAACATTCCTAGGACACGATGGGCCAGATCCTTGACAATTTGCAGTAGAACAGGTGGCTGCAGGACGGACAGTATCAGGGGATCAGGGAGGACTTGCAGGCCATTAACACCGCCCTGATTTCCATAGCAGGGGTGCTGGCAGATATGGCCAACATCATGAGGGAGGCAACAGCACACCAGCGGGCCCCTACCACTAGCTAGTCCATTGACCAGCCCTCCACCTCTGCTGCGGCTAGTGGGCAGGAGGCCCCGCCACAGGACCAACAGGCCACCAGCACCCCTCACCCTGCAGAAGGTGAACTACCACACAAACGCTCCCTGCGACACAGCCAGAAGCCAGAGACACTTGCCAAGACCCCTGCCAGGAAATTAGACTCTCCTGATTGTCCCCCTTGTGTCCCACTCAGTCACCTTGTCCACCTTGAACTGCTGTTGCTCCCCTTCCTATGCCCAGTTGGGCACTGCACCTGTGCTACAAACAGACTGGAACAATACCCTGGACTTTCCTCCATCATCACCTGATTCCATTGCACCTTCCCCTAAACTCGACTATTTGTATGTCATGTGTTGAAAATGTGTATTTATTTAAACAGATAATCCATTGCAAATGAACTGTACATTGTGAGAGCATAGAAATAATTACTTGTAGCTGGCTGTAGTCAGCACATCAGTACACAGTTGTCATAGCACCAAACATCTTTAAAATGACAAACCACAGATGACAGTAAGTAGAGGTAAAAGGAAGTTAATACCATCATGCCACAGCCACACAGAATACACCAATAGTTATAGAAATGTGAATTTGCACTGTCTCACCTGTGTGTTATTGGAAGTACTGATGGATAACTGATGTTCTGTTGTCCTCATCCTCAGCCTCTTCATCCTCATGGCGTCTGACGGCCATGTTGTGCAACATGCTGCATGCCACTATTATCTACCAGACCTTCGCTGGTAAGTAGTACAGGGATCCACCTGTCAAATGGAGGCACCTGAACCTGGCCTTCAGGAGGCCGAAGGTCCTCTCAATGATCTGTTTGGTTGGCCCATGTGCCTCATTATAACGTTGTTAAGCCCTTGTCCTGGCATTCTGCACAGGGGTCAGCAGCCACAATAGGTTTGGGTAGTCAGCGTGACCTGCAGGTATTGAGGGACAACATTTAGCCACACACAATCCTATTGGGTCAACAGCAGAGGCATACACTAACATACAGTGTTTGGGGACAAAGGCTCACCCATTAGCCACACCCTGTGCCTCTGTAGTTGGGCCATCACATTTGGGGTGCTGCTATTCCACAGGACAAAGGCATCATGCACTGATTCAGGATACTTAGCATTGACGTGGGAGATGTACTGGTCCGCCAGGCACACCATCTGCACATTCAGTGAGTGGAAACTCTTACGATTCCTGTACACCTGTTCAGTCTGGCGGGTGGGACAAACGCAATATTTGTCCCATCAATCGCCCCAATAATATTGGGGATAGTCCCATTGAATAGAATCCTGACTTCACCATGGCCAAATCTTCCACCTGGGGGAAAGCAATGTAGCTGCACATGTGCTTTATCAGGGCAGACAACACTCTAGCCAGCACGATTGAGAACATCAGCTTTGACGTTCCTGCTGCTAAGCCCACTGTCACTTGGAAAGAACCTATTGCCAGGAAATGGAGCACTGATTCCACTTGCACAAGAGGGGGGATCCCAGTCGGGTGACGGATGGATGAGATCAGGTCTGGCTCCAACTAGGCAAACAGCTCTGTGATTGTGGCCCTGTCCAGTCTATAGTATATAATGTGCCTGTCCTCCAGTGTAGCTAAGTCCACCAGGTCTGTATAGGGGGTATGTCTCCACCTCCACCTCCACCTCCACCTACTGGTCTTCAGAAAGAACCTCAAGACATGGCTGTGTGATCTATGACCCCCCCCCCCCGGTATCCCCTCCCCAGTGCCTTGAGACCCTCACGGGTGAGTAGCGCGCTCTACACATTTTTTGATTGATTGATTGACCTCCTATTCATCCACAGCGGTAGCTATCTAAGGGACACAAGGGTGAGTAGGCTGTAACAATTGGAACAACAAAACAACAACAGCAGTCCACATGGTGCACTTATGTATTGTGACAGTGTTAATGGCAAAGTATGTGCCAATCTAATCTGTTTCCCCCTGATATGGCAACTGCCTGTCCTGTATGTAGGGGCAGGTGGAAGTGAGGTAACTCCGCCAACGGTGGGCATCGTGGCGGAAGGCGGCCTTGCACCGTCGTGCAATTCTTCGTTGGATAATATGGGGTTCTATGGAGTACAGTGGCCAATTGGGATCTACGCCGGCAGTGACGGTGTACACGGCAGCGGACATGACTGCCATTTTCTATCTCAAACCTCACTTGTTTCCTGACCTTCAACAGGAGAACACCTACACTGCGTGTACTGCTGTGACCTGTGTCTGGAACCTATCATGGCCCGTGTGACCAGGGAAAAGGCACATGCCTTAACTTCGGAGGAGTTGGAATAACTGGTGGATGGGGTCTTACCCCAGTACGGACAGCTGTATGGGCCTCCAGACCAACAGGTGAGTACACTTTGGCCACGATGCATGTGGCACGGAAGCATGGAGATGTGTGTGCAAGCATCGTGTAAGGGGCAGTGGGGGAAATGTCTTGTGGCGGTGTACATGTTGTGCACTGGGCTATGTGTGCGTCACTGGTGATGGAAACGGGTATGGTGGGCCATTTGTGTGACAGGCAGGACTGTTTGTTTAATGGTGTTCTCTTGTCTGTATTGCCTCTGCAGGTTAGCGCCCATCAAAAGAAGGGAATATAGCATGCCAAGGACGTGTGGACAGTAAGGGTCTATGGCTGGCGGAGTATACCCACTGTCGGAAATGGTGAGAGGACCTGAGACGCTGGGCATGGAAGACCGTAGAGACCCAGCTGGGGATGGCCTCCCAAGGAGGAAGGGGTGCACGATCTGCATGTTGTGATTTCCATGAACACCAAGCCATCACTGGTGTTCCTGCTTCTTGGCACACCACATGGACACTAGTCTCAAGACCTCACTACGTGCCTTATGGTGCACATTCTTCCCCGGGTTGCATATGACTACCATCAATCCTTCCTCCCCCAGCTCCTTAAAACCCTATTTTGACAAGTAGTCTTTTGTTCGCACAATGGTACCTTGAGCACATCGAAGAAGTTAATTAGCTCCTTTGCTCAATGCAGGATCAAGGCAGCTCTTATCCTGCCAGATGACAAAACTTCCAAGATCCGGGAGTGGAGTCTGGCAAAGTGGAGCTGGTAGCTAGTAACCTTAACCCTGGAACAAAGAAGAGTTTTTCGGTCTCAACTACTATAGCATCCAAGATTCTAGCTGATCAGAATTCATGACCCAACGACCACAGGTGTGGGAGGCAGTTTCCCTATACCTTCGGACACAGTGGGCATTTAGACCTCACATAATTGTCATCAAGTTCTGAGGTAAATATTCTAACACATCAGGGACTTGTTATGGGTAACATACAGCAGGGACTTATGCTTTCCTGTGCCATGCTGGAGACATTTTTCTTCCCAACATATCTGTTTACAGGATGTCGTCATTATCCTACTACAGTACAGATAATTATTTAATATGTGTTTTGTGGGCCTTAGTTTAACTTTACTTTTTTAAATCGATATGGAAAATAATTCCCTTGGTATTTCTGAGGCACCATACTTCTTAAAGCCCCTATATTTATTTACAATTAACAAATCGTTTACTTACTTATGAGATACTCCTATAGACTAAGACAGTATGATTCATAATATCACCAGCTACTTTTACTCTGCTGCTAGTGTGTCTGACGGAAGTTCTGCAATGCATTGGACTTCGAATTCCTATGTGAGGCAGATAATTATCTTGAGAGAGCTGAAAAGAATGTAACTTATCTTTATAATCTTCCCATCCTTGATGTAAAGGTGTTCGGGCACCATTTCCATTGCTGATATTTATAGTATATAATGTCGCGATGTTTCATGTACGTTGGAACAAACATGCAGGGAGTAGAGAGAGGAGATGGGTGGGGCTTTATTGCCACTTTAATTTTTTTTTAGAAGTTCTGGTAATCTTTTTAGGGATGTTGGACTTCTAAATGTGAAGAGATACTAGATTAGAGACACACAGACCTGTGTGGGTTAAGCACAATTGTAAATAATGTTGATCTTGGAGCAATTACTTAAAGCATGACTCCACCCTACTCTCTTCATTAAGAATGGAACACCAATGTGGCTGAAAAACAAGAGCTCTCTAAAGAATAGTTTGTCATTTTTTGTATTGTATTGTTTGTAGACAACTAATATGTCTTGGGACTATGATTATGCCTCTAATTTGAAGGTAAGGCCTTAGCAAAGTAGGAGAATTAGAAACATTGATACTATAGTAGTTCTAAATATTCTTGGCGGAAGTAAGCTACATTTTTTTTTTTAAACAGCAGCTATAAAAGGGCTGTGGAAAAGGGTTGGGGCTTCATTAGGAAAGGAAATAAGTGGAGATTATTGGGCCTGCTAACCCTTTTGTAGTGTTGCAACATGTATCCAGTACGTTGTTAAATATACATTTGCTCTCACAAGTACTAAAAGGTGGGTGAAAATCCTGCAGTACAGCATCCTGATGAACTTGATGCTCTTCCTTACTTCATAGTGTCATGTGGTTCAACTTGTAAGCCCCAAATGTAATATACCACGACAAATAAATACCAAATTATCATTTTTGGGTACATGGTTTGCATAATACCTAGATAACACACTTTATAGTTTTAACAAGCATGGATCTACTATTTTCTAACACTCTCTTATTTAATCGAGTTTAATGGCTGGTGGCTTTTTCTTTCGTCCTTGAATGAATGAAGCAAGTGGTATAAAGCACCATGCTTAACAGAGCAGGGTATCCTTGCACTAAAAGTGAGAAGTGAGTTAAGAGACCAGAAAATAAAAGGAGCTAAAATATAGGAAGTCACACCATGGATATTCTGAGTTGCCACATTCTGGCACACTTCTTCAATCTGCTCTCCTCCTCTATCTACCTGAAACTGATTGGAAGTTTTGTGCATAGATACCTCAATCACTCAAATCTATATTTGTTTATTTTGGCTGGTTAAAAGAAATTCATAACTATAAAAGCAGATACATACATAAACATGTACAAATATATTTACATTTAAAGTTCACCGATAAAGGTATCACCACGAGAAATTTATCATAAAATGGATCCTTCCGCTAGTGATGAACCAATTTTAGGGGCCTTATTTAGGGAACAAAACTAACCTCAACCTAGCACACCTTGAGAGTAGACATTTGAAGAAATAGACAAACGATTTACAACTTGTAAAACTCTCCTGCCTCAAAAGTGTAGCAATGTATATTACCCTTACAAATGTAGAGATTTCAAAGAAGAAAATTAAATGTAACAGTTCGGTTTGAGCTATTAGCAAATGAACATGAATTAACCGGTCCAGCCTTTAGGAAAAGTCAACATATGATGCAAAATGCATGCTCTGAAGCCTGTTAATTGTGCTTCTATAAGTTTTGCACCAAACCTAAATAGGGTTTTATACCTCCGTTAGTTATGACAGTAATAAAATAACTCAAAATAGGTTTAGCTAATTCTGCAAATTACCTAAGTAACTATCCATGTTGTAAAAAAGTTGTGTTGGCTCACGTCTTATCTGCACTCACCCTATTCCAAGGAGTCTATACAGTTCTGGTAGTCACATGTCAAGGGCCACCTCGCGAAAAACGTTCAACCAGCTAAACGTATAAGAGGCAACCAAGAACATCCAGTACAAAATGATTTCATACTTATGTAGCAGGGTTGCCTCACACTGAAATTCATAACTGATGGGAGCCAATTTGGTTTAATCTTCCAAATAGCTTAGCCCCAATCCTTCATAAAATATTGCAGTATACAAAAAGTGCAGTATTTCGAGAAGGCATAACTGACACCTACAAAACTAGTTTTCCTCCACTTGTAAAGATGTAATATTGGCAACTCCCCATACTCTTGTGCCACTGCTTACTGTAAACAGTTCACTAACTTATGTTCCGCCTTACATGACTCCATAATTCAGTTACACAGACATGTGCATGGAGGTTCTTGAGTGGACCGATTCAAAGAAGTCTGTTGCCGGTACACACAACACTCAACCTGCTGCATATTTTTTCAGCCTTTTCTATGCACACGGAAATGAACGAATGAAAGCAGTTCATTCCAAGAAGTTCATGATTGCTTAAGTTTGAGATAGTTAGTGTTGTCTTTTGGACACCAATTGCAACAAATAGTTTAATGTAATATCCATGAGAAATCTGTTTTGTAAAAAGTGACACGGAATCCTTTCTTGGCATACTTTGGCTTATGGCACAGCTCTTGAAGTGTTATTTGTTAATCCTGATAATGTCCATTGTGGGCTTTAGTTCTGTAGAGCCTACTTGTTGTACATTATTTAGTGGTAAAGCATGGAGTATTTATAGGAATTATATGATATTTTTAAATGAATTCTGTACTACGAAGGGGGCAACAGAACCAATTTAGTATCAGGAGCACAAGATCCATAAATTTAGTCTAATAATCTACCAGGCAAAAGATTTTCTGGATCATTTTGTAGGCCCAATTGGCATTCTTTGGCTGGGTGCACAAGACTCCAGTACACTTGTTTATACATATGTAGAATAAGGCAGTATTTCTAGTTGCGTAGTATGCAATTACTTTGTGGTGATACAAGTAGACAACAAACAAAAAATTAAGAGGAATGGCTGTCAATCACCTGACTAAAAGAAACTATAGCCCTTATTTATACTTTGTTGGACAGGATACTTCATCAAATTGTGGCAGATATCCTATAAGCTGCACTACAAGGATGACGTGTAATATGACAGACGGGATATCCTCCACATTTATGATGGAGTATCCTGTCTGCCACACGGTAAATAAGGCCCATTATGTCTTCCTCATCTACTAACTTGTTGGCTGGAACAATCCCTGGGTCCGTTCTTTTGCAGTGGGCGTTTTCAACCTACAGGACACAATCAATGAATGAGCCAATCCTCTTTCAATAATGTTCTTAAATTTACAGGGCTTGGAGTTACAAATTTGAGGTGCGTTCTTCACCAACATTGGCCATCTGTGACCCCAACATTACAAATACTAAACTCACAAATCATAGTTGAGATATCGTGTGTGGCAAAAAAATACAAAAAAACCTTTTTTGCTGCTGATTCAAAGATGAAATAATCAAGGATTTAACCCAGAGGTGCAAAGCTTTAGAGTAGCAGAGCAGATTTAAAGGATCTTTAGTGGTGGTATCTGACTGGCTTGTAGACCCCTTGTTTCAAAATTATTCTATCTGCTTAGTTAATAACAACCATGGCATGAAAATCACAGTAAAAAGTCATGTTAAAGACTCAACCTTAAGTACAATCCTAGAGCCAGAACAAAATTAGAAAATCAAAATAGATCCCAGCTGTGATCTACCAAACAGTTTAAACAGACTAGATACCATGAAGCATCATGTCCTTTATCACGTTTTTGTTGCCGTTTAATTTGAACATGAACCAAAAATCAAGTTGTCTTCATATTCTGTCATATTTCCCCTATTGAAGCACACTGTAACTTCTTGCCGATGTGTAAGCACTCACAAATTGTTTAAAAGATGGCGTAGATGCTTTTATCACTCTATTTAGGAGTGCTGGACATATGCAAATAATGTGCATAATAGTTTAGAAGGCTTGCCTACAGCCTCTACAATATTTGTTGTTTCTTTTTGCAAGCCATTTAGGGCACACCCCCAGTGTTGGAAAATCTAAATGCAGATGCCTTCGTTTTCATTTCCATATAAAGGGAATATCAAGAGCCTACAGATGCCTAATGTGCTAACGTTTTTGAGGATTATATGATGATCCATAAATGAGCTTGCTATGAGAAGCCGTGTTTATCGTCCAGGTATGACACTACCAGCATCATTTTGTTGACATGTTTATTACAAATTTCAAATTACATTGGGAGCTCCCACAACCCATTTATTTGTAAGTTCTTGATGTTGGACTGTCAATAATCTCTGTAATAGCAAGGCCCTGTGTCAGTGGATAATTCTGCCCAAAGCCTTAGGTCTCGTGAGTCATCCTTGGCAGCTCTTAATTTATGGCAGCATTTAATAAAGGCACATTGTCTTGCATATATTTGTTTCAAAAGCGTAAATTTCAGCCTAATTTGGGCTATGGAAGTATTACAGGGTAAACAGAAGAGCTACCTGTATGCGGTGAGGTTGAGCAATTCCAACCACTCCGATTTGCTACCACAAATCGCTTCACAGTTGTAAGCTATTGTGGGCAGGAGCTTCGTGCTGATGACCTCCAGTTTAGGGAGCAGCAAGGAACCTCCTCCCTTTTTCCTGGAGGGACACCAAAGCAGCTAGAAGGGCCGTCCTTTTGATTTGATTTAATACTCGTGTCGAAAAATTTTACCTTTTGTGTCAATTATGACTCCTAGATACTTATAATCTTGCTTTTAGATTAGTTTGTGATTATTTATGAGCCTGAGTCCAGCAGGTATTTTACTATGTTAGCAGTTTTGTTTTGTTGAGGTTAGTTTCTAACTTGGTTGCTGAGGTATAAACACTTAATTTGTGCAACAGTTTTTGAAGGCCCACTTTCGTTCTACTGAGGAGAATGATGTTGTCTGCATATAACATGCTTGTTAGTGGTTTCCCCCCTAATTTTGGTGCATGGGCATTGGTCTGATCCAGGTCCAACATGAGGTCCGCCAAGAAGAGTTTAAACAAGGCTGGTGCAAGCACACAGCCTTGTTTGAAGCCTGTTGTGGTGTAGATCTCATGAAAGGGCCCTTGTTCCATCTCATATTTTTATCCGAACCCACGATTCAATGTGAAGTTGTTAGATTGCCTTTAGTAGTTTCTGTGAGATTCCCCAGGCTGCAAGTTTAGACCAGAGCTTTATCCTGTTGACAGTCGAACACCACCTTCAGATCCACAAAACTAGCATACAAGAAGCTTTTGAGCTTCTGGGCTGTATTTATTTTCATGGCTAAGACTGTTGGATTGGTCAGTGTACCCATCTCTGGGGGTAAATAGGTCTAGTTGTGTGGAATTATCTACCATTCTTCCACCCAACTACTCAGATCATGAATTAAAAGCCCTGCGTAATATTTGGACTCATTTTCTAATAGAGCAATCAGGTGATAATTTGCTGGGTCTCTTTTTCTGCTGCTTTTATACATATAAGGTGAATCATCGAACCTCGCCATGAAACTTGAACTGAGGTAAGAGCGAAATAAAAGTTATGCAGTGGGGTTAGATAATTTCCCTAGCTCACCAGGTTTGATTTAAAAACAGGCCATTCGGCTTCGGACACCATCTGTTTTACTTTTGATTAGTAACTTCTCCATCTCCGTTGGTTGATAGATTTTTACAACTGAGTTGGCTGAATCCCACCCTGGTGGAGACTAAAGTTAGTCTATATATGGATTTGTACTCAAATAGACTTTTAGCTCAATGGCTTTGTGGGCTCTGAGGTACTGCAGGCAAGCTGCTTACTGATGTTAACATTGTTGGCAGCGTTGGCACTTCTTTCCAGATTGTTGACAGTCCTCCAAAATTGTCCTGTTTGTTCTTACAATCATAAAAGGATTCTCGCCCCACATGCCTTCATTGTACTGCTTTGCTGCCCACATTGCTTTTTTATACCCCGGTCTGGCTTGTCTAAATCTTTCCACCAGGGTTCTGTTAGCAAGACACTTCCTTACTTCACATTGTTGGTAGTTCGAGCTGTTTTTTGTTATCCTTAAGGCCTGGGTGAACCATTCCGACTTTTGCTTCATGGGCCACGTTGATATCCTTTTTGGCATACCAGATTTGGAAACTTGTTTAACAAGTTTTCTGCAGTTAACTCTCAGTCTTGCACTGGGTTACTATGAAGAGACGGTTTCAAGTGTGCAAGTGCAACACACTGCTCTATTACATCGTCTGAGACTTGACTTTTTCTTTGTAATCTATTTAGTTTTTTTGAAGTCTCTTGGGTTAGTGGCATTGTGGCTTTCGTGTGTAGGCTGACCACGATTCTTTAGCCCATTCGCTGGTGGCCGTGGTTCAATCCTGAAGAAGATTATCTTGTTAAACAAAGGGATGACAAAGCATAGTCTATGGTAGAGCTTGACTCAGAGGCAATTCGTATTTTTGATTCTGAGAATCTATCATATAGTGCTCTAAGGCCCATGCTAGTGCATGCGGTAAGGACAGAAGCACCAATTTTGTATTTTCTCCAATGGTACCAGTTGGTCCAGGATCTACAATATATGGTCTTGTTTAGCAATATGCTCATTGGCATTCTGTTTACACTGCAATCCCCTTTTATTATAAATCCGGCAGCACTGTAGCTCTGCTTCACACCTAATAATACATACTGCAGATTTGCTTCTTACTTATGTTTTTCTGGGTTAATATATATTCAGGATGATTAAAGGATGGCTTGCGCCTTTGGACCAATCTGCCAGCTATTACTGCCAAGTTCCAAGATTGAATCAGTTCCAGCTGGATGGTTGGGCCTTTAAGTCTACTGAAATATAAGTTGACAGGCCACCCTCTGGACGACCCCTTAAGATGTGCCTGACAGCAAGATTATTGAATTCAACACATCCACTCAATTGTGCACTTTCGCGGACCCAGGTCGCTTGTAGTAGGTTAATATGATGCCTCCATTAAAAAGTGGTTACTGCAGCGTTTCTAATAGGCTTTTTAAGAGTTTTGAACTGGTTTAAAATAATCTTTTTGAAAGATCGGAAAAAAGTGATGTTTTGTTGTGTTTGACATTTCCATGGGATCCTGTTTTGGGTCATCATAGATTGGGCCTTATGTTTTCTTTTTCGCAATCTCTTGTGTTTATGCTATGATAGTTTGTTATTACTTGTGTCTCGTGATGTCGGGGACTGAGGTCCCCGGTCTTGTCGATCTTGTGCCAATATGATTCCGACTTGCTAATGAGCCATTCTCCTCACTACTTTCTCGAGAAGCAGGAAATGTTGCCCCTGGTATCCAAAAAATTCCTTGAGTTCAGTAACCGGGGATTGCAGGATTTTTGTGGTGGAGGGCGTTAGGGACTTTATCTTCTCGGTCATTACCATAGTGATGACAGGTATTTGCTTTTGTGGGTTGTTGAGAATGGATGGTGTTGACTTTTCAGCCTTCTCCTCAATTTTGCCAGTATTCCAATTTATAACCTCTTTTGGCACTCTTTGCTTTTTTGTGTTCTGGAGAAATTGAACAATGCAAGGTATTGTTTTGATTACTGTACTGAATAATTTGGAGCTTATACTGGGCCTGCTAACAGAAGTGTTTTTATAATTATACTTTACCTCTTTTATTAGAGATAGCAGGACACTCAGCAGGGGACTTTTCTTGTCTATGAGTGGTGAGCATGAACATGACATGGGATCATCCTCAATAACCCTCGTTGACAAGGAAACAGAGTGTCAGTGTTTCTATCTTGGCATCAGTTCCGGTACCATAAAGCACCAACATGTTTAGCAATTCCATCTCAATGGTAAGCTTCTCAAAATGATTAGTTTTGGTCTCCATGGTGGCTTGAACCATGGCTAAGAGGGAAGACCAGGGGACCACCTTGTCTGAATTGTTATTAAGGGAGCTTATTAGAGAACTATTGAGAGCTTCTTGCTGGAAGGAAGACACGCAATATTGTGTCAGGTTGCACATCACTGGACGTCCCACTGGTTTTGCAACACTAGGTGGTTCAACATCTTCACTTCTTTCCCCTTCTGCTGGATGTTATATATTTTCTGGGGTTTCTAAATCATCTTGAGTCCAACAGTCCGTTTGTGGGCTATAGTGTATTATGTCTTCATTTTAACCACTAGGAGTGGATGGGTTACTTGTCTTTGGCCCGGGCTCAAGGCTCTTCATTGGTGTTATGGGATTCCAGGGCCTTAAGGCATAAAGGCGATTTAAGTTTAATTTCACCCCTTTAACTGCTTCTTTCCATTAAACAAAATTTTGGAATTTAAGAGATTCATGGGTTCTAAAGGCTTGGCTTGTAGTGGCTTTATGCCATATTCTCTATTCTTATTTGAAGCACTTTTACAATTCTTAGACAGAGAGTCCTGGATTAATGGGCCAGGTTAAGACGTTTTTTGAAGGGTGGGGGGAGGCATGAGTGGTGCTTGGAACACTGTTAGTGGCTAGAAAGATGAATTCAATCTTTCGCTGGTTGCGGGACTTTAATCCAAGCTCCTCTTAGCAAAGAAGAGGAGCTAAGTTGTTGCGATCCCTTGCCCTTCGGGTCTTCTGATGTAACTGTTGGAAGAAGTCCTTTCCGAGTGATTGTTAATAGATATTTTTGAATTTGAATTTGTGTGACTCCCTGCTGGCACTTCCTTTGTAAGCGCCCTGAGACCTTGGCTTGTTTGTTTTGTTGTGCAATATCATGTTCTTCAAGAACCCAATTGCTCCGGCCCACTTTTGTAGCCTCCTAGGCTTTAGTGCTCTAGTAGCCACAGAGATCTCCCTATGTGATTTAAAAGCAATTTGTATATTTCTCTGTGTGAAGCAAATTTGCTATGTGCATCCTTATTGACAGATTATTTGAGAAACAGCAGCCTTGAGACTGCAAACTTGGTTTGGAGAACAGGCAGAGAAGAAGGGCCAAAAGCTCACTCCTTCCCCACCCCAAGTAGAACTCCTCTGGAGTGAGCAGAAGCTAATTTCTCTTAGATGTCTGTGACTGTGTATGCCGTTAGTGCTGCACTCGGAGACTGACCTGACCCTGTGCATCCAGTGCCATCAGCGCTGTTTTTGCTCTGCTTGAACTTCTCTGGCTCTGGTCAGACTTATTGGTCACAATATTGGTTTCAAAGGGGTTGTCCAACTCCGGGCCAATCACCAGCCATTCCCCAGTGACTCCACAGCAGGAACACATGGAGTACAAGTTGCACTGACATCTAGGACGACCTCTTCTGTGAAACAACTTGCTCAACACTATTTCCACCGCAACACCTAACATGGGGGGCTCACTTCTGTTGCTTACCTCCCCTCTTGTGGTGTCTTTGTGCTTATGAAATCAGATGGTGTTTGGCCCTCTGTGTTGTCATTGTAAAGGTAACATTATTTCAAGACATACATTAGTGATAATAGTTTCAACTTCAGCCACTTAGGACTGTAAATTATATTTCTGATGTCCCTCTAGGGTGATACTTGCTCTCATGAAAACTTGGTGAGGTATCAGCAATTGTAATTGTATTTACATAGCACTTATTACTCCTGATGAGGCATTGAAGTGCTTTACTGTGAGTACTACAATACTCCAGAACACTAATTATTGTTGGTTATTGTAATAAGTCTTGTGCTCTCAAGAGAAAAGTGCATACATTGACTCCAGTTACTTTGTGAGAGATTATAGTATTACCCGTTAGGTGTGATAATTAGTGGGAGCTATGTAGTTTCTGTTGAATGGTTGGTGAGATACATAGGCTGGGGGAGATTAGGCAATGTTAGGTTAATGTTATATGATTTTTAAGTGGAGAGGTTGAGATCTATCAAAGGTATCAGCCTCCTGCAGAATTACAATAAGAAAGATTAAGGCAGACAGGCACGAGACTGAAGAGGCTATATTCAGAAATAGACAGGTATGCAGAGGATGGAATGTAAGAAGGCCACTCACAAGTAAGCAAGGAGAAGAGTCAAGCGGAAGTAAGTCAAGGTCAATATTCATGCAAGGTTTTAGTGGTATTGTGGGAGAAGGCTTTCTGAAATAGCAAGCAATCAGAGGATTTAGGCTGTACAAAGAAACAACATTATACATAGTACTCCATATTTGAAGCAGATAGCTTTTATGTGCATGTCTAATGGTGCACATAATTTAAACAAGAGTAGATTTTTTACTATTTGTTTGTGACATAATTTATTGACATACCACAAGTGGAACTTTGTCTTCTCTAGCTCCTGCATCATTAACCCACAGGATAATAATTACCATTGGTAGCCCTTGCAGGGCAACTCCTGCTGCAGCCTGTGATGCACTTCTTCAGCACAGAGCATCAACGTAGTGTTATCAGAGCACCTTTAAAATCAGACGAAGTTGTGGACCAAGGATGTGCTTGGGAATAGTGGCAAAAGGACAAAATGTTTCCTTTCTGCACATCTCTAGACTCATCTAACTGCTGTTTCTCACATTCTTGCGCTCAACAATGCCTACGGTGTTTTAATGTTAACCTACTTTCAGCTAGATGCTGGCATTTGCATCTGAAGGTTTATCTCTGCCCTCTCCCCAGCCTGTTTAACCTGTGATTGTCTATAAGAAAAGAAGCAACAAGCCAGCTACTACATTTGATTTTGCATTTCACAACTCTGCGCTTTGACATATGGTATAATCATCTGTTTGTTTTTTTCAACCAATGGCAGGTTGCATTATGGGGCTTGTAGCCGTGCTTTTAACTGCTTCAGCATGGACTCAAAACCAGAAAACATATAATAGGCTGAGGGCTAAAATGCCAGAAGTGGACATGCCAGCAATGTTTTAAAATTTTAGAAAGTCGATTATTTCAATTAAAAAATTGCTTGTTTCATGGGTAAATCCAAACGTAAACTCTGTACACATATTTTGTGAGGGTTCACGTTTTTCACTCTCATGCATTAAAACAAAAATGGGCAATGTGAATCATTTTTTCTCCTGTGAAGTTGAAACTTTTATACAGCACTTCACACACAATAAAGGTACAACTTGTAAAACAGCATCGCAACATTCCGTAACATAAGTAATAAGTTAAGGACAAGTGGGAGAAGCAGAAGAATGGCACATGATTCTCTCACATATACAGGACAGGTGCAATATAGACAGCTAACACACTAAAGAGGTAGTCAACGGAGTTAAGGACTGTTTTATGATTTCCATAAACATACAGGAAGTACAAAATTCTTTGGAGAAGCAGCCAAACATCTTATGCAATTAACATACATTCAAATACTTACAGAGGATGATTACCACTCAGCTATCTAGAATCATAGGCATCACCAGTGGCTTCCATATCTTGCACTGGGGCACATTCAAGAATGCTACTGGTCAATTGTTTTCCATCTCCTAGTTATAGGTTTCCTAGTTTGACTGTGGCTATGTTACTTAAGTCACCATTTATGTTCTGCCTTTGTTTAAACTGTCAGATCTATATTAAAATTGGATGGGGGTGAGCTAGAACATTGTTTAGTGGTGTCTCCCTACCACAGGATTAAAACAGGAGGGCAGAGCAACATACACTATTTCTCTTTTCCATCAACATGTTTTGGTGCGTGACGCTACTCTAAACCTCTCTAATCCACTCTACTCCTTTCTAGGCCACTCTATGCCACCTTACTTTATGCTATTCTACGCCATTCTACATTGGATAAGCTTTCTCTGATACCAACCTTTGAAGAGACCAGGCTTTTGGTAAGTCTGTCCAACATGTTCAGTATGATTTGCAGGGCGAGTCACTATAATCATAGCCTGCACTATGAAACACACCATGCCCACGCTGCCAAGCCACACTTGCAGCTGACTGGGTGTAGGAAGTGGGAGTTCCTAGGTATTGAGACTGTGAACCAAATGCCCAATTCAAAAGCTTCTCCTGTCTCACTACCAGTGCCAATAGTGCAGTGGTAGTGAGGCAATTGTGACCGGGTCCCATAATTCTGAGCAGCCCCATCTTTTATGCATCCTGTCTGTAAAATTGCACAGTAGGGGCTGAGGAGAACAGCTCATAGTTCATCTGGGACCTACTGCACTACTTTGAGTGTCTTTGACGTACACTTTATTTATAGCTGGGCTACAAACCTTTACATAAAATGTTTATTTCGGATTGTTTCACTTTAGCACCTTAGATTATATCATTTCACTGAGTGTCTTTTAATAGAATTAGTAAACCATAACCTTGTTGCTGAGACAGGTTTACTAATGACTGAAGAAACAATTTAGGTGCCTTGTTTCTCCTATACAAGCCTTTAGTTTTATAAATGGGACAATATTATGATTTTTTGTACCATACAGAACAGACATATTCTAAACTAAACTGTTTCAGGGTGCTCTCAAATGTGACGATCACGGTAAAAGAAGATGGAGAAAATAAAAGTAATTGTCCAGGATTACACGGTTTGGTAAAGCTGGGAAGCAGTGATTGAAAACAGGACCCTTGAACTAGTTTTGGACCTTGGTCCAACAAAAGCTTTTAACTGGCATGGGCAAGTTATTGAAGGGAATTAAAATGTCAATTTTTCCATACGTTGGGGAAACAGGAGTAGGAACACCGTTCTTCGTAGAGCAGCTACAGCTTGGGCAGAAACTGTGCAACCTTCACAAATTCAGAGGATATGTATAGCTAGAATGGCATCAGCACAAGCCTTTCCTATCACAGGTCAGGTACAAACTGGACAGCAGTAGTGAAAGCTCTACTTCCTCTCATAAACAGTACAATATTGCAGTAGCAAAGCAAGCTTTCCTGCCTCACAGAAGACAAAACATGCAGTCTTCCATTTCCCTCCAAGCAGATTCAGCAAGGCAGAGTGGTACTACCATTCACTGCTCATAGAATATGTATAGTTAAGGCATGGGTGACACGTAGGCTACAGACAGACTTCTGCAGTGGGTGCTTAAATCACTGACATTAATGTATCGGTGGATGAGTTAGTGAATATGCAAGTTCTGACAACAAGTCAGCATCCCAAAAGTCCTGCTGCTGTCATTTGAAGACCTGCTGTTTGTGTTAATTATTTGGTGTTCGAAGCAAGGGAGTAACACAGGCCCATGAAGCCCTGGCCCTCGGCTCTCCAGGGGGCTCCCAAGTCTTCAAGTGTCCTCCATTCATCCAAAAGCCAAGGAATATATGCAAGCTTTGGGAGACTCAGGCTCCTCGTCACTTTCTGCAGGAGGCATGATTTTGTGTTACACCATTAGTTACAAATATCAAGTAGCAGTAGTCACCTAGTAGGTCATTGATATTTGTAACAGACTCGTCACAGCATAATTAACTATGGTTTAGAAAGACAGACAAGTGCCAACATCTACAAAATGTTTGGAGTGCATGTATACCAGGCTATGTTATCCAAGGGTTGCTGCTGCACCTGTTCAAAATGCTGAGGGCCAACAGTGATAATTACTAAGCACATTTCACAAACTTCCAATATCCACAGTGAAGATGGAGTGTGTAATATTCATTAATTCACCCTGTAACTAATCAAACGGGGCTCTTCACTACATACCTGGCTGCCTAATGAAAAGGAATGATAGGAAAGAAAAACAGATGTCTTAAAAGTGTGTAGACTGAATTCCAATGAGATTTATATTATGAATAAGGTTGACTGTTTTAAATATGCAATTTATTGAACATTTTAAAATAAAAAATGACTAGTCCAGTGAAAATGTCTGTGTTAAAATGTGTTTTAGGACCAATACATTACATAATGGGGACACAAACTCGCACTTCCCAATAACTAAGTATGCTTTAACCCCTTGGGTGCCTTTGTCAAGCTGGTCTCTCCCTCGGCCACGGTCGCCGTGTGCCTTGGATGAGACCAGATCATCCTGCACCTGGCTCATAGGGGGAGCCTAGGGTAGCGATGGAAGGGAAATCGCTTCCTCTTCCACCCGACTCCCCAAGTGACGTCTGATGACGTCAGCACGCAAATCGCGTGCTGACCTCATTAGCGGTCACCTCCCATGCTTCCAGCGCGATGAGGAAGAAAAATGCTAAGCACTGACCAGGCGGGGGGCAGGCAGAGGCATGGAAGGAAAGGCCTTTCCTTTCCTTTCATGTCTCTGTAAGCATTTCTGCAGCCCAATCGTGAAGCGATCGAGCTGCAGAAATGCCCACTAGGCACCAGGGAATTTCTTTTTGTGTGTTTATTTTATTTTTATACATGAGGGGAGCGGCCCATTGGGCAAGGGCTGCTCCCAGGGGGAAATTAATTACTAGGCCATTTGTGCCCCCCCTGGGGGCAGATCGGCCTACTTAAATTAGGAAGATCAGCCTTCGGGGGCAGAAGCAACTAGACACCAGGGATCATTTTTTTTAAACTTCTTTTAGACGTGTGGGGAGCAACCCCTTAGGCAAGGGTCGCTCCCCTCGGGGCAAATTGTATTTAGGCCATTTTTGCCCACCTTGGGCCTATTTTTCTTAGGGCAATCTGCCCCCAAGGGCACTAGATACCAGGGATTTTCTTATTATAAAGTTTATAATAAAGGGGAGTGATCCCTTGGGCAAGGGTCGCTCGCCTGTGGGGCATTTAATTATTAGTCCTTTCCTGCCCCCGAGGGCAGATCGGCGTATTTAAATTAGGCCGATCTGCCCCCAGGAGGTGCAGAAGCCACTAGACACAAGTAATAATATTTTTACAATTTTTTTTTAGACGTGGGGAGCGACCCCTTAGGCAAGGGTTGCTCCCCTGGGAGCAAATTGCATTTAGGCCTATTTTTCTTAGGCCAATCTGCCCCCTGGGGGGGGGGCAGAACCCACTAGACACAAGGGATTTCTTATTTGGACATCATTTATATGCAAGTGTCGCTCCCCGGGGGGGGGATAATTTGTTTTAAGCCATTTCTGCCCCCCTTGGGGGCTGATCGGCCTATGTTAATTAGGCCGATCTGCCCCCATGGGGGTCAGAAACCACTAGGCACCAGGGATTTGTTATTTTTATATTTCTTTTACAGATGGAGAGCGACCCCTTAGGCAAGGGTCGCTCCCCTGGGGACAATTGTATTTTAGGCCATTTTTGCCCCTCCTTGGATGCAGATCAGCCTATTTTTATTAGGCCAATCTGCCTCCAAGGGGGGAAGAAACCATTAGATACCACAGATTTTGTTTTGTGCCAATTTCATGCAAAGGGAGTAACCCCTTAGGCAAATGTCGCTTCCCTGGGGGGCAAATTTATTTTAGGTTATTTCTACCCCCTTGGGGGCAGATCAGCTTATTTCTATTAGGCCTATCTGCACCAAGGCAGGGCATAAACCACTTAGGCACCAGGAATTGGTGTGTGTTTGTATGTGTTGTTTTGGGAGGCAGCCCCTTGGGCAAGGGTCGCTCCCCACGGGGGAACATTACTGTTGGTCATTTCTGCCCCCCTTGGGGGCATATTGGCCTATTTTTCGATCGCCCACCTGCCCCCAAGGGGGGCAGAAAGCCCATCATAGACCAGAGATTTTTTTTTTTTTTTTAAAGAGGGTAGGGGTATGGTCATACCCTCACCCCAAATAAATGGGGACAATGTTGTTCTGCCCACCGGTGGGCAGATGGGGCAATTACCCCCTATTTGCTCCCCGAGAGGCAGAAAACCTACTAGATAAAAAAAAAAAAATTGTGGGTTGGTGGCTACCAACCAGTATGGGCAAGGTTATGCACCCACCCCAACTGAAGGAGGTAACAGTCTTTCAGCTCTCCCCCTCCACACTAAAACATCTTATCTTGCGGCAAGCAGGAGGACATTTGATTTTTGGGGGGTTTGGTTTTATATTTGGGCCATGAGAGCTTGTCTAACTGTCAAAATCGTCCCACTTGGAATGGTGAGGGCTGCACTTTTTGGACTTTGGGACGCTGCCATGTAGAAAAATCTGTGATCCCCAAACACATCTGAAAACTAAACATCTGGGTGAGTCAAGGGTGGTGTGCTTCACATGTACCCCGCTCCATTTTCCCACCCACAATGCCCTACAAACCTCCAACTCTGCTGGAAATCACACATTTTTCCCACATTTTTGTGATGGAACCTTCTAGAATCAGCAGGAATCCACCAAATTCATACGACCCAGCATTGTCACATTTATACCAATAACAATTCTGCCCCACTTGTCACTCTAAAAACTTTCTTTTTCAAACTGCCCTTCTGGACCCGCTTTGGTTCCCCCTAATTTTTGACATGTTTTTGGTTCTTCCCTGTCACAGGCACTTGGCCCACCTGCACAAGTGTGGTATAATTTTTACCGGTAGACTGAGGGGAACGTTGGGTGGTAGGACAGTTGTGCTGGTGCGGTGATCCCACAAAGAAATGTGGGGAAAATATAATTTTTCAGCTAAATTTGAGGTTTTGCTGAGGATTCTGGATAGCAAAACACTGGGGGATCCACGCAAGTCACACCTCTCTGTACTCCCTCGGGCGTCTTGTTTTCAGAAATGTTTGGCTTTGGCAGGTTTCGCTATATGACTGATGAGCCCAGGGCCAAAAACGCAGGTGCCCCGCCCCAAAAACAGGTAATTTTGTATTTGATCATTTTGATGTGTCCACATAGTGTTTTGTGGCATTTCCTTTCGCCGGCACTAGGCCTACCAACACAAGTGATGTACCATACAAGTGAGGTACCATTCTTATCGGGAGACTTGGGGGAATGCTGGGTGGAAGGAACTGTGTGGCTCCTCTCAGATTCTAGAACTTTCTATCACCGAAATTTGAGGGTAACAGAACCTGGTGAAAGCACCACATGTCACCCCATTTTAGATTCCCCTAGGTGTCTGGTTTTCAAAAATGCACTAGTTTGGTAGGTTTCTCTAGGTGCCAGCTGAGCTAGAGATCAAAATCCATAGCTAGGCACTTTCCAAAAACCACATCAGTTTTCAATGTAAAAATGTGATGTCCATGTTGCGTTTCCCTATCGGGGGCATTAGGCCTACCCACGCAAATGAGGTACCATTTTTATTGAGGGACTTGGGAAAACACAGAATAGCAGAACAAGTGTTATTGCCACTTGCGTTTCTATACATTTTATTCTTGAAAATGTAAGACTGTGTGTAAAAAACACCTCTATTTGAGAAATGCCATGTAATTCACATGCTAGTATCGGCACCCCGGAATTCAGAGATGTGCAAATAACCACTGCTTCTCAACACCTTATCTTGTGCCCATTTTGGAAATACAAGTGTTTTACTCTTTATATTTCACCAAATGAATTGCTTTATACCAGGCATAGAATGAAAACCCATTGCAAGGTGCAGACCCTTTATTGGCTCTGGGTAACTAGGGCTCTTGATGATTCTACAAGCCCAATATATCCCTGCAACCAGAAGAGTCCAGCAGACATAACAGCATATTACTTTTGAAAATCTGACATCGCAGGAAAAAGTTACAGAATAAAACATGGAGAAAAATTGCTTTTTTCACCTCAAATTCAATATTTTTTTATTTCAGCTGTTATTTTCTGTAGGAAAACCTTGTAGGGTCTAAACAAATGACCCCTTGGTGAATTCAGAATGTTGTGTACTTTTCAGAAATGTTTAGCTTTCTGGGATCCAGCATTGGTTTCACACCCATTTCTGTCACTAACTGGAAGGAGTCTAAAAGCACACAAAAATAGTAAAAATGGGGTATGTCCCAGTAAAATGTCAAAATTGTGTTGAGAAATCTGGTCTTCTGATTAAAGTCTGACTGTTCCTGCAAGCTGGGAAGATGGTGATTTTAGTACCAAAAACGCTTTGTTGCTGACATGTTCTGGGGGGAAAAAGCACAAGCCTTCTTCTGCAGCCCTTTTTTCCCCATTAAAAAAATAATTGGCTAATTTATTGGTGTCTTCCAGGGGAACCCACAAACTCTGGGTACCTCTAGAATCCCTAGGCATTTGGAAAAAAGGACGCAAATTTGACATGGGTAGCTTATGTGGACAAAAAGTTATGAGGGCCTGAGCTAGGACTGCCCCAATTTGCCAAAAAAGGTCTGGCACCTGAGGGGGAAAACGCATGGGAGCTAGGTAGTTAAGAGTTCACTTGTAGTCTCCTGGCTTGCTCCAAAACGCACTAGACGGCGATTCGCAGCTCCATTGCATGCAGCTGAACTCTAAGATCGCAACGTTAGCTTTCCCGGAAATACACAGCGAGTACCGGGGACACTAACATGTCTTCCTTCTATAATGCGAGGTCGAGCCTAACCCGCCCGCCTAATTCGAAGATGCCCAAAAAGGTTTATTAAGTGATGGCGTAGGCTAATCAAAAGTGACCGCGTGCCGTGTGGCCCCTCCCTACGCACCCGGATTAGTGGCTACCGACCGAGGCTACAAGCTAGTTCGAGAAATGTTACTCTCCTTTCAGACACAGATGGAAGGACACGTCGTCGGGTGGATGTGCACGACGAATGAGAACCTTATAAAAATCACTAAAGAGTAAGATTAATCGCATTGACTAAAATGGCTTTCATGGCGAGCCACGTGCAACTAGAACCGGTAAGTGCGACAGGTGGTTCAAGGGGAGAGCGATTTAGGGCTCGTCGGTCCGAGGAGAGGAAAAGGGCAGGTGAGATTTCTGATACCAGCCTCATAAAGGTGACCTCTGGAGACCGCTAAATTATTGTGAGTGCTTTGGTAAGTGCTCAGATTGGGCGGGACGGATCCTTGTCAGGGGGCAAAACGTAATGAAATAGGACCTCCGGCGCTTTCTATATTTTTCCTTCCCAACCTACGAAAGAACAAACTCAGCTTGCGTGACGCCACCAGAAGCCCCTTTGTGGAAGGATAATGAAGTAGGTTGTAATGGAGGAGAGCAGTTGCTGTCCCTAATACCTGTGACTGCTGGGTATGTTCCTGAACTGGTACAGCTTTTTGGCGTTAGGGGCCTTTGAAATCCAGGTATTCATGTTTTTAGCATTAGGACAGGCAAGGAGCTGGCAACTGAGCCAGGTTTTGTCGAAAATCCCAGCCTTTACATGAAAATTTGATTCTGGCCTATGGATACTGAGCAAGTGCCCTATGAATAAACAGCCATCTTTCCAGCTGCACATGTTTTGTCATGAAAATGTGATAAAATCACATAAGACTTGAATCTCTGCAGGGGACCTGACCAGTGAATAAACATGTTATGCACTTTATTCTCCAAATGTAAGGGTAGAAAGCAGTCAGGGGGTTACTTTTAAATTTACAATGTTAAGTGTTTATTGCTAGCAGCCCAGGTGACCAGCGAGAAAATGGTGAGCTCTCACTCCCAACCTCAGGAAGACTTAAAGCAGTCATAACCACCCTTGCACATGCCTGGAAGGCTCCGATTCCTCCACCAGCGCCTGTATGGTAGAGAAAAGATTGGAACATTTCTGCGTGGAAAGATTAACTGCACTGATCAACGATAAATTAGGCAAGTTTGAAAAAGAAAATCTGTGATTTAAAACCTTTGCTAAGCGACACCATGTTGGAGTGCGAGAGTGGTTAGAGATGCCCACAGTCGAGGACAGGAGTGTTGTCTTCCTCGTTAGGTAGCTCAAGCGAAATGATATAGTTTGGCGGACATGACGGATATTCTGTACCCTTATTACAGGCACATCATGATATAATGCTTTTGTAATAATGCAGTTGTGCTTGTAATAATGAAGACCGGATAGCCATCATATTTGTGATGGCGTCCCACTCCGTTAAGCTGTATATCAGGCAGTTTGGCAGAGGGTACTCTGTCACAAATTTGACAGATATCTTCTCTACTTATTACAAGTGCATTCGAATATCTTACACTTGTAATAATGTGGATGGGATATCCTTCACATTTGTGATGGTGTTCCCATCTGCCAAACTCTAAATTAGGTTTTTAATGACTGAAGGCTCTGTAATAAGCAATGAGAATAGCATTACACTGGTAATGCCTCATATTGATTTCTAGACTTTTACCTGACACACTCATAGGTTATTATTGCAAGCCATCCAATATTATTTGATTATGTATCATGAACATATGGTGTGCTTTGTACTTCAAAAAAACCTTACATGAATTGTTGCTTCTCACCAGTCTTGGAAAAAATACTAAGCCATTTCCCAAGTAACAACGGTTGTCAATCTACACTGGAGTGGACATCCCAGCAAGTTCTCCCCAAGATCAGGCTGTGTGAGTTTCCTAGAGATTGCAAAGATCCTCAAAACTGCATCTAATCAAAATGGTAAAAATTAGACTTCATGATTATACCACTGAAAGAAAACTGAACAAGTAAAGTTTTTGTGCAAAGGTAGCCAGGCAATAAAACTCTTCTCTCTAAAAAAAAAAAATATTGCTGCACTGCTTAAGTTTGGTAAGCAGCAATCGAATGACCCACAAGACATGTAGAAAAATGTCTTCGGGACACGTGAATCTAAAGTGGTAGCTCGATATAATGAACGACATGTATGGCAAAAACAAAACTCTGCATGTTACCAAAAAAGTGCTTCATACCAAACATTAAGCCAAGTGTTGGAGAGTGATGATCTGGGCCTGCTTTATTGCTGCAGCACCTGGGCACTTCATAGTCACTGAATCCACTATGAAAGTAGAATTTCCTAGGCATTATGACAGACAGTTTTAATTTTATCCACAACTCATCTGCAAAAATTATGGATTATTCTCTTTTATTTCCAACACTAGCAGCATCAAAGAAGCTAAGGTATAAGAAGTAAAAAGCTCATATGGGTCAAAGAAACTGTGGTGGGGACAAGCGAACTAAAAATCCCAGGGTGTGAGGGCCTCAAGGCATACCCCAAACAGAAGCCACCGTGGACCGTAACCCATACCATTTCTTCGTAGTTTTCCATTTTTCTTCTTGCTAATGGCATACATCACTTCTTAAACTTACTCCTGTTTAGATTCCGAAACAATGACAAAAATACAAAAATCAATACTTGTCCCAAAAATGAGACTTCAGCAAAATGTTGGTAATTAAACTTCAACACAAGAATAGAGCAAGCAACTAGAACCACATCAAGGTTCATATTACTTTCACCTTTAAAGACATCGTAAGAAAAATACTTTACAACTCCATCCAGGAGGAAAGGCTGACAAAAAAGCTTGATAGGATAATCCTCATCTCTGAGTCTTTAATATAATTGAAACCTCTGTCACAATGGCTAGGTAATGGATTATGCAAGTTCAAAGCTTATACAAACCATTAAAGCCATATCCAGTAGTAGCTTAAAATAGAATTGCTTGAAGCTAGACTTAGTTTTTTTATTTATTTATTTTTATTGTTTTTTTATGAACAACAGATGCTTACCCATTCAACATCTTGACTAAACTCTCCCCCCTTTTAGTCCCTCCCCTGTATCAGCTCCACTCATTATGACATCTATCTTGTGCTGTTAGGGTTCTATCTCCCTCTGGCTGTTTGGGGTAGAGTCTGAGTTAAACAACATTAGGCTGGTTAGGTTCTTCGTCACTGCCTAGCTCATCTGACGTTGAGGACTGATCTCCTGTTTCCACTTCTGGTTCCTTAAGGCAATCTAGCAAACAGTCCGCTTTTTGAGCCGTGTCTAAGGGGCCACAGCCTATCACCGTTTCTTGGTGCAATGTTCTTCCCTCCGCTTCGGCCCACCGTGTGGAGTGAGGTATGCTCTGTGGGATACATAGAGGTTGATTAGTTTGAAACAGGCATTCCTGGATACTGTGTATATGTGTGCTGTGATTCTCGCCCACTGTTGTTCGTCCATGGGCACTCCCATGTCTTCTTGCCATGTCACTCATAGCTGATCTGAAGAGAGTAGGGTGTCTTTGTACAATGCTTTGTAAAGGGTAGAGATTATTTTCCGCTCCTCCCCCGACCGTGCAGATAGTTTGAGATCCCATGTGGGTGGGCGGCTCCGACCTCCCCTGTTCCCATCGTCGTTATATAAGTGCCACTATTGATCTGTGCAGTAGAATTAGACCTGGGGGGACATTGAATTTTTCCATTAGTGCATTAAAGGACAGCAATTCTCCATCACTGAACAGGTCCCCCATTACAGTTATGTTGTGCGTAGCTAATGTTGTGATGCCTGTCATTGTCTGTCCACCCGGGAGCGTGGCAAGTCCACATAGTGGCATGTGTAGGGTATGTGGGGAGTTGATTTTTGCCCACTGTAGGCTGCGCATCCAGCAGCTGCGCAGTACTTGTAGTTCCGGTGAGTTTAATGTGTGTTGTCCCCTGGGATTCATTAGGATCCCTGTAAGGTCTTTGATTGAGTGCTCTGTGTATCAGTCCGTGCTTCACTCTGACAGTGCGGTGTGTATTGCTTTAGCTAACCATTGAAGCTGGCATGCCATACAGTAAGTTTCAATATCTGGTGCCGCCATACCCCCCTCCGCCACAGGTCTTTGGAGCTTATGTAGAGCTACTTTGTGTCTACCTGCTCCCCAGATTAAATTGGTCAGGATGGAATTGATATCTCGAAATAGTGAACGCAGGACTAGCAATGGCAGAGTCGAAAAATAGTACGTCAAACGCGGCAGGGCCACCATTTTTGTAAGTGCTATTCTAACTGCCACTGACAGTGGAAGCGATCTCCAGAACAGTACATCTGTCCGTGGTTTTCGGACTGCTCTGCCTACATTTGCCTCCAGGAGGTCCTCTGATTTATGATATATGTGAACCCCTAGGTATCGAAAGCTGGGCAGGGTTCATTGAAACCATCTGGTGTTTCCCACCCTGGGTGTTCCCTCCCTTAGGGGGAAAATATGAGACTTTTGCCAGTTGATCCGCAGCCCACACATTTCTCCGAACTTCTTGAGAAGGGCCATTGCCCCTGGTAGCTCAGTTTCTGTATCACCTAAGAAAAGTATCATGTTGTCTGCATATAATGTAATTTGGTGAATACATTCCTCAATGTGTAACCCCTTATAAATGGAGCCAGTCCTGTGCCAGTGGTTCCAATGCTATGGCAAATAGCAGTGGCGATAGCGGACAGCCCTGTCTGGTGCCCCTACCGACTACATAAGGTTCCGATATTATGCGACCTGTGCAGACTCGAGCAGTGGGTTTTGTGTATAGCAGTTTTGTCCAGTTAATGAAGCCCTGGTCTAAACCCATCTGCACCATTACGTGCTCCAGGAAGTCCCATCGAAGGCTCTCAAAGGCCTTTTCTATGTCTACAACTATGAGCGCTGCACCCTGTAGATTCGGGGACTTGGATTGTAAGATCGTGATCAGACGTCTGATATTAGTAGCGGTGCTGCGATGAGGGATAAACCTCGTCTGGTCTGAGTGAATAGTGAAATTCAGTGAAATCCTTTATGCCATGAAACGGAGAGAATCCTTCATGACTAGTTGGTGAGGTTTTCTTCAATTCACCAGAATGTGCTGAGTTTTATGGGAGAAGGATTGGAGAATCATAAGAATGTTTTAGAGGAGCTGGAGAACAAATTTGAGCTCCCCATAACAAGATTACCTCTGCCAGCTGCCCCTTGACTTGGGCCACCATTCTTGTGACACGATCTTGCAGAAAGGCTTCCACTGCCAAAGCGTCCAGATCTGCACACCAAGTGAAAAATCTGTCTAGTTGACAATTCAGCGTGGAGGCAAATAGATCAACGACACAAGGCCCCATCTGTCCATCAAGCTCATGAAGAAGTGGTGAGCCAGACTCCAGTCGTTGGGATCCTCCACATATTTGAAATTCCAGTCTACAACTACATTGGCGGTCCCTGGAAGGTGCACTGCTACCACAGAAATTGCATTTTCCAGGTAGTAGTGCCAAAAATCCTTGGTCAACTGCACCAGTGCCTTGGATCAGCTTGTGTGCAGTCTGTTGATGTAAAGGATTGCAGGCCAGCTGTCCATTCTCAAAACCAACAAGACACACAGACACACTATTATTACAAAATATCGATCCAACAGCTTGGAGCAATTGATGTTTAAAGTCAACTAGTCTGCTGACCAGTGGCCAACTGTGGAGATGTCACCTCAACTGGTGCCTCACCCGTAATGACGGGTTTCAGATTCTATCATTGTGTCTTGGGCATTTCTGAAGATTGCTCTGCCATTCCATCCACCAATTGGCTCAAAATATCCTAGGCCGCTCAGAAGATGAGCTGCTGTCAATCACTGACGCTCCCTATAGTGAAGAGGATCCGGGAAGTTTACCTGGATAGATGAGAGAAGATAAATCAAATTAAAATTGTGGCATTTCCTGAGAGAGTGATTTCCGCAGCTCCTGCATGGAGCCCAGCGTTGTGGGCTTTGGGAGATGCAAGAAAGCAGATCAGGAACCTCAGGAACGCAATGGATTGATGGGGAGTCAACTCCTATCCCTCCATGTTGATCAAACCCCTAGTCCTAGAAGAAGGCAATTATGATTGCCAGATGGAGAGCAGACACATTTGCAACTGGTCCATTAAGAGGAAGTCTTTGAGGGTCAGGATCAATTGGATTTCTATTGTCCTCAAGAACTCTGTTACCAGATCCATAGGTTTGGTGAACTATGACAGGGCAGAGGAGAGACCGAAGGGAAAGACTCCAAACTCAAAGATTTGTTGAACATTTGTCCCTGCCAATAAAATTGAAGAATGCAACCATGGGACCTGAAAATCAAAACTAACTGATAGGCTTGTTTTAGATCCAGCCTGACCATCCAGTCAATTTCTTGCAGGATATATTTGAGATGAATCCCTTCTATTTTGAAATGAAGATAGACAACCAACCATTGAATTCTTTGAGGTTGATGAAAGGCCGAAACCCTTTCACCTTCTTTTGCAAAAGGCAAATTTTGCTGAGACATCCCCTGCAATTAAGTTAATATATTACAATAGCACTCTTGGCTTCCAGATTTACAAATTCAGTGTCTATCAGTGCTCACTGATCTTTTGAAAAGGCCAGTAGTTACGGTCACCGTTCCTGCCTCAGGAACCATGAAACTCTATGAAAACGTCCATGACGATCTACAGACCCCAAGCAGTCAGCATGAGTGACTTCCAGACTGGAAATAACTCAATCAGCCTCCCCTATCTTTAATTATAAATAAGGAGTAACACTTATCTGTAACCCTCCTGGGGTGTTGCTTGCTGCTGTGAAGTTTGTGTAGCATGTGCCTTGATCTCCCCTGGAGGGGAAAAAGGAGCCAAATGGATTTGGACTGGTCTCCAGAAAAATTGATCCCTCGGGCGGCCTTGAGTGAACAAGCAGCCACCCGAGCAAGCCCTTAGCAGCGAAGACTCTCTTCCTAGCCATCTATTCCTTTTTTTCAAAAAAGTCTGTCCAAAGAGACCCAAATCTGCAACTGGGCGATTTCAGAAGCCAAACACTCCCCAAGACTTAGATCAGTTTTGATCAGGAAGTAATGCCTGTGCTCAGTGAAGAGAGTGCAGTTGGAATTGCCAAGGAGGCAAACCGCTCTCTGTGCCCATTCTGACAGGACCTCAAGTGAGATGAGTTTTCCTGTTGCTCTAGCTTCCTTCGCCATGTCCATCAATTTTGTTAGGGAACCTCTGTGCCAAGTAGTTTATCTTGACAGGCCGCTCTGGCATTGTTGATCACATTTTTTTTTGTTTCTTTCTCAAGTTTTGATAAAAATGGGACCATATTGCCATCAGTCTCCAGAGCAACAACCACCTTCCCCTTCAGGAAAGGGCAGGGATACGCCACCTTCAGCCAACTCCTGATGTCCTTATTGAGAGCTTCCTCAGCTTATGCACCATATATGTGCCAGCATTTTCTGAGGCGGACCATTTACAACACCTGAGGTGACAGAGAACCTTCGACTCCAACTTATAGAAATACCTAGGGAGTTCTGGAGCTGGGTTTGAGAACTTGGATAACTTATAGTGCACAGAAGCTTGCTTGTGTTTTAGAGACTACAGTCAGAACATTGTCACCATGGGGTTCTGGATTCAGAAGGATCCTTCTGTTGTCTGCCATGTGTCTGCAAAGTCATAAAACTGCTTTCTTGACTGAGACATTGATGTCTAACTCAGTCATTTCATAGAGGTCATCGTCAAAGTTGTAAAGCCTAAAGCATCAATTGGCCAAGTCCTTTGACTTCAGGGGCACAAAACACCACTAGACCAGGGAACCCTCTGATCGGTCTAATGTAGACCGGAAGGAACAACTCTGTTCAAGCAGAAGTGCAACTCTTTTTAGAGGTCCCACGTCAGAATATCAACAAACACAAAACAATTGGGCCTTTAAAAAAAGAGAGAAATTCAATTAAAACACACAAAGGTTACAGGGACGTTATAGTTAGGCTCACATTTCACACGTACAAAACCATAGAAGTTACAGTTACCCGAGGTAACTATAACTTGTGCCCCCTTAATGCACTGCTTATGACCTCACATATTACATCACTTATGACATGGTCAGTGACATCACTCATGACATCTCAAATGGCATCACTGATGACGTCATCCACAGAACTACTCTCAAACCCACTCAAACCCACATACAAACTCCTACATCCACACGCACACAGCTACTCACAAACTCATTCACAGACCCATAAAACTACTAACACGGACCCATTGACTCACTCACACCACAGCTGACACAACCACTCACTCACCCATACAGTACTAAGTCAGCGATTTACACACTTATACAGATACTCACCACCCACTCAGACACCATACAGCCACTCACACATCCATTCATGCTCCCATGCAGCCACTCACATACCCACTAACAGAGCCACACAGCCACTGACAACCTCACACGTACCACTCAAACACGCAGCCATTCAGTCACAGACACAGCCATGCACTGTTCGATACAGTCACTTACAGAACCATTTGCTCACCCATACAACCACTGACACACCCACTTATTCACCTCTACAGGCACTCCCCCTAACCCATGCAGCCACTCACACACCCATTCACTCACCAAAACAGTTGCTCACGCATCCACTCACTCTCCTTTAAAGTGACTGACACAGCCACTCACTTATGTTTATAGCCACTCATACACTCACTCACTCACCCATACAGTCACTGACTCACCAACTTGCTCACTGATACAGTCACTAACACACCCAGCCAGTCACCTATACATGCACTCCCACACTTAGTCACTGTACAGCTACTCACACACCTACTCACTCAACCAATGCATCCACTCGCACACCCATACAGCTAATTACCCATCCACTCACTCTCCCATACAGCAAATGACTCAAACACTCACTCACCCATAGACCCACTCACACATCCATACAACCACTAACATCCAGTGGATGATGTTATAGGGATGTAATTTGAGATGTCATCAGTGGTGTCATCAGTGATGTCACTGACCTCGTCATAGGTGATGTACCATGGGATGTCATAAGCAATGCATTGTGGGGCTCACGTTATAGTTAGCTCAGGTAACTATAACTGCTGAATTTCTATGGTTTTGTACATATGAAATGTGAGCCTAACTGTAACGTCCCTGTAGCCTTTGTTTTTTTTTATTGTATGTCTATGTTTTTTTTAATTCTGTTTCCTAACTATAACATTGCTGTAACCTTTGTTTTTTCAGTGCATACATATAACCCATGAAGTCCTCAGAGGGCATAATCTCTATTTTCACATTGCTGTAGAATTCAGTTAAAAGCTCTTAGGGAGCATGTCATTAAAATAACAGACTGGAACCCAACATATTTCAATATTCCACAGGTAAAACAGTGCCATCTCATGGTATGTTCACCAAGATGTGCTACGGTGCAAATGGTGTGTCCCTTGAAGCAAGCAGCACTGGGTGTTTGACCAAAGTGTTGAATCAAAGATATCATGGGTCACAAATATCATGGCCATGATAATGTGATGTCAAGACTATTGTGGGACTCAATATTGAGAGTAAGAATATCAATTTGTGGTATTAAATATTGTTTTAATAGTGTATATAATGTAGTTTTTAGTTGGTTTGATAAATGGTAGTTATTTTAGTCTCATAAGTAAGTTTTTATTGTTGTAATTGTTTATGTGTTTAATTGTTTAATTTGTTTTAGTATGCTTTGTATAATGTTATATGAGATGTATTTGTCTGTTTTAATTAGAAAATGTTAATTTTGTAGCAGGTTATTGGATTTGTAGGGGACTAGAGTGGGAAGAGTTGTATTTTGTAGATTATTTAATTTGTTTATTTAATGTATATATTCAATTGATACATATATTAATTGATTGTTACTTTAATTATTTGTTGATTTTTAATTATTTGTTAATTGGTTGATCGATGTATTCATTTTATAATTAATTGTATATTCATTTATTTATCGATTTCCTTTTTTTGTTTATTTTTAATGTAATAACATATTGTTTCATATTATCATTTCTGGGGCATTGGGATAGGAAGTGTTTTATTCGAATTTGTAAAGATTTATTTTTATTTGTAAATTAAAATGTATATTTATTAATTGTAGTTTCTGTCTGTTTTTAAAGGTTTTATTTAAATATTTGGGAGTGAGAAGTGACAATCAACCCCTCCAAAGTCAAATACTTATCTGACTGTTGCTCTGATGGAATTGGGCATAGTAAATCTAATCTTTCCGAAGTCCAGCACTTTCCCTACAGTTGCTATGATTGGAGAGAGAAAGGTAGATTTGACCTTCCCAAAATCCAACACTTTCTCCACAAGTGCTGAGAGTGGAGTGGGATTAGTAAATCTGACCCTCCCAAAGTCCACTGCTTTCCCTGTTGTTGCAAAGATTGGAGTGAAATGTACATCTGACCCCTCCAAAGTCCAACATTTTCCCTACTTTTGCTTATGTCAGAGTGCAAATAGTAAATCTGCACCCTACAAAGTCCATCACTTTCTCTACTGTTGCTCAGATCTGATTAGAGGTTGAATAGTAAATCTTACCCTTTCAAAGTCCCACATTTCCCCTACAGTGGCTGAGATCGAGGTAGGAGTAGTAAATATTATACCTCAAAGGTTCAACACTTTCTCAACTTTTGATTAAATGTTGGAGTAGGAATAGTAAATGTCAACCTCCAAAGTCCAACACTTTCCCTACATTTGCTCAGATTGGAGTGGGAATAGTACTTCCTTTATGTTCGGATAAGTGGAGTGGGAGAAAGCATGGGAGGCGCAGCCTGGCTACTTCTGCCCTCCCTCCCAGCACCCCTGCCACTCCACCAGAAAAAAAAAGAATCAGGTGCTAGGGATTGGAATTTTCCTAATCTTTCCCCTTCACAACTCCTTTTTCTGATTCTGTTTCAAACATCGAATTCCTTTCTCAGCGTTTCTCTATCGAGGAGAATCACACAGAGAAAAAAAATGCATGACTTTGTCTCAGCAAATAACCAGACACTATGGGGGTCATTCTAACCCTGGAGGTTGGCGACCGCCAGGGCTAAAATGACGGAAGCACCGCCAAAAGGCTGGCGGTGCTTCCTTGGCCATTCTGACCGCGGTGGTAAAGCCGCGGTCAGAAAAGGGCAACCGGCGGTTTCCCGCCGGTTTACCCCTGGCCCAGGGAATCCTCCATGGCGGCGCTGCTTGCAGCGCCGCCATGGGGATTCCGACCCCCTTACCGCCATCCTGTTCGAACAGGATGGCGGTAACGGGTGTCGTGGGGCCCCTGGGGGCCCCACTAAGATTTTCAGTGTCTGCAAAGCAGACACTGAAAATCGCGACGGTGCCACTGCACCCGTCGCACCCCTTCGACTCCGCCGGCTCCATTCGGAGCCGGCATCCTCGTAGAAGGGGGTTTCCCGCTGGGCCGGCGGGCGGCCTTCTGGCGGTCGCCCGCCGGCCCCGCGGGAAAGTCGGAATGGCCGCTGCGGTCTTTTGACCGCGGTGCGGTCATTCGGCGGTTCCGCTTGGCGGGCGGCGACCGCCGCCCGCCAATGTAGGAATGACCCCCTATGTGTATTATATTTATTGTAATAAAAAAGACACTGTCTGCATTTTTTCTGGGACACAGATGTCACTTATGCACCCCTTTGGATTGTCTTTAGTCTAAGTAGGAATCCAGCACCTGCCTCCTTTCTGGGGTACACACACAAACATCTGCACCCTAGATAGTTCTTTCTTAGCCTCAGAAAAAATGCATATTGTGCTCATTTCCTCACTGGGGAGCAGACCCACATCTGTGCCCCTGCGAGAAGCCCAGACCATGTATGAATTTTTTTTTAGTGCAGAAAATTATTCCAACTCTTTGTTTCCATGCAATGGCGCCGACATATACAAATCAAAGCCCCAACAAAGAGCCCAGACCAGCGCCTATCTCCTTTCTGAAGGCACAGAAACACGTTTGAGCCCAGGGTTGTCCAGCACCTAGGGTATCCTACCAAACAGAGATATGTTAGAATAGTAGACACCAGGAAGTGTCCTGTGTGTTGTACCATGTTTAGATACACCATTTTGCGTTAGAATGCACTGGACAGTCAAGCATTAGTTAAAAAACATAATTTTCCCATGGTTCTGTGATGGAAGGACCGGGGAGCAGCAAAAATCTCTCCACTAAATGGTTCCACACTTCTACCAAGAAAAGCAGTACCTCATATGTGTGCATGGCACTATTATAACAGGAACACGCCAGATAAGTATTGAAGTTTGTTCCTGCCCCCACTCCTAATCACACATCAGAACAGAGGAAAGCAATGAAGGGCCTACAACAGAACAAAACAGTCACAGTAAAACCCTGTGCCAAAAAGAGGGGGCATTGTACTAATTTATACTGTACAATATAAACAGAAAATGAAGTCTATGCGTTCAGTTTCAGAGCATTATCAAAGAATAAAGAATAATCCCAACACCTATATCATTTCAAGGATCAAGACACTATGCAATAGGGGCTTGTTGAATGGGGCTATCACCGAAACAGAGGCAGATTTCTTGATGATTAATAAACCCAAATGTCCTGTCATCTACGGCGTTCCAAAAACTCACCAACAGATGGATAATCCTCATCTTAGACCGATTGTTTCCACCATAGGGTCGGCTAAAGAACCATTGTCTAAGTACATTGATTTTTTCCTCAAACCTTTGATTGCGGAGTTCCTGTCTTACATTAAAGACACGGGACATATGATAATGAAATTGGAAGGACTAGAATTCAACCCAGACAGTGCATTTCTAGTAACTTTGGACACTGGGGCATTATATACTAACATTCCTCAGGAGGAAGCCTATATGGCAGTACAACAGTTGCTCTTGGAGGAAACTATCAATGCCCCAGTAGATTTTGTCTTGAACTGTCTCAAAATAGTGTTGGAAGAGAACTATTTTGAATTTGATGGGGAAATGTTCTGACAGATCAAAAGAGTTAGCATGGGAGCTGCCTGTGCCCCAAGTGTAGCCAATATCTATATGGATCAGTTTGAGACCAAATACATCTACAATGGAATTTCCCCATTCTTTGAAAATATCACCCAATGGAGATGATATATTGATGACATCATCTTCATTTGGGAGGTTGATTTGGATTGTCTCCATGAATTTATTGAATGGTTTAATTTATGTGATAACAACCTTAAATTTACTGCGCATATAGACAATCAAAAAGTAGAATTCTTAGATATTCTTATCTTTGAAGCAGATAGACATCTTCAAGTGACCCTATACACAAAACCTACTGCTAGAAACACATTATTACACTTCAACAGTTATCATCCTAGCTGTCAACTGCAAAGCATCCCGTTTACTCAGTTCCTAAAGATTCGAAGGAATTGAAGTAATATTGATGAATATGACAGGGATGCTAAGATGATGAAAGAGATGTTTCTTCAGAGAGGTTACCCACATCGGGTAATTCGGGATGCATACAAAAGAGCTAAATACTATGATTGCAATACTCTTTTTGGATCATTTCAGAAAAACCAAAAGAACACACAAGTTAGGATGGCATGTGTCATTAGACACTCTAATGTTGACAATAAAATACAGGGTCATCAATCGATATTGGGATATTCTGAACACTAATGAAGAGTTTACACCCCTCCCTAGGCCGATGTTTGCCTATAAAAGGAATTACAACTTGCGAGATAAACTGGTACATGCCAGACTGAAAAATGACAACACATTTATACAAAAAAGTATAATGGGCAGTAACTCTATACTAGGCAATTACCAATGTGGGATTTGTCACGCATGTGCTCAAGCCTTGGTTTCCAACATATTCCAATATAAAAAAAGAACTGCATTTGAGAACTATGACTAATTGTCAAAGTTCCAGTGTAATATACTGCATAGTGTGTCTGTGCCATCTAGCTTATGTTGGTGAGACAGGAGGACAATTTAGAACACGCTTTAATAAGCATAAGTCGGCAATTATAAACCGTCGCCTTCAAGCCCCTCTAATTGATCACTGTTTGGAAAAGGGCCACCAATATGAACATCTGAGGTGGACAATATTACATAAAATCAACGAATCGCAGGGAGATACTGAACAATACAGGAAAAAAAGAGAAGTATTTTGGATATACTTCTTGGACACAGTCCGTCAAGGACTAAATGACAGGATACCTTGGGAAAATGCCTTATTTTAAGCAACCCTTGACCAATCTATTGAGAAAAATATTCTCTTAATTTTTTGTGATTTTTTTCCTTTTATTTAGAGAACAGTATCTATGGCATTATTGTGTAAACACAGGCCGCTATAAAAATTGTTATTTGACTATATTCGAAGTACTAACTAACGTGATTGATGCTGCAAAGGAATTTTTTCAGATTGGAAATGGCATTCGATTTATATTCACCTTTGGCTCTTTCTTCGTAACTGAATTTTGTCCAGTTAAGAGTTTTAAAACACTAGATCGGGTTTGATTGTCATCCTGGTAATTCTCCTAACTTGGCTCTTCCATCGGAGCTTGGGTGGGCATGGACTGTCTTTGACTCTAAATTGCGTTCAATTTTTGGCAGCAGATCCATTAGAATCTATTTTAGCATGGCAGCTATGTTTACGTGACGATCAGAATGGCAGCGAGAGTCCGTTATCAATTTCTACTATTGGCTGGTCTCTTATCTCGAGCCCTCATGTGTTAGGTGTTTTAGGACGTCCCGTGTAGTTGGTGCTGGCTGTATACTTGCATGCAAGGTGCATATCACCTTGCGAGTGAATTTTTGCTGTACGGCACTTGTTGGACTCGCAGAATACAAGAGGGTGACTGTGCTAGCTACGGGCTCTTTTGTTAGCCGGATAAGAGGACGAGGAAATTTATGGGGAGGGACTATGTACCCACAACGATACGCTATGGATGAGCACCTATGAGGTAGGATCTATGTGAAATGTGATATAATATAAAGGAATGCGATTTGGATTAGATAGGAATGAGTCCAGTCTGAATTTTGTGTTCTGTTCTTTTAGCTTTCCTTAACTAGGAGATATATTTTTGAATGATTCACTAGGGACCCTTCAACATTTTATCAAGAATGGAATTTCAAAACCTGATTGGAGAGTAGTAAGTGCCTCTTGGTGACATAAGTATTAGGATATGTCAGCTAATTACACTCAATTTTGTGGTTTGCTCTATAAACACACTTTTACTAACCCTGTCCTGGGATATGACAACAAGGGGGCCTTTATAGAATATTTCAGGAGAGTAAATGAAAATCTTAAAACAATAGAAATCAATCCTTTATCTCTATATTTGCCCCTTTGGAGTTGGTATCAGTCTTTGCACAACTTCTTTTACTAGTTGAGGTTATGATCAACCATTGTCATATTTCTTATATGTTTGTTAGTTCTCACTTCTTTCGCTGTTTTCTTTTCTTCTTTTCTTTTCTCTTTTCTTTTTTCCCACATATATATTTGTCATTTGTCTTTGTTTTTATTTAGTCTCTAAGCCAACAGACTCAAATGATTTTCTAATTTTTAGGCATTTTCCTGGGAAAAACTATAAATGTTTCAAATATTGGTGCCCTGAAGAAGGTGGGTGACCTATTCTAGGGTCACGTTTCACCGAACCACGTGTCGGCACGCTTTAACCCGCACAAAGATATCATTGCCTTTGGACAAGTTTAATATATTGGATGTCTTGCTCTCTCTGCCATCTACCCTTTGGCAATAAGGATTAGACTGCAATCACCTTTTAAGGGAAGAAGACATTGACTTCCACATTATAGACACTATCTAGTTCATTAAGGCTATATAGATATTATTCAAATAGATTATATGGACATTATTATATTATTTAGTTTTGAGATTTTTTTCATTTTTATTATGTCATTTGATAAGCTGCCTTTTTGGGGAGTGGCTTGTTATTTAGGGGAACATATTTGATTGGTGATTCTTGTCCTTGCTCTGCATCAACTATCTGGGTTTCTTTTCTTTTCTTTTTTAATTGCATGATTGAATGGTGTGAGTGTTTATTTTATCTCTTGTGATTTTTTTCCCCCAGGTGATATGTATATATATATATATATACCTCTACAGATCAAACTGTGTATTTATATAATTACATTTTGAAATAAATTATCTATATCAGTATTAAGGTCATTTGTGATTGTAGTGTGTTGGCTTAGTTTGTCTTGTCTTTCATACTTTTTGTTTTTTCTACTTGTTTTCTTTTTCTTTTTTGGTTTTCTTATTTTTGTTTTCCTTTCTTTTTCGTTTTCATTCATTGGTTATCATTGTGATTCCTTATGTTAGGAACTTTTCTCTGAAGTAGTATTATGTTTCAGTATTTTCACGCCAGATAAGTGACCATGTGAAGTGACTATGTCAACATGGTCTTCACATAGTCAAAATATTGGCTTATTCCTGTCACTTGCAATTGTTTCACCCACGCATGTGGAGTACCTTTTTTATTGTTAGAAGTGTGGGAACAGTGGATAGTAGGACCTTTGCCATTTGTATGAAGTTCTGGAGCATTCTGTAACAGAAAAAGGAATAATGGTGCTTTTTTACCCCTAATTTGACATTTGCAGTAGATTCTGGGTAATCAAAAATGCTGGGATTCATAGAAGCTGGGTCGCTGTCATTTCTCCTTTGTCTCTAATTGTCAGAAATGTCTAGAGATGGCCAGTGCTGTTTAGAGACATTAATTAGTTTATACAGTATTAGAAATGGTATGATCTTATACTGCAATATAGTCCTAAGTTTAATATCTGTTATCAAATTAACGGTGCACCATAAACAGTGAATCTGCCTGACCTTCATGATCAAGGTCATAGGTCAGGAAAACTCACACATGTTTGGTATGTCTGGACTCTGGGCATTCAGGGCAACATTCCCCTTGTTAGCAGCCCAGGGTTTATGTTTGTCCATTTGAAAAATGCAACATAATATGGAGCAAATTTGTTAATTAAATGAAAATATCTTCACATTTGTCATTACATCTTCAGGCTGCAACAAGATATTGACATGGACTTTGCAACAATAAATACACTAATACCTATACTTGAATGGGCGAAAAACGTATAGGACCGACCGCCATCCACGAACCGGGGGCAGTCATGAGGCCGCCAGGTTCGTAATGAGGCCCATAGTGTTTATGGGTGCACAAAGAGATCATACAGGTGCATGTGCCTGAGAAATAATATGACAAAAGCTCAGCAACATAAATTGTTTTACTATGATTGCAGTGGAGAAGTTAAGAGGGATTGAGTTTAAATATTGGGCCATGATTGCTACCTTCTTGTTACAACAAAATGCTAGCAAAATGGCAAGGGTAGGATCACATCAAATTGAGTTAACAGAAAAATGTAAAAGAGGCTAGATCTTTCAAGTTAACCTATTAACCTATTAAAGAAGCGTCAAGGCCTAAAATTAGACACCTCTGCACTGAGAATGGTATCACTAAGTCAGGATCATCAATGTGGCAAAGACGTCATAAAACTAAATTTGAGTCCACTGAAGCAGGAACCAGTAACCTTAATGAAAATGCTCCCATTTCCTTTTGTAAACAGCTGAAAAAGCTAATATGATATACCACCATATCATCACAGAACTTGGAAAATTCATAAGACTGGAAATGTATGACATTTCTTAGTCTAGGGGAGGAACTATAGAAGAAGAGATTGAGAAAATGTTACACACAGACATGAGGCTCAATTTAGGGACTGTCCTTGTTTGTCTTTCATCGGAGCAGTTTCCCTGTCCGTATTCTCCCACAAGTACTTTTGAGGCCCTGGCTGGGGCGGGACTATGTCCCCTAGCCTTCCACTGCTCAGAGAGGGCCCAGGCAACAGCTGACATGCTCTAAAGCGCCTCCCACAGCGCAGGTTCCTTCACTCAAGCGGTTTTCCTACCCTCATTCCACCACAAGTACTTTTGGGGCCTTGACCGGGTGGAACTACATCCACCAGCCTTCTCCTGCTCAAGGAGGGGCTAGGCAGCAGCTGATGTGTTCTAAAGCACTGCATCAGACCCACAGCATGGGTTCCTTCATCGAAACGGTTTCCCTGCCCTCATACCCCCACAAGTACTTTTGAGTCCCTAGCTGGAGTGGGACTACATCCCCCAGCCTTCCCCTGCTCAACGAGGGTCCAGGCAGTAGCTGGCATGCTTTAAATCATTGGCTCAGACCTGCAGAGTGGGTTCCTTCATCAGAGTGGTTTCCTTGCCCACATTCTGCCACCGGTGCTTTTGAGGGCAAGGCTGGGGTGAGACTACTTTCCTCCATCCTTCCCCTACTCAAGGAGGGGCCAGGCAGCAGCTGATGTGTTCTAAAGGGCTGTATCAAACCTGCAGGGTGCCCCTAGGCAAGAACGGGCCCGTCTGCAGCCAGACGAGGCTGGGCCCACCTTCTTGTTTTTTTGTTTCAAGCCTCTAGACCAGCACTGTCTTAAGATAAGCCAGTTACTACAACCACTAACCACTGCCTTTACATTCCAAATAGGAAAAAAAATTCTACTCAAAAACCTGAGGACATGGGGGTGGGTAACACCACCCCCACCCTCAATCACCTCTTATTTGTCATCAGCTATGGGAGTAATCTCCTCAGAACTTGAGATAGTAGAAAGCTGCATAGATGCAGTACAGAAACATATTGAACTAACAACTTTCCTGGACTCTCTGTTCTCCCACAGATGGTTACATCATTTAAGTCAACAGCTGACGCCCCAAAAGCAGCATTAAACTTTGATCTAGTAAGTTCTGTAGTGCCCGCTGCTTTTCCTAACCCCTGTATTACTCATGACACTCTCAAAAATTCTTCTATTACTTCAATACACAATTCCTCTACCCCAACTGGGAAAGCTTTGCTGGTCAAGCGGAAAAGACGCAATGAAACTGTGCACAAAGATCTTGTAGGTGTGAAAAAGCCACACACAGAGCCTGATGCACTCGCCCATAAAAATGTAAGTGAATCTACATCTGGAGCGAGCAGATCTTAGATCCTTATTACAGAACGTATGTAAGCCTTTTTTGATAACCTGGAGACCATTTTCAAGGACATCCTGTGAGACATTCTTATGCAAATTAAGTCTTTGGGGGAAAGAGTGCAAGCACTTATAGATAATTTTAAGATCAATCAAAATATTGTTCAAAGTAGACTGCAATCTCAGCCTTTAGCCCAGCCTGGCCCAAATTCATATACCTCAAGTCAGCCCCCTTCTGTGCCTTCTACCTTGAATTCTACAAATATGGGTCAGCCAATTATTCAATTTCCACACTTCGCGGCCAGTCACCCACAGCTCTCTAAACCACTTGAAGTGGCTGAAGGCCCTGGCATCCGCAACAAATCCAACGAACTTAATCCCAAGAGCCATGTGGTTGTAAGTAGGAAATGTGAGGACCCTTTACAACTTCCTCCTGAATGCACACCATCTGTAGTCATTTTAGAGGTCGTTCCCCTCATACCCAAGAATGTACACGAGGACTGACAAGGTTTAAAAAAAAGTTGCCCATTGGTGTAAAGTGAACTCAAGCTGACCAGTAAACCTTGCTGACGATTTCATCATGATCAGGAGAGTAGGCTGGCTAAGTTACACCCCAAAGTTCTAAAGGGTCGATAGTGTTGATATAAACTTTAGAAACCCCCGTTTGGTAAGCCAATTACTACACAGATTGGATCATTGCGCTAACGATAGAGGCAAGATTCGTGCACTGTGACTGGGGGTTTTCTTCCCCCCTGTACCTTCACCTTCAATGGCTCACCATTCTTCTGCTCCAGGCTTCAACCCAATTACTCAGCCTCCTTCTTACTTTGCCCAGGATAATATATTTGCAATTTTAGCAAATATGTCAGATGTTGAGTGATCCCTTGGCCAGCCTTTCTACCAGCACAGGTCCAGAGGCTTACAAGGGAGACATCTCAAGTAACTGCAAAATTGGGAGACGATGTTGGTCCAGATTGTCTCAAATTTCTGTCATGGCACACTGCAGGTATCAGTAAAAAGCTGAACAATATAGACTGGTTAGGTTTAATCAAAGAGAGCGATGTCACCATCTTTTTCAGGCAGACCAAAGGGGAGCTTAGAGGGTCTTATGTCTTTAAGAATAGTAACCTGAAATTCGAAAAGCTCTTGTGCACCCCTTGTTTCCAAATCTTGTGCCTGACATTACCTGGGCTTGATTAATTCAACTATTTTTGCAACCACCCCACAGATTTGAGTAACGATATAGGCCAATTTATAGTGGACTTTTGCTTGAAGTATCCAGATGCAGGGGGAACAGTTTATGGATAGGCGAATTTAACATCACCACTTGTCCTTTTAGAGATGACAGAGAATGTGGTATATACGACGGGCAAGAGGAAAACTTAAAACACTTTATTGCTACCCCATACTGGGTTGCACTGAATCAGAGTATAATGGAACACAATCAAATGAAACAAAATCTACTTTTTAACTTAGACTTTGTTAAAGAATGTGTTTTTATTTCCACCAACTTTTATTGACAGAGGCAAAGATTCTACTAATTTTATCATGTTTTCACCACGCATTGTGCTACACATACAAGAATCATACATTCTGCCATCAAATATTAGTGATCATAATCCATTATGCCCCCTTGATAAATCACAAAACCACAGCTTTCCCCGAGACGTTCAGTTTTCAAAAAAATAATGGTATCTGGCTAAAATGGGGAAAAGTAGATTAGGAAAACTTTCTTGAAAATGTAATTGCACCAAAGCGAGATGAAGTCATGATCTGCATATCCGAGGAGGCACAAGCTGAGGTTGTGTTGGATAGTTTTGAGGGCGTCTGCAGCTTTGCTTTTAGGCTGTTTGTCATAATGCTTAAACTTAAGAACCCCCCCCCCCTTACAAATGGTTCAACTTTGCATGCACTGCTGCCCTCACACCGTTAAAAGAGACAACAAAAGTGTCCCCCTGTAATATTGAGGACAAACGACAATGCAGATCTACATTCAAAACCCTCTTAGAAAAAAAGAAACAGGAGGTAAGAAGCCATGCCTGAGACGATCTTCAAGTCCCTGCTACATTGAAGGATTCCAGGGCGTTCTGGGAAGCAATAAACAGGACATACTTCACAGACAATAATCAGCCCAGAATTGAAAGTCACATTCCCGCTGAGAACTGGGTCAGTCACTTTTCAATTTTTTTTGGCAAGGACTCACCAAAAAAAGGCCGCTGTAGAGACACTGTCCCTTTTTTATTTCTCTTTTATACAAAATGCCCTTGAGTCATTGCTGGAAGCAAAAGGTAAGTACCTCCCTGGAGTCGGAAACCAACCAGTACCTGTTTTACTTTACGCAAAAGAAGAGGTTTTGATTGACTGTACTGCCATTGGCCTGCAGCTGCTCCTTGATATTTGTTGTGATTTTATGGGGGAGTTAAATTTGAAAATAAATCATCATCAATCAGACATAATGATTTGTGGCCCCAAAAAAGACCCGCTCACACCCACACCACATAGATGGAATCCCCATTACCAAAGTACAGCGTTTCAATTATCTTGGTGTTATACTGTCAGATCATTTTAATTCAGATAAAAGTTTAACCCAGAGAGCCAGAAAATGTAATGGGACCATTGCGGGACTGTTTATGTTTTCTAAGAGACTGGGACAAAAGCATATCAAAGAACTAATCACTCTGTATCAATGCAAATGCCTTTCCTTGGAGTCTTATGGGGCTACTGTCTGGGGTTATACCCCCCCCCCCCCCCACAGGGTAGAGTTAAAAAAAAAAAAAAAAAAATGTCTTTGCAGTCTTTTAGCGATTCCTAAGAGTACAGCCAGTTCAATTGCCCATCTGAAACTTGAACTACCCTACTTGGAGGATTTGGTCCAGTTTGCCTGTTATTAACTTGGCTTAAGAGTTGGCATTAACAGTATTCTACATTCTTACGATCGGTCATTGAAGACTGCCTTTGACATGACCGAGTGGCTGCTATCTCATGGCTCCCTATGTTGAAAGGACTTTTTCTGATATTGGTTTGTCAACCCTCTCTGAGTCGCCAAGTGACCACCAGTCTTTCTAGCCTGTGCTTTAGGGTTTTTATATATGTGAATGTCTATAATAATGGGTAATTGACGTTTTACCTTATTATGGCTTTTTAACCAAAAAAAAAGCTTTCTAACTGTCTGAGAAAATGTTACGTTTGAGAGTTATTGTTCCAAACCAAAAGGAACTGTCTTATTGTATTAGTTCCAAAATCTGATTGAAGCATTCAATTTAGTATCGATTTTAGGCCAGTCAATATCACAGAAAAAATATAACACAAAAATGAGTTTTTTAAGGAAATTTGAATTAGGTGTGAGGATCCCTTAACATTAACTTCAAAATGCTTTCTCCAAAAGTGTGGCTGAGCCCGTCCTGAAGTACTAGACTTTCTGGGGGAGGACTTGATGATGAAGCTACAGGATTTATGTGTGAGAGGCCCTTAAAAAGAGATTAGATCTGTCTTAGGGTAGAGGGGCCTGTTGTTTAGCTGCCTTATAGGCCACCTCTTAGTTAGAATGTTAAAGGCAGATGCCTATTAACACATGATTTGTCCCACTGAAAATTGCTCAGTGTCTGGCGGACATTCTACATACAGACTCTAGACGTTATGGCTTGCAGAGTTCTGTTACAACCTCAGGAAAGTGAAATAATTCGGATTGCTACTGATTATTGTTATTTGAGAGTTGGCTTGTTGAAAAGTGCAATTTTAAACAGCAGGTTATCATAGTGAAGGTTAAAGCTGCCAAACTGACTACAGTTTTTAAAATTGTATATTTGAAGTTACCCAGTCCGACCATTTAAACCTTAATGCAGGTGGTCAAAATACATTTCTGCCATCGCTAAGTGATAGTTTTAGAGGCATTAATTCACACAGTAGATAAAGAAAAGACTTAGCTCAACGTAAACCTTTTTTCTTTGTGTTCCACCTCCCCCAGTTAAATTTGATTAGAAATCTTGTGTTTTTCGCCTATCCCAGCCATAAGAGCACTGTTCCTAAACTCGTATTGTTGTTATCTTCATACTGCAGAGTCTAATACTTTGAAAGGGTTAACATGAAAGGAAGTGCGCTGAATTAATTCCGAATACATCAGTCCTTGAGGTCAGAGCACACTGGGAAGAAGGGAGCCAGTATGGCACAGTACAGGAGACTATGGGGTGTGGCTAAAGATATTTAAGTTGTTGTTTGTTTCGATAAGATCTATTTTAAACAAAATACAGTGATTATTGACTTTATATATATACATATATGTGAGTTTAGATCACCAATTAAACTATGTAACGGTGTATTTGCAACAGAAAACTTAACATAAATTCGTTAAGATTCGATTCCTTCTGATCCCGCTGACAGTAATTGAGGGAGCTTAGGATCATACAATGGATGATATGAAAACTTGTAGTTTGGGTGGTTATGTTAAGGAATTGCTCTCTATTGTTAGTCTTTGTCCCTAGGTGCATGTTGCAAGGAATAGATGTTGAAGTAAATTCTAGATAAACTGTCAAGTTAGAACTTGGCTCGGGAGCAGCTAGCAGAAGATTTGGGGTTACTGTAATATTTGTATTAATTAATATTTTTTGTACTCATTGACAATACATGTTTACCAATGCGTATCACACAGGATGTATGGCAGCACCAAAAAAAGAAACTTTGTGACACACATTTCCCTTTTTGCTGCATTGTTGCTGCGCGTTATTTTATTGACTGTTATTTCTTTTGTCATGGTTCTATCTTGTGATTAACGGTTACTAGAAGTAAAGTCGTTAATAATCCCAGAGTGTTTCTTTCTGGGCCGGGCTACATGGAGACTATGAAAGAGGGGGGAAGGGCCAATGAGCTCTCAGCTTTAATATGAGCAGGCTAAGTTAATAAAACATGTAGTAACTAACACGTACATCTTTCTTGAAAATGCTGCACACGTAGCAATAGGGAAGGGGAGGATTGTTCGAAAAACACAAGCTGTTAATTGCAAGTGAAAATTATATTGAAATTCAGCATGTTTTTCCTGTTTTGTTTTGCACATCCATGGCAGTTTTTTGAAGAATAATTTCACCAGTGAGCAGGGATTGGCTTGACAACGTTGAACATCGCTCAAGACAATTTCTTACCAGCCTGGGAAAGGCAGTAGGTTTTTTTATGCTGTTAGAAACATGCATATTTATCGGTTTACCAGAGCACTTCATGTCCTCGGGTACACCAATTTCCAGTCCTAGTCCTAATTCACTTTAATTACCAAATGCATTCTGGGAGTTGTAGTTTAGGTTCTGTGGCAGCTTTGGTCGTAGACCATAAGCGATGTTTTATGGGATGTTAAATCATGTTGAATGTCACTTTGCCTCAGAAAGCAATATTTAAAAAACTGGCTCGAAACCACTATGAACTTCATGCATCACAGAAGAAGAATATTGCACTTCATAAAGGCATTCCATCGTATCTTTGCCCAATGGCCTGGGAAACTAAAAATAATGTGTATACTTTCAGAAACATCTCTAAACTTTTGGAACTTGTTCAGATGATCAGCAAACATACATCAAAAGGGACTATTTGAAGAGCGATATGTGTTCATTCATTTTGCTTTGACGTTTATAAGACAAATTGCTTTTGGGTAGTAGCACCATGGGACAGGCCATATCATAAGCACCTTGGTAAAGGTGGCACTGATGTAACAATGTAATATGTACGGACTTCCCGGAGATGATGGGGGTTACATTGCTGTCTTCTCCTCTGTTGAACCTATGATATCTGGAGAGCTGAGTACTCCTGCATTACCTCTCTCTTCTTTAATTGCATGGCCCCTGACCCACCATAGGAGACTGTGTAGAGAACCTGCCCTGTAGTTTGTCCCTGTCGCTCCATTTGTGAAAAAGGCCTACATGCAGCCTTGAATAGTGCTGCACTGGCGTACAGCTGGTAAGATCCTGCACTTGTGCACTCTTTGCTGGGGTATACCCTAGGTGTGGGTAGCCTGCATGCTTTCTGGGTCAACCCTTCAGCATAGGAGGTGCGGCCTCTCTACTGTCCACTACAACCCTGTCTCCCTGTGCACTGTCTCCTCTCAGTTGGGAGAGAATGGGAGAGTGCAGTGCGCAAGTGGGTAAGTACATGGCTTCCTGAGTGTCTCTCATGACCAACTCAGGGGCTGTGCAATTGGGAAAGGGGGCAAACACTACTGGTAGCTGGTGGTCAGTGCAAGAAAGAGGCACTGTGATGTAAAGGAAACTAGTGACTTCAATTTAGGCAAGACTGTCAACTCCAAAAACTACTGGGACCGTTAAAGAGTGTGTGAAAAAAGCTGATTTAATAAAGCAAGTGTGCATCACAGCCAATAAACCCTTGGCACTTAGTTGTACATGCTGAATAAATACCTCACCATACATCAGTGTAACCAGTGCCATCTATATTCCACACACCCCAGAGAACCACCGAAAACTACAGTATACATTCCTCAACTGCATGGCAATTCACACGCGCCTGCATTTTTTATTTTATTCAGATTGGTAATGATCTTAACCAGGTGTCTTTACCTTTTTGTGTAAAGAGAGCTATTTCAGCTCAAGGAAAATCATCATTACCTACTAACAAATGTTTATACTGTACAATAGTGACTACACCACACCTGTTAGCAATTCATTAGTAGTCACCCCAAAATGTAAGATCCGTTCCCAGAAGAAATGTCAAGAAAAGCATTATCAATATGCAGTGTCACCACATGACTATTGAAATAACACCAAAAGCGGCATGTGCCCTCTGACACAAAGGACATACTCACAGCAAAAAGTCTTGCCAACTCAGCTTGAATTACTATTCAGCTGTCAGCTTTAAATATGTCTTGGAAATACAACCATTTGGTCTTCATCAACATAGCAGTTGCTGAAAATATTTTTTTTTCTAGCAAACAACTCTTCCATTTTGGGACAACAAACTGTCTAAGGAAACATAATTTTCAAATACCCTTTTTCATTTTTAGCAAATATGTGGTCTCCAGACGTCAGTTTGTCATAGTCATCAATTGCTCACAAGCACCAATGCTTCATATGGCAGATACGGATTCAAGTGTACACGTTTTACGATCACGTGTCATGAATAATGCTCACAGTTGTATCAGAGGCACCACTCTGCAAAGCCTGAACATCATTGCAGTCACCAAACGCAGTCATTGCCAGCATTATGCCAGTGGCGACCACCATTGTGTCAGGGGTGTCCAAAATTAGGTCAGTCATGCTCACAATATATCAATGATGGCTGCCAGTATATACAACAAGACCAAGAATGCCCAAAATATGTCAAGGATTGTAACTATTATGTAAGGAACTCTAATATATCAGGAACAGACGCAGTTGTGTGTGACACTCTTCTTTCAGGGCCATTTGGTCGCATGGGTAGTGCAACTGACATAGTGGAGTCTACATCTCAAACCAATGAGAGTGGATACATATGTTCATGTTTCAAACCTCGGAGGCCAACACAGTGTGTTATATCTTCAAACGAGGGCATTCCGTTGGTATGACTGGCTGATTTCTATATGTCTTGAGATTAGTAAGCCCTCTTAATGATGAACAAGGCTGAGCTTCAGTTTGGAGAGCTATTTTTAGGTTATTGGCAAGCTACCAGCAGCTCCTGAGCTACCATTTGGTGACCCATGGTATACACCTCTTAATGATTCACTCTGGGTTGCTACTTTAAGGATGTTGGTGAGCTACTAGTATCTTTTAAGCTATCGGCTGGAGTCCCATTTTATAAACCCTCTTAATGATGCACTGTAATGTGCTTCACATTGGAGAGCTACCTTAAGGCTTTTAGTAAGCTACCAGTAGCTCTCGAGCTACTAGTCAGAGACCCATGATCTAAATGTTCAACTTCATGCCAAAGGAAATGTAATCTGTTCCTGCCTGCCACTTCTCACCACCACCCCCCAAGCATACACACAAAAAAACTTGTAAGTTAATTTGTTCACCCCAAAATGTAATCAAGCTCTTTCTGGTACTAAAGCATCCTGAAAACCCAGCTACGACTGCACCTATCTGTGATAGTTGAGCAGTACCCCAACACAATACCCCTCTGTTACGCCCCTGTTTCATCCTGGCATTTAGCACTCTTCCCCACACCAACATTACCCTTCAACCGCGTTAAAACATGGGAGGAGGAGGACGGGTCTCATCTGCCCTACCTCGGTTTGCAGCCTCTGTGTCACCTTCTGGATAAAGAGGATCTTCACCCACTGCATTTCAGCCCTACCACTTAAGACTATGCCCTCGCACCGTGTTGGACCAATTAACGTCCAAGCAGTTCCCTAGATTATACCACCTATCTAAACAGCCGGGGGGTGGGGGCGGGGAGGTAACATCTCCAGGGTCGGCTACCCGTCCATTTTTAGTAGGAATCCGCTAAGAAGTCAGGTGCACGTTTGATAAGAAGAAAGGGGAAAGCCTTTTTATGGGTGTACAGTTTTCCCACGTTTTAAAATTTCTATAAAACAATTTGCATCAGATGCTGCCATTCGTCTTTCTCTGATTGTTGAATGAGATGCTCTGCAATGTCCACAATTTTTCAGGTGTAAATGTGAAGCGACTTACTGGGTAATAAGTATGATTTTAAAGTATATCTTTCCCGATAGAATCCATTGCCAGTCATGACTCTAAACATGTATTTTGAAGCGAACGGCTGTTCTTTACTGGTACCTTTAGTTCAGACAGCACAAATGTCTTTTTTATTATTTTAGATGTCATTGGCTGGAGTAATTGTCTCGAGTAACGCCCAAGACGACTGTTTTCTGGTGCGTTTATCCGTTGTAGCGTGTGATGTTAGACTGTGCACACACTGAATGGCGCCCTCTCTGGCTGGATTGGGCATTTTCGTAAAATATATTTTGCGTCGGTGCGCGCCCTTTCCTTTCTTTATGACTTCACCAGGCAGCATGTCGCGGAACTTGTCTCTCTCTTCCAGAGGATGGCATCTGTGGCATCGCATATGCCGCTGTATCTCTGCCACCACGAGACGGGCGAGCTGTTGGTTTTACATTACGATATAAAGCCCACAATTATTCACAAGTGCGCAGCAGGTGCCTGGATAGCCCGCGCTTTATGCGAGTCCAATATACGTATATTTCGCCTGTTTTTAGACATCATTCCCTTGAATCCGTGACTCGTTTGATTGGAACAGCCTGTAGTCAGTACGTGATAACATTTCCAGCGAGATAACTTCGAAGAAGGATGTGTCCGGCCTTTCACATTAGTAGTAGGGGGAATATTCGGAATAGCTCTTGCCTGCAACCTCGCAAAACTTCCGGTGTCGCGGCTGTTTGTGCGGGAGGGCGTCGTGTGAGGGGGACAGCGTCTGTGGTAAAGCACGTGCGGACTACAGAGCTAGATACAAGGGGACAGCGTTTACGGGAAATCATGTGAGGAGAACAGCGCTAGAACAAGGGATAGCTTTATTGGAAAAGCACGTGAGGAGGGCAGAGCTAGAACAAGAGGACAGTGGTCGTGGGAAGGCACCTGGGGAGGACAGAGCTAGAACAAGGGGACAGTGGTCGTGGGAAGGCATGTGAGGAGGACAGAGCTAGACAAGAGGACAGTGGTCGTGGGAAGGCACGTGAGGAGGACAGAGCTAGAACAAGGGAGAACACTTACGGAAAGGCACATGAAGAGGACAGTGCTAGAACAAGGGACAGCGCTTACTGGAAGGCACCTGAAGAGGACAGAGCTAGAACAAGGGGACAGCGGTCATGGAAAAGTACGCGAGTAGGACAGAGGTAGAACAGGGCGACAGCGCGTGAGGATGACAGAGCTAAAACAAGGGACAGTGCTTACTGGAAGGCACGCGAGAAGGGCAGAGCTACAACAGGGGGGGAAACACTTATGGGAAATCACACGTAGAGAGGGCTAGTACATGGGACAACACTTACGAAAACACATGTGAGGAAGACAGACCTAGTCCAGGGGACCAAACTCGTTGGAATGCACGTGAGGAGGACAGAGCTACTTCAGGGGATAGCACTTTTGGAAACCCACGTGTGGAGGGTAGGGCTAGAACAAGGGGACATCACTTTCAGGCATGCACGTGCGGAGGCAGAGCAAGTACAGGGGCAGCACTTATGAGAATGCACGTGAGAATACACTGCTGGTACGTGGACGGCACGTGTGGAAATCACGCGACATCTATACTCTTATTGAGGGGACAGCACTCATTGGAAAAGCACGTACGCAAGGGGGCTTGCACGGGGAGAAGCACTTGCTTAAAGGACATCACTTATATAGTGCCAGCACTTGCGAGGAAAGACAGCGTGCTGCTTTTAGGTGTGTGTGGCGGGGGGGGGGGTAGACTGGTAATAGAAAGTATTCCTTGCGACGAGGGGCATCTTCTGAAAGGCTCGGCACTTGCGTGGGGTGACAGCACTTTCGCAGGGTGACGAAGCACTTATCCGAAGGAGTATGCCTCTTGAGCACGGGAAAGAAGTGCCTGGAGGAGGGCCTCGCAAAACTCGGCGGCAGCAGTGTGGGAGACGGCGCTGGTATAGGGGGCAGCAGCCCTGAGCCGTAGCTGCATAGAGGGCAGTCCTCACGGCCTGGGAGAGGGTGGTGGCGCTTGCTCCTCCGGGGGCCTCCTGGAAGCTGCACACGGCGGTACACAGGGCCTCAGTCTTTTTTGTCTTTAAGCGCCAGTTTCCCATCGCGCTTAGCAGAGGAGAATCGCGTCTCTGGTCTCAGCCTGGTTCTCCGGGCCGGGTCTGGACACCAACACCCGCTGTCCCACGAGGTACCAGTCTGCAGATACACGCGAGACACGCGCCCAGTCCCCGGGCAGACGCGCAGTCGTCACAGCAGCTTAAATGATGGATTTACGGTTTGACAAGCAGCGCAGTTTTCTTTGGGGTAAAAAAATGCACATTGATTAGCACTCTATTCTGAACCCATTAGTCAGGAATTCATTAGGTTTACAAAAAAAACCTTACCACAGGCCTTGGATGCTAAAACTAATCATTGCGTGTATCTACCAAACATACGGGAATGTTGGTGGTTTGAGTGTTTGTGTATAAACGCGGACCCCTGGCTTCCACGGCCATCTGAGTGCATCTCTTCTGAGCATTCATTTATCAGCAGTAACCGCTGCAGCGAAGTAGTAATGTGTAAATTCACATAGTGATGTTTCACGATAGGATATCCCATTGTGAAGAAAGCATTAGACATTCACTTTTCACGGCGTAATTTAGCGGTTCGTATCCGGATCCCTTATGGTATGTGAAGAAACGTAATGACAGAGCCCTAGAAGTGTGAGTACGCATGTTAAGTTATTGATTCTAAACTCTCGACGAATAAATATTTACTGGAATGGATTTGAAGCAATCTCTCATTTAAACAAACTACAGAATTTCGCTTAGTACATACCTTTAAAAAACACATCACCATTGATTGTTTTCTTGCCGGATTTCTTCGTGGATCTTGCGAAGATGTCTTCATTATTTCGAATTTGTTTTTATATTTTAAGACAGATTAAGAGACGCTGAGATGCACATACTCATTGCCAGTAGCCACTGTGCTAACCAAAGTTTGAAAAGGGGAAATGCTTTATTGCTGCAGCATTTTGTTTGAGCTGCAAAAAAAATTGCAGAAGATTGACATTTTTCTCCTTAGTGCTTGTATACTAAAATCGTGGGCTGCTTTGCCCATTGGGGGTAAAGAGCCTAGATAAACGCTTTCTTTCTGTTGCTGTGTTTCTAATAGATGATTAACAAGAGCCATGTTGCTTGCATAGGCATAATACAGTAATGTGGCTTCGCTGGGTTTTGGAGATAAAAGTTGCACCACCCCTCCAAGCTAATGCACTCTTTCCCAAATGCTTTGAGCGCCTTGCTTTGTCTCCTATCCCGCACTTCATCCTTTCTGAAAATGCGTGTATTTATTCCGGAACGTTTGTTTCTTCCTTTTAGTAGCAACTGTATCTTAATTCACAGTTATTTTTTAACCTGCATGATCGCGAGTCGCCTTGAATATGTACCCGAGTAATATTGAATTTTTATTTTTTTTCACCGCCTCCTTCATCAGTGATACACGTTTTGTTACTAATTGAGTCAGAACTTGGTGCAAGTCTTTTCTTTTGAGATGAAATCATAGCGTACGCTACTTTGGTATTACAGAATTATCTTTGGAAGAGAGGCTAAATAGACGAGGAGCTGAACGCATGTTGCCGTCCGAGTGAAGTATGTGTGCTATTCCGTCGTGGCTCTAGTCGCTGAATGTATCCTTTAAGAGATTGTCTGGTGCGTTTTAAATTACGATTTGTGCATTGTTTTGTTTTGTAAGAGTGTCATCATTGTGTAGCCCGTGCCTTTTCATTTAGGTTAGTTGTCGATGTGGTAGCACAGCATACTGTGTGCCAGATGCGAATTTTGGTGTAAACATGTATTTAAACCTGATCTTTTTCTTGTAGGTTCTGCATTTTATAATGCATATCACTTCTCTTAGTTATTGCAAACTGCCAAAATACATTGTTATGTTTAAATATGTACTTTAGTATTGATGGCATTTTATAGCTTACAGTTTTGAACTGATGTGTAAAATGGAGTTCTTTATTTTGTGATCATGAGTGTGAGCTGAGTGTCGCAGTTGTCACCTGGTGTGTTTAGAAATGCACGGCGGCGGCGTTGGTGATCAATCTCCCAGAGGGGTAAAGTGGCCGGCGACAGAGTGCTCGTACATTGGAGAGGCGGCTTTGTGCCCGGCTTTGCAGCGCTGCGACTGGCAACCTTCGGAGACCTGAGTTCAAAATTTCAAGAGCACCTTTCACTCCCGTCATGTACGTGACGTGCCACATGTTTATCATTCGTCGTGCGCGTTATATTAGTGCACTGGGCTCACGCCGCTGCAGCTTCTACCCGGCTCAGTAAACTTGCTTTCTGAAATTCATGTCTAACTCGGATATGTTTAGGACTTTGCAGACGTGAGGTTTTACCAAATCACCTCGTCTTGTTCCTGTGTAAGGGGAAATTCTTCTGCGCATCTCTAATCGGCTGTAAATGTAGATCTTTCTGTGCGGTCAAGGATCCACAAAGAAGCCGTTCTTAACGGGTTTTAAGTACATGTATTCCCCTTGTTTGTTTGTCTTAGTTGCGTTTTTATAGTGCCTGGCAGCTTCGTTAATATACGGTATTCTCGTTTACTCTTCAGAAATTACTACAAGGTGGCTCCCGTGCCATGTGCGAAACATCTTTGCTTTTTGCTCAGATCCGAGGCGTTGGTACTCTGGCAGCAGCGGTTTCTATTTCACATACTTCATGGCGGGGCTCTGGGCGGGAGCGTTGCTCGTGCTTTAACCAACAGTGCTGCTGATTTCTAAATTCAAAAGAAACGTAATGTCTGTTTGCAGGGCAGGGTAACAGATTCTGCCCCGAGGCGGCCTTTTCTTGGACACAAATGCTTCTCCACCAGTTTTGCGCAAACTGTTCTCCATTTTCACCTTATGTTTTACCTCGATTGGCCACTTGAGGGCACACTTTAGATCTGTTTGAGAGCAAAAGGGAGAAAAGTCGTAGAGAATAATCGCTACAAAATGTTCAAACATAAAAAAAACCCACTATCCGGTTACTGGTTAAGAAAAATAATTCTACTCGCAGCTTTTCTTTCTGTGCAGCTGGCCCGGGACGAATCCGGCAGACCCTTTCTACGCTGAATCACTGACTTTCAAACCGTCTTCAACATAGTGTCTTGAATTTTGCTGCCACATTGATATACCGTTCCAGGATAACAGCTGCTTACTCTAATTACTTGAGGCGGCCGGTGAATAAAATCAGCGGGCATTAGTAGGAATGGCCGTGGAACACAAAACGCAGGTTGTAGTAAACATGTAATAGAAGGGCTTTTGCTGCGTCCCAAAGGTGGGCGGATTGTATCTGTGATTCTTAAACTTCTGTCAGTGAGCATGTCTTTGGGTGAAGAAGCTATGTTTGAAGTGGCACTATTTGAAGCTTTCGAAGTTATTTTGGGCTTTTTCATTGAACCTGCGCCCCATGGCATGAGCTTCTGCGGTGGAGTTTGCCCGCCACAGCTACCGGGTGAAATCAAAGTTAGAAATCAAATTAGAGCTCCCGCCTGCGCGTTGATGTAGGAGTGCGATCCCTCCCACTTTACTGTACAGCTAGGGTGGATGGCGTAGGATTTCACTAGGAACTTCGATGCGCAGGCATGTGTATGCACCTGGACCCGGCCGTGAAATCCCACGATTTTCGGGGCGGTAATGTTGTGTGGATTACACTGGGAACCGCTGCTAACGCCGCCCTGCGGATGTGTTTAGTTCAGCCAAGCTGTGTGAGTAGAAGGCTCTCAGGTCGGCGCAGTGGCTGTGGCGCTTAGCTCCGCCGGGGTTGCCTAGTCTTGGTCTCCAGCTGCTGGTCAGCTGACTGCTGTCAGATCCCGCTCCGCCCTGCCTCCCCCAGCCTTGGCGTGCTATGCTAATAGGCGGCTCGACTCCGCTGCCATTGGAGTGCAGTGATTGAAACCAGCCCCTTTGTGCTGTGACATCAGAAGGGGATAAAACGGGCCCGGGCACCTCGGAGAGCGCAGAAGCACACGAGAGCAGCCTGGATGCCTGCACCGAGGGGAGGGAACCAGGGCTGCTCTGCTTAGAAAGTTATACATAGCTGTACATTGCTGTAGGACCCCCATCCCGGCCCTCCCGCTCGAGTTGTGCGGTGAGCGCTCACTCCCGCATCGTGGGGCTGCAGGCAGGGAGGCAGCAAAGCCTTGCATCGCAGCCGGTCTCCAGTGCTGCCACCGGGGCTGTCCCGCACCCCAGCCGGAGAAGAACTTTTCGTCTGCTAAGAGGCGCGTCCACCTCTACCCTGGAGTGACCGGGGGGACGGCGCCTCTGAACAGGGATGGCCGGAGAGCTGCCCATCGGCACCGATTTACCCACCAGCCCCCTGGCAATGGAGTACGTGAACGACTTTGACCTAATGAAGTTCGATGTGAAGAAGGAGCCCTTGGGACGGCCCGGAGAGCGGCCAGTGCGGCACTGCAACCGGCTGCAGCCCACGGGGGGCTCGGTGTCCTCCACGCCCATCAGCACGCCCTGCAGCTCCGTCCCCTCGTCGCCCAGCTTCAGCCCGTCGGAGCAGAAGACGCACCTGGAAGACCTGTACTGGATGGCCAACAGTTACCAGCAGATGAACTCCGAGGCGCTCAACCTCACGCCCGAGGACGCGGTGGAGGCACTTATTGCACCGCACCAGGTGGGCCCGCAGCAGCAACTTCAGGGCTTCGACGCCTTCCGGCCCCACCACCACCCGCACCACCAGCCACAGCATCACCACCCGCAGCAGCAGCAGCAGCCGCCGCACCACCACCCGCACCACCAGTACCAAGGGGTAAGCCACGAGGACCTCTCGGGCAACGGGCACCCACTGCACCATCACCACCACCACCACCAGCACCACCAGCAGGGGTCGCCCTCGCCCTCGGGCTCCTCCACCTCCTCGCAGCAGCTGCAGAACTCGCACCCCTCCTCGGGCAACGTGGAGGACCGCTTCTCGGACGACCAGCTGGTGTCCATGTCGGTGCGAGAGCTGAACCGGCACTTGCGGGGCTTCACCAAGGACGAGGTGATCCGCCTGAAGCAGAAGCGGCGCACGCTGAAGAACCGCGGCTACGCGCAGTCGTGCCGCTTCAAGCGGGTGCAGCAGAAGCACCACCTGGAGAGCGAGAAGACGCAGCTCATCCAGCAGGTGGAGCAGCTCAAGCAGGAGGTGTCACGCCTGGCCCGGGAGCGGGACGCCTACAAGATCAAGTGCGAGAAGCTGGCCGGCCCCGGCTTCAGGGAGGCGGGCTCCACCAGCGACACCCCCTCCTCGCCCGAGTACTTCATGTGACTCGCACGGCACTGAACCTCTTGCAGACAGCCTGCGCCAGGCAGCAGGGCCTGGACACACCGGGGCCGCAGACTGCCCCTATCCCAGCCCTGCCAACCCTCCCGAGGCCCCGGACTGCGCAGCACCCACCGCCAGAGCCCACTCTCAGTCCACCTGCCTGCGCCTCGAGGACACGTGCAAAAGACACGGCCATGGCAGCTTCCTATCTTTTTAGATGTGCATACCTACAGTCTTAATTCGGGGTGGGGGTGGGAGTGACCCTTCCCAAAATGACATCCGGGTCTGTGGATTTTCACCGGAAAAGTATCTTTTCTACTAGATGTAGCTGTGAAAAGTAGATGGGGGTTTGGGAGGGGGAGGGCGAGGCAAGTGAGCGCTACTTCTCATATGTACAGGGAAAGGGGAAATTAAGGATTGAGAAAAGACTCTGAAACTCGGGTTATAGGTCACTTGCTCTGCTGGGACAGTCAAAGACTAAAGAGGGAGACCATAATGCACCAGCGCCCTATGACACCACTGCCTTCCCGGATTCTAAAGAGGGGACTTTTCGGCGGCATCTCCTGCACAGGGAAAGGGGGCGCGCGAGAGAGAAACCGGACAGTGTATGCAGACTTGTCAGATATTGACAGATCGGACATGACATCTCATCGGTTTTATTGCCTGCTTGATTATATAGAAAAATACGAAAACCTGCATTAAAAATATTAATCCTGCATGCTGGACATGTATGGTAATAATTTCTATTTTGTACCATTTTTCTCGTCTAAAAACTTTAGCATGTTGTCGATCATCGATCATATTGTTTTTCATTTGGTAAGATGTCCTCTCAATATAAATTGTACTGCTTGAGCAGTTGTTTTCTGTTATGGTTGTTAGCTTGTAAATATTTGCCACATCCAAACGTAGAGAAACATTTCAGCAGGCTGGTATACGTTTTCTTAAAGAAATGGAATAAACTTAATGGGCATTTTGCATTGCATTCAGAAAACGACTTTGTATATGGTGTGCACTTTTAAGTTGTAGTTATTGTTTTCATTTTGGTATTTGTTTCTAGAGGGAGTGGTGAAAGGAGCTCATGATTGGCATACAAGCAAATCTTGGGGATCCGTGCTAAAGATATATATGTTGCCATTATATGGTCTGAAGACTGGCTGCACATTTTAATTACATAGTAACTTGTTACTTCTGCTGCATTTCTCACATTGAGTGTATCAGTCCTATTTTGCAGTTATGCCTATAAAGTGGTACACTGTGCACTCGGGAAGTACTTTACCAATTACCACCTTCCATTGAAAAGTGGTCTCGAGCTGGCAAATTTCCCTTTAGAAGGTCATTGCTTGTAGTTTAGGTAAATGGCTTACTCTAATTATTTACAACCAAGGTACTGGCTTGAAAGTTGCCAATGTATAGAGGGTAATTACCTGTTTATTCACTTCTGAAAACATCCACAACCCAGCTTATATTTCATATTGAGATGGAGCTAACTATTTGCATACTAAACATTTGCCCAGTTTGAAAAGGTTACTGGCTGTATTTTTGAAAGTTTTATGTATTCGAAAATGTAGCATTCACATTTGTCCCTATCGGGTTTTCACCTGAAAACGCCAATCGTTAATTTATATAATATTTTTAGAATTTGCTCCTTTACTCCCTATTTTTACCCTCCTCTATTTTATTTTAGTTGCAGCAGTCTTGAGTGTTTGAGTGCTTCAATACCATTTTCTGCTGGACAGTGAAAGGATTGATTGCACTAACAAAAACCAAAATGAAAACCCCTTTTTTAATTTTCTTTTAGAATTCTGGCTCTGCTGGCCAGATGCATTTTACGTTTTTATCGGTCTTTAAATTAAACAGTGATAACAAGATTGTATGAACAGCATGGTGCTTGCAGTTTTAAATATTGTGGAAATCAGTCATGCATCAGAAACAATCTTTGTTTTTTACTGATTCAACTGTGTTGAAATCAAACCTGCAGCAGCAGAAGTTGTTTTTATTTCATGTAAAAGTTCTGAAGGGATCAATTTCAAATCCTGCTTATGATATGAAAATATTAAAACCTGGTCTATCGTAGTTTTATTCAGACTGGTTTCTGTTTTTGTTATTAAAGTTGTTTCCTATTTTGCTTATTAAAATCATTGAAATGATACTCATTTCTGAGAAATGTCTTCCATAATGTCTGCTTTTAGTGAGTTGCTTTTCTACCTGTTTCAAATTACTTTCCAGAGGTGGGGGCAATAAGTAGGACATGTACAAAAAGTAAAGTATCTGCAAACTAAAAGAGCCATGCATAGGCATATATCAAGACAATAAATGTGAATCAGTGGGTCTGAACGTGCATGCGGTCAGGACTGCACAGGCCCACTGCGCTCTTCTGCCAAACCAACTTCTGAAAACATACATTGCCTTGTACTTAAGCTTTCATTAGTCTATGGTGTCGGAGGCAGAATAAGTTTCAAGAGCTCAAATGTTTAGCAAGTAAAGGGTCAGATTCTGTCCAAGAAATGAAACCGGAACTCCACGCAGCATGCAAATATATACCAGCACTTGAGGTTCTAAATGTTGCAGCTACAAATTAATTGTGCATTTGGAAGTCTTAGTCTGCAGGGAATTAAAAACAAAAAACTCAGTTATATAGAGTGCCACTTTTCTCAGTAGAATATCTTACATTTTGAAAGCTGGTCTTTTTTTCACAAATATGTTTACACTTTGCAATGGTGACTTGCAGAGCAATTTGCAGGGTTGTAGTTTGATTGGGAGCAGGTAGTTTGTTAGCCCCTGAAAATACATGCCAAGCTCAAAAAGCACAGGCAAGAAAGCTCTCAGTAACATCTTTTAACTGTCTTTTCTCATATCACAAAATTAGGTAACCTCTTATATGATATGGTGCCACTAAATTTATGTTCTTTAAACTTTATGCATCATAGCATTTTATTATATTGAAATATTGTTCAGTTTACTATGACTATGATTTTAAATGCCGGTGGCCCACAATTAATTGTGCTGCAGGTAAAATATCTGTTGGTGCCATTCCTTATGTTTGATTCTTGGCATCCAGATGTGGCAATAATTTTAACCTTTTTGTTTCGTGCAAGGTCCCAGTAGGCACACGTTTCACCTCTTGTGTTGGCTTTGCGAACACCTATAAATGTAAACTTTATTTAAAATAGCAACACTTTTAACTTTTCAGAGGGCAGCTGCCCTTAGAACACATATACTGTTAGGAACCAAATATCAAGGTTTTTGCTATTCATTCATTGAGAGCACGTTTTTGTCTACCAGTTGTATGTTTTATAAGAACTCAGTAAATTTTATAGAACAATATTAGTTTCCTGTTTAACTTGTTTCTTCCTTAGCTTCTCTAGTAAAGCAATGAACATTCACAGGCACAATTTCCCAGTAGCAGCCAAATATCTTTATACACTACTACAATTTAAGCCTTCCTCAATATCTGCATTAGATCTTGACCTAATAGCATATTTCTGGAATGGTAATTAATGTTCGAATTCATTACTATTTATCTGAACCCATGCAAGCACAACGCAGGTTTCAGAGGAGAAGCAAAGTGGGATGAAGGGTGAAACAGAAACACCTCTGCAGATAACCTTGCAGCCATACTGTATTATGGCCTCGCCACCTTTTTCACCCAAATGGCAGTGCCATATGTAGAAAGGCAAATCAATACTGACTGGTGCCTATGAGTGGTAACCTGAAACCCCTTGAGAGATGAAACTCTAATTACATCTAGATTCCTTTTAGGTACAGTAGTTTTTTTTATACCTAACCGGCATTGTTGGGATCGCTTTTGAAAGAAATCATATGTACTCTGACTTTAATTATGGTTACTGTTATGGATAGCATAACATATTTATTTCAGCCTCATGATTTTGGCGCACTCACAGTAATTTACATATTTAAGTGTAAATATTAACCAGTAGTGAAGAGTCTGCTCCATCCAAATACAGCCACAATTCATTTTAAGACATTCCACTCAACAACAAATGAATGAGGATGGAGCATTGGTACATACGTGCGTGTATCCCTGCGTGTTTCGTGTATCGATGCAGACACAAACAAATGCATACTCATGGTTTTGTTTCAGATGAAATGTGCGCTATGATCTGAGGGATATTACTTGTGGGAACTGCCATTGCATATTATTGTGCTCTCGAGCATGCATAGAATAAATCACTGTCACTAACTTTCACCGAAAATAATTGGCAATCAGGGTTTAGGGACAAACTGAGATGGGTTTAGCATTCCTCAGTCCTGCCGAATACTCTCCCAGGGGAAAGGTTCAGAGGTCGTAGGTCTATTTATGGGGAACTGGTATATGGCTTGCAAGCCTTGCCTGCGTCTGTTTGTCAGTGTAGTAACATAAAATCATAAAACGCACGCCAGCCAAATGAGAAACACGTTCTTAAACCGTGTCGCAGTAAAACACTCGTTCATCCTCACATGCATTACTAAGAATGTTTAAATGGAATAGATTTTTACACATGGCAACTTGACATTCTCATGCATGGAACAGGTGCAAGTGGCTGCACATGCCTCATTCTGCCTAGTGAAAGCTTTAACCACGCACGTCACTCTTTTCAGTGCAGAAGTATTTCCTTTCATAGTGTTCACGTTCCAAGCTTTGCAGTTTTCCTATGCTCTAGATGCACTAGAACACCACTTTGCAGGATTTTTGCAATATTAGATACATGTTGAGTTCTTTATATGAAAGCTTACGCTGTATCTTGTGTGGGATCAAAAAAATACAACAATTTGAACATGAACTCTTTCTTTGCAAAAGCATTTCATGTCTAGTGTGTGTACTGAAAATCTTTTTGGTTATTACTTTAAAAATATCAAGGGGGAACTATGCCAAAGAAATTGCGAGAAGTAGCTTTAAGATATACAAATTATTTTACTGTTAGTAAGGAGTTGTTACTAAACCAGCAAAATGTAGTCAGTAACTAAAAACAGTTAACACAAGATTAAATGAAATACCTACAGCATCCATCTTCATTTTGTTTTTGAGGATACACAACTGACCCTAACAATATTCTGCTGATCGCCATCCAGTGACACTAAGCAAACTGCAGATCTGAGACCAGCAGGTATTCAGTTTACATATTTGTGCAGCACAAGGTTTCATATACCCTCTGCTGTATACTAAATGAATATTGTTGAGGAAGACCTGATAGACCCAAAATATAGGTACCTAAGTGCCATTTCTGTTTTACGAATACCTTCCGCCATTTTTTCTGCTGACAGTCTCTCAGATAATTAGTTTGCTGCACAGTAGCATTATTCTGGTTTAGTGATTTGTATTTTCTCCTTGATGTATTGATTCCTTATATATTCAGGCCATAGCTGAGTTAATTGCGAGTGTTGCAAGAGACCGAAGAGTGGATGTTTAAGGCCTTTTTGAAGAACACATAGTTTTAGGTGGTTGATGAGGTTTTGATTATTTGAACATTATTTGTAATTAGTGCTAGAAAGTATAAGTAACCCAGCTCACTGCCATGAGCACATCGAGGCTGCTCTTAAGGCAAAGGCTGCAGTGTCAATATACACAGATGTCCTACCGTAGTTATACCACAGAATAAAATGTTAAAATGCATATTCATTCCATGTAAAGTCAACCACGGCCACCAGTTTGGTGTCTTGTTCTCATAAGTTTGAGATTTGGAGGCTGAATGTTTTAGTATGGTAACCCGCAAATGTCTCTGGAGGATTTCATAAAATGAGGTGATTCAGTTGATTTTGAATCTCTGATTTTTAGGTTTTGTTGATGGCATTCCATCCACACACAACTTGCAGTGGGCTTTTTAATCTATAAAAAAATCACTTGCATTGAGACTTTACTGTGTTAACACGTCCACACAGCATATTTCATTTTGTTTATCTCCTGAAAACTTCGAATGCTACCTAATAATAATTTCTCGAAACAGTACTTCTGAGAACGATGTTTGGTGGCTTTAATAGATTTTCAGGCTCACGCTCTCCCCACATTATTACCCCACACTGCGTAATAGTTGGAAAAAAACTATATCTTCACATGAAAGGAATGTACTAAAGCAAGTCTTCCATTTAGTGGCATTGCTGTACACAGTGGCATGAGGCGACAAATAATACAAGCAAACCCGACACAAGCAACATTTTTAAACCGTTCTTTTCAGCGCTTGCAAGGCAATATTTGTCTAGATTATGACCTTATGAAAATTGTACCGGCTGGAAGAAGAGCTGTAATACACAAGGGTTTATTTTATCAACACGAGTGGAACAAATGTGCGGTTGATTAATCAAATTAAATGCATTAAAATGACCCAGACATTGCAGTTCTTCTCGCTACTTTTAAATGCATGTATGACATATAAGGAGGAGATCTACAGCAAATTTAACAAACACCTTTTTATGTTACCCAGTCAAAAAATCCATGCACACGTTTTTATCCAGCCAACTATATTTTATTAGACACAAAACATAACCTGAAAGTAGTGCTGGATCCCTACCTCTGTGAACAAGGTTCGGAGTCATATCTGTTCCTAATTCTGGTTCAAATCTTGCAGAGGGTTGAAGCAATTGTAATAAATTGTCATCACCAGCTATGTTATATTCCTGTATGATGAAAGGTAGCCCTTGCTTACAGGTATGTGCATGACTAACAACAATGTTGCGTTGGTCATTAATGAGTGTCCTTTTTTGATTATTTCATCAAATATATCAGAGGCATTTAGACCTGAATCTCACGAAACCACTAGCCTAATGTAGTGTGTCTCTCTCTTGGATTGATACAAAGATTTAACTACTGCAGCATCTGCTGTACTGGTTATGCCAATACATGTATGTCTTCAGTTTCCATGTATTTGTATCTACTATCACCAGTAAAATATAAAAGTGTCGCCATAGTATTTGCATTGCTCAAATATGGAAGAAAGTGGGACTCCGTTTAAGAGAATGCAATATTATGTGTGGAAGAGATGTCAGGTAATATTTTGGAAAAATATTGCTTTCGAGTATACATACAATTTTACCACAAGTTACTTAGGGCCAGATGTAGCAAAGGGTTTTACCTATTCTGTGTCTATGGGAAAATGTGTTTGTACATATGGCCCTTAGTATCCTTTGATTAACTAATCTGTTTTTGTTCCCATTTTTGTAACTAAGAGATAAGTAAAGCTCCACCCTCTACGACTGGAAGGAGGCACAGAAACCACCAACGCCCTGTGTCGCAACCCTTGACACCAACTTGGGCCAACCGAACGTATAGGCAAACCTTTTTCTGTGGCCATCTTACACTGCCTCACTGGTCTCCTACAAACTCGGCCACCTTTAGTTGATATAGGCACACAACAGCCTCGTTCTTAGGTATTGCCCGGAAGGCAATATGGCAGGCCCTGGTCTGCCAGGGCAGTGAAGGACACCCCTTGCTGCTCTGATGGAATGGAGTACATCCTACCAAACTCTCAATAGCCCCCAGGGTTTCCTTTCAGAAAGAGCTATTGCCGACAAGCACCTAGCTTGTGTTATGAGTACAAAGTGGGTAAAGTTGTTAAACACACAATTGGCAGGTTTGGATTTCATTCTTTTCTGCCAGACATTCTCGAATGCTTCCAAGCAATTGAATAGCTTCCTTTCAATAAATTAATTAAAAACCATTGCAAAACGAAGTCTGCAAGGGCCAAAAAAAGATAAATATATTGAAACAAATTTGGAGAAAATTGATGTTGAGAAGAGATTTTCTAACAGAAGGGCGGAATCTAAAATAGTTCTTTCAGAAGAGAAAAGTTGAGAGCAGTATTACAAGCCCAACAGAAATACAGAATACTAATGAAATAGCATTGACTGCTTTGGGGAATAGCTGATAAGGGTGATGCGGAAAAAATAATATGCATCCACTAACCGGACTCCTTCGAGGCAGACTAGGCAAACCAAATCACCCTGAGAACCCACCAGCATCAGGACAATCCTTCTTTTTGGCAGTGCTTATTATTTACAGTGATTTCACACTTGGGATCATTAACCACTAACGCCATTCTTTCAAATCTGAAATACTGGCAGTAAAGTGACCTTTTCTCCGTTATTAAACACCATTTGAATACTTGTATATGTCAATAATTTCTGGCCACAGATACTCTAGTGAGTCAGCCCTTCCCCCATCCATCCTGTGCACCCTGTTTCTCCTTGGACGTGTCTGTGTAGCTATTCCACTGCATCAAAGCTAGGAATATCAGAACAATGAATGGATTAGCACAGCAGAGACAAATGGGGTTGAATTGTGTCAGATCATAATATAGTCTAGTAGGCTGTTGATGCCTAGACTTCGACAGCCTGTGCCACTTAGATCTGTACACAGGCACTTACCATACTGTTTCTACAATACCCCTAAGTGCCAACTGCAAGAAAATTGTATTTCTCTTTAAATTTGATACATTGTTACTAACCTCTCAGTCTCAGTAAAACACTCTTGAGATCCCGGGAAGTGGTGGACGCACTGTAAAAAGAAATAATAACCTCTAACAAATCAGCAGTGGGCATATAATAAAAGTATATATTGCATTAGAGAGTCTTGATAATTTTTTTTTTAATGTTGTTGTTTTCGGCACCTTTTCTTCATGGTAGGTGAACGATATTGGCGCACGTTGAGTAGATCTGTAAGAAGGCGCTGTAGCGCAATATACCTTTTCACAGCTGCTTGGAAGGGTTTGCAGTTATACATTGGTTAAGTGCCTGCTTTGCTGGACTACTGGTTGGATTCGGTGATTGATAACATAAGGTCATCGGATCTCTTCTGGATCACGGGTGTCATATTTCAGAGACGGTAAACCATCTCACAATTCCCAGAGCTTTTATATGAGGGCACCCACTTGGAAAAAGTATAAACATTATTCTGTCACAGTTTGCTACCAAGAATCACTGTTCCAGCAGAAGAAAACGGTACTCCTTGCAAATGTAATTGCTTTAAGGTGGAGACAGAGTGGTTGCATAGTTCCCTGCGATATAAGAAACTACACTTAACTGCAGAAAGGTATTCATTGTATACTGCCACCAATAAATAGTATGTGCTTCGGACTCAGAATGTCATTTCTTTTATTCACAGCAGCATTTGAACCCCTGGCCCTTGCTATTCCAGGAGGGCACTATGACTATTGACTCGTGCTCAGTCTGACTTTTCTACTTTACACATAGGCTTCTTTAAACACAACCAAACACAATGGAATTAACATAAACTTGCGCACTCAACGTGTTTTGGTAAATGGTGAAAACTCCAGTGCAAACATTAGGATTGCTTTTGTGACCATCAAACCAATCCAGTCTGCCTGTCTCTCTCCTTGGGTGAGCCTCGGCTTTTCTGTGTTTCGTTGTCACATCACCATTACTCCCTCCCATTTGTCTTTAGCATTTTTTTAGTTTGTCCTGAGCACCATTATGTAAGGGAAGGACATGCATTTGCATTTTCTTTTTATGCTATGAGAGCTGCCTTTTATGCACCTGGCCCTCTGTCTGCTATTAGTGCCTTCTGTCACAGTGTTTTTATTTTACCTTACCAGCAGTAAACCCTCTCACTTTGTCAAACGCATCTCCCTTTCACAGGAAAAATCACCTATTTTAATTTTGAATTCTTATGGATTCTTCGATATTAAAGTAAAATAGAAAACGCTGCACTGAGTTTCAGTATTTTCATTTCGATTTTACAGCTCAACGCCGCCATCGCTGGAGATGTTCTGCTGTTCAGCCCTGCAGTTACAGAAGTCTTTCCATAGAGGTGGCTGTATGCACAGCGTTTTACTTTAAAACACATAGTGTTTCAAATAAAGGTGGAAATACCCATTTATATACGACATAGGCCTTACGCTTGGGATCCTTTGCTGCCACGCCATCTGTACCAAAGTAATGCAAGTATACTTGCTTGATCTAAAAAACAGCCCATCCTGTATTTTAGGACATCTAGGGCCAGATGTATCAAACGATTTTGCATTTGCAAACGGTGCGAATCGTAGAATTCGGCCATTTGCGAATGCAAAAACGTGGTCTGCGATGCATGAAAGGCATTCGCAGGCCAAAAACAAGGAATCGCAAAAATTGCGATTTTTTGCAAAGCGACATGGTTTTGTGTGACGCATTTAGCGTCTCGCAATTTGCGACATGAAATACCGAATCGCTATTAGCATTTTGCAAATTGCGAGTCGGAATAGCAACTCGCAAATACAGAATCGGTATTTCACGTCAGAAATTGCGAGACGCTAAATGCGACACGCAAAACCATGTTGCAATTCGATGCATCAAAAATTTGCAAATTGTGAATTTTCGCAAAATGGCCTTTTGCACATGCAATTTACCACGGATTGAAACCAGGTGGTAACCAGGTGCGACCTATATAAAGAGGCCCAGAATGCCTCAGGCTCTTTTCCACAATGGCTACACTCTACGTTGTGGTGAGGAGAATGAGGATCTTGGCAGGTTTGAGGAGAGGGAGGAAGAGACAGGAGCGCATTTTCAGACTGCGCATTACCCTTTTTGACCAGACTGAGGAGGAAATATATGAGAAGTAAAGGTTGAACTCAGCCATGATACTTGACCTGATAGCTGAGCTACAACCCATACTGCAGCTCACAACACACAGGACCAATAGCATACCCACCCAAGTGCAGGTATTATGCTCTCTGCACCTACTTGCCTCAGGGAGCTATCAAGCGGTCATAGCAGCAGCCGGAGGGGTATCACAGAGTGCCCTCTATAGATTTTTCAATGCATTTCTAAACGCCATGCTGAGTAGGATACACCAGTACATCAGATTACCCCACACCCCACTGGAAATACAGCAGACAAAAATAGATTTCTACCAGATAGCACAGTTCCCCCACGTCCTAGGTGCCATAGGTGGGACACATGTTGCAATCTGTTCACCATCGGCCAGAGAGTATGTGTACCACAACCGTAAATACCAACATTCAATGAATATACAGGTGATATGCAATGCCTCCTATATCATAACTGATCTCGTGGCCAGGTACCCAGGGAGCACACATGATTCGTACATCTTTCGCCACAGTGGGATTCACACAAGACTGCTAGCTGGGGAATTTGGTGAAGGCTATCTACTAGGTATTTCCCCTATTTGCAATGGTGCATTGATGGCAGTGTGACGTCAGATGGGTCAGCTACTCATTATACCCTCTGTTCCTTCCAGGAGACAGTGCCTACGCAGTGCGCACCTACATGATGACTCCCTACCTAAATCCTGCAACACCAGCAGAGCGGAGATACAATTCAGCACACAGGACAACCCGCAATGTGGTGGAGTGCACCTTTGGCATGCTGAAGAGTCGCTCCTGGTGCATCCACAAAAGTGGAGGGGCACTACAGTACAGCCCAGACACGACCTGCAGACTAGTGGCCACATGTGCGATTTTGCACAATATAGCTACCACCAGGGGCATACCTGTGGAAATATCAGAGCCAGACTCAGACGATGATGATGATCCCATACCACCCCTACAGCCAGCAGACAGGACCAATGCAGCAGAGGGCAGGCAAAGGCGTGCTGACATCACGCACAACCATTTCAGATGTAAGTCATGACAACACAACCTCACTCGCGTGTTCTGGTAGTTAGCACCTTTATTACCGTGACTTCAGGCAACATACGTGTCACTAGGACATAGCAATACACATGTGTCATAAATTAGCCATTTACAGTGTCGCACTATTGTCTTCATAGTTTACTGTACTTCAACATGTGCAGTTAGTCCCCTGTGGCCACCAAAGTCACTTTTTGCAGCCACACATTCCACTCGAGTGCACAGTTTTCTCGCTGGCACCTCTTGTATCAGCCTCAGTGGCAGTGCTGTGCCTGGCACTGCGATGCCTAGGATCCATCGTGGGCACTGCAAGGCTGCTGAGGCTAGATGACTCCTCAGTATCCCCAACTCCAAGTTCACTGGGTGTAGCACTGCGATTTGCCAGCATAGTATCCAGAACGTTTGTAATCTGGACCAGTCCCTGGGCTACATCCCAACTGCTGTGTGCGTTCTCCACCTGTGCGGCCACAGCACACCGTGATATAAGGGCAGTAGATGTCGCAAGGCGATTGACTGATCTACAAAAGCCACTGAACATCCCCATGAATCGCCTTTCATGTTTGCGGTGGCTGACTCTCTCATGCCTTACCTCTGTACAGAGTTCCTTTACTGCATTGGTGTTCTCCGCAGCTGTAAGCTGTCCCTCATGCAGCTTACAAATGTTTGTATTAAGGCACACCAACTGCTTCTGCAGCCCCCCCCCATGTTGGCATTGTGTGCCTGCATCTGCCTGTGCATTGCTCTCATGTTCTTGTTTTGCAGGCGCTGCATCTTGAGCATTCATGATTCCAGGCCACCGAAGAATGATGGGCCCTCACCTACTACCACGTGCTGTGTGCCTGCATCGTTAGGCCTCCTGCAGGGTGTTGAGTGACGCTGGGGCAGGGACTGCTGCCTTACAGTGGATCTGGCTTCTGGGGATGGAGTGTGGCCTTCATCCCGCATGTCATCCGAGTCCTGGCTCAAATCGGGAAGAGGTACACCATTGCCCTGCGTCTGATTGGCGCAATGCTCACTGACTCGCTGGTGTTGGAGTATGATGGAGCATCCCCCACAATGTCACAGTCTGCTGCTGCTGGGCCTGGGCCATCTTTTCAACACCAGGACAGTGCGCGCTCTACGGGCATCTAGAATGCAAAAACCCAACACTCGCAAGATAATGTAATTTATGCATTGTGATGATATGTTATTGTTTAACCTTTTGCATTGCAGAATTCCATCCAAAAGATTCATTTTTAAGGTGCTTATAAATACTGTACATTTGCAATGTATTGCTGCAGACATTCAGAGTGTGTTAGGGTGTGGTCCCTTTCCAGGGCCTTCTAGAGACTTTCCCTGCAACATGCCTGGGCGTGGTTCTAGGCTGGGCCAAGACTCTATAAAAGAGTCAGCCCAACTTCCAGTGCTCACTATTCAGAGGTCCCGGTGCAGAGCAGCAGCTTCTTCCTGAGCTCCTGTCCCGGCGGCCTATTTGGATTTTCCAGTCTTCTGCACTCATCTCTCATTGGTGATCACTGTTTCCAGGCGGTAAGACGGTGTTTGGACATTTCCCAACACCGTAATTGAGAATTTTCATATTCTTGATTTTAATTCTTAAATGAATAACAGATTACTTGTGTGCTGCCATTTTTTGACATTTGTATGGTGGTTTGCAAATAGGGAGGACGCGCAATTTATTCCATAAAGATTTGACTTCGTTATTACATTGTTGTTCATTGCGCGCTGATACTTCTTGACATTTACATGATGTTTTTACGAGTTGGCAAGACGTGCAACTCGTTTCATGAGCATTTAACTTTGTTGTTCATTGCGCGCGCGCGCTACCTTTTCTTGACATTTACATGGTGGCATTCGAATAGGCGAAACGCGCGATTCACTTCTCGTGTGTAATCCATGCTGTTCATTGTGTGCTATCATTTTCTAGCATTTACATGGTGGCATTCGAATCTGCAACACGCGCGATTCTTTCCTTGAGTGTTTTTTCATGATATTCATTGTGCGCTACCATTTCTTGGCAAGGTGGCATTTGAATCGACAAGAAGCGCAATTCTTTCCCCGAGTGCTTTTCATGTTGTTCATTGTGCGCTACCATTAATTGGCATTTGTATGGTGGCATTTGAATCGGCAAGACGCGCAATTCTTTCCTCGTGTATAAATAATGTAAATTACTGTGCGCTACTATTCTAAGACATTTTCTTGGTAGCATTTCAAGTTGACACGTTGCGTGATTTATTCCTTGAATCTACGTTGTGTGATTACATGGTGCACAATCCTTTATGGTGTTTAATACTCATATAAAAATCTGCAATGTGCGCAATTCACTTCCCCATGTTTTTTCTGAGATGAACACAATACCAGCGTTCTAGATGTAATGCTGTGTGTTCCTGATATATATTCTTAAAAGGAGATTCATATGGTTGTTTAGAAATTGCTCAGAGTGTTTCCTGATTCTCTCGCTAAAGAAAGTACTCAAATCTGAAAGTCCTATTTAACTTTTCCTGTTTCCTCCTCAGGCATTCGCTCATCTAAAGCCTAGTCAGTTTTAGAACTATTGTAGGGTTGTTCATGTTTTTCGGAAAAGACGAAGCTTAGAGTTGTAGCATGGTACTGATTTCATGAGATGTAATTTGAATGTTGTGTTTTAACCTTTTGCTTCCTACAGGTCTCCTTCCCAGCTGTTCCCGTCCTAATCCCCTTTTCCCCACTTGGACTCTCTTAGACTCTGTGATAAATCTAATCAGAGTATTGGAGCTGTCTTGTGGTGCAAGTGTTGGGAACGTGCACAGACCCCGAGGATCTGGTGACTCTGACACATCTGCAAAGACAATGTGCAGCATGTCATTTATGTATGTATCACCAAATGTTGCACAATGGTAATAAATGTACACTTATATCGTATCACTATGTAGTGGGTGTTGTGTTCTTCTGGGTGTCGCTCTACTTAATTACAATCTATGTGCTACTTTCAGCTCTGGGTTGTGGACTACCACTCCCATAAGGCATTGTTGTGCCGAATCTAAGATGTGGAATGAACTACATATCACAATGCTTTGCACTACTTGCTATTTCCTAAGGGGCATTTGTACATACACATATGGGGTTACGTTTCATTATTGGACTTACCTTTACTGGTGCTGGGTGTGCAGGACGTGTCTATGTCAGTGACCCCACTGACAGCTTCTGGGAGCAGTGTCGACTCCACCAGGTCTTCCATGGGGGTGGAGGGTGTCTGGGTGGATGGTCCGCCTCCTGTGCTCCTTGCCTCCTGTAGCCTGCTGGCCACCCTCTCCTTGGCACGGGAACGCAGGTCGTACCACCTCTTTCTTATCTCCCCCACTGAGCGCTGTGCAACCCCCACTTCGCAGATTTTGGTCTGTATGTCAGCCCAGAGTTTGCATTTCTCACAATCTGGGACCTCGAGTGAGCTCTTCCCAAAAAGCCGGTCATGGCTCCTCACCACCTCCTCAGTGAGCACCTCCAGTTCTTGCTCACTGAACTTCAGTTTTCTCTTCCTCTCTCCCTTCTCCTTCCCATTAGCAGCATTGGCCATGGTGATGTAAAGTCCTGGCTTGCTCACAGACTTGCTCCCTGGGGCTGGACTGTGTCTCTCTCACTGCTCCTTTGGGTGTGGCTCCTGGAAACAGCCTTGGCTGACTCACTTCCTGCTTGTGATGTCATCAGGCTATGCCAGGTGTCCGTTTTCGCAATTTGCGATTTTCAAATACCGAATCGCAAATATTTTTGCGATTCAGTATTTGGGCCTCGCAAATTACATTAGCGATTTTTAAGAAATCGCTTTTTCCGAATCGCAATTTTGTTACATTGTATTTTTCGACTCAGAAATAGCAATTTCTTAAAAATCGCTATTTGCGATTCGCTAAGGTTTTTTTCATACATCTGGCCCCTAGTATCTTACATGTAATCATCTCTTAAGAATTTAAAAGAAGGAACCTTTCAGCTCTAAGAGTCAATTCTTAATGCACACAAGGAACCATAGTACACAATCATAGGGCAAGAACCTACCTTTGTCATTCTAACTACTTTTCCTGAGATCCCATCATAGCTTACATCATCGATGACATTACAAAATACTTGGTAAGGGAAAACGTTTTTTTTAATTCCTGCCTATTTTAGGGGATTTTATAGGACCCAGTTATGCCTTTACACTACACTTGAATCTTTAATGCTTTCCCCCAAAAAATATGAAAAACGAAAAAAGGAGGGCTGAGAGCTAGCACATCCTTACTCAGAAAATAATCATGTTGCTTTGAAGCTAGCAAAACGGACATTCTAGTCTTAGAGGAGGCTGTTTTAGCAATCTACCTCAAGTACATTTTTGTGCTTTTTGCAATTAGATTCCCGAATAACGGGCTCCACCGATTTTAACTACTTAACCTTAAGTGCTCTTACAAATTACTTATTTCCCAGACCATACAGCATTTTCCACCTCGTGATGTGAACCGTCGGATTCCCTCACTGGGAGAATATTTTAGCTGTTCACATGTTTTCTCCACATAAATAACAATTATTCACCAATCCTAAGTGCTTCTCTTGTGAAAAGAAGAAACCTGAAAATGCCTGACTTGACCTGCATGTTCTTTGTATTCGCTAACAGCCGCACTGTTTAGGGGTTTCCAGTCTGACAGAACATATTCGGTAAAACATTGAAAAACAGAGTATTCCTGTTGTTTGAAACAAACATAGAAGGGTTAAGCACTGTACTCAGTGAAGATTGAAAAAATAATGCAAAGAAATACTGTCGAAAAAAGGGTCAGCTCACACAACGGTGAAGATGTATGTCGGCTTGCTTACAGTCAAGGAGGAAAAGCTTTAGACTAATACAGACGTCACCAGTATAAAAGAAATCTATGGCTACAGTGCAGATTTGAAGAATTACCAAAAAGTCTCCAGTTACTAAAAGCGGTACACCAATAACTTACTCCTTGGTGTGCTGCTAAGTTTACTTGCTTGATACCCAGTGAGGATTTGGTCTTCGACGCAGTGTTTGGCCAAAAGACACGCCCTGCACCCAGACTGCACCGAGAGCAGGCAAAGACTGACTATAGTGAATTCTAGGGAAAGGGATATTGTGCATTACTGGCAAATTTAATTGATTTTGAAGTTTTATATCCTTACCATAATGTTCCTTCAGCTGAATTTGTTCAGTATCAAATATATTTTCCCTTTCTAAGCAAAGGATCAAATCTTTCCTTTAACTTGGTCTCTCCTCAGAATTTATTGGATTTTTAAAAAAACTGATTGTGCATAGTGTTTGACTGAATGCAGAAATGCCTGGCTGCAAGGTTTGGTCTGTTATTTTGCAATGTAACTAATTGTGCCACCAAAGTTCACTGCCCATACCGGTTGGCCTTGTACAGCGGGCTTTGGGCCCAGAAATTGGCCTTTGACCATGCTTTGTGCACATCCATGTATCCTGAGAACCGAACACCTATTACTCATGGCCTTAAGCTGGGAAAAACTGGATTTGAGGGCAGGGCATAATACTGGTTATGTTCTTTATCCAGTCATGACCCTAAGAACTTATGTACATAAGCTTAGGACAAGAGGTAGTTTTTGGCCATGCTCTGCATTTCATGACAGTTGGCCAGAAAACTAATTTTGCTTCCAGATACATAGAATCAGCAGCACATGACTGAGCCATTCACAGCTGACTGTAGCAGCACAGTCTTGAATGGAGAGATTGTTTGAATAGTATGTTTTTATTATGTAGTGTGGGACCACGATCAGGAGCCACAGGGCAAGCAGGGACTACTGGGCCTCAGTCGTGGGGATTGAGATTGCCACTGGTGTCCCAGGATACTTCCTGCTATGGTTTGGCAAATTGGGCAAAATCTCACCCCACCTGCACTTAACTCTCAGTGATACAGATCGTGAGCAATCACAAGATTCTCTGAGAGATAGTGTCAGGTGCTCAACCTCGAGGCTCAGAAATCACACAGCACCTTCTCAAGGCCTTACTCCTCTCAGCAAGGCAGCTTAGGCCAGGCCACACTCTTCTCGGTACAGTGGTGCAAGGAGGAACCCTGATCTTTTGTTTGGGTCACAGCGGCACAGGTCAACTCCCAGCCAATTTTTCAGTCACAGCAGCGGAGGTCAAACCACAATCGGCTTCATGGTCACAGTGTTGTAGGCCAAGCTGTGATTGTCTTCTTGCTAACAGTAGCGCAGATCAGCTGCAATACATTTTGGTCACTGTGGCACAGATAAAGCTGAAGTTCCTGCCTGGAATGCATAATCGGAGAGTCTGCTTCCTGCTGAGACCTGGGGCAGGCAGATGACTTTGCTCCGTTCTCCTCCTCTGTTAGACTCCACCAGCAGCAGGTTCTAGCTAGACTTGGCTTTTTCTGGATAGTCTCTCCTCCTGCAGGATTTAGGAGCCTCCTCCCCTCTCAGGAGGAAGACTGGCTTCTGTGTTCTCCAGGTTAGATGAACAGCTTCTTCCAGCAACGGATAGACTGAAGTCAATGCCACCTCACATCTGGGAAACAGGCTCTGGCTGTTAAGTAGACACCAGCTCTGGATGCTCAGTAGTTCTCCAACTACTCTGCAGCACACTCCTACTTTTGTCATAAACAACTGTCAACTGCCTTGGGGAGGTTCTCTTATCTAGCCGCAGATTCCTTACTTTAGAATGGATCAAGAAGCTTTTGATGAGCAGTACCCCTGCGTGCCAACAGGTGGTTTTGTGCAGCTCCGATTGGCACCATTAGCATTGTCCACGCTAGAAATGACATATGCAGTTCCTATATAGGTGTCATCCCAGCGTGCTGCGTCAGTTCCTATCTTTCTGTGCCAGTCAGGGTGGGCAGATCTGGAGAGAGCTACACCCACTCAATTTTTGATAGATCTTTTTCGGCCTTTTGCTGAATATTCTCTCAAGTCTTTGTCTCCCGGTGTGAGGATTTCCACCTAAAAGGCAAGTTTCTATCCATGTGGCAACTGTCACTTCCAGATGTCAGTGAGGGCCCCACACTTTGATTGCCTTTTGTGTCTGGAGCATGATCATGATGCCAAGTTGTGTGAACATTGTTGTGTCATGCACCCTAAGGAGCCGAGGAATGGTCTATCAGACTCCATGCTGCCCGACACTAATCAACAATGCGATGTTTCAGATCTCAGTTGTGAGGAAGGTCCTGTTATAATTTGCAGAGCCACTCTGGACGATCGTTGATATAAAGTCATTGGGACAATCCAGTAGTCCCACAAGAAGAGGAAGAAGTAGAAGAGGTTTTTGACTTCGCCAGGCAACTTTTCGGATGAGACATTGATCTGTTGGCATTTAAGGCCTAGGTCAGTGGTGGAGCCTGCGTCTCGGTCCCAGCTGTGTCTTCCAGAGTTTTCAGGAGCCAAGTGACCCCTCAATCTAGTTAAAGGAATTTTATGAGGCCGTGCACCTCATCTTTGGGCAGCCTGACCCCTCTGGAGGGCCATCAGGTCCCAGAGGTTCAGGAGAGCCCCCTGCTGGTTTTCCACCGGCGGGCCTGCCCCCAACCCCAGTCAAGCCCCCAGGATTCAGTGACAGATCTGGATCGGTGCCAGTCGAGTGACCGCAACCTTTCCCGTTGCCCACTCCAATGCTAATGCCCCTGGTTTCACCGACGCCCGTTGGTGGCACCGCCCCTAACATCATTCCTGACTCCAACAGAGAACCGGACAGGCAGCATGCAACGCTGGATCCAGTGCTGAGCAGGGGCAGGTACTCCATATCAGAGCCGGTGTCTTATACGAACGACATGTCTGTACTGAGTAATGAATGGGAGTGGTCTGAGGACCCTTATGGTTACTAGACCTTAGAAGACTCTGAAGACATCTGGTATGAGGATCTGGTGGATGGCAGTGGACTGTACACCTCACCAGACACTGGCTTGGCCTCTTCCCCCCACCATGGCTACAGAGGAGGGAGCCTCATTTGCTATGGTGGTGAGCATAGCAACTGAGGGCCTGGACCTTCAATTGCCCTCAGTGGCGGTCAAGACGAATTTCTTGACAGAGGTGCTTCAACTGGTCACGCACCACCTGGTTTCAAACCACGCGGGCAATACTGGAGTCAGTGCTAGACCCCCCACTCCCAAACTTAGAAGAAGGCAAGCCCAGGGAATATAGCTCCTAGTACTGTTTCTTAAACACTCATTACATGGGAGCAGATGAACCAGATTCTGTAGAGAAATCTTGTGGAACTTTTGAAGATGAATTAGAGAGTACTAGGAAGAGTTACATCACTCCACGAGAAATTCAGAACATTGACTGGAGTTAATGCCACTCCAAAGACATTAAACAATACATATCTTTGAAATTCACTAGAATAGGAAACCTAGGAGCATATTTTCAAGCCCCTTGCACTGCCAGTGCATCACTTTTTATGATGCTTCGGCGGCACAGGGTGCAGACCCATATCTATTAGGTCACACAAATCCACTTTGCGTGGCTTTTCATGACCTCATATATATGGTGTAGGGCATTGCAGCGCAAGTTGTTGCACTACCTTGCACTGCATCAGTGAGGCGTTCCGTGGCCATTGCAGTGGGTGTTTCCACACAACACCCATTGGTTTTGATGCATTCCCAGATTTACAAGAATCTGTAGATCTAGGAATGCATCAACACTGTATGCCTCCCCAGGGGATGCGCAATAAAGTGAAATATATTTATTTCTCCTCGTTGTTTCCTACACAGACAGAGTAAAAAGCTTCTCTGGACTGTTTTTGTGCAGTAAGGTGCTCCTTTCTGCACAAAAACAATTCTATCATCAACGCAGGCACCGTTGTGAAAGGATGCCTGCATTGGCGCTAGGCAGCAAATTGTGCACCTGCACAGGGGGACAGGACAGAAATGGACAGTTTCTTGTAAATACACTGCATTTCTGCCAGTTGGCATATCCCTGGAAGTGCCCTTCCTGCTGACACTCATCATTTTGGGGATTCCTTCCCTGATCTCTTACTGTCAGGGAACCAACGTTTCTTCTTTCTTGAGGGTTGGGAGTCCTGAACCAAGGAACTAGTTTGGGGCCCTTTTGAGAACTCCTTGTTTTTGATTTGATCCCCCCTCCTTCTTCTGATGAGGACCCTGCCCACCCTTGTGGTGATCCCACCAAATATCTTCATATGGACCATGATGCTGACCCAGCAGTTCACCTCCTTAGCAGCCTCCCTGAGTTCAGAGAGCTTACTATCAATAAAGTATTGGTGCGGATCTGCAAAACAAAGACTGAACAGGTGCTCCTCTACTTTCAAATTGCCAGTCCCTGATAAACCTTTACTTCACCATCCATCACCCAACCATCCAGTGCCTTGGAAAGTGAATCAAAACAATCCACCCAGTTCTGTTGAGTTAGCTTCTGACTGTCTCTAAACTTCTGCCTATACTTATTCTGGGGTCAGACCATATTTTCTGATAAGGGCTTCCTTTATGGAGGCAACACCTCATTCTGTCCTCCTATTCCAGGACCCGTATGGTGTCCATCCCCTTGCTAGGGATATGGCTCCACAGACCAGCCCTCCAATCCTGCTCAGTGATCTTGTGCATTTGTAAGGCAATCTCATAAGCCTCAAACACTTGCCAGTGTTGTCTCCCACCACAAAGTCAGGCATCAGACCTTTAGCAGTATGGACCCTTTTGTCTCCAGAGGGCACTGAGGAAATGCTGTCACCATCACTTCTGGACTCTGCCTGCTTTGCCTTGAGGTCCATCTCCTTAAGGCTCAGTTCAAGAGCCAGAATCAGTTTCCTCTTCTCTGTGCCCAGTGTCTTTTTCTCTAAGGCTCTCTCAGCCTCAACTTTCTCCTTTACTTCCTCCAAGGCCAGTCTGTTTTCTTCCATTTTAAGCTTAGCCATCGCTAGTTTGTATTTGATCTTTGCCTTCCTCTCCAGCAGCTCCTCTGGGGGCAGGTTGCAGGAGGACACACTAATTCCTGCTTGTGAAGAGTTCTGCAATCCTGGGAGGATGTTACCCTCCCCCTCAACAGGTCACAGCCCAGGACCCTGCTCTGATCCATCCTCACTTTCCTCATCCTCCTGGTCATTTGTTGTGTTTGGCACCTGATGAATCTCTGCCCATGCTCTCATGGCTTTCTGTAGCTCCCCATTCTTGATGCTCTTCTTGGTGGGCAGCCACCTCTCCTGACAAAACTCAATGAGCTGGGCTACGGTGTAACTGTCCGGGTTGGTCAGCTCAAACTCCATCTTTGCAGTTGAGGTCACAGACACAAACAGTAAGGTAGAGTAAGAATGAATTTGGAAAAAACAAAAAGCCAGTTAGGAAGAATGTAGTTTCAAGTTGGTCTTAGGTGTGGGAGGGAAGTGTATACAAAATCACTGTATGGCACTGCACAAACACAATTCCTATCCCGTCACTGCCACCAATGTGAGAAATTGGGTTGTTTGATGACTGGGGTATGAACCCTGGCCAAGCAGCAACCTCATTTCTTGTGAGGGCAAGGCACAAACCAGCCTCCAAATTAACCTGTGCTCATCCTCTGATAGCTTGGCACAGAGCAGTCTGGCTTAACATGAAGGCAATGTGTAAAGTATTTGTGCAACACTTCAAACAGTAAAACAGTAAAAACACCCCACTAAAGGTTTCCACATCAGGTTAGAAAATAGAACTAAGTTTAATAGATAGCACAAGACCAAAACAACAAAAATCCTGTAAATAGAACTTGAGTTTTTATTTTTTAAAGAATGAACTGTAAAACATCACTTACAGGCAAGAAGTGCCAGTCAGGGACATCTGGTTGTGCCAGACCAGGACACAGTCAAAAGTTCCGACTTATTGCAATGGAGTGCGGGCCGGCTACAGGGGCCCAGCAGGGTCCACTGAAACAAAGGGGCATATTTATACTCCGTTTGCGCCGAATTAGCGTCGTTTTTTTCGACGCAAATTCGGCGCAAAACTAACGCCATATTTATACTTTGGCGTTAGACGCGTCTAGCGCCAAAGTATGAGGAAAGAGCGTCATTTTTTTGCGTGAACGCCTTCCTTGCGTTAATGAGATGCAAGGTAGGCGTTCCCGTCTAAAAAAATGACTGCGACGCAAATGCGTCGTATTTATACTCCCGGGCAAAAATCACGCCCGGGAGTGGGCGGGGCAAAAAACCCCGCATTTGCGCCTCTTTTTAACGCCTGGGTCAGGGCAGGCGTTAAGGGACCTGTGGGCTCAAAATGAGCCCACAGCTGCACTACCATGCCCCCAGGAACCCCCCTGCCACCCTTGCCCACCCCAGGAGGACACCCAAGGATGGAGGGACCCATCCCAGGGACATTCAGGTAAGTTCAGGTAAGTATACATTTTTATTTTTTTAATATTTTATTTTGGCTTAGGGGGGCCTGATTTGTGCCCCCCTACATGCCTCAATGCCCAATGACCATGCCCAGGGGACATAAGTCCCCTGGGCATGGCCATTGGGCAAGGGGGCATGACTCCTGTCTTTACTAAGACAGGAGTCATGTAAATGGCGTCTGGGCGTCGTTAAAAATGGCGCAAATCGGGTGGAGGCGATTTTTTAGCGTCAACCTGACTTGCACCATTTTTAAGACGCCCTAACGCCATTTTCCCCAACGCCGGCGCTGCCTGGTGTACGTGGTTTTTTTCCACGCACACCAGGCAGCGCCGGTCTGCTAGCGCCGGCTAACGCCATTAAATAAATACGGCGCCCGCATGGCGCTTCAGAATGGCGTTAGCCGGCGCAAAACTTTTTTACGCTAAACTGCGTTAGCGCAGTTTAGCGTCAAAAAGTATAAATACGGGCCAAAGTACCTTAAGTCCTGGTTGCAGAGTGTTGCATCGGTCCGTTCCTCGCAACAGTGGCGATGTTTTGATTTTGCTCCTGCAACTAAAGATGTGTTGGTTCTGCTTTAACAAACACCCTAGGCCCACTTCCAAGGGTACAGGACTGGAACGGCACCACATGGCAGGACTGACTCACAGATGGCAGTCGAGGTGCAGGAACAGGATACTTGGAAGTTGTTTTCTTCACTGAGACTTCAGATTAGGAGTCCAGCCAACTAGCCCTTGGAGGCACTCTGGGTTACAGATTGGAAAGATTCAGGTCCCAGTCGGTTTCACTCCCAGGCAAGAGGGCAGCAGGCACAGGTCAGCACACCAAAGCAGGAGTCCAGAAAACAGCTGTCCTGCAGACTGGCTGGCCTTAAGCAGGCCAGCATTCTTTCTTTCTGGCAGAGTATCCACAGGTTTAGAATTGTACTGAAGTGGTGGTGTCTGAGATCCAGTACTTATTCCCAGTTGGGCCTTTGAAGTGGGAAGACTTCAAAAACATGATTTTGAAGTGCACAGAGTCCCTGCCCTTCCTGCCTTGGCTCCATACTCACTACAGGGGTTATGCAGCCCTTTGTGTGTGGAACGGACACTGCCTATTTAGGTGGGTGTAAGTGAGCCTGTGCCACCTCCTCCCTCCCATCCTGCCCAGGATGGCCCAACAAAGCCCATTGGGTCACACCTAAGCTCCCATTGTGTGTGGCTGTCTAGAAGGAATATACAAAGCCCAGCTGTCACCCTACCCCAGACATGAAATCAGAGACAGGCAGTAGGCACTGAATGGCTCAAGTAAGAACATACCTACTAACTAGAAGTGGCATTTTAAAAATTACAATTTAAAATTCTATTTCACCATAAGTTAGGATTTTAAATTGTGTTTCCAAGTAGACCAACCTTGGGAGGCGGGGGTTATCTCTTCCCATTTGGACATTACGCCTTTAAGATGTAATAAGGTAACCCAGTGTTATCCCATGGGGGAGATAGATCTTGCAGTCGTGAAAAACGAACTTAAGAGTGTTTCTCGGACATGTCAAACTTAAAAGTACGTGTTCAGTGTTTCAGATATACTAAGGAAGGTATGGGCATGGCTGAAGGTTGACTTTGCCAGGTCGACAAGGCAAGTTAATCATTTCTCAGGTCTGCCACTGCAGTGCCTGTGTGTGCAGTTTTAAAGGGCTACCTAAATGGGTGGCATAACCAGTGCTGCAAGCCCACTAGTAGTATTAAATTTACAGGCCCTACGAACATCTACTGCACTCCACTAGGGATATATAAGTAAATTAAATATGCCAGTTGTGAATAAGCCAATGTTACCACGTTTTAAGGAAAGAGCACAGGCACTTTAGCACTGGTTAGCAGAATCATGAGGCCAGCAAAAACACAGTCAGCAAAAACAGGAGGTCTGAAGGCAGAAAGTTAGGGGAACCACACCAAGGATGCCAGGTCTAATAGCGGCCATCTGGGAAAGGAGGATATCAAAGGATTCTGGTCTCTGGGGGAATCATGTGATCAGTTTAGCATTGAAAGCCCGTTTTCCTTCAATTAGAGGAAGGCTGGTACAGGTGTTTATGGACAACAGCACCACTGTGTGGTGCTGCAACAAACAGGGTGGGGTGCTGTCATGGACCCTTTGTCAACAGGTGCTGCACCTCTGGATGAGGCTGGAAGACATCAGCATATCATTAGCGGTTCAACACCTTGCAGGCTTTCTGAGCATCAAAGCCGACAAACTCATCTGTCAATTCTTATCGGATCACAAATGGCGTTTCCATCTGGAGGTGGCGCAAGGTTCTTTCAGAAGTGAGGAGAGCCTTGGTTAGATCTGGTCGCCACCACCAATATTGTGCAATGTTAAGAGTTTTGCACGCTGGAGCTTCCAAGGCAGCTCTTGCTTGCAGTCACTTTTCATCTAGAGTGGAGCTCTGGTCTCCTGCTCGCCTTTCTGCCAATATCAATCCTGCACAACGTTCTTGAAAAGATCCAGAATGACTGGGCCCAAGTCATTTTTGTGGCTCCAATTGGGCTCTGCCAGTCTGGTGTCCTGAGCTGTTGAGCATGAGCATCAGGCTGCCTCTTCGGGGGATCTTCTGTTGCAGCAACAGGGCAGGATTCTGCACCCAAAACTGAAAACACTTTGCCTTCATGTGTGGAGATTGAGCAGCCACAGTTGACAGCTTTTGACCTTCCACCTGAAGTCTGCAAGGTTATTTTGGCAGCCAGGCTTCCTGCCACTAAGACGGTATATGCCTTCTGTTGGAACAAGTTGTGGTATGCTGTACAGATAAACATGTTGATACTCTATCTGCACCCCTATCCCATGTTCTTCTGTTTATTCTTTCCTTGGCAAGGCTCAGTGTTGAGCAGATTAAAATGTTATCTTTCTGCCATTTCTCCATTACTACAGGTGCCAGACCAGAAATCGCTTTCCAAATATCCAATTGTAAATAAGTTCCTGAAAGACCTCCAGCATATGCTCCCACCAGTGTCTGTTTTTATGGCTCAGTGTACCTACATCTGGTTCTTACATCCTTACATCCTTGATGTGCGCTCCCTTTGAGACGCTCCACAACTGCCCACTCAGACTTCTTACCGCAAAAAGGGCCTTCCTAGTGGTGATAATGTCTGCTAGGAGGTTCAGTAAGTTACAGACACTGTCAGCAAATCTTTCATACATTACCTTCTACCCAGAGAAGCTGTTCTCCATACTTGAGCATCCTTATCACCAAAGGTGGTAACTCCTTTCCACATTTACCAGTCCATCACTCTGCCTACCTTTTACGCTCTGCCTTATCCCTCTAAAAAAAAGAGAGACTCCACCCGCTGGACTCAATAAGAGTGTGGTCATTCTCTCTTGATTGTACTCGTGAGTTCCGGGTGGATGATCAACTGTTTGTGGGGTATGTCAGGGCCAAAAAAGGGAAGGTGGTGTAGAAGTCGACCATCTACCAATGGGTAGTGGTCTACATCAGAATCTGCTACCACCTGAGGGTTTGTCTGCACACTCTACCAGGCCCAAGGCTGCAGCCACATGTCCTGGATATCTGTCAGGGTGAGGATTTGGGTGTTGGGTGTATTATATCATATAGCTCTGCAGCCTTACCGATGAATACACAACCAAAACCTATCTTGGGTCTAGGCTTGTTTAAACAACCTTAAGTTCAATCCCTGGTAGCTATGGCTTCGAACACCAAGGCTTGCACTGCACAAAAAAACTTAGGGGCAGATTTATGAAAAGTGGTGCTGCACCTAGTGCAGCGCAACTTTTCTTGCGCCCCTTAGCGCCCCCCTAACGCCACCATGTTTGCGCTGTATTTAAAATACGGTGAACCATGGTGTTAGTCAGGTGGACTAGAGTCATAGGGGGTGATTCTAACTTCGGCGGGCGGCGGAGGCCGCCCGCCAAAGTTCCCCCACCAAAATACCGCTCCGCGGTCGAAAGACCGCTGAGGGTATTTTGGGATTTGCCCTGGGCTGGCGGGCGGCCGCCAAAAGGCCGCCCGCCAGCCAAGGGCAAATCAACCTTCCCACGAGGACGCCGGCTCAGAATTGAGCCGGCGTAGTGGGAAGGTGCGACGGGTGCAGTGGCACCCGTCGCGTATTTCAGTGTCTGCATAGCAGACACTGAAATACTTTGTGGGGCCCTCTTACGGGGGCCCCTGCAGTGCCCATGCCATTGGCATGGGCACTGCAGGGGCCCCCAGGGGCCCCGCGGCACCCCCTACCGCCATCCTGTTCCTGGCGGGGCGGTAGGGGGTGTCAGAATCCCCATGGCGGCGGAGCGCGCTCCGCCGCCATGGAGGATTCTGCAGGGCAGCGGGAAACCGGCGGGAGACCGCCGGTTTCCCGCATCTGACCGCGGCCGAACCGCCGCGGTCAGAATGCCCTGCGGGGCACCGCCGGTCTGTCGGCGGTGCTCCTGCCGACCCTGGCCCCGGCGGTCTCAGACCGCCGGGGTCAGAATGACCCCCATAATGTTTTACGCTAGGTCGGCCCTTTGCTGGACTAGAATAATAAATTATGACGCTAATCCTGCAAAGTATCAAACGGGAGTCTCTTTTTAATGGCTGCACTTAGCAGGCTTTAAAAAATGCCCCCTTGCATACATTGTGCCTGGCGCAGGCATAACGTGGAGCAAGGGGTTACAAAGTGGTGCAATTCAAGCATTGCACCAGTTTGTAAATATGGCGCTGCATTTTTGCCCTTCTAAGGCCACATTAGTGTCACAAAAATTATGCTAATGTGGCGCTGGAATGGCGCTAGGCCCTCTTAAATCTGGGCCATGGTGTAAATGATTTAACAGTACCAAAAAACGAAATAGGAAAGCCACACAACACGAAAGAAACACAATACCAATTAATTAAAATAGACTATGGCGGTCATTCTGACCGAGGCAGGCGGCGGTCACCGCCCGCCATGCGGTCCCCGCCGAATGACCGCCCCGCAGTCAAAAGACCGCGCCGGCCATTCCAACTTTCCCGCTGGGCCGGCGGGCGACTGCCAAAAGGCCGTCCGCCGGCCCAGCGGGAAAGCCCCTGCAACGAGGAAGCCGGCTCCGAATGGAGCCGGCGGAGTTGCAGGGGTGCGACGGGTGCAGTGGCACCCGTCGCGATTTTCACTGTCTGCTAAGCAGACAGTGAAAATCTTTGTGGGGCCCTGTTAGGGGGCCCCACGACACCCGTTCCCGCCATCCTGGTTCTGGCGGTGAAAACCGCCAAAAACAGGGTGGCGGGAAGGGGGTCGGAATCCCCATGGCGGCGCTGCAAGCAGCGCCGCCATGTAGGATTCCCACCGGCGGGAAACCGTCAGGAAACCGCCGGTTCCCCTTTTCTGACTGCGGCTTTACCGCCGCGGTCAGAATAGCCCTGGAAGCACCGCCAGCCTGTTGGCGGTGCTGCCGCGGTCCCCGGCCCTGGCGGTCATGGACCGCCAGGGTCGGAATGACCCCCTATATTTTTATGAATGTTTAGAGTCCAAATGAGCAAAATTAACTGGAGGATTCTGGAGATACTGATTTTTAATTTTTTTTCACCTTTTATTCAACCGCAAACAAGTATTATTCAATATAAAGTTTGTAATATTTTAAAAGCTTTGTAAAGAGTGGATTTGGCTACTCCAGCAGGGTTTGGGTGACCAGATCCGACAGGATGAAGGTCTGAAATGCCAGTGGGATAGATTTGAACAGTTACCTGGCTGCCAGAGCGTTTTCCAGGGTAGTTCCAAACTGTACAGCACGAATGTCATAGATTTAATGAAGTGGTCTTGATGTTGAAGATATAGGATGAAAAGATGCTTAAAGATGCTCCGGTTGCTGTGCAGTCAACGGGGGTGCCTTTGTGGTGAATCCTTGGTCCGCTGGTTGTGTGGAGCGACTTTGGCCACAGAGGTCGCATCCCACAAAGTCCTCTTTGAGAAAGTAAAAACCCAGCTGCATCTGGACTAACAGTATTATAACACAGCGTTCACAGTGAAATCCTTTGGTGGAATCTAGTGTCCCTCTTGGGCAACCACTCTGGACTCTGATGACACTCCTGAGTTTGGCTGACTCTGGTGCAACGTTTGGCCATCAATGATCGGTCTCTTGGGCCCCCCAGTAGTAGTCAGTGAGGATACATCTAAAGTGGCTACTGATTTGCCTATGTAGGCAACTTCTGCTTTTAGATCCCTGACGCTGGCTTCAGCGGGTCGGCCAACTGACCCTTGGAGTCACTGCTTTAGTATGGGGCACTAATTTTCCCTGATCCAGGAGCCACAGGCAGGAGTCCCAACTTCACTAGCCCAAAGTGCAGCATGTGCAGTCCAGCAGACGGTGCTGCCTCTCTTTGTGTGGTACAGGGGTTGGCAGGACAGTCCCTTTTCAGACCTTGTTCCAGTTCTGGCATAATCTTAGGTTGAGGGTGCCTTGGGTCCCTGGGTCCCATATTTATCCCAGGAAAATGCCCTGATGGGCAAAGGCGGTCACAAGCCAATGGGGTCCCAGCTTCCCTTCCTCCTGGTGATGACATTCTGACAATGTGTGGCACCTTACAATCTCAGAGTGCACTATTCTGCCCTCTCCCAAGATGTCAACATCCTTCCTTGGCTGTTGGGAGCTTGATAGCCCACCCTTGATGTGTGGCCACTTGTGGGTACATGCCCACTGGAAACCCGGTTTGGGCACTGGTTCCCCCTCTCTGTCCCTGTCACCAACCTGTCTACCTGTCAAAGGGCAGCTCCCTCAGGAGTGTGATCGCCATTTGCCCACCAAATGCTGCTTCCTCTTTGAAGCTCACCTTTTGGGCTAACACCCTAGGGACCACATGTATAAAAACATTTTGCATTCGCAAACGGTGTGAATGGCAAGATTCCACTGTCTGCAAATGCAAAATATCCTTTTACGATGCATGAAAGGCATCACAGTCCAATTTTAGGGAATCACAATTTTTAGCGATTACCTAATATTGCGACTCCGAATACGGTATCGCAATTTGCGATTCCCTAAATAGGAAATCACAAATCGGGAATTCCTATTTGCGATTTCCTAGGCACATGTATTATGCTGTGGCAGTGGGTATAGCAATAGGGAACAATGAGACACTCACGTGGGTGATTGGGTATAATTGTTTTTATTGTAAATTACTGGTGTCTTTGTAACAGTCACTGTCTTTTCTCGGCGTTTTGGTGATCTCCTTTGTCCTTTTTCTTTCTCAGGATCCCCGGTAGCAGATTGTGGTTCCCCGGCGGTGGTGTAGTCAGGCAGACCAGAAAAAGGAACGAAAGGTAGGTAAGTGGACTGTCTGGGTGACTGGTTTGTATGATTTAGTGTGAGGAGGGGGTAGAGAGAGAGAGAGAGAGAGAGAGTGTGAGAGAGTGAGTGGTGATGTGTTGTAAGACTTTAATCCAAGGGAAAGGGAAAATAAATATAGGAATAAATTGGTATGAGTTATAGGATCCGGTTCCTTCAACTCTGTGGATTCCAAAACCCTTTTCCCAACAATATAATCACTCTTGTTCAGTGTTAGGTGATTAGTGCTTCCCCTCGTGCTGGAAATACTTTATCCTCCCAAATCCCCTCCCAACTTCCCTCTACTCGCCTCCTACACCCTCCTCCCTTCTCACTATAGCCCTTAATTTATCCTTTAGGCAGGACCGTACCTGCTGTAGCCACACCCCTCCAGGGACGTGGCGGATCTCCTGCTTTCTGGGACCTTCCTGTCCCTCCGTGGGGTCGTCTCTGGGGGTCACTGCACCTCCGTTAGCTGGTTCTCCCTCGTCGACGTCTGTGCTCTCCTCGTTCGTGCCCTCCTCAGTAATGTTTTCTTCTCAGGTCTCGACGTCTTTCCTCCCCGTCTTCTTCTATCTCCAAGACGCGCGCGTTGTCCGTCGTTTCTTTTGAGGCATTTGGGAACCCGGATATCCGGGTTCCCTGCTTCCGCAGCATCCTTCTCCGTGGGACCCCGGGACGCTTCTCGCTCCGTAAATCGCCGCCGTATGTAGCCAGGTTTTTTGAAAACCAGCTACATCTCCCTTCCCAAGATCAGGACTGATGCAGTTCCGATGTCCAAGGATAACGGGATAGATAGTCCGCAGTACACTGGAGATCCCCTGGGATATGACAAACCTGAAATGGAAAGGGTTGGAGTTCCATAAACCACCTAAGGATGCGTGAGTTTGTGTTCTTGTGGGAGGCCAACAAGGTGAGAGGAGCATGGTCGGTATATAGAATAAAGGAATGACCCAGAAAGTAGTACTGTAGATTCTCAATGGCCCTCTTTTATTGGCTAGGCACTCCCTCTTGATTATTAGATAATGTCGTTCCCGAGGCATCAGCTTTCTACTAATGAATACTATAGGGTGATTTTGCCCGTTTTCTTCTGCTTGAGACAATACTGCCCCCAACCCCACGTCCAAGGCATCAGTTTGTAGGTGAAAGGGTTTAGTAAAGTCGGGACATCTTAAGACTGGTTCAGTCATGAGGCGGGATTTTAGATGTTGAAAACTAGACATTTGATCTGCAGTCAAGACTGATAGTTTGGATGGTTGGTTCTTCTGTAACAGATCAGTAAGGGGTGCTGCTATTGTGGAACAATTGGGTATGAACCGTCTCTAATAGCCTATCAACCCCAAAAAGGACCAAAGTTATTTTTTTGTTGTTGGAACTGGGACCTGTTGAATGGCCTCCACTTTGTTTTTCTGAGGCCGCGGTTGTCCCTTCCCTATAAAGTACCCGAGGTATGCGATATGGTCATGGGCTAAGTGACACTTTTTTGGGTTAGCTGTAAGGCATGCCGCACTTCGGATATGGAAAACACGGTTTAGGTGGTCGAGATGGGCTTCCCAAGACTCGCTAAAGATTACTATATCTTCTAAATAGGCGGCTGCACAATGTTGGAGGGTTCTTAAGAGGTGGTCCATTAACCTTTGGAAGGTAGCAGGAGCACCATTCAGGCCAAACGGAAGCACTGTGAACTGGTAAAGCCCTGAGGGTGTTGAGAAAGCCGTCTTTTCCCGGTCCACTGGAGCCAGTGGTATTTGCCAGTACCCCTTGGTTAGGTCGAGGGTTGACTTATATCGGGCCTTGCCTAATTTTTCAAGTAGATCGTCAACCCGGGGAATGGGGTATGTATCGAATTGGGATATGGCATTTAGCTGGTGAAAGTCAATGCATAAACGGATCGAGCCGTCCGGTTTCGGGACTAATACGACCGGTGAACACCAGGGGCTGATGGATGGTTCTATCACTTTCATTTGTAACATGGTTTTTATTTCCTGCTCAATTAGATGCCGTCGGGCCTCTGGGATACGGTAGGGTCGGAGACGTACGGTTTGACCCTCTGGGGTTTTGATATGGTGTTGTATTAAGATTGTCTTGCCGGGCTTTCCTGAAAAGAAGCTGGCATGCTGAGCCAATAGGCTATTCAGCTGTCTCTGTTGGGTTTTTGGTATATCGGGATAGATCTGGGGACGTTCCGAGGATGTATCTAGGTTTGTGGGGTATAGTTCAATATCTAAGGGTTTCTCTGGTGTTACCATAAAACCTGTCGCTACGGGGGTAAAAGAATAGTGGGTTCTTCCCACTTCTTTAGCAGGTTGATATGATAAATCTGTACTCTTCTTGGGTTTTGAGATAATTCTACGGGGTATGTAACAGGGGTGACCGGTTTTACAACTGTATAGGGACCTTGCCATTTGGCTAATAGCTTGTTGTCGGAGCTGGGATGTAATATGAGGACTTTATCGTTGGGCTGGAGTTGTCTTACTTTCGCACCCCAATCATAATAACTCTTTTGTTTGCTCTGGGCCCTTTTCATATGGTTGCGAACGTCATCCCATACCGTTTGTAGTTGGGACCTGAGTTCTTGGACGTAATACAATAAGGATTTTTCGCCTTCTTCTTCTTCTTCCCATGTCTCGGCCGTCATATCTAATAAACTACGGGGCTGTCGCCCAAAGACCAGCTCGAAAGGACTATGTCCCGCAGAGGCTTGTTCGTGGGACCTTATGGCGTAGAGGACCACTGGGAGGTTCCTGTCCCAGTCTCGCCCTGATTCTGAGACGGTTTTCTTCAACAATGATTTTATGGTACGGTTATACCTTTCGACGAGGCCATCGGTTTGTGGATGATATACCGATGTTTTAAGTTGTTTGACTCCCAATAGTTTACAGATGTGTGCCATTCAGGCTGACATGAATGGTGTGCCTTGATCAGTTAAGATTTCGCTAGGGAACCGACTCTGGAAAAGAAGACAATCATGGCCTGGGCTACATTCCTGGTCGTCATACTCGTGAGAGGTATGGCCTCTGGATACCTGGTGGCGTAATCGACGAGGACTAAAATGTAGGTATGCCCTTTGGTGGATGGGAGCAGGGGGCCTATCAGGTCCATTCCCACTCTGGAAAAAGGAATGTCTATTATCGGTAAGGGTTGTAAGGGAACTTTTCTCTGGGGTCCTGGATCTACTAGTTGGCATTTGGGTCATTGGGTACAAAACCGTCGGACATGAGCATAAACTCCTGGCCAATAAAACCGACGTAATAAGAATTCCTCTGTTTTCTCTCTACCATAATGTCCCCCCCCTGGTTGATTGTGAGCAAGGTAGAGAACCTGTGTTCGGTAGGGCTCGGTTACTACTAATTATCTTTTTTCACAATTATCATGTTTGATAACTTGGTACAGGAGATTTTTGCTTATAAGGAAATAGGGACCCACCTCTCCTGTACTTTCTGTTTTGGCCCCTCTCCAAGCATGTTGAAAGGACGGGTCTTCCCGTTGACTGCTACGGAAGGAGGGTAAGGGGGTCGAGATAGTGCCCAAAACCTTCCTTGAGTTCTCTTCCTTCTCCTGTGTCCAATATAGTTGCTTCTCGCGCCTCTTCTCCTGTTTAGTAGGTCTGTAACGGGGAGGTTCACTCTCTACTGGGATGTCCGAAAAGGGAGCCTCTGCCCACCAAGAGTCTAACTGGATTCTTGTTCGTACCCTCTGTAATAATTCCGGAAAATTTATATAATCCGTCCCTATGATACAATCCTCGACCAGGTGGTCCATAATCCCCATTGGGACCTACTCCTGCTTCTCTTCCCACTCAAGAAGCACTGAGGTCAAGGGGTATTCCCTCTTATCTCTGTGAATACAGCATATGGAAACCCATTGTTGTGGCTGATGTTCGGGTAATTCAACCAAACCTGTTCTAAGGACTGGCTGACTACATCCCGAGTCTACTAGGGCTTTAATGGTTTTGCCGTTGACTCTTGTCTCCTGCATATATCTGGGGTTGCCCTTCCCTGTGCAAAGGACTCTTCCCCGTGTTATCCCGATCTCCATGGGCTCTGTCTTGTCCTCCTTACGAGGGCATGCCCGAGCTATGTGTCCCCATTCACCACAACTGTAGCATTGGGGTTGCTGCATAGGAGGTTTTTCACCTGCTCTGGGCAAAGGAGTGTCTTCGACCATCTTTCGGGAAAAGGACCGAGCAGGTACTGGTTGAGGTCGGGTCGGAGGGCTTTTGTGCGCTTTACATATGCACAGTTTCTTTGGTGGGGGTGCATCAAAGGGGGCCTTAGGCCCTCAGCACCCTTGGTTTTGAATTACCTAATTTGCGAATTCCTAAAGGAATTCTAGAACTAGGAAATTAAAAACCATTCGCACCTTTGGGCCTTCAGGCCCATAGAAACAAATGGAGTCCATCTCCCTAATAGAGATTCCCTAAAAGTGAATGCAAATTTTAAGAAATTGCTATTAGGAAATCACTATTTAGTTATATTCCATTTTGCATTGCCTAAATAGTGATTTCTTAAAATTAGCTATTTAGGTAAAGCAAAATGGAACTTTGATACATCTGAGCCCTAAGTGACTTTCTGTCAATGGGAGGTAACACCTCGACCTGCAGGAGTCTGCAATTGTTTCTAAACCAAGGAGTCATTTACACCACTCTCCCGCCGGGCAGAAAGCTGTCTGTTTGCCAGTGCCCTGTGAGGCCACTGTACCAGCTGGGTCACAGAGTGGCAACTTTCTAAAAGTTGCATTAGTTTAATAGTGACATTAACTTCGACCTGTGCATCAGGTCAGGTTTAATGCCACGATTAATTTGATACCTTACAGTACCCAGTTAAGTAGTCCCATTCAGAAGTTAGCTAGGCTGGGGTGCCACTGGTAACCTTGTACTAGCCAAGGAGGCTACTAACTTTTCCACTGCAAAACAACCATTTTAGAGGAGTTGCTACTAAGACACATATACAAAAATAAGTCCTGCTTAATAATATACAGCTCCCTATCATAGGATTCTATAGGTCTTCCTTAGGCCAGATTTACATATATTGTTAAGGATAGTGGTGGCTTTGACAATAGTTTGAAAGGCAAAGTTAATTAGCAGTGTCACGACTGCTCTTCCAGCTGCAGTGACAGGCTGGGAGCCCTTTTGCACTTTTTCACACACAGGGTGGCACAATCAGTGCTACAGGTCTTGATAGACACTCTGGCGTACATGCTCTTGGTACCCTGGGTATCTTAAACTATAGACTTATCGGTAAGTCACTGCTTGCCAATTGGGGATAGCCAATTCAACATACACTTTGTAAGGGGTTAAAACACTGGCACTGAGGTCTGGTTAGCAGGCCTAAATGCATTCTCAGAGTCAAAAAACCAGCAGCATCAGACCAAAGGTTTGGTGGTGAACCTGTAGAGAGGCATTTCCTTACATCCAGGCACAACATGGAATACCTTGCACATGTTTACGAAACACTATTGCTTGGACAACCAGGTCTGGTGTGATAGTCACTTTGCTTGTTCGGACATATAGGATTTTTCAGTCTAAACTGAATTGCAGCCCCACCTCTTGGGAGGTATTGTTGAGTATCTATTCTAAGGTAAGGAATCTGCAACTAGAAGCCTCCATCAGATGACCAAGTTATTTACCTTCGGTAAGACATTATCAGTTAGAGACTCTAGCTAGCTACCTGCAGATCCAATACTGATCCTCCCAGCTCTGTGAACGGATTATAGTGTTTAAAGTCTTTCAAGGACCCTCGCTTTGCACACCAGTAGTGAGTGATTCTCATGGCTCAGTGCTTCTGAGGTGGATGGTTTAAAAAAGAAAGTGACGTCAGCATGCCAGGCAGACACCTATATAGGCACTGCATATATAATCTCCAGCGCGGAGGACACCAACAATGCCACATGGAACCGAACGACGCACATTGCTCATCAAAAGTTTCCAGATATTCTCTGACGCCTGTGGAATATTCAAAGGGAAGGAACCTGCAGGTAGAGTCTGTACCAGATTAGGGATTACAAAAGTTTAGTAGCTTGTTCTTCAATTGTTCTTTTCAGGCTACTCTCCAGTCTCAGTCTTTGTGTAGACTGATGCTTCTCACAGCAGAGTAGCTTTCAGCCTGGAGCACCCACAACAGAAGCAAAATGAGTTATGGGGTTTGTGCACCTACCTATCATCAGTGATACTGAAGAGCGAACAGGGAAAGACAAAACGTTTGCCTCACCTATCAGCAGACTAATCAGCAGCTTCTCTTAGGAAAAGGCCTAACATTTTCTGAAGAAGCCCTGTCTTCTCTCTTCCCACCTCAGTATCTAGGTGTGCCCCCTCCAATTTTAAGAAAGTCAGCAATACACATCCACAGTCAGGGAAAACAGCCTCACGTCCATCCTGTGCACAAGGCTTTGCTAGGGGCATTGCAAAATATAACCCAGAGGATTTCATGACCCTAGTTCTCTCATACATGCAATGCATATGTTATTAAAGTTAAATATACACACATCCACAGCATACACTTAGGATGTTTGCAAAAGGATATGGGTTAGTGCATAGAAGTGGACCTTTACACGAGTGGGCCAGTAGGCCTCCACTTCATTGACACAAATAAAAACGTCTAATCACAACTAAAGATTAATAAACCATGATACACTGCTGCAACCATTCTGTATGCTAAACCCATGACAGAGACATTAGTTCGCTGTCTCTACAATGAGGACTCACTGTATGCAGGTCCAGGATCTCTTTCCCCTCAAGGTACAGTCATAGGCCTCTGTGAGCTGATTATTAGTGAGGGACTAGGGCCAAAAAACAAAACCAGGATTCCAGATAAAACCAGTAGGACATTCAGGAGAGGGGTACATGACTGGACACCATGTATTGGACTTTCCCATGACTACATGTGGATTTTTCCTCTTTTTGTACTTAGCTATTTTGTTTGTGAATGGCTATCAAATCATTTCAGGAAGAACCTTATTGTTTTAAAACGTTGGGGCTGATTTAAGAGCCCCTAGTGCCTCCTTGCACCACCACATTAGCTTCATTTCTTTTACACTAATGTGGCCCAACGAGGCCAAAATCGCCGCTCCAAATTTACGAAGTAGCCCAATGCATACATTGCGCCACTTTGTTACCCTTTGCGTTACATTATGCTTGCGTCAGGCATAATGTATGCAAAGGTGGCGTGCCCCCTGTAGGAGGGGCTGAATAAATGGCGCAAAGAAATCCAGAAGATTTCTTTGAGTCATTTATTTCGGCACTTTTATCGCCTTCTCATAGCAGGCGTTAAAAGGACGCATGCCATTGTTTTCAATGGGCCTCAGTGGGCTTTAGCGTCAAAATTTTTACTTACGCTAATCATGCAAATCTCTGAATTACCGTAAAACATTTTCACGCTAGCTCCCCCAACTACCGCCATGGTGCACCGTATCTTAGATACGGCACACACATGGTGGTGTTAGGGGAGCGCTAAGGGGTTTAAGAAAGTGGCCCTGCACTGGGTGCAGTGCCACTTTTCCTAAATCAGGGACTTTGCATGTTGTTTTTTTCTTGGGAATTAGGGCCCTTTTCCATCCATCTGGGATGTTACCTGGTTCCACTGTAGCTGGGTTGTGCCCCATTAACATTAACAGTGAGATTTTTTTCACAGCACAGTTTCAAAATTCTTTATGGACCCCTTTTGTCTTATGCTAGTGATGGCAAAAAAGTAAGCCTGTCACCACCTACCACCTATTGGGTTATGGCAGTTTGAGAACTGATTAATAGTTCAAGAACCATTCAGTTCAGGATAGGAAAAACAACTCATTTGTCCATTTGCATTTTTTTCCAGTTCAGACGTCATTTCCGAACCAAGCGGTTATTTAACCTCAAGTAACTCTATCATCCCATGACCAATCAACGTAAAATTTTAAATGAAGAATCTGGGGGCGTGGTCTGGCCACGCGAAGACATGGCTGCCTAGACCGATCGCTCCGTTGTCGGCGGGCCCCGGATCGGGCAGGAGGACGTCCTGAAATCATATGCCCCCCCTGACGGAGTCGTGAGGGACCTGCGAGGCACGGGGCAGCCACGGGTTCCCTCGATCAGAACCACGGGAGACCCTTCCTCACCCTCCTCACCCCTGAGGCCTGAACAGAAGACGAGGCCTACGCGCGGCCTCTCAGAACACACTCGGGCCAGTGGGCCGCGGGCGGAAACCATCAACAAAGAGAGGCGGTGGGCGGGCGAGGGGGGCGGTGGATGCACTGACCGCTCCAGAGGGTCGGCGCGGGAAGGAGCCAGACTCGGGGCCAAATTTCCAGCATAAAACCTCTACCAATCTGGAGATGCCCCCCTGCACCCCACCCCCCCACCGGGCCATACCTACCCTGATAGGCACCATTGGCTGGGCAGGAGCCCACCTGTCCTCGCCCAGGCCAGGAGGAGATGAGGGGAAAGTGCAGGACTACCGGGAGCCAACTGAGGAGCAGCTGAAGGAGGACAAAAGCTCCCACTGAATCCTGTGGGGCCACACCATAGCGGAGCCCCCATTAAGCATGGTACGCACCACGGCAGCAACCCCCCTGACGTCGTAGGGAACGTCCAACCATCGACCACGCTGCCTCTCATTGAGGAGCCCACACTCCGACAGTACCCTCACCCCCGGTGCCCATCATCTGGTGATGCCAGGGAACAAACCATCAAACAAACATCTGGGTAAACCAGCGAGACAGTTGCTCTTCTCAGAAGCCCTGAGACAGAACAGAGCCCCACCTTCGACAACCCAGGAACATCTGACCAACCAGCTAAGTGACATGGCGGATGCCTCACAGAGCGCAACAATGGACCGCATCCTGCAGGAGAAATCGGCAGTGAGCCGCAGGCTCGAAGGCATGGATAGCAGGATGATCTCCCTAACAGAGGAGACTAAGTCAATGCGCCTAGACATTGCGAGCTTCCAGTCCAGAGTCGCAACATTGGAACAACGGGTGACGACGGTGGAGACACAAGCCACGCTCGCTGCAGACAGGGACCAGGAGCTCTTATACCTTCAAAGCAAGGTCATCGATCTTGAAGACAGAAGTCGCAGAGACAATGTCCGCTTTCTTGGCTTCCCGGAAGAGATTGACGGGGCGGAAGAGCAGTCTTTCCTAAAGAACATTTTACCTCAACTCACTGGCCTCACCTTCGACCCCCCCGGAGTTCCAAAGAGCACATAGACTGGGCCCCAAACAACGGGAGGGGGCCAACCACCCTCGACCTACCATTGCTTGCTTCTTACGACACACGCAGGCAAGCCAGCTTTTACAAAAAGCGCGCATGCAGGGCCCTTTCCGTATGAACGACCTCCAGATACGAATGACTGCCAACTTCTGCAAAGAGACCAGTGAATGCAGAAAGGCATTCCTAGCCATACGCCCCGCCTGCGACAACTAGAGCTCAAGTTCGGCCTCTTTGAACCGGAAAGAATGTCCATCACAAAAAATAATGTGTCTTATGACTTCTGTGACCCAACGGACTTGAGTCTTTACCTAGACAGCATCTCAGACCGCCCGATAGAGATGACCAGCCGGATCCTACCTCAGGCCCAGACCGCACAAGCCCGGAACCCACCATCGATGGAAGCAACTCCCGAACGTCAGGACCACGACCCCTCAGAAACCTCCAACAGAGGCAGAGACATTGAAAGACTCTCTAAGAACTATGACGACAGGGGCCAAATATTGTACGCAGTGGTTAAACACACTCAGGGGACAGACGGGGACAAGTCCCGCTCTCCCTTAAAGCCCCCCCTCAGCCCCTACCTGAGTTGGAAAGAACAGAACAGGTCGTACACCTTGTGGAAAAGGGAAAGAGGAGACATCCTTCTCCAAACCCCGTACCTACCTACCTGTTCTGAATCTACGGCCACGACGAACGGCAGATGAGTGTTGCATGAAGTTCTACCACTGTGAATTGCTATTCTTGCTTATCTTGTTCTGAATCTGGGGTGTATTTCTCCTGGGCTACACACTAGCCACTGGTTCCACTTTGGCACTCTGATCCCCCGCTCCCTCGCCTGCATCCCTGCGTCCCCGGAGCTATCCCGTGCCGCGCTCAGGCCGGCCTCATATCTGTCTATCCATTATTTCTCCTCGCAGCCCCTTCCACCGGGAGAACGGCTGATGGTTTTACATCCGCGGCGAATGGTGGGTGCCTCCCCCTGCCCTCGACAGGGTTACTTCTGGTCCTCTATGAAACACTCTCCCCGCGCCCTCCCCCGTACCAAAACACTGAACTGTCACACAAGACCCGACTTCCCTCTTCATGCCCTCTACCTCTCCCTTCTTTCCAGTACTAAAGAAAGGACGTTGTCCACTGTAAAAGAGTCATGAGGGCTCCTGCTGTAGGAGATCACTGTTGTGGACAGGGAAACAGAACAGAGGGGTTACGACATCCTTGCTACCCCAGGGGCGCTCGCCCTTCCTGGTCGTGGGGCCCGCTGGCCGGGACCGGGCTTCTCGATCTGGGTCTAGACCTGCAGACTACAGACTTCGAAGGGCGGAGCTATAGCGCTTCACCTCAGCTCCTTTCATTCCTCCCCCTCCCTCCCTATATCCTTTTCTTCCTCTCCTTTTCCCTTATTCCCTCCCAGCTACCACTAGCTCGTGTATCCATTTGCACAACCCTCCCCTTTTTTCCCCATAGCTCTTTGTCCCCTTTCCTCCCTGCCTTCCTTTACTACTGTTCTCTCTCTCCCTCTCTCTCTCTCTATTTCTGCCTCTCCTCTCCTCAGGTCGCCCCCCTCTTGATCCTGCTCTCTGTTTGTCCTAGCTTGATACCGTCCCCGCTTTGCGCTCTCCATCACCTACGACTTTCCCACCCTCCACACCCTCCACTCCTCTCCCCCCCTCTGATCCTTGTTCTCGTCTGCCCTCTTATACTAGTGCAAATACTCATTCCTGTTCCCCCTTGGCAACTTATATATTCTACCTTCTAACCCCTCTATTACCCTTATACCTCTCCATCTCTTCCCCGTATACATCCACTATCCCTCACCAATACCCAGACGAATCCCACACAACAGCCCTCACATGGCAGGATCCTCCCCACATACCTCCACCCCCCTACAGATTATCTCATGAAACATCAACGGCCTGACCCACTTCATCAAGTGCAAAAAAATACTCCCATACCTCCAATCGAAACAAGCAGACATTGCCCTCCTACAAGAAACCCACTTAGACAAGGAGGAATCTGCCAAGTTGCACCGGGATTGGGTGGGGATGGCGTTATACAGTTGTAGCCCTCCCTCTGGAGATAGAGAAGAGGGTCCCCCACGCAAATGTGGTATGGCCGTACTGATACTTAAAAATATCACCTGTTCGGTCTCTAAAACATGGATAGATACAGAGGGCCGATATGTGCTTGTTAAACTCAAGTTCGGAGACTCCTCCCTATGTGTGGGGTCCGTCTATGCCCCCACATGCCCCAAGCGCCTGTTCTTTCTGCGACTCAATCGTCTATTGTCGGAAATAGGAGCTACCAGAACCATAATACACAATTTGTGTTCAAATACTCAGAGGAAATGATCACTACCACTGTAATGATGCGAGGAAGGAAGAAGCGGAAGTTTAATGAGAACGGGTTTTGCTGTTCTTGATAATATTAAATATGAGTACATTCTTGTGTAAGTCTTGTAATCAGCATATCTCTGAGATCTGCAGTGTGTAACTGACATTGAAAAAAGGACGTATTGTCTTTCAGAAGCTTGTAAAAGTATTGTGGGAACAGGAGGTGAGAGGTAAACAGGGGTTGAAGAAGCAGGTTAATTTTTATAGATCAACCAAATACCATTGTGTGCATCATCACACTGGACAACATTTGTATGCCCCTCGAGGCATATCATTTTCTACTAACAAATACCTCTGCAAGAGTTCAGAGCCAATATTCCACTCTGTTCACTGTGACATACTGTATTTTCTAAATGGTATCTTAATTGCGGTTTAATAATATTTACTTATATTGCGTATTTTAGACACCAATTTGTTTGTAGGTTTCTATCACATTCGCACTTTTCTGTGCACCGTACACGATTGGAAGGCACGGTGAGAAAATGTGATAATTCGGCTGCATTCAAAGCAAGCAGTCCTAAAACCGTCTTCAAGGGCCAAGTCTGCACTCTCACGACTGATGGAAGTCTTCCCACATACTCTTGAAAATCTCAAGTGTTCTCATGAACTACAGAAAGGGAGAGGTAGCTAGATGATGCTTCTGCTTTCTTTGCCAGAACCATACAAGACCAGGCAATGGGCGGGGAAGAGACAGGGCACGGATCTTTGTATCATTTATGATTTCTGGATTTAAAGTACAGAGAAGTAAACGCAGATGTCTCTCAAAGAATACAACAGACTGGAAATTTGTGTTCTCCTCATTTGGGACAAAAAAACACTGCCAGAGAAACATCTGTGCAAGAAACAACTGATGGCGGATGTCACCATTCAAAATGGATAAGCCCCACAAAAGCTGAAAGTGGCAAATGCTGCAAATGGCATACATTTGAATTCAGTAACATACCTTAAAACAACTGATAGAACACAATCAGGAAAATATAGAATGTAAATCATATGGCGCTTTTGTGTATTATGTGTGGAAAACTGTATTATCGACATATAGGCCCTCATTACAACATTGGCGGTACAATACAATATAAAACCCACACCCACATTACCCACAAACCCTTACTACCCAAACATTTGAAAAAGGCCAGAGAGACAGCAAAGCAAAGACAACACCAGCATACTGAGGCACACAACACCATCACACATACACATCCATGCACAAAACACCACACACCCCTAAACATCACCCCACACATCACAACACACACCACCCTACACATCACCCACCACCCCATGACACCGGTAGACTATACCATTAACGAACACGTTATGAAAATCATTATGATTTTAAAAGAAAACATTCTCTATTAGCATAAGGATTGTTATAATATCATAATCAATGGTTACACTTCAATTAACATGGTTATACCTCATATAGGCCCTCAATGCAACATTGGCAGTAAATCCCGCTTATCGCCGTACAGAAGACCGCCAACACACCGCCGCGGAATTCCACCACAGCTATTACAATCCACAGCTCAGAATCCGCCAAAATCTAGACACCCACACAAGTCCGCCACACCAAAGGTCAGTGATGAACTAGCGACAACAACAAAACCTCCACCGTCATGCCAACAGGAATATGCCCACACTATCACGACCCACAAATCCACGCGGCGGTCTTTCAACCGCGGTATTCCATTGGCGGTACACACCACATTGGACAAATCGAAATACACACACCTGATACACATACACACACCACTCCCACACACCCAATACAAGATAAAACACACCCACATTACCCACAAACCCTTACAACGAAAAATTTGGAAGAAGCAGGGAGACAGAAAAGCAAAGACCACACCAGCATACAGAGGCACACAACACCATCACTCATACACATCCACGCACAAAACAACACACACCCCTAAACATCACCCCACACATCACAACACACACCACCTCACACATCACCCACACCACCCCATGGCACCGCAAAGACACCCCAGGTTTTCAGAGGAGGAGCTCAGGGTCATGGTGGAGGAAATCATCCGGGTAGAGCCACAGCTATTCGGATCACAGGTGCAGCACACCACCATAGCTAGGAAGATGGAGCTATGGTGCTGAATCGTGGACAGGGTCAACGCAGTGGGACAGTACCCAAGAACAAGAGATGACATCAGGAAGAGGTGGATCGACCTACGGGGGTAGGTGCGTTCCGTGGTCTCAAGATACCACATTGCAGTTCAGAGGACTGGCGGCGGACCCCCACCTCCTCCCTCACAACTAACAACATGGGAGGAGCAGGACTTGGCTATACTGCATCCTGAGAGCCTTGCAGGAGTAGCTGGAGGAATGGACTCTGGTAAGTTAGATCTTTAACTACTTCATCCCCCACCCTACCTGCATGCTATCACATACCCCCACCCTCGCCCTCACCCCATCACTCCAACTCCTCACATATGTCCCACTATCACAAACCACACATCCCAACACCAAGCCCTGTATGCAACAACAAAGCATGGACACCCATCACCAATGCATGTCCACTACACATACCCAGACCGACCCCTAAACATTTATCACACAAGGTCCTACACAGGAATGGAAGCACTGGGGTACAGGGTCACCCACCCATTGCACACCATGGCACACACAGATGCAATAATCATGCCTTTACACCCCTGCAGGACCCCTACCCAACATCACCAGACAGGAGGGTCCAGACATGTCCACTCCACGCCCAGAGTGATGACAGCAGCTCTGTCCAACTGGATCTAGATGACCAGCCCGGCCCATCTGGGACCTCGGGACAGTCGGTTCCCCTCACACAGTCACAGGCCACCACAGAGCCTCCCCAATAAGGAAACACCAGCACAGCACCCACCCAGTGGGCCCATACCTCTGTCCCCAGGACAGGTCAAGCAGCAGTGTGTCCACCACTACGGGGAACCCAGGCTAACCCACCACCCCAAGAACAGCAGGGACCTGGGGGCAGTGGTTGTGGGCACATGGTTTAGGGGACAGAGGCCCAGGAAAACCGGGGAACTGGGAGGGCTGCTGTGCGACAGGGGGAGGACAGGCCCAGGGATCCCACTCTCTACGAGGCTCTCTCCAACATCATGGGAGCCTACCATCATTCCCAGGAGACGAAGGCAACGGTACTGGCCAAGTTTCAGGCGACCCAGCGGCTGCAGGAGGAACAGTACTTGGGTTCAGGGAGGAACTCAAATCCATCAATACCACCCTGGGCACCATTGTAGGGGTGCTGAAGGACCTCGTGAACACCAGGAGGGACACTGTGGCACAACAAGGGGCCCCTGACACTAGCATGGACGATGAACTGCCCACCACCTCCGCCGGCGCTAGTGGACAGGATGCACCCCCACAGGACCACGACACCAGCACCCCACCCCCTGCAGATGGAGAACCACCCCGCAAGCGGTCCCTGAGATCCAGGACAAAGACAGAGAACAATGCCAAGACCCACGCCAAGAAATGAGACCACCCTGATTGTCATCCTCTGTCCCACTTTGTCACCCTGTCCATCCTTAAACTGCCCTAGGTCCACTTCCTATGCCCCTTTGGACAATGCACCTGTAGGACAAATAGACTGGACTCTGCCATGGTCATTCCTCCACCATCACCCCTGACCATTTTACAACCCCCTCCACTAATTTGCACTTAAGTAAACACCCTTGAATCACAAAACAATCTGGAGTCAGTCTGTGCTTTCACAAATGTGTATTTGCTATAACTAAGGAAAATACCAATGGCCATTGTATTGTCAACATACCTATGTCACACAGCTCTAGTCCATGAGGTAACATAGCAGAGGACACACAGTGGGACCCACATCTGTGAAATCGAAAGGTAAAGTGACAAATCAGGGTCCATACACTGGGTGAAAGTGACAGAAAGATGAGAGGTCGAACAATTTTATCAGATGTAGGAGGCAGTGAGGTCTTCTTACCTGTGTCTCACTGGAAGTATTGATGGATCACGGTGTTTCTGTTGTCTATGTCCTCTTCTTCTGCCTCCTCTTCTTCACTGTCCACAGGCTCCACAGCCGCCACAACACCTCCTTCAGGACCATCCTCCTGCAGAAAAGGCATTTGTCGTTGCAAAGCCAAGTTGTGCCGCACAGCAGGCCACGATGATCTGGCACACCTTCTTTGGTGAGTAGTATAGGGAACCACCTGTCATATGGAGGCACCTGTACCTGGCCTTCAGGAGGCCGAAGGTCCTCTCTATAACCCTCCTAGTTTACTCATGTGCCTCATTGTAGCGTTCCTCTGCCCTTGTCCTGGGATTCCTCACTGGGGTCAGTAGCCATGACAGGTTGGGGTAGCCAGAGTCACCTGCAAATGTCGAGGGACAACTGTTAGACACACTAACCCTTAGGGACAACCCCAGACCCAGACAACTATTCACTGTATAGGGTCTTTGTCCTCACCTAATAGCCACACGCAGTGCCTCTGGAGTTGCCCCATCACATAAGGGATGCTGCTATTCCTCAGAATGTAAGCGTCAAGCACTGAGCCAGGAAACTTGGCGTTCACATGGGAGATGTACTGGTCTGCCAAACACACCATCTGCACATTCATTGAATGGTAACTCTCCCGGTTTCTGTACACCTGTTCACTCCTGCGGGGGGTACCAAGGCCACATGTGTCCCATCAATGGCACCTATGATGTTGGGGCATAGAAGTCACCTTTCACTGTAGGCAAATCCTCCACCTGAGGGAAAACGTGGTAGCTGCACATGTGTTTCAGCAGGGCAGACAACACTCTGGACAACACGTTAGAGAACATTGGCTGGGACATGCCTGATGCTATGGCCACTGTTGTTTGAAAGGAGGCACTTGCCAGGAAATGGAGTACTGACAGGACCTGCACTAGAGGGGGGATTCCGGTGGGATGGCGGATATCTGACATCAGGTCTGACTCCAACTGGGCACACAGTTCATGGATTGTGGCACGATCAAGTCTGTAGGTGACTATTACATGTCGCTCTTCCATTGTCGACAGGTCCACCAGCGGTCTGTACACCGGAGGATGCGCCATCTCCTCACCTGCCCCAGCGGACGTGCCCTATGGATGAGAACAGCGATCAGAGGGTCAGGCAACACTGAGGTACGAAATAAACAACTTTATTGCACACATTTGTCAATCCCCTATGTGCCTGTCTTAGTGTGTAAGAAAGGCCTAGATATGTGTGACTCATTTAAAATGAATGCCATGTGGCCCCCTGAAATGGCGGCTGCCTGACCTGTAATGTGGGACAAGGGGATATGAGGTAACTGCGCTGGCGTTGTACACCGTCTCGGTAGGCGGTTGAAGACCGTGGTGCAATCCTGCATTGGTTAACATTGGACCCTATGGGTCCTAGGAGCCAATGGTGATGTACGCCGGCGATGACGGTACGCACCGCCGTGGACGTGACTGCCATTTTCTCTCTGTTCACTCACTTGATACCTGATCTTCGACAGGAGAGGACCAATACTGCAAATGCTGCTGTGACCTCAGTCTGGAAGCGACAATGGCTCAAGGGTCTGGGGAAAGGGCCCCTGCCTTCACATCGGAGGAGTTGGACAAACTAGTGGATGGGGTCCTCCCCCAGTACACATTACTCTACGGTCCTCCAGACAAACAGGTGAGTACACTGTGAGCATGCTGTATGGGCAATGCCTGTTTGGAGTGGTGTGGATGGGAGATGGGGGGGAATGAGGCATGCATGAAATAACGGTGAGTGGATGTGCGTCAGGGTAAGGGTGGGAACGTGGGCCAATGACTGTGACGGTCTGGACGGTTAAAGTTTTTTCTTTTCCCCTGTACTATTCCTCTAGGTCAGTGCCCACCAGAAGAAGGATATTTGGCGGGCCATCGCCAAGGACGTCCTGGCCCTGGGGGTCCACCACAGACGGAGCACCCACTGCCGTAAAAGATGGGAGGACATTCACCACTGGAGCAAGAAGACGGCGGAGGCCCAGCTGGGGATGACCTCCCAACGTGGGAGGGGTGCCCGTCGCACCATGACCCCCCCTGATTTTCCGGATCCTGGCGGTAGCATATCCAGAGTTGGATGGGCGCTTGAGGGCATCACAGCAGCCACAAGGGGGTGCGTACCGTCACATCCATCTGATTCAGCACGCATTACGAGGTGTCTGGGTGGGGGAGGTGGGCTGTGGGTTCCCCTAGGCCAGGGTGAGTTTTGTAGGCTAGGTCCCTTCGTGAGGCAGGCTATGTGGCACCCCACCCCACCAGTGTTAAGAGCCATCTACCCCTAGTCAGACTCCTGTGACTTCCATGTGTGCAGCAATCGGGCATAGGCCTTGTACCCCATGTCCCTGGGATTAATTAGGGAACTTTAAGTGCATGGCGTAGTGCTGATGGCTGCTGTGTCTGTAGTGTCCGCCGACGGTAGCGGTATTGCATGCACTGAACATGTCTTTCTACTTTCTTTACCCACCTTTTTTTGTGGTCTCCCTGTTCTTGTGTGCGTTAGCATCATCAGGCGGAGGAGCTGTGCCACTGGAGCAGGAGGGAGCTGCATCCCACATGGCCCTGGAGGGCGAGACTACGGACTCAGAATTCACCAGAGGGACGGAGGGCGAGGGGAGCTCCGCAGCGGGGACAGGAGCTGAGACCAGCGAAACCGACTCTTCTTCTGATGGGAGCTCCCTTGCGGTGGCGGACCGCTCTGTGCCCACTGCATCAACAGGTACAGCCGCCACCCCCCACCAGCACCGCCCTCCCAGCAGCCCCTCAGCGTGTGTCCCGTGGCCGCTCACCCAGGAGGGTGGGCATCTCCTTCACTCCAGGCACCTCAGGCCCTGCCCCAGTCAGCCCTGCTGCCCTCAGTGAAGAGGCTATTGACCACCTGAGATCCCTCACTGTTGGGCAGTCTACCATTCTGAATGCCATCCAGGGTGTAGAGAGGCAGTTGCAACAGACAAATGCATACCTGGAGGGCATTCATTCTGGCCAGGCAGCCCAACAGCGAGCATTTCAGGCTCTGGCCTCTGCACTGATGGCAGCCATTGTCCCTGTGTCCTGCCTCCCCCCTCCAACTTCCTCCACCCAGACACAATCCCCAGTACCTCAGCCTATCCCAAGCATACCATCAGACCAGCATGCACACACCTCAACACACAAAAGTGGCTCAGGGAAACATAAGCACCACACATCCCACAAGCACTCACACAAGCATCATACCTATGCACACATATCAACATCCACTGCCTCCACTGTGTCTCCCTCCTCCACGTCTCCCTCCTTCCTCCCTGTCTCGTCTCCACTCAAACCTGCTTGCACTACATCTTCAGCCACTACCTCCATCACCAGCACGCCCATCACCACACACCACTCACGTGCACTCACCACCCCCACTACCATTCACACATCCCCTGTGTCCTCTCCCAGTGTGTCTGTGAGCCCTCCTCCCAAAATACACAAACGCAGTCACACACCCACCCAATAGCCATCCACCTCACGACAGCCTCCAGCCCATGCACCTTCACCCAAAGTCAGCAAACGAACACCTCCTACAACCACTACCTCTTCCTCCACTCCCAAACCCCCTCCATCTACCCGTCCCAGTGTGTTTAAAAAACTTTTCCTCTTGAATGTTGACCTCTTCCCTACACCTCCCCCCCGTCCGTCCCCTAGGGCCCGCCTTTCCAGGTCCCAACCCAGCACCTCAGCCACCATATCACCGGGCACAGTGGTGCCAGCAATACCCGGTTTTTGGAGTGCGCCAAGCAACCGGGCTGCCACTGTCCCAAGGAGTGAGGCCAAGGACATTCCCCCACCCCAAAACACAAAAAGTTGCCCACATCCCGGAGGGAGAAGGCCAAAACACCTGCCACCAAGGGCTCAGCCAGACAAGTGTGGGGAGTGGCAAGACAGCTGCGCCAGCATCCAAGGTGGGGAAGGGCCTGAAGCAGAAAGGCAAGTCAACGTCGCCGCCAACCTGCACGGCGGACAAGACCGCCCCCGGCACCACCACATGCACCGCCGCCAAGGACACTGCCGCCAGAAGCCCAGATACAGAGCCCTTCAGCAGCACCGCAGTCACTGAGCCCGCCACCAGCACCGCCGCTTCTGACACCTCCGCCAGCACCGCGGTCAGTGAGCCCGCCACCAGCACTGCCATTACTGACACCACCACCAGCACCGTGGTTAGTGAGCCAGCCACCAGCACCACAGTCAGTGAGCCAGCCACCAGCACGGCAGTCAGAGAGCCAACCACCAGCACCGCAATCAGTGAGGCTGCCACCAGCACCGCAGCCAAAATGACCGCCGTAAGCACCGCCGCCACGATGACCACCGCAAGCACCGCCACTAATGACACCGCCGCCAGCCCCACCAAGGGCCCGCGACAACCTGAGCCAGTGGCACCAGCGCAAACAAGGCTGCCATCCCCAGTGGTCATCCATACGTGGCTGGTGGTCAGTTCCAGGAGCCTGGGCAGCTTCCATGTTGCCCCACTGTCAGTGGAGTATCACATCCACTACCTCAGTCCTTGGCAGGATGAAGCACTCTGGGCACAAAGCCCCCTCCAGAACCAGTGGAGAAAGGCATCCACTACTTCAGTCCTTGGCAGGAGGAAGCACTCTGGGCACAAAGCCCCCTCCAGAACCAGCGGAGACTGCTATTCACTTGAGAGCCTGTGGCTTTGCGCTCCCCAGGATAAAGCAGTGGGCAAACCACCCACTGGAGAGGCTTGAGAGACTGTGGCTTTGCACTCCCCAGGATGCAGCAGTGGGCAACCCACCCACTGGAGAGACTTGAGAGACTGTGGCATTGCACTCCCCAGGATAAAGCAGTGGGCAAACCACCCACTGGAGAGACTGTGGCTTTGCACTCCCCAGGATAAAGCAGTGGGCAAACCACCCACTGGAGAAACTTGAGAGACTGTGGCTTTGCACTCCCCAGGATAAAGCAGTGGGCAAACCACCCACTGGAGAGACTTGAGAGACTGTGGCTTTGCACTCCCCAGGATAAAGCAGTGGGCAAACCACCCACTGGAGAGACTTGAGAGACTGTGGCTTTGCACTCCCCAGGATACATCAATGGGCATGGAGCCCCTTCGTGGAGCTGGCGTCATGCACTCATCCGGCTGAGGTGCCTCCTCTTCCCTTCCCCCTGAGGTGCCTGTTTTATTTCGATCTGATGCCCCTGCAGTGTTCTCTCCATTTCGATTGGGTATCTTGTGTGGGCCTCGCCCATGCATTTTGGACCCAGTGGTCCACGGACTATATAGGTGCAGTACCTGGACTTGAATTCTTGGTGTACATATTTGTTTATAGTTTATATAAATGTTTGACTAATGGATGTTTATTGATTACAATGGTTACAATCATTTCCTATTGTCCTTGCGTTCTTCCAGGGGGGTCTAAATGTAATGTTTCAGCATGTATTGGTGTGTGTGTTGCTGTAGGTGAGGGTGGGGGTGGGGGTGATGCGTGCTGCGTGTGTGTGTCACTCTCTTTTCCCTCCCCCCCTCCCCTGTGTCGTAAGTGCTGTACTCCCCGTGGTCGTCGCCGCCGTCGGTCGTGCTCCTGGTAGAGGAGCAGATTGACAGTCGCAGGGAGTATTTTGAGTTCAGGCTCCATGCCGCCCAGGTTCCTCGTGGGGTGTGTAGAGGTAAGTGTTTTCCCTTCCAAGTCCTGTTTCCACCATGTTTTTGTTCGCATTGAATCCGCCCTGGTAAAGGTGGCGGATTGGACTATCATAATAGTGTGGGCGGTACATTGTCTTCCACCTGTCTGTTGGCGGTGACCGCCATGCTGTTTGTTTGTACCGCCGTGGCAGTCGGAGTGTTAAAGTGGCTGTCTTTGTTGGCGGTTTCCGCCATGGTCGTAATTAAAAAATGTTTACCGCCGGCCTGTTGGCCGTTTTACCGCCGCTTTACCACCGACCACCAGGGTTGTAATGAGGGCCATATTTCTTTTCTGACACTGCAGTGAAAGCACCTCAATGTAGACTTCTCGTGCTCCACTTTCACAATTAGTTTAACATTAACTCACATGTGTTGTTTTCTGTTTGGTCACATAGAGATCAACATTGTGATGTCAAAGGTAGAAGACTTTTCTCTACTGCATCAGTTTAAAGCTGCATCTATTATTGCTCCTAATTCCTCCAGAAAAAGCACTATCACTGCTATTGATAGCATTCTTGAGGGGAAAGTAGAGGTTGTCACTGAAGAGACAGCATTCACAGAATGTAGACTTTCACTAGACTCCATGGGCGCAGCTTGTCATCATGCTAGATTGGACTTAACTGGGACAGGCCCTTCTTGTCGTGGTGTTGGATCAGATCTCTGTGATCCTAAACAACCAAGCTCTGCCACTCAATGCCCAAATCCAACTGCACCCACCGCTAAAAAGAAAACAAGCGTTGGCAAAGAGAGTAGGTCACACCTATTCAAGAGCTTTTGGCTTTGGCAATGTGTTTTTGCCATGTTGTACATCAGTGTGGTTGTTGTTCAGCATGGCAAAAAATTGGTGGTGTGGAGTGTCGTAGAGTAGAGTGTTGTATGGAGTGTCGTAGAGTAGAGTGTTGTAGAGTAGATGTGTTGCGTAGAGTGTTGTAGAAAGGAGTAGAGGGAGTAGAGTGTTGTTGAGTAAAAGGACGAAAAGTTCAGTGGTTCAGTGGCAGAGAGTGTCATAGACTGCAGTGTCATAGAGTGGAGTGTGGTGGATTACTGGAGAGACTGTGGCTTCGCACTCCCCAGGATGAAGCAGTGGGCAAACCACCCACTGAAGAGACTTGAGAGACTGTGGCTTTGCACTCCCCAGGATAAAGCAGTGGGCAAACCACCCACTGGAGAGACTTGAGAGACTATGGCTTTACACTCCCCAAGATAAAGCAGTTGGCAACCCACCCACTGGAGAGACTTGAGAGACTGTGGCTTTGCACTCCCCAGGATACATCAATGGGCATGGAGCCCCCTCGTGGAGCTGGCGTCGTGCACTCATCCGGCTGAGGTGCCCCCCCTTCCCTTCCCCATGAGGTGCCTGTTTTATTTTGATCTGATGCCCCTGCAGTGTTCTCTCCGTTTGGATCGGGTATCTTGTGTGGGCCTCGCCCATGCAATTTGGGCCCAGTGGTCCACGGACTATGTAGGTGCAGTACATGGACTTGAATTCTTGGTGTACATATTTTTGATTAATGGATTTTTCCTGATTACAATCGTTCACCTCATTTCCTTTTGTCCTTGCGTTCTTCCAGGGGGGATTGCGGGGTGTAAATGTCATGTTTCAGCATGTATTGGTGTGTGTGTTGTGTGTGAGGGTGGGGGTGGGTGTGGGGTTGCATGTGTGTGTCACTCTCTTTTCCCTCCCCCTCCCGTGTGTCGTAGGTGCTGTACTCACCGTGGTCGTCGCCGCCGTCGGTCGTGCTCCTGGTAGAGGAGCAGGAAGACAATTGCAGATAGAATATGGAGTTCCAGCTCCGTGGCGTCCTGGTTCCTCGTGGGTTGTGTAGAGGTGAGAGTTTTCCCTTCCAAGTCCAGTTTCCGCTGTGTTTTTGTTCACGTTGAATCCACCCCGGAAAAGGTGGCGGATTGGCCTCTGATAATGGTGTGGGCAGTACATTGTCTTCCGCCTGTCTGTTGGCGGTGACCGCCATGCTGTTTGTTTCTACCGCCGTGGCGGTCGGAGTGTTAAAGTGGCTGTCTATGCTGGCGGTTTCTGCCGCGGTCATAATTTATTTTACCGCCGGCCTGTTGGCGGTCTTACCGCCGCTTTACCACCGACCGCCAGGGTTGTAATGAGGGCCAGAGTTTTCATTAATTTCACAAGGGGACCCTCAGGAATTTTTTGTTATTTTGCAGGTACTCGAAAAAGTTTCTACGCCTCGACTTTTTGCGCGATCATGAATGCATCAACTACTTTACAGAGTTCCATACAGAGTTACCATCCATGAGTTGTGTACTTAATGGTTCCAAACGTTAGCACACTTTGAATGCCTTATGAACAAGAAATTTCCAATAGTGTGGGTTTGTTGTTCTCTCAGCCTTAAGCAAACTTCTAAATGGAAAGTAGGCCATTTTGATGCTACTGAAATACAATAAAAACTAAATGAAAAATAATGCCATATTTACTAATTTGAGATGAGACCAGAACTATTCAGATGAAGAGCATACCCCCAAAAAAACCATTATGTTTATGAGCGACTTGACTTAAGATTCGGCCATTATACAGTGTGCTTGAAATCAGTAATAGAGTTGTTTGAATGTAATGCCACGTTAGAGGTGTGGAATTCCTATAGCCTGATGCCCAGCACATAATATTTGGGGTTAAGGACAACAAGTTCTCAGATTTATTTTGTCCTTGGTACGAGTAGGCCCAACCCCTTTCAGCACAAACCCTGTGGCTGCCAAATTACATTACCACATTACAAAGCAGGAATAGGAATTGTTTGCAGTTGAGGTAATATTTGTGTCTATAATGTTAATGCTGTTAACTTATATGTATGGTTCATTAATACAAAGCTTTTATTATTAGGGTGTGTTTTCTAATTGTATGTAGTAAGCTCGGACTGCACTACTGACAGTTTTTCCAGTAAAGCAAAATGAGTATACATGTTTGGAAAGTTTAAAAATATGAGGGGACTTTTAATGCTCCCAGAAGTCTCTGCTTAAATGCAGATATTTGTAGAAGCTTCAAAGCAAGATTGCTGATTTTTTGCTTTCAAAATAAAATGTTCACAAAAATGCAACTAGGAAAAAAACGCTTGGCTAAACTACTGTGAAATTGTAGGTACCATTTCTGTGAAGCTTTATCTAGTAGAATGTTTTGAGGCATACTAGTATTTGAGAAAAATATTCATATTGGAAAATCAGAGTTACCAGTTTCAACAAGATTATAGGAAACATGATAACAACAAGCACTGGCAATGGCAATAGGTCAGACACACGTGGCCAGTCTTTTGGTTTTGTCAATGCGTGTCTTGTTTTGACATGGCTTTTGTAAAATGTTATTGTTGTGGGAGCTGCTGGGCCCTGGCCATTGTAACAAATACTAGCAAAAAGCAAAAATATTTTTTGGGTCCCAAAAAGCATACATTGTCAGAGTAGTTCTTGGCACTGAACAAAATAATTGTGTGCCAATATATTCCTTGTGTAGAGCAGATTGGGTCATTGTAATGTAATGTAACATGGATTTGTAGGGCACAAAACTTCTCACCCATGAGTGTATCTAGGCACAGTGTAGGTGTGGGTTCTGCAAGTAGGATCAGTCACAGTGAAGCCAGCCGAAAGACGGATAGAGAGAGATAAAATTTTAATAAAAAAAAGTTAAAACAGACCTAATTAGGGGGCAATTCTTAAAGAAAGTCGCAAATCACAAAGTGCATTACTGCAGATTTGCATATTTCATGAATTCACAAAAATGTACAGAAGTAAATCAGGAAATCATAGTCCTAGAAAATATTTGTGCACCCATTGTATATGTCTTTGCATTAGTGTAGATTTGCGTATTTCATGAATTCACAAGAATTAATAGAAGTAGTTCAGGAAATCGTAGTCCTAGAAAATATTTGTGAACTGTTTTTTTAGCATGAGCAAATATGCAGGTGTAGCTGTGGTCATGCGAACATTTGTTGAGCGCGTAGAAGTTCACCTTCCTTTTAACCACTTTTTTCCCCAACCTTGGAAGAAGTATTACTTATGACCCTTGTCAGTAGGGCATTCCAACCCTGGAACTATTGCTTACCGCTGAATCCAGCCTTAGTATGTAGATCTGCGGAAAAGTGGCTAACTAAGAAAGCTGATAGTTTTCAAGCCCTACTATAGTATTAGCCTTGGCATAATCAGAGAGGCTATTATCAGAGCACTTATATAGCAAGATTACTGCCATATTGTGTTGCAGCACTACATGGCACCAAAGAGAAAAGTAGATTTTATTTTTACAGGTCAAGTAGATTTATGAAGCAACCCCTCCCATGGACAAGTAGATATTTTATTAAATTCCACCCCTGCACATGCAGGCTTAGATTCCCTAGATTTCTAAAACCAAAACCTCACATATTAGATATTTTTCAACCCTATATTACCTTCCACCCTGCACCTGTACCAGTAATCATCTGCTCTGCCCTCCATCAAATTTTATACAGTCTTTTTGTGTGAACAGAGAAAATGTTTTTTTAATTCCCTCAGCATGTCATGATATTAAATGTCTGAATTTTGTCTCATATTTTGGCATCCTTCACTGTTTTAGAAGTGTAACTATACATTAATTAATATTTCAAGTGTTGCCTAAAGTACAAGGGTCTTCATGTCACAGCTCATTGAATATTCGCTGACCTTTGACAAGTGTTAAATCGAGAAGATCCTAGTAACAAAGTCACTGGTCTCCCAAAAGTACACCATAGCCAGCTCAAGTACTTATTGCAACCTTGAGGTAAATGCATTTGAAATCATGCTTGCCACACCAATAATTAAGACTTTAATTTTTGATAGGACTCTTTTTACCTCAGAAGTCACGTACTTCTCAGTTTTTGAAAATCCAATTTTATTTCATGTTAAAAATGTCATATTAACAGATGTTAATTAGCAACTCAAGAAATGCTGTAAGCAGTCAGTCGGTTTTTGTGTATTTGTAAAGCATTGTAGACTGCAGCATGTTTGCTGTGTAAGTACGCTATTACACAATTCATTGAACCTGCCTGTCCCTGCATTTGCACTGCCATACCGGAATAAGGGGCATATTTAAGAGCCCTTAGCACCATTCCAACGTCACATTAGCGTAATTTCTTGTTGCTAATGTGGCGTTAGAAGGCAAAAAACACTGCGCCATATTTACAAAGTGGCGCAATGCATGCATTTCACCACTTTGTAATCCTTTGCACTACATTATATCTGCGCCAGGCATAATGTATGCAAAGATTGCATTCCCCTGTTAGGTGGGCTAAAAAAATGGCGCAATGAAATCCAAGCATTTTCCTTGCACCATTTTTTTCAGCACTTTTAACGCCTTCCCATAGCAGGCGTTAAAAGGAGGCTTCCATTGTTTACAGTGGGCCTCAGGGTGCTTTGCAGGATTAGTGTCAACATTTTTTACACAAATCCTGCAAAGCGCCAGACTAGTATCAAACATTTTGCTGCTAGTCCCCTAACTACCACCATGGTGCTCTGTATTTTAAATATGGCACACACATGATGGCGTTAGGAGGGTGCTAAGGGGCGCAAGAAAAGTGGTGCTGCACTCTGTGCATCACCACTTTTCTTAAATATACCCCTAGAGGTTAAAAATCAGCTCAATTATTTTTCTAGCAACAATACTGTGATCCACATCTTCAAATGTATTGTGTACATTATTTTTGTCATTTATTTGTTAGACTAGAGAATACAGCTTAATCTTCTCTGCCTTTACTTGATGCAAGACATCTCTAGCCTCAGTCACAGCTTCCCCAAGTGGATTTTGACTACCTGCAGCAGAACTTTGTCTTGCCACAGAGGCGTCTTTTGCAAATTTTTCAAAGCTTTTTCTTATTCTTGTATTTCTTGAGCAACTAGTTTCAGCTATGGTTGATAATGTGGACTCTAAATACTGTCTTTCCCTGTTTTGTAAACAGTTCCAAGAGCTTCATGATCCCCTAGAAGTTCCTCCTCTGACTCCACTTTTTAATCAAATGCCGCAGTCCTAAAGTAAAACCCTTCTTGTTACATAGGCAAGCATGATTTCAGTGATTGATGGCCGGCCTTTTGTATTTCACTAAACAACCATTATACATTTACAGAGAAGTATCAAACTTCAACCACAAAAACATATTTTTGTAAGTGTACATTTGTGTTACCTGGTAAAAGCACAGACTCTCAATTGCAGTGCTTTGTTTATATAACAACTGCAAAACACATGTGTTTACAGTCATTACGCTAGTTGCAACGGCTCCCCCAACTTGGGGGAGCCAAACATATGGCGGCCTGCTGTAGCCCGACTCAGCGGTGTGGCACAAGCCGCGTTTGCACTCAGGAAGGGCGTGGTGGGATTGGTGCACAAAGACAGGACCCAGAAGCACTAAAGTGCCTTCTCGCTGGCCCCCAAGCCGAATGCCGCCTCGGACCCTGGCCTGTCCCAAGGCTTGAACCAGGATTTTGTTTCCAAGATTTTGTTTTTTGTTTCCCTCTGTCTGCAGGTTCCACACACTCAGAGGCTGCACCTCGTGGATTTCAAGGCCCACTTCACTCTACACTCTGCAACCGCAGCTTGCAGCTTGAGCCTCTGGAAGCAGCAAGGGCGCAAGTATATCTTGCCCGACCCGAGTTTGCTGTTGGTGGCGGCTCTAGTGGTGCACTGTGGGTTGCACATGTGAGGGGGTCCAAAAGGAGGGCCTGGGGGCATTGTGGTTGTTTTAGGAGCCAATTATAAGAGCTGTTTTTGTCATTTATATATTCCTCTCGCGCATAGTTAAAGTCCTGTGCATTTGGGGTCACAGGCTCCTCTAGTGCAAATGTTCAAGTCCCCCATACTACTGCCAAAGTGTCTGTAATATATTGCCTGAGGAAGCAGACAAGATTTGTTGTGTCTGTGACCCCGGGGGTACTCAGGACTGTCAGGCCAGCATTCTAGTTGTGGAAACCCACACAGCCAATCAGTGTAAAAAAAGGTGGGGATGCAAGAGATAGCAGAGAGGAGAAAGGCATAGGAGCATTGGCGTGGAGAGGAGCATGGTGTGGAGGACAGTTGGAAGACAGTGGAAGGGGGCCAGAGACCCTGAAGTACCACAGCGGGACCAGTCGGTAGGTTTCCAGACTCAAGCCGGAGCTTGGAGGTTCCAAGATGTGACGGCCGCTTGGAGAAGAGATGGCAAGTGGATTGTATGAAGACTGTACACCCGGAGAAGATGGGTCTGGTTTTAAAAGAGAAGAGGGGCAATTAGTTTCCCTGGAGAAAGGCCCTGTGGACCAGGACACTGTGCCTCTTGATCAGGGCTATTGCCTCAGGTAAATGGCACTCAGGGGCACTGAAGGTGGTGCATGGTGGGCGGTAGCACAGGAACTCTTTGCTGGGGTATAACGGTTGGCAGATTAAACTTACTGTTGGTACTGTGGCATTCCTATTGCACCTCAGATTTGGGGTTAGAGTTATTTGGTGCACTATAAAGTTTCTGGTGTGTAAACCACCTAGACCCTAGAAGTTAGGGCATGATAGTCACCCTGTGGTGTGGTGTCGGGGCTTTTAAATTACATGGGAACCTGAGTACTAAGGCCTTTTATGTCTCTTTATCCCTGAGGGTATACCCCACCTGAGTTGAAGGAGGAGAGTACAACAAACTCAGGGGGATATCATTGGATCGACCATTACAAACCATTGTTCGACCCTGTTGTAGTGTTATTAAGTACATAGATAAATCTTGATATACATATAAGTATTCTACAGTTTAGTCATATTTATACCCTTGTTACACTGGTGTCAGAAGTGGTTTTGGAAATGATCCCCAACAGGAGATGGATCCAGCCCAACCCATAACCATGGAAGAGTTGATAAAATGGTTGCTGGAAGGGCAGCACCACCTACAGCGTGTGGTAGAGCAACAAACACAGGCTGCCCATCTAGACAGAATGGAAATACAGACAGCCCTCAAAACTCAAGCCACAGTGATAGCCAGCAACCAACAGGTGCAAGACACAGACATCCAGAATTTAGTTGACACTATAGCCAGGGATAACGTACATCGTAACGTTCCCAGTTCGGTGTTACAAAAATACAAACCTGAAGATGATCCCAATTTCTTCTTTACTAATTTCTAAAGGGTTCCCACCTCACCCACCTGGCCACCTAAACGCTGGTGTCAGTATGTTGCTCCTCTCCTGTCCGGTGAACTACAAATGGTTTATCGACTGGTTAATCCAGCTGGTATAACAATGTTTCCAGTGTGGCGAGTGGGGTCACATCGCACCTAATTGTCCCCAGAAAGTACCTTTGATCAAACCGATGGAGATTGGGTATTCAAGAGTTTCCTGTGGACAGGAGGTAGCCCTAGCAAGTACAAAGAATTGTAGAGGTGAATGGGATCCCATCCACTGTGTTGGTTGACTCCAGTTGTTGACACTTGGTGTAGAGTCAAGAAACAGTAAGATCCAAACAGTGGAAACAGGGAGAACCCATAGTTATCACCTGTGTCCAAGGGGATAGTAAACCATACCATGTAGCAAAAGTCTCTATAAATTGGAGGGGCCAGGAGTGATTCCTCAACTGGTGGAGGAAATTATTATAAGGACAGACTATCAGGATTTTTCTCTTTTACTGTCCTCTATAGGGTACAAAGAGAAGGAGTCTACATGGTGGAGGGAGACCCACTTCAGAGATGAAACCATAGAGGGGGGTAAGTACCACAAAAACAGCACATAGGGAGAAACATCTATGTAATAGGCTTTATGTATTGACACAAGAGACTCATTTTTCTCCTATTTCTTGTTCCACAGCTGGAACAGGGGTCCACCATGTAGCCGCACAAAAAGAAGGCCCAAAATTGACTCAGGGGTGGAGACGGACAGTATGGATGACAACAGTTAGGTAAGCCCTTTTTGCAGCATCTCTAAGGGAATGTTAAACACAAAAGTGAAGAAAGGGGACACAGTTGTGAGTCAGATGCTGGTACCACTCCTCTTCAGAAATCAGGTTCTACATTTTGCTCATAGTCAAGCATGAGGCGGTCACTATGGCCACGAAAAGACCAAAGAATATTTATTAAAGTGATTGTATTGGTCCAGGGTCTTTACTGACGTACGTAGATTCTGTCCGGCTTGTGGTAAGTGCCAGGTCACAAACCCTCCTGATACTGTGAAAGCTACTTTATGACCCACACCTATCATTAATATTATTTTTCCCGAGTATGCATGGAACTAGTCGGCCCCTTAGTGGCCTCTGCTCTGGGTTACCAGTACATTCTTGTCTTAGTCGATTATGCGACTAGATACCACAAAGCATGCCTCTGTCTTGAGTGATGACCACCACTGCAGCCCATGCCATGACTGAATTTTTTCACAGGTGGAATTCCGCAAGGAACTGCTCATTGACCAGGGGACACCTTTCATGTCCATGTTAATGTCCCAAGGATTGTAGATATCAGGCATTAACCAGATAAGGACATCTATTTATGAGCAGACAGTTTTGTGGAATGTCTTAATGGGACTGTGAAGACGATCTTAAAAAAACTGGTGTCAGAGACAAGGAGGGACTGGGATCAGAAACTCCCCTCAGTGCTATATGATATTCATACCCCTGCTCAGGCATTGACAGGATATAGCTCCTTTGAACTTGTGTTTGGGAGCCCCGCACCGTGTTAGACATGGCAACGGATCACCGGGAAGAAGAGAAGGATGAGTGGGTGGACCTACTGGAATACGCTACCACCCTAAAAAAGAAAGTCCATAGTCTGTGGAAAGAGGTTAGGCACAACCTGGAGGAAGCTCAGGACAGACAAAAGACAGCAAATGATAAGAGTAGCAAAGTAAGAGAACTACAGGTGGGTGATAAAGCCTTAGGCCCTCATTACAACCCTGGCGGTCGGTGTTAAACCAGCAGGAAATACCGCCAACAGGCCGGTGGAAAAAAAATGGAATCACGACCCTGGCGGAAACAGCCAACATAGACAGCCACTTTAACACTCCGACCGCCACAGCGGTAGAAACAAACACCGCAGCGGTAACCGCCAACAGACAGGCAGAACACAAATTTCCACCCACTGTATTACAACACGCCTATCCGCCACCTTTTCCGGGGCGATACCAATGATATCAAAAGCACGGTGGAAACAGGACTTGGAACGGAAACCACTCACCTCTCGAAACCCAACGAGGAACCAGGACGCCATGGAGCCTGAACTACAGGTCCTGCCCATGCTGGTCTACCTCCTCTTGTATCAGGAGCAGGAAAGATGCCGGTGATGACCACGGTGAGTACTGCACCTAGCACACAGTGGAGGGGGGAGGGAAAAGAGAGTGACACACACACGCAAAACGCAACACCCCCACCCCCCCACCCTCACCCACAACACCATACACACAAATACATGCAGCAACATTACATATACACCCCGTCACCCCCTGGAAGAATGGAAGGGCAAAAGGAAAATTATTGTAACAAGTGTAATCAATAAAAATCAGATAGGGCAAATATGTACACCAACTGCACAAGTCCGGATTTAAATGAAATCATTGTCCATGGATCAGTGTCCCAAAATGAATGGCCGAAGCCCACACAAGATACCTGACTTGAAACGGAGAGAACACCGCAGGGGCATCAGATGGAAAATAAACAGGCACCTCAGGGGGAAGGGGGAGGGAGGCCACTGCTCCACGAGGGGTCTCCATGCCCACTGCTGTATCCTGGGGAGTGCGAAACCACAGTCTCTCAAGTCTTTCCAGTGGGTAGTTTGCCCACTGCTGTATCCTGGGGAGTGCAAAGCCACAGCCTCACAAGTCTTTCCAGTGGGTGGTTTGCCCACTGCTGTATCCTGGGGAGTGCAAAGCCACAGTGTCACAAGTCTTTCCAGTGGGTGGTTTGCCCACTGCTGTATCCTGGGGAGTGCAAAGCCACAGCCTCTCAAGTGGATAACAGTCTCCACTGGTTCTGGAGGGGGCTTGGTGCCCAGAGTGCTTCATCCTGCCAAGGACTGAGTTAGTGGATGTGATTCACCACTGGTTCTGGAGGGGGCTTTGTGCCCAGAGTGCTTCACATGCAGTGTGGCAGGTCCCATTCCCTCACCTGGGTGTGTGTGCCACGAGATTGCCTGGGAACAGGTAGCATGATATGCCATGGAGGCAGAGCCACACTCCACCCTGCTGCGACTTCGCCTGCCACCTACAGGTACAAACAGTGCTGGGAGTCATGCCTCGTACGCTGGGCAGGGTCCAAAACGTCTCCTGCAGCCTTGGACGGCTGCCCACTGGGGATGATTGCCATGTCAGCTGTGGTGGCACTGTCTGAGCACATCGCGGGGCTGGTGGAGGTGGTTGCGGCGGAGGTGCTGGCGGTGGTGCATGTGTCTGCACCTGTTGAGGGACACAGCAGGACGTCTCTTGCAGCCTTGGACGGCTGGCCACTGGGGATGATGCTGGGGACTGTTGCTGAGGCAGCAGATGTGCAGGTGGCGGTGCAGGTGGCAGTGTCCATCGCTGTACAGGTTGATGTTGTGGTTGACAGAAGGGGTGACTCTGGTCCCTCATCCGGAGCCACCGTGCCATGTCCTGACCTGCTCTTCGGCTTGTGTCCCTTCCCCACCTTTGATGTTGCTGCTGGTGCCTTGCCACTGTCCCCTTTTGGCTTGGAGGAGCCCTTGCTTGCTGGTAGGTGCGGCTTCTCCCTCCGGCATGTGGGCACCTTCTTCACCTTGGCAGGTGGCGGAATGGCCTGCTCCTTGGCCTTGCTAGGTGGCACACTGGCAGCCCTGATGGGTGGCACCCGCGATGAGACCGGAGTTGCTGGGACCACTGTGCTTGAGGATTTGGGGGCTGAGGTGCTGGGCTGGGACCGGGACAGCCTGGCCCTAGGGTAAGGATGGGGGGGTGGTGTAGGGAAGAGGTCAAAGTTTGTGAGGAAGAGTTTCTTAGACACACTGGGATGGGAAGATGGAGGGTGTTTGGGAGTGCAGGAAGAGGTAGTGGTTGTAGGAGGTGTACGTCTGCTGAATTTGGGTGAAGGTGCATGGGCCGGAGGCTGTTGTGAGGTGGATGGCTGTTGGGTGGGTGTGTCCCTGCGTTTGTGTAGTTTGGGAGGAGGGCTCACAGACACTCTGGGAGAGGACACAGTGGATGTGTGAATGGTAGTGGGGGTGGTGATTGCACTTGAGCAGTGTGTGGTGATGGGCATGCTGGTGATGGAGGATGTCATGCATGCAGTTGTGAGTGGAGACAAGACAGGGAGGGAGGAGGAGGACGTGGAGGAGGGGGACACAGTGGAGGCAGTGGATGTTGGTGTGTCTGCATGGGGATGGTGCTTGTGTGAGTGACGGTGGGATGTGTGGTGCTTATGTTTGCCATGTCCACTCTTGTGTTTTGATGAGTGTGCATGCTAGTCTGATGGTGTGCTTGGGATAGGCTGAGGTACAGGGGCTTGGGTCTGGGTGGAGGAAGTTGGAGGGGGGAGGCTGGACACAGGGACAATGGCTGCCATCAGTGCTGAGGCCAGAGCCTGAAATGCTCTCTGTTGGGCCGCCTGGCTAGAATGAATGCCCTCTAGGTATGCATTTGTTTGCTGCAAATGCCTCTCAGCACCCTGGATGGCATTCAAAATGGTAGATTGCCCAACAGTGAGGGATCTCAGGAGGTCAATAGCCTCCTCACTGAGGGCAGCAGGACTGACTGGGGCAGGGGCTGAGGTGCCTGGGGCGAAGGAGATGCCCACCCTCCTGGGTGAGCGGGCACGGGATCCACGCTGAGGGGCTGCTGGGAGGGCGGTGCTTGTAGGGGCGGTGGCGGCTGTACCTGTTGATGCGGTGGGCACAGAGGTGCCCACCACCGCAAGGGAGCTCCCATCAGAGGAAGAGTCGCTGTCGCTGGTGTATGCTCCTGTCCTCGTCGTGGAGCTCCCCTCGCCCTCCATCCCGCTGGTGCCTTCAGACTCCGTTACATCACCCTCCAGGGCCATGTGGGATGCAGCTCCCTCCTGCTCTGGTGCCACTGCTCCTCCTCCAGATGATGCTAATGCATGCAAGAACAGGGTGACAAAACAAAAAGTGGGGGGAAGGCAGAAGAGACACATGCTCAATGCATGCAACACCACTACTGTTGGTGGACACAACACATAGGGAGCAGCCCTATGCACTAAGCCATGCACTGACAGTGCAGGGGAAAAGCACATGCCCAAGGGGGACTCTGTCTAGACCCATTGCATGCACAGCTGTAACCCATGGGAGCGTGACTAGGTGTAGAGGACAAATACCACCTTTGGGGTTGGAGTGGGAATGAGGCTGCAAAACAATGGATCTACCTTTGCGTGTCTGCCCTGGCCTAGGGGAACCCACAGCCCACCACCCCCACCCAGACACCTCGTCAAGCGCGCAGAGTCAGCTGAATGAGAGTGTACTCACCCCCTTGTGGCTGCTGTGATGCCCTCAAGCGCCCATCCAACTCCGGATATGCCACCGCCATGATCCGGTACATCAGGGGAGTCATGGTGCAGGGGCACCCCTTCCACGTTGGGAGGCCATCCCCAGCTGGGCCTCGAGTTCCTCCTATTTTTTCTGGCAGTGGGTGCTCCGTCTGTGGTAGACCTCCAGGGTCCACGCTCCCTTGGCGATGGCACGCCAAATACCCTTCTTCTGGTGGGCGCTGACCTAGAGGAAAAATGAAGTTAGAATGGATGTTACTCTCCCGTACAGTTCTTCTCACACATTGCCCACAAACCTCCCACCCTGGCCCAGACATGCATACACACACACTATCCTCACATGCTGGCCTGTCCCCCACCCCTCTTCCATCCACGACACTCCATACAATCATGTGCCATCCGCCATGCTTACAGTGTACTCACCTGTTTGTCTGGAGGACCGTACTGTTGCGTGTACTGGGGGAGGACCCTATCCACTAGTTTCTCCAACTCCTCCAAAGTGAAGGCAGGGGCCCTTCCCCAGACACTGTAGCAATTGTCGCTTCTCGACACAGGTCACAGCAGCACTTGCAGTGTAGGTCCTCTCCTGTTGAAGGTCAGGTATCAAGTGAGGGAACTGATAGAAAATGGCGGTCACATCCGCGGCGGTGCATACCGTCACCGCCGGCGTATATCGTCATTGGCTCGTGGAACCCATAGGGCCCAATGTTAACCAATACTGAATTGCACTGCGGTCTTCGACCACCTACCGCGACGGTGTACAACGCCAGCGCAGTTACCTCATTTCCCCTTGTCCCACCTTACAGGTCAGGCAGCTGCCATTTCAGGGGACCGCATGGCAGGCCAAATAACTGTGTCACACCTATTTAGGCCAGGAATACGGACAGACAAAGGCACATAGAGAAAATTTAACGGTTTTGCTAAACAACCTTGTGATACCTAAGTGTTGTATGACCCTCTGCTCACCGTTCTCCTCCATAGGGCACATCCGCTGGGGTAGGTGATGAGATGGCAGAGTCCTCTGGTGTTCAGACCCCTGGTGGGCTGTCGACAGTGGAAGACAGACACATAATTATCACTTACAGACTTGATCGTGCAACAATCCAGGAACTGTGTGCCCAGTTGGAGCCTGACCTCATGTCAGCTATCCGCCATCCCAAAGGAATACCCCCTATAGTGCAGGTCCTGTCTGTACTCCATTTCCTGGCCAGTGGGTCTTTTCAAACAACAGTAGCCATGGCATCAGGGATGTCCCAGCCAATGTTCTCTAACGTGTTGTCCAGAGTGTTGTCTGCCCTGCTGAAATACATGCGCAGCTACATCGTTTTCCCTCAAGTGGAGGATTTGCACAAAGTGAAAGGTGACTTCTATGCCCTGGGATATATCCTCAACATCATTGGTGCCATTGATGGTACACATGTGGCATTTGTCCCCCCCGCAGGAATGAACAGGTGTACAGAAACCGGAAGAGCTACCATTCTATGAATGTGCAGATGGTGTGTTTGGCAGACCAGTACATCTCCCATGTGAATGCCATGTATCCTGGCTCAGTGCATGACGCATCCATTTTGAGGAATAGCAGCACCCCTTATGTGATGGGCAACTCCAGAGGCACTGTGTTGGCTAATAGGTGAGCCTAAAGTCCCCACACAGTTTCATTTGCTGTCTGGGTATGGGAGATTCCCTAATTTTTGGAGGATGTCTAACATTTGTCCCTCAACATTTGCAGGTGACTCTGGTTACCCCAACCTCTCATGGCTACTGACCCCAGTGAGGAATCCCAGGACAAGGGCAGAGGAACGCTACAATGAGGCACATGGGCGAACTAGGAAGATAATAGAGCGCACTTTCGGCCTCCTGAAGGCAAGATTCTGGTGCCTCCATCTGACAGGTGGCTCCCTATACTACTCAACCAAGAAGGTGTGCCAGATCATCTTGGCCTGCTGTATGTTGTACAACCTGGCTTTGCGACGGCAGGTGCCTTTTCTGCAGGAGGATGGGCCTGATGGTGGTCTTGTGGCAGCTGTGGAGCCTGTGGACAGTGAAGAAGAGGAGGCAGAAGAAGAAGATGTAGACAACTGAAACAACATCATCATGCAATACTTCCAGTGAGACACAGGTAAGAAGATGGAACTGCTTCCCACATCTCATTCTATTGTAGGACCTAGCATAAGTCTGCCTTTGTACCTCTGTGTATGGACCCTGACTTGTCACTTTGGCTTTCCATTTCACAGATCTGGGTCCCAATTTGTGTCCTCTGCTATGTTTTCTCCTGGCCTACAGCTGTGTAACATTGGTATGTGAACAAGTACATTGACATTGCTGTATTCCAGAGATTTTGCAATTACACTTTTGTGAAAGCACAGACTGACTCCAGATTTTTTGGTGATTCAAGGATGTTTATTTCTGTGCAAGTAAGTGGAGGGGTGTGTGAAATGGGCTGGGGTGATGGTGGAGAAATGTCCATGGCAGAGTCCAGTCTCTTGGTCTCACAGGTGCATTGTCCAATGGGGCATAGGAAGTGGATCTATGGCAGTTTAAGGTGGACAGGGTGACAAAGTGGGACAGAAGGGTGACATTCAGGAGGGTCTTATTTCCTGGCGGGGGTCTTGGCAATGTTCTCTGTCTTGTTCCTGGATCTCAGGGACCGTTTGTGGGGTGGTTCTCCCTCTGCAGGGGGTGGGGTGCTGGTGGCCTGTTGGTCCTGTGGCTGTGCCTCCTGTCCACTAGAGCCGGTGGAGGTGGAGGGCTGTTCATCGTCCAGGCTAGTGTCAGGGGCCCGTTGGTGTGCCACTGTGTCCTTCCTGGTGTTGACAAGGTCTGCCAGCACCCCTGAAATGGTGTCCAGGGTGGTGTTAATGGACTTCAAGTCCTCCCTGATCCCCAGGTAGTGTTCCTCCTGCAGCCGCTGGGTCTCCTGAATCTTGGCCAGTACCATGCCCATGGTCTCCTGGGAATGGTGGTAAGCTCCCATGATGTTGGAGAGTGCCTCGAGGAGTGTCGGTTCCCTGGGCCTGTCCTCCCCCTGTTGCACAGCAGTCCTCACAGCTTCCCTGTTATCCTGTGCCTCTGTCCCCTGAACCGTGTGCCCACTGCCACTGACCCCAGGTCCCTGATTTTCTTGGGTTGGCCGGTTTGCCTGGGCTCCCTGTAGTGGTGGACACACTGCTGATTGACATGTCCTGGGGACAGAGGGATGGGCCCGCTGGGTGGGTGCTGTGGTGGTGTTTCCTGAGGGGGAGGTTCAGTGGGGATTTGTGACTGTGCCAGGGGAACCGACTGTCCTGAGGTCCCTTATGGGCTGGGCTGGTCATCTTGATCCAGGCGTGCAGAACTGCTGTCATCACTGGGGGCCTCTTCTGTGGTGGGAATGGATATGTCTGGCACCTCCTGTCCGGTGATGTTGGGTATGGGTTCTGTTGGGGTGTGAATGCATAGTTTTAGTATCTGTGTGTGCCATCTTGTGCATTGGGTAAGTTACCCTCTACTCCTATGCTCACCTCATCATTGTGTTTGCCCTTTTGTGATAGTTGGTTTGGGGTCTGTGTGGGTATCTGTACTGGACATGCTTTGGTGATGGTGGTCCATGCATAGGTGTTGCATGCAGGGCCTTGGTATTGAGATGTGTGGGCTGTGATAGTGGGACATATGTGAGTTGATGGAGTGATGCTAGTGAGGGTAAGGGTGGGGGTATGTGGTGGCATGCAGGTGGGGTGGGAGGATATGGTAGTTAAGATTTGACTTACCAGAGTCCAGTCCTCCTGCTACTCCTGCGATGCCCTCAGGATGCAGTATTGCCAAGACTTGCTCCTCCCATGTTATTAGTTGTGGGGGAGGAGGTGGGGTCCACTGCCAGTCCTCAGTACAGCAATCTGGTGTCTTGAAACTACGGAACGCACCTTCCCCGTAGGTCGTTCCACCTCTTCCTGATGTCATCCCGTGTTCTTGGCTGCTGTCCCACTGCGTTGACCCTGTCGACGATTCTCCGCCATAGCTCCATCTTCCTCACAATGGAGGTGTGCTGCACCTGTGATCTGAAAAGCTGTGGCTCTACCCGGATGATTTCCTCCACCATGACCCTGAGCTCCTATTCTGAAAACCTGGGGTGTCTTTGAGGTGCCATGATGTGGTGTGGGTGATGTGTGAGGTGCTGTCTGTTGTGATGTGTGGGGGGATGTGTTGGTGTGTGTTGTTTGAGGTGCGTGGATGTTGTATAAGTGATTGTGTTGTGTGTCTGTGGATGCTGGTGTTGTGTTTGCTAATCTCTCTCTCTCACCTTTTTCCAAATTTTACATTGTAAGGGTTTGTGAGTAATGTGGGTGGGTGTTTTATAGTGGTGTGAGTGTGTGGGTGTGGTGTGTATGTGTATCAGGTGCGTGTATTTCAAACTGTCCAATGTGGTTGTGTTTTGTAAGTGTGTGTGTATTTTGAGCGCGGCGATGTATACCGCCAATGGATTACAGCGGTTGAAAGACCGCTGCGTTGATTCGTGGGTCGTGATAGTGTGGGCGTATTCCTGTTGGCGTGATGGTGCGGGTTTTGGTATCGCCAGTTTATCACTGACCTTTGGTGTGGCGGACTTGTGTGGGTGTCTGTATTGTGGCGGATTCCGAGATGTGGGTCGTAATACCTGTAGCGGAATTCTGTCGCCGCAATGGTATGTTGGCGGTCTTCAGCACAGCGGAAAGCGGGATTTACTGCCAGGGTTGTAATAAGGGCCTTAGTCCTTTTACCTTCTTCATACAACAAGCTCCTTGCCCGTGGGTAGGGACCATAGAGAGTGCTCTCCAAGGTCATGCCTGTCACTTATAAACTAGCAATACCCCATAGTTTAAAGGGAGGACATCAATCCACTCAAGAAGTGGGAACCAGATGATAAAGGCGGAAGAGATGTTCCAGCCCCTTTGTTTGTAACTGACTCTCAGCCCTTATAGATCTCCTTCTCAACGAAGGCAAGAGACCCTGAGAAAGGGGAGGTCCAATTAGGGGAATGCCTACAGACCAGCGAGACAGAGCAGATATAATCCTTATAGGCCAATATACAGATCGCCAGTTTATCACTGATCTTTGGTGTGGCAGACTTGTGTGGGTGTCTGTATTGTGGCGGATGATCCACACTTATCCACCATGACATAGTGACTGAGGGCAACAAGGTTGTTCGACTACGGCCATATAGAATCCCTGAAGGGAGGCAGCAGAACAGGAAGTGAGTAATATGTTAAAAGAAGGAATCATTGAGCCTTCTAATAGTGCTTGGTGGTCCTCTGTGGTTCTGGTCCCAAAGCCTAGTGGGTACATTAGATTTTGTATTGATTTCTGCCAGTTGAATAGTAAGTCCAAATTTGATGTGTACCCCATGTCCCGAGAGGATGAATTGATTGAAAATATGGGCTCAGCCTCTTATCTCACCACCCTTGACCTGACTACTAAGTATTGGCAGATTCCTCTCAAACCCAGTGCCAGAGAAAAGATAACCTTTCTACCCCCACAGGTCTGTACCAATTCAAAGTCTTACCCGTTGGATTCTATAGGGCCCCTGCCACATTTCAGAGACTTATGGATATCATACTGCGACTACACCAGGGTTATGCCGCGGCCTAAACTTTAATGACATTGTTATCAATAGTCCTAACTGGGAACAACATCTCCGACACCTGGAAGCAGTATTTTAATCTCTCAAGGAGGCAGGTCTTACTGCAAATCCAGATAAGTGTACTTTGGCCACTAAATCCATTCGTTACCTGGATAGCACATACAGAAAGGGAAAATAAGTCCCCAAGTCAATAAAGTACAATCAATCTGAGATTTGCCTAGACCATAGGATAAAAGAGGGTTTTGTTCTTTCTGGAGACTGGTATGATACTACAGCAGCTTCATTCCCCACATTGCTGAAAAAGTGACCACCCTGACCGAATTATTACTCAAGTTCCACCCCAACAAATTTGTTGAATGGACTATGGAACATCAACATGCCTTGACTTGCCCTGATTTTGAACTTTTATTTGTACTTCTGACTGATATCTCTGATAGGGGACTCAGAGTTGTCTTGTCCTAAACTGACAAAGATGATTGTTGAATGTCTGTTGCTTTCATTAGTAGGAAGCTTCTTACCCCCCGAATACCAATATCCCACAATTGAGAAGGAGTGTTTTGCCATCAAGTGGACTATGAAGGCCCTTCAGTACTATTGGTTTGTTTGATCCTTTTTGTTACTCCCTTATCATGCCCCTATGATCAGACATAAAGACACATATGCCAGGGTGCTTCAATGGTTTTTGGCTCTCTATTTCATTTTTTGGCCAGACCCGTCATTTCATTGGGAAAATCCAGGGCAACACTTCATGACCTGATCGGCCATGCCTGGGTGAGAGGTACTGTGATATACTGTCCGACGGGAGATCCATTATGACCAGGACCCCAAGCACTCCGCTGTGGCCAGTACTGTCAGGGCAGTGTTCTAGTTGTAGAAGCCCACACAGCCAATCAGTTGCAAAAAGGTGGAAGTGCAAGAGATAGAGAGGAGAAAGTCGAAGGAACATTGGTACAGAGACGAGCATGGTGCAGAGGACAGTATGAATATGGCACAAGGTGGTCGGAGGGCAAAAAGGATCACTGCAGGACTGGTTGGGAGGTTCTATAAGCAAGCCAGAGCTCGAAGGTTCCAGAGTGTGACGGCTGCTTGGGGAAGAGCCGGCAAGTGAGTTGCAATGTGACCGAACAGCAAGAAAAGAAGGGTCCGGTTTGGAAGGAGGAAGGCCGGCAGTCAGTTTCCCTGGGGAAAGTGGCTGTGGACCAGGATGCCTTGGCTCTTGATCAGAGCCGTGGACACCAGCAAATGGCACTCAGGGGCACTGACGGCGGTATAGGGTGGGCAGTAGCTGGGGAATTCTTTACTGGGATATAATAGTTGCCTGCTTAAAGCACTGTTGGTACCGTGGCATTCCTGTTGCACCTCGGAATTAGGTATAGAGTGTTTTGGTGCACTACACAGTTTGTGGTGTGTAAACAACTTAGACCCTAGAAGTTAAGACATGATAGTCACCCTGTGATGTGCTGCCAGGGCCTGTAAATAACGTGGGAACCCGAGTACTAAGGCCTTTTATGTCTCTTTATCCCCAAGGGTATACACCACATGATTGGAAGGGACAGAACTCCAGAAGCCGGTGGGATATCACCTGAAGGGAACACAACAAACCATATTCGACCCTATTGGAGTTTTACTAAATACATACCTAATAATTCCCGACACACATATAAGTTCTTCGTGGTTGAGTCATATTCATACTCCTGTTACATTGTCCTTTGGTCATCTTTTAGAGAGTAGGGCAGCTACAGTCGGCTAGAAATTTTCAGTAGGTTTTAAGGGGCTACAGTGCTCCTTGTTTTGCGGGCAACACAAATGGAAGGAGTTGTTGAAGCACAGTGGCAGTTCGGAGGCGAAGCTGTATTTGGAGATCAGTGTTTTTGTTGTGGTTTGTGAGGCCAGCAGCACTCCAGATTATATGCCCCGATAAGACTCATTAGTGGCTGTGTGAATTTTAAAACATGGTGATGGTTGTCATTTACGCGGCTTCAGTGCTGTTGCCCTGTCATAAGAAGTCTGTGTTTGCATCCAGAGAGTATTGTGGCACAGTAGATCATGGTTTAGGTTTGGTGGACAGTGTTTCTCACTTTCTGTTCATTTTTAGGCCTAGGGACAGGATGCCAGGCAGCTCAAGGTAGGACTCCAAGCGTGCAAAGGCGGAGGTTGATTAAGAAACCATGATGTGCAGGATGGATGCCATGAACAACATTTTGGCCCTTCATCGTCCGCGGGCACCTGGGGGCCAGACCAGTGATCCAGGGGCTACAGCAGAGAGAGGAAGACAAGTGGGGGCGGCACCCAGGGCAGCATTTCCCTTGTGAAGTAATGGGCTACAGGTCAGGGATGTTCAAGTGGAGGAAATAAGGTTAAGGGACTCACTGGGGAGGAGGGTGCGACTTCTTGGAACCCCTCACATCCTCCACCAGTGGCCAGGACTGACAATGTCATCACGCAAGGGGAGGTTTCGCCTGTGATAGTGCCAGCAGCCAAAGGTAGCATTGTCCAGAATGGAAATAGTTGTATGACGATTGGGGTTACACTGATGGGGACTGTGGCCTAGCCTTATTTAGTGGCTAATTTAGCAAGTGTCCTACCCTGGCTATCTACGGTGGGGATGTTGTCTCCTTCCATGATGGCTTTGGCCGGTCTGGCCGAGGGTGATCATCTTGAGAGGGCTATGAGATTAGATGCTCATCTTGATGGTTTAAGAAGGCCAGACATGCAGACTCAGGCGGGCATTGCTCTCCCAATAGGGGCCACTGAGCCATCCCAAGTTGATCATGCAATGCAGGAAGCTGTGTCAGTTAACAGTGTTACCCCTGTGACCAGCTGTATGCCCCCATGACTCCATCTGTGGTGGGGCCCCCCCCCACCAGCTCCAGAGCGGGGGTGACAGGGACGTAGTCATCATTACCAAGCATTGGGGTGAGGAATGTTCATTCAGAGCATGACCATTTAGGCAGATACATTCTTTTGGAGATAAACAAGAACATTTTGAAGGGGAGTTGTGTGAATTGACTGTGGATAGGACCAAACAAGAGGAGGGCAAGCAGAGCAAGGAGTGCTCTTACTTTAAGGATTGTGGTCACTGGCCTTAGAAAAAGAGGATGGAGAAGACACTCATGAACTGGGTGAAGGGCTTTACAATTTTTCAAGCTATCATAGCGGAACATTTCCCATACATTGACGCGCAGAACAGGATTGTATATGTGCATGATGAGTTTGGTGGTACAACTTGGAGGGGCCATGATAAGGAGTTTCGTAGAATTTAGGCCCCTATGTCCACGTTAGCATGGGACCAGATAGACATGAACACCTTGTTGCGCTTGATGATGCCGCAGCGCCTTGAGGCAACCCCTAGTCAGCCCTTTCAGGCTGGCAAAGGGACGAGCAGAAGCCCAGGTGGAGAGGGGAAGAAGGGCTCTTGTTGGGATTTCAACAAAAGATCTTGCACTAGACTCCCGGGCATACAAGTTTAAGCATTGCTGTTCCTTCTGTGGCTTGCCATCCCACCCGAGTCAAAATGTTTCAAGAAACTTAAAGACAAAAGTACGAAAAAACAGGAATGACCACACCCTTATGATCAAGGCTCCCTCCCAGGTCAACTGGCAGGCAATGGTGTCATGGCTGAAAGTCTATCCTAACTCTGCATCAGCCCAGGCGCTGTATGAGAATTTCAAGGATGGCTTTAGGATCCCAGCAGAGGGGTGCAGAAGTGTAGCATACTGCAAGAATCAACAATATCTCAGGTCCAATCAGAATTGACTTGGACTCAGTTGCAGGTTAATCTAGGCTCACCACAGAAAAAGTTCCAGCTTTTTCCCAGGCCCAAAGGGATTGTCATTGTTTGAAGGGGGTATTGTGGGTGATAGGGTGGTCCGAGGGTAGGATTGACAAGGGACATCGGCAAATGCTTGACCATATTGCAAATGCTCTCCCAACGCAGAGGAGCCAAGAATATGGTGGCGTGCCAGGGCCAGACTAGGGGGCATTGCACCCACTGCCCCAGCCCTGGGGAAGGGGCAGTGGTCTTTACATACACAGATGTGACCAGAAGCACTAAATTGCTTCCAGGATCATTGTGGGCAGCAAGGAGGCTCCGAAAGGTCTCTACCCTGCTCGCTGCCCCGCAAGTCGGATGCCGCCTCGGATCATGAGCTGTCCAAAGGCTTGGACCAGGATTTTGTTTCACCGCCCACCTTTCCCAGAACATTGTCGCACCGGCCTAGGGGGCCGTGTTGTTATGTGTTCTGCGGTGAGGGTTTTAGGTAAATGGCTAAATTGATATGTTTCTGTGGGACTTATTTTGAGTCTTGGGCAATCTGTTCTGTATCTAACCACCTTTTTCTTGCAGGTATGGCTGTATTGTTCCATACATGATGTTGGGCAGCGGATGAGGTCATGATTAATGGGACTGTTCTGTACATGCAAGGCATCCTTTTAGACCAAAGTGACAGTGGATTCACGGGATCGTCCAGGGGATGCTGGTTAAAAGTATAAATGTTCTAGGGGCGCAGGTGGTTTGGGGCAGTCACTGACATGTGGCCCTTACCTGGCAATCACCCGCATTAGTGCAGTGGGCGCAAGCTGGCACAAGCCTCTGGGGGGAAGAAAGCATGATGCAGGGGGTGCCCAAGGTAGGTACCCTAGTGATCAGATTGGCTCCCTGCACAGGAACACACCCGGTAGAGAAGATCGATGGGTGGGGCCTGCCCATAAGGCGGGACCCATCCAGGTCCCTAGTTGCTGGGTAAGGGATTTAGGAGAAAGGGACTCTGCAACCAGTCATGATCTCACTCCAAGATATGATGTTGATGGATGCACAGGGAATGGAAACTCAAGGGTATTAGTGACTTTGTTAAGGTTCAAACTTGATCTCTGTATACAAAGATATAAAATTGTGGGTTACTGTGCATAATAATTGTTTATTAGTTCTGTTTGTATAAATGTGTAACTAAATATGGCTGGGGGTCTTTCAGCCCCTAACACAACATGTCTTGTTATGTCATCTTTCTTAGCCAAGCATTTTCTGAAGAGATTTCATCCTAAAGCTCCTTCATTTTGCTCAAATCAGTCTCATATGCGCTGTAATGTAGTGGGCAGCAGCAGTTGAATGTGTATACTTCTGCTTTGTACTATATATGATTGGACTATAACCATGATTTCATTTTGAGGCCTCTTTCCTTTTTAATGATGTGGGTATTTGGAAACTTATGGTCCACAGCCACCATGAAATTATTTACTTGTAATTCACACCCCAGAAAGCTACACTTTGTGTATAATTTGACTTTCAATTTATACCTTCTTTAACAGTATTTTACACTTCTCTGTGCCTCAAACAACACTCTTTACTGAAGTCTTTGTGTTTAGTTTTATTTAGAAAAGCACTACTAGCATGTTCTTCAATAAACTTTAAAGCAAACCCCTGAGTCTTCATCAAACGTTGGAGCCCCTATTATCCAGAATACCTGAACATGAAACGTTCCTCAAGACTATAACGTAGCCTGCTCTACAGGTCCTTATCTGGGCTTCCAAATCACATTAAGGTTTGCCCAGTCTTATTTAAGTCGAGATTACCATCACATGCACAAGACCGCATTGCAGATCATGCTACCTTCAGCTGGGAATTCCCTCAAAGGCCCCCCATAATCAGGGATCAAATTCGAAGAGTATCAGCGCTATTGGTCTCCTTGATTCTCAAGATAAATTCCCATTTTAGGACATTATTCTCAAGAAAACATAATGTTTGCCTACCAGGTGCAACAAAAATGCTGCCCTTTTAGCAAACTCTTCAAGCTTCAGAGCAACAGCTGCACTAGCAAATGATCTGAAGTCCTAATAATCTCTCTCCAGGTGAGGTGATCTGTAAATCTGGAGGGTAATTTTCCACCAGGAAGGAAGAGGCTATAGCCTCCACTAGCCTGATGTGCCAGCCGAGTGCCTGCCACCAGCTAAGTGAGAGTCTTAGTATTGTTTCATCCCACAGTAGCTTTTAACTTTTCATACGATTGTATTTTTTGCAGATGAAATAAAGAATGACAAAACAATTGTGATAGAAATTCCAGAACAAAAATAGCTGTCAATGGAACACAGCACTGTGGTGTTTTAGTTCATGAGTCTTATGTTTTTTACATCTTTGAAAATATTTTAGGAGCCCCTATTATTCTATTTGTTGATGTTCAGTAGCATCAGCATTAATGTCTTTCAGCTTAGTTAATCCTACAAAACTGATAGGTCTTGAGGTGCAGCATTTTGGTATCTGGGTCTGGCTGTGTTAGAATGCCTCAATTTGCAAAACTAGATGCATCTTTTACAGTTACGGAGGACAGAAGGGTGTGAGTGACCTAATAGTGGACCACATGTCAATGCTTGCAAAGAGATTCTCGATACTTGTTGAATTACATCATTGCATACATAGGCCCTTATTACAACACTGGCAGTCGGTGATTAATCGGCGGTAATATCGCCAACAGGCTGGTGGTAAATACCGCCAAATTGTGACCAGGGCGGAAACAGCTCAGTCAGACAGCCACTTTAACATACCGACCACCAGGGCGGAAGCAACAGACACCATGGCGGTAGCCTCCTACAGCCAGGTGGGAGTCAATGTTCCGGCCACCGTATTATGAGACAGTCAACCACCACCTTTTCCAGGGTGGCACCAATGACATCAAAAGCCTGGCGGAAACAGTGTACAGAAGGGAAACGTCTCACCTGTGGAGACTCAGGGGAGAACCACGCCGCCTTGGGGGTCAAGCTGCATGTCTTCCCCATGGTCTTCTACGTTCTGCTTCACCACGAACATCAACTTCGGCGAAGACGACCACAGTGAGTACAGCTGCCTACTACACAGGGGAAGGGGGGAGGAAAAAGAGAATGACACACACACACAACACGAAACACCCCCACCCCCAACACCATACACACAAGCAGATGCAGTAACATAACATATTTACCCCATACTCCTCAGGAAAAATGCAAGGACAACACCAGTAGATCAAAGTGACTGCCATAAGATAAATATAGTAGTAATACGTGCATCCAAATCCAAAACTATATACATATTTACAAATGAAGGGACAGTGCCCAGTCCTCAGTATTCATGGGCCACAGGGCCACATTACAAAGTCTAAGGCCCCACTTGTCTCCTGAAACAACACAGAGAGAACACTGCAGGGGTATCAGTTTAAAAATAGGCAGGCACCACAGGGGGATGGGGAATGGGGGCACCTCAGCCGGAAGATGGAACAACACCACTGGTCCTGGAGGGGGCAACATGCCCTGTGCTTGTTCCTGGGGAGTGCAAGGCTACAGTCTCTCAAGTGGATGACGCTGGGACGCTGGTGGTGCTTGCAAGAGGCCCTTGATACATTTAGCCAGGGGTGGGACTTCATCCCCCCAGGCTCCTTTTCAAACATCCTCGGCCTCAAATTAGAACGCGCACCTCATGCTGCGCGGGACGGTGGGACGCTGGTGGTGCTTGCAAGAGGCCCTTGATACATTGAGCCCAGGGTGGGACTTCATCCCCCAGGCTTCTTTTCAAACATACTCGGCCCCAAATTAGAGCGCACACCTCACGGGCCCGTCTTTGCCCGTCATCGCCCGATAGAGGCCGGGCTGGGCTAATCCCTGCCCGTGAGTAGCAAGTATAGAGGACTTCTAACTGGTACTTAAGGATCCATTATACCATCCTATTTGCTGCCTGTAATGGGGAAACGGAAAGCCACTGACATTGCTGCACCTCTGAGTGGTATAAAAAAAGTGAATAAAAGATCAAGTGATCAAATAAGTACATGAATTACTAAAGATTTGAGCCCTCTCCACGCTATTGACTTATTATTTGAAGAGGTTGAGGCCATCTTATAGAGTAAACCTCATTTGTCACCTACTAGTAGTGGAGTGCCCAAGACGAAGAAAATACCTGAAATGTTTACAAGGAACAAGAGGATACAAGCTATTTATACCCCTGCTGAGACTAGTATGACTAAGGATCCTCATGCCCTGGGGGAAATCCTTTGCCCACTCCTTTGGTACCATCTTGTAGCGACTTGGGAACTTTGGCATGTCAGAGGGACATTTTACCCAAGGGTGCTGAGATTCCCCCCTCCCCTTAAGAAGCCCAGTTGTTACGGTGGTTCCCAATATTTTGTGTTTGAATCGGTTTGAGCCACTGACAGAGGTTGAAGATTCTCCTGTTTGTACAATATATCCTGCATCTGGAGTCGTTACTGATATTAATACTTCAACTTCCTCGCCTTCTGTTCTTGAGGGCCCGCATTCACTGAGCAAAGGAATTGATTTAGCTCTTGTCCTCCAGAAAATGGATGAAACAAAATCCATGGTGTCATTACTAATGGGACTTATGAAGGAGAATCTAATGCACAAAAGTCGTTGTAGATGTCTGCAACCCCTTCGGGAGGCAAGAGAGGGTGGGAGTATTGTTCCGTTAAGGTCAGGACCTGAAATAGACACTGTTCCCCAAGTGACAGCTTTGCACCCGCCCCTAGACAATCCAACTATATCCAGCATCGGGGATAATCAGCCAGTATTTGCGAATGCCAGGTGGAAGCATAATCAAGCTTCTAACTATAGGAATCACCAGGGATTCCATGCTCATGCTTCTGTTCAGCCACATGCTATTAATGATGGGCCAGGGAGAGAGGATATCCTTTTGCTCCTTGGTAGGAGGGCTAGCCCGCCTATATCTTCTGTCCATTTTCCCAAATCTCACATTGATACTAATTTTCAGTATGATCAGAGTTTGGGAATGGGACGTAATGACAGTACAATGTATATGATTGATGTGCCTAAGTTATTGCCAGGTGCTTTTGAGAATCGTGAGTCTTTGATCAACAAAGCCATTTATTGGTTACGTACCCGACACAATTGTCTTTCAGTTATTCGCTCTGACATCCTTAAGGTGGAAAGATGTAGCGTTCCGGGGTCAAATTATGATCTTATTTCAGTTTGTTTTTCCAAACAGGTCTTTGGTGGAGCAACTTTTTGGATTTTGAAGCACGTACACATTATCTAAGGCTTTCGAGAGGGATTGGCATTAGCCTTGCTTTTGTTCCGCCTTGTACTCATTCTATGAGAAACTTTGTCCCCACTTCAGATTGCCAATCACATGTGGAACTTAAAACCCCTCCTATATCAACAGTTACTGGATGACTAAATGTTCAAGAAGTGCCTCCGGGGGCATCTTAAGGGGCTATACACTCTGAGGGGACTGTTACTCCTATTTCTGGTTTTGAGCTGTCTAATGCTGAGATATCCTTAATGTCGTGGAACTTAGAGGGACTAGGTAGGAAATTTGGAGATTTAGAGTGGATTACCTATATTAATTGTAAGGATGTTTGTTTTTTCCAGGAAACCTGGACTGAGGAACAGATTTATATACAAGGGTTTACGTCGTACAGCATCCCTGCCCAACCTCAAGAGAAGGGTTTAGGATGCGCAAAAGGAGGTTTATTGTTCTTTTTAAATAAGAAGTTACACTGTGACCATTTGCCACTAAAAATAGACTCAGTGGACATAATGGGAGTTCAACTTACATTTCATCAGGATTTTAAGATTATTTTAATTAATGTTTACGCCCGCTCGGTCTCTTGGGGATTTGAGTCTTAGTCATTATGCCAATTGTTGAATTCTTGGATTCTCTGAACCCCTTGATTCTGCTAGTAATAGGAGGTGATTTGAACTGTACTTTTGAACCCTCTATCTTGAATAATGCATTAACTGACGAAGAAGATGAATTGTGGGGAACCCCACAATTAATAAATACTTGTCAATGCACTCGTTCTTTTGTGGCCTCTCAGTTGACCACATTATATCTAAAATACGGACTTAGGGCCTGCAATGGACGTACGTCCTCAGATTTAAATATGGCGCCCACATTTAAACGAGGTACTTCTTCCAGTACCATTGATTACTTCCTAGTGGATGTTAGGTTGTGGCCTTTACTAAAAGACATGAAGGTGGAACCTCGTTGTGAGAGCGACCACAATCCCTTGCTTCTTACCTTGTGTGGAGATGGATTTAGGAGATCTTTACACATTCAACGTACAGTGGTCCCTACTCCACAGTTGAGTAATAATCACACAGGAGTTTGTTGGCCGAAGGTATTGTCTAACCACTATTTCATAACTGGGATTTATAAAGCTTTCATTGATGAGATAGCAGTTTATGAAGAATATGAAGTCAGCAATATTCCCATTCTTAGCATTCATAAACTACTGTTGAAGAAACTGCAGAGTTTCTTTTATAAAAACATCTCTTCTAAATCTCTAGTTACTAATACAATAACTACTAATGTATGGTTTAATGAGGATTGTGCAAAGGCTAAGTTGGCGTAAAAAACTGCAATCAGGAATGGTTTCCTGGGGGAGATTCAATCAAGTAGATGTATATATAAAAAGGCCACAATGCATACGAAAAAGCTATGGGAAGACTCTATCTGGCAGAATTTGCTTGCTGCAACTAAATTGAATAAGAATACATTATTCTGGAAGCTATGATCCAAAACACAAAGAGGGAATAAGAGCAGCATTAGGAATCATATACAACCTGAGACTTGGGTGATTCATTTCACCCAATTTTATGCTGCTCCCCCTAATCCACCAAACAGCAGTTTTGGTGATCCAGCCCCCTTACCACCCCCTACCTTTAGCTATTGTTCTTACTTACCATGCCAGGATATTCATACTCCAGCAGACTGTATTTTCTTTTCCTTAGAAAAAACATTAGCTGTGATTAACTCCTTAAAATCAGGCAAGGGCCCTGGTTCAGCTAAGATACCAGGAGATTTATATAAATCGGAACCAATTATTTGGTCCTGGTATATAAGTTTGCTCTCAATTCCGAGTCCTTGGAAATGTGCCTAAATAATTCCAATTTATAAAAAAGGAAATGTAAACTTGCCTGCTAATTATAGACCTATTAGTCTTACTGATAATTTACAGAAAATCGTTGCTAAACAGCTTCTGGAGAGACTCATCAATTAGGCACAAGATCATTAGTTTTTTTCTCCAGTGCAGGTGGGTTTTCTGCCCAAAACTAGTACGCTAGATCAGGTATTTAGATTGGTGCTTCTATATTGGAAGTATGTAGTCCTTGCCAAGCAACCCTTATATGTTGTCTTTGTGGACCTACGATCAGCTGTTGATCTGGTCCCGAGAGAGAAGCTATGGGAAGTATTAGGGTGGCTTGAAGTTCCAGTTAATATAGTTGATCTTTTACGGCAGCTACATGAGAATACTTATGCACAAGTGAGGTGGGGTGACCAAGGAGAGTTGACAGAAAAAATCCCTATTCAGAGGGGTGTGCGTCAAGGTTGTGTTATGGCCCCGTTTTTATTTACTCTATTCATTAATGAGGTGGTACTAATATTGTTTTCTTGCCAAAACGACGCCCCAACATTGAATGCTCAAAAGATCACTATCCTACTTTTTGCCGATGATTCACTCCTCATTTCTAAGACTCCGATGGGTCTTCAAATTCTTGTTGATCGATTTAAATCCTTTTTTATGGAATATGGCTTGGAGCTGAATGCTAACAAAACTAAATTAATGGTGTTTGGCCCAGGTTTTCGTGGAAAATGCACCATTAACTTGAATGGGATCCCATTAAATCGGCTTTGCTCAATAGATTATTTAGGTGTGAGGATATCAAGCAATTTGCATTGGGAGGATCAGATTGGCAAGAGTGTGGGGCTTCTTCAGGATAAAGCAGCCACTGTCTTGCGTTTTTATAAAAGTTCTGTATCTAAAGCCATTTCTCCTGCTATTAAAATTTATCTGGGAGCGGCTGCCTATGGTGCTGAAATATGGGGATTTTCTGACTGTAAAAAATTATCTGTGGGACAAAACAATTTTGCTAGGGCCGTAATTGTCTGCCCGCATAGTACACCTTTAATTCCACTGTTTTTGGATCTTGGGTTCAAACGTATAATGGATATGATAGTCCTAAGACCCCTACTCTACTGGATAAGGATTTGGAGTGTCCCCAAACTTGTTGTATACAGGGACTCTTTTTGTGATCTTTTAAAGAGACCAAATGTGACTTCCACTCCATGGGCCAAACATGTGTCAAATTGGTTTCACATTCTGTGACTGAAAAGTTTTTGGGAAAATCCTCAAGGCTTGGAAAAAATTCACAGCTCCGTTTTGAAAACAATTTACTGGTCCTATGTAAGAACTGAGTTAATCTGTAGTAAATTTAATGGTAGTTTGACTAACTCATTTATTGATTTTAAGTGGGTCTCTCAGTATGAACCACATCTAGACCTATATCTGATCTGCAGGGGAAGGGGTTGTATGCATGCTTCCGTTTTGGGAATTTACCGCTGCTATCTTTATCAAGAAGCTGGGGGTCTACTCCATCATCTGACTTATATCCTGTTTGTCATGGTAACTCAGAAACAGTGGAGCATTTTATGTTTATTTCCCTGCCTATTCTATTCCACGATCAAAATGGATTCGTACTATTTGTCGAGCCTTGGGCCTGAACCAGTGTTGCACAGCAATTGGGATTTTAAGGAGTGACACTTCTAAACCTTTAATTTAACCTTTAATTGTTGCAGTTAGCAAGTTCCTTGTGGCTGCATGGCATATACGAAGTCATTTTCTAAAATAGTAGTCTTTTATGAATCATTTTAGGTATATAGTATTCTTGAAAATGTTATGCTTATGATTATATTTAACATGGTTGTTACATAATGTTATAATTTTCATTTTCTTTTTATATCTTTCTTCAATTTCAAATTGTATTTTGATTGTATTATGATGCTTTGATGATTATGTTGACTGAATAAAGCTTGTGTTGATGATGATGATGACTTGCCCACATTCTCTGGAGAGGGCAACATGCCCATTGCTCTTTGTCCCGGGGAGTGCAAGGCCACAGTCTCTCAAGTGGGTGACTTGTCCACTGACTCTGGGGGATGACATGCTCTGTGCTTGGTCCTGGGGAGCGCAAGGTCACAGTCCTTCAAGTGGGTGACTTGCCCACATTCTCTGGAGGGGGCAACATGCCCATTGCTCTTTGTCCTGGGGAGTGCAAGGCCACAGACTCTCAAGTGGGTGACTTACCCACTGGCTCTGGAGGGGGCAACATGCCCTGTGCTTGATCCAGGGAAGTGCAAGGCCAGTCTCTCAGGTGGGTGATTTGTTCACATTCTCTGGAGGGGGCAGCATGCCCATTGCTCTTTGTCCTGGGGAGTACAAGGCCACAGTCTCTCAAGTGGGTGACTTGCCCACTGGCTCAGGAGGGGGCTTTGTGCCCTGTGATTTTCATCCTGGGGAGGATGGGGTGAGTGGGTGACTTGACCACTGGCTCTGGAGGGGGCTTCGTGCCCTGTGATTTTCATCCTGGGGAGGATGGGGTGAGTGAGTGCCATACCCTCTTGTTCTGGAGTGGGCATCGTGCCCTGTGAATCTGATGTTTGGGAGTGCAAGGTCACAGTCTCTCAGCTGGGTGTCATACTCACAGAATTTGAAGGTGCAGCCCGCACAACAGCCCATGGATACAGGACTACACACTGTCCGCCGGCAGTGACAACTGCTCAGTGGTGGCAGTGGTGGAGCTGCGGCTGGTAGTGGTGGGCGGAGGCTCCAGCATATCCCCTGCAGCCTCGGACGGCTGCCCACTGGTGCTGCTGGTGGTGGTGCTCGTGGCAGTGCTGCTCGTGGAGCTAGTGGAGCTGGTGGTGGGGGGAGGCTCCAGCCCATCCCCTGCAGCCTCGGACGGCTGCGCACTGGTGCTGCTGCTGCTGGTAGTGGTGCTGGTGGCGGTGCTGCTGGTGGAGTTGGTGGTGGGGGGAGGCTCCAGCCCATCCCCTGCAGCCTCAGATGGCTGCCCACTGGTGCTGCTCCTGGTGGTGGTGGTGCTGGTTGCGGTGCTGCTGGTGGAGCTGGTGAGGGGGGCTCCATCCTGTCCCCTGCAGCCTCGGACGGCGGCACCAGCATGGTTGGTGGTGTGGGCTCAGACTGAGTCCCAGGACCAGGACCCTTGTCCATTCTGCCTGCTGGTGCATGCCCCTTGCCCTTCCTGGCAGCATCTGGGGATTCTTCCTTTCCCTTCCTAGCAGCAGCTGGAGATTGCTCCTTGCCCTTCCTTCCTGCAGCTGGGGTGGAACCTTTCCCTTCCTTGCAGCAGCTGGGGGTGCCACCTTTATCTTCCTATCAGCAGCTGGGGGTGGCTCCTTGCTTTTCCTGGCAGCACCTGGGGCAGGCACCCTTTCCGTGTGGCTGCCTGGAGCCCAGGATCTATAGCCACCAGGAGTTGGTGTGGACACTACTGGGCCCGTAGACTGGGTGGCTGAGGTGCTTGCCTGAGTTTTACACACACTGGCCAGACATGAAGGACGGGGGGGAGGAGTAGGGAAGAGGTCAACCGTAGAGAGGAAAAGGTTCTTAGGGACATTGCGGCGGGAAGAGGGAGAAGGTTTGGGAGTGGAGGAAGATGGAGTGGTTGTAGGAGGTGTCTGCTGTGTTTTGGTGCAGGTGCATGGGCTGGATGCTGTTGTGAGGTGGATGGCTGTTGGGTGTCTGACTGCCTGGGTTTGTGTACCTTGGGAGGGGGGCACAGACACAGTAGGAGAGGACACGGGATGTGTGCATGGATGTTCGGTTTGTGTCTGCAGGTGAGGTGTGTGTTCTGCTAGGTGTGGTAGTGGATCAGGATGTAGTGCATGCAGGTGTGAGTGTAGACGCAACTGGGAGGGAGCTGGAGGACGAGGAGGAAGGGGACATGGTGGAGCCAGTGGATGTTGGTATGTCTCCATCTGGATGGTGTTTCTGTGAGTGCCTGTGGGATGAAGTGTGGTGCTTGTGTTTGCCTGTGCCACTCTTGTGTGTTGTCCTGTGAGCATGCTCGTCTGCCTGTGTGCTTGGAATAGTTTGGGGTTGAGGAGAATGGGATTGGGAAGAGGAATCTCGAGGGGAGAGGGTGGAAACAGGGACAATGGCTGCCATCAGACAGGAGGCCAGAGCCAGGATTGATCTCTGTTGGGCCGCCAAGCCAGTGTGAATGCCCTCCAGAAATGCTTGTGTCTGTTGCATTTGAGCTGCCAGCTCCTGGATGGCATTCACAATGGTTGACTGCCCACCAGAGATGGATCGCAGGAGGTCAATCGCCTCCTCACTCAGGGCAGCAGGGCTCACTGGGGCAGGGCCTGAGGTACCTGGGGTGACGGAGATGCCCACCTTCCTGGGTGAGCGGGCATGGGCAACTCGATAAGGGGCTGCTGAGAGGGTGGCGCTGGTACGGGGGTGGTGGCTGTACTTGTAGCTGGGGTTGTCACAGAAGTTTCCGCCACCACCAGGGAGCTTCCATTGGAGAAGGTATCCGTATCCAAACTTTCCCCTCCAGTATCCGCCATGGTGCTCCCCTCGCCCTCTGTCCCACTGGTGCCCTCACCGTTGGTAGACTCTGCCTCCTGGGTCCTGTATGATGCAGCTCCCTCAGTCGCTGGTGCCACTGCTCCTCCACCGGATGATGCTAATGCACATAAGGACAGGGTTATAAAACAAAAAGAGGGGGGAGGCAAAGGAAACACTGGGTCAATGGCTGCACCAACACCACTGTTGGCGTACACAGCACCCTCACACCCAGGGAACAGCCCTACGCACTAGGCAATGCACTATCATTAGTAATGCTAATCACCAGGGCATGGGGAGGGACACATACCGCCAACTACAGCATTCCTGGACCCCACACAGCCCTGCCCAGTAGTGGATGCCTACAAGCTAGGTAGGAGGAATATCACATCAGAACCCTGCCCAACATGGGACCTACTCTGCAATGTCAGGCCTGGCCTAGGGGCACCCACAGACACACATTCACCACCTGGATACCACCCCACCAGGTGTAAGTTGTAATGATGGGCACTGTACTCACCCCCTTGTGACTGCTGTGATGCCCCCAAGCCCCCAGCTTCAGATAGGCCACAGCCAGTATGCGGGCCAACAGGGGGGGTCAGGATTCGACGAGCACCTCTTCCTCGTTGAGAGGCCATCCCCAGATGGACCTCCGCCGTCTTCCGTGCCTAGCGTCTCAGGTCCTCCCACCGTTTCCGACAGTGGATGCTCAGCCTGCCGTAGACCCCCAGGGTCTGCATGTCCTCGGCGATGGCACGCCATATACCCTTCTTTTGATGGGCGCTGACCTGCAGAGGAAATATACACAGGGAAAGGTATTAGTTAGATTGTCCTGCCTGTTACACTCATGGCCCATCATATCCCTTCCCATTCCCCTTACGCACAGACATGGCCCAGCATTCATGCTGCACGCTGCCCAGGGCCCAACCACCAACACCCCCCAACACGAGGCCTTCACACACAGCACTCCATGCATTCATGCTCCATGCATCTTGCTCACAGTGTACTCACCTGTTGGTCTGGAGGCCCATACAGCAGTCGGTAATGGGGTAGGACCCCATCCACCATTCGCTCCAACTCCGCTTATGTGAAGACAGGGGCCCTTTCCCCAGTCACATGAGCCATGGTAGGTTCCAGAGACAGGCCACAGCAGCACATGCAGTGTAGGTCCTCTCCTGTTGAAGGTCAGGTAGCAAGTAAGTGTACAGATAGAAAATGGCGGTGAAGTCCGTGGCGATGTATCACCATTGGCCACTGTACCCCATAGGGCCCAATGATAACTAATGAGGAGATGCACAGCGGTTACCGACCGCCTCCCGCAACGGTGCAAAACGTCAGCGGAATCACCTCACCTCCACCTGTACCTCCATACAGGACAGGCGGATGCCATTTCAGGGGGGGGGGCAGGCCATGGATCCTACCTGTGTCACAGTTCACAATTGTACATTCAGGACATATGCCACTAATAAAATATGAAAATCACATCATGCATTGAACTGCAGTGGTTACAATGTACAGATAATGACCGGCTTCTCACTCTTTTGCCCCCTAGATTGCAACCGCTATGGATGAATAGGAGATGGAGACATCCTCCCGTGTACATTACCCTGGTGGGCTCGGCAACAATGGAGGACAGGCACATCATCCTCACTTACAGACTGAACAGGGTCACAATCACAAAGCTGTGTGCCCAATTGGAGCCTAACCTGATATCTGCTATCTGTCATCCCACTGGGATCCCCCCTCTTGTGCAGGTCCTATCTGAGCTCCATTTCTTGGCAACTGGTTCTTTCCAAGTGACAGTGGGCTTGGCAGCAGGAATGTCACAGCCAATGTTCTCAATAGTGCTAGCAAGAGAGTTGTCTGCCTTGAGAAAACACATGTGCAGCTACATTTTTTTCCCCCAGGTGGAGGATTTGGCCACAGTGAAGGCTGACTTCTATGCAATGGGACATATCCCCAACATTATTGGGGCTATTGATGGAACACATATAGCATTTGTCCCTCGCGGGCGAAATGAACAGGTCTTCAGAAATCGAAAAGGTTTTCACTCGAATGTGCAGATGGTGTGTTTGGCAGACCAGTAAATCCCCCATGTCAATGCTAAGTATCCTGGGTCGGTGCATGATGCTTTTATCCTGAGGAATAGCAGCATCCCAAATGTGATGGCCCAACTCCAGAGGCACAGTAATAATCACACAGGAGTTTGTTGGCCGAAGGTATTGTCTAACCACTATTTCATAACTGGGATTTATAAAGCTTTCATTGATGAGATAGCAGTTTATGAAGAATATGAAGTCAGCAATATTCCCATTCTTAGCATTCATAAACTACTGTTGAAGAAACTGCAGAGTTTCTTTTATAAAAACATCTCTTCTAAATCTCTAGTTACTAATACAATAACTACTAATGTATGGTTTAATGAGGATTGTGCAAAGGCTAAGTTGGCGTAAAAAACTGCAATCAGGAATGGTTTCCTGGGGGAGATTCAATCAAGTAGATGTATATATAAAAAGGCCACAATGCATACGAAAAAGCTATGGGAAGACTCTATCTGGCAGAATTTGCTTGCTGCAACTAAATTGAATAAGAATACATTATTCTGGAAGCTATGATCCAAAACACAAAGAGGGAATAAGAGCAGCATTAGGAATCATATACAACCTGAGACTTGGGTGATTCATTTCACCCAATTTTATGCTGCTCCCCCTAATCCACCAAACAGCAGTTTTGGTGATCCAGCCCCCTTACCACCCCCTACCTTTAGCTATTGTTCTGACTTACCAATAGGAGCCCTGGTTCCCACCCAGTTGATGTTGGTGTATGGGTATGGTATGGGCCATAAGGGTAAGTGTGTGGCTAACAGTTGTCCCTCGATTTTTGCAGGTAACTCTGGTTACCCAAACCTCTCATGGCTGCTGACCCCTGTGAGGAATCCGAGGACAAGGTCAGAGGAATGTTACAATGAGGCACATGGGTGAACAAGAAGGATAATTGAACATACATTTGGCCTCCTGAAGGCGAGGTTTATGTGCCTACATCTAACAGGTGGATTCCAGGGCTACTCACCCAAGAAGTTCTGCCAGATCATTGTGGCATGCTGTATGTTGCACAACCTTGTCTTGAGATGCCATGTGCCTTTTCTGCAGGAGGAGGAGGCTGGAGATGGCCGTGTGGAAGCAGTGGACCCTGTGGACAGTGAGGATGAGGAGGCAGAGGATGAAGATGAGGACAACATAACTGCAGTGATCAGACAATACTTCCAATGACACACAGGTAGAACAGTGTTACTTCACATTTCATTGTCAATATTTAGATTTACTTTGTCACTGGCAGGCTGGGAATTAATACTTCTATGCCCATTCACTATACCCTTAGGCAACTCTTTTTGCAGATGTTCGTGCCCCACTATCACTCCTGGTGTGTTCACTGCAGCCAACTACAGGTCTTTCCTATGTATACATTACTGTACAGTTGAATTGCAATGTTTAAACCTTGTCACACGAATACATACTTAAATCACTTGACATACTCCATACTTTTTGTGTGTTTATTTAAGTGCTATGAAGAAAAGGGAGAAGTGCAATGGGCTGGGATGGAGGAAATTCCAGGGTAGAGTCCAGTCTATTGGTAGCACAGGTACATTGTCCAAGGGGGCATAGGAAGGGGAGCAATGGCAGTTTAAGATGGACAGAGTGGGACACAAGGTGACAATCAGGAGAGTCTCATTTCCTGCCAGGGTCTTGGCAATAGTCTCTGGCTTCTGCCTGGATCGCAGGGAATGCTTGCGGGGTGGTTCATCTTCTGCAGACATGTGACAATTTGTGTATTGGTGGGTTGCCCTCTATGGTTGTTGTTGCCCTGGCAGCTTTGCCTTGTGTGAGTTGTTATTTTGTGGGCTAGCTGTTTCCCTCAATTGTTCATGCTTTGGTGATAGGTGTCCATGCAAGTCTGTTAGTGGTGTCCATGCATTGGTAGAGAATGCAGGGCTTGGCATTTTGATACATGGGTTGTGATGGTGGGGTATGTGGGAGGTGGTGGAGTGATGGGAGTGAGGGTGAGGGTGGGGGTATGTGATGGCATGCAGGTAGGGGGGTGATAATAGTAGAGAGTTGACTTACCAGAGTTCAGTCCTCCTCCTATTCCTGCCAGGCCCTCAGAATGCATGATTGCCAAGACTTGCTCCTCCCATGTTGTTAGTTGTGGGGGAGGAGGCGGGGGTCCACCGCAAGTCCTCTGTACAGCTAGATGGTGTCTTGCTACAAGGTCGTTTTACCTCTTCCTGATGTCATCCCTGGTTCTTGAGTACTGTCCCACGGCATTGACCCTGTCCACGATCCTCCTCCATAGCATCATCTTCCTAGCAATGGATATCTGATGCACCTGTGATACAAGTAGCTGTGGTTCTACCCGGATGATTTCCTCCACCATGACCCTTAGCTCCTCCTCAGAGAATCTGGGGTGTTGTTGTGGGTGGTGTGTGTGAGTGGTGTGTGTGAGGGTTATAGGGTGATGTGTTGGGGTTTGTGATGTAAGGTGCGTGAGTGGTGTATAGTGATGGTGGTATGTGGCTCTGGTTGTGTGTGTGCTCTTGCTGTCTCTCTCTGTTGGCAATTGTTTGTATTTGTAAAGTTTTGTGGGTAGTGTGGGTGTGTTTTATATAGTGGTGCGGGTGTGTGGGTGTGGTGTGTGTATGGGTGTCAGGTGTGTGTATTTGAATTGTCCAATGTGGTGTTGTTTTGTTTGAGTGTGTGTATTTTGAGCGGGCGGTATTGAGGTACTGGGTTTTTCAGAACCGGTACTGATCCGGTAACCCAGCGGTGCCAGGGTACACCCAAAGACCTCGGGTACTTTCCTGATTCAGACCACAGAAACTCAGAGTCTTCTAGGTGAAGTCAAAGATCGAATTTATTGGCTGCAACCAAGTGACAAGCGTCCTAGAAGTACAACAGCACGGTTTGTATGTTCTCAGGAGACTGTGTTTCAATGCAAAGTCAGGTTTCCTTATATACAGTTTTTTAAGCTTCAGGCAAACATTCTTGACATTTTGGTTGGTCATTCAAATGTTTTCACTACAAAGGAAAAAACAGTGTCATGATGAAACCTCATATTACATGTCATCCAACCCATAATAAATTACCCGGCAAGGCCTAGTATTTTACATCAGATAAGTGTGGACCCCCAATAAAAACGGGCACCTCCCCCTCGTAAAGTAAGAAGAAGAAAAGAGCAGGTGCAGGTGTGAGCAAGATTAGGCAGGGTGTGTGAGCGATAATAAGGGTTTTATGGCATGGTGTGCCTTGATGCTATCTGATTCGGCCACTGGGAGAGGGACTGACCAAACAGGTTTGGCCTGAGGCAATGGTTCCAGCTTGCCCAGGTCAGAGAAAAGTCAATCAAGGTGTACGTGTCCTTGGAATCAAATCTGACTGTATTATAAGCCTATGTGAGGGCAACTTTTAAAAATGGCTGCCGTGTATAAAATGGGAGCCACGAGTGCAGGACGAAAATGGCGATTTCGAGGTGAAAACGCTGCTGGAATTGAGCGAAAATAATCATGCTTAGTGTATTAGTCATTATCGGTCTTTTGATACTAAAATCGTACTGCTGTGGCAAAGTAAATTACATGGGTCCAGAATTTTTAGAACCACAAACCCTCCTTTTGCCCTTACATAGGCAATAAACCTATTCTCATGCTAATCTGAGTCCAGGTCTATGTTTATAAGGCCATGGAGATGTTGCTGGAGCAAAATTCTAGTACTTGGTAACTCTCTCTGGACAGGTCTCCTTGAACATGAAGTAGCACAAAAGGCCACATATGGCAGGACAAAATAAGGAATACCTCTATCTGCAGTAGGTGGCATAAGATCACACACCCAACAATTAGTGATGTTCACTACTAATTAGTGTTGATGCAGAAGCTGTACAAAAGAATTGCTTACGAATTCTGATCTTCTAACCTGCTCATGTTCAGGAAAAGGGTGAAAAGAGTGCAAATAAACAATAGTAGGAAAAGACATAGGTTGGGAAGTGGGTGCAGAAGTCAATTGAGTAGAGAAAAACAATCCCACCCATAAATGACAACGTCATGTTTAAAAGACACTAGAAAACACGTTATTAAGAACATATAGACAACGGAAGAAAGTAGTGACCACTATTACAAATGAAATAATAATTTTTCACAACCCTAACCAAAAAGCAAATCCTAAAATGATCTAGTAACATTTTTAGGGCTCCTCTGCATTTCAGTAATTTTTGTATGTTCAGGTGGAACAGTGGTGACTCTCATCAATGCTCTAAGGTGAAAAGGGGGTACTCTTTCCACAGAAAATGGACTTTATTCTGCTTTTACTAAACAGAATAGTACTTTAAAACAATGCCAGCAAAACAATCAGTCTCCTAACACCTAGTCTATACAATCACACGGAAACCTCTTGTGAAACCAACTATGCCCAGAGTCCGTTCAAAAAGCCTCTCTGGCAGGCTTCTATTGTCCATCAAATTTTCTTTTGTTGTTTTCTTTCGCATGGGCCTCCCAATTCAGGCCTCTTCGTGAGAAAAGTACTGCTTAGTTGGAGTGCCCTCCTGGCAAACACCCACAGCTCACTCGAAAGTCTCAATGTCTTAAAGCAATGCACCAGTGTCTCTCCTCTGTGGCAGACACTACAAACAATGTGTTCTTCATTGCAGACTCCAACACTCATTATTTAGTGTCAGAGGATGCTCAAGCTGCTCTTTCATGGGCACCACAATATAGTGCCTTTTTCCAAACTTGAAATCTCTGGTGCACTGCCCTTCTTCCGTTGGAGCAAAGAAAAGGGGGTGTGTGGCCAAAACTCAGGCCAAGGGGCTCAAGGGATTGCACACTGTCAGAGGTTACCAGCACATGACAGGTAGAGAAATGAAACCTCAAAACAGCTCTGCCATCAACAACAGGAATCCTTCTCTTTAGCTCCTTTACACTGAAACTTTGGCTCTGCGATGTCCAACGCCATCTGATGGAGCAAGTACGATACCATGCGCTGGCGATCGCTGTCCAGCTTTGCTACTTTCTGGGTGCTGAGACTGTAGGGCCAAGACGTCCGTCTTTCATCTGTAGCTGTCACTGATGGGAATTAGGCTTAAATTCCTGCAGGTTATTATGACTTGATACCTGCAGAATCTAGTGACTTAGGAAATGTGCCACAGTTGTTAGTTTCCTTCAATTTAGTAAAAAAAAACAGTTCATGGTTTTTAGCAAGGGGACTGCAAGCAGGTGGTCTGCAATCTTCAAAGGAGTAGCCATACACCATGGGCATAAAATACAAAGACAAAGGCAGAAGGGCAAAACAGGGTCTCTAGCATCTTTAATTGGGTTCTCTCCATTATTCTCTGTCATCTATAGCTACATGAGAATTCTATCTGAATGGATTTCCTCACACAGTGGCATTGTCTAATGGGGTAAACACATATTTTCCTCAATGATTAAGTCTAGGTGTTCCTCCTTACCTTAGAACATCTCAATAGAGAAATCACATGATACCGATTATCAGGGACATGTTGAAACCTTCCTTTAAAAACTGTGCATCAGGTGCACTATGCAATACACAGGCTAATAGTCAAATGTGCAAACAAAAAGACAAGAACTAGAGGGTCCTGATATTTGCATGATTAGGACACATCTGATCCCACCAAAAATTAAAGTAGCAGGAACAGAAGGGAACCGAAAACCAAATTAAAATAGACATTGAAAATTCGTCATGTTCAAAAAGGTAAACTTAAGATATCTCCTATTGAAATGGAAAACTTGTCTTACTATAATATTGAGTCAGTTAACCAGTCTATCGCTACCCTGACAGTCAGGCTGGAAAACATTGAAGCAGGCCTAAGGCAAATTCTTGAAAACCAGTCTGGTCATACCAAAGGGAATTATACATAACATGGGGGTCCCTGGTACATCACTGCAGTCTGGAAATGTGAACCTGAACAATACATCAATAATAATAAAAGGGCTGACTGGTGAAAGGAATTCGAAAAAGAGAAATGGGACTAGGACATAGCTAAAATCTCAATAACTAAGCATGATGCGACATTGGTCAGGGGAAGTAACAAAAGAAAAAATCTATAGGAAGAACAAAAAAAATTATTTGGGTGATAGTCAGGCATGTGACACAACACCGAGAGTACGGGTGATACACAAAGGCCAAATTTACACAAATTTTAACTCTACCGTTGGCGACTACACCATATACGGTACTCCTAGCTAATGTTTCAGTTCCTTCTTCAGGAAAAAATGAAAACCTGGTTTTCTTTTAAGGAACGAAAGCCATATGCTACTTAGGAAACAGAACATCATTAACTAATGTTATATAGAAATTAGGCCACCTTGAGTCACAGATCTATAATTTCATCCTTAGGTCCAATCAAGGCTACATAAATGTAGGGCTGCCTGTTCCTTTAAGGGAAAGGGCAGTAACGTGACTAACTGCAGGTGACACACTTTGATCCTGTATATCTCTTTTTATTTTCCTTCAATACCATTATAGCCAAATAGACATGCACTGGTGAAGTGTTGTCTTTTTTGTTCACAGCATGAAATATCATTATCTGTGGAATTTAGTAACCAGAACAAGTTCAACCAACTGTTGCGTAGCGATGGGCATCGTCATGACCATCCCCTCACAACACAGGGGAGCTTGTAATAGTATCAAAAGCAGCAACAAACATGCAAAAAACAAATAAAAAATAATAAAAACGCACAAAACGTCAAGCCATCAGATATACTTGCTGTGTATTAAGCACAAAAAGCATAGACAAAACAATAGCATGTGTGAATAAGCGGTGACACACAACACTATGTCATGTACTTTATGCACTGTAAACCTGCGGCCCAAAACCCAATATTTGGGGCTGTTTAATTTGTCAGGTTTAAAATCCTTACCCTCCTTTTGACAGTAGATCACCAGGCAATGGAAATCTGCTGTCAAATATAACTTTACTGTTTCTCTTCTAACATACAGGACCAGCAAGAACAATTCATGATAGGACCAAATACATGAAAATAAATTTCCATTACTTAACTGTTACCCTCTTGTCAGTTACTTCGCAACATCAAGCCACCTTAGTTTTACCTTTCTAAAAGTAAAAATTGTTACACTGACACTCCATATTAATTTGTCACCTACAATTTCCACTGTGAAAAATAAGTCTTAATTGGTAAATCGTTCTCATTAAGGCATGTAGCCTTCAAAATTTTTAAAAAAGGGCTGCATCTTATTTTCTGTCTAAGACTTAATGCAACACTTCGTTTTCTGTCAAATAAAAGCAACTAGCAGGCATCGTTTTATTTTTTAGAGCGGAGACACAAATGTATCAGTTCTGCAGAGCATTTAACATGATGTTGGGACATTCGAAGAAACCCCTTTTTTTAAATATTTTCTCTTTGGAATTAAGTTCTTTAATTGTATTGATGTTCTTCTGGAGAAACCAGAAATCCCACTTTTAGAGGCCCGTAGGGTCATTCTGCATTTCACAGAGACAAGGCATTGTTTATGGGAAAACTAAAGATAGCATCTCAGCAGCGTGACTTGAGCCAGCCTCTGTAGCTCTCCTAGCTTCTGCCACTCTGAATCTGTCAAAGTCAGTAGGCCTTCCTATTTTCCTTCTAACCTGCAATAATTCACTCTATTTAAAAAAAAAAAATCCTTTTTAGGCGCTAAAAAAATTATCTCTATTTCCAGATTATTAAACTACATTTACTGTGAATAATTCACAAACCTTAATAACACACATACCAGTTGTTAGATTAAATGGTTGTTGCAATCCCATGCAATGGTACATATTTCATCAACCTCGAATGAATGAACGTCTCAGTAGGCCCAGCTGAAGTTAGAACCTTCAACCTTGATATTAAAACAAGCCTTTGTACTGGCACATTGACTCATTGAATCATAAGAAGGCACAACCTGCAAATATATATCAAACCTAAATGTATGCATTTACTGAAGCCTGAGACACTTTAAAAAGTACTCTGAATGAAAGAAAATGCAGTTTAAACAGTGCTTTTGCCCAAAATCGACTTTGATATTTTAGGCATTAAAAAATCAATATCCTACAATTTTCTTGCATAATCTGCATTACCAGAATGTCTATTACACAATCCATGAGTCAGCCATTGAAAATATTAACTTATACTTTATAGAAATGAGCTTGTTTGCTCCTGCGCCAAGGGAAAATTGCACATACAAATGTCATTTCGGTGCAACATAACTTAAATTAAATTTTAATGTTAGGAGGTCATAGTATAGGTATTAAGCTTTATAAATATTAAAAAACGATTTTGAAAGGCACTTATTTTTTAAATAATTTTTCCATAATTAATAATTTTCTTTTAAAAAAAAAATAAGAACCCAATTATTCTTTTTTTTTTTGGTGATAATTCCACATATAAAAGCAAGCTGCATCCCTTGCCTATTATTTGGGATACATTAACTCACAAGCCTAAGCGCATAAGCCTAACTTGAAATGCGTCACATTTTTGCGCCACTTTCATTTAAAAGGAAGGTTATGCAAAATTCCACCCATGTTTAACTGGGAAAGTGCTGGCTGAATTGAACATTCCTATCAAATATACTGCAGCTGAAAAGTTTGCCTGTGAACATCTAATACAATGCATCTAAGAAAAATGCTGTAAATGTATTTTTTTTTTGCAAAAATAGATAATTTCGTTTTTGTTTGGGGCCCTATTTATATCTATTGAATGTGTTTTCTAATTTATTAAGCATTTAACAGCAGTTTTGTATAAGTGCACAATTGCTCATTCTATAAATTAAAGAGCAACATATAGCTATGTTAGCACATCACATGGTTCATTTCTGGATTTTTTCTAAGTTTCTACCTAATATTAATTAACCAACATTTTACTTAACAAACTGTAAACATCAAGAAGACCCACAAACACACATTGAGCTCATTTCAGATATAAACAGAAAACACTCAGTACACACAATACAGCGCGCTTTAGCCATTTTTCATAAATAGCGCCGTCGCAATTTACTTACAGAACCGTTTGCAGATCCTAGTTGTAAGTCATATTTACAAGAAAAAAAGAAAACTTTTCTCAATTATTTCCAAGAATAGCGGACCCATACTTCATTAAACGTGATGGGGCCTACTCCGTGCTTCACATATAGTTCATAGGTTGGAGTTCCAATCGGAGGAACCGGACATGAGTCCTCCAACCGGGAGTCCCTTTTACAACCAAGACAAAACAAATTTCCAAGTCTGCTAAGACCAGGCATCTTCGCTCACTAGTCTAGCTTCAAACTTCAAAGGATTATCGTTTACGATAGTCTCGTGAATACACGAGTCCTTCGGCTTTGGTACTTGCAAGTTCCAAATCAAAGTGATCCCGAAGGGATACCAAACCAAATGTCCAACTAAGGACCAAACCAAGTGTCCAACTAAGGACTGGGAGACGCTCCACTTATACTTAACTGAAAATATCGATGACGTCACCAGAAGACTCGTCTTATCGTTTCGCTCTACCAAACATCAAGGGTCCAAATCAGGGCGATAGCCAGGGCAGCAGTCCTTCGTAGCCGTCGGGAAGCGGGGAACCTCGCAGCAAAGACTTTCGGACCACGTCGACATGCAGGGGTCGATGAAGTGGCGGCCTTCCTCCAGAATTTTCACACGAAGCTCCCCACGGACCTCAGGCTTGGACCGGTACCGCTGGTATCGCCCCACGTTTGGGCACCAACTGAGGTACTGGGTTTTTCAGAACCGGTACTGATCCGGTAACCCAGCGGTGCCAGGGTACACCCAAGACCTCGGGTACTTTCCTGATTCAGACCACAGAAACTCAGAGTCTTCTAGGTGAAGTCAAAGATCTAATTTATTGGCTGCAACCAAGTGACAAGCGTCCTAGAAGTACAACAGCACGGTTTGTATGTTCTCAGGAGACTGTGTTTCAATGCAAAGTCAGGTTTCCTTATATTCAGTTTTTTAAGCTTCAGGCAAACATTCTTGACATTTTGGTTGGTCATTCAAATGTTTTCACTACAAAGGAAAAAACTGTGTCATGATGAAACCTCATATTACATGTCATCCAACCCATAATAAATTACCCGGCAAGGCCTAGTATTTTACATCAGATAAGTGTGGACCCCCAATAAAAACGGGCACCTCCCCCTCGTAAAGTAAGAAGAAGAAAAGAGCAGGTGCAGGTGTGAGCAAGATTAGGCAGGGTGTGTGAGCAATAATAAGGGTTTTATGGCATGGTGTGCCTTGATGCTATCTGATTCAGCCACTGGGAGAGGGACTGACCAAACAGGTTTGGCCTGAGGCAATGGTTCCAGCTTGCCCAGGTCAGAGAAAAGTCAATCAAGGTGTACGTGTCCTTGGAATCAAATCTGACTGTATTATAAGCCTATGTGAGGGCAACTTTTAAAAATGGCTGCCGTGTATAAAATGGGAGCCACGAGTTCAGGACGAAAATGGCGATTTCGAGGTGAAAACGCTGCTGGAATTGAGCGAAAATGCTCATGCTTAGTGTATTAGTCATTATCGGTCTTTTGATACTAAAATCGTACTGCTGTGGCAAAGTAAATTACATGGGTCCAGAATTTTTAGAACCACAGTATGTACCGCCAATGGTTTACCCCCTTGGTGATTCGTGGGTCATAATATTGTGGGCGCTGTTCTGTTGGCATAACGGTGTGGGTTTTGGTACCGCCAATTTATCACTGACTTTGGTGTGGCAGACTTCTGCCTGTGACTGTATAGTGACGGATTGGTATGTGTGTGTCATAATATGTTAAGCGGAAATCTGCTGGAGCGGCGGTATCTTGGTGGCAGTCAGCATGGTGGTAAGTGAGATTTACCGCCAATGTCGTAATGAGGGCCATAGTGTTTTTCTGCAACAAATATGTCAGAGGTTGAATGATCGTAGAATATCCTTGGATGATCTATTAATACAATATAGCAAAGCTCTTTCAACAATCTAATCTGGGTTCTTCTTGATGCCTATTCAACGATCCCTTACCTTAGTCTGAACTCCAGGTCTGCTTGAATAGACATTTGGATTTCTTTGCCTATTACATATAACAGATGATAAGTGTTGGAATACAAACTGGACTTCTTAGATTCGGTATTATCTGAAAAGACTAAGATGTCATCCCCGTAAAATAAGACATTTTAATCCAAGACATCTCTCAAAAAATCTTTGTGGAAATGTTGGACTACAGCTGGAGTTTTGCAGATGCCAAATGTCATGACCAAATATTGAAAATGGTGTGTGGTTTATAGATACATAAACTTGAGTGGTTTTTTTTTTTTTTTTGCCAGTCACTTTCCAGATTTGTATATTTTATCATGCAGCCAGAGAGAAGAATTGTTTAGTGGTTGCCTTAAAACTGTTGTGTTCAAGGTGCAGCTGAGAGTAACATTGATGTATTAGATTATAGGTCCTGAGGTAGCTTTAGAGCCAATTACCAGGATGGATTTTACTTGATTCTTTAATGAGAGAGAAATGGCATGTTCATGGGTGTAGGCAAAGTCTACCAAATCAGCAGTGGCTGAGTGGTGACAGTGCTGCTCGTGGAGCTAGTGGAGCTGGTGGTGGGGGGAGGCTCCAGCCTATCCCCTGCAGCCTCGGACGGCTGCCCACTGGTGCTGCTGCTGCTGGTAGTGGTGCTGGTGGCGGTGCTGCTGGTGGAGTTGGTGGTGGGTAGAGGCTCCAGCCCATCCCCTTCAGCCTCGGACGGCTGCGCACTGGTGCTGCTGCTGGTGGTGGTGGTGCTGGTGGCGGTGGTGCTGCTGGAGCTGGTGGTGGGGGGAGGCTCCAGCCCATCCCCTGCAGCCTCAGATTGCTGCCCACTGGTGCTGCTCCTGGTGGTGCTGGTGGAGCTGGTGGGGGGGGGGCTCCATCCTATCCCCTGCAACCTCGGACGGCTGCACCAGCATGGTTGGTGGTGTGGGCTCATACTGAGTCCCAGGACCAGGACCAGGACCCTTGTCCTTTCTGCCTGCTGGCAGCATCTGGGGATTCTTCCTTTCCCTTCCTAGCAGCAGCTGGAGATTGCTCCTTGCCCTTCCTTCCTGCAGCTGGGGTGGCACCTTTCCCTTCCTTACAGCAGCTGGGGTGCCACCTCTACCTTCCTATCAGCAGCTTGGGGTGGCTCCTTGCTTTTCCTGGCAGCACCTGGGGCAGGCACCCTTTCCGTGTGGCTGCCTGGAGCCCAGGATCTTTAGCCACCAGGAGTTGGTGTGGACACTACTGGGCCCGTAGACTGGGTGGCTGAGGTGCTTGCCTGAGTTTTACACACACTGGCCAGACATGAAGGACGGGGGGGGAGGAGTAGGGAAGAGGTCAACCGTAGAGAGGAAAAGGTTCTTAGGGACATTGGGGCGGGAAGAGCGAGAAGGTTTGGGAGTGGAGGAAGATGGAGTGGTTGTAGGAGGTGTCTGCTGTGTTTTGGTGCAGGTGCATGGGCTGGATGCTGTTGTGAGGTGGATGGCTGTTGGGTGTCTGAGTGCCTGCGTTTGTGTACCTTGGGAGGGGGGCACAGACACAGTAGGAGAGGACACGGGATGTTTGCATGGATGTTGGGTTTGTGTCTGCAGGTGAGGTGTGTGTTCTGCTAGGTGTGGTAGTGATGGTGGTAGTGGATCAGGATGTAGTCCATGCAGGTGTGAGTGTAGACGCAACTGGGAGGGAGGTGGAGGACGAGGAGGAAGGGGACACGGTGGAGCCAGTGGATGTTGGTATGTCTCCATCTGGATGGTGTTTCTGTGAGTGCCTGTGGGATGAAGTGTGGTGCTTGTGTTTGCCTGTGACACTCTTGTGTGTTGTCCTGTGAGCATGCTCGTCTGCCTGTGTGCTTGGAATAGCTTGGGGTTGAGGAGAATGGGATTGGGAAGAGGAAGTTGGAGGGGAGAGGGTGGAAAAAGGGACAATGGCTGCCATCAGAGAGGAGGCCAGAGACAGGATTGATCTCTGTTGGGCCGCCAAGCCAGTGTGAATGCCCTCCAGAAATGCATGTGTCTGTTGCATTTGAGCTGCCAGCCCCTGGATGGCATTCACAATGGTTGACTGCCCAACAGAGATGGATCGCAGGAGGTCAATAGCCTCCTCACTCAGGGCAGCAGGGCTCACTGGGGCAGGGCCTGAGGTGCCTGGGGCGACGGAGATGCCCACCCTCCTGGGTGAGCGGGCATGGGCAACTTGATAAGGGGCTGCTGAAAGGAGGCGCTGGTACGGGGGTGGCGGCTGTACTTGTAGCTGGGGTTGTCACAGAAGTTTCCGCCACCACCAGGGAGCTTCCATTGGAGAAGGTATCCATATCCAAACTTTCCCCTCCAGTATCCGCCATGGTGCTCCCCTCACCCTCTGTCCCACTGGTGCCCTCACCGTTGGTAGACTCTGCCTCCTGGGTCCTGCATGATGCAGCTCCCCCCATCGCTGGTGCCACTGCTCCTCCACCGGATGATGCTAATGCACATAAGGACAGGGTTATAAACCAAAAAGAGGGGGGAGGCAAAGGAAACACTGGGTCAATGGCTGCACCAACACCACTGTTGGCATTCACAGCACCCTCAAACCCAGGGAACAGCCCTACGCACTAGGCAATGTACTATCATTAGTAATGCTAATCACCAGGGCATGGGGAGGGACACATACCGCCAACTACAGCATTTCTGGGGCCCACACAGCCCTGCCCTGTAGTGGATGCCTACAAGCTAGGTTGGAGGAATATCACATCAGAACCCTGACCAACATGGGACCTACTCTGCAATGTCAGGCCTGGCCTAGGGGCACCCACAGACACACATTCACTACCTGGATACCACCCCACCAGGTGTAAGTTGTAATGATGGGCACTGTACTCACCCCCTTATGGCTGCTGTGATGCCCCCAAGCCCCCAGCTCCAGATAGGGCACAGCCAGTATACAGGCCAACAGGGGGGGTCAGGATTCGACGGGCACCCCTTCCTCGTTGAGAGGCCATCCCCAGCTGGGCCTCCGCCGTCTTCGGTGCCTAGCGTCTCAGGTCCTCCCACCGTTTCCGACAGTGGATGCTCAGCCTGCCGTAGACCCCCAGGGTCTGCATGTCCTCGGCGATGGCACGCCATATACCTTTTTTGATGGGCGCTGACCTGCAGAGGAAATATACACAGGGAAAGGTATTAGTTAGATCGTCCTGCCTGTTACACTCATGGCCCATCATATCCCTTCCCATTCCCCTTACGCACAGACATGGCCCAGCATTCATGCTGCATGCTTCCCAGGGCCCAACCACCAACACCCCCCAACACGAGGCCTTCACACACAGCACTCCATGCATTCATGCTCCATGCATCTTGCTCACAGTGTACTCACCTGTTGGTCTGGAGGCCCATACAGCAGTCGGTACTGGGCTAGGACCCCATCCACCAGTCGCTCCAACTCCGCTGATGTGAAGGCAGGGGCCCTTTTCCCAGTCACATGAGCCATGGTAGGTTCCAGAGACAGGTCACAGCAGCACATGCAGTGTAGGTCCTCTCCTGTTGAAGGTCAGGTAGCAAGTAAGTGTACAGATAGAAAATGGCGGTGAAGTCTGTGGCGATGTATCACCATTGGCCACTGTACTCCATAGGGCCCAATGATAACTAATGAGGAGTTGCACGGCGGTTACCGACCGCCTCCCGCAACGGTGCAAAACGTCAGCGGAATCACCTCCCTTCCACCTGTACCTCCATACAGGACAGGCGGATGCCATTTCAGGGGGGGGGGGGCGGCCATGGATCCTAACTGTGTCACAGTTCACAATCGTACATTCAGGACATATGCCACTAATAAAATATGAAAATCACATCATGCATTGAACTGCAGTGGTTACAATGTACAGATAATGACCGGCTTCTCACTCTTTTGCCCCCTAGATTGCAACCGCTATGGATGAATAGGAGATGGAGACATCCTCCCGTGTACATTACCCTGGTGGGCTTGGCAACAATGGAGGACAGGCACATCATCCTCACTTACAGACTGAACAGGGTCACAATCACAAAGCTGTGTGCCCAATTGGAGCCTAACCTGATATTTGCTATCTGTCATCCCACTGGGATCCCCCCTCTTGTGCAGGTCCTATCTGTGCTCCATTTCTTGGCAACTGGTTCTTTCCAAGTGACAGTGGGCTTGGCAGCAGGAATGTCACAGCCAATGTTCTCAATAGTGCTAACAAGAGAGTTGTCTGCCTTGAGAAAACACATGTGCAGCTACATTTTTTTCCCCCGGGTGGAGGATTTGGCCACAGTAAAGGCTGACTTCTATGCAATGGGACATATCCCCAACATTGTTGGGGCTATTGATGGAACACATATAGCATTTGTCCCTCGCCGGCGAAATGAACAGGTCTTCAGAAATCGAAAAGGTTTTCACTCGAATGTGCAGATGGTGTGTTTGGCAGACCAGTAAATCCCCCATGTCAATGCTAAGTATCCTGGGTCGGTGCATGATGCTTTTATCCTGAGGAATAGCAGCATCCCAAATGTGATGGCCCAACTCCAGAGGCACAGGTTGTGGCTAATAGGAGCCCTGGTTCCCACCCAGTTGATGTTGGTGTATGGGTATAGTATGGGCCATAAGGGTAAGTGTGTGGCTAACAGTTGTCCCTCGATTTTTGCAGGTAACTCTGGTTACCCCAACCTCTCATGGCTGCTGACCTCTGTGAGGAATCCGAGGACAAGGTCAGAGGAATGTTACAATGAGGCACATGGGTGAACAAGAAGGATAATTGAACATACATTTGGCCTCCTGAAGGCGAGGTTTAGGTGCCTCCATCTAACAGGTGGATTCCGGGACTACTCACCCAAGAAGTTCTGCCAGATCATTGTGGCATGCTGTATGTTGCACAACCTTGTCTTGAGATGCCATGTGCCTTTTCTGCAGGAGGAGGAGGCTGGAGATGGCCGTGTGGAAGCAGTGGACCCTGTGGACAGTGAGGATGAGGAGGCAGAGGATGAAGATGAGGACAACAGAACTGCAGTGATCAGACAATACTTCCAATGACACACAGGTAGAACAGTGTTAAATCACATTTCATTGTCATTATTTAGATTTACTTTGTCACTGGCAGGCTATGAATTAATACTTCTACGCCCATTCACTACACCCTTAGGCAACTCTTTTTGCAGATATTCGTGCCCCACTATCACTCCCGGTGTGTTCACTGCAGCCAACTACAGGTCTTTCCTATGTATACATTACTGTAGTTGAATTGCAATGTTTAAACCTTGTTACACGAATACATACTTAAATCACTTGACATACTCCATACTTTTTGTGTGTTTATTTAAGTGCTATGAAGAAAAGGGAGAAGTGCAATGGGCTGGGATGGAGGAAAGTCCAGGGTAGAGTCCAGTCTATTGGTAGCACAGGTACATTGTCCAAGGGGACATAGGAAGGGGAGCAATGGCAGTTTAAGGTGGACAGGGGGACAGAGTGGGACACAAGGTGACAATCAGGAGAGTCTCATTTCCTGCCGGGGTCTTGGTAATAGTCTCTGGCTTCTGCCTGGATCGCAGGGAATGCTTTCGGGGTGGTTCATCTTCTGCAGACATGTGACAATTTGTGCATTGGTGGGTTGTTCTCTATGGTTGTTATTGCCCTGGCAGCTTTGCCTTGTGTGAGTTGTTATTTGGTGGGCTAGCTGTTTCCCTCAAGTGTTCATGCTTTGGTGATAGGTGTCCATGCAGGTCTGTTAGTGGTGTCCATGCATTGGTAGAGCATGCAGGGCTTGGCATTTTGATACATGGGTTGTGATGGTGGGGTATGTGGGAGGTGGTGGAGTGATGGGAGTGAGGGTGAGGGTGGGGGTATGTGATGGCATGCAGGTAGGGGGGTGATAATAGTAGAGAGTTGACTTACCAGAGTTCAGTCCTCCTCCTATTCCTGCCAGGCCCTCAGAATGCATGATTGCCAAGACTTGCTCCTCCCATGTTGTTAGTTGTGGGGGAGGAGGCGGGGGTCCACTGCAAGTCCTCGGTACAGCTAGATGGTGTCTTGCTACAAGGTCGTTCCACCTCTTCCTGATGTCATCCCTGGTTCTTGAGTACTGTCCCACGGCATTGACCCTGTCCACGATCCTCCGCCATAGCATCATCTTCCTAGCAATGGATATCTGATGTACCTGTGATCCAAGTAGCTGTGGTTCTACCCGGATGATTTCCTCCACCATGACCCTTAGCTCCTCCTCAGAGAATCTGGGGTGTCGTTGTGGGTGGTGTGTGTTAGGGTTATAGGGTGATGTATTGGGGTGTGTGATGTAAGGTGCGTGAGTGGTGTATAGTGATGGTGGTATGTGGCTCTGGTTGTGTGTGTGCTCTTGCTGTCTCTCTCTGTTGGCAATTGTTTGTATTTGTAAAGTTTTGTGGGTAGTGTGGGTGTGTGTTTTATAGTGGTGCGAGTGTGTGGGTGTGGTTTGTGTATGGGTGTCAGGTGTGTGTATTTGAATTGTCCAATGTGGTGTTGTTTTGTTTGAGTGTGTGTATTTTGAGCGGGCGGTATGTACCGCCAATGGTTTACCCCCTTGGTGATTCGTGGGTCATAATGTTGTGGGCGCTGTTCTGTTGGCATAACGGTGTGAGTTTTGGTACTGCCAATTTATCACTGACTTTGGTGTGGCGGACTTGTGCCTGTGACTGTATAGTGACGGATTGGTATGTGTGTGTCATAATATGTTAAGTGGATATCTGCTGCAGCGGCGGTATCTTGGTGGCAGTCAGCATGGTGGTAAGTGAGATTTACCGCCAATGTCGTAATGAGGGCCATAGTGTTTTTCTGCAACAAATATGTCAGAGGTTGAATGATCGTAGAATATCCTTGGATAATCTATTAATACAATATAGCAAAGCTCTTTCAACAAACTAATCTGGGTTCTTCTTGATGCCTATTCAGCGATCCCTTACCTTAGTCTGAACTCCAGGTCTGCTTGAATAGACATTTGGATTTCTTTGCGTGTAACATATAACAGATGATAAGTGTTGGAATACAATCTGGACTTCTTAGATTCAGTATTATCTGAAAAGACTAAGATGTCATCCCCGTAAAATAAGACATTTTAATCCAAGACATCTCTCAAAAAATCTTTGTGGAAATGTTGGACTACAGCTGGAGTTTTGCAGATGCCAAATGTCATGACCAAATATTGAAAATGGTGTGTGGTTTATAGATACATAAACTTTAGTGTTTTTTTTTTTTGCCAGTCAGTTTCCAGATTTGTATATTTTATCATGCAGTCAGAGAGAAGAATTGTTTAGTGGTTGCCTTAAAACTGTTGTGTTCAAGGTGCAGCTGAGAGTGACATTGATGTATTAGATTATAGGTCCTGAGGTAGCTTTAGAGCCAATTACCAGGATGGATTTTACTTGATTATTAAATGAGAGAGAAATAGCATGTTCATGGGTGTAGGCAAAGTCTACCAAATCAGCAGTGGCTCCACAGTCACTTGAAGGAGTGGCCTACAATAGCAGAATCTGACATACTATGATTTCTATTTAAATCTACATACGAAGAGCCATACATTTGGTGTCTTAGGTAGTAGATAGTAAGCAGGTAGTTACAGCAATATGGACTTACTTAAAAGGGAACCTATATAGGCAAAATTCCCTGGTGCTGTGCCCACATTTCAACCAGTTTGACCAACTCAATATGCTTTCTTGAAGAAGAACAGTACCGTAAATCCCCAGGCTAGATTTTGTTGCTCTCCAGTAGAGAACTAGTATCTCTTGCATCATAGCATCCACCAAGAGGACTTTTCCTTTTAATATAGCTAACTAACTCTTATCCCCTAACCAGGCCACAATATGTCTAATGGTTGGTTTTAGCTCTTTAATGTTAGTGGACTCTGCCTCTGATTCCCATTTGACTGGCTATGGTATACATGAGAGTGCACAGGTACAAGAGAGGTGGGGTCCCTCCTGTATGTATGCCACCCCTGAGGTTGTAGATGCCTCCATAGGTCTTAGTGGTGTTTAGTAGTGCTGTCTCCCTAGTTCCATGTTACCCTTTGCACTATTTGCATCTTTCTTGCTTTCCTGGAGAAACCTCTGTAAAGACAGGTGCATTGTTTTGGTTTGGATTCACATTTACTGAATGGAGTAGGAAGTTTAGTTTGCCCGCACCAAACCTGGACCAAGCCAGTTCCAATAGCTCAACCTGTGGCATGAGAGAGGCCACATGTTAACACTGGCTAATGGCACGGTCAAAGGTTCACACACATTACAAAAAGAGGGGCTACCTGCTCATCTCCTATATCCTGTTTTTCTGGAGAAGCCAGAGTATAGTGTAAGAAAATTGGCTCTTCATTGAGGGGTGTGAAACTGTACTCAAGCAGCAACCACAGTCCTTTTCGGGCCGAGACACTAGCAAACCCCAAATTAACCTGTGCTCATCCCTCTGTTAACATGGCACAGAGTAGTCAGGCTTAACTAAGAGGCCATGTGTAAACTATTTATGCAGCACATCAAGTAGCAACAAAATGAAAACATAACACAAGAAAAATCTCACACCAAGTTAGATAATAAAGTAGATAATTTGACACCAAAACTACAAAAATCCAAATAGCAGAACCGGAGATATTCATTTTTAAGATTTAGATGAAACAAGTGCCACTTGAAGCTATCTGGGCTTGCAAGAACTGTAGAAAGTCACACGTTCAGGCCGACTATGATGGAGCACGGGTCGGAAATAGGGACCAGGTTAATCCCCCAGAAAAGGTACCTTCTCAGTCCAGCACAAAGAGTTCCTTTCAATGTGTAGGGCAATGTGAGGATCAGGGAAGCGTCATGAACAGTAGTTGCTGTAGCACAAACTTCAGGCCTGGCATAGCAGATGATTGTCACTGTAGTGTGAAGATCCTATTGTTGCAAACGGTCGGACTGGTGATTGACGGTGGCATTCCCCACGAGCTGTCAATAGTGTAGATTGAAGGGTCGGGTTAACAGAACTTCACATTGACGGCCAGTGCAAGTAACAAGGACTTGGCTCCAACGGGCCCATTTGTGGTCTCAAAGAGCCCATAAACATCAATTCAGGTCCTCTGAGGCCACAGTAAGGGTTCAGAACCTGAGGAGCACCACTTGGGGGTCAGCTGGATCTGTGTGTTGGTTCTGGTGGTTGGGGTCTGTTATGCCCCTGCGCTCTGACCAGGTTGCCAGCAGGCTAGTCTTTGGAGTCACTCTGGGAGCCCTGTGTTCAGGTGTAGGTCTGTTACATCTAACTCAGGCAGGAGGGCAGCAGTCCAGCAAGGCAGAAGTACAGCAAAGCAGTAGTCCAGCAGGGCAGCAGTCCAGCACAGTGGCAGTCCTTTCAGCACAGCAGTCCCTTTTCCTGGCAGAGTATCCCTATGCCCAGAACTGAAGACTACTAAAGAATTGGTGTCTGAGGTCCAGTATTTAAACCAGGTGACTCCTTTGAAGTGGGAGAAGCTTTTAGTGGTTTCCCTTTGAAGCGCACAGGCTTCCGCCTCCCCTGTCCTTGCTCTAAACTATGAGTATGCAGCCCTTTGTGTGGGGGCAGGATTCTGCCTATTCAAGTGTAAGAAGAGTTATTCCTTGCTCCTCACTCCCATCCTACCAGTGATAGTCCATCAAGGCCCACCTAAGCCCTCTGTTGTGTGCGGCTGTCTAGGAGGAATACACAAAGCCAAACTGTCATCTACACCTAGTCATGTGACAGGCTGCAGGCACTGAGTGGCCGAGGCAGGAAAATACCAACTTTCTAAAAGTGGCATTTTCAAATTGTAATTTAAAGTCTGACTTTAAGAGATTAATTTTCATCATATCTCCAAAGACACCAGGCACACACGGGCCACCTTTTCCCATTTGGAAGTTACAGCTTATTAAATGTAATAAGATAATTCCAATGTTAACATATGGAAGAGGTAGTTATTGCAGCAGTGGAAAACAAGTTTTCAGTACCGGGATATGTAAAACTTTAAAGTACATGTTCAGGTTTTTAAATACACTGCACTCTGCGCTCTTCAGGGCCTACCTTAGGGGTGACATATATGTATTTAAAAATAAGGTTTGGGCCTGGCAAAAGATTTATTTTGCCAGGTCGAAATCCCAGTTTAAAACTTCACACACAGGCTGCAATGGCAGGCCTGAGACATGTTCAAACATCTTCTTAAGTAAATGGCACAATCAGTGATGCAGACCACTAGCAGCATTTAATGTACAGGCCCTGGGCACAGGCACTACCACTTTACTCGGGACTTACAGATAAATATATTAGGACAATTGGATGTAAGCCAATTCCACCATGTTTTGAGGAGAGAAAAAGCACTTTAGCACTGGTTAGCAGTGGTAAAGAATGCAGAGTCTGAAATGGCAGCAAAAATGGGTTCAGAAACAGGAGGGGAAGGCAAACTGTTTGAGGATGACCTTGCAGAAAGGGCCAAGTCCAACACAGAGCAACAACATTTGACTGGCCGTTGTTAGTCTGGACCCTAAAAGTAGTCCAAAGCAGCCTGGAGATGTGGGCCACCTGAAAAAAAAGCACTTTCTTCAGATTGGCTCACTCCAGTAGGTGGGAGGCTACTTTGAATTTGGATTGCCAGTCTCCATATATCTGACCGTTTATGATTATTAAGTATTTAGCTTTTACTTGGAAGAGCTCTGTACAGCTATGTAGACAAAGGCCATACTATTTGGCTGTTCCCCTGGCATGCTTACTACAGGGCTAAGCACGAAAACAGTGCTGCAGCATTCCGAGGAATTAATAAAGATAGACTTCCAGGTGTGTAGAGAAAGAACCGTATCCTGGAGCCCAAGTCTAGTGACTAATGCATTAATGTGAAAAGTCTGTGACTGCCGAACCTGGAGGCCTGAGCGCTCTCTCCAGCACAACCTATTAGCTCATGCTGCCTGATGCTTGACTACCCGTACCTCTGCAATTGTTGCTAAACTGTGCTTCTGTAAGAGATCATAACCTGATGAGTGAGGGCCTGTCTACATCCTCTTTTGATGCTGCACCTGAGAACTGTTCAAGCAAGTAACCTGCCGCATGAAGATCCAAATGCCTCTGTTGTTGACACTGTTAGGAGAAGTCTGAATGTGACTGTAATCCACTGCTTGGGGGCCCGGGTTCCCTAGAGTAAGCCCAATACTAATATTTGCATATGTAAAGATGGATTGCATAGGTCTTCCTGAATTTACTAAGAATATTTATTTAATTGTTAATAGTTGTATTCCCTTTATGAAAAGAATAAAAAAATGTTGACAAAACATTTATTGTGAGGCAGGCATATACTAGCTAAACTAAGCACGGTTCCAGTGTTATCTATCCTCCAAGAATAAGTCTTGGTTGTTTGACCTTGCTAGGTACATACCGCCACATTATGATCCTCATTATGACATTGGCGTGACTGTTAAAGTGGCGGTAATACTGCCAACAGGCTGGCGGTAATTACCACCAAATTATGACCATGGCGGCGAATTCTCTCATAGACAGCCAATGTACCACACCAACCACCAGGGTGTTAACACCACTGACCATGGCGATAGCCAACAACAGCCAGGTGGAAGACAAGGTACCGCCCACCATATTATGACACAGCAAACGGCCAGGATTTCTTGAGTGGTACCAACGCCATCAAAAGCCTGGCGGAAACAGAACACAGAAAACGAAAGACTCACCAACAGGTACACAGAGGACTCCACCGCCACCATGGAACCGGAACTTCATGTCTTCCCGATGCTCATCTATGCCATGGTCCATCTGGAACACCAATGCCGACTAAGACAATGACGGTGAGGACAGCCACCTAGCACACAAGGGAGAAAGGGCGGAAGGGAGGAAATGGAGAGTGACACACACACGCGTGGATGGCGTATAGGTGATGGTGTTATGTGGCTCAGATTTAGGGGGTGCTCATGGGTTGTCTCTCTCTCAGTTGGCTATATTGTTTTTCATTGTAAGGGGTTGTGGGTAATGTGGGTGTGTGTTTTATTTTGGATTGGGTGTGCGGCTGTGGTGTGTGTATGTGTGTCAGGTGTGTATAGTTTGAATTGTCCAATGTGGTGTCGTTTTGTTAGTGTGTGTATATTTTGAGCGCGGCGGTGTGTGCCGCCAATGGTTTACCATGGTTGAATGACCGCTGCGGTGATTCGTGGGTCATGATGCTGTGGGCGTATTATTGTTGGCGTAACGGTGTGTGTTTGGTACTGCCAGTTTATCACTGGCCTTTGGTCTGGCGGACTTGTAAGGGTGTCTGTATATTGGCGGATTTCTCTGTGTGGGCCATAATACCCGTAACGGTATACCACTGCGGTCATGGTATGTTGGCGGCCGTCAGCACGGCGGTCAGCTGTCAGCGGCATTTACCGCCAGGTTTGTAATGAGGGCCTAAATGTGTTGTAAGCACTGGGAGGATATCTTTTTTAACGGCTAAGGTGAGAAACAGAGCCATCAACTCCTTCTGAAATACCTGACATGCTACCTGAAAGTATCCAAAAGAAGGCAACATATGACATTAAGGGGGTCATTATGACCGTGGCGGTGAGTTTTAAGTGGGGGTAATTCTGTGATCCACAATAGTATCTTATTCCATTGTTTCCAAGGACAACAGCAGTACTTATGACAAGGATTTTCTGATTGGCCACGAGTCAAACAGAGAACTTGCCTTTTAGAGCTACTAATCACCATGCTTAGGCATTTTCCAATAGTCACTAAACTGCTTCCTTGAAAAGCTATAGGCGGGTTTAGCTCCTTCTTTGCAGGAGAAGTATAAATTATCCATGCACCATATCTTCCTCATTGAGAAGTCCTTCTCAAATGACCTAATTTTAGTTTCAAGGGTGGAAGTGATGGATAGACTTTATGTGATAAAAACAGTTTCCATAATTTAAAGTAACTTTTTTTCATTTGCTTTAGCTTTGATGTGATCAATTTGTGCCACTACGAGTTCAGCACTGGTTTCTGGTCAATGCAACAATTGACTCCTGAAACTTGTCACACCAAATCTGATCAACACTTCTCTGCATATCTTTTATCGGTATTAACTGTGGTGTTTAATAACGACCTGTCAGAAATTTGTGCTATCTAGTTTCCCATTATTTTAGTGCCTGCCACAGCTCCTAAAATTGTTTAGGTCTCGTCTGCAACAGTGCATATGGTGTCACTTTCAAGGCATTTTCCTCTCTTAAAGAGAACGTAATGCCCTCCTGTTGCTTACCATTGGTTGACTAGAGTGACACTCTTATTTGCTGGTGTTTTTTCTTTCGATGGAGCATTGACCAAATAATGCTTCTTTTCTCTGTTAGTTTCCTCCCGATGTTCAAATTTTTTTCGTGCAGGCAATGTTTTTTTCTTGTTGCACCATTCACTAAGAGTGCATATATTTATTTCTAGGACATGTTTCTCCTGGTCCCGCTGCACGCTGTTACTTTCATCTGCCCCCTTTCATGTTCATGCTTTTCCTCCGACCTTCCTCTCCCGATGTATTAATGCATGTTTCCTCCTACCCTCCTGTCACTCGTTGTTGGTTTCACCCTTCCACCCTCCACTCCACGTTGTTGCATGCACCCTCCTTATCTCCATGATGTTGCAAAATACTGTCCATCCACCCTTCTCTGTAGAAGTGAGGTTTTCCCAATCAAGTGCACATTATGATAAAAATATATTTAGCATTTAATTAATGTATTTAATGTAGGCAAAACAATGTCATTTCATAGTTACAGGTAATAAATCCATCTCAAATCATTGCCTGGGCAGGTTAAAGTATAGCATAAATCCCCTAGGAATTAAAGTAACCTACACACCAATCTCCAGCAGATTTCAATGCGCCACATTTCGCAGTGGCTTCAGAAAGATTGTTGAATTTGTCTTGAAGAATGGATGTAAAAGCGTCAATTACCGCTTCATATACTGTGTTATGGGAATATAATTTCTTACATGAAGGGTACTCTTGAAGTGTTCATGTTTTAGAATAATAATATAGATTGATAAAATATTTCACCAGCGTATGAGAAACATGTAAATGAATAACATGAACACTTGCTGGGGAAAAATGTAATTCTTGCGCGTATTATGGGATTTTCACATGCAAATTTGATTGAATGCATTCGAATACCTGATAAAAAATTCTGTTTCATTGGAATCAAACATTTATAATATCCTGCAGCTCTTGGTGAAGAGATAAACTAATAGATTATAGTCAAGATTCTGTTCCTTTTCGAAACCCAATGCTGCAATGAAGTATTCATTGGCAAGTGACAGCTGTCTTCCATTTGTTTTGCTTATTTTTTCCTGCGAACATAAACCACCGAAGATCACGTGAAACACAGCAAGTAAATGAAACAAATATAAAAAGAAGAACTTCATTTAACATACGTACTTAATATTTTGCATTTAAAATATACCCCCCAATGAAGAGGTTTTGGAATGGTGTTTACCTATTCATTTTAGAAGCCGTTTGTTTGTGGTTCATAATTAATGGACGCCGTGCCAGGAAGATAAAATTAAAAATGAACAAAATAAATTGATTTGCATTCATTACATTTTGTATATGCACCTCCCCCCCGTGAGGTTGCACACCCTCATATTATCTTTTTGTCCCCCATCATTGTTGATTGGTCCCTGCTCCTCTCCCATGCACAGAAACATGCTTGTATTTATTTTCAGTTGGCTACCGTTATTATTAACTCTGTTTTCTGGGGAGCCCTTGCAAAGAACTGTAAGTAACGTTTGATTACATTACCCTGTTTAATGATATTCAGTTTACTGCCCTGGGAAGAATGGAAATTTGAATTGGCCTTGTCGGTATTCAAACTCATCTCTGTGCATCATAACACGTGGCAGTCATGAACTTATTGAAGCTGCTTGTTGGCTCATTGTTTATATAGCATCTATTCTAAAAATGTGGCCTTGTTCCTGACAACCCTCTCGACACCTACTGATATCTGATCGCACTTACTTTGGCAAACTCATTAAAAGATCAGATTTTACTGAAATAACAGAATTTACCTATGAAAATAGCTGCTTCTAGGCTATCAAACTGCGTCCCTTTTTACTGTGGTACTGAATCAGCATTGATAGTTTCAATTAATAATATTAACTCTACCGTTTTTTTTTTCGTCCTCATACCACTGGAGAAAAGTGCAACCAGCATCGAAAGGTCAGGTAGCACCCGATTTCAGTGCCTGGGAGCTCCGTCTCCTGCTCCTCTATCAACATGGATGTTTTGGTTCTACAGCATCCATTCTTGGATGGGTCAGGTGTAATGATTGGAACGTGATATCGACTGCCTGTACCGGAATTATTAACGCTACTGTGGATGCAAATGGAGTTGAAATATACTTCTTCTCAGTCTCCTATAGGCCTTTGATGGAATTCATTGCACTACCCTTTTACAGAGACTTGTTGATATAGGCGTTCAAGGAACTGACCTAAAATATATTTTCTATTACCTCACTTATAGATCACTCATCATCACACCTCCTCTCTTTTCCGTGGAAACAATCACACCCACAGATGGTTTATACTAGAGTTTGACCATGGCTCCACTTCTTTCAGTGTTTACCTTTTTTGTGGTATCTGATCACATTTCTTCATCTTATAACTTGAAATTTAATCGGAATTTGACTCTTTTAACCTCAGACAATGCCTACAAGTAACTGACACTGGATTTATTTTAGCTAACAGTAGCTGCCAACAAACACCTCAAGCCAAATACTTCCCAAACTAATAAACTAGTACTTTACAAATGGACCAATTTTCCTCTTCAGCCATCAGGTCTCTAGGCAGTACGGTCCCACTATCCCACTCAGCTGAAATGATAAATTTACGGGTGAATATGGGCTCCTAAATATGCCCCAAGTTTCTAAACAAAAGCTTCTTCATGATGAGATGCCTTTGCTAAATATTCCCATACCTTGGCTACCCTAAAAAAGTTAAAAGTTCTCAACACAAACTATACCTTGAGGATCCATGTTATTACTACAGAATTTACAGAGATTTCAGAACAGAGGAGAGGGGCTGCTTCTCTACTTATCACAACAGGCATATCCCTAATTTACTGTATGTGGCTGGCTGGATCACTGTAAAAGCAAGGTGTACTGCTCATCAGGCAATCCATGGAGCTTCACCACTTCCTCCAGCAGAAACGCCATTCGTAGCAGCCCCTCCTTTTGACCTTTTAGTATGTCACAAAGTTGCAAACTTGTGGAAGCTCCTTTTCTGTCCACATGGGCAAGTTTTGGTAGTTGGTTCTTGTACGGATAAAAACAACCAGGAATCATTTGTAACTCTGGGGAGCATTAAAAGCCTGGCTTTCCCACCCAAATATCACAAGATTGAGATATGTATTTTCTCTCACTGTTTTTAGTACTTCATTCTAGTGTGCCATGAGGTGTACTCCAACATGTTTAAAGCATGTTTTTGAACCTCACACACCTCATTCAGCAGCTCATGAATAGGACAACAGCCAACATCCTTCCATCCAAACTCTCTGAAAGGGTGTTAAGGAACTTAATGCAAATTGGAGAGCTTTGCTTTTTAAGGGTATAAAGTATTGTACAAATGTTACAGTATGGTTCTCTACTTCTAAGCTGTGTGCGTTCTGCCATCAGCTCTTTTCAGCAGCGTATCCGCCTTACCTCCCTATCTGCTTCCAGCCATTCACAGCAGCAGACCCCTGTTAACGCTGTATCTTATACCATTAAAATCCTGATCTGGGATGCACCTGTGCGCAGTCTACAACCGTCAGTATGAGCTACTTCTGGAAAAGTCTGACATACTTGCAGAGGAAGGTGATCCCTAATCATGCAGGAGATGTATTCTATAATTGGAAATTAGAGTCAAGAGGGCAAACTCAGAATGATATAAACAGAGCAGGGTACCAAGCGTGTGTTTTGTAACCCTGAACTCACCCATTGATCCTTCCATGTTAAGTCATCTTCAACACTTCTACACAGTTGGTGTGAGGAAGCCCAGGTTGGGTGAAATTACTCTGTTCCATGTTACTTTTTTTCTGGGGAAAGAAACTAGCAGGGCGTAGTTTGGTTTTAACCCCAAGAACCCATTCAATCATTTTTCTGAGTGAGCTATCCAAACGTCTCTCTAACGGATTGAAAGAGGATTTAGATCATTGGAAACAATATGGACACTGATCTTGCGGATATCTTCCGAACCCCATATAGGGTATTGGCCATTATTCACAGCTTTCACCACGTTCTGGAACATAATTTATTTAGCAGTTTTATATTGTACTCCTTTACCATAAAATATCTTTGCACTTTATAATAAAAGGAAGAGGGCAAGAGACTGAGTTAACAGTAAATGGAACACAGAGAAGTAGGTTTGTGGACTCAGGATCCAATGGGAAACGTGTTAGTTCAGGTGTATGTGGAAGAACTGAGTGAATGTGGACTTGGTTCTTAGGCAAGCTGGCAGGAAATTCCAGAAAGCTGATGAGTCTTCCTGTGATGGTTGTTGAAGCCTATATAAACACATTGAGCCAGATTTATCAATCTTTCACACAACACAATGTAGCAAGACCACTTGCTGCACTGTGTGAAAGGAAGAGGGCAGGAATGCACCACATTTACCAATATATGGGGCCTTCCCTTCTGTGCTTGCACTGGCGCAGATAGTGCTGCCTAACACCTATGCAGATATCTTTGCGTTGTAGTGCCTGCTCTGCAGGCTGATTTTTGTGCAGGAGAGGACACTTTCATGCACAAAAAACTCCTCCTAGGCTTTTTCCTCCTTCTAAGCGTGAAAGAGGAAACAATGAGGATAAGTAAAAATATGTTGACATGTTGCACCTCCCCTGGGAGCATTGTGACACCTTCCCAGGTTTACCAGTCTTGGTAAATCTATGAGTGTGCCAAAATCTTTGGTTGGATGCATGGGAACACTCACATTCCACCCATGAAACATCTTCCCAGGTCAGAGTACCGCAAGGCAGCGACTTGCACTGCCTTGCTTTACTCAAAATTTACCAAGAAATGCGGGGCCATGGAAGGTGGCCTTGTGTTGCTTGGTGAATCTGACTTTATTATTGTGTTGCCCTTGAGACATCATACGTGACACAAGAGTAACACAATACTGTGATAAATCTGACACCATTGTCTTTATGGTATATCCATAGACCTCCTGGATTACAGACATTTAGTAGCAGGCACAGAAAAAGTTTTTTTTTGTCTTGGCTATATATATCTTTGGCGCCATTTGACATATCTTCATACCATTTTTCCAAAGAAGTGTCAAGGTGGGTCTTGTTGTTCATGGAACGTTTGGGGTAATCTGGCAAGGGTGGGTTGAGATAAAGAGGGGGGGCAAAAAAAAATGTGTTTCCCATGTTAATTCCCAAAGAGATTTTAGACACGACTGCAAGCCGAACCACTGAATGGAATTACACCAAACTTGTGAGGAAGGTAGCTCTTAGTTAGGCCCGGGCAGAATTCTTGTAGCTGCGCTAAGTGGAACTCTGCAAAGTCACAAAAAAACTCTGTTGCGCTACATGGAGTTCTGACAGTGGGTGGAGTTTCTTTCCGTGCCCGTTCGCATGACGCTAAACATCACTGGCAATGCAAAGTGAGTCCTCGTGCTGGAATTCTCACATCAATGGCACCACGCGGTTCGCATGGGTATGGCCATCTTGTTTTTTTTGCTTGTTATGGTGCTGGGGCCTAGTTATAACCTCTCTACATCTTGACCATCCCCCACTTTTAAAACCAATTTTTTCCTAGTGCCATTTTTATTATATTACCTTTCCTCTTTCTCTTTTCATATTTTAACTTTTCTCCTCATTTTTGTGTGTTTTGTGCAACGTTTTTACTTTTTAAATGTTTTGCTTTATTTTTTCCCCCTTCCTTCTTCCTAAATCTTTCTCATCTCTTCCCCTCCCCAAGTCCCCAGCACCATGGCCAGGTGCCCAACTGCAAGTGCCAGCCGCCTTCCTTGCGGGCGGCGTGAAGGGTTGCAGCCCACACCATATTTTCTGAGGTGGCTGCTTTGGTGTTCTATGTGCAGCACCATCTCCACTCCGCCTTGGCAGCAGGTGGGAGGCTCGGGTATGAATATTACTTCTGGGTTTCTAGTAACGCTGGAATAGGGTGAGCCAGGCTGTGCGCTGCAGCTCTGAGGCAGCAGTGGCGGGCGGTGGTAAGTCCTATTGCTTGCCTAATGACAATTAGTAATGTAGTCAGTACAAACGTGTAATAGTGTTGTTGTTGACTCACTCATCTACACCCTGCTTCAGCAGATGCAATGGAAGTTAAGTATTAAAGTCCTCTTCTATCTGCAACTCAGCAGACTTAGGTTCATAAAATGAACTTGAACTATGATGTGTTTTGGCAAATTGAAAGAAGGATTGAAGTAGAATGGATGGGTGAAATATATTATGGGTGAAAGGATGTGTGTGTGGAAGAAAGAGTGCATAATAATCATATAGGTGGGTGATGAGGAGGATGATAGGATACATGGGTGGGTGAAGGATGGATGAAAGGCTGTGGGGGTGAAAGGATGCAATCCCAGGTGGGTGAAAGGGTATGGGTGAAAGGATTCCATGGCTTGATGGGCGAACAGACTCCTCAGTGGGTTTGGAATTTGGATAGTTTTAAATGGCAAAGAACTGGATGAGAGCATGCAAAGCTTACCTTAAATGGTGTGTATCAAAGCCAAGGATGAAGGATAAGAGTACTAGAAAAACAAATTTGCAGTGGTGAATAGATAAATGCTTGGAATGAAGAAACAAGGGAGCTCTTCTGGTTAGGAGCATTCTTCTGATCTACTTTACTAGCTTTGAATGGTTTTATCAACGGTTTGAATTTTATTTCAGAATATTCACTTGTCTCACAGTATTTTTTAAGCTAGGCAGGTAATATGTATCCCAGAACTGAAAAGAGAAGAATACTTATACTCCATAGTGCATGTAGTGGGTACCAGAGGTACTTAAACCTTGTGCCAGGTCCAGTTATCCCTTATTAGTGTAGAAGAGGTGTTTCTAGCAGCTTAGGCTGATAGAAGGTAGCTATGGCAAAGAAGCTTAGGCTGAACTAGGAGACATGTAAAGCTCCTACTATACCACTGGTGTCATATGCACAATATCACAAACCATATACACCAAAAGTGGAATGCGAACCACGAATGGACCCCAAACCTATGTGAGCTTGTAGAGGGTCACTGGGACTGTAAGAAGACAGTGAGGGTTAGAAAAATAGCCCACCCCAAGACCCTGTAAGGTAGGTGTAAAGTGCACCTACAACCCCCAGAGAGCACAGAAGTCGTGATAGGGGGATTCTGCAAGGAAAACCAACACCAGCAATGCAACAACAATGGATTTCCGGACCTGAGTACCTGTAAGACAAGGGGACCAAGTCCAAGAGTTGCGACAGTGTCGAGAGTGGGCAGGAGCCCAGGAAATGCCAGCTGAGGGTGCAAGGAAGCTGCCACCGGATGGAAGAAGCTTGGTGTTTTGCAAGAACGAAGAGGACTAGGAACTTCCCCTTTGGAGGATGGATGTCCCACGTCGGGAAGAGGAGTTCCCACGCAGAAAGACCGCAAACAAGCCTTGCTAGCTGCAAGGGTCGCGGTTAGGGTTTTTGGATGCTGCTGTGGCCCAGGAGGGACCAGGATGTCGCCACTTGGATGAGGAGACAGAGGGGGCGCCCAGCAAGTCAGAGAGCCCTCACAGAAGCAGGCAGCACCCGCAGAAGTACCAGAACAGGCACTTAGAAGAGGAGTGAACCGGAGTCCACGCAAAGTCACAAAAGGGAGTCCCACGACTCCGGAGGACAACTCAGAAGGTTGTGCACTGCAGGTTAGAGTGTCGGGGACCCAGGCTTGGCTGTGCACAAAGGAAATCCTGGAAGAGTGCACAGGAGCCGGAGCAGCTGCAAATCATGCGGTACCCAGCAATGCAGTCTAGCGTGGGGAGGCAAGGACTTACCTCCACCAAACTTGGACTGAAGAGTCACTGGACTGTGGGAGTCACTTGGACAGAGTTGCTGAGTTCCAGGGACCACGCTCGTTGTGCTGAGAGGAGACCCAGAGGACCAGTGATGCAGTCTTTTGTTGCCTGCGGTTGCAGGGGGAAAATTCCGTCGACCCACAGGAGATTTCTTCAGAGCTCCTGGTGCAGAAAGGAGGCAGGATACCCCAAGAGCATGCACCACCTGGAAACAGTCGAGAAAGCAGGCAGGATGAAGCGATACAAGGTTGCTAGTAGTCGTCTGGCTACTTTGTTGCGGTTTTGCAGGCGTCCTGAGCAGTCAGCGGTCGATCCTTTGGTAGAAGGTGAAGAGGGAGATGCAGAGGAACTCTGGTGAGCTCTTGCATTCGGTATCTGAAGAATTACCCAAAGCAGAGACCCTAAATAGCCAGAAAAGGAGGTTTGGCTACCTAGGAAGGAGGATTGTCTACTAAGAGAGGTAAGAGCCTATCAGAAGGAGTCTCTGACGTCACCTGCTGGCACTGGCCACTCAGAGCAGTCCAGTGTGCCAGCAACACCTCTGTTTCCAAGATGGCAGAGGTCTGGGGCAGACTGGAGGAGCTCTGGGCACCTCCCCTGGGAGGTGTAGGTCAGGGGAGTGGTCACTCCCCTTTTCTTTGTCCAGTTTCGCGCCAGAGCAGGGTTGGGGGATCCCTGAACCGGTGTAGAGTGGCTTATGCAGAGATGGGCAGCATCTGTGCCCATCAAAGCATTTCCAGAGGCTGGGGGAGGCTACTCCTCCCAGCCATCACACCTATTTCCAAAGGGAGAGGGTGTTACACCCTCTCTCAGAGGAAATCCTTTGTTCTGCCTTCCTGGGCCAGGGCTGCCTGGATCCCAGGAGGGCAGAAACCTGTCTGAGGGGTTGGCAGCAGCAGCAGCTGCAGTGGTGACCCCAGAAAGGCAGTTTGGCAGTACCCGGGTTCTGTGCTAGAAACCCGGGGGATCATGAAATTGTCTCCCCAATGCCAGAATGGCACACAATTCCATGATCTTAGATATGTTACATGGCCATGTTCGGAGTTACCATTGTGACGGTATACATAGGTAGTGACCTATGTATAGTGCACGTGTGTAATGGTGTCCCCACACTCACAAAGTCCGGGGAATTTGCCCTGGACAATGTGGGGGCACCTTGGCTAGTGCCAGGGTGCTCTCACACTAAGTAACTTTGCACCCAACCTTCACCAGGTGAAGGTTAGACATATAGGTGACTTATAAGTTACTTAAGTGCAGTGGTAAATGGCTGTGAAATAACGTGAACGTTATTTCATTCAGGCTGCACTGGCAGGCCTGTGTAAGAATAGTCAGATCTCCCTATGGGTGGCAAAAGAAATGCTGCAGCCCATAGGGATCTCCTGGAACCCCAATACCCTGGGTACCTTAGTACCATATACTAGGGAATTATATGGGTGTTCCAGTATGCCAATGTGAATTGGTGAAATTGTTCATTAGCCTGTTAGTGACAATTTGGAAAGCAGAGAGAGCATAACCACTGAGGTTCTGGTTAGGAGAGCCTCAGTGAGACAGTTAGTCATGACACAGGGAACACATACAGGGCACATACTTATGAGCACTTTGGCCTTGCCTGGCAGGGTCCCAGTGACACATAGACTAAAACAACATATATACAGTGAAATATGGGGGTAACATGCCAGGCAAGATGGTACTTTCCTACAACTACCAAATATACTGGTTCTCTGCCACTAGACTACATGATTTTAAACATGTGTTCTGCTGTGAGCATTGTTTACAATTTCTCTTTTTTATTCCTCTATATAGCTATTCCTGCTGGTCCACCATCACGGCAAGAAATAGCAGCCGGGCTGTGGCAGATGGAGCTGAAAGCCATTTGGGCCGAGTACCAGAGGCAGGTGGTCCTCGAGGAAGAGGAGGAGGAGGCGGCAGCAGCAGTCGCTGCCAGTACTCAGAGCCCCAGCCAGGGCCCAGCACCTCTGGCCCAGCAATACCTACGCCGCAATGCCAGGGCAGCCGCCCACCGTCATATCATTCCTGTTTCTCCCCCCGGACACCATGTTCCAACACTCCTTCCTTCGGAGGCTGGCATTGATCAAGGCCCGCCAGGCACGTATGGAGTGGCTCCTCAGAAGGATCCTGGCCCATCTTTAATAAAGTGCCCTCCTCTACCCCTTTTTTAACCTTTTATTTTGGTGGGTGGGACTTGTGGGTGGAGAGGGTGAGAATGTTTTTTGTAGGACATTTCTTTTTTTTTTTTCTTTTTTTTATTCACCATGAACAAATGGACAGTTTTTTTGGAATATTGATTGGGGAAAGGGATATTTGTTTGGGGAGAGGGGTGGCCCAGTTGTGTGTGGATGGGTAGGTATTTATTCATTTTTTAATGATGGGAAAAATAAATAGTTATTTACGAAAAGTACAACAATGCTCCATAATTCTCTTACCTGAATGGATGAAGTGAGGGCTGCACGGTTTCTCAAGGTACCATAGTGTTGTAGTAGTAGAATGCTAGTGCACTAACAGTGAAGACATCAGGAGGTCACACTCCACGTAGGAGAATTCAATTGAAGTTTCTACACACTGAGATGAGGTTGCTTCTACCACATCTGCCCCACCAAGTGTGTGATTAATCAATGGTGTAAGTTATTAATTAACACCTCAATAAATCACACAGCCTGGGGAAAAAGGGTTAAGGATTTCATAAATAGACGGGAAAGGGATTTTGGGAAAGGTGTGACAAAAAGACAAACACTGCACAAATGCAATATTCTTCTGGGAAATAATTATCAGCAGCCTGTTGTGGGAGGAATAGAAAAACATTAATTTGTATGACACAGAGATAACTTTGACATTCTGTCAGCCTCAGTGAGACCAGAGCTGTATATATATCTAAAAACGTTTGGCCGCCTACTTTTGCAACATAGTACATATAATTAATCTTGGGGTGAAGCTAATACACAAAGTTCTAAAAAATAATATGGAAAGAAAATTATACTAGTCTGTCTTGCCAAACATGGTGGTGCATCTGCAATCTTCTTGGATTGGCGCGTCAATCTTCTTGGGTGCCTACCTGAAGTGGTCCGATAAGGTAAGCATAAGTATTATGGTGCAGGAGAAGAGAAGGCCTGCGGATTGTAAAACAGAAATGATTATCATCATATTGTAAAATCAAAAAGGTTTGAAATGGAGGCTAAGCTTCATGAGGAGTAGTGTACCAAGACTACTCAGAGGTGGCAGAGCAAGAGCAAAGACCTTTATGAGCATTCATTTTATGACTGATGTGTGCTCAAGTGAGAGCAATTACAGCAACCAACAATCATTGACAAGTGGCAGCATGTAAAGTGATGATCAAACTCGCAACTGTCATGATCATTATAAGTAAAATTTATCCTAGAGCATGTGCAAATTGTGGCATTATCATTCATCACATCTGTCTCCTCCAGTTTCCTACAACAGCCCCCCCAACCACCACATAGTTTCAAGGTTGAGCCAGCCAGCAGACTCACACAACAGCATTGCATTTCCAAATCAAGTTATCAACGCACCTCACACCACAAGTCGATAGACTGGAATATCCCACTTAGACTCATCCTCACATCATCCATTTTGATTTCCATGAAGGTGTTAACTTCCTTCTTCTGGCAGTTGTTTAGGTTGTCAAATCACTCTCTGATTCCTTCCATCATCCTCCCGACTCTGATTAAAGATTACTATGTCCAACTCCATACCAACTGCTCCTGAGAGTCACAGTCTCCTGTCCCAATTGAGATACAGCAACCTGTAGCTGTGTTTAACAACAAGAGAAACATTGAATATTTTTTTTCTGGACTAGAATTCAGTTTGTTAGCTAAATGGACTGGTCGGGTCTTCTTTGACAAATGTGAGCCAGCAAACTTGGCACCAGAAAATGAAGGAGTGTGAAAACGCCGGCTAACAAATTTCTCTAAGTGTCAAAGGAGAAAGGAAAAAAACACATTCAAGAAACAAATTATCAAACATTAGTATTATGCCACCAACATTGTAATTCGATTGTGACACAAACACAAGCCAGCGTAATAACATAGGTAGAAAATATAAATTAAAAAACCCACTCTCACTATCTGCCACCACTAGAGTTGAGTAACACAAACCATCTCAACATTGAAACAAGTGTCCCTCATGTCAATCGTTGAGGCAAATAGCATTACTACTTACCTGTTCCAATCAAGCACGGTGGCACATTGCTAATCCTTTTTGATTCAGGAAATGAAACACACATTGTCCAGTAAGTTGTAAAGCAAGTATCTAGGGCAGTCCTGCTAGGGGACAAAAGAAAGGATAGGCACAGAATGGAGGCAGGCATTTTCTCTCAGATCTCTTTGAAGTGATTTTGAGGGGTTGGGGGGCTTCCTCAATGCACACTGGTCCAAATACAATTTGGCCTTACATGAGCCGAGAACAGTTGTGGTTCACTAGTCTTTTAGATAGAAACATACAATACAAAATATTAAGGTTCACCCAGCCAGCTAGGTTTTATTTTCTCAAAACAGTTCATCATAGAAAGGAGAAAGTTCAGTGGTGCCACAGGTCCAGTCAGGGAAGTAAAATTTGTCCTTAAACTCAGGTGGTTCAACCAGAAGTTGGTCACCTAACACACTACCATGACCTGAGTCCGACCAATAATCACCCTCATCCACCTCCACTTCAAGAATTCTGTATTTTGTTGGTATAAAGTGCTCATTCATTTTGATCATGGTCAAGCTCTCAACATTTTAGGACGAGAGACTAGCTAGTCCTTCTCACTGTCACAACTGCACCAGCTGCACTGAACACATGCTCAGCAGACACACTGGCTACAGGGCAAGCCAGATACTTTATTGCCAGCCTGCTGAGCACTGTCCATTGGCGCCTCTTCCCATACCAATACACTAATGGGTTTTGATCCAGATAGACCTCCGTTGGGTCATCCAAGTATTCTTGAACCATCTTCTCAATAGTCACTGGTGATCCACTTTGCTCAGGCTCTTTTGCCTTTGCCTCTGCAGTCGACTTAAGCCCTGCCTTTAGAAACCAATCAAATGCAGATTTTGGGCCAACAGCACTTTCCACAGGCTCTATGGACGTTTTAGGCTGCACCCCATAACTTCTGCAAATGAGTAGGCCTCTAATCTCCAGCTGTTCTTTTTATAGGTCTCTGGCTGGCTCAGCAATTCATGTCTTGTTGGTTGTAACATCCCCATCTGAAAAAGGAATGAAAGTGGCCAGTAATTGTTTGTACTGTAGGTCTAGAATTGTGGCACAGATGTAATGTTTTGATGACACAATGGACCTCATTATGACATTGGTGGAAAATCCCACTTACCGCCATGCTGAGTGCCGCCAACATACCGCCTCCGCGGCGGATATCCACTAACCATATTATCACACACACACCAATCCGTCACTATATAGCCACACACACAAATACGCCAGCCCAAAGGTTAGTGATAAACTTGAGGTATCTAAACCCACACCGTTACGCCAACAGAACAACGCCCACAACATTATGACCCATGAATCACCACGACGGACATTCAATGGCGGTAAACCATACATACCTCTGTGCTCAAAAAACACACACTAACAAAACAGCACCACATTGGACAATTCAAACAACACACACCTGACACCCATACACACACCACACCCACACCACTATAAAACACACACCCACATTGTCCACAACCCTTTATGGATACCAATAATTGCCAACAGAGAGAGACAGCAAGAGCACCCACACAACCAGAGCCACATACCACCATGACCTATACACCACCCATGCACCTTGCATCACACACCCCAACACATCACCCTACACATCCTCACCCACACCACTCACACTACACCCATGGCACCACAACAACACCCCAGATTCTCTGAGGAGGAGCTAAGGGTCATGGTAGAGGAAATCTTCCAGGTAGAGCCACAGCTAATTGGATCACAGGTGCAGCAGATATCCATTGCTAGGAAGATGGAGCTATGGCGGAGAATCGTGGACAGGGTCAACGCCGTCGGACAGCACCCCAGAACAAGGGATGACATCAGGAAGAGGTGAACCGACCCACGGGGGAAGGTGCGTTCCATTGCAGCAAGATACCAGCTTGCATTACAGAGGGCTGGCGGTGGACCCCCACCTCCTCCCCCACAACTAACAGCATGGGAGGAGCAAGTCTTGGAAATACTGCATCCTGAGGACCTGGCAGGAGTAGGAGGAGGACTGGACTCTGGTAATCAACTCACTATTACTATCACCCCCCCCCACCTGCATGCCATCAAATATCCCCACCATTACCCTCAGTCCCATCACTCCACCACTTCTCACACACCCCACCATCACAACCCACTCATCCCAATGCCAAGCCCTGCATGCCATACCAATGCATGGACACCAATCACAGCCCTGCATGGACACTTATCAATACAGCATGTACACTAGAGACTATCAGCTAGCCCACCAAATAACAACTCACGTAAGGCAAAGCTGGCAGGACAATAACAACCATAGAGGGCAACCCACCCATGCACAATATGTCACATACATAAACAATAACTCTGCATTTACACCCCCACAGGTATCCCAGCCAATGTCACAGGAGAAGTGGTACCAGCAGCATCCAGTCCCCCCACAGAAGCAGCCACCAGAGATGACAGCAGCTCAGCTCGCCTGGATCTGGATGACCAACCTGTCCCATCAGGGACCTCCGGATAGTCGGTTACCCAGGCAGAGTCTCACACCACCACAGAGCCTCCCCCTGAGGAAACACCACCACAGCACCCACCCAGGGGGCCCACACCTCTGTCCCCAGGACAGGGAGGACTTGAAGTCCAGTAACACCACCCTGGTCTCCATTGCAGGGGTGCTGGCAGATATGGCCAACAGTATGAGAGTGGCAGTGGCACACCAGCGGGCCACAGCCACTAGCCAGACTACTGTACACCCTCCACCTCCGCTGCCGCTAGTGGACAGGAGGACACACCACAGGACTAACAGGCCACCAGCTCCCCTCCCCCTTCAGAAGAAGAACCACCAGGCAAACGTTCCCTGCGATCCAGGCAGAAGTCAGAGACTGTTGCCAAGACCTCGGCCAGGAAATAAGACTCTCCTGATTGTCACCGTTGTGTCCCACTCTGTCACCCTGTCCTCCTTGAACTGCCATTGCTCCCCTTCCTATACCCCCCTTGGACAATGCACCTGTGCTACAAATAGACTGGACTCACCTGGACTTTCCTCCATCATCACCCCAGGCCATAGCACTTCCCCCTTACCGTCAGAGCACTGCAATAAACACACTTCGAACAAATACAAGGATGGAGTATGTCAAATGATTTAAGTGTGTATTCGGTTAACAAGTTTTAAACATTGCAATTTAACTGTACAGTAATGTTAACATAGGAAAGACCTGTAGTTGGCTGCAGTGAACACACCAGGAGCAATAGTGGGGCACCAACATCTGCAAAAAGAGATGCCAATGGGTTCAGTGAGTGGGCATAGAAGTAGGAATTCACGGCCTGCCAGTGACAATGTCACACATCAAACTGTCAATGATATGTGAAATAACACTGTCTTACCTGTGTGTCATTGGAAGTATTGACAAATGACTGCACTTCTGTTGTCCTCATCCTCATCCTCTGGCTCCTCATCTTCACTGTCCACAGGGTCCACTGCTGCCACACGGCCATCTCCAGCTTCCTCCTCCTGCAGAAAAGGCACATGGCATCTCAAGGCAAGGTTGTGCAACATGCAGCATGCCACGGTTATCTGGCAGACCTTCTTGGGTGAGCAGCACAGGGATCCACCTGTTTGATGGAGGCACCGAAACCTGGCTTTCAGGAAGCTGAAGGTACGCTCAATAATCCTTCTTGTTCTCCCATGTGCCTCATTGTAACGTTCCTCAACCCTTGTCATGGGATTCCTCACAGGGGTCAGTAGCTATGATAGGTTTGGGTAACCTGAGTCACCTGCAAATATCGAGGGACAACTGTGAGCCACACACTGACCCTTGTGTCCCACACCATGCCCATACACCAATATCCACTGGGTGGGAACCAGGGCTCACCTATTAGCCATACCCTGTGCCTCTGGAGTTGGGCCATCACATTTGGGATGCTGCTATTCCTCAGTATAAAAGCATCATGCACCGACCTATGATACTTAGCATTGACATGGGAGATGTACTGGCCCGCCAAACACACCATCTGCACATTCATCGAGTGATAACTTTTTGGATTTCTGAAGACCTGTTAATTTTGGCAGGGGGGGGACAAATGCAATCTGTGTCCCATCAATCGCACCAATGATGTTGGGGATATGTCCCATTCCATAGAAGTCAGCCTTCACTGTGGCCAAATCCTCCACCTGGGGGAAAACGATGTAGCTGCACATGTGTTTAATCAGGGCAGGCAACACTCTTGTCAGCACTATTGAGAACATTGGCTGTGACATTGCTGCTGCCAAGCCCACTGTCACTTGGATGAAACCAGTTGCCCAAAAATGGAGCACTGATAGCACTTGCACAAGAGGGGGGATCCCAGTGGGGTGATAGATAGCAGATATAAGGTCAGGCTCCAATTGGGCACACAGCTCTGTGATTGTGGCCCTGGCAAGTGTGTAGGTGAGGATAATGCACCTGTACTCCATTGTTGTCAAGTCCACAAGGGGTCTGTACATGGGGGGGTGTCTCCATCTCCTATTCATCCACAGTGGTTGCAATCTATGGGGCAAAAGAGTGAGCAGCTGGTCATTATCTGTACATTGTAACCACTACAGTACAATCCATTTTGTGATTGTTACAATATTTTGGTGGCATATATCTAGAATGTGAAATTGTGAAGTGTGACGCAGATAGGATCCATGGCCTGTCCCGACTCTGAAATGGCATCCGCATCTGTCCTGTATGGAGGGACAGGTGGAAATGAGGTAAATCGGCTGAAGTTGTGCACCGTTGCGGAAGACGGTCGTGAACCGTCGTGCAACTCCCCATTGGTTATCATTGGGCCCTTTGGGGTGCAGTTGCCATTGGTGATGTACGCCGGCGTGACAGTATGCACCACCACAGACATCACTGTCATTTTGTATCTGTTCACTCACTTGCTACCTGACCTTCAACAGGAGAGGACGTTCATTGCATGTGCAGCTGTGACCTGTGTCTGGAACCTATCATGGCTTGTGTGACTGGGGAAAGAACCACTGCCTTCACCTTGGCGGAGTTGGAGAGACTGGTGGATGGGGTCCTACCCCAGTACCGACTTCTGTATGGGCCTCCAGACCAACAGGTGAGTACACTCTGAGTACGATGCATGGGGCATGTATGCATGGAGTTTTGTGTGTGAAGGCCTTATGTGTGGGGGAGTTTGTGGGTGGGCCCTGGGCAGTGTGCAGCATGTATGCTGGGGCATGTCTGTGCTAATGGGGATGGTAAGGGGCATGGTGGGCCATGAGTGTAACAGGCAGAATGGTCTGATTAATATCTTTCCCTGTGTCTATTTCCTCTGCAGGTCAGCACCCATCAAAAGAAGGGTATATGGCGTGCCATCACCAAGGACGTGCAGACCCTGGGGGCTACGGCAGGCAGAGCACCCACTGTCACAAACGGTGGGAGGACCTGAGACGCTAGGCACGGAAGAGGGCAGAGGCCAAGCTGGGAATGGCCTCCGAACGAGGAGGGGGTGCCCGTCGATCCCTGACCCCCCTGATGGCCCGCATACTGGCGGTGGCCTATCCGTAGCTGGATGGTTGCTTGGGGGCATCACAGCAGCAACAAGGGGGTGAGTACAGTGCCCTTCATTACTACTTACGCCTGGTGCGGTTGTATCTGGGTGGGGGATATATGCCTGTGGGCGCCCCTAGGCCAGGCCTGACATTGCAGAGTAGGTCCCATGTTGGACAGGGTTCTGATGGTAAATTCCTCCATCCTAGCTAGCAGGCATCCACTACTGGGCAGGGTTGTGTGGGTCACAGGTATGCCACAGTTGGCGATATCTGTCCCTACCCATGGCCTGGTGACTAGCATTGTAACTGGTAGTGCATTGCCTAGTGCGTAGGGCTCCTCCCTGTGTGAGTGTGTTGTGTATGCCAACGGTGGTGTTGGTGCCGCCAATGACCAAGTGTATCCTTTGTCTCCCCCCCTTTTTTGGTTTGTCATCCTGTCCTTATGTGCATTAGCATCATCTGGCGGAGGAGCAGAGGCATGGCGACAGAGGGAGCTGCATCCCACAGGACCTAGGAGCAGAATCCACCAAAGCTGAAGGCACCAGTGGGACAGAAGGCGAGGGGAGCACCACGGCAGAGACTGGAGGGGACAGTTTGGACACAAATACCTCCTCCGATGGAAGCTCCCTCTGTGCCCACACCAGCTACAGGTACAGCCTCCACCCCCAGTTCAAGCACCACCTTCCCAGCAGCCCCTCAGCGAGTTGCCCGCTCACCCAGGAGGGTGGGCATCTCCTTCACCCCAGGCACCTCAGGCCCTACCCCAGTTAGCTCTGCTGCACTGAGTGAGGAGGCTATTGACCTCCTGAGATCCATCTCTGTTGGGCAGTCAACCATTATGAATGCCATCCAGGGGCTGGCAGTCCAAATGCAACAGTCCAATGCATTTCTGGAGGGCATTCACACTGGCTTGGCGGCCCAACTGAGATCAATCCAGGCTCTGGCCTCCTCTCTGGTGGCAGCCATTGTCCCTGTTTCCACCCTCCCCCTCCAACTTCTTCTTCCCAGTCCCATTCCCCTCAACCCCAACCTATCCCAAGCACACAGGCAGGCAAGCATGCACACAGGACAACCCACAAGAGTGGACATGGCAAACACAAGCACCACACTTCATCCCACAGGCACTCACATAAACACCATCCAGATGCAGACATACCAGCATCCACTGCCTCCACTGTGGCCCCATCCTCCTTGTCCTCCACTTCCCTCCCAGTTGCATCTTCACTCACACCTGCATGCACTACATCCTCATCCACTACCCCCATCACCAGCACACCTATCACAACCCACACCTCACTGGCAGTCACCACCCCTACATCCATTCATATGTCCCCTGTGTCCTATCCCACTGTGTCTGTGCTCCCTCCTCCCAAAGTACACAAACGCTAGCACTCAGACACCCAACAGCCATCCACCTCACAACAGCATCCAGCCCATGCACCTGCACCCAAACACAGCAGACTGACACCTCCTACAACCATTCCCTCTTCCTCCACTCCCAGACCTTCTCCCTCTTCCAACCCCAATGTCCCTAAGAAGGTTTTCCTCTCCACCGTTGACCTCTTCCCTCCCCTTCCTCTCCCGGCCTTCACATCAGGCCAGAGTGGTCAAAGCCCAGGCAAGCACCTCAGCCACCCAGTCCATGGGCACAGTAGTGTCCCCAGCAACTTTAGGTGGGAAAGGATTTGGGACACCAGCCAGACAGACGGAGAGGGTGCCTGTTCCAAGTGCCTCAAGGAAGGGCAAGGAGCCAGCTCCAGCTGCTGGAAGGAAGGGCAAGAAGCCAACTCCAGCTGCAGGAAGGAAGGGCAAGTAGCCAGCTGCAGGAAAAAGGGCAAGGAGCCACTCCCAGCTGCAGGAAGGAAGGGAACGGAGCCACCCGCAGCTGCAGCAAGGAAGGGCAAGGAGCCACCCCAGCTGCTGCCAAAAGGAGAAAGGAACCATCCCCAGCTGCTGGCAGGAAGGTCAAGGGACCTGCACTAGCAGGCAGTAAGGACAAGGGACCTGGTGCTGAGACTCTGTCGGAGCCCACAGCACCAACCATGGTTGTGCAGCCATCCGAGGCTGCAGTGGATAGGCTGGAGCCTCCCCACCACCACCACCAGCTCCGCCAGCAGCACCACCACCAGCAGCAACAGCACCAGTGGGCAGCCGTCCGAGGCTGCAGGGGATGGGCTGGAGCCTCCCACCCACAACCACCACCAGCAGCATTACCACCAGTGGGCAGCTGTCTGAGGCTGCAGGGGATGGTCTGGAACCTCCCACCACCACCACCACCAGCTCTGCCAGCAGCACTTCCACCAGCATCATCAACAGCAGTAGCAGCATCAGTGGGTAGCTGTCTAAGGCTGCAGGGGATGGGCTGGAGCCTCCCCCCAAAACCACCACCAGCAGCAGCAGCACTAGTGGGCAACCGTATGAGGGTGCAGGGGATGGGCTGGAGCCTCCCTCCACCACTACCAGCAGCAGCACCACCAATGCCACCACTGGACAGCCGTCACCGCCGGCAGACATTCTGTAAACCTGCATCCGTGGGCTGTTGTGCGGCCAGCCCTCTTCAAATCCTGTGGGTATGACACCCAGCTGAGAGACTGCGACCTTGCACTCCCCAAGATCTGCTTCACAGGGCATGATGCACCCTCCAGAACGATTGGAGATGCCATCCACTCACCCCATCCTCCCCAGGATGAAGTTCACTGGGCACGATGCCCCCTCCAGAACCAGTGGAGAAGCCATCCACTTGAGAGACTGTGGCCTTACACTCCCCAGGACAAAGCACAGGGCATGTTGCCCCCTCCAGGACCAGTGGCGTTTTACCATCTGCCGGCTTAGGTACCCCCCGTTCCCTGTCCCCCTGAGGTGCCTGCCCGTTTTTGACCTGAAGCCCCTGCAGTGCTCTCTCCGTGTTGTTGCAGGAGTGAAGTGTGGCCTTGGACTTTGTAATGTGTCCCTCATTTGTAAATATGTATATACTTTTTGATTTGGATGCACGTATTGCTACTATTTTATCTTATTACACTCACTTTTATCTATTGGAGTTGTCCTTGCATTATTCCTGAGGGGAATGGGGTAAATATGTTATAATACTGCATCTCCTTGTGTGTATGGTGTTGGAGGTGGGGGTGTTGCATGTGTGTGTCATTCTCTTTTTCCTCCCCCTCTGCCCTGTGTGCTAGGCGGCTGTACTCACCGTGGTCATCTTCGCCGTCGGTGTTCGTAGTGGAGCAGGATGTAAAACAACATTGGGAATATGTGCGGCTCGGGCTCCATGGTGTTGTGGTTCTTCCCTGAGTCGCCACAGGTGAGTCCTTTGACTTCTGAAATCTCTTTCCGCCAGGCTTTTGATGTTGTTGGTACCGCCCCAGAAAATGTGGCGGTTTCCTGTGTCTTAATACAGTGGGTGGAACATTGGCTTCCGCCTGGCTGTAGGTGGTTACCGCCGTGGTGCCTGTTGATTCCGCCCTGGGGTCTGTGTGTTAAAGTGGCTGTCTGTCTGAGCTATTTCTGCCATGGGCAATATTTAGCAGTATTACCGCCACGTTATCACCAACCACCAGGGTTGTAGTGAGTGCCAATGTCTCTTTGAAGCCATGTATCAACAGATAAGTGAAGGATTTAGCTCTCTGCCAACTCCTCGTCATCTGTTTTTTCATTCACACCTGCATACGTTTCAGACACCTCCTTTAGCTGTTTCTGCAGCATACGCACCAGTCGGATAGCTTGGCCCATGGTTCAGTCCTCCTTGTGAAAATTTAAAAAGGAAGCAGCATCTCTGTCAGGCATTTGCCAGGCCCCATTGGTCCATCTCAATGATCATGCCTTTCACAGTTCCATTCTATCTTTGCATAACACATTCATTGATCGGACTGTACTGCGTCAAACAGACACGGTAACATGTTATAAGTAGAATTCCAACGGGTTTGCTCCTCCTGTATGAGGGCTTTAACTGGTATTCTATTATCACGCTGGATAATCCTCAACAGTTTGCTGGCTTTAAAAGAATGGCTAAAATGAGTGCAGATTGTTCTGTATGTTGGCAGTAAGTTATTGAATCAGGGTTCTTTTTTGAGGAAGTCCTGTACAATGATGTTTATGTGGTGCGCCAAACATAAGACTCTGAAATAGCCACCATTTGACATGTCCTTAACTGCATTACTGCCATTGTCTGTGACAACAAATCCAATGTTAAGCCCTCTGGGGCGCAGCCATTCAAAGACTTTGATGTTAAAGTCATCCAAAATTTTTGCAGCTGTATGGGATTTCTCCATGGCGAACATAGCTACTGTTGCATGCTTCATTGCAACATTAAAAATTTCAGCTGTGTCAACACCTGCAGATATCATTTCTCTAACCTCCACAAAAGAGATCCAGTGTGCAGTGATGCACATGTAATCAGTGGCTTGGCAACTGGTCCATGTGTCTGTCGTCAGGTGGATTGTGTGGGTAGTACTCTGCTGCAAAGATTGTCCAGCCAATTCCAGCACATTGTGATGTAGCACTGGAGCAGCAACTCTGGTGAAATAGGTCTGGCTGGCAACCTTACATTTCAGGCAGATAGCTACCACAAATTCTAGAAAACCCACTCAGTCCACAAAAGAAAAAGGGATGAGGTCCAATGCTAAGATTTTAGCTAGCTTCCCATTGTACAAACGTACAATTGGGTGGTTGTGTTTGTGCTGCCCCTCCTGCCTAAACATGACAGTAATAGTAGCCTGTTTTTTTTCTTTGCTGGTGCCACTGATACAGGCGACTTAGAAGGTGGTGGTAGGCTCAATGTGTGTCTCGGGGGGCAGCCAGTATAGGTTCTTGCCTTGGTGTTTCGACCTGACTCTGAGTCTTCCTCTGCCATTTCGATGTTGCTGATGTGAGTGACGATACTATTGCACTGCTGGTGACAGGCCTGATTTGTGTAACAATAATGTCACCCTTTTATTTTTGGCTGCTAAGGTGCGCCTCCCAGCGGATTGCGTGGTGGTTTCCTTAATGGGTTGTTTGGCCTCCAGTTCCATTGTTTGTGCCAAGCTTATGGCAATGTTTGGCTCCTTTTCACAAACCGTAAAGAAGTCCCAAACTGGGGAGGTCATCTTTCGAAAAATGGTGCTAATGCCAATGTTTGAAGAAGTGGTGGTTGGTGGGTGTTGTTTTGATTATGTTTCCCTCTCTGCATTGCCTTCTTCTGTTGAGGTGGCTTTGGATGTAGGTCACACCCGGGGCCTTGTAAATATGGAAGCAGGTGGAGGTGGAGGTGGTGGTATTGGTGCCACATCTCTCGGAGGAGGTCGAGAGATGGGGAAATATTTGACTCCATGGGGCTGGGCTAACATCCATGATGACTGGCTCGTCGTCAGACTTGTCATCCTCCTCTTGTTCATCCACAACTCTAAGGCTTTCAGGTACCTTCCTTTTCACTCCTTGCCTCTCCTGGCGTGTCTCAGACTGAGGAGGCATCCAAGCGGAGTATTGATCATCAGAAGAGGGGCTAGAGGAAAAAGATGGCGGAGAGCTGGAAGACAGTAGATCTTGTGAAAGAGGGGCTTCTTCTGCTTCCTCTCCATGAAGCTCGACATCCTGATGTGCTCCTAATTTGGGAGGAACTGCTATTGCTGGCTGTGGCTGTTGTTGTCCATTGGCTTGAGTTTCCAGGAAAAGATTGGGTACTACTTTGAGAAAGAGATAAGTCCAATTCAACGTCACTGCTCGTCGGAGTTCCTGTCATTAGAGAGGCATGCCAGATATGGGCTTGGGCCTAGTTTGAAATGGGGCCGCTGAGGCGGGAGTGGTGCTCCCAGGTTGCTCCTCAGAGGCTCCTGCAGCGCCCACACGTCTTTGCCCAAAATAGTCTGGGGCAACATACCCGTGGTGGGAAGCTCCTCCTTATCACTGACCGCATTCTTCGTAACAGCTTTCTTTGGGGCCTCACAAGCTGAAGAGATGTCTGTGTGGTCCTGAGTGTGGTCATGTGTCACGTTGGGCACAGGCCTTCTGTCTGGCAGTACTGTGGGTGATGTCTCTTTCTGTTCTTGCACCTAAAAGCAAACATGCAAGAAGGATCAGTGAAACATTGCATTGTTGTTGGAGCTGCATTAGTAGTAGAAACAAACAATATAATTTAATAATAGTTACTTAACCCCTTAGCTGAGCCCTTTTTTGGCTATTTGGGGTAGTTCGCTCTTAGGCCTTCATAACTTTTTGTCCACATAAGCTATCCACACCAAATTTGCATACTCTTTTACAACATCCTAGGGATTCTAAAGGTACCCAGAGTTTGTGGGTTTCCCTGGAGGAGACCAAGAAATTAGCCAAAATACACCTAAAATTTCATTTGTTTCAGAAAAATGGGAAAAAGGGCTGCAGAAGAAAGCATGTGTTTTTTCCCCCTGAAAATGGCATCAACAAAGGGCTTGTGGTGCTAAAATCATATCTTTCCAGATTTGACACACAGGCAGACTTTAATTTAAAAAAATCACATTTTCATCACAATTTTGCCATTTTAAGGGTACATACCCCATTTTTACTATTTTTGTGCTTTCAGTCTCCTTCCATTTAGTGACAGAAATGGGTGTGAAACCAATGCTGGATCCTGGACAGCTAAACATTTATGAAAACCAGAAAAAATTCAGAATTCAGAATAGGGTCATTTGTGTAGATCCTTCATGTTTTTTCTACAGAAAGTAACAGCTAAAATAAAAATATATTGAAATTGAGGTGAAAAAAATAGCCATTTCCGTCCACATTTTCTTCTATAACTTTTTCCAGCTATGGCAGATGTTTTAAAGCAATATACTCTTATGTCTGCTGGACTCCTCTGGTTGTGAGGATATATAAGGCTTGTAGGTTCATCAAGAAACCTAGGTACCCAGAGCCAATAAATGAGCTGCACCTTGCAATGGGTTTTCATTGTATACCGGGAATACAGCAATTAATTTGGTGAAATATAAAGGGTGAAAAACAGATAGGTGTTGAGAAGCAGTGGTTATTTGCACATCTCTGAATTCCGGGGTCCCCATACTAGCATGTGAATTACAGGGCATTTCTCAAATAGACTTCTTTTTTACACAATGTCTTTCATTTCAGGAACAAATGCAGAGAAAGACAAGGGGCAATTACACTTGTTCTTCTATTCTGTGTTTCCCCAAGTCTCCCGATAAACATGGTACCTCACTTGTGTGGGTAGGTCTAGTGCCCGCGAAAGGAAATGCAACATGGACACATCACATTTTTACATTGAAATCTGAAGTGTTTTTTAGGAAAGTGCCTAGCTTTGGATTTTGGCCTCTAGCTCAGCCGGCACCAAGGGAAACGTACCAAACCTGTGCAGTTTTGAAAACTAGGCACCTAGGGGAATCAAGTGTGGGGTGACTTGTGGGGCTCTCACCAGGTTCTGTTACCCAGAATCCTTTGCAAACCTCAAAATTTGGCAAAAAAAGTTCTGGAATCTGAGTGGAGCCACAAACTTCCTTCCACCCAGCATTCACCCAAGCCTCCTCATAAAAATGGTACCTCACTTGTGTGGGTAGGCCTAGTGCCCGCAACAGGAAATGCCCCAAAACACAACATGGACACATCACATTTTCCCAAAGGAAACTGACCTGTTTTTTTGCAAAGTGCCTAGCTGTGGATTTTGGCCTGTAGCTCAGCCGGCACCTTGGGAAACCTAGGAAACCTATACATTTTTAAAAACTAAACCCCTAGGGGAATTCAGAATGGGGTGACTTGTGGGGCTCTCACCAGGTTCTGTTACCCAGAATCCTTTGCAAACCTCAAAATGTTAACAAAACACCTTTTTCTCACATTTCAGTGATAGAAAGTTCTGTAATCTGAGATGAGCCACTAATTACCTTCCACCCAGTGTTCTTCCATGCCTCCCGATAAAAACTGTACCTCACGTGTGTGTAGGCCTAGTGCCCGTGACAGGAAATGCCCCAAAACACAACATGGACACATCACGTTTTCCCAAAGAAAACATACCCTTTTTTTTAAAAGTGCCTATTTGTGGATTTTGGCCTCTAGCTCAGCCGGCACCTAGGAAAACCTAGCAAACCTGGATATTTCCAAAAACGAGACACCTAGGGGAACCCAGGATGGGATAACTTGTGAAGCTTTCACCAGGTTCTGTTACCCAGAATCCTTTGCAAACCTCACAATTTGACCCAAAAAAAACTTTTTCCTCACATTTCGGTGATAGAAAGTTGTGAAATCTGAGAGGAACCACAAATTTCCTTCTACCCAGCATTCCCCAAAATCTCCTGATAAAAATGGTACCTCACTTGTGCGGGTAGGCATAATGCCGTGTCTGGAATAGATCACACAACGGTCAGTGTTAGTCCTTACATGAGGGCAACTGTTGACCTTGGGGTGATCCATTCCTGACGCAGACACTAGGGACAGACACTCAACTGGGGTAGCGTTTTTTTCAGAATAGGTGGGGAAACACTGGGTGGTAGGAATTTTGTGGATCCCAGCATATTCCTGTAGTTTGTGTGACCGAAATACAAGACAAAATAGAGTATTTATTCAACATTTCACGTTTTGCAGGGTTTTCTAGGTAAGAAACCTTTGGGGAATCCACACAAGCCACACCTCCGTGGACTCCCCCGGGTGTCTAGTTTACAAAAATGTCTGGGTTTGGTAGGTTTCCCTATATGGCCACCAAGCCCAGGACCAAAAACGAAGGTGCCTGCCTTAAAAAACCAGGTTGTTTTGTGATAGATAATTTTTATGTCTCCACAATACGGTTTGTGCGGTGGAATTTGGGGCTGAAGTGAATTGGGGAGATCCCAAGAGAGCTCTCTCTCTGTGATTGCTGCCACATGCACCTGCTCTCTGTGCTGGGCTAACCCACTATTTACCCGCTGCACAGAATGTGCTTGCGAAAGGACAGCAGGACTGTCCTCATCACCTCCATCGGAATCACTGGAAGAGGAGTTATCGGAAGGGATTTCTCAGACTCAAAATCACTCCCAGAGTCTGCGCCATTGTCCTATCCCTCAGATGGTGTCTCAGTATCTGCTGTCTTAGTCTCTGATACTACCTCATACCTGTCCTTTATAACCCGAGTTAGGGCTTGAGCAGCAGTCATCCAATGAGACTCCAATCTCTACTTCTGGCTAAACTGTCACTCTAAAACACTAACCTACGTAGACGGTCACAAAATTACTGGTGAGTGTGTGTGTGATGTGTGCAACAGTAAAGTTCACTTTACCTTTGCTTATTCCTTCAATCAGCACGTTCTCTCAAGACACTCAAAAAAGCAAAAACACTATTACTTCACCTTGTCACATATCAATCGTCACAGTCTTTAGTACCTCTAGCTCCCAGTCCAACAATAATTATTGGTGCTCCCACTCCCATGACCTCCTCCTCAGATTCCCTCACTACTGCCCAGCAAAAGGGCCCTTTATCTTCCCATAGCCGCCCTCGCACATACATTTCATTTGTATTATAGCTCAGGTAATAGCTTGCTTTACTAATCTCCTCAGCTATTCACATATAATACCGTTTTGATCTTTGCAGTAGGCATATAAACCTAATGCGCTACTTTATGGCATCAAAACTGCTACTAGACAAAAGTCAAATCCTTTTCTAGCAGAAACCTTATCACAGGAGTTACTTGACTTTTTTATTGCTGCCTAAAAGCTACAGTTGAAAATCGTCAGTTGAAGTATGTGCATTGCTTTGAAGACACAAGCTGCAAGAGAACTGGTGGCGACTATATATATATATATATATATATATATATATATATATATATAACATATATATGTAAAGAGATCACTTTTATATGTGGGTGTGGTTTCCCCGGGGTGGATCGCAGCCCCTAGGGAAACCACGTGCATTGAAATATACATATCTATATATGGATATATGTATTTTTTAATAGTTGTGAATGGTTTCCCTGGTGGCACTGTAGTGCCCCCCAGGGAAACCATACAGCTATTGAACAAATTAGCCCCACAAGGGGTCAGCTCTGCCCACAGGCGACCCCCTGTCAATATCATTTAAAAAAGAAGATTCATTTTTTTTTTTAACCCCTGGGAGGGCCAACAAACTATAAAAAAAAAGAAAATATGCCCCTGGGAGGGGAGGGCTGGCCTGTTTTCAGAGGGGGCCGAGCCCCCAGAGTGAAATCCCTGGTGTCTAGTGGAAGGCCTCATTTGAAAGCCTTCCTGAACAGTGGGGATGCCTGTTTGGGCCCGTGTCCCCCACTGGAGGAGGAAGCTGCCATACCTGCTGCTTCCTGCTCCAGTGGGCAAAACAAGTGGTGAGCTGACGTCACAAAGGGGCAGGTGGGAGTGTGGGGGGAGACATGGAAGCTCTTCTGTGTCTCCCAAGGGGTATTTAAATAAAAAAAAATCCTCTGGTGTGACTTTTCAAACCCCTACCTGCTGTCAACCAATGGTCGTGACCTGCACCAGGGAGGGTGTACGGGCGTCGGCCAGTGGCCAAATCCTGCACCCATGGGGTTAAATAAGCTTATAAATAATTTTGAAATGCAGTGTAGTCATTCGTAAAAACAACACACCAAGATTAACTTTTATTATCATGTACAGTTATGAAGAATAAGAAAGAAAAACAACTACAACATACAGAATGTAACTGTTAGCTTTATCTGTCTGCACCAAGTCGGCATGTGGCACTCACGGAAGTGCTGGTAACAAATGGAGTAATAATTCTTGAATATTGTAAGGTTATGTAATGTAGTGCAAATGTATGCCTATGGCAGACATGGGTCTAATGGGGAAAATAGGGGGGAAAAAAGTTATTTATTGTTTTTAAAAAAATCGAAAAGCAGGAAAGAAGTTAATTTGAAAAAATATATATTATTATTAGACTGATATTATAAATTAAAATAGAATAATGGTTACGAGAAAATTAGAAAAAAGGATACTTAAAAAAATAGATTTAAATTGCTGATGTACTAGGGGAAGGCCTGAATAACATACAAAATTACCGCCAGCCATATGGTCAAACAACAACCAGCAGGAAGCCATGGCACCACAACAGAGGCACATGCAGGCCTAGAGCACATTGGCTGCCTGCACAAAATGGCCACCAGCCACATGGTCAAACAACAACTAGCAAGGAGGCATGGCCTTCACAAGAAAGAACACATGCAGGCCTAAAGCACACTGGCTGCATACACAAAATGGCTGCCATCCACATGGTCAAACAACAAACAGCAAGGAGGCATGGCCACCACAACAAAGAACACATGCAACACTACTGGCTGCCTAAACAAAATGGCCAACAGCCACATCAAACAACAAGCAGAATGAACAGAAAACAAAAAACACATAAACAGATATAGGTCTAGGACTATAATTTTGACTATACAAAAAGGGCCTTTGGCCACATGGCATGGGAAACAAATACAAATGGTGGCCTATGACAAACACTCTCACGCACTGGCCAGACACAGAAGGCATTGATACAGGAGAAAAAAACAGCATTGAGTCAGTATTAGTAATTCCAAAAACTAAAATTAAAGGGTCTAAAACAGCATACATCATACAAAAGCACTAAGTACTATACCCCTGCCATACATTGTTTGCAGAAAAAAAAATGGGAATACTACCTACAACATTTTGTTATCTTTAATCCAATGTCATCCAGAGTGTGTCAGTTCCACAGACAGCACAAACAGCTGTTTTTTCATCATGCACCCATGACTAGTACTGGGTCTACAGCTGGGAGGCCTACTCCATTAGCAGGCTAGGTCACTTAACTTCAATATGATGAATATTATAAATTACAAAACAAAACGGTAAGAAAATGTAGTGAACTGTAAAAAAAAATCCTTTGCAGAACAAAAATGGCAAGTAAAACTATAACTAGGCCCAAAATGCAGGCCACCCACTGCAATAAATTAAAATGTTTTAATAAAAGTACAGATAAATCCTGGTGCATGCCCCCTATCAAACAAACAAGTTGCAGGACACCCTTATACAAGTGTTTTTTAACTTACTTGTGAAATCTCAAACACAACAACGTCCTTAAATCCAATGATAAATCCAGGAGAAAAAAAGTGATCCTCCCAACTCAAAATCCAAGTGAAAAAAAGACCAGGAGATGGACTAATCAGTCAGAGGAGCCTGCAGGACAGGAATAGGAAGTTGGAGTCTCTGGGGCACGTCTTGTTGGAGAAAAATAAAAAGAATAAAAAAGTACACCTCGCACAACAATATCCACGTGAACGGTCAATTAGAGAAGATTTTTCACTTGAAGTTGTAGATTTTAGCTGCTTCAGCTTCACCAGGTTGCAGCAGCAGTCGATTGTGCTCACTTGCACTTGCCTACATCATAAAAGACACGCCGAAAATTGCCGGCGTGGAGGTAACTCTCGCGAGCGGGTAAAAAATCTTGTTTGTGATCGCTAGAGACCGTAACTCGAAATGACAGAAATCGCACGCTAACGGAGAAAAAAGGAAAAATCTTTGTTACGTTGTGGAGTGCTAAGTCTATCAGTGACTCCATATTCTCAGTGCAATGCGGAGTGGCCGAATTCTGACGGTGGAGCTGAGTTTTGTGGCAAGGCCTACTCTTCGTCCAGAAAGCACACTTTTTGTCATTTGATTTAAATCCATTCAGTAGTTTTTGAAATTATAAAAGAAAAATAAATGTGTAAATCTGTGTGGAGCCTAAGCACAGCTCTCATGGCGAGATTGATTGGCTGTCAGCACTTCTGCCGGAAAGTGATGGAAGCTGTCTTGGCACCAGGATACGTGATAGCACCCATTGAAATGCATTGCAGTGAATAGCTGATTTTGAGGGTCACAAAAAGGAGAATGTATAAAGGGTGGTAACAGATTTAGTTAAAGTGTAAATCATTTGTTGCTAAGGTGATTTTACCCTGTGAAAAATCCTCCTGCTTGGATTTCATGAATCATGTTTAAGAGAAAAAAAATTCTCATGATTTTTCCATAGGGGTGATGGAAGGTGCTCCAAAAGGTAAAATGAGAGCATATTTTCTGCAAATTCATTCTATCTTTCTCAGCCATACAAAAAAGAAATTTGACATTCTCAGTAAAACATGTACTTCTAACATGAGCAGCCTGTTAGTTGATTCCCTTGTGTTCTGCTGCAGCCTCCCATACATTGGCGACTGGTATGTATTTGGAGTGGTGGGGCGGGCAAAATATGGGTGCCATTAAATGAATAATAAATAAATGGCACTTACCTTCCTGAGTTTCCACAGCATCCTCCTCACTCGAGTGTCTTTTTTCCTCAAAGCTCCAGACGCAGGAAACTGCACTACGCAATCCTGGCACTGCTCTCATGCTGTTAAATAGCATAAGAGATGCAACAGGATTGAAGGGAGTGGCCCCTCTCAACTCTCTTAGGAACACTGGAGGTCTGTTCTTTTTCTAATTGAGCTGTCTAAGACAGGTAGGCTAGAGAAGTTAAAAATATACATGACTGGCTGGACGCCGCAAGACTGCTGGCCAAAGGGACATGCACACTCTAAACATAGGTGCTCCCTGCTGCCACTCATCAACAATTGCCCGCCCCATCCTGACACTTGGTTCAGGAGGGGTTGCTGATAAATAAAATGGTAATAAATAAACCTTAGTAAATTTTATTTTTCAGCTGCTTTGGGTCATTTTTTCAGCGCAGCGCTGCTTCTCCGATCTCATGAAGGAGCTGCTTGTGCTCTGAGAGTGTTCTAAAGAACAACTAGAGTGCTACCAGTTTTACTTATGACAAAAGTGTGGCATACCTGAAGCCATGTGGCACCTCCCTCCCTGAGCATAATTAGGTCCCCCGCACTCCAGCCCCATGGGCTGAAATATAAATAAAATGGAGGAGGGCCCTGAGCCTTATTTGGCCCTGGGGACCCAATGCCCAGGGACATATTTTTTTAAAGGGGAAGGGGCTGTGTGGCCCCCTCGCCCAAGCCTTATCTGGGGACCGCATCCACCAGTGTCTTTTCTATTTTAAAAGGGATGGGGCCCACTTAGCCCCCTTCCCTGAGCGTCATCAGGCCCTGGCAGACCCCATTCCCCAAGGCTCTATCTATTTTAAAGTGGGGGGGGGTGGCCCGCATTGCCTCCTTCTCAAGCCTATTATGACCCTGGGGATCCCATCCCTTTGGGACCCCATTATTTGAAAGTGGATGCCCCAGTGCCCACCCAGGGCATCCATCATGCACAATGTTTGAGGCTGCGGTGAGCCCGAGGGCCCTTGTGGCGCCAGTCTGTTCCCTGCAAATTGCAGAAGCTGACATTTCACCTGCCCAGAGGGAGCAGCTGTTCCCAAATGAATCTCCTACTCTGGACAGATTGTAGCTGTATCAAGCCTTTCACAGTCACTGAACTTACATTGAAAAATAAAGTTGATATTAGTAGAAAAATGGGTACTGTAAATAATATTTGCTCTATGGAGAGAGGTTACGCCGTATCATATGGTTTACAGACAGTGAAACTCACATGACAAACATGCCACAGAGCATTACAATGTATCTAGTAAAAATTGTGTACAGTCGATGAAACGCTTGTCAAAAAAGACACTTTTCATTTAAAATAGGTCTGAAGGTGCTAAAGATGATACTACCTGTAGCCTTCATACAGATAGCCCATCTTCTGAAGGAAAAGAAGCACATGCACATAAGTTAGTATTTAGTGCACACAGTCTTCTATGTTATGTAAGAATTGTCTTGCTGAGACAATTGTGTCTAATAACTCAAGGCTGCTTACAATACTTAGGGACTGATCTTGAGATTGACGGACAAGTTACTCTGGGCCTCATTATGACCCTGGCGGTAGAGAACCGCCAGGGCCAACGGGGGCGGGAGCACCGCCGACAGGCCGGCGGTGCTCCCTTGGGCATTCTGACTGCGGCGCTTTGGCCGCGGTCAGAACGGGAAAACCGGCGGTCTCCCGCCGGTTTTCCACTGCCCCTAAGAATCCTCCAAGGCGGCACAGCTCGCTGCGCCGCCGAGGGGATTCTGACAATCCTTACCGCCATCCTGTTCCTGGCGGCTCGCCCGCCAGGAACAGGATGGCGGTAAGGATTGTCGTGGGGCCCCTGGGGGCCCCTGCAGTGCCCATGCCAATGGCATGGGCACTGCAGGGGCCCCCGTAAGAGGGCCCGCTAGTATTTCACTGTCTGCGTAGCAGACAGTGAAATACGCGACGGGTTCAGTAGCACCCGTCGCACCTTCCCACTCCGCCGGCTCGATTACGAGCCGGCATCCTCGTGGGAAGGGAGTTTTTCCCTGGGCTGGCGGGCGGTCTTTTGGAGACCGCCCGCCAGCCCAGGGAAAAACTCATAATACCCTCCGCGGTCTTCTGACCGCGGAGCGGTATTATGGAGGGCGGCATCCTGGCGGGCGGCCTCCGCCGCCCGCCATGGTCATAATGAGGCCCTCTGTCACATAGGTTATGGATATCGTGTCTGACGAAATCTATTTAAATCCCATTATATCCTATGGGATTTAGATTTCAGCAGGCAGGATGTCCGTCACTCTGTGTGACGGAGTAACTTGTCCACCAAAATCTAAAGCAGGCCCTTAGTATCTACTAAGCCATACTGGTTACACGTCATAAGCTGCCATCTGCACACAGATTTACTCTTAATTCAAAGACTTATAATGTGTTCAGTACCTCTGTTCCCCTTTGATGCTTTAGGAGCACATGCGTTTTGAAAACAATGTCACTAATTAGCTGGCTACCGGCTGTACAAAATAAGGTAGAAAAGTATGTAAACTATAAAACAAACTAACACACTCATTAGATTATGTCATCAGTGATATCATCAATGAGGTCATCATTGATATCATTGAGATGTTACCAATGATGTCATAAATGATCTCATAGAACGTCATGAGTGATGCAATATCTGAGTTCATAAGCAGTGCATGTAGTCGACACTAGTTACAGTTTGTTGTTTGATGTGGTCACTGACATATTCACCTTACTACCATTACTTTAACCTTAGTGTTTTTTTCTGTGAGTTTCTAGGGTGTTTTTTAACGTAAAGTAATATTTTATTACCATACATAAAACCAACCTTTACCTTTGGCCATGGGTGGTGGGGAATGCTAGCTGGGCCTGGCCTGCACCAAGCCCTGTGGCTAAATCACCCAGAGACAGCCACCCCCACACTGCACACAGCCTTTTAACACATGCATTTTGGGAAGGCCACCCAGAGGCAGCCAACACCACAATGCACACAGCCTTTGGTCATGCAAGGTAAGGGTTAAGCCTTGCAGTTAGGCCCTATTTCCAGCTTCCTGCAGGCAGCTGACCCCATGCTGAGCACAGCCATTGGCAATGTGCAGTCAGAGTATAGCCACAGGGCTTGGCCAGCCACCAGGCCCGGTGGTCATATCCTCAGCAGGCTTCTATCCACACCCCTTGCCCAGCCTTTGGCATGCACAGCATAGGGTTGGCCTTCGGGTCCCAGGTACCCCATCCCCTGGGGTCAAAACATATATTAAGGAAAGGGAACATGCCTTCTCCCCAATCCTTAATTGGTCTATGGAACCCTTTTCCCTCGGTCCAGTTCCTATAAAAGAGGTGGTGGCGGTGTGAAACCCCCTCCCCAAGAATTATTAGGCCCTTAGTCCCCCAGCCTCAGGCTGCGTAATTAATAAAGGGAGCGGGTGTGCAGACCCTTCCCTGAGCCTAACTAGACCCTGGAGACCTCATCCCCCTGGGCCAAAATGTAAATAAAAGGGGAGGGAGCAATTGGCCACCCTCCCTAAGCTTCCCATCCCCGGGCCCAAATTTAACAGTAGAAAGAGGGCCTACAGCCCTCCCTCTCTAGGCCCTATTAGGCCCCAGGGACCACATCCCCTGTGGTCGAGTAATTAATAAAGGCCAGGGGGCACGTGGCCCCCTCCCTGAGACTAATTAGGCCTAGGAACCCCATTCCCTGGTGCAGAAATTTGAATAAAAGGGCTCCCCAAATGGAGTGCTTCATACTGGTTAATTAGTGAGTGCTACCTTTTTGTGTAAATATCGAGTGGATACTCTACATTACAGCTACATAAAGGGCCACAAGGTAATGTCTCCAGTGAAATTGTATACATGTGATTCTGGCAATGTGATTGATCCTCGAGTGTCTTCATACAGAAATCAGTGACAAAACAAATCCTCATTTAGACAAGACTACAGACAAAGAGTTACAGCCTACAAACAAGGGTACATCTTCTTAATTATATGGAGTAGGTGTTTTTTTGTGTATGGAAATGTCCTCGTGTTACTTTGCATCAAAAACTTGCCATCAAAATCCACTGGAAATGCGTTTAGGTCATTTTGCTAAGATAAGCTGTCCATCAGCATGGAAAATGGTGGGAAGATGTTGCATCCTACTAACCTGGGTGGGGCAAAATGGACAGACCTTGAAGGGAGAACCATAGACTCTGCTTTCAGACAAGGAGACAACTGGAAAGAACCTACTCATCTTAGACAGTCACAACAGAAGTGATAGCGCTCCAGTAAATAAATGATGCATTCACCTCCATCAACAATTATAGATCATTTTTCAAAGTGCAGTTGTAGAGAAAATATACATACTTTGTTTTGGCCAAGCATAAAAAGTTGGATGATTTGTCCTTTACAGAAGTGGAGCTTCAACTGGGACACCTGCTATGTTTATATTTATAAGTGTTTCCCGTTGATGTTTAATTTCTATGAAATGAGCATGTGATCTCAAGCTCGAATCAAACAAACATAAGAATATTCTTCAGCATTTTTTTATTGATAGTTTAGGATTTTCCTTGTTGCATGACCTTCAGTATTTTCCTTTGCAGCCGGTGTCCTGTACTCAGTATTTCCTGTCTTTCGTCCCGGTGAATGTTTCTGGTTCTTCTTTCCCTCCCAGGCCGGTCACCTGTGAGGCAGACATCCTTGGGGCAAACCACACAGATAGTAGCAGTAGGGTGGTTTTCGTTTTAGGTTTTCTTTTGGAATGCTACCCACCACCTCTCTTGTGAATTATTTACTCTATAAGGTTTTTCTGCATCTTCCATGCTCTCCTTCCTCTTTCTTCCACCGCGGTATTACCAACACTGCAACTGCTTAAGCTGCAAACTAGGCACTTGCCTGTAGCCACAACCCTCCTCCAGGGCCACGGTGGTGGCACCCGAGGTGTGTGTTTGCCTCTCTGGGCCCCCGGGTTTAGAAGCGGTGTCTCGCAAGCTCTGTTCCTCGTCACTGCTGTTGTTACTGCTTTCCCCTTGAGTACTGCTGCTGGAACATTCTTAGCCCTCCTCAGGGCTGGTCCTCTCCTTCCCTGAACTTTCCATCTCTCCTTCTTGTCACATTCCAACTCCTTTTCAGGCTTCCTCCATGTCTGAGTTTCTTCACTGGGTTCTTGATCCCATGTCTCCTTGCTCTCCTCATCCTGCCAACTTGTCCTGCTTTCCTCGCTTTCTACCTACTGGTCTTTCCGTGGCACATCTTTGTCAGCCCTGGAAAGGCTAGACCATTGAATCGTCTTCCTCCGCAGAGAACATTAGCTCTTGTTCAGCTCCCAGAATTCACCACTCTACTCCTCTCGTAGGAATGACTTTTGGGGCCATTCAGCCATTGGATAGCTGGAGAGGAAATCCACAATTGTTTGCAGTTTCCTGCTTTCCCCTTGAGTACTGCTGCTGGAATATTCTTAGCCCTCCTCGGGGTTGGTCCTCTTCTTCCCTTAACTTTCCATCTCCTTCTTGTCACATTCCAACTCCTTTTCAGGCTTCCTCCATGTCTGAGTTTCTTCACTGGGTTCTTGATCCCATGTCTCCTTGCTCTCCTCATCCTGCCAACTTGTCCTGCTTTCCTCGCTTTCTACCTTCTGGTCTTCCCGTGGCACATCTTTGTCAGCCCTGGAAAGGCTAGACCATTGAATCGTCTTCCTCCGCAGAGAACATTAGCTCTTGTTCAGCTCCCAGAATTCACCACTCTACTCCTCTCGTAGGAATGACTTTTGGGGCAATTCAGCCATTGGATAGCTGGAGAAGAAATCCACAATTGTTTGCAGTTTCCTGGAAATGTGCAGGGCCTTAAAAGAGAAAGGCTGTAAGGCCAGGAAATATATAATAATCCTAGGGTAGGTATCTTTGTTACCGACTAGCCATGTCAGTGGGCATGGACTGTTAGTAGAATGAAAGATCGCCCCAGTAGGTAGTATTGTTGTGCTTTCATGGCCCACTTAATGGCTAGACATTCTTTCTCGATGGTGAAATAATTAATCTCCCTTGGGATCAGTTTACAGCTGAGATATAATAGGGATCAGAGTATGCCCTGATCATTTGGTTGGTATAGTATCTCTCCCAGTCCATGCTCTGATGCGTCAGTTTGTATAACAAATGTTCTGTTGAAATTGGGACATTGTAGATCAGTAGAGCTACATGGGATGTTTTTCAACTGTTGGAATCTGCAGTCATGGATATCTAAACATTGTGATATTCAAGAGGGATGTTTATTATTCAAGATGTCTGTAAGGGGACTGGTGATCTCAGAATTTTAGAGTATGAACCTACAGTAACAGCTGACCAGTTCTAAAAAGGAGTGGATTTCTTGTTTAGTGGAAAGTCTGGAAATCTTTGGAATAGCCTCTATTTTATCCAACTGGGGTTGGATGGTTCTGGCCCAGATGGAGAAAACCAAGTACTGTATATGGCCAGTCGCTGTGGTGGATTTCTTTGGATTAATAGTGAGACATGCTTGATTTAAGGACTCCAGACAAGAGCTAGACGTCATTGGTGAGTTTATACGGTTGGGCTAAGTACCATTGTGATATCTAGATATACAGAGGCATATTCACAATTGAATTTCAGTAAGAAATCCATCATCATTTGGAATGTAACAGCGGTACTTTAGGAAAAGATAATACTTTGAAAGGATAAAGCCCTAACAGTGTCAAGAGTGCTATTTTATTGCAAATCTCTGGTGTTAAGAGTATGTGCCAGTAACCCTTCATTAGGATTAGTGTTGTCATTATGTGGGCTCCCTCTAAGTGTTGATGAGTTCATCAATATGGGGCATGGAATAAGTGTCTGTCAAATTTAGGTATCTGAAATCAATGCAGAACCTGAGGCTTTCATCCTCTTTCAGTACTAGTATTATAGGTAAACACTAAGCACTTCCAGAGGATTCTAAGATATCCACTTCTAGCATGGCCCTAATCTCCTGCTCTATGGGCCTCCGTCTGGCAGATGGAATTTGATAGGGCTTCTGTTTCATGACTCCACCCTCTGTTGTGATGATGTCATGAGATGTGAGCGAAGTTTGGCCTGAAGCACCCGAGAATAACATAGGGTAAAGGTATCTTTTGCTGTTGGTTTTTGTTGAAAGAGGAACTACTATTGAAGGTTTTTATTCCCTCTTGAACTCGTGGTGGCATAAGGATGTCTGTAGGTGGATGTTGGTGGGGTACCTTATGTGTACTGTATGCTTGTCTCCGAGGTTCATCTCATCCCATGTTTTTTAGCAGTTTCACACAGAAGATCTGTCCTTGCTTGTTTTTGAGGTACCACTACTCTATATGTTACAGGGGTTATCTATTTGAGGACCATGTAGGGTCCTTGCCAGGTAGCCAGGAACTTATTATCTTTAGTGGAAGCAGAATCAGGAACTTATCCCCTTCGGAAAATTCTTCAAGCTTGGTTCTCTTGTCATAGCTCTGATTTTGTTGGACCTGGGGCTTTTCTAAATTGTCATGCACTTCATCCCATCGGATGGTTAGGGACTCCCATAGCCCTGTAATATACTTAAGAAGAGGTTTTTCCCTCATCTGTTTCCTCTACCCACTGTTTTGCTGCCATATCCAAGAAGATCCAGGGTTTCCTCCCTAATACCAGTTCAAAGGGGGAAAACAAACCCCATGGTGGTTTGCTCATGAGTCCGGATGGCAAAGAAGACGATGGGTAATTTATGATCCCAGTCCGTCCCTGTTTCTGTTATTATTTTCCTCAACATAGGGTATATTGTTCTGTCATATCTCTTGAACAGGCCGTCTGTCTGTGGGTGGTATACTGATCTTTATATTTTCTATATACCCAATATTTTACAGAGTCGGGCCATCAATTGGGACATGAATGGTGTGCCCTGATCAGTTAGCAGCACCTGTGGACACCCCATCCAGGAAAGGAATGTGATCGTTGCCTGGGACACAGTCATTGTTGTCAAACTGGTCAGGGGGATTGTCTCAGCGTATATATGGTAGCATAAGCTACTAATACTAGGATATACAGGTGCCCCCTGCTGATGGTGCTTGGGCCCCTACCAGGTCCATCCCTCTTTGAAACAGAACCTCAGTGATAGGAAGAGGATATAGAGGAGCTCTTGTCACCCCTGGGGGATTTGTCATCTGACACTGGCTACACAAGACACAATAGCTTTCCATGTCTTTATATAGTACAGACCAGTAAAACCACTCCAGGAGGTATTTCAAGGTATTCTTCTTCCCATAATGACCACTCTCCGTCTGGTCATATGCCAATCATAATACTTCTTCTCAGGAGCAATTGGAACTAGTATTTATTTAAGATGATGTTCCCCACCTTTGCCACCTGGTGTAATAGGGCCTTTTTGAGACAAAATAAGGGGCCTATCTGATTAGGAACGCCTTCGCTGGTTTCTTCCCATGTGTGGACCGGGATGTCATCCTCCCTCTGTGCAGTTGGGAAATTAGATTGGGAATTCTTTGCTATTTATTTGGACAAGAGGATAGAAGCAGGTTTGGGTTTACTGGTATATCAATACCTTTGTTTTTTCCTTCATTTTTCTTGTTGAGGCTGTGTCTGCAAGGACACTAGATAGTGATTGAACCTAGGGTGGTCAGTACCAACCATCACCCGCTCTGGCAGAGAGACTGGTTTACCCTGCATCCTAAGCAGAGGATCCCCTCAATTTCCAGCAGCACCTCGACCCAGTGGCATAACGGAACTTGAGGGCGCCCCCTTCAAATTCCCTGGACAGGCCCCCTCCCCTCTGAACCCATTCAGGGGCTTGCTGCCTGTGCACAGAGTACTGTGCTGAGGGGACCCCCTTGAGCTTGGGGCCCCCCTCCACTGCAGGAGCTGTGGGTGCCTTTGTTACACCACTGGACATCAGGCCCATCAGGCATTTCCTGGGTGTGGTTATGTGTTGTCTACCTGTAATGCGTGAGATATAGGTGCCTACCTCAGCCCAGAAGGGGAACAGTGCTGCTTGCAGCCACGTCAGGTAGTAAAGTTAGCATGCTCTCTGCCATATCTAGGGCATTCTTGGGGCACCATGACATGCATTATGTGCAGACATGTGGGGGTTAAATATGTGCGGTGAACAAAATTAAACTGTCACCATTTCAACTGCGTGTTTCTTGAGACTTGTTGGATGTGCCATAGGATCTTGTTGCAGTCTGGATCAGTTAGGTCTATCTTAGGTCATGATTCTATCCATCCTTCAACCTAGTTAATGCTGGGCCCACTGCTTGAGCCATTGCTTTGTACACATTACTAATCCAACATCTACCTGGGCCCCAAGTGGGTAGCACCTGCAGTACAGGGTCTGCTTCGGGTTTCTTGCCCCAGTGCCCTCCACATCTCTCCAACAGGTCTCCTCAAACCTCACCAACGGCTCCCTTGACTGCTTCGTGTGTCTGGAACTGTCCCATAGGGATGGCATATAGTTCCAAAGGATCCTAAAATGAGAGGATTCTCCACTCTGTGAACAGTTTGCTCAGGGTGACAACAGGGGCCTCGCCTCCACTGCAACCGGTGTACCATCATCCCAACCCTGGCAAAAGCTGGTAAATTCCACAGGGGCAGATCCTGCGAATATGCTGTTTCCCAGCACTAGATCACACCCAACCTTACAGAAACACGCGGGCAGGACCAAGACCAGTCCACCAAATGGAGCTGCCCCAGCACGTCTTTAAGTACGCCTTACCTCTTCCTGCTGGGCTAAAGATAATGCACTTTGGGTGGCGCCTCTGGTACGAGGCATGTCCTCTCCTACTGCAGCTGGCCACAGTGAGCTCCGAACTGCAGACATAGAGCTGGAGTGCTGAAAGTTAATTGAACTGTTCCTACTGCTGTGGCTCTTGGGTCAGGGTACAGCTCTATCTGTTGTGATTTATTGCCCATGTTTTTGTTCGCTGCGTCACTTTTTTTGGCTCTGCTGTCTACCTCCCCCCTTTACTATTTCATACCAGTCCCTCCCGGTCTTACGTTTCTCCAGAATTGTACCACTTCTCAAGCACCCCGCTCATCTTCTGCTACTCTGCTAATTATTTGCCTTGGGGTAGAGAGAGATTGTGGCTCCTCCCTGAGCTTGGGTGTTGGTAGAGTCTGTGCTGAAACTTTTAGATGTCGCCTTGTGATTTGCGTCTGTTTTGTTTAATGCACAAGGCACACATTAGTACTGAGACAGGATCAAGTTTCATTGCAGTTTCATTTGCAGTGCTATGTGGACTGCGAGCTCACTGTTTGATAAGCAAATGTCCCTGACCGTGGGTAGCCAAGTGGGCTTGCAGACAGTTTACTTTAGTGGCTTAATAAAGTCTGATGGGGCCCCCTGAAAATTACATGGAGGGGCCCCCTTCTGAACTCACTCTTGAGCTCTCAGGCCAGGATACTGTGCTGAATGGGACTCTTGGAGCTCAGTGGCCACCCCGCACCATGGGGTCTGCTAGGACCTTTGTTACGTTACACCCCTGCCTCCACCACCGGATACTCTTATTGGTCTCCATATACACTCATCTCACTGACACTCCCCCCTTCTCTTAGTTGGACCTCAGAGACAAGCTCTTGATTGATTCCCGCACAGTGGCACCCTGTATCTAAAAGGGCCTTGTTGTGGAGGTATGCCGCATTCCTGAATTTGTTAGCGATTGTTCCCATGTACAGAATTCAGTCCCAAATGTATCCTGCTTCAATAGGTTTCATGGGTGGAATGCATTGTAGACATTGTTAGCCTCTGTGGTGTCACTCCACACTGTAGAAGCACTGTGACCTTAGGGAATAACCATTGCAGCTTGGTGGGGATTTCCCTGGGTTTTTAGTAGCCAGGCTTAGTCTGCGCTCCCTACAGGGCAGCCCCCTGGCAGGCCCAAATGTGGATTGGCATGTGGAGGATTTAAATTCAGGCGAGCGACGGGAGGCACAGTCTAGGTCCACAGCGCCACTGGCTGTGAGGTTTGGATGTCAGTTCCGAGACTCGACCGGAGAGTGTCAAGAAATTGCTCACAGTACATCTTCTCTGTGACCTCAGCTGTGCTTGGTGTGCTGAGTTGGAGCCACCGTTCCCCCAGTTCACGGATGAGGTAATATAAAGCACTGGGGTTATCCCTGGTTGTCCACTTCTCTTTTCGAAAACCAAGCTGATAATATTTGGGGTCACACCATAGCCTCTCGAGGATTACTTTTTTAGTAACAGCATAGCCTGTTGTTCCTGCATGATTAGCACCCTACTAATCTACCTGTAGCAGTCCAGAGAGGAGTGGCTCTATATATTTACCTCGCTGTTCTGGGGGCCATGCCACCGTGGAAGCCACTCTCTGAAAACTGGTAAATAAATAGTCAGTGTGATCCCCTTCCTGATATGTCCGTAGTACAAAGCCTGGCACATAGGGGGTCATTACGACCTCGGCTGTCTTTTTGCAAGACCGCTGAGGGACCGCCGTGCGGAAGACCACCTGTGCAGGCGGTTTGCCGCTCGGCGTATTATGACTGTTGGCTGCTCTCCGTCGTTATTCCGACGGAGAGCCGCCAACAGCCATAGTTGCGGGCGGCGGGGAAGTGGAGGTTGCTCCACCACCACGCCAACAGAACACCGCCCAGCGAATCACGTCCTGTGATTCGCTGTGGCGGTGTTCTGTTGGCAGTGTGGTGTCGGCGGAGCTGCCCCCATGGCTCCCGTCCCCTCCCGGAGGATCGACGGACCAGGTAAGTTGATCGTCCGTTAGGGGAGGGGCCTGGGGGGGTGTTGTGTGGGTGCCTGGGGGTGTGCGTGTGTGTATGTAGAGGGGGTGTGTGAGTGTGTGTATGCTTGCAGGGGTGTTGTGTGTATGGGAATGAGTGCGTGTATGTCTGTGGGTATGTCTGTATGAATGTGTGCGTGTATGTTTGAATGTGGGTGTGCGTGTCTGACTGTGTGTGTGGATGTAGGCATGTATGTCAGGGTGTGTGCGTGTTGGTGGTGCCTGCATGCGTGTCAGGTGTGTGTGAGTAATGTTATGTTGGGGGTTGGGGTGGGGAGGGGGGCCCTGCCACCTTTGGGGGTGGCAGGGTTGGTGGGGGGTGTAGAGGAGGGAGTCAGGGTGGGGGTGGGGGGTGGAGGAGACCTCTATCAGTGCCAGGGAAGGAATTCCCTGGCACTGATAGTGCTTACCGCCATGGATTTCATGGCAGTTCAAACTGCTGGAAATCCACGGCGGTAAGCTGGGTCCAAATACCGCCGGCGGTATACTGACGGCCGCCGGGCTGGAGACCCAGGTCTCCAGCCCGGCGGGCGGGACGGAGAACCAGCGGTTCACCATGGCGGTAACCGCCTTGGTCATAATACACCAAGGTAAGACCGCCAGCCTGTTGGCGGTCTTACCGCCAGTTCTTCGCCATCCGCCAGGGTTGTAATGACCCCCATAATGTCTCTGGTGACCTTGTGTACGTGTAATTTTTACAATGTGATTGTTCCTTGAGCATCTTTGTGCAGAAATAAGTGACAAACTTAATCCTCATATAGAGACAACAATGAGAGTACAGACAAAGAGTTGAATCGCTAATAAGAGTACCTCCTCTTAATTATATGAAGTAAGTGCTTCTTTGTTTGGTGACGATGACCTCATATTCCTCTGCATCAAAAATATCCCATCAAAATTGGTGGGAATAGCAATTGGGTCGCTTTGGTAAATTGAACAGTCCATCATCCTGGAAAATGACAGGAATACTGTTACTTAGTATTAACGTGGAAGAGACGGAGCTACACAGTGGAGTTTGTAGGTAATTTGGCACCTTTGCATACTTAGCAGCAGTTACAAGGGAGAACAGTGGACTCTGCTGTCAGACTAGCACACAAGAAAGAGCCCACTTCTCTTGGACAGTCACTAAAGAAGAGATTGCTCTCCAGTAAATCACCGATTCATTCACCACCAGTGACTTCAGATCATTTTCAAGGTGCAATTGTAGCGAGAACACACTGTCTTTGAGCAAGGAAAGTTATGGTAACACTGTTGCATGCTACTAATGTGGAAGGGGTAGGGACCATCAGGCGGAGCTTGTAGTTGATTTTGAGCCTTTGCATTCCTGGCAGCAATTAAAAGGGAGAACTGTGGACTCTGCCCTCCGAGCAGGAGACAATAAGAAAGAATCCTCTCATATTTGACATTGACTGAAGAAGAGATTGCACTCCAATAGATCAATGATGCATTCACCACCCTCAAGGATTTCAGACTGTCTTTCAGTGTGAAGTTATAGAGAAAACAGTGTCCATTAACCTGGAAAATGGCAGGAACACCATTGCATACTATTGCTTTGCGGGGCAAAATGGGCAGAGCTTGTAGGTGATTTGGCACCTTTGCACTCAGCAGCAAATACAAGGAAGAACAGTGAACTCTGCTTTCAAACCAGGAGATGACAAGAAAGGACCCACTTGTCTTGGACAGTCAGTACAGAAGAGATCGTGGTCCAATAAATCAACAAGGCATTCACCTCCTTCAAGGATTTCAGATAATTTTTCAGCATGCAATTGTAAGAAAACACACTGTCTCTCAGCCTGGAAAATGATGGGAACACTTTCACATACTACTAACGTGGAAGGCGTGGGGCCAAACGTGCAGAACTTGTAGGTGATTTGACACATTTGCATATTAGGCAGCAATTAGGAGGGAGTACGGTGGGCTCTGCTCTCAGACTAAGAACCAACAAAAAAGAACTCACTCATCTTGGACAGTCACTGCAGAAGAGATTGCTCTTCAATAAATCAATGATGCATTCACCCCCATCAAGGATTTCAGATAGTTTTTCAATGTGCAATTGTAGAGAAAATACACTGTCCATTTTTAAAAGGGGAAGAGGGTCATGTGGCCCTCTTCCCTGAGCCTCATGAGACCCTTTGACCCCACCCCCAAGGGCTGTATCTATTTTGAAGGGGAGAGGGCCACACACTCTCTTTCCTGAGCCTGTTATGGCCCCACGGACCAGAGCCCCAGGGGCTGGAATAATTTCAAATGTGTGTGCCGTTGCGCCCACCCAGGGCACACACCATGCACACTTTGGGAGATGCTGGGGGAGCCCCAGCCTCAGTGTGGGCAGGGAAACAGACCTCAAGTCTGCTCACAGCTGGAGGGAGCATTATTAAAGCTACTCCCCGCTGGAATCAGGCATTGTGTTTGATCCTTGTAGTGTAATGACTGTAGTACTTCCAATATTTTGTTAAAATATTTACTTACCTGTTACAGTGCGTGTTTTTTTTAATGTTATATTCTCTGCTCCAGCTTTTGTCTCTCTGGGGGGTCCAACCTTAACAACTCCAACTGCCTGAGTTATTAGGATTGGAAATCACAGCGAGAAGAGCTGGAACATGGAATCTGACATGAAAAAAAATATGCACTCTAACATGTAAAACATGAGTTGAGTGACGATGGGATCAAAAGAGGCAAGAATAAAGTGCCTTTTATTCCATAAACTGGAGCACACGTCCACCAGCTCCTCCTTCTGCGAGTTCGAACTCCAACTGCTGGAGTTGCCTGGACATGGAATGTAAAATGAAAGAAAACATGCACTGAAACATGTAATTAAACATATGAACAAAATAAAGGTAGGACTGCATTCATCACACTACGTCCTCTTTCCCCTTGACAAATAAAAAAACATTGAAACAATATGTATGTGGGACACATTTAAAAAGAAACATTTAAATAGTGTAAATAAAAATCCTTAAACTTCACCGACATACAAACATTACAAGTGGCTTTAACAGTTTGCTCATCATGAACACAGTTTTATTTGATCAATAGGAGCAATAGTGTCATCTCCCAAGTCACCTTTATCAGAGACATCCATACAGGCTAATGGGGCATTACTATCTTGAATATTTGAACTATTATTGCTTCTAGAATCAACTCCTTGAGAATTGAAAGAAATTTATTCTGAACCACTGCACACAGTGATATTTACATTTTCTGGGAACTACAAAGAAATATTATATGATTCCTCATCCAAAGTTCCTTCACAGTTGCTTAGTTTCCTAGCGTGTTCAGGAGGTAAATTCACTAGACATTTTTTGCTCCTCCAACCTTTCCCAACATATTAATATCTTGGTTCCCATATGCCTTGGGAAAACCGTCCATAGGATTGCCTTAACAACTGAGGCAGATGGAGCTGGAGCTTGCAGTAGGTGAAGCTGCTGGGTGTGGGCTCCTAGTTATGGAATAAAAGTCACTTATTCTTACCCCTTTTGGACTCATCATCACTCAAAAATGCCGTTTGTTGGGAGACTGACAAATGCTCCTGCCAGGCGGGAGCAAGCACAAGTTTCCTTGCTTGTGCCGGTGAGAGCAGGAACCACTGTGTACCAGGAGTTGGCCTCATGTGTGTGAAATGCCCCGTCCTTTTTAAAGTTAATCGTCCCCATTGGGTATAAGGCACCTTGGGCCTTTGAAGGCTCAGGGAGTGTGTGTGTGGGGGGGTCCCATGTTTTTGGACATTTCGAGCCTGGGCTCTCCGGGGCCTATAATGGATCGGGGGAAGAGGATGGGGTCCCTGGGGCCTTGAGAGGCTCAAGGAGGTGGGGCATGTGACCCCCTTTTCTTTTTGTGATAATGATGCCCTGGGGTGGCCTTTGTGGGGCCTATAATGGTTCTGGAAGGGGGGCCATTTGCCCCTTCCCCTTAATTAAATAATGCGACCATGGGCTTCAATTTAATTTTTTTCCCTTTTACTGCGATCCCATCTAGGAGCCTAGTAGGGCAGGGTATCCCTACCCTGCTCCCTTATGTTATTATTTTTTTTTTTTTTTACTTTAGGACAATGAACTAAGGCCCATATTTATGGGATTTTGTCACAGGGTAGCACAGCAAGTCACCTTGTTGCGCTGCCCTAGGTCAAAGGGATAAGGGCAGGAATGTGCTGTATCTACGGCGTATGGCGCATTCCTGTCCTTTCCCCCTATGCTTCCGTTATTTTGGTAGTCTAGCGCCAACTTAGACACAACCTTGCACCATGGTGCAAGGGTGTCTTCATTGTAGGCAGGATTGTTTTTGTGCAGGAAGCAATACCTTCCTCCACAAAAACGATGCTGGGAGGCTTTTTTCTCTTTCTATGTGTGTTCCCTGGGGAAGTGTAGATTTTGGAGTATTCCCAGGTTTTCAAGGTCTTGTAAATCTAGAGAGGCATCAAAAACCATGGGTGTTTGTGCAGGAATACCCACCACAGCACCCATTGAATGTCTCCCTTGTGTGGAGCAAGGCAACTCAGCAATTTGCGCCACTTTGCCTTACTCCATGTCTATGAGGCCATTAAAAAGGCACACAAAGGCCCTCATTATGACATTGGCGGTAAGTCCCACTTACTGCCATGCCGACTGCCGCCAACATACTGCAGCCACAGCAGTTTTCCACTACCCATATTATGACCCACACACAATCCATCACTATACAGACACACACACAAGTCCGCCAGCCCAAAGGTCAGTGATAAACTGGTGGTAGCAAAACCCACACCGTTACGCCAACAGAATTAGGCCCACAGCATTATGACCCACGAATCACTGTGGCGGACATTTAAACGCGGTAAACCATTGGCAGTACATACTGCCGCGCTCAAAATACACACAACCTAACAAAACAACACTACAATGGACAATTCAAACTAAACACACCTGACACACATACACACATACACCCACACCACTATAAAACACACACTACCCACAACCCCTTACGACTCACAATTATTGCCTACTGAGAGAGACAGACCAACAGCACCCACAGAACCAGAGGCGAAAAAAACATAACCCATACACCATCCACATACCTTACAGCACATACCCCAACACATAACCCCACACACCCTCACAAACACCACACACACTACACCCATGGCACCACAAAGACACCCCAGGTTCTCAGAGGAGGAGCTAAGGGTCATGGGGGAGGAAATCATCTGGGTAGAGCCACAGCTATTCGGATCACAGGTGCAGCAGACATCTTCATTGCCAGGAAGATGGAGCTATGGCGGAGGATCGTTGACAGGGTCAACACTGTAGGACAGCACCCAAGAACAAGGAATGACATCAGGAAGAGGTGACATCCACACTACCCTGGTCACCATTGCAGGAGTGCTGGCAGACATGGCCAACACTGTGAGGGAGGCAGTGGCACACCGACAGACCCCTGACTCTGGCCAGACCGATCAATAGCCTTCCACATCCGCTGGTGCTAGTGGACAGGAGGCCTGCTACAGGAACAATAAGCATCAGCACCCCTCCCCCTGCAGAAGGAGAACCAACCCGCAAACGGTCCCTGCAATCCGGGCAGAAGCCAGAGAATATTGCCAAGACCCCCGCCAGGAAATAAGACTCTCCTGAATGTCACCCTTGTGTCCCACTCTGTCACCCTGTCCACCTTGCACTGCCATTGCGTCACTTCCTATGCCCCCTTGAACAGTGCACCTGTGATACAAATAGACTGGAACTTTACCCTGGACTCTCCTCTGCCACCACCCAAGCCCATTACAATACCCCTTCCACTTGTTAGTACATAAATAAACACCCTTGTAAAAAATACAAGTATAGAGTCTGTCAATTGATTGAACTATGTATTTGTTTAACAAGCTGCAAACATTGCAATTCAACTGTAAAGTGATGTATACATAGGTATGACCTGTAGTTGGCTGCAGTCAACACACCAGGAGACAGAGTGGGGCACAGATATCTGAACATAGACATGCCAAAGGGTACAGTAAGAAGCCATAGTAGTGGGATAATCAGCCTGCTAGTGACAATATCCAACACAAAACTGTCAATGGAAGGTGAAGTTACAGTGTCTTACCTGTGTGTCACTGGAAGTACTGTCGTATGATTGCTGTTCTGTTGTCCTCATCCTCATCTTCTGCCTCATCTTCGTCACTGTCCACAGGGTCCACTGCTGCGACATGCCCATCTCCAGCCTCATCCTCCTGCAGAAAAGGCCCCTGGCGACATAAGGCAAGGTTGTGCAACATACAACATGCCACAATGATCTGGCAGACCTTCTTGGGTGAGTAGCACAGGAAATCACCTGTTAGATGGAGGGACCGAAACCTGGCCTTCAGGAGGCCGAATATCCTCTCTATAATCCTTCTTGTTCCCCATTGTAACGTTCCTCTGCCCTTGTCCCGGGATTCCTCACTGGGGTCAGTAGCCATGAGAGGTTGGGGTAACCAGAGTCACTTGCAAATATTGAGGGATACCTGTTAGCCAAATACTAACCCTTAGGGCCAACCCCATACCCATACACCAACACATACTGGGTGGGAACCATAGGCTCACCTATTAGCCACACCCAGTGCCTCTGGAGTTGAGCCGTCACATATGGGATGCTGCTATTCCTCAGGATAAAGGCATCCTGCACAGATCCAGGATACTTTGCATTGACATGGGAGATGTACTGGTCCGCCAGGCACACTATCTGAACATTCATCGAGTGAAAGCTCTTTCAATTTCTGAACACCTGTTCATTTCTCCGGGGGGCAAAGACAATATGTGTACCATCAGTTGCCCCAGTAATGTTGGAGATATGTCCCACTGTATAGAAGTCAGCTTTCACTTTGGCCAAATCCTCCTCCAGGGGGAAAACAATGTAGCTGATCATGTGTTTAATCAGGGCAGACAACACTCTTGTTAGCACTATTGAGAACATTGGCTGTGACATTCCTGCTGCCAAGCCCACTGTCACTTGGAAAGAACCAGTTGCCAAGAAATGGAGCACAAATAGGACTTGCACAATAGAGGGGATTCAAAATATCAGGTCTGGCTCCAATTGGGCACACAGCTATTGGACTGTGGCCCTGTCAAGTCTGTAGGTGAGGATAATGTGCCTGTCCTCCATTGTTGCCAAGTCCACCAGGGGTCTGTACACGGGGGATGTCTCCATCTCCTATTCATCCGCAGCAGTTTCAATCTAGGGGGCAAAACGATGAGCATCTGGTCAGTATTCCACATTTCCAAACTGTACACTGCATTGCATGTTGGGATTGAAACAGTATGTTGTTGGATAGGCCAAAATGGTGCCTATGTGTGCTGTGACGCGCTTAGGTGCCATGGCCTGCGCCCCCACTGAAATGGCATCTGCCTGTCCTGTGTGGAAGGACAGTGGAAATGAGGTAATGCCGCTGATGTTGTGCGCCGTTGTGGGAGGCCGTCGAGTACCGCCGTGCAACTCCTCATTGGTTGTCTATGGGCCCAATGGGTTACAGTGGCCTATGGTGATGGACGCCGACAGTGACGGTACGCACCGCCGTGGACGTGACTGCCATTTTCTCTCTGTTCTCTCACTTGCTACCTGACCTTCAACAGGAGAGGACCTACACTGCAAGTGCTGCTATGATCTGTGTCTGGAACCAATCATGGCTCTTGTCACTGGGGAAAGGGCCCCTGCCTTCACCGCTGCGTAGTTGGAGAGATTGGTGGATGGGGTCCTATCCCAGTACCGAATGCTGTATGGGCCTCCAGACCAACAGGTGAGTACACTGTGAGCACGATGCATGGGGCATGAATGCATGGAGTGCTGTGTGTGAGGGGCTCGTGTAAGGGGGGGCGGAAGGGTCCTGGGCAGCATGCTGCATGTATGGTGGGCAATGTCTGTGTGTAAGGGGATGTGAGGGATATGGTGGGCCATGAGTGTAAGAGGCCGGACGGTATGGCTGATACCATTTTCTATGTTTATTTGTCTGCAGGTCGGCGCCCATCAGAAAAAGGGTATATGGCAAGCCATCGCCAAGGAGGTACGGACCCTGGGGCTCTACGGCAGGCGGAGCACCCACTGTCGTAAACGGTGGGAGGACCTGAGACGCTGGGCACAGAAGACGGCAGAGGCCCAGCTGGTGATGGCCTCCCAACGAGGAAGGGGTGCCCGTCGAACCCTGACCCCCCTGATGTTCCGCATACTTGCGGGGACCTATCCTGAGCTGGATGGATGCTTGAGAGCATCACAGCAGCCACAAGGGGATGAGTACAGTTTCCAAATCTGCAAATTGCGCGTGATGGGGTGGTCTCTGGGTGGGGGATGTGGGCCTGTGGGTGCCCGTAGGCCAGACAGGACATTGCATTGTAGGTCCCATGTTGGGCACGGTTCTGATGTAAAAGTCCTCCAACCAAGGTAGTAGGCATCCACTACTGGGCAGGGGTCCGTGGGTCTCAGGTATGCTGCTATTGGCATTAGGTATGCCTGTTCTAGGGCTGGTGACTAGCATTGTGACTTGTAGTGCATTGCCTAGTGCGTAGGCCTGTTCCCTGTGTGTGTGTTGCTGTGTATGCCAATGGTGGTGTTGGTGCAGCCATTGACTAAGTGTATCCTTTGTCTCCCCCCTTTTTGTTTTGTCTCCCTATCCTTGTGTGCATTAGCATCATCTGGCGAAGGAGCAGAGGCATCGGCTACGGAGGGAGCTGCATCCCACATGGCCCAGGAGGCCTAATCTACCAACGCTGAGGGCACCCGTGGGACAGAGGGTGAGGGGAGCACCATGGCAGAGACAGGAGGGGACAGTTCTGACAGTGATACCTCCTCCAATGGAAGCTCCCTGCTAGTGGATGACACCTCTGTGCCCACCCCAACTACAGGTACAGCTGCCACCCCTGTACCAGCACCACCTTCCCAGAAGCCCATCAGTGAGTTTCCTGTGCCCACTCACCCAGGAGGGTGGGCATCTCCTTCGCCCCAGGCACCTCAGGCCCTGCCCCAGTTAGCCCTGCTGCCCTGACTGAGGAGGCTATTGACCTCCTGTGATTTATCTCTGTTGGGCAGTCAACCATAGTGAATGCCATCCAGGGGCTGGCAGGCCATTTGCAACAAACAAATGCATTCCTGGAGGTCATTCACTCTAGCATGGCGGCCCAACATTGATCAATCCAGGCTGTGTCCTCCTCCCTGATGGCAGCTATTGTCCCTGTCTCTAGCCTCCCCCTCCATCTTCCTCTACCCAGTCCCATTCCCCTCAACCCCTACCTATCCAAGCACACATTCAGACCAGCATGCACCCAAGACAACACAGAGGAGTGGCTCAGGCAAACAGAAGCACCACACATCATCCCACAGGCACTCACACAAACACCATCCAGAATCAGGCACACCAACATCCACTGCCTCCTCTGTGTCCCCCTATTCCTCCTCGTCCACCACCCTCCAAGTAGCATCTCAACTCACACCTGCATGCACTACATCCTCATCCACTACCTCCATCACCATCACGCCTATCACTACACACCCGTCACTGGCAGTCACCACCCCCACATCCATGCACACGTCCCCTGCGTCCTCTCCCACTGTGTCTGTGCCCCCTCCTCCCAAAGTACACAAACACAAGCACTCAGACACCCAACAACCATCCACCTCACAACAGCATCCAGTGCGTGCACCTGCACCCAAACACAGCAGACTGACATCTCCTACAACCACTCCCTCTTCCTCCACTCCCAGACCTTCACCCTCTTCCCACCCCAGTGTCCCTAAGAAGCTTTTCCTCTCCGCCGTTGACCTCTTCCCTACTCCTCCCCCAGTCCTTCACGTCGGACCAAGGTTGTCAGAACCCAGGCTAGCGCCTCAGCCACCCAGTCCACGGCCACAGTAGTGTCAGCAGCTACTGCAGGTTGGAGAGGCTCCAGGGAACCAGCCATAACCACTGACAGTGTGCTTGCAGCAGCTGCCAAAGGGAAGAGCAAGGAGGCACCACCAGCTGTGAAGGGGAATGGCAAGGAGGCACCACCAGCTGTGAAGGGCAAGGGCAAGGAGGCACCACCAGCTGTGAAGGGCAAGTGCAAGGAGGCACCACCAGCTCTGAAGGACAAGGGCAAGGAGGCACCACCGGCTGCCAAGGTGAAGGACAAAGAGGCACCACATGCTGGGAAGGGCAAGGGGCCTGCCCCTGCAGGCAGGAAGGTCAGGAGGCCTGGTGCAGGGACTGAATCTGAGCCCCCACCACCAACCATGGCGGTTCAGCTGTCTAAGGCTGAAGGGGAAGGGTTGGAGCCTCCCCCCACCATGGGCATTCCTGACAACAGCACCACCATCAGCACCGCCACCAGCATCACTGCCTGCAGCAGTGCCAGCAGCAGGAGCCCCAGTGGGCAGCCGTCCAAGGCTGCAGGGGATGGGCAGGAGCCTCCCCCCACCACTGCCAGTACCACCACCAGCCCCAGTGGGCAGCTGTCCGAGGCTGCAGGGGACAGGCAGGAGCCTCCCCCATCACTGGCATCCCTGACACCAGCCCCGCCACTGCCACCACTGAGCAGCCGTCACCGCCGGCGGGCACTGTGTAGTCCTGCCTCCATGGACTGTAGTGCGTCCTGGCCCATGCAAATCCTGTGGGTGTGACACCCAGGTGAGAGACTGTGACCTTGCACTCCCCATGTGCTGCATCACAGGGCACACAGCCCCCTCTAAAACCAGTAGAAGAAGGCATCCACTCATCCTCTTCTTGCCAGGATGAAGCACACTGGGCACAAAGCCCCCTCCAGAAACAGTGGAAGAAGGCATCCACTCACCCCCTCCTTGCCATGATGAAGCAAACTGGGCACAAAGCCCCCTCCAGAACCAATGGTGAAGCCATCCTCTTGAGAGACTCTGGCTTTGCACTCCCCAGAACCAAGCAGTGGGCAGACCACCCACTTGAGAGACTGTGGCTTTTCACTCCTCAGGACCAAGCAGTGGGCAGACCACCCACTTGAGAAACTGTGGCTTTGCACTCCTCAGGACAGTGTGATGGGCATGTAGCCCCCTCCAGGACCAGTGTTGTTGTTTCATCTTACGGCTGAGGTGCCCCCCCGTTCCCTGTCCCCCTGAGGTGCCTGTGTGTTTTCGACCTGATGCCCCTGCAGTGTTCTCTCCGTGTTGTTGCAGGAGTCAAGTGGGGCCTTGGCCTATGTGATGTGGCCAGGTGGCCCATGGACATTGTGAACTGGGCACTGTCCCTCCATTTGTACATATGTATATACTGTCTTGATTTTGGAGGACATATTTCTAGTATTTTATTTTATTACACTCACTTTAATCAATTACTTTTGTCCTTGCATTATTCCTGAGGGGTACGGGGTGGATATGTAATGTTTGTGCATTTGTTTGTGTTAACGGTGTTGGGATGGGGGTGTTGCTTGTTGCGTGTGTGTGCCACTCTCATTTTCTTACCCCTCCCTTGTGTGCTAGGTGGCAGTACTCACGTGGTCGTCTTCACCGGCGTTGGTATTCATGGTGAAGAAGGAGATAGCCGAACATGGGGAACACCTGCAACTCGGGCTCCTTGGCGGCGTGGTTCTTCCTTGTGTCTCCAGGGGTGAGTAGTTTCCCTTCTGTGTACTGTTTCCGCCGTGCTTTTGATCTTGTTGGTACCGCCCCGGAAAAGGTGTCAGGCCTGTTGTAACAGTGTGGGCGGTACATTGTCTTCCGCTTGGCTGTTTGCGGTTGCCGCCGTGGTGCTTGTTGCTAACGCCGTGGCAGTCGGTTTGGGAAAGTGGCTGTCTGTGTGAGCGGTTTCCGCCGTGGTCATAATTCCATGTTTTTTATCGCCGGCCTGTTGGCAGTATTACTGCTGCTTTTTCACCGACCGCCAGGGTTGTAATGAGGGCCAAAGTGCCTTTGTGGGGCCTCATTGAGGTTTGCGCTTTTGTTGCATCACAAAAAGTGATGCAACTGTGGCGCAAGTAGCTCATAAATACGCCTGAAGTCCCCAACTCCTTTAATGGCTGCCAGCAACACTTTTCTGATGTGGCTTGCAGACAAACAGAGCACTCGCTCCTTCTGGGGTCTGACTCCAACCTCAGGACTGAGATGACTCAAGGGGGAAAAAGCTCCCTGGGCCAGTCAGAGCACTCCAATTTTAAATTGGGGCTCCAGTGAGACTCTCAAACTTCTCGCAAACCCAGGCGTCCAGATATAATTATTTTTAAACCTTAATTTCTCAAAAACTAGTGTTTGGATTTACTCAAAATCACAAAAAGCACAGTCTGTGGACTAAGATATAGGGTCCTGTCAAATTTGGTGTACAATGTATGGAGATTTAGCGTTTTGGGACCCCCCCTTTTTTCTTTGTCTCAGCTTGGCAGATCAACCCAAACCTTTCCATGCATAAACTAGTCAAAATGTAGCACCTTTAAAAAATATTTCGTGGTGATCCGTCAAACTGGGCCTAAGAAATTAGCAACCCAACAAACACATTTTCTATGGAAATGCTGACCTAACTATAACTTTCTATTGGCAGCCATGCACTCCTGAGGAACGGGGACTGACACCGAAAGGGTCCCGGTTGCAAGGTGGAATGAGAAGCTTATATATATATATATATATATATATTTATATATATATATATATATATATATATATAAACATATATATATATATGTGTGTGTGTGTGTGTGTGTTTTAGACCTGACAGCTTTGTGGTGGCCATCCCCCAACATTTTGCCTGCCTCCCTCCATTTTTGTGACCCTGTTTTTGCTGGTTTAGGACTCTGTGCACTTTACCATTGCTGACCAGTGCTAAAGAGCATGTGCTCTCTCCCCTAAACATGGTAACATTGGTTCCTACCCAAATGCCATATTTAATTTACCTGTAAGTCCCTATCAAGTAAAGTGCACTCCATGTGCCCAGGGCCTGTACATCAAATGGACCTGCAGCACTGATTGTGCCACACACATAAGTAGCCCCTAAACCATGCATCAGGCCTTCCATTGCAAGGCCTGTGTGCACATTTTCACTGCCACTTCGATTTGCAATTAAACATCCCTTTTTCTTCCAATACGTCACAATTAAGGTAGGCCCTAGGTAACGCTTAGGGCAGGGTGCTATATAAGTAAAAGGCAGGACATGTACTTATGTGTTTTTTTTACATGCCCTGGTAGTAAAATAACACACATTTATTTTCCTCTACTCTGAGGCGTGCGCCTCTCTTAGACTGGCATTAGAACTGCCCTCATATACTTTTAAGTGGTAGATTCTGATCTAGAAGGAGTAGCCCTGTCATGTTTAGTATGGCCAGAAGGGCAATAGGAAATTCTGCTTATTGGTGAAGTTGGATTTAATATTGCCATTTTAGAAATGCCACTTTTAGAAATTGGCCATTTCTCTTCACTTACTGCCATCTGTCCCTTACAGCCCTTTCTACAATCTACATCTGGTCTGTGCTGGTTGACAGCTCCCATTGTGAATTCCACCCAGACAACCTAAACACAGGACACTGAGCCACATCTGCAGTCATCTGCATACTGAATGGGTCTCAATTGGGCAGGAAGGGTGGAAGGGCTCTCTCTTACATTTCAAAGGCCAGTGGCCTGCTCTCACACAAAGGAATGATAACCCCACCACAGGGATCCTGGCCGAGACAGGACTGAGCTGCAAAGGAAACTTGTGGACTTTAAAAACACAGTTTGAAGTTTCCCCCACTTTAAAGGCATTTTTCGGTATATAAACTGGGTCTCTGACCCCATCAAATCAGACACTTCTGGATCTACACCTGAACTCTTTCAGAGGAGCTACCTGGTTGTCCAAAGGACTCATCTAGACTGCTTTGCTGAGAAGGACTGCTGCCCTGCTGTTGCCCTAGTGGCTGCTGGCCTATGGCTGTGCTGGAAGGACTCTGCCTTCCCGAAAAGTGCTCTCCAAGGGCTTGGATTGAGCTTGCCTCCTGTTCTGAAGTCTCAAGGACAACAAAGACTTCATCTACTAGATTTTAGCTGGCTCTCCGACTTCAGCGATGTCTGGAACGACTTAATCGATGCCAGCACCAACGGTGCAGCCTGCTCCCATCCTGTGGACCTCGCTGCACACAATGACCACTGCCTTCAATTCAAGTCTGACATTGCCCACTGCCGCTGAGGACCTGCAGTGTTATTGCGACACTGTGAAGTCAACAGATACCATCTTGATTGACTGGATCCATTGAACCCACTGGGTCACAAGAAACCGCCACCTCGCCACCAACACTGCACCAGTTCCCCCCTGCATCTTTATGGAACCGACACCTCACCTCCTCCTGCCCCACAGTGCAGAACCAACACCTCACCTCCCCGGATCTTTACAAGTTCATAACTTTGCTTGTGTACATTAGATTTTCATCATTCCAACCTTATTTTATTCAGATAAATATTATCTATTTTTCTAAACCTGTGTGGTGTAGTTTTTTGGAGTTTTCACTCCATTACTGTATGAGTTATTTCCCAAATAAATTGCCTTCTAAGTTAAGCCTGACTGCTCAGTGCCAAGCTACTGGAGGATGGACACAGGATAATTTGGATTGTGTTGGGGCTTACCCTGACTAGGATTGTAGTCCCTACTAGGACAAGGGTGTATACCTCTGCCAACTAGAGATCCCATTTCTAACTATATATATATATATATATATATATATATATATATATATATATATATATCTGTAGTAATTACTTAATTTTGATAAAAAATGATAAAAGCATGCATAGATATATAGAAACATACATTTGTAAAACAGTCCATATGAAATCCACATATGATTTTAATAATTTAAGACAAAAGAAGAACATTATTTGAAAGTTATTAAAAGTAAGCTTTTAATACATATACATATAAAAGGAGGGAATGGATATTAACCCCTTCACTGCGGGCGTCGGCCACTGGCCGACGCCCGCACTACCTCCCTGGTGCGGGTCACGACCAGTGGCCGACACCAGGGAGGGGGTTAATAAATCCTCGGGTGCGTCGCACCTGAGGATTATTATTATTTTTTTTCTGTCCCAGGGAGACACGGAAGCTTCCGTGTCTCCCCTCCGCCCCCCACCCGCCCCTTTGTGACATCAGCGCGCCACGAGGCGCGCTGACGTAACAAAGTTGATTTCCCCATCGGAGCAGGAAGCAGCCTTGCGGCCACTTCCTGCTCCTATGGGGAAAACGGCCTTCCCCACTTTCGGGAAGGCCTCGTAAGAAAGGGGAGAGTCTCCCCTTTCTTACGAGGCCTTCCTGAAAGTGTTTCCTGGCCCCCGATCGCAGCACAGCTGCGATCGGGGGCCAGGAAACACCACTAGATGCCAGGGATTTCACTTGGGGGGGTCGGCCCCCTCGGAAAACTTAAAAAAAGGTAGGTGCCCCCTGGGAGGGGGGGGGGGGCGCGATCGCGCCCCCCCCCCCCCCCCCGGCAACATTTTTTTATTTTTTTCAAAAAAATAAATGGACAGGGGGTCGCCCGTGGGCAGGGCGACCCCCTGTGGGGGCAATATTTTTTGTAGTTGTTGTAGGGTTTCCCTGGGGGCCATTTTGGCCCCCAAGGAAACCATACAACAACTAAAAAAAAAAAATATATATATATATATATATATATATATATATCTATGTAGATATATCTATGTACATGGATATATCTATAGTTAGATCTATAGATATATATAGATATATGTATATATATATATATATATATATAGATCTATCTATAGATATATCTATGTAGATAGATATATATATAGAGATAGATCTATATATATATATACATCACTTTTGTCAATATGTGTGTGGTTTCCCTGGGGGCTGCGATCGGCCCCCAGGAAAACCATACCCATATATAAAAGTGATATATATATATATATATATATATAGATTTGCCGCCAGTTCTCTTGCAGTTGCAGCTTGCGTCTTCAAAGCAATGCACATACTTCAACTGACGCTTTTCAACTGTAGCTTTTAGGCAGCAATAAAAAAGTCAAGTAAGTATTGTGACTATGTTTCTGCTACAAAAGGGTCAGACTTGTCTAGTGGCAGTTTTAGTGCCATAAAGAAGCGCAGAAGGTTTATATGCCTACTGCAAAGAGCAAATCTGTATTTTATGTAAATAGCTGAGTACATTAGTAAAGTCAGCCATTACCTGCGCTATAATACAAATTAAATGTATGTGCGGGGTGGAGGGCGGCTATGGAGAGATGAAGGGCACTTTTGCTGGGTGGTAATGAGGGAATCCGAGGAGGAGGGAGTGGGAGCACCAATAATGATTGTTGGACTGGACGCAGGAGGTGCTAAAGACTGTGACGAATGGTAGGTGACAAGGTGTTTTTTGAGTGTCTTGAAAGAACGTGCTGATTGATGGAAGAAGCGCAGGTAAGGTGGCCTCTACTGTTGCACGTATCTCACACACACCATCGATTTTGTGACTGTCTACGTAGCCTAGTGTTTTAGAGCAACAGTTTAATCAATAGCAGAGATGGCATCCTGATGGATGACTGCTGCCGGCACTCGGGTTATAGAGGACAGCTTCTGACATAGGATCAGAGACTGAGACATCAGATACTGAGACAGCATCTGAGGGATAGGACAATGGCGCAGACTCTGGGAGTGATTTTTCAGTCGGAGGAGCCCCATTCGATAACTCCTCTTCCAGTACATTATGATGGAGGTGATGAGGACGGTCCTGCTGTCCCTTCGCAAGCAGTTTGTGCAACTGGGTAATAGTGGGTTAGCCCAACCCAGAGAGCAGGTGAATACGGCGGCAAGCAGAGAGAGAGAGAGTGTGCTCTCTTGGGAGCTCCCCAATTTAGTTCAGCCCCAAATTCCACCGCCCAAATCGTATTGTGGAGACATCAAAATTATCTATGGCAAAACAAACTGGTTTTGTAAGGCAGGCACCTGTGTTTTTGGTCCTGGGTTCAGCAGCCATATAGAGAAACACACTAAACCCAAACATTTCTGGAAACTAGACATTCGGGGGAGTCCACAGAGGTGTGACTTGTGTGGATTCCCCAAAGTTTTCTTACCCAGAATACCCTGCAAAGCTGAAATGTTGAATAAAAACTCTATTTTTCTCGCATTTCTGTCACACAAACTACAGGAATATGCTGGGATCCACAAAATTCCTACCACCCAGCGACTCCTCACCTGTCCTGATAAAAACACTACCCTACTTGAGTGCCTACATCTAGTGCCTGCGTCAGGAATGGATCACCCCAGGGTCAACAGCTGCCTCACGTAAGGACCAACATTGACCGTTGTGTGATCTATTCCTGTCGCGGGCACCAGGCCTACCCACACAAGTGAGGTACCGTTTTTATCAGGAGACTTGGGTGAATGCTGGGTGGAAGGAAATTTGTGGCTCCTCTCAGATTCCAGAACTTTCTGTCACCAAAATGAGAGGGCCAAATTTTGATGTTTGCAAAGGATTCTGGGTAACAGAACCTGGTCAGAGCCCCACAAGTCACCCCATCTTGGATTCCCCTGGGTTTCTAGTTTTCAAACATGCGCTGGTTTGCTAGGTTTCCCCAGGTGCCAGCTGAGCTAGAGGCCAAAATCCACAGGTAGGCACTGTTTTCTAAGAAAAAATGTGATGTGTCCACGTTGTGTTTTGGGGCATTTCCTGTCGCGGGCGCTAGGCCTACCCACACAAGTGAGGTATAATTTTTATCGGGAGACTTGGGGGAACGCTGGGTGGAAGGAAATTTGTGGCTCCTCTCAGATTCCAGGACTTTCTGTCACCGAAATGAGAGGAAAACGCGTTATTTTAGCCACATTTTGAGGTTTGCAAAGGATTCTGGGTAACAGAACCTGGTCAGAGCCCCACAAGTCACCCCATCTTGGATTTCCCTAGGTCTCTAGTTTTAAAAAATGCACAGGTTTGGTAGGTTTCCTTAGGTGCCGGCTGAGCTAGAGGCCAAAATCTACAGGTAGGCACTTTGCAAAAAACAGCTCTGTTTTCTGTCAAAAAATGGGATGTGTCCACGTTGTCTTTTGGGGCATTTCCTGTTGCGGGCGAAAAGCCTACTCACACAAGTGAGGAATCATTTTTATCGGGAGATTTGGGGGAACGCTGGGTGGAAGGAAATTTGTGGCTCCTCTCAGATTCCAGAACTTTCTGTAACCGAAATGTGAGGAAAACGTGTTTTTTTAGCCACATTTTGAGGTTTGCAAAGGATTCTGGGTAACAGAACTTGGTCAGAGCTCCACAAGTCACCCCATCTTGGATTCCCCTAGGTCTCTAGTTTTCAAAAATGCACAGGTTTGGTAGGTTTCCCTAGGTGCCGGCTGAGCTAGAGGCCAAAATCTACAGGTAGGCAATTTGCAAAAAACAGCTCTGTTTTCTGTCAAAAAATGTGATGTGTCCACGTTGTGTTTTGGGGCATTTCCTGTCGCGGGCGCTAGGCCTACCCACACAAGTGAGGTATCATTTTTATCGGGAGACTTGGGGGAACGCTGGGTGGAAGGAAATTTGTGGCTCCTCTCAGATTCCAGAACTTTCTGTCACAGAAATGTGAGGAAAACGTGTTTTTTTAGCCACATTTTGAGCTTTGCAAAGGATTCTGGGTAACAGAACCTGGTCAAAGCCCCACAAGTCACCCCATCTTGGATTCCCCTAGGTCTCTAGTTTTAAAAAATGCACAGGTTTGGTAGGTTTCCTTAGGTGCCAGCTGTGCTAGAGGCCAAAATCTACAGGTAGGCACTTTGCAAAAAACAGCTCTGTTTTCTGTCAAAAAATGGGATGTGTCCATGTTGTGTTTTGGGGCATTTCCTGTCGCGGGCGCTAGGCCTACCCACACAAGTGAGGTATCATTTTTATTGGGAGACTTGGGGGAACGCTGGGTGGAAGGAAATTTGTGGCTCCTCTCAGATTCCAGAACTTTCTGTCACTGAAATCTGAGGAAAAAGTGTTTTTTTAGCCACGTTTTGAGGTTTGCAAAGGATTCTAGGTAACAGAACCTGGTCAGAGCCCCACAAGTCACCCCATCTTTGATTCCCCTAGGTCTCTAGTTTTCAAAAATGCACAGGTTTGGTAGGTTTCCCTATGTGCCGGCTGAGCTAGAGGTCAAAATCTACAGGTAGGCACTTTGCAAAAAACAGCTCTGTTTTCTGTCAAAAAATGGGATGTGTCCACGTTGTGTTTTGGGGCATTTGCTGTCGCGGGCGTTAGGCCTACCCACACAAGTGAGGTATCATTTTTATCGGGAGACTTGGGGGAACGCTGGGTGGAAGGAAATTTGTGGCTCCTCTCAGATTACAAGAACTTTCTGTCACTGAAATGTGAGGAAAAAGTGTTTTTTCTTTAGCCACGTTTTGAGGTGTGCATAGGATTCTGGGTAACAGAACCTGGTCAGAGCCCCACAAGTCACCCCATCTTTGATTCCCCTAGGTCTCTAGTTTTAAAAAATGCACAGGTTTGGTAGGTTTCCCTATGTGCCGGCTCAGCTAGAGGCCAAAATCTACAGGTAGGCACTTTGCAAAAAACAGCTCTGTTTTCTGTCAAAAAATGGGATGTGTCCACGTTGTGTTTTGGGGCATCTCCTGTTGCGGGCGCTAGGCCTACCCACACAAGTGAGGTATCATTTTTATCGGGAGACTTGGGGGAACGCTGGGTGGAAGGAAATTTGTGGCTCCTCTCAGATTCCAGAACTTTCTGTCACCGAAATGAGAGGAAAATGTGTTTTTTTAGCCACATTTTGAGGTTTGCAAAGGATTCTGGGTAACAGAACCTGGTCAGAGCCCCACAAGTCAACCCCATCTTGGATTCCCCTAGGTCTCTAGTTTTCAAAAATGCACAGGGTAGGTAGGTTTCCCTAGGTGCCGGCTGAGCTAGAGGCCAAAATTCACAGCTAGGCACTTTGCAAAAAACAGCTGTTTTCTGTAAAAAAAATGGAATGTGTCCACGTTGTGTTTTGGGGCTTTTCCTGTCACGGGCGGTAGGCCTACCCACACAAGGGAGGTATAATTTTTATCAGGAGACTTGGGGGAACATAGAATAGCAAAACAAGTGTTATTGCCCCTTATCTTTCTTTACATTTTTTCCTTCCAAATATAAGAGAGTGTGTAAAAAAAGACATCTATTTGAGAAATGCCCTGCAATTCACATGCTAGTATGGGCACCCCGGAATTCAGAGATGTGCAAATAACCACTGCTCCTCAAAACCTTATCTTGAGCCCATTTTGGAAATGCAAAGGTTTTCTTGATAACTATTTTTCACTCTTCATATTTCAGCAAATTAATTGCTGTATACCCAGTATAGAATGAAAACCAACTGCAGGGTGCAGCTCATTTATTGGCTCTGGGAACCTAGGGTTCTTGATGAACCTACAAGCCCTTTATATCCCTGCAACCAGAAGAGTCCAGCAGAGATAACGGTATATTGCTTTTGAAAAATCTGATATCGCAGGAAAAAGTTACAGAGTACAACATAAAGAAAAATGGCTGTTGTTTTCAGCTCAATTTCAATATTTGTTTATTTCAGCTGTTATTTTCTGTAGGAAAACCTTGTAGGATCTACACAAATGACCCCTTGCTGAATTCAGAATTTTGTCTAGTTTTCAGAAATGTTTAGCTGTCCGGGATCCAGCATTGGTTTCACACCCATTCCTGTCACTAACTGGAAGGAGGCTGAAAGCACCAAAAATAGTAAAATTGGGGTATGTCCCAGTAAAATGCCAAATTTGTGTTGAAATATGTGGTTTTCTGATTCAAGTGTGCCCGTTCCTGAAAGGTGGGAAGATGGTGATTTCAGCACCAGAAACCTTTGTTGATGGCATTTTCAGGGAAAAAACCACAAGCCTTCTTCGGCAGCCCTTTTTTCCCATTTTTTTGGAAAAAACGAAATTTTCACTGTATTTTGGCTAATTTCTTGGTCTCCTCCAGGGGAAACCACAAACTCTGGGTACCATTAGAATTCCTAGGATGTTGGAAAAAAAGGACGCAAATTTGGCATGGATAGCTTATGTGGACAAAAAGTTATGAAGGCCTAAGCGCAAACTACCCCAAATAGACAAAAAAGGGCTCAGCACTGGGGGGGGGGGAGGGGGAAGGCCCAGCAGCTAAGAGGTTAAAAAACAATGTTAATCTAATAGATTGTCAGCTACCCAAGACAGACTACACAGAACTATATTAATTACCTAGTAATGTGCAATGATATTTCTTCCATTTTATCCTGTATGGGAACCCAAGATTCTACCAAAGTATATATGGACGGAGTAGACAATCTACCTCCCGAATATATTATTTGAAACAACTTATGTGCATATGCAAAGAATAGAACAGGGACACATTTAGTGAAAACAGAGCTCGAATATGTCATTAGCTACCCGTTGCATGCCCCTATAAATATTGAAGATGCAATATGTACAGTCAATTAGTTTAAACTTCCATTTGGGCAACCCCCTCTGTCTACTATAACATGCATTTGGCAACTGTGAATACTATCACAGCATTTGTGTCGTATTTAAGAATTTGTTTGCAAACTTCAATTAACCAATTTCTGCGTGGCTGAAATTACTGGGGGCTAAAAAAGAGAAAATGAGCCTCAGTTTCTTTATCCAATAGACAAAAGGGGCAGAACACTGAGGAATCTTGCTTGACCCATTTGGCCATTACGTTTTTTAAAGGTAGAAATCCGTATCTAAATTGGAGAAAAAGCCGTTTGGCAATGGGTGGGTAGATTTCATCCATTAACTCTTCATAAACTGGAGAACATTTGACATTTTAAAACTGCCTGGTCAGATTCTCATTATCATGGTTGAGCCAAATCTATTCCAGGGTGTGATTCCAATAGGCACGTTTTACTTTCTGCCTGGCTCCCTTTGCAGCAACTGCTGGCAAGTTACAGAGGTCTATCATGTTCTGCTTTTCGCACTGCATGCTAACATTCTTGAGCCATGGCGTAACAACCCTTGTATCACAGGAAATCAGATCACTTAGGGAGTCGCAATAAGGTACCAGCTCCTCATTTGACCACAGTCATACCCAATACAATAAGGGTTTTAAAGCTACCGCCATGTTAATAGGTTTAAATGCTAAATCCAACCTCAGTGGGACTAGGGGTGTACCCTTGCCAATCTTAAATAGACCCCTTAAAATGTTCTTCTCAGCCACCAAGAGGGCGGTTGCATCTGCAAATCCCCAGATTTCAGCCTCCTAAGTTGCTACAGGTAAAGCTGTTGCTTTATAAATCTGAAGGACCGGGGAAACCAATCCCCACCTGCTAACTTCTGTTTCTTACTAATCAGATAAATTCTCTGATTAGGAAGAATTTTGCTCTTCTATATTTTAGTGGGTCCAGGTCAATGTGTCAGACAGCCGAACCCCTAGCTAGTCAAAGTGTTTGACCTGTTCTATTATGAAGCCTTCAATTACCACATTCTCCCCTTGAACAATTTATGGGCATTAATGCCCATCATTTTTGTTTTAAAAGGGTTTATTTCAAGTCCCGCATCTTGCAGAAGGCCACATAAGAATCCAGCTCTGCCTGAAGACCTATAGGGGTTCTAGAATGAGCAAGGTATCATCCACAAACATTAAAATTGGGATTGCTGTTCCAGCTAACTTAGGGGCATCATGCATACATTGATGTAGAGGCTAATTAATGTTGGCGCCAATACACATCCTTGTTTTACTCCCCACTTGATCGGAATCTTGCTCGTTAGGTCTCCACCCAAATTCCACCTTACTTTTGCAAAGGTGTTTGTATGGAGGGCTCTTAAAAACTATAATAGTTCACATGGGATGCCATAAGCTTCAAGAACATTCCACAAACTATCCCTTGGGAATAAATCAAATGCAGAGAGCAGATCTATAAAGGCAACTTACAAATGGTCTTTCTTCTGGGTAATATGCTTCCAACACAGCAGCTTGAACTGGAAGACCTAATCAAGGGTACTGATATTGAACCTAAAGCCTGCCTAAGCGTCTTCAAGAATATGCTTATCTGAAAACAGGATTGTAGCATCGCCAATACCTGTCTACAGAATTTCTTTGGTCATTATCCAGCATGCTAATTGGTCTATAGTTAGCAGGGAGGTCCCTACTCCCTTGTTTATAGATTGGTGCAATAAGCGCTCCTCACCAAGTGGGCAGTAATTCTTTACCCCTCATAATGGCATTACTAAGGGCATTAAAATAGGGACACCACACCTCTGGATGGGATAGAAATAGGTCACCTGACTGCCATCAATCCCGTGGGCCTTTTCCTTCTTCATGTGCATTAGTGCTACCCTTGTTTCTTCCAGGGTGAAGTAGGGGGGCTCTGACTCAATGTTATCCATCTTCTGTAAGAGCTTAGTTTGAGCCACTGGAGCATGAAGGCAACCCCCCCTCATTATGCTATTCCAATGCATTCCAAACATGCTCCCGCCCCTCTCCCTGTACAAGGCCCTGAAGAGTTCTTCCCACCCCTCAGGCTGCACTACTGTGTCAAGATGATTACCAATTATCTTTGAGCTGGATGCTACCAATTTCCAAAATCCCTTCATGTTCTTGCTCTTAAGTACGTTAGTCAGTTTCCCAAATCTTTTTCACTTTAGATAGAGTAGACTTATAATGATTCCTTGCAAGGTTATTTGTATTTTAGTGCCCAACTTCAGAACTTCCAAGAGCTTGGTCTTAGCATTCTGACATTCCTTGGTGTACCACCCTGGGGCGTGTTTAAGGGAGCATCCTCTTCTCCTATCTTTAAAGAACAAAGGTCTTAATTGTTCCATTAACTGACAGTGTACAGGGACCCTTTCGGGCATACACCTTCTCTTGTTAGTTGCCTCAGTTAAATTGTCCGCAAACAGCACATAGATTTGGGTTTGGATAGCTTTATTATCCATAACTTCTGCCCATTTGACACTCCTTCTGTTATTACCTGCCCCTACCAGACTCAATTGTAAGTTGGGGATAGATTACTGCTTGTGAACATAACAGTTGCTAATACAGCAATTAAAGCATCATGGTCACTATCTCCTCTAGAGATGACAGCCATATCAATGAGAGACCCACACATCTTGATCCAGCAAGAGGTAGTCGATAAGAAATTTAACAGGACCTCTCTTAAAGGTCGGCGTGGGAGGGATATCATATCTAGTGCTGCCATTTGCAATTCTTAAGCCATGCTCAAGGATCAGATCTTCTAATTGAGCTGCGACCGCACACGAGGTTTCTCTGATTTGATCAAACACCCCATGGCTATCCATTGGACTGGTTGGATATGGCAACCAATCTAGCCTCCTCAGCCCTATTTCGAGCCTCGTGTTACAGTCACCAGCAATAAGATTCAGTGTACTACCTTTAAGACTCTGCAAAATATCAGCAACGTGAACCACTATGGGAGAGGGTACATTATAGGGTACAGATTTCATATAGACATTAATAATAGCAATGTGGGTCACCCCACGGACGTTTTTACTTTTACATCTACCCCCATTAAGTCCTTAGTCCCCACTACAACACTTTTCACTATTGGGAAGAGATCTAGTTTCAACCAAATAAGCAATCCACCATAGGCCCTACCCGAGGTAGAAGGAACTGCGTTCACCATAAAAGTGACATACCCACATCTAAATACCGGAGGCACAGTCCATGTTTCCTGCACTAGTATTATTTGATAGGAGCCAACAAACTCTCCCCACTCCGGGTCTGCTAGCTTAGCTCGAAGAACTGTCACGTTCCAAGATAGTAGTCTTATTGAGTCGTTACCAGGTGACCCTCTCCCAGTCGTCCACCCCCCACTATTAATAACCTTGGCTTCCACAGTCGGGATCACCTCTGCATACGAGGCTTTATTCCCCACCTATCACTCTTAGAACCTAACTCTGACTCCTGTAGCATCCTTCCCCTACTAGTGGGACCCTGGGATTCCAGAATAGAGTTAGCCTCTGAATGGAAAACTGTATCCCTTCCCTCGTCTCTATTGACACCTATCATTGTGTCCTCTGTCAGCAGTACTCTAGCTGGCCCATCCAAGCCACCATAAGTGAGTTACTTACAGGTAGCTTGAAGCCCTGCGATCCCTTGTCAATCTTCCTCAGCTATCATGGAACACTCATCCTTAAAAGCAGGGCAGTGTAAAGGAGCCAGGGGAATGTGTGCTAATGATTTTAGGTCGCCCTTTGCTGGGTTAGGGGCCGTGAGTTTCAGTCTTATATTTGAGCTTGAATGGGGCTTGAACCTTAACTCCCAGGCCAACAGCTCATCCACTATTTTATGGCTTCTTGATTTCAACCCTATATAGTCGGTTTGGAGTCCTGCTGGGCTACAACGAGTAGCATACAGGATGTCATCCCTAATTACCAACGGACATCCCCTAGTGTGACAAAGCCAATTAACTACTTTGTTCACACAGGAGAATTGTGATTATCTACCTCCATGCAGAAGACTATGGACAACTATCAGTTAGATATCACTCGAGTTTTGGGTGTGCTCCATGTTACTGCTGGAACCGCGGTACCCAGAGGGATTCTGGTCTCTCTAGCTGACATTTCTCCAAATAGCCAAATAGGTTGTGTTCTATGGCTACTATTCTGCTTAAGAGTGTGTGTGTGTGTGTGTGTGTGTGTGTGTGTGTATATATATATATATATATATATATACATACATATATATATACATACAAGTATATATATATATATATATATATATATATATATATATATATCAATGTTACTACAAATGTTGCAGTGATAGTATCAAGATGCCAAAGAAGGTGTCATCAATGATGTAATATGTGGAGAAATTAGATTTGCATGGTGAAGGCGCAAGTTATTAGGGAGCAAGTTATAGTTACTTGAGTTAACCATAACTATAACTACTGAATTTCAATGGTTAACCATAACTATAACTACTGAATTTCAATGGTGTAGTGCAAGTTAATTCAGAACATAAATATAACGTCCCTGAAACATTTGTTTTTTTCAGTGAATTTCTATGGTTCTTCTTTAGCACACACATAAGTAAATATAAACAGTGCTGTACACAGCTGATGGCCTGCACGTCAGGGGTTGGCTGAAGCCAACCCTCCTGCATGGCATGCACTCAAACCCAAGCTGCACACAGCCTTCAGCCATGTGCAGCATGAGGTTGGATGCAGTGTTTGGTTTATTTTTTTCAGTTATTCACTGGATCCGTGGATCCACTTGTGGATCAGTGGGTCTGCGGATCCATGGATCCGCCCCTGGATCTGTGGATCATACAAAAAAAATAATTTGGCAAATTCTTGCCAATCAGGATTCCCTGAGGGACCCATCTATGTGTCCTATGGGTTCAGGATACCTGTATCCTGACCCCTTATGTGTTTTTGCACTCTTACGTTCCCACTCCTCCAGCCTATGCAACAAACAAAATGATGGCAGCAACTTTTCTGTCAGTTTGCAGCCAGCCATCTTTTCCCCCTGATCCATGGGTCCGGTTCTTTGGAGGATCAGTGTCACTATATATCCATATTTTTAAAACTCTAATATCTCAGAAACTACTGAATTGATTTACACCAAATCAGAAAAAGCATACTTTGTGAACCAAGATCCAGCTTTTAATCGAATTTGGTGTTATTCTGTTCAGCAGTTTGGGCTGTAGGTGTATCTAAAGAATGAATGGGGAAAATGTGTTTTGGGATCCCCCCTTTTTCTCATCCCCTGCTTGACGGATCACCTGAAACTTTTAAGATAGCAGTTGAACTGAGCAAAGTATATGTTCTGAAACTTTTGTGAAGATTCGTCAAGCAGCACCAAAGTTATATATATGTGTATATATATATATGTATATATATATATATATATATATATATATATATATATATACATATATATATATAGTTATATATATATATATATATATATATATATATATATATATATATATATATATATATATATATATATATATATATATATATATCATGGTCCTGTCTATAATTATCCAGTGACGCCCGCTACTAGGTAATATATGTATATATTACCTAGTAGCGGTCATCACTAGATAATTATAGTCAGGACCATGTGTCCATGTATCCCTAGAAAAAGCGTCTTTAGACTTTCCTCTATTTTTGGCAACATTTGACGAATCTTCACGAAACTTTCCACAAAAAAGTGCCCCGTGATTGTTGTTGTGTACGGAAAGTTTCGGGTGGTCCGTCAAGCGAGGGCGAAGAAAAAGGGGGGGGCAAAAAAGTTGTATTTCTTATGTTCTTCCTATAGGACTTTTTGACACGACTACAGCTGAACCACTGGATGTAATTACACCAAATTTGGCAGAAAGCTAGCTTTCTGTACACAGATTACTCTTTGGATTATTTGGTGTAAATCTGTCCAGTAGTTTTTGAAATATTAAAGGGAAAATACATTTGTATATCTAGGGACGTGGATCTTTCGCAATGTATTTGCGAATAATGACGAGCTCATCAGAGAAATGCACAACTCTGATTGTCTGCCAATACTTCAAACCAGGAATTGTTAGCAGCTTCAGCTGAGTCCCACAGAAAAGTTTAAAAAAAGACAAGGGGCCAGGATAGATTCTCCCTGACCCCTTAGCTCTGGTACTAGAGTCACAGAGGGACCCCCTGAGGGATAAAAACCACTTTAAATAAAAAACATTTTTAAAAAAACAAGCATGGGCTCTCACACCTGTTTTTTACAAGCCCCCGAGTGGGCCAGGTCCCAGGGTCATTCACATTTTCTAGGCGTGGGGGTGGTCACAATGCCCCCAAAGCCCCAGGGACCACCTCCTACCCAGGGCACATTTCAAATATAATGAAAGGGGGCCGCGCTGCTCCCCAGCAGCCCCAGGGACCACCATCTCCCTGGAGAAATTTTCAAATATAATGCAGGGCCCTCCCACACCCCCAGGGACCACCACCTTCCCTGGGCAAATGAGTAACACAATGCAGTGGTGGCCGCGTGGACCCCCAGCCCCGGGGACCACCAGTGGCAAGCAAACAAAAGTGAAGGGGGTCAGTTACAGAGTCCAGGGACCACCACTGCCTGGAGCTATTGATTGCTAGAGGGTCAGCTCCTGCTAGGTCCTGGGGTGCCCACTCCGGGGACATAGCTGTTTGCTGTGGCTTGGTTGCAGCTTTACAGCTGCCGACAAGCCACAACAAACACTCTGCTTACAGAGAGGGAAAGATGTGAAACAGCTCCCCTTGCTGTGACTAGAGGTTGCCTCTGTCTCCCTGCACCCAGAGATGCAGGAAAGGCGACAGAGGATGCAATTGCTCTCTGTGACAGCAATGCTGGCTCCTGCATTAAGAGGGGAACCAGTGACTGGGTGCCCTGGAGGGCACCCAGGTCACATGCCAGGCCTTGGGGTCCCCAGGGCCCAGATCGGCCTTGGGAGAGGGGTCGCAGGCCACCCTCCCCATAAAAAAGAATTCATTTCTTAGGCTGTGCCCCTGGGGATGGGTCCCCGGGGTCAAGTTCAGCCTCAGGAGGGGGCCGTACGGTTCTCCTTCCCCCCAAAAAATAAATAGGCCATGCCACGGGGGATTGGGTCCCTGGGGCTGAGATTAGCCAGGGGAAGGTGCCACATGGCCCCCTGTCCCTTGAAAAAATTAAATGTTTAGTCTGGTCTCTGGGGATGGGATCCATGGGGCTGAGATCGGCCTGTGGAGGAGTGCCGTGTGTCCCCTCTCTCCTAACAAAAATATTTAGGCTAGAGTTCTCGGGCCATGATCGGCCAGGGGAGGAGTGGTCCATGTGGGGCTGGGTTGTTGTAGGGGGTGGCCGAAGGGTCTGGCTGCAGGTCATGCCCTTGTGTTGGGTTGTTATAGGGTTGGCTGCAGGGCCTGGCCAACTGCCAGGCTTGTGGCCAACCCCCGCTGCACATGGCCAAAGGCAGTGGTGGTTGAATAAATGTATAATAATGAAAACCATAGAAATTCATTTAAAAAAACAAAGGCTACAGGGACATTATAGTTAGGAAATACAATTAAATACAATTAAAAAAACCTTAGAAATTCATTGAAAAAAGCAAAGGTTACAGGGATGTTAATGTTAGGTTCTGAATTTGCTCATACAAAACACTGGAATTTCTGCAGTTATAGTTAGAGTTCTTTCAAGTAACCATAACTCATGCCCTAAGGTAACGATAACTCGGCCCTCGCCATGCACTACTAATTACCCCAGATATTACACCAGTCATGATAACTTCTATAACATACTTAAAAGTATAAATGAAACATTAGCAGTCAAATTTTTGAAGAAAAATCTGTGCAAGGCAGACAGTGCACATTCTGAGGGTGCTGGGCTGTGGGGCCCTTGCACTGAGCATAGGCAGTGAAGGAGCACTGTTTCCGCCAGCCTTTCCTTGGCAGAAACAGGAGTCGTGATCAGTACAACAGTGCTGCCACGGGCAGACCGACCACCATCTCAAGTCTGGTGGCCTTTTGACCTTTATCACCAGACTCGTAATAAGGCTCTTAGGGGTTCATTAGGAGTGTCGCGGTCTAACCGCCAGACTGCCATGTTGGCGTCCACCAAAAAACAGCCATGTTGGCGGTCATACACACAGCCGTATTAAGAGTCACACAGGCAGGGCCGCCAAAAACTAGCCAACAGACCAACACCGCCAGATCTCTGGAAGGCGGGAAAGAGGCTGTCCCACCACCAGAACTGCCAGCCTGTCAACCAACCACCGAACCTATTACGGCAAACAAATCACAATAGCTGTTCTTCCAACCAGTAACTGTATAAACCACGGCCGTCGGCAGTCACCACAGATTAACCCAACACCACATTGGATGGATAGTTCATATTCCACACAACTGACACACATTCACACACCCAACACACCTACACACTGCACTATAAAACACACCCCTTCGCACCTCACAATCCTTTCCAACAAGAACGCCACACATAGAAGCCAGAGCTGAAAAGCAGAGAGACAGAGCACCATAGATTAGGCACACTTCCACACTTCACATAGCACTCATCCCACAACTGCAAAACACACCCACCACACAAAATACTGCCTCTGCACATCACACACCAATTGTCACCCCTTAACAACACAACACCCACACCTCATCATCCATTTTCTTACTTTTCCGTGTTGTGAACCAACAACATGTCGCCACAGAAACATACCAGTTTCACTGACAACAAATTAAGGGTCATGGTGGACAAAATTATCAGAGTAGTGCCACACTTTTTGGAACCCAAGTCCAGCAAACTACTATTGCTCGGAAAATGAAATGTGGCAAAGAATAGTCAACAGGGTGAATTCTGTAGGCAGCTGTCCATGGGCAAGGAAGGATATCAGGGTAGAGGTGGAACAACCTTAGGGGGAAGGTGCGTTCCATAGCCACCAGGCACCAGCTGGTGGTCATCAAGACTGTTGGTGGCCCCCCACTTCCATCCCCAATGTTCACATCATAGGAGAAGAAGGGGAGTCGAGTCGGGTAAGTCAGAACACAAAAGATTGTCACCAAAATGTATTAGCATACATGCTCACTGATCACCTTTTCATACCTTAACAGCCAACCCACTCACCACTCCTGTGTCCAACTGTTCAAATACCCCTGTTTGACATCTCACATGTAAACTTAACTCATCTGGGGGAAAAGTATCTGAAAATAGCTTGGGTAGTACAGGTACTGACAGCACTAGAGCTCCCAGCAGGCCCTGTTCTACCATTAAGAAAGCCAGAACAGTGTACCAAATTGAAAATAGCCTTGAATGTAAATTGAACATTGGAGTATACTCACCTGAATGCTCTACAATTGTACAGTCTGTGGCATTGACAGCAATGCTATGGACATATGCCAGTACAATACCGCTAACACACAGCTACAACTGTGCCCTCTGCTAAACTGTCCTTTGTACCTCCCATTAACTATTGAACTGTACTCACCTGGGGGGATCTCACATATATGCAGTGTGCTGTACTTTGTGTAACCTGACACATATGGCCAGTTAAAATGGTTACTCCTAATCTGGTGACCAGGTCGGTGTCCACATGACATTGTGCAGCTGTCTACCGACTCAATAATGAAGTACTGCTAACTGGGAGGTACCATTAAACATATAAAGCTACACAGCTGTCAAGTTATGAGTCAATGAACATACATCCAACTGCCAAGATACTCTGATATCTTGTAGCAAGTTGACTTAAATAGGAATAGTATGTACTCCATATATCAGGTCTCCATTAGCGAAAGCAGGTGGCCCTGTCACATTAGGGGACCAAGCAAAGCCAATCGTACATGGCCCAAAACATAGCTACCTGTCAAATTTGGTACCACATGTTACATGACAATCTGTGTCTATCTGTTTCATATCTTCAACAGGTCGATTTGCCACTTGGTCCATGAGAGCACACCTGAGACAGCCACTTGCCCCCTGGATGAAGCCCTGTGTGAAGAGAGTACTTCTGGATGTGTGGACAATGAAGACGGTTGTGGCCCATCTGGGCTACCTTGTCAGACCACAACTGTCAGCCTCACCCTGCCCACATCGATTCCTTAAGGTCCTGTTGCATCTGCATCCCAGGCAACCAGTCACCTCAATCCTGTGTCCTAAGGACAGAGGACAGTTACAAAAATCATGTGCCCCACAGAACAGGTACCAGAGTCACAGCTCAAAAACCCTGACAACGAAGGACCTGGCACCAGTGGCAGGGGGCAAATTGTTCCAAGAGCGTAGGCACATGGGGGTAGGGTGCGAGTTAAGGATGGTGTAGGCCAGCGGCATGAGGCAGTTAGGGACAGTTCTGGCCAGGACACCATCTTCCAAGCCTTGGGAGCCTACCAACAATCCCAAGGCGTTATGGGCCAGGTACTTGCCATGATGGGGGAGATCAAGCAGCTGCAGAGGGACCACCACCAGGAAGTCATGCAACAGTGGGAGGCCCTCAATGCCAACATGGTCTCCCTAACAGGGGTGCTGAGAGACATCAACATCATCCTGAGCAGGGTATGTCCACAACACCAGACCTCTTCTATTGGCCAAGCAACATTTGCCACTTCAACATCTGTGGCAGCCAGTGGAATAGAGGCTCTGCCAGGGGAAGGACGTGCCTCAGGCACCCCTGCCTCTTTAGCTGAATAACCCCACCCGCAAGGATGGATGTCTACCCAGACAACCAGGAGGTGCAGATGCCAAGACAGCAACCACTGCCATTTGCCATTTGATCCTCAAATGACTGGTTCCCTTTTTGTACCACGGATGCACCCTGTTGACTCTTATAGAACCAGTGTCCAATTTACAGGGATAGTAGGACACTGGACCTGGGACTTCAAATGTTGTGGCAGATACCCTAATGAGAACATCCACCATGACTGAAACCTTCTCTGTTTTTATATAGTTCTTTGCTCACGTTCATCCTAATGTCCTGTGCATATGTAAATAAACACAACTAAAACACAAATTATGTTTGAGAGCCATTTGTCATCCATGTTGAACAGTTAACCCTTAAATATTTTGCATGGACATGAATGACTCATATGAAGTAAATGTGAGAAGGGACATGTCACAGGTACTGTCATGCCTGGGTTCAATACACACACGATTACACAAGTGAAAATCAGCAATCCCCATTTATTGCACTGTGCTGAACATAGGCTGACCAAATATCAGGGAACTCTTAGTAAAGTGAGTCTTTACAACTTTTTGCATCTGCAAAGGTGTCAGTAAGTAACATCGCATAGACCACTGTAGTAAGGCACATGCCAGACTTTGTCCATCCAAATAGGCAAACAGATTGGTAGAAATTGTCATCAGCTAAACCCTTATCAAACACCTATACCATGCCTACCAAATGAACATTCCATTTAATACAGACAGAGGTCAGTACAATTGTCCCTAGTCAGGGAACCTTCCACTTACTATGGTCAGGTAATTGTAGGCATGCTAATCACCCTTACCAGTCTTTATAGATATGCACAGTGGCCTGCAATGAGAAAGCACAGTGACAGGTACATAGAAGTCAAATAGTATAATTATCAAAACAATGAGAAGGTTGAATGAATGGATTTCACAGGAAGACATGTTTCAAAGACAAATGATTACACATATGACACCACTGGATCAGATAACATGGCAAACAGGCCTATTGTGTAGAACTCAACACTGCCGTCCCAATGTCCTGGCAGCCTAGGCATGGGACTCATACACCACCAAAATCATGTCACACGGTACCTGAATCAATCCATGTCCACTTCACATGAAAGACCAGCAAAAACCACCTGCCAGTGACACAATTCAGAAATGTCTACATGAGGATGGCATGGCAAAGAAATCTAGAAGGAAATAATGGTGAATATGGAGTATAGGCAGGTAAAAGCAAACATGACCTAGAAATAAATTTTTCAAATATAATGGTTTATCAGATTGTGCATTTTGACTGCCACTAACAAAGGAGATTATCACAAGAGTCACAAATCCATGTCCTAATTTGCCTGAAAACCTGAGCTGTATACTGCTAAGCAACAAAGGACCTGTTTGATGGTCACAAAAAGACCCTTCCCAACCAATCCTGACCCCCACACTACCCCACTGAGTCAGTCACATTTCAAACCATCACACACACTCAGATGAAGTACTGATTGATGAGATCTGACTGCATGTCTCTACCTTTTCCTCATCATTTCCATCCTCTCTTGGCATTTCTGCATTCTCACCCGGTGGAACTACTGGCTCGCTCTCATCTAGGATGTATGTGATCTGATGCCTCAGGGCTAGTTTGTGGAGCATGCAGCAGGCCACAATGATCTGATACACTTTGGCGGGTGAGTAGAGGAGGTCTCCACCCGATCTATCGATGCTATGGAATTTTTCCTTCAGGGACCCAAAAGTCTGCTCCACAACACTCCGTGTCCTTCCATGGCCCTCGTTGAAGCGGACTTCCCCTGGCGTGGTTGGGTACCTCACTGGTGTCAAAAAACAGGGTTGGTTTGGGTAGCCAGAGTCCCCTGTAAGTAATCGGTACATGTGTGCAAATATTAGTGTAGGGCATCAATACACTCAATCAATACATTTGACAGCAGCCATAGCATATTAACACAAATTATAAATGTGACTTGCCAACCAGCCAGGCCCGCTCTGGGTACGGTCGTGTCATCAGCTGTGGGTTAGCGCTGTTCTGCATGATGAAGGCATCATAGACTGAACCTGAGTACCATGCACATACTTTGAAAATGTAGATGTCCACCAAACAGACTACTTGGACATCCATGGAGTTCTTCCTGTTCCGATAGACCTGTTCATTGCCATATGGGGGAACCAAAGCTACATGGGTACCATCAATTGTCTACATGTGGGATGTGTGCAAAACCATAAAAATCAGCCTTCACATAGGCCGAATCCTCACTTTGTGGAAATCGGATTTAGCTGTACAGGTGTTTCAACAATGTAGATAGTACAGCCTTCAAGACTAGACTGAACATAGGCTGGGACATCCCTGGAGTTAGTGCCATTGTCTTTTGGAAGGAGCCCGTGGCCAGAAAGTGCAGCAATGACATGACTTGTGCAGTGGGTGGTATGCCATTAGGATGACGAATGGCAGGCATCAGATTTTGCTCCAACTCACAACACAGATCTAAGATTGTCTGCATATCCAGGCAGTAGATTTGAATCACATGACAATCCTCCATGGTCAGCAGGTCTGCTAGTGGACGGTACACTGGAGGTTGTCTGACCATTCTCATTCCAGGGTAACTATGTGAGAGAAAATAAGGAAGTATGTCTGCCACTCATTGGGCCAGATGTAGCAAAGGTTTTTCCCCATTCTGTGTCTATGGGAAAAAGTGTTTGTACATATCGCCCATTGTGTCTCCTGTAAGTGTCAATACATATGTCTCATATTATGATGTGACATGCCAAATGATACAGTTAAAAACATGGCACACCGCACATACCAATGGTAATAATTGCAGGGATATGTCATCCCTTTGCCTCAAATATGACATGGGAATGTAAACGATGCCTCTGCGAGTCTCTGTGAAAGTGACATCTAACTAGGCATTTCCTTATCAAGACACAATAACTATCTTGCCCATTGCCAAGAGGGTGCTGACTGTGCCACCAAAGATTCCTGAATTTTAGCTAAACATAACATGTCCGTTCATTCTGGACATTCATGCTTTTGATCAGTGCCAGCACACTGGATATAATGTGGTACGTATGTTTCCCAACTTGTGATGCCTCATAAAATCAACTTATCCGACCATCTAAGGGCTTTAAAATGGCGACTGTTTGACATACCATACTGGACAATAGGAAACACCCGCGACTGCCGGCGGAAGTTATCATGGCGATAGGCAGATGCAACCGCGACGGACATTGCCATTGGAACACCTTTCTGCCTGTGGCGGTCTTCACCCAATGGCAGTATTCGCCAGTGGTGACGGTCCTGTATTTGGCAGACGTGACCGCCATCTCTTGATGAACCTCTCACTTGACTCCTGACACTGCATCCAGGAAGACCTCCACAACTTGAGCTGCTGTGTACTACCTTTGGGAGCAATCATGCCATGTCCAACAGGTGATAGGGCCTCTGCATTCTCACCAGAAGAGCTGGAGAAGTTTGTAGAGGAGGCCCTACCCCTGTATGACCAGCTCTATGGTGTACCAGAGGAGCAGGTAAGAGTACCTTGTACACATATGTTGCTGTAACTCGACTAAGCTTTGATTTGTTTAGCCTAGGTTTATTGGCAATATGTGAGAATATGTCCTTAAAGCCCTATAGGTACTATCGATGTGCTTACATGATAGAGTTACTGGGCATGTCCCTATGTTAAGTGACAGGTGTAGAGTTTGAAACATTGTGGAGAGTGTGCAATGAGTATTCCCTGACCCGCCTTGTGACTGTTGCACATGGGTAGCTGAGGTGTAATGGCAGCCATCACCAGGTACATCCCATCATCAGATGTGCTTTAGGTGTGGACATATGTGCTAAAACGACAGCAGGAGGTATTGATGCATGTTGGTTGCCGGTTTCTCACCATACTTGTGCCATCACTGTATCTCCACTGGCTTGTGCCATCATTTTTCTAGTGTTGTACTGAAGCCAATTGATGACACTCTATGGTCCTAAGCTCTGTACAATGACAGCCCTTGCCAGTTGGCTATGGAATACATGAAGTATTGTGATGCATCTAGCCCCTTGGGAAATGGTAGTTTGTGTTGATCTGTGTGCTTGGCCTGCCGAGGAAGTTAGCTTTCAATTGCCCCTTTATCGAAATATTGTTATCTGGACTGCTATTGAATGGCTTCAGCACTGCATGTCTGAGCCTCTTGCCACACCCTTTATCCAAATACAGCCTGTGATGGTTAAAAATCATGACTCACTACTGAGGTTCCTCAACTTCGGCCTATGCCCAGTTTCTGTGTTTGACTTATTGAACTGACTTGTAATCAACTCCTCCTGTTTGTGTGGTACTTGTGGAAAAAATCATCTTTCTTGTATATGTCATCCATTCAGGTCATTGCCCATCAGAAGAAAGGGATATGGTGTGCCATTGCCAAAAATGTGCGGACCCTTAGGGTCCACAGCCGGCGGAGCACCCACTGTCAGAAGCGATGGGAGGACCTCAGACGCTGGGCCCGTAAGCTTTCCGATGCTCACCTGGGGCTGCCCTCCCAAAGAGGACAGGTTGCCCAGCGGACCATGACTCTCCCCCAATGGCCCACATTTTGACGGTGGCCTACCCTGAGTTGGATGGGCATTTGAGGGCAGCCACAAGGGGGTAAGTACATACCAAATACTTGTTTGCCTCTTTAACAGGTGATTGAGTGAGGGACAGGATGTTAGCTCTGACAAGTGGTAAGTGTAATGTGTCACAGATCTTCTGTAATCACATAGATGTATATGAGTCATGTATTGGCAACAGGTGTGCACATTCATGTTCTTTTGAGACATGGCACTCAACTATGGGGGCCCTTCAGTCCTATCGCACAGAATGGAGCACACATGACAGTGTTTTTTGGGTCCCTGTGATCTGCTTTTACTACTCTGGTAGATGTTGGTTCCCACCAACAGGTCACTCCTCCCTAATGCCATTGGTAGAAAAGTGGGTTCGTTCTTGCTCTCTGTCCTCTTCTATGTATCAGGAGGTATGTTTATGTGTGAATTTAAGTCATTTAGGGGCAAGTCATCTCCAGTGTTTAATGGTTGCTGATGTGTCATAGCATTATGTGATGCAGTCATGTCCATCAGATATGTCAAATGACCTACATAGCTAACATCTTCACACCTGCTGCAAGGTACTTTCCCTTGGTAAGTGAGACATGTTGGTTACCAGTATATGCTACATTTCCATAGGAACACATATGTTGGTATCAGATGTAAGAATGTGTTTGCCACGCTGATGTCCAGATAGCAGAAACCTGACACATACCTTGTCCATGGTATACTTGTGTAGATATGATACATTAGCAATGATTGTCAACTCACAGCAATGGCACAGACAGTACTGTCAACAGCATGTGTAATTTTGAAGAAATCTTTCATGCCTCACTATTGGATATTATCATGTGTACTTGCTGTATATATGTACCTATGACAAATGAGGCCAGGGTGTTTTGGAACTTCCTGTTTGACAAAAACATATGTGGTGCAGTTGTGGTAGTTCTTACACACCTGTGTGTAGGTTGGTAAGTGTGACCTTACTATTGGCTTGCATCATGGTTGTTGTACCAGCTATGTTTGCATCACTTACGCTTTTCCTCTGTGGGTCCACTACAGACACATGCCAGGCTTGCCATATCTGATATATGGGTAGTGATGTTGCTTCCCATTCTGTGACAAAAGTGTTTACTCATGTTGGTGTTAGAAAGGTCTGTTTCCCTCCTTCCTGTACAGCGCAGTAGTCTATTTAATACATACACAATATTATGAACTGCTAAGTTTGTGTGGGACATTGGTGTGAGCTTACTTGATGCTTACATGACCATTATTGTTTGTCTTCCGGAGACATTTTTCATACATTGCTTGGACCTGAGGCTGTTGTCACTCCTTGCTACATCACAATTGGTGTATGTGTGTGTGACATGTGTACTACCTCCATGACCAACATTTGGCAGATGTGACATGTTGATATGTCATATGATGGTATGTGTCCATTGTGATTTAGTTGAATCTTTGTCACATAGGCCCTCATTATGACCCTGGCGGTCGGCGGTAATATGGTGGAAAGTACTGCCAACAGCCTGGCGGTACTTTCCACCATAATATGGCATTGGCAGTTTGGCTGAAGCCAAACCGCCAATGTACCACACCGACCGCCACAGCGCTAACAGCCGCTGGGCTGGAGATATCAATCTCCAGCCCAGCGACAGTCACTGTACCGCCTGCGGGATTATCCCGCCTACTGCCATGGTTTCTGTGGCTTCCTTACCGCCTTGAAAACCATGGCGGTAGGCACTATCAGTGACAAGGAATCCCTTCCCTGTGGCTGATAGAGGTCTTCCTCACCCCCACCCTCCTCTCCAGATACCTCCCCCTTCCTCTCCAAACCCTCCCCTACATTCACACCCCCTTCACCCACACACACACGCATACACACACCCATTCCTAAATGCATCCATGCATGCATACATCCATTCATACACACATCCGCACACACTTTCATACATACACGCAGACACGCATTCACAGAACACAACATACATGCACTCATACTGCCATACATGCACACACATTTAACACAAACCACACACCTGCATACATGCACGAACAAACATTCACACCCCACCTCCAACCCCCTCCCCTTTCGAAGCACCCACTTACCTGTGTTCTGGGGGTCCTACAGCAAGAGACGGGATGGGGCGCTGCTGCCACCAGCAGCATCTGCCAGCAGAACACCACCAAGCTATATTATGGGTCATAATACGGCCAGCGCCGGTCTTCTGGCCGTATTATGGGTCATAATACGGCCAGCGACGGTCTTCTGGCCTCACGCTGCTGGTGGTAGCAGTGCCACTTTACCGCCATCCGCTGGCATGACCACTGCTGGATTTCAGTCATTCTTGTGGTGTAAATCCGACTGTGGTTATGAAACGGCAGATGTCTAGTAGCCACGGCAACAGTCTTTTGGCAGCCGTTGCCATGGCGGTAGGCAGTTTTTACCGCCAATATCATAATGAGGGCCATAGTGTAGGTATGGTTTGTTTGAAACAGGCTTGCCTGCCTTTACTTGGCAACATATGTTATTGCCTGTTATGTAACATCTTGGTGATGTATTTGTGTAGTAGGAATAGTGTATGTGTAATCATTAGGCTACCTTACAATGGGAATCCATTGATTGTCTACTGGTTAACTATGTTGTTGTTATTAGGGCACCTGTATTAACCCCTTCGCTGCCCGGGCTTTTCCCCCTCCTGTGCCAGGCCTTTTTTTGACTATTTGGAATAGTTCTCGCTTAGGCCCTCATAACTTTTTGTCCACATAAGCTACCCACGCCAAATTTGCGTCCTTTTTTGTCAACATCCTAGGGATTCTAGAGGTACCCAGACTTTGTGGGTTCCCCTGAAGGAGAACAAGGAATTAGCTAAAATACAGTGAAAATTTTGTTTAAAAAAAAAAAAAATTGGAAAAAAGGGCTGCAGAAGAAGGCTTGTGTTTTTTTCCCTCAGATTGGCATCAACAAAGGGTTTGCAGTGCTAAAATCACCAGCTTCCCAGCTTTCAGTAACAGGCAGACTTGAATCAGAAAACCCAATTTTTCAACACAATGTTGGCATTTTACTGGGACATACCCCATTTTTACAATTTTGTGTGCTTTCAGCCTCCTTCCAGTCAGTGACAGAAATGGGTATGAAACCAATGCTGGATCCCAGAAACCTAAACATTTCTGAAAAGTAGACAAAATTCTGAATTCAGCAATGGGTAATTCGTGTAGATCCTACAAAGGTTTCCTACAGAAAATAACAACTGAAATAAAAACATATTGAAATTGAGGCAATTTTTCTCTACGTTTTACTCTGTAACTTTTTCCTGCAATGTCAGAGTTTTGAAAGCAATATACCGTTACGTCTGCTGGATTCTTCTGGTTGCAGGGATATATAGGGCTTGTAGGTTCATCAAGAATCCTAGGTACCCAGAGCCAATAAATGAGCTGCACCTTGCAGTCGGTTTTCATTCTATACCAGGTATACAGCAATTAATTTGCTGAAATATAAAGAGTCAAAAATAGGTATCAAGAAAACCTTTGTATTTCCAAAATGGGCACAAGATAAGGTGTTGAGGAGCAGTGGGTATTTGCACATCTCTGAATTCTGGGGTGCCCATACTAGCATGTGAATTACAGGGCATTTCTCAAATAGACATCTTTTTTACACACTGTCTTATATTTGGAAGGAAAAAATGTAGAGAAAGAAAAGGGGCAATAACACTTGTTTTGCTATTCTATGTTCCCCCAAGTCTCCCGATAACAATGGTACCTCACTTGTGTGGGTAGGCTTAGTGCCCGCAACAGAAAATGCCCCAAAACACAAAGTGGACACATCACATTTTCTCAAAGAAAACAGAGGTTTTTTTTGCAAAGTGCCTACCTGTGGATTTTGGCCTCTAGCTCAGCCGCCACCTAAGAAACCTACCAAACCTGTGCATTTTTAAAAACTAGAGACCTAGGGGAATCCAAGATGGGGTGACTTGTCGAGCTCTCACCAGGTTCTGTCACCCAGAATCCGTGGAAACCTCAAAATGTGGCTAAAAAACACTTTTTCCTCACATTTCGGTGACAGAAAGTTCTGGAATCTGAGAGGAGCCACAAATTTCCTTCCACCCAGCGTTCCCCCAAGTCTCCTGATAAAAATTGTACCTCACTTGTGTCGATAGGCCTAGTGCCCGCCACAGGAAATGCTCCAAAACACAAAGTGGACACATCACATTTTCTCAAAGAAAACAGAGGTGTTTTTTGCAAAGTGCCTACCTGTGGATTTTGGCCTCTAGCTCAGCCACTACCTAGGTAAATCTACCAAACCTGTGCATTTTTGAAAACTAGAGACCTAGGGGAATCCAAGATGGGGTGACTTGTCGAGCTCTCACCAGGTTCTGTTACCAAGAATCCTTTGCAAACCTCAAAATGTGGCTAAAAAAACACTTTTTCCTCACATGTAGGTGACAGAAAGTTCTGGAATCTGAGAGGAGCCACAAAGTTCATTCCGCTCAGCGTTCCCCTAAGTCTCCCGATAATAATGGTACCTCACATGTGTGGGGAGGCCTTGTGCTCGCAACAGGAAGTGCCCCCAAAACACTATCTGGACACATCAAAATTATCAAATAGAAAACTACCTGTTTTTGCTGGGGGGCACTTGGGTTTTTGGTCCTGGGCTCAGCAGCCATCTAGGGAAACCTACCAAACCCAGACATTTCTGAAAACTAGACACCAGAGGGCGTCAAGGGAGGTGTGACTTGCGTGGATCCCCCAATATTTTCTTTCCCAGAATCCTCAGCAAACCGCAAATTTAGCTAAAAAATCAAATTTTTCCCACATTTCTGTGTGGGATCACTGCACCGGGACAAATTTCCTACCACCCAATGTTCCCCTCAGTCTCCCGGTAAAAATTATACCTCACTTGTGTAGGTGGGCCAAGTGTTTGTGACAGGGAAGAGCCAAAAACACGTCGAAATTGAGGGGGAACCAAAGTGGGTCCAAAAGGGCATTTTGAAAAAAAAAACATTTTTAGGCTGACAAGTGCAGCAGAAATGTTATCACTATAGATGAGACAATACTGGGTGGTAGGAATTTTGTGGATTACTGTAGATTCCGGAAGGTTCCATCACAAAAATGTGGGAAAAATGTGTGCTTTCCAGCAAAGTTGCAGGTTTGCAGGGCATTGTGGGTAAGGAAATGGTGTGGGGTGCATGTGAAGCACACCACCCTGGAATCAACTAGATGTTTAGTTTTCAGATGTGTCTAGGTCTTGTGGATTTTTCTACATGTCAGCGTCCTAAAGTAAAAAAAAGTGCAGCCCTCACCATTCCAAGTGGGACGATTATGAGAGTTACCAAGCTCTCATGGCCCAAATGTAAAACAAAAACCAAAAATAATCAACTGTCCTCTTGCTTGCCATGGGATAAGATGTTTTAGTGTGCAGGGGAGAGCTGAAAGACTGTTAGCCCCTTCAGTTCGGGTGGGCCCATACTGGTTGGTAGCCACCATCCCACTATTTTTTTTTTTTTTTTTTTATTCCCTGGCATCTAGTAAACTTTCTGTCCCCACGGGGTGTGGATCGGGGGTAATTGCCCAAACTGCCCACTGGTGGGCAGAACAACTTTGGCCCCATTTATTTGGGGTAGGGGTATGGCCATACCCCCAACCTCTTATTTTGAAAAAAAAAGTATTTCCTGGTCTCTGGTGGGCTTTCTGCCCCCCTTTGGGGCAGATGGGCCTTCCAAAATAGGCCAGTCTGCCCCCAAGGGCAGTTATGGCCAACAGTAATGTGCCCTGATGGGGAGAGACCCTTGCCCAAGGGGCTGCCCCCTCCAAACAAAACACACACATACACACACACCAATCCATTGTGTGTAGAGGTTTCTGCCCCCTTTGGGGGCAGATTGGTCTTACCAAAATAGGTTGATCTGCCAAATGGCCTAAATACAATTTGTCCCCCAGGGGAGCGACCCTTGTCTAAGGGGTCGCGCCCCATACATAAAATCATAAAGTAAATAAATATATATATATCTCCCTGGTGTCTAAAGGTTTCTGCCACCCTGGGGGCAGATCCGCCTAATTATATTAGGCCGATCTGCTTCCAGGGGGGGGCAGAAAAGGCCTAAAAATATTTTGACCCCTCCCCCCGGGGAGTGGCCCTTGCCAAAGGGGCCGCTCCCCTTATGCGTTAGTATTAAAAAAAAAAAAATCCCTGGTGTCTTGTGGTTTCTGCCCCCCTGGGGGCAGATAGGCCTAATTATATTGGGCCAATCTGACTCCGGGGGGGCAGAAATGGCCTAATAATAATTTGCCCCCCGGGAGCGACCTTTGTCCAAGGGGCTGCTCCCCTTACTTGAAATAGCCCCCACAAAAAAATATTCCCTGATGTCTAGTGGTTTCTGCCCCCCAGGGGGCAGATCGCAAGGCCGATCTGCCCCTAGTGGTTGCAGAAATGGCCTAATAATGATTTGCCCCCCCCCCCCAAGAGAGACCATTGCCCAAGGGTTCGCTCCCCAAACATAAGAAAATAAAAGTAAACAAAAAAAATGTATCCCTGGTGTCTAGTGGTTTTCTGCCCCCGGGGGGGGGGGCAGAAATGTCCTAGAAATAATTTGCCCCCCTAGGAGCGGCCCTTGCCCAGGGAGCTGCTCCCCTTACTTGAAATAGCCCACAAAAAAAATATTCCCTGGTGTCTAGTGGTTTCTGCCCCCCCTGGGGGCAGATCGCAAGGCTGATCTGCCCCCGGGGGTGCAGAAATGACCTAATAATAATTTGACCCCCTGGAGCAACCCTTGCCCAAGGGGTCGCTCCCCAAACATAAAAAAAAAAAAAAAAAACAACAAAGTTAATTTTCCCTGGTGTCTAGTGGATTTCTGCCCCCCCTGGGGGCAGATCAGCCTAATAATTTTAGGCCGAACTGCCCCCAGGGGGGGCAGAAATGCCAAGAAATAAATTGCCCCCCGAAGAGCGGCCCTTGTGTCTTGTGGCATTTGTAGAAATGCTCAGAGAAGCCTGAAAGGAGAGGAAAGGCCTTTCCTCTCCTTTCAGGCTTATCTGCCCCCTCCACATGATCGGAGGAGAAATGCTTTGCAGAGCTTCCAGCGCCAGAGGAAAGCCTTTTGCGCGCTGATGTCATCAGACGCCACAGGGGCGGGGTGGAAGGGGAAGCGATTCCTCTTCTATCCCTGCCTAGGGGAGGGGTGTGCCTGGCCACGGGAGGAGCGCTAGCGCTCCCCCCGGGAGCCCATAGCAGGACGAGGTGATCTCGTCCAAGGCACCGGGGAACCGGCACATTGGACGAGATCAACTTGTCCTGGGCACAGTACGGGTTAAGTGGAATAGTCACCTCGTCATGTTATGGTCAGTGTGATTTATCACTTCATTCATGGTATTGTAGGTTTTAGTTACCTTGCTTTGCGGTGTGTGACAGTTGAGAAATTGAGGGATATACATAGTATTGTGTTGTTACATGATGGCACTTTACTTGAACTTCCTGTGGTGGGGGGGTCAGTGGACATGATAGAATGTGATTTCTGTCTGATTAGAAAAGGAAGTGTTATCATGTGTACGTGATGACCCTACTTCACCATCTATTTTCAGCATCAGCATCGACAGGTAAAGGAGAAGGGCACGGCCCAGTGGGGAAGCTTCTGGCCACAGGACCTCCAGTCACGACACAGCAGATAGTGAGGGACCCAATGGCCCGGAGGACAAGGGGAATGCCATAAGGGAGATAGGATCTGCAACATCTTCATCTGAGTCCTCCTCCAGTAGCCATTTGACAGTGGTGGCAGAACCATTGGGAACCACTCCTGTACCATTGCTCTCTGCTATTCCCAGTTCTATCACCATCCCCCCGTAGCTCCCCCCCAGTTGGCCGTGCCTGCTTATCCAAGAGGGTGAGCATCTCCTTTGCTCCAAGCACCTCTGCCCCAGCCCGTGTTCCCCTGCTGCCCTCAGTGAGGAGGCTATTGGCCTTCTGAAGTCTATCTCTGTGGGTCAGATGGCTATCGTGAATGCCATCCTGGGACTGGCAAGGTAGACCCAACAGAACAATGCGCCCCTGGAGCGCATCCACAATACAATCTCTGGCCTACAGAGATCATTTCAGGCTCCGGCCTTCACACTGATGGCAGCCAATCCCCTCTTGCCTACCGTCCCCCTCTCCTTCCTCTTCCCAATCCAAGCCCTCCCTTCCCTGACCCAGCCAAAGCACACAGACAGGCATGCATTCACCTCAACATCCAACGGTAGCACAGACAAACATAAGCATCACAGGACACACCACCAGCACGCACACAGACAATATCCACCTGCAGATATATCAACAGTCACAACTTGCCCTGACACCCCCACCACCCCCAGCATCACAAACACAACACCTGGCACAACTGCAGACACCACACCAACATCCACTGATCCGGCCACCACACCTATCCTACCCGCAGACCACACCCCAGCAGACCGTCAGACATCCGCCCCAGTCACCACACCGGCAGATACCACAACCACTGACACGCCTACATGCAGCACATCTACCATACCTGCAGGCACCAACCCAACAGAAAGCCACCCACCCACCACAGCATCCCCAGGACCTCCACTCCCCCTCAGCCCAAGACACATAAACGCCCTCACTCACCCACCCAACAGACACACACCACACACAAGCACACCTGCCACACACACGCATCCAAGACATCCACACCTAAACGTCATACAACCACTCTGTCACACCCCACACCCAAACCCCCTTCTGATGAATGTCCCGGGTGTTAAAATAAGAGCCCATTTTCCCTGCATTCTCCCCCCCGTTCACCCCCGAAAGGACTGTTTCCCCCCCCAAAGCCATCCCTTCCAACTCCAAGGCCTCCCCTACCCTCCTGCCAGAACCCATCCCCCTCCCCTCACCAAGAACAGGCCCGTCCTTGCCAAGAAGGTTCCCCCCTCCCAAACCAAAACCCACCACTCCAATGCCCCTCCCCCACCCCACTCCAATACTCCCTGAGGTGCCTGCCTGCCCCTTGATGTGCCTACCTATGGAGGCTACATGGCAGTCAGGAGTCAGGTTGGAGCACCGTTTTGTGCCTTTCGTGCAAAACCCTATCCTAAATATGGACTGGCCAATAGCCTTGGACTATTATCTTTATTCAAAAAATAACTTATTATAACCAACCAGTTGTTGGTTTTCTGGTTACATCTTTATCTAACATTTCCTTTCTTAGGTTTGAGTTGTTCCTGGCTGACATTGATTGTGTGCTAGTATTTTGATTTGTGTACTGCTTGCAGCTTAATGTATAATTTTTCTCAGTGTTTGAGGTTGTTTGCGGTGTTCTTGTCCCCCAGGGGTTGCGTGTGTGTTGTGTGATGGGTGCGTGTATGTATCTGAAATATTAGTGTCATAGTACTGTGTTGTGTTTGTTGTGCTATGTGTTTGTTGGTGTGCAGTGTAGCTTTGTGTGTTTTGACTGTTTGAGTCTGCGTGTACTGTGGATGGCATGATAGGTTCCGTGTGTGTGTTTGTGTGTGTGTGTGTGTGATGTGTGTGTTGATTGCTCGTTTGTATGTGTTCCATCACATATAGTTGTACATTGTGTTGTATGTGTGTCGAGTCCCTGGCCAGTTTTGGTTGTGAGTGTGTGACATGTGTTTGTATTTGTGCTATTGTTGTGTTGTTACAAATTTGTATGTTGAATGGCGATCTGTGCGGCTGGGCCTGTGCTGTGTTGCCATGCGTAAATGTGTTGTATTGACGTTGTGTGTGTGCATGCTGCATTATGCCTGATGTGCATGTGTGGATGTCCTTGATGCAATATGTGAGTGTGTGTGTCACTATGCTGTTACGTGTGAGTGCAGCCCTTCGCACATCCCTCTGTGAGGTATGTAATGTGACTGTACAAATTTGTACATTTAACATATGTAACTGGTGAGTGTATGTACTTACAGTTGTTGTGCTTCTCATTGGCGATATCTATATTGTCTTTCAGTGAACAGTAGCAGTGGGATGATGTCTAGCTGTGGTTCTATGCCAGCTTCGGACATGTATGACTTCCAGGAGGGGAGTGTCTCCTTTGACACTGTTTGTTTCTGCCTGGTGCTCCGTGGTGGTTCGACTGCAGTGGTCACATTGGCGGTATACAACCTCCTAATAGTTACGGCAGGAACCATGTTTGTGCCTCCATTCTGCCGTGGCGATCTGTCCTGCCTGGGAGTGCTGGCGGTGCTTTGGAGGTCTTCTGTGTGCACCAACACCAAACTCATAATTTGACAGTCTTCTCTGACAGCGTGTTGCTGGTCGGACTGCCACCGCCAAGATGGCGGTCACAGGTCCGCCAAACTCGTAATGAGCCCCTTAATGTGTACACCTTGACTAGTAATCAGAAGGCCATACATTTTTCAGTTCCTAGGGTCTGTACATTCAGAAAGGCATATTTTATTACTTTGGACTGAAATTCTTTGAATAAGAAAGATCATTGAAGTTGGGGCTCTAATCGCAAGAAATTACACTATAAATCGTTCACCTCTGAAATGGTTGCTTATGGCTGAGTTTTAGCTGTTAGACCTAATAATCATAACAATACTTACAAAAAAGACTTATTTACCTTCAGTGACTCAATGGACTTTTTACCTTTGTTCTACTTTTCAGAGAGTGTTAATGTACCTCCATATTATACTAGCCAGTAGGGTCAGTAATGCTTCTAGTCCTGTGTGGTGGTTAGAACGATTTTTGAAAGTTCATGAGATTGAAGAGTTAAACAAAATCAGTGTTATTTGTGTTAACTAGGGATGATAGTGACAGAGAGTTGGATTTTAGGAGAAAGATGCTAGCCTGGCAGTCAAAGCTTGCCACGGTCAAACATGGTCTGGATTGCACATAGCAAAGATAACGTATATTACATTTGTTTGGTGTTTTTAGGCTGTTTGACAGTGTCTGTCTGTATGCGTTCATATTATGTAGAAGTGGTAGGATTTGTGTGTTAGGCTAAATTATGATGCTCTATAGGTGTATTGTGTTTTTAAATATGTTAGAATGTTGTAATAAAAATTTAAAGTGATGATGTAAAGTGGGTAATAATTTCCACAATTTACAGCTAAATTCGAAATATAGAGAGGCAAGCATGTCTTTGTTATGGTTTGTTTAAGATATGTGCCCTTCCTTGCTACTTTTAATTAGGGAACACTTTTGTTTGAATTATAAATATATAGTTAGTATAGTCTCCAAGTAGTGCGGTCCTAAAAAATGCTTCCTTTTCTTTAGAAAAATGAAACATCAAGAGTTTGAGCCCTGATGGGTGATTAATTTCAGCTAATTTTTAAAGAAAAGTACAACTATTTATTGTTTGTAAACCATATTTGACTTCACAGTTATATCAGGAGGCAGTTAAATATCATGGCTTATTTTAAAAATTATATATTTCTAAGAAAGGCTCTTTAACAATAAAATAAAAACTCATAGAAAGTACAGTTTATTATGCGGACATGCTATGACGGTGGCATTTAAGTATTCCTTTGGTTTGGGGGTTTACTCTAAGTGGTCTGCAGATTGGAGACATTTTGTTGGAGGTAGGGGACCAGCATGAAGCTCATGAGCTCGGAATTCCCCATCCCACAAGGAAAAGAGATGCAAAGAATTTCAAGGGAAAGCTCTGTAATCTCTTTGAATTGATAACCCCAGAGTTAAATGACTGAATACAACTCTAATTTGGGAGGAGGGAGTAGGAGGGGGTGATCTGGTAAGGGGGGGAGAAGACAAAACAATTTAGCAGCCGCTGGTCACAGAAAGATGTTTTTTATCACTCCTACAGAAGGTGATGGTGTCTAAGTAATGTCTGAGTGTGATGTGTTCTCTAAAATAATAAGTAGCATGACATCATTAATAAAGAAAATAGTCAACAACAAACATATATTCCACACGATTGTGTATATGACTTATTGGATCTTTCAGAGCGAGAAAGTTGAATTGCTGCTGGCACCAGTAGATGACCCTGAAAGACCGGCACTGTAGATGCCATCAGAGCAGTGCCACAAACTCCTGAAATACAGGATCTTCTTAGGAGGTGAAACAAGAAATTAAGGCCCTCATTCTGACCCTGGCGGTCTTTGACCGCCAGGGCGGAGGACCGCGGGAGCACCGCCGACAAGCCGGCGGTGCTTCAATGGGGATTCCGACCGCGGCGGTAAAGCCGCGGTCGGACCGGCACCACTGGCGGGGTCCCGCCAGTGTACCGCGGCCCCATTGAATCCTCCGCGGCGGCGCAGCTTGCTGCACCGCCGCGGGGATTCTGACCCCCCCTACCGCCATCCAGATCCCGGCGGTCGGACCGCCGAGATCCGGATGGCAGTAGGGGGGGTCGCGGGGCCCCTGGGGGCCCCTGCAGTGCCCATGCCACTGGCATGGGCATTGCAGGGGCCCCCGTAAGAGGGCCCCTACATGTATTTCACTGTCTGCTGCGCAGACAGTGAAATACGCGACGGGTGCAACTGCACCCGTCGCACAGCTTCCACTCCGCCGGCTCGATTCCGAGCCGGCTTCATCGTGGAAGCGTCTTTCCCGCTGGGCTGGCTGGCGGTCTGAACGAGACCGCCCGCCAGCCCAGCGGGAAAGTCAGAATTACCGCCGCGGTCTTTCGACCGCGGAACGGTAACCTGACGGCGGGACTTTGGCGGGCGGCCTCCGCCGCCCGCCAAGGTCAGAATGAGGGCCTAAGTCTTAGAAGCCTTTGCAGCGGGGAAAGGAGAAGGGATATGCAAACTGAGGAGTGAACCCAAATATGTACGAAGATGAGGGATGCAAAACTGGTAATGAACTAAGCAAAGTTGCAGGCTGTACAACAAACGAAAAAGTTGTTAGGCACCATATTAGTAAGTCTGACTCTGTTAACGGGAACTTTAAACTAATATGATTGCTCTGCTGCCAGTGCTCACCTTGTTCCAGAAGTGAGTGTTTCTTCAGTCATGTGTGTGTGTGTGTGTGTGACCACCAAAACTAGACCTCCACAGTCTGCAGTCTTTTGTGGAAACTTTCTAGTCTCTGTGTTTCATTCACATCTTATTGCACATGTGTCACCTGCTTTTCATTTTTTTGACTAATAAAAATGCATCAACCCATGGCTCCCAAAGTGAACCCCTGTTCCAGACACCCTGACAGTTTTTGTGGGAAGCTGCATAGAAGGCTTTTACGCCGAGGCATGTGTACAAAGATAGCAGTTTCCCATTACCGCTTTGAAGCATCGTACCCATCTTAACTATGAGATGCGCAAGCCATCACATTTATCGTGGAATCTAGAAATGCCCCATCCTCATAGTCCTGAAAAACACCCACCAATAATGGTCGGGAAATTTGCTAGTATAGATTCAGATGGTTTAGCTAGGGACACATGTACCTGGTGAGGTCAGTCATAAAGCACATCTCAGTTATCTCAAAGAGACCTACAAGTCAATGTATACAAATAGGGTGAAATCAGGGTTGAGGAATTTTATAAAATATCTGCTTGTCCGAAGGATGATGTGCATCAGAAATATACTTGTTCGGTAAAACATCTACTTGTTTCTCTTGGGAGATTTTTTCTTCAGCAGATATACACGTAAAGTTACTCGTGTAACAATGGAATTCACAACTGTTTACTAGAAGTACATTTTTCAGGCCACCTCCCGTAAAGTCTTTTGAATTTCTAAAAAGTGTAAATCTACACCATTGCATAGGCATATTCCTACAGGTGAACCTTTGTGACTTTTTAAAGAATCGGACCCCTGATTTATTTTCATCTAGCCCGTAATGTTTTCACATAGACTCACCATTATTAATTGTTTGAATGTTGGCATGCATCACAGCTAATTTACAAAATAGTGCCTCACAGAAAGGCTATTGAAATTTGTGCAATACTTTATCAAAACTTTTTATTTCAAATTGCAGTTTTTTTGTGTACACTTTAAACTCAAATTAAACAATCAACAATCTTGAAAGCATGCTTCTACGTCTATTTCATAAAATTGAGGGGAGTTCTAAGAGCATGTTAACTAATCGAAATCATTATATTTTGCAAACATGTGTAAATATATTATTCTAGAACCTCTTTTAGTAATGCAAGTGAAGCTCTCAGTTCACTGCACTTCCTTACAGCGCTTGAACTAACATTAATAGTCAAGGTTTTAGTACTAGTGAATCATATATATTCATGCTTGAACAACTTACGCATATGGATTCAAATCTGGCCTTTAGCAGTAGGCAATCATCTATCACAAATCCATACTGTAGTACTGTAAACTGACAGATAAAGCATTTGTGCTGCAGGAAGCTAGATTTACTTGTACAGTGGAGATACTATAGAGGAAAACTTGTTGTTCTTGACCAAAACATCATGGGCGTGATTACGACCTTGGCGGATGGGATAATACACGGTCACAAACATGATGGATATCTCGTCAGCCATATTATAAGTTTCAATATATCCTTTAGAACTTGCGAAACGGTGGATGGAACATCTGTCACATTTGTAACTGAGTATCCCATCCACCAAGGTCGTAATCAGGCCCCATGTCCTGGGGGACAGGCTATAACAGTTCTACACATCTAAGTGAAATCCTGGGAGGTGGGGATGAGAAGTAAAGAGTCAAACCCTGTCTCCCACTTGATAACTTGGGATGGGTTTATGGTGCCTGTCAAAGAATCCTTTGTAGTCTACTCTACCATTAACTGACTGAGAGTTGGCAGACTTTTCAATGAAATGTAAATTCTGAACTAAAGATGTGTCTAATCGTCTTTTGGAGGTAGATAATATAGTGGGCCATAAAATTGGATGAAAATTGTACATACAATGGAAGGGATAACAGCCTAATGCTTTCTGAAGGGAGTTATTGCATGTTACCTCTGCTAATAAAATCCAGGATGCCTAAGAGACATCATCTCAAGTACTGCTCTAATGGCTGGTCAAGCCTTTCAGTTTGTCCATCTGTCTGTAAATGATTACTTTTAGACATACAATTAATGGCTTGTAGAGCTTATAATGAGACTTCCCAGAGCTCGGCTATAAACTCTGACCTCCTATTATAATATTAACCTCAGTACGATTAGCCAATTTAATGCAAAATGTAGTGCACCCCAACCAAACAGGGATTATAACTAGATGTTCTCTTGCACCTAGTATCTGGTAGAGGCTCTGGATTATTGTAACGGAACATAAATTCCCTTATTAGGTACCTTCCCGGTGCAGAGAATGCCTATGACCTGATGAAAGTGGCTTATCTCGAACAGGTACTGAATGCAGTGAACTTCCCCATCCAATTCACCAGGTTAATTCTTTAACTTTACCATGTTTCAGTCACAAATTATTAGTTAATTTTGTCTGGGTAGGATACGTTCAGTTTGAGTTTGAGACCAGACACTGATGCACCCTGTTAGAAATTGGGCCTCAAGTCAGCAGAGGGATGCACCCTGTCCAAGTAGGGACCAGAATCCTAGTCGGGGTAAGTCAGATACACACTTTAAATTAACCTGTGCTCACCGTCTGGTAGCTTGACACAGAGCAGGCAGGCTTAACTTAAGAGGCAATGTGTAAAGTATTTGTGCAACACACACATACAGAAAAAAAACGAAAATACCACAAAAAGACTTCACACCAGTTTAGAAAAATAAAAAATATATTTATGTACGTAAAACAAGACTAAGGGCCTCATTTGGACCGCCAGGGCCACGGACGACTGAAGCACCACCAACAGGCTGGCAGGGCTTCATTGCCCATTCCGACCGCGGCTGTAAAGCCGCGGTCGGAAAACCGGGTCCGGCGGTTTCCCGCCGGATTTCCCCCGGTTGGGCGAATCCTCCATGGCGGCGCTGCAAGCAGCGCCGCCATGGGGGTTCTGACCCCCTTCCCGCCAGCCTGTTTCTGGCGGTTTTTACTGCCAGGAACAGGCTGGCGGGAACAGGTGTCCTGGGGCCCCTGGGGGCCCCTGCACTGCCCATGCCACTGGCATGGGCAGTGCAGGGGCCCCCTATCAGGGCCCCAGCCTGCTTTTCACTGTCTGCCTAGCAGACAGTGAAAAGCGCGATGGGTGCAACTGCACCCGTCGCACACCTGCAACACCGCCGGCTCCATTCGGAGCCGGCTTCTGTGTTGCAGGCCCCTTTCCTGCTGGGCCGGCGGGCGCTACCTTAGGTAGCGCCCGCCGGCCCAGCGGGAAAGTTAGAATGGCCCCAGCGGTCTTTTGACCACGGGGCGGCCGAATGGCGGTTCCCTCCAGGCGGGCGGCGCCCGCCGGGGTCAGAATGACCCCCTAAGTGCCAAAAACTCAATCAGTAGAAGTCCAGATATTAATTTTTAAAGATTAAATGTAAAGATAGTGATTAGAAATCACTAGCAGTCAAAAGGTTACTTGAGGTCAAGAGGAACCGGTGCAAATCCAATGTTCAGGCCGAAGGCGATGGAGAGTAGGCCGGCTACAGGACCCAGACAGGTCCTGCTGGATGGCGCTTTAGTTGAAATTGAGAGCCAGTGTTACCGTACAGCCACTCAAAGGGGGTCCTGTGTTGTTTTCAAATGTGTTGAAGTGAAAGCAATGCATTGTTGTTGAGCTGAGCCAGGTGCTTTGTCAATTTTGTCGAGCAGCCACTGAATCAGCATCGAAAAGGGGAATACATTGCTCCATTTAGCGGAAAGTCCCCAGTGCGTCAACGTTGAGATGGAAAAAGCTGCAGATACCCACTTCTGAGGTCCAGGATTGGAGGGGGCACCCCAGGAAAGGGTAGGATGCACACATGGCAAAGTCCAGGCGCAGCAGGAGATTTGCAAGCAGTCTTTGATGTACCTGAGGCTACAAGAGAACAGGGGCAAGCCAGCGAGCCCTTGATGTCACTCTGATTGAGCAAGATGGGTCCAGTCCTTGTCCTCAGCAGGGCAGAGATCAGCAGGCAGCAGGGCAGCCGGCAAAGCAGAAAATAACTTCCTTGGATTAGTCATTCCAGGCAGAAAAGCAATCCTTACAGCACACAATTCTTTACTCCAGCAGTTCTTCCCAGGTCCAGTAGTAATCCGATTTGCCAGGGTCAGAGCCCCTAATGAGTAAGAGAGAAGCAAATACACAAAAAGTGAGTTTTTTGGATTATTTTTAGATATCTGAATACACTCAAAGTTAACAGTTATAAAGGATGTGCTTGTTAAAGAAGACTACAGGTTAGTGCTCCATTAGAAGCACAGTGCATGATGTACTAAATTATTATGTCCTTTCAGTGCCTATGGGGAAATGCACTCATACATAAGGGTCATTGTGTTTAAATCAAAATATAATTACCACAGTTTCACCAGAAACATATTCCTGCTGATTAAGATCTAGGAAGAAAAAAGAGATGTTGCCATCATTATCACCCCCAACAGTATTGCCAGTACTTGGATCACTGCCAGCTCTGCAACATGTACGACATTCGCGCCAAGAGGGCACCATCTCCTTAAGAAATCCTTCACCATGGTTTCAAACCAACCAATAATATTAAACATGCCACTGAATCCAAAACTCTCCTCACGACCCTTGAGAAGATTGATGTCAAAGTACTAATTGTCAAGAAGATTAATGTTAAGGCAGTCAAAGGCACCTTGTCTTTCCAACTCTCCTTCTGGGCATGTTTCCTTCTCTGCTTCGTTGTTGGTATTACCATTCCAATCAGTTCAACTTAGGATAGAATCTCCTGCAGAAGATCCTGGCCAGGGTCAGCTTGTACTTTTGGATCTTCCATCAAGCCCAGTAATGATTCATATAGGCTCTTTAGTGTCACTCATCAGGAAGATGCACTTCTCAGGGTGTGGTGCAGCTCATTATACAAGATGAACCTCCTCAGTCTCCAGTCTCAGTCATTACAAAGACCCTGCATCCTTGATCTGCTGCAGGGCCCCTTTTACCTTTATGAAAAGAAAAGAAATTCCTCCCCCCAGCCAAAACCAAGGTGGTGAATATTAGACTGTTAAAGAAGCACAGACCTTCAGACCAGGATCAGTTTTATTTACATCAAGAACCTAAACCGTCATAGTCTTGGCAGTCAGGAAGAACAATGCTTTGATCCTAGATACCTTGATGGCTCTGTGAAGGCAAAGCAAACAAAGGATTGCAGCAGTCTTTAGCGTTTGTGGCTTCACAGCAATGTTGTTCAAGCAGCTAGCTCCTACGCTTTACCTGGCTGACATCCTAGTGCTCTATGAGATTCTTGGCAACTTCAGAAGAGGAGCTCCCAAGACAATGGAGACAGGACCTCATGGAAGTCAGGCAAGAGGGACTACTGATGTTCATTCAAGTGATCAGTGCTTCTATTGATTCTGTAGAGCTGCCACTCACACAATGTTGCCACAGCATCTCCCTCATATGTGCTTCATGGCACTGTTTGTGACATTTTGAAGCCTGATGAACAGCTACAAATTAAGAACCTTGAGTTTACAGAATTGGTTCTTTTCGGATCTCACACATATGATGAGATGCAGAAAATGAGAAATGAGGTTGACACCGTGAAGGTATGCTTGGAGGAAAAGAATAAGTTCTTAAAGTCTTAGTACAGATGAACCACTGCCATTACCACCAGATGCAAAGGATTCAATCCTCTCAGTTGTCCTATTGATCACAACTGCCAAGAGAGCAATCTTCATACCACAGAAGACCTGGCAGAGGTAAAAGTTAGCAACAACACCAGCAACCCCCCTTCTTAGGGAAGTCCCAGTCTTATTCCATAGACTGACTCACTTTCTCTCCTCTGTTCACCATGCATATGGGAGGGAGTGTTCCAAATAATTTTAGGGAGTGACAGACCATAACAACTGACAGGTGTGTCCTGCAAATAATGCAAAATATTTATGTATATATTGCACAGTGGGTGGTTGCCACTATCTAGTTATGATTCAGATGGTGTTTCCATTGAAAAGGCATTTGTTTGGTTTGCCTATATCTTTTGGCTCAATAGACGCATTTGCCTGAAACTTGGCAGTCTACGTACTCGATCATGTTAGTTTCGGAAAGCCAAGGACCATATTTAAGGGGACCTAGCGCCTCCTTGCACCACATTAGTGTCATTTTTTTTACGCTAATGTGGCTCAATCAGGTGAAAAATCACCCGCCAGATTACAAAGTGGCACGATTCATGCATTGTGCCACTTGTAACCTCTTGTGCCACATTATGCCTGCACCAGGAATAATGTATGCAAGGGGGGTGTTCCCCATTAAGGAGGCCGAAAAAATTTGCATTTTCCGCACCATTTTTAGCATCTGCTCAGAGCAGGTGTTAAAAGGGGGCGCACCATTAGTTACATTGGACCCCTATGTACTGTTCAGGGTTAGCACCAAACCTTTGGCGCTAACTTTGAACAGTACATCAATAGCGTCAAAACTTTTTACACTATTGCCCACTATCCTGCGCCATGGTGCACCATATCTTAAATAAGGCGCACACATGGTGTGGTAGGGGGGCGCTAAGAGGCACAAGAAAAGAGGCGCTGCAGTTTGTGGAGCGCCGCATTTCTGAAATCTGCCCCCAAGTTTCTTACGTGAAGTTAAGGAGAGATGAAAAAACATGAGTTCCCATTTTACCTCTCATAGAAAATGTTTCTCAACTCTACAGCCCAAACTGCAATATGGATTTATAACAAACTTGGCCTGAAAATAGAACTATACTCAGAAAGTGTGCTTTTTTGGTTAGGTGAAAATCCGTTCATTAGTTTTGAGCGATTAGCTTTTAAAAAGATGTCAAGCAAGAAAAGAATGGATATCTCAGTGGGTAGATGGTACCTAATAGTCATCCATGTAGGATGTGTACATTATTGAGCATCAGGAACCTATGACAAAGTACATAAGGATGGATATTTAAAACTAACCAGGATTATGCAGATATGTTTAAGAAATAAACTGGATGGCCCTGTTTATATTTCTCTAAAGCACTGAACAAGGGTTTATGCAGGATCTAAGACCATGTAAGATAAGACCAAACCAAGGATGCAGCTCATAGTTTCCTGAGGCAGTGAAGTTTATTGGGTATTCTAAAAACTTCCCGAATTAAAAGGAATATCTGGGAAATAGTCAAGAATATGCAGAACTATATAGAGTGAAAGCCAACAAATTATTGTTGTGATTAAAATAAAGAATTTAATAAACAATCCTTACTTGGGTCGAGAGCTGACCAGTGACAGTGTCTTTAGTTTGTTGAATTAGTATGCTAAAAATGGAAAAAATAATGTAAATAAGAAAATATATTTCAGTTATTAAAGTGGCCACATGATAGGGTAAATACAGGGTTGCATCTCGTACTATGTTCTACGTACCGTGTTCTTCGACCATGCATCATGGCCCATCAGATCTCCACCAGAAGTCAAACAAATATTTTGCGAATCCAGGATGAAAGAGTTTTGCAGCAAGATTAAGAGGTTTTGGTAAGAGTTAGTCAAACAAGTTAATTATTTTATCAAAGAGTTATCAATGTGCACTGAAACATCCCATCCGCTGCCCGTTTATGTGCCAAGGAAACATCACAAAGCTCATCCAAGACACGTTTTGTTTTTAGACATGCATCAAAAGTGGGCATTCAAAGACTGGAAATTAAGGTGGTCATTCTGACCCTGGCGGTCTTTGACCGCCAGGGCGGAGGACCGCGGGAGCACCGCCGACAGGCCGGCGGTGCTCCAATGGGGATTCCGACCGCGGCGGTAAAGCCGCGGTCGGACCGGCACCACTGGCGGGGTCCCGCCAGTGTACCGCGGCCCCATTGAATCCTCCGCGGCGGCGCAGCTTGCTGCACTGCCGCGGGGATTCCGACCCCCCCTACCGCCATCCAGATCCCGGCGGTCGGACCGCCGAGATCCGGATGGCGGTAGGGGGGGTCGCGGGGCCCCTGGGGGCCCCTGCAGTGCCCATGCCACTGGCATGGGCATTGCAGGGGCCCCCGTAAGAGGGCCCCTACATGTATTTCACTGTCTGCTGCGCAGACAGTGAAATACGCGACGGGTGCAACTGCACCCGTCGCACAGCTTCCACTCCGCCGGCTCGATTCCGAGCCGGCTTCATCGTGGAAGCCTCTTTCCCGCTGGGCTGGCTGGCGGTCTGAAGGCGACCGCCCGCCAGCCCAGCGGGAAAGTCAGAATTACCGCCGCGGTCTTTCGACCGCGGAACGGTAACCTGACGGCGGGACTTTGGCGGGCGGCCTCCGCCGCCCGCCAAGGTCAGAATGAGGGCCTAAGTGTTGCACAAAATGGCTGCCTGATGGAAGTGCATTGCACCTTTCCCCATATAGCTGAATAGTAAAATTCATAAGTAGTCTCTCGATTCAGAGGAAAAACTGTTGGGCTTAACAAAACTACACACCATGGGCCAGATGTAGCAAAGGGTTTTACTCATTCTGTGTCTATGGGAAAATGAGTTGTTACATATGGCCCCATGTCCGGTTTAGGGGCTGCCATTTGATACAATGTTTTAGACCATTAAATACTGAGTTCAAATTGTAGAGCAAGCGATTTTACATTCATGTTTTGAATTGTGTGTATTAGAAACAACGTACTCCATATCTGAAGTGTTATACACTTTAATACTGTAATTGTCTACCTAATGTGCTTTTCCATCTTGTGTATTCTCTTTGATTAAAATTAAGGAGTCTTCTCTTCACTTATAGTTTTCCCAAATAGAACATTTTGCATGGACATTATTTGTAATACATTACATTTTTTGAACAGCATGTAGTATGATGATGTCATATCCACTTAAAGTTTTTGCAGTATATTATGAAAGTGCCTGCTGTTGAACGAATGAATTTAAAATGCCTCTATACTTACTACATTCCCCAAGCTTTAGTGGTAGTTTGTTTCACAGAGGTGTATTACAAATGTATTTAGCGGGTCTGTGCTTTAAAAAAGGCAAGCGTTGGTTTTTGTAATAAAAGGCAGTTATTAAAATATGTTTTCACGGATTGATATACTCAATACAAGTGTACCTCGCAATTTGCTGGATTATTAACTCACATACTCCAGAAAGATGTTTCTTTCCATAGATGTGTGACAAAGAGCAGTGTATAGGTGACCTGTGGATTATTTATTTTCTAATAATGAATTTCTTTGTTCCTTAGTGAATTTTAGTTTTTGACTTTGTTCATAGGTATGTATATACCCAGAGGCCTGACTATTAGGCCTCTCTGTATGCCTCTCGATGTGATGTCTCTCCACATTGGTCTCTTTCCAGGATGCTGTCCATTCAGACCTAATGGGTTGTCACAAAGGAATTTGGCCCAGTCAGTTGCAGGTATTTATTTTTCTTGGTAACCATGAAAGTGATCAGTAAAGACCTCCTTTATTTCACCTGCTTCCCGATTGGATATTTTTGGCAGGAATAAGCAACGGGTATTTTTTGCAACTACAATGAAATCATTGTGCATTTGTTACAAAATGCAGGCTCCCAATTATATTCTTGTAAAGTGTGTATTTTCAGCATATTCTAGTTGGAAAACTGAAACTAGTGCCAAAGTAGTCCTTTGCGATTGCTTTCACACTGGAATCATGTTTCTAGGCCTCAGACCAAAATGCCAGATGGGACAGATACATTAACAGATTCATAGACCTTGCCCTAGTTGTGTTCAAGAAACAAATGATGTAGTCAAGCATTTAGTGCTGCCCCTCATGTTACAGAAGCCACCTATATGTGACAATATATGCATTATATTAATTAAAGTACTAATAGATTGACTGTAGAAAGGTGCACTGAGGAACCATTTTAAATGTGCATTTGTTTAGACTAATGTTAGCAACCCAGGTGGAATTTGTGCTAAACTAAATGTTTGAAAGATTTAATTGATATTATGTTATATTCTAGATCTTAGACTACCAGGATGTATTGAAACGATATTGAATTTCTAATAATTATTTAAATATGCGTGCAAAAATAAAGAAATACAGTCCTGTGTTACACTGATTGAAATGTATTAACATAGTTTTTTTTCATTTAAAGTGACTGTGACATGAACATTAATGAAGCATTATTAAATGTCAAATTTCTATGTTTCTTATTAAAATGTGTTTTATTAGAACATATTAATCAAATGTATTGATTGAACTCACTTGCATTAGCCTAAGAGAGGCCAGCTAGGCCTATATTTCATGACTGGAAAAAATGCTGATTCATTTTCACAATATGAAATTTATTTCAGTCTTCGTTCCCATGAGAAGAATAGCTTTGGTAATAGGCCCCCATGGTTTTAGACATAGAGAGAAGTGAAACAGTGTCCTTGAATGTAGAACATCCTGAACCATGGAATGGTATTGTATACAATTATTTCAATCCCGTGTGGAGCTACATGGATGGATGAGGTACCCTTGACAGACCTGGGAAGATGTGCAAATGTTGCAACTTAAGGTCGTGTAATCGATTGCTATTGGATGATGACACTTCAACGCAATGTGGAGTGTCTCTCAGAGCAAATCAGATTTTCGTATGAATTTAATATGTCCCTGGCCAATGGGACTTTAGTCAGATTTCCAGATGCCCTTCGACAAGACGCCTTGCTGATGAAAAACCTGAATGCTGAGCCACTTGGGAAGGTATTTTCGTCTCTGCTTTGCCATTAGAGACGCTCTGCTGAGACTTAAATGTTTTCTCCCTAAACCTTGCAGAAGACTCTTGATCGAGCTTCTGACATGTTGACGGTTTTCCATTTTTACCCATCTTTTGCCCTCCTTAGTAAGTACCCTGTTGCCAGAGATTACCTTTCTCCAAATTCCTTTAGTCCTTTTTGACTTTTGCTGGCATGTGTTCCGCCCGCACATGTTGTTCATTAATATGTCCAAAAGTGGGCTTTTCGTGTACTCAGCTAAATTATAACTCTGCTGGTTTGAAATTGACTGATGCTTATCAAACCTGAGCAACGCTTGATTTAAGAATCTCAGATTATCTTATTAATGCTCTGTACTCTTTTTTTATTGAACGCTTAGTTGTATTGATGTTAGTTTGCCTGAATTTATTTAGTCTCCTTGGCCAACCCTTGGTGATTCTTCATCACTGTAATTTTGGCTTGAGAATTGTCTACATGACTTTGAGCTTGAGATGGTAATAAACTCCTTAACTTTATCCTTGACTGGAGTTATCCTTTTATGGGCAAATTGTTCACACTACTTGCATTACTTGCATTAATTGGTTTGTATTGAAGTTGTGTAGAATGGTTTGTCCCAGAAGGAGGGAGAACCCTTCTAGCATAGTGTTAGTGAGACAGGATTGGCCCCATTGAATTGCCCAGTTCAAAAAGTGCCTACTCCGAATTCTGTCCCATGGTCCGGTCCGAAGATTGATGAGGTTCCAGAGTTGTGCCTACAAGAGACGGATGTGTGAATATTAATAGGTTTTTGCACTTGCATCGGTTTTGGCCTGAAGATTGTCGTAAAGTGTGACGTTGTGAAGTGTTTTGCAGAGTTTTTGTGCTCATTTGATTGTGGAGTTTATTGCTAAAAAATGTCTGCAGTTATTGTTGACAGGTCCGTTGTGGCCTAAGAACCCGGGATAATGCACAAGTGTAGCAGAAACTTGGTTAATATATTGTCTGCAGTGAGGTACTTGTAATGAGACGTTTTTGAAAGTGCCAATAGTTTTCCTTGAGTGAGTGTGAGTTTTGGTTGGTATTAAGTGAGTCATGAGTGCACATGGAGTATGTGTATCAACCCGAGTGAGAATTGCTGGTCAAGTTTCACTCATTGTGCTATTGTGAAACTTACAGCCAGAAAGTGCATCTTCGTACAACATTGAGGCATTTGAGTTCCTACCCTGTAGTGCGCAGATAGGTTACTGGTTTTTGCTTGCAGTATTTTGCATTAGGTGTGTGTGAGCAATTGTGTGAGAGACAATTGTGAAGCATCTACAGCTGCTGAAAGAAGTGAGCGTGATGTCATTTTGTGCTGCACTGGTATACATCATTGGTGTGAAGCCAAGATGGCAATGGTGGACAGTGCAGCATTGCTATTGGTTGAGAACATATTGAGAAAAGGATTGTGGGACTGAAATTACTTCCTGATGTGATCAAAAGTTATTGTGATTAATTGAATTTGGTTAAAAATGAAGTTCTTTAAAGTTTTAAAGTGTGCATTAGGAAGAGATGTGTTTATTCCAGTTAGAGAGGGTATAGAAACCTCACTCGGAGGAAACCCAGGTTATTATGTGTCATCTGTTAAAGGATTTCATGTATGTTCGTGGCTTGACTAGTGGAGCAAAATTACTAAAAAAGGAAGGTGCTTTAGCATTTCTCTGTTATGGAACATTTACTATGAGAATTTTAGACAATCTGAGGTGAGTATTGTACGAAACCACCTCCAAGACCCGCACAGTTTGAAGCCCTTAGTATTTGGGAACTCAAAGCACAAGAGAAAATAACAATTAAATATGAGAACAGAATACAGAAAGCAAATAAGACACTTGCAGAGGCTAGATAGGATGCAGAGCAGAACATGTGAAGACCAGACATACTTGAGGGAGACAAAATGTATCCAGCTATTTCAAATGAAGAAAGTGAAAACACAAAACCTGAAACTAGGAAAAAGTGAGGAACGCCACAGCAGACAACAGAAGCTGGGGATAAAATGAGTGATGTATGTGAGTGAATCAGATAGTGCCAAATACAATTGTAAATTCAGTGACACAGATTCCTGATGTGAACCAACTAATTTAGAATGGTAATACAGTTCAGCCTGTATCAAGTCCAGTTGTGAACCTGGTTCTGCCAAATGCTAATGTGAACCTGATGGTGCAATTAACCTATGTGAATCCACCTGTACAAAATTTTACTCCAAATCAACTTGTGCTAATGTTAGTCCAGTTCAGCCAATGCCAAATATTACTGTGAGAAAGCAGCCTCTTTTTAGCATGGTTACCCCCACTGTTGGCCTGTTTTTGAGTGTGTGTCAGTGTGTTTTTACTGTGTCACTTGGATCCTCGTAGCCAGGACCACAGTGCTCATAGATACAATCCTATATGTCAATATGTTTTCCCTGTCTCACTGGGATCCTACTAGCCAGGACCCCAGTGCTCATAGTTTGTGGCCTAATGGGTATGCCTGTGTAGTGCCTAACTGTGTCACTGATGCTCTGCTAACCAGAACCTCAGTGCGTATGCTCTCTCTGCTTTTAAATTTGTCACTGTAGGCCAGTGACTTCATTTACCAATTTCAATTGGCATACTGGACCCCCCCTTGTAAGTCCCTAGTATATGGTACCTAGGCACCCAGGGCATTGGGGTTCCAGGAGATCTATATGGGCTGCAGCATTTCTTTTGCCACCCATAGGGAGCTCAGACAAACCCTTACACAGGACTGCCATTGCAGCTTGTGTGAAATACTGCACACACTATTTCAGAGCCATTTTTACTGCACTTAAGTAACTTATAAGTCACTTATATGTCTAAACTTCACTTGCTGAAGGTTAGGTGCAAAGTTGCTAGCAAAGGTGCCCCCACATAGTTCAAGGCCATTTCCCCAGCCTTTGTGAGTGCGGGGGACGCCATTACACGCGTGCACTTCATATAGGTCAATACCTATATGTAGCTTCACATGGTAACTCCAAATATGGCCATGTAACATGTCTAAGATCCAAATCAGCTATTGGGGAGCCAATTCCATGCATCCTGGGGGCTCCACCATGGACCCCCAGTACTGCCAAACCAGCTCTCTGAGGCTTACACTTCAGCTACAGCTGCTGCCACCTCACAGGCAGGGTTCTGGTCCCAGGAAGGCAGAACAAAGCATTTCCTCTGAGAGCAAGGTGTTACACCCTCTTCCTTTGTTACAGGCTGGGGAGGGGTAGCCTCCCTTAGCCTCTGGAAATGCTTTGAAGGACACAGATGTTGCCATCCTTGCATAAACCAGTCTACACTGGTTCAGGGACCCCTTCTCCCCTGACCTGGTGGGAAATTGGACAAAGGAAAGGGGAGTGACCACTCCCCTGTCCATCACCTCCCCAGGGGTAGTGCCCAGAACTCAACCAGTGTGTCCAAGACTCCAGCCATCTTGCTTTGCAAGGTGTGGGGGCACTCTGAAGGGCTCTGAGTGGCCAGTGCCATCAGGTGACGTCAGAGACCCCTCCTGATAGGTCCATACCTGATAAGTTAGCCAATGCCCTTCTCAGGGCTATTTAGGGTTTCTCCTGTGGGTTCTCTTCAGATTCTTCTTGCAAGTTTCCTTCAGGAATCCTCTGCAACAACTTCAGACTCTTCTGACCTCGGATCAACTGCAGCCTGCTCCAAGAAACGCTCTAACTGCAACAAAGTGTCTACAAGAGAAACTTTTCTTCAGCAACCTCAGCTCCAAGTCAGCAACTGCAACAGTTTCCATGGTGTGCACGCTCTGGGGGCTCCCTGTCTTCATCCTGCACCAGAAGAACCAAAGAAATCTCCAGTGGAGTGATGGAGTCACTCCCCTGCTCCAAGCATGCACCTTCCAAGTCAACGACCAGTACCCTGGGACTCCTCTCACAACAACAAGCGTGCTCCTAAGGACACAGAGGGTGGACATCATCGTCATAGACTGTCATGATGTCCTGCTGAGGCAATTTGAAGGAGGTAAGCCCTTGCCTTCCCCAAGAACGACGGTACCCCTGTGTACTGTGTCTTATTCGCCTCCTTAGGCCTCTGTGCACTCTTTGCAAAACTCCTTCATTCACAGCCTGGCCCAGGTCCCCAGCACTCCATCCTGTGATGCTCAACTCGCTGAGTTGTTCTCCAGTGGCATGGGACCTTCTTTTGTTGTGCTACATCAACTGTGTTTTGAACCTCCTTTGATCCAAGATCCTGTGACTCCTGGGGGTGCTGTCTGGTATCCTGAGACCTCTCTAGAGTGCTGAGAGCCTCCTCTTCCTCCTCACATAGAGTTGAGGCCCCCAGGTCCTTTCTGGGTCCATCCAGTGCCATTTGGATGAAAAATGCACTTTTGGTGTAGCCAAGGCTTGTTGGTGACTTCCAATACAAAATCTCATCTGCAATGATCTTCACGCCATGAGACATCTTTTTCATTATGCAGGAACCTGCTGGCATCTTCCTGGGGTGCAATTCTGCAGTCTAACCATGGACTCCTCTTTTGCACCCTCTTCTGGGTTGGCCGGGGCTCCTGTCCTTCCTGGAACTTCTTTCGACTTCTGGACTTGGTCCCCTTCCTTTGCAGGTCTTCAGGTCCAATAATCCAGCTGTTGTTTTTTGCAGACTTGTTTGGCTGCTGCAAAGTCCCAAAAAAGAGGTATAGTGTGCCCTAAGGAAACTTGCAGTACTTTACTCCTGCTTTTCTGGGCTCTGGGGTGGGGTAATTTACTTACTTTTACTGTATTCTTACTCTCCCAGTGATTCTGCACACACTACACTTGTCTAGGGGGGAATTTGTGATTCACATTCCACTTTCTTAGTATATGGTTTGTGTTGCCCCTAGACCCATTTTCTCCCATTGCATTCTATAGCATTTCCTATTGTTTGCATTGTTCTATGACTATTTACTTGTCTAATTTTGGTTTCTAGTGTGTATATTGTGTATAATACTTACCTCCAGAAGGAGTATTGTCTCTAAGATATTTTTGGTCTGTGTCACCCAAATAAATACCTTTATTTTTGGTAACACTGAGTATTGTCTTTAGTTGTGTATAAGTACTGTGTAACTATAAGTGGTATTGCATGAGCTATGCATGTCTCCTAGTTCAGCCTAAGCTGCTCTGCTATAGCTACCTCTATCAGCCTAGGCTGCTAGATCACTACTACATTTCACTAATAAGGGATAACTGGACCTGGTAAAAGGTGTAAATACCGAAGGTACCCACTACAAACCAGGCCAGCCTCCTACATTGGTGGTGCAGCGGTGGGATAAGTACTTACAATTACTTTACCACTTTGTTACCTGTGCTTTTCACAAGAAAAGCTTGCTCCAATACTTAGAGCATTTATAATATATACCTAGAAATGTTTTCTAACTTTCTTAAAAGTTCTTTAAACTTTGCAAAACTTTTCACAAAGTTCTGAAAAAAAGTATTTTCTCTAAAACGTTAGCTCTTTTATTCTACTGACTTTTTACTCACTTTCCTAAACTTTTTTCTTTCAATATGTCTTCTGTAGAAGCCACCCCATAGAGCTGTCAATACTACCTATGACAATTTAAACTATAAACGCTTGAAGGGGCTCTGCATTGACAGAAATGTAGGGATTGGGAAGAACCCAATAAGGAGTACCTCTTAAATCTCCTCCTACGGATGACCAGGGAATCAGAACTGAGGAAGAGGTAGAGGATAACTCCAACCAGGAAAGCTGAGAGGAGCAAGATGACAATCCTGGGGAGGGTACTTCCACAGACCTATATGGCAACAAGCCCCCTAGTATAACTGGTAGTGATAAGGGTTCACACTCAAGTAGGGCTCCCTTCACCCCTAGAGGCCAGGTCACTAGAGTGGCCCCATTAGAGATAGGTCTGTCTCTGCACACTCTCATCTTACCTCTGTTTCAGAGGCTTAACATAATTCTAACCCAGAGGACCAGTCCCTAGATAGGGAATTTAGAAAGCTGAGGTTAGAGGAGGCCCAACTGAAGATAGTGCAGTAGCAGTTGGCCTTAGACAGGGAATCCCTGGCTGTGGAGAAAGAGAGGCAGCGTTTGGGGTTAGTTCCCCATGGTGGCAGCAGCAGTTTTAGGAAAACAAATGTTAGGGAACCTTCTTTGATTCTAGGAATCTGCACAAAGTTGTCCCTCCTTACAAGAATGGTGATGACATCAACAAGTGGTTTGCTGCACTTGAGAGGGCCTGTAAAGTTCAGAGGGTCCCTCATGTACAGTGGGCTGTTATCCTTTGGTTATCCTTCTCTGGCAAGGCGAGAAACAGACTTCTTATTGTCAGAGGATGATGAAGATAATTATCAGGTTCTTAAAAATGCACTCTTGGATGGTCTAGGCGCAACCACTGAACAGTACAGACTTAAGTTCAGAGAGACCAGAAAGGAGTCATCTCAGGACTGGCCAGACTTTGTGGACTGTTCTGTTAATGCCCTAGAAGGTTGGTTACATGGTAAGGTGACTGATTATGAAAGCCTATATAACTTGATTCTGAGAGAGCATATCTGAAATAATTGTGTGTCTGACTTGTTACATCAGTATCTTGTGGACTCAAATCTGACCTCTCCCCATTTGTCTGATCCAGACAAATGGGTCAGAACAAGGATAAGCAGAAAAGCTCATACAGGGGGTGACAAGGATGGCAAGAAGAAAGATGGTGAAAAATCTCAGGACAAGCATGGGGATAAAAGTAAACACAAAGATCCTTCTTCAGGTCCAAAACACTCCTCTCGGGGTAGGGATAAAACTCCTTCATCTTCTTCAAACTCTTCACACAATCATAAAAAAGCCTTGGTGCTATGTGTGTACAAATAAAGGCCATTGGCCAGGGGATAAGTCCTGCACAGTTAATGCCCCTGAGACTCTAGTGCCCTAGCAGTAGTGGTAATAGTGGTGGGACTACTGGCAATAGTCAAACTAAAGGTGTAGTTGGCTTCACTTTTGGGACCATAATAGAAACTGGGGTAGACAGTCCCAAGACAGTTTCTGTCACACCTGGTGGCATTGGCCTTGCCACCTTGACTGCTTGTCCCCTTTACATGGATAAGTAAAGGCAATCAATCTTAATAAACTCAGGCCCTCATTCTGACCTTGGCGGGCGGCGGAGGCCGCCCGCCAAAGTCCCGCCGTCAGGTTACCGTTCCGCGGTCGAAAGACCGCGGCGGTAATTCTGACTTTCCCGCTGGGCTGGCGGGCGGTCGCCTTCAGACCGCCAGCCAGCCCAGCGGGAAAGAGGCTTCCACGATGAAGCCGGCTCGGAATCGAGCCGGCGGAGTGGAAGCTGTGCGACGGGTGCAGTTGCACCCGTCGCGTATTTCACTGTCTGCGCAGCAGACAGTGAAATACATGTAGGGGCCCTCTTACGGGGGCCCCTGCAATGCCCATGCCAGTGGCATGGGCACTGCAGGGGCCCCCAGGGGCCCCGCGACCCCCCCTACCGCCATCCGGATCTCGGCGGTCCGACCGCCGGGATCTGGATGGCGGTAGGGGGGGTCGGAATCCCCGCGGCGGTGCAGCAAGCTGCGCCGCCGCGGAGGATTCAATGGGGCCGCGGTACACTGGCGGGACCCCGCCAGTGGTGCCGGTCCGACCGCGGCTTTACCGCCGCGGTCGGAATCCCCATTGGAGCACCGCCGGCCTGTCGGCGGTGCTCCCGCGGTCCTCCGCCCTGGCGGTCAAAGACCGCCAGGGTCAGAATGACCACCTCAGTCTCTCCCCTTAGCTGTAGTTCAACTTAGTTGGGCTGGAGTTACTGGCCCTAAGCAGGTGGTGGTATCACCTAGCTTACCTGTAGATTGTCTCTTAGGGAATGACCTAGAGGCTTCAGGTTGGGCTGAGGTAGAGTTTAGTACCCATGCATCCATGCTGGGTATCCCTGAGGATTTGCTTCCTCTCATTTCTGGTGAAATGAAAAAGCAAAGGAGAGAAAAAGGCCTGAAATCTCAGGATCCCTCTCCACCAACAGGTAAGAAGGGTATCAAAGTATCCCTTCCCCATGCTGCCACTAAGGATACCATTCCTGTGGCGGGAGAAACCTCTCCTGGGGTGGAACCTGTACCAAGGGAGCCCTCAGCTACCACAGCTGGACTCCCAGAGGTAAAACTACCTCTCTGTGGAACTACTAAGCCAGATGTGAAAAATTGCACCATTTTAGTATATATGGAGCATCCCTCCAGCCCTCCCGGAGAAACTTTAATGCAGCAACCCTGCACTACCTCTAAACACTTAGGACAGCAGCCCTGTCCTGGTGTGAAGTTAATAGGACAGCAGCCCTGCTCCAACTCAAGAGAAACAGCAACCCTGTTCTCTCTTTCATCCATATGGACAAAGTGTTTGCCCAGCTATGGCTTTATTGAGACAGCATCCCTGTCTAGCATTTCCTGCATTTGACATAGGCCCAGTGGACCAATCCTACTGCCCAACTTTAAAACATACTAATAGGAACTCAGAAAAGTTATACTCACACTGTTAGTTAGGTAAAAATCTCCAAACAGGGTGGTTTACATCCCCATAGGGAGGTAACCATATAGTGGATGATAAAGGGAGTAACCACTCTATTGCAGATCTACTCTCCACTTATTACCACTTAGAAAATAAAGTCTCAACTGGCCAAGGTTAGCCTTATTATCCTTCGTTTGGGGAGGCGTTGTGTGAGAAAGTAGCCTCTTTTTAGCATGGTTACCCCCACTTTTGGCCTGTTTGTGAGTGTGTGTCAGTGTGTTTTCACTGTGTCACTGGGATCCTCCTAGCCAGGACCCAGTGCTCATTGTTTGTGCCCTAATGTGTATGCCTGTGTAGTGCCTAACTGTGTCACTGAGGCTCTACTAACCAGAACCTCAGTGCTTATGCTCTCTTTGCTTTTAAATTTGTCACAGTAGGCCAGTGACTTTAGTTATCAATTTCAATTGGCATACTGGACCCCCTGATAAGTCCCTAGTATATTGTACCTAGGTACCCAGGGCATTGGGGTTCTAGGAGATCCATATGGGCTGCAGCATTTCTTTTGCCACCCATAGGGAGCTCAGACAAATCCTTACACAGGACTCCCATTGCAGCCAGCGTGAAATAGTGCACACACTATTTAACAGCCATTTTCACTGCACTTAAGTAACTTATACGTCACCTATATGTCTAACCTTCACTTGCTGAAGGTTAGGTTCAAAGTTACTAAGTATGAGGGCACCCTTGTACTAGCAAAGGTGCCCCCACATAGTTCAGGGGAGATTTCCCCGGACATTGTGAGTGCAGGGACTCTATTACACACGTGCACTACATATAGGTCAATACCTATATGTAGCTTCACAATGGTAATTCAGAATATGGCCATGTAACATGTCTAAGATCATGGAATTGTCCCCCCATTCCAAATATGGTACTGGGGAGCCAATTCCATGCATCCTAGGGGCTCCACCATAGACCCCCACTTCTGCCAAACCAGCTCTCTGAGGCTTGCACTGCAGCTACAGCTGCTGCCACCTCACAGACAGGGTTCTGCCCTCCTGGGGTCTGGGCAGGCCAGTCCCAGGAAGGCAGAACAAAGCATTTCCTCTGAAAGCAGAGTGTTACACCCTCTTCCTTTGGAGATAGGTGTACAGGCTGGGGAGGGGTGGCAGCCCCCATCCTCTGGAAATGCTTTGAAGGGCACAGATGGTTCTCTCCTTGCATAAACCGGTCTACACCGGTTCAGGGACCTCTTCTCCCATGCTCTGGCAGGAAACTGGACAAAGGAAAGGGAAGTGACCACTCCCCTGTCCATCACCACCCCAGGGGTGGTGCCCAGAGCTCCTCCAGTGTGTCCCAGATTTCAGCCATCTTGCTTTGCAAGGTGTGGGGTCACTCTGGAGGGCTCTGAGTGGCCAGTGCCAGCAGGTAACATCAGAGACCCCTCCTGATAGGTCCATACCTGATAAGGTAGCCATCCTCCTACAGTTACCCCGAGTCAAACAGGATGTTTCAGTACTGTCCTAACGGGACACAGTGTATGAATGATGATTCCTCAGAATCAGACAAATTCTATGGGTCCAGATGCGTTAACAGTTCCTGTGACCATAGGTTCCATTGTCCCTTTGTGTGCTTCAAACAAATTTGGAAGCAATGTCCACTCCATGAACTTTCCAACAGTTATCCGCTGAGATGTCACCAATTGGCATGCACAGACTGGTATATTCTAACAATTCAGAGATGGAGATGTCTGCTTCTCTTGTCAGACCGTTAATCCCTACACAAACCGCAGATCTAAACCCAGTGACAAGTCAGACAGGATTTACTCCTGAAGTGAGGTTTCCTCTGGGAACCTCACCTTACTTTTTGCCCAGGCCTGATCAGATTCTGAATGCACACTGCAGCAATCCGCAAGGAGGAGTACCCTATAACATGCTAGAGAACATGTCAAACTTTAATATTCTGAGTCAGCAGAATGTAGGACCATTAAGAACAGAAGTACCTCATAATAATAATAATAATATCAGTTTGTGAGGCTTCACTGCACAACAGTTGACAGATTGGTTAAATGGTTTGAGTCCCCAAGGTACAACAGGTATAACAAATTGTAATGCAATAACAGAAGAGAAACCAGAGAGAGCTAGATCAGTGAATGTGCCCAGATTGAAATTGGAATTGCATGAAATGACTTTAGAAATGTTAGACACAGCTCAATTGGAAACTTACACAGATGACGAATTGTGGTTCATCTACAAAGATGTTACTCAACGTGCAGGACAGGCTTATGAGAGATTAGCTGAAGTAGCAGAGAAATATGATGTGGATTTGAAGAAATCAAAACCCCTAAAGAGAAGTTACAGATTGGAGTTTAGTTCAAATGACACAGTTGACATGAGATCTCCTGGAATGAAAACACACATTAAAGAATTGATCACACACATTAAAAAATGGGGAGCTGTAGATAAGTGGTAAGGCAGATGGGCAAACAAACGAGATCAGAAGCAAAATGTGCCTCCTGTATCATTAAATCAAGCCAAGATAAATGTAAACATGTTATCCATGAGACAAATACCCAGTGGAGGTTATGTTCATGTACCCTGAAGTAGACGTGATAGTTTATCATTCACAAATAATTACCCGACATTGAGATAGAAATCAGTGGAGTGGTATAAGCAGAGATTTGTGAAACTTTCAAAATGTCTGTGGGAAGATTTGAACATGTTATTTGACATCATGGTGCTGACTGATTTGTGGACTGAATGTAAAGCAAATGTTGATTGGCCTAATTGTGAACATCAAAGAGTCCGCGTGCACGATTGGAAGAGGTGATGAAAAAGTATTACAAGGTGATTGAATTTCTGAAAAATGAATCATCCCCAAAGGATATTGAGTGGCAGAAGACTGTCAGGACAGCTCAGGAGTCAAAGGAGTCAATTCATGCTTGTTATGAAAGACTGCAGAAAGCATTCAAACAGCATAGTGATACAGAAACCATAGAAACTAAAGATATGGGTCATTTTGTATTTAGGTTTGTGCAAAGATTGAAGCCAGACATAAGTGAGATGATTCAGCAGCACCTGATGTGTTGGCAGAATACACCAGCTATTGAGATCAAGCGAGATGCCAGGTAATGTAGGAACAAATTGGAAACATTGGAAACTCAGAGCACACAGATGATGGTGAATACTGGTGGAATGCAAGGAGTGCCACAGAAAGGGACAAATGATGTTCAGCCTAGAGGTAAAGGGCATGGTGTTCATGTAGATCAGAGTGGAGGTGTGGTTAATATTCAGAATTTGAAGAGAACTAATCTGTGTCATGCTTGCAGACATTTTTGGACATTGGCAGAGGGAGTATCCCTTTATTAATGTTAATAGCCAAGTACAGAATATTGGAGTTGCTCATGCGCAAGGCAGTAACCTAGTTCAAATTCAGAGGGTTTTAAAACCTTGAGTACATAACGTGAATTTGTCCCCAGGACAGCAGATGCAGGTACCACAAGCCCCGATGGCTCACCAGCAAATGGTTTTTCTCAAACAGAATCTGAATTAAATCACAAATGCAAATTTGAATCAGATAGCAGCACAGTTTCCCCTGATGGACCTGAGTGATGAAGAATTTTCTGAAACTTTTCAGGCAGACGGCTCAGATGATGAGGATTGCATGCTAGCTGCATCCTTAGATGTAGATCAGGATGATCCCTATGTATATGCCAACATTATGGGTCTTGATGAGTCATTTTTGGGTGACACTAGAGATAGGGTGACCACCTGGCAAGGAGGCAAATTTTGGACATTAACAGTCCTCACTCAATATTGGGTTACATCTTCATCATCGGGCCATGCTCCTCGTCAGGCTGGCGCTGCAACGCCTGACAGGCACTACTTGAGGGCTCTTTGCCAGAGATATTCTTTTAAAAGAATGCGGTTAGAAAATGGATCTGAAAGGGGCTGGAAAAATGCTAAATTGGCTAAAGGTCCACAAGAAAATTATCTTTAATACAACCTGCACCCCCGCCAAGGTTAAAAAAAAAAAGGGGGGAAGTACAGAAATCAATGATCTGGTTCCCTACCAACAACTAAATGTATGTCTACCACTCTAATTAGAGATTTAGATATTATAGAACTGTGTATGGGTATTCTCTACGCTACAGAACTACTAGCCATGGTCAACATGTTTCCTGCCTAATACAGTCACACGGATCATGTGGCAATTTTTCTGGACCTGTTGATGTGCCTAACCCTCACTAATAGAGTAAAAAACTCTACTCCTATTGCCTATGTAAGAAATCACTAAAATCTTACATTGGAATCAAAATCTTCTGAATGTGGAGACCCTCCTAGGACAGGTACATGGGCCCCTTGGGAATCGCATAGATGCTGGCCACTCTTCTTTCGAAACAATTTAACTAAAGAACATCATGGTCAGTCTGACCTAGCCCGTCGTCTAAGCTCCCTGTAATTAGGTCCATTATCTATGAAGACTAATACATGTTGTTACTGAACTGACCCCTAGCCTAACTGGTGGAATAGAGACTATTCTTTTGAAACAGAGCATCTTAATTCAGTTATAGGTTAATGTACAGAGATTGATGCACTGGACCACATAATCCTAACTAAATGTATGTCTACCGCTGTAATTAGAGATTTAGATATTATGGAACTGTGTATGGGTATTCTCTACGCTACAGAACTACTAACCATGGTCAACATGTTTCTCGCCTAATACAGTCACACGGATCATATGGCAATTTTTCTGGACCTGTTGTTGTGCCTACCCCTCACTAATAGAGTAAAAAACTCTACTACTATTGCCTATGTAAGAAATCACTAAAATCTTACATTGGAATCAAAATCTTCTGAATGTGGAGACCCTCCTAGGACAGGTACATGGGACCCTTGGGGATCACATACATGCTCCCTGTAATGAGGTTCATTATCTATGAAGACTAATGCATGTTGTTACTGAACAGATCCCTATCCTGGTGGAATAGAGACTATTCTTTTGAAACAGTGCATTTTAATTCAGTTATAGGTTCATGTAGGGAGATTGATGCATTGGACCCCATAATCCTCCCTAGGTTTATATCTTTAAAAAGACTTTGTTTAAATTCTGGACAAGACTGTAAAAACCTCAGGACAAAGGGTCAAAATTCAGGACACGTACAAGAAAGTCCATACCCCACTATGCTATCAGTGCAGTTATTTACTATTTTCTACATAGCACTATTTATTCACTATTGTCTTTTTGTGATTTCCTCCTGGTATGCTACATTCAGGTGTCACATTACCCCCTTGTTCAGTCGTAAATTAATGCAGTTCAGCACTGTGTCAAGGCCATCACCCCTACCCACATCTATCAAATCTTTCTGGGAGAGAAAGCAACAGCAAAATTTTGATTCTGTTTTTAAATGTTTTAAAACCCATGGCAAACAGTTTGGGAAATATATAAGTAACCTTATGCTAGTTTAAACAAGTTGAGGAAAAACATCTGACTCACCTCAACCTCCAGTGAACCTTCAACATCAAAATAATTGATGAGGCAGAGCAGATAGTGTGTGTGACAGTCTCACGCCTTATGTCAGAATATGAGGTTCCCACAACATGTCTGTAGTCTCACAGCACTAGAGTGTATTTCCGGGACTCTACATTTATCTCATAGTTGGGAGCCCGGACTACCAATCAATGATAAAAAAAAGAGGAGGATGAACAAGAGATCTGATGGGTGATCCAAAGCAATTGATTCAAATGGTTGTTTCTAAGAACTGGATGAATAAGAAAGAGAATAACAAGGTGGGACAACTCCTAAAATCAGACAAGATGGGTCCACCAAGGGTATCAGAAGGTATTGTGTACCTGGGGAGTTGTCTCAGCAGACAGGAGCGAAACAGAAGAGGCACTGTCAAGTAGTTGAACAAGAAGCACCCACCCATCCCTGCAAACTCTTCTGGCCCAATGGTCTGCTGTTCTTGCTTATGAAGGGTGAGCAGGTGCCAGACCCCTTGCAAGGTTGTGGAAGGCAATTTTCCAGTTGTCCATGTCTTAGAATGGTTTTGCAGTAGATCAAATGCCAAAACCAGTGATCTGACGTATCCCTAAGTGTCAAAGTACACGTAGAATCTTTAAAATATTTGGCACAAAAGAAATGTGAGAACATGAGAAAGATTTAAAAATATAATTAGTGCTTCTTTAACACATGATACTGTTTTCCTCTTTATATAGATAATTAGACCTCACATTGAACTGGGAACCAGTTAGCTTTGAAAACGTAGGGATTAATATCTACCATTTCCCCAATAATCCGCACAATGGAAATCTGGGCAAAGCGGCACACCCCCTTCCTCCAAGCCCTGTTTGCTTTTTGTTCTTCTCCTCACTTTCAGTAATGGGCCACATGACACTATTGAAAATGGTGTGCTACCCGATTATTGTATTATTTTGCACCGCCTGCTCATTCCTTCTTCAGGCACACCACACATCAGATTTTGTCACTGGAGCACCATCTGGTAGCTCTTTCTACTCTAAAGCTACCCATGACTGCGGGTGGATTAGGCTTTCTGGACTTACAACTCAATTACTTAGCTGCACAGCTCCAACGGGTTGCTTGCTTGATGTCTGGACGCCTCCTTCATGGAATGGGGATTATCCGTAAAGACTTTACAGAGGGCTTACTGCACTACTCATTGTATCCTACTGACCATTCTATAGAACATCATCTGGGGTTATCATGCACAGCTTTCTCTCGACTTGCTAGTACCTGTAAACTCACTGGCATGAAGAAACTATATGCTCCTGCACTACCTTTGCTTAACCTTCCCACCAGCACAGGTTTGTTGCCCTCAGGGCAACTTCGTCAGTGGAATGCTGCAGGTGTCTTAAAATTGGTGGAGTTGTTTGTTGGCGGAAAACTACTAGAATTCCAGCCCCTTGTGGCAGACTATCATCTTCCCCCATGTCAACTCCTTACTTACAAACACCTTAAACAATCATTATATGCCGTATTTCATGTCCGCCACCTAGCACTAGCCCCACATGAGGTGTGCCAGAAGCTCTACACCATAGGGACTGGCGGCAAACTGATAAGATAGGTATACAAACCTTTCCTGTAACATAGAGGCCACTCCAGGGCTTCTCCCCATACTGTCAAGGAGACTGATGTGGCCAAACCTCTGCAAGATACTGACTGGGCTAAAATACTGAACTTTCCCCACAAAGTATACCACAGTTGCCACTTTAAGTACACTCAGATATCTTCCCTGGGAATGCCTTCAACATGTTGCTTGCCATTGACTTTGTGGTTTGTAACTCACATTTCATTGCTGTTTAGTTTGCTGTATTTATTTGTTTTCGCTTGTCCAGCTTGAAATCCTTCCTTCCCTTGCCCAAACCTTATTTACAGTATCCTTCTGAGTGCTCCCTTTCTGTAAACAGGCCTGTAAATCTAGTTCTTATCTCACCAGATTTGCTGTGCATTCAAAGAACAAGGGCAAATGTCTGGCTCTGTCTTTGGTAGGAGCTTAGTGTTTGCTTTTCTTTCTCTGACTTCAAAGTGAGAAGACTCATGAGACACTCTTGCTTATTGGGGGTAGGAAAGAGTTTTGTTTCTATCACATGACAGCATTTAAATGAACTGTGCAAGGATTTCAGAGTGTATGAGAATTAGGAACACAAATGAAGCATATTTTTGTTAATTCTGAACTGCGCTGAAAACAAATACTTTAACATGATTAAAGCAAATCATTACACTGGGTGATGCAATCTCCACACATCATCGTCTTTGCATTGTATAGTTTTTTTTAGCAAAATTGTATGTCTGTGACACTGTAATGGTCATTTCAATCTAAAACATGTTGTCTATAATGGCAGTGTGCTACCACACCATGCATACTCCACTCCACTCTACTTTGCACCGCTCCACACCACTGAACCCTACTCTGCACCACTCCACTTTACACCACTCTATGCCACAGAACTCTGGGGCACTGAACTCTATTCCACTCCGAACCACTCTACTGTGCGCCACTGCACTCTAGGCCACTTCGGGCTATGCCTCTCTATTCTACTCTGTACACTGTACTCTATGCCAATGCACCTTATGCCACTGTACATCTCTGAACCTCTTCATGTTACTCCAGTCTAGGCCACAACAATCTACTCTGCACAACTCCACTCTATGCCACTCAGCAACACTGCACTGGACTCCACTGCACCCTATGCCACTCTACTCTGCATCTCTCCACTCTATGCCAATGCACTCTGCAACACCATACTCTGCACTGCACCACTTTCCCTACTCTACTCTACACCGCTACACGCCACTACACTTTATGCCAATCGAGGCTTCTCTGCACTCTGCGCCACTGCACTGTACACCACTCTACACTACAGCACACTTTGCCACACTATTGTATGCAACTCTACACTACACCACTGCACTCTATGCCACTCTTCTCTGCACCATTCCACTCTGCACCACTGCACTCTACTATGCACCACTCTAATCTATGCCTCTGCCTTCTACGACACTGCATTGTACACCGCTGAATTATATGCCACTGCAATCAATGCCACTTCACTGTACATCAATATATTCTGCAGCACTCCATGCCAATGCACTTGACATCAGTCAACTCTGCTGTCTGCAACCCCACTGTATGCCAATCTATGCGACTCCGCAGTATACCACTCCTAAACACGACACTGTCTGCTACTCCACAACACTCTACTCCACTCTTCGCCATTCATACTTCGTGCCGCACTCTTCTATGCCACTAACTGTTAGCCATGCTGAACAGCAGCCACTCTGGTGCAAACCATGGCTAAAAAACATTTGCAAAACCAGTAATTAGTGCTTTTATAAGACCAAATGGCTTTGCCAATGTTTGTTAGTACCATGATGTCCTAAGGTCCCTGAAAGCACTGTGAATGTGTAATTCATTATTTTAAACATGCATTACACACAACGTAATATAGGCTGCCACAAAATGTCCACATAGTTTTAGGGTAAAGGAAAAAAGTGCTTCTAAAATATAGATTTCAATATTATACAGATTATACCTAGTGCAAATATTTTTTATAACTGTCCATTAAAACCACACACTCCACAGCTCAGCTTGGAATTCCCTTACAGTACCTTTCTAAAAATGTATCTTAGCAATCGGAAACCGTCAAGTGACTTCTTGGATTACAGCCAGTACAGGCTTCCAAGCCCCTTAACATTTGCAGGTCTACCAGTTGCACACATTTGCATTTCTTTCTGAAAGGAGGCACCTTGGCAAGGTCAGTTTCTTATCTGTCTGCCACTCCCTCATAATTAGAACACAGTATAGTCCCTGCCTTTCAATCCGGCTGGGGAAACTGAATTGTCCTAATTACATTTGTCCGTGAGCTGAAAGGCTAAAATTAAGGACAAGTGTTGTCTCTTAAGCAAATTGTCACAGACAAAAGACGGTAATTACGGATGGGTGGTCACCGTAACTGGAGCTATACGTTCCACTGTCAGAACAGCAGAAGTCACAAATTTGCCTCTTTCAGGAAAGATAATTCAGGTTGTAGGAGTCATCAATAATCAGTTAACCAACCCTGTAACAGAACATCTCCCTTAAAAATAGTTTCATTTGAGGATGTGCGCCAGTTTGTGGTCTGCTATTCAAGTCCTGTAAGTTTACTTGAACGCGACAGACAGTGTAAGTTATACTGTTCTATTAGTTGCACACCCTGAGGAATCAAAATGCAGATGAATGAAGATGTGCCCTATAAAATTGTGAAGCAGTACCCGAGTCTCACATTGTACCCAATGCTGACATGTAATGATTTGCCCAAAGCCTTCAAAGACACAGCAACACCTGAAGTTTGGGATTTTTCAGGAAAAGTGATAGGACTCTTTAAAGAAGTTGAGCCTATTAAAATAACGGTGAAGCTGAATGTAGCATTTCTTAAAACACCCCTTATATAACATGACACCGAGACAATTGCTGAAATCACTCCTCTGATCTATAGTCTAATTGAGCAAGGTATTTTGAAAGAGATTTTGGGAAGACCATGTAACTGTCCCATTTTAGGACTGCTGAAGCCCAATGGAAATTACTGCATAGTTCATGACCTGAGAAAAGTGAACAAGGTTGTTTTTCCACATTCTCCAATGCTATAGACTACTGCTGTGATTTTATTCAAAATTCCATGTGAAGCAGAATGGTTTACTGTAATTGATTTATGTCAGGCGTTCTTTTCCATACCCCTGCTTAGGGAAAGTAATTTCCTATTTGTGTTCAAATTCTCAGTTGTGTTCGGTATGGTGCCGATCTCCTCAAGGGTATACGGAGTCACCATTCACCAACCAATGGTTGCATTGTTTAGCATTCCATCCATCATCTTTTCTTTTTGCTTTTGTCACCCTAACTGGGGAGGGAATGCCCAGACATGGGTCCCATGCTTACTGTGCTACTGGATATAAAGGTAGCCTGGCTGGTGAGGGGTGATGGTCTGAAACGGGTCCCCGGATGCTTTTTTCCGGTCCAGGGAGGAAGTGGCCTTGCATTTCTGGCTGGACTGTTCCCATGGGAGTAGAGTCAAGACTGATTTGCATATGGCTGGGTTCGAACTGGGGTGGTGCAGTGAGCAAAAAAAGATGGATTAAAGCCAGATCTGTGACTAGGGATGAATGTTTGCATTATTCAGCATTCCGTCCATCATCTGTTCTTTTTGCTTTTGTCACCGTAAGTGTGAAGGGTATGCTCAGACGTGGGTCTCGTGCTCACTGTGCCACTGGGTTCAACCCATCCTGGCTGATTGGGGTGATACCCTGAAACTGGTCCCAGGATGCTTCTTTATGGTCCGGGGAGGACCTGGCCTGGCAGTTTGGGCTGGACTATTCCAATGTGGAGCAGGGTCAAGACTGATTTGCATATGGCTGGGTCCAAACTACGGGTTGCATAGTGAGCAAAGAAACCATGAATTAATCCCAGATCTGTGACTGGGGATGAATGTTTCCATTGTTCAGCATTGCGTCCATCATCTGTTTTTTTTGTTTTTGTCACCCTAAGTGGGGAGGACATGCCCAGACCTGGGTCTGTGCTCACTGTGCCAATGGATTCAAGCTAGCCTGGCTGATGAAGGGTGGTATCCCAAAACCGGTCCAAGGATGCCTTCTTTCTGATCCAGGGAAGACCTGGCACGACAGTTCAGGCTGGAATGTTCCATGGGGAGCAGGGTCAAGAATGATTTGTATATGGCTGGGTCCAACCTGGGGTGGCGTGGTGAGCAAAAAAACAATGTATTAAACCCAGATCTGTGCCTGGGGTGATTGTATTCTTCAGCATTCCGCCAATCATCTGTTCTTTTTGTTTTGTTGCCCTAAGCGGGAAGGGTATGCTGAGTCGTGGGTTCCGTGCTTACTGTGCCACTGCATTCAAGCTAGCCTAGCTGATGAGGGCTGATAGCCCGAAACCAGTCCGAGGATGCTTCTTTCCGGTCCATGGAGGACCTGGCCAGGCAGTTTAGGCTGGGCTGTTACCATAGGGAGCTGGGTCAAGACTGATTTGCATATGGCTAGGTCCAAACTGGGATAGCGGGGTGAGTAAAAAAACAATGTATTGAACCCAGGTTGGTGACTGAGTGTATGTTTGCATTGTTCAGCATGCCGTCCATCATCTGTTCTTTTTCCCTTTGTCACCCTACATGGTAAGGGTATGCCTAGATGTGGGTCCCATGCTCACTGGGCCACTGCATTCAAGCTAGTCTGGCTGATGAGGGGAGATACCCCAAAACCGGTCCAAGGATGCTTCTTTCCGGCCAGGGAGGACCTCGTCTGGCAGTTCAGGCTGGACTGTTCACATGGGGAGGAGTGTCAAGACTGACTTGCATATGGCTGGGTCCAAACTGGGCTGGAGTGGTGAGTAGCAAAACAATGGATTAAACCCATATCTGTGACTGAGGGTGAATGTTTGCATTGTTCAGCATGCTGTCCATCATCTGTTCTTTGTGGTTTGGTTGCCTGCTGCCTTGAGCGTCAGCATAGAACAGTGCGAAGGCATTGTCACGGGTCAACCCATGAACATTTTTATTCCCCATTCAGTGGAAATTTTGTTTACCCATGCAAAGGCCCAATACTTAACAAGTGCATTTTTGACCCATTATGAGCAGGTTATACTTGCATCTCCAAACGTTAATCTCAAATGATATACCGACTTACCGTCTTGAATCCTGCTACGTTGATGCCAAATCCTGTTGAAAATGTGGATGACTGCGAGGATGATGGATGATGTTGAGCATGACTGTCTCTATGTGACTGATTTGTGCACCAAACGAAGACCTAACATTCAAGATGTCCCATTAAATAAAAATGACTATGTCATGTTTGGTATTGGCCCCTGTTTAAGAGCTAAAGATGGTACCCTGTGAGCTGTTTATGGAGTTTGCACAGTCTCTGGAGAGATAGAAGTCTCTTTACCCAAGTAGCCAAAATGGTCACTCTTACCAGAGCATGCTGTGTTTCTGAACTGCTTCAAGTGACCATCTTCACTGATAGACAGTATGGTTTTGGTGTGGTCCCATATAGGGTTTATGACCTCCTCTGGATCCCCCATTTGGAACGGTGATAAGATTTACAATTTGTTTAATGCATTACAGCTGCATGCAAAAATTGCTGTTGTCAAGTGTGCAACGCATAGAAAATCTATTGACTGTAACTTTAGGTAATACATATGCTTATGAAGTGGTGAGACATTGCGCCCTTAGTTGCACCTCTTTTAATGGGGAATGGAACAACGAAACAAGTGATGAGACAAGTCAAAAATTCCTGTTAACGCTATTGATACTTGGGAAGAGGCTAAGAGAATGCAGTAAGAAGTAACTGAGAAAGAGCAACAGAGTTAGGTCAGAGGAGCATGTGTCAAAAGAAATGAGGATGATGTTTATGTCAAATGTGATGGAAGAGCAGTGTTGCCAAACAGATTGTTGTCCCGTATGGCTAGATATTATTATTGAAGGGCACAGATAGGTAGGGATGCAATGATTAGAAGCTTCAGAAAGACATGGTTTAACCCCAATATCAGAGTGATTGCAGAAGTTGTGCGCCTCAGATGTGACACATGCCAGCGGATTAATGTAGGGAAATACACAGTTGTCACACTGAGTCATATAAGTAGATCAGAAGGACCTTTCCTTTCAACAGAATGCAGCTGGAATTCATTGAGCTGCCTGTGTGTAATGGACAGAGATACACCTTAGTCATTGTTTGCATTTTTTCACATTAGGTTGAAGCTCACCTGACCAGGAGGAATGATAGTTTCACAGTAGCAAAGTTGTTACTTAGGGAGCTGATACCACAAACGTTGTTCTTACGTCTCTAGAGTCAGACCAAGGAACTCATTTCAATAGTGAGGTCCTTAACTTGTTGTGTACAGGATTAATAAATTGAGCAAAGATTGCATTGCAGCCACAGACCTGAGTCTTCAGGACTTGTAGATCAAATTAGTGGAACCCTGAAGTCCAGACTGGCGAAAGTATGTGCATCCACCACTTTAAAATGGCCAGATGCTTTGCCTTTCGTCTTGATGAGTATGGGCAGTACTTCCGACAGAAAGACTGGGTTGTCCCCTAATGAGATTATCATGGGGAGTGCCATGAGATTGCCAGCAGTGCCTGCAAATGCGCTTGTGAACATTACAGATGACTTGGTGGTGGATTACTGCAAAGGACTGGTTGACGTGGTTCGTTCTTTGTCTCATCAGGTTGGAGAAGCTACAGCACAGCCGCAGCAGGAGCTTTGCTGTGACCTATGACCCGGCGACTGGGTTATGGAGAAAAAGCACAAAAGGAAAACGTGCTTGGAACCACATTGGTAAGGTCCTCACCAGGTTGTTTTAGTAACCACTACACCTGTGAAAATTGATACTCTCCCGAACTGTATACATATGAGTCATACTCTCAAAGTTCTAGGTCCTCTTGATGATACAGCACCTGTTCCAGAATGGTCAGTTAGAGTGAGCGAGACAGATCAGGTTAGCTAAGCTGTTAGGACTGGACAAGTGGTTGCTACGGCACAAGCTTGGTCTGATGAGGTTCTGAGCGAGTCAACAGCAGTGGGTGGTCCAGAAGAGTTGAGACAGAATCCGTTGACTCATGCTTGTTCGGATGCTGCCGAAGGACCAGTTGCTGTAAATAAAAGAGCTGTAGCAGAGGCAATTGGCCTAAAAAGCAGCCAGTGCCAGCTGTATCAGTGTCTCTGAGCGTTACTGAGCAGACTGAAGAGTCGAGTCAGAGTGACAGTGATGCTGAGGGTTGAGCTAACAGAAGATCAAAGAGATAGAGAATACCAAGTTGAAGACACTCAGCACCTGAATGGGCATTTTTTGCTGCCAATGACTAAGAGAACGAATTTGCAACCTTTTGCCTTAACAGTTTGAATCCAGTTCAGCATTCTTGAGTTTAAAATTGTGGTTGAGCTGACCTTCGAAATCTCATTGCCTCTTGATGAAAGACATTACGTTTTGGAAGTGATTATTAGTGATTACACACTGTGGGGCTCATTCTGACTTCGGCTGTCTTTTGCTCAGACTGCCGAAGTGCCGGGTGCCAGAAGGAAAATTTGACCTGCATTCTTAGCCCAGTAGAGAAGAAGTTCATTGGACAAGTTGCAGAAAGGAGAAGAGGAATGAAGGATAAAATAGAAAAGAGAATAGTTTTACAAAATTAGGGAAAGGCTGTAGCTCATACAATGGCTGGAAATCAAGGATTCCTGACCTTAGATTGGCAACATGTAGGGACGTTATGTGTATGTAGACCTAGATTAGTGATTTCCAACCTTTTGACTTTTGTGGACCCCCACTTTCTTATTACTGAGCCTGGGAACCCCCACTGAATCATTATTGGAACCTAGGGACACCCCCATTGACTTATTACTAGAAGCTGGGGACCTCAGCCTAAACATATATGTATGTATGTATGCCGTATTTGTAAAGCGCATTCCGACTCACGAAGAGCATCGAAGCGCTAATGTAGGGGGAGAGGAGCAAAGAAAAAGTGCCCAGAATCCACAGAACCCATCCCAAAGAGCAGCTAATAATAAATATAGACACAAAAAAAATTACTTGAAAATACAAACCAGAGTACTGAGTGACTACTATCGGGGGAAGAGCCTTGTTTTAACCAGTTTCCTGAACCTTCAATAGCAAGGTTCTTGCCGGATATTCAGGGAAAGCGAATTCCAACTTTTGTCAGCAGCCACAGTAAAAGCTTTATCCCCCCATTTGACTTTATGAGTGCGGGGAACCTGAATTCGATAAGCATTCAAGGACCTCAGGTTTCTCTTGGGAACATGCCAGCAAAGCTTGGCGGTAAGATAGAGAGGACCAATCCCGTGAGCAGCCTTATACGTCAGGCAGAGTGATTTAAAAATAATACGCAGAGCCACCGGAAGCCAGTGCAATTGTTTAAGGCTCTCTCTGACAGATACCCGCCGTGAGAGGCTAAAAACTGCTCTAGCGGCTGCATTCTGGACCAATTGCAATTTATTGATCAAAGCCTTATCCGAATCCAGAAATAAGGCATTGCAATAATCTACCTTAGACATCACCAGCGCTAAAATGGCCGAAACTCTCCATTCATGCTGAAGATATGGAAAACATTTCCTGAGCATTTTAATAAACCAAAGGCAAGTCTTTGTCAATAATTTGAAATGCAAAACAATGCAGAAAATATAATGAAACAAGCATACAGAAAACACATATACATATGAGAACACATTTTTTTAATTAGCAACAAATATAAATAAAAAATAAATAAAAAGTTTTAATTGGAAGATTGGAGCTTTTCTAAATTCAATTGCAGTCACATTTTGTCTGTATTGTATTCTGTTTGATGCACCTGCACGGCTCCCACAAATCAATCTGAGGATACTCATTTAATTTTCACTTTCCAATTTCAAATTCCTTGACATTTACAATGCATTTTATCATTTTCAATTGTACATTTAGCCACTTTATTTATATATACTTTATTAACCTGTTAATATTATTTAATTTTCTAAGCAGTCGTGGACCCCTGAGGAGGCTTTTCAGACTCCCAGGGGTCCCCGGATCACAGGTTGGGAACTACTGACCTAGATCAAAAAATGATGCACTTTTTGTAGGCACTAGTGAATTTAGACTTGTGTTTTTGTTTAAAAGTGTGTAGAATTTCATGCAGAATGGGCAGTACTCTGCTTTACAAGGAGTTTATTCCATAGCAGGAAAAATGCCTATTACAAGCTGCTTAAAGGCTGGTATGGTACAGGTTACCTGGGAGAAGGTTTTCCAAAGATATAGCATGTGGACCATTCTAATGATCTGGTCTGAGATGAGAAATCAAGCTCTAGAATCAAATCAGGAGCTAGTGCTTCACAGATAGTCGAAGATATGTTTGGCGCTATGATTCCATCAGTAGGTGTAATCTTGAATGATATCAAGATTAGAAAGCTGTCAGCAGTAGTAGATAAGTTATCAACAGACACTGCAGGTGCCATATTATAAATGGACACAGAAATGGTTGCTGTGAGATCAATGGTTTTGCAAAATCACCTTGTGTTAGACATACTCCTCGCAAAGGAAGTCGGAGTTTGCAAAATGTTACATGCACAACAATGTTGCACTTACATACCTGGCAGTAGTAAAAAGATAAGAGAATACATAGTAAACATGACTGACTTGAAACAGGACCTCAAAGAGTTAACAGAGACAGGTGCATGGAAACTAATAGTTAGTGGTTTATCATCTACTGGAAGGTGGTTTGGAAACCTAGGGAGAGGAATTGTGGGAACCATCTTGCGACCTGCTATTGATAACAGCTTTGTGCGCCCTAGTTGCAGTTGGTCTTTACAAATTGATCAAGAAGCTAAAGGAGAAGAGAGCAAAGAATAGACAGAGAAAGAAGGAGATCGAAATGGATACTAGGAGAAGTGTATGCTAACCTTAAGCGGTTAGAGGACTTCAGAAGACCATGCCTGAATACGCCTCTGAAATTTTGAGATGTCTCATTAAAATGAGAGTTGGAGTATTTTGTGTTGGCTTGATTCGCCAACAAAGGCAGGACTGATGTAGTCAAAAATTTAGTTCTGTCCCTCATGTCACAGAAGTCATCTAACCTTGAAATTATGTGCATTATATTAACCAAAGTACATATAGATTGACTGTAGAAAAATGCACTGAGAAGCCATTTTAAATGTGTGTTCCTTTATACAAATGTTTGAAAGCTTGGTGGTACTGGTGCTAACTTAAATATTTAAAAGATTTAATTAATATTGTGTTGTGATCTATATATTAGACTAATAGGATGTATTCAAACGATATTGAATTTCTAATGATTAATGATTTAAATACGTGGGCAAAAAAAGAGGTATACAGTTCTGTGTTATATTGGTTGAAATGTATTAACAGAGGTTTTTTTCATTTAAAGTGACTGTAACATGAGAATCAATGAAGCATTTTTAAAAGTTAAATTTATAAAGTCAAATGTATTGCTTTAACTCACTTGAAACAGCCTATATTTCTTGATTGTGAAAAATGCTGATTCATTTTCATAACATGAACCTTCTGTCAGACTTCTCTCGCATGAGAAGACTAGCTTTCGTAATAGAACCCTATTGTTTTAGACATATCGAGAGAAGTGAAACTGTGTCCTTGAATGTAAAACATCCTGAACCATGGCCTGATATTATATACAATAGTTTCAATCCCGTGTGGAGTTTCATGGATGGATGAGGTTCCCATGACAGACCTGGGAAGATGTGCCAGTGTTGCAACCTTGAGTCCTGTGAGCGATTGCTGTTGGATAATGCCCCTTCAACGTAATATGGACTGTCTCTCAGAATGAATCTGATTTTCGTATGAACTTTAATATGTCGTTGACCAATTGGACTTTAGTCAGTTCTCAGATTTCCAGATGCCCTTTGACTAGATGCCTTGCTGGTAATGAACCCTTAATGCTGAGCCCCTCTGGGAGGTATCTCCCTACCTCTTTGCCCTTTGAGATGCTCCTCTGAGACTTAGAAATGTTCTCCCTAGCACCTGCAGAAGATTCTTTATCAAGCTTTTCTCTTTTTACCTATCTTTTGCCCACCTTAGTTAGTACCCTGTTGCCCGAGGTTACCTTTTTCCAAATTCCTTTTGTACTTTTTGTCTTTTGTCAGCATGTGTTCCACCCCACACATGTTATTCCTTAATTTGGCCAATAGTGAGGGTTTCCCTGTGCTCATCTAAATTATTACCCTGTTGATTTGAAATTTACTGATGCTTGTCAAAATTGAGCAGCCCTTGATTTCTGTATCTCAGATAACCTTAATAATGTTTAATACTCTTTTTATTAAATGCATGGTTTTATTAATGTTAATTTGCCTGAATTTATTTAGTTGTCATGGCCGACGCTTGGTGATTCTATATCTCTATAATTTTGTCTTGAGAGTTGTCTACATGACTTTGACATTGAGTTTGTAATAAACCCCTTAGCTTTATTCCTGACTGGAGTTTTCCTTGTAAGGGCACATTGTTCATACTGTTTGACTTAATTGGTTTGTACTTAAGTTGTGTAATCTGGTTCTACCTCATAATGTTGCAGGCTCCAAAGATTTGTCAACCTGAAGTTGAGCACTGATTCCTGCAAAGGATGAAAATGCTCCAGCATTAGCAATGTCCTAGAAGTCTTGTGCAGCACCCGGCATGACACACTGGCTTAGGGATCAGCTGAAATTGGCCAAATCATGGGGAGGCAGGAGACCAGTGTCCACTACCTGGGATGTTTATATCATGAACATAGAGGCTAAGAAAGATGTAAGACTGCCTTCAGCCGTAATATGCCAGTGCTTTGGAGTGATGATGGGACCACCACTTGGATGAATATGAACCTATTAAAAACAGCCTGATTGGCAGTTAGCCTCCCATAAACACCACACACAGGAATTAACAGTGTAGTATTAATCAAAGGAGCAACCCCAATCGCCCGCCCACCCTCTGTGGGGACTAGACGTATCCACACCTTACAGACGTGCACCCTAACAGAGTGTGTTACCTGTATATTGTTCATATGCTTGATGTGTGTCTGTTCCATTGTATGCACCCCCTCTGTACGGAGGAGGCCCTGTCACCATAGAGGAATGACTTCACCAAATGTGTTTGTACATAGCGACTAGCTTGTGTTGCTTGTTGTTACCTAATTGAAATTCGATAAAGAGATAAAAAGAAAGTAGCCCTTTGCACATTTTACATTTTCACAAACTGGGTGCACTCTACAGTGCCCTACAGTGCTAGAATTGGTGTTGTGTCAGATACAGAAGGATGCTCAAAGACCAATAAGAGGTTTTACAACAGAAATCTGAAAGTGGTCCTGTACACCTACAAAACCCATGAAAGAAAATGCAAGGAAACATTGAGGGAGTTGGGGAAGATACAGGAGCCCTGTGGGTAAATTCCCAGTATACTGTTAGGCCTATATATAGATGCATGGAGGCCGGTCAGAAGACGCGGGAACACACAGAAACGCTTGAAGGTTACTGGGAGACCTTATTTATCAATCTGATACAAGTAGTAGTACAAGTAAAGAAGATAGACACCTGACCAGGAGCAGGTGTTACACAAAGCTCATCCCTAGTCTAGCTTCTTTGGGCACACAACACCTCCAGAACATCACATTCTATGATGTCATGGGGAACAGAGAAGGAAAGATAGTGCACCTGAGAAATATATGAGGAAGGATACCACATATCTCCCTTCTTCACAAAGCAAACAAATAAACAACTGATGGGTTAAACACCCAAAGAAGAACTCTCACAGTAAACACCCAGCGAAGAACTTCCACAGGAAACGTAATTACCCTACCGAGTTACGAAGACAAGGGGCCTGATTCACAAAGGTATACTTAGATGTTTGGTCTAAACTTAGACCAAGCATCTAAATACACGACTCTGGGAATTCACAAAGGGCATTTAGGTGTAGTATCTTTAGGTCCGCACTTGGGGCGAGATGTCTGCCTTTGGAAATGCTGAAACATATGCATGTGCATCTCAATCCCCAAATGGGAGATCACTGCAACATATAGAGACAGGACCCTAATAATACCTCCACTGAGGGAGTGAACCCCCAGTGCACCTTAATCTAAGCAGTGACACAGTCCTTGGAGCATTTGACTAATGAGGGACATTACTGTGCCCTATAGGATGCAATTAGATCTAGGGTACAAAATACCCAGTGAGGAACATTTAAAATGTGCCTTACAGAAACTGGAATAAAATTATATGCAACTCTGGGAAAAGCAGTTGGCTCAGCAGAAAGAGAAAGTGATAAGGGTGTAGAAAGTTGGCACCCATTTCAGTTTGCACACTGAACACACATCTTTGTACTTCACATGCTTCACTCGCGCAAAACAATAGGCACACCCATAAAGAAACAAAAATCTTTAATCGTAAAATGAATACATGTGCGATCAGACCTGTAAAATGAATTCTGACAATTTGTTACCCATGTCACACCTGATGTGCAGAACGCAAAGCACTCCCTGCTACAAATGAAAAACATGAATCCACATTAAATTATTTGCATGAATTTGAAGACGAATTGTACATTTTGAAGTAAAATACTGACTACGGATCAAGCAATTAGCCAACATGAGAGCTGAAATGACTGCTTTAACAAAAATATCTGGCATCACGACTAGTACTTACAAAGAAAGCAAACATGCTATATAATGCTCCCATATCAAGGTGTATCTAGCATAAAAAATATATTCTCGATTTCAACCTTTGGTTCACTAAAGCAGAGTTAGAATATGTTGACATGACGTAAGTTGAAAAACCATTTGTTGATACTGAAAGTCAGACTCCGCAGGTGCTCAAAGTAGACAGACGTTAACAGTTGTGAAAGCTTCAGTACAGGCACCTGGGATCCAGTAGATCCCGCTGTATTGGTGTGTATGTCATCGCACAGATAGCTGATTCCACAATGTAAGACGCGTTGCATCATAGAGCGTAAGCACTCAAGCCATGCTGCTCACATCTAACAAAGAGGACGAAGACACTGACGTTAGTGGGCGTGTGCAGGTAAGCTCGAGTATCTGTCTCGTGCATATTTTAAAACTGCTGTTATTCAACCATCATCTACACTGAACATGTCAATACAGCCAAAGTGACATAATGCAATTAGATATGCATATATAAACATTAAAAGACGAGTAAAAAAGATAACATCAATTTCCTCTACAGAACGCTTATGTCACCGAAATACCAGAAAATGTTAGACTTCCAATAAAATTATTTTTTCATAGTCTTACAACCATCAGCTGTGAATCCAGAAGTCCTGTGTTGCTGCGCTTCTGTTACAATAGTCTTGTCTGCTGTCTTTAGTAATCATAAATTGATCTGTTTTAGTAAAACAAGAAATTTCTTTAGAGTTACCACTCTCAAATTAGGTTTGCAAGTGAGCTCAGGCATATACCTGTACTGCTCCACAATTTTTCACTTTCAAGGATGACAAATGTCCCATCAGAAGCCCTTCCGATAATTGCCGTTCATGGGCCTATTTTGAAATCCAGCAAAAGTACATAATGCTAAACTGAACTTTCCAGCCACCTTGAAACTTGGTAATGATACCCCACGCCATGTACTCTAATGATCCTGGGGGTGAGAGAGCGTAGCTCACATAAGCTATATTAAAATAAAATGCTTATATTAATGTGTAATGATGCTGCATAGAAAACAATAATAATAGCGATTTTGCTTAAACGTGCACCTGAATTATGACCATGAAGAGTGGCCACCAATGTATACACAAACTAATAATGATGAATAAGATGTTTATGTTATGTTTAAATAAGCTTATATTAACATTTATGTTACTGCATCTGTATTGAGAATCTTTAATAGGCCTTAAGTTAGCGTGAGCTGCGGGTTTTAGCTGCCCAGCTCTCATATTAAATGCATTTTTCTGTTTTTCCAGTGTGCTGACTCGCAAAGGGCCATGACCCTGCAAATGTTCTTTTTCTTCAACTTGGAAGACGAATGTATCTATGTTAATTCCGTTCCCAAGCGCATATTCGGTGACTTGGTTTAAAAAATTATGAATAAATTGAAACAAATGTAGATTAATGAAATGTACAAGGTCACTTAGACCGATGGACAATGAATCTGCTGACCCAAAAGACGTGCCAAAGAGTGAGGTAACGCCGGATGTGCCACCTCCAAAGACGTCAATTATGAAGACCAATCAAAGAACCACGAAATAATGTGGGGTGACAATTGGGATTACCAAATGCTAAATTTGATAGGTTAAAGATAGTGGGGAATAGTAAGTGTCCAATAGAATTTTGGGGGAATGTACTACGAAAAAGGGATAAAAACCCTTGTCACAGAAGGGTCATTAGAATTAGGTTGGGAATGCTATTGATTTTATCCAGAAACTCTGTCACTCTGTTTGGTGACTTTGAGACTTATTAAAACCATCCTCACCCATAGACTGCCCACTTACACTTTTCCTCCTTAAGAGGAAAGTGCCCCTATCCCCTTTAGTTGAGCTTTGACTGTTGGCATTTTGACTGATGTTCTGAAGACGAAGACTGAACCTGTGCGCTGACGTAATCCTTGGAGGGTAATTATGACAATGCAATTTGTAATTTGTCTGTTTGCTTTTCCTTTCTAGGTACCAACTGCTCGCTTTTGACAGAGACCATAGCTAGATGTTTTCCAAATTGGTGTTCTAAATTGTTTTGCATGAAGCCCAACATGCCAATGCTAATTAGTGGTTAGGGCAGGTGATCATCAAATTGACGCAAATAGACAAACGACTGACATTATGCTATGTTGAACTGACGCATATTTGACATTCTGCTATATTCTGATCTATGTTTACGCCCTGTTACATTCTAATGTTTATGATTTTTGCCTTATTGAAATCTTACCAAAGCTGCCATATCGTAACTATGCTGCTGTGTTTCTTGGCTTTGAGATTGACGCACTTAATCTTAAATTGTAACTAATAGGGAATAAAATTCATAACATTTTATTAAAAGGTGTGGTTATTCATGGCTGAAAGGTCATGGTTGCATCGTCAATTTGATTAATGTCTTTGACCAAAGTGAAAGTATTGTTGTGATAAATATTGATGACATTATTGATATATTGATTGACATATTGATCAGCTATCTCGTCCTACGGTGTCTCTCAACTGGGTCAAAAGATTCATTGGCCTAAAACGAGTCCTAATGTGTAATAAATTAACATAAAAGGACGCGTTAGCAGTTCTGGTAGCAGAGTGACGGTTTGGCCCTTTGGGGCCCTAGGACGGAGAATCATTGTTTAATCTGTTTTTCTGTGATAATGCAAATTGGAGGTATGATGGGTTTCTAAGTTCACCATGACTTTCCCGGGATCTCGGAGCCTGCCTAAATGAGTTGGGAATGTTCTCGGCATCATAATATGTGTGGTATAGGGCTTTGCGCTTGTTAAGCTTATGCCTTTTTTGCAGGTGATTGGTGAGGTTTGTGTGTATCTAGGCCAGGTAAATGTTGTTTTAGCAGGAGTGGGCATACTCCGCAGTATGAGAGTAGGGAAGTTGGCGTACTTCATATGAGTGTGGCGCTTTGTGCTAAAAATTATCCACGTGGTTGGTTGTTTATGTACAGACACGTCGTGGTCTAAGATTCCGGAGTATATTGACAAGTGTAGGAGACACTTGAGTTATGTTGTAATCTGTGCTGTTTAATAGGTCAATCGGGCGTGGCTGACAAGTCAGGTTTGAGTCGAAACGTATGTGTGAAACCTTCGATGGAGATTTGGCAAGTTCTAAAGTGCAGTAGGATGAACCATTGACAAGTCGAGAGTAGAATTTGCGGGTCGAATTCTGCTTGCGTATGCAGGAGCTGAGAAGGAGAGAATAGCGGCCGAGGCTTCAAGTGAAATCTCTGTAAAGTTCTGAAGCAAATGTGTTACCCTTCCTGTAGTAAACCGGCAGATTTGTGTTGTCATTAAAGGTGCTTGCAATCATTTTGCATTAGTTTGTGTGAATTCAGTGAGGGGCGGACGAGCCGCAAGACTTTGTCAGCTGCAGTGTGTGAGTTTGACGTCAGTGGTGCCGCGCTGAGATAGGTCAGTTGTCGAGAGGGGTCGCGCACGGATTGGCTGCCGTCTGTGAGAGGCAATAGGTTGAGAAAGGTGGGTGAAGAGTGTCCTGGGAACTAAGTCGCTTTCTGATTAAATACAAATAAGAGAAATCGCAAAATGAATTTTGTCAAGGCTTTTAAGAGCGCTCTGAAGGGAGATGCATATATTATGGCAACTGATGGGGAGCCTACACCGCCTGAGGGTACTCCAGCGTACATGGTTATGGAGGAGAAGGGTGTCGCGCCTTGTTTATGGATGAAACAGTGGGGCAAATTAACAGAGAAAGAGGGATGTTTAGCGTTCCCAGAACATGGGACGTTCAATCCAGAGGTGCTAGAGAACTTAAGGTGGATGCTATGTACACAAAAACCACCTCCGAGGCCAGCTCAATATGAGGCTTTAGCGATTTGGGATCTGATGGCTCTTAAACATAGACAAGAAAGGTTCCAGAGAAGGCTAAAAAGGGCAGAAAAATCTTATGCAGAAGCTAGGTGGGATAACGAGAACAAGATGTGGAGACGGCGAATTGTTGACGGATTAAAATTGTTCCCAGCAATAGCTCAGGGAGAAGAGTCACAGGGAAAGAAAGCCTCCTGTAAAACAGATAAGGACTCTAGTAAGTCTAAAGAGAATAAGAGACCTTGGGAAGAGGAAGATGATTCAGACGATGAAGAATTCATGGACTGATTATTACATGATGGCCCGCCACCCTATGCGGTGAGCGACAGTGTTCCGAGCACTAGCATGGGTCCTGGGAACCAGATGCAGGAGAAGGGAGTTACTGACACGGTACAGACTAGTGATACGACTTCGATACAGAATGGTGTCAGTGTACCCACTGCTCCAGACATGCAGATACAGTTGCAACCTCCACCGCAGATACAGAGAATCTATCCAGACGTTCCAGTACTTGAGACTACTACAAATCTGATAGTGCCGCCAGACCCGATATATACAAAATCAAGGTTAGTGCGATTGAGTCAACTCCGAAATTGCTGTCCCAGCCGCAACCACAATTGATACCGGGGTATAACCCAATAGCTGGTCCTCCATTAGTACCTGTCCCGGGTACTTTGGAACAGACCTATGGAGTTACTGCTCCACGGAGTTTGGGACCAGGTCAGACACCTGCTGCCATATCGTTACCAATTACTGTCGGTCCACCAGTACCATTGTATGCACAAGGCAAATCTGGCGTATGTGATCAGGGAGTAATGACCCAAGATGCATTAAGAGGAGGGTCCCTAGGAACCCCCCAGATAATGGCTCCAGGAGAACAAGCAGTTGAAAAGTAGAGGTCCTTAATAGACCTTAGCCCAGTAGAAGCACCCTTGGAAGCAATGCGTCAGGCAGGGTTAGGGGTTTTAACTCCACAGACGATGAGTACGAACACCTCACAGTCGCCAATGATACATGCAGGGAACATTTCACTGCAGGGTTTTACAGTGCAACAGCTGAATGAATGGCTAGAGAAAAAACTTATACTTCCCAAAAGACTACAGTGACTGCAGTGGAACCGGAAAAGGTAGGGCAAGATGACTACCTAAATTTTGTAAGACTGGGAGTGGAAGCTGCTGAATTAGTGGAAGGAACGATGGGGGTAAATAGATTGGAGTCATACACTGAAGCAGAACTGAGATTCCTGTGCCCCAAAATTACCAAAGAAGTGGGCAAGGTGCATCAGAGATTAGCAAACCTAGCAGACAAATACAATATTGACATTGAAAACACTAAACATTTGAAAAGAAGCTACAGATTAGATTTTAATTCGAAAGATTTTGAGCACATGAGATCTGCTGGAATGAAGGCGCACTTAAAAGAACTATTGCAAAGTGCGCAAATTTGGGGTGCATTAGAAAAATGGGAAAGCAGATGGGCAAAGAAAAGAGATAAGGAAAAAGGTGACAGTCCGGGGTCAAGTCAGACCAAAGCCTCACCCGATATAGAATCAGTAAAAATACTACCCATGAGAGAAACAGCTGGTGGTGTTTTAGTACATGTACCATGGTCCAGAGGAGACATCCTATCTTTTACTAACGATTATCCCAGATTGAGGGAGATACCGATCGAGTGGTATCAGCAAACAGATAGGTTCGTGAAGCTTGTGAAGTGTCTCTGGGAAGACTTGAATACCTTGTTTGAGATCATTGTTCCGCCTGATTTGTGGCTCGAGTGTAAGAGAGGGGTAGATTGGCCAACGAAGGAACCGGCAAGGGATAAGGTGACCGGAGCTCCCTCTGAGGAGGTGATGAAGTACTATCACAAGATGATTGAGTTTTTGAAACAAAAGGTGTCACCGAAGGTGACTGATTGGCAGAAAATTGACCGGACCTCACAGGAGGTTAAGGAATCAATACATGCTTACTATGAGAGGTTGTTAAAGGCATTCAAACACTACAGTGGTACTGAGACCATTGAGCCGAAAGACATGAACCATCTCATGTTCAGATTTGTTGAAGGGCTTAGACCAGAGGTCAGTCAAATGATTAAGAATCATTTGATTTGTTGGCAAGCGAAGCCGATTGATGAGGTGTTGCAGTATGCGAAATATTGTAGCGACGAAATTGAGTTGAAGCAGAAAAAGTTGAAAGAGAAAGTGATGGTGATGCAGATAAGGGCTGCACAGGAAGGAATACAGGGAAATGGAGTCCAGCAGATGATAAAGCAGCAACCGCAAATGAATGGTGTGTTTGAGGCGCAACCGAGAGGTCGAGGCCGAGGGTTCGTGAATCGCGGTCCAGACTTGAATACCGTTGTGATTCAACATGACGTACAAGGGGTGAAAAAGATGTCACCATGTCACGCGTGCGGGGGCGTGGGACTCTGGAAACAGGAGTGCCCAAATGTGGTGCAGGATGGTGTCGTTCAACAAAGTACTAATGTCGGTACATTGCAAAATGTAAGAGGTCCAAAATTGAGACATCAGAATCCAAATTTTCAAAATAACCTGGTACAGATGCAAGGGTTACAACCCATGCAGCAGATTCAAATGCCGCGTTTCCAGCCAGCACAGATGCAGCAAGTACAACAGCAGGTTCCCATGGTGCCTAGACAGCAAATGCAATTACCAATGGCTCCGATGGGACAGCAACAGGTCATGCTTCCACAACAGGTCACAGGTCAGGTAATGAGTCAAAATAATACAGTACAGCAATTCCCATTACGAGGTGAAAATAGCATGAATGAAGAATGGTCAGATGATAGCTCAGATAGTGAAGAATGCAGGCTTGCAGCATCCTTAGAGGTAGACCAGAGGGGTCCCTATGTGGAGGGAAAGGTAATGGGTTACAAAGTTTCATTTTTGGTCGATACTGGAGCCACACGCTCTACAGTCAGGAGTGCAGAGGTTCAGAAATTACCACTTTCAGGGCGTACCATAAGGGTAGTCGGAGTAGCAAACCAGTACCTGACAAACCTGAATACAGATCCAGTGCAAGTTGAGATCGGCAACTTCCAGGGACTGCATAGATTTGTAGTCTGTGATTCAAGTCCGGTATCCCTGTTGGGAAGGGACTTACTGTGTAAGACAAAATGTTCAATTACCTGTTCCAATGATGGAATCAAAGTACAGACAAATAGTGATGATGAAGGAGACGAAGGTCAGTTCTCAGAGGAAGAGACAGGGACGGCAAATGAGGATTATCCTTTGATACCTTGTTTCCGATGCTTACAATGATTGATCTACCTGTTGAGTTACAGGGAACAGTGACAGAGAAAGTGTGGGATCTGACAGGAAAGGAAGTGGGTCTAATAAAAGGTGTGGAACCGGTTAAAGTACAAGTGAAGCCGAATGCAGTGTTTCCCCAGGTGCCACAATATCATATGGCACAAGATGTTCTTATTGAAGTGTCACAAATAATTGCAGATTTTCTGAAACAGGGAGTCCTGAAAGAAGTCTTGAGCAGTCCATGTAATTCTCCAATAATGGGTCTGAAAAAGCCCTGTGGGAAAGTTCGAATTGTGCAGGATTTGAGGAAAATAAATGAGATTGTGATAAAATGCTGCCCCATAGTGCCCAATCCAGCAGTGATCATGTTTCAGGTTCCGTGTGATGTTGAATGGTTCACCGTTATAGATTTGTCACAAGCATTCTTTTCGATACCTCTTCACGAGGACAGTCAATTTTTGTTCAGTTTCAAATTCCTGGACAAGGTGTACAGTTGGTGCAGAATTCCTCAAGGATTTTCTGAATCACCGTCTATCTTTAATCAGATATTGAAAAAGGACTTAGAATCCTTAGTACTGCCTTTTAACTCGACTCTAGTGCAGTATATCGATGACTTGCTGATTGCTTCCAAAACAAGGGATAACTGTAAATATGATACAATTGCCTTACTGAATCATTTGGGAAAGAACGGACATAAGATGTCACCCAAGAAGCTGCAATACTGTCAGAAAGAGGTGAAATACCTAGGGCATCTAATTGAAAGAGGGTCCAGGAGAATATCGAAGGAAAGAATAACAGCCATTTTGCAAATGAACCCCCCAACAACGAAGAGAGATGTCAGAATGTTCCTGGGAATGGTGGGCTACTGTCGCCAGTGGATACCCAACTTCTCGATTATCTCAAAACCTTTGATAAAACTGACAGGCAAAGAGATCAAGGATGAGCCAAATACCATAGCCTTGTCAAAAGAAGAGTTTGAGTCATTCATGGAATTGAGAGAGTGCATGTGCAGGGCACCAGCGTTAGGTATGCCTGATTATACGAAGCCTTTTCTACTGTTTTGTCATGAACGTGATGCTTGTTCTTTGTCTGTCTTGACACAGGTCCATGGAGGTGCAAATCGCCCTGAAGCGTATTTTTCAGCTACCTTGGACCCCGTCGCAGCAGCCTTACCGGGTTGTTTGCGCGCAGTTGCAGCAGTTGGTCAGAGCCTTACACAGTGTGAAGGCATAGTCATGGGATACCCCCTAACAGTAATGGTTCTGCATTCAGTTGAAATTTTGTTGACTCGAACTAAAACTCAGCACATGGCAAATGCTCATCTTACCAAATATGAGACAATCATACTGGGGTCACCTAATGTTTCGCTGAAACGATGTACTGTATTGAACCCGGCAACTTTACTTCCTGCTGAGAATACTGAGATTTACAATGAGGAAGAATTTGAGCATGATTGTCTTGAGGTAACGGAATTATGTACCAAACCACAACCAGATATTCAAGACACACAGCTGAAAGAAAATGATTGTATCATGTTTGTTGATGGGTCTTGTTTAAGAGATTCCGTCGGAACACTGAGGGCTGGTTACGCTGTATGTACCATAGCTGGTATCATTGAAGCTTCCTGGCTCGAGAAAGTGTTCTCCGCACAAGTGGCAGAATTAATTGCTCTTACTAAGGCATGCCACGCAGCTGTGAATCTGAGAGTCACTATTTATACTGACAGCAGATATGGATTCGGAATCGTACATGATTTCGGCCAACTGTGGTCGCAGAGAGGTTTCATGACCTCTTCTGGTTCTCCTGTGAAAAATGGTGAACAAATAAAGGATTTGTTACATGCAATTCAGTTACCTCTTGAAATTGCCGTGGTGAAATGCAATGCTCACGTTAAGTCACAAGACTTTGGGGGTTATTACAACTTTGGAGGAGGTGTTAATCCGTCCCAAAAGTGACGGTAAAGTGACGGATATACCACCAGCCGTATTACGAGTCCATTATATCCTATGGAACTCATAATACGGCTGGTGGTATATCCGTCACTTTTGGGACGGATTAACACCTCCTCCAAAGTTGTAATAACCCCCTTTGTGTCCATGGGAAACGGTTATGCAGATCAAGTCGCAAGGTTTTGCGCATTGAACTGTATATCGTTCAAGGAACAGTGGGAATTGTTACCGCAAACTGAAAATGACACATGTTTGAACCTTGCATTAAGGGTGGTCGATACCCTAAATGAGTTAAAGACATTACAGGGTCGTGCTAGAAAAGAGGAGAAACGTTCTTGGCAAAGACTGCAATGTGTACAGAGGGCTGATGATTTGTGGGTCTCAGAGGAGGGGAAATTAGTTTTGCCAAACAGCCTTCTGTGACAATTCGCCAGGCTATACCATGGACAGGCTCACCTTGGGAGAGATGCAATGATCAGGTCATTCAAAATCGATTGGTTTAACCCAAAATTCAGACATGCCGCAGAGGTTACCTGTCACAGATGCATCATCTGTCAACAGATGAATGCCGGAAAAGGAACTGTGGTAACTTTGAGCCACATTGGGAGAGCTGGTGGTCCTTTCAGCAAAATGCAAATGGATTTCATTGAGATGCCTGTTTGTGGAGGATTGAAGTACGTGCTGGTGATTGTGTGTGTTTTCAGTCACTGGATTGAAGCCTACCCCACACGTAGAAATGACAGACTCACAGTTGCAAAGCTGCTACTTAGGGAACTAATACCAAGGTTCGGGTTTCCGGTCTCTATAGAGTCAGATAGGGGCAGAAACTTCAACAATGAGGTGATTAAACTCCTGTGTGCCGCACTAGACATCGAACAAAAGCTGCATTGTAGCTACCGCCCTGAAGCATCAGGACTAGTAGAGCAAATGAATGGTACTCTGAAATCAAGAATGGCAAAGATGTGCGCAGGTACCAATATGAAATGGCCAGATGCATTGCCCTTAGTGCTGATGTCAATGAGGAACACCCCTGTTAAGAAAACAGGCTGTCCCCCCATGAGATCCTCATGGGCAGAGCTATGAGGTTGCCAGCAGTACCTGTGAATGCTCTAGTGAATATCACAGATGATATGGTGTTGGATTACTGCAAAGGATTGGCTGACGTGATTCGCTCTTTCTCTCACCAGGTAGAGGCTAACACGTTGCCACTGATTGGTGATCCAGGTCACACCCTACAGGCCGGTGACTGGATGGTTGTCAAGAAACACATGAGAAAGTTGTGTTTGGAGCCACGTTGGAAAGGGCCGTATCAAGTAATCTTGACAACAACCACTGCTGTGAAATGTGCAGGCGTTCCAAATTGGATACATGCCAGACACACAAAGAAGGTAACGTGTCCAACTGACGAGGAACTTGAAGTTTCCGGCACAACAGTTCCAGGAAGAGAAGTCTCAGGGCCAGAAAGCAGCCAGGAAGGAACTGAGACTGCAGGAGAGCCCACTGAGAACAGCCTCGTCCCTCAAACAGTGAATGAGTTCGAGAGGGGTGACAGAGTGCCTATCTCAGTAGAGGAGGCAGGAGAACTAAGTCAAGGAGAGGTTCTCCCAGAAGTAGACGGATACGGGTTAGAACTTGAACCCGTTACAGATCAAGAAGAAGAAGAAGGAGAAGAAGGGGAAATACTAGAAAGAGACCAAAGTGTACCGGCATCCCCTGAACCAGTTGCAGGTCCATCAAGTGAAAACACCATATCACAAGAGGAGGGTGCTGTCCAGTGTCCTGAAAAGACATATCGGAACAAGACGCATAAGGGTGATAACTGGCCAGAGAAACCACTTTTAAGGATAAGAAGCATACCAGATGAAACAATAATAGAGGAAACTGATACATCCCGAGTGGAAGATCTGAGTGAGGGAGAACTGCTATGTGAACGCAGGTTGAAGAGAAAGAGAGTCGCAAACAGAAGATATACAGGTCCTGAATGGGCGTATGCTACGACATCTGAATGGCAACAAGAATTCCTAGCATTCTGTTTTGATCGAGAAGTACCAGGCCAATACTACGGTACCTGAACTAATTAAAAGAAAAGACTTTGTTAAAAATCGAAACTGTAAACTAAGAAGGAGACTTATAAATTACCGGATGTGACATTAGAACCGGATTCGACTTTGAGAAACCTAATTACGACAAGCTGCTAACCTGATTTGACAAAGGGGTCCTGGAGCGAGTGAAAACTCTGTAAATACACGCAGAGAGCAAGAGAGAAAGAGAGTTCTATATCATCCTCAAGTTGATTGTTATTCTGCTATTTGATTCTATACAGACATGGCTTATAATAGAGGTAGTAACAAGGGAAGTAAGATGTGTGGTTGGTTAACCCTTATAATAAGTATTGTGTGTGCAATAATAATTGTGGGAATGATTGTGGGAATGCCGTGGTTGGATAAAAAGACTATTAACGCTACTTCAAAACCTGAAACTACAACACTAACACAGTGGGAAAAGTTTGAGCAAGATGCAAGACACTTGCATGAGGGAACTAATTCAAAGGGGGAACTTTCTACTATCGCTTGCTGAATGAGTATGTGGAGACCATGGATGCGAAAGACTGTTATGTGTGTACCAAGATTCCTTCATCTGTGCAAGAAGGGGTTACCTACCATAGCCTTCCTCTAACGTGCGGGATTAGCTGTAGTTTGCTACTAACCAGATTTTATAATCAAGAGCATGTGCAATACTTTTATTCAAATCTGGATGTTGTTTTCTCTTTTGTGCCTGATTGAATTTTTGAACAAGCTAGCTAAGGAACATGATATAAAAATAGTTTGAGGATTCTTTGAGCCGACGCTTACATTTGGAACTGCTTACGCACATCGCAACAATCTGACTTGCTTACTATCACCTGTAGAGAAAAGCTTTTTAGATCACACTGATGATAGACGCAAAACATTAAAAGAAAGATTAGAAAAAGGGTTAGAGAAACGCACATCTACAAATGATTATGCTTACACCGCAATCAAAACGCAAGGCAAACTAGCTATAGATACATTACATGTAGGGAGGCTTTGTATATATAGGCCGAAATCTGAGCAGGACAATTTGTTTGTGGGAACGAGTGAATGTAGACATGTGTTCTTGTTTCAGAGTAAGTGGACATTTATGTTGAATGGACAGGATCCAGCGATCCCTGGGATCTATTACATCTGTGGACTTAATGCTTATTACCGTCTCCCTAAGGGATGGTATGGGACATGTTACTTGGGAATAGTTTTCGCAAAGATTTACCAGATTGATGACTTAAAGCAAATACCTAAAACGTCTGAATTACAACATGCTAGACAAAAACAAGAATCAGTGGCTGCTGTCATTGGTGATATATTCAGAGCTATAATCCCTTCAGTAGGGGTTATCTTGAATTCTATGAAGATTCAAAAGTTGTCTACTATTGTGGATAACATGCTGACAAATTTTACAGGGGCTATACTCCTGATGGATACTGAACTTGCTGCAGAAAGAGCTGTGACTCTTCAAATTCGGCTTGCTTTAGACATTCTTTTAGCAAAGAGTGGAGGGGTCTGCAAGATGCTCAACGAGCGCCATTGCTGCTCATTCATTCCGGACAATAGTAAAAAGATTAGAAGTATGCTTACTAACCCAACTAGAGATAGTGCAGATTTGAAGGATTTGAAGAAACCCGGAGTTTGGGAGAAATTTGGAAAAGGAATTGCCAGAGTAGGGAGCTGGTTTACCAACATTTGGAATGGGGTACTTGCAAAAATACTAATGGGTCTATTCATTGTTCTGGCCTGTCTATTAGGATTATGAGGGGCATGCAAAATCAATGATAAAATTAAGAGAAATTGGACCAAAAGAACCAGGAGAAATGAAGAAAGTGAAAGAGAGAAAATGTTCAATGAAATTTGGGAAAGTTCAAATAAAGGGCAAGATGTTGAAATGCGCATTATGCGTAAAGTGAAAAATTCAAAATGAAAGGTTAAAGGGAAAGGTTTGTGTGATGATGAGCATCATCAGAGGAGGGACTGAGAGAGCGTAGCTCACATAACCTATATTAAAATAAAATGCTTATATCAATGTGTAATGATGTTGCATAGAAAACAATAATAATAGCGATTTTGCTTAAACGTGCACCTGAATTATGACCATGAAGAGTGGCCACCAATGTATACACAAACTAATAATGATGAATAAAATGTTTATGTTATGTTTAAATAAGCTTATATTAACATTTATGTTACTGCATCTGTATTGAGACTTTAATAGGCCTTAAGTTAGCGTGAGCTGCAAGGTTTAGCTGCCTAGCTCTCATATTAAATGCTTTTTTCTGTTTTTCCAGTGTGCTGACTCGCAAAGGGCCATGACCCTGCAAATGTTCTTTTTCTTCAACTTGGAAGACGAATGTATCTATGTTAATTCCGTTCCCAAGCGCATATTCGGTGCCTTGGTTTAAAAAGTTATGAATAAATTGAAACAAATGTAGATTAATGAAATGTACAAGGTCACTTAGACTGATGGACAATGAATCTGCTGACCCAAAAGACGTGCCAAAGAGTGAAGTAATGCCGGATGTGCCACCTCCGAAGACGTCAATTATGAAGACCAATCAAAGAACCACGAATAAATGTGGGGTGACAATTGGGATTACCAAATGCTAAATTTGATAGGTTAAAGATAGTGGGGTATAGTAAGTGTCCAATAGAATTTTGGGGTAATGTACTACGAAAAAAAGGGATAAAAACCCATGTCACAGAAGGGTCATTAGAATTAGGTAGGGAATGCTATTGATTTTATCCAGAAACTCTGTCACTCTGTTTGGTGACTTTGAGACTTATTAAAACCATCCTCACCCATAGACTGCCCTTTTACACTTTTCCTCCTTAAGAGGAAAGTGCCCCTATCCCCTTTAGTTGAGCTTTGACTGTTGGCATTTTGACTGATGTCCTGAAGACGAAGACTGAACCTGTGCGCTGACCTAATCCTTGGAGGGTAATTATGACAATGCAATTTGTAATTTGTCTGTTTGCTTTTCCTTTCTAGGTACCAACTGCTCGCTTTTGACAGAGACCATAGCTAGATGTTTTCCAAATTGGTGTTCTAAATTGTTTTGCATGAAGCCCAACATGCCAGTGCTAATTAGTGGTTAGGACAGGTGATCATCAAATTGACGCAAATAGACAAACAACTGACATTATGCTATGTTGAACTGACGCATATTTGACATTCTGCTATATTCTGATCTATGTTTACGCCATGTTACATTCTAATGTTTATGATTTTTGCCTTATTGAAATCTTACCAAAGCTGCCATATCGTAACTATGCTGCTGTGTTTCTTGGCTTTGAGATTGACGCACTTAATCTTAGATTGTAACTAATATGGAATAAAATTCATAAAATTTTATTAAAAGGTGTAGTTATTCATGGCTGAAAGGTCATGGTTGCGTCGTCAATTTGATTAATGTCTTTGACCAAAGTGAAATGTATTGTTTTGATAAATATTGATGACATTATTGATATATTGATTGACATATTGATCACCTATCTCGTCCTACAGTGTCTCTCAACTGGGTCAAAAGTTTCATTGGCCTATAACCAGCTCATCCCCCCCTCTCTGAAGACATCCCCAGCAGCAAGCCAAATTTAATCTACTTCATGTCCGAAGTCACAAAATGGATAAATACCAGCTGCTTAATGCACTACTCAGACAAAACAGAAGTGGTGCTCTTCAGAAAAGACATTTCTGGTTCTCACCCTCGGAACTAGGACCAACACCTAGCCCATCAAACTCATCCAGGAACTTGGGGATTGTGACCGAATATCAAATCTCAGTGTCCAACCAAGTCAGCATGATCACCTTAGCCTGCGTCCACACAATCAAACTGCTCTGAAAAGTATTCAGGTGGCAAACGCCTGAAGAACCATCACTCAAGCCCTGATCACCAGCAAACAAAAACACCTCGACTTCTGCAGCACCTTGCCACTCACCAAGAAACTTCATGTCATTCAAAGCGCAGCAGCCAGACTTAATCTCAACCTTCTGTTTCACACTTGCATGTCCAAATACCTCAAAGACTCCACTGGCTCCCCATACACAAACTTGCCCTCTCTAATCTCCTCACACACAGCTATAAAGCACTACAAAAACTAGGACCTGCATATCTGAACAAATACACCATCTTCCACACACCCACAAGACACTTCTGCTTGACTCACCTCCTTGCTTAACCACATCCTCCTCATCCATAGAGGCAGAAATGGTAGCTAGGCCTTTTTTTAAATGGCTTCTTGAGCTTGGAACGACGTCCCTGCTACACAAAAGAGCTGCCAGCTTTATCTTAGAAGTTCACAAGAAATTGAAAACCACATAATCCAGTAGGGTCCGAGCGGGGCAGCTCCCTCTCACTGCACGGGGATACCTCCCTGAGTGACAAGCGCACCTTGCAAATATACGTAACCGAGCATGAAATAACATACCATCAGCATTCACAGAGAATTCGATTTACAAGCTGTGGCTCATGGTTGTGCTCCTACTTACTAGGAGTCTCTGTACATTTCAAACTCTTCTGGTGCACTATTGCTCCTCTTTGTTTTGATACATTGTCTTGCTGAGTGTCTGGATTCTGGCTTACTTTAGGTCCAAAGCCTTACTCACACATGCACAGGTATTTGCAAGGTTTGTTGGCAGTAATACTTCCTGTGGTAGGAGAGCATTTCCTTTACTCATGTAATCCCTTAACACCTATAGCTCTGGTGATCCCTACTTACTCATCTACAGAGTCCACCTGCAACCCACACTTGAAGACGCCTATCTTCTGCCACAAACCCCCTGAATAATTAGGAGTGGCATACATTATTGCCTTTCATTCACTCCCTGGTTTGAGAAGTGGAGATTTGAAGCTAGCTGATGGTGGTCCACAGTAGTGACTGATCTCTAAGTTGTATGTTCAACAATTTGTATTGGCCCGCAAAACACACATTCAGAACTCTAGAGGCAACTACAGTTGCATTAGTCCCTGACAGTGATTGAAACTAACTTACTAACCAGTAGACAAGAACATGTTGTTCTCTGTTACTGCTTTAATAGTATTAAAGTCTTATTAGCTCAACAAACAGTTTCTGGAAGTAACCTTCTTTCAGTCCGTGATTTCCAATTAGAACCCTCCTTACCTCAAGAGTCTGCAGACCCTCTGTCTTTGGGCCAACACAGAACGTAAGTTAATCTGTACTGCTCCCTGAAGATTTTCATAGTAATTCTATAGTATGCAGCTCTTTTGCTTTTTAAATGAAACCTCCCATATTTGCCAATGATCAAACTAATATTATGTTTCAGGTGCCAAATATCAGAGAAGATTTGCTAGCTTCGGCAACACCACTTCTTGAATAAAATGCCCCATCCTGAAAAATGATGCCTTTATCCTAGCGATACGAATAATGTTTGAAAGATGAGGACTCCGACAAACCTGCAGTACAGAAGTATTTACATTCACCAAGATTCGGGAAATGTGTGGGCCTATTTGCTCAGATGGTACGAGCTTCAACCACGTTAGATATTAGAATTATATTGAAGTTCAGTTGCGTAACTGCAATAGAAAATGAAGCCAATAATGAAGTAGAAATACAGAAATCCTGTGAAATGTGTGTTCACCAACCATTCCACATCCTTCATCACCAGCTTTTTTGCCTCTGCAAGTGGGGAGTATTTGATTAACTGGGTCCTGGGAAGAAAGTAAACAAGCATTTGCAATGCGATAGGTCTTACATATTTAGAACAAGTTAATTGTCATCTTTTGATGACAGCACCCACGAGCAATAACAAAAGAAAACATGCAGGGAAACTGAGAAAGGGTGACTTGGCAAAATAAAAAAGTTAGCTTTAAAGTGTAAAACTTTGCAATTTTCTTTGTCCTGCTGGGCACATTTTTGCCAGTCACAAGCCTTCTGTTTGCAGGGTACTAGAAGTAAAAAAATAAATAGTACCTCGATCATATCGGGAGGAGTGGAGGGGCAGTACTTAAGTTGGATCAATTAGTGCTTGATCCCTGCTCCACACAGAGAAACAGAAATGAGGCCAGGCTTGCCTTGACAAATTATGAGGTTGTAAAGAAGAGTGCCATGTAAAGCAACAAATGGTAAGCGACAGGCGGGCTTCAAGCTTTTTACTGAACACAACAGAGTCTCCAAAGCGAGATCTCTGTGCTCATACATGCCCTCGCAGGCTAGACCCTAAAAATGAAGGCTAGGAAATAAAAATAAATGCTCCTACTTGCACACCAAGCTGGAAGGTTCTAGTCTTCTATCACCAGCTCCTCAGCCATCAGGAGTGGTGTATTCTGGTGCCTGTCACCCATCCCAACCCTTCCCCTTTCCATCTTTGATTACTCCAGTTCTTGGTAAGGATTTGTGATTGGGGCTGATGGTGCCCAAGCATTAGTCTGTACATGGCAAAGTGCCTGTTTGACATATCTCCTACAAGATGACAAGGAAGAAGAAGTTAGGATGATGTCAGATTGTCCACAGGATTGACAATGAAGTCATGTTGCAGACAATATTTTTGTCAGGTAGAATGGAAAGGCATTTATAGAGCATAGCTTTCATCTGAAATTGTATCTTGGCACTAAGAAAACAAAATAGTGCGACAAAGAAAACAGTGTACTGACTGCTAACAGAACCAGAGAGTCGTCAAAGCCATTCCCCGAAGAAAGAGTATTCCACAGTCAGGGTCCGAGGAAGCATCTGTCCTTCCTCATACTCTTAATTCAAGAATGAATAAGCGTAAAAGTGGGAGTTGGATTTTTTTTCTCTGAGTTATGCAACTTGAGTAAGATTTGATAGGTGATTTCTCACTCCTGTAAAATACCCTTGCCATAAGGTAAAAGGATTTAAACACTGGTCTTTGCTTTAATGGAGGCCATTGTAGTCCAATTTGGGCTTGGATGATGTGTTTGAATTATGATAGTTGATCCTGGCAAGTAATCAGGCTGAGATTACCTGGCCTAGTAAATGAGCTGGTCAAAAAAGGAAGTAATTAAAAAGATTAAGGTAATTATTTAGTGTTTGGAGGACAGAATCCTTGATCACAAACATGACAGGTGTTTTATCCACTCTATTGTAGGTGCATTATTGCCGGTGCACATGTAATATGGCGAACAAGATATCTTTCATGTTTTGATGGAGTATCCCATCCGCAAAACTCAAAAGAAAGCTGTAACCTCATATTGCATGGAAAGTTGAGGGTCATGATACATACCTAAGAACTTGGTGTTGGCTTCCAGTGGGAGAATACTACCTAGAAAAGAGGACCTAAGTGTTTCTTTCCACCTTTCAAAGTTATCCCCAGCTAGAAAGAGTTTAGTTTTATTGACAATCAGCTGCGGAAGGTCATCCAGTGGACAGTGGAAAGAAAAGATTAGATTAGGCGCTCTGAGAGGGACAAGATTGTACAAAATTATAAACTGACTGTGCAGCCAAAGGATATAATAAGGGAGATTAGATTATGTAAATATTAAAAAGTACGTGAGAAAGGGAAGAGCTGTGCGGGACATTATGAATCAGTCTTGGACAACACCCGACACTTAAAACCTGACTATTTAGGAGATGTTAGAAGAATATCATGTCTGCGGTATCAAATGCTGCAAAGAAGAGAAGCACACTCTCATTGGTCCCCAAAGGACCGTAACTCGTCAGTGGCAAGTGAAATGGCAGACTAAGGGGCATATTAAAAAAAAAAATCTTGCACCTCCCCTACTGGCACCATGTGTGCACCGTATTTAAAATACGGTGCACCATGGCGCAGGGTAGGGGGCAATAGCATCATCATTTTATTTTACGCTATTGATTTACTTAGATGGAATACATTTTGGCGCTACTTCTGCAGAGTACCTAGCGGCCCATTGTATTCAATGGCATGCCCCCTTTTAACGCCTGCTCTGAGCAGGTGTTAAAAGTGCCCAAAACATGACGCAAGGAAATCTCTTAGATTATCTTGAGCCATTTTTTTCGGCCCCCCTAACGGGGGAACGTCCCCTTTGTATACATTATGCCTGGTACATAATGTAGAGCAAAGGGTTACAAAGTGGCACAATGCATGCATTGTGCCACTTTGTAAATATGGAGCAGCGTTTTAGGCCTAAAATTTTTTAATATGGCTTTAGAATGGCGCTAAGGGGCATATTTAGGAGAAACCCAGTTGCCATGGGGCAGATAGCTTGTTTCTTCTAGGTGAGATGCCAGCTGCTGTCAGATCTTTAATTACTAACCTTAGTGGTATATATGTTGTCCTTTTTAACAGTGGCATAACTATCCCTTTCTTCCACTCACTAGGTTGATTCCTGACCAAAGGAGAGAAAGAGATTAATAAATGCAGTCAGAACTACCACAGCCGGTAAAAAGCAGGTCTTTTAGAAAAAGACTGGACAAAGGTTGTCAGGAGACCCAGATTGGATCTTCATTAAGGTGATTTCAAATGTTTCAAAATTATTTGCAGTGAAAATTTACCAGTTCATAGAAGAGGATAGGGAAACCACAAAATTGAGGCTATTGTCCAAAGCTGCTCCAGAGTTCTTGATTCCAGCATTCATTTTTTGAATCTTAGACAAGGAAAATATGGCTAGTTTCTAACAAAACTCTCGGGAGGACTACAGTGATAGAAACTTGCAGAGTGGGGAGGTAAGGGATCTTAGGGACATATTTATACTTTTTGACGCAAAACTGCGCCGATGCAGTTTTGCGTCAAACATATTACCGCCGGCTAACGCCATTTCTGTGCGCCGTGCGGGCGTCAAATTTTTCTTTGACGCACGACGGCGCAAACCACACGTGTGAGTCATTTTATTTGACGCACACCGCAGCGTCACGTTGTAAAGGAAAATGACGTTAACGCGGCGGACATGACTGTGAGCCGATTTACGACACCGCAAACCGGATATGCAGCGTTTTTTGACGCAATAGCGTAAAAAGTTGCCTCAAACACAGCCATTTCAGCAGGGGAGACCCAAAACGGATCCCAGATGCCTGTACAGACTCCAGGAAGATGACAACAGACCAGGAACCAGCCAGGAGGACCCACACAAGACCCACGACAGGGAGAAAAAGAAAAGAAAGTGTTGCTTCAGTGCAGAGGAGCAGGAAATTCTGGTTAAAGAGGTGACGGAACACCAGCACCAACTGTTTGTCACCTCAAAGTTGCCAATCAGTAGGAGAGAGACAATATGGCAACAAATTGTTGACAATATTAACAGTGTGGCAGAAGTACGCAGAACAGTCATTGAGTGCAAGACTACAAGTGCAGGACCAAGGAAAAGATGGCCAGGAACAGGAAGGCAGCCCTGCAGACTGGAGGTGGGAGTCCAGCACACCAGGAGGCTCTGGACCACATGGAGGAGATGGTCGCAGCTGTCATCCCTGAGGAGATCGTCACAGGGATTCAAGGACAGGACAGCGCAGACTACCAGGACACAACGCACATGCAGGGTAAGTCGCATGGGGAATTAAAATGCACTAATGTTAACTGCAACCGGGGGGGAATACCTATTACACATTGCATGTAAGTCATCATATACATGGAGTGGCATGGGTAAAGGGGCACGGCATGGGGGCATGGCCTGCACAGACAGAAGCTGGGGCACACCATTACACTACACCAACAACAGTCCCATGGAGGCATGCTGCCATGCCAACGATGGAGCATAGGGAAAGCCACGCCAGGAGGAAAGGGCACAACGTCAAACTGACATCCCGTCACACGTCAGCCACTATACTCCCTACATTAACTAGGGCCCAATTAACAACCTCTCGCCATACCGACAACTGGAATGTAACATTGACAACAGTTGCCACTACCACCTCCGCTGTGTGTGCTGGTCAAGTAGCCAATGGCAGTAAAGTCCCCATGGATCATACACACCCAAATTAGAGGGTTTAGGATGACAACGTTAACAATCCCCTGAAACAAGACAATTGTTCCAGTCCTGTCAAATGTGAATGCCCATAGTTGCCGCAAACAGCAGCCAATGTCATCAACATCAGGGGGTACACAGCACAAAGATCACACCCATGCTGCATATGTTAGGGTCCATCCTGTGCCTGGGTCACAATGCAACATCCCAAATGTCATACTGCTCAGACAACAGCATTGAGGGGGAGGACACATGTAACTGGTCACTGAAATACACCTGCACAGTCATAGGAGGAAATAGGACACTGCTACGACTATCAGGGCAATCCAATGTACCACACATTCCCCAACATCAGCTGTACACATTACCAATGCTGACATCCATATGGTGCCATAACAATGCTATGCATAGTATACTCTACATTTCAACTACATATAGGTGGATGTGAAAGATCAGAGACTGGGGCAGGTCCAGATTGTTAAGTGTGCTGCTAGTGCCATCAGAACACCCACAGCCAGTGAAAGGTCTCATCATGAGAATGGAAGTAGGGGGAGGGTTGAGTAGGACAAGAAGGTGGCAATTCACTATTTGGCCAAAACCAACACCTAGAGGAGATGATGCTGACAAGTCCACTAACTGACCACAATACATGTGACATGCAGGTGGGGCATAGGCATGGGAGAATGCCCATCTGAAAGACAGGAACAATGAACAGGAACCAAGATCACAATGTGAAAATAATCACAAGGCAGGCATGTCATGTCACAAATGCCACAACACAGACACACTAATTGTACCGTATTTCATTGCAGAGGACGATGGATCTCCTGTGGAGATGCCTGTCCAGGACTACCCTGATGACATGGATGATGAGCTGACAAACATCAGCCACCAGACCCTCACAGAGTTCCTTGGAACCCTCCAGACCCCCCCTTCAGTCACAAGGAGGAGCACAGATACAGCAGCCACCGCAGAAGATCCACCCACCACCCCAATTGTACAACCTGCCAGCTCCAATACAGCTGAGGAGTCTGACGACACTGGCACCAGCTTTGAGAGAACTGTAGTCGGAGTACAGCGGGAGCTGGCCAAGGAGGTGCGGGTGGGGATGCAAACTATGGCAGCCAGCCTAGAGGGGGTGCGTTCGTGCATGATGTCAACTGAAGAACAGGCAGCAGCTATGCTAGGGCGAACAACTATCCTGCAGGAAGTACAAAAAAGGCTGAAGGAAATCAGCACAGCTGTAATACAGTTGACCCAACACCTACAACAGCAATCCTTCACAACCACCACCACCAAGGGCAGAGGAGGCAACACACACATCAGAAGATGAAGACCAGGAACGGATCACCTTCACACGTAAAAGTACCCGGAAGCACTAGTTCCTGCCACATGGCCACCTATTACCAAGGTCCTGCGCTTTGTAACATGCCAGTCTTGCAACAACTGTACTCAAGCACTATTCTGCAAACCACTGTCTATCTTGTCAGCCTGCCCAGTAATTGTCTCTCACTAACTCATTGGCAAGTCCTGTCCCCCTGCACTGTCTGACACTTCACCCCAGCATATCCAATGAAATGTCCTTTTGCACTTGTGTAGGATCACAATGGAAGATGTCACTATAATGGACTCACAATCATGGACAAGGTACATATAGCACTACAGCACTTTTCAATAAATAGCACTTACACAACCGCTTTGTCTCTGTGTAATGTGACACATCAACCGTGCAGTAGATCACTGAATTTTGCCTCCTGTCAAATATCATAGATTGTCAACACAACTGTCCTGAAATAATGTGGGCTGATAACTATGCACAGTGGCCTGGATTCTACCATACTCTGCCCTTCCTGAGGGTAATATCTGAGGAAAAGAGAAACTATAAACCATAATGCTGTGTTGGACAGATCAACCCTTCCTCAAGGGATATCTAAACCATAAAATAGTGCCTTCAAAATGTTGCTTCAATGCAAAACTAACATATGTAACATGGCCCACAAATATAAGCCAACAGTCACCAAACTGCATGAATGGAGGTGTATGAGTTTACATCCAAATAAGTAATCATGCTGAACAGTGTAACAAATGAACTATGTGAGTTATGTACACTATACTACAAGAGAGCTTACTACCACTCACCTTATAAGGGTTTCCTTGGACATGAGACTGCAGTCAGACATAACACAGTGTCCCCAATCCTAAATCTGGAAGCACTGTATGTGACATTGAAAACATACATTACGAAAAAAAAACACTTTGGGATCCATAGTAACTGTGATTGGTGGTTGCAATGAATGGCCGAATCTTTGCAAGGTAGCTTTGGGGTAGCTGCCAATGTTACAGCTCAGTTGTGATTTGTTAGCAGCATAGGACACAAAATGTAATACAAAAAAAAACACTGTACACTTATGCCAAGGCCCTGATCTACAAGCGTGTCACACATACTGTAAAGGGTTACCTACATATTTATTAAACAGTAAAAACAGAAGTGAAAACTCGGGGAAAAGCCATACCTACCCTAATCTACTCTAACTACTCATTACCCACAACTATCCCTAACTAACCTAAGCTAAACTTACTTATCACATTTAACAAAACGTTCTAAACATCAACCCCTCTTATGAGATGGGACACATGGAGGACAACAGATACTAACCTAAACACATACTATCCTATACTAAACAAATATATATTTTTTAGTTTTTTTTGTTTTCATATCTTTTTTTTTTTTTAATAAACACACAAGAACCCCAACATTGCCCCCCACCCACCCACCTACACACTTAAAAATAAACAGTAGAAATATTCAGGACCCCAAACCCCGACACCCACTAACACTAACTAAACTAACATCCTATACTAACCTAACACTAAGCCCACTAAACCCACAAAGTATAAGAAACAGGAAAGAGGAGGGAGGGGAGGGAATCTTGTCCATATAGTCATCTATAGGTTGGCCTTCCGGAGGGTCCTCTTGATTGAACGCACCCACCGGTTCACCTGTCGCACCTCCTGCCGCAGTCGACTCATCTTCCGAAGGACACGGTCCAATTTCCGCTGCATTTGTCCAAAAGCAGCAGGGTCAATGGCTTCAGCTGGGGTGGTCTGGGTGCCAGCCGAGGAAGTATGGGGCCGTGTAGTGTCCATGGCTGTGGGCTGCCCTGCAGGTGGTGCTGTGCTTGGGCCTGGAGCAGTTGCTGTGGATGTTCCGGCAACGGTCCTAGCTGCTGGTGGTGCCACCTTGGTGCTAGTGGTGGTGCTGGTGGTGGTTGTGGTGAGCAAAGAAGGTCCGCCTTGTGGAAATGCCCTCCAGGCTCCGGAGGCTCTTTCATGCCGATATCTTCTGCCCATTTTTCGGTACCCAGACTCGATTGAAGTATGTGTTGGTACCTCATTGCCCGCTGTTGAAACTCCCTGACCTGGATGGGTGTCATACTTGCAGCTGTGAAGACAAATAGAAGATCTAACATTAGGTACTGTATTGTGTGAAATGGCACAAGAAGAAAATCCGACAATACATCTATTGTACTTGTAACAGCTCATATCATCATACAGATAATTGATTGTCCCTGAGGAAGTACATGGCAAGCCAGCCTACAAAGGTCCTATCACACATAGCACATCCAGACCCTAAAAGATGGGTAACAACAGCCATCATTTTGGCATCTATGTTCTGCCAGTTGTCAGCTAACAATCATGCTGCACATCCTCCACCACTGCCAGGGCTACAAATGTCTTTGTACGGGATGGAAATCTAGGGCCACATGATCTGCAAGTTGTAAATGGACTTGCTAGTATAGTACTCATGTGAAAAACATGAGTGTGTATACTAGGTTCAGACAAAAGATTCACTGATTTACATGTCTGTGTGCCAAACTTGTATCATCAGTCCTAGGTACACTATTCAAAAACCTATGGCTGTGTTTGATGGTGGGGGGTGGACTAACAACTAATCACTTTTAACAACAAGGACACCCAGGAAGCTTAGGAAAGCTGGACATGTGTTTGGCTCAGCACATACACCACAGGTAAGGAGGATCTCCAAATAGGAGACAGCAAACCCTTGACCAATCCCAGCGCCTCTCATGTTTGGAAATGCAGACCTTTGTCAACATCATTTACTACCAGTAAGCCATGACTTACAACAAACACAGAGATGCAAGAACACCCCTGGTCATGAGTTGCATGCACACCTAGGCCACTGCACTCAATTCCCACATACGCGTAGCACTCCATGTGGAGCTACATGCTGCTAGGAAGTTCAACCTACAGTTTAATAAGTACATTAGTGAATTGGGAAGGAGAAGTCTGTGGGTAAGCATTTGGCAGCCCCATTCTGTGAGAATTTGGGTCTGACTGGCTGACTAAATCACAAATTTGGTCCACTGCGACTCTTTCTGATTCAAGTTTTATCCACATGACTCATCCCTATTCACATTGCGGTGCCTACAGGTTTGACCTAGAATACCTAAATAAGACAATAGGATAAGGATTGGCCAACTCAGAGATGGTGATAAAATGATATTGCACTCATGGAACAAAACAAAAGATTTGTCAGCGCATCACACCTTGCTATGTGTCCAACACACAGGAGTCCATCACACATCACCAGCAAACACAACACATAACAGACACATCAACACATACTGGAGTTGTCTGGGTCCTCGAATCGAGCCACCTCGCCAACAGTGTAGGTTGCCGGTCCACCTGTAAGGCATGGAAGGGAGAAATGTGCTCAATGTCTGTGTACTGTACAACAATTTCAAAGACAAATACTATGTGTAAGATTACATCCGAAAGTAAAGCCTCTCAGACATGATGATCCTATAGAGCATGGCTAACATGTACATACCATGGGTTTCCAGTGAGTGATACACACATATATGCACACATGCAGTGGGCCTAACTATCATGTGGTGGCAAACATGCTCTTTCATTAGTGAGCAGACATAATAATGGAGTGTATTCCTCTCATCATGTGTATCCAAGAGAGACATCCAAAGCCACTTTCCGTGAGGACTGCATTACCAGTCAACCAGCCATTGTGACCATGACAAATTTATGACACACAGGTATGATGTACAGAGGGGCAGGGACAGTTGTTAGCCCTCATGTTGTTACAGTTTCTTCATTTGATGTGGCCAAGCTATGATGAGTTGCACCAACCATAGAGATATGAACCCATGTGCATACCTTTGGCCAGCCATCCCTAATCGAAATGTGGCATTACAAACTCAAAATACCAGTCTAAGATGTTAGCTGAGTGCACCTAGAACTTGTTCCCTATGTGTTCAAATCCAGATCAGACATGTATCCGAAATGAAGGAGGGACACAATAATCCCTAAGATTTGGGGATTTTCCATGATCAGGTTTCCTTACACACTCACCAGACATACATGAGACATATGTTCGGGCCACATTGCTATCATCAATTGACGTGAAGCCTGCACTAATTTTCAGCCTCATGTAGTGTTTCAAAAGTCAGTCTAGCTGTTGCTTCAACAAATGATGGTAATTAATTGGAAATTTCTATACCTCACAGGCAACTGCGGCCTAAATTCATACATAATTGGCTCCTGATTTGTGTTGCAGTTTGACACAAAGGCGGCACTAACTTACATTATGCAAATGTATTCAGTAAGTTTGCGGAGCTCTTGCATCCTAACACCACAAATGACAAAGATTGCACTGGATGGATAGCAGACGCTTGTTCATGTCAATGGTCCAAAACTTGCCCATCACATGTCCTGGAAATTTGGATACTGCTTCCTAGGCACTTGTTTGTGAACCCACCATGAGTCAGGCACCTGTACAGACTAAGTGGGTACCATGCTGTTGACACGGAAAGCCAAAGGCGAACCACAATTGTAATATCACGCCACAGTTGTGGTCACATGACTGAGCCACAACTCTCCTGTAGCAGTGGTGAACCAGCAGACCAAGCAGCACGTGGCCACATATTTCCAGTGATCAATTGCACAGAGGTGTCTGGTTCATGTGTGTGGTCCAATGTTGATCCTGTATATTTTTAGGGGTCTATGTTGTCACAGTACCGTCAGGTCTCATCATGAGTCAGTGGCGGCAATTCCTGTATCTACTGAGTGTCCTTCTGAGATCAATGGAAGTAAAGTCAATGAGGATATAAGAACCTACATGGGGATGGTCCTTCCCTGTCACTGCAGACGTGTTATGAGACTGTCAACAGGGCAACCTTGGTGTGCTAAGTGAGATCATATCTCAGGAGTCTTGTACCGGCAGGTGTCATCACAACATTTGTACACAGGTTGGCCTGTAAAGTTCCCACTGCATCTGTGAACATCATAGCCTCTGTGTTGATTCATCTTGCAGCTATTCACCACGCACAGCCCATCAATATGTTGTGAGCAATGTGATTCAGCGTGTGAACTGTCAGGGTCCTAGCATGTGTGGACTTTTCATGCACATTATCTGACGTTGCTGGTTCTGCTGGAGGCACCATACCCAATCCCTGCATACGGCCATGGTACACTGTCACACTTTGTCGCTTATGCATACATGAGACCCAGACAAGGGATAGGCCATGATTTGGGTATTTGGAGACAAGTTCCAAATTATGGTACGACAAATAAGCAGATTATGCTAAGTAACTTATTTGAGTATGCATTGAAGAACCACCTGACAAAATACCCCCGGAGGAATGTGAGTGTTGGGAAAGCAAGTATGATACATATGTAGCCACAAGGAACCTTTAGGGTAACGCACAGACGGGTGGCAGTCAGGCTGACAGGATGCAGGGTCAATCAGGATCCAGCAATTTTACAAGGTACATACTCAGTGGTCTGACTAAGACTGGTCAGAGGAAGAACAAGACAGTTGACATGGAAAACTGTGTTTGTCCTGCGTTTTGGAAGGTGACACATAAACCCAAGGGCTGTGTTACACAGCTTATTTTTCTAGCAATGCATAACAGTGTAATCGATAAAATGGCAGCTTCTATGCTGTTCCAAGCATCTGCAAGGGCAGTGCATGTTCAAATGGCTGGTCTGCATGGTGGTGCTCACAGGTGTGGGCTGCATCAGTTTCTCACAAGTCCTGTAGGTGAGATTTGAGTTCAAATGGCCAACAGTACCTTTCACATGGGAAGCAAACCACAGGTAGGAACAGGGCTTAGAGACTACAAGCCAGTGCATTATTTAACCTGACGTCCATGCAAACTATGGCATACCATACTAAAGGGTGAAGCACACTGGATTGATATTGTTAGTCTGTGAGGGTGTGTGTGGAGGAATATCTGAGTACACATATTACCATTCCAGGGACCTCTTAAGACAGGTGGGGTGAGACCAGGAACATGGGTGTGTCAAGACTTAGGACATGGGCTGACATGTACATGGAATGTCATATGCGCAATGCTTGTCATAGGTGTGGCACTTGTGCTCTCTGTGTTCTGCTTACATGGAATTCTAGTCACAGATAGTTCTTGCAACGATAGGTGCTGTACGACTTACTGCTGTCAAGGGTCTGGTCATACATTCCTGTTACCAATGCCATAGCACATCCACTGCCTCATGTATGAGGCATTTTTTCCCTTATTGACTGATGGTGTCTTACTTGTGTGCCATATGCTGCGATGAACCATGTTGCCAACATGTATGTGTGAAATAGGTGTAGTCCTCTGCTATTGCCCTTCAATGGTGAAATGTATAGGATATATGTCATTTAGAGTGTGTGTGAATGTAACTGTTGTATAATACGCATCACAATAGCTTTGGAAAATTCTGTGTCCTGATCGGTATATCAGCAATGCTCCCTGAGGCTACACTCTTATTCTGATAGTTAGAGATAAAGGTGAGCACAAATGATTACCCAGACCATGATATAGTGATTATTATAGGTGTTTATTTACATATGTTGATACAGTGGTGATGGTGAGTTGTTTCAAAAAATATTTTGGACAATATGTTGGCGCCTACGTAATCCAGCAGCTGTGTTCTGTTGGTCCCCCTCATGTTGCAGGCCAGCATCCCCCTCTTCCTCCTCTTCAAGCATTTGTGGCTCTGGTTCTAATAGGGGAATGTTCCTTCGTACACAAATGTTGTGCAGGATGCACATGCTAAAATGATCTTTTAGACCATTTCTGGTGAGTATAGGAGGCTGCCACCAGTGATGTTGAGGCACCTGAATCTCGACTTCAGGATGCCAAAGGTCCTCTCGACTATGGTGCGTGTCCTCCTATGTGCCTCATTGTAGGCACGCTCTGCTGCAGTGCTTGGGTTGCCAAATGGTGTCATAATCCATGGCTGGATCCCATACCCCTGATCAGCTGAAAGAGAAAATGATTGAGATCATTTTGATGTAGCTTGCCCCATTAATATCACCTTGCATGGCAGTAGTTGCTTGTGTTGTCTGTGGCTCTTTTGTGTTATTGTGTTGATTCCTAGGCTTCTAAGATGTACCATCAGCACTGGGTTGTTTCCTTCGCTGAACAAGCGTTTGGCTGCTGACCGGTTGTCAGTAGTATGTTTTGGGAGTTGCAGTACAGTGTGTACTCCCTAGCATTGGGACTTGTGATACAGGTGTTCCTGTGTCTTCACTGGGGGTGAGATGATAGTTCCATACACAGATTCAATTTGGCAGTGGTGGTAACACGTTTGCATCTATGTACCCTGGACATCCCATACCTTTAGACATATGCAATGGTTTAATTTACCCATCAGTGAGACGCTTGCATTTTGCAAGGTGACAATTAGCCAAACCTCTCCATACGTTGTGATTATTGACGTCTTAACATTTGACTGTACACTAATTTCACATGTGTGACAGGTTCACTGCAGACCTATCAAACATGTCTAGCGGTGTCACAACCTCAGTGTGTCCCTGTTCACATGTCGCTGTCGTGGTGTATGTGTTGTTTCTCCTAGAGGGTTGCTGTGCAGTGCGTATATGAGTAGATTTCTGTACTTACCAACAAGTAGTCCATTGCCATATCGTCCATCCTGGAAGTGTTGATTGATGGTACAGTGACGGAAGATGAATGAATCATGTACACTCCCAGGATACTTTGCCAATATGTTGGTGATCAATCCTTGGTGATCCATAATGGCCTGCACATTGATGGAGTGTGTGTGCTTCCTGTTGCGGTATAGATGTTCAGTCGCAGAAGGTGGCACAAGGCGTACATGTGTGCAGTAAATGGCACCAAGGACGTGCGGGAATCCATTAATAAGTTAAAATCCCTGTTTTGTCTCCTGCTGCTTCTGCTGTGTGTTTGGGAAGCAGATGTGGCGGGGTGTGAGTCTGATGATGGCATCTAGTACCTTGGGCAGGAAGGCGGAGCATGATGGCTGTGAGATCCCAGCAACCAGGGTGCCTGTGGTTTGAAAGGAGCCACTTGCCAACATGTGTAGTACAGCTAGCAGCTTGGTTTCTGGTGGGATGGTGCAGGGTGTCATTAACAACAGCTATTTGTCACCTCAAAATTGCCATTTGTGACGAAAGAGGCCATATGGCAGTCCATAGTAGACAGTCAACAGTGTGGCAGAGGTCAAGAGGACAGTCAATGACTGTAAGAAGCACTGGCATGATTACAAGCGCAGAACAAAGGAGGAACTGGCCAACAACCGCAAGGCAGCATTGCATACTGGAGGTGGAAGTCCAGCACCCCAGGAGGAGCTAGATGACTTAGAGGAGTTGATGGTAGCTGTCATCCCTGAGGAGTTGGTGACCAGGGTCCAAGTACTCAACAGTGCAGCATATGACAAACTACAACAACCACAGGGTAAGTCGCAGTGGAGGGCAATGTAGTCAGTATGCAATTTGAAAAGGGTGTGCCAGCTATGTCCCAGCGCAAAAATGCACTGTCTGCAGGCCATAGTGTAGTATGCTAGCACACCCATGGTGAAACAGCAAAGAGAGGTAATGTGCACTGGCTTCACAAAATTAGCACAATTCAGGCCACAACCATCAACTCACTTTCTCCATTGTCTGAGGTGCAGCATCATTCCACATTGACCTCACTTTGAGCCTCATTTACAAAGCACTAGCTGCACACTGCCCCACCAGAGTGTCAATTTCCAATGAAACTCCGGTGGGGCAGTGCGCTATCCTATATTTACAAGGACATGCATTGCTTTTCTTGGCCTTGTAAATAGGACATCATTCAAGAACACAACACTGCATCAAATGGACATTCCATGGGTGTTGCTTGTGGTGTCCCCATGCAACACCATGGAACCCAAAGGAATTTGATGCATTCCCAGGAATGCATCATATTCCTCTGCTGCCTCTGGGTTGCATCAGAAGGATGTAACGGGGAGAAATGCATTCATTACTTCCCATGTTTTAAATCTTTCTATGTGTGCTGCAGAATCACCTCTTGTGATTGTTTTTGTGCAGGAAGGTGATCCTTCCTGCAAAAAAACAATCATCCCGAGAATGCATACATCCTTGCACCATGGTCGATGGTGGCTAGAGGTGGCTGTGTCAATGGTTGGAGGCCCTTGGGGAAAGGCATTCCAGGGCCGATGCTCTCTCATGCTCATAGGTCTTCCCTATCCTCTTGTACGCCTTCCTCACATAACGGAAGTGCCAATAATGGTCAGCCCTTTTTTCAAAGATTTTCTTCTGGAATGGGGTCATGTTGCCTGAGGAAACAGGAGGAATACATATCATATAAGAGTCCTTTGGGAAAATGAACATCAAGCATTTCATGTTAACACTATCTTCAGACATCACCGGGCAATGTGAATAGGCATCTGCCCAATATCCTTCATTTTCACATTGAAGATGTCAATATATCAAGGCCAAGAGAATGGTACACAATAGCAGCCACCTATTGAGACATCTTTGAATGACCCTGTCTTTATTGACAATAGTTATGAAAAGTATTGTTTTGTGAACATGATACGCCTCTCTCATCATGGTGCATTGCTCATCAATGTTCCTTCTGCATTCTCCATTGCCTTTGGATCCATTGGCGTTTAGCAAAAGTCATCTGAGCAAGGACTGTAAGCTAGATCGTACGTCTCACCACATTATGTGCCTGTTATGGCAAGGACACATATCTGAACACATTGCTACATGGAAAATACATGTGTCAGATATCATATGTGAGAATGGAGTGTGGATACCTCTCTCACATCACACATAGATACATGAAACTACTCCCATATACACCTATGTACATACATGGTGGGCTGTGCCATGATTCCTAGCAAAGTCTCCAAATAACTGAATGTGTCTCACTATGCAGGGCATTGCCTGTACCTATGAGCACACAGTTCATGCCATCTGGCAGCACACCACCACACAGCAAATCCATTTAATAGGTGGGTGCCTGCATGCCCTACATCTTATCTGCAAAGGGATTTTGGAACGGCAATGGCTAATGCTGATCATTGTATGTACTAGTTTGCATTGCATTCTGTAGACTATCTGGGCCAGCACCAGTAATTTGAGCCGGTGGTTTCTGGTGTGGGGCACCAGCACTTTTTTTGAGGGCCAGCCCTTGTTTTTCTGCATCAGGTATTTACTGCGAGCAAAAGTCACATAGGGGACATTAGAGGAAGAGAAAAACCAAAAAGCGTCACAAAGGATAAAAGCAGAAAGCTGTACAAGTGAGCTGAATGGACAGGGAGTGGCTGTAAATGGGTTAAATAGGTCTAAAATGGCTTTAGGATTATGCTGCCTCAGTATTCAGTGCCCGCACATTTAATTGCAGCAGCACTTGTTTCTGAGGAGAGCTTTGGGCACCTGCAGGTTTTTATTTACATATTAAGCACTGACCAGCACTCTCTGAAGCTGCATTTGGTATTGGCATCTCGTATGACACTGTTTTACAGACATCCCTCTAGTCTAACACACATTTCCAGATCTGTGAAGATGACAGGGAAAAGCAATGTTGTCATACACAGCATAGAATATAGGGCATCACACCACAGGAGTGGGGAAATCAAATGAAAATCCAAGTGTGGCATGTTGATCACTGTCCTGCTAATCTCATGGCCCTATTCACATGGCCCTCAGTCCTGGTAGTACATGATTTACTGTGATGTTCCTCTGGCACACACAGTAGTAGTATATCATGTGAACCTCATATTGTCATCCTGCGTAGATGTGTAGGACCCTGTACTCCTGGCACATGTTCTTACAGACAACACTGTGTTTTTACTCACGCACCATGTGTAGGCTAGCCAGTCACATTAGACATAGATTGTACAATAAGTAACACAAGCTTATCTGTGCATATGAAAAGCTTTACTCTGGTATACAGTGTCCTGTCATATTCAGTTATGATTCCACTACCACATATGTTCACACCTCATGGCATTGTGGGCACTGTCCTTTGGTCATACCAGCATATTTGTGGGCCCTCAGTTATAGCAGTCTGAACCGCCTTGACATTTCTCAGATGCAAAGGCTCTTCCTGGACCCAACCTCCACCTTGATGTCCATACACATGTATAGCCTATGGAGTTTCACTTTGTATACATGCACTTTGTACATGGCATTTCACACAGCATAAAACATCACACACAATCCTTGCACTACCCATTATACATAAAGGATGACACTCACTGGTACCATTGGGGTCACAGAAGCTCTCCTGTCGTGTACTGCTAAGGTTCCACCTGCAAGACATAACATGAGACCTAGCACTGTGAGTGCGGAACAATGAACACTGGGGTCAAATATTGCACATTACACATGCCTTGCAAATGGACATCATGGCTTTTTGGTTGTGACAACTCGAATGGACCACTGGTCCTGTCTCAATGTCATACATTGGTAGGCCAGGATGATATGTAAGGATCTGTGTTAGTACTGTACATACAAGTATCAGGTACATAGTGTGAGGCTTTCAAACAAATGACCAACTACTCCAAGATTTGTTAAGGCTAGCTGAGTCTAGTGACACTGGGCATACATGACTCCAAGAACACGCTCAGCAATGACTAGCTATACTCCTACCTCACTCTTGTCATCACATGTATATAACTATGCAACATACAACAGCAGTTAGACATCCTTGTCCCCTCATTTAACAGACATCCTTTGATGTCATTGCTACATGTTCAAAGACAACCAACACACGTTTCCTACATCCCCAAAAACACTACAATATAATTTTGGGCACAAACATGTGTGTGACATAATCAGTCATAGGACATTCAACATTTTATGACTATGTTCATAGTCACACACATCATGCCTCATCCATGTGAGACATGATCAATATTCAAAATTTGGATCTCCAATGCTAAGGGACATCTCCCAGGGCGGAACATGTTGACATAGGCCCAGACAGCAGGCCACCTATAGGAATTGTGAACATTTTCTCAGTCTGCCCCCAGCACATCTAGTGACATGTGCACCATGGTTTTAAGAGGAAAGTGTTTGATAGGTGTACCAGGGACACTGCTCAGTGTGGGCTCATGACAACCTAGTAATTGGAATCCTTTGTGTCATGCTTTGGCTATGAAATTATTTTTGGGGGGGGGGGGGGGTGATGGCATTTGTACCCTGACATATGTGAACCACTGACTGTATGGGCCACATTTACAAGCCCAAGTGTCACCTTGTACCACCAGAGCAACATTTCAGATATTTTTTGTGGCAGTGTGCCAGGTGACGATCCCAAGGCTGGTAATTCATCTGATTCAAATAGCACCTCAGGGGTACAGTAGCCCAATGGGAAGGAAATTCATGATTACTCCACGTTTCCTGTTCCTATGTGTGCTGCGTTCTACAGCACATATAGATAACATAGGTGATGTAAAATACCATTGATGATTGTGTATGGGCAGGAAGGTGTTGCTTCATGCACATGAACACTCGTCTCTGTCAACCATGTGCTCTTGCACCATGACAAAAGACTGCCTGCATTGGTGCCCATCAGCAATTCTTGCACAGGGGACAAGAACAGGAATGTGTTATATGCCATAGTTATAGCACATTGCTGCACTTGTTGTGGATGCATGTTGGCACAACAACACCACATGCAGTCCTGCCCTGTGTCCTAATTTAGTAAAGGAGACCCTATGGCCAGCAGACATCTAATTGCAAGTACCATACAAGGACTTTGCCACAAAGAATGGGTACTTACCAACAGTTGCTTCAACCTCGATTCCCAGGTAGTCAAGGAGTGCACGTTCCCTGCTTATGAGGTCTTCCTATTGATGTTTCACCTGGAGGTTTGACCTCTCCATCTTGAAGATCTGCTGCATGGAAATGGACCTTCCCTCAATACAGCTTCCTTGCCTCCTTCCCAGTAGTCTTGATTCACGCGACCACCCATGTCCACCACATGTGGGAGTTAGTGGGTCACCAGCCATATGAACCTCCCCCAACTTCTCTACACTCATGCCACAGGCCCTTCCCTTCCCCGACATGGCTCCCCCCAAGCCCACAATTAACTAATTGAAAAAGAAAAATCCAAACTACCCCCAACTACTCCAACTAGCTAAACTACCCCACAGACAAACAACCAACAATACACTCTCAAAACAATGCAATAGGCAGGGCATTATAGACATCGGGGACACTACAAAAACAGAAGACAGCACAAAAGACTCATCCATCAGCACACCTCAGCACAGCTCCAACAACACAGAACCTCTCTCGACCATAGACAGAAAGACTGTGACTGTAAGAGAAAGTGAAAGTAACTTTGCAGTTCCTGGTTTGCAACATGGCTGATCCATTACATCACTTCCTGTGCTGATGCTGCACATTTTAAGCCAATGTGTTTTTTTTAATGCTACACTCCATAGCATGGTTTGTTAAAGATGCACGATGACACACCATAAGGAAGTGCAGAGGCGTTGCATGGAAAGTGTTAATTTTGGCAGGCGCAATGAGTCAAAACAACATACATTGGAACAATGCATCTATTTTTTTACGCTATTACTGTAATATGTGAATATATGTATGGTGTCATATGGTAATCCTTTTCATGTCATGTCGATTGTCGTGTTGCCTGTGAATAGTTGTGTTTCACACACTCCACTCTTTCCATGTATCCAATGTATGTATAGAAACTGTACATGGGTGAAAGTACATGCATTACAAGGATCAAACAATGCATTGGCCACATTTCCTATGATTTGTGGACACAACACCTTCAGAGAGTTACCCCATGTGGCAACTGTGTGTTGGCACCTGAGTTGATTGCTGAGTTTAACCCCAGGGGTGCCATGGACTCACCATGGAATGCGGCCCGCACAGCACACCCACATTTAGGACTGGGCAGACATCAGACAAAATGTGCTGTGTCCCAAAATGCAGACAGCAGGCTGTCAATCAAGGGATTGGGGGTGGGGTGTTACAGTGGGTGGTACAGGCAAGTGCTGTGATACTTAGGGCCTCATTTACTAGAAAATGGTGCAGCACCAATTTTGTAGCACAAAGCTGTTTCATTTAAAAATGCAGGTATACAGCACACATAGAAGTAGCAAATCACCATAAATAATTGTTTTTTTATGGGAAAGTGTCCCTTTTTGCATATAAACAATCACCACCGCAACACAGGCATCCTCGCATCATGGTCAACATGGCTGCATTGGCACTTGGGAACTGATTTAGTGCAGGAGAAAACACAGGGATGCACCGGATTCTCAGAAATACGGCACATCCCTGCATTTTTTAAATGATGCAGCATGGCACAGCTAGATTGCTTGTGGCATCGCGCTGTTCTATTTCCTCATGAATGAATCCCATGGAAAGAGCAAAAAAGAGGAGAAAAATGTATTTCTTTTTATTGCATTACTCTAATGCCACTCATGTGGTTTTGGTACTGCCTCAGATTTATATTTCCTTGTAAATATGGGACATTTTCACAAAGCAGTGGGTGTTGCATTTGTACGCCCACAGCAACATCCATTGCATGCCCCTTTGCCGCAGAAAACTGCATGCAGCCCATATTTACAAGGCCACCTTAAGCCATAAAAAGTGGCTTAAACCCGCCTTGTAAATATGGAGCAGGGTACAGTGCCACAGGAGCGTGGCAAAAAGTGACACTCCAGTGAAGCAAGGGGGTGGTAAATAAGCTCCTTAGAACATACATGTGTATGGATATGCGAATGTTGCAATTTGCTCATGTTCCCTCCATCCAGCAAGGGCCTCCCATCAGGGGACACACTACCAATTTGCCACAGGATATGGTGTCTGTACCTGGCAACACATTTAACATAAAGCAGACAGTCAAAACCTCCCTGCCCTAATATCTACTAGGGACTTATAGATAGTTGGATTCAACCTTGCCCTATTATCTACTGGGGACTTATAGGTATTTGGATTCAACCTTGCACTATTATCTACTAGGGACTTATAGATAGCTGGATTCAACCTTGCCTTTGTATCTACTAGGGACTTATAGGTATTTAGATTCAACCTTGCACTATTATCTACTCGGGACTTAGAGGAGTCTGTTGTTTTCAATTGCACTTGTTTCAATATAGATTATGCCATTTGTTCAGATTGGTGGCCCTAGGCCTGGATAAATCTGTAGCATATGCAAACTGGATGACTTTTCATACTGTGGGGGTCATTCTGACTCCCGCCGGCCGCGGTAACCGCAGGGCCGGCGGAAGCCGCCAGAATACCGCTGCGCGGTCAGAAGACCTCCGCGGTTATTCTGGGTTTCCCGCTGGGCTGGCGGGCGACCGCCAGAAGGCCGCCCGCCAGCCCAGCGGGAAACACCCTTCCATGAGGATGCCGGCTCCGAATGGAGCCGGCGGAGTGGAAGCCGTGCGACGGGTGCAGTTGCACCCGTCGCGATTTTCAGTGTCTGCATGGCAGACACTGAAAATCTTTGTGGGGCCCTGTTAGGGGGCCCCTGCAGTGCCCATACCATTGGCATGGGCATTGCAGGGGCCCCCAGGGGCTCCACGACACCCCATACCGCCATCCTGTTCCTGGCGGCTGAAACCGCCAGGAACAGGATGGCGGTATGGGGGTCGGAATCCCCATGGCGGCGCGGATTCCCCAGGGCAGCGGAAAACCGGCGGTACACCGCCGGTTTTCCGTTTCTGACCGCGGCTGTACCGCCGCGGTCAGAATGCCCATGGGAGCACCGCCAGCCTGTTGGCGGTGCTCCCGCGGTCCCCAACCCTGGCGGTCTCGGACCGCCAGGGTTGGAATGACCGCCTGTGTCTTTTTGGCCACACACTGGTTGTGATGCGTTGTGTTATCTTACATAGGTACACTCTTTCTTGTTATCACACTCTTCTGACATTATGTGAGTCACTCACACATGTACCACACACAACTAATGTTAATTCAGCAATGTTCCTGCTAGTGATGTTACATGTTGTGCTTACTTCCCATCTTCCACATACTCATCATCCAGCTGTTCCTGCTCCTCATTGTCATTGGGCCATGGGAGTTTATGGGCTGAACATGTGTTTGCAACATGCAGCACAATAGTATTGGTTTATTGGCTATTGGTAGGGAGCAGGGTAAATGTTCCCAAAACCTATCACGACTACAGAAGTAATACTGGGGTTCTATGGGATTCTCCTCCACAATGTAACAGGTCTTGTTTAGACCATGATTTGGATTGTGCCGGGCTTCCATGTGGGTGTGTTTCTGAGGAATAGTCACCCACAGCTACAGACTCTATCCTTTGTCATCTGCACAGTGAGTGGGACATGTTTTGGTTAATGGTCTTTACAGTTAATGTTCCCACACATGTATACAAGTCATTCTATGCCCTGATGTACCCAGACCTATTGCACACCATGGTATGATATTGATTGGTATACATGTAAGATAATCACAGACAGTGCTACACATAAAGATGTACTGTCCTCTGTGATACACTTACTACTTGTCATACATATAATTGTAAAATATGCTGATGTTGTGAGTTGTCAGCAGTGTTATGAATCTTTCACCCATTGATCAGACACATATCTCCATACTGATCAGCTTTTGCAGTTCCTGACTATTATTTATAGACCTTGGCATACAGTGTTGCCTTGATTCATCACATAGGCCCTCATTATGACACCGCCACACTGACGGCTGCCAAATTACCGTGGCGGTGGTGGATATCCATTCACCATATTATGACACACACACACCAATCTGTCAGAATTCGGACACATACACAAATCCTCCAGACCAAAGGTCAGTGTAAACTGGCGGTCTCAAAACCCACACCATTACACCAACAGATCAACGCCCACCACATTATGACCCACAAATCACCACAGCGGATATTCAACAGCGGTAAACCATTGGCGGTACATACCTCTGCGCTCACAATGGACACCCACATACAAAACAACACCACATTGGACAATTCAAACACATACCTGACACCCATACACACACCACACCCACACCACTATAAAACACACACCCACATTACCCACAACCCTTTACGAATACAATTCATTGGCACGTGACTGACACCAAGACCACTTACCCAACTAGAGCCACACATCACTCACACCCATACACCACTCATGCACTACACATCACACACCCCAAAACATTACCAAACACACCCTCACCAACACACCTCACATAACACCCACGGCACCACAAAGACACCCGCGTTTCATAGAGGAGAAGTTAAGGGTCATGGTGGAGGAAATTGTCAAGGTAGAGCCACAGCTAGTTGGAGCACAGGTGCAGCAGTTATCCATTGCAAGGAAGATGGAGCAATGGTGTAGAATCATGGACAGGGTCAATGCCGTGGGACAGCTCCCAAGAACAAGGGATGACATAAGGAAGAGGTGAAACGACCTACAGGGGAAGGTACGTTCCATAGCAGCAAGACACCAGCTCGCTATACATAGGACTGGCAGTGGACCCCCACCTCCTCCCCCACAACTCACAGCATGGGAGGAGCAAGTCCTGGCAATACGACATCCTGAGGGCCTGGCCGGAGTCTGAGGAGGACTGCACTCTGGTAAGTCAACTTTCAACAATTTTTCCCCCATACCTGCATGCCATCACATACCCTCACCCTCACTTCCATCACTCCACTCCATCCCACACACTCCACCATCAGATCTCTTCAATACCAATGCCAAGCCCTGCATTCTGTACCAATGCATGGAAACCCATCACAGCCCTGCATGGACACTCATCTCTAAAGCATGCACAGCATAGGGAAACTAACAATCCCACTATACACTAACATACACAAGTAAAAGCAGGCAGGGCAACACCAACCATAGAGGGGAACCCAGGGATGTACAATATGTCATACGCATTAACCATAACACATCATTTACATCCCCACATGTACCCCTGCCAATGTCACCAGAGAGGAGGTGCCAGCACTATCCAGTCCCCCAACAGAAAAGGCCCACAGTGATGACAGTTACTCTGGTCTTCAGGACCTGGATGATCTACCTGGCCCATCAGGGACCATTGGACAGCTGGTTACCCAAGCCCAGTCACAGACCACCACAGAGCCTTCCCCATCAGGAAACAACACAACAGCACCCACCCAGCATACCCACACCTCTGTCCACAGGATACGTGAATCAGCAGTGTGCCCACCTGTACAGGGACCCCAGCCCAAACCTCGCACACAAGACAATCAGGGACCTGGGGTCAGTGGCAGTGGGCACACGGTTTAGGGGACAGAGGCACAGACCAACAGGGACACTGGGAGGACTGCTGTGCGCCGGGGGAGGACAGGCCCAGGGAACCGACTCTCCGGGAGGCACTCTCCGAGATCCTGGGAGTCTACCAACATTCCCAGGACACGATGGGCCAGATCCTGGACAACATGCAGGAGAACAGGCGGCTGCAGGAGGGACAGTACCAGGGGATCAGGAGGACTAGCAGGCCATCAACAACACCCTGAACTCCATAGCAGGGGTGCTGGCAGACATTATCAACATTATGAGGGAGGCAGTGTCACACCAGCAGGCCGCTGCCGCTAGCCAGTCATCTGAACAGCCTTCCACTTCCACTGCCGCTAGTGGCCAGGAGGCCTTGCCACAGGACCCACAGCCCACCAGCACCCCTCCCCCTGCAGAAGGTGAACCACCCTGCAAATGTTCCCTGTGATCCAGACAGAAGCCAGAGACACTTGCCAAGACCACCCCCCCAGGAAATGAGACTCTCCTTATTGTCCCCCTTGTGTCCCACTCTGTCGCCCTGTCCACCTTGAACTGCCATTGCTCCCCTTCCTATGTCCCCTTGGACACTGCACCTGTGCTACAAACAGACTGGAACAATACCCTGAACATTCCTGCATTATCACCACATCCTATTGCACTTACCCCCTGTATGTTAGCACTTCAATAAACACCCTTGGAAAAAAATCAGTTTCAAATATGTCATGTATTTCAAATATGTATTGATTGAAGCAGGTACAACCAGTACTAGTGAACTGTACTTAGAATGAGCATAAAATTAATGACCTGTAGCTGGCTGTAGTGATCACACCAGGAGTATTTGTCATACCACCAGCATCTGCAAAATGAATAGGCAGAGGGAAAAGTAAGTGGGCATTGAATTGGGAAATACGAGCGTGCCAACACCACACAGAATACAACCAAAGTCATTGAAATATAAAGTTACACTGTCTCACCTGTGTATCATTGGAAGTACTAACAGATTACAGTTGTTCTGTTGTCCTCATCCTCATCCTCTGCCTCCTGATCCTCACTGTCCACAGGGTCAAGAGCTGCCACAGGGGCTTCTCTAGTCTCCTCTTCCTGCAGAAAAGGGACACGGCATCTGAGGACCATGTTGTGCAACATGCATGCACTACTATCTGGCAGACCTTCTTGGGTGAGTAGCCCAGGGATCCACCTGTTAGATAGAGGCACCGGAACCTGACCTTCAGGAGGCCAAAGGTTCTCTCAATAATCCTTCTGGTTTTCCCATGTGCCTCATTATAACGTTCTTCTGCCCTTGTCCAGGCATTCCTCACAGGGGTCAGCAGCCATGATAGGTTTGGGTAACCAGAGTCACCTGCAAATATTGAGAGACAATGTTCAGCCACACACTATCCAATATGCCCCACATCATACCCATACACCAACATATACTGTGTGGGAACCAGGGCTCACCAATTAGCCACACCCTATGCCTCTGTAGTTGGGCCATAACATTTGGGATGTTGCTATTCCTCAGGACAAAGGCATCATGCACCGACCCTGGATACTTAGCATTGACGTGGGAGATGTACTGGTCTGCCAAGCACACCATCTGTACATTCGTGGAGTGGAAACTCCTACGATTTCTGAACACCTGTTCATTCTGGCGGGGGGAGACAAATGCAATATGTGTTCCGTCAATCGCACCAATTATATTGGGGATATGTCCCATGGCATAAAACTCAGCCTTCACAGTGGCCAAATCCTTAACCTGGGGGAAAGCAATGTAGCTGCACATGTGTTTTATCAGGGAAGACAATGCTCTTGTCAGCACTATTGAGAACATTGGCTATGACATTCCTACTGCCAAGCCCACTGTCACTTGGGAAGAACTAGTTGCCAGGAAATGGAGCACTGATAGCACTTGTACAAGAGGGGGGATCCCAGTGGGGTGACGGATAGCAGATATCATGTCAGGCTCCAATTGGGCACACAGCTCCGTGATTGTGGCCCTGTCCAGTCTATAGGTGAGTATTATGTGCCTGTCCTCCAGTGTAGCCAAGTCCACAAAGGGTCTGTACATGGGGTATGTCTCCATCTCCTATTCATCCGCAGCAGTAGGAATCAAAGGGACAAAAGTGTGAGGAGCCAGTCTCAAACTGAACAATGGAGCCACAACAGTAGTTTGCAATCTGTAAACATGTAATGGGACAGTGTGATTTGTCCAGTATATGCCTATTTCTCCTGTGACGCAGCATTATTCCATAGGGCAGCCCACCCCTCTGAAATGGCGTCTGCCTGTCCTGTGTGGAGGGACAGGTGGAAGTGAGGTAATTCCGCTGACGTTGTGCGCCGTAGCTGGAGGCTGTCAGAAACCACCATGCAATTCCTCATTCGTAAATATTGGGCCCTATGGGGTACAGTGGCCAATGGTGATCTACGCCGGCGGTGATGGTATGCACCACCACAGATGTGACCGTCATTATCTATCATATTCCTCACTTTTTTCCTGACATTCCATAGGAGAGGATCTACACTGCATGTGCTGCTGTGACCTATGTCTGGAACCAGCCATGGCCCGTGTGACCAGGGAAAGGGCCCCAGCCTTCACTTCGGAGGAGTTGGAGAGACTGGTGGAGATGGGGTCCTACACCAACAGGGACTGCTGTATGGGCCTCCAGACCAACAGGTGAGTACAGTGTAGGTACAATGCATGTGGCATGCATGTATGGAGGTGTGTGTGATGGCACTGTGTAAGGGGTGAGAGATGTCTTCCTGGCTGGGTACACAATAAGTGCTGTCTATGTGTGTGCCAACAGTGCTGTAAACAGGTTTGGTGGGCCATTTGTGTAACAGGCTGGACTGTTTGTTTAATGTTTTTCTCCTGTCTGTATTGCCTCTGCAGGTCAGTGCCCATCAAAAGAAGGGTTTATGGCATGCCATCGCCAAGGACGTGGGGACCTTGGGGGCCTATGGAAGGCGGAGCACCCACTGTCAGAAACGGTGGGAGGACCTGAGACGCTGGGTACGGAAGATCGTGGAGGCCCAGCTGGAGAAGGCCTCCCAACGAGTAAGGGGTGCCCATTGAACCCTGACCCCCCTGATGGCCCGCAAACTGGTGCTGGCCTATCCAGAGCTGGATGGGCACTTAAGAGCAGCACAACAGCCACAAGGGGGTGAGTACAGTGGGTATCATTACAACTTACGCCTGCTGGGGTGGAATCCGGATGGTGGTTATGTGCCCTTGGGTGCCCCTAGGCCAGGCCAGACATAGCAGCATAGGACCTCTGGTGGCTAAGGGTCTGAAGAGAAAATACTGCCTACCTAGCTTGTTATCAGTCACTACTGGCCAGGGCTGCTTGGGTCCGAGATGTGCTGCAGTTGGCGGTGTGTGCTCCGCCTTATGCCTTGGTGGCTAGCAGTATCACTGGTAGTGCAATGCATAGTGCGTAGGCCTGTACCCTGTGTGTGAGGGTGCTGTGGACGCCAACGGTGTAGTTTGTGCAGTCATTGACCCCGTGCATCCTTTGTCTCTCTCCCCCTAATCTTGTTTTGTCATCCTGTCCTTATGTTCATTAGCATCATTTGGCCAAGGAGCAAAGGCACTGGTGACAGAGGGAGCTGCATCCCACAGGACCCTGGAGGCACCAGTGGGACGGAGAGCAAGGGGAGCACCACAGCGGAGACTGGAGGGGACAATACAGACTCTGATACCTCCTCCTAGGGGAGCTCCCTGGTGGTGGCAGACACCTTTGTGACCACCCCAGCTACAGGTACAGCCGCCACCCCTGTACCAGCACTTCCCTCCCAGGAGCCCCTCCGCGAGTTTCCCGTGCCTGCTCACCCAGGAGGGTGGGCATCTTCTTCGCCCCAGGCACATCAGTCCCTGCCCCAGTCAGCTCTGCTGCCCTGAGTAAGGAGGCTATTGACCTCCTGAGATCCATCTCTGTAGGGCAATCAACCATTTTGAATGCCATCCAGGGGCTGGCAGCTCAGATGCACTAAACTAATGCATTCCTGGAGGGAATTCACACTGGATTGTCGGCCCAACAGAGATCGATTCACTCTGGCCTCCTCTCTGATGGCAGCCATTGTCCCTGTTTCTACCGTCCCCCACTCCAACTTCCACTTCCCAGTCCCATTCTCCTCAACCCCAACCCATCCCAAGTACACAGCAAGATGAGCATGCACACAGGACAACACCCAAGAGTGGCACAGGCAAACATAAGCACCACAGTTCATCCCACAGGCACTCACACAAACACCCACCACTTGCAGATACAACAACATCCATTATTTCCACTGTCTCCCCGACCTCCTCCTCCTCCTCCACCTCCTTCCCAGCTATATCCACACTCACACCTGCATGTACTACATCAATATCCACTACCAGCATCATCACCACACCAAGCAGAACACACACCTCACTGGCAGATACCTCCACAACATCCATGCACACGACCCCTGTATCCTCTCCCACTGTGTCTGTTCCCCACCTCCTAAGGTACACAAACGCAAGCACTGAGACACCCAACAGCCATCCACCTCACAACAGCATACAACCCATGCATCTGCACCCTAATCCAGCAGACAAACACCTCCAAAAACCACTCCCTCATCCCCCACTCCCATTACTTCTCCCTCTTCCTGCCCCAATCTCCCTAAAAAGCGTTTCCTTTCCATCATTGACCTTTTCCCTACCCCTTCTTCCCCCGTCCTGAATGTATGGCCAGGGTATCAAGAACTCAGCCAAGCAACTCAGCCAAACAGTCCATGGGCCCAGTTCCATCAGCACCTACTCATGGTGGAAAGGATTCCAGGCCACACATACTGAGGGGGAAGGAGCCTGCACCAGCCAGCAGAAAGAGGAAGGAGCCTGCATCAGCCAGCAGAAAGGGGAATGAGACTGCACCAGCCAGCAGAAAGGGGAAGGAGCCTGCACCAGCAAGCAAGAAGGGGAAGGAGCCTGCACCAGCAGCTGTCACAGAGCCCCCACTGCCAGCCATGGTTGTGCAGCCATCAGTGAGTGCAGGGGCTGAGCAGGAGCCTCCCACTACCACCACCACCACAGTGCAGCCATCACAGGGTGCAGGGGCTAAGCCACAGCCTCCCACTACAACCCTCACCACCACAGTGCAGCCATGGCAGGGTGCAGGGGCTGAGCAGGAGCCTCCCACTACCACCACCACAGTACAGCCATCGCAGGGTGCAGTGGCTGAGCAGGAGCCTCCCACCACCACAGTGCAGCCGTCACCACAGGTGGACGCCATGTGATCCAGCCTCCATGGGCTGCTTTGTGGCCTCTCCCCTTGAGAACCAGTGGGCAAGCCACCCACTTGAGAGACTGTGGCCTTGCACTCCCCAGGCCCAAGCACAGGGCATGTTGCCCCCTCCAGAACCAGTGGGGAAGACACCCACTTGAGAGACTGTGGCCTTGCACTCCTGAGGATCAAGCACAGGGCATGTTGCCCCCTCCAGAACCAGTGGGGAGGACACCCACCTGAGAGACTGTGGCGTTGCACTCCACAGGACTAAGCACAGGGCATGTTGCCCCCTCTAGAACCAGTGGGCAAGTCACCCACTTGAGAGACTGCGGCCTTGCACTCTCCAGGACCAAGCACAGGGTATGTTGCCCCCTCCAGAATCAGTGGGGAAGACACCCACTTGAGAGACTGTGGCCTTGCACTCCACAGGACCAAGCACAGGGCATGTTGCCCCCTCCAGAACCAGTGGGGAAGACACCCACTTGAGAGACTGCGGCCTTGCACTCTCCAGGACCAAGCACAGGGCATGTTGCCCCCTCCAGAACCAATAAGGAAGACACCCAGTTGAGAGACTGTGGCTTGCACTCCCCAGGACCAAACACAGGGCATGCTGCCCCCTCCAGAACCAGTGGTCTTGTTTCCACATCCGGCTGAGGTGACCCCCCCACCCCCTGAGGTGCCTGCCTATTTGCCAACTGATGCCCCTGCAGTGTTCTCTCCGTTTTGGTGCAGGTAACAAGTAGGGCCTTGGACTTTGCCCTGTGGCCATGTGGCCCTGTGAACTGAGGACTGGGCCATGTCCCTTTTTTGTACTTTTGTACATATCTGTTGCATTGGCAAATCGTATTATACATTTTGTGTTAATCTGGTTACAATAACTTTAGTCAATTCCTGTTGTCCTTGCATTATTCAGCCGATTTATGGGGATAAATAGTTTTTTTGGTGCAGCTGGTTGTGTGTATAGTGTGTGTGTCTGGGGTGTGTATGGTGTGTGTGTGTGTCACTGTCATTTTCCTCCCCCACTCCCTTGTGTGCTAGGTGGCTGTACTCACTGTCGTCGTCTTCGCCGGCATTGGTGTTCGAGGTAGAGCATAACGTAGAAGATCATCGGAAATACTTGCAGTTCGGGTTCCATTGCGGCGTGGTGTTTCCCTGTGTCTCCAATGGTGAGTCCTTTCACTTCTGTAATGTGTTTCCGCCAGGCTTTTGATGGCATTGGTACCGCCCTGGAAAAGGTGGCAGATTGTGTTGTCATAATATGGTGGGCGGAACTTTAAATTCCGCCTGGCTGTAGGCGGTTATTGCCGTGGTGACTGTTGTTTCCGCCCTGGCGGTCGGTGTGGTACATTGGCTGTCTTTCGGAGATCTTACCACCATGGTCATAATTTGGCAGTAGTTACCGCCAGCCTGTTGGCGGTATTACCGCCACTTTATCACCGACCGCCAGGGTCATAATGAGGGCCATAGTGATTTCTATCTATCTGTTTTCCTTTTTGAACAACAGTTCAATGGCAGATATGGCTTTTTTCATGAAAACATGTTTGTTTGGCAGGCAATGCAAACATTACACACCACAATTTTTCAGAGCTCAGTGCATTGTGTATTATACTTAGAGGAGGATGACAGTGTTCACACTAGATAGACAGCTGTTGAGGCCTACTCATGGTTTCCTGGATGTAGGTTCTTGGACATGGGACTGTGCCAAATACTGCAAGACATTTGTTGCATAGGATTATTTATTCACATGTTTTGAAGCCATGATCTACTCCACATTATTTCAGGTAAAGAAATGCTGTACAATGTGGGCACGTTTCCATGCACCAGCAGCAGTGTTCTGTATGTACGGATGATTTGGCACATCATCCTCCTCCTCCTCCTCCTCCTCCCGGGGAGCCTCCTCTCCTCGTCCCAGGGGACATTGGTATTTACACAGATATTGTGAAAAATGGCACATGCCAGGATCATCTGGCAGACTATGGGTGAGGAATACAGCAGAGGCCTACCTGATACATCAAGGAACAATGTTCCTGGTCTGGACATTTGCCTGGTTATAGGCCCTCTCTGCATCTGTTTGTGGATTTGCAAAAGGTATCATTACCTATTGCTGGATGCCATAACCTTGGTCAGCTGAAATGTTAAAAGATATGAGAAGTGTCATTGCTATGGTTTACTGTATTTGCATACATCCTGCACATGTGTGTCATTTGTATTTGTATTGTCATGTTATTCTCCCAATTATGAAAACTGTAAATCAGGCCAGTCTAGTGCTGTTTCACTATATGTGAGGTCCATTACAGTGCATGGGCAGATACATCATAAAATCAACTTCCTGACAGGCTTATTTGTGCAGCAGGGCTGGATTGCCGTCACTCTGCTCTACTCAGTGTTTTGTGTTGCCAATCTTTTTTTGTATGTCAACCTAGGTTGTTGGTGATATGCCAGACCTGGCTGACACAGACACATGTATGGTTCCATGCTCCTCCCCAGATGTTGGTATTGCCCTACATTACATTTACCCATGCCTTTGAGTGTCCTACATTGTCCATGACAGTTGGCATGATGCCATCCACAGAGTATACCCTCACACATCCCAACTGAGTGACACGATGTGACAACTGCCTTTAACCAATACATGTTTGCATGTCACGGTGTTGTAACATTGTGTACATGTGAGACAGATTTGTACCAAATTTGTGCACACGAGACATGTATCCTGCAGATTTGTGTGTGGTCATCTGCAGCACAGCTGCACAGCTTCCTGCACTGTACTATGCTCCAAGAAGGGGAACTGGTAAACATTATCTGAGTTCTCCTGACAACTTGGGGTCCATAGAACTGGACTTACACCCAAGTTGTCTTGCAGGTATACATTCACACATGGCATCAGAGGTTGTAGGTGTACTTCTTAGCTTTCAGGAAGGAATTTGTGTATGCAGGTGCCCCTTCTAGCCAAGGCTGCTGCCTCAGTAGCACGGACTTTTGCCTGTTGCCAAGGCAGGTAGCCTTGCACCATTGTGAAAGGGTACCTGCATTGTGTGGATGATTTGTTTTTATGCAGAAAGGAACATCTTCCTGCACTTACACCATCACAAGAGGTGTTTCCCTCTTTCTATGTGTGCTACAGAATGCAGCACACATAGGGAGAGGAAGATACGGGGAGTGAATATGATGTTTCTCCCCGCTTCCACCACCCCTGAGATGGTGTAAAATTGTGATACATTCCCAGACTTATACATCTGGTAATATGTCTGTTAGCTTTGTCTTCCATGGGTGTTGCGTGGGTGTACCCCAAGCGACACCAATGGAATGGCCCTTTCACACAGTGTTATGCATGTAAGTTGTCCAAATTTACAAGGCCATAATAAGCCACACTAGGTGGTTTTGCATGGCCCTGTAAAGATGACCTGGCACATTGTGCTAGCGGAGCATCAAACCAATGTTGCACTGGTGGCACAAAGTGGTGCAAGGGCGTGGTAACTGAGGCCCCCTAATCCTTGATTTATGAGGCATGACAAGGCTGATGTCCCATATGTGTTGCATGTGAGCAACCCCCAGTGTAGATGTTATACCTCCCTTGCACAGAGTGATATAGAGGAGATTTTCTATGACAGTGTGAGTTGCATTAGCGATGTGTACAGAAGCAGAGTTCATGTAGGTGTGACAGGCCTCATCCTGCAGTTCCTATCTGTGCAGGCAGAGAGTGATCTGTGTGTTGTGTCTATTAGGTACTTCCTGTTTGCTTACCTACAAGAAAGGAATTTCCGTATTGTCCATCCTGAAACCTCTGATTGATGATGGAGTTGCAGAATATTTACGCGTTCTGGACACTGCCTAGGTATTGGCCAGCACACTAAGGATTAAGCTGCTATGATCCACGATGGGCTGCACATTCGAGTGTGTGGCCTTCCAGTTCTGGTACACCGGTTCTGTTGCCACAGATTGTAGAAGTAGCACATGTGTGCAGTCCATGGGTCGAAGGACATGCGGAAACCCAGCAATTGCGTAGAAGCCCTGTTTAATTTCCAACTGCAATTACTGGGTGTTGGGAAAGAGGACGTTGTGGGGTATGAGGTGGATGATTGCATCCAGAACAAAGGGCAGGAATGAAGACAGGGAGGGCTGCGATGTTCCCTCCTCTTGTGCTGCTTTGATCTGAGAGGATCCAGACACAAGGAGGTGAAGCAGAGCCAGGAGCTTGGTCAACAGTGGGATGGTGGTGGATTGCTCAACTGTTGCCTCCATTTGAGGTGCAATGCGGTGGAAGAGCTATACAATTGACTTCCGTTGCAGCCGGTAGAAGGTGATGTCCTCCTCCTCCCAGAGCGCTATCAGGGATGCCAACTGGTGGTAGATGGACTCCCTTCGCCTGCGCTGCCTCTGTGATCTATGTGATGGTGACTGTGGTGGTGCTGGATGGTGTGGTGATGTTGGGGGTTGCACTGGTCTCCTTGGTGCCTCACATTGTAACAGGAGTAGGTCCATGTTGTTTTCCAGGTTGCCTGAGTGTTTTCTATGTGTTCCCTTTATATAACTGTGCCTGAGTCATTTGAACACCTGGTCTGGCATTAAAATGTTTACACTAGTCAGAGTTAGCACAACTTTTACTAGGTGTGCTTAATTTTTTGCAAAGCTTGTAGATACGGCGCTAGTGGGATAGCGTAATTTTTTAATGAGGGAACGCCTACATTGCATGTAATTGTCGGTATCTGATTCATCCAGATGTGAAATTTATTAAAAATGAGGCTGGTACAGAAAAAATGATACTAGAGACCGCTAGGGTCACGTTGTAGATATGGAGCTAATTTAGCGCTGCCCAAGGGTCAGAAAAAATGGTGCTAAGGGGGCTCAAAATCTTTGTAAATGAGTCCCTTAGTGTTAAAGTCAGATGTTCATAAATATTAAGGCAAAAGGCCTGGGTGTGGGGAAGTATTTTTTCCTCTGGCATGAAGTCCAGTTAGGAAGTCCCCAAGAACTTTATTTACTTCATTAGAGTCACTTGCCCCGTCACACACAGATGTAGTTCACACCTGTGCAGACCATCTCTTTTGTCCTCCTATTCAGATGCACACCAAATTATGGGTTGTGTGCCCCTAAAACTGGCTTAGCTTTACCAAGGTAAAGGAGACTGCTCATTATACTGGCCACACCTCTGTATGGACACAAAGGCTCTGCACAAGGTGAGAAATGATTCTCCATCTTGGATTTAGTGAGAGAGAGGCACTGTGGGATTGTTTGCTGAAGGGCATATAGAAACCACTGCAAATGTGGGTAAGACTACCCCTGGGAACGACTTCCTTATTAGTTACAGAGGGGCTAGTAGTCATCACCACCAACAAGCTAGTGAAGAAATAAATTGTGTATCCCCTGGCACCCTCCTCAGAACACTCCGGACCTGTGGAAGAACAGAAAAAGGACTGCACCTGCTCTTTAACACCTGCCAGGAGATCTGAAGTGGTGACCTGCACCCAGGTGTACCCAGAACAAGATAGTAGACCCCAAAGGTCTGATGGCTGACCTCCTTTATAAGCTACAGGGCCAAAGCAAGCTGCAAAATATCCCTTTTCACTGAGGACCCCAGCTAACCAGTACCAACTAGAAATGATCTGGCGCCTGCTGGTAGCCTCTGCCACCAACAGGCTTTAGGTGTTGACCCCAAGTGCTTTCTCTGAGAATCTGAGACCCTTGGCGGTTACAAAGTGTACTCCCGCTAACATCCCTGAAAAAACTGGGACTTGGAAATTTTTGGGCTAAACACCTCCAGAGGACCAGGACAACCCTGACAAGCCAATCTGAACAAGGTGTATTGCCACCCGGCTAAAAAAACAGGCTTCTCTTGCTCGAAGCATTTCCAGTGCCGAACATCCAGTTCAGCAAGACCATGCTAGGAAGGTAGCAGGTCTTCTGGAGCTCTCTTCATATACAACCTGCAGCCTTGCTTTGCTGGAGGACTCAGAGCACAGAAAAAGAAACTCAGGTCTGATTTAGAGTTTTGCCGATGGGTTATTCATCACAAACATGTCAGATATCCCATCTGCTATATTACAAGTTCATTGTATCCAACTGCTGTTGTAATAAGGTGGAAGAGATATCAGTCTTATCTGTGTGTGAGAAGACTTCCCTGAGAGCAAAATTTGAGTTTCTCCCTCTCAGAGCTATTCCCACCAAACCCACTGGGACCTTGTTCAATACCTATCCAATGTTGTGGAAACCTCTTCTCATAGAGCCTGCTGCCTTGCCCCGCTAAAATATTTGACTCCTAGAACAAAGACTAAGGACTTGATTGCAATTTTGGTGCTCTGTGCACTGCCATAGCGGTGGTAGTGTGACTGTCATCAGCTTAGCGTTCGATCACTGTATTACAATGTTGGTGGTCTGATAGAGCAAAGACTGCCGTGGTCTCTCCTGCACCTCCAGGCAATGCTGAATGTTGTGAGAACGAGGCAGGACAAACAGGCCGACAGAGCCAGTGTTTTTGCCGGGCACATTAGGATGTTGCAGACTGCCAATGTGACCGTGGCGGTCCAACCACTACGTCCCAGCAGGCAGAAATGGAGAGTATAAAGGGAGCAACTCACCCGTAGGCAATGTTACACGTCCTATGCAGCTATGGAGCCCATCACACATGTCCGGCCGCTGCTGCTGCTCATCGAAGGTGCCCAAAATCTACATCATTGTGGACGCAACCGATGGTAAGAACATACACCTACCTGTGTCATTAAGCTTAACAACAGATCGTTGCACAAATATCCACATGAAATGGGGCTCACACAATGGGCACCAAGTACACATGTCATTGTGTCCACAACTGGAGTCATTCACAAAGAAGGACACATTCACAGCCATTAAACATCCCCTTTAGGCAGGTTACTGACACTGCACAGCCACACTCCACAATATCACACGTTTGCCCATCTCAGTCACAGGGACAGTGAAGTGGAAAGAATATTGTGTCACACAACAGCAACACCACAGCCACATCAAAGATACTTCAAATGACACCCACACATTGATCACATGTCATTAGATTGAAGACACATATGTATGGATGTGTCATTTACCACAAACAACCCTCCTATGAAACAGTCCTGCAATGGGCCAACACATCACCCACATTGCAACACAATGGATTGTCAAGGGGATGCACAATAGTTAGACAAATATCCAAAGATCACAATGAAAACAATACCTGCACAACAAGGATGGGTGCCTCAGGACCACTCATGGAAGGATGCTGCCCTGGGACACATTACACTTTGCATGTGCCCCTAAAACAACATTTGTACAGGAACTGGCTCTTAATGTATCTCTTGGATAAACAGTAGTAGAGCCAAGGGACATTCCTATCTGCATAATGTGTAAGTGCAAGTCAAGAAAGCACATACAACACCAACAGCATGGGCAATACTTCTAGATGGAGTAGCTGTAAGATACACACATCAAAACGGACACATGCTTAGTCTAATGCAAAGGAAGATAACACAATGGAACACCCTGCATGTGTGGACAAATAAAACGTGAGCTTCCACACGAGACAAATGTACAGTCCAATTCAGTCTAACACCATACATGCTGACATTGGCCAACACAAGATGAAATACTAACCATGCCAAACATAACACAATGCAATGACACCCCAATTGCATTAACACCCACATATCCACACAGTCAACATCTACTTTTGGCGTGAGTGACACCAGCACAGCCCACAAAGTCATCTGTTGCAAACAACAGAAAATGGATCAGCAATCATGGTGAAACACACACAACTGTAGACATATAACACAAGTTACTCAGGAACAACATAAAGTTAGAAATGTAATTGCAGGACAAATGTGTACCCAAAAAAACAACAACTTGGGTTTATTTAATACAAAGGATTTATAACAAAGGCAATGGCCAGTCCATAGTGTCCATGCACATTACTGTGCCCACACTTGACCCCTGTCACTGCCAAGGAACCTCCACAGGAAGGGGCATCAATTTGGCATGATGGCACCTCAGGGATCATGTTTGCTTGGGGTGGGATCGGATTTGGGATGGGCGGGGTTGGGTTTGGAAGGTGGGTCTTTTTCTTTGGAGGAGTGGATTCTTCTTGCAGAGGAGGGGTATGGGTGCTTGCAGGGGGCAGGTGTGACAGGGGAGGACTTGGATGTGGAAGGGATGGGTTAAGATGTGGGTGGGGGCCTCTTGGGCTTGGGAGGGCATTTGGAGGGAACGGGGAAAGGCCAGGTTTGAAAAAGAAACTCTTTGGGAAAACTGGTAGGGTCATCAGAAGGGGTTGTCTTGTGTGTGGGTGTGGATGCCTTGGGTGTGTGCGTGTGTGAGGTATGCTTCTGTTTGGGTAGTGTTTTTTGCGTGTGTGTGTGAGTGTGGGCATGTGCGAGACTTGGGGTTGGGGGGTGGGGTTGCTAGCTGATGTGGGAGTAGTGGATGAGTGTGTGTCTTTTGGGGTAATGTCTGGGTTTGCTGGAAGTGGTGGATGTGTCTGTGTGTATTAGGGTGATATCTGAGGATATGGCTGATGTGCTGTATGTGTCTGTATATGTTGTGGGGTGTCTATGGGTAAGGCTAATGTAATAGATGTGTCTGTGAATGTTGTGCTGTGTGGTATCCGAGGTATGCGGGTCCATGGATTCTGACCTGTTGCCTGGCTGTATGGTGGGCGTGGTGGAAGTGTCACTGGCTGCTGTGGTGGTATCAATGGGTATGCTGGATGTGGTTTGTGAGTCGGTGAGGGGGTGGGGGGTGGTGATGTGGTGGTTGAGGTGGTGTTTGTGGGTGAATGTTGAGTGCCTGTATGCCGGTGTGTCTTGTGGTGTTTGTGTTGATGTATGCTGCTTGTTTGTGTTGAGGTGGGTGCATGCAGATTTGCTTGTGTGCTTGGGACAGGTGAGGGAATTGGGGATTTGGATTGGGAAAGGGAGGTGGAGGGGGTAAAAAATGGGGGAGTGAATGGCTGCTGTCGGTGAGGAGGCCAGAGCCTAAAAAGATCTCTGTAGGGCAGACATGGCACTATGAATGCCTTCCAGGAAAACATTGGTCTGCTGAAGTTGGCTGGCCAACTCCTGGATGGCATTCACAATTTCAGTCTTCCCCACTGAGATACTCTTCAAAAGGTCAATAGCCTCCTCACTGAAGGCAGCAGAGGTAACAGGGGCTGGGGCTGAGGTGCCTGCAGCAAAGGAGACTACCACCATCTGGGATGACTAGGCATGGCCAATTGGGTGAGGAGCAATAGGGAGGGTGGCGATAAAATGGGGGGTGGTAGACAGAGATGGTACAGGAGCAGGTCCTGATTGGTTTACCACCACTAGGCAGTGGCCAATGGAAGTAGAATCAGATGATGACAATGTTGATCCTGTTTCCTCTGTGGCACTCCCCTAACTCCATGGGCCACTGGGTCCCTCCGTGTCGTGGTGTCATGACTGGAGGTACCATGGCCAGATGCTTGCCCACTTGGTTAAGCCCTGTTTCCCTCACTTGGCTGGGCTGATGCTGCAAATTAAAAGATGAAAAGGGCTACTGCATGATCCTGATCACACTTGAACAACAGCTCTGATTAGCAAACATGACAATGATTTCAAGTAGGCCCTGCAGCAAACTAAATTAAAGTATCTACTACAAGTACCATACCATCTGCATGCATGCCATCTGAACTGTCAACAGTTGCCCACAGGAAAATCAGGATCTCAGACAACTACAATTGCATGGCTGAAATTGTGCAATCACAGTGATCATTAATCAAGCAGGAGACCACGTTGCCTTCAATGCTTTGCCTCATGGAGCATATCTCAGTTGCCTGTTATCATACAATAGTATGCCAATGCCAAGTTCATTCTGACAAATCCCACACAAGGTCATTAAGGCATCTATTTGTCACATACACAATAAGGAGAAATGAGGCTCCAAAACCTGATGTTGCTGACAGCATTACAATAGCATGAAGAAAGTAAAATGGAAATACCAATGTCATACTGGAAACTTATCAACAAAGCACACTTCACCATGTGTAATTTGTCCTAATGGAGTCACAGAGGTAGTACCAATGTTGCTTAGAAATGCTACACATTTGGCATGGAAATGTACACTGTAGACAAAATGTGCAAATTATCAGTGAGATATGTCTCTGAAATCCACAACACAATGAATCAGCAAGCCCCAAGGAAATCACCACTAATGTCTGGCACGCCTAACAATGACATACTCTGATTGCATCAGTAGATGGCGTTAGTCCTTTGTATGTTAGAGAGGTTTGCAAGTACTTGTAGAAGTCCCTCAACATGTTGCCCAATGGGAAGCTACATCACTGTCTCCATTTTGATCCTGCACACCCAGATGTCCGTGGATGAATGGTTGTACCCAACCACATATGATTCCAACATAACTGCAAGTCACTACATGATGCATTCCAACAATCAGATAACAAAACTTCCCTATTAACCATGTGCAGTGCACTTTTCCACATGAAGCCACATCATTGGAATGGAAATTCACATTGTGTGTAAAAACTCTAGTCCTATCCATCATGTCCCTCATTGTTACTGCAGTTGTATATGCCACATGACATACTATGACGGGTGAGGGTATGTGTGAGCCAACAATCAATGGTGACACACTCCTGTCTGTGGCACCACATGAAATGTAGCCCCATTGCAAATGTCCTCTTCCAAACACAGGTTGGCATGCACATATATGCAAGGGAATACAGAAATCATCCCATGAACACAGGTAGACCATGCATGAAACAGCAGTGTGCACATTTTGTTGAAGAGAAAGGGACACATGCTACCATGTAGGCACAAGGAATGTGGGCAACAGTGATGGCACATAAATCATGTCAATGGACATTCCCCACTTTCCAAGGGAAAGTTTTTATCATTAGCTGCACCCAAAGAACATTGGATGCTCTGTCACATGTATGATGGCCACCTTCACATGACAGATATTAGTGAGGCACCAGCTCTTGTCACACTGAAGACAAGTGGCCTCTTGGGGGGCAGATGCCATTTTATTCATTTGAGCAGACACATGGCTGAGGACAGTGATCCATCACTTCTTTTTCCCTGGCTTTTAACGCTGAGGAGTAGTGGTCTGTAACATAGAATTTATACCCACTACAACAACAAACGTTACTTGATTGATCAATGTACACAGCCATATGCTGTCCCTGGACAGCAAATTGTTTGTGGATTGTTCCCAGTTGTGTCCTTGGTCCCTGGGCCAACAGGCAAGGCCCATCAGTATGCACCACATTACATATCTACACAAACAGTTATGCACCTACTGTGTCACACATGGTCCATCTCCATTCGTCAGGGGGAGCTGTCAGAACCTAACACACAAGTTGGCAATGTGACAGGCAGGAATATGGCATGTACTTACCCCCTTGTAGCTACTGTGCTCCATTCAAATGCCCATCAAGGTCTGGGTATGCCTCTGCCAGGATGCAGGACAATAGGGGGTCATGGTCCAACGTGCGACCCACCCACGTTGGGAAGACAGCCCCAGGTGGACCTCCATGATATTCTATGCCCAGCATCTCGGGGTCCTCCTACCTCTTGCAACAGTGGTCGCTCCTTCAGCTGTGGACCCCCAGGGTCTGCACATTCCGGGCGATGGCTTTCCTAACCTCCTCCTTCTGATGGACGTTTACCTGTATAGATGCAAGAGACAAATCAAGCAATTACAGTCACAAGTTTTTTCCCCTAATAGTTGTGTTACACACGTCAGAAATACAAAGCAAAAAATAGTCAATTTGTCAACACACCATAAGTGTAAAGCACACATGCCAATTAGTACAGGGACATGACTACACATTTTTGTATCCATCTGCAGACTAATCCACTACCATGCTTATGGCTTCAATGACTAAGCAAGCCTACTCACATCAGGTAGCCCAGGCTCAAGTAACATGTACTGTGATGTTGCCCACAATGAAACCCTACACACCAATGTGGCTTCTGAAGGGTAAACTCCTTAGGCCTGATTGGACAAACACATTTACACCCTGCAAGATTGACCCACTGCATATAGTCCCTACAGGCAACTTTCATAGTACAGACTTCACCCTTACACTTGAGTGACAATGAAGGGGCTGGCATGGTGGGAACAGAAATTGTTTTCCCAGTGCTTGTGTGGACATGTGGCCTACTAAATGCAGAGCCATGCCACTTCAGGGTGAATTCTGTGGTAAGCACCTTTACCACAGAACACTCCTTTAGACGTATGTGTATAATCCACAGAGATGGCATCCAACATACAAAGGTATGCATTGTACAATGTCTGCCATCTAACCAAGCTTCAGAGTCATGTCATTGCCTCACAGGAATCTACACACTGTCTGCCTGTACAGGACAAATATGACTTCTGTGAAGGTGACAACAAAGCTGTGGGAGTACGGGACCTGTCATTAGTCAAATACACATATTGTCAATAATAATAATGCAAAATGCACATATTGACTAGTTCTGAGATTTACCTCTGTGCCCATTCCTAATCTAGTCACTGAACTGAGGCATTCAGGACAAGTGTTGCAACTAGAGTCTCATATTGGCAACATGTCAGGATCTGCTGGTGAACAAGGATTGGACACAGTGCCACAGTGACTCTCCCACAGCCTGGACTATGTCCCATACTGGGAGATACATTTGTCAGGCCTTATTCTCTGTAGGCTGAGCTTACAGAATCTACATGACACATTTCCATCACTTCCATGCATGACAGTACATGATGTTGCCAGCATGCAATGTGTCTTGTGGCTTGTGTGGAAACCTGAAGGGCACAGTGAGTCATGATATGCCTTCCCGACAACAGTTTGGCAAGGCCAGATGGGGCTGAAAGATCTGTGGCGCAATACACATTGCTTACAGGATTCCCAAATGACTCAGAAAGAATGCATGCACAGATTATGCTGTCATGAACATAGATGTTGACTGCCATTTACAACCATCATAAACAAAGATATGTTATTTTATGGCAGTAAAGTCCCCTTGTTCAGTTATGTGCATCCAACACAAGGAGGATCTAGAACCCCAAAAGGCATCCCACAACTCAATGTGAATGAACGCAACATATAGTACTGGTCACCAATACCTGCACCATATATATCCCGTTGATACCACACAGACTGCAACAACAGGCACACAAGCAGTCTGCCTGGCACACAGGGTCATATTGTAGCCTGTGATGAGGGAAAGGATGGGGTTGAACAGAGTCAATTGTGCCAATGAGGTACTTACCTGCTCCTCTGGCGAGACGTATATCTGTCCATCAGAGAAGGACCTCACTCACAAGCCTCTCTGGCTCCTCTAGAGAGAAGGCAGGGACCCTTACACCTAATGGACATGACATGATTGCTCTCAGAGGTGGCACACAGCAGCTGAAGCAGTGGAGGTGTTGCTGGCAGCAGTGTCAGGAGTCAAGTGACTGATTTTGCACAATGCAGCATACACGTATGCCACTGAAGGACATAGCCATTGGGCCTCGACCGCCACGGGCAACAATGTTAGCCTATGGCTGTACCCGCTGCGGTTGTAACCACTTACTGCACGGACGACTTCCACCAGCGAACGCTGGTGGTTCCTGATGTCCTGAGGAGAAGGTCAGGCATCCGCCATTTTGGGTGCTCAAAATGCTGTATATGGCCCTGTAAAATGCGTCACAGCAAGAATATAAGTTTCATATCATTAGAAACATCCTAAATCTGTCTTGCTGTTTAGGTCGACTACACAACCATCAGTGTAGTGTGTTGCAGGGCACAGACGGCATATGGCGGCAGTGCACGGTCCACCACCGCTAATAGTATTTTCGGCAGTAAGAAAATACAGTCACATTTCATGAGGCAAATGTGTAGCATATAGTTGGGTGTAGGCCTTATCCATGTTGTGGACACGTGTTGATAACCATGTGGCTCACATTCAACCTTTGTGTAGTTGCCTGCTGTGATGTGTACTGGGTGTCATGTCTATCCAGCCCGGAATGCTTTGTCACATGATATTGTTGGCATGCATCATGTATGTTGCTGTGAACACACTGACTAATGTTACAAATCATGTTTTGTCACACATAGGTACCCTAGGAGGGGGAGGATGGGACAACTTCCTGTCTACCATCCACTGCCAGACCTTCAGACCATGGAGGAACGCCACGTCATCCAATTATACCATCTGAATAGGCAAACAATAGTGGACTTATGACGTCAGTTGGAGCCAGATCTGATGCCAGCTAACAGTAATCCAAACTGCATGCCTCCCATTGAACAAGTCATGTCACTATTGTTCTTCCTGGCTGCACGGTCCTTCCAATATACAGTGGCCCTATCTGCTGGTATGTCCCATTTTATGTTTATTCTGGTGTTGAAGGATGTCCTCTTAGCAATGTTGAAACATATTGACAGCTTTATTAGGTTCAACCGACGTGTGTAGTTAGCCAATGTGAAGGCTGACCTCTCCGGATTTTCCGCCTCCCACATGTGGTGGGGGCCATTGATGGCACACGTGTTGGCTTGGTGCCACCAGAGGCCACTGAACAAGTCTATCATAACAGAAAGAATGTCCATTCCATCAATGTGCAACTTGTCTGTTTGGCGGATCTCTACATCTCAAATGTGTGTGCCCGTTATCCAGGATCAGCCCATGAGACCTGTGCCAACACAGCTTGTACACAGTTTAGGTGGAAGATCAGAAGTGCCCATTGGACTTTTTTGTGTGCTGTGGTGGGCCTGATTCATCATGTGTGTCATCATGTGGGCATAAATATGTAGTCCTAGACCACGGCCAAACCATTTGACATTGGCTAAACACTCTTTTTGTATGGCCTGTTTATAGGTGTAGATGTGTTTCATCATTGTGGGCCACTGTGACTGTGCCACAAGACTGACATATGTTTGTGTCATACCACGAGATGCATGGGCATTGGATTATGATGGCCCTGTGAGCAGGAACTGTTGTACTGCCTCCTGTCTGCATCTTGAATTATTGGATGGTGAATTACTTTGGTGTGGTGTGTGATAATGCTCAAGCTGGTGACATCAACCACTTCAATCTTCGCCTCTTCTACAGGACAGTGTCTGACAAATCCCTTCCTTTCATGGTCTGGAGGTCTGTACCTGTAAATATGTTCATTTTACTCAGTATGAGTCAATCATTTATAATTTCAAATAGCTCAGACATGCTGACAGCCTATGTGCTGAACAAAGTAATAAAATATTTACTTTGACCTGACACTTGTATGTATGTGTTTGTGTGGGATGGTTGTAATTCTGAGCTGTACACCGTTTACATGCAATGTATTCCATCCTGAACAAGGCCCTTGGATCATCTTTGTATGGTTCACATAGTCTGACATATATCTACATGACTAAATATGAAATCAAAATCAGTAGACAATGAATCAGTGAAGAGTGATTTTATTGTGGAGCTACGACTAACAGAAAATATATGTGACATGTCTCAACAAAAATTCAAATGTGAGGGGGTCAGTCATGGTGAATGAAAGCATTGGAGTAGGTGCCACACCATTGGGAGTCCAAAGTCTAGAGTACTCATTCTATTGGAAATCATAGGTGGTTCAGGATCAGTGCAGAGTGAATGTGTAACACACAAAAGAGGTCCTTAAGAAAGAGGGTTCTGGCAGTGGTGGGTGTCTTGCCATTCACACCTCCTGGATTCTTTGCTGGACATTCCCTGCTTGCAGGGAGAGGGATCAGCTGCTACAGAGGCAGGGGTGTCTGTGGTTTATTATTGCTCTGACAGGGCCTTCTTTTCTGTGGCTGGCACCGATGTTGATGGGCCAGCGGTTGATGTGCAAAAGGAAGGGGTTGACCAGTTTTGAAAAGCCCTGCTCAGGGTGGTATGTATGTCCCTCAATACCCCTGTTAAGGAGCCCATGTTGGAATTGTGGGCCTCCATCTGTTCACCCATGTCCCTCTGTAGCTGTTTGATTTCCCGAAGTTCGGTCAGAACATGGCCCATCACGCCTTGAGACTCCTGATAGACCCTCAATATGTGGCTGATGGTGGCCTGGCCAAGAGCAGCTCCAGTGGCCTCACCCCGCTGGCCCACAGCATCCCTCCCATGCACCATGCTCTCACATGCCTGTGCCCCTGCCACAGGGTGCCCTCTCCAGTTTGTTCCTGGACCATCATTGTCAAAGTGTTGCGCTGAAACTCAGCATCCAGGACTCGGGGGCATGGGATGGTGGACACTGTGTTAGGGAACACATGATGGTGGCGAATGGTTGCCTTGGATGTTAAAGCAACGGAGGTGGGATGTGACGCTGTGGGCACAGTGAAACTCACTGTTACCATCTGACCAGGTTGCCCAGATGGGCCAAAACCATCCTCCACGTCCAGACGTCCAGGAGTGTCGTTGTCACTAAGGGCTTCATCCAGGGGGATAGTGGTAGACTGTTCAGTGACCACTGTGTGCCGAGTGGCAGATCCACCTGTTGATGTAAAACATACATTGTTACTGACTGTATTGTAACATCTACCTCCAAACATTTTGTTACAGTAAGCAGAGACCTTGGACAAAGTTAAGTTGTACTTATTTCAATTGTACCAACTAGCCATGATAGTGAGTGATTTGACATGACGTGTGATACATGCCAACCCAAATTGACTCAAGCAGCTGATGAGATGTGTAGATCAGTTGCATTTTGGAGGATGGCCTGAAAATTACATTTTACAACCAGCGCAGCCATCTCATTCGAGAGGCAAGATATGGCTTTCAACATTTTGAGGCCTAGTTGAGTGGGATGCAGGCAGACCCAGGACTTTGTTGTATGTCACTGGAGTCATCATGTGCACAGTGCTGGGTCAATGTGTCTGCTGCTGCTACCAATCTGGTGATGCATCTTGAGGTCTTAGGGATACTTGTTATACACACTAGGTAAGGTGTCATTCCTGTCCTCAATATTTTCATCTTGGGTTAGCAGGTCAAGCTGGAGCTAGGTAGACAGACAAGTCTCCGACTTGAGCATGATCTATGCTGGATCACTCGCACCTTCATTTTGAAGTTGACATACAGGGTTCTTTGGACAAGAGAACACTGGGCTGGTGGTTGGAGTTACTGAAACAGGCAGAAATAATAAGAGGGACAGGGAAAATAATGGTCCAGTGTACAGTCTCCCAAAGCCTATGCACGTAAATGAAAATAGGTACACTGTTCCAATAAGTGTGTATTCAGGGAGAGAGAGGGAGTCAGTATTGGTAGGAGAGCCCTCACGCATCCACTAGGATGCTGAGCATCATCATTGGGCTAACTCCTTCGTCAGACGGGTACTGCAATGTCTGGCGGGCCTACCACACTTTGGTGGTGGCACTCAACTGAAAGTAGCGTAGTAATTGGAGATAAGGTCTGCGAGAAATACAGAGAAAAGGAGAGAGAAAGCAATGTGGTTAAGATTGACTCTGACCCATAAGCATCATAATTTAATGAATCAGGATAAGGATCAGGCCAAGATTAAAAAGAAACAATGGGAGTGGGAACGGGGAGTAATGTCCCACAGCACTCCAAAGAAAGGAAAAAGGAAGTGTGCCTAGTCCTAACAAAAAATGGTCAACATGTTTCGCGCCGCTTTGGTCACAAAAATGATCCTCTGGCGCTTCATCAGGACCTGGATAAATACTTCTCCTAATTATATGAAACAAAATAAAATAAGTGCTAAATAGTCACTTACAGACCGAAGACAATTTGTCACCGTCACATAGTCGATAAGTCGCCCATCCCATAATCGAGAAACAGCAACATAGGCATGCACGAACCTCAAGTCAAAGGGAAAATATTAATGTCTTCCTGAGACGGGAATTAACCTGCCTGGTAGGTTACTTGCCGTCTCTCCCTGCATATACACTTATTGTAACAGTGTTTCTATTTTCATTTACGTTACTGAAACAGGGCCTGCTGGGAGTTGCAGTCAGGTCGCTCTCTCTAAAACACACACCATACAAATGTTATCCTCCCAGTGAGTACACTTCGATTGAGGGTTAACAAACAGAGGTCTTTGGACAAGAGAACACTGGGCTGGTGGTTGGAGTTACTGAAACAGTTCTTCCTGGGAGTTGCAGTCAGGTCGCTCTCTCTACTCCCCAACACTTGACAACTGTTGTGTATTACATGTCTGTATGCAGGCTGCATTTATGTGTGAGCATGCATTTACATTTTAAGACATACCATGGCTCCTGGAATGTGTTTTTTTTATTATGAAATTTCCAGGCACCATTTGGAGATATGACATGTGACTGGCCTTGGTAACTGTGATGTTGGGTCCAACAATACAGATTGACAGTGTTGACACTCAGATACTCTGGTTATTGAATGTTGGTGAGATACATGAAAAAGAAAGTGGCAAAAGGTGAGCTATGAACATGCAAGACATTGCATTTTTGTGTCAGTTTTTGTGTCGTAACTTACCAGACTTCAGTCCCCCGGGTATTCCCGTAAAGCCCTGGGGGTGCAGAATGGCCAAGACCGTCTACTCCCCGGGAAGGAGTTGTAATGGGAAACTGGGAGCCCAACTGCCAGTCTTCTTGGCCTGCAGCTGGTGTCTGGAGACCAGGGAATGGACCTTGCCCGTGAGGTCGTTCCACCTCTTCATAATGTCCTGCTTTGTGCGCAGGGTGGTGCCTGAAGCGCTCACTCAACAATCTTGTCTCAAATTTCAATTTTCTTACTGAAAGGAGTATGCTGGACTTGTGCTCCAAACAATTGTGACTCTGCTCTTATGATTTCATCCACTGTGACTCTTAACTCATCTTCAGAGAAACAGGGATTTTTTTACACATGACATAGTAGACAAAAAAGGGGGGTGACAAGGAGTCATGCAACAGGGGAAGTGCAATAGTGTGTGAATGGACAAAAGTGTTTGCAGGGTGTTCTATGGGAGGGTGGAAAAAGTGGTTCCTAATCTATGTAACAATCGCCATTTACTGTTCATGGTGCTTTGTCTTTGTGTGGAAGTGCAAAGGAATGTGGTCTGTGAAGGGGTGTGTTTTATTGTGTGCTTAGCAGGTTTGTCCACTTGGCCAATGTGTGTCAGCTGTGTGTGTCAGCTGTGTTTTTGATTTCATCCACCTTGCCCTTGTCTGTTACTTTGCTGACCGTAAACCAGGGTGGTCAACCGCCACTGGCTGACCGCCACAAAGGGCCCACCACAGCGACTGTGTGATTGGAATATGCTCAGAGAGTGGCCGCAAAGCTAACAGCACTAGGGGTCCAATGCCTATATCCAAGCCAGTTGTCTGCCTTTTCTGCTTGGCAGTCAGCAGTCCTGCCTGTATATCTCGAAATACAGCAGTCTGGGGGACTGCTGATGGCGGTCTGCTGGTCCGATCGCAAACTCATAAAAAGTCCCTAAGTGCCAAAGTAAAACCTTCGACTTGGTTGAACATGGTTGATGTATCCGACCTGTGCCCCATTGCGCTTGACATAAAGTTAAACCCTGCTCCTGGTCTGCCACAACCATTGTCTACCATTGACAATTTGCACTTTTTGGATCTATTTTTACTTAAAATATTAAACATTCATATCACAGTTAGGAATATTGAATTTTTGTTATTTTGGTTTCATTCTGCTCAAAGGGAAGGGTATGCCCAGACCTGGGTCCCTTGCTCACTGTGCCACTGATTCAAGCTAGTCTGGCTGATGAAGGGTGATACCCTGAAACCAGTCCCAGGATGCTTGTTTCTGGTCAAGGGAGGAACTGGCCTGGCAGTTCAGACTGGACTGTTCCCATGGGGAACAGGGTCAAGACTGATTTGCAGATGGCTGGGTCCAAACTGGGGTAGTCTGCTGAGCAAAAGAACAATGGATTAAACCCAGATCTCTGGGGGTGAATGTTTGCATTGTTCAGCATTCCGTTCATCATCCTTTTGTGTTGCTAAAGGAATTCAACTATTACCCACACTGTCACACCTAATATCACAGCTATATTGCTAATATGACATCTATATTGCGAATTAGCAGTTTTAAGCTCTGTGAATTCCCAATATTTTAATATGAAAGCACAAGATATTAAGGACTTCAGTGTCAATGATGTAGACATGCATTATTGAACCAATGATTTCACTATTTTTTTTTTTACTTCTTTTCTGGGACCGGGCTGGCCAACAGAGAACAAAGCAGTACCGGGGCAAGAACAGAAATCCTTGGCTCGTATGTGGGCACAACCTATTGCTAAGCCTAGCAATGACGTTTTACCACCACCAGTAGGGGTAGTGCACCCAGCCAGAGAGTTACTTGATCTGCCGCAAAGAGACTCTAGGCAGTGGCTGGATAGTAAGCAGTGGGGCAGTGGATGTTGATATCTCCAGCCGGGGGGGAGAACTTCTTGGTTGTCCTCCTGTCCTTAAGCAAGAACAACTAGTGGGGTCCAAAAAGCAAACCTCAACCGCATCTGCAGCTGCTTTTCTTTGGACTCTTTATTGACTGTTTACTTTTTTTAAATCACTGCTTGTATACAGACTGGTTCCCTCAACGCTTCCTGCTATGTTTTGGTTATTTGCTCACCGCCCTCCAAGTTAGCATTTACTACCTGACTTAAGATTGCATTTTCTTATCCTTTGGCCCCTTCTCAAAGACAGTTTTTCTTTACCCCACAAGATATGCTTTGTCTACAAATATAATTAAATAAATAAATCTTTTGACCTCTAACACAAATATCTTGATTGCATTTACAACTTATACTTTAGGGTGCATTGCATGTCAACGAAAGGAAATGTCTGCCATTTGCATGCTTTTAGACAAACCTGTCTGCACCTGTCAGCGGCCGGGCTGCGCCATGGGCCACAAACCCTGGTCCATCTCGTACATACTCTACGAATTGTCTTTTATCCCTGAATAAGTTCACTAAGTCACCTCTGTGCAATCATTTTAATTGTAATCTTTCTCAGTGTTTCTTCAGGTGTACCACTTGCAAATTCACATATTGGGTCTTGCCCTTGCATGACCCTACCTTTAAATACCTTCTTCCCCCTAAGGCCCGCCCCAATAACCAGTCTCACATGGTAAATTGCCATTTGCTGACTGTCTGATCTCTTACTAAGCATAAACAAGTGCATGATTACCTGGATTTGCACAGACCTGACCGTGTGTTTCTAACTGAAACTTGGACTGACCAGTCCTCGGCTTCTCACCTGATAGACTCATTACCCGCTGCATATCTAATCCACAGATAAGACAGGGAAGGTAATCGTGGTGGCGGGCTGGCAATTATACATAAAGACCCTGTTAGAGTTACATTTAAACCTGTCACAATCACAGATTGCAAAGCTCTTTTTTTCTTCTGCAAAGTTGATGATAACAACTCATTTTATGGGCTCCTACTTTACAGCCCCCCTGGCCCTAGAAATAAGTTTACTGATTCTCTTGCTGGCTTTCTAGAATATAGTGTGCAACATGAAAATTTCACAGTCCTGGGCGATTTCAATTTTTATTTAGATGTCATAGACAACAAAGTGACGATTTTACTAACTGAGAATTTAAGGGCGTTTGACCTGAACAAACTGGTGAACGCACCGCCCCATTGAGATGGCCATGCGCTTGATGGCATTTTTTTTAAATCATGTAGGACTTCAAGCAGAAGATATCTTTCAGGTAGGTATGTCAGACCATAATACAGTACATTTTAGTTTGATATCAAATTGTCTGAGTCACACTGACCTAAAGTCACCTGGGAAACATTGGTCAGACAGTGGAATAAAATGAATCTTACTGACCTGGTGGATACTCTGGCAACCTCTATGCCAGCCCGTCCAGTGATATAAATCAAGTGGTAGCCAACTTTTCTAGCTGGATAACAGAAGCAGTCAATAAGATGTCCCCAGAAAAACAAATTAAACCTAAAAATAAATGCTCTGACACCAATTGGTATTCTCTGGTGCTTAAAGACATAAAAAGGAAATGTCAACGCCAGGGAAGAATCTGGAGAATTCATTATGCTCCAGAGGAGAAAATAAAATACAACCTTCTTATTCAGGAATATAAAAACAGATAATCATGGAGCAATCTAGATACTTCTCAGAGAAGATTAATTCCGTCTTAAATTCTTCTTAAGAACTGTTTCATTCAGTCCAGATGCTTACTTACCCTCCAGTAGGCCAGATGTCTCCTTTCACTCAACATCGCTGTGACAGCCTTGCTGATTTATAAAAAAAATAAAGTTGAGGCATTTTATTTTGAGCTCAACAATTGCAAGTCCGACGATCCACTCAGGGAATCAGAAGTTCAATTGGACCCCCCCCCCTTACCAGATGCCATGTCATCTTGGAAATGAGCCCAATCCCCCTTACCTTTTCTCTGATTTTCCAATATTAACAACTGAGTGTTTGACTAAGCTCTTCTTATTAACTAAATCAGGGTCCCCCAGTGACCCTTGCCCTGAAGGGTGATTCACAAGATTGCCCATGTTTTCGCACCCTCACTAACTATCTTATTTAAAAATATCTTGAGAAATTACATTTTCTCTTCTGAGTGGAAACAAGCTACTACCCTCCCTCTACTCAAGAAATCTACCTTAGACCCTCAGGAAGACAAGAACTACCAACCCATTTATTGGCTCCTGCTGCTAGCCAAAGTTCCTGGAGAGGAGTTTAAACATTTCTTTCTCAGAGTATTTGGACCAGAACATAATCGTGGATACTGCACAATTCATTTCCTGGAAGGCCAACAGCATGAATACGGCCTTGCTGGCCGTCACTGAGGAGATTCAGGACATTCTTGATAAAGGTGGTCCCTTTAGACCTGTCCGCGGCCTTTGACACAGTGAGCCACGTGATCCTAAAATGTAGCCTAGAAGAGATTGGTAACTGAGGTGGTGCCTTGGACTTGCTCTGCTCATTTCTGGACCATTCTGTATGTGTGGCTTTACTTCCAAGCCCTTCTCACTTCCCTGTGGTGTTCCACAGGGATCTTCATTGAGCCCTACATTGTTTAATATCTATGGACACCTTTGCTGAACTTGATAAGATCTTTTGGATTTAAAACAGTTTCATATTCAGATGATACCCAAATTGTGGTACCCATATTTAACGATGCAGAAGAGGTAGCTCCTTGGTTTAAGAGATGCATGTCTGCTATAGTCGCCTGGATGAGTTCACATGTCTGAAGCTTAACTCAGAAAAGACCAAAGTACTCGTATTCAGTCAGAATAAATATTTTTGGAACTCCACCTGGTGGCCACAGTCTCTTGTTTCTCCTCCTAGACCTTTGCCTAAGGGGAGGAATCTGGGTATCTTATTTGACTCTAATCTTTACTTTACTGAACAGTTGAATCACATGACTTTGTCTTGCTTTTTTATCATTAAAACAATTAAAAAAAAGGCCTTTCCTTCATACCCAGAGAGATGCAAAAACAGTGGTCACATCTCTGGTGCACTCTAAGTTGGATTACTGGAATGCTTTAAGTGCTGGGGTCTAAGAAGGTGTCCTAAACAACCTTCAAAATGCAGCTGTTCGCATTTTGAAGAACATTAGAAAATCGGACTGAGTCTCCAAAGTGAGAGCAGAACTTCACTGGCTCCCTATAAATAAAAGAATAGCTTTCAGAACTGTATGCACATAAAACCCTCTTCCTCTCGGGCCCTATCCCACAGCAAACTAGAATTTCATGGCATATCCCTCATAAAAACCAACATTCTGCTTCTGCTAAGAAGCTCACCATTCCTAAAATTCGGAAAGCCTTTGGGGCAGCAGAGGTTTTCCCTACACAACCTGCGTCTCTGGAACCAGAAGCCATGTCATCTTGGAAATAAGCCCAATCTCCTGATTTTCAGGAAACATTTGAAAACCTTTTTTTTTCTCTTTCACTATAAGTCCTTTTCATGCTGTGTATCCTTCCGAACTGTTGGCAGTGCTGAGACGCCCCTGGGCATTTGTGCAATTTATAAATACCAAAATCAAAATCAAATATCATTTAGAAGATTCATTTAATATGCCTTACACTTCGAAAATGAACAAAGAAGAAAACATAAATGTCACTATCCGATTTGTTATGCAACAGAAAACATAGAACACAGATTAAAGGTTGACACTGGTTTGTGGTATGAAAAGTGAACATAGTTTATTAAACAAAATTGTAAGAATATTAGGTGAACACATTAATATAAGAGGGTTTCTCTTAGTACTCCATCTATGCATTGCTGGTGGTGAGTTTTTGAGATAATGTTCATGTTCTGGAAAATTGTGCTGGTAGTGGTACAGGTGGTACTTGTGGTTCAGGTGGCATAGGTGTCTGTATAATCTCCTGCATGCATTGGCAATGAAGATTTACATTTGCAATGTTAGACTTTTTATCCTTGGCGTGGTCTTTCTTAACTTTTTGCCTCTGTTTCCCAGGTTGTTGATGTGTGCTGGACTCTGTTTTTGCTGTTTTTGGTACTCTGGACACTTTTCCACTGCTATCTAGTGCTAAAGTGCTCCTATGTAAAATGTATATGTGATTGGATTTCCATGATTGGCATATTTGATTTACTGGTACGTCCCTAGTAAAGTGCACTAGAGGTGCCTAGGACCTGTAAATCAAATGCTACTAGTGGGCCAGCAGCACTGATTGTGCCTCCCACATTAGTAGCCCTGTTAACATGGCTCAGACCTGCCACTGCAGTGTTGTGTGTGCAAATTTTTACTTCCTATTCGACTTGGCAAGTGTACCCACTTGCCAGGCCTAAACCTTCCCTTTTTTTTACATTTAAGACACCCCTAAGGTAGGCCCAAGGTAGAACCATGGGCAGGGTGCAGTGTATGTTTAGGGTAGGACATATACTAATATGTTTTATATGTTCTGACAGTGAAATACTGCCAATTTCATTTTTAACTATTGCAAGGCCTATCTGTCTGATAGGTTACCATGGGGGCTACCTTTAAAAATGATTAAAGCTTAGGTTCCTTTTGGGAGCAGATAGACATGTGGAGTTTTGGGTCTCTGAGCTCACAATTAAAAAAAACATATTTTAGAAAGTGGACAATTTCTTGCTTAGACCATTCTGTGACTCTGCTTGTTTGTGGATTCCCTGTCTGGGTCAGTTTGACCATTGGGCTGTTTGCACCTCTCTCTAGACAGTGACACAAAGGGGGCTGGGGTGTAGCCTGCATATCCTGAAGAGCCATCTGTGCTAGGAAGGCCCCATACAATGCAGTCTCCAACCCCCTGGTGTTTCTCTGGGGCCTGGCCTGGGCAAGGCAAGATTTCACAAACAAGAGGGACTTTCCTTTGAAGTAAGCCTACTTCAAAGGGCAAAATGGGTATAAGAAGGACACCCAAAACCACAGACTTTAGATCACTTCTGGACATCAAGAGGAACCTCTGCCTGGAGAAGAGATGTCCTGCCTAAGACTGTGCTTTGTGTAGCTATCCTGCAGTTGCTGCTTCTGCCTGTGCAAGGGGACAAAAACTAGACTTTGTGTGCCTTCTTGCTTGTGAAGAAATCTCCATGGGCTTGTCCTGAGCTTGCCTCCTGTTGTTGAAGTCTCAGGGACATGAAAGACTTCTCCTGACAGCACCTGGACTCTCTGCTGAGACACTTGCCCTGCCAAGTGGTGCCTTATCCAGTTCCTGGGCCCTTGAAAGTTGAAAGGTGAAGCTGGCAGACAAAGACTGAAAATCAACGCACAGTCCGCCGCGAGAAGGAAAAATTTGATGCACCTTCCGAGACGCGGCTGAAAAACAACGTGCCACCAGCTTCGCGGCAGAAATCGACGCTCCACCGGCATCGCGGCTGGAAAATCGACACACGGAGCTGGAAGAACAATGTGCAACACCTGCTGACAGCTGTTAACATCGCAACCTACATTGCACAGTTTTGCTTATACCGTGCAAAAGGATTGTCAACGCAAACCTTCCTGGGTGCAGAAAAACGACGCAACACCTGCCTGGACCAGAGTGCTTGCCCGGATCGATACATCGCTCTCCTGCAGAGAGGGAAACGACGCACTGTCTCGTTTGTAGGTGAAGAATCGATGCATTGCTAACCTTTTGCGATGCACACTCGCCCGTACATGTTATTTTGACGCTACCCAGGTACTTTTCAACGCTAACAGTGTCTTACCTGTTTAAAAGAGGATTTAAGAATCTTTTGCTTTTAAAATGAATAACTTGACTTGTGTATGTTGGATTTTTGTCGTTTTGGTCTTGTTTTGCTTAGATAAATATTTCCTATTTTTCTAACCCTGTGTTGCGTCATTTTGTAGTGTTTTCACCGTGTTACTGTGTGTGTTGGTACAAATACTTTACACGTAGACTCTGAACTTAAGCCTGGCTGGTTTTGTCATGCTACCAAGGAGGTGAGGGGGGGTTAACTGAAGTTGATTCTCCTTTACCCTGACTAGAGTGAGGGTCCTTGCTTGACAGGGCGTAACCTGACTGCCACCCAAAGACCCCATTTCTAAAAAGTATTTTCCATCTCTCATCTTCATTGCCAAGGAATGGTGTCTTGAACTCTCTTCCTTAAATGTTCATAGATGGTATTGGTGCATCTTTGCCACGTCTTTGTAACATTTGGCAACATTATCAAAGGAACATGTCTGCTTGTCAGGGTAAACATCCTGAGCAACGAGGTCTAAATCACTACTTGCCTGAACCACTACTGCTAAACAACTAAAAAGTCTCTAAGTCTCTAAGTCTAAGTACTGAACAACTATTGTCTAAACAACAATTGTGCCTGAATAACAATTGCCTGAACAACTAATTTTAAGGTAAGGTTTTCTTTTTGTTTTATATGGTTTATTAGTTGTTTAGGAAAAAATAATAATAATAATAAAATATATATATATATATATATTAGTTGTTTAGGCAATTGTTATTCAGGCACAATTGTTGTTTAGACAGTAGGTGTTCAGTACTTAGTTATAGAGACTTTTTAGTTGTTTAGCTGTAGTGGTTTAGGCTATAGTTGTTTAGGACCTAGTTGTTCTGTCACATATTCAGGGCAATTACCCCCGATCCACTACCTGGGGTGGGAGAAAGCTTACTAGATGCCAGGGAATTAAAACAAAACAAAAAATAGTGGGGTGGTGGCTACCAACCAGTATGGGCATGGTTATTCCCCCAACTCAACTGAAGGGGATAACAATCTTTCAGCTCCCCCCCCCCCCCCGGCATACTAAGACATCTTATCCCACGGCAAACAAGAGGACACATGATTATTTTGGGTTTTAGAATTACACTTGGGCCATCAGAGCTTGTCTAACTTACAAAATCTTCCCACTTGGAATAGTGAGGGCTGCACTTTTTGGACTTTGGGACGCTGTCATGTAGAAAAATCTACGAGACCTAGACACATCTGAACACAAAACATATGGGTAAGTCCAGGGTGGTGTGCTTCACATGCACCCCGCACCATTTTCTTACGAACAATGCCCTGCAAATCTCCAACTTTGCTTGAAATCACACATTTTTCCCACATTTTTGTGATGGAACTTTCCGGAATCTGGAGGAATCCACAACATTCCTATCTCCAGCATTCTTGCATCTATACCGATAAAACTTCTGCCCATTTGTCAGCCTAGAAACTTTTTTGTTTCAAACTGCCCTTATGGACCCGCTTTGGTTCCCCCTCATTTTCGACATGTTTTTGGCTCTTCCTTGTCACAGGCACTTTGCCCACCTACACAAATGAGGTATCCTTTTTACCAGGAGACTGAGGGGAATGTTGGGTGGTAGGAAAATTGTGCCGGTGCTGTGATCCCACACAGAAGTGTGGGAAAATGTGAATTATTTGCTACATTTGAGGTTTGTGGAGGATTCTGGGTAAGAAAACACTGGGGGATCCACGCAAGTCACACCTCCCTGGACTCCCTCAGGTGTCTAGTCTTCAGAAATGTTTGGGTTTGGTAGGTTTCCCTAGATGGCTGCTAAGCCCAGGACCAAGAACGCAGGTGCCCTCCCCACACAAAAACAGGTAGTTTTGTATTTGAGAATTTTGATGTGTCCACATAGTGTTTTGGGACATTTCCTGTTGCAGGTACTAGGACTACCCACGCAAGTGAGGTACCATTTTGATCAGGAGACCTAGGGGAATGCTGGGTAGAAGGAAAGTTGTGGCTGCTTTCAGATTCCAGAGCTTTCTATCACCGAAATGTGAGGAAAAAGTGTTTTTTTGCCAAATTTTGAGGTTTGCTAAGGATTCTGGGTAACAGAACCTGGTGACAGCGCCACAAGTTACCCCATCTTGGGTTCCCCTAGGTGTCTAGTTTTCAGAAATGCCCAGGTTTGCTAGTTTTTTTCAGGTGCCAGATGAGCTACAGGCCAAAATCCATAGCTAGGCACTTTGCAAAAAAAGGTCCGTTTTCTTTGGGAAAATGTGATGTGTCCATGTTGTGATTTGAGGCACTTCCTGTCGCGGGCACTAGGCCTACCCACACAAGTGAGGTACCAGTTTTATCTGGAGGCTTGGGGAAATGCTGAGTTGAAGGAAAGTTGTAGCTCCTCTCAGATTCCAGAACTTTCTGTCACCCTAATGTGAGGAAAAAGTGTTTTTGTTTCCAAATTTCGAGGTTTGCAAAGGATTCTGGGTAACAGAACCTTGAGCCTATTTTGGAAATACAAAGGTTTCCTTGATACCTATTTTCCACTCTTTATTTTTCACCAAATAAATAGCTGTATATCCAGTATACAATGAAAAACCATTGCAAGTTGCAGTTACTTTATTGAGTCTGGTCACCTAGGGTTCTTGATGAACCTACAAGCCCTATATATCCCCACAACCAGAAGACTCCAGCAGACGCAACGGTGCATTGCTTTCGAAAATCTGACATCGAAGGAAAACACTACAGAGTAAAACGTGGAGAAAAATGGCTGTTTTGTCACCTCAATTTCAATATTTATTTTAATCTCAGCTGATATTTTCTATAGGAAAATCTTGTAGGATCTACATAAATGACCCCTAGCTGAATTCAAAATGTTGTCTACTTTTTAGGAATGTTTAGCTGTTCTGGATCCAGCATTGGTTTCACACCGATTTCTGTCACTAACTGGAAGGAGGCTAAAAGCACAAAAAAATACTAACAATGGAGTATGTCCCAGTAAAATGCCAATATTGTGTTGAGAAATGTGGTTTTCTGATTCAAGTCTGCCTTTTCCTGAAAGCTGGGAAGATGGGGATTTTAGTACACTAAACCCTTTGTTTATGCCATTTTCAGGGAAAAAACTTCAAGTGTTTTTCTGCAGCCCTTTTTTCCAATTTGTTTGTGTATTGGCTAATTTCTTGGTGTCCTCCAGGGGAACCCACAAACTCTGTGTACCTCTAGATTCACGAGGATGTTGGAAAAAAATAACATAAATTTGGAATGGGTAGCTTATGTGGACAAAAAGTTATGGGGACCAAAGCGCGAACTGCCCCAAATAGCCAAAAAACTACCTGGCACCTGAGGGGGAAAAGGCCTGGCAGCGAAGGGGTTAACTTTTCCATCTCATCATTTGTACTTTCACTGACCATATTTTTTTTAAGTATATGAAATGTTTACTGATTAAATACTGGATAAATCCATTGGAAAACATCATGTATGTCTCTCTAATGCATCTGCTCTTATGATCATGATGATTCCTATAGAATGACAATATCATCTTAACTCTCTAACTGCTGTATCTGAACACATTTTGGGAACACCATCTTCCATGTCCCGGGTTCAGCAGCTGACCTTACAAGAGGTCTCCAAAACAGTCATCTGTGTTACTGGAACTGATGACTACATTGTTGACAAATTATAAACACATCCGTAGATCAAGCCTTAGTAGCACTAGCTATCTGAGGTTCACAAAGTGCCAACTTTATTCTTTAATAGCAGACTGTTGAAAATTTGAAACAAACCTGGATTTGTTGTACTTCATCTGCTGAAATCTTCTTCCAGGTACTTGGGACATTGAGCCAGGCAAAGATGCTGAACCATCTACAAGCAAGGATGGCGGGGACTCTGAAGATAGAATCTAATCCTCCTCCAAGGAACAATACTGGCTGCCAGCACAGCTCATCAAGAAGAGGGGGTGGGGGGGAAGGAAGAGGAGCAGGTGGAGTAGGAGACCTGCAGGAAAAGGAGGCCATAGTAAGGCCCACACATAAAATCTTAAAGAAGGTAATTTTTCAGTCGAGCAGCAGTGTACCTCTTAAACGCTCTTTAAGGATTGACCATCCCCAGACAAGGAGAAACAGACGCTAAATATTCCTATGCAGCACCCACCTCTACATGGCACTCACATCTCAGGTCTGTGTGCACAATCTCCTACACATTTCCATGAAAGTGCATCTCCGGTTTTCTCTCAATCATCTGAGGGAGAGCACTGCAATTGCGAGGGGCAACTATCCCCTATTCATGAATCTCTTTCCCACAGTCTCCCAGGGGACACCACTCTCTGTGCTGGTCAACATGCTGGCCATTTGATATAGCCATACATGTAGGTGGGTTGGCATGGGTTAATGCCGGCCACTGGAAAGATCAGTTTTATCAGCAACAAAGTGATGTGCAGCAGGATATGTGTGCAAGGGGGGTATTCTGTATGAATTGTAGACTCACTTAAAGGACTCCCTCAGATGACTGACAAGCGAATATGTGACAGAACAACTAGGTCCTAAACAACTATAGCCTAAACAACTAAAAAGTCTCTACAACTAAGTACTGAACACCTACTGTCTAAACAACAATTGCGCCTGAATAACAATTGCCTAAACAACTAATATATATATATATATATATATGTATATATATATATATATATATATTCTAAACAACTAATAAACCATATAAAACAAAAAGAAAACCTTACCTTAAAATTAGTTGTTCAGGCAATTTTCAGTCACAATTGTTGGTTAGACAATAGTTGTAGATCCCAGAGTTTCTCTGGCTTAGCAGGAAACATGCTACAGCATTGTCTCTGGCTTGTAATCGAGCCCGTGGCAATGCTGTAGTGCAGGGTGCACCAGCACCCTCGCAATGCTCACTGGCTGCAAAGCAGACAGTGAAAACTGTGAATGTGCTAGCCCTCCACTGCCCATGCCAAGTGAATGGGCAGTGCAGGGCCACCCCTGGGTCCCCCACACCCATTCACTGCCAGTCTTTTCATGGTGGTGGTACCGCCATGAAACCGCTGGCAGTGAATGGGGTCATAATTCCATGGGCAGTGCTGTCCTGGCGGATTAGGACTGCTGCCACCTCCAGTCTGCTGGGACGTCCGATCCTGGAGGAGCTGGCGATTCCCTGGAGACCCGATCGCCAGGTTTGTGATGAGGCACCCAGACTGCTGCACTGGCAGCAGTCCGACCTCCAGACTCATAACGAGGCCCTGTATGTGCTGAGAAAGGGAAGCCTAGAAATGGAGCCGCTTTCAAGGCATCATAATTTTTAATCATTATTCAGTCATGCGACTGGGAACTAAAATTATTTTTATCATCCAGGCGTATTTTTTGTTAACATTCTGCATCTATTTTGTTCATAATAATATTTATAATTTATATAGACCAATAACATATTTTCAATAACATTATTAATAAATATGTTTATCAAAAATAGAGGGATACCATTCCCAACAGAGAAGATACTAGAAGACTATACACTCACGCAGGTCAAGCAGTAGGAGAATTAATCCCTTGATTTGTGGTGCCCTCACACATCCCAAAAAGAGATGTCTTGTTTCATCATCGGGCTGCTCCTCGTAGAACCAGCGCTGCAATGTCCTACAGGCCCGGAAAAGGGTCACTTTAGTGGAGATCCTTTTATTAGATGCTGTAGTGTGAAGCCTATAAGTGTACGAGTGTCCTAAAATGTGAGGTCAAATATGCAGAGCTAAGGGCCGTATTTATACTCCGTTTGCGCCGAATTTGCGTCGTTTTTTTCGACGCAAATTCGACGCTAAACTAACGCCAACTAACGCCATATTTATACTATGGCGTTAGAGGCGAATAGCGCCAAAGTTCCCGGAATGTGCGTCATTTTTTAGCGTGAACCCCTTCCTTGCGTTAATGATATGCAAGGGAGGCGTTCCCGTCTAAAAAATGACTCCCAGGCCTTTACGTGGTATTTATACTCCCGGGCAAAAGAGACGCCCGGGAGTGGGCGTGGCTAAAAACGGCGCATTTGCGCCGCTTTTTAACGCCTGGGTCAGGCATGGCGTTAAGGGACAAGTGGGCTCAAAATGAGCCCAGAGTGCCCTCCCCTGCCCCCAGGGACCCCCCCTGCCACCCTTGCCCACCCCAGGAGGACACCCAAGGCTGGAGGGACCCACCCCAGGGACATTCAGGTAAGTATTTTTTTTTTTTTTTTTTATAATTTTTTTTGGCATAGGGGGGCCTGATTTGTGCCCCCCTACATGCCACTATGCCCAATGACCATGCCCAGGGGACAGAAGTCCCCTGGGCATGGCCATTGGGCAAGGGGGCATGACTCCTATCTTTACAATGATAGGAGTCATGTTGATGGGGGATGGGCGTCGAAAATAAATGGCGCAAGTCGGGTTACGACGATTTTTTCGACGTAACCTGACTTGCCCCATTTTAAGACGCCCATGCGCCATTTTCCCCCTACGCCGGCGCTGCCTGGTGTACGTGGTTTTTCTCGCGCACACCAGGCAGCGCCGGTCTGCTTGCGCCGGCTAACGCCATTCAATAAATACGGCGCCCGCATGGCGCTTCAGAATGGCGTTAGCCGGCGCAAAACTTTTTGACGCTAAACTGCGTTAGCGCAGTTTAGCGTCAAAAAGTATAAATATGGGCCTAAATGTGGGTGAAAAGAAAAGTGAATTACTGAAACCATCTAGGAGTTGCCAAAAGTCATTTAATTACACTGTACCCCTGGTGGGATTAATAAAGCCACCAAACATAGGCATTGAGGGCTACTCTGGGAAAGTAATGAACCCACGTAGCCCTAAAAGTCAAAAGTGAGTAAAGGTTGATATGTTTTGCGCCTTCCGGTCCAGGAGAATCAGATCCACGGTACGTCTTCAGGACCACTAATGAATTAAAGTTCCCTAGTTGGGAACTACAAATGCCAGCTAAGTGGTGTTTTAAAGGTTACCACTACAGGTGTAATATGTGACCTCTATTAATGTTCAGTCTAAAATATATAAACTTTTTTTTAAAGTACCAATATGGACCTAAAAACTTCTGACATGTGTGAATGTCCAGCAAGAAAGAAAGACGGTAAACAAAGAGTAAGTTAAAAAAGTAGTCCACACAGTGCATGTCACATCATGTTAACATGCTGTATATTCCTATACTGAAACGATATCCCATAAGTAACTCCTGGATGGGAGTAATATTTATAACACCGCCAGGAGTGTCCAGGGTCTCTGAATAAGTAGTGCCCCAAAGATTTGTGGCTTACACAAAGTGCACACTCATCTTGCATACCACAATAGCTCATATGTCTAAACACAAATAATACACAAACATTGCCAAATGTGCATATTGGCATATCTGACTTATTGGTCAATCACAAACCCTCTTGGATTTAACACAGTGTATCAGGGGCCTATCTCATCCTCAATTTTCAAAATTGAGCATGTGTACCATAGAGGCATATATAACTGAACATCACCACCAGAACAAAGTTCAAACATGTCCACTAGCACAGTAACATCAACAATTAGTCACAAACAATAGTGCCCCCATGCCAAGTGCGTACTTATTACAAAACAAAATGTTTACTACAATGTAGAAAGTCAGGTCAGGGCCCCATAGGTCATAGGCAGAGGGTAGCGTTCAGCTCAATGCTGGATAAGCAGAAAAATGAACGTGTAATGTCAGTTGAGGAAAGGGTACAACCTATCTGTAGGTTGAAAGGCGTACTTACAGGATTGTGGAGTGTGGTGTGTGGACGACCTACCCGGCCCTCAGCTTGCCTGGAAAGGACAGCGCAGGGGAGGTGATCCGTTTTTAAAGAGAGGTTTAATCAGGTCACTGCTGCCAGGTACAATGAATACACTCTGCCTGTCTGCCTCTGACGAACTGAGATGGAACAAAATTCATAGTTCTACTGGCAGCCATCTTACTTTGGATAAAATCGTGTTACAACAATGTGTTCCACCTATGAATAGAGGGTTAATATGTGTGCTTTTCAAAAAGCCGTAGAATCTTGTCGCAGAAAGAGTAATACATTATGTACAGCTATTCTAATCTGTTTCCTTTAAAAAATAAATGTATATTTTTGTGCTAATGTCTGAAAATTGGAAAGCTATGGAATTAAATTCAAAATGAAGGGCATGGTCCATGTTAATACAATATCAAGTACAATATCATAAATCTGACTTTGGACTGATTGTTAGTAAATGGCAGTGGTTTAGTCCAAAAAAGCAAATTACATTGGGCCATAAAGGGCTTGAACTGATGCTCATATCATAACAATTTTTCAGGTGTTTTGATGGCTTGGTGAGAAAAAGGATATAAGGAAACCCTGGTATGGAAAATCAGCCATCTGAATCAGCATTACCTGCTTTGAGTGTAGACCCTGTTGGGGGTGGAGTGTCTGCTGGAGTTGTGCTAGTTTGGTTTGCACCACATAACTGATTAAGTTTATCCAATAAAAAGGATCACTCTTGGCAAGGGAACGGAAAAAGGGGAAGAAACAAATGTGAGGTTAAAGACATATGGGTGCAAACTGAAGTGTCAACTGAAAGAGTCAAGACAACCAATGTTGACAGACCCAGTCTTCAGCGTCCACTAACTACCTGGCCCTCTCTGACCTGGAAGTCAAGTCCCAGCACTCAGGTGGCTGGGGCAGCATGTATCAGACGTGACTCTGGAAGTTGTTCTCCATAATTGTAGTCTCTCCTGCCCCGTTCTCCATCCTCTCCATGTGGTAAGCTTCCTGCTTCTCATGCCAAAAGCTGATTTGGCCTGAGTGCAGTCTCCCAGCAGCCTTTGGTTTGGGTACCTGAAGAGTGCGCTCACCCACAGGTCTGGTGTGATGCTTCATTATACGGCTGCACCTCACACCATAAGTGTGGGCTATGGCCTTGTCAAGCAGTGAGGCTTTTAGAGTGTTCTGTTTTAGAGAGTCCTTTGACCAATAACTGTAGGGGGAAAAAGAAAGAGGGTGGAATCCATCCCTTCTCTCATGCATATACTGAAATACAAAGAATATTTAAAAATACCTGCCAGGTAGACTGTAATAACATTATTCATGTCCCCTGGTGGGTATGTGTAAAATATGAAGGGGATTAATTCAACCCTTTGCTCAGGTTGACATGTTTCAGTCCAGCATACTGCCCCTCTAAGGAGCGCAAGTGGGCTTTCTTCAGGACCATAAATAATTAATCTTGGTACTAAAAATGCCTTAATAGCTCAGGGCCTGATTCACAAAGGTACACTTACCCATTTAGTGTAAGTTTACTCTTTTTCAATAGTCACAAAACTGGGATTTAATAGTAACTTAGGGTTGGGCAGCCTAGCTTTTTATGTGCGGAGCTCTTCATGACTATGGTGTCTCTGCAGTCATAAAGTTACTATTACATCAAAGTTTTGTGGATTCTGAAAAACAATATACTTACAAAAATGTGTAAGTTTATCTTTTTGAAGATAGGACAGGCCTACCTTTATATGCGCAGAGTCTCCACAGTCATAAAGTTACTACCAAATCACAGTTTTGTGAATTCCAAAGAAGAGTAAACTTACACAAATATGTAAGTTTACCTTTGTGGATCAGGCCATCAGTGTGTAAAAAGAGAGTGCCTAATACTTGACCCTTTGATTCCAAAACCAGATCACATGGGAGGCGACCACTGGCACTGACTTGTCCCCAAGACAATCTCTTAAGCAGAGGCCTTGCTCTGACTCTTAATGGATTCTTCTTCTCTGAGAGTCTAGAAATAGGTTCAAAGGAAAAGGAATAGCATATTCTACATTGCACATGTGCTGATATCATTTATACCATGTTTCTTTAATGTGTACTTGCAGTAACATAAGTGATTTAACCTAAATCAGAATGCAAGGAGGTAAATATGTACAGTATGGTAAAATCAGATTGAACAGACCTTGTGGCTGTTAAGTAAGATTTTTTATGTTATTGTTATATCCAATTTGTGAGGCTGTAAAAACTGTTTTTCCAATGTTGGTTTTTCTGTACTGTAGCAATAAACTACATTTTTAAATTCACACTAAAGTAATTTATGTGTGAATCTGTGTATAGTACTACAGTTGCTCTTAGTAATGTATTATTAGGCCAACCATTTTTCCTTTTTTCAGTTCAACGGACACACAGACAATTAATTATTTATATATATGTACATATATATATATATATATATATATATATACACACTGAAATTTGGCTTTGCCGGTCAGCTCCAGACCTCCAGCAGTGCCTCCATGGCACCCAATATAAACACAGGTCTTATTTCCGAAAAAGACTCCAGGCACTCAGTGTGACTGAGAAACAAATGTTTATTCCAATACGATGGAAACAACCTATTGAAATAAACATTTGTTTCTCACTCACAAGTGCCTGCATTCCTGTGGCGGGGTGCACCTTATAGTTAGTGCTACTAACTATACCTACTGAATTTCTGTGTTTTTTATTAGTTCAAAACATTAACATAGTCACTGTGAGACAATCACCTAACTATGACGTTACTTTAACCTGTGTTTTTTTCAATTAATTTGTATGTTTTTATTTCAAAGTAAAGTAATTTTTTTTGTGAGTGTATTTATGATAGAATGTATACTATTTGTTGTGTTTGGACATTATTTTACTGAAATCTATATTTAGTTTTATTATAACAAACAAGGATATGTTTAATAGTTTGCAAAATTCTTTGCAAAATGTGTGTATTAATCAGATAAATATTTAATTGAAATTATTTATTTGCTCAGTTATTTTTAAATCTGATAACATGAGATGTCACCAGAAATCTTTTTTTTAGGGTCTAAATGCTCTCGCAAGAGGGTTGTGAGTAGCTCCTGGGAGACTCAGGAGATAGTAAACTTCTAAGCTCCATTGTTCTTTATTTTATATGGTTCTTTATCATATTTTCAGTTATGATTTATTGTATAATAGTGTAGTGAATAAAATGTGGTTGGATATTTCTTTATATTGTTTTGTAAAAGTGATGGCTCTCATGAGACTTTCTCTGGAGCCAGACACACAATAATACTACGTGGACTCTGAGGGGGCTGAACTTCCTGTTTGGCTATTGCGACCCACTTGTGAGATTGTATATTTAGAATTAAGTTATTTATCATTTTAGTGTCATTTTCAATAAAATAGAACATTAGACATGTTGTTTAAAGTACAAAACTGAATTGTGTATTGTTCTATAGACGCCATAAAGGAAGTATTTTTTTTTAACGGTTTTACAAGATGCCTGTGAGACACTCGCGAGAGGCCTGGGAGATGAAACACATCCTAAGGAAGGATTCTAAATGATTAATATGAATGCCTTTATTTAGAAGAAGATTCTATCCTTTTTGCTTCAGTTCACTATTGGACTTTTGTGACAGCACACATATTTGGCTTGGCCTCCTTTCTTGTTTGACTTTGAACAGAAATATGTCTTCATGGGGATTCAGATAAACAGCCAGGGGCTCCTGCACCACCTGAGCCACTTCAGCCACCCAAGGAATCTTAGGTGTCACAGGTTTTTGTTTAATTAGACCAGGTGCCAAGATTTCATCAAAGTATGTCACCTGTAAACCTTGCATTAAAGAGCTTAGCCAGGGGTGCAAACATAAGCAATATAGCATGTTTACCACAGGAGTGTGGAGACACCTAAGGTCTATGCATCTGCAAAGGTTTGCATGTGCAAAGTTGGTGCATGCTGCGAAGCTAGACAACTCTACAGGGTTTGCAACATAATTTGCTCCAGGAGATACTGTGCCTCTGGAAGTTCTGAGTTTACAGACAGACAATGACCCTGCTTTTTGAATAATGTGCTATTTTGCTGCATATATAAGCAGATCCATTTTTTTATCAGACAGGCAAGTCTGCCCTGGACAAGCTTGTTCAAGAGTGCAAGTGCTCACCTGGCAGTAATTCATTTCATTCATTTTCTTGAAAGTTTTTCTCCTTTTTATTTTTAAGGGGAAGCGGTTGTTGTTTGTTTAGCACCTCAAGTTGTTTGTTTTCATTCTGGTAGCCTTTTAAGAAATCTTTTTAAAAACAATAAAAATATAACAAAATGTTAAAAAACAAAAAAATATAGTTGTTGAAAAACAACTAAACAGCTATTTATAGAGCTACCCTCTAGTTTTATTATCTATGTTGTTTCTGCTGTTTTCCTTTTTCCCCCTTCTTAAATTTGCCAGGGAGGCAATTCCTCACGTTCAGTCCGAGGGGGCAGCGTTTCCTGGTTGGTTCGAAATTTAAAGTCAGCCAATAGAAAAGAACATTCGTTTTATCAAGTAACTGTGCACCATACACAAAACAGTTGTTCACCAACTTACTTTTGTAACTGCCAAAAACCTGCCAATTACATTTATAATTTTAACTTCCTTCCATTTTTTTCTCTCCTCATGTAACTCCATATACCTCCTAAACTCCATATACCACTAACTCTGCTGAGGGCCCCTTTTAGGACTGAGATCTCCATACAGCACCATGGTTCACCTCTGGAGTTTGGGACACAGAATCATCCACTGGGCTAGAGAACATGCCATTAATTGTAGTATTGATAACAATATTAGATTTCCAAACTTGGATTTAACTTGGATTTGCCATAGAGGTATGAAGTGGAATCGATTACTACCAATGGTTGAGAGCATTTTAGATTGTGAGCACCCAGATCTGATGATAGTGCACTGCAGTGGAAATGGCCAAGGCACAATCACAGGTGTTGCACTTGAAATGCCTCTCTTTCCTCAAACTGCCTTTGTGTATTCTAATATATATCAAAGGCAGAAATGGCAATGGTCAAAAAAGTTTTGTCCTAAGATTGAGAAATCCCAAAAGCATGTCAATAAATCTTTTTCTGCATTTCTTCGTGACCATGGCATGGGCTCTATATATTACAACAGCATCTGGTTTGATATGGCAAGTGTCTATAGGCAAGATGGAATGCACTTCACTGAAGAAGGGAACAGGATCTTCTTTAATAACATGAAGGAATGCATCCAGTTCTATGTGTAACACAACATTACACACTATAAACACAAAAGCTGTTGTCAAGGCCACCCTAATGAAACATTATGGGGGTCATTTTAACCCTGGCGGTCGGAGACCACCACGGCTAAAGTGGCGCCCGTACCGCCAACAGGCTGGCGGTACGGGGACCCATATTTTGACCGCCGCGGTCACACCGCTGGGGCCAGCGGTTTCCTGCCGTTTTAGCCCCGGTGGAGATAATCCGCCAGGGCAGCGCTGCAAGCAGCGCTGCCCCGGGGATTATGACTACCCTACCGCCAGCCTGGTTCTGGTGGTTTGCACCGCCAGGAAGAAGCTGGCGGTAAGGGGAGTCCTGGGGCCCCTGGGAGCCCCTGCACTGCCCATGCTACTGGCATGGGCAGTGCAGGGGCCCCCTAACATGGCCCGTGCAGCTTTTCACTGTCTGCATAGCAGACAGTGAAAAGCGTGACGGGTGCTACTGCACCCGTCGCACGGCCGCAACACCGCCGGCTCCATTAGGAGCCGGCTCCTATGTTGCGGCCGCATCTCCGCTGGGCCGGCGGGCGTAAACTAGGTTTGCGCCCGCTGGCCCAGCGGGGATGTCGTAATGGGGACCACGGGAGTGCGGCCGCATTGGCGGCCGGCGGCCGCCAAGCTTGTAATGACCCCCTATGTGATTATGTCATGGTATGAATCCATGTTTTGGAATTCTGACACCCACAAAAGTCTCACAGGAGATGGAGCACACAAATGCCTGATCTCATTCATATATATGTGTCTAGTTCTAGCAAGAGTATTGCAAGTTCAAACATTTAAACTATATTGAGTGCATAATAACTCTGTATTTTAGGTTATGAGTATTAGACTGTGCCAACACATAAGCCTGTATGCTGTAGCCTTTGTCTTGTGAAAGATTTTCTATACCCCACTACTTTTATTTATTCTTTTCATATGATCTCTCCACTGACACCTTGCATGAACGTAATTATTGTGTAGAGTAGGGTGTAAAAAGACACTGACTCTCTACTCACATCTTTCCCCAAGCTCATTACGATGTACAGTAGGGTGGGGAAGGTACTCACTTCACATGTAAGACCTCAGTATTCCATGGCAAGTATAACAAGCATCACATGCCTCTCCATTGAGAGCTCTCCCCATATGTTTGCTGACAGGTAAAAATAATAGACTGTGTGGAAGAACTGCTCTACAACCTGTCTCTTGGATGATGGATGTTCGAATTAGACTGTGAAAAGGGGCCTACCTCTCTGGTTGCAGCTCTCTCTGGGATGACAGATGTACAAGTAAGATGTAGAGAGGAAATTACCTCTCTGCTGAGAAGTTTGTCTTGCCTAAAGACTATATAGATTAAGGTATGGAAACATACTACCCTGTCAGCTGAGACATCTCCCTAGAGTAATGAATGTGCAAAGTAGGCCATGGGTAGAGACAGTTCTCTCTGTGCATACCTCTGTTCAGTGTGATGCATGTCCATAGAAGAGCATAAAATGGAACACCCTCCCTGTTGAAAACTGTGCCTTGCACAACTGATCTCCAGAGTTGATTGTGGGAACACACTCACCTCACTTTCAGACATCTCCCAGTGGTGACAGTCATACATAATACTGTGTGCACAGCAGGTGATAAGAGTATGCATTAAAATATAAAGTTGCACTGCTCTCTTTGCCAATATCCCTCTCGTGCATCAGAGGTCCCTATCTACAGTGTGGAAAAAGACTGATTTCTCTACTAACACCCAATTTTTGCATGACTAGTCACCATAGCTGCATAACAAAAAAATTGACATCTCTATTACCAAGTATCTCTAGAACAAAAGATGTGCAAACTACCAAAGGGACAGATATACATGCTGCAGCATATTTATAGTCCCTTAAGAGAGAGCTAACAGTTTTGTTGACTATTGCAATAATTTAATGAGATTGAAATTTAGAATAAGTATTAAGCAAAGCAATCATAAGTAACGTTAAACTATTTTATCAGAGTAAATCAATTTAACAACATGACACAACTACAACGACTATATTAACAAGCTATATTAACAACTACTAAACAAACAAAACAAACAACTGTATTACTTTTAACATTTTTTGGACACTCATCAGCAGACACCAATGTGTTCTTTTTTTTTTATTTGTCTACTAAATTTTGATTAAGGTAAAACGTATTTTCCAGTCTTTTAGCCACCTTAGCCTACCAAAGAGTGTTCAGATTCCTGGTATATATTAGCAAGCTAGGTGGCAGGAAAGTTTTAGTGCCGAATTTCACAAAGCCTAGCTCTGGCAGAGTTAGCTTGTGCTGCTGAACTGCACAAATGTATAGTCACTGCCATATCCTTCCATCCCCAAAACACTGTGCTTCAGGATGTAGGCACTCCTCAACAGGCACAATAACCCAGCTTGTGTTACCAAGGCTCTTTTTTGCCTCTTATATAAGCAGAGAATTCTTCCGTCAGACACAAGTTTCCATTTTCTTCCTAAAAAAGACAAAATAACAAAAAAGATAAACATTACATACTTATCAATAATTCATAACAGTGATACATCAGTATATTGCCTAAACATTACTACATTTTCACCCATAATCATATATTTATATCTAGTGCACCAGTAACTTCTTATTCATTTATCCTGAAAAATATCACACCGTCAACAAGTCTATTTTCATATTTTTGCAATTAAATTATAACATGCCATAACCTCTGCATTCATAACAGTTTCTAAAGTAATGGAACCAGCTTAACACTCCTTTGCTAACATTCACCACAGTGTTTCACTCCAGAAATAGTAAGATCACCACTCAAACATCTCATATGGCCAAAATATAAATACAGTGAGGTTCATACCAACAGTAGAGCTTGTGTGATTACGTTCTTTGCTTCATAACTTAAGAAACAGAACTTCATTACTGATAGTTGAAACACTTCATTTTTAACACAATCTGCAAACTTTGCTCACATCTCTCTATATTATAAAGTGTATCTCAAAAAAGCTATACCAACATATCTACACCTCCCCAAATAGTTTTGCATTCTGAACACATAGTGCAGAATAGTTTTGCACTCTGAACACATAGTGTAGAATAAATTTGCCAACATTAGTACACCCACAGACACTTCAAAACAAAGTTTATAAAATATATTATTAGATACATGAACTTGAAGACGTTTCTTAAATGTAGATGAGGACACCAGTGTCTTTCAGCTCCACATACATTCTCTTCTGCTGAGCATTTTTCTGTGACAACTTTAACGTTTGAACTGAAAAAAAAAACAGAAAATCTCTAGTTATAGTTAGCAGAGATAACAGAGCCATGCACTGCTTATGGCTTCACATATTACATTACTCATGACTTGTTTTATGACATCATTTATGACATCACTCATGACATCTCAAATGACATCATTGGTGACATCACTGATAACATCACTAATGACATAATCCAAACTTCTTTTAGACACATTGCTCTTTAAACGGGTATAGCATTACAGCTGTGAATGGAAGTAGAAATAACTGAGGCGCCATTAATGCCTTCACAGAAAAAACTCCCCTAGGTGTAGAAAGCATGGGTTATGTGCCACATTGGCCCTATACCATACACTTCACGGGTACCGTAGTTCACATTAACAATCAACCGCAGATATATGGGAAACCATCATTGCATATGGTGTTCAATCGTATACAACTTGTCACAGAAAGCCAAGTTCGTAAAAATACTGAGGGGGTCATTCCCACCCCGGCGGGCACCGCCAGAAGACCGCACCGTGGTCAAATGACCGCAACGGTCATTCTGACTTTCCCGCTGGGCCGGCGGGCGACCCAAGGCTGGAGGGACCCACCCCAGGGACATTCAGGTAAGTATTTTTTTTTTTTTTTATAATTTTTTTTGGCATAGGGGGGCCTGATTTGTGCCCCCCTACATGCCACTATGCCCAATGACCATGCCCAGGGGACAGAAGTCCCCTGGGCATGGCCATTGGGCAAGGGGGCATGACTCCTATCTTTACAATGATAGGAGTCATGTTGATGGGGGATGGGCGTCGAAAATAAATGGCGCAAGTCGGGTTACGACGATTTTTTCGACGTAACCTGACTTGCCCCATTTTAAGACGCCCATGCGCCATTTTCCCCCTACGCCGGCGCTGCCTGGTGTACGTGGTTTTTCTCGCGCACACCAGGCAGCGCCGGTCTGCTTGCGCCGGCTAACGCCATTCAATAAATACGGCGCCCGCATGGCGCTTCAGAATGGCGTTAGCCGGCGCAAAACTTTTTGACGCTAAACTGCGTTAGCGCAGTTTAGCGTCAAAAAGTATAAATATGGGCCTAAATGTGGGTGAAAAGAAAAGTGAATTACTGAAACCATCTAGGAGTTGCCAAAAGTCATTTAATTACACTGTACCCCTGGTGGGATTAATAAAGCCACCAAACATAGGCATTGAGGGCTACTCTGGGAAAGTAATGAACCCACGTAGCCCTAAAAGTCAAAAGTGAGTAAAGGTTGATATGTTTTGCGCCTTCCGGTCCAGGAGAATCAGATCCACGGTACGTCTTCAGGACCACTAATGAATTAAAGTTCCCTAGTTGGGAACTACAAATGCCAGCTAAGTGGTGTTTTAAAGGTTACCACTACAGGTGTAATATGTGACCTCTATTAATGTTCAGTCTAAAATATATAAACTTTTTTTTAAAGTACCAATATGGACCTAAAAACTTCTGACATGTGTGAATGTCCAGCAAGAAAGAAAGACGGTAAACAAAGAGTAAGTTAAAAAAGTAGTCCACACAGTGCATGTCACATCATGTTAACATGCTGTATATTCCTATACTGAAACGATATCCCATAAGTAACTCCTGGATGGGAGTAATATTTATAACACCGCCAGGAGTGTCCAGGGTCTCTGAATAAGTAGTGCCCCAAAGATTTGTGGCTTACACAAAGTGCACACTCATCTTGCATACCACAATAGCTCATATGTCTAAACACAAATAATACACAAACATTGCCAAATGTGCATATTGGCATATCTGACTTATTGGTCAATCACAAACCCTCTTGGATTTAACACAGTGTATCAGGGGCCTATCTCATCCTCAATTTTCAAAATTGAGCATGTGTACCATAGAGGCATATATAACTGAACATCACCACCAGAACAAAGTTCAAACATGTCCACTAGCACAGTAACATCAACAATTAGTCACAAACAATAGTGCCCCCATGCCAAGTGCGTACTTATTACAAAACAAAATGTTTACTACAATGTAGAAAGTCAGGTCAGGGCCCCATAGGTCATAGGCAGAGGGTAGCGTTCAGCTCAATGCTGGATAAGCAGAAAAATGAACGTGTAATGTCAGTTGAGGAAAGGGTACAACCTATCTGTAGGTTGAAAGGCGTACTTACAGGATTGTGGAGTGTGGTGTGTGGACGACCTACCCGGCCCTCAGCTTGCCTGGAAAGGACAGCGCAGGGGAGGTGATCCGTTTTTAAAGAGAGCTTTAATCAGGTCACTGCTGCCAGGTACAATGAATACACTCTGCCTGTCTGCCTCTGACGAACTGAGATGGAACAAAATTCATAGTTCTACTGGCAGCCATCTTACTTTGGATAAAATCGTGTTACAACAATGTGTTCCACCTATGAATAGAGGGTTAATATGTGTGCTTTTCAAAAAGCCGTAGAATCTTGTCGCAGAAAGAGTAATACATTATGTACAGCTATTCTAATCTGTTTCCTTTAAAAAATAAATGTATATTTTTGTGCTAATGTCTGAAAATTGGAAAGCTATGGAATTAAATTCAAAATGAAGGGCATGGTCCATGTTAATACAATATCAAGTACAATATCATAAATCTGACTTTGGACTGATTGTTAGTAAATGGCAGTGGTTTAGTCCAAAAAAGCAAATTACATTGGGCCATAAAGGGCTTGAACTGATGCTCATATCATAACAATTTTTCAGGTGTTTTGATGGCTTGGTGAGAAAAAGGATATAAGGAAACCCTGGTATGGAAAATCAGCCATCTGAATCAGCATTACCTGCTTTGAGTGTAGACCCTGTTGGGGGTGGAGTGTCTGCTGGAGTTGTGCTAGTTTGGTTTGCACCACATAACTGATTAAGTTTATCCAATAAAAAGGATCACTCTTGGCAAGGGAACGGAAAAAGGGGAAGAAACAAATGTGAGGTTAAAGACATATGGGTGCAAACTGAAGTGTCAACTGAAAGAGTCAAGACAACCAATGTTGACAGACCCAGTCTTCAGCGTCCACTAACTACCTGGCCCTCTCTGACCTGGAAGTCAAGTCCCAGCACTCAGGTGGCTGGGGCAGCATGTATCAGACGTGACTCTGGAAGTTGTTCTCCATAATTGTAGTCTCTCCTGCCCCGTTCTCCATCCTCTCCATGTGGTAAGCTTCCTGCTTCTCATGCCAAAAGCTGATTTGGCCTGAGTGCAGTCTCCCAGCAGCCTTTGGTTTGGGTACCTGAAGAGTGCGCTCACCCACAGGTCTGGTGTGATGCTTCATTATACGGCTGCACCTCACACCATAAGTGTGGGCTATGGCCTTGTCAAGCAGTGAGGCTTTTAGAGTGTTCTGTTTTAGAGAGTCCTTTGACCAATAACTGTAGGGGGAAAAAGAAAGAGGGTGGAATCCATCCCTTCTCTCATGCATATACTGAAATACAAAGAATATTTAAAAATACCTGCCAGGTAGACTGTAATAACATTATTCATGTCCCCTGGTGGGTATGTGTAAAATATGAAGGGGATTAATTCAACCCTTTGCTCAGGTTGACATGTTTCAGTCCAGCATACTGCCCCTCTAAGGAGCGCAAGTGGGCTTTCTTCAGGACCATAAATAATTAATCTTGGTACTAAAAATGCCTTAATAGCTCAGGGCCTGATTCACAAAGGTACACTTACCCATTTAGTGTAAGTTTACTCTTTTTCAATAGTCACAAAACTGGGATTTAATAGTAACTTAGGGTTGGGCAGCCTAGCTTTTTATGTGCGGAGCTCTTCATGACTATGGTGTCTCTGCAGTCATAAAGTTACTATTACATCAAAGTTTTGTGGATTCTGAAAAACAATATACTTACAAAAATGTGTAAGTTTATCTTTTTGAAGATAGGACAGGCCTACCTTTATATGCGCAGAGTCTCCACAGTCATAAAGTTACTACCAAATCACAGTTTTGTGAATTCCAAAGAAGAGTAAACTTACACAAATATGTAAGTTTACCTTTGTGGATCAGGCCATCAGTGTGTAAAAAGAGAGTGCCTAATACTTGACCCTTTGATTCCAAAACCAGATCACATGGGAGGCGACCACTGGCACTGACTTGTCCCCAAGACAATCTCTTAAGCAGAGGCCTTGCTCTGACTCTTAATGGATTCTTCTTCTCTGAGAGTCTAGAAATAGGTTCAAAGGAAAAGGAATAGCATATTCTACATTGCACATGTGCTGATATCATTTATACCATGTTTCTTTAATGTGTACTTGCAGTAACATAAGTGATTTAACCTAAATCAGAATGCAAGGAGGTAAATATGTACAGTATGGTAAAATCAGATTGAACAGACCTTGTGGCTGTTAAGTAAGATTTTTTATGTTATTGTTATATCCAATTTGTGAGGCTGTAAAAACTGTTTTTCCAATGTTGGTTTTTCTGTACTGTAGCAATAAACTACATTTTTAAATTCACACTAAAGTAATTTATGTGTGAATCTGTGTATAGTACTACAGTTGCTCTTAGTAATGTATTATTAGGCCAACCATTTTTCCTTTTTTCAGTTCAACGGACACACAGACAATTAATTATTTATATATATGTACATATATATATATATATATATATATATATACACACTGAAATTTGGCTTTGCCGGTCAGCTCCAGACCTCCAGCAGTGCCTCCATGGCACCCAATATAAACACAGGTCTTATTTCCGAAAAAGACTCCAGGCACTCAGTGTGACTGAGAAACAAATGTTTATTCCAATACGATGGAAACAACCTATTGAAATAAACATTTGTTTCTCACTCACAAGTGCCTGCATTCCTGTGGCGGGGTGCACCTTATAGTTAGTGCTACTAACTATACCTACTGAATTTCTGTGTTTTTTATTAGTTCAAAACATTAACATAGTCACTGTGAGACAATCACCTAACTATGACGTTACTTTAACCTGTGTTTTTTTCAATTAATTTGTATGTTTTTATTTCAAAGTAAAGTAATTTTTTTTGTGAGTGTATTTATGATAGAATGTATACTATTTGTTGTGTTTGGACATTATTTTACTGAAATCTATATTTAGTTTTATTATAACAAACAAGGATATGTTTAATAGTTTGCAAAATTCTTTGCAAAATGTGTGTATTAATCAGATAAATATTTAATTGAAATTATTTATTTGCTCAGTTATTTTTAAATCTGATAACATGAGATGTCACCAGAAATCTTTTTTTTAGGGTCTAAATGCTCTCGCAAGAGGGTTGTGAGTAGCTCCTGGGAGACTCAGGAGATAGTAAACTTCTAAGCTCCATTGTTCTTTATTTTATATGGTTCTTTATCATATTTTCAGTTATGATTTATTGTATAATAGTGTAGTGAATAAAATGTGGTTGGATATTTCTTTATATTGTTTTGTAAAAGTGATGGCTCTCATGAGACTTTCTCTGGAGCCAGACACACAATAATACTACGTGGACTCTGAGGGGGCTGAACTTCCTGTTTGGCTATTGCGACCCACTTGTGAGATTGTATATTTAGAATTAAGTTATTTATCATTTTAGTGTCATTTTCAATAAAATAGAACATTAGACATGTTGTTTAAAGTACAAAACTGAATTGTGTATTGTTCTATAGACGCCATAAAGGAAGTATTTTTTTTTAACGGTTTTACAAGATGCCTGTGAGACACTCGCGAGAGGCCTGGGAGATGAAACACATCCTAAGGAAGGATTCTAAATGATTAATATGAATGCCTTTATTTAGAAGAAGATTCTATCCTTTTTGCTTCAGTTCACTATTGGACTTTTGTGACAGCACACATATTTGGCTTGGCCTCCTTTCTTGTTTGACTTTGAACAGAAATATGTCTTCATGGGGATTCAGATAAACAGCCAGGGGCTCCTGCACCACCTGAGCCACTTCAGCCACCCAAGGAATCTTAGGTGTCACAGGTTTTTGTTTAATTAGACCAGGTGCCAAGATTTCATCAAAGTATGTCACCTGTAAACCTTGCATTAAAGAGCTTAGCCAGGGGTGCAAACATAAGCAATATAGCATGTTTACCACAGGAGTGTGGAGACACCTAAGGTCTATGCATCTGCAAAGGTTTGCATGTGCAAAGTTGGTGCATGCTGCGAAGCTAGACAACTCTACAGGGTTTGCAACATAATTTGCTCCAGGAGATACTGTGCCTCTGGAAGTTCTGAGTTTACAGACAGACAATGACCCTGCTTTTTGAATAATGTGCTATTTTGCTGCATATATAAGCAGATCCATTTTTTTATCAGACAGGCAAGTCTGCCCTGGACAAGCTTGTTCAAGAGTGCAAGTGCTCACCTGGCAGTAATTCATTTCATTCATTTTCTTGAAAGTTTTTCTCCTTTTTATTTTTAAGGGGAAGCGGTTGTTGTTTGTTTAGCACCTCAAGTTGTTTGTTTTCATTCTGGTAGCCTTTTAAGAAATCTTTTTAAAAACAATAAAAATATAACAAAATGTTAAAAAACAAAAAAATATAGTTGTTGAAAAACAACTAAACAGCTATTTATAGAGCTACCCTCTAGTTTTATTATCTATGTTGTTTCTGCTGTTTTCCTTTTTCCCCCTTCTTAAATTTGCCAGGGAGGCAATTCCTCACGTTCAGTCCGAGGGGGCAGCGTTTCCTGGTTGGTTCGAAATTTAAAGTCAGCCAATAGAAAAGAACATTCGTTTTATCAAGTAACTGTGCACCATACACAAAACAGTTGTTCACCAACTTACTTTTGTAACTGCCAAAAACCTGCCAATTACATTTATAATTTTAACTTCCTTCCATTTTTTTCTCTCCTCATGTAACTCCATATACCTCCTAAACTCCATATACCACTAACTCTGCTGAGGGCCCCTTTTAGGACTGAGATCTCCATACAGCACCATGGTTCACCTCTGGAGTTTGGGACACAGAATCATCCACTGGGCTAGAGAACATGCCATTAATTGTAGTATTGATAACAATATTAGATTTCCAAACTTGGATTTAACTTGGATTTGCCATAGAGGTATGAAGTGGAATCGATTACTACCAATGGTTGAGAGCATTTTAGATTGTGAGCACCCAGATCTGATGATAGTGCACTGCAGTGGAAATGGCCAAGGCACAATCACAGGTGTTGCACTTGAAATGCCTCTCTTTCCTCAAACTGCCTTTGTGTATTCTAATATATATCAAAGGCAGAAATGGCAATGGTCAAAAAAGTTTTGTCCTAAGATTGAGAAATCCCAAAAGCATGTCAATAAATCTTTTTCTGCATTTCTTCGTGACCATGGCATGGGCTCTATATATTACAACAGCATCTGGTTTGATATGGCAAGTGTCTATAGGCAAGATGGAATGCACTTCACTGAAGAAGGGAACAGGATCTTCTTTAATAACATGAAGGAATGCATCCAGTTCTATGTGTAACACAACATTACACACTATAAACACAAAAGCTGTTGTCAAGGCCACCCTAATGAAACATTATGGGGGTCATTTTAACCCTGGCGGTCGGAGACCACCACGGCTAAAGTGGCGCCCGTACCGCCAACAGGCTGGCGGTACGGGGACCCATATTTTGACCGCCGCGGTCACACCGCTGGGGCCAGCGGTTTCCTGCCGTTTTAGCCCCGGTGGAGATAATCCGCCAGGGCAGCGCTGCAAGCAGCGCTGCCCCGGGGATTATGACTACCCTACCGCCAGCCTGGTTCTGGTGGTTTGCACCGCCAGGAAGAAGCTGGCGGTAAGGGGAGTCCTGGGGCCCCTGGGAGCCCCTGCACTGCCCATGCTACTGGCATGGGCAGTGCAGGGGCCCCCTAACATGGCCCGTGCAGCTTTTCACTGTCTGCATAGCAGACAGTGAAAAGCGTGACGGGTGCTACTGCACCCGTCGCACGGCCGCAACACCGCCGGCTCCATTAGGAGCCGGCTCCTATGTTGCGGCCGCATCTCCGCTGGGCCGGCGGGCGTAAACTAGGTTTGCGCCCGCTGGCCCAGCGGGGATGTCGTAATGGGGACCACGGGAGTGCGGCCGCATTGGCGGCCGGCGGCCGCCAAGCTTGTAATGACCCCCTATGTGATTATGTCATGGTATGAATCCATGTTTTGGAATTCTGACACCCACAAAAGTCTCACAGGAGATGGAGCACACAAATGCCTGATCTCATTCATATATATGTGTCTAGTTCTAGCAAGAGTATTGCAAGTTCAAACATTTAAACTATATTGAGTGCATAATAACTCTGTATTTTAGGTTATGAGTATTAGACTGTGCCAACACATAAGCCTGTATGCTGTAGCCTTTGTCTTGTGAAAGATTTTCTATACCCCACTACTTTTATTTATTCTTTTCATATGATCTCTCCACTGACACCTTGCATGAACGTAATTATTGTGTAGAGTAGGGTGTAAAAAGACACTGACTCTCTACTCACATCTTTCCCCAAGCTCATTACGATGTACAGTAGGGTGGGGAAGGTACTCACTTCACATGTAAGACCTCAGTATTCCATGGCAAGTATAACAAGCATCACATGCCTCTCCATTGAGAGCTCTCCCCATATGTTTGCTGACAGGTAAAAATAATAGACTGTGTGGAAGAACTGCTCTACAACCTGTCTCTTGGATGATGGATGTTCGAATTAGACTGTGAAAAGGGGCCTACCTCTCTGGTTGCAGCTCTCTCTGGGATGACAGATGTACAAGTAAGATGTAGAGAGGAAATTACCTCTCTGCTGAGAAGTTTGTCTTGCCTAAAGACTATATAGATTAAGGTATGGAAACATACTACCCTGTCAGCTGAGACATCTCCCTAGAGTAATGAATGTGCAAAGTAGGCCATGGGTAGAGACAGTTCTCTCTGTGCATACCTCTGTTCAGTGTGATGCATGTCCATAGAAGAGCATAAAATGGAACACCCTCCCTGTTGAAAACTGTGCCTTGCACAACTGATCTCCAGAGTTGATTGTGGGAACACACTCACCTCACTTTCAGACATCTCCCAGTGGTGACAGTCATACATAATACTGTGTGCACAGCAGGTGATAAGAGTATGCATTAAAATATAAAGTTGCACTGCTCTCTTTGCCAATATCCCTCTCGTGCATCAGAGGTCCCTATCTACAGTGTGGAAAAAGACTGATTTCTCTACTAACACCCAATTTTTGCATGACTAGTCACCATAGCTGCATAACAAAAAAATTGACATCTCTATTACCAAGTATCTCTAGAACAAAAGATGTGCAAACTACCAAAGGGACAGATATACATGCTGCAGCATATTTATAGTCCCTTAAGAGAGAGCTAACAGTTTTGTTGACTATTGCAATAATTTAATGAGATTGAAATTTAGAATAAGTATTAAGCAAAGCAATCATAAGTAACGTTAAACTATTTTATCAGAGTAAATCAATTTAACAACATGACACAACTACAACGACTATATTAACAAGCTATATTAACAACTACTAAACAAACAAAACAAACAACTGTATTACTTTTAACATTTTTTGGACACTCATCAGCAGACACCAATGTGTTCTTTTTTTTTTATTTGTCTACTAAATTTTGATTAAGGTAAAACGTATTTTCCAGTCTTTTAGCCACCTTAGCCTACCAAAGAGTGTTCAGATTCCTGGTATATATTAGCAAGCTAGGTGGCAGGAAAGTTTTAGTGCCGAATTTCACAAAGCCTAGCTCTGGCAGAGTTAGCTTGTGCTGCTGAACTGCACAAATGTATAGTCACTGCCATATCCTTCCATCCCCAAAACACTGTGCTTCAGGATGTAGGCACTCCTCAACAGGCACAATAACCCAGCTTGTGTTACCAAGGCTCTTTTTTGCCTCTTATATAAGCAGAGAATTCTTCCGTCAGACACAAGTTTCCATTTTCTTCCTAAAAAAGACAAAATAACAAAAAAGATAAACATTACATACTTATCAATAATTCATAACAGTGATACATCAGTATATTGCCTAAACATTACTACATTTTCACCCATAATCATATATTTATATCTAGTGCACCAGTAACTTCTTATTCATTTATCCTGAAAAATATCACACCGTCAACAAGTCTATTTTCATATTTTTGCAATTAAATTATAACATGCCATAACCTCTGCATTCATAACAGTTTCTAAAGTAATGGAACCAGCTTAACACTCCTTTGCTAACATTCACCACAGTGTTTCACTCCAGAAATAGTAAGATCACCACTCAAACATCTCATATGGCCAAAATATAAATACAGTGAGGTTCATACCAACAGTAGAGCTTGTGTGATTACGTTCTTTGCTTCATAACTTAAGAAACAGAACTTCATTACTGATAGTTGAAACACTTCATTTTTAACACAATCTGCAAACTTTGCTCACATCTCTCTATATTATAAAGTGTATCTCAAAAAAGCTATACCAACATATCTACACCTCCCCAAATAGTTTTGCATTCTGAACACATAGTGCAGAATAGTTTTGCACTCTGAACACATAGTGTAGAATAAATTTGCCAACATTAGTACACCCACAGACACTTCAAAACAAAGTTTATAAAATATATTATTAGATACATGAACTTGAAGACGTTTCTTAAATGTAGATGAGGACACCAGTGTCTTTCAGCTCCACATACATTCTCTTCTGCTGAGCATTTTTCTGTGACAACTTTAACGTTTGAACTGAAAAAAAAAACAGAAAATCTCTAGTTATAGTTAGCAGAGATAACAGAGCCATGCACTGCTTATGGCTTCACATATTACATTACTCATGACTTGTTTTATGACATCATTTATGACATCACTCATGACATCTCAAATGACATCATTGGTGACATCACTGATAACATCACTAATGACATAATCCAAACTTCTTTTAGACACATTGCTCTTTAAACGGGTATAGCATTACAGCTGTGAATGGAAGTAGAAATAACTGAGGCGCCATTAATGCCTTCACAGAAAAAACTCCCCTAGGTGTAGAAAGCATGGGTTATGTGCCACATTGGCCCTATACCATACACTTCACGGGTACCGTAGTTCACATTAACAATCAACCGCAGATATATGGGAAACCATCATTGCATATGGTGTTCAATCGTATACAACTTGTCACAGAAAGCCAAGTTCGTAAAAATACTGAGGGGGTCATTCCCACCCCGGCGGGCACCGCCAGAAGACCGCACCGTGGTCAAATGACCGCAACGGTCATTCTGACTTTCCCGCTGGGCCGGCGGGCGACCGCCAAAAGGCCGCCCGCCGGCCCAGCGGGAAAGACCCAGCAACGATGAAGCCGGCTCCGAATTGAGCCGGCTGAGTTGCTGGGGTACGACGGGTGCAGTGGCACCCGTCGCGATTTTCAGTGTCTGCCAAGCAGACACTGAAAATCTTGCTGGGGCCCTGTTAGGGGGCCCCTGCACTGCCCATGCCAGTGGCATGGGCAGTGCTGGGGCCACCAGGGGCCCCACGACACCCGTTCCCACCAGCCTCTTCCTGGCGGTGTAAACCGCCAGGAACAGGCTGGCGGGAAGGGGGTCGGAATCCCCATGGCGGCGCTGCTTGCAGCGCCGCCATGGAGGATTCCTTTGGCCAGGGGAAAACCGGCGGGAAACCGCCGGTTTCCCTTTTCTGACCGCGGCTTTACCGCCACGGTCAGAATTGGCCAGGAAGCACCGCCAGCCTGTTGGCGGTGCTTCCGTGGTCGTTGGCCCTGGCAGTCAATGACCGCCAGGGTCAGAATGACCCCCTGAATGTATTTTCCAAAAGGTACACCCTGCTATGGACAGCTTTTATCTATATCAAACCCCTGACAGTCACCCAACCTACATTGAAAAATTAAGTTGATATGAATAGGAAAGTAGGTACTGTAAACAGTATTCACTATATGAAGATATTTTACCCTGTACAACACTGCATGCAGACAATTAAATGCTCATGAGACATACACTACAAAGTATTAAAAAGTATTATACTAAGCAATGTCTGAAGGTGCTACCTACAACTTTCATAATGTGCTGACAATTTATTAAAAAGTATTTAATGACCAATGCCTAAAGGTCCTACCTGAAACCATTGTACTGTGGTGAAAACATTACAGAAAGCTCATCTTCTGAAGAAAAGAAGCACATGTACATAGCATAACACCTGGTGGACACATTCTTCTAGGTTAAGCCTCGTCACAAGTAATAAGCGCTATTTAAATACAACTACGTAGAAATTGTCATGCTGAGATGATTTTGTCCAATAACTCAAGACTACTTACAATACTTAATATGTAGAATGTAGAATCTTTGCTCTTGTAGAAACTTTTTGTCCAGTACTAAAAAAACTTTTGTGGAACATAATGAAGAAATCAGCAGCTGTTACCTGCACACTGAGTTACTCTTCAACACATAGATTTGCAACATGTTCCATACCTCTACACACCTATGATGCACTAGGAACACATCTGTTTTCTAAACACTTACACCCATTAGCTGGACCCAGGCTATATAAAATTAGGTAGAAATTTAATATTGTAGTTACCCGCTACTACATGGACTATAAAACAATCTAGCACACTCAATGGATGTCATCTGTGATGTCATCAATATTGTCATTTGAGATGTCATGAGTGATGTCATAGAACATGTCATGAGTGATGTAATATGTGAGGTCATAAGCAGTGCATGGTGGGGGTGCAAGTTATAATTAGCTCTGCTAACTTTAACCTGTGAATTTCTGGTTTTTTTTTAGTTCAAAACGTTATAATATCCCTGACAAATTCACGTAATATTAAGGTTACTTTAACCTTTATTCACTGAAAAAACACACATACACAGACACATATATACATGTATAACCATATGTATAATCTGTACATATATATATATATATATATATGTATATATATATATATATACATATACATATACATATTTATGTTTGTATGTGTGTGTATTTATATATATATATATGTATGTATGTATGTGTGTGTACATATATACAGATACATATATATATATATATATATGTATATGCAGCTGAAACGCATGCAACAGCCTTCTACAAATGAAATAAATCTTTCTTTATGCAGCCTCGGTGTGTCGGCACCTATCTGGGCAAGAAAATATGGGATTTGCATTATTGTTTTATGGAGTGAGCCGCCTCGGATTATGCCAATGCCCCCCTCGATCGATCCGGTACATGACGGGCCTGTAGCCGCATAAGAGAAACAGAGTGTGTGTATGTTGTGTGTGGGTGTGTGTGGGTGTGAGTTTGTGTAAAACTTTGGTGCTGTTTCACAAAACTTTCCAGGAAAACAAAATCATCCTTCTCAGCTCCTTCCTGATAGCCATTGCACCAATCACGCAGCTGAGGGCCAGAAAAAGTTTGATGGGGATTACCATAATATTAATTTCCATGTTAATTCACATAGGGAACTTTGCTGTCCAGTACATAAGATATGACTGAAAAGAATTACAACACGTTTGGCAAAATGTTGAAACTTTACTAAGAAAGTGTGCTTTTTGTAATTTATTGTAAATCAGTTTTTAAAAAAGTGAGGGTAATGAGGTGACAGGGATTTAGAAGCTAGCAATATTTGGATGCTTTGTCCTCATGGACTCTTGCTATGTGAAAAATAAATAAATATGGCCCTCGGATTGGCAGAGGGAGATTTTTCTCCATTTGGCCATTTCAATGGGACCGTCAGCAAGGGTGTGGGGTTGGTTGGCTGTGGTGGGGATTCAGAGATGGGTTTTTGGAGCAGGGCCATGCAAAGTGCAAGAGTTGTTTGAGTGTGATCAAAATGCCCAAAAAGTCTCAGAATTAAAGGTTGAAATGATGTTATAGTAGAATAAGCTAACATTTGAAAGCAGAAAAGACACTGAAACTTCTGTCACGTACTGCTTATGACCTCACATGTTACATCACTTATGACGTTAAATTACATTATTGATGACATCACTGATGAAATCTCAAATGACATCATCAGTAGATCCCATGGATTGAACTTCTACACATAACTTTCAATTTTAAGTGTTTTTTCTCATTTTTAATTCAGAACCATAACTGTACTTTAATTGAAAATGTTAGGGTTAATATGAATACATGTAGAACACATGATCATTCTGCGTTTACAGTGGTGAAAGAGAGTGTATCTCTGTATGAAAAAGAGGGAAAAAGTCTAAATGTGTTTGAGAAACAGGAGGTGAGAAAGGGACATGAGTAGGAAAAGGCAAAGCATAAGGGTGGTTATGTGGGTGAGAAGGGCAGGTAAGCATGGTTTTGAGGGAAAGGAGGACATTAGAGAGGGAGGGCTATGTGTATATTTGGGTGTATAGGAATTGTTCTGTGAGAGGAGGGTTTATGAGTACATGTGTCTCAGAATGGGATGGTAATAATAGTGTGTGGAACAAAGAGAGGATCTTAGAGAGAAGGATGTGAGAAGCAGAGGACAATAGAAGATACTGGAGGTCACAAGTACCCCAAGTTCATGCACGAGAAGATAATTTACTCAAGATTTTTACTTTGCAGTTTGGGACTAGCGGTCATGCTTTATCCTTTTGTAATATCAGTACTACAAGTTCAGGAATGCTAAGCAATACATCTAGACTGTATGTGCTATTCATCTAAAAAGAGGTTATAAGTAAGGGGATTTGACAGAGAATACTGAGATGATGGACAAGAACTGTGTGTATGTGTGTGTGCATTTATGTGCCTCTGTGTGATGAACTAGAAGAAAGTGAGAGAGAGACGATGACGTATGGTGTCAGAAAACAGTGAAAAATGAAGCAGGGCAATGAAAAGTGATATAGGATTGTGAGGCAGAAATGTATGTAAGTTAAAGGGCGGTGATGGGGTGGGGATGCCAACATCACTTTGCATGCTAGGGTTTTTTTGGACATAACAACAGAATTAAAAGCAAAACTGCAAGATCCATAATGCAATAATACCCCTTTTTTGAGCTTGGCCTTTACATGGGGCATCTGTAACAGCTCTGAAGCACACTGCTTTGAACAGGTGCAACATGTATTGCATGTCCTGCCTCGCGAGGGCTGCAGGTGGATATGTGATTTTGTTACGTTATCAATCTTTATTCTGATGTGGAGTCATAAAAGCACATAAAACCATAACAACAAACAAATATGTACAATCAATTTGATAAAATTAGTATATATTACAGTATGCTAATGATAGCAATTCCATTTCAGATCAGTATATAATCTAAATGTTAGAATCAATACACCTAAATAATACTTTTGAATTGGTTCACTAATATAAATCTATAATAAAAATTCATCAATAACAACAAAACAAAATCGGCTGTAGAATAAATCATTGGATGCCGACAGTATCCTCGCAGCATGTGCCTATTAAATGCCCTATACGTCTGGACACTAAAACTTCATGGAGACAATAAATATAAATCATAAATAGATAAACTATACCTACACTCTTTTTTGTCTAGCCCCCACATGCATATAAAAAAATGAGAAGCCGCAAAGACTATAGGTTGCCTGGTATGACTTTTTAGAATTCTAAGCACCGCTCTATGGTCCCCGATGCCCAGATATGGGCAAAGTGGGAGAATCCATTTTCCTCTATATCCTGAATAAGCTGGACAAAAAGAATAAACATGCTCCACCGTTCAGTTGCCTTGGAGTAAGAAGGACAGCACCCATCTGACTCCTTGGGATCTCGCTGCTGATTACCCGTAAAATGATAAAGAGGCAAACTGAAATTTAATGTACAGAACCTTAGCTTGAGCAGGTTCTATCTATTCCAAAAAGTATTTCACTTTATAATCGCCTTTAAGTTCCAATAAGGAAACTCTTAGCGTACCAAGGGTAGAATGTCCTAAGCGGGATCTATGTCTATATTGCACATAGATGTTCCTAATCATTACTTTGGATCCCCCTATAAGCTGCTCGGGATTGTCGACAGGCGCTCACATCCAAACTGAAGTAGACACATATTTTATAAATCTAAACCAGGGAATGTTATTTGCCACAGGAATTCCCAAGATTTGCTCTAGGCCCTGCTTATAGACATCAATTCTGGAATCGCCCAAAGTCTTCTCCAGGACAAGACAAGTCGCAGTTCTATCTTGTCATGAACAGATATTAAACCTAAGTCTAGTCTTAAAGGGACTAGAGAAGTACAATCTGGAAGATTAGTTATTGAATGCAAGGATTGTTTTTTAACTGTCAGCAAAGCTATTACCTTCTTATACCGCCCAAAGCTCTGCACCGTGGAAAGCAGCCTCAAAGGTTTGGAAATTATACTTTTGAATTAGTGGTGAGATTTGCCAAAAATGAGGACCTTCCTGCGTCTTCGAGATGCCCCCAGATTGTTGTTCCAGCCATAGAGCCTCAAAACAAGTCTGGCAATCTGAAACGCAGACCGCCAGACCCGTGTGGAGGAGACCACCGCGAGGCTGATAGGGTCCCCCCACTCAGCCCTATCAAGGGGTTTCCACTGGGCTGACCAGCAGACACCTCAGAAATCTGAGGTGTCCGCCGGTCAGCCCAGTGAAACCATGTAGCGGCATTGTCCTTGGCCCCTCATGGAGCCCAGGCCAATGCCATTGCACAGAGGGATGCCCCCAGCACCCTCAGAAAGTGCACTGTCTGCTGTAGAAGACAATGTACAATCCGAGTGTGCTGGGCAGGGGCCCTCCTGTGGCTCCCAGCACTTCCTTTCAGCTAGCCTTTTCATGCCAGGGACCCTGCCATGAAAAGGCTAGTAGAAAGGGGACTCGTGATCAGCAAGGTGGCGCTGATCTCAACGCCGCTGTGGCTGACCATGACTCCCACTGCCGCCACCGCATCGGGAACCATGTTCCTGGCGGTGGTCCCCTGTTGGTCTGATCGCTGCTAGCACAGGTGTTTTAATAAAAATTATTAATGAGTGTTCATGTACTCTGAATAAGTGATTTATGTAGAAAATGTAATTACGTGGAAAGATAATGCACACATTTGAAAATGTGATCACAAAGAATGGCCACCAATATTAACGAAATGTACTAATCAATGATTTAAATATTGTGAAATGTTATATATATGTTTGACTAATGTAGTAGTGTGTCATATTAAGGGTTATTCAGTAAGCTTTAGCTTTATTAATTGTAGACCTTAACTTAGCGAATGTCTTGGCCTAGTTGCCAGGCCTCATGTTAAAGCTGTATTTCTTAACGTTTAATAAAATGGCTGTCCTAGAGAGTTAAACTGAGATTTTCCATTTTACATTGTGCGATTGTAGCTGAGACTTGGTTCTCATGAGAACTGACTGCTAGAAGATGCTGTTTCTATTAATGTAACATTTTGTGTGTAACGTGTGTGAGAATGACTTTCTCAGCAGAAGAACAATGGAGATACTGACTGGAGTGGAAGCAGCAACAATATTGTGACCTGACAAGCCAGATGATGAGGACATTGCAAGACAAACCAATCAACGACATGTGAACGGAGTAATAGTAGAATTCATAGATTTGGAGTTTTAGTTTTATTGGACAAAGTGTGAACATGCGATTAACTGACCAATAGGGATTTGGGAAGTAGTTTTAGTATTTTTGACTTAGTAGGACTGCAAAGAGAGAAGACACCACCTTGCCCCTTTTTTTCCTGACCGAAAGGTCTTTATTTTCTTGTGCGTCTTGACAAAAGACGTCCTTAACTTTAATGCTTAGAGACTTTGCGTTTTCTGAACTTTTATTCTGAATCTTGATGCCTTGCTGATCGACTGATGTCCTGAGGACGAAGAGTGACTCTACTTGCTGATCCACACTGAGGATAGGCATTATAAATAGGCTGTTGATTATTATGCATATTTTTTTTCCTTCTAGGTACCAACTGCATTGTTTTGATAGAGCCATAGTTAGATGTTTTTCCAAATGTGTATTACTAAAAACAAATTGTGAAGCCCAACATGCTGATGCTACTCTGGTGTTAGTTAAGGATCCTCACTAATGAAATTATGCTAATAGGGATTTACTTTGATGAATTTCTCTGCTAAACTTAATGTACGTAATTTCTTTGATGCAGTATACTTTGTTATTATTTGCACCATAACCTTAGAATGTGTTGTAGTTCAAGCCTTGATTAGATTGCATTTCTTCCCCCACTTCGGACAGCCAGTAGTGTTTCTATATGTGTTTCATTTGACTTTGAGATTAATCTACATGACTTTAGCATTGTTAATATAGGGAAATAAATATTCTAACTTTACTAAAAGGCGTGGGTATTCATGACTGAAAGGTCATGGGGTGTGACAATTACTGACACCATTGATTATTGCCGTTATTGATTGCTAATGATTATTGATCATTGTGTATTGGTTATTAATTATGTACTAGAGCTATGGTAAGAACATTTTAATTGTGAGTCAAAAGGTTCATCGACCTATTCGCACCCCTTGTAGGTTTACTTATTAAGGTTAGACTTGCTAACACAACCAGGGTCGTAATGTGACAGTCAGACTGACAGGAGTGCGGCCGTCCAACCACCAGTGGGATTCTGATGGTCTTAAGACCACCAGACTAGTAATCAGGCCCTTAATCTGCATTTAGTAATGTGAGGTTGCCAATCAAAGTGTTTCGAAAGAGTAATTCCCAGATGATCGAATGTATGAGCCCTCTCCGTGATACCCCATTAAGCGAGGGATTGGCTTTAGAGGATTTATTGGGACTGAAAACCATAGCCTTAGTTTTTCCTAATTTGATCTCTAGACCCATCTGTTTGCAGAAGCACTCAAACTGATCCAATAGCTTTTGAAGCCCCATAGGCGATTTTGAGACCAGAAGTGTGTCACCTGCAAAGAGAAAGGCCAGAACTCTCAAATTGGCTAGCCTCAAGGCATCATTCTCGAACTTCACTAATAGGGAACCAGATCATTAATAAACAATGTAAACATGGTCGGGGTACGTGAATTCTGCAATTTCCCTTTTATGAGAAAGGCCTGACGTTCGTGACAACACTGACCACCCACTATTCGCGTCGACGCCTATTTTCACCTCGTTTGCAATGACATGGAGTTTGGATTGCCTTTAGTGTAATTAAGAAGATCTGTTCAACATCGCACTTTGCCTTGCATAGCTTTAGTAAATATATGCCAGGTGTTTGCAAATAATTGCTTTTTTGCCCGAGTTTATTTTCGTTCCAAATTTTGGGTTTCCTACTAAGAACTGCATTTTATAGCACAGGGATTTAAAAAAAAATGTCATGTGACTTCTGGAAACAGGAAAGCTTCGCTTCAGAAAGGTTGCGGGAGAGGCTAGAGCACATATTAAAAGACGCTGTATCCTAATGTCAGACCGCTCAATAATTAATGAAGCAATTTGGATCAATTCGAAACAAACACAGTGGACTTATCATCTTCCTGTACATGGCATGGAATGTGAAAATACAGTTTCTAATAAATCAATTGAATATGTTTTAAGAAGTGTCCTGTAATCTGTTTTCCATTGAACCTTACAGTAAATATATCGCAATATCTGCACCAAAGGGCTTACAAATGAAATTCTTAGTAGATAAAGCAATTTGTGGCGCAGGTCTCTGAATTTTAAACGCGATATTTTGAGGTAAGGTGCGCATGCATTCACAAAATGGTACATAATTCGCTTCTTGAGAAACCAGTTGTAATTGTGGCACATGTATAGTTAATCCGGGAACCATACCCACGGAATTATGTGTATGAGGATTTTTGAGAGAGTCAGACCAGAATCTAATTTAGCTAAATATAAATCATGGCGCTTTGTGCTAGCTATTAAAGTAACATAAACTTTGCATAACAGGACTTATATTGGTAATGTTTTTTGCACCATGTCGGTCCACTTGTTGCTGCGGGAATGGGAGTTACTTAACTAAAGGAAATCCTAAAAAGGCTGCACGGGTGGTTAGAATTCATTGTTATTGTTAACAGGACAGATAACACTCGCACCATTTTTTTCAGTAATTTGTTCATTCAGTAATATAGTTAAAGGCCTTCTTCACTGCAGGGGTCTAATTTTCGGGCTGATATTATGCTTACTTTTATCTTACTTCAGCAAATGACAACAAGGGGATGAAAATGAATCAATAAGAACCCAGTCCAAACACAAGGTCTCATTTACAAGAGTCCAGCGCCATCGGAGTGTCACGTTTTTATGACGCTCCGTGGGCAGGCCTCTCAATCATTACCAGGCGAGGCAAAGCCACCCTGTGGGACTTTGCATGGCCTCAAAGATAAGGAGTAAGGCAAGCCAGCACAAAGACTTGCTTTTTTCTACTTCAAGGGGGTGTTTCATGGGCATTGCGGTGTGTTTTCCCACCCAACATCTATCTAGGTGTTTTGACACATTCCCAGATTTAGAAGGGGAGGCGTAACTAAGAGAGATGTTTATTTCTCCTTGTTTTTCCAACTTTCCATGTGTGCTGCATTCTGCAGCACGCATAGAAACAGGGAAACGCCTCCATTCATTGTTTTTATGCAGGAAGGTGTCCCTTCCTGCACAAAAATGATTGTGCAAACAACTCAGACACCCTTGCACCATGGTGCAAGGATGCCTGCGTTGACCCTCGGCACCAATTTATGCACAGGCAGAAGGGAAAGGAATGCACTATATGTTATTAATACAGCACATTCCTGCCCTTTCCTTTTGATGCAGGGCACCGCAGCAAAGCGACTTGCTGCTCTGCCCTGTGGCAAAAACTAGTTAACGGGATCCACAATTTATAAGAACTTCTCTTGATGACAGCAACTCTTGTTTTCCTGCTTCTGCTTTAAAGTTTTCCTTTTTTCCTGTTGATTTTCTGCTGTGCAAATCGGCGCCTTCTGTAAAAACTGTGAAATATTGTGCTAGACTTGGATGAGCCTCCTGCTCTGTTTTATGCTGGTTCAGTGTTTGGACTCAAAGCAGCTTCTGGTCTCGTTATCATTGAGGCTTCAGTCTATGGTGGCCATAGGAACAACAACTGCGCACTTGCTCTTGAGTTTCTGACAGTGCTAAGTCATGCAACGTTTTTACAAGGCTATTTAATCATGCAGTGCAAAGTGTATTTCGCGGTGGAATAGAGCTCTTTTCACACCACAAATCCACTTTGTGCTGCTTTGCACACTTGAGTCAAGGGAGCATTGTTATAGTGTTAACTTGATAGATCTGCAAAAACAACCACAGTTTTTGACTCAAAGTCTGACATCGAAAAATAACCAATCTGAGCTCTGTGTAAAGGTTCCTTGAAGCAGGTGCTACAGGTGCTAACAATTTAGAAATGTTTTAATTTCTTCAAACATTCAACACGATGCATGTAGCACTGTGCAGCACACATACAATGTGTGGAATGTTTCCGAATTTGTCTAGGAATGGGATTTTCACTAGAACAATTTGCTTCCAGTAAAATCCTGTGCGAGACAGCATGCACACACCTCTGTACCACATTTCAAAGGTTGTCCTTAGCACTAGGCAACTTTGGGTTTGACAGCAGCGTCAGGACAGTTGTAATACATATGGCTCTCCGTTGCTTTCTCCTGGTTGCACAGCACAGTGCAGCAACTTTGCTGCAGTGCACTAAAAGGTAATAACTCTGATCCTCATTGTTCTGTGGCTGTATTATTCTGCTGCTACCCCCCTTTTGCACCAAAAGAGTAACTCAACATCACTGTTGCTTTGAAGTGGCAATCTCTGATTATCAGGACTAGCTCAGCATATTTAGTGGCCATCATAAAATATGTGTGCCCTGCAGCCGGGGGGCTTGAAACCTACGTGGACACTGTATGTATGTATGTATGTATGTATATATGTATATATGTATGTATGTAAATGATTTTCTTATAGTGCAAAACTCCAAGGACTGCCATAAACTGCTACATTTCCATAATATAATGTAAACAGTTGAGGATCTTTTTAAGATGCACCAGTCCTTACAAGCCCTGACACCTGTTATGCATATTTATGCAAGTAGGCCAATAAAAGCAGGGTCCTGCACTTGTGCCTTCCCTTCCATTTCAGAACACATTTGTCCGCATCTTGCAAAGTGCACTCTATCACAACAGAACAATGGCAGTAAGGCAGGCCTCCCCTCTAGCCCCGGCTAAGAAGCGGAGCACTACCAACATATGCGATCTCTGTTCAGTAGCTGTTAGACCGCCTGATATGGCTGCTTCCCAATGCTGCATGGCACTCACTTAGCCAGGGGGAGAGGGGGCTCTGTACAATAAATGCATATAGAGACAATTCAAGAAAACTAGACCTCAAAAAACACAACTCCCCTCTCAAAAGAACCCCAATAAAAATGTAATTTCAAAACATACACACCAATTACAGCTGGATGTCCATTGTATTGAACAAGCAAATACCAATATAAACGGCATTCAGGGTTAACCACAAAAATAAAACCAGGTGAATTAATGACAGCATCAAAAGAGTGAAAACACAACACAACATACTACAACACAAAAGTGGGAAAAATCGATAGCTGAAAAAGACTAAGGGCCTCATTCTGAGGTTGGCAGGCCAACAGTCGGCCCGCCAGCCCCTTAGAGCGAAGACCGCTGCAGAGCTGGCGGTCACCCTCCCAGGCCGATTACAAGGTTTCTACTGGTCTGACCGGTGGAAACCTTTGAAATCAGAGGTTTCTGCCAGTCAGACCAGTGGAAACCGTGCAGCGGCATTGGCCTTGGCTCCTCATGGAACAGAGGCCAAAGTCGTTGCACAGAGGGTGCTGTCATTAAACTGAGGTCAATGTCGTTGCACAGAGGGTGCTCCCAGCACCCACGGAATACACATTGTGCATTCCAAGGGTGCTGGGCAGAGGTTGGGGACATGGTTGGGGGCAGTGCATGGGACCACCTGTGGCCCCCAGCACTGGGTTTCCACCAGCCTTTTTATGGTGGGGTCCCTGTCATGAAAAGGCTGGTGTAAAATGGACTCATGGTCACCACTGCAGTGCTGAACTCAGTGCCAATGTGACTGACACATCTCCAACCACTGCCACCTGGTCGGGACCTTGTTTCTGGTGGTGGAGGTGGTCCCCTGGTGGTCCAACCGCCAGGGTCATAATGTGGCAGTTGGACCTCCTGAAGTGCGGTGGCCCGACCGCCACCTTAATGCTCGTAATGAGGCCCTATGTGAGTATACCATAGTCTATAGAAGAGCTATCACATTCACACATATTTGAAGCTGTCTGCCATTCTAAGAAACACCACAGGATTCTAGCGGAATTCTACAAACTGGAGTGCAAAACACAGCGATTGCAAGTCTTGTCTGACAAATCCTCTGTGAACAATAATTGAAAAGGTCGAATAGTACCTTAAGGAGAACACCAGTAACACTCCACCAAAACATGACTCAGTTACCATAAAGTGGTACAAGATAAATATTTCTCCACCAAATGCTTTCAATACTCTCCCAGAAAAAGAATTCCACACTGTTAACATAGCAAGCAGGAAATCATGATCACCTTAAGACCAAAAGCTAGTGTGTAGAGAAAATATAAGAAATGAAAATATTGTGGGATAAAATATGGTGTTAAGAATATCGAGGACAGAAATGTTGTGAAGGTAAGTTTCTATGGGTAAGTAAAGTTTCACTATATATAACTCCACATATGTTCCTTGACAATATATATATCTTCAAGGTTTGCATATGTGGAGTTATGAATAGTAAAATGTATACTTACCTATTTTCACTTACCTTCTCGATATTTTGGTCCTCAATATTTTTGACAGGTTATTCTGTCCACCCAATATTTTTGTTTCCGATATTCTGTCAGTGATCTCCCAAAACCTCCAAAGCTATCCTTTTCACAACATGTGCAGGGAAGGTGGCTAAACGCTTACACAACAAGTCCTTGTAACTAGGGGCCTGATGTACAAAGCAATTCTGCAGTTGCAAAAAGTGACGTTCGCCGTTGACGACTGCAAAATGGCCTTGTACGATTTACCATCCCTATTTTGTGAGTCAGTATCCTATTACCAACTCGCAAAATAGGGAATGGGACTTGCAGTTAGGAGGGGACGTTGCCCGGGCATCCCTTCCTAATTGCGAATTACAGGACCATGCATGATTGTTTTGTGACTGTGAATTTGGTCGTAAAACAATCTCAGGTAACAGCAGTTTTAAATTGGTGTTAACCCATTTGCAAATAGGAAGGGGTCCTTTGTGAATGGTAGTGAAAATGTTTTTTTTTCAGAGCAGGCAGTGGTCCCACTGACCACGGCCTACTGTGAAAAAATGAAAGGAAAACTTTTCATTTTTGTTCTTGAAATCCACCCTGTTTTCTTTCATGGAAAACAGGCTGCATTTATAAAGAAAACTGATTTATTTAAAAAGCAGTCACAGATATGGTGGTCTGCTGACCCCAGCAGGCCACCATCCCTGTGAGTGCGGCCATTCACAAAGGGGTTGCAAATTGCGACCTGCATCATGAATATTAATGAGGCAGGTCCCTTGCAACCCATTTGGAAATCGCAAACAGTGTGGTTAACAGTTTGTGACTCACAATTTACGATTCTCAAACAAGTCACAAATTGCAATTCGCAAAACAAAAGGTTGTGCATCTGCTCCTAGGTTATTCCCCATTTGAGTCTAAAACATCCTACATTAGACCACTCCTCAAAAAGAAACAAACAACCCATCCAACTAGAGAGTATGTAATGGCCGTTTACAAAGTAAAATATTTGAAAGAGCATTTTTCATTCAAATTTCCAAGTTCACAAAGGAAAGGGATTTAGGAGGTCATTACAACCCTGTCGGCCGGCGGAACACTGGTGGTAACACGGCCAACAGGCTGGCGGTGTTCCGCCAGTGTATTATGACCGTGACGCATTAGCCACGGCCATACCACCTGCCCCTCCACTATACCGCCAGGTGGTCATAATCCCCAGGGCAGCGCTGCTCTGGGGATTATGAGTCCCCAACCACCAAAGGCTGGTGGTAAGGGGGACTCGGGTGCCCCTGGGGGCCCCTGCACTGCCCATGCACTTGGCATGGGCAGTGCAGGAGCCCCCAGATACAGCCCTATTGCGCATTTCACTGCCTGAATTTTTGGCAGTGAAATGCGCGACGGGTGCTGCTGCACCTGCTGCACATCAACATTGCCGCTGGCTCTATTATGAGCCGGCTTCAATGTTGATGTGACTTTTCCGCTGGGCCAGCAGACGGAAACGCTGTTTTTATCCGCTGGCCCAGCAGAAATGTCAAAATAGGGTGCCACCAATACCGCCACCACTGGTTGTATTGTGGCGCCCGTGGCTTCGGCGGTCTTTTTGCAACACCGCCGAAGTCGTAATGAGGGCCTTAATGTCAGATCACAATCCAGATTCAGAACAGACAAAGGTACAGGGTCAGCCCTCATATCCTTTTGGGGTGATCTAAAACTCATAGTAGAGATGGACAAAGGTGCCACCGAGTGCTTCTGATCCTATCAAAGTGATATGACACTGTCCACCTCCACATGCTACTACAAAGACTCTATAACCTTGGTAAAGAAGAAAATGTTCGAAAATGGGTTGACTCCTGATGACGCAGAAATGAAGGTTTTACATTTATTAGCGCTTAAACGTAGTGCCGCAATAATCAAGTGTGACTTTAATTGAAATAATAAAGATTGTACGGGGACAAATGTGCCCTCAGAGTAGTTTGCCAACATTTATAAGCGTGCTTTATATAACGTGATGTATTAGAATTGTACGAATTTGCCATAATCGTAAACGTGTGCTATGATTTGCTTGTTTGAAATGTTTTAGCTTAGCATAACTTTAGTGGAGGCTTCGGCCTAGTGCCTTGTCTCACGGTTCAGATGCTCGTGTTTTTCCAATGTGCTAATAAACGTGTATTTCTGCTTGAAGCTGTACTTTTCCACTGAGATCGTTCACATGCTTATCTATAAGGTTTCGTGCCAGCCTGGCATCTTCTTCTTTGCTCCAAGGTCAATCTGCAGGTGCGGACAATGGAAGCTCTGAAAGTGAGTTAATTGGTATAAAATGTTGCAACTTACGTACCCGTCTCCAAGGATAATGTATGCCTAGGTAGAAGCTTGAGAACTGTTGTTTTTGATTGGACAATTTGAAGCCAACCTATGAACCCTCCAATGGAAGACCCTACTGGATTTGAACTGTTGTCTATTTAAACCAGGTGCACAAGAAGAAAGGAGCCATTACCAGCCATTGCCCGCCATTTGCAGGACTTTGCAGCTATTATGGCCCACCTTGCTGCAACGCCATTTTGAATGAGACTCTGATGCTTTCTCTAATCGAGAGAAAGAGACTTTAAGAAATTCTCGCCCTAGAGACTTTAACTTTGATTTGTTCCTTTGCATGAAGTAATAGTTTTGTCCCTTTGCCGCTGAGAGGCGAATGTCCCGTCCACTTTGCCCCTTTGCACCGTCCCATGCTGATCGAAACCGGTATCCATGCTGATCGAAACCGGTACCTGTGAGACGAAGACTTCCTTGAATGCTGATTGTAATTGGTAAATATGAAAGGAAATTGTACAATTGCATTGTGTTTCTTTTAGGTAACCAACTGCTGATTTTGATAAGAGCCCTAGCTAGGAGTTTTCTAAATTAATGTTACTAAATTGTTTTTGCATGAAGTCCCACATGCAGATGCTAATTCGAGGTTAGATGAGGAATCATTGGTGCACGATGCAATTTGAGACCTTGTTATGCTGACTAATGTATTCAATTAGCTCATTACAGATTATAGTTTTAGTGGTTTGCGTTGCTATTATCGAATGCATTGTTATTCAAATACTGCATAGATTGCATCTTTTCCGCCGTTACGGACAGCTATTAATGTTCATTTACATATATCAATTGGTGTTGAGACACATCTATATTGTGCTAGCTTTGTTAATATAGGGAAATAAATTCATTAACTTTGAATAAACTGGTGTGGTTATTCATGACCGAAAGGTCATGGTTCGCCGAAATGTATTCTGGATTAATTGTTAAGTGGTATGTTGACCAGGGTATTGCTTATGTTCGTTATTGATTATTGATTAGATTAAATTGATTGATCTCGGGTGAAGAGAGTCTCACTTAGCCAAAAGATTCATCGACCCAAAGAGCGTCCAAACACAGGTAAATTATTAGGGAGGAACGCTCTATCAGTAGATGGTAGCAGAGGACGGTTTAGACTTTTGAGACCCCACTCGAGAGGTATATGGTGTTGAATTAGATTTTTCTTGGGTAAAACAGATTGAGAAAATGATGATGGGCTAGGTCCCCCGCGACTTTCCCGGAATCTCGGAGCTTGCGAATGGAGAGAATGGAGGTGTGGAATCGGCGTTGGCGGTACTAGTGACGGTATGAGTGAAGTTAGGGTTTTGCGCTTGCACAGCTTATTGCCGCAGATCGTTTGAAAAGGTTGCAAGGATTTTAGAGAATAGCGGAGGTGCGACTCCGAGGGTAGGAGTAGGGAAGTCGTCGAACTTCATAGAAAATAGCGGAGGTGCGACTCCGAGTGTGAGAGTAGGGAAGTCGTCGAACTTCATGTGCATGTGGCGCTTTGTGCAGAAAAAGGTCCACGTGGTTGTTGTTGTTGAGACGGGCCCTGCGACGTCAAGAGACTCCGGAGTATGTTGAAAAGTGTATGAGACACTTGTTTTATGTTGTGGTCTGGTCGGTTTAATAGGTTGACCGGGCGTGGTCAACGAGTCGGTACGTGTGTTAAGGGAGTGAAAGAAAACTTCGACTTCGGGCTTTGACAAATTCTAAGTGCACTAGAATAGATCATTGACAAGTTGAGAGCAGTCTGCGGGTCAGATTTGCTTGCGAAAGTGGGGACCGAGAAAGATGGAATAACTGCCGAGGCTAGTGAAAAATCCCTAAGGTCCTGAAGCGATTGTGTTACCCTTCCTGTAGTAAACCGACAGATCTGTTTTATTATTATTATTTTTTTGGTAGCTCGCGATACATGCCAGAAGTTGTTACGAGAGGAGCGGAGTGAAGGAGGACAAGCCGCGAGGCTTTGTCAGCCGCAGTGTGTGTGAGTGTGACGTCACTAGGAGCCGCGCTGGGATAGGTTGGTTGCAGAGAAGGGTCGCGTACGGATTGGACGCAGTCCGTGGGGCTCGATTGGAAGGGGAAAGGCAAGCGAAGAGTATTCCGGGAATTAAAGTCACTTATTGATTACAAACTTTGTGAAATAAAAGACGAGAAAATGACATTTTTTAAAGCATTTAAGAGTGCGATGAAGGGGGAGTCTTACATTAAAGCGAGCGTAGGAGAGGAGACGCCGCCTGAAGGTACACCAGCTTACATTGTAATGGAGGAAAAAGGGGTAGCTCCGTGCCTTTGGCTAAAGCAATGGCACAAGTTGACAGAGAAACATGGGAGCGTAGCGTTCCCGATCCATGGGACATTCAATATAAGGATCCTAGAGAATCTGAGATTCGCGATGTACGACATGAAGGTACCTCCAAGGCCAGCACAGTTTGAGGCTCTAGCGATTTGGGAACTGATGGCTAGACAGCAACAGCAAAATAAGTTCTAGACCAGGATAAGGAAGGTAGAAAAGACACTAGCGGACGCTAGGTGGGATAATGCACAGAAGGTGTGGAGATCAGATGTATTGCAGGGGATAAAATTGTTTCCCGCAATTACTAAGGAAGAAGAGGCGACAGGCAAGAAAGCTGCCTGTAAGACAAACAGGAGGTGTTCCAAAGATAGAGAGGACGAGGAAAAGTTAAGGAGAGAAGAGGAGTTAGAGGATGAGGAGTTAATCATGCAATTGCTGAACGACCGTCCGCCACCTTATGCAGAGAATGGACAAGGTCCAAGTACCAGTTCTGCCCCTCAGGCACCGGTACAGAATAATGAAACCCTGAGTTCAGGAACGCCATCGGGATCTAAGGACCCGAGTTTACTGTTCACCCCGCAGATACCGCAGGTTAGGAGAATATATTCAGATGTGCCCATGTTGAAACCGGCAGAAAATTATCAACCGCAGGTCCCAAGGTACTACAGCAGTGACAACAGTACGGGAATGACCCTAGATCCAACCGTAATGGGAGTACAGAATGGTCACAACCCAACACTGGCACAAGCTGAATCAACACAGTTTTTGATGCCTCAAAAGCAGATGCAGGGGGGAACTGCACATGCTCAGATGACGGGGAGTCAGATGGGCATGCCGGCAATGATGACCCATAGTGTGGGAATGAACATGTCTCAGAACATGGGGAATGGACAGAACGCAGATGCGATATCCCTACCCATTACTGTAGGTCCACCGGTACCTTTGTACATTCAGCCTAATTCAGGTACGAGCGGTCAAGGATCAATGGTGCAGAGTGGAATGGAAAGGAGGTGCATACAAAACACTCCAGAGACAACTCCGATAGCGGCTCTGCCAACTGGATCTGGGTCCTTGATGGAGTTCAGTCCCATATGTGCTCAGTCAACAATGGTGAGGTCGAGTCCCCCACTGATGATACCGCTATCATCAAACACTGAAAAGCTGCCGCAACCATCAATGGCAGTCGATATGAATGCTACACTGATGGGGTTGGATGCGCAACAGTTGACACAGTGGTTCAACAGTCTGAATTCCACACAAAGCTCAGACAGTGGGAAGGGAGAAGATTATCTGAATAGGATGAGGTTGAACATGGAAGCAGAAGAATTGGTGGAAGGGACTATGGGCGTGAATAGGTTAGAGTCCTACTCGGAAGAAGAGTTGAGGTATCTATGTCCCAGGATTACGAGAGAAGTGAACAAGGTACATAGAAGGTTGCAAGAAATAGCTGACAAAAACGGGGTTGAGATAGACAAGACGAAACACTTGAGCAGGAGCTATAGATTGGATTTCGGGACACAGACTTTGAACACATGAGGTCAGCAGGCATGAAGACACACCTTAGAGAATTGCTGCAGAGTGCGCAAGTGTGGAGGTGCTTAGACAAATGGGAAAGCAGATGGGTAAAGAGAAAGGAAAAGAGGAAAGACAGTGTCCCAGAGCTCAACGAGAAAAGACCACAGAGCAGTGATGCAATAACCATGTTACCAATGAGGGAGACAGCAGGGGGAAAATTAATACATGTACCGTGGCACAGGAGCGACATTCAGTCTTTTACGGATGATTTTCCCAAACTGAGAGAGAAACCGATAGAATGGTATCAACAGACTGATAGGTTTGTGAAGCTTGCAAAATGTCTCTGGGAAGACCTGAACACCCTCTTTGAGATTGTAGTTCCGGCAGATTTGTGGGAGGATTGCAAAAGGGCTGTAGGTTGGCCGACAAGTGAACCAGAGAGAGACAGGGATACGGGTGCACCATCACCTATGGTGATGAGCTTGTACTATAAGGTGATTGAGCATTTGAAGACGAAAGTTGCCTAGAAAAATGTGGATTGGCAGAAGATTGATCGAACTGCCCAAGAGGCTAAAGAGTCGATTCATGGTTACTATGAGAGGTTGTTGAAGGCGTTCAAGAACTACAGTGGCACGGAAACAATAGAGGCGAAGGACATGCTTCATTTTGTGTTTAGATTTGTGGAAGGGCTGAGACCAGAGATAAGTCAGATGATAAAGTCGCATTTGATTTGTTGGCAGTCGAAACCTATTGACGAGGTGTTGAATTACGCAAAATACTGTAGTGACGAAATTGAAGTGAAACAGAAAAGGTTGAAGGAGAAAGTGATGATGATACAACTTAAGGCAGCTCAGACAGGTCTGCAAGGGTTGCAAGGGTTCCAACAGCAGATACCGCAGCCGCAGCCGCAGGGAAATATGGTGTTTCAGCCACAGACGAGAGGCAGAGGCAGAGGAGGTTTTGGGAGTAATGGTCCGGATTTGAACACTGTTGTAATTCCGAATGGTGTACAGGCAATGAAAAGGGTGATGCCGTGTCACGTGTGCGGAATTGTCGGTCATTGGAAACGCGAGTGCCCGATGGTGGTGCAGGAAGGTGCAGGTGTTAGTCAGCAAAACAATGATGTCAATGCATTCCAGACAATGAGGGGACCGAAAATGAGAGGTCCAAACCCAAATTTTCAGACCATAAATCAGCTGCAGGGATTACAGCCCATGCAGCCGCAGCAGATGCAGATGCCCCGTATGCAGATGACGCAAATGCAGCCAATGCAACAGCAGTTTCCCATGGTACCTAATCAGCAAATGCAAATACCTTTGGCACCAGTGAGTCAGCAGCAAGTGATGGTTCCTCCACAGGTCTCGGGTCAGGTAATGAGTACAAATGGCACCGTACAACAGTTCCCATTACACAGTGAGAGTGGAATAAACAATGTATGGGAGAGTGAAAGTTCAGATGAGGAGGGAAATTGTGTGCTTGCAGCATCCTTGGAAGTTGATCAAAAGGGTCCATATGTGGAGGGAAGAGTTATGGGTCATAGCGTTTCATTCTTGGTCGACACAGGAGCCACACGTTCAACAGTTAGGAGCATTGAAGTACCAAATTTGCCACTCTCAGGGAGGACAGTCCAAGTGGTGGGAGTAGCAAACAGGTACCTGACGAACCCAATCACAGATCCAGTACCAGTCGCAATTGGTAACTATCAAGGGTTACATAAATTTGTGGTATGTGACTCAAGCCCGATAGCATTGTTAGGGAGAGACCTATTGTGCAAATTGGGATGTTCGATTATGTGTTCGAACGATGGAATCAAAATTCAGACGAGCAGTGATGGGGAAGAAGAGGACAGTGAAGAAGTGGATGAGATGGAAACTGTCGATGAAAAATATCCTCTGATTAACCTTTTTCCGATGATAACTGAAGAAGATATTCCAACTGAATTACGAGAAACAGTCGGAAAGGAAGTGTGGGATATGACAGGGAAAGAGGTGGGATTGATGAAAGGAGTGGAACCAGTGAAAGTGACTGTAAAACACAATGCAATCTTTCCCCAGACCCCACAATACCACATGGCACAAGACACCCTCATGAAAGTCGCTCAACTCATTGACAAATTTGTAAAACAGGGAGTACTGAAAGAAGTGTTAAGCAGTCCATGTAATTCACCAATCATGGGACTAATAAAACCGAGTGGAAAGGTCCGAATAGTGCAAGACTTGAGGAAAATAAATGACATCATAATTAAATGTTGCCCTGTCGTACCCAATCCAGCTGTGATAATGTTTCAAGTCCCTTGCGATGCCGAGTGGTTCTCAGTCATTGACTTGTCACAAGCATTCTTTTCGGTGCCTCTTCATGAGGACAGCCAATTTCTCTTTTGTTTCAAATTCTTAGACAGAGTCTACAGTTGGTGTCGAATTCCTCAAGGGTTTTCGGAGTCATCATCAATTTTCAATCAGATTCTAAAGAAAGACTTGGAAGCGTTAGAATTGCCATTCGAGTCAACCCTAGTACAGTACATCGATGACTTATTGATTGCATCTAAGACAGAAAGTGGCTGAACAGCCGACACCATTGCGCTACTGAACCATTTGGGAAGGAATGGACACAAGGTGTCTCCTTCAAAGTTGCAGTTCTGTCAGAAGAAAGTAAAATACTTGGGTCATCAAATAGAGAAAGGGTCACGGAGAATAATGAAGGAAAGAATAACAAGTGTACTTCAAATGAGTCCACCAAAGACGAGGAGGGAGGTGAGGAAGTTTTTGGGGATGGTGAGCTACTGTCGTCAGTGGATCCCCAACTTTTCGACTCTAGCGAAGCCTCCACTGAAACTGACCCAGAAGGATGCCTTGGATCAAATTGAGCTGAAAGGAGATGAGATGGATGCTTTTATTGAATTGAAAGAATGCATGTGCAGGGCTCCAGCTTTAGGTATGCCTGATTACACAAAGCCTTTCACATTGTTTTGTCATGAACGTGATGCAGGTTCTTTGTCTGTCTTGACTCAAGCCCATGGTGGCATAAACAGACCAGTAGCGTATTTTTCAGCTACTTTGGATCCGGTCGCAGCAGCACTGCCAGGGTGTTTGCGCGCCGTAGCAGCAGTTGGTGTCAGCCTCACTCAGAGTGAAGGAATAGTGATGGGACACCCAGTAACAGTCATGGTCCCTCACTCAGTTGAGATACTTTTGACCCGCTCCCGAACGCAACACATGACTGGAGCAAGACTCACAAGGTATGAAACGATAATTTTGGGCTCACCGAATGTGCAGCTGAAAAGGTGCACTACGTTGAATCCAGCAACCTTGCTTCCCGGTGAAAATGCTGAAATTGAGAACGCTGAAGACGTCGAGCACGACTGTCTTCAGGTGACTGAATTTTGCACAAAACCTCGACCTGACATTAAGGATACTAAGCTTGATGAAAATGACCAAATTGTTTTTGTTGATGGATCATGTTTAAGAGATGCATTGGGAATATTGAAAGCAGGATATGCTGTATGTACTGTAACAGGTGTCTTGGAAGCATCCTGGCTTCAAGGAGTCTATTCCGCACAAGTAGCAGAGCTTGTAGCACTTACAAGAGCATGCCAACTGTCTACATTGATGAAGGTTACCATTTACACTGACAGTCAGTACGGGTTTGGAATTGTGCACGACTTTGGGCAACTATGGTCACAGAGAGGTTTCCTGACCTCTTCAGGATCCCCAGTGAAAAACGGGGAGAGAATAAGGGAATTGTTACACGCCATCCAAATGCCAGCCGAAGTTGCAGTGGTAAAGTGTAGTGCTCATACAAAAGGACAGGACTATGTTTCTCTGGGAAATGCATATGCGGATCAAGTCGCAAGATTTTGTGCCTTGAACTGTATATTACTCAGGGATGAATGGAATTCGATAAGTGAACCAGAACTCTAACCAGCTGAAGCATTTGCCTTGAAGGTCGTAGATACAATGGATGAACTAAAAGCATTACAGAATAGCGTCAGGGAGGATGAAAGAGATTCCTGGATTAAGTCACAATGTACAAAGAGACCAGATGAGTTATGGGTTTCAAATGAGGGAAAATTTGTTTTGCCAAATAGTCTCTTATCGCAGCTAGCGCGGTTCTATCATGGGCAGGCTCACCTAGGGAGAGATGCCATGATAAGATTGTTCAAAACTGATTGGTTTAACCCCAGATTCCGTAAAGCTGCAGAAGCAGTTTGCCATCGATGTGTCATTTGCCAGCAGATGAACCCAGGGAAGGGAACTGTTGTGAACATGAGCCACATTGGCAGGGCAAGTGGCCCTTTCAGCAGAATGCAGATGGACTTTATTGAGATGCCTGTGCATGGAGGTCTGAAGTATGTGTTGGTGATTGTGTGCATTTTTAGTCACTGGATTGAAGCATACCCCACACGTAGGAATGACAGCCTTACAGTTGCAAAACTCTTGTTGAGGGAGTTGATACCACGTTTCGGATTCCCGATCTCTTTAGAATCAGATAGAGGAAGTCACTTCAATAACGAGGTGATAAAGTTACTTTGCGCAGCGCTGAACATTGAGCAAAAACTGCATTGTAGCTATCGCCCTGAAGCCTCAGGACTGGTGGAACAGATGAATGGTACCCTGAAATCAAGAATGGCGAAAATATGTGCATCGACAAATTTGAAATGGCCTGACGCGTTGCCTTTGGTGTTAATGTCAATGAGAAACACCCCTGACAGAAAGACTGGATTGTCCCCGCACGAAATTCTCATGGGCAGGGCCATGAGACTTCCTGAAGTTCCCGCAAACGCGCTTTTGAATATTACAGATGATATGGTGTTAGACTACTGCAAAGGTCTGGCTGACGTGGTTCAGTCTTTCTCTCACCAGGTGGAAGCAACCACCTTGCCACCGATCCAAGGTCCAGGACACACACTGAAAGCAGGTGACTGGGTCGTGATAAAGAAGCACGTGAGGAAGTCGTGTCTGGAACCCCGTTGGAAAGGCCCTTTCCAAGTGATCCTGACAACAACTACCGCTGTGAAGTGTGCAGGAGTTCCCAACTGGATTCACGCCAGTCACACAAAGAAGGTGTTGTGTCCCACAGAGGAGGAAGTTGAAGCGCTGAAACTGCCAGTAACTGATAACACAGTGCCAAGCGCTGAGACAGAGCAAAACCGAAGTAGAAGCGAACAGGCAGAAACAGGAGAGAGAGAAATATTTTCTGAGGACGAAACAACAGATTCGCTTGGGGAAGACCAAGGAGAAACCTCAGACAGCGACGAAGCAGCTGAAGGTGACAAAGAGCCTGAAGCAGCTGAGGGTAGCAAAGAGCCTGAAGCAGCTGAAGGTGACAAAGAACCTGAAGCAGCTGAAAGTGATAAAGAGTCTGACGAAAGTAACGGTGACGAAGGGCTCGAAAGAGGTGAAAAAGCAGGAGAGCCTGATCAGAGGAGGGCTTTCCCAGAAGCAGACGGTACAGAAAAAGAAAAGAAAAACCTGATTGACTCCCCAGAAGGAGGGGACAAGGCAAAACAGAACGAAACTGTTCAAAGTTCCTCAGAAGAGATTGCAGGTCCATCAAGTGGACACAATGCAAAGAGGAGACTAAGTATATCACCAGTGAAAGCAAAGACTAGAGAAAAGTTGAACGACGGTGAAGGGCCAAAAGTGAAAGAGAAAAGAAAGGAAGCGTCTGTCGTGGTACCAACCTCAAGTGAAGAAAAGGACTTTGCCAAAGAGGAAAGTACCAGTGAGGCAGAATCAAAGAGAGAGGCAAAATTGAAAAGGAAAAGGATACCAAACAGGAGATATTCCGGTCCAGAATGGGCATATGCAATCAATGACGATTGGACTGACGAATTTGTATCTCTTAGCCTCGAGAACGAAGAAGAAGAGATACCAATAGAAAAGAAAAGTTTTATGGACTCTGTTGATTGAAAGGGTGATAAATGATATTGCTTGCTATGATCTAACGTGATACAACCAGCTGAGACATTGCTAAACCGGATGAGACATTTGATAACTTGATAAGACTTTGATAACCTGATTGACTCTCATTGCCGAATTGAGACAAACGCTGCTAACCGATAAGTGACTGGGCTACTGAAGAAAACTGTGTGAACATTGCACTCGTTCAGCTTTGTAACAAATTGCTAAATCGTTTTTTTTATAGGTGCTTCTAGCTCTCTGATTCTATACAGATCATGGCTACACAAAACAGTAGAGTGAAATATTGTAAATATGCGTGTATAGGCTTGATAACTGCATGTGTACTAATAATAATGGCAATAGTGCTTGCTACACGTGGAAAGGGTGAGAATGAGAAAATTGATGCTTCTACTTTTGCTCCTGTTACTGTCACTGAACTAACTGCATTGAAAAGATTAGAATTAGATGAGAGACACTTGCATGATAAGAAGGAACTTTCGTATAACGTTTTCTATCGCTTGCTAACAGAATATGTTGAGACTATGGATGCGAAAGATTGTTATGTGTGTACACAGATACCAACATCAGTAAAGGAAGGGGTGACTTATCACCACATGCCTCTTACATATGGGATTACATGTAGTATAGTAACTTCTAGATTTTATGGTCAGACAAACATACAGTATTTTTATTCAAATTATGATGTTACCTTTGCATATGTTCCTATAATAACGCAGCTAAGTCAGATTGCTAAAGATTGGGATGCTAAAATAATGAGGGAATTTTTCGAGCCAATGCAACCTTTTGAAACGGCTCATGCACATAGGGAAAACCTTACCTGCTCGCTCTCTGCAGTAGAAATCAGCTTTTTAGATCGCACAGATGATAGAAGGGCACAAATGAATGCGAAATTAGAAAAAGAGCTAAGTAAGAGGACTTCAGTAGATCATGATGATTTTGCCGCAATAAAAACACAAGGGAGAATAGCTTTAGATGCTTGGCATGTAGGGAAATTTTGTATATATCGTGGTGAATCTTATTATGACAACATTTTTGTGGGAGCGAGTGAGTGTAAACATACGTTTATCTTTAAAGCCAAATGGACATTCATGATGAACGGACTTGACCCTGTCATACCAGGTGTATATTACATTTGCGGATATAATGCCTATTATCGTCTCCCAAAAGGGTGGTGGGGGAGATGTTATTTGGGTATAGTGTTCCCAAAGGTTTATCAACTGGATGACTTATCGATGATTCCAAAGACGTCTGGATCTCATCGTATCCAGAAAAGAGAGACCGCAGCTGCTGTGGTAGGAGATATATTTGGAGCCATGATTCCTTCATTGGGAGTTGTGCTGAATTCCATCAAAATAAGAAAGTTGTCTACTATAGTGGATAACATGTTGACAAAGTTTTCAGGTGCTATAATCCTGATAGATGCTGAACTTGCAGCAGAAAGAGCTATGACTCTTCAAAACAGGCTTGCCTTAGACATTCTTTTAGCAAAGGATGGCGGCGTTTGCAAAATGCTTGGTGCGCGCCACTGTTGTACGTATATTCCTGACAACAGTGTGAAAATGAAAACAATGCTTGCTAATCTAACAAAAGAGAGTGCAGACTTGAAGGAATTGAAGGAACCAGGAGTGTGGGAGAAGGTTGGAAAGGGAATTGCTTCAGTGGGAAATTGGCTTGGTGGCATTTGGAATGGAATATTACTCAAAATAATACAGGGAATACTAATAGTAATAATTTGCATCTTTGGGATTTGGGGAATAAAAAGGGGAATAATAATGATAATGGAAAGAATAAAGAGAAGGAAGGAAGAGAAAATGATGAAAAGAATGGCAGAAGAATACAAGGAAAGAACAAGGGGAACTAAAAGGAAAAGAGAACTGACAGAATTTTAATGGAATAAAATTTGTGGGAATAGTTTGTGTGATGACAAGTAGTCATCAGAGGAGGGATTGATGACGCAGAAATGAAGGTTTTACATTTATTAGCGCTTAAACGTAGTGCCGCAATAATCAAGTGTGACTTTAATTGAAATAATAAAGATTGTACGGGGACAAATGTGCCCTCAGAGTAGTTTGCCAACATTTATAAGCGTGCTTTATATAACGTGATGTATTAGAATTGTACGAATTTGCCATAATCGTAAACGTGTGCTTTGATTTGCTTGTTTGAAATGTTTTAGCTTAGCATAACTTTAGTGGAGGCTTCGGCCTAGTGCCTTGTCTCACGGTTCAGATGCTCGTGTTTTTCCAATGTGCTAATAAACGTGTATTTCTGCTTGAAGCTGTACTTTTCCACTGAGATCGTTCACATGCTTATCTATAAGGTTTCGTGCCAGCCTGGCATCTTCTTCTTTGCTCCAAGGTCAATCTGCAGGTGCGGACAATGGAAGCTCTGAAAGTGAGTTAATTGGTATAAAATGTTGCAACTTACGTACCCGTCTCCAAGGATAATGTATGCCTAGGTAGAAGCTTGAGAACTGTTGTTTTTGATTGGACAATTTGAAGCCAACCTATGAACCCTCCAATGGAAGACCCTACTGGATTTGAACTGTTGTCTATTTAAACCAGGTGCACAAGAAGAAAGGAGCCATTACCAGCCATTGCCCGCCATTTGCAGGACTTTGCAGCTATTATGGCCCACATTGCTGCGACGCCATTTTGAATGAGACTCTGATGCTTTCTCTAATCGAGAGAAAGAGACTTTAAGAAATTCTCACCCTAGAGACTTTAACTTTGATTTGTTCTTTTGCATGAAGTAATAGTTTTGTCCCTTTGCCGCTGAGAGGCGAATGCCCCGTCCACTTTGCCCCTTTGCCCCGTCCCATGCTGATCGAAACCGGTATCCATGCTGATCGAAACCGGTACCTGTGAGACGAAGACTTCCTTGAATGCTGATTGTAATTGGTAAATATGAAAGGAAATTGTACAATTGCATTGTGTTTCTTTTAGGTAACCAACTGCTGATTTTGATAAGAGCCCTAGCTAGGAGTTTTCTAAATTAATGTTACTAAATTGTTTTTGCATGAAGTCCCACATGCAGATGCTAATTCGAGGTTAGATGAGGAATCATTGGTGCACAATGCAATTTGAGACCTTGTTATGCTGACTAATGTATTCAATTAGCTCATTACAGATTATAGTTTTAGTGGTTTGCGTTGCTATTATCGAATGCATTGTTATTCAAATACTGCATAGATTGCATATTTTCCGCCGTTACGGACAGCTATTAATGTTCATTTACATATATCATTTGGTGTTGAGACACATCTATATTGTGCTAGCTTTGTTAATATAGGGAAATAAATTCATTAACTTTGAATAAACTGGTGTGGTTATTCATGACCGAAAGGTCATGGTTCGCCGAAATGTATTCTGGATTAATTGTTAAGTGTTATGTTGACCAGGGTATTGCTTATGTTCGTTATTGATTATTGATTAGATTAAATTGATTGATCTCGGGTGAAGAGAGTCTCACTTAGCCAAAAGATTCATCGCCCCAGAGAGCGTCCAAACACAGGTAAATTATTAGGGAGGAACGCTCTATCACTCCTACCCCAAAGGCAGACAATGTTTGGTATACTTTTCATTTTTCACTTCAGCACATTTAACCCAAAACTGCAGTGGCCCAATGGGGGGGGGGTGGCATCATATCTCCTCTATTATTCGACAGTAACCTACCTAACCTCATTATCTTGCCTGATTTGATCATGCTCTGTCATCTGTTACAACAATGTAGATGATAAGCAAATGATTCTAAAAGCGGATGGCCTGGAAGGACCTCTATAGATCAACACTTCACTTCCTTTGAAGCATAAATGCGTTGATGCTGAGTAACTACCTAAACCCAACTTTACAAAGACCTGTGGACAATGGCAAAAACACTAGCCTACCACCATATGGCCCAAGGACCTCAAGGCCTTCCAGGAACATCAAGAAAGGTAAGAGGCCTAGCACTAAGCATGGATTCCGACCTGTCCTTAATACCACATGTTAATGAGCTCACAAAGGCTACTACCCAATGAAACCACTGTGATACATTTTCCAATACCTTGGATACCAACAAATAGCTACAAGCTATCCTTACACCTGCAATATCCCAGCTTGAGTTTGAGAACAGCCTATGCCTTAGAGTCCCTGTTTTCAACATTCACAAAAGTAATCCAAGCAAAATTCTGCTGCAAAAGACCTCTGTCTTGACCCAAGAGAACTCATGTCTCCAGTCTTGCAGTCACTCCACTGGATACCTGTAGATAAACGACCAATACTTAAAACACTGTGAATCAGCGGCAGAGTCTCCTAAAGAAAAGGACCACTATACCTGCAATTTAATATCAAGCAACACTAACAAAATAGGAATCTGTGCCCCTGGCTTGCACTGTGGATCATCATATAGTCTTTGTGTAAGAAATCCATATGAGGCATCACTTCCTCAGTTCAAGCTGTGGAACTTGCTACCAGCCAATTTTCATTGCATTCAGGAACATTTACACTTCAGAAGACAGCTGAAAACATGACTATTTCTAAGTTAACTACATCTTCCCTGGGTTAGCACATGGAATAATAGCTTCTACAAGAACAATTGATTGTCCACAGATATGGAAATCCTGTGCTAGACACAACTTTCTATGTGGAGGTAAGTTACAAAGGCTGACCTATGTCTAGCCTGGGTATTATGTAGTAACCTCAATTCATAATATAACTCTTCTGAGCCTCACTAATACTAATACCATAACACTCATTGGTCGGACTGCTGACTGTAGTTCAAAGAGTACTGGAGCAGTTTACAGAAATAAACCACCCATCACCAACGGAGCAGGCATGTGATAACTGAAGAGATCTGCTGTATACAGCTAGCCAACGGAGAACTCTAATTTAGGGTCTACTTGACATCACAATGACAGTCACATATAAGATGAGAGTACCAAGGTCTCTCCCAGCTTATCTTCCAACCTTCCCTCCCTCAAACTATGCCTGCTCAGAGCAATAACATATAAGCTAAACTCACAATGGACAACCCAGTGCAGTAAACACCATACAAGGACCTGAAGAGCTGTTCAAAGATGCTAGTTTATTGAAAACCCTAAAATGTGTTCCTGTCTCTTTAACATTATCCCTCACAATGCTAAGCCCTGCATCCTGTAACATGATACCCACTCCTTTGGAGGTCATCCCCCATGACATGGAAACTCTTCACACATAGGATAAAAACTAGGACAGCACCATTTCAAACACTCACCCTACAAGGTTTAAGATGCTACCCAAGCAGACAACCACTTCAGCACCCCACATAGTGTTTAAATGTTACAATAAAATGCAATATAGGGTGGCAGTTGAATGACCCCACAACATATGCTTTACCCGACCCTCATGAGTGGTGTGAGCAACAGCAGGAAGAGGAAGATATGCATCCTGCTGATTCACCACTTCATGCTTAAACAATATCACTTGATGCTCTGGGCCCCCTCCTGCAACAGCATCCACCCTTGGCTTTCTCCGGCGTGATGGCACCATTTTTAAGACCTGTGCCATCCAACATTATGCCACTAGACTTTATGAAATGATAAAAGTGGGGTTTCAAAATGATGGAGAGATTTAGATTAGCAGTCAGCTGTCATGCACCCAGCCCTCATGCCTAGCACTGAGAAGTAATTTGATCTCCCCTAGCCCATAGAACCAAGCAATACTTTTCACCAGGCCTACTTCTAAGAACCTGCAGTCCCATGCAGGCACAGGAACCATTTTGCTTCCATTCTCATTTTGGCACAGTTACTAGAACCCAGTCTGGAAATGGAATGGTAAGATCATATGAAGACAGATGCCCATTTTGCACTTTTTCTGCTGTTAAGCGCAGCAGAGGACAATGTTCCACACTCAAAGGTCTGAGGAGTCCAGACATTTTGCAAGATAGAAGGCAGAAATTACAAACATGAAAAGAAGTCCACTCAAGCTCTAGCTCCCTCTAACAGCCACCAAGCTTCTGCTATTGGGCACTGACATTGAAGCCAGTCACAGTGGTTAAGTTCCTAAAAATGTGCCAAATGCTACATTCTCAGACAAAGACTACGTCCCAGTCTGCTACATGAGGGTTTTCACTCACAGTAGAATGTGCTCACATTTCATCAACTGTCCTTAACCAGACCAAATGACAAGGCTGTTACTCAAGAGGGCCTGCTGGAAAAAACAAAACCTCACAGGGTATGCTAAGATTGCACTTATCCCTCCCATCTTGCCTTCTGAGTTTGTAACAGAAGCAGCCATTTAGAAACAGGGCCTCATACACAAAGATTCTAAATAGGAAATAATTTAGACTAATAGCGATTCACAATTTGTGATTTCTTATTTGGAATGTACTAAAATTGATTCAGTAAAGTAGTCCTAATATGCAATTATACTTCTACTGACTATATTGGTATTTTGTGACCACCCTATGTATTAGCAGGTCAGTTAACAAAACACAGAATTGTATTTCACAATTCGACCTAACTCATCAATAATCATGTGGTATGTTGCAAATTGCGAGCCACTACAATTGGCCACAATCTGAGGGATGGTGGCCTGCTTGGGTCAGAAGACCGGAATGTCTGTGACTGCTGTTAAAAAAAAATGCAACCTGTTTTTCTCAAAAGAAAATAGGATGCATGAAAAAAATGAACCATTTCGCAAATATTTTTACCACTGGACAACTGTCTAATAAAAAAACTTTTTGTCACTATTGACAAAGGGTGAGTTGCCCCTTGGCACCCCCTTCTCTCTTGTGAATGGATTACCTCTCCCTTTGAGTTGGTGGTAAAATACTCATTTTTGGCGACCAGATTTCGGTTGCAAAACGTTAATGCATGCCAAAAGGAACAAGGATTTCAAAGGGGTACCCTTAACAAGTCCCCTCCAAAAAGCGATTCCTAATAGTTTTTGAAACCCATTTAATGATTTTGTAAACTTTTTACGACTCGTTAAATGGGTTTAGTACATTTTAAAGAAGGGTCCTTGCGTTCACAAGCCCTCTGATCTACTGAATTTGACGGTTTACAAACACTAACATCCTTTGTATCCTAGCTAAGGGCTTACCAAAAAGTACAGATGAGAGGTTGTAGATGGTTGCAGCAGGTATGATCACCTTGCTCCCGCCAGCCTACAATACCACCTAAGCACCTTGCCAAAGGATACACTGCATTGTCATTGCACAGTTTCTGATAGCTGGTGGGTAGAAAGTGCGTTTGAGGCATGTGGGTGGATACTTGTGAAGCTGAACGTCCTGCCAGAGTATAGATCCAGATAAAGACCTTTCAGATATGCAATATAGATTATAATGCCACACAAGAGCTTCCAAATATTGGGACACATAGGCCCTCATCATGACATTGGCGGTAAATCCCACTTTCCGACACACTGATGGCCGCCAACATACCGCCGCAGTGGCAGATAACCGTTCTGCATATTATGACACACACACACCAAGCCGACACAATACAGCCACATACACAAATCCGCCAGCCAAAAGGTCAGTGCTAAAGTGGCGGTCCCAACACCCATACCGTTACACCAATAGAACAACACTCACCACATCATGACCTACGAATCACCACGGTGGACGTTCAATGGGGTAAACCATTGGTGGTACACACCACCGCACTCAGAATGGACACCCAAAAACTAAACTACACAATATTGGCCAATTCAAACTACACACACCTGACACCCATGCACACCCACCCACCCACACCACTATAAAACACCCACCCACATTACTCACAACCCTTTACGTATACAATTCCTTGCCACCAGACAGACCTCAAGACCACTGCAACAAATACACACACACCCATACATCCCTCACGAACTCCACTACGCACACCCAATCAAACCACCCAACACCCACACACTCACACACATCACACAACATCCATTGCCCCACAAAGGCACCCCTGTTTCACAGATGTGGAGGTGACGGTCATGTGGAGGAAATAGTCAGGGAAGAGCCACAGCTATTTGGAGCACAGGTCCAGCAGATATCCATTGCAAGGAAGATGGAGCTATGGTGGACAATCGTAGACAGGGTGAATGCCATGGGACAGCATCCAAGAACAAAGGACGACATCAGGAAGAGCTGGAAAGACCTATGGAGGAAGGTATGTTTCCGTGGCAACAAAGTACCAGCTCGCCATACAGAGGACTGGCGGTGGACCCCCACCTCCTCCTCCACGGCTCACAGCATGGGAGAAGCAAGTCTTTGCATTACTGCATCGTGAGGGACTCGCTTGAGTAGCCGGAGGACTGGACACTGGTAAGTCAACATTCACCACTTATCACCGCCAATACCTGCATGCCATCTCACCTCCTCACCCTCACTCCCATCACTCCTCTCCATCCCACACACTGCACCAACGCATATGATTAACCCCAATGCCATGCCCTGCATGCCATACCAATGGATGAACAGCCCTCCCAGCCCTGCATGGACACCCATAACAAAAGATTGCACAGCATAGGGAAACTAACAATCCCGCAATACATCACCATACACAATCAAAGGTGTCAGGGCAAAAGCAACCATAGAGGGGAAGCTAGGGATGTACAACATGTCACAGGCATGAAGCATACAACATGTCTTACATACCCACCGGTGCCCCAGCCAATCTCAGTGGAAAGGAGGTGCCATGACTATCCAGTCCCCCAACAGAAGATGCCCCCAGTGATGACAGTAACTCTGGACTCCAGGATCTGTATCAAAAACCTGGCCCATCAGGGACCAATGGACAGTCGGTCACCCCAGCCAACTCACAGTCCACCACAGAGCCTCCCCCATCAGTTACCAACACCACAGCACCCACCCATCGTACCCACACCTCTGTCCCCAGGACACATCAATCAGCAGTGTGCCCACCTGTACAGGGACCCCAGTCCACACCTCATACCCAAGACAATCAGGGACCTGGGGTCAGTGGCAGTGGGCACGCCGTTCAGGAGACATGGGCACAAGGCAACAGGGACACTGGGAGGACCGCTGTGTGCCGGGGGGAGGACAGGCCTAGGGAACCGACCCTCCACAAGTCACTAACCAATGTCCTGGGTGCCAACCAACAATCCCAGGACACAACGGGCCAGATCTTGAACCACATGCAGGAAAACAAGCTGATGCAAGAGGAACACCATCAGGAGATCAGGGAGGACTTACAGGCACTCAGCACAACCATGATCTCTATAGCAGGGGTGCTGGCAGACATGGCCAACATCATGAGGGAATGGACAGTACAGCAGTGGGCCCCTACCACTAGCCAGTCTATTTATCAGCCCTCTACTTCTGCTGCAGCTAGTGGACACGAGGCCCCGCAACAGCCACAAGACCTAGAGGCCACCAGCACCCTTCCCCCTGCAGAAGGTGGACCACCCCGCAAACGTTCCCTGCGAACCAGGCAGAAGCCAGATACACTTGCAAAGACCAAGACCACCGCCCGGAAATGAGACTCTCCTGATTGTCCCCCTTGTGTCCCACCCTGTCACCTTGTCCACTTTGAACTGACATTGCTACCCTTCCTATGGCCCCTTGGACACTAGACCTGTGCTACAAACTGACTGGAACAATACCTGGGACTTTCCTCCACCATCGCTCCATTCCATGGCACTTTACCCTCAATTATATAACAGTACAATAAACAACCTTGAACACAATTTGAGTAACACTGTTTTATGTGTCTTTAATGTGTTTTTGTGGGAACAGTCACATTGAGTGCAAATGATCTGAACACTGTGATAGCTATTAAATACTGACCTGGAACAGTCTGTAGTGATCACATCAGGACAATGTTGTCATATCACCAACAACTGCAATATAAGAAGCCATAGGTTACAGTAAGTTGAGATGCAAAGGAAGTGAATGCCATCATGCCAGAGCCACACAGATAAATCAATAGTCAAAGTAATGGTCAGTTCCACTGTCTCACCTGTTTGACATTGGAAGTATTGTCGTATAACTGATGTTCTGTTATCCTCATCCTCTGCCTCATCATCCTCACTGTCCTCAGGGTCCACTGCTGCCACAGGATCACATCCAGTCCCCTCCTCCTGCAGAAAAGGCACATGTTGTCTGACGGTCAGGTTGTGAGTAGCACAGGGATCCACCTGTCAGATGGAGGCACCTGAACCTGGCCTTCTGGAGGCTGAAGGTCCTTTCAATAATTCTCCTGGTTCACCCATGTGCCTCATTTTAACGTTCCTCAGCCCCTGTCCTAGAATTCCTCACAGGGGTCAGCAGCCACAATAGGTTTGGGCAGCCAGAGTCACCTGCAAGTATTAAGGGACAACATTTAGCGTTACACAATCCCATGGGGAGAACACCTGAAGGCATACACTGTCATACAGTGGGTGTGGGATCTGGCTCTCCTATTAGCCGCACCCTGTGCCTCTGTAGTTGGGCCATCACATTTGGGATGCTGCTATTCCTCAGGACGAAGGCGTCATGCACCGACCCAGGATACTTGGCAGTGACGTGGGAGATGTACTGGTCCGCCAGGCAAACCATTTGCATTTTCTGTGAGTGGAAACTCTTCCGATTCCTGAACACCTGCTCATTATGGCGGGGGGGACTAACGCAATATGTGTACCGTCAATCGCACCAATTATATTGGGGATATGGCCTATTGCATAGAATCCTGCCTTTACAGTGGCCAAATCTTCCACCTGGGGGAAAGCAATGTCGCTGCCCATGTATTTCACCAGGGCAGACAAGACCCTTGCCAGCACAATAGAAAACATTGGCTGTGACATTCCAGCTGCCAAGCCCACTGTCACTTGGAAAGAACTGGTTGCCAGGAAATGGGGCAGTGTTAGCACTTGCACAAGAGGGGGGAATCCCAGTGGGATAATGGATAGCTGATATCAGGTCAGGCTCCAATTGGGCACACAGCTCTGTGATTGTGGCCCTGTCCAGTCTATAGGTGAGTATAATGTGCCTGTCCTCCAGTGTAGCCAAGTCCACAAGGGGTCTGTACAAGGGGGTTCTTTTTCTCCTCCCATTTATCCGCAGTGGTAGGTATCTAAGGGTCACAAGAGTGAGTAGGCTGTCACCATTTGAAAAATGGAACCACAACCTCACTGTACATGTTGCATTTATGTGATGGGACAGTAGTAATGACAGGTATGTGCAAATCTAGGCAGTGACACAGTCAAGGTTAATATGATGGTTGTCCATCTCCATGACATGGCGTCTGCCTGTCCTGTATGTAGAGACAGGTGGAAGTGAGGTAACTCCGCTGACGTTGGGTGTCGTGGCTGAACCACTGTGCAATTCCTCATTGATAATATGGGGCTCTATGGTGTACAGTGGCCAGTGGGGATCAGCGTCGGTGGTAACGGTGTACACCACTGCAGACGTGACTGCCATTTTCTATCTGATTCCTAATTTGTTTCCTGACCTTCAACAGGAGAACACCTACACTGCGTGTGCTGCTGTGACCTGTGTCTGGAACGTACCATGGCCCGTGTGACTGGGGGAAGGGCCCCTGTCTTCACTTCAGAGGAGTTGTAGTGATTGGTGGATGGGGTCCTACCCCAGTACAAACTGCTGTATGGGCCTCCAGACCAACAGGTGAGTACACCTTGGGCACGATGCATGTGGGAAGGATGTATGAAGATGTGTGTGCAAACATCATGTCATGGGGAGGATGTAATGTGGTGGTGTACATGGTGTGCGCTGGCCAGTGTGTGTGTCAATGGTGATGGAAATGGGGTTGGTGGGCCATATAGCCTGGATTGTATGTGCAATGGTGTTCTCCCGTCTGTATCGCCTCTGCAGGTCAGCGCCCATCATAAGATGGGATTGTGGCATGCCATCGCCAAGGACGTGCGGACCCTAGGGGTCTATGGCAGGCAGAGCACCCACTTTCCGAAACGGTGGATGGACCTGAGAAGCTGGGCACGGAAGACTGTGGAGGCCCAGCTGGGGATGGCCTCCCAATGAAAAAGGGGTGCCTGCCGGAGCCTGACCCCCCTGATAGCTCGCATACTGGCAGTGGCCTACTCAGAGCTGGATGGGCGCTTGAGGGCATCACAGCAGCCACAAGGGGGTGAGTACAGTAGGCATTACTACAAGAATTGGTAGGTGGCATGGGATCTTTGAGGTGGGTGTCAGTTAGTGGGTGTACCTTAATGCCAGGCCATCCATTGCAACGTGATCCATCTCAAGGGTAATGGTTGAAAGGGAAAATAAGGTTACCTAGCTAGGTTGCATTCCATGTCAGACAGGGCTTAGTGGGTCCCTGGAGGCATGCAGTTAGCGATGTTTGGCCCTCATTTTGCTTTGGCATCTAGCCAAATCAATGGCAGTGCAATGCATAGTGATCAGTCCTGATCCCTGTGTGTGACTGTGCTGTGTATGCCAACAGGGGTGCGGTAAATGACCCAGTGTTATCTTTCTCTCTCTCTCCCTTTATCTTCTGTCATCCTGTCCATGTGTGCATTAGCATCATCTGGCTGAGGAGCCAGGGCGCGGTGACAGAGGGAGGGAGCTGCGTCCCACAGGACCCAGGAGGCAGAGTCCACCGATGCCGATGGAACCAGTGGGACTGAGGGCGAGGGGAGCACCATGGCGGAGACAGGAAGTGACAACACAGACTCAGATACCTCCTCCGATGGAAACTCCCTGGTGGTGGAGGACACCTCTTTGACCACCCCAGCTGCAGGTGCAGCCGCCACTCCCCATACCAGCACCACCCTCCCAGTAGCCCATCAGCAAGTTGCCCCTGCCCGCTCACACAGGAGGGTGGGCATCTCCTTTGCCCCAGGCACCTCAGGCCCTGCCCTAGTGAGCTCTGATGCCCTGAGTGTGGAGGCTATTGACCTCCTCAGATCCGTCTCTGTAGGGCAGTCAACCAATTTGAATGCCATCCAGGGGCTGGTATCCCAGATGCAGCAATGCATTCCTTGAGGGCATCCACGGTGGATTGGCGGCCCAACAGAGATCGATTCAGGCTCTGGCCTCCTCTCTAATGGCAGCCATTGTCCCTGTCCCTACCGTCCCCCCTCAAACTACCACTTACCAGTCCCAGTCTCCCCAACCCCAACCCATCCCATGCATGCATACAGATGAGCATGCACCCAAGACAACACACAAGAGTAGCACAGTCAAACACATGCACCACACTTCAACACACAAGCACTCACGCAAACACTACACATTTGCAGACACAACCACATCAACTGCCTCCACTGCCTCCCCCTCCTCCTCTTCCTCCACCTTCCTCACAGTCATGCCCACACTAACACCTGCATGCACTGCTTCAACAACCTCCACCAGCATCACCACACCAAGCAGAACACACACATCACTAGCAGACACCTCCACAACATCAATGCACGCGTCCCCTGTGCCCTCTCTAACCCTGTCTGTCCCCCCTCCTAAAGCACACAAAAGCAAGCATTCAGACACCCAACAGCCATCCACCTCACATCACCACACTCCCCATGCACCTGCACCCATGTCCAGCAGACGTACTCCTCCAACACTCACTCCCTCAACCTCCACTCCCATCCCTCCTGCCTCTTCCCGCCCCACCATCCCTAAAAAGCTTTTCCATGCCCACCTTGACCTCTTCCCGCCCCCTCCCCCATCCTGCCCTTAAGAGCAGGGTCCCAACGACCCATCCCAGCACCTCAGCCAAACAGTTCACGCGGACAGTGGAGGCGCCTCCTAGTCATGGAGGCAAGACAGTGATGGTTCCCGCTCCACCAGCCAGGAAGGATAAGGATCCCAGTCACTTCCATGGAGGAGAAAAGCCCTAGACTCCTGCCATGAAGGGGAAGGAGGCCGCACCTCCTGCCATGAAGGGGAAGGAAGCCGTACCTCCTGCCATGAAGGGGAAGAAGCCCTAAAGTCCTGCCATGAAGGGGAAGGAGCCCGCACCTCTTGCCATGAAGGTGAAGAAGCCCTTGACGTCTGCCATGAAGGGGAAGAAGCCCTCGACTCCAGCAGAAGCTGGCAGGGTTACACCACCAGTGGTCACTGAGCCCTCACCTCCAGCTAAGGCAGTGCAGCCCACTCCTCCTTCAGAGCCTGCACCTTCACCCGGTGAGACAGTGCAGCCCTCACCTCCAGCAGAGGCTGCCCAGGAGGCACCTTCACCTGCTGACACAGTGCAGCCCTCACCTCCAGCAGAGGGTGGCAGGTTGACACCACCACCAGTGGTCACAGAGCCCTCACCTCCAGCTGAGGCAGAGCAGCCCACTCCTCCTGCAAAGTCTGCACCTTCACCCACTGAGACAGTGCAGCCCTCACCTCCAGATGAGAAAGTGCAGCCCTCACCTCCAGCAGAGGCTGTCCAGGAAGCACCTTCACCTGCTGACACAGTTCAGCCCTCACCTCCAGATGAGATAGTGCAGCCCTCACCTCCAGCAGAGGGCATGTGGGCTACCCTCCTGCAACTGCTGTACAACGAGCCCCCTCCAGAACCAGTGGGAAAGTCACCCACTCCAGAGACTGTGGCTTTGCACTCCCCAGCACAGAGAAATAGGCATGGAGCCCCCTCCAGAACCAGTGGGAAAGTCACTCACCTGAGAGACTGTGGCCTGGCACTCCCCAGTACAGAGAAATGGGCATGGAACCCCCTCCTGAATCAGTGGGAAAGTCACCCACTCCAGAGACTGTGACATTGCACTCCCCAGCACAGTGAAATGGGCATGGAGCCCCCTCCAGAACCAGTGGGAAAGTGCCCATCTCAACTGAGGTACCCCCTCCCCCTGGTCCATATTGCTTTGTGCCAATGTGTTGTGTGCGATTGCTTTATGTCTGCAGCTGGTTGTGTGTATGTTGTATGTCTGGTGTGTGTTGTGCGAGTGTGTCACTCTCTTTTTCCTCCCTCCCTCCCTTGTGTGCTAGGCGGCTGTACTTACTATCATCATCTTCGTTGGCGTTGGTGTTCCAGGTGGAGCATGGCTTAGAAGAGCATCGGGAAGACTTGTAGTTCCAGTTCCATGGTGGTGGCGCAGTCGTCTGTATACTTGTTGGTGAGTCTTTTGTTTTCTGTGTTTGGTTTCCTCCAGGCTTTTGATGGTGTTGGCACTGCCCCGCAAATCGTGGTAGTGTGCTGTGTAATAATATGATGGGAGGTATTTTGTCTTCTGCCTGGCTGTTGATGGGTACCGCTGTGGTGCGTAGTGTTAACGCCCTGGCAGATGGTGTGGTACATTGGCTGCCTATGGGAGTTCTCACCGCCTTGGTCATAATTTGGCGGTAATTACACTGGTCTGTTGTCGGTATTTACGCCACTTTGTCACTCACTGCCAATGTCATAATTAGCACCATAGTACGAGAAGTGTTGTCTTGTTATTCAGTGATCTACTCTGATGTAACTACTGTAGTAAGTAATTGCATCAAGAGTAGGAAAAACAGTCCATAAAGAGAGGCAACACCTTTAAAGAGCACCAAAAGTATGAATGAAATCAATTAAGTCTCCAGAACTTCTTATCATTGGTGTATCCCACAGAGACAACAAATAAGGAGAACCGGGACCTATTAGTAGACTTGTATGTACATATTCTCTTTTTTCATTATTATAAATTTGAAATACACTATAAAATGTAATGTGGTACAACCTGTTATAATCTACGAATGCTTACCTTTAGTTCTGTCTTTGCCTCAGTAGTGCACAGTGGTCTTTCTACCTTATATTGTTAACCCTCACTATTCTGTCTTTACATTAAATGAGATACAACTACAAATACTATTGAAATAAACTACCACGTGATGCTTAAACCATGTCTGAGAATGACTAAGGTCACCTTATTAGAGGTGTACCAGAACTCAAAACAACAAATAATGTTCATGCCTTCCTTAATTATGTTAACATATTTTACGTCAAATGGTATTTTTTGCAGGTTTATCTAGACAAAAATAATTGTGGGCTCGTCATACTGAAAATGGTGAGCAAATTATTCTTAGTTCCCTCCAGGCAGCAGACATACAGTTATCACTGCTGCCCTGCCTTTGTGCCGTACAAAATGACTATGAATCCGTACAACGACCCTGACTCTGCCTTGAATACACTTTTGAAAAACTACTCTCAGTCCGCACGCACACCTAATGGATGCTCCATGTCATGACAAAAGGGTGAGACAAGAAGCTAATCATTATCGAGAGGAAAGGAGGGAAAGCTTATGTGGAAGAACAGCCTGCAGGCTAGAAAACCACCAACATCGTCTCAACCAATCCGAACATGGTTCAAGCCTGAAGTAAATAAAAGATGAGACAAAGACAAGCTTCCAACAGTCTGTGGAAAAGGTGTCTCCTACAATAAAAGCTCTTACCTCCCACCATGTGATTAGAAGGCCTGTCCTAAACAGTCTGAAGCAATTACCAATGGATAGGACAATAAGTGAAGGAGTGCCTCGAGTAAGCTTCTGACCACCCCAAGTGGCTGTTGAAGAAAAACACTTGATCGGGAATCTACTAAAATTAAAAAGTAAATTAACTCAAAACAGTTATTTCTAACCTAGAACTAATAAACATTAAATGCTAAAGCACAATAATTCAAAAAGTGAAATGTTTAATAAATATATAATTACATAAATAGTAATTAATATTTCGCATAATTTTCGAAAATCTCAACCTCATTATTATTTTTATATTTAAATATTATTTAATACAGTTTATTAAAACGTATTTGTTAGTGGTTTAAACAACAAAATATATTTATGTAGATAGATAGATAGATAGATAGATAGATAGATAGATAGATAGATAGACAGACAGATAGATAACATATATTACCTAGGTAGTTATAGTTAGATCACCTGTTCCATAGGAAAAGTGTTTTTGTGTTGCTAATAACTTTGGGGACGCACTAGCAACTTTGAAGGGAGTACATATCCCAGACTGCTTTGAGGCCCCAGGAGGCGGGCATTTCCCACAGCACCTGCACCCACTTGACCAGACCAACGAGCGCTATAAAGCGCGTGAGGGCACTTTGCAGCGCTGGACGCACTAGCAACTTTGAAGGGACTACATATCCCAGACTGCTTTGAGGCCCCAGGAGGCAGCCATTTTCCACAGCACCTGCACCCACTTTACCAGACCAATAAGCACTATGAAGCGCGTGGGGGAACTTCGCAGCACGGGACGCGCTTGCAACTTTGAAGGGACTACATATCCAAGACTGATTTGAGGCCCCAGGAGGTGGCCATTTTCCACAGCAGCTGCATCCACTTGACCAGACCAACGAGCGCTATAAAGCGTGTGAGGGCACTTCGCAGCCCGGTACGCGCGCAGGCCGTGCCCTGGCCCAGAGGGGCCCATTTTAGCCCAGCAGAGACCCGCAGAGGCTGGGCTGGGCCTATACTCTTCAGGCTTTAACTTTTTGCTGGGTATATTTGGGTTATTACTGTCATAGGCATTTTTAGATCTTGGTTTCCTTTTCCCTAGTGACCTGTGGCATAATGGGTAAAAGGAAGGAGACCACAAGGTCCACGTCCACTTCACAACCTCAATCTCGGTCTTCCATTGGTAACTTTCTGGTACGCGCAATGGATTTGGTTTCAAATGAAATTAAGTTGGCAGAGCGCCGCCTTTCTTTTGTGGCAGAGGATATTGAATCTAGGCTCCCTAGCAAGCCCTTGAGCCCTGCTGCCATATGCAACATTGGTCCTGCAAAAAAATGTTGATATTATCTTTATGCAGGAAACCTGGGCTGTTTCAGAATTGGTTATTGGTGGATACACTAGCTATAGTAAGTTTGCCACCCCTCACCTTCTGGTCACGCTAAAGGGGGCCTGGTGTCCTGGTTTAAGGTCAGTCTTGGTTACAAGGTCTTACCAATAACAATGGACTCAGATGGAATACAAGCACTTGAAGTTCATTGGGGTTACAAGTGAAGAATTTATCTGAGAAATTGCTACAACAATAACTGCATCTACTAACAACTCTTCCTTTCTTGACGTCTCTCTAGCCATCAGTTGTATGGCTGATAGGGCTCACACGAGTGGCGGGCCCTTTAATGTACTTTTGGCATGGGATTCAATGCCAAACTGAGAGATAACCCACCTCAGTGGATTCTCCCTTCGATCCCGCTAGTAGGGAAGTGGATCAAACGGGGCTGAGCCCGAAGGGACGGCACCTACATGCCCTCCATCTGGTGCACAAGTTGGTGTGCCCCAAATCCTGCCCAGATATCGCAGTGGCACCAACTTTTATAGGCTGAGGCTGCAGCTCCACAATTGATTACATATTTGTTTCCCAGAATCTCTTACCCCTGACCAATGGGCTTGAAGTGATTCACTCAGTTTTCAGTGACCATAACCCCTTGGCGATCCACTTTAAAGTTCCCTCCCGGACTAAACCGAGAGAACTTGGTAAAGCTAGGGACAAAGGACAATTGTAGGAGGGTAGCTTGGCACTCAGCAAATCTGGTATGGTATGGACTAGGTGCAAACCTCCCCCCATCACTGCAAACATTAAGTCAAATCAGCAGTGGGGACCCTGCCATTTGCCTAACAGGTTTTGCTGAGCTCACGTCTTATATTAGGGAACTCATGAGTAGACCAAATAAAAATGTCCCTTTGACTGTCTGCCCGTGGTTTGATAGATCGTGTAGGGTAGACAATGCCTCTCTGTGCCAGGCGCTTAGACAAGATCCTAGAGACAAAGCCACTGTCAGTGCTTGTAGAAAGGCATATACCCAGGCGGTAAAACAGCGGAAGGCTGAAGTTAAGATAAGCAGTGGGAAAATATAATAAAAACCTCTAAAAAGAAGGACTCCTAGGCTTTTGGAGGGTAGTCCGGGCTGGCCTCTCAGATGGCAATCTGCCAGAAGCAATTACATCGCATATCTCCCCCTGATGCTTGGGTTGGACATTTTACAGGTATCTATGGGGCTAACGAGGTAAGGGGTCAATCTGTACAGATAACTTTGCCCTGGATCACTGGTTCCCTCTTTTTAGAGAGTGAGGTCTTAAAGACGATTTGTGACAGTCTCCCAATAAGGCCCCCGGTCTGGATGGGATCCCGATGGACCATTTCATGAAATACCCAGATTTTTGGGCCTCTTTGTTAACTAGGATTTTTAATATGGTGTGCAAGGTTGGACCCCCTATATCGTGGCAAACTTCTTTAGTGCTTCCAATTTTTTAAAAAGGCAATAACCTAGACTCTAGGGCCCTCATTCTAACCCCGGCGGTCTCAGACCGCCGGGGCCAGGGTCGGCGGGAGCACCGCCGACAGACCGGCGGTGCCCCGCAGGGCATTCTGACCGCGGCGGTTTGGCCGCGGTCAGAAAGGGTAAACCGGCGGTCTCCCGCCGGTTTACCGCTGCCCTTAGAATCCCCCATGGCGGCGCAGCTTGCTGCGCCGCCAGGGGAGATTCTGACACCCCCTACCGCCATCCTGTTCCTGGCGGTTCGCCCGCCAGGAACAGGATGGCGGTAGGGGGTGCCGCGGGGCCCCTGGGGGCCCCTGCCGTGCCCATGCCAATGGCATGGGCACGGCAGGGGCCCCCGTAAGAGGGCCCCACAAAGTATTTCAGTGTCTGCCTAGCAGACACTAAAATACGCGACGGGTGCAACTGCACCCGTCGCACCTTCCCACTCCGCCGGCTCAATTCTGAGCCGGCATCTTAGAGGGAATGTTGATTTGCCCTGGGCTGGCGGGCGGCCTTTTGGCGGCCGCCCGCCAGCCCAGGGCAAATCCCAAAATACCCTCAGCGGTCTTTCGACCGCGGAGCGGTATTTTGGTGGGGGAACTTAGAATCACCCCCTAGGTGTTTTGGACCAATCTCGCTTCTCGACTCCTCCTCAAAATTAATGGGGAGGGTGGTTTTGGAACGTTTGATCTCTTGGGTGCAGGAGTAAAAAGTTCTTTCTTGGGCCCAATATGGTTTTAGGAAAGGTCTGGGCACTATTGAGCAGTGCCTAAACCTTTACATTCTTAAGGCCAAGTACAAGTATTTGAAAGGTGGGTCCATTCACTTGGCCTTTATGGACTTGGCTAGCGCGTTCGATTATGTCAATATGGAAAATCTCTGGACAATTCTTCTAAACATGAGTCTTGTTGAGTATTATATCTGATTAAAGATTTTACTACTTACTAATTACACAATCATGCCCATGTGGGCAATTCATGCATGCACGGCTCATAACGCATTATTTGAACAATGTCTGTCAAATGCATGCTTGATCAACATGATTACTAAATAAATAGAAAACAATGAATTTCTTAGTTCCAACTGCTCCAAGATCTAATACGCAGAGTTTCCAATGCACCTGTGTGAATAAAACATAAAAGATTTTCTGAAAAAGATCAATAAGAACGTCAACCGTATGTGAAGCACTACGGAGAAACCTTATTTGTAATCAAATCCTATACATATATTTACACTGCAGATTCAACCCAAATGCCACTGGTAAACAGTATCAACATCAATGATGTATTTAGATTCTAATATACACAAGGTGCTGGTCCTATTGCCTCCCCTGATATTATTCTCAATTCTTTCAATCAAAAAAACTCCAAAAGATCATTATTTTGATAATGTAAATCATGATAATGTCTGGCAACCAGATACTTTTTGTTGTTATGTTGAATTGCTCTCATGCTCAATAATGCACATTTTAGCCCTGTGTATCTTCCTCCCTATATATAATTTACTGCAAGGGAATTTAATGCAATAAACACAGGACTACGAATTGCAAAGAAAGAAAAAAAAACTTTGGCACAGTTTGATGTATCTTCACAAAACTCTCCAAAATGGTGCTAATTTTTGACTAGTTTGTGCATGGAAAGTTTCGGGGTGATCTGTCAAGTGGGGGCCAAAATATAAAACAAAATCCCCATGCATTTTCAATAGACTTCTTTAGGCAGAGCTACAGTGAAAACTGCTGAACAGAGTTATACCAAATTTGGCAGGAAGCTAGATCTTTGACTGCATAGTGTTCTTTTTTTGATTTGGTGTAAATCTGCTCAGTAGTTTTTGAGAAACTGGGTTGCGTTGAGTCTCCAAGAGTCTCTCTCGACTCTTGTGGAAGCGCCAATTTAAGAATGAGGAGTTTTAATTGGCACAGCTTTTACTTATTAAGAGAGCCTGCTGGAAACAGGAGAACCTCATAGGGTACGCTAAGATTGCATCTATCCCTGCCACCTTGCCATCTGAGTTTGTAACAGAAGCAGCCATTGAGAAACTGGGCCTCATACTCACATCATGTTTTTGACAGAGTAACCCATCCACCATACTCTAACTCAGGCCCTTAGTCTCCTGTTGTGAAGTTTAAAAAAATAATAGTATTAGGCGAGCAGAGTAGGCCCCCCTGGGCCACAAGGGGTGGGTGGGGCCAGAGGGTCCCCTTCCACGGCCAAAAATAAGTGTAAAAAAATCCTGCTATCATGGGGGACTGCTGCCAGATCAAAAAATTACACATTCATTAGTTATAGGTCCTGGGGAACCCATCTCTGGGCCAAAGTCATCAAAAAAAGATGAGGGGGCCATCCCGGGGCCAATTTTATTAGTAAAGTGGAGTGCAGCTACATGCCCCCTCCTCAAGCCATTTAAGGCTCTAGGGTGCTCACTCCCAGGGCTGAAATTTGGTCAAAAGGGAGAGGTGGACAAGCAGCCCCTCTCTCAAGCCATTAGAGTCCTTGGAACCCCATCCCGCATGACTGGTTTCTTTAATAAAGCGAAGGGTGTGGAGCCACCGTGTCTGAGCTTTTGAAGACTACGGGGAGCCCACCCACGGGGCAGAAATTCATTACAAAGGAGAGAGTGGCCACACAGCATCCCTCCACGGGCCTCTAAAGTGATGTCGTAGAACATGTCATGAGTCATGTAATATGTCAGGTCATAAGCAGTGCGTGGCAGGGGAGTAAGCTTTTTTATTTCAGAATGTTAATGTTGTTACTGATATATTCACTTAACTATAACTTACTTTAACCTTTGTTTTTTCCAGTGTGTATATGCACTGGAAAGACGTTCCCTCAAACCTCTTTTTTTTTGTGACTTTCTAAGGTTTTTTTAAATTCGATTTCCTATCTATAATGTCCCTGCAGCCTTTCTTTTTTCCAGTGGTGAATTACTAATGTTTTTTTTTAACATTAAATAACATAAAATTACCTTACTTTAATCCAACCATCGCCGCACACGGCCTTTGGCTGTGAGCAGTGGGGGTTGTCCGCAAGGCCTGGATTCTAAATCGAGTCTGCTTGAGAATATATCCATAAAATTGATCATTATTTGTTTCCTTTTGTAAGAAGTTTGAGCTCTTATATTAGCAACACTTAGAATTTTCTGACACGGATACAAGACATTGTTTAGGAAAAGGATTTTTTAATGATTACCATGGACATTACCAGTTTCTACACAAGCATTGAACATTCCAGAGGTATTAGAGCGGTGGAATATTTTCCGAGAGGCAGGGCTTCAAAACTTTATGAGCATAACAAGATGTTATTACAAATGATTGACCTTTGCCTTAATAATAACAGTTTCTTGTTTGCAGACCAGTTATGTAAACATTTACATGGGATAGCTATGGGCACCTGCTTCGCCCCCAGCTGTGCAAACTTTTCGTGGGGTGGTGGGAGGAGCAGGTTGCCTGGTCAGAGACAAATTAGTTTTGGGCACACAGAATAACACTGTGGTTGAGCTACATTGACGATTTATTCATAATTTGGAAAGTGGATCTGACCACAACAAAAGAGAATGCAGCTCAATTGAATGACAATGCCTATAATCTTCATTTTCCATGCCAGATGAGTAAAAAGGAAGTTTCTTTCTTACACATAATGGTATTTGTTGAGGCAGATAGGATATGCACAGCTTCATATAGAAAGCCTACAGCTGTAGACTCCCTGCTTCATGCAAGAAGTAGTCATCTGTGTAAATTGAAGTGGAGCATCCCCATGGGGCGCCCCTGTGAATGAAGCATAATTGCACGAGGGAGCAAGAGTTTAAATCAGCGACTGCAGAGACTATTGCATGTTTAAAAAAAAAAAAAAAAAAAAAATTATTATCTTTAGCCGAATGTGACGAAGATCCTGGCATTACCTCGAGAATACTAAATGATTTAGAGGTTGTTTCCAACAGAAGCGTGCCAAGTGGTCTCAAAATGAAATCTAGGTGGACTCCAAGGTCTTTAGCTTCCAGCTCTTTAGATAAATTTTTTGATGTGGTTTGCCAAGATTTTGATAATTATTTAGCTAAAAATAAATCACGACAACTATCAATGAATTTAGACACAGTAGAACTAGCTGCTCTACATGATCTGAAATCTAATAAAGACATTGTTATTAGACAAGCAGATAAAGGCGGAAACGTCGTTATTATGAATAAGTTGGATTATGACCATGAAATTTTATCACAGTTGAACGATGCGTCTTGTTATGAGAAGATTATGTACAATCCCATCCCACACCTTACACTGTTGATCAATAAGAATTTATTGGCATGGCAACAGCAGGGGTTATTGAATAAAGAAGAACACCTGTATTTGAAGGTGTACTATCCTCGGTATCCTTGTTTGTATACTTTACCTAAAATACACAAAGGGTTACCTTTTCCACCAGGGAGACCCATTGTGTCAGGTATACTTGGTCCCACGGAAAAGCTCTCAGAATATGTGGACAATTTTCTGCAACCATTGGTGCACAACCTTCCCTCTTTTATTCGAGACACCACACATATTCTGAGTGTCTTGAGTGATGTTGAATGGGACAGCAACATGCTTTTGGTAACCTTAGATGTTGTATCACTTTATACCTGTATCAAACATGATCTAGGCTTAGTAGCCTTGAAATATTTTTTGAATAAAAGATCAGCAGATTTATGGGATCATACCAAGATGTTATTAGACATGACTAGCATGATTACCAATAACAATTTCTTTTTGTTTAACGACACATGGTTTCGACAAAAACAAGGTGTAGCTATGGGCTCCAAATTCTCTCCATCCTATGCAAACTTATTCATGGGGTGGTTTGAACACACATGGATTTGGGGCCCAGGAGCTGTTGCTTGGCATACATATATCTTGTTCTGGGGTCGTTACATAGATGATTGCTTGATGATTTGGACTGGTGGTGAACAAAAACTTATTGAATTCTGTAATTTCCTAAACTTAAACAATATGAATGTGAGATTCACATATCAATTTAGTAATGTGAAGATTGAATTTCTAGATGTGGAACTTTTTATTATGGACGATAAAATTCACAGCAGACTGTATCGAAAAACAACTGCCTGTAATTCGATCTTGCATGCTAATAGTGCTCATCCCAGACATCAGGTGGCATCAATTCCTTTTGGAGAGTTTTTAAGAGCACGACGAAATTGTAGTATAAATGACGAATTTGTTGCCCAAATGAATGACATGGAGAGGAGATTTGTAATCCGTGGTTACTCAAATAAGTTATTAAAGAAAGCTAGACATAAGGTGAAATATATAGATAGAAATGCAACATTAAAACTTAAAGAACAGAAAAAGACTGATTTGGCATCCGATGTGGTAAGGCTCATAATTGATCATAATGAGGCTTCTTTGATTTTGAAAAAAATTATTGTTAAACATTGGAATTTACTGTCACAGGATACATCACTCAAGGACATAGTTTCTGGAACAGTAGTGACATCGTTTCGTAAAGGCAAAACCCTTAGAACTATGTTAAGTCCTAGTTATACTACTAGCTCCCCCAAGATAACTTGGTTATCCAAGACAGAAGTGGGCTTTTTCAAATGTGGTTCGTGTGGAGTGTGTCGCTGGGCTTGTAATAAGCTTAAGGAATATTCCCATGAGGGTAAATCATATTCGATATGTTATACCATGGATTGTAATTCTAATTTTGTTGTGTATATAATACGCTGCAGTGCTCTAAAATATATGTGGGAAGTACTATACGACCACTTAGAATAAGAATAGGAGAACATATGCGGGCACTCAAAAATGGTGATCTGAGATATCCCTTGGTGGCACATATGGTTTCCTGTCTAGCACAATCAACTTATAAAAGCTTTGAATTTTTTGGACTAGAGCATATCCCCCGTGACCCTAGGGGTGGGAATAGAGAATTACGTTTACGTAGACAAGAGGCACTTTGGATTTTGAGATTAAGAGCTGTGGAATCAGGGTTGAACACTGATAGAGAATTGGAATTTTTTTGGGGGGACTAATTCCTGACTTCAATGTGTTTTATTATGCTTTTCATTAATTGTATCAAATACATGAATTTTGCATTTGTATTACTAATTGTTGTGCTGTGGTATATCTTTATTTAATGATGTTAAGCTCCATCGGTTTATACGAGTTTTATGCCAAAATTCTCAAACGTCAGAAATGTACTTAGTTGGAGGGTTCTCCTAATCCTTTAGACTTTTTTACTATTTGTATGATCTTCCTCCCTATGCTGTGCATCAATAGGACAGTTGGGTAATATTGTGTACGTTACAATTTAATCTCAGATGTGGAAATTTTGGACAATTGATATATTTATATCTACTTAAAGTCGGGTTGATCATCCTTATGGGTGGTAGGTTTGCCCTATTGCACTAAATAAAAGTGTATAGTGGTGTATATTGGTTATTGATTTAAATATTTTTATCCATTTTTGACAACTTAGATAATTTTTGCGGTGTGGTGAAATAGGGGGCATCTTTGGCACACCTTCGTATGACATGGTTACTGATTATTTCGTGGTAAAGCTAGTGGCATAAAGGGTTAATGTGCGGTTGAGACGTATAATCATTACCGGGCAGCGTGTGTCCGTTATTTATTATAGTTGCTCCGAATTCGGAAGGGATGAACCCGGAAGTGTACTTTAACTTCCGGAGTTCACATGCGCGTTACTAGCGCACTCGCGAGGCACCCTGACACGGAGGCGCCGCTCTTTGAATACGTGGACTTTTTACAAGATTACAATTGGTGAGTGCATGGGATAACTGCATTAGTTGGTTGAGAACCGAGTTTCTCTCCAACGAATTTTATTAGAATGCACGTATTTCGAGTTGGAGCTTCAATTAGTATTGGTTAGGGATGTTATGAATTTTGCTGTAATAATTTGACGAACTGGTGCTGTGATGTGTATATATTTTGAAACTTTATTCTTGAGTGACACCTGTTCTTTATTAACAGTGGTTTGAACTTCCATTCGGAGATTATCTACACAGCAACATTTCGGTTGCTTGATTAACTGATATTATCATTTATTCTCAATCATTACTGGATCTATAAGGTATTATGTTGAGCCACAATTTTGGTGATTTTAGTAAGTGACTGAGCACTATTGGTAACTTAGTGGTGTTTTTAATGGAGTGTTATGATGATTGATCACGTATATCGTGTGTATAAGTTTTCCCACTCACTTTATGTTTGTGGGCATTGGTGCATTGGTTGTGATAGGTTTTTCACTTTTATTGAGTGTTGTGGTTCTTCACAGTGTGTGGGTGTCTTTCTTATTTACCTCCCTTGGGGCTTTGGCACATCCTAATGTGTATTTGACGATTGAGCATATTGGTCTTAACTCGTATGTGTTATTTGTGATTTCTAGCCCTGAAGAAGTCGTAGAGGGATTGTAAAATACTCCCAAAGACGAAACACGTGTTGGCTGGAAAATTGGAAGCACGAATTCATTTGGATTGCTGATTACTCTTGTGACATCCTATTCGTAATAAATTTTGAACTGATCAAATTATCTGCACTGAGTGACTTGAAAATCTACAGGTTACATCATGGACTGATTGTTGCAACCAAGTTTTTGTGAATTAGATATTTTTGTATTCCATATGTGCCATTGGGGTTCCTCATTGTGTTTTTTCTTTATTGTGAGGTTGGTTGACTTCGGAGGGTTGGGGTTTCCCCAGTGGGGTCCCCACATTTATTAAGGTAAATTAGCACCGTGAGCGCCATAACTCCTCATATTACACCCCATTCTTGTGTTTTCTTATTGCATGTTTTAAGTCTAGAGTATACCCTAACCGGGTCTTGAAATCAGCCCTCATGATAGTCAACTCCATATACAGAAAGGAGCTTCTTTATGAGAAACATAAGTTCAGTGATATTCCAGAGTTAAGGTTGATCATTGATTAGTCCGTTAATGCTGCAAACATTGTCCATATTATGTAAAAATGTTGTCACATTCTTAAGTCTGATAGCATTCTAGGCTCTATTCTGCCATGTCATCCACTTATTACTTACAAGAGAGGTATCCGCGAGATACATTGGTACACAGTCACTGTAGTTGAAGACCTGTCTAGCGTCAAAATACTGGAGTTAGCATCATGTTGTGGATGCGGCAAACTAACTTGTGCTAATTAGATACAAGATTGGCGTTCCCGTCCAAAACATGACGCTAACCTCCTACCGCCTTATTTATACTCCGGCGCAGAAACGACGTGCACAGAGTAGACGGTCCCAAATAATGGCGCTAAGCCTGCTTAGCTCCATTTTTTAACGCCTGGGTCAGACCAGGCGTTAGGGTACCTGTGGACCCATTTCCATGGCCAAACACCACGGAATGGGCCCACAGATGCCCACCCCAAGCTCCAGCAACACCCCACCCACATTTATTTTAATATTTTTTAATGTGCCATTGGGGTCCCTGCCTAGCACTGGGTCTTATGGCCGTGTTCAGGGGACACTGGTCCCCTGTGCTTGCCATTGGGGTTGTGACTCCTGTCTTTACTAAGACACAAGTCATTTTTGGGTGCTAGTGCATTAGAAAATGATGCTAGGCTGGTTTGCAGCACATTTATTGCCGCTAACCAGCCTGGCGTAATTTCTGACCCACTTACGCCTTTTACCCTACCGCCACCACCCCTGACTTGGTGCACGGCTGTCGCTATGGAATGGTGGTTGCCGGCTCTAAGGATTTTGCCGGAAAACTGCGTTAGCGCAGTTTTGCAGCAAAAAACATAAATATGACCCTTGATTTTATAGCAGGTGTTATTGGACCCACCCACACATGAGTGACAAGTTCCTCTAACATTATATTTCAAGTCTCTAACAAGAGTAGTGACTTGCAGGCCAGGGGTGTGTTGGGCCAATAAACAGTACTCTAAAATCCCATGTAATATAGGCATTCATATGTTCTAGGAGTCCCCTTGAAGAAGGACCAAGCGGTCCAAAATGCATAGGGGTAAACAATGAAGCCTACATCATAATTTGATGAGGAACCTCTGTCCAGAGCTGAATATGACATGTTGAATATTTCAATGCTGATGTTGCAGTTTGGCATCAGGGAAGCTGAATGTATAATCTTTTTTACTGCACAAATCAGTATTGAGGAATTAAGTGCTGAAAGATTGATACAATAAACTGATAAACTAAGAAACGTGATTCTGAATGTACTACAGACAGACAGACTGTGGCTATTAGGCACTGAGAAAACAAATGTTTGACAAGTGACTGCTCCTAGTATCAGGAACAGCTATCATTATCATGAATCTTGTGTAGATGGGCGGAACACACTCTATGGTAGCACTGAAATGAATTCCATGGTGAAAACAACATCGAAATTGTGAGACAACGGGGTGCATTTTTTAGACGTCACATATCTATTTACATTTACCTTACATTTATAACAGCAGTTAAACTTACTTCTCTTTCTCCCATAGCATAAAATGTTTTTTGTCGATGTTCACTACAAATTTTTTATAAAGCAAGATTCCTGTAAACCTAGTGTTCTGATTCCATCTCTAGCATTTTAATCTTTGTCTTTTCAATCCTAGGAAAGCCTTACAGGAGTACAAGAAGTTTAAAATGGGACACAGGATTGTTGCTTGTTGGTACTGTCATCTGTCTGACTAAGTTCTAGCTCATTTCTTCAGAAGAATTACCTAACCTGGTTAGAAGTATCGATTCTGGGTCTCTGTTGGATCTTGTTCCCCTGGCAACTTGAAAATTGGCTTCTGTTTCTCTTCTTTCACCATTGTTAGAGGTCTGTGATTTATCATGTTGGAGACTGTTCCCTTGGCATAAAAGGAAGCTATGGCAGTACCTTTGATAAAAAAGCCCTCATCTGAAATCCTCAGCTGACCTGTTGATCCCTAAGAGATATCAGCCTATCGCTCTGTCACCTTTTTCTAATAAAAATGTCTTGTAAACAAACACTTCTCATCTTTTCTTGAGAAACACAAGCTACTGGACACTACTCAATCTTATTTTCATCCCGGGCATTGTACAGAGACAGCATGGCTATAAGTAGTACGTTTGCTTGATGACTAAGGCAGTTTCTTAGCCTTGGTATTGTTAGTTGTCTCTGCAGCATTTGACACAGTTCTACATGACCACTTAATTCAGAAGTTACCAGAAGCAGGGTTCATTAACCATCTTCTTTCCAGACACTTTTGTAGGGAGTTCCTCAGGGCTCATCTCCCAGTTCCACCCTTTTTAATGTGCATGTCCACCCCTGACCTATTTAGTTTGACCATATGTTTTTTTCTTTCATGTGTTGTGCAAATCATACACAGTTTTACAATTATTCATTTTGATGAAGAATCTCCAACTTCTGCAGTAGAGACTGTATGATGGCTTTAGCCTCTTGGTTCTCAGATACGTCTCTCAACTTTAATTTTGAAAAACTGAAATTACGATGATATTAAGATTATGTCCACCTCTGGCACCTCAACTACATTTTTAGCTGCCACCCTGGGACCGATGCTGAACCCAATTTCTTCTGTGAGGAACCTTGACTTCCAATTTGATTGCACTCTTTCACTGGTTAGAAAATGTTGATCATCTTTCCTCACTTTGCCCTGGTAAGAATGTTGATTAAAATTCTGTCCCTATTACACTAAGGCCCTCATTACAAGTCTGGAGGTACTAGGTGGTTGGACCACCGCCAATGTGGTAGTCTGTCCTCCACATTAAGACCGTGGCGAATGCGCCACGGTTGGAACGACAGGACTGCCAGGCCGTTCGCTGGCGAAAGAGTGGTGGTGCCGGTTTTAATTCGCCAGGGCAGTGCTGCCCTGGGGATTACAAGTCCCCTCTCCACTGGCTTTTACATGGCGGTTGCACCACCATGTAAAAGCGGACAGAGTGCTGGGGGCCCCATGGGTGCCCCTTCACTTCCCATGCACTTGGCATTGGCAGTGCAGGGGCCCCCATGGACAGCCTATTACGCTTTTCAGAGTCTGCTTAACATTGCCGCTGGCTCGATTACCGGCCGGCGTCAATGTTGTGGGCTGTGTTCCAGTGGCCCAGCGGGAAACTCGTAATATTGGCCATTGGAGGGCTGCAGCGTAGGCAGTAACCCAACAGTGGGAGTGTGGCGGGTGGGCTTTCCACCTGCCAAACTCATAATCAGGGTCTAAGACTATGACCCAGGAGTAATCTAGGCTACCATTCTTAGTCTCCTGTACTACTGTGATACACATTTCTTTGGGGCAGCTGCTAGGCTGGTTGGAATGTATTTAGATTGTGGTCACTAGATCGATACTGCACTGGTCATGTAGCGCATCTGCCTCAGCAACATTGGGCACTTTTCACTGGCTTCCTATTAAGAAAACCAGATAATGTTTAAATCACGCTGCATAGTTTATTACACATTTCATCATAAGGGTCCAGTAAACCAACAGAAGTTTCATCATAATGTCCTAAGGTGGTTTTTAAGGTCCCAGCAGGCTCTCTTGTTGGTGGTGCCCTTGTGAAAGACAAGGAGGTCATGCCTTTGCCCGGGCAGTGTATTTTGGAATTCTCTTCTGGTTTCGTTAAGGGATTTACCAAACCTGATGTAATTCAGAAAAAACAAAAACCATAAGACCTGGCTGTACACTGTATTGTATACCCCCTGTTCACAGCCACCTTTCAGCTGATTAGTCCTAGGTCCAGCTCCAGGGCACCTTATTGGTTGCAGTGTCCTTTAAAAGTGTTATATACATTACATTACATGTAATGTTTAAAAAAATACGGAAATTAGACCAAGATATTGATAGCTATGCACAATAGTGAATGTTTCCGATAATACACTGGTTAAAATGACATTTCTATCCCCCATAGATTAAAATGTTTGTTTTGTGGATGTTTTCACTGATTTCATAATATGACAATATTCATGTAAAACATTAATCTTCCTCTCTAAACCCTACAGTAGTAAAATCAACAATACTAAATTGTCACCAAAAATCAAAGATATATGTTGTGATTTAATTTTTGAGGAATAAGAATTACTTGGGTAAACAGCTCTCATTAAATCTGATATACAATGATAATAGGGCAGAGGACAACAAACACCACTTGAGACCAAAATGCACATACATTTTCCACTATCATTCAGTTGAATTTGAGCCGAGATATTATAGTGCTGTAGTGGGATGCTTCCCAGTAACCGCTTTGGAATGTTCAGCTGAGTCTGGTGCTTCCAAAATGTACTTCTATCACCAGAAACAAATGTGGCCTGAAAGTCAACAAAACATCAGTGCAATAAAACTCCCTATTCCATCGAATACTTTCAGGTTTAATTCTGGTGTACAAATCACTGATCCAATATAAAAGAGGTCTGTTGAAATGGAATTTAACAAATATAAATGTCCTGCTTGCTTGCATATCTTCTGTTATGGGCATTAATGCTAATCGCTTACATTATATCCATAATGTTTCAGGCCTTTAAAGAGCATTTACACTGGTTATGCTCTCCCAAATGAGCTACAAAGCTGCCTAAAATCTGTTCTGATAGAATAGCCATTTCAAATAAAAAAATTAATCAAATTAAAACCTCTCCCTTTCAGTTAGGATACGATGTGCATGTGTGTTTTAACACACCAGAAATTAGATCTTGTCAACAAAAATGCCATTGCCCATATTAATACCTGTGTTTGTCATACATGTTAAATAGAATCATTAAGTTAAAAAGTTAGAGAGTTGGTTAACATTCTGTCACTGACAAAGCTTACTTATCTTAGTTACACCTCACAGACAATGGTCCTCCTTATGACAGGGTCACAGTGGCAGTTGCGCTACGGTTGGACGATAGCACCGACAGTTTACTTCCAGAGGAGGGACTGGCAGTGGTGGCAGTCCTAATCCTCCAGGGCAGCGATGCAAGGAGCCCCACCCTGGGGATTATGACCCCTCTCTTCCCCAGCTTTTACATGGCAGTAGCACTGCCATGTAAAGGCTGGCGACGGGATGCAGGGGGCACACTTGGCATGGGCAGTGCAAGGGGCCCCCATGGCAGCCCCATTGTGCTGTTCAATATCTGCACTGACAGTGAACAGTGCGGCGGGTGCTGGTGCACCCTATGCACCGCAACATTACCGCCAGCTCCATTATGAGCAGGCGTCAATGCTGTAGGCTGTACCCTGCTTGGCCAGTGAGTTACTCGTACTAGGGCCTGCAGGAAGGTGGCCACACTGGTGGCAACTGACCGTGGGAGTTTGGCGGGCAGCCTTTTCCGTCTGCCAAACTCATAATGACCCCCAATATGTCTTAGCTACTGTATTTTACTAAGGGGCAGATTTAGGATCAATTATATCTACTACAATTGTTCTTTGACACACTTTGATTGTTATCCACCAGTATGTACATTGAATTGACCAGTTAATAGAGTCAACATAAAAAACAATCTTGTCCTTCCTATCTTCTAATCTCAAACATTGTGAAACTTGTATCGTCATTATATTCAACTCCACAAACTGGGAGTAATAATTACTAGGACCTATTTTCCCTCCAATCTCAAAATGTGTGGTTATTTTTTTACTTGGAACCTTTCCAAGATTAATACTCATCTCATCTGATTTAGTATTCAAGTTCCAAATTCCTTTCACACGATCACTTAGTCAGCAGGTGTATCTTAGTACTTTCTTATCCAGCTGTAGATGATCTCAAAACTGAATGGTCTAAGAATTAAAGAAAAACAATTTACCTTTGATATAAAAAAAAGAGAGAAATAAATACTCATCTGAGCCCATTATTTCTGAATCTGGTATTGTGGCCCTGGAAACTAATTCCAGAACAACAATGAATGATGTGTTCCCAGGGATATGGCAATAGGGGACCAGTGGTAACTTGTCTGATAGTACTATATCATCAGTCATGTATAATATTGAGGACTAAGTGGGTGGGTGCTAAGTGGGAAATGAAACCCTAGAACTGCTGAATATAATACACTTTTAGGAGAGCGGCAGAAGAGGCAGAAGATTATCCATCTGGTGAAGATGCTGTCCTAGGAACCTATCTGCCCGAACCTCCCTGACCCCCAGCCACCCCCTTCCTCACCTGCCGATGGGTGATTTAAAATATTGTGCTAGTCTCACCATCATTTCCTGGAACTTGGCTGGATGAAGCTAAAGTTATTGCAGGCTCAATGGTTACTTTACATTGGTGAATTTGATGTATGCTTGTTTCAGGAGACTAGGGTGCATTTCAATGGTTTCTCGACCTACAGTACACAAATCAAATCATCAAATCATTAACATTTATAAAGCGCGCTACTCACCCGTGCGGGTCTCAAGGCGCTAGGGGGGAAAGGGGGGGTTATCGCTGCTCGAACAGCCAAGTCTTTAGGAGTCTCCGGAAAGCGGAGTGGTCCTGGGTGGTCCTGAGGCTGGTGGGGAGGGAGTTCCAGGTCTTGGCCGCCAGGAAGGAGAAAGATCTCCCACCCGCCGTGGAGCGGCGGGTGCGAGGGACGGCAGCAAGTGCGAGGCCAGCGGAGCGGAGGGGGCGGGTGGGGACGTAGAAGCTGAGGCGTCTGTTGAGGTATTCCGGTCCCTTGTTGTGGAGGGCTTTGTGTGCGTGGGTGAGAAGACGGAAGGTGATCCTTTTGCTGACTGGGAGCCAATGCAGGTGTCTCAGGTGTGCGGAGATGTGGCTGTTGCGGGGTACGTCGAGGATGAGGCGGGCCGAGGCGTTTTGGATGCGTTGCAGGCGGTTTTGGAGTTTGGCGGTGGTCCCGGCGTAGAGGGTGTTGCCGTAGTCCAGGCGACTCGTGACAAGGGCGTGGGTCACGGTTTTTCTGGTGTCGGCGGGGATCCAGCGGAAGATCTTGCGGAGCATGCGGAGAGTGAGGAAGCAGGCGGAGGACACGGCGTTGACTTGCTTGGTCATGGTGAGAAGAGGGTCCAAGATGAAGCCGAGGTTGCGGGCGTGGTCTGCGGGGGTCGGTGCGGTGCCGAGGGCCGTGGGCCACCAGGAGTCGTCCCAGGCGGACGGGGTGTTGCCGAGGATGAGGACTTCCGTTTTTTCAGAGTTCAGCTTTAGGCGGCTGAGCCTCATCCAATCTGCGACGTCCTTCATACCCTCTTGTAGGTTGGTCTTGGCGCTGGCGGGGTCCTTGGTGAGGGAGAGTACAAGTTGGGTGTCGTCGGCGTAGGAGGTGATGATGATGTCCTGCTTGCATACGATGTCGGCGAGGGGGCTCATGTAGACATTGAAGAGTGTCGGGCTGAGCGATGAGCCTTGAGGTATGCCGCAGATGATCTTGGTGGGTTCTGAGCGAAACGGAGGGAGGTAAACTCTTTGGGAGCGGTTAGCGAGGAAGGAGGCGATCCAGTCCAGGGCCTGGCCTTGGATCCCGGTGGAGCGTAGGCGGGTGATTAGGGTGCGGTGACAGACGGTGTCAAAGGCAGCCGAGAGGTCGAGGAGAATGAGGGCGACTGTTTCACCGTTGTCCATCAGGGTTCTGATGTCGTCTGTGACTGAGATGAGGGCGGTTTCCGTGCTGTGGTTGGTTCGGAATCCGGTTTGTGAAGGGTCGAGCAGGTTGTTGTCTTCCAGGAAGGTGGTCAGCTGTTTGTTGACGGTCTTTTCTATTACCTTGGCTGGGAAAGGTAGAAGAGAGATGGGGCGGAAGTTTTTCAGGTCGCTTGGGTCAGCCGTAGGTTTCTTTAGTAGGGCGTTGACTTCAGCGTGCTTCCAGCATTCGGGGAAGGTAGCAGAAGAAAAAGAAGAGTTGATGACGGTCTGGAGGTGCGGGGCGATGATGTCGTCGGCTTTGTTAAAGATGAAGTGCGGGCAGGGGTCCGAAGGGGCGCCGGAGTGGATAGAGTTCATGATGGATTTGGTTTCTTCCGTGTTGATGTGGGTCCAGTTGTTGAGGGTGATGTCCGGGGAAGCGGGTTCAGTGGTGTATGGTTGGGTTTGGTGTCCGAAGCTGTCGTGGAGGTCGCTGATCTTGCGATGGAAGAAAGTGGCGAGGGATTCGCACAAATCCTGTGAGGGCGTGACGGCGTTGGCGCTGGCGCTGGGGTTGGAGAACTCTTTGACGATGCTGAAGAGTTCTCTGCTGTTGTGGCTGTTTTTGTCTAGTCTGTCGGTGAAAAAGTTCCTTTTGGCAGTGCGGATCAGGTGGTGGTGTTCGCGTGTAGCGTTCTTGAGGGCGGTCATGTTGTCAGCGGTGTGGTCCTTGCGCCAGGCCTTCTCAAGGGCACGACAAGTTTTCTTTGATTCTTTGAGGGTGTCAGAGAACCAGAGAGGTTTTTTGGTGTTGGTCTGTCGATGCGTGCGTTTGAGGGGAGCAAGGTTGTCAGCGCAGTTGGAGATCCAGTTTGTGAGGTTGAGAGCTGCGTCGTTGGGGTCGGTGGTGAGGGTGGGTTGGTTGGCAGCGAGAGCGGAGAAGAGTTGCTCTTCAGGGATCTTGTTCCACTGTCGACGAGGGATGGGTTGAGTGCGGAGGTGGGAGGTCTCGCGTCGGAATGTGAAGTGGACGCAGCTGTGGTCGGTCCAGTGTAGGGCAGAGGTGTGGCTGAAGAAGACGTGTTTGCTGGCGGAGAAGATAGGGTCGAGCGTGTGTCCGGCGATGTGGGTGGCGGTGTTCACCAGTTGTTTGAGGCCGAGGTTGGCGAGGTTGTCGAGCAGGGTGGTGGTGTTGGGGTCGTTGTTTTGTTCCAGATGGAAGTTGAGGTCGCCTAGGAGGATGTAGTCCGGTGAGGCGAGGGCGTGCGGGGAGATGAAGTCGGCGATGGCGTCGCTGAAAGAGGCGCGAGGTCCGGGAGGACGGTAGACGAGGGATCCTCTGAGGGTGGTCCTTGGGTCGGTGCGAATCTGAAAATGCAGGTGTTCAGCGGCGAGGGGGGGGTCTTCGGTGGAGGTGGTGACGCTGATGGAGTCTTTGAAGATGATGGCGACACCTCCTCCTACTTGGTTGGTGCGGTCTTTTCTGGAGATCTTGTAGCCTTCGGGGATGGCGGTAGCGATGTCTGGAGCAGAGGAGGCGTTCATCCATGTCTCCGTGATGAAGGCGACGTCCGGGGCTGTGGAGTCCAGGAGGTCCCAAAGTTCAACGGCGTGCTTGTGGACGGAACGAGCGTTGACCCAAGCTATTGTTGACACAAGCTATATTATCTGGCAAACAGGGGTGAGCAAGTGGTGGACTACTTATTTTGATAATGAATGATCCACAGTGCAGCCATACAGATTTTGAGATCATTTCTGATGATCTGATGGGGTCCTACTAAAGTTTCAACAGGATTGAAACTGTCACTTATCAATATCTCTGTCACACCAGTTCCTACAGGTATGGAATAGCGTTTTTAACCCTGTTAGGTGGCTCACTTGGATGATATCAGCAGAATTCATAGATAGTAGTGGATGGTGACTTAATTGCTTTCTTTGAGCCGTCTCTTTATACTAATGAGTGTATTGAAGCTGAAGACGGACAATGGAGCATCCCTCAGTTAGAGGGGGAAATAAGATATCATATTACACGTTTAGCCTTGCAGTTGATATCAATAGTTGTGGGGCATATATAAGGGCTTGCAATGGCTGGACCCTTTCAAATTCCCATAGGATGCCCACTTTTAAGCCTGTCTCTTATACTAGTATTATTGACTACATATTTTTAGATGCTAGACTATGGCTATTTTTGTAGGATTTGAGAGCTGGTACTTGATTTGACAGCAATCATTATTCTCTCCTTATGTACCTTTCTGGCGACACCTTAAGTAGGTCAAACTTTATTAGATCTACACCCAACCCTGGGCCTTTGCTAGCCTGTAACAACAGGAGGGTTTCTTGCCCACATGTTATGTCTAACCCTAAACTACATGCTGACATATTTGTACTGATTGTGAGTGTAATGGCTAATTTTGAAAATGTACACAGAACAGACATCCTGATTTTAGAGTTACATAAAATACTCTTTTCTAGGTTGCAGGGCATTTTTTTTTATAGAGAAATCAACTCTAAGAAATATGTTCCCCTTAACGAGGTTAAGTGGTTTAACATTGAGTGGAAAGCACCCAAGGCTCGTCTGAGAGCTGCAGTCAAAAGTTGTTCGCAGCCTGAGATAACTGAGGCTAGGAGTAAGTACAAACTTGCTCTCACAAAGGCAAAGAAAGTCTAGAACAATAATATATGTCAGGGTGTGTTTCTTGCTATTCTGGCAATTAGTGTTGCATGGGGGTAATGACACATCTAGCTCATTTCATTATCATACTCAACCTGTATGCTGGGTAAACCATTTCTCTAAATTGTGTGATCAAGATAACCCAGATGCCATAGGTAGTTTTTCCTCTGTTCTGGGTCGTTATCAGCAAATACTAAGGTGTTAGCAGATGATGTGGCAACAAATGAGCCAGTGCTTTTGACACTAGAGGACACTGTTAATGCGGTCTCTTCTCTTAACCACGGTATGACTCTGGATCCAGATAAAATACCAGGTGATCTTTAAAAATTGGAACTGCAAATTTGGGCAACTTATGCTAACCTTGTCTCTAAAGCCATACCAGCGGTGGTGCGATACCTGACTCTTGGAGGGGTGCTAAAGGTCATCCCGGTGTACAAAAAGGGTGACCTTTGCCTACCTTCCAATTACAGGACGTTCAGCCTTTTTGATAACTTTCAAAATACTTTTTCTAGGCAAGTGCTAGATAAACTCCTATCATGGGCTGAGGGCAACAAAGGTCTGTTCCCACTTCAAGTTAGTTTTCACCCTAGCACAAGCACTTCTGATTTAGAATATTTAGTATTTAGATTAGCCATCCTTTAATGGAAATATGTACTGTTGCAGAAGCAAAAGTTATATGTGTCTTTCGTCAATCTTAGGGTGACCTTTGATTTTGTCCTGCACAGAAACTTATGGAAAGTGTTATTAAAACAGGATGTTCATAAAAATTTGGTTGCCTTACTAGCTAAGCTGCACAATGAGAATTACGGCGAGGTACTGTGCGGTAGGAAAGGGGAGCTGACTGATCGCATCCCAGATAGATGAGAGGTGCACCAGGGATGCATCCTCACCCCCACCTTGTTCACCTTTTATATTATTGATGTTGTGCTAGAACCATTCCACTGCATAAAATAATAAGAAGATCATTATTTTTTGCAGATGACTCTCTCCTAATATCTAAAACACAGATGGGCTTGAAGGCCTTACTGGATAATTTTATGGGTTTCTGTAGGTCATGTGGCCTAAAACTAAATAGGACAAAGACTAAGTACATGGTGTTTGGAAGGAGGGCCACAAAAGCATATAGTATGAAAGCGGGAGAGGAATCCTTAGAAAGTCAACTGCACTGACTATTTAGGGTCAGAATTTCAGAGAAGTTTAGATGGGACTCCCATCTTATGCAGCATAGATCTAGGGCTATCTTGCAATTGTATGAAACTACTCTTTCTTACTCGGTGTCGCCTGCCCAGAAGTATATTGTGCAAAAGTTCAGTGAGCCACCCTTTTAGGGGTGGAGGTCTGGGGCTTTGCTGAGACTTATCAACTAGCCTTTGCTGAAAATTGCTTTGAGAGTTAGCTTCTTGCTTGCCCAACTAGTACCCCTTTAATACCACTGTTTTATTATTTGGGTATCAAGAGACTTCCAAGTTTAATTTATTTTTTTTTGCATTTTTTCAAAAATCTGTTTATTATTATTTTTATTATACTGTAACATTTTGACTTACATCAACATTAGGATAACAAATTTGTGCAATTACAAATTGATTGAATACGCTCATCAGAAGAAGGTAGGCGTCAAACCAGCTGATAACTAGACCTACAGTTAGAGTATTTAACCATAGTTTGCCCAAGCTCACATAGCGCAGGATTAACGGATATACAAAGTCCAAAGAGAGGATTCATATATTAGGGTCTTGAAGCCTACAAACAATTAGAAGGACAACAAATAACTCCACATCTCTGCAAACCATTCCTGAGGATCAGCTTGTTCATACCATTTTTTGCTGGCAGGTATATAGCTTAAGCAAATCACAGATAACAATAAAAACATGAACAACCGCTGGAGTACTATTTATACAGTCAATAGATTGCAATTAAAGCGCGCCGCCGTAGGTGCGGGAACCTCCCTGCATTATCCATTCACACCAGTATAGGATGGGAGTACATGCAAGCCACAAACACCTGCCGCTCTGATAAAATGGAGCCCCATCCCCAAAAAAGAGACCGGACCGTCCACCCAGACACCAGCACCCCCCCTTCACATTTCCGCGATGAGTGCAGGTGCACATCCACCCCAGCAGTTAAACTGACTCCTCCGCATCAGGTCCCCGACCCATACTCCGCAGACATGACAACATCTCTTCCCAGCTGTCCGACAACGGATACTTGTGTAGCCCCAGTGCGTCCTCTCTTTTCAACGCCACTCCCTCCGCATTTACCCACACCTCGAATAAATATTCCCAGGCCTGCTCAGCTGGTGGGTCGGCTGACTTCCACCTGCGTGTTATCAGCCGCTTAGCCATTATCAGGCCCAGATCAAGAAATCGCGCCACAGCTCTAAGCCTCTCGCCCCTGGGAAAAAGGTCCAGCACACAAGCCTCCCAGGTGAATTGAACTGGACGTGACGTGCACTCCGATAGGCGGCCTACCACTGCCCTCCAAAAGCAATGCAAGGATGGGCAGGACCATAGCATATGTATCATGTCTGCATCTATATAAGAACAACGGGGGCAGGCTGCATCTTGACGAGCAAAATATCTGTTCACTCGGGCTGGAGTGAGGTAGGCCCTGTGAATGATATAGAATTGGATCAAGCAAAATCTAGAGCTGCGGGGTACATTAATGTGGCCGGAGAGAGCTGATTTCCACTGCACATCTGTGACTGAGGTGGTCGCATCCCTAGGTCCGTGTGTATGAGCAACGCGTCAGTAAACCATCTAATCAGGTGCCGCCCCTGCCCCATCACCTGTATGTACTGTATCAGCAAATGCGTGGGAGGGGCTACTGACACGTCACCCCACCTGGATGTTAAAGACCTCAACAATGAGTTATATAACAGAAACTGTCCTGCAGGCAGCCCCGACTCCTGAACCAGTGTAGCAAACCCAACAACTTGGACATTCAACAACATAATCACACATTCTAATTCTCCGTTAGCAGGAGAGTGGGGTAGGCCAAATCACACAAGGAAGCAAACCCTCACTAAGCCAGTCGACCCAGCTAGATTGGATAACGGGGGGGGGGGCGCAGCGGCTAACTGCAGTCTTAAACAGCAATCAAAGATAGCTACAGTACCGGCAACAACCTGCTCAGCCTACCCTTAAGAGTTTCCCATGCCTGGCAGCCGGGCCAACTATCAGCACATATTAAGCAATCTCTGTGGTCCATGCGGCCCATTTACTCCAAGCAGATGGTTACAGCATTACCGGGCCATCCAAATCGGCCCCTGCAGGGCCTAGAAAAGTTCATCTGCAGTAGCAGGTGTTACAGACGGGCACTCCGGAAAGCCCAACTCTGAGAGCCGATCCGGTGTGGCAGGTCGGTCACTGGGAGGCTGTGAAATTTCAGTTTCCGATTCCGCCGCCGCTGGAGAGGCACTGATAGCCGCAGCCGATTGTATTGCCTCACGCCGCTCCTATATAAGCTGTTCCAAGTCAGGAGCATGGGTCGCGGCCTACGTGGTCGCACCACCGCCCTTACGGCCACGCCTCGCCCGACTGCGCCTGCTATTCGAAGCGGGTGGGTTTCTCTCCACTTCACTGCCCGAAGTGCGGCCGGTTGACTCCAGCCACTCCCACGCCACTGCTGGTGTGGTGAAGAACTGAGATTTATTCTCAGCCACGATGCAGAGTTTGGCGGGGAATAGTAGAGAGTATTCCAGGCTCAGAGCTCGGAGTCTACGCTTCAAGGGCAAGTAGGAGGCATGGTCCTTTTGTACCGCCAGAGTATAGTCTGGAAAAAGCATTATTTGCGTCCACTCGAGGCGGCGGGGAGGATCTCACAGTTTTGAGTATAATATCTCGATCCGCATAGTGGAGCAAGCGAATTATAAAAGGACGAGGGCCACTTCCCGGAGGCCTTGGCCGCATGGGGATTCGATGAGCCTGCTCCACCGAAAAAAAGGGGGGTTAGTGTGCCAGCCAGCACCAGTCCCCGAAGCCAGCGCTCAGAGTATGCCACTGCGTCACGGCACTCTGCGCCTTCCGGTAATCCAACCACCCGCATGTTATTTCTTCTGGAGCGGCCCTCCGCGTCTTCCACACGGCGGTCGAGCTCAGCCACACGTGTTAGAGTATCCTCCACCGTTGATTCCAAGCGAGACACCGCCGGTGTCAGCTCATCCACTCGTGCCTCTATTGTACCTGTTTTATCCGCCAGCTTGCGGTGGTCAGCGTGTAGCAAGACAAGGTCGCTGGCTACCTTGTCGATCTTAGCTACCAAGGATCTGGGAGCCCGCTCCAGCGAGTCGCCAATGCGTTCCACCGCAGCCAGCACAGCATCTAACTTCTGGCTGTCTTGCGCCACAGTGTCCTGCGACCTCCCAGCTCCAGTACCAGAGCGAAGGCGGCCCGTCCCCACCATGATCAGCGCCGCTGCGGGCTCCAGCCAACGCCACTCCGCTCACCAGCCGACACACCACCAGCTCCGGCAGCCCAGAGCCCCACGGCACACCCATCTTGCGCGGAAGCACCAGGCCAGGAGACCGTTGCAACCAATGCGTCAGTCACCCGGCAAAGTAGGCCCTCTAGGACAGCCTCTAGCTCCTCACAGTCAGCTACCACACTGGCCTGGTTCCTCAGCACTGGTTACCAAGGGGGAACGACCCCCTGCCGCTAACGCCGTAGCCGGTAACAAATCCACCACCCAGTCGCTTCTGATGTCGATCAGACCAGCACCTCACCAGATCTCCAAACCGGGCTGAGCCCGCTTGCTTGCGCACCCAGGACTGCGCTGGGCAGCACCACGAGCAGCCCAGCCCACGATTGCACTGGTGCCTTCCTCCTACCACCTGCCTCCAGGCCACTGGGCACCAACTCCAGGCCTCTAAGGCCCCAGTCAAGTAGTGTAGGCAGGGACAGGCCAACAATCCAGGCCATGCGGTCGGCGTGCTGGGCCCTTTCCCTCAACGCCTAAGTGCCCCGTGTGGGAGGCCGGCGCCCCCCACCGCGCGCCTACAAGGTTTTCGGGCTCCTCTTCACCCCTAATGGGGCACTCTATCTTCAGGGGCCTCCTCCAGGCAGGCTCTAGCGACCTGGCCCCACCACGTCGCGCTCGCACAACGCAGCGAGCCCGTGCCCGCCGCTCACCCAAGCTCGGCGGGCCGTGGATCCACGTGGGCCTGGCTCGAATCTGTTCCGCACCGCTCCGGAGAGCCGGCGCCCAGTCCCGCCACAGCCCGGGGCCCCACAGCTGCCCAGCACTGCCTCCAACTAGGCGCCGCCAGCCTCCGAATCCCCATGTGGCATCGGATAAGCCGGGTGAGACACGGAGCTTCCTCAGCTCTCGTCCGCCATTAACGCCGGCTTGGCCACACCCCCAAGAGACTTCCAAGTTTAATGACATTAAAACTCTGAGGTAATCTCCAGAATTACAGGAATAAAGGGATTCTCAACTGGAACTGGACATTATGCCCAATGCTCTTCCGGTCCCCTGGCTTAAATTTGTACATGATTGGCTCCGGAAGCTGAGTTTGCAAAGATAATGGGATGATGCCGCTACAGTCTGCAAACTTGACGTTAAAATTGTGAAATCCCAGTACTGGACCTTTGTTCATGAGCAGGATTTTGTCACTGGAATTGTGGGCCATCTAACCAGCCAATTCCTTGATATTAAAATCTCCCCACTTTTTGAGCCCAACTTGGATAATATTACACCTTTATTGGTTAAAAGTCTGTATGCACGCTTCCGATTTGGATGTCGACGATTCTTTTACCCACGCTTGGAAGCTTAACTCAACTTCAACTACTGACTTATGTCCAGGTTACAAGGGCGCTTAGGAGACTGAATAACATATGCTGTTTTTCTGTCTGGCATATCTCAATCATAGGAGGAGGTGGGTTTGCCCTGTCTGTATGAATTTTGGGATGATTCAATATTTTGCAGCATATCGGATTTTGAAAATTGACACTTGAGATCCAGTAGTGTTTACAGTTAGTTGATACCTGCTGACAGTCTAGAGCAAGCAAAATCTTCTTCTGTCAGCCTTAACTTGAATCTGATTTATTAATTCTTTAGCCAAGTTTCGGGGTTGTATGTACTTGATAATTCCAAATTAGGAATATAAATAGAGACTGATTTATATATTGTTATAACCTTTGCACTTTATGGGCGACTGATGCCAGTGCAGATCTCTTGTCTGCTACATTTTGGATATAAGACACCTGCACTTTTGTCAGTTACTATGGGTTGCTATGTCACTGTTCCCGCCAATAATTTTGCAGTTTATTAACAATTAACATGATACTTTATACTGCTGAATCTGTGTGTAAATAGCAGGATATTGTATTGTGTTTTTATAAGATTTTTTATTTTTGATATTTGTTTACAAATATATGAAATGTGTTTTTTAATGTGATTTTATTTGCTTTGTTGGTTCATTGTAACCGAATAAAGTATTGGTTTGCCTTTGACTTTGATACTCATCTGGTGACTAAATTGCACAATGTGAAACCAGCAGACTTGGCTTCCCACTTCAAAAAATACATCTTGTTTTTAATTTTGGAGACACTTTATCATACTTTTACATGGTGTTTGTTGCACGATCTATGTGCCAAGTATTTTCATTGCTTGGCTCTGGCTTGGCTTTCCCTATTAATATGTTTGGCCTTCCTTCTCTGCTGTGATCTTAGTCTATTGTTTCCGAGTTACTTGGCAGAGCATAAGAAATAAGAGTAAAGTATCAAAAATTACATTCATAGCAATATAGTATCAAAAATGACATTTATAGAATTCTAAATTAGGTAAGTCAGAAGAGTTGACGATTTTTTATATTGCTTCTTTGGCCAAAGGTATCATCTGCCTCCCTTAATATATGACTCACACTAATACCTATGGGTGGTAATCCCTCATTTTCAGCTAGTAAATCTTGGACACTCAATGTATCTTTGTTTAGTAAGAAACTGTTATCTTCCTCATGACCATATATTTTGAACACGTGAAGTAGTACTACAGTAGTACCACTTACTTAATATGAAATGTAATTCAAAAACTTACAAGTGGAAACTTCACCTACATATCTCCTAGCTTTCCTGAGGGAAGATCCTCAACCATGTATGTTTAGTGCTTAGTAGTAAATGTTGAAGGAACAAGGTGAGTGGCATACTTACTACTAAATGGGAGGGGTTAAGGGAGCAGTAAGGAGAGGTTTACTGAAGGCTAGCGGGAGGTTTAGAAAGGGATGTGCCCCCATCCACAAAAGAGTAAGTCCATTGCTATTCACAAACTGCATTTCTAAGGTCACTTAACCCAAAAGTACCCAAAACAGTAGTAAATGCACCCCAGCTCGGAGCTGGAGTATCTCCTTTACCACACATGGTCAATTACAGGTACTGCAACACCTTCCTATTAAATCAATGGTTGGGAGGAAACACTTAAAGTAAACCCATAGGAAATAATGTTATAATACATTATTTAAACTGTTTAAACATATAAATCATTTAATGTAACATTTAAAACAATATCCAAAATTGAAAAATCAATTATTTAATTTTGAAATATTTTTAATAACATATTTGAATGTATAAAATAACGTAACATTGATCTGAATGAAAATAAAAGTACATTACTTTTAATTATTTCTATACATCTCCTGCAATAATTATTATTAAATAATAAATCATATTTTTTTACTTTAGGTGCTTTGTTTTACTTTAAACTTTAGAAACATAATTTAATTTAATATACTTATATTGATTGGTTATATAGGGGTCATTACAACCCTGGCGGTCAAAGGCCACCAGGGTTGTTTTGGCGGATTTCACCACCAGCAGGCTGGCGGTGAAATCCCTGGTATTACGACTGCGGCGGAAATGACAATGCAGACAGTGAAAAGCGCGACGGGTGCAACTGCACCCGTCGCACGGCCGCAACACCGCCGGCTCCTGTGTTGCGGCCGAGATTCCCGCTGGGCCGGCGGGGATCTCCTGATGGCCACGGCGGGAGTGCGGCTGCATTGGCGGCCGCCCAGCGGTCAGACCTTGGCGGGCGGCTTCAGCTGCCCGCCAAGGTCGTAATGACCCCCCATAATTCTCAAAGTGGTTAACTGTGCTGTAGCTTTTAACGTTGTCCAACATTTAAAATAAATATATAACATGCATTTCCATTATTAGTTAACATAAAATATTTTTCCTATTGTTTTCATGTTAAATATTTTTTTTTTTACTTTTTCCTATACTGTATCTTTGGGAGTTCTCCACAATCATCCCATGGAACTGTATGGGGAAACTTAGTAATTATACTGTCAAAATTATAGTAAAATATGTTTATGATAAATGTTAATAGTAACATTAATAGTATTAAATTAAATAATACATATGTTTTATTTTTACTGTTTTTTAACATTCAGTTATTTTAATATTCAATTTCATTTATGCATATATTTTTAAAAGGTTGAAATAAACTATTTTAGTCTAACATTATTTCCTACATGGATTTATTTATAGGCTCTATCTGTAGTATTTTTCTATGAGAGGGAGTTGCAATGTCAGTGGTTGGCCATGTGTGATGCTAGATTTACTACTACTCATTTTTGGCAGTAGTAACTTACACTTGTAAATTAGGCTCTACCCCTTATTTCAGCGGGTGGAGATGTGTTTTTGACTAACTTTAATAAATGGTGAAGAGTCAAATGTAGTAAACTTACTCAAAAGTGCAAGAGTAAACTTACATGTTAATTGCCTAGTGTTAGTTATTGTGTGTAGAATTCAGCTCTCCCTTGGAGCAACTATTCAAATGTGGTGAAGGATTACATGGTTTATCAATACGGTTTACACCAATGGTATCTTGATTTATTATACATGGACTAGGTTTATTAACATCCACAACATTACACTCTTTATTAAAATAGGAGTTACATTTTTTTGTGTGAGAACATATTTTTTGTTTCCTCCTCAAGATTCAATATCAGTCCCTTGCACAGTATTTATTATGGTCATGTTTGCATGCCTTCAACTGGAAACAAATTGAGAATAAAAAGAGCAGCCCAGCTTCAAGGTATTAACAACACAACTAATATATACTGCCCTTTTAACCTATGGCCTTTCTGCCTAATAGCCTCAGTGCACTAATCCACTGTGCACATTGAGCAGCGTCCCTTTTATTCTACCCCTCATGTCACTCCAGGAAACACATGTCTATGCAGGTGATATTTTTGTAGCACAAACCTAGCCAAAAGGCAGTGGAGCGCTGTAAATGGTAAAAGACAAGCATAAAGTTAAGGAGTAATAGGAGATTAAACTGGTTTGTGGATGGTTAATGCATTGTGATGTAGTGTTCTTCAAAGAGATGAGTATTCAACTCTTTCCTAAATTGGAGCTGCATTGGGGCTGTCATGATGGATATGAGGTGCAGTTCCATATTATTGGTGCACAGATGTGAAAAGGCCTGCTGTCCTGTTTTTTAAGTTTCATTTTTATTTTTAACACTTCTTAGTCTGCAGTTGCTAGTCCCTTCTTGTGTGCTCGGTCCCCATGATGGGTGCAGTAGCCCGTGAGGGCTAAGATGTGGGCATGAACCTTGTTTCTGTGATGAAGTGGGCACCAGGTTTGTGATAGATGTCGAGGTCTCGGATATGTATTACTTGGAGTGCCGCAGAGCGACTGTTAAAGAGCATACATGGAATGTGTGCTCTGTAGTTTGGTGGAATTTGGTAGTTAGTGGAATGTGTACATGGTTGGGTGTATACGTTGTGCGAATGCTATGTGAGTTTCTGCATTGTCTGTATCTGGGTGTAACTGTGGAAATTGTTAATATATGGTGCTCGCTGATGCACATAATTTATGTTACCTTTTAAGTTTCACTGGATCAGGAGTATTAGCCCAGGACCGTATTTGTCCCTAATAGACCTAAACAGGTTATAACCTTGTCTGCGTACGCTCTTTGTTGGGGATGCTCAGGTGATGGGACACCCCACTCAGAATAATTACCCACTGAACCAGAGAGAAATTGGTACACGATTCTTGCCAGTCCTGCCCATCCCTAACCAACCATAGCTCCTGGAGTGCATGCTGCAGGGTGTCCCAACACAAATAGGACACTGGAGCAGGATCAAGCTTTGAGTTTAAGGTAAAACAGATGTCAGACAGCTGCTAAATAAATTCACCAGTAGAGGGCACTTGGCCAACAATAGAACATATACCACTGAAATTGCACAAACATTTTTAAAGTCCTTTGGACCAATGAGCAGATGCAACATCACTCTTGCCAGTTCTGTCACACTTTGACTACTCACTGTGCTCTTGTAAGGTTTGGGATGGAAAGCCTGAACACAAATAGGGAAGGGCTCATGCTTTGGAGTTAAGTTAAAACAGACATAAAATGGCAGCAAGATTCAACAATAAAGCCTGTGTGCACCAACAATAGGGCTTACCCCGCTGAAAGCAACAAAGTCCTTTTAAAATCCAATGGATCAATAAGCTGTTGCCACTCAATTCTTGTAAGGTGTACCCATCTCTGACTGACCACTGCTCCTGGAAACCCTGTATAAAAAGTTTGAGGACAAATAGGATACAGAAAGTTGCTCAGTCCTTAATGTTAGGGTAAAATGGATGTAAAGAATCAGCAGCTTTTACCAATAAGTTGCAACGTGTATTGACAATAGGCCATCAACCTGGCAAGTCCAGCCCATTAATGGACAAGATTTGTTACTGGGTGTTCAGTCATAAGACATTTCACAGATGTGTCTATGTAGATATGTGGTATTTTTTATTTGTATAGAGTGAACCTAGCCAAAGGCGGCGATGCAGTGTACAGAGTCGAACTCAAGGATATAGTAAACCAGTGACTGAAGCAAAAGCTGGAGAGAGAAGGTGGTTTGTTACTTCATTATGACTAGTGATCCTAAAGATGCACCTTCAACTCTTTCTTGATTTACAACAGGGATGAGATGGCCTTGATCGATACAGGTATGCTGTTCCAGATCCTGACTGCATATATGGAAAAACTCTATTGACCACATTTTTCTTTATTACACTTCTTTGTCTCCAGCCTGTTGGTGTGCTGAGAGCCTCCAGAGATAGTGAGCTTGTCAACCACATAGGCCGGAGAGCAGTTAATGTTGCCTTTGTAAGTTATGTAGGTAGTTTTGAAGATGGTGTGGGCTGGAAAGAGGCAAGTTAGAGGTGATGAAATATGAGTATCTGGCACTCTATCTCAAAAACAAACCCTACCAATTCTGAAATCTAAACGGTGCCTCTAACTGGGGCTTCACCCCCAATTACACCCCATACGATAACCCAAAAATAGTTATCCAACCTGAACAATTGTAGTGGCACACGTTTATATTAAAGAGATAATTACATAACAGTAACACAAGTAAATGTTAAAGTCCATATTACTACTGTTCCTTATGTTGAAAACAAAACTGTTTATTCTTATCAAAATACTGAGTTCCAAAGAAAATTCACATCTCCACTCTTCAAGAATATTCACATTTCCACTCGTCCGTCTTTTTTTAAAACAAAATTGTTTGTTCTTATCAAAATACTGAGTTCCAAAGAAAATTCACATCTCCAATCTTCAAGAGTATTCACATTTCCACTCGTCCGTCAACATGTGTTTTGTCAGGGGAATACCCCTTGACTTCCTCAGGACTTCCTTCTAACCCAAAATTTTATCGATATGTTCTTTATCCTAAGTGGCAAAAACGTGCTTTGTGTGACCTGACCCTAGATTCTTGACTTGTCGAAATAATTTAAATCGGATGCCTTTACTCAATAGTCGTCCGGCGTATCCTGTTTACTTTATGTGATGCCGATCGCGGAGTACCGCGAGAATGCCGGATGCCACTCCACGGCGAACTGTTCGCCGTGGAGTGGCATCCGACATACTGGCGGTATGGATAAAGAACATATCAATAAAATTTGGGGTTAGAAGGAAGTCCTGAGAAAGTCAAGGGATATTCCCCTGATGAAACACGTGTTGACGGACGAGTGGAAATGTGAATACTCTTGAAGATTGGAGATGTGAATTTTCTTTGGAACTCAGTATTTTGATAAGACTAAACAATTTTGTTTTCAACATAATGAACAGTAATAATATGGACTTTAACATTTACTTGTGTTACTGTTATGTAATTATCTCTCTAATACAAACATGTGCCACTACAATTGTTTGGGCTGGAAAGAGGGCCCAGTGGAATTCCTTTGGGATGGTAGTGGTGTGATCATATTTCTGGATTAGATGTGGTGCAGCCTTTAATGGGGGCCAGTGTGTAATTTGGGATGCATTGGAGTAGGGCATTTACACCATCCAGATGTGATGGAATGAGGGCTTGAACAGCAGTTCTGTAGTCACTTTTGAGGATGACTAGTTTTACTTTCTTCATTATAGGGAACTTGTACCAGGCTGTCTTTTTTTTTCGTTTTTTGACAATGTGTTCTTCGTGGATAATGTTGGTCTCCAAGGTGAATCCAAGTCACTTGGAATTGGATGAAAGTTCGGATTCAAGGCGTGAAGGGTGTTTGTACAATTTATTGTTTGCTTTTGGCAAATAGCCAGAATTTTGCCTGGGTGGGTTTGATTTTCAGGTAGATGCTGAACTTAATGAGGGGCCAGAAGTATTTGAGGCATTAGATGTCTGGAATTATGAAGACTTTCAAGTAGAGTTGTGTATTGTTACCATATTGGTGAAATTTGATGCTTTTATCAGTTAGTAGAGTAGATTTTGGAGTTGAGCGTTAACTACTTCTTGATGCTCTTTCCTACTAAAGGCAGGCGAGTGAGAAGCTGGCAGTTGGTGAGTTCATGAGAATGTGGAGCAGGTATCTTTAGAGGTGAGAGGATCTGGCTGAATTTCTGAGAAAACACCTAAAAAGAGGAAGGCTTTGAAAATGGTTAATAGGTGAGACCTTTTCCTACTAGAAAAGAAAAAGGGAGCACACTGCCTTGCATTTAAGCGGAAAATAGCCCCAAGGTATCATGGTAAATGCAGTCATTTAAATATAAATATCGAGAACTTTTCAAAAAATGATTCACCCTAAGTAGGTGCAGCAAGTGCTGTATCGCTGTAGAAAGTCTTTCCCCTAAGGTAGGTGCAGCGAGTGCCGTATCTCTGGACACGTGTTTTTGGCTTTCGGCTGTCATCAGCAGAGAGGGTATGTAACTAAAGGGGTTGCTTGAAATGCTGCCAAACGTCTTCACAGGTTTTTGTACCACTCAGTAGACGCACAGGTGCATCGCCAGTGCTCGTCAGCAAGAGGCTCACAGGAGCCATCATTTAGACATCCAAAAAGAAAAAGGGAGCACACTGCCTTCATTCAAGCGGAAAATAGCTCTAAGGCATCATGGTAAATGCAGTCATTTAAATACAAATAGCGAGAATTTTTCAAAAAATAATTCACCCTAAGTAGGTGCAGCAAGTGCTGTATCGCTGTAGAAAGTCTTTCACCTAATGTAGGAGCAGCGAGTGCCGTATCTCTGGACACGTGTTTCTGGCTTTCGGCTGTCATCAGCAAAGAGTGTATGTAACTGAAGTGGTCGCTTGAAATGCCGCCAAATGTCTTCACAGGTTTTTGTACCACTCAGTAGGCGCACAGGTGCATCGCCAGTGCTCGTCAGCCACAGGCTCACGGGAGCCGTCATTTAGACATCCAAAAAGAAAAAGGAAGCACACTGCCTTGCATTCAAGCGGAAAATAGCCCCAAGGCATCATGGTAAATGCAGTCATTTAAATATAAATGTCGAGAATTTTTCAAAACATTATTCACCCTAAGTAGGTGCAGCAAGTGCTGTATCGCTGTAGAAAGTCTTTCACCTAAGGTAGGTGCAGCGAGTGCCGTATCTCAGGACACATGTTTCTGTCTTTCGGCCATCATCAGCAGAGAGCGCATGTAACTGAAGGGGTCGCTTGAAATGCCGCCAAACGTCTTCACAGGTTTTTGTACCACTCAGTAGGCACACAGGTGCATCGCCAGTGCTTGTCAGCAAGAGGCTCACGGGAGCCGTAATTTAGACATCCAAAAAGAAAAAGGGAGCACACTGCCTTGCATTCAAGCAGAAAATAGCCCCAAGGCTTCATGGTAAATGCAGTCATTTAAATATAAATAGCGAGAATTTTTCAAAAAATGATTCACCCTAAGTAGGTGCAGCAAGTGCTGTATCGCTGTGGAAAGTCTTTCACCTAAGGTAGGTGCAGCGAGTGCCGTATCTCTGGACACGTGTTTCTGGCTTTCAGCCGACATCAGCAGAGAGCGCATGTAACTGAAGGGGTCGCTTGAAATGCCGCCAAAGGTCTTCACAGGTTTTTGTACCACTCAGTAGGCACACAGGTGCATCAGCAGTGCTTGTCAGCAAGAGGCTCACGGTAGCCGTCATTTAGACATCCAAAAAGGAAGAAAAGGGAGCACACTGCCTTGCATTCAAGCGGAAATTAGCCCCAAGGCATCATGGTAAATGTAGTCATTTAACCCCTTCATTGCCATGGACGTAACCATTACGTCCTGCGACCAGCCCTCGGGGGAATGCTTTGCATTTCTCTTCCGATCACGTGGGGGAGGCAGAGAGAGGCTTCAAAGGGAAGGAAAGTTATTTCCTTCCCTTTGAAGTCTCTCTCTGCGTTTTGGCAGCCGGATTGAAAGCAATCCGTCTGTCAAAACGCCCACTAGACACAAGGGATTTTTTTTTTTAATGAAACTGACATAGGGGATCGACCCCCTTGGGCAAGGGTTGCTCCCATTGGGGCATTTTTTTTAAGGCCTTTTCTGCCCCCCGGGGGGGCAGAAACCTCTAGGCAACAGGGCTAATTTTTTTTTTTAGAGGTGGGGAGCCACCCCTTAGGCAAGGGTCGCACCCATAGGGGGCAAATTATATTTAGGCCATTTCTGCCCCCCATGGGGGCAGATTGGCCTATTTTTTATGAGGCCTATCTGCCCCCAAGGGGGACAGAAACCACTAAACACCAGGGAGTTTTTTTTTTTTTTTTTTGTTCGTGAATTTCACGTAAGGGGAGCGACCCCTTAGGCAAGGGTCGCTCCCCTGGGGGGCAAATTTATTTTAGGCCATTTCTGCCCCCCCAGGGGGGCAGATCAGCCTATTTTAATTAGGCTGATCTGCCCCCAAGAGGGGCAGAATCCACTAGGCACGAAGGATCTCTTTTTTTGTGCCGTCACGCATGGGGAGCGACCGTGTAGGCAAGGGTCGCTCCCCAGGGGGAGGGGTGTGGGGGGGGCAAATTTATTTTAGGCCATTTCTATCCCCATGGGGCCGGCTGAGCTAGAGGCCACAATCCACAGTTAGGCACTTTGCAAAAAACACCTCTTTTCTGTGAAAAAATGTGATGTGACGTTGTGTTTTGGGCCATTTCCTTTCGTGGGCGCTAGGACCACCCACACAAGTGAGGTGCCATTTTTATCGGGAGACTTGAGGGAATGCTGGGTGGAAGGACATTTGTGGCTCCTCTCAGATTCCAGAACTGTCACCGAAATGAGAGGAAAATGTGTTTTTTGGGCCAAATTATGAGGTTTGCAAAGGATTCTGGGTAACAGAACCTGGTCAGAGCCCCACAAGTCACCCCATCTTAGATTCCCATAGGTGTCTAGTTTTCATAAATGTGCTGGTTTGCTAGGTTTCCCTAGGTGCCGGCTGAGCTAGAGGCCAAAATCCACAGGTAGGCACTGTTTTCTGTGAAAAAATGTGATGTGTCCATGTTGTGTTTTGGGCCATTTCCTTTCGTGGGCGCTAGGCCTACCACACAAGTGAGGTACCATTTTTATCGGGAGACTTGGAACGCTGGGTGGAAGGAAATTTGTGGCTCCTCTCAGATTCCAGAACTTTCGGTCACCAAAATGTGAGGAAAATGTTTTTTTTTTTTTTAGCCAAATTTTGAGGTTTGTTAAGGATTCTGGGTAACAGAACCTGGTCAGAGCCCCACAAGTCACCCCATCTTGGATTCCCCTAGGACTCTAGTTTTCAAAAATGCACAGGTTTGGTAGGTTTCCCTAGTTGCCGGCTGAGCTAGGGGCCAACATCTACAGGTAGGCACTTTGCAAAAAACGCATCTGTTTTCTGTAAAAAATAAATAAAAAATGGGATATGTCCATGTTGTGTTTTGGGCCATTTCCTTTTGTGGGCGCTAGGCCTACCCACACAAGTGAGGTATATTTTTTATCGGGATACTTGGGGGAACATAGAATAGCAAAACAAGTGTTATTGCCCCTTGTCTTTCTCTACATTTTTTCCTTCCAAATATAAGAGTGTAGTAAAAAAGACGTCTATTTGAGAAATGCCCTGTAATTCACATACTAGTATGGGCACCTCGGAATTCAGAGATGTGCAAATAACCACTGCTCCTCAACACCTTATCTTGTGCCCATTTTGGAAATACAAAGATTTTCTTGATAGCTATTTTTTACTCTTTATATTTCAGCAAATGAATTACTGTATACCCGGTATAGAATGAAAACCCACTGCAGGGTGCAGGTCATATATTGGCTCTGGGTACCTAGAGTTCTTGATGAACCTATAAGCCCTATATATCCCCGCAACCAGACGACTCCTGCAGACGTAACGGTATATTGCTTTAAAAAATCTGACATTGCAGGAAAAAGTTACAGTAAAACGTAGAGAAAAATTGCAGATTTTTTCACCTCAATTTCAATATTTGTTTTTTTCCACTTATTTTCTGTAGGAAACCCTTGTAGGATCTACACAAATTACCCCTTGCTGAATTCAGAATGTTATCTACTTTTCAGAAATGTTTTGGTTTCTGGGATCCAGCATTGGTTTCACGCCCATTTCTGTCACTGACTGGAAGGAGGCTGAAAGCACAAAAAATCGTAAAAATGGGGTATGTCCCAGTAAAATGTCAAATTTGTGTTGAAAAATTGGGTTTTCTGATTCAAGTCTGCCTGTTCCTGGAAGCTGGGAAGCTGGTGATTTTAGCACCGCAAACCTTTTGTTGATGCCATTTTCAGGGAAAAAAACACAAGCCTTCTTCTGCAGCCCTTTTTTCTCCATTTTTTTTTTTTTTTTTTTTTTAAACAACATTTTCACTGTATTTTGTCTAATTTCTTTGTCTCCTTCAGGGGAACCCACAAAGTCTGGGTACCTCTAGAATCCCTAGGATGTTGGAAAAAAAAGGACGCAAATTTGGCGTGGGTAGCTTATGTGGACAAAAAGTTATGAGGGCCTAAGTGCAAACTGCCCCAAATAGCCAAAAAAAGGCTTGGCACCTGAGGGGGAAAAGGCCTAGCAGCGAAGGGGTTAAATATAAATAGCGAGAAGTTTTCAAAAAATGATTCACCCTAAGTAGGTGCAGCAAGTTCTGTATCAATGTAGAAAGTCATTAACCTAAGGTAGGTGCAGCGAGTGCCGTATCTCTGGACACATGTTTCTGGCTTTCGGCCGTCATCAGCAGAGAGTGTATGTAATTGAAGGGGTTGCTTGAAATGCCACCAAACGTCTTCACAGGTTTTTGTACCACTCAGTAGGCGCACAGGTGCATCGCCAGTGCTCGTCAGCAAGAGGCTCACGGGAGACGTCATTTAGACATCCAAAAAGAAAAAGGGAGCACACTGCCTTGCATTCAAGTGGAAAATAGCCCCAAGGCATCATGGTAAATGCAGTCATTTAAATATAAATAGCGAGAATTTTTCAAAAAATGATTCACCCTAAGTAGGTGCAGCAAGTGCTGTATCGCTGTGGAAAGTCTTTCACCTAAGGTAGGTGCAGCGAGTGCCGTATCTCTGGACACATGTTTCTGGCTTTCGGCCGTCATCAGCAGAGAGTGTATGTAATTGAAGGGGTTGCTTGAAATGCCACCAAACGTCTTCACAGGTTTTTGTACCACTCAGTAGGCGCACAGGTGCATCGCCAGTGCTCGTCAGCAAGAGGCTCACGGGAGCCGTAATTTAGACATCCAAAAAGAAAAAGGGAGCACACTGCCTTGCATTCAAGCAGAAAATAGCCCCAAGGCTTCATGGTAAATGCAGTCATTTAAATATAAATAGCGAGAATTTTTCAAAAAATGATTCACCCTAAGTAGGTGCAGCAAGTGCTGTATCGCTGTGGAAAGTCTTTCACCTAAGGTAGGTGCAGCGAGTGCCGTATCTCTGGACACGTGTTTCTGGCTTTCAGCCGACATCAGCAGAGAGCGCATGTAACTGAAGGGGTCGCTTGAAATGCCGCCAAAGGTCTTCACAGGTTTTTGTACCACTCAGTAGGCACACAGGTGCATCAGCAGTGCTTGTCAGCAAGAGGCTCACGGTAGCCGTCATTTAGACATCCAAAAAGGAAAAAAAGGGAGCACACTGCCTTGCATTCAAGCGGAAATTAGCCCCAAGGCATCATGGTAAATGTAGTCATTTAACCCCTTCATTGCCATGGACGTAACCATTACGTCCTGCGACCAGCCCTCGGGGGAATGCTTTGCATTTCTCTTCCGATCACGTGGGGGAGGCAGAGAGAGGCTTCAAAGGGAAGGAAAGTTATTTCCTTCCCTTTGAAGTCTCTCTCTGCGTTTTGGCAGCCGGATTGAAAGCAATCCGTCTGTCAAAACGCCCACTAGACACAAGGGATTTTTTTTTTTAATGAAACTGACATAGGGGATCGACCCCCTTGGGCAAGGGTTGCTCCCATTGGGGCATTTTTTTTAAGGCCTTTTCTGCCCCCCGGGGGGGCAGAAACCTCTAGGCAACAGGGCTAATTTTTTTTTTTAGAGGTGGGGAGCCACCCCTTAGGCAAGGGTCGCACCCATAGGGGGCAAATTATATTTAGGCCATTTCTGCCCCCCATGGGGGCAGATTGGCCTATTTTTTATGAGGCCTATCTGCCCCCAAGGGGGACAGAAACCACTAAACACCAGGGAGTTTTTTTTTTTTTTTTTTGTTCGTGAATTTCACGTAAGGGGAGCGACCCCTTAGGCAAGGGTCGCTCCCCTGGGGGGCAAATTTATTTTAGGCCATTTCTGCCCCCCCAGGGGGGCAGATCAGCCTATTTTAATTAGGCTGATCTGCCCCCAAGAGGGGCAGAATCCACTAGGCACGAAGGATCTCTTTTTTTGTGCCGTCACGCATGGGGAGCGACCGTGTAGGCAAGGGTCGCTCCCCAGGGGGAGGGGTGTGGGGGGGGCAAATTTATTTTAGGCCATTTCTATCCCCATGGGGCCGGCTGAGCTAGAGGCCACAATCCACAGTTAGGCACTTTGCAAAAAACACCTCTTTTCTGTGAAAAAATGTGATGTGACGTTGTGTTTTGGGCCATTTCCTTTCGTGGGCGCTAGGACCACCCACACAAGTGAGGTGCCATTTTTATCGGGAGACTTGAGGGAATGCTGGGTGGAAGGACATTTGTGGCTCCTCTCAGATTCCAGAACTGTCACCGAAATGAGAGGAAAATGTGTTTTTTGGGCCAAATTATGAGGTTTGCAAAGGATTCTGGGTAACAGAACCTGGTCAGAGCCCCACAAGTCACCCCATCTTAGATTCCCATAGGTGTCTAGTTTTCATAAATGTGCTGGTTTGCTAGGTTTCCCTAGGTGCCGGCTGAGCTAGAGGCCAAAATCCACAGGTAGGCACTGTTTTCTGTGAAAAAATGTGATGTGTCCATGTTGTGTTTTGGGCCATTTCCTTTCGTGGGCGCTAGGCCTACCACACAAGTGAGGTACCATTTTTATCGGGAGACTTGGAACGCTGGGTGGAAGGAAATTTGTGGCTCCTCTCAGATTCCAGAACTTTCGGTCACCAAAATGTGAGGAAAATGTTTTTTTTTTTTTTAGCCAAATTTTGAGGTTTGTTAAGGATTCTGGGTAACAGAACCTGGTCAGAGCCCCACAAGTCACCCCATCTTGGATTCCCCTAGGACTCTAGTTTTCAAAAATGCACAGGTTTGGTAGGTTTCCCTAGTTGCCGGCTGAGCTAGGGGCCAACATCTACAGGTAGGCACTTTGCAAAAAACGCATCTGTTTTCTGTAAAAAATAAATAAAAAATGGGATATGTCCATGTTGTGTTTTGGGCCATTTCCTTTTGTGGGCGCTAGGCCTACCCACACAAGTGAGGTATATTTTTTATCGGGATACTTGGGGGAACATAGAATAGCAAAACAAGTGTTATTGCCCCTTGTCTTTCTCTACATTTTTTCCTTCCAAATATAAGAGTGTAGTAAAAAAGACGTCTATTTGAGAAATGCCCTGTAATTCACATACTAGTATGGGCACCTCGGAATTCAGAGATGTGCAAATAACCACTGCTCCTCAACACCTTATCTTGTGCCCATTTTGGAAATACAAAGATTTTCTTGATAGCTATTTTTTACTCTTTATATTTCAGCAAATGAATTACTGTATACCCGGTATAGAATGAAAACCCACTGCAGGGTGCAGGTCATATATTGGCTCTGGGTACCTAGAGTTCTTGATGAACCTATAAGCCCTATATATCCCCGCAACCAGACGACTCCTGCAGACGTAACGGTATATTGCTTTAAAAAATCTGACATTGCAGGAAAAAGTTACAGTAAAACGTAGAGAAAAATTGCAGATTTTTTCACCTCAATTTCAATATTTGTTTTTTTCCACTTATTTTCTGTAGGAAACCCTTGTAGGATCTACACAAATTACCCCTTGCTGAATTCAGAATGTTATCTACTTTTCAGAAATGTTTTGGTTTCTGGGATCCAGCATTGGTTTCACGCCCATTTCTGTCACTGACTGGAAGGAGGCTGAAAGCACAAAAAATCGTAAAAATGGGGTATGTCCCAGTAAAATGTCAAATTTGTGTTGAAAAATTGGGTTTTCTGATTCAAGTCTGCCTGTTCCTGGAAGCTGGGAAGCTGGTGATTTTAGCACCGCAAACCTTTTGTTGATGCCATTTTCAGGGAAAAAAACACAAGCCTTCTTCTGCAGCCCTTTTTTCTCCATTTTTTTTTTTTTTTTTTTTTTAAACAACATTTTCACTGTATTTTGTCTAATTTCTTTGTCTCCTTCAGGGGAACCCACAAAGTCTGGGTACCTCTAGAATCCCTAGGATGTTGGAAAAAAAAGGACGCAAATTTGGCGTGGGTAGCTTATGTGGACAAAAAGTTATGAGGGCCTAAGTGCAAACTGCCCCAAATAGCCAAAAAAAGGCTTGGCACCTGAGGGGGAAAAGGCCTAGCAGCGAAGGGGTTAAATATAAATAGCGAGAAGTTTTCAAAAAATGATTCACCCTAAGTAGGTGCAGCAAGTTCTGTATCAATGTAGAAAGTCATTAACCTAAGGTAGGTGCAGCGAGTGCCGTATCTCTGGACACATGTTTCTGGCTTTCGGCCGTCATCAGCAGAGAGTGTATGTAATTGAAGGGGTTGCTTGAAATGCCACCAAACGTCTTCACAGGTTTTTGTACCACTCAGTAGGCGCACAGGTGCATCGCCAGTGCTCGTCAGCAAGAGGCTCACGGGAGACGTCATTTAGACATCCAAAAAGAAAAAGGGAGCACACTGCCTTGCATTCAAGTGGAAAATAGCCCCAAGGCATCATGGTAAATGCAGTCATTTAAATATAAATAGCGAGAATTTTTCAAAAAATGATTCACCCTAAGTAGGTGCAGCAAGTGCTGTATCGCTGTGGAAAGTCTTTCACCTAAGGTAGGTGCAGCGAGTGCCGTATCTCTGGACACATGTTTCTGGCTTTCGGCCGTCATCAGCAGAGAGTGTATGTAATTGAAGGGGTTGCTTGAAATGCCACCAAACGTCTTCACAGGTTTTTGTACCACTCAGTAGGCGCACAGGTGCATCGCCAGTGCTCGTCAGCAAGAGGCTCACGGGAGCCGTAATTTAGACATCCAAAAAGAAAAAGGGAGCACACTGCCTTGCATTCAAGCAGAAAATAGCCCCAAGGCTTCATGGTAAATGCAGTCATTTAAATATAAATAGCGAGAATTTTTCAAAAAATGATTCACCCTAAGTAGGTGCAGCAAGTGCTGTATCGCTGTGGAAAGTCTTTCACCTAAGGTAGGTGCAGCGAGTGCCGTATCTCTGGACACGTGTTTCTGGCTTTCAGCCGACATCAGCAGAGAGCGCATGTAACTGAAGGGGTCGCTTGAAATGCCGCCAAAGGTCTTCACAGGTTTTTGTACCACTCAGTAGGCACACAGGTGCATCAGCAGTGCTTGTCAGCAAGAGGCTCACGGTAGCCGTCATTTAGACATCCAAAAAGGAAAAAAAGGGAGCACACTGCCTTGCATTCAAGCGGAAATTAGCCCCAAGGCATCATGGTAAATGTAGTCATTTAACCCCTTCATTGCCATGGACGTAACCATTACGTCCTGCGACCAGCCCTCGGGGGAATGCTTTGCATTTCTCTTCCGATCACGTGGGGGAGGCAGAGAGAGGCTTCAAAGGGAAGGAAAGTTATTTCCTTCCCTTTGAAGTCTCTCTCTGCGTTTTGGCAGCCGGATTGAAAGCAATCCGTCTGTCAAAACGCCCACTAGACACAAGGGATTTTTTTTTTTAATGAAACTGACATAGGGGATCGACCCCCTTGGGCAAGGGTTGCTCCCATTGGGGCATTTTTTTTAAGGCCTTTTCTGCCCCCCGGGGGGGCAGAAACCTCTAGGCAACAGGGCTAATTTTTTTTTTTAGAGGTGGGGAGCCACCCCTTAGGCAAGGGTCGCACCCATAGGGGGCAAATTATATTTAGGCCATTTCTGCCCCCCATGGGGCTAGATTGGCCTATTTTTTATGAGGCCTATCTGCCCCCAAGGGGGACAGAAACCACTAAACACCAGGGAGTTTTTTTTTTTTTTTTTGTTCGTGAATTTCACGTAAGGGGAGCGACCCCTTAGGCAAGGGTCGCTCCCCTGGGGGGCAAATTTATTTTAGGCCATTTCTGCCCCCCCAGGGGGGCAGATCAGCCTATTTTAATTAGGCTGATCTGCCCCCAAGAGGGGCAGAATCCACTAGGCACCAAGGATCTCTTTTTTTGTGCCGTCACGCATGGGGAGCGACCGTGTAGGCAAGGGTCGCTCCCCAGGGGGAGGGGTGTGGGGGGGGCAAATTTATTTTAGGCCATTTCTATCCCCATGGGGCCGGCTGAGCTAGAGGCCACAATCCACAGTTAGGCACTTTGCAAAAAACACCTCTTTTCTGTGAAAAAATTTGATGTGACGTTGTGTTTTGGGCCATTTCCTTTCGTGGGCGCTAGGACCACCCACACAAGTGAGGTGCCATTTTTATCGGGAGACTTGAGGGAATGCTGGGTGGAAGGACATTTGTGGCTCCCCTCAGATTCCAGAACTGTCACCGAAATGAGAGGAAAAGGTGTTTTTTGGGCCAAATTATGAGGTTTGCAAAGGATTCTGGGTAACAGAACCTGGTCAGAGCCCCACAAGTCACCCCATCTTAGATTCCCATAGGTGTCTAGTTTTCATAAATGTGCTGGTTTGCTCGGTTTCCCTAGGTGCCGGCTGAGCTAGAGGCCAAAATCCACAGGTAGGCACTGTTTTCTGTGAAAAAATGTGATGTGTCCATGTTGTGTTTTGGGCCATTTCCTTTCGTGGGCGCTAGGCCTACCACACAAGTGAGGTACCATTTTTATCGGGAGACTTGGAACGCTGGGTGGAAGGAAATTTGTGGCTCCTCTCAGATTCCAGAACTTTCGGTCACCAAAATGTGAGGAAAATGTTTTTTTTTTTTTTAGCCAAATTTTGAGGTTTGTTAAGGATTCTGGGTAACAGAACCTGGTCAGAGCCCCACAAGTCACCCCATCTTGGATTCCCCTAGGACTCTAGTTTTCAAAAATGCACAGGTTTGGTAGGTTTCCCTAGTTGCCGGCTGAGCTAGGGGCCAACATCTACAGGTAGGCACTTTGCAAAAAACGCATCTGTTTTCTGTAAAAAATAAATAAAAAATGGGATATGTCCATGTTGTGTTTTGGGCCATTTCCTTTTGTGGGCGCTAGGCCTACCCACACAAGTGAGGTATATTTTTTATCGGGATACTTGGGGGAACATAGAATAGCAAAACAAGTGTTATTGCCCCTTGTCTTTCTCTACATTTTTTCCTTCCAAATATAAGAGTGTAGTAAAAAAGACGTCTATTTGAGAAATGCCCTGTAATTCACATACTAGTATGGGCACCTCGGAATTCAGAGATGTGCAAATAACCACTGCTCCTCAACACCTTATCTTGTGCCCATTTTGGAAATACAAAGATTTTCTTGATAGCTATTTTTTACTCTTTATATTTCAGCAAATGAATTACTGTATACCCGGTATAGAATGAAAACCCACTGCAGGGTGCAGGTCATATATTGGCTCTGGGTACCTAGAGTTCTTGATGAACCTATAAGCCCTATATATCCCCGCAACCAGACGAGTCCTGCAGACGTAACGGTATATTGCTTTAAAAAATCTGACATTGCAGGAAAAAGTTACAGTAAAACGTAGAGAAAAATTGCAGATTTTTTCACCTCAATTTCAATATTTGTTTTTTTCCACTTATTTTCTGTAGGAAACCCTTGTAGGATCTACACAAATTACCCCTTGCTGAATTCAGAATTTTATCTACTTTTCAGAAATGTTTTGGTTTCTGGGATCCAGCATTGGTTTCACGCCCATTTCTGTCACTGACTGGAAGGAGGCTGAAAGCACAAAAAATCGTAAAAATGGGGTATGTCCCAGTAAAATGTCAAATTTGTGTTGAAAAATTGGGTTTTCTGATTCAAGTCTGCCTGTTCCTGGAAGCTGGGAAGCTGGTGATTTTAGCACCGCAAACCTTTTGTTGATGCCATTTTCAGGGAAAAAAACACAAGCCTTCTTCTGCAGCCCTTTTTTCCCCATTTTTTTTTTTTTTTTTTTAAACAACATTTTCACTGTATTTTGTCTAATTTCTTTGTCTCCTTCAGGGGAACCCACAAAGTCTGGGTACCTCTAGAATCCCTAGGATGTTGGAAAAAAAAGGACGCAAATTTGGCGTGGGTAGCTTATGTGGACAAAAAGTTATGAGGGCCTAAGTGCAAACTGCCCCAAATAGCCAAAAAAAGGCTTGGCACCTGAGGGGGAAAAGGCCTAGCAGCGAAGGGGTTAAATATAAATAGCGAGAAGTTTTCAAAAAATGATTCACCCTAAGTAGGTGCAGCAAGTTCTGTATCAATGTAGAAAGTCATTAACCTAAGGTAGGTGCAGCGAGTGCCGTATCTCTGGACACATGTTTCTGGCTTTCGGCCGTCATCAGCAGAGAGTGTATGTAATTGAAGGGGTTGCTTGAAATGCCACCAAACGTCTTCACAGGTTTTTGTACCACTCAGTAGGCGCACAGGTGCATCGCCAGTGCTCGTCAGCAAGAGGCTCACGGGAGACGTCATTTAGACATCCAAAAAGAAAAAGGGAGCACACTGCCTTGCATTCAAGTGGAAAATAGCCCCAAGGCATCATGGTAAATGAAGTCATTTAAATATAAATAGTGAGAATTTTTCATAAAATGATTCACCCCAAGTAGGTGCAGCAAGTGCTGTATCGCTGTAGAAAGTCTTTCACCTAAGGTAGGTGCAGCGTGTGCCGTATCTCTGGGCACGTGTTTCTGGCTTTCAGCCGTCATCAGCAGAGAGCGTATGTAACTGAAGTGGTCGCTTGAAATGCTGGCAAACGTCTTCACAGGTTTTTGTACCACTCAGTAGGCGCACAGGTGCATCGCCAGTGCTTGTCACCAACAGGCTCAGGGGAGCCGTCATTTAGACATCCAAAAAGAAAAAGGGAGGACACTGCCTTGCATTCAAGCGGAAAATAGCCCCAAGGCATCATGGTAAATGCAGTCATTTAAATATAAATGGCGAGAATTTTTCAAAAAATGATTCACCCTAAGTAGGTGCAGCACGTGCTGTATCGCTGTAGAAAGTCTTTCACCTAAGGTAGGTGCAGCGAGTGGCGTATCTCTGGACTCATGTTTCTGGCTTTCGGCCATCATCAGCAGAGAGTGTATGTAACTGAAGGGGTCGCTTGAAATGCCGCCAAACGTCCAGGGATACGGCACTTGCTGCACCAACTTAAGGTGAAAGCTTTTTTGAAAAATGTCTCTTTCCTTAAATCAAATGACTGCATTTACCATGATGCATTGGGGCTATTTTATGCTGGAGTGTGAGGCAGTGTGCTCCCTTTTTTTGTGTATTCCTACTAGAAGACCAGTGTACCACTAGCACCGCAGTGCAGTGTCATAATCAGCTGCTCAAAAGAGATTTTGAACCCAGTGTGAGACATTAATGCTGACATCTACACTGAAAGTGCTAGTCCTAATGAAAAAAATGTCTTGAGTTGACAAACTGACATTCTGTATTCCTGAAGCAACTAACATGCCAGGTCCATCAATTATCAGGAGGCTCCTATGACAGCTAGGCGTATCTCAGCTAAAAACAAGATCCTCTTTAAGCTTTTGACATTTGTATTTAATGTGGTAACCACACTTCTCTTCTGAACTCTTGCCTTGCCACCCACTCACCACGAATCGTCCTTCCAGTACTTACTGATCAACCCAGAATGACAGTGTGCACATTCTCAATTACAGTATCTTAATTTTCTATGCCCCCATTACTGGAATGTACTACTACCTGATATATTGAAAAGGAGGAATACCTACAAAAGCATGATGTATCTAAAATGTAGTCTTCTTTGAGACTAGTCTATTTAACCTGTCTGTTGTTGCATTTTGCTAATAATCTTTCACAAATAAATGTCTATGTGCACATTTTTCTATCATCGTCCCTGGTTTATGTTCTCTACAGTATTTACATCTCATGCTGTTTACCATTTCTGTCCTTCTGTCAAATATATCAGGTAAATTTATTAGCATGCTCTTGCAAAATTAAGAATTATTAGCTGGTGTTGGACTTACCTTTGTGGTATATTGAATGTGAATTGCTTGGTCTGGTGGAGGAGGGTGTGAGGAGTAGTTCATGCTTTCAGATAGGTTCATGCTGTTTGTGTAGGATGACGCCTAGGGAACTACATATGTCACAAGGTGAGGGATGCGCAGGGTCAACTCCAAGCCAAAATTGGGCCCATCTTCAACATGTCACAGGCAGTAAGAGGCTTGGCTGAGTCCACTCTCTTGGTCTCTCTTTTTTGGACCTGGTTCCCATGTTGCTCTCGCTGTTCCTTTATGGGTAACTGTAAAGATACCAGGAGCGAGAACCCTCAAGCATCACTCTGGATGACTAGCATCATCCTCAGGAATAGCTCCTCACTAGGCTGGCACTGCAATGCCTAGTGGGCACCCCAAAGTGGGGTCTCTCAGCCGGATTTTGAGATAGTGACTGGAAAATTCAACAGTGCACAATAAGGGTGCCGCAAGTCACCACCAAAAGCAAAAAAAGGGAAGAGAGGTTTAAAATTGGTTATTCATCCGTAAACTTCATCATTTAATCAGTCTAATATAACGAGGATGAAGACCAAGGTTAAAAGCAGTTTTGAAAGTAAGATAGAGGATTATGCTCATACACCTTTCAAAAGTGAATAAATGTGCTAGAGTGTCCTAAAAATGGAATGAACCTCTATGTTATGGTCGACATGTTTCGCGTCTATTGGTCTATCTAGATCCACTGACGCTTCATCAGGACCTACGTAACTAAATAAACAAACCTCTTTAGAGATACATGGAAACCGGTCACTTACTCAAGTTGACTGGTAATACAGGTACCCACCCCCTATTCGAGAACAGGTTCCATGGGTTAGGCGTCTCTGGGACTCATGGTGACTCCCGTTGTTTCCGGGAGGCTGTCTCCGAGGGTAGGTCCCACAATAGGACCAGTGTCCGAGTATTGTCACCATGTCACAGAGGTTCCTGTCAATGCATTAAAAGAATGCTGTGAGGCTCTGTCAATATGATGGAGCAGTGTGGCACACTTTCAGTTTCTTTTTTCATTTTTAAAAAGAAAATCCCAAATCTGGATTTCTTTTAGATAATAAGAAAAGCAGTGAGCCCTCTTGCTGTTGGAGGGTTCTCAATTGGTGTAGGGGTAACTGAAATATTTTTACTTTCACTTGCTGCCATGTTTTGGATGGCGGTGAGTGTAAGTAAAAACTTCCCATTTGTTCGCTCACTTTGTCTGACCGTTGGCGGAGTATGTCAGTGGTAGAGACAAAGTAGTGTAGTCTGTTAACAATGGTAAACATTTACAATGGAGTTTTATTAATCCATCTGCAATATCATGATCTGCCTAGGTAAGACAAGACCCTAGTGCTTTAGGGTGGTTTATGACTCAGGTGATGCCAGACACCCAGTAGATATTTCTCCAGAGAGGTGGTTAATGTCATAATCAGTCTGAGTAATCTTGAAAATTTCAGGGACACCCACAGGATTATTGTCCCTTATTTTTATTCTTGACAAGGAACATTCAACTCCACTAAACAGCTGTTCTAACAATTGTCCATGTCCTGACGGGATCCAACTTGATCTTTTTAAACCTCATATTAAATTGTGGGCCCTTTTCTAACATATGTTCTATATTCGGTTTGTGCATCCGATATACCTTTCTCCTGGTCCACCTCATTTATTGTTTCTGTTTTAAAAAAAGGGAGATAGGACTGATCCTAATTGCTGTTGTCCCATATATCCTAATGCTCAACAGTCAAGGTAATATTCATGGCTAGAATTCATGATTGGGCGATCAAAACAAAATCGTTGCTGAATGTTAATATGTATTCCATCATGGATTGGGCATATTAGAACAATGTATAAATTCCACAAGCTGTCATGCAATATGTTTATGCATTAAACGGTGCATTACTTCTAGTCTTAATTTATCTTACTTCTCCATTTGACAGAGCCAATCTATGAAAAATATAGACAGCATTTGAGGCTATAGGTGTCTCTCACCTAGTTGCAGACTTTCTGAGGAATGCATTCTAAAAGTGGATTTGAGTTTTAGTTTGAGTAGGCATGCTAAGTGACAAAAGGGTTCTAGCACCCTTTCTATTTAGGCTTCCTTTAGGGGTGTGATCAAGGATGCTGCAAGACTTTACCATAAAATATTCAGTATTCTTCTGTATGCTGATGATGGAGTTCTTATATTCAGAACAACTAATAATAGCTTGGTTGAGTATATGGACAGCTTTCAATTTACTGTTAATCTCTCAGAGTTGTTCATCCTTACATTGAGACCTAGCACTAGAACACTAAGCCTAGAGCCTTTTTCACTAAGGATCATGTGATGAAAACATTTCCTGCTTCTCTTATCTGGGTGTGTGTTTTGATAACACCATGAAATGGACTAATCAGTTTGTTACTCAGTAGAAGAGTGCAATTTATTAAGTATTTACGAGCGATCTCAAATGGTGCTTCTAAAATTGGAAGTAAATCTGCGAATGCATTAAAACTATAATAGTATGTGTGATTCAATCACCACATAAGGGGCTGGTGTCTGTGAGACTGTTGGTGTGAAATAATTTAAGTTGGTAGAGAATCTATTTTGCATTTGACTTTTGGAATTACCCCAAATTCTTCCTATTTAATGTGTCATCAGGACTTTGGGTTCCACTGTCTGGAAGGTCTGATTCACTAAGCACCTCTTTTACTGTGGATCCCGATTTTGGACAGTGATTTAGACAAATGAACACAAGACATTACTCGTGACTGCTCAAGTTTAAATTCCACAGACTACTTTCCATGGCTCAAGTAGACTAGAAAAGTGTATTTTTAAATTGATCAGCAGTATGAAATAAGCAAAGATTAGAAGATTGCTGCCAAAATGTTTTTCTATGCAGATCCTTGAGAAAAGAGAAAATGTAACTTGATATGCCATACTACAGATCTTGTGTGATAACTGGCAGCTGTATTGAATTACAGGCTTACCTTGGTATCAGCACGTATGTTTATGGTCACAACCTGTTCAGTATATTAAGAGTATGGAGCAGCATTACCAGTTATCGACTCCCCAAGGTTGGTTTTCACTTAAAGATGCTGCATGATTTTTTTATGATGATCAATATTTGCAAACTGAGTTTAAGTCTTTCTGCAATTAATTTAAATCCCCCAAGAATGCAATATGTTAAATTATTACTGTTTGAATGGAATTTTTCCCAATTGTTATGCTATTTTTTACACTTACAAATGCACAATTACTGTTATTTATTCTGTCAGAGTGCGCAGTGTTTTAAGGCCAAAATGGTAGCTTATGATTTGCACATGACCTCACATACTACTTATATTTCTATGTTGTTGTAAGCATGTCACTTAATGATTGTTTTGTTGTGTTTTTATGACTGCTATTGCTGTATAAAAAATAAAGTACTAGCCTGTGAGACTGACTGCTCTGGAAGACATAACGCATGTTTGAAACCACAAAGCACCCAGGGACCCAGCAGTGGCTCAGTGGTGTCATGACAGCAGACCAGCACAGGTCCAGAAGCATCGCAAAAGGCTCACCACTATTGAAACATATCGGCTCATTTGTGACAAAGAAGAGCATTAGTTGCTGCCCAAAAGAGGAAAGGTGCCTGGCTCTAGAGTGGCAAGAAGCCCAAACTGTATTGGCCTGCGGCTTCTACAGCTTCGTTTGGAGGTTACATGATGGCCTTATATCTAGATTTTTTCATCAAGTATTGCTCTTTCAACCTTTAATTTGGAATTCATAAGGAGGTATTTGGTTTCCCGTTCCTGTTTAGGCTTTGGTGTTTTTTCATCTACTATTCAAGAACACTGTATTTACACTTTATGTTGGTGTCTTCAAGAGGATCCTTCTCTTTCAGTTATGCACAGTAGCTTTGCACAATGTTCTTCAACCATAGAATTCTACCTAGCATCCCTATCTTAGAGACTGTATAGCTCTTGTTGAATGTATCTTTAAGCACAACAGGTTGCACTGATGTGGTTAGTGGTTGTCCTCTTGATTTGATTGCTATCATAGAGCATATCTGATCTTATGTTCTGGAGTGGGTGCTCAGGAAACTTGTCAGTTCTTGGGCTTTTGTTTAATAACTCTGGTGTATACCCTTGTCCTCCTCATGTTCCATCTTTAACAAAAAAGATTTCCCTCAAGAATTTGTTTTTCATTTTTCTACATTCAATACGCAAGCCTAAAATTCTTTCTCTGCAAAGGCGTACTTCTGTTCCTTCACTTGAAAGTCCTAGAAACAAATTCAACAGTTGTCTCAGGTTTGCTTCAGTCTGTCTTAGAACTGCTCCCAAGCTGTACGAACCTGCACCTACACACAATTCATTAATCTGCCAACATACAGCTCTAAAACTGGAGCACGTAGAATTCCCTCATTCATTTCAATTAAATATTTTGGCTTTCATCCTACTAGGTACACTTTGCCCCTTTCTTCAGAAGTAACTTGAAGCATTTTGTAATGCTGGCTGAGTCATTAATTGAATTGAATTTTGAATTGAACTTACATAGACCCTAAATGAGACTGTGAAGTATGTTGCACAACCTAGCCCTACCCAATTTACCATGAAAAAAACATTTTTGAATCTCCTCTGCCACCTGTCCTTATCCTGTGCAGTCACTATGGCAAGCTTTCCATTATCAATGAGGACAGGATTAACAAGCCTAATTGTTACTGGTAGAGTGAGGTATTGGGCTACTTATACTTGTGTTTCTATGGTGGTTTCACATTTTGGAGATAGGTTTCTAGTTTTTTTCTGTAGGTGTTTCAAGCACCTAATAATAAAGTTATGGTGTGCATCGTTTTGTCAGCATCTCTAATAAAAACATACCAATGCCTATTAGGTGGGACATTCTTCTGGTTTTACCAATCTGATAGAGTGGTTTTAATGCCTATTGTTAGTAGAAGTCTGGTAGTAATAAATATTCTTTTTTGAGTTTGGGGTTGTAATCTTCCTGTCATAGTCCAATAATAACATAAAGGACATTTAGGGGTATTTTAGTGTTATATATATTATTGAATAATATATTTTCTAAGTGAGCTTTAGAGTTGAAGTATCTCTGGCAGATGTCAGACTCAATTGATTTCCATGTATGTAGTTTGCCTGGTGCCCATAAACATTGGTGCAGCACCCATCACTGGTAAAGAGAGGTTAAATGCATTTTTCCATATAATGTCCCAGTCTTTGTCAAAGGGTGCAGGTATATGCATTTCACAGCAAGAGGGCGCACATTTTTGTTAGGTGAAGTTATTGTTTGCCTTGTTATTCTTATCTAGTAATCTTTATATTTTGGATGCTAGATGGCCATAGGAGCTATTTGCCAGTGGAAGTCAATAGGATCTTCAGTTTGCTTATTGCAGCTTTAATTTTCATAAATTTGTATGCGTCAGTGTTCTTAAGAGTGAATGTATCTTGGAGGATTACTAACGAAAGTGAATTTTTGGGTGGGTGGGGTTTTCCAAGATTTTAATTTGTGTTATTCCTTTTTCCACCCGCTCTGCCACAGGATCTTTTTTTGTCAATTGGGATTAAGCCATAAGGAAGTAAGTATGATCCCTGTATTTTATTTTGGAAGTTTTTATTGAGGCGTTTTATAGCTTGTGCAGATTCTCCTAATATATTAAACGAGTAGAATATCAACTTGCCGGATGCTGTAATGATACATATAAGAAATAAAGTTTTTGTTGTGTCATTTTGTATATCTAGCCAAGGTGCTAGGGTCAACATTAGTCACATCGAACCACCAACATGTTTTGTTATGAAGGCCATTTGGTAATTAAGGAAATTGAGAAGGCCAAGTCCTCCCTTTTCTCAGTTATTTTATATCTGGTAAGGAAGATTCTTGCTATCTAGTCCTCCAACCAAAATTTATCATCAGGTTATCCTTGTTTTTATAGAACAGATTAGATATGTATAGCGGTAACATGTTGGTGATAATGTTTATTTGCAGTGCAATCATCAACTGCACACATTCTGCTCTCTCCCACCAAATTATGAATTTGAGTGCCCAAGCTCTGTGAAGTTGTGGATTTTCGATAATAACATAGTTTCTACTTGGATATTAGACTTTCCCAAAGCCTTGACAGCTATTACTGTGTCGGGCCATCAGAGGTGTATGTCGGTGGCGGAGACGGAGTAGTCTATGCTGTCGATATACTGAAGGTCCACCCAACTCCAAAGGAGGCTGGGAGACCTTCTTAATGGAGGAGAGGGTACTCCGTCGCAATAGTGATGGATTACCCTATCCGCCAAAGTCTAAATAAGGCCCCTAGTTCTGGCCATTTCCTTTCTTTGTACTAGACATTATATTGATTCCCACAAACTAATTGATTTTGATTTACTATTGAGACATTGAATGACTAGCCACTTTTTGTCTTCTGTAGTGATTTTAATTCTGAATAAGCCTGTAAGGTTTATGTGCCTGTCTTGCATAAGTATATTTGATTGGCTTGGACTGAGTCTTCTCAAGGCTCAGATAGTCCTGATCCTACGCATTATTACTCATAATTATTTTATGTACAGTGCTGACAGTAGCAACTTGGAGATCACTCCACACTTTCACATGACATTATTGCCTACATTCTACCCCCAGAGCTGATTCTGTTTGGTTACGTAGCTGCCTGTGATTATTGTTGTCCTTTTAGCATTTTAGGGAATTTTGCTTTGTTTTGAGTGAACTGGTTGGAGCAACCGCCAGTACAAAGTATATTAATATATTGAAAAAAGAGTCTTAGATCCTGTACACATGTGAGGGTATTCTACTACGACTTTAATCAGAATTCCTAAAATCTAGAACTAAGATTACGAGCAAATGACTTTTTTTTTTTATTCCATCCACTTTTGGAGAAAATCTGCATTGTTTTTTCCATGTTATCTTCTGCACACGTACTGATAAAAGAGTTTGGCTCTGCTATAGAATGAAAAAATAAGATAGAGCTTTCTTCTCAATTAGTGGTGGGGTTGCTGTTCCAAGTACTTTATTAGAAGAGGATAGATTTTTACCAATTTTAGATTAGCTCTTACTCATGAAATTATTGAAGGAATAAACATTCAAAATGCAACAGATTCTACAGGTTTCACTTGTGCTTACCTCTACATTCACTCCTGAAATTGTCAAAGAAAATTCAAAGAAAATTCCTCAGATCCCTATTTGTTCAAATGCCCCTTCCAATCGCATTGTTCTTTGGGCTTGCTTCTGCCCTAGGGATAATTACAGATGGCAATGTTAGATGCCCATCTGACTAACCAGAATGTACATAGCTGCCTTTACCTATACAATTTACTTTTAAAGGCTGGTTCGCCAAAAGTGCAGAACATGTAACCTACAATTATCTTTTTGCATAATGTGGTGGAGATCTGTAAGTATGACAGATGATCGGCCATCATGCCAACAGAGGACATCCATCTACTGACCTTGCAGACTCTAAATGAGACCTTTAGTGTCTACACATCTCAGTAGTCTGGAGAAATGTGCCCTCTTTCAGAACTTAAGTCTATCACACCGCTTGTTGGAATTCTGATTACTGAACTGTGTAACACCTCTCACTTATCAGGCTGTGTACCCAGTATAGTAGTAGTTTCTAAAGCAGAGGTATGATTAGTTACAGCTTTATCAGAGAGCTCATACTCACAATCGATAACAAGAATACTATCATGCGCACAATTGCTAAGCCAATACCTATGTATTTACAGCATCTATTGTCCCTAACTTGCTTGTTGTAGTTATTCATGATGATCTGTAAAGAATCAGAAAATAGAAGTGGAGATATATATAACTATGCAGCAAAACAAACACAAAAACAAAATCTTCAATCTTCTTGCAGTTATTTACAGCTTTCAGTCACTTTTCCAGAACTTTTGTCAAAATCGGTAACTGTTGTCAAAAATTGGTTTAGCAGCTTGCCAAAAGTCATTTTAGGTTACTTTCAATGTCTCTTTTCTCTCTTTCAGTTACACAGAATCGTTCTCAAAGTTCAGTTCATTGTCCAACTTCATGCGCCAAAGTATTAGCCTGGAATCTCAAGATCGAACAAAACGAGAAAAATTCACTTTTCCAATTACTAGTGTTTACATAAGCCCATTCAGGTCCTGCATACCTATGATTTGCAATTGGTTTTCTTTTCAGTCTTCGCTCTCCACTTAATTCTCCATCACTCAAATCTTCTTTTCTCGTGGTGTCTACTTCTTCTATGATTGTTGACAATGCAACTGAGTCTTTTTTTCTTTGCTTGTGATCTTGGCCATTTGTCTTCTTTCCGTGTTCCTTTTGTCAATGTTCTTTTCAGTCCTGGATTTACAGCTTCTTCTTGTTCTGCAGGATTTTGACTTGATGTACCTGCAGCTGATTCTGGAGGAGTCAGGTCATTTTAAATCTGATTTGACTCAACCCCCTCCGCTGTTCTTCCAGATTTTTAAAACTATCTGCACCTGGGAGAGCCCTCCTCTGACTAGACTCTCCTGCAACCTCAGTCGAGGCTTGCTCCATGTCACTTTCCTGTAAGTCCTCCATCTCGTCTCTTACAGGAGTATTTGGATTTTCCGCAGTCTGCTCAGATTCTGTTTCTTATTCTCCAGTTTCCTTGTCTGTTTCTAGAGTTGGTCCAGATGTTGGTACTCTCAACAACTCTTCTTTGTTGTCTAACGGACAGGGTACTTTCCGAGTATTGCTGGCATGCACCCAGTTCAGAACTCCTGCACACAACACAGCCATAGTAGTAACCAGTACTACTCGGTGAGGCCCTTTCCACCTGGGCTCCAAACAAGTCTTTCTCACATGTTTTCTGATCACAACCCAGTCTCCAGCTCTTAGGTTGTGACTCTGAACTTCAGTTGGCTGCACACTTGTGCCCTCCACCTGATGAGAGAAAGAGCGAACCACATGAGCCAGACCCTCACAGTAATCCAACACGATATCATCTGTTCTGTACATAAGAGCATTAGCAGGAACCACTGGCAATCTCATTGCTCTGCCCATGAGGATTTCATGCGGCGACAGTCCAGTCTTCCTGTCGGGTGTGTTTCTCATACTCATCAGAACTAACGGTAGTGTGTCTTGCCAGTTCAGTTTCGTGGACGCAAACATCTTTGAAAGTCCTGACTTCAGGGTATCATTCATTTGCTCTACAAGTCCAGATGCTTCAGAGAGGTAACTACAGTGCAACTTCTGCTCAATGTTTAAAGCTGAACATAGTAATTTAATTACTTCACTGTTGAAGTGACTTCCTCTATCTGATTCTAAAGAGACCGGAAAACCAAAATGAGGTATCTTGTTCCCTAAGCAGTAACTTTTCAACATTATGGCTGTCATTTCTTCGTGTGGGGTAGGCTTCAGTCCAGTGACTAAAAATGCAAACAATCACCAGCACATATCTCAATCCTTCACATACAGGCATCTTAATGAAATCCATCTTCATTCTGCTAAATGGACCTCCCCCACTTCCAGTGTGTCCCATATTAACCATAGTCCTTTTATCCACATTCATCTGCTGGTAGATGATACAATGGTGGCAATCTGCTTCGGCAACCTGTCTAAATCCTGGAATAAACCAAAACTGCTTGAAAGTGTGAATCATAGCATCCCTCCCAACATGTGCTTGTCCATGATAGTATCTAGCCATTTCAGTCAACAGATTATTTGGCAGGACTATTTGGCCATCCCCTGAAAGCCAAACGTCATCTTCTCTTTGTACATATTTCAATTTAACCCATATTTTATTTTCTTATTTGTTAACATTTTCCTGCAACATTTTCAATTCATCCCAAATATCTATGACATGCAGTGCATAATTTGTACAAATTTCATCCACAGGTAACAGTTCCCACTTGTCATTGAAAGATATACAATTCAATGTGCAAAACCATGCGACTTGATCTGCATATCCATTTCCCATTGACACGAGGTCTTGTGATCTCTGGTGTGCACTGTATTTAACCACAGCAATCTTTTCAGGCATTTGTAAGGCTTGTAACAAATCATGGATTCTATCATCATTTCTAACTGGTGAACCAGAAGAGGTCATAAAACCTCTCTGTGACCATAGCTGACCAAAATCATGGACTATTCCAAATCTGTACTGGCTGTCTGTATAAATGGTAACTTTAAGGTGTGCAGATACATGGCACGCTCTAGTAAGAGCTACCAATTTAGCCCCTTTTGCAGAATATACTCCCCGAAGCCAGGAAGCTTTGAGTATACCAGAAATTGTGCACACAGCATACCCTGCTTTCAGTGTTCTCATGTTATCTCTTAAACAGGAACCATTAAAAAAAAAAAAATGGGTCATTTTCTTTCAATTGGGTATCTTGAATGCCAAGTCTAGGTGTTGTGCACAATCAGTAACCTCCAGACAGTCATGTTTGACATCTTTTAAATTGTTGATTTCAATATTTTCTTTTGGAAGCATAGTTGCTGGGTTAAGCACTGTACACCTTTTCAGAATAACATTTGGTGAACCCAAACTTATAGTTTCATATCGAGTCAATCTGCAGTTTGTCAGATCATGAGTCCTTGTTCAGGTAAGCAAAACTTCAATGGAGTGAGGGACCAAAACAGTTAAAAGTTGTCCCATCACAAAGCTCTCATTCTGAGTGAGGCTCAAACCTACCGCTGACACAGTTTGCAACAGCCATGTAAAGCTGCTGCAGCTGGGTCCAAAGTAGCTGAAAAATATGCTACTGTGTGGTTTATAGATCCATGTACCTGTGTCAGGACAGAAAAAGAACATGCATCACGATCATGACAAAACAACATAAAAGATTTTGGGGGTCATTCTGACCCTGGCGGTAAAATCCGCCAGGGCCAACGGCCGCGGGAGCACCGCCAACAGGCTGGCGGTGCTCCCATGGGCATTCTGACCGCGGCGGTACAGCCGCGGTCAGAAACGGAAAACCGGCGGTGTACCGCCGGTTTCCCGCTGCCCTGGGGAAAGCTGCGCCGCCATGGGGATTCCGACCCCCATACCGCCATCCTGTTCCTGCCGGTTTTGGCCGCCAGGAACAGGCGGTATGGGGTGTTGTGGGGCCCCTGGGGGCCCCTGCAGTGCCCATGCCAATGACATGGGCACTGCAGGGGCCCCTGTAACAGGGCCCCACAAAGATTTTCAGTGTCTGCCATGCAGACACTGAAAATCGCGACGGGTGCAACTGCACCCGTCGCACCCCTTCCACTCCGCCGGCTCCATTCGGAGCCGGCATCCTCATGGAAGGGTGTTTCCCGCTGGGCTGGCGGGCGGCCTTCTGGCGGTCGCCCGCCAGCCCAGCGGGAAAGCCAGAATACCCGTGGCGGTCTTTTGACCGCGCAGCGGTATTCTGGCGGTCCCAGCCAGGCCGGCGGCTTCCGCCACCGGCCGGGGTCAGAATGACCCCCTTTGTGTAGTCAGGCATTCCCAAAGCCGGAGCTATGCACAGACGTTCTCTCAGATCAGTAAAGGCTTTCATACAAATTTGATCTAACTGTAGAGGGTCAGTAACCTCTTTGTGTGTCAACTTCTGCAGTGTTTTTGAGATGATTGAACAATTGGGAATCCACTATCAACAATAGCTCACTATTCCAAGAAACCTCCTGATATCTTTTTGTCTAAGTGGGGGAGTCATCTGTAATATAGCAGTGACTCTCGCTCTGGAAATTGTTCTAGCTCCCTTTTCAATTAGGTGTCCCAAATATTTCAGTTCTTTCTAACAATACTGTAATTTAGCTGGGGACACTTTTTGTCTGTTCTTTCCACAAATGATTTAATAGGGCAATAGTATCTTGCCTGCACTCTTCCTTTGTCTTTGAAGTAACCAACAAATCATCAATATACTGAACCAACGTAGAATGGAAAGGCATTTCCAATGACTCCAGATTCTACTTCAGTATCTGATTAAAGATGGACGGTGACTCTGAAAAACCTTGCACAATTCTGCCCCAACAATATGTGTGATCAAGGAATTTAAAATAGAGGAGAAATTTACTATCCTTGTGAAGCGATGCAAAAAAGACAGGACCTCTACGGTGAACCATTCAGCTTCACATGGGATCTGAAACAATATCACTGCTGGATTTGACACCACAGGACAACATTTAATCACAATATAATTTATTCTCCTAAAATCCTGAACTATTCAAAATTTCCCGCATGGCTTTTGCAATCCCCTTATAGGTTTGTTACATGGGCTGTTCAATACTTCTTTTAGGACGCCTTCTGCAAATTCTGCAATTATAGGTGTGATCCCTTCAATAGTATCCTGTGTCATGTTGTATTGGGAAATATCAGGGAAAATTGCTTTTGGCTTAAATGGGACTTTGACTGGCTTAATTCCTTTGATTAAACCAATGTCTTTCCCGGAAAAATCCCATACTTTCATCTTAACTGTTTCCTGTAAGTCAGAAGGAAGGTCTCGTACTGTAAAGACAGGAAAGAAACTGATTAAGGGGTTCTGTTCATTTACTGAGTTATAGTCTGTTGCCTCAAATTGGTCATCTTCATCATCACTATTTGTCTGAATGGCAATTCCATAATTTGAACAAGTAATTGAACATCTCGTTTTGCATAGCAAATCTCTTCCTAGTAAGGAAACCGGACCCGAGTCACACACTACAAACTTTTGTAGGCCTGTGAAATTTCCAATTTTAACTGAAACTGATTCTGAAATTGGGTTGGTCAAATCCTGGTTTGTAACTCCTACCATTTGTACTGTTTTCCCTGAAAGAGGTAAGTTAGGGACTTCTGCACTTCTTACAGTAGAGTGTGTAGCTCCTGTATCAACTAAAAATGAAACTTTGTGACCCATTTCCTTTCCCTTCAAATATGGGCCCTTTTGGTCGACTTCTAATGTAGCTGCTAACACACATTCTTATTCATCTAAACTCTCACTCACCCAGTCATCATTCATTCCATCCTCACTGTGTAATGGGTATTGGTGTACTGTGTTATTACTGGGGTTAAACCTTTGACCTGTGCCCTGCTGAGAAAGCATCATAGGCTGCTAATCCATTGGGCCTTGAGGTGTCTGTATTTGTTGCCTAGGTACCATTTTTACTTGGGTTGCATTTGCTGTGCCTGTGGCATCTGCAAATGTGGCTTTGCATGGTTGCATAGGCTGAGGACCTTGCACCTGTTTCACATTGTTTTGGAAACCAAACTTTGGTCCTCTCACTCCTGGTCCTCTAATGGGTGAAAAAGAATTGATTTAATTTGTCAGTGTGACAACACCTTCCTGTCCTAGCGTCGGACGCTCCTGCTTCCAATGTCTGAGGCATCCGCAAGCGTGACAAGGTAACAACCTTTTCATACCCTGCACATCGTTCTGAGTGACTACAGTATTCAAATCGGGACCACGGTTCACATTTCCATTTCTACCACAACCTCTACCTCTTGCCTGATTCTGAAACAACATGTTTTCCCGTTGTAGCTGCTGCTGAAAACTCCATTGCTTTAATATGCATCACCATTGCTTTCTCTTTCAACTTTCTCTGTTTCAATTCACTCTAGTAGCTACAGTTCTTAGCAAAAGTGCAATATACCATCAATTGGCTTTGCTTGCCAACAAATCAAATGACTCTTCATCATCTGGCTAATTTTAGGTTTCAATCCTTCGAGAAATCTGAACGCAAAATGAATCATGTCTTTTGGCACAATTGTTTCTGTACCACTTCAATGTTTAAATTCCTGCAACAATCTCTCATAGTAAGCATGTATGGACTCTTTTCCTTCCTCTGCTGTCCTGTCTATTCTCTGCCAATTGATATTTTTGGGAGAAATTCTTGTTTTCAAGAATTCAATCACTTTGTAATAGTAATTCATTACGTCAGGAGATGGTGCACCTGTGGACTGGTCTCAAGGGGGCCCTCTCCCTGGCCAATCTGTACTCCTTTAGCATTCCACCCACAAATCTGCTTGAACCACTATTTCCAATAGTGGATTCAAATCTTCCCACAGGCATTTTGCAAATTTCACAATCCTATCTGTTTGCTGGTACCATTCCAATGGTTTCTCTCTCAATCTCAGTAGTCATTTGTAAGTGACAAAATGTCACTTCTGCTCCAAGGGACAGTGACATAATTCCCTCCTGGAATTTCTCTCATTGGTAATATTTGTACGGGATCTTCAGTCTACTGTACATTAACAGTTAGATTTGCAGACACCATTTTCCTTTTGTCTCGTTTCTTTACCCATCTGCCTTCCCATTTGTCTAATGCTCCCCATGTTTGAATGCCCTGCATTAATTCCTAATGTGAATTTTCAATCCTGGTATTCTCATGTTCTTACTATCCTTTGAGTCAAATTCGAACCTGTAACTTCTTCTCAGATGCGTTGTTTTCTCAATTTCTATGTCATATTTATCTGCCAGATCTGCTAATGTCTGATGTACCAATCCTGCTTTGTTGGTAATTAGTTTGCACAAAAAGCGCAACTCATCTTCTCGGTATGAGTTAAGTCTGTCCAACACAATTGTTCCCTCAATGAACTCTTCTATTTCCAATTTAAGCCTGGTAAAATTTAACAGACTTCCTCTACTGGAATCTCCTGTTGTGTTACTCAATTTGTCCAACCATTTGGTTAATTGATGGGCTGTCAAACCTTACAATGAGACATTATTATTACTTGCACCGGGCAGCTGTTGTAACGTTAAACATGGAGTCTCTGGAGTCACCAAGAACGTGTCAAAACCTATATCTGGTTTCCCCAAGATAATCAGTGGAGTCCTGGAATAATTCAAGTCGATTAATGGACCTGTTGTGTCAAATGTTTTGTTCATTGGAGTCAAACTCCAATCCTGCACTTAAATTAAAACTTTTCTGTTCATGGCTCTTATTATTTTCCTGGGCAAACATTTGTATAAATGGAACAATAGTAACAGGTACTGATACAGCATCCGGACTTGGTTGAACATTCTGATCGCCAGGGTACATTACTCCTGTATTCTAACTTGTCAAAGCAGATGTTTTTGTCTGTGACATTGTTATGGTTGTGTTTCTTGGGATTGAATTGGGGACATCAAATCAGGTGTAGATTCTATTTGAATCAATGCCTTGTTCTGGTAAACCTGTCTCATCTGGGATGCTTGTCCTGTTAGTACTGTTAAACTTGGTGTTGAGTTTACAATAGGGACTTCTGGATAAATCCTAGGGAAGTCAACCTGTGGCATATGAGTCTGAATTGTGGAAGTGGTAGGGACAATATGGCTAGTCTGTACTTGGCTTTGTATTGCTTCAGTGGGTACTGGAGCAGTAAGAATGGCACTAGTGCTTGGACCTGTCACATGTTCTGGATATGGTGGGGGGCAACTTCTCAATAATTGCAAAATAAACTCATCGTCATATGAATCTTCATCATCAGTCAAGGAGTTTCTAGACTCTTTTGCCTCCTGCTCTTTTTCCTCGTAAGGATGCAAACCCTTCCTTTTGGCCTTCTGTTTGACATGGCTCTCATTTTCTTGTGTAATTGCAGGAAACATCTTAATTCCCTGTAAAGTCTCAGTTCTCCAAAACCTCTGCTATCTATCCCATCTTGCCTCAGCTAAAGTTTTCTCAGCTTTTTTCATTCTCCTCTCAAATTTCTGTTGCTGTTGCTGCCTGGCCACTAACTCCCAAATAGTTAATGCTTCAAATTGTGCAGGTCTCGGTGGAGGTTTTGAATCATACAGTATTCTCCTCAAATTCTCTAATATTCTCAAATTAAAGGTTCTGTGGGCAGGAAAAGCTGAGCTCCCTTCTTTCTTGTCTCTTTGAACCATTGTTTTAACCAAAGACATGGTGCAGCACCTTGTTCCTCAATTACAATGTATGGGGGTTCACCTTCTGGCAGTGTAATTTCTCCTATTCTAACTGGAATAAACATATCCCCCCTTAGGGCACATTTTAATGCTGTGAAAAATGTAAATTCTATGTTTAAGCTATGCTTTCAACCAAATCAGGAAGTACATTTCAATCCCAAAATCCTTTTTGTCTGCCTTCTCACCCAATAATGCTTCACGGTTGTCTGCCATTCTGTTTGCAGCTTTTTTCACTAACCAACCTATCCCAGTGCGGCTCTAATGACCTCACACTCACAAGTACAGCGGCTGACAAAGCCCTCCAGCTTCTCTTCCTCAACTCTGATTCACACCAAACTAATGCGAATATTGCAAGCACTAAATAAAATCAATACACAGACTTATCTGTCCACCACAATTACATCAGAAACCTTACTGAAATTTCAACTGCAGCTTTTGGCTCTGATAGATACTCCTTCTATCTCAGTTTCCCTGACTGGCAAGCAAAACTCGACCAGCAATTCTACCCTCAACTGATCATCAGATCCTCCTAGTGTACTTAGGATTCACCAAATCTCAGTTGAAACTAACACCCAATTTTTACACGCACTCTGAGTTTGTCAATCATGCCCGATTGACCTATTAAACAGACAAATTACAACATCAAACCAAGTGTCTCATACACTTGTACAATACTCCGGAGTCTTAGACCACATAGTGTCCGTATACTAACAACCACGTGGGCAATTTTTTAGCACAAAGCACCACACACATGTGAAGTTCAATGAGTTCTTACACACACTCTTTGGAGTACGCAAACTCCCTAAACACCTTTATTGGAGTATGCAAACTCCCTATTACTCACAAACATCACAATTCACCTGCAATTTTGCTTACGCAGTGCAGATGCAAATCCTATTTCATTCACCCTCTCACTAGATATGCTGAGAACATTTTCAAACAAGCATTGGCAAATTCCAAGGTTCTGGAAAAGTCATGGTAGACTCTTTGGGAAACATAACCTTTTGTTTGTACTACAGGATCTGGAAATTTATGGTGGCCTCATAAGGAGACAGAACCATCTGACTCTGCTACCAAAACTGCGACCGCGTCAAGCCTTATTTGGTATTTTATAATTTATTGATAAGGGGACGCGTTAGAGGTTCAATAGACCTCTTGACTACGCTTAGAGTGGTTTCACCATGGATCATAACTTCAATCTGAAGTATAACAACATAAGCAATAAAACACCATCTATCTTTAGGAGTCAATAATCTTTACACACCATGACGCATTCGGCCATAAATAACCACACCTTTCAGAAATATTAGAAATGTTTATTTTCCTAGATTGACAATGCTAATATCATGTAAATTAGTCTCAATACTAAATGGTAAGCATATACAAACAATACAGGCTGACCAAAGCAGCAGAAGATCCTCAATTTAACTAAAGAATTATTCATTAGACATACAATGAGCAGTTGTGCTTTGTCTCGAAGGGGTACAAGTGAGGAGTGCCAGGATCAAATTGCTATCCCACTGTGGCATTACAAACAATTTGGGATGAAATATGTGTTTCAGATCATTTATAAACCACAACAGGTAATTTAAACAAGGACGGTTGGTCCGCCAACCACAAAAAGGCAGAAAGTGCCCACAAATAACCTTTAACGGTGCCCACTGCAAGACCTTGCTGGACCACAGACAACCAAACAAATAAAACAAATGCAACAGTTTGGCTTGTCGGGGTCTTTGTAAAACACTCTACACCAGGCCACAAATTTGGCCCACTGCCCTACATAAATAGATTTTATAGATAGGTGTCTAGCTATGTGGATGATGTCCACAACCTCATGAGGCAGATTGAATGCAGTCACATGTCACCACTCAATCTCCCTGCATGAAGGTGTCTGTTGTACCAGTTCGGGTACAGAGCCAGGCCTTGTTGTTACAACAGTTCGATGTACTCTCTTGGCCCATCTGGAGCATCTAGGATGACTGGGACCCAGTCATTCCCAAGCTTCTTCTGAACATGCAGCAGGAGAGGTAGTGGAATAAAGGCAAATATAGGAGCCTTGTGCTGCACTCTAGGCTGAAAGTATCTTCTAGAGAGAGTGTTCTTAGGAACTCTAACATGCAAATGTTTTTATACTGCATGTTCTCAGTGGTGGCAACAAGATCCAAACAGGGCTCCCCCACTGCCAGAAGATGTCCTCAACGCCATCTTGGGAAGCAACCATAATTCACGATCCACCAGATGGTACTGTCTGAGCTTGTCCACCCTGGGTTTTAAAGTTCCCACCAGGTGGTTCTCCATTCAGGAGATGCCCTGATGTCCAGCCAACTTCAGGGTCAAAGCACCTCCTGACACAGGACCCAACTTCACCCTGCTTGTGTTAGTACCACAATATGGTGGTATTGTCCTTGAGAACCTACACTGGCCTATTGATAAACGGTTGTACATCCTTCCACATCAAGCAGATGGCCCACAGCTCCAGCAGATTTATGTGGTGCCCAGGTTTCCACCAGAGACTAGAGTACTCTGATCTCTGTCTCTGTCAGGTGACCTCCTTAGCCCAGTGGGGACGCATCCATCACCACTGTCAGGTCTGGGTGGGGACAGGACAGGGTCTCCTGCTGATCAAGTTGCGCTCTAGCAGACACCACTACAGATCTTGTGCAGTCTCTTCTGAAACCTGGATGACATCTGACATGCTTCTTCGGAGCTGGGCCCTCTGACACTTCAGATCTCACTGCAGACCCTGCATAGGCCACCTGGTGAAGTGTACAAGCATGATGCATGATGCATGATGCCAGAAAGCCAAGAAGCCTCAGACCTACTCTCACTAAGATCCAGGACCCAGGCTGACATATTAAAATCATAACCTGAATGTCCTAGAGTAGACTCATTGAGAGGGAGGGAAAGCCAGGAACTACTCTTGTAGAAGGAAGCCTGTTTGAAGGAGTCAGGTGTGACTTTGGGTTGTTGATCTAGAACCCCAAAGAGGTCAGAAGGTTTGCCACCATTGGGAGGTGGTTTACAGTTAACTGTGATGAACCCCCCTTTAACAGCCAGTTGTCTCTTCCTCGACCAGCAATGATCATTGTTCCTATGATGCTTATAACCACCAGGGAGGGGGCTCAAAGGGGAGTTAAACTTCCCTCCAGGATTGTCATCCTTCTCTAATACTTGTTCTCCTATTCATATGTCACAATGCTTGGCTCACCTTCAGTGACTGGCATAACTATGGCTGCGCTAACGCCAAGTCTCCAAAGAATGAATGAATTTTACTGACTAAAAGTCAGGAAACTGAAGAGGTAATTCTCAGGGTTCCTCACTGAAGGAGCGGTAAAAAACAAATGATCTAGCTGTCACCTGTAACCTCGCTCTCACCTCTGAGGCAGGAGGTCCTGGAGGGCTTAAATGCACAGCACCAGTATTTCATTGTTATTGCTTTTAATGTAGCCTATTGGCGAATAATGCCTTTGAAAGTTTTCCCTTCATTCTAGTATAATAATACCTGTGGTCCTCATTATGACATTGGTGTTAAGTACTGCTTACCGCCATGCTGACTGCCACCAACATACCGCCGCCGCAGCGGATTACCGCTACCCATATTATGACACACACAGAGCAATCTATCACTATACAGCCACACACACAAGTCCGCCAGCCCAAAGGTCAGTGATAAACTGGTGGTAGCAAAATCCACACCGTTGCGCCAACAGAATTACGCCCACAACATTATGACCCACGAATCACTGCGGCGGACATTAAATGACGGTAAACCATTGGCGCTACGTACTGCTGTGCTCAAAATACACACACACTAACAAAACAACACTACATTGGACAATTTGAATAACATACACCTGACACCCATAAACACACCACACCCACACCACTATAAAACACCCACCCACATTACCCACAATCCTTTACGACTAAAACCAATTGCCACAAGGGAGATAGCAAGACCACAGACAAGAACACAGCCACAAACCACCATCACCTATACACTATCCACGTACCTTATATCACACACCCCAACACATCACCCCACACACCCTCATCCACACCACTCACACTACACTCATGGCACCAAAACGACATCCCAGGTTCTCAGAGGAGGAGCTAAGGGTCATGTTGGAGGAAATCATCCGTGTAAGAGCCACAGCTGTTCGGATCACAGGTGCAGCAGACATCCATTGGTAGGAAGATGAAGCTATGGCGGACAATCGTGGACAGGGTCAATGCCGTAGGACAGCACCCGAGACCAAAGGATGGCATCAGGAAGAGGTGGAACGACCTGAGGGGGAAGGTGCCTTCCGTGGCAGCAAGACACCAACTAGCTGTACAGGGGACTGGCGGTGGACCCCGCCTTCTCCCCCACAACTAACAACATGGGAGGAGCAAGTCTTGGAAATCATGCATCCTGAGGGCCTGGTAGGAGTAGGATGAGGACTGGACTCTGGTAAGTCAAATCTCTATTACTATCACCCCCCCACCTGCATGCCATCACCTACCCCCACCCTCACTCCCATCACTCCACCACTTCACACACACACCAACATCACAACCCACCCCTCCCAATACCAAGCTCTGCATGTAACACCAATGCATGGACCCCCTTCACAGACCTGCATGGACAGCCATTACTAAAGCATACACACTAGAGAAAATCACCTAGCCCACCAACTAACTACTCACACAAGGCAAAGCTGGCAGAGCAATAACAACCATAGAGGGCAACACACCCGTGCACAAGATGTCACACACAGAAACAATAACACTGCATTTACATCCCCACAGGTCCCCCACCGAACGTCACTGGAGAGGAGGTGCCAGCAACATCCAGGCCACCACCCCTCTTCCCCAGAAAAGGCCCACAGTGATGACAGCAGCTCTGGATGCCTGGATCCGGATAACCAATCTGGCCCATCAGGGACCTCCGGGCAGTCGGTTACCTAGGCAAAGTCCCATACCACCACAGAGCCTCCCCCCTCAGGAAACACCAGCACAGCACCCACCCACCGGGCCCATACCTCTGTCCCCAGGACAAGTCAATCAGCAGTGTGTCCACCACTACAGGGACCCCAGGCAACCCCACAAACACAGGACGATCAGGGACCTCGGGTCAGTGCCAGAGGGCACACGGTTCAGTTCCACAGGGAAGCTGGGAGGACTGCTATGCGACAGGGGGAGGACAAGCCCAAGGGAACCGACTCTCCAGGAGGCACTCACCAAGATCCTTGGAGCATACCACCATTCCCAGGAGGCGATGGGCCAGATACTGGCCAAGTTGCAGGAGACCCAGCGGCTGCAGGAGGGACAGTACCTGGGGATCAGGGAGGACTTGAAGGACATAAATGCCACACAATTGCAAGGTGCTGGCAGACACCATGAGGGAGGCAGTGGCACACCAGCGGGCCCCTGACACTAGACAAATCACTGAACAGCCTTCCACCTCCGCTGCCGCTAGTGGACAGGAGGCCCTGCCACAGGACCAACAGGCCACCAGCACCCCTCCCCCTGCAGAAGGAAAACCACCCTGCAAACGGCCCCTGCGATCCAGGCAGAAGCCAGAGACTATTGCCAAGACCCCCACCAGGAAATAAGACTCTCCTGATTGTCACCCTTGTGTCCCATTCTGTCACCCTATCCACCTTGAACTGCCATTGCTCCACTTCCTATGCCCCCTTGGACAATGCACCTGTGATCCACATATAGTAGACTCTATCCTGGACATTCCTCCACCATCACCCCAGCCCATTGCACATTCCCCTCAACTTATTGGCACTTAAATAAACAACATTTGAATAAATACAAGTATGGAGTCTGTCAAATGATTGAACTATCTACTTGTTTAATAAGCTTTAAACACTGCAATACAACTGTAGAGTAATGTATATATAGGAATGACCTGTAGTTGGCTGCAGTCAACACACCAGGAGCGATAGTGGGGCACATATATCTGCATATAGAGATGCCAAAGGGTACAGAAAGTGGCCATAGAAGTGGGAAAATCAGTCTGCCAGTGTCAAACACAAAACTGTCAATGAAAAGTGAAGTTACAGTGTCTGACCTGTGTGTCATTGGAAGTGTTGTCATATTATTGCACTTCTGTTGTCCTCATCCTCTGCCTCCTCATCTTCACTGTCCACAGGGACCACTGCTGCCACACGGCCATCTGATGGCTCATCCTCCTGCAGAAAAGGCACCTGGCGACGTAAGGCAAGGATGTGCAACATACAGCATGCCACGATGATCTGGCAGACCTTCTTGTGTGAGTAGTACAGGGATCCACCTGTTAGATGGAGGCAGCGAAACCTGGCCTTCAGGAGTCTGAATGTCCTCTCTATGATTCTTCTTGTTTGACCATGTGCCTCATTGTAATGTTCCTCTGCCCTTGTCCTGGCATTCCTCACAGGAGTCAGTAGCCATGAGAGGTTGGGGTAACCAGAGTCACCTGAAAATATTGAGAGAGCCACACACTAACCCTTAGGGCCCACACCAACACCAACTGGGTGGGAACCAGGCCTCACCTATTAGCCACACCCAGTGCCTCTGGAGTTGAGCCATCACATATGGGATGCTGCTATTCCTTAGAATAAAGGCATCATGCACAGACCCAGGATACTTTCCATTGACATGGGAGATGTACTGGTCCGCCAGGCACACTATCGGCACATTCATGGAGTGAAAGCTCTTTCGATTTCTGAACACCTGTTCATTTCTCTGGGGAGGGAGGGGACAAATGCAATTTGTGTAACATCAGTAGCCCCAAAAATGTTGGGGATATGTCCCATTGCATAGAAATCAGCTTTCACTGTGGCCAAATCCTCCACCTGGGGGAAAACGATGTAGCTGTGCATTTGTTTAATTGGTCAGCACTGTTGAGACAATTGGCTGAGACATTCCTGCTGCCAAGCCCACTGTCACTAGGAACGAGCCAGTTGCCAGGAAATGGAGCACAGATAGGACTTGCACAAGAGGGGGTATCCTGGTGGGCTGACGGATGGCAGAAATTAGGTCAGGCTCCAATTGGGCACACAGTTCTGCGATTGTGGCCCTGTCCAGTGTATAGGCGAGGGTAGTGTGCCTGTCCTCCATTGTTGCCAAGTCCACCCGGGGCCTGTACACAGGGGGATGTCTCCATATCCTATTCATCCACAACGGTTGCAATCTAGGGGAAAAAACGGTGAGCAGCTGGTTAGATTTCCATATTTACAAATACTACACTGCATTGCATGTTGTGACTGTAACAGTATATTGTTGGATATGCCCAAATGGTGCCTTTGTGTACTGTGACACAGTTAGGTGCCAGGGCCTGCCCCCCCTTGAAATTAAGTCCACCTAGCCTGAATGGAGGGACATGTGGAAATGAGGTAATTCCGCTGATGTTGGGTGCCGTTGCAGGAGGCGGTCGAGAACCGCTGTGCAACTCCTCATTGGGTACTATTGGGCCCTATGGGTTACAGTGGCCAATGGTGATGCATGCCGGCGGTGACGGTATGCACCGCCGTGGAAGTAACTGACATTTTCTATCTGTTCACTTACTTGCTACCTGACCTTCAACAGGAGAGGACCTACACTGCAAGTGCTGCTGTGACCTGTGTCTAGAACCGACCATGGCTCGTGTCACTGGGGAAAGGGCCCCTGCCTTCACGCGCTGCGGAGTTGAAGAGACTGGTGGATGGGGTCGTACCCCAGTACCGAATGCTGTATGGGTCTTCAGACCAACCGTTGAGTACACTGTGAGCACGATGCAAGGGGCATGAATGTATGGAATGCTGTGTGTGAGGGCCTCTGGTAGGGGGGTTGGTGGAAGGGCCCTGGGCAGCATACTGCATGTATGGTGGGCAATGTCTGTGCGTAAGGGGATGTGAGGGCTATGGTGGGCCATGAGTGTAACAGGCAGGATGGTCTGACTGACACCTTTTCCTATGTGTATTTCTCTGCAGGTCAGCGCCCATCAAAAAAAGGGTATATGGCGTGCCATCGCCAAGGACGTGCGGTCCCTGGGGGGTCTACGGCAGGCGGAGAACCCACTGTCAGAAATGATGGGAGGACCTGAGACGCTGGGCACGAGGTACGGTGGAGGCCCAGCTGGGGATGGCCTCCCAATGAGGAAGGGGTGCCTGTTGAACCCTGACCCCCCTGATGGCCCGCATACTGGCGGTGGCCTGTCAGGAGCTAGATTGGCACTTGGGGGCATCACAGCAGCCACATGGGGGTGAGTACAGTGCCCCAATATACTACTTGCGCGTGGTGGGGTTGCATCCGGGTGGGGGATGTGGGCCTGTGGGTGCCCCTAGGCCAGGCCGGACATTGTAGGGTAGGTCCCATGTTGGGCACGGTCTGATGTAAACCTCCTCCAACCAAGGTAGTAGGCATCCACTACTGGGCAGGAGTCTGTGGGTCTCAGGTATGCAGCAATTGGTGTTAGGTATCCCTGTCCATGGGCTGGTGCCTGGTAGTGCATTTCCTAGTGCGTAGGGCTGTTCCCAGTGTGTGTGTGTCATGTACGCCAACAGTGGTGTTGTTGCCGCCATTGATCAAGGGTATCCTTTGTCTCCCCCCCCTTTTTGTTTTGTCACCTCATCCCCATGTGCATTAGCATCATCTGGCAGAGGAGCAGAGGCACCGGCGACAGGGAGAGCTGCATCCCACAGGGCCCAGAAGGCCGAATCCACCGACGGTGAGGGCACCAGTGGGACAGAGGGCGAGGGGAGCACCATGGCAGAGACTGGAGGGGACAGTTCTGACAGTGGTACCTCCTCCGATGCAAGCTTCCTGGTGGTGGCGGACACCTCTGTGCCCACCCCAACTACAGGTACAGCTGCCACCCCTGTAACAGCACCACCCTCCCAGCAGCCCCTCAGTGTGTTTCCAGTGCCTGCTCATCCAGGAGGGTGGGCATCTCCTTCGCCCCAGGCACCTCAGGCCCTGCCCCAGTTAGCCCTGCTGCCCTGAGTGAGGAGGCTATTGACTTCCTGCGATCCATCTCTGTTGGGCAGTCAAACATTGTGAATGCCATCCAGGGGCTGGCAGCCCATTTGCAACAAACAACTGCATTCCTGGAGGGCCTTCACTCTGGCATGGCGGCCCAACAGAGATCAATCCAGGCTCTGGCCTCCTCCATGATGGCAGCCATTGTCCCCGTTTCTAGCCTCCCCCCTCCAACGTCCTCTTCCCAATCCCATTACCCTCAACCCCAACCTATCCCAAGCACACAGGCAGACCAGCATGCACACAAGACAATACACATGAGTGGTTCAGGCAAACACAAGCACCACACATCATCCCACAGGCACTCACACAAACACCATCCAGATGCAAACATACCAACATCCACTGCCTCACTGTGTCCCCCTCCTCCTCCCCGTCCTCCTCCCTCCCAGTTGCGTCTGCACTCACAACAGCATGCACCACATCCTCATTCACTCCCATCACCATCACACCTATCACTACACACCCCTCACTGGCAGTCACCACCCCCACATCCATGCACACGTCCCCTGTGTCCTCCCTGACTGTGTCTGTGCCCCCTCCTCCCAAAGTACACAAACGCAAGCACTCAGACACCCAACAGCCATCCACCTCACAACAGCATCCAGTCCATGCACTTGCACCCAAATTCAACAGACAGACACCTCCTACAACCACTCCCTTTTCCTCCACTCCCAAACCTTCACCCTCTTCCCTCCCCAATTTCCCTAAGAAGCTTTTCCTCGCCACCGTGGACCTCTTCCCTACCACTCCCCCCGTCCTTCACGTTGGGCCATTGTGGTCAGAACCCAGGCAAGCACCTCAGCCACCCAGTCCATGGCCACAGTAGTGTCAACAGCTACTTCAGGTGGGAGAGGATCATGGGCACCAGTCAGCAAAACTGAGAGGGTGCCTGCACCAGCTGCATCTAGGACGGGCAAGGACGCACCACCAGCTGTGACAGGGAAGGCAAGGAGGCACCACCAGCTGCGACAGGGAAGGGCATGGAGGCACCAGCAGTGCCTAGGAAGGGCAAGCAGGCACCACCAGCTGCGTCAGGGAAGGGCAAGGAGAAATCCCCAGCTGCTGACAGGAAGGGCAAGGGGCCTGCACCATCAGGCAGGAAGGACAGGAGGCCTGGTGCTGGGACTCATTCGGGGACCCCACCACAAACCATGGTTGTTCAGCCACCGGAGGCTGCAATGGAAGGGCTGGAGCCCCCCCCAACCACTGCCAACACCACCACCAGCACCGCCATCAGCACCACTGCCAGCAGCAGCAGCCACAGTGGGCAGCCGTCAGAGGCTGCAGGGGATGGGCTGGAGCCTCCCCCCGCCACTGCCAGCACTGCCATCAGCACCGCCGCCAACACCACCACCAGCACCACTCCCAGCAGCAGCAGCCCCAGTGGGCAGCCATCCGAGGGTGCAGGGGATGGGCTGGAGCCTCCCCCCACCACTGCCAGCACAGGCACCAGCACCACTGCCAGCAGCAGCAGCCCCAGTGGGCAGCCATCCGAGGGTGCAGGGGATGGGCTGGAGCCTCCCAACACCACTGCCAGCACTGACACCAGCACGGCCATTGTCACCACTGAGCAGCCATCACCACCGGCGGACAGTGTGTAGTCCTGCATCCATGGGCTGGTGTGCGTCCTTACCCCTGCACATCCTGTGGGTCTGACACCCAGGTGAGAGGCTGTGACCTTGCACTCCCCAAGATATGCATCACTGGGCACAATGCCCCCTCCAGAACCAGTGGAAGAAGCCATCCACTCACCCCATCCTTCCCAGGATGAAGCTCACTGGGCACAATGCCCCCTCCAAAACCAGTGGAAGAAGTCATCCACTCACCCCATCCTTCCCTGGTTGCCCCCTCCAGATGAAGCCATCCACTAGAGAGACTGTGGCCTTGCACTCTCCAGGACTAAGCAGTAGGCAAACCACCCACTTGAGAGACTGTGGCCTTGCACTCCCTAGGACCAACCAGTGGGCAAACCACCCACTTGAGAGACTGTGGCTTTGCACTCCCCATGACCAAGCAGTGGGCAAACCACCCACTAGAGAGACCGTGGCCTTGCACTCCCCAGGACCAAGCAGCGGGCAAACCACCCACTTGAGAGACTGTGGCCTTGCACTCCCCCGGACCAAGCAGTGAGAAACCACCCACTAGAGAGACTGTGGCCTTGCACTCCCCAGGACCAAGCAGTGGGCAAACCACCCATTTGAGAGACTGTGGCCTTGCACGCCCCAGGACATCGCACAGGGTATGTAGCCCCCTCCAGGACAGTGGTGTTGTGACCATCTTCCGGCTGAGGTGCGCCCCCCATTCCCTGTCCCCCTAAGGTGCCTGTGTATATTCGACCTGATGCCCCTGCAGTGTTCTCTCCATGTTGTTGCAGGACTGGGGTGGGGCCTTGGCCTATGTGTTGTGGCCCTGTGGCCCACAGACATTGAGGACTGGGCAGTGTCCCTCTATTCATAAATATGTTTATACATTTGTATTTTGATGCACTTATTCCTAGTATTTTATCGTATTACACTCAGATTCTTCAAATCATTTTGTCCTTGCATTATTCCTGAGGGGTATGTGGTATGTATGCTATGATACTGCTTCTGGTTGTGTGTATGGCGTTGAGGGGTGGGGGTATTGTGTGTGTGTGTGTGTCACTCTCCTTTTCCTCCCCACTCCCTTGTGTGCTAGGCGGCAGTACTCACCGTGGTCATCTTCGCCGGCGTTGCTGCTCATAATGCAGCAGAAGTTAGACGAGCATCGGAAATATGTGCAGCTCGGGCTCCATGGCGTGGTGGATGTTCCCTGAGTCTCCACAGGTGAGTTCTTTCACTTCTGAGCTCTGTTTCCGCCATGCTTTTGATGTTGCTGGTACCGCCCCAGAAAAAGTGGCGGATTGGACTGTCTTAATACAGTGGACGGTACATTGTCTTCCGCCTTGCTATTGGCGGTTACCACCGCAGTGCTTGTTGATTCCGCCGTGGCGGTCGGTGTGTTAAAGTGGCTGTGTGTATGAGTGGTTTGCGCCGTGGTCATAATTCTATTTAAGTTAACGCCGGCAAGTTGGCGGTATTGCTGCCGCTTTATCACCGACAGCCAGGGTTGTAATGAGGGCCTGTGTTCTTTGCACTCTCTCTCTTCTGTTTCACAGAAAAGTTTTTTTATAGGAAATCTCAATGTAGGTAGGCATTTTTAGCCTTTACTATAGGCTGCATAAATGTATATATATGTGTGTGTTATCTTCATAATATGGTTATATATATATTTAAATGTTATTACTACATATGCATATTTGATATGTGCTCCGAGGTCCCCACAGTTGGGTGAGAAATATTCAGTGCTTATGACTTTGATGAGGATTCCCCTGGAAGAGAACTAGGATTATAGGTGTCAGAGTCACCAGATCCTCGGGGTCTGTGCATGTTCCCAACACGTCCACCACTGAACAGCTCCAAGACTCTGATAGCTAAATCACAGGGACTGAGAGAGTTCAAGAGGGGAAGAGGGGATTAGGAAGGGAGCAGCTGGGAAGAAGACCTGTAGTAAGAAAAAGGTTAGAACACACAGTATGAAAATTATATCTCCTGAAATCAATACTAGACTATGATTCTAAGCCTAGTCACTCTGAAAACATAAACAATCTAAGAGTTAAGTTTAAAATGATTGAGTTTTAAGATGGCCGGATATCTGTAGGGGAATCAAGATGAATTAAATGAAAACTTTCTTATTCAAGTACTTTCCTTTACATGAGAATCAGAAAAACATTCTGACTAAATTTTAAACCAGTCATATAAATCCTGTTTTGAGAATGTATACTAGGACCATACAATATTGCATCTAGAAACTCTGGCCTCCTGTGTACTCTTAAAATGTTTCAACACAAATTGCGCATATTGCAGATATATATATATGCATATATAGTAAACACCATAAAAGGATTGTGCACCATGAATAACACAATATGGATTCAGGAAACAAATCACATAACTTGTCAACTCGAATATTACATAATAAATATCTTAGAATAGTGGCATACAATAAACAACATGAAATAAACTCGAGGAGAGAATCGTGCGTCTTGCCGATTCGTGTGTCACCATGTAAAATACCAAGAAATGGTATCACGCAATGAATATCAAGGTCAAATCATCATTAATCGAATCGTGCGTCTTGCCGATTCGTAAAACACGATGTAAATGTCAAGAAATAACAGCTCACAATAAATAACAAGATCAAAGTACAATGAAACGAATCGCGCTTCTTTTGCCAATTCTTAAGCCACCATGTAAATGTCAAGAAATGGTAGCGCGCAATGAACAACAAAGTTAAATCCTCATGAAACGAGTTGCGCGTCTTGTCAATTCGTAAAACATCATGTAAATGTCAAGTGTGAGAAAACAGGGCTGATTGCAGAGGCCCCATAACTTTTTGCCCCCATTTTCCTCTTTTTGCTGGTGTTTTCCTGACTTTGATGGTGCCCTGGGTACTGCTAACCAGTCCCAGGGCCTGTGCTCTGTGTAAAATGGATATGCAAATTAGGCTAATTATAATTGGCTAAATAAACCTACCTATAAGTCCCTAGTATATGGTAGGGCATGTAGGTTTAGGGACCACAGCATAGGTGGTGCACACCTAGGTGCACTGCTGAGGTGCCCAGTGTCATTTTAAAAGCAAGCCTGCATTGCTGGCTGCTTTTAAATAAAAGATATATGCAAATTCGACTTTGGAATTAAAGGTACTTCCAAAGTCTTAAACTACCTTATTTTTACATATAAGTCACCCCTAAGGTGTGCCCTATGTGCCCCTAGGGCTGGGTGCCATGTAACTATAAGCAGGGACTTTATAAAAATAGATTTATAAGCCCTGGTGAGGTAAAAACAGCCAAATTCGTTTTTCCCTCATTGAAGTAAATGGCCTTCATAGGCTAGAATGGGCAGACTTTATTTTAAATTTTAAAGTCTCCTTAAATGTTACATACCAAGAATTTGGTATCAAATTAATTGTTGTAATAAATCCCACAACTTCCAGTTGTTGGATTTAATATAACTTGTTCAGGTAAAAAGTTTAGACTTTACCTAAAAAGTTGCCAATTTCAGCTCTGCATTGTTTTTGCTGCTGTGCTCTGATTGGCCAGCCTGCAGCAGCTTCTGCCAGGCTGCCTTGATTAGGTGTGAAGTGGCCTGGCTTCACACAAAGGAATGTGCTTGGGGGAGAGAATCTCCCCTCAGCAGATGGTGAGGCAGGAAGGGGGAGGGCTGCCAAACTGGTCTTCCAAGGCAGAGAAGGACATCTGGAGCACCCAGCAACACCCCCACATCCTGCAACCCCAGACAGCTAGGTGCCCACTTGATTAGATTAGGAGAGGGCAGGAGAGGGGTGTGTTTATGATTTTTAGCCACACCAGTGGGTGGGCTCAGCCAGATGTAACCTCCAAAAATCAGATTCAGCCATGTTGGATTTTTAGAGACTGTTGCCTTTTGGGATGGATTTTTGCCACACTTCCCAGGAAGTGGTCATCACAGGGGGACGACCCTGTCCCTGATTGGAGAACCAGGGCCCCCCTGCTTTTCACCCAGGAGCAAGGATAAAACTGGCAGACCTGCACCCACGCCTCAGATCCCCTCCAGAAATCAACAAGAAAGGAACTAAAGAAGAAGAAGGACTGCCCTGCTGGACCCCTGGCCTGCACCTGGAACCTGCACTCAGAAGGACTGCACCAGCTGCACACTTGGGCTTCACCACAAGAAGGACTTTGCCTGGCTTCAACTGGTTCAAGGAGGGACTCCCTGTTTGCTACAGGTGAAAAATTGCTAACCAGAGTCCCCTGCACCAACTCCTGAAGAAAGCGACCAGCTGACCACTGTCCAGTGGCCAAAAAGGAGTTTGCGCCAGGTGCATTCTGGGAGTTGAAGTCCGCACCCCCCAAGGACCATCACAGAACTTCTGGACCCTTGGGGTGAGCTGTGGAACCCAAAAGAACCTTAAAAGAACATCTGGGTGAAGCCCCAGAAGTTTGGAAAAGATTTGAGAATTTTTGGAAAAAAGCTCCAGAGAGGGACCGGCCTGACGCGGAAATTCTAGCCGGCTTGCCTCAACTGCGACCCGGCCTGACTTCGTGGTTCGTCCCGGTAAAGAAAAACATCCAAAAAAGAGACTAAGTCCGAACGTAAAAAGTTGACCGGGACCTCCCAACCATCGTATCCGAGAAGGGCTTCATGGACGTCGGATCAAGATCCAGGTTTACCCCGGTCGAAGGATTTTCATCTCGAAAAAACGACTAAGTCCGAAGGTAAAAGTCTCCACCGAGGAAACCCACATTGCGTATCCGGACAAGGGCTCCAGGAGGTCGGATTCAACTGGCAGGTTCGTCCCGGTGAAGAAAAACTTCAAAATAAAGACTAAGTCAGAAGGTATCTTTTTAACCGAGGCCCCCCGCGACCTGTAGCCGAGCAGGGCACCATTGCGGTCGGCCTGAAAGTTTGACTTTGCCCCGGTCGAGGTGCAACCAGATGACCCGATTGGCGCTTTTTGTTTCTAAGCGCTAGAAAAGTAATAATTCTTTAAAAATTCATATCTCCGGTTCCCCTGAACCGATTTTAATCGTTTTTGTGTCATTTTAAAGATAAAAATATAAACTATTTTTATAAATTGGTTTTGGATTTTTAAACTGTTTCCTGTGTTTTATTTAATTACTGTTTTGTGATATTTGAATGCTTTACACTTTGTCTCCTAAGTTAAGCCTTGACGCTCGTTGCCAAGCTACCAAGGGTTGAGCTGGGATTAATTTACTGAGACCTAACTGTACCTATGTGGAGGTTAGTGGCTTGTTGCTAGGTGTAGGTACCTACCTGCCCTACCAATAACCCATTTTCCAACATAATTGGAAGCAGCGACGGGATCCTGTACTTGTGTTCAATATCACGTTACAGTTTTAGGTAAAACAAATTAAAAATCCTTTAAATTGTCCTAGTGCAAAAATTGTTTTTAATTTGGATTAATTTCAATTATTGAATTTTTGTAATTTTTCTAAATTCTTGTTTCCAATTTTTGCAAAAAGTTTTTTTTGACACAAAACTAGGGAACCATGGAGCTTGATCTGGCTAGCCTACCCACACTGACAGTAGTCCAGCTTAGGGGGTTGTGTATTGAAAGAGGGTTGCCTGCAACCACTGATCTCAGGAAGCAAATCCTGATCACATCCCTGACAGCATGGGCTGAGGCCCAAGAGGTAGAGTCAGAAGAAGCTCCAGAGGAGGGAGAAAGAAGGGAGGATGCAAGCTCTAACCACTCAGGGAAGGGAAGGCATCTGAGCCCAAGTGAGGATGAGGAAGAACGGTCCTCAGTAAATACAGTCACTAGGGGCAGATCCAAAGCTAGTGGTGGGAAGGGGGTCCTTTCAGGAGGAGGGAACCCATCCATCAGAGAAAGAGAGCTGGAGGCCCAGCTAGCATACATAGCTTTGGAAGCAGAGAAGCTGGCCCTAGAAAAGAAAAAGTGGGCATACAAAGAGAAAAGAGATGGAAGCAGCGATAAAGAAGCTGAGGTGTCCATGGGTGGGGGAGTTTGCCCCAGATTACCCAAGGGGGTAGTTCCTGCTTATGTAGAGGGGGATGACATAGATAAGTGGCTGGGGGCCTTTGAGAGGGCACTCCAAATGAGAAGGGTTAGGCCTCAATACTGGGGTTCCCTTTTGTGGGAGTTGGTCCCCAACTCAGGGAGGGATAGGCTTCTGACCTTAAGGGGGGAGGAGGCAGATTCATACCCTAGTATGAAGAGGTGCTTAAGCAAGAAGTTTGGTCTGACCCCAAAGCAATATAGAATGAAGTTCAGGGACACCCAGAAGGTCAGTACCCAGTCTTGGGTTGACTTTGTGGACATTTCACTAAAGGCACTAGAGGGCTGGATTATTGGTAACAAAGTAGATACTTATGAGGGGTTATACAATCTGATCATGAGAGAGCACATCTTGACCAATTGTACCCAAGAAAGGTTACGCCAGCATCTAGTGGACTCTAAGCAGACCAACCCTAGAGAGCTAGGGGAGGCAGCTGATGAGTGGTTGAGAACCAGGGTGGTTGTCAAGTCCCAGGGGGGAGACTCCAAAAAGGGGGGGACAGGTCCCCAAAAACCTAAGGAGGGAGGTGGTAAGCCCACCACAGAGACTCCCTCTGTACCCCAGAACCCTAAGAAGGAGGAGAGTAAATCCCACTCTGACCAGCAGAGACAGTTAGACCCAGGGTTAAAAAAGCTCTTGGACAGTAGGGCTTGCTTTGACTGTCAGCAGACAGGTCACTTCAGAGGAGATGCAGCCTGTCCAAAGAAGGTGGTTAGCACTGGGCTGTCCAGTGTAGCCATAGAGGAGGATTCCTCAGATGATGAAGTCCTCCTAGCATTTAGCTGGGAGACAGGACCAGATGGTAAGCTGGTGATCCCTGAGGGTGGGAGTAGGCACTTCCACCACATTCAAGTGAATGGGATCCCTACCACTGGCCTGTGGGACACCTGTGCCAGTCACACTATAGTGAGTGACCGGTTAGTGACCCCAGACATGTATGTCCCAGGAAAGACAAAGAAAGTCAGGATAGCCACAGGGGAGGTCACCTCCAAACCTGTAGCCATAGTGCCCCTAGAGAGGGAGGGTATCCTTGACTGGATTAGGGTGGTAGTCAGTGCTGACCTTCCCCTAGATTGTATCCTGGGCAATGACCTCCCAGAGGTGGGTCTGGTCACAGATGGGGTGGTCGCCCAGGGCGCCCCCCCAACCCAAAGTCCTGGGGAGTCAGTCCCTACAGTTAGGAGACAGGGGTCCCCAAGAAAAGGAAAGAAGAAAAGGAAGGGTAGGTCACTCTTAAAGAGAGTTCCAGGGAGCCAAGGGCCCTCTGCCCCAGTAAGGGGGGAGCCCAGAGTTGGCACTGGTGAGGCCTCACCTGACCCCAAGGAAGTCCTGAGTAGTCAGGCAGCTGTCCAGATGCAAGGTGTTGCCCCTGCACTGACAGAAGGGAGAGTGGAAGGAGGGTGTCCGCCACAGGTGGTGGTAGCCCCCCTCTCTAGACAGCAAGAGGGGTGCCAGGACCCCAAAGTTGCCCCTAAAGCAGCTCAGCCACCTGTCAGTGGAGAGCTTAGGGTGTGGTTCTGGGTACTGACAGCTGTCAGTAGCCTCTGCTGGGTGCTAGCCTTCCTGGCAGCACTGTACTTGGCCTGGGAGGCAGACCCCAGGGCCAATAGCAAAGTAGGCCCCCTGACCCTGTTGGTCATGGTGGGGTTGCTCAAGTGTTGGGTGACCTCTTTGGGTAAGCTAGGTGTTGCCTTAGCAACGTTTGGAGTAGGGGAGGTGGGCACCTCACTACCCAAGTTGGCAGAGAGAAAGGAGGAAGACCCCCCTAGAGGAAAGTTTCAGTTTGAGTTGGGTCCTTTTACTGTTGGGATGGCTTCACTACCCATAGGGAGTGACCCTGACAGGAGGATATAAGGCAGAGTAGGCCCTGCAAAGGGACAGCCAGTTTTCTTCACTGTCTTCCTCGCCTAACAAGCCAGGAAGACTCTCCCAGGGTTGGGCTGAGTCTCCTGGGCGTGTGGGCTGGGGGGGGGGGGTTGTGTGAGAAAACAGGGCTGATTGCAGAGGCCCCATAACTTTTTGCCCCCATTTTCCTCTTTTTGCTGGTGTTTTCCTGACTTTGATGGTGCCCTGGGTACTGCTAACCAGTCCCAGGGCCTGTGCTCTGTGTAAAATGGATATGCAAATTAGGCTAATTATAATTGGCTAAATAAACCTACCTATAAGTCCCTAGTATATGGTAGGGCATGTAGTTTTAGGGACCACAGCATAGGTGGTGCACACCTAGGTGCACTGCTGAGGTGCCCAGTGTCATTTTAAAAGCAAGCCTGCATTGCTGGCTGCTTTTAAATAAAAGATATATGCAAATTCGACTTTGGAATTAAAGGTACTTCCAAAGTCTTAAACTACCTTATTTTTACATATAAGTCACCCCTAAGGTGTGCCCTTTGTGCCCCTAGGGCTGGGTGCCATGTAACTATAAGCAGGGACTTTATAAAAATAGATTTATAAGCCCTGGTGAGGTAAAAACAGCCAAATTCGTTTTTCCCTCATTGAAGTAAATGGCCTTCATAGGCTAGAATGGGCAGACTTTATTTTAAATTTTAAAGTCTCCTTAAATGTTACATACCAAGAATTTGGTATCAAATTAATTGTTGTAATAAATCCCACAACTTCCAGTTGTTGGATTTAATATAACTTGTTCAGGTAAAAAGTTTAGACTTTACCTAAAAAGTTGCCAATTTCAGCTCTGCATTGTTTTTGCTGCTGTGCTCTGATTGGCCAGCCTGCAGCAGCTTCTGCCAGGCTGCCTTGATTAGGTGTGAAGTGGCCTGGCTTCACACAAAGAAATGTGCTTGGGGGAGAGAATCTCCCCTCAGCAGATGGTGAGGCAGGAAGGGGGAGGGCTGCCAAACTGGTCTTCAAAGGCAGAGAAGGACATCTGGAGCACCCAGCAACACCCCCACATCCTGCAACCCCAGACAGCTAGGTGCCCACTTGATTAGATTAGGAGAGGGCAGGAGAGGGGTGTGTTTATGATTTTTAGCCACACCAGTGGGTGGGCTCAGCCAGATGTAACCTCCAAAAATCAGATTCAGCCATGTTGGATTTTTAGAGACTGTTGCCTTTTGGGATGGATTTTTGCCACACTTCCCAGGAAGTGGTCATCACAGGGGGACGACCCTGTCCCTGATTGGAGAACCAGGGCCCCCCTGCTTTTCACCCAGGAGCAAGGATAAAACTGGCAGACCTGCACCCACGCCTCAGATCCCCTCCAGAAATCAACAAGAAAGGAACTAAAGAAGAAGAAGGACTGCCCTGCTGGACCCCTGGCCTGCCCCTGGAACCTGCACTCAGAAGGACTGCACCAGATGCACACTTGGGCTTCACCACAAGAAGGACTTTGCCTGGCTTCAACTGGTTCAAGGAGGGACTCCCTGTTTGCTACAGGTGAAAAATTGCTAACCAGAGTCCCCTGCACCAACTCCTGAAGAAAGCGACCAGCTGACCACTGTCCAGTGGCCAAAAAGGAGTTTGCGCCAGGTGCATTCTGGGAGTTGCAGTCCGCACCCCCCAAGGACCATCACAGAACTTCTGGACCCTTGGGGTGAGCTGTGGACCCCAAAAGAACCTTAAAAGAACATCTGGGTGAAGCCCCAGAAGTTTGGAAAAGATTTGAGAATTTTTGGAAAAAAGCTCCAGAGAGGGACCGGCCTGACGCGGAAATTCTAGCCGGCTTGCCTCAACCGCGACCCGGCCTGACTTTGTGGTTCGTCCCGGTAAAGAAAAACATCCAAAAAAGAGACTAAGTCCGAACGTAAAAAGTTGACCGGGACCTCCCAACCATCGTATCCGAGAAGGGCTTCATGGACGTCGGATCAAGATCCAGGTTTACCCCGGTCGAAGGATTTTCATCTCGAAAAAACGACTAAGTCCGAAGGTAAAAGTCTCAACCGAGGAAACCCACATCGCGTATCCGGACAAGGGCTCCAGGAGGTCGGATTCAACTGGCAGGTTCGTCCCGGTGAAGAAAAACTTCAAAATAAAGACTAAGTCAGAAGGTAACTTTTTAACCGAGGCCTCCCGCGACCTGTAGCCGAGCAGGGCTCCATCGCGGTCGGCCTGAAAGTTTGACTTTGCCCCGGTCGTGGTGCAACCAGATGACCCGATTGTCGCTTTTTGTTTCTAAGCGCTAGAAAAGTAATAATTCTTTAAAAATTCATATCTCCGGTTCCCCTGAACCGATTTTAATAGTTTTTGTGTCATTTTAAAGATAAAAATATAAACTATTTTTATAAATTGGTTTTGGATTTTTAAACTGTTTCCTGTGTTTTATTTAATTACTGTTTTGTGATATTTGAATGCTTTACACTTTGTCTCCTAAGTTAAGCCTTGACGCTCGTTGCCAAGCTACAAAGGGTTGAGCTGGGATTAATTTACTGAGACCTAACTGTACCTATGTGGAGGTTAGTGGCTTGTTGCTAGGTGTAGGTACCTACCTGCCCTACCAATAACCCATTTTCCAACATCAAGAAATAGTAGCGCGCAATGGACAACAATGTTTAAACACCATAAAACGAATCGTGCGTCTTGCCGATTCTCAAGCCACCATGCCAATGTCAAGAAATGGTAGCACGCAATGAATAACAAAGTCAAACCTTTATGAAACCAATCACGCGTCTTGCCTATTTGTAAACTACCATATAAATGTCAAGAAATGGTAGCGCACAAGTAATCTGTTACTCATTTAAGAATTAAACCAAGAATATGAAAATTCGCAATAACGTTGTTGGGACAATCCAACCACCGTCTTACCGCCTGGAACAATGATCACCAATGAAGGATGAAGGGCAGAAGACTGGAAAATCCAAATAGGCCGCCGGAACAGGAGCTCAGGAAGAAGCTGCTGCTCTGCACCGGGACCTCTGAATAGTGAGCACTGGGAGTTGGGCTGGCTCTCTTTTATAGAGTCTTGACCCAGCCCAGAACCACGCCCAGGCATGTTGCAGGGAAAGTCTCTGGAAGGCCCTGGAAAGGGGCCACACCCTAACACACTCTGAAAACCTGCAGCAATACATTGCAAAGGAACAGTATTTGTAAGCATATTAAAAATACGTTTTCAGGATTGAACTCTGCAATGCAAAAAGGTTAAACCACAACATATCAGCACAATGCATAAATTACTTAGGGCCTGATTACAACTTAAATGTGACGGATATACCACCAGCCGTATTACGAGTTCCAAAGGATATAATGGACTCGTAATACGGCTGGTGGTATATCCGTCACTTTTGGGACGGATTAACACCTTTTCTCCAAAGTTGTAATCAGGCCCTTTGTTTTGAGAGTGCTGGGTTTTTGCATTTTTGTCGCCAATAGAGCGCGTACTGCTCTGGTGTTGACAATAGGTAAGTAATGTATCCTTCTCCCTGTAAAGTGTTAGGCAATGGTCATTGGTTCTCTGGAGGGTTGGTTCTCGAGTGTTGAAGCATGGACAATGATGTCATTACTGACATTTAGCACTCCTGGTAGTCCTGCCTGGACGTCTATGATTTGTTTTGAAAGAATTCAGTGGTGCTGGAGATGCTGAATTTTAACCTTTTGTACCACCTCTGTCCTACAGGAATTGAATAGATGGTTATCTGGCAGCAATTAGGGTGTAATGGTATTTGGTGGCAACCTGACCTCAAGTACATTCTTTAAAACCACATGGATCCCAGGGAGCTCACCCAGAATGCAGTCCACGGTGATCATTAGTTTGTCTTCCCTCATGATGATGAGGTTTGCAAACTCATGTCTACATGGATCCTTACTGCACTGTGTTGTTTTGGCTTCTTCACCACAACTATGGGAGAGATCCACTGGGTGGGCCCCTTACCCTATCACTGATGTTGGTATCCTCTATAAGTTTTAGTTTTTGTTCTACACTCTTAAATGCAGGTCTTCTGTGACATAGGGTTATTGGCTTGATGAACTTGCCTATGTTAAGCACCTGGTTCTTCCTTTTAGATACCCAACACTGTGGAACAGAGAGGCAAATTCTTGGATTAGTGTTTCAACACTTATGGCATGTATGCTGAAAGCACATTTCAGCAGGCAGAGGTCCTATGCTGCAGACAGCCTAAGAGGAATCCTGACCCTTCCTGGAGACATAGACTTTGTTCATGTGGAGGTGTGGCATATCTCGGTGTGAAGTACTTCCGCGAGTTGTAACCCAGTGTTGTTTCCAAAAGCATAAATACTTTCTTTTGTTGGGTGCAGCTTCGCAGGGAGGACTTGGCAATGTGTGGTGTAAGTCAGTGGTCATGAGGTTGATTGAGGCCCTTGTAACATTTTGAGGTGGTCCTGATGGGTGTCACTTTTGACTCAAAGGCCTGAGTAATGTGATTGGACTAACTTAGCTCGTTATCATACATGTCACTTTAGTGTTAGACACTGGTGCGGTCTTGACCGCACATAGTTTCATCTTCAGGAGCTTGGCTTGTTTTCGGGTGGATCAACAGACTTTTGAAAAGTGATTTAGTTTTCCACACATTGAGCATTTTTTTCCTAATACTGTGCAGTCTGTTGTGGGGAAATTGTCCTCTACGTCACCTGCAACGGTGGCCAGCTGCATTCAGTTTGCAGGTGTCTTGCTTGTCCTTTCAGGGGCTTTTGCTGATGAGGTTAACCAGTTCTGTCTTGACCAGTCTCTGTATGGCAGATTCCATGTTGGCTGCTCTTGCCTTTGACAGCTCCTTTGAATGTCATAGTGTGAGAATGTCAAACATGGATGTGTTCTGGACTTTTAAAAATTGTTCCCTCATTTTAGCAGAGGTGCATCTTTGGATGAATTGTGCTCTAATTACGTCCTGTTCATCACGCAATGTGATGGTGCATGCCAACTCCTTGAGGAGGGCATAAAAAGGATCCTCAGATTCATCCTGGTGTTGGCAAGCTTGATGGAGAAGGAAATGCTCATAATTGGGGTTGGCGAGTGAGCTCTCAGAGGTGTCTTTTTTCACATTATATTAAGCTGACACCGGACTAACACAGGACATTCAATTGTACAGTTAGATTCAGTTGAAAATCCCTTCACCCTTCACCCAAACCTTGTTTTGTGGCTCGTAGCTCTTGGCATATGGATTCCCTCGCTCCCCTGTTGTTCCCCAGAACAGTTTTCTACATTCTTCACCATCGTCCACATGCCCCCTATTTAGGAGAATTCCCTTGAGCAACCCCTTGCCTCGTAAATCGTTTCTGCTGCCTGCATGCACTAGACCATGTTCCTCTCCCATTGTACTATCCCAGCTGTTGTTGTTGCCCCCTGTAGCTGCACTATCTCCCTTTGAGCCACTACCAGAACAATGCTGCACCAGAAGAATGTGTAATTAGGTACATCTGATCTTCCCATATTCCCAGGGGGGCTTATGACAGAGTAAGATGTATCCCTTCATCTGGGATCTCCCTCACTTTGTCCCTGGTTTTCTTCTAGAATGGTTGTATCACCAGCCAGTCCCATAAAGTGTGAATCAGTGTGCCCCTCCTGCCACAACCTCTCTCACAGAGATAATTCTCTGCCCTTCCCATCTGGTACACTGTGTTTTTTGTACAGTATGCCTGATGTAGTATATTGATTTCCTCTATATGAAACCCCTCTCAAATGGCCACCTAGTGTGGGTGTCTGCATGCTTCCTCCAATGGCTTGTTTTCTGTACCCCAAGATCTTCCTCCCATTGCATTTTTAGTCAGTCTAACGAGGTATGATAGTGTGCTGGCAGGGTCTCATATATCTGTGCTAATGCATACTTATGTGAAGGGGCTGCCAACACCCACCTTTCCGGTAAAAAGTTCTCCACCACGTCCTGGAGTAAATCTTTACATTTTCTAGAGCATGTCAGACCTGCAAGTATTTGAGTCATTGACTTTCGGCCAAATCATATTCCTGCTGGAGCTTTACAAAGGGCATTATTGCGCCGTGCTCACCAATGTCTCCTAACGTGGATATCCCTAACAGCTACCATTTTCTGCCACATCAAGGAGCCTTAGGTTGGGAAGGAACCCAGAATCCCAGAGTGGGGTCCCCAGTGTCACCGTTGCTCCCAGCCCAACTTCCCCTTGTCTGTCTTACATACTTTGATTGCTATTGGCATCTATGGCCCCTCTTTCCCCCCAGAGTTTCCTGATGTATATTCTTTCCCCTATGGCCTTTCTACTGTATTTCTCATAAATGCCGGATGCTGCTGGGGGTGAAAAGCCTGGAAAAATGTATTGGATACCTCGAAGGGAGTGTTTTGCAAGAGGTAGACGTTTCAGTAATACAATAATTTTATACAGGGCCGCCTACTTAGCACTGAGAAGGGGAGATGTTGTCAGTCTTCCACATTATATTTCCCTAGATTGGCACAGTAGAAATCCTTTTCATTTGTTGTTAAATGGGATCCCCCATGTATTTCAAACCCTCTGTTGCCCACCGTAGAGGACTATGTCACTCACGCAGCAGGCTCCATGGTGTGATTGGGTAGGCAGTTGATTTGTGCCAATTGATTCAGATGCCTGAGAATTCCCCAAAGACTTGCACGATAGCCAACAATTGTGGGATTGAGCCCTCTGGGTCTGCTAAATTGATTAAAAGATCATCTTCATATAGTGAGATTGTGTCATCCTCATGCAAGTTCCAGGTGAGACTCTTCAGGAAGGCATTGCAGCATGCCAATGGCTCTACAGTCAGCGCAAATAGCAGTAGTGACAGTGGGCAGCCCTGTCTTGTTCCCTTATGTAGTGCGAATTCAGCAGAAGCTGTTTCATTCACTTTAATGTTGGACACCAGATTGGCATATATCAGGGCTACCCGGGCCCTGAATTCTGGGCCAAATCCCATCTTCTCCAGCAGAGTTCTTAAGTAAGGCCGTTTGAGGGAGTAAAATCCTATTCCGGCATCTAATGAAAGGATCACGGCTGGTTCTTCCATCTCATTTCTGTGGTCCAGACATCCAAACAGCAATCAAAGGTTATGCCTAATGACACTGTGGGGCAGAAAGCCAGATTGATCCCCTTGATTATTTTCTCTGTCACCTGTCAAAAGCTTGTGACGAGGACCTTAGCCAAAATTTTCATCTCCATGTTTAAGATGGAGACATGTTTATAGGACCCACAGTCTTCTGGTAGTTTAGTGCTCTAGCGGATAAGGACTATCTGCGCTGTTCAAAGGTCCTTTAAGAAACTGCTTACCTTCCTTGCTGCATAGAACATATATTTTAGGGGCTCCACTAGCTTCCCTTTGATACATTAAAAAATTCAGGGGGTATTACATTAGGTCCTGGGTTTTCCTGCTCTCTATCTGTGTTACTGCTTCCAGTATCTCAACCACCTCTAAAGGGGCCTTGAGGTGCTCATGATTCTTCGCCATCAGGCACGGGTAGGAATAATTCCCACAACTGCTCTTATGGCCTCCCCCGAGCCCCAGTATCGGTATTGATATAGTGTGTGCAGCTGTTGATGAAAAGTCTGGGCATTTGCCTGAGTTTCAGTCTTTGGTATCCCAATTGGGCCCATTATCCTGCTACCACCTTCTTGCTCACAACCCGCCTGGCTAGCCAGGCAATCAGATTCCTGGTTTTATTAGCTATTTTCTATAATCTGTGTTGCCTGCCCCTGTAGTGGGCATGCACCTCCTGTCTGGTTTGCTTTCTGTATTCCTCTCATACTAGGGCTACCTGATGTGACAATGTGGAACTTGCTGATGCAAAGTAATTCATTTCTAAGTGGAGCACTTAAGTTTCCATTTCTTTCACCACTCTGAGCTTCTCCTGATTTTTCCCTGTGATGTGTAAAATGAGAACTCCCCTTGCAGCTGTATTGTATGGCTCTCATACTATTAATGGTGACAAACTGATCTCTTGTCTTTCTGCAAATAGTGCTTGGTAGACTCTGCCATTAACTTTGACGTTTCCCATTCTCTGAACTTGCATGGATCTAGCTTCCATCATGCTGTCTGTCTGCAGTCGGCCTGCTCCGAGACTAGGAACAATGGGTAGTGGTTCAAAATCTCTCTCACTAGAGAACAAGTATTCCTAAAATACCTACTTTGAGCTTGTGGGATTAGTATGTAATCCAGCCCGGAGATGACTGTCATCACATTCAGCACATATGAGTGCTGAATAGTCCACCTGTACTTCTCCCTCGATTGGTCAAGCAGGCACGAGACCTTGACAAAAGAGTGAAGTTAGGTATCACATCACGGCCCCTGGGTGCGCAAGGAAACTGCATCCATTCCCCCGTCCATAACTAGACTGAGATCCCTTCCTATTACCAGGGGGGGGGATATGGTGCAGGAGTAATTCATTTCCCCATCTCTTGCAGCAACATAGTCTGTAGGCCCAGGGGAAGGTACCACAAGGCAATTGTTTATTTCAGAGCATTCTAGTCCCCTAGCACTTCCACACAACAGTCTCTACGATCTGTAAATTTCTGTGTTAATGTCGGGGGCCACTTGCAGGCTAGAACTTCCAGCTCCCTGGATCCTATAGTGAAATTCAAATGTGCTAAGACCTTGTATTTCCTGTCCCCCCAAAACCACAATTGTTTCTCCTCAAATATGTTTCTTGTAGAAGAATGATGTCTGGGTTCTGTCTAGTCAGGTAATTAACTACCTACCCTCTTTTTAAATGGTTGCCCAACCTGTTGACATTCCAGGATAGGAAAGTGAGACCTTCCTTTGTTCTATGTCGTGGCCCCTCCATGAGGCTGTTCCCTTCCATTACTTCTTGATGGTCCTTCCAGATTGGCATTATCTCAAAACTATGTTGAATGTACCTAATTTATGTCCCCCACTGCCCACTGTATAGCCACTTAAGGGGAATTTCCAGTTACCACCAAGTTACCAGGCCTCTCAACTTATGAGGTGTCTGTGGTCCCCAAAATAGAACCCTTAGCATGTTAGACTATGCCATTCCACTCAGCGCGAGTATTTCTCACTGGTGTGAAACTTGGCCTGTCTCCCTGTGGCTCTCTGCCTGTTCAACTTGTGCCTCCAGTCTCATCTGGTTCTTGCCCCATCACACCTCCTTACTCTGCAGATCTTCCAGGTTATGATCCAAATTCCTCTTGCACCTCTGCCTGATATGTATAGGCGGACTTGCTCCTTGTGCCTACCACACACTTGCCCTATAGTCATTCTCACGCCTCCTCTGTGGATAAAAAAACACATTTTCCCCTCTGCTGTGAAGCATAATTTGGCGGGAAAGCATAGCGTAAAGCAGTCATCTTTTTCAGAGTTCCTTCTTTACCATGTCAAAGGAATGTCAGAATTCCTAGATCTTGTCTGTGAAGTTTGGTAAGAACATGATAGTATGATTTTCGTAGATCAAGGAGCCTTGGAGTCTTGCCCCTCTCAGGATAGCGTCCCAGTACCTGTAATTAATAAACTTTGCTATGATGGGGCAGGTTCTCGCCCCAGGTCTTGGAGGGGCTCCGGAGGCATGATGTGCTCTTTCCATTGCAAAACGTGTGAAAAGAGCTCCCTGTTTGAATTTGATGAAAATAAAATGTTCTATGAATCGTTGCATGTTGGTGTCCCCCACCCTGTCTGGGAAGTTATCAGGCAAATGTTCTGTCTGGAATACTCTACGTCTTCTGCCCTTGCATGGAGGCACTGCGTGGTTTCCTCCAGCTGGCGTACTTCCATCTGTAGCATTTTAATCGCTGTTGAGTGTTCCTGGAGGGTCTCTTTTGCTTTGTGAACTCTCCCCATGATATTGGGGACATCTGTCCATAGGAAGTTGATATTGATTGCCATGGTGTTTTAGTCATCTTTATCACCGTTTTTGGGGATTGTTGATGGCTGACAGGACCTCTTATAGTGTGGGTTCATGCCTTTTCAGTGCCCCTCTGTCTCCATCTTTCTGGGGGGGGGGAGTCTTTGTTCTATTACAGTCTCCACCCTGAATACGTACATCTCAAGTTTTTATTGTTGCAGGAATATATATTCTATATTGCATTCCATCTGTAGGAAACTGGCACTAGGTTGTGAGTGGGAAGCCCTTGTCCCCCAGCCAGTATGTAGTCTTGCAGTTCTGTGCTTCTCGTCCAGGCACGGTTAGGCACCTGGAGCCTCTTTCTCTTGCTTCTCAGACTGAGGGCCTCTCCTTAGCTGGTGCCCTTTTGCTGCTGCCCTGCTCTGTGTGGTCAGAGGCCCTCCACCCTACCATGGTTATCATTTCTCCAGGCCACCTGGCATTTATGGACAGTACTCAGGAGTCCCTCTAGGCGGTCTGCTTCAGTGTTCTGCATGGTGACACGCACCTTCACTGTCCGGCGGGTACCATTTTCCCCTTCCAACGCCGTCCGGAGCTAGTCAATTTGACTCTATTTATGGATTGTTTTTAGGCTCCCCACCATTCCGGTCAGCTGGGCATGGATGGGGGAGGGCTCAGTTTCCCCTCTTGTGGTACATAGCTGGTTGGGCGGCGTAGGGGAATTATTAATTTCAGCTTTGAAGAGCTGTCATTAGTGTTAACTTACTGCAAGGGTGCCATCTTCGTTCAGCGCCATAGTAATGTCCCCTGTGTCTTGTAAGTGTGTGACGGGCCAGCCTCTTTGTCATTCCTGGATAATTTGTGTATGTCCTATCTGCAAGTTGCAGGAGAAGTGGGCGTTTTCTGCTGTCTGTAACAGCTAGTGCAGTGAAGTATGTTTCTAGGCGCTCACCCTGTGTTCCTGATCTCACTGCTTTCGTGTGCGGGGGCCCTGGAAGCGAGAAGTATTCTAGGTGCAGGATAAATGCCATGCTGTGTGCGACCAGCTGGGTCTAGAATGAGATCACCAGTGCAGCCTATTTGGGGTGGTGCGACGAAGATCGGGGCTTGGTACCTGCAAAATCCCTGCTCAGCAGAGGTGAGCCAGAGATCACAGCTGCACTGACCGCAATGGCTGGTATGAGATGTGACAGCCACCCCAAACAGGTTGCAGGTCTGTAGAAGTTGGCTGGGGAGCCCGTGCTTTTTCTGAGCATGGCTTGATGGGCATGGACTCTGAGGTGCTGTGCCTACTTGTTCTTACCAAATCGTTAAGCTGGAGATTCCGGTGGTTAGACAAACATGAGCTGGGCCTACAAACATTGGGTGTATGCTTGGGAGGAGGCAACTGAGTCAGGTATCATGTGGCAGCCTGATTTGGCCTTGGAGCTTGTGTGTGAGGCCACTTGGGCGGTGCGATGGCAGCAGGGTGTGCACGCTTACAGGAGTCTCCCCGCTGACTTGCCTGCTGTTTGGTGGCATCTGCTCCTTCTGTGCGACGCACCACGCTTGCCACCAGAGACTGTTGGTGCAGGCATTAGGGGCCGGCAGCCACGTCATTGGGGCCTCATTTTCGAGATCCCTGCACCACTGGAGTCACTTTTAGTGACGCTCCTGTGACCCAATGTTCTGTACCATATTTACAAGGCGACTTTAAGCCACTTTTTGTGGTTTAACACCGCCTTGTAAATACGGTCCCTTTACTTAGCTCGAAAGGGGTGTGCAATGAGTGTTGCTGTGGGTGTTCCACCGCAACACCCATTGCATTTTGACACTGCTCCCAAGTCACGATATATTGAAAAACTGCGGCAGTGCCAAAAACTAACGCCAATCCAGGGATGGCTTTAGCATTGTGCTGAGAGAAGAAATACTTTTATTTCTCCTTGTTTTTGCTTTTTCTATGTGTGCTGCATTCTGTAGCACACATGGAAAGAGCAAAACATCATAAATTATTGTTTATGTGTAGAAAGGTGTCCCTTCCTGTCCATAAACAATCATTAAATAATGACAATTTGCTACTTCTATGTGTGCTGCATTCCATAGCACACGTAGAAGTAACAAATCACCATTATTGATTATTTATGGTCAGGAAGGGAAACCTTACTGCACATAACAATCATTCCATGCAGTGCAGGCACCCTTACACTCTGGTGTAAGGGTGCCTGCATTGGCACTAACCATATAATTTTAGCACCAGCACTAGGGGAAACAGGGGTGGGCCGTATTTTCATGAATACGGTGCATCCCTGCTTTTCTGAAGTGACGCAGTGTGGTGCTGCCAATTTTGGCACATCGCCATGCTGCGCCACTTTCTTGTAAATTAGGTCCTTGGTTGGGTTCATTGCACTGGGGTGGCAGCCATGGAGGGCAGGTGCAGCCCAATCGAGCACCAGTGGATCAGCGAAGCTTGGGCAAGGTGTGATGGGACTGGCAGGGGATGGCAGTAGTAACCAGTGGCAGGGAGCGCAATAATGCACAGCATACCATAGTTCTTTTATGCATGGATCCACCCAAGTGGGTCAGACATTTACTATAATTTTCTGTCCCAGTCCTGGGCTGACCTACTATTCACATGCTAGCAGGTGCGGCATGTCAAAACCCATCTTTCACTGGTCACGGTAGCCTAATGCACCCGCGACCATGGCCAGCTTTTAGCATGGGTGACCTGGGCCAACACCCAGGGTGCTGCCCTTCAGAGGGATTCAGGAGCTGCCTCCCATTGTCTCTCTTTGACCTAGCTCCAAAGAAAAATGTGTGTAAACACTTTTTAGGAAGGCTACTGGTTACTTTTCCTCGTTTGGTTTTCTTCTTCAGGATACCCATAACCTCTCCCGCCTCCTCTTACCTCTTCAAAGTTTTATTGTCAGCCTGGGCACTATCTATGCAAAGGCCGGCTCTGCCCGCAACACTACAGTGATGAAGTTTTTCTGTGCCCCCCTAGAACAAATGGGGGGCTTTTTTTTAAAGCACCAAGCACCACCAGAGCGTCAGTTTGTGAAACGCTCGGGTGGCATTATGCACTGCAACATTTTTACAAGGCGGCGCTAAGGCACTTTTTGTAGCTTAATGCCGCCTTCTGAACATGGGCGCCTCCAACGCAGTTTTCTGTTGCAGAGGGGCATGCAAAGCGTGTTGCTGTGGGCGTTCCACCACAACACCCATTGCTTTTGACGGTGCCCCAGACTGACAAGGAATCGTTAATCTGAGGCAGGGCCAAAAACTAATGCCGCCCTAGGGGTGAAGTTAGCATGGCACAACAAGAAGAAATACTTTTACTTCTCCTCGTTTTTGCTTTTTCCATTCCATTCTGCAGCACAGAAAGAAATAACAAAACACAATTTAATTGTGCAGGAACGTGTCCCTTCCTGCACATAAACAATCATTCAATAATTACAATTTGCTTCTTCTGTGTGTGCTGCATACTGCAGCACACATAGAAGTTCCAAATCGCAATTATAGATTGTTTATCTGCAGGAAGGGACACCTTCTTGCACATAAACAATCATTCTCTTCAATGCAGACAGCCTTGCACTTTGGTGCAAGGATGCCTGCGTTGGCACTGGCAGCTAAATTTAGCGCCAGGGCTAGGGGAAACACAAGGGTGCGCTGTATTTTTGTAAATACAGCACATCCCTGCATTTCTGAAGTGACGTAGCGTGACGCTGCCAATTTTGAAGGAGCACCGCACTGTGATGCTAGTTCCTTGTAAATCTCGACCTTGCAGTCTGTGAGCTTCTTTTTGGCTTATTGAGAATATACATTAACTCAAGATCTCTGCAGGTTAATACATGGTTTGCTGTTTGCAGAGCTTGGAAACACAGCGTTGGTACAGTAAAGAGTTTTATTATGGAATACCGAAATGTATATTACTTGTCTTAAACAGTGATAGTTTTCAACGTGTGCGAAGACTGAGTGTACTTTTCTTAAGACAGTTACCGATCAGGAAGGGTAAAGGGCATACTAAACACCGGGCTATGTTATCTCTATTAGAGTTTTTTCGTACGACAGCACCACACATCGACCCTATCAATAGCCCACAGTTAATGATTAGTTTTCTGTTATTCGGGCTCCTTGATAAGAAGTGCACGACAGCTTGATGACATCATTTGACATTGAGAAAAAGTTGGGTTTTCTGGGCATGTTGTGATGAAAGAAGAACGTCCGTTGAAGCCATTGTGTTTTTGTAGAATACTACGACAGAAACAGGTTCCTAACCGCTGGCGCACGTTGGCCCATATTTATGAGAGTAACTGACATTGTCACACAAAATGTAAGACTCTTTATTTAAAGCATACTTAAAAAAACAAAGGCCTATATTTATACTTTTTTAGCGCCACATTTGCGTCATTTTTTGACGCAAAAGCAGCGCAAACTTACAAAATATAATTGTATTTTGTAAGTTTGTGCTGCTTTTACATAAAAGAAAATTACACAAATGAGGTGCTAAAAGAGTATAAATCTAGGCCTTTATTTTTTAAGTATGCTTTAAATAAAGAGTCTTACATTTTGTGTAGCAGTGGCAGTTACTCTCAGAAAGTTCAGGTCCAGCTTTAGGCACTGTCTCATTTGTTTTTCCTGTGCTGTTAACGTAGCAGTCGATGATGTTCTTCAAAGCAAGGTAGAAACTGCATCGGTATTGAGGACACCCATTGTTTTTTGCGCCTCCCCTGCACTTCGGGAGCACTGCAAATAAACTAGTTATTCATTAATTAACATGTATGTAATGTTCATGCTACTTAGTAGATGCCTCAAAGCTAATCACGGTAGAGATGATTGTCGCTATCCTGAGGTCTTCAGATGTCCTACCATCTGCCATAAGACATTAGGTCAATTACAATTGGACGACTAGTAAGCCCATTGAAGTTCACTTTTAGAGACGTTTCTAGGAGACCCCAAATATGTGGGGAGGCACATTTTATTTTACTTCATTGTGGCTAATCAAATATTAGTATGCAAACCTAAAGATTCTAGTGTAGATTGGTGGGGTAGGGTTAGTAGTAGATTCCCCTCAATATGTTCAGCTGGTGGAAATGCAGTTAAAATCCACTTATGAATCGAATTAACTGGTGAGACAAGTGACCGGAAACAAATGCTTCTGCTAGGTCTCCTATGTCTTGCAATTGCCAGAAGTTTGGTAGGTGCTATGACTATCACTTTTTAAAGAAAGGCCTTAAATCCTCAAGCTGTACTGAAGAGTGAAATATGGGTTGTATTAGTCACTGTCTTCAAGGAATAAAATGATGACAAGCATACCTTTTTGGGTGGACTGGTCTTGTGAGACTGGCATCCCATCACCTTTATCAATGAGTATGTGGATGGAATGCTTGAATCAAGCTCAGCCAATAGTAATTAATTGGGACCGCATCCAAGCCCATTGTTATTTTGCATACCATGCCATTTTTCCCATTCCATCCATCTCCTTGCTGTTTTTGCATTTGATGCCTTATGTGCACTGGGTGGGCCCAGAAGTGGGTCCTGGGCTCACCATGCCACTGAAACCAAGCTAAACCAGACTAAAGACCCCTAATAAGGGTGAAAGGCCCTGGGTTGTTTGTGTTCAGGGAGGACCTAGCTTGGCAGTTCGGGCTGGACTGTTCTCAGGAGGAGCCAGGTCAAGACTAATTTGCATATGGCTAGGTCCAAACTGTGGTGGCATGGTGGGTAAAAAATGATGGGTTGGGATGCGACCCTGAGCAATTGCCAGTGGCTGAGATTAATCCACACATTCCATCCATCACCTTGTTCTTTTCCCATTCCATCCCCTTATCAATGAAGCATCAATAAAAGGGATAAGGACTGAAGGCCCCATGTTGATCTTAATTACATTACAGATGTAGGTAGGTGGCAACACTGTTCTAATGCCTGGCAGATGCTTTGGTTAGTGGCAGACCCACTTAGAAATGTAGGGCTGTGGAGAATACTTCATGTTTTTGACTTGGACAGCGATTGGGCTAATTTTAAATAGCAGTAGTCCTTAAAAGTTTGGCCTATGTGGCACCCCCACTAAATCAATATTGGAAGCTATGGCCCCTGCCAAAGCAGTTTCTATGATTTTAACCTCAAATGTATACACAACAGAAAATAGTATTAATCGAGCAAATATACACATTATGATATAGGGCCTGATTTAGAACTTTGCGGAGAGGAATACTCCGTCACAAACATGACAGGATATCCGTCACGTGTGTGACGGAGTATTCCATCCATCAAGTTCTGAATCAGGCCTATACTTTCCTTACTTCACAAACAAATTTTTTAAAATTTTATTGAGATGTCTGGAGCTTTTCAAAAAGTTGTTTTATTTCTACACAACAAAGTGATTCTAGCTAGATTCTAGCATATCGCTTTCAATGTTTTCCTTTTAAAGCATCCTTTTTTTTTTGCCGCATACTAGTATTTTGGTTTAGGGCATCAATATTACGCATTATTGCTTGCTGTATTTCTGTTGCTTCCCCGAATAAAATTAGTGCTAATAACAATATTCAGCTTCCAGCTTCAAATTCCTTCACATTTACAGAGCTTTTTAACCTTTTCAATTTTGATCTTCATATATGCATATACTCTATTAACATGCAGATAATACTTTTTAATTTTCTAAACAGTCGCAGACACCCCTGAGTAGGCATCACTTACCCTCAGGGCTCTGCGGACCACAGTTTATGGGCCACTGGTTGTATCAATTTAACCTTTGACACAGAATATGAGATTATTACATATCCTTTGGGAAGGAACCAGTTTGGTATTGGGATTAGAGCAGTGGCTGCAAAATCAAAAAGCTCCTTAAAGGTTGTTTTCTTTAGCAATCCTTGCCTTGCCCTAAGCAATTTCAGTTCTAAGTTAGGCTTGCTGGTACCCCTAATGCTATACAAGGCAGCTGTTTAGTGGATGAAAAGAATTGACCCTTACTGGCATCTTTTTTACTTCGTGGTTCAACATTTTTGTTTGTGCAGCCCCTAGTAGGACCAACTGCTAACAGTGATTAAACCGACTTTATCTTCTTCGTTTTTAGTGCTGTGAACTCATCACTGGAAGTGGTTGTCCGTATTTTGTTCAGTTACAGGATTTTGGTAAGGGTTCAGATAATGACACAGCAGTGGGAAATACAATCAGATTGACAGCTGGGTAGAGCAGTGCTGGTTCATTGCCAAATAGGAGGGTCATATTCGTCCTAAAAGAAAGTCTCCTCAAATATAGACATTGAAGAGAACATCATATTTTGTTTTTGAGAGAGGTTGTTGCTGCGATGTGGAGGATGTACAATAGAGAGCACATGGGAGTGGGGTACATCCGCCACAGGATGTTGGTTTTTAAAGAAGTTATGTGGCTTGAATATATGCATCATGAGCAGGCTCAGTAGCCCCAAGAATTCTAGGTATTTGCTAGAATACAAGACGTGAAAAGGATAAAATGGAATAATGTTGTGTTGGCGAAATTCTCAATGTAGAATGTCAAATGACTGACAATGGTGGGTGATTGACCAAAAACCTAGTTATTGCTGGTAACTATACAATAAGTCATATCAGCTAACCATTGCCGTAACCTTATAAGCAGCCATGTTATGTGTGAGAAAAGGTCGATGGCGTTATGACCCTTGCATGATTGAACAGGTCATATATATGTAATACAGGACTGTATAAACAGCAAAAGAAAAGTAACGATTACTAGAACACCAAATTTGATGTAAAGCGTCATGAAGAATGGGCTAAAGATGTAAGGACTAAGAAAACCTACCAAATTTCGTTTGTAAGGTAGGAGGTCTTATGAGGCAGGGAGAGTCTGCTGAGCCATGAAATTGAAAGTTTAGCAAGTTAACTGTAATAAAGTCAAAGATGTTGAATGCATTTCTAACGTCTTAATTAGCGTTGTGTTAGGTACCTGCAAGTTTGGAGCATACACTACCCTCTGCAGATGATTGGAGAAGATACTCTTCCGTTACACGTGACCTTTATTTGGCGGCGGCCGACGAAACGGAGGGGGTAAAAAAAAATGTAAAAACTTACCTTACCACCGTCTCTGTTTCCTGCGGCTTGCACTCCTCTTTCCTCCATGTGGTGTCCCAGCATTTGCTGGGACACCAGCACAGGCTCCCCAGCAACCCTGGCGCTGCTGTCATGGCAACCATGGATTGAAAGCAGTGCCAGGATTGGTCTGAGTGGCAGTCACAGCCAGGCTGGAGAAACCTAAGTGCGCAAGTGTGTTTGGCCTGCCTCAGATGGCCGGCCAACCACACTTGCGCACTTAGGGCCAGATTTATGGAGCCCTTGCACCGTACCAATGCCACATTAGCATCATTTGTTTTACTCTAATGTGGCGCTGGAAGGGGAAACATTATGCTCCATATTTACAAAGTGGCACAATGCTTGCATTGCGCCACTTTGTAACCCCTTGAGCCACATTATGCCTGCGCCAGGCATAATGTATGCGAGGGGGGACGTTCCAGTGCTGGGGGCCCAAAACAATTGTGCAAAGGAATCTGCCAGATTCCTTTGCGCTATTATTGTCGGTATTTTTTAACACGTGCTAAGTAAAGGCGTTAAAAAGAGGCTCCCAAGGTGCTCAATGGCCCTGTGGGTGCTTTGCAGGATTAGCGTCATCATTTTTATGCTAATCCTGCAAAGCGCCAAAGTAGCGTAATAAATTATGACTCTAGTCACCCTAACTACCGCCATGGTGCACCATATTTTAAATACAGCGCTACCATGTTGGCGTTAGGGGGCACTAAGGGGCGCAAGAAAAATGGAGCTGTACTGGGTGCAGTGCCACTTTTCATAAAAGTGCCCCTTAGTGCATTCTCCCCTCCCTCCTCCCGTGGCCCAGCCCCACCCCTCCCCTGTACTGCTGGCTGAGCCAGCAGATGAATAATGAAACGATAGTAGAACTATTGTTTCATTTTTTATTTCCTGGCTCTTGGCCAGAGGGGCGACGCTCCTTCGCCATAGCGAAGGAGCCACCCCTGCCTTCGTTATACCTATACATACCCTAAACACAATTATGTTGTTATTTGAATACCACAGTAGCACAGTGCTTTAGACAGTCATTTCAAGGAAAAACTATTTTGTGCAGGTAGTAAATAGGCAAGGTCTGTGACATGCACATACGTGCATCTTAACAAGTCTGACCACATTCTGTTAATGATAAAATCCAAATCAATGCACAGTTAAGTAATCATAAGTGCTTTCCTTGTTCGTGGAATGGTCTTTGAGCCTGCTTCTGATATATTATCTTCTATGAACGCACACTAATAGCAGTAGTATCTCATTATGAATTGTTGCTGTTTAAATATAAGTTCATAGCTGCAAACTATTCAGTTTGCTTATGTGTGACATTTTCAGGGTACTTGTCTGTGACAATTTTCAGCATACTTATATGTGACACTTTGTGTTGAGTAGAATAAACTAGTTAAGCTCATGTAATGATAGAAATATCAGAAATCACTCCTGTAGTCAGCTTTTCTAAAGCACTTACTAGACCACAGTGTAATGGTATGAAAACGGCCTTTCAAAATATGCAGCGCTCCTGAAGTGTCTATGCCATGTCACACTTTTTTATCATGCACGAGGCACATAGAAGGTATGGAACCAAAATGTTCTTCCTAATCTGTACCCTTGTACTAGTGAAAGGTTTTGAACTAGGGTTGTGATTGACAGTCACCTAATTTCCAAAATAAACACACACATCCATGATAAAGGACTGGCTGACCTAATGAGCCCTATCATTTAGAGATGTGTACCTTTCCCCAACTCTTTCAGTGGCTCAATGTCTCCTTGTTATGAGTACCTTGTTCTGCACAAACTTTCAAATGCGATTTGTGACAATATAGGGGCTGGATTTGCCCCAGGATGTCGTACAAATATAATTTGCTTTTTTCCCTGGGGACCGCTCTCATTGGAAGGGAGGAGGTTATGGATACATTGTTGCGAGAGCATACAATTGCTGATTTAACCAGACAAGTTTTTTTCATTTTGGAGATTTGGGGATATTTTCTGGCAGTGCGTTTTAACATTGGCAATGTAGGTACAAAGGAGCAACCAATGCATTTCAGATGATGCATATGTATTATTATTTTCAAATATAGTTGGAAGAATTTTGTATAGATTTTGTTTTTTGTTATTTTCTGTGCGCTTTCTCTTTTTTCAAATGCTTATATGTTCACTGTTAACATTGTGATAAATCAATTGAGTGATATACCTTGTATGTTTTTATAGGATGACTTTATTATATGTCATGCAATATACCCAGGTCCTGCATCTTTCTGGGTTGCCCAATATTTTGTAAGGTTGCCCCAGGGTGTTGGTATGCCCAAGGCCTGATTTAGAGCTGAACCTCAATGGGAAAAAAACCCACTCCTAGATGAAGTTGCAAAACCAGAGGATAGCCTACCTTTGGCATCCACATCCACCATACAATCCCCAAGACAAATGGAATTCAGTGAGGACCCCCTCCATTCCCACAGTCTGAGCGCCGTCACTAGAACCTGGAGGATAGCGCCACTTGTTCATTTCAATTTCCTTTCTTTCCTCCTTTTGTCTCTTTCCTCCTTTTGACTTTTTCTCTCCATACTTCTCTCCCTTTGCATTACTCCATCTGTGCTTCTGTGTTTCTCCTCGAATTTCACTCTTCTCCTGTTCTCTAGTCCTTCTCCCCTTTCCTCACCTTCCATTGAATCTCTTACTCTCTCTCACTGCTCTCCTCCATTTGTTTCTCACTCGCTCCCCCCCTATTTTGTCTCCACACTTTTCTTTTTGTCCTCCACAATTTCTCTCTTTTTTTCTCCTCCACTCTCTCATCGCGCTCCTTTATTCCTTGGCCTGTTTATCTTTCTCATCTCCTTTATCCGCTGGCAGCTAAAATTACATGACAGATACATATTTCAGCAGAACATTACGTATGTGCGCTATTTATTTGGGCTCGTTTAGTCCAAAAATATAATTAGTTTGCCCCATTAATATCAAATTGCAGAAACAATACTTCTCACCTAGAAACACACGTTTGATATGTTGCTGGTTTATGACAGAAATAATTCTAGTGAATTATTTTTTTATTGTTAGGCATTTTGGCAACGGTTGCTTCTTAAGACGTCACTCCTACAGTCAAGCAAGGCGCACGTTTCTTGTGGCAGCACAAAATATAGAACAGCACTCTGAAAGCCCCCAGCAGTGAAGGTACACATGAGGATTAATAAACTTTAATTGTGTGATCAATGCGGGGTGTGGGGGCAAGCACTGAAATGCGTTACTTTAACCCTTGATAGATAGCACTTGACAGGTCTGTAAATTATACATTTTCACACCTGAAATTGCCTGCTGCACTACTAGTTTATTCATTCTCGATGTACTACACGTTCATTTTTTGTTTCAGATATTTTATTGTTTTAAAAAAAAACCATGACAATAAGTCCACCATACACTTCTGATATTATACTTAAAATGAGAAAACAGCTACAAAGATCTCAAATAGATAACATAATAGCAAACAATAACGTCAAAATACATATTAACGCAGATATCTGACTAAAAAAATAAATAGCTACATAATACTAGTACAAGATGGTTGTGATTCTCTTCATAACCAAATGACCAAGAATGCTTAACAGAAGCAAATGATAGTATTTTAACAGCATGTCACGGTGAGAAGAAAAGGGAGAAAAAAGAAGTAGAAAAAAGATGGCATAATAGCCCCACATGATTAGGGAATGAGGATAGTTAAAGAAAGAGAGGAGAAGAAGCTACACTAATTAAGACTAACAGAGTTATCAATAGTGTTAACCAGTGTTTTGCAGAACATAAAATACTATAGCACACCAAGGATTCACCGTCTAGCGGGGTTTACTCTTTTGTAGGTATAGATCAAAGGCGCCCTAAACAGTGTCATAACAAAGGCCCTCGCAGTCCCCATAGTTCGGGGGGGGGGCAGGCAAGCTCCAGAAGGCCCCCTGAGCACCGTACCCTAGCCTGAGAGCTCCTGACTGAGTTCGAAGGGAGGCCCTCCATATACTTAGCAGGGTGGCCCCCTCAAGTTTTGTCACACCACTGGTCCCCAAGGTGTCTGGTGCTGGAAGTACTGTGTAGTTTAGAATACAAGATGCCATCCGCCCTCTGATAGAGCACAGTCAATTCCACCAATTCTTAAAGGAGCTCAGGGAAGTCAGTTTCCAATCATAAACTATTGTCTTAGTGCTGAGTGACAACAGGAGATCAATCAACATCGAAGATTGCTCATGTAAGTCTGTTTCAAGAGAGAGAGCATGAAATCCCATAGCAAGCAAGATCTATGAATGTATCTTAGTCCATAACAGACAAACCATTTTATGTGAAAAACATGTTATGAGTTCCCCTCCCCTTCCCCACAACTTGAACAAGAGTTAGCTGAGATTAACCCAATTTTGTGATGCCTGGATGGTGTCCAAAACGTTTTGTCTATAGACCAGAACCTGGAATGCACCAAGACTGGTGTAAACTTTGCACAAAAGGGAGATTGCCAGACATTTTTTCCATGCATTGTCCCTAATACTTGTGTTTCGAAGAGAATTTGAATAAGATTCCCATTTCCGGGTAATTGATCTGCTTATATAATTCTTGGTGGATTCAAAAAGGTTATACATGTCAGATGCTGTTTCCTGAAATTACCTAACAAGCTGGGTAAGTCAGGAGAGTGTGGGGATTTAGGTTTACCAATTGCATTGTTTAGTCTCAGAATTTATAGGAGTCCATATCCACCAGGTCAAAAGTCTGTCGGAGGGTCGGAAAGGGTTTAAGCAGGTGCCTAGATCTCTAATTAAATGAGTCCCCTTCATAGCCCAGGATTCCCAAAATAATGATTTGCCATCCAGTTTAATTTTATGATTGTACCATAGGGAGATCATAGTGGAGCCCGCCATCTGATGGTCTAACCACTTATAAGAGTGCTGATACAGTATCCATTATTATAAGTCTAGAGTGTTCCAAGGGAAGCTTGGTTAGATTATGTATCAATAAGGTGGCATTGAGGGGTAAGGGTCAAGTAAGATGAGTCTCACTAGAGAGCGGTGGTCAACTATCATCCACTTGAAACCAGCAAGATCCTTGATCAATAAGAAAAGCCATATGCTACTGTGGATATTCAGGAAGGTTTATACCACCAAAGGATTTACTCATCCTAAACATTGTCATTGAAATCCTTGCTTTTGTCCCTTTCCAAAAGAATTCAGATATACAGTGGTCCACCTATTTAAAAAAGGCAGGAGACCTTCTAGTATCAATTCAACCCCACCATGTGATATGTTTAAGGGACCAAGTAGTAAGAAAATCCTTTATTTTGGAGATCGTTTTTGTTCATTAATAGATATAGTTTGTTTGAGGTCAGAACCAAACCAAATACCAAGGTATTTGATGGGGCCAGGCTGCCATTTTAGTCCAAACATGCTAGTCACCTCCGACATACAATGGGCGTTTAGAGAGAAGACTTTAGTTTTATCTTTATTTAAAGAGTAACCCTCTACCAACAAATATTTCTATATTTAATTCATAACAATAGGAAGAACCCAGGGGGTTTCCTCAATAAATAAGTGCACATCGTCAGCATATATCGCCACCATGTGTCTCCCTTAATTAAAGGAGATTCTGGTTATTTTGGGATTGTCTCTGAAAGAGGAAATCAAGGGTTCAATAACCAATAAGAAGAGGAGAGATGAAAGAGGACATCCCTATCGGATACCTTGTGATAGTGTGGATGCTTGTGATAGGTGGTCATTAACTTTAACCTTCACCACTGGATTGGAATAGAAAGCCATAATCATCTGTATAAAATTGTCTCCCAGATGGTATCTATGTAGAGCTGCCTGTAAGAAATGCCATGAGACTTTATCAAAAGCCTTCTCTGCGTCTTAGGCCATAGCAGCTGTTGGGGTGTGAGTCAGGTTGACTTTTTTCCAAAACATGACAAAACAGTCTGATATTATCTGAGGTAAGCATAACTTTTAGGAAACCAGTTTGTGAGGTGGCAACAGGTTTCTCTAATACCGATTTTAGTCTACGAGCTAGTATCTTCATATATATTTTGCAATCAAGATTGATAAGGGAGATCGGTCTATGATTTTTAACATCAAGATGGTCCTTCTCTTCTTTTGGTTTGACCACTATTGTAACCTTAGTGGCCTAGCCAATTGTAGAGTGTATTGATGGACAACAGCGTGTAGAGGTACTGCCACTTTGGTCACGAAAAGCTCAGAATTTAGTTGTGCATCCATCTGGGCGATGTGCTTTACCAGATTTGAGGGTATGTATTACGGATATGATTTTGTCTTCTCTAATCAGACTATTAAGATCAAGAATTTCATCCTGGGATAATGGTGGAAATTTACAGGAATCAAAATATTCGTTTATAGTAGCAGTAGAAGCAGGTTCATTAGAATTGTATAACTTTGAATAAAATGTTCTAAAAGTGTCAAGGATATCTTGTGTAGCTGATCATCCCTTCTAGGTTTCTTATAACGGGTATACGTGACTTAGCTTTTTCATATTTTAAGTAGTTTGTCGTAGTCTTACTGGCTCTATTTATATTACAAAGTTTACCAGCATTGGCAACCTCAATCTATTTCTGGGCTCTTTTACTTAATACTTGATTGTATTCATATTGTAATGCACAAAGACGAAGTAGAACTTCTGAGCCTTTGGTATGTTGAAGTTGTTTGTCAAGTGACAAGCGATCAGCCTCTAGTTTAAGAAGGATGGTCAAAAATCAGTTTGTTTTTGCATGATATCTGTTGGATCATGACTCCTCTCAATGTAGCTTTAAGAGTGTCCCCACCTAATAGAAGAAGATGTATCTGTAGTATGATTCTTTGTGTGAAAGTGATCAATAGTTTGCATTATCTTTTCTATAGTGATATCATCCACTAGTATACCCTCATTTAGCTGCCATTGTCTACTAGGAGGTGGTGCAGGGTCATTCATGTAGAGCTCCAAAGAGATATAAGCATGATCTGAGATTACTATTGGTTCCATTTTTGGGGAGTGAGTTAATTGAAGCATACATTTACTGATCAATAAATAGTTTATCCTAGAGAAATTATGAAGAAGAGCTGAATAAAATGTATTGTCACTTCCTGCGGGATAATGTATATGCCATACATCTATTAGATGATTATTGTTACAGCAAATTGTGGTTTTTTTATGAGAGTTGGTAGACATACATTTATGAGTGGATATTCTGTCTAGATTACCATCCATTGGGAGATTGAAATATCCTCCCAGAAGTTAACTCGGTTATCGGGAAGCTATGCTAATTGTTTACCAAGGTTTTTCAAAATGTTACCGTGTTATCATTAGGTACATAAATACTCGCCAAAAAAAAATCAAGGTCTCTTTTCATGACCTTGGAGATAAGCCATCTACCTTGTTATTCATGCAAATGTGATATAACCAAAATTTCAGATGCTTTTGATATCAGAGTGAAGACCCTGTTCTTTCTTTGCAGGGCTGGAGAGATGCCAATGTCCACAATCCACCGAATATAGAATTTAACATCATGAATGATTTTTAGGTGTGTTGCCTAAAGAAAAATAATTTTACCTTCACTTTATTTACAATAGTATGCTATCTTCCTTCTTTTAACAGGGTGGGTGAGGTCCTTAGTATTCAAATAAAGTATTTTATGAGGTAAAACCCTGTCAATGTTGAGAAGTATTGAAGAGACTTAAAGTCGATTGAAGGAGGGTGCAGGGAAGAGGAGGTTCCAGTTATAATTGTCAATAGGTATGATCAATGTTGGAAAATGGATTATTGGTAAGGGCAGGTAAGTACCTACACTTAGCAATAGGCCACTAACCTGCAATTAGGTCCAGTTAGGTCTCAATAAGTTAAACCCAGCTCAACCCTTGGTAGCTTGGCAACAAGTGACAAGATTTAACTTGGGAGACAAGTTTGTAAAGCATTTAAAAATCACAAAACAGTATATAAGTAAAACACAAAAAGACAATAAAAATCCAACACCAATTTATAAAAATAGATAATATTTTTATCTTTAAAATGATATCAAAACCAATAAAATAAAAAAAAGGGGAACCGGAGATTTGAATATTTAAAGAATTAGTATTTTTTCAGCGCTTAGAAATGAACAGTGCCAATTAGTCCATCTGGTCGCACCTCGACCGTGGGAAAGTCAAAGTTTAAGGCTGACTGAGATGGAGCCCTGCTCGGCCACAGCAAGTGGGAGGCCTCGATCAAAAGTTTACCTTTGAATTTTGTCGTTTTCTTGAAGGTTTTCTTCAGCGGGACGGAGTTGCCAGTCCTATCCGACCTCTCTGGAGCCCTTCCTCGGATACGCGTCGCAGGAGCCCTTGATGAAGATTTCTACATTTGGACTTAGATGGTATTTTGAGAGGAAAATTCTTCGACGGTGACGAACCTGAATCTTGATCCGACGTCCCTGGAGCCCTCTTTGGATACACTGCCCGGGAGGTCCCTGTCAACTTTCTACGTTGGGACTTGGTCACTTTTTCGGAGATTGGTTTCAGCGGGACGAACCTGCAAGTCAGGCCGGGTTGCGTTTGAGGCAAGCGAGCTAGAGTTGCCGCGGCGGATTGGTCCCTTTATGGAGCTTTTCCCAAAAAGTTCTCCAATCGTCTCCAAACTTCTGGATATTCTTCCAGAAGGCCTTTTAAGGCTCTTTTGGAGTCCATAGCTCACCCCAAGGTTCCAGAAGCTCTGAGTTGCTCCATGAGGGTGCGGACTACAACTCCCAGAATTCACCTGGCTCAAACTCCTAAATGGCCACTGGACAGTGGTCAGCTGGTAACTTTCTTCAGGATTTGATGCATATGACTCTGGTTAGCTATTTTTCACCTGTAGAAAACAGGGAGTCCCTCCTTGAACCAGTTGAAGCCAGACACAGTCCTTCTTGTGGTGAAGCCCAAGTGTGCAGGTGGTACAGTCCATCAGAGTGCAGTGACCAGGTGCAGGTCAAGGGTCCAGCAGGGCAGTCCTTCTTCTTCTGAAGTCCTTCCTTGTAGGAATCTGGTAGGGATCTGAGGTATGGTTGTAGTTCTGCCATATTTATCATTCCTCCTGGGTGAAAAACAGGGGGTCCTGGTTCTCCCATCAGATGCAGGCTTCTTCCTCCTGTGATGTCAGCTTCCTGGGAAGTGTGGCAAAAATCAATCCCAGGAAGCAACATTCTTCAAAAATCCATCATGGCTGAGCCCACCCACTGGTGTGGCTAAAAATCCTAAACACACCCCTCTCCTGCCCTCTCCTAATCTAATCTAGAGGGCACGTAATTGTGTGGGGGTGCAGGGTGCGAGGGAGGTGCTGGGTTGCTCCAAATGTCCTTCCCTGCCTTTGAAGACCAGTTTGGCAGCCCTCCCCCTTCCTGCTTCTTCATCTGCTGAGGTAGTTCTCCTTCCCCAGGTACATCCTTTGTGTTCAGCCCCGGCCACTTCACAACTCATCAAGGCAGCCTGACCAGGCTACCAGAGGCTGGACAATCAGAGAAGTGCACTATAGAGCTGAAGTTGGCAACCTTTTAGGTAGAGTTTAAAACTCTTTTACCGGAACTAGTTATTTTAAATCCATCACTTGTAAGTTGTGGGATTTATTATAACAATTAATTTGACACCACACTCGAGGTATCTGTCACTTAAGGGGACTTTGTTAACTAAAATAAATTCTCCCCATTTTAGCCTGTGGAGGCGATTCACTACAGTGAGGGAAAAACAAATTTGGCTTTTTTACCTCTCCAGGGATTGTAAAACTACTTTTATAAGGTCCCGGCTTATAGTTACATGGAACTCAACCTTAGGGGCACATAGGGCACATCTTAGGGGTGACTTATATGTGAAAATAAGGGAGTTTCAGAAGTACTTTTAATTCCAAAGTCAGATTTGCATGTAACTGTAATTGAAAAGCAACCAGCAAGGCAGACCTGCCTTTAAAAAGACCCTGGGCACCTCAGCAGTGCACCTATGGATGCACTACTGGGAGTCCTTAAACCTAAATGCCCTACCATATACTAGGGAGTTGAAGCTAGGTTGATATAGCCAATTACAATTAGCCTAATTTGCATACTTATTTTATACTGAGCACAGGCCCTTGACTGGTTAGCAGTCCCCAGAGAACCATCAGAGTCAGGAAAACACCAGCAAAAAGTGGAAAAATGGGGGCAAAAAGTTAGGGGGCCTCTGCAATCAGCCCAGTTTTCTCACACAAGCCCCCTCCCCAGCCCACACGCTCAGTAGATTTAGCCCATCCTGGGAGAGTCTTCCTGGCTTGTCAGGCGTGAAAGACAGTGAAGAATACTGGCTGTCCTTTTGCAGGGCCTACTCTGTCTTACATCCCTCTGGGTAGTGAACCCATTCCAACAGTGAAAGGACCCATCTTAAACTGAAACTTTCCTCTAGGGGGTCTTCCAACTCTCTCTCATCCAAATTGGGAAGTGAGGTGCCCACCTCCCCTATCCCTAACTTTGCTATGGCAACACCTAGCTTACCCAAAGAGGTCACCCAACAAGTGAGCAACCTCACCATGACCAACAGGGTCAGGGGGGCCTACTTTGCTTTTGGCCCTGGGGTCTGCCTCCCAGGCTAAGTGCAGTGCTGCCATGAAGGCTAGCACCCAGCAGAGGCTACAGACAGCTGTCAGCACCCAGAACCACACCCTAATCTCTCCACTGACAGGTGGGTGAGCTGCTTTAGGGGCAACTGTGGGGTCCTGGCACCCCTCTTGCTGTTTAAAGTGGGGGGCTACCACATCCTGTAGCAGACACCCTCCTTACATTCTCCCTTCTGTCACTGCAGGGGCAACACCCTGCATCTGAACAGCTGCCTGACTACTCAGGACTTCCTTGGGGTCAGTTGAGGCCTCACCAGTGCCAACTGGGCTCTCCCCTACTGCGGCAGAAGGCCTTCGGCTCCCTGAAATTTCCTCTTCTTCTTTACTTTTCTTGGGGACCCCTGTCTCCTAACTGTAGAGACTAGCTCCCCAGGACTTTGGGTTGGGGGATGCCCTGGGTGACCACCCAATCTGGGACCAGACACACCTCTGGGAGGTCATTGCCCAGGACACAGTCTAGGAGGAGGTCAGCACTGACCACCACCCTAAATGAGTCAAGGATACGCTTCCTCTCTAGGGGCACTATGGCTACAGGTTTGGAGGTGATCTCCTCTGAAGTTACCTGTCTACTGACAGTCAAAGCAAGCCTTACTGTCCAGGAGCTTTTTCAACCCTGGGTCTTGCTGCCCCTGCTTGTCAGAATGGGAGTGGGGATTACTCCCATCCTTCTTAGGGTTCTGGGGTACAGAGGGAGTCTCTTTGGTGGGCTTACCACCTCAATCCTTAGGTTTTTGGGGACCTGCCCCGCCGTACTGGAGTCTCCCCCCTGGGGCTTGACAACCACCCTGGTTCTCAACCACTCATCAGCTGCCTCACCCAGCTCCCTGGGGTTGGTCAGCTTAGAGTCCACTAGATGCTGGTGTAACCTCTCTAGGATACAATTGGTTAGGATGTGCTCTCTCAAGATCAAATTGTATAATCCTTCATAAGTATTTAGGGCCATATTTATACTCCGTTTGCGCCGAAATTGCGTCGTTTTTTTTGACGCAATTTCGACGCAAAACTAACGCCAACTAACGCCATATTTATACTATGGCGTTAGAGGCGAATAGCGCCAAAGTTCCCGGAATGTGCGTCATTTTTTAGCGTGAACCCCTTCCTTGCGTTAATGATATGCAAGGGAGGCGTTCCCGTCTAAAAAATGACTCCCAGGCCTTTACGTGGTATTTATACTCCCGGGCAAAAGAGACGCCCGGGAGTTGGCGTGGCTAAAAACGGCGCATTTGCGCCACTTTTTAACGCCTGCTCAGGGCAGGCGTTAAGGGGCCTGTGGGCTCAAAATGAGCCCACAGGTGCCCTCCCATGCCCCCAGGGACCCCCCCTGCCACCCTTGCCCACCCCAGGAGGACCCCCAAGGATGGAGGGACCCACCCCAGGGACATTCAGGTAAGTTCAGGTAAGTATAATTTTTTATTTTTTATATTTTTTTTTGGTGGCATAGGGGGGCCTTATTTGTGCCCCCCTACATGCCACTATGCCCAATGACCATGCCCAGGGGACAGAAGTCCCCTGGGCATGGCCATTGGGCAAGGGGGCATGACTCCTATCTTTACAATGATAGGAGTCATGTTGATGGGGGATGGGCGTCGTTAAAAAATGGCGCAAGTCGGGTTAAGACGATTTTTTCGACGTAACCTGACTTGCCCCATTTTAAGACGCCCATGCGCCATTTTCCCCCTACGCCGGCGCTGTCTGGTCTACGTGGTTTTTTCCCACGCAAACCAGGCAGCGCCGGTCTGATTGCGCCGTCTAACGCCATTCCATAAATACGGCGCCCGCATGGCGCTTCAGAATGGCGTTAGACGGCGCAAAACTTTTTGACGCTAAACTGCGTTAGCGCAGTTTAGCGTCAAAAAGTATAAATATGGGCCTTACTTTGTTACCATGTATCCAGCCCTCTAGTGCCTTACGTGAGGTGTCTACAAAGTCAACCCAAGACTGGGTATTGACCTTCTGGGTGTCCCTGAACTTCATCCTATCCTGCTCTGGGGTCAGACCAAACTGTTTTTAGCTAAGCACCTCTTCATACTAGGGTATGAATCTGCCTCCTCCCCACTTAAGGTCAGAAGCCTATACCTCCCAGAGCTGGGGACCAACTCCCATGGAAATTAACCCCAGTTTTGAGGCTTAACTTTCCTTATCTGGAGAGCCCTCTCAAAGGCCCTAGCCATTTATCTATAACACCCCCCTCTACATCAGCAGGAACCACACCCTTGGGTAGTCTGGGACAAAAACCCCCACCCACGGACACCTCAACTTCTCTGTTGCTGCTACCTACTCTCTGTTCAATCCTTGCCTACTTCTCCTTCTCTAGGGCCAACTTCTCTGCCTCCAAAGCTATGAGGGCTACCTGGGCCTCAAGTTCCCTTTCCCTGAGGTCCAGTTCTGCTTCTTCTTGGTCTGATGCCACAGACCCTCCCCACCCACGAGCTCTGGATTAGGCCCTAGCTACTGAGATTATAGTGAGGCAATCATCCTCCTCCTCCTGGAGGTTGGAGAGGACATCTTCCCTCTCCATTCCTACCCCACAGCCTTCCTAAGGTTGGTAGCAGTAGGAAACCCCCTCTTTCTGCACAACACCCTCAGCTCAGCTGCTTTAAGTGTGGGTAGGCTAGCTAGATCACGCTCTATGGTCTCCCTTAAGGTTTGTGTCAATTAAAAAAACTTTGCCACCAATTATTCAGAACAGTTTAGAAAAATCAAAAATGAAATAATTAAAAAAATAGTCCAGATTTGAAAAATCAAAAATACTTTTGCTCTAGGTCAATTTAGAGGACTTTTAACCTACTTCACTTAAAACTGTAGTGTGACTTTAAACACAAGTACTAGATCCCACCATTGTCCACCAAAAATGTTGGAAAGTATGCTATTGGTAAGGGCAGGGAAGTACCTACACTTAGCAATAGGCCACTAACCTCCACTTAGGTCCAGGTAGGTCTCAATAAATTAAACCCAGCTCAACCCTTGGTACCGTGACAACGAGAAACAAGGCTTAACTTAGGAGACAAGTGTGTAAAGCATTTAAAAATCACAAAACAGTATATAACTCAAACACTAAACACATTAAAAATTCAACACCAAATCGTAAAACTAGATTATATTTTTATCTTTAAAATGACACCAAAACAAATAAAATCAGATAAGGGGAACTGGAGATATGAATTTTTAAAGAATTAGGCCCTCATTTCAACCCTGGCGGTCGGTGATAAAGTGGCTGTAATACTGCCAGCAGGCCGGCAGTAACAAAAATGGAATTATGACCACTGAGGAAATCGCTCAGATAAACTGCCACTTTAACACACCGACCGCCAACAAGCACCATGGCGGTAACTGCCAACAGCTAGACGGAAGACAATGTAAAACCCACACTATTGTGACCGACCCATCCGCCACCTTTTCCGGGGCGGTACCAACGACATCAAAAGCCTGGTGGAAACAGATCTCAGAAGTTAAAGGACTCACCTGTGGAGTCTCAGGGAACAACCATGACGCCATGGAGCCCGAGCTGCACATATTCCCCATGCTCGTCTACCTTCTGCTGCATTATGAACATCAATGTCGGTGAAGATGACCACAGTGAGTACTGCCGCTTAGCACACAAGGGAGGGGGGGAGGAAAAAGAGAGTGACACACACACACGCAACACCCCACCCCCAACACCATACACACAACCAGATGCAGTAACATTACAAATTCACCCCATACCCTTCAGGAATAATGCAAGGACAAAATGATTTGAAGAAATTGAGTGCAATATTAAAAAATACTATGAATAAGTGCTTCAAAATCCAAATGAATATACATATTTGCAAATGTAGGGACACTGCAAAGTCCTCAGTGTCTGTGGGCCACAGGGCCACATCACAGAGGCCATGGCCCCACCTCACTCCTGCAACAACACGGAGAGAACACTGTAGGGGCATCAGGTTGAAAATACACAGGCACCTCAGGGGACGGGGAATGGGAGGGCACCTCAGCCGGAAGATGGTAGAACGCCACTGGTCTGGGATGGGGCTACATGCACACTGCTTGGTCCTGGGGAGTGCAATGCCACAGTCTCTCAAGTGGGTGGTTTGCCCACTGCCTCTGGAGGGGGCAACATGCCCTGTGCTTGGTCCTGGGAAGTTCAAGGCCACAGCCTCTCAAGTGGGTGGTTTTCCCACTGCTTGGTCCTGGGGAGTGCAAGGCCACAGTCTCTTCAGTGGGTGATTTGTCCACATGCTCTGGAGGGGACAATATGCCCTGTGCTTGGTCCTGGGGAGTGCAAGGCCACAGTCTTTCAAGTGGGTGGTTTTCCCACTGCTTGGTCCTGGGGAATGCAAGGCCACAGTCTCTCAAGTGGGTGGCTACTTCCACTGGTTCTGGAGGTGGCATTGTGCCCAGTGTGCTTGGGATGAGTGGATGGCTTCTTCAACTAGTTCTGGAGTGGGCATTGTGCCCAGTGAGCTTCATCCTGGGAAGGATGGGGTGAGTGGAAGGCTTCTTCCACTGGTTCTGGAGGGGGCATTGTGCCCTGTGATGCCGATCTTAGGAAGTGCAAGGTCACAGTCTCTCACCTGGATGTCAGATCCACAGTATTTGCTGGGGCCAGGCCGCACAACAGGCCGTGGAGCCAGGACTACACACTGCCTGCCGGCTGTGACGGCTGCTCAGTGGTGGGAGTGGCGGTGCAAGTGTCAGTGCTGGCAGTGGTGGGGGGAGGCTCCAGCCCTTCCCCAGCAGCCTCCAACGGCTGCCCATTGGGATGCTTCTGCTGGTGGTGGTGCTGGCAGTGGTGGGGGGAGGCTCCAGCCCTTCCCCTGCGGCCTCGGACGGCTGCACACTGGGGCTGCCGCTGCTTGTGGTGGTGCTGGTGGCGGTGCTGGCAGAGGTGGGGAGAGGCTCCAGCCCTTCCCCTGCAGCCTCAGACGGCTGCCCGCTGGGGCTGCTGCTGCGGGCACCTGTGCTGGTGGCGGTGCTGGTGGCAGTGCTGGCAGTGGTGGAGGGAGGCTCCAGTCCTACCCCTGCAGCTTTGGACGGCTGACCCACCATGGTTGTTGGTGGGGGCTCTGACTGAGTCCCAGCACCGGGCCACTTGTCCTTTTTGCCTACTGGTGCAGGCCCCTTGCCCTTCCTGTCAGCAGCCAGGGATTTCCCCTTGCCCTTCCCTGTAGCAGCTGGGGGTGCTTCCTTTCCCTTTCTAGATGCAGCTGATGGTGCCTCCTTGCCCTTCCGTGTAGCAGCTGGTGGTGTCTCCTTGCCCTTTCTAGACACAGCTGGTAGTGCCTCCTTGCCCTTCCTAGACGCAGCTGGTGCAGGCACCCTTTCAGTGTGGCTTCCTGGTGCCCGGGATCCTCTCCCACCTGCAGTAGTTGTCGACACTACTGTGGCCATGGACTGGGTGGCTGAGGTGCTCGCCTGGATTCTAACCACCCTGGCCCAACATGAAGGACGGGGGGAGTGGTAGGGAAGAGGTCAATGGTGGAGCAGAAAGGCTTCTTAGGGACATTGGGGCAGGAAGAAGTTGAAGGTTTAGGAGTGGAGGAAGAGGAAGTGGTTATAGGAGGTGTCTGCTGATTTTGGGTGCAGGTGCATGGGCTGGATCCTGTTGTGAGGTGGATGGCTGTTGGGTGTCTGAGTGCTTGCGTTTCTGGAGGAGATGGCACAGACAAAGTGGGAGAGGACACAGAGTACGTGTGCATGGATGTGGGGTGGTGACTGCTAGTGAGGGGCGTGTAATGGTAGGCGTGATGGTGGTAGTGGATGAGGATGTAATGCATGCAGGTGTGAGTGTAGATGCTACTGGGCACTACTGGGAGGGAGGTAGACGGCAAGGAGGAGGGGGACACAGTGGAGACTGTGGATGTTTGTATGTCTGATTCTGAATGGTGTTTGTGTGAGTGCCTGTGGGATGATGTGTGGTGCTTGTGTTTGCCTGAACCACTCCTGTGTGTTGTCCTGTGTGCATGCTGGTCTGCCTGCGTGCTTGGGATAGGTTGGGGTTGAGGGGAATGAGATTGGGTAGAGGAAGTTGGAGGGAGGCTAGAAACAGGGACAATGGCTACCATCAGGGAGGAGGCCAGAGCCTGGATTGATCACTGTTGGGCCGCCATGCCACAGTGGGCCCAGTAGGATGAAGCTCTTCCTGTCGCCGGTGTCTCTGCGCCTCCGCCAGATGATGCTAATGCACATAAGGACAGGGGGACAAAAGAAAAAGGGGGGGAGAGACAAAGGATACACTTGGTCAGTGGTGGCTACAACACCACCGTTGGCGTACATGACAAACACACAGGGAACAGCCCTACGCACTAGACAATGCACTAACAGTCACAATGCTAGTCACGAGCCCATGGACAGGGACACCTAACACCAATTGCAGCACACCTGAGACCCACAGACCCCTGCCCAGTAGTGGATGCCTACTAGCTTGGTTGGAGGAAGTTTACATCAGACCCTGCCCAACATGGGATCCACCCTGCAATGTCCAGCCTGGCCTAGGGGCACCCACAGGCCCACATTCCCCACCCAGATGCCACCCCACCACGCGCAAGTAGTATATTGGGGCACTATACTCACCCCCTTGTGGCTGCTGTGATGCCCCTAAGCACCATCTAGTTCCGGACAGGCCACCACCAGTATGCGGGCCATCAGCGGGCTCAGGGTTTGATGGGCACCCCTTCCCCACTGGGAGGCCATCCCCAGCTGGGCTTCTGTGGTCTCCCGTCCCCAGCTTCTCAGGTCCTCCCACTGTTTCCGTCAGTGGATGCTCCACCTGCCGTAGACCTCCATGGTCCTCACTTCCTTGGCGATGGCACACCATATACCCTTTTCTGATGGGCGCTGACCTGCAGAGAAATACACATAGGAAAAGGTATCAGTCAGACCGTCCTGCTTGTTACACTCATGGCCCACCATAGCCTTCACATCCCCTTACGCACAGACATGACCCACCATACATGCAGCACGCTGCCCAGTGCCCTTCCACCAATCCCCCCTACACGAGGCCTTCACACACACCCACTCCATGCATTCATTCCCCATGCATCGTGCTCACAGTGAACTCACCTGTTGGTCTGGAGGCCCATAAGGCATTCCATACTGGGGTAGGACCCCATCAACCAGTCACTCCAACTCCTCCGCAGCGAAGCCAAGGGCCCTTTCCCCAGTGACACGAGCCATGATCGGTTCCACACACAGATCACAGCAGCACATGCAGTGTAGGTCCTCTTCTGTAGAAGGTCAGGTAGCGAGTGAGTGAACAGGGATAAAATGGCGGTCACGTCCGCGGCGGTACGTACCGTCACCACTGGCGTACATCACTATTGCCCACTGTAACCCATAGGGCCCAATGGTAAACAATGAGGAGTTGCACAGCGGTTTTCCACCGCCTCCCACAAAGGTTGCACGTCTGCGGAATTACCTCATTTCTACATGTCCCTCCTTATAGGACACGCGGATACCATTTCGGGGGGTAGGGAGGAGCAGGCCATGGCACCTAACTGTGTCACAGTACACATAAGCACCACTTGGGCCTATCCAACAATTTACTGTTAGAGTCACAACATGCAGTGAAGTGTAGTGTTTGGAAATATGGGATACTGACCAGCTGCTCACCGTTTTGCCCCCTAGATTGTAACCGCTGTGGATGAATAGGAGAATAGGATATGGAGACATCCCCCTGTGTACAGGCCCCTGGTGGACTTGGCAACAATGGAGGACAGGCCCATTATCCTCACCTATAGACTGGACAGGTCCACAATCACAAAGCTGTGTTCCCAATTGGAGCCTGGCCTGATATCTGCTATCCGTCACCCCACCGGGATCCCTCCTCTTGTGCAAGTGCTATCAGTACTCCATTTCCTGGCAACTGGCTCCTTCCAAGTGTCAGTGGGCTTGGCAGCAGGAGAGTCGCAGCCAATGTTCTCAATAGTCTGCCCTGATTAAACACATGCGCAGCTACATCGGTTTCCCCCAAGTGGAGGATTTGGCCAAAGTGAAAGCTGATTTCTATGCAATGGGACATATCCCCAACGTTATTAGGGCTGGTGATGGTACACATATTGCATTTGTCCCCCTCCGGAGAAATGAACAGGTGTTCAGGAAACAAAAGAGCTTTCACTCTTTGAATGTGCAGATAGTGTGCCTGGCGGACCAGTATATCTCCCATGTCAAAGCAACGTATCCTGGGTCTGTGCATGATGCCTTTATCCTGAGGAGTAGCAGTATCCCATATGTGATGGCTCAACTCCAGAGGCACTGGGTGTGGCTAATAGGTGAACCCTGGTTATCACGCAGTGGATGCTGGTGTATGGGTATGGTATGGGCCCTAAGGATTAGTGTGTATCTAACAGTTGTCCCTCAATACTTGCAGGCGACTCTGGTTATCCCAACCTCTCATTAATACTGACCCCTGTGTGGAATCCCAGGAGAAGGGCAGAGGAACGTTACAATGAGGCACATGGGCGAACAAGAAGAATCATAGAGAGGACATTCGGCCTCCTAAAGGCTAGGTTTCATAGCCTCCATCTGACAGGTGGTTCCCTGTGCTACTCACCCTAGAAGGTCTGCCAGATCATCGTGGCATGCTGTATGTTGCACAACCTTGCCTTATGTCGCCAGGTGCCTTTTCTGCAGGAGGATGAGGCTGGAGATGGGCGTGTGGCAGCAGTCGACCCTGTGGACAGTGAAGATGAGGAGGCAGAGGATGAGGATGAGGACAACAGAAGTGCAATAATTTGTCAATGCTTCCAATGACACACAGGGAAGACAGTGAAACTTCACTTTTAATTGATAGTTTTGTGTTTGACATTGTCACTGGCAGGCTGATTTTCCCACTTCTATGGCCAATTACTGTACCCTTAGGCATCTCTATTTGCAGATATTTGTGCCCCATTATCGCTCCTGATGTGTTGACTGCAGCCAACTACAGGTCATTCCTATGTATACTTTACTGTACAGTTGTATTGCCGTGTTTAAAGCTTGTTAAACAAATACATAGTTAAATTATTTGACAGTCTCCATACTTGTATTTTATCAAATGGTGTTCATTTAAGTGTTAATAAGTAGAGGGGGATGTGCAATGGGCTGGGGTGATGGAGGAGGAAAGTCCAGGATAGAGTCCAGTCTATATAGATCACAGGTGCATTGTCCAAGGGGGTATGGGAAGTGGAGCACTGGTAGTTCAAGGTGGAAAGGGTGGGACACCAGAGTAACAATCAGGAGAGTCTTATTTCCTGGTGGGGGTCTTGGCAATAGTCCCTGGCTTCTGCCTGGATTGCAGGGACTGTTTGGAGGGTGGTTCTCCTTCTGCAGGTGGAGGGGTGCTGGTGGCCTGTTGGTCCTGTGGTGGGGCCTCCTGTCCATTAGCTGCAGCAGAGGTGGAGGTCTGGCCATCGGTTTGGCTAGTGGTAGGGGCCCGGTGGGGTGCCACTGCCTCCCTCATAGTGTTGGCCATGTCTGCCAGCATCCCAGCAATGGAGACCAGGGTGGTGTTAATGGACTTCAAGTCCTCCCTGATCCCCAGGTACTGTCCCTCCTGCTGCCGCTGGTTCTCCTGCAACTGGTTCAGTATCTAGCCCATCGTCTCCTGGGAATGGTGGTATGCTCCCAGGATCTTGGTGAGTGCCTCCTGGAGAGCCGGTTCCCTGAGCCTGTCCTCCCCCTGTCGCACAGCAGTCCTCCCAGCTTCCCTGTTGCCCTGTGCCTCTGTCCCCTGAACCGTGTGCCCACTGCCCCCAGGTCCCTTATCGTCCTGTGTTTGTGGGGTGGCCTGGGGTCCCTGTAGTGGTGGACACACTGCTAATTGACGTGTCCTGGGGACAGAGTTATGGGCCCTCTGGGCGGGTACTGTGCTAATGTGTCCTGAGGGCGGAGGCTCTGTGGTGGTATGGGACTGTAGAGTGAATCGAAATTATGAGCTACAAAGAATACATCAGAGTGGATATGCCTCCATAACCATATCACAATTAGTGTCAATAAACATAATTATGTATGTCGCATGAATATTAAACTCTTAGATGTACGGCTAGGGCTAAATGTCTATCAGAATATGATATTTCAGAATAAGAGTTATGTCAGTAATACATGATTTTATTAGATCCATTTACAAAATACTAAAGGCATAAAATCTAATACAAAAATTACATTCACCTAACTCAATCATCCCACATTCACAACAAACTAAACCATGCATAAAATACAATACAAGGAAATAGATGATCCTACTAACATATCATTCTAACGACCACATAAATAGATACAAAAGATATACATTCTAACATATATCACTAAAAGGTTTTGATAGATGAAGATCCAATGGTGATGGTACAAAAATCTTAAACTCAGATACAATGGGGACCGATGACCAAGTAAAGTGATAATGATGCAACAATCTCAAATGAGACACAATAGGAACCTATAGCCTACGTGCGTTTCGGTAATCCTCCATTATTGAGGCCACCTTCATCAGGGCAGTTTCCAATGTTATATTACTGATATGGGCCCAACAAACGGACATTCTGCCAGCTTCTTGTTCCAAATTCTGGATGTATGCCACGAGTATAGGAGGTATCTGTCACAGGAGTCAGATATAATTTCTCAGAAAAGAATCTTCCACTTCCAAGGTTACAAAAAAGAGTGTCCTTTGTTGTTGTTGGGAAATTATAATTCTGATAGAAAATAATGCTGAATCTAATATGGTAGTTGCTGGAAATGGTGCTCTATTTCAAAGTCATCAGATTAACCGCATATGGTGTCCAAATGATCTGGGTGTTCAATGGGGTAGCATTTGTTCCCTGTTGTCCTGTGCCTCTGCCCCCTGAACCGTGTGCCCACTGCCACTGACCCTAGGTCCTGTGTTTGTGGGGTGGCCTGGGGTCCCTGTAGCGGTAGACACACTGCTGGTTGACAGGTCCTGGGGACAGTGGTAAGGGCCCGCTGGGTGGGATCTATGGTATTATTTCCTGAGGGGTGAGGCTCTGTGGTGGTACGGGACTGTGCCTGTGTAACTGTCTGTCTGGAGATCCCTAATGGGCCAGGTTGGTCATCCAGATCTAGGTTTCCAGAGCTTCTGTCATCACTGTGGGCCTCTTCTGGGGGGGGTGGGGGCTGAATGTTGCTGGCATCTACTCTCCAGTGACGTTGGCTGGGGGACCTGTGGGGGTGTAATGCAGTGTTATTGTTTCTGCGTGTGACATCTTGTGTATGGGTGTGTTGGCCTCTATAGTTGTTATTGCCCTGGCAGCTTTGCCTTGTTTGATTAGTTATTTGGTGGGCTTGCTGTTTCCTTTTAGTGTGCACACTTTATTGATGGGTGTCCATGCATTGGTGTTGCATGCAGGGCTTGGTATTGGGATTAGTGGGTTGTGATGGTGGGGTGTGTAGGAGGTAGTGGAGTGATGGGAGTGTGAGTAAGGGTGGGGGTTTACGATGCCATGCAGGTGGGGGGAGGGGGGGTGACAGTAGTAAAGAGTTGACTTACCAGAGTCCAGTACTCCTCCTACTCCTGGCAGTCCCTCAGGTTGCATGACTGCCAAGACTTGCTCCTCCCATGTTGTTAGTTTGGGGAAGAGGTGGGGGTCCACGGTCAGTCCTCTGTACTGCTATTTGGTGTCTTGCTGCTGTGTCGTTCCACCTCTTCCTGATGTCACCCCTTGTTCTGGGGTGTTGTCCCACAGCATTGACCCTGTCCACGATTCTCCGCCATAGCTCCATCTTCCCAGCAATGGATTTCTGCTGCACCTGTGATCCAAATAGCTGTGGCTCTACCTGGATGATTTCCTCCAGTATGACCCTTAGCTCCTTTTCTGAGAACCTGGGGTGTTGTTGTGGTGCCATGGGTGTAATGTGAGTGGTGTGGGTGAGGGTGTGTAGGGTGATGTGTTGGGGTGTGTGATGTAAGGTGCGTGGATGGTGTATAGGTGATGGTGGTGTGTGGCTGTGGTCTTGTCTGTGGTCTTGCTATCTCTCTTGTGGCACTTGTTTGTAATGGTAAAGGGTTGTGGGTAATGTGGGTGTGTGTTCTATAGTGGTGTGGGTGTGGTGTGTGTATGAGTGTCAGGTGTGTGTAATTTGAATTGTCCAATATGGTGTAGTTTTGTATGTGTGTGTGTATTTTGAGCACAGCGGTATGTAGCGCCAATGGTTTACCTCCATTGAATGTCCGCCGCAGTGATTCGTGGGACATAACGTTGTGAGCGTAGTTCTGTTGGCGTAACGGTGTGGGTTTTGCTACCGCCAGTTTATCACTGACCTTTGAGCTGGCAGACTTGTGTGTGCGGCTGGATAGTGACAGATTGCTATGTGTGTGTCATAATGTGGGTAGCAGTGATCCGCGGCGGCGGCGGTATGTTGGCAGCAGTCAGCATGGTGGTAAGCGGTACTTACTGACAATGTCATAATGAGGGACTTAGTGTTTTTTAGCACTTATAAATTAATAACGCCAATCTGGCCATCTGGTCGCACCTCGACCATGGCAAAGTCAAAGTTTAAGGCTGACCGCGATAGAGCCCTGCTCAGCTACAGCAAGCGGGAGGCCTCGGTCAAAAGTTTATCTTCGGACTTAGTTGTTTTCTTGAAGATTTTCCTCAGCAGGACGAAGTCGCCAGTCCGATTTGACCTTCCTAGAGCCCTTCCTCGGATACATGTCGCTGGTGCCATTGGTAAAGATTTCTACGTTTAGACTTAGACGATTTTTCGAGATGAAAATCCTTCGACCAGGCCGAACCTGAATCTTGCTCCGACGTTCCTGGAGCCCTCTTTGGAACACTGCTCGGGAGGTCCCGGTCAACTTTTTATATTCAGAGATTTTCTTAAGCGGGATGAATCTGGGTTGCGGTTGAGGCAAGTCAGCTAAAGTTGCTGCGGCTAGGCGGTCCCTTTATGGAGCTTTTTCTAAAAGTTCTCCAATCTTCTCCAAACTTCTGGATCTTCTTCCAGAAGGTCTTTTAAAGTTCTTTTGGAGTCTACAGCTCACCCCAGGGTTCTAGAAGCGCTGAGTGAGTTGCTCCTTGAGGGTGCATACTACAACTCCCAGAATGCACCTGGCTCAAACTCCAAAACGGCCACTGGACAGTGGTCAGCTGGTCAGTTTCTTCAGGATTTGATGCAGGGGACTCTGGGTAGCTATTTTTCACCTGTTAGAAACAGGGAGTCCCTCCTTGAACCAGTTGAAGCCAGGCAAAGTCCTTCTTATGGTGAAGCCCAAGTGTGCAGCTGGTGCAGCTGGTGCAGTCCTTCAGAGTGTAGTGTCCAGGTGCAGGTCAAGGGTCTAGCAGGGCAGTCCTTCTTCTTCTGATGTTCTGCCTTGTAGGGATCCGGTAGGGATCTGAGGTGTGGGTGCAGCTCTGCCATATTTATTCTTGCTCCTGGGTCAAAAACGGGGGGGGTCCTGCTTCTCCAAACATATGCAGGGTCCTTCCCCCTATGATGACAACTTCCTGCGAAGTGTACCAAAAATCAATCCATGGGATCAACATTCTTCAAAAATCCATCTTGGCTGAAACTAATTTTTGGAAGTTACATCTGGATGAGCCCACCCACTGGTGTGGCTAAAAATCCTAAACACACTCCTCTCTATCCCTCTCCTAATTTAACCAAGAGGGCACCTGATTGTCTGGGGTTGCAGGATGTGAGGGCGGTGCTGGGTTGCTCCAAATGTCCTTCCCTGCCTTTGAAGACCAGTTAGGCACCCCCCATTCCTGCTTCCCCATCTGCTGAGGTAGTTCCCCCCCCGCAGGCACATCTTTTGTGTTCAGCCCAGGCCACTTCACAACTCATCAAGGCAGCCTGACCAGGCTACCAGAGGATGGACAATCAGAGAAGTACACTATAGAGCTGAAGTTGGCAACCTTTTAGGTAGAGTTTAAAACTCTTTACCGGAACTAGTTATTTTAAATCCAACAATTGTAAGTTGTGGGATTTATTATAACGATTAATTTGACACCACACTCGAGGTATCTGTCACTTAAGGGGACTTTGTTAAATAAAATAAATTCTCCCCATTTTAGGCTACTGGGCCATTCCCTACAGTGAGGGAAAAACAAATCTGGCTGTTTTACCTCATCAAGGCTTATAGAACTATTTTTATAAGGTCTCTGCTTATAGTTACATGGCTCTCCACCCTAGGGGCACAAAGGGCACACCGTAATTTTTATGTAAAAATAAGGTAGTTTAAGACTTTTGAAGTACTTTTAATTCCAATGTCAAACTTGCATGTTATTTTAAGTTAAAAGCAGCCAGCAGGGCAGGCCTGCCTTTAAAATGACCCTGGGCACCTCAGCAGTGTACCTATGAATGCACTACCTATGCTAGGGGTCCTTAAACCTACATGCCCTACCATATACTAGGACTTATAGGTAGGTTGATGTTAGAAATGGGGTCTTTGGTTGACAGTCAGGTTACCCCCTGTTCAAGCAGGACCCTCACTCTAGTCAGGGTAAAAGAGAATCACCCTCAGCTAACCCCTGCTTACCCCCTTGGTAGCTTGGCAGAGCAGTAGGCTTAACTTCAGAGTGCTAGGTGTAAAGTTTTTGTACCAACACACACAGTAACTTAATGAAAACACTACAAAATGACACAACACCAGTTTAGAAAAATAGGAAATATTTATCTAAACAAAACAAGACCAAAACGACAAAAATCCAACATACACAAGTCAAGTTATGAATTTTAAAGATTAAACTAAAAAAATAGCGCTTAGAAACAAAAATGCTTCGATGAGATGTTAACACGGCGTCGTGACGGAGTCGTTCCCAACAAGCCGACACCAGCGGCGCCGGACACGGAGTCGCATAGACCCCCAAGTACAGTACCTTTGGTGAAGAGTGAAAACAAGTCGATGTGCGAAGTCGGGGATCGCAGCGTCTGTGCGAAATGTTGAATCCGCGCACTTCGAGCGGCATCGGTCACGACTTCCACGGAGTCGCGGACTTCAGCGGGGCTGCAGCGGCGTCGGGCCTGCGAAGAGCGTCGCGTTCCAGCGAAGGTCACGGCGTCGGGTGCAGGCGGCATCCCCGGATTCAGCAGCGGCGTCGGTCCAGAGTCGTCCGAAGTCGATTTCCTTGGATTTCCACCAGCTTTCCTTTCAAGGGCCCAGGGACTGGATAGGGCACCACTTGTCAGAGCAGGAGTCTCTCCAGAGAATCCAGGTGCTGTCAGAGAGAAGTCTTTGCTGTCCCTGAGACTTCAAACAACAGGAGGCAAGCTGTAAATCAAGCCCTTGGAGATTTCTTCACAAGATGGAAGTCACACAAAGTCCAGTCTTTGCCCTCTTACTCTGGCAGAAGCACCACTGCAGGAAAGCTCCACAAAGCACAGGCAGGGCAGAACTTCTTCCTCAGCTATTCAGCTCTTCTCCAGGCAGAGGTTCCTCTTGGTTCCAGAAGTGTTTCTAAAGTCTGTAGATTTGGGTGCCCTTCTTATACCCATTTTAGTCTTTGAAGTCACCTTTCTTCAAAGGGGACTCACACCTACTTGTGAAATCCTGCCTTGCCCAGGCAAGGCCTCAGACACACACCAGGGGGTTGGAGCCTGCATTGTCAGAGGCAGGCACAGTCCTTTCAGATGAGAGTGACCACTCCACCCCTCCCTCCTAGCAGAGATGGCTAATCAGGAAATGCAGGTTACACCCCAGCTCCCTTTGTGTCACTGTCTAGTGTGAGGTGAAAAACAACCCAACTGTCAAAACTGACCCAGAAAGGGAATCCACAAACACAGCAGAGTCACAGAATGGTTTAAGCAAGAAAATGCTCACTTTCTAAAAGTGGCATTTTCAAACGCACAATCTCAAAATGAACTTTACTAAAAGGTGTATTTTTAAATTGTGAGTTCAGGGACCCCAAACTCCACCTGTCCATCTACTCTCTAGGGGAATCTACACTTGAATCATTTTTAAAGGTAGCCCCCATATTATCCTATGAGAGAGACAGGCCTTGCAACAGTGAAAAACGAAGTTGGCAGTATTTCACTGTCAGGACCACATTACTATGGGGGTCACGCCGCCTCGCCATTCAGGCTTTCCCGCTGGGCTGGCGGGCGACCGCCAGAAGGCCGCCCACCAGCCCAGCGGGAAACCCCTCCCCACGAGGAAGCCGGCTCTGAATGGAGCCGGCGGAGTGGGTATGTGCGACGGGTGCAGTGGCACCCGTCGCGTATTTCAGTGTCTGCATAGCAGACACTGAAATACAAAGTTGGGCCCTCTTACGGGGGCCCCTGCAGTGCCCATGCCATTGGCATGGGCACTGCAGGGGCCCTCAGGGGCCCCGCGGCACCCCCTACCGCCATCCTGTTCCTGGCGGGAGACCCGCCAGGAACAGGATGGCGGTAGGGGGTGTCAGAATCCCCATGGCGGCGGAGCGCGCTCCGCCGCCATGGAGGATTCACAAGGGCAGCGGAAAACCGGCGGGAGACCGCCGGTTTTCCGCATCTGACCGCGGCCGAACCGCCGCAGTCAGAATGCCCTGCGGGGCACCGCCGGCCTGTCGGCGGTGCTCCCGCCGACCCTGGCCCCGGCGGTCTCTGACCGCCGGGGTCAGAATGACCCCCTATATGTCCTACCTTATCCATACACTGCACCCTGCCCTTGGGGCTGCCTAGGGCCTACCTTAGGGGTGCCTTACATGTAAGAAAAGGGAAGGTTTAGGCCTGGCAAGTGGGTACACTTGCCAAGTCGAATTTACAGTGTAAAAATACACACACAGACACTGCAGTGGCAGTTCTGAGACATGATTACAGGGTTACTTGTGTGGGTGGCACAATCAGTGCTGCAGGCCCACCAGTAACATTTGATTTACAGGCCCTGGGCACCTCTAGTGAACTTTACTAGGGACTTAACAGTAAAACAAATATGCCAATCATGGAGAACCAATTACGTACACATTTTAAACAGGAGCACTTGCACTTTAGCACTGGTTGGCAGTGGTAAAGTGCCCAGAGTAACAAAACAGTAAAATCAGAGTCCAGCACACATCAACAACCTGGGGAACAGAGGCAAAAAGTTAAGGGAGACCACGCCAAGGATGAAAAGTCTAACACGTGTCCCCCCCAGCTAAAAGTGGGGAGCAACTACCCAACCTCATGGGAGTTCTCATCACTAAAGCGGAAGAACCTGGACAGACCATCAGCATTGGCGTGCTCTGTACCAGGACGATGTTCCACCGTGAAGTCCATCCCCTGTAGGGAAATGGACCACCTCAACAGTTTTGGATTCTCACCCCTCATCTGCATTAACCATCTGAGGGGCCTGTGGTCGGTCTGAACTCGGAAGTGAGTCCCAAACAAGTAGGGTCTTAGCTTCTTCAGTGCCCAGACCACAGCAAATGCTTCACGTTCTATGGCACTCCACCTACGTTCCCTGGGTAGTAACCTCCTGCTAATGAAGGCTACGGGTTGATCTAGGCCCGCTTCATTAAGCTGTGAGAGTACTGCTCCAATACCATGCTCTGGGGCGTCTGTTTGCACAACAAACTCCTTGGAGTAGTCAGGTGCCTGCAGCACAGGTGCTGTGCACATGGCAGCCTTCAGGGCATCAAAAGCGTTCTGGCAAGCCTCTGTCCAGATCACTTTCTTGGGTTGCTTCTTAGAAGTCAACTCAGTTAAGGGGGTAACAATGGTACCATATCCCTTAACGAACCTCCGGTAATATCCTGTGAGACCTAAAAAGGCTCTCACTTCAGTCTGAGTCTTGGGAGGCTCCCAAGCCAGAATCGTGTCAATCTTAGGCTGTAGGGGTGCCACCTGGCCACTCCCCACCTGGTGTCCTAAGTACACCACAGAACCCTGCCCTATTTGGCACTTGCTCGCCTTAATAGTGAGGCCTGCCTTCTGCAGGGCCTCTAACACTCTCCAGAGGTGTTGCAGGTGTTCCTTCCATGTGGAACTAAACACAGCAATGTCATCCAGGTAGGCGGCACTGAACTCATCCAGTCCTGCCAACACCTGGTTGACCAACCTCTGAAGGGTGTCAGGGGCATTCTTCATCCCAAAGGGCATCAAATTGAAGTGGAAGTGCCCATCTGGGGTAGAGAATGCTGACCTCTCCATTGCCCCCTCAGTTAAGGCAATCTGCCAGTACCCAGATGTTAAATCAAACGTACTGAGGTACTTGGCAGCTCCTAACCGATCAATGAGCTCATCAGCTCGGGGGATGGGGTGTGCGTCAGTCTTGCTGACTGCATTGAGACCCCGGTAGTACACACAGAACCTAAGTTCCGGAGTGGCACCAGGAGCAGCAGCCTTTGGGACCAATACCACTGGGCTGGCCCAAGGACTGCTGGAATGCTCAATAACCCCTGGGGGTAACATTTTGGAGACTTCCTCCTTAATGCAAGCCCTGACCCTGTCAGTCACTCTGTAAACCTTATGTTTAACAGGTATACTGTCCTCAGTGTCCACATCATGTGTGCACAGGTGTGTGACTCCTGGGACAGGGAAAACAGCGAGGCGAACTGTCCCAACATGTGGCGACAGTCCCTCTGCTGTTCCTCAGTCAGGGAGGGGGAGAGGATCACTCCTTCCACAGACCCATCTTTCTCTCCTGTAGACAGGAGGTCACGAAGAGGCTCACTCTCTTCCTCCACCCCGTCATCTGTCGCTAGGAGCATGGATAGCTAAGTTCGCTCAAAGTGTGGTTTGAGGTGGTTGACATGTAGGACCCTCAAAGGGTTCCTGGGGGATTGCAAGTCTACCAGATAGGTGACCTCGCTCTTTCTTTCCACCACCTCAAAAGGCCCAGTCCACTTATCTTGGAGAGCCCTAGGCTTCACTGGTGCCATGACCCACACTTTTTTTCCAGGCTGAAACTCAACCAGAGTGGCATTCTGGTCGTACCACCGTTTCATATCCTCCTGGCTTGCTTCCAGGTTCTCCTGAGCGAGACTCCTGAAGTGGGCAGTCTGGTTCCTTAGTGCCAGCATGTAGCTAAATACATCCTGGGGTGGTTTACTAGGAGCTTTCTCCAAAGCCTCCTTCACCAGACTGAGCGGTCCCCTCACAGGGTGGCCATAGATGAGCTCAAAGGGGCTAAATCCAAGTCCCTTTTGAGGCACCTCCCTGTAAGCGAACAGAAGGCATGGCAAGAGGACGTCCCACTTAAGCCTCAAGGGCTCTGACAGGCCCTGAATCATGCCTTTCACGGTGCGGTTGAATCTCTCAACCAGACCATTACTTTGGGGGTGGTAAGGTGTGGTGAACTTGTACGTTACCCCACACACCTTCCACAAAGACTTCATATAAGTGGATATGAAGTTTGTACCTCTATCAGATACCACTTCCTTGGGGAACCCCATGGGGGTAAAAACTCCCACCAAGGCACGTCCCACCACGGGGGCAGTGACCGTCCTTAGAGGAATGGCTTCTGGGTACCGTGTGGCATGGTCCACCAAGACCAGGATGAACCTGTTGCCCATGGCTGTCTTGGGATCCAGAGGCCCCACAATGTCAATCCCTACCCTTTCAAAGGGAGTACTGACTACAGGTAAAGGTTGGAGGGGAGCTTTCCATTTCCCCCCACTCTTGCCACTTGCCTGACAAGTCTGACAAGACCTACAATTAGCAGCTGACTGCTTGTGCATCAAGGGCCAGTAAAAGTGGGAGACAAGCCTCTTATAGGTCTTGTCCTGCCCTAGATGTCCTGCCAAAGGCACATCATGAGCCAAACTCAGTAGGAAGGCCCTGAAGCACTGGGGTACCACGAGCATACGAGCTGACCCAGGCTCAGGAACCTTAGGCTCACTATGCAGGAGGCCATCCTCCCAATATATCAGGTGAGTACCTGGTGCCTCGCAAGCCGCCTGGGCTGCAGCCTGCTGCCGCAGCCCGTCAAGAGTAGGGCACTCCTTCTGCGCTGTGCAGAATGCTTCCCTGGTGGGTCCCCCTTCCTGCTGCCACTGTGACAGCTCAGGAACCTCCCCCAGTTCAGCCACCTGCTCCCCTGTAGGTTTCGGGGCGTCACCCTCAGGCTCCGCCTCCTCCCGGACCGTGGGAACCTCAGGGGCCGGTTTCCCGCACCCCCTGCCGTTCCTCTTCTTGGCGGTCCCCTGGGCCACTGTTTCAGGCTCTAGGGGCTCTTGACTACCCTGATTGGCTGCCATAGACCGGGTGGATACGCATACCCACCCAGGCAGACCCAACATCTCCAAGTGAGACCTGTGTTCCACCTCCTTCCAAGGGGAATCCTCCAGGTCGTTACCTAGCAAACAATCAACAGGCATGGTTGGACTCACAGCTACTTTCCAGGAACCTGAGCCCCCCCCCCCATTCAAAGGGAACCTGCGCCACTCTGCAGAGGCGCTCAGAGTTGTCTACCGCAACTTCTTGGTGAAGTACCCGGGGATCAATCTGCTCTTCCGACACTAGGTGACTCCTCACTGTAGTCACACTGGCTCCTGTGTCTCTCAGAGCCTCCTCCCTCTGTCCATTGATGGTCACCCATTGCCTGTACTTCTTAGTGTTATCAGGCACTAGGTTCTCTGGACCATCTCACTGTCCCCTAGTGAGACAAGGGTCATTTCTGCTGGTTCCCTCCCATCTGAAACCAACTCCTTCCCAAGCGCTACACTGGCCAAACCCTGGGACGGTGCACCAGTGGGTGCCGGTGCACTTTTGGGGCATTTGGGGTCCCCCCTCACATGACCCACCTGGTCACATGCATAGCACTTACGTGGGGGACCACCTGCCACTGGCTTCCCTTTGGACAACCATGGCTTCTTTTCACTGGGGGGTTGGGAATCCTTACCCTGGGAATCAGTTTGGGGCCCTTTAGAGAACTCCCCCTGTTTGCCCTTACCCCCCCCCCTTTCTTCTGAGAGGGACCCTGACCACCCTTGGCGTGGTCTCCCCATACCTCTTTTGGACCCTGGTGCTCTCCCAGCGGTCCGCTTCCTGTGCAAGCTTCCTGGGGTCAGTCAGCTTGCTGTCAATGAGGTGCTGGCACAGCTCTGGAAAACATAAACTGTACTAGTGCTCCCAAGCAATTAAATTGTAAAGACCCTCATACGTGTTTACCTTACTGCCCTTCACCCAACCATCCAGTGACCTGCAAAAAGAATCAACACATTCCAACCATGTTTGGGATTCCTTTCTCTTGTAGGATCTAAACTTCTCCTTGTACTACTCAGGGGTGAGACCATACCTGGTGAGTAAGGCCTCCTTCATGACAGGGTAGGTGAGATCCTGAGCATCCCCTAAGGCTGTCAGTGTGTCCCTCCCCTCTGCCTCAAAATGCTTCCACAGGGCTGCCCCCCAATGAGCTTCAGGGACCAGGTTCATGTGGAGAGCTGACTCATAACCTTTGAACCACATGTAGATATCATCCTCCCTCTTATAATCCCTCACAAGGTCTTTTGGGATGTGTACCCTTCTCTCAGGCTGCACTGTAGGATTGCTGCCACCATCTCTACTGGACTGGCTTCTATGATCCATCTCTCTCAAGCTAAGCTCATGAGCCATCGCTAATTTCCTCTCCTCAAGGGCTAGCCTCCTCTGCTCCGATTGGTACTCCCTTTCTGCCTGTCTGTCCTGTAACTCTTCAGGTGTCAGACCCTTGGATGAGACACTGCTACCTGCCCTGGAGACCTTCTCCCTGGACATAACAGGCCCACCCACAATACCATTGTGTACTGAACACTCTTCCTCATCCTTCTCATCTCCCTCATCCTCTGTGTGCCCTTCAGTGCTCTTGGCTGTCACCCAGGCCTTTTGCAGCTCCTCCTTCCTGGATGAGCTCTTAATGGGACAGTCAAAACTTTTACAGAACTGCTTCAACTGAGCTTTGGTATAACTCTCCAATTTCCCAAGGTCAAAGTCAGCTCCAACTGATGCATCTCCAGCATGGCACATGATGAAAGGTAAAAAGAGTGCAAAGTTCCAAATGCAAAAACAAGTTCCCAAATGAAGTTCCAGAAAAGTTAATCACAGGATCAGCGAAAAAAGAAACTGAATGCAGAGCATAAACAGTCCAAATAGAAAAAAAAACAAAAATCACAAGACTAGTAGTATGTGGTCACGTAGTCAAACAGTAGTGGACACTTAATCACTGTATGTCAAGTACAAATACAAGTCCAAATCCCAGCCGCTGATCACCAATGTTAGAAATGGGGTCTTTGGTTGACAGTCAGGCTACCCCCTGTTCAAGCAAGGACCCTCACTCTAGTCAGGGTAAAAGAGAATCACCCTCAGCTAACCCCTGCTTACCCCCTTGGTAGCTTGGCAGAGCAGTAGGCTTAACTTCAGAGTGCTAGGTGTAAAGGTTTTGTACCAACACACACAGTAACTTAATGAAAACACTACAAAATGACACAACACCAGTTTAGAAAAATAGGAAATATTTATCTAAACAAAACAAGACCAAAACAACAAAAATCCAATATACACAAGTCAAGTTATGAATTTTTAAAGATTAAACTAAAAAAATAGCGCTTAGAAACAAAAATGCTTCGATAAGATGTTAACACGGCGTCGTGACGGAGTCGTTCCCAACAAGCCGACACCAGCGGCGCCGGACACGGAGTCGCGTAGACCCCCAAGTACAGTACCTTTGGTGAAGAGTGAAAACAAGTCGATGCACGAAGTCGGGGATCACGGCATCTGTGCGAAAGGTTGAATCCGCGCACTTCGAGCGGCATCGGTCACGAAGTGGTGCAGCGACTTCCACGGAGTCGCGGACTTCAGCGGAGCGGAAAAGTATCCAATCACTTTCCTTCAGGAAACACGGACCCGGGTAGGTTACCCGCCGGCAGCGGCAGCATCGACAAACTAACTTTGCGCCTGACCACTGGTCTGTGTGGTCCTAGGAAGCGCGCTCCCTAATTGGGATGGGCCACATTTAGGAATAATTTGTTTCCAGACTAATGTAAGTGATTGGATACTTTTTTCTGAGAATTTCAGGTGAATAGTAATCCACACACCTTTACGATTAGGAGATACACATAGTCATTAGGTCCTGACGAAGCATCACTGGATCCGTATGGACCACCAGGATGCGAAACATGTTGACCCTTGATAGGGATGGTTTAGAAATTCCCCACCCCTATTTTTCTTCTGATATAGAGTGATTGATCATTATCTCTGTTTCACTCTTGTGACTATTTTTAACCTTGGCCTCTACCCCTCATCTGGTCTAATAAATTGATTACCCGTTGTAGGCTTTGAGAGCCAATTTTAATCCCCTCCTTTGATCTCCTTTCTTGCTTACTCACTCTTGGGGTCACGGCATCATCATTCAAAAGATCTCCGGCAAAGAGCCACCCCATTCGGGGAGGTGCCCGTCAGACATTGCAGTGCCGGTCTGACGAGGAGCAACTCCGATAATGAAGCATGACATACCTCGAATGAGGCCATGTTGATGACTGACTTGATTTCAAGCCAAATTTCCTAAAAGTAGATTCTGAGAACCAGTCTACCTCGCCTCACTGCCAAATGTGAAATCAGGCTGAAAGCCATAGAGGCCGTGCCCCTATGGCAAAGTGTGCACCAGATGTGGATGCACCTATTCCCACTTCTTGCATTACCCATCTAACTCTTCAGATGGCAGTATGCAAAGATAGCTGTGGAAAAGACTTGCTGACGAAGCATGCACTCATACACCTTCAGACACTCCACCAAGAACAGGTTTGGGCAGTGCTCGTGTGCCCAGGACGTAACTATTACGTCCTGGGCACAGAGCCCAGAGGGAGCGCTAGCGCTCCCTCTGTGGGGTTCCCCCACCACCCCCCCAAGGCAGGGATGGGAGGGGAAGCCCTTCCCCCCCACGACTCCCCCACCCCTGTGACGTCAGCCTCCTCCCATCGCGCTGGAAGCTGGGCTTCCAGAGTGATTGGAAGAGAAATGCTCAGCATTCCTCTTCCGATCACGTGGAGGAGGCCTGAGAGGCTTCAAAGGGAAGGAAGGGAATTTCCTTCCTTTTGAAGTCTCTCTGAGCGTTTTAGCAGCTGGATTGCAAAGCAATCCGGCTTCTAAAATGGCCACTAGACACCAGCGATTAATTTTTTGTAGGAAATTGGCATAAAGGGAGCGACCCCTTGGGCAAGGGTCGCTCCCAGGGGGGGGCATTTTTTTGAAGGCCCCAGGGATCTTTTTTTTTTTTTTTTTTTTTTTTTAGAGGTGGGGAGCACCCCTTAGGCACGGGTCGCTCCCCTAGGGGGAAAATTATATGTAGGCCATTTCTGCCCCCCTTGGGGGGCAGAAATGGCCTATTTTTATGAGGCCAGTCCGCCCCCAAGGGGGACAGAAACTAGACACCAGGGAGTTTTTTTTTGTGTGTGAATTTCACGCAAGGGGAGCGACCCCGTGGGCAAGGGTCGTTCCCCTGGGGGGCAAATTTATTTTAGGCCATTTCTGAGCCCCCTGGGGGGCAGATTAACCTATTTTAATTAGGCCGATCTGCCCCCCAGAGGGGCATAAACCACTAGGCACTGGGGATATTTTTTTTGTTGTTGTGGTTGTTTTACAGATGGGGAGCGAGCCCTTAGGCAAGGGTTGCTCCCCTGGAGGGGCAAATTGTATTTAGGCCATTTCTGCCCCCTTTGGGGGCAGATCGGCCGATTTTAGGAAACCACTAGGCACCGGGGATCTTTTTTTTTTGCCCCAATGTCACGCAAGGGGAGCGACCCCGTAGGCAAGGGTCGCTCCCCAGGGGGTTGGTGGGCAAATTTATTTTATGCCATTTCTGCCCCCCCCGGGGGCAGATCAGCCTATTGTTATTAGGCCGAACTGCCCCCAGGAGGGGCAGAAACCTCTAGGCGCCAGGGCAAATTCTTTTTTGTTTGTTTGTTTTTTTAGAGATGGGGAGCGACCCATTAGGCAAGGGTCACTTCCCTGGGGGGCAAATTGTATTTAGACCATTTCTGCCCCCCTTGGGGGCAGATCGGGCGATTTTAGGTCAATCTTCCCCCAAGAGGGTCAAAAACCACTTGGCACTGGGGATCTTTTTTGCGCCAATGTCACGCAAGGAGGGAGACCCCGTAGGCAAGGGTCGCTCCCCAGGGGGCTGGGGAGGCAAATTTATTTTAGGCCATTTCTGCCCCCCCGGGGGCAGATCAACCTATTGTTATTAGGCCGAACTGCCCCCAAGAGGGGCAGAAACCTCTAGGCGCCAGGGCTAATTTTTTTGAGTGTTTTTTTTCTCTTTGTTTTTTAGAGATGGGGAGTGACCCATTAGGCAAGGGTCGCTCCCCTGGGGGGCAAATTGTATTTAGACCATTTCTGCCCCCCTTGGGGGCAGATCGGCCGATTTTAGGTCAATCTGCTCCCAAGGGGGGCAGAAACCACTAGGCACCAGGGATCTTTTTTTTTGCGCCAATGTCACGCTAGGGGAGTGACCCCGTAGGCAATGGTCGCTCCCCGGGTGGTGGGGGGGGCGGGGAGCAGGGTGGCAAATATATTTTAGGCCATTTCTACCTCCCCAGAGGGCAAATCGGCTTATTGTTATTAGGCCGATCTGCCTCCAGGGGGGGCAGAAAACTCTAGGCGCCAGGGCAATTATTATTATTTTTTTTTTTTTTAGAGATGGGGAGCAACCCATTAGGCAAGGGTCGCTCCCTTGGGGGGGCAAATTGTATTTAGACCATTTCTGCCCCCCTTTGGGGCAGATCGGCCGATTTTAGGTCAATCTTCCCCCAAGAGGGGCAAAAACCACTAGGCACCGGGGATCTTTTTTTTTGCGCCAATGTCACGCAAGGAGAGCGACCCCGTAGGCAAGGGTTGCTCCCCAGGGGGTTGGGGGGGCAAATTTATTTTAGGCCATTTCTGCCCCCCCGGGGGCAGATCAGCCTATTGTTATTAGGCCGAACTGCCCCCGGGAGAGGCAGAAACCTCTAGGCGCCAGGGCAATTTTTTTTTGTTTGTTTGTTTTTTTAGAGATGGGGAGCGACCCATTAGGCAAGGGTCGCTCCCCTTGGGGGCAAATTGTATTTAGACCATTTCTGCCCCCCTTGGGGGGAAGATCATCCGATTTTAGGTCAATCTTCCCCCAAGAGGGGCAAAAACCACTAGGCACCGTGGTTCTTTTTTGCGCCAATCTCACGCAAGGAGGGAGACCCCGTAGGCAAGGGTCGCTCCCCAGGGGGCTGGGGGGGGAAATTTATTTTAGGCCATTTCTGCCCCCCCGGGGGCAGATCAGCCTATTGTTATTAGGCCGAACTGCCCCCAGGAGGGGCAGAAACCTCTAGGCGCCAGGGCAAATTCTTTTTTGTTTGTTTGTTTTTTTAGAGATGGGGAGCGACTCATTAGGCAAGGGTCACTCCCCTGGGGGGCAAATTGTATTTAGACCATTTCTGCCCCCCTTGGGGGCAGATCAGCCGATTTTAGGTCAATCTTCCCCCAAGAGGGGTAAAAACCACTAGGCACCGGGGATCTTTTTTGCCCCAATGTCACGCAAGGAGGGAGACCCCGTAGGCAAGGGTCGCTCCCCAGGGGGCTGGGGAGGCAAATTTATTTTAGGCCATTTCTGCCCCCCCCGGGGGCAGATCAGCCTATTGTTATTAGGCCGAACTGCCCCCAGGAGGGGCAGAAACCTCTAGGCGCCAGGGCTAATTTTTTTGTGTGTTTTTTTTCTCTTTGTTTGTTTTTTAGAGATGGGGAGTGACCCATTAGGCAAGGGTCGCTCCCCTGGGGGGCAAATTGTATTTAGACCATTTCTGCCCCCCTTGGGGGCAGATCGGCCGATTTTAGGTCAATCTGCCCCCAAGGGGGGCAGAAACCACTAGGCACCGGGGATCTTTTTTTTGCGCCAATGTCACGCTAGGGGAGTGACCCCATAGGCAATGGTCGCTCCCCGGGGGGGTGGGGGGGTGGGGAGCAGGGTGGAAAATATATTTTAGCCTATTTCTACCCCCGAGGGCAAATCGGCTTATTGTTATTAGGCCGATCTGCCCCCAGGGGGGGCAGAAAACTCTAGGCGCCAGGGCAATTTTTTTTTTGTTTGTTTTTTTAGAGATGGGGAGCGACCCATTAGGCAGGGGTCGCTCCCCTGGGGGGGAAATTGTATTTGGACCATTTCTGCCCCCCTTGGGGGCAGATCGGCCGATTTTAGGTCAATCTGCCCCCAAGAGGGGCAAAAACCACTAGGCACCGGGGATCTTTTTTTTTTGCGCCAATGTCACGCAAGGAGAGCGACCCCATAGGCAAGGGTCGCTCCCCAGGAGGTTGAGGGGGCAAATTTATTTTAGGCCATTTCTGCCCCCCCGGGGGCAGATCAGCCTATTATTATTAGGCCGAACTGCCCCCAGGAGGGGCAGAAACCTCTAGGCGCCAGTGCTAATTTTTTTGTGTGGTTTTTTTCTGTTTGTTTTTTTAGAGATGGGGAGTGACCCATTAGGCAAGGGTCGGTCCCCTGGGGGGCAAATTGTATTAAGACCATTTCTGCCCCCTTTGGGGGCAGATCAGACGATTTTAGGTAAATCTGCCCCCAAGGGGGCAGAAACCACTAGGCACCGGGGATCTTTTTTTTTGCGCCAATGTCACGGTAGGGGAGTGACCCCGTAGGCAATGGTTGCTCCCGGGGGCAGGGGGGGGCGGGGAGCAGGGTGGCAAATATATTTTCGGGCATTTCTACCCCCTCGATGGCAGATCGGCCTATTGTTATTAGGCCGATCTGCCCTCGGGGGGGGCAGAAGCCTCTAGGCGCCAGGGATTTTAAAAAATGGATTTTTTTTGTTGTGTTTTTTAGAGGTGGTGAGCGACCCCTTAGGCAAGGGTCGCTCCCCTGGGGGGCAAATTGTATTTAGACCGCCGATTTTTGTTAGGCCAATTTGCCCCCATGGGGGCAGAAACCACTTAGGCACCAGGGATTGGTGTGTGTGTATGCATGTCTTTTCTTTAGGGGGGCAGCCCCTTGGGTAGGGGTCACTCCCCATGGGGGCACATTACTGTTGGCCATATCTGCTCCCCATTGGGGGCAGACAGGCCTACTTTTGGAAGGCCCATCTTCCCCCAAGGGGGGTGGCAGAAAGCCCACCAGAGGCCAGGGAAGTTTTTCTTTTCAAAAATAAGAGGGTGGGGGTATGGTCATACCCCCACCCCAAATAAATGGGGCCAAAGTTGTTTTGCCCACCAGTGGGCAGATGGGGCAATTACCCCTGATCCACACCCCGTGGGGGCAGAAAGTCTACTAGATGCCAGGGAATAAAAAAAATATATATATATATGGGGGTGGTGGCTACCAACCAGTATGGGCCTGGTTACGCCCCCACCTCGACTGGAGGGGGTAACAGTCTTTCAGCTGTCCCCCGCACTCTAAACCATCTTACCCCACAGCAAGCAAGAAGACATTTGATTATTTTGAGTTTCAGTTTTACATTTGGGCCATGAGAGCTTTGCTTACTCTCAAAATCGTCCCACTTGGAATGTTGAGGGTTGCACTTTATGTACTTTGGGACGCTGCCATGTAGAAAAATCCACAAGACCTAGACACATCTGAAAGCTAATCATCTGGGTGATTCCAGGGTGGTGTGTTTCACATGCACCCCGCACCATTTTTGTACCCAAAATCCCCTGCAAACCTCCAACTTTGCTGGAAATCACATATTTTTCCCACGTTTTTATGATGGAACCTTCCGGAATCTGCAGGAATCCACAAAATTCCTACCACCCAGCATTGTCTCATCTATACCGATGAAAATTCTGCTGCACTTGTCAGCCTAAAAATGTTTTTTTGCAAACCGCCCTTTTGGCCCCCCTTTGTTCCCCCTCAATATCGACATGTTTTTGGCTCTTCCCTTTCACGAGCACTTGGCCCACCTACACAAATGAGGTATCATTTTTACCGGGAGACTGAGGGGAACATTGGGTGGTATGAAATGTGTCCCAGTGTGGTGATCCCACACAGAAATGTGGGAAAAATGTGATTTTTTTAGCTAAATTTGAGGTTTGCTGAGGATTCTGGGTAAAAAAACATTGGGGGATCCACGCAAGTCACACCCTACTGGACTCCCTCGAATGTCTAGTTTTCAGAAATGTCTGAGTTTGGTAGGTTTCCATAGAAAGCTGCTGAGCCCAGGACCAAAATCGCAGGTGCCCCCCTGCAAAAACAGGTAGTATTGTATTTGATCATTTTGATGTGTCCAGATAGTGTTTTGGGGCATTTCCTTTCGCGGGCAGTAGGCCCACCCTCAAATGTGAGGTACCATTTTTTATCGGGAGACTTGGGGAAACGCTGAGTGGAAGGAAATTTGTGGCTTCTCTCTGATTCCAGAACGTTCTGTCACCGAAATGAGAGGAAAAAGTGTTTTTTTTGGCCAAATTTTGAGGTTTGCAAAGGATTCTGGGTAACAGAACCTGGTCAAAGCCCCACAAGTCACCCCATTTTTGATTTCCCTAGGTGTCTAGTTTTAAAAAATTTGCTGGTTTGCTACGTTTCCCAAGGTGCCGTCTGAGCTAGAGGCCACAATCCACAGGTAGACACTTTGTAAAAAACACCTCTGTTTTCTGTGAAAAAATGTGATGTGTCCACGTTGTGTTTTGGGCCATTTCCTTTCATGGGCGCTAAGCCTACCCACACAAGTGAGGTACCATTTTTATCGGGAGACTTGGGGGAACGCTGGGTGGAAGGAACTTTGTGGCTCCTCTCAGATTCCAGAACTTTCTGTCACCGAAATTAGAGGTAAAAGTGTTTTTTTGGCCAAATTTTGAGGTTTGCAAAGGATTCTGGGTAATAAAACCTGGTCAGAGCCCCACAAGTCATCCCATTTCGGATTCCCCTAGGTGTCTAGTTTTTAAAAATGCGCTGGTTTGCTAGGTTACCCCAGGTGCTGGCTGAGCTAGAGGCAAAAATCCACAGGTAGGCACTTTGTAAAAAACACCGTTGTTTTCTGTGGAAAAATGTGATGTGTCCACGTTGTGTTTTGGGCCATTTCCTTTCGCGGGTGCTAGGCCTACCCACACAAGTGAGGTACCATTTTTATCGGGAGACTTGGGGGAATGCTGGGTGGAAGGAAATTTGTGGCTCTTCTCAGATTCCAGAACTTTCAGTCACCGCAATGAGAGGAAAAAGCGTTTTCTTTTTTGCCAAATTTTGAGTTTTGCAAAGGATTCTGGGTAACAGAACCTGGTCAGAGCCACACAAGTCACCGCATCTTGGATTCCCCTAGGTGTCTAGTTTTCTAAAATGCACTGGTTTGCTAGGTTTCCCCAGGTGCTGGTTGAGCTAGAGGCCAAAATCCACAGGTAGGCAGTTTGTAAAAAACACCTCTGTTTTCTGTGGAAAAATTTGATGTGTCCACGTTGTGTTTTGGGGCATTTCCTTTCGCGGATGCTAATCCTACCTTCACAAGTGAGGTACCATTTTTATCGGGAGACTTGGGGAAACGCTGGGTTAAAGGAAATTTGTGGCTCCTTTTCAGATTCCAGAACTTTCTGTCACCGGAATGAGAGAAAAAAGTGTTTTTTTGGCCAAATTTTGAGGTTTGCAAAGGATTCTGGGTAACAGAACCTGGTCAGAGCCCCACAAGTCACCCCATCTTGGATTCCCCTAGGTGTCTAGGTTTCAGAACTGTGCAGGTTTGCTAGGTTTCCCTAGGTGCCGGCTGAGCTAGAGGCCAAAATCCACAGCTAGGCACTTTGCAAAAAACAGCTCTGTTATCTTTGTGAAAATGTGATGTGTCCACGTTGTGTTTTGGGGCATTTCCTGTCGCGGGTGCTAGGCCTATCCACGCAAGTGAGGTACCATTTTTATCGGGAGACGTGGGGGAACACAGAATAGCAAAATAAGTGTTATTGCCCCTTGTCTTTCCCTACATTTGTTCCTTCCAAATGTAAGACAGTGTGTAAAAAAGACGTCTATTTGAGAAATGCCCTGTAATTCACATGCAAGTATGGGCACCCCGGAATTCAGAGATGTGCAAATAACCACAACTTCTCAACACCTTATCTTGTGGCCATTTTGGAAATACAAAGGTTTTCTTCATACCTATTTTTCACTTTTTATATTTCAGCAAATGAATTGCTGTATAACCGGTATAGAATAAAAACCCATTGCAAGGTGCAGCTCATTTATTGGCTCTGGGTACCTAGAGTTCTTGATGAACCTACAAGCCCTATATATCCCCGCAACCAGAAAAGTCCAGCGGACGTAACGGTATATTGCTTTAAAAAATCTGCCATCACTGGAAAAATAGCTGTTTTCTTCACTTCAATTTCATTTTCTTTTTATTTCAGCTGTTATTTTCTGTAGGAAACGCTTGTAGGATCTACACAAATGACCCCTTGATGAATTCAAATTCTTGTCTACTTTTCAGAAATGGTTAGCTTCCTGGGATCCAGCATTGGTTTCTCACCCATTTCGGTCATTAACTGGAAGGATGCTGAAAGTACAAAGAACAGTAAAAATGGGGTATGTCCCAGTAAAATGTCAAAATTGTATTGAAAAATTGGGTTTTCTAATTCAAGTCTGCCTGTTCCTGAAAGGTGGGAAGATGGTGATCTTGCCACAGCAAACCCTTTGTTGATGCCATTTTCAGGGGAAAAACCACGAGCTGCCTTCTGAAGCCCTTTTTTCCCATTTAAAAAAAAACAACACAAGTTTCACTGTATTTTGGCTAATTTCTTTGGTCTTCTTCAGGGGAACCCACAAAGTCTGGGCGCCTCTGGAATCCCTAGGATGTTGGAAAAAAAGGACGTAAATTTTGCATGAGTGGCTTATGTGGACAAAAAGATATGATGGCCTAAGCGCGAACTGCCCCAAATAGCCAGAAAAAGGTTCGGCACAGGAGAGGAAAAGGCCTGGCAGCGAAGGGGTTAAGGGAGAGTTCTTTCCTAGAAACAAAACAAATGTCAATACTTTATTAACATCCCATACACTAGAGTACCTCACTTCTGGGAGGATTGGAAAGACAAATTCCCCTGACGGACCCCTTTTTGATCCCCATCAATTGGCATGTGCCCAGCTGAAATATGCATCAAACTGACCTATAAGCTCTGATAAGAAGTTCATTATATGAAAAAGGTCTGACTCCTGACCCTACAGGAGCCAAAACCTGTTCCATACACTAATGGGACCATGAGGTCTATGCAAACTTGAATCTTTTGACTGTTCTAATGCCAAGCCCCCTGGGTGGGACTGGCTCTCTAGAAATCTTGGGATATCTCAACATTCCCGATATTACTAAGAGGTGAAGAGTCTCCTCTTCCAGTATCCTGTGGTTCAACTCTAATGGACTCCTGAGAAGTCCAGAAAAAGGGGAAGATGGATTGGAAAATCGAAGGAAAGTCCCATCAGAACATAGATAACATCCATGAGCTATTCACAATGGAGTTATCATAATAAAGCTCGCTTGTTGCCTCCTAATCACCATCATGACTCTGGTGATCATCAAGAATAGGGGGAGGAATAGGGGGAGGAATTTTCCCTAGAGAAAAGCATCTGCCTCCATAGCATCAAGATCCAGTTTCCTGCTGAAATAATGTTGAACAGATCTAAGGAGCATGTCCCCTTCTTGCCAAGACAATACCTTCAGGCAAATCTTCCATGCATAGAATCCTGAAGATATCTGAAGTTCCAATCTGACGGCTGGTTGCTTTGCCCCAGTACGAATTTGGAGTCACAGTGATCTGGTTCTTCATATAATAATCCCAGAAGCCCTTGACCATCTCTGTCAATATTCTTGACCACACACCAGTCATGTGATTTATGTAGCGGTATACTGACAAAGAGTCAATTTTTAGGATTACCCAGCAGTTTATTCTCTCCTTGATCCAGCATTTCATTGTGAATGAACCTGCTAGAAGCTTGGGGCAGTTGACGTGAAGCTCCAGTTCTTCTTTGGATCACTGTCTGCCCACAGACAAGTCTCCAGACATGCTGCCGCTTCAAAAGCTGATGGCACCAAGTTAAATGACCAAATCTAGGGTTCTTGCCGCCACTGGATGTCCCCATTGGATTCAGTCAAAATTGATATCTGTTTCGAGTTTATAAGGACTCTCCCAAGGTTCATTGCCATCACGTTTTGCAAGGTTGTCTAGTGAAATGACCCTGGAAAGATTGGGTGGATGAAGGAAGAGAGCAACAAACAAATCTTACCAATTGAGGCAGTGAGGGTTTGGATTTCAACAGAGTTCTCCTCAATTCTACCCGGATGAGGGAAATCTTCCTCTCTGGAAGTTTCAGCCTATTCTGACCTGAATCTATGATGAAACCCAGGAAGGTCATGTTCTAACTGGGTTTTAGTTCTGACTTTTTTCTCATTGGTGATGAACTTTACATCCTGTAGTGTCACTGTGAGGGGAAGCTGTTGGATCAGGGTGTTTGGGGACGATTCATAATAAGAATTTTGTTGAGGTAGACGATCAGGCATACCCACCTTACTTTGAGGAATAGTACTACTGGCCACAGCACTTTTGTGAATCAATATGGCACAGAATAAAGACCAAAAGGCAGCATGGTGTACTCACATTTCCTGACTTTACCACACAGACTGGAGGAACGTCTGAAGTGGGGGTAAAATATAAAGCGTCAAGTATGTGTCTTTAAGTCAGAGATACCATACAAGCTAAATGGGGGATATCTCTGAGGAGGTGAATGCCCTCCATGTTGAAGTGGTGAAAAATCAGCCTCTTGTTGAAGTCTCACAGGTTTATCATGGAGTGCTGAGCATTGTCCTTTTTCTCAATCAGGAAGAAGTTGTTCACAAACCCTTGGGTGATGGATCATGCAACACAACATTATTATTTTGGATATCAGGGCCTGCAACTCCTTGTTTATAAAAAAGTCTTTGAAATTCAGAGAAAACTGTACAAAGAGTCAACAGCAGGTACACACCTTCCTAATTCTTTGAGTAAACGTTCCCTGAATAGGCCCTGCTGGATCATAGGGCTTGTTTCGGAGTTGGCAGGTTACCTAGTTTTGGGTCTACTTTTAAGACTAGATAACTGCTCCTCTCAGATGAGGTGGTGCATTTGGCATTTTCTAAGAAAATTGCAGCTCTTTTGAGAGGATACCTGGAAAGATGAGTGCACTTGACTCCTTGGTCTCTTCTGCCATTTCTAGAATCTTTATTAAGGGGCCCGCAATGTCCAGAAGTTTGTCCTGGCATTAGTGCCAAGGGCAATCAATGTCCATCTTGGGGTCCCAAACAAATTTGGGTAAGAAGGAATCCATATGTTTGCTAATCATAGAAGAAGGCATGTACACGCACAAGTGAGTGGACTTGAGTCAAACAATGTGTGGTACTCTACAGATAGTCAACTCTGGCAAATTGGGTGAGCGTCAGTACTAGCAATTTACCTAGTTTGACTGGGCCCATCCTTTGGACAACAGATGTCCTATGCAAAAATGTTGAATCCAGAAAGTTAACTAGTAGCAAGTCTGAATGTCAACCGGATTACTCATCTCAACATCTAACATAGATCACCATTAACATATGTCTATCTCATTGTGGAGGATGTACTTACACCTCCTGGCTAGCTGACTGTCTTGAATGAGGATCTTGCTGGGAATGGTAGCCTGCCAACCCTTGACCCAGGCATCTTGCAGCAACTCCTGGAGTCCATTGATACATCATCTCTGGTTGCAGGAAGAGCTAATAGCATTGCAGGTTTTCCAGAGAATCCACCTATCACCCAACAAACACCACATGCCAGCCCACTCCTAGCCCTGGACTCCGAGGACCCCCAAGTTGAATTCCAACATTGTGCATTAGGAATCCAGTGGGAGCTGGTCGATGAGGTGGGTATGGAGACCGTGGCAGGCACCCTATAGACAGTCCGTACCTTCCTCTTCGTGGTTTGGAACAATCCCTGGCTGACATTGTTGGTGTCATGAGGCAGAGGCATGAGCAACTGGCCAGCCAAATTGGCACCAGTGAAGTTGCCAACCAGCTGGAGATGATCGCCAACATCCTGTAGTCCAAGGAGCAAAAGCGAGACACCTACATAGCAACAATGGGTGACTACTACCATGACGTTAGTGTTGTGCTGGCAAACCAGCAGGCCCTTCTTAGTTCAGTGCTGCCTTACCTGTTGGCACAGATAAATGCTGCTGCAGACAGGGGATCTACACCTAGAGCCCCTGATGTGTGTGTGTGCCTCCATCGCCACCGGCACCGACAACACCCCCCTCATGGTATGCACCACACACATTAGAGCAGGAAGATGTGGACTGCACCACTTACTACATAAAACTGCCTGGTAGCTTTATTCTGTGCCATATGTCCAGTTTCTCTTTTCACCTGTACTGATGACCATGCCACTGTACTTCATAACTGTTACTCGCCTCTGTTTGCTGTCCTGCTCCTGCCTGTTGATCTCACCCATTTATGGACTGTCGATGTGGCCTATCTTCCCTATTGGCAATTTGTCCTCCTCCTCACTGAAACACTCCTCTCTTCCACATGTTCGATGCAATGTATCGCGCATGGACTCTGTCTGGACATCCTATGACTCACAAACAAAGTTGAGGAGGTTGACGCAAGGGCTGCTACTTGCTCCTTGGTTCACATGTCATTGAAAACACTTACCGGAAACAGAGTGGTGTATGTCTGTTTACGATCAGACTAAGTAGATCATGGTGTATGTGCTGCTCTTAAAGACTCAACCTACTGTTGAAGGAAGTTGTCTTTAATGGACCCATGGGAAAATCTGCACAGGCCAAAGGAAATAGTATATGTGAAACCAATCTGCATCTAAATTAATAAGCAGTATCCCAAGGTCACTGTTGTAGTTTGACTCTTGCTCTAGGCAAGATTTCTGGTTTGAGGATGACAGCACTTTTGTTTGTAGGCGACTAGGCTAATCCTACAACAATTAGCAACTGGCAGCCCAACCCTCCTGGCTCACAAGCAGTACCTCACCAAAAACCCAAACAGTAAACTGTGATTTGTGGCAGCCTTTACGCATGAACTCAAGAGTGTTACATCTCAGGGAGTTCGTGGTTAAACGGAGGTTACCCTTTTCTCACATGAGCAACATTTCTCAGTCACACACAGGTAATGATAGAGATGCAGTGACGTTTTCAATTGGTTTTATTAACCCCTTCTGTGCCCAGGACGTAATGGTTACGTCCTGAGGCACAGTGCTGCTGTGCCCAGGACGTAACCATTACGTCCTGTGCACAGAGCCCAGAGGGAGCGCTCTCGCTCCCTCTGTGGGGTTTCCCCCCACCCCCCCAAGTCAGGGATGGAAGGGGAAGCCCTTCCCACCCCGACCGCCCTAACACCCCCTGTGACGTCAGCGCGCGAGCGCGCGCTGATTAGTCACAGGGTCTCCCCCATCGCGCTGGAAGCAGAGCTTCCAGCGCGATTGAAAAAGAAATGCTTTTGCATTTCTTTTTCAATCCCATGGGGGAGGCCCCGAGAGGCTTCAAAGGGAAGGAAATGTATTTCCTTCCCTTTGAAGTCTCTCACAGGTTTCAAAAGCCGGATTGCTTGCAATCAGAAACCTCTAGGCAGCAGGGATCTTTTTTTTTTTTTTTTTTTTGTTATGTTTTCTTTTTTTTTAGGTGGGGAGCGACCCCTTAGGCAAGGGTCGCTACCCTAGGGGGCAAATTATATTTAGGCCATTTCTGCCCCCCTTGGGGGCAGATTGGCCTATTTTGATGAGGCCAATCTGCCCCCAAGGGGGGCAGAAACCATTAGACACCAGGGAGTTTTTTTTTTGCGTGAATTTCACGCAAGGGGAGCGACCCCTTAGGCAAGGGTCGCTCCCTGGGGGGGGGATTATTTTAGGCCATTTCTGCCCCCCTGGGGGGGGTAGATCAGCCTATTTTGATTCGGCTGATCTGCCCCCAAGGGGGGCAGAAACCACTAGGCACCAGGGATTTTTTTGTTTTTCTGTTTTACAGATGGGGAGCGACCCCCTTGGACAAGGGTCGCTCCCCTGGAGGGGCAAAATGTATTTAGGCCATTTCTGCCCGCTTTGGGGGCAGATCGGCCGATTTTAGGTCAATCTGCCCCCAAGGGGGGCAGAAACCACTAGGCACCAGGGATCTTTTTTTTGCGCCGTCACACAAGGGGAGCGACCTTGTAGTCAAGGGTCGCTCCCCGGGGGGGTGGGGGGTGGAGGGGGCCAAATTATTTTAGGCCATCTCTGCCCCCCCTGGGGGGCAGATCGCCCTATTGGTATTAGGCCGATCTACCCCCAGGGGGGCAGAAACCTCTAGGCGCCAGGGCAAATTGTTTTTTTTTTGTGTTTTTTTTTTTTTGGTTTTTTTTTTTTTTTAGAGATGGGCAGCGACCCATCAGGCAAGGGTCGCTCCCCTGGGGGGCAAATTGTATTTAGACCATTTCTGCCCCCCTCGGGGACAGATTGGTCGATTTTAGGTCAATCTGCCCCAAGGAGGCAGAAACCACTAGGCACCGGGGATTTGTTTTTTGGCGCCAATGTCACGCAAGGGGAGCGACCCCGTAGGCAAGGGTCGCTCCGGGGGGTGGGGGGGGTGGGTGTTCGGGGGCATATTTATTTTAGGCCATTTCTGCCCCCCCTGGGGGCAGATCGGCCTATTATTAGGCCGATCTGCCCCCAGGGGGGGGCAGAAACCTGTAGGCGCCAGGGCAATTTTTTTTTGTTTTTTTTTGTTTTTTTAGAGATGGGGAGCGACCCATCAGACAAGGGTCGCTCCCCTGGGGGGCAAACTGTGTTTAGACCATTTCTGCCCCCCTTGGGGGCAGATTGGTCGATTTTAGGTCAATCTGCCCCAAGGGGGCAGAAACCACTAGGCACCGGGATTTGTTTTTTGGCGCCAATGTCACGCAGGGGGAGCGACCCCGTAGGCAATGGTTGCACCGGGGGGGGGGGGGGGGTTCAGGGGGCAAATTTATTTTAGGCCATTTCTGCCCCCCCTGGGGGCAGATCGGCCTATTATTAGGCCGATCTGCCCCCAGGGGGGGCAGAAACCTCTTGTTGCCAGAGCAATTTTTTTTTTTTTTTCTTTTTTTGTTTGTTTGGTTTTTTTTAGAGATGGGGAGCGACCCATCAGGCAAGGGTCGCTCCCCTGGGGGGCAAATTGTGTTTAGACCATTTCTGCCCCCCTTGGGGGCAGATTGGTCGATTTTAGGTCAATCTGCCCCAAGGGGGCAGAAACCACTAGGCACCGGGGATTTGTTTTTTGGCGCCAATGTCACGCAGGGGGAGCGACCCCGTAGGCAAGGGTCGCTCCGGGGGGGGGGGGAACTGGGGGGGTGTTCGGGGGGCAAATTTATTTTAGGCCATTTCTGCCCCCAGGGGGGGCAGAAACCTCTTGTTGCCAGGGCAAATTTTTTTTTGTGTTTTTTTTTTAGTTTGTTTGTTTTTTTAGAGATGGGGAGCGACCCATCAGACAAGGGTCGCTCCCCTGGGGGGCAAATTGTGTTTAGACCATTTCTGCCCCCCTTGGGGGCAGATTGGTCGATTTTAGGTCAATCTGCCCCAAGGGGGCAGAAACCACTAGGCACCGGGATTTGTTTTTTGGCGCCAATGTCACGCAGGGGGAGCGACCCCGTAGGCAATGGTCGCTCCGGGGGGGGGTGGGGATTCAGGGGGCAAATTTATTTTAGGCCATTTCTGCCCCCCCTGGGGGCAGAAACCTCTTGTTGCCAGAGCAAATTATTATTATTTTTTATTTTTTTATTTTTTTTAGAGATGGGGAGCGACCCATCAGGCAAGGGTCGCTCCCCTGGGGGGCAAATTGTATTTAGACCATTTCTGCCCCCCTCGGGGACAGATTGGTCGATTTTAGGTCAATCTGCCCCAAGGAGGCAGAAACCACTAGGCACCGGGGATTTGTTTTTTGGCGCCAATGTCACGCAAGGGGAGCGACCCCGTAGGCAAGGGTCGCTCCGGGGGGTGGGGGGGGTGGGTGTTCGGGGGCATATTTATTTTAGGCCATTTCTGCCCCCCCTGGGGGCAGATCGGCCTATTATTAGGCCGATCTGCCCCCAGGGGGGGGCAGAAACCTGTAGGCGCCAGGGCAATTTTTTTTTGTTTTTTTTTGTTTTTTTATAGATGGGGAGCGACCCATCAGACAAGGGTCGCTCCCCTGGGGGGCAAACTGTGTTTAGACCATTTCTGCCCCCCTTGGGGGCAGATTGGTCGATTTTAGGTCAATCTGCCCCAAGGGGGCAGAAACCACTAGGCACCGGGATTTGTTTTTTGGCGCCAATGTCACGCAGGGGGAGCGACCCCGTAGGCAATGGTTGCACCGGGGGGGGGGGGGGGGGGTTCAGGGGGCAAATTTATTTTAGGCCATTTCTGCCCCCCCTGGGGGCAGATCGGCCTATTATTAGGCCGATCTGCCCCCAGGGGGGGCAGAAACCTCTTGTTGCCAGAGCAATTTTTTTTTTTTTTTCTTTTTTTGTTTGTTTGGTTTTTTTTAGAGATGGGGAGCGACCCATCAGGCAAGGGTCGCTCCCCTGGGGGGCAAATTGTGTTTAGACCATTTCTGCCCCCCTTGGGGGCAGATTGGTCGATTTTAGGTCAATCTGCCCCAAGGGGGCAGAAACCACTAGGCACCGGGGATTTGTTTTTTGGCGCCAATGTCACGCAGGGGGAGCGACCCCGTAGGCAAGGGTCGCTCCGGGGGGGGGGGGAACTGGGGGGGTGTTCGGGGGGCAAATTTATTTTAGGCCATTTCTGCCCCCAGGGGGGGCAGAAACCTCTTGTTGCCAGGGCAAATTTTTTTTTGTGTTTTTTTTTTAGTTTGTTTGTTTTTTTAGAGATGGGGAGCGACCCATCAGACAAGGGTCGCTCCCCTGGGGGGCAAATTGTGTTTAGACCATTTCTGCCCCCCTTGGGGGCAGATTGGTCGATTTTAGGTCAATCTGCCCCAAGGGGGCAGAAACCACTAGGCACCGGGATTTGTTTTTTGGCGCCAATGTCACGCAGGGGGAGCGACCCCGTAGGCAATGGTCGCTCCGGGGGGGGGGGGGGATTCAGGGGGCAAATTTATTTTAGGCCATTTCTGCCCCCCCTGGGGGCAGAAACCTCTTGTTGCCAGAGCAAATTATTATTATTTTTTATTTTTTTATTTTTTTTAGAGATGGGGAGCGACCCATCAGGCAAGGGTCGCTCCCCTGGGGGGCAAATTGTGTTTAGACCATTTCTGCCCCCCTTGGGGGCAGATTGGTCGATTTTAGGTCAATCTGCCCCAAGGGGGCAGAAACCACTAGGCACCGGGGATTTGTTTTTTGGCGCCAATGTCACGCAGGGGGAGCGACCCCGTAGGCAAGGGTCGCTCGGGGGGGGGGGGGAACGGGTGGGGTGTTCGGGGGGCAAATTTATTTTAGGCCATTTCTGCCCCCAGGGGGGGCAGAAACCTCTTGTTGCCAGGGCAAATTTTTTTTAGTGTTTTTTTTTTAGTTTGTTTGTTTTTTTAGAGATGGGGAGTGACCCATCAGACAAGGGTCGCTCCCCTGGGGGGCAAATTGTGTTTAGACCATTTCTGCCCCCCTTGGGGGCAGATTGGTCGATTTTAGGTCAATCTGCCCCAAGGGGGCAGAAACCACTAGGCACCGGGGATTTGTTTTTTGGCGCCAATGTCACGCAGGGGGAGCGACCCCGTAGGCAAGGGTCGCTCCGGTGGGGGGGGGGGGACGGGGGGGTGTTCGGGGGGCAAATTTATTTTAGGCCATTTCTGCCCCCCCTGGGGGCAGATTGGCCTATTATTAGGCCGATCTGCCCCCAGGGGGGGCAGAAACCTGTTGTTGACAGGGCAAATTTTTTTTAGTGTTTTTTTTTTAGTTTGTTTGTTTTTTTAGAGATGGGGAGCGACCCATCAGACAAGGGTCGCTCCCCTTGGGGGCAAACTGTGTTTAGACCATTTCTGCCCCCCTTGGGGGCAGATTGGTCGATTTTAGGTCAATCTGCAACCACTAGGCACCGGGGATTATTTTTTTGGCGCCAATGTCACGCAGGGGGAGCGACCCAGTAGGCAAGGGTCGCTCCGAGGTGGGGGGGTTGGGGGGCTTTGGGGGGGCAAATATATTTTAGGCCATTTCTGCCCCCCCTGGGGGCAGAAACCTCTTGGCGCCAGGGCAAATGTTTTTTTGTTTTTTTTTGTTTTTTGTTTGTTTGTTTTTTTAGAGATGGGGAGCGACCCATCAGACAAGGGTCGCTTCCCTGAGGGCAAACTGTATTGAGAGCATTTCTGCCCCCTTTGGGGGCAGATTGGTCGATTTTAGGTCAATCTGCCCCCAAGGGGGCAGAAACCACTAGGCACCGGGAATTTGTTTTTTGGCGCCAATGTCACGCAGGGGTAGCGACCCCGTAGGCAAGGGTCGCACCTGGGCAGGGGGGGTTTGGGGGGGTGGGGGGTCAAATTTATTTTAGGGCATTTCCCCCCCCCCTGGCCCGGCTGAGCTAGAGGCCAAAATCCACATGTAGGCACTTTGCAAAAAACACCTCTGTTTTCTGTGAAAAAATATGTTGTGTCCACGTTGTGTTTTGGGTCATTTCCTTTCGTGGGCGCTAGGCCTACCCACACAAGTGAGGTACCATTTTTATGGAGAGACTTAGGGGAACGCTGGGTGGAAGGAAATTTGTGGCTCCTCTCAGATTCCAGAACTTTCTGTCACCGAAATGAGAGGAAAAAGTGTTTTTTGGCTAGATTTTGATGTTTGCAAAGGATTCTGGGTAACAGAACCTGGTCAGAGCCCCGCAAATCACCCCATCTTGGATTCCCCTCGGTCTCTAGTTTTAAAAAATGCGCTGGTTTGCTAGGTTTCCCCAGGTGCCGGCTGAGCTAGAGGCCAAAATCCACACGAAGGCACTGTTTTCTATGAAAAAATGTGATGTGTCCACGTTGTGTTTTGGGCCATTTCCTGTCGCGAGCGCTAGGCCTACCCACACAAGTGAGGTATCATTTTTATCGGGAGACGTGGGGGAACGCTGGGTGGAAGGAAATTTGTGGCTCCTCTCAGATTCCAGAACTTTCTGCCACAGAAATGTGAGGAACATGTGTTTTTTTAGCCAAATTTTGAGGTTTGCAAAGGATTCTGAGTATCAGAACCTGGTCCGAGCCACACAAATCACCCCATCTTGGATTCCCCTAGGTCTCTAGTTTTCAGAAATGCACAGGTTTGGTAGGTTTCCCTAGGTGGCGGCTGAGCTAGAGGCCAAAATCTACAGGTAGGCACTTTGCTAAAAACAGGTCTATTTTCTGTGATGTGTCCACGTTGCGCTTTGGGGCGCTTCCTGTCGCGGGCGCTAGGCCTACCCACATAAGTGAGGTATCATTTTTATCGGGAGACATGGGGGAACGCTGGGTGGAAGGAAATTTGTGGCTCCTCTCAGATTGTAGAACTTTCTGCCACAGAAATGTGAGGAACATGTGTTTTTTTTAGCCAAATTTTGAGGTTTGCAAAGGATTCTGGGTAACAGAACCTGGTCCCAGCCACACAAGTCACCCCATCTTGGATTCCCCTAGGTCTCTAGTTTTCAGAAATGGACAGGTTTGGTAGGTTTCCCTAGGTGGCGGCTGAGCTACAGGCCAAAATCTACAGGTAGGCACTTTGCAAAAAACACCTCTGTTTTCCTTCAAAAATTTGGTTGTGTTCACGTTGCGCTTTGGGGCGTTTCCTGTCGTGGGCGCTAGGCCTACCCACACAAGTGAGGTATCATTTTTATCGGGAGACATGGGGGAACGCTGGGTGGAAATAAATTTGTGGCTCCTCTCAGATTCCAGAACTTTCTGCCACAGAAATGTGAGGAACATGTGTATTTTTAGCCAAATGTTGAGGTTTGCAAAGGATTCTGGGTAACAGAACCTGGTCCCAGCCACACAAGTCACCCCATCTTGGATTCCCCTAGGTCTCTAGTTTTCAGAAATGCACAGGTTTGGTAGGTTTCCCTAGGTGGCGGCTGAGCTACAGGCCAAAATCCACAGGTAGGCACTTTGCTAAAAACAGGTCTGTTTTCTGTGATGTGTCCACGTTGCGCTTTGGGGCGTTTCCTGTCGCGGGCGCTAGGCCTACCCACACAAGTGAGGTATCATTTTTATCGGGAGACGTGGGGGAACGCTGGGTGGAAGGAAATTTGTGGCTCCTCTCAGATTCCAGAACTTTCTGCCACAGAAATGTGAGGAACATGTGTTTTTTTAGCCACATTTTGAGGTTTGCAAAGGATTCTGGGTAACAGAACCTGGTCCCAGCCACACAAGTCACCCCATCTTGGATTCCCCTAGGTCTCTAGTTTTCAGAAATGCAGAGGTTTGGTAGGTTTCCCTAGGTGGCGGCTGAGCTACAGGCCAAAATCTACAGGTAGGCACTTTGCTAAAAACAGGTCTGTTTTCTGTGATGTGTCCACGTTGTGTTTTGGGGCGTATCCTGTCGCGGGCGCTAGGCCTACCCACACAAGTGAGGTATCATTTTTATCGGGAGACTTGGGGGAACATAGAATAGCAAAACAAGTGTTATTGCCCCTTGTCTTTCTCTACATTTTTCCCTTCCAAATGTAAGACAGTGTGTAAAAAAGACATCTATTTGAGAAATGCCCTGTAATTCACATGCTAGTATGGTTACCCTGGAATTCAGAGATGTGCAAATAACCACTGCTTCTCAACACCTTATCTTGTGCCCATTTTGGAAATACAAAGGTTTTCTTGATAGCTATTTTTTACTCTTTATATTTCAGCAAATGAATTGCTGTATACCCGGCGTAGAATGAAAACCCACTGCAGGGTGCAGGTCATTTATTGGCTCTGGGTACCTAGAGTTCTTGATGAACCTACAAGCCCTATATATCCCCGCAACCAGAAGAGTCCAGCAAACGTAACGGTATATTGCTTTCGAAAATCTGACATTGCAGGAAAAAATTACAGAGTAAAACTTAGAGAAAAATTGATGTTTTTTTCACCTCAATTTCAATATTTTTCTTTTTCAGTTGTTATTTTCTGTAGGAAACCCTTGTAGGATCTACACAAATTACCCCTTGCTGAATTCAGAATTTTGTCTACTTTTCAGAAATGTTGCGGTTTCTGGGATCCAGCATTGGTTTCATGCCCATTTCTGTCACTGACTTGAAGGAGGCTGAAAGCACAAAAAATCGTAAAAATGGGGTATGTCCCAGTAAAATGCCAAAATTGTGTTGAAAAATTGGGTTTTCTGATTCAAGTCCGCCTGTTCCTGAAAGCTGGGAAGCTGGTGATTTTATCACCGCAAACCCTTTGTTGATGCCCTTTTCAGGGAAAAAACCACAAGCCTTCTTCTGCAGCCCATTTTTCCAATTTTTTAAAAAAAAACGAAATTTTCACTGTTTTTTGGCTAATTTCTTGGCCTCCTTCTGGGGAACCCACAAAGTCTGGGTACCTCTAGAATCCCTAGGATGTTGGAAAAAAAGGACGCAAATTTGGCATGGGTAGCTTACGTGAACAAAAAGTTATGAGGGCCTAAGCGCAAACTGCTCCAAATAGCCAAAAAAAGGCTCGGCACAGGAGGGGGAAAAGGCCTGGCAGCGAAGGGGTTAACAAGACTGCATTCTACTATAAATTGCATGCGCTGCAATGATTAGGATAATGAACAATGCAAGAAACAGAATTGTAAAAACGAGAGTCGTTAATGCAAAGACCCCCACCATCTTGCAATAACAAAAGATGTAAAGTAGGTGTGATGTAAGCCCTAAAACCTAAGCCCAGGGTTCTGCAAAGTCAGTCCTGGAGCGCCGGGTCCATGCCAGATTTTTGGCATACCCACATTTAGAAAAATGTAGATTTCTGAAACATCTTGTTTCTGAATGTGGATATGCTAAAAATCTGGCATGGACTCGGCTCTCCAGGACCGACTTTGCAGAACCCTGTGGGCCTAGCCTGATGAACCTAATCTCTAACTGTAAGAGAGATAGGTGTGGTAAACCTAATCTGCCAGTACCATGTCCATGACAAGAACCTCCCAAACATCGTTACCTTGGAATGAGGTCTCAAGATCAGACTTCGTGGTGACACGAAGACTGGGTCTTCATCATGGCGATGTGTAGTTTAGATAGCGGTGAATGCATCTGGTAGGAATCCCTCTGATTATCTTGTCTGTGTGAGATGTATTTATACAGATCTTGTAGGACCCCTGACGCAGGTATGTTCCCAAACAAAAGATAAGAAAATATGCTTGCCGTAGCAATTATATAAACAATTCCCTGAAAAGGTACATTATGTTACTGTCACACAAAAGTGGGAAAGTACATGATGTGAATACCTACATATCTCATTTATCTTTGATGATGAAAGTGAAAGAGTGGACCTGATAACATGAAACTAAAACATCTTCCTAACTATAAACAAGGCAGACACCTTGGAATAAAAAAATAAATGTGCTAAAACAGAGCAAGCTAAGTAGGTTAAAAGTCACTAGGTGACAGGGGCACGGGCCTGCAAACCAAAGGCCAAGCTAAACTCCTGATTCCCATTAAAACTAAACAGGATCCACTACACCCTGCCCATTGCTGGAACAAGTATGATGCCATACCGATGACGCGAGAGAATGTGAATGAACCCAAGCTAAAAATGCTCTGGACTAAAACAAGCTAAAATCCTGTCATGTTAAGATATAATTAAAATCTAATTTAAAACCTGTTAAAAATAGCTAAGACGTGCAAAGAGACAAAATGTCGACCATGACAAGCATAGCAGGCCAAATCTAAAGGCAACGTTGGCAAACTTTAGAATAGGCCAATGTTCAAATTTATTTACAAGTAGTCATGATCTTTAAGAATGTCTTTGAAGCCGTCAAAAGGAAGGGCATTCAGGAAAGAAGCCACATCATCAGATGTTAGATCGATGACAGAATTAGCAAACGGATCCATGGAGCAGTAGTGAGCAGCAGCCTCAGGCGCAGGATCTCCCGCGATGGCAGCACCATCCAAAGTGCCCAAAGGAGCCAGACAGTCCACTAACGACGTCTCGTAAGTGGCCTTGCGAATCAGCCTCATTCTCATGGGGCACGACCGTGAATGAACCCTCATCGAGACCATCAGCAGTTCCTTGTCCACAGGTGGCATGGCTGAAGCAGCAAGGCACACCAAAGGTAGATGTTCGAAAAGGCACTACGTGCAATGAAAGACTGGTTGCACACACCATAGGACTGGTCGAAATGACAATGACCAACCATGCTCCAATTCTTCCAGCAAAGGAGCACCAAAGAACCAGGCGATCAGAGCACAGCTGGGCTGGGCTGGTGATAGTAGCTCCATCACTCTTCTTAGCTGGGAAGGCACAACCACTTCATATCAGCAATAACAGCAGTAGTATTCCGAGGATCAATGCCAAAATCACAGCTGCCAAAAACACTGGAAAAGAGTGAATGGATAGCTGAAGGAATGACTTCAAAGACAGTCTGGACAATGGACACAAATCCAGACCCGACAGCCTTAAAGAAGCGCACAATCCCCGTAGTGCTTGAGGCGTCAAATATTCTGGATACCAGTTCTCCAAAGTGCTTGGGGAAGTTAGAATTTAATGGGGATTGTATCTCGGCTGATCGTCTTGCTATCTGGAGAGCATACGTCTCTCTAGCCGATGTCAATTCAACTTCTTTCTGGAACAGTAGCACCTTTAGTCTGCTCAGCTTGTCATAATTCACATTGGTAGTATCAATGTGAGACTACAATTTCCACTACCCTTATCACTTGTGTGGGAGGGGATAAAACATGTTCGCAACCCGTTGCGACCTTAGAGACTGAAATTGCATAGGCAATTCCTGGTTGCGAACCACAACAGCTTTGTTTGATCAGGACCACATAACTTCCGTTCGAAAGTACATGAAATGCTGGACGAATCAAAGCGACGGGAGTACCCTTCAGAAAACAGGGCAAGTTTGCGACCCCCGCATTGAAAAGGCCATGAAGGGACACCCGTTTGCAAATCTTTGAATGACTAACAGTAGTATGACATTCACTTCCACTGAGAAAGATCTCTGTTTTGCAGTTCAGACATTTATATTCAAAAGGAAACTCCCACTCTTCTTTAATATAGCTATCGCCTAGCCACTCATATCTGCCCACGGCATGATGTTTCAAGCATTTAAAAAAGACGAAAGGTGGAAATGGGCAGATTTATAAAGCCATGTACTAGCCACACTGTTGATGGACTGTTTGCAACCGTGAATGGCAACTTCTTTAACTTTTCTATGTTTAGCCATTGTCTGTTGTTCCCTGGACACATTAAAAGCAGCAAACAAGTCACTACTGTTAATACACTTCCATAGAATGCAGCCATTTTTCAAAATCTGTAGTGTCCAACCTAACTGCATTATGAAGCACAGCTGACTTTGTCCATGATGTAGAAAGGACATATCATTCTGAATGATGTCAATCGCAGATGACACTGTGCTATTAAGGGAATAATCACTGTTGGACAGAGTGTTCATTCCATTATCGACAACAGCTAAAGCCTTTTCTAAATTTCTTTATCAATCTGTCTTGAAAGCACAGCAGCTTCCATTAGAGAAAGTTAACAGATCTCATTTTAATTGACATAGATGAATCTTTTAGAGCGCAGTTTTCTTGGACCTCACAAGAAGTCCTGTAAATCTATATCTTCAGAAAGAGTATTAAGGTGTTCCTTAACTGTGGCTACTGTGTTAGTCAGTAACCACTGTTGGCACAGTTTACCCACACTATACGTAGTTACTATACCCGAGTGTTGACCCGAGACAAACGCGAGGGTCTGGCTGGCTAATCTTGAAACCTCCTGAGGAATACAAAAAACACGCCTGACACTCTTTTTTGTCTATTGGCCATAATAACCACCCGCCAAGACTGGATAGTGAAGAATTATAAGTAACCTTTGCATCTAAATCATTCTCGGTGACGTTGAGGAAGGACTGCCAGTTGGTGAATTTTGCCGGTATGGGGATACTGGGCACATTCTTTCCTTCATTTTTGCTAACCCTAGACAAGAGGTCTGTTGAATGGTGTCCTTTAAAAAGATAGTTTGCAAAGGAATAAGGCACACTCTGAATAAAGCTTCCCTACCCTGAATTTGCCAATTTTGTGTTCCCCATACATTTTTTACATCAATAGTGTTCTTCCAATATTTCTAACCTTCAACTGCAAGTCAGGAAACAAAGAAATCTTTATAAGTCAATGTTTTTTTTGTTAGCAATATTTTCCTAATTTTAGAAGGAGGTAACTTAAAGTTGTATGATTCTGTGTTTCTAATGTCATGCCCAGAAAAATATGTGAATTTATCTGAATAATGTTTTGGGTTCCCCACAGGTGGAGTTGAACAGTTCCCACTATGTGTAATTGAAATATTGATTAGTGTCTAGTTGCACGGTGCAGGTAATAATGTCCCCAGTAGTTATAACAGAACTTTTTCCCATAATTCCTTGTGTTAGTGTACACATCATCACTTTCAAATACAGTGTAATCCTTAATTTCGTCTAACGGTCCAGACGTTCCAGTTATCAGATACAACACCAGGTGTAATTACATCAGTCATTAAACTTTTGAAGACTTATGGAATTTGAATGTCCTCAGTAGGCCCGTATATATCAAATGGAACTTTGACCTACACAATCCCATCAGGAATTGGTACTGCTGAAATGTTCACATGGGACAAGTCCCTTCAGACCTTATGCGAGGAAAGATATGCATTTAGGACATCATCCACAAGCTCAACAGAGGAACGTTCAGGAAGGCAATGACCATTTATAAGCAAAAAGACAACAGTCACAAAACCAATCCACAGAAAAAATGCAAGCCATGTCAGAAATAACCATAGATAGTTCCATGGATTAATTAAATAGTTATTTTTAAGCCATATGTACAGCTTATGTGTCTTTGAAACAGTTTCAATTGCAGGTTCAGATGAAGTCAAAGAAAAATCATCAAGGTCAATTAAAGAACCAGAAGCAGTCTCTGCAAACACCGGAACCGGTGCATTACTGGTGGATGGATCCACTTTGTGTGAAGGCTCATAGTAGACGATCTCATCAGTTTGTGTTGTGTTGGAGTAGAAGACAGCTACATCTTAGACAGGTGTTGTAGTTGAAGTGGTAACAGGAATCAGCAACAGTTAATTTTCCACCATCCATATGCTCGAGGAGGCATTTGTAGTATCATTGTACATGCTTGTGTAGTCAGAAGTATTGTTGTTTCTTCTTTGAAGAGGTATGTCATATTGGGTAGTGAGAGGGGACTGGAAACTACAAAAGGGACCTCCGGATCTACTGTGCAGGATCGGTCATATGATGTAGTTTGATGTTGTCAATGGAGACTAATCTGTTTGTTTTGGAACCAGGCAGAAGTGGTAGGATGACAGTTCTGATACCGTGTATTCCCAGGACTTGGACCAGTGCTCTGTATGATGGGTTGAATTCCTTCTTCACAGCAGTCGTCGCATGAACCAGATTCCCGACGTTAGGAATACAGCCAGTAGAAGTTGTTGGCAAATCCCCTATTCCTAAGGTGGCAACACTGGCGGATGATTTAACATCACAAAATTGCTGAAGCTCCTGTAAGACAGTGGGATATACATTTATATCAAAAGGTGTATCTGTTCCTACCAAACCAGGCCATCTAGATCTGGGACATACACGGGTATCCCAAAGAGAACCTCATAAGACCTTCTTGGCAGATTCTTCAGTGCACTCTGGACACCATATAGGTGATGAAGCTAGCTGCGGCCATAACCTAATACTCTAGCTGTTAGCTTAAGATTCCTCCTCTCCAAAACTGAATTTCTCTCTGGATAGTAGGGTGAGGAGTAATGGAGTTCAACACCCACTGTCCCCATGGTGTCCCTGAATGCCCTAGAGGCAAAGGCAGGGTCCAGGTCTGAATGTAATGCTGCAACGCATACGTACCGATAAAGATCAGCAAGTCTTTTATAACAGTTCGATTGTCAGCCAACTGCAGAGGCCATACCCACAGGAATCTAGACCAAGAATCGACAGTGACTAAGATGTGTTTATATGCACCATCAGGTTGAAGTGCACCACAATGGTCCAGGTACAAACATTGTAGTAGACTGTTGGATTCTAAAAGGGATGTCTGTGGAGGGTGTTTGATGTTTGAGCCCTTTATCTGCTGGCAAATGTCACAGCAAAGGACATATTGTCTGGTCTGTTTGTATAGACCTGGCCATCAGAAGTGTTCCTGTAAGAGAGTTATTATGGCCGCAACACCAGCATGTGCAGAGGCGACACCCCGAAGCTCTGCTTTGATTAGATCTAATCTCTGGTGTTTGTTGGGGATCACTTGATCTCCAGCCCCAGGAAGTGTTGCATAGGCAACATTCTGTGCATTGATGTGGCATGAATATTTTATAGGGTGTGCTTTTGGGAGAGGGTTGCCTTCTGCCGAAGCTTTCACGGCAGCCAAAATGCCATTATCCTATATCGTCTGAGAATGAGTCACTGCAGCAACAGAAGCCGTAGCCACTGCTAATTTGGCTACTTCGTCAGCCAAAGTATTGCCAATAACGTGTACTCCTACACATTGGTGGTCCAATGTGTAGACTACATGACCACTAGGTAGCTTATCCTTAAGCTCAGCCAGCCTCCCCCACAGAGTTCTGTGTTCTATGGCGTTCCCTTTAGAGTCTCTGAACCGTTTAATCGCAAATGATTGATATAATCATTGTAGGATTGGACACAGTAATATGAATCACAAACAATCAAAGTTGTCCTGGATCCGTGTGTTCTAACACTAAGGTAAGGGCTTTAAGTTCAGCTGTGCAGTCCCCTAGGGTCCGCGTGTAGGTATTGTGAGGGTAGAATACACCATCCTTCATCACTCCGCTCACAGTTGTGCAAGCGGCTGAGTACTGATGTTTAGTACCTACAGCTGGTTGTGCCGAACCATCAGTGTAAATGACAGTATGGTAACTGTCAAGCTGCAGTATGTTTAGAAGTGCAGGGTACTCCTGTCTGTATTGTAGGTATTCTTGTGTCTGAAATTTTGGATCAAAGATGTAATCAGCATCGGTGGCAGCCATGGAAGTTGCCCACTGAATCCAGTGTGGACGTAATGCTTTAGCATTAGGAACGCTAGCTTTGGTGACAGCCTCTAAGGCTGGCACTGGGGTAATGACAATAATGCTTTTCCCTTGGGCAAGTGGACTCTCCTTAATGACAGCTGTGGATGCAAAACATTGTTCTGCATTAGAATATAAATGTGATTTATATGCTATGGGCACTGTGTCGCCTTCATTAAAGGTGGCATAAGTGAACCCAATGGCACCAGTAAGTAGTCTGATGACCACATTTGTTTTGTTGTCATGGGTGTGTACGTGTTTTGCTTCTAGCATGTCCTGTTGTAGTCCTCTAAGGATGCGTGTGTATTCTACTGTCCAGTGTCTGCTAGAAATGTCAGGGCATATTAAGTCATACAGTGACTTGATAGGTTGAGCATAGTCAGGATTGCAGTTCCGCCAAAGTTTAAGAAACCAAGTGAAGACTGTAGTTTCTTGATTGTATTTGGTGGCTGGAGTTGAGCACGCTTTTCTAAAAAGTGCAGGGCCAGGCTTTTGCCTTCGTTTGATAGCTCATATCCCAGGAACAGTACGCTGAGAAAGGCTATTTTAGTCATCCTAAAATTGAATTTGTAGCCAAGGGCTGCAAATCCTAGAATGATCCGATCGACCTTGGCAAGATGAACATTGAGGTCATCCTCTGTGAGATAGATATCATCCACATCGGACAATGCCTCGGAATCAATACAATGCAACACTGATGTTACACGGGCTAAGAACATCCCTGAGCTCTTGTACTCTTGGGGCAAACAACAGAACCGTTTTTATCAGCCAAATGAGAATGCACTCAGGTCCCGACTTTCGTGTGCTAAGTTTTGGCAGAAAAACCCATTTGAGATATCCAATGTTGATTTGTATTTTTTTATGCACTATGGCCCTCATTATAAACTTGGCGGTCGAGACCGCAATGCCAGTGGTTGCGGAAATTACCACCACCGGCATGGCGGTCTTGACTGCCACATAATAAAGGTAGTGGGGACCGCCACAGGCGGCCTTTCACCACCGCCAGGCTACCGCCGACAGGCAGCCTGACGATGGCGGAATTTTTCTGCTGCGGATAAAGGACCCTTGTTCCGCCAGCCGTTTCCTGGCCGGTTCACCCGCCAGGGAAAGGCTGGCGAAAGGGGTGCTCCGGGGCCCCCTCTGGGGCCCTGCACTGCCCATGCACTTGGCTTGGACAGAGCAGGGGCCCATGTGCACAACCCCATTGCGCAGGTCATTTCCCGATTTATGGGCAGTGATCTGCGCGACGAGTGCTGCTGCACCCGCCGCACATCGGCATTGACGACAGCTTCATGTGGAGCCGTCGGCAATGTCCCGGCCCAACATAATATTTATTATTCGGCTGGCAGGGTCTCAAGGGGGCTGGCGGTCTGTGATAAGACCCCCAGCATGAACACGGCGGGGATTCCCACCGTGTTCGTAATGACCCCCTGTGTTCTTAATTAGTGCTGTGCTGTGTGAATTTTGTATTGCATGTATGTGACTATGATTGTTTAAGTGTCTGTAATTTAAGACTATTCTGTATGAATGGTCAGGTTTGCAACGGTGAATAATGGGTTATTCATTGCAGAGACGCAGGGCTCAATTACCCCCTGGTACTCGAGCTGGGTGAGGATCTCCCTCACTGGAACTTTGGCTTTGTGTTTAACAGGATATTGTGGCTGGGGCTGGTGAGTAGACCTAATAGTTATTACAGGACAAGGAGAATCCTTGTCCCAACATGCATGGTTGTGGTATAGTGTAGGTGCCTGCGCTAAAGCCCAGAAGCCCACTTGACAGCGTAGGCTTCTTCTACCGCTTCTGGAACAAGATCAGAGAAAGAAGGAAAAATGACATCTTCCCCATGTGAGAGCTTACAGACGTGCTCAGGTGGCCAATCCCTTTCAGCCAGTAGGCTATCACAACTAAATTCATCCCAAAATATCACACTAATGGTGCTCTCTATGCCTCCCTCAATTAGGATATTTAAATCATAAACCCTGTCAGGTGGGAGAACGTCTCTGTCCACAGTCCTGACTGCAATAAAGTTGCTAGTTGCTGTCGCATCCAGATGATCATTCAGACTCTGGTAACATATCATGACCTCTGCTGCGCTGTCTAGCAGTGCCACTGCCCACATTTTGTTCTTCAGCAATGTTCTCAAGTGTATTGGCATTTTTAATTGACAGTGTTGCTACCTTTTTCTTTTTAAACTGTGGCTTTTGTTGCGGGGACTTATCTTCTTTTTTGTCTGAAGACTGTTGTGAGTCTTTCTTCTGTTTCACGTAGTCAGGGCATCTTGTTCTTCAGCAATGTTCTCAAGTGTATTTGCATTTTTAATTGACAGTGCTGCCACCTTTTTCTTTTTAAACTGTGGCTAGTGTTGTGGGGACTTATCTTCTTTTTTGTCTGAAGACTGTTGTGAGTCTTTTTTCTGTTTCAAGTAGTCAGGATGTCGCTCTGACCGCCCCCCTCTCTCGCTACTTCTTTCCAGTGCGTCCTCAAAGGGAAGATAGGGATATAAATCAGTATATCTGTCTGGAGCTTTTATGTTTTCTCTATTTCTGAGATTATATCTACTGTCGTAGTTCCCCAGGTATGGAGAAACTGCTCTCTGACTTTGTCTGTATTTAATTTGCTTCCTTAGGGGTGGTACTCTGTATTTCAGGCTTTTTTTGCTTGGCTCCCAAACTATTCCAACCTAAACTGGTATAGGTATCGGAAATTATTTTCAGTAACTGTTTCTCCTGGTCCAAAAATGGAATCTTTCGGAACCACTGGCGTATAGCCAATTCTGCCACTTCCCCTTTAATGTTACTAAGTATTAATGAGGAGACTGCGTCAAAGTTATGCATTCGTTTCATCCTCATATCTAGGGCTGGTGGAGCCCTGTGTTCATTCTGAATTTGTTTTAACACTTTAGGTAAATTGGCAAGTGTCAGGTACCATGTGCAGTGGTATAAATCACAGCGAAGACTGTACACCATGTGGCTCAGTCATCCCAAAGGGCAAGCACATTGTAAGAATCCTGTGTTTTTCCTGTGGTACCGGATGGGGAAACACAGCTTCCAGCTGATTTGTCTTCTTGGCTATCCAGAACAGGATTTTCTCCCATTCCGTTGGCACCTTGCCCATGATAGAAGGTTCTGTTTATGGATAAATCCCTAAGTGACCAATTGGTATCCAGCAGATGCTGGTGGCGTGGATGCACTGGTGTTGTGTTCAAAGTTCTTATTATGAACTGAACAAGTCACCTATATAATGTTACCAGCTCAATGATTAGATTCAGCAGATCTGCTGCCTGCTTTTTTTGTACACCAGGATGAGGTGTATGTGTGGTAAACACAGGCCATGTTGGTCCTTCATTACCTAAGGGACCTATTCTCACGGGTTGTACTATGTGTGGTAAGTCTCCATTAAACCAGTTCTGAAGTTCTTGAAAAGTAATCAGTATTCCAAGATACTGGTATGCTTGGTACCTTTGTGGTACATTTGCAATTCTGTATGTGTATATTGTATATTGAGGAAAGGTGACCCAAGAGTAAAATGTTTCTGTTTGGTAAGCTTCATTAGAATGTGACATCCCGCCCTCATCTGTTGAGCCATGCGCTACTGGTGTACTGTTAATGCTTGTCTAGCATTCTCATGAATGTCTATGTGTAGGAAAGTACCATCTTGCCTGGCATGTTACCCCCATTTTTCACTGTATATATGTTGTTTTAGTTGTATGTGTCACTGGGACCCTGGTAACCCAGGGCCCCAGTGCTCATAAGTGTGCCTGAATGTGTTACCTGTGTAGTGACTAACTGTCTCACTGAGGCTCTGCTAATCAGAACCTCAGTGGTTATGCTCTCTCATTTCTTTCCAAATTGTCACTAATAGGCTAGTGACCATTTTTACCAATTTACATTGGCTTACTGGAACACCCTTATAATTCCCTAGTATATGGTACTGAGGTACCCAGGGTATTGGGGTTCCAGGAGATCCCTAGGGGCTGCAGCATTTCTTTTGCCACCCATAGGGAGCTCTGACAATTCTTACACAGGCCTGCCACTGCAGCCTGAGTGAAATAACGTCCACATTATTTCACAGCCATTTTACACTGCACTTAAGTAACTTATAAGTCACCTATATGTCTAACCTTTACCTGGTAAAGGTTAGGTGCAAAGTTACTTAGTGTGAGGGCACCCTGGCACTAGCCAAGGTGCCCCCACATTGTTCAGAGCCAATTCCCTGAACTTTGTGAGTGCGGGGACACCATTACACACGTGCACTACATATAGGTCACTACCTATATGTAGCTTCACAATGGTAACTCCGAATATGGCCATGTAACATGTCTATGATCATGGAATTGCCCCCTCTATGCCATCCTGGCATAGTTGGCACAATCCCATGATCCCAGTGGTCTGTAGCACAGACCCTGGTACTGCCAAACTGCCCTTCCTGGGGTTTCACTGCAGCTGCTGCTGCCAACCCCTCAGACAGGAAGCTGCCCTCCTGGGGTCCAGCCAGGCCTGGCCCAGGATGGCAGAACAAAGGACTTCCTCTGAGAGAGGGTGTTACACCCTCTCCCTTTGGAAAATGGTGTGAAGGCAGGGGAGGAGTAGCCTCCCCCAGCCTCTGGAAATGCTTTGTTGGGCACAGAGGTGCCCAATTCTGCATAAGCCAGTCTACACCGGTTCAGGGGACCCCTTAGCCCTGCTCTGGCGCGAAACTGGACAAAGGAAAGGGGAGTGACCACTCCCCTGACCTGCACCTCCCCTGGGAGGTGTCCAGAGCTCCTCCAGTGTGCTCCAGACCTCTGCCATCTTGGAAACAGAGGTGCTGCTGGCACACTGGACTGCTCTGAGTGGCCAGTGCCACCAGGTGACGTCAGAGACTCCTTCTGATAGGCTCCTTCAGGTGTTAGTAGCCTATCCTCTCTCCTAAGTAGCCAAACCCTCTTTTCTGGCTATTTAGGGTCTCTGTCTCTGGGGAAACTTTAGATAACGAATGTATGAGCTCAGCCGAGTTCCTCTGCATCTCTCTCTTCACCTTCTGATAAGGAATCGACTGCTGACCGCGCTGGAAGCCTGCAAACCTGCAACATAGTAGCAAAGACGACTACTGCAACTCTGTAACGCTGATCCTGCCGCCTTCTCGACTGTTTTCCTGCTTGTGCATGCTGTGGGGGTAGTCTGCCTCCTCTCTGCACCAGAAGCTCCGAAGAAATCTCCCGTGGGTCGACGGAATCTTCCCCCTGCAACCGCAGGCACCAAAAAGCTGCATTACCGGTCCCTTGGGTCTCCTCTCAGCACGACGAGCGAGGTCCCTCGAATCCAGCGACTCTGTCCAAGTGACCCCCACAGTCCAGTGACTCTTCAGTCCAAGTTTGGTGGAGGTAAGTCCTTGCCTCACCTCGCTGGGCTGCATTGCTGGGAACCGCGACTTTGCAGCTACTCCGGCCCCTGTGCACTTCCGGCGGAAATCCTTTGTGCACAGCCAAGCCTGGGTCCACGGCACTCTAACCTGCATTGCACGACTTTCTAAGTTGGTCTCCGGCGACGTGGGACTCCTTTGTGCAACTTCGGAAAGCACCGTTTCACGCATCCTCATAGTGCCTGTTTCTGGCACTTCTCTGGGTGCTACTGGCTTCAAAGAGGGCTCCTTGTCTTGCTCGACGTCTCTTCTCTCGGCTGGTCCAATTTGCGACCTCCTGGTCCCTCCTGGGCCTCAGCAGCGTCCAAAAACGCTAACTGCACGATTTGCAGCTAGCAAGGCTTGTTGGCGTTCTTTCGGCGGGAAAACACTTTTGCACGACTCTCCACGGTAAGAGGGATCCTTCCACCAAAGGGGAAGTCTCTAGCCCTTTTCGTTCCTGCAGAAACCTCAGCTTCTTTTGTCCAGTAGAAGCTTCTTTGCACCCGCAGCTGGCATTTCCTGGGCATTTGCCCATCTCCGACTTGCTTGTGACTTTTGGACTTGGTCCCCTTGTTCCACAGGTACCCTAGATTGGAAATCCACAGTTGTTGCATTGCTGGTTTGTGTCTTTCCTGCATTATTCCTCTAACACGACTTCTTTGTCCTTAGGGGAACTTTAGTGCACTTTGCACTCACTTTTCAGGGTCTTGGGGAGGGTTATTTTTCTAACTCTCACTATTTTCTAATAGTCCCAGCGACCCTCTACAAGGTCACATAGGTTTGGGGTCCATTCGTGGTTCGCATTCCACTTTTGGAGTATATGGTTTGTGTTGCCCCTATCCTTATGTTTCCCCATTGCATCCTATTGTAACTATACATTGTTTGCACTGTTTTCTAAGACTATACTGCATATTTTTGCTATTGTGTATATATATCTTGTGTATATTTGCTATCCTCTCACTGAGGGTACACTCTAAGATACTTTGGCATATTGTCATAAAAATAAAGTACCTTTATTTTTAGTATAAGTGTGTATTGTGTTTTCTTATGATATTGTGCATATGACACTAAGTGGTACTGTAGTAGCTTCACACGTCTCCTAGTTCAGCCTAAGCTGCTCTGCTAAGCTACCATTATCTATCAGCCTAAGCTGCTAGACACCCTGTACACTAATAAGGGATAACTGGGCCTGGTGCAAGGTGCAAGTACCCCTTGGTACTCACTACAAGCCAGTCCAGCCTCCTACATTGGTTGTGCAGCGGTGGGATAAGTGCTTTGAGACTACTTACCACTCTTGTCATTGTACTTTTCATAAGAGAAAAATATACAAAACAAGGTCAGTGTATATACACATAGCCAAAAAAGTTTTGCGTTTCCTCTTTTCACTCTTTTCTAAGTGCTGAAAAGTACTTCTAACTTTCTAAAAAGTTCTAAAAAGTTTTAAAAGTTTTTTTCTCTGTCTTTCTAAAAGCTCTGACAAACTTTTTTTTCTTTTACTATCACTTTAACTCTCTCTAAAAATGTCTGGCACAGGCCAAAATGTTGATCTGTCCAAACTTGCATATGATCACCTTAGCTGGAAAGGAGCAAGGAGTCTCTGCATAGAGAGAGGTTTGAGTGTAGGGAAGAATCCTTCCTTAGAACTGTTAATTAACATGCTTAGAGTACAGGATAAGGCCATAAGTGCCCAATCTGTTGAAAAAGTAGCTAATGGTTCTCAATCTGATCCAGGGACTCCCCCAGGAAAAGATTCAGGAAAGAAACTTCCTAGCCTGCCCATTACTAGACAGTCTAGCATAGTTGGTAATGATGATGAGCCACACCATATAAATAGTGTTGTCTCACATCATAGCAAAAGCATTTATTCTCACCATACTGGTAGTGATGTTTCTGTTAGCCAAGCTGTTAGGGTGGCTTCTGTAAGGGACAGGTCTCCTTCTGTCCATTCTCACCATACTTCTGTTTCAAAGCATGTCCCTCCCACCCACCCTGATGACAGACTGTTAGAAAGGGAGCTCAATAGATTGAGAGTGGAACAAACCAGACTGAAGCTCAAGAAGCAACAGCTGGATTTGGATAGACAGACTTTAGAAGTAGAGAAGGAGAGACAGAAACTGGGTTTAGAAACCCATGGTGGCAGCAGCAGTATTCTCCATAGTCATCCTGTAAAAGAGCATGATTCCAGGAATCTGCACAAGATAGTTCCCCCTTACAAGGAGGGGGATGACATTAACAAGTGGTTTGCTGCACTTGAGAGGGCCTGTGTTGTACAGGATGTCCCTCAAAGGCAGTGGGCTGCTATCCTATGGCTATCATTTAGTGGAAAAGGTAGGGATAGGCTCCTTACTGTGAAAGAAAATGATGCTAATAATTTCCAAGTTCTTAAGAATGCACTCCTGGATGGTTATGGCTTAACCACTGAACAATACAGGATAAAGTTCAGAGAGACCAAAAAGGAGTCTTCACAAGACTGGGTTGATTTCATTGACCATTCAGTGAAGGCCTTGGAGGGGTGGTTACATGGCAGTAAAGTTACTGATTATGACAGCCTGTATAACTTGATCCTGAGAGAGCATATTCTTAATAATTGTGTGTCTGATTTGTTGCACCAGTACTTGGTGGACTCTGATCTGACCTCTCCCCAAGAATTGGGAAAGAAGGCAGACAAATGGGTCAGAACAAGGGTGAACAGAAAAGTTCATACAGGGGGTGACAAAGATGGAAACAAAAAGAAGGATGGTAAGTCTTCTGACAAGGGTGGGGACAAATCTAAAAATGAGTCTTCATCAGGCCCACAAAAACACTCTGGTGGGGGTGGTGGGCCCAAATCCTCTTTTAATCAGAACAAGGAAAAGAAACCATGGTGCTATTTATGTAAAATAAAAGGCCATTGGACAACAGATCCCAGTTGTCCAAAGAAAAGCACCAAGCCTCCTACCACTACAACCCCTACTGCTACACCTAGTGTCCCTACTAATAGCAGTGGTGGTGGGAGCAAACCTACTAATAGCCAATCCAAGGGAGTAGCTGGGCTCACTATTGGTAACTTAGTTGGGGTTGGCCTTGTTAGGGAGGCCACAGAGGCTGTGTTAGTCTCTGAGGGGGCTATTGATTTAGCCACCTTAGTTGCTTGTCCCCTTAATATGGATAAGTACAAGCAGCTACCCCTAATAAATGGTGTTGAGGTTCAGGCCTACAGGGACACTGGTGCCAGTGTGACTATGGTCATAGAGAAACTGGTCCACCCTGAACAACACCTACTTGGTCACCAGTACCAAGTAACCGATGCTCACAACAACACACTTAGCCACCCCATGGCTGTTGTAAATCTCAACTGGGGGGGGGGGGTTACTGGTCCAAAGAAAGTTGTGGTAGCTTCAGATTTACCTGTAGACTGTCTATTAGGGAATGATTTGGAGACATCAGCTTGGTCAGATGTGGAGTTGGAGGCCCATGCAGCAATGCTGGGCATCCCAGGGCATATTTCTGCTTTGACAAGGGCTCAGGCCAAAAAGCAAAAAGGACAGGGAAGCTTGGATCCTGGAACAATGGACCAAGTGCTCCCTAAAGCTAGGGCTAGTAGAAGCAAACCACTTCCTACTATCCCTCCCTCTACAGTGGATTCTACTTCTGAGGAAGAAGAATTCCCTCCCTGTGCAGAACCTACACCAGAGGAGCTGGAAGCAGACACTGCTGAGCTTTTGGGTGAAGGGGGGCCTGCCAGAGAGGAGCTGAGTGTGGCACAGCAAACCTGTCCCACATTAGAGGGTCTCAGACAGCAAGCTGTCAAACAGGCTAATGGGGATGTCAGTGACTCTCACAGAGTTTACTGGGAGGACAACCTATTGTACACTGAGCATAGGGATCCTAAACCTGGAGCTGCCAGGAGATTAGTGATTCCTCAGGAGTACAGAAAGTTCCTCCTAACACTGGCACATGACATTCCCTTAGCTGGGCATCTAGGACAAATGAAAACTTGGGACAGGCTTGTTCCCCTGTTTCATTGGCCTAGAATGTCTGAGGACACAAAGGAATTTTGTAAGTCCTGTGAAACCTGTCAAGCCAGTGGCAAGACAGGTGGCACCCCAAGGGCACCCCTTATCCCACTGCCTGTGGTTGGGGTTCCCTTTGAAAGGGCAGGGGTTGACATAGTTGGCCCCCTTGACCCTCCTACTGCTTCAGGCAATAGATTCATCTTAGTGGTAGTGGACCATGCCACAAGATATCCTGAAGCTATTCCTTTAAGGACCACTACAGCTCCTGCAGTGGCAAAGGGCCTCCTGGGAATATTTTCCAGGGTGGGCTTCCCAAAGGAAGTAGTATCAGACAGAGGAAGCAATTTCATGTCTGCATACTTAAAGGCCATGTGGAAGGAGTGTGGTGTAACGTACAAGTTCACAACACCCTATCATCCACAAACAAATGGACTGGTGGAGAGATTTAATAAAACTCTCAAAGGCATGATTATGGGTCTCCCTGAAAAACTCCGCAGGAGATGGGATATCCTTCTACCATGCCTCCTTTTTGCCTACAGGGAGGTACCCCAGAAAGGAGTGGGCTTCAGCCCCTTTGAACTTCTTTTTGGACACCCTGTTAGGGGTCCACTCACACTTGTAAAGGAGTGTTGGGAACAACCTTTAAAAGCTCCTAAGCAGGATATTGTGGATTATGTACTTGGCCTCAGATCAAGGATGGCTGAGTACATGAAAAAGGCCAGTAAAAACCTTCAGGCCAGCCAAGAGCTCCAGAAGCAATGGCATGATCAGAAGGCTGTTTTGGTTCAGTACCAACCAGGGCAGAAAGTGTGGGTCTTGGAGCCTGTGGCCCCAAGAGCACTCCAAGATAAATGGAGTGGTCCCCACACAATTGTTGAAAAGAAGGGAGAAGTCACCTATTTAGTTGACTTAGGCACTGCCAGGAGTCCCCTTAGGGTGCTCAATGTCAACCGCCTGAAACACTACTATGACAGGGCTGATCTCACCCTGCTCATGGCAACTGATGAGGGACAGGAAGAAGACAGTGATCCTCTACCTGATCTCTTCTCTTCCACAGAACAAGATGCTCTTGTGGAAGGTGTAGTTTTGGCTGATTGTCTTACTGCTGAGCAGAAAGAAATTGCATAAATCTCCTAGATCAATTCTCTGAACTCTTCTCTACTGTGCCAGGTACCACTTCTTGGTGTGAGCACACTATAGATACTGGAGACAGTTTACCTGTCAAAAGTAAAATCTATAGGCAGCCTGGCCATGTCAGGGACTGCATAAAGCAAGAGGTCCAGAAAATGTTAGAACTAGGAGTGGTTGAGCACTCTGACAGTCCATGGGCTTCTCCTGTGGTACTGGTACCAAAACCCCATTCCAAAGATGGAAAGAAAGAAATGCGGTTTTGTGTAGACTATAGAGGTCTCAACTTGGTAACCAAAACTGATGCTCACCCTATACCCAGGGCAGATGAGCTCATAGATACACTGGCATCTGCCAAGTATCCAAGCACTTTTGATTTGACTGCAGGGTATTGGCAGATCAAATTGTCAGAAGATGCTAAACCTAAGACTGCATTTTCAACCATTGGAGAACATTACCAGTTTACTGTAATGCCTTTTGGTTTGAAAAATGCACCTGCCACTTTTCAGAGGTTGGTGAACACAGTCCTGCAAGGGCTGGAAGCTTTCAGTGCAGCATATTTGGACGATATAGCTGTCTTTAGCTCCAGCTGGGATGATCACGTGGTCCACCTATGGAAAGTTTTGGAGGCCCTGCAAAAGGCAGGCCTCACTATCAAGGCTTCAAAGTGCCAGATAGGGCAGGGTAAGGTGGTTTATCTGGGACACCTTGTTGGTGGGGAACAGATTGCACCACTTCAGGGGAAAATCCAAACAATTATTGATTGGGTTCCCCCTACCACTCAGACTCAGGTGAGAGCCTTCCTAGGCCTCACTGGGTATTACAGGAGGTTCATTAAGAACTATGGCTCCATTGCAGCCCCTCTTAATGACCTCACATCCAAGAAAATGCCTAAAAAGGTATTATGGACAGCAAACTGTCAGAAAGCTTTTGAGGAGCTGAAGCAGGCCATGTGCTCTGCACCTGTCCTGAAAAGCCCTTGTTACTCTAAAAAATTCTATGTCCAAACTGATGCATCTGAATTAGGAGTGGGGGCAGTCCTATCACAACTTAATTCTGAGGGCCAGGATCAACCTGTTGCTTTTATTAGTAGGAGGTTGACCCCTAGAGAAAAGCGTTGGTCTGCCATTGAGAGGGAGGCCTTTGCTGTGGTCTGGGCACTGAAGAAGTTGAGGCCATACCTGTTTGGCACTCACTTCATTGTTCAGACAGACCACAAACTTCTACTTTGGCTAAAACAAATGAAAGGTGAAAATCCTAAATTGTTGAGGTGGTCCATATCCCTACAGGGAATGGACTATACAGTGGAACATAGACCTGGGAGTAGACACTCCAATGCAGATGGACTCTCCAGATATTTCCACTTAGACAATGAAGACTCATCAGGTCATGGCTAGTCTTATTGTCCTTCGTTTGGGGGGGGGGGGGTTGTGTAGGAAAGTACCATCTTGCCTGGCATGTTACCCCCATTTTTCACTGTATATATGTTGTTTTAGTTGTATGTGTCACTGGGACCCTGGTAACCCAGGGCCCCAGTGCTCATAAGTGTGCCTGAATGTGTTACCTGTGTAGTGACTAACTGTCTCACTGAGGCTCTGCTAATCAGAACCTCAGTGGTTATGCTCTCTCATTTCTTTCCAAATTGTCACTAATAGGCTAGTGACCATTTTTACCAATTTACATTGGCTTACTGGAACACCCTTATAATTCCCTAGTATATGGTACTGAGGTACCCAGGGTATTGGGGTTCCAGGAGATCCCTAGGGGCTGCAGCATTTCTTTTGCCACCCATAGGGAGCTCTGACAATTCTTACACAGGCCTGCCACTGCAGCCTGAGTGAAATAACGTCCACGTTATTTCACAGCCATTTTACACTGCACTTAAGTAACTTATAAGTCACCTATATGTCTAACCTTTACCTGGTAAAGGTTAGGTGCAAAGTTACTTAGTGTGAGAGCACCCTGGCACTAGCCAAGGTGCCCCCACATTGTTCAGAGCCAATTCCCTGAACTTTGTGAGTGCGGGGACACCATTACACGCGTGCACTACATATAGGTCACTACCTATATGTAGCTTCACAATGGTAACTCCGAATATGGCCATGTAACATGTCTATGATCATGGAATTGCCCCCTCTATGCCATCCTGGCATAGTTGGCACAATCCCATGATCCCAGTGGTCTGTAGCACAGACCCTGGTACTGCCAAACTGCCCTTCCTGGGGTTTCACTGCAGCTGCTGCTGCCAACCCCTCAGACAGGCAGCTGCCCTCCTGGGGTCCAGCCAGGCCTGGCCCAGGATGGCAGAACAAAGGACTTCCTCTGAGAGAGGGTGTTACACCCTCTCCCTTTGGAAAATGGTGTGAAGGCAGGGGAGGAGTAGCCTCCCCCAGCCTCTGGAAATGCTTTGTTGGGCACAGAGGTGCCCAATTCTGCATAAGCCAGTCTACACCGGTTCAGGGGACCCCTTAGCCCTGCTCTGGCGCGAAACTGGACAAAGGAAAGGGGAGTGACCACTCCCCTGACCTGCACCTCCCCTGGGAGGTGTCCAGAGCTCCTCCAGTGTGCTCCAGACCTCTGCCATCTTGGAAACAGAGGTGCTGCTGGCACACTGGACTGCTCTGAGTGGCCAGTGCCACCAGGTGACGTCAGAGACTCCTTCTGATAGGCTCCTTCAGGTGTTAGTAGCCTATCCTCTCTCCTAAGTAGCCAAACCCTCTTTTCTGGCTATTTAGGGTCTCTGTCTCTGGGGAAACTTTAGATAACGAATGTATGAGCTCAGCCGAGTTCCTCTGCATCTCTCTCTTCACCTTCTGATAAGGAATCGACTGCTGACCGCGCTGGAAGCCTGCAAACCTGCAACATAGTAGCAAAGATGACTACTGCAACTCTGTAACGCTGATCCTGCAGCCTTCTCGACTGTTTTCCTGCTTGTGCATGCTGTGGGGGTAGTCTGCCTCCTCTCTGCACCAGAAGCTCCGAAGAAATCTCCCGTGGGTCGACGGAATCTTCCCCCTGCAACCGCAGGCACCAAAAGCTGCATTACCGGTCCCTTGGGTCTCCTCTCAGCACGACGAGCGAGGTCCCTCGAATCCAGCGACTCTGTCCAAGTGACCCACACAGTCCAGTGACTCTTCAGTCCAAGTTTGGTGGAGGTAAGTCCTTGCCTCACCTCGCTGGGCTGCATTGCTGGGAACCGCGACTTTGCAGCTACTCCGGCCCCTGTGCACTTCCGGCAGAAATCCTTTGTGCACAGCCAAGCCTGGGTCCACGGCACTCTAACCTGCATTGCACGACTTTCTAAGTTGGTCTCCGGCGACGTGGGACTCCTTTGTGCAACTTCGGCAAGCACCGTTTCACGCATCCTTGTAGTGCCTGTTTCTGGCACTTCTCTGTGTGCTACCGGCTTCAGAGAGGGCTCCTTGTCTTGCTCGACGTCTCTTCTCTCGGCTGGTCCAATTTGCGACTTCCTGGTCCCTCCTGGCCCTCAGCAGCGTCCAAAAACGCTAACCGCACGATTTGCAGCTATCAAGGCTTGTTGGCGTTCTTTCGGCGGGAAAATACTTCTGCGCGACTCTCCACGGCGAGAGGGATCCGTCCACCAAAGGAGAAGTCTCTAGCCCTTTTCGTTCCTGCAGAAACCTCAGCTTCTTCTGTCCAGTAGAAGCTTCTTTGCACCCGCAGCTGGCATTTCCTGGGCATTTGCCCATCTCCGACTTGCTTGTGACTTTTGGACTTGGTCCCCTTGTTCCACAGGTACCCTAGATTGGAAATCCACAGTTGTTGCATTGCTGGTTTGTGTCTTTCCTGCATTATTCCTGTAACACGACTTCTTTGTCCTTAGGGGAACTTTAGTGCACTTTGCACTCACTTTTCAGGGTCTTGGGGAGGGTTATTTTTCTAACTCTCACTATTTTCTAATAGTCCCAGCGACCCTCTACAAGGTCACATAGGTTTGGGGTCCATTCGTGGTTCGCATTCCACTTTTGGAGTATATGGTTTGTGTTGCCCCTATCCCTATGTTTCCCCATTGCATCCTATTGTAACTATACATTGTTTGCACTGTTTTCTAAGACTATACTGCATATTTTTGCTATTGTGTATATATATCTTGTGTATATTTGCTATCCTCTCACTGAGGGTACACTCTAAGATACTTTGGCATATTGTCATAAAAATAAAGTACCTTTATTTTTAGTATAACTGTGTATTGTGTTTTCTTATGATATTGTGCATATGACACTAAGTGGTACTGTAGTAGCTTCACACGTCTCCTAGTTCAGCCTAAGCTGCTCTGCTAAGCTACCATTATCTATCAGCCTAAGCTGCTAGACACCCTATACACTGATAAGGGATAACTGGGCCTGGTGCAAGGTGCAAGGTGGCGTTAGCCATATTGAATAATAGCAAAAGAGATGGAGCACCAAGTGGGGAGAAAGTCCTTTTAATAGTTAGAGCTCCAACAACCTACAGCCCAGTTAGGTGCTCCCTGTTCAGCTGAGGAGGATCTTCCCCAAGACCATGGATGTCTCCGTATGATGGTATTTAGGGTACCTGTTGTGTGTGAGAGAGTGATACTCCAGATATCTGTAAATTATTGCCTAAACACCATAATTGGTAGCATCATGTTGTAGTTTGACTCTTGCTCTAGGAAAGACTGCTGGTTTAAGGATGACAGCACTTTTGTTTGTAGGCGACTAGGCCAATCCAACAAGTCACAACTGTCGGCCCAACCCTCCCGGCTCACAAACAGTAACTGACCAAAAACCCAAACAATAAAAGGTGATTTGTGGAAGCCTATACACATGGACTCAAGGGTGCGACATCTCAGGGAGGTCATGGTTAAATGGAGATTACCCTTTTCTCACAGGAGCAACATGTCTCAGTCACACACAGGCAATGATAGAGATGAACTGAAGTTTTCAATAGGTTTTATTAACAAGACTGCAATCTACTATAAATTGCGGCTGCAACAATTAGGATAATGAACAATGCAAGAAACAGAATTGTAAAAACGAGAGTCAATAATACAAAGACCTCCACCATCTTGAAATAACGTAAGATATAAAGTAGGTGTGAAGTTCACCTTAATACCCTAGCCTGATGAACCTAATCTCTAACCTAAAGAGAGCTAGGTATGTTAAACCTAATGTGCCAGTACCATGTCCATGAGGAATGGTCCCTTGGAATGAGTTCTCTAGATCACACTCCGTGATGACGCAAGGTCTGCATCAAGGCGATGTCTACCATAGATAGTGTTGATAGCATCTTGTTGGAATACCTCTGATTAGCTTGTCTGTGTGAGATGTATTCATACAGATCTTGTAGGACCCCTGACGCAGGTATGTTCCCAAACAATGCATAAGAAGACGTGCTTGGGGCGGCAATTCAATAAACAATTCCCTGAACAGGTACATTATGTTACTGCCACATGAAAGTGGGAAAGTACATGATGTAAACACCTACGTATCTCATTTATCTTTGACGCTGATAGTAATGCCCTTACAGAGAGGCACTGATAATGTGAAACTAAAACATCTTCCTAACTATAAACAAGGCAGCCATCTTGGAAGAACTAATTAAATAAATGTGCTAAAACAGAGCAAGCTAAGTAGGTTAAAAGACACTAGGTGACTGGGGCACAGGCTTGAAAGCCAAAGCCTTAGCTAACCTCCTGATTCCCAATAAAACTAAACAGGATCCACTACATCACATTCATGAAGTGCTGCAATTAGCAACCAGTCAATGGTAGGTCTGAATGAAGTTTCTGCCCAGGTAGGGGGCACTTCCATGGATACTAGCCAGTAACCAACATTGATGTGACAGTAAATTGATGCAAGGGAGAGTCTGTAAGTGGCTGGCATCAGTGTGTGACCCAAAACATTCTTGAATAGTCACTTATTCATCAATACAAAACATGTAGCATCACTTACACATGCAGTGCAGCAGTAGGTAAATACCTGGCTAAGGCTGTGTGCCATTCACAGCAAGATTGTTGCATAGAGTGCACAATCATGTGGAAAGATCCCTTAAGTGAGTCCATTGCAAACTAGTATTTACCCTTATATTCTTCACTTAGTTACACGTGTATACAAACACTGCCAGAAAACCCTACATCATGTGCTTCACCCAACCAAAGCAGGTATGACAGCTACCAACCAGTTAATAGGTAAACAGTTGGGAAAGGGCAAAAGTTTTTACTATAAAATACTGAACTAACCTACACTAAGTAAGGAATCCTAGGTAAACTATGCATAAACTAATTTATGCTAAATTATCTACGCTACCTTAAGTTGCAATTAACCTAACCTTAATTTATCCTACTTTACACATGTACCACAACCAACATGTTAATCATCAACCCCACCCCCTTAATACACATGAGCACACAAGAGAAAGATAAATTACAGCTATACACAAACTATCTAAACATTAAGGCCCTCATTACAACATTGGCGGTAAATGCCGCTTACCGCCGTGCAGAAGACCACCAACACACTGCCGCGGCTGCAGAATTCCGCCACAGGTATTACGACCCAAAGCGTGAAATCCGCCAAAATCTAGACACCCACACAAGTCCGCCACACCAAAGGTCAGCGATAAACTGGCGATAACAAAACCCGACACCGTCACGCCAACAGGAATACACCCACACTATCACGACCCACGAATCCACGCGGCGGTCTTTCAACCGCGGTATTCCATTGGCGGTACACACTGCAGCGCTCAAAATACACACACTCTTACAAAACACTACCACATTGGACAATTCCAAATACACACACCTGATACACATACACACACCACTCCCACACACCCAATACAATATAAAACACACACCCACATTACCCACAAACCCTTACTACCAAACATTTTGACGAAGGCCAGAGAGACAGCACAGCAAAGACAACACCAGCATACAGAGGCACACAACACCATTACACATACACATCCATGCACAAAACCCCAAACACCGCTAAATATCACCCCACACATCACAACACACACCAACCCACACATCACCCACACCACCCCATGGCACCGCAAAGACACCCCAGGTTTTCCGAGGAGGAGCTCAGGGTCGTGGTGGAGGAAATAATCCGGGTAGAGCCACAGCTATTCGGATCACAGGTGCAGCACACCACCATAGCTAGGAAGATGGAGCTATGGCACAGAATCGTGGACAGGGTCAACGCAGTGGGATAGCACCCAAGAACACGGGATGACATCAGGAAGAGGTTGAACGACCTACGGGGGAAGGTGCGTTCCGTGGTCTCAAGACACCACATCGTGGTTTAGAGGACTGGCGGCAGACCCCCACCTCCTCCCCCACAACTAACAACATGGGAGGAGCAGGTCTGGGCTATACTGCATCCTGGGGGCCTCACAGGAGTAGCTGGTGGATTGGACTCTGGTAAGTTAGATCTTTCACTACTTCATCCCCCACCCTACCTGCATGCCATCACATACCCCCACCCTCGCCCTCACCCCCATTACCCCAACTCCGCACAGATGTCCCACTACCACAAAGCACACATCCCAACACCAGGCCCTGCAAGCAACAACAAACCATGGACACCCATTACCAATGCATGGCAACTACACATACCCACACAGACCCCAAAACAATTATCACACAAGGTCCTACACATGAATGGAAGCACTGGGGTACAGGGACACCCACCTATTGCACACCCTGGCACACACAGATGCAATAATCATGCCTTTACACCCCAGCAGGACCCCTACCCAACGTACCCAGCAAGAGGTTCCAGACATGTCCACTCCCCCCACAGAAGAGGCCCGCAGTGATGACAGCAGCTCTGTCCAACTGGATCTAGATGACCAGCCCGGCCCAACTGGGACCTCGGGACAGTCGGTTCCCCTCATACGGGCACAGGCAACCACAGAGCCTCCCCCCTCAGGAAACACCAGCACAGCACCCACCCAGCGGGCCCATACCTCCGTCCCCAGGACACGTCAAGCAGCAGTGTGTCCACCACTTCAGCGAACCCAGGCTAGCCCACCACCCCAAGAACAGAAAGGACCTGGGGGCAGTGGTAGTGGGCACACGGTTCAGGGGACAGAGGCACAGGACAACAGGGGAACTGGGAGGGCTGCTGTGCGACAGGGGGAGGACAGGCCGAGGGAACCCACTCTCCACGAGGCACTCTCCAACATCATGGGAGCCTACCATCATTCCCAGGGGACGATGGCAACGTTACTGGCCAAGTTTCAGGAGACCCAGCGGTTGCAGGAGGAACAGTATTTTGGGTTCAGGGAGGAACTAAAATCCATCAATACCACCCTGGGCACCATTGTAGGGGTGCTGAAGGAACTCATGAACACCAGGAGGGACACTGTGGCACAAAAGGGGCCCCTGACACTAGCCTGGACGATGAACTGCCCACCACCTCCGCTGGCGCTAGTGAACAGGAGGTACCATCACAGGACCATGACACTAGCACCCCACCCCCTGCAGATGGAGAACCACCCCGCAAGCGGTCCCTGAGATCCAGGACAAAGACAGAGAACAATGCCAAGACCCCCGCCAAGAAATGAGACCACCCTGAATGTCATCCTTCTGTCCCAGTTTGTCACCCTGTCCATCCTTAAACTGCCCCAGCTCCACTTCCTATGCCCCTTTGGACAATGCACCTGTGAGACTAATAGACTGGACTCGGCCATGGACATTCCTCCACGATCACCCCTGACCATTTTACAACACCCTCCACTATTTAGCACTTAAATAAACACCCTTAAATCACAAAACAATCTGGAGTCAGTCTGTGCTTTCACAAATGTGTATTCGCAATAACTGAGGGAAATAGCAATGCCCATTGTATTGTCAACATACCTATGTCACACAGCTCTAGTCCATGAGGAAACATAGCAGAGGACCCCCATCTGTGAAATCGAAAAGGAAAGTGACAAATCAGGGTCCATACACTCGGTTAAAGTGACAGACAGATGAGAGGTAGAACAAGTGTATCAGATGTAGGAGGCAGAGATGTCATCTTACCTGTGTCTCACTGGAAGTATTGATGGATCACAGTGTTTCTGTTGTCTATGTCCTCTTCTTCTGCCTCCTCTTCTTCACTGTCTACAGGCTCCACAGCTGCCACAACACCTCCTTCAGGACCATCCTCCTGCAGAAAAGGCACCTGTCGTCACAAAGCCAAGTTGTGCAGCATACAGCAGGCCACGATGATCTGGCACACCTTCTTTGGTGAGTAGTATAGGGAGCCACCTGTCAAATGGAGGCACCTAAACCTGGCCTTCAGGAGGCCGAAGGTCCTCTCTATAACCCTCCTAGTTCACCCATGTGCCTCATTGTAGCGTTCCTCTGCCCTTGTCCTTGGTTTCCTCACTGGGGTCAGTAGCCATGACAGGTTGGGGTAGCCAGAGTCACCTGCAAATGTTGAGGGACAACTGTTAGACACACACTAACCCTTATGGACAACCCCAGCCCCAGACAACTATTCACACTGTATAGGGTCCCTGTCCTCACCTAATAGCCATACACAGTGCCTCTGGAGTTGCCCCATCACATAAGGGATGCTGCCATTCCTCAGAATGTAAGCGTCATGCACTGAGCCAGGAAACTTGGCGTTCACAAGGGAGATGTACTGGTCGGCTAAACACACCATCTGCACAGTCATTGAATGGTAACTCTTCCGGTTTCTGTACACCTGTTCACTCCTGCGGGGGGGAGCAAGGCCACATGTGTCCCATCAGTGGCACCTATGATGTTGGGAATATGTCCCAGGGCATAGAAGTCACCTTTCACTGTAGGCAAATCCTCCACCTGAGGGAAAACGATGTAGCTGCGCATGTGTTTCAGTAGTGCAGACAACACTCTGGACAACACGTTTGAGAACATTGGCTGGGGCATATCCCTGATGCAGTGGCCCCTGTTGTTTGAAAGGACCCACTTGCCAGGAAATGGAGTACTGACAGGACCTGCACTAGAGTGGGGATTCCTGTGGGATGGCTGATAGCTGACAACAGGCCTGGCTTCAACTGGGCACACAGTTCCTGGATTGTGGCACGATCAAGTCTGTAGGTGACAATTACATGTCGCTCTTCCATTGTCGACAGGTCCACCAGCGGTCTGTACACCGGAGGATTCTGCCATCTCCTCACCTGCCCCAGCGGACACTGAGGTACGAAATAAACAAATCTATTGCATACATTTGTCAATCCGCCATGTGCCTGTCTTAGTGTATATTCAAGGCCTAGATATGTGTGATGCATTTTAAATTGATACCATGTGCCCCCCTGAAATGGCGGCTGCCTGACTTGTAAGGTGGAACAAGGGGATATGAGGTAACTGCGCTGGCGTTGTACACTGTCGCGGTAGGCGGTCGAAGACCTCGGCGCAATCCTGCATTGGTTAACATTGGACCCTATGGGTCCGAGGAGCCAATGACGATGTATGCCAGCGGTGACGGTACACACCGCCATGGATGTGACCGCCATTTTCTCTCTGCTCACTCACTTGATACCTGATCTTTGACAGGAGGGGACCTACACTGCAAGTCCTGCTGTGATCTCAGTCTGGAAGCGACGATGGCTCAAGTGTCTGGGGAAAGGGGCCCCTGCCTTCACATCGGAGGAGTTAGAGAAACTAGTGGATAGGGTCCTCCCCTAGTACACGCTACTCTACGGTCCTCCAGACAAACAGGTGAGTACACTGTGAGCATGCTGTATGGGAAATGCCTGTTTGGAGTGGTGTGGATGGGAGAAGGGGGGGTGGGTAATGAGGCGTGCATGAAACGACAGTGAGTGGATGTGCGTGAGGGCAAGGGTGGGAACGTGGGCCAATGATTGTGACGGTCCGGACGGTTTTATTTTTTCCTTTTCCCCTGTACTATTCCTGCAGGTCAGCGCCCACCAGAAGAAGGATATTTGGCGTGCCATCCCCAAGGACGTCTGGACCCTGGGGGTCCACCACAGACGGAGCACCCACTGCCAAAAAAGATGGGAGGACATTCGCCGCTGGAGCAAGAAGACAGCAGGGGCCCAGCTGGGGATGGCCTCCCAAAGTGTGAGGGGTGCCCGTCGCACCATGACCCCCCTGATGTTCCGGATCCTGGCGGTGGCCTATCCGGAGTTGGATGGGTGCTTTAGGGCATTACAGCAGCCACAAGGGGGTGAGTACACTCACATCCATCTGATTCAGCACGCATTGGAGGTGTCTGGGTGGGGGAAGGTGGGCTGTGGGATCCCCTAGGCTAGGCCGAGCTTTGTAGGCAAGGACCCTTTGTAAGGCAGGCTCAGTGGCGCCCCATCCCCACCAGTGGTAAGAGCCATCTATACCTAGTCAGGCTCCTGTGACTTGTATGTGTGCAGCAATCGGGCATAGGCCTGTACCCCATGTCCCTGTAATCAAATAGGGAAATCTAAGTGCATGGCGTAGTGCAGAGGGCTGCTGTGGCTGTAGTGTCCACCAACGGTAGCAGTATTGCACGAACTGAACATGTCTTTCTACTTTCTTTCCCCCCCCTTTGTGGTCTCCCTGTTCTTGTGTGCATTAGCATCATCAGGCGGAGGAGCTGTGCCACCGGAGCAGGAGGGAGCTGCATCCCACATGGCCCTGGAGGGCGAGACTATAGACTCTGAATTCACCAGTGGGACGGAGGGCGAGGGGAGCTCCATGGCGGGGACTGGAGCTGAGACCACGACACTGACTCCTCCTCTGATGGGAGCTCCGCCTCTTCACCACTCCCAAACCCCCTCCATCTACACGTCCCAGTGTGTCTAAAAAACTTTTCCTGTCAAACCTTCACCTCTTCCCTTCACCTCCCCCACCCCTTCCGTCCCCTAGGGCCCACCTTTCCAGGTCCTAACCCAGCACCTCAGCCACCACATCCCCGGGAACAGTGGTGCCAGCAGTAACCGGCTTCTGGAGTGCGCCAAGCAGTAGGGCAGCCAGTGTCCCAAGGAGCGAGGCCAAGGACATTCCCCCACCTCAAAAACAAAAGAAGTTGCCCACAGCCCGGAGGGAGAAAGGTCAAACACCTGCCACCAAGGGCTCAGCCAGGACAACAGTTGGGAGTGGCAAGACAGCTGCGCCACCATCCAAGATGGGGAAGGGCCAGAGGAAGAAAGGGAAGTTGCCGCCAACCTGCAAGGCAAACAAGACCGCCACCGGCACTGCCACATGCACCGCCGCTCAGGATACCGCCACCAACAGCACGCTCACTGAGCCCCCCACCGCCCCGCCGCTCAGGACACCGCCGCCAGCAGCATGCTCACTGAGCCCCCCACTAGCCCCGCCGCTCAGGACACCGCCACCAGCAGCACGCTCATTGAGCCTCCCACCAGCCCCACCGCTCAGGACACTGCCGCCAGCAGCACGCTCACTGAGCCCCCCACCAGCACCGCCGCTCAGGACACTGCCACCAGCAGCACACTCACTGAGCCCCCCACCAGCACTGCTGCCCAATGACCGCCGCAAGCACCACCGCTACTGAGCCCGCCGCCAGCGGCCACCCCACATCCTGTGCCAGTGGCACCACCGCAGACATGGCTGCCATCCCCAGTGGTCATTCGTACGAGGCTGGTGGTCAGTTCCAGGGGCATGGGCAGCTTCCATGTTGCCCCACCGTCAGTGGAGTGTCAGATCCACTACCTCAGTCATTGGCAGGATGAAGCACTCTGGGCACAAAGCCCCCTCCAGAACCAGTGGAGAAAGACATCCACTACCTCAGTCCTTGGCAGGATGAAGCACTCTGCGCACAAAGCCCCCTCCAGAACCAGTGGGGAAAGACATCCACTACCTCTGTCCTCGGCAGGATGAAGCACTCTGGGCACAAAGCCCCCTCCGGAACCAGTGGAGAAAGACATCCACTACCTCTGTCCTTAGCAGGATGAAGCACTCTGGGCACAAAGCACCCTCCAGAACCAGTGGAGACTGTTATCCACTTGAGAGACTGTGGCTTTGCATGGCCCAGGATAAAGCAGTGGGCAAACCATCCACTGGAGAGTCTTGAGAGACTGTGGCTTTGCACTCCCCAGGATGCAGCAGTGGGCAAACCACCCACTGGAGAGACTTGAGAGACTGTGGCTTTGCACTCCCCAGAATAAAGCAGTGGGCAAACCACCCACTGGAGAGACTTGAGAGACTGTGGCTTTGCACTCCCCAGGATACCTCAATGGACATGGAGCCCCTTCGTGGAGCTGGCATAGTGCACTCATCCGGCTGAGGTGCCCCCCTTCCCTTCCTCCTGAGGTGCCTGTTTTATTTTGATCTGATGCCCCTGCAGTGTTCTCTCCGTTTGGATCGGGTATTGAGTGTAGGCCTCACCCATGCATTTTGGGCCCAGTGGTCCACAGACTATGTTGGTGCAGTACATGGACTTGAATTCTTCGTGTACATATTTGTTAATAGTGTATATATATATTTTTGACAAATGGATTTTACATGATTACATTCATTCAAATCATTTCCTTTTGTCCTTGCGTTCTTCCAGGGGAGTTTGGTGGGGGGGGAGGAATGTATTGTTTCAGCGTGTATTAGTGTGTGTGTTGTTGTGGGTGGGGGTGTTGTGTGTTGCGTGTGTGTGTCACTCTGTTTTCCCTCCCCTGTGTCGTAGGTGCAGTACTCAGTGTGGTCGTCGCTGCCGTTGTTCATGCTCCTGGTAGAGGAGCAGGAAGACAATGGCAGGGAGTATGTGGAGTTCCGGCTCCATGGCATCCTAGTTCCTCGTGGGGTGTGTAGAGGTGAGCGTTTTCCCTTCCAAGTCCTGTTTCCGCTGTGTTTTTGTTTGCGTTGAATCCGCCCCGGAAAAGGTGGCGGATTGGCCTCTCATAATGGTGTGGGCGGTACATTGTCTTCCGCCTGTCTGTTGGCGGTGACCGCCATGCTCTTTGTTTGTACCGCTGTGGCGGTCGGAGTGTTAAAGTGGCTGTCTATTTTGGCGGTTTCCGCCACGGTCATAATTCCATTTTTGTTCCCGCCGGCCTGTTGGCGGTTTTACATCCGCTTTAACACCAACTGCCAGGATTGTAATGAGGGCCTAAAACCTATAAAATATCATTTTTTGTATTTTATAGATTTTTTATTTTTTATACTTAGCATTGACCCCCTGATCGCTTAATAACTTACCCACCTATATCCTCACCTAACAACCATTAAATATTTAAATCTATAAAATCACTAAAACTAACCTGACCTATCCCTGATCTAAAACCTATACTAAACTATGCTAAAATACTAATAACTAATTAAAACAAATGTAAACTGGGTAGGGGCAGCAGGTCAGAGGGGGCCCTACATTTGCTCCTTGATACGATCCACAGATTGCTACAATGTCCTCACCAATCCCAATAGTGTGTTCACCTGCTGTTCTAGGCCAGCCAGCCTCAACTTGAGTTCTGCATTGTCCTTCAGGGTCTGCTTCTTGAACTCAGACTGTTGCCCTGGTGTAGTTGTGACACCCTGTGGTGCTACTGCTGGCTGTGCTATAGAGGGTCCTGAAACTGCTCCCAAATCAGCCTGGTGCTTGCCCTATCCATCACTTTCTGTCCCTGAGTTGGGGACTTCCAGGTCCTTGCAGCCTTCCATTCCTCATGCTTCCTCCCCATGCACCTGAAGCCCGTGCCAACGTACCTGATGTGGCGGTATTTTTCTAAGCGAATCCAGTAGGCCTACTCCTGTAATGGGATCATGTTGTCTGTTTCAGAGTAAGGACATATGTATCACACCAAGTTGAAGTTGTCCAGTTTGTCATCAATTACATGCATGATTTAGTATAAGCAGCACAATTGGCTTGTCCATCCTAAAATATATATGGAACGAATCATGACCAACCATCATGAGAAGCATGTACTTCTTCTAAAGTTACAAGGCAAAAGTGCTCATGTCTTGGCCTTGTAGGTGCATGAAATGGTTGTGTCTGACCTACTAAACGTGTGCACATCTGAATACTAAGACAGTTTTTGAACAATGATGTTGCGTCCACATGGAATGGTACACATTGTTCATCTAGGTAATCCCTGGGAATGGCATGTAACTTGGATGATCTATGGCCAATCACCTACGTGAAATGAGTAATCTGTAGCAAGTACACGTATTGTGCCTCATCAATGCTACACTGTTATGGCAAATACACAAGCCTGCACACATTGCATCATAGAATGACTCTGAGTCATGTAGTTGTAAAATTTCAGGAGTGTGGCTTGCTACCTCCAAATCAACAGACCTGTTGGACACTTCTCCAATATTGACTCATGGGCATACCTGGAACATTTTACACAGATCACTTAATGAAATTCAAGCAATTGCATGTGGTCCTTTACATATCCAAGTGTCTGTCCGTGCATTTCTGTACTGATTGTTACCTAGATGCAGATCAACTCATATTTAATCCTTGCGATGAGTGTGTGCATGCATACTCTAGATCTCATTTGTATGAGTATATTGTGGTGTATCTTGCAGGTATTTGCGGGAAAAGCTCCAATGGGGACAATTCCTGGGGGAGTCAGTATGGGTAAGAACAGCAATAGGTGGAATGTGAAATGGCCTGTATGCTGACAATACAGTGCATACATGCCTGTCATCCTTAACATATTTTCCTTGTTCTTCACAAAACACTACAAAGGTATGAATGTGTGCCTATTTTAGTGCATTGGGTATATAATGGCGAGTGAGGCCTGTACCTGCATTGGCATGTGTGGCCTGGTGACATGACCCATACCTATTCTGTCTGCAGTGAGGTAAGAATCATCACAGCCTGTGTGGACTTGCCACTCAAAACTGACCATGCATTGCCATGTGGATGCCTACACTAGCAATGTGCATCAGACAGGCTGATTGAATTTCATCCCTCCAATTTGATGTTCACATCCAGTTTTGTGACCACATCATTTATTCCACCATGCCATTTTGGCGATTGTTCTCTGTCAACCCATCTCACATGTCACCAATATGCATTAGTCTCATGCAAGCGCAGATACCCATGATGTTAGATGAGAGTTGCCACATATGGTAAATGTCAGATAAGGGGTGAACCCAAGTAAGTAATTGGTATGGACAATGGACTAACACACTCACTGCAGCAAATAAGTATATATAACACACAATATTAGGACAAATAATTTTGAGAAGATGTTCACTGTGCACATGTCAACATTATGGCGGTCATTCTGACCCTGGCGGTTGAAAACCGCCAGGGCAGAGTGCCGCGGAAGCACCGCCAACAGGCTGGCGGTGCTTCATGGGCAATTCTGACCGCGGCGGTAAAACCTCGGTCAGAAAAGGGCAACCGGCGGTTTCCCACCGGTTTACCCCTGCCCCAAAGAATCCTCCATGGCGTCGCTGCTCGCAGCACCGCCATGGGGATTCCGACCCCCTTCCCGCCATCCTGGTCCTGGCGGTAAAAACCGCCAGGAATAGGATGGCAGGAACGGGTGTCGTGGGGCCCCCTAACAGGGCCCCATAATGATTTTCAGTGTCTGCCTAGCAGAGATTGAAAATCGCGACGGGTGCCACTGCACCCGTCACACACCAGCAACTCCGCCGGCTCCATTCGGAGCCGGCTTCATCGTTGCTGGGGCTTTCCCGCTGGGCGGGCGGCCTTTTGGCAGTCGCCCGCCCAGCGGGTAAGTCAGAATGACAGCCGCGGTCATTTGACCGCGGTGCGGTCTTCTGGCGGTCGGAATGACCCCCTAAATGTGCTGTTGACAATTGGTTGTATTGCCTGGGATATGTGTTACAGCCTAACCATACCTGTGTCCTGCTCAAATATGGACTTGGGAAAACATACTGGCCCTCATTCTGACCTTGGCGGTCTTTTCGCAAGACCGCCGAGTTACCGCCGCGGTGAAGACCGCCGACCGCGGCGGTGTGCCGCTGTGCGCATTCTGACCGCTGGGAGCGTTCCGCCGGAAAACCGCCAGCAGCCACACTGGCGGTCGGCGGGAAAGTGGAGACTGGTCAACCTCCACCGCCACGCCAGCAGAACACCGCCCACAGAATTACGACCCACATATCTGTGTGGCGGTCTTCTGTTGGCGGTCTTCTGTTGGCGGTCACGTCCCTATGGCTCCCGTCGCCTCCCGGAGGACCAACGCACAAGGTAAGTTGATCGTCCGTGAGGGGAGGGGGTGGGGGGGTGTTGTGTGATGTGGGCGTGCATGGGGGTGTGCGTGTGAGTGTGTAGAGGGGGTGTGTGAGTGCGTGTATGCGGGCGGGGGGTGCTGCTGTGTCTATGGGTAATGTGTGCTGTTCGGCGGGTGCGCATGTCGGCATGTATGTGTGCGGGTATGTGTCCCCGTTGTGTATGTGTGTGTAGGGGGGGTGTATATGTGCATGTTGGGGGTGTGTGCATGTCGGGGTGGGGGTGGGGAGGGGGTTCGTACCACCTCTGGGGGGTGGCAGGGGGGTGGAGGGTGTGGGGGGAGGACTCGGGTGGGTAGTGGGGGGTGGGGGAGACCCCTATCAGTGCCAGGGAAGGAATTCCCTGGCCCCGATAGTGCTTACCGCCATGGTTCGCACGGCGGTTCCCGCTCGCAAGAAACCGCGGCGGTAGGCAGGGTCATAATACCCTTGGCGGTCTTGGGACGACCGCCGGGCCGGAGTGCGCAAACTCCAGCCCCGCGGTCATGACCGCCGCGGCGGTCGGAGTGGAGAAGTAGCGGTCGGTCGCGGCGGGGACCGCCGCGGTCAGAATGCCATTTTTAATACCGCCGGTCTGTTCGCGGTCCGACCGCCGTCTCTCCGCCGACCGCCAGGGTCAGAATGAGGGCCACTGTGTCAGTAATATTACAGCCTAGCCCATGCAACATTTCTGTCACATATTTTGCTAGCATGTTGTCACTTTCTGTCTATAGTATGGGTGAGAGACGTGACCTAATAACTATCTGTTGATTTTGGGGCAGGTGATGGTACATGTGCCATGTGCATTCACACTAAAGCTGGCACAACATTAACACAGCAGAATCAGAGCTATCCATCATGTGTCCTGCATACATATGAAATTAATTAACTTTGCAATTTGGCCCTAAAGATTGCATAGGCTTCTTTGTCCTACTTCTGTTGTGTATTTACATGTCAGGTAAAGCTTGTTTCTGCCAACTGATGATACCACTTACACTTCTCATTGTAACCAGTATAGAGAACATACACAACCTTTACAGAGCACAGAATTAATCAGGTGACAGTCACTGGTAGCATTTGGATCTTTGAAAGTTTCCACCTCGCCATGGGTCCAGTCCACCTATAAGACAAAATCATGGTACACTGCTCTGTGAATGCTGTGTACATATGAAGCACAGTACATTGATTTCATAAAAGCCTGGTATTGTCTGTACGTTGGACATGTAGCTTAAGGCAAAGTTGGAATGCTCTATTGATAGACATATGTAGGCCATGTTGCAGTGTATTCAGATAATACCAGGTACATCATGTATCAGCTGCACAGAGTGCAGACAAGGCATAAGACTATCTTAGCTTGCTACATGGTGCAAGGGTGCCATGCTTCGATGGCTATGTGAACAGTCCTATTTGACTGACCAAATTCTGCATACTATCATACTGCTGGGGCCTTCTTTTGTCAATATGTGCTCCTAACAATGTTACACACATCAGGCAGTACCCATGCTTGTTTGTCCTCTTCACTTAGCTCCTTACATGTGACCAGTGCACTGTAAATGAACAATGATCATTCTCTCCCTGTACAGGCTCATGAAGGAATTATGACAATTTCTCACAATCTACAAGTATGTGTGATAATGTTGCCCTCCCCTGCAACATACATGGTAGATGGCCCCCACAGTTTGGAGTCAGTAATGACCTAGCAGGCCATGTGACAATACTCCTTGCACAGTGATGAATGGGTCACCCATCATCTTTGGGCCTACCCTGACCAGCATGGTCTGTTTTGGCAATTGTAATATCACTGTGACCAGGCCCCTGTGGCATGTTTTGTTTATTTAACTGAGTTAGCCGGTATCAGGCCATAGTAAGCCAGCTACATATCTGGGCCCTTCCTGAAGAAAAAGCATTTAAACATGTTTGCGAAAGCCACACAGCTGCAAGCTCATTGAGTATAGGGACTTACCAATAGGCTCACCAACTTCAATCCACAGGTGAACGAGGAGATCTTGCTTCTGGGTGACAATATCTGCCCATTGATGTTTAAGTTGGTGGACAGTACGCTGGACAATGAAGATGGCACTCATGTAGAAGGCTTCCTTCGCCCAACATCTCACCTCTATCATGTAGGGTAGCTTTGGCTCACCGTACCTCCACAGCCGATCATGTTCGGCATGTATCGCACCAATAGCCACAACAAGCCACAAAACTCCTCTTCCGACAGGTTCTTGGTCCTGCCCCTGCCCAACATTGCTCAACATTGCTCAACCCAAACTAGCCACCCTAAACCCAAAATACACATAAACAAACCCTAACCCCTACCCATAGGCATAGGCAATGCGTGAGTTGCACAGAACCCATGACAATGTACAATGTTTTGTTTTTGACACTTTGACATTGATGTTTGGCCTCTGACCAACACTCTGTGTGCAATCCATCATGCTATGGGCCAGTGAATGTGTTTTTCTTGAAGCAATACGCCCTTTGTGTGTGGTTCAGTGTATTGATTGGTGCAATTCAGAAAGAAACTCTCCAGGATCACTTTTCGTGCTCAAATTCTCATTGCTGACATGCTTGTAGATTTGGGATGCCTTGCATGTTAACAGTGCGCATATGTGTGACTCCTTGTGTTCATGGTGTGGACACCAGGACAGGCAACATATTGCTGTGACATACACAGACTTATTGTCAATTGTGCACATCTTGACATTGTCAATATGATTTACAGTTTGTATTATGTTTGCCTTGGTGTAGGTATCTGTGTAGAAGGCATTTTTTTGTTCACAGATGTTGCGCACCTGTGCAAAAAATATCCACATTGTCATACATGCTTGTGGCCATACTTGAGAACGTACTATCAGTCGGGAAATGACATACACTAGCTACTTCAGCCTGTCCACAGTGTATGTGGTATCCAGCTCACAGACTGACTGCCTAGATGTGCACGGTTTCTTGCTAGGCCAATAGGTCACCTGCTCATATTTGCATGACATCATATAGCTGACTATAATGGCCAACAACTACCATATGATGTATTGGTACACACACATCTGCTGTCTGGGCTTGGTGTCTGGCACTATATGTGTGGCACATGCACATTACACCTGCAGAAAAGGGACAGCCAAAACTGTTAGCCATTATCTTGTTCTTCACAAGGCCTGCTTGAATAGGCCTAACAAATGTGATGACTTCCAAATAGGAATATGTTTAGCATTTCCATGACTCACAGTTTTTGGCAATAGAGAGGGCTTACGTGTACTTAGAATGTGGGTAGGCATTCCCACCAGATGGTCACATGTGCAGTTATTGACGTGTCATGCCACTCTGACCTGGGATGCGTCAGTACATTCTTTCTGGCCAGGAGTTACATCACATGTAGTTCTACCTTGACTTCTATTTGTCCATTAGATTTGCTTTGTGTCCGGAATAAAGTAGCACACATGTACAGAGCTGTACGAGTGACAGCATTGTTTGTTTCAGAGTAAGACAGAGACACACAGTTGCATCCTTGCCTATTGGGTCACGTGCAGCTGCATTGTGGCTAGGAAGCCAATCCAGAACCTGCGCAGGTTGGGACTCCACATTTATATGTGTTATGTAGGATGCGACACTGATGTAGCTATGTGCTTGCAAACGTTTGTGTAGCATATGCAGACTGAGTGGGTTGCAGTGCATGCCTAAGCACATCATATGGGCCCTTGCTCACAGCCCTAGGACAATCATGTCACTATACTAGCCTCAAACAGTGTGAGGCAGTAAAAATGTGTAAAGACTTGCAACACACACACTCAGTCATTGCAGACTCTTTACATTTACATTCCCTTTCGATTGTGGTAGGGTGTCTGACAGTCAGTACACAGTTGCACCGCACATATTCACGACATGTGTACAGTGTTCCACATTGCTACCTTTGTTTGGTGTGAGTATTCTACACACACATGCATTTAGCACATGTTGTTAATATGTGCATGTTTTGGACCACATGATGGGGTCCTAAGATGAGAATAACACTTAGCTACAGAACTCCGTGATGGCCCAAATTCAAATAGGTGAGATGGCAGTGTTTAGATGTTTACAGTGAATGTAAAATGAAAGTCTTTACACAAAAGAAGTGTTAATTGATTTATTTACATTTGTAAACACTCTTTGAAAAGAAAGAGAACTTGGATTTATGGCCATCCAACAGATTCAGGCTTAGATGAAAAAGGTCTGCACAAGTGTTCTTTCCCCGAGTACCATCAATTGCACCTACATTTTCCTCTCTGTCCTATTCTTCATCATCATCCTCATCCGCTACTTCCTGCTCCTCATGGCACTGGTCCCATGGGACGTTCAACTAAACCCCTGGTCTTGCACAGAGCTTTGTTGTAGATGTGCTGTGCCTCTTTCTGGGATGTGTAAACGGGTTCATGACCTATGCCTGCAGATCATATGCTTGGTCAGCTAAAAAGACAAAGGGAGAAAAGCCAATCAATGCTCATGTCTGTTATGAATACTGAATGACTCTTACACATTCCTACCACTATTGTACACTTATTGCTAACATTAGGTTTGACACATTTAATTCCACATGTCTAGTCCTGGTCTCTCTGTCTGGTTGAAACATGTGCATGGCCTGATACTTTTGACAGTGCCAAAATAGGACACACACATTTGGGCTGTGGCTTAGCATGATAGGTGTTTTGTAGGTCGATTGTCACTGTAAGTGACAGTATGTTGATCACAAGTTAGGGTTTGCCATCATCCTTAGGTAGTCTGTACCAGTATGAACCTGTTTCACATGCACACATACATGTGTCCTGTGGAACCACTGATTCTGTAGCTGCAATACCTACAAATACTGGAGACTTTAGGAAGTGTTCCTGGTGAGCACATGTGGTACATTCTACACAGGTTTCCTGTTCTAGGATACATGATATACCTCACCTACCATGGTAGCTACATTTCGGACATACAGACAACAGCCATGGCAGTCTTTCCTTGCACACAGTGTTGCAATAAATAATTTTTGAGAGTGTTCCTTTACTCAGGTCCTTTTTGCAATTGATAGACAGACACAGTGGCTTAGCATGTCTCAAAGCATGTGTGATTTGCAGGTTTGCGTTGCAGATGTGCCCAGATGAATGATGCAAGTATGAGGTACACCCCTCCTACATATGCACTGTCTGAGTTGGCACACACAGATATGTCCATTGGGTCATTCATCATTAGCTGTTACGTGGTCTGTCATGTACCTCAGATGTATTTACCACCCAGTGGGCCATTCTCATATTGGTCATTATGGAACCGATCATTAATGATGGAGTGGTGGAAGATGTGTATGTCATGCCCATTGTCACGGGGTCCTTTCCTCGGGATTTGCACGTTGCTGAACAAAAGATCCACCTCCCGGCATCACCAACTCAGAAAGCTATTATAGCACAGAGTTATGGTGAAGCCAGTCGGGGGAAGGGAATTTAGGGAAGGGAACAGCAGGGAGAGCGATCTGAAAAGGAAAGGTTCAATCATAGAATATGAAGATAATTGAAAGTGTCTGGACCTTTCCATTCGCCAATTTGTTTTTTCCCATTTTTTCCTTGCTCCTTTTCTTTCCGAAAGTCTGTGATCTATCCGTAGGGTTAGATTAATTAAATCAGTACAAGTTTCTGGTTGTGGTCCAACTTGGGCCAATACATCTTTTAGTTAGTCTTTTAGCCCCTGATAAAATACTGCTGACCTTTTTTCCTCAGGCCAAGCAGTTTCCACCACTAACCGGTTAAAGTGGGACAAATATGTTATTGAGTCTTTCTTTCCTTGACGTAATTCTAATAACTCTTTGTCTGCAGTCATAGTGATTGAACGTCTGTCAAAAACCTTTCCGAATTCTTCTACAAAGTGACGTCAGTTGTAAAAAAGAGGACTGTCTAATCGGACGAATGGCACTGCCCGAGTAGCTGCATCACCATTCAGGTATGATATAAGGAATGCAATTCTAGCATTCGGAAAAGCACTAGGCCGACATGTAACATCTAATTCCACCTGTGTCAAAAACATTTGAACCTTATTGGGGTCCCCAGAAAACCTCTCTTTTGCAGCTAAAGGAATCTATGTCGGCACATTCACAGCTATGTTAGTAGATGCGGGAGGCGTGGGATGAGACTCACATTCAGAACCATCTACTTTACACTGTGACTGAGTTCATTTATTCACTAAATCAGCTGTAACATTTTTAGAGTCTGCCAAATCCCTTTGCATCTGAGTTACTACTTGCATAAGGGTATCTAAAGTGGCCATTTTGCGCAGCCCCCGTACAGACCAAGAGGAAAGTATGAGACTCGTGGGCTCACTATTCTGTCACGAGGTCCTTTCCTCGGGATCTGCACGTTGCTAAACAAAAGGTCCACCTCCCGTGTTACCAACTCAGAAAGCTATTATAGCACAGTTATGGTGAAGCCAGTCGGGGGAAGGGAATTTAGGGAAGGGAACAGCAGGGAGAGAGATCTGAAGAGGAATGGTTAGAACAATCTGCATTTACTAATTCATAGAAAATGTAAATCGTTTATAGACTCTTGACTAAATGTGTGTCCGAGATATCAGGTGGAGACCTCTTCTAAAATGCGGGCGAAATCCCTTGTAAAAAAAACACGACCTCAGGTTCAAGAGATGGCAAGAACGTTGAACTATGATTTTACACAGAATATCAATCCTGTAACATTTATGTATTCACATCATAAACCTTTGATCATGACTTAGAAAATCTCAAAGACTTAAATGTTTTTTCATATCTTAAGTTATACAAAGAACAATGAAAACTTTGATTAGTTTTATCTCCAAAATACTTTCACATTCATAATTATAAATGTCAAAAAGGTTTTAACCTAAAGCGCCTTACCTAATAACACCAGGAAGCGCTTTTACTTAAGTAATCTAAATCACTTAGATCATTGTGCCAAGAACCTTTTCTTCTGTGAATTGAAGCGCTTTATATCTGGGAACTGAAACACCTTGAATTAATTGTGAGCATAATGCGTTTTCTCTGTGAACTGAAACGCTTTGAATTACTAAGCCAAAATAGCATTTTATATCTGTGAATGGAAACACCATGAATTACATGTGCAAAAAGCACGTTATCTCTGTGAACTGAAACGCTTTGAATCACTGAGCCAAAAGAGCGCTTTACATCTGTGAACGGAAACACCATGAATTACATGTGCACTAAGTGCGTCATCTCTGTGAACTGAAACGCTTTAACTCACTGAGACAAAAGATCGCTTTACATCTGTGAACGGAAACACCATGAATTACATGTGCACTAAGCATGTTATCTCTGTGAACTGAAACACTTTGAATCACTGAGCCAAAAGAGGGCTTTACATCTATGAATGGAAACACCATGAATCACATGCGCACAAAGCGCGTTACCTCTTGGAAGTATTAACTTCCTCCAAACTTGGATTCAGAAAGGCCTTACCGCTACGAGTACGACCAACTTATTTTTGGATGCACCATGGACTTTGGTTAGACGATACTCTGCCCTTCAGAAACTCTGGACTTTTCCAGAGAAACCTCCACGAGGTCTGGCTGCATCAAAGTCTTCAAAATAGTGAGCAACGTGCTTGGGTGTGGCTGGGCTTTCTAGGCTTGCCACACCCCAAAATGGCCGCTGCCTCTAAAAACATGGGAAATGTAGTCCCTTCGTAGGATAGCACTGATAAGTGCATCTTGTCCACCAATGCCCTGAACCTGCAGCTTCGTGAGCTTTACCACAGGGTAGCTGACGCTGATTGGCATTCTTGGAACAAGCGGGGATGACCAGTGGTGCGCTTAAAGCGCCTCAGAGTTGCGCAGCCAAATTTTGGGCGAGACCTGGACCGCGCCTGGCCTTATTCCTGACACCCATTCCCAGGGTATTTGGCCAGCACGCTGGTGAACATATCCTGATAGTCCACAATTGCCTTGACATTCATGGAGTACACATGCTTCCGCTTCCTGTGTAGATGGGATGTGGCTGCAGGGGAAACCATTTGCACATGTGTGCAGTCCATGGCACCCAGCACATGTGGAGACCCAGCAATGCCACAGAAGCCTTGCTTGATTTCCAGCTTCAGCTGTTGTGTGCTGGGGAAGAGGAGGTACTGCGGTGTTCGACGGTTGATGGCATCCAGGACAGAGGGTAGGAAAGTTGAGAAAGATGGCTGGGAGATACCTTCCACTCTGGCTGTTGTAAACAGGAATGACCCAGAGGCCAACATCTGGAGGCCAGCCATGAGCTTTGCATGTGGAGGGATGTTGGTGGCCCTCGCAGTTGGTGGCTGGAACCTTGGCACTATCTGGTGTAGCAGTTGGGCCATAGATTCCCTCCTGAGTCGGAAGTAGTAGATGACCACTCTCTGAGTTAAATGAGAGAAATCCACTGCTGATAAACATGCACTCTTCTCCTGCACTGCCTTTGTGGTGGAGAGGGGGGTGTTGGTGGTTGAGATCGTGGTGGTTGTGGTATTTGCCTTGTGACTCCAAGCTGCAAAATCAGGAGATCCATGTTGTAGTTGATCTTGCCACACTGTTCTATCTAACTTCTCTTTACATGCCAAAATGTAATTTCCTATGTGTGGGTTACCAATGCTCAGATATTTTAACACATTTGGGGCTCAGCGCAACACTTGCCATTGATGCATCACTTTTCCATTAACTTATGAATATCCATGCATTGGTTTTACAGTGGAAATTATGCTGGAATGCCTACCTTAAATATATTAATACTTAGGTGATGCAGCTGGATTCAGATGCAGGTATATTTTGAAGTAGGACTACTAAAAGTGAAACATCGGCATAGATGCGTCATCTTTTAAATGTGCAGCACCGTCTGTGTTACCAGTGTGTCACAAATGCTAATGCATTGGTGGAACAAGCTCCTTGTAAATAAGCTCCTTGATGGGAAAGTGGGAGATTTTATTAGAAAATTAATCTCAAATGTACCAAAATATACTAAAAATGTGGCAACATGACTGCATTCAGTAGAAGGCCCTGCACAATGGTTGACAGGTGATCTTTCAGTTGTTTGTTTCTATATTTGGTTGTATACTGATGATAATGAGGTGAAATCTTTGCTCACGCAGTATTATCTTGTTTTCAAATCATAAAACAATGAAATAATTTTATTTTAAAAAATGTACAGCATATTGTGCATTTTCTTGCTGCATAATTTGGTCAACCTTGTACTATAATCGTGTGCTGTCCAGCCTCATGTTTTCCGTTGACTCTGGTGATAGCTCTATGTGTTTTCACAGGGAGCATGTCCAACACACAAAGTTGCAGGGACTATGTGAATGTGTGCTTCTTGAGATCAAAGGTCAATTTGGGCATCTGGTAATTTAGTTTTATACTGGCAAAGGCCCAGCAGCTCCCCCAACAATAAAGTACATGACAAAAATATACTGTGATATTTAGTATGTGGCATGGTAAAGTTATATTGTGTCTTTTTCCGCCTTCTTTCCTTCTTTTAGTGTATTTGGAGAACCTGCAGATTCAGCCAACAGGATAAGTACATTTACATTTATTTACTGTTGCACACATCTCACACATGCACATACCCTTAGACTGATTTGGAACAACACTTCTGCCTTCTAAGTAGAACTGCGTTTTAGAGAAAGGTTTTAGCCAGTAAGCAGAAATGGCGTCTCAGTGATTGACTTCTGCCCAGACCCTAACTTGGGTTATGGAGGGCAGCTATGAAGCAAGAGCAGATGCAGAGACAGCAGATACTGACAGCATCTGAGGAAGAGGAAAATGCGGCAGAATCTGGAAGTGATTTTTCAGTCAGTGGATCTCCATCCAATGACTCGTCTTCCAGCGATTTCGAGGATCATGATGATTGTAGTCTGCTGTCCTTTCCCAAGGACAGCCTGTGCAATGGAGCGACATAGCAGCGTAGCCCAACTCAAAGAACAGGCATGTGCTGTGGCAAGCACAGATGGAGTCCTGTCTTTGTAGCCCCCCAAATAAGTTCTGCACCAAATTCCACCGTTCACTGGCGATGCTAGATGCAAAGTCGATTAGACAATTTTTAGCCGATTGACTACGTTCATCTTTTTTTGAAGTGTGACTTTCTTCAGCAAATTGTGCAGCAAACAAACTTATGTACCAAACAATTTCTAAGGGAGCACACAGGCAGTCTAGGGCCTCATTCTTGCGCACACCTTAGACTCCCACTACACTTGAGGAGTTGAGGATATTTTGGGGTCTTACTCTCAAAATGGGGTTAGTGCACAAACCAACCTTGAAGTCTTTCTGATCTACTCGTACAAATCTTCCCACCACATATAAACAGTGATCATTTTTTGCTATTGCAGCATGAGCTGCATTTCAATGACAATTCTGCTGCACTGCTCTGGGACTATTTAAACCATTTCAGGTTGTTCATAATTCGACCTGTAGTAGAACATTTGTCTGCCAGGTTTCCAGATATTTATACTTCAGGTAAAATATAGCAATTGGTGAGTCCTTTATCCTGTACAAAGAGCGGCTACTGTTCAGGCATTACATTGTGGGCAAAAAGCGCTTGCTATGGCCTCAAGTTGTTCATGCTGTGTGGGAGCTCTAGTGGCTAAATGTGCAGCTTGAGAGTGTGTACAGGTAGGGATTCCTCTCTGAACCCTGTAGGTTGTTCTTCCATGCTAAGAGTCACAGGAATGATTGTATTGACGCTTGTCCAGCCACTCCTTCACAAAGGTTATAGTCTTTATGTGGACAGTAGAGATGTTAGTGAGCTGTACAAGGCTGGCACTATGGCACAAAAAAGCATTTCTTATATCTGCAAAGGATTTACACAAGAGTGTGTAAGAAGATCCAAACATCCCAGAGCAGTGTGTTTTATTGCTACGAACTGCTTGTTCTCTGATAGGCGTGATGTGTATGTTCTCACTGCAATTTGTGATAGGAGCACTTCACCCATAACCGTTTGGAGTCAGATAGCCAAAGTTCAAAAGCCTGCTTGTGTACTTGAGACCAACAAGTATGTGGGCAGAGTGGATAAGAAGGCACAGGTTCCTCAACCATACAATGTGAGTCGTAAAACTTACACTTGGTGTAAGAAGCTGTTTACCACCTGATCCAGATGGCAACGTAAAATGTGTATGTTGGTTATGTCAGACCACCATAGTAAGACTCATGTCTTCCCTTGACTTTCAGTTGACTGTCACTGAAAGTCTTACTGCCCCAGAAGCAACATGTTCCACTTATTATCCTCTGGAGGACACAACAAGGCTGCAGGATCAACACTTTGACGATCGCTTTCCTGAGACAGTAAAAAGAGTCCACCATGTTGTTGTTGTAGGGCCTGCTCTAAGCAAGGAAAGAGGCAGGAGAGTCATGTTTACTGTCCCCATGCCCATCTCAGCCAGCCCTGTGTTTTCCTACTTACTTCATGTTGTACCATACAAAAGTGAGGTATTAGGAAATTAGCTGAGATGGAGTTGCTGTAAGGTAAACTTTTCAGTGGCTGTATAGTGAATGAATACCTACCTTCCAAGGTCCACTACTTCACTTGGCAGGCAGCTGTAGAATTTTTGTTCCTCTGCTTGAGAAAATCATGGACTTGCTTATGGACTACTTGACACCTTTATCTGCTGTGAAAACATGATAGGTGTTCTGTTCACCAAATGACAATTGCATTATAATTCCCACATTGCACATAATGGTGGACAGAACAGAAGCCGTATTGTCATGGAGCACCCTGTGTGGTAAAAACATAGGGGCATATTTATGAAGTTGCACCCCTTAGTGCCCCCCAATAAAGCCATCATGTGTGCGCCGTATTTAATATATGGTGCACCATGGCGGTAGTTAAGGAACTAGCATCAGAATTTGTTACGCTAGTTCGGTGCTTTCCAGGATTAGCATCAAAAATCTTAATCGTGCAAAGCACCCAGAGGCCCATTGTAACCAAGGGGAGCCTCCTTTTAACGCCTGCTCATTGCACATTTCTTCAGCCCCCCCCCCAAAGGGGGAACGCCCCCTTTTCATACATTATGCCCAGCGCAGGCATAATGTAGTGCAAAGGGTTCTAAAGTGGTGCAATGCATGCATTGCACCACTTTGTAAATATGGCGTGGCGTTTTTGCCCATATAACGCCACATTAGCGCACAAAAAATTAGGCTAATGTGTCATTAGAATGGCACCAGGCCCTCTTAAATGTGGGCCATGGTGCAGTGTTTTTGGCCATCTAACGCCACATTAGTGTAAACAAATGACACTAATATATCGCTAGAATGGTGCTAGGCTCTCTTAAATCTTGACCATAAAGTCTTGACTAGCTTTTGAAGTGTTTTTAGGGAACGTATGTGTACAGCACAATGAGCACCCTAATTGCTTATGAGAATCAGAGTAAGTATAATAAGTCATATAAATGTCTGTTACTTTTAAACTCAACTAGTAACTTGCGTCATAATCAGAGCTATTGCAAAAGGATACCAGACACAATATCTTGCAAGAAGATGACTTTCACAATTTTAGTATTAGAACAATATAGATTTCAGTATGTATCAAACCTGTACATTGTGGGCAAGAAACCCTTTTGGGCTCCATGTGAGGCATACCACCCCAGACTCACCCAGTTGTCTAGCTTAAAAAAATGTCTGTTAATCGTAGGTTTGCATGTATGGCACCACAGTATCGTCCCACAGCACAACACAGCAACTACCCCATTCCTTATCTCTCAACAAAGTGCCTTTTATGTTCTGGTCTCTTGGCCCACCCACACAAGTGAGGTACCATTCTTATTGGGAGACATGTGGAAACTCAGGGTGGTATGAAATTTGTGACTTTCTGCAGATTCCAGAACTTTCTGTCACAGATATTTGAAGAAGATGTCTGTTTTGTATCAAAGTTTGCGTTTGCAGAGGCTTCTGGGTAACATTATCTGATGAGAGCCATGCAAAACACACACCCTCATACCCTGCTTGTTGCCTAGTTTAAAAAAAAATTCAAGTTTTTGAGGTTTCCCAAGATGCCATCTGAATTATAGTTCAAAATCCACGGCTACCCACTTTTCAGAAAAAGAGTCCGTTTTCAGTGTGAAAATGTGATGTGTCTATGTTGTATTTTGGGCCCTTCACTTTTTTATCGGGTTGCTGGGTTGAAGAAGGTTTGTTTCTCCCTGCAGATTCCAGACCTTCCCATTACAGAAAAGTGAATAAATGTACTTATCTAATAAAGACTTCTAGCCTCAGATTCCTTACCTTAGAATTACCTCCCAGGCAAAAGACTGGATCTGGTATTTTTTTTGTGAGCAGTACACGTACATGCTGGTAGGGATTGTTCAGCACCACGTGTCATTGGTGCTGTCCGCACCAGAAGTGATGTGTGCAGTGTCAACCCCAACACAGTGATGCCAGTTATTTTTTTTCTGAGCCAGTCAGCACAGATCTGGAGAAGATCTATACCAGTCTCTTTCTAAGTGACGTTTTTTACCTTTTGTTGAAGATTCTTTGAGACACTGTCTCCTGGTGTAGCAGGGATGTCTATGAGGAAAGCTGGTTTCAAGCCCTGATGCATCTGTCACCAGCAAATGTCGGTGGTGGATTCAAACCTCGTCTGCCTCTGGTGTCTTGAGTGCCACCACAACACGAAGAACTGCATCAATTGGTCCGCCATGCATCCCAAGGTCTTGAGGGAGCGATCCCTCAAAGCCCTAGCTGTTCGATGTGCAATGCTGCAACAGTCTTGAATTCAGTCAAGAGGAAGGCTCACGGATTGATCTCTGTGCCATCAGTCTTCATTGCGGTCGCAGTTATCTGGGAGCTTGGGTAAGTCCCACAAAAAGAAGAAAAACAAGAAGTTGAAGAGGTCTTTCACTCCCCACCTCCATCGAAGCCATCCGACGAGATGAGGGAACACCGGCATTCAAGGCCTGACTCTGCAGTTGAGTCTGCACCAGTTCGGTCTCTGCGACTTCCTGAGATTCCTGGAGCCTGAGCCACCCCCGCCCAACACGTGACTTTTATGAGACCATGCACCTCATATTTGGGCAGCATGTCCCTGCTGGCGTGCTTTTAGGCCCTGCGGGGTCAGGAGGGGCCCCTACTGGTGTCCTGCCGGCAGGTTCGCCCCAGTGACATTTGTGCCACTTGGATCCATGGACAGATCTGGACCATTAAGGGTCGAGCCATCTCTACTTTCTCCAGTGCCAGTCCCTCTGTTGATGCCCCCGGCAGCGCCATCACCCACTGGAGGCACCATCTCCTATGGGGCAGGACGGGTGTCGTCTATTGCCGGCTCTGGCACCAACTGGAACTATTCCTCCCAGGCCAGGGCCTGAGCCTCATTCCTGTGGCGATCAGACTTAAGGAAGATTGGGAGGGGCCACTTGACCCTTATGAAACCCAGCCCCTAGACCCCAATGAGGACAACTGGTGTGAGGATTTGGCAGATGCAATTGGGATGGACACCTCCCCAGATACTGGCTTGTTCTCCCATCCTACCATGGCTGTGTACGAGGGAGCCTCATTTACAGTGATGGTGAGGAGTGTACTGAGGCCCTGGACCTTTCGCCTTCCACTGTGGCTGTCAACAAGAAAGTCTTGATGCAGGTACTTCAGCTGGGAGTCACACTTTCAAACCTCTTCTCCCCCTTTAGCAAAGCCCTCACAGACATCCTCCTCGGGGCCTGGTCTAAGCCCTGCACAGAGGCTCCTGTGATTAGGGAAACAGTCTGCTTCTGTTGCCACACCCCAAGGGACCCCAACTTCCTCACCGAACACCCCATCCCGGAGAGCTTAGTGGTCCACTTCCAAACTTAATCCAGGCACATTCCCTATCCAATCCACTGAACAGGGAATCAAACAGGCTGAATACCTCAAGACAGAATATGTTTTATTTTCCTTCTGTCAGCCTGGCTCTGTGGTCAGTGAACATCATGTGCCTTTTGGACACATACTGCCACTCACTCTGGGACTTGGTTGTACAGGTGCTGCCCATAGTCTTGGAGGAGGACCAAGCCATATTTTCCTAACCTATTGCTAACAGGGGGGACACCGCTAAATTTGGCATATGCTGTGGACTTGATAGGGCTGACTCACTACGCAGTGTGGTTTCATCATCGATGGCCCCAAGGTGCTACACCTGGTTGAGAACTACTAGCTTTTCAGAGGATTTCCAAGCCTTGCTCATAGACTTGCTCTCCACGCTGCATGCTTCAAGGACAGCAGAGCTACAGCCAGGTCCTTGGGCCTTTCCATAGCCCCTCGCCAACCCAGTCCACCTTTTGCTCCTTTCATGGCCATGAAAAGGGGCCTCCAGCCTCATCTCTACCGGCCCAGCAACAACGGCAGACTGGTTTCCAAGGCTATAGTTCAGATAGCCAAATAATGGGCCAGTCCACCACTTTTCCCCAGCAGCCGTAGCTCCCAAGCCTCCTTAGTTTGCACCCAAACATCATGTGCTCCGAGTGGGAAGCAGGATAGGCCTTTAACTGCACCATTGGAGGTCAATACCATCCTACCGTTGGGTTCTCCAGATTGTCCGAAGCGGCTACTACTATGTCCCTTTCATGACTCCCCCTCCACCCATGCCACCCACAACTCCTTACTCCACCAGAAAGTGGCTGCTCTTTTGGCCAAGGGAGCCATAGAGTGGGTAGTGGTTGCTATTCCCACTACTTTCTGGGGCCTAAGAAGAACAGAGACCTTTGTCCTATCCTAGACCGACACCCTCTCTGTTTCTTCCTGAAGAAGAATAAATTGGAAATGCTCATACTCATTCAAGTCCTATCTGCTCTGGACCTGGGAGACTGGATGGTAGTGTTGGACTTGCAGGATGCCTACTTCCACATCACCTTCATACCTCTCCACAGAAGCTACCTGTGGTTTACTGTAGGTCATGAGCACTTTCAGTTCACAGTGCTCCCCTTTAGCCTTACTAGATGCCCTCTGGTGTTCACCAAGGTAACGACGGTGGTTGCAGCTTACCTGCGGAGATCAGGAGTTTCAGTCTTCCCCTATCTCAATGACTAGCTGTTGAAGGAGGGCTCACCGAAGCATTCATCTCCCACCTCCAGACTACGGTGGACCTCTTGATCTCACTGGGGTTTACTATCAATGTGCCACAGCCACACCTGACCCCTTCTCGGAAGCTCCCTTTCACTGGTGATGTTCTGGACAAAGTACATGTATGGGCTTATCCTACTGAAAAAGCTATGATCCTGATGTTTCAGTCACTATCCTGGATTTCAGTGAGAGTTACTCTGAGGCTGCTGCTCCTCATGGCCTCCTGCATCCTATTTATGACACAGGCCTGCTGGTATTTGCAGGTCCTACAGTGGGACCTGAAGTTCCTTGGGAACAGCATCAGGCCAATTGCTCCAACATGGTCCAGAACTTAGAGGGCACTGCAAAAGATCTGCAGTTGTGATTAACAAACAATTATTCATTTGGCGGCATCACTCTTGGGCTAGGACGGCCATGTGGGAATACGGACTCCACATCAACATGTTGGAGTGCTGGGTAATCCTGCTGACATTGAAAGCCTTTCTACCCTCCATCAAGTACAGGCTAGTGCCAGTGTTTAAAGAAAACACCTCCATCCATGTAGTACTGCAACTAACAGGGCATGGTAGACTCGTGGACACTTTGTCAAGAGACCCTGTGCCTCTCTGGTCACTAGCCTGTTAGTGACAATTTGGAAAGAAATGAGAGAGCATAACCACTGAGGTTCTGATTAGCAGAGCCTCAGTGAGACAGTTAGTCACTACACAGGTAACACATTCAGGCATACTTATGAGCACTGGGGTCCTGGGTTACCAGGGTCCCAGTGACACATACAACTAAAACAACATATATACAGTGAAAAATGGGGGTAACATGCCAGGCAAGATGGTACTTTCCTACACTCTCAACATGACTGGATCGTCAGGGCGTTTCCCTGGTGATCAACCTGGCAGGCTTCTAGAACGCCAAGGTGAACAAACTCAGCCAAGGATGCTTAACGAATCATAAATGGGGACTCCATCCAGGAGGGTGTTGCAAGGTCACTTTCAGCAGTAGGTAGGGCCTTGGTTAGATCTGTTTGCCACCTCCAAGAACGCAGAATGTCAGCACTTCTGTGCACTGGAGTTTTCAGCTCTTGCTAGGAGGGGCTTTTATCTTGAGTGGAGATTTATCCTCCTGTATGCCTTTCTACCCATACCACTCTTGCCTAGAGTACTCAAGAAGGTCAGGAAAGACCAACCCCAAGTCCTCCTTGTGGCTCCGGACTGAGCTCAGAGAGTTTGGTATGCTGAGCTGTTGAGCATGACCAATGTTCCCTCAATCAGGCTGCCCCTTCAGGATGATCTTCTGTAGCAGTGGCAGGGGAGGGTTCTCCACCCCAACCTGTCAACTCTCTCCCATTACACGTGGTGATTGAGTGGCAACAGTTGACGGTTTTCAACCTTCTGCCAGAATTCTGCAATATTATCTAAGCAACTTGCAATCCTTCCTCCAAGATGGTGTGTGGCAGCCATTGGAACATGTTTCTGCTAGGGTGTACAGCTAAACAAGTTGACAATGTATCTGTACACCTTTCTTGAGTTCATCTGTTTATCCTCACACTGGCCCAGCAAGGCTCTGCATTGGGTTGGTTGAAGGGTTATTTGTAATTTCCACCTTCCTGCGGCTGCCAGATCAGCCTTCCCTCTTCATGTCCCTATTCTTAATAGGTTACTTAAATGTTTGCAACACTGATTTCCACAAGCGGCCTTCGTTATCCCTCAATGGGACCTTAACTTGGTCCGTACCTTCCTAATGTGTGCTTCCTTTGAGCTGCTTCATAGCAGCTCTCTCGTTCTTCTCACCATCAAGATGGCATTTCTGGAGGCAATCACATCTGCCTAGAGGGTCAGTGAACCACCGGCATTATCATCTCAGCCTCCATAAGTGTCTTTCTTCCCAGACAAACCAGTCCTTTGGTCCTGAGCATCCTTTTTGCCGAAGGTGGTTACCCAGTCAATGCAAGGCAGTCCATCGCATTGCCTATTTTTTATTCTCCGCCTCATCCCTCTAAGGAACAGAAGGGACTCCACTGGTTGGAGTCAAAAAGAGCATTCTTGTTCCACCTTCACTGCATAAAACCGTGCTGGGTGGATGATCAACTATGTCAGGGCCAAAAAAGAGAAGGCAGTGCAGAAGTGGGCCATTTCCTGTTTGATCGTGCTCTACATTACAATCTGCTACACACTGACCAGGAAGCAACCCCCAGAGGTTTGCATGCCCATTTCGCCAGAACAAAGACTGCTACTATGGCATGAGCATGCAGAGTTATGGTCCTGGACTTCTTCCAGGCCTCGTTGCATAGGTTCACCAAGCACTAGTGCCTTGTTAGTGAGAGCCGTTGGACGGGCATTTTGCCTGTTCGGTCTTGCAAGACTTCCTAGTGGGAAATAAGTTTGCAGACCCACCTCTCGAGAGGTGTTGCTTGGTTATCTGTTGTAATGTAAGGAATCTGCAGATAGAAGTCTCTATCAGAATAACAAGTTACTTACCTTCTGTAATGCCTTATCTGGCGGAGACCCTGTCTAACTGAAGATTTCTTACAGACTCACCTATCCTCCCTGCTCTGCAAATGGATTTATACAGATAAGGATGACCCTTTCAGGACCCTAGATCCACACACCAGTGGTCAGTGTTCTTCTTGGCTCTGCGCTTTTGACATGGCAAGTCGTGAAAAGAAACTGATGTCAGTGTGCTGGGGTGGTACCTATAAAGGTACAGCGCATGTCACTTGTAGCACGACTACGCCAGCCACACAACTTGGAGCAGCACAATGCCACCTACTGGCATGCAGGGGCACTGCTCATGAAAAAGTTCGGATTCTAGTCTACCTATTCTAAGGTGAGGAATCTTCGGCTAGATAGATCTACAAGTTAATGCATTACAGAAGTTATGTAACTTGTTCTTGTAGACACAGTTTGAAGTTTGCAAGGGATTTTGGGTAAAACAATCCTGGTGAGAGCCACGCAAGTCACCCCATCCTGGATTTCCCCCAGGTGTCCAGTTTTAAAAAATGTGCAAGTTTGCTTGATTTGCCTAGGTGCCAGCTGAATTAGGGCTCAAAACACACAGCTACCCGCTTTGCAAGAAAGGGTCAATTTTGAGTGGGAAAATGTGATGTATCGATTTTGCGTTTAGGGTTGTTTCCTGTCACAAGCACTAGCCTTAGTTGGGCTAATGCTGGATGGAAGGATGTTTGTTACTCCCTACAGATGACTAAACTTTCCAAAACAGAAATGTGAGGAAAATCTGGTTGTTTTTGGTCAAAGTTTGAGGTTTGTAAGGGATTCTGTGTTTAAAACAAAACCTGGTGGGGGCTACGCAAGTCACCCCATCCTGGATGCCTCCTGGTGTCTACTTTTCAAAAATGTGGAAGCTCGCTAGGGTTCCCAAGGTGACAGCTGAGCTAGAGCCGAAAATCCACTGCTATCCACTTTGCAGGAAGCTGGCCTGGTGTGTGGTGGGTATCCCCTATTAGTAAAATGTAGGCAGTGTCTAGAAGCCAGGCTCTCTAGAGGTAGCAGTGGATGAGCAGCCAAGGCTTATCTAGGAGACATGCAAAGCTCATGCAATACCACTATAGTCACAGAGCACTTACACACATGAAAGAATACACTCTGGGGGTCCTGCACCAGCACGCTGTCAGCAGTCTGGCCGCCACCGCTGGCGTGGCGGGGCAGGACTGCCAAATTATGATGATTGCAGTGAACTGGCTACTTCGCAGCCAGTTCACCGCCTGTACCGCCAGTGGTGTGGGACTGCCTGGCCGAAGGATGACCACCTTCACCCCGGCGGTCCGCCTAACACCGCCCGCGGTATAATGAGTATCCTTACTGCCATGGATTCCGTGGGGGCAGCCCTGCCATGAAATTCTTGGTGATAAGGATACTGGCAACAGGAATACTCATTACTGTCGCCACTACAGGACTCCCCAACCCCCCCTCCCTGTAGGAGCCCTCCCATCCCCGACCCCATCAGGAGCCCTCCACCCCACCAAGCACTGTTGCCTCCTCCCCTGATCCACGTACTGACTCCCCCTCCCTCGATCCACGTACTGACCCCTCTCCTCCTAATCCCCGTACTGACCTCTCGATCCCCGTACTGGCCCCCCGATCCACACATGCACACACCACACATACAGACATACACACACACATCTACACATTCATACATATACGCACGCATCCACGCTCACTCACTCACACACACATGCACACATGCCCACAACACTCCCACCACCCCCTGCATACATGCATTCACATGCACGCAAACACACATAACATCCCCCCACCCCCTTCCATTCACACACACAACCATTCACGCACACAACACTCAACACCCCGCCTCCTCTGTTGGTCGATCACATTACCTGGTGAAAATCTGGGAGGAAACAGAATCCATGGGGCCTGCCCCACCGGCACTGCCCCGTCACCACAACATTGCCACACTGATTACAAAGTTGTAATACGGCGGGCGGTGTTGTGATGACTTGCGGTGTCAGCGGAGCAACCTCCACTAGACCGCTGACCGCCAGTATGGCTGCTGGTGGCTCTCTGCCCAGTTTAGGGCAGAGAGCTGCCAGGAGACATAATATGGCAGTCTCCTGGAGGGCATGAATTCGGCGGACAACTGTTTTGACCGCAAAGTCATAATGAGGGCCTCAGTGTTTCAAAAATAAAGGTGCTTTATTATGGTAACACAATACCAAAATTACTGTGGAGGCAATACTCCCTTAGGAGGTAAGTAATACACAAGTTATATACACTAGTCGTCAGAAATAGGCATAAGACTAGTTCGAAAACAGTACAAATAGTGTAAAACACAATAGAGAATAATGCACCTAGGGGGAGTACAAACCATATACTAAAATAATTGAATTTGAGAGTGCCACCCCCATCCAGGTAAGTGGAATGTGTAGAAGGCTGCTGGGGTACCAGGAAAGCAAAAAGGTAAGTACCACAACACCCCCCAGCAACCAGGAAAGCAGGACTAAATTACTAGACTTTCCCCAGAACACCCACTCAGAAGGAAAGAAGAGAATTACAAAACCTAGAGATGACTGCAAGAAACCAATGGTGGATTCCTGACAAGGAAGGCCTGTGGAAAGAGGGGACCATGCCCAGAAGACAAAGCAGAGTCCAGTGGGGGCAGGAGCCCCTACCAACCAAGCTGAGGGTTGCAGGAGTTGGTTGATGGTGTAGAAGAAAAGTCAGCACGGCAGCCCTGGAGTTGGAGTTGAGTTTCTGGAGGATGCAGGTGATGCCCTATGATGGGAGGAAGATTGCAGTCGGGTTTGCTTGTCCAGATTCTAACAACAAGCCTTGGCACAGGCAAAACTTGCGGTTGGCGGAAAGCGGTGCTGCCGGGGACCAGCTAGGCCCAGGAGGACTCAACCCAGGAGGCGGAGTCAGAAGGTACCCTCAGCATTACAGAGAGCCCACAGAAGCACAAGTAGCGGTCACAGGAGTCCCACAGACCGGGGACATAGAAGGTCCAAATGGAGCCTTGGCAGCTGCAAAGGACGCAGTGCACTGGGGTACTGTCCTGCGTGGGAAGGCAAGGCACCTCCACTCAAGTTGGACAGCTGTACGGATGACCATCAGGACCACTTCTGACCACCACCCATGTTGCAGGATCCGCACGGCTTAGCAGGAGAGGGGACCAATGCTGCCAGTCGTTGTTTCTGTTGGTGTTGGCAGATGCAGGGGAGTGATTCCTTCACTCCAAGGGAGATTCCTTCTTCTTTCCTGTGTAGACTGAAGACAGGCTGTCATCAGAGAATGCATGACCGGAAAATGTTGCAAAAGCTGGAAGGAGACGGAGAAACAATGTTGCACGCAAAGTCTTCGTCTTTGTTGTAGATTGTAGGGTCCTTGAGAGTCCAGATGCAGTTTCTTTGTTCAGAAGTCAAAGTAAGGTATGCAGGGGATTCATAATGGAATCTTGCAAGCAAAATCTGAGGAACCACCCAAAAGAGAGACTCTAAATAGTCCTGAAAGGGGGACTGGTCACCTAGCTGGGTTACCACCTATCAGGAGGGGGCTCTTATGTCATCTGCCTGGTCACTCAGATGCTCCCAGAGGTTCTGGCCAACCTTGAATTCAAGATGGCAGAACCCAGTGGCCCTCTGGAGGAGCTCTGGGCACCACACCTGGGGTGATTATGGACAGGGGAGTGGTCACTCCCCTTTCCAATGTCCAGTTTCATGCCAGAACAGGGACTGGAGGTTCCTGAACTGTTGTAGACTAGTATATGCATGGAGGGCACCAAATGTGCCCTCCAAAGCATACCAGTGGCTTGGGGAGGCTACTCCTCCCATCCCAAGCCACATACCACCTATTTCCAGAGGGAGAGGGTGTAACACCCCTCTCCCAAAGGAAATCCTTTGTTCTGCCTTCCTGGGCTTGAGCTGCTCAAGCAACTGGAGGGCAGAAACCTGTCTGTTAGGTGGCAGCAGCTGGGGCTGCCTGGAGAACCTCAGAAGGCTGTGGAAGCAATGCTGGGGGCCCTCTAAGTGTATTGGGGTATGATTCCATCATGTTTGATACACAAAGAGAAGTGTCTAGAGGACGTAATGATATATTGCTTTTCTAAACCGGCCATCGTGACAGAAAGTTACAGATAAAAACATTGTCACAAACTGCCATTTTTCCTCCTCATTTTCAATATTTCTTTATTTCAACGGTTGGTTTCTTTGAGAAATTCTTGAGGAATCTACAAACACGATCCCTCGATCGATTCAGATTTGTGTCTATGTTTCAGAAATCTATAGCTTTCTTAAATAACCCATGGGTTTCTCCCTAGTTGCCACCACAAACTGGTAGTATGTTTAGAGCACAAAAAATGAGAAAATGGGCTACCTCTTTGAAAAATGTCAAAACTTTGATGAAATTAGGTTTTTTATTCAGATCTGCATGTGCCTGAAAGGTGTGAAGATTTTGACTTTAGCACAGCAAACCGTTCATAGATGCACTTTATAGAAAAAAAAAGCAGACTCTTTTAACCGGAGCACTTTTTTCCTGTTTTTCCCAGAAAACTGAACATTTAGCTATATTTTGCCAATTTTTCGGTCCCCCTCCAGGGAAATCCACAAACTCTGGGCACCTTTAATCCCTTCACTGCTAGGCAATTTCCCCAAGTCCTATACCTTTTTTTGGCTATTTAGGGTGGTTTGCGCTTGGCCTCCACAACTTTGAATCCACATAAGTTATCCATGCCAGATTTTATCCTTTTTTTGAACATCCTTTGAATTCTAACCCCTTTGGTGCGGGCGTCGGCGGGTCACGACCAGTGGCCGACACCAGGGAGGGGGTTAAAAATCCTCCGGTGCGATGCACCGGAGGATTTTTTTTTACAGTAGGAGACGCGGAAGAGCTTCCGCGTCTCCATCCCACCCCCCTCCCGCCCCCTTATGATGTCAGCGCGCCGCGAGGCGCGCTGACGTCACAGTTTTTCCCCACCGGAGAAGGAGAGAAGCAGGTAAGCGTTCTCTCCTTTTCCGGTGGGGAAAAAAAGGCCAAAACGGCCTCCCCAGATGCCAGGGAGGCATCGATGGAAAGGGGAGGCTCTCCCCTTTCCATCGATGCCTCCCTGGCACCGTTTCCTGGCCGTGGATCGCAGCGCGGCTGCGATCCACGGCCAGGAAACGCCCCTAGGCACCAGGGATCTTCTTTGGGGGGGTCGGCCCCCTCGTAAACGGGCCGCCCCCCCCGGGGGCAATATATAATATATTACACAGTTTTGGGGGGCGATCGCGCCCCCCACAATAAAAAAAAAAAACGGGAAAAAAAAAAAATGGCGGGGTCGGCCTTTGGAACACGGGCCGACCCCAGGGGGGAAAAACAAACGTGTAGTTTTGCCTGGGGGGGCCGATCGCCCCCCCAGGTTAAAAAAAGAAAGAAAAAAAAAAAAGTTGGTGGTCAGCCCTTAGGGTGACCATCAATGGGGCCATTTTTTTTTTTATACATGTGTGCTTTTCCAAGGGCAAGCACACATGTATAAAAAAAAAAAAGATTTGTGACTTCAGTGTCTTGTTTTCTTTCTCTCTCTCTCTCTCATATATATGTGTATATATGTATACACATATATATATATATATATAAATATATATAGATATATATATATATAGACATATATATATATATATATATATATATATTTTGGTTTTTTTTCAGGACAAGCATTGCAGCGTCCATGTGCAGTTTTTCCCCACGGAGAAGGAGAGAAGCAGGTAAGCGTTCTCTCTTTTCCGGTGGGGAAAAAAAGGCCAAAACGGCCTCCCCAGATGCCAGGGAGGCATCGATGGAAAGGGGAGGCTCTCCCCTTTCCATCGATGCCTCCCTGGCACCGTTTCCTGGCCGTGGATCGCAGCGCGGCTGCGATCCACGGCCTGGAAACACCCCTAGGCACCAGGGATCTTCTTTGGGGGGTCGGCCCCCTCGTAAACGGGCCGCCCCCCCCACCGGGGGCAATAATTAATAATTTACACAGTTTTGGGGGGCGATCGCGCCCCCCACAATTAAAAAAAAAACTAAATAAAAAAAAAATGGCGGGGTCGGCCCTTGGAACACGGGCCGACCCCAGGGGGGAAAAAAAAACATGTATTTTTGCCTGGGGGGGCCAATCGCCCCCCTAGGGTAAAAAAGAAAAAAAAAAATGTTTTTGTTGGTCAGCCCTTAGGGTGACCATCAATGGGGCCAATTTTTTTTTATACATGTGTGCTTTGGCAAGGGCAAGCACACATGTATAAAAAAAAGGTTTGTGACATGAGTGTCGTGTTTTCTTTCTCTCTCTCTCTCTCATATATATGTGTATATATGTATACACATATATATATAGATAGATATACAAATATATATATATATATATATATATATATATATATATATTTTTTTTTTTTTTTCAGGACAAGCATTGCAGAGTCCATGTGCTGCTTTTCTGACTTGTTGGTGTGTATCTGGGCTTCTAACAACGCCCACCTCACGCCCATCACTACCACTCGTTCGTGGGCTTGCCCTTCAAAAATCCTTTGATGACATTGGAAAATGATTTACCTTTGTTTGTTACCGCCTTGGCCATCGCCCCTGGTACAAGGCTAAGTGCACTTTTGCAGTTATGTTTAACTGCGAGTGAACTTCTTTTCCTTTTGTGTAACTCTTCACATGATGCTCATGGTGGCCGTGGCGCTGTGAATCGGCTCTCTTATGTGAAAGAGTTTAACTTTCAATTATCAATTTATGTGGCAAGAAAAGTTGGGTTAGGAGTTTATAACGCTAATAGCTCTAACTCGAGCAGATGCGAGACCCATTACATTGTAAATGCTTGTTATTCTTGTGTGTGTTGTTTTATAATGGTGAACAATTTCACAGCACTCCACGAGGACCGTGATCAAGACTCCTTGGTGAGTTGAAACACGTTGGTGGTTATTGACTGCAATAAAATACACTTTTATTTGTACTTCGTGGAGTGCGGTGACATTTTTCGGCATTAGATAATTTCTAGATTGGTCTTCTCTGTCACTGGGCACCGGCAGTGGAGTGTGGCGCCCAGCAACCCTTCAACCACTTTGTTTCTAAACATATATATATACTGTATATATATATATATATATATATATATATATATATATGCAACACAAATTGGTTAAAAAGACTGTTGCGCAGTGCACTCCACTGCCGGTGCTCAGTGATGGAGGAGAGCAACCTCGGAAATATTTTGTGAACAAGAATCTCACCGCACTCCACGAGGTTCAAATTGACATGTTTTATCGCAAGTATAAACAATGAAAGAAAAGAGGGACTCATTTACTGTGATCAAGAATCCTTGAGAGTCGAAACGCGTACGTGGCTGTTGCTTGCAATAAAAGATGTCAATTTGAACCTCGTGTAGTGGGGTGAGAATCTTGTTCACACAATATATATATATATATATATATATATATAAATATATATATATATATATATATATATATGCATGCATGCATGTCTTTTCTGTAGTGGCAGTTGCCATAAAGTAGCTGAGTGGATTAGTAAAGGCAAGCGTTACCTTCGCTTTAAAACAAATGTAATGCCAGGGGGACTATGGAGATATGAGTGGCACTTTTGCTGGGTAGTACTGAGGGAATTAGAAGAGGAGGTAATGGGAGGCAGAGCACCAAAAATGACTGTTGTACAGGGTGTGTGGTAAGGTGAAGTAATACATTCTTTTTTTTTTTTTTTCAGTGTTTTCAGAAAATCTGCAGAATTGGAGAAGAAGCGAAGGTAAGGTGACGACATTTCCTGTTGTACACAACAAACATACGCACACGCAATTTTGTGACTATCTGCCTTCTACGTAGGCTAGTAATTTAGAGGGACAGTTTAGCCAGTTGCAGAGATGGCGTCTCGTTGGATGACTGCTGATCAAGCCCTAGCTCGGGTTATGGAGGACAGTTCTGATGTAGGCTCAGAGACTGAGACAGCAGACACTGAGACAGCATCTGAGGGAGAGGACAATGGGGCAGATTCTGGGAGTGATTTTTCAGTCGGCGGAGTCCCATCTGACGACACCTCTTCCAGTGAGTCTGAAGGAGACAATGACGACATCCGTGCTGTCCCTTCGCAAGCACATTCGGGGCAGCGGGACCACATTGGGTTAGCCGAACCCAGAGAGCACGTGCTTGCTGCCGCAAGCACAGAGAGAGTGCTCTCTTGGCAGCCCCCCTGTTTGGTTCAGCCCCAAATTCCACCTTTTACTGGTGACGCTGGATGTAAAGTCGTTACAGCTAACTTTTTGCCAGTCGACTACATCTATCTGTTTTTGGATGTTGACTTTCTTCAGAAAGTTGTGCAGCAAACAAATTTGCGTGCAGACCAATTTCTGAGGGAGCGCGGAGGCACTCTAGGGCCCCGTTCTAGGGCACGCCAGTGGACTCCCACGTCGCTGGCGGAGTTGAAGATATTTTTGGGCCTTACGCTCAAAATGGGGTTAGTACAGAAACCCACCTTGCAGTCCTACTGGACGACTCGCACGGTTTGGGTAACTCCCATCTTCGCATCATACATGAGCAGAGATCGTTTTTTGCTACTGCAGCGCATGCTGCATTTCAATGACAATTCTGCTGCATTGCCCCGGGACCATCCAGATCATGACAGGTTGTTCAAAATTCGGCCTGTCGTGGAACATTTGTCTGCCAGGTTTCCAGAGATATATACTCCTGGAAAGAATATAGCAGTCAATGAGTCCTTGATCCTGTACAAAGGACGGCTGCTTTTCAGACAGTACATTGCGAGCAAAAGAGCTTGCTATGGCATAAAGCTGTACATGCTGTGTGAGAGCTCTACTGGCTATGTGTACAGCCTGAGAGTGTGTACAGGGAAGGATTCTACCCTAAACCCTGTAGGTTGCCCTCCTGTGTTAGGGGTCACAGGTAAGATTGTATGGGAACTTGTCCAGCCACTTCTTCACAAAGGTTATAACCTTTATGTGGACAATTTCTATACAGGAGTAGAGCTGTTCAGTGAGCTCTACAAAGCTGGCACTGTGGCCTGCGGTACAGTTCGTTGTAACCGCAAAGGATTCCCGCGGGAGCTTGTTTGCAAGAAGCTCCAGAAATCACAGAGTACTGCATTGCGTTCTAACGAACTGCTCGCAGTCAAGTTCCTAGATAGACGTGATGTATACGTGCTCACTACAATTCATGATGAGAGCACTTCTCCCATCACGGTTTGGGGTCAGATGGCCGAAGTCCACAAGCCCATCTGTATACTCGATTACAATAAGTACATGGGTGGAGTGGACAAGAACGACCAGGTTCTTCAACCATACAATGCGTGTCATAAAACTCGCACTTGGTACAAGAAACTGTTTACCCACCTGATTCAGATGGCAACATATAATGCGTATGTTGTTTACCGTCAGACAACAACAGGAAGACTCATGACTTTCCTTGACTTCCAGTTGTCTGTAATAGAAAGCCTCACTGCTGTTACAGAAGAAGCAGCAGCCTCCACCTCATATGTTCTGGAGGATGTGGCAAGGCTGCAGGAGCGACACTTTGCTGATCGCATACCTAAAACACCCAAAAAGGATCATCCATGTCGTCGCTGTAAAGTGTGCTCAAAGCATGGAAAGCGGCAGGAGAGTCGGTATTACTGTCCCCAGTGTCCATCACAACCAGGCCTCTGTATCCCTACTTGCTTTACGTTGTATCATACTAAAGCAAAGTTCTGGGAAATCGACTGAGGTTGAGCTGCTGTTGGGTAATCTTTTCAGTGGCAGTGCATGGATACCGAACGTCCATGGGCCACTGCTTCGTTAGGCAAGGAGCCACAGAATTTTACTTCATCATGGACTTCCTTTTGGCGTGGTCGGTGTTCTGTTCAATTAACATGCATTTTCTTCTCCCTACTGCATATACTAGTGGACAGAACATATGCCACATTGCCATGGAGTACCCTTTCTTAACCTGCATGTCTACCTTACTTTCAACAGTAGATATGCTCTCTCAGTTCGAGGAATCACTTTGTAGGGCATACTTGGAAGCCCCCAACTTGCTTCCTCAAACTAGTATAGGTTCACTTGGCTATTATACAGGATTAGCCAGGACTCTGATGAGAACAGAGACATGGATGGGTAAGGAAAGCTTATGGTAGGAGTGCCTTCACAGGGTTATTGCACAGGTAGAAGGCAGATAGTAAAGGTAGTACAGATGTACATCATCTACACCTATGGATTGAAACCCATTGGTGCCATCCCAGCACTGTAGGAGAATGACTTGTATAGGTCAGTGTTTGACCTGCTTTTCATGTTCATCCTCCATCAGAACTTAGTAGATGTTCAGTTTGCTGTATAAGTGCATTATAGTCACATCACTGCACATAATGTTGGCTGGGACATATGCTACGTTCTTATGGACTCCCCTATGTACCAAACACTACCCTTTTCCATAGCCTATGACCTTCTCTTTAGGGAACATCATGAGAAATCCCCAGCATGTCTCCCTTAGTTTCAAAGGTAGATATGCTCACTCAGTTCGAGGAATCGATTTGTACGGCATACTCGGACACCCCCAACTTGCATCCACAAACTGGAAGGAGTTGGATTTAGCACAGAGAGTGCGTTAAAGGCGCATGAAAAACATGTCTTCCTGAGCCTCCGGTGGCTGTCACAGGAGTCATTAGTAAAGGTTTGTTACGCATGCATTTGGTAATGTTAAGGAAGAAGGAGGCAGGTAGCCTATGACCTTCTCTTTAGGTAACAGCATGAGAAATCCCCAGCATGTCTCCCTTAGTTTCAAAGGTAAATATGCACACTCAGTTCGAGGAATCGCTTTGTACGGCATACTCGGACACCCCCAACTTGCATCCACAAACTGGAAGGAGTTGGATTTAGCGCAGAGAGTGCGTTAAAGGCGCATCAAAAACATGTCTTCCTGAGCCTCAGGTGGCTGTCACAGGAGTCATTAGTAAAGGTTTGTTACGCATGCATTTTTTTTAATGTTAAGGAAGAAGGAGGCAGTTACTTGACAGGTGGTAAAATGTAGTCAAACTTATTCCGTTCTGTGGCGTGTGAATGTGATGGGCCCTTGTCTGGCAGCGGTAAGTTAATGTGAGTGGAGTGATTGATTGGATTGGGCCCGTGGCTGGTGATATGAAAGGGTTGTTTGTTGTGCGTGAATGGCGTGTGAATGGACCATAAAGAGGTTGGTGCCTGGACGCGGCTTTATGGCTCACCTTCAGAAGGCTTGGTTTCAATATTCAGATACTTTGATAAGTAATCATGCTTTGAAACCATCATTTCTGGTGGTGCTAAAACCAACCAGTGTGAGTGGTGGGTTAACTTTAACAAACTAGTACCAGGGGAGTCCAAGGGTGCAGGACTTGCATGGCTCTCACCAGTTTTCCTTCACCCAGAATCCCCTTGAAATTACATTATGTGCTTAAAAAACACATTTCCTTGCATTTCAATGAGCAGAAGTCCAGGGATCTGCAGGGATCCTCAAAAGTCCTACCACCCAGTGTTTCCCCACTTGTCCTGATAAAAACACAACCCCGCTTGTATGCCTGCGCGTAGTGCATGCTTCAGGAATGAATCACTCCAAGGTTAACAGTAGACCTCAAGCAATGACTACCATTGACTCTTGTGTGATCCATTCCTGTCGCGGGCGCTAGGCCTACCCACACAAGTGAGGTATCATTTTTATCGGGAGACTTGGGGGAACGCTGGGTGGAAGGAAATTTGTGGCTCCTCTCAGATTCCAGAACTTTCTGTCACCGAAATGTGAGGAAAACTTGTTTTTTTAGCCACTTTTTGAGGTTTGCAAAGGATTCTGGGTAACAGAACCTGGTCCGAGCCCCGCAAGTCACCCCTCCTTGGATTCCCCTAGGTCTCTAGTTTTCAGAAATGCACAGGTTTGGTAGGTTTCCCTAGGTGCCGGCTGAGCTAGAGGCCAAAATCTACAGGTAGGCACTTCGCAAAAAACACCTCTGTTTTCTTCCAAACATTTGTATGTGTCCACGTTGCGCTTTGGGGCGTTTCCTGTCGCGGGCGCTAGGCCTACCCACACAAGTGAGGTATCATTTTTATCGGGAGACTGGGGGGAACGCTGGGTGGAAGGAAGTTTGTGGCTCCTCTCAGAATCCAGAACTTTCTGTCACCGAAATGTGAGGAAAACTTGTTTTTTTAGCCTCGTTTTGAGGTTTGCAAAGGATTCTGGGTAACAGAACCTGGTCCGAGCCCCGCAAGTCACCCCTCCTTGGAATCCCGTAGGTCTCTAGTTTTCAGAAATGCACAGGTTTGGTAGGTTTCCCTAGGTGCCGGCTGAGCTAGAGGCCAAAATCTACAGGTAGGCACTTCGCAAAAAACACCTCTGTTTTCTTCCAAAAATGTGTATGTGTCCACGTTGCGCTTTGGGGCGTTTCCTGACGCGGACGCTAGGCCTACCCACACAAGTGAGGTATCATTTTTATCGGGAGACTTGGGGGAACGCTGCGTGCAAGGAAGTTTTTGGCTCCTCTCAGATTCCAGAACTTTCTGTCACCGAAATGTGAGGAAAACTTGTTTTTTTAGCCTCTTTTTGAGGTTTGCAAAGGATTCTGGGTAACAGAACCTGGTCCGAGCCCCGCAAGTCACCCCTCCTTGGAATCCCCTAGGTCTCTAGTTTTCAAAAAGGCACAGGTTTGGTAGGTTTCCCTAGGTGGCGGCTGAGCTAGAGGCCAAAATCTACAGGTAGGCACTTCGCAAAAAACACCTCTGTTTTCTTCCAAAAATGTGTATGTGTCCACGTTGCGCTTTGGGGCGTTTCCTGGCACGGGCGCTAGGCCTACCCACACAAGTGAGGTATCATTTTTATCGGGAGACTTGGGGGAATGCTGAGTGGAAGGAAATTTGTGGCTCCTCTCAGATTCCAGAACTTTCTGTCACCGAAATGTGAGGAAAACTTGTTTTTTTAGCCACTTTTTGAGGTTTGCAAAGGATTTTGGGTAACAGAACCTGGTCCGAGCCCCGCAAGTCACCCCTCCTTGGAATCCCCTAGGTCTCTAGTTTTCAGAAAGGCACAGGTTTGGTAGGTTTCCCTAGGTGCCGGCTGAGCTAGAGGCCAAAATCTACAGGTAGGCACTTCGCAAAAAACACCTCTGTTTTCTTCCAAAAATTTGTATGTGTCCACGTTGCGCTTTGGGGCGTTTCCTGACGCGGGCGCTAGGCCTACCCACACAAGTGAGGTATCATTTTTATCGGGAGACTTGGGGGAACGCTGCGTGGAAGGAAATTTGTGGCTCCTCTCAGATTTCAGAACTTTCTGTCACCGAAATGTGAGGAAAACCTGTTTTTTTAGCCACTTTTTGAGGTTTGTAAAGGATTCTGGGTAACAGAACCTGGTCCGAACCCCGCAAGTCACCCCTCCTTGGAATCCCCTAGGTCTCTAGTTTTCAGAAATGCACAGGTTTGGTAGGTTTCCCTAGGTGCCGGCTGAGCTAGAGGCCAAAATCTACAGGTAGGCACTTTGAAAAAAACAGCTCTGTTTTCTTCCAAAAATTTGTATGTTTCCACGTTGCGCTTTTGGGCGTTTCCTGACGCGGGCGCTAGGCCTACCCACACAAGTGAGGTATCATTTTTATCGGGAGACTTGGGGGAACGCTGCGTGGAAGGAAATGTGTGGCTCCTCTGAGATTCCAGAACTTTCTGTCACCGAAATGTGAGGAAAACCTGTTTTTTTAGCCACTTTTTGAGGTTTGCAAAGGATTCTGGGTAACAGAACCTGGTCCGAACCCCGCAAGTCACCCCTCCTTGGAATCCCCTAGGTCTCTAGTTTTCAGAAATGCACAGGTTTGGTAGGTTTCCCTAGGTGCCGGCTGAGCTAGAGGCCAAAATCTACAGGTAGGCACTTCGCAAAAAACACCTCTGTTTTCTTCCAAAAATGTGTATGTGTCCACGTTGCGCTTTGGGGCGTTTCCTGTCGCGGGCGCTAGGCCTACCCACACAAGTGAGGTATCATTTTTATCGGGAGACTTGGGGGAACGCTGGGAGGAAGGAAGTTTTTGGCTCCTCTCAGATTCCAGAACTTTCTGTCACCGAAATGTGAGGAAAACTTGTTTTTTTAGCCTCTTTTTGAGGTTTGCAAAGGATTCTGGGTAACAGAACCTGGTCCGAGCCCCGCAAGTCACCCCTCCTTGGAATCCCCTAGGTCTCTAGTTTTCAGAAAGGCACAGGTTTGGTAGGTTTCCCTAGGTGCCGGCTGAGCTAGAGGCCAAAATCTACAGGTAGGCACTTCGGAAAAAACACCTCTGTTTTCTTCCAAAAATTTGTATGTGTCCACGTTGCGCTTTGGGGCGTTTCCTGACGCGGGCGCTAGGCCTACCCACACAAGTGAGGTATCATTTTTATCGGGAGACTTGGGGGAACGCTGCGTGGAAGGAAATTTGTGGCTCCTCTCAGATTCCAGAACTTTCTGTCACCGAAATGTGAGGAAAACTTGTTTTTTTAGCCACTTTTTGAGGTTTGCAAAGGATTTTGGGTAACAGAACCTGGTCCGAGCCCCGCAAGTCACCCCTCCTTGGATTCCCCTAGGTCTCTAGGTTTCAGAAATGCACAGGTTTGGTAGGTTTCCCTAGGTGCCGGCTGAGCTAGAGGCCAAAATCTACAGGTAGGCACTTCGCAAAAAACACCTCTGTTTTCTTCCAAAAATTTGTATGTGTACACGTTGCGCTTTGGGGCGTTTCCTGACACGGGCGCTAGGCCTACCCACACAAGTGAGGTATCATTTTTAGCGGGAGACTTGGGGGAACGCTGCGTGGAAGGAAATTTGTGGCTCCTCTAAGATTTCAGAACTTTCTGTCACCGAAATGTGAGGAAAACCTGTTTTTTTAGCCACTTTTTGAGGTTTGTAAAGGATTCTGGGTAACAGAACCTGGTCCGAACCCCGCAAGTCACCCCTCCTTGGAATCCCCTAGGTCTCTAGTTTTCAGAAATGCACAGGTTTTGTAGGTTTCCCTAGGTGCCGGCTGAGCTAGAGGCCAAAATCTACAGGTAGGCACTTTGAAAAAAACAGCTCTGTTTTCTTCCAAAAATTTATATGTGTCCACGTTGCGCTTTGGGGCGTTTCCTGACGCGGGCGCTAGGCCTACCCACACAAGTGAGGTATCATTTTTATCGGGAGACTTGGGGGAATGCTGCGTGGAAGGAAATGTGTGGCTCCTCTCAGATTCCAGAACTTTCTGTCACCGAAATGTGAGGAAAACCTGTTTTTTTAGCCACTTTTTGAGGTTTGCAAAGGATTCTGGGTAACAGAACCTGGTCCGAACCCCGCAAGTCACCCCTCCTTGGAATCCCCTAGGTCTCTAGTTTTCAGAAATGCACAGGTTTGGTAGGTTTCCCTTGGTGCCGGCTGAGCTAGAGGCCAAAATCTACAGGTAGGCACTTCGCAAAAAACACCTCTGTTTTCTTCAAAAAATTGGGATGTGTCCACGTTGCGCTATGGGGCAATTCCTGTCGCGAGCGCTAGGCCTACCCACACAAGTGAGGTATCATTTTTATCGGGAGACTTGGGGGATCGCTGGGTGGAAGATAATTTGTGGCTACTCTCAGATTCCAGAACTTTCTGTCACCGAAATGTTAGGAAAACTTGTTTTTTTAGCCACTTTTTGAGGGTTGCAAAGGATTCTGGGTAACAGAACCTGGTCCGAGCCCCGCAAGTCACCCCTCCTTGGATTCCCCTAGGTCTCTAGTTTTCAGAAATGCACAGGTTTGGTAGGTTTCCCTAGGTGCCGGCTGAGCTAGAGGCCAAAATCTACAGGTAGGCACTTTGAAAAAAACACCTCTGTTTTCTTAAAAAAATTTGGATGTGTCCACGTTGCGCTTTGGGGCGTTTCCTGTCGCGTGCGCTAGGCCTACCCACACAAGTGAGGTATCAGTTTTATCGGGAGACTTGGGGGAACGCTGGGTGGAAGGAAATTTGTGGCTCCTCTCAGATTCCAGAACTTTCTGTCACCGAAATGTGAGGAAAACCTGTTTTTTTAGCCACTTTTTGAGGTTTGCAAAGGATTCTGGGTAACAGAACCTGGTCCGAGCCCCGCAAGTCACCACTCCTTGGATTCCCCTAGGTCTCTAGTTTTCAGAAATGCACAGGTTTAGTAGGTTTCCCTAGGTGCCGGCTGAGCTAGAGGCCAAAATCTACAGGTAGGCACTTCACAAAAAACACCTCTGTTTTCTTCCAAAAATTTGTATGTGTCCACGTTGCGCTTTGGGGCGTTTCCTGACGCGGGCGCTAGGCCTACCCACACAAGTGAGGTATCAATTTTTATCGGGAGACTTGGGGGAACGCTGCGTGCAAGGGAATTTGTGGCTCTTCTCAGATTCCAGAACTTTCTGTCACCGAAATGTGAGGAAAACCTGTTTTTTTAGCCACTTTTTGAGGTTTGCAAAGGATTCTGGGTAACAGAACCTGGTCCGAACCCCGCAAGTCACCCCTCCTTGGAATCCCCTAGGTCTCTAGTTTTCAGAAATGCACAGGTTTGGTAGGTTTCCCTAGGTGCCGGCTGAGCTAGAGGCCAAAATCTACAGGTAGGCACTTCGCAAAAAACACCTCTGTTTTCTTCCACAAATTTGTGTGTGTCCACGTTGCGCTTTGGGGCGTTTCCTGTCGCGGGCGCTAGGCCTACCCACACAAGTGAGGTATCATTTTTATCGGGAGACTTGGGGGAACGCTGGGTGGAAGGAAATTTGTGGCTCCTCTCAGATTCCAGAACTTTCTGTCACCGAAATGTGAGGAAAACTTGTTTTTTTAGCCACTTTTTGAGGTTTGCAAAGGATTCTGGGTAACAGAACCTGGTCCGAGCCCCGCAAGTCACCCCTCCTTGGATTCCCCTAGGTCTCTAGTTTTCGGAAATGCACAGGTTTGGTAGGTTTCCCTAGGTGCCGGCTGAGCTAGAGGACAAAATCTACAGGTAGGCACTTCGCAAAAAACACCTCTGTTTTCTTCCAAAAATGTGTATGTGTCCACGTTGCGCTTTGGGGCGTTTCCTGTCGCGGGCGCTAGGCCTACCCACACAAGTGAGGTATCATTTTTATCGGGAGACTTGGGGGAACGCTGGGTGGAAGGAAGTTTTTGGCTCCTCTCAGATTCCAGAACTTTCTGTCACCGAAATGTGAGGAAAACTTGTTTTTTTAGCCTCTTTTTGAGGTTTGCAAAGGATTCTGGGTAACAGAACCTGGTCCGAGCCCCGCAAGTCACCCCTCCTTGGAATCCCCTAGGTCTCTAGTTTTCAGAAAGGCACAGGTTTGGTAGGTTTCCCTAGGTGCCGGCTGAGCTAGAGGCCAAAATTTACAGGTAGGCACTTCGCAAAAAACAGCTCTGTTTTCTTCCAAAAATTTGTATGTGTCCACGTTGCGCTTTGGGGCGTTTCCTGTCACGGGCGCTAGGCCTACCCACACAAGTGAGGTATCATTTTTATTGGGAGACTTAGGGGAACGCTGCGTGGAAGGAAATTTGTGGCTCCTCTCAGATTTCAGAACTTTCTGTCACCGAAATGTGAGGAAAACCTGTTTTTTTAGCCACTTTTTGAGGTTTGTAAAGGATTCTGGGTAACAGAACCTGGTCCGAACCCCGCAAGTGACCCCTCCTTGGAATCCCCTACGTCTCTAGTTTTCAGAAATGCACAGGTTTGGTAGGTTTCCCTAGGTGCCGGCTGAGCTAGAGGCCAAAATCTACAGGTAGGCACTTTGAAAAAAACAGCTCTGTTTTCTTCCAAAAATTTGTATGTGTCCACGTTGCGCTTTGGGGCGTTTCCTGACGCGGGCGCTAGGCCTACCCACACAAGTGAGGTATCATTTTTATCGGGGGACTTGGGGGAACGCTGCGTGGAAGGAAATGTGTGGCTCCTCTGAGATTCCAGAACTTTCTGTCACCGAAATGTGAGGAAAACCTGTTTTTTTAGCCACTTTTTGAGGTTTGCAAAGGATTCTGGGTAACAGAACCTGGTCCGAACCCCGCAAGTCACCCGTCCTTGGAATCCCCTAGGTCTCTAGTTTTCAGAAATGCACAGGTTTGGTAGGTTTCCCTCGGTGCCGGCTGAGCTAGAGGCCAAAATCTACAGGTAGGCACTTCGCAAAAAACACCTCTGTTTTCTTAAAAAAATTGGGATGTGTCCACGTTGCGCTTTGGGGCGTTTCCTGTCGCGAGCGCTAGGCCTACCCACACAAGTGAGGTATCATTTTTATCGGGAGACTTGGGGGAACGCTGGGTGGAAGGAAATTTGTGGCTCCTCTCAGATTCCAGAACTTTCTGTCACCGAAATGTTAGGAAAACTTGTTTTTTTAGCCACTTTTTGAGGTTTGCAAAGGTTCTGGGTATCAGAACCTGGTCCCAGCCCCGCAAGTCACCCCTCCTTGGATTCCCCTAGGTCTCTAGTTTTCAGAAAGGCACAGGTTTGGTAGGTTTCCCTAGGTGCCGGCTGAGCTAGAGGCCAAAATCTACAGGTAGGCACTTTGCAAAAAACACCTCTGTGTTCTTCAAAAAATTTGTATGTGTCCACGTTGCGCTTTGGGGCGTTTCCTGTCACGGGCGCTAGGCCTACCCACACAAGTGAGGTATCATTTTTATCAGGAGACTTGGGGGAACGCTGGGTGGAAGGAAGTTTGTGGCTCCTCTCAGATTCCAGAACTTTCTGTCACCGAAATGTGAGGAAAACTTGTTTTTTAGCCACTTTTTGAGGTTTGCAAAGGATTCTGTGTAACAGAACCTGGTCCGAGCCCCGCAAGTCACCCCTCCTTGGATTCCCCTAGGTCTCTAGTTTTCAGAAATGCACAGGTTTGGTAGGTTTCCCTAGGTGCCGGCTGAGCTAGAGGCCAAAATCTACAGGTAGGCACTTCGCAAAAAACACCTCTGTTTTCTTCCAAAAATTTGAATGTGTCCACGTTGCGCTTTGGGGCGTTTCCTGACGCGGGCGCTAGGCCTACCCACACAAGTGAGGTATCATTTTTATCGGGAGACTTGGGGGAACGCTGCGTGGAAGGAAATTTGTGGCTCCTCTCAGATTTCAGAACTTTCTGTCACCGAAATGTGAGGAAAACCTGTTTTTTTAGCCACTTTTTGAGGTTTGTAAAGGATTCTGGGTAACAGAACCTGGTCCGAACCCCGCAAGTCACCCCTCCTTGGAATCCCCTAGGTCTCTAGTTTTCAGAAATGCACAGGTTTGGTAGGTTTCCCTAGGTGCCGGCTGAGCTAGAGGCCAAAATCTACAGGTAGGCACTTTGAAAAAAACAGCTCTGTTTTCTTCCAAAAATGTGTATGTGTCCACGTTGCGCTTTGGGGCGTTTCCTGACGCGGGCGCTAGGCCTACCCACACAAGTGAGGTATCATTTTTATCGGGAGACTTGGGGGAACGCTGCGTGGAAGGAAATGTGTGGCTCCTCTCAGATTCCAGAACTTTCTGTCAACGAAATGTGAGGAAAACCTGTTTTTTTAGCCACTTTTTGAGGTTTGCAAAGGATTCTGGGTAACAGAACCTGGTCCGAACCCCGCAAGTCACCCCTCCTTGGAATCCCCTAGGTCTCTAGTTTTCAGAAATGCACAGGTTTGGTAGGTTTCCCTTGGTGCCGGCTGAGCTAGAGGCCAAAATCTACAGGTAGGCACTTCAAAAAAAACACCTCTGTTTTCTTCAAAAAATTGGGATGTGTCCACGTTGCGCTTTGGGGCGTTTCCTGACGCGGGCGCTAGGCCTACCCACACAAGTGAGGTATCATTTTTATCGGGAGACTTGGGGGAACGCTGCGTGGAAGGAAATCTGTGGCTCCTCTCAGATTTCAGAACTTTCTGTCACCGAAATGTGAGGAAAACCTGTTTTTTTAGCCACTTTTTGAGGTTTGTAAAGGATTCTGGGTAACAGAACCTGGTCCGAACCCCGCAAGTCACCCCTCCTTGGAATTCCCTAGGTCTCTAGTTTTCAGAAATGCACAGGTTTGGTAGGTTTCCCTAGGTGCCGGCTGAGCTAGAGGCCAAAATCTACAGGTAGGCACTTCGCAAAAAACACCTCTGTTTTCTTCAAAAAATTGGGATGTGTCCACGTTGCGCTTTGGGAAGTTTCCTGTCGCGAGCGCTAGGCCTACCCACACAAGTGAGGTATCATTTTTATCGGGAGACTTGGGGGAACGCTGGGTGGAAGGAAATTTGTGGCTCCTCTCAGATTCCAGAACTTTCTGTCACCGAAATGTTAGGAAAACTTGTTTTTTTAGCCACTTTTTGAGGTTTGCAAAGGATTCTGGGTAACAGAACCTGGTCCGAGCCCCGCAAGTCACCCCTCCTTGGATTCCCCTAGGTCTCTAGTTTTCAGAAATGCACAGGTTTGGTAGGTTTCCGTAGGTGCCGGCTGAGCTAGAGGCCAAAATCTACAGGTAGGCACTTTGCAAAAAACACCTCTGTTTTCTTCAAAAAATTTGGATGTGTCCACGTTGCGCTTTGGGGCGTTTCCTGTCGCGTGCGATAGGCCTACCCACACAAGTGAGGTATCAGTTTTATCGGGAGACTTGGGGGAACGCTGGGTGGAAGGAAATTTGTGGCTCCTCTCAGATTCCAGAACTTTCTGTCACCGAAATGTGAGGAAAACCTGTTTTTTTAGCCACTCTTTGAGGTTTGCAAAGGATTCTGGGTAACAGAACCTGGTCCGAGCCCCGCAAGTCACCCCTCCTTGGATTCCCCTAGGTCTCTAGTTTTCAGAAATGCACAGGTTTGGTAGGTTTCCCTAGGTGCCGGCTGAGCTAGAGGCCAAAATCTACAGGTAGGCACTTCGCAAAAAACACCTCTGTTTTCTTCAAAAAATTGGGATGTGTCCACGTTGCGCTTTGGGGCGTTTCCTGTCGCGAGCGCTAGGCCTACCCACACAAGTGAGGTATCATTTTTATCGGGAGACTTGGGGGAACGCTGGGTGGAAGGAAATTTGTGGCTCCTCTCAGATTCCAGAACTTTCTGTCACCGAAATGTTAGGAAAACTTGTTTTTTTAGCCACTTTTTGAGGTTTGCAAAGGATTCTGGGTAACAGAACCTGGTCCGAGCCCCGCAAGTCACCCCTCCTTGGATTCCCCTAGGTCTCTAGTTTTCAGAAATGCACAGGTTTGGTAGGTTTCCCTAGGTGCCGGCTGAGCTAGAGGCCAAAATCTACAGGTAGGCACTTCGCAAAAAACACCTCTGTTTTCTTCCAAAAATTTGTATGTGTCCACGTTGCGCTTTGGGGCGTTTCCTGACGCGGGCGCTAAGCCTACCCACACAAGTGAGGTATAATTTTTATCGGGAGACTTGGTGGAACGCTGCGTGGAAGGAAATCTGTGGCTCCTCTCAGATTTAAGAACTTTCTGTCACCGAAATGTGAGGAAAACCTGTTTTTTTAGCCACTTTTTGAGGTTTGTAAAGGATTCTGGGTAACAGAACCTGGTCCGAACCCCGCAAGTCACCCCTCCTTGGAATCCCCTAGGTCTCTAGTTTTCAGAAATGCACAGGTTTGGTAGGTTTCCCTAGGTGCCGGCTGAGCTAGAGGCCAAAATCTACAGGTAGGCACTTTGAAAAAAACAGCTCTGTTTTCTTCCAAAAATTTGTATGTGTCCACGTTTCGCTTTGGGGCGTTTCCTGACGCGGGCGCTAGGCCTACCCACACAAGTGAGGAATCATTTTTATCGGGAGACTTGGGGGAACGTTGCGTGGAAGGAAATGTGTGGCTCCTCTCAGATTCCAGAACTTTCTGTCACCGAAATGTGAGGAAAACCTGTTTTTTTAGCCACTTTTTGAGGTTTGCAAAGGATTCTGGGTAACAGAACCTGGTCCGAACCCCGCAAGTCACCCCTCCTTGGAATCCCCTAGGTCTCCAGTTTTCAAAAATGCACAGGTTTGGTAGGTTTCCCTCGGTGCCGGCTGAGCTAGAGGCCAAAATCTACAGGTAGGCACTTCGCAAAAAACACCTCTGTTTTCTTCAAAAAATTGGGATGTGTCCACGTTGCGCTTTGGGGCGTTTCCTGTCGCAAGCGCTAGGCCTACCCACACAAGTGAGGTATCATTTTTATCGGGAGACTTGGGGGAACGCTGGGTGGAAGGAAATTTGTGGCTCCTCTCAGATTCCAGAACTTTCTGTCACCGAAATGTTAGGAAAACTTGTTTTTTTAGCCACTTTTTGAGGTTTGCAAAGGATTCTGGGTAACAGAACCTGGTCCGAACCCCGCAAGTCACCCCTCCTTGGATTCCCCTAGGTCTCTAGTTTTCAGAAATGCACAGGTTTGGTAGGTTTCCCTAGGTGCCGGCTGAGCTAGAGGCCAAAATCTACAGGTAGGCACTTTGCAAAAAACACCTCTGTTTTCTTCAAAAAATTTGGATGTGTCCACGTTGCGCTTTGGGGCGTTTCCTGTCGCGTGCGCTAGGCCTACCCACACAAGTGAGGTATCAGTTTTATCGGGAGACTTGGGGGAACGCTGGGTGGAAGGAAATTTGTGGCTCCTCTCAGATTCCAGAACTTTCTGTCACCGAAATGTGAGGAAAACTTGTTTTTTTAGCCACTTTTTGAGGTTTGCAAAGGATTCTGGGTAACAGAACCTGGTCCGAACCCCGCAAGTCACCCCTCCTTGGATTCCCCTAGGTCTCTAGTTTTCAGAAATGCACAGGTTTGGTAGGTTTCCCTAGGTGCCGGCTGAGCTAGAGGCCAAAATCTACAGGTAGGCACTTTGCAAAAAACACCTCTGTTTTCTTCAAAAAATTTGGATGTGTCCACGTTGCGCTTTGGGGCGTTTCCTGTCGCGTGCGCTAGGCCTACCCACACAAGTGAGGTATCAGTTTTATCGGGAGACTTGGGGGAACGCTGGGTGGAAGGAAATTTGTGGCTCCTCTCAGATTCCAGAACTTTCTGTCACCGAAATGTGAGGAAAACTTGTTTTTTTAGCCACTTTTTGAGGTTTGCAAAGGATTCTGGGTAACAGAACCTGGTCCGAACCCCGCAAGTCACCCCTCCTTGGAATCCCCTAGGTATCTAGTTTTCAGAAATGCACAGGTTTGGTAGGTTTCCCTAGGTGCCGGCTGAGCTAGAGGCCAAAATCTACAGGTAGGCACTTCGCAAAAAACACCTCTGTTTTCTTCAAAAAATGTGGATGTGTCCACGTTGCGCTTTGGGGCGTTTCCTGTCGCGTGCGCTAGGCCTACCCACACAAGTGAGGTATCAGTTTTATCGGGAGACTTGGGGGAACGCTGGGTGGAAGGAAATTTGTGGCTCCTCTCAGATTCCAGAATTTTCTGTTACCGAAATGTGAGGAAAACTTGTTTTTTTAGTCACTTTTTGAGGTTTGCAAAGGATTCTGGGTAACAGAACCTGGTCCGAGCCCCACAAGCCACCCCTCCTTGGATTCCCCTAGGTCTCTAGTTTTTAGAAATGCACAGGTTTGGTAGGTTTCCCTAGGTGCCGGCTGAGCTAGAGGCCAAAATCTACAGGTAGGCACTTCGCAAAAAACACCTCTGTTTTCTTCAAAAAATTGGGATGTGTCCACGTTGCGCTTTGGGGCGTTTCCTGTCGCGAGCGCTAGGCCTACCCACACAAGTGAGGTATCATTTTTATCGGGAGACTTGGGGGAACGCTGGGTGGAAGTAAATTTGTGGCTCCTTTCAGATTCCAGAACTTTCTGTCACCGAAATGTTAGGAAAACTTGTTTTTTTAGCCACTTTTTGAGGTTTGCAAAGGATTCTGGGTAACAGAACCTGGTCCGAGCCCCGCAAGTCACCCCTCCTTGGATTCCCCTAGGTCTCTAGTTTTCAGAAATGCACAGGTTTGGTAGGTTTCCCTAGGTGCCGGCTGAGCTAGAGGCCAAAATCTACAGGTAGGCACTTTGCAAAAAACACCTCTGTTTTCTTCAAAAAATTTGGATGTGTCCACGTTGCGCTTTGGGGCGTTTCCTGTCGCGTGCGCTAGGCCTACCCACACAAGTGAGGTATCAGTTTTATCGGGAGACTTAGGGGAACGCTGGGTGGAAGGAAATTTGTGGCTCCTCTCAGATTCCAGAACTTTCTGTCACCGAAATGTGAGGAAAACCTGTTTTTTTAGCCACTTTTTGAGGTTTGCAAAGGATTCTGGGTAACAGAACCTGGTCCGAGCCCCGCAAGTCACCCCTCCTTGGATTCCCCTAGGTCTCTAGTTTTCAGAAATGCACAGGTTTGGTAGGTTTCCCTAGGTGCCGGCTGAGCTAGAGGCCAAAATCTACAGGTAGGCACTTTGAAAAAAACAGCTCTGTTTTCTTCCAAAAATTTGTATGTGTCCACGTTGCGCTTTGGGGCGTTTCCTGACGCGGGCGCTAGGCCTACCCACACAAGTGAGGTATCATTTTTATCGGGAGACTTGGGGGAACGCTGCGTGGAAGGAAATGTGTGGCTCCTCTCAGATTCCAGAACTTTCTGTCACCGAAATGTGAGGAAAACCTGTTTTTTTTAGTCACTTTTTGAGGTTTGCAAAGGATTCTGGGTAACAGAACCTGGTCCGAACCCCGCAAGTCACCCCTCCTTGGAATCCCCTAGGTCTCCAGTTTTCAGAAATGCACAGGTTTGGTAGGTTTCCCTCGGTGCCGGCTGAGCTAGAGGCCAAAATCTACAGGTAGGCACTTCGCAAAAAACACCTCTGTTTTCTTCAAAAAATTGGGATGTGTCCACGTTGCGCTTTGGGGCGTTTCCTGTCGCGAGCGCTAGGCCTACCCACACAAGTGAGGTATCATTTTTATCGGGAGACTTGGGGGAACGCTGGGTGGAAGGAAATTTGTGGCTCCTCTCAGATTCCAGAACTTTCTGTCACCGAAATGTTAGGAAAACTTGTTTTTTTAGCCACTTTTTGAGGTTTGCAAAGGATTCTGGGTAACAGAACCTGGTCCGAGCCCCGCAAGTCACCCCTCCTTGGATTCCCCTAGGTCTCTAGTTTTCAGAAATGCACAGGTTTGGTAGGTTTCCCTAGGTGCCGGCTGAGCTAGAGGCCAAAATCTACAGGTAGGCACTTTGCAAAAAACACCTCTGTTTTCTTCAAAAAATTTGGATGTGTCCACGTTGCGCTTTGGGGCGTTTCCTGTCGCGTGCGCTAGGCCTACCCACACAAGTGAGGTATCAGTTTTATCGGGAGACTTGGGGGAACGCTGGGTGGAAGGAAATTTGTGGCTCCTCTCAGATTCCAGAACTTTCTGTCACCGAAATGTGAGGAAAACTTGTTTTTTTAGCCACTTTTTGAGGTTTGCAAAGGATTCTGGGTAACAGAACCTGGTCCGAACCCCGCAAGTCACCCCTCCTTGGAATCCCCTAGGTCTCTAGTTTTCAGAAATGCACAGGTTTGGTAGGTTTCCCTAGGTGCCGGCTGAGCTAGAGGCCAAAATCTACAGGTAGGCACTTCGCAAAAAACACCTCTGTTTTCTTAAAAAAATGTGGATGTGTCCACGTTGCGCTTTGGGGCGTTTCCTGTCGCGTGCGCTAGGCCTACCCACACAAGTGAGGTATCAGTTTTATCGGGAGACTTGGGGGAACGCTGGGTGGAAGGAAATTTGTGGCTCCTCTCAGATTCCAGAACTTTCTGTCACCGAAATGTGAGGAAAACTTGTTTTTTTAGTCACTTTTTGAGGTTTGCAAAGGATTCTGGGTAACAGAACCTGGTCCGAGCCCCACAAGCCACCCCTCCTTGGATTCCCCTAGGTCTCTAGTTTTTAGAAATGCACAGGTTTGGTAGGTTTCCCTAGGTGCCGGCTGAGCTAGAGGCCAAAATCTACAGGTAGGCACTTTGCAAAAAACACCTCTGTTTTCTTCAAAAAATTTGGATGTGTCCACGTTGCGCTTTGGGGCGTTTCCTGTCGCGAGCGCTAGGCCTACCCACACAAGTGAGGTATCATTTTTATCGGGAGACTTGTGGGAACGCTGGGTGGAAGGAAATTCGTGGCTCCTCTCAGATTCCAGAACTTTCTGTCACCGAAATGTGAGGAAAACTTGTTTTTTTAGCCACTTTTTGAGGTTTGCAAAGGATTCTGGGTAACAGAACCTGGTCCGAGCCCCACAAGTCATCCCTCCTTGGATTCCCCTAGGTCTCTAGTTTTCAGAAATGCACAGGTTTGGTAGGTTTCCCTAGGTGCCGGCTGAGATAGAGGCCAAAATCTACAGGTAGGCACTTTGAAAAAAACAGCTCTGTTTTCTATAAAAAAAATAGGATGTGTCCATGTTGTGTTTTGGGGCATTTCCTGTCGCGGGCACTAGGCCTACCCACACAAGTGAGGGATCATTTTTATCGGGAGACTTGGGGGAACATAGAATAGTAAAACAAGTGTTATTGCCCCTTATCTTTCTCTACATTTTTTCCTTCCAAATATAAGAGAGTGTGTAAAAAAGACGTCTATTTGAGAAATGCCCTGCAATTCACATGCTAGTATGGGCACCTCAGAATTCAGCGATGTGCAAATAACCACTGCTCCTCAAAACCTTATCTTGATCCCATTTTGGAAATGCAAAGGTTTTCTTGATACCTCTTTTTCACTCTTCATATTTCAGCAAATGAATTGCTGTATACCCAGTATAGAATGAAAACCAACTGCAGGGTGCAGCTCATTTATTGGCTCTGGGTACCTAGGGTTCTTGATGAACCTACAAGCCCTTTATATCCCCGCAACCAGAAGAGTCCAGCAGACAAAACGGTATATTGCTTTCAGAAATCTGACATCGCAGGAAAAAGTTACAGAGTAAAACATAAAGAAAAATGGCTGTTGTTTTCAGCTCAATATCAATATTTTTTTATTTCAGCTGTTATTTTCTGTAGGAAAACCTTGTAGGATCTACACAAATTACCCCTTGCTGAATTCAGAATTTTGTCTAGTTTTCAGAAATGTTTAGCATTCTGGGATCCAGCACTGGTTTCACACCCATTCCTGTCACTAACTGGAAGGAGGCTGAAAGCACCAAATATAGTAAAAATGGGGTATGTCCCAGTAAAATGCCAAATTTGTGTTGAAAAATGTGGTTTTCTGATTCAAGTCTGCCCGTTCCTGAAAGGTGGGAAGCTAGTGATTTCAGCACCAGAAACCCTTTGTTGATGGCATTTTCAGGGAAAAAACCACAAGCCTTCTTCGGCAGCCCTTTTTTCCCATTTTTTTGGAAAAAACAAAATTGTTACTGTATTTTGGCTATTTTCTTGGTCTCCTCCAGGGGAAACCACAAACTCTGGGTACCATTAGAATCCCTACGATGTTGGAAAAAAAGGACGCAAATTTGGCGTGGTTAGCTTATGTGGACAAAAAGTTATGAAGCCCTAAGCGCGAACTACCCCAAATAGCCAAAAAAGGGCTCAGCACTGGGGGGGAAAGGCCCAGCAGCTAAGGGGCTAAAAGTACCAATGATTTATGTAGTCCTTGGGGGACCAAGAAATTAGCCAAAATATAGCTACATTTTGGAAGTTTGTTTTGCAGAAAATGGGATAAAAGTGCCACTGAAGAAAGTTCCTTGTTTTTTCCTGCAAATGGCATCAACAAAAGGTTTGCTGTGCTAAAATCACCATCTTCCCATCTATCAGGAACATGCAGACTTGATTCAGAACTTTTATGACCATTTTGGCATTTTACTGGAAGGTAGCCAATTGTTTCCTATATTGTGTGCTTTCAACCTCTTTCCACTTTATTGTGGAAAAGGATGTAAAACCCATGGTGGATCCAGGAAAGGTATACATTAAAAAAAAAACTAGACAAAATTCTGAATTTAGCAAGGGGTTATTTGTATAGATTTTTCAAGGTTTTCTCGAAGACTAGGGCCAGATGTATCATTTTATTTATTGCAATTCTCTAAATGCGATGACTTGTGAATTAGGGAATTGCTATTCAAATGTATGAAACTCATGGAGCTTCATTTTGCTTTTCCTAATGGAATGCTTTTCCTTGGGACCACTGCCTGCTCTTAAAAAATATTCGCGAATGAGTTACCACCTACTTGATGTAGGTGATAAAATTCAAATGTTTTGGAACCATATTTTGGTCCCAAAACATTCCTGCATACCGCTGCGGTTCGGGTATTAGGAAGAGATGCCCTTGACACACCCCTTCCTAATATTGAATCAGTATGTAGTCGCATTTCCAATTTGCGATGCAGTAACAAGCTACCGAATCGCAAATTAGAATTCATACATACCAAAATGAATCTTTGCGATTACAAACGCCCCAAACCGTTTGTAACCGCAAAAATGCATGCTACATCTGGCCCTAAGTGCTGAAATAAAATAAATATTAGTTGAAAAAATGGGCATTTGTGATAACATTTTCACTTGTAATTTCTCATTAAGATTGTTGATTTACAAAAGCAATATACCATTACATCAGCTAGACCCTTCTGGTTGCGGGGATATATAGGGTTTGTGGGTTTTTCAAGAACTCAAGCTACCCAGAGCTGATTCCTGAGCTGTGTTTTTTTCATGGTGTGCTGGAAATAGAGCAAATCGTATGGTAAAATATAAATAGTGAAAAATAGGTATCAAAGACATCTATGTATTTCTGTAATGGGCACAAGATATGGAGTTGATAAGCAGTGTTTATTTGCACATCTCTGAATTTGTGGGTACCCATACTAGCTTGTGAATTACAGGGCATTTCTCAAAATAACTTCTTTCTTACACACTGTCTTAAATTTGGAAGGTGCAAGGGCAGAGAAATACAATTGGTAATAACACTTGTTCTACTATTCTGTGTTCCCGGAAGTCTCCCAATAAAAATGGTATCTCACTTGTGTGGTTAGGCATAGTGCCCCTGACAGGAAACAAAACATAAACACATCACATTTTTCAACTGAAAACAGACCCTTTGATGCAATGTGCCTAGCTGTGGACTTTGGGCTCCAGTTCATGGGGCACCTAGGGAACCCAGCAATCCTGCACATTGTATGAAACGAGATGCCTAGGGAAATCTAGGATGGGGAAGTTCTGGAATCAGTGGGGAGCCACAAGCTTCCTTCCTCTCATCATTCCCTAAATTCTTCTGATAAAAACTGTACCTGACTTGTGTGGGTAGGTCTATTACCTGCGACAAGAAACGGCCGATATCACAAAGTTGACACTGAAAACTGGCCCTTTTTTGCAATGTGCCTAGCTTTGGATTTTGAGCCCTAGCTCAGCCAGCACCCAGGGAAATCTAACAAACCTGTACATTTTTGAAAACTAGACATTGAGGGAAATCCAGGACGGAATGATGTATGTGACTCTCACCAGGTTGTGCTCCCAGAATCCCTTGCAAACCTCAAACTTTGACTAAAAACATATTTCTCTGACATTTTTGTGATGGAATGTTCTGGAATCTGTGGAAGCCACAAACTCCCTTCCACCCAGCATTCCCTCAAGTCTTCGGATAAAGGTGGCAACTCACTTGTGTGGGTAGGCTTAGTGCCTGCAACAGGCAAAGGGCCAAAACGCAACGTATACATATCACATTTTTCCACTGAAAACTGATCCTTTTCTTACAATGTGTCCAGCTGTGAATTTTGGGCCCTAGCTCAGTCGGTACCTAGGAAAACCTAGTAGCAAACCTGTACTTTTTTAAAAACTAGACACCTAGGGGAATCCAGGATGGGATGACGTTTGTGACTCTCACCAGGTTGTGTTACAGAGAATATTTTGCAAACCTTAAACTTTGACTAAAAAACACAATTTCTGCACATTTCTATGATGAGAAGTTGTAGAATCTGAGGGGAGCCACAAACTTCCTTCCACCCTGCATTCCCCCAAGTCTTCTGATAAAAATGTGTGATCTGGGCCTAGAGCCTGTGACAGAGCAAATCAAACCTAGGTCAATGATGGTCCCTTTGTGATGACCATGGATGTTAATTTTATCTGACCATGTTGCAGGCTGTAGGCTGAGCAGCCCGCAAACCGCTAATTCACACACCTTTCATGCGTGACACACACACAACCATTCACACCACCCCTTTCATATGCCCATATGACTAACACAGCAATCACACCAGCTGACGGACTATGTGAAGTGGTATTTGACTGGCAATGTGAGTGAAGTGACCTGCAGCAAGTCACTACTCACACACATACCACCAGCCAAATGCCAGCTCACACACACAACCAGCCAAACACCAGTCCACGCACACCTCCAGCCCACACTGCCAGAAAAGCACCACCCACACACACGGCCAGCCAAACGCCAATCCACACACACCATCAGCCAGGCGCCTGTCCCTACACACCATCAGCCAGGCGCCAGTCCACACACACCACCAGCCAGACGCCAGTCCTTGTTTAAAATAAAAAACACAAACCAATTTGAAGGAGTTTAAAAACCAACTGTGACTACAATAAATAAATCAAACTACTGGCAACCGTGAAACTGAACCAAAAATATAAAACAAAACAGACCAGTCAGTTCACTTTTACGCTCAAGGTTGCTCATAATAATTCAGTTGCCTGTGGTGCCATTTAAAACATGTGGGCACACATACCCCAGGATTAAAAGGACACTCAGGGCAGTACATATGACTCTCCTTCTGCACACCCCTCTGGACACAGACTCTACATCTCCTACAGGGAAAGATTTTTTGGGGCACTGGAGGAATGTAATCAGAAAAGTTTTGATCTTTCAATCTTGCCACATCCTCCACCACTCCAACTCTAGGAACACTTGCCTGCTCCACTACAACAAGAATGCCTATCACAGACCACTGAAACTGAACAAAAATCATCTTTGAATCTGTAAAACAATACTTGAATACAAGAAAAACATTGAAGGTTGCTAAATGAAACAAATGATCAGCCAACATCATAAACCAAATGTGAAAAAAGAAAAGCAAAGTGAGGCTTCAACCTTTGATCTACTCTATCTACACCACCCACGTGCTTATTGTTGTCTAAAATGTATACATATTTGCACACATCAGCAACCTGGCCCCAAACAATCACAGGTGAAGCACTTTCATCATGAATGGTTGTCAGCATGCTGAGATTTCACTGTTCTAAAAACTTAACAGCTAAACATTCATCAAAATGGAAGGCACTGTACTGTCCCCTCTGAAGCTTTTTACATACAAGCCCTTTAGGGTAATCTTTACGGTTAAGGCAAATCATGTCACAAGCAACAGTGTCCACTTTGAACAAATCTTTGAACAATTGCACACCAGTGTAGAAGTTATCTACGTATAAATGGTGGCCTTTGGTATAAAGTCCTCTACCAAGTTCCCACCTAATTTTCTCTCTGACTGATAAAAATGAACGGACAGTCAGGGGAGTATATGGAACAATCCCTACCAGTCTACTCTGAAATTATAAATATATCCAGTGCTACTCTCAGACAGCATATACATCTTAATTCCATAACATGCCCTCTCGCTAGGAATGTACTGCCTAAAAACTAAATTGCCGTTGAACAGGACCAAAGACTCACCCACAGCTATTTCTTTCCCTGGAACATAGATCTCTGAAAAGAGATCCACAAAATGTTTAAGGACAGGGCGAATCTTGAAGAGATAGTCACAATCAAGGTGATCTTGTGGCAATGCTGAAGCATTATCAACAAAATGCAGCATCCGAAGCAGAAGCAAATGCCGATCATGACTCACGGTTGCAGGAAATATAGCCATTGCCGACCAATATGAAGACCGCAACAGCTTCCTTACCAGGCCCCTCAAAAAAGTTAAACTCAAGATCTTCTTGAGCTTATCCAGATTTGTGAAAGTCTACCGGATAACTCTAGAGTAGAGCCTATGCCTGGCACCATTGTCCCTCAAATACTGTCCAGCATACAAATTAGTCTGGTCAACAATTTCATCTAAAAATACATTATTCATAAACAACTGAAAGACATTTATAGACAAAACGTTTTCAGTATTGACTCTGCACCCTGCAACACCACTAAAGGCAGGCAACGCAGGTACAACCATGTTTGGGGCAGCACTTCCAGTGGGAAGCCTTGCAGGCCCAAGCCTCAATCCGGACTCCTCTTGTGGCACTATTGGCATGTCAGTGTCCTCCTCTAAAAGAGACACTTCCTCCACACTGGGAGTAACTTCATCATCAGATGTTTCATCTCAGACAGAAAATTCACTGTCAGAAACTTGGACGTCCTCCTCTGCCTCTGATGCAGAGTCCGTCTCAGAACCATAGTCAGAGGGAAATTTGAAAAGAAACCAACAGCCTGCTCAGCAGTAATCTTGCGGCTAGCCATATTCCTTACTAATAAAAGTAACACAACAAATAAGACAACAAAAACCAACACTGTGTAAAATAAGTAATATAGAAACTGTGGCATTATCAAACAGAAGGTAAAACTACTGGCATATAATAATCTGGAAGGAAATGTCAATCAGTACAAAACACATAAAGGCTTACCAAAGATGATGCCACTCACTTGGCAGAGACAGAAAGACTGAGTACCAGCTGCACCTACTCTGCACAGACACAACAAGTACCAAATAAGTCCCACTGGAAAGAAAAAAAACATAAAAAATTACAAATATCACAAGGCAGTAAAGAACGTGTATAAACCAATACGTTACTTTGAAAGACAAGCCCTCAAAAAGTTAAAGATTCAAACAACATAGCAGTCAACAAAAAATACACAAACAAGCCAAGGATATACATCATATAAAATATTACAAAAGAGTTGTTTGCCAAACACAACTCCACAAACTACAAATCTGCCAAAGCTGCACCCTCAAATTGGATTCACCAACAAAACAAATGAAACATCTCTACAACACAAAAAAAGAAAATTAAAACGTGAAAAAAAATTATACCCAAATATCAATCAAAAGACACTGAAATCCCCCTCCTAAAAAGGCACTACCAGACAGAAGTAAATCTTACCCCAGAAGCAAATCCACCACCACATACATAATCCTGTTCGAGGGGACTCAATTGTTAACACCCACTTTGAGGCCCAACCACTCAAAAAAGACCCTTGCATAAGGGGTTGGTCCTCCTCCAAACATAACTCCTGTTCCCCTGGAGGGGATACTGGCCTAAAAAGAGCCTATCTGTCCTCGGGGGGAATACATAAAAAACATTGTCCGCCAAGGAGAGTGACCCTGAGACTGGGGCTGAAACACAGAAAAAAAACATTTTGCTCCCCAAGGGAGCGACCCGTACCCAAGGGGTCTCTCCCCCTAATTTTGTAAAGCAAAATCCCTGATGTCTATTGGGTTTTGACCCTCCCTCCCCTGCTGGGCTGAAGCACAGATACCATAGACCCCAGGGGAGCACCCCAAGCTGAAGGGGTTGCTCCCTCAAAAAAACAGATACACAAATCCCTGGTGGTCTAGTGGATTGGATTCCTACTCCAAACAAGCACAGGGGAAAGGAAAAACTATTTCCTTTTCTCCTGTGTCTTTTTTAAAATGAAAACAAACACCTGTCCCAGGAGAAGAACTCACCTTTCTCCTGGCATGCTGGAAGCCTGGAAGTAAATGGCTTCCAGCATGTCCCTGGCCTTCTATGATGACATTGGTGTAAGCTGATGGCATCAGATCGTCAGGGGCGGTGGCAGGGGTGGCAGCAGAAGCACTTCTGCTGCCATCGCTGGAGGGGACATGTTGCGGGTGGCCCATCGTGGAGTGGCTTGCTTCGTGGAAGGGTGCTAGGACAGCTTGGAACTGTCCTCAGCACACGCCCACTGGTGCCGAGGACGTCTCCAAGTCCTTCTCAGCACCAAAGAGGTTAAAACTCCCAGAATGTTAGAAAGAAGGAACCCAAATTTGGCATGGATTCCTCATCTGGAAAACATGTTATGGAGCCCTAAGTGCAAAGTCCCCCAAATAGACAATAAAGGGCTCAGCATGGTGGGGGTTGAGGGCAGCAGTTAAGAAGTTAAACAGATCTTTATCTACAAATACCTTTATGCACTTATGAAGGAAAAGTGATTCAAGTTCCAGCTCTTTTGAACATTAAACCTCCTGGAATTAGTGGCTATGGTATTGGAAATGCCAGAGTTGCCACTGCTGACCCATATAACTGTTAAAAGTTTAGATGGAGTAGCATCTTTAAAGGGCCCCTTTCAAATGTTTTTCTCCTAGGAGCATTACTTGCGCTTCCTGTAACAAACTGGCAAATCTCAGGTAATATCTTCTGACATGCTTTATGTAGGACTCTCTGCCCAGCTCCTCCACTGCCTCCAAACCATCCAGAACAAAGTGGCAAGACTCGTCCTTAACCTCCCCAGGTGGACCTGCCTCACCCCTAACTCAGACATCTCCACCAGCTGCTTGTGCACAAGAGTCCCAAGAATTTGCTGCAGTCACAGTGGGAGGCAGTCTTTCTCCTTCCTCACCGCCAAGATCTATAATAACCTCCCTCCCCATCTGCATTTCACTCACTCCCTCCTCGACTTCAGGAGGAAGCTCAATACCTGGATCTTTAACTAGAAGCTACCAATTCTCAGCTACAACCTTAAGGGCTTGGATACCCCCAGGGAGAGAAACCATACTTTACAAATCTAATGTTTGATTGATTAATTGATTGACATGCTATTGACGTCTGTTGCTAACTACTTTAACATGGAGATGTGTGTTTCATTTTATTTTCTCTAACTGCAAAGTGATAGAATTTCCTAATATGAAACTAATCACATTGTGTTGCAGCGCCTGAAAGCAGATGGCTCCAATATATTTGAGGGTTTCCAACGCACATAAAAAATGTTTTTGTTATATACAAAAATGACATGTTCATTCCAAATATTCCAGAAGCATATGCTGTAAATTGGACAACATTGGCTCTGGATCACACTCACAAACCCAGTGCATGTGAAGGTTGAAATTAAATGTGCAGATGTCTTTACTTTCAAATGCACTTCCTCTTTTGAATTTTACAAAAGGTGTATTTGCACTTGTAGATGCACAGGCACATACTCATGCATAATAACATCCCTGTAACAGGAATAAAATATTTAGAAGGGACAGGAGCGGGTTTTTAGGAAGGCGATGGGAACATAAACCCATATATTTGTTGATAGTCACAAACATCTCAGTGATATATTCTGACTCTGGAAATATAACTGATTTGCTATTGTCACTTTCCTGGAATGAAAAAGGAACACCCCAAATTTGGTGGAGAATAGGTGAAATGGTTTATCCACAGGGATAAATATGTTCCCCATACGGAGCCCCATAGGGAGGATGCTAATGGTAAACAGGCATCTACCCCTGCCCTGAGAGTCCAAACGCCTGATTAACTGGCATTCTGACTTTTTGCCAATAAGTTAATCTAATGTGTTTGCAGAGGCCTAGGTCTGCCAATGGTAACACAGTTTTTGTGACCTGCAGGGGCAAACAAATTGTACCTTCATAACAGGCATAGGACTTCTATCCATGCCCTGGGCAAGTCACATAAAGTTGTGATGGTTTCGTCCAAAGATTTATGAATCCTTTGTTTGAGCAGACCTTTTTCTAATCCAAGGGGAGCACCGCCAACTGACCACTTTCATGTAAAGAAAAAAAATATAAATGCTGTTATGTGAAACACAGATCCTCGTATGGGCATTCCGGATGAGTGTTGGGTGTATGTATGTGCATTGAATGTAAAGCACATGTATTCTAGTAGGCATCTGCATGGTGATGCTGAATACTGAGACGTGTGATTTCCATTTGGCTGGGCCCTAGTTTAGCATGGCTCAAAATAGTGTGTGAATCCAGCTTCACCAGACTTTGGCAGAATAGTCATTCAGTTCCTGCAGCTTGTGGGTGAAGATCCAGCTACTAAAGTGAGGGAGGATTGTGACAGGACTACCCATCCATTCAGTGAGAAACTTGTTAGCAAAGGGCTGTTGATTAGTTCTTTGTGCACATTTGGAACATGCCATGGGTGAGGGTTGGAACTGCAGTATCTGTTCAGTGTGAGGAAGTTCCTAGGCATGTCCTTCTCTTTTGTCTGTTCCTACTTACCGCTTCAGAGATCTCGTTGTGCTCTTGTTTTTGGATACTCCAGCTTGAAGCCATCATCAGTGATACCTACTAAGGCAGACACATTGCACAATGGCTGTTTCTAAGGCACATCTAGAAAATGATATCTGAAAGATAATTAGCCCAAACCAATTCTGAAACACTAAATAGTAGACCACGCACTCTTTCTGGAAAGTGTGTACAAAACCACCTCTCCTATTTCAGTACCAAGTTCAGTATGACCGAGGAAGGGTGTGGACTGCAGAGCACTCTGAAGATTGCTTTGTGAGCATGTCTGGTGCCTGTGTGACAGTCAATCTTCCAGAGGTCAAGGGATATCACTTGAAGTCTTAACCTTTTGCTCGTGGAGCTGAGTATCTGAGTAGAGGGTAGACCATGTCCTGTAGTAAGAGATGAGTGTGCATGACCCTACAAAACGAAAGACTGCCTGGGAGGAGAAGGCCAGTGTGTTCCTGACATGAGGACTAACCAGAGGAAGCAGATGATGAAAAGGAAGTGAATCCAGGAGCAGCCTGGATTCACTAGAGGTTCCCTAGTTTCGCTTAACAGTTGTTGTCATGTACTGTGTCAAATATCATTGTGTCATCAGCGTATCGCTTTGTGCCTGAGAGACTGATGCTGCCACTTCCAATGTTGAAGTTGGAGAGTCCTCATTTCCTCCAGTGTGGGTCCTGATTGTCCCAGAGGCAATATCTGCTGAAAACACCTACCCTTAAAAACTATCTCGGAAACCTCACCAGCCATCCACGTGTCCATCAGTCTTTTGCAAACCCTTCTACAGCTTCAAACAAACAAATCCAGTGACTTAGGCCCTCATTACAACTCTGGCGGTCGGTGATAAAGCAGCGGTAATACCGCCAACAGGCCAGCGGAAAAAAAAAATGGAATCACGACCATGGTGGAAACCGCCAACACAGACAGCCACTTTAACATTCCGACCGCCACGCCGGTAGCAACAAACACCTCAGCTGTAACCGCCAACAGATAGGCGGAAGACAATGTACCGCCCACACTATTACAAGGCACCAATCCACCATCTTTTCCGGGGCAGTACCAATGCCATCAAAAGTATGGCGGAAACAGTCTTTGGAAGGGAAACCACTCACCTCTCGACACCCAACGAGGAAACAGGACGCCATGGAGCCTGAGTACCACGTTTTACCAATGTTGGTTTACCTCCTCATTTACCAGGAACATCAAAGATGGCTGCGACGACCACAGTGAGTACTGCACCTAGCACACAGGAGAGGGGAGAGGAAAAAGAGAGTGACACACACACGCAATACACAACACTCCCACCCCCACCCTCACCCACAACACCATACACACAAACACATCCAATTACATCACAGATACACCCCGTCACCCCTTGGAAGAATGCAAGGACCAAATTAAATGATTGTAACAAGTGTAATAATCGAAAATTCAGATAGGACAAGATAACTTTAAATCATCAGTATATACAAATATTTACAGCAAGTACACAAGTCCGTATACTGTTCCATTAAATGTCCGTGGACCAGTGGTCCCAAAAAGCATGGGCGAAGCCCACACTTGACACCTGCCTCAAAACGGAGAGAACACTGCAGGGGCATCAGGTCGAAAAAAACACAGGCACGTCAGGGGGAAGGGGAGAGAGAGCACCTCAGCCGGATGATGGGACGATGCCACTGCTCCTCGAGGGGGCCCCATGCCCTGGTCCTGGGGAGTGCAAAGCCACAGTCTCTCAAGTGGGTGCACTGCCCACTGCTTGGTCATGGGGAGTGCAAAGCCACAGTCTCTCCAGTGGGTGGTTTGCCCACTACTTGCTCCAGGGGAGTACAAAGCCACAGTCTCTCTAGTGGGTGGTTTGCTCACTGTTTGGTCCTGGGAAGTGCAAAGCCACAGTCTCTCAAGTGGGTGTTTTGCCCACTGCTTGCTCCTGGGGAGTACAAAGCCACAGTTTCTCAAGTGGGTGGTTTGCCCACTGCTTGCTCCTGGGGAGTACAAAGCCACAGTCTCTCAAGTGGGTGATTTGCCCATTGCTTGCTCCTGGGGAGTGCAAAGCCACAGTCTCTCAAGTGGGGGAGTGCAAGGCCACAGTCTCTCTAGCGGTTGCTGATCTCCACTGGTTCTGGAGGGGGCATTTTGCCCAGAGTGCTTCATCCTGCCAAGGACTGAGGTAGTGGATGCTGTTCTCCACTGGTTCTGGAGGGGACATTGTGCCAAGAGTGCTTCATCCTGCCAAGGCCTGGGTGAGTGGATGCTGTTCTCCACTGGTTTCAGAGGGGGCATTGTGCCGAGAGTGCTTCATCCTGCCAAGGACTGGGTGAGTGGATGCTGTTCTCCACTGGTTCTGGAGGGGGCATTGTGGCCAGAGTGCTTCATCCTGCCAAGGACTGGGGTAGTGGATGCTGTTCTCCACTGGTTCTGGAGGGGGCTTGGTGCCCAGTGATGCTGCACCTGGGGTGTGGCAGTTTCCATTCCCTCACTTGGGTGTCTGAGCCACAAGATTTTCAGGGAACAGGTAGCATGATACTCCATGGAGGCAGAGCCACACTCCACTCTGTGGCGACTTAGCCTGCTAACTGCTGGTACGGCCAGTGCTGGTTGTGGTGCCTCATGTAGTGTGTGCAGGGTCCAGGATGTCTCCTGCAGCCTCGGACGGCTGCCCACTGGGGATGCTGCTGATGTCTGCTCTAGTGGCACTGGCTGGGCACGTCGCAGGGCAGGTGGCGGTGGCTGCGGCGGTGTCTGTGGTGGAGATGCTGCCGGTGGTGCAGGTGTCTGCACTTGTGGAGGGAGACACCGGGCGTCTCCTGCAGCCTCGGACGGCTGCCCACTGGGGATGCTGCTGATGTCCGCTGTAGTGGCACTGGCTGGGCACGTTGCAGGGCAGGTGGCGGTGTCTGCGGTGGTGTCTGCGGCGGAGATGCTGCTGGTGGTGCAGGTGTGTGCACTTGTGGAGGGAGACACCAGGCTGTCTCCTGTAGGCTCGGAAGGGTGCCCACTGGGGATGATGCTGGTGACTGTAGTAGAGGCAGCAGACGTGCAGGTGGCAGTGCAGGTGGCGGTCGTTGCAGCGGTGGCCACCGCCGTACAGGTTGCTGGTCTGTTTTGCAGAAGAGGTGACACCAGGCACTCACCCGGAGGCTCCGTGCCCTAAGCTGACTTCCCTTTGCCCTTGTGTCCCTTCCCTACCTTGGAAGTCGCTGCTGGGACCTTGGCACTGTCCTCTTTGGTTCTGGAAGAGGCCTTGCTGGGTGGTTGGTGCGGCTTTTCTCTTCGGCATGCGGACCCCTTCTTTACCCTGGCAGGTGGCGGAATAGGGTGGTCCTTGGCCTCACTAGGTAGCACACTGGCAGCACTGATGGGTGCCACATTCAATGTTCCCGGACTTGTACTGGACCAGGATTTTGTGGCTGAGGTGCTGGGCTGGGATCTGGACATCCTGGCCGTAGAGGAAGGATGGGGGGGAGGTGTAGGGAAGAGGTCAATGGAAGCTCGGAAAAGTTTTTTAGACACACTGGGATGGGAAGATGGAGGGAGTTTGGGAGTGGAGGAAGAGGTAGTGGTTGAAGGAGGTGTATGTCTGCTGAGTTTGGGTGAAGATGCATGGGCTGGAGGGTGTTGTGAGGTGGATGGCTGTTGAGTGGGTGTGTGCCTGCGTTTGTGTACTTTGGGAGGAGGGCTCACAGACACACTGGGAGAGGACCCTGGGGACGTGTGCATGGTAGTGGCGGTGGTGATTGCACGTGAGCGGTGTGTGGTGATGGGTGTGCTGGCAATGGAGGTAGTGGCTGAGGATGTAGTGCATTCAGGTGTGAGTGGAGACAAGACTGGGAGGCAGCTGGACGATGTGTAGGAGGGGGACACAGTGGAGGCAGTGGATGTTGGTGTGCCTGCATGGGTATGGTGCTTGTGTGAGTGCCTGTGGGATGTGTGGTGCTTATGTTTGCCTGAGCCACTTTTGTGTGGTGATGTGTGTGCATGCTGGTCTGATGGTGTGCTTGGGATAGGCTGAGGTAGAGGGGATTGGGTCTGGGTAGTGGAGGTTGGAGGGGGGACGTTGGACACAGGGACAATGGCAGCCATCAGTGCTGAGGCCAGAGCCTGAAATGCTCTCTGTTGGGCCGCCACACCAGAATGAATGCCCTCCAGGTATGCATTTGTTAGTTGCAATACCTCTCGACACCCTGGATGCCATTCAAAACGGTTGACTGCCCAACAGTGAGGGATCTCAGGAGGTCAATAGCCTCCTCACTGAGGGCAGCAGGGCTGATTAGGGCAGGGGCTGAGGTACCTGGGGCAAAGGAGATGCCCACCCTCCTGGGTGAACGGGAAACACGCTGAGGGGCTGCTGGGAGGGCGGTGCTGGTAGGAGGGGTGGCGGCTGTACCACTGGTGCCTTTAGACTGCGTATATTCACTCTCCTGGGCCATGTGGGTTGCAGCTCCCTCCTGCTCCGGTGCCACTGCTCCTCCGCCAGATGATGCTAATGCACACAAGGACAGGGTGATAAAACAAAAAAGGGGGGGAAAGACAGAGGTAAGACAGAGGAGACACATGGTCAGTGCCAGCAACACCACCACTGTTGGCAGACACAACACACAGGGAGCAGCCCTATGCACTAGGCCATGCACTAACCGTTCTTAGGAGAATCCCCTGCCCATGGGGGACTATGCCTAAGCCCAGTTGCTGCACACCTGGAACCCACAGGAGCCTGACTAGGTGTAGATGGCCACTACCACTATTGAGGTTGGAGTGCCATAGAGCCTGCCTAACAAGGGACCTACCCTACCAAGTTTGCCCTGGCCTAGGGGAACCCACAGCCCACTTCCCCCACCCAGACACCTTGTAAAGCACGCAGAGTCAGCTGAATGACACTGTACTCAGCCCCTTGTGGCTGCTGTGATGTCCTCAAGCGCCCAGCCAACTCCGGATATGCCACAACCAGGATCCGGTACATCAGGGGGGTCATGGTGCGACAGGCACCACTTCCACGTTGGGAGGCCATCCCCAGCTGGGCCTCCACCGTCTTCTTGCTCAAGTGGCACAGGTCCTCCCATCTCTTGCGGCAGTGGGTGCTCCGTCTATGATAGACCCCCAGGGTCTGCACTTCCTTGGCGATGGCATGCCAAATACCATTCTTCTTTTGGGCGCTGACCTAGAGGAAAGGTAAAGTAAGAATGGATTTTACTCCCCCGTTCGGTTATTCTTACTCATTGGCCACAACTTCCCAACCATGCCCTGAACCATATACACTGACCATCCTCACATGCAGGCCACAGCCCCCCATGTATCTTCCATCCACGCCACTCCATACATAAATGTCTCATCCACCATGCACACAGTGTACTCACCTGTTTGTCTGAAGGACCGTAGAATAGCGTGTACTGGGGGAGGACCCCATTCACCAGGTTGTCCACCACATCCATGGTGAAGGCAGGGGCCCTTTCCCCAGACACTGTAGCCATTGTTGCTTCCAGACACAGGTCACAGCAGCAATTGCAGTGTAGGTACTCTCCTGTTGAAGGTCAGGTATCAAGTGAGTGAAGAGATAGAAAATAGCCGGCGTACATCGTCATTGGCTCCTGGAACCCATTGGGCCCAATGATAACCAATGCTGAATTGCGCAGCGGTCTTCATCCGTCTACCGCGATGCTGCACAACGCCAGCGCAGTTACCTCATTTCCCCTTGTCACTCCTTACAGGTCAGGCAGCTGCCATTTCAGGGGGTCACATGGCAGGGCACCTAACTGCATCACAGCACTTTTGGGCAGGAATACGGCAGACAGTGCCACACACCGATTAAATCACAATAGTGCAAAACACCCTTGTGCACCTATGTGATATATGACTCTCTGCTCACCCTTCTCCTCCATAGGGCACATCCGTTGGGGCAGATGATGAGATGGCGTCATCCTCCTGTGTACAGACCCCTGGTGGACCTATCGACAATGGAAGACAGACACATCATTATCACCTACAGATTTGATTGTGCCACAATCCATGAACTGTGTGCCCAGTTGGAGCCAGACCTGATGTCAGCTGTCCGCCATCCCACAGGAATACCCCCTCTAGTGCAGGTCGTGTCAGTGCTCCATTTCCTGGCCAGTGGTTCCTTTCAAACAACAGTGGCCATGGCATAAGGGATGTCTCAGCCAATGTTCTCTAACATGTCCAGAGTGTTGTCTGTCCTGCTGAAACACATGCACAGCTACATCGTTTTCCCCCAGGTGGAGGATTTGTCCACAGTGAAAGGTGACTTCTATTCCCTGGGACATATCCCCAACATCATTGGTGCCATTGATGGTACACATGTGGCATTTGTCCCACCCCGCAGGGATGAACAGGTGTATAGAAACCGCGAAAGCTACCAATCCATGAATGTGCAGATGGTGTGTTTCGCAGACCAGTACATGTCCCATGTGAATGCCAAGTATCCTGGCTCAGTGCATGACGCTTACATTTTGAGGAATAGCAGCATCCCTTATGTGATAGGCCAACTCCAGAGGCACCGTGTGTAGCTAATAGGTGAGCCCAAGGTCCCTACACAGTTTGAATAGGTGTCTGGGTATGGGAGAGTCCCTAAGGGTTGGTGTGTGTCTAACAGATACCCCTCGATATTTGCAGGTGACTCTGGTTACCCCAACCTCTCATGACTACTGACCCCAGTGAGGAATCCCATGACAAGGGCAGAGGAACGCTACAGTGAGGCACACGGGCCTCCATCCGACAGGCGGCTCCCTATACTACTCACCGAAGGTGTGCCAGATCATCGTTGTGAGGGAGCCTAGCTCTTATACTCAAAATTAACATGAAATGTTTATGAACTAATGCATAATAATGCCGCATAGAAAATTTATTAATATGTCATTGCTAAAACATGCGCTTGAAATGTGCCCATGGGGAGTGGCCACCAATGTGTACAATGATTAATGAAGCTGACTAATAATGAAATAATGATACGTTAATGTATGATTTTGTACTAATATTAAGAATGATATGTTAAAGTTTTGCTAATAAATCATTAGGCCTTAGTTAGCATGAGCCGAGGCCTAGCTGCCCGGTTTCATATTAAATGTTTTTTTCTAACGTGCAGTGTGCTGACTTGCCTAAGGACATGTACTCGTACTTTTCCAAAGTTAAAAGATGAGTGTAACTGTAGTAGATCCAATCTTAGGAAATTCGACTTGCTCAAGGAAACATTTTTGCTGAATGCAACAGTGTAGACTCGTTACAGGTACAAAGTCGCCTAAACCGGTACAGACAATGGACCTACTGACTGAGGATGCGAGAGGACCACAAGAGTATGAAATCATACCGGACTTTCTACCCGCTAGAGACGTCAATCACAAGAACCAATAAACTATGTGAGAACTGTTATGGGGTGACTAATTTTGATAGTGCCACTGGAAACCCATTGGATGGAGATAGTGGGGTGCCAACCCTACCTAATTAGAAATTAGAGGACTGCACAACAGAAAGGGGATAAAAACCTTTGACACGAGGAGCCATTAGGAGATGTCATTGCAAACTTTTGCTATGACCCAGACACTTTGTCACTCTGCCTAGAGACTTTGCTGTTTGGTTCTTCCAACCATCCTCGCTCTTATCTTGCCCGTTCTATACTTCTCCTCCTTATGAGGGAAGTGTCCCTACTTACCCCGTCTTGCTGAATTCCCTGGCTGATGGCAAATCAACTGATGCCCTGAGGACGAAGACTGACTCTGTATGCTGACCCATTACGGAGGGTAACTATGGTGGTCATTACAACCCTGGCGGATGGTGTTAAAGCGGCTGTAAGACCGCCAACAGGCTGGCGGTAAAAAAAATGGAATTACGACTGTGGCGGAAACCGCCAACAAAGGCAGCCACTTTAACACTCCGACCGTCAAGGCGGTACAAACAAACAGCGCGGCGGTCACCGCCAACAGACAGGCGGGAGACAATGTACCGCCCACAGTATCACAACCTACCAATCCGCCACCTTTTCCGGGAACAAAAACACGGCGGAAACAGGACTTCGAAGGGAAAACGCTCACCTCTACACACCCCACAAGGAACCAGGACGCCATGGAACCAGAGCTTCAAATTTTCCCTGCCCTTATCTTCTTTCTCCTCTACCAGGAGCACAAACGCCGGCGGCGAAGACCACTGTGAGTACTGCACCTACGACACAGGGGAGGGAGGAGGGAAAAAACAGGGACACACACACGCAACACGCAACACCCCCACCCCCACCCTCACCCACTACAACACACACACTAATACATGTTGATACATTACAGTTACACCCCCCAAATCCCCCGGAAGAATGCAAAGACAAAAGGAAATGAGTGTAACCATAGTAATATATTAAAATCCAGTACGCAAAAATATATATACACTATAAACAAATATATACACCAAGAATAGTAGTCCAGGTATTGCTCCATTGAAGTCCGTAGAACACTGGGCCCACACTGCATGGGCGAGGCCCACACTCAATACCTGAACATGACAGAGAGAACACTGCAGGGGCATCAGATAGCAATAAAACAGGCACCTCAGGGGAAGGGAAAGGGGGGGCACCTCAGCCGGTTGAGTGCACGACGCCAAATCCACGAGGAGTCCCCATGCCCACTGTTCAATCCTGGGGAGTGCAAAGCCACAGTCTCTCAAGTCTCTACAGTGGGTGGTTTGCCCACTGTTCAATCCTGGGGAATGCAAAGCCACAGTCTCTCAAGTCTCTACAGTGGGTGGTTTGCCCACTGTTCAATCCTGGGGAGTGCAAAGCCACAGTCTCACAAGTGGATAACAGTCTCCACTGGTTCTGGAGGGGGCTTTGTGCCCAGAGTGCTTCATCCTGCCAAGGACTGAGGTAGTGGATGCCTTTCTCCACTGGTTCTGGAGGGGGCTTTGTGCCCAGAGTGCTTCATCCTGCCAAGGACTGTGTGAGTGGATGTATCTCTCCACTGGTTCTGGAGGGGGCTTTGTGCCCTGAGTGCTTCATCCTGCCAAGGACTGTGTGAGTGGATGCCTTTCTCCACTGGTTCTGGAGGGGGCTTTGTGCCACAGTGCTTCATCCTGCCAAGGACTGAGGTAGTGGATGCCTTTCTCCACTGGTTCTGGAGGGGGCTTTGTGCCCAGAGTGCTACATCCTGCCAAAGACTGTATGAGTGGATGTATCTCTCCACTGGTTCTGGAGGGGATTTGTGCCCAGAGTGCTTCATCCTACCAAGGACTGTGTGAGTGGATGCCTTTCTCCACTGGTTCTGGAGGGGGCTTTGAGGCCAGAGTTCGTCATCCTGCCAAGGACTGAAGTAGTGGATGCCTTTCTCCACTGGTTCTGGAGGGGGCTTTGTGCCCAGAGTGCTACATCCTGCCAAGGACTGAGGTAGTGGATGCCTTTCTCCACTGGTTCTGGAGGGGGCTTTGTGGCCAGAGTTCTTCATCCTGCCAAGGACTGAGGTAGTGGATGTGATACTCCAATGGTTCTGTAGGGGGCATTGTGCCCAGAGTGCATCATCCTGCCAAGGACAGAGGTAGTGGATGCCTTTCTCCACTGGTTCTGGAGGGGGCTTTGTGCCCAGAGTGCTTCATCCTGCCAAGGACTGTGTGAGTGGATGTATCTCTCCACTGGTTCTGGAGGGGGCTTTGTGCCCAGAGTGCTTCATCCTGCTCGTGGCGGACTCAGTAGCGTCAGTGCCCTTGGCGCTCATGGGCCAGCGGTGCTTGTGGCGGCGGTGTCCTGTTCAGCGGTGCTTGTGGCTGTGGTGTCCTGTTCAGCGGTGCTTGTGGCGGCGGTGTCCTTGGCAGCGGTGCCTGTGGCGGAGGTGTCCTGTTCAGCTGTGCTTGTGGTGGCGGTGCCCTTGGCAGCAGTGCTTGTTGCGGCGGGGTCCTTGGCATCGACTCAGTTGCTGGCGGTCCTGTCTGGCCCAGCGGGGCCGGTGCTGGCGGTGCTGTGTGTCCCAGCGGGGCTGATGCTGGCGGTCCTGTCTGGCCCAGCGGGGCTGATGGCGGTGGCCTCCTGGGCAGTGGGGATGATGACGGTGGCCTCCTGGGCAGCGGGGATGATGGCGGTCTTCTCCACCGTGCTGCTCTTCCCAGACTTGCTGGGTTTCTTGTGCCCCTTCCCCACCTTGGAAGGTGTCGCAGCTGACTCCACACTCACACCTGTACCCCTGGGAGCGGCTTTGGTGGCTGGAGGCTTCCCCCTCTCCCACCGGGCAATGGCCAACTTTTGATGCTTCACAGATGGGGGACTGTCCGTCCCCCATCCCACACTAGCTGCCCTGCTGCCTGGTGCACTCCAGAATCTGGTGACTACTAGCACCACTGGTCCCGGAGATGTTGTGGCTGAGGTACTAGGTTGGGACCTGGAGAGTCGGGCCCTAGGAGACGGACAGGGTGGGGAGGTGTGGGAACGAGGTCAAGGTTGGACAGGAAAAGCTTCTTGGAGACACTGGGACGGGTAGCTGGAGGGGGTTTGGGAGTGGAGGAAGAGGTTGTGGTTGTAGGAGGTGTACGTTTGGTGACTTTGGGTGAAGGTGCATGCGCTGGAGGCTGTCGTGACGTGGATGGCTGTTGGGTGGGTGTTTGCCCGCGTTTGTGTATCTTGGGAGGTGGCGTCACAGACACACTGGGAGAGGACACAGGGGACGTGTGAATGGTAGTGAGGGTGGTGACTGCACGTGAGCGGGGTGTGGTGGTGTGTGTGCTGGTGATGGAAGTAGTGGCTGTAGATGTAGTGCATGCAGGTGTGAGTGGAGACGAGACTGGGAGGGAGGAGGAAGACGAGGAGGAGGGGGACACAGTGGAGGCAGTGAATGTTGGTGTGTCTGCATGTGTGTTATGCTTGCATGAGTGCCTGTGGGATGTGTGGTGCTTATGTTTGCAAAGTGTGTTGAGGTGTGTGCATGCTGGTCTGATGGTGTGCTTGGGATAGGCTGAGGTACAGGGGATTGGGTCTGGGTGGAGGAAGTTGGAGGGGGAAGGCTAGGGACAGGGACAATAGCTGCCATCAGTGCTGAGGCCAGAGTCTGAAAAGCTTGCTGAAGGGCTGCCTGACCAGAATGAATGCCCTCCAGGAATGCATTTGCTTGTTGCAACTGCCTCTCTACACCCTGGATGGCATTCAAAATGGTAGACTGCCCAACAGTGAGGGACCTGAGGAGGTCAATGGCCTCCTCACTGAGGACAGCAGGGGCGACTGGGGCAGGGCTGAGGTGCCTGGGGCGAAGGTGATGCCCACCCTCCTGGGTGAGCGGGCACGGGGCAAAGGCTGAGGGGCTGCTGGGAGGGCGGTGCTGGTAGGGGGTGTGGCGGGTGTACCTGTAGATGTGGGGGGCACAGATGTGGCCGCCACCACAAGGGAGCTCCCATCAGAGGACGAGTCCGTATCACTGGTGTTAGCTCCTGTCCCCGCCGTGGAGCTCCCCTCGCCCTCCGTCCCACTGGTGAATTCCGAGTCCGTAGTCTCGCCCTCCAGGGCCATGTGGGATGCAGCTCCCTCCTGCTCTGGTGCTACTGCTCCTCCGCCTGATGATGCTAATGCACACAAGAACAGGGAGACTACAAAAAAGGGGGGGTGGCGACAGAAGAAAGACATGTTGAGTGCATGCATTACCGCTACTGTTGGCGGACACGACAGACACAGAAGCCCCCTGCACTACGCTGCGCACTTGGGGTCCACTGTTCAATCCCTGGGACATGGCCTACAAGGCTATGGCCGACATCTGCACACATGGATGTCTCTGGAGCCTGACTAGGTGTAGTTGGCACTGTACACAACTGGGGTGGGGTGACACAGGGTCTGCCAGAAGAAGGGGACCTACATAGCACACTTGCCCTGGCCTAGGGAAACCCACAGCCCACCTCTCCCACCCAGACACCTCCACTGCGCGCTGAATCTTCTTAATGAGAGTGTAATCACCCCCTTGTGGCTGCTGTGATGCCCTCAAGCGCCTATCCAACTCCGGGTACGCCACCGCCAGGATCCTGAACATCAGGGGGGTCATGGTGCGACGGGCACCCCTCCCACGTTGGGAGGCCATCCCAGCTGGGCCTCTGCTGTCTTCTTGCTCCAGCGGCGAATGTCCTCCCATCTCTTACAGCAGTGGGTGCTCCATCTGTGATAGACCCCCAGGGTCCGGACGTCCTTGGTGATGGCACGCCAGATGTCCTTCTTCTGGTGGGTGCTGACCTACATGAATTGTACAGGGGAAAAAGAAAAGTTATTACCAACTGCACGGTCACAGTCTTTGGCCCCCATCCCTAACCTTGCCATGTGGCACATGCACTCACCGTTGTTTCATGCACGCCTCAATCCCCCACCCCATCTTTCATCCACCCCACTCCACACAGGCATAGCCCATACAGCATGCTCCCAGTGTACTTACCTGTTTGTCTGGAGGACCCTAGAGTAGTGTGTACTGGGGCAGGACCCCATCCACGAGTTTCTCCAACTACTCCAATGTGAAGGCAGGGCCCCTTTCCCCAGACGCACGAGCCATTGTCTCTTCTAGACTGAGGTCACAGCAGCACTTGCAGTCTAGGTCCTCTCCTGTCGAAGATCAGGTATCGATTGAACAGATAGAAAATGGCGGTCATGTCCGCGGTGGTGCGTACCGTCACCGTCGCCGAACATAGTCATTGGCTCCTGGGACTCATAGGGTCCAATGTTAACCAATGCAGAATTGCGCCGCGGTCTTCGACCGCCTCCCGTGACGTTGTACAACGCCAGCGCAGTTACCTCACATCCCATTGTCCCACTTTACAGGTCAGGCAGCCGCCATTTTAGGGGCCCACATGGCTTGATTTTTAACTGCGTCACACATACCTAGGCCTTGCCTCAACACTCATACATGCAAATTTCGGATTATGAATCGTGTTCTGTGTGAGCTGTGGGTACGTACCTCTGAGTTGGTTGACTCTGTGCTCACTGTTGTCCTTCATAGGCACCATCCCCTGGGACATGTGAGGAGATGGCGGCATCCTCCGGTGTACAGACCGCTGGTGGACCTGTCGACAATGGAGGAAAGACATGTGATTATCACCTTCAGGCTTGATCGTGCCACAATCCTGGAACTGTGTGCCCAGTTGGAGCCAGACCTGATGTCAGCTATCCGCCATCCCACAGGAATCCCGCCTCTAGTGCAGGTCCTGTCAGTACTCCATTTCCTGCCAAGTGGGTCATTTAAAAAAACAGTGGCCATAGCATCAGGGATGTCCCAGCCTATGTTTTCCAACATGTTGTCCAGAATGTTGTCTGCCCTGCAGAAACACATGCGGTGCTACATCGTTTTCCCACAGGTGGAGGATTTGCCTACAGTGAAAGGTGATTTCTATGCCCTGGGACATCTCCCCAACATCATAGGTGCCATTGATGGGACACATGTGGCTTTGGTACCCCCCGCAGGAGTGAACAGGTGTACAGAAACCGGAAGAGTTATCATTCGATGAATGTGCAGATGGTGTGTTTGGCCAACCAGTACATCTCCCATGTGAATGCCAAATTCCCTGGCTCAGTGCATGACGCTTACATTCTGCGGAATAGCAGCATCCCTTATGTGATGGGACAACTCCAGAGGCACCATGAGTGGCTATTAGGTGAGCACCTGGAAGCAAGACAGTGGGAATGGTTGTCTGGGGATATCCTTACAGGTTAGTGTGTGTCTAACAGTTGTCCCTCGGCTGTACCCCAACCTGTCATGGCTACTGACCCCAGTGAGGAATCCCAGGACAAGGGCAGAGGAAGGCTACAATGAGGCCCATGGGCGAACTTGGAGGATTATAGAGTGGACCTTCGGCCTCCTGAAGGCCAGGTTCAGGTGCCTCCATATGACAGGTGGATTCCTATTCTACTCACCAAAGAAGGTGTGCCAGATCATCGTGGCCTGCTGTATGCTTCACAACTTAGCTTTGCGACGACAGGTGCCTTTTCTGCAGGAGGATGGTCCAGATGGAGGTGTTGTGGCAGCTGTGGAGCCTGTGGACAGTGAAGACGAGGAAGCAGAAGAAGAGGACATCGACAACAGGAACTCGGTGATCCTGCAATACTTCCTGTAAGACACAGGCAAGAATACAAACCTGCCTACTACATGTACTTTAACACTGCTACCTCTCTACTGTCTGTCCTTTTCACCCAGTGTATGGTCACTGAGTTTTCACTTTCCCTTACGATTTTACAGATGTGGGTCCCACTGTGTGATATCTGCTTTGTTTCCTCATGGACTAGAGCTGTGTGACATAGGTATGTTGACATTACAATTGAAAGAGCATTTTGACACTGTAATTGCTAATACACTATTTCGAAATCACAGACAGACTCCAGATTGTTTTGTGCTTTAAGGGTGTTTATTTAAGTGCTCAATATTGGAGGGGGTTGTAAAATGGTGAGTGGTGATGGTGGAGGAATGTCCATGGCAGAGTCCAGTCTATTAGTCTCACAGGTGCATTGCCCAAATGGGCATAGGAAGTGGAGCTGGGGCAGTTTGAGGATGGACAGGGTGACAAGGTGGGACAAAAGGATGACATTCAGGGCGGTCTCATTTCTTGGCGGGGGTCTTGTCATCGTTCTCTGTCTTTGTCCTGGATCTCAGGGACCGTTTGCAGGGTGGTTTTCCCTCTGCAGGGGGTGGGGTGCTGGTGTGGTGGTCCTGTGGCAGTGCCTCCGGTCCACTAGCGCCGGCGGAGGTGGTGGTCAGTTCATCATCCAGGCTAGTGTCAGGGGCCCCTTGTTGTGCCACAGTGTCCCTCCTGGTGTTGAGGACTTCCTTCAGCACCCCTACGATGGTGCCCAGGGTGGAATTGATGGATATGAGTTCCTCCCTGAAGCCCAAATACTGCTCCTCCTGCAGCCGCTGGGTCTCCTGAAACTTGGCCAGTACTGTTGCCATTGTCTCCTGGGAAGGGTGGTAGGCTCCCATTATGTTGGATAGGGCCTTGTGGAGAGTGGGCTCCCTGGGCCTGTCCTCCCCCTGTCACACAGCAGCCTTCCCAGTTCCCCTGTGTTCCTGGGCCTCTGTCCCCTGGACCGTGTGCCCACTGCCCCCAGGTCCCTGTTGTTGTTGGGGTGGTGGGTTAGCCTGGGTTCCCTGTAGTGGTGGACACACTGCTGATTGACGTGTCCTGGAGACAGAGGTATGGGCCCGCTGGGTGGGTGCTCTGCTGGTGTTTCCAGAGGGGGGAAGGTCTGTGGTGGCCTGTGACTGTGTGAGGGGAACCGACTGTCCCGAGGTCCCAGATGGGCCAGGCTGGTCATCTAGATCCAGTTGGACAGAGCTGCTGTCATCACTGTGGGCCTCTTCTGTTGGTGGTGTGGACATGTGTGGTCCCTCATGTCTGGTGACGGTGGGTAGGGGTCCTGCAGGGTTATAAAAGGATGTTTATTGCATCTGTGTGTGCCATGGTGTGCAATGGGTGGGTGACCGTGTACCCCACTGCTTGCATTCCTGTGTGGGACATTGTGTGATGGTGGTTTAGGGGGGTGTATGGGTATGTGCAGTGGCCATGCTTTGGTGATGGGTGTCCATGCTTTGTTGTTGCATGCAGGGCTTGGTGTTGGGATGTGTGGTTTGTGATATTGGGATATTTGTGAGGATTTGGAGTGATGGGGGTGAGGGTGGGGGTATGTTATAGCATGCAGGTAGGGTGGGGGATGTAATAGTTAAGATTTGACTTACCAGAGTCCATTCCTCCATCTACTCCCACGAGGCCCTCAGGATGCAGAATCGCCAAGACTTGCTCCTCCCATGTTGTTAGTTGTGGGGGAGGAGGTGGGGGTCTGCCGCCAGCCCGCTGAACCGCAAGGTGGTGTCTTGAGACCACGGAACGCATCTTCCCCCGTAGGTCATTCCACCTCTTCCTGATGTCATCCCTATTTCTTGGGTGCTGTCCCACTGCGTTGACCCTGTCCACTATTCTTCGCCATAGCTCCATCTTCCTAGCTATGGAGGTGTGCTGCACCTGTGATCCGAATAGCTGTGGATCTACCCGGATGATTTCCTCCACCATGATCCTGAGCTCCTCCTCAGAGAACCTGGGGTTTCTTTGCCGTGCCATGGAGTGGTGTGGGTGATGTGTGGGGTGGTGTGTGTAGTGATAAGTGGGGTGATATTTAGTGGTGTGTTGTGTGAGGTGCATGGAAGTTATGTGGGTGATGGTATTGTGTGCCTGTGGATGCTTGGTAGTAGTTTGTAGTGTCTCTCTCTGGCCTTCTTTCGGTATTTTGGTCGTAGTGGGTGATGTGTGTGTGTGTCTTATATTGTAATGGGTGTGTGGGAGTGGTGTGTGTATTTCGATTTGTCCAATGTGGCGGGGTTTTGTATATGTGTGTGTATTTTGAGTGCGGCGGTGTGTACCGCCAGTGGAATACCACAGTGGAAAGACCGCCACGTGGATTCGTGGGTCGTGATAGAGTGGGCGTATTTCTGTTGGCGCAGCGGAGGAGGTTTTGTTTTCGCCAGTTTATCACTGACCTTTGGTGCGGCGGACTTGTGTGGGTGTCTCAATTTTGGCAGATTCTGAGCAGGGGGTCATAATGACCGTGGCGGAATTCCACTGCCGAGCGGTGTGTTAGCGGTCTTCCGCACGGCGGTAAGCGGCTTTTACCGTCAATGCTGTAATGAGGGCCTATATGATGATGAAATTGTAATTGTCTGTTTGCCTTTCCTTTCTAGGTACCAACGGCTTCTTTTGACAGAGACCATAGATAGATGTTTTCCAAATTCGTGTTACTAAATTGTTTTGCATGAAGCCCAACATGCCAATGCTAATTCGAGGTTAGTTAAAGGGTTCACTAAACGGACGCAAATAGACAAATGACTGAATCAATGCTTTGTTGAATGATGTACTAATGATACTCTGCTAAGGTTAATCCATGTTGACGTCGTGCTATGTTCTAATGTTCGTGATCTTTGCTTTGATGAAATCTTATTCGAGTTGCCATATTATGACAATGCTGATGTGTTTCATGGTTTTGAGACTAATAAACTTATTAGTAGAATTGTAATCAATAGGGAATAAACACCACAAAATCGTACTAAACTAGTGTGATTATTCATCACTGAAAGGTCATGGTGGTTTCCGAGTCTTATTGGTAAAATTATCGACTTGTTGATTGACATGTTGATTAGTTATCTCGTCCCAAGGTGTCTTCAATCAGGGTCAAAAGATTCAATGGCCTAAAACAAGTCCCAGAGTGAATAAATTAACTAGTTTGGGATGCGTTAGCAGTTCTGGTAGCAGAGCGACGGTTTAGGCCCTTTGGGGCCTTAGGACGAGGGCCCATTGTTTAAAAAGTGTTTTTCGAAATTATGCAAATTGGAGGTATGATGTGTCTCTAAATTCCCCATGACTTTCCCGGAATCTCGGAGCTTGCCTAAGTGAGTTGGGTATGTTCTCGGCGTTCTAGTATGTGTGAAATAAAATTTGCGCTTGCTCAGCTTATGCATATCGCAGGTGATTTGTGAAGTTTGTGTGAATTTAGGCCAGGTAATGTTGTTTTAGGAGTGGGCGTACTCCGCAGTATGAGAGTAGGGAAGTCGGGGAACTTCATGTGATTGTGGCGCTTTGTGCTCAAAGATTGTCCACGTGGTTGTTGGTGATGTACGGACCCGTCGTGGTCTAAGACTCCGGAGTATATTGACAAGTGTATGAGACACTTGGTTTATGTTTTAATTTGTGCGGTTTAATAGGTCAATCGGGCGTGGTTGACAAGTCGAGTTTGAGTCAAATTGTGTGAGTGAAAATCTTCGATGGAGATTTGGCAAGTTCGAAAGTGCGCTAGAATGAACCATTGACAAGTCGAGAGTAAGATTTCTGGGTCGAATTCTGCTTGGAAGTGCGGGAGCTGAGACGGAGAGAGTAGCGGCCGAGGCTACAAGTGAAATCTCTGTAAAGTTCTGAAGCAATTGTGTTATCCTTCCTGTAGTAAACTGGCGAATTTGGGTTTTTGTTGTTAAAGGCGCTTGCAATATATTGCATTAGTTTTTGTGTGAGGAGGACAAGCCTCAAGACTTTGTCAGCTGCAGTGTGTGTGTGTGTGTGTGACGTCATTGGAGCCGCGCTGGGATAGGTCAGTTGCCGAGAGGGGTTACGCACGGATTGACAGCCGTCCGTGAGAGGCAATTGGTTGAGAAGGTCGGCTAAGAGTGTTCTGGGAATTAAAGTCACTTCCTGATTAGATTCTAAACAAAAAAAAGATGCAAAAATGAAGTTTTTCAAGGCTCTAAAGAGTGCTTTGAGGGGAGATACATATATTACAGCGAGTGTGTGGGAGCCTACACCGCCAGGGGATACACCGGCTTATATCGTAATGGAGGAAAAGGGAGTCGCACCATGTCTTTGGCTAAAGCAGTGGTGCAAACTGACAGAGAAGGAGGGATGTTTAGCGTTTCCGGAGTACGGAACGTTTAATATAAGGATTTTGGAAAATTTGCGGAGGGTGTTAAGTGAGCAAAAGCCGCCCGAGACCAGCTTAGTATGAGGCATTATCGGTCTGGGATTTAATGGCCATACAACATAGGCAGCAGATATTTGTGAGGAGAATGAAAAGAGCAGAAAACACTCTAGTGGAGGCTAAATGGGATAATGAGACCAAGATGTGGAGAAGGGGAATAGTTGACGGAATTAAGATGTTTCTGGCAAAAACTCAAGAAGATGAGGCACAGGGAAAGAAGGCCACTTGTAAGACAGACAAGGGCTCTAGTAAGCCAAAAGAGACTCAGATGTCTTGGGCAGATGATTCAGATGATGAAGAGTTTCTTAATCAGTTGTTACATGATTGCCCGCCACCATATGCCATAAATGATAACGGACAGAGTATTAATGCGGCTCCTGAAGATCCGGCACAAAATAAGGGAATCACGAATACAGTGCAGACAAGTGATACAGGGCCTCATTCTGACCCTGGCGGTCATGGACAGGCCGGGGACGGAGGAAGCACCACCAACAGGCTGGCGGTGCTTCAGGGGCAATTCTGACCACGGCGGTAAAGCCGCGGTCAGAAAAGGGAAACCGGCGGTTTCCCGCCGTTTTTCCCCTGCCCCAGGGAATCCTCCACGGCGGCGCTGCAAGCAGCGCCGCCATGGGGATTCCGACCCCCTTCCCGCCAGCCTGTTCCTGGCGGTTCACACCGCCAGGAAGAGGCTGGCGGGAACGGGTGTCGTGGGGCCCCTGGGGGCCCCTGCAGTGCCCATGCCGCTGGCATGGGCACTGCAGGGCCCCCCTAACAGGGCCCCATTAGGATTTTCTGTGTCTGCAAAGCAGACACTGAAAATCGCGACGGGTGCCACTGCACCCGTCGCACACCAGCAACTCCGCCGGCTCCATTCGGAGCCGGCTTCATCGTTGCTGGGGTTTTCCCACTGGGCAGGCGGGCGGCCTTTTGGCGGTCGCCCGCCTGCCCAGCGGGAAAGTCAAAATGACCGCCGCGAATGACAGCGGTACGGTCTTTTGGCGGTCTCCGCCCGGCGGGCGGCGCCCGCCGCCCGCCGGGGTCGGAATGACCCCCACAGTTTTGATACAGAATGGTGTCAGTGTACCCACTGCGCCAGACACACAGATACAGTTACAGCCACCACCAATTCAGGCTTTATCCTGACTTTCCAGTATTAGAGACTACTACGAGTTTGATGGTGCCGCCTGATCCAGTATACACAAGATCAAAGTTAGTGCAGATTGAACAACTCCACAACTGCTGCCCCAGCCACAGCAACAGGTGGTTCCGAATTATACTTCTGTCACAGGACCGCAGTCGGTAGCCACAGCACCCATGATGAATCAAGCTGTGGGAGTTTATGCTCCACAGGGTTCGGGAATTGGACAGTCACCAGCTGCTATATCATTGCCAATTACTGTTGGTCCACCAGTACCGCTGTACGTGCAAGCTATGCCTGGCGTATGTGACCAGGGAGTAATGACCCAAGAGGCAATAAGAGGAGGGTCTACCGGAACTTACAGGGAATGACACAGGGAGGACAGACAGCCGAAAGGTCTAGATCCTTGTTGGACTTTAGTCCGATTGGGGTTCCTTTGGAGACAATGAGGCAAGCAGGGTTGGGAACACTAACCCCACAGGTAATGAGTACAAATACGACACAGACACCAAAGATGCAGTCTGGAAATGTCTTGTTGCAAGGCTTAACAGCGCAACAATTGAACGAGTGGCTAGACAAGCTCAACACTTCGCAGACTACTTCAGTGACTGCAGAGAGATCAGAAAGAGAAGAATACCTGAATTTTGTGAGACTGGGTGTAGAAGCCATAGAATTAGTAGAGGGAACGATGGGGGTGAACAGATTAGAGTCATACACGGAAGCAGAATTGAGGTATCTGTGCCCCAAAATAACCAAAGAAGTGAGCAGGGTGCATCAGAAGTTGGCAAACCTAGCGGACAAATACGGCATAGACATAGACAATACTAAGCATTTGAAGAGGAGCTACTGGTTAGACTTTGAGCCTAAAGATTTCGATCATATGAGATCTACCGGAATGAAGGCACATCTTAAAGGGATACTGCAGAGTGCTCAAATCCGGGGAGCATTAGAGAAGTGGGAAGGCAGATGGGCAAAGAAGAGAGATAAAGAGAAAAGTGACGGGCCAGAACCAAAGCAGGCGAAAGCTGCACCGGACACGGGGACAATAAAGATGTTACCAATGAGAGAGACAGCTGGATGGGTTTTAGTCCATATACCATGGTCTAGGGATGACATCCTGTCATTCACAAATGATTATCCCAGGTTGAGGGAGAAGCCGATAGAGTGGTACCAGCAGACGGACAGGTTTGTGAACCTTGCGAAATGTCTCTGGGAAGACTTGAATACCCTGTTTCAGATCATAGTCCCAGCTGACTTATGGCTTGAGTGCAAGTGGGGTGTGGATTAGCCGACAGAGGAACCGGCAAGGGACAAGGTTACTGGAGCACCATCTTCTGAAGTGATGAGGTATTATCATAAGGTGATTGAGTTTTTGAAGCAGAAAGTGTCGCCGAAGGTGGCTGATTGGCAGAAAATTGATTGAACGTCACAAGAGGGCAGAGTCGATACATGCTTACTATGAGAGGTTGCTGAAGGCATTCAAACACTATAGTGGCACTGAGGTCATAGAAATGAAAGACATGAATCACCTTGTGTTCAGGTTTGTTGAAGGGCTGAGACCAGAGATTAGCCAGATGATTAAGAATCATTTGATCTGTTGGCAAGCGAAGCCGACTGATGAGGTGTAGCAGTATGTGAAATACTGTAGTGACGAGATTGAACTGAAACAGAGAAAGTTGAAGGAGAAAGTGATGGTGATGCAAATTAAGGCAGCTCAGGCAGGGATGCAAGGAAATGGAATACAGCAGATGGTACAGCAGCAACCGCAGGGAAATGGAATGTTTCAGGCACAACCGGGAGGACAAGGTCGAGGAGGTTTTGTGAACCGTGGTCCATATATGAATACCGTTGTGTTTCAAAATGATGTGCGGGGGATGAAAAAGGTATCACCATGTCACAAGTGCGGGGGCGTGGGGCACTGGAAGTGGGAGTGCCCAATGATGGTGCAGGATGGTGCTGTTCAACAAAGCAATGATGTCGGTACATTTCAAAATGTGAGAGGCCCAAAAGTGAGGGGTCAAAATCCGAACTTCCAGAATAACATGGTACAGAAGCAGGGTCTCCAACCCATGCAACAAATGCAAATGCCACATGTTCAACCAGCACAGATGCAGCAGCTACAACAGCAGATTCCCATGGTACCTAGACAGCAAATTCAGTTACCAATATCTCCAATGGGACAGCAACAGGTGATGTTTCCTCAACAGGTCACAGGTCAAACAATGAGTCAAAATAATACAGTACAGCAGTTCCCATTGCATTGTGAGGATGGAATAAACGATGAATGGTCGGATGATTGTTCAGATAGTGAGGAGTGCAGGCTTGCAGAGTCCCTAGAAGTAGATCAGAGGGGTCCTTATGTAGAGGGAAAGGTGATGGGTCATAAGGTTTCGTTCCTAGTTGATACAGAAGCAACACGCTCTACAGTCAGAAGTGCAAAGGTTCTGAAATTGCCACTTCCGGGGCATACCATAAGGGTGGTAGGAGTAGCAAATCAGTTCCTGACAAATCCAATTACAGATCCAGTTCAAGTTGAGATTGGTACCTTCCAGGGATTACATAGATTTGTAGTCTGTGACTCGAGACCCGTATCCCTACTGGGAAGAGACTTACTGTGTAAGACAAGGTGTTCCATTACCTGTTCTAATGAAGGGATTGAGGTGCAGAAAAACAGTGATGATGAAGGGGACGAAGGTCAGATCTCAGAGCCAGAGACGGAGACCACAAATGAGGAGTACCCTTTGATAACCTTATTCCCGATGTTCACAGTGACTGACTTACCAGCCGAATTACAGGGAACAGTGACAGAAAAATGTGGGACCTGACAGGAAAAGAAGTGGGACTAATAAAAGGAGTAGAACCGGTCAAAGTAGAGGTAAAGCCGAATGCAGTGTTTCCCCAGGTACCGCAGTACCACATGGCACAAGATGTCCTTATACAGGTGACGCAAATAATTGCAGACTTTATAAAGCAAGCGGTTCTAAAAGAAGTAATGAGCAGCCCGTGCAATTCACCAATAATGGGACTGAAAAAGCCTTGTGGGAAAGTTCTAATTGTTGAAGACCTGAGAAAAATTAATGAGATTGTGGTAAAATGTTGCCCCATAGTGCCAAATCCAGCCGTGATTATGTTTCAGTTTCCATGTGATGCAGAATGGTTCACAGTCGTGGACCTGTCTCAAGAATTCTTTTCAGTGCCTCTTCATGAGAATAGCCAATTTCTTTTCAGTTTCAAATTCCTGGACAAGGTTTACAGTTGGTGTCGAATTCCTCAAGGGTTTTCTGAATCTCCTTCCATCTTAATTCAGATGTTGAAGAAGTACTTGGAATCATTCGAATTGCCTTTTAGTTCGACTCTAGTACAGTACATTGATGATTTGTTGATTGCGTCCCAAACAAAAGACGACTGCAGGTACGATACCATTGCCTTACTGAATCATTTGGGAAAGAACGGACATAAAGTGTCCCCAAAGAAGCTGCAGTACTGTCAGAAAGAGGTGAAGTACTTAGGTCACCTGATTGAAAAAGGGTCAAGGAAAATATCCAAAGAAAGGGTAACAGCCATATTGCAGATGAATCCCCCGACAACCAAGAGAGATGTCAGGATGTTTTTGGGAATGGCTATTGTCGTCAGTGGATTCCCAACTTCTCAATTATCTCTAAACCTTTGGTGAGATTGACTGTCAAGGAGATTCAGGATGGCCCGGGTGCCATAACCATGTCCGAGAAAGAGATGAAGGCATTCATGGAACTGAGGGAAAGCATGTGCAGGGCACCAGCTTTAGGTATGCCTGATTACACAAAGCCTTTTGTACTGTTTTGTCATGAACGTGATGCTTGTTCTTTGTCTGTCCTGACACAGGTCCATGGAGGTGCAAACCGCCCAGTAGCATATTTTTCAGCTACTTTGGACCCAGTCGCAGCAGCCTTACTGGGTTGTTTGCGTGCAGTTGCAGCAGTTGGTCAAAGCCTCACTAAGTGTGAAGGTATAGTGATGGGACATCCTTTAACAGTAACGGTCCCACATTCAGTTGAAATCCTGTTGACCCAAACAAAAACTCAGCATATGACAAATGCACGCCTAACTAAGTATGAAACAATTATACTGGGGTCACCAAATGAGTCTTTGAAAGATGTGTCTTTGAAAAGATGAACCCGGCAACTTTGCTTCCTATTGAAAATGCAAACATTGAAGATGCTGAGGAGGTAGAACATGATTGTCTTGAGGTAACAGATCTGTGTACCAAACCGAGACCCGACATTAAAGATACCCAATTGGAAGAAAATGATTACATTATCTTTGTTGATGGTTCATGCCTGAGAGACTCAGTAGGATTACTGAGAGCTGGATATGCTGTATGTACAATCACTGGTATCCTAGAAGCATCCTGGCTTGAAAGAGTATACTCTGCTTAAGTGGCTGAATTAATTGCTCTTACTAGGGCATGCCATGCAGCTAAGAACCTGAAAGTCACTATCTATACTGACAGCAGATACGGATTTGGAATTGTACATGATTTTGGCCAACTGTGGTAACAGAGGGGTTTCCTGACCTCTTCTGGTTCACCAGTGAAAAATGGCGAAAAATTAAGGATTTGTTACACGCGATTCAGCTACCTCTTGAAATTCCCGTGGTGAAATGCAGTGCTCATGTTAAATCACAAGACTTTGTGTCAATGGGAAATGGATATGCAGATCAAGTCGCAAGGTTTTGTGCATTGAACTGTACATCGTTTCAAGACCAATGGGAATTGTTACCTGAAACTGAAAATGAAACATGCTCAGGGTATGCATTAAGGGTGGTTGACACACTAGATGAGTTAAAATCGTTGCAGGGACGTGCCAGCAAAGAGGAGAAACGCTCTTGGCTGAAAATGCAATGCGTACAGAGATCTGATGAATTATGGGTTTCAGAGGAGAGGAAAATGGTTTTGCCAAACAGTCTTTTGTCACAGTTTGCGAGGTTTTACCATGGTCAAGCACATGTCGGGAGAGACACAATGATCAGGTTATTCAAAGTCGATTGGTTCAATCCAAAATTCAGACAAGCTACAGAAGTCATCTGTCACAGGTGCATCATCTGTCAGCAGATGAATGCGGGGAAAGGGACCGTGGTGAATTTGAGCCACATTTGGAGAGCAGGAGGTCCTTTTAGCAGAATGCAGATGGATTTCATTGAGATGCCTGTGTATGGAGGTCTGAGGTACGTGTTGGTGATTGTGTGCATTTTCAGTCACTGGATTGAAGCTTACCCTACACGTAGAAATGACAGTCCCACAGTAGCGAAGCTGCTGCTTAGGGAGTTAATACCACGTTTCGGGCTTCCGATCTCTTTAGAATCAGATAGGGGAAGACACTTCAACAATGAGGTGATTAAGCTCTTGTGTGCTGCATTGAACATTGAACAGAAGTTGCACTGTAGCAAAAATGTGCGGAGCTACCAATTTGAAATGGCCAGATGCATTGCCCTTAGTGCTGATATCATTGAGAAACACACTTGACAAGAAAACAGGACTGTCTCCTCATGAGATTCTTATGGGCCGAGCTATGAGATTGCCCGCAGTGCATGCAAATGTTCTTGTGAATATCACGGATGATATGGTGTTGGACTACTGCAAGGGTCTGGCTGACGTGGTCCACTGTTTCTCTCACCAGGTGGAAGCTACCACATTGCCACCGATGCGTGATCCAGGTCACACCCTGAAAGCCGGTGACTGGGTTGTTGTCAAGAAACACGTGAGGAAGTCGTGTTTGGAGCCACGTTGGAAGGGGCCGTATCAAGTAATACTGACAACTACTACTGCTGTGAATTGTGCAGGACTTCCAAACTGGATCCATGCCAGTCACACAAAGAAGGTGATATGTCCAACTGATGAGGAACTTGAATTGTCAAAAACAACAGCTGCAGAGAAGGAAGTCTCAGGGCCAGAGAGTAATCAAAGGGGAACTGAGACTGAAGGAGAGCCCGTTGAGGAAGGCTTAGTCACTCAAACAGCAAACGAGATCCAGAGGGGTGACAGTGAGCCCATCACAGCTCAGGCATCAGGGGAACCGACGCAAAGAGAGGTTATCCCAGAAGCAGACGGATACGGGTTTGAAGTTGAACCCTTGACAGACCCTGAAGGCGAAGGAGGTGAGGTGGAAGAAGGACAAAGTGTTCCGACTCCTCCTGAGCCGATTGTAGATCCATCAAGAGAAAACACCATAGCACAAGAGGAAGGCACTGTTCAACATCCTTAAAGGCCGAGCGGAAAGAAAACACTTAAAGGAGATAACTGGCCGGAGCCACAAGCTGCAAGGGAGAAAGTGATCCCTAACGAAACAATAGAAAAAGAAGTCGACACAACAAGGAAAGAAGATCTCAGTGAAGGAGAGTTACAGGGTGTTCGCAAACTGAAAAGAGAGTTGCAAACAGGAGGTACGCAGGTCCTAAATGGGCGTATGCAACATCAGCTGAATGGCAACAAGAATTCTTGGCCTTCTGTTTTGATCGATAAATTCCAGGTCAATACTAGGGTACCTGAATTCGACCATAGAAAGAAACCGTGTTAAGCTGAAATTAAATAAAGAGAGAAACTTGAGAAAAGAGACTGATAAATTACCGGATGTGACACTGTTAACCTGAATTGACTCTGAAAAGCCGATTATGACAAGCTGCTAACCTGATTTGACAAAGGGTCCTGGGAGTGAGTGAAACGCTGTAAATACTTGCTAAAAGAGAGAGACTTTGCACAAGAAAAAAAAGAAAAAAAAAAGAGCTTTTAAATCTTCCTCAAGTTGATTGTTTGCTTATATTATTCGCTCTCTGATTCTTTACAGATCATGAGTAACATTAGAAATAATGATGATAGTGGTAGGATGTGTGGTGGGTTGAGTGTTATTTTGGGTGTTGTATGTGCAATAATAATTATAGGTGTGATTGTGGGAATGACATTGGTGGATAAGAATGCCACTAACAATGCTCCAACTCCTTAGACTGCTACACTAACACCATGGGAGAAGTTTGAGCACGATACGAAGTACTTGCATGAGGGAACTAATTCAAAAAGGGAACTATCTACTAATGTCTTCTATCGCTTGCTGAATGAGTATGTTGACACGATGGATGCAAAAAATTGCTATGTGTGCACAAAGATTCCTTTGTCAGTACAAGAAGGGGTTACTTAACATGGTTTGCCGCTTACCTACGGAATAAGCTGTAGTTTGATATTAACAAGATTCTATGATCAAGAACATGTCCAATACTTCTATTCTAATCTATATGTAGTGTTTTCCTTTGTGCCTGTAATTGAGTTTCTAAATAAATTAGCAAAGGAACATAACATAAAAATAGTTAGGGGTTTCTCTGAGCCGACACTGACATCTGGGACAGCTTATGCGCACTGCAATAATCTAACTTGCTTACTAACGCCTGTAGAGAAGAGCTTCTTAGATCACACTGATGATAGAAGAAAAGCATTAAAGGAAAGGCTAGAAAAGGGAATACGAAAACGAACGTTTGCAAATGAATATGCTTATAGTGCAATAAAGGCACAGGGCAAATTAGCCATAGATGCATTACACGTAGGAAAGCTTTGTATATATAGGCCAAAATCTGATCATGACACTTTATTTGTGGGAACGAGTGAATGCAGACATGTGTTTCTGTTTCAGAGTAAATGGACGTTCATGTTAAATGGACAGGATCCAGTGATTCCTGGGATCTATTATATGTGTGGACTTAATGCTTACTACCGTCTTCCAAAGGGATGGTATGGGACATGTTATTTGGGAATAGTTTTCCCAAAGATTTACCAAATTGATCACTTAAAACAACTTCCTAAAATGTCTGAATTACATCATACTAGAAAAAAGAGAGAGACAGCGGCTGCTGTCGTAGGTGACATATTTGGAGCCATAATTCCTTCAGTTATCTTAAACTCCATAAAGATTCGAAAGTTGTCTACTATTGTGGATAACATGCTGACAAACTTCACAGGGGCTATACTCCTGATGGATACTGAACTCCCTGCGGAGAGGGCTATGACTCTTCAAAATTGGCTTGCTTTAGACATTCTTTTAGCGAAGAGTGGCGGAGTCTGTAAGATGCTTAATGAGCGCCACTGTTGTGCATTCATTCCAGACAATAGTAATAAGATTAGGGGTATGCTTACTAACCTAACAAGAGACAGTACAGATTTGAAGGAGCTGAAGGAACCTGGAGTTTGGAAAAAGGTTGGAAAGGGAATTGCTAAAGTGGGGAATTGGTTTAATAGTATTTGGAATGGGATACTTGCAAAAATAATAGGGGGTATATTGATAATACTAGCTTGTTTATTCGGACTATGGTTAACATGCAAAATTAGTAAAAGAATTAAAAGAAAATTGGCAAAACGCAATAAAAGGAAAGAGGAAAAGAAAAAGGAGAAAATGTTCAAAGAAATTTGGGAAAAATCAAGAAGGGGAGAATATGAAATGCGCGAACTAAGAAGTGAAAGGTTGTGAAGGAAAAGGTTTTGTGTGATGACAAGTGTGATCAGAGGAGGGACTGAGGAAGCGTAGTTCTTGTACTCAAAATTAACATGAAATGTTTATGAACCAATGCATAATAATGCTGCATAGAAAATGTATTAATGGGTCATTGCTAAAACATGCGCTTGAAATGTGCCCACGGGGAGTGGCCACCAATATGTACAATGATTAATGAAGCTGACTAATCATTAAATAATGATACGTTAATGTATGATTTTGCACTAATATTAAGAATTATGGCCCTCATTACAACATTGGCAGTAAAAGCCACTTACCGCCGTGCAGAAGACCGCCAGCACACCGCCGCGGCCGCAGAAATCCGCCACAGCTATTATGACCCACAGCACGGAATCCGCCAAAATTCAGACACCCACTCAAGTCCGCCACACCAAAGGTCAGTGATAAACTGGCGAAAACAAAACCTCCACCATCACGCCAACAGAAATACGCCCACATTATCACGACACACGAATCCACGTGGCGGTCTTTCAACCGCGGTATTCCATTGGGGGTACACACCGCCACGCTCAAAATACACACACTTTTACAAAACACTACCACATTGGACAATTCACAATACATACACCTGATACACATACACACACCACTCCCACACACCTAATACAATATAAAACACACACCCACATCACCCACAAACCCCTACGACCACAATTACAGAGAGAAGGCCAGAGAGAGACACTACAAACAACTACCAAGCATCCACAGGCACAAAATACCATCACCCACAGAACTTCCACGCACCTCACACAACACACCACTACATATCAGCACACTTATCACCACACACACCACCCCACACATCACCCACACCACCCCATGGCACGGCAAAGACACCCCAGGTTCTCTGAGGAAGAGCTCCGGGTCATGGTGGAGGAAATCGTCCGGGTAGAGCCACAGCTATTCGAATCACAGGTGCAACACACCTCCATAGCTAGGAAGATGGAGCTATGGAGAAGAACAGTGGACAGGGTCAACGCAGTGGGACAGCACCCAAGAAATCGGGATGACATCAGGAAGAGGTGGAATGACCTACGGGGGAAGGTGCGTTCCGTGGTCTCTAGACACCACCTTGCGGTTCAGCGGACTGGCGGCGGACCCCCACCTCCTCCCCCACAACTAACAACATGGGAGGAGCAAGTCTTGGCGATTCTGCATCCTGAGGGCCTCACAGGAGTAGATGGAGGAATGGACTCTGGTAAGTCAATTCTTAACTATTACATCCCCCACCCTACTTGCATGCAATCACATACCCCACCCTCACCCTCACCCCCATCACTCCAACTCCTCACAAATGTCCCAACATCACAAACCACACATCCTAACACCAAGCCCTGCATGCAACAACAATGCATTGACACCCATCACCAAAGCATGGCCACTGCACATACCCATACACCCACCTAAACCACCATCACACAAGGTCCCACACAGGAATGCAAGCACTGGGGTACACGGTCACCCACCTATTGCACACCATAGCACACACAGATGTAAAACTCTCAAACCCCCTCCAGCTACCCGTCCCAGTGTCTCCAAGAAGCTTTTCCTGTCCAACCTTGACCTCGTTCCCACACCTACCCCACCCTGTCCGTCTCCTAGGGCCCGACTCTCCAGGTCCCAACCTAGTACCTCAGCCACAACATCTCCGGGACCAGTGGTGCCTGTAGTCACCGGAATCTGGAGTGCACCGGCCACCAGGGCAGCCAGTGTGGCACGGAGCCACAGCACGGACAGCCCCCCACCTGTCAAGCATCAAAAGTTGGCCAGTGCCCGGCGGGAGAGGGGGAAGACTCCAGCCACCCAAACCGCTCCCAGGGCTACAGGTGGGAGTGTGGAGTCCGCTGCGACACCTTCCAAGGTGGGGAAGGGCCACAAGAAACCCGGCAAGTCTGGGAAGAGCAGCAAGGCGGAGAAGACTGCCATCATACCCACTGCCCAGGAGGCCACCGCCAGCACCTGCCCTGCTGCCCAAGAGGCCACCGCCATCATCCCCGCTGACCAGGAGCCACCGCCAGCACCTGCCCTGCTGCCAAAGAGGCCACCGCCATCATCCCCGCTGCCCAGGAGGCCACCGCCAGCATCTGCCCTGCTGCCCAAGAGGCCACTGCCATCATCCCCGCCGCCACCTCAAGCACCGCTGGGCCAGAGAGGACCGCCAAAACAAGCCCCGCTGGGCTAGAGAGGACCGCCAGCACAAGCCCCGCTGGGCCAGAGAGGAATGCCAGCATAAGCCCCGCTGGACCAGAGAGGACCGCCAGCACAGGCCCCGCTGGACCAGAGTGGACCGCTGAGGCTAAGAGGTCCGCCAGCACAAACCCGCTGGGCCAGAGAGGACCGCCAGCACAAGCCCCGCTGGGCTAGAGAGGAACGCCAGCACAAGCCCCAAAGGACCGCCAGCACAAGCCCTGCTGGGCCAGAGAGGACCACCAGCACAAGCCCCGCTGGGCTAGAGAGGACCACCAGCAGCTGAGCCACTGCAAAGGAGCCCGCCGCTACAAGCACCGCTGCCAAGGACAATGCCGCCTCAAGCACAGCTGAACAGGGCACCACCGCTACAAGCACCGCTGACAAGGACACCGCCGCCACAAGCACCGCTGAACAGGGCACCGCCGCCTCTAGCACCTCTGAACAGGGCACTGCCGCTACAAGCACCGCAGGCCCATGAGTGGCAAAAGCTCTGACGCTACTGAGGCCACCACGAGCAGGATGAAGCACTCTGGGCACAAGGCCCCCTCCAGAACCAGTGGAGAGATACATCCACTACCCCTGTCCTTGGCAGGATGAAGCACTCTGGGCACAAGGCCTCCTCCGGAACCAGTGGAGAGATACATCCACTACCTCTGTCCTTGGCAGGATGAAGCACTCTGGGCACAAGGCCCCCTCCAGAACCAGTGGAGACTGTTATCCACTTGAGAGACTGTGGCTTTGCACTCCCCAGGATGGAACAGTGGGCAAACCACCCACTGTATAGAGTTGAGAGACTGTGGCTTTGCACTCCCCCGGATGGAACAGTGGGCAAACCACCCACTGTATGGACTTGTGAGACTGTGGCTTTGCACTCCCCAGGATGGAACAGTGGGCAAACCACCCACTGTATAAACTTGAGAGACTGTGGCTTTGCACTCCCCAGGATGGAACAGTGGACACACCACCCACTGTATAGACTTGTGAGACTGTGGCTTTGCACTCCCCAGGATGGAACAGTGGGCAAACCACCCACTGTATAGACTTGAGAGATTGTGGATTTGCACTCCCCAGGATGGAACAGTGGGCAACCCACCCACTGTAAAGACTTGAGAGACTGTGGCTTTGCACTCCCCAGGATGGAACAGTGGGCATGTGGCCTCCTCGTGGATTTGGCGTCGTGCACTCAAGCGGCTGAGGTGCCCCCCATTTCCCTCCCCCTGAGGTGCCTGTTTTATTGATATCTGATGCCCCAGCATTGTTCTCTCCGTCATGGTCGGGGATCTTGTGTGGGCCTCGTCCATACCGTGTGGGTCCAGTGTTCCACGGACTTCAATGGAGCACTACCTGGACTACTATTGTTGATGTATATATTTGTTTACGGTGTGTAAATATATTTTGCGTACTGGATTTTAATATATTACAATGGTTACACTTATTTTCTTTTGTCTTTGCATTCTTCCGGGGGGTTTGGGGGGTGTACCTGTAATGGATCATGCTGTATTGGTGTGTGTGTTGTGGTGGGTGAGGGTGGGGGTGGGGGTGTTGCGTGTTGCGTGTGTGTGTCCCTGTTTTTGCCCTCCCCTGTGTCGTAGGTGCAGTACTCACCGTGGTCTTCGCCGCCGGCGTTCGTGCTCCTGGTAGAGGAGCAAGAAGATAAGGGCTGGCAGGATCTGCAGCTCTGGTTCCATGGCGTCCTGATTCCTCGTGGGGTGTGTAGAGGTGAGCGTTTTCCCTTCGAGGCCCTGTTTCCGCCGTGTTTTTGTCCGCAGTGAATTCGCCCCGGAAAAGGTGGCGGATTGGTAGGTTGTGATACTGTGGGCTGTACATTGTCCTCTGCCTGTCTGTTGGCGGTGACCGCCAAGCTGTTTGTTTGTACCGCCATGGCGGTCGGAGTGTTAAAGTGGCTGTCTTTGTTGGCGGTTTCCGCCATGATCGTAATTCAATTTTTTTTACTGCCGGCCTGTTGGCGGTCTTACCGCCGCTTTAACACCGACCGCCAGGGTTGTAATGACCACCTAAATGTGTTTTTCTAACGTGCAGTGTGCTGACTTGGTGAAGGACATGTACTCCTACTTTTCCAAAGCTAAAAGAAGAGTGTAACCGTAGTGATCCGTTCTCATGAAATTCGACTTGCTCAAGGAAACATTTTTGCTGAATGCAACAGTGTAGACTTGTTACAGGTAAAAGGTCGCCTAAACCGGTACAGACAATGGACCTCCTGACTAAGAATGCAAGAGGGCCACGAGAGTATGACATCATACTGGACATTCTACCCACTGGAGACGTCAATCACAAGAACCAATAAACTACGTGAGAACTATTATGGGGTGACTAATTTTGATAGTACCACTGGAAACCCATTGGATGGAGATAGTGGGGTGCCAACCCTTCCCAATTAGAAATTAGGGGACTGTACAACAGAAAAGGCATATAAACCTTTGACACGAGGAACCATTAGGAGATGCCATTGCAAACTCTTGCTATGACCCAGACACTTTGTCACTCTGCCTAGAGACTTTGCTGTTTGGTTCTTCAAACCATCCTCGCCCTTATCTTGCCCGTTCTATACTTCTCCTCCTTATGAGGGAAGTGTCCCTACTTACCCCGTCTTGCTGAATTCCCTGGCTGATGGCGAATCAACTGATGTCCTGAGGACGAAGACTGACCCTGTATGCTGACCCATTACGGAGGGTAATTATATGATGATGAAATTGTAATTGTCTGTTTGCCTTTCCTTTCTAGGTACCAACGGCTTCTTTTGACAGAGACCATAGATAGATGTTTTCCAAATTCGTGTTACTAAATTGTTTTGCATGAAGCCCAACATGCCAATGCTAATTTGAGATTAGTTAAAGGGTTCACTAAACGGACGCAAATAGACAAATGACTGAATCAATGCTTTGTTGAATGATGCACTAATGATATTATGCTAAGGTTAATCCATGTTGACGTCGTGCTATGTTCTAATGTTCGTGATCTTTGCTTTGACGAAATCTTATTTGAGTTGCCATGTTATGACAATGCTGATGTGTTTCATGGTTTTGAGACTAATAAACTTATTAGTAGAATTGTAATCAATAGGGAATAAACACCACAAAATCGTACTAAACTGGTGTGATTATTCATGACTGAAAGGTCATGGTGGTTTCCGAGTCTTATTGATAACATTATTGACTTGTTGATTGACATCTTGATTAGTTATCTCGTCCTAAGGTGTCTTCAATCAGGGTCAAAAGATTCATTGTCCTAAAACGAGTCCCAGAGTGAATAAATTAACTAGATTGGGACGCGTTAGCAGTTGCATGCTGTATGTTGCAGAACCTGGCTTTGCGACACTAGGCGACTTTTCTGCAGGAGGATGGGCCTGATGTTGGTCTTGTGGCAGCTGTGGAGCCTGTGGACAATGAAGAAGAGGAGGCAGAAGAAGAAGATATTGACAACCGAAACAACATCATCATGCAATACTTCCAGTGAGACACAGGTAAGAGACTGGCACTGCTCCTCTCATATCAGACTACTGTAGGACATTGCATGATTCTGCCTTTTTACCTCTGTGTATGGACCCTGGCAGTTCACTTTGCCTTTCCTTTTCACAGATCTGGGTACCACATTCTGCCTTCTGCTATGTTTACAAGTGCCCAACAACTGTCATACTTTGTTATGTGAAAATTAACATTGACATTGATATTTGTCAGAGAGGTTGTAATAACACATTTGTGAAAGTACAGACTGACTCCTAATTGTTTTGTGATTCAAGGGTGTTTATTTAAGTGCTAATAAGTGGAGGGGTATGTGCAATGGGCTGGGGTGATGGTGTAGGAATGTCCATGGTAGAGTCCAGTCTCTTTGCATCACAGGTGCATTGTCCAAGGGGGCATGGGAAGTGGAGTAATGGCAGTTCAAGGTGGTCAGGGTGACAGTGTGGGACAGAATGGTGACAATCAGGAGATTCTTATTTCCTGTCGGGGGCCTTGCCAATGTTCTCTGTCTTCTGCCTGGATCGCAGGGACCTTTTGCAGGCTGGTTCTCCTTCTGCAGGGGGTGGGATGCTGGTGGCCTATTGGTCCTGTGGCAGGACCTCCTGTCCACTAGCGCCGGCGGACGTTGGAGGGCTGTTCATCGTTCGAGCTAGTGTCAGGGGCCCGTTGGTGGCCACTGTCTCCCTCATGGTGTTGGCCATGTATGCCAGCACCCCTGAAATGGTGACCAGGGTGGTGTTAATGGACTTCAAGTCCTTCCTGATCCCCAGGTACTGTTCCTCCTGCAGCTGCTGGGTCTCCTGAAACTTGGCCAGTACCGTGCCCATGGTCTCCTGGGAATGGGTGTATGCTCCCATGATGTTGGAGAGTGCCTTGTGGAGAGTGGGTTCCCAAGGCCTGTCCTCCCCCTGTCGCAAAGCAGTCCTCCCAGTTTCCCTGTTGTCCTGTGCCTCTGTCCCCTGAACCGTGTGCCCACTGCCACTGACCCCAGGTCCCTGATTGTCTTGGGTTAGTGGGTTTGCCTGGGGTCCCTGTAGTGGTGGACACACTGCTGACTGACGTGTCCTGGGGACAGTGGCATGGGCCCGCTGGGTGGGTGCTGTGGTGGTGTTTCCTGAGGGGGGAGGTTCAGTGGTGGTTTGGGACTGTGGCAGGGGAACCGACTGTCCAGAGGTCCCTGATGGGCCGGGCTGGTCATCTTGATCCAGGCGTGCAGAGGTGCTGTCCTCACTATGGGCCTCTTCTGTGGGGGGACTGGATATGGCTGGCACCTCCTGTCCGGTGATGTTGGGTAGGGATCCTGTTGGGGTGTAAATGCATAGTTATAGTGTCTGTGTGTGCCATCTTGTGCAATGGGTGAGTTTCCCTCTACTCCTGTGCTTGCAGTATTGCCTTGGCCCTTGTGTGAGTGGTGATTTTGTGGCCTGGGTGAGTCTCTCTACTGGACATGCTTTGGTGATGGGTGTCCATGCAGGTCTATAATGGGTGTCCATGCATTGGTGTTACATGCAGGGCTTGGTATTGGGATAGGTGGGTTGTGATAGTGGGGTATCTGTGAGGTGTTGGGGTGATGGGTGTGAGGGTAGGCCTAGCAGTTTGGATGGCATGCAGGTAGGGTGGGGGGCTATAGTAGTAAAGATTTGCCTTACCAAAGTCCAGTCCTCCTGCTACTCCTGCGAGGCCCTCAGGATGCATGATCGTCAGGACTTGCTCCTCCCATGTTGTTATTTGTGGGAGAGGACGTGGGAGTCCACCGCCAGTCCTCTGTACGGCTAACTGGTGTCTGGATACCACGGTACGCACCTTCCCCCATAGGTCGTTCCACCTCTTTCTGATGTCATCCTGTGTTCTGGGGTGCTGTCCCACTGCGTTGACCCTGTCGCCAATTCTCCGCCATAGCTTAATCTTCCTAGCAATGGATATCTGCTGCACCTGTGATCCGAATAGCTGGGGATCTGTCCGGATGATTTCCTCCACCATGACCCTGAGCTCCTCCTCAGAAAACCTGGAGTGTCTTTAAGGTGCCATAATGTGGTGTGGGTGATGTGTGAGGTGATGTTTGTTGTGCTGTGTGATGTGTTGGGGTGTGTTCTTTGAGGTGTGTGGATGTTGTATGAGTGATGGTGTTGTGTGCCTGTGGATGCTGGTGTTGTGTTTGCTATTCTCTCCCTCTCTGCTTCTTCCCAAAATGTCATTGTAAGGGGTTGTGGTTAATGTGGGGGTGTGATTTATAGTGGTGTGAGTGTGTGGGTGTGTGTATGTGTATCAGGTGTGTGTATTTGGAACTGTCCAATGTGGTTGTGTTTTGTAAATGTGTGTGTATTTTGAGCGCGGCGGTGTGTACCGCCAATGGATTACCGCGGTTGAAAGACCACCGCATTGATTCGTGGGTCGTGATACTGTGGGCTTATTCCTGTTTGCGTGATGTTGTAGGTTTTGCTATCGCCAGTTTATCACTGACCTTTCGTGTGGCAGACTTGTGTGGGTGTCTGTATTGTGGCAGATTACGAGACGTAGGTTGTAATACCTGTAGCAGATTTCCACCGTGACCACGGTATCTTGGCGGCTGTCAGCACGGCGGTAAGCGTGATTTACTGCCAGGGTTGTAATGAGGGCCTTAATGTTTAAGATTGCCTTCTACGGGAGGAATCCAAATTTCTCAATTTAAGTATGTATTCCTTGATCATTTTCAGACAAAGGTCCCTGCTTCATTGTGAATCCCTGTCTTGGAAGTACAGGAAATTTGTGACTCACTTGTTTTGAGGAAGGCTTCCATTTTTGATAGACTGGAAAGAGAAGTATGATAGGTGGTGGGCTCTTCTGTTCATGCTTCTCTGTTAGTTAAGAGATATTTTAGTCACTTTTATGACAGTCTCATTCTCTGAGGAGGGAGCATTCTTTCATCAATGCTCTGAGGCTGTCTTTGCACTTCAACCAGGAATACTACTGCTCTGCTTGAGACCATGTCTCATGGATGCAGTGAAATGTTTTCCTCTGTTGCCCCTTTGCCCTTATGGCAAGTCAGTTTCCATTGGTGCACTGGGGCTGGGAGAGGGACTTAGATGTCCTTGCACAGACCCTGTGGTAAAGGGTCTAGAGTTTCCTCAGATTTTCCCTTCTTTCAGCATGATCTCTATTCATCTAAAACAGCCTTTTGGCTGGTTACAAGATTCTATCACACTAATGTTGCTTCTTTCATTTTGTAAGTTTCTCCTAGAGATGGACCTGCCATGTCACAGGAAGCGGCTGACTTGGTTCTTCTCTAACAAAACCACCTATGCACTACCTGTCAATTGACCTTTCCCAGACCATATTGACTTCAGTGCTTCCTGTATCTAATTTTCTGCTTCATTGATTCTTCGAATGTGTGTTTTCCATGTTTAAGGAGCTCGAACCTGATATCTCATATGTTGCAAATGTACTAGTAACTGTAGCAGTGGGATTCTCCTATCGTGTTATTTTCTCCTGTTTCCTATGTTTCCCTGCTCGAAGGCACTGTAATTTTAAGGAATCCTGCTTCATTTCCTGGGACTTTGCTTATTCTCCTGGATTCTTGCACCACCCAATGAAATCCAGCTCGAGTTGCATCCAGTCCTCATCTACTCCGATCTGCGGTTAGTGAGTGCCAGGTTCCTTAACTATTCCTTTTATACATACTCCTGTCTGCCTGAAGGCTTTTCCCCCATTAGAATCCCTTCAGAGAGACACATGATATTTGAAAGTACTAAGCAACACAGTGGTTACACAAAGCAATTATCCCTTCTTCTGGTAGCCTTGATGAGAGAAGGTAAGCCCATCCCGTCCTGCACTCAACAGAGTCGACTATTAGTTGTCATCATGGACTGCATCCAATCCTACATTAGACCTTCTATTCCTGTCTTATACTACAATGAGCCCTGTTCAACCCAACCCTTTTTAACGATCCCCTTGGGGAGGAGCTAGCATGCTGTGAAAAGAAAGGGGGATGGTGACCTTGTTCATAGTAGAGGTTGGCCAGCAACTATTGTAACCCCTTGAAGGCATCTCTAAGGAGAAAAAACTCCAGAATTACTTTGATTTATGTTTTAAACATATATTGTGACCTGCCTTTTGGGGTTGCACAGTTTACAATTAGGTTCACTCTATGTGTTTCCTGTTTATATACCCCTGCCAAAATTGTGCCCTTGATACTTTACGCTCATTACTTTTTGCACACACCCAGGTGCTTCCAGTAACTATTTTTTCTATTTTTTTAACTGATGTTACTTCTGTTTGTCATTTGTGTGCTATGTTTTCCATGTGTGTTAGTGCCTGTCCTTTATTTACTCTTCTGGTTTCAAAGCAGGATGGTGAGGGATTTCATGTGTGTGAAAAAGACAATCAGGTCAGCAAAAGAGGACCATCTGCTGTTACTAATATCCTAAATATGACACATAGACACATGGTATTCTCAATGTTCCCAACTACATAGATGAAGAAGACCATATTTTTTTGGCACATAATTTATTTATAATTCGTGAGGGTAACGTGCAGTAAAATGTGTGTGATGTGGTGAGAAGTATGTCTTGTGTGAAGACAGTAGATGTGACAAAGAACACAAAAATATTCAGCAGTATGTGCTAGGTGACTGATGGCTAATTTTACGTTATCTGGCTTTCTCCCTAGGCTTCCTCAATGCAGGACACAGGCAGGATTCAGTGCTGGAAGTGTTCTCTCACCTGATGGTTTGTGGCCTGCTAAGGATGAATCTAATGGGACAGGTGCTCCAGGGTGTAGAATGCTCCCTGCGGCTGCAATTTATGATTTATTTGCTGGAAGAGTTCTTTAGGGGTGCCCATAGAGCGGGGATAGTCCTCTGTTATGGTGAAGGAGCATCGTCCCACTGCTGAATGGCATCACAAAGCAGAAAAATAAAAAAATACAAGTATTTTATTATCATTTAATTTTTCCAATTAGCCAGTCCGCTGAGTATACGGTGAAGCTGGGCCATCCTCTGCGTCAGCAGGGGGAGGAGGAGTACTCAGTGCACTGTAAGTGTGCATGTTGGTTTGGCCGTCTGTCTTAGGCCTGCGAAACCAACATACTCACTTAGAACTCTCCACCCGAGCTGTGTTGCACAGCCATTTGGAGAACCAGCACAAGCTCCCGCTTCTTAACTGAGCGGCATTTCAGCCTGATCAGGCCAATCCCTGAGCTTCTCTAATGCTGGGTAACAGCATGAGGGAAGCGTCTGGATTGGGTGGGGAGGGCAGCAAGCAAAAAAGCTCCGAGACAGCAGGAGCAGAGGAACGAGCATGGCCAGCAGTTAAGTATTTTTATTTTTGTTTTATTCCCACTCATCAACCGCTCCTCCCCCGCTGCCCCACCAAGTCCTACTGGCAGCAGCCGCCACTGCCATAGAGGCAAGATGGTGTGGGAAGTCCAAGAATGGCTGTATCCAACCCTATAAAGGGAGCCAACTGTAGCTATTGATGGATTGTCCAGTGGGAGTGACATCAGGAATGAGGAGGTCCAAAGAAGATCGGGAGACTTGCCAGGTGGGTCATGTAAGCAAGTATGTTATGGTAGTGACAGGACCAGGACCCGTGATGTGGGTCAAAACACCCGTGGAGATGGTATCCAGAAGGGTTCCACATGGCAGCTGCTGCATAGAAAGTGTATGTTCCAACAGCCATGGGTGTGTGATATGAACTCATCATTATCATTGTGTTCATGTGTGGCCTTGAACAGAGGCATATTAGCTTGATTGTCTTGGATTTGTTGTTCTGTAGTAAGGGCACGTAAAGGACAGTAGGACTGGCTTGCACAAATTCATATTGGCGCAGGCTGTTAGTTCACAGATGCTCTAAAAATAGAAAGGTACTCATTGCTTCTAGTGTCAACATTACCGTTCGATAAAGGAAAATGTGGGCTCCATAGGACACAGGGGTGACTGTCCCAGAGAAAAAGGCAATCTAAATGGCTGTGGTAAAAGGATGAGGATCATAGGCAGCCAGGGTGGGGCACACAGTCATAGCAAGCCACCTACCTGCCACTGCTACTGTATCCTGCCATATGGTATGTAGTCTAGCATATGGTGAGGCAAGATTGCACCACTGGTCTTCCCACCTAGCGGGGAGACAGGGGGATCTGGATGTAGCAACAAAGTGCATTCAAGGTTCCATAAAATATTTTAAGATATCAGTTTTGCAAATTCGTTTTCGCACACTGGCATAATTTACATTCTGGAGAGGAAATACAGGTAAATGTGTGCATATTCTTAAGTTCATTACTTGGTATTATCAGTGTTACTTCATGAAACTGATCACTTTCTGCTCTGTGTCCTCCAGCAGGCATTGTAGTTATAATGTGTTTCCTGCTGTACTTCACACACAGTTTTTCCTCCTACTATTTCTTCTTCATTTCCACAAAGGAGCATCGCTTATCCCTGATGGCAGTTGCAAAATCAATGGATTGTTGCCACATGACTTACATGCCAGGTGCACTGCCATTGTGTGGTGGCAAATGCGATTTTTTCCCAAGGTATTCCACGCCAAAACAGACCACTTTGTAAACAACATACTCAATAGGAATCACTTGTTCCGTCTTTGAGCCTCCATCATGGGTGAATGGTGTAGCAACATAGTGGTTTAGAGAAGGAAAATGAGAAAGATGCATTGCCCCTCCTGCTTATTCTATTTAGTTGTGCCTACAGCTTCAGGTATCAATAAAGTGCTTCAGCTGTAGCTCTCTTCCTTTTCCTACCATTTATTAATTTCAACTATGGAACATTAACGGTTAGATGTTTGGAGGCTTTTGTAGTCGCAAACGGGCCAATTCGGGCTATTTGCACTCTCAGAATTGCTTCTTGATATGTACAAACCACAAATTGTGCTGCAGTAAAACATTACAGAATTGCAACAAGCACAACAGAAAGGCTAAGTAATTCTGGTCCTAATTATTTACTGACTACAAGCATCATGTAGTGGTAAGTGGTACAAATGGGAGTGTGTCTCTAAGGTATCCCTTCCCTTTGAAAATAATGATAAAAAAATACTTCTCAAGACTGGGTAGTGGTCCTATGGACCACTGCCTGCTCTTAAAAAAATGCTAGTTACATTTTCAAAGTTTTAAAATGCATCCCGTGTTCCTTCAAGGAAAACAGGCTGCATTTGGAAAAAAACCACACTTCTTTGTTTAAAAGTAATCACAGACGTGGTTGTGGCTGCGATTCCTAGTGGGTCCTATTGCAACCTACCTCATTAATATTCATGAGGTAGGTCAACTGGCGACACACTAGGAATATGTTTTGCAAACCGATTTATTAGTACTTAGGTCGGTTTGCAAAATACAGCACTGGTCTCAAAATACTGATTGAAAATAGTATTTTGCAACAGGTACTTCGTACATCTGGCCCTAAGTAACGTATGAAATCCAAGGCACATCTGTATGTTTCGCGTGCATATTATCAAGTACATTTGTAATTGTGTATTTAGGGAATTGTGGTCTTGTGTGCTTAAAATCAAACGCATTTCTGTTCGGACATGATTTACAATCGAAAATTGTGGATGGTATTTCAAATGTCATAACACTTAAATTTACAAACACATTTATGTAAATTAGGAGCAATTTTCGAATTACGCTCAAGCGTAGATGAAGACGTGCATCGTCTACGATTCAAATGCCGTTGTAACATTATTCCATTTGCTGTATTTCTTTTCCTAAAAATGTAAAGTAGCCTTGGAAATATTAGTGATCTTTAACATTGTTTGTTAAAGCCCATCATCCATCAAGTTCTCTCTACATGCAAACTATGCTTATAATTGCTCTTGCAATTCGTGTATTATGAAGATGACATGTAATTGATTTCAGTCACGACGAACTGTCTAAAAGGAGAAGTATTTGTGTCCCTCTTCCAAAAATCATTTTCATCATATTCATGTAAACCTCACACTTATGCTGTTCAGGTGACAAAACTCTTTTACACAAAACATTGTTTACGGTTTTTTTGGGGCATCATTTACTACAACATGCAAATATCTGTTAATGCTAGCAATCGTTTACTCATAGATAATTGAGCAAAACCTTTCTGAAGATTTATGGCGCTTTGATGATTTTTCCTAAATCAACATTTTTTAAGTAAATTGAAATTTTTACGTCTTGGGTGCATATTTTCTTCAATAATTTTCCCTGAAGGATAGGTTCACAGTAATCAAATATTTTCAAAGTCCTCTCTAATTAATATATTTAGCTTTTCATATAGCTAGAAGCAGTTTGTTCCAACAATAAATGTATATATTGACATACCTTTAAGCCTCCTACACATATGAATATTGATAAAAGTCTCGTTAATTAGGCGGAAACAAAGAAAAGTTCATTTGATATAATACGTAAATTGACAGTTTCAGATCACTTGAGACAATTTTTGCTGGGAGCAAATCTGCAAAGATAAAATACTATATTAGCTCCAGCAATTAAATCGAAAGTCATCTTTATTCCTAAAGGCAAACCATTTCATGTGGTTTGAATTAAGTTAACATGTGCTCTTGCTGCAATCCTCCTTTCACTCTCATTTAATAATTTAATTTGCTTGATTAAGTCCCAAACATTGGCACTATTGTGCCACCTTGACAATTATCATGATAGTTTATTTTTGTCTCACATGGTTATTTTGTCAGGCGCGTACCCAGTATGTAATGTTCAACATTGACTCTCACCCAATTTCTGGGAGAGTCGATGGCCAGCTCTTCTTTCCTGACCTGCCTCTACTTTCTGTACCACACCTCTCCAGTGTCCTTTTTACTTCACAAGCACTCACCTGTCTCTGTCCTCTGCTCTTGTCCTTGTCTCTATCATACTCTGGTGAGTGTGCTTTGATGTTTTGGCAAAGAGAACTTTGCACCCTGACATTGAAGAAATTAACAATGTTCTGAAGCAAAGGGTTAATAACCACATTTAGAATTTGGAGAGAAAAGAGCACCCGCTAAAAATTCACAGGTGCACCATCAGCTAACCTCTCTGTTAGAGCTGTCAGCCTTAGGATGGTCTTACACCAAAGTTTTTGCTTTACTACATATTTTTCTGATTTCGTTTTTGTTGACCTTGGGACTGTGTGCACTTTACCACTGCTAACCAATGCTAAAGTGCCTTTAACTTCTTAAAATATAATAACATTGGCTTATCCACAACTGACATATTTACTTTACTTATAAGTCCATTATAGAGGAGAACTGCATGCACCCAGGGCCTGTAAATATGCTACTAACAGCACTGGTTGTGCCACCCACTTAAGTAGCCCTTTGAATATGTCTCAGGCCTGCCAGTGCTGTCCAGGTGTTCAGTTTTAAATGACTATTTTTCCCTGGCAAAGAAACATTTTGACAGGCTCAAACCAGCACTTTTAATATGGGCAAGTCACTCCTAGGCTAGGCTACAAACAGGCCACAGGACAGTGCCCAATGAATTTAAAAACTAGGATGTGTACTTTTAAGTTTTAAATGCCCTGCTCTTAAAAAACGGTTAGATTAATTTTTCACTATTACAAGGCCTACCTCGCCCATAGGATAACTTTTCCATTACCTAATACATGTAATAAGCTGTATCTTCCAAATGGTAACACGTAAACAGTTCATGTTGGGTGACATTGTAATGAAAAATCCCCTTTTATAGTAAAGTCGGGTTTTGAAAACGCCACTTTTAGAAAGTTGGCATTTTCCTGCCATAGCCATTTAGTGCAGCCTGTCTCTGAGTCGTCACATGGTTTGGTGTAGTTGACAGTTTATTTTGTGTATTGCTTCTAGACATCTACACACAGGAGAGATCTTAGGTGTTTCTGGATGGGCCATCACTGGCCGGATCGGAGGGCAGAGTTAGGCACAGCTCCACTTACACCTGAATAGGCTGTGTCCTGCCTTCACACAAAGGGTTACATATCCCATGTAGTTAGTCCAGAGGCAGGAATCCTGTGCACCTCAAAGGGAAACATCTAGAAGCTTCCTCCACTTAAATGGAGGTATCAGGTATAAATATTGGGCCTTAGACACCAAATCTTCAGTACATTTCTTGACCTTTAAAATACTTTGTCGGAAAGAAAGACCCTGAAATACTGCTGCCTGCTCTGCTGACCTCCTACCCTGTTACCTGGGTGAGAATGACTAGACCTGCAACCTGTACCCAGGACCACCAATGTGATGCAAAGGACTAGCCTCTTGTAACCAGCACCTGGACTCCCCAACTACAAGTTCTACCCTGCCAAGTGGTGCAACTCTAGTCCTGGATCATTGGGAGTTGCCATGAAGGTGCTCTGCCAGCCCATCTGCGTATCCAGCGCAATTGATATATCTCCTCTAATGTGCAGCTTAACCCCCAGCAGAACTTACACAATGCCTTTGCTGAGAGAGTTCTCCGAGTGCAAGAACTCTGCATTAACCTTGCAGCCTCATAGGAAATGCCACTGTCTGAAGCATCCCTGATGTTAGCTCTAACATCTCAAGCCTCTCATTGACGGTAGCCTTGACAATGATGCAGGACTTTGCATCACAAGCCCCACAGTCCCTTCAAAACCAGCTGATGTTCGATACATCTTCGATACATGACTTCACATCACAAGCTTCCCTCATTGACTGCGTCCTCGGCGATGACTCAGGACCTCACATCGCAGCCTCACAGCTTCCCAGAACTGATGCTGTGTGACACATCTCTGACCTGGAACTCATGTCGCTTCGACTATGTGACGCATCCTCGACTTGAGACCTTGCATCACTCTGAAAGGTACTCTTGTTCAGCGGGCCTAAACAGGGCCCCGTAGCCAGCCCGCACTCATTCATGGTTGGACTGAACTTGTGACTTTGTCCCAGTCCAGCGCGACCTGATATCTACAGTTAGCAATTTGTGCTTTTTGGCGCTATTTTCACTGAAATCTTTAAACCTGCATATCTCCAGTTTCACTGATTGGATTTTTGCTGTTTTGGTCTTGCAGTATTTATTACAAATGTCTCTATTTTTCTAATTCTGAGTGAAATCCTTTTTGTGTGGTGTTTCCACTTTTATCCAATACTGTTTGAAGTGTTGCATAAATACTTTACACATTGCCTCTAAGCTAAGCCTCAGTGCTTTATGCTAAGCTACCAGAGGGTTGAGCATAGGTTAATTAGGGGTTTGATTGTGACCAGTACCCACATTTCTTACACTCTCCAATTGCCAACAGTTCTTTTTCAGTGGGCAAAGAACTGTGGGCCTGATTTAGAGTTCCACGGATGGGTTACGCCAAAAGTGATATATATCCTAGCTGCCATTTCACAAGTGCCATTGGATACAGTGCACTTGTAATATGGTGGATGGGATATCTGTCACGTCTGCAATGGAGTAATCCATCTGCCGGACTCGAAATCGGACCTTAAGTTTCCAATAGATGAGCCGCAGCAGACTCACAGTTAGAAAAATCCTTACAGCAGGTACTGAACTACAAGCTGAAATGGCAATGGGATGTCAGCCTTATTTATGGTGGGCTTTTTGCAACATGTACTTTTTTATTCTGTCTAATTAGTACTGTTCCCACACAGAGAGAAATCTTCCAGCACATCTGGGACATTGTTTATACGTCTGAAAAGCAAAACCTGGTTTTGTGGGATTGCTCTAGGAATATAAAAAATGCAGAGCACTCACTTGTGATGTGATAAATGACTGGCCATGATTCTTTATTTTTGCCAAAACCGATCCTGCTATCTTGTTACAAGGTGTTTCTGTGAAAAAAACCAGCTGACATGACATGTTGGGCCACCAAAGCCTAAATGAGACTATGGGGGTCATTCCAACCCTGGCGATCCGTGTTAAAGCGGCGACCAACCCGCCAACAGGCAGGCGGTAAAAAAAATGGAATTCTGACCCTGGCGGGAACCGCCAACACAAGCCGCCACTTTAACACTCCGACCGCCACAGCGGGGCAAACAAACAGCGCGGCGGTCACTGCCAACAGACAGGCGGCAGACAATGTACCGCCCACCCTATCACGACCCACCAATCCGCCACCTTTTCCGGGGCGGGAGCCCCGCCGATAAAAACACGGCAGAAACAGACCACGAACGGGAAAACGCTAACCTCTATACACTCCACGAAGAATCTGGACAGCATGAAACCCGAATTAAACATCCTACCAGCGATTGTCTACCTGCTCCTCTACCAGGAGCACGAACGCCGCCGCAGGAGACAACGGTGAGTACTGCACCTACGACACAGGGGAGGGGGGAGGAGAAAAGATTACGGGCACACACATACGCGACACCCCCCCCCCCCCAAATCCCCACACACCAATGCAGAGCAACAAGTCAGAGTTACACCCCCCAAACCCCCTGGAATAATTCAAAGACAAAATAAAATGATCATTAAAATAGAAGTATATTAAAGCATATTTGAACTTAAGTGAAATATGAAATTTATAAAATAAATAAATCACAACATGAACAATGTATAGATAGACCAAAAGTCTAGCACATATTGGCTACATGCCATTGTTCGTGGGCCAATGTGCATAAACACATGGGCAAAGCCCACACACGAGACCCGATTCCATTGGAGAGAACACTGCTGGGGCATCAGATAATAAAACCACAGGCACCTCAGGGGGAAGGGAAGGGGGGGAACCTCAGCCACATGAGTCCACAACGCCAGATCCACGAGGGGCCTCCATGCCCACTGTACCATCCTGGGGAGTGCAAAGCCACAGTCTCTCAAGTCTCTACAGTGGGTGGATTGCCCACTGTACCATCCTGGGGAGTGCAAAGCCACAGTCCATCTGGTGGTTTACAGACTCCACTGGTTATGGAGGAGGCATGGTGCCCAGAGTGCTTCGTGAAGCCCTGCCCAACACAGATCCGGCCCTGCCAATGGGCCAGCGGTGCTTGAGATGAAGGGCCCAGCGGAGCGGTGCCTGACAGGAGGGGCCCAGTGGAGCGGTGCAGAGACGGCGGGGCCCAGCGGAGCGATGCTCGACAGGAAGGGTCCAGCGGAGCAGTGCTTGACAGGAAGGGCCCAGCGGAGCGGTGCTTGACAGGAGGGGCCCAGCGGAGCGGTACTTGACAGGAAGGGCCCAGCGGAGCGGTGCAGAGACGGCGGGGCCCAGCGGAGCGGTGCTTGACAGGAAGGGCCCAGCGGAGCGGTGCTTGACAGGAAGGGCCCAGCGGAGCGGTGCAGAGACGGTGGGGCCCAGCGGAGCGGTGCTTGAGGTGAAGGGCCCAGCGGAGCGGTACTTGACAGGAAGGGGCCAGCGGAGCGGTGCAGAGATGGCGGGGCCCAGTAGAGCAGAGCTTGAGATGAAGGGCCTAGCGGAGCGGTGCTTGACAGGAAGGGCCCAGTGGAGCGGTGCTTGAGATGAAGGGCCCAGCAGAGCGGTGCTTGACAGGAGGGGCCCAGCGGAGCGGTGCAGAGACGGCGGGCCCAGCGGAGCGGTGCTTGAGATGAAGGGCCCAGCGGAGCGGTGCTTGACAGGAAGGGCCCAGCGGAGCAGTGCTTGACAGGAGGGGCCCAACGGAGCGGTGCAGAGACGGCGGGGCCCAGCGGAGCGGTGCTTGAGATGAAGGGCCCAGCGGAGCTTGACAGGAAGGGCCCAGCGTAGCGGTGCTTGAGATGAAGGGCCCAACGGAGCGGTGCTTGACAGGAAGGGCCCAGCGGAGCGGTGCTTGAGATGAAGGGCCCAGCGGAGCGGTGCTTGAGATGAAGGGCCCAGCGGAGCGGTGCCTGACAGGAGGGGCCCAGCGGAGCGGTGCCGAGACGGCGGGGCCCAGCGGAGTGGTGCTTGACAGGAAGGGCCCAGCGGAGCGGTGCTTGAGATGAAGGGGCCAGCGGAGCGGTGCTTGACAGGAAGGGGCCAGCGGAGCGGTGCAGAGACTGCGGGGCCCTGTTCAGCTGTACTTCTCACAGCGGGGCCCTGTTCAGCGGTGCTTCTCACGGCGGGGCCCTGTTCAGCGGTGCTTCTCACTGTGGGGCCCTGTTCAGCGGTGCTTCTCACGGCGGGGCCCTGTTCAGCGGTCCTTGTCTTGTGTTCCTAGGGAACCAGATCTGGGCAATCATTCCCGCTCAGTCGCCATCCAACCTATCGCTTGCGGGGCCCTCCTGTGCTGGACTCCTGGGCCCGTGGGTGTCCTCCGTCACACCCCAAATGGGGCTGGTGGGGCCCTCCTGGGCAGCTCGCCTGCTGCCGGACTTGTCCGCCCTGCTGCCCTTGCCCCCCTTGGCCAAATCTCTGGGGCCCTTGCCTCCCTTTGTGGATGGGCCAGGTGTCGGTGCAAGGGTGGTGTCCTTGGGGGCAGCCGTCTCAGGCCTGTCGCGCCAGCCCTTCCCTTTTTTGGTTCTTTTCCCAGGGGGTGGGCTGTCTGTCCCCTTGCTGCTGGCCGATGTTCCAGCCCTAGGAGCTGGTGGACTCCAATAGCCCTGAACGATGGTCCTAGTAGGTGCAGGGCTTGTGGTGGCTGAGGTGCTGTTTGGACTCTTACGAGATGGAGGGGGTGGGTCAGGTGATGCAAAGAGGTTAATTTTGGAGAGGAACAACTTTTTAGGAACAATGGGAAGGGTAGGTGCAGTGGGTATGGGAGTGGAGGAAGAGGATGTGGTTGTAGGAGAGTCAAGTGTGCTGTCTTTGGGTGCAGGTGCTTGTTCTGGAGGCTGTGGTGAGGTGGATGGCTGTTGGGTGGGTGGCTGCCGGCGTTTGTGTGGCTTGGAAGAGGGAGTGACAGACACACTGGGAGAGGACACAGGGGACGTGTAAATGGCAGTGGGGGTGGTGACTGCACGTGTGTGGACTGTTCTGGTGGGTGTGGTGGTGACGGACGTAGTGGCTGATGGTGGTGTGCATGCAGGTGTGAGTGGAGACGTCACAGGGAGGGAGGAGGGAGACGAGGAGGAGGGGGACACAGAGGAGGCAGTGGCTGTTGGCATGTCTGCATGTGGATGTTGCTTGGGTGAATGCTTGTGTGATCTGTGGTGCTTATGTCTGGATGAGCTTCCCTTGGGTGTTGAGGTGTGTGCAGGCTGGTCTGTTGGTGTGTCTGGGATAGGCAGAGGAACAGGGGAGTGGGACTGGGTTGAGGAAGTTGGAGGGGGGAGGCTAAAGACAGGGACAATTGCTGCCGTCAGTGCTGAGGCCAGAGCGTTGAACGATCGCTGATGGGCAGACTGACCCTTTTGAATGCCCTCCAGGTATGCATTGCTCCGATGCACCTCCCTTTCTACCCCCTGGATGGCATTCAAAAGGGTAGACTGCCCAACAATGAGCGTCTGGAGGAGGTCAATGATCTCCGCACTGAGGGCAGCAGGGGTAACTGGGGCAGGACCTGAGGTGCCAGGGGCGAAGGAGATGGCCGGCTTCCTGCCCGAGCGGGCACGGGGCGGAAGCTGAGGGGCTGCTGGGAGGGCAGAGCTGGTGCGCTGGGTGGCGGCTGTACCTGTTGTTGCAGTGGGCACGGATGTTGCCGCCACCACAAGGGAGCTCCCTTCCGAGGACGTGTCGGTGTCGCTGACGTCTCCACGGGTCCCCATTATGGAGCCCCCCTCGCCCTCCGTCTCACTGGTTAACTCCGAGTCGGTTGCAGGGCCCTCCGGGGCCATGTGAGATGCAGCTCCCTGGTGCGCCGATGCCACTTCTCCTCCGCCTGATGATGCTAATGCACACATGAACAGGAAAAACAAAAAAAAGGGGGATGGAGAAGAAAGAAAGACATGTTGAGTGCATACATTGGCGGCATTGTTGGCGGAGAGGACAGACACAGAAGCCCCCTGCACTACGCCGCGCACTCGGGGTACACTACTCAATTATAGTGACTTGGCCTACAAGTCTATGGACGACAAATGCACACATCGGTGAGCCCGGGCCATGGATAGCTGTACTTAGCACCCTACAGAGGTGGGGGGCGGGGGCACAGGGCCATGTCTAACGGAGGGTCCTAGCCTACAGAAACCGCCCTGGCCTAGAGATAGCCACAGCCCTCCTCCCCCACCCATACACCTCCACTGTGCGCTAATATAGCAGAATGTGCTGATACTCACCCCCTTGTGTCTGCTGTGATGTCCTCACGCGCCCATCCAAATCGGGGTAGGCCACTGCCAGGATCCGGGATATCAGGGGGGTCAATTGACAACTGGCACCCCTCCTACGTTGGGAGGCCATCCCCAGCAGAGCCTCGGCGGTCTTTCTGCTACCGCGGCGGATGTCCTCCCACCTCTTGCGGCAGTGGGTGCCCCGTCTGTTGTGGACCCCCAGGGACCAGACGTCGTTGGCAATGGCACGCCAAATGTCGATCTTCTGATGGGCGCTGACCTATGTGACATGTACAGGGTTGAAAAATAAATATCATCACTTTTCTGCATGGTCGATGTGCGTGCCCCCCCCTCCCCAACCTTGCCATGTGGCACATGCTCTCATCTGTCGTGCGTTGCACTCCTCATTCGCTCCCCTCCCCACCATCTTACATCCACCCCACTCAACACAGGCATAGCCCATACTACGTGCTCCCAGTGTACTTACCTGTTGGTCTGGAGGACCGTAGAGTAGCTCATACTGGGGGAGGACCCCATCAACAAGTTTATCCAATTCCTCAGATGTGAAGGCAGGGGCCCTTTCCCCAGTCGCAGCAGCCATTGTCTCTTCCAGACCGAGTTCACAGCAGCACTTGCAGTATAGGTCCTCTCCTGTGGATGATCAGGTCTCGAGTGATTAAGCAAGTAGAAAATAGCGGTCACGCCCGCAGCGGTGCGTACCGCGGCGGTGCGTAGCGCGACCGCCGGCGCACATCGTCATTGGCTCCTGAGACCCATAGGGTTCAATGTTAACCAATGCTGCTTTGCTCCGCGGTCTTCGACCGCCTACCGCCACGGTGTGCCACGCCAGCGCATTGACCTCACATCCCATTGTCACACTTCACAGGTCAGGCAGCCGCCATTTCAAGGGCCCACATGGCTGAATTTCTACGGCATCACACAGGCCTAGGCCTTGCATTGCCACTCATACAAGCCATTCAATGCATAGCGAATCGTGTACTGTGCAAGCTGTGGTTACGTACCTGTGGATTGCTTGACTCTGTGCTCCATGTTGTCCTTCCTAGGCACCGTCCGCTGGGACTTGCGAGGAGATGGAGGAATCCTCCCGTGTACAGACCGCTGGTGGACCTGTCGACAATGGAAGAAAGACATTTCATACTTACATACAGACTTGACCGAGCCACTATACAGGAACTGTGTGCCCAGCTGGAGCCAGACCTGATGTCCCCCATTCGCCAACCCACAGGGATTCCCCCTCTGGTGCAGGTTCTGTCAGTACTCCATTTTTTGGCAATTGGATCATTCCAAACAACAGTGGCCATATCATCAGGGATGTCTCAGCCTATGTTTTCTAAGGTTTTGTCCAGAGTGTTGTCTGCCCTGATGAAATACATGCGGAGCTACATTGTTTTCCCTGAGGTGGCCGATTTGGCTACAGTGAAGGGTGATTTCTATGCCCTTGGACATATCCCCAACATCCTTGGTGCCATTGATGGGACCCATGTGGCCTTGGTTCCCCGCAGTGGAAGTGAGCAGGTGTACAGGAACAGAAAAAGTTATCATTCTATGAATGTCCAGGTGGTCTGTTTGGCTGACCAGTACATCTCCCATGTAAATGCCAAGTTCCCTGGGTCAGTGCATGACGCGTACATCATGCGAAATAGCAGCATCCCTTATGTGATGGAACAGCTACAGAGACGCCGTGTGTGGCTAATAGGTGACTCTGGTTACCCCAACCTGTCGTGGCTACTTACCCCAGTGAGGAATCTCAGGACAAGGGCAGAGGAACGCTACAATGAGGCCCATGGGCGAACTAGGAGGATTATAGAAAGAACCTTCGGCCTCCTGAAGGCCAGTTTTAGGTGCCTGCATATGACAGGGGGATCCCTAATGTACTCACCAAAGAAGGTGTGCCATATCATTGTGGCCTGCTGTATGCTACACAACCTGGCTTTGCGACGCCAGGTTCCTTTCCTGCAGGAGGATGGTCCAGATGGTGGTGTTGTAGCAGCTGTGGAGCCTGTTGAGAGTGAAGAGGAGGAAGACGACGGGGACGACACAGACAACAGGGACACAGTGATACAACAGTATTTTCAGTAGCACACAGGTACGAATCAACCACGCCATTTTACATTTACTTAAAGTCTCCTGCCTCTCTACTGTCTGAGTTCCCCCCCCAGTTCCTGTTAACTGAGTTGTGACTTTCCCTTCCGTTTTCAAAGCTGTGGGCCCTACTGCGTGACCTCTGCTTTGTTGGCCCATGGACTACAGCTGTGTGACAGTGGTATGTTGTAATCACAATGTAACTGAACATTTTGGCACTGTTATGTCTAATACATTTGTTCAAAATACAAGCAGACTCCAGATTTTTTTAGTGCAAGAAGTGATTTAATTCAAGTGCTAAATTTAAGGAACATGATTGTAAAACGGGGATGGGTGATGGTGGAGTAATGTCCATGACAGAGTCCAGTTCTCAGTCACGCAGGTGCATTGTCCATATGCCTGTGGAAGGATGGAGCAGGGGCAGTTCAAGGTTGGACAGGGTGACAATGTGGGACAGTGGGATGACATCAGGGGGTATCGTTTGCTGGCGGGGGTCTTGGCATCCTACTCTGTCTTCTTGTGAGATCTCAGGTTCCGCTTGCGGGGTGGTTCTTCTTCTGCAGGAGGTGGGGTTCTGGTGGCCTGTCGTTGTGTGGGGGCCTCCTGTCCACTAGCGCCGGCGGAGGTGGTAGGCTGTTCCTGGTCCAGGCTAGTGACAGGGGCCCTTTGTGGTGCCACATGGTCCCGCAATGTGGTGACTATCTGGTTTAGGGCTACGACGATGGTCCCCATTGCGGAACTAATGTTCCTCAGTTCCTCTCTGAACCCCATGTATTGTTTCTCCTGCATGACCTGGATCTCCTGGAACCTGGCCAGTACCGTAGCCATCGTCTCCTGGGAGTGGTGGTATGCTCCCATGATGGAGGAGAGGGCCTCTTGGAGAGTCGGTTCCCTGGGCCTGTCCCCCCCCCTGTCGCAAAGCAGCCCTCCCAGTTCCCCTGTTTCCCTGGGCCTCTGTCCCCTGGACGGTGTGCCCACTACCACTGCCCCCAGGTCCCTGTTGTTGTTGGGGTGGTGGGTCAACCTGGGTGCCCTGTAGTGGTGGACACACCGCTGATTGACGTGTCCTGGGGACAGAGGCATGGGCCCGCTGGGTGGGAGCTGTGCTGGTGTTCCCAGAGGGGGTTAGGTCTGGTGTAGCCTGTGGCTGTCTGTGGGGAACCGACTGTCCCGAGGTCCCCGATGGGCCGGGCTGGTCATCAGGGTCCAGGGAGACAGAGCTGCTGTCATCACTAGGGGCCTCTTCTGGGGGTGGGATGGACATCTCTGGACCCTCCTGGGTGGTGTGGTGGCGTTCGGGTCCTGCAGGGGTATAAGAGTATGGTTATTGCTTCTGTGTGCGGCATTTCGTGTAATGGGTGGGTGGCCGTGTCCCCCAGTGCTGGCATTCCCTTGTGGGGGCTTTTGTGACGGTGGCTTGTGGGGGTGATGGGTGTGTGCAGTGGGCATGCTTTGGGGATGGGTGTCCATGCTTGGGGACGCACGCAGGGCTAGGTTTTGGGATGGGTGGGATGTGATGGTGAGCCATTTGCAAGGAGTTGGTGTGATGGGGATGGGGGTATGATTTGGCATGCAGGTGGGGTGGGGGGAATGGAGTAGTGAAGATTTGACTTACCAGAGTCCATTCCTCCGCCTACTCCTGCGAGGCCCTCAGGATGCAGGATGTGCAAGACTTCCTCCTTCCATGCTGTGAATTCTGGGGAGTAGGTGGGGGTCTGCCGCTAGTCTTCTGCACCGCAATGTTGTGCCTTGATACCATGGAACGCACCTTCCCCCGTAGGTCGTTCCACCGCTTCCTGATGTCGTCCTGATTGCGTGGATGCTGTCCCACAGAGTTGACCCTGTCCACTATTCTTTGCCATAGCTCCATCTTCCTGGCAATGGTGGTGTGTTGCACCTGTGCCCCGAAGAGCTGGGGCTCTACACGAACTATTTCCTCCACCATGACCTTGAGTTCTGCGTCAGAGAACCTGGGGTGTTTTTGGGGTGCCATGGGGTGGTGTGGATGAGGTGAGGGGTGGTGTATGTGTTGTAGAGTGTGGTGACTGTGGTGGTGTATGGTGTTTTGTGCGTGGAAATTGTGTGGGTGATGTTGTGATTTGCCTCTGTGTGATGGTGTAATCTATGCTGTGCTCTCTCTCTCTGTCCTTCACTCGCAATTGTGGTCGTAAGGGTTTGTGGGTGATGTGGGTGTGTGTTTTATATTTAATTGGGTGTGTGGGAGTGGTGTGTGTATGTGTCTCAGGTGTGTATTTTGAATTATCCAATGTGGTTGTGTTTTGTAAAGGTGTGTGTATTTTGACCGCGGCGGTGTGTACCGCCAATGGAATACCGCGGTTGAAAGACCGCTGCAGGGATTTGTGGGTCGGAATGGTATGGGCGTATTTCTGTTGGCGTGACGGTGGAGGTTTGGTCATCGCCAGTTTCCCGCTAACCTTTGGTGTGGCGGACTTTTGTGGATGTCGGGTTTTTGGCGGTTTGCCAGTTGCGGGTCAGAATGACCGTGGTGGTTTACTGCGGCCGCGGCGGTGTTATGGCGGCCTTCTGACCGGCGGTAAGCGACTTTTACCGCCAAGGTCAGAATGACCCCCTATATATTTTATCCAGTGGTATTTAGTTGAATATGTTTTGGAAACTAATCCTTGGTTAAGCACCTCGCACTTCACATATAGAAAATACCTATTGATAACTTGTTGCTTACTTTGCATGTAGTTAGTTTACTATTTGGTCTCACCCAAATCGGCGCATTGCTGTCATTTGCAAGTACTTTTGTTACCTTCCATGGGGTTATAGGCCACCCACTGATTACCACTGGTTGGCTTCTTTGTCACTCTCATGTATTTGTCTCTTGGCTGGTTCATGGACATTTGCTGTTTTCTTCCTGTTTGCTTTTTCTGGTGCTCCTTTTTTCACTTTTTACACTCTCTATGAGAGTACGTGTCCAGCATACACATTCATCTCCATGTTCCACCCATTCACCCACCCATCCTTGTTGTCCATAGGCTTCCCACAGCTCATGCCGCCCACCCTCAATTGTCCGTCTGCTTCCCAGTGTACTTGTGCATGTGCCCGCCCTAGAGCCTTCTGTTCTGCTTCTGTTGTCCGTCTGCTTGTCCTAGCCCCTCCCATACACCATCCATTGTTGAAGTGTTCGCCCTACCTTGCACCCACCGTCTGTTGTCTCTGTGCATAACTCAGCCTCTCTCGCCCACCCTCAGTTTTCCATGTGATTGAACCACCCCCTCACCAAACCTCTGTTGTATGTGTTATTGACTCAGATTCTCCCACCCACCTTCCGATGTCCATGTGCTCCCCATTCGCCTTTGCCTGCCCTCTCCACTCACCCTCATCCTACCCCCACTTCCCTTTCTCCCAGCTCACTCCCTTGTTACCCAAGGAAGATTGTGCAATTCGGTCAATGCAGCTAAATTAAGAGAAGTTTTTAAGCACATCTATTTCATCACCTTCTGGTCGCTCCCTTCTGTGCCTACAAATAGTGCTCTCCGTTTTGCTAGATTCTGCCACTAGTACCACCACTTTTGTTTGGAAGAAATTGAGGTTGGAGGCTGATGTAGGAGAGACAACATTGGCATTAGCAATACTGTCTTAGGGACTCATTTAGAAGCTTGAGTTTGTGCCAAAGGTGTTCAAACTATGGCTCTCATTACAACCCTGGTGGTAGGTGTTAAAGCGGCGGTAATACCCCCAACAGGCCGGTGGTAAAAAAAATGGGATCACAACCACGGCGGAAACCGCCATCAAAGACAGCCACTTTAACACTCCGACCGCCACGGCGGTAGCAACCAACACCGCAGCAGTCTCGCCAACAGACAGGTGAAGATAATGTACCGCCCACCCCATTACAACCCGCCAATCCGCCAGCCTTTCCAGGGTGGTACCAACACCATCAAAAGCATGACGGAAACAGTGTTTCGAAGGAAAACCACTCACCTCTTGACACTCAACGAAGAATCAGGACGCCATGGAGCCCGAGTTACAGGTCCTCCCCATGCTGGTGTACCTCCTCATACACCAGGAATATCAAAGGCGGCGGCGACAACCACGGTGAGTACTGCACCTAGCACACAGGGGAGGGGGAGGAAAAAGAGAGTGACACACACACGCAACAACCCCACCCTCACCCACAACACCATACACACAAACACATGCATCAACATTATATTTACCCCGTAAGCCCCTGGAAGAACGCAAGGACAAAAGGAATTGAGTTAAACAGGGATATTTTATAAATATTCAGATATACGTAATGATTCAAAAAACAGTATTCACAAAAATATAGAATATGTACATAAGGTCGTACATTGTCCTTTGAAAATGTTCGTGGCCCACTGGGCCATAAATCATGGGCCAAGCCCACACTTGACTCCTGCCTCAATACGGAGAGAACACTGCAGGGGCATCAGGTAGAAAACACGCAGGCACCTCAGGGGGATGGGGAAGGGGACGGCACCTCAGCCGGAAGATGGAATAGTGCCACTGCTTCTCGAGGGGGCTCCATGCCCACTGCGTGGTCCTGGAGAGTGCAAAGCCACAGTCTCTCAAGTGGGTGGGTTGCCCACTGCTTGGTCCTGGGGAGTGCAAAGCCACAGTCTCTCAAGTGGGTGGCTTGCCCACTGCTTGGTCCTGGGAAGTGTAAGGCCACAGTCTCTTTAGTGGGTGGTTTGCCCATTGCTTGGTCCTGGGGAGTGCAAAGCCACAGTCTCTCAAGTGGGAGGTTTGCCCATTGCTTGGTCCTGGGGAGTGCAAGGCCACAGTCTCTCAAGTGGATGCCTGTCTTCACAGGTTCTGGAGGGGGGCTTGGTGCCCAGTGTGCTTCATCCTGCCAAGGATTGGGTGAGTGGATGCCTGTCTTCACAGGTTCTGGAGGGGGCTTGGTGCCCAGTCTGCTTCATCCTACTAAGGATTTGGTGAGTGGATGCCTGTTTCCACAGGTTCTGGAGGGGACATTGTGCCCGTCTGCCTCGTCCTGCCAAGGATTGGGTGAGTGGATGCCTGTCTCCACAGGTCTTGGAGGGGGCATTGTGCCCAGTCTGCTTCATCCTGCCAAGAATTGGGTTAGTGGATGCCTTTCTCCACAGGTTCTGGAGGGGGCATTGTGCCCAGTCTGCTTCATCCTGCCAAAGACTGGGTGAGTGGATGCCTTTCTCCACAGGTTCTAGAGGGGGCATTGTGCCCAGTCTGCTTCATCCTGCCAAGGATTGGGTGAGTGGATGCCTTTCTCCACTGGGTCTGGAGGGGCTTGGTGCCCAGTGATGCAGCACGTGGTGTGTGGCAGTTCACATTCCCTCACCTGGGTGTCTGAGGCACAAGATTTGCAGGGGACAGGTAGCAGGAAAGTCCATGGAGGCAGGGCCAGACTCCATCATGCGGCAAACAAGGCTGCAAAGTGGTGGTTGTTGCGGTGCTGGTGGGGGTGCTACCAGTGGTGGTGGAAGGCTCCAGCCTGTCTCCTGCAGCCCCGGATGGATGCACACTGGGGCTGCTGCTGCTGTTAGTGGTCCTACTGTCAGCGGTGCAGGTGGCGGTGCTTGCGGCAGTGCTTGCAGCGGGGATGCTGGTGGTGCTGGCCGTGGAGCAGGTGCCGGTGCTGCCAGTGGTGGAGCCTCTGACGGCTGACCACTGTGGATGCTGCTGCTGACAGTAGTGATGGCAGCGGCGGTGCAGGTGGTGGTGCAGGTGCCGGTGTAGGTGCAGGTGGCGATGCTTGTGGAGGAGATGCTGGTGGTGCTGCCCGCGGTGCATGGGGCGGGGGTAGTGCAGAAGTAGGGGAAGGACGGGAGGGGGGAGGGGTAGGGAACAGGTCAATGTTTGCCAGGAAAAGTTTTTTAGACACACTGAGGCGGGAAGATGGAGAGGGTTTGGAGTGGAGGAAGAGGGAATGGTTGTAGGAGGTGTCTTTCTGCTGAGTTTGGGTGAAGGTGCATGGGCTGGATGCTGTTGTGAGGTGGATGGCTGTTGGGTGGGTGGGTGCTTGCGTTTGTGTACTTTGGGAGGAGGGGTCACAGACACATTGGGAGAGGACACAGGGGACGTGTGCATGGTTATGGGGGTGGTGACTGCCAGCGAGGGGTGTGTCATGATGGGCGTGCTGGTGATGGAGGTAGTGGATGAGGATGTAGTGCATGCAGGTGTGAGTGGAGATGATACTGGGTGAGAGGTGGACGAAGAGGAGGAGGGGGACACAATGGAGGCAGTGGATGTTGGTGTGTCTGCATGGGGATGGTGCTTGTGTGAGTGCCTGTGAGATGAAGTGTGGTGCTTATGTTTGCCTGAGCCACCTTTGTGTGTTGATTTGGGTGAATGCTGGTCTGAAGGTATGCCTGGGAAAGGCTGAGGTTGAGGGGATTGGGTCTGGGTAGAAGTTGGAGGTGGGAGGCTAGACACAGGGACAAGGGCTGCCATCAGTGCTGAGGCCAGAGCCTGAAATGCTCTCTGTTGGGCCCCCACGCCAGAGTGAATGCCCTCCAGGTATGCATTTGTTTGTTGCAAATGCCCTGCTGCACCCTCTGAATGGCATTCACTATGGTTGACTGCCCAACAGAGAGGGATCTCAGGAGGTCAATAGCCTCCTCACTGAGGGCAGGAGGGCTGACTGGGGCAGGGCCTGAGGTGCTTGGGGCGAAGGAGATGTCCACCCTCCTGGGTGAGCGGGCACGGGAAACACACTGAGGGGCTGCTGGGAGGGCAGTGCTGGTAGGGGGGATGGTGGCTGTACCTGCTGTTAGGGTGCGCATAGAGGTGCCCACCACCGCCAGGTAGCTTCCATCAGAGGAGGAGTCGCTGTCTGTGGTCTGCCCTCCTGTCCCCGTTGTGGTGCTCCCCTCGCCCGCTGTCCCACTGGTGCCCTCACCGTCGGTGGATTCGGCCTCATGGGCCATGTGGGATGCAGATCCATCCGTCACAGTGCCTCTGCTCCTCCGCCAGATGATGCTAATGCACACAAGGACAGGGTGACAAAACAAAAAGGGGGGGGAGACAGAGGATACACTTGGTCAATGCCAGCAACACACCTACTGTTGGCGTACACAACACACAGGGAGCAGCCCTATTCACTAAGCCATACCAATCCATTTACTAAGACAGTCACCAGCCCATGGGGTTCAAAGCCTAACACCATTAGCTGCACACCTGAAACCCACAGGACCCTGACCAGGAGTAGATGGCCGCCAACACTATTGGGGTAGGAGTGATACTGAGCCTGCCCAACCAGGGACCTTCCGTGTCATGTTCGCCCTGGCCTAAGGGCACCCATAGCCCACATCTCCCACCCAGGTACCTCCTAATGCTGTGTTGCCCTCAAGCATCCATCCAACTCCAGATAGTCCACCGCCAGGATGCGGAACATCAGGGTGGTCATGGTGCGAAGGGCACTCCTTCCTCATTGGGAGGCCAGCCCCAGCTGGGCCTCCGCCATCTTCTTTGCCCAGCGGTGCAGGTCCTCCCACCTCTAGCGGCAGTGGGTGCTCTGCCTGTTAAAGACCCCCAGGGTCTGCACCTCCTTGGCGATGGCATGCCAAATACCCTTTTTCTGGTGGGTGCTGACCTGTAGGGAAAAGACAGCAGAAAAGGGAATTATTCACCCATTCGGACCGTCATACTCATTGCCCAGCAGATCCCACACATCCCCTGACGCACATACATTGACCACCTTACATGCTGCACTCTGGCTGGGCCCCTCCCCCCCCCCTACATGTGGCTTACACGCACAGCACTCCATACATTCATGGCCCACGCATCATGTGCACAGTGTACTCACCTGTTTGTCTGGAGGACCGTAGAGTAACATATACTGGGGTAGGACTCATCCACCAGTTTCTCCAACTCCTCCGCAGTGAAGCAGGGGCCCTTTCCCCAGACACATGAGCCATTGTCGCTTCCAGACACAGGTCACAGCAGCACTTACAGTGTAGGTCCTCTCCTGTTGAAGGCCAGGTAGCAAGTGAGTGATTAGATAGAAAATGGCGGTGACGTCTGCGGCGGTGCGTACCGTCACTGCCGGTGTACATCGCCATTGGCTCCTGGAACCCATAGGGCGAAATGATAACCAATGCGAATTTGCACAGCGGTCATCGACCGCCTACCGTGATGGCGCACAAAGCCAGCACAATTACCTCATTTCCACTTGTCCCTCTTCACAGGTCAAGCAGCCGCCATTTCAGGGGGGCACAGGGCATGGCACCTAACTGCGTCACAGCAGACATTGGCACATCAATGGACTCTTGAGTTCACATATTGTTTCTGTAAAGTCAACAATTTATCATTAGTGCAATATAAGTGTGAATATAATCCTCTGCTCACCGTTCTCTTCCATAGGCTTCAACCGCTGAGGCAGATTATGAGATGGCGGCATCCTCCGGTGTACAGACCTAGCGACAATGGAGGACAGACACATTTTCATTACCTACAGACCTGATCATGCCACAGTCCAAGAACTGTGTGCCCAATTGGAGCCAGACCTGATGTCTGCTATCCGCCAACCCACAGGTATCCTCCCTCTAGTGCAGGTCATGTCAGTGCTCCATTTCCTAGCAAGTGGCTCCTTCCAAACAACAGTGGCCATGGCATCAGGGATGTCTCAGCCAATGTTCTCTAACATGTTGACCAAAGTGTTGTCTGCCCTGCTGAAACACATTCGCAGCTACATCGTGTTCCCCCAGGTGGAGGATTTGGCCACAGTGAAAGCTGACTTTTATGCCCTGGGACATATCTCCAACATCATTGGTGCCATTGATGGTACACATGTGGCATTTGTGCCCCCCCCGGAGAAATGAACAAGTTTACAGGAATAGAAAAAGCTATCACTTAATTAATGTGCAGATGGTGTGTTTGGCGGACCAGTACATCTCCCATGTGAATGCCAAATTTACTAGCTCTATGCATGACGCCTATATCTTGAGGAATAGCAGCATCCCATATGTGATGGGCCAACTCCAGAGGCACCGGGTGTGGCTAATAGGTGAGACAAAGGTCCCCACATAGTATGAGTAGGTGTCTGGGTATGAGGTTGTCCCTAAGGGTTAGTGTGTGTCTAACAGTTGTCTCTCGATATTTGCAGGTTTCTCTGGTTACTCCAACCTCTCATGGCTACTGACCCCAGTGAGGAATGCCAGGACAAGGGCAGACAACATCACAATGAGGCACATAGGCGTACAAGGAGGGTTATAGAAAGCACCTTTGTCCTCCTGAAGGCCAGGTTCCGGTGCCTCCATCTGACAGGTGGATCCCTGTACTACTCACCCTAGAGGGTGTGCCAGATCATCATGGCATGTTGCACAACCTGGCCTTGAGACTCCAGGTGCCTTTTCTGTAGGAGTATGAGCCTAGAGATGGTCTTGTGGCAGCAGTGGAGCCTGTGGACAGTGAGGAAGAGGAGGCAGAGGAAGAAGATGTTGACAACAGACACAATATTATTCGGCAGTACTTCCACTGACACACAGGTTAGACACTGTAACTTCACTTAACATTTCAGTTATCTGTTGGACATTGTAAAAGGCAGCCTGTTTCCCTATGTCTATGGCCACTGACTGTACCCTTTGGCATCTCCATTTTCAGATCTCTGTGCCCCACTCTGGCTCCTGCTGTATGTACTGCTGCCCACCAGAGGTCATCCTAAAGTATATGTCACGGTACTTTTGATTTGCAATTCTTTGATAATGTTGTACTAATACATATTTGACTCATTTGACAGACTCCAGATTGGTATTTGTTCCAAGGGTGTTTACTTAGGTGCTCATAAGTAGAGGGGGTGGTGCAACGGGCTGGGCTGATGGTGGAAGGAAGTTCAGGGTAGAGTCCAGTCTCTTGTTATCACAGGTGCTTTGTCCAATGGGGCATAGGAAGGGGAGTAATGGCAGTTCAAGGTGTACAGGGTGACAGTGTGGGACAGAAGGGTGACAATCAGGAGAGTTTTATTTCCTGGTGGAGGTCTTGGCAATGTTCTCTGTCTTCTGCCTGGATTGCAGGGACTGTTTACGTGGTGGTTCTCCTTCTGCAGGAGGTGGGGTGCTGGTGGCCTGTTGTTCCAGTAGTGGGGCCTCCTGTCCACTAGCGTCGGCGGAGGTGGAAGGCTGTTCCTCAGTTTGGTTAGTGTCAGGCACCCGTTGTTGTGCCACATCCTCCCTCATGGTCTTGCCCATGTTTGCCAGCACCCATGCAATGGTGACCAGGATGGTATATATTTTTGTTAGGTCATCCTTGATCCCCAGGTTCTTTCACTCCTGCAGCCTCTGGGTCTCCTGCAGCTTCGCTAGTATCTGGCCCATCGTCTCCTGGGAATGGTGGTATGCTCCCAGGATGTTGGAGAGTGCCTCGTGGCGAGTGGGTTCTCTGGGCCTGTCCTCCCCCTGTCACACAGCAGTCCTCCCAGCTTCCCTGTTGTCCTGTGCCTCTGTCCCCTGAACCGTGTGCCCACTGCCACTGACCCCAGGTCCATGGTCGTCCTGGGTTTGTGGGGTCGCCTGGGGTCCCTGTAGTGGTGGACACACTGTCGATTGACATGTCCTGGGGACAGTGGCATGGGCCCGCTGGGTGGGTGCTGTGGTGGTGTTTCCTGAGGGGGGAGACTCTGTGGTGGGTTGGGACTGTGCCTGGGTACCCGACTGACCAGAGGTCCCGGATGGGGCAGGTTGGTCATCGAGAACAAGGCGTGCAGAGCTGCAGCCATTACTGTGGGCCTCTTCTGTGGGGGGACTGGATGTAGCTGGCACCTCCTCTCCAGTGCCGTTTTATGGGTCCTGTAGGGATGCAAATACAGTGTTAGTGTATCTGTGTGGGCCATATTGTGAATGGGTGTTTTTCCCTCTATGATTGTGATTTTCCTGTCAGCTTGGCCTTGTGTGAGTGGTGATTTACTGGGCATGCTGTGGTGATGGGTGTCCATGCAGGTCTGTGATGGGGGTCCCTGCATTGGTGTTGCATGCAGGGCTTGGTATTGGGATGGATGTGTTGTGATGGTGGGGTATATGTGAGGTGATGGAGTGATGGGAGTGAGGGTAAGGGCGGGGGTATGTGATGTCATGCTGGTAGGGAGGGGGATATAATAGTAAAGATATGACTTTAGTCCAGAGTCCAGTCCTCCTGCTACTCCTGCGAGGACCTCAGGATGCATTATCGCCAAAACTTGCTCCTCCCATGTTGTTAGTTGTGGGGGAGGAGGTGGGGGTCCACCGCCAGTAATCTGTACGGCTAACTGGTGTCTTGCAACCACGGAACGCACCTTCCCCCATAGGTCGTTTCACCTCTTCCTGATGTCATCCCTTGTTCTGGGGTGCTGTCCCACGTGTTGACCCTGTCCACTATTTTCCGCCATAGCTCCATCTTTCTAGGAATGGATGTCTGCTGTACCTGTGATCCGAATAGCTGTGGCTCTACCCGGATGATTTCCTCAACCATGACCCTTAGCTCCTCCTCTAAGAACCTGGGGTGTCTTTGGGGTGCCATGGATGTGGTGTGCATGAAATGTGTGAGGATGTGTGGGGTGATGTGTTGTGGTGTATGCTGTGATGTGCATGGATGGTGTATGAGTGATGGTGTTCTGTGCCTCTGATTGAGTGGGTGCTCCTGCCTTGTCTGTTTATGTTTGCTATCGTTTTTTCACAGTAAAGGGTTGTGGGTAATGTGAGTGGGTGTTTTATAGTGGTCTGAGTGTGTGGGTGTGGTGTGTGTATGTGTGTCAGGTGTATGTAGTTTGAATTGTCCAATGTGGTGGTGGTTTGTAAATGTGTGTGTATTTTGAGCGTGGCAGTGTGTACTGCCAATGGTTTACCACGTTTGAAAGACCGCCGCGGTGATTCGTGGGTCGTGATACTGTGGGCGTATTCCTGTTGGCGTAACGGTGTGTGTTTTGCTATCGCCAGTTTATCATTGACCTTTGGTCTGGCGGACTTGTGTGGGTGTCTGAATTGTGGAGGATTTCTCAGTGTGGGTCATAATACCCGTATCGGCATACCGCTGCGGTCACGGTATATTGGCGGCAGTCAGCATGGCGGTAGGTGGAATTTAACACCAGGGTTGTAATGAGGCCTATATTTGCACCAGTTTGGTTGACTTAAAGCTGAGTGCTCACTCTTGTTTTGATCTCCCACTTAGCAGGAGAATGGAGAAATGAAATGTATTCCACAGGCAGAAATAATGTTGTCATCTGTTGTTCCTTGCTTTTGCACAAATTCTTAAATCAGGTGAATGACCTGATGCAAATATAATTTTCACTGTTGAGAATGTACACACAATGTTTGAGCAGAGGTTCAAACGATCCTGTTAGCCTTTTATTGTTTGCGTGAATAATCAGCCATTATGGTATCTTCATTAGTATTGACAAACACAAAAATACTCTACTTCTGACATGAATCCCGGAGCTCATTTCATGATGAAAAATATCTCTTTCTAAAACAAGTGTTATGCCTGTCTGAGGCAGTGTCCTTTTTTATACTTATCTAAATTGAGACTAGCTGTGTGGACAACAAATATCCTGACCTCTTTTAATTCTTCCTATGGAAATAAAAAGAATGAAATTGGATCAAATTGCCAGACATTTGCTTTCTGCAGCAAGTATCTCCATACGTTTGTCTCTGCTCACTTGACCTTTTTAGGTCTGACTAGAGACAACTTTAATTGTCGACACAGTCTCTCACAATACACTACGCACAGGCCTCCACGACGTCGGCATCCGAGACTCAGCACTGCGATGGCTCTCCTCGTTCCTCACCGGCAGAACACAGAGGGTCTGACTCCCCTCCTTTCTCTCGGAAGCCGCCAAGATCATCTGCGGCGTCCCCCAAGGATCCTTGCTGAGTCCCACCTTCTTCAACCTCTACATGACCCCACTAGCCACTATCGTCAGAAGTAACGCACTCAACATTGTCTCCTATGCTGACGACACCCAACTGATAGTCTCCCTCACCAACAGCCCGACCACCGCCAAAAACAATTTCCATGAAGGAATGAAAGCAGTCGCCGGCCGAAAGATAGTTGCCTCAAACTGAACTCGGACAAAACAGAAGTCCTCATCCTCGGTTCCAAACCCTCTGCCTGGAACGACTCTTGGTGGCCCTCCGTACTCGGAAACGCCCCCACTGACCACGCCCGCAACCTCAGCGTCATCTTAGACTCATCGCTCTCAATGGACCAACAAGTGAGAGCTGTCTCATCCGGCGGCTTCCACACCCTGTGCGTTCTCAAAAAGATCTACAAGTGGATCCCCACCGCAACCAGAAGGACAGTCACCCAGGCCCTTGTCAGCAGCCGACTCGACTATGGCAATGCTCTCTATGCCGGAACCACTGCCAAGACCCAGAGAAGACTACAACGAATCCAAAAAGGCTCTGCCCGGCTCATTAAGAATGCCCCACGACACAGCCACATCTCCACCCTCCTAAGAGACCTACACTGGTTGCCAATCGATAAGAGAATCACCTTTAAGCTCCTGACCCACGCCTACAAGGCCCTACACGACACCGGACCAGCCTACCTCAACCACAGACTCACCTTCTACACTCCCTCCAGACAACTCTGCCCCGCCCAGCAGGCCCTCACCAAGGTCCCCCGCATCCGGAAAACCACAGCTGGAGGAAGATCCTTCTCCCACTTCATTGCCAAGCAAGATCTGGAACACCCTCCCCTTGCACCTCAGGCAATCGCCCACCCTGTCTCAGTTCAGGAAGGACCTCAAGACCTGGCTCTTTGACTGATCCTTCGTCCCCTCTTCCTTCCCCCAGTGCCTTGAGCCCCTCATGGGTGATTAGCCATGCTATACAAATCCCCTGACTTGGCGAGCACACGTCCCTGCAATCAGATAAAGGAGAAAATGAGTTGACACAAATGCATTTGACTGTTGGTTAGCCACTTTACAACTACTTTATGGCAACTGATCATTTTTAGTTGCTAGTTTTGTTAAAAATAATTTTGGCTGTTTTATCAGAACATGTATATTGAACAAAAAGTACCATTCATGAAGAGGATTTTGGTCAGCCCATTCCCCCCAGAGAATAATCAACTGTTGCAAGCACAACTGGGACTTTAACAGCGTCGATGATAGTAAGGACAGGAAAGATCACAGAGGTGACTGTAGATGTCACTGCAATAGGGACAGCAGCAGTGATCGCAGTTGCAATCACAAATAGGATCACAGTAATGACCACACCTGACACCATGGCAGGAACAGCAACAATATTGTCTACGACAGCAGAAACAATAGCTGTGACAGTCACCACAACAGTAGTACCAGATGATGCAATAATGGTTGCAAGCACAGGAGGTACCACAGCAGTGATGACTGCTTCCACCACAGCTGCAGAATGGACCAGAGTAGTCAACCCAACGACTGAGATGAAAAGGACAAGAGGCTACACTTCAAAGAACACAGCTTTCACCACAGACGAGAGAGCAGCGACAACCGTTTTCAACACATCAAGGTCAAAGGCAACAACAACAGCTGCTTGCACAGTAGGGCCCATAACTGCCACAACAGCAGAAGGCATAGTTGCAACCTCAGCAGACACTACAGCAGCAACCACATCACCCACAGTGGTAGACACCAAAGGAGCAATAGCGGCATTTATAACAGCTGTTACCACAGCTGCAGCAACAACAGTGACACAGCAGTAACCACAACTCCCATCATGGCAGTGACAACAACTGTAAGCAACAGAGACTCCATCAGTAACCAGAGTCTTCATGATTGATCCCAGTTACAACCACAGCATTGACAATAATAACAGACAGAAGCTCTGGAATGGCCATTGCCACCTCAGAAGAGCAACAGCTGTCACCAGCACTGTCACAAAAGCTGCCATGACCACCACCAACACAGCAGCAACAACAACTGCACTGCAGTAGCAGTGACCAAAGCGGTATGGCCATTGGTGTTAGGAAAAGATAAATATAAACATGACTTGTACATAGTTTGCCTTTGCCCAGCAGTCACATCATGGCTGTGTCCAAATAAATCCAGAGTAATGCGTGACAGCACATCTCTCTGCTTTGTGTTACCCTACACTGAGAAGGCATTCCATGGTGGAGTGTGGGCTTTCCTGTGGAGCGATGGTGTTCTCATCCATCCATCCATGAATTTTGGCATAATCCCAGATTTACAAAGACTTGTGAACCTAAATCAAAAAGCTATACCTTCCCCAGCGGAGGTGTAATGAGGAGAAATTTGTATTTCTCCTCATTACTTTGTCTTTCTATGCATGTTACATTCTGCTGCACACATAGAAACTAGTGGAAAGTACCTCATGGGATTGTTCATCTCTGTACCTTGAAATTAACCATCACCATGGCAGGTATAAAAGGTTTTATGGACGGCTGCCATCAATTTTGATGATAGTTCACAAATCTTTTAACTTTTTTTGTTCTTCAGAGCCAAGCTGCCAAAGTGGGAATTTGTTTCTGAAAAAAAAAATGACATCCCACACCAGAGACCCCCGCAACCCATAAAGTGCGGGGTTGAGCTACAGCATCTGGCCTGAGTGAGTTTGGAGGGGTGGCCCCCTCCAGGGGTTCTTTGCAGGGGGGCCTCCTCCAAGTTTGTTAGGCCACTGCCCACACCTTGAGAGTTTCTACTCCAGGTTGCAGGGGTCATTGTTGTTTTGTTATTTGCTGTAACTCACCACCAGGATTCTCCTGGCACTGATGGACACAAAAACACATCACAATGTCTGCTGTAAATAGCCAGTTGTGATGGCTTTACTCTGAAGGCTCCTACACTAATCCATCAAACTGCCGAAGTAAGCTTTTCATTGATGGAGTCAATTGGGGATCTGCCAATGGAGAGTTTACTGTCATTTGTCTCTAAATCAGGCAGATGGGCCGAAAGTATGGCAGACAGGGTCCTCTGTCACCTTTGTAATGGTATACCCGGTCCATCAAACACTAAGGCCCATATTGATACTTTTTGATGCAAAACTGCGCCAACGCAGTTTTGCGTCAAATAATATTACTGCCGGCTAACACCATTTCTGTGCGCCGTGCGGGCGTCAAATTTATACTTTGATGCACGGCGGCGTAAACCACAGGTGTGAGTCATTTCCTTTGACGCACACCACAGCGTCACGTCGTAAGTGAATCCAACGTTAACGCGGCGAAAATGACTGTGAGACGATTTACGACACCGCAAACCGGATATGCAGCGTTTTTTGACGCAATAGCGTCAAAACTCGCCTCAAACACAGCCATTTGTGCAGAGGAGAGCCAAAATGGATCCCAAATGCCTGTACAGACCCCAGGAAGATGACAACAGACCAGGAACCAGCCAGGAGGACCCACACAAGACCCATGACAGGGAGAAGAAGAAAAGAAAGTGTCGCTTCAGTGCAGAGGAGCAGGAAATTCTGGTTAAAGAGGTGACGGAACACCAGCCCCAACTGTTTGTCACCTCAAAGTTGACAATCAGTAGGAGAGAGGCAATATGGCAACAAATTGTTGAAAAGATTAACAGTGTGGCAGAAGTACGCAGAACAGTCATCGAGTGCAAGAAACGCTGCAATGACTGCAAGCGCAGAACCAAGGAAAAGATGGCCAGGAACAGAAAGGCAGCACTGCAGAATGGAGGTGGGAGTCCAGCACCACAGGAGGCCCTGGACCACATGGAGGAGATGGTGGCAGACATCATCCCTGAGAAGATCGTCACAGGGATTCAAGGAAAGGACAGCGTAGACTACCAGGAGACAACGCACATGCAGGGTAAGTCGAATGGGGAATTAAAATGCACTAACGTTAACTGCAACTGGGGCGGGAATACCTACTACACAATGCATGTAAGTCATCATATACATGGAGTGGCATGGGTAAAGGGACATGGCACGGGGCATGGCCCGTTCTGAGAAAACCTGGGGCACACCATTACACAACACCAACAACCTTTCCATGGGGGTATGCTGCCATGCCAACGATGTTGCAAAGGTAAAGCCACGCCAGGAGGGAAGGGCACAACGTCAAACTGACATCCCGTCACAAGTCAGCCACTATACTCCCTACATTAACTAGGGCCCAATTAACATTCTCTAGCCATACCCACAACTAGAATATACCATTGACAACATTTGCCACTACCACCTCTGCTGTGTGTGCTGATCAAGTAGCCAATGGCAGTAACGTCACCATGGATCATTCACACCCAAATTAGAGGGTTTAGGATGACAACGTTAACAATGCCCTGAAACAAGGCAAATGCTCCAGTCTTGTCAAATGTGAATGCCCATAATTGCCGCAAACATCAGCCAATGTCATCAACATTAGGAGGTACACAGCACTAATGTCACACCCATGCTACATATGTCAGGGTCCATCCTGTGCCTGGGTCACAATGGTACATCTCAAATGTCATACTGCTCAGACAACAGCATTGAGGGGGAGGACACATGTAACTGTCACTGAAATACACCTGCACAGTCAGAAGAGGAAATAGGACACTGCTACGACTATCAGGGAAATCCAATGTACGACACATTCCCCAATATCAGCAGTACACATTACCAATGCTGGCATCCATATTGTGCCATAACAATGCTATACATAGTATACGCTACATTTCAACTACATATAGGTGGATGTGAAAGATCAGAGACTGGGGCAGGTCCAGATTGTTAAGTGTGCTGCTAGTGCCATCAGAACACCCAGCCAGTGAAAGGCCTCACCATGAGAATGAAAGTAGACAGAGGGTTGAGTAGGACAAGAAGGTGGCAAATCACTATTTGGCCAGAACCAACACCTAGAGGAGATGATGCTGACAAGTCCACAAACTGACCACGATACATGTGACATGCAGGTGGGGCATAGGCCTGGGAGAATGCCCATCTGAAAGACAGGAGCAATGAACAGGAACCAAGATCACAATGTGAAAAGCATCACAAGGCAGGCATGTCACATCACAAATGCCACAACACAGACACACTAATTGTACTGTATTTCATTGCAGAGGACGATAGATCTCCTGCGGATATGCCTGTCCAGGACTACCCTGATGACATGGATGAGGAGCTGACAAACACCAGCCACCAGGCCCTCCAAGAGGTCCTTGGAACCCTCCAGACCCCACCTTCAGTCACGAGGAGGAGCACAGATACAGCAGCCATCGCAGAGGATCCACCCACCACCACAATTGTACGACCTGCCAGCTCCAATACAGCTGAGGACTCTGACGACACTGGCACCAGCTTTGAGAGAACTGTAGTCAGAGTACAGCAGGAGCTGGCCAAGGAGGTGTGGGTGGGGATGCAAACTATGGCAGCCAGCCTAGAGGGGGTGCGTTTGTGCATGATGTCAACTGAAGAACAGGCAGCAGCTATGCAAGGGCAAACAACTATCTTGCAGGAAGTGTAAAAAAGGCTGAAGGAAATCAGCACAGCTGTAATACAGTTGACCCAACACCCACAACAGCAATCCTGTCAACGTGTGCACAAATGCAACATTGAACCCCTCAAGGCTGACCTGGCTGCCTACCATCGTGATGTGGCTGCTATTCTTAAGAACCAGCAGATCCTCCTTGCAGCAGTACTGCCCTTAAGAACCTCACAGGTAGCAGCTACCGGGATGTCTGACTCCACATCTACACACACTGAGGTGTGTGTTGCCCCTTCACAACCACCACCACCAAGGGTAGAGGAGGCAACACACACATCAGAAGATGAAGACCATGAACAGATCACCTTCACACGTAAAAGTACCCGGATGCACTGGTCCCTGCCACATGGCCACCTGTTACCAAGATCCTGCGCTTTGTAACATGCCAGTCTTGCAACAACTCTCCTTAAGCACTGTTCTGCAAATCACTGTCTATCTTGTCAGCCTGCCCAGTGATTGTCTCTCACTAACTCATTGGCAAGTCATGTCCCTCTGCACTGTCTGACACTTCACCACAGCATGTCCAATGACATGTCCTTTTGCACTTGTGTAGGATCACAATGGAAGATGTCACTATAATGGACTCACAATCATGGACAATGTACACATAGCACTACAGCACTTTTCAATAAATAGCACTTACACAACCACTTTGTCTCTGTGTAATGTGACACATCAACTGTGCAGTAGATCCCTGAATTTTGCCTCCTGTCAAATATCATAGATTGTCAATACAACTGTCCTGAAATGATGTGGGCTGATAACTATGCACAGTAGCCTGGATTCTACCATACTCTACCCTTCCTGATGGTAATTTCTAAGGAAAAGAGAAACTATACACCATAATGCTGTGTTGGACAGATTAACACTTCCTCAAGGGATGTCAAAACCAGAAAATAGTGCCTTCAAAATGTTGCTTCAATGCAAAACTAACATATGTAACATTGCCCACAAATATAAGCGAACACTCACCAAACAGCATGAATGGAGGTGTATGAGTTTACATCCAAATAAGTAAACATGCTGAACAGTGTAACATATGATCTATGTGAGTTATGTACATTATATTACAAGAGAGCTTACTACCACTCACGTTATAAGGGTTTCCTTGGACATGAGACTGCAGTCAAACATAACACAGTGTACCCAATCCTAAATCTTGAAGCACAGTATGTGACATTGAAAACATACATTACGGAAAAAAAACACTTTGGGATCCATAGTAACTGTGATTGGTGGTTGCAATGAATGGCCGAATCTTAGCTAAGTAGCTTTGGGGTAGCTACAAATGTTACAGCTCAGTTGTGACTTGTTTGCAGCACAGGACACAACATGTAATACAAAAGGAACACTGTGCACTCATGCCAAGGCCCTGATCTACAAGCATGTGACACATACTGTAAAGGGTTACCTACATATTTATTAAACAGTAAAAACAGAAGTGAAAACTCGCGGAAAAGCCTTACCTACCCTAATCTACTCTAACTACTCATTACCCACAACTGTCCCTAACAAACCTCAGCTAAACTTACTTATCACATTTAACGAAACGTTCTAAACATCATCCCCCCACCACCCTTATGAGACGGGACACATTAGGATGACAGATACTAATCTAAACACATACTATCCTATACTAAGCAAATATAAATAATGTTTTTATTTTTTTTATTTTGTAAAAACACAAGAACCCCAACATTTGCCCCCACCCACCCTTCGACACACTTAAAAATAAACAGTAGAAATATTCAGGACCCCCCACCCATTAACACTAACTAAACTAACAGCCTATACTAACCTAACACTAAGCCCCCTGAACCTACAAAGTATAAGAACCAGGAAAGATGAGGGAGGGGAGGGAATCATGTCTGTCTCATAGTCTACAGGTTGGCCCTCCAGAGGGTCCTCTTGATGGAACGCACCCGCCGGTTGACCTGTCGCACCTCCTGCCGCAGTCTGCTCATCTTCTTAAGGACACAGTCCAATTTCCGTTCCATTGGTCCAAAAGCAGCAGGGTCAATGGCTGCAGCAGGGGTGGTCTGGGTGCCAGCCGAGGAAGTATGGGCCCGTGTTGTCTCCATGGCTGTGGGCTGCCCTGCAGGTGGTGCTGTGCTTGGGCTAGGAGCAGTTGCTGTGGATGGTCCCGCAATGGTCCCAGCTGCTGGTGGTGCCACCTGAGTGGTAGTGGTGGTGGTGCTGGTGGTGATTGTGGTAGGCAAAGAAGGGTCGCCTTGTGCAAATGCCCTCCAGGCTCCAGAGGCTCGTTCATGGCGATATCTGCGGGCAATGTTGCGGTACCCAGACTCGACTTGAAGTATGTGTTGGTACCTCATTGCCCACCGTTGAAACTCCCTGACCTGGATGGGAGTCATATTTGCAACTGTTAAGACAAATAGAACATCTAACATTAGGTACTGCATTGTGTGAAATGGCACAAGAAGTAAATCAGACAATACATTTAATGTACTTGTAACAGCTCATATCATCATACAGATCATTGATTGTCCCTGAGGAAGTACATGGCATGCCAGCCTACAAAGGTCCTATCACACATAGCACATCCAGACCCTACAAGATGGGTAACAACAGCCATGATTTTGGCATCATTGTTCTGCCAGTTGTCAGCTAACAATCATGCTGCACATCCTCCACCACAGCCATGGCTATAAATGTCATTGTAAAGGATGGAAATCTAGGGCCTCATGATCTGCGAGCTGTAAATGGACTTGCCAGTATAGTAAGCATGTGCTAAACATGAGTGCGTATACTAGGTTCAGACAAGTGATTCACTGATTTACATGTCTGTGTACCAAACTTGTATCAACAGTCCTAGTACACTATTCACAAACCTATGCCTGTGTCTGAGGGGGGGTGGACTAACAACTAATAATTTCTAACAACAAGGACACCCAGGAAGCTTAGGAAAGCTGGACATGTGTTTGGCTCAGCACACACACCACACGTAAGGAGGATCTCCAAATAGGAGACAGCTAACCCTTGACCAATCCATCGCCACTCATGTTTGGAAATGCAGACCTTAGTCCACATCATTTACTACCAGTAAGCCATGACTTACAACAAGCAGAGAGATGCAAGAACACCCCTGGCCATGAGTTGCATGCACACCTAGGCCATTGCACGCAAGTGCCACATACTCGCAGCACTACATGTGGAGCTACATGCTGCTAGGAAGTTTAACCTACAGTTTAATAAATACATTAGTGAATTGGGAAGCAGAAGTCTGTGGGTAAACATTTGGCAGCCCCATTCTGGGAGAATTTGGGTCTGACTGGCTGACTACTTCACTAATTTGGTCCAGTGCGACTCTTTCTGATTCAAGTTGTATCCACATGACTCATCCCTATTCACATTGCTGTGCCTACAGGACTGACCTAGAATACCTAAATAAGACAATAGGATAAGGATTGGCCAACTCAAAGGTGGTGATAAAATGATATTCCACTCATGGAACAAAACAAATGATTGGCCAGCACATCACACATTGCTATGTGTCCAACACACAGGAGTCCATCACACATCACCAGCAAACACAACACATAACAAACACATCAACACATACTGGAGTTGTCTGGGTCCTCGAATCGAGCCACCTCGCCAACAGTGTAGGATGCCGATCCACCTGTAAGGCATGGAAGGGCGAAATGTGCTCAATGTGTGTGCACTGTACAACACTTCCAAAGACAAATACTATGTGTAAGATTACATCAGAAAGTAAAGCCTCTCAGACATGATGATACTGCATCCTACATAGCATGGCTAACATGTACATACCGTGGGTCTCCAGTGAGTGATACACACATGTCTGCACACATGCAGTGGCCCTAACTATCATGTGTTGGCAAACATGCTCCTTCATTAGTGAGCAGACATAATAATGGAGTGTTTTTGTCTCATCATGTGTATCCATGTGAGACATCCAAAGCCACTTTCCGTGAGGACTGAATTACCAGTCAACCAGCCATTGTGACCATGACAAATTTATGACACAAAGTTACAATGTGAAGAGGGGCAGGGACAAGTTGTTAGCCCTCATGTTGTTACAGTTTCTTCATTTGATGTGGCCCAGCTATGATGATTTGCACCAACCATAGAGATATGAACCCTTGTGCATACCTTTGGCAAGCCATCCCTAATCAAAATGTGGCACTACAAACTCCAAATACCAGTCTAAGATGTTAGCTGAGCGCAGCTAGAACTTGTTCCCTATGTGTGCAAATCCAGATCAGGCATGTATCCGAAATGAAGGAGGGGCACAATAATCCCTAAGATTTTTGGAATTCCCATGATAGGTTTCCTTACACACTCACCAGACACACATGAGACATATGTTCGGGCCACATTGCTATCATCAATTGACGTGAAGCCTGCACTCATTTTCAGACTCATGTTGTGTTTAGAAAGTCAGTCTAGCTGTTGCGTCAACAAATGATGGTAATGATTTGGAAATGTTTATTCCTCACAGGCAACTGTGGCCTAAATCTATACATAATTGGCTCCTGATTTGTGTTGCTGTTTGACACAAAGGCGGCACTAACTTACATAATGCAAATGTATTCAGTAAGTTTGTGGAGCTCTTGCTTCCTAACAGCTAGCAATTGTGGTCCTTAACAAAGTAGATATGTGACCCTGTATGTTTCAGTAGCATTCCACACACTCAACAACATTGCCGGCAGATATTGTAAAAATCATCTGATGTCACTACAGAGCATTCAAACGTGCACATTAACAGGATTTGTACTCGCCAACAGGGCCACCAATCACAATCCCCAGGTGGTCCAGCAGATCTTGCTCCCTGGAGACAAGGTCAGCCCAGAGGTGCTTCAGCTGGTGCTCGTTTCTGGGTTTCTTATGAATCCGTTGCAGATGATGCAAAACCTTTGCCCACCGGAGCCTCCGTGCCTCAGTGTGATACCCCTGTATCACACGTCCACCTGCCTCAATCATTAGGGGTAGGAAATGGCACACCAGCCATATGAATCCACCCAGCTCCTCCTCTCCCATCCTGCCAAGACAAGGCCTACCCAATATATTTGTAGCAAAAGAGAAATAGGGGATAAAGGGGAACAAAGGAGAATAGGGGGAAAGTAGAACAGAAAAAATTCTAATAAACAACTAACACAGCCCAACTATACCCAAACTAACACTACCCACAACAGACTCCCAACAAAACAAAGACAGTGCTTTAAAACTCCAAATGAGCACAAAAAACACTCAGACAGGATACTACAACAAGTTGTTAATCACAAAAAGACAATAAAAAGACCTCACAGGAGACAAATTCACTAAATATACAGAGACAAATTGAGACACAGCCACACAGTCAGGAAATATCACAGACTGCAAGGTGGAAGTGAAAGTACACCCACTATACATATTCTGTAAACAGGATATCCTATTACATCACTTCCTGTCTAAAATGGTGGGCGTTTTTATCGTCATGCGTCAAAATATTTAGACGCATACAGTCTGCGCGTCATTTTTTTGACGTACAGGAGTAGATTTGAGCCCGCATCCATATGTTTGGAAATAGTTTTACACTTAACCAATTTTCTGAGGTACAGTGTGGAAGATACAGCTCAGGGGCAATGGTTATTTCAGGGCATTATGCGTCGTTTTTCGGCCATAAGCGTCATTTTTTGACGCATTTGCTTCATTTTTTGACACGCATGCGGCAAAATTTCAGGCATTAACTGGGTTTGGGTCATTTTACCCTTTAAATGTAATATTACAGTTGTGACAATACTCAGATAGGCTGATTGCACCCGTTTTGGTCATGACGGTGTATGGGCACATGTGACACATCATACTACTGCAGACCATAATCCACTACTTCATGTACAGGATTTTCACTCTCGACTGACGCAATAGCTGGCCAAACGTGTGGCCTGCATATATGTATTGCACAAATTGGGCATGTTTGGCGTCAGGAGAGGATAGCAAGGTGACGCACATAAGTACAATACCTCAATGCCTATTGCTCAATGTGTGTGCATTGGCTACTAATATTGTTGTTGACCCACTGTGTGAGCATCACAAAATGCATTATTGCAAATAAGCTTGTATGAATGTGGAGTCAATGTGTCCAACCCTCAGATGCAAGTCAGTGTGGAAATGAGAGAGGACATGTGTTAGTCATACATATAGCAACATCTGCTGTGTGCACTTTCTAGTTTTTGGGTAACATAAACACCACAAGTGACAAAGCATGCACCGGATAGATAGCAGATGCTTGTTCATGTCAATGGTCCAAAACTTGGCCATCACATGTCCTGGAATTTTGGATACTGCTTCCTAGGCACTTGTTGGTGAACCCACCATGAGTCAGGCACATGTACAGACTAAAAGGGTACCGTGTTATTGACACAGAGAGCCAAAGGTGAACCACATTTGTAATATCACCCCACAGTTGGGGTCATATGACAGAGCCACAACTCTCCTGTGGCAGTGGCGGAGCAGCAGACCAAGCAGCACGTGGCCACATATTTCCAGTGATCAATTGCACAGAGGTGTCTGGTTCATGTGTGTGTGTGCCAATGTTAATCCTGTATATTTTTAGGGGTCTATGTTGTCACAGTTACGTCCAGGTCTAGTCATGAGTCCTGTATCTACTGAGTATCCTTCTGAAATCAATGGAAGTAAAGGCAATGAGGATTTGAGAACCCACATGGGGATGGTCCCACCCTGTCACTGCAGACGTATTATGGGACTGTCAACAGGGCAATCTTGGTGTGCTGAGTGAGATCATATCTCAGGAGTCTTGTACCGGCAGGTGTCATTACAACATTTGTACACAGGTTGGCATGTAAAGTTCCCACTGCATCTGGGAACATCATAGCCTCTGTGTTGATTAATCTTGCAGCTACTCACCACGCACGGCCCATCAATATGTTATCAGCAATGTGAATCAGCGTGTGAACTGTCAGGGTCCTAACATGTGTGGACTTTTCATGCACCTTATCTGATGTTGTTGGTTCTGCTGGAGGCACCATACCCAATCCCTGCATACGGCCAGGGTCCACTGTCACACTTTGTTGCTCATGCATACATGAGACCCAGCCAAGGAATAGGCCATGATTTAGGTATTTGGAGACAAATTCCCAATTATGGTATGATATATAAGCAGATTATGCTAAATAACTTATTTGAGTATGCACTGAAGAACCACCTGACAAAATACCCCAGGAGAAATGTGAGGGTTGGGAAAGCAAGTATGATACATATGTAGCCACAAGGAACCTTTAGGGTAATGCACAGACAGGTGCCAGTCAGGCTGACAGGATGCAGCGTCAATCAGGATCCAGCAATTTCACAAGGTACATACTCAGTAGTCTGACTAAAACTGGTCGGAGGAAGAACAAGACAGTTGACATGGAAAACTGTGTTTGTCATGTGTTTTGGAAGGTGACACATAAACCCAAGGGCTGTGTTACACAGCTTATTTTTCTAGCAATGCATAACAGTGTAATTGAAAAAATTACAGCTTCTATGCTGTTCGAAGCATCTGCAAGGGCAGTGCATGTTCAAATGGCTGGTTTGCATGGAGGTGCTCACAGGTGTGTGCTGCATCAGTTTCTCACAAGTCCTGTAGGTGAGATTTGAGTTCAAATGGCCAACAGTACTTTTCACATGGGAAGCAAACTACAGGTGAGAACAGGGCTTAGAGACTACAAGCCAGTGCATTATTTAACCTGACATCCATGCAGACAGATGTACAATGACTATGGCATACCATACTAAAGGGTGAAGCACACTGGATTAATATTGTTAGTCTGTATGTGTGTAGAGGAGGGACTATCCGGGTACACATATTACCATTCCAGGGACCTCTTAAGACGGGTGGGGTGAGACCGGGAACATGGGTGTTTCAGGACTTAGGACATGGGCTGACATGTACATGGCATGTCATTTGCGAAATGCTTGTCATAGGTGTGGCACTTGTGCTCTGTATGTTCTGCTTATATGAAATTCTAGTCACACATGGTCCTTGAAAAGATAGGTGATGCAACAGTTACTGCTGTCAAGGGTGTGGTCATACATAAATGCCCTGCCTCATGTATGATGCATTTTGTTCCATCATTGACTGATGGTGTCTTAGTTGTGTGCCATATGCTGCAATGAATCATGTTGCCAACATGTATGTGTGAAATAGGTGTGGTCCTCTGCTATTGCACTTCAAAGGTGAAATGTACAGGATATATGTCATTTACAGTGTGTCTGAATGTGACTGTTGAATAATACACATCACAATTGCTTTGGAAATTTCTGTGTCCTGATCGGTATATCAGCAATGCTCCATGAGGCTACACTCTTATTCTGATAGTTAGAGATAAAGGTGAGCAAAAATGATTACCCAGACCATGATATGATGATTATTTTAGGTGTTTATTTACATATGTTGATACAGTGGTGATGGTGAGTTGATTCAAAAGAAATTGTTGACAATATTTTGGCGCCTACGCAATCCTGCAGCTGTGTTTGGTTGGTCCCCCTCATGTTGATGGCCAGCATCCTCCTCTTCCTCCTCTTCAGGCATTTGTGTCTCTGGTTCTAATAGGGGAATGTTCCTTCTTACACAAATGTTGTGCAGGATGGCACATGTTAAAATGATCTTGCAGACCATTTCTGCTGAGTATAGGAGGCTGCCACCAGTGATGTTGAGGCACCTGAATGTCGACTTCAGGATGCCAACGGTCCTCTCGACTATGGTGCGTGACCTCCTATGTGCCTCATTGTAGGCACGCTCTGCTGCAGTGCTTGGGCTGCCAAATGGTGTCATAATCCATGGCTGGATCCCATACCCCTGATCAGCTGAAAGAGAAAATGATTGAGATCATGTTGATGTAGCTTGCCCCATTAATATCACCTTGCATGGTAGTAGTTGTCTTGTGTTGTCTGTGACTCTTTTGTGTCATTGTGTTGATTCCTAGGCTTCTAGGATGTACCATTAGCATTGGGTTGTTTCCGTGGCTGAACGAGTGTTTGGCTGCTGACCGGTTTTCAGCATTATATTTTGGGAGTTGCAGTACAGTGTGTACTCCCTAGCATTGTGACTTGTGATACAGGTGTCCCTGTGTCTTAACTGGGGGTGAGATGATAGCTTCATACACAGATTCAATTTGACAGTGGTGGTAACACGTTTGCATCTATGTACCCTGGACATCCCATACATTTAGACATATGCAATGGATTAATTTAAACATCAGTGAGACGCTTACATTTTGCAAGGTGACAATTAGCCAAACTTCTCCTTATGTTGTGATCATTGACTTCTTAACATTTGACTGTACACTAATTTCACATGTGTGGCAAGTTCACTGCAGACCTATTTCTCTGCCCTTGGCAAGTTGACTCAGGTTGTAACGTCTACCTAGACTACTGCGCATGGTCTAGTTCAGCTGACTAACTTGGTTGTGAGGTTGTCGGTTTGAGTTTCAGAAAGTCCGTATGGTAGTACATCTGTTGTGTGTGTGTTAATTTGTCACAATGCGTATGTGTAAGAATGTGCACCTTCCATATAGTAGCATCAATGTTCTTCACACAGTCCACTTCCCTCTTGGTAGTGGGCAATGTGAGAGCAGGAGTGATGTGAGATATTACAATGGGCTCAATGATTGCATGTGACGTTTATTATAGTCATCATAATGCTATGTGAGTCACGGTGTTTGGCCTGCAGCAAATTACATTCCACACCCCTTACACAGTACGTATTGGCTGGAAGGGTGTTTGTTTAGGTGTTATTGATGTGTTATTGGAGTTTTATCTTCCCAGATGTCATGCCAGTTGGCACCATGTGTTTGTCATTGTGTTGTCTTACATTTTCCCCTTGTTTCTGTGGAGTGGCATCAGTTTTTATTTGGAATGGTACTTTGTCCCTAGGTGTGTCTCCCATCGGGTGAGGATATCAAACATGCCTAGCGGTGTCACAACCTCAGTGTGTTCCTGTTCACATGTCGCTGTCGTGGTGTATGTGTTGTTTGTCCTAGAGGGTTGCTGTGCAGTGTGTATATAAGTAGGTTTCTGTACTTACCAACAAGTAGTCCATTGCCATATCGTCCATCCTGGCAGTGTTGATTGGTGGTACAGTGACGGAAGATGAATGAATCATGTACACTCCCAGGATACTTTGCTATGATGTTGGTGATCAATCCCTGGTGATCCACAATGGCCTGCACATTGATGGAGTGTGTGTGCTTCCTGTTGCGGTATAGATGTTCAGATGCAGCAGGTGGCACAAGGCGTACATGTGTGCAGTCAATGGCACCAAGGACGTGTGGAAATCCATTAATGAGGTAAAACCCCTGTTTGGTCTCCTGCTGCTTCTGCTGTGTGTTTGGGAAGCAGATGTGGCGGGGTGTGAGTGTGATGATGGCATCCAGTACCTTGGGCAGGAAGGCAGAGAATGATGGCTGTGAGATCCCAGCAACCAGGGCGCCTGTGGTTTTAAAGGAGCCCTTGCCAACATGTGTAGTACAGCTAGCAGCTTGGTTTCTGGTGGGATGGTGCGGGTGTCTGCAAGCTGGGTGCCAACTGTGGCTCAATGTTGCGCAACAGCTGCTGAATGGCTTGCCAGTTCAACCTGTACCTCTATATGATGTCATGTTCCCTGAGGCCATGAAGGGTGGTCCAGGTGCGGATTATCCTCTCCTGCCTTCTGCGTTGCCTTTGGGGTCCCTGATGGTGTTGTGGAAGCTGCTGTTCTTGTTCCTGTGCTCTGCGTCTGCGTGCACCCTGGATGAGAAGCACCTCCATGTCTTCCTTTTGCTGCTCTGCTGTTGCTTCTGTGTGGTTTCATTAAATACAGGTGTGTTTGCCCCATTTTAACGCCTGCCCTGACCGAGGCGTTAATTTTTTATGCAAATCGGGCTGTGTATCATTTTCCGACTCCGCCTCCCGGCTGTGCGGGATTTTTGCGCGGTAGCATAAATACGGCGCATGGGTATTTGTGTCATTTTTTGGACGGGAACGCCTACCTTGCATATCATTAACGCAAGGCGGTTTCCTGCATCCAGAAAATGACGCACTTGGAGGGATTTTGACGTCCGCGGGCTCGGGCGTCAAAGTTTAAATATGGGGCAAGGTTTGCGCTGAATGTGCGTCAACATTTTTGATGCACATAAGGCGCAGATGGAGTATAAATATGCCCCTAAATTAGTCCCTAATTTCATCAAAGTGACTTTGGTAGGGAAGCCTGCATTTTTTGTTGCTTAAGAGTTTAGTTACTGTTGTCTTCTCTATGCTTGTCACTATCATCCCTTTCTAAATTCAGTTTAAATCTAGCCCTTTCATAAAAAACAATGTCTGTATGCAGCCAGACTACTAAACGATCCAACCGGGTATTATTGTAGGTAACACAGAAGAATAACACTTAGAATAATTCTTCCCACAAACAACGATTCCTCATTCTAATAGTAGTTGCGGCATATCAGATTTATTCACTCTATGTAAAATCTCTTTCTTGAGGTTAGACAGATTGTTGCCTTGGGGAACATGTGCAAATCACCATTTTTTGTACTACCATACAAAGTCATTTCAAGTTAGTCAGCGCTTCGGGTGGGGCAGCATAGAGATCATGATGAAATTATAAATCACGTTTTAAAACATAAGATAACTAATGCATATGTATTGCCAAACTTCTAAGTGTACGGGACACCTTAAAAGTACCCTTTCATCGAATTGGCACTACATCCTGCAGGCTTTTTATGCCCCTGTGAGTAACCCTGATTTTTTTTTTTTTTTTAGAAAGCCTCCAGCTTGCCTTCCCTCGCGTTCTTTTTCTGTTGCTTGCCTCCTCCTCCTCCCTACCCTGTCTATTGGATCTGACATGTGGTCTGATGCTGCTCTTCTCAGGGCTGGACGAACCCATGCCTGCTCAACAGGTTTTGCGAGATCTGCCTGAGGGCTGAGGACTAGTGATTACTTTGATCAGCAAGGACTTGTCGAGGCCCCAGGGGCAGTCAAGATTGTAGAGCCAGCTTTGGCTGAGGTGTTTTACTTTAAATTCTTTTGCCAGACGTTTAACCTTTTGCACACTAGTTTGAACTGAAGCTGAATTGTACTTTACAATCAGTATATTTTAAGTCCCCTTTTCTAAACAAAATAAAACCCTCCCATGTCACACAGCCCTTACTGATTCAAGGGCTTCTGCCTATTAATGTTCAGTATTATATTACTGCTGCACCATCCACAAGCAAAAGAAACATATTTATTACCTCTATGAAGTACTGTTGATATGTTTTACAGAAACTCTGCACCAGCACGAAAACAAATCTCAGGACAACCCATTTGCACCAATTTAGCTTCTTGAGGAAAATAGATCAAATGACACTGCGCCAGGGCAAAGATGGCATACATTGATTTCACAATAGCATTCAACATGATCCAAGGTAGAGATTATGGGCAGCTCTAAAAGACATGGGTTTTCTGGAATGTGTTTTGAATATACTCATCTGACTCCACACTAACACCTGTGTAGAGGTCAAATGGCTAAGAACGGTAATTTAACTGACAACAGCCTAATTAACAAAGGTGTCAGACATAGATGTGGGTTAGCACCAACTTTGAATGGAGAAATATGCAACACCATACCAACGTTTCCAGGGTGGCTGCCCCCTCCTTAACCCCCCAAGAGAGCCTCAAGTGAGAGATTTGGGAAACAGTACCCTAGCCAGAAAGATGAGGCATGCAGTCGCACTACAACTAAATCCTGGAGATTCCATGATCATCAGGGACTGGAGACCTGGATGAAAGTTCCGGACACCTTTTGAACCTGAGGTACGGACAGTCCTCACCGTGGCTGGCAAGTGACCCGAAACATCTTGTGGTTCCGCAAGGCAACATTTTTGAATCCCCCAAAACCACTCCGGAGCTTGATGACACCACTTGGGACCTACCGTTCAATCATTTGATGAACAGGAACCTGGTGAACCAGCACCCAAAGACCCTACCCTTGAGCGAGGCAGCACGGAACAGAGATCTGACGGCCATCCTGACACCCAGGAAGACACAAGTAATTCTTGTCACCAGTGATATGGTCCCCGGCCAAACCCAACACAAGTCAGACACAGAGACTTTGAATGTATCACTACTGAATAAACAATAATGCCAAGTTGGGGAGGGATATAATGACCCACTCAGCTCTTGAGTGCATATCCCCTCATCATTGCTTTTCCCTTGAATGCACACCTAACACATCCTCTGGCCAAGCATGGCAGAGGCTATAAATAATTGGGGGAAAAACTGCACAGGGTTCTCCACCCTACTCTATCACTGGGTGTGTCTAATTTTACATGCAGCACTGCGAGTGTGGCCTAGCGTACACTGATCGGCAGTGACCTGCTCTAGGTCAGCTCACCACAGGATGCTGCACATATAGATTGCAGAGGAGCTTCTTGACCGTGGGTGAGCTAGTGATAGAAATAGCCCTGCACTTTGAGTTTTTGGGATCAAGCTTTCTAATTCCATGTGTTGGTCACTGCAAAGTTCCTAGAGCTCAGCAGCTCTTCAACACTCTTCATCTGCAGTGTTAAAATTTGTTAAAGCCACAAGCACTAGATCGGTTTTACCAGCGCTGGAAATATATAGAGTAACCGTGAGAACAGCTGTCTCTGGTGCAAAATTATGAAGCTGTAACAATGTGTTAAGAGTCTCCTGTGTTGAGAACATATTTTTAAAATCATTGCTGCATTTGCCTGAATGTGCTCCTACATTATCACTACGTTTAGATATAGGTACTAAAAGCATAGCATAATAACATTCAGATCCTTGTCATATTGGTGAAGAATTTGGTGTACCGAGAATGTTTCTACAAGAAGTTATAGTGTTGGACCGCACTTGTGCCATTCTGGGATCAAATACGTGAAATGCTGGTTGACGATCTTAGGGGCTGAATGAGATGTAGGCTCATCTGAGTTCCATCACAACGGGAGCAGGCAGCATCCTTAAGACACGTTATTGCTCATATGCTATGGAGCCCTGGTACAGCTCACTGAGTTCAGAAGGCATGATTGACCACGTTTTGGACTCCAAAATTGTGGCAATGTTTGAGTCCTTTCTAGACGACATTACTCTTTATGATGCTACATATTTGTATATAAAATGTAGGTACAGAATTTTACCACTGAGAGGTTTCAGTAGCAGTTGGCCGACCAATAGTTTATTGACGACTGTTGATCTATCCCCTATGTGCCTGTTAGAGAAGGAAACTGAAGCCCATTACATGTTTTTTGTTCTGCACACATGGGCCATCAGAAAAAGTGGAATGTACCCATGTGTCGCTTGTTATGTGATAACAGTATAGAATTGCTTTACGGCTATTGAAATCTGACACCAGAAGTGCAATTGTCTTCAGTGTGACTTGTTTTTAGGTTGAGTCGAAGGCAGCGCATGCGCTGTCTCTGTGAGACATGCTGTGTTCAGTATAGGGGCATTAGCCTTGCCCACTCTTACCATTCGTTCTTTGTTGTGCTTGGCTTAAATGCTTCACTTTTATTGGTGCACTGTGCTAAATGTCCCTCCTTTGCGCGCTAAGTTCCGGACCAGGAGCATTCACTAAGAGATCATTTTTGTTGGCCATCACACTATGTCACACTTCCTCCTGTTACAGCTTGTGATGGCCCCCGTCCCTCCTCCCATCTGGTTTCAGTTTTCCCTTTAATCCGAGCCACAATCCTTTCTCCTTGTGGCTTGGCACCATACTTCATGTTCAAAGTTTTTTTTTGTTTTTTTTTAACAGTTAAGCCTTGTTAGGGTCGAGCCTAGTGTGTGCATCTCGCTTGCGAGACTCTGTGTTCCGTAAAGGGCTTGAAAATACCCCTTTTAAGCAACCCCTTCACACACACACACACACACAGACACTTCTTTCCTCTTAAAGCATGGGTAAAGTGTAGCTAGGGCTTATAAAAACATCCATACGTGCAGTGCCCAGGGCACCCCCTTCTGGTCAACACAGGTGTTGTGCCCCTGAAGCTATGGCTTGCACTCAGTGATTTGAAGCCCCTTGTGTAGCCCAAAGGCACTACAGAGATGACACGTGTACACAATACAATCCTGCTTTAGTAGACTTTTTTGCTGAAGTTCCCAAAGAGGCTTCGAATTTGCATTGAATGCGAAAGAGGCAGGACAGCGGCCATATTTACCAACCCACCTGCAGGGGCAAGGGTTAAACTGTACTTTTAACAGGACATGAGCCGCTTAAGGCAGCACAGAACCTGGATGCTTTGGGATTAAGACAACTCTAGGGATGGGCAAATAGGACATCATGGCTTATAAAAGTAAGATTATGAAAGTGAACAGTGCAGTAATACTCATCAGCGGGGCTGACTCAGCCTTTCACCCTGCCAAGGTCACTCTAATGCATGCCTCAAACCTGTTCAACAACGACATGAATTGGTGGGTCTGAATGACGCTGTTCCTTTTGCAGTGCGTGCTGAATATAGAGATGGACTCATTAAATCTCATAGACTGTCAGTTTTCCAACTTTCCCTGATTAAATCATGATTAATTTATAGGAGAACGGGGCCACTCCTTATGCAAACGAGAACCGGCTTTTACGCCTATTTTTTGTCCTCCCTGCAAGAACATGTTTTAAAATTATGGGAAGCAGTTTATATGCATTCATTAGGGAGAACCAGGCACGAATATTCATTCAAATGAAACCCTTTACTGAAACCCACATTGGCTTTTCAGTAGGTTGCTCAGTTTTTATGTTAAGCTGCCCACCGTCCAAGCATCACTGCCTTCATTGAACATTGCTGTAGAGCAGCTGGCAGCTCCTCCTTGTTGCAGGTTGGAATTCGAATTCAAGCAATAACAGTTTTTTTACACGTCACACTTTTAATCTTTGCAGGCAGATATTCTGAGGTACATGTTCATTTCATGAAAATCTAGCTCATCAAAGATTTCCATTTCACCTGATTCATCCCTACATAGACGTGCTGTAGTACTTTCTTTATGTTTATGACCGATGGCCTACTTTGCTATTTAACCAGGTGTTTACCTGTCACTTCTCCTAAGCCTCGTTTTTTTTGTCACGTGACTCATCTGTCATTCTCTGAGCCTGCCATTCTTTTTAAACGTTTGTCAATTAGACGTAGTAATTGCATTGCTGCAATTGCAAATTACATTCCTGTTTAGGTCGAGCATGCTGCAGATAGAGGAAGAAGGTACATGGGCGTGTTTTAGTTATATGCAGGGACACTGCAATTATATGGCAGGAGAAGACCAAATTATGAGGCACGGGTGACCAATTTAAATGGCAAGAAAGTCCAGTTATCAATTTACAACACCAATAGCTCTAACTCAAACACATGTGAGACCTACTGCATTGGTAATGCTTGTTTCATATGACACATGATATTTAAAAAACAAAATTGTCATGCTGAAATAATGAATGTGTTTGTATTTATGATAGAATGGTGCTGAATATTAGTTGTACATATATAATTTTTATGTATTTTGTGTTACAATGTATGCTTAGATTGCTGAGTTCTAGTTTTTTTCTGAGGATGGCCCCCGAAATAAACATATTTGATGATGATTTCGCATTATTTCTACTGTGTTTACATAATACAAAGCGGATAAACTTATTTTCTGCACTTTTCAGAAGTGAAAGATTAAACTATAGTGAATGCAAACTGATTTTGTTCCTTTTTGCCTTTCATAAATAGTAAAAACACTGCAAGACATTACTTACTCTAGTTTTTTAAAACAGGGCTGAGCGTTGATGTGCATGTTTGCAAAAGTCCCTATGACACACATAACCTGATTAATAAGCAAACATGTTTGCTTTGTCTTCCTATGCTCATTTTAATTTAACTGGGTACCCCTAGGACGTACATGAAATATACTTCACAATGACACATTGGTGTATCGCTGAGGAGATCAAAAGGGGTGCATATTGATCCTGTTGAGATAGTCAACCTCCTTAGGATGATTGATTGAGAACAGCATAGAATAAAGCTGGGGTAGGCCAGGACAGTTTCTGACCATCAAGAACATGGCTATTTATCAATAACAAGTTAGAATATCGCCAGGCTAGATGGTGTGAAATCTGAATTAATTACTAATAAATTTGCATTGATTAACTGTTAAGAATTTACATGAATTAGGATAATGTAGAGAAAAGTTTGTGTCATGGAAAATGTGCCCACTGATGTGGCCACCATAGGATGTACGACAATTAACAGGGAATTTACAGTTATAATGTAAATGTTATGGGAGTTTAACTTAGCCTGCTTGCACTTAGGAAGTCTAGTCCATTTTCGGATTCATTCGAGCCATTCTTTCTACCCTTGCTGGAGTCTTGTTCATGGAGGTCCGTAGTTTCATGTGTTTTGTTACTGTGTGTTAATGCCGATTCTTTAGCTTAATGTCCCTAAGTTGGTTCAGTTAACTTAGAGCCCAACCATGGCTGAGCCATCCCTTTTCACTGTCCCATTGCTGAAGCTGTCCAGACAGATGTCCACTGATGAAGAGAACACTGCTTGCTGACTCATTGAGGAGAGGTATAACAAGATGCTATTCTTTCTGTGATATAGCTGTGCTTTCTTTTAGGTACTAACCACTATTTTGCTAGAGCCTTAGTTAGATGTTTTCCAAATGAACTTTGACTAAATTGTTTTGCATGACACCCAAACATGCTATTCCAGTTGGAAGGTTGGTTAGTATGCCCAAATGTTGACAATTGTCATTAACAAAGAATCATTTCTGTTCACCTGTTAAGTTTAGATGTATACTATATCTGTTTTCTAGTTATTACTCTGACTGATTTGTAGTGTAACCCTAGAGTGTTTAATTATAAATACTTTAGTGTAATTGAGATTCTTTAGATACTTTGGTCAGCCTGTGTTTTTTGTATATGTTTATCATTTGGTTTTGAGACTGATGTATGTGATATTAGCATTGTTAATTTAGGAACATAAACATTTTAACTTTACTAAAAGGTGTGGTTATTCATGGCCAAATGGGTCATGGTGCATAAAGATTTTTGACATCAGAAGATTGATGGTGTTTATTGGTTATGTTGTTATTTTTTTTTAAAGATATCTTTTATTGCTTTTATAGTAATGTTATGACATACACTAAATAAGAATATACTGTGCAAAAACCCCCAACGGTATACTTAATCCCTCCTCCCCCCTTTCGGCACAAGATTCGTTCGCAAATGATCTTAGGTCGACAATTCTCGTAAACAAGCAATAATTCGCAAATGAGCAACGTGATATGTTATAGGTATAGAGGACTGTATTCTCCTCTTCTGATTGGGGGCGTCTATAGTTCTCAGATTCTCTAGGATCATGTTCCATTGTGTGACATTGTCTCTAGGTCTTTGTCCTTGCATGGCCTCTTTCAACAGCACCGCCCTCAACCTCTGCCCATTTCTCCAATGTGTTTGGCCATCTAGTCAAGTGTGGGCCCACTGTATCCTTCCAATGTGAGGTTATCTCTCTCCTAGCTAGAATCAGAGCCAGGTCAATGAATCTGTTGGATATTTTGTGAGCTAAGGGACGTGGGAAATCCCCCAATACTGCCACAATTGAGGAGGGGGATAACGTTCTTTCAGTGCAGGAGGAAATCTTACTAAAGATTACTACCCAGTAGACCCTAAGCAGAGGACAGTCCCACAGCATATGCAATAGACCTACTGCAGGCTCAGTCCATCGAGGCCAGCAGGAGTTGCTCGCACCATAAATTTTAGTTATCATTTGGGGGGGTTAGGTAGGCTCTATAATAGATATACAAATTTATTAATTTAAATCTTGCGTTTCTCAACGCTGCGTAGACGTGGGAGGTCATCCTGGCCCACTGTACATCATCTATAGTAGTTTCTAACTCTGTCTGCCATTTGGTTTTAAGTTTACTTAGGGGTAAACATGTGCTGTTCTGTAAAGATTTATAAATTCCTGAAATCACCCCTTTCTGTTCCCCAATTGAACAGATAAGGCTACAGCCCTCATGTGTAGGTGGTTCAAGTAAACCCGCTCCCCATCTCTTATTAATGGTTCTAGCTATGGTGTAATAGTTAAGGAACATTCCTGACGGAAGAGCAAACTGTTCTTGCAATTCTGCGTATGTGCATAGCTTCCCGTTATTAAATAGATCACCCAATTTTGTAATGTTATACGTCATTAATTTAGTAATGCCTATTCTCATAGGGTGTCCTGTAATGTGTTTCAGGCAGGTTATGGGGGCCTCAGGTGCATATAGGGCCGTAGTGTGGGTGCGTTTTAGGTATTGCTCCCAACAATATCTGGTCGATTCCCACTCCAAAGGAAGGGGCAGTTTCTGCTTTTTGGGATTCAGTAATATACCCAGGATTTGTTCAAGTGGGCAGTTCAGTGGGATCCGTAAGTCCCCTGGCACTGGGGGCTCTGTAAGTAATTTTGCCAACCATTGTAGTTGTCCTGCCCAATAGTAAATCCCTAGGTCTGGGACAGCTAATCCCCCCTCAGCGGTAGGTCTCTGGAAAGTATGTAGCGCAATTCTGTGTCTACTCGATCCCCATACGAAACTCGTAACCATGGATTCTATGTTCTTGAACACCACTTTCGGAATTGAAAGTGGGATAGTAGAAAAGTAGTAGAGTAGTCTGGGCAGCACTATCATTTTAAGCAGAGCAACTCTTCCAGAAACTGCCAGGGGGAGTGTCTTCCAGAACTGCATACTAGCCCCGATCCCTCTAAGTGTTCTATGTATGCTCCAGTCCAACAGGTCGTCCGTGGTATGGTATATATTAACCCCCAAATATGTAAACGTATTCGGGGTCCAGGGCAGACCTTTGGTGTCTATAGGTTCTGCGGCGCCCTTAGTCGCTGGGAAGATGGAAGACTTTCTCCAGTTAATGCGGAGACCAGACGCTACTCCGTAAGTCTCCAACATGTCCATTGCTCACAGTAGGTCTACTTCTAGGTTCTTAAGAAGAAGTAACATGTCATCTGCGTAAAGAGCAATATGATGTGTCCAATGATTAATCAAAATATCTTCAAAGAACCCTCGGGATCTGGCCATTTGGGCAAGCGGTTCTACTGCCACTGCAAAAAGAAGGGGCGATAATGGGCAGCCCTGTCTGGTACCACTGCCTATGGGGAAAGAGACAGACACAGTGCAACCCGTTCGCACTCGTGCTGTGGGGTTGGTGTACAGAAGTCTCGTCCAATGGACAAAGCTTTCACCAAGCCCCATCTGTAGCATGACCTGCTCCAGATAGTCCCATCTCAAGCTATCAAAGGCTTTCTCGATGTCCACTGATATAATCGCTGCATGTGGTGTTGTTAGGGGTATGGTGTGGATTACAGAGATCAGGCGTCTAATATTTTGAGCAGTGCTGCGTAATGGGATAAAACCTGACTGATCCCGATGGATCAATGAGGTCATATGAGGCAATAGCCTATCAGCCAATACCCGGCTAAGTATTTTATAATCAAGGTTAAGCATGGATAACGGATGGTACGAGCGGACATCAGTGGGGGGTTTATTGGGTTTCAATAATTGAATCATTATGGCTTCGGAGGTCGATTGGGGCAGGCTATTATTATTCCATGCTTCTGCGTACAGTATGCAAAGCTGTGGAGCTAGTAAATCCTGGTATCGGAGATAAAACTCCATTGGAAGTCCGTCCGCCCCGGCACTTTTCCCTTTGCCATGCTTTGAATTGCAGATTTGATTTCTGCAACTGAAATAGGTATTGCCAGAGTCGAACAGGCCTCGGTCCCCAATTTAGGGAGGGCGAGGGCTTCCAACTCTCGTATCTGGGCCTCAGTTATTATACAGTAGTATAATACAGTAGTTAAAGAAGCTCGCATTTATCTCCCTCTGCCCATAGACACTATGACCTGGGGTGTCTTCGATTTCTAATACAACAGTTTGTTGCGTAGGAGGCCTGGCAAGCCAAGCTTATAGGGCTCCTGACTTATCCCCTTCTGCGTGTTGTCTGCTTAAATAGAGTTTATAATCAAAGCGAGAAAGTCTAACATTCGCCTCAGCTATCTTATTTCTAGTTTCGAGCAATAAAGAAGTCAAATCAGATTGTGTAGGGTGATCACGCTCGAGATCTCCAAGGGAGTCCTCAAGCCGTCTGAGTTCCATTTCCAGTACCTTCTGGACTCCTATATGTTCACTAATACATTGACCACTGGTGACTACTTTGAACGTTTCCCACTCAATGGACCTAGAGGAGGCAGTACATTTCCAGTACCTTCCGGACTCCTATATGTTCACTAATACATTGACCACTGGTGACTACTTTGAACGTTTCCCACTCAATGGACCTAGAGGAGGCAGTCCCAGCATTTTGTTTAAAATAGTCATCAATGTTGTTATGCAAGAATTGTTTAAATGCTTCGTCTTCCAGGGTATCTGCCCTCAGACCCCAGGTTGGAATTGAGGGTCTCTCCCCACTCCAAGCCAGTGAGAGCACCAGGGGGTTGTGGTCCGATATGGTGCGACTAAGATATTCAGCTGCCATCACCGCACTGTTCCCTTCCGGCGACACCAAGAAGGTGTCAAGCCTAACATGCAAAGCATGCACAGCTGAGTAATATGAGTAATCTCTAATATGTGGGTTGAGTTGCCTCCAGCAGTCTTTGAGGTGCCAATATTGTTGCCAACTTGTGAATAGTAGGGCAGTTTTACGGATCGGGGATTGCGAGAGGGGTGGTTGTGACCTATCTAGATCAATGTTAGCTATGCAATTAAAGTCACCCCCAATTATTTTTGGGCCTGTCAGGAGTGGGCCTATATCAAGTGATACCCTGTCAAAGAATTTCCCTTGGTCTTGATTGGGAGCGTATATTCCACTAAGGGCTATCTCTCTTCCTTCCAATCTCCCAGTGACTACTACATACCTCCCATCCTTGTCTATGATCTTGTGTAATACCTGGAAGGGCACCCCAGGACGGATCCACAATAACACTCCCCTTGCAAACTCAGAATAATTAGTGACAAAGATTTGGCCTCTCCATCTTTTTTTAAGAGCATTAACCTTTTGTTCTACTAGGTGCGTTTCTTGTAAGATAGCAATGTGTATACCCCTTCGTTTAAGGTAATTGTGTACTTTGTACCTTTTAGACATATTATTTAGGCCTCTAATATTCCAGGTTATAATTTTATATTGTGTGCCCACGATCTATATTGGCAGTGTGATGTGGCTAGAACCGGTATTCCTGCGCAGCGTTTGGAATTGTAATGACAAGTCAAATTTTTAAATCGGGAATTGCCTGGGTCATTACCTACTTGTGCACTTAGTACCCCCAAAACTAAATTAACCAATTCAATTCCCAACTCCCACTCCCCAGGACCGGTAACTATAACTCTCCCCGTCCAAACCATATTAACAGTCTTAGTTAGTGTCCTATAGGTGGGTGGCATGCCAAGGACCGAGAGCCTTCGCCCCGGGCCGTTCCCCGGGCCAAGCTGAGTTACTTCTGCAGCCCAATGAAGTGTATTTGAGAGGCTTCACTGAAATCAGTCTCAGAGATTTCTTCATCTGACTTTTGTAATAGAATCGCAAGATTCAAATCAGTACTCACAGAGTGTTCAGCCCACTCAGGGAAAATTCTAATAATCTTGTCTGCTGTTCTCGGGGTCACTGGAGGCAGACTGACGAGGGTGTCCCGCGAAGATACTGAGGAACCTCCACAGCACGAGTCAATATCTGAGACATTACCAGAGGCTGGAGAAAGAGGGAGGACCCCTCCGCTCAGCGCCGTCGCAGTGTCTATGGCATCCCTCATCTCTTGCAGTGATTGATGTCTTGTAGGGGCTGCCTCAGTAATCTGTTTCCTAGATCTACTGCGCTTCCTTCCGGGTGTACGGAAGGCTCGAGGACGGAGGGCTGGTTTATTTAAGTACAGGGATTCCAGCCAGTCTTCCACTGATTGCGGAGATAAAAAGAAATGTGTTGTATCATTGTATTCCACTCTGAGCTTGGCCAGGAAGAGCATCGCATATTTATACCATTCTCGCGCAAGACCCACTTAGGTTCATTGAAGGAGGCCCTTTGCCCTTGTGTTCCCCTGGTGAAGTCAGGAAATATCATAATTCTCCGGTCGTCAAACATAACTTCGCCTCGAAGGCAGAATTGAGTTAGTATGTGATCTCTGTCTTTATAATGTAAGAATTTTGCCGCTATTATTCTCGGTCTGGTTCCGGGAGTGGGGGCCTGCTGGGTACTCTGTGGGGCTCTCTCTGCCGCAAAGAACGCCGAGAGGCCCTCAGGGGCTACAATATCCATAAGCCACTGTTCCTGGAAGGATTCCATATTGATTGCTGATAATTCCGCTCCTTCCGGTATGATTGGTTATGTTGTTATATCGTTGTTGAAGTTATGAGTTATGGTGGAAACACTCCAAGTGTAGTCAAAAGGTCCATTGAACCTGTAACGCGTCCCTCATCAATTAAACTATAAAAGACCAAATAAGGCCAGATGCGCTTACAATGGCACACTGAGCGACCTGGTTTTGGAATGAATTTATGTACTTTTATGCTGTCCTTTAGTGCCATGAAGCTTGAGATCAAAGTTCAACCTAGAAGCAAGGCTTTGTAACAGCTGGTATCCTGGATATTTAAAGTGCTTAAGTGATGACCCTTTTGGGGCCTACTAACTTGATTCAAAATCCATTCATTTTGTATTGTAGATTAGAAAATAAATAATGTCAAGTTTATTAAGATCACTGAATAGCACCTTGTAGGATTACTAGAAATGACCACCAAGATGTATGTCATGCTTTTCATTGCAAAATATAGCTAGAAAATTGACTAACACCTTATCATCCACATCTGTGGATATCTGAATAAAGAATTTCAAATCATGACTGAGGATGGTGGTCCGTAGTCGTTTTGCTGATAGCATTTTGAATTGGACACAATTTCTCAATATGTGGTAATTCAATAAGAACCACTAATGTGAGCAAGTTGTTGAGGGTAACTATCACCTTTGTATTTGGAGATTTGAACTGGAACCTTCATCCAGCTAGAGCTTCAAAACACACTCCATCATGGTGGAAGGTTGTCAAGGTTAGAGTGCATAATCTTCCAAATAAAGAGCTGGAACATTATTCATGATCTGACAGTGTCACTAAGAATGCGGACAATGATAATCAGGCATCTGTTAAAAGTTTACCTTCGAGTAGTAGCTTTGTTTTCCAATCAGATCAAATGCACTTCTTTGCCTATCAATGGCTTTGGAGGACAGAGAACAATTGGTCACATTTGAGAACAGAATTGAGTTAGGAGATTTATCTTTATTTAATAAATACCAGTTGAAGGATTATTGAATAAAGTCATTGCTAAATTTGAAGGGGTTTCAGATTTGTTTATACATTATTTTGAATGTGTGTTTTCACCTGTGGGTAATGAAATCACAAGCCCAATCCCATTCATAAATACCTAACTCAGGATTGTTTGTTTGAGAAGAAATGTAAAGTGCTCAAACAATCTTGCCTGATACTGTTACATGGAGAAAATAATGGATGTTCTTATCTCGCCCTGCAAAGGGAGGACTATAAAGAAGACTGCTATGAAGAAGGAAAGTCTAATAAGAAAACCACTAAGTACAAGGTACATATTGAAAAAGACTTCAGCCAGTTATTTCAAGCAATAGCTTATAAAAATGTGGCATTTTGTAAAGCAATTATTCTTTAAGGTCTTAGCAGCCAGGCCTTTATGGTCATTTGTTGTGTCATAGAGGGTAATTGGTTCAGACCAGGGATCTTCAATCTCTTCTATAACAAATACTACTTCTGATCAATTAAATTAGCCCTGAGCTAATCATGGATTGACCATTGTTGCAGCAGTGATCATTTTAAATACAATTGCAGTAAAAACCACACTTTACAGGATTAATAGAAATTACCACCAAGATGTATGTCACAGTATCGAATAGCAAAAGATTTTAATAAAAAATATACCCAGAATATTGAGTAATACAATATTATCCACATTTACATACATTGATGATAAATATATCTTCAAGATAAACAACTGTGGAGTTAAGAATTTAAATAAAACCAAACTTACCCATAGATACTTAATTTCATGATATTGTGGTAGTTAGTGCTTTCAATAAAATTTTTGATTTGATCAGATTTAAAATTCAAATATTACCGTAGAGCGCCAATCACCCAAATGCATAGGCCGAGGTGGCTAGCATCAAAGTCAGGAAAAGCTTTATCAATATAAAATGCCTTCACATGACAAATGAAATAACAGCCACAACAGAAAGTGTATACTGGCACAAAGGCAATAATAACAGCTATACGTCTCCTCAAAAAGATTTCAACGATAATTCAAAGAGCAGTTTTAGATTACTAGTCATTTTGGTTTCAAACAACAGCATATCAGTACCTCAGAATACTTCTTTTTGTATCAAATATACACTTTAAAAGAAATTAACACACTCAAAGAAATTCTTGTCTTTTTCCTTTTTTTTGTTTTTCTTGCACGGTCCCCTAATGCCAGGTTGTGATTTCACTAGATCAAATGCATCAAATTGATAGACTGTGTTATATCTGTCACATGCCTGGGATGCCCACCATAATACCAAAGATGCCTTTATTATATCATTATTATATCATTATTATCATTATATCATTATATCATTATTATACCTTTTGGACAGTGAAACAATTGTGCAATAACTCCCCTCCCCCATAAAATTAGGAACCACTATATCTTGTCAGTCATGGACATGGACATTATTATTGTAAGGATTGCCATGATTCTGTAATAAAATAAATGGTCATAATTAGATCAGTCATACTAACAATATGAAAAGGATGGCTGCCATTATGTCATGATTAATCAAAGGATACACGTTGTTTGTGAAGATTTACCATTATTATGCTACTGCTAAGATTATGTTAGGAGTAGTCATAATTGTGCCAGAGATGAACCCCTTCTGTTAGGGGCACTATGTACATTTGATGTTCCCTGGCAGCAGGAATGGCTTCTAGGTAAGAAAAAAGGACCTTATTACAAGTCTGGCGATCACCAGACCGCCAGACTCGCGGTGGAGGTTGGAGCGCTGCAGTTGTGGTGGTCCAACCGCCACATGGCGAGGTTGGTGGGCAGAGCCGCCAACCTACCGCCGTCTCTGCCAGGATCTCTCATCCTGATGGGATGATGGTGGAGCGGGTTGTAATCAGACAGGGTTGCTATAAACTCATTGCTTCCCTGCTGATTACAATCTTGCTCGCCACCAGCCTTTTCATGGCATTTCAATCACCATAAAAAGGCTGGCAGAGAACAAGTGCAAGGGTCATGCGGGGGCCCTGTACTGCCCATGCCCATGGCATGGGCAGTGAATGGGCCCCCTTGCCCAGCGCATTATGAGGGTGCTGATGCCCCCTGCTTGCTGCAGCATTGCGGCCAGCTCTATTTTGAGCTGGGGGCAATGCTACCACACCTTTCTCACTAAACTGATGGGTGGGAACCTTGGTTCCCGCCTGTCAGCCCAGTGGGAAAGTTGTAAAAGGGCCCGTGGGGAGACTGCCATCTTGACGGCAGTCTCCTCACCATGGGCCTGGTGGTTGCAAACTCATAATCAGGCCCAAAGTCTTTCAGTTAGGAACACAACACCAGCCACATACAGAATACATATATAATAGCACACATATGCATACATGTGCACAGAGAAACACTTAAACAAATACACTTACATACAAGCACACTCCCATCATCTGAATCATGCAAGCACATTACCTGTCTCCACACTCTCAATACAGCCTTTACTCTCCGTGGCTACAGAGCTGTTAACACACCATTATCACACTGCTCTGAGAATGGCAATGCCACATGCTAGCGACCCCACTCTCCCTATTGCTGGCACTTGCTTTCTGGCCAGTTTTCACAGGTACCTTATGATCAATAGAGTGCGGCTTGCAAAGTGACCAAACTCCCTATGACTTTGCTAAATTGAAAGTTGACAAAGGTTGACATTTCACAGGTACTGCAGACTGTCACAGTGTGTATTTGTGTGTATCATGTACCGTGCTGGGCTGAACATTTTTAGAGAGCTTCTTCCAGAGTACTGGTGAGCTACCTCTGGGTTATATTAAGAGTTCAAATATTGTGGAAAAGAAAAACCTGATATTTGTACCTCTACATTTTTTATTTTCCATGGACATACATATTAGCTACAGTCTTTTACTTCAGTGGACCTAAAAGCACAGTCATTCAGCTGGAACTGATTTAACCTTGGAACTTGGCAGTAAAAGCTGGAGGATTGGTCCAAAGACGCCAGCCATCCTTTAATCATCCTCAATATATGTATTTTTCAAACTTTTCAAGCAATTTATCGACTAAGTGGGCAGACTGAATCTGGGCAATTATCCCTTTAATCCTACTACATTTAGGTTTCTTGTCCAGCAGTCGTCTGTTAGTCTATTTATCTTTTTATGTTTTTTTGTTTCCTTTCTTGCTATACTGAACAATTCTGAGAATGCTTCTAAACTTTCACAGTGCCCTCTTTCATTTCATGTTACTCATTTTTCCTATGTGCATCTCTAATTCTCTTTGGAAAGTGAACGTGGCCTTGTCCCATTGGGCAGGCAGTGAATACCAGTTTGAGGGGACATGTAAGCCATTATGTGACTGAACCACTTCTTGTCATGACAGTAGTGCATTCTAAAATGTTAGGTTCTGGAGATAGATCAGAAATTAGTATGCTGCTTCCATGCTTTTCCTCAGCTGGTTGTGCAGTATTCTATGACTTTTTGGAATCCCTCATTACGTAGGCAGGTATACCCTTGGTTTTCAGGTAAAATTATGACTTTCCACAATGAGTTTTTGAGATAACGTCTCAGGAATTTGCTCTTCTGGCAATATTCTCTTAAATACAGTTACTGCAACATCATTGTTTCCATTGATAACATAATTGTAATGCACGTCCTTTGCTGAAAATCGTCTTAGTTGCATAAAATACGTTTTTTTTTGTATCAGGCCATGAAGTAAGATGTTATGAAAAGGATGAGCTGTCTGATTATTTCCATTCTGCCTACAGATTTTCTCTCTGCTTGTCTCTTAAATTTCCATCAATTCTTTTTCACTCTTTTATTTATGCCAAGCTTCCTGACGGCCTTGAATCTTGCTCCCCCCTGTGATATCACTGGGGTCACTGACATTATCAGCGTTATCCCTTTGGCTATATCTTTGCTTATGCAGCGATTTGACAGGTCAAGTTCTATTTTGTGTTCCTTCGCTAGACATTTGGAACTTGTGAAACCAGGGCAAACTAGAGATCTTGAGTTCTTGTCAGCCTAACCACAAAAATAATATTTCTCTTATTCTCAGTGTCCGTGGCACTCTTTTTTACTATCTCATGATTTTCTTGTGTGGGCTAGTTGCAGGGCCCCTAGGATAGGAGATAGCATTTGGTCATGCGGAGTTGACCTTCTTTTGTTCCTCTGCACCATCTGGTGCCCCATAGATTTGTGCTTAGTGCTGTTCCTTAATGTATCTCTGCCATTTCCCAACACCCCCTCCTCACCACCTATAGCTGTCACCAATGATATTATCTACTCTTTGTGCAATATTACTTTAAGATTTGTTAAAAGAGTGTGCCTAATTTAAGTTAAGTTACTGAAACTCTTAGCTTACTGGGACTCAGGCTGATTACTTGATATTTCTTGAAGTTACTTAACACAGTTTAGAGGCAGCGCAAGAGAAAAATATTGAATTTGCATATATATTTCAATAGCTGTCTACTGGTAAGTGCCTATTTATATAGACTAATCAAGTGCTCCTACTTTAAGTTTAGCAGACTAGTGACAACTGTCTACCCAAAAAAGAATCCAAAAAGCCCCTTTACCTTTGTCCTTCTGGCCTCCCAGTTGCGTCTACACTCACAACTGCATGCACCACATCCTCATCCATTACCACCATCACCAGCACACCTATCAGTACACACCCCTCACTGGCAGTCACCACCCCCACATCCATGCACACATCCCCTGTGTCCTCTCCCACTGTGTTTGTGCCCCTCCTCTCAAAGAACACAACCACTCAGACACCCAACAGCCATCCACCTCACAAAAGCATCCATCCCATGCACCTGCACCTGCACCCAAACACAGCAGACTGACACCTCCTACCACCACTCCTTCTTCCTCCACTCCCAAACCATCTCCCTCGTCCTGCCCCAATGTCCCTAAGAAGCTTTTTCTCACCAACATTGACCACTTCCCTAGCCCTCCCCCCCGTATCCCTCACGTCAGGCCAGGGTGGTCAAAACCCAGGCAAGCATCTCAGCCACCCAGCCCATGGGCACAGTAGTGTCCCAGCTACTCCAGGTGGGAAAGGATCCCGGCCACCAGCCAGCCAGACGGAAAGGGTGCCTGCCCCAAGTGCGTGAAGGAAGGGCAAGAACTCATCCCCAGCTGCAGGAAGGAAGGGCAAATAGGCACCCCCAGCTGCTGGAAGGAAAAGGGCAAAGAGGCAGCCCCAGCTGCACGAAGGAAGGTCAAGGATGCAGCCCCAGCTGCTGGAAGGAAAGGCAAGGAGGCAGCCCCAGCTGCTGGAAGGATGGGCAAGGAAACAGCCCCAGCTTCTGGAAGGAAGGGCAAGGAGGCAGCCCCAGCTGCAGGAAGGAATGGCAAGGGGCCTGCAACAGCAGGCAGTAGAGACAAGGGGCCTGGTACTGGGACTTAGTCGGAACCCCCACCACCAACCATGGTGGTACAGCCATCCGTGGCTGCAGTGGATGTGCTGGAGCCTCCCCCCACCACTGCCAGCACCGCCAAAAGCACCAGCACCAGCAGCAGCAGCCCCAGTGGGCAGCCATCTGAGGCTGCAGGGGATGGTCTGGAGCCTCGCCCCACCACTGCCAGCACCGGCACCAGCACCTGCACCAGCAGCCCCAGTGGCTGCATCACAGGGCACGATGCCCCCTCCAGAACGAGTGGAGAAGCCATCCACTCACCCCATCCTCCCCAGGATGAAGCTCACTGTGCACAATGCCCCTGGAGCCATCCACTCACCCCATCCTCCCCAGGCTGAAGCTCACAGGGCTCAATGCCCCCTCCAGAACCAGTGGAGAAGCCATCCACTCACCCCATCCTCCCCAGGATGAAGCTCACAGGATGCAATGCCCCCTCCAGAACCAGTGGAGAAGCCATCCATTCACCCCATCCTCCCCAGGATGAAGCTCACTTGGTGCAATGCCCCCTCCAGAACCAGTGGAGAAGCCATCCACTTACCCCGTCCTCCCCAGGATTAAGCTCACTGGGCGAAATGCCCCCTCCAGAACCAGTGGAGAAGCCATCCACTCACCCCATCCTCCCCAGGATGAAGCTCACAGGGCACAATGCCCCCTCCAGAGCATGTGGGCAAGTCACCCACTTGAGAGACTGTGGCCTTGCACTCCCTAGGACGAAGCACAGGACATGTTGCTCCCTTCAGAGCATGTGGGCAAGTCACCCACTTGAGAGACTCTGGCCTTGCACTCCCCAGGACCAAGCACAGGGCATGTTGCCCCCTCCAGAGCAGGTTCCCAAGTCACCCACTTGAGAGACTGTGGCCTTGCACTCCCCAGGACAGAGTGATGGGCATGTTGCCCCCCTCTAGGACCAGTGGCGTTGTACCATCTTCCGGCTGAGTACCCTCCATTCACCGTCCCCCTGAGGTGCCTGGCTATTTTCGACCTGATGCCCCTGCAGTGTTCGCTCTGTGTTGTTGCAGGAGTGAGGTGGGGCATTGGACTTTGTGATGTGGCCCTGTGGCCCACGAACATTGAGGACTGGGCAGTGGCCCTTGATTTGTGAATATGTATATACTTTTTGATTTGGATGCATATATTACTAATTTATTTATCTTATTACATTCCTTTTGCTCTATTTTGGTTGTTCTTGAATTATTCCTGAGGTGTACGGGGTGAATATGCAATGTTAGTGCATCTGCTTGTGTGTATGGTGTTGGGGGTGGGGGTGTTGCGTGTGTGTGTCACTCTCTTTTTCCTTACCCCCCTCCTCTGTGTGCTAGGTGGCAGTACTCACCGTGGTCGTCTTCGCCAGCGTTGGTGTTCGAAGTGGAGCAGAACGTAGAAGAGCATGGGGATCACATGCAACTCGGGCTCCATGGCGGCGTGGTTCTTCCTTGAGTCTGCAGAGGTGAACTGTTTCCCTTCTGTTCAGTGTTTCCGCCAGGCTTTTGATGTCATTGGTACCGCCCCGGAAAAGGTGGCGGATTGGTGTGTCATTATACAGTGGGCAGAACATTTTCTTCTGCCTGGCTGTAGGAAGTTACCACTGTGGTGCCTGTTGATTTCACCCTGTCAGTCGGTGTGTTAAAGTGGCTGTCTGTCTGAGCTGTTTCCGCATTGGGCATAATTTCATATTTATTACCGCCGGCCTGTTAGCGGTATTACTGCTACTATATCACCGACTGCCAGGGTTGTAATGAGGGCCACAGTAGTGGCATGTCATCTTTTGCTGTAGCACCATTATAGCAGGAAAACATTACTCTGAGGCTATCTGCACAGTTAAAAAAAAACGACATCCTCTGTGATTGATCAAAACACACAAAAAGTGATGGAAGGATGCTTGCAGCAAGCCCTCTTTGCTCGGGCATCAGTACCCTCAGGGACTCTCCACCGTCCACTCTGACATTTCTGCTCAACTGTGCTAGTTCTTAGTGCAAAGACGTGGTCTCAGTGGACAATGGATAATCCTGACACTTTCATAATTAATCATATACTTAAAGCCTGCTTTTTAAATAAATGGGAGTTTTTCTCTTGCCTGTGGAATGTATACATTGTGTCACCTCTTTAAAGTTAAATACTATAAGTCTTAGCTCAGTTCCAAAGGCTCTTTGTAACTCTAGGGTGCGGCAATCTTATCGATAAAGCAGTTAATGCCATGGCAATTAGGAAACCCAATGCACAACTTATGTCCATCAAATCATGTGTGAATTAGATCGAGCTATTTGTTCTTTGAGTTTCCATTATAATTCGAAATACGTTGTATTCTTTCAAGTGTAGGCAAATTTCAGCTCTTGGCCATATTTGGTTTGCTATGCTTTATGGTAGTCAAAAGCAGAGAACCTCATGAGTGTACATTGGGTTTTGTCATTTAAGTTTTGACATCTTGTCTTCACTAGATATAGATGGTTTCTAAGGTTCTGCTGACGGATCTTCTTGTTAGTGAGTTTGCAAAATGAAGACTAAATTAATTGTTTTAGATAATTATGCATACAGTTGGCTTTTTTGAAATGGGATATGCTCTAAACAGTTTTATGCGGTCTAATCATAGATTATATGACGAAGAAAAACAATTAGAAAGGCAGAACTACAGATTGAGAAGCTAATTTGTATACCATAGAGGTGACATTGGTGACTTGATGAGATCAACTGCAGGGCCGGACTGGGAAACCAAAGTCGCCCAGGCAATTTTGTCAGACCAGACCCCAGGTCAGAGGTGATTTTGTTATTTAGTTACTGGGGGCCGACATTGCAGCACTGGTGCAAAACCCGCCCTCAGTATCAAAACCGCCCCTACTGCTGAAAAACCGGCCGTCCCACCCTTCCAGCCCACTGGGAAAATGCCTGATGCCCGCTACGGCCATTCCGGCCCTGATCAACTATCAAGAATGAAGGGAAAACACCATATATATATTCTAAGGGAGAGAGACACTGATTTCAATGAGAATGCAAACATTATTTCCTTTGAAAGTGGGATGTTATTTGTTTGGCAGCTAAAGAGGAATCAAGCAAAACAACTGTCACGAAGATTAATAAACCAGTCGTGAGAGCGAACCAAGATTGAATTAGGCAAAGTTTTGTTGTGAGTAATATTGTGAAAGTTTCGTTTCACCTCATGATCAACAATAGGAAATCCTGGGTTTTCGTGTTGTACTTAGGGGCAGATTTAAAAGCCCCTTGTGCCACTTTAGCTCCACCTTAGAGTCATTTTTTTACACTAAGGTGGCACTTTGGTGGCCTTTTCCCAGTGCCATATTTAGAAAGTGACGCAATTCATGCATTGCGCCACTTTGTAACCCTTTGCACCACATTATGCATGTGCCATGCATACAATATGCAAAGGGGCCGTTCCAGCGCAAGAAGGCCTGAACAAATGAGGCAATGAAATCTACAATATTTAATTGCACCATTTTTGGTGTCATTTTTAACGCCTCCTTACACTTTGCTCTACTAGTGTCAAACTTTTTGACACTAGTGGAGCAAAGCGCTGCAATAGCATAAAAAATGTGGACGCTATTGTTCCTAATACCACCATGGTGAGCTGTATCATAAATAAGGTGCACACATGGTGGCATTAGAGGAGTGCAGGGGGCCCAAGAAAAGTGACACTGCAGTAGATGCAGCGTCACATTCCTTAAATTCAGCCCTTAGTTTTGATAGTTTGATGCTCTTTGGCTAGGATGGCTGGTAGCCATAAACGAGTTGGACTTAGACGTATAAGTGTTGCCAAATGGGAAGCCATCTGGTATCGATGGGATCCAGGAGACATATATATATCTATTAATGAGGTGCTTAGCCCATGATTGTTATTTGATGAGGAAATAACTGATCCTAAGTTTCCATCTCCTTGGTGGGATGCATGAGTTTTAGTGACCGGGTTTACCAGATGAATTAGATGTTCATCTCATAGACAATAATCCTTGAAAAACTGTTGGTAACCTTTTTCCTGTTGAAATCCTATATAGTTGCTTCAGTAGGGTGAATCTGTTAATTGAGTTTTACGATAAGTAGTGCCTCTTACTGTTCATCACTTTACTCAAACCAATTGTGCTTAGCTATAGATGTGGCCGCCACGGGGATACTTCCAGTGTTGATCTTGATTAATGCAGGACAAGCCTTCAACATGGTGTGTTGCATCATTACTGGACTGTACAGTTGGAGGTGGAATTGGGTGATGGCATTTTGGAAGGCATTAGATTTAATTTGTTCTGTTTAATATAATGAGGGGCATTAGTAGGAGGTGCCATGTTCTGCCAGTGTGTTTGATTTGTACATTGAACCCAGGCTTTTCCAATAGGAACAAATGATGAAATAATGGCATCATGAATTATCAATAATCACTATTTTTTGTAAAGAATTAACTGTAACAGCATGCTGAAATTTAATAGTGCATTCAGTACCATTTCTACTTCTAAGATTATCATATGAAAACTGGAATGTCCTGGAACCAGGGGCACTTACATCGATCGTTGTAAAAATGCTATAATTCAATATTTTGGGATCAATGATGCTTACTGTCTTTAAAGAATACTACCAGATATTAGCTCAGGAAACCAAAAGCCTGGGTTTTCTTCCTATTGACCAGTATAAGACAAGAGAATGTGGTAAAAATGGGGGGTTTATTCCTCATTTATCTTGTTTACCAGGTCCTGAGGCGAGCTGGAAAAGCTGGTACCACCAAAGCCTTGGGGCTGTCGGCGGGAGGGGCTTTCAGACTGTTTTTTGGAGCTCTCAGGTGAAGAACATGCAAGCACATCTTAATGGTAATAAGTCAGTTTATAATTTAAGATTATAGGAATTGAAGTCTTTCCCTTTGACAATAGCAAGTATGATTTGAAGTCCCATGTTAAAACTGGTGAAAAGCTGTTCTAAGGATTAATGTAATGTATCCGTAGAGGTAAATAGAACGTTCATTTTGAACTGTCTCTTGTCACCCGCCCATCTTGCACTCTTTTTTTGGACAGACTTATTTGTGTTTTTGTCGTGCCTACTCAAACGGGCGATACTCTTGAATTTGCCCACAGTTTTTTAAGTGAATAAATTAACTCTAAGAAATGTTGAAAACTGACGTATAAGCTGAGTTGCATCAAACAGATTCAACGGTTTTATCCCAATGGAATCAAAATAAGTAACAGGGGTTTATTAGATAACACTGTTTGAAAAATCCTAGATCCATCTAGTCGTCATAACATTCCATCAAGGTTCTACTTTCTACAAAAGGTTGATGAATTAGACAGGGGTCTTGCTGGAAAGTGACAGGGGGATATGGTGGTGTAAACTAGTGATTTTAATTTTAGGTAGTATTTGGGTGAAATATCTAATTATGAAATTGGCGGTCAGGTGACTGCCACGCCGCTGATGGCGGTAGTACCGTCACAAGGCTTGCGGCAGTGACCGCCAAAATATGACCAGGGCGGTGATCTCTCCCACAGACAGCCAATGTACAACTCCAACCGCCAGTGCAGTACGGCCACTGAACAGGGCGATAGCCACCGACAGGCTGGCGGAAGACAAAGATCCGCCCACCATATTATGACATAGCAGACTGCCAGCCTTTCCAGAGTGTTAGCATCGCCACCAAAAGCCTGGCGGAAACACATCATATAAAAGGAAACACTCACCTCCAGGGACACAGAGGAGTCTGCAGCAGCCATGAAACCCGACCTGGAAGTCTTCCCGATGCTGTACCACGCAATGGCCGTCCAGGAGCACCAACGCCGATGAAGACAATGATGGTGAATACATCCACCTAGCATACAAGGGAGGGAGGGGAGAGTGACACACACACGCACTACACACACCAAACGCACATGCCACACACCCAGAACAATCTGCAGAGTAAATCAAGGGCAACATAACCCAGGAGCAGAGAAATCCAGGACACATTCCTTTTGTCCAATCACTGTAATTTGGTGTGAACAGCAACATCAATTGTAAAAAGAGACATATATATATGTGTACAGAAAGGGCCATTGGCCAGTTCAAAGTTATTAATGGCCAAAGGGCAATGTCCAAGGCCCATCTTGACTCCTGACAGCCTAGGCACTCCACTGGACAGGGGCATCATGGAGATGGCAGGCAGAAACCTCAGATGGAAAGGGGGGTTTCCTGGGAGGGAGGTCCTTGGGCTTGGGTTTGGGAGGGGGCATTTCCTTGCCCTTCTGGGTAGGGGGTGGAGAAGTGACCTTGGGACGGGGGCCGGAGTGCCACTCTTGTTCCCTTCAGTGGTGGGGGAACTCTTATGGGGAGGAACAGGAGTTGAATGGGAGATGGAGGTACTGGGCTAGTGGGGGGACTTTCCTCTTACGGGCAGGATGGAGAGGGCGTGTGGTAGGGAAGAGGTCAAGGCAGGAAAGGAAAAGCTTCTTAGGACCAGTGCAGTGGGGAGTGGGAGGAGGAATGGGAGTGGTGGTAGAGGGAGTGGTTGCAGGAGGAGGAGTTGTGCTGGACTTTGGTGCAGGTGCATGGACAGTGTGCATGTGTGAGGTGGATGGCTGTTGGGGGTCTGAGTGGGAGCGTTTACTTGTCTTTGGAGGGGGGCAGACAGGGTGGGGCCGGGCAAACAGGACATGTGGATTTCTGTTGTAGTGGTGTCTGCAAGTGAGGTGGGTGCATGAGGTGGTTATAGTGGTAGTGGTGACTGCACATGTGGCGTGTGGTGTGCATGTCTGCTTTTGTGGTGACTGTGGGCAAGACTGTACAGGTGGCAGGATTTGGGACTGATGATGCACTGCATGCAGGTGTGAGTGCTGATGTGACTGTGAGGGAGGAGGATGAGGAGGGGGAGACAGTGGAGGCAGTGGCAGTTGTTGTGTGTGCACCTGGGTGTTGGCTGTATGATTGTGGTGTGATCTGTAGTGCTTGTGCATGTCTTTGCGAGTCCTGTCTGTTGTTTTGAGTGCATGCACGTCTGATTGTGTGCTTGGAATGGGTGGGGGAGAGGAGACCGGGACTGGGAAGAGGAAGTTGGAGGGCGGGACGGAAGAAACAGGGACACTGGCTGCCATCAGAGAGGAGGGCAGAGCCTGAAACGATCTCTGTAGGGCCGTCAAACCACTGTGAATGCCCTACAGGAAGGCCCTGCATTGCTGCATCTGGGATGCCAGCCTATGGATGGCATTCACTATGATTGACTACCCTACAGAGATGGATCTCAGGAGGACAATAGCCTTGTCACTGAGGGCAGCAGGGCTGACTGGGGCAGGGCCTGAGGTGCCTGGGGCGAAGGAGACGTCCACCCTCCTTGGTGAGCCGGCACGGGCAATTGGGAGGGTGGTGCTGGTACGGGGGGTGGTGGAAGATGAACTATCAGGGGTGGTCCCACCACCAGGGAGCTTCCATCGGAGGAGGAATTAGAGTCTGTAGTCATTGCTCCAGTCTCCCTCATGGTGCTCCCCTCTCCCTCCAACCTGCTGGTCCCTTCAGTGTCAGTGGACTCTGCCTCCTGGGTCCTGTGGACTGCAGCTCACTCAGTTGCAGGTGCCCCTGCTCCTTTACCAGATGATGCTAATGCACACATGGACAGGATGACAAAAGGCGAGAGGGTAGGGGAGAAAGAAGGGGAGCACAGGGTCAATCACAGCATTAACAGCACAGATGGCATACACATCACAATCACTCCCTGGGACTTACATTGGCAGTCTGGACCACAGTGACAAACTATTGCCTAGGTACCTCAGCAGGCAGGAACCCAAACACTACCATCTACACACCTACTAGGACCAACTAAGCCCTGTCTGCTATGCTATACTAGCTACCTACCAATAACAAAAATGCATACCACCCTATGTAGCTAAGCAGGACCATGCAGGAATGGCTAAAGCTCCATATTGGGGCATTCACTGACTAGAATCTTGCAACCAAACCCTATGGCAGGCAACATATACAAAATACCAGACAGTCTGTACTCACCCCCTTGTGGCTCCTGTGCTGCCCTCAAGCGCCCATCCAACTCAGGATTGGCCACTGCCAGTATGCGGGCCATTAGGAGGTTCAGGCTTCGACTGGCACCCTTCTTTCGTTGGGAGGCCGTCCCCAGCTGGGCCTCCGTGGTCTTCCGGACCCAGCATCTCAGGTCCTCCCATTGTTTCCTGTAGTGGTTGCTCTGCCGGCTATGGACCGCCTGGGTCTGCACGTCCTTGGCGATGGCACGCCACAACCCCTTCTTCTGATGGGCGCTGACCTGCAGAGGAAACACAGTCAGGAGGGCACCATGAACAATACAATCCAGCCTATAACACAAATGATTTACATACTGAATTTGCCCCTCATCAAGCATACACATGACCCATACCTCTGCATTCACATTGCCTGCAGCCATACCCCCCCAAATGACACACTGCTAGCACACACATACATCTACATGCAGCCATGTCACATGCAATGTGCCCATGATGTACTCACCTGTTTGTCTGGAGGCCTATACAACTGCCCATACAAGGGTATGACCCCATCCACAAGCTTCTCCAACTCCTCCGACGTGAAGGCTGGGGCCCTTTTCCCTGTAGCACGGGACAAGGCATGTTCCAGACACAGGTCACAGCAGCACACACGGTGGAGATGTCGTTGAGTGAAAAGTCAGAATTCAAGTGAAGTGGTAGAAAGAAAATGGCGGTCATGTCTGTGGCAGTGAACACCGTCACCGTCAGCGTTGATCATCATTGGTCCCTTTACTCCATAGAGCCCCATGTTAGCCAATGAGGAATAGCATGGCGGTGCAGACCGCCTTCTGCCATGACGCCTAACACCAGCGAAGTGCGGCCACTTCCACCTGTCCCTGCATACAGGCAGGCAGTTGCCATTTCCTATTGCTAGTACTCATGTCTTGAATTTATATGTGCATCATTGGTGGCGGCTGTACACACCTAGACAATTCTAGTGTCCTACATACATACATGCTCTGTGTACTATGATGTTGTGTGTCCACAGGTCCTGTTGTCACACCCATTTTACTTTTGGCTCACTTAGATATCAACCACTGTGGAGGAATAGGAGGAGAAAGCAAGCACCCCTGTACAGATCCCTTGTGGACTTGGCTTCACTGGAGGACCAGCACATCATACTCACCTATTGTCTGGACAGGGCCACAATCACAGAGTTGTGTGCACAATTGGAGCCTGATCTGCTATCTGCTATCCGTAGCACCACAGCAATTCCCCGTCTTGTGCAGCTACTGTCAGTGCTCTATTTCCTGGCAACTGGTTCTTTCCAGGTGAGTGTGGGCTTGGCGGTAGGAATGTCACAGCCAATGTTCTCAATTGTACTTGGAAGGCTTTTGACTGCCTGTAGGAGGCTGGCCTGGCTTGTAGTGGGTACCTAAGGTGCTTACACCTTATACCAGGTCCAGTTATCCCTTATTAGTGAAATGTAGGCAGTGTTCTATCAGCTTAGGCTGTCTAGAGGTAGCTGTAGCAGAACTGCTTAGGCTGAACTAGGAGACATGCAAAGCTCCTGCAATACAACTATAGTTACACAGTACCTATACACAGTAAAAGACATTACTCAGTGTTACCAAAAATAAAGGTACTTTATTTTAGTGACACAAGGCCAAAAATATCTTAAAGGCAATACTTCTTCTAGAGGTAAGTATTATACACATTATATACACTAGTAACCACAATCAGGTAAGTAAACAGTCATAGAATAGTGCAAACAGTGAAAAAAACAATAGATTGCAATAAGCCTAGGGGCAACACAAACCATATACTAAAATAGTGGAATGCGAATGTCGAATTCCCCCCAGGCAAGTGTAGTGTGTAGGGGGTGCTGGGAGTGTAAGAAAACACCAAAGGTAAATAAAGTACCCCACTCTAGAGCCCATGAAAGCAGGAGTAAAGTACAGCAAGTTTCCACACACTACTAGTTGTGATAAAGGATTTAACCAAGGAAGACTGCAATCAACAAATGGTGGATTCCTGGACCCGAAGACCTGTGGAGAGAGGAGACCAAGTCCAGAAGTCAAAGAAGAGTCCCGGAAGGATAGGTGTCCCTGCCAACCTAGAAGAAGGTGCAAAAGTGGATTCTCTGGTCAGAAGAAAAGTACAGAAGAATACCAAAGAAGATAGCTGCGGGTTCCTGCATGGTGCAGGAGATGTCTCACGTCGAGTTGTTGGATGCAGGGTCCTTGCGTAACTGGATTCTGCAAACAAGCTTTGGTTCAAGTATGCAGTTTGCGTCAAGAAGGAGCTGCCTGGACCCAGGAGGGACCTGGGGGTCTCAACTCAGATTGAGGAGACAAAGGGGGATCTCAGCACTTCAGAGAGCCCTCAGAAGACCAGGCAGCACACACGCGAGTCCCAGAACACGGGGACAAAGAAGATGCAAAGTGTGGTCATCACAGCACTACACAGAAAGGTCCCACGCCACCGGAGAACAACTCAGGGAGCTGTGTGTCGCAGGATGGAGTGCTGGGGACCTGGGCTATGCTGTGCACCAAGGATTCTTGGAAGAATTGCACAGAAGCCCAAGGAGCTGCAGAAGACGCAGTACGCAGGGGTACTGTCACAGCATGGGGAGGCAAGCTCTTACCTCCACCAAATTAGGACAGCTGGACCTTTGGACAGTCTGGGTCACTTCGGACCACCACTTGTGTTCCAGGGAGCACACTCGTCATCAGGAGAGGAGTCCCTGAGTACCAGTTGTCATCACAGAAGGGTGCCTGCAGAAGCAAGGAAGTGACTCTGTCACTCCACGGGAGATTTATTTGGTTCTTCTGGTGCAGGGTGAAGACAGGCAGTCCTCAGAGCGTGCACACCTTGGAAACTGTTGCAAAAGCTGGCTGGAGCTGATTTGCAGGTCACAATATTCGTCCTGGATACTTTATTGCAGTTACAGTATTCCTGGAGCAGTCTGCGGTTGATCCGACGGTCAGAAGCTGAAACTGAGGATGCAGAGGAGTCCTGGAGGAATCTTGCAAACTGAATCTGAGGAAATACCCAGAGGAGAGACCCTAAGTAGCCCTGAGAGGGGGATTAGCTACCCACCCAGGTATGCACCTATCAGGAGGGGTCTCTGACATCAACTGCTGGCACGGGCCACTCCGTGGTCTCCAAAGGGTCCCCACACCTTGGAATCCAAGCTGGCTAACGTCAGGGCCAGTCTGGAGGACCTCTGGGCACCACCCCTGGGGTGATGATGGACAGGGGAGTGGTCACTCCCATTTCCTTTGTCCAGTTTCGTGCCTGACTGGGACTGGTGGTCCCTGAACTGATGTAGACTGGATTATGCAAGGAGGGCACCATTTGTGCCCTTCAAAGCATTTCCAGAGGCTCTGGGAGGCTACCCCTCCCAAGCCTGTAACAGCTATTTCCAAAGGGAGAGTGTAACACCCTCCTTCCAAAGGAAATGCATTGTTCTGCCTTCCTGGGATTGAGCTGCTCAGTCCCCAGGAGGGCGGAAACCTGTCTGTGAGGTTGCAGCAGCTGGGGCTGCAGTGGAAACCTCAGAGAGCTGGTTTGGCAGTACTTTGGGTCCATGGGGGAGCCCCCAGGGTGTATGGGATTGGCCCCCAATACCAGATTTGGTTTGGGTGGACACTTCCATGATCTTAGACACCTTGCATCTCCATATTCGAAGTTACCATTGCAAAGCTACATATATGTATTGACATATATGTAGTGCACACTTATAATGGTGTCCCCACACTCACGAAGTCCGGGGAATTGGCCCTGGACAACGTGGGGGCATCTTTTCTCGTGCAAGGGTGCCCTCACACACAGTAACTTTGCATCTACCCTTCAGTAAATGAAGGTTAGACATATAGCGGACTTATAAGTTACCTTAGTGCAGTGAAAATGGCTGTGAAATAGCATGTGCACTATTTCACTCAGGCTGCAGACAAAGTCCTGATGAAAGGTTTGTATGAGCTCCTTACGGGTGGCAAAAGAAATGTTGCAGCCGATAAGGATCTCCTGGAACCCCAGTGCCCTGGGTACCTAGGTACCATATACTAGGGACTTGTAAGGGGGATTCAGTGTGCAAATCAGAATTGGAATATGGAGTCACTAAAGTGTAGTGACAAACTTGGTAAGTAGAGAGAGCATAAGCACTGGAGTTCTGGTTAGCAGAACTTCAGTGACACAGTTAAGCATACTGACAACACACATAGGCCACAAACTATGAGCACTGGGGTCCTGGCTAGCAGGATCCCAGTGAGACAGGCAAAACCACACTGACAAACAGGCAGAAATTGGGGGTAACATGCCAAGAAAGATGGTACTTGATACACTGCCTTGCTCAAACACATGAGCAGCTACATCGCATTCCCAGAGGTTGATGATTTTACCACTGTGAAGGCTGGATTCTGTGCAATGGGTCACATACCACATGTGATTGGGGCCATTGATGGGACCCATATTGCCTTAGTCCCTCCCAGGGCAAATGAGCAGGTGTACAGGAATAGGAAAAGTTTCCACTCTCTCAATGTCCAGATGGTGTGCCTTGCTGACCAGTACATCTCCCACGTCACTGCCAAGTATCCTGGATCTGTGCATGATGCCTATGTCTTGAGGAATAGCAGCATCTGACAGGTGATGGCACAACAACAGAGGCACAGAGTGTGGCTTAAAGGTGAGCTTGAGTCCCCACCCAATGTATGTCAGTGCATGCCTACTGGAGTCATACCCCATGCCATTGTGCATGGCTAATGTGTGTCCGTCACTTCTTCCGGGTGACTCTGGCTACCCAAACCTGTCCTGACTGTTGACCCCTGTTAGGACTCCGAGAATGGGGCTGAACATCGGTACAATGATGCACATGGGAGTACCAGGAGCATTGTGCAACACACATTCGGTCTCCTGAAAGCCAGGTGCCTCCATTTAACAGGTGGATCTCTATGCTACTCCCCTGAGAAGGTCTGCCAGATTGTGGTGGTCTGCTGCATGCTGCACAATTTGGCCCCCAGACGCCATGTGCCGTATCTGCAGGAAGAGGGGGGTGACAATGCCCCTGTGGCAGCAGTGGACACTGAGGACAGTGAGGAGGAGGAAGAGGAAGAGGATGTGGACAACAGGACACATATCATTCAGCAGTACTTCCAATGACACTCAGGTAAGACTGTTGATCTATGCATGTCGTCATTTTAGTAAAGTGCTGTGTGGTTGTTGTGTTGTGCCAGTCACTACCTTTTCATCACAATTGACTGTCACCTATGTCTTCCCTTATTGCAGATGTTGGTGTGGTTACAACAGGGAACTGATGTGCTGACTACAGACTGCTGAGACACATTTGTTGGATGGATTCACACACATTACGGGACATTTGCACAGGATAATGCAGTTCAATACAGTTCAATACATTGCACATTTCTTTCTGATAAAGCACTATTACTCAAGTTGTGTTCAAGGGTGTTTATTTGAATAACAGAAATACAATGGAAAGTGCAATAGAGTGGGGTGATGCTTAGGAAAGTCCAGTATAGTGGCTCAGTCTGTTTGTAGCACAGGTCCAGTGTCCATGGGGCCATAGGAAGAGGAGCAATGGCAGTCCAAAGTGAACAAGGTGAATCAGTGGAACACAAGGGGGACATTCTGGAGGGGCTCTTTTCCTGGCAGTGGTCTTAGTCTTGGCAACTCTCTCTGGTGTAGGTCTGGGTCGCAGGGAAAGTTTGTGGGGTGGTTCACCTTCTGCAGGGGGAGGGGTGCTCGTGGCCTGTGAGTTCTGAGGCAGGGCCTCCTATCCACTATCTGCAGCAGATGTGAAGGGCTGGTCAGTACACTGGCTAGTGGAAGGGGCCCACTGGTGTGTTATGTACTCACGCATGATGCTCGCCATGTCACTCTGCACCCCTGCAATGGAGGCCATGGTGGTATTCAGGGTCTGCACTTGTTGCATGACCTCCTGGTAGTGTTCCCCCTGCAGCGCTGGTTCTCCTGCATGTTGTTGATCACCTGATCATCCTGACCTGGGATTGTTGGTATGCCCCCATGACAATTGTGAATGCCTCCTGCGCAGTCGGTTCCCTGGGTCTGGCCTCCCCCTGGCGCAGAGCTGTCCTCTGACTGTCCCTGGCCCCCTGTGTCTGCCTCCCCTGAACGGTGTGCCCACTTCCACTTACACCAGGTCCTTCTTCGTCTTGCCTGTGTGGTGTCAACTCAGGTCCCTGTACAGGTGGGCACACTACAGATTGATGTGTCCTGTGGACAGAGGTTTGGGGGCATTGGCTGCAGAGGGGCGCCCTGCGGAGGACTGGCTGTGGGATGTGGTAGCCGACTGGCCAGTGGTCGTAGATGGGCCAGTGAGTTCATCCAGATCAAGGCCTCCAGAGTTTCTGTCATCACTGAGGGCATCTTCTGGTGGGGGACTGGGTTGCCGTGGCACCTCCTTGCCGCTGACATTGGCTGGGGCACCTGTGGGAATGTAAGTGATTTGTTAGGGTAACTGTCTGTCACATATTCCACATTTCTAGCTTTCCCAATGATATTGGTGTTGTCCTCCCACCTTTTGTAGTGTATGATGATGGATTGTGGGATTGGTAGTTCTACATGCTGTCCAGGCATTGCTGGTGGGTGTGCATGCAGAGCTGGGAGGGATGTGCTTACAGTGGGTATGGCATGCAGGGGTAGACATTTAGGTGTGGTAATTGGGGTGGTGCACTGTGTGGGATGGAGTGGGGTGAAGGGAGTCAGGGTGAGGGGGTGACATGGCATGCAGGTATGGGTGGTAGTAGGTTGGTAATGGTGACTCACCAGTGTCCAGTCCTCCGGCTACTCCAGTGAGGCCCTCAGAATGCAGTATTGCAAAGACTTGCTCCTCCCATTCTGCCAACTGTGGGGGAGGAGGTGGGGGGACACCTCCAATCCTCCTGATGGCGAGCTGGTGTCTTGCTGCAGATGAATGCACCTTCTCTTGTAGGTCATTCCACCTCTTCCGAATGTCGTCCCTTGTGTGTGGGTATAGTCCCACACTGTTCACACTGTCCACGATCCTCCGCCACAGCTCCATCTTCCTGGCAATGAAGATCTGCTGTACCTGTGCTACAAACAGCTGTGCCCTACCCTGACTATTTCCTCCATCATCCCCCACAACTCAATAGTGAAACGGGGTGCTTTTGTGGGGACATGGGTGTTGTGTGGTGTGTGTTGTGCAGAGGGTGTTGAGTGATGTAGTTGGGGTGGGGTGTGTGGTGTGTGGTGCGTGATGGATGAATGGATAGTTGTGGTGTGGGTGTGCCGTTATCTCTGGGATTGGCCTGGCAAGGTGTAGCGGTCTCCTCGTGTTTGCAAAGGATTGTGGGTGATTTGGGGCGGGTGTTTTATAGTACTGTTGGAGGGTGTGTGGGGTATGTATTTGTGTCAGGTGTGGGTTTTTTGGACTGGCCAATGTTGGCTTGTTTTGGTTTGGGGTGGCCATTTCTGCTGCAGCGATGTGCACCACCAATGATTTACCGCCACTGAATGTCTGCTGTGGTGATTAGTGGGTTATTATCTGGGGGGTGTTGTTTTTCTGGCGTAATGCTAGTTTTTACAGTTTTTTGCGTTTGTTGGGCCTGGCGGATTTGTGGTTGTGGCTGGTTTCTGTCGGTTTTGTGTGTGTATGTCATAATCTGGTGGGCGGATGTTCGCCTCCGCAGCGGTATGTTGGCTGGCGTCAACACGGCCGAATCCAGAAAATACCGCCAATGTCATAATGAGGGCCAATATCTGTTACCTGTCTTTGGACACCTGAATTGCAATTTTTCATTTTATGTTCGTCAAAAGAAAAGCAGCAGGCTACAAAGCAACGCACCTGACCAAAATCCTAAAACATGAAAGAGAAGTATTAATCTGTCCTTATGTGCACTCAAACCAACACCTGCTGCCAAGGAGTACTCCTTTAAAACTAAAGGGAAAATATACAATTTAGAACAAAGGTACTGCACCACGGCCAACAATATAAAATGTCCTATTCTTTAGTTTATAGTTGTGCAAATCTTCATTATTTTTTTTTTTGCCTTCCTTTTTCTTTATCCAATAATACATTAATTCAAAACAGCAACAGCATTTTATGTGGCTTATGTTATATATCGCAGACAATTTCTAAAGTTTGGTCACGCTATTTGTACCCAAATAAAGTATAACTTAAAGAGAATGATTTACGCAACACGTTTTTTGCATTCCCTACCCCAGAAAGTTTCCAAGATATGTGGGATGTCTTATTATCAATCATCATCAACACAAGCTTTATTCGGTCACAAGCCATCAAAGCAACACAATAATAAATACGCATAATAAAAAAACATATAAAGGAAGCAATACATTACCAGTTAAAACATTTAAATAACAAGTCCACTTTAAAACACAATTACCCAATAAAAATTCATAAATCAGCCACATCACTCCTTGTTTGCAGAAACATTTTACGTATATACCATGCTGCTACTAAAAACTTACTGTCAGCAATGATTAATACAGTAGACCCGTGGCTTTTTAAAATCCCCAATGCTATCGCACATTTGTTCATCCCCATTTCCCGACAAATCGTATGAATCCATTTGGACCTCGGAAGCGAATAAACAGGGCAAAAAAACATAAAATGTTCGACTGTTTCAGGGGCACCACCACACACAGGACATATCTCGGAAGTAACAGTATGTCCCCAACCACTCGACAGAGACTTCAGGGGCAGGGACCCAAAGCAAAATCTGGCATATAGTCATTTGCCTAAAAGATCAGGTATCACATCTAGGTAAGATTCGAACTGAGGGTACCATTTAAAATCAATAAAACAATTAGTTAGTCGGCCTAGAGATTTGCAGCAAATATAGTAATTCCTCACATGAGACCAATATGCAGCCTTCAAAACTTTTATATGGGATTTCTTTAAAATGTGGGGATTCTCCCAAAAGTCTCTCAAACCTAAAGTGCGGAACCAATTGGATATGTGCTTTACCCAAATACTAGAAGCCGAGTTAGGCCTCCCTAACAGCTCGAGAAGTGAGGTCTTAAAAATCTCGGGGTGGGGAACAATCCAAAGCTTTACCCAATATATCAAGGGTCTAAGAGCAATTATATCTGCTATTCGATTTAAACCCAGATCTAAAAATATTGGGATCAGTGGAGTAGTACGAGGGCACGCAACCAGGGCCCTCGCAAAATTATTCTCGCCCACAGTTAATCTATTACATTTGGTAGGTCCCCATACGTCCGCACCATAAACAGCAGCATTCTGTGCCTTGGCCACATAAATCTTGATTGTTGGAGAGACCGTTTTAGAAGTTGTGCTCATAAAAAAAAACGCAAAATAGAAGCCGCTCTATATTGCAGAAGACCCGCACTTTTATTAATCTGGTCCTCCCACCTCAATTTACTAGATAACCTCACACCTAGGTAATCAAATGTACTAACCTTATTCAAGGGGACACCATCCAAAATGATGGTACATTTCTTCTTACATGGTCCCGACTGAAAAACCATCAGTTTGATTTTATTAAAATTAGCTCCAGGCCATAATTCTGACAGAATAAATTAAATCTATCAACAAGGGTTTGGAGCCCCATTGGCATCTTTGAAATAAGAAGAGAGTCATCGGCAAATAAAAGAATAGGAATTTTCTGGGCATTTAGAGTGGGGGCATCATTCAGGCACAAAAGCATATCTTGTACCACCTCATTAATAAAGAGAGAAAACAAGAATGGAGCAAGAACGCAACCCTGGCGAACACCCCTGTGAATAGGGATTTTCCCAGTCAACTCGCCTTGGTTCCCCCATCTCACTTGCGCTTATGTGTCTTCGTGCAACCGTTTTAGGATCTGAGTAATACTAACAGGGGCCCTTATTTTATACAACATTCCCATAATTTATCCCTAGGGACCAAATCAAAAGCAGATCTCAAATCAACGAAAACAACATACAGAGGTTGCTTGGCGAGGATTACATATTTCCATTTCAAAATGGCCAGCCTAAATACCTGATCTACCATACCAATCCTGGGTCAAAACCCTTGCTCGAGGGGTGAAAGAATCTGATGATCAGTAGTCCAATTGATTAGTCTCCCCAAAAGTTGTTTAGCAAAGTTTTTTTGTATAGTATCAATTAGACTAATCGGTCAAAAATTGATTGGAAGATTTACATTGCCCTTCTTGTAAATAGGAATAATTTCTGCCCCCTTCCACGTGGGCGGGATTGGGCCCCCTTTTGCTATTTGGTTCGACATTAAGTTTATGTACCAGGCCCAAATAACAGGTTCAGATCTATAAAGATCACCTGGAATCTTATCCGGTCCTGGAGCTTTTCCTGTCTTGAGGGAATTAATTGCGTCAAGGGTTTCCTCCAATGTAAAATAAATATAGTCCTCATAATCATGGAAGCCCTCTACCGAGGAATCAGAAACAAAGTTCACAGTTAACGTGGACAAAGATCCCTGATTTGCATCATTAGTGTTAGTTACCAACCGAGTACGAGCCTCTTCGTAAAGATGAGAAAAATGCTCCACCCAACTTTACGGTTGGATATGGTTCTTAATTATGTTCCTTCCCTCTCTTTGACGTCTGGACAGCAATTCCCAAAATAATGTATTATTATTTGAATTTGAAGCATCCACTATATCCTTCCAAATGGAATCGTCCCAAGTTTTTTTTGCTCCTTTGGTAGTTTCCTTATAAATATGTCTAGCCTGTTGTACCTCCCCCAGAGACCCAGACAAGATGGCTTTTTTTTAACCCAGACTTGGCCCTGGAACAAGCTTCATCGAACCATCCATTACTTACCAGATCAGCACCACACTGTCTAGCCCCAGTCTTTTAAAAAAAAAAACTTTGCATTTTTAAAATCATAGTGTCGTGCAGACCAAGAGGAGGGATATCGTTTGGATTTAACTCTTCATAAACTGCCAAATTATCAATAACCAACAGGTAGATCCCGCATAGCAAATAGTGATTTGAAATCACCTTTGGACACCCTACCTTCTTAGAGCTGTTGTTAAAATTGGGAGAGGGGACTATTGTGCACAGGTTATTGCAGGTCCTCCTAAAAGCACCGCCTAAGAAGGTAAGGAGCAAGGGAAAGTGATTGCTTTCACATCTTGAATCCACCCTCATGTCCCTCAGAAGGGGCCATAATCTCACATCCACCAAGAAATAGTCGATTACACTTGTCGACCTACCACATTTAAATGTGTGGGCAATGTCCAAATCTGAGAGCATATGACTGTTGCAGGCTCTAAGACCATACTTAAAACATAAAGACGCCAACTGTACAGCCACTCGAGAGAGCGGACATGAGCGATGACTTGTTATCTGTGCGATGCCCCATATTTCATCCTCCTCAACCGTTAGCCCAGTAAACATATCTAAAGGTTCAAAAGTACAGTTCAAATCACCCGCTATAATCTGGGAGAACGAGGATTGTAAAGTGTCTAAAAAAATCAAATAATGTTACTAAAGTCTGAGACTCAGAACCTCGAGAGACTGAACTGGCTTAAACATTAATAATAACAATGTTCAAGTTTTGTTGAAACTAAATTAATACCCCCATTAAATCAACACAATCAATATACAGAATTTTAAAATCACATTGCAATTTCTTGTTTAAAAGAATTAAAAGCCCTCCTTTTGCATGGCCAGCAGCCTTCTCTGATGGTTGCGCAAGAGTATTGAATGCGAGAAATCCGTCAACATTTATAGGGTCCACTGCCCAGGTCTCCTGAAAGAGGCAGATATCTTGAGTATTTATATATGCACTCCAATCCGGATCATCCAGTTTCCTCACAAGCCCAGCTACATTCCAAGTCATTAATGATAAGCCAGCATTGCCTATCTCAAATGGGTCTGGGGGCTTGCTTTCATCTTTGTAATCTCTGTTGTCACCTCCTTGGTAATTCCAATGGATCCATCCATGTGGATAGCCGCAGGAATGACCACCCCAGGTACTTCCTTTGTAGTGGTTAGTCATACGTGGTCAGGCCGCAATTTTCCTACTGCCACTGTAAGGTCCCTTCCTTGTTGATGGCCCATACGTCCATAGGTGGTATATTGGAAAACATCATCAGGTTTTAGGGCAAGGGTAATCCCTCCCCTGTTCAGTCCCCTGGATTGGCGGGTGCGTAAATCAAAAGCTATAAGTTGACCCACCAATACTTTATCGAAAAATTGGATGGAAATTAAATCACAATTAGACCCCGAGGGACTGATTCTCTTTACTTCATAGATATCCGAGCAGATGACTGAGAGGCAATTCTGTGGAAAACGTAACCAGTGTATGACCTTGTTGATCCGAGACTCCTGGTCCTCAACTAGGCCGGATGGCAACTTGGGTACATTAGTCATAAAGATAATATTGTCGCCACATTTTATACCTAATTTTTTGATCAGGGGTGTTGGGCCACCTAAGTCATTACCAAGGGGAAGATTAGCAATAGTAGAAGGTTCTAGTTGCCCATTTATGAGGGTATGAGTAGTGAGAATATCAGCCCCCTCAACTACATGATCAGTAATAGCTTTACAACCCCTTGAACTTTACCTATCCAAAGTGATATAAGCTTAGTAAATTCACTGGCAGAACTCACCATACAATTCCTATTGGATGAGGTTATTTGTCCCCGTTTCTTTTTTGCAAAATTAATTTGATTATCATCTGAGCGAGGGAGAGGCCAACCCACACTCTGGGAAAGATTTATGGGTCCCCCAGAAGTGGTATTGATAGGGGTAGTTGACTTTATCGCAGCAGACTTAATACCCCCCTTTCCCACCATCTCATCCTGTGAACTGCTGCATCCACACTGGTGTACCATTTTACCCTTTACCAATTTGGCTAAATGCAATACCAGACACTTCACTTCATCAACCCTCTGTAGAATAAGGGCCAAATTAACTTCGCAACCAGGTGGAGGTTAAGAACCGTTAGATAAGAGGGGACTATCCAGTAAAATATCTTTAGACTGAATATTATCTTCAATGGCAGAATTGGTCATGGGATGCTCCAAGATAATATCACAGCCCTCTGCCAAGGGACCGTACCGGTTAGAACATATTATGTTTGGAATAACCCTTATTATGGGGCTGATGGGTAAAGGCACAGTTGTTATGGCTTTAACATCTTCTACAAGTAATACCCCCTGACTGTGGGAGGAACTAGGGGCACTATACAAAGTACCTTGGGAGGGTGAAAGAATAGTAGGGCTGAGATTTAACAGACCTTCCTCACCGTCCCCCTTGGTAACTGGGTCCTCTTTTCTACCCCTCGTCTTCCTGGAAAAAAACTCCGGTATCTTCCTTACTTGGGTCGGAGCCCTCTTAGTGGTTAGACTTACATTGGTACTTAAATCAGAGTCGCCTTTCAGTATGGCCTCTACTTCCTCAAGTAATAAGTCAATCTCATCTAATGTCACAATCCCTACCCATTGCTGGTATCCTGTGACGAGTTTTAATTTTTTTTTTATCGTTCAACATAATGGGGGGATCCACAGCCTTTCTTTTCCCCATCGTGGTAAAAAAGAGATAACAATTAGTAACCACAATTTAAAGGAATGAAAGGAAAATGCCAAAGGCTCTTACTAGATGCTTAGGCCTTCTGCCAGGGGGGTGGCCCTGCCCGGCCTCGATCGGGCGATGACGGGCGAAGACGGGCCCGTCTTGGCCCGGGCACATGCCCGGGCGCGTCCCGCGAGGGAGCGCGTTGATTTCAGTCTCCAGCTAGGGGCCAGGACGCTGGGAAATGGAGTCCTCCTCCTCCGGCAGAAAGCGGTGTATTGTCAGGGACGCGTCCCGTGAGGTAGAGCGTCGATTTCAGTCTCCAGCCAGGGGCCAGGCACGCCGGGAAATGGAGTCCTCCTCCCCTGGGCAGAAAGCGGTGTGTTGTCAGGGACACGTCCCGCGAGGGAGCGCGTTGATTTCAGTCTTTTATTATCAATAATATCTTCTAAGATTCAGATAAGCCTAACTTACATTATATGGGATTGCAAGAGAGATGGTTTTGTACTGATGACTAAATTGATTAATGTTTATTCAACAACAATTGCATACCATGTTACCTTGAGAGACTGTTTAGCTTACGATGCACCCAAACTAGTCAGAACAAGAAAACAGAGTTCATATGCTGAATTCTCTGATTACCACGGAATAGGAGATCAACACTGCTATGACAGGTTTTTCCCTAAGCATAAATATTGCATTTCAACTTGTGTAAGAGTTTGATCACCATAATTGTTTTGTAATTACCTGTTTAAGGTATGCATCTGATTCTACCTGCATTGAGCATTGCGTCATAGAGTTACAAATAAAGTAGAAAATTCGTTCCTACCCAGACCTTCCATAGTTAAAGGATAGACAATTCACTTTTAGCCTTCTGACAATAAATAGATTGTGCAAGGAGTCCCAAAAGATTGATGTATGTGCCCAAACTTGAAAAGCAATGTGGCCCTTTGGTTATTGAGTTGCTAATACATTGGAACTATAGGCTATATGTATTAAAAAGGTGGTGTCAAAAAGGGTGCGCAATTTGCATATGCAAAAAGACCTTTGTCATAATAGGGTCTTCTTTAAAAAAAAAACAGAAAGGCTTATAGTTTTAAAAAACGTACTCGAAGGCTGCCTCTCAATCTGCTAACTATTTGATGAATTACCACCCTAACTTGGGAGTCGGTAATTTATCACTTTTTTGCAACTTAACTAATGGTTGCAAAGAATTGATACATGGGGTACTGACTAGTTATTGGGAAGAGATGCCCAAAACACGTTCCTTTGAAATACTAAACCGATAACCAGTTGAAAAAATACATTTTTCAATTTGGAAAAAGTTTGCTGAATCTTAAAATATATTTGGCACATATAAAAAATCTGCTGCTGTATCCAAAACCATAATAATATCAGTGATTTTTTATGCTTTGGAAAAATGCAGGAATTGAAAATGCACAATTTTGTATTAAGAAAGAAAACACAGTTTTTAGAAAGGCAGGTATGTGGTGTTCTGCTGTATATAGCTAATTTCCCAAATACATTTTTTTCAACTTATCCTTTTGCTTAAAATGGTTGAATACAAGGTGAATGTGGTGAACTTCCTAATTAATTCTGTATGTAATTTGAGATTATGTATTATTAGTTTTGTTAGGGGCATGGCAAACCGAAGAAGATGGTGGTTGGACTTTTGTAGCTCCCAGAAAAAAGCCCCGGAATTCCTCATCATTCGCACATACATGCGGAGCTCACACAGACTAGGGCAGATGACATCAGGTGCCTGTCCACCCTGAGCCTGGTTTCTAGCCCTGGCTGCCATTGGGGAGACATGCCATGGAGTGGCCGGCCAAGACTTCATGGCTGGCTCAGGCATCACAGATGGTAATGTGGATGTAATTTTGGATGGGCCTGGCGATATGGGCCCAACCCCACCCTGGGGTGCAAAAGATTGTGGGGCAAGACTGGGTACTCCCCACATGGCTGTGGACTTACCCCATTTCAGAGGAGCACTGTGGCAGCCTAACTGCCAAGAAACCGTGGTGCATGGCTTGGGGACACCCATGTCATGATGGCCGGCTGAAGATGAGTGCCAACATGAGACCCGCAGTGCAGTGGCCAGCCACATGATGACCGTGCAAGGACCCAAATCCCTTGGCGACCCCCCCCACCCCAGGTGTGGTATTTTGTAGTCTGGAATGATGCTGGCATGATCCTGAAGACCCTCTATAAGAGGATAGACTGATCTTGCTATGGCACCCCAGGTGCTCTCAGGTGAGGTGCCTAATTGAATATATATGAGACTGCTGACCTAACCGCTGATGCTCCGGGTGCATTCTCGCCCAACATGACTGGGGGATTACTGCATAGGAGGTTGTCTCTGCACCAAAACCTCCTCCGGTGGCTTGGCGGGGCCTTGCATTTGTTATCAACACTGTACTAGAATTGGTGCTGTCACCATGATGGAGATACCTTCCTGTGATTAGCTAGTAACCTTCATTTCACTACCTTGCCTTGCTGTCTGCATACTGGACACCCCCCTGCCCACTGGGGCACAGGGATGCTGGTGTTGACTCCCGTTTAACATACTGAACCCATTCTGCAGCATCTGTCTTACCCTATGTCACTGCTGCGGGGTGGCCCCACACACTGTTACCTCTCGCACCCATCTACATTTCTGCTTTTCACTATGGGTTGCACTAGGTCTAGGACAACGCCGGTGCTCAATCTCACTCATTTGTCCTCTATCCAATTGGACACTTCTTCACTCATGGATGAGGATGAGGAGAATTGTATATCCCCAACAAAAGGACTGATCCTCCACTGGATAGCAAGAAGATTTAACCCTCCTCAAAAACGAGCACCAAAAACTAGCAAATAGAGTCAGGGCCAATGAAGAAACTTTCTCCTCCCTGGCACCCAAGCAAACAGAACATTCCCCTACCCTTGATGAGCTCCACAAACAGGTCACAATGCTACATGAGTGAGCAGAGGATGCCTCATTGGGAAAGGGTGCATTCCTGTCCTTGCCCCCTGTGCTGGTGCCTTTTTGGCAGTCTAGCACCAATGCTGGCACCCTTGCACCATGGTGTGTTGCATGGAGGATTTTTTGTGTGCAAGAAGGGTATTTTTCCTCATAGAAAGTGGAAGCACGAGGAGGAATAAAGATGTTTTTCCTCAGTACGCCTCTACTGCTGAGCTATATCTTTTTGCCACATTCTCAGGTTTACCAAGTTTGGGAAATCTGGAAAGGCACCAAAAACCATGGAAGTTGTGTGGGAACACCCATGCAGGGCCCATGGAATGTCTCCATTGCGCAGAGTAAGGCAATGCAGTGATTTGCACTGCCTTGCCTTATTCCATATTTTTGAAGCCATGCAAAGCCACGCATAGTGGCTTTGCAGGGCTTCAAAAATATGACTTAGTAGTTTGTGGCACACATGCACCACATTGTGCGGTGCAAGCAAGGCACAAAGGGGGTTATTACAACTTTGGAGGAGGTGTTAATCTGTCCCAAAAGTGACGGTAAAGTGACGGATTTACCACCAGCCGTATTACGAGTCCATTATATCCTATGGAACTCGTAATACGGCTGGTGGTATATCCATCACTTTACTGTCACTTTTGGGACGGATTGACACCTCCTCCAAAGTTGTAATAACCCCCAAACAGTTAATAAATATGTCCCCCAATATAGGATCTGAACTGGAGTGATTTCTAAGTTAGCACAGCACAGTGCTTCCTGTATCACAGAGACATGGCATCCAAAACATTTAGCTAACCCAGAACTTTGATCTGTTCAATATGACTAAGGCTCTCAGCTTTCTTGACAACAGCCTCACAAAAAGGCTTCAGCCATTAATACTATTGTTAAAAAATGCAAGCTATGATGATACATCCTGAAGCTGAATATCCCCAGCTTTGCTGCATTTTGATGCTTCAGTACCCCTTTTACTAGAACACTAAAGCCAGGAGTGACCCTCCTTTCAGTGTGTAGAGCAAAGAAATAAGAAACCAGCAAACGGGTGTATAACCAAGTCTGTGACAAGTATAAAACATTTTTTTCTGGCCATGTTCTTCACAGTAAAAGAAAGATAGGTCTTCTGGCTGAACAGAATAATTGCAAAAATAGCAAACAGAGTTGAACTGTATTGCAATTGAATAGCATTGCTATCATGATCCCAGCTGTGAGCAGGGCTAGTCATGCCTCCCCCCCTGTGAATGATATGAGAGATGTTGTTATTTTCTTTTCATCACAGTGCTAGTTTGAATCCTGTTATGCCTTTGAAACCTTGTGTAACTTGGCAACTCAGTTATTAACATAATGGCAATGTTTAAAGCAGAACTAGACCAATGCTTGTTTTCAAGATAATTTCTGAACACATGGGCCTCATCCAGATAATCTAGGAAGCACATGTCAACTGTCTACAACCACCTGGGCATCACCCAAGTAATCTAGGAAGCACATGTCAACTGTCTACAACTGCTGGTTCTTTAATTGATCCTCCTAATGTGACAAAGACTGTTGAGAAATGTGCAAATACAATAATGACTAAGGAGTTCCTCTGTTTTCCCCATATGTTTCCTTGCACCTGGTTCGGGACGGCTTAAAAGCCGGAGTTTCTGACTAAATCCTGCTTAGCCTCATTTGACTTGGAAGCAACAATTACCGGTCTCCAGTCTTCTGCATCCTTCCCTTTGCAGCAGCAGTCCTCTCTTCGCAGAGGCATCCATACATTCACAGCAACAGGCTTCTCATCGCAGCAATGCACTTCCTGAGTTTGGACCTAGTGTTTCTGATCTTCTCCACAGTTACCACAGTACCTGTAAAAGACAGGTAGCTTGCAATTCATAATGTGCATTGCGCTTTCTTGTTCTGGCAAAAAGACACAAGACATCCCAAATAAGGTAATACATTTTTCTGTTTAATTTGGGATCTTGATCAGCACTGATTATTGAAGTATATCTAAAGCCAGCAATAATATTCAGATCGATCTTGTGACTAAAAATACATTAGAAAAAAGTCATATTTGTTGTAATAGCTGCGGCGTCCTGAATTTTGTGCTCATAGTTTGTTTTCAATCCATGTTTTCATGTTTTCTCGATCAGAATCTGAGGTTGGTGTTCTAAAGACTTTTGGGACAATTGAGAACTATAAACTGATTGCCATTGAATATTTACATATGAACCTTGAACTCTTGAACTACTGACGGATTTGTAGTAGTTTTGTTGTGATTAACCCAGTTACTTTCTCTCAATGAAATCCTTGTACATGATAATTCCAGTTCATGATAATTCCTGGATAATTCTTGAATCACACTTCAGAATTTTTCTAATGTGAACTATTGGTACATTGATTTGATGTTAGTTAATTGCACATTTGTTTAGTTTTTCCTGTTTTAAAGTGTGGTTTCATTAAAGGAAAATCCCACTTCAGACCCGTATGTCTGAATAATCCTGGAGTTCAGGTAAGTGGCTCACAAAAGAAGGCTATGCTACAAAACATAGTGCTCCCTTTGGGTGACGACATCACCATTGTCACCTTACTCCAAGCCTTAGCAGAGACCCCTTCTGAGACTACCCAGATAACTAATATACTGCACACATTTCAGATAGAAGCCCAACACCTAAAATAAGAGAATGCGAGTTTAAGAGAGGAGTTAACCAGAAGCAAAACTGAATACACTCAGTAGAGGGATACTTTACATAAAGGGAAACGCCCAGTCTTAAGCCCACCTACTTTTGGTAATACTTACAAATCCTTCATGGCACCTCCTCCCTCATCTTGCCCAGACCAAAACTTACATGCTACACTCATGACTCCTAGTCTGGTTCCTCTGGTTAACCCAGAAAGATTTAATGGAGATAGCACACAATTCACAGTATTCATGACTCAGTGCCAATAACAATTCATTTGTAAGCCCCAGATTTCTAACTCTGATGCAGCTAAAGTCACCTTCATTATTACTTTTCTGGGTGGTGTGGCCGCTAATTGAGCCATTCCATTGATAGAAACTAATGACTCTATCCTATGCAGGGAAGAATAGCATCTTTGTGCGACATGTTTTCATTTAGTCCATCCACAATGAGCTATTAAATTTGCGTCATAGCTCTAAAGATCAATTAATCTACATTACTCAATGTAATCGCCTTATTTCTGAAGCACATTCGCCTGAGGAAAAAAGTACATCCTTCTTTTATGGAGGTCTTAAGGATGTTTTAAAAGACTCACGGGCACACATTACAGAATTGCATGAGAACAACACAGAATTAATTGATCTGGTTGTTAAACTGGATCATAAACTAGGTGAACGTAGAGGTGAGTAGCCATGAAATGACACAGTAGTAGTAGTCCCGAAAACAGAAAGAAAAGACAAAGATGTTAAGGCATCTGAATTGGAACCCATGCAAATTAGAGGGATCAAAGGGCCTTTGTCATCAGAAGAGAAAGACAGACGACGTAAGGCTAATTTTTGTCTTTATTGTGCCAAACCTTGGTCATTTTGCCTGAGATTGTACTGTTAATCCCAAAAAGACAGTAGCTTGCATAGATGCAGAAGACACAATGCAGGAAAACTAACACTCTCGAAGAATGACAAGATCGCCTGTTTGAGAGTTATAATTCGTCACATCTCGCATTATGTGACTAATGTTATTATTCAAGTCACAAGACACATAACCATGAGAATGACTTTCATTCTATCTCCACAATAAAAACATAGGCCCTCATTACAACCCTGGCTGTCGGTGTTAAAGCAGCGGTAACACCGCCAACAGGACGGTGGTAAAAAAAAATGGAATCACGACCACGGCAGAAACCGCCAACACAGACAGCCACTTTAACACTCCGACCGCCATGGTGGTAGCAACAAACACCACGGCGGTCACCGCCAACAGCCAGGCAGAAGTCAATGTACCGCCCACCACATTACAACCCGCCCATCTGCCAGCTTTTCCGGGGCGGTACCAATGCCATCAAAAGCACGGCTGAAACAGTACACAGAAGGGAAACCACTCACCCCTCGACACTCAACAAAGAACTAGGATGCCATGGAGCCCGAACTACAGGTGTTACCGATGTTGGTTTATCTACTCATCTACCATGAGTACGAATGGCGGCGGCTACGACCACGGTGAGTACTGCACCTAGCACACAGGGGATGCAACACGCAGCACCCCCACCCTCACCCCCAACACCATACACACAAACACATGCAACAACATTACATACACACCTCGTAACACTCTGGAAGAACACAAGGACAAAAGGAATTGAGTCATATTAGAAATAGTCAGATATACGTTACAAATTCAAAAACTGTATTTACAATATATACAATATGTACATAAGGCGGTACATTGCCAGCTCAAAATGTCCGTGGGCCACAGGGCCATATCACATAGGCCAAGCCCATACTTGACTCCTGCCTCAATACGAAGAGAACACCGCAGGGTCATCAGGTCAAAAACACACAGGCACCTCAGGGGTACGGGGAAGAGGGGTGCACCTTAGCCTGAAGGTGGGACAACGCCACTGCTCCTGGAGGGGGCTCCATGCCCACAGCGATGTCCTGGGGAGTGGAAGGCCACAGTCTCTTAAGTCTCTCAAGTGGGCGGTTTGCCCACTGCCTGGTCCTGGGGAGTTCAAAGCCACGGTCTCTCAAGTCTCTCAAGTGGGTGAATTGCCCACTGCCTGGTCCTGGGGAGTTTCAAAGCCTCTCAAGTGGATGCCTTTCTCCACTGGTTCTGGAGGGGGCTTTGTGTCCAGTGTGCTTCATCCTGCAAGGATAGGGTGAGGGGATGCCTTTGTCTACTGGTTCTGGAGGGGGCTTTGTGCCCAGTGTGCTTCATCCTGCCAAGGATAGGGTGAGTGGATGCCTTTCTCCACTGGTTCTGGAGGGGGCTTTGTGCCCAGTGTGCTTCATCCTGCCAAGGATAGGGTGAGTGGATGCCTTTCTCCACTGGTTCTGGAGGGGGCTCTGTGCCCAGTGATGCAACACTTGGAGTGTGGCAGTTCACAGTCCCTCACCTGGGTGTCTGAGCCACGAGATTTGAAGTGACCAGGATGCATGATAGTCCATGGAGGCAGGGCTAGAGTCCATCCGGCGGCGGCTACGGCTGCACAGTGATGGTAGTGCTGGTGGGGGTGCTGCCAGTGGTGGAGGGAGGCTCCAGCCCATCTCCTGCAGCCTCGGACAGTTGCCCACTGGGGCTGCTGCTGGTGGCAGTGGTGCTACGGTCAGTGGTGCAGGTAGCGGTGCAGGTGGCAATGCTTGCGCCGGTGCTAGCGGTGGGGCTGCTGGCGGTGCTGGCCGTGGTGCACGTAGCGTTGCTGGCCGTTGTGCTGGTATCCACCAGGCCTTCACCTGCAGCCTCGGATGGCTGAAGTGCCTTACCTGCTGTTTTGTGCCCCTTCCTCACCTTGGCAGATGGTGGTGTCACCTTGGGTCTGGCAGCCGGAGTCTTTGAGGTGGCCTTGCTGGGTAGTTGTGGCTCCTTTCCTTTGCTGGATGCTGTCCCCTTCTTCACCTTGCCAGGTTGCAGAATGGATTTTGCCTTGGCAGGGGTTGGTGACACACTGGCTGGCCTGATGGGTGCTCCCTTTGATACTCTGACAGCTGCAGGAACCACAGCAGACGTGGACTTGGTGGCTCAGGTGCTGGGCTGGGTTTTGGCCACCCTGGCCCGAGGGGAAGGACGGGGGACTGGTAGGGAAGAGGTCAATGTTTGCCAGGAAAATCCGCTTAGGAACACTGGGGCGGGAAGAGGGAGAAGGTCTGGGAGTGGAGGAAGAGGGAGTGGTTGTAGGAGGTGTCTGTCTGCTGAGTTTGGGTGCAGGTGCATGGGCTGGATGCTGTTGTGAGGTGGATGGCTGTTGGGTGGGTGGGTGCTTGTGTTTGTGTACTTTGGGACGAGGGGTCACAGCCACACTGGGAGAGGACACAGGGGACGTGTGCATGGATGTGGGGGTGGTGACTGCCAGTGAGGGGTGTGTAGTGATGGGCGTGCTGGTGATGGAGGTAGTGAATGAGGATGTGGTGCATGCAGGTGTGAGTGGAGACGCTACTGGGAGGGAGGTGGACGAGGAGGAGGATGGGGACACAGTGGAGGCACTGGATGTTGGTGTGTCTGCATGGGGATGGTGCTTGTGTGAGTGCCTGTGAGATGACGTGTGGTGCTTGTGTTCGCCTGAGCCACTCCTCTGTGTTAATTTAGGTGAATGCTGGTCTGAAGGTGTGCTTGGGATAGGCTGGGGTTCAGTGGATTGGGACTCGGTTGAGGAAGATGGAGGGGGAGGCTGGATACAGGGACAATGGCTGGCATCAGTGCGGAGGCCAGAGCCTGAAATGCTCTCTGTTGGGCCTCCACGCCAGAGTGAAGGCCCTCCAGGTATGCATTTGTTTGTTGAAAATGCCTCTCGACACCCTGGATGCCATTCAGAATGGTTGACTGCCCAACAGTGAGAGATCTCAGGAGGTCAGTTGGGGTGGGCACAGAGGTGTCCACCACCGCCAGGGAGCTTCCATCTGAGGAGGAGTCGCTGTCTGTGGTGTCCCCTCCTGTCCCCATTGTGGTGCTCCCCTCGCCCTCCACTGGTGCCCTCACCATCGGTAGATTCGGCCTCCAGGCCCATGTGGGATGCAGCTCCCTCCGTTGCCGGTGCCTCTGCTCCTCCGCCAGATGATGCTAATGCACACAAGGACAGGGTGACAAAACAAAAAAGGGGGGGAGGGACAGAGGATACACTTGGTCAATGCCAGCAACAACACTACCATTGGCATACACAACTCACAGGGAACAGCCCTATGCACTAGGCCATGCAATGCCAATTAAAATGCCAGTCACCAGCCTATGGGGTACAATGCCTGCACACCTGAAAACAAACAGGGCCCTGACCAGTAGTAGATGCCCACTAACACTATTGGGTTTGGAGTTCTTCAGAGCCTGGCCAACAAGGGACCTACCCTGCCATGTTCACCCTGGCCTAGGGGCACCCAAAGTCCACATCCCCCATCCAGGTAAAGGCTTAACCCACACAAAATACTGAACCTGAATTTGTACTCACCCCCTTGTGGCTGCTGTGATGCCCTCAAGCACCCATCGAACTCCGGATAGGCCACCGCCAGGATGCAGAACATCAGGAGGTCAGGGTATGATGGGTACCCTGTCCTCGTTGGGAGGCCAGCCCCTTACCCAGCAGCCCAGGTCCTCCCACCGTTTGCAGCAGTGGGTGCTCCGCCTGTCAAAGACCCCCAGGGTCCACACCTCCTTGGTGATGGCACGCCAAATACAATTTTTCAGATGGCCACTGACCTGCAGGAAAAAGACAGCAGAAAAGGGAATTAGTTAACCTCATATCCTTCCCATCCCCTGACGCACATACATTGGCCACCATACATGCAGCACTCTGGCCAGGAACCCTCTGCCCCCCACTACAAGTGGCTTACATACACAGCACTCCATACATTCATGGCCCACGCATCATGCTCACAGTGTACTCACCTGTTTGTCTGGAGGACCGTAGAGTAATGTGTACTGGGGTGGGACCCCATCCACCAATCTCTCTGATGTGTGATTATGACCCTCTGCTCACCGTTTTCCTCCCTAGGCTTCAACCACTGAGGATGAATATTAGATGGAGACATCCTCCTCTGTACAGACCCCTGGTGGACCTTGCGACAATTTACGACAGACACATTATACTAACATACGGACTTGATCGGGCCACCATCCAAGAACTGTGAGCCTAATTGAAGCCGACCTGATGTCAGCTATCCACCAGCCCACAGATATCCCCCCTCTAGTGCAGGTCCTGTCAGTGCTCCATTTCCTGGCAAGCGGTTCCTTCCACACAACAGTGGCCATGGCATTAGGGATGTCTCAGCCAATGTTCTCCAACGTGTTGACCAGAGTGTTGTCAGCCCTGCTTAAATACATGCGCAGCTACATTGTATTCCCCCAGGTGGAGGTTCTGGCCACAGTGAAAGCTGACTTTTATGCCCTGAGACATATCCCCAACATCATTGGTGCCATAGATGGTACACATGTAGCATTTGTTCCTCCCCCCCACGGAGAAATGAACAGGTGTTCAGGAATAGAAAAAGCTATCACTCTATGAATGTACAGATGGTGTGTTTGGTGGACCAGTACATCTCCCATATGAATGCCAAGTATCCTGGCTCTGTGCATGACGCCTTTATCTTGAGGAATAGCAGCATCCCATATGTGATGGGCCAACTCCAGAGGCACCGGGTGTGGCTAATAGGTGAGCTCAAGGTCCCCACACAGTATATGTTGGTGTCTGGGTATGGGGTTGTCCCTAAGGGCTAGTGTGTGTCAGACAGTTGTCCCTCGATATTTGCAGGTGACTCTGGTTACCCTAACCTCTCATGGCTACTGACCCCAGTGAGGAATGCCAGGACAAGGGCAGAGGAACGTTACAATGAGGCACATGGGCGAACAAGGAGGATAATTAAAAGGACCTTCAGCCTCATGAAGGCCAGGTTCCTGTGCCTCCATCTGACAGGTCGATCCCTGTACTACTCACCCAAGACGGTGTGCCAGATCATCATTGCATGTTGCACAACCTGGCTTTGAGATGCCAGGGGCCTTTTCTGCAGGAGGATGAGCCTGGAGATGGTCTTGTGGCAACGGTGGAGCCTGTGAACAGTGAGGAAGAGGACGCAGAGGAAGAAGATGTGGACAACAGAAGTAATATCATACTGCAGTACTTCCAGTGACACACAGGTAAGACACTGCAACTTTACTTTACTTTTCAGTTTTGTGTTGGACATTGTACATGGCAGCCTGATCTCCCTAAGTCTTTGGCCACTTACTGTACCCTTTGGCTTCTCTATTTTCAGATCTCTGTGGCCCACTCTGGCTCCTGGTATGTTTACTGCTGCCCACTACAGGTCATACCAATGTATATATAACTGAACATATGACTTGCAATGTTTACAGACGTTTGTACTAACACATATTTTAATCATTTGACAGACTCCAGATTTGTATTTGTTCCAAGGGTGTTTATTTAAGTGCTCATATGTATAGGGGGATGTGCAGTGGGCTGGGGTGATGGTGGAGGAATGTCCAGTTAGAGTCCAGTATCTTGGTATCACAGGTGCATTGTCCAATGGGGCATAGGAAGAGGAGTAAAGGCAGTTCAAGTTGGACAGGGTGACAGAGTGGGACAGAAGGGAGACAATCAGGAGAGTCCTATTTCCTGGCGGGGGTCTTGGCTATGTTCTCTGGCTTCTGCCTGGATCGCAGGGACCGTTTGCGTGGTGGTTCTCCTTCTGCAGGGCATGGGGCGCTGGTGGCCTGAAGTTCCTGTGGCGGGGCCTCCTGTCCACTAGCGCCGGCGGAGGTGGAGGGCTGTTCTTCGGTGTGGCTAGTGTCAGGGGCCCGTTGTTGTGCCACTGCCTCCCTCATGGTGTTGCCCATGTCCACCAGCACCCCTGCAATGGTGACCAAGATGGTGTAGATGTTTCTTAGGTCCTCCCTGATCCCCAGGTACTGTCCCTCCTGCAGCCACTGGGTATCCTGCAACTTGGCCAGTATCTAGGATTCCTCCTTTTATAATACAACATGTTATCAAGAAGCTCAGGAACCAGGCACACCAATTCATTGTGTGGTTGCACATCATTCTCACCCTAACACATAATCACAGGAATAACATTACTTTTCAGACGTCTTTGATTCTATAAAAGCTACCCAGTTAGCATCTCCCCTGCCTTGAGAGCACTACACTGGTTACCCGTTGCCAGAAGATGCACTTTCAAGCTGCTTTGTATCACCCACAAAGCTATACATGGAACAGGACCGCTTTTTATCAGAAACAAAATAACCAAATACATCCAACAAAGAAACCTCCGCTCAAGATTGGCACCCCGCCTTAGAACACCACCATACAAGAAAAAGACTATAGGTGGTACATCCTTCTCTGTTCAAGCAGCCAAACTATGGAATTCATTACCCCCAACTATAAGAGCCACACATAACTTTCTTGTCTTCAGAAAACTACTCAAGAGTTGGCTCTTTCCTTCATAACCACCATATTCAAACAACTATGGACTGCACATGCCTATGTTGATAAATATTGTTTTCAGATTATGTGTATATTTCTAGTTATGTATAGTTCTTTAGAAAATATGTATTGCTACTATGTCATAACAATAAAATACACACACACTCTTTAAACCTGTTTGACTAAGTATATTTTACCCATGGTTCTAATTATGTATTGTATGTGCATATGTGTGTGTATTCATGTGTGTTAGTATGAGTGTGTGTGTATGTGTGTATGTATATATATATATATGTATGTATGTATGTATGTGTATATGTTGTTTCTGTGCTTGGCATGTTCGTGGGTCATTGCATGGCTCCTGGGTGGGTTGATATACTAAATATCTATGAATTCCTGCTCTCATCTTATCACACTTATCTACCCATCATCATATATCATGTCTCTATCAAACTATCCTCCATTCTCACTCTGACTCATCCCAAATCCTTTCTACTACTTTCATCTCCTAATTAACTCTGCCTAAGCTCTTCCCTCCGCTTCCACATCTAACTCACCAAACCTCACTCTACTACAATGACCTCCAAAAACAACCCTACTAAGTTCGCCCTCATTTATCTCACCCTGCTACTATGATCTCCCTAACCCTTCCACAGACTCTTCCCTCCGCCATCCCCCTTTACTCATTCCAAGCCTTTGGGATGAGTAAATGAGGGATATACTCCCAATTAACACTTCTGGATTTCTTTCCTCCTCCACCCCTCCATTACTGCAGTCAATCTAACTAACAAACTCTCATATCCGCGGCTCAAATTAACTCATAATAATACGAAAACTGTACTCATATTTCTCTATATTAATCCATCACTAATTCTTGTTGGGTTCCGGAGTAGCGTGCTACTCGCCGAAAAGCGATTTGACGCCTCATCAGGGGTAGTAAGCGCTATATAAATATTATTACAATTACAATTACAATTACTGAGTAATGGTATGTCATATAACAATGTTGTATGGACAACCCTCGTGTCATACGCTCATGTCAAGATCTGTGAGGATAACATAGGTTGCCTATGTTGCTACATCCAACATAGCGCATGGGGTGGAAACAACATGGGGGTGAAATTCAGATGCAGTGTTTACTTGTGGTATGTGGAGCAATGTCCTGACAATTTGAAGTGCTTATTTGCAAGCCACTTGTGCAGCTGGTGTGTCACTTTTCATATGGGAAAGAGTGACACACTGACGACTAAGGGGGCTTGGTAATAATCCTCTTAATGACCTTTTCACAAGGACCTTAATCCAAACATGCCCTGAGTTACTGTGTGCTATGTGTGGCACACATAGTAGCTCATGTACTGTGACCAACCTGATCATCCTGCATACATGTTTTGGACCTAGTGCTTCTGACACCTGTCTTGATTGTCATCACTGTGTTTGGCCGCACATACCTTGTCCAACAATCACAAGGCCATTGCAGTACACATTGCCACCAGTGCACCATTTTGTTTAACCCACATCCTGGACATAAGTATGTATGTGTATATGTTGTTTCTGTGCTTGGCATGTTCGTGGGTCATTGTTATACTAAATATCTATGAATTCCTGCTCTCATCTTATCACACTTATCTACCCATCATCATATGTCATGTCTCTATCAAACTATCCTCCATTCTCACTCTGACTCATCCCAAATCCATTCTACTACTTTCATCTCCTAAATAACTCTGCCTAAGCTCTTCCCTCCGCTTCCACATCTAACTCACCAAACCTCACTCTACTACCATGACCTCCAAAAACAACCCTACTAAGTTCGCCCTCATTTATCTCACCCTGCTACTATGCTCTACCTAACCCTTCCACATACTCTTCCCTCCTCCATCCCCTTTTACTCATCCCAAGCCTTTGGGTAGAGTAAATGAAGGATATACTCCCAATTAACACTTCTGGATTTCTTTCCTACTCCACCCCTCCATTACTCCAGTCAATCTAACTAACAAACTCATATCTGCGGCTCAAATTAACTCATAATAATACTAAAACTGTACTCATTATTTCCCAATACTAATCCATCACTAATTCTTGTTGGGCTCCAGAGTAGCGTGCTACTCACCGAAAAGCGCTTCGACACCTCGTCAGGGGTAGTAAGCGCTATATAAATACAATTACAATACAATACAATACAGTATACCTCCTCCCCCAGAGATAGTAGGAGATCATAAAGAATATATAAGGTACCCATGTCAAATTTGCATTATCTTTTCCCAACATCATAGAGATCGTAAGGGTATCCATGATTTGAGGATCCCCATTGAGGGGACTGAGAAAATATCTAATATACAGCTACATTTGGGGTACTTTGGGAAAAATGGGCAAAAAGGTGCTGTGCAAGAAATTGTCAGCATCAGCGAAAGGTTTTCTGTACTAAAATTACCACTTTCCCAGCTTAGCTTTCAGGAACAAGCAGATCTAATTTTAAAAAAATAAGGTTTTATCACACTTTTGGCAGTTTTAATATGTAGTTCTTTTTTCTTAATTTATGTGCTTTCAACCCACTTCCAGTTTGTGATGGAAACAGGTGCGAAACCTATGGATGATCTAAAAAAAAATATACATTTCTGAAAAGTAGACACATTTCTGAAATTCAGCAAATGGTCATTTTTATGTACCTCAAGATTTCCCAAAAGAAACTATTGAAAGAAAACAAAATATTGAAAAAGAGTAAGAAAACCCCCCCATTAGTGACAATATTTTCTTTAACGTCTAGTAACAATGGCTGATTTACCAAAGCAATATAATGTTACGTCTGCTAGAACATTCTGGTTGTGGAGATATATGGGGTTTGTAGGTTATCTATGAACCTAAGGTGTACAGAGCCAACAACTGAGCTGCACAATGGAATGATTTTTCATTGTGTACCAAGAACACAGGAATACATGTCGTAAAATATATACAGTGAAAAATGGGCATGAAGGAAACCTATGTATTTCTGCATTGTATACCAGATACTTCATTTAGGAGCAGTGGTTATATCTCTGAATTTATGGGTACATACACAAGCATGTGGTTCATCGAGAACTTTGCCTAATATCTTCTTTTTTGCACACTGGCTTACATTTAGAAGGCACAAATCGAGAATTCAAATTGGTAATAATAAATGTTCTACTATTCTATGCTCCCACATGTCTTCCGATAAAAATTACACCTCACTTGTGTGGCTGGGGCCAGCTCCTGCAACACAACACATCACAAAACTCAATCTGGAGATATCCTATTTCAGTCAATAGAATCCATGTTCCTTATCCAATGTCTGTAGTTGCAGGTATGGGCCCTAGGTTAGCCCCCACCCAGGAAACCTACCATACCAAGACATTTCTGAAATGCAGATCAGGAGTGGACAGGATGCTGTGACTTGTGTGGTTTCACTTAAGGTTTTTTCCCAGAAGCCCTTGTAAATCTCAAACTGTGCCTAAAAATACACATTTCTGTGAAGCCAAGTTCTGGAATATGCAGAGATCCACAAACTTCCTACCACCCAGTGTTACTCCGTTTGTCCTGATAACAAGGCTACCCCACTGGTGTGGCTGGGTCTAGTGCCTGCAACAGGAATGGATCAAACCAGAGTTAATCTGAGAGCCCCCGTGAGGACTCCCATTCTCCCATTTCCAATGATACCTCCACTTAAAAATTGGTGCTCGTGGGCTGAGTTATGATCCCAAGCACCGATTCACTGAAGTGAGATGAGCGGCCATGTGATTTTACTGAATTGACATCAGTGCGTATTGCACACTGATCATCATTTCACCCCAAAAAATTGGGGCTGTTGGGGAAGCTCTTGCCCAGCAGCCTTACCAAACTCTCAGGTGCGAGCACCGGAGGGTACTCCCTGCGGTCAACTGACAGATGCACTTGGGAGAGAGTGTGGGCGTCATCTGGTGGACAATGTCTACCCATTAAAGATTCATTTATTATGGTGTCTGATTGGAATTATGTGGGATATGAGTGCCGCCTAGGTGGGAAGTTCATTTATTCATCCATTATTATATGTGTACACAAACTGGCCTCGTGATGCCAATCATGTTACGACTCTGTCGTCCCATCTCTAGGGGGCACTGTAACAGACTATCTGCAGCCTGGGCTTCACCATTAATAGTCATCCAGAGTCCCTTTCAGACCCCTGTTTGCTTTCCATGTTGATATGGTATGCTATTTTAGAACTACATTTGCTTCCATGGACTTCAGGTTCCATAATGCACTGCCTGGTAGTCAGTAAGACCTGGATTCTGCTATCCATTGTTTCCTATGGGAATAGTCCTGTTGTTCCTTTGTATTGGATTCTCTCCTCCAGGACTTGTGTGAGACTGGAACTGCACATGCCTGTGATCACTCTTGTGCAGCCCAGCCATGTGACTCCGCCCTGGGCTTGCTGCTGCCTGGAACTGCTTATAAGCTGCCATTTCCTGAAGCTCCTTGTCATGCATTAGAGTTTGTTTCCTTTGTGTACCAGACCACTTGTTGGATTGTATTCCAGTCCTGTTCCTGCTTTGCTTCAGCCCAAACCTGCTCTCTGTTTCACAGGCCTGTCCCTGCTTGTTCCAGCTCTTTGTGTACCAGTCCTGTTCTTGCTTGCTTCAGCCAGAGCCTGCTCTCTGTTTCGCAGTCCTGTTCCTGCTTGTTTCAGCCAGAGTCTGCTCTCAGTTTCTCAGTCCTGTTCCTGCTTGCTTCAGTCAGACCCTGCTACCTGTTTTTCCAGTCCTGTTCCTGCTTTGCTTCATCCTGAGCCTGTTGCCTTTTCCTGCTTTTGCCTCCTAGTTTGTTCCTTCTATTTCTGTTTCCTCTTGGGTTATTGTGTCTGGTAAGTATACTATCAGTCCTCACCTGTGCATAAGTGTTTTCCTTTGTACTGGGGTTGGCTCCTGGTTTACAGGAAGCAATTCTTGCCCCATCCGTTGTCTAGTGTCCTATGTAGTCTTAAGTGCCTAACCACGACAGTGTGCTATTGTTGTTTTCCAGGAATTGCCACTGTGTTTCCAGCTGGACCTATGAGGGCTTGTCTCGTGTATGTAAGTACAATCTTTGATTGGGCCCTAAGGGTCCAGAGACAGAATCACTTCTGCTGCCTCCTTTCTATGGGGCTTGCGGGGTGACTATCTGTAAGAGTAATCTGCACAGAGTCATTGATATTTCCTGTAGCTGTGGGAAATTCTGACCCTTACCTGTGTACAGCCTTAGTGGTAACTCCAATGTGGTTTTCCATTACTGATTTGTTCCCTGTTTGTTCACACTAAGGTTGCTCTGCCTTCACTATCCTCTTTCTGTGTCTTACCATAGCTGTACCTTAGCAGTGTATTTCCATAGCTGTTCTTCTGCTTCGGTACACTACCTCCATAGGGAGATATTCTGTGAGCTCAAGGGGTGCTCCGCTCAGAGTCCTGACAGACCCGCCTGGAACCATAACAAATCACAGTGATACAGTGAACCAAACAAACTAGAAAGTGGTTAAATAGTTACCATAGCATATAGGTTTTCAAAGATTGTATAAAACTAAGTGGTTTCAGCCTAGAAGTGGAACTGGAGAGGAGCACACAGGACAACACTGGTTACAGGCAACAAACACATCATACAACATAATATAGCTTAACATAACATAGAATAACAACTGATAAAGTAAAGAAAGCAAAAAGGTGAAAAAGGGTAGGTTAACTTGAAGTTTAAGGAATACCTGCTGCACTCTTGGAAGAAAAAGGGGGGAAATGTGAAAGAAAAGAAAGTAGGATGTGAATAACATTCTCCTAATTTAGGAATCTCAAGCAAAGAAAGCAAATTAGATCTCTGCTCCACCAAGTTGATATCGATTGGATAAATTACGTAATGGGAAAGAGAAGCTGTAAATTATTGCCCTAAGACAGGAAGATGTCCATGTCCCTTGCCCGAAGCCCGAGCTTTGAAGATTGACAAATTTCGGTTTTTAAGGCAATTGCACAATTGGAGGTGTGAGTATTTATAGGGTTATGCATCATAATTGTTTTGATTATTGTGGTTTTATTCAATTTTCGGTATTGGTATGTGCATTTAGAATGAATTTGTGATGCTTATTGCTCTCATTACCGAGAAGTTGAAGAGGTTATTGGACTAAGAAGTGGCCCACGATCCTGGGATAGAGAAATAAGTGATTTATGGTTTTCTTATTTGCTAAAGATTTGTGGTGCAGGTCGTGCGTACCGTCGTCTGCACAATTCAGATCAGGACTGTAGCAATTTGTTGTGAATGTACTAATATTGATTAATGTCAGTGGAACCTAAAGGGCAAAGATGACGCTGCATTGATTAGGGAAGTTTCTCCATGGTCGAAATTTCATTTGGGTGTGTGAAGATCTTTTTCAATGAGAAAAGTCAGATGGTGTATAAACCTGAATATTCCAGTTGTGGAAATGATCTTTTTGTTTGCTTTAGAAAAGCAAAGACTGTTATTTTTATTGCACAAAGTTCTAGGATTATAGCTTTGTGTGTGTATGAAAAAATTGTAAGGGAGGGTGAACCACTGCAGGGAGCAGATTGTTATGTTGTGCCATGCTGAGATTGGTCGGTTGTTGTGAAACGCCACACGGTGATTGGTTGGTCTGTGTGAAGTGTTGCATAGTGATTGGTGTAAAGAGCCATGCTGAGATTGGGAGACAGGCTTACTGAGAAACTGATGCATACAGAACAGAATCAGAAAAATTAAGAATTGAATTACCTTGTTTGCTATTTGTTGATTTAATTTGAAAACATGAGGATTTACAAAGCTATTAAAAATTTAATGAGAGGTGTTGTGACAATCATAGTATGGAAAGGTGAAGAAGCATCTCCAGTGGGTACAAATGCCTATCAGATGATAATTTACGAAGGGTTACATACATGTGTGTGGCTTTGTCAATAGTGCAAGATCACTGAGAAAGAGGGTACATTGAGTTTTCCAAGATGGGGTACATTTGAATGGAGAATTAGTGACAGAATAAGAGACAAACTTTGTGACATGAAGCCACCATCTGCACCTACCCCATTTGCACTACTAAGTGCTTGAGAGAAGATGGCTCATAATAGAGAAACAGAGAAATCTTAGAAATAAATAAAAAGAGGAGTGAAAAAATATGAGGATGCAATATTGAAAGAGCAACAACAGAGGTGGAGGAAAGTTATAGTGGAGAGAACAAGATTCTTTCCTGTAATTACTGATGAGCAATCTGAGACATCTGAGAAACCAAAAAGGTCAAACGGTGAAGGAGTAAAAGATAAAAAAAGATGAAAAGAAATCAGACTCTGATAATGATTCAGGAGTTATTGGCTGCACGTGCACCACCTTATGTGGCTCTTGTAACGAATACTGAGGGAACAACAATTAATAATGTGACAGTGGCTACAGCCCCTGTTGACCCAAATGCAGTTCAAATTGAGAGACCATCACAGATGACACAGCTTCTTATGACACAACCTATTGTACAACTTGTTATACCTAATCATGAGCCTGCCTGAGTTGACACTGTGACAGCAGTGATCCCTCCAGGGGTTACTGCTTCTACTATGACTGTACCATCACCTGTTGCTAGAGTAATAACAGCACAGGCAGTTGAGATTTGCACAGCAACTGCTCCAATTAATAATGTCCCAAATGTTGTAGCTCAAAGACCTGGTGGAGGAGCACTAGTGAGTGTATTTATCCCAACCAACTTCCCGGAATTCACAGATCACTGCAAGGATCCCATCACAAACCATTCATTAAGGGAAGGGAGAATGATTGTTTTTATGACACAAACAATACAGGGCAAGACAAATTTATGTGAAGATGGGATTTTCCCCCATGGTTTGAGGAAGCTGTCAAGATAAATGCAAAGATAGAGAACATTGGAAGCCTAGATTCTACTAAGAGTACGGAGAAAGAAAGACCATTAAATGTCCTGATATTAAAAGTAGAGGAAATAATTAGAGGATGTTTAGATCTTGAACCCTTGAATCATTACCAGGAAAAATAACTGATTTATTTGAGCAAAGAAATGACTAGGCGAGAGGTAGTTCTACATGACAAATTGACCGTATTGCCCAGAAAATATAAAGTTGATCTTTCAAAAAGCATCCCATTGCAGAAAAGTTTCAGGGTTAAGACAATGTGTTTTTCAGGAATGCGATTACACATTGCTGAATTAGTAAAATGCATTCGTAAATAGAGTAAATTGAATGATTTTGAGACATTGGAGAGAAAATGGGCAAAGAAACAATCAGAGATGGATGAAGTAAGAGGAATGCCACTGCCTAGTCCCCTAGATGCAGGCGAAGCTTTGGCTTATCCACTGAGAGCGGTACCAGGTGGATGGTATGTTTACGTGCCATCGAGTAGGGGAGATCTTGCAGAATTAACTAATGATTTCCCAAAATTTGAGAGAAAACCCAATGCAGTAGTACACACAAGTTGAAAGATTTGTCAACATTTTGAAAGTGCTGTGGATTGCTTTGAATGCATTCTTTGACATTGTTGTTCCAAATGATTTGTGGGCGGCATGCAAAATTGCTGTACATTGGCCAATCTCTGAGCCACCGAGAAATGCTCACACTAATGCTCCATCTCCTATAGTGATGGATAAATACAATGAGATGATTACCTTTGTGAAGGGCAGAGTTCATCCAAAAGATTTTGATTATGTGAGGCTAAATAGTATTCAGCAAGCATTGAAAGAGAGAGTGCATCAATATTGTGAACTGTTGTTGAAGACATTCCAGTAGCACACTGTCAATCACATCTTGATCTGAGTGATATGGGATTCTTTATTTCACAATTTGTTAGCAGGTTGAGACATGAGATTAATCAGCATATACAACATAATGTTGTTGCAGGCAGGCCAGATGAGATTCTGAAATAAGTATTATAGTGATGAACACAAGATGAAGAAAAGAAGCTTACGGAAAAGTTTATGTTATCTCAGATGAAGATGGCTCAGAAAGTTTTTCAGAATCAGCTGCTTGTTGGAAATGTTGGTGCAATGCAAAGTGTTGGTTTTCAGAATGACATGCAAGGAGTTGAATTTCAAACTGGACCAGGTGTTCAATGAGGTATTGGTTGGTTGTCAGGGTAGAGGTCGAGAAGTTCTGATTGATCCGAATTCTGGTGCAGATGTTGCAATGTTGAAGGAATTGACTCCATATCACTTCTATTACAAGATTGGACAATGGAAGATTGAGTGTAGGCTGAATCCTGTTAGAATGAGTGGTAAAAACCAAATGCAAGGAGGACATCAGATGCAGAATGTACCCATCCAGCAAACGCAACTGCCATTGCAGGCATAGGTTTCAGTGATGCAGGTCCAGCAAGCCTCGATGATTACACAAAATATGGGAATCCCCAGATTTTTTATGATCAGATGCCCAGAGTAAATAGAAATCCATTCCAGATCTAGAACCCATTTCAATATTTCCCTGTGCTCGACAATGAGAGCTTTGGCTCTGGAAAGTTGCAATGATGCTACCTGGATGGTGGGGTGGGGCTGTGGAAGGTTGCATACCTGAAAAAGTCTTAGAGGTAGACCATAGTAGAGTATGTGTAGAAGGTGGGGTAAATAGTCACCAAAGGTCATTTCTTTTTGACACCGGAGAAGAAATCTCTCGGGAAAAAAGTTCCAAGTTGTAGATATTATAAATAAACAGATTACGAATCCAGTTTCAAAAGAACTAACTGCAAAAATAGACTATTTGGAAGTGAAACATCTGTTTATTGTGTGTGAATCGACTCCTGTAAATCTGCTTGGACAAGATTTGATGTGCAAGTTAAACTGCACAATCTTTTGCATACCAAATAAGTCGAATACCAAACCCATGATGAGGATGTGGAGCTTAAGTTGGTTCAACAACATACTGCAGGGCTGAATCCCATGAGAACAGCAGTGGAGTTGCCTTGTGATTTGAGAGAGACTGTTATCCTGGAAGTATGGGTGTTTACAGGAAAAGACATCAGACTAATCAAAGGTATAGAACAAGTCCATATTACAATAAATCCCAATGCAGTTTTTCCAAGAAAACCACCATACAATTTGAACCCACATACATTTGCAGGAATAAGACCAATAATTGTGGATATGTTGAGAAAAGGGATCCTGAGAGAGATCGTTGGTAGTCCTTGTTATTCGCCACTCATGGGGCTGCAGAAACCCAATGCCCTGCACAGGATTGTCCAAGAACTTTGAAAAATTAACGATATAGGTGTTCCATTTTGTCCTATGGTACATGATCCAGCTACTATTCTTTTTTTCAAATTCCACGCGTTACAGAATGGTTTTCTGTTGGGGATCTTTGCCAAGCCTTTTTCTCTATACCATTGCATTAGGATGGCCAATTCCTGTTATCTTTCATATTCCAAGGGTGAGTTTTGGCATTGTGCAGAGTTCCATAAGGGTATACGGAAAGTCCTTCCATTTTCAATTCAATTTTGAGGAAAACTCTTGAGTGTCTAAAGATGCTTTGTGATTCAGTTCTTGTGCAATATATTGTTGACCTACTTGAGGCATTGAGCACCAGAGAAGCTTGCAAACAGGATACAATTGCACTGCTTAATCATCTAGATGAGAATGAACATGATGTCCCTGAGCAAACTGCAATACTGTCAAAGGGAAGCCAAATACTTGGGACATATCATTGAAAAGGGTAAGAGAAAGGTGTAACAAGAAAGGATAGAGGCAGTTTTGAGGATGAGCCCACCCAACACACAGAGAAAAGTCAGAATGTTCCTGGGAATGGTTGGCTAATGTAGACAGTGGAAACCAAACGTTTACTTAGTGGCTAAGGGTTTAAAGTGGCTGACACACAAATATGTGCCTGATTCACTTCCATGGCACAATGAATGCCTGAAAGCTTTCCTAGAGCTAAGAGAAAGTCTCTGTCATGCCCTGTTATTTTAAATCAATTGCGGCGGTTGGTGTCAGCGTAGAGAGGAGTGAAAGCATAGTGATGAGACATTCCTTAATTGTTATGATCCCAGACTCAGTGGGAATTTTGCTCACCAGAACAAAAACCCAGAATGTGATCCCACACTCAGTGGGAATTTTGCTCACCAGAACAAAAACCCAGTACATGACAAACTCCAGACTTACAAAATATGAGCAGCAAATTCCTGTATCGGAAAATATTATGTTGAAAAGATGCCAGATTTTAAATCCGTCCACCTTGCTACATTTGTCCGAGAGTGATGTAAATAGTGATGACTTTGAGCATGACTGTCTAGATGACACAGATTTATGCACCAAGCCAAGGCCTGGCATAAAACATGAACCTTTGATTAAGTCTGATTATATAATATTTGTGGATGGCTCAGTCTGAGAACCAGTGAAGGTGTCCTTAGTCAACTTATGCAGTCTGTACAATTCAATAAGTTATAGAAGCTTCATGGCTTCGAGGTGCTACCTCTCACAAGTTGCAGAACTGATTGCCCTTACCAGAGCTTGCAGTCTAACAGCTCAAATGAGAGTGCCTATATTTACAGATAGTCAGTATGGCTTTAGTGTGGTCCATGATCTTGGGCAGCTATGATCACAAAGAGGTTTCATGAATTCATCTGGCTCACCCGTAAGAAACAACAAACAGGTAAAAAGATTGCTAGAAGCATTGCAGCTTCCAGCTGAAAGATGCAAATGGCATTTGGATTTCAGCTGATGGGAGGCAAGTGTTACCAGACAGTTTACTGTTCCCACAAAATGACCCTTGCACTCTCCCACACATTTAGTGAGGGATACAATAGTGAGATTGTTTATACAAAAATGGTTTAACCTAAGATTCAGGAAGCTAGCAGAATAATTGTGTCACTGTTGTGAAGAATACCAGCAGATGAATGTAGGGAAAAGAACACCAGTCACACTGAGTCATGTAGGGAGGTAAGAGGGCCCCTTCAACAGAATTCAGATGGATTTTTATTGAGATGCATTTGTGTAATGGGTTGAGATATGTCTTAATAATAGTGTGCATTTTCTTTTAATGGATGGAAGACTACCCAACATGGAGAAATGCCAGTCTTACTGTAGCTAAACTGCATTTGAGAGACTTAATACTTGGGTAAGGTATGCCGGTTTCTCTGGAGTCAGATCGCAGGACTCATATCAACAATGAGATCCTTACGAATCTGAATACAGCATTACAAGTGCAGCAGAAACTACATTGTAGCTATTGTCTAGAGGGATCTGAGATAGTTGAGTAGTTTAATGGAACAATAAAGCCCTGGTTGACGAAAGTCTGTGCATCCACATCACTGAAATGGCCTGATGCTTTGCCCTTGATGTTGATGAGCCTTTGAAGTACACCTGACAGAAAGATAGGGTTCTCTCCACATTAAATATTGATGGGACGTGCAATGTGATTGCCTGTTGTACCTGCCAGTGCCCTTGCGAACATTATAGATGACATGATACTTGATTACTGCAAAGGATTGGCTGATGTAGCACATTCTGTTTCTCAACACATTGAAGCTGTCACTACAAATCTGCATCTAGATCAATGCCATGACCTCACGCCCGGTGACTGGATGCTGATATAAACTCATGGCAGGAAGTCCAGTCTGGAGCCAAGGTGGAAAGGCCCCTTACCAGGTGATTTTAATTATGAATGCAGCTGTTGAATGTGCAGGGGTACCAAACTGGGTGCATGAATCACATACCCAGGGAGCCAGAGATCCATATGATGAAATAGTGTTCTATGAGCCAGAAGTGAGAGCACTGGTGCCAGTGCCACTGCAAGTTGTATAAAATCAAGAGGCAATACAGCAAGAGGCACAACAGCAAGGAAGAGAAAGGCGGGAAGATCTGCAGACAGGTGCATCAATCCAGTTTCCTGAGATTTTACAAAGTGTTATTGAAATTTCTGGGGAAGAAGAAAGAGAAACATTGGCTCAACCTGAAGTGACAGTTGAGTCAACATTAGAACAATGGGAAGATCCAGGTGAAAGGACAAGTAATGGATCACAAAGAGTTTCTTACAATGCTGAATGGCCAAGAACCTATGGTTGAAAGAAATTAAGACCGTGTGTCAGTTGAATGCACCCCACCAACAATTGCTGAGGAGACAGAGTCATTCGGTGTAAGTGACAGAGAAGGGAAGATCAACGGACACCCAGGAGATCAAAAAGAACAAGAGTGCCTTGTTGTAGATATTCAGCACTTTCCATGTGAAGCAAGTGCTAAATCGTCCAATACCAAATTTGCTTGGCTTGAATAAAGAGCTACCCAGACTACCTTGATGTTACATTGAGTCTGAAACTGTGAAATGCTGCTGAAGATGATTTCTGAAAGAAACAAAAGTTGTCTGAAGAACTCTTTCATTTAAGAATTGCAATAAACTGAAAAGAAGACCTATAAATTGCTAAATAAAAGAATTAGGAAGATTTCCTTAGCCCCAAGGATGCAGTAGTAGAGTATGGTTAACATTCTAGAAGAAGACAGAGTAGGGTTAAGGATGACTATACTAATATTGTTGTAAATAGCACTGAAATAACTAACTGAACTAAAAGAAAAGAAGAACATTGAAAAACTGTTTTTGCAATAATTAACTTTGGACATTCATTATTAAAATGTTTGCTGCTATAGTTTGCAATTGAAAAGGATATGACTTTAGAAAAACATGTTTACTAACCAAAGGTAGATGCAAGATTATTGTGGGAATTACATTTTAGTAGTAGTACTAGTAGCCTTAGCATTACTGTTAGTGATCCACTTTACACCAAGAAAGGTAATTCTGTCTTTTCATTTACTAACATGACATCTGCACATGCAATAGATGAGGATAACTTGAAAGTTTCATTTGCAGATTACATGAAATACGATTACAGAACAATTGTTTATTATAGGCTAGTTCAAGAATAAGCACATGCTATAGACACAAAGGCCCTCATTACAACCCTGGCGGTTGGCGGAGAAGTGGCGGTCTTACCGCCAACAGGCTGGCGGTAAAAAAATTGGAATTATGACCATGGCGGTTACCACCATGGTCATCCGCCACTTCTCCGAACCGACCGCCATGGTAGAGACGACTGCTGGGCTGGAGACTTGGGTCTCCAGCCCGCCGGCGGTATCATGACCCGGCTGACCGTCATGGATTTCATGGGGTTGGGCACTGCCATGAAATCCATGGCGGTAAGCACTATCAGTGCCAGGGAATCCCTTCCCTGGCACTGATAGGGGTCTCCCCCACCCCCCACTCCCACCCTGAGTGCTTCCCCAACCCACTGCCACTCCCAAAGGTGGCAGGACCACCCTCCCCATCCCGACCCCGACATCACTATACAGACACACACCCGACACGGATGCAGACAACACCAACACACATACCCGCACACACACGAACAAACATGCCAACAGACACACACAGTCATACACACACACCCACACTCAGACATACACGCACCCATCCATACAGACATACATACAGGCAGACACGCACACATTTCCAAACACACTACACCCCCGCATGCATACACGCACTCACACACCCCTCTTCATACTCACACGCACACCCCCATGCACGCACACAACACACTACACCCACCCACCCCCCTCCCCTAACGGACGATCAACTTACCTGGTCCGTTGATCCTCCGGGAGGGGACGGGATCCATGGGGGCTGCTCCTCCGCCAGCACCCCATCAACAGAACACCGCCACGCTGAATCACGTAACGTGATTCGGTGGACGGTGTTCTGTTATCGGGGCGGTGGAGGTGGAGGTGGAGCAACCTCCACTTCCTCGCCGACCGCCAGTATGGCTGCTGGCGGCTCTCTGTCTGGAAAAGGACGGAGGGCTGCCAGCAGTCATAATTCGCCGAGCGGAAAACCACCAGCACTGGCGGTCTTCAGCATGGTGGTCCCTCGGCGGTCTTGTGAAAAGACCGCCGAGGTTGAAATGACCCCCAAAGTATTGTTATGTGTGTGTACAGCTACCTTCATTAGCTATGGAGGAGGTGACATACCATCACATTCCTTTGTCGCATCCACATACATGCAGTATTTTGCTTAAATTGGTTTACAGGTAACAACACTTCTGTCTTCTGACATTGACATGATTCTTTCAAAGCTACCTTTACAAAAGAGTATGAGTTTAAATTAACAGCCAAAAGTAATGGACACAGCTTGACATTTCTTTAGACCTTTTCTTCCTGTAGACTCTGTTAAGGCATATGAAAACAATTTGATATGTTTAACGAGATAATTAGGAAGACATTTATCATGATGTTAGGAGAAAGGAGATCACACATTGCACACAGTAAAAATAAGGATGAAGATGTTTTGAAAATGTATGGAAAACTGATGAACACATATATAGAAGACAAATGATGTATCCACATTTGAAATGAGAGATAAGGGGAAAATATAGTTTTTCAGAAGGATAAACCAACTTGGAACGAGACCTGTAGGAACCAGCTATTGTGAACATACAGCTGAATAATCAGGATGTACATGGCAGATTTTACAAGTTGACAAATGAGTTATTGCCGGAGTTTATTCAACTTGTGGACAGAACACTTATTTTAAATTACCTGCTGATTGGGAGGACATTTGTTATTTAGCTTTGCTTTTTCCAAGGATGTATCATATATACTGTATAGGTGCTTTAAAAATTATACCAGCACGCAGACACACACACAGTATTAGTGATGGAACACAATTAGTGTGAGATTTATATGGAGCAATTATTCCACCTGCAGGAGTGATTTTAAATTACAGTAGTGGACACATTGGCATCTAGTGCTTCTGGCACCTTGCTGGTGATTAACACAGAATTAGTGGCAATGTGAATAATGGTTTTGCAAAATAGATTAGCATTAGACATTTAACTTGCAGAAAAAGCTGGAGTTTGGGAGTTGCTGAAAGTTCAGCATTGCTTCTCTTACATTCCAGACGAGAGCAATAATTTTTTTCGAATACATGAAAAACATTACTGACGTGAAACCTGAATTAAAATCATCAGAAACCATTAGTGTTTTAGAATATTTTGGCAAAGGAGTTGCTGCAATTGGCAGTTGGTTTGCAATAGCTGGAGGAGTAATTCTCAAAGCAATACTAGTACCCATACTAATATTAGTTGTTTGTTTCCTGACCTCGTTGAGAATTTATAAAGTTATCAAATGTATTCTAGAGAAAAGAAAGAACAGAAAAAGAAACTGACAGGTACAAAGAGAATTAGAAATAAATGATTGCATCGATAGAGAGTTTAAAAAGGTGAAAGAATCGGAGAGCTTGAAAAGTAAAAGAAAAGACAAGAGGGACCTTTAGCGATTCATCTGAGAAGGATTTGTGATGGTTAGAAACTATCAGAGGGGGAGGTTGCAGAAGTGTTTTAAAATAATGAAAAAATAATAATGTGTAGATTTAACATGTAGGCCCTGGACAAAAATGCAAAGCCTTTTAATTCAAGTAAAACCAGTAGGCTGTCACATTTACACATACTAAGTTTGAGTGAATGAAAATGTTTTTTCTTGCAAAGCTAACCTATGTTCAGAATGTGAATTGTTAAATTGCTGACATGCTGTGAAAATGATGACTTAATGTAAAAGAAGTTAGGACCAGACTTAGATTTAGGCAGACGGGTTACTTCGAGACAATGGTAACAGATATCCTGTCCTCCTCAATATAAATCCGATAGGAAATAATGGGATTTATATTTTGCCAGATGGGCTATTCGGCACCGTTGTGACCAAGTAACCGGTCCACTGAAATCTAAATCAGGCCCTAAGTCTTTGGCCTTCCCAAAATGTTTTAGTTTAGCTCTGCAAAATATTTCTAATTATGCAATGATTATAGGACAACGGTAGACTCGCAGTGGGGGTCGGACTGCCACCTATGTGGCGGTCCAACCACCACATTACAACCCTTGCGGTTGGATTGCCAAAAGACCAATATCTCCACCAGGATCTCTACTCCCGACGGGCTGACGGTGGTCTTGGTTGTGATCAGCCAGGGTGGCGATGAAGTCAGTGCCGCCCTGCTGCCTACAACCATATTCTCTGCCAGCCTTTCATAACGGTTCAACCACCATGAAACGGCTGGAGGAGAACAAGTGCTGGGGGCCACAAATGCGCCCCTGCACTGGCCACAACATTGTCATGGGCAGTGCAGGAGCCCCCTTCTCCATCCTGCTCATTCCAAGGGTGCTGGGGGGGGGGCTGTGCGACGGCATTGAACTCGGCTTCACGTAGATCCAAATTCAAAGCCACCACCTGTTTTCCACTGGGCTGAACAGCAGAAACTTTTGTTTTCACTGGTCAGCCCTCTGGAAAACTCCTAAAAGGGCAGGTGGGAAGACTACCAGCTCTGCGGCGGTCTACTCACCACAGGTCTGGCGGCCGGGTTTTCCGACCGCCAAACTTGTAATCATGCACTGTGTATAGAGAATCACCAGGTTGCTTGCACTTTAGTAAAATGATGTAAAAGCCTAACTATGAAACTGAAAGTTTTCTTAATTAAAGTGAATAGTGAGAACGCTCATGGTTTAACAAAATGTTTGATAAAAATGATTCACTTAAACTTTGTTGTCTATAGACTGTTGTTTCCGTGGTGAGATGAGGATGAAATGATGAAATGAAAGACACAGAATGCTGATTGGGTGACTTGAGGAAGAAGAAGAAACATGTTGCAAAGGTCTAGATATCTTGTTTTATAATTGTGCATATTCCTTGAGTAGGTTAGATCATTCTCCCCAGACTCTCTCTCTCTCTCTTGCGCTCTCTCTCTCTCTCTCTCTCTCTCTCTCTCTGCAAGAGATTCTCTCCATGCTCATTCCTTACCACACAGCCTTTTGCCTGAATCTATGCTGCTCTCAGACTCTAATGAGTCTTCTGAGCATCTCTTTACGGGAAGTTCTGCTTTGATTGATAATTGATATTTGATTCTAAAGCTTTATGTTTAAACCTGTCTATTTGGATCTCTTTTATGGGTTCTGACTGACACCTTTTTTTGTCTTCCCCCAATCTATTCTTAATGTTAGACTAGGGATTCATTCCTTCAGGGAACACACTTAATGCATTTATTCAGATATTGATTGATTATTTTGATTGACTAATTATTGATTGATATTGATGACATTCTATGCTGAGTTCAATAAACAATTAAGCAATTAAAAAGATATAAATAATGCTTTGAAATGCACACCAATTCCCATCATTGACTGAGAGTAAAATTTGAAATTGTAATTATTGTTTGATAGATGTGCAGCTTCTGGTGTATCTCAACAACATCCAAAGTCATTAACTTGTGTCACGGATATTTCTACCCTGATGGGCTGGTAAGCCTTAGTTTGTAACCAATATATAACTGAGATCCCTACTCCACCAAGGGCATATCAATTTCGTAAGCCAATATCTCAAAAATGTGTATAGACTCATCATCTCCAACAAGCTAACTTGCACTGACCTAGGTCCAAGTACAAACAAGTATGGTTCAGATAGCAGGGCAGGCTTATTACAGATCTTGTGGCTCATTGTTCACTTGCTGGAACATCAGACTATATTTTGGGGTTGATTGTGCATGCTTTTAAGTCTGAAAACACACCATCAATGTAAAATGCACATTAGCTTCTAGTTGGTGATTTTAAATGTAGACTGAGTGGAGAAATCATTTCACATATTCATTTTTTGAAACACGGTACTATTTTTGGAAATATTTTATTTGAAGTATTTATTCTTTAGTCAATGTTTTGTAATATTTATGAAGTGTCTAATTTCAGAGAATTAGAAATACATATTGTGGACTGTTGCTTCTGTATGCCATGTCTGCAAGTACACACCCAATCGCCCATAGTTTTGTTCAGTTGCGATATGTGGGTGCTTCTCCTCAAATAGCCATCAGAGAATAGCATTATAAATTTCTATATATATATGTGCATTTTTTGCAACTCCAACTTAAGCTATAGCAATTCTGATTGCAGCACCATGAAGCATTTTTGAATTATTAGTGCTCAACCTTAATGTTATAACTTTTAAAAACTGAAAGGTATAGGGGCATTTACAAGCCCCTTGTGCCTACTTGTGCCTCTCTAATGTTATTTTATTTTTTTAACGCAAAGGCAGCATTAAGAATGCCCCCACAGGACGCCATATTTCAAAGTGGCACAATGCTTGCATTGCACCACTTTGTAACCCCTTGCACCACATTATACCTGTGCCAGATATATTGCATTCAAGGGGGGGTTGTTCCCCTGCAGGGAGGCCCAGAAAAATGGCACCGTGAAATTTACAAGATTTCACTGCTCCATTTTTTCCACCATTTTCAATGCCTGCCCAAGGCAGGTGTTAAAGTGAAACCCAGGCTGTTAGTTATGGGCTTACCAATGCATTGCTGGAACCATCATTTTTGGTGCCACTGATGAGCTGATGTGCCACTTCCTTGTAAATACCCCCAAACTGTTTCAACGCTGTCTTATGAAAACAGGGCCGGACTGGAGAACCAAAAGCAGCCCCGGCAACAATGCTCAAACTAGCCCCTCTCCTTCATCCCTTGTGGAATCACTCTCTTTCCATCCACTCATTCTCTTGCTCATCTCCTGCCCTTTCTCTCTTCCCCATGTGCAATCTCTTTCTTCCTACCTTCAACCTCCCTTCCTCACTTTTTCTCTTTTTTGAAGTCTCCCTATACCTGCTGCAATTAATCTTGGGGAGCTGGGGAAATGAAAAAAAAAGAGTGGCTCTGGGAATTCAGAACCAGCCTCCTAGGACTCCAGTCCACCAGAAAACTGTCCGGCGGAAAAAAGGCTTGTATGTGCCTCCACAAGAGGAACTATTTGAACACTGGTACTCCTACTGAAAGAGCACACATTCACTTTGTATTTGGGTGACATTTATGTCTAAAAAGGCGAGGGTTGGATAAGATAAACTGCTTCCCTTGAATTGCTTACTCCATCTCCTTTCCTCTTCCAGTCACCCGGAATGTTGTGAATGGGATCAAAAGTTTCTGAACCTGTGTCAAAGTTCAGATCCTTTATGTTTTTATGTTTTCCTATGCAGGAGACTCATGCAACAAGTCCCCTGCCAGGTGGTATACTTGATTTTCCATGTTGCACACTAACAGAATGGCAGACTTTTGGTTGATAGTGGTCCACTAAAGTGGTACTCATTTTATCATGACATTCTAATGACCAGGTCTTGACATAATGGATGGTCATGCTGACAGGGCCCTACTGATGGCTAATAGCTGGCTAATGAATGAATAGTGGCTCTTCTGACAGGGGCCTTAAAATCTGCCCATAGTTTTCTCAGATGTCCTGCATGCCACAGTCAGACTCAAATCTTTGGCCAAGAAATATGACCACAACAACCCAATTCTAATCAAGCCCTACCTGCTCTCCATGGAGGACAGAATTAAATTAACTGCGGCGTCTAGCTTATAAAGCAGTCTAATGGGGATCTCAACCTAACCTGGCACATCTACTCAAGATATCTGGCAACTCAATAAATCTCAGGAGATAAGACACTTCTTCTGGAAACCCATGCTTCAGAACCTATCAGGTATTACATCAATCATTCTTTAAAGTAGCATCCCTCTTCTGGAACTCCCCCCCTGTGGAGATTAGAACTAAACCTACTCTGCAGACCTTTTCTGTCCCCTTCTCTCAAATGTAAGGTAACTGTTGGGGTGTTCACCCCCACTCTCTCTTCTGTTTACTCTGGCTCTGGTATACTTATATTTGCTCATGTCAACCTCCTAGCCACTCTATCCCCTTCCCCCCTTCTTGTCTCCTCTGTCCTTTTTTCCACCCTCCTCCCTTCACTTGTCCTTCTCTTCGCTCTTGCTGTCTCCACCCTACTCTCTCTATCTGTACTACCCATCTTTTTCTCCCATTCACCTCATTCTCCTACCTTACAGCCCCCACGTATTCCCCCTCTTGCTTCTTCCTCTCTTTCCTTTGCTGTCCTCACTCTTACTCTTTCCTCCTAAACACCTAAATTCTCTCCCGTTCAACATACTCTTCCCCACATTACTTCTTTGTCCCTTTATCTAGCTATCTCCCGCCTGCTCAGCAATCTCCTCTTCCAGCTCCCTGTTGCTCTCTTGTCAAACACTTGTTTTAAATAAATAAGTAAATGGTCATGAGGTATGATTTTTTTTACATGAAGCCTAGTGGTGAGACTTCCTGCAGTGCACATCTGGTTGGCTTTAATGGAGGGGCCCCACCTGTCCCACAGGGCATATGAGGGTGTGAGACTTTGTGTAATGTTCACATATGCAGGGGTGGGGGACTCAAAGTTGCGGTCCCCGTGCACGTATGTAGCTTCTACGTTTGTAAGATTGTCCTTAAGATTTAGGTGCAGTCATGCTACTGCATCCCACCCCATGCTTGTTTCCCTGCACTGCATTCCACAGTACAGACAAAATTCCAGTATGCTGCATCCCAGTATTCAATTCCCAATTAATTGCAATGCAAGGGCTGCAAATTTCAATAGTAATGCCAGTCAATTATGATGTTCAGTAATATTTTTCTCTTTTGGCAGGTTCTCATTCTTTAGCCCAGATTTACAAGTATTTTGCACTAACTTTGTATCACAAACGTGATACAAACAGCACAATTGTTTTGGGGTTTTTTTTGCACTAGAAAGTTGCCTAAAAGTAATCCAGAGCAAACCAAAGCAATTATTTGCGTTACTTAGTATCAAGGAGGCGTTACGTGGGTGGTAAATGAATGTTCGTATGCAACAACCCATGCCTATTTATGCAATACCCTATCTACTAGCAATAGTAGACATTGTATTGCGTCAAAAATTATCGCCACTTGAAAGCAGGTCTTTTCTGATTTTGCATGTGTGCTGCACTGTACAGCACAAACACAAAGTAGGTGTACAGCACACACACAAAGTAGGTGTAGAAAAATGGCTCCCTGTTGCAGTTACCCCCACTTTTGACTGATATTGATGCTGACTTGACTGAGAAGTGTGCTGAGACCCTGCTAACCAGGCCCCAGCACCAGTGTTCTTTCACAAAAAATGTACCCTTGTTTCCACAATTGGCACACCCCTGGCACACAGATAAGTCTGTTGTAAAAGGTATCAGTGGTACTAAGGGCCCTGTGACCATGGAAGGTCCCTAAGGGCTGCAGCATGTGTTGTGCCACCCCAAGGGACCCCTCATCTAACACATGCACACTGCCATTGCAGATTGTGTGTGTTGGTGGGGAGAAAAAGGTAAAGTCGACATGGCATCCCAGTCAGGATGCCATGCACACAAAATACTGCCTGTGGCATTGGTAAATCATCACTCTAGCAGGCCTTACAGCCCTAAGGCAGGGTGCACTATACCACAGGTGAGGGCATAGCTGCATGAGCAATATGCCCCTACAGTGTCTAAGTCCATTCTTAGACATTGTAAGTACAGGCTGGCCATATTAAGTATATGGTCTGGGAGTTTGTCAAAATGAACTCCACAGTTCCATAATGGCTGCAATGAATACTGGAAAGTTTGGTATCAAACGTCTTAGAATAATAAACCCACACTGATGCCAGTGCTGGATTTATTTTAAAAAATGCACACAGAGGACATCTTAGAGATGCCTCCTGTATTTTACCCATTCCTTCATTGCAGGACTGACTGGTCTGTGCCAGCCTGCCTCAGAGATGAGTTTCTGACCCCTTGGGGTGAGAGCCTATGTGCTCTCTGAGGCCAGAAACAAAGCCTGCACTTGGTGGAGGTGCTTAACACCTCCCCGCTGCAGGAACGGTAACATCTAGCAGTGAGCCTCAAAGGCTCAGGCTTCGTGTTACAATGCCCCAGGGCACTCCAGCTAGTGGAGATGCCCACCCCCTGGACACAGCCCCCACTTTTGGCGGCATGTCCAGAGGAGATAATGAGAAAAACAAGGAGGAGTCAGCCACCAGTCAGGACAGCCCCTAAGGTGTCCTGAGCTGAGGTGACCCCTGCCTTAAGAAATCCTCCATCTTGGTTTTGGAGGATTCCCCCAATAGGACTAGGTATGTGCCCCCCTCCCCTCAGAGAGGAGACTCAAGGAGGGTGTAGCCACCCTTAAGGACAGTGGCCATTCGCTACTGCCCCCCAGACCTAAACACACCCCTAAATTCAATATTTAGGGGCGGTCCTGAAATCAGATTCCTGCACCTACAACAAGAAGAAGGACTGCTGACCTGAAAGCCCCGCAGAGACGACAGAGACAACTGACTAGGCCCTAGCCCTACAGGCCTGTCTCCAGACTCAAAGAACCTGCACAGCGACGCATCCAGTGGGACCAGCGACCTCTGAGGACTCAGAGGACTGCCCGGCACCCAAAGGCCAAGAACCTCCCGAGAACAGCGGCACTGTTCAGAAACAGCAGCAAACTTGCAACAAAGAAACAACTTGAAAGAGTCCCTCACTTCCCGCCAGAAACATGAGTCTTCACACTCTGCACCAGATGCCCCCGGCTCGAGTCCTGGACAACCAACACCACAGAGAGGACTCCCAGGTGACTCCAACGACGTGGACACCCTGAGTCAACCTCCCTGCACCCCCACAGCCATGCCTGCAGAGAGGATCCAGAGTCTCCCCCTGACCGCGACTGCCTGGTAACAAAGGAACCCGACGCCTGGACCAAGCACTGCACCTGCAGCCCCCCTGGACCGAGAGGAACCTCCTACCAGTGCAGGAATGACCAGCAGGCGGCCCTCATCCTAGCCCAGTCGGTGGCTGGCCCGAAAAGCCCCCCTGTACCCTACCTGCATCACCAGAGTGACCCCCGGGTCCCTCCATTGCTTTCAATAGCAAACCTGATGCCTACTTTGCACACTGCACCCGGCCGCCCCTGTGCCGCTGAGGGTGTGTTTGGTGTGCTTGTATGTGTCCCCCCAGTGCTCTACAAACCCCCCCAGTCTGCTCCCCGAGGACGCAGGTACTTACGTGCTAGCAGACTGGAACCAGAGCACCCCTATTTTCCACATGCGCCTATGTGTTTTGGGCCCTCCTTTGACTTCTGCACCTGACTGGCCCTTTGTTGCTGGTGCTGTGGCTTTGGGGATGCCTTGAACCCCCAACAGTGGGCTGCCTATGCCCAGGAGACTGACTGTGTAAGTGCTTTACTTACCTGAAATACTAACCAATACTTACCTCCCTCAGGAACTGTTGATTTTTGCAGTGTCCACATTCAAAATAGCTATTTGCCATTTTAACCAAAACTGTGTGTACTACTGTTTAAAATCAAAGATCTTATCGTTCTAAAAATAAATTAAGAAAAGGTATTTTTCTATATAAAAACCTATTGGCCTTGAGTTAACTCTTTGAGTGTGTGTTCCTCAGTTATTGTCTGGGTGTGTACAACAAATGCTTAACACTACCCTCTGATAAGCCTTCTGCTCTACCACACTACCACAAAATAGAGCATTAGTATTATCTAATTTTGACACTATCAACCTCTAAGGGGAACCCTTGGACTTTGTGCACATTATCTCTCACTTTAAGATAGTACAGACAGAGCCAAATCAAAGTTCTATACTTACCTGTGTGAAGTACCTTGCATTTTATGCACTTACCTCAAATTTGAATCTTATGGTTCTAAAAATAAATTAAGAAAAGGTATATTTCTATATAAAAACCTATTGGCCTCGAGTTAACTCTTTGAGTGTGTGTTCCTCAGTTATTGCCTGGTTGTGTACAACAAATGCTTAACACTACCCTCTGATAAGCCTTCTGCTAGACCACACTACCACAAAATAGAGCATTAGTATTATCTAATTTGGACACCATCAACCTCTAAGGGGAACCCTTGGACTTTGTGCACACTATCTCTCACTTTGAGATAGTACAGACAGAGCCAACTTCCTACAGTAGGGAAACTTTTAAAAGTTGTCTTTGTATAGTAATTTTCATTGGAAGGGAACTGTACAAGTACAAAACCTATGCTAGACTCACACACGCAACCTTGCACCATGGCGCAAAGGTGTGCATGTGTGGCACTCTGCAGCAAAATTCTGCACCAGTGCTAGAGAGAGTAGAGGAGGGTGCATATCTCTGTAGATATGGTGCTCTCCTAATCCCTCCCTGTCACGCAGCACAGCATTTTTAGCTGGTACGCAGCATTGGGTGACATGTTCGTAAATCTGGCCGACAGTGTCCTGCATCAACTTTGCTCCTGTGTAAATAGTTGGCTTATTTTAGAGCATGGCATGAGTAAATGCTTTATCACCTTTTGCATTTGTTCAGTGCTCTCGTTTACAATACTCAGACGCATTCACAACCTTTAAAATACGATCTGATTCCACATTCACTGTTTGTTTGTATACATTATATTCAGCCTTCACAAATCATGACGTTTAAAAGTTTCTATTTGTTGTAGGAATAAAATGATGAATACACCAGTGTCTTCGTCAAATGTCCCACAGGATGTCAAAGTGTCCATACAATGCCTTCTGCAGACGAAGGGAAGGAAGGCAGGGAAGTCCTAAAAAGATTCAGCTGATAATGAAGGGGAAATTCCTTGAGCTTCGAATTTAGGGCCTCTCCCTAAGCAGCATTAAGTCGGTGGAGGCCCTGACTGAAGGCTGAGATAAAGTCAATTCCTTGACCAGGGCAAGATGCATAACAAACACAATGCTTTATCTGCCATCTCCACATGTAGATGAGGCACGAGAGAGCACTCATCACTTGGACATCTTGGAGGAAGTAGCTAGCGGGTGTGTTCCTTAGGACTCCAAAGGTTATACCAGCAGGGCCAGCCAGAAACAGGAAATGTCCTGGTACAGTGAGTATTTTGCTTTCTAAAGTTTACAGATGGTAGAAAGAAAAACACTACTTCCTTAGGGCTATAGTTCGTATCTTTGTTCGTATATTCTCATTTATTTAATGTTTTTTTCGAGCGGGAAGCAGTCAAAAACGGTAAATGTAAGCTAATTCCTTCAGGCTATATTTCAACGACTCTTTAGGGGTAGTAAGGGCCACATAAATACTATTAGCAAACTGTAGGATGCACTTTTGAACTTTTTTCTTAATGAACATTCGTTAATGGCATGCAGGCATGAGGACATATGTGCATGTGATGCGCCTACAGCTATGTGTAAATTGATTTGTGTGCGTGTATGTATATAGGATGTTCATTTGTGACCGAAGTCTGTATGTTTAATGTATAAGAAGGGAAAACTTCCGGCCACATAGCATTAATTCTCGATACATTTTTCGATTTACTCGGTCCCAGAGGCTTCTCGTTTTGGCTTTCCTGGCAATAAACGTTATGCTCTGTATAAAACCTAGGGAAGAAGGAACTACATTAATGTGAATATTATTTTATTATGGTAACGGAGTTACTTACTCCGATGCGATAACTGTCACTGTTGAAACATGGATCAGAAAATAAGTGATGCCTTTGGAGTCCATGTGAAATGAACCGCTGGTGTCCATTTCTCAGTGTTATGCCTGCATTACAAGATGTTCCGTACCTGGAAGAAGTAATACCAGGCCCAAAGTGAATGATTCCGGAGGGTAGCTCCACCTCAGGTACTAGTTATCAAATCTACTTGGCTTCAAATAGGGAATAATATGCATGACCATCAATTGCCTGTTAGGTTACTGCAGGAAATGAGTACACGATTCTGTTTTTTTGTGCATACGTTTTCAACCTGCTTATAAGAAGCCGAAAGTATAAACAGGAAAATATTTAGGGGCATGTTTACAAGAAAGTGGAGCATCAGCTCTGATGCACCACTTTTCTTGCGTGGCCCTGCGCCCCATAAGATCACCGTGGTAGCGCTGTATTTACTATACAGCGCACCATGCTGCACGTTAGCACAACACTATTGTGGTGTTTTGCTCGATTAGCGCCATAAATTATGGCGCTGGTCCAGCACAGCACAGGGAGGCCCATGGGCTACCATGGGAGCATCAGTTTAACGCCTGCCCTGAGCAGGCATTAAAAATGACATAAAAAAACGGCACAGTGAAATCTTGTATATTCCACTGTTCCATTTTTGTATTCCTCCCTGCATGGAAAAGCCCCCTTTGCATACATTATACCTGGAGCAGACATAATGTGTCACAAGGGGTTATAAAGTGGCTCAATGCATGCATTGCATCACTTTGTAAATATGGCGCATGGTGGGTGCCTCCTTAGTGTAAAAAAATGTAGGCTAGATGCAGCGCAAGGGGCTTGTAAATATGCTCCTTAGTTTTACCATGTGCATTTCAGCAGCACCCTGTATAACTTAGTCGTACGGGGTGGGAGTTCCCCCCAGAAAGTGCAGAATCGTCATTCCATGTGACACAGATTGTGGTCATTAGTCTGTTTAGTAAAACATGGATTCTTTATGTCTAGATGGACAACAGCTAAGTAAATGCTGATTTAGAGCCTACCTCTGTTTTTATCAATGACGGTTCTCCCTAACTTGAAAGTAAATCAAGCAACTGTAAAAAAAAAAAAATATTAAAGGTGAGTAAATCTGATCCACCCAGAAACCAACCTTTCTAACAGACGACTGTTGTGACTACATGAAGAAACAAGAGGAACTACAGGGTATGATAAACAATGTCAAATGTACTCTCGCTAATGAGAATCAGCCCACAGCGTCTTTCTGCGATTGGTCCAGGTTGCACAATCAGCTCAAAATTCTGGACACCCACAGACAAACGGCAAAGGCAGATGGAGCATCATAAATAAACATTCCATTACTTAAAGAGAAAGGCCCAAAGAAAAGTCTATAACACAACCTCTTTCTGTAGTTTTCTCATATTAACCCTTATCTTTTCTCAAACTAGTGATGAAGCCTGTGTGCCCTATCTTTTCATCTGGGGTCTAATGGATCTTTTTTTCTCTGTCCCAAGGGATGTAGAGATAATTGTACCAAATCATTCAAAACAATTACAGTGCAACTCAATAGTCCAAATTAAACTTCCAAAGGGCCTTATTACAGACTCAAAGCTAAAATTACATAGGAAAGTCTCAAAACCATAGTATAGATATGTAAAATCAACAATGGAGAAATAAGGCGTCACACAATATTAATTTGAAGAAACATATAAATGAACAAGAGTTCAGTAGCAGCAATACAGAAAATATGGAAAAGTATGTGGAGTCTGAATTCTCAAATTAATCTCTATTGCATAACCATTGAATATAGCTCCTAAACTATTCTAATACTAAAGGAATATCTGAGAAAGGTTAGCAAACAGAACATTAATAGAAGTTTCTAAGAGAGTTGCGGTGGCATAAAGCCACATAGAAAATATGAGGTCCACGCTAAGCAAGGAGCAGAGAGAATCTGAATCTCTCTCAAATCTTAGGGGTTTATTTAAAAGCTCCTTCCGCCCCTTTAACGCCGCCATAGAGTCATTTTTTTACACTATGGTGGCTCTAAACAGGTCCTCTCCTTGCGCACTTTGTAAATCCTTGGGCCATATTATACCTGTGCCAGGTATGATGTATGCAAGGAGGCATTCCCCCAAGGAGGCCCCAAAAAAAAGCAAGATTTCACTGTGTCATTCTGGCATCATTTTTTAACGACTGCCCAAGTTGAAGCCAGACCTCCTGCCGGGTTTGAGGAATCTCCATGCCATTCCTCCAACAGTCCAGGTGGTGGCAGTCCTGCAATTCCTGGCTGCAGGGTTTTCACAGCCCCAGTTCTGTAAGGTGCTGCGGGATGTGCTGGGTGCCCTACACTATAAAAGCAACCTTCTACAACATATCAAATGCCCCAAATGTAATTCGGGCCATTGATGGGAGTCACATTGACTTGGTACCTCAGAGGATCAATGAACAGGTCTACAGAAACAGGAACTGTATATATTTGATCAATGTACACGTACTGTGTCTTGCAGATGAATACATTACACATGTGAATGCTAAATTCCCTGGATCAGTACATGATTCATATGAGGAACAGCAGTGTCCCTGCAATAATGTCACAGCTACAAGGAGAAAGGGCCTGGCTCATAGGTATGTGTACTGCTCTCCATGTCAGACATTTTGCCCCTCACAATGCAGTCAGCTCCCTGCCTTGCATTGTTACCTACGATCATGTTCCCTTTTCCACACAGGTGACTCCGGATACCCCAATCTGCCCTGCTCCTGACACCTGTGAGACATCCAACTACATTAGGGGAGAACAGGTACAGTGAGGCACATGGCGTGATGAGGGGTGTGATTGAGCATACCTTCGGTCTCTTGAAAGCTAGAGTTCTTTGTCTTCATGTGTCTGGTGGTGCCCTACAGTACCAACCAGGGAAAGTCTGCAAGATCATTGTTGCATGCTGCATGCTCCATAATATGACCTTCAGAAGGCACATCCCACTGTTAGAGGAGGGAGACATTAATGCTGGAGCGGTGTTTGTGGCCTATGACTCTGATGCTGTGTGGGAGGCTGACGAGGATGAGGCACATGACAACAGGACTGACATGTTTCATCACTCCTTTCATTGATGTACAGGTATATCTGCATTGCATATCATCTGCACATGGTAGATGTATTGCTGAAGCCAATCTGTAGCCAGTATGTGCATGCATCAAGGTATGTGTGGGGACTAGAGCCTTACGTGTTGGTTAACAACCTTGAAGGGTAGGTGACTTACCATGAGAGGTAGTGGAAATGCAAAGCTGCTAAGTATATATGTGCATTGTTGGTGCCATTGAGGTACAGCCTTACAGTTGTACTAAAGGTTTAGGGTCCTCAGTCTGCCTGTGTGGGGATAAGTTAGGGGGACTTATCAGTCTTGTCCTGCTGTGTAGGCATGTCATACTGCATTATCAGCTGCTGTGTGCCAAGTACATGTTCCTGAATACTCAAGGGGGCGTACAATAGAGGATCTTACCTATGTTACTTCTTTCCTGTCCCACACATGTGTGAATGCCTATGCAGGCCCTTACATATAGTGTATCATAGCTGCTGGGACACTCATCCTGTGTTTGTGTGCAACTGCTATTGATGTATGACTGTGGATTGCATTCCTTACAACTTTGTACCTTATTCCATTTATTTTCCTCTCTTCATGTGACATCTCTGTTTGCAATCTGCTTCCTGAGTTGCCAGTTAGCATAGTTGACAGTGGATGTTACAAAAATATTGATGTACTTACACACCTGCTGGAGAATCCCACTACATCTGTGACTTTGACATTATTATTGTGTAGACATATGTATTCTTTTGTTGTCCTGTTACAAAATTGCCAATACATACAATGAAGAGACATGCACCATGACTTGTGATAATTGGTGTTTATTAAGAGTTGACTATCACTGTCTTGAGGAGTGGGGTAATGCTCTATGTGATGATCAGAGTGGGTGGTACAGCTATTTGGTTCACAGTTCCTTTATCTATTTGCCTCAGAAAGATGTGGCCTTGGTATTGGACAGCCAACAGGGTTTAACAGTGGCACACAAAGGTGACAGTTCAGAAGAGGGATCACTTCATGGTGGGGGGATTGGTCTTGGGCTGAGGTACTGCAGGATGTCTGGATGGGTGACCTCTTTTGCTGGGGGGTTCCTCAGCTGCAGGGGTAGAGGTACTGGTGGCCTGTGGGTCCTCCTGCTGGGCCTCCATTCCAGAAGCAGGTTCTGATGTTGAGGGCAGTGGTGTTGACTGACTACTGGATGGGGCCTGCTGTGTTGGGGGGAGAATGTCCACAGGATGCTATTGAGTTCCTTGAACTCCCCTAATGTGGAGACCATGGTGGCATTGAGTGCCTGCCACTGCTGCCTGGCCTCCTGGTAGTATTCCCCCCTGCAGCCTTTGAGTGTCCTGCAAGGATGTGATTATCTGGCCCATCTTGTTGTGGGTTTGCTGGTAGGCTCCCGGGACTCTGGAGATGGCCTCCTGGCCAGTCGTGTCCTGTACCTGCCTCATCCCTTCACCCACAATTTCCCTTCCCCTAGCCCTTGCCCCCTGTGCCTGTGACCCTGGTGCAGTGTGCCCCCTCCAACTGACACCAGTACCGTAATTGTCTTGTGTTTGCACTGTTGACTCCTGCCCATGTCCTGTGGGGCACACTGATGATTGATGTGACCTTGGGACACAGGTATGGGAAGATGGGCGCTGCTCTGCACTCGCAGCCACAGGTGTGGTGGTTTGAGTTGTGGACAGGGTGAGGCTCGTGGTGGTGGACTGACCACTCATGCCTGATGGGCCAGGTTCGTTGTCTGAATCCAGACTTTCTGGGGAGCCCTCCCCTATTGGACCTGCTTCCAGGCCTGGGCTTTCTGTTACTGGGCTCCTCTGCTGTGTATCAGTACTTGGGTGACCTGTGTAATGAGAGGTATTGTGTCAGATGATGGTATTGGTGCAGTGACACACATGGTTGAATGCTGTCATTAACTGTATTTGCAGATCAGTAATGGCATTGACAGTTACCAGTCCACTGATTGTGTTACCATCATTGGAAAGTTGCAAATGGGGCTATTTTGGAGTACATTTATTATTTGTCTTGCTACTGTCATTGTTATGACTGATGTGCATTCCTACTACTTATTGGTGATGGGAAGTGACATGGTTTGACGTGCAATTGCAGAGAAGTGATTGGGATGTATCAGTCAGGCAAGGGTAGGGAGTGTTGCATTGTGGTAGTTGTGGTACTTGCTGCTGTGTGAGGCGTACATTCACAAGGTGGGGCTGTGAGGAAATGGTGTCAGTGGGGAGCTGTGGCATGCAGGGGTGGGAATAGGGTCCATGGTGGGTTGCTGCACGTTAGGGTGGTGTGAGGGTATGAGAGGGTGGTGGGGGTACATGCTGTGCACATGGACATGTTGGCCGGTGAGTTCAGTGGACTTACCAGTGTCCAGTCCACTAGCTATTCCCATCAGCCCAGGACCATCTTCTTCCACTGTGACATTTTTTGGGGAGGTAGTGGGGGTCCTCCACCAGTCCTCATGACAGCTACTTGATGCCTGGAAGCCATGGCCCGTACCTCCCCTATAAGGTCGGTCCATCTCTTCCTTATGTCCTCCCTTGTGCGTGGATGGTTCCCCACTGCATCCACCCTGTTGACTTTCCTCTGCCATAAGTCGGTCTTTCGGGCTATGGATGTCTACTGGACCTGTGCTCCAAACAGTTGCAGCTCCACTTTGACGATTTCTTCCATCATTACCCTGAGCGCCTCTTCTGTGAATTTGTTTTTTTTTTGTGGTACCATGGTGGTTGTGTTGTGGGTGGGGGTGTATGATGTGCAGGTATTCTGGGTGTGCATTTTGTAGTTGTGAATTTGTGTGGTGGTATGTGCGTGTACTCTGTGGTGTTTGTGTGCAGTGGTGTGTTGCGTGCCTATGGTATATAGGTGCAGTGCCTCCTTTCAGTGTGCTCTTCTCTCGCTCTGTCACAGTTTCTTGTTGTAATGGGTTCTCAGTATGTGTGGGGATGTGTTTTGTAGTGCTGTAGTGCTGTGGACAAGTGTCTGTATGTGTCTCACGTGTTTGGTATTGGTGTTGTCCACTCTGGTGCAATTTTAGTGCGGCAGTGCCTTTTTTTTCCACAATGGTGTGGGCCACCAATGGACTGCCACCGTATTGGGATCATCGATGCTGACTTGTGACTCATAATATTCTTGGCATGCAGCCACCTCCTTCACATGCCTTTTGGGCGGACGGTGTGGTTTTTGGTCTATTTTTGGAGGTGTTGTGTGGGTTACTCGTAATGCAGTGGTCGTCACTCCACCATCGCTGGTGATGTTTCGGTGGCCATTTGCACAGTGGTCTTCGGTAATGACCGCCAAACTCGGAATGACCACCTAAGTGTATTTGTTGATTCATGCAATTCTAAAAAAAACTGTTTCTTGTGGCTCACTGAAATGACTGCAGTGATTTGCATGTGTTTTTCCATCACCATGATATTTGGAGTGATCGTCTTTAAAGCTCCACTATAATGTTCTTTTTTCTATGTGCAGGTTGGGAGTTCATAGATCATGGTTGCATGTCTTGCACAGGAAGATGCATGTCCTTATTTGGGATGGTTGCATTTATGCAGTTTTCTCAATAATTTGCCTGTTATTGAATCTGTGATGCTCTTCGTACACTTATTTGAATTGTTTGATTTTTTGGGATTTGCAGTTACACCTGATGAATGGTGCTTTAACCTAAAATGCATTGGGTCTTGTTTGGAAATCATGAACATCTCTTCAAGCTAGGAATGTCAACTTCAGGTTGCTGATAAGTGTGATGTAACCCTTGTACAATATGACTGACCTACAAGCAATTAAATTCTCCTGAAGAACTACATTTTTCGCTTCAACTTTCATCATTTCACTTGTTCACTCTTTCATTATGTGATATTGTTTTGATTGTTTTTTTTCACTTTGAAGCCCTTGGGAAGCTATGCAAGCTGAAGTAGTACACTCTGTTGTTCTAGCCCTTTTAAATTTACATAAGAGATTGCCATCCTATTTTCTATTCTGATGTGCACTGACTGATTTAGTACCAGAAGTGTATAAGTGCTTGCTTCACTCTCGCCCACTCCTTTCAGTTGGAAGAATTGAATTTCTCTTCTCTGGACCTTCTGCCATATACCAGCTCCCCTCCAAGCTGTTCCCCATTCCCTGCCACTTTCCACTGTTTTTTATAACTAACGGAGGAGAGGGATCCAACAGACAAAATGAATCCACATTGTCTTGATTAACTCACCATGGGAAGTCTTGCCTGATTTGAGGTGCTTCTTGAATTATTGCCTTGTGATTCTCTGATATCTGAAAATATCAGTCAAGGATATATTTAACCTAGGGATGACGGTGTAACTTGGCCCTAGGTATAATTTGTACATAGGCTGACATATTCCTTTGGCCAGCCAATGCTTTCAGTTTCTTCAGTAAATTCAGCAAGCACTTCCTGAGGGTCTACTTTCTGGAACTGGGCAATAACACTTCTACTACATCAGTGTAGAAGCAAACTCCAAATAACTGTATTCTTTGAGTTGGTTGAAGACAAGATTTTTTTCAAGTTAAAAGAAATCCATGATTATGGAGAGAGTTGCAGGCTTCAGAACATCTACACAACCTTTAGAAAAAGAGGACCAACAAATTAATCAGTTGCCAAGACGTAGGGAAACATGGGTGTGTTTAGTGTGAAGTATATCCACCAAAGTGCCAAAATGTTGGTGAAGACCCTGAGGGAAGATGATGCTAAACTAAGTCTGAGGGTACGAAATTGTAATTTTTGTTTCCTGTACAGGACCTGATATACTTCTGTGAGTCTCAATAAACTGATACATGAAGGTAAGCATCCTGGAGGTCGATTAACATTTAAAAATCTCCTATGTGGATTAAAGTCATTATTCATTTCAAAGTTATAATTTTCTGTATAAGGTGAAGCCAAAATGTACTGACAGTCTTCAAACCGAAGACATGTTGAAAATCCTCTGATGGTTTTTAACACAGAAACAAACTTATTAGCAACCTTGCTGGTTCTGATTTCTTGGTATTAGGATTATGGCTTCCTTTTCCAGCACAATATAGACCCCTTGAAGAAGCACATGCTGAGGTACACTTGGAATAGGCATGGTAAGAAACCTTTCTACCAGAGTTCCCCTATACTGTATTCCATATTCTCATTTTGTAGCTTCAGGTATCCAGGTTTTTGAGACAGTTGAACTTGATTTCTCAACCAAAAATCATAGCACACACAACCTTCATTGTGGCATAGTTTAGATTTTGAAGGAGGGGTCAATACATAGGGGAGGCTTGACAGGATGTCTGTGAGGTGGGGACAACCTGACCATGACCGCTACCTTCAAAGTGCTGATTTAATACTGCTGATACTTAATTATCCATTTACTCTCTAACGGTTTTAACATCAATGTCTTGTCCCCACCCCTAGGGCAGGAACCCACGGTGTCTATGCCATGCGTAGAAATACCCAGCGCCTCTTTCTACCCATGGGCCGAATTATAATGTTGTGCAAAGGGGTAATCAATATTATTGTGTCTTATGGCCCTAATATGTTCCTGGATCCTCTCTTTCAATGGCTTGATTGTGCTGCCTACATAGACATGATTACACACACAAATCAGGCAATACACAATGGATCTAGTGTTGCAATTCATAAATTTCGAAATTTATAATAATTAAGTTGAGAGCAGTAGAAGAAGGATTAAATATAGATAAAGATCTACATGTTTTTTTGTAAGAGTGTGCTTTTCTTATTCTTATTACTGCTGGTGATTACATGAGTGACTATATTTTATTCTTATGTAGTATTTGTTGTTCATTTTAATATATGCATCTTGTAACTTTCGACTTTTGTTTTATATATAGACCTTTTTGCATTTGTAGTATCCTTTGATATGTAAGTAAATTGTTTCCTTGTCAAAATACGGCACACAATATACTGTTCCTGGAATCTGACATTCACATTGTCACTTGATTTATTATTGTCACCCTAGACATATATTCTCTTTGGCTCTGGGATTTGCATTTGGGAATTTGCCTCTTATTACATTCTACTCAATGGTGAGTGTTTCACACCATGATGTTTCCATATTCATGTTTTATGTCTTATACTTTATTGCTGCATTCCCCTTACTACTATATTTATATTTTTTTCCACTGTGTCACTTTTGGCTTAAAAATTGTAATACACAAACAGGTTTTGCGGATATGCATGCACACGTAATTTGTAGTTACTTGCATGTGTCGAGTTCAATACTGAGTGTTACTATTCCAGAATGGCGACTTAAGTTTCAGGTAATGGCTTTCCATGTTCGTCTGCTGTTGCAGCCCGCTTTCTGTCTTCACGGATCTGTCATTGAGGCTCTACTTTAAAATGGGTGGTGACGTGTGAGTTTTTCACCTTACTAATGTCTTGGAATAAGTTCTATTAACGGACATCCACGGTGAGTTCTTGCATGCCTATTTTTGCGGAGTATGAATATCTTCGTGATAATGTTATTTGGAGTTTAAACACTAGACTTTGTAGCAGACACTGGTACTTAATTTCACTTCGCTACATTATGCGCATTACGCACGGTGAATGTTTTGCTGCGCGAATTTTTCACCGCTCTATTCTCATGTTAATTTCAAATAACGTGCAGTGAATCTTTTGCTGCCAAGAATGAGTACTTCTCGTGGCAGAGGGTATTTTGATGGGGTGCACAAATGGTACACTGGTTAATTGGTTTCGGAGTTTGGATGAAGCTGGGACGATAGCGTTTTCTTTCTTCCTGCATAAGTCTGTATATTAGCATGGGATATTTGACAGACTTTTATACACTTTTGCTTTGGTAGCTGTTTGTATGGAAGTACAGGGTAATCTTTATGATACCCCTGTTTATATATGTTTTCTCTATTTTTGCCGTCTGTTTGACTTTATTGTTCTTCTTGGTGTCTTGCACTTTGGCAGTTCTAGGCATTTATTTTTACTCACATTTTTTTTATACAGACTTGCCCTCTTTGTTTACTTGTAGACTTGTAATGGTCGGCGTTTTCACAGCATACTACATGCTTTGCATTTATAATGTATCTGGCATTATAATATGTCCGGAATATATAGGAAACCTACACAGGAAACATTGACGGGCTCAGAAGATTATAACCTTGGGTAGGTTGCTCATATGCCGTTATTGGTTTTGAGTGAATTCCTTCTCTCTGCCACGCTAACATTTCAAACAGGTTTATGGGCTCTTTGGAAATGTAGTGGCTGAGCATTATATGTGTGTTCTCGGGTCACTCACAAGAATTATAAACGGTCACATGGGTTGATGCACTATATCTCATGTAATTCTAATTTTATTACAAGAACGGAGGCTCCTATTATGCTTTCCTTTCTTGCTTTAATCGAATAGCAGCCAAGATAACATATCACAAAAACTACATATCCCATGAAACATGAGGAAAAAAAGTCATTGATGATGTCACAAACAAACAACCAATAATAAACGCCCAATCCTAATAACTATCTTAACTACGAGCAACAAGTCCTCTTTTCTTGCTGCTCGCAGTCAAGATAAGTTCTTTTCCTCATCTCGCTTTTCTTATCATTGTATATTTCTTGTATATTAAGATTTTATCATTATTTATTACAGTGTTGTGAAAATATATTAATTTTAATGCTTTAAGTTTATTTATTTATTTATTTATCGCGTCTTTCCGGCCGTTTTTTCCTCAGAGCGCTTGCTTCGCGCTTCACTGGCAGAGCCGAGCGTTCTTTCGAACGTTCGGCTCTCCCGCCGCTCTCTCCTGAACAGCGCGTCTCATTTCAACGCGTTCCTCAGAAGAGCTTGGCCCGATACTGACGCGTCTCCACGGTAACCTCTCCCTTTGATCGGGAGGCTCTGTCTCTCTCTCAGCTGTTAGCTGGGAGGCTCTGCTACATCGCGAGGGGCGCAACACGCCCTTTTTTTCATTATCTTTTGTTTTCCTTTTTTGGGTTTTGGGTGTCAATCTCTTTCATCCACACGCCCACACAATATTTTAACCCTTAATTTACTGTTTATTTTAAACAATTTTTCCTCCCAATTTGTGAGCTTTCTGCCTGGCATCCTTATTATTTTCTTAATGTTATTTATTTCACTATGTCAAAACAAGTAGCTGATCATTCCAATGACATGGATATGGATAATTTGCGTGCTGATTTGAACTATTTTATTCAGGATACTGTACAACAGGCTGTATCTTCGTCTATGTTACAAATGTCGAAAAAGTTAGAGTTGTCTTTTAAGAAAATGTCCTCTCAGAGTTCCAGTGTTTCGGAACCGGTTAGAGGTAAAAAGCGCATTTTTTCCAAAGTTCAAGTAAAATCGGGCGCTGATGAATCTCCCCAGATTGCTGGTCCTTCCCCCCGTAAAGAATCCAAAACGGTGGAAAAGGGTCCCTCTCCTTTGAATATAATTCAGTTGAGGGATACTGATGATGACATGGAATATGATAATGGGGACAATGATGATTTACAGGGTCCTGACGACCTCTGGCAAGGGCCTTTGGAGAAGAGGCTGAAAGTTTCTCTTTCTGATGCAAATCCTTCACAAGTTAATGATTTTACAGTACTTGATGCTTTGGGGGAACCAATGTTTGATCCGACTCTAATACACCATCCAAATTCTACAGAATGGTTCCCGTCTGATCACGTGGCGGAATATGTTTTGTGTCATTTAAGACACTCTTTAGATAAAGCCACGAGAAATAAACTACGATCTGAATGTCCTCGTCCCTCCCTTCCTTTTAAAATTACTTCCACACCTGTAATTGATCCTAACATGGTGTTATTTTTCTCTAAGTTTGGTAAGGATCCTAAGAAAGGGGTTGACCGTGCGTGGTCTGTATGCCAGGACCGATTATTGGATTTGGTTGGTCCCTTAACTAGGATTCTCGATTTAGCTGAGGATGCCAGGTTGGAAGGCTCACAGATTGATCCTGAAGCTCTGTCCAATTGGGCCCAGCGGGCAATTTGTTTGTTGGGAAATGCAAACACTGCTATTTCTCAGGAGAGACGTAAGAGTCTTTTACTCAAGATAGAACCTAAATTGGGCAGTTTCGCAGCCAGAGAAGAAGGGCAGCAGGCTGACGGCCTTCTTTTTGGAGACTCATTTATTAAGGAGCTCGGTAGATATGTTTCTACCTTTGCAACATTGGACAAGGCTCAATTCTCAATGAAGAAGATCTTCAACTCCAGGGTTTTTGGCAGGGCCGGTAAAGGAAGGAGCCGCTTTACCGGCCGTTTCGCCACCCGTGGTGGCAGTTTCCGAGGCTGTTCCATCTACTCCACGGAATTCAGACCTCAGTTCTACTCCCAAAGAGGGAGGGGTTTCAGGAACAGAAGCTACTGTCAAAGAGGAGGACAAGTCTCAGGTAAGAGATTTATGTTTTGGCCCTCTTCCTGTAGGTGGTCGATTAGCCCATTTTCTTTCAAATTGGTACCGAATTACCGCGGACCCTTGGGTTCTTCAAACCATTCAGGGGTATTGCATAGATCTCTATCAAGTTCCCAGTCAAACTTCCCCACCTCTTCCTCTAAGGTTCTCTCAAGAACAATCTCGTTTGATGAATTTAGATATTTTATCTTTAATTACAAAAAATGTGATAGAAGAAACTTGCTTCCATCCCTCGGGTTTTCTCAGCACCATATTTTTGGTCCAAAAGAAGAACAAAAAATGTTGCCCTGTGATAAACTTAAAACTATTCAACAACTATGTTGTTTAAAATCATTTCAAAATGGAAACTATCCTGCATCTCAGGGACATTCTGTTGGAGGGCGATTGGTTTGTTCGACTGGATCTACAGGACGCTTATTTTGCGATTCCTATCCATCCTTTTTACAGAAAGTTTCTACAGTTTCAATGGGAAGACTCGATTTTTCAGTTCAAAGCCCTTCCTTTCGGTCTAGCTTCGGCTCCTTGGTGCTTCACAAAAGTGATGAAACCAGTAGTAGCTTCTTTAAGAGCTCAAGGAATAAGATTGATCGTCTAACTAGACGATTTTCTCATAATGGCTCAGAACAAGGATACCCTGTTGCAACACTTGCACATTTCCCTTCATCTGTTACTGTCCCTTGGCTTTCTGGTAAACATGGAAAAATCTTCTCTGGTTCCCTCGACTCAAGTGGAGTTTCTGGGGTTCCTCATAGATTCCAAAACCACATCTCTGTCCCTTCCCCATCAGAAGGTATGTCGTATAAAGCACGAGTTACGGCAGATCCTCAGTCTCTCTCATCTTTCTCTGCGATCCTTAGCAAGAATTGTGGGCCTTTTGGCTTCATCCATTCAGGCCATATTCCCAGGTCCGTTACATCACAGGGCTCTTCAAAGACTAAAGATTCGTCATCTCCGCAAGGGCCTTCAGTACTCGGACGTCGTTCGGTTAGATCAGGATTCTCGCGCGGAGATACAATGGTGGCTCGATCATTTGGAAGCCTGGAACGGAAGAGCTATTTTCTCTTCGGCCCCAGATCTAGTATTAGAATCCGATGCAAGTCGGACAGGTTGGGGCGCAAGGTGTGGCAACGTCTCGACTGGGGGCGTATGGTCAGAGAGGGAGTCTGCCTTGCACATCAATTGTTTAGAGATGCTTGCAGGCTCCTTTGCTCTGAAGACCTTCGCGAAGGACAAAGTAAGCTGTTCTATTCTCCTAAAGATGGACAACATTTCCGCCGTAAAGTATATCAATCATCTAGGGGGAACAAAATCCAAACCCCTTGCCGATCTAGCCAAAAGCTTTTGGGAGTTTTGCCTTCTCCGAAAATTGTCGGTCACGGCACAATACCTTCCAGGGAAAATGAATACCATAGCAGATTGGTGCTCACGCTACCTAAAAGATTCCAGCGATTGGCGACTTCATCCTTTAGTATTCAACAAACTTTCTTCGAAATTCGGCCTCATGTCGATAGATTTGTTCGCTTCACGATTGAATGCTCACCTCCCAAAATTTTACAGCTGGAGACCGGATCCCCAGGCTCTCGATACGGACGCTTTTCTCCAAGACTGGTCTCCCCATTTCAATTATGCCTTTCCTCCCTTTATGATGATTGCCAGAGTCATGGCCCAGGTTCGTCGTCAACGAGCCTCCCTGGTATTGGTGACCCCAGCCTTGGTTCCCTTCGGTTCTAGAATTGTCAATAGACTTTCCAGTCCTGATTCCTTCCTTCCCGGAACTCCTGCTCGATCCAGAAGGTCGTCCTCACGATATGGTTCTCGACCACTCCTTAACTCTGGTAGCATGGAAGATTTCGGGTCAGCCTGGAGAACCCCAGGAATTTCGGAAGAAGCTGCCCAATATATCCGCCACTCTTGGGCCCCAGGAACATCCAAGGCCTACAAGTCTGCCTGGTTGGTCTGGTGTGGCTGGTGTTTGGACAGGAACTCAGATCCCTGTTCAGCCGATGTGACTTTAATTGTTAATTTTTTAGCGTCTCTTGCCTCCCAAGGAAAGGCATATAGAACAGTGAATACTTATAGATCCGCCATTTCTGCTGAACATGTTCGAATCGATGGTAAACCGGTTGGGGAACATCCTTTGGTGTGTCGTCTTTTGAAGGGAGTAAGATTTTCTAATCCCCCTACACCTAGATACACGCATTTATGGGATGTGAATTTGGTTTTGAATTTGTTCAACTCTTGGCTCGATAATGATTTACTTTCTTTAAAGTGTCTTTCTGCGAAGTTAACTATGTTGTTATGCTTAGTTTCATTGAAGCGTGTTTCTGATGTAAGAGCTTTGGATATATCTTCCGTCCAGTTTTCTCCTTCTAATGTGTCTTTTAGAGTTCATAGGAGAACTAAAACTAACATTTCTATAATTCATTATCCGTATTTTCCTTTGCATCCTAAGCTATGTGTTGGTAAATGTTTAAAAGTTTATATTGCCAGAACTGCAGATTTAAGAATGTCCTCCTCTCCCCAGTTATTGATTTCATTTTCTAAACCTCATAAATCCGTTTCTTCCCCTACCCTGATTCGTTGGGTTAAATGGGTTATGACCCTTGCGGGTATCGACACTACCTCTTTTGGAGCACATTCTACTAGAGGTGCTATGGCTTCTAAGGCTTTTTGTGCTGGAGCTCGCTTGGAGGACATTCTTAGATCAGCGGATTGGTCTAATGTTACCACCTTTAGGACTTTTTATTGCAAACCTATTTCTTCTATGGCTGATTCAGTCGTTAATATGCTTTAAACAAGCATAATAGGAGCCTCCGTTCTTGTAATAAAATTCAGATTTTCCTAGCTTTAGTGAAGGAAAGTCTAGATTTTATTAAAGACACGGAGGCGAGTATTATCCCACCGCTTTTAATAACCCACCCTTTCTTTTTCAGTGCCGGCTCCTTCTGAACCACTCGTCTCATCCTGAAGATGCCGATTCCGGGTGTAAGGCCCTTCTTCGGAGTGATCTTTCTTCTGGCACTTCCCATGTTCACCGCTTATCGCTATCCAGATGTTGTGATACCCACCTGAAGCCGTCTCCTCTCTCTTCTCTGGACTTTGCCAAAGACTTTTTCACTTTATTAATGGCCTTTTCCATTATTTTGGTTATAATTCCTTTATTCCGTCCGCTTTGACCTGCTCCTGCAAGAAAAGAGGACTTGTTGCTCGTAGTTAAGATAGTTATTAGGATTGGGCGTTAATTAATGGTTGTTTGTTTGTGACATCATCAATGACTTTTTTTCCTCATGTTTCATGGGATATGTAGTTTTTGTGATATGTTATCTTGGCTGCTATTCGATTAAAGCAAGAAAGGAAAGCATAATACTCGCCTCCGTGTCTTTAATAAAATCTAGACTTTCCTTCACTAAAGCTAGGAAAATCTGAATTTCTTATATGGCTTCACATCTATATATCTTCTTTTTTCTTCACTTTAATTATACCGCAAGGGAGACCCTTTTGTGTGTTGCTTCAATATCTAATTGTTTTCCTTTACAGTTTTGGATCTTGATGTTTTTGTGGTTAGTACGACAATCTATGTAACTATGTAATACCTGGGATGGTATCATTATATATATCTTTTCTTTGTATACATTCTGTTACAGCCTTGAAAAAGTCTTATTGACGAAAAACGTGTCGGCTGTATTCTCATTTGGAGGGGCTATTTCGCATATGGAGTAGCTGGTGTTTTTATTGGAGGCATACGAAAACGAACAAATTAAAATCTTCTTGATGGACCATATTACAGTGTTATACGTTTCTGTATAAATATACGAAGGGCTGAACCTTATGGACTTTTTGGTGTGCCATGGTGCATCCTTGGTATTGACAGGGGCCGTGGTCATGGCGACTCCTTACTCAGGTCGAAGATGTTGGCAGTTTTAAATAACTGGCATAAGAACACTTTGGTCATGCGTAATGGTGTATCTACCTAGTTAGTTCCGTTTGTGGTATCAAATTTAGGAATGTTTATAAAAAACTATTTTTTGTGAATAGTTTTGCTTGTATTCTATATTCAATATGGCGGTCGCAACTATCGTGGCACTTAGTGAATGACGCAGTTCCGGCATGCGTGTTTGGTGGATTTGATGACTGTGTGTACAAATGTGCTATGGGCAGTGGCAAGTGAATCCAGTAAGTTCTGTTTGTGGTATGAATTAATTCTGTGAATGGGCTTTCTCTTTATGGCGGTTGTGAATATCACAGCATCGAGTAAACAAAAACCTCCGGTATACGCAAGCAAAAGACTTGATGATGGCGCAGTTAAATGTGCTGTGTACAATGGTAAGTTAATTTATTAGTTCCGTTTGTCACATCAATTATATTTAGGAACCTTTGCAATATGCGAGCTCCTATGAATTGGTTCACTCCTATCCAATATGGCGGTTGTGAATACTATAGCATCCAGTTAGTTATAACTTCTGGTATACGCGATTGGGGATCTTTAATGACTGCGCCGCCTCTAAATTTGATATGCTACACTGGTGGACAAGAAGGTGGGGTATGTAAACTGGGTGTCACACGATTGTTTGTTTTGCCTGATTTCACACATATCGATATCTCTGTATTGCTTAAACTGTGGAGGAACTGCCTAAACTGCCTATAATATGGAGGAACAAGAGGTATTAAAATGATGATTTTGCTAAACACCATTAGGGTGCTTGCTATGGCATCTTATTCACACTATGAGAAGTTTGTGTATGTACCGGTGTTTTCACTCATGTCGATACTGTTGTGTTGTTTAACTTGTGGAGATATATGAGACATGTGAATGATAACTTTGTTATACACTTTGAGGATGCCTGGCTATGGCACGTTTTCTTTGGAAAACAATGAGGAGTTTGTACATGTGAACCAGGCATCTTGCATGTTTTCTGCCCTGTTAGATTTTTATGTATAATGATATTTATGTACTGCCTAGTTTATGGAGTAACAAAAGGTACTATATTACGTGCACTTAGGAGAGGTGCATGTGGGAAAAAACACATTCCTTTTAAATATTGTTGATGAAATGGTGCTAATGAATAGTTAATGGATATTGTGAAGACTGTATACCCCTTTTTGATTATATATGAGGGAAGATGAATTAACGATCTTAGTTTTATCTTTATATATATAAAAAATATCTTTTTGGATTAAATGATAAAAGATTTGCACATTTTACTTGCAATAGCACATTTTGAATATTACTTGGAAATGAAGATTCATTTGATGCAAATAGGTGATATAAGATTCTTTCCCCTTCATATTAGATTCTTGTGTTGGAAGTACGAATGACTTAAGAGCAACGATTAAATTAATCAAACTTGAGGCCAATTGTTTAGGTCGGTTTAATGAAATTGTTTCTATACTATGAACTGCAAATTGGTAGGTGTATATGCAGGAAGTGGGGCTTTTTATTATATAATTATACCATTTGGACAATTGGTTTTAAAGCACCATTGGCAAATAAATTGTGCCATATTAAGGTTGGGTGCAACTGATAAAATCTAGAAGGGTGAGTGTGGGGGTGTTTTATATACAATTTTTAATAATTTGTAGACATACACTTTCTTGCATTGATGGCTTTTCTGGGGTGCTTTTTGGTGATGTTATAGTAATTTGTATATTTGTTCATGTTTGTGGGTGTTTTTATATGTATTGTATATGTATTATTTTTATGTTTTTTACAAGTAGTTTTAATATTTGGATTTTAGTGTCTTTGTTATAAATCATGATAGTCCCTTACCGGTTTCTTCTTTTTCAAAGAACTGTGCAAATGTATGTATCTGTTAAAATATTGTGGTCTATTGTTTGTTGATATAATAGTGTATTTGTGTGTATTTTGTATTGTTATATATTTTATTGAATGTGTGTTACATGTGTTGTATTACAGCCCTGAAGAAGACCTATGTGAAAGGACAAAACGCGTTGGCTATAAATCAATGAATTGGACATTCTATATTATTGGTGGTGGTGCACTACCTTTGTTCTAAATTGTATTCTTCCCTTAGTTTTAAAGGAGTACACCTTGGCAGCAGGTGTTGGTTTGAGTGCACACAAGAAAGACAGATTAATAATTCTCTTTTATATTTCAGGACGTTTGGTCAGGTACGTTGATTTGTAGCCTGCTGCTCTTCTTTTGATGAACATGAAAGTGCAAATATTGTTTGTTTTGAATTAGTAAGCTTAGTATAGTATAATTCAAGCTAGTAAGCTTGGGATAAAGTACATACATTGGCAGTCATATTTACTCTTCTATGGCAGTCACATTTACTATTTATCACAGTAATGCATGGACCACATGTGTAGGTAGGCAGGGATAGTTTGATATCTCTGATGAAGGTGAAAGACGGCCTCTTGGCGATGGCCAAAACATGTTGGCAAAGTAAAAGGTTTTGAAGACGCCAATTCCCAATAAAAGCCCCCTCTTCTTTTCACTTACCGTTGGTATCCTGAAAAAAACAAATTCCCTTGGGGAATCTTCCCGGAAGATATTTTTAACAGTCTTTTTCTTTTCTGGATCGCTGCTTCTATTCAGTATACTGCTTTATATAAGAACTCCCAATTTTGGTTGAATCTGTCCTGGTAGTACCATCCTACCAGGGTGTGGATAGGTGCCGATGATGAAGCATGTCACTATGAGTGAGTAAGACGTCTACTCCAATTCAATTCTCTTTAAGTATCTTTGGTAGACTGTAAAGTAGTTTTCTATCTTCTGTCCCTGTCTCTCTAAGTCTGGATGCCTTTTTGTGTTGGATTAGCTTATGTGGGAGAATGCAACTAGAATTCTCTCTTGCTCTCTCTGTGTGTGTATAGGTATACCAGAAAATGGCTTAGCAGAAGTTGCTAACGTCTCGAGAAATCATTGGTACTGCACATACGACCACAAATACCAGCCCCTTCCTGAGCCAGCATGTGTGGCTAAAGTCTTCAAACCAGAAGCCTGAAGTTCAGTAAAAGACCACCTAGCCACTTAATGATCACATATTTCCCTTTCCCTCCTGTGATGATGCCTTCCACAGTACAATTTGTATTTGGAATTGTAAATATCCAAAGCACTGAGCCCCTCATAAGCAGTACTGACTGGACCAGAGTTTTCTTTCCAGCTAGCAATAGCTGCTCTATTTTTGAAGGTCTTGGCACATTTTCAAATCCAGATTCTAGCTGCTACCTTCTTCTTTTGTGCCTCCCCATCCCTCTCCAAAGGCAGATGCATTATGGGAAAACCCAGACCCATCAGTCAGGCATAAACAGAAGTCAAAAATTCCAAGTTGCTTCCTCATGACATAAATGACCTACATATTATCATCACAAAAGGATGCCTTCTCTTTATTGGGGTGTTCATTTCCCACACTACTCCCATAGGATGACATTCAGATGGCTATGACATAGAGCTCCCTAATTCTCCTCAGCTGATGCTATATCTTATCCATCAGCATCCCAGGACTTTCGAAGACAGATAACCAATAGCATCATTTTAGGAACAAAAACTCTGACAAATATTCTAGGTACTTTCCCTTCGCTAGCATTTGATCTTTCATAACTTCTTACGCTTGATCTTTTCTTATCACCCATCCGGGAATCCTCGGAGGTAATGATTACATAACAAGATATTAAAAAATCTGGAGCGCCCAACCAGAAAATTTAAGTCAATACAGAAAAATATATTATATATTGTAAGTCACTTTTGTAATATCGCTTGAAAGGTTCATATCAAACAATATATTTATTATTATTGACATCCTTTATAAAAGAAATGGAAATATAGATATCAGAGAGGTACACAATATGAAAAGTCCCTAGAATAAGAAGCCATGTCCTCTGGTGTGATCCTTATCTATCAAAAATTAAAGTCCATATAACCTTGTGGTGAAAACCAAGTTGGAATGTAGAAACAACAGCCGCCAACATGCGTTTCATCTTAATAAAAGACTTCTTCAGGGCCCCAAACTTCGGTTCTCAATAATGCCACAGATCCACAAAGCATTTAATGTAATCAAATAACATGTGTACATGAAAGATTCTGCCTTTATAGTATATGATAGCCACAATATTCATACAAAAAAGAACACAGCGTGACCCCTTGATAAGAGTTTGCGTACCTCCGTGATGTTAATACCAAACTCACACAAGTGACCATGTCCTACGTTATTTAATTATTAATGAAATTAAATGCTTTGTGTGTCAGTGGGCATTCCCCTGTAATGTCAATCTAACCTGTATAGTATAAGTAGCCCAGAAATGGAGGGGAAATGTCCTCTCGTATGCCAGGCTGGTACACCACTACTGGGTTCTGGGCTCACAGTCTCAAGGAGGCATAGCTGAGGATGTGCTAGTACCACTATACCAGCACACAAACACCAGCTGCAAACTTCATAGACTCAAGACTAGGCCTTTGTACTGCCCACCTGGCACACCACCACCAACATCTGCAGGCTTCACAGACTGAAGGGGCTCATCTGAGGAAGCACTAGTACCACTACCCCAGCACACCTCCAGTGATGCAAGCTTAACTTATTTAAGGGACTCTAGTACCACCTGGCTGGCACACTACCAATGGGTACAGGCTTCACAGACCAAATTGGCCTGACTATGGATGTGCTAGTACTGCCTGTTTGGGACATCATCACTCAGTGCACACTTCACAGGGCCAAGGGGCTCGGCCTTTGGAGGTACTAGTACTGGTCTGTCAATACACCACCACCAGGTGCACACTTCACGGACCGAAGAGGTCCAGGTGTGGAGGTGCTTGTACCTCCCACCTGGTACAGCACAGCTGAGTGCAAGCTTCATGGACCTAAGGGACCTGGCTGCAGAGGTGCTAGTTCCACTCACCCGGTACACCACCACTGGGTGCACTTTTTATTGATGTAAGCAATGTGGGTGCAGAGGCCTTAATACCCCCAGTCATTACCTCCACTGGATGCAGTCTTCATTGACCAAAGGAACCTTGCTGTGGAGACACTAGTAATGCTCTTTTGATGCAGTACCACTTATTGAAGCTTCATGGACCCAAGAGATCTGGTTGAGGAGGTTCTGCTATCGCTCTTCTGGCACACCACCACTGGGTGCAAGCTTCACTGACTCAAGGGGCATGGTTGTAGAGATGCTAGTGCTGCCCACTCTATACACCACCTCTGGGTTCAGGCTTCGTGGACCACAGGAACCCTGCTGTGGAAGTGCTAGCACCAACTGCTTGGTACAGCACCACCATGTGCAAGCTTGATAGACCCAAGGAGATCCAGATGAGGAGGGGCTAATACTGCCCACCCATCAAACGACCACTGGATGCACGCTTCATGTACTCAAGGTGCCTGGCTGCTGAGGGGCTTATGGTATCTAGCCAATACACCACCACTAATTGCAAGCTTCACAGATCCAAGGGACCTGGCTGTGGAGGTGCAAGTACCATCAAATTAGTATACCGCCACTGAGTGAAAGTTTCAGGGGCCTTAAGGGTCCCTGCTGAAGAGGGGCTTGTACCATGGCCCAGTACGCAACAACTTAGTGCAAGCTTCATGGACCAAAAAGCCTTGGCTCCGGATGTGTTAGTATCACCTGCCTAGTGCCCCACCACTGGGTCCAAGCTTCATGCACCCAGGGGGGCCAGACTATGGAGGAGCTAGTGCTGCCCAGTCAGTTTGCCACCACTGGGTGCAAGCTTCACAAACCCTAGTTTTCTGGCTATGGGGATGTTTGTTCCACCCCCTTACTATGCCACCATTGGGTTCAGGTTTCATGGTCCCAAGGGGCCTGGCTTTGGAGGGATTAGTACTACCCACTCAGTACTGCCACCTGGAGCAAGCTAAACATTCCCAAAAGACCCCGCTGTGGAAGTGCTAGTACCACCCTTCTTGTGCACCATCACAAGTTGCAAACTTCATGGACTAAATATAATTGGTGTGAGCCTCTCGCACCACCCTCCCAATGCATCATCAATGGGGCCAAGCTTCACAGATCAAGGGGGACAGCTGTTGAGGCCCTTGTACCACCCAGTCAGTTTGCCTCCAGTAGCTGCAAGCTGTGGGAAGATAAGAAGCCTGGCTGCAGAGGTGCTTGTGCTGACCTGTTTGTACAACACCACAGCTTGCAAGCTTCACATGATCACTAAGCCTAAGTGTGGAGGCACGAGTACTGCTTGTTCAGTACACCACCACCAGCTTCAGGCTTCACAGTGTCTAGGTGCTGACAGACTAGTACCGATTTGTCAGTACACCACCATTGTGGTCAAGATTCACAGGGTTCAAAAAGCCTGGCATAGACTAGTATCTCCCACCTGAAACAACACCAATGGATGCCTGCAAAGAGGCTAGCACTGCCTATTGGCTACTCCTCTAGCAGGTGCGATCTTCATGGTCCAAACAGCCCTGCTGTGGGGAGCTAGTACCAACCAATCACTACCCCACCACGAGTGAAAGCTTCACCATTGCACATGGCACAAAAGTGCCACATAAGGTGGGATCACCAAACTGACACTTATGTGGCTCATCAACTCTGGCTCAAGCTTCATGGACTAAAGAGGACTGTCTGCATATTGCCCTGCAGCCTAACTCCTATGCTGCATGGTTGAAGGCCATGAATAATGGACGTCCAATGTTTGAGGAGAATGTGGAACAGGGCCTAACAAGCACTGAAATCCACCCCCTCACCTGGACAAAACCAGTCTACAATGGGATTCGAATGGCTAGCAGGTGTGGCACAGGGCCTTGCCAGAGTTCAGTCCCTGCACCTCACCATGCAGTGTACAACTTTGAGCCCATTATTTCATCCCAAAAAGATCAGCTGATGGACAGAATGCTGAACAATGCAGACATTCACCACAGTCACAAAGACCTGGGTTTAATCCATCATTTTTTTGAACACCACGCCACCCCACTTTGAACCCAGCCGTATGCAAATTAATCTTGACCCTATTTCCCAATGGAACAGTCCAGCCTGAACTGCCAGGCCAGGTCCTCCCAGGACCGGAATCAACCATCTTGGGACCGGCTTTGGGGTATTACCACTCATCAGCTACACTAGCTAGAATCCTGTGGTATAGTGAGCACGGGACCCACGTCTGGGCATACCCTTCCCACTTAGGGCAACAAAAGCAAAAAGAACAGATGATGAATGGAAAGCTGAACAATGTAGACATTCACCCCGCATTCACAAAGATCTGGGTTTAATCCATCCTTGTTTTGCCCACCACGTCACCCCAGTATGGACCCAGCCATATGCAAATCAGTCTTGACCCTGTTCCCCATGGGATCAGTCCAGACAGAACTGCTAGGCAGGGTCCTTCCAGGACTGGAATCAAGCATACTGGGACTGGTTTTGGGGTATCATTCCTTATCAGCCAGACTAGCTTGAATCCTGCGGTGCAGTGAGCAATGCCTGTCCCAAAACAAAAGTTCACGGTGTTCCTTCGCCCTCCCCCTGGGAGGCAGAAATCCCACTAAACACCAGGGACTTACTTATTTTGTTAGTGTAGGGGTGGGGGCTGCACAGAATGGGATAGCCATGCCCCCATGCCAAATAAATGGGGACAAAATCTTTTTGCCCTGTGGGGGGCAGGTCGGGTAGTTACCCCGATCCACCCCTGGGAGGGCATACAGCTCACTAGATGCCAGGGAATTAAAAATACAGAGGGGGGGGTCTGCACACCAAAATGGGCATCATTATGGCCCCACTGCAACTGAAGGGGGCCTTTCTGCTCCCCCTGCGGAATAAAGCGTCTCATTCCAATGGCAAGCAAGAGGACATTTGACTCTTTTGGGTGTTGATTTTACATTTGGGCCGGGAGAAATTGGCTAACTTCCAATATTGTCCCACTTACAAAGGTCAATGGCTGCACTTTTTTGGCTTGGGTAGGCTGCCACCTGGAAAAATGTAATAGACCCAGACACTTCTGAAAACTAGACATCTGGGGGAATCCGTGGTGGTGTGCTTCACATGCACCCTATGCCATTTTCTTATTCACAGTGCCATGCAAACCTCCAACTTTGCCTGAGAACCCACATTTTCCCTATATTTCTATGGTGGAAACTTGTGGAATCTGCAGGAATCCACACAATTCCTACCAGCCAGCATTGCCCCATTTGTGCTGATAAAAACTATACCACACTTATAAGAATTTTGTTGGTGTGTGTTGAGTATTGTGTCAAGTTTTCACCACTATCCTGTGTGTATGGCGACAGGATTCTTTTCACAGGTACCTTACATTGAATGTTTAATACCTGGTGTTTTTGACAATTCAACTGCTGTCAAGACTGACTTGATAGGCTAGGGGACAGATGTATGCAAGGGATTTAGCCATTTTGTGGTAAATGTGCACATATTGGCTAAACTTCTTATGAACCAGCCACTCCACCAATCAGTGAAATATTTAAACACTATCAAAAGATCAAATAGGATTTTAATATTTCCAGAATCTCCACAGTGTATAAGATAATTAGATAAGATCTAAAGTATGCTTCCATGCACCTTTAATTCAGGAACACAAAACGGGAAGAAACAAAAGGAAGAAGAAACACTATTTTAGTGACATATATAAACATAAAGGCCAAACACTATAATCTTAGACCCGTCTTTCTTGCTACTATCTTCTATAACAAAGTTACATTGTGTTGGCCCACTTCAGAAATAAATAAAAATTTGTCTTTCTCTCTTGTTCTCATTTTAGTTTGTGGTTGTGCAGGTGTTTATCAGTGTATATATGCTTACTGTGATGAGGGCTGTGTTCCTTTTGAGGTTTTATCAATTATTATTTTATAGGTTTAAATTTAAAAAAGGATAGCCTATGTATAACATGGCCAGGCACCCGGTCTCCTACAGGCTGGTAATCCTTGGTGCATAAATAGTTTGGATTATTCAGAGATGGGTTGTAACAAACAGTCTTTAAGCCAGATTTCCCACTCAAACATCCCTCTACAACCAACACCAGCTACATGCAGCCTTTAACCTGTGCAACAGTGCTTAAAGCCTGTGCCCAAATGTTTCATCGCAGTGAATCCCTGCAACATATGGCCTTCGCTGTGCTCACCAGGGATTGCCTCCTTAGATTAGGCAGTGTCCTTTCCTAGCCCCTGTGTAGACACTAAGCATTTGCTGTATAGAAGCATATATCAATTTTTCCTATTTTGTTTTTTTAAGAGTCTGTTAGAGTTCATAGAGAATGTGAATAGCAGTATCATGGATGATGTCATTAGTGATGAATCAGTGATATAATTTTAGATGTTATCATTGATGCTATCAAAAATGTAATTTAACATGTCACGAGAGATGTAGTATGTGATCTCATTACCAGTGCACGAAATGGGTGAAACATATGGTCAGTTTATTAAACTATAACTGTTATGTTCCTGTGTTTTTGGGTTTGCTATCTATCTATCTATCTATCTATCTATCTATCTATCTATCTATCTATCGTAGAGCCTCATATACACACACATATGTAAATATCTGTACATATCTTGATTCTTTTACTTCTATTAATGTATGAAGGTAGAAATGGCACATCCTAATACCCATATATCTATATAATCTTTTATAATACATCTGGGCCTCTGGGGGGGTGCAGGCAGCAGCAGACAAGGCTGTGGCACCACCACATTAGACTCCTTTCTTCCAAGAGCTGTTGGGGTTGTTACAAATAAATTGATTTGGCAGAGAGGCGGTTATCCATGGAATTGGAAGATTGGCACCAGGCCCCAGCAGATAATGGTCCTCGTGAGGCCGCAGATGTGGAGGTGGATTATCTGGGGGGGGGGCAAGGCGCTGGTATGGCTGACGTTGAGGCTGTCCAGGCTGAGCCAACAGAGTCAATAGAGGATTCTGGGGGGCACGGCCCCTCTAGAAGAAGCAAAAGACTTCTACTATCTTCTCCCCCGGCCTGTCCCGTGGATAAATGTAGCCCTCCCCCGAGGAAAACAAAACCCTTAAAAAAACTGATACCAAAGGCGAAAACATCTCTCCTGGAGCTCCCTAAGGATGCGAGCAGTAACCTTGCACCTTGTCAGCACTTGGGGTACGATACAACTAATATACTGACTAAATTTCGGGAGATTATTCAGGAGATTTTGTCTCCCGTGGTGGCGAAATTATCTGCCATAGAAAAAACAGTATCCCTGATTTGTGCGCAAGGAAGTCAAGGAAGGCATGGTGTAGGTAGTTGTGTGGCTTCGACTAGGCATTCCTGTGCCAGTGAGGAGTTGTCCCTTCCAGAGGTAGCCGCAGGACCCTTGGGGCCCATGGGAAATTCATCTTACCTACTGGTGAATCCTGTAAACCCTGGGGGTCAGGGTGTCTGTGTTAAATCTGCTCCGACCGCACCAACCTCTTCATTGAGGACAGAGAGGACAGTCAATATGTTTAGCTGCAGTAGGCAGCCTGACACGGATTCTGTGGCAGCCGGTGGGGGCGGCCAACTGCCGTCTGGAATTGATAATTTGAATCCGCCAACGGCCAGGCCCTCCCTGGCCTGTTTAGATCTCCCCCCTGCGTGTGCCCCCTATGTGGTAGTGCTGACGAATGTGCCTGCTCTTGTTCCTGGGGTAACTGAGTCTACAAACCAACTCATAAATAAGGTTGGCCATTGGCTGAGCAACAACTGTGATTTTTCATGTAAGGACTTCAAGGATATCTTGTTTGCCAGAAGAATTGGTTGGGTCGGTCCTAAAAATAAGGTGGGGAAGGACGACTGTATTATTATAAATGTCAGATATCCCGCATTGACTAAAAGGTTTCTTTCTAGCCATCGTTCTCCTGTCCCTGGTGTAGGTTCTATGAGTATGGTTCCTTTGGGCTATTTTTATGATCACATGCGATTGAGTACTGGGGTGTCTCTTGGCTCGGGTAGGAATCTCCCCCTGGGTCAGATCAGCCTGCAGGTAAATAGCAGAAGAACCAACAGTAACCTATCCTTGGAAGGGGTGGACTGACAATGCGCCAAGGCGCTGGCTATACAAGAAGAGGTGCCCCCACATTGTAATTTTCTCATGGAACATTGCGGGCAATGATGCTAAGTTATCTGATCATGCATGGGTTGGGTGTGTGGCTAACTATGATGTTATCATGCTTCAGGAAACTTGGTCGGTGGGGCTGTCTGTGTGGGATGGGTATGACAGATATGCAATTCCAGCTGTGCAGTCATCTTGTGGTCGCTCGAAAGGTGGCCTGGTTACTTTAATTCGCCTTTCTAAGATAGTGGGTGCTTTTCAAATTAACTGCCACCATCAAGGTATATTGCTGGTATGGGTAGTCTTCTCCAATCATTTTAATATACTATTGGTTAACTTTTATAATGCTGTGTGGGATGTGGGGTGCCAAATTGGGGCCCTGTTCGCCGTTCTCAAGATTATGAAATATAGAATGGAGAAGGTGGGATTGGAATTCTGTGCCATCATCTCTGGGGATTTTAATGCCAAGTTGGGCAGGTCCAGCACTGTGGTGAATCCTTTCATTCGTGACTGCGAGGACTACTTAGCACATGGTCCGCAGGACTCTAGAGGCAGGGATCTATTAAAAGAACTCAGGGAGATGGGCCTCTTGAATTTTTATGATATTGAAGCAGTAGGCACTCACCAACTTCCAACCTATGTGGGAAGAGGGTCTGGATCCACCATCGACTATATTTTTGTGTCTCCTCCTATGAGAGACTTGGTGATTGGGGGTAAATTGTTAGGCGAGTGCTTTAGCGATCATAATCCCCTTATACTGTCCCTTAAACTCCCTGGGGCCTTACGCGTATTAGGACGAGGCAGGCCTGTAACAGTGGTGACAAAGGACCAGGGTAGGCAGCTTGGGTGGAAGCAAGTAGACCCCCATAAAGTTGTAGGTAGGGATGTGGGGGATAACTTACAGCTATTTATGGAAATACTCCTGACAGAAGCACCAAATCCCACGATTGTTATGAATGCAATAACAGTAGTAAATGCAGCAGTTAGAGACTGCCTCTTTTCAGTAGGCAGCCACCTGAGTAAACGCAAATGTGGCTGGTATGACAAAGCCTGCTATGATGCAAGAGCAAATTTGAAGATGGCCAATAAGATTCACCCTAGAGATTGGGTTCTTGTAAAAGAAGCTAGAACAAGGTATAAAAGGGCCCTGAGGGATAATAAGCTAAAATATAAAGATAAAGCTTGGGAAGAGCTAGAGCGTGCTACAGCTCTGAAGGACCTTGGCCTCTTCTGGAAGGTGGTAAACAGAGGTTCCTTTGAAACAGAAACTTCTGAGGGCCTTGGTTGTAACATCACCCCGGAGGCCTGGGTAACACATTTCTGTAGAATATTTGAAGGTACCCCCCTAAGAAATATTCAAGAGAGCGTGTATGATGTGGCTCCTAACCTAGCAATCAGGTTTTCACTCCAGGAGGTTATTGAGGCGATACAGAGTAGTGCGTGCAATAAAGCTCCGGGCCCGGACTCGATCCCCATGGACCTGTCTAAAGCTAACCATCAACTATGGGCACCCATTCTCCTAAATGTCCTCAATGCAGTAGTCACAGTGGGTATTCCTGCCTCTTGGAGACTGGCATGTATAGTCCCAGTGTTTAAAAAGGGTGATCGCAATGATCCTAAGTCTTATCGCCCTATATCACTCCTGGATTCCTCTGCGAAAATTCTGGGACGGATTATCCTAAGACGTCTGGAGGCCTGGATGATGGGAAATGCTATTTTAAGCCGGGAACAGTATGGCTTTAGGGAAGGTCTCGGCACGCAAGAACAATGTCTCAACTTACTTATGATGATTGGTAAATACACGCAGGCCAGGAAAGGTACACTTTATCTTGCATTTATGGACCTTAGCTGTGCTTTTGATAAAGTGAACCGGTCCTTATTATGGGAGAGACTAATTCAGTTAGGGCTGGATCCTAATATTGTAGAGCTTCTCCGATATCTCCATTCTGGGGCAGTTGCAAATGTGAGGGTGGGCCCAAACGGGGAATGTTCAGAAGCTTTTAAGCTTTCAAGGGGTGTGCGCCAGGGGTGTGTCTTGGCCCCTACCTTGTTCCTTCTATACACAAATGGACTGTCTGATTTTCTGATGGAACGTTGTAGGGATGTCCCGAAGGTGAAGGGTATTGATATCCCTGGGCTGACGTATGCGGATGACGCGGTTCTCATGGCCCGTACGATGAATGGTCTCAGAGAAATAGTTAGAGCCTATGTTATCTTCATGACAGCTTTGGGTTTGGAGGTCAACTTCAAGAAATCACATTTTATGGTTTGCGGAAAACCCATGAGCAGGGTGGGGGAGTTAAGGGTGGAGGATCAAGTTATCAGCAGAGTCCATGAGTTCCCATACTTAGGGGTCATTTTTGATGAGAAAGGATCTTGGAAACCCTGTATTTCTAGAAGGGTTGCGCTTTTTCATGCAACAGTTGGTGCAACCTTTGACTTTGCGGCTAGGGTAGGCAGTAAACCTATTAAACCCCTGCTTGAAATTTATAGGCGGAAATGCCTACCTGTCCTTCTGTATGGTTCGGCACTCTGGGGGTTTAGGGATACCCGAGCCCTTATGGTGGAAGAAAACCGTTTTTGCAGAAGGCTTCTGGGAGTCGGACAAAATATCCCTGGTTTTTGCCTTCACCTGGAACTTGAGCGTGAGTATATACAGGACATCATTCTATTGGCTCCCCTTCTGTTATGGATCTCAGTTTGGAGAAATGAACACGCCACTCTCAATAGGGATATCCTAAGGGACTGTCTGGCTTGCGATAATGCAAAGCATATTCCCTGGCTGTCGCACATAAGGAAGATGGCACAGGACTTGGGGCGGCCTGAATTGTTCGACTGCCCCGAGGACCTGACTAGCCTCGATAAGAAATGGATTAAGGAAAATTTTCTGAGAATCCAGGAGACCAAGAGGGAGGGGGAGGTTCTAGGGAAAAAATCAATCAGGGATTTTATTATGTTAAAGATGTGGGTGGGTCCTGAGCGTTATCTCTTAGAAATTAAGGATGTGAGGGAAAGGACTCTCATAACTCGATTTCGCTTGGGGATCATTAGAAGCAATTTGTGCTTCCCTTTAGGTCAGTATCGGGAAAAACTTATTCGACCCTGCCCCTGTGATGGGGTGTCCCATCAGACCTTGATCCATTTTACATTGTTCTGTGTCTTTTATGCACCATTTAGAACTCAATTTTTATTGCCGCTTTTAAGGTCCAAGGGTTTTGTGCAATATCGTCCTGCTTTTATGTGGTTGCAAATGGCCTCAGATGCATTGGTATGGAAGGGCCTGGGATCTTTCCTGAAGGGAGCTACTACTTGGCGCAAAAATGTAGAATTTTTAGAATGATTTTTCCTATTTAATTGTTTTTATGAATGAGGTTTTTATTTCTTTTTTCTCTTCTTTTTATCTTTTATATATATGTATACGTTTGTATTTATGATGGGTATTTTTAATTATATATGGTTTTTATTGGTATATTAATAATGTATTGGTGATTATTTGTTGTAATGGATGAATTTTTTCATACCGAATAAAGTTTTCTTCTTCTTCTACATGTGTGTAAACTTTAATTTTATTTACATTCCTCTTTAATGAAAAAATAACATTAACATGTGATTTGTTTTCATATATTTTTAAATCCAGCTACATATTAATATTTGATGACATAATATTATAATTTATGTTTTAAGTATTTTTTGTAGTTTAACTTTTTAAGGTTTACAACATTTTTATTTGTCGTTCAACTTTAGAGCAGATAGTACAGTCAGTATGCTTATTTACAAGCCCCTCTGCACCGCCGGAAGGTCACTTTTAGTCACAGTCTGGCAGTTCACTCTGCAGGGCCACACCAAGCCTCCCTGTGTACCCTTTCATGGCCTTGTGGATATGGACTGAGGCAACACAGCGCAAGTCACTGATTTGCCTCACCCAGCGAGAGAGAGGCATGCTATGGGTGTTCAATGGGTGTTCCAATGAAACACCCATGGCATTTGACATATTCCCAGATTTACGAGATTTCACAAACCTGGAAACATGTCAAAAGCCTACACCTCCTCAGTGGAGGTGTAAGGGAGGCACAATGAGGACAAATACCTTTATTTCTCTCAGTTTCTTGTGATTGTTTTTGTGCAGGAAGGTGTCCTTTCCTGCACAAAAACAATCATCCCTGCAATGCAGACACCTTTGCACCATGGTGCAGGGGTTCCTACATTGGCACAATGCAGTCCATTGTGCACCATGCAGGGCAAAAGGGCATGAATGTGCTGTGTCTCCTAAATATGGTACATTCATGCCCTTTTATTTTGACGCAGGGCAGCGCAGCAAGAATCCTTGGTGTGCTGCCCTGCGCCAAAACCTTGTGAATGAGTTCTATAGTTTCTGACCATTCACAGACTCATGCTACACCTCTAAAACATTGTAGATCCAAGCATACCATAATAATGTCTAAGTGTAAGCATTTATGTTTCTTCATATTGTATCCCAACTGGATACTGCTTTGGTGACAAATGTCTTTACGAGGGCCTTTGTCCTGGCCCACTGGGAGGGACTATCATTTTTATTTCAGAATGTCGCTGAATGGAGAAGTAGAAAAGTGGGTGGGGGAGAGGGGAGAGTGCTAACGCCTAGAGGCTATCACTTTGCAAATATGCCCACCAGTCATCCCGGATCCCCTCATGTTTGTGGGGGCATTCTCTAGTCTTCTAAAGTGGTTTCCTAAAAGTAATGAGTGGTTCATACCATGCATCCAATCTTGTATTTAGGGAGTCTCGTCAGATTGTCATCTCTGTGCAAAGTCTCCCTTCTCTTTCAAACATTGCATTCCTATTTATATGCAACTACCTGTAGTGCCCCTATTTCCTCCTGTACTCCTAATAGTGTTAGATTTGGCTTGTGGTTGATGGACCGCCTCACCAGTTCCGACAGAGAATGTATCAGTTTCCTGTATGTTTCGATCTTTGGACAGTTCCATGTGACATGCATGAAATTGACAGCTACATTGTGGTACCATGTGTAAGTTGGAGAGGTTTCCGTGTCCATCTCCCATAATCTTTTGGAGTGTAGTAAGTTTTATAAAAGTAGTTGATTTGTATAAGATGAGGAACCTGTTATAGCAGAGGGCAGAAGGCCATCATGGCTTCTTTCTATTCACTGTCCTCAATGGTATTTAGGCCTTTCTCTGTGCTAGTGTGTAAGGCTGTTATGGAAATCGTGTGCACTGTCACCAAAGAGTTATTTAGCTGTAAAGTAACTTCCTTTCCCAGAGGTGCCAGACATAAAGCTATGCTGATCCTACTGTATCAAGAAGTTTATAACTTTTTGCTAATAGATTCATCATTATATTTGCTAGTGTTTTGGTCTAATATTTAACAAAAGATATGGGTTGGTAGGCGAAACAGAACTCTGGAGATTTTCCTGGTGTTGAGATGATGACTATCATGGTCCTACATATGTGTTCTGATAGTCCGATAGATGAAGACTATCATGGCCCTACTTTGGTGTTCTGATAGGGGGCCATTTTGGGTGGCTTTGTGGAATTGTGGCACTAGATTTGGGTTTGCAAGGAATGTAAACCTTTTATGAAATTCCACTGGGAAGCTGCTAGGCTCCACATTTTTCCTGGATTGCATTTCCGTAATTGACTCTGAGATTTTCTTAGATGTTATAGGAAGCCCTAGGTCTTCATGAGCTGGGATTTTCAACTTTTTGACCAGTAGGTCTATAGTCAGGGGATTCCATTGCTCGATCCTCAGAGGATGGTGTAGTGTGTATAACGCTTTACATTAACCTGCAAAGATATCTGATATATTCTACAGCTCAATTACTGTTTTGCTAGCTATGGTTTTTACCCAGGGACTATTCTAGTTGACAAGACCCCTCTTGGTTAACCAATAGAGACATTTACCAAGCTTCTCATTCTGAGTCATAGACTCTGCTTTCAGGCAGCCATTCAAATGTGCCTGGCAGTCTCTAATGAAAAATCTTTCAAATGTATTTAACGGCTTTCAATTGCCCTAAATGTTATTCATCTTTATAGAGAAAGATCTATTGTTCTTACTTCGCCATGTTTGTTTAAAAAACCGCTAAATTGGCCTCTTGTTCCTTATTCTTCAATTTAATGTGAGACAATGCTCTACCTCAGATGACTGTTTTGAAAGCCTCCGGTATGCATGGTACCGTGCAACTGTGTCCTTGTTTATGACAAACTATTTCATAACATCCGCTTTCATGAATGCCACAAAATCTTCTTCCGTGAGCTATGAGACACTAAAGTGCCACATGCAGTATCATTTCAGATTTCTGGAGAGTGGGGCAACAACACTTGCAGGAGGATATCAGACCCTCTCTTCTCCTGCTGGAAGAAAGAAGTGGTCTAATTGTCAAAAGAGAAAAATAGAACTTTACTCAGAAAGGGATCTTTTTGTTATTTGGTGCAAATCCGTTTAGCCATTTTCAATAGATTTATATTTAAAGAGGTATTTGGGGTGGTCATGGTGTTTTTAAACAAAATAGGTACAATTGGGCAATTAGTCATGCTGATGTCCTGCAGGACTTCCATGGTACCGTTAATTAATTAAAAGATAAAGTAATCTGAATAGTCAAGAGACCTTTTTTCTAGTTGGTTGCTTAGGTTCTTCGGCAAGGAGCAATCTGATTGGCTGGCCTCAACCTGAAGGAAAATGTTATGATGACCATTATAGGACTTGGGGACTGGGTTCCTGTGCCCTGAGTTTAGGTTAAAAAAATAAAGCATAAGTTAAAGTAAAGTATAAGTTAGGGATACCCTGACCCCTTGTCACTTGTGGAGTGGCCCCAGAGGAATATCTGTGGAGGTATGTGAGCAAGGCCTCGCCACAAGCATTGCGTGGTGGGTGGGTTGGCATCCTGTGAGAAATTGGTTACAGGCCTTGCAGCCAACCCAATACCATGCATGGCCATGCACAGTATGGGTAGACCACCTGGGGAGTTGGCCACAGGGCCTGGCCTCAACCACCCACAGCTCATAGCTGAATCCTGTGTGTGGGAGTGGGATGACTTCCTGCTGTGGGTTTGCTGCAGGGTCTGGCTGAAGGCAAGGCCTCTCGGCTGACACCATGCCATGCATGGTCTTACAGCTATACATGGTAACGTTGGCCACGCCTAGGTTGCTTGGGTGCAGGGCCTAGCTGTAGGCCAGTACCTGCACCTTAACTTCAAAAGCACATGGCCAAAAGCTGTGCTCAGCTGGGGAGTTGGGTGAACAGGATAAAAAAAAACGAAATTCACTGAAATACCAATGGTTAAAATGTCATTATAGTTAGGTGTGACAATAAGATCTTACAGTACAATAACAAAACTCAGCAGTTCACTCAAAAAAATGTGGTTAAAGTCATCTCATAGTTAGGCATGGTAATATGCTTATGTAAAAAAGAAGCCTGGAAATTCACAGAAAAAAATAAGGTTAAAGTGATGGCATAGGTGTTGAACCGAGGTAAAAACTAATGTTTAAAAAAACAAAACATTCTGACATTAACAACAATAGTTTAATGATACTATAAGGCGCCCCCAGCAAGCAATGCTGATGATTTCACATATTAAGTCATTCATGACTTGTTAATGACATCTTTGATTGCATCACTTATTATAGTGCATTGTATTGCAACATTTATATAGCGCCTGCTACCCCTACGTGGAGTGCTAAAACAGTTGCCTACATGAGTAGCATGCTACATTGTGTAGGGTGTTTAGTTGGAAGAATGTTTTCTTTGTTTTGAACCTGTGTGGGAAGTGTTTCCATTTTGTGCTTGAGGGCCACCAAGGTGTGGTAATCGTATTATGGGATGCAGCGTTTAGGAGTGTGATGGATGAAGAATTGTGAGAGATAGGTGTGCGGTTTTTGGTTTTCAGTAAGCTAACAACTTTGAGTACCCCTGCAGGTCCCTTTTTGGTATTTTGTATGTTCCTAGCCCACTTGGCTGGTTACTGTACAGGATTGTCCATTCAGAAATGTTTTGTTGAAATTTTGTGGCCATGAGCAGGCATAGTTAAAGGGAGATATAAAGAGATCTGCTGGGACAGACTTTGTTGACATCATCCCGCATTTGATTGTCACTGTGACATGACAAGAATTGTCTGTAATATTTTGCAAGGAGGGACAACAGTGTTGGGCTAAATTAGAGTCCTCCTTTGGTCAGAGGTATGTGGCAGAGCGTTTCAGTTATTCTATGCCTGATCAGTAGGTGATTGTGGTTTATTGTTGTGGACTATTATAGGACTGATTGATAGATGTTGTATTGTATTATGTGAGTGTAAGAATGTCGAGAAATAAAGGGGAATTATTGAGCAGCTTGTATAAACTACAGTCAACTGTCTGCCAATTGTTATGGCATTAGTTTTAGTGTAGGACATATATTGCATTGTAATTGCATTATGTTGCACCTACTACCCCTTGTGAGGAACTGTTCTTCTTTTACACTGGGCAGCACACTGTTCCAGGTCCCGGGGTTAGTTTTGTCTTTTTGGCTGTTTTTGTTAGTTCTTGGGATTAGTCTTGTGGTCTCCAGGAAATAGGTGTGACCCTTCGTGGAAGAGTGGGGTATGGGAATATCATGCACTGTTTGGTGGTATTAATAGATGAGCTACAGGAGATTAGGTATTATTAGGATTCAGGGTAGGACTTTTAAACAGGATACGGTGATCTTTAAAATAAGGTGTGGATAATTTAGAAACACAAAAAAAAACAAAGGCAAACATGCATGTGATTTAGAGTAGGCTTTACTCAGAGAGCGGGGTATGCAGAGGATGCAAACGGAGAGAGTATCTCAAAGGTTGAGAGTCAAAAAATGAAAGAAGTCAAAAGTTGGAGTTTTAAGCTAATATCAGATTTTATGCAGGGTTTTTAAGAATAGTGCGGGTTTTTAAGAATATTGCAGAAGCTTTGCAAGAAAGAATGCAAATCTGGAGAAATTAATAACATTATTTGTATGTGTTGCAATCATTGCAGGCCATCAAACCCCTGTGTGCGCACACACCACAATCACTTGTGGGTAAATAGTATTAAAATAAATATGGCTTCATTTTTCCATACAATCTGATTGTTGGAAAATGCTAAATATAAAGGTTGTAGTTTAAATGTTTGTGCTAGATATGTGTCTCCTTCTCCCTTGAGTTTGTTTTAGAAGAATTGTGTAAAGTAATGTTTCTCAGGGCAGATGGTACCCACAACCTAGGCACATTGAAGTGTCAAATCTTGCATCTGGCTGTCATTCAGCCTTCCTGTAGCAGTAATCAGACACACCAATAAAAGGCCTTGCTCAGAAACTTTCTCACCTGAGCCACAGAAACTGTAGTCCCACTCATCACACTTCTTATCTGCCAAACCCACAGCGCTCAGCAAGAAAAAGTAATTAGGAGCTCCTCCATAACAAGGGTCTCTTTGAATTCTCGAAGAGAGCCCTGTCTCCATTCCCTACCACCCAAGCAGCTGGTCTTCATCCTTAAACTATAGAAATGCAGGAAAATACTGTGCTTACAGCTCCTCTAAAGGAGGATCAATGGCAGGATATCATACATTGTGCATATGTTATGCATGATGTGACGCAAAGAGTTTACAAGGTGGCGCAAACCTAGTTTGCGCCACCTGGTAAATATGTCGCTATGGTAGTGGCCTGTTAGCGTCACATTTACTGCAAAAATGTAGCTGCAAATATGACGCTAAGAGGCGCAAGGGCCTTGTAATACAGGCCCTTAATCTCTCTCTGCAGCACAGGAACAGCAACTCAGGAAATATACAGGCCCACAGCCCCACTTGTAAAATGTCAAGCACCACATGTTAATGTTGTACAAAAAGAACAGTTATCCCCAGTGCCTCTGGCCAGGTATTCGGGATGGATGTCAGCCATCAAAGTATAAAACAGTTGTAGATCATACTTAAGTTAACCCACCCTACCGGGGTCTTATTAAGATTAATAAACCTGCAGCAGTTTTCCTAAAACAAAAGCACAGCCTGGTTTGCTTTTGTGTTGCATTATAATTAACATCACTGATATGAGGCTAGGGGTGGACGAACTAAGAACGATCTTTATAAAAGTTTAGATTTGTTTAAGTTTAGATTTGTTTAAACATATCAACCTTTACAGAAGTGTCAGACTAACTTTAAGGAAATACCAACTTCTGTGTATCAAAAACACCCCAGTCTACCATTTAGTGTACAAAATTGACCGTGAGTGCAAAAAGCAACCAACAAGCAACTAGTTTCATAAATCTTCCAGAGGGACAACAATTGTACTCAGCTGAAAAAAGGCTGATTTAACATGAAAGCAGTGCTGGTGAGGTAGGAATGGCTTGTGCTGTGAACAAAGCATCACACACACACTGCCTCTGGGTGCACAGTTTGTAACCGGTTAATGCTTTAACACATGCTCCAGTTGTTTCTGCAGTCTCGCTTTGCAGGTGTGTGTGCTGTAATTAGATTGTCTCTGTCTTGGGCTCTGCTTGCACTCACCTTGTCTCCTAGGCAGCCTCACTCCTGGTCAGTGAGTAGAAGACCTGTATTCTGCCTCTCTCAGACCTGTATTCTGCTCTTCACTCCTGCTCAATTTATGCATCCTTTCAAGCCACTACAACTCATTCTTTATACATTGCCTGTGGCTACTGCAACATGCACACACACACTGTATGTAGTCTCCAGCTTCACATCTCTTGACTCACTGCCTTATCTCTTGGTTGTGCACCAGGTTTTTAATGTGCTTACGGCTCTCTTACCCATAGCATGTGCTTTGGAGTTGTTGCATGCATTCACTGCCCTTCCCATGGCACAGTCCTGTCTATGTGTTGCCTTGCGTATCCCCTGTCCCCCAGGGGTCACATCCTGCCCCCACCGGCACAGCTCCTGGATTGTTACAGGCAGCACACTACCCCTACATTAATAAGATGTCATCTCAATTGACATTATTGATGACCTCACTGATGACATCATACAATCATTGTGACATAGCCCTATATGGTTTGTGGCCTTGATGTAATTAAAAATTCTATTGATTATAATGGGATTACCTATTTAAAGACTTCACATGACCTGCATTTTTAAGTCAAGAGACTGACAGTCATGCACTTGCCAAAGAAAATACACCTTCTGTGAGGCCCTATGGACAACACTTTTTAGTTTAGTAAAATACACTACACATGTTTCGGAGATGGACACAGTGGCATATAATCTTAGAGCCATGTTTACAATACCACTGTGAGATAAACCACTTCTACATTCTACATTATTTAAGAATATCAAATGCCTCAAAATCTTCATTGAAGTTTTGGAAAGAAGCATTTACACCTTATGAACTTCCTTGGTACTTAAAAATGTGTCTATACCACAATATTACAACTATTTAATATGGGCACATGCCCAGATACCCATTAGTGGATACTGCATTATCAACAGTAGGTTTGGCCTTTCTCACAGACATTTTTGAACAGGCTTCAGCTGTAAGCTCAATGTAAGTTTGATTATATCTCTACACCCCATATCAGGATCTCTCAACCTTTGCCTTCTTTATCTTGGAGTACTACTTCCACCCCAAACTTCAGTAATTTCTAAATGGTGCATCATATAACTTTCAAAATGCACAATTATAATTGCCTTTAAATCTTTCGCTATTTCCATGTTATTGATCCACACACATACACTCAAGTAACTCTGTACGGTAAATGACGATTGTGTTATTAGCGATCTCATGAGTGATGTCATCAATGATATAATTTGAGATGTCATGAGGGATGTCATCAATTATGTCGTTTAACATGCAATGGGATGTTTTATGTTAGTGCTTAAGCAGTGCATGGCAGGGGTGCAAGTTATAGGAAGCTCAGTAAACTATAACTGGTGACTTTCAGTGTTTTGTTTGTTTTCATGTATTAGTTTTTACCCTATTTTAACACTAAACCATAACATTGCTTTGTTTCTTCAGAGACTTGCTTGAGTTCTTTTAACATAAGCTGAAATAAAAAATGAGAAATTCACAAGTTATAGTTAGCAGAGCTAACTAAAACTTACACCCTACCATCACTGCTTATGACCTCACATATATCACTCATGACTTGTTCTATGACATCACTTATGCAGCTCAAATTACATAATTGATGGCATTACTGATGACATTATCCAATGAGTGTGTTAGTTAGTTATAAAGTTTACATAGTAGTGGGTAACTACCATATTACTTTTCTACCTAATTTCATACAGCATGTGTCCAGCCCATGAGTGTAAGGCCCATATTTATACTTTTTGACGCAAATCAGCGCTAGCTCAGATTTGCGTCCGCCGGCTAACGCCATTCCAACACGCCAGCCGGGCGCCTTATTTATGGAATGACGTTAGCCGGTGCTGCAGCCTGGTTAGCATCAAAATAAATGACGGTAACCGGGCAGCGGAGGCGAAGGAAAGACTGGGGGTTGTGCCCCAAAGCATGGCGCAAGTCAGGTTAGAGTCAAAAATATTGGCTCTAACCTGACTAGCGCCATATTTTGACGCACTACCCTCATGGAAATGACTCCTGTCTTAACAAAGACAGGAGTCATGCCCCCCTGTCCAATGGCCAAGCCCAGGGGACTTATGTCCCCTGGGCATGGCCATTGGGCACAGTGGCATGTAGGGGGCCCAAGTTGGCCCCCCCATGCTACTTAAAAACGAAAAAACGTATACTTACCTGCACTTACCTGCACTCACCATGGATGGGTCCCCCATACATGGGTGTCATCCAGGGGTGGGCGAGGGTCGCAGGGGGTGTCACTCGGTGCAGGGAAGGGCACCTGTGGACTGCTTCCATGGTCTCCCACCATGGAAATGAGCCCACAGGTCCCTTAACGCCTGCCCTGACCCAGGCATTAAAAAACAGTGCAAATCCGGCTGGGCCCCATGTTTTAAGGCCGCCTCCTCCTGTGTGTCATTTTGACGATGGAGGATAAATAAGGCACACATGCCTTGGAGTCATTTTTTGCACGGGAATGCCTACCTTGCATGTCATTAGCGCAAGGTAGTTTTTCACGTACAAAAAATGGCGCACATTCCATAACTTTGGCGCTAGACTGGTCTAGCGCCAAAGTATAAATATGGAGTTAAGTTTTCGCCAAATTTACACTAAAATAAATGACGCAAATCCAGCCCAAACAGAGTGTTAATATGGGCCTAAGTTTTTACAAAATGCGTGTGCCCTTTAGTGCATCATATGCGTGTAGAGTTATTGAAAACGTTATACAGCTTTGTATAGAAGAGTAACTTTCTATGCAGGTGACAGTTGATGACTTGTGTTCAGCATGTTCCTTACAAGTTTTGTAGTTCTATAGAAAAGTTTCCAGCAGGGCAAAGATTCTACATACCACCTATTTAGGGGCATATTTATGAAATAGTGGCTCAATGAAGTGCGGCAAGTCACCATGCTGTGCTGCATCACTGGGAAAAGGAAGGAATGCAGTATATTTAAGGCAATTCTGTCTTTTCCCCTGCAATGGCCCACAATGGGCTGCCTAGCGTCAGTGCATGCACTCTTGCACCATGCTAAAAGGGGGCCTGTGTTGTATGCAGGATTGTAATTTTGCACGAAGGTGTACCTTCCTGCACAAAAACAATCCTGAGAGGTGTTTTCCTCTTTCTATGTGTGAGGCAGAATGCAGCACCCATAAGAAGTTGAAAAAACAAAGAGAAATACATGTATTTCTCCTTGTTACGGCTCACCAGGGGAGGCGCAGTCTTTTGGTGCATACCTAGGTCTGACAGTTCGGGTAAATGTGGCTAAGCGTCAAAATCCATGCATGTTGCTTGGGAACATCCACACAACACCCCTGGAAATGCCTCCCTGACGCAGAGTAATGGAACACAGCAATTTTAGCTGCTTTGCATTACTCAAGATTCATGAAGCCACTCTGGTACATGCAAGGTGGACTTGCCTGGCCTCAAAAATCTCACTCAAGGTTTTCATCATGCATGTACGACGTTGCGTGGTGCAAACGTGATGCAAACTGGGTCAAAAATATGGCCCTAAGTATTGTAAGCAGCCTTGAGTTATTAGACAGAACCGTCTCAGCGTGAGAATTTCTACAAAACACAAAGGACTGTGTACACCAGGTACTAATCTATGTGCATGTGCTTCTTTTGCTTCAGGAGATGGGCACCTTCAGACCTTGGTTATTTTAAGCAAATAGTGTATTTTTGATAAGTCTTGCATAGATTGTACACTGTTCTTAATACATACTTTTTAAATAGTCTGTGGTGTATTTCTCATGAGAGGCTCACTTTCTGTAAACAGTGCGATACAGAGTAAACTCTCTCCATAAATTAATTACCGTTTAAAGTACCCACTTTACTAATTATATCAGCTTCATTTTTCAATGTAGTTTCGGGGGCTGTGAGGGGATAGTTACAGATGAAAGCTGTCCATAGAAAGACATCAATTTTGGACCAGACGTTGAGTATCTTGAGTAACCTGACTTTCTCGGAACAGCTGTATACATATTGAACAGCATATGTAATGGGAATTTCCCATATATCTGTGATGATTGTTAACAAGAACTAGGCTATCAGTGAAATGAATGGCATAGAGTCAATGTTGCACATAACACATGTGTGTTACACCTAGAGGAATTATTTTTGTGATGGCATTAATTATGCTTCATATTTTTATGAGCTATTTTATTCTTACTTTAAGCCCTCTAATGCCGCATTAGTTCATTGAGTAATATGTAGAAAAGAAGATTAAATAATGCTCTGCTAACTACAACTGGTGAAATACTGTGTTTTTAATTCAAAACATTAATGTTGTCCCTGACATGTTCCTTTAACCTTTCTTTTTCAGTGAATTTCAAATTGTTTTTTTTTTTAAACAGATCTTTTTATCACTCCTAACTTTGACATTACTTCAACCTTTGTTTTTTCCAGTGAATTTCTATGGCTTTTTTAATATAAAGTTATGTTTTATTACCATACATAAAGCCCTCCCCAGGGCACAGCCTTCAGGCCCTGCAGCAAACCCCCACAAAAAGCCAAACCCACACTGCACACAGCCTTTGGCTGTGCAGAGCATGAGGTTGGTGGCTGGAACTGGCCTGCATCCAGTCCCTGTAGCCAACCAATTCAGAGCCAGGACGGTTGCTTACTACTAACGATGAAGATGCATAGCCAAACAGGTAGAGCTTGTAGACAATTTGGTGCCTTTGCATACTTAGCCGCAATTAAAACCATGGACTCTGTCCTCAGACCAGAAGACAACAAGAAAGAACCCACAGTCTTGGACAGTCACTACAGAAGAGATTGCACTTCATTAAATCAACAATGTATTCTCTTCCATCATGGATTTCAGGTCATTTTTCAATGTGCAATTGTAGAGAAAACACACTGCCCATCCCCCTCGAAAACAGCAGGAATCCCATTGGATACAACTAGGCGTGGAAGGAGCGGGGCCAAATGGATGGAGTCTGTAGGCGACTTGGTGCCTCTACATACACACAGCAGCAATTCAAAGGAAGAACTGTGAACTCAGCCCTCAGACCAGGAGACAACAAGAAAAAAAAAACACTTGTCTTGGACTTTCACTACAGAAGAGACAGCACTCTTCAAGAAATCAACAATGCATTCACCTTCATCAGGTATTTGAGATCCATTTTCAATGTGCAGTTGTAGAGAAAACATTCTGTCCACCATGCTGGAAAATGCCAGGAGAGATGTCATTTTTCACATTTTTCATAGGGATGAGAGGCCTTTAAAAGGCTCTGTGGACCCCATCTCCCAGGGCTGTGTTTTTTTAAGGAGAGAGCGGCTATGTGGGCCCATCCCCAAAAATATTCTAGCTGGTCCCCATACCTCAGGGCCTGCATTTAATATACCATGCTGTGCTAGCTGGCATTGCTCCTGCCCATATGGAGCAGCTGTTTATGCAGTTCCTTCCAGAAGGAAGCAATCTGTTGATCTCTTTCCCTGCCTACATCAGTGCAGGCAGGGAAAAAAGATCAAAAGTCTGCTCCAAGCTGGTGGGAGAATTTTTAAAGCTCCCACCTGCTAGGAGAGACTTAAGGGCTCATTAAGAGGCTAGAGGTTTTCAGCATTGCGGCCGGCTCAATTACAAGCTGGAGACAATGCTGTAGCTTGTTTCCTGCTAGGCCAGCGGGCAGAAACCAGGGTTCCTGCCCACCAGCCTAGCGGAAAACTCCTCATAGGTTCGGTAGGGTGGTCGCCACTATGGCAGGGGCCACCCTGTCAGGAGTTTGGTAGACAAGCTTCCGTGTCCACCAAACTCAAAATGAGGGCCTAAGTGTTTACTCCCGTTTGGCAGGAGTTTTAAAAATGCTTCCCCCTGGCAGTCGTAAACACTGGCATGGACAGGAAACAGCTGTGTCCCGGTGATGGACCCCTGAGACAGAGTAAGTGAGCTGGCCTCAGGGGATAGGGCTCCTGGAGCCATTAATGGCTCATGGAGGGGGTTGCATGGCCCTCTTCTCTTTTGTTAAAGGTAGCCGCCTTGGGAATGAGGTCTTCAGGGCCTTTTAAGGCGCAGAGAGTGGTCTGTACAGCCACCCATTCCTTTTTTTTAAAGTTTAAGCCTTGAGACTGGCATGCCCAGGGCATTTAATGGTAATGGGATCTGTCTCTTTGCCCCCACTATCATTTAATTAAATATATCAGCTCCTGGGGGTGGGATCTCTGGGGTGTATAATTGAAAAATTTGGTCCAGCCACCATTTATTTGCCATAACAGCAAATGTTGCTGTTTTTTTAGCATTTTGGACCGGGGTGGTCTGAGTCCTACCAATGAGGCCCAGGGGGGCAGAGTATCCTACCTTGCCCTCGTATGTTATATATTGTTTTTACTTCAGGACAGGAGACTGTTCTCATGTACTGTAATGGCTGCCAGCAACATTTTTCTCATGTTGCTGGAAGCCAGTCAGAGCGCTTGATCCTGCAGGACTCTGACTCCTGTAGGAGCGAGATGACCCAAGGAAAAAAACTTCCTGGGCCAATCAGAGCATTCTAATTTCAAATTGGTGCTCCTGCAAGACCCTCTTGAGCCTCTTGCTGGCCCAAACGTCCAGATTTACAATTATTTTTAAACCTTAAATTCTCAATACCTTCTGAATGGATCTACACCAAATTGCAAAAAGCACAATCTGCGGACCAAGATCTATCTCCCTGACAAATTTGGTGTAATTCCATTCAGCATTTTTTGCTGTAGCTCGACTTTAGGAAGCCTATGGAAAATACATGAGGATTTTGCATTTTGGGTCCCCTTTTTTCTCTGCCCGCTTGACAAATCACCCCAAAACGTGCCAGGCACAAACTAGTCAAAAAGTAGCCCCTGTTTGGAAAGTTTTGTGGAGATATGTCAAATGGGGCCAAAGTTATTTGTACCACAAAAAACACTTTTCCTATGGAACAGTGGCCTTACTCTAACTACACAGCGTGACTGCCACTGAGTAAGATATATGTATTTCTTTACATCACATTACATAGTCGCAGTCGTTATTGTGTAGGTGTAATTCAGATGATTCAGATGCACTTTCCTTCGAAAAGGTATTTTTTGATTTGCCTTTAATGGATGGATTGATTTGCATTGAATTTGTAAATCCACCTGCTTGGTCAGATAAATTGCAGATTGGCAAGTTTTATGAAGATCCATAAAGGGGAAGAAATTGGGAGAGGGCTTCCATGGGAAATCAAACTCGCACCATTAGCCTGAGCTGCTGAGCAGATTTACACCAAACTACGCTTGAGAGGAGAACTCTACTCAGAAAGCAAGTTTGTATTGGTTTGGCATAAATTCTTTCTGCAGTATTGGGGATATTAGCATTTTAAAACGTTGTTGAGCGGGCATTAATGGGTTAACACATTTATATACATTTATTGTTTTAACTCGAGAATTATGTATCGCAACTTCTGTCAATCACATTGTGAATTCCTGGTGAAATTTGGTTCGATGGAGATTACCTTATAAACAATGACCATCTTGAATAGTTCCCCACTGTGCTGAAAAATTTCCACACCAATGGGGGACCATCCTCAGAGGTGCCTGCCACAGGGGAGTGCTTGGGAACCCAGGCACAGAGAAAACTGCACTACTTTAAAAGAAAGAAAATGCTGAAAAAAGCATGTGACAGGCAGGTCAAAAGGAGATCACATGGGGGGCCATTTTAGGTAGTGGATTTTGCCATCATTTTGTGAAAAATTATGAGTTGCGTGTGACCCACAAGTCTCACTATGGATGAAAATAAGACAAGCAGCATGTCAAGGCAGAGAGATAGTGATGTGCTGTGCCTAAGAGAGCTTCCCACAGCAGGTGTGGTACAGGTCTTGGCCAGGTACAGCAGAGGTTGGGTGCCCGCAGCGGATTACACTCAACCCCTGCAGTACACGGGGGTTGTGCTCCCAGTCCCCGTTTCACATGGATGATGGCTGTGGGTTTGTTGGAAAATAAATATGCCATAAAAAACTATGACAACCACTGAAAGAAAAACGTTGTTATGTTTCTGGGTCAAACACGTAAAGCTGCATAGACTTTCCAGCTATGGTTATCAATGCACACAACATAACTTGTGCTGATCGCCATGCTTAAAGCAAAAATTTACCAATTGCACAGAAATGTTTTATAAAACTTAGCAACTGAACAACATGGTGGGTAGTATAGTTATGTTATGTGTTATTGTGTTGATAGTCGTGAGAGAGAGAGAGAGTGTGGGAGCTGGAATGCATAATAGGTAACTGTGTAATGGGGTCCAGTATCGCCGTTAAAGGGTTCTTGTGACATCATAAATTATGAGGTTGAAGGCTGAATGGTTTGTTAATGTCACCAGAAACCTGAACTGGCAACATAGATCCATATGATACATGGTTTCTATCATGTATTTTTTATATTGCTTGTTTATTTTGGGATACTCAGCTTTACAAAAAACTGTGTTTGGAAAGTACGGATAGCAATGGGAACTTATTGAAATTAGAATGTGCAAGTTTTATTTACCTTTCTTTAATAAATTGTTGATAAAGCAATGGGTACTGCTTTTGCAACCGAATTTGCCACAGAATTAGCCAAGTTGGCAGAGTTCACTAAAAATGTTTTTACCTCAACTTGATGAAAAAAAATACTGTCAGAGAATTTGTCACATAATCTGCATTTATTACCATAATGAAGACAAACATAATATGGCCCTTCATGCCAATTAATCCTAATAGCCCTGGAAACTTTTAAACTTCAGAGTAAATGTTAGATGATGGGTGTTCTGTTTTTCGGAAAAAGTCACAAAATAGAATCTGGAATTTTATTCTTGGATTTCGTCAAAGGAAATGTATTTAGGGCCGTATTTATACTCCGTTTGCGCCGAATTTGCGTCATTTTTTTCGACGCAAATTCGACGCTAAACTAACGCCAACTAACGCCATATTTATACTATGGCGTTAGAGGCGTATAGCGCCAAAGTTCCCGGAATGTGCGTCATTTTTTAGCGTGAACCCCTTCCTTGCGTTAATGATATGCAAGGGAGGCGTTCCCGTCTAAAAAATTACTCCCAGGCCTTTACGTGGTATTTATACTCCCGGGCAAAAGAGACGCCCGGGAGTGGGCGTGGCTAAAAACGCCGCTTTTGCGCCGCTTTTTAACGCCTGGGTCAGGCATGGCGTTAAGGGACAAGTGGGCTCAAAATGAGCCCAGGGTGCCCTCCCCTGCCCCCAGGGACCCCCCCTGCCACCCTTGCCCACCCCAGGAGGACACCCAAGGCTGGAGGGACCCACCCCAGGGACATTCAGGTAAGTTCAGGTAAGTATTTTTTTTTTTTTGTAATAATTGTTTTTGGCATAGGGGGGCCTGATTTGTGCCCCCCTACATGCCACTATGCCCAATGACCATGCCCAGGGGACAGAAGTCCCCTGGGCATGGCCATTGGGCAAGGGGGCATGACTCCTATCTTTACAATGATAGGAGTCATGTTGATGGGGGATGGGCGTCGTTAAAAAATGGCGCAAGTCGGGTTAAGACGATTTTTTTGCCTCAACCTGACTTGCCCCATTTTAAGACGCCCTAACGTCATTTTTGCCGGCGCTGCCTGGTCTACGTGGTTTTTTTCCACGCACACCAGGCAGCGCCGGTCTGCTTGCGCCGGCTAACGCCATTCCATAAATACGGCGCCCGCATGGCGCTTCAGAATGGCGTTAGACGGCGCAAAATTTTTTGACGCTAAACTGCGTTAGCGCAGTTTAGCGTCAAAAAGTATAAATATGGGCCTTAATATACTATCACGCAAACTTTGAGCTTATAAAGTTTAAAGGAAGATAGGTCATATAATGTCTTAAATTCTACAAATAATCATAAAACATCATCATGGAAGATGTAATGTAAAAAGAAGATAACCTGCTTTAATCCATGTATTTTAAAAGGAGGTATTTTCATAAAGTTAAATTGGGGATTGTACCGAAGCAAGATTTTTTGAAGCAAGAATGAAGGAGATAATTAAATTTTATAAAAGCTCTTCTTCTTATGTGAATAACAGGTAAAGAAAGATGTGTATTCTTATTAGATATTTCGAACAAAGCTGATAAGGAAACAGAGCCCACCAGATTTATTTCTATAGTAAGCTTTTTAGGTTCCAATGCAGTGCAATAATCATGTAGCCAAAGTGGACTTGTAGCAACAAAAAGAGAAATGATAGAGAATTATGGTAACCCAAGCCACAGTTTATGTTAGTTCTTTTAATTTGTTGCTGCAAAATGAATTTCATATAATGGAGTGACGAATTATCAGTTAATCTCTCTGTGCCAAAAATACGGCTTGATAATATCTCCTGATTATTTCATGAGGCTCTCTATCAGACAATGGTTTGGATAGTATGTGAATGCTTCCTGGTGCCTGGAGAATTATATAAAGCTAAATGAATTGATTCCACATTATGTTGGCACCATTCTAATGTCACTGGTTCATTGCATTACATGTTATTTGAATGCTCCCTTCTGATGCAATTCTGGGACAAAGTCTGTGTTGTAGCTAAAACGATTGTACCCATTTGTGATAATATCTCTTAGCTAATCATAATTTGTAAAGCAGCAATAAGAACCTTTTGTACATCCAATTCTAATGCAAAAATTCTAAATTTCCTTATTTTGGGCCAGCCCTTAAAACCATTATCTCCAATTGAAAACATGCTAATAATCTATCTATAAATACTTGTTGGTCATGGGCTATTTTTTTGTAGAAAAGGTTTTGAAGCACCTTTAATTAAAATATTGAAACCTCTTTGTTCTTAAGAATTGTTATGGAAACCTTTAGATGATTGTATTCCAAATAGTAATTACTGCATATTAAGTTTGTTTTCTGATACTAGTTTTACCCTTTTATGTAGATAATGTGGATTATATTTTATATATTCAGCTTAATTTAATATCATTAGCCCAAGTGTTTTGTACGTTAAATATCTTTAGAGCAACATAATAATATTTAACATGTTTTGTCAATGGTGTTATGCTTAAACACGTTACTCTGTAGTATGTACTGCAGAGTAGTTTGAGGGGAGTCAAAATTAAGATGAAATCCACATTTCAAAGGCAACTGTGAAATATTTTCCATACTTATGACTCCTTGTGATACATGGGTTTCATACCACTGCATTGTGTGCAATAAAAGCACCAACACGTAATATATATACATATGTTCCTATATATTGTTTAGGTTATGTGCATTTAAACATTATTAAGTAACTTTCATGCAAAGTATAATGCTGTCAATTAAAATAGGATAACTTACCTGTGATGTAATTACTACTGATTTAAGGCCCACAGTGCCATGACTCCTAATATAAGGCCTGTGATGTACCAGCAGCATATATCCTTGGACCATGTAGCAGCTACCAAGAAGTGCTTCATCAGATTGCAGTACAAAAGCAACTTACAAATGAGTTTTTTTACTGCACACTGATTAGAAACAAGAACCTACTCCCATGCTCTGTGTATAATATGATGCCCTTTTCCAAGCAAAATGAAAGATGGTGGGGAGCACTTTGGGATCTACGTTGCGGCCTTTTGTACCTACAGAAACTAAATGATAAAAATGTTCACCATTACCCATGAGGAAGTCATGACCCACCACTATTTGGGACATGAACTTAGTTGTAACTAGGCTGATACACAAATCCTTTGAGCAAAATTATTTTACAGTAGGTTTCTTTCATGGAAAACTGTTTTACTGATCACGTCAGACAAGTATGCGAGTGAGCTAAAAATGTTATGGACCACTCAAAGGTACACAGAATAACGTTGAGACAGAATAGTGTTAAGAACAGAGTCTACCTTCGTTTCCAGAGGGCCGATAGAATAGCACCTGAATGAGGAAATTTTTTTCAGCTTTCTTTACACTCCCACAAGTTTCTTCTGCTGAAGACAGCTTGATGTCTGGCATGCTTTAGGTATCTGCATGACAGAAATACGGTTCTGCGTGCACATTTGTATTACTTATGGTCGCAGTGATGCTTGTAGAGCTGTGCCTAATGTGCGCATTGCTAGATGAATTCCATCCTGCATATCTATGCAATTATTTTAGAGCCAAGGTTGCTTAAGTGACTTTTTCCCCAGATATTTATCTGTTAGAAAGACATGTCAAGCGACTCCATAGGCCACTCCATGAACAATCCACAGGCCTTAGGCTCATAGGGCTTCCTTAACAAGTGATTCTGATTTTGATCAGTAAGCTCTGATGAACTTGTTTTCCTAGACCTTAAGCTGCGGAGTGCTGGCTTCAACTCCTTCTTTCTTTTCTTTTCTGATGTGGAATTTGCCCACCTGTTGAGACTTTAAGATAGCCAGCATTTAGGAGTACGATTAAGTAACCTTTATAACGTCTGCTTTAGTTATAATCCTTAAATTCTCTCCCATTTTCATCACCATCAAACATTAGCTGGAAGAAAACATGAACTCCTCTAATACACAAATTAATTGGCGAGAGTGTATATGCTAGAGATGGTTACATGACTAAACGTGACACACAAGTTTAGTGAGGATAATAGGGCACAGATTCACTAATGATTTGTACCAGGTTTGCATCACAAAAGTGACGAAAACCTGCATGAAAAGTTTTGGGGAGGGATTTACTATCCATCGCAAACCAGGATTTGTGTTGGAAAGTTTACCAAAGTAACTCCAAATTGTGCTATGCGCTACTTTCTTCTGCATTACAGTAAGGAGGGTGTACATCAGCAATACATTTGTGTTCCCATTAATTCACCATGGGTTTTGATGCAAATCATCTCTACTAGCAATCGCAGACAGCAATTTACACCAAAACCCTATTTCTTCTTCAGGCAGGCATAACCAGGAGAAATGTTTTAATTTCTCCTTACTTTTCCAACTTTGTTGCTGCAAGACACACACACACCAAGTGGGAAAAATCTTAAAGTATTGTTTTCATACAGGAAGAAACCTTATCAGTGAGATACACCTTGAGTCGGTTAGCACAGCGAGCAGAACACACAGCTCTGAGGATACCCATCACACTTAGGACATCTCAGTTAAAAAAAAAAAACACATTTTTGGTCAATATTTTTTAATTCATTTACGCTATTGGTAATTACTTGGGACTCATTCTCATCCATCCTATTCTTCCCAGCATGCCACTCCAGACAGATACAGAAGTATGCAAATCAGACTTGACCCTCCTTCAGTAGGAGCAATTCATCCTACACTGCCAGGTCAAGGACCCCTAGGTGGGAACAGAAGTGGTCAAAGACTGATTCAGTTTTCTTAGTCCCACTTATGAGATGTACCTTGGGTCGTAGAGCACAGTGAGCACAGAACTCTCTTCTGAGTAAACCCTTCTCACTTACAGTTTCTCGACTAGAACATTTTAAAAAGCGATGTGTGGAATGTCTGAATTCATTGAATTAATCTCAACCATTGGTACTTTCAACCACTAGTTTTAGCATGTCAATGATGCCCACAACATGACAGAATGGCTGCTATTGTTTCAGGGGTCCAAGGACATGGATTCCCATGGTTAAGCCAAGGAAGCCTACAGCATGTTAAGAATAGCAAGTATTATGCCAGGGCTGGCCATAAAGATGCCATGTATGCCCACAATATGTCAAGGATGGACTGCTTTTAGGCAGGGGTTTGAGCGCTATATTAAGGGAGGCCACCATTATGTCAGGAGAGGCCATCATTAGACCAAGGAAGTGCAAGTTATATCAGAATGTATCACAATTCACCCTTGTGTGTCTGTAGTGCCATCTCTTGGTACTGGTTGATTTACATTGCAGGAATTATCACGAGGGAAAGGGTGAGGGCTTCCACACCAGAAAAAACTCACTTATTCACACAGAACCACATACACACATCCTCATATAAAACATTCACATCCACCCCACCCTAACAGTCAGTGGGGCTCTTACATGTCTTGTCTCCTGCTCTCGATAGCCCTTCGGCTGCTTCCGCACCTGTCATTTACCAGCATGCTGGTTTCCCCTTGTTCCATACTCGACCCACTCTGGCTACCTCTAGCTTTACCTTTTTTCCACCACAAAATGAGTGAACACACATTTTAACTGACAGCATAGTGGTCTGCAACTTAGTACTTTCCTTGCAACTTGTTTGAGTTGGTGCTTCGATATCTCACATTTTCCAGACTTTCTTTTTTACAAAACAGAAACTTAGAATTGTTGGTAAATTTTATAACCATCTGCAAGTCTGAGTTGTAAATTTATTTTTGTTTCCAAACGCATTTGCATTGCCTGGAACTAATTTGCATCAGTAAGCTAGGGCAGTATCAAGCGCCAACCACAATGCATGGTTTGTTCGTGCCCCATGCATTGCACAGTTAATTTGCGCAATCTTCTCTGGTTTATGACTTTTATTGAATTTGCAGTGCCGTGAATTTGCTTTACTGAGTGTACTTCATCCAGAGGAAAAGAAAAATGTTATCTTTCCAATGAAGTCAATTCTGTCTTAATTGCATTTGGACAAAAGTGCAATTGGTATTCACAGATTTGGCAATAAATTGAGCGAACGATGATGCACCTCGCCGATAGATTTTATGATAAGGACATTGCTTTGTCTTTCAGGGATGGACTGCTGTGTCTGCCTGATGCTGTTCTTATAAAGTACATTTGACTCAGGTGACTGCTCTTTCACTAGTCGCCTCCACAGTAAATTCACTACCTTTCTTCTTAGATATTCATTTCGATTATTTGAATCTGTGTGCGCGATGACAGATTTTAGGTTCAGTTGACATGCCTACATTTTCAATCTTCAAAGAAAACACACGCTCACATAATTTCAGTTTTTTCTCCTCTTAATGAGAGATAGTGGACAGGTGATCTAATAATTTGTGCTGAACTATAAAAAGAACTTTGTTGTGGAAGTTAGATTACTGGTCTCTGTCGGGCAAATTACCAGAGAACCTCTTTTCAGTGACTGGCATTTTATGTGTTTGTATGCATTTAAGTCATGTGATGGAGGGCATGTGTCACTTTCAGTAAAACATGGTATTGGAAATGCACTTGAATTAGACAGCTAAACCTCAATTTGGAGTTATATGACAATTCCATCTCAAACGTTTTTACTACTGTAGGCGGTGGCGGCCGTCAGCACTTTGAACAGGTATAGCACCGAGGCTGAGATCGCATAGTGCCTTGTGCATGCACATTGATATCCTTTACGAAGTCGTTGGCAACCGTGTGCCTTACTATAGCATAGTTACTTAGGCTGTTGTTGGTATCCTGCATAAAACAATGACCTTCTTAGTAGAGCTTCTTCTCAACGGTTGAAAACCAAAAAGGAAAGAACAGCAGGTCTCTGAGTGACAGCAACAGGACTTTCAGGTTGCTTACGGGAAATATAATCTTGAACTTTCAGGATGCTGATGGGAAATATAACCTAAGGGAGAATGACTTGGATTCATTTCATTCAACTATACGTTTGACGTTATATAAGTGAACAAAGCTTGTACTAGTCTGCCCTTCAGAATCTGTTCTGCTGGCAGTGGAAGATTATACTTGTGTCTTGCTTTTAGATAGGGAAGCTCGCATTTATGCTACCATGCTGTGCCTTTTCTGAATGAAAGCAAAGCTTTTCTTAGCTGCTGTAAAGTCTCTTCCGTTTCTGTAATGGAGAACGCTTGTGGTGCTGCTGCCCTCTCTGTACCTTTCCTCTGAAGGAGGGAAGTGTGCACTATTTCTGCCTAAGGTGTCCACTCATGCGGTAATCAAAACACTAATAACACTACAACGACTAATACTCACACGCTGTGAAGAGATATTTTATTATTAGAAGAGGATACCTCACCCACATTTTCTGGCATGCTTCATTAGCGGACTCCCTCATCCCACCCTGAAAAGGTGGTACTATCAGGGCGGATTCAGCTGAAATGGGAGGGAGTTCTTGATAAATGTGACTGGACAGTCAGGGATCCAGACCTTCGTATTCGACTACCTCTGTATAAACCCAAGGAAAGATCTTTAATTATGAGTCTACCTTGTAAGATTGAAAAATGAATAGAATGGATGAACAATGGGGATTATGTCTCACTCATCCTGTATGATGCCTGCATGCTTCATCCTGCTAACAGGACCATATAGGAACCAGGGCTTTCTTCAGAAAAATAGGTATCCCTAATCTAAACACTACTGTGTTTTAGTGAGGAAGTAAGTAATTATCTTACCTGCAACTAGAATAAGAATAAAACTATGGGATAATATATAAACAACCATAGTAGCACAGAAACGTATCTAACTAACTATCTATCTATCTATCTATCTATCTATCTATCTATCTATCTATCTATCTATCTATCTATCTATCTTTGGGGAAACAATAGAAAAGGTACACGCAGCCCTAAAATCCAATAAAGCCCAAATCAAACCTTGTATGCTTATGAGAGGAAGGCCTTCCCCATACCCAGCAAAAAAAGAGTTCAAGGAGAGCAAAAGGACGTGTCATCTTTCAGAACTAAAACACAGAAGAGAGAAGTGCCAAAAGACAGAAAGTGGGCTGGAAGAGGCAAGAAAAAACAGAAAAAGACAGTTCGGGCTCTAAAAAAATGCATAGAGGAGAAGTGGAAACACATATTTTCTTTGTTGGCACTAAGCAAGTCATGAGAATTTTGAGGTTTCGTTATTGGCCTGGCAAGTAAATCTATGGGCAAGGAGAATGCTGTCCCTCCCGGAAAATGGGCCGATAGCGTACCAAACCCTTTCCTACACAATACAAAACCAAGGATCAGAAAGGAGAACTTACTTGCTAAAGCCCTAGAGGGCCTTAAAGAAAATCCAATCGTTGTCACTGAAAAGGAAACAGTAAACATCCTGAAGTCAATTCACAATGATTTCGGCCCAGGGCCGAATGGCCTACCAAGCAGCATCTTCAAGGAGGACGTTAAACTTTGGGCACCCTAAATGCATAATCTCTTTAAAGAATGCATCCTGCTGTCTGCCATTCCAGAGTCATGGAAAGGCTCCATCTTGCACCCACTCCACAAAAAAGAGGTAACACATCACATGAAAATATAGGCTAATCGCACTTTTAGATGTAGATGGAAAAGCCTATCCAAAGGTGCCCCTGGATGAGCTGGAGAATTGGATCCAGGATAAAAACATCATTCCATACTACCAAATGGGATTCTGGCTAAATGCCTCAACAATGGACAATGTAATAGCCCTCTCCTATCTGGGGGCCAAGGCTATTAAAAAGTCTACGAGCCCGCTCTGCTCATGTTTCATTAATTACATCACTGCGTTTGATGGAATTGATTGAAACATATTATGGGCCAAACTTGCTGTTTGGGAAATCCCAAAACAACCTCTGGCAGCCATTATAGTGCTGTACTGGGTCCAGATTAAGATAACCCAAATCCATTCACTTCAAAAATACACACAAAGGCTTGAAGCGGGGATGCATCTTAGGTTTGGAGTTGCTGAAAAGGAATCCATCAAAGCTATGGCACACAAAACAACCCATTACACAGTATGTGGAAGTATTGGTGATATTGGACCATACATGCATTGGCATGATGAGGGCACTGGCCATAATACATCCCTACAACACCAACAACTCCCTGATCGCAAACACCACAAAAGCTAAAGTTTTGATCTTGGGTCTAAGAGCTAAAAAACATCAGTTGGTATGGCAGCTGGGCCCCTTAAGCATAACCACAACTTTCAAACACAATTACCTTGGCGTCTGGCTGTCAGACACGGGCAAACCCTTTGAAGACCAAGCAGTCAAAACATTGTTCGCCCTAACTAAACTTTACTACAAAATACAGAGCCCTACAGTCGAGGGGAACTGAATAGCAAAGGGGGCATAGTTGCTATTGATTATATGCTACAGGCACCTCACATTGACCAGCATGCTGACAGAGACATTAGAGTGCGGCATTGTAGCTACTTACAGAAAAATATTTAGTCTCCCGAAAACAACAAACCACACACTGATCCGACTGGAGTTCGGGCTGGTGTACATGGACATTGAGTGCAAAAAGGATTTAATTAAATAATATCAAGAGGCTTGAGCAGATACTAACTCCATGAAAGGAGCCCTGCATGTGATATTTCAGGACAAGAAGAGTGAGTGGACAAGGTATCTTAACAGTGCAATCCCCACCCTATATGTGACCACAGAATGCCTCATTGATACAGTCATAACATTGCAGCACTGAAAGAGGACTTTAAAGAAACAGGGTGAGCTCCTAGCAAAGGAACAGGATATAAATGAAATTAGACACATCTAGGGTGCAGTGGGGCTTGACAAATCCCATAGAGACGTTCCCTGTCCACCATATCTGAGAGCGGCCATAGGTAGACAAGCCCTAAGCAACATTTTGCTGACCAGGCTCCTGACACTTCCTATATGGGAATGTAGTACTCACTGGGAAACAAAGACACTAGGGCAAAGGCTATGCAAGTTGTGCACATATACCGCAGAAGCAGTAGAGTACTTAGGCCCATATTGAGTAAAAGTGGCTCTTCATTACATGAAGCACCACTTTTCTTGTGCCCCCTAATGCCACCATGTGTGAACCATATTAATGAGACGGTGCATCATGGCGCACGTTCGGATTAATAGTGTCATCTTCTCTGACGCTATTGTGGTACTTTGCAGGATTAGTGCCCAAAATGTGGCGCTAATCTTGCAAAGTACATAGAGGCCCATTAAAAGCAATGGTGTGTATCAATTTAACACCTGCACTGAGCAGGCATTAAAAATGATGAGAAAAATCGTGCAGTGGAATCTCATAGATTCAACTACACTATTTTTCTGGGCCTCCTAATGGAGGAACGCCCCCCCCATGCATACTTTGTGCCTGGCGCAAGCATAATGTGGAGCAAGGGTTTACAAAGTGGTGCAATGCATGTGTTGTACCACTTTGAAAATTGGGCACAGCGTTTTTGGCAACCTATCGCCACATTAGCATAATAAATTGATGCTAATGTGGCATTAGGTGGCGTTAGGCCCGTGTTAAACTTGGACCTTAATATGCTGCTGTCCAGCGTTGCTTCCCCAAAGGCAAACTTACTTAAGTCCATTATTCTTGGAGCATGGTGTAAGAACATGCAATGAGGAAGTGTCATCATTTTGTTTTTTGTCTGTTGTTCCAATGTCCCATTTGGCAAGTTCTTAGCTTCAGGTGGAAGGCTACTGAGGGATAATATTCCACACCTGGGAACATCCCATTAGGCGGCATCAAGTACGAGCTTGCTCAAAAACAAATAATGAACTGGCGGCGCAGAGCTTTGGCCCTCCGTTCATGGACAAGTTTGACAACAGGTTTTAATGACCCTTTTATGATAGCGGTAAATTATCTTGCTGCCTTGAAATTTCTGAGCAGGCTTGGCTGCACAACACTTTGCGCTTTAAAATATATGTTAGGACATAACGTCTGCAGATTTTTCACATTGGCTGTTTTTAAACCTGCCAGGACATAGTTTTTTCCACTTTCTATTGTCCATTCCACTCTCACTTTATTGTTAATCTCTACTCTGAAATATTTGTACTGAATCGTTGCCTGGCACGTTGCACTTTGGAACATTCTTACACTTTTTTGTATCACATGTTGCGTCCTTATATCTGGAGACTCCCTCATGCTAGGACCTATACTGTCTTGATCCTACTATTTGTCGCTCCTTCCACAGGCTGATTGTTTGACATATAGACAACAAGACATTGCATCAACCCCACTGGATGAATGTCAGAGGATGTATGTCCTACATTTTAGGATGGACTCTGATTTTAGCTTAATGTTTTTATAATGTGTTTTTTATCTGTTGCCTGTATGGACCTTGGGTCCAAAGGGCAAGTGTTTTTTGTGTTGCTAATAACTTTGCCACTGTTTATTGAATCTTCACAAATTTTTCGAAAACTAGTGTGCCAGTGACTTCAACTGCTGTCTGTCAAGTTATGGGGTGATTGGTCAAGTGCAGGCTGAGAAAAAGTGTGGGGGGGTCCCAAAACACGTTTTCCCCAGGCAATTTCCCATAGGGATTTTAGACATGCCTACAGCCCGGACCGCTGAATGGAAGTACACCAAGTTTGGCAGAAAGCTAGATCTTTGTACAGAAAGAGTGTTTTTTGTAATTTGGTGTAAATCTGTTGAGTAGTTTTGGAGTAGTTAAAGAAAAAACTTTCATGTATATCTAGACACATGGATCCATCACAGATCCACAGCATCTGTGCGGATCCATGCTCCAACAGCATTGCCGTGATTGGCGGGCCTCCACTTGATTTTGTCAGTCGAGACACAGTGCCCTGAGGGGGAGGGGGGAAAAGATTAAATAGGATGTAAGGTGTCAAGATAGAGGTTTTCTAACTCCATGGGACTGATGGAAGGGTCTCTCAGGGATCCCTCATGGACAAAAGATTGCCCAAGCCATTTTTTTGGGGTGCGCGAGGATCAACGGATCCTCCATGGCACTCAGCGCAGCACCCGTGTGTGAATCTGCAGTGCATCCAGACCCCAAAAATTCCCTCCCTCCCAGGTGTGCTCATACTCTCACTCACACACCCATTCACACACTCACACACCTACACATAGACCCCCAAAAGCACTACCACACCCAGTCACAGATCCGCATGGCCACTCATACACCCTTTCAGATACCTATACAGTCACTCACACACCCACTCACAGGCCTACCAAACCACTTGCCCTCCCTCTCAGAAACCTACACAGCCCATAATTACCTACTCATGCACCCTCCCACTCACATACACCCACTCACAGACCCACAAAACAACTATCACACCCAGTCACAGACTAACACTGCTACTAACACACCCACTCACACATCCACTTACATACCTGTACAACCACTCACACACAGATACAGCTACTCACACACCCATTCATAGAACCAAAAAAACCACTTGCACACCCACTCACAGACTCACAGAGCTACTCATACTCCCACTCACAGACCCACACAAACACTCACACACCCACTCACACCCCCATACAAACACTCAAACATCCACTAACAATCCTGAAACCTTTGATTTTCTGGTGAAATTCTATGTTTTTTAAATTCTGTTTCCTAATGTAATGTACCTGTAACCTTTAGTTGTTTCAGTGCATGCACTGCACCAAAGCAGTGTGCTTTACAAGCTATAAACATTGGTTGCAACACTATGTCCAATATTCACATTATAGGTTGTTTTTTATATATATATATATATATATCTATACGCCTTTTCTATTTGTATTGTGAACTAACATCTTCTTTAGTGGAGCATTCGGGTAGCCTGATTTAGCAGAAAGCAAAACTTTACCCGCAGTATTAACAAGCCAGATATGTTGAAGATGACGATTTAGATATCATGGAAACTAAACTCATTTCAACACACATATTGAGCAGTATGTGTCAATGAATATACACTGCTTTCTAAGTTGGATGTTAATGATACTTTTTACCATCTCTCATGTTTCTCATGTATGGCGGCTATGTCGGGCCACTATTACAATGGGTTTTTCCTTTTTGTCCTTCATTTATGTTTGTACTGTCGAACGTCTATAGTGCCTTTGTCAGGTTCTGACCACTACTGTGATCAAGGCTACGGCGAAACGTGCTGGGTGAGAAAGTTCATATTAGAGTAAATCACATTGGCAGATTCTAACTCTAGAGTATCTGTGTCTTCCTTTCATGTGGGAATTTATATATATATATATATAATTATATATATATATATATATGTATATATATATATAATTCACCAAAAGTATTCACAGCACTCCATGAAGTTTCAATAGTGCCAATTTCCCCTTGGGGAGTTGAAACGCGTTGGTGGTTGTTACTTTGGCATCAATAAATAGGCACTATTGAAACTTCAGGGAGTGCAGTGAATACTTTTGGTGAATTGTATTCTTCGAGATTGGTCCTCTCCGTCACTGGCACCGGCAGTGGAGTGCACCACCCAGTAACCTTTAGACCATCCTTGTTTGAAGATGTATATATATATATATATATATATATATATATATATATATACACACACACGTTACAGTTAGGCTCACATGTTAAATGTACCGAACCATAGAAATTCATCAGTTATGGTTAGAGTTACCTCAAGTAACTATAGCTCGTGCCCTCGCCACGTTCAGTTTTTTCCTCAAAACCTTTATTTCACATATTACATTGATATTATCAATGTAATTATCAAAGACGTCATGACTGCCGTATGTTTGTGGGGTAATGAGCAGTGCAACTTGAGGGTGCGAGTTACAGTTACTTGAGATAACTCTAACTACAACTGGTGAATTTGTATAGTTTGGTATGTTTAAAATGTGAGCCTAACTATAACGTCCCTGTAAACTTTGTGTTTTTATGTGTATTTCTAATTCTATTTCCTAACTATAACGTCCCTGTAACCTTTGTTTTTTTCAGTGAATTTCTATGTTTTTTTTTACGTATAGAAATTTTCAGTACTATATGTTAATCCAATCACTGCTGCACATTCCCAATTTTGGCAGAAAGTTAGCTCTTAGTCCAGAAGAACCCCTTTTTGTCATTTGGTGTAAATCCGTTCTGTAGTTTTCAAGTAACTAAAGAAAAAACTAAATTGTATACCTAGGGAGGCAGACCGCCCATGGCTACAACAAATCTCATGCTGAGATCTGATTGGATGCTAACACTTCACTGAGGAAGTGTTGGAAGTCATTTTGGGACTCGGACTCAGCTGACTACAAAAACAAGCATTTTCAGTGCAACGGGTCTCGCATTTGCTCAAGTTAGAGCTATTAGCGATGTAAACTCCTAACCAGACTTTTCTTGCCAGACAATTTGCGGGAAAGGCATCCAATTGTCAAACATATATTTAAACAAGGTCGATAGTATGAGAAGCACTGGACTTCTGCCCAGCGAGATCGTGCTGCAAAAACAGAGAAAAAGTAGTCCACAAACCTGAAGAAAACAGAGAGCCTTGCATGTTTTCTGTACTTGGTCGTTGCGCTCGAGGAGGGCTCACCACCGGAAAAGGCATGACGTATGAGTGCCTTCCACTAATCAAAAGAAGCGGATTCTAACAGGCAAGCCAACTTGCCAAAAAAAACACACTGACGTGACGTCCACAGGGCTCTGAGCCCTTTTCTCATACCTAAAGCGTCTCGCTAGCGACACGCATGCACGAGCGCATGCGACGCAGGCTCGACCCTAAAAAGGGCAGGGTAAGAATACCTTGCCCCCCTAGGCCTGGTGGCGGGGTCTCCAGGGACCCCGACTGGACCAAAAATAATTTTTTGAAAATGTTAGCTGCAAAACCTCAGAGGATCCACAGATACCTGCAAAAATGCAAAAAATGCAAAACAAGTGCCTGTTTGTAGTTGAGCCTCCGGGTGGGCCAGGTCCCAGGGGCATATGTCATTATGTATCATGGGGAGGGGGCCTCCTCATGGCTGATATGGGCCCTGGGGACTCCCACCTTCCCGGAGCCAGGCCAATGTGAAATTATGATGAGGGGTCCATAGGGCATTTAAGGCCCCTGGGACTGCCATCTCCCCCGGGGCAAAGCCTTACTAATATCGAGGAGGGGGCCATGCAAAACCTCCCTCCTGGGCCTCTTAGGGCCCCGGGACCACCACCTCTCCAAGCCAGTTGCAATTACCAAAAGGGGAAGGCGGGCATGCAGACCCCTTTCCCGGACCATTTTCAACCCCGGGGACCACCACCTCCCTGGGACATGGCCGTATTCTTAATGGGGAGTGGGCTGTGTGGCACACAGGTGTGTGAATGTACCTTTGTGGTCACATGTCTCTCAATTATGAAACAAATACAAGTAAAGCATGAAGTTGAAATTACTTTTATACTCATAACTATACCTTGCATAAGACTTTTATTTTGAGATAATTATAGAGACTAAGATATAAAAAACTCTGCCCTCTCAGCTGAGAAATCTACCTAGAGTAATACATGTGCAAAATACAATGTTGGTGTAGAGAATGCTGTCTCAGCTCATAACTCACTTCATGATAATGAATGTCATTAGTAGAGTATAAAATAGAGTATTCTCTCTGTTAACAATGGTGTCTTGCACAACCAGTGTGCATATTTGAATGTACGGACACATTTACCTTTCTCTCAGACAACTTCTTAGGGAGACAACCATGTGTAGTACGGTGTACACAAAGACAGAGCTCTGTGCTGGCCCTTCTCTTTAGAGTGACAAGCATATATATTATGATGTGCAAAAGAACTTCCATCTCCACTAGCAAACAGCAGTTCATGTTACACTATGAAAATGCACTCACGTCTGTACCAAAACCTACCTCTTGTAAAACAATCTTTATTCTACAGTGGTAAGAAGCACTAATCCCTCCATATTACCTTAAACACACATAAACATGCAGCAGAATAGTTACAGTTCTTGAAGACTGAACTGCTGCTTTAAGTCAACATTAGGAGACTGTATTAATTTTCAAATCTTTAACATCTAATAAAGAAAGAAATAAGTAGTAACTTTGAACATTTCATTTAAAAAAAACAACTTAGCAACATAAACAATAGCAACATTAATAAACTATAACAACAACACTAAAAACATCAAACTTTACAAATTATTATTTATCTTTTCTCATTGGAAAAATATACAAAAGAGTTCAGCATGAGCATCTAGAACAAGGAATGAGTACCACTGGCATGTTGACATTTTAGGGCTATGCACCCTCAACATCTTGCTCGGGGTGACTTAACCCCTGCTGCAGAGCTTGATAACTCCTCAGGGGTGTCCTTATCTTTTGAACCTTTTGAAACTCTGCCTGCCCTGATAGTCAGTGCTCAAGATGATAACAACCCTCCTTATATAAATGAAGCACGTTTTTGCTGCTCAATTAAGCAGATCATTTTGTCATCAAAACCAAGAAGAACTCACTAAACAAGCTTCTCCAAGGGTGTAAATGTCACTTTAGGCAGTAAGAACAGCATCAGTTGTGCAATTATTTTTTTCCTGACTTTCCACACAGTTACTATTCCATCTTTTTTCCAAGGCAGACAATTATTTTTTCTCTTCCATATATCATGTGACATGGTACTTCTGCTTTTCAGAGCTTCTGTTTTCCATTTTTACCCTACAAAAGACAAAGGCGGTCATTATGAACACAGCGGTAAACACCGCCGACCGCTGTGGCGGCGGTGAACAGAAGACCGCTGTTGGCGGTGAATAGAAACCCACCATATAATGAACCAAAATCCCGAACCTGCCAAAAATCACCAGTCCACCAGTCACCGCCAGGATCCTGTCTAGACCATAATGAGTGAACAGGGTTTGTTATGTGTGGTATTGTTAATGGTCACATGCATAGGTGTCTTAGGTGAACAATAGGGCCTGCATTGTGCAGATATCATTTTTATTAATGCGTAGTTAAGGCCAAAATGTCTGCCCCCTGTATTCCAGAACTGTTGTAGTGGAAGTGACCTCATACCGCTAGCGGTTGACATAACAGCGTAAGGCGGTGTTTACCTCCGTTTGCACAGTCATTAGTTAACGTGGATGCCAATGGGGAATCCTGGTGTATCATGATCTCCGCCGCGGTGACCGTGCACACCGCTGCGGTATGTACGCAAATTCATCACCACAACTTCACTTGACTCCCTGATCTCGTGCGAGCAGGTACTCCACAGAGTGTACTGCTGTGTCCCGCCTCTGGTCATGGAAGTGCCTCGTGTTGCAGGGGAAAGGGATCTGGCCTTCACCAAGGAGGAACTGGAGAGGCTAGTGGACAGGGTACTGCCCCTGTACGCCAAGCTCTATGGACAAAATGGAACACCTGCACAAAACAGCCCAGCCCTGTGCACCACATCCGATCATGCATTTGTAACAGACATGTCCATTTCACCCAACAGGCACCACCACCCATGCCACCCTGAGGGACAGGACAATGAGTGCTAGTGCCCCCCCAGGGAGACAGAGGCACCTCACAGGACACTGGGGATGGATCCCTGGACACTGATGAGCAGGCTGCCCTCTCACACTGTCCTGGACTGTCACCATCCAGCAGCCCCACCCAGGATACCACTGACACCCCTACCACCCAGGCAAGAACATCAGCCCAGGACAACCATCCCCACACCAGTGTATCCAGGCCACAGACTGGTGGAACACAGGTACAGAGGCCACAGTCACCCCCTACCAACAGGCAGGAAGATAATGGCCCCAGTACAAGTGGCACCGCCAGACCTGTGCAGGGGACACAGGCACAGGGGGCTAGGCCCAATGGGAGGGCATCAGTGGCCCAGGGGGGAGGCCACAGGATGGATGCTGCAGCCCAGGACGTGATATCTGAGGTCCTGGGGGCCCACCAGCATACCCATGACAGATTGGCCCAGATAGTATCCACCCTGGAGCATAGTCAGAGGATGCAGCAGGAACACCACCAAGAAGCCATGGAGCAGTGGAAACTGCACAACGCCACAATGGCCAGCATAGCAAGAGCACTGCTGCAGCTGGTACAAACCCAGTCTGAGACCCACACAGGACAGGAGGCCCCCACTACAGCACAGGGAGACAGACCGGACAATGACAGCATCAGCAGCAACATGCCACGAACTACCCTCAGAGGAAACACAAGGAAAAAACATGTCATCCCCTCTAGGTCAACAGCAGGCGCCAAAACGGACCCTCAGGCCAAGATATAGGACTGGAACCCCTGTCAAAAACAAGGCCCCCTCAAAGACGTGACTCTGCAACAATCTGCCCACCAACCATCCCATACAATCAACCACCAAACAGTGCCAATAATCATTAAGAACCCATGTAAGCATTGATGGATCCATCAATACATACAACAAGGCTGCCACCATGTTGGCATTGAGGACAACCTCCCATGACCAACTGCCATCACTGTAATTTGGACTATTCATTCCCTGCCCCAATAAAACACAAATCACACCTGTAACACTGTCCCCTGTCATCATGTGTGAACAAAGTGAAGTATGGATGCAGCTGGCTGATAACTACTTTATTTGTAATGCGTAGCATGAAAGTACACCTGTGTGCCTAAATGTTGTCAAAAAAATAACCACTAAATTGTATTTGTTACCATGCAGACCTGGACCCAGTTGCAAATAGCAGATTCAAACCCCCCCCTAGATGACAAACCACACTGACAGTATGTTTCACAAACACCAATGTTAGCCCATAGTCCCACATAGTTACTGGAAGTAGAGTTGTATCAGTTGGGTCCTGGAATTGACATCTTCCCCTTCCTCATCATCACCATCACTCTCCTCCCCTCTCTGAGGAATCTGGTCAGGATGTACAGCACCATCCACCTCCAAGAGGGGGATAGCATTTCTCACTGCCACGTTGTGCAGCATGCAGCAGGCCACCACTATTCTACACACCTTTTCAGGCCCATAGGCCAGGGAACCCCCAGAGATATGTAGACAACAAAATCTAGCCTTCAGGAGACCTATTTTGCCCTGTATCACCCTCCTAGTATGTCCATGGGCTTCATTGTAATTCCTCTGTGCATCTGTCCCAGGATTTCTCACTGGTGTCAGGAGCCAATGCAAGTTTGGATAGCCAGAATCACCTAGAAAAATGTGCAAAACACAGCAGTCATTGTCAAGCCTCTGAGTCAGACAGCCTGGCTGTCTGCTAGGTGGCAGTTACTGACAGAATCACCTACCTATTATCCACCCTCTGTCCTCTTGTAGTTGTTCCATCTTGTGTGGCACACTACTGTTCCTCAGCACAAAGGAATCATGGACTGAACCGGGGAACATGGCATTCACATGTGAGATGTACTGGTCTGCAGTACATACCATTTGGATGTTCATGGAGGGAAAGTTCTTTCTGTTTCTGTACACCTGTTCACTGACTCTTGGGGGTATAATAGGTATGTGGGTGCCATCGATGGCCCCTATCACATGGGGTATGTTTGCAAATGCATAGAAGTCAGATTTGATGGCAGGGAGGTCAGTACTTTGGAGAAACCTCATATAGGACTGCAGGAGTCGTACAAATGCATTTAAAAATCTTGTCAATATCATACTGAACATTGGCTGTGAAAATCCTGCACCCATGGCCACTGTCACTTGAAAGGAGCCCGTGGCCAGGAAATGGAGTGCAGAGAGCACCTGCACTTCAGTAGGGATGGCATGCTGATTGCGATTTGCTGGGGACAGTGCAGGATCCAGTAATGCACAAAGTTTGAGAATAGTTGCACGGGTGAGTCTGTAATTGATTATGATGTGACACTCCACCATGGTCCGCAAATCAACAAGTGGTCTTTACACCGATGGGGCCCTTCCTCTCTACAAGGGTCGGTACCTAGGAGGGATTTGAAACATGTGTGAGGAACACACATACATAGGCACACATTGTCATTCATTGTGCACTGCTGACTTGATTGTAGGGACTCAAAAGTAAAATCTGTTTGACAGAATTTCATCTAGACCATAATGAGTGAACAGGGTTTGTTATGTGTGGTATTGTTAATGGTCACATGCATAGGTGTCTTAGGTGAACAATAGGGCCTGCATTGTGCAGATATCATTTTTATTAATGCGTAGTTGAGGCCAAAATGTCTGCCCCCTGCATTCCAGAACTGTTGTTGTGGAAGTGACCTCATACCGCTAGCGGTTGACATAACAGCGTAAGGCGGTGTTTACCTCCGTTTGCACAGTCATTGGTTAACGTGGATGCCAATGGGGAATCCTGATGTATCATGATCTCCGCCGGCGGTGACCGTGCACATCGCTGCGGTATGTACGCAAATTCATCACCACAACTTCACTTGACTCCCTGATCTCGTGCGAGCAGGTACTCCACAGAGTGTACTGCTGTGTCCTGCCTCTGGTCATGGAAGTGCCTCGTGTTGCAGGGGAAAGGGATCCGGCCTTCACCAAGGAGGAACTGGAGAGGCTAGTGGACAGGGTCCTGCCCCTGTACGCCAAGCTCTATGGACGGCCAGAGGTACAGGTGAGTCGGGGGTTTGGTGGCAATGGTTATGTGTAATGGATGGTGTTGGAAGTACATATGTGTGCACGTCTGACCCTGCATGGGCCATGTTCATGCCATGCTGCGTGTGTATGTCCTGTAAGTCTGTTAGTACTGTCCGTCCCACAGTGGACGTATAGCCAGCTTAATTATTGTACATAATTTCTCCTACACGTCGGGTCCTTAGGTAGTTCAGGGGATGGGTGTAGAGCAGGGTTCTGGTCCTTTCAGCTATTTATAAGTGTCACTCCTATTTTGTCTCCCCATCCCTGTTCTCTTGTGTTGTTTGTGTACATCAGCATCATCTGGCGAGGGAGCTGAGGCACTGGCGAGTGGGGATGCAGCGGCCCACGGATCCTCGGAGGCAGAGTCATCTAACGCCAAGAGGACAAGTGGGTTGGAGGGTGAGAGGAGTACCACGGGGGAGGCAACTACCACTGGAGGTAGTGACTCCGATACCACCTCCGATGGGGGCTCCCTGGCGGTGGTGGACCCTAGTGGGCACACCCCTACAGTATCATACTCCGCCACCCCCCATGCCATCACCGCCTTCCCATTTGCTCCCCACGAGTTGCCTGTGCCTGCTCACCCAGAAGGGTAGATGTCTCCTTCGCCCCAGGCATCTCCTCCCCTGCCCCAGTCAACCCTGCTGCCCTCACAGAGGAGGCTATTGACCTCCTGAGAACCATCTCTGTAGGGCAGACAACCATCGTCAACGCCATCCAGGAGCTAGAATCAGAGGTGCAGCAGACCAAAGCCTATCTGGATGGCATTCACGGTGCCGTGTCTGGCTTACAGAGATCTTTTCAGGCTCTGACCTCCTCTTGGATGGCAGCCAGTTTCCCTGGTCATTCTGTCCCCCCTCCAACCTCTTCTACCCCTTCCAGCACCCCACTCCCTTCACCCGCCCAAAGCACACAATCTGACACGCAGTCAAGCACCTCAACACACAAAAAGCACACTTCTAAACACAAGCACCACACCTCTCACCACATGCATTCACACAGCCAACATACACATGCACACACAGCAACATCCACTTCCCCTGGTGTGCCCACCTCTTCCACCTCCCTGTCTGTCCCCTCTACATGCACACCCCCAGGCACTGCACCTTCAGTCACTGTTGCTGAGCATATTTCTGCACTCACTACAATAGCAGACATTCAGACATGCACCCAGACACCACACCTGCACTCACCACAACTACTGTAGTTGACCCATGCAGCACACTCACCAGACTTGAAGACACCCACATAACATACATCCACACTGGCAGCCTATCTTCTCCCACTATGTCCTCCCCCCTCCTCCAAAAACACACAAACGCACCAAGACACACCCCCATCACATATCCACCACATCTCACCATACTTTACAGTCACCTGCAACCACAACACTCACGCCTACACCACTTACGTCCACACCCTCTGCCTCCACTCTCACGCCCTCCTCCAGGCCCAACCCAATTGCTCCGAAAAAACTTTTCCTCTCCCGTGCTGACCTCTTCCAACCCACTGGCCCACCCCGTCTTGTCCCTAAGCGTGCGCACCTCCTTGCCCTTTCCACTCCTTCCACTTCACAGCCGCCCCTGTGCGCCCTTCACATTCCTCTGCCCCTTCCCCAGAGAGGAAGAAGCCCCGTGCAGAGCCAAGTCCATCTGGCTCCACCCGGTCGAAGCACACACCCCCACTTTCCAAGGCCAAACCCAAACCCCCTCCACCTTCCGAACGCAAGTCCAAGCCCCACCCCTGTTGCAAATCCCCACCCACACCACCCTTTGCCCCTGTTCCCTGATGTGCCTGAATGCCCCATTGTTGCCCCATTAGATAGAAGTACTGTGCACTTTTGGGAGTCAGGTTGGGGCCATTGTAGCCCAAACACGTCTGGCACTATGGACTGGCCATTGGCCTTCTTATGAATAGTTAGCTCTGTGAGCTGCAATAAATATTCATGTGTGGCCTGTGTTTTGGCAGCACACTCTTGAACCCTGGTCTCACGTTTCATTGTGGGTGTTGGGCATTTGTATGTACTATGGTAAGTTTGGATTTGCCTTGTGTGAGGTAAGTACCTCTTGCTTTGGGGTGTATGGGTTGTGCTGCTGTGTAGGGTTGTGGGTGCGTTGCAGGGTGGGTGAAGTGGGTGGGTATGTAACTGTGCCCTTTCTTCCCTTTTTTAGTAGGTTGCGGTACTTACCATCGTCGTCTTCGTCGGCGGTCTCGGTCGTGGAGGTATATGGCAAGGAGCAGGGCTGGCATGATCTGCAGCTCTCTATCCATGTCTGCTTCAGCGCGTTGTGTGGGCCTCCGGTGAGTGTTTCCTTATATTAGGTTTGTTTCCGCCTGGCTTTGCATGGCGGTGGTTCCCGCCCCGGAACTGACGGTGGTCTAGTGGTTCATTATTTGATGGGTGGGTTGGGCCTTTTCCGTCGGCCTGTGGGCAGACTCTGCCGCCGGCGGCGGCACTCCTCTACTGGCAGTTGGTGGTTTTCAGTATGCCTGTGTTTCAGCTGGTTCATTATTTGGCGGTCCAGACCGCTCCTCTGTTGGCGGTTTTTACCGCCACCTCCGGCGGCGCGGTTTGGACCACCGTGTTCATAATGAGGACCAAAATAATAAAAAAATATAAAGTTGCATTCTAATTGATAACAATGATACATCACTACATTCTCTGAAGATTTCTACATTTTTCAACCACAATCACATATTTATATGTACTCCACCACTAACTGCATGTTCCGTTCTGGTAAAAAGAAATGCAACTGCCTCAAACACTGCATTTGTTCATCCACAATTAAGGTATAACATGCCTTCAAACATAGTTTCATAACAATTTGTAAAGTAACACATTCCTCTTTACACACCTTACCTAACAGTGAGCACAGTGTTTTACTCTAGAAATTACAATACCTCAACTCATTAAAAAAGAAAAAAAAAAAGAAAATTGTCATTAACAGCCTCTTTTACCTACAACTACATACAGATTTAACATTTTATTTTTTAACACAGCATCCAGTACTTGGTGATATCTCTTCACAATTCAAAGTCTACCTCTAAAAACCTATATTAATAAAGATGCATCTTTACAAACAGTTTTTCTCTCACTAAACCTTGTATAGAATAAGGTTACCAACAGTAGTGCACTTACTAACACTGCTCAACAAAGTTCATAAAGTATATTTTTAATTACCAGATGTTAGAGAAGTTTCTTATATACAGCTGAAGACATCAGTCTGTCTCAGTTCCTAAATAAGTCACTTTTGCTGAACACAACTCCAATGGACTTCCTTCTCCTCCAAATCACCAAGAACAATCCGAGCTATCCCTTATTCTGCACCCAGTCACATCACAGCATTTGCTCAAATGGTAACTATTGATTGAGCCTTGGCCATTTTTGTTTTAGTTCCCCCCATATGATCTCGCGAGACTCACGCGAGACTCACGCAGGATTGTAAAACACCTCATAAGAGGCCCAGTAATTGTCCATGTAGGTCTTTTGAGAGGCTTGGGGGATCGTAAAGCACCTCGTGGCAGACTCAGTAATTTCTCCTCAGGTCTTGCAAGCCTCTCGCTAGATTACAAGTGTCCGTGCAGCAAGCTTCAATCCCTGAAGCTTGTGAGCTACTCTAGTGAGAGTCTTGCAAAATCTCAACAAAATTGTAGGAAAATAGTAGTAGGTAGGATAGAGTATCCTCCCCACGGAGACCTGAGCTGCACTCCTGAGAGTCTTGCAGAATAGAAACAAAATTGTAGGGAAATAGTAGTAGGTGGGATGGAGTATCCTCTCCACTGAGACCTATCTGTTACATGAGAGGTGTGTGTAGTAGGGTGGGTGGAGAGACTGGCCTCTCCACACAGACCTCTGTCATAAATGACAGGTGTATGTAGTAGTGTATTGAGGGTCTGGCCTCTCCAGTGAGAACACTCTCTTGGATGATAGGTGTGAATAGTAGAGTGTGAGGAGAGACTGGCCTCTTCCCTCAGACCTCTCTCTTAAATGGTAGATGTGCATAGTAGGGTGTCTGCATGGACTGCCCTCTCTTTCCACACCTCTTTCTCACATAATGGGAGTGCATAGTAAGGTATGTACATGGACTGCCCTTTCCTTCCAGATCTTTCTCTCAGGTGGTGGGTTTACGTACTAAGGTGTATGGAGATATTCTGAACTCTCAGCTTTGCGTAGTAAGGTATATACATGGACTACCCTCTCCTTCCAGACCTCTCTTTCAGATGATGGGTGCGCGTGGTAGGCTGTATGGAGAAAGACTAGCCCATCCAGTGCGTCCTCAATCTCAGATGATAGCTGTGCATAGTGGGGCATGTACTTGGACTAGCCTCTCCTGTCTGACCTCTATCTCAGATGACAGGTGTGCATATTAGACTATGTACATGGACTTGTCCCTTCTGTCACAACTCTGTCTCTGATGACAGCTGTGCATAGTAGGGTGTGTGGAGAAGGATTAGCCTCTCCACTGAGACCCCTCTCGTGGATAACAAGTGTATATAGTATGTCCTGGCCAGGGACTGCCCTCCCTGTTAACACCCTTCTCTCTGATGATGGATGTATATAGTAGGATGTGGGAAGAGACTATGGGGGTCATTCTGACCCTGGCGGCCGGTGGCCGCCAGGGCCACCGACCACGGGAGCACCGCCAACAGGCTGGCGGTGCTCCCACGAGCATTCTGACCGCGGCGGTTCAGCTGCGGTCAGAAGCGGAAAGTCGGCGGTCTCCCGCCGACTTTCCGCTGCTCGGGGGAATCCTCCATGGCGGCGGAGCGCGCTCCGCCGTCATGGGGATTCAGACACCCCCTACCGCCATCCTGTTCAAGGTGGGAAACCCGCCATGAACAGGATGGCGGTAGGGGGTGCCGCGGAGCCCCTGCAGTGCCCATGCCAATGGCATGGGCACTGCAGGGGCCCCCGTAAGAGGGCCCCGCAAAGTATTTCAGTGTCTGCCTTGCAGACACTGAAATACGCGACAGGTGCAACTGCACCCGTCGCACCCCTGCAACTACGCCGGCTCAATTCTGAGCCAGCGTCCTCGTTGCAGGGGCATTTCCTCTGGGCCGGCGGGCGCTCTTTTGGAGAGCACCCGCCGGCCCAGAGGAAATGTCTGAATGGCCGCCGCGGTCTTCTGACCGCGGTGCGGTCATTTGGCGGCGGTACCTTGGCGGACGGCCTCCGCCGTCCGCCATGGTCAGAATCAGGGCCTATACCCTACTTACAACTCTTAAAAAGCCAATGGGTGTAAATAGTACACTCTGACAAACACCATTGCAAGTAATATTCCTTCCTACAGTAGAAAATGTGCATACTACAGTCTATTGCTCCCATAAGAGCCTCCCGTTCCTGCAAGAGCATAAAGGCTCACAGGAATAACCCGCCTCTCGACGAATCACAGGTCCCCATTTTTAAATTTGTGCCCGTGGGTCCAACCATCCAAGTATACAATTATTTCTTACCCTTAATTTCTCAAAAATATAGAGAACAGATTTACACCAAGTCACAAAAAGCACAATGTATGCACCAAGACCTAGCTTCCTTTCGAATTTGGTGTAATTCCATTCAGCAGTTTTTGCTGTAGCCATGTCCAAAGTCTATGAAAAACTCATGAGGATTTTATGTTTTGAGATGCCCATTTTTTTAGCCCCGCTTGACATATCACCCTTTCCAGGAAGTAGCTGAGGTGGATGAACTTTGTTTTTGGAACGTTTTCCCGAAGATTCATAAAATGGGCCAAAGTTATTATCAAACCAAAAGATTGTCCATCTATTGAAAGCTGACCTAACCATAACTATCTACTATATATGTATGTATTACCTAGTGGTAATCGCCACTATGTAGTTATAGTTAAGACCTAGTTTCTTTAGAAAAAGCTTTGCTTACCTATATCTTTGGCTCCGCTTGTCGAATCTTCACAAAATTTCCCAAAATAATTCTACAGTCACGTGAACCTCTGTCTGTAAAGTTTCAGGGTGATCCATCAAGCGATTAAGGGGGAGGTGAAATTTAGAGTGTTTCCTATGTTAATTCTCATAGGAAAAATTTAACAGTGATAGCGCAAAAACCACTGAACAGAATTACACCAAATTTGGCAGAAATTTAGCTTTTGGCCCAAAAAGAGGCCTTTTTGTTATTTGGTGTAAATCCATTCAGTAGTTTTTTAGGGATTTAGGGAAATCAAAATTTTTATATTTAGGGACGCAAATGAGTCGCAACCCCTTCCAATCTCGTGCTGAGATCTAATTGGCTGTCAACACTTCAACAAGGGAGTGTTTGCAGCCGTATTGGGACTCAACAGCCGAGTACCAGAAACAAATATATAAAAATAAAGAAAAGGAGCCAGGATACAGATGCGCTGACCCCTTAGATCTGGTGGTGGGGTCCCAGAGGGACCTCCCCAGGGCTAAGATTTTCGCCCAGAAGCACGGAGGATCTTTTTTTTTTTAAATTAAGTGCATCGTTTTTTTTTAAGCCTGCAAACTCCCCAGCCCAAGGACAGACACCTCTCTAGGGCTTTGCTACTATTAAGTGTGTAGGGGGGGTGACAGGGCCCTCCTGCTGCCCCAGGGACCACCACCTTTGTGGAGCATAGAGTTAAAAATCGTAAAGGGGACAACCATCTAGTTGTTGGAGGCTGTGAGGACCCCTTCGAGGAGCCACTGATGTCCCTGGGGTCTGACCTCCCCCAGGGCCGGCTCCTGCTATGTCCTGGGTTGCCCACCCCTGGGACAAAGCTGTTTACTGCGGCTTAGCTGCAGCTTTGAAGTTGCAGCCAATCAACAGCAAACACTCCTATTTCTGACACTGAGACCTGTCAATCACTGTACCTTATGGCATAAGTTATAGTTACTTGAGGTAATTCTAACTATAACTGGTGAATTTCTATGGTTTTGTACGCTTAAAATGTAAGCCTAACTCTAACATCCCTGTCACCTTCGGTTTTGTAAGTAAAAATATATATAAATAAAAACCCAGTGGCAGCCCCCAATGGGTAGTCATAATTAGGTTGCATTTCAACAGGAAATGCCTTTTTGTTGTACGTTTGACAAATCTACACAGAACATTAGTAAAAAGTGCTGTTTTTACTTTTCAGTTTTTGCATGCAAAGTTTATGGGTGATCTGTCAAATGAGGACTGAGAATAGGCAGACGGGGAGTCCCAAAATGCAAAATCCCAATTCATTTTTCATAGACTTTTTTTAGGCAGCGATACCGCAAAAGATGATGAATGGAAGTGCACAAACTTTAGCAGAAAGCTAGCTCTTGGTCCAGAAAGCATGCTTTTGTGATTTGTTTAAATCCATTCTGTAGTTTTTGAGATATTATGTTACAAAAATATTTATGTAACTGGAATGCTGGTTCCAGAGACTCTCGCAAGAGTCCCTTAAGCCCAGTTTAAAAAAGGAGCTTTTTGTTTAACCAACAAAGCTTTTTTTTACTTTGGGCCAACTCGCACCTCCAGGATTTAACGAAGGGGAGCGTTCTGGTTGGCTGTCTGCAACAAGAGAAAAATGTTGAAGGCAGCCATTATAGGACTTGGGGAATTAGGGCCTGACAGAGTTTGGCGGAGGGGTTACTCCATCACAACAGTGACTGATATCCCATCTGCCGAAATTTAAATCTTATAGGATATAATGGGATTTCTGTTTAGGTGATCAGGATATCCGTCACAGTAGTGACAGAGTAACCGTCCGCCAAACTGTAAATCAGGCCCTTAGTCTCCTGTCCCGAGTTTGTTTATAAAAAAAAAAGGTATGAGAGCGCAGGGTATGAATACCTTGCCCTCTGGGCCCTTGTAGGGTTTTCCTTGAGGGACCCTGTAGGAAAGTCCTTTTTTTTTGCCTGATCACCCCCACTCTTTCTGGATAGGTACTGGTGGTTACTGACTCTTGGCTGTGCCCTGGGTACTGCTTACCAGTGCCAGGGCCAGTGCTCTGTGTAAAATGGATATGCAAATTAGGCTAATTATAATTGGCTAAGTTAACCTACCTATAAGTCCCTAGTATATGGTAGGGCATGTAGGTTTAGGGACCACAGCATAGGTAGTGCACACCTAGGTGCATTGCTGAGGTGCCCAGTGTCATTTTAAAAGCAAGCCTGCCTTGCTGGCTGCTTTTAAATTAAAGTTATATGCAAATTCGACTTTGGAATTAAAGGTACTTCCAAAGTCTTAAACTACCTTATTTTTACATATAAGTCACCCCTAAGGTGTGCCCTATGTGCGCCTAGGGCTGGGTGCCATGTAACTATAAGCAGGGACTTTATAAAAATAGATTTATAATCCCTGGTGAGGTAAAAACAGCCACATTTGTTTTTCCCTCATTGAAGTAAATGGTCTTCATAGGCTAGAATGGGCAGACTTTATTTTAAATTTTAAAGTCTCCTTAAATGTTACATACCAAGAATTTGGTATCAAATTGATTGTTATAATAAATCCCACAACTTCCAGTTGTTGGATTTAATATAACTAGTCCAGGTAAAAAGTTTAGACTTTACCTAAAAAGTTGCCAATTTCAGCTCTGCATTGTTTTTGCTGCTGTGCTCTGATTGGCCAGCCTGCAGCAGCTTCTGCCAGGCTACTTTAATGAGGTGTGAAGTGGCCTGGCTTCACACAAAGGAATGTGCTTGGGGGAGAGAATCTCCCCTCAGCAGATGGTGAGGCAGGAAGGGGGAGGGCTGTCAAACTGGTCTTCAAAGGCAGAGAAGGACATCTGGAGCACCCAGCAACACCCCCACATCCTGCAACCCCAGACAGCTAGGTGCCCCCTTGATTAGATTAGGAGAGGGCAGGAGAGGGGTGTGTTTATGATTTTTAGCCACACCAGTGGGTGGGCTCAGCCAGATCTCTCCTCCAAAAATCAGATTCATCCATTTTGGATTTTTAGAGACTGTTGCCTTCTGGGATGGATTTTTGCCACACTTCCCAGGAAGTGGTCATCACAGGGGGAAGACCCTGTCCCTGATTGGAGAACCAGGGCCCCCCTGCTTTTCACCCAGGAGCAAGGATAAAACTGGCAGACCTGCACCCACGCCTCAGATCCCCTCCAGAATTCAATAAGAAAGGAACTAAAGAAGAAGAAGGACTGCCCTGCTGGACCCCTGGCCTGCACCTGGACCCTGCACTCAGAAGGACTGCACCAGCTGCACACTTGGGCTTCACCACAAGAAGGACTTTGCCTGGCTTCAACTGGTTCAAGGAGGGACTCCCTGTTTGCTACAGGTGAAAAATTGCTAAACCAGAGTCCCCTGCACCAACTCCTGAAGAAAGCGACCAGCTGACCACTGTCCAGTGGCCAAAAAGGAGTTTGCGCCAGGTGCATTCTGGGAGTTGAAGTCCGCACCCCCAAGGACCATCACAGAACTTCTGGACCCTTGGGGTGAGCTGTGGAACCCAAAAGAACCTTAAAAGAACATCTGGGTGAAGCCCCAGAAGTTTGGAAAAGATTGGAGAATTTTTTGAAAAAAAAGCTCCATAAAGTGACCGACCCGACGCGGAAATTCTAGCCGGCTTGCCTCAACCGCGACCCGGCCTGACTTCGTGGTTCGTCCCGGTAAAGAAAAACATCCAAAAAAGAGACTAAGTCCGAACGTAAAAAGTTGACCGGGACCTTCCAGCCATCGTATCCGAGAAGGGCTCCACGGACGTCGGATCAAGATCCAGGTTTACCCCGGTCGAAGGATTTTCATCTCGAAAAAACGACTAAGTCCGAAGGTAAAAATCACCACCAAGGAAACCGACTTCGCGTATCCGGACAAGGTCTCCAGGAGATCGGATCCAACTGGCAGGTTCGTCCCGGGGAAGAAAAACATCAAAAAAGAGACTAAGTCAGAAGGTAACTTTTTAACCGAGGCCTCCCGCGACTTGTAGCCGAGCAGGGCTCCATCGCGGTCGGCCTGAAAGTTTGACTTTGCCCCGGTCCTGGTGCAACCAGATGACCCGATTGGCGCTTTTTGTTTCTAAGCGCTAGAAAATAATAATACTTTAAAAATTCATATCTCCCGTTCCCCTGAACCGATTTTAATCGTTTTTGTGTCATTTTAAAGATAAAAATATAAGCTCTTTTTATAAATTGGTTTTGGATTTTTAAACTGTTTCCTGTGTTTTATTTAATTACTGTTTTGTGATATTTGAATGCTTTACACTTTGTCTCCTAAGTTAAGCCTTGACGCTCGATGCCAAGCTACCAAGGGTAGAGCTGGGATTAATTTACTGAGACCTAACTGTACTTATGTGGAGGTTTGTGGCTTGTTGCTAGGTGTAGGTACCTACCTGCCCTACCAATAACCCATTTTCCAACATAATTGGAAGCAGCGACGGGATCCTGTACCTGTGTTCAATATCACGTTACAGTTTTAGATAAAACAAATTAAAAATCCTTTAAATTGTCCTAGTGCAAAAATTGTTTTTAATTTTTAATTTTAATTTTTTTTAATTAATTTGGATTAATTTCAATTATTGAATTTTTGTAATTTTTCTAAATTCTTGTTACCAATTTTTGCAAAAAGTTTTTGTTGACACAAAACTAGGGAACCATGGAGCTTGATCTGGCTAGCCTACCCACACTGACAATAGTCCAGCTTAGGGGTTTGTGTATTGAGAGAGGGTTGCCTGCAACCACTGATCTCAGGAAGCAAATCCTGATTAAATCCCTGACAGCATGGGCTGAGGCCCAAGAGGTAGAGACAGAGGAAGCTCCAGAGGAGGAAGAAAAAGAGGAAGATGCTAACTCTAACCACTCAGGGGAGGGAAGGCATCCGAGCCTAAGTGAGGAAGAGGAGGAACGGTCCTCAGTGGATACAGTCACTAGGGGCAGACCCAAAGCTAGTGGTAGGAAGGGGGTCCTTTCAGGAAGAGAGAACCCATCCATCAGAGAAAGAGAGCTGGAAGCCCAGCTAGCCTACATAGCTTTGGAAGCAGATAAGCTTGCCCTAGAAAAGAAAAAGTGGGCAAGCAAAGAAAAAAAAGATGGAGGCAGCGAGAAAGAAACTGAGGTGTCCCTGGGTGGGGGTTTTGCCCCCAGATTACCCAAAGGGGTGGTTCCTGCCTATGTAGAAGGGGATGACATAGATAAGTGGCTGGGGGCCTTTGAGAGGGCCCTCCAGATGAGGAAAGTCAAGCCTCAGTACTGGGGTTCACTCCTTTGGGAGTTAGTTCCCAACTCTGGGAGGGATAGGCTCCTAACCATGAGTGGGGAGGATGCAGACTCATACCCCAGTATGAAGAGTTGCTTGACTAAAAAGTTTGGTCTAACCCCAGAGCAGTATAGGCTTAAGTTTAGGGACACCCAAAAGACAAGCACCCAGTCCTGGGTGGACTTTGTGGACATTTCAGTAAAAGCACTGGAGGGCTGGATACAGGGCAACAGGGTAAGTACCTTTGAGGGGCTGTACAATTTGATTATGAGGGAGCACCTTCTAACTAATTGTGTCCAAGAGAGGCTCCGCCAGTATCTAGTAGACTCTAGGTTGACCAACCCCAGAGAACTGGGGGAGGCAGCAGATGACTGGTTAAGAACTAGGGTTAACCAGAAACCCCCAGGGGGTGATCAGAAAAAGGGAGGACATGGTTCTTCTCAGGGGAAGAACCAGGGGAAAGATGACAAAAAACCCAAAGAGTCCTCACAAGAGTCCCCAAAAACTTCTCAGGGAGGGGGAACCCCGAGCCAATTCACTTTTAAAGGGAAAGGGTATCAGGGAAAGAATTATGATCCTGCTAAAGCAGGAAAGTTTCAGGAGCTTGCTAAGGCCGGCAAGTGTTTTGACTGTCATCAGCCAGGACATAAAAGAGGAGATGCTATCTGCACCAAGAAGCCCCCCACTGGTGGGCAATCCCAGGGGATTGCTAGTGTAGGGTTGGGGGTGGAAGTTGGCCCAGGGGTGGAATCAGGGTACACTGAGGTCACCTTAGTATCCGTGGGTGGGGTGGACATTGCAACTATGGCCACCTTACCTCCCATCATGGAGAGGTATAGGCAGAGGCCTAAAGTCAATGGGACTGAAGTGGAAGCTCTGAGAGATACAGGAGCCAGTGTGACAATGGTCGCAGAAAAGCTGGTTTCTCCAGAGCAGGTCTTACCTGGTGTCTTCCACCAGGTGACTTATGCAGATACCAGAACCAAACTCCATCCCATGGCTATGGTGAGTCTGGAATGGGGAGGTGTGACTGGCCCTAAAAAAGTAGCTGTAGCTCCTGCCTTCCCAGTAGAGTGTCTGCTGGGAAATGATCTTGAAGCATCTGAATGGTCAGAAGTGGAGAGAAGGGTCCATGCACAGATGCTGGACCTCCCTGAATGGGTGTGTGCTGTGACCAGGTCACAGGTAGCACAACAGGGAAATGCTGGACACTTGGACCCTGGAACAATGGGCCAAGCCTCCAAGAAAAAGAGAAAAGGCACTGGGTCTGGCTTGCCAGCCCCAACAAGTACAGAGGGTCAGGAAGAATCCAACCCTGAGGGGGAGGATCTGAACTCTGAGGGAGGGACACCTTCCCTGCAAACTCTGCCTGACTTGGCAGAACTGCAAGGGGCAGGTGGGCCCACCAGAGAAGATTTGTGCCAGGGACAAAGAGAGTGTCCCACTCTTGAGGGCCTGAGGCAGACTGCTGCCAGGCAAGAACAAGGGGATACCAGTGGTACCCATAAGGTTTACTGGGAGGATGGAGTTCTCTACACTGAGGCAAGGGCCCTTAAAGAAGGGGCTACTAGGAGAGTAGTGGTCCCCCAAAAGTATAGAGAATTCCTCCTTACCTTAAGCCATGATATCCCCTTAGCTGGTAATTTGGGACAGACCAAGACCTGGAGCAGGCTGGTCAACCATTTTTATTGGCCCGAAATGTCAGAAAAAGTCAGGGAGTTTTGCAGCTCCTGTGTCACCTGTCAAGCCAGTGGCAAGACAGGGGGCAAGCCAAAGGCTCCCTTGATTCCACTGCCAGTGGTTGGGACTCCCTTTGAGAGGGTGGGGATTGACATTGTTGGTCCCCTAGACCCACCAACTGCTTCAGGAAACAGGTACATTGTGGTGGTAGTGGACCATGCCACCAGGTACCCTGAGGCAATACCCCTCCGGACAGTCACTGCTCCCACAGTGGCTAGGGCCCTACTTTGTGTGTTCACCAGAGTGGGATTCCCAAAGGAGGTGGTCTCAGATAGGGGCACAAACTTTATGTCAGCCTATCTGAAAGCCATGTGGGAGGAGTGTGGTGTTACTTATAAGTTCAGCACACCCTACCATCCACAGACCAATGGTCTAGTGGAAAGATTCAATAAGACCCTGAAGGGCATGATAATGGGTTTGTCTGACAAACTCAGGAGGAGATGGGATGTCCTCCTCCCATGCCTGCTGTTTGCCTACAGGGAGGTGCCACAGAAGGGGGTTGGATTCAGCCCCTTTGAGTTACTGTTTGGGCACCCTGTAAGAGGCGCATTGTGCTTGGTGAGAGAGTCTTGGGAAAAGCCTCTCAAGGAATCCAAGGAGAATGTGCTGGATTATGTACTAGGCCTGCGGTCTCGCATGGCTGAGTATATGAAGAAGGCAAGCAGAAACCTGGAGGCCAGTCAGGAGCTCATGAAGCTCTGGCATGATCAAAAGGCTACCATGCCTGAGTATCACCCAGGACAGCTGGTGTGGGTTTTGGAGCCCATGGCTCCTAGGGCACTACAGGCCAAATGGACTGGGCCCTATCCAATCCTAGAGAAAAAAGGTGAGGTCACCTACTTGGTGGACCTTGGCACCCCAGGAATCCTCACAGGATCCTACATGTAAACAGGATGAAACCCCACCAGGACAGGGCAGACATGACCATGCTGATGGTCACTGATGAAGGGAAGGAGGAGGAGGGTGAACCTCTGCCAGACCTCCTGTCCTCAAAGGCAAAAGATGGGTCAGTGGAGGGAGTGGTACTCTCTCCCAAATTGACAGATCAGCAACAACAAGACTGTATTCAAGTCTTGGGACAGTTTGCTAGTCTGTTCTCCCTGACCCCTGGACTCACCAATTGGTGTGTCCATGATGTTGACACTGGTGACAGCTTGCCTGTCAAGAACAAGCTGTACAGGCTGTCTGACCAGGTCAAGGCCAACATCAAAGCTGAAGTGGCTAAGATGTTGGACCTGAAGGTAATTGAGCCCTCTGATAGTCCTTGGTCCAGTCCAGTGGTACTGGTGCCCAAAGCTAATCCCCAAGGTGGGAAGAAAGAATTAAGATTCTGTGTGGACTACAGAGGTCTAAATGCAGTCACTAGGACTGATGCTCACCCCATACCTAGAGCTGATGAGCTCATTGACAGGTTGGGGGCTGCCAAATTCCTGAGCACATTTGATCTGACCTCAGGATATTGGCAGATTGCCTTAAGTCCAAGAGCTAAGGAGAGGTCAGCATTTTCCACACCAGAGGGCCACTTTCAGTTCAAGGTGATGCCCTTCGGGATAAAAATGCTCCTGCCACCTTTCAACAGTTGGTGAACAGAGTCCTATCTGGGTTGGAATCTTTTAGTGCAGCTTATCTGGATGATATAGCTGTATTTAGTTCCACCTGGTCCACCTGAAGGAAGTGCTTCAGGCCCTGCTTCAAGCAGGCCTGACTATCAAGGCAAGCAAGTGCCAGATAGGGCAAAGTTCTGTTGTGTACCTGGGCCACCTTGTTGGTGGAGGCCATGTACAACCTCTCCAGCCCAAGATCCAGACTATCCTGGATTGGGAGGCTCCAAAAACCCAGACTCAGGTCAGGGCCTTTCTTGGCCTGACTGGGTATTACAGGAGGTTTGTTCAGAATTTTGGGACCATAGTGGCCCCTCTAACTGAGCTTACCTCCAAGAAACAGCCCAAGAAGGTCATTTGGACCCCAGAGTGTCAGAAAGCTTTTGACACCCTAAAACAGGCTATGTGTTCAGCACCAGTGTTACTGGCCCCTGACTATAGCAAGGAGTTTGTAGTGCAAACAGATGCTTCAGAGGAAGGGATTGGGGCAGTGTTAGCACAAGTTAATGAAGAGGGCCATGATCACCCAGTTGCCTTCATCAGCAGGCGACTACTCCCCAGAGAGAAAAAATGGAGTGCCATTGAGAGGGAGGCCTTTGCTGTGGTTTGGTCCCTGAAGAAGTTGAGGCCTTACTTGTTTGGCACTCACTTCCGTGTACAAACTGACCACAGACCTCTCAGATGGTTGATGCAGATGAGGGGGGAGAACCCAAAACTGTTAAGGTGGTCCATTTCCCTTCAGGGGATGGACTTCACAGTGGAGCACAGACCTGGGACTGCTCATGCCAATGCAGATGGCCTTTCCAGGTTTTTCTACTTAGCTGATGAGGACTAACAGGGTGTAGGTTAGTACCCATCACCTTTCATCTGGGGGGGGGGCAGTGTAGGAAAGTCCTTTTTTTTTGCCTGATCACCCCCACTCTTTCTGGATAGGTACTGGTGGTTACTGACTCTTGGCTGTGCCCTGGGTACTGCTTACCAGTCCCAGGGCCAGTGCTCTGTGTAAAATGGATATGCAAATTAGGCTAATTATAATTGGCTAAGTTAACCTACCTATAAGTCCCTAGTATATGGTAGGGCATGTCGGTTTAGGGACCACAGCATAGGTGGTGCACACCTAGGTGCATTGCTGAGGTGCCCAGTGTCATTTTAAAAGCAAGCCTGCCTTGCTGGCTGCTTTTAAATTAAAGTTATATGCAAATTCGACTTTGGAATTAAAGGTACTTCCAAAGTCTTAAACTACCTTATTTTTACATATAAGTCACCCCTAAGGTGTGCCCTATGTGCGCCTAGGGCTGGGTGCCATGTAACTATAAGCAGGGACTTTATAAAAATAGATTTATAATCCCTGGTGAGGTAAAAACAGCCAAATTTGTTTTTCCCTCATTGAAGTAAATGGTCTTCATAGGCTAGAATGGGCAGACTTTATTTTAAATTTTAAAGTCTCCTTAAATGTTACATACCAAGAATTTGGTATCAAATTGATTGTTATAATAAATCCCACAACTTCCAGTTGTTGGATTTAATATAACTAGTCCAGGTAAAAAGTTTAGACTTTACCTAAAAAGTTGCCAATTTCAGCTCTGCATTGTTTTTGCTGCTGTGCTCTGATTGGCCAGCCTGCAGCAGCTTCTGCCAGGCTACTTTAATGAGGTGTGAAGTGGCCTGGCTTCACACAAAGGAATGTGCTTGGGGGAGAGAATCTCCCCTCAGCAGATGGTGAGGCAGGAAGGGGGAGGGCTGTCAAACTGGTCTTCAAAGGCAGAGAAGGACATCTGGAGCACCCAGCAACACCCCCACATCCTGCAACCCCAGACAGCTAGGTGCCCCCTTGATAAGATTAGGAGAGGGCAGGAGAGGGGTGTGTTTATGATTTTTAGCCACACCAGTGGGTGGGCTCAGCCAGATCTCTCCTCCAAAAATCAGATTCATCCATTTTGGATTTTTAGAGACTGTTGCCTTCTGGGATGGATTTTTGCCACACTTCCCAGGAAGTGGTCATCACAGGGGGACGACCCTGTCCCTGATTGGAGAACCAGGGCCCCCCTGCTTTTCACCCAGGAGCAAGGATAAAACTGGCAGACCTGCACCCACGCCTCAGATCCCCTCCAGAATTCATCAAGAAAGGAACTAAAGAAGAAGGACTGCCCTGCTGGACCCCTGGCCTGCACCTGGACCCTGCACTCAGAAGGACTGCACCAGCTGCACACTTGGGCTTCACCACAAGAAGGACTTTGCCTGGCTTCAACTGGTTCAAGGAGGGACTCCCTGTTTGCTACAGGTGAAAAATTGCTAAACCAGAGTCCCCTGCACCAACTCCTGAAGAAAGCGACCAGCTGACCACTGTCCAGTGGCCAAAAAGGAGTTTGCGCCAGGTGCATTCTGGGAGTTGAAGTCCGCACCCCCAAGGACCATCACAGAACTTCTGGACCCTTGGGGTGAGCTGTGGACCCCAAAAGAACCTTAAAAGAACATCTGGGTGAAGCCCCAGAAGTTTGGAAAAGATTGGAGAATTTTTGAAAAAAAGCTCCATAAAGTGACCGACCCGACGCGGAAATTCTAGCCGGCTTGCCTCAACCGCGATCCGGCCTGACTTCGTGGTTCGTCCCGGTAAAGAAAAACATCCAAAAAAGAGACTAAGTCCGAACGTAAAAAGTTGACCGGGACCTTCCAGCCATCGTATCAGAGAAGGGCTCCACGGACGTCGGATCAAGATCCAGGTTTACCCCGGTCAAAGGATTTTCATCTCGAAAAAACGACTAAGTCCGAAGGTAAAAATCACCACCGAGGAAACCGACTTCGCGTATCCGGACAAGGGCTCCAGGAGGTCGGATCCAACTGGCAGGTTCGTCCCGGGGAAGAAAAACATCAAAAAAGAGACTAAGTCAGAAGGTAACTTTTTAACCGAGGCCTCCCGCGACTTGTAGCCGAGCAGGGCTCCATCGCGGTCGGCCTGAAAGTTTGACTTTGCCCCGGTCCTGGTGCAACCAGATGACCCGATTGGCGCTTTTTGTTTCTAAGCGCTAGAAAATAATAATACTTAAAAAATTCATATCTCCGGTTCCCCTGAACCGATTTTAATCGTTTTTGTGTCATTTTAAAGATAAAAATATAAGCTCTTTTTATAAATTGGTTTTGGATTTTTAAACTGTTTCCTGTGTTTTATTTAATTACTGTTTTGTGATATTTGAATGCTTTACACTTTGTCTCCTAAGTTAAGCCTTGACGCTCGATGCCAAGCTACCAAGGGTAGAGCTGGGATTAATTTACTGAGACCTAACTGTACTTATGTGGAGGTTTGTGGCTTGTTGCTAGGTGTAGGTACCTACCTGCCCTACCAATAACCCATTTTCCAACAGACCCCATGGGCCAAATTTTATTTAAAAATTGATAGTTTTGCCACAATCCAGTGGGACTCCCCGTGGGATCATGACAAAACAAAAAACAAAATGGCTGCTGCATTTGTTTTTAACTCTTATATGGTCCCCGGGGTAGGCCAGGTACTGGGATCAAACATATACATTGTTTGGGGTGGGGGAATGAATGGCCTGCTCCTCCACAAGTCTGTAAAGGCACTGGGGACCCCACCACCTAGGACCCAGATCGATATTAAAATGGGAAGGGGGCCATGCTCCCCTCTGCCTAAGTCTATTAATGCCATGGGACCCCATCTGCCGGACCCGAGGTTAATATTAAAGTGTCACCTCAGTGATGTCATATATGATGTCATGGAACATGTCATGAGTGGCTTCATATGTGAGGTCATAAGCAGTGCATGGCGGGGGCGCAAGTTATAGGTAATAGTTATATAAATATAAAATTTATGAAAAAACAAAGGAAGGTAAATTATAGTTAGGAAAACCTAATTTATTAACTAATTTATTATTTCTATCCAAAACCTACTTACCAACTTAAACTAGACTATCCTTAGAAATTGAAAAGTTATAGACGTACATTAAAGTTATAATTTCTGCCCTAACCCAAAATTTGTGTAACTCGTACACCTTTGTACAGAGTGTTATACATTTTCTAGGGAGACTAAAACAACTATAACTCACCCCTCTTCGATGCACAGTGTTCTTATTAATAATATCATTCGGGATGGCATGAGTGTTATGGATATTATGATTTTTTAAGGTAGAAGCAATTTTCCATGACAGAGCAGAAGCAGTGCACGATGAACGCACTAGTTATAGTTGTTTTAGTCCTCCTAGCGAGTTTACAACATTCTGAGGTATATTAATATGTTGTGCACCTCTTGCTTGATACTCTTTTTGCCAAAAGTAACCAAGTACTTTTCCAACTAGAGTTTTCTTTTTGTTGGTTAAGTAGTGAAGCGTTGTTTACAATTTGTGGTTGAAATATCTGCAAACATCCTCTGGATCCCAAAAACATAATTCCGCAGTAAATTAATAAACCAAGTAGGATGTCCTAAATTTCTGAGCTTACATTTCAATTTCCTGCATGTTTGAAACCAATATAAACTTGTCTCTCAATAACAGGCCAAAATGTTGATAATTTTGATCAAATTACATTCTAGATCTACATCTTTATCATGCACCTTTTCAACAGAATCCTGTGCTGTTATATTAGTAAAGTCAGTTACAGATTGCATAACATGTTCAACAGCATAAAGAGTGGCTGAAAGTTTGCATTTATATAGCAGTGTGAAAATATTGGGAATATCTTGCCGAAACTGTGGATTCTTTGAGCTAGACATCTCCCTTTTCAAGTGGAGAATATTTTGTATTCAACTCTATTAGTGGATATGTTTTTGTTGAAATCTAATTGGAGAAAAACAGCTTTTCCTTTCAGTGCACGTACTAATTCATGTTGCTAAGATTTTCCAGATTTTTTTATTCATCCTAACTATGGTTTGAAAATAATGCACTGTCTGAAATAAAATGCTTTCATTGAAATTAAGTTGCTGTAGTTCTGAAATATATTTTCAAATTGGCATGAATTCCAATTAAAGGAAGGACTTTATGGTCTAGTTTTCACAGAGTTCATATCTTTGGTCTTCAAATAGAAAGAGAGTTACATTTCCTCATACAAATCTATCCACATTTTCTGTTTTTTAAGCAGACCAATAAATTGTATTTACTTCTTATAATGTGTTTTATGACAATAAATGCAAATCTGATTAGAGATTTCAGAAATGTGTTTTTTGAATTTGAAGAATACCCATTTTGTAATTGGCTAAGTCCATTAATGGGTTTTCTGATTCATTCTGAGTAAAGGCAACCTCTGGACAATTATTGTTCGGAGAGAGCGCATCAAGGTGTTTAGATTGGATATAGTCCATAATATTGTTGACTTGTGTTGGATTAAGAGTGAAGTAGAGCATAATTTGGTTCCGATTGCAATAATGGTGTTTTCATAAAGTATAATGTCCACACAGTTTTCGTACTGTTGAATGTTGTATGGGAAGCATCTTGAGATGATGGAATGTAGTGTCACACATGTGACTTCTAAGGCACTGTAAGGAATGTCCTTGCAGGTTAGTAATGGTCCAAAATGGGCAGCCATTTAAGTTTTGTAGAAGCTTGATTTTTGTAAGTAGGATTGACATTTTATATGTCACTGGAAATGCCCTTAGAATCAGAATGGATGTTATGAGTGTTGTAAGATGTGGGGTTATTAGTAGGGCATATCGAGGTCATGGGTTATAGTTACCTTAGTGCACGGGTTAAAGTTACTTGAGAAAACTATAATTATAACAGCTGAATTTCTATGGTTTTGTGTGTGTAAAATATCAGTCTAACTACAACGTCCCTGTAACATTTGATTTTTTAAGTCAAAAATGTGTGTATATATATATATATATATATATATATATATATATATATGTATATGTATATATATATATATATATATCAACCACAAAATTATTATATAAATTATTATATAACAGCAGCACTCTCAGGAGGTCAAAAGAGAAGTAAGTTTATTCAGCACAACGCGTTTCGGCTGACTAGCAGCCTTGGTCACGTGCATGTATATATTAAAGGTTAGTGGTACATTACCAATAGGAAGTGGAATAATTAAAAATACCTTCGAAATGAAAAAAAATAAATATATATATACCACTGCACCTACACCAGTACCATAAAGATCATGCGCACGCCAGCCATGATGTTAGACACATAGATTATTCAATGATTCATCCCCATTCTGTAGGAGGCTGGACTGGCTTGTAGTGAGTACCAAGGGGTACTTGCACCTTGCACCAGGCCCAGTTATCCCTTATTAGTGTATATGGTGTCTAGCAGCTTAGGCTGATAGATAATGGTAGCTTAGCAGAGCAGCTTAGGCTGAACTAGGAGACGTGTGAAGCTACTACAGTACCACTTAGTGTCATATGCACAATATCATAAGAAAACACAATACACAGTTATACTAAAAATAAAGGTACTTTATTTTTATGACAATATGCCAAAGTATCTCAGAGTGTACCCTCAGTGAGAGGATAGGAAATATACACAAGATATATATACACAAGAGCAAAAATATGCAGTATAGTCTTAGAAAACAGTGCAAACAATGTATAGTTACAATAGGATGCAATGGGGACACATAGGGATAGGGGCAACACAAACCATATACTCCAAAAGTGGAATGCGAACCACGAATGGACCCCAAACCTATGTGACCTTGTAGTGGGTCGCTGGGACTATTAGCAAATAGTGAGAGTTAGAAAAATAACCCTCCCCAAGACCCTGAAAAGTGAGTGCAAAGTGCACTAAAGTTCCCCTAAGGATAAAGAAGTCGTGTTAGAGGAATAATGCAGGAAAGACACAAACCAACAATGCAAAAATGCTGGATTTCCAATCTGGGGTACCTGTGGAACAAGGGGACCAAGTCTAAAAGTCACAAGCAAGTCGGAGATGGGCAGATGCCCAGGAAATGCCAGCTGCGGGTGCAAAGAAGCTTCTACTGGACAGAAGAAGCTGTGGTTTCTGCAAGAACGCAAAGGGCTAGAGACTTCCCCTTTGGACAACGAATCCCCCTCGCCTTGTAGAGTCGTGCAAAAGTGTTTTCCCACCAAAAGAATGCCAACAAGCCTTGCTAGCTGCAAATCGTGCGGTTAGCGTTTTTGGACGCTGCTGTGGCCCAAGAGAGACCAGGAGGTCGCAAATTGGACCAGGAGGTAGAGGGGACGTCGAGAAAGACAAGGAGCCCTCTTAGCAGCAGGTAGCACCCGGATAAGTGCCAGAAACAGGCACTAAGAGGATGTGTGAAACGGTGCTCACCCGAAGTTACACAAAGGAGTCCCACGTCGCCGGAGACCAACTTAGAAAGTCGTGCAATGCAGGTTAGAGTGCCGTGGACCCAGGCTTGGTTGTGCACAAAGGATTTCCGCCGGAAGTGCACAGGGGCCGGAGTAGCTGCAAAAGTCGCGGTTCCCAGCAATGCAGTCTAGCGAGGTGAGGCAAGGACTTACCTCCACCAAACTTGGACTGAAGAGTCACTGGACTGTGGGAGTCACTTGGACAGAGTTGCTGGATTCGAGGGACCTCACTCGTCGTGCTGAGAGGAGACCCAAGGGACCGGTAATGCAGCTTTTTGGTGCCTGCGGTTGCAGGGGGAAGATTCCGTCGACCCACTGGAGATTTCTTCGGAGCTTCTAGTGCAGAGAGGAGGCAGACTACCCCCACAGCATGCACCACAAGGAAAACAGTCGAGAAGGCGGCAGGATCAGCGTTACAGAGTTGCAGTAGTCGTCTTTGCTACTTTGTTGCAGTGTTGCAGGCTTCCAGCGCGGTCAGCAGTCGATTCCTTGGCAGAAGGTGAAGAGAGAGATGCAGAGGAACTCGGATGAGCTCTTGCATTCGTTATCTAAAGTTTCCCCAGAGACAGAGACCCTAAATAGCCAGAAAAAAGGGTTTGGCTACCTAGGAGAGAGGATAGGCTAGCAACACCTGAAGGAGCCTATCAGAAGGAGTCTCTGACGTCACCTGGTGGCACTGGCCACTCAGAGCAGTCCAGTGTGCCAGCAGCACCTCTGTTTCCAAGATGGCAGAGGTCTGGAGCACACTGGAGGAGCTCTGGACACCTCCCAGGGGAGGTGCAGGTCAGGGGAGTGGTCACTCCCCTTTCCTTTGTCCAGTTTCGCGCCAGAGCAGGGCTAAGGGGTCCCCTGAACCGGGGTAGACTGACTTATGCAGAATTGGGCACATCTGTGCCCAAGAAAGCATTTCCAGAGGCTGGGGGAGGCTACTCCTCCCCTGCCTTCACACCATTTTCCAAAGGGAGAGGGTGTAACACCCTCTCTCAGAGGAAGTCCTTTGTTCTGCCATCCTGGGCCAGGCCTGGCTGCACCCCAGGAGGGCAGATGCCTGTCTGAGGGGTTGGCATCAGATGCAGTGAAACCCCAGGAAGGGCAGTTTGGCAGTACCAGGTTCTGTGCTACAGACCACTGGGATCATGGGATTGTGCCAACTATGCCAGGATGGTATAGAGGGGGCAATTCCATGATCATAGACATGTTACATGGCCATATTCGGAGTTACCATTGTGAAGTCACATATAGGTAGTGACCTATATGTAGTGCACGCGTGTAATGGTGTCCCCGCACTCACAAAGTCCGGGGAATTGGCCCTGAACAATGTGGGGGCACCTTGGCTAGTGCCATTGTGCCCTCACACTAAGTTACTTTGCACCTAACCTTTACCAGGTAAAGGTTAGACATATAGGTGACTTATAAGTTACTTAAGTGCAGTGTAAAATGGCTGTGAAATAACGTGGACATTATTTCACTCAGGCTGCAGTGGCAGGCCTGTGTAAGAATTGTCAGAGCTCCCTGTGGGTGGCAAAAGAAATGTTGCAGCCCATAGGGATCTCCTGGAACCCCAATACCCTGGGTACTTCAGTACCATATACTAGGGAATTATAAGGGTGTTCCAGTAAGCCAATGTAAATTGGTAAAATTGGTCACTAGCCTGTTAGTGACAATTTGAAAGAAATGAGAGAGCATAACCACTGAGGTTCTGGTTAGCAGAGCCTCAGTGAGACAGTTAGGCACCACACAGGGAACACATACATATAGGCCACAAACTTATGAGCACTGGGGTCCTGACTAGCAGGGTCCCAGTGACACATAACAAACATACTGAAAACATAGGGTTTTCACTATGAGCACTGGGCCCTGGCTGGCAGGATCCCAGTGAGACAGTGAAAACACCCTGACATACACTCACAAACAGGCCTAAAGTGGGGGTAACAAGGCTAGAAAGAGGCTACTTTCTCACACAACCTCCCCCCCCCAAACGAAGGGCAATAAGGCTAACCTTGGCCAGTTGAGACTTTATTGTCTAAGTGGTGATAAGTAGAGAGTAGCTCTGCAATAGACTTGTTACTCCCTTTATCATCCACTATATGGTTACTTCCCTGTGGGGATGTAAACCACCCTGTTTGAAGTTTTTTAGCTAAGCAACAATGTGAAGATGTATTTTCAGAGTTTCTATCAGTAAGTTTTAGTTTAGAGCAGTGGGAATTGTCCACTGAACCTATTTGTAGTGATGGAAATGCCAGACAGGGATGCTGTCTCAGAAAAGCCATAGCTGGGCAAAAACTTTGTCCATATGGCTGGAAGAGAGAACAGGGATGCTGTTTCTCTTTAGTTGGAGCAGGGCAGGGATTATGTCCTATGAGCTCCACACTAGGGCAGGGATGCTGTCCTAAGTGTTGTGAGGCAGTGCTGGGTTTCTGCACTAAAGTTTCTCTGGGAGGGTTGGAGGGATGCTCCATGTTAACTAAAATGGTGTTCTTTTTCTCACCAATGTTAGTTATCCCACAGAGAGGTACTTCTACCTCAGGGAGTCCAGCTTTACCAGCTGATGATTCCCTTGGAACAGGTGCCACCCCAGGAGAGGTTTCTCCCACCACAGGAATGGTATCCTGAATGGTAGGGTGGTTAGGGGATACTATGATACCCTTTTTACCTGTTGATGGAGAGGGATCCTGAGTTTTCAGGCCTTCTCTCCTTTGCTTTTTCATTTCAGTAGAAATGAGAGGGAACAATTCCTCAGGGATGCCCAGCATGGCTGCATGGGCATAAAACTCTACATCAGCCCAACCTGAGACCTCTAGGTCATTACCTAAGAGACAGTCTACAGGTAAGCTAGGTGATACCACCACCTGCTTAGGGCCAGTAACTCCACCCCAACTAAACTGAATTATAGCTAAGGGAAGAAACTTAGTGGAGTTATGGACATCAATAATCTTATACTGTTGTCCAATGATGTGTTGATCAGGGTGCACTAGGTTTTCAGTCACCAAAGTGATACTGGCACCTGTGTCCCTGTAGGCCAAGGCCTCAACACCATTTATTGAAACTGTCTGCCTGTACTTATCCATTGTAAGGGGACAAGCAGCCAGTGTGGCAAGGCCAATGCCACTAGGTGTGACAGAAACTGTCTTGGGACTGACTACCCCAGTTTCTACTATGGACCCATAAGTGAACCCAACTACACCCTTAACTTGACTGTTGCCAGCAGTCCCACCACTAGTACCACTACTGCTAGGGGCACTAGAGCTGGATGTATTAGTGGTGGTAGGCTCAGGGGGTTTACCTGGACAGGACTTATCCCCTGGCCTATGGCCTCTGTTTTTACACACAAAGCACCAAGGCTTTTTAAATTGTGTAGGTTGAGAAGAAGAGGAAGAATTTGTTTTATCTCCACCCCCTGAAGAGTGTTTAAGATTTGAAGTGGGATCTTTGGTTTTACCCTTATCCCCATGCTTATCTTGAGATTTTTCACCATCTTTCTTCTTGTTGTTCTCTTTGTCACCCCCTGTATGAACTTTTCTGTTCACTCTTGTTCTGACCCATTTGTCTGCCTTCTTTCCCAATTCTTGGGGAGAGGTCAGATCAGAGTCCACCAAGTACTGGTGCAACAAATCAGACACACAATTATTAAGAATATGCTCTCTCAGGATCAAGTTATACAGGCTGTCATAATCAGTAACTTTATTGCCATGTAACCACCCCTCCAAGGCCTTCACTGAATGGTCAATGAAATCAACCCAGTCTTGTGAAGACTCCTTTTTGGTCTCTCTGAACTTTATCCTGTATTGTTCAGTGGTTAAGCCATAACCATCCAGGAGTGCATTCTTAAGAACTGTACAATTATTGGCATCACTTTCTTTCACAGTAAGGAGCCTATCCCTACCTTTTCCACTAAATGATAGCCATAGGATAGCAGCCCACTGCCTTTGAGGGACATCCTGTACAACACAGGCCCTCTCAAGTGCAGCAAACCACTTGTTAATGTCATCCCCCTCCTTATAAGGGGGAACTATCTTATGCAGATTCCTGGAATCATGCTCTTTTGCAGGATGACTATGGGGAATACTGCTGCTGCCACCATGGGTTTCTAAACCCAGTTTCTGTCTCTCCTTCTCTACTTCTAAAGTCTGTCTATCCAAATCCAGCTGTTGCTTCTTGAGCTTCAGTCTGGTTTGTTCCACTCTCAATCTATTGAGCTCCCTTTCTAACAATCTGTCATCAGGGTGGGTGGGAGGGACATGCCTTGAAACAGAAGTATGGTGAGAATGGACAGAAGGAGACCTGTCCCTTACAGAGGGCACCCTAACAGCTTGGCTAACAGAAACATCATTTCTACTGTGATGAGAATGAATGCTCTTGCTATGATGTGAGACAACACTATCTGTATGGTGTGACTCAACATCAGTACCAACTATGCTAGACTGTCTAGTAATGGGCAGGCTTGGAAGTTTCTTTCCTGATTCTTTTCCTGGGGGAGTCCCTGGATCAGATTGGGAACCATTAGCTACTTTTTCAACAGATGGAGCACTTTTAGCCTTATCTTGTTCTCTAAGCATGTTAAGTAACAATTCCAAGGAAGGATTCTTCCCTACACTCAAACCTCTCTCTATGCAGAGACTCCTTGCTCCTTTCAAGCTAAGGTGATCATATGCAAGTTTGGACAGATCAACATTTTGGCCTGTGCCAGACATTTTTAGAGAGAGTTAAAGTGATAGAAAAAGAGAAAAAAGTTTGTCAGAGCTTTTAGAAAGACAGAGAAAAAAACTTTTTTAACTCTTTAGAAAGTTTAGAAGTACTTTTCAGCACTTAGAAAAGAGTGAAAAGAGGAAATGCAAAACTTTTTGGCTATGTGTATATACACTGAACTTGTTTTGTATATTTTTCTCTTATGAAAAGTACAATGATAAGAGTGGTAAGTAGTCTCAAAGCACTTATCCCACCGCTGCACAACCAATGTAGGAGGCTGGACTGGCTTGTAGTGAGTACCAAGGGGTACTTGCACCTTGCACCAGGCCCAGTTATCCCTTATTAGTGTATAGGGTGTCTAGCAGCTTAGGCTGATAGATAATGGTAGCTTAGCAGAGCAGCTTAGGCTGAACTAGGAGACGTGTGAAGTTACTACAGTACCACTTAGTGTCATATGCACAATATCATAAGAAAACACAATACACAGTTATACTAAAAATAAAGGTACTTTATTTTTATGACAATATGCCAAAGTATCTCAGAGTGTACCCTCAGTGAGAGGATAGGAAATATACACAAGATATATATACACAAGAGCAAAAATATGCAGTATAGTCTTAGAAAACAGTGCAAACAATATATAGTTACAATAGGATGCAATGGGGACACATAGGGATAGGGGCAACACAAACCATATACTCCAAAAGTGGAATGCGAACCACGAATGGACCCCAAACCTATGTGACCTTGTAGAGGGTCGCTGGGACTATTAGAAAATAGTGAGAGTTAGAAAAATAACCCTCCTCAAGACCCTGAAAAGTGAGTGCAAAGTGCACTAAAGTTCCCCTAAGGATAAAGAAGTCGTGTTAGAGGAATAATGCAGGAAAGACACAAACCAACAATGCAACAACGCTGGATTTCCAATCTGGGGTACCTGTGGAACAAGGGGACCAAGTCCAAAAGTCACAAGCAAGTCGGAGATGGGCAGATGCCCAGGAAATGCCAGCTGCGGGTGCAAAGAAGCTTCTACTGGACAGAAGAAGCTGCGGTTTCTGCAAGAATGCAAAGGGCTAGAGACTTCCCCTTTGGAGGACGGATCCCTCTCGCCTTGTAGAGTCGTGCAAAAGTGTTTTCCCGCCAAAAGAACACCAACAAGCCTTGCTTTCTGCAAATCGTGCGGTTAGCGTTTTTGGATGCTGCTGTGGCCCAGGAGGGACCAGGAGGTCGCAAATTGGACCAGGAGGTAGAGGGGACGTCGAGCAAGACAAGGAGCCCTCTTAGCAGCAGGTAGCACCCAGAGAAGTGCCAGAAACAGGCACTACGAGGATGTGTGAAACGGTGCTCACCCGAAGTTACACAAAGGAGTCTCACGTCGCCGGAGAACAACTTAGAAAGTCGTGCAATGCAGGTTAGAGTGCCGTGGAACCAGGCTTGGTTGTGCACAAAGGATTTCCGCCGGAAGTGCACAGGGGCCGGAGTAGCTGCAAAAGTCGCGGTTCCCAGCAATGCAGTCTAGCGAGGTGAGGCAAGGACTTACCTCCACCAAAGTTGGACTGAAGAGTCACTGGACTGTGGGAGTCACTTGGACAGAGTTGCTGGATTCGAGGGACCTCACTCGTCGTGCTGAGAGGAGACCCAAGGGACCGGTAATGCAGCTTTTTGGTGCCTGCGGTTGCAGGGGGAAGATTCCGTCGACCCACGGGAGATTTCTTCGGAGCTTCTAGTGCAGAGAGGAGGCAGACTACCCCCACAGCATGCACCACCAGGAAAACAGTCGAGAAGGCGGCAGGATCAGCGTTACAGAGTTGCAGTAGTCGTCTTTGCTACTTTGTTGCAGTGTTGCAGGCTTCCAGCGCGGTCAGCAGTCCATTCCTTGGCAGAAGGTGAAGAGAGAGATGCAGAGGAACTCAGATGAGCTCTTGCATTCGTTATCTAAAGTTTCCCCAGAGACAGAGACCCTAAATAGCCAGAAAAGAGGGTTTGGCTACTTAGGAGAGAGGATAGGCTAGCAACACCTGAAGGAGCCTATCAGAAGGAGTCTCTGACGTCACCTGGTGGCACTGGCCACTCAGAGCAGTCCAGTGTACCAGCAGCACCTCTGTTTCCAAGATGGCAGAGGTCTGGAGCACACTGGAGGAGCTCTGGACACCTCCCAGGGGAGGTGCAGGTCAGGGGAGTGGTCACTCCCCTTTCCTTTGTCCAGTTTCGCGCCAGAGCAGGGCTAAGGGGTCCCCTGAACCGGTGTAGACTGGCTTATGCAGAATTGGGCACATCTGTGCCCAAGAAAGCATTTCCAGAGGCCGGGGGAGGCTACTCCTCCCCTGCCTTCACACCATTTTCCAAAGGGAGAGGGTGTAACACCCTCTCTCAGAGGAAGTCCTTTGTTCTGCCATCCTGGGCCAGGCCTGGCTGGACCCCAGGAGGGCAGATGCCTGTCTGAGGGGTTGGCAGCACCAGCAGCTGCAGTGAAACCCCAGGAAGGGCAGTTTGGCAGTACCAGATTTCTGTGCTACAGACCACTGGGATCATGGGATTGTGCCAACTATGCCAGGATGGTATAGAGGGGGCAATTCCATGATCATAGACATGTTACATGGCCATATTCGGAGTTACCATTGTGAAGCCACATATAGGTAGTGACCTATATGTAGTGCACGCGTGTAATGGTGTCCCCGCACTCACAAAGTCCGGGGAATTGGCCCTGAACAATGTGGGGGCACCTTGGCTAGTGCCAGGGTGCCCTCACACTAAGTAACTTTGCACCTAACCTTTACCAGGTAAAGGTTAGACATATAGGTGACTTATAAGTTACTTAAGTGCAGTGTAAAATGGCTGTGAAATAACGTGGACGTTATTTCACTCAGGCTGCAGTGGCAGGCCTGTGTAAGAATTGTCAGAGCTCCCTGTGGGTGGCAAAAGAAATGCTGCAGCCCATAGGGATCTCCTGGAACCCCAATACCCTGGGTACCTCAGTACCATATACTAGGGAATTATAAGGGTGTTCCAGTAAGCCAATGTAAATTGGTAAAATTGGTCACTAGCCTGTTAGTGACAATTTGAAAGAAATGAGAGAGCATAACCACTGAGGTTCTGGTTAGCAGAGCCTCAGTGAGACAGTTAGGCACCACACAGGGAACACATACATATAGGCCACAAACTTATGAGCACTGGGGTCCTGACTAGCAGGGTCCCAGTGACACATAACAAACATACTAAAAACATAGGGTTTTCACTATGAGCACTGGGCCCTGGCTGGCAGGATCCCAGTGAGACAGTGAAAACACCCTGACATACACTCACAAACAGGCCTAAAGTGGGGGTAACAAGGCTAGAAAGAGGCTACTTTCTCACACAACCCCCCCCCCCAAACGAAGGACAATAAGGCTAACCTTGGCCAGTTGAGACTTTATTGTCTAAGTGGTGATAAGTAGAGAGTAGCTCTGCAATAGACTGGTTACTCCCTTTATCATCCACTATATGGTTACTTCCCTGTGGGGATGTAAACCACCCTGTTTGAAGTTTTTTAGCTAAGCAACAATGTGAAGATGTATTTTCAGAGTTTCTATCAGTAAGTTTTAGTTTAGAGCAGTGGGAATTGTCCACTGAACCTATTTGTAGTGATGGAAATGACAGACAGGGATGCTGTCTCAGAAAAGCGATAGCTGGGCAAAAACTTTGTCCATATGGCTGGAAGAGAGAACAGGGATGCTGTTTCTCTTTAGTTGGAGCAGGGCAGGGATTCTGTCCTATGAGCTCCACACTAGGGCAGGGATGCTGTCCTAAGTGTTGTGAGGCAGTGCAGGGTTTCTGCACTAAAGTTTCTCTGGGAGGGTTGGAGGGATGCTCCATGTTAACTAAAATGGTGTTCTTTTTCTCACCAATGTTAGTTATCCCACAGAGAGGTACTTCTACCTCAGGGAGTCCAGCTTTACCAGCTGATGATTCCGTTGGAACAGGTGCCACCCCAGGAGAGGTTTCTCCCACCACAGGAATGGTATCCTGAATGGTAGGGTGGTTAGGGGATACTATGATACCCTTTTTTACCTGTTGATGGAGAGGGATCCTGAGTTTTCAGGCCTTCTCTCCTTTGCTTTTTCATTTCAGTAGAAATGAGAGGGAACAATTCCTCAGGGATGCCCAGCATGGCTGCATGGGCATAAAACTCTACATCAGCCCAACCTGAGACCTCTAGGTCATTACCTAAGAGACAGTCTACAGGTAAGCTAGGTGATACCACCACCTGCTTAGGGCCAGTAACTCCACCCCAACTAAACTGAATTATAGCTAAGGGAAGAAACTTAGTGGAGTTATGGACATCAATAATCTTATACTGTTGTCCAATGATGTGTTGATCAGGGTGCACTAGGTTTTCAGTCACCAAAGTGATACTGGCACCTGTGTCCCTGTAGGCCAAGGCCTCAACACCATTTATTGAAACTGTCTGCCTGTACTTATCCATTGTAAGGGGACAAGCAGCCAGTGTGGCAAGGCCAATGCCACTAGGTGTGACAGAAACTGTCTTGGGACTGACTACCCCAGTTTCTACTATGGACCCATAAGTGAACCCAACTACACCCTTAACTTGACTGTTGCCAGCAGTCCCACCACTAGTACCACTACTGCTAGGGGCACTAGAGCTGGATGTATTAGTGGTGGTAGGCTCAGGGGGTTTACCTGGACAGGACTTATCCCCTGGCCTATGGCCTCTGTTTTTACACACAAAGCACCAAGGCTTTTTAAATTGTGTAGGTTGAGAAGAAGAGGAAGAATTTGTTTTATCTCCACCCCCTGAAGAGTGTTTAAGATTTGAAGTGGGATCTTTGGTTTTACCCTTATCCCCATGCTTATCTTGAGATTTTTCACCATCTTTCTTCTTGTTGTTCTCTTTGTCACCCCCTGTATGAACTTTTCTGTTCACCCTTGTTCTGACCCATTTGTCAGCCTTCTTTCCCAATTCTTGGGGAGAGGTCAGATCAGAGTCCACCAAGTACTGGTGCAACAAATCAGACACACAATTATTAAGAATATGCTCTCTCAGGATCAAGTTATACAGGCTGTCATAATCAGTAACTTTACTGCCATGTAACCACCCCTCCAAGGCCTTCACTGAATGGTCAATGAAATCAACCCAGTCTTGTGAAGACTCCTTTTTGGTCTCTCTGAACTTTATCCTGTATTGTTCAGTGGTTAAGCCATAACCATCCAGGAGTGCATTCTTAAGAACTGTAAAATTATTGGCATCACTTTCTTTCACAGTAAGGAGCCTATCCCTAAATTTTCCACTAAATGATAGCCATAGGATAGCAGCCCACTGCCTTTGAGGGACATCCTGTACAACACAGGCCCTCTCAAGTGCAGCAAACCACTTGTCAATGTCATCCCCCTCCTTATAAGGGGGAACTATCTTATGCAGATTCCTGGAATCATGCTCTTTTGCAGGATGACTATGGGGAATACTGCTGCTACCACCATGGGTTTCTAAACCCAGTTTCTGTCTCTCCTTCTCTACTTCTAAAGTCTGTCTATCCAAATCCAGCTGTTGCTTCTTGAGCTTCAGTCTGGTTTGTTCCACTCTCAATCTATTGAGCTCCCTTTCTAACAATCTGTCATCAGGGTGGGTGGGAGGGACATGCCTTGAAACAGAAGTATGGTGAGAATGGACAGAAGGAGACCTGTCCCTTACAGAGGGCACCCTAACAGCTTGGCTAACAGAAACATCATTTCTACTGTGATGAGAATGAATGCTCTTGCTATGATGTGAGACAACACTATCTGTATGGTGTGACTCAACATCAGTACCAACTATGCTAGACTGTCTAGTAATGGGCAGGCTTGGAAGTTTCTTTCCTGATTCTTTTCCTGGGGGAGTCCCTGGATCAGATTGGGAACCATTAGCTACTTTTTCAACAGATGGAGCACTTTTAGCCTTATCTTGTTCTCTAAGCATGTTAAGTAACAATTCCAAGGAAGGATTCTTCCCTACACTCAAACCTCTCTCTATGCAGAGACTCCTTGCTCCTTTCCAGCTAAGGTGATCATATGCAAGTTTGGACAGATCAACATTTTGGCCTGTGCCAGACATTTTTAGAGAGAGTTAAAGTGATAGAAAAAGAGAAAAAAGTTTGTCAGAGCTTTTAGAAAGACAGAGAAAAAAACCTTTTTAAACTCTTTAAAAAGTTTAGAAGTACTTTTCAGCACTTAGAAAAGAGTGAAACGAGGAAATGTAAACCTTTTTGGCTATGTGTATATACACTGAACTTGTTTTGTATATTTTTCTCTTATGAAAAGTACAATGACAAGAGTGGTAAGTAGTCTCAAAGCACTTATCCCACCGCTGCACAACCAATGTAGGAGGCTGGACTGGCTTGTAGTGAGTACCAAGGGGTACTTGCACCTTGCACCAGGCCCAGTTATCCCTTATTAGTGTATAGGGTGTCTAGCAGCTTAGGCTGATAGATAATGGTAGCTTAGCAGAGCAGCTTAGGCTGAACTAGGAGATGTGTGAAGTTACTACAGTACTACTTAGTGTCATATGCACAATATCATAAGAAAACACATTACACAGTTATACTAAAAATAAAGGTACTTTATTTTTATGACAATATGCCAAAGTATCTCAGAGTGTACCCTCAGTGAGAGGATAGGAAATATACACAAGATATATATACACAAGAGCAAAAATATGCAGTATAGTCTTAGAAAACAGTGCAAACAATGTATAGTTACAATAGGATGCAATGGGGACACATAGGGATAGGGGCAACACAAACCATATACTCCAAAAGTGGAATGCGAACCACGAATGGACCCCAAACCTATGTGACCTTGTAGAGGGTCGCTGGGACTATTAGAAAATAGTGAGAGTTAGAAAAATAACCCTCCCCAAGACCCTGAAAAGTGAGTGCAAAGTGCACTAAAGTTCCCCTAAGGATAAAGAAGTCGTGTTAGAGGAATAATGCAGGAAAGACACAAACCAACAATGCAACAACGCTGGATTTCCAATCTGGGGTACCTGTGGAACAAGGGGACCAAGTCCAAAAGTCACAAGCAAGTCGGAGATGGGCAGATGCCCAGGAAATGCCAGCTGCGGGTGCAAAGAAGCTTCTACTGGACAGAAGAAGCTGTGGTTTCTGCAAGAACACAAAGGGCTAGAGACTTCCCCTTTGGAGGACAGATCCCTCTCGCCTTGTAGAGTCGTGCAGAAGTGTTTTCCTGCCAAAAGAACACCAACAAGCCTTGCTTTCTGCAAATCATGCGGTTAGCGTTTTTGGATGCTGCTGTGGCCCAGGAGGGACCAGGAGGTCGCAAATTGGACCAGGAGGTAGAGGGGACGTCGAGCAAGACAAGGAGCCCTCTTAGCAGCAGGTAGCACCCAGAGAAGTGCCAGAAACAGGCACTATGAGGATGTGTGAAACGGTGCTCAGCCGAAGTTACACAAAGGAGTCTCACGTCGCCGGAGAACAACTTCGAAAGTCGTGCAATGCATGTTAGAGTGCCGTGGAACCAGGCTTGGTTGTGCACAAAGGATTTCCGCCGGAAGTGCACAGGGGCCGGAGTAGCTGCAAAAGTCGCGGTTCCCAGCAATGCAGTCTAGCGAGGTGAGGCAAGGACTTACCTCCACCAAAGTTGGACTGAAGAGTCACTGGACTGTGGGAGTCACTTGGACAGAGTTGCTGGATTCGAGGGACCTCACTCGTCGTGCTGAGAGGAGACCCAAGGGACCGGTAATGCAGCTTTTTGGTGCCTGCGGTTGCAGGGGGAAGATTCCGTCGACCCACGGGAGATTTCTTCGGAGCTTCTAGTGCAGAGAGGAGGCAGACTACCCCCACAGCATGCACCACCAGGAAAACAGTCGAGAAGGCGGCAGGATCAGCGTTACAGAGTTGCAGTAGTCGTCTTTGCTACTTTGTTGCAGTGTTGCAGGCTTCCAGCGCGGTCAGCAGTCCATTCCTTGGCAGAAGGTGAAGAGAGAGATGCAGAGGAACTCAGATGAGCTCTTGCATTCGTTATCTAAAGTTTCCCCAGAGACAGAGACCCTAAATAGCCAGAAAAGAGGGTTTGGCTACTTAGGAGAGAGGATAGGCTAGCAACACCTGAAGGAGCCTATCAGAAGGAGTCTCTGACGTCACCTGGTGGCACTGGCCACTCAGAGCAGTCCAGTGTACCAGCAGCACCTCTGTTTCCAAGATGGCAGAGGTCTGGAGCACACTAGAGGAGCTCTGGACACCTCCCAGGGGAGGTGCAGGTCAGGGGAGTGGTCACTCCCCTTTCCTTTGTCCAGTTTCGCGCCAGAGCAGGGCTAAGGGGTCCCCTGAACCGGTGTAGACTGGCTTATGCAGAATTGGGCACATCTGTGCCCAAGAAAGCATTTCCAGAGGCTGGGGGAGGCTACTCCTCCCCTGCCTTCACACCATTTTCCAAAGGGAGAGGGTGTAACACCCTCTCTCAGAGGAAGTCCTTTGTTCTGCCATCCTGGGCCAGGCCTGGCTGGACCCCAGGAGGGCAGATGCCTGTCTGAGGGGTTGGCAGCACCAGCAGCTGCAGTGAAACCCCAGGAAGGGCAGTTTGGCAGTACCAGATTTCTGTGCTACAGACCACTGGGATCATGGGATTGTGCCAACTATGCCAGGATGGTATAGAGGGGGCAATTCCATGATCATAGACATGTTACATGGCCATATTCGGAGTTACCATTGTGAAGCCACATATAGGTAGTGACCTATATGTAGTGCACGCGTGTAATGGTGTCCCCGCACTCACAAAGTCCGGGGAATTGGCCCTGAACAATGTGGGGGCACCTTGGCTAGTGCCAGGGTGCCCTCACACTAAGTAACTTTGCACCTAACCTTTACCAGGTAAAGGTTAGACATATAGGTGACTTATAAGTTACTTAAGTGCAGTGTAAAATGGCTGTGAAATAACGTGGACGTTATTTCACTCAGGCTGCAGTGGCAGGCCTGTGTAAGAATTGTCAGAGCTCCCTGTGGGTGGCAAAAGAAATGCTGCAGCCCATAGGGATCTCCTGGAACCCCAATACCCTGGGTACCTCAGTACCATATACTAGGGAATTATAAGGGTGTTCCAGTAAGCCAATGTAAATTGGTAAAATTGGTCACTAGCCTGTTAGTGACAATTTGAAAGAAATGAGAGAGCATAACCACTGAGGTTCTGGTTAGCAGAGCCTCAGTGAGACAGTTAGGCACCACACAGGGAACACATACATATAGGCCACAAACTTATGAGCACTGGGGTCCTGACTAGCAGGGTCCCAGTGACACATAACAAACATACTGAAAACATAGGGTTTTCACTATGAGCACTGGGCCCTGGCTGGCAGGATCCCAGTGAGACAGTGAAAACACCCTGACATACACTCACAAACAGGCCTAAAGTGGGGGTAACAAGGCTAGAAAGAGGCTACTTTCTCACACATTCCACCGTCAAGTCTGGAACCAGGTGTTGGTTGGTAAATCTGTTCAGTAGTTTTTGAGCTATTATTGCTCAAAAACCTTGTATGTTGCATGCCGCGGAGGATCAGTGGGGCTGAGAGATCTCTTGTTAAGATTTGATTGGCTGCCAGCACACCAGCCATCTTGAAACTCAGGATGAGTAAAGACTCAAAACAAGTCCTAAAAAAATACAAACAAAAGACACAGGGGACAGGATAGGGATACCGTGACCCCTGGGTCTAAAAAGTTTTTTTTTCAGAATTTTACAGACAATTTGCTGAGAATCTGCAAATTCACAGAACAGATGTAAATCCATGGCAACATTTTTTAAAAAACAATCGAGGGCTCCATGCTTGTTTCATTAAAAACTCCTAGAATAGGCCAAGGGCCGTGGTGAACAAGAAGGGAGAAGAGTGCATAGCCCCTACTCATAGCCTAATTATAACCCAGGTACAACACCACAGGGCCAAATGCTTTAAAAAAGGGAAGGTAGAGCCCCACCCTGACCCTACTAAGACCCCAAGGACCTCATTCACTGTGGCCAAAATGTAAGCAAAAGGGTAGAGAGTTTGGCCACAGGTTTAGGCCAACACCCCACTGCGCATAGTCAAAGGCCTTACACAGCTCTGGGGTTGGCAGCATGCAGGGATGTCTTCAGTGATGTCATAAATGATGTCATATAAAATGTCATGAGTGATGTAATATTTGAGCTTATAAGCAGTGCATAGCTGGGGCTTCAAATTATAGTTAGCTCTGCTAGCTATAACTGGTGAACATCTTTGTTTTTTAATTCAAAATGTTAATGTTGTCACTGACAAATTCACCTAACTCTAATGTTACTTTAACATTTGGTTTTTCTGTGAATATATATGTACATATGTATGTACAAAGTGTTTGTCATTTTTACAGCAAAGTCTTTAAGCATTCGATTATCAAGTAACATTCGTGCCAAAGCCTTTAACCATTCCAGGCATAATATTACAGTTTTGGATTGGTAAAGTGCAATCCAAGCCGACCTGGGATGAATAAAAGCAACCCATAATGCATGTTTCACTCTATTTAGCGCTCATCAGAGAGGTGTAGCTTTGTATAGCACATGTACACAGATAGGGCATATGCACATCACCAAAATAGTTAACTATGATAAGCATCTGCACTATGTTTGTTGGTTAGATATTAACCTATACATTTATTCTTAGGTGCACCATTTAGTTGAAGGTAAGATACTTACTTACTCCCTCACAATAAGACAGTACAGTTTAGATTAGGGATCCTTATTGCCCTGAAGAAAGCACTGACCCGATATCGGCCTGTACACGAGTTAAAACATGTAGGCATCATCTAGGATGAGTGGAACATAATTCCCATCGCTCATCCATTTTATAAATTTTATTCATTGTTAATCTTATCCTGTATACCCACTTTTAAAGGATCTTTCCTTGGTTTCATACAGAGATAATTTTATAAGAAGGTCTGACCATTCACATTTATTAAGAACTCCCCTCCTGTTGAGGTTGAATCCACCAAGATTGTATCACCTTATCAGAGTGGTGTGAAGCTTACCATACAGTGTGGGCGACGCTACCTCATCCAGTAATACAGCATATCTTCTCCTCATTTGTGCGTTAGTGTAGGAAAGTACCATCTTGCCCGGCATGTTACCCCCATTTTTCACTGTATGTATGTTGTTTTAGCCCTTGTGTCACTGGGATCCTGCTAAGCAGGACCCCAGTGCTCATAGTATGTGCCCTGTATGTGTTCCCTGTGCGGTGCCTAACTGTATCACTGAGGCTCTGCTAACCAGAACCTCAGTGTTTATGCTCTCTCTGCTTTCTAAATTTGTCACTGCAGGTTAGTGACTAAATTTACCAATTCTCATTGGCACACTGGTACACCCATATAATTCCCTTGTATATGGTACTTAGGTACCCAGGGTATTGGGGTTCCAGGAGATCCCTTTGGGCTTCAGCATTTCTTTTGCCAGCCGTAGGGAGCTCAGGCAATTCTTACACAGGCCTGCCACTGCAGCCTGAGTGAAAGAACGTCCATGTTATTTCACAGCCATTTTTCACTGCACATAAGTAACTTATAAGTCACCTATATGTGTATCCCTCACTTAGTGAAGGTTTGGTGCCAAGTTACTTAGTGTGTGAACACCCTGGCACTAGCCAAGGTGCCCCCACATCGTTCAGGGCAAATTCCCCGGACTTTGTAAGTGCGGGGACACCATTACACGCGTGCACTATACATAGGTCACTACCTATGTATGGCGTCACAATGGTAACTCCGAACATGGCCATGTAACATGTCTAAGATCATGGAATTGTCACCCTGATACCATTCTGGTATGGGGGAGACAATACCATGATCCCCCGGGTCTCTGGCACAGAACCCGGGTACTGCCAAACTGCCTTTCTGGGGTTTCCACTGCAGCTGCTGCTGCTGCCAACCCCTCAGACAGGATTCTGCCCTCCTGGGGTCTAGGCAGCCCTGGCTCAGGAAGGCAGAACAAAGGATTTCCTCTGAGAGAAGGTGTTACACCCTCTCCCTTTGGAAATAGGTGTCAAGGGCTGGGGAGGAGTAGCCTCCCCCAGACTCTGGAAATGCTTTGATGGGCACAGATGGTGCCCATCTCTGCATAAACCAGTCTACACCGTTTCAGGGATCCCCCAGCTCTGCTCTGGTGCAAAACTGGACAAAGGAAAGGGGAGTGACCACTCCCCTGACCAGTACCTCCCAGGGGAGGTGCCCAGAGCTCCTCCAGTGTGTCCCAGACCTCTGCCGTCTTGGAAACAGAGGTGTTGGGGGCACACTTGACTGCTCTGAGTGACCAGTGCCAGCATGTGATGTCAGAGACCCCCTCTGATAGGCTCTTGGTAGCCAAACCTACTTTTCTGCTATTTAGGGTCTCTTCTCTGGGGTATTCTTCAGATAACGAATGCAAGAGCTCACCAGAGTTCCTCTGCACTTCCCTCTTCGACTTCTGCCAAGGATCGACCGCTGACTGCTCCAGGACGCCTGCAAAACCGCAACAGAGTAGTAAGACGACTATCTGTAACATTGTAGCACCTAATCCTGACGGCTTTCTCAACAGTTTCCTGGTGGTGCATGCTCTGGGGGTCACCTGCCTTCATCCTGCACTGGAAGCCAAGAAGAAATCTCCTGTGGGTCGATGGAATCTTCCCCCTGCAGGCACCAAAAGACTGCATCACCGGTCCTCTGGGTCCCCTCTCATCCTGACGAGTGTGGTCCCTGGAACACAGGAACTCTATCCAAGTGACTCCCACAGTCCAGTGAACCTTCAGTCCAAGTTTGGTGGAGGTAAGTCTTTGCCTCCCCATGCTAGACTGCAAACCTGTGTACTGCGTGATTTGCAGCTGTTCTGGCTTCGGTGCACTCCTCCAAGGATTCCTTCATGCACAGCCTAGCCTGGGTCCCCAGCACTCCATCCAGCAGTGCTCAACCCTCTGAGTTGGACTCCGACGTCGTGGGACCCTCCTTTGTGACTCTGAGCCAGCTCTGGTTCACAAATCTTCTAAGTGCCTGCTCCGGTACTTCTGCAGGTGCTGCCTGCTTCTGTGGGAGCTCTCTGAGTTGCTGAGCGCCCCCTCTGTCTCCTCCTCCAAGGGGCGACATCCTGGTCCTTCCATGTCCCCAGCAGCACCCAAAAACCTCTACCAGCAACCCTTGCAGCTAGCAAGGCTTGTTTGCGGTATTTCTGCGTGGGAACACTTTTGCAACCTTCATCACGCCGTGGAACATCTTCCATCCAAAGGAGAAGTTCCTAGCTCTCTTTGTTGTTGCAGAATTCTAAGCTTCTTCCATCCGGAGGCAGCTTCCTTGCACCTTCATCCGGGGTTTCCTGGGCTCCTGCCCCCCTGGACACTATCTCAACTCTTGGACTTGGTCCACTTGCCTTGTGGGTCCTCAGGTCCAGGAATCCGTCTTCAGTGCTTTGCTGGTGTTTGTGGTTCTTGCAGAATCCCCCTATCACGACTATTGTGTCGTTTTGGGGTAGTAGGTGTACTTTACTCCTACTTTTCAGGGTCTTGGGGTGGGGTATCTTGGACACCCTGACTGTTTTCTTACAGTCCCAGTGACCCTCTACAAGCTCCCATAGGTCTGGGGTCCATTCGTGATTCGCCTTCCACTTTTGGAGTATAGGGTTTGTGTTGCCCCTAGACCTATGTTCACCTATTGCATCCTATTGTAATTCTACACTGTTTGCATTACTTTTCTTACTATTACTTACCTGTTTTGGGTTTGTGTACATATAACTTGTGCATATTACTTACCTTCTAACTGAGGGTACTCACTGAGATACTTGTGGCACATTGTCATAAAAATAAAGCACCTTTATTTTTTGTATTGTATTGTATTGATTTGTATTGTATTGTATTGTATTGTATTGTATTGTATTGTATTGATTTATTTATAGAGCGCATTCCGGCGGGAGCATCGAAGCGCTATGCAGACCATCAAATGCAGAAAAGGTGAATACAGAAAGATACTACTAATTCGTTTGCGAAGAGCAAGGTTTTCAGGCACTTCCTGAAGGCCAAATGATTCCGTATTTGTCGCAATGAAAGCGGCAAACCGTTCCAGAGTCTGGATGCTTGCACCGAAAAAGCGCGATCTCCCCATCTCGCTTTTATGCAGTGTGGGACTTTGATAAGAAATCTTGGAGCTGATCTCAAAAGTCTTGGAGGTTGATAAAACGAAAAAGTAGATATTAAATAGTCACATCCTAATGACTGAAGTGCTTTATGCGTAAGGCAAAGTGTCTTAAACATAATTCTCTTCCTGATTGGGAGCCAATGGAGGGATGCCACGCACCTAGAAGCAGAGGCAGAAGTGGGCATATTTAAAGTTAAGCGGGCTGCCGCATTCTGGATAGACTGTAACTTATCCAGAGAGGACTTATTAGCATTAAGTAAGAATTACAGTAATCTAATCTAGAGGTGACCAACGCCAATACCACCGGGCGTCTAAGGTCTTCCTCCAGAAGGTGAAGAATTTTCTTGAGGGTTTTTAGTGTCCAAAAACAAACCTTAACCAGCTGATTGATCTGTGATTTAAAAGACAATAGTAACTCTGAGTATTGTGTTTTCTTATGATATTGTGCTATATGATATAAGTGGTATAGTAGGAGCTTTGCGTGTCTCCTAGTTCAGCCTAAGCTGCTTTGCCATAGCTACCTTCTATCAGCCTAAGCTGCTAGAAACACCTCTATTCTACTAATAAGGGATAACTGGACCTGGCACAGGGTGTAAGTACCACAAGATACCCACTATAAGCCAGGCCAGCCTCCTACAGTTAGCAGGTGTAGTGTTATAGTGTTTTGTTTATTGCATATGTTGTGATTTGATGTTTGTTTGGATGACATGGAATAGTCTTTATCCTTTAACTCTCCATCTGTGGCGTAGTCTGCCCAAGATGTATGTGTCTTATGAAGAAGGGGTAATAAAGAAGGGATGTTTCTACTGCTGTTTCCCCATCTTATGAAAACAAAGAATATATTGAATGGAATTTAATACCATGCCTTATGAACCATTGCCTGTTGCTCAATAACTGAAGTGAGATACTTTAAATCCTGAGGAATGTGTCTGAGCTCGTGGGACAACCTTTGAGTACAGACACATGTTGATGGTAAAGAGAAGTATAGTCCATTGTTTGAGCCTCCTGCTTTAAATGTTGTAGTGTGGAGATACCAGTAAGATTTTTTAGGTCACCCACACACAATTTTAATATAGGTCTGACAGTTTAACAAAGGAAGAACATAAATATTGACATAAGAGCCATAACAGCATATAAACTAGGGAACCCAAAAATAGGGGATTGTGCAGTTAGTGAACAGTAGTACACTTGGGGGGTCATTCTGACCCTGGCGGTCTATGACCGCCAGGGTCGCGGATGACTGAAGCACCGCTACAGGCTGGCGGTGCTTCAAAGCCCATTCCGACCGTGGCGGTAAAGCCGCGGTCGGAAAACCGGGTCCGGCGGTTTCCCACCGGATTTCCCCCGGCTGGGCTAATCCTCCATGGCGGCGCTGCAAGAAGCGCCGCCATGGGGATTCCGACCCCCTTCCCGCCAGCCTGTTCCTGGCGGTTTTCACCGCCAGGAACAGGATGGCGGGAACGGGTGTCCTGGGGCCCCTGGGGGCCCCTGCACTGCCCATGCCACTGGCATGGGCAGTGCAGGGGCCCGCTAACAGGGCCCCAGCATGCTTTTCACTGTCTGCTTAGCAGACAGTGAAAAGCGCGACAGGTGCAACTGCACCCGTCGCACACCTGCAACACCGCCGGCTCCATTCGGAGCCGGCTTCAGTGTTTCAGGCCGCCTTCCCGCTAGGCCGGCGGGCGCAAACAATGTTAGCGCCCGCCGGCCCAGCGGGAAGGTCGGAATGGCCCCAGCGGTCTTTCGACCGCGGAGCGGCCATGTGGCGGTTACCGCCTGGCGGGCGGCAACCGCCGCCCGCCAGAGTAGGAATGAGGGCCTTGGTTGCTTCACAGTGTTGTGGAACCCATTTATGAAGCATACCACACTTAGTAGGTGAGAGTTTATCATTCTACCTGAGCACATAAATACATGGTGATTTCATAAAAGGTTTTGCTGTTTCTTCAAGGAGTGTTGTACTTGTGTGTTTGTGTCTGTTTACTAAGAGCATACTACAGTCCTTTAACTCTTCTCACTTCCTCTTCAGTGTGTTAGCTACCTGTGCTCTACATGTTCTATATGAAGTAGAGAATCGTGTGATGTTCCTTCTTCTACTGCCACCTGTCCTTTACATATTCTTTGTTTTAGGGAAGGTTGCCATCCATGTTGCACCTTAATTGTGTTGTCAAGCTTTGTATAAAACTTTCCACTATTCAAATGACAAAACAATTTGCTTTAATGCATGATGTGAAAAGAAAGGCACCCTCACAAAACATCTGAGCCGAGTTTCTTTTTCATGTTAAACAAATTGTTTTTGAGGTGGATAAGATGACTTTGAAAATTCTTAATATAGAGTTGACAAGTAACAGTATACAGAGCCAGCTTTAGCGCTGGTGGCGCCCTTTGCAACAGTCTTTTTTGGCATCCTCTACCCCATGCCCACCTCCTATGATTCACTCACTACCACCGTCAAATGTGTCCCTCATCTCTCCATAGCCCCCCTTTCACATACACTCAATTGTTTTAAAGTGCTTGTATAATATAGTTCTATTCTTTGCAGCAGGCATTTTAACCCCCTACACTACTTAATGGTGAGTCAAAGCTGCTGCTAGACAAGACTCCCATCTTTCTCCCTAGCGGAAACATTAGTCATAAGAGGTATCTTGACATTTTAATTGTTTCCTGAAGGTGGGACGCACAAGAAACTTTTCAGCAGGTGCTTTTAAATCGCATGTTTCGTAAGTCATTGCTAAACACAGTGCCCCCCTGAGCTCAGCGCCCCCCAATCCAGGTCAGCACCCGGTACAGTCGCACCGCTCGCACCGCCCTAAAGCCAGCCCTGACTGCATATGATGTATAATAACTTTGGCCAATTTCCGCCATGTTATGTAACAGCGCCTTGCTGTTACATAACATGCCGGGTGTTTGAGCCCATAATGAACTGTTAAAAGCAAAACTATGAGCCACCACTATACAACATGTTGGCTTAGAAACCAGAAATGTCTGATGATATGCCATGACGTAGTGCAACTTGGCAGACTGAGGAAATGCCCAATATTTAGGGCCAGATTTAAGAAAAGTGGTGCTGCACCCAGAGCTGTGCCACTTTGCTTGCACCCCATAGCGCCCTGCATCTCCACCATGTGTGTGCCCGAATCAAAATACGGCCCACCATGACGCAGGGTATGGGCAGTAGCATCAGATTTTGTGATGCTATTGATGTACTGCTCAGGGTTAACCAAAATTTTGGTACTAACTCTGAACTTTACAAAGGGGCCCATTGCAACCAATAGTGTGTCCCCTTTTAACACCTGCTCTGAGCAGGCATTAAAAATGCAGCAAAAATGTCACAAAGAAATATTTTAGATTTCTTTGCACCATTTTTTCGCCCCCCCCCAACGGGAACACCCTCCTTGCATACATTATGCCTGGCGCAGGCATAATGTGTCGCAAGAGGTTACAGAGTGGCGCAATGCATGCATTGGGCCACTTTGTAAATCTGCTGCTGCGATTTTGGCCTCGTTGGGCCACACTTGCGTAAAAAAAAAATACGCTAATGTGGTGCAAGGAGGCGCTAGGCCCTCTTAAATCTGGGCCCTAGTTCCTGACTTTAGCCTTTTTTTCTAGTAGGCAATCACAGGTTAAACAGCCCTGTGGTTGAGAGGGCAGAGGTAGTCTTTCAAACAAAAATGTCAGTGTCTCATTGTTAATGGACTAACATTAACACATTTGCATAACCCATTAGTTACCCGAAAAATGTGAGCAGGAGTAGTTACACCTGTCTAAAGAAACACAGCGAAAGTAAAAACAATATGCTGGCACCCTTCTTCAGTAGCCCATCCTCGGTTTACAAATTGGTGTAATTTAGATGGGGTGACCTCAAACCCCACAGTGATACGTGCTACCTTGAAAAAGGTCAGCACATGCTGCAGGTGTTGTCAAGTGAGAGCAGCCAGTGCTCATATATCAGTTACCGTTATGGAGATCGAAAGAGGGTATTCGTCTCTGTGCATTTATTGTAGCAGGAGTTAATCGTCTCAAGGAGGTGACGTGGTGTCATAGATTGAGAAGTTCATCTCAGATTTGTGACATTAGCCTCTTTTGATGGGTTTAAAATGTTTGGCAGATTTCAAAAGGCCTAGTTCATTTTAGTGCGCTGTTCGAGAAGACAAGAGTTAGGATTTACATTTGCCAAATAAATGAGTGATTGGGATGCCTTTCACAATAGTGACTTTGTGCTGGTTTGAATTTTATTCAGTAGTTGCTATGTTTAAGTTTGTAGCGCCTGGAATTAGGATACAGTGCCTTTCAGTAGTTTCATGCATAGTTATTTTTTTCTATTAAGGTTTGTTACATGTGAGACTTATATAAGGCGTTCTTCTGGTGCATCTGCTTTATCATTATATTCAGTTTGGTAACCCTCAAATGATAGGGAGTGATTGAGTATACTTCTATGCTTTTGGCAATGGTGACAAGCAACATCATTAAGCTCCCTAGATGCAGAAAAGAGAGGCATTTTAATATACTTCTAATCACCATAACAGAACAAGTGGCTGATCAGGCATAACCAGGAATAGAAACAGGTTTTTGATTTTGAAACAGGCTCTATTTAACTGATTCAGAGACCATCAGCAGTCAGAGATCCTGGCTTCTTCTACATTTTATACTATGATCAATTGCAACAGCCCTACACTGCAAGACTGCAGACATTACGGCTAAGAATCTTAACAGGACCAGTATGGGCTCTGAACAATGAGACAGAACATGGTGATGGATGTCAGAGCAAAACGCCACAGTAGGGCCTAAAATACTTGTGCAATTTAGAGGTTAGGTGCATCCAAAGAAAGGTTGTTTCACCAGCCTACAGGAACTGTTTTCATCTAAAGAACCTGCACCCTCTAATATGCAATCTTTGCTCAGCTTCAGAGGTTCTTGGATATCTTTACTGAACCCTCAACTAAATGTGAACATACCGATTTCTAATCTTGTGAAGGCATGTCTTAAGTTATGCTATTGTAAATGGCACATATATCCATGATTAAAGAGATTACTGATAATCCTCTACACTTTTTAGCCCTCACTGAGACCTCCTTTGGCGAAGAGTCTACTCCCTCACTCATAGGCCTACTCCTGGCTGTTAAATTATCCCAAGTCAAAACAGGGACCATGGAAAAGGAAGTGGTGGTGCCAACACTTCTCAAACACAATCTCCAGGAATGTCCTTAAAAAGCCACAAGATCTCAAACACCTTTTATCCATGTTCTGGACTATTTTTCTCAAAGACATTTCTCAACATTCAAGTCAGCTTCATTCATTCTCTCTAGAACCTTGTGCCCTCCTCAACAAGAACTTTCCTCCTAGATGATGTAAACTTTGAATAATAACCCCTCAAGTCCCTATGCCTAAGGTATTTTAGATAAAATGGACAACCTGAAATGTACATTTCTTCTAAAGGAAATATAAGATGGTACAGATTTAACATCCAGCTCTCTCTTTTCGCCACCCTTCACCTTTCAGTGTATCATTCTCTCTCTTCTACCGATTATGGACTTATCAAATTCTAACTGATGGGAGAATGCTGTAGTTTAACCTGAATATAAAGACTTGATTGCGTCATTTTGGGGCACATTTCCAAGCACTAACTACCACCTTGTGCTTCTCAGCCCTATGAATCTCAACAACAAAGGGATCATTTTGCACTGTATTACATGGCTCCCTTAGAAGTCTAGAATATCAAGTCAAAAAGAACAGTCACCAATTCTTGGTGCAGCAGTGAGCTGCAACAACTTAAATTACATAGTGCAAAACTCTACAGATGCAAGCTAGAGGTCATCTAATACACTCAAAGACATGGGCAAACCAGAAGACATACTACAAAGCTTGTACCTAAATGCTAGAAACTCTGAGCTTTTGTTAAAACACACTTATTTCAGTCCTCAGCTGTTCCTTCTCAAAGGCTAGGTGAGAAGTGGCCTTGTGTCTCAAGTTGCTGAATTTGGAAATGGGAGACCTACTTGAATCCTGCCATTGGCACTAGACTGAACATAGTGTCAGTCTGGACAAATCAGTTTGTGTCCCTGGGCCTCAAAATGTGAAATGTAATATATGTATGATGTATTTGTGAAACATTCACTTGAGTTACACAATCTTGTAGATCATCTTTCAACGCCCTCATATAATGTACAGCTTTCCGTTGCTTCACAGCTGTTTGCAATATAACATACATGTATACAAACTATTTACATATTAACAGTTAATTCAGCAGCTTATTTCTTACATTAATGTTGCAGCCACATTAAACTAAGAAAACACATACCACACATATCACAGCTTGACATCACCAAATTAATCAAACAATCCAGTTCACTTGCAGAGTTCCATCCACCCATTCCAAGACATTGGTAAGATCCTTCTGCCTTCAATCAACTTTCACTCTCACTGACACTTGGCACATCAGTATCACCATGTAAGGCTTGCTCATTCGTTCTTCAGGTTCCACAAGACAAGGTTTCTATCAGTTGAACTGTTCATTAGTTATACATCCTCACAAAGACATCCACGTAAGACCTGGACATCCAAGTCAATTTCGGACATGATTATGCATTTTGCGGAATGACCAAGGTTTCAAGATAGTTGTCATGAGAGAGTTGCCCTTCCACCTAGAATCTCACATTATTATTTATGATTACATAAGTCTAGGCCACATCCCTGAAAGGGTACATGAGGCACACTTCTACATATATATGCAAAGTACTCATTTTATGAAGGGTCAAAGCCAGTACCCAAGGTCTGATGGCCTTCTTTGTCATCTTCATCAACAATGACAACAATATAATCCTTAACTGTTTAATCAAAGATACTGGTATTGTTGGTAAGAATCCTGACTGTTGTATATCCTACCTCAATTAAAGGATCCACCAGGTCAACACTAGTGCCATTCTCTCTAACATATCAGCCTTAAACTGCAATGTAAACCAATAATTGAAACTGTTGTTGAAGTTCACCATATGCACAACACCACATGCATCCTTGAGCTGCCCATCTTAAAAATGTACCATTCTGTAAATTTTTATCTTGTTCTCATTGTTACATTATTGTTTTGCATTACAGCGTGGTTTTTCTTTTGTTATAAGTAAGTGGCTTAAGGCTGCCAATTGTTTGATGACATTTGGCGGTTTTTAAGGAATTCATCTAAAACAATTACTTACACGACCTAAGGATGCGGGAGGTAAGCATCAAGATAGTGCCTGCTTGTTGTGTAGTGCAGACTGAATGCAAAAGCCCAAACTGTGCCTCCAAAATACAGTTTCCTCTACTGGGCACTAAAGACATTTATTTTTCTTAGTAACTGAATTTTATCTCATCAGACAAAAATGGTCCTAGAAGTGCCCTCTACCAACTGCAAAAACTATGGGGTGCCCTCACCACATTTTCCAAAGGATTCATCATTGGAGCTCCTAAATCGTGCTTTAATTAGTGCGGTGCTATTTTGAGGGACTTCTGAACATGAACATTTACAAACTGAAAAAGACCAGAGAGAATCTGCCTGTATCCCCAGACAGAGGAGAACAATGCAGGGAGGGAAAAGATTGCTGCAAATCCCGAAGTGGCAAACAAGCAACAGGATTTTGTAGCCATTATTTGAGTTCTTCTGCGGTTTTTGCCAGATATCATGAACAGTATTTCAATGTCAGCTTAAAAAATTATTAGCTTTAATTGAATTTCTCAGAGGTAAATTGTGCAGTGTTTGAGAGTAATAACATATGCCCCACATAATGTATTTTTCAAAGTTGCCACAAACATATCTGAAAGCACCATTTTGCTCAGCAAATTAATACTACTGATAACAGATTTTACCTCTGAAAAATCATGTGCCACCAACACAAATGTGGTGAAATGCCCCATGTCTTGTTAGGCTTCTCCATAGTGGACAAATTATGTAACACACACAATTCTTGGCTCACAGATTACAAACATCCAGCTACCAGCAACAGCTGCTGAAGAGAGGGGAAGTAGGTGGATCCCCCATGAAGTTCTCCAGCTGAAGGCTTATCTGTCAAATATGTAAAATTATTAGCATGTGGTGATATGTCCCAGTTCCCCCGAATGGAAGTCACTTTCCACTATGTGAGGAACGGCAGCATTGGTGCCTGGTACTTTTACTTAGCACGGCAACCTAAAGAGGTTTACAAGGTTACAGAAGTCCTTTTAAAATGTAATAGAGAAGGAATTTCAAAGATCTCTCATGCCTTCTGAGGACGGGGGCTCCTTGGCTCTTTTAAATATTCCGCCCATCCCAACCATTTGGAAGTCTCATTGAGCAGGGAGGGCATTGATAGAGGTAGTTTTAGGAAAGATCCACAATCCAAACCCAATGGAAGTGCCACGGGGGAAGGCTGGAGTTGGTAAAAGGGAGTCTTGTATTGATACTACAGGTTTGTCAGTAAGTCAGCTAGAGTTCAAGACTGAGCATAGTGATTACCATTGGCATGTGCTTCGGGCCAAGGTGGTACTAAGGGGCTTATTTACGAGCCCCCATGTGCCACTGGAGCGTCACTTTTTTGATGCACCTGTGGTGCAAACTGCTGAACCATATCTACAAGGCCACGTAAAGCCACTCTGCACGGCTTTTCATGGCCTTGTAGATATGGAATGAGGCAATGCAGCACAAGTCGCTACATTGCCTCACACAGTGCGATATGGTGGCGTGCTATTGGCATTACAGTGGATCCTTCTGTGTAAAACCCATGGCATTTGACACATTCCGAGATTTACAAAATTTTGTAAACCTGGGAATGCACCAAAAGCCGACGCCTCCCCAGGGGAGGCATAAGGAAGGTGCAACAAGAAGAAATAAACTAATTTCTCCTCGTTGTGGCAAGAGTCTTTGCGGCGCTGCCCTGCACCAAAACCTTGTGAATAAAGCCATACGTTCCCAGGCATTGGACTACTTTGTACTCGTGGTTAGCCTCTCCTTATCTCTCATCATTTTATCTAACTTTTCCTTGTTAGGTACATACCACGGGCTTATTTACAAGCCCCCGTGCGCCACTGGAGTGTCACTTTTTTTATGCTCCTGTGGTGAACATGCCAGAGCCATATCTAAAAGTCCACGTAAGGCCACCCTGCATGGCATTTCATGGCCTTGTAGATATGGGGTGAGGCAGCGTAGCACAAGTGGCTGCATTGCCTCACACTGAAATAGGAGGGCATGCCATGGGCATTAGGGTGGGTGTTCTCACACACACAGCATTTGGCACATCCCAGATTTACAAGATTTAGTAAATCAGGAAATGCTTCAAAAGCCTATGCCTTCCCAGGGAGGCGTAATGGAGGTACTACAAGGAGAAATAACTTTATTTCTCCTCGGTTGTCCCTCTTTCTATGTGTGCTGCACAATGCAGCACACATAGAAAGGGGAAAAAGCCTCCATTGATTGTTTTTGTTCAGGAAGGTGTCCCTTCCTGAACAAAAACAATCATCCTTACAATGCAGACACCCTTGCACCATGGAGCAAGCATGCCTGCATTGGCACATGGGAGCTCATTGTGCGCCAGCGCAGGGGGAAAGGACAGGAATATGCTGTATCTCATATGTATGGTGCATTCCTGCCTTTTTCTTTTGATGCAGGGCAGCTCCGCAAGAATCCTTATGGTGCTGCCTGGCGCCAAAACCTTGTAAATGAGACCCCATGTTCCTTTTGGGTTATCTCCATTTGGGGGGATGGGAGTATAGGTTAAACAATCACTGCACAGATCACCTGAAAATGTCTTTGTGCCTGTGGTGGGGGCTGTGTGTGTGTGTTTGGGGGGGGGGGGGAATTTCACCTTACTTTGTTTTGTCCTGTTCTCTACCCAAATTTCAACTGTTTTTCAATCCTATGGACTCGCTCAGTTGACAATCCCGATATTCACAGTTTATCCTGCTTATGTCCTTTACCCCTTAAATCTTAGGTCAGGCAGTTCTCAGGAGCAGGTTTAGGGGAAAAGTGTATTTGCAGATTTTTCCCATTCTACTTATTTCCAAGAGGGGAAATTCCTCACATTACACTTTGTTAAAAATAGAGATGTTCAGGACTTTTTCTTGCACTTTTTGCAGCAATTACAAATACTTTAATAATCATAGGTTTAGAAGTGTAATGAAAAACATTGCCACTTACTGCGAATGGTCACAAAGTTACAACTTTAAGTAAAGTGCATTCGTAGTGTCATCTCCAGTGACATGCTCATTGAAAAGTAAAGTCTTTTCCTGTGCCCCATCCTTTTTTCTCAGGGGAAAGCCTGCTCATTTCTTAGAATGTCCTCAATAGAGCACAACATCTAAGCCCCTATCAATTAACAGAGTCTGTAGTGGTGAAGGGCAAAATCGTGGTCTAGCATTCTTTTGCAAAAGTAGCATTTGTTTCTGTACCCAAATTTCAGTTAGGTGAAAAGTGTATCATTTGCAGTTTGGTAGGATGGGAGCCGTGCCATTAATTGATAAGTATTCCTCCCTGTCAAACCAGCAGGCCACCGTCTCATTTAGAGATGGGCACAGAGTGAGGTTCTGGCAGTGAAGCCCTAGCTGCCTTTGTTGTGGGAAACCTTTGACTTCTGGCCAGTCTTTTATAGGGCGGTCGGGCAGTGTACATAAGAAGGCCTTCCATACAATAGGATGTTTTTTCTAACATACGTTTTCCTGTTGGATACCGCCAAACAAAACCTGGTGGCCCCAAATGAGAAACATTACGAGTGAGACTCATGTGAAGGAAGAAAACCCCAAGATCATCAGGGCCATTTCCTTGTTTTTTTAAATAATCCACAGCTGAAAAATAAAAACAAGTTAAAAGTAATCTTTCGACAACAGCACCCACGGGCAAACAAAAAAAAGCATGAGTGGAAACTGAGACATGGCGACTTAACAAAATAAAATAAAGTTGGCTTTAAAAAAGAAAACTTTGCAATTTTGTTTGTCGTACTGGGCACGTGTTTGCCAGTCACAAGTCTTCTGTTTGCGGGGCACTGGAAGTTAGAACAAAATAGTACCTCGATCACATCGGGAGCAGCGGATGGGCACTAATTAAGTTGAAATCAATTAGTGCTTGATCACTGCTCCACACAGAGGAACGGAAATTATGCCAGATGTGCCTTGACGAATTACGAGGGTGTAAAGAAGAGTGCAACACAAACCAACAAATGGTGAGCGACAAGCGGGCTCCAAGCCCTTTACTGAACACAACAGTCTCTCACGCGAGATGCATGTGCAAGCGCATGCACTCGCAGGCTCAACCCTGAAAATGTAAAGGTTTACCAGGCGAGGCATACACAGCACGGCACCCATTCAGCATACGTCAGTATTCTCTGCGCAACCACTGCACTGGTGGATGTATAGGAGGCAATCAGATACCTCTAGGCTAACAGATTATCCCATATAATGGTGGATGGGCAACCCACCAAAGTCTAAACGGCTTCCAAAATATTTTAAGAACCAGACCTGTGAGATCCTTTGTTTGTTGGTAAAATCTGGTTATTTTTACCCTGCAAGATATTGAAAGGGTGAATATTTTGTCTTTTTGTCATGACGCTCTTTTGTAGAAAACTCGAAATGATGGACTTATGTATGAAATCTAGTTTGGGTGAAACCCTGCTGATTACTTTTACAAGTCACTTACTCTTAGGGCTCAGCCCTTTGTACATTTTCTATATTTATGAGCCTGTTACACTTTTTGTGATGCAAACTACAAAATCATATCTATGAGGCCATGCAAAGCCACTTTGTGTGGCTTTGGATAGCCTCATAGATATGGGGTAAGCCGTACTTGGCACTCAGGATGGGTCCATTGGACGTTGTGATGGGTGTTCCCATGAACACCCATGGATTTTGACACTTCCCCAGATTTACCAAACCATGTAAATCTAGGGATTCACCAAAACCTTATGCCTCCCAAGGTGAGGTGTAACCAGGAGAAATAATCTTATTTCTCCTCGTTTTTCCCTCTTTTCGTGTGCGCAGCATTCTGTAGCAGACATAGAAAGAGGAAAACACTTCTGAGGATAGTTTTTGTGCAGGAAAGTGTCCCTTCCTGCACAAACACAGTCCTACTGACAACACAGGCACCTTTCTCCATGGTGCATTGCGCTAGTGTTCGTGCTAGGCTGCTGAAATGCCAAAAGCACGGGGAAAGGTCAGGGATGCTCTGTATTGAATAAATACAGTGCATTCCTGCCCTTTCACTTTGGCGTAGGGGAGCACTGCAAGGTGACTTGCTCCACTCCCCTCTACCACATCCGCATAAATGAGGGCCTTACGGACATATTTACAAGGCCCTAGGACCTCCTTGTGCCACAGGATTTCATTGTGCCATTTTTGTTGTCATTTTAATGCCTGCTCCAAGCATGTGTTATAAGGACGTAACCATTCAAATCAATGGGCCTCCTTGCACTTTCCTCCACTAGCGTCAAACTTTTTGATGCTAGTGAAGCGGAGCTCCACAATAGTGTCAAAAATGTTGACGCTATTGGCCTAATGTGCTCCATGGTGCACCATATTGTACATACGGCACACCTATGGTGTTGTTAGGTGGTGGTGGAAGGGAGCAAGAAATATGGTACATCAGTACTGATGCCCCAGATTCTTGTAAATCTGGGCCTTAGTGTCTTGCATGTCTTTAAGCTCTTGACGGTTTCATGACATCAAGGCAAAGTACAACCATCTTCCACCAGGTTTAGATAGTAGCGTGAAAATATGAAAAGGAAATACCCATGGATAAAAAGTCTATTTCATTACTTATGGCATCTCATTCCCATAATGAAAGATGAAATTAAGCTTGTGAAAAAAAAGATTTATAAATCATTCATGTGAAGCACATGGACTTTGCCAGTAAATTTAATGGCATCAGAACTAATGGGTCACACCCTGTTTTACACTGAGTACAAAAAAGTGGTATTTCCCTGATGATACATAAGACAGCATTCAGGATCCTGTCAGGAAGGAACCGACACCACTCTCTAAGTGCAATGTCCTTGCTGCAGATTCAGGCTTGCACTTGGGGACAGAAAAATATAGTTAATTACATATAGCCTAGACAGATTGTCTTGGTTAAGAAACGTCTTTCTCCTTCCTGCTGTCAGTGCTTAATTTGTGAAAGAATGAGTGCTGGTGTCCAAAGTTCTGCTCAATAGCCCGTGGGGACAGGAATTAAATGTCAGTGCGCCGAACGCCAAAATCTCTTGATGCCTCTTTAATCCACCATCAGGCACTTCCTGCACATTTACCTCACTCATGTATTCTGCCTTCACCCTTTGCAACAGTTTTCCTGCCTTTCTCTTCCCTCTTTCTGTTTCATTTGTTTTTCCCTAGGTAAATGTGTTAAGCAGAAAGATAAGTGCGAGTCCCCAGAAATAAGGGCCAGTGTTCTCCACCGGCAACCACCAGCTCAAATTAAGAACTGCTTCAGAGCTTTAGCTGAGGTATTACAGAGCATATAATCATACATCCCACTTGCTTTGGAAGAGAGTCCTACACCTAAATCCCCCTATCAACAATTCTCCCCAAAGCGCTCACAGGAGCATACTTTCAGCATGTGTTTTGACCCCCAGGATAATGACGCAGCCATACGTGGAGCTGTAGCGAAGATGTCCACTAAAGAGAAGAGCTACCCCTTACCCACTTCTCATCTTGACTGCACTTTCTATCTACTGCACCATTATCAGTGAACTTTCCTTTCCACTTTCATCTCTCCTGTTTCAGTCCAACATATACCCCACCGCACTTTCGACTGATGAACATTGTATATTTGTATTTCCTTATTTAATCTCCACAGGAAAAATTTGGGGCTTCTGATTTCTCCAGAAATATGGTGAGACGATTGTCAGCTTCGAGGCATGAGCGAAACTGATAATCTTGTAAGCCACTACGACTGAACTTCGAAGGAAAAATGAATTGCTTCATACCAATTGTAGATATTTGTATGTACTTCATGATTTCACGCACAGCGCACATGCACAGCGCTTAGTAACTAATCATAGGAAGAACTGATCCTCGTGTGCACAGAAATGGACTTCTGAGCTCCATTGCTCAGTTTGTCTTTCCGATACGCAGCGTTTTTATATGGAAATCGGAGCATTGTACTGAGCCCTGGCCCACTACTGAGATCACTCGACTTGTCTATAATCTCGTTGACCGACCTTCATTTTTTTTATTTGACATTAGTGTGCGTAGAAATGCTAGATCATTGAATTTGCATTCCAAGCACTTCGCAGATGCGATAGCAAACCCAGCACGCACACCACCGGGCGGAGGGCATACGTCGTGCCACTGAGGTTTGAGACTGTATTTACCACCCGTCAATGAAAGGGCTGCATAACCAGTCACACCCACAACAAATAGAACAATTCACAACCATCAGTTCTACACTTGGAGCAAATCCCTAAATGGTTCTGTATAGCTTGTGAAGTCATGGTGTAGTCAAGTAAGCAAGGAGGATGTAATTGAACTGTATGAGTTTAAACTGCGCATTGCGCTAAACTCTCAAAGTATTACCCACATTTCTAAGCCACTCCATTTCTAGAAAGGAATCTCATGTCTATCGACCATTGAGAGCAGACATGTTCCAGATTAAGACTCTGCATTCACTGGTGAAAAACTATGATCGCTTTTCCACCAGGACCCAAAGTTATAAAGTCTGCACTGAGTGCTTGGCTTCAGTACTGCACAGCTCCTTCAGGAATCCTTACACAGGAACTGAATGACCGCCTGTATTTCTGCCAAACTTTGGTGAATAAGCTGATCGCCTTTCAACCATATAGGTCTCCATTGCAACTAAGACCCAATTTTATCCAATGGATGTGTTGGTAACTCCTACCTCGTTAGCATAACAAGGTACACTCCAAAGAAGGATGATACATATGCTGCAGACACATGTATTCTCCCCAAGTGAATTCTTCCAACAATGGCAGGTCTCTGCAACCCTTGTGGGAGGACTCGAGGAGATAAAATGAGATGAATGCCCCATGAAAGTGGAAGATATATATAGTGCAACACGAGCAATATTCAGTGGTACATTAATCAGATAACCCTTCACCACATACTATAGCACGACAGTTCGAAAATCTAACTTAGTGTTCGGGACACCAAGATTTCTGTCTATCAGCAGTAGCTAGCTCGTGTTCAAAGTCATTATTCTCCAATTATGAATCCACCTTAGGCTACCAAGGAGGGAGTTCAGTTCTCTACAGAATGACAAATAGAATATAACTGCGAGCTTATGAAACTAATAATAAGGGAATCGTCGCAATAAGGTCATCTTGGTCAAGTCCTCTTTCCCATGTATGACAGAGGGAGGGTGTTCCAAATAATCACCGAGTTGAGCATATTCCACAGTGTCTTCGATTTGGTTCTGGCAATTAATCAGTGGTTGAATATCTTAAGATGAAGGATGCCCACTACAGTAGTAAGGGCAAGATGGATATCTAGTTCTGGAGTTGTCATTATTCACAGAGGGAATAAACACAATTAAACCCCTATTGATGCAAAGACCAGACAATATCCCAAAGTTCTCCGCTGTCCCTGTTAGGAGGAACACCATAATGCTATGAACATAATGCAAAACGTCATTCTAATCTTTGGATATGAGGTGTTGTTTGTCTGATAGATTAAGACCCCTGTGAAATCCCCTTCCCTGCATTTAACAACCTAGTGGCCTGCTTGTCTAGGCCAAACTAAAGAGCAGCAAAGGGCAAACCATTCTAGTGCCACAATGTACCTGTCACTCCTCTCCTGTGGCCCTTCGAATCCCCCCTCAATCTCACTGACCTCCTTACACATCAAGCAAGACACAATCACCAGTGCTCTCCAGTGACAATCCCAGAAGATGGAGCTGCAGATAGATCTGATTCAATCAATTGCCTCAAGACTAGCTGATCTGACCTCAAGATTAACCTTCCTGAAGAACCTTATAGATTTAGCAGATGGGGAAAAAACATGCCTCTGCTCTCCTCTGATTACCAAACTAAGAGGCATCTTTACAAGCCCCTAGCACCTCCTTGTGCCACCCTAGCACCATTTTGTTTACACTAAGGAGGCGTTAAAGAGGCCCCCACAGTGCACCATATTTAAAAGTTGGCGCAATGCATGCGTTGTACCACTTTGCAACCCCTGGTGCTACATTAGACCTGTACTAGGTATAATGTATGCAAGGGAGGCATTCCCACGCAGGGAGACCCAACAAAATGGCACAATTAAATTTACAAGCTTTCACTGCTCCATTTTTTCCATCATTTTTAACGCCTGCTTAGGGCAGGCGTTAACGTGACGCTTCCATAATAACCTGTGCGTCTCCCTGTGCTTTCGTGGACTAGTGCCATAAGTTATGGTGCTTATCCAGCAAAGCGCCACAATAACTTAATAAATTATGATGCTACTGTGATAACTTGTGCCATGCTGCACCATATACTAAATACACCACTATCACCGTGACCTTAGGGGTCGCAGGACGACGCAAGAAAAGTGGCACATCAGAGCTGATGCTCCACTTTCTTGTAAATATGCCCATAAGTTCGCTTCTGGGAATACTATGCTTACTATTAGACACTGTCAAGAGTAAAGTCTGCGGTGTAAACAAGATTAACAAAATCACAAACAACCTAAACCTGGAAAAATTAGTTTCTTCAAAAATCACCTGACAACCAAAACGCGACTGTGTCATGAAAAATTTAACCTGTGCCTTCCCTCAGAAGTGCACCCTCCTCCCTCATGAATCTTTCAGCATGCGACCCGGGTCTTACTATAGAAGCCCTGTCTCCGGGGCTGACAGAAGATGACGCTCTCACTTACAACTGCCATATTGAAGCCCCATCTTTGGTGCGTACAACCAAGGAAGACGTTTTAGTGTCACAAGGGAAACCTCTAACTTCATCTCTTCCTTCCTGCAATCCACTTCTTCTAGAAAGGCAAGAAGGAAACTAAAAAACAAGATAAAAAAGCAACGCCGCAACAAAAGGAGATCCCTGATGCTTGGAGCCACCAACACCACCAAGGCAGATCCAGAACAAGGGCCCGCAAAACCCTTTTCCATATTCAACCTTTTCCTGAAACCAAGAATAGAGAGTATCCACTACAAGGAAGACAAAAGTAGCAAAATCCTCGCTTCAAAAGAATCTGTTGCAGCACAAGTGCCTTCTAAGTCAATCACCCTGGAACCAGAGGTCTCTAAGTCCCCATTACCTACTTCTGCATCATAAAAAGCACATAAGGAGTGTCTGGCTGGGTTAATTATGTCAGGAAGGAAGGAGGGTGCAGAGGGTAATCCTCTCTCCTTAGGTGCCACTCAAGTGGGCCTCAGCACAGAGATCTCCCTTAGAGAGGCCCAAGAAAAGCAAGAAATCTATATAACCACTAACACAGAACCACTCCACATAGATCCGATCAACTAACTCCTCGATAAAAATCATATCAACCATGCCAGCTATGAACAAGCACCTTTTTGCCATTACCCTCCAGTGTCCACCAACCAGACTCAGGGAGGATCTCTCGCCAACTTAAATGAAAAGCCGGAAGGACTTCATCCAATCCCCCTGGAACCACAACTACGAGCAGTCAGCTAACATTTTAAGTCAGTCTGGGGTTGCAAGCATACCCTCATCTGACTCGACGATCTGTCTCTCTAGAGAACAAAGGCCCCAATCCTGTCAGTCCTCAAACCCTTTACAGTTTCTATCCCGGGGAACCGGCAAGCTCCATAGTGAATGCTCCCTTGAACATCAGAAACTGGTTTTCATTCCGCACTACTCTCTCAAGGGCTCACATGGCATACTTAACATGGGCAACCTGCTATGCCTATTCAAGCACATTCCAGCTTTGCATGAACTGACCTCTGCTGATTTAACATCAGTAAAGGTCCTTTGAGTCCCTGATAAAGAAACTTCGGAGGTCACCATTACTACATGGTCAGGTGCGGGCCCAAGAGGCATCATCCTTGGTGAAGCAAGCACTTTTTAGGTTTAAGTATCGAGCTCCTTAAGCTACAACCATTGATATTCTCACTTATTACTACAACAAGACATCCTGAGTCCCCATAAGAGCGTGCTATGGAACGCATGGGGTGCTCCCAATAATTGGCTTCCAAACACGTCAAAAACTAAAAATAGTATCAAAGTCTCATGCACCAACAACCACAGAAGGGTAAGACATACGTTCAGCACCGACAACTAAACTGGGGGTACCATCTGATCCCCCCAAAGAGAAAGAGGAGGGTACTGCTCCTAGCTCAAACCTTCTTGCCTGCCCACAATTAAGGACCATACAGTCAAGGTCCAACCTCAGAAATACAACGTGGAACGTGGCAGGCCTTAGGTCAACTTTGACAAGCAAACCCATGCTGATCTATCCGTACAGAAGCTACATCCTCTGCCTGCAGGATACATGGGCTCTCATTCCATCAGTTTTATATGGGTACTAAATACTCTTTAAGCCTGCACAACAGACTAGTCTCTTTGCCCGGCCATCTGCAGGCCTCTAAATTTTCATTAAATACTCATGCAAGATCAAGGATGTGCCTCTAAACTGAAATTTTCCAGCTATTTACAGCAATGCATTCAAATTAGCCAAACTTTTCTGCTATTAAATCTCTACATGACAGTTTAGAGGCTCTTTTTGTGGAGTTTGCCTCATATGAGATTCTGTTAGTTGGAGACTTCAAAATCAGTTCACTTGAGAGTTCTAACACCTCTTTATGTTAAACCAAAGAACACGTCACAATGAAGAACCTTCTGTACAACTATAATCTACTTTCTGTTAAACACATTTCTCTATCACAAGACCCCCATGTGCAGTTCCCTGCAACATGTAGAGGAATTTCAACTATTGATTACATCTACTTATCAGCCAGTTTAGCTAGCCACAAGGTCAACTTGAAGTTTCACATCCACCCACAAAGTGACCTTAATCCTGTAACTGTAATGTTTGGTCTAAATGTGGTCATGCCTGTGAACCTTCAACAAGTGGGTCGATCTACTCAGGTAGATGCAGTTAACTTAGTCAGGTGAATCAAATGTGGACCATCGGACACTACCTAGGTGGGCAAGTGGCTACAAGCGGTAACCTCAGGGCTCATCTCCAACCTTCAAGGAGACCTTTACCACAGATGGGACGACCTAATTATCAAGCTAGGGGTCCACCTGTTGGGATCCGACAGCTACATAATAGAGCCATTATTTGGCCCAAAGAGCACTAAGAAGAGTAATAAGTGCTCATAAGCTAAACACCCTCTGCAGACTCTGCAAAGTCCATTGTTAACAAGCACAACATATACAAAGAACACAACTTGGGAGGAAAAGAAAAACTCTGAGCAAAAAGAATGGCTAAAAATTGTATCAAATGTTTCAAGATAAAGGCATTGTTAACTTCTGGAACTACTGTAACAATCACAGACCCCCATTACAAACAGGCATATTGCAGTTTTAGAAGTATACTGGGTACAACATGTTAAAGCATTATATAATAGCTCATCAAAAGGCCCAAGTGATGTACCAGTTTAGGGGACAGAAGATGAAATGCCTGGAGACAGTCAAGCCCTGGCCATGGAGGCTCATGTCTGCAAAATGATAAAAGCTATCAAAGATACTGGCGCACCATGCCCCAATGGCCTTCCACCCAGCATTTCAAATGCGCTCCGGAGGACTGGGCAAAGGTGTTAACTGACCTTTTCAACCAAGCCTACAGTTCTACACAGACCGCGTACTCCTGGAAGGGCTATATTTTATTCCTGATATTGAAAAAAGGAGACCCGACAATGCCATCCAACTATCGACTAATAGCCCTCTTTGACCTAGAGGCCAAGGCCTATGCTCGTATTCTTCTTAAACTGCTAGAGGATTGGGCTGCTGCAAATTACATCTTGACTTTTTTTCAAACAGGTTTCATGCTTCAGCCACAACAATTGACAGTATTACAGCACTTGCTATTTTGAGCCACCGAGCAGCCCACAAAAGTCATCCTCCTCTGTTCAGCTGTTTTATCGATTACAGCACATCCACAAGGTGGATTGCAATTTGTTATGGAGGAAACTGAACACATGGGGGTTACCCCGGCAACTTCTTAGTGCCATTACTTCTCTGTACTCCACTACCTGGGTTTGCATGAGAACAGGCCCTAACACAGTAGCCTCTAAAATAACAACTGAGGACGGCCTGAAGCAGGGATGTGTCATTGCCCCTTTGCTCTTTAAGCCATTTGCAACCAACCTGGACAAATGTCTGGAGAGCAGCTGCCTGAAACCACCATTACTCAGCACTCAAAACAAACATCACATTTTACAATATGCTGATGACATTGTCATCATGAACCACTCAAAAGCGGAGTATAAACTGCATTTAGTGTTACTCAAGGTAGTTAACAAATTAGGTTCTGCTTGCATATATTACTACATCACAGAATAATTAGCCTTAGACTACTATATCATATTATATGATGCAGGTGAACCATTTAAATTCACAAGGACATATAGCCGCAGAACACTACCCAAATCTAAAAGGTATATCACACACATTATTTAGACGATGTGGGATAGTTCAGTTCAGAAGACAATTTAATGCATGTTGTTTGTTTATCTTCTTCAGGATTTGAATACATCCAACAAGTCTATACCAGGTCCAGGAGGGAATTGTAAGCAGGTGCATATCCTTCCCAATTTCTCTTTCCCCTTGTGTTCTTGGGAGTGGCCTGTAGCCTCCTTAGAATACAAGACTTGTGAGATGGAGCAGCATCAAAGTCAAGACAGCCCTGTAAAGGAAGTTTGAGCTTGAAAGCCCTGTTTAAATCTGCCACAGCTGACCAATCTCTGCGGATGGCCACCTCCCACTGCACACGTCGTGCTCTGCAGAAGTCAAAGATAGGCCCTGCTCCCATCCCATCATAAGCAGCCACCCCAACTGCACACAGCCTTTGGTCTTGTGTAGCAGAGGTTGGCTGCAGGAGTTGAAGCCTTGATCTTAGTTTCTGCATCTTTGCTAAACATTATGGAAAATAAAGTTTTTGGTTCAATTAATGAACATTTTTTCTCTGTAAAATGGATCCTTTTTTTGGTTTATTTTCAAAATTGTTTTTGGATGCCTCAGTGCAACTTTGTAAACATTTTTGTCCAGATGTGAAACTTTTTTTATAAGAAATAGAAACTTTTTCACAAGTTATAATTTGATTGTTTTTGATCTTTTGAACAAAACAGTTGTGGAAATTTTTGATTTTCAAAATGTTGTCTTTAATCTGGCATAGAAGGTTGTACGGTACATCTTTAACTGTTTAGTTCAGTTTGTCAGAGTAGGTGAGTTTTTTGTACTTGTTTCAATAGGGGAAAACGTCGTTAATCTCGGATCCTTTTCTTTTTCTGCAGCTTGCACAACTTCTGGAGACAGTTTTTTTTTCATCTCCTTGATTTTGATACTGTTTTTCCATCTCTTTTCTGGAATACTAATAAAAAAAATTCTAGCTTATGCGTCAAGAATTTTCAATTCTTTAAGGACACGGAGGCATGGATTATGCTATCTCTTTCTTTAGTGACTTACAGTAGCAGCCAATCAAATACAAATAAACAAAAAACTATACATCCCATGATGCCTCACATATCGTTACATGGCCCAATCACCAAGCATGACCTTTGTCCATAATTCTCTTGACCCTCGACATCACTTCCTCTTTCTTTGGCCAAACCGATACAGTTCAAATTGAAATCGTAACTTCTTACATCAATCTCGAAAATCAGGAGTCAGGAACAACCACTCCCACCGGACAACGAGAACTTGAAGAGTCCAACTCGAAGGGAAACAGTCCCATAAAGTAACTATGCACAAAACTTTCCATGAAGTCGTGAGAATTCGGGAATTCTTCAGATCAGAACCTATAAATAATAAAATAGATAGGTAATTTCCAAAATAACTTGAATACATTTCAATAAAATTGATATCCATATAAATTACATTAAATTGGGTGGGTAAAAATAGCAATAAATCATCAACTTCAACAGTTAATTTTTTACTCAATAACAATTGTTCCTAAGGGTGGGATAATCCTCGCCTCCATGTCCTTAACAGAATTTAAAATTCTTGACGCGTAAGCTAGAAAATCTTTTATTCTATGTCAGGACCGGAGGCTCTGATTATGCTAGTTTAAAGCTGCTCCATTGCCACAGTGGCTACATCCAACACAGGTTTGTGATAAAACTTACGAAAAGTATTTTCTGAAGACCAATCCGCAGCCTTCATAATGTCTTCTAAGCGGGAACCCAGAGCATTTGATTTAGAGGCCATAGCTTCTCTAGCAGAATGAGCTCCAAAAAGGTTGGTATCTATACCCGCTTCATTAATTAACCATCTCATCCATCTAGCTATAGTAGCTGAAGTAACTGGTTTAAAAGGCTTTTGCAAAGAAATTAACAATTGACCTTTAACATCATGTCTAAACTCTTCTGTAACAACTTCAGACTCCTTTAAACATTGAACTACACATAATTTAGAATTGTCAGGATACACTGGATAAGATACTGACCTGTAATTCGTTTTAGTCCTTCTTGTCACCGTAAATATAACTCCATCCGGGGAATAAACCCTACCAGCTAAGTCTAGAGCTCTGACATCTGACACTCTTTTACAAGAAATGAGACATAAAAGCATGGTCAATTTTGCCAAAAGCTGTTTGCGAGACAAATACCTATTGGCAGGCCAAGAATCCAAGAATTTTAAAATAATATTATCATCCCATAACACTGAATATTTAGCTTGAGGAGGTATAGAGATGCGTATACCCCTCAACAGTTTACAAATTAGAGGATGTTCTCCGACAGGTTTACCTTCCAAATGGGAGTGCCCCGCTGAAATGGCTGATCTAAAATTATTGACTGTCCGATATGCTAAACCTGAACTTGCTAATTCTGCTAGGAAGTTAACAATCAACTCAATATGTGCTTCCACTGGATTGCCACCTCTTCCATCACACCAACTATTCCATCTGTGCCAAGCTGAGGCATACCTTTTATGGGTACTACCAGCCCAGGCCTGTTCAATGTACTCCGCAGCTTGTTGCGAAATGTCTGGGGTACTCCATCTTGACCTGAAATCAACCAGGCTAACAGAGTCAACTTCCCTGACGAGATCATTGGATGTTGAATGCCCTCCAGACTCAACAGAAGATTCCGACGAGGAGGGATGAGAAGAGGAGAGGCACAAGCTCAATGCAGAGCTATGGGGACCCAAGGTTGTGCTCTCCAAAAGGGTGCCACCAGAATAATCTCTGTCTTCTGTCTCCGAACCTGAGACAGCACCCTGGCAATCATCAGAAATGGCGGGAAGGCATATCCCCGAAACTGAGTCCATTCTTGGAGAAATGCATCTGTCTTCATTGCACAAGGATCTGGGCGCCAACTGTAAAATTTTGGTATCTGAAAGGTGAGCCGATAGGCAAACAGATCCACTTCGCAACTGCCCTATTCCTTGACTATCTGGGAAAAAATCATTAGATCCAGTTTCCAGTCGCTTGAATCTGTCAGGTATCTGGAATTCCAGTCTGCTATAATGTTCTGGTCCCCTGGAATATATTCCGCTATAACCACAAGGCGTTGTGTCAGACAATAATGCCAAAAATCCTTGGCAATCTCTGCCAAAATTCTGGATTTCGTCCCCCCCAATTTGTTGACATACCTCACTGCTGAGACATTGTCCATCCGTAATAGTATGCAACAGTCTGTCTTCTGAGGGGATAGGCTCTTTATGGCAAAGGAACCCGCAAGAAGTTCCAGGCAATTGATATGTAAAGTTTGTTCCCATTCCGACCATCTGCCTCCTGTCACTAGAGAATTGCGCGGGCTCCCCACCCCCAGCGGCTGGCATCGGATTCTATCACCACCTCTGGGTGAGACCCGAAAATCTCTGTGCCGTTCCAGGCTTCCATATGATGAAGCCACCATTGAATCTACGATCTTACCTCGACTGTCAACGGAATCTGTTCCGAGTAACTCAGACCCTGTTGGAGATGTCTGATTTTGAGCCTCTGTAGAGCACGGTAATGTAAAGGGGCTGGAAAGATTGCCTGAATAGATGAGGCTAACAAACCCACTACCCTGGCTATGTTCCTTAAAGAAACGGTCGGACTGGTCAGAACCGGTCTCAATTCCCACTTGATGTTGTGGATTTTCTGAGAGGGAGAAGAAGCTGACATAGGACTGAGTCTATCAGAAAACCCCAGAATTCTATCAACTGAGTCGGTTTCAACAATGACTTCTGCACATTGATAAGGAAACATAAATCTTGCAGAAGGCTGATGGTCCAGTTCAAATGAGACAGGAGGACTTGAGGAGACTGAGCCATCAGTAAGATATCGTCCAGGTGTATGATCAATCGGACTCCCTTGGCTCTCAGCCATTCCATCACAGGCCTCAGTAGCTTCGTGAAGCACCAAGGGGCTGATGACAGTCCGAACGGGAGAGTAAGAAACTCCAGACACTGGCCTTTCCACTGAAATTGAAGAAATCTCCTGTGAGGAGGAAAAATTGGAATCGACAGATAAGCATCCTTTAGGTCCAGACGGACCATCCAATCTCCTTCTAACAGCCTTGTAAGGATTTTACAACCCACGCTATTATTTTTAGAGCGGGGAGTCTGGGAGCACAATAAATCAAGGGTTGGAAACTGCAGGAACACGCGCGCTGAACATCGACGAGCCGTTCACTTCAGAAATAAAAAACAAGGATCGTCTTGTTCCGATGCACGCGCATGCGCACAGGCACAAAGAAAATGGAAAAGAGACTGCGTATAGCACGCAGCTCCGCTCCCGCTCCACTAATAAACACGGGCATGCAGAGATCAGCAAAGCCGATAAAACACACGGCGCAAGACGCGCATAAATAAACAGTGAAAGCGTGCTGAATCGCGACGCTTGAGAGAAATAACTATATGTATCAAATACAATGAATTTTAACACATATAAAACTGAGATAAATTTGAGTATACTTATCTGCTGCGAAGCAGCAAAGAAAGAGGAAGTGACGTCGAGGGTCAAGAGACTTATGGACAAAGGTCATGCTTGGTGATTGGGCCATGTGACGATACGTGAGGCATCATGGGATGTATAGTTTTTTGTTTATTTGTATTTGATTGGCTGCTATTTTAAGTCAGTAAAGAAAGAGATAGCATAATCGGAGCCTCCGGTCCTGACATAGAATTGGGGTGCATGGCTTCAAGTTGTTTTGCAGTGCCTGTTGATCCAAATGAGTCCATCCAGTAGTGTCCTTGTTGCAGAACCTGATCACACAAGTTGCTTGTGACTTTTCTGACGTTCATCTTTTTATAGTCTTTTAGATTAATTCATGTGCAGAATGTTCTGATCCTGCTTCACATGAAGTTGTCAGTCCTTCCGCACTACCTTCATCTTCCTGTTGCTGATTTGTGTTCTTCCGGTGATCGAATGATACAGCTGCATGCTTACCCTGGAGACTCTGACTCTGAGACATTCAGAAGAATGGTTCGGGACAGTGTATTGAATGTGTAGAAATAGACAGTAATATTGAAAATGGTGCCTCTGAGAGGGTGGAGATTTGTTTTGTTGGACACAGGAGCTTGTTTTGTTTTGCATCAAGTTAGATGGCTTATTTCTTTTTTTTATCAGGAGCGTTCGGATTCGAGCAGTGTTTGCGAGAGCCCTTGACATCAGAAGTCTGAATTCTATTCTGAGTATAGTGGTACCGGGAGAGAGTATCCTGAACCCTGTGTTGTATTTTTTTAACTTTGAGTTTTAATCTGGATGTCTTAAAGAAGATCCACTGTAAGAACTAGAAAACAGGCATCCTAGATTTAGATTTGTGACTCCTAGCCCTATCACTGAGGTGGGAATTTGGTTTAGATGGCTGAGATACCAAATACGAATAAGCAAATTCCATATTTTTTTTAAAACACAGTTTGTTATTACAAGCTCTTGTTTTATCGAGTTTGAACATATGCATGATGTAAATACAAGCTGAAATCACAATCCTATGTTTACAATTTAATTTAAAACATTTTAATGTTGCAAGTTTTATGATACCAGGTACCAGTATCACAAGACCACCAATGTCTTTTTAGCCCGTTTTCACAAAAGGTTTGAAAAACCCTATGGGCCACTGATTGTTTATAGAATATGGTGGTCATTACAACCCTGGCGGACGGTGTTAAAGCGGCGGTAAGACCGCCAACAGGCCAGCGGCAAAAAAAAATAGAATTACGACTGTGGCGGAAACCGACAACAAAGACAGGCACTTTAACACTCCGACCCCCACGGCGGTACAGACAAACAGCTTGGCGGTCACGCCAACAGACAGGCGGAAGTCAATGTACCGCCCACAGTATCACAACCTACCAATATGCCACCCTTTCCAGGGCGGATACAACGCGGACAAAAACACGTCGGAAATAGGACTTTGAAGGGAAAACGCTCACCTCTACACACCCCACGAGGAATCCGGACGCCATGGAACCAGAGCTGCACATTTTTCCAGCCCTCATCTTCTTGCTCCTCTACCAGGAGCACGAACGCCGACGGCAAAGACAATGGTGAGTACTGCACCTATGACACAGGGGAGGGGGGAGGGAAAAAACAGGGACACACACACGCAACACCCCCACCCCCACCCTCACCCACTACAACACACACACTAATACATATTTATTTATACATTATAGTTACACCCCCCAACCACCCGGAAGAATGCAAAGACAAAAGGAAATGAGTTGAACCATTGTAATATATTAAAATCAAGTATGCAAAAATATATTTATACACCATAAACAAAATATACACCAAGCTTGGTAGTCCAGGTAGTTCTCCAATGAAGTCCGTGGAACACTGGGCCCACACGGTATGGGCGAGGCCCACACAAGATCCCCGACCATGACGGAGAGAATACTGCAGGGGCATCAGAGAGCAAGAAAACAGGCACCTCAGGGGGAGGTAAAGGGGGGACACCTCAGCCGGTTAAGTGCACAAGTCCAAATCCACGAGGGGGCCACATGCCCACTGCTCTATCCTGGGGAGTGCAAAGCCACAGTCTCTCAAGTCTCTACAGTGGGTGGCTTGCCCACTGTTCCATCCTGGGGAGTGCAAAGCCACAGTCTCTCAAGTCTCTACAGTGGGTGGCTTACCCACTGTTTCATCCTGGGGAGTGCAAAGCCACTGTCTTTCAAGTCTGTACAGTGGGAGGGTTGCCCACTGCTGCATCCTGGGTAGTGCAAAGCCACAGTGTCTCAAGTCTCTACAGGGGGAGGGTTGCCCACTGCTGCATCCTGGGGAGTGCAAAGCCACAGTCTCTCAAGTCTCTACAGTGGGAGGGTTGCCCACTGCTGCATCCTGAGGAGTGCAAAGCCACAGTCTCTCAAGTGTCTACAGTGGGAGGGTTCCCCACTGCTGCATCCTGGGGAGTGCAAAGCCACAGTCTCTCAAGTGGATAACAGTCTCCACTGGTTCTGGAGGGGTCCTGGTGCCCAGAGGGCCTCATCCTGCTAAGGACAGAGGTAGTGGATGTGATACTCCACTGCTTCTGGAGGGGACCTGGTGCCCAGAGTGCTTCATCCTGCTAAGGACAGAGGTAGTGGATGTGATACTCAACTGGTTCTGGAGGGGGCCTGGTGCCCCGAGTGCTTCATCCTGCTAAAGACAGAGGTAGTGGATGTGATACTCCACTGCTTCTGGAGGGGACCTGGTGCCCAGAGTGCTTCATCCTGCTACGGACAGAGGTAGTGGATGTGATACTCCACTGGTTCTGGAGGGGGCCTGGTACCCAGAGTGCTTCATCCTGCTCGTGACTGACTCAGTAGCGTCAGTGCCCTTGGCGCTCATGGCCCAGCGGTGCTTGTGGCAGCGGTGCCCTGTTCAGCGGTGCTTGAGGCGGCGGTGTCCTGTTCAGCGGTGCTTGAGGCGGCGTCGCCCTGTTCAGCGGTGCTTGAGGTGGCGGTGCCCTGTTCAGCGCTGCTTGAGGCGGCGGTGCCCTGTTCAGCGGTGCTTGAGGCGGCGGGCTCCTTTGAAGCAACTCAGCTGCTGGCGGTCCTCTCTGTCCCAGCGGGGCTTGTGCTGGTGGTCCTCTCTGGCCCAGCGGGGCTTTTACTGGCGGTCCTCTCTGGCCCAGCGGGGCTTTTGCTGGCGGTCCTCTCTGTCCCAGCGGGGCTTGTACTGGCAGTCCTCTCTGTCCCAGCGGGGCTTGTGCTGGCGGTTCTCTCTGTCCCAGCAGGGCTTGTGCTGGCGGTCCTCTCTATCCCAGCAGGGCTTGTGCTGCGGTCCTCTCTGGCCCAGCGGGGCTTGTGCTGGCGGTCCTCTCTGTCCCAACGGGGTTTGTGCTGGCAGTCCTCTCTGGCCCAGCGGGGCTTGTGCTGGCGGTCCTGTCTAGCCCAGTGGGGCTTGTGCTGGCGGTCCTCTCTGTCCGAGCGGGGATGATGGCGGTAGCCTCCTGGGCAGCGGGGATGATGGCGGTGGCCTCCTGGGCAGCGGGGGTGATGGCGGTGGCCTCCTGGGCAGCGGGAATGATGGCGGTGGCCTCCTGGGCAGCGGTGATGAAGGCGGTCTCCTCCGCCGTGCTGCTCTTCCCAGACTTGCCGGGTTTCTTGTGGCCCTTCCCCACCTTTGAAGGTGTCACAGATGACTCCAAACTCCCACCGGGGACCCCTGGGAGCGGCTTTGGTGGCTGGAGTCTTCCCACTCTCCCGCCGGGCACAGGCCAACTTCTGATGCTTGACAGGTGGGGGACTGTCCGTGCTGTGGCTGGTGCACTCCAGATTCCGGTGACTACAGGTACCACTGGTCCCGGAGATGTTGTGGCTGAGGTGCTAGTTTGGGACCTGGAGAGTCGGGACCTAGGAGACGGACGGGGTGGGGGAAGTGTGGGAAAGAGGTTAAGGTTGGACAGGAAAAGTTTTTGGGAGACACTGGGACGGGTAGCTGGAGGGGGTTTGTTAGTGGAGGAAGAGGTTGTGGTTGTAGGAGGTGTTCGTTTGGTGACTTTGGGTGAAGGTGCATGCGCTGGAGGCTGTCGTGAGGTGGATGGCTGTTGGGTGGGTGCGTGCCTGCGTTTGTGTATCTTGGGAGGTGGCATCATAGACACTGGGAGAGGACACAGGGGACGTGGGGGTGGTGACTGCACGTCAGCAGGGTGTGGTGGTGTGTGTGCTGGTGATGGCATTAGTGGCTGTAGATGTAGTGCATGCAGGTGTGAATGTAGACTAGACTGAGATGGAGGAGGGAGGGGAGGAGGAGGGGGACACAGTGTAGGCAGTGGATGTTGGTGTGTCTGCATGTGTGTGATGCTTGCGTGAGTGCCTGTGGGATGTGTGGTGCTTATGTCTGCCTGAGCTTCCCTTGTGTGTTGAGGTGTGTGCATGCTGGTCTGAAGGTGTGCTTGGGATAGGCTGGGGTACAGGGGATTGGGTCTGGGTGGAGGAAGTTGGAGGGGGAAGGCTAGAGACGGGGACAATGGCTGCCATCAGTGCTGAGGCCAGAGTCTGAAAAGCTTGCTGAAGGGCCGCCTGACCAGAATGAATGCCCTCCAGGAATGCATTTGTTTGTTGCAACTGCCTTTCTACACCCTGGATGGCATTCAAAATGGTAGACTGCCCAAAAGTGAGGGACCTGAGGAGGTCAATGGCCTCCTCACTGAGGGAAGCAGTGTTGACTGGGGCAGGACCTGAGGTGCCTAGGGCGAAGGTGATGCCCACCCTCCTGGGTGAGCGGACACGGGGAAAAGGCTGAGGGGCTGCTGGGAGGGCGGTGCTTGTAGGGTGGATGGAGGCTGTACCAGTAGATGCGGGGGCACAGATGTTGCCACCACCACAAGGGAGCTCCCATCAGAGGACGAGTCTGTGTCGCTGGTGTCAGCTCCTGTCCCCGCCGTGGAGCTCCCCTCGCCCTCCGTCCCACTGGTGAACTCCGAGTCCGTAGTTTCGCCCTCCAGGGCCATGTGGGATGCAGCTCCCTCCTGCTCCGGTGCCACTGCTCCTCCGCCTGATGATGGTAATGCACACAAGAACAGGGAGACCATAAAAATGGGGTGGACGAAAGAAGAAAGACATTTTGAGTGCATGCATTACCGCAACCAATGGCGGACACGACAGACACAGAATCCCCCTGCACTACGCTGCGCTCTTGGGCTCCACTGTGCAATCCCTGGGACATGGCCTACTAGGCTATGTACGACATCTGCACACATGAATGACACAGGGGCATGACTAGGTGTACTTGGCACTCTACAGAGGTGGGGTGGGGTGCCACATGGCCTGCCTTACGGAGGGACCTTGCCTACTAAACCCGCCGTGGCCTAGGGAAACCCACAGCCCACCTCCCCCACCCAGACACCTCCACTGAGCGCTAAATAAGCAGGATGAGAGTGTAACCACGCCTTGTGGCTGCTGTGATGCCCTCAAGCGCTCATCCAACTCCGGGTATGCCACCGCCAGGATCCTTAACATCAGGGGTGGGATGGGCACCCCTCCCACGTTGGGAGGCCATCCCCAGCTGAGCCTCCGCCGTATTCTTGCTCCAGCGGCGAATGTCCTCCCATCTTTTCCGGCAGTGGGTGCTCCGTCTGTGGTAGACCCCCAGGGTCCGGACGTCCTTGTCGATGGCACGCCAAATATCTTTTTTCTGGTGGGCGCTGACCTACATGATTTGTACAGGGGGAAGAGAAACTTATTACCACCTGCACCGTCACAGTCATTGGCCCCCATCCCTACCCTTGGCATGTGACACATGCACTCACCGTCGTTTCATTCACGCCGCACTCTCCCCCCTTCCTTCTTACATCCACCTCTCTCCACACAGGCATAGCCCATACAGCATGCTCCCAGTGTATTTACATGTTTGTCTAGAGGACCGTAGAGTAGCGTGGACTGGGGGAGGACCCCATCCACGCGTTTCTCCAACTCCTCCGATGTGAAGGCAGGGGCCCTTTCTCCAGACACTCAAGCCATTGTCTCTTCCAGACCGAGGTCACAGCAGCACTTGCAGTGTTGGTCCTCTCCTGTCGAAGATCAGGTATCGAGCGATTGAACAGATAGAAAATGGCGGTCACGTCTGCGGCGGTGCGTACCGTCACCGCCGGCGTACATCGTCATTGGCTCCTGGGACCCATAGGGTCCAATGTTAACCAATGCAGCATTGCGCCGCGGTCTTCGACCGCCTACCGCAACGGTGTATAACGCCAGCGCAGTTACCTCACATCCCATTGTCCCACTTTAGAGGTCAGGCAGCCGCCATTTCAGGGGCCCACATGGCTTTATTTGTAACTGCGTCACACATACCTAGACCTAGACTCTCCACACATACAGGCCACTTTTCGGATTATGAATCGTGTTCTGTGTAAGCTGTGGGTACGTACCTCTGAGTTGGTTGACTCTGTGCTCGCTGTTGTCCTTCATAGGCACCGTCCGCTGGGACATGTGAGAAGATAGCGGCATCATCCGGTGTACAGACCGCTGGTGGACCTATCGACAATGGAGGAAAGACATGTGATCATCACATACAGGCTTGACCGTGCCACAATCCTGGAACTGTGTATCCAGCTGGAGCCAGACCTGATGTCAGCTATCCGCCATCCCACAGGAACCCCCCCTCAAGTGCAGGTGCTCTCAGTGCTCCATTTCCTTGCAAGTGGGTCATTTCAAATAACTGTGGCCATTGCATCAGGGATGTCCCAGCCTATGTTTTCCAACGTGTTGTCCAGAGTGTTGTCTGCCCTGCTGAAACAGATGCGGAGCTACATCGTTTTCCCTCAGGTGGAGGATTTACCTACAGTGAAAGGTGATTTCTGTGCCCTGGGACGTATCCCCAACATCATAGGTGCCACTTATGGGACACATGTGGCTTTGGTCCCCCCCGCAGGAGTGAACAGGTGTACAGAAACCGGAAGAGTTATCATTCCATGAATGTGCAGATGGTATGTTTGGCCGACCAGTACATCTCCCATGTTAATGCCAAGTTCCCTGGCTCAGTGCATGACGCCTACATCCTCCGGAATAGCCGCAAACCTTATGTGATGGGTCAACTCCAGAGGCACCGTGTGTGGCTATTAGGTGAGCACCGGGAAGCAAGTCAGTGGGAATGGTTGTCTGGGTCTGGGGATATCCCTACAGGTTAGTGTGTGTCTAACAGTTGTCCCTCACCATTTGCACGTGACTCTAGCTACTCCAACCTGTCATGGCTACTGACACCAGTGAGGAATCCCAGGACAAGGGCAGAGGAACGCTACAATGAGGACCATGGGCGAACACAGCAGATAATCGAGCGGACCTTCGGCCTCCTGAAGGCCAGGTTCTGGTGCCTCCATATGACAGGTGGATCCCTATTCTACTCACCAAAGAAGGTGTGCCAGATCATCGTGGCCTGCTGTATGCTTCACAACTTAGCTTTGCGATGACAGGTGCCTTTTCTGCAGGAGGATGGTCCAGATGGCAGTGTTGTTGCAGCTGTGGAGCCTGTGGACAGTGAAGACGAGGAAGCAGAAGAAGAGGACATCGACAACAGGGACTCGGTGATCCTGCAATATTTCCAGTGAGACACAGGTAAGAATACAAACCTGCCTACTACATCTACTTTAACATTACTACCTCTCTACTGTCTGTCGTTTTCACCCAGTGTATGGTAACTGAGTTGTCACTTTCCCTTACGATTTCACAGATGTGGGTCCCACTGTATGACATCTGCTTTGATTCCTCATGGACTAGAGCTGTGTGACATAGGTATGTTGACATTACAAATGTAAGAGCTTTTTGCCACAGTAATTGATAATACACACATTCATAATCACAGACTGACTCCAGATTGTTTTGTGCTTCAAGGGTGTTTATTTAAGTGCTCAATATTGGAGGGGGTTGCAAAATGGGGAGGAATGATGGTGGAGGTATGTCCATGGCAGAGTCCAGTCTATTGGTCTCACAGGTGCATTGCCCAAATGGGCATAGGAAGTGGAGCTGGGGCACTTTAAGGATGGACAGGGTGACAAAGTGGGACAAAAAGATGACATTCAGGCTTGTCTCATTTCTTGGCGGGGATCTTGGCATCGTTCTCTGTCTTTGTCCTGGATCTCAGGGACCGTTTGCGGGGTGGTTCTCCCTCTGCAGGGGGTGGGGTGCTGGTGTGGTGGTCCTGTGGCAGTGCCTCCTATCCACAAGTGCCGGCGGAGGTGGTGGGCAGTTCATCGTCCAGGCTAGTGTCAGGGGCCCCTTGTTGTGCCACAGTGTCCCCCCTGGTGTTGAGTACTTCCTTCAGCACCCCTAGTTTGGTGCCCAGGGTGGAATTGATGGCTCTGAGTTCCTCCCTGAACCCCAAATACTGTTCCTTCTGCAGGTGCTGGGTCTCCAGAAACTTGGCCAGTACCGTTGCCATCGTCTCCTAGGATTGGTGGTAGGCTCCCATGATGTTGGAGAGGGCCTCGTGGAGAGTGGGTTCCCTTGGCCTGTCCTCCCCCTGTCGCACAGCAGCCCTCCCAGTTCCCCTGTGTTCCTAGGCCTCCGTCCCCTGGACCATGTGCCCACTACCACTGCCCCCAGGTCCCTGTTGTTGGGGTGGTGGGTTAGCCTGGGTTCCCTGTAGTGGTGGACACACTGCTGATTGACGTGTACTGGGGACAGAGGTATGAGCCCGCTGGGTGGGTGCTGTGCTGGTGTTTCCAGAGGGGGGAAGCTCTGTAGTGGCCTCTGACTGTGTGATGGGAACCGACTGTCCCGAGGTCCCCGATGTTCCGGGCTGGTCATCTAGATCCAGTTGGACAGAGCTGCTATCATCACTGTGGGCCTCTTCTGTTGGTGGTGTGGACATGTCTGGACCCTCCTGTGCGATGACATTGGGTAGGAGTCCTGCAGGGGTGTAAAAGCATGATTATTGCATCTGTGTGTGCCATGGTGTGCAATGAGTGGTTGACTTTGTACCCCAGTGCTTGCATTCCTGTGTGGGACCTTGTGTGAGCATGGTTTAGGGGGGTGTATGGGTTTGTGCAATTGACATGCTTTGGTGTTGGTTGTCCATGCTTTGTTTGTTGCATGCAGGGCTTGGTGTTGGGATGTGTGGTTTGTGATGTAGGGACATTTGTGAGGAGTTGGAGTGATGGGGGTTAGGGTGAGGGTGGGGTTATGTGATGGCATGCAGGTTGGGTGGGGGATGAAATAGTGAGAGATTTGACTTACCAGAGTCCATACCTCGATCTACTCCTGCAAGGCCCTCAGGATGCAGAATCGCCAAGCCCTGCTCCTCCCATGTTGTTAGTTGTGGGGGAGGGGGTGTGGGTCCGCCGCCAATCCGCTGAACCGCAAGATGGTGTCTTGAGACCATGGAACGCATCTTCCCCCGTAGGTCGTTCCACCTCTTCCTGATGTCATCCCTATTTCTTGGTTGCTGTCCCACTGCGTTGACCCTGTCCACTATTCTCCGCCATAGCTCCATATTCCTAGCAATGGAGGTGTGCTGCACCTGTGATCCGAATAGCTGTGGCTCTACCCGGACGATTTCCTCCACCATGACCCTGAGCTCGTCCTCCGAGAACCTGGGGTGTCTTTGCCGTGCCATGGGGTGGTGTGGGTGATGTGTGGGGTGGTATGTGTGGTGATAAGTGTGCAGATATGTAGTGGTGTGTAGTGTGAGGTGCATGGAAGTTATGTGGGTGATGGTGTTGTGTGCCTGTGGATGCTAGTTTGTTGATGGTGGTGTCTCTCTCTGGCCTTCTCTCTGTGATTCTGGTTGTAGGGGTTTGTGGGTGATGTGGGTGTGTGTTTTATATAGTATTGGGTGTGTGGGAGTGGTGTGTGTATGTGTATCAGGTGTGTTTATTTAGATTTGTCCAATGTGGCTGTGTTTTGTAAATGTGTGTGTATTTTGAGCGCGGCGGTGTGTACCGCCAATGGAATACCGCGGTTGAAAGACCGCTGCGTGGATTTGTGGGTCGTGATAGTGTGGGCGTATTTTGGTTGGCATGGTGGTGGAGGTTTTGTTTTCGCCAGTTTATCGCTGACCTTTGGTGTGGCGGACTTGTGTGGGTGTCTGAATTTTGGCAGATTCCGTGCTGTGGGTCATAATAGCTGTGGCGGATTTCCGCGGGCGCGCCGGTGTGTTGGCGGTGTTCTGCACGGCAGTAAGCAGCTTTTACCACCAATGTTGTAATGACCGCCTATGTCTTCATTCTATTTCAAATAGTTCTTAGGTGTGTTAACCCCTTTCGTGCCAGACCTTTTCCTTCTCAGATGCCAAGCCTTATTTTGGCTATTTGGGGCAGTTCGCGCTTAGGCCCTCATAACATTTTGTCCACATAAGCTACCCACTCCAAATTTGCGGCCTTTTTTCCAACATCCTAGGGATTCTAGTGGTACCCAGACTTTGTGGTTTTCCCTGAAGGAGACCAAGAAATTAGCCAAAATACATCAAACAGTTCATTTTTTTTTTAAAATGGGAAAAAAGGGCTGCAGAAGAAGGCTTGTGTTTTTTTCCCGGAAAATGGCATCAACAAAAGGTTTGTGGTGCTAAAATCACCAGTTTCCCAGCTTTCAGGAACAGGCAGACTTGAATCAGAAAACTCAATTTTTCAACACAATTTTGGCATTTTACTGGGACATACCCCATTTTTTGTGTTTTCAGCCTCCTTCCAGCTAGTGACAGAAATGGGTGTGAAACCAATGCTGGATCCCAGACAGATAAACATTTCTGAAAAGTAGACAAAGTTCTGAATTCAGCAAGGGGTAATTTTTGTAGATCCTACAAGGATTTCCTACAGAAAATAAGATGAAATAAAAAAATGTTGAAATTGAGGTGAAAAAAACAGCTGTTTTTCTCAACGTTTTAATTGTAACTTTTTCCTGCGATGTCAGATTTTTGAAAGCAATATACTGTTACGTCTGCTGGACTCTTCTGGTTGCAGGGGTATTTAGGGCTTGTAGGTTCATCAAGAACCTTAAGTACCCAGAGCCAATAAATGAGCTGCACCTTGCAATGGGTTTTCATTCTATACCGGCAATTCATTTGCTGAAATATAAAGAGTGAAAAATAGGTATCAAGAAAACATTTGTATTTCCAAAATGAGCACAAGATAAGGTGTTGAGAAGCAGTAGTTATTTGCACATCTCTGAATTCCGGGGTGCCCATACTAGCATGTAATTAAAAGGCATTTCTCAAAAAGATGTCTTTTTTACACACTGTCTTACATTTGTAAGGACAAAATGTAGAGAAAGACGAGGGACAATAACACTTGTTTTGCTATTCTGTGTTCCCCCAAGCCTCCTGATAAAAATGGGACCTCACTTGCTTGGGTAAGCCTAATGCTCGCGACAGGAAACGCAACATGGACATATCACATTTTTACATTGAAATCTGACGTGTTTTTTGCAAAGTGCCAAGCTGTAGATTTTGGCCTCTAGCTCAGCCGGGACCTAGGGAAACCAACCAAACGTGTGCATTTTTGAAAACTAGACATCTAGGGAAACCTAGGATGGGGTGACTTGTGTGGCTCTCACCAGGTGCTGTTATCCAGAATCCTTTGCAAACCTCAAAATATGGCCAAAAAAACACTTTTTCTTCACAATTCAGTGACAGAAAGTTCTGGAATCTGAGAGGAGCCACAAATTTCCTTCAATCCAGCGTTCCCCTAAGTCTCCTAATAAAGATGGTACCTCACTTGTGTGGGTAGGCCTAGCACCCTTGACAGGAAATGTCCCAAAACACAATGTGGCCACATCATTTTCCCAAAGAAAACAGAGCTGTTTTTTGCAAAGCGCCAAGCTGTGGATTTTGGCCTCTTGCTCAGCCGGCACCCAGAGAAACCCACCAAACCTGCGCATTTTTGAAAACTAGACACCTAGGGAAATCGAAGATGGGTTGACTTGTGGGGCTCTCACCAGGTTCTGTTACCCAGAATCCTTTGCAAACCTCAAAATATGGCCAAAAAAACACTTTTTCTTCACAATTCAGTGACAGAAAGTTCTGGAATCTGAGAGGAGCCACACATTTCCTTCAATCTAGCATTCTCCTAAGTCTCCTGATAAAGATGGTACCTCACTTGTGTGGGTAGGCCTATCACCGGTGACAGGAAATGTCCCAAAACACAACGTGGACACATCACATTTTCCCAAAGAAAACTGAGCTGTTTTTTGCAAAGTGCCAAGCTGTGGATTTTGGCCTCTTGCTCAGCCGCACCCAAGGAAACCCACCAAACCTGCGCATTTTTGAAAACTAGACACCTAGGGAAATCGAAGATGGGTTGACTTGTGGGGCTCTCACCAGGTTCTGTTACCCAGAATACTTTGCAAACCTCAAAATTTGGCCCAAAAATAGTTTTTCCTCACATTTCAGTGACAGAAAGTTCTGGAATCTGAGAGGAGCCACAAATGTCCTTCTAACCAGCGTTCCCCCAAGTCGCCTGTAATAAATGGCACCTCACTTGTGTGGGTAGGCCTAGTGCCCGCGAAAGGAAATGCCCCAAAACACTACGTGGAATGATTAAAATGATCAAATACTAAACTATCCATTTTTTGCTGATTCCCCCAATGGAACCCCCATTGTTTTCTTACCCAGAATCCTCAGCAAACCTCAAAGTTATCTAAACAATCACATTTTTCCCACATTTCTGTGTGGGATCACTGAACCGGGACAAATCTCCTACCACCCAATGTTCTCCTCAGTCTCCCAGTAAAAATGATACCTCACTTGTGTAGATGGGCCAAGTGTTTGTGACAGGGAAGAGCCAAAAACATGTCAAAATTGAGGGGGAACCAAAGCAGGTCCAAAAGGGTAGTTTGAAAAAAAACATTTTTAGGCTGACAAGTGGGGCACAATTTTGATCGGTATAGATGAGACAATGCTGGTGGTAGGAATTCTGTGGATTCCTGCAGATTCTGGAAGGTTCAATCACAAAAATATGGAAAAAAAGTGTGCAAAGTTGGAGGTTTGCAGGGCATTGTGAGTAAGAAAATGGTGCAGGGTGCATGTGGCGCACACCACCCTGGACTCACCCAGATGTTTAGTTTTCAGATGTGTATAGTGCTTGTGGATTTTTCCACATGGCAGCATCCCAAAGTCCAAAAAGTGCAGCCCTCACGATGCCAAGTGGGACGATTATGAGAGTTAGCCAAGCTCTCATGGCCCAAATGTAAAACCTAAAACCAAAATAACCAAATGTCCTCTTGCTTGCCATGGGATAAGATGTTTTAGTGTGCGGGGGAGAGCTGAAAGACTGTCACCCCTTCAGTTGGGGTGGGGACATAACCATGCCCATACTGGTTGGTAGCCACCACCACACTATTTTATCTTTTTTTATTTTTTTATCTCTGGAATCTAGTAGATTTTCTGCCCCCCAGGGTGTGGATCAGGGGAAATTGCCCCATCTGCCCACTGGTGGCAGAACAACTTTGGCCCCATTTATTTGGGGTGGGGGTATGGCCATACCCCACCCTCTTATTTTGAAAATAAAATCTTCCCTGGTCTCTGGTGGGCTTTCTGCCCCCCTTGGGGGTGGATGGGCTTTCCAAAAATAGGCCAATCTGCCCCCAAGCAGGGCAGATATGGCCAACAGGAATGGTCCCCCATGGGGAGTGACCTTTCCCCAAGGGGCTGCCCCCCCAAACAAAACACACACATACACACACACCAATCCCTGGTGCCTAAATGGTTTCTGCCCCACAGGGGGCAGACCAACCTAAAAGAAATAAGCCGATCTTCCCCCAAGAGGGTCAGAAAAGGCCTAATAAATATTGCCCCCGGGGAGCGACCCTTACCTAAGGGGTCACCCCCCCCCCCCCCCTTAACAATATAAATCTTTTTTTTTTTAAATCCCTGGTGTCTAGTGGCTCCTGCCCCCTCCTCTGAGCAGATCGGCCTAATTAATATAGGCTGATCTTTCCCCGGGGGCAGAAAAGGCCTAATCAAAAAATTGCCCACCTGGGAGAGATCCTTGCCTAAGGGGACGCCCCACATCTTATCAATATCAATTTAAAAAAAAACAAACATCCCTGGTGCCTAATGGCTTCTGCCCCCCTAGGGGGCAGATCTGCCTAATTAATGTAGGCCAATTTGCCCCCGGGGGGGCAGAAATAGCCTTAGATGAAATGCCCCCACCTTGGGGAGCAACCCTTGCCCAAGGAGTCGCTCTCCTTCTTTGTTTACACACGGTAAACTAAATCCCTGCTGTCTAGTGGGCATTTCTGCAGCACGATCGCTATGCACAAAGAGACATGATAAGCGAAGGAAAAGCCTTTCCTTTCATTTTCATGCCTCTCTGCCTCCCCTGCCCACCGTACCGAGGAGGAACTAATCGTAATTATACTGCTGCTAATATGAATGGGTATTCTCACCACCATTTGAGACAATTAGGCTATGCTCCACTCCTGTTGGAAGACAGCCGTCGTAGTGATTGGGATACTTCTTATGGCCAAGGTGCTTTTTTTTTAGTATTTTGTGCTTTTATTTTTGTAATGTTTGCTTTGATTTGGTTCCACTTAAGTTGCATATGGTCTGGGACAGTTGATAGTAACAATGATAGTTTTGCTGCTATTTTTAATGTCCGGGCTATGTTCTACTATTGTTATGATAGAAGCTGGCTTATATGTTTAGTATACTCTCCATTGTATGATATTTTTCTGATATTTTGAGCTATTACATTTTGTAATGTTTGCTATGATTTTAAGAACTTGCGCAACAGAATAAACTTTGAACTTTGAACATGAGGGAATTGGAGAGTAAAATGATAAGTGGGCGAAAATGTGGGAGAGGCTAAGAGGAAATTAATCTATGTGTTTGAAAGTGAGTGAGACAGTGAGTGAATAAGAGTGTAAAAAATTATGTTGGGAAGAGTGAATGCCTGAGCCAGTGGATGAATGGGAAAATAATTGAGAGACTGAGTGTAAGGGAGTGAGTAAAAAGTTACAGAGAGTGGGTAAGAGAGACCAGGTAAATGTACGGGAGTCTATGGCTGAAAACATGAACAGTGAAAATGAAGGAGTGGGCGAGAGGGAGTGAACTGGTAAATGTTGCACTGAAATAGTGAGTGAGAGACCCTGAGTGAAAGTGAAGAAGGGTGTGGGAGAGTGTGAGATATGCAAGGTGCATGAGAGAATAAACACATGGTAAGTGATTCGGAGACTAAGGGGGTCATTCCGACCCTGGCGGTTGACTACCGCCAGGGCCGGGGACCGCGGATGCACCGCCAACAGGCTGGTGGTGCATCCATGGGCATTCTGACCGCAGCGGTACAGCCGCGGTCAGAAACGGAAAACCGGCGGTGTCCCGCCGGTTTCCCGCTGCCCTAGGGAATCCTCCACGGCGGCGCTGATTGCAGGGCCGCCATGGGAATTCCGACCCCCTTACCGCCATCCTGTTCCTGGCGGTTTTCCCTGCCAGGAACAGGATGGCGGTAACGGGTGTCGTGGGGCCCCTGGGGGCCCCTGCAGTGCCCATGCCAAGTCGCCTGTAATAAATGGCACCTCACTTGTGTGGGTAGGCATAGTGCCCGCGAAAGGAAATGCCCCAAAACACTACGTGGAATGATTAAAATGATCAAATACTAAACTATCCATTTTTTCTGATTCCCCCAATGGAATCACATTGGAATCCCCCAATGGAATCACAATCACATTTTTCCCACATTTCTGTGTGGGATCACTGCACCGGGACAAATCTCCTACCACCCAATGTTCTCCTCAGTCTCTCAGTCTGATACCTCACTTGTGTAGATGGGCCAAGTGTTTGTGACAGGGAAGAGCCAAAAACATGTCAAAATTGAGGGGGAACCAAAGCGGGTCCAAAAGGGTAGTTTGAAAAAAAACATTTTTAGGCTGACAAGTGGGGCACAATTGCAGTGCCCATGCCAGTGGCATGGGCACTGCAGGGGCCCCCTAACAGGGCCCCACTAAGATTTTCAGTGTCTGCCAAGCAGACACTGAAAATCGCGACGGGTGCCACTGCACCCGGCGCACGCCTTCAACTCCGCCGGCTCCATTCGGAGCCGGCTTCCTCGTTGAAGGCGCTTTCCCGCTGGGCTGGCGGGCGGCCTTCTGGCGGTCGCCCGCCAGCCCAGCGGGAAAGCCAGAATGGCCGCCACGGTCATTTGACCTCAGTGCGGTCATTCGGCGGCTCCTGCCGGCCCTGCGGTTACCGCGGCTGGCGGGAGTCAGAATGACCCCCTAAGTACCAGATGTACGAAAAATGTGGTTTGCCATTTCCTAACAGAGAAGTTTTGTGATTTGCTATTAGAAAATTGCAAACTGCTATGTACTACCGTGTGTTTAACACTGTTTGCTAATCCTAAATGGGTTGCAAGGGCCCTGCCTCATTAATGTTCATGAGACAGGTCACAATTTGCGACCCATGGGGAATGGAGGGCACTCACAGGGATGGTGACCTGCTGGGATCAGCAGACCACCATGCCTTTTGACTGCTTTTTAAATAAAGCAGTTTGTTTAATTGCAGCCATTTTCCTTAAAGGAAAGAAAATGAGAAGTTTCCTTTTCATTTTTTCAGAGTGGGCAATGGCCCGTGGGAGCATGGCCTGCTGTGGAAAAATGTTGGTGCCCCATTCACGAAAGGGAAGGGGTCCCTTGCAGACCTCTTTCTGTTTCCAAATAGCTTACCACCAACTTGAAATTGGTGGTAATCTGCAAATGTTTTGCGACTGCATACTCATTCTCAAAACATTCGTACATACCAGTGCGACTCGCTATTAGGAAGGGAAGCCTTTAAGACGTCCCTTCCTAATAGCCACTCGCAACCACTAATAGGTTACCAACTTGCAAAACGTGGATTGTACCGGCCTTAAAGCATTTTGGTAGTCCCAAACGGCCCGATGGGGCATTTGCCATCGGTAAAAGGCTTCATACACCTGCCCCTAAGTGAGAGCATCTGAGTAAAGAGTGAGTGTTAGTTACTGGTACTGGCTGAGTAAAAGTAAGGGAACCTGTGAATGAAAGAATGACTGAAATGTGAAAGTAAGAGGGCTAAGTGAGTGAGAGGGGTGTTTGTGTGAGTGACAGTGAGTTAGAGAGAGAAAGTAAGGGAATAAAAGAGAAGAGGTGAGTGACAGGGCATACGACATTGAGGGGGTAATTCCGACCCTGGCGGTTGACTACCGCCAGGGCCGGGGACCGCAGATGCACCGCCAACAGGCTGGCGGTGCATCCATGGGCATTCTGACCGCGGCGGTACAGCCGCGGTCAGAAACGGAAAACCGGCGGTGCCCCGCCGGTTTCCCGCTGCCCTAGGGAATCCTCCACGGCGGCGCTGATTGCAGCGCCGCCATGGGGATTCCGACCCCCTTACCACCATCCTGTTCCTGGCGGTTTTCCCCGCCTGGAACAGGATGGCGGTAACGGGTGTCGTGGGGCCCCTGGGGGCCCCTGCAGTGCCCATGCCAATGGCATGGGCACTGCAGGGGCCCCCTAACAGGGCCCCACTAAGATTTTCAAAATCGCGACGGGTGCCACTGCACCCGTCGCACGCCTTCAACTCCGCCGGCTCCATTCGGAGCCGGCTTCCTCGTTGAAGGCGCTTTCCCGCTGGGCTGGCGGGCGGCCTTCTGGCGGTCGCCCGCCAGCCCAGCGGGAAAGCCAGAATGGCCGCCGCGGTAATTTGACCGCGGTGCGGTCATTCGGCAACTCCCGCCGGCCCTGCGGTTACCGCGGCCGGCGGGAGTCAGAATGACCCCTGAGTGTGAGTAAGTGCCAGTTTGACTACATAAACAGTAATGAACATTCTGTAATGCTTGAAGTAATACCTACTTGAATGAAAGACAGTTTTGCTAGATTGGCTGATGTTCATACTTTTAAAGTGAAGATAGACCCTTGGATTATGTCAATTTGAGCATCTTCTTAGATAAACGGCTGAGGAGCACCATACCAACTGAACACTTCTCCTCTTGTTTTGTAATGGAAAGAGCGCATAGATCAATGGGGGGGAACCCTCCTGGAAGCACCCCAAGGCCAGTGATGGCGAGATTCTTAAATTTCCTTGACTGTAACATGATATTGTGGGAAGCGTGATATTTGGTCTGATTCACTATGAGAACTCCATAATCAGGGTCTTCCCAGACTACACCCGCGAAGTCCAGAGACAGCGCTGGACTTTTGATTCTGCTAAAGAGAAGTTGCGGGCCCTGCAACTCCAATATATGTTACTCTTCCTGGAGAAGCTCAAGGTCCTGTACAATGGGAAGTCACTGTTCTTCCAGTCACTGGAGGAGGCCTGGGCCTGCTGGAGCAATGTTCAAGACAGTTGAGGCAAGAGGGAGGGTGGCCTGACCGGCGTTCTCTCCAGGAGGTCAGAGCGAGGTCCAAGAATGAACAGTCCATGAGGAAGAGATGAGACCGGCCCACGGCAAGGGACTTCCAGGGGACTCCTCCGCCTGCTTTGCATGTTTCCCTATTTTCTGAAGTGTTTTTATAGTTTAGGTTAGTGTTTTGAAGCGCTTTCATAGTCCTGAGTTTGTGAGATGGGGTGGGTGGGAGGCTACAGACCTCTCATAGTCTCATAGCATGTAATTTAGAGCTGGGCAGAAAACTCTCCGCTGGTGGAGTTTGCGGAATTCTGCAGCTCAGCATTCCACAGAGAATGCGGAGTTCCCAATAGACTATGCACTATACAAAGTGGTGGAGTTTTTTTTCTGATTTTCCCCATTGGCGCGCACGAGATGTGAGTCGAAAGAAGTATGCTCTCTTGTGATAACAAAAGAGATTTTTTACCTGCTTGCCAGAGATAGCGACACGCTCTTGACTTCTGGCACGTCTTTTTTGATGTAGGTGAATGTGAGTGAGTGGGATTGACTGCTGCTGCATCCTGGCGAAGCTGAAGCAGCGAAAATCTACACCTTTGAGTGAAAAATCTTCTCTAATTGACCATTCGTGTTGGTATTGTTGTGCGAGGAGTAAACATTTTTTTCCCCCCAACCAACAGGAAGTACCCGGGAGACTCCAACTTTCTGTTCTTGTCCAGCAGGCTCCTCTCACACTTTTGTCTATCTCCTGGCCACTTTTCATTTGGATTTCAAGCTGGAAGGATCACTTTTTTTTGTCTCTTGGATATATCATTGGATTTAAGGACAGTTGTATTTGAGTTTTCACTCAAATACAACTGTAGGTTAAAAACACTTGCATGAGGGTGATGTACAATGTGTTTGTTTGATAGGGGGCATGCCCCAGGATTTATCTGTACTTTTTTTTATTTTTATTTTGTTATTTATGTTGGTGGATGGCCTGCATTTGTGGGCTAGTTATTTTACTTGTAAATTTGTTCTACACAGGAACATTTTTTAACAGTGCACTACATTTGCTCCATCTTCTGTTTTGTACATTTGCAATATTCATTAAATTGAATGTTAATGTAAAGTGGCTTAGCCTGCTAATGTAATAGGCCTTCCAGCTGTAGGCCCAGTACTAGTCATGGGTGCATGATGAAAAACAACTGTTTGTGGTGTCTGTGGAACTGAAACACCATGGATGGCAGTTGATTAAAGATATCAAAATGTTGTTTGGCGGTATTTCACATTTTCTTTTGCAAACAGTGTGTGAGGGGTTTTATAGTTCTTGGGCCCATATTTATACCTTTTTAGTTCTGCATTTGCACCTATTTTTGGTTCAAAAGCAGCGCAAACTCACAAAATACAATTGTATTTTGTAAATTTGCGCCGCTTTTGCGTAAAAAAATGACGCAAATGCGGTGCTAAAAAAGTATAAATATGGGCCTTGATGCCTTTGTATGATGTGTTGTTGTTGAAAATTTTGCAGCCCCTTTAATTTAAGTTTTTGGAATCAGTAATGCTGACTTAATGCTGTTTTTTCCCTGTCCCAATACCTTCTTTGTCTGGCCAGTGTGTGAGAGTGTTTGGCATAAGCCACCATGGTTTCTATTCATCCTGCTTGTTGTTTGATGTGGGTGGGAGCCATTTTGTTTAGGCAGCCAGTAGTGTTCTTCTTTGTTGTGGTAGCCATGCCTCCTTGATGGTTGCTGTTTAAACATGTGGCTGGCAGCCATTTTGTGTAGGCAGCCAGTGTGCTTTAGGCCTGCATGTGTTCTTCTTTCTTGTGGTGACCATGCCTCCTTGCTGGTTGTTGTTTGACCATGTAGCTGATGGCCATTTTGTGTAGGCAGCCGGTCTGCTTTAGGCCTGCAGGTGTTTTTCTTTGTTGTGGTGGCCATGCCTCCTTGCTGGTTGCTGTTTGACCATGTGGCTGGTGGCCATTTTGTGTAGGCAGCCAGTGTGCTTTAGGCCTGCAAGTGTTGGAGGCCATGCCTCCTTGCTGGTTGTTTTTGACCATGTGACTCGCGGCCATTTTGTGTGTTGTTTATTAAGGCCTAGTAGGTCAAAGATGCTTATTACTAAATGTATTGCATGAGCAGTTTTTTATATTTATATACACAAGCAATTACAATCTATTTAAATGTTTATCCTTTTCTTCTATTTTTTTCACAACCTTTATTTTTTTTAATTTGATATTATCAGTTTAATAATACTTTTTTCTATACTTTCTTTCTTGCTTTTCAATTGTTTTTTACATAAAATAATGTATTTATTTTTCTCAAGTTTTTCCTACTAGCCCCATGTCTGCTATAAGCATACAATTGCACTACATTTTATAACATTACATTACATTTGTCACCAGCACCTCCCTGAGTGCCACATGCAAACTTGATGCAGACTGATAAAGTTAACAGTTACACACTGTATGTTGTAGTTGTTGCTGTTAGTAGGATAGAAGGCAGACACAGACGGCACTGACTGACACTGCAGGGGGTGACATAGAAGAGGAGCACCTTGACCCCTTGGTGTAACCGCTGGCCGGAAAGAACCTGTAAAGACAGGGAACGGGCGATGCGCCCCCGCCCGGCAGAGGACCCCCGACCCGCAACCATGCCGTTAGTAGTCAGTATTCACCCCCTCCACATACACCATCATGTAAATAGTTTAGTTGGAGATAAACATAAGAATGTTACGTGGTCAAGAGAATGATAACATAGTACACAACAAAAGACCATGGCGGTCATTCTGACCCTGGCGGTCAAAGACCGCCAGGGCGGAGGACCGCGGGAGCACCGCCGACAGGCCGGCGGTGCTCCAATGGGGATTCCGACCGCGGCGGTAAAGCCGCGGTCGGACCGGCAACACTGGCGGGCTCCCGCCAGTGTACCGCCGCCCCATTGAATCCTCCAAGGCGGCGCAGCTTGCTGCGCCGCCGAGGGGATTCCGACCCCCCCTACCGCCATCCAGATCCCGGCGGTCCGACCGCCGGGATCCGGATGGCGGTAGGGGGGGTCGCGGGGCCCCTGGGTGCCCCTGCAGTGCCCATGCCACTGGCATGGGCATTGCAGGGGCCCCCGTAAGAGGGCCCCTAAATGTATTTCACTGTCTGCTGCGCAGACAGTGAAATACGCGACGGGTGCAACTGCACCCGTCGCACAGCTTCCACTCCGCCGGCTCGATTCCGAGCCGGCTTCATCGTGGAAGCCTCTTTCCCGCTGGGCTGGCGGGCGGCCTGAAGGCGACCGCCCGCCAGCCCAGCGGGAAAGTCAGAATTACCGCCGCGGTCTTTCGACGGCGGAACGGTAACCTGACGGCGGGACTTTGGCGGGCGGCCTCCGCCGCCCGCCAAGGTCAGAATGAGGGCCCATATGTTCTAGACACACAGATAAAACACAGAACCGGAACTACACCTAGTTTGGGCATTGACCTCGAGTGGATTTTCAGCAAAGTCTTGATCAGAGATTGCACTAGGAAGTCGCAAAGGCTAACAGAAAGGTATGACTAAGTGTACATCAGGGACACAAACGGAATTGACTATGTATAACTGTAAAATGTTAATAAAAAGAATCTTTAAAAAAACAAACAATCTTGTAGTTGTTGCTCATTCTTATCCTTCATGACGTAAACGAAAATTAAAATGTTGGTGTTTTGTTTTTACAAATGGATATGCTGTATTTCATAATTATTTATTCATTTATTTAAGTAACCATTCTATGATATTGTTTGTTTCTACTACAAATGCAACTGCATCAAAAAATGCCATGTTTCACTGATCCTTCTTCCATGTTTGCTTTTAGGTGCACAAAGAGAAGAGACCTCACCCACAGTACGGCCAGACAGAAGGCCTGTGCTCGTCGTGACATATGACCACACTCACGACCACACGGACATCTCTTCAGCTGCTGCCATCTGACAGCTTCAAGAAGGCCTCAAAGAAAGCTGCTACTAAGAAAGCGTCCAGTAATAAGAATGAGATTCCCATCACCGGTATGTTGCCACAGACCTTTTTTAGGCAAAGACCTGTGGCTGCCGCTCAAGCCTCTAGGGAGCAATTTGGGAGCATCACTCCACATCAGCACCCCGTTCCAAAGTAGGCCCAAGCTCATGTCTGGCACAAGGCAGACTCTCTAATCACAGGAAAGCTGATGAGCAATGATGTTGAATTAGACTTATCTCTTTCTCAAAGTAGTATCCTATCATTGCCAGAAATGCAGGCCAGTGAACAACAGCTGCAGTCAGCAATAGCAGTTACTCCCGAAGTAGGAGCACATCAGTTGGTTGAGTTTCATTCTGAAGAAGTCGAAGAGGCCCTCTTTCACAGAATTCTCTGTCTTCCAGATCTCTACCATCGTCTTCCTCAAACCCCCACTTCTGATAATCAAGACTCAATTTGGATTCCACCTCAGTCTGAGACACGCCAGGAGAGGAGTGAAAAGAAAGGTTCCTGAAAGCCTTAGAGTTATGGATGAAGAAGAGGAGGATGAAGAGTCTGACAATAAGCCAGTCATCATGGATGTTAGCCCAGCCGTAGTGGAGTCAAACATTACCCCATCTTCTCAACTTGCTCTGAGAGATGTGGCAACGACACCACCACCTTCACCAGCTTCCATATTACAAGGCCATGGGTGCAACCTACAACCACACCCACCTCAGTAGAAGAAGGCATCACAGAGAGGCAAACATCATCAAAACAAAATCTACCTACCACCACTTCTTCAGACATTGGCAGTGATACCAGTGTTAAAAAGTTGACCTCCCCAGTTTGGGACTTCTTTGCTGTTAGTGAAAAGGAGCCAAAAATTGCCACATGTTCCATTTGCAGAGCAAGTGTTAGTTGGGGTACAAACTTGGGAACTGGAGGCCAAACAACCCTTTTGAGAAAACGCCAAGCAATCCGCTGGCAGGCGCACCTTAGTGGCCAAAAGGAAAAGACTGCAAGTGGTGTTAGTGAAGGTGTTGAAAGCAAGGAATCTGATCCGATCGTGGTGGAAGGTGAAGAAGAGGGTGACCTTTATATTACTCAAATCAGCCCTGTCCACAGCAGTGCAGTAGTATAGTTGCCCACATTAGCAACATCACAACGGTACAGGAAGATTCAAAGTCAGTTCGAAACACCAAGGCAACAACCTTCAGTGGCTGCCCCCCTGAGACGCACATTGAGCCTAGCACCACCTTCTATGTCACCTGCATCAGTGGCATCAGCGGAAAAAAATATCCAATCTACTATTACTGCCATGTTTAGACAGGAGGGGCAGTATGAATGCAACTAACTACACAACAGCATGTTTGTACAATGGGACGCTGGCTAAAATGTTAGCGTTGGACCTCCTCCCTTTTTCTTTTGTGGAAGGAGTGGGTTTTCTAGAATTTGTGGTGGCTATCTCCCTGAAATGGAAAGTTCCCAGCTGGACCTATTTCGCCAGAATTCATGTTCCAGCACTACATCACGATGTGTTAGAATTGGTTGGACAAGCTTTGCAGCGGAGTGCTGTCCGGACAATCCACCTGACGACAGACATATGGACCAGTTGCCAAGCCACTGATTACATGTGAATCACTGTACAGTGACTCTCTTTTGTGGGAGTTAGAGACATGATATCTGCAGGTGCTGACACAGCTGAAAATGTTAATGGTGCTGGGAAGCATGCAACAGTAGCTATGTTTGCCATGGATAAATCCCAAACATCTTGGATGACTTTAACAACAAGGTCTTTGAATGGCTGCGCCCAAGAGGGCTTAGCATTGGATTTGTTGCCACAGACAATGGCAGTAATGTAGTTAAAGCCATGTCAGATGGTAGCTATTTCAGGGTCCTTTGTTTGGCACACTGCATAAATGTCATTGTACAGGACTTCCTCGAAAAAAGAACCTTGACTCAGTAACTTGCTGTCCACATGCAGAAGAATATGCACTAATTTTAGCCATTCTTTTAAAGCCCACAAGCTATTGAGGATTATCCTGCGTTATAACAGAATGCCAGTTAAAGCCCTCATACAGGAGGTGCCAACATGTTGGAATTCTAATTATTACATGTTACAACGTCTGTTTGTACAGTACACACCGATCAATGAATATGACATGCAAAGAGGGGATGCAACTGTGAAAGGCATGATCATTGAGCTGCATCAATGGGGCCTAGTCAGATGCTTGACAGAGATACTGCTTCCCTTTGAGATTTTTGCATGGAAAGTCAGCAAGGAGGACTATACTATGGTTCAAGCTATGCCATTGGTGCATATGCTGCAGAAACAGCTAAAGAAGGTTTCTGAAATGTATGCAGATGAAAAAACAGATGCACATGATTTGGGGGAGAGCTTAATACTTCACTTATCCGTTAATATAAGGCTTCAAAGAGACATTGTATCATCTAAACATATACATCTGTGCCCCAATTCTTGACCCCCGGTACAAACAATTACTGGGCACTTTCATTCCTTTTTCTGATGGGGATGTTTCAACCTACAAAACATGGATTGCTGAGCAAGCCAGAGACCTAGAAAAAGAACGGCTGGAAATTAGAGGCCCACTCGTGGGCAGATGTTCTGTGGTGCAGCCTACAACTTCCATAGAGCCTACGGAAAGTGCTGTGAGCTCACAGCAGCCAAAATCAACACACAACAACAGGAGCAGCAGCCCCAAAATCTGCATTTGATGGGTTTCTAAGGTCAGGGTTTAAGTCCCCTGCAGAGGTGAAGGCAACAGAGCTCGAGCAAGGTGGCACACCGATGACTATTGAGGGGATTGTCCAGGTCTACCTGGATGACCCAACAGAGGTCTATCTGTATCAAAACCCATTGGTGTATTGGTATGGGAAGAGGCACCAATGGACAGTGCTCAGAAGGCTGGCAATAAAGTATCTGGCTTGCCTTGTAGCCAGTGTGACTGCTGAGCATGTGTTCAGTGCAGCTGGTGCATTTGTGAAAGTGAGAAGGATCTGTCTCTCAACCCAAAATGTTGAGAGATTAACCATTATCAAAATGAATCAGCGCTTTATGCCACCAAATTACAACATAGCTGAAGTACAACAGGAGATGGATGAGAGTGATGATTGGTCGGACCCAGGTTATGGTAATGTGTTAGCTCACCAAACCTCTGGGTGAACCACCTGAGTTTGAGGATGAACTCTACTGTCCATGACTAGACCTGGGGCACCATAGAGCATTCTACTTTCCATTATGAACAGCTTGAGAAAAAAAGTAGCTAGCTGTTGGAACCTTATTAGTGTATGTTATTCGTTCCCATCTAAATGACTATTGAACAGCAACTGTCAGTCAGTCAAAGAACAGCAACTGTTTTAGGCACATGTATGGCTGAATTGTAGTTGGACCAGCGTGCACTGAAGAAGCCCCCAAACCTACCAAAATCACTTCAAGGAGATTTGAGAGACAATGCCTGCCTCCATTTTGTGCCTAGCCTTTCTTTTGTCCCCTAGCGGGACTGCCCCAGATATTTGATTTACAACTTACTGTCCAATGTGACTCTATGCTTGATTGGAAGATGTAAGTACTGCTATATACGCCTCAATGATTGCTATGAGGGATACTTGTTTCAATGTTGAGAATTGAGATGGTTGGTGTGACTCATCATGTCTAGTGGTGGCAGATAGTGAGAGTGGGTATTTATATTGTTTAAATATATTACGCTGGCTTGTGTTTGTTTCGTGATCAATTTACAATGTTTTTAGCATAAAAATAATAATTGGTGATTTTTTTTTTCCTAAATGTGATTTAGTTTCCCCCTTCCCCTTTCACACTTACCGAAATGTGTTTGCCGGAGTTTTCACACTGCTTTGTTTTCTGGTGCTCTGCTTTCTGGTTCACATTTGTCAAAGAAGACCTGACTAGACCATTTAGCTAACAAACAAAATTCTAGTCCAAAAAATAAAAAATATTCAATGTTCACATTAACAGGTCCCTCTATCTTAATAGGGTCATGACTGAGACTGTGGCTTTCAATAGCAGTTGGTATGGACTGGAGTTGGACATCATCATCTTTAATCAGAGTCTGGACTTGAGTATGGTGGAAAGAATCAGAGCATGATTTGACAACTTAAATAACTGCCAGAAGAAGGAAGTTTTCAACTTCATGGAAATAAACAGGGGTGATGTGAAGAGGAGTGTAAGAGGCCTTTTCCAATATGTGTACTGGTGGTGAGAGGTGCTTCAGTTACTTGATTTGGGAAATGCAATGCTGCTGTGTGTGTCTGATGGCTGGCTCAAACCTGAAACTATGTACTTGAGTGGGGGGGCTGTTGTAGGAAGCTGGAGGAGACAGACATGTGATGGATGATAATAATGTCACATCACGCACTGCTCTAGGCTGAATGTTATAATGAGCATTACATGTGTGAGTTAGATCATCCTGATACATGCTGACACCCGTCTGTGATTGTTGCTGGATGATTGCAAAGGTCTTTGCTCTTGCTCTGCTACCTCTAATTCTTCTTGGTACTGTAACCCTCATTAAGCTTACCTTCCATTCCATACTTCTTTATTCTACAATATCATGTTGATAATCATTTTTGTTTTACAACCCACAGGCCTTCTCTTCTCCTGCAACATAACACTCATGCTTACCTTATAAGACCGCTTCAGAGGCCCCAAGAAGATTGAAGAGGCAATTCCAGAAGATTGCAGCTGCACCATCCAATGTGGCAATACAGACTAGTATCATTTTTCTTTCAATATTCTTTTTTCAGAATTGTTTTGTGTTACTGCCACCCCAAGAATAATTATTATATTATGTACTATTTTGCAAACGTAGCTGACCAAACAATTTTAGATATATATACAACTTGGGTCTCACTGGGGCTGGCAGAATGTTAAGTTATCTATTTCATACATATTCATGTTTTTCTTTTTTTATTCCTTGCACAACAGGCTGATAATCATTTACAAGATGAATATTCTGTTTGTGTTTTGTTTGCTTTTTTTGTCACACCTTTCCCAAAATCCCTTCCTATGTTACTTCATAATTTACACCATTGATTAATCTCACATTTGGTGGGGCGGATGTGGTAGAAGCCACTAGCATGCTACTGCTATACCACCATTGTACCTTGAGAAACCATGCAGCCTTCGCTTCATCCATTCAGGTAAGATAATTATGGAGCATTGTTGTACCTTTAGTATAGGCAATATAATTTGCAATAGAAAATCTCTCCACCCCACTTCCATGGGTCAAATTTTGAAGAAGGCTCTGCAGAGACTAGACGAGTATTGTGACAAGTTTACATAACTGCATAAATAATTCTCATACACTATCAGCAGATTTGTAAAACATGCTGCACTAAAAGGAATCCACTATCAGTAGATTTCGAAAACATGCAGCATAAAGGCAGCAGTGCGAAGTAAAACACCCCCCAAAAAGATTTCAGGAATAAAGAACTGTACATAACTATTCAGTTTAATCCCCATCCCTAACAAAAGAATAATAAATAAATACCCAGTCCTTCCACCCATAACATGCCCACCCCTGTCCCCAAACAAATGTCCCTTTCCCCAAAGAATGTCCAAAACAGAAATAATATGTCCAATTGTCCATGGAAAAAAGTCACTCAAAAACCCATTCCCACCCTCTTCACCCACAAAAAAGTCCCACCCACCAACATAAAAAGTTAAAAAAGGGGCAGAGGAGGGCACTACAGGCGGGTCAGGATTCTCCTGAGGAGTACCTCCACACGTGCCTCACAGGCCTCTAGCCAAATGTGGCGTTGGAAGACGGTCTCAGAGGGGGGAGGCATCAGGGATGATGTGACTGGGAGCGGCTGACCAGGCACTGCGGCGTACATGTTGCTGGGCTGGAGGCATTGGGGCCTGGCTGGGGCCCTGAGTATAGGCAGCAGCCAGCAGTCTGCTCCTCCTCCTCTTCCTCGAGAACAATTCAATTTTAAGGTGATAACTGTCACAGCCATAATATGCACTATGGAATACAAGTATTCTTCTCTCTAATGTGCTAAATTAATGGTGGCATTGCTAGCTCAGCTGGCGCGATAGTCATATTAGTTACTGTCTGCAGCTGGGGCAGCTGTGCTAGAAAATTATTTTATTCCAATGGCCCTATTCTTCTTTGTATCTGGACTAAAAGGCCAATGAATACTAAGAAAGAAACATGTCACATAATATAATCAATCATGCAGATATCCTGTCTGCCATAAGTAGGTTGTGGGAGAAGCGATGCACTGCAGTAGAGGGAAAGGATTAAGGAATGGAATTTAGATTTTATGTGGTGCATTTCCATAGTCACAGACTATCCCAATCAGGAAAATCAAGGCACTTATTTAAGGACCACTTTATGCACTGTACTCAGGCCCCTCCTCCACCATACATTGTAATAACTACTTTTTTGCAAAAATATATACATTTGCTTTGCAGTAAGGAAAGTAATCTTCTTAACGTACTCAACTGTAGGTTAAGGTAGAGTTGATTAGGATGGGTAGGTAGAGTGCACACTTTACAGATCAAACAATTCCTCCTCATCATCACATGCCTAAGGTTTGGCTAGTGGTGTGACTCACTGAGGTTGGCAAATGTTGAAAGGGAAAAATTAGAACAGAAGTAAATCCATTATGGAAGCCATAATAAATTATATTTATCACTTGGCTTGAAAAATGTGGCATACCTATAGATTGATTTTCCCAAAATATTCTGAAGTCTGGAACAGAACGTAGGACAGTAGAGTAATGTATTAGGAAGGGACTGACACATTGGGCACTGGGAGGAAACTGGGAAGCACATCTTTTGTTTAGCATTGCCATGCATTGAAAAGTGTTTGACATATTAACTTAACTTGAGCTGACAGACATTGCTCAGCCAACATTGCAGTGTCGATTCTGTTGAATTGAAATATGCAACTGTTAGGTAATCATGCGAGGCACTGGTGAAAGGCCATCATGAGGGAGGGAGGTGGTGGTTAATAGATGCTGAAATATATATTACTACCTGCCTTGCTTGAAAAATACTGTAATTGAAGGGAATATTCTGAAATACTATTCAACCTTTGCATCAAACCTTTGATAAAAACCATTCCAAGCAAGAATGCCCCTACCTAGAAGAGCTCCCTTGTTTCTTCATTCCAAGCAATTTTCTATTCATCATCATTGCATATGTCTTCTAGTACTCTTATTTTTCTTCACCCTTGGCTTTGATACACATCATTTTAGCCAAGCTTTATATTCTCGCATCCAGTCCTTTGCCATTTTCCAAATTCCAAACAGGGCTCTCTTCTAACCTTTCGTCAAGATACAATTAGCCAATAACCACCCATTCATCCTTTCAGCCATTCACCCATCCAAGAGATCTAACCCACACATGGAGTCCGTTCACCTATCCTGGCATGGAATCCATTCACCCATACCCTTTCACCCACCTGGCCTTGCATCTTTCACCCTTACACCCTTTCAACCATCCTTTACCCTCACATGCATCCTATCATTCTCCTCATGACCCACCCGTATGATTATTATTATGTGCCCTTTCATCCACACCCACCCACACATCCTTTCACGTATATTATATTTTAGCCATCCTCTCAATTTCCATCCTTGTTTCAATTTTACAAAACACAGAGTTCAAGTTCATTTTATAGTCTGCTGAGTTGCAGATATTAGAACCCAATACTCCTGCTGCACCTGCAAAAGCAGTGTGTTGATGAATGAGTCAACATCACTAGTACACCTTTGTAGTGACTATATTACTATAATACTAATTGTCACTAAGGAAGCAGTAGGACGTGCCACCGCCCGCCACTGCTGCCGCAGAGACTTCCCCATATTCATTCCTGCAGCCGTGTTGGCATTGGAGCTGACGCTGCTGGTGCGGCAATGGATGTGAGTGCAGCTAGAAAAAAAATTACACAATTTAGACGCCACATACGCCTCCCCCTATTGTTTTTTTTATAATAGGAAAATACAACTGAAAATACATCACTACATTTCGGGTACGGATTATCTTTGATCAAAATATCAGGTGGGCATTTTGTTATCTGGAAATTGGCTAAAAGAAGGAGCTCTGCTCCTTTGGCGGAACTTTAGCCCTGCCAGCGAGCTCACCTGGGATGCGTGGCAGCCCAATATAGGCTGCACAGCAGAAGCGCAGCTAGTCTGCGATTGTGCTGCATGCCCCACAACTGGGCTGCAGTGCGCACCGGAGCAGATGAGGGAGACAGCCTTGCTGAGAGGAGGACTCATCAGAGAGGAGGATCCCCGGAAAGCCCAAGGTAAGTCCTCTTCTCTTTTTTTGTCATTGTTTGTGCACCCTCTATTCAGCTCAGGACCGTAGGCAGCAAAAGAAAGGTGCTGTGTCAGGCCTCTTGTGCATGGGAAAGGCCGGTGCACAAGAGGCCTGAAACAGCAGCTTTCATTGCCTACAGCGATCCTGAATGCACCCATCTCGGAAGCGCATGGAACTCTAGCTTCGCAGTATTGTACAGAGTTTTTTTTCAACTCCACGGAATTCGGCTGAGCTGGACTCCGGTCACCCCGCCCAGGCCTACTTCTCATGAAACATGTGTAGAATACCTTACATGGGCATGCAATCTTCAGTACATGTGTTCTCTGAGCCTTACCACCGCCACTCCACAAGAAAAGATACATAAGTAGAGAGGGAAGCAGAAGGAAGCTACAGACAATCATAGCCAGACAGTTCGAAGTAAAGAAACTCTAAGTACAGAAAATAAGTAAATAGTATTATTCAGGGATAAGAAGATTTTACAAAACAGATAAATCGAAGTGGAGTTGGGAAAAAACAGGAGACAGGCACAGTAAAAAGGTAGAGAATAATTATAAGTATGGAGCGGAAAAAGTTAGGGAAATAAATATTAATATTAACAACAACAGAAGGACTTACTGGGGCCAGTAGACCCATCTGCCCTGGCACTTGTGGAGGAGCAACCTTCAGCAGCCTCGCCTGCCTCAGTAACATTTGTACATCAGAGTTTCAGGGGGCTTGCATAATATAATAATATTAGTATCAAGGACCATCCTCCTATTTCAAATTTCCTAACCCCATTCCTAATTTCTTAAACTACATTTTGAAATTATTAATAACTTGCAATGACTCAGCGCCTTGAAACTCTCACGGGTGAGTAGCGCGCTTTACAAATTCCTGATTGATTGATTGATTACAATGAATGAGTTCTACAGTTCTCATCTCATCAGTCTCTCAATGCATTAGATTGTGTGCATGCAAAACTACTACATATCACTGGGCAATTGCTTGCCAATTGGCACTGTATGAGCTACAAAATAAAAATACACAGCGAAGTGAGAAAAAATGCAATATCACTAATTCTAATAAAATATTAACGATAACTGTCTTTGACAGGACACATGACTCAAGAGGAGTCTCTGCATTACTCCTAAATCAGCCCAAACATTTGCCAAAAAAGAAGTACAATTAGGTAGCGCTGAGCATATGTCTAGATGATGATGACGCAGTATTATATTTGTAACATAAAGTTAATTTACCTGCATGTTACTGAGCAGTATGCTTTCTTTTTGGGAAGAAAAACTATTAGCATGGAGCACAACTAATAATATTAGATTTTTACTCACTGAGCCCCGCAACCTCGAAGCCTAGCAGGTCGAGCAGGTCCGTCTCACGATCCAGGATGTCAGCTCACCGGTGCGTCTGCTGTTGCTGGGTGTGCGGACCCCAGAACTGCAGCTCACAGCCCTGTGCACCCTCTCCAATCACTGCTGGCACTCCCAGAGGCCGTTCCCAGAACCGGGCCTGCCACTTGCTACCATGGTGGAGGGGAGGTGGAGCTGCACATAAAAGACCAAGGCAGCCACCTCCACCTCTGAAAATATGGTGCGGACTGCACTCCTTGCCGTCGCCGCCTTCCGCTAGGAAGGTGGCTAGCAGATAGGGGCCTGGCACTCCCCTGCTCTGCCATGGTTCTGGGGACTTGGTGGGGGAGAGATAAGGAAGGAAGGATTACAAAAGTTAAAATATAAAAAGAGAAAGAGAAAAGGTCATATAATAGAGCAAAACTAGGTGATAAAAGGTTTTAAAAGTGGGTGATGGGAGAGATATAAATAGGTTAAAAGTAGGACCTAGCACCATAACAAGCAAAAAACAAGATGGCCACACCCATGCGAACCACGTGGTGCCCTTCGAGTGACAGTTCCAACGCAAGATACAATTTCACATTTCCAGTGCCGTTAAAAGTCACATGAACAGGCACAGAAAGGAACTCCACCCACTAGTGGAACTCCACGTAGCGCAACTGAGTTTTTCTTTTTTACTCTGCGTGGCGCTGCTACGCAAACTCTGACTACGCCTATTGTAATTTGGCTGAGTTATGTGGTTTTGTGCCGGGCCGCCACAGTGGGGAGTGAGTGGTGGGTGGATTCGAGGGTAACTGTTGAATTTCTTTTTTTTCCTTGTTGTTAGCAGAATGGACCAACCACAGTGATTGTCCATTGCATCCTATGAGGGTATCTCCCATTCATACAAAACACACTATAAAGGACATGGCACAGTCTAGACCCTTTGAAAACCCTTTTTTCAGTCTTATCCTGGAACGTCAACGGGTTAGGCAGTAAGATTAAGTGTGGCCAGGTGGCACAATGTATAAAGAGGCTGCATCCCGATTTGGTCCTTCTCCATGAGACACATTTACAGGGGACTCACTGCTGATTTCTAGGCTGAGAAGAAAAACTAGCCCATGCATGATATACTATGGAGTCTAAGGGGGTTCCGATCCGGATTAGAAAAAATCCACAGTTTTGGTTTAGATGGACATGGATAGATCCTAATGGCATGTTTGAAGGGGTGCAGGGCTACTGGGGGAGAGCTGATTTCACCCTGCTGAGTGTTTATGCACCCCCTTGATTGCAGGCACCTACCCCAGCAAAGACTGTGGGCATATGCATTGAGTCACTTATCACGCTTAAAGTGCTGGGTGGGGACTTCAATGATGTAATGGCCATAGACCTTGACTGATCTGGGGTCTTCTCTACGCCTGCTTCATGGACTGCACTGGCACACTTTCTGGAATCAGTGAGTTTGTCAGATCTTTGGCAGTGTAGATTTGTGACGGTGTGAAAATAATCCTATTTCTTTGGTGCCTATTGTGTTTCCTACAGACTAGATTACATATTTGCTCCTGCAGCAAAGGTGGCAAGTAGTTGAACAGGCACAATACATGGCAAGAGGCCTGTAGGACCATTCACCCCTGTTGGTCCAGCTGGGGGCTTTGGAGGTCGAAGCCAATGGGGTGAAAATTGAACGCGTGGGACCTGAGGGATTAGATGGTGGCTCAGGGTATACAGGTTGTATTGAAATATACTTGGCTGATAACGAGGGCTCAGTTCCTGTAAAACTGTACTATCTAGGCTTATAAGACTGTACTCCAAGACAGGGCTCAAAATCTGATAGCCCATAAAAGTAGGTGGCAGTACTGGAAGACCTGGAGTCCCAGGTTCTGCGGCTTGAAGAGATGTCAGAGCTAGGATAGACCCCCTCATTGTCTGACAGCTCACAGTTAAGCAGACAGAGTATCGAGGCTTGGCTTAGGAAGGGCCGAAAGTACAAATGTTAGCCCCACTCCACCACCTATATGAGACAGGGGACAAGGCAGGTAAGCTCTTAGCATGGCTGAGTAAAAAGGAGCTGGAGGCCCATTGGGTTCACATGCTTACTACCCAAACAAGGGAGAGGTACGATACAGACATACAAATAGCTTCGAGGTTCGCCTGTTACTACAAATCATTTTATAAGGGCGTCCCCTCCATTACTTAGATAGTATCACCGAATATCTTGTCGCCGTTCCTGTCCCAGTGATAGATTCTGAGTCCCGGGAGGCCCTTGAGGGGGAATTGACACTCAGCGAGGTACAGGCTGCAATTATAAAATTACGGGTGTTCTGGGTGATTGGGTCCATATTTACTGAATTTATTTGAGGTGAGTGAACAGGGTGCGATCCCTTCAGATCATCAGAGAGCACTCATTACAGTAATCCCTAAAGAGGGAAAACCCAAAGACCAGTGAGACTCATATCGCCCGATCTCTCTGTTTAACAATGAAGTGAAGATCCTGGCGACAATCCTAGCTACAAGACTTCTACAGTTTATTATGCCTCTGATCCAAAGCGATCAACTGAGCTTTATGCCCGGCCGGTTAACACGTCATAAAGTATGGCGAATGCACAACTGGCTGGCCATGGTGCAAGATTGCCATGCCCCACATGTCCTTGTAACCTTAGACACATTTGATGCAGTACACTAGCCCTTTCTCTAACAGATGTTACAGTGATTCGGATTTGGCCCAAGATACAGGAAATGGGTGGCAATGTTATACCAAGACCCGATGGAAGTAATTAGGGTAAATGGGGTGTTGTCTTCAGAGTTCACAATTGAGAGAGGGACGCACCAGGGCTGCCCCTTATCCCTACTTCCATATCCAGTTAAATCCCTTACTTGTACACTGGTGCCCAGGGATTCTATATATTTGCTGAGGATGTGGTAGTGGAAAATATATTGCTCTATGCAGATGATATCCTGTTATACATTACTGAACTGGAAACATCAATCCCAGAACTCTCCAGATTCTTAGGGACTACGGTGAGCATTAGGGTTAAGATATCAACTGTAATGAATCAGTGCTGTACACCCCCTGGGGCTGGAAATTTCCCCAGATGGATTTTAATACCAGAGGATCTTTATGATGCTACAGAGGGAGTGCTGTTATAGTAAAAACCTTGAAAGAGTACTATTACATTTTCATGTAGATGCTGTGAGGGGCTTCCCCGTTTCTCTTAGGACAGCAGCTCTCTTCAAGATGACCACAGTCCCTAAAATGTTATATGTACTACAGAATACCTACTATGCAATCCTACAGGCCATGTTTACCAAAATAGATGGGGAAGTGCTGTCTTTGGTTTAGGATGGAGGTAATCCCAGAGTATCCTAAAAAACCGTGCAACACAAACCCTATAAAGATTTGGTCACTCTCCCTAACATTGAAGCATACTATTGGGCAGCCCACTTAATTAATATTTACGATTGGATCTTTGAACCACAGGACCTTTCTATCTTTTGACTAGAACGGTCTAATCTGGAACACCGATCATACTTGGACTACCTCTATGGGGAAAGGGGGATGCAGCGGCTGCTCAGGTGGCCCTGATGGCATGGCAGAAGGCCACAAGAATGATTGGTTGGGAGCGCAGAATTACCCAGCAGATGCCCCTCTGGAAGTGTCAATAGCTGGTTCAATTGGCGAAACTCCTGGAATTGGAATCCTAGGACACAATTGGTATATCCACTTTTGGGAATATACTAAAGACTGGGGACATTATGTCCCTCATTATGACTTCAGTGGTCTACAACGTAGACTGCTGAAGTTTCACCAGCCACAAGCTGGACAGTGATGGCTGTCATCAGACGGCCATATTATGACTGCTGGTGCCTCTCCATGATAAAATGGGCAGAGAGCCGCCAGCAGCCATACTGGTGGCTGGCGGTGCAGTGGAGATTGCTCCGCTGGCACCGCCATGTCAACTCAACACCACCACGCCTATTATGACTTCGTAATAGGCGTGGCGGTGTTGTGTTGGCGAGGCGCTATTGGCGGAGAAAGTGCCATGGACCCTGTTCACTCCCAGATGACCATGTCGACCACCAGGTAAGGTGATCGACTGACAGGGGATGGGAGGGGGATGTGGAGTGTTGAGTGTTGTGTGCATGAATGGGGGTGTGTGTTTGTTTCAATGGAGGGGGTGTCATGTGTGTTTGTGTTCATCTGATGCAAGTGTATGTATGCGTGTATGCAGGGTGGGGGGTGTCATGGCCATGTGTGCATGTGTGTGTGAATGAGTGGGCGTGTATGTATGTGTGATGTGTGATGTGTACCTGCGTAGATGTATCTTCAGAATGGATATCGGGGGAAGGGGGTTCAGAATGGGGATCGTGGGGGGGGTCGGAATGGGGATCAGGGGTCACTGCTTGGGGGGTGCTTCTGATGGGGTCAGGGGAGGGTCCTACTTGGAGGGGGGGTGGGTAGTCCTGCACTGTATTGTTACCGCCAGGGATTCCATGGCGGTACTGCCACCACGGAATCCCTGGAGGTAAGGATGCTCACAATATCGTGTGCGATGTCAGGTGGATGGCTGGGGCGAATGGGGGAAACCTTCGGCCAGGCAGTCCTACCCCCCTGGCGGTACAGGCGGTGAACTGTCTGCAATACAGGCAATTCACTTCCATTGTCATAAATTGGCGGTCCTGCACCAATGCTGTCGGCGGTCTGGCATCAACCGCCGGCATGGCAGTGCAGGACTGCCAGGGTCATAATGACCCCCTTTGTCCTTTGCCAACCTCCAGTGGGAGTACTGGATGCGCCAACCCAATTCTTGAAATATGCGCAGCAACGGCACCCCTGGCGGGCTGAGGGATTAGGTGAGATGGAGCTTCCAGAGTATGCAACCTTGGAGGGGAGCCTCATGTTAGAAGAACTGTTGAAGAGAGTGATATCTCACACTCATAGTACGATAACTAATATTAATGCAAATAATTTGGGTTTGATCATAGGGAAGTGAACTTTGGATGTGGGGGAATTTGGAAGACATTGACTGGGAAGCGACACTGATGCACCCCAGGGAGGTGGATATTAAATCTTGTCTGCTTTTTTTTATTTTATTTTAATAATATTTTTATTGATTTTCAATTCAAATCAGCTTTCCATAATTTTGCAGTTACAATGACAGTATTTGGTTGAACTGATATAAAATATACATTCAAAGCAAACAATAAAAACTTAACTTAGGTCATGTTATAATACTCAGAAAGTATTTGACTGCTGTACCTGGGTGATAGGCATGGTTATGCTCTATCCTGCTAGTGTATGTTTTGTTTGTGAAGGTGGGGGGATCCGGCCTAATGTCTGTTTATGGCATATAATGCAGTAGTTCTTATTGTACATATTCTAATTTTTTGCTCAACTCTTGTTAGCGGCTGTAGGTTGAAGCAGATTGAGGGTGTGGGAATGGGAGCACTTTGGACCCTTATGATGTATCTCGTCTGGATCTTGTCTGCTTTTAATACAGTTTAAAATACTTAATAGAGTGTATTATTATACATGCAGGATCCATGGTATGGGGAGATCTGCATCGCTGGCCTGTCTACGCTGCGGAGAGGCAAATGAGTTGCTCATACATACACTATAGGAATGCCCACACATCCATGCTCACAGGACTGGGATCATTCAGGAATTAAATACCATCCTCGAGATTACTATTTCACATGAACCAAAGTTTGTCTTATTGGGGATTCCCTGTGATGTCCCATGATTTAAACGCCTTTTTAGTGTCCTAGGACTGGTAGTAGCCAAGAGAGACGTGACTAGACTATGGGGGGTGGGGCTCAGGAGGTACCATCAATTCATGTTTGGTGGTGTTTTAGTAATGCAATTTTTTTAATAGGATTTTTCCGAGTAATGAATCGCATTTTTGATGGATATGGGAATGAGTGTTTTTTTAGGTTGTTTTTACCTGAAACCCTCTTGAGTTCAATTAACACCAACTTTAATCCATAACATTTACCATGCACCAGAGATGACAAGTTATGCAAAATAATAATCTGTATTTCTGTGTATAATGCTGATGGTGAAAATATTAATATTGCAAACTGTGATGAATCCATTTTAGTTTCCCTCTTGGACACAGGAGTCAGCTTAGCCTCTGGTTTGCAGACCTGTTGCCCCTTCACCTAGTGACCTTTTACCTACTTAGTATGCTCTGTTTTATTCCTGTTTTATTCCATTTATTTTATTATTTCTTTTAGCTTGCTGCCATTGCTTACATTTAAAAGAAATGTTTTGATTTCATTATCAGTGCCGTTCTGAGAAGGTATCTTATGTATCACTGATACACATAGGTATTGTCATCATATCCCTTTCTCACTTGCATATGATAGGAACATCATGCACATTTGTTACAGATTGTTTTAATAAATTGCTAACACAAGCATGCCACATTATCAGTTGTTTAGAAACATGTTTATAAACACAAACAAAAAAAAGACAGAAGAAGTCAGAGAGCAGACTCTCCGCATCCGGAGACCTCCAATAGGAGATATAGGCCCTCATTACAACCCTGGCAGTTGGTGTTAAAGTGGCAGAAATACCACCAACAGGCTGACGGTAACTACCGCCAAATTCTGACCATGGTAGAAAGATCCCCGAAAGACAGCCAATGTACCACACCGACCACCAGGGCGGAAACAGCAGCCACCATGGAGGTAGCCGCCTACTGCCAGATGGAAGTCAATGTTCTGCCACCATATTATGACCCTGCAAACCACCACCTTTTCCGGGGTGGTCCCACAGACATCAAAAGACTGACGGAAACTGAGCTCAGAAGTGAAAGGACTCACTATTGGAGACACAGGGAACAACTATGCCACCATGGAGCCTGAACTGCATGTCTTCCCTATGATCTTCTATGTTCTACTCCACCACGAACACCAACGCCGGCGAAGACGACAACAGTGAGTACAGCCGCCTAGCACACAAGGGAGGGAGGGAGGAAAAAGAAAGTGACACACACACACGCACAACACAACCCACACCCCAACACCATACACACAATCAGCGGCATTACAAAAACATTTTACCCTGTAACTCGGATGAATAATGCAAGGGGTCAAAGCAATTTCGCAAAAGTGAATGTAATGAGATTAACACAGCATGAAAAATAAGTTAGGCAAGATAATAGATATATACATATGTACAGAAAAAGGGACACAGCCCAGCCCACTATTTGCGCAGTCCATATGGTCACAGGCAAACGTCCACAGCCACACTTGCAGGGGCATCAGTTGGTAAATTGGCAGGCACCTCAAGGGGACGGGGGCTGGGGGACACCTCAGCCAGAGATGTTACAAGACCACTGGTTCTGGAGGGGGCAACATACCCAGTGGAATGCAAGGTCACAGTCTCTCATATGGGTGTCTCACCCGCTGGTTCTGGAGGGGGCAACATGCCCTGTGCTTGGTCCTGGGGAGTGCAAGGTCACAGCCTCTCATGTGGGTGTCTCAACCACTGGTTCTGGAGGGGGCATCGTGCTTTGTGCTCTTGATGCTGGGCAGTGTTGGACATGTGGGTGTCTTACCCACTGGTTCTGGAGGGGGCATCGTGCCCTGTGTTCTTGATCTTAGGGAGTGTTGGGCATGTGGGTGTCTTACCCACTGGTTCTGTAGGGGGCATCGTGCCATGTGCTCTTGATCCTGGGGAGTGTTGGGCATGTGGGTGTCTTGCCCACTGGTTCTGGAGGGGGCATTGTGCCCTGTGCTCTTGATCCTGAGGAGTGTTGGGCATGTGGGTGTCTTACCCACTGATTCTGGAGGGGGCAACGTCCCAGTGCTCTTGATCCTGGGGAGTGTTGGGCATGTGGGTGTCTTGCCCACTGGTTCTGCAGGGGGTATCGTGCCCTGTGCTCTTGATCCTGGGGAGTGTTGGACATTTGGGTCTCTTGCCCACTGGTTCTGGAGAGGGCATCGTGCCCTATGCTCTTGATCCTGGGGATTGCAAGGCCACAGTCTCTCAGGTGGGTGCCATACCCACTGGGTTTGCAGGGGGCAGGCCGCATAGCAGCCCATGGTGGCAGGATTACATACCGTCCGCCGGCGGTTCTGGCTGCTCAGAGGTGGTGCTGCTGCTGGTGGGGGGAGGCTCCTGGCCATCCCCTGCAACCTCAGATGGCTGCTCAGTGTTGGTGGTGCTGCTGGTGGGGGGAGGCTCCTGCCCATCCCCTGCAACCATGGATGGCTGCACAACCCTGGTTGGTGGTGGGGGCTCTGTCACAGTTCCTGCCCTAGGTGCCTTGGTCTTCCTGCCTGCAGGTGCAGGCTCCTTGCTCTTCCTGGCAGCTGGGGCAGGGTCCTTTCCCTTCTTGCCTGCTGGTGCGGGCTTCTTGGTCTTTCTGGCAAATGGGGCAGGCTCCTTTACCTTCTTGCCTGCTGGGGCAGGCTCCTTGGTCTTTCTGGCAGCTGGGGCAGGGCCCTTTCCTTTGAGGCTGCCTGGTGCAGGCTCCTTCGCCTTCAGGACATGTGGCCTGGATCCTTTTCCCCCACAAGTGGGTGTGGTGACGACAGGGCCCGTGAACTGTGTGGCTGAGGTGCTTGGCTGGGTTCTTCCTGCCCTGCCCATATGTGCAGGATGAGGGTAGGGGTAGGGAAGAGGTCAATGGTGGATAGGAACAGCTTCTAGGGACATTGGGGTGGGAAGAGGGAGAAGGAATGGGAGTGGAGGAAGAGGGAGTGGTTGTTGGAGGTGTCTGTCTGCTGCTTTTGGGTGCAGGTGCATGGCCTGTATGCTATTGTGAGGTGGATGCCTGTTGGGTGTCTGAGTGCTGGCATTTGTGTACCTTAGGAGGGGGGGCACAGGGGACATTTGCATGGCTGTTGTGGAAGTGTCTGCCAGTGAGGTGTGTGTTCTGCTTGGTGTGGTGATGATGCTGGTAGTGGATGTTGACAGAAATGACAGAACTGGGAGGGAGGTAGAGGAGGAGGGGAGACTGTGGAAATAGAGGATGATGGTGTGTCTGCATCTGGATGGTGTTTGTGTGAGTGCCTGTGGGATGAAGTGTGGTGCTTGTGTTTGCCTGTACCACTCTTGTGTGTTGTCTTGTGTGCATGCTCATCTGGCTGTGTGCTTGGGATGGGTTGGGGTTGAGGAGAATGGAACTGGGAAGAGGAAGTTGGATGGGGGAGGGTAGAAACAGGGACAATAGCTGCCATCAGAGAGGAGGCCAGAGCCTGGCTCGATCTCTGGTGGGCCGCCAATCCAATGTGAATGCCCTCCAGGAATGCATTAGTCTGTTGCATCTGGGCTGCCAGCCCCTGGTTGGCATTCACAATGGTTGACTGCCCTAGAGAGATGGATCTCAGGAGATCAATAGCCTCTTCACTCAGGGCAGCAGGGCTAACTGGGACAGGGACTGAGGTGCCGTGGGCAAAGGAGATGCCCACCCTCCTAGGTTAGCTGGCACGGGCAACTCGATGAGGGGCTGTTGGGAGGGCATTGCTGGTAGTGGGGTGGCGGATAAACCTGTAGCTGGGGAGGTCACCGAAGTGTCCGCCACCACCAGGGAGCTTCCATCGGAGGAGATATCTGTGTCAGAACTGTCCCCTTTAGTCTCCGTCGTGGTGCTCTTCTCACCCTCCGTCCCACTGGTGCCCTCAGCGTCGGTGGACTTCCCTCCTGGGTCCTGTGGAATGCAGCTCCCTCTGTCACTGGTGCCTCTGCTCCTCCTCCAGCTGATGCTAATGCACACAGGGACAGGATGACAAAACAAAAAGAGGGGGGGAAGAGACAAAGGATACACTGGGTCAATGGCTGTACCAACACCACCGTTGGCGTACACAGCACCCTGACACACAATATGCCATAGCACTGGCAGAGAAATAGCTTGCCACAAAGGCATGGGGAGGGGCACACACCGCCAAATGCAACACACCTGAGACCCACACAGCCCTGACCAGTAGTTGATGCCTACGAGCTAGGTAGCACAATTATCCCTGCAGAACTCTATCTACCAGAGGACCTATGCTGCAATGTCAGACCTGGCCTAGGGGCACCCACTGACACACATCCACCACCCAGATACCATCCTACCATGCGTACATTGTAATGATGGGCTCTGTAGTCACCCTCTTGTGGCTGCTGTGATGCCCTCAAGTGCCCATCCAGGTCTGGATAGACCACCACCAGTATGCGGGCCATCAGGGGAGGGGCAGAGTTCGCTGGCACCCCTTCCTCTTTGGGAGGCCATCACCAGTGGGGCCTCTGTCACCTTCCGTGCCCAGCGTCTCCTGTCCCCCCACTCTTTGCGACAGTGGGTGCTCTGCCTGCCACTGACCCCCAGGGTCCACACCTCCTTGGAACTGGCACACAAATACCCTTCTTTTGATGGGCGCTGACCTGCAGAGGAAATGCACACAGGAAAATAGAATCAGACAAACAGTCCTACCTGTTACACTTATGGGCCACCACACTCCTTCACATTACCATTTACACACACTTGGCCCACCACACTACCTATATGCCGCCCAGAGGACATCCACCCACCCCCCCTACAGGAGACCTTCACACACACCACTCCATGCATTTCTGCCACATGCATCGTGCCCACAGTGTACTCACCTGTTGGTCTGGAGGCCCATACAGCAGTCCGTACTGGGGTAGGACCACATTCACCAGTCTCTCCAACTCCTCTGAAGTGAAGGATTGGGCCCTTTCCCCAGGCACACGGGCCATGGTAGGTTCCAGACACAGACAACAGCACCACATGCTGTGCAGGTCCTCTCCTGTGGAAGATCAGGTAGCAAGTGAGGGATCAGATAGAAGATGGCAGTCACGTCCGCGGCGGTGCATACCGTCACCACCGGCATAGATCACCATTGGCCACTGTAACCCAAAGGGCCCAAGGTTGACCGGTGAGAAATTGCACAGCGGTTCCCAACTGTCTCCTGCAACAGAGCACAATATCAGCGGAATTAACTCACTTCGACCTGTCCCTTCACACATGACAGGCAGACGCCATCTCGGGGCATGGGCAGGCCCAGGAAAGTTGCTGCGTCCCTGGTGAAATTATGAGATACTGGACAAATCACACTGATCCATTACAAGTGCAAAATTCTGTTGTAGCTCCATTATTCAGTTTGTGACCGGCTCCTCACTCTTTTGCCCCATAGATTCCTACTGTTGTGGCTGAATAGAAGATGAAGACATACCCTTGTGTACAGACCCTTGTGGAGTTGGCAACCCTGGAGGACGGGCACATAATACTCACCTATAGACTTGACAGGGCCACAATCACTGAGATGTGTGCCCAATTGGAGCCTGACCTGCTATCCGCTATCCGTCGTCCCACTGGGATCGCCCCTCTTGTGCAAGTTCTATTAGTGCTCCATTTCCTGGCAACTGGTTCTTTCTAAGTGACAGTGGGCTTGGCAGCAGGAATGTCACAGCCAATGTTCTCAATAGTGCTGACAAGAGTGTTGTCTGCCCTGATTAAACACATGTGTAGCTACATCGTTTTTCCCCAGGTTGAAGATTTGGCCACAGTGAAGGCCGAGTTCTATGCAATGGGATATATCCCCAATATAATTGGGGCGATTGATGGAACACATATTGCATTTGTACCCCCTGTCAGAATGAACAGGTGTTCAGAAATCCGAAGAGTTTCCACTCTATAAATGTACAGATGGTGTGCTTGGCAGACCAGTACATCTCCCATGTCAATGCTATGTATCCTGGATCGGTGCATTATGCCTTTGTCCTGAGGAATAGCAGCATCCCAAATGTGATGGGCCAACTACAGAGGCACAGGGTGTGGCTAATAGGTGAGCTCTGGTTCCCACCCAGTAGATGTTGGTGTATGGGTATGTTGTGGGCCATATGGGATAGTGTGTGGCTAAATGTTGTCCCTCAATATTTCTGGTGACTCTGGTTACCCCAACCTATCATGGCTGCTGACCCCTGTGAGGAATGCCAGGACGAGGGCAGAAGAACGTTATAATGAGGCCCAGAGGTGAACCAGAAGGATAATTGAAAGGACCTTTGGCCTCCTGAAGGCCAGGTTCAGGTGCCTCCCTCCATCTGACAGGTGGATCCCTGCGCTACTCACCCAAGAAGGTCTGCCAGGTAGTATTGGCATGCTGCTTGTTACATAACCTGGCCCTCAGACGCCATGTCCCATTCCTGCAGGAGGAGGAGGCTGGAGATGCCCGTGTGCCAGCATTGGACCCTGTGGACAGTGAGGATGAGGAGGCAGAGGATGAGGATGAGGACAACAGAACATCAGTCATCAGACAATGCTTCCAATGGCACACAGGTAGGACAGTGTTACTTCACATTTCAATTACATTTGCTTGAATTTCTGTGGCACTGGCATGCTGATATTTCCCACCTCAAAGCCCACTTACTCATTTTGCAGATGTTGGTGACCTCAGATGTACTCCTGGTGGGATCACTGCAGCCAGCTACAGGTCATTAATCTATGCTTATTTTCTGTACAGTTAAATTTCAATGTTTGTACCTGTTTCAATGAATACATAATTGATAAACATGACATACTCCAAACTTCATTTTTTCCCAAGGGTTTTTATTGAAGTGCTAAAATATTGAGAGGCAAGTGCAATGGGATGGGGTGATGATGGAGGAAAGTCCAGGGTATTGTTCCAGTCTGTTTGTAGCACAGGTGCATTGTCCAACGGGACATAGGAAGGGGGGCAATGGCAGGCCAAGGTGGAAAGGGTAACAGAGTGGGACACAAGGGTGACAACCAGGAGAGTCTCATTTCCTGAGGGGTGTCTTGGCAAGTGTCTCTGGCTTCTGTCTGGATCACAGGGAACGTTTGCGGGGAGGTTCTCCTTCTGCAGGGAGAGGGGTGCTGGTGGCCTGTGAGTCCTGTGGTGTGGCCTTCTGGCCACTAGCGGCAGCAGAGGTGGAAGGCTGTTCAAATGTCTGGCTAGAGGCAGGGGCCCGCTGTTGTGTGACTGCCTCCCTCATAATGTTGCCCATGTCTGCCAGCACCCCTGCTATGGAGATCAGGGTGTTGTTGATGGCCTGCAAGTCCTCCCTCATCCCCTGGTACTTTCCCTCCTGCAGCAGCAGGTTCTCCTGCACATTGTTCGCGATCTGACCCATTGTGTCTTGCAATTGTTGATAGGCTCCCAGGATCTCTGCAAGTGCCTCCTGGAGAGTCGATTCCCTGGGCCTGTCTCCCCCCAGTGCACAGCACTCCTCCCAGTTTCCCTGTTGGCCTGTGCCTCTGTCCCCCGAACTGTGTGCCCACTGCCATTGACCCCAGGTCCCCGATTTGACTGGCCTGGGGTCCCTGTAGAGGTAGACACACTGCAGTGCATTGACGGGTCCTGGAGACAGAGGTGTGGGTACGCTGGGTGGGTGCTGTGGTGGTGTTTCCTGATGGGGGAGGCTCTGTGGTGGTGTGTGACTGGGCTTGGGTAAACGGCTGTCCAGAGGTCCCTGATGGGCCAGGTTGGTCATCTAGATCCTGAAGACCAGAGTTGCCATCATCGCTGTGGGCCTCTTCAGTTGGAGGACGGGATATTGCTGGCACCTCCTCTCGGCTGACATTGGCTGGGGTACCTCTGGGGATGTAAATGATGTGTTATGGTTTCTGTGCCTAACATATTGCACATCTGTGGCTTGCCTTCTTTGGTTGTATTTGCCATGGAAGCTTTCACTTGTGTATGTTACATTATGGTGGGATTGTTAGTTCTCTATGGTGTGCATGCTTTAGTGATGAGTGTTCATGCAGGGCTGTGAGTGGTGTCCATGCATTGGTAGAGTATGCACGGCTTGGCATTGGGATGAGTGAGATATGATGGTGGGGTATGTGGGAAGTGGTGGAGTGATGGGAGTGAGGGTGAGGTTGGGGGTATGTGATGGCATGCAGGTAAGTGGGTATTAGTAGTAGAGAGTTGACTTAGCAGAGTCCAGTCCTTCTCCTACTCCGGCCAGGCCCATGCTGTTAGTTGTGGGGGAGGAGGTGGGGGTCCACCGCCAGTCCTCTGTACAGCAAGCTGGTGTCTTGCTGGGATGGAACATACCTTGCCCCGTAGTACCCAATAGTTCTTTGGTGCTGTCCCACGGCATTGACCCTGTCCACGATTCTCCGCCATAGCTCCATCTTCATAGCTATCGATATCTGCTGCACCTGTGGTCCAAATAGCTGTGGCTCAACCCTGATGATTTCCTCTGCCATGACCCTTAGCTCCTCCTGTGTGAAAAGGAGTGTCTTTGTGGTGCCATGGGTGTTGTGTGAGGTGTGTAGGTGAGGGTGTGTTGGGTAGTGTGTTGTGGTTTGTGATGTTGGGTGCGTGAGTGGTGTATAGGTGTGCATAGTGTGTGCCTCTGGTTGTGTCTGTGGTCTTTATGTCTTTCTGTTGGCAATGAATTGTAATGGTAAAGGGTTGTGGGTACTGTGAGTGGGTGTTTTGTAGTGGTGTGGGTGTGTGGGTGTGTATGGGTGTCAGGTGTGTTTTGTTTGACTTGTCCAATGTGGTGTTGTTTTGTTTGTTTGTGTCCATTTTGAGCGCAGCGGTATGTACCACCAATAGTTTACTGCCGTTGAATGTCCGCCGTGGTGAATCGTGGGTCATAATGTAGTGGGCAAAGTTCTGTAGGCGTAACGGTGTGCGTTTTGATACCACCACTTTATCACTGACCTTTGGTGTGGCAGATTTCTGTCTGTGGCTGACTACTGACGGATTGGTGTGTGTGTGTCATAATATGGTGAATAGATATCCGCAGCAGTGGCGGTAAGTTTGTGGCAGTCAGCAAGTGGGATTTACCGCCAATGTGATAATGAGAGCCATAGTCTCAGAAATATAGAAACTTGAAAGACTCTTGACAGATTTACTGATACACGTCCCTCTCATTCATTTCAGAACAAGCTGGATAGATGGAGTGGGAGAGTGGACCAGTCAGAGTAACGCACTGACTATGTGAAACAGAACAAGGACTTACAGTGTTCCTCAGACAAGAAAGAGGACTAATCCCCACAACAAAAGCGACAATTCAAAAAAGAAGAAGGTGACAGCAATTTCAATAAAACATGTCAGTAAACTTGGGAACAGTGCTGAGGCTCAAGATGTGGGCAGTGACCCTGCTGGACAGCGCGACAGAAGTCACGATATGTCACCAGAGGCTGAAAGATCATCTGGATTTGAAAGCAACTAACGACCTTCTTGTAGTCAGGACTGCAGACGGGTGCATCCTTGGACCACACAGGGTTTATGATTTAAAAATCCATATTGAGGGGGACACAGAGCGCACTCTTAGTGTAATATTTTGGGAAGGGCTTAATTGTGATATCCTATTGGCAAAAAAAGACTGCCTACCCGAGCACGTCTACAAACTCCCACATGGGGAAGATGTCATTTTGCCTTCTTTCTCAGATCTTGCTCTGGATGCGATAAAGGAAGCCTAGTCTGTTGACGGGGCTTTGGCGCAGGCACGAGCATTGTACTACAACCATGTGGTACCTATAAGGTCTACGCTCAGCATCAGCCCCAATATCCTGTCAAGCATGAGCCAATAGCCCCAGAGAGGGAAACCCTCACTTAACTCGAGAACCAGGGAGTGATAGAGTCCAGTGTCTCTGCAATGAATAACCCATTATTTCCTGTTGCCAAACCCGACCATACATATAGAATATTCTTAGATTACAGACACTTATACAACTATACATGGACATATGCAATACAAAATGCATACAGCACCAAACTAATAAACAACATAGGGCCAGATTTAATGGAAAGTTACGATGCACAATCCTGCGCCAAATTTGGCAGCGTTGTACACCGTCATTTTCAAAATGCAGGGATATGCAGTTTTTCCTAGAATACAGCACATCCCTGTGTTTCCCCTGCGCTAGATTTGCTGCTGTGCGCCAACACATCCACCCTTGCACCGTAGTACAAGGATGGCTGCGTTGAGGGGTAGATTGTTTTTGTGCAGGAAGGAATACCTTCCTGTACAAAAACAATCTTTAATGGCAATTTGCTTTTTCTATGTATGTTGCAAAAACAGCACACATAGGAAGAGCAAGAAATGAGGAGAAATTAAAGCATTTCTCCTCAGTGTGCCACTCTAACACCACCCCTGGGGTGGCATTAGATTTTGGTGCTACCTCAGGTTTATGAAAACTTGTAAATCTGAGGCAGTGTGAAAATGCAATGGTTGTTGCTGTGGCATGCCCACAGCAACACCCATTTATACCCCTTCCATGCAAAGTGCTGCATGTGAAGGGGCCAAATTTACAATGTGGCATAAAGCCACAAAAAGTGGCTTAATGCCACTTTGTAAATATGACACAGGGCATAACACCACTGGAGCATCACAAAAAGTGATGTTCCGGTGGCACTAGGGACTCTTATATATGCCCGATAATGCGTAAAGAATACAAAACAACCTTGGATATTTCCAATGTTTTTTTCTGCCGGAACTTTGAACCTGAAAGTTCGGACCTGAGTGCGTTCTCATATAGCTCACAAAAACATTTTTGCTGTTTGCCCTAGGGCTATTAGAACAGCCCAGGACTCTTTTCTGCCTGTGTAACATCAATATGATGGCCTCAACATTCATCTTGCCAGGGCCTATTGCATCGTATTAGGATTCACCGCCTTGGGCTAAAATTTAATTTTAAGAAAAACAAAATAGCCTTTCTTAGAGTATTGGTCTCGGGATATGAGCTATCAGATGAAGGCAAGAGCCTGGCCCTGCACTTTTTTGAAAATGGGCTCAACCTTAACCACCAAATATCATCAAGAAACTACAGCCACTGCTTGGTTTCTTTAAATTTGGCAGAATTTATATTCCAGATTATGCACAACGCAAAAAAACACTCTATGATTTAATTCGCCTAGATTTCTCAAGCGAACACTGGACAACTGAACACATGTGCATCCTTAGAGGATTTCAACAAGATATTTTAGAAGAAAGCACTTGCATACATGTGACAACAAAAAATTTTGGTCATCAGAATAATTGCTGGTGCCATCTGGTTCACCTATATCACCTTTAATGAGAGCGACACCCATAGCATACACATCACATTTGTACTCAAATACAGAACGATGCTTTGCGCCCACAGAACAAATCCTGACTCCTGTACAGATGGCTGTCATTAAGGAGTGGCTACTTGCCCAAGGGAAACGTATTAACGTTGTTACCCCGGTGCCAGCCTTGGAGGCAGTCACCAAAGCAAGCATTCCTCCCGCGAAAGCATTACATCCATGATGGATTTAATGGGCGACCTCCCTGACTTCCACTGATGTCGACTATATTTTTGACCCAAAACCCCAAACACAAGAATTTCTCCAGTGCGAACAGACTTACCAGAACAACCAGCTGTAGGGTCAAAATATCAGTACTCAGCTGCTTGCACAGCTGTGAGCGGAGTGATGAAGGATGTTCTATTCCATCCTCAACATACCTACATGCAGACCCTGGGGGACTGTACAGCTCAGTTGGCTGAGCTTAAAGCTCTTATCTTGTCACTTGAACATGTGGTTCCAGAACAGCTCACATTGATTGTGTGTGATTCGTACTACTGTGTCCTGTCCTACAATGATTAACTTAATAATTAGCAGTTGAACAACACTTCCTGATGCAAATGTAGTACAAACACTGGGCCATCACCATGTAGGTGTACACGTTGAAGGAAACACTTTGATTGATGAAGCGACCAAATCAGCAGTAGCTATGGCTTCTGTGGATGCAGTGACTTGTTGTTCTTATACGAGATTGGATAGAGAGATACAGGCTGCCGTGAAAGCTTCGGCCTCTTCCAAAAACATACTCTTCAAATTATTACTTCCATATCAGTGCACAAAATGTTGCCTTTGCTCCAACTCCTGGGGTGGGAGATAGAGTGATCACCAACCAAGACCAGAGATTAGATCTCATCAAAGCAGCACATGAGGGTGGCGCATCTGCTCTTGCTGGTGTGGCGGCCACAATATCACTCTTACAGATACGTTTCTGGTGGCCAGGTCTAAACAAACAGACCAAGCAATATGCCCTTTGCTGTGACATTTGCCAGCAAATAAAGGGCTTCAACATCAAACTCCCACCGGAGATATCCCTCCTAGTGTCCAATAGGCCACTACAATGTGTGTACCTGGACCATTGTGGTCCTTTACAACCTGATGGTGCATACAAATATATCTTATATGTTGAATCTTGTTCTAGATTCCTGTTGGTATGGCCACAGCGGTCGGCTTGCTCATCTTTATTGGTACATATGCAATTGCAGCATTCAACTCAGACCAGGGCCCTGCTTTTGCGTCTAGGGCATTCAGGGACACCATGAGGATGGTGGTTGTTGAACTCCATTACACTTCCCCATATCAACCTGAGGGTAACAGTGTTGTGGAGAGGAGGAATCGTGACCTAAAGCAATCCTTAACAGCAAGAGTATTAGGTTCAGGTCGTAGTTGGCTTCATCACCTATATGGGGTCCAGAGGACACTGAATAATCTGCCAAATCGGTCCTTGAGGGGTCGCACCCCTTAAGAGGTACTCTTTGGGTTACCCATGTATGTCCCAGATCTAGATTGCCCTGGTATGGTGTCGGCAGATACACCATTTGACATAAATTAATGGCTCACTGTCTTGCAGAAGTTTCAATAATTTTATGATGATAATTCATCCACCAGTGCCACCACTTTAGGAATAAGGAATTTACCAACATCAGCCTACTGGCTGGATTCCTAAAGATCTGGCTCGTGAGAAGATTTCAATGAAGAAGGAATTTGGCCCATTTTACAGAGCACCGGTTCCAGTCCTGAGAATTCAAGAACTGATAACATGGCTGCAAAGATCCAAAGGGAAGAGATTTGTCTCGATTGACAACATCAAACTGCATCATGCGGCAGATCCTGCCCAGTAGACACGGAGGTCCCTTGGGTAGTTCCTAGTCCCCTCTCACTATCCAACAGGATATACCTCTTCAAAGAAGAAACAACAATGCTTCTGAATATACCAGCTTGTACAACAATGCTACAAAAGCCTCCTCAAGCATGGGGAGGGCGGAGAATTAGCTTCTGCTAATTCCTGTTACCGCTTCACCAACAAGAACTGTCCAAGATGTGGCTGTTTATTACTCCAATGCAACATAAACTGATGACATCATCTACTATGAACCTCAACATGAAGTGGATCCATCCACCAACTCAGCACTGGCTCCTGTGTTTGCACAGACTGGTTCTGGTTACTTCATCTGCCAAGATGACTTTTCTACAGCTTCATCTACGTCTGCAACTGAAACTCTTTCAAAGACATGTAACCTGTACATATGGCTAAAAAATAACTATTTGGTTATCCACAGCACTATCTGTGGATACTACTGACATTGCTTGCCTTTCTGTTATGGATTGTTCTTGTGACTGTTTTCTCTCTCTTGACAAATGGCCATTATTTTCCTGAACACTCTTCTGTTGAGACAGTGGGCGAAGTTCTAACACCATATCTTTTCTCACATAAGAGATTTGTCCCTTGTGAACATTTCAGCAGTACCAATTCCTGATGGGATTATTTGGGATAAAGTTCCTTTTGATATATATGGGCCTACTGAGGTTATCCACAGTCCTTATGCATTTAAAATGTCAATGACTGGTGTAATTACACCTGGTGTTGTTTCTGATGACTGGGATGTTAAAACAGTTGAGTATATGCTGTCTGAACTGCAGGATTATACTGTATTTATAAGTGAAGATGTGTATATGATCAGATAAAATTATGGGTAAATGTTCTGGTATCACCATTGAGGACATTACTTTCTGCACTGAGCAACTAGACATAGAGCAATATTTAATTATACACAGTGGGAACATTGTTCAACTCCACCTGTCAGGAGTCCTAAAACATATGTAGATAAATTCACATATTTCTCTGGGCATGACAATGCAAATGCAGATTCATAATATTTAAAAATACCACCTAATAAAATGTGGAAGATTTTGCTAACCGACACAAAATTAATCTATTCAGATTCCTGTGTTTCCCGGCTTGCAGTTGAAGGTTATGAATACTGGAAGAACACTATTGATGTGAAAAGTTCATAGCAAACACCAGATTGGCACATTCAAGGTAGGGAAGTTTTGTTGAGATCATGCCTTTTCCTGCCCAAATGATATTTTTAGCAGTACCAGTACCTGATGGGATTGTTTGGGATAAAGTTCCTTTTGATATATATGGGCCTACTGAAGTTATTCAAATTTCCTATGTATTAAAAGTTGCGATAACTTCTGTGCACAGTTTAACAAACATCCTGCTTAGGGTTAGCAAAAATAAAAGAAATGAACGCACCCAGTATTCCTACACCACCCAAATTCACCCAATTGGCAAACATTCCTAAATGTCAGTGACGAAAAACAGAATGCTTGGGTCCAGAATGGTTCCTTTAATTCCACACCTTCCAATCTCAGTAGGTGGTTATTGTGGTCTTTGGACACAAATGGGTGTCAGGCATGTTTTTGTTCAAATGCTGAGGGGGTTTCAATATTAGCTGCGCAAGACCCTTGCTATGTCTCAGGTCAACATTCAGGTATAGTTACTACATACAGTATTGAAAAACTGTGTCAACAGTGGTTGTGCACTAACACCTTAACAGCAGTTAAAGAACATTTGATCCTCCTATCAGAGGAAGTAGACTTGCAGGATTTCAAGCAAGGTCCAAACAAAACCCCTCTAAAGGATTCCTGTATGCCATATACAATGAGATCTGGAAGCTTTCTCAGATGGAAGAAGCTGCATGTTTAAGGCAGATAGAAAAGGAAAATATGGAAAAGGCTTTAGATGTTGTCGATTATGGCATGAACACTCTGTCCAACAGAATATATACACTAAGTAATATTATGTCATTTGCGATTGATATAATTCAGAATGATATGTCCCTTTTACAACATGGGCAAAGTCAGCTGCGCTCCATTGTGCAGTTGAGTTGGACATTGCATATTCTGAAAAATGGCCACGTCCCTTGGAAATATATAAACAGTAGTGAATTGTTTGCTGCTTTAATTTGTCCAGGGTGCAACAAATAATGGCTAAAAGGAAGCAAATTACACCATGCTTAACATTGAAAAGTTAGAAAAGCTGCCTTTCAAGATAGCAGAGACACCACCAATAGTATGTTTAGTACACAGGCTTATAAATCTGCCAATTCCCATCTTTCTTTTTACAAAATGGTTGAAACATTTTGCTGTGGGCAGGTATGAGCGGCTAGGAGATAGCTATATTAAGGAAGAGTGGGATTTTTCTTTCGAGTTCAAATGTCTGAATGGCAAAACAGAGGTCTTTCTGAGGGGAAGCAAATGTGAGACTACTGTTAGTCATTCAATTATTTGCAAGTAGGTGGCGCTTCACGGCTTTTACAATGCAGAGGTTGCAAACTTGACATGTTTTCTGAAGGGTACTCTAGTCCCTTTGATTTGTCCTGCATTTCTAATACTTTCAAATGGAAGTTATGTGGTTCTGAACGATCAGAGTTGCTGCAGAATGAGACCAGGAATTTTCCTAGGCAATTTCAGTTTCTCAAACTGTAACTTGTTGTAGACATGTTGTATTACCCACCCCCCCCCACATGACAGATAAGAAGAACAGAAATGTGGACTCACATTGATACTACTAATGTAAATTTTGACAAGCTGAGCAGACTAAAGACTTCACTGTTCCAAAATCAAGTGGCGTTAACATTGGCCATGGAGACAGATAGCAAGATCATCAGCGGGGACACAATCCTCATTAAATACCAACTTCCCCAAGCACTTTGGAGAGCTGGTCTGTCTGCAGAATATTCAACGCATCAAGCACTGCAGGGATTGTCCACTTTTTTAAGGCTGTTGGATCTGGATTTATTTCCACCTTCCAGACCACATTCGGAGTCATTCCTTTAGGCATCCACTCACTCTTTTTGAGTGTGTTTGGCAGATTTCCTATAACCTTTTTGCTGATTGGCGGAATACTGCTACTGCTATTCCTGATATACAGTGGTTTTGCTTTCACAGCCAAGCGGAGTGATGGAGCTACCACCAGCCCAGCTCTGTCGTGACCACATGATGCAGTACTTTGGTGCTCCATTGCTGTTAAAATTGGAGCAGGATTGGTCATTGTCGTTCTGACCAGTCCTGCAGTGCATGCAACCTGTCTTTCATTGCACCTGGTGCATCTTCAAGTGTATCCCGTTGGTGTGTTTTTCTATACAGCCAGTATCTCCTGTGGACAAGAAACTGTTATTGTTCCCGATGAGGCTTCATTCATGGTTGTGCCCCATGAGACTAAGGTTGATTCCTGAGGCCACTTATGAGTCACCCCTTGTGAACTACTTGGCTCCAATGACATCATGCATAATGGATGGTGCTGTCTGCGCAGGTGATCCTGCATCTGAGGCTTCTGCGCACTTCTGCTCTGTGGATCCTTCTTCCAATCCTGTGCTCGATCTGACATCTGCTGATGTAAACTCCTTCCTGAATGCACTCCCATTTGATGACTTTGGAGACCTTCTACACGATCATACATATTGTTAAATGAATTTGACCATTATCTTTTTTCAAAAGTATAAAATGTGATAGCAAATTGCCTTATTAATTTAACCAGCATTTGGCCTGCCTTGTTTGCCAGAGTTGACATTGTATCTCTTTTGTAAGTTTTTAATTAGATTTTAGACTTTAGACATTTAGCTCAGAGTATTTTTAGTTTGGACATATGCACCCCTGCAAGTGAGTAAGCATCCTTGTTTCGAAAATGGGAAGGGTGTGGTGAATCCATTTTAGTTCTCCTCTGGGACACAGGCGTCAGGAGTCAGCTCAGCCTCTGTCTTGCAGGCATGTTGCCCCCGTCACCTAGTAACCTTTTACCTACTTAATATGCTCTATTTTATTCCATTTATTTTATTATTTCTTTTAGCTTGCTGCTATTGCTTACACTTAAATGATATGTTTTGATTTTTATTATCAGTGGCATTCTGAAAAGGCATCATATGTAGCAGTGATACACATAGGTATTGTGATTATGTCCCTTTCTCACGTATGTGTGATATGAACATCATGCGTACTTGTTAGGGATTGTTTATGCAAATGCTGACATAAGTCTGCCACATTATCAGTTGTTTAGGAACATTCCTGTGTCAATGATTCTACATGTTCTGTAATAATACACCTCACATGGACAAAGTCATTAGAGGGGTTCCTTTCAGATGCCATCTCTGCTGCACATCTCCTTGCTGCAGAACTCAGCCTTTGTGTCACCACGGAGTCCGACCTAGAGACCTTACTCCAAGGTAATGAGGGTTGGGGGCGTTTCTCATGGACATGGTACTGACAGATTAGGTTTATCATAACTAGCTCTCAATAACGCTGAGAAGTAGGCTTTTTTGGTTAGGGATTTTAAATCTTATGTTTATTGTGAGATAGTGGGGTTTTCATATTCACAATCCTCATCTTCACAATTCTACTTTCATTACTATTCATTATCCTAATCATTGCAGCACAGGCATTTTATAGTAGATTGCAGTCCTTTCAATAAATATATTGGAAACTTTCTTGGTGTCCATCTCTGCATAAGCCAGTCTACACCAGTTCAGGGATCCCCCAGCCCTGCTCTGGCGCGAAACTGGACAAAGGAAAGGGGAGTGACCACTCCCCTGACCTGCACCTCCGAGGGGAGGTGCCCAGAGCTCCTTCAGTGTGCTCCAGACCTCTGCCATCTTGGAAACAGAGGTGCTGCTGGCACACTGGACTGCTCTGAGTGGCCAGTGCCAGCAGGTGACGTCAGAGACTCCTTCTGATAGGCTCTTACCTGTGTTGCTAGCCTATCCTCCTTCCTAGGTAGCCAAACCTCCTTTTCTGGCTATTTGGGGTCTCTGCTTTGGGGAATTCTTTAGATAACGAATGCAAGAGCTCATTCGAGTTCCTCTGCATCTCTCTCTTCACCTTCTGCCAAGGAATCGACCGCTGACTGCTCAGGACGCCTGCAAAACCACAGCAAAGTAGCAAAGACGACTAATTCAACCTTGTATCGCTGATCCTGCCCCATTCTCAACTGTTTTCCTGGTGGTGCATGCTGTGGGGGTAGTCTGCCTCCTCTCTGCACTAGAAGCTCCGAAGAAATCTCCCGTGGGTCGACGGAATCTTCCCCCTGCAACCGCAGGCAACAACCGGTCCTCTGTGTCCCCTCTCAGCACGACGAGCGTGGTCCCTGGAGCTCAGCAACTCTGTCCAAGCGACTGCCACAGTCCAGTGACTCTTCAGTCCAAGTTTGGTGGAGGTAAGTCCTTGCTTCCCCACGCTAGACTGCATTGTTGGGTACCGCGTGATTTGCAGCTGCTCCGGCTTCTGTGCACTCTTCTAGGATTTCCTTTGTGCACAGCCAAGCCTGGGTCCCCGACACTCTAACCTGCAGTGCACAACCTCCTGAGTTGTCCTCCGGCGTCGTGGGATCTTCTTTTGTGACTTTGGGTGAGCTCCGGTTCACTCCTCTTTGTAGTGCCTGTTCTGGCACTTCTGCGGGTGCTTCCTGCTTTTGTGAGGGCTCCCTATCTTGCTGGGTGCCCCCTCTGTGTCTTCACACAATTGGCGACATCCTGATCCCTCCTGGGCCACAGCAGCATCCAAAAACCCTAACCACGACCCTTGCAGATAGCAAGGCTTGTTTGCGGTCTTTCTGCGTGGGAACACCTCTACAAGCTTCTTCACAACGTGGGACATCTATCCTCCAAAGGGGAAGTTCCTAGTCCTCTTCGTTCTTGCAGAATTCACAGCTTCTACTATCCAGTGGCAGCTCCTTTGCACCCTCAGCTGGCATTTCCTGGGCATCTGCCCAATCTCGACTTTGTCACGACTCTTGGACTTGGTCCCCTTGTTCCACAGGTACTCTCGTCTGGAAATCCACTTTGGTTGCATTGCTGGTGTTGTTCTTCGTGCAGAATCCCCTATCACAACTTCTGTGCTCTCTGGGGAATATAGGTGCACTTCCCACCTACTTTTCAGGGTCTTGGGGTGGGCTATTTTTCTAACCCTCACTGTTTTCTTACAGTCCCAGTGACCCTCTACAAGCTCACATAGGTTTGGGGTCCATACGTTATTCGCATTCCACTTTTGGAGTATATGGTTTGTGTTGCCCCTATACCTATGTGCTCCTATTGCAATCTATTGTAACTATACACTGCTTGCATTACTTCCTTTTACTATTACTGCATATTTTTGGTATTGTGTACATATATCTTGTGTATATTTGGCATCCTCATACTGAGGGTACTCACTGAGATACTTTTGGCATATTGTCATAAAAATAAAGTACCTTTATTTTTAGTATATCTGTGTATTGTGCTTTCTTATGATATTGTGCATATGACACCAGTGGTATAGTAGGAGCTTTGCATGTCTCCTAGTTCAGCCGACGCTGCTCTGCTCTGCTATAGCTACCTTCTACCAGCCTAAGCTGCTAGAAACACCTCTTCTACACTAATAAGGGATACCTGGACCTGGTACAGAGTGTAAGTACCCCTTGGTACCCACTACAAGCCAGGCCAGCCTCTTACATTGGTTGTGCAGCGGTGGGATAAGTACTTGCAACTACTTACCACTTTGTCATTGTGTACTTTTCATAAGAGAATAATATACAAAACAAGTTCAGTGTATGTACACCTAACCAAAAAGTTTTGCTTTTCTTCTCTTACTCTATTTGCTAAGTGCTGAAAAGTACCTCTAAACTTTCAAAAAGATTCTAAAAAGTTGAAAAAGGTTTTTTTCTGTTTCCTTAAAAAGTTCTGAAACTTTTTCTTTCTTTTTCTGTCCCTTAAACCTTTTCTATCATGCCTGGTACAGCTCCTACTCTTGATGTGGTCAGCTCTGCTTATGACCACCTTAGCTGGAAAGGTGTAAGGAGTCTCTGCATTGATAGAGGTTTAGAGGTAGGGAAGAATCCCTCTAGAGAATTGTTGATTAACATGCTCATTGAAAATGATAAGGCCTTAGCTGGCACATCTGTTGAGAAGTTAGGAGATGGTTCACACTCTGATTCTGGGGCAGCCCCAGCAAGAATGTTAGATGGTATTCTTTCCAACTTGCCCCTTAGCAGACCACCTAGCATAACTGGTACTCATGTGAACTCTCATCACAGTAGGGATGTCGTTCCTGCAGGTCAAGTTGTTAGAGTGGCAACTGTTAGGGACAATTCTCACTCTGTTCATTCACACCATTCTTCTGTGTCAAAGCATGCCCAACCCACCCACCCTGATGACAGAATGTTAGAAAGGGAGCTCAATAGATTGAGATTGGAAGACTCCAGGCTGAAGCTTAAACAGCAACAGCTGGCTCTAGACAGGGAATCTTTAGACTTAGAAAAAGAAAGACAGAGGTTGGGGTTAGGACCCCATGGTGGCAGCAGCAGTATTTCAGATAGTAATCCTGTGAAAGAGCATGATTCTAGGAATCTGCATAAGATAGTTCCCCCTTACAAGGAGGGGGATGACATCAACAAGTGGTTTGCTGCACTTGAGAGGGCCCGTGTTGTACAGGGGGTCCCTCAAAGGCAGTGGGCTGCTATCCTATGGCTATCTTTCAGTGGAAAGGGTAGGGATAGGCTCCTTACTGTGAAGGAAAGTGATGCCAATAATTTTACAGTTTTGAAGAATGCACTCTTGGATGGATTTGGCTTAACCACTGAACAATACAGGATTAAGTTCAGAGAAACCAGAAAAGAGTCCTCACAAGACTGAGTAGACTTTGATGACTATTCAGTGAAGGCCTTGGAGTGGTGGTTACATGGCAGTAAAGTTTCTGACTATGAAAGCCTGTATATTCTGATCCTGAGAGAGCATATTCTGAATAACAGTGTGTCTGATTTGTTACACCAATATCTGGTGGACTCAGATCTGACCTCTCCCCAAGAATTGGGAAAGAAGGCAGACAAATGGGTCAGAACAAGAGTGAACAGAAAAGTTCATACAGGGGGTGACAAGGATGGCAAGAAGAAGGATGGTAAGTCGTCAGACAAGGGTGGGGACAAATCTGAAAATGAGGGTTCATCAGGCCCACAAAAACACTCTGGTGGGGGTGGTGGGTCCAAATCCTCTTCTAATCAAGTAGAGAAACCATGGTGCTATTTATATAAAGTAAAAGGCCATTGGACAACTGATGCCAGTTGTCCAAAGAAAAGCAGCAAGCCTCCCACTACCACAACCCCTACTGCAACACCTAGTGCCCCTAGTAATAGCAGTGGTGGTGGGAGCAAACCTACTAATAGCCAATCCAAGGGAGTAGCTGGGCTCACTTTGGTAATTTAGTTGGGGTTGGTCTTGTTAGGGAGACCACAGAGGCAGTGTTAGTCTCTGAAGGTGCCATTGATTTGGCCACCTTGGTTGCTTGCCTCCTTAATATGGATAAGTTCAAGCAACTTCCCCTAATATATGGTGTTGAGGTTCAGGCCTACAGGGACACAGGTGCCAGTGTTACCATGGTAATAGAGAAACTGGTACACCCTGAACAACACCTACTTGGTCACCAGTACCAAGTGAATGATGCTCATAACAACACTCTTAGCCACCCCATGGCTGTTGTGAATCTCAACTGGGGGGGGGTTACTGGTCCAAAGAAAGTTGTGGTTGCCTCAGATTTACCTGTAGACTGTCTACTAGGGAACGATTTAGAGACATCGGCTTGGGCAGAAGTGGAGTTGGAGGCTCATGCAGCAATGCTGGGCATTCCTGGGCATATTTTTGCTTTAACCACGGCTCAGGCCAAAAAGCAAAAAGGACAGGGTGTCGTGGATCCTGGAACAATGGACCAAGTGCTCCCTAAAGCTAGGGTTAGTAAAGGTAAATCCCTACCTACTATCCCTCCCTCTACAGATGATTCAACTTCTGAGGAAGAAGAATTTCCCCCCTGTGTAGAACCTTCACCAGAGGAGCTGGAAGCAGACACTGCTGAGCTTTTGGGTGGAGGGGGGCCTGCCAGAGAGGAGCTGAGTGTGTCACAGTAAACCTGTCCCACATTAGAGGGTCTAAGACAGCAAGCTGTCAAACAGAAAAATGGGGATGTCAGTGACTCACATAGAGTTTACTGGGAGGACAACCTCTTGTATACAGAGGCAAGGGACTCTAAACCTGGAGCATCCAGGAGATTGGTCATTCCCCTGCAATACAGGGAGTTCCTCCTAACTCTAGCCCACGATATTCCCTTGGCTGGACATCTAGGGCAAATTAAAACATGGGAAAGGCTTGTACCCCTGTTTCATTGGCCTAGGATGTCAGAGGACACAAAAGATTTTTGTAAGTCCTGTGTCACCTGTCAAGCCAGTGGCAAGACTGGTGGCACCCCAAAGGCTGCCTGTGGTTGGGGTTCCCTTTGAAAGGGTAGGGGTTGACATAGTTGGCCCCCTTGACCCTCCTACTGCTTCAGGCAATAGGTTTATCTTGGTGGTAGTGGACCATGCCACAAGATATCCTGAAGCAATTCCTCTAAGGACCACTACAGCTCCTGCAGTGGCAAAAGCCCTCCTGGGAATCTTTTCCAGGGTGGGTTTCCCAAAAGAGGTGGTATCAGACATGGGTAGCAACTTTATGTCTGCATACTTAAAGGCCATGTGGAAGGAATGTGGTGTAACATACAAATTCACCACACCTTATCATCCACAAACAAATGGACTGGTTGAGAGATTTAACAAAACTCTCAAAGGAATGATAATGGGACTCCCTGAAAAACTCAGGAGGAGATGGGATGTCCTGTTACCTTGCCTCCTTTTTGCTTACAGGGAGGTACCCCAGAAAGGAGTAGGCTTCAGCCCCTTTGAACTCCTATTTGGGCACCCTGTAAGAGGTCCTCTAACACTTGTAAAGGAGGGTTGGGAACAACCTTTAAAAGCTCCTAAGCAAGACAGAGTGGACTATGTGCTTGGCCTAAGATCCAGAATGGCTGAGTATATGAAAAAGGCCAGCAAAAACCTTCAGGCCAGCCAAGAGCTCCAAAAGCAATGGCATGACCAGAAGGCTGTTCTGATTCAGTACCAACTAGGGTAGAAAGTGTGGGTCTTGGAGCCTGTGGCCCCAAGAGCACTCCAAGACAAATGGAGTGGACCCCACATTATTGTTGAAAAGAAGGGAGAAGTCACCTACTTGGTTGACTTGGGCACTGCCAGGAGTCCCCTTAGGGTGCTCCATGTCAATCGCCTAAAATCCTACTATAACAGGGCTGATCTCACCCTGCTCATGGCAACAGATGAAGGACAGGAAGAAGAGAGTGACCCTCTCCCTGATCTCTTCTCTTCCACAGAACAAGATGTTCTAGTGGAAGGTGTAGTTTTAGCAGATTGTCTTACTGCTGAGCAGAAAGACCACTGCATACATCTTCTGGGTCAGTTTTCTGAACTCTTTTCTACTGTGCCAGGCACCACTTCTTGGTGTGAGCACACTATAGATGCTGGAGACAGCATGCCTGTCAAAAGTAAGATCGATAGGCAGCCTGACCATGTCGGGGACTGAATAAAACAAGAGGTTCAGAAAATGCTTGAACTGGGAGTGGTTGAGCACTCTGAAAGTCCATGGGCGTCTCCTGTGGTGCTTGCACCAAAGCCTCACTCTAAAGATGGGAAAAGAGAAATGAGGTTTTGTATAGATTACAGAGGTCTCAACCAGGTAACTACAACTGATGCTCACCCTATACCCAGGGCAGATAAGCTAATAGATACACTGGCATCTTCCAAGTATCTAAGCACCTTTGATTTGACTGCAGGGTATTGGCAGATCAAGTTATCAGAGGATGCTAAAGCAAAAACTGCATTTTCGACTATTGGAGGGCACTACCAATTCACAGTAATGCCCTTTGGTTTGAAAAATGCACCTGACACTTTTCAGAGGTTGGTGAATACAGTCCTGCAAGGGTTGGAGGCTTTTAGTGCAGCATATCTAGATGATATAGCTGTCTTTAGCTCCACCTGGGATGATCACCTGGTCCACCTGTGGAAAGTTTTGGAGGCCCTGCAGAAGGTAGGCCTCACTATCAAGGCTTTAAAGTGCCAGATAGGGCAGGGGAAAGTGGTTTATCTGTGACACCTTGTAGGTGGTGAACAGATTGCACCACTTCAGGGGAAAATCCAAACTATCGTAAATTGCGTTCCCCCTACAACTCAGACCCAGGTGAGAGCCTTCTTAGGCCTCACTGGGTATTACAGGAGGTTCATAAAGAACTATGGCTCCATAGCATCCCCTCTTAATGACCTCACCTCTAAGAAAATGCCTAAAAAGGTATTGTGGATAGCTAGCTGTCAGAAAGCTTTTGAGGAGCTGAAACAGGCCATGTGCACTGCACCTGTCCTAAAAAGCCCCTGTTACTCCAAGAACGTCATTGCCCAAACAGATGCATCTAAATTAGGTGTAGGGGCAGTCTTATCACAACTCAATTCTGAGGGCCAGGATCAACCCGTTGCTTTTATCAGCAGGAGGTTGACCCCTAGAGAAAAGCGTTGGTCTGCCATAGAGAGGGAGGCCTTTGCTGTGGTCTGGGCACTGAAGAAGTTGAGGCCATACCTGTTTGGCACTCACTTCATTGTTCAGACAGACCACAAACCTCTACTTTGGCTAAAACAAATGAAAGGTGAAAACCCTAAATTGTTGAGGTGGTCCATATCTCTACAGGGAATGGACTATACAGTGGAACATAAACCTGGGAGTAGCCACTCCAATGCAGATGGACTCTCCAGATATTTCCACTTAGATAATGAAGCCTCATCAGATCATGGCTAGTCTTATTGTCCTTTGTTTGGGGGGGGGGTTGTGTAGGAAAGTACCATCTTGCCTGGCATGTTACCCCCATATTTCACTGTATATATGTTGTTTTAGTGTATGTGTCACTGGGACCCTGCCAGCCAGGGCCCCAGTGCTCATAAGTGTGCCCTGTATGTGTTCCCTGTGTGATGACTAACTGTCTCACTGAGGCTCTGCTAACCAGAACCTCAGCGGTTATGCTCTCTCTTTGCTTTCCAAATTGTCACTAACAGGATAGTGACCAATTTCACCAACTCACATTGGCATACTGGAACACCCTTATAATTCCCTAGTATATGGTACTGAGGTACCCAGGGTATTGGGGTTCCAGGAGATCCCTATGGGCTGTAGCATTTCTTTTGCCACCCATAGGGAGCTCTGACAATTCTTACACAGGCCTGCCACTGCAGCCTGAGTGAAATAACGTCCACATTATTTCACAGCCATTTACCACTGCACTTAAGTAACTTATAAGTCACCTATATGTCTAACCTTTACCTGGTAAAGGTTGGGTGCTATGTTACTTAGTGTGTGGGCACCCTGGCACTAGCCAAGGTGCCCCCACATTGTTCAGGGCAAATTCCCCGGACTTTGTGAGTGTGGGGACACCATTCCACGCGTGCACCATACATAGGTCACTACCTATGTATAGCGTCATAATGGTAACTCCGAACATGGCCATGTAACATGTCTAAGATCATGGAATTGTCACCCCCAATGCCATTCTGGCATTGGGGAGACAATTCCATGATCCCCCGAGTCTCTAGCACAGACCCGGGTACTGCCAAACTACCTTTCCCTGGGATTTTCACTGCAGCTGCTGCTGCTGCCAACCCCTCAGACAGGTTTCTGCCCTCCTGGGGTCCAGCCAGGCTTGGCCCAGGAAGGCAGAACAAAGGACTTCATCAGAGAGAGGGTGTTACACCCTCTCCCTTTGGAAAAAGGTGTCAGGGCTGGGGAGGAGTAGCCTCCCCCAGCCTCTGGAAATGCTTCGATGGGCACAGATGGTGCCCATCTCTGCATAAGCCAGTCTACACCGGTTCAGGGATCCCCCAGCCCTGCTCTGGCGCGAAACTGGACAAAGGAAAGGGGAGTGACCACTCCCCTGACCTGCACCTCCGAGGGGAGGTGCCCAGAGCTCCTTCAGTGTGCTCCAGACCTCTGCCATCTTGGAAACAGAGGTGCTGCTGGCACACTGGACTGCTCTGAGTGGCCAGTGCCAGCAGGTGACGTCAGAGACTCCTTCTGATAGGCTCTTACCTGTGTTGCTAGCCTATCCTCCTTCCTAGGTAGCCAAACCTCCTTTTCTGGCTATTTGGGGTCTCTGCTTTGGGGAATTCTTTAGATAACGAATGCAAGAGCTCATTCGAGTTCCTCTGCATCTCTCTCTTCACCTTCTGCCAAGGAATCGACCGCTGACTGCTCAGGACGCCTGCAAAACCACAACAAAGTAGCAAAGACGACTAATTCAACCTTGTATCGCTGATCCTGCCCCCTTCTCGACTGTTTTCCTGGTGGTGCATGCTGTGGGGGTAGTCTGCCTCCTCTCTGCACTAGAAGCTCCGAAGAAATCTCCCGTGGGTCGACGGAATCTTCCCCCTGCAACCGCAGGCAACAACCGGTCCTCTGTGTCCCCTCTCAGCACGACGAGCGTGGTCCCTGGAACTCAGCAACTCTGTCCAAGTGACTGCCACAGTCCAGTGACTCTTCAGTCCAAGTTTGGTGGAGGTAAGTCCTTGCTTCCTCACGCTAGACTGCATTGTTGGGTACCACGTGATTTGCAGCTGCTCCGGCTCCTGTGCACTCTTCTAGGATTTCCTTTGTGCACAGCCAAGCCTGGGTCCCCGACACTCTAACCTGCAGTGCACAACCTCCTGAGTTGTCCTCCGGCGTCGTGGGATCTTCTTTTGTGACTTTGGGTGAGCTCCGGTTCACTCCTCTTTGTAGTGCCTGTTCTGGCACTTCTGCGGGTGCTTCCTGCTTTTGTGAGGGCTCCCTATCTTGCTGGGTGCCCCCTCTGTGTCTTCACACAATTGGCGACATCCTGATCCCTCCTGGGCCACAGCAGCATCCAAAAACCCTAACCACGACCCTTGCAGATAGCAAGGCTTGTTTGCGGTCTTTCTGCGTGGGAACACCTCTGCAAGCTTCTTCACAACGTGGGACATCTATCCTCCAAAGGGGAAGTTCCTAGTCCTCTTCGTTCTTGCAGAATTCACAGCTTCTACTATCCAGTGGCAGCTCCTTTGCACCCTCAGCTGGCATTTCCTGGGCATCTGCCCAATCTCGACTTTGTCACGACTCTTGGACTTGGTCCCCTTGTTCCACAGATACTCTCGTCCGGAAATCCACTTTGGTTGCATTGCTGGTGTTGTTCTTCCTTGCAGAATCCCCTATCACGACTTCTGTGCTCTCTGGGGAATATAGGTGCACTTCCCACCTACTTTTCAGGGTCTTGGGGTGGGCTATTTTTCTAACCCTCACTGTTTTCTTACAGTCCCAGTAACCCTCTACAAGCTCACATAGGTTTGGGGTCCATACGTTATTCGCATTCCACTTTTGGAGTATATGGTTTGTGTTGCCCCTATACCTATGTGCTCCTATTGCAATCTATTGTAACTATACACTGCTTGCATTACTTCCTTTTACTATTACTGCATATTTTTGGTATTGTGTACATATATCTTGTGTATATTTGGCATCCTCATACTGAGGGTACTCACTGAGATACTTTTGGCATATTGTCATAAAAATAAAGTACCTTTATTTTTAGTATATCTGTGTATTGTGCTTTCTTATGATATTGTGCATATGACACCAGTGGTATAGTAGGAGCTTTGCATGTCTCCTAGTTCAGCCTAAGCTGCTCTGCTATAGCTACCTTCTACCAGCCTAAGCTGCTAGAAACACCTCTACTACACTAATAAGGGATAACTGGACCTGGTACAGAGTGTAAGTACCCCTTGGTACCCACTACAAGCCAGGCCAGCCTCTTACAACCTGTTATGGGAGTACAATTCTGTATTTTGAGAGTGGGAAACATATACGAAATGTTGATGAACACCTACAAATTTCTTACTTTGTGGGTATTTTGTTACTCAACCCCACGGAGGTGTTCCATGGGTGGAGCATGGGTGTTCCCACCCATCCACCTATGGTTTCTAAAGCATTATCAAATTTACCAATACTAGTAGAGCTGGGAATGTGTCAGAATGATACAAATGGAGCTGTAACTTTATTTCTCCTCGTTGTTTCCACTTTCCATGCGTGGTGCATTGTACGGCACAGATACAAAGTGGGAAATGCCTTAAAGGCTAGTTTTTGTACCAGAAAGGACCTCTTACAGCTCAAAATATATGCTTTCCTCAATGCAGGCACACTTTCAGTATGGCACAAGGGTGTCTGTGTTGGTGCATGGTAGTCAAATGTGAATCAGTACAGAGGAGAGGCCAGCTTTACATCTTAGTAGATATGTTGTTCTGTTCTCTCCAGTTCGAGCAACGCAGAACAGCAACTTAACTTGCTGCCCAGCTTTACGTAACCTCTAAGTAAATCAGGGCCATAGTTCATAGGGGATCATTATAAGTTTAGATGATGGACCAACAATCATCTAAGATGGCAGATGTTACACCTTCACCAATACTGCTGTTACTTGTGATCAAGTCTCGGCAGTGTTCGAAAAGCATGACTTGAGCACTTTCAGTAAAAACATAATGCTCTGCAGACTGTCTTATCACTGTGGGCCTCAATTACCCCAAAGCAGAAGTTTGTTTCTGGGACATGGAAAAAATATTAGTGGAGTTGATCCCAGCCAGGGCTGGCTTTTGGGCGGTGCGAGCGGTGCGACCGCACCAGACACTGACCTCAGTGGGTGCTGTGTTTAGAAATAACTTCAGAAACTTGCATTTTGAAAGCACCTGCTGAAAAGTTCCTTGTGCGTTTAGCTTTCAAGAAACAATTAAAATGTCAAGCTACCTCTTGTGATTAATGTTCTGGCTAGAGAGAGAGAGTGAGATGGAAGTTTTGCCTAGTGGCAGCTTTGACTCAACATAAAGTAGCATATAGGGTTTATATGCCTGCTGCAAAAAACATAACTGTGGGGCATATGTAAGAAAAATGGAGCTGGACACGGTGCAGCGCCACCTTTCTTGCACCCCTTAGAGCCCCCTTATGCCACCATGTGTGCGTCATATTCAAAATACGGTGCACCATGGCAGTAGTTAGGGGACTAGAGTAAGAATTCTATACGCTAGTCTGCCGCTTTGCAGGATTAGCATCAAAAATGTTGACACTAATCTTGCAAAGCACCCAGAAGCCCATTGTAACCAATGGAACCCTCCTTTTAATGCCTGCTCTGAGCAGGTGCTAGAGGAGCCGGAAAATAAATGACGCAAAAAGAAATCTAACAGATTTCTTTGCGTAATTTTTTTGGCCCCCCTAATGGGGGATGCTCCCTTTAGGGCAGGCATAATTTAGTGCAAATTGTCTCTTTGTAAATATGGCTCAGCGTTTTTGGCCTTCTAATGCCACATTAGTATAAAAAAATGACACTAATGTGGTGTTTAGAATGGCACAGGGAGCTTTTAAATATGCCCCTATGCCAATGCTTATCTTGTGCTTGTTGTTTCTGGTGCGTTGCACCTGCACTTATTTTTGAGGGCCGGCGCTTATTTTTCTGTCTCAAGCATTTACTAGGAGAAGAAGACACATATGGGAAAGACAGAGGAAGAGAAAAACGAAAAAGCGTCACAATGGAAAAAAGCAGAAATCCGCAAGAGTGAGCTGAAGGGGCAGGGAGTGCTTGTAAATGGATTGAAGACACCTGAGATGGCTTCAGGATTATGCTGCCTCTGTATTCCGTGTTCACACATTTAATTGCAGCAGCCGGTGCTTTGGGCACCACCACCTTTTTATTTACAAATTAAGCACTGCCCTATGGGACATATTTGAAAATCCTGGCGTTGGACACAGTGCTACGACACTTTTCTTGTGCCCTTTAGCACACCCCCTAACGCCACCATGTGTGCATCATATTTCAAATACGGCGCACCATGGCGGTAGTTAGGGGACTAGAGTCAGAAATGTTTCTGCTAGTCTGGCGCTTTGCAGGATTAGTGTAAAAAACGTTGACATTAATCCTGCAAAGCAACCAGAGGCCCATTGTAACCAACAGAAGCCTCCTTTTAACGCCTGCTCTGAGCAGCCGTTAAAAGTGCCAGTAAAAAATGATGCAAAGAAATCCGTCAGATTTCTTTGCACCATTTTCTTGGCCCTCCCTAATGGGGGAATCCCACATTTGCATACATTATACCTGGCATAGGAATAATGAAGCACAAAGGGATACAAAGTGGCACAATGCATGCACTGCGCCCCTTTGTAAATATGGTACAGTGTTTTTGGCCTTCTAATGCCACATAAGTGAAAAAAACATGACGCTAATTTGGCGTTAGAATGGCACTAGGGGCTCTTAAATATGCCCCTATATTTTATGTGGCTAGCTGAGTGGTTTAGTAAAGCCAGCCTTTACAAGTGCTTTAAAACACATGAATGTTTGTGAAAGGTGAGCGATGGAGAGATGAGTGGCATATTTGCCCGATGGTTGTGAGTGAAACCGAGGAGGAGGTCATGGGGTGGGTGGCGCCACAATAAACAGGCGCAAGGGGCGCCAACAGTCCTAATGCCGGCCCTGATCCCAGCTCATGGGACAGTTTCTTTCACGAGGTATGTTAGAGACGGACAGGAAAAGTGAAATGTAGAAGATCCACCCTAAAGAGAAAGAGAGTGCGCTATCAGTTCAGAAGCCGGCAGAAACTGCAGTGCCGGAAAGCGTGCGGGTCCCCCGCCTCCATGTGAACTGGAGGACCAGCGACTGTGTTCGAGGAGGGACATCGACTCGTTTATTGCGAATTCCTGCTTCACTCACATTTAAATAAGTCCTTTAACCTCTCTATGCTAGTTAAAACATCAAGCAATCGCAGATTTTCAAACTAAATGAACGTGATCGTGATGCTTAATGAAACTGTCTCTATGCATTAATGTACATTGTTGCCTCTTGATTTTTCTAGCATTGGATGAAAAACAATAAGAAGATTCGTTTCAGGTGTGAGACAGTACAGGCCTAGTTAGAATGTTTTTTTTACCATCCTAAGGTGAAGTTGTTAGCTCTAAGTAGAATAACAAAACAAAGAAGGTGAGTGGAGTGGGGCCGTGCGGATGGAACAAGGCTGTGCAAAATCGCCTTTTGTTAGATTAACAGTTTGAAAAGAACCACACCAGAGTTCACTTGGTGCAAAGGAATAAGAGCCTCTTTTCGGAGAAATGCTAACATGAACATTCGCACCGGCAAGCATGTAATATTAGCTCTCAAGCATGTTTTTTTTAAACTAACGCTGTTGTCATAAAATGTGATCTGATATTGTTACCCACACCAATGACATTTGCTTTTATATATTCGCGCATGTGATCTCGCCACTGATGTACATTTTTATTAGAATAAGGTTCAATGTTCCTTGTTCCATGTGCTCCATCATTGGTTTCCCACATTCATCAAACGGATGACGTATGCAGTGGATGCCTAAAACAGGACTTTCCATAGACCCCAAGTGACAGGAAAGATAAATAACAGGGAATATTTAGTGTATTAAAATAAGTAGGTGAGGCCCCAATAGACCATCAAGTACCAAATGAGTTATTATTTATTTCACGTGTTTTTTTAATGTGCAAATACTCTCTTGCTGTAATTCCACTATCCACTAGAACACCAATTTTAAAACTCATTTGTTTACATCTAGTTTTATTTTTTGGCTATATTTCTACATCTGTAACGATAATAGAAGAAGCCATGGGTAATTAGGAGCATACACAAAATGTGCCACATGACCCTCTCTGTGAAAATGAAAAGCCATATTTTTAAACTGTTATCTGTTCTGTAGTGAGACTAAGGGAATAACAACATCAGGATAATGGTTTGTCTCATCAACATGCAAGGGGCTTTTCTGCCTGTCACTTCGCCCACTTCTTCTCAATCACTCACTTTCATTTTCCTTATTACTGCCTTGTTTTAAGCAGCACTTCTGCTGCTCAGTGACAGATCGAAGGTTCCCAGTATGGTAACGCTCAGCCATCTCTCCTCCTGACGGAGATTACTGTGCGCAGAAACCGGACTTACTTCCCTGAATATTAAGAATATTATTCAGATCTCTACCTAAAATTACAGAACGGGTTGCAGGTGAGAAATGTCCAAGGGAGGAAGAGTTAAAATCAACGTCTCATGGGGCTTTTTTTTCTCTGTTCGAGCCAAACATTACCTGCACTTTCTCCTTATGCTCTGTAAGGCAGTGCAAAGGTTTTGGGGGCCATGGTGTCGTTAGGGGGAGCTCAGGTCAACGCAAGGAAACTGGCACATCAGAGCTGATGCACCAGTTCCTTCTAAATATGCCCTAAGCAGTCTCATTCAGTAGTCAGTTTATATGTAATATATTGTACATTGTCACTAAGAGCAACAACTGTACTTCAGTTTTCTACTTTTTGCTGCCTTAGTAGGGCACCTTTACCCACATCACTTTAATGACAATCATGGAGATTTATGACATTGTAAGATAGAACTTTGGGAGTTTTACAGTTTCTAGCATTAAAAGTAGACAGAGAAAAAGTCATAACATTCAGCCATTGGACCTGCGAAGGACTGTTACTTATGTTTTGGCTTTGAGTGTCTTTTGACTCAGTAAAAAAAGATAGAACTCTTTCAATTTGAGGCCACTTGGGGGACCCTAGCAATATCGAAATTTCTGCTGCTTGGCTCCACCATAATAAATCTTCGGACAATTGTAGGGAAATACATGCAATGTTGCAGGTCACAACGGAGTCAATAAAATGGGGAGAGCTGAGGAGTGATATCTTAATTCCCCAAGACAACATTGGCCACAGAGTATAAAATGGTTAATGGGGTGATATAGAAATGTTAAGTACATCAAGGAGCAGGGCATTACCTCTGCAAATGTGGGAGAACACTAACATCTGCCCTGTCCATGTAAAGTGCTTGAAAGCGAAATACGTTTAATACTCTTGGGGAGATATAGTTGACAATACTCTGATTTACATAGATTAGTTGTAAATGCTTGTAGAGTAAGCTGTAGGTCCAGGATAAATCCTTGAAATGTGTCTGACGGCACGAGGGCTAAACGTTTTCCTAAATAAGCGAGATGCTTTCTCCAGGGAGTGGGGGATGAAATTGTATAGCTTAGCAGACCATCAGAAATGGCTTCTGCAGCCAGGAATTATCCAGGGTGTCACCCATCACGAAAATGTGGGTGTCATCTCCACATTGATGCATTGCTTGTTGACGTCTAGCAAGGAAATATCTGGTGGGTCGGTCTATGGATTTATTACTGTGGGTGCCAGAATCGAGACATGTTGAACCCTAATCTAAAGAGGCACGCAGAGGACCATATTGGAAGTAGGAGAACTCTACACTGGTTTTGTTCCCACTTGCTGATTGCAAATTCATAATACCTCTTTGAATGAGTTATACACATTCATGATTAGAGGATTGCAAGGAGTTTTTTTGCACTGTACTATCAGTATTTGCATGTACGGGTGAGAACGTGACACTCTATGGCCATAATTCACGGGCTCTGGACTTTCATTTTGATAATTGAAGGCCATTAGTGCCCCAGTATTTGCCCCTTCATGATACCAAATGTAGTTGTATTAGTCTCCCGAGGGGCTCTCACATTTATTTTCAGTGAGGCAAGGATTTCCATGTGGATGTAAAATGTGAATCTTTACAGTGATGAGAACTTGTACAAACATAATGATAATGATACAAACTCACTGAGGGAGTCTAAGTGCACTCTCTTTACTTGTACGCTCTTTCAGGTTTCACTGTGTGCTTAGTTCTTATTTTTTACTGATTATGAAGATGATATGAAGGTTACTGGACCAGGGTAGCTAAGGAGGAGGGTTACAACTATATTATCAAAATCCTCGAGAAAAGTGGTTGAGGCCATGGCCTCCAGAAACATTCGGTTGATATATCAGTGAACTGAAAGTTAGATTCTTCCTCTTATCTCTGTCAGCCTGGTTTAGATATTACCTGTCCTATGTTTTGGTCATAACAACTGTTTTACTGTTACAAGGATGGGCTGGGTAAGAAAGAGAAAACAATAAAAAAAAAATGTTTAAAGTTTATATGCTTTCGCCTATAAATAAGCATTCATATTATTCCAGAGTTATATCTCAGCGTTGGTGTCATGTGTAAATGCTTAATAAAGAAAAATGATTATGGACCTTAGTTGAGTGTCTTTGTAGAACTGCTATGTGCTAAACACAAATGGAGCACTGAACAAGCATTTGACAGGGAACAACTTACTATGCTTGAAATGGTTGGTGAGAGAAGGTACACAGAGAAAGTCTTGAAGGCAGCTGTTACCCTGTTAATTCCATATCCAAACAGGATTTTTTTGATCTCTCTGTAATTAAAAACTGGTAGACTAACAATCAGAGATGTACTAGGTTCATCACTACATAATTCACAGCTATATTGACAAAATATTGGCAGATCTTCTTATCTGATCAAGAAGTCATCCGATGGTCGAAGACTAACCTATAGGAGGAGTAGGTTTTTAAAGAACTCACTCTGCAAGATTAATATCAGTATTAGACAAGTGGATGGAACACTGAGTCCTCCTGTTGGGGTTTTCATAGGTAATAACTTTAAGGCATATACAAACAGCATGAGCTTGAAGAGTTACATGGGTCCTGATGATAGATATCGTTGAGCGATTATGAAATTGACTACCTGAAATACACCTTTTTTGATATATGCATTGAAATACCCCAGCTACAAATTGTATGTAGGGAGCACAGTCCAGGCAGTCAGGAAAAGAGTACTCCTACACATGAAGGCCATTTCTAAGAATGACGAATGGTATCCAGTAGCAAGACATTTTAATGAGATGCACGATGGCAATAATAATCTGCTTTAATATTTTGCTATTGATTCCATGGCATTGAACAGTAGGGCTGGAGATAGACTACTGAAACTTTGCAAATTTGAGTCCAGACTTATTGTAGAAATGTACACTCTGGCCCCTAAGGGACTCGACTCTGATGAGGAGATGGCAATTCATTTGGAGTAGGGCTCTCTGTAAGGATGTGTCTTTAATTTTAGAAGGATTGAGGAATTTGTTCCCTGTATAGATCTCTATTTTAAAATATGGAGTGTGTAAATACAATTTTTAACTTGCTTTTAACATTTTTTATACTGTCTTTTACAGAATCTTACAAACGTCAGCATATTATATATATATATATATATATATATATATATAGTGCAATTGTGGCAACATATAAATTAAGTCATAATTCATAAAAGTACTCTTGACTGTCTCATTTTTGAACATACATGCACTGGTTGAAATATTTTACCATGAGGCTGTGATGCTAAGAAGCTATTAAGCAAAATATAAATAGACGTTACAGAGGGTTATAGTGCATTGACATTACTGGTGCATTGTGGTAGTAGTAGGGATACATCTTTGTCACATGTTCACAAAGATTTAAGGCATCCAACAATTCACACTTTGATTTTGCTCACCTGTGAACAAGGAAGCATAAGCCAAAACGCGTCAGGACAGACTGCTAAGAAAATGGGATTATTTTGACTACAATAAATGCTGGTACTTCATCGAGTCGGGATTTGACAAGTTTTTCTCTGCTGTGATATGAATTATAGGATGCTCCAAACCCATTTTACAGCTGCCCTGCAGGATGGGGGCTCCGTTCATTTGGAGACTGTTTATTTGGATTCTAATTGGGGCGCATGTATATATATATATACACACACACATATATATATATATATATATATATATATATATATATATATATATATATATATATATATTCTCTCTATATATATATATATATTTATAGAGACAGATTGATTATGACTGCTATGCGTACAAATGATTTCAGATTCCTTCATCTTGATTTGCAGTTGTATAAATACATTTTTTTCCGTTTGAATATATGGTTACAGATAAGTTAATAAGGAACTTTATTGTGTGAGTTGCATGGCTTTGTGATAACAAATGAGTTAATCAGACTGGTGACTTATTTCGCAATATGATGTGGAAAAGAGTGAAATATTTGTTGGACTTTCATGTGGGAAGCTGAATCAGGGTATATGATGTCCCTTCATCCACCTGATTTTGATATACCCCTTCTTCATGAAGTCGTCATTACGAGAAGGTTCATGATATCAGAGGTTGCACTGCCTCATAAATCATGTTTCCACGCAGGCTAGGGGATTCAGGCTGAATTTCTTACTGAGTTGTGAATGTAAAGCGCATCTTAGAAGGCGGATCTTGAGTTGAGCAGGTCTCTGAGTGCTGTTTTTGATGTTAAATGTTGGTACTATCATTGTTTGTTTCAGGCGTATTTAGAGTCGGAAGATGATTTAAAATACTTCGGGGAGGGGCAGCTGGTGATGCTCTGAGCGTGAAAATGCCACTGTATTACAGTGCTCCCACTTTCCAGCTTGCAGGACTTGCCTGGCTGTAGAAGATTAAAGGAGAGAGATCAGTAGAAGATGATGCATTCCATCCTTTAGTTCAGTGGGTCATACAGAAGGCTGGTAGAGAGATTAGTGGAGTGGCTCTGGTCCCATCAGCAGCCCCAGTGATATCGCCTATCGTGCAAGGCTTGTTCCTTGGCTATGGTGAAGTGGCTGGTATTTCACTAGAGCTTTGTATGGCTCTGAGGAGCCACGACTTTGTGTTAAACTTACCATTCTGGGGTTTCCTATTTGGATTGTGTGTAGTTTTATCATACAAGCGGGATCTTGGAGTTTCCCACTTTTTCTCTATTGACATGCTTTTGTAGCTTTTACTCAACAACAGGCAGTATTTCCTTGTGAGTGTTAATATGTCCTCACAGTTGCTAGTTAATATTAGCTCGCTTTCTCTTGCAAACTTAAACTTACAGATTTTAATGTAAAAATCAACATGCAAAAAACGTTGCTAACTTGTGTTATATTCCTTATTATTTGAAGAAATGATGGAAAGTTTGTAAGAGAAAAACTGCGTATCTTTGTAAACCGCTGATTTGCAGTAGAGTTATTTATTAATTAGGGTGTCCACCTCATTCCAGGTCATTAAGGAATGTGCTTCTAATGGTGAAAGGCTCGCCTAAAAGTCATTGCTATCAACTGTGTTAACGTAAAATGTTCAAAGAAAGCAAACCAAAACTACAACAACCAGAAAGAATTAAGTTGACATACAAAAGCCCAGGACCGGAAACCGTGGCTGTGCTCGCGTGCTGTGAGGTAGGCATCCTACTATTAAATGGTATGAGATTTACTTTACAGACCCAAATCTGTGGTTGAATGCTATCTAACTGCAATGATTTGCTTTAATTATTTTCTTTAAATATTCTAGATATTCAATCTGAGGAAAGGGTGAGTGGTGTGCATTTAAAGCCCCCAGCAATCCCTTCTGGGAGGTATATGTTGTAAGAATGAAGGTTTAAGTGCATTATTAGGAAGCAATGTCTTCCTATACGTGCAGCACTACCTTCTGAGGTAAGCGTTTTCGTGGCATGCAATCACATTAGTGTAATTTTAAAGGCTTCCTTTGTTTATCACCTCACTCATTAGAGAACCATTTCTGTTGTAACTCCCCAGATTTGCAGCTTTCCTTTTTGGGGGCCATGAAATATCATTAAGATATCTGAGGCTCCATAGAAAGCCTTGATTAATTAACGTAGCCACTTGTTCATATATTGATCAAGCCCTTTATTAGACAGATTCCTTTAGAGAGACATGCACACCTCTAAAACATCGTATGCACACATACCTTTGGGGACAGCGCTCTTCCCTACTGTGCTTGCATAAATACAGGCAGTTAAATGCCACTTGTATGTAGGTCACATCGGTGTTCATAAATCTAATTTACAAAGCAAACCTGGCCAGAATCATATGCCACGACACATTAGCTCGTGTGTAATCTCCCACGGCGTGCTAGCACTTGCTCATCTACGTCAATGAGGTGTTTCCATAACGAGCAGTGTGGAGAAAGCTTACCCAAATCATACCTCATGAAATTATAATACGTGGAGAACGAAAGCACGCAGACACCCTAGATTATTAGGATGCAGAGACCTGGAATTGAAAGCAGCAGTGTGAGGTTACAATTAAAATATTTTTCAGCTTCCAGTCCCGAGGTATCCTCACCCTTTGAGTTCAGGCATGCATGTTTTCTCAGAGGGATTTATCCATAGACGCCTTTAAGGAGACGCAGTAATAGGTCCGCTCTAACGAATTTACCTTGCAGTCAATTCATTGGGGGCTGACTCCCTGAAATGGCTGAAAAACATGGCCTGGATGTCACGTGTCAGTAATAATAAATATGTTCTCTTCCTGTTAAACACATATTACGATAGGAATAAATTATGGTGGAAATGGTAAAAATGCATTAGCCATTCTTAGCTTGCAATTATTGCACTTTTCTAAAAATGTCTTTTTAGGCTCTGATATGGATCCCAGTATCCAGATGCTCCTCTATCTACCGTGCATTAAGTGAGTCACCCAGAGATCTACAGACCTTCGTCATCTACTGATTGATAAAACAAGTGAGGTAATAACGCTTGTGGATCACGTGCGCTAATTAAGTTATTAGTAGTAGTAGTAGTGCAGTAATACTAGTAGTAGGAGTCCTAGTATTTCCTCTGCTATCAAGATTCAGAATTGTATATTACCTACCCGAAAACATTTCAACCTCTCTATATCTGCAAGTTCAAAACCTTTACTTCTCAAGAGGAATCTAGATGCTGCAATTTTCTTTCCTCAGCCCATCTCATATTATTTAAGTATGTTACCTCTGCATGCTCTGCGAGTTTTTATTTTTTTGACTCATGGTTTGACAGTACCCAATAGGTGCCTAATATGCCAGTACATAGACATAATGGCCCATTTATATGAAACATTTGTGCTGCTGTTACACCATTTTTTTACGCTAGAGCAGCGCTAATCCAGCACCATATTTATAAAGTGGTGGTAGAACAGTCTAGTGCCACTTTTTCTTGGCTTGCGTCATTTTTTAGGAGTGCTGCTTTACCTTGCTTCATTTATCGACAATAATATGCAAGGTAGGCATTCCCTCCTAAAAAATGACTCTAGCCTGCTAGCGCCATATTTATGAGCAATTGGAAAAATGATGCATACCTAGGATCGCCTAGGAAAAAGGGCGCTAACTCTGATTTGTGTCAACATTTTAATGCCTGGTCAGAACAGGCATTAAAATGACACATAGCCATAAGTGTACAAGGAAAACTCACAGAAGGAACTCTGGCAAACAAAAGGACAATATGGACCTATTGCTACTACTGCTCCACCACATTGCTTCCAACATCATGGCAAGAGTGGAAAGTCCAACAACCATATGACTCATGATCAAGCTCCTGGCTGTGCTCCACATGCTGGCATCTGGCTCATTTCAGACCACTGCAGCACGAGTTGGTGTTCTCTCTCAACCATCCTTTTCTGCCTTCCTCCCTATGATACTGGATGCCACCACACCTGGTGCTGACTTTGGAAGGGGGCACAGTGTTTGCAAGTATATTTTAGTTTGAAAAGCCCCTACTGCAGTATTCATTACCTCCAGCAACACTTAAGCAGCAATAAAAATGTCAAGATAACTCTGGTGACTAATGTTCTGCCTGGACAGAGAAGGGAGTTTCTCCAGTGGAAGTTTTAAGGTAGCGCAGGGGGTTAAAATACCAGTGGTCCCTTTGTTACTTGCAGTTTATAAGTTAAAATCATAATAAAAAACAATAAACTATTAACTATCATGAAAGAACTGAATGCATCCACAGGGTATAGATTAGAGTGTAATTATTTTTTCCCCCAGTCTTTTACTGTCCTAATGTTGCAAAAAAGGTTAATTGGGCAGTGGCGGCTCCTCTGTTTGGATGGAGGAGCATCGCCCCCTGCCGCAGAGGCAGCTGCAAAACCTTTACCAGAAAACCACCATAAACTTTGTTTATGGTGGTTTTCTGGTAAAGGAGGCAGGGCACACTCCCACTCAGAGCGCATGTGTGTTTGGCTGGCCGGCTCAAGCTGGCCAAACTCACATGTGCACAGCCTGCACAGGCTCCCGGTCTGCCTGGGAGCGTCCACCCAGGGCTCTCACAGCCAATCCTGACTCCGCTCTGAGCAGCATCAGGATTGGCTGAGAGCAGGCTGGGAGCCTGTGCCTGCAGCATCAGCGAGGAAGCAAAGGAGCGCAGCGTCGGAGAAGGTGCATGATTTAAAGAAATAATAATAATATGTATTTCTTCCCAATCCCTCCCGCCCCCCGCATGCCGTCTCACCCCTTCGGAGCCCGTAAACCGCTATTGTAATTGGGTATAGCCATGGTGTTACATTTAAAGTTTTGAGTTTGTGCTTCTCTCCAGGCCAAGTACTCCTAAACTACACTGCCTACCAGTATGAATGACATATGATTCCTACACCTTGCAGTCCTCTGTCTTATGTAGCATTTCTGATACACTGATTTACACTTGTATGATTGGTTGTCTCTGTGTAATGTGTGTGACACCCTGCACTGGAATAAATGGTGCTATAAAACTAATTACTTACATCTGGAAGAGATTGGTTATGGAGACTGTACACTGTTAACCATTCTCGCACAGGGCCCTGTCCCCACCACATCCTGTTCTCCAACACCCAGCAACTGCAGCAGGAGACAAAACAAGGATTCTACCAGATCACTGGGCTCCCACATGTGCTGGGTGCAATGGACTGCACACATATCCAACTTGTCCTTCCTGCTGCAATGGAACACCTTTTTAGAAACCGGAGACATATACCCTCCATAAACATGCAGGCCAATGTGGACCACTGCAGGATATTCACCAACATCCTCGCTAAATATCCTGGCAGCGTGTATGATGCCTACATCGTCAGGCACTCAATAATAAAGCAATGCTTCCATGATGGACAATATGGCAATGATCTAGTCGTAGGAAGGCATGCAGCAACTACATAACACATACAACATTCAAAACGTATGGGGCATAAGAGGAACAAATAACAACTAAAAACACATACTCATGGCAATCCCTAGTATATGATAAGACAAGTCCAACACAACCAACCTGTAAGTCCCTAGTACATAATAGGACAAGGCTGACATCCACAACCTGTAGTCCCTAGTACATCATGGAGCAGGGGACTTTAGTCATGTAGTTGGGTTCCTGCACTTGACTGTGCACTGCATTGGCTTATAAAACTTGAGGGTGCCCCCCAGCCCTGCAAAGTTCCTTGAGGTGGCTCATCTACACTCTACACAATCATGGGTCTGCCGCCTGTGAACAGTGTACTGTGCTAAGGGGGCCCCCATGAGCTCGTGGTTATACCGGCACCAAGGGATCTGCGGGGGCATTTAATATGTCACTGGTGCACTGATGTGTAGCCTGCCATCCCTGTCTGACAGCAGCCCTCTTATACAGAGTGTGTTCTAAAAGGGCAGCTCGTTCAAAACTACATGGTGAGGGACTGTACTGTCAAAGTGTATGTGCAAATAAAATTTACACAAAATGCAGCCTTTATGTCCCCCGTAGGTGCCCCAGGCTTAGTGTGACCTGTAATGTTGCACATGAACAGATGAAAACTTGCAACATATGGTATGGTGTTTGTGAAAAACCACCTCTGAACATTTAGATACAGTACATATGTATTTACATAGGGTAACATGTCAATCCCTGATCTGAGCAAAGAGTTTACTCTGATGGTGCGCAATTCACCCTGAAGGTTTCAAAAGATTGTGAAAGTTACATCCCGAAACACACCACTATAGTAGGCATTACAGATCACACATAAAGAACACATACCACACATTAGCATGGCAGGCAAAAATCACCAAGACATGTCAGTCCACCATATTCAAAAAGTTGCATGCACGGGGAACTGTCATTTACACATGTTGCATTATATCATGATGTCTGCCCCTTGGGACGCACTATAGATTGTCACACACATGCCTTTACATAGATATGGGTTAGCGGACCACATACCAGGCAAGACACAAGCATCATTGGGTATATTGTTGTCAAGGGTATCATGTGCATGAACATGTTTTGCACATGGGCCAGTTATCCTAAGCTGTGTGGCTATACAACAGAGGAAATATGCAAATTGTGCAGTGTGATACCACTAATGCAGGTTACCTCACAAATGTGCACTCACATTATACACATTCTACACATGTGAAGGCAGGAATGTGGGAAATAGAACCATACACATGCACACTTCCAGTCATCATCACTCCTCCCATGTATCCCACATACCAACATACATAAAGACAAACATTTCCCCATTTGCGCAAAAAAAATATGCATTCGGTCATTTTCAGTCCTTGTGTAATGTAAAAAAAATGACGCTTCGGCCTCGCGCATCAGAATAATAGAGAGTGTCCTGTCAGTTGTTCATGAAAAATACACGCATGGCTATTATGCATTAAAAACCATGACACATAACATCAAAATGTGACCAAACACCCAGGAAGTGATGCAATTGAACATCCTTGCTGAAAACATGGAAAGGTGAAGTTACTTTCACTTTCCCTTTACACTCTTTTAGTCTGTGCATGTGAGAGGTTGTGTGGTGGTGCTGCTGGTGTGAGGAGTGGTTTTGTGAGTCTTTTAGGCTGTCTGCTGTCTGCATTGCATCCCTAATGTGTTTTGTAGTTTTTTGTCATTTTGTGTTGTATTTAAGTGTGTATCGTCAGGTGTATGTCTCTGGAGTAGATTAGTTTGTTGAGGTAGTTGGGGGTAGTTTGGGGTATTTTTTGTGGGTTTTGGGGTGCAGCAGTTTTTGGGAGGGACATGTCGGGGAAGGGCACAGCATAGGACTGCTGATGAGCTTGGAGGTTTGATATGGCTTGTTTGTCACTTCCTGCCCAATATGGTGGCCATGGGTGGCTGTGTGATTCTTTGTTACAAAACTGAGGCACAGAAGCTGCGTGGGGCAAGGACCTCAACCAACTCACCCGCATATTAAAAGTTCAGTGCTTTGACCACCAAATGAAGCACTAGTGGGCAGACCTAGTTCTCAGGAACAGGATCTCCTGGACCACCTGGGAATCAAGGTTGGCTGAACTGTGGAGAAGTACACCATATATGTGGCTGATACCTACTTTGCATTTGCATATCTGTTGGCCACAGGGCTTACTTTACCATGTCAAGACAAAGGCCAGGACTCCGAGTAGTGTGTCTGCACCAACCTGCATCCATGAAAAGGACAGCAATGCACCGTCAGTCAGGCAAATGGCATATTCCTGTCTATGTTTCCTGTGTTTAGCCATAAGATTTTGAAGTGCACCAAAGCCAACACACATGTGTCAAGGTACAAGGGTACATGGTTACCAGGGACAACTGTCCATGTCCATCAAGGGCCTGACCACTGTAGTATGTTGCATGGTTATGTAAATGTGATGACAAAAGTGACGCAGGAGTATAGGGAGTCATGGATGAGTGTGTTCTATGAGTCACATATTTGCAGAGTGTCACAACAATATGCTTCCCTTGTGAAAATTGTCAGCGGACTGTCCTCTGCAAAACGTGAACAATGTAGCTGAGTCATATATGTATGGTTCTAGCACCTATCTGTATATGTTAACCTGGCCTACCATTAGCTGTCCCAGAGACATGTCGATGGTCTCACTTGAATAGTCCCTAACCTATCTCTTCTATGTCCTTCAGCAAAACATGTGTGATGTGTAACATTTGTCCATGGTGGTAATTGTTTAACATTCACAGTGATATGTCTCATGTCTTGTCATGTCTTGCAAATGGGCCCGCCCTGTACACCATTGAAGAGGTGGCAAGCTTTTCAGACCGCAATACTACCAGTAAGTGTCATACTGCATGTTTAGTGTGTAGTGCAAGGGTTGGGTTTGATGTTGTATGATGTGTTCAAAACCATGTAATAAGTGCATGTATGGCAATCTGGACACCATTTTCCATACTATAATTAGTATGTCAGTTGTTATGTCCAGGATGTGGGTTAAACAAAATGGTGCACTGGTGGCAATGTGTACTGCAATGGCCTTGTGATTGTTGGACAAGGTATGTGCAGCCAAACACAGTGATGACAATTAAGACAGGTGTCAGAAGCACTAGGTCCAAAACATGTATGCAGGATGATCAGGTTGGTCACAGTACATGAGCTACTATGTGTGCCACACATAGCACACAGTTACTCAGGGCATGTTTGGATTAAGGGCCTTGTGAAAAGGTCATTAAGAGGATTATTACCAAGCCCCCTTAGTTGTTAGTGTGTCACTTTTTCCCATATGAAAAGTGACACACCAGCTGCACAAGTGGCTTGCAAATAAGCACTTCAAATTGTCAGGACATTGCTCCACATACCACAAGTAAACACTGCATCTGAATTGCACCCCCATGTTGTTTCCACCCCACACGCTATGTTGGATGTAGCAACATAGGTAACATATGTTATCCTCACAGATCTTGACATGAGCGTATGACACTAGGGTTGTCCATACAACATTGTTATATGACATACCATTACTCAGTAATTGTAATTGTAATTGTAATAATATTTATATAGCGCTTACTACCCCTGATGAAGCGTCAAAGCGCTTTTCGGCGAGTAGCACGCTACTCCAGAACCCAACAAGAATTAGTGATGGATTAATATAGAGAAATATGAGTACACTTTTCGTATTATTATGAGTTAATTTGAGCAGCGGATATGAGAGTTTGTTAGTTAGATTGACTGCTGTAATGGAGGGGTGGAGGAGGAAAGAAATCCAGAAGTGTTAATTGGGAGTATATCCCTCATTTACTCATCCCAAAGGCTTGGAATGTGTAAAGGGGGATGGAGGAGGGAAGAGTCTGTGGAAGGGTTAGGGAGATCATAGTAGCAGGGTGAGATAAATGAGGGCAAACTTAGTAGGGTTGTTTGGGAGGTCATGGTAGTAGTGTGAGGTTTGGTGAGTTAGATGTGGAAGCGGAGGGAAGAGCTTAGGCATAGTTATTTAGGAGATGAAAGTAGTAGAATGGATTTGGGATGAGTCAGAGTGGGAATGGAGGATAGATCGATAGAGACATGACATCTGCTGATGGGTAGATAAGTGTGATAAGATGAGAGCAGGGATTCGTAGCTATCTAGTATAACAACCCACAAGGAGCCATGCAATGACCCACGAACATGCCAGCACAGAACAACATACACATATATATATATATATATATATATACACACACATACACACACACATGAATACACACACATAAGCACACATATATGTACATACAATACATAATTAGAACCATGGGAAAATATACTTAGCCAAACAGGTTTGAAGAGTGTGTATGTATTTTATTGTTATGGCATAGTAGTGATACATATTTTCTAAAGAACTATACATAACTAGAAATAGACACATAATCAGAAAAAATATTTATCAAAATAGGCATATGCAGTCCATAGTTGTTTGAATATGGTGGTAATGAAGGAAAGATCCAACTCTTGAGTAGTTTTCTGAAGACAAGAAAATTATCTGTGGCTCTTATAGTTGGGGGTAATTAATTCCATAGTTTGGCTGCTTGAACGTAGAAGGATGTACCACCTATAGTCTTCTTGCATGGTGGTGTTCTAAGGCAGGGTGCCAATCTTGAGCAGAGGTTTCTTTGTTGGATGTATTTGGTTATTTTGTTTCTGATAAAAAGCTGTCCTGTTCCATGTATAGCTTTGTGGGTGATACAAAGCAGCTTGAAAGTGCATCTTCTGGCAACGGGTAACCAGTGTAGTGCTCTCAAGGCAAGGGAGATGTGGGCTTGCGGCTTTACATGTAATAGTAGCCTGGCTGCGGAGTTCTGATTACATTGTAGTTTTTTCATAATAGATAGAGATGATCTATGGTAGAGGCCATTGGCATAATCCAGTTTAGATAGTACAAGCGAGATAGTAGCTTGCACCTTATGTGGAAATCTGAGGTGGGGGAAGATGCGTCATAGAGTCCTCAAGGTGATGAAGCTTGTTCGTGCTAATTTGTCCACTTGGGCATTCATAGTTAACTTGGAGTCCATGGTGATTCCAAGGTTTTTAACTTCCTTGGATAATTGAGGAGGTGGTCCGAGATCGTCAAGCCAGACGCACAGAGGGTCATAACTTTTCCAGTCACCACATATGAGTATTTCTGTTTTGGAGGTATTTAGTTTGAGATGGCTCCATGTCATCCACTGATCAACAGTTCTGAGGCAACTGAAGATTTCTGAGTTTTCAAATGTTTTTGGGGCATTCTAATTTAAGTATTATTTGTGTGTCATCTGCATAGTTGTAGCATGTGAGATGGAAATCATTGATCAGTTCTGGTAATGATATCATGTAGATGTTGAAACGCAGATGATTGATCCTTGGGGGACCCCTGCTTTTGTGAGGTAGGGTTTGAACGAGAAGGGGGGGGCGAGTAGATGATATTAGATATTTTTTGAAGATAGGAAGTAATCCAGTCTAGAGCAGTCCCTTGTATGCCGGCTTCGTGGAGTCTTTGAATTAGGGTGTCATGGTCAACAGTATCGAAGGCAGCTGAGAGGTCCAAGAGAAGTAGTGAAGCAACTCTATTGCGGTCGACTGTGTTTTTAAGATCATCCCAGATTGCTATGAGTGCCGATTCAGTGCCTCTTCCTGGGCTGAATCCAGTTTGGAAGTCTGAAAGTATAGAATTGTCTTCAATGAATTGTAACATCTGGGCGAATGCTTGTAGGAGGCTGGCCTGGCTTATAGCGGGTACCTTGTGGCAGGTCCAGTTACCCCTTATTAGTAGAATAGAGGTGTTATAGCAGCTTAGGCTGATAGAGATAGCTATAGCAGAGCAGCTTAGGCTGAACTAGGAGACATGCAAGGCTCCTACTATACCACTTATATCATAGAGCACTATATCATAAGAAAACACAATACTCAGAGTTACTAAAAATAAAGGTACTTTATTTTAGTGACAATATGCCAAACGTATCTCAGAGGATATACTCCCTTAGGAGGTAAGTAATATACACAAAATATATGCACGCAAACCAAAATCAGGTAAGTAACAGTTAGAAACCTAGTGCAAACAATATAGAATCACAATTGAATTCATTAGGGAGAAATAGGCCTGGGGCAACACAATCCACATACTCCAAAAGTGGAATGTGAACCACGAATGGACCCCAGGCCTAGTGTAGTGTGAAGAGGGTCGCTGGGAGTGTAAGAAAACACTAAGGGTGTCCAAGATACCCCACCCCAAGACCCTGAAAAGTAGGAGTAAAGTTACCCTACTACCCCAGAAAGACAGTAAAGTCGAGATACGGGATTCTGCAAAGGCAACAACTGACTGCAAAACACTGAAAATTGATTCCTGGACTTGAGGACCTGTAAAGGAAGGGGACAAAGTCCAAGAGTCATACAAGTGTCCAGGGGGGGCAGGAGCCCACTAAACCCCGGATGAAGGTGCAAAAGGGCTGCCTCTGGGTGGAAGAAGCCAAAGATTCTGCAACAACAGAAGGTTCCAGGAACTTCTCCTTTGGTCAGAAGATGTCCCATGGCGTACTGGAGGATGCAGAGTTGTTTCCACGCAGAAAGACCGCAGATAAGCCTTGCTAGCTGCAAGAGTTGCTGTTGAGGATTTTGGGTGCTGCCAGGGCCCAGGAAGGACCAGGAGGTCGCCCCTTGGAGGAGGAGACAGAGGGGGCACTCAGCAACAAAGAGAGCCACACTGAAGCAGGCAGCACCCACAGAAGCACCTGAACAGGCTCTTAGAAGATCTGAGGACAACAGTCAACTCAGAGTCACAAAAGAAAGGTCCCACAATGTCAGAGTCCAACTCAGCGAATTGCACAATGCAGGACAGAGTGCTGGGGACCTGGGCTAGGCTGTGCATGAAGGAAGACTTGCAAAAGTGCACAGAAGCCAGAGCAGCTGCAGTTCACGCAGTACACAGGATTACTGTCTGGCGTGGGGAGGCAAGGACTTACATCCACCAAATTTGGACAGAAGGGCCACTGGACTGTCGAAGACACTTGGACCCAGCTCCTGTGTTCCAGGGACCATGCTCGCCAGGATGAGAGGGGACCAAGAGGACGGGTGATGCAGATGTTTGGTGCCTGCGTTGGCTGGGGGAAGATTCAGTCGACCCACAGGAGATTTCTTCTTGGCTTCCAGTGCAGGGTAAAGCCAGACAGCCCTTAGAGCATGCATTACCAGGAAACAGTCGAGAAAGCCGGCAGGATAAGGTGCTACAATGTTGCTGGTAGTCTTCTTACTACTTTGTTGTGGTTATGCAGGTGTCCTGGAGCAGTCAGCGGTCGATCCTTTGCAGAAGTTGAGAGGGAAGTGCAGAGGAACTCTGGTGAGCTCTTGCATTAGTTATCTGGTGAGATGCCCACAGGAGAGACCCTAAATAGCCCACAGAGGAGGATTGGCTACTGAGAAAGGTAAACACCTATCAGGAGGGGTCTCTGACGTCACCTTCTGGCACTGGCCACTCAGAGCTGTCCATTGTGCCCTCACACCTCTGCATCCAAGATGGCAAAGGTCTGGGACACATTGGAGGAGCTCTGGGCACCTCCCCTGGGAGGTGTTGGTCAGGGGAGTGGTCACTCCCCTTTCCTTTGTCCAGTTTGATGCCAGAGCAGGGCTGGGGGGATCCCTGAACCGGTGTAGACTGGCTTATGCAAGGAGGGCACCATCTGTGCCCTTCAAAGCATTTCTAGATGCCAGGAGAGGCTACCCCTCCCAGGCCCTCCACACCTATTTCCAAAGGGAGAGGGTGTAACACCCTCTCTCAGAAGAAATCCTTTGTTCTGCCTTCCTGGGACCAGGCTACCCAGGCCCCAGAGGACAGAAACCTGTCTGAGGGGTTGGCAGCAGCAGTAGCTGCAGTGGAGACCCTGGAAAGCTAGTTTGGCAGTACCCAGGCTCTATGCTGGAGACCCGGGGATGCATGGAATTGTCCCCCCAGTACCAGAATGGTATTGGGGTGACAATTCCATGATCCTAGACATGTTACATGGCCATGTTCGGAGTTACCATGGTGACGCTACATATAAGTATTGACCTATATGTAGTGCACACGTGTAATGGTGTCCCGCACTCACAAAGTCCGGGGAATTTGCCCTGAACAATGTAGGGGCACCTTGGCTAGTGCCAGGGCGCCCACACACTAAGTAACTTTGCACCTAACCTTCACCAAGTGAGGGTTAGACATATAGGTGACTTATAAGTTACTTAAGTACAGTGAAAAATCTCTGTGAAATAACATGGACATTATTTCACTCAGGCTTCAGTGGCAGTCCTGTGTAAGAATTGTCTGAGCTCCCTATGGGTGGCAAAAGAAATGCTGCAGCCCATGGGGATCTCCTGGAACCCCAATATTCTGGGTACCTAGGTACCATATACCAGGGAATTATAAGGGTGTTCCAGTGTGCCAATGAGAATTGGTGAAATTAGTCACTAGCCTGCAGTAACAATTTTCATAAACACTGAGGTTCTGGTTAGCAGAGCCTCAGTGATACAGTTAGGCACTACACAGGGAACACATACAGGGCATACCAGGAAAGGTCCATTTGTGATTGGTCTGTAGTTGTTGGGGTCTTGCGGGTCTAGGTTTGTTTTCTTTAATAACGCTCGTATGTATGCCTTTTTCAGGTCTACAGGAAAAGTTCCTGTAGTTAGAGTTGTTGATGATTCTTCTTACAGGTGTGGCAGCAGAAGTAGATAGAAGAATGTTCTTGAAGATTTGTGGTGGGCAAGGGTCATAAGGGCACCTGGAAGGCCTGCTTGCTCTGACCAAGACCATAAATTCACCTTGAGATATTTGTTGGAAGGACTGTAGAGGCTGGGTTGGTTTATTCTTAGTGGGTATTTTAGGAAAGGGGTTGGTGCATATGGTTTTCTTCTGTTTTAAATAGGAGTCCAATGTGTATGCCTTGGTTGTGTAGTGAGTTGCCAATTTGTTTGTGAAATCTTGAGTAGTTGGATGACTCCCTTCCATGCATGTAGGTTTTTGAAATTCATTGAGAATTTTATAAAATTCCTTGGTTATAGGTTTAGCATTTTGAATTCTGTCTGAGTAGTACCTTTTTTTTAGCTTTTTTGATTGATGATTTGTATATTCTGTTAAGTTTGTGTAGCTGCAGTTTTTCTTGACTGTTGTTTGTTTTGAGCCAGGTCCGCTGCAACTTTCTGATTTGTTGCCTTATCTTTTTAAGTTCTGTGTTTCTCCAAGGTGTTGGTTTTCTTTTGTCGTGTTTAGTTTTTCTGAGTGGAATTAGGATATCAAAAGCTTCCTGTAGCCACTCATAAAATTTTGGCACATAATTAATTGTATCTAGATCTGTGTTGGCTGTTAGTTGTGTTTCTAAGTCATCCAAATTGAGTTTGCTCCATGGTCGATAGGTGCATGTTTGTAAGTAGTTGTGGGGTGTGTTGATTTGTGGAGTTTCATACATCTTCAGATAGCTCTTGTCCTGAAAGTGTTCATGATGTCATGCAAACAGCTTCAAACAACAAACAGTATTAGCCAGTGCTGTTGCTAGATCACTATGCACATAAGATGTGGAACATGCATGCACACACATATGAGATGGCAGTGCTAAGTGTTGTTGTGCAACATGCTGACCTGAACTTATTGACAAATATACAGGCAATTGACAGCATAGTGTGACACATTAAGTTGCTCTAAGACTATCCATGTTATCATGGCTAAGCCCAACATGTAGTGAACCAAGTGGATATTTGAGTGATTTGATGCATCTCTGTATTACATGAGTGAGTAATCCACCCTACATTTTCACATACAATTCCTGTCACATGTAGATTTGATGTTGCAGTGTGTCCAGACATCTCTCCTTGCCATATCAGCCACATAGTTTAGTGAGACCACATTGAACATGCAGGCCTTGTTCTGATGAGTGAGGTACATGTCAACGGATTCAAGGGCAATGGTGTATGCCAAGGGACATTCATGAGCTATACAGCATGATGAGTGTGACCCACCATGGTCACATGACTGGTTTTGATGATGAGCATGGTGAATGGTGACCTGTTACTTTGAAGATGTTACAAGCGTGTTTACTGGTATTGTGCAACATTGGTTACCTTTGACACCTTTGACATGAGCAATATGAAGAAGATGGTTGTGGTGCAGACATGTATTAACCTTGGCCTTGATGTTATTATGAGTTGTGGTGGCCAACATGTAAGATCTGCAAATCGTACTTATATTGCATGCCTGTACATCATCTGCCCAATGCACATTTTGATGACATGTTTTATACATGTTTCAGCAGCCAACATGACATCAGCACAGAAGTGTGATTTTGAAAATCGTGCTGAACGCTACTGGCATTTCTGTGCTGTGCCAAAAAGATTCAGAGGAATGGGCTGGAATCACATGAAGGAGAATGCATTTGGGTCCTAGGCAGGCATTTCGCCATAGAGGACCACCCAAGCACCCAGAAAGCACCAGCACCCACACACCAGGGTAGTCAAGGAAGAACGACAGGGGTGGCTTTGCAGGTGCTGCACCCTCTACCTCTGGACAGGCAATGCCTGCAGCATCATGTACCCCGCAGGACCTCCACTCATTCCACAAACCTTTGAACAGGAAATGCGCAAAGATATGGCTGACCTTAAGTTAAGGAAGTTAAAACGCGAAGAAAAAACTGAAAAAAATGTACAAACTGCTCTGTTACCTTAAGGCAGCAGGTGCTGATTTTGCACCCACCCTTGTCGGACATATCTTCCCTTAAGTTAAGGATGTCCAAACGCAAAGAAAAAACAGAAAGAAATGTACAAAATGCTCTGTTACTTTAAGGCAGCAGGTGCTGATTTTGCACCCACCCTTGTCAGACATTTCTTCCCTTTCCCTTGTTTTCAAGGTTTCTTACTATTTGGGGGTTTAGATAGCTAGGGTTAGTTTAGCTAGAGTAGTGTAGATTAGTTTTTAGGACATTGTTTTTATTCTTCGGGTGGGTGAGGCTTTGGGTATCTAATATTCCTGGGCGTTTTTTAGGGTGTGTGTGCTGCGTTTTGGGTACGTGCGTTAAATAAAAAAAAAAAAAAAAAAAAAAAAATATATATATATATTTGTTTAGGATATATGTTTAGTTGATCAATGTTTAGTTGTAGTTACTGTTGTCTTTGTATACTGATGTCTCTTAAGGAGGGTAGAGGTGGTGGTTAATGTTTATCATGTGGCGTTACATGTATAGGATAAATTAAGATAAGTTAGCTATAGGGATAAGTTGTGATAAGATAGAATAGGTTAGGTAAGTGTAGTTAAGCTAGTAATTAAGGGATTTGAGGCAGATATTTTTGTATTATTAAATCTAGTTATTTACTATTATATGGGTTCCATCATGATCTACTGTCTGGGTGGTAGCATGTCTGCACAGGTCAGGTTAGACACATGCCTTTGGCTTTGCAACCAGTAGTCATTTACATATGTGACTATGTTTATCCCCTATGGTCCAGTACCTGACAGGTTGGTAATGGTATCATATCAGCTACTCAAGACATTCTTCAGCAATGTACATGACACTCTGGATGTGCATGGATACACATACCAAAACAGGTTATCTTACACCATTTCTTTGGGTTGGAAAGTAATGAGACTTGCATCGTTTAGAAGTTGTTATCATTGAACTGCCCTTAACTCTGGAAATTGATACTTGCACACCCATGGCTGCCCCTCAGAGTCTTACACATGTATTATTTGGTTGTCACATCAGTATTGTACTGGTGCTACCGTTCTAGCTTTTCCCAGACACTTGTGTAGCATATCAGAAAAGCCAGCGCAATACATGCTTGCTACCTGTTACATGACATGCTCTAGAGACTCAGAAATTACTTGCCGCTCCACATAGATATCAGTCACCTTAATCATGTTTCAGTCATTGTGTGTGGCTTGGACTCAAATCCACACTGTTCCTTTTGGAAAGTACTCATTGTATTGGCTTCACACAATGCTTACAGTTCAAACAGTTACTGCGTCAGACACAAATTCAACGCAAATGTTATTTTTAGTGAATTCATTGACTTGTGCAAGTTATTTGTGTTGATGTACATTATAAAGTAGATTGACCCCATGAGAGATCCCAAGCCATTGGATGTCCAGTCAGAGTTGAAGGGGTGGGGTGGGGAACATGTCATGAGACATGTGCAGGAGAGGAGTGCATCATTGATGAGGTGACCACATTGCCATTAGTTAGGATTGGCCACAATGACAATCCCAATATGATAGGTCAACAGTGGGAGAGTGAAAAGAGGGTGTTGCCAGTTGTTACAACACTGGCATGATCTTAAGCACAAAACTAAGGAGAAACTGTCCATGTGCAACAGACTGTAGCTCCCAGGTGTTTTTTCGGGTGAATGATGTACCTTTCATATCTTCATCCTCTGATGTGTGCGGTGCCTCCCATGCCAAGGGTATGGCAGGTGTTGAAGTTGAGGGGGCCCACACACAGGGGCTGGAGATGTAGATTCAAACGTCCTGGCAGCTGCATCTGTGGAAAGATGAAAGGCATCACTGCAGTAAGGAGGTAGTGCTGGTTTCTCAACACAGCAGCAGAGTCACGGTGGTAGGCAGCCAGGTTGCCACTGTGGTAGTCCAGCATCTGCTGCATGGACTGCAGGACAGTTTTGATAGCCCCCAGCCTGTTGTCAATCCTGCTAGTGCCTCTTTGGGAGGGCTTTTGTTCGAGCCTCTGCCTCAGGATATCAGCAAAGTAGGCCAGGGACTGCTGGAGTCTACGTAGAAAGTTATCCTTATTCAGACTGAGGCACCTATGGACTCCCTCTGGGCTGTCCAACATAGTCTCTATCCCCACCCACACCTACTGTGTCAGCTTGTGCTGGACTTCTACTTCTGTTTTTTGGAAGATAATGTCTGGGCCCTGGGACTCCAGGGCTGTGGCTGGGCTGGCAGGTGGTGTGCGTTGTCTGTTGGGTGTGTCACGTGTAGATCACGGAACACTGAGTGTCCTTCCTGCAACTGGGGGTAGTGTCCACATGGCATCCAGGATGTGCTGGAGAGTGTCAGCATTGATGATCTGCAGCGGGTCATCCACTTAATTTAAGAAATCCAGGACAGGAAGCTTGCCAGGTGGTAAGGCATCATCCTTGCAATGGAATAGTGACATGTCAATCTTGAGCTGTAGTAGATGTTCACATGGTTCATCAGGTTCTTGATCCTGGTGCCCTAGTTACATCGTGCAGAGCCACACATCAAGGCCCTCATTTATGGACCCCTAATGGCACACTGTGCCACTAGAGTGTCATTTTTCTAACACTCCATTGGCACAATCTGCCAGCCCGCATTTCCTAGTCTGTTACACCCACCTTGCATTATGTTTCATGGGCTTCTGGATGTATAACCCTTTCATTAATTAAACTGTGTGACATTTGCATGTCATAGGTATTGTTTGGGAAATTTCCATGCAGCACCAATGGAAGCATACAGAATCTCTTGCATTTGCAGTTCATGATTCTTGAGTAAGTGTCTGATTCCTCTGGAAGCTCATGTGTGTTGTAAGAGTGATGGAAGGGGGTGAGCTGTCCACATGCAACACTCAGTCCAGAAATGCAGGCATCCTTGCACCATGCTGCAAGGAGACCTGTCTTGCAAGGATGAGTGTTGTTGTGCAGGAAGGGAGACCTTCCAGTTTGAACACATACACAACACGAGGTTGATCCTTACAATGGTTGGTGCAGGATGCAGAACACATGACTCAAGGTGACAAGCGGGATGCATCTGGACAGCCCACCCCCTTCCATCACTCTCAGAACGCACGTGGGGTGGCATAAGGACCTAGTACTTTTTCAAATGTGTTCATGTGTGGATGCATTAGGTTGCCACACCACCTCAGGGTTGGCATCGTAGTACTGCTACAAAGGACTGACATTGTTGTAGGCCTAGTTTTATCATCTTTATATGTGTGTGCTGCAATCATCAACAGTCATTGTCAGTGGCAGACAGCATTCCTGTTAGTTGATGTTGCTGCATGTGTCCCTTCTTGTGCATGCAGATCTGCAACAGAGGCACCACTACAGTATGCTGATTGTCTGACTGTGTTGTGCCTCATTTATTTGCCCATCGCCAAGGGTAGTAAAGGGATGCATTGCATGTCAGTTACAACTACACATCCCTGCACATTTGAAATGATGCAGTACTGCACTGAAAGCTGGGCTGCTGCACTGCACTGCACTGCATAATTCCATCATATATGGATAATTACATGCCACATTTCCCAGACACTGACATCTGAGTGCCCCACCAGTGCATATTTTGTACATTAAACTCCAGTGGTGCAGTGTAGAAGCTCATATTTACCATGCCAAGGAAAGGCACCTTGCATGCCTTATCACGGCCTGATAATTATGTGCCCTTTTCACACCTGACACTGGATGTAGATGTCATTCCAGGTGTATTGCTGGGGGTATTCCCATGCAACACATGTGCAACACACCCAGCATCTGATGCATTCCAAATTTTTCACATCTGGGTTTGCTTTAGATTTGTACAACAACCGAGGCATGGTGTAGCAGTGACAAGAGGGTGTCTAAGATCTTTGTATGTTCTGGTAATTTAATGTTTCAATGTGTGTTGCATTGTGTATCATGCATAGGGCACAATTTACAATACAATAGTGCATCGGTCCCTATCCGCCACTTTTCTTCTACCCCTCGTTGTCCCACCTAATGACTCCATGGTAGTGCTATATTTACAATACGGCGCACAGTGAAAATCATTTCCACAGTACCCTCATGAGTTATGGCACTTTTGTGGCGCTTTGCTGCATAAGTGCCATAAATTATGGTGCTAGTGCAGCAAAGCACAGGGAGGGTCATTGATTTTAATGGGTGCATCAGCTTAAGACCTGCTATTGAAAGATGTTACAAAAGACATTAAAAGATGGCACAGTGAAATATGTAGGTTTCACCACACTCTTTTTTTGGGCCTCCTTGTATGGGGACATCCCCTTGCATATTTCATGGCTGGCACAGTCATTTTGTGGCACAAGGGTTAACAAAGTGGAGCAATGCATGCACTGTGTCACTTCTTTTATATGGCGAAGTGGAATGGGCATCTTAAGGCCACAATAGCATAAACATAATGATTCTAGTGTGGTGCTAAGGCCTTGTAAACTATGACCCCTAGTGAGACAAACAGACCACTTTGAGCTGATGATATGCAGGAAGATGTCCCTTTGTGGACAACATCAGCCATCCTCACTACACAGGCACCCTTGCAGCATGGGCACCTGGCAGCAGCTTGTACAGCAGCACATATGTTAATTACAGACATGCCCCATATGTTGTGTGTACATCACATTCATGCCCATTCCCGACGGTACAGGGACGCATATCCCAGTGCCCCCTTTGCACAAGAGGCCTTGTACATGATGTCCAATGGGGTTTACATATAGGCAGATGGCACAGTTGCCACAGTGAAGGGAGTGATGTGAGAGTTGCGAAAAGGGCTGACATATGGGGGGACAGTGCACATTACATGTGTTTAGCCATTATTGTGCCTCCATGGAACCCTTTCACATGCATACAGTGGGTCCTATGTGCCTCCCTCTTCTGCCATTTGTTAGTTACAAGATTGCCACTCGCTGCAACTTACTCTGCATTTGTTGTAGTTCTTGATACGCTGCACTGTCCTGTCCTGGGACACCTATCACCAACTCCTCCTGAATGACTACTTCCACCATCTCCTCCAGCTCATGAACCTGCTCCTGGGGTGCTGGATTTTCACTTCCAGTCTGCAGTGCAGCCTTTTGGTTGCTGGACAGTTTCTCTTTAGTTCTGCGCTTGCAATCATGCCAATGCTTTTTTAAATCGGTCAAAGTCCTTTTGACCTCAGCTACACTGTGGACTTTATCAACTATGGACAGCAAGATGACATCCTTCTTACCTATAAGCAATTTAGAGGTGGCAAAGAGCTGGTGTTGGTGCTCTGTCACCTCTGTGATCAAGCTGTTGTTCTCCTCACTGAAGTGGAGCTTCATTTTTCCCTTCTCCTGTGAGTCTGTCTGTCCTTCCTGACTTGGCTCATTGGGGTCTTTTTGCGTATCCTGTCCTGCATTCGCCATCTTGGGTCCTCCTAGCTTAGGTTTGGTGTTTTTGTGGTCTTTTTTTCAAGTTTTTGACCCAAAAATGGTGCAAACATGATCAGCATAAAAAACCGTGCCATAAATCATGCTATCACTGCTTTTGCGGCGCTAGGGTCATTTTTCCTTGCAACATGTTGCAAAGGTTAGCATAATTTTGTTGACACTAGGCTCATTTAGGAATCCTTCATCCTGATCAGGATGCATCAAAAAGGGTGCTAAATTTGAACTGTGTCATCATTGTGTGACGAAGTCAGTTTAATGATCTAGTTTGTATCAACTGAGCAAGTATCAAATTTGCCACCAATTTGGCAGAGACATTAGTGTAAAAATGGAACAAAAGGCACAATCGCAGAGGAACACCCAGTTTTATTGGAGTGGGATCAAATTTGTAACAATCTTTGTCTCCCTTGCCTAATGGCTGGTGCCAAGATCCGTGGTCTAGGCCTACAGGTGACTACATGATTTGGCCATTCAAGGCTGGCAAGTCATGCCAATTACTCTTATCAGATCTTTGTCACCAATGATATTTGACATTCAAAATCATAAGCATTATATCCCCCATAATACAATGGCATAGTCACTAAGAAAGACCTAGCACTGGAATATTTAAGGGAGTATTTCGACCACTGTCAGCATTACTTTGGGATAATGTAGAGTGCCCTTTTTACCTTTTTATTGAAGGTCCCCTGAAAGATCGCTCAGTATCTCTAAAACAAAATGAAGTGAGGGATCTTGCGTAACAGTTTCCGAAAGACCAACAATCAAGTGATGAGGGTCTATGATCAAATTATCCACAGTACACGCTTACAGAGGGTAATCCAATTTCATTATCATTAAAATACAATATTGTTACTTCCTAGCTATCACTAGCTGTAAAACAGAACCCCACACAACAGAGATTATATGAAGATGCAGTTATTTCATTTATAACAAAGCAAATTTCGTCTTCAAATTGAAGAACTATTAAAAGCAAAAACAAAAAGGAAAGATAAATTACTTTTAGATCAAGTCATTGCAACAGCTAACATTCACAAATATCTGTTTAAAATAATTTTGGAGCTGAACAATGCTTAGGCATTGAAGCAACTCTTTCCCCTTCTAAATAGCCCAGTATAGATCTATCCTGCATTTCTTGCCAATATATCTAAAATCAAAATACTGTGAGTTATCAACTGTCTGCCTTTTTCGTCATCAAGAAAGTAGAAGAACCATTGGAAAGGATAGCAGAGTTTGAGCCACTTTCAGACATTAAGCTGGTAGAAGTCACCCAAACTGACTGTCAATGAGGTACACTTCTAGATCCCATTACAGCCAGAATGACCAAAAGGCTTTATTTAACAAAGAAGAGGCCATCTTTAGATATCACGGATCAGAATAACTTTTGGACAACATCAATTCTCTCATATGCTGTTAAACTGGTGGAGTAGGTGGCTATGCCTCAATTAGAGCTGTTTGGCAAGGAAAACAATGCTAGATACCATCCAGGGTGGTTTTCAGTCAAGTTAGGAAAGACCACAGGATTGGTAATGCCCTCCATGCTGGACAATGATGGGAGAGAAAATTATTGTGGTTGGGTCAGGGAAATGATTCTTCTCAAATTATCAGTATCTTTTGACACAATCAACCATGACCTTCTCATCAACAGATTGGATTTAGCAAGATTTACAGGAACAGTCCCATTTAAGTCAAATGTATCCAACTTCTCACATTTATCTCTCCTGCCTTGCAGCTCACAGTCTCAAAAGTTGAACTGGGGTGGTCCACAAAGCTGAATGGTGCCCCTTTCTTTCCAAAATATCTGAGTCTTGTTGTGATCTAGTGTACATAGATGGTACCAAATTCTAGATGTAGTCAGATGATGCCCAGCTCATCTTTAAAGCGCGCAATCAGGAATTCAGATGAAACTCTTGAAGGAGTTGGCTATTCCTAATATGTCTATGATAGGATGGTGGCGGTGGTAATACCTTAAATTGAAACCCTGAATATCGGAGCTCATTCTTTCAAGTCATGCCCATGGGATAGAGCCTTATGGCTCACATCAATGGGTCTATGTCCTACTCCAATGGGGGGGGGGGGGAGGAGTAAAAATACTGAGTCCGATCACTGATGAAAGCTATCCTTAGAAAGCAGGTAACAGTGCTCTTGGATATGTGCTTCTCTCTTTCCAAACTTTCATATACATTTTTCCTTTTTTGACTCCCAGGTGCACACCACAGAGGAGAAGGTACTGGTGCAATCATGTCTTTAAAAAGTGTCTGTCTCACAGCTCCTGATAGAATGCTGACCTGACTAAATAGAGTGAATTCAAAATATTGCTGCCAGGTTGCTGGCAGTGCTGTCTAACAATGACAGCATTTCCAGACAGCTCTGCAAGCTCCTTTGGCTATGAGTATGTAACACGCCGGTGGCAGATTTGTCAAAATGTCATGCTATGTAATGCAGCAAGACAAGTTGCTAAGCTACATTGCATGAATGGGAGAAAGCAGAAATGTGCCATATCTACTAAGATATGATGCATTCCTGCTCTCTCCCTGTGCTGGTGCACTGTGTTCAGCCTAGCAACAAAGCAGCCACTCTAGCACCATGGTGCGAGGGCACTTGCATTACAGACACAATTGTTTTTGTTCAGGAAGTGTCACCTTCCTGCACAAAAACAATCCTTTTAATCAGGTTCCTCTTTCTATTTCTGCAAAGAGGAAATAATGAGGAGAAATAAATATATTTGTTCTCGCTACGCCTCTGTAGGGAAGGCGTACCATTTTGATGCTATCTCAGGTTTACTAGCTGTAGAAAATCTGTGAATGCATCAAAATCCATGGAAAGATGTTGTAGGAGGCTGGCCTGGCTTATAGTGGGTACCTTGTGGTACTCACACCCTGTGCCAGGTCCAGTTATTCCTTATTAGTGGAATAGAGTTTTTTCTTGCAGCTTAGGCTGATAGAATGTAGCTATGGCAAAGCAGCTTAGGCTGAACTAGGAGACATGCAAAGCTCCTACTATACCACTTATATCATATAGCACAATATCATAAGAAAACACAATACTCAGAGTTACTCAAAATAAAGGTACTTTATTTTAGTGACAATATGCCAAAAGTATCTCAGAGAATACCCTCACTTAGAAGGTAAGTAATATACACAAGTTATATGTACACAAACCCAAAACAGGTAAGTAACAGTAAGACAAGTAGTGCAAACTATGTAGAATCACAATAGGATGCAATAGGCAAAGAGGGTCTAGGGGAAACACAAACCATATACTCCAAAAGTGGAATGCGAATCACGATTGGACCCCAGACCTATGGGAGATTGTAGAGGGTCGCTGAGACTGTGAGAAAACAGTTAGGGTGTCCAAAATACCCTACCCCAAGACCCTAGAAAGTAGGAGTAAAGTTACCCTACTACCCCAGAAAGACACAATAGTCGTGATAGGGGGATTCTGCAAGAACCACAAGCACCAGCAAAACACTGAAGATGGATTCCTGGACCTGAGTACCTGTAAAGGAAGGGGACCAAGTCCAAGAGTCACGATAGTGTCCAGGGGGGGCAGGAGCCCAGGAAACTCCGGATGAAGGTGCAAAAGGGCTGCCTCAGGGTGGAAGAAGCCAAAGATTCTGGAACAACAGAAGGTGCCAGGAACTTCTCCTTTGGTCAGAAGATGCCCCACAGCGTGCTGGATGTTGCAGAAGTGTTTCCAGGCAGAAATACTACAAACAAGCCTTGCTAGCTGCAAGGGTCACGGTAGAGGTTTTTGGATGCTGCTGGGGACCAGGAAGGACCAAGATGTCGCCCCTTGGAGGAGGAGACGGGGGGGGCGCTCAGCAACTCAGAGAGGCCCTGCAGAAGCAGGCAGCCTCCGCAGAAGTACAGGAGCAGGCACTTAGAATTTCTGTGAACTCAGAGTCACAAAAGGAGGGTCCCACGACGTTGGAGTCCAACTCAGCCAGTTGAGCACTGCAGGACAGAGTGCTGGGGACCCAGGCTAGGCTTTGCACAAAGGAATCCTTGGAGAAGTGCACAGAAGCCAGAGCAGCTGCAAATCATGCAGTACACAGGTTTGCTGCCTGGCGTGGGGAGGCAAGGACTTACCTCCACCAAATTTGGACAGAAGGGCCACTGGACTGTGGGAGACACTTGGACTCAGCTCCTGTGTTCCAGGGACCACACTCGTCAGGATGAGAGGGGACCCAGAGGACCGTGATGCAGTCTTTTGGTGCCTACGTTAGCAGGGGAAAGATTCCATCGACCCACGGGAGATTTCTTCTTGGCTTCCAGTGCAGGGTGAAGACAAACAGCCCTCAGAGCATGCACCACCAGGAAAGAGTTGAGAAAGCCAACAGGATGAGGCGCTACAATGTTGCTGGTAGTCGTCTTGCTACTTTGTTGCGGTTTTGCAGGCGTCCTGGAGCAGTCAGCGGTCGATCCTTGGCAGAAGTCGAAGAGGGAAGTGCAGAGGAACTCTAGTCAGCTCTTACATTCGTTATCTGAGGAATAGCCCAGAGGAGAAAGCCTAAATAGCCAGAAAAGGAGGTTTGGCTACCAAGAAAGGAGGTTCGGCTACCAAGAGTTAAGAACCTATCAGGCGGGGTCTCTAACATCACCTGCTGGCATTGGCCACACAGAGCAATCCAGTGGGCCCCCAACACCTCTGAATCCAAGATGGCAGAGGTCTGGGACACACTGGAGGAGCTCTGGGCACCTCCCCTGGGAGGTACAGGTCTGGGGAGAGGTCACTCCCCTTTCCTTTGTCTAGTTTCGCTCCAGAGCAGGGCTGGGGGATCCCTGAACTGGTGTAGACTGGCCTATGCAGAGATGGGAACCATCTGTGCCCATCAAAGCATTTCCAGAGGCTGGGGAGGCTACTCCTCCCCAGCCCTTCACACCTATTTCCAAAGGGAGAGGCTGCAACACCCTCTCTCAGAGGAAATCCCTTGTTCTGCCTTCCTGGGACTGGGCTGCCCAGACCCCAGGAGGGCAGAATCCTGTCTGAGAGGTTGGCAGCAGCAGCAGCTCTAGAGGAAACCCCGGAAAGGCAGTTTGGCAGTACCCGGGTTCTGTTCAAGAGACCCTGGGGATCATGGAATTGTCCCCCCCAATACCAGAATGGTATTGGGGTGACAATTCTATGATCTTAGACATGTTACATGGCCATGTTCAAAGTTACCATTGTGACACTACACATAGGTAGTGACCTATGTGCAGTGCACACGTGTAATGGTGTCCCCGCACTCACAAAGTTCGGGGAATTTGCCCTGATGTTAGAAGTACGCGCAACAGTGCATCCAATTTTATATTGTGTGTCCCATAACGTCTTGTTGAGTAAATTAAAAAAAAAATACCCTAACCTTAGCCACTCAAAGCATGCTAGTAAACGCACGATATAAACATGCAAGGTCCGTGTCAGGTATTTCAGAGTAGTAGCCAACACGTTGTAAAGTACATTGCTGACCATCTTCTTGCTGAAAGCAAGATACTCCCATTAGAAATAAGTTTTAAACATTTTTATTCACATTGATTTGGGCATTGTATTTCCTTTCATTTGATGAGGCCCAATAGCACCAAAAAGATTTAGTTCACAAGTGCTGTATAAAATATATTTGCATAACATAAATGGATCATTCACGAGTCTACCCAAAAGGCATACTGGGGAAAGGAACGCGATTGTAACTTTATAGTCAATGATGGATGGAATTCCCAAAAACGAATCCAAGAGTGTCATTTATTGGAAATGGCAAAAAGCAATATCAGTACTTTTATGACTAAATGTTGGAGAAGAAAACAGCATAACATATTAAATGCCACACCTTAGTGTGTTCTGAAAGCCATAAAAATGTTATGCTGTTGGGGAACTAATCCCAGCTCTATACTTGAAGTTCATGCAGAGACGTGGCACTGCACTCCAGTACCTCCTGTTGGAGGTGTGCAGGGAACAAGCACTTTGAAACAAGATTCGCTTACTGGTGTCATCTGAGATTTGATTGTGGATTGTTTCACAGGCACAGATTCTGACACCTTGAATTGGAATGCGACTCTAGACATTCTATGAAAACAAATACTCTTGTGCCTGACATCTTGGATTAGAATGACCTTTTATTCGTCAGGTATAGTGACTGTAAACTTGAAATTTAACGAAACCTTTTGAAACAGGATATTAGATGGCATATTCAATTAGGTCATTTTTATCAAATCCTGTCTAATGTTGTGAGAATTTATATAGCACAAGTTCACTGAAGGCTCTTGGTATCCAATTATAGGAGGGTCAGAAAGGTAGAACAAAACCACCACAATGACAAGGTTGGATACATTTATTTTGAGCAAAAGTTGGTTTGAAGTAGTTTTTTGAAGATGTAGGGTGGGTCTGAACCCTTTGTTTCCTCCCATGACTCGTTGCAATTTTAGTTCTTAAAGAGGTATTATCTAGTTCTTGTCCCTTATTGTCTGTGGATACTTTTTATCACATGAATAGTTACTCTCCTTTTAGAAACTAAACAATATTGTTCTGATTCTTTTTTATTGCACCTCTTTATTTTATTCAGCCCATAAGTGCCACTCTCCCAGATGTGATACAGATTTTCAACTTTGTTTGGTAAGCTAATTACGCAATATTGCACAGATCATGGGATTATGCAGGAAATATCCCGCTTTGAAACAAAAATTCAGTACAATCAAAACATTTTCTATACATAATATTTGAATTGCAGATCCATGTGGTCCTCCCAGCCTAAACATCCAAGGCTATATTTATGGCCTGCTTTGTGTCGCTCTTCCCCACACAACGAGATGCTAGAGTGACGCAAACCTTAAGTGAGATTTATGAAACCATGCAAGCTCACTTTGCATGGCCCTGCATGGCTTCATAAATCTTGAGTAATGCAACGCAGCGCAAATTGCTGCATTATAATATTCTTTACCATGGAGACATTTCCATGGGTGTTGCATGGGTTTTACCACGCAGCATCCTTGGATTTTGACACAAGACACAAGAACTTGTAAAATTGGGAATACACTAAAAAGATATGCCTCCCCAGGAGAGGTGTGACGAAGAGAAATATGTTTATTTCTTCTAGTTTTTCTTCTTTATCTCTGTGCTGCTTTTTGCAGCGCACATAGAAAGAGGAAACCCCTCTCAGGATTGTTTTTGTGCAGGAAGATGTCCCATTCTGTACAAAAGCAATCCTGCATTCAATTCAGGCACCCTTGCACCATGGTGCCAAGGTGCCTGCATTGGCGCTAGGCTGCCTAAAGAGCGCCAGCACAGGAAGAATGGACAGGGATAGGAGGTATTCTTTTAAGCACTGCGCTATCCTGCCCTTTCCCTGTGACGCATGGCAGTGCAGCAAGGTGACTTGATGTGCTGACCTGAGCCACAAAGTCCATAAGTATGAGCCCCAGTCTGCCCATCTAGCACTTGGAAAATACAATTCTACATATCAGTAAAATACTCTCTTTTGTTGTCTACTTTTGTCCATATCAGTCATCGAGCAAATGGCATTCACAAATAAGCTTAGTCATAAACAGATAAAAAGTCCAATTCACTATATTATTGTGCATCTAAGTGTTACTTAGTTGCACAAATTAAGACAATTGTGATATTAAATTCTACATTCTGATTCAGAGTTTCCTCACATCTGTAATTATAGGATCATAAAGAGTACTTATGGTGGTTGTTAGTGAGCTAGTAGTGTGGATTTGTTGTTGTTGTCAGTTTAGGATTGGAGCGGGAAATCAGGGGCGTAAGGGGGTGGCCATATTGTGACGTAAAGTCCCTGATGTTTGACTCTATTCTGGTCAAGCCCAACTTAATTTCAGAAAATACTGCTTCCAAATTCTGTCAACTCACTGTCATATCTGTCATAAACAAGAATGACATGAATGTCCTCCACCCTTATCACTCATAGAACTGAGAGAGTTTCAAATCATTCTAATAATGACCCAGATACCTGCTGAGACACCCAGACCCTCATGAAGAGACCAAACTCTTTGGGTCGGAAAACCGGCACTCTGGTTTTCTGCCCGCTGGCCCTATTATGAGTTTTCTGCAGGCCCAGTGGGCGGAAACAGTTTTCTGCCCGCTGGCCCAGCGGAAAACGTCAACATAACATTGACGTAGGCTCGTAATCGAGCTGGCATCAATATTGTGGTGTGTTGGGTGCAATAGCACCCATTGTGCTTTTCAGTGCCCGTAATTCAGGCAGATATGACATTGGCCGACACACGCACCAATGGGGTTAACAGTGACCTCATCCAGAAGGAGCCAGCCATAAGTAAGCACATGTGATCTTTTATTTCATACATAGCCTAACTCTGTATTATATCAGTCAACCAGACCTAAAAGCAGCAAAACAACAAAAGCTATCCTGTTTTTTCGTTTTATAATACAGTACATTGCCAACTTTGCAACGTCGCTGCAGTAGGGAGGATGTGAGAATGGCAAAAAACACCACCACCCATACCTCAGCTAGGAAACGTCGTGACAAAAGTTAACACAGCCATATCCAAGCACTCTCGCATTCCCAAAGCTACAAAAGATCAACTTGTCTTCCTTGCAAGGAAAACAGCTTTTTAACTTTTAGTGATTGGAACTGGTAAATAAAGCACATCATTTCAAATGTTTGGAAATTATATTTTGTTGTGGTGAAACAGATTTAGATACTTTGGACAAAATTGAAATATCTGGGTTATGGAGGAGCAAGCAGAATTATGCACAGCAAGTCTTTATTCAAAATGAAAAGTGCACAGTTACGTCATCTGCCAGACACCCAACCTTCAACCTCATGTGACAAGATTTAAAGACAAAGCATTAACATTTGTTGTAAATTTTGGAGAAATAAAGGGATGCATATCTAATGGCTGAAATGAACAATTTGATAGCAGATAATCTGAGATCAATCCTGGCTTCCTAGATTGACCAAATTCTGTAATCCTAGGCCAATCTCCCTCTTGTGTTTGATTTAATAGGCTGTAATAAAAATCTAGGATGCAGAGGAAGGTAGAACCAAATAGGTTCACTGACAGAAAGAGACATTTGATGAATGTTGACTATGGGGGTCATTCTGAGCCGCCAAAATACCGTACCGCGGTCGGAAGACCGCGGCGGGTATTTTGAGTTTTCCCCTGGGCTGGCGGGCGGCCTCCAAAAGGCCGCCCGCCAGCCCAGGGGAAAATGACCTTCCCACCATGAAGCCGGCTCGTAATCGAGCCGGCGGAGTGGGAAGGTGCGACGGGTGCTACTGCACCCGTCGCGTATTTCACTGTCTGCTATGCAGACAGTGAAATACAAGCTGGGCCCTCTTACGGGGGCCCCTGCAGTGCCCATGCCATTGGCATGGGCACTGCAGGGGCCCCCAGGGGCCCCGCGACACCCCCTACCGCCATCCTGTTCCTGGCGGGCGAACCGCCAGGAACAGGATGGCGGTAGGGGGTGTCAGAATCCCCAAGGCGGCCTTAAGACCGCCGGGGTCAGAATCACCCCCTATATGTCCACATGCCTCCTTACCCTCATGAAGCTCTTAAAAGGACGTTACTAAAGAAATGTGAACATAGAGACCAAATGGGTCAGTATGTCTGGCATGTATGAGTATGGTGAATGAAAGTTTCACAACTGAATCCAAAAAAATAGGACAATAATGGGATTCTTATGAGGTTCTGACTAAATCCAACTAGCCAAGTGAGGTATTGGTGTGATGCCTGAAACGTGTTGACCGAGAGATACAGAGGATAGTAATTTCCTTAGTGCATCCCACCTATCTTCAACTCCGTCAGGGTGCCATTTGAAAAGAAATATAGGTCCTCATTACAGCCCTGGTGGTCAGCACCGCCAACAGGCTGGTGGCAAATACTGCCAAATTATGACCATGGAGGAAAGAGCCCAGACAGATAACCACTTTACCCCACCGACCGCAAGGGCGGAATCAACAGGCACTGCGGCGGTAGCCACCAACAGCCAGGCGGAAGACAATGTTCTGCCCACCATATTATGACAATCCAATCCACCACCTTTTCCGGGGCGGTACCAGCGACATCAAAAGCTTGGCGGACACACTGCACAGAAGGGAAACAACTCACCATTGGAGACTCAGGGAAGAACCACACCGCCAAGGAGCCTGAACTGCAGATCTTCCCCATGATATTCTACGTCCTGCCCCACCACGAAACACCAACGATGGCGAAGACGACCACGGTGAGTACAGCCACCTAGCACACAGGGGAGGAAGGGAGGAAAAAGAGAGTGACACACACACAACACACCTCCTCCTACCCCAAACACCATACACACAAGCAGATGCAGTAACATAACATATTTACCCCGTAGCCTCAGGAATTATGCAAGGACCACAGAAATAGAGTAAAATGAGTGTAATAATATAAATACATCATAAATAAGTACATCCAATCTAAAGGTATATACATATGTACAAATCAAGGGACACTGCCCAGTCCTCAATCTGCGTGGGTGACAGGGCCACATTACAAAGTCCAAAGCCCCACTTGACTCCTGCAACAACACAGAGAGAACACTGTAGGGGCATTGTTTTGAAAATAGGCAGGCACTTCAGGGGGATGGGGAATGGGGGGCACCTCAGCCGGCAGATGGAACAACACTACTGGTCCTGGAGGGGGCAACATGCCCTGTGCTTGGTCCTGGGGAGTGCAAGGCCACAGTCTCTCAAGTGGGTGATTTGCCAACTGCTTTGTCCTGGGGAGTGCAAGGCCACAGTCTCTCAAGTGGGTGACTTGCCTACATGCTCTGGAAGGGGAAACAGGTCCTGTGCCTGGTCCTGGGGAGTGCAAGGCCACAGTCTCTCAAGTTGGTGATTTGTCCACTGATTTGTCCTGGGGAGTGCAAGGCCACAGTCTCTCAAGTGGGTGACTTGCCCACATGTCCTGTGCTTGGTCCTGGGGAGTGCAAGGCCACAGTCTCTCGAGTGGGTGGCTTGCCCACATTCTCTGGAGGGGGCAGCATGCCCTGTGATAATCATCCTTGGAAGGATGGGGTGAGTGGGTGCAATACCCACTGGTTCTGGAGGGGGCATTGTGCCCTGTGATCTTCATCCTGGAGAGGATGGGGTGAGTGGGTGTCTTTACCACTGGTTCTGGAGGGGGTATCATGTCCTGTGATCTCCATCCTTGAGAGGATGAGGTGAGTGGGTGTCTTTACCACTGGTTCTGGAGGGGGCATCGTGCCTGTGATCTTCATCCTAGGGAGGATGGGGTGAGTGGGTGTCTGTGCAACTGGTTCTGGAGGGGGCATCATGCCCGTGATCTTCATCCTGGGGAGGATGGGGTGAGTGGGTGCCATACTCACTGGTTCTGGAGGGACCATTGTGCCCTGTGATCTACATCCTGAGGAGGATGGGGTGAGTGGATATCTGTATCACTGGTTCTGGAGGGGGCATCATGCCCGTGATCTTCATCCTGGGGAGGATGGGGTGAGTGGGTGCTATACTCACTGATTCTCTGAGGGGCCATTGTTCCCTATGATCTATATCCTGGGGGAATGGGGTGAGTGGGTGTCTGTACCACTGGTTCTGGAGGGGCCACCGAGCCCCGTGATGCAGATTTTGGGGAGTGCAAGGTGCAAGTCTCTCAGGTGGGTGTCATACCAACAGGATTTGCAGGGGGCAGGCTGCACAACAGCCCATGGACCCAGGACTACAGACTGTCCACCGGCGGTGATGCATGCTCAGTGGTGGTGCTGCTGCTGCTGGTGGGGGGAGGCACCTGCCAATCCTCTGCAGCCTCAGATGGCTGCCCACTGGTGGTGGTGGTGCTGCTGCTGGTGGTGGTGGTGGGGGGGAGGCCCCTGCCCATCCCCTACGGCCTCAGATGGCTCCCCACTGGTGGTGGTCATGCTGCTGCTGGTGGTGGTGCTGCTGCTGGTGGTGGTGGGAGGGGAGGCTCCTGCCTATCCCCTGCAGCCTTGGATGGCTGCCTACTGGTGTTGGTGGTGCTGCTGCTGGAGGCTCATGCCCATCCCCTGCAGCCTCGGATGGCTGCCCACTGGTGATGGTGCTGCTACTGCTGGTGGTGGTTGGGGGGGCTCCTGCCCATCCCCTGCAGCCTCGGACGGATGCACCACCATGGTTGGTGGTGTGGGCTCCGACTGAGTCCCAGTACCAGGCCCCTTGTCCTTTCTGCCTCCTGGTGCAGGTCCCTTGCCCTTCCTGGCAGCAGCTGGGGATTTCTCCTTGCCCTTCCTGGCAGCAGCTGGGGATTGTTCCTTGCCCTTCCTGGCAGCAGCTGGGGGTGGCACCTTGACCTTTCTGGCAGCAGCTGGGGGTTCCACCCTGACCTTCATGGCAGCAGCTGGGGAGGGCTCCTTGCCCTTTCTGCCAGCACTTGGGGCAGGCACCCTTTCCATGTGGCTGCCTGGTGCTCGGGATCCTTTTCCACCACAGGTTGCTGTGGACACTACTGGGCCCATGGACTGGGGGACTGAGGAGTTTGCCTGGGTTTTAACCACCCTGACCAGACACGAAGGATGGAGGGGAGAGGGAGGGAAGAGGTCAATGGTGGAGAGGAAAAGCTTCTTAGGGACATTGGGGCAGGAAGAGGGAGAAGGTCTGGGAGTAGAGGAAGAGGGAGTGGTTGTAGGACGTGTCTGTTGTGTTTGGGTTCAGATGCATGGGCTGGATGCTGTTGTGAGGTGGATGGCTGTTGGGTGTCTGAGTGCTTGCGTTTGTGTGCTTTGGGAGGGGGTGACAGACACAGTGGGAGAGGACACAAGTGACATGTGGATGGATGGTGGGGTGGTGACTGCTAGTGAGATGTGTGTTCTGATAGGTGTGCTGGCTATGGAGGTAGTGGATGAGGTTGTAGTGTATGCAGGTTTGAGTATAGAGGTAACTGGGAGGGAGGTGGAGGACAAGGAGGAGGGGACCACAGTGGAGGCAGTGGATGTTGGTATGTCTGCATCTGGATGGTGTTTGTGTGAGTGCCTGTGGGAGGATGTGTGGTGCTTGTGTTTGCCATGTACACTCTTGTGTGTTGTCTTGTGTGCATGCTGGTCTGCCTGTGTGCTTGGGATAGGTTGGGGTTGAGGGAAATGGGATTAGGTAGAGGAAGTTGGAGGGGGGAGGGTGGAAGCAGGGACAATGGTTGCAATCAGAGAGGAGGCCAGAGCCTAGATTTGTCTATGTTGGGCTGCCAAGCCAGTGTGAATGCCCTCCAGAAATGCATTGGTCTGTTTCATTTGGGTTGCCAACCCCTGGATGGCATTCACAACGGTTGACTGCCCAACAGAGATGGATCTAAGGAGGTCAATAGCCTCCTCTTTCAGGGCAGCAGGGCTCACTGGAGCAGGGCCTGAGGTGCCTGGGGGCGAAGGAGATGCCCACCCTCCTGGTTGAGCAGGCACAGGCAACTCACAGAGGGGCTGCTGGGAGGGCGGAGCTGGTACAGGATGTGGCGGCTGTACCTGTAGCTGGGGTGGTCACAGAGGTGTCCGCCACTACCAGGGAGCTTCCATCGGAGGAAGTATCCATGTGAGAACTATCCGCTCCAGACTCCGCCATGGTGCTCCCCTTGCCCTCCGTCCCACTGGTGCCCTCTGCTTTGGTGGACTCCTGGGTCCTGTGGGACGCAGCTCCTTCCGTCGCTGGTGCCTCTGCTTCTCCTCCAGATGATGCTAATGCACATAAGGACAGGGTAACAAAACAAAAAGGGGGGGAAGGGACAAAGGATACACTGGGTCAGTGGCTGCACCAGCACCAGCGTTGGTGTACATACCACCCTCACACACAGGGAACATCCCTATGCACTATACAATGCACTACCAGTAACAATGCTAGTGACCAGGGCATGGGGAGGGACACATACCGCCAACTGCAGCATAACTGGGACCCACAAAGCCATGCCCAGTAGTGGATACCTACTAGCTAGGTTGTAGGAATTTCACATCAGATCCATGCCCAACATGGGCCCTACGCTGCAATGTCAGGCCTGGTCTAGGGGTACCCACAGACACACATCCCCCACCCGGATACCACCCCACCGGGCATAAGTTGTAATGATGGGCACTGTACTCACCCCCTTGTGTCTGCTGTGATGCCCTTAAGTGCCCATCCAGCTCCAGATAGGCCACCGCCAGTATGCGGGCCATCAGGGGGGTCAAGGTTTGACAGGCACCCTTTCATCGTTGGGAGGCCATCCCCAGCTGGACCTCCGCCGTCTACCGTGCCCAGCGTCTCAGGTACTCCCACGGTTTCCGACAGTGGGTGCTCTGCCTGCCGTAGACCGTCAGGGTCCACACATCCTTGGCGATGGCATGACATATACCCTTTTTTTGATGGGCGCTCACCTGCAGAAGAAATATACACACGGAAAGGTAATAGTTAGACTGTCCTGACTGTTACACTCATGGCCCACCATAGCCCTTCCCATCCCCTTTCGCACAGACATGCCCAGCATACATGCTGCACGCTGCCCAGGGCCCATCCACCAACCCCCACCACACGAGGCCTTCACATACAGCACTCTATGCATTCATGTCCCATGCATCATGCTCACAGTGTACTCACCTGTTGGTCTGAAGGCCCATACAGCAGTCCGTACTGGGGAAGGACCCCATCCACTAGTCTCTCTGACTCAGTTGAGGTGAAGGCAGGGGCCCTTTCCCCAGTCACACAGAGTATGGTAGGTTCCAGACACAGGTCACAGCAGCACATGCAATGTAGGACTTTTCCTGTTGAAGGTCAGGTAGCAAGTGAGTGAACAAATAGAAAATGACGGTCACATCCGTGGCGGTGCATGCCGTCACTACCGGCATACATCACCATTGGGCACTGTACCCCATAGGGCCCAATTTTATCCAATGAGGCGTTGCACAGCGGATCCCGACTGCCTCCCGCAACGTCGCACAACGTCAGCGGAATTACCTACCTTCCACCTGTCCCTCCATACAGGACAGGTGGACGCCATTTCGGGGGGGGCAGTGAACGGAACATAACTGCATCACAGATCACAATTGTACATACAGGACATATGCCACTAATACATTTAAAATTCACATCATGCATTGAACTTTGTTGGCTACAATGTACATTTTATAACCAGCTCCTCACTCTTTTGCCCCATAGATTGCAACCGCTTCAGATGAATAGGAGATGGAGACATCCCCCTGTGTACAGACCCCTGGTGGACTTTGCAAAAATGGAGGACAGGCACATTATCCTCACCCACGGACTTGACAGGGCAACAATCATGGAGCTGTGTGCCCAATTGGAGCCTGACCTGATATCTGCTATCCGTCTCCCCACTGGGATCCCCCCTCTTTTGCAAGTGCTATCTGTGCTCCATTTCTTGGCAACTGGTTCTTTCCAAGTGACAGTGGGTTTGGCAGCAGGAACGTCACAGCCAATTGTTCTCAAGTGTGCTGACAAGAGTGTTGGGTGCCGCGATTAAACTCATGTGCAGCTACAATGTTTTCCCCAAGGTGGAGGATTTGACCACAGTGAAGGCTGACTTCTATGCAATGGGGCATATCCCCCACCTAACTGGGGCGATTGATGGAACACATATTGCATTTGTCCCCCCCCAGCAAAATGAACAGGTCTTCAGAAATCAAAAACGTTTTGTCTTGATGAATGTGTAGATGGTGTGTTTGGCGGACCAGTACATCTCCCATGTCATTGCTAAGTATTCTGGGTCGGTGCATGATGCCTTTATCCTGAGGAATAGCAGCATCCCAAATTTGATGGTCCAACCACAGAGGCACCGTGTGTGGCTAGTAGGTGAGCCCTGGTTCCCACCCAGTGGATGTTGGTATATGGGTATGGTGTGGGCCATAAGGGATAGTGTGTGGCTAACAGTTGTCCAACCTATCATGTCTACTGACCCCTGTGAGGAATCCCAGGACAACGGCTGAGGAATGTTACAATGAGGCACATGGGTGAACAAGAAGGATAATTGAACGTACATTTGGCCTGCTGAAGGCCAGGTTTCGGTGCCTCCATCTGACTGGTGGATCCCTGTGCTACTCACCCAAGAAGGTCTGCCAGATAATCGTGGCATGCTGCATAACCTTGCCTTGAGACGCCATGTGCCTTTTCTGCAGGAGGAGGGGGCTGGAGATGGCCATGTGGCAGCAGTGGACCCTGTGGCCAGTGAAGATGAGGAGGCAGAGGATGAGGACAACAGATCTGCAGTGATTAGACAATACTTCCAATGACACACAGGTAAGACAGTGTTACTTCACATTTCATTGTCAGTTTTTTGTTTCAAGTTGTCACTGTCAGGCTGTGATTTCCCACCTCTATGGCCACTCACTGTACGCTTTGGCAACTCTTTTTGCAGATGCTGGTGTCCCACTATCACTCCTGGTGTTGTCACTGCAGCCAACTACAGGTCTTTCCTATGTGTACATTACTTGACAGTTGAATTGCAATGTTTAAACCATGTTAAACGAATACATACTTCAATCATTTGACATACTCCATACTTGTATTTTTCAACGTGTGTTTATTGCAGTGCTATGAAGAAAAGAGAGAAGTGCAATGGGCTGGGGTGATGATGGAGGAAAGTTCAGGTATATGTCAGTCTATTTGTTGCACAAGCTCATTGTGCAAGGGGGCATGGGAAGGGGCGCAATGGCAGTTTGAGGTGGACAGGGTGACAGAGCAGGACAAAAGGGTGACAATCAGGATTGTCTCATTTCCTGGCGGGGGTCTTGGCAATAGTCTCTGGCTTCTGCCTGGATCGCAGGGAACGTTTGCAGGGTGGCTCCTTCTGCAGGGGGAGGGGTGCTGGTGGCCCATTGGTCCTGTTTGTGGGGCCTCCTGTCCACTAGCAGAGGTGGAGGTCTGTTCAGTAGTCTGGCTAGTGGCAGGGGCCCACTGGTGTAACACTGCCTCCCTCATAATATTGGCCATGTCTGCCAGCACCCCTGCAATAGAGACCAGCGTGGTGGTAAGGGCCTGCAAGTCCTCCCTGATCCCCTGATACTGTCCCTCCTGCAGCCGCCTGTTCTGCACGTTGTCCAGGATCTGGCCCAGCGTATCCTGGGAATGTTGGTATGCTCCCAGGATCTCAGTGAGTGCCTCCTGGAGAGTCAATTCCCTGGGCCTGTCCTCCACCTGGCGCACAGCAGTCCTCCCAGCTTCCCTGTTGTCCTGTGCCTCTGTCCCCTGAATCATGTGCCCATTGCCACTGACCCCAGGTACCTGATTGTCTTGGGTTTGTGGTGTGCCCTGGGGTCCCTGTAGTGGTGGACACACTGCTGATTGACGTGTGCTGTGGATAGAGGTATGGGCACGCTGGCTGGGTGCTGTGGTGGTGTTTCCTGAGGGCGAGGCTCTGTGATGGTGTGTGACTGTGGCTGGGTAACCGACTGTCTGGAGGTCCCTGATGGGCCAAGTTGGACATCCAGATCCAGGCGAGCAGAGTCACTGACATCACTGTGGGCCTCTTCTGTGGGGGGAATGGATGTTGCTGGCACCTCTTCCCTAGTGACATTGGCTGGGATACCTGTGAGGATGTAAATGTAGTGTCCTTGTTTCTGTGTGTGATATATTGTGCATGGGTGGGTTGCCCTCTATGGTTGTTTTTGCCCTGGCAGCTTTCACTTGTGTACGTTGCTTTTATGGTGGGATGATTAGTTCTCTCTAGTGTGCATGCGTTAGTGATAGGTGTCCATGCAGGGCTGTGAGGAGTGTCCATGAATTGGTAGAGCATGCAGAGCTTGGCATTGGGATGAGTGAGATGTGATAGTGGGGCGTGTGGGAAGTGGTGGAGTGATGGGAGTGAGGGTGGGGTATGTGATGGCATGCAGGTAGGGGTGATAGTAATGTAGAGTTGACTTACCAGAGTCCAGTCCTCGTGCTACTCCTGCCAGGCCCTCAGGATGCATAATTGCCAAGACTTGCTCCTCCCATGTTGTTAGTTGTGGTGGAGGAGGTGGGAGTCCACCACCAGTCCTCTGTACAGCGAGTTGGTGTCTTGCTGTAATGGAAGTACCTTCTCCCGTAGGTCGCTCCACCTCTTCCTGATGCCATCCCTTGTTCTGGGGTACTGTCCCATGGTGTTGACCCTGTCCACGATCTCCCACCATAGGTCCATCTTCCTAGCAATAGATATCTGCTGCACCGGTGCTTCAAACAGCTGTGGCTCTACTGGGATGATTTTCTCCACCATGACCCTTAGCTCCTCCTCAGAGAATCTGGGGTGTTGTTGTGGTACCATGGGCATTGTGTGAGTATTGTGGGTGAGGGTGTGTAGGGTGATGTGTTGGTGTGTGTGTAGTGAGGTGCGTGGGTGGTGTATAGGTGATGGTGGTATGTGGCTCTGGTTGTGTGAGTGGTCTTGCTGTCTCTGGTGGCAATTGTTTGTAGTTGTAAAGAGTTGTGGGTAGTGTGGGTGTGTTTTTTATAGTGGCGTGGGTGTGTGGATGTGGTGTGTGTATGGGTGTCAGGTGTGTTATTTAAGTTGACCTATGTAGTGTTGTTTTGTTTGAGAGTATGTATTTTGAGGGCAGCGGTATGTAGTGCCAATGGTTTACCACCATTGAATGTCCGCCGTGGTGATTCATGGGTCAAATTGTGTTGGGCGTTGTTCTGTTAGTGTAACGGTGTGCGTTTTGATACCGCCAGTTTAGCACTGTGCTTTGGTGTGGTGGACTTGTGTTTGTGGCTGAATAGTGACGGATTGGTGTGTGTGTGTGTGTAATAATATGGAGAAACTGATATCCGCCGTGGCGGTCGTATGTTGGCGGCAGTCTGCATGGCGGTAAGTGGGATTTACTGCCAATGTCATAATGAGGGCCATAATCCCCAGGACACCCTAGACTCTTTTAAATCTTGAATCTCACTCAATAACCAAAGAGTTCCCTTGGCTACCAAGGATGAGCCAGTCCAGATACACAAGATATCTGGACAAGGACTCTGATGAAACATGCCACTTGGAATTCCAGTGAGAGAGAGCCATTTTAATTGTATAGGGTGATTACTTAGACTGGTACAGAGAGATGGGTTAATGGGTTTTTGTATGGTTAGGTGAATGAACTATCACTTCTCATTCCTTTCTCCCTGGAATATAGTAATAAAAGTCATCTAGGGCACAAATAGGTTGCATTTGACACCTGACTATCATGTGACTTCTGCCTGTCAGCCACACTCTAACCTCATAAGCTAAGAATTAAAGACAAAACATTAGGTCACTTTAGAAACACAGGGAGGAGCCATAGTAACAAGAATACTCGTTAGCGCTGCCTCAGGGCCTCAAAATTCTCATAAATCTAGGTTTGCAGTGCACATGTAACAGGTCGATACACAAGGGCCCTGAAAGGGCAGCTTTCAATGCCTACAGCCCTGGCCTGAATTTGGACGAGGGCCGTAGGCAGCAAAAGCTGCCATACCAGTCCCTGTTTGTGCACCAGTGTGCACAAACAACAAAAAAAGAAAGAGGCAATGACTTACCTGAGTCTTCCAGGGGATGCTCCTTTCCTCATCATCCAGTGGTGACGAGGCTGCAGTGGTTGTTTCCCTCTGGCTTCTGCTGTGGTGCATGCTGCACAGCGCGAGGACAGACCTTTCTGCACTTACACTGTGTAGCCCATAACTAGAAGAGCAATACAATAATGAATGGATAAATGCTTGGAATGAAGAAACACAGGAGCTTCTCTGGATAGGGGTGTTCTTCTCACATACTTTACTTGCTTGGAATGGTTTTATCAAAGCTTTGAATCAAAGAGTTGGGGTTTTATTTCTGACTATCCCTTTGACTCACAGTATTTTTCATGTGAGGCAGATAATAACATGTATCTCATCATCATTAATCATCACCTCCCTTCCTACCTATGGTACTTTCACCAGTGCCACCCATGATGACCTGACAGCTGCATGGTTCAGTTCGGCAGAATCAGCACTGCAATGTTGACTGTGTAATAGGTGTCTGCTTAAGTTAATTTAATGTGTTATTTATGTTCAAAGTTTTCAATACAGGCCAATGCAAAAACATGGTGTGTTTCCCTTTCTTCCCAGTGTCCACTTAGTCACTTACTAGTACTTCACTCCTTTATTCTGTCTTAAGTTCTGTCCCAGCCTTCCGAAAAATTTGAACAAACATTCTTTGCTTGCACCACATTTTTCTAGCCAAGTGATATATTTCATTATGGCTTCTATAATGGACATACATCTGTTCAAATTTTTCTTTCAACATTTGCCAAACACACACAACAGTGACCTACACTACTAGCCAAACCTTAGGCACATGATGATGACGATGATGCTTAATTGATCAGTAAAGTGTCTATTCGATGTACCCGGCTTAGTATCGATGGCTGGTGGTCCTGGAAGAGGAGGAGGCGCAGCAGCTGCTGCCAATGCCTAGGGCCCCAGCCAGCCCCCAGAGCCTCCAGCCTCTCAACATCAGCGCTGCAGTTCGCTGGCAGCCACCCGCCATTCAATCACTGCTGCCCCCCCTTAGATATGACTTTTCAATGCAGCATCCTTAGAAAGCTGACGCGAATGGGAGCCACACAGGCACGCATGTAGGGGCTCCTCAAAAAACTGCTGACCTGTTGTGAGTGCCCTCTTCTGACCCTTTTTAACATTTGTTTTGGTGGTTGGGACTTGGTGTAGGTGGAGAGGGTGGGAATGGGTTTTTGGAATTGGTTTCGGGAATGTTGAACTTTGTTTTCTTTTCTTCATGGACAATAGAGGTTTTTTTTGGACATTGGCTTGGAACAGGGAGATTTGTTTGGTGGGGGGGTGGGCCAGTTGCAGAAGGAAGGGATCGGTTTATACTTTAAATTCTTCTTGATAGGGTGAATAAATATTTTTCTAATGTTATTCATGTCTCAATTATGTTTTGGGGTGTTTGTTTTACTTCGCACTGCTGCATTTTAGTGCAGCATGTTTTTAAAATCTGCTGATAGTGTATAAAATTAGTTATGTGGCTAGGTTCCCTTGTCCTACTACTTCCCTAGTCTCTGCAGTGTAGTTTGCAGCTATGTTTGACACATAAGAGCAAGAATATAGTCCTTTGCAATCATTCAGTTTGTGACTAATGTGTTATCAATTAAGTGAGAGCAATTACAACAACCAACAATCACAGACAAGTGGCTGCATGCATGGGATGATCAAACTCGCAACTGTCATGATCAACATCATTATCATCAACATTATAACATTTAGCCTAGAGCATGTGCATATTGTGATGACGCATGTGACATCATATCATCCATCATGTCTGCCTCCTCCAGTTACTAACAACAACAGGCCCCCCACCCGACTACATATTTTCAAATTTGAGCCATTCAGCTCACTCATCCAGCAGCGTTGCATTTCCCAAATCAAGTAATCAACACACCTCTCACCGTAGAGTTGAGTAGGCCTCTTTGACTCATCATCATCCATGGTGATTTTCATAATGTTGATAACTTCCTTCTTCTGGTAGTTGTTGAAGTTGTCAATTCAGACTCTGAGTCCTTCCATCATCCTCCTGAATCTGATTAGAAATTATGCCCAACTGCGTTCCAACTCTTCTAGAGAGTCCTAGTTTCCCGATACAATTGAGATAGAGCAACCTGTGGCACATAGCTGTGTTTAACAACAAAAGAAACAGTGAGTAGTTTTTTGTGTAGACTAGATTTGTGTTTGTTAGCTCAATGGACTGTTCAGGTCTTTGAGGAATGTGAACCAGAAAGCAATGCAGTGTGAAACCAGCAACCACATCTCACTAAGTGTCAAAGGGGAAGAAAAAAAATAAAAATCACCTTCAGGAAAAAATAGCCACCAACATTGTAAATCAATCACAAACACAATCAAGGGTATGAATTATAGTTAAACAATAAATGCCTACTCACACTATCTGGCACCACATGACATGAACCATTGCAACATTGAAACAAGAATCACTCATATCACTTGTTGGGACATATTATTACTTCCCTGTTCCAATCAAGCATGGTGGCACATTGCTGATCATCTTTGATTCACAAAACGAAACACACATTGGCCAGTAAGTTGTAAATCAAATATCTGGGGCACTACTGTTAGTGGATAAAAGAAAGGATAGGCATGGGATGGAGGCAGGCATTGTCTCTCCCATGTCCTGGAAGGAATTTTGGTGGGGGGGCTTCTTCACTGCACACTGGTCCAACTCCAATCCGGCCATACATGCGTCTAAAACGGTGGTGCTTCATTAGTCCCCGAGACACAAACAAACAAAATAATAATGTTCCCCCAGCAAACTATATCCTTTTTTCTTTCTTTTTTTTCTCAAAGCAGCTCGTCGATATAAAGGAGAATGTTCTATGGTGGCCCAGGTCTACTCAGTAGTCAAGGAAGCAGAGTTCATCCTCAAACGCAGGTGGTTTTCCCAGAAGTTGGTCAGCTAACACACTACCATGACCTGGGTCTGACCAATCATCCCCATCCACCTCCTCTTGTGCTTCAGGTATGCTGTAATTTGGGGGTATGAAGAGCTGATTAATTTTGATCATGGTCAACCTCTCGATGTTTTGGGGCGAGGCACCGGTCTTCCTCACTGTGACAACTGCACCAGCTGCACTGAAAACATGCTCAGCAGACACACTGGCTAAAGGGCATGCCAGATACCTTATAGCCAGCCTGCTGAGTGCTCCCACTAGCGCCTCTTACCATTCCAATACACCAATGAGTTTTGATCCAGATAATAATCTGTTGGGTCATCTAGGTAGGCCTAGGCCATCCTCTTAATAGTCATTGGTATCTCCACCTTGCTCAGCCTCTTTTGCCCTGAACTCTGCAGTGTGCTTAAGCCCTGCCTTTAGAAACCAATCAAATGCAGAATTTTTGGGCTGCTGCTCCTGTTTCTGTTATTGTTTCTGGTGTTGGTTTTGGCTTCTGTGAGCCAACAGCACTGTCTGCAGGCTCTATGGAAGTTGTAGGCTACATCCCAGAACTTCTGAGTGGGCCTCTAATTCCCAGCTGTTCTTGCTCAGCAATCCACATCTTGTAGGTTGAAACATCTCCGCCTGAAAAAGGAATGAAAGTGGCCAGTAAATGTTTGTACCATGGGTCAAAAATTGTGGCACAGTTGCATTGTTTGGATGACACTACGGGGGTCATTATGACTTTGACGGACGGAAAAGCCGGTCTGCTGATGTCCCTATGGATAGGTTACCCCCAGTGCGGCCACCTCCCCGCCGGCCCCATTACAAGTTTCCCGTTGGGTCAGCTGGTGGAAACTGAGTTTCCGCCCGCTGCCCTAGCAGGAAACTGCCTACAGCTTTGTTTCTGGCTTGTAATAGAGCCGGTGGCAATGCTGTAGTGCGTAGGGTGGACCAGAACCCATTGCAAAGCTCACTGCCTGCAAAGCAGACAGTGAACTTTGTGACGGGGATGGCCAAGGGGGGTCCTGTACTGCCCATGCCAAGTGCATGGACAGTGCAGGGACCCCTGGGAACCCCTGCACCACATCTCTGGCAGCCGTTTCATAGCGGTGCTACCACCATGAAACTACTGGCGGAGAAGGGAGTCGTAATCTGCAGGGCAGCGCTGCTTGCAATGCTGCCCTGGTGGATGAGGTCCGCTAGCACTGCCACACCATCCTGGGGGGGGGAAATTGTGCTGCTGGTAATCGGACCGGCGCATTGGTGGCAGTCCAACCGCCACCGCGACCCTGGCGGTCTTAAGACTCCCAGGGTCGTAATAAGGGTCTATGTTACTTTGCAGCCTTGGATTGACAGAAAAACAAAGTATTAAGCTTTTCACCAACTCCTGCACAAATGTTTTTTCATCCACACCTGCATACGTTTTAGACACCTCCTTTAGCTGTTTCTGCAGCATATGCAACATTGGAATAGCTTGGCCCATGGTACAGTTCTCCTTGCTCACTTCCTGATGAAAAATTCAAAAGGAAGCAGCATATCTGTCAGGCCTTTGCTCAGGCCCCATTGGTCCATCTCAATGATCATGCCTTTCATAGTTGCATCCCCTCTTTGCATGACATATTTTTTAATCAGGTTGTACTGCTCAACCAGACATAGCAACATGTAATAAGTTGAATTCCAATGCATTGGCACCTCCTCTATGAGTGCATTACCCTGCATTCTGGATAATCCTCAACAGCTTCCGGTGTTTAAAAGAATAGCTGAAATGAGTGCTGAGTCTTCTGCATGTGGACAGTAAGTTGCTGATTTGGGGTTTCCTTTTGAGAAAGTCCTGTACAATAATGTTGATGCTGTGTACCAAACAAAAGACCACTAAATAGCTACCATTTGACATGACCTGAACTATATTACTGCCATTGTCCTTGGCAACAAATCCAAAGTTAAGCCCTCTGGGGCGCAGCCATTCAAAGGCCTTGTTGTTAATGTCATCCAAGATGTTTGGCTATATGGGATTTCTCAATTGCGTACATAGCTATCATTGCATGCTTCTGAGTACCATTAAAAATTTCAGCAGCGCTAATACCTGCAGACGTCACTTCCTTAACCCCCACAAAAGAGATCCTGTGCGCAGAGATGCACATGTAATTAGTGACTTGGCAACTGGTCCACATATCTGCCATCAGGTGGATTGTGTGGACAGCACTTTGCTGCAAAGCTTGTCCAACCTGGCAAGATAGGTTCAGTTTGGAACCTACCATTTCAGGCAGATGGCCGTCACAAATTCTAGAAAACCCACTCCTTCCACAAAAGAAAAAGAGAGGAGTTCCAGCTCTAACATTTTAACCAGCTTCCCATTGTACAAACGTGTCATTGAGTAGTTGCGTTTGTACTGCCCCTTCTGCTTAAACATGCCACTAATACCAGCCTGAATTTTTTTCTTTACTGGTGCCACTGATGCAGGCGACTTCTTGAAAGCAGAAGGTGGTTCTAGGCTCAATGTGCGTCTCAGCGGGCAGCCACTGTATGTTTCGTCCTTGGTGTCTTGAGCTGACTCTGAGTCTCCTTGTGCCATTGCGATGTTGCTGATGTGGGTGATAATACTACTGCACTGTTGGAGACCGGGCTGATTTGTGGAATGGAAATGTCAACCTCTTCTTCATCTTCACCTTCCACCATGATCGTTCAGATTTCCTGCTATCACCACCTTCACCAACACCACTTGCAGGTTTTTGGCCACTAAGGTGCGCCTCCCAGTGGGTTGCGTGGTGTTTTCTAAAATAGGTTGGCCTCTGGTACCAAAGTTTCTACCAAGCTTACCCCGACTAACACTCGCTCCGCAAATGGAGCATATGACACCACCATGAAACGGCTGGCAGAGATGCGGTGCATTTTGTAAATATTTAATCCAATGCTACCCATTGTCTAAATGATGTTTCAGTTCAACAGACACCACAAACAGTTGTTTCATCATGCACCTATGGCTAGTACTGGCCTTGGCCTACAGCTGGAAGGCCTATTCCATTAGAAGACTAGGCCACATAACATAGTGAATTAAATGAATATTGTAAATTTACAAAACATGGAGAAAAAGTACTGAACTATGAAACATTTTTCCTTTAACGAAAAAAAGTTAAAAAGTCAGACAATAACTACTAGGCCCATACTGACTCTACAGGCCACCAACCACAATAAATTCTAAATTTTAAATAAAAGAACCAATAAATACTGGTGCATTTCCTCTATCAAACAAACAAGTTATAGAACACACTTATACATGTGTTTTTGAACATATTTGTGAAATTTCAAATACAACAAAGTCCTTAAACCCAATGATATATCCAGGAGACAAATAATGATCTTTCCAGCTCGAAATCCAAGTGAAAAGTGACCAGGAGATGGACAAAGCACTGGGAAGAGCCTGCTGGACAGGAACAGGAAGTTGGAGTCTTTGGAGCACTTCCTGTTGTTGACAAAAGAAAGTAAATAAAGAAAAAATCACACAAAAAATCTACATGAATGGTCCATTAGAGAAGGATTTTAACTCAAAATTGTCTTTTTGAGGAGGTTTTAGCTGCTTGAGTTTCACCAGGTTGCAGCTGCAGTCGATCGTGCCCACTCGTGCTTGCCTACATCACAAAAAGAAATGGTGGAAGTCGCTGGTGCGGTGCAAAATCCAGTTTGTGCTTGTGAGTGACCGTAAGTCTCTTGTTGTGCTTCCTGCACATGTGAAATTACATCAAGCGTGTGCCAACGGGGCTAATACTCCACTCCGTTGCGGAGTGTGGAGTCTATTGGTAACTCTGCTTTCTCTGCAGAGTATGGAGTTGCCGAATTCCGCAAACTCTGCATATGGAGCGGAGTTTTTCGACCCAGGCCTACTGTGGATGCCTACCACCTCTACCATAGCATCCGGTCTTCTGCTCAATGCTGGGCTGAAGACACCTGCCAGGGCATTCTGAACCTCCACACCAGCAAGAGAGGGTAAGACTGAATACTGGGCCACCAATATTGAACTTCCTGTGACTGACATGCTGCAGCACCGAGGCAATTTGACTTTCTCAATACGATCATAGAACCTCTAAGACTTGAAATCACTAGCAAGGCCTAACTGGAATGCTGCCTGACACAAACAGGGAATAACCTTGATTCTTTTAATGAGGAGTGGAACTCCAGACCTGATTCAAGGAAAGCTAGTGTGTCTACCTTAAGAAGACTGTGGCTATGTGGGCAGTGGCCAAGATGGAGGTCAGGATAGAAGTATGGAGTTCTGACCGGCCTTGATCATTTCTCAGAGTTTACCTCATTCCCAGATGGTGAAACCGGGTCGGAGAGGCAGGTGCCTCATGAGGGCTTCATCAGAGCACATCGGGGGATAGGAGGCTGGTGCAGCCTGCCTCAATTGTGTTGCATCTCTGCCCCCTGGCAGCAGACAGAGACCTGTGGCTTGTCTAAGGAAGTGAAGCCTTGGGTGTTGAGTCAGTGGCCCCGACGAATATTCAACCGATGGCAGACACAAATCTGGAGGCATGCAGCGCGACTGGACGCGACATGGTGCTTGAGATGTGAGTGGCTGTGATGGAGCAGATTGCTGTGTTCACTTCAGCACTGGTCCCTTTCTAAATAAAGGCCGTGCACCTGTGGCCCGATACAGCAGTAGGACTTTGGGTCCTGGGACAGCGGCCCGGTACAGATGGCCAACTGGGGCTGAACAGTGTGCCTCCTAGCAAGTGCACTGCCTGTACGTACATCAGATGGACTAGTGCTGTATCCTGCTTATACCAGGATGGCATTGTAATAGCAGCTACCTCTTGGTGAGTGACTGAGCGCCAGCAACTACTTGAGGAGGCATTACTAGGGCAAAAGTGCATCTGAGATTTGGTCCCAGCAGTGCGGTGCTGATGGGCAGTGAAGCTCTGATAGGGGTATACAGACAGTATCTGTAAAGTAGCAGCTGGCCGCTATTTACCCTCACGTTTGGTGGGGTCCATGCATTGCTGACTACGTCCTCTCATCTATGGATCTACCCTTGGTGCTGCCTACGCCATGTGATATGGGCCCCTGATTGTAGCCCTTGTAATGATTGCAGGTGCTGGCAGCTTCATTTATGGGTGCAGTGGCGGACGAAAGAAATTACAGATGTCAGTGCACTTATGCCCCCTCATCTGACTGTGCATAAAGCTCATCCACTGTCACTCTGTTGTTTCCTCACTATTGTAGCGACCGTGCACCACTGACCACACGCTTGCTCACGATGTCTAAGGCAACAGTTGGGAAAAGGGGGTAGAGTGCTCACACCCGCAAATCTCTGGACACGGTACAGACAATAGGGAGCTCCTTCTCCAGGAGCACTCGAAGACGTTTGCAGAGCTATTAACAGCCGGAACGAGCCTTAAGGCCACAAGTGAACATACATTTGGATTAATTGATTATAAATATGGGACTACTACAAGAGAAACATACAAAACTGAAGGACAGAGATCAGGATACTGAAAAAAGTATTGATGTACTATGCCCCTCTGTTATAGACCAACAACAACAGATTGAGGTATTGAGTAAAGAAGTGGCGATTTTAAGAGTGAGGGCTGATGACTTTGAAGGCTGGTTCCGGAGAAATACCATTAGGGTTGTGGGCATCCCTGAGGGGGTAGAAGGCCCAAGCATGGACTTGTTTTTGGAGACATTTTTGGCTGAGGTTGTACTAGGGGAAACAACCTCACATTTTTTTCTGTGGAAAGGGCGCATGGAGTGCTGTGCTGCCAACCAGCTCCGGAACAACACCAAGGTCAGTGGTGGCAAGACTTTTCAATTTCAGATATGGGGACAATTTACTGAAGCTGGCTCTTGCCAAGGGCCCTTGGCAGACTAATAATTGCAATGTCACCATTTTCCCAGACTAAACTATAGATGTGCGCAGACAACGGGATGAATGTTGAAAAGGGAAGTAGTGCCTCTGTGCCTTAGACATTACATAGGTCCTGCTCTTTCTGGTGAAATTGCGGATCATTGCTGCCACCAAGACATTATTTTTCACGATACCAAAGGGCATCTGTACATGGCTAGAGATGAGAGAATGCCATCAATGATTGCCACCAGCAGAAGATGACCACAGTTGGGAGACGAGGCAATGCCATCGTCAACCTAATAAGAATACAGGATGCATCTGTGGTAGACCTCCTAGAGAGCAGGCTGCGCTGGGCAGAGTGGAGGTGCTAGCAGCAGTGGAATAATCCTCTTTATCCACCCAGAAGGGTAAGGGATCTGATAGCGACAATGGTCATCAGCTAGATTCCGCATTGCTGAGCACTCTTCCGGAAGAAATGAGAGATGGTCTGCTGCTCAGACCAATGACTGCGGACTTGTTTCAATCAACTTGAACCGTAACGAAGGCTCTCCTAGGTTTCGATTTCTTACTTATATCGGCCTAGCTGCTGATGGATTGGGGGATGGCTGTAGTAATTAATACCTAGGACACTCTTGTGAGGCTTTATTTTTACAATGATATAGCGGAGGGAAAGCTATAATTCGGATCTTACGGGTCTCTGCTTGGCCCACCCCTCCTGCCAGAGGGATTTCATAGAAATTGCTAAATCATTAATGCACTAACAGGCTATCATTTGAGGGTACAGCCTGGGTGTTGGATTTGTTGGGGGTTGTTTACAATGTTTAGTTTTATTATTTGTTTGATATGTTACTCAGCTCAACTGTCCCAGCACCTCACCTTCCCATTGCCTCAACTAACACACATTCCACCATGGACATGACCTACATGGTATTCAGGAAATATAATATTTTGACATGGAATGTGAAGGGGAATGGACCATTATGTTCATTGACATAGAATGTACTCCTATATTTAAAGACACCACATCCAGCTTGCCTGTCTTCAAGAAACCCATTTAATAGCAGAAGAACGTGTCAGGTTGGGGCAAACGGTGGTGAGTTACCACTTACTCGACCTATGCTGGAGGGGTCTTGTTGTGGGTGCCCCCTGGGGCACCGTTTACTGTTGACAATATATCAATCCAGAGGGCTGGTATGTTGTGATAGAGGGTAAATTAGAAGGAGAATCCCTTACTCTGGTGGGGTTATAGGCCCTGAATGTAAGCCAGCCATTGTTCCTTCATTCTCTCACAGAAGACCATCTCATTTCTCCTCTTTCTCCTTCTTTTTGGTGTGGGGACTATAATTGCATCCCAGATCTGATGATGATAGATCTTCCCCTCTGCTCACAGGAGCGATATCCCATGTTCACATCTGACAATTACTACAATGGTCGCTCAACCTATAAGTCACTGCGATATAGCGCACATTGCACCCAATAGACCAGGAGCACTTGCACATTTCTTCAGTACATGCATTCCACACGAGAATAGAACTCATATTTGGTTATGGGTCACTATTGTCTACCTGTACCAATCGGAAATATTTGGCTAAAAACACTGTCGGGCCTTTGCCCATTGTTAGTGACTTTTCAGTGGGATAGATCTCAGCTGATGATTACAACCACAGGCCCTCACTGACTCCGCTCATCAAACTCATGGGGGTGATCACATTGACATATATTTTGCAGAAAACCAAGGTACAGCCACACACGAGGGGATAGAGCGTAGTGGTGAGGGAGACATGTATGTCTGCACACTATGACATAAGGTTAACCCTCCAAATGGAAGTGATTGACGCAGAAGGTACATTGAGGATGGTCAAACGAGATTGGGGGAGGGACCCTGCACGACTTTGACATTTAGAAGATACTTGTGCCCTCCTTAGGGAAAAATCCCACCAGCTGACTGCCTTTGATTATAGAGAATGCACCAAGCAATAACATGATCTGGGGGATAAGGCCAGTAGTTTACTGGCCTATAGTTTGCTGGCTCCTACGCTTGGAGTGTCCGCATATTGTCATAGGTGCGATTCACACACAAATGGACATTATAGTGAACTCCCAACTTGTCATTAATAGGGATTTTGAAACATCCTATAGTACTCTTTACAGGGAACCAGCATTTGTGACTATTGAAATGATTAAGGCATATTTAGCCCCTCTCACTGCGACACCTATAACCCCGTTACTAATACAGGAACTGGATAAACCCTTGACAAGGTAAAGTTGGCTATCAAACAGATAGCTAAGGGTAAAACTCCTGGTACTGACGAACTCCCTATAGAATTCTATACCACGTAAATTTCCCTCCTCACCCAGCGACTCCTAGAAGTGTAACATAAGGCCAAGGCACGGGGCAGATCATCAGACAGCATGCAAGAAGCCCTGATCACAATCTTACAGAAACCTGGCAGTGACCCATTAAATGTGGCCTCCTATCACCCTCTTTCATTACTTAACCTTGATTACAAGGTATTAAGTAAAATACTTGTGACTAGACTATCCCCCATGACTCACTCCATTATTCATTCAGATCTGATGGTTTCATTCCCGGAGGGGACACATTTTTCAGCATTTGTCGGCTATTCAGAGTCTTAGAATGGCCATGTCGCAGTCCTCTACAAGGGTGGGTGCTTTCATTAGATGTTGAAAAGGCACTTAATACCCTGAGATGGAGGTACCTGCAAGGGATGACGGTAAAACTAGGTACAGGTCCTGATTTTTGTGAATGGGTCCGAGTCCTTTATGAAGACCGGATGGCCAGAGTGCATACCCACAGGGTCATATCAGAGAGTTTCTCTATTGAAGGGGGCACTAGGCAGGGCTGTCCTCTGTTTCTCACTCTTGCCATGGAGCCACTGGCCTGCAAGCTACAGGTGAAGGCAGGGGTTTGGGGTATGCCATGGGGAATATTCCTCATATTGTGTTGATGCATGCAGATGGCACCCTGATATGCTTGCAGGAGAATCATGCAGTTTTACTGGAGGGTATGTCAGAATTTTGACACTTTTGGCCATGTATCCAGGCTTTGCATTAATTGGGAGGAGGCTTGTATTTTCCCCTTACTGCTTTCATTCAAGCCTATACCTCATCCACTAGAGAATGTCCGGTTACAGTGGAAATCCAATACTTTTACATACTTAGAAATCAAGATATATCACTCTGAACAGGACTTGACAGAGGAGAACTTGGGTAAAGCCCTTAAGGCAATTCGGCAATCACTTCCCTGTTGGACACAAATTCCATTGTCCCCAGTAGGATGTGTATCCATTGCTTAAATGTTAATTTTATCATGACTCCTGTATTAATTTGCAACATTTCCAATCACACTGCAAAAAGCCTTTTTTTGAGAACTACAGTCTTTACTGACATCAGTGATTTGGGCTGCTAAGAGGCATAGAGTTAAAGTGAGTGTCATATATGATAAGTTTGAAAATGGGGACTAGGAGCTCCAAAGTTTGAGTATTTCTATGCAACTGCTAAGTTACAATGGCTTCTTAGAAAGCGCAAAATCCCTCTGCATCCCAAGAGATTGCTGGTGGATGTGTATTTCCAGAATATATCACTATTGGAGGGACTTTTTGATTCACCAGCTCCTCCACAATCCACAGTGCTTTATTGAGGATGGCGATGCACTGTTGGCAGAAATACATTGTGCGGGGTAGAGGAGTAGTTCCCTACGCACCTGCTATCCCACCTTGGGCCCCTATAAAATGTAGTTGCTTAAGAGGAATTTATCAAGGTGATAGTTGAGTGGCCGTGGGATACCAGACATGGGGTGGCATAGTGAAGGAAGGAAGACTCCGTACCTTTGAGAACTTGTCAAAGGGAAGCATACTAGATCCAGGCCAATCCCTTTTGTATGCAGCACTCCGTGGGGCACAGCGACATTATGGAACATGGACAGGGAACAGGTGACAGAGGCTAAACCCCTAGGGATGCAGCTAACACTGGTGGGGCCATCAAGGTCTGTTTCTCTGATCTACGGAGCCCTAAGTGCTCAATCAGTAGGAGCAGGCTCCTCATAGGGTGTTGGGAAAACCTCATCCCTGGTTATACAGGAGATCACATGGTGGAGGTCTTTGGGGACACTCAGAACGGTTTCACGAAAGGCTAAGTTCCGATTTATGCAGTTCAATTATATGCACCATATGTATCTATACCCAGATTGGATCACCAAGGTGTACTCTGTAACCAGAACCTGCTGTCCTAGATGCCAAAAGGGGGAAGCAAAGTTCCTTTATATGGTGTTGTCATGTCCTATAATAAAGGACTTTTGGCACAGAGAGACACATGCTGTATCTCTACTATTACCACTTTGGTTTTGCCTCACGACTCTATGTTATGTCTTCTTTATACTGGGGTGGTGACAAAAGGCACAAACAACTTAGGGGTTTCCAAGACCTGGTGTTGGTGTTGGGACAAAGTCGTATTGCCATGTCTTGGAAGGCAGCGCAAGGACCCATACTTACTTTATGGCAAAAGGATGTTGTCTGGTGGGCCACAGCAGAGTGTACTGATACTAGGGCAAGGGATGGAAGATGCAACCTTATGGAACAGTGGACTGGGTTTCTGGAGAAGCTTAATAAGATCCTTAACCACATAGACTAATTGAGGTCCTCAACATATTATTGGATGCTAACAAAATTTAGGTATGATGTTGCTTGTTTGTTTTGTTAGTTTTTCTGTTTTTCCTGTTAATGGTGGGGGGGTGGCTGCAGGGGAGCAAGCAAAGTTAATGACTTGGTTGGTCTATTTTTTGTTTATGTACAAAATAACAATCTGTATGCAGGCAATAGTTTCTGTTTACTTATTACTGAGAGTGAGTTAAAGTGTAATATGTCGCACAGATCACAGACGTACCCAATCATCATATTTGCCTAGTGAATGTAAACCTGATAGATGTTCTGTGCATGTATACGACTTATTAAAATACCACTAATAAACACATTTATAAAAAAAGAAGTCTGTGTATGTTATTTGTACACAAAATACATGGGTGGATGTGTGGGAGTGCCAATGCACCATCCAAGTAATGCCTCTCTGATGTGTGGTAATGCATGGCAGTGCAATGCACTGCCTTATGTTAGTTTTTTTTTTTACCCTTACACAAACTATCCTACGAGGCTATTTCCTCTTTGTATATGTGCTGCAGAATGCAGCATACAGGCAAAGAAGGAAATAACAAGGAAAAATATAAATATTTTTCCTTGTTATGCCAACCTCAGATAGACTCGCCAGTTTGGCGCAAACCTATGTTTACAAGTCTTTGTAAACATGGGTTTGCATCAAAATACATGAGTGGATGCACAGGAATGCCCAGGAATCACTGATGTAATGCCTACCTGACCTTAGGTAACGCAAGGCATGGCAATGTGCTGCCTTGCATGAGTGTCTTTTTTTCACAAAACCACACAAACTTGTGTGGCACTATAATTCCCAAGATAGATTTTGCATCAGGGTTATGCCAGAAAAGTGACATAAAATATGGGCCTCAATTTATACATTATGGGGCATATTTATGTCTGGGGTTGCATCACTCTTGCCCCAAGCAACGTGGTGCATGCAGGATGCTACCCCAAAATGCAATTTATCAAGCCATGTAAGGCAGCCTTGTGTGGTCCTGAGTGGCTTGATAAATCGTGAGTAATGCAACGCTGCACGAATTGGCGCATTGTGTCACTCTGCCCCAGGGAAGGATTCCAGGGTGTTACATGGGTGTTTCCACGCAACACCAATGGATTTTGATTCATTCCCAGATTTACCAGAAGTGGTAGACCAGGGAATGTGCCAAAATGCTACACCTTCCCAGGTGAGGCGTGATGAGGAGAAATATCTTTATTTTTCCTCATTACTTCCTCTTTCTATATGTGCTGCATTTTGCAGGAACCCCTTCCTGCACAAAAACAATCCACCTTACAATGCAGGCACCCTTGCACCCATGGTACAAGGGTACCTGTGTTGGTGCTAGGCAGCCAAAACAGTGCCAGCGTGGGGACAGAGGCAGGAATACACTGAGTTCTTTTAAATACGGTGCATTACTTCCCTTTCCCTGTCACACACTGCAGTGCAGAAAGGTGACTTGTTGAGCTGTGCTGTGTGACTTTGCCATAAATATTGTCCATATTTTTTTTTATCTGCCACAAAGAATTTGGGAACAAGGAGAAAACTCACAGTAAATATGTTCTGCCTAATTGGTTGCAACGTCTGAATTTTAAAATACCTCGCAGGGTTAAGACACCTGCTGTAGAGGTTCGTGTTTTCCTAGTCAATCTGAGTGAATAATAATGTTAAGATAACTCTGGCGGTTAATGCACTTGCTGGAAAGATCTATGTTTTGTCTAGGTCCAGTTTTGACATAGAGGGTTAGAATGTCTCCTGCAAAGCACATCATGTAGCATGCAGATGACAGATTTTATTTTATGTAGCTGGGTAAACGGGTTACTGCGTTGCACAGTGAGATCCTTACTTGCAGTTGCATTGTAATCCTTCTAATACAGCACAGTGAGTTATGAAGGATATGTGACTTCTACACATTGTAACTCCCACTGTTTTATGTAACATAGCCTGTACATTGATTTACAAACTTACTTAGTTTACTGTATATGTAATGTGTACATGCAATGTAAAGTGATCCAACACCCTTCACTGGGATGAGTAGCGCTATAAAAGAAAAAAATAGTGGCATTTAAATTGTTATTTCAGCCCTTCGTTGGGGTAGTAAATGTTATATAAATGAAATCTATTTTGTGTTAATGCTGAGAAGATCAACACGTCTGTTATTCTTGCAGTCCATGCATATCTATTATACAGGGACTGAACAAAGTCAAAACTATGCCTCTCTTAAGTACCTGTGAAGAGTGTGTATATATCTTTCCCCTCCACCACATCTGTATCTACGTGTGAGGCCCCAGACCACTTCCCTGCCAGTAGACTTGAACAGAAGGCCAGATGACCTCTCAGATTTGGCTTTTGTTATGGGGCCAGCTGAAGTCTAAAACACAAAGCCCCCTTGCTGCCTGCACGTAGTTGTGGATCCAAAGCAGACAACATGCAGATGCTGCTGAATGTGTCCTGGTGTTTAAAACTTACACTGGGATGGGTTCTGCATATTTTAAGGTAGGGGCCGACTTCTTGGCAGGGTGGATGACATTCACCCTATTATAATAGTGGTCCGAAGCCGTCCACAAACATGTACCCCCGACTTGTGCCCTGTCTACAACCATTTTCATGGTGGAAGAAGCTGGAAGAGGAGTCTGTGATAACCCATGAACATGTTCTTTTATAGGTGTTTACAAACTTCCAGCAGAATCCTGCTCGTACTAGCATAGACAATTTACTCACATTTAATACCTTTGTGCATGTAAATCCTTTTCGAAGTGAAAAAAACACTTTTGTGAATTACTAGGACTGCATAAATTCAAACATCTTTGTGAATCAGTACTAAAATAATCTTAGGTGAATTTGAGTCAAAATGCTTTGAAAAAAAGCTTGTACTAGTTTGGAAAGGCTTCCAAATAATGTAAATATTCTCGGCATTGGATCTCTGAAAGCTGAACATAGTTGTTTATCACATTTCAAATAATTATCCATTTTAGAAACATCTTTTGAATACGTGATGGTCTGCTGAAGACGTTGCTGCACGGACTTCTAGTCCCAGATCACACTGCCCAATAGAAGGAGGGACAGCAACCTGTTTCCTTCGTGACGTGCACTACATAGTGCCTGCTCTTCTCCCAGGCTGTGGGAATCTCTGGTGAGGATGTTGCTGCAGGGACTTCCTGTCCCACATCACTCTGCCCCAGGAGAAGGAGGGGCTGCAACCTCTTTCCCCAGTGCTGGGTACTACATAGGGCCTGCTCTTCTTCTGTGGTGCGGGACATGTGTGGGATGCATCTGGACACATGCTGGGGCAAAGCCCGGGCCAAGATCTGACCCATCTGTGCATGTCCTCGATTGGACAAGGCTCGGCTGGGCCCTGCCTCTTGTCTCCTTGACTGTTGATTAACCTGGAGTAAGCCCCTTCCACTTTTCTAAGGAGGTAAGGGCCATATGTACGACCACTTTTTCCCATAGACACAGAATGGGTAAAAACCTTTGATACATCTGGCTCTCAGTCATTTGTTTTATAACCCTCCCACAATTTGCCCAGCTGTTCCTGCCTTCCAGTGACAATTAGAAGTGTGATCCTTTGTATAGTGGGGCTCTTTCCTGGCTCGAGCTGTGGGTGTTATTACCAAGTAAATAGATTTGGCAGAAAGAGGCTTGTCCTTGGACTTGGTTGGCATAACTAACACTCCTATGTCCACAGTTGAAGGCCCTGTGGCCCTGAGGAATCTGTAGCACCTTTGGATGCTCCCGTTGGATCCCCATGATCTGCCAGATCCGCAGTTGCTTCTCTGCTACACCCTGGTTGCTAAAAACAAGCATAAGTCTAGGCTGGCAACCCACTGGGCTGTTAATTCATGTGATAACACTTCTGGTACCTCAGAAGCCCCAGATATCAATCTCCTGATTCCTGTGTCAGCCTCTCTTTCTTACTATATTCACAGCTGTTCTCAATAAACATCTTGCGCCATTAGGAAAGAAACTGAACAATATTGATGCTGAAGTTGATAAAATGTCTCAACTTTGTGAACATTGTGTTAGGCCCCCTCCTATTGAGTGTATGTCTGTTGTCACTTCTGGGGTGGGAGTGTGTCCCATCCCAAGTCACTCAACGCCATTTCAACGACCTCAATTGCTCACCATTCAGTGGTACCCGAAGATGAAGCCTTCCTGCCCCAGTATCTCAGGAAAGTGAGACCAAAGTTCCCATATCAATTAGCTCTCATCCCACCATTGGCCCAGCTCCATGGACTATATTACCTTGGCCACAGATTAACCTCCCCCCTTCCATGCTGCCATTTTGTTGTAATCTTGGCTAACGTCCCGCAGCTCATGGATGCCAGTACAGAGTCCACTGACCAGCTAAAAAATAAAGTGTGCCACTGGCTTGTTAACCATACCCAAAGTGGTTTGTCGACAAAGTTGCTGAGTGGGGCTCAGAACAACTTCATAGCTCTTCTGAGAAAAAAGAGCCAAAAGCAACTTAGTGAACAGTGACATTTTTCAGATGGCAGCTAACAAAAGAAGAAGCCACACTTCCAAGTAATGTGAAGGATGATCCTGAGGCCAGCACATCAAAGGACATTCAAGAAGGTTTGCACAAACATGATTACCAAACAGCATCAGCGAGCAAGCTACCCTCAATGTCAGTACGTACCATTTTGGTCTACAATGCTGCTTCCTTCCTCAATCCACCTCCACCTTTCTATACTGCCGAAAATCAAAATATTGACAATGGATGGACTGCTTGGATTAAGACATTTGTTGATTTCATTGATGCACTTGAAAAGACTGATAACAGAAAGATGATCAAATATCTCAAAAATCTTTCTGGTGACAGTGTGAAAGAAGTCATAAAGAAAATGCAGAGAACTAACAAAGAAGTCACATACCATCAGACTAAACCAGCGTTGAATCACAAATTCAACCCAGTACCAATTTTGTTTATGAAAGTTACATTTTCAGTCAAGAATGCCAAAATGTTGGTGCAGCCATTAATGAATTTGCAGAGAGATTCGATACATTTATCAAACACTGTAAGTTCAATTAATTTATTGATGAAGAAGCTATGCGTCTTAGAGTTATTGATGGATGCTTGTCAGAAAAGATAAACAACACTATGCATGAAACCCCTATGGCTGGCACATTGTCATTGGTATTCCATTTATACGCCCACATAGGTTGGCTCAACTACAAAGTCTGAGAGTTAGATCAGTTCATTATTTGTCATCAGCAGTGTGCCTATGATGTTTTAAGGGTCTCATGTCAATTAGTGTTCAACAAGTCCAGGGTATATCATTATTGAGTCCCTTAATATTGCTATGGAGTCTGTACTCCCACTTTTGATCCTTCTCACAAAGTGTAGATGTAACTTGAGTCTGTTGACCTAACTTCTCAATGACAGTCCAATACAACTCACCCTTGCTGTTTTTTCCCCTAGGAAGTGCACAGTGAGCTTGATAATGATGGGGGGGAATCCAAGATGGTGGGCGGATTTTCCGGCTGATCGCCACCACCGCTCTAGCCCATCCCCTGACTGCACGCGGCTCTCATTTACCCGCCGCAAAAGCCGCAGATGCCGTGGACGCCGTGCACCTGCAGCACGAACCGCTGCAGGCGCTTTACGGTTCTCTGGTGGCTCCCCCAAGGATTGTGGCTGCGAGGGTAAACACCGGAGGGCGCCGCAAGAAGAACTGAGTGCGGCGCTCGCCCTAGAGTTGCGCTCTTCCTCCTCCCGACCGAGCGTGACCCCCGCTGTTTTTTGGGGGTAGCAGTTGGCGTGTGGGACGTCCGGATGGCGCCGATGCCGAGCAAGACCCCTCGCTCCTTACGGGCACGGCAGAGTCAAGACCAAGGAGGAACCAGAAAGGAAAAAAAATTACCTGTCCCCGGACTGAAGGAACACAGCAACCTTTACGCGAAGGGGGCCCTGCAGATGACAACCGATATGAAGAAGGATACAAGGAACTCGGTTCCAGCAATGTTTTCCAGCATGATGAGGATTAAGCAAATGCCCACGGAGAAGGCAGTACGCGACCCGCAATGCAGTGCACCAGGAGTCGATGGTGGGCAGGTATCTGTTTCAGCTATATCTCTTGAAGTACTTACTCCTATATGTGATGCAGGGGGGATGGAGCCAGCCAGTCTAGAGACTGCCAGTACAAGGCCAGGAAACAATGGGGAGGTGGTGGTTCCCCCGCTGGTGGGGGGTGAAAAACCATCTGAGCAGGAACCAAAAGAACTACAGCAAGGGCTTCAGGAGTCTAATCCAGAGAAATGTAATGTACAATCTTGCGCCTTAAGCAGCAAGGCGTACGCACAAAAGGCTGAGGGCATGGCCAAGCACTTAACAACACCTGAGACTATAATACCAGCCTCGGCCCAGAGGGGGAAAGAGACGAAACCCGCAAACAGTGATCAGGGGCCATTCGATGCAGCAGAAAGCTTTTTTTCCCTCTCCGATCAGTCTAGAGACTCAGAATTAGACGAAGAAATCCCCTTAACAGACTCAGATATCGAAGGTAGCTCCATAGCAAGTATCTAGGTGTAGAACTACTCAACATGTAGAAGAAAATCATTTGAGCAGACTGGTGCTAGAGGCAATTCGGGGGCTAAGCTTAGGAGGGATCCGCTTAATCCTCAAGAAGAGGATGGTGAAATGCTGTGGAACTATACTGCTACCCAACAGGCTTTTTTTTAAAGAGATTCGGCCTGCAACACTCTAGTGCCCCCTCCCACAGATGGCCCTGCAGAGACTCCCACATTGGATCTTATCTACTGGACAATGGTTCAGAATCATTAGCAGGCTCAGAGGGAGAGCAGGAAAGTGAAATCGGCAAATAGACAGCTACAAATATCCATAAAAAAAGTGGTTAAATCCTGCCAGGACCTTGGCGCATGCATCGCCTCCATGGAGACTCATACTGAGGAGTTGGAGACTGAAGTTAGAGCGGCAACAGCGCAGACGACGACACAAGGGCAACAGATCTCGGATATTCAATGGAAACTGGAAGATGCGGAAAATCGCCAGCGGCGGAATAATTTGAGGATTTTGGGTATAGCGGAGGACCTCGAGGGGCAGGATACCAGGGCCTACATAGTCTCACTTTTCAAAAAAGCATTCCCAGATCTTACTGGGTGGGATTGGGAATAGGAGATTCAGAGAGCACACCGTTTTCCGTTAATGAGAAAAAAACAGTCATTGATTACTACTGTAGAGACCAGAGCTATCCACGGGCTATCATAATGTATTTTGGTAATTTTTTATTGAGACAGGCGGTGTTTGAAAGGACTCGCCCCAATTCAAAGTTGATGGTGGAAGGCGTATCATTCTTTACCAGGCCAGACTTTGCGCATGCACTGTAGAGAGACTGTGGTGACTCAGGCAGATGATTGCTCAATTCCAAGAGTTGGGGGCAGAAGCCTACTTGTTAAGCCCTGCGCGCCTAAAAGTTATCTATAAATCAACTACAAGATTTTTTCTCTCAGAAATCCAAGCAGGGGAATATGTACAGCAATTGAAAGCAAGCCAAGCGCAGGGGGTACGGGAGAAGGGGGGGATGGCTTGTCTTAAACGGCCTTTTATATGTAAGTGTATGTGATTGTGATTGGGGGCAGGCAACTCCCCCTTTCGTTATTCCCCTATTTTTTTCCTTTGTATCTATTCATTTTCTTTTCATTAGTTTTTTTCCTTTTTTCTCTGTTTTGATTGTTATTGGTAGAGGGCATTGATTGGGACGTGAAGAAGAGGGGCTGCGTGCAAGGACTTGTAAGGCATGAATGTGTGTAGGTGTTTTATATATGGGTGGGCTAACAGGACTGGCATATACCATCTTACAGGCTCAGGAGCCTGGTGATTCCATTTGTAGGGGTAAGGGTTGTGGTGGGTTAGAGGAGGGTGGAATCTCTTTTTAGGGGGAGGGGGTGGGTTAGAGGGGGGTGGGGGGCACAGGGGCAAAAGGGATAATGGGACACACAGCAGGGGGAGTGGGGATGGTACTCATCAGTGGAAAAGGGATCAGGTCGTGAAAGCAGCAAAGTTGAATGGTGCGTACAGGGGAACCAGAAGGACCAACATACATAAAAATGGGACAGGAAAGTGAATTACCTATTGCCACAGTAAACGTCTGTGGGCTCAATAATAATAAAAAGCGACAGTTTGTAGGAGAGGTTTTCAAGTCATGGAACGTCGATATTATTTGTATGCAGGAGACACATATTCCAGGCACACAAAAGCAGCTAATATAGTTTTATGGGTGGAATCTAGTGGCTTTTACACACCAACACACAACCACCAGATGGGTTGCGGTATTAACTCGGATCACAACTTTGGTTATACATAAACAATTCGCTGATAAATTAGGCAGGCTGGCTCTGTTGGAATGCTCGGTTAAGGGGCAAGGTTCACTATATGCTCCATTTATGGATCCAACACAGCTGATCCGGAGATACTGGAATTGGTTAACTTAGAACTTACGACTTGGGCAATGCCTGTTATAATGTGTGGAGATTTCAATATACATCTAGATAATAAAGAACCCATTCTGTATCAAACGCTCTACCTGGGTAGAAAGAATAAAGTCTTTAGGGCGCTCCAGTCTTTGGCCATTAATCATGGCTTGATCGACACCTGGCAGCTGTGTTGCTCGCAGGATCCAGGGTTCACTTTCTTCTCGGCCCCACATAAGAAGCTAGTCAGGTTAGACGACTTTTTTGTGACAGCATCTCTACAAAATCAAATAAGGGTCAATAGATTCCCTAGAATCGTATCAGATCATAACCCACTGGTATTGGCCATGGAGATTGGGAGAAAGGGCTTGCAGCCTAGATCTTGGACATTTGATAGGGCACTATTAGCTGATCTAGGGTATATCCAAAAAATGAAGGAATGGATCCCGGAATTCTTCAAGATAAATCAGGGCTCTGCTTCTTGCCAGACAGTATGGGATGCATTTAAAGCTGCTGTCAGAGGAGAAACCTTGAGCTATGGGTTAAGAAAGGAGAAAATACGCATGGATCAGTTAAAACTAATTCAGACAAAGCTGGTGACAGCGGAGCAGCGACTAGGGGAGGCGATCTGTAGTAGAGCAGAGATTTCTGATATTTTGTGTGAGGTAAATATCATTAAGGCAGAAGCCACTAAGATTTTTATGGATAAGGTTGCCGCAAAATGTTTGGTGTATCGCCAGAAATGTTATGAGTATAGTGGGAAAGTCGGCCAACAGCTGGCACTAAGGATAAGACAAAAGCAGGTATTTGGGAACATTAAAAGTTTAATGAATGAAGAGGGGGGGCTGGTACACAACGGCCCAGAAATCATGGAAGCCTTTAGGCGATTCTATCAAAAATTATATACTCAGGAAGAACAGCCCCAAGAAGAGGAGGGGGTTGGTGCTATGGGTAATGAGATACTAGGCCAATTGAGTGAGGAAGATAAGGCAGCTTTAGAAGCACCCATGACATTTGAGGAATTGGATACAGCAACCAGTGCTCTGGCAAGCGGGAAGGTGGCAGGGGGGGGTCTAATTCCACTAGAATTTTATAAAGTTTTTTTCTGGAGATACGTAAACAGCTGCTTAGCCTATTTATCGAAGTACAGGCAGGGGCCCCTCAACCGGCCTCCTGGGGGGAGGCCAAAATAGTAGTTTTCTTGAAAAAGGACAAGGAACCCTGCCTTCCTGGCTCGTATTGCCCAATTTCGTTAATTAACAGCGATGCTAAAATACTTGCTAGCCGACTGAGTCTGGTAATCTCAGGTTTAGTATCTCCATGGCAGCATGGCTTTATCCCGGGGAAGAGTACGGCAGATCACTTAAGACGGGTTATCGCGTTACTTGACGCTAGTGCAACGGCCAAGCTTCCAATGGCAGTAATTTTGCTAGATGCAGAAAAAGCCTTCGATCGGGTTCATTGGCCCTTTTTATGTGTTGTCCTGCGCAAAAACAACATCGGTCCTGGGTTTGTTAAAGCAATTCAACAGCTCTACTACAAACCAACGACCCTGGTACAAGTCGCCGGGCTAAAGTCGGCTTCAATCAGTATTCAGAGAGGTACGCGATAAGGTTGTCCGTGTTCACCACTGCTTTTCGCGCTATATATCGCCCCCTTGCTCAGGAGAATAATCAGTAATGATCGGATCATCCCAGTCTCATTGAAAGGAGGGTGCACCAAGATCTTACCGTATGCAGACGATATTGCGGTTGTTACCACGGATCCTAGGACTGCTATATTGGAAATAGAGCAGGAAACCCTGCAGTTTGGGAAAAGGTCTGGCTATTTATTGAACAGAAAAGTAAATGCCAAATATTGGTGAATGAATTGGGAGACTTCAAGGATGAGCGGGTACAGACACAGGTTCAATATTTAGTTGTTAAACTGACAGCAAACCTCGACGAAGTGGTGGAAATAAACATGGCCCCGATTTGAACTAAGACTAGGAAAGATCTTGCTCGCATTAATAACCTACACCTATCACTCATGGGACGTTGCAATGTGATTAAAATGATGTTTTTACCCAAAGTACCCTATCTTTTTAGAACAATCCCAGTAGAGATTGGGCAGGACTGGTTCAAACTAATAGAGGGATTGGTTAATAGCTTTATTTGGTCCTATACGAAGCCGCGCCGGGCCTTCCACTATATGACTCTTCCAAGAGAGAAAGGGGGGTGGGCACTCCCCAATTTTAAACTTTATTATCTGGCAGCAGTGCTGCAGTATGCACAGACACTTTATGTCACGGATAGATCCAGGCAAGATGCCCTCCCTTCGATATATATACCCTGATTCTGGGCAAAGAAGCAGATGCAGTTTTCTTGCGGATTTTGGAACCCAGCTATTACAAAAAGGTTAAATTCAAGGTAATTTCTTCTGCATTTAAGGCATGGACTCAGGTTAAGCGCAAGATAGGTATAGGAAGAATTTGCTACTATACTCCTCTGTGGAATACCCCAACATTTCCAGCAATATTTAAAGACCACTATTGTTTGAGGTGGAGTAGTCGCGGCATTCATAAAGTCGGGGACCTCTTCCATGCTGGTAGCCACTTGAAATCATTTGAAGATTTAAGTGTGGAATTTGCACTGGAAAAAAGAGATTTTTAAAATTTTTTACAGATCAGAGCTTTTCTACTAACCAGTATGACTCAAGACTGCTGCATAGACAAAATTAAGCTAATGGAGGTTTCGAGACACTCCACTAGCTGCGGTGTTAAAAATGTGTATCCACTGCTTTTAAGTGCTATACAGGATGACCTGGTTTTACTTGTCAAAAAGTGGGAAGGACGGGTTGGAGCCAAAGAGGCAGAGGTTTTTGAGTCTATGGAAATGGCACGGACGGTCTTATTGTCTGCGGGCCCGCAAGCTCAACATTTTATGGGATTGCATAATCTATATTATACACCTGCTAAGATTGCGAGCTGGGGTAAGACGGTGGGAATTATTTGCCCACGATGTGGTTGCCCGAAAGCAGATCTCTGCCATATGTTCTTTGAGTGTGCAAAATTGGCAAGTTTGATGACCGGTATATCCGATATATTGAAAAAAATCTTGAAACAGGCAATCTATCTGACACCCCAAATGGTTTTGTTGGTGGTTGATCACTCAGTCTGTAATAATCGAGATAGATACTTCCTGTTTATAGCAATGTCAGTTTTTCGTAGCTGCATAGCATCCTTTTGGCGGGATGAAGTTCCCCCACGGTTTAATCAATGGCTTTCACGACTTTTATCCATTTAGCATCTGGAAAATAGCCTGTATGAATTAAAAGGAGCCGCTGCCGGTAAAAGGACTTCTAGAGTCTGGGCGGCACCCTTTGCTGCATGGCTCCCGGGCCCCGAGAATATGTTAGCTGAAAAAATGAATTCCATATGAGACCTCAAAAAATAACAAAGTAAGATAATCGATTAGAATGCTTCTCTCTTCTGTAAGACAACATTGATGTACTCATGTATCCGTGCTGTAAACATGTACCCCGCTGTGTGTTCTAATAAAAATAATTTTAAAAAAAAAGGAAGTGCACAGTGAGCTTGGTGGATGCTTTTCTGCATCTAATGGTGCTTCTATGTTCACCTAATCTGATGCAGACCTTCCTGGCCATCATGCCAATGTAACACAACCCCCATAGTCATATGATTAGGTAAAGCACACTCTTACTGTTAAAATTGGTGTGTGCCCACTGTGCCTAAGGGGTTGGAAGGCCCAATGTTAAGTTTTCGTGTGTTTAGTTAGGGGACATGCTGCGCAGTTCCCACAAGGGTAACGTCCACTGTCATGTTTTATTGTATTAATGATAAACGAAAAATAAGTATTCCATTTATTACTTTTCCTACCTTTTCTCTTGTTTCCTGATTTCGCTTCTCTTGTCCCGTTTCCCCTCCTGACACCTATTGGACCAAGGGTCTGAGCCCCGAATGTTGAGGGTGATATGATTCTATGAGTTGCATTCCATCATGTATCTTTATCTGAAATATAACATCCCCATACTGCTGGGGATTCTAGCTCAATGTTTTCGTACGAATAACTCTATCCGGGATGCTCCTTTTTTATTTTTTTAGGAGGACAAGGGTTTTTAGGGGCTAACTGGTTAGATGTAAGGATACTCCAGTGTCTACTGATGATGCGCTTGACATCATTTGAAGAGGTATTATAGGAGCTATCAAAATCAGTGTCATCCTTTCTGTATGTCTCAAAAAGGGCAACTCTGGGGATGTTTCTTACCAGTTTTCTAGTTTTCGCAATTATTTTATCTGGATAATGTTTCTCTCTTAACATGACATTGTTATGACCGGAACAATTGACATCTTCCCTGGCCTGCAGCAATCATTACAGAATAACTGTACTGGATTGACCTTTCCACAGTCTGGACAGCAATTATCAGAGCTTTTATGTATTAAGAAGGCATGTGGTAATAATTTGCAGAACATGCTGCTGCAAAGCATTTCCACTATACCAAAAATAAAATATAATTACTGTGAGGAAATAGCTTCAGGAAAAATATCAGCTGGTAGATGTGGTTTTATTATCAAGCGTTCAACATCATGATGTGCTCGCATGTTATTTTTGTATTTTTATTCAGAGAACATTCATGCTGGGCTTCGGTTGATTCGGATCTCTGAAGTTTTTGCCATTGTGGATGTGGCTGGGTTGGACGCGTGGTTGAGCATACCATTCAGTGCAAGTATCGGCCAGCCTTGTTTTCATTGTTTTTTAGAAACATGCAGGAAGTGTGAGATTACAACGCCACTAATTAAAATGCACTGAGAGAATGTTACCTTTCAAATGTGTGATTTGCATTACGAAGGTTGTGGGGTATGTTAGTGGACACGTGTCTTGTGTTTTTGTAAAGTGTATTCCGACCTTCCCAAGGCTTACACTTTTAAGCCCTACTTTTTTGAGCTGCCGTGAATAACGATGGCGTCGTCACATGAAAACTAAATGAGGGCAATAACCTCTTTGTGATGGCTACCAGATTGGGCATTGTACGATACTGTTATTTATAAAGTTCTCTGTGTGCGAGTGTGGTGGGGGAGAACGACCGTCTGTGTGCTTGTATATGTTCACCTGTGCATGCATAAAAGGGTACACTGAGGAGGGGGACATAGATGAGAAACGTCTCGAATGCTGAAGACAAGTTGATAAGCTGAGCCACAGTAATGTGCTAAGAGTGTCGAACACTACCATGAACTGGTTTTTGTCTCCTCAGCCAAGTGCCTTGAACACACCACTGCTTTACAAATAAATTAAGTTGGTGTTATATCAGTACCCATGTAGTACACTATGCTAGGCACTAAATGAAATTGGAAATAAGAGAGGCACTTTATCTCTTCAGCAGTCCTCTCATACTCCTATTATTCATTTAAACGTCTTAAATATATGGTTGGCCATTTTTGCACGGTGGATGGGAGCATGAGGATTACACAAATGTTCACAAGAGGCAGAGGTGAGAATAACTTAGGGCCTGATTACGAGTTTGGTAGTAGGATCGCCAAACTGCCAAGACGTCGGTCCCAAAAAGGAAGCTGTTCTAATGGTTCCCAGACTGCCTATTTCGATGTACATAGGCAGAACTGCTGCCCGCCAAGCCAAAGTGCAGATATCCGGCAGGCGGTGGTCTGCTATTGTGGCGATCCATACTCTGCTGCCATCAGTGCCGCGACCAACCACCAAGCCTATTACAAACACACAGTCGACGTGGCAGTTCCCTTGCGGCAGTTGGCAATGGCAGGTGACAATCACAGTCCACGTTCAGCAAAGTAATAGAGAAGTGCACATTGGATGAATTAAAAAACAACACAGCTGACAACTATGGGCCCAATGAACTCACCTGCAAATCACACTATAAAACACAACCTTTCACGGACCATGATACTTTTCTTCTCCACTGCAGCACAGCAACACAGAGACTGCACTACTTTTTGCAATATTTTGTCACGTAAGACAGCCCTTTTTTGCCTATTTCATTATTCACCTTACACACACTATTTTTTTCATTTTTTTTCCCCTAAATATCACTTGTCTTGTTTACTTTGTCACTTTCACCCACTTTATTGTCAATTGTGTCACACACCAAAAATCCATGTTTTTCAGAGGATGTGTTGAGAGTCATGGTGGATGAAATCAGAAGAGTAGAGCCACAGTTGTTTGGAGCCCAAGTCTAGCACACTCCTCTCAGTAGGAAAATGGAACTGTGGCAAAGGATCGTAGACAAAGTGAATGTTGCTGGCACCACCTGCTCTCAACGAAGGACATTAGGAAGTGCTGGAATGACTCGATGGGCTAGTTGTGCTCCCTGGCCTCCAGGCAACAAGAATGACAGTGGCCCTCCCAGCACCCATTACAACTCTTTCCCTGGGAGGGGAAGGTCTTGGCCATCCTGCATCCTGAGAGCTTGACAGGAATACCTGGAGGAGGAGAGTCTGGTAAGCTACAACACAAAAACTGTCACTAAACTGCTATGTCATGCATGCTCATAGCTCAGCTTTTACCATTGTGTCGTTCATTGACTCTGACAACATTCAATACCCAGAGTATCTGAGGTGTAAGACTGTTATTGTGTATTGTTGGACTTAACATCACAGCTACCAAGGCCCATAACATGCCTTCAGTTGGAATGGGACCTGTAAGTGTTTCAATAACAACATTCATCCCAAGACTCATGGTATGTCTCAACATGTAAATGTATGCTCCAACCTAAATACAGTCTGGCAACAGATATGTGATGCCCAACATTTGTGAAGTGTTGGGAAGTAGAGAGAGTGACTTGACTGCAACTCCCAGAGGCCCTATTTCTGTAACTCCAACCACCAGTCCGGTGTTCACTTGCCCAAATACATCTGTTAGTGAACTCTCAAATGAAGTTTACTCACATGAGAGCATACCATTTGTCATGTGTTGGGAAGTAGATCGGTTGGCATGACTGCAAAGCCCAATAGGCCCTGTTTCTGTAACTCCAACCACCAGTGCAGTGCTCACTTGTCTAAACACATCTGTTAGTAAACTCTCAAATGAAGTTTGCTCCCTTGGTTGTGAGCAAAATACAGATCATGCTCAACTCAGAGACTTGTCTGTCTAACTAAGTCCATCTTGACCTGTTATCCCAAATTTAAGTTACTGAGGACAGAAATGACACCTTACCAAGTTTGTACACAAGACACAAGTATTCGTAAGGCCTTAAGATGCATCAGCAGATTGGTAGTAGTAGCAGCAAACACACTGACACACCACTGCACACACTATAACTGTTAACTCAGCACTGATAATAGGTTGGGACATGCCACCAAATATGGCCACTGTATATTGGAAGGACCCTGTGGCCAGGAAGTGTAACACTGTCATGAGTTGAACAATGGGTGGTATGCATGTTGGATTAGTGTTTTTCGGCATACAATCTGGCTTCAACTGATGACATGTATCCACAATTGTTTGCCTATTCAGACGGTACTGTTTGATGATGTAATGTTCTTCCATTGTTTGAAAGTCTGGCAATGGACGGTACACTGGAGTTTGTCGCCTTATATGAGTTGGAGCTTTAGTCACTGTGTCCATACTACCCTACATGATGAAAAGCACCACAATCATTTGGCAAAACATTTCTGACTGGAAATTTATTACATCCATTACACATCACAGCTATCAACTACACAAGGACCACACAACATGGATCTGGCCAGCACCCAACTATCTGCTCCTCATATGCCCCTACAATTTAAGTCTGTTCCGACTGCCAAAAATGCCCACAGTGCACCGCCGTAATTTGTGATTTGTGCACAGCAACACACTACACTGGTGATTTTGTAGTAGAACCTACACAACAAAGCTGCTTTAGAATGTTTGTAATGACCAGGCACATATATTGGTGTTGTGACACAGTTATCAGGGCCCAATGCTGTATTTCCAACCGCCAAAATGGTGGATGCTTGACCTACTTCACTGGATATTAGGAACCTCCCGAGGCTGCAGTCCGAAGTTTACCATGCAGTGGGTGATTTCCACTGCAGCGGACACATCCATAGGCCAATATTGTTGCCTGTTACGGTTGTGGGCCAATGGCTGTGCCCATGAGAAGTCATGACCATGTATTAGGTGCACATATACACTGCGTTTTGCAAATTCACTCACTTGACTCCTGACACTGATGCTATCAACACCTACACAACTTCAACTGTTGTGTGCTGCCTCTGGGAGCACTCATGCCAGGCCAAGCAGGTGAAAGGACCCCTGCCGTCTCTCCTGAGAAGCTGGAGAGGCTTGCTAAGGAGGTCTTTTCCCTGTATGGTCAGCTCTATGGCTCACCAGAGGATCAGGTAAGAACCTCATAGGCATATTTGACTCTGTTCAATACCATACTATCCTTCCTCATAGGCTACAATGTGCCTCTATGTGTGACATAGACTTTTTGGGTGCCTGTTGTCACGTTTTGTGTGCCATACATGGGATGTACATGGTGCAGGCAGTGGAGAAAAGTACTCTGTGCATTTCACATGAACATTGTGCTGTGTTATGTGTGTGATAAGGCCTAGAGACTCATTGTGGTGCATTCATATATCCAGGTCATACAATAACATATCTTTGGACATGATGGTTGTAAATGCCAAACAACTTATGTGTGCATCACAGCATGAGTATACTGTTTGAGTCATTTGAGGATCTTGTAAGCAATGAGTATAGTGCCGCAAGTCACTCAGCCCACACCTGGACTTTCCAAACCATATAAAACTCATTGTGCCCTTCAGAGTGCCAAAGAAGCCACAACCCACAGAGAAGATGGGCACATGATGTATTGTCATGCATGAAAGTAATATAAATGTGAGTCTAATGTAGTTTCTGTATGATCAGTCTGCAGACACCAGGCCTGTCAAATGCATCTCCCAGTATGGCACACAGACCAGGCTGGGGTAGAGTTACTGTGGTTATGCAACTGTGGCACCGGCCCCACTTCCTTTAGACCTGCAGATCCTGCCATGTGGCTAAAATGAGTCTCCAGTGGCAAGGCTAGGCCTGAAAGCCTTTGTCCATTGACTACATCAGGAATGGGTACTGAGGTAACTCCCCGACATACTACATATATGCATTTTGCCTCATTGTCAATATTGCACAAGTGACAAACCAACAGTGCAGATAGTTGGTTGATTCCGGGAAGGGCATGACTTGTGACTCATTAGCTTGGTTACATGCAAACAATCAGACCAAACATACCTCCGTATGTTGGATGCCATCTCTTTAGGTTTGCCACATATAGTAAATGGTGTGTTCTGTGCGAGAAGTACATACCACACAAACCCACCCTGAAGTGGTATGAGTTTGCATTGTCAGTCAGTCAAAATTTAGTTTATTAGTTAATAAAAAACATAAAACCATAGAATCCGTCCCTCACCATGGAAAGATGCAAAAACATTATAACCTTTGATGATACATACACTCCTCATTTGATTTATACATATAAAACATAGATTAAAATATAATTAAATAATAAGAGAGCAATGTCCATACCATGGGCTCATAAACCCCTCGGGTGGCTCTTTATGAGTGCGAACTTCATTACAATCTTAACTACAATGACATATACGCCCGTGAGCCCCTCATATGACTGTTTGTAGATGTACAGATGGATAATCTGTTTTATATTTTAAAAGCATGGCTGGAAACTTCTGTATGTGATTCCTAGCCCCCAACCCTTCAAAAAGCCATTGATAAGATTGTGCTAGCACACGATCCTTACACCATTCTTAAGATTCTGGGGGATACAGAGGTGACATAGGTAAAAGTCTCAAAAAACTGGACCAGCCTAACATTTAGAATATCGTTTCTGGAATCAAACCCTTTAATTAAGGCATGTCAACGTGTTCTAATCCCTAGATTGTTAAATTCATTCTTCAGCCTTTTTGTTTCCTTGGAGTCACCAGGGCTAGGCAGATACAAACCACATGCTCCAATGTCTCTACGGCCAAGTGGCATAGACGACATTCCTAGTTGGCACTTTTTGTTTCATTCATTCCATTTGGGTAGAAAATCTAGCGTGGGCATATCACATAACCTTAATTTAAAAAAAACATTGTTTAATTCTCAGGGCATATGGGGTGGCCAGTAATAATGATTCCCTGCGTATTGTATACGATTTAAGGACTAACCAGCCATGCAACCTTTTGGCCAGTTCCTCCCTGTCTTCTAGCCAGCTGAGCAATTTACTTTATTTGTTCACCACCTTCTTAAATGCTGGACAGGACAGTTAGAGGTCCTAGGCATCAGCCAGATCTAGCCCCTTAGGACCTATTTCCAGATATTGCTTATAGTTACTGTTGCCCCCTTTTCAGTTGATTTCCTGCCATACTAGTTTGGTCAGCGTCCCAGGAGAGGCTTGCTGCAACTTATGACAGCACTTGACAAATGCCACTGGTCTCGCTATAATCTGCTTTACTAGGGAGAGTTCTAATATGACCTGGGCTGATGAAGCCACTCTGGGTAGATGGAAAACGTGCTTATCTGATTTTACCAGGAGTCTATCCAAAAGTGTTGTCTTCATCCCCCTCATCATCTCCATACCATAAGCCAGTGTTGGCAGTAGTTTTACTCTCATTACTGCTGTTAAAGGCTTAAGATGAGTGCCAATGAATGGTCTTAGCTAGGGTTACAAACATGTGAATAAGTAAGTGTGCCTTGTTTGTTATTCCTTCTCTGTGACATGCATAGTTTCCTCTGGAATCTATTGTGACCCCTAGGTACCTATAGGTGGATACCTCCTCTATTGTCTTGCCATTTAGGTACCATTTGCATTGATTAGAGGGCCTGCAATTGAGGGAAATAATTTTAGTTTTGTTCTGATTTATCTCCAACTCACTTATTTTGGTATACTACCCTAGGCTATCCATCAGTTTACGCATCCCTACTTTGGTATTACTTAACAGGAGCAGGTCGTCCGCGTAGAGTATTTTGAATAGAGGATATCCCCCTATGGTGGGCGAGTGGGTGGATAGACTATTTAGCCTTGTGGAGAGGTCTGCAATGTAAAGATTGAAAAGTGGCAGAGCTGGAACACAGTCCTGTTTCAGACCGGCTGCTGTTTTAATAGCGCAGGATAAATGTGTGCCATCCCCGAGTTTTACCTTTACCCATGTGTCCGAGTATAATAGTTTTATCGCATTTAAAATGTTTGGGGGTAACCCAGAAAGCTGTAGTTTTGTCCAGAGGTCACTACAGGGTACACAATCAAATGCTGCTTTAAAGTCAACAAAGCACATACATAGAGGAGTCCCAGTTGCCTTTGCCCTATTGATGGTCAGACCCAGAGCCAGGAGGTTCATTATTGTCCCTTGGTTTTTGACAAAGCCCGTTTGATTTATTTGAAGCTTACCTTTTTTTCTCTGCCCATGAGTCAAGGTGCTGCAACACGCATGTAGAGAAGTACTTAAGATCCACATTTAGGAGGGCAATTAGTCTATAATTATTTGGGGAGGCAGCTGATCCCCCTTTGTATATCAGGTGGATTATTGAGCCCTTCCAACTTGCCGGAGCTTTTCCAGTTGACAAAACATAGTTAAATAATGCTGCTAGAAACACTGCTCATCTTTTCATTGATTCTTTGAATATTGCTTGTGGTAAACCATTTCGGCCAGGTGCACAATCAGATCTGGAATTCCCAATGATCTGTGACACAGTGACCTCCAGAGTATTCATGTCATCTTTCTCCCATTGAGTTTGCATTTCTCTTCCAATTTTACTTTCCCTGAAGTGAGTTTTCAAGAAACTGGCCCAAACTTCTTCAGTTATATTTGTGTTACATGTGGCGGCTTTTGGACCTTTTTCGATGTCATTAATCAGCCTCCAAAAGCGGCTTGAGTCTGATAAACCTGCTGCATAATGTAATTTAGCCCAAAGTATTTCCTCCTGGAGATATTTAAAGCACCATTTTTCCTTTTCTAGGAGTTTCCTTTGATCTCGGAGTGTGCTGATGAGTGCTAGGTCCTCTGGGGGCTCTTTGCAATTGCCTGAGGATCTTATATATAGCTGCTTTTTTTATATGGATTGCACGTGGCCACTGTGAGTCCTTCCAATACCCCAATTTAACTCCCTTCCTTGTTTTTACCGGAGGGTGCTGGCTAGTGAGGTCCTTAGTTAAGGCCTCCCAGGCTGAGGTCAGATTTATAGTTCCCATATTTGTGAGTTCCGGTCTCTGCAGGGCCACTTCCGCTTGGTTTTTAATGGAGTTGGTGCATCATTTTAGTCATTTAAGGTTTTCAGTGCCAGATTCCCCCATAAGGCATTCCACTTTTTCCAACTTACTCCCTGAGGTCTGTATCTGTGGGTTATGATCACTTTCTGCCTGCTCTAGGATTTTGAAATCCCTCACCCGGTTATACAGAGAAAAATTAACCAGCGTGTAATCCAGATACAATACCTTTTTCCCATCTGACCTTGTCCATGCCAGTGGCGTGTTGGCCGGAATCCATCCATTTAGGGAGAGGAGATCATGCGATCTCACATCTCTTTATTAATTTAATTCCCAATTTGTCCTTCTTTATATTCGATGGGATGATTTGACTTGGTACTTCTACTATTTGACTGTGTTCTTCATCTGGACTATGGAATAAATTGAGGTTGAAGTCACCCGAGATCAACCAGTCTCCAGAGATATTGTGTTTTTTATGTAAAGTAGTTGTTTTATCAGCTTGTTAGATTCAGTTTTCTTCTTTTTTGGGTTAATGTATATATTAACTAAAATTAACGGTACCTGAGTGTTTTTCCCCCAGCCGTCCAATCTTACCAGCAAGAAAGGTGAATCCTCCCTAATAGGTTCTGATCATTTCACTATGAGGTTAGTACAAATATAAGTCACTAGCCCCCCCTTTGCCCTTCCAGATTTACTGGTTTTCTCTGCTGGCTTCATATATTCTTTGTATCCAATAAGAGAGATAGACACTTGGGCCCAAGATTTCTGTATCATTATATTGTCATGGGAGCCTAGAAATTGTGTTATCTCAGAGTCTTCCAATTTTGCTTGCAGGCCACCTATGTTCCATGAGCAAACATTCAGAATGTAATTTTGCTTGTCAGTTCTTGTTCAGCTTTTGCGGTCACTTTCTCTGACTAGAACCTAGGGGAGCCAGCTCCATTCAGCCGAAGGGTCACGGTTTGTTAGTATCTTTTTTCTCCCCTCTTCTTTCCGTATTTGGACTCTTAATGGCTACTGGGCTACAAATCTTTCAGTCATTTTGCCCTCCGTCTTTTTACTTCTAATAGATGCGCTACTTTTCCCTCGCAGGACTGACCATGGCTCAATGTTTTCGTTTGGCTGATAGTCCTCTAGTAATGGATTGGGATATCTGTCCCCTTGATATGTAGACACCTCAATGCCCCAAGCTCTCAGTTGATCTCTTCTTTTAAGGATCTGGTTTGGTAATTCAAGGGCCGAAAAGAGGACTAATGTGGGGTCAGTGTGCTGTTTCCCTCTTGCTTGCATAAATTGTATCTCAGCAATGCCATCTGTGGTGACTTGGTTGGATCCGGGAGCGCTTTTATGAGCCTTAAGATGGTAGACTGGTTAAGCATACCTGCTGAGGTTCTCAATATAAATTCTGGGATTCACAGCAGCTTGGGAATTTGTTCCTTTATATCCGGGTTTCGTTTTGGCTGCTGTATGGCCTGGGGCTCGTTTCTCGAGATTCCTATATGGCTTGGGGTTGGCAAGCCATCCCTTTCTGCAGTGCCAATCCCTGGCTCCAGGTTTAGGTTTTGTGTATCCCCTCTCCTCCACAGCGCCTTTCACCTTGGAAACGTGTTTTGCAGCTCGATTCTGATCAAAACGTGGGGTGCAGTCTTGTTTCTGCCATTCCCTTAAGGGTTCATCATCATTACGTACTTCTTCAGGGTTAGTAGGTATGTCTTCTTTACTTGGTTCTTCTTCAGGGTTAGGAAGTATGTCTTCTTTACTTGGTTCTTCTGGACCAGATACTGTGACCATTGTAATGTTTGTACGACTTGTACGAATCCTACCCTTTCTTCCGTGTTTTCTCTCTCTTTTTGTTAAGGGCAGGGGCGTGGTCTTTCCAGGACTTTCAGTGTTTCTTTCAACCTGCAAGTGGGACGCGTTCTTACCAGTTTCCTTGACAGATTTAGCCATGTGGTGGTGGGTGATGTTTACTGGCGTGTTTATTTTTCCGGGCAGCTCCCTGGGTTGGGCCATAGTTTGGCCCAAAGAGTGATCAAATTGGGGCATTTGCTGACTATACTGCTTGTCTTTATCGTTCTCTGCATGTGGAACAGGTTTGTCAAATAATGGAGTAGCATGTAGTTGCTCCTTGATCTGAGAAGAGCAAACCTCTTTTAAAATTCCTTCCATCATTTTCGGTAGTTGAGACAGTCTATCCACTACCTCCTTGCATGTGCAGATAGTGAAGTTATTGAGTTGTTTTGTTTGGGCTCGTATTATCAGAGCGTTCAGTTCTTCATGTTTGCCATCAATCCCGGAGACGAACACTGCCAGTGTGTTTACTAGGTCTACCTGGATATCCATTTTATTTGAATGATACTGGAGCGCCATTACAGTTACCTGCATTGAGTTCAAAATGGCAGCCCACATTTCGTTCGAGCCAATCGCACTTCCTGTTGCCACTTCCTGGGAGATGTTTCTGGGGGGATCCCTTAGGTCTTCTGATTTTGCATCCATAGTATATGTCTCTGGAGGTGGAGTACTCCCTTTCACAGACACCCTACTTGATGTGGCGGCTCTTGAATCTGGTTGATCCGCTTCTCCGCTTCTTAGCATAAAGTCTGGGAAGAACTGGAACTTTGTACCTGGTGATTTTGAGTGAGACTTTCTGGGGGCTGGATCATCCTCAAGTCCCTCTAGCTCCATGGTTTCCCCTATTGCGGGCAACTCTGAGTAATGGTACTCCCCCAACATCGTGCCCCTGTCTGGGCTTTTTTGGTTTGGTTGACTGCACTGGAAGACTTAACTTGAGAACATGGCGATTATGGCCTATGACACCCCTCTTTGATCTTCTGGGGCTACTACTACTCACTGCCATGTAATAGTTGGCAATTTTGTGATAGTCGGACCACTTCTGCGAGGGGCTGTCTGCACGCACTTAGCAATAGTCACCTACGGCTTTCGCGCTCAAGTTACCTTATGGGGTTGGATCTGCTCAGCACGGCACTCGCTGTCCACGCCATCCCTTTTTGGACCCCTGGTTGGCCTCAGCCCCCAACATGCCCCAACACGCCCAGCACATCCATGACGCACACCCCGGGCTGGCAGGGGTAGATGGAAAGGCAGACTCCGGATTGCGGGACCACGGGCCGGTGCTCGTTGGGGTTGAGTCAGAGAGCTGGTGCGGGAGCAAATTGGCCCGGTTGGCCTGATCGTAGCTGTGCTGCTGCCGCTAGACTGCGTCAGGCTGACCACAGAGCTGGTGCAGTGCGGGGTGGGAGCAGATGGCCCGATCAGCCCGATCGCGGCAGAGCCTCTGCAGCTATACCGCGTCGTGCTGTGTATCCTCCTCGTTTCCGCTTCTTGAGCACCGGAGCTGCTGCTTTTCCGGGGCAAGGGTAGATCATTCTTTTATCGCTCAGGACACATGAAGAAATTCACCACTGCACCTTAATAGAGCACTGAGGGGTGATGCTTTCACAGCGACACAAGGGACATGCAGCTCACCTGTCACAGGATCTCGCCTCCTCCCTCCCCATAGAGTTGCTACTGTCACTGCTACTGTTGATAAGAGTTTGCATTGGGTAATCCACATGTCCACACATGCACAGGGAAGAGACTTTAAGTGCTGCACATGGCAGCACTTTCATTGTCACTTAAATCTTAGGGTGAAGTCTGACTATGGTAGTTGCCTGCTGGGACTATATGCATTGGGTCAATGTGGAGGGATGTAAATATGTCTGTCCAGTCGGGCCCAATTTGTTTACTCTTCAGAAGTCCAGAATTGTGTGTTGTGTTTCATTGTGGCTCAGATTTAAAGACAGGTTATTTGAGCCTGGGCTGCCTGATGTTAGTAGGCTTGCTTAGTCAGTGTAGGCCATGAGCAGGGTAGTAGGTTTGTCTGCAGATCACTCCAAAAGTGTATAGTCGTGTCACTGTACTTATCAGCATGTGTGCTTTACGCTTGTGGTGTGTTGACAAATACAACGTTTTTGTGCTTTTTGTTTCTGAAATGTGTGTGACACAATCATTTGGCCAAAAATGGATTTGTAACTTTTTGATTTGTCTCTTGCATCCATACAGGTCAACACCCATCAGAAGTAAGAGATTTGAAGAGCCATTGTCTGGAAGGTGCGGACCCTGCATAGTCCATAACCATGGGAGCGGCCACTGTCAGAAGAGGTGAGAGGACCTGAAATGTTGGGGGTGGAAGATCACAGAGGTCCAGCTGGGGCTGTCATCCAAACGTGGGCGCGGAGCACATCAGAGCCTGACCGCCCTATTGGTCCACATACTGGTGGTGGCCTACCCCGAGCTTGATGGACGTTTGAGGGGAGCGCAGTAGCTACAAGGGGGTGAGTCCTGTGCATATATTCCTGCTGGTTACATTGTCAAGTTGATGTGTCGGAGTCTTTCTTCTCTGCTGGAAGATTGGAGATTGGTCATTTGTGACACACAAGATGAGTAATTATTTGTGTGGATACGGAAGTTGGTGCATGCTGATATGAATGAATAAATTAATAATTTATTGTACAGATAATAAATTCCAATACAATTAAAACAAAAAAAGAAAAACAATCAGTAGTACATTTACGATCGAATGTTAAATACATACTAAAAACACTCCATAATTTAAATGCACATACCACAATAACAAACATTTCTACATAATAATATAAAACCATCAATAAACATAAGGGCGGACCGCCAGAACCCCACATGATGTATGATAAACAGAGGGGCTCACAGTACTCAAAGCCCTAAAGTGCTTTAGTGCGTTGAATAATCTTTAAGTTAGGTACCAATAAGGATCGCAGCCCAAGGTACAACATTGAAGCTCAACAACCTGGCAAATTTTTACAAACCAACAAGGCAATAGCGGCAGGAAATTCCAAACATAATTATCCACTGCTCACAGTGCCCCTAAAATTTGTTTGTGCGATATTAATAAATGTAGTCAGTAACATGTTCAGCATTAAATTCGCAGGATCCAGGGACTTGATAATGGCCTGTCAACAGGAGCAAATCCCCAGTTCCTTCCACTTACTCCAAAGCAGAGATCTACGTTCCTTAAGTAGAGCTGGACACAAACAGACCACATGTTCCTCTCCAAGAGTTAACCGCCATAAGGGCAAATGTAAAAAAAAAAAAAAAAACAATCACCTATCCTTAAGGCCATAAAGGCCTCTTTCAAATGAAACCCGTAAGAACAAGAGAAATAGCAAGTTGGAGTTCCTGGCTTAAATTAATTGATTACCGACCAGGCATGCTTGCATTTAGCAAGGAGGGAGCAATCCAAATGGTTCGAGTGTAACTGTATGATCTTTTTAACACGCAGTTTAAACAAGGAATGGGGGGTTGCTTACCCAGAGGTAATCGGCTTCCAACCGCCATTTACATTCAACTAAAAAATGGAAATGGGACTCCTTCATTTTCAATGCACTGATTTATTGCCAGAGAACTGCCTTCAAGCTACCTTCCTTGGCCCGACACAGCTTATGACAAAGCTTCAGGAAGGTGCTGGCACTGACTGCCAGCTGATCCAGAAGCCCAAATTCCAACTGCACCTGTGCAAGTGAAGCAAGATGCGATACATGGAAAACTCTCTACTAGATCTTATAAACCATACATTTAATAAACAAGAGCCTTTACCCAATAAAATTGTCATACCATAAGACAACGAGGGTATAATCTTTGCTCTCATAACTTCCATTAGAGGGAAAAGGCCCCTTTAGAACTTTGAATTATTTAGAAATGGCCACCTGCAATGCCACAGCTTTAAGTTCAATCTCCTTCTTATGCTTGACAAAGGTAACCCTTAAGTCGAAATGTACCCCTAAATATTTATAAGACTGGTCTGAAACACGTTTACTACTCTTGTAATACCAACTCGGTCCAAAATGTTTTCTTTCTTCCGAAGGAGACCACTTTAGTTTTGAGCAAATTAACTTCTAATTGATTCACAGGAGTACAAGATGCAAGTTGGTTAAGCAGTTGTTGAAGGCCAATCTTAGTATAACTAAACAATGCAAGATCATCAACATAAAGCAAGTGGCTGAGCCTAAGACCACCAGTCTTGGGGGGATGAGAATTAACACCATCAAGAGATGATGACAAATCTGCAATAAACAGATTAAAAAGTAGGGGCACAAGCACGCAACCCTGTTTCACACCACAACTAGTGAAATTTTTCTGGAAAGAGAGCACCCATCACCTAATTTAATATGGACCCAAGTATCCATATGTAGGTCCATAATGGCACCCAGGAGAACTGAAGGAATACCCCAGTTTTGTAGTTTGGCCCACAGAGTACTCCTAGGGATCCGGTCAAATGCTGTCTTGAAACAAAACAGAAATGCAGCCAAAAGCCTGAGAGAATCACCCTATCGATCAAAATAAAAAGAGCTAATAGGTTCGTCGATGTGCCGGAAGCAGCGGAGAACCATGTTTGAAGAATAGGGATTAGTCCCTTCGACTCAGCCTAGGCACGAAGATCTTGCAGAAGAAGACTGGCATAAAACTTGGCCTCATTGTCACGCAGGGTTATCATCCTAAAATTGGCAGGGCCTGACCTTGAACAGCTTTTATACAGCAAATGAAGAATGGCACCACGCCAAGACTTAGTAATTCTTGAGGTCGGAAGGCAGTACTCAAACAGATGCGCAAGTTGAACTGCCCAAAAGAGGAATCCTGTTTGAACAGCATCTGTGGAAGGACATTGGGACCTGGGGCTCCATCTCGCTTTGCCCTTGAGATGATACGAGGGAGATGTGATTGAAAATAAGTTTTCTCTCCTTGAGGGGGAAAGGTAAACCTAGCGGACAGGGAGCAAGACTTGACTAGAGCAGCGGTGGTGCAGTAAGCCCCCCCATTCAACTATTTCCCATCCTGTTCACTTGCAGGGAAATGAGTAATCAAATAGGACGTTCAAACTCCTTCAGATATATTAACAGTGCCAATACCCCTTTGATTACTATGTAGGTCTTTAATAAGGGACCAAAATGTTTTAGAATTTGGATCCTTACTCGCACTTAAAAGTTTAGCCCAAAACTGACTTAGATGAGTCTGATGGTTATCATAACTAGCCTTCCTATAGTCTTTCCTCAGTTCCTTATATCTAATTAATAGACAGAATCAGGGCTCTTCCTAATTGCCCTTGCTAATCTGTTACGTGCTTTCTTTAAACTCCTAGTTTCCCTACAGATAGCAAACGGCTGGAAAGAGGTACAATTACAAGCGGGTTGATGAAACCTTGACCATAGGAAGGAAGAAAATGTATCCTATAACTTAATTGGGGACATACAACCAGATCCTTCAGAGTCAACCATTCAACCAATACTGTGCCGCTAATAGAAGAATTCCATTTTATATGCTTTAGTGACTCAGAAGAAACATCGCCACCAACAACCCTCATGACATCATGAAATTAAAACTAGATTTTATAGTTACAATTTGGGGAGGGTGATCATTCTCACTCTGGGAGGAGATCAAAAACTTTTCAATAGGGGGAAACAATTAGATGTTGCAAATAGTATAGTCCAAGTAGGAGTGGGATTGTCCGTCTGATCTTGTCCAGTTAGGAGGGGCATCATTGTGTGAACGGCCATTCAGAACTTTAAAGCCCATGCTATTTAGATGCATTACTACGTACTCTCCCAACGGACAGTGCGGGCAACACTGAGGCCTCAGTTGTTCAGGGACTAACTGGCGATTACAAAGATCAGGACCTTCAAGAGCTTCTGCAGTGTCCTGCAAGAGGTTTGTATTAAAATCACCAGTTACAAGGTAATCAGCTCATGGATATTCCCAAGATGGATCACCCAGAACCTGCATCAATTGAGACATCCTCCCCCTTTTTTTACTTTGTTCCAAAAACAACGTAAACATGAATTACTATGAGGATTTTCTGGCGAGCTCCCGTTCCTAATCACATTCCCCTGAACCCAATTGTCATCCCAAACCAATGGAAAAATACAATCTTTTAATTTAACAGTGACATAGGTGACCAACCCTCCCTTAGCACGGCCATTCTTACTCTTTCTATGAGCGGGTTTCCATATTTCTAAATACCCCAGCAACAGGTAACTGATCTCAGCTCAGGTTTCCTAGCTATTTAAAAAAGACATGCTGAAATGCCTTTCTGTTTGGCCCGGTGACCATGGACACAACAGAGTACAGTCCACAACCAATTAACTCTCTAGGACCAACACATGGCTGAGTACAATGATCAATCAGGTCATATTGTTTGTTGTTGTGGGTGTCATTTGTACCCAGCAGCCCACTTGTCTTCAGTGTGTCAGTCCAAACAACATGAAGTAATAGATCTCTGTACTCAGCCATGTGTCTGCTTAAGTGAGTATATTAGCATCCATCCCCCACAGGCCACTTGTCTTCAGTTTGTCACGAGTGCTGGTTCCTCCCTACTTTTTCTCATGTGAAGGTGGCCATCATACATGGGACAGAGCATACATTGCCCTTTGGATGCAGTCACAGATCAATACTTTCCTTTGGTAAGTAGTGAATGTCCAGTGACATGATTTTACTGACATCACTCTTGCCATCATTCCTTGTGCTTACATGTTAGCATGTGTACCTTTCACTTTTGCCATATCATTTTCACTGCTGTTTCATGCATGGTCTACCTGTCTTCATGAGATGATGTCTGATTCCCTCACATATGTGTGTGCATGCCAACATGTGTTTTGAATTGGAGATATGTGACAGGGCGACAGTTCATGTGGTGCCACAGACAGGAGTGTGTCACCATTGATTGGTTGCTTACACATACCCTTTTCCATCATTCTATGTAATTTACAACCTACATATCTATTTAGTGAACATCTACAATGCATGTACAATTGCAGAAACAATGAAGGCCATGGCTGTTAGGACTACAGTTTTTACTATCAATGTGGATTTCCATGCCATTGATGTAGAATCATTTACCAGAATTCTTAGCACATGTTAAATGATGGAGGTTAATTGCCTAACTATTGACAAGCATCAGGGAGTGACTTACAGTAATGAGGGAATCATATGTGGTTGTGTATAATGATTCATCCAAAGGAACCCGTATTTGCATTAAAAAAGGGACAGTGTTGTGCCTTCCCATTAAGCAACATGTTAAGATCCTTCTACAGGTACTTGAGTATCTCTGGGCCTCTACAACATTCAAAGGACGATTGGCTTATACTTATGCGATCTGAGCAGTGTATTCTCAGGAGTACCTATTGAGGGAGGTGATTTACCTTGGGCTAGCTGATTGATTGTGGTGTGCATATTTGTAGACAAATCTACCTGACATTTTGCCCAGTTTGTCTCCAGTGTACATTTTTGTGTAAGATGTATTATCTATCCGAGCAACATTAGTAAAACCTCCATGAGCCTATTTAGACAATGTTCCTGTAATGAAGTGACCATTAGGGATTTTTTCCAGGGTGACATGGGTGTTTCCATGTTGCCTTCTTCCGACTAGTGTACTTCTTTCAGCAACATGGTTGGATTATTGGGCCATCAGTTCATCATGATGTGGCATTGGGTATATGAAGATTAGATGGATGCATTACCTTGTGTGGGATATGTGAGGTTGAACTTGGCATTGCAATATTATTTTGGGACAACAGGTTACAGAGGGATGCCACATAAGCCAAACCATTCAAAATTATAAGGTCTCCTACTAACTCCATAGGTATTGTGATTGCACAGCTTCACCCTTGCAATTTGAGTTGTCTATGATTCTGAATTTCCTATGGGCAACTGTTCACAGTTCATGTAGCGTGCATGCATATGGTGTTGAAAATTTTGGAGCCACTTTGCTAGAGCTTGTGGCAGGGGGCAACTGTACATTATGGCAATGTTTGCTAATCATAGCTGTTGTTTACACGTGATCAGGCATTTGTCCTTCTAATTTCAGCATCAGCACAGGCAACAAGAGGAGACAGGGCCGAACCAAGTGGGGAAGTAGCTAGTCATGGTACCTCCAGTCATGAGACATCTGACACAGAGGAACCCAGTGAGTTGAAGTAAGCCTCAGCAAGGCCTACTAGTGCAAGGGGTCCGCCCTTTTCTATACAAAGTCCTCAGACCATACAGGAAGAAGTTGGCACAGAAACTGAAATAAAAGACAAAGTTTATTAAACCTCATGAGGTGGTACTACAGTTCAAACAGCACCCTTCGGTAATGTTTGAAGTAGCACACTGAACTAAGAGAGCATGGTCCTTTTATACCCACGCAGGGGCTAAAAGAAGGTGGTACAATTATAGAAGCAAGACTTATATACATATAAGGTCATATGGAAATGCACAGTCGACAGGTAGGAGAGGCTAACAGTTTTCAAGGACTAGTAGACACATTACTGTTGGTTACTAATTACTAACAGCTGCAGACCTTACTGGGCATGTGCAAAGTGGGAGATGCTGAACATAACTTGTCACTAGACAGATTTTCAAGAGTAGTTAATAGGAAGGTAGGACAGAGCACATGGCAGCATGTGGCAGAAAAAATGGCTGCCATGAATACAAATGCATTCCGTGAAATGTTCACAGTAGTTGCTAAATACAAGATGTCTTCTGCTAATGCTTAATCTAATCGCTACTAAATTACAACTGACAACCCTTTCAGCATTAGCTGAAGACATTCGTCTTTCTGGGATAATCTAAATATTCATCTTGTATATTTATACTCATCATTTCAGCTATTTCCTTATCTAACATGTGTTGTGCTTTCATTTCTGTAATATCTCTTTTGGTAGGCATACAAGCAGTAATACACATGAAGCAGAACATTGGACCACACTGAATACAGATACAGCATGTGAAAAATATTGCAAACATTACACACAGGATAGTCAGTAGTTTCCAGCCCCAAGCGGAAACAAGAGCCCAAAACCATCCAGAAAAAGTCCAAGTACCAGTCTCTATGTGAATTTCTGCAGCAATTTTATGCAATTTAGATATTGCATCATATACTGAAGGTGAGTGATCTGGAATGAAAACTCAGCAACTACTACCGATGATGCGACATGCACCACCTCGATCAGCTAATATCACATCTAGTACCATACGATATTGGAGCGCTACAATCCTCACAATTTGGAGCTCCTCGGTAATATTCCCAAGTGCCAGAGCTACCTGATTGGTAACAGCTTCCACAACCCTAGTCAGTCGTCTCACTTTCCTACTGTTTAACGCAGCACCCACAAAGGAGAACAACCCTAAATTAAAATCAACATTTTTTTGCAGGCTAGTGTCCGTTTGGTCTACCTCGTTTTTACTTATTGTCCTTTTATATCTATTTTTAATGATGTCATTGAACAGTTTAAAATCTCGGTGATATGATGCAGGTGCCAAAAACACAGGGGGTAATAGAAAAGATACATAACACACACCTGACCACCCAACAGGTAGTTGGTAATATCCATAGTTACCACAAACAAAATATGTATTATGTGAAGCTGTAAAACTACTATTATTTACACCCTCAATAGTTAAAATCAAGGTACAATCGCTTGTCCCCACTGGAATTTGCCCACTGCTATGTATACAAAAATCTGCTTTAGTTTTTGTAACAGAAATCACAAATTGTTCTTTCTTGTCAGAGTCCCTTATATTTGTGAAGACATATGGGGGGTCATTACGACCTCAGCGGTCTTTTTGCAAGACCGCCGAGGGACCGCCGTGCGGAAGACCGTCTGTGCAAGCGGTTTGCTGCTCGCGTATTATGACTGTTGGCTGCTCTCTGTCATTATTCTGACGGAGAGCCGCCAACAGCCATACTTGCGGCCGGCGGGGAAGTGGAGGTTGCTCCACCTCCACCGCCACGCCAACAGAACACCGCCCAGCGAATCACGTCCTGTGAGTCGCTGTGGCTGTGTTCTGTTGGCGGTGTGGTGTCGGCGGAGCTGCCCCCATGGCTCCCGTCTCCTCCCGGAGGATCGATGGACCAGGTAAGTCGATCGTCCGTTAGGGGAGGGGGGTGGGGGGGTTTTGTGTGTTGTGTGCGTGCATGGGGGTGTGCGTATGTGTATGTAGAGGGGGTGTGTGGGTGCGTGTATGCTTGCAGGGATGTTGTGTGTATGGGAATGAGTGCGTGTATGGCTGTGGGTATGGCTGTATGGATGTGTGCGTGTATGTTTGAATGTGGGTGTGCGTGTCTGACTGTGTGTGTGGATGTAGGCATGTATGTCGTGGTGTGTGCGTGTGTGTGTTGGTGGTGCCTGCATGCGTGTCAGGTGTGTGTGAGTAATGTTATGTTGGGGTTCGGGTGGGGCCCTGCCACCTTTGGGGGGTGGCAGGGGCGGTGGGGGGTTTAGGGGAGGGAGTCGGGGTGGGGGAATTCCCTGGCACTGATAGTGCTTACCGCCATGGATTTCATGGCGGTTGAAACCACTGGAAATCCACGGCGGTAAGCCGAGTCCAAATACCGCCGGCCGGCTGCTGGGCTGGAGACCCAGGTCTCCAGCCCGGTGGGCGGAACGGAGAACCGGCGGATGACCATGGCGGTAACCGCCATGGTCATAATTCACCAAGGTAAGACCGCCAGCCTGTTGGCGGTCTTACCGCCGGTTCTCCGCCATCCGCCAGGGTTGTAATGACCCCCATGGTAATGAAACATTGTCCGGTTGATACTCTCCCTATTCCCATTTAGTTCCTTTGGCTTGGGGATACCCATCTTTGTCTTGGTAGCATACTTTATTTAGGAGAAAAAGAAGTCCACCCTCTGTACGTTTTCCAGATGCAAACAAAAGCGTATACCAAGCTTGACAAGAACCATTGTGTGAAAAAGGAAGAGGAATTAAAGGTGTTCCTCCTTTCTTTTGATGCGCAGGTATCATTCCACATACCCAACAGTTAGTAGTATTTGTAGCATTATGAGTATGATGCAACATCTGAATGGAAGTATTATTGAAGTACGATTGACGGTGCTTCTGCTCATGATAAGGAAGCGTAAAGTAATAGTGATCCTCTGGTACCGGAGTAGTGGCAACAAAAATCTCACGAGCAGGAGCCTTCTTTTCAACAAAGCAGGTGATTATTGCTATAACCAACAAAACAACAACAGACCCCATAGTACTAATGATCACTTTGTTATTCATTTTAGCAACAGTGATAATCCACCCTTCCAGAAATTAATTAAAAACAATCGTTGGAGTTCTTATGCCTGGGCAGCCGCTGATTTCTTCACCATGGGCCAAGACGGGTGTCACTACTCTAATGCATGGCTGATCCCCCCCTTGCCACATTGGCCCTCCGTTTCACTAACCTAGGGCGGTAGCTCAACCAGTTTTCTCCAGCACAGCAGATTCTTTCCTCGGTCTCAAATTATATCACAATACTCCAGAAATCGTATGGTCCTGAAAGAACTCCGCAGATTCGTCAGGTGATATAGCACGGCCTTTCTCTGTAGTCAAGATCTCTCGATGATCGGTCAGCACAGCAGGTTCCACCAAGGTAGGTAGCAGTCTCTTGCAGTGAGTACTATGGACCCAATTCTTTCGGTCCGTCACTCGAACTGCTGTCCTTGTCGCAAGGATCACTTGCTCTGGGCCTCGCCACCTTGGTTCCAAGCTGCTTGATCTTTCAAAGGACTTAATCATCACTTAGTCACCAGGTCGGAGTTCATGGCCTTCACCTGTAGATCTGTCAGGAAGTGCTTCTCGAACCTGTTGATGAATAGAAACAAAATTGTCGGTTAACTGTGCCAAATAATCATTCATCAGGACACAAGGTACATCATATACAGAATTTGGCTTAGGAACTCCCCAAATGTTCATTGGCCTTCCAAATACTATTTCATATGGGGTAAGGCATGTTCGAGAGTGTGCCACTGACCTAATAGACAATAATGCCAACGGTAATGCATCCGGCCAAGTTAAAGATGTGGAAGCCTGTATCTTTGCTAACTTCAGTTTCAAAGTAAATTATACCTGTCCACCAACCCTGCTGATTGTGGGTGGAAAACCGCATGGAACTTCTGTTTGATCCCTAATCCTTTGAGGACATACTTAATAACTTCCCCAACAAAATGAGGTCCGTTATCATTCCATAAATGTCTGCAAACACCTAACCTAGGGAAAAATTATTTCTAAAGCACCTTTGCTGTGGTAAAGGCAGTATTATCCTTTGTGGGGTACGCCTATATCCATTTACTAAATGCACATACCACCACCAAGACATACTTTAAATTGTTGCAGCGTTCAAGCTGAATATAATCCATTTGTAGAACTTCGGAAGGTGCAGTTAGTGTAGCAAACCCTCCCGCAGGAGTTTGTGTCCCTTTTACAGGATTGTATTGTAAACAGATCAAACAAGACTGTAATACTCTCTTAGCTGTACTGGAAATTTCTGGATGCTTCCAAACTTGCGTAAGCAACTTCGTTATTGTTGAAGCTCCAACATGTGCCAGCCCATGTGCCATCTGAACCATAGGTTGTACAAAAGCTATAGGCAATTTCCATTTATCCATCTGCTTATTCCGCCAACAGCCCTCATCATCCAATTCTACTTCTTCAGACCATTGCTCACGTTCTTTCATAGAAGCAGATTTCTGTATATCTAACACGTCTTGTCTAGCATTATGCCAATGTTCAGCTTGTGACTTCACTACATACATAGAAGTAGTACTTCGTTTCATCACAGTCTCACGTGCTACGCGGTCCGCAAGGGCATTACCTTGCCCTATCTTATCCGTCACTCTCTTGTGTGCACTATATTTCACAATAGCTATTTTCTTTGGATATGTCAATGCAGTCAAGAGGTTATGCACTAATTCTCCATGCATTATCTGCATCCTGTGGGATGTGAGAAAGCCTCTCTCTTTCCAAAGCAAACCAAAATCATGAGCCACTCCAAAAGCATAGCGGCTGTTTGTATAAATGTTCACACATAAGTCAGTACTAAGCTCACATGCTCGTGTCAAAGCTATTAGTTCACCTGCTTGAGCTGACTTCTGTGGTATACGAGATGTCTCCACTACCGTGTGTGTTGTGGTGATTGCATATGCAGCTGAGGTCGTACCGTCTGGCAACTTCAAACAAGACCCATCAACCCACAATTCCCCGTCTACATCTGGAAGGGGTGTATCTTGCAAATCAATGCGACCCTTTGTCTGTTGTTCGGTTAAGGAATATACAATCATGTGTTTCTTGGGACTGAGGCTGAGTCACCGGATATGGCAACAAAGTGGCTGGGTTTAGTGTTGCACATCTCTTCAGTGTAATGTGAGGAGCCAGCAATATCAATTCATATCCTGTCAGGCGAGCGCTAGTTAAATGTTGCATCTTTGTTTGATTTAAAAGAACATCAACCGCAAGGGGTACTAACACCAACAGCTTATGTGACAAAACTATCGCTTCACTCTGACATATTGACACAGCTGTTGCTGCAACTGAACGAAAACACCTAGACAATGCACATCCATCTTTCTCATGTACGTAAAGTGCAAAAGGCTTCGTGTAATCTGGAGTACCTAACACTGGGGCTGAACAAAGGGCTTGTCGTAGCTGCCGGAAAGCAGTCTCACATTCATCTGTCCATGGGAGGTGCATTGGAGTATCTTTAGTCAAAAGTGCTAGCAAAGGTTTGACAATGTGTGAAAACCCTAATATCCATTGCCTACAAAAAGAAGTAAGACCAAGAAATGCACGAACATCTTTCTGAGTAGAGGGTACTGGTGTGTCTAAAATTGCTTGAATACGATCTGATGTAAGTGCACGGCCCTCCTTAGACAAAAGGTGACCTAAAAAGGTTACCTTTGGTCTACAATATTGCAATTTCTTTCATGACACTTTATGATGGTGTGAAGCAAGAAAAGAAAGTAAGGAGAAAGTGCACTTTTCACATTGCTCAGGGGTATCAGCTGCCAACAAAATATCATCGACATATTGTATGACAGCCACACCTTCAGGCAAAACAAAAGAATCAAGTTGTCATTTTAACGCTTGACTATAAATGCTAGGACGCTCAGTATAGCCTTGAGGAACTCTGCAAAATCTATAAGATCGTTTATTCAAAGTAAAACCAAACAAATTACAGCTGTCAGGATGAATAGGAGTCGAAAAGAAAGCATTCTTCAAGTCTATCACAGAGAACGTAGTTGCTGTCGGGGGAACCAAAGTAAGAAGTGTTGTGATGTCAGATACCACAGGGTATTGTGGTACCACAATCTTATTCACTTCTCGTAAATCAATAATGAATCGGTAAGTCCTAGTATCGGTATCCTTTTTCAGAATAGGAAGAATCGGACTGTTACAAACATTATACGGAACTTCCTCAACAACTCCAACTGCAATAAGATCACGCACAATTTGTGTGAGTGCTTCTTCGCCCTCCTGTGAAATTTTGTATTGAGGCAAACATGGCAATACAGCTCCCTCCTTGACACTAATATGTACCGGTGGAATAATCATTTGTCCCACATCAGTATCTGAAGTAGCCCACAAAGTTCTAGGGAGTGAAGATAATGCAATATCCTCTTTAACAAGACAAACTCTTTCCATCACAGGATGATTATCATTCAAAATAACACGCACCCCTTCAGGAGAGCATCGTATAGTAGCCCTGAAATACTTGAGCATATCAAGACCCGCAATATTGTCTGGTGCATTTGGAGAAAGCAAAAACGGACATGGAGCAGTAAATTTATCAACATGGAATGCAAGTGGTTGTGACAATGGGCTAGGGGAAGGTGTTCCATCGAAACCGATCGATGTAACAGTTAAGCCAGACAGGGGAGCCCTTGGAACCAATTGCTTAGACAAGGCGCTACGAGTAGCTCCTGTATCAATCAGAAACTGATCAGTAGAACCCAAAACATGTGCTGTAACATAGGGACCCCTCTGATCTACTGGAACTTCAACTGATTCCTTACCCCATCCAAGGCAATCCTATGCATAAGCAGAATCTTGGAAATCAGGCTGCACATAGTTAGACATCTGGTATTGGTTCCGTCTATCAAAAGTGTTAAACCCATCCTGCCCTCGTACATTAGCATCAACCCTAGCATGATCATTCGTGCTTCTTCAAGGCCCTGAATATCCTGAGCGATTTCTCATTTGTCCCCGACCACGTGAACACTGCTGAACACGTAGTGCTGGACAATCGGCAGCCCAACGCCCACATTTCTTACAATACGCACACTGATCAACAGACACATTTGAACGAGTGTAAGAAGAACCATAAGATCCACGTCCACCTCTATCACTACTTCTAAAAGGCGGACCATAAGCTTGAGCCAACATAACCTTTGTCTTTAATTCTTTAATCTTTTTAACCTCGCTACCTTTTGCTTCTAATTCCTGACGTTCATAATACTGAGCCATAGTCAAAAGAGAAACCAGAGTAGAGGTAGTCCTTGAACTTTCACTAGCTTTTAGATGACTAGCTATTCCTGGTAACAGATTTGCGACATATTTATTGATGAACAAATGTCTGCCCGTATCATCTGATAATAACTGGCCAATAAAATCATGAAATGCTTCTTCAAAGCGTGTAAAGAAATCAGAGACCAATTCATCTGCCTTTTGCTTACAAGACGCTAAAACAGTCCAATCTATCTTTTTAGGGGGAATAATTGTTTTTAACTTAACTAATATGGCTGCGGGAAGATCTAGAATCAACTGATACGGCTTTTTCGCAGGTTCCCTATCCCCGTCCATCTGTTCTAATTCTTTCCATGACGCCCCAAAAACTACATGATCATCAACTTTACTAACAGTTCTCCACATATCTGGCGGTAATATCAATCTGAAAAGTAAATCAATGCCAGCCAAAGTCATAGTACAAGAACTAATTGCTCCCTCAACTTCCTCATAAAAGGCGGCTGGATTTTTCTGCGGGTCAGGTAATGCTGTTTTCAGTGCCATTACATCTGCCCTATTCCAAGGAGTATACACCCAATTATGAATAAAATAACCCTTAACATCAACAGAAGTTTTATCATCACTTGTACCCGATCCTTTAGGAGGAACATACAAAGGCGCGGCCTCCCGCATTGGTTTCGCGTGAACTATCATAGTCTTATCTGTTCCAAAGATGGAAGCTTGCACCCCGCTGGTCTGAGATGTCCGTGCAACTACATCCACGGTCCTTTTCTCCTCTTGCAAATGGACTGCCGCAACACATAATTTCACCAAACGCCTGATTGCATCAGCCACCTGGGAGAAAACAAAAAGACCATCACGCATTTGCTTATGATCAGCTGCTACATCATTGGACTCTAACTCATCAGAATATTTCTGAAATAGTTCAATAACTTCTGTGCCAAATGCCTCAGTAAAATATTGATGGAGTGGAGCAACCTCCACTTCCCCGCCACCCGCCAGTATGGCTGCTGGCGGCTCTCCATCCAAAAAAGGACGGAGGGCTGCCAGCAGTCATAATGCGCAGAGCGGAAAACCGCCACCACTGGCGGTCTTCAGCACGGCGGTCCCTCAGTGGTCTTGTAAAAAGATCACCGAGGTCAAAATGACCCCCAAAGTTTATTAAACCTCATGAGGTGGTACTACAGTTCAAACAGCACCCTTCGGTAATGTTTGAAGTAGCACACTGAACTAAGAGAGCATGGTCCTTTATTTTATACCCACACAGGGGCTAAAAGAAGGTGGTACAATTATAGAAGCAAGACTTTTATACATATAAGGTCATATGGAAATGCACAGTCGACAGGTAGGAGGGGCTAACAGTTTTCAAGGACTAGTAGACACATTATTGTCGGTTACTAATTACTAACAGCTGCAGACCTTACTGGGCATGTGCAAAGTGGGAGATGCTAAATATAACTTGTCACTAGACAGATTTTCAAGAGTAGTTAATAGGAAGGTAGGACAGAGCACATGGCAGCATGTGGCAGAAAAAATGGCTGCCATGAATACAAATGGATTCCGCAAAATCCTCATAATAGTTGCTAAATACAAGATGTCTTCTGCTAATGCTTAATCTAATCACTATTACATTACAACAAGTGGCCCAGGGGGTTGGAGGAGTGACACAGAGGGCACAGGATACACATCTTCATCTTCAGATTCTTCTTCCAGTGGCCATTTCTTAGTGGTGGAGGACCCATCAGGATCTGCTCCTCTTCCATTCTTGTCTGCCACCTACAGTTCCATCTCCACCCTCCCTATTGCATCCCACTCAGTTGGTTGTGCCCAATCCGCCAAGAGGGTGGGCATCTCCTTCGCCCAGGGCACCTCAACTCCTGCCCCTGTTATTCCTGCTGCCCTGAGTGAGGAGACTATTGACCTCCTAAGGAGTATCTAGGTGGGTCAGACTGTCATTCTGAATGCTATCCAGGTGCACGGTAGCCAGCTTCAGCAGATGGTTGCGTACCTGAAAGGCATTCATAGTGTCATGTCTGCCCTACAGAGATCTTTTCAGGCTCTGGCCTCCTGACTGATGGCAGACAATGCCCCCACCACCACCTACTACTTCTCCATCCAATTTCCCTATTCCCCTTCCTGTCTCAAGCACACAGACACATGCACACCCCCACCTCAACACACACAAGAAACACACATAAAAACAAGCACCAAAAGACACACCAGCATGCAAGCACTCAGCAATCACACACACCGCAGCGCACACCATTCCTACAGACACCACCCCTACCCCACCGACCCACACACCACACCCACTAGACCCAGAGACACCACCCTAACACCCACAGACCCATGCACTACAGACACCGTACCCTCAGACACAACCCCAACACCCACAGGCACAGCCACCACACACACCATGCCCCAGATACCACCCCAACACTCAAAGGCACAGCCACCACATACCCATACCCCCAGACAACACCCCAACTCCCAGAAGTAAAGCAACCACTCCCACATTATCCAGCATCTCCACCTCACAGCCTCCATGAAATGCAAACACCCACATTCACACACACCACAAACACCACCCAAATCCAAGCATGCCTCAGACATGCACACACCAGCAGCATCTACACCCACCGCCAACACAACCAGTTCCTCAACCTCCCAACTTGTAATCCCTTCTGAAGTTCCTACCTGTTTTCTCCAAGAAAGATTTCTTTTTGAGCCCTTACCCCTGTGATTCCCATCCCCTCCTAAAAACAAAAGGACCCCACCCACATCCCAATCCATCCCTTCTACATCCAAGTCCTGCCCTGTTGCACCTTCCCCGAAACCAGCCATACCCCTCCTACTCAGAATAAGCCCACCCCTTCAAAAGTTAAGCCCGCCCCTCCCAAACTCAAACCCACCCATCCCAAAACTGAACCTGCCTCACCCAAGGATGACCCCTGAGGTGCCTTTATGCCCACTGATGACCCTTCCTGTGGAGGTTCTTTGGCAGTGATCTGAGTCAAGCTTGTGCAAAGCACTGTGCAGAGACTTTCTAATGGACTGTCTAATGGCATTTAATTCTCATTACTCTAGAGTTAATAAACACAAGGTGTTTTTTTGGGTACACATTGTCCTGCCATTACTTTATTACCTTGTTGTTGTTGTTGAGTAATTTTTGATGTGTCCACAGCTCTACATGATTACCCCTGATTGCAATTTCATTTGCTGTGGTTGGCAAGATCTGACTTGCGGGGGCAGTGCTGGTGTCAATCAGGACAAGGGTAGATATTCAATGGATGGGTATGTCTGTAGTTATCCAATGGAGAGTCGTTGCATTGTGTTTTGTTTGCTATGGTAAGTGTTTTATCTTGTCTTGGCCATTGTCAACATGTATTGTGTTAGATTTGTCCCCCTAATGTAGATTGTACATGTGCACTTAAAGATCTTAAGCGAAATGATCGCATTATGATAAGGCAAGCTGATAACGGTGGGAATGTGGTGATTATGAATAGAACAGATTATGAACAAGAAATTCAGTCACAGTTGGATGATAGTCAATGCTGTGAAAAGATTGGATTTAACCCAATATCTAGGTTGTGTGACACCATTAACAAGAAATTGGAAATTTGGTATCAATCAAATTTACTGAACAGGGAAGAGTTTTTGTATCTTAAGGTAGGAAGACCAAGATTCCCATGCTTCTACACCTTGCCCAAAAATCATAAGGAATTGCCTTTCCCACCGGGTAGACCTATTGTTTCAGGTATTGCGGGTCCCACGGTGAAACTGTCTGAATATGTTGATGTATTTTTTAAACCTATTGTACAAAATTTGCCATTATATATAAAGGACATGAAGCAAATTCTAAGTATTCTCAATGATTTAGAAAGGGAGGAAAATATGTTACTGGTTACCTTAGATGTGGTGTCTTTATATACACGTATACAACATAATGTGGGTTTGGAAGCAATAGAGTGTTTTTTAAATAAGAAACCTGCGAGTCTATTGCAGCATACGAGAATGTTATCAGATATGACCACTTTGATTCTCAATAATATTTTTTTCCTTTTTAAGCAGGACTGGTTTAGACAGAAGCAGGGGTGGCCATGGGCTCCAGATTTTCCCCTTCTTACGCAGGTCTATTTATGGGTCTGTTTGAGGAGAGGTGGGTCTGGGGCCCGGGAACAGCTACATGGCAGACATTTATATTGTTTTGGGGATGCTACATTGATGACTGTATAATGATTTGGACAGGGAGTGTAAATCAGTTGATGGAATTTTGTGAATTTTTGAACTCCAAAAATATGAATGTCAAATGTACATACCACTATAGTGAGAAACGGATAGAATTTTTGGATGTTGAACTGATCATTGAAAATGGTCGAACACAGAGCAATTTGTTTCGTAAGTCTACTGCATGTAACTCTGTGCTGCATGCAGGAAGTGCACACTCCAAATATCAAGTGGAGTCGATTCCCTATGGTGAGATGATAAGGGCACGAAGGAACTGCAGCAGAGACGTGGAATTTGAGGAATGTATTGAGGAGATGGGTAAACGTTTTGAAATGAGAGGTTATCGAAAACAAATAATCAAAAAGGCACAAGAAAGGGCAAGACCTGTGCCAAGGCACACTACACTTAAGTCAAGGTATAATTCCACTCACAAACAGGAGGAGAATGGGGGAAAGGTGAGGTTAATCATGGATTTTACATACAATGCTCAGATATTGAAGAAATATGTTTCAAAACATTGGCATGTTTTATACCAGGATGAATGCTTGAGGGAATTTGTGACGAAGAAGCCAATATTTACTTATCGTAAGGGGAGATCATTGAAAGACATTCTCAGCCCTAGTTTCCCTAAATCTATTCCTAATATTGATTGGTTATCAGCCCAGAGACAGGCTTTTTTAAATGTGGAGACTGTGGACTTTGTAAATGGGCCTGCCACTGGAAAAAAGAATTCTCGAATAAGTTGGGTGATATATTTACTATTAGATCTAGTATTAATTGCAACACATCTTATGTGGTATATTTAGTTATTTGTAAATGTGAACGATATTACGTTGGAAGCACAATTCGGCCTCTTAGAGTGAGAATTGGGGAACATTCAAGAGCTTTAGCACAACAGGATTTCAGATATCCATTGGTGGCACATATGGAGAGTTGTGAGTTTCACACGAAGCAGCTTTGTTTTTTTTGGTTGTGAACATGTACCAAAAGATCCAAGAGGGGGGAATAGGGAATTGACATTACGGAGGAAGGAAGCAACATGGATAATGCGTCTTAGAGCGGTAGAGGAAGGGCAAAATACAGATCGGGAATTGGAATATTTCTTGGGGACATAGGTCCAGGAAAAAACAATAAGATAATCATGAATCAACATTATTAGGAATAGGATTGGTCCATTGAAAGTGCCAATGACTATTGTACTTACGATTGTACGTGGACACATCACATTTTTTGACAGAAAACAGAGCTGTTTTTTGCAAAGTGCCTACCTGTAGATTTTGGCCTCTAGCTCAGCTGACACCTAGGGAAACCTACCAAACCTGTGCATTTGTGAAAACTAGAGACCTAGAGGAATCCAATATGGGGTGACTTGTGGGGCTCTGACCAGGTTCTGTTACCGAGAATCCTTTGCAAACCTCAAAATGTGGCTAAAAAACACATTTTCCTCACATTTCGGTGACAGAAAGTTCTGGAATCTGAGAGGAGCCACAAATTTCCTTCCACCCAGCGCTCCCCCAAGTCTCCCGATAAAAATGATACCTCACTTGTGTGGGTAGGCCTAGCGCCCATGAAAGAAAATGGCCCAAAACACAACGTGGACACATCACATTTTTTCACAGAAAAAAAGAGGTGTTTTTTACAAAGTGCCTAGCTGTGGATGTTGGCCTCTAGCTCAGCCGGCCCCAGGGGGGGCAGAAATGGCCTAAAATAAATATGCCCCCCCAACCCCCCCACCCGGGGAGCGACCCTTGCCTACGGGGTCGCTCCCCCTGCGTGATATTGGCGCAAAAAAAAATGTCCCTGGTGCCTAGTTGTTTCTGCTTCCCTTTGGGGGCAGATTGACCTAAAATCGGCCGATTTGCCCCCAAGGGGGGCAGAAATGGTCTAAATACAATTTGCCCCCCAGGGGAGCGACCCTTGCCTAATGGGTTGCTCCCCATCTCTAAAACAACAAACAAACAAAAAAAAAACACCAATAAATTGCCCTGGCACCTAGAGGTTTCTGCCCCCCCTGGGAGCAGATCGGCCTAATAACAATAGGCTGATCTGCCCCTGGGGGGGGCAGAAATGGCCTAAAATAAATTTGCCCCCAACCCCCCCCCCCCCCGGAGCGACCCTTGCCTACGGGGTTGCTCCGCTTGTGTAAAATTGGTGCAAAAAAAAAGATCCCCGGTGCCTAGTGGTTTCTGCCCCCTTTGGAGGAAGATTGACCTAAAATCGGCCGATCTGCCCCCAAAGGCGGCAGAAATGGCCTAAATACAATTTGCCCCTCCAGGGGAGCGACCCTTGCCTAAGGGGTCGCTCACCATCTGTAAAACAACAACAACAACAAAATCCCCGGTGCCTAGTGGTTTCTGCCCCCCTTGGAGGCAGATCAACCTAATTATAATAGGCTGATCTGCCCAAATGGCCGAAAATAAAGTTGCCCCCCGGGGGAATGACGCTTGCCTAATGGGCCGCTCCCCTTGCGTGAAATTCACAAAGAAAAAAAAAACTCCCTGGTGTCTAATGGTTTCTGTCCCCCTTGGGGGCAGATTGGCCTCATAAAAATAGGCCATGGCCTAAACGTAATTTGCCTCCTAGGGTAGCGACCCTTGCCTAAGGAGTCGCTCCCCACCTCTAAAAAAAATAAAAAAAATGAGCCCTGGTGCCTAGAGGTTTCCCCCCCCCCTGTGGGCAGAAAAGGCCTTAAAAAAAAATGCCCCCCCTGGGAGCGACCCTTGCCCAAGGGGTCGCTCCCTTATGCCAATTTCCAGTTTCAAAATAAATCCCTGGTGTCTAGTGGGCGTTTCAAAAGCCGGATTGCTTTACAATCCGGCTTTTGAAATGCTGAGAGAGACTTCAAAGGGAAGGAAATTAATTTCCTTCCCTTTGAAGCCTCTCCGGCCTCCTCCACGTGAACGGAAGAGAAATGCTTTGCATTTCTCTCCCGAGCGCGCTGGAAGCTGAGCTTCCAGCGTGAAGGAGGAAGCCTCTGTGACAATCAGCGCTGATGTCACGGGAGGCTGGGGGGTCAGGGGTGGAAGGGGAAGGGATTCCCCTTCCATCCACGACCAGGGGGTGTGGGGCCATGGGGGGAGCGCTAGCACTCCCCCCGGTTCCCGGGTGCAGGTCAAGGTGATCTCGTCCAAGGCACCCGGGAACTGGTGCCTTGGACGAGATCACCTCGTTCAAGGCACGGAAGGGGTTAATGAAGCGACTAAATTTCAGCCCTGATGAAGTCATTTGACGAAACACGTGTTGGCTGTGAGGTCGTTATGAAAAAGATGGCTGTTAATTTGATTTAGAAAAGGATGAACTAATAACAATGGACTAAGAAGTTAATACGGAACTGTCTTCTCTTTGGACTATCATGGACTTACAACCTTGATCTGATGAGGAGTGTGTAGAGACACAAAACTTACGGGTGGAGATATGATATGATATATATATATTTTTTTAATTAAACATTTTGGAATCCAAGATGGAAATAAGATCTTTTATTGGGACTCTCTCTGAAGTTGGTAATATAATTGTCAACGCCTTTCTCTGGTCATACTAATGACAAATTGTGGTATACATTGTATTATTGAAGAAACTGTTGCAAGTATTGTTTATGACTGATATCAGATCAACAAGTGCCACAGCATTGTTGTATGTTTAATTGATTGACTAGTCTAATCAATGTACAGGATTTGAGGGTGTAATCCCCACTGTAGTGCACCGTTGTAGATTTATGAGTTGAACCAATTTAATTCAAAATACTCTGTGCGCCACTTCTCCCTTATGGGACACCCTTTCCTGGTAATATGTGTATTAGGTGTGCAAGCTAGAGTTTTGTTTGTCCAAACATGGAGAGTGTATAAATGTGCTAGCTTCCTATACATTTGACTTACCATCTGTCGTTTTCACGTGTGTAGCTTCAGGCTACTTCATCTACATGTGTGACCCATGCTGTTGCTGTTTTATTTGCTTTCTTGACTTTCACTGACACATTTGGCACATAGGCATGGCACTTGGTTCTACAATTGGTTGTCCCTGTTATACATGAAGGCCCAGTTCCCGCAAATAGTATTTTATGGGCATGTGCAAAGTGGCACGTGTCAAAGGACTGCATCCTTCCCGGGTCCCTCTGATGCTGCCATTCCTATTCTAAAGGTATTATTATACATGGTGAGCTTTGGATAATTTTCTCCCAAAATATTGTTCATCCCATTTACCTTACATTCTCTTGCAATATGGGTAAGATATGTGGGTCCATTAGAGGGAAGGGAGGGGTGTTTGGGTTAATTTACACATCCATATATATGTGCCTTCAATATGTTGACAATCCATGACATGTCTGCAATGTGAGGATGTCAATTCAAATAGAAGGATGTTATATTGATGTGGTTTTGCTGTTTGACACCATGCAATGTACACTTCCCTGTAGCTGAAACTAGGATGTACACACATGTCTGTTTTTTTTGTGGAGTGTGGTGGTGCAGTGGCAGTGACCTGCCCTAAAGGGTTGTCATGTTGCTGTGATTGGGTCATACATTGCGTTCAACTGCAACCTGGGAAACACAAAATCATACTAGGTTCACAAAGCACAGCCTGCTTACCAGGACGATGGTGGGGCGTCGATTTGCTGTTGAGTTTGGGGACACGGGTAGGTACTTTGTCTTACCGTCGGTTGCGTCCACAGCAGCATTGATTTTGGGATCAATCAGCAGCAGAATGTGAAGGATTGGCTCCAAGGCATCACAGGATGTGTGATGCTGCCAACAGGTGAGTTCTTGCCTTTTATGCCTCCGCTTCTGCCATCTGGGAATTGATGGTTGGGACATCACAGTCACATTGGCAGAAGGAGACATCATAATCTGTCTGGCAAAAACAGTGGCTCCAACTGCCTCATTGGCCTATCTCGTGGCCATAGCAGTCTGCACTCCCTGTTTGTGCCGATGGGACAACAGCGGTCTTTGGTCTATGGAACAGCATACTTCATAATACGGTGGTCTGACCACCATCCTGACAGTGGTCAGACCGCTGCTGCTTCCATGGCTGACCACGGACTGCCAAATTTGTAATCAGGCTCTTTGACCCAGATTTGAGAGGACCTAGCTCCTCCTTGCGCCACATTAGCATATTTTTTTAATGCTAATGTGGCCCAACAAGGCATTGCACCACTTTGTAACCTCTTGCTCCGCATTATGCCTACACTAGGCACAATGTAATCAAGGGTGGCTTTCGTCCATGGGGGGAGGGGTGAAAATGATGCAAATAAATCTAAAAGATTGCTTAATTACGTATTTTTCATCATTGTTAACAGGGGGCATCCTATTGCTTACAATGGGCCCCTATTTACTGTTCAGGGTTAGCCCAAATTTTTGCAGCTAACCCTGAACTGTACATCAATAGCGTCATAAACTCTGATACTATTGCCCCCTACCATGCATCATGGTGTGCCGTATTTTAAATGTGGCGCAAACATGGTGGTGGTGGGGGGTGCTAAGGGGCGCAAGGAAAGTGGAGCTGGTTTGGGTGCAGTGCCACTTTACTTAAATCTGCCACTTTGTATTTATTGATGATTTTCTTCTCTTTGAAACTCATATACATTTGGAAGAACATTTTAGGAGGTAAGTGCATGAGGAACTGTGGCCATTGGCACTGGGTGGGATGACAGATTCCTCTACCCCAATGAACATTCAGAATTCCACACTGGCTGCCCTTACTCCCCAGATCATCTTAAAAAAAATATTCCTGTCCATTTATGGGTGGTGTTACTGTGCCATATCAGGAATATTTGTCCACTCTTGCTGGAGCTGTAAAGTTATCTAAGCCTATGGGGCAGAAGTCACCATCTGGATAAATATTTCTCTGCTGGCTTATTCTCAATGCTAGTGCTTTAATTTTGAGCTACTACTGCTGTGAGCTCATTTACACCTTGCTTGACCCCTATTACTTTTTGGAAGTATGTAGTGGTCAGGTCAGCCTTTGTTGCAGTCTGGAAGATACAGCAGACCCCTCCCTCAAAATCGGTGGATCCCTACTGTCAAATTTCTATATGGAATTGAGTAGCTTAACTACAAGCAGAGTAACAATCAAATTTTATTAGAAAAGTGATCACATAACATTGTGTCTTCAGTAGCCTCGTGAAGAATAGATGGAAGTGTAGGAATCATTGGTTTTGATATATATTTGTTTACAATTTTAAGGCAGGAAGAGCAGTTTACGTGTCGATGATCTAACAGTAAATATCCTAAATAAGCCACTGTCAAGCATGAGCATTGGAGCACTTTCTAGCCATCATATGTGCTATACCGTCATAAAGCGACAATCACCTTTCACAGTAGGATTCAAAGGAACCGTTTTTGCATGTGGTTGTCAGGGCATTTTTGAGAAATAGGTCGCCGATTTAGTGGCATATGTAGAAGAAATTGACGCATCAGCATTGATGGTCCACTTTTCTTGTGCCCCCCCCCTTTAATGGCACCATGGTGCACAATACCACAATAGCGTCACAACTGTTGGCGCTATTGTGGCACTTTAATGCTAGTCCAGCAAAGCACATGGTGGCCCTTTGGAGATTATGGGTGCATCATTTGAACGCCTGCCCTGAGCAGACATTAAAAATGGTGCCAAAAATGGCACAGGGTAGTCTAGTAGATTTCACTATGCCATTTTTGTGGGCCTCCCTGTGTGGGAAAGCCTTCTGTGTATGGGAATGTACAAGAAGGTGTCCCTTCATGCACAATAACACCCAGCACTGCAACACAGGAACCGTTGCACCCATGCTGCAAGGAGGCCTGTGTTGCAGGGATGAGTGTTGTCATGCAGGAAGGGGCACCTTCTCATAAAATCCTATACATGAGAGGTGGTTGAATTTTACTGTGGGTTGTTCAGAATACAGCACACTTAAGAGGTGATAAGAAGAATGCTTGGGACAGTTCTCCCCCTTACATCACTTTTACAACACACATGGGGTGGCAGAAGAATGTGACACATACCAAAACTTATAGATCTAGTGATGCAACAGATTATGTATATTTCCATGGGTGTTGCATGGGAATACCCCAAGCAACACCCATGCCACACAACTACCATGCAGTGTAATGTATGAAATTAGTCTACATGCAGTAGCCCAAAAAACCAAACAAGATGGCTTAGACCGGACTTGGAAATGTGGACTGGCATATTGTGCCAATGGTGCGTTCCACAAAATGACACACTGGTGGCACAATGTGCCGTTTGGGGCCCACAAATGAGGGACTTGATGCGTGGCTCTGCACCATGTCAGTGAGGCACCATGATTAACAACCTAATGACTCATGTGAACAGCTAACACAGATCAACATTGACATATCTCATTCTCCTTGCAGAGGATGATGCCATACCTCATGGCTAGATACCTGTGCTGGACTTCACAGATGATGGTGATGACCAACTGCAAAACATCAATTCCAACACTCTCCAGAAGATCCTGGGTGCCATTCGGACATCATCTCCGTCGCAAGGAGAAAACACAGTGTTGCAGGGTCTCCAAGTGAACCACCCAACAGACAACACATACCACCTGCTGCCTCTTCCAGAGTCCTGGACTCTTAGGTCCCAGACATCATCTTCCAAAATGCATCAATAGGAGTCCAGTGGGAGATGTCACAGCAGGTGTGGGTGGAGATGGAGACCATGGTGGGCAGCCTAGTGGGAGTCCATAGGTGCCTCCATCAGATAAGGACAACTCTGCTGCTATCAGAGGCACCCACTACCCGCTATGTGGACTCCATCTGTCCCTGGCCAACATCACTGGTGTCCTGAGGCAGAGGATCGAACAAATACCCTCCCAAAGAGGCACCAGTGTGACTGACAACAGGATGGGGGCTATCCAAACTGTCCTGGAGTCAATTCCCCATGGGAACAGTCCAGCCCAAACTGCTAGGCCAGGTCTTCCCTGGACTGGAAACAAGCATCCTGGGACCGGTTTTGGGGTTTCACCCCTCATCAGCCAGGCTAGCTTGAATCCAGTGGCATGGGAAGCACGGGACCCACGTCTGGGCATACCCTTCCCACTTAGGGAAGATTTGTGACTGGGGGTGAATGTTTGATTGGTTTCGCATTCCGTCCATCCAGTTACGCTATCCCACAGCGTTTGTGTTTTGCTTTGCTTTTGCTGCCTTAAGTGCGCCGAGTATGCCCAGACGTGGGTCCCGGGCTCACTGTGCCACTGGATTCAAGCTAGCCTGGCTGATGAGGGGTGAAACCCCGAAATCGGTCCGAGGATGCTTGTTTCCGGTCCAGGGAGACCCTGGCCTAGCAGTTAGGGCTGGACTGTTCTCATGAGGAACAGGGTCAAGACTGATTTGCATATGGCTGGGTTCAAACTGGGGTGGCATGGTGAGCAAAATAATGGATGGATTAAACTCAGATCTGTGACTGGGGGTGAATGTTTGATTGGTTCCGCATTCCGTCCATCCAGTTACGCTATCCCACAGCGTTTGTGTTTTGCTTTGCTTTTGCCGCCCTAAGTGCGCCGGGTATGCCCAGACGTGGGTCCCGGGCTCACTGTGCCACTGGATTCAAGCTAGCCTGGCTGATGAGGGGTGATACCCCGAAACCGGACCCAGGATGCTTGTTTCCGGTCCAGGGAGACCCTGGCCTGGCAGTTCGGGCTGGACTGTTCCCATGAGGAACAGGGTCAAAACTGATTTGCATATGGCTGGGTTCAAACTGGGGTGGCATGGTGAGTAAAATAATGGATGGATTAAACCCAGATCTGTGACTGGGGGTCAATGTTTGATTGGTTGTGCATTCCGTCCATGCAGTTACGCTATCCCACAGCGTTTGTGTTTTGCGTTACTCACTGAAGGTCATCAACATGCCTTCTATGACATCTTTTATGTTTGCATCACAACTTTTCTAAAGAGACATGTTTTAATGTCGTCTCTTATTTGGATACAAAAACTTCATAATTCTGCTATTTGTCAGATCATTCTGTCCTATTTATTAACTTAACACCATGAAATGTTGGTGATCTCTCTGGATTATTATTTTAAAAAGCCATACTTGTGCCACCCCAATTCCCTTCTTACTGTACAAATATTGAACCTTTCCCCTCCTCCTAGGTGCAGTCAATAGCCTAGCTTCACTTATGCATTGTATGTGTAAGGGCCACAAATCGCACTGAAATGGCAGTGCATGGTGCTATGCGAAATCGCTGAAATAAAGAGAACCCAGAGATAATGCACATTTTAAGCATTTGAGCTCCGTGTCCGAAATTTAGCGTTGGCGCCCCCTGAAAAAAACATGGTTTAAATTCCCAAATACCAAAAAATTACAGCAAAATCTAAAAATGCCAATATTGTGACCCGGTCGGCAAATATTGAGTTTTTTAGCCACAGTCCTTACTTAATTCTTCTAATTCAAATCTCATCCAACCATATTTAAAATACACCACAGAATGTGACACGTTTGCTTACTGTAATTTCTTATCACTTTCTTTTTTATCTAGCTGCGCTAAAATACCGTTTTATTAGACGCAATTAAGCTCTGTACTTATAGCTCATGCAACATTAAACAGCATTTCTGAGCATGGCGACATAGCAAATAGCTGAACAAGCCCATGTGACCTCCATGACTTATCGGCCTCCCAACCTCCCAGTCACTGATTCACTTTTACTTTGGCCTATTTTTTTCAGATGTTGCTGAATTTGAACTTTGCTCTTCTGACTTTAGTACTATTCTGTTTTTCCCGAGTTTCCAGTCCTTGGAGTTTTTTAACACCCGTGCAGCAAATATCGAGGGGCGGGTGGAATGACAACTTTCAGCATAAATTAAAATTACATTTGCAACACAAAACATAGTTAATACTATCTCAATAGATTAAAAGTGGTCTGACTCGCTGCACCATTTCTACCTTATCCTGCCACACGGTAAGCAAAGCATCTCCTGCCTTGGAACTGCCACCACGCCCCGGCTTCTGAAGCCTGCATTGCGCAAAGCAGTTAATACATTTCACAGGCTGCAGCCGGGTCTGTAGTCCATCCCCTTTGCTGGTTAGATTGTGTCAGGAGCCGCTGTGGCTGTGCATGGCAACTAAATCATTGAAATATTAGTGCAGGCGAAAGACCAACAGGTAAAGCCTTAACATGTGCCTTTGTAATCCATGCCACGCAGGATGCATATTACAGGAGGAATCTGTGCTTAGAGCAAGGCTTTTGATGTTTGTAATGTGTGAGGCGGTTTGACTGAGGTTTCAGTGCCAGCAGCAGTTGCAGGACCGTGGAGCACAGTGGAGCAGATTTTTGAGCAACACAGCACAGCAACCAAAGCTGCTGCACTGTGCAATTAGCAGCATAGCTACTAAGATATTTCACATTTTTTTCTTGCTTAGTGGTGGTGCATCTTAGGCTTCCATGCACCAATGAACAACTCTTACACCATAATAAAACTGTTGAGTGTAGATTTTTTTATTGGAGGGGGCCAACAACTACTCTTTAATACTTTACCCATTTTGGATGTGTGTCGTACGGTGCAACAAACCCAAAAATGGAACAATGCAAAGACTTATAAAAGTTTTGCATTATTGGTCCTGCCTTGAGAAGGCATATTTTTCTGCTGCAAATCTCTCTCTACAAATCTTATTTGAAAGGGATTTGTATCAAATCCAGTGTGTGGTGGCTTGCGAATACTCATGTGTCACCCGAAGTACATTCACTTGAGAAACTGTGCAAAGCAGTTCATAGTGCTACTTTGTGTTATTTTATGGCAACTTTCCATAACAAACCATGATTTGGGATGGAATGTACATCACATTACAACACTTTGCAGTGGGTTTGCTTTACTTTTCTGTTGTACAATGTTTGATGCAAATCTGGCACAAAGTGTTAGTAAAGATGGGCTAGTGCACATTACGCTGCTGCCTACTTGCTAACTGATAACATGCAACTTATTTTGGTGAAAGTGACAGGTTCAAAGTTGCTAGACCTGACAGCCTAAGGGTGGTCTCTCCCCAGACTTTTTGCCTTCTCCCCTCTTGTTTTGTTTTTGTTGGCCTTAGGACTCTGTGCACTTTACCACTGCTAACCATTCTTAAAGTGCTTGTGCTCACTCCATAAAACATGGTAAAATTGGATTACATCTATCGATATATTTAATTTACTTATAAATCCCTAGTAAAGTGGTACATACTATAGACTGAGGGTTGGATAAATATATGCTACTAGTGGGCCAGCAGCACTTATTGTGCCACCCACTTAAGTAGCCCCTTAAACATGTCTCGGGCCTGCCATTACAACCTGTATGTGCAGTTGTAAAATTGCGATCTAAACCTGGTGAAATAAACCTTTTGCCGGCTAATCCTTCCATTTTAACACATATAAGTCACCCCTAGGGTAGAGTTAATCAGCACGAGCATGGTGGTGGCAGCACCCCGTTTAGTGAGTAGTAGTGAATTTGACCTTTTTATGCTGTGTCACTAGAGTGAGGCCTACGAGCTTAATCACTTTTTTAAGAGTTTAGCTGCTGGGTGCTTAAGTCGCCCTTGGCCTACATCAGGTAAGTTGAGGAGTGCTGCTGTGGTGGTTGAATGTGTGTCTGGGAAGGGTACAGTACAAGGATGGAGCAGTACTGTGCATTGCATGTGTGGCTAGTACATGTTCTGGGCATATGTGTGCTGAGAGGAATACAGTACATGGGGGTGTAGTGATTTGCAGTGCATGTGTGAATGAAGCATGTTCTGATTGTATTGTGCTTGTGTGGAGTAAAATAGATGAAGGGTGAAGAGTTGTGCAGCCCCACATGGTGAGTGTGTTTGCTGGCAGTGCATGTGTTTTAAAATAAATCATCCTGGTTAAAGATAGAAAAGTATCACTGGTGAACAATGCATGCTTAGATGAGTCTGTGACCGGCAGAACTAGTTGCACTGAAGGTTCTGCCCTGACTGACCCTCGTAGACCAGGAGGAGGCTGAAGAGGAGGTCTGCCCTTGCAGGACTCCAGTCAGGAGCCAAGTGACTGAATTCCTCTGCCCCTCTGCCAGAGAGAGCTTGACTTATTGCATCTCTGTAGGCTGGAAGTAGCTCCGATCACTGGGGAAAGCAGCCAAACCATTCAGCGCGTTTTGTGAGCAGCCTGACTTCTCTGAGTAGGATTGGACCTTGCGAGTGCCCGCGCTGAAGGCAGTCACTTTAACTCCGAATGGCTCCTTGCTGCAGGAATGAGTAAGTCTTGAACCTTGAGGCCCAGGGAGATTCACCGCTATAGGTGCTGTGGCACTATAGACACTTTTCACTGAAATTTTGAAGAGTCAAAAGGGAACTCTTGAGTACAGTCTAACACTTTTCATTCCCTGATGTGGGCACGAGTGAATGGGGAATAACACTGAACACATTACATGAAGGAAGGTGGGGACAGGGATACACCTGACAACTACTAGACCTCCGACGTCTAGGGGGATTGTGTTATTGCATTTAAATGTCGCATCTTTTGCATATGTAGAATTAGAAATAAAATACTACTTTTTTCATAAAAGTACATATTTGGCTGGACATTGATTTATTGTTCGTACTGTTTGCATTTTGAGTTATGAGTCATGTTCATTCGCCTGTATCTACATTCCCCCAAGGAAGCATTACTGCTTGATAACAGCTACCACTGAAAGTTAACTACAGAAGGGGTACTTGAACTATTTGAGCAGGAACCATATTATGTTGGGCCCCAGGACATCAGGAGTGAAAGGTGTCAACCACCACAATTGGGCCCAAGAGTCCCTGTTTGCATCATGGCATCCAAAAAGTGTTGTGACAGCTGTACTGGACCTGCCTGAGCTCCCTTTCTGCGGGAGTGAGTTCCTGATCCTGAAAAGGTGCCTCCCAGGTCCTGAACCCGTGGTGTGGCATCAGTTGAGTTCCTCCTTGAAGAAAAGTTGAAGTCCTGATATTTTGGGCTGTTCATGACCACGAACAGGCCAGTTTGTGCCAAGATCTTGCAGCCCTTGCTGACTATCAACACAAAGCTCTGGTGAACCAGACTCTTCATGCCACAGTGACCGCCAGTGATGACCGTCAAAGCAAGATCTGCACTTTGAGGTACAGCAACACAGCCTGCGGTGACTGCCAGTGGAAAGCTCCAGCAAAGACCTTTCTTGATGCCTCACAGGATCTTCACTCTACGGCAACACTTGTCCTCCACATCCGGCCTCCTCCTTGTCATACCATGATGACCATCCGCAACACTCTTCCTGCTCCTTGCAGCCTCCTCCACTGAGAACTGGACTCTTCATACTGACTTTGGAAGTTAACTTTGTCAGTAGACTAACTTGAACCCTCTATCTGGCCCACACTCCATCGCAGTCTGTCTGAACTTGTGACTTTCACCCGGTCCCACACGAACAGATAACCATGAGTGGCAGTTTGTGCTTTTAGACATTGTTCTGACCTTAAATCTTCGAAAATGGATAGCTCGGATTCTACTGATTAGATGTTTATCGTATTGGTGTCAAATAATTCAATATATTTTATTATATTGGTGTGGGATTCCTTTTGTGTTGTGTTTTCATTTTATTACAGTATACATGCTTTAAACATTGCCTGTAAGTTAAGCCGGAATGCTTTTGTGCCACACCACCAGAGGGATAAATATAGGTTAATTTAGTGACTTTTTGGTTTAACCTGACCAGGATTGTTGCTATTGCATGAGAAGGGTTCTCACACTTCCACAGCAAACAACCATATTTCTCACAACAGCAATACTAAAAGAAGGGATACGATCTTATTTTGGTCCTATACACAACATTGAAGACTGGGATGAATAAGTAGAGAGGAAGTCTCTGGTTAGAGGAGAGCACATAAGGAGAAATACTTAAAGACAGTCCACTATAACTATTGTAAAGAGCAGCGGTGTGGAGAACAAGCATGTAAGTACAGCAGTGAGCTACTGGGGTGCTTATTTAGAGGGCCTTTTATCAACATTTGTTGTAACTGTGAGAAACAGACTTCTGTCCCTGATTGACCATGAACATTTTTTTTGTTTGTTTTACAGCTGGGACCAACCGATGCTTCTCACTTGCGTTAACCAGTGTGCATGGGATACCGAAGAGGCAGAAATTAATGTGCGGCTCATTTACCATTCTCCTTTCATGTTATACCATTACTTTTAGGTAAAAAACATATCATATCAGGGTTATTTAGAGGTCTGGCTAACTCCAGACCTTTGGCTGTAATTTTCAGAACCCACCACATATAGTTTGGTTTTAATTAAAATAAACGATGCGGAAGAGATGGCATTGCAAGACGGTCAACATCATGTCAATCATGGTTAATTAGTTAAAACTCTGCCCAAGTTCTGCAAAGACCATTTGAATTTTGGTGGGCATTAGAATTGGCGCAGAACAATGACCTCTGAAGCTTTATTCGTCACAAGTAGTAAAAGTGTTAGCCTTATGATGAAATATCGGTGTTCAAGCAGAAGTATACACAAGTGCACCCACATTTAATGGCACCTATGATTTCAAGTTATACTTCAGGCCCCTACCTTTATTATGATGAATTGCCACTTAGAAAGGATCGTGCCTGCACCTACCACGGTACTTTTAACCAACAAACTATTTCACACAAGGTGCAGCCATTACAATAAAGAACAGTTCTGCAATCATATAATGAAACAGTACAAAGGTCACCATCACTAAAGACAGCTTAGGAAAATACATTTGAAAATAATGTCCCCTGGAACCTGAGCATCATTAGAATCCATCCATCCGTCCAAGCCGCCAGTAGTTATGGTTCTGACGAACGTTACATTGAAAAAAGTATTTTTAAGTGGTGGCGCAAGAAAGAAGCATTGAGGGCCCACATGAACATTTAGTCTCCAGTACAGCAAACATTATTGTTCCAAAGTTTACACCAAACTAGAATTGAAGTAGATCTTCACTCTGATAAGATTCTTTCATAGTTTGGTATAAAGAATTCTGTAGCCTTTTGAGGTATTTGCATTTGAAAAAGTTATTAGGCCGTCTTAAAAGAGTCACATTTTGCTGATGCGTGGGTCTTGGAACTCTCTAGTATGAAACTCATGAGTTCTCTCAATCACGCTTTTAATTTTGTGAACAGTATGATTGGTTGATGAAGAACTTTAAATAATATATCTGAATATTTTTACATCATAAAGAAACTCACATGTTTTGCAAGGCTGGCACATTCAGGGGCATATTTATACTCTGTTTGCGCCGAATCTGCGTCAAAATTTTTGACGCACAATCGGCGCAAACCCTGCCCCATATTTATACTTTGACGTCCGACCCCGCGGGCTTCAAAATTCCACCATGTGTGTCATTTTTTGGAAGGGGGAACTAGCCTTGCGTTAATTATATGCAAGGTAGGCGTTCCCTTCCCAAAAATGACTTTAAGGCCTGTGCCCCTTATTTATACTCTGGCGTCATTTTGACGCACAGGAGGGGGTGGGCCTTAAAAAATGGCGCACAGCCTGATGGGCGCCGTTTTTTAACGCCTCGGTCAGGGCAGGCGTTAAGGGACCTGTGGGCTCGGAAGGAGCCCAGAGGTGCCCTCCCCTGCCCCCAGGGACACCCCCTGCCACCCTTGCCCACCCCAGGAGGACACCCAAGGATGGAGGGACCCATCCCAGGGAAGTAAAGGTAAGTTCGGGTAAGTATTTTTTTCTGATTTTTTTTGTGGCATAGGGGGGCCTGATTTGGGCCCCCCTACATGCCACTATGCCCAATGGCCATGCCCAGGGGACATAAGTCCCCTGGGCATGGCCATTGGGCAAGGGGGCATGACTCCTGTCTTTGCTAAGACAGGAGTCATGTCAATGGATGTTGGGCATCAAAAAAAATGGCGCAAATCTGGTTTGAGGCCTGAATTTTGCCTCAGACCTGACTTGCACCATTTTTTGACGCACAACCCCCATTTTCCCATACGCCGGCGCTGCCTGGTGTGTGTCATTTTTTTTGACGCACACCAGTCCGCAGCGCCGGCTAACGTCATTCCATTAATAAGGCGCCCGCATGGCACGTTGGAATGTCGTTAGCCGGCGGTAAAATTTTTGACGCACAACTGTGTTGGCGCAGTTGTGCGTCAAAAAGTATAAATATGGGCCTCAGTGTGCTGGAATGAAAAATTAGAGAGACATGGGGAGGCATTATGAGCTTTGTTGAAGAACTGAGGAACAGATGCCAGTCACTGGAAGCATGGAAAAAGCTTTTGTTTCAAGAAAAAATCCCAGTGCGCAGAATTTGCAGGAAATTTCTGAGGCATTTATGCAAAAGGTGTCCTTACTCTTCATATGCTAAGGTTTGTAAGACAATGTTAAAAGAGTACAGGTCGAAAGAGGGAAGTTTACATATCCTAACAAACTTTGGTACTGCCAGGTGAATTTGCAAGACATCTAGCATGCATTTGACTAAGATATTTTGCTTACTTCTAGCACTTCAATTTTGGTGCCCTTCTGTCAAGGGGCAGGGTAAATGAAGGGGAAATGTTTATATGTTTTAATAACTTTGGTGCTGTTTGACCAATCTAGATGGCATTTGCCTAGAATTTCAATTCTTAAAGATCCACCGAGTGATGCACAATTAAAAGGGGGAAAACCAGTGACTTATAATATTGTTAGCAACATTTTGGTGGATCTGCATTATTGCTGAGATTTCAAAACTGGGCTTAATGTTCTAACAAGCCGCCAAACTAGATGCAGATTCAACCAATGGCACTTGTTACTCGATATTACAAGGCCAAGGGTCCAGGGAAGCTGCTGAGTATGGCTGAAGGCCCAAAATGTCTGATTCTGTGGGGATTAGCTTGGCCTTAAGCCGGAGTCTATGGTGCAGAGCAAAAGGCATGCACCCTAAGCCCATTGTGAACAGCCTCTTTATTTTACATTTTATCAGTATGGGTAATGGAAACAGTACAGCACAAAATGTTGATATTTCACATAAAAACTTTGTCATGATATCAATGTTCATGAAATTCTTTGAAATTCGCTGATAGATACAGTTAAAATTCTTTAAAACCACTGAAATTATATAGTATGTGACACAAACCATGACTCTAATTTCACCATGCCTTGTTCATGCTACGTATTACAATCATTAATGACATAAACATGGACAATAAGGAAAAGAGGGCATGGGAAGAATGGATGAGTGAAGACTTGAGCCGAGTACAAATGAAGATTGTGGTAAACAGACAGAAAAGGAGAAGAAAGAATTGGAAAATGTGCTACGGTTGCTAAAATGAAGTATACCAATCCCACTTCTAGAATCATTGAAATAATGCAAAGGGCTGGATGAAGCAGCAAATAAATTAACACACTGGAATCCTATTGCTGTCATGTATGAATAATTTACCCGGTTTAAAATAGTAGTGCCCCTTTTTCAAGACAGTTCCCTTGATGGAGGGTTCCATAAAAAAATGTGGAGTGAGGGCAAAGTCTGCCAATTAAAGTTGCAGTACCACTTACCAGCAAAGGATACGTTTGGCACCTCCTGATTAGCTCCTTTAATAGCCATACTAGCCTGAGCAGTCAGGAAAGTGCAGCACCAGCCAGGCATCCTCTATCCTAATGGCTCCCAGCTCTGAATATAGAACATAAGTAGAGGCGAGCAAAGACTTTAGCTGTGCCCATGATTTCTAAAGAACTCCACAGACCTTGGGAAAGATTTATTAAAAAGTCATTCAGCGCAGCAAATCACCTTGCTGCACTGCGCTGCATGATAGAGAAAGGGCAGGAATGCACATTTTTTTACATTTTACTGTGCATTCCTGGCTTTTCCCATGGCTGGGGCACAAGTTCCTGCCTAGCGCTCATACAGGCACCCTTGCTCCAAGTGCAAGGATGCCTGCATTGTAAGCAGGATTGTTTGTGTGCCGCAAGGGGCACCTTTCTGCAAAAATCAATCCACTGAGGCATTTTTCTCTTTCTATGTGTGCTGCAGAATGATGCAGCAAACATGGATAGAGGAATGAAGAGAAAAATATTTTTCCTTTTTTGCCTCACAGTATGATTTTTATGGCATAGCAGTATTGGTGCATTCCCAAGTCCCGTACCTATAGTAAATCATGCCCCCGCCATGCACAGTTTTTTCATCAAAAATGTTACTGCAAACATTACATTGATATTATCAATGATGTTATCAAAGATGTAATGAGTGCCGCAATTAGCAGTGCATGGTGAGTCCGTGAGTTACAGTTACCTTAGGGCATGAGTTATAGTTACTTGAGCTAACTCTAACTATAACAGGTGAATTTATATGGTTTTGTACATTTAAAATGTAAGCCAAACTATAATAGCCCTGGATCCTTTGTTTTTTAAATACATTTCAAGTTTTTTTTACAATCTATTTCCTAACTATAAAGTCCCTGTAACCTTTGTTTTGTTTTGTTAGTGAATTTCTGTTTTTTATCATAAAGTAATTTTAATTACTGTGCGTCAGTCCAAATCCATGCAACACACAGTCTTCAGCTGTGTGCAGTGGAGATTAGCCGCTGTCAACCCCCTGTAATTACCCAACCCGGTGCCATGTGCAGCCTTCGCCCTTGTGCAGCAGGGGTTGGCCACAGGGCCTTTTAATGAAATATACTTCTAACTAGTTCTCACCGTGCAATGATTATTAAAAATAATTGTCTTGGAAAAAGTTGTTTTTTAACGTTTGTCAAGCTACAAAACACAACTATAAAACCCACACACTCCAGTTGAAAAGCATACAGATCCAACTATGAGTGCTTTGAAATAATGCAGTAATCTGTCTTAGGGTCATGGATTTATTGCCCCAAAAGACATACTAATTTGCTTTTCTTAATGTTACTGGGGGGCTGCTGGACTCCCTGCAGCCCCCGCCAAGATAAAAAAAATGTCTTGTGGTGCTACTGCTTTTTCTAGGGGCACAACTGGATACATTATTTATAATTTGAAAATGCCATTGGGCATCATGGGGCACTCATTAGTAGGAGCAATGAATAATAAATGGGTGTCTCTGGCTACTCATTTATTATTCACTTTTTCCATTATGTTTTTTTTTGGGGGGTGAGGCATGTCCCCATCCCACCTGGGAAACCCATGGATTCATTTTGTGCTGGGGACTTTGGCTCCCTGCAAGTGGATCCATTTCAAAGAGCCACATAGGAGTCAGCACTTCGTATTAATATTTTATTCTGAGGTGCCCTGGTGCCCACTCAGGGTACCCCAAAGCATATTTTACAGTAAGGGCTGCCGAAGGAACCCAAAGCCCACATAGCCTTGCTGGCATCCTGCTCCTGCAGGAGTAACTGCAGGATCTTGTATTCCCCGGAGCTCCCCTGGGGAAACGAACCCGTTAGTGGGTCCTTTGTTCGAGGCTATGGGGGGGCCGGTGGGAGGCTCAGGGTCCCCACAGTACCTCTGGCTTCCCTGCCTACACCCATCCTGGGTGCAATTGGAGCCAGCATTGCTCTCACCCAAGGGGATCAACTATATTCTTTTGCTCCCATGGGGTGGGTGCAATTCTCTGACTTCCCTACCTGAGAGTGCTGTCAGGGAAAAAGCTTTGTTCCGCCACTCGACAGGAGCAGCTATGTGCTCCCACTGGATGGAAGCACATTAAGGGGGTCATTCTGACCTCGGCGGTAAAAGCCGCTTACCGCCGGTCAGAAGGCCGCCACAATACCGCCGCGGCCGCGGTCAGCCGCCACGGACATTCTGACCCACAACTGCAAAACCTCTGAAAATCCGCCCTCCACTGCAGTCCGCCACATCAGCGGCCAGCGGTAAACTGGAGAAGACCAAACCTCCACCGCCACGCCAACAGAAATACGCCCATCCCATTATGACCCGCAAATCCACGCGGCGGTCATTCAACCGCAGTATTCCATTGGCGGTAGACCCCGCCGCGGTCAAAATACACACACCTTTACAAACCCCTACCACATTGGACAATTTGAAAGGCACACACCTGAAACCCATACACACACCACTCCCACACATCCAATACCATATAAAACACACACCCACATCACCCACAAACCCCTACCAACAAAAACCAGAGACGAAGGAGAGAGAGACACACATCAGAGAATAGATAGCCAGACACACAGAGGCACACCGCAACATCACACACACCACATAGAAGCACAAAGCACCACACACCAACACACACATCATCACATACACCACCCCACACCTCATACACCCCACCCCATGGCACCACAAAGGCACCCACGCTTTTCGGACCAAGAACTCCGGGTCATGGTGGAGGAGATCATAAGAGTGGAACCCCAGCTCTTCGGCTCACAGGTCCAGCACACCAGCATAGCGAGGAAGGCGGAGCTCTGGCAGCGGATCGTGGACAGGGTCAACGCGGTGGGACAGCATCCCAGAAATAGAGAGGACATCCGCAAACGATGGAACGACCTACGGGGGAAGGTGCGCTCGATGGTCTTGCGACACAACATCGCAGTGCAGAAGACTGGCGGGGGACCCCCACCCACTCCACCCGAATTCACAACATGGGAGCAGGAGGTACTCAACATCCTGCATCCTGATTGCCTCACTGGAGTACACGGAGGAATGGACTCTGGTAAGTACAAGGCCAACCACTTCACCCCACCCCCAGCATGCTAACCCCCACCCTCACCCCCAACCCCCCAGCACACATCCTCCCTGAGAATGTCTCCCCAGCACAACCCACCCAACACCAACCCCTGCGTGCCACCCCCAAACTATGGACACCCATCACCTAAGCATGACCACTGCACATACCCATCACCCCCTCCCCCCCCACAAAACACCCTCACACCACCTCCCCCAAGGGAATGCCAGCACTGGGGGACAAGGGCACCTATAAAACGCAAGCTAATGCACACACAGAAACAATAACCATACCCTCTTACCCCATGCAGGACCCGAACGACAACACACCGGTCAGGAGGGACCAGAAATGTCCATCCCACCCCCGGAACAGGCCACTAGTGATGACAGCAGCTCTGTCGACCTGGAACCTGACGACCAGCCCGGACCATCGGGGACCTCTGGGCAGTCGGTTCCCCTCACCCAGACACAGGCCACTGCAGACCCAACCCCCTCTGGGAACAACCGCACAGCTCCCACCCAGCGGGCCCATGCCTCTGTCTCTAGGACAGGTCAAGCAGCGGTGTGTCTACCACTACAGGGCCCCCAGGGTAACCCACCAACCCAACAACAACAGGGACCTGGGGGCAGTGGGAGTGGGCACACCGTCCAGGGGACAGAGGCCCAGGGAAACAGGGCAACTCGGAGGGCTGCTGTGCGACAGGGGGGGAGGAGAGGCCCAGGGAACCCACTCTCCAAGAGGCCCTCACCACCATCATGGCTGCCTACCACCACTCACAAGAGACGATGGCGACGGTACTGGCCAGGTTCCAGGAGATCCAGGCACAGCAGGAGCAACGCTACATGGGGTTCAGCGACCAACTAACCAACATCTCAACCGCTATGGGGAGCATAGTCCAGGCCCTGAACCGCAAAGAGGACACGTTTCGGGACCATGTGGCATCACACGGGGCCCCTGTCACTAGCCAGGAACAGCTTACCACCTCCGCCGGCGCTAGTGGACAGGAGGCCCCACCACAACGACAGCCCCCCAGAACCCCACCTCCTGCTGAACAACAACCGCCCCGCAAAAGGAGCCTGAGATAAAAAAAAAAGACAGATTAGGATGTCAAGTCCCCCGCCAGCATCACATACCCCCTGAAGTCCTCCCACTGTCCCACATGGCCACCCTGTCAAACCTTGAACTGCCCCTGCTCCATCCTGCCACAGGCATATGGACAATGCACCTGTGAGACTGAGAACTGGACTCCGCCATGGACATTACTCCACCCCCACCCATCACTGTTTCACTATCATGTACCAATATCTATGCACTAATAATAAATCACACATTGCACTGAAATCAATCAGGACTCAGGCTGTCTTATTTACAAATGTATGACACATTACATATCAATTACGTATTGTGAACATTGTAAATTACACATACCGAGGTAACTTAGCATTAGTCCATGGGCCAACCAAGCCGAGGTCACGCAGTGGCTCATACAGCACAGAAAAGGGAAGGGAAATTCAAACATCATGTCCATAGGTCTGGGGGGAAACCGACAAAGTTGAGATGCAGGAGGCTTTCAGGAAATGTAAAATGGCATGGGTGATCATTACCTGTGTGCTACTGGAAATACTGTGCTATTACTCTGTCCCTGTTGTCTGTGTCGTCCTCTGAGTCTTCCTCCTCTTCACTCTCCGCAGGCTCCACAGCTACTTCAACACCACCATCTGCACCATCCTCCTGCAGGAAAGGGACCTGACGTCGCAATGCCAGATTGTGAAGCATACAGCAGGCCACGATGATGTGGCACACCTTCTTTGGTGAGTACATCAGGGATCCCCCAGTCATATGCAGGCACCTAAACCTGGCCTTCAGGAGGCCAAAGGTCCTTTCGATGATCCTCCTAGTTCGCCCATGGGCCTCATTGTACCGTTCCTCTGCCCTGGTCCGGGGATTCCTTACTGGGGTCAGTAGCCAAGGCAGGTTGGGGTAACCAGAGTCACCTATTAGCCACACACGTTGTCTCTGTAGCTGCTCCATCACATAGGGGATGCTGCTATTTCGCATCATATACGCGTCATGCACTGACCCTGGGAACTTGGCATTTACATGGGAGATGTACTGGTCAGCCAAACAGACCACCTGGACATTCATCGAATGATAACTTTTTCTGTTTCGGTACACCTGCTCATCGTCTTTTGGGGGTACCAAAGCCACATGGGTCCCATCAATGGCACCAATGATGTTGGGTATATGTCCAAGGGCATAGAAATCACCCTTCACTGTAGGCAAGTCACCCTCCTCTGGGAAAATGGTGTAGCTCCGCATGAGTTTCATCAGGGCAGACAACACTCTACTCAAAATCTTTGAAAACATAGGCTGAGACATTCCAGATGACATGGCCACTGTGGTCTGGAATGACCCACTTGCCAAAAAATGGAGGACTGACAAAACCTGCACCAGAGGGGGAATCCCTGTGGGTTGGCGGATGGGGGACATCAGGGCTGGCTCCAGCTGGGCACACAGTTCATGGATAGTGGCTTGGTCAAGTCGGTATCGTAGTATGATGTGGCGTTCTTCCATTGTCGACAGGCCCACCAGCGGTCGGTACACGCGAGGATTCCTCCTTCTCATCGCAAGTCCCAGCGGACGGTGCCTAGGAAGGACAACATGGAGCACAGAGTCAGCCAAACCACAGGTACGTACAGACAGCTTGCACAGTTAAAGAATGGCAATGGGTTGAAAGGCGTGTATGTGTGGCAATGCAAGGCCTAGGCCTGTGTGGATTGGGGTGGATGTAAGTTGGTGGGGTGGGGGGCGAATGAGGAGTGCAACGCCCGACACATGAGAGCATGTGCCATATGGCAAAGTTGGTGGGGGGGGGCCAATCACATCTAACATGCAGGTCATTGATGAATTCCTCCTTTCCACCCTGTACATGTCAAATAGGTCAGCGCCCATCAGAAGATCGAGATTTGGCGTGCCATCGCCAAGGAAGTCCGGAACTTGGGGGTCCACAACAGACGGGGCACCCACTGCCGCAAGAGGTGGGAGGACATCCGCCGCGGAACAAGGAAGACCGCAGAAACACTGCTGGGGATGGCCTCCCAAACTAGGAGGGGTGCCAGTCGCACCATGACCCCCCTGATGTCCCGGATCCTGGCGGTGGCTTACCCAGAATTGGATGGGCGCTTTAAGACATCACAGCAGACACAAGGGGGTGAGTATCAGCACATTCTGCTATCTTTCTGCGCAGTGGAGGCGTCTGGGTGGGGGAGGAGGGCTGTGGGTGACATTAGGCCAGGGCGATTTCTGTAGTGTAGTCCTCTCCCTTAGGCATGGCCCTGTGCCCCCGGCCCCCACCTCGGTAGGGTGACAAGTACAGCCATTGAAGGTCCAGCATCTCCCATGTGCGCGTTTGACGTCTCTTGGCCTGTTGTCCTAGTCAGTAGTACTAAGTAGTGTACCCCGAATGCGCGGCTTAGTGCATTAGGCTCCTGTGTCTGTCCTCTCCGCCAACGGTGTTGACATTCCATGCACTCAACCTGGTCTTCTTTGTTCTCCCCCCACCCTTTCTCTTCATCTTCTTGTGCATGTGTGCATTAGCATCATCAGGCGGAGGAGATTTGGCATCGGAGCACGAGGGAGCTGCAGGACACAAGGCCCCGGTGGGCCCAGGAACAGACACCGAGGGCACCAGTGATCCGGAGGGCGAGGGGAGCACCACGACGGGGACCGCTGGTGAGAGCAGCGAAAGCGACACGTCCTCGGACGGGAGCTCCCTAGCGGTGGCGGCAACATCCGTGCCCCCCGCCTCTACAGGTACAGCCGCCACCCAGCGCACCAGCCCCGCCCTCCCAGCAGCCCCTCAGTCTTCGCTCCGTGCCGGTTCGCCCAGGAAGGCGCGCGTCTCCTTCGCCCCAGGCACCTCAGCCCCTGCTGCCCTCAGTGCGGAGCTCATTGACCTGGTAAGGACGCTCATTGTTGGGCAGACGACCCTTTTGAATGCCATCCAGGGTGTGCAAAGGGAGGTGCAACAGAGCAATGCGTACCTGGAGGGCATTCATTCGGGTCAGGCTGCCCATCAACGAGCGTTCACTGCTCTGGCCTCAGCACTGACGGCAGCCATTGTCCCTGTTTCCAGCCTCCCTCTTCTTACTGCCTCCAGCCTTTCTCTGTCTCCTGTCCCTCAGCCTATCCCATCCACACCATCAGACCAGCCTGCACACACCTCAACACCCAAGAGCAGCTCATCCAAACACAAGCACCACAGATCCCACAAACACTCACCCAAGCAACACCCAGATGCAGACATGCCAACAGCCACTGCCACCCCTGTGTCCCCCTCCTCCTCGTCTCCCTCCTCCCTCCCTGTGACGTCTACACTCACACCTGCATGCACCCCAACATCAGCCAGTGCTTCCATCACCACCTCACCCTCCAGTACAGTCCACACTCGTGCAGTCACCACCCCCACTGCCATTTACACGTCCCCTGTGTCCTCTCCCACTGTGTCTGTCACCCCCTCTTCCAAGACACACAAACGCAGGCAGCCACCCACCCAACAGCCATCCACCTCACGACAGCCTACAGCACCAACACCTTCACCCAATGACAGCACACCTGACTCTCCTACAACCACCTCCTCTACCTCCACTTCCATCTCCACTTCTCCTACCTTTTACCTTGGCCCTAAAAAACATTTCCTGGCTAACCTTGACCTCTTTCCCCCCAATGAGCTCCCCCATCCATCTTCAAAGAGTCCCAAGAGCACCGCAGCCACCACCAGCCCAGCTTCGGTTGTCACTGTTGTGCATGGGCTCTGGAGCCCACCCTTTGCCAGCAGTGACACATCCATCAGCAGCAAGGACACGTCCAGCCCCCCCCCCCGGCAAGAGGACCCGCAAAAACAAGGGCCGCCGTGCGAGGACCGACAGGGCTGCCCTCAAGGAGCAATGTGCGGCCACTTCACCACCCACACCATCTAGGGGAGTTAAGGGCCCGAGAGCCCCATCAAAGGAGCGGAAGGGCAGCAGGAGCGCGGAGAAGGTGGACCCCACATGCCACATCCCAGCTGGGAAGGAGGACACTAAGGAGGCCAGGAGTCCGTCCCCGAAGGGTCCAGAAACGTCACGGTCCGAGGGCGACTGAGCCGGGAGTCCAGGCCAGGTCTGGCTCCCTTGACCTGCTGGATGAGCACCGCTGAACCGGGCCCGCGGGGCAGAAGAGCACCGCTGAACAGGGCCCCGCCGTGGAGATAGGCACCGCTGAACAGGGCCCGCGGTGCAGAAGAGCACCGCTGAACAGGGCCCCGCCGTGGAGATAGGCACCGCTGAACAGGGCCCGCGGTGCAGAAGAGCACCGCTGAACAGGGCCCGCGGGGCAGAAGAGCACCGCTGAACAGGGCCCCGCCGTGGAGATAGGCACCGCTGAACAGGGCCCGCGGTGCAGAAGAGCACCGCTGAACAGGGCCCCGCCGTGGAGATAGGCACCGCTGAACAGGGCCCGCGGTGCAGAAGAGCACCGCTGAACAGGGCCCGCGGGGCAGAAGAGCACCGCTGAACAGGGCCCCGCCGTGGAGATAGGCACCGCTGAACAGGGCCCGCGGTGCAGAAGAGCACCGCTGAACAGGGCCCGCGGGGCAGAAGAGCACCGCTGAACAGGGCCCGCGAGGCAGAAGAGCACCGCTGAACAGGGCCCGCGGGGCAGAAGAGCACCGCTAAACAGGGCCCGCGGGGCAGAAGAGCACCGCTGAACAGGGCCCGCGGTGCAGAAGAGCACCGCTGAACAGGGCCCGCGGGGCAGAAGAGCACCGCTGAACAGGGCCCCGCCGTGGAGATAGGCACCGCTGAACAGGGCCCGGGGGGCAGAAGAGCACCGCTGAACAGGGCCCCGCCATGGAGATAGGCACCGCTGAACAGGGCCCGCGGTGCAGAAGAGCACCGCTGAACAGGGCCCCGCCGTCTCAAGCACCGCTCCGCTGGGCCCTTCATCTCAAGCACCGCTCCGCTGGGCACCGCTGTCTCTCCACCTCTCCGCTGGGCCCTTCTTCTCAAGCACCGCTCCGCTGGGCCCTTCATCTCAAGCACCGCTCCGCTGGGCCCTTCATCTCAAGCACCGCTCCGCTGGGCCCTTCCTGTCATGCACCGCTCCGCTGGGCACCGCCGTCTCAAGCACCGCTCCGCTGGGCCCTTCTTCTCAAGCACCGCTCCGCTGGGCCCTTCCTGTCATGCACCGCTCCGCTGGGCACCGCCGTCTCAAGCACCGCTCCGCTGGGCTCCGCCGTCTCAAGCATCGCTCCGCTGGGCACCCTTCTTCTCAAGCACCGCTCCGCTGGGCCCTTCATCTCAAGCACCGCTCCGCTGGGCCCTTCATCTCAAGCACCGCTCCGCTGGGCCCTTCCTGTCATGCACCGCTCCGCTGGGCACCGCCGTCTCAAGCACCGCTCCGCTGGGCCCTTCTTCTCAAGCACCGCTCCGCTGAGCCCTTCATCTCAAGCACCGCTCCGCTGGGCCCTTCATCTCAAGCACCGCTCCGCTGGGCCCTTCCTGTCATGCACCGCTCCGCTGGGCACCGCCGTCTCAAGCACCGCTCCGCTGGGCCCTTCTTCTCAAGCACCGCTCCGCTGGGCCCTTCATCTCAAGCACCGCTCCGCTGGGCCCTTCCTGTCATGCACCGCTCCGCTGGGCACTGCCGTCTCAAGCACCGCTCCGCTGGGCACCGCCGACTCAAGCACCGCTCCGCTGGGCACCGCCGTCTCAAGCACCGCTCCGCTGGGCCCTTCTTCTCAAGCACCGCTCCGCTGGGCACCGCTGTCTCTCCACCTCTCCACTGGGCCCTTCTTCTCAAGCACCGCTCCGCTGGGCACCGCCGTCTCAAGCACCGCTCCGCTGGGCCCTTCATCTCAAGCACCGCTCCGCTGGGCCCTTCATCTCAAGCACCGCTCCGCTGGGCCCTTCCTGTCATGCACCGCTGGGCACCGCCGTCTCAAGCACCGCTCCGCTGGGCCCTTCTTCTCAAGCACCGCTCCGCTGGGCGCTTCATCTCAAGCACCGCTCCGCTGGGCCCTTCATCTCAAGCACCGCTCCGCTGGGCCCTTCCTGTCATGCACCGCTCCGCTGGGCACCGCCGTCTCAAGCACCGCTCCGCTGGGCCCTTCTTCTCAAGCACCGCTCCGCTGGGCCCTTCCTGTCATGCACCGCTCCGCTGGGCACCGCCGTCTCAAGCACCGCTCCGCTGGGCTCCGCCGGGCTCCGCCGTCTCAAGCATCGCTCCGCTGGGCACCCTTCTTCTCAAGCACCGCTCCGCTGGGCCCTTCATCTCAAGCACCGCTCCGCTGGGCCCTTCATCTCAAGCACCGCTCCGCTGGGCCCTTCCTGTCATGCACCGCTCCGCTGGGCACCGCCGTCTCAATCACTGTTTATGGTTCACTGTGCCCACCATGCCTCCTCCTTGACCAGTGGAGACTGTCATCCACCTGATGGACTGTGGCTTTGCACTCCCCAGGATGGTCCAGTGGGCAGCCCACCCACTGTAGAGACATTGAGAGACTGTGGCTTTGCACTCCCCAGGATGGTACAGTGGGCAGCCCACCCACTGTAGAGACATTGAGAGACTGTGGCTTTGCACTCCCCAGGATGGTACAGTGGGCAGCCCAACCACTGTAGAGACATTGAGAGACTGTGGCTTTGCACTCCCCAGGATGGTACAGTGGGCATGGTGGCTCCTCGTGGATCTGGCGTCGTGGACTCATGTGGCTGTGGTGCCCCCCCCTTCCCTTCCCCCTGAGGTGCCTGTAGTTTTTACATCTGATGCCCCTGCAGTGTTCTCTCCAAAGGACTCAGGTCTCCTGTGTGGGCTTTGCCCTTATTTCTCAAGACTTTGGCCCACGGACATGATGAATTCGTAGGATGTGCAGGACTTGGTACTTCAGTTATACACTGATGTGTATGTCATTAGTTTTGTTGTGAATATCTTTCATGGTTGTACGATAATTTTCAGGAGCTTTTTGGTACGTAAATATTTATTCCAAATTTGATTATGTCCTAGCATTTTTCAGGGGTGTTTGGGTGGTGTCACTGTGACTTGTTGCTCTGCATTGGTGTGTACATAGTTGGGGGGGTGGGGGTCGCATATGTGTGTGCCCGTAACCTTTCGTCCTCCCCCTCCCGTGTGTCGTAGGTGCAGTACTCACCGTTGTCGTCTGCGCCGGACTTCGTACTCGTGGTAGATGAGAAGGTAGACGAGAGCAGGTAGGATGTTTAATTCGGGTTCCATGCTGTCCTCCTTCCTCCTGGAGAGCGTAGTGGTGAGCGTTTTCCCGTCCGTAGTCTGTTTCCGCCGTGTTTTTATCGGCGTTGCTCCCGCCCCGGAAAAGGTGGCGGATTGGTGAGTTGGAATAGTGTGGGCGGTACATTGGCTGCCGCCTGGCTGTTGGCGGTGACCGCCGCGCTGTTTGTTTGTACCGCCGTGGCGGTCGGAGTGTTAAAGTGGCTGTCTGTGTTGGCGGTTCCCGCCAGGGTCAGAATCCCATATTTTTTACCGCCAGCCTGTTGGCGGGGTGGCCGCCGCTTTAACACCGACCTCCAGGGTTAGAATCACCCCCTAAATTTTCCCTGCCCACACTCTTGGACAGAGAAAAGACGGTGTTGGGGACCCTGGTACACAGTCCTTGAGCCGGCCCTGGGAGATGGGGTACCCAGGGCCATTCAATGGCTCTGGGAGTGGGGCTGCACACCCCCCTTCCAATTTTAAAAGTTGTGGTTGAGGGGGATGAAGTCTCTTTTATGTTAAAGTTTTACCCAGAGGATGGAGTCCCTGGGGTCTCTTAGAGGCTGAGGGAGGGTGGAACACATTCCCTCCCCTTAATTTTTTCATGCAACCCCAGGGGATAGAGTCTTTAGGGATTTTTCAGGCTCATTCGGTGGAGGGCATATATTTCAGTGTTGCCCTGGTGTATGATGTCCTGGGGGGGGCCTTTAACATGCTCTGGGAGAGGGGCCGGTCCACCTCAGGAGGTATTTTTCATTTTACTAGTCTGGGAGCTGATCCTTTTTTTTAAACATTTTCCACAGATTTGTGGATCCTCTGTGAATTTGTGACAAATATTTTTAGTCCCAGGGTGAGTCCGCCTGGGACCGACACGCCTTCCTAGGGGGTCAGGGTATACCTACCCTTCCCTCTTAATTTTTTTTTAACCTCTTTATAGGACAGATTCCCTAGTCCAAAGATGGTTGCCGCTACATCCTTGTTGATGTGGTGGCAGCCAATCAGATCTCAGCTTGAGGTCTGTTGGGTCCGCAGACCCTCACAGTGTGAAATATACAACATTTTTGAGCATAAATTGATGAAAACTACAGAGCGAATTTACACCAGTCATAAAAAGCACACTTTCTGGACCAATGTCCCTTGGGGTTGTTTTTATATTTGGTGGAGGAAAGCAATTGGCTGCGCTCCCTATGCCTCCTTGAGGCCCCAGGGACCCCATCACCTCTGTTCCAGAGACTCATCCCCCTCTACACAGTTTTTTTCTCTGTCACCAGTGCTTGGGTAGTGAAGTCTTATGTGCCCCTACCTGGTAGGAGCAGAAAAGCTGCTCTTGCCTGGTAAAACCACAAAAGTTTCTCTCTGCCCGTGCTCTCGCTCACAGGGAAACAGAGAACTGCTCCTGCTTGGAGGGAGCAAAATAAAAAACTGCTCTGTCAGATGGGAGCAATGTCTGCTCCAGTAACACGAGGGGTGGGTGCTCGCAAGGGAGCCGGCTGGGATGCAGGTACCTTGGAGTTGCCCCAAGAGCATTACTGTTCTTTATTAAGTGCTTAGATCATGAAAGAAAAAGTTCTGATGCCTGAAGCTCTCCTCAGAAGCCCAGGGCTGGCGCACAGAATGCCAAGGATAGTAGTGTCTAATCCACTACCAGATACTTCCTGTTCCTGAACCTATTTCTTGTTCTTGCGGGTTCCTACTTTCTTCCACTGTGACTGTTTTGCCATCTTTCTCTTCCTTCATCTGTCCAATCTTTGTGTTTTCCCCTCTCTTGCACTCGGAAAGATGTGGTGCAGGAAAATAAGTACTGGTGCCCAAAAATAAGTTCCAGTTGTCCTTACCGGCATCTCCCGGCTCAAATTCAACACTGTCTGTATTTAAGAAAAAAGTGTGGTATATCTGATGCCTAAAATCATCATGATAAAATCAAAGCAGTAAAATCAAAATAATTTTCTATAGAAATGAATAAAGTAATGCTTTTTTTCTCACAGAACAAATTATGGTTGGTGCTCCAGAAAGCTAAAATGAGGATACATTTTCTGACTTCTCAAATAGCGGCAAAGGATTTTTAAACTAGCTGTTATTTTTGCATTTTTATTGCATTAGTGACAATTATTTGCTGCATGAGTTACTAAGCAATTTACAGTGTTCGATCACTGGGCTATATTTGGGCTACATATGGAATTGGGGTGTTGTGTTATTTGGGCTACATTTTTTTTCTCAAGGGGCCATCTTGGGAGAACTTTTTGTTATCAAGTTCTCTCAGTTCTTCATTTACTACAGTATCCTCTGTGGGAAATTATTTTTGTTTTACAGCTTTGATTCAATCAAGGTGACTTTAGGTATACTACATTTTTTGAATAAATAAGAATGTTACATGCTTTAGTTATTACATAACAACATTGCATTACAACACTGTGGGAGGCTGCAATAGAACACTGGGGAATCAACGTAGAGGTTGCTGCTGCTGCCGCCGCTGCTGCTGGAATGGCGACTGTGAGTCGCTTTGGTGGTGTCTGCACTACACTCCTTCCTTATGTACATCTTCATCTTTAATAAAGAAAATCACAATCAACTTACCTGCATGGACATTGCTTTCCTAAAAATGGCAAAGAGGATTGGATGGAGCAGTGCTGGCAGATGATGAGGAGCTGAACTGGAGTTTTTATCCTGTGATTCCTGTTTCCAAGCATGATCCTAGTGACGAACCAGCCAGGGAGGTGTTGTTGTATGTCAGTGATGTGCAGGCCCGGGAGGTGTTGTTGGTCCAGCTGGATTTCCAGTGGCACAGGTTAGCGTAATTGTTGCTGCCAGCAGCCATTTTTTGTAAGCAAGCATTGCCTTAGTACGGGCTGTGTTCATTTAGTGGCAGCGATTTCTTAGGTTCAGGCTGTGCATTGAAGCTGGTGTTGCCTTGATGATGTGTTACTGTTGCATCACGTGGAGCAGCCATTTCCTGATCTAGCCTGCTCTGTGAGGCTGATGTTGCTTTAGTATTGCCATGTGGCACCGCAACACACATTTGCAATAAACAGCTATTTCCAGATTTGATTTGGTTGTTTGGGCAACTTGGCAATGACATTCAGAGCCATGAAGGTAATTTGGGTTTGTGGCAGTCATCTTTTTGGTGATTGGCACACCTGGTAATTGTATTGTTTTATGAATTCTGCATGTACTCCTGCAGTCCGTTTCAGTGATTGGCCCACCTGGTAATTGTTTTACCAATCCTGCATGTACTGTTGCAGTCATTTTCACAGTGATTGGCACACCTGGTCATTGTTACTTGTCAATTCTGCAGGTTCTGACTGAATTATGTAACAATCCTGCAAGAATTATCCTGTTGGTAATAGGTGCACCAGAGAGTTTATTGTGGTATCTGTGTGTTGCTACTTTTGGGACAGGGGCATGTTCTGTCCACTGGGCTTCCCTTTGGCCTCACCAGTGCCCCATGAGTGCTCACAAAAGTGATAGGGATGATGGCAGCACATCTTTGGAGGTCAGTGGGCCTGGTCTTCCCCGACTTCAATGACTGGCTATTGAAGGCGGACATGCTCCAGGAAGTCATCAGCCACCTCAAAATCTTCTGTCATCTTTGGGGTTCACTATCAATGTGGAAAAGGGTCGCAGTCAGATGTTCCCTTTCATCAGAGCCATTCTGAACACAGTTCAGTTTTGGGCCTTTCCCCAGAAAGGAGACTCTGGGCATCCAGGCTATGATACTGATATTTCATCCTCTACATTTTAGTGAGGTTGACTCTGAAGCAGTTGAGACAGATGGCCTTTTGCATTATAGTCAAGAATGCCACGTGTCATATACAGGCTCTGGATGCTACATTTTTGGAATAAATAAGAAGGTTACATGTTTTAGTTATTCATTAGAACACTGTGGGGGTTCTCAGTAGGCCCTACATCATGAGACGTCTCTGAACCCGTACAGATTTCAGTGATGACTACAAAAGATCTGCAGTGGTGGTTACTGGACCGCAACTTGGTAATTTACAGACCACTCAGTCTATCCCACTAGGAGCTGACAATAGTGAACAATGTGTCATACTGGGTTGAGGCACCCACCTCAGTGAAATCTCTGGTCTCTGGCAGAGGTCTGACTCCAAATCAGTCTCGGCGTGGCAAGTTAGTGAGCTTCAGGCACTATGTTTCATCCCCCATATGGCACTTTCTTCCCAGACAAGGTGGTTCTGTGGACACGAGCATAATTCTTGCTTAAAGTTGTGACACCATTCCATATTGGTCAAATCATTACCTTGTCTGCGGAGAGAGAGTCCATCTTTGGGTCCTAAAAGAGCTGAGCTTTTACATCATTCGTATCAAAGAACACCAGGTGGACAATCATCTCTGTGTGGGGTTTGCTGGAGTGAAAAAAGAGAAGGCAGAAATGGGCCATGTCCTGTTGGATCATACTTTGCATCAGGCTCTGCTAAGAATTGGCCAAAAAAACAACCTCCAGAAGGACTGCAAACTAATTTCACCAAAGCTGCCACCACAGTGTTGGGATGCAGAGTTTGGGTCCTGAATATCTGCCAGGCAACTATGTAGTTGTCACTCTACACACTGATGAAATACTATGTCTAGACAGCCAGTTTGATTTTGTCAGCTTGGTCCAACAGGACTTTTTGGTTTGAGCCAATTAACAGGCCCACCTCCTAAATGGTACTGCTCTGTTATCAATTCAAATGGTGAACCTTGCAGAATCTGCAGGTAGAAAGCCTCTATCAGTCGAACAAGTTAATTACCTTCATTAATTCTCTTTCTGGTAGAGGCTCTTTTTAACTGGAGATTCCCCACCAAAACTTCCATCTTTCCCGTTCTATAAATTGAGTCCTGCCCTTGAATAACATCCCAACTTTAGGAATCTGCACACTGGTCAAAGCCAATTTGCTTTTGAGGCTAAGCATCTGGGGGCATGGACAGCTTCGAAAGCAACTGACGTCTGCCCAAGGCAGCGGAGCAAATATGGACCTCCACATGTCATTTACGGAGCAGAACACCATCACTGCAAATCTGCACGGCACCACCTGTCAGTGCACATAGATACGGCTGAAAAGTTTCCAGATCCAGTCTGACGTCTGGGGGATAATCGAAAGATGATGGATTTTTAGTTAAATACAATCTGTATCTCTAAGAGCATTACTGAATGTAAATATATATTAGGAGTGTGAAAAAAGGTGTGTAATTTGCTTTTGTGTAGCTATGAGAAATTCTAGCAAAATTCATCAATTTGCAAAACCATCATTTTGTGCTATATTTTAATATGAAATGTGTCCTCTCAGCTTACGGTGTGATGATGGTTTAAAAAACACCACATACAACAGCCACTTGCAGACTATTGTTTCTGTGCATTTGTGATAAATCTTTACTGCAAATTGCAGCATCTCACACTAACTCTGTAAGAATCTTTATCGGGTTTACAGGGCTATCAATGGATTTGAAATTAGAGATTGTATTTAAATCTTTTAATTAACACATTTCTTGACACAGGTGGGCCCGTTAACAAACTCCTTGGTAATATTATCACATTGTAAGGGTGGTCGACTCTGCCAGGAAAATAGTACAGAGTGAAACTTGTAAAATGTCACCAGGTTAATATGGTGCTCTGCAATCTAAGACACCGGAAGTATTATGTTTCAAGCATGCTCATCCCTTAAGGTGGTGTGGAGGTTGTGTAGACATTCATATCTGCCAAGTTTCCACATTTCAAATGGCTTATTTTAAGTCAATTTTGAACTTTTAACATACATCACACTATCTGGGACTTGAACGTTGCTGTTACCTTTGTAATTATGGACTCAAAACAGTAAGGTGAAGTTGTATTCAAAGGCAGAATTATGTTAAGTGTCAATAGGACACCATGATGCTATGTTGCCAGTCTTTCTGGCAGCTACCTTGTATTACAAAGTAAAAATGTGTTAAGTCTTTCAGAAAATAATACAAATCTCTCTTTCCTGTTCACTTTCCGTCTCTTTGAATGACATTTACATGTGTTGTTGTGCAGGCATTTATCGGTTTTTGAATATTTACACTGGTGAGGATTGTTTCCCTTTTGGTGGGGTTTCAACAGTTATTATATGTTCAAACCTAAAATACGATATCCTAATTATGCCTAACGAAACTAGAGGCTGATTTGAAAGGGTTTGATCAGATATTACAGGTTTAAAATTAAAACAGGAGAGCCTAATTATGTTCAACTAAATAGGTGTCTGGTTCTGTTATGAGAGAAGCTAAAGTGGGAGAAAAAAAAACTTTTGAGTAGCTTTCCCTTTGATCACATCCACCAAGGGGATTACCTTTAAAGTTAATGCAACCTTTTTCGTGTCAATGGTTGTTTCTTTTTCGCCCTAAAGAAATAAATGGTAATATAGTTTCCATAAGTAAATTACTCCTAGGTAATGTGAGATCCCCTGGTATGGCATACACCGGAGTACATTTTGTGATTAACAACCCCAATTGCTACAAATTATTCTATGATTGGTAATATACTCTAACTAGCTTTGACAACGTGTTCCCCAATGCTGATACCAATCGCTAGAGTGGTTGGTGACATAGAGGAAACACTTTCAAAACTCTGGTGAGATTGTCTCCTACTCTGTTCTTTTTAGACAGACGTTATGAGAGAAATTAGGAACATCATTTCAAATCCTATACTAAAGGACTCAAGGGCAATGACACTGTGACTTAGACCACCTGGCTGCACAAGTACCACAAAACCAGACCATTAGCTAATTTGGCAGGGCTTCAAGCAGTGAAATTGGCCAATGCCTGTCAATGAAAGAGAAGAGAACTTCCTTGGTAAGGCAGTGGTATGTGAGATTGTCCAATATGGTAGCTATGGAACAGTTAACTGCCAATATTAATGTGAAACATTTAAACTACAATGACATCCGGAATTCTATATTGGACTGTATGTAGGGAGGTGTGCCAGCTTTGGCATCAAGCACTTTTCATGAAATCGTTTTTTAAATAATTTCAAAATCACTAGATACCCACAGACACAGAAGGGAGTCAAGTGGTTGCCAGTGCTAATCATGTTTGTTGGCTTTATTGGGCACAAAAAGGAGATGATGGTTATGAGATACAGGAAAGCACTGTGCTTTGTGGAGCAATTTCTATGCAGCGTTTATGGAAGGAACACATTATTTTCATTGGAAATACATGTAAATGAGAAAATTCGTCAAGTCCATGAGATCATAGATGGAATGATGAATCCCTGACTGTATTGTGTTTTTTGACAATTCGATAAAACGTTAAAAAAGATAATAACAAAGGACATAAAGTGAAACGCGCTCTACAATGCCATTCCGTAACAGGAGATTATAGCTTTTGTTTGCAGTGCAGTCCATCTCTTTTCTGCTATTTAAAGACACCTCCCCTCTACACACACATACACACTCACTCTAACCACCAAACATGTTCTCCTTTATTCTCTATTTGACTCCAGTGCTCCTGCTCATTGCTACTACATCAGTAGTTCCTCTCCTTTGTGAGCTATCACTTTGACTTTTCTCTTGTTAGTGCAATTTATCCCATTAAGTCATTTGCATGTTTTCAAGTTTATTATAGCTCTTCAGATCTATTAAAGTAATATACATGCATTATAATTATTCATGCCTAACATTATAAACCTCTTTGTATAAAAACTAGAGCAGAAGAGAACCCTAGGCCATTATGTTGTGAAACCTCATTAGATCATTGCAGTAGAAGCCTTAAAGAGGATTGATTTGGCAACACCCAATGCATCGAGCAATCACACGTCTTGTAAGTTAAAGTAGTAGTTGTTGCTTTATAACTCGAGTTACTATGGTGGCGGTGCAAAGTTCAGTAGCCTATCATCAAAGTGAGCTTATTAATTTAGGGCCTCAAAGAAAAGGGCTGGGTATCCACAAACGGTGAAAATCATTGAAGGAGCACAGCCAAATTCTTGAATGCAACAATTAAAAATGCACAGTGCAGGCGCAGTCTCATGGGGCCATAAAAGGAGATTTAATTTCCAGAACGTCAATGCCTGACGGCCGGGTCTGGCTGAAGGTATGGAAACATTATCACTACTTGATTGCATTAAGCTTACATAACCTGTCTACGTGCAAACCTGAGGGGTGTGACGTGTCTTTCAGAAAGTTAGGGATCGCGAGTGTCAGTCTAAGCATGCATTTGCATTGTCAGGGATACCAATGCCGGGTAATAAAAAGGTTGTACTTTAGTACCACACTGAGCATCTGTTTGTTGATATTGTGGTCTTTAGCTGCACGTCTGCTGCAACTCAGGTATATCCCGGCGCCAGAAAGACCAACCACGTAAGCTAGCAGCTTGTTATCTATTTTTTTATATTGCAAATAGATTATTGGCAGACCTAGGCCCAGGTTTATGAAATATTTTTGCCACCTTAGCGTCATGTTTTTGATGCCAAAGCGACGCAAACATAACTCCATATTTATATCTTGACGCTAGACCCATCTAGCACCAAAATGTAGGAGTTAGTGCCATTTTAAGGGAGCGCAAAACCACCTTACGTGTCATTGTGACAATGAGATAGAAGTTCGGCGTTCCCTTCCAAAAAATGATGCTAGCTCTCTAGCGCCATATTTACCTACTGATGTAAAAATGATGCAAACCAAGGAAGCAGACTTAAAAAATGATGCTTAGTCTGATTAGCATCAAATTTTAATGCCATGGTCAGACCATGCATTAAAAAGAGGCCCACTCAATGAAAACACAGAGGGAGCTTTTGAAATCTCCAGGACAACATGGAAGTAGTACTGCTCCAGCTTGGCACCTGCCACAGTCATCAGCAAAGACAGCAGGTCCCTCCACCGCAGCAGCAACTGCAAACACCACCACACCAGCCACAAAGGCAGCGCAGAAGGCGGGAGAGGATCTTCAGACAGCGCACAACCATCCTTGTGAGCCAGGGGTACAGACTGAACCGGGAGTCCATTATAAGCCTGCTGCACCATATTGCTCCACACATCACAGCAAGGATGCAAACTCCCACTAACCAAACTCCTCGCAGTCCTCCATATGCTGGCGTATGGTTCTTTTCAGATAACGGATGCACAAGTGGCTGGTATCTCCTGGCCATCCTTCTCGGTCCTCCTACCTAAGGTCCTGGATGTTATCATATACCTCACACCCCACCACACCTGCTTCCCAAACACCCATCATCTGCAGCAGGAGACCAGGCAAGGTTTCTATCAAAGTGCTGGGTTTCCACATGTGCTGGGTGCAATGGACTGCACCCATGTGCAACTGGTGCCGCCTGCAGCAAAGAAACACCTATATAGGAACTGCAAGCACACACATTCAATCAATGTGCAGGCCATTGTGGACCACCATGGGCTCTTCACTAAAATCCTTGCGGAAAATCCAGGCAGCATCCATGATGCATACATATTTGACCATTGCACCATCAACGAGCGGTTCCAGGATGGCCAATATGGCAATGGTCTACTTTTAGGTAAGCCACCATACCAATCATAACACACACAACACACCAACCATCTAGGACAAAAAAGACAAGGAGCGCACTAAATAAATATGGGCAGGGCTACATAGATGTACAGGCAACAACACATATGCAACATGCCACACTATACTGCATACATTGCACTTCATAAACACATACACCCACATGTACATAACACACCCTGACTGGCACACTATGGGGGTCATTCTGACCTCGGCGGTCTAAGACCGCCGGGGCCAGGGTCGGCGGGAGCACCGCCGACAGGCCGGCGGTGCCCCGCAGGGCATTCTGACCGCGGCGGTAAAGCCGCGGTCGGACCGGCAACACTGGCGGTCTCCCGCCAGTGTACCGCCGCCCTTTGGAATCCTCCAAGGCGGCGCAGCTAGCTGCGCCGCCGAGGGGATTCCGACCCCCCCTACCGCCATCCAGTTCCCGGCGGTCCGCCCGCCGGGAACCGGATGGCGGTAGGGGGGGTCGCGGGGCCCCTGGGGGCCCCTGCAGTGCCCATGCCAATGGCATGGGCACTGCAGGGGCCCCCATAAGAGGGCCCCTACAAGTATTTCACTGTCTGCTTGGCAGACAGTGAAATACGCGACGGGTGCAACAGCACCCGTCGCACCTTCCCACTCCGCCGGCTCGATTACGAGCCGGCATCCTCGTGGGAAGGGAGTTTTTCCCTGGGCTGGCGGGCGGTCTTTTGGCGACCGCCCGCCAGCCCAGGGAAAAACTTAGAATACCCTCCGCGGTCTACTGACCGCGGTGCGGTATTTCGGAGGGGGGAACTCTGGCGGGCGACCTCCGCCGCCCGCCAGAGTTAGAATGACCCCCTATGTGTGGACAGGTGGAGCCAAGTCCCCTTTACATACAGAAGCTGCCCACAAATCACTACAATTGTCCACAATTTGACAACTAAATATAGAGCACATACACATTACATCAAACAAAGAAGCGTCCAGGCATGTCAATGACATAGGCCATTATTCATTTTTAGAAAGTCACACATAGGCACAGTCCCACGGAAACCATGGTGCGCAAGCCTCTGGCAGAACCTAAATGGTGCCATAACCAACTACATATCATCTACACATACCTGACATACCTGTAGGGTGCAGATGCACCTGTCTGCTGCATTGTGTGACACACATATCAATACAAAACTAACTGCCTTTAAAGAGCATGGGGCAGAATCATGAGAAATGGGGCAGCACCTACTCCAGTGCCACCTCACATGAGCCCCTAGTGCCCCCTAACACTACCATGCATGTTCCGTATACCAGAAACGGTCCACTATGGTGCAGAGTATGTGAAAAAAAAAACGTAACACTCATGGGTACCATAGTAGGACTCAGTAGGAGTATACAGAACATATCTGACCTAACATGCACCATACTAAGGGACCCATGAGAAAAATAGCTGTGCCCCCTCCCAAAACCTGCACTGTGCATGTGTAGAAAGTGTCTGTGAGAAATCATGTATTGGAAGCTAGGAGATACCACTACACCAAATTGCATCACCCTATTAATGTGTGATAGACACCCTTGTACACTTGATGGCTGCCACAACATCATCTGCCACAACTGTCATGCCCATCAACACAGTCCAATGAAACCATCTGACAAGAACAGGAACATACATTATACCACAAGCAAGTCTGAGCCACCACTCCAACTAAAACTAACAACTACCATGGTATGTTCCAAACCACTATCAAGCTTTACCAACACATCTCTTTTTCCTTGCAGCTGATCAAGGGTATGGCATACAGCTGCAGGGGGTGACTCCATTTGCCAACCCCACAATGGTGGAAGAGTGCGCCTACAATGAGGGGCACAGAAAAACACGCAATGTGGTGGAGAGAACATTTGGGCTCCTGAAATCAAGGTTCAGGAGCCTAGCCCTGACAAGAGGAAGCCTCTTGTATGCTCCATCACTCGTTTGCAAAATAATTCCGGCATGTGCAATCCTCCGCAATATCTGTGTCAGAACAAATGTCCCGTGGGATGACCAGGTTGATGTCACTAACGAGGAGGAGGATGATGATGGAGCAGATAATTTGGAGGGGAAACAGCAGAACACTGCTGCAGGAGTTCGCAGGAGAGAGACTCTACATTGTTGAGAACTTCTACACCTAGTCACCGGGCTAATAACATCACATTGTAAATAGCACAAATAAAATACTTAGCACCTAATTCTCCTTGGCTTACTTATTTTCCACTACATGTACCTTTGGAATGTGACTCAAACCTCATGGAGCAGGTATGAAACACAAAGGTGACATGCATGGTAGCAACATCATCTATGATGTAAGAGGGTCTACTACCTCCGTCTCACATATCAGTGACACGCAATTCACCGGCATGTGACTACTGAAGGCCTAGATCCATGCACCACGATATATAGTGTGCCATCAAGTGGTGAAGGTGCTAATACCTAGCCCATTCACCACAACAACAGCATGCCTAACAGGATGTATGCAATGGTGCACACATAAGGTAGGAACTGTCAACAAATGAATATTAAGTAGGAACAGAACACTGTCACAACTCATGGTGATTGCAGCTTTGCCTACATGGTACATGTGTGACAAGGGTGGGACATCATTGGTAACTATGGACCTGCAGTAATAGTCCAGGGATTGTAACCAATGTCCGATGATGAGCCTGCACATTGTATCCATGGGATAATGTCCTGACACTGCCATTGGGCACATCCATGACACATAGTCGACTGTACCTCACATATAGCACACACGTTGGCTGTGGAATGGGCAATGGGTTGCCAGACAAAATAAGCAGCTATGGGTGCAGAGTCACTATCCAAACACATGACCCATTATCAGGACCTAAGAATTTAATGAGACAATGCACCCCCAAAGAATTGTCTGGGTCAAATGTACGAAGGGTGTCTTACACTCACTATGTACATGAGCTGCACACTTGTCACACAAATCTGCTGTCTTGACACATGCCTAGAGCAAATCCAGATAAACATGTGAAGACTGATGTACGGGAAATGTCCCAGGTGGCAACGGGCTTGTGAGGATCAACAATGCTTGACGTGTGTCAGAATGTTTAACTAGTATCCTCTGTATAACAACATCACACAGCACATAGCAATACACACCACTCTTTGTCACTCACATTACAGAACAAGTGCATGGTTGCAACTGTAACAATTTATCCCATACATGTTTTGGGCTCCAACATCGCAATCAGGTGTGGGATGTGCTACTATGTCCAGCATTGTTTAATAATGTCAGAGACACAACATCAAACTGAGTAGGAGTACACCTAGTCATATATGTTGCATTTGGCTAATGAAAAGTACAACACTGAGATGATTTCACACCTAAACATCATTCAGTCATGGTACGAGTTACCTAGGTTGCAGGTGCAATATGTCATGTCTGGGTTGCACTCATTACATCTCACAAATACCATTAATTGAACCGTAACTATCACATAGCCAGAAGTAGGACATGTTTACATCTACAAATTACACAAGTCACATGTTGCATCATGTCCATGTATGACGAGACAATGTCACTGTAGAACATGTGTACAAAATTCAAGCAGCCTAAAGAATGGGAGAAATGTAGGAGACAATACATACCTTACCAGTAATGCAGGAAAACATGGAAAAGGGACACACGTAGACCAATACTGACTGTACAACACATCAATGTCGTGAGTAAATTGGAGCAACCATGGGTTTGTGTTGCCATACAAACTCACACAGTTGTGATGATGAGTAGGCTGGCATCTGTGCCAGACTGCAACATTGGTACACAGTGGAATGCAGTTGTATGTGACAGTCATAACAAACATGAGGTCCATAAATGTGAGTGCCCAGTTGGAGGCATGCACACATATACCAAATATCTCAGCACACATGTATCACTATAATGGTTCAGGCATGGTAATGTGGTTGGATTTTGAACAAAAGGCAACCTAGCACAAAAATAAGAGCATTGGTATCACAAGATCAGTGACTGAAAGAAATGACCTCCACATGTGTTCCGACATACGGAAACATAGGTGGCACGGATGTGACTACACAAGCAGTTGTTAAATGCCAACATGTGTCTATGCAGGAAGATAGCAATGTGAGGTTTCACATCCCATGAATACACCACTGTCGTCATATGTTGCAGAAATTACACTACACATGTCTTTACACGCACACAACATATACCAACCTTCACTAACACATGTGTACATAGCATCTCATGCAACTAAGATGCATGGGGAGCCAAATGGCACACGTGTAGCAGAGCAACACTAAGTAAAATCCAACAGCACACCACAGAGTGGACACACATGCACACACAAATTGCCTGGGGTAAGGTGATGTCAATGCAGTCCAAGTCCACTGAATACTCTGAGTACAAATTGTCATGGTTGTCACATGCCTTACGATGTGTTGGACATAGGCCATCATATATATTGTGTTGAAGGTATATGTACATTTGTATCTCAGGCATAACAATGTAGTCCACCCACAAATTAGTATTCATACATGTATGTACACACATAGCACACATGTGCCAACATGTATGTGGACAGAGTGTAGATAGACATGCATATATGCACAAGGTATGAGTACTCACATGCAGCAGACTCATAGACAAGCCTATGAATTTGACATACCAATGTCACTGTAATAACATTACTGGATAGTCACGCACATTTAGCCGTGCCACATATACAGCATTGTAGCACAGCCCATGTGACATGTTAAGTGAATCAGGGTGCACTCAAGGTCTACAATGCAAAAATCCATGCAATTCCGTCATGTGTCAAAATTATGCTACCACATTAAATCCACTCTGCAACGTAAGTAAAATGATGCCTGGGCCCTGAGCGGCAATCACACATTCACATGCCTTTTAACACACCATGGTGAAAAATTGACACATGACCGCCATGCGTCAAAAATTTTCACGCAAACTACATAACATACAATTCCCCTAAGCTAAAAGATGCCTAGCTCCTGAACATCTATTGCTCATCCACAGGAAATTTCACACGTTGAGAAAAACAACGCATGACCGTCATGCATCAAAAAACAACGCATGACTGGAAACGTGACGCACATGCCCAGGAGGTGATGAAACAGGACACCCTGCCTGCAAAGTGAGTTCACTTGCATTTTCACTTTTCAGTCTTATTGACTGTGACTGTGTGATGGTGTGTGGAGCTGGTGCTGTAGATGTTTTGGAGTATTTTGAAGTGTTTGTAGTGTTTATTGTGCTGTGTCCTGTAGGTGTTGTTTTTTATTTGTCTTTAAACTTGTCTTTTGTATTGTAAGTGTACTGTTTCTGTCTCTGTATTGTGGGGTGTTTGTCTGGGGTAGTATAGTTGTTGGGGTAGTTGGGTTAGGTATTTTTTTTTGTTTTGAGTGAACTGCATTTGCAGTTCAGTATGTCTTGGAAAGGGAGTGTGGCACGGATGTCTGCAGATGAGCTGGTGAGTTTTATATGACTGGTTCAGTACTACCTCTCCATGATGCTGCAACTGGGTGGACTTGTCATTCTTGGCTACCCCATAGAGGCAAGGAGACTTTGGTGGGGCAAGGTGCACCACCATCTAACATGGATCTTTGGGACAGGAAGGAACGACCACCAACTCAAGCACAGCTGGGCAGACCCTGTTACAAGGGAGCAAGATCTGCTGGATCATCTGGGCATAGAGATTGTTGGAGCAGTTGGTTAGTCTCCCATTTCCATACAAAGTCCTCTCTTTAGCATTTGCATGAGAGTTGCAGATACGGTTGAGTGCTGCATGTAATGGTTGTGGATCTGGACATGTTGTGTGCTACCTGTATGAAGAGTCCCAGAGCCAACTTAGGCCTGTACAATAAAGAAGCCGATGCAGGGCAGATGTACCTGCACAATCATTACAAAGTGTTGTGATGCATGCATAGGGCAACTCAATAATGAGCAGCACCAAATGAGGCTTGCCCCATGCATCATGTTTGGAAGGGTGTTCCAAAAACTGTTTGGGAGGCATATGTATAAGCCACTGAGAAAAATGAGAAATCCCTTGTTTCAATTTTTCATGCACTGTGAACGGCTGCTGAGAGCAGGTGTGATATGGGGGCATATAAATGTATGAGATGGGCCCCCATGTACTAGGCCGAAATTGTAATGATCTGTTGCAACTTCTGGCGAGTACATCATTTACCCACACATAAATAGATGCAGTTGACCCTACATGCATCATGCTGTGCCTTAATTCGCATTAGGCGCATACATGGCGGGGGTAAGGGGTGAACTGCGGGCCACAAGGACTGTATTGATGGAATTGGTCCTGCACCACTGTTGTTCTATAGGCCCCTTTGTGTCATTGGCCAGGGCCATATAAGGGAGCTTGACCATGCACTGGATCCCAGCTACTAGCACGACCTTCTTCCAGTTCATTATGTATCACGCACACCCTATACTATGTCTATTACACACACATGTGCAGAGTCAGTTCCACAGGCTGCCACTTCTCACTGGCAGTATGGGGCTGCCCTGCATCTGCTCCATCACTGGCACATTACTCAGTAACCTGCAACAACAAATGCATCCTTGGACCACAGAGCAAGTGTGTCTGTGTTGAGGCATATTTCTATGCTCATGTTCTTATCCCTCCCTGGACAAATAATGGTATACCATGGCAACAATGGCTGGCCTCACACTATTGGCAATACATTTGTCAATGAGCGGGTAGGTACAATTACCTTCACATGAGTAAACTCCCATAGCACTTTTGATTGTGTGTGCGCCTTGTGATGGCACACACACATTACTTACTTCACTGAAGGATGTATCACAGCATTCCTCAACACATTGGAATACCCACACAACCCCTGGGCAGTATTTTGTCAGTTTGCTGTGACAATGACTTAGATGTCTACAACATCTGAGGCAGGCTCAAATGCTATGCGTGTCACAATGGGTCAGCCACTGCAACAACCATTGCATGCCCCTCAGATGCAATATAGTGTCAAGCAGTCCCATATGGTCATGGAGGTGTAGAGCTAACACACCTGCATGACAATGCCATGCATAAATAGTGCAGTGAGAAGCACCAAAGGAGTGTCAGGGACTGTCAACACCAGGCCAGTGCGCCCTCTACGGGCAACATAATGCAAAATGACAAACCTTATGCAATGTAATAATTCATATATTATGTGTTGATGTTGTATATTAACTTTTTGCATTGCAGGTATTTACCTTGAAATGTCATTAATGCTGTTTGTAATATATTGTTAATTTTCAAGCCTTTCCTGCAGCCTGGCTGAGTGTAGCATGTGGGTGGGGCTTGGGTCTATTTAAGGAGCCCAGCTCCACGTGCTCACTATTCAGAGGTCCCGGTGCAGAGCAGCAGCATTTTTTCTGGGCTTCTGTTCCAGAGGCCTATTTGGATATTTCTTGGCCCTGTCCTCATTATCTTGCTGATCTTCAAGCAGGGCAGTAAGGTGAAGGTCGGGGTAGGCCCCCGACTCCGTTTCTAGAAACATTTTAATTTTTGGCTTTGTGATTTACAGTGTGCGTGATCCATTCCTGGCAATTAACCCTTGCAGTTCGGATTGGCAGAGTGCGCGATCATTTCGAGGCATTTGAATCTTGATGGTTTAATCGGCAACAGTATGCGCGATTCATTCTTGGCAATTAACCCTTCCAGTTTGGATCGGCAGAGTGCGCGATCATTTCGAGGCATTTGAATCTTGATGGTTGAATTGGCTACAGTGTGCGCGATTAATTCTTGGCAATAAACCCTTGCAATTCGGATTGGCAGAGTGCACAATCATTTCAAGGAATTCGGATCTTGATGGTTGAATCGGAAACAGTGTGCATGATTAATTCTTGGAATTTAGCTCTTGTAGTTCGGATCGGCAGAGTGCGCGATCATTTCAAGGTATTTGAATCTTGATGGTTGAATCGGCAACAGTGTCCACAATTCATTCTTGGCAATTAAGCTTTACAGTTCAGATCGGCAGAGCGCACAATCATTCTAGGTACTTGAGTCTTGAAGCGCAGTCTGGCAATAAGGTGCGCAATACTTTCTGGGCAATTGAATCTTGAAACTTAGATCAAACAGAGTGTGATCTTTCTAGACAAAACAAGTTTAGTCAGTTTGCCTATTCTACAGTATCATTCATGAATCCTATAGCAGTTAATTCTTTGGGAACAATGTACTCATTGACTCTTGTTGTGACGTAATTGCTATTCTAAGGATTAACTTGAGAGAGTTCAATGTTCAGAGTATATAATTATAAAAAGGTCACATTATTGAAAAGTTCTTGATCTCTCATGTTATTAGAGCATAAAGAATTAAAACAAAGTTCATGAAGATTAATGTGAATGATCTTGCTATTGTGTTCTTAACTCTTGATCCATAGGTCTCCTTCCCCACTGTTGCCAACCTAAACCCCATCCCCCGCTTGGCCATTCTTTAACTCCGTGCTATGATAGCTAGTAGAGTTTGGCGCTGACAAGAGGTGGACATATTAGGAACAGGAGCAAACCCCGAGGATCCGGCCTCGCTGACAGAATAGTGAGCCCATGAATTTTAATCCTCCTGGTTTGTGCTAGGTTTTCAATATGGCCACGTTGGACTAGGTAATTAAGGTAATTATGCAGCTTCGATTGGATGTAGTTGAAACAAAAAACATAGCAGCCAATCTAGCAGAAAGGGTGGATCAGTTACAAGACAGAGTGGGAAAGAAGGAGCAAAGTCCTCTGGGTACGGGTTGGCTTAATCCTCTTCCTCAAAGTTCAGGAGGGAATCCTCCAACTAACATATCACTCACAGTTCCCACACCCATTCCTTTGGCTCCCCCGGAAAGGTTTTCAGGTGATCCTCAGAGGGTACAATCCCTTTTGACTCAAGTAGAATTACATTTCACCTGTAGACCAAACACCTTGATTTCTTATTTGACTGGAGATGCTGCCACCTGGACAATCCCTCTTGTGCGTCGAGATAATCCTTTGCTTTATAAATGGAGAGACTTTGTCCAAGAATTTGAAAGTGTTTTTGATCGAAGAACAGGTACTCTGTCTGCAGACCAAGAACTGTTAGAATTGCGACAAGGAAATAAGGATCTTGTGTCTTACTTGGCTAACTTTAATCGGCTGTTAGCAGTAACGGCCTGGCGAGAGGAAAAGAGATTAGCCCTGTTCTATCAAGGACTCAAAGATGAGTTAAAAGACATTCTTGCACAGATTGATCCTCAACCCACGGATTGTCAAGATCTGATAAATCTTGTTTTAGGATTAGACCATCGTCTTGCAGAACGATGGGGAACACGCAAAAAGACTAAGAAAAATACCTGGCATGTTCCTGAGCATAGAGAATCACAAGTTCATTGAGACAACAATCATGAACCAATGTAAATAGGAACCATCAGGCGGCCCTTAACGAAAGAAGAGAAAGATCTACGTAGAAAGAACGGACAATGTCTGTACTGTGGTCGAAAGGGCCATTTCACTAAAGAATGTCCAGCAAAACCAAAAAGTAAACAAACCCCTACCAAGAAGGTTGTAGCAAATGCACAGATCAATCAGGAAAACTAGAACACCCAAGGTGTAAGGAAGGGTTGCTCTTGGGTGTAATAATGGACCCTTCACAAGATGCTGAAAAGGTTTTACTTGAGTCAAGACTTTTAAAATTAGATCTAGAAGTGCTGGTAAAACAAAAGTCGCATCTAAAGAAAGCCTTAGTAGATTCCGGGGCTACTGGTAATTTTATCGATGCACAATTGATTCAAACATGGGGAATCCCATGTAAGAAGAAGAAAACACCAGAACTAATACAAGCTTTAGATGGAAAACTCCTAGCTGGAGGTCTGGTGACTCTGCAGACCTTCCCCTTATCTGTAATTTGTAAAGGGAGAAATCAAGACACCAAACATGTAGAGAAAATAATCTTTGATGTAATCCGTGCTCCTCAGTATGGAATTATCCTAGAAATGCTGTGGTTAAGTTCCAATAATCCTTTAATAAATTGGCAAGAAAGGAAAATCACATTTTCTTCACTTCTGTGTAAAGGAAAATGTCTCCAGACATCAAGTGTCACAGATTCCCACAAATCCCACATAGCCACAGCCGCTGAAAAAGATCTAACACTACCTTTGCAGTATTCATCCTTCCTTGATGTTTTTGATGAAAACGAAGCAGGAACCTTGCCACCTCACAGACCCTATGACTGTCAAATTGATCTGACTCCTGGTGCTACACTCCCTAGTTGTCGTGTGTATGCCCTGTCTGAACACGAAAATCTGTATCTAAAAAGCTATTTAGATCAATTTCTAGCTAATGGATTTATCCGCCCTTCCAAGTCTCCTGCAGCATATCCTCGTTTTTTTGTTCCCAAGGCTAATGGGGATCTGAGGGCTTGTATAGACTATAGAGGATTCAATAAAATCACAGTAAAGAATAAATACCCATTACCCTTCATCCCTGTCCTGTTGGATCAAGTTAAAAAAGCCAAAATTTACACCAAGTTAGACCTAAGAGGAGCTTACCACCTAGTCAGGATGAGAGAAGGCGACGAGTGGAAAACCACCTTTAAAACTACATATGGTCTATTTGAATACACAGTCATGTCATTTGGACCTGGTAATGCTCCAGCAGCTTTCCAATTCTTTATGAATGATGTCCTTAGAGAATATCTAGATCTATTTGCAATAGTTTAAATTGATGATATTCTAATCTATTCTAATAACAAAGTCGAACATGTACAACATGTCCAAAAGATTCTCACAGTCCTTCGGAAACATCATTTATATTGCAAATTGAGCAAATGTGAATTTCATGTTACCACCGTTGAATTTTTAGGGGTCATCCTTACCCCTCAAGGCATGGTCATGGCAGAAAGAAAAGTGCAAGCAGTATCTGATTGGCCAATCCCAAAAACAGTTCGAGATGTTCAGTGTTTCCTTGGTTTTGCAAATTTCTATTGCAGGTTCATAGACCACTTCTCACAGACAGTGGCACCAATCACCAAGTTACTACGAAAGAAAGAACCATTTGTATGGTCTCCAGTAGCTGGCAAGGTTTTTTCAACCTTAAGAAAAGCCTTTTCCACCGTCCGTCTTGACTCACCCAGATACTGAACGTTCATTCATAGTAGAAGCAGATGCTTCAGATGTGGCAATTGGTGCAGTGTTATTGCAATGCAACAAAGATACCGGTCAGCTACACCCTGTAGCTTACATGTCTCGAAAACTGAACGAAGTGGAACACAATTATGTAATTGCTGAGAAAAAACTTCTAGCAATCTGTGATGCCTTTAAAGAGTGGAGACACTATTTGCTAGGTGCCAAATATATTATTACAGTATACACAGATTATCGTAATCTCCAGTTCATGAGTTCAGCTAGACTTTTGACTCCTCGACAATTACGATGGATGCTGTTTTTTGCCGAGTTTGATTTTGTGGTAACCTTTTGTTCTGGCAAAGACAATCGCAAAGCGGATGCCTTTTCCAGTCAAGACTTTACCATGTTACCCACAATCCAGCCCCCACGAGCTATCATTGCTCCAGACAAAATCCTTTGTATCCTTAAAACCGAAGAGTTTTTAGAAAATATTCGTAATTCTTTCACCATCAAAAAATGGCAGAAATGGGCTCAAGCAGATCCCAAAAGATCAATCAAACAAGGTCTACCTTTTCATGATGCATGTTTATTTGTTCCCACTAGCAAGTTGCGCACATTAATGTTTCATTGGTTGCACGTTATACCTATGGCAGGTCATTCAGGTATTCCTAAAACACTTGAACTAATCCAACTATATTTTTGGTGGCCTACTTTGACAAAAGACATTAAGCAAATGGTAACTAACTGTGAAGTTTGTGCTCGTACCAAGACAAGTCATTCAAAACCAAAAGGACTGTTACATCCTCTCCCAACTCCACTCCGACCTTGGGAACATATATCAATAGACTTTACTACAGGACTGCCACTTGTTCAACATCACTCAGTAATCCTTGTAGTGGTAGATAGTCTCACAAAATATGCATGTTTCATTGCTTGCAGGAAATTGCCTACCTCCAGGGAATTGGCAACAGTACTTTTAAATTGAGTGGTCCGTTATCATGGATTACCAAAAGTAATTCTCTCCGACCGAGGATCACAATTGGCCTCTAACTTCTGGAAAACATGGTGCAAAACGCTGCAAGTTACATCTACATTATCTGCCAGTCATCATCCTCAAACGGATGGCCAAACTGAGAGACTCAATCAAACATTGAAACAATATTTGCATGCTTATGTTGAAAAAGCACTCCGTTCTTGGGTATCAATGCTTTGGTTAGCTGAACTGGCCTACAATAACTCGTATCATACTTCTACTGGAGCGATGCCCTTTTTCGGTCTATTTGGTTATCACCCAGGTACTTTACCAATCACAGCTCTGCAAGAAAGTTCACTTACACCAGCAGTGTCAGAAACAATACGACAACTCCTTCAAACCCAGAAACAAATCCAGCAACATCTAAACAAAGCAAAACAAAAGTATAAAAAAACATTATGACAAAAAACATTGTGAGGGACCACAATATAAGCCAGGAGATAGAGTGTGGCTTTCCACACGCCACATTGATTTCAAGAAAAGACAGATGTTTAATTCCAAATATATAGGTCCTTACACAGTTCTTCAACAGATCAATCCAGTAACGTACAAACTACAGTTACCAAAATCACTACGTATTCATCCAGTGTTTCATACTTCTCTCCTGAAAAGAGCTTTCCAGAAAACTCGCTCTTGACCAACTCCAGTACTGGTACAAGGAGAATTGGAATACAAAGTAAAACAGGTTCGGGATTCAAAATTTAGAGGTCGTACTCTCTGGTATCTAATATCTTGGAAAGGGTACGGTCCAGAGAACGACTCATGGGTGTCAGCATCTGACATTCATTCTCCACGACTAGTGCGGCGTTTTCACCACCTAAACCCAGACAAGCCAGGCCCTAGAGCGTGTTCGGGAGGGGGGAGTACTGTCAACACCAGGACAGTGCGCGCTCTACGGGCAACATAATGCAAAATGACAAACCTTATGCAATGTAATAATTCATGCATTATGTGTTGATATTGCATATTAACTTTTTGCATTGCAGGTATTTATCTTGAAATGTCATTAGTGCTGTTTATAATGTATTGTTCATTTTCAAGCCTTTCCTGCAGCCTGGCTGGGTGTGGCATGTGGGCGGGGCTTGGGTCTATTTAAGGAGCCCAGCCCAGCTCCATGTGTTTACCTTTTAGAGGTCCCGGTGCAGAACAGCAGCATTTTCCTGGGCTCCGGTTCCGGAGGCCTACTTGGACATTTCCTGGCCCTGTCCTCATTATCTTGCTAATCTTCAAGCAGGGCAGTAAGGTGGAGGTCGGGGTAGGCCCCCGACTCCGTTTCTAGAAACATTTGAGTTTTTGGCTTTGTGATTTACAGTATGCGCGGTTCATTCTTGGCAATTAACCCTTGCAGTTCGGATCGACAGAGTGCACGATCATTTCGAGGCATTTAAATCTTGATGGTTGAATCGGCAGCAGTGTGCGCAATTCATTCTAGGCAATTTACCCTTGCAGTTCGGTTCGACAGAGTGCGCAATCATTTTGAGGCATTTGAATCTTGATTGTTGAATCGGAAACAGTGTGCGCAATTCATTCTTGGCAATAAACCTTTGCAGTTCAGATCGGCAGCGTGCGCGATCATTTCGAGGCATTTGAATCTTGATGGTTGAATCAGCAACAGTGTGCATGATTCATTCTTGGCAATTAACCTTTGCAGTTCAGATCGGCAGAGCGCGCGATCATTCTAGGTACTTGAGTTTTGATGCACAGTCTGGCAATAAGGTGCGCAATAATTTCTGGGCCTTTGAATCTTGAAACTTAGATCAAACTGAGTGTGATCTTTCCAGACAAAACAAGTTTAGTCAGTTTGCCTATTCTACAGTATCATTCATGAATCCTATAGCAGTTAATTCTTTGGGAACAAATGTACTCATTGACTTTTGTTGTGATGTAATTGCTATTCTAAGGATTAACTTGAGAGAGTTCAATGTTCAGAGTATATGATTATAAAAAAGTCACGTTATTGAAAAGTTCTTGATCTCTCATGTTATTGGAGCATAAAGAATTAAAACAAAGTTCATGAAGATTAAAGTGAATGATCTTGCTACTGTGTTCTTAACTCTTGCTTCCACAGGATCAGGCTTCACTGACAGGGACAGTGATGGTTTGTAGGTGTGTGGGTCTACATTATCTGAGACTATGGCCTTCATTATGATATTGGTGGATAAAACTGCCTACCGCTGCAGTGACGGCCACCAAAAGAACATCACCGCGGCCACCAGCCGTCCGCCATATCATGACCACAGCCGGATTTCTGCCAGAATCATAGCGGAAATCCGGCTGTGGCTATGCCGGTGGATGGTGGTAAGATGGTGCTGCTGCCAGCAGCAACGCCACGCCAGTAGACCGCCGCCAGCCCTATTATGAGAAATGATACAGCCTGGTGGTGTTCTGCTGGCGGACGCTGCTGTTGGCAGGACCCTCTAAACACAGGTAAGTGGGTGCTCCAACAGGGGAAGGGGGTGGGGGGATTTGTGTGTGTGTGGGGGGGTGTTTGAATGTGTGAAAGTGTGTGCGGATGTGTGTGTGAATGGATGTATGCATGCGTGGATGAATGTGGGTATGGGTGTGTGTATGCGTGTGTGAAGGGAGGGGCGTGAATGAATGGGTAGTAGTTTGGAGAGGAAGGGGCATGAGGGGGAATCTGGGGGGGGGTGTGGAAGACCTCTATCAGTGACAGGGAAGGGATTCCCTGTCACTGATAGTGCCTATCGCTATGGTTTTCGTGATGGTAATGAAGCCATGAAAACGGTGTCGGTAGGTGAGGTCATTATCCCACAGACGGTACAGTGATGGCCTCCAGGCTGGAGATTGATATGTCCAGCCCGGCGGCTGTTACCACCATGGTGGTCAGTGTGGTACATTGGCGGTTTGGCTTCAGCCAAACTGCCAATGTCATAATATAGTGGAAAGTACCGCCAGCCTGTTGGCAGTACTTTCCACCATATTACCGCTGACCACCAGGGTCATAATGAGGGCCTGTGTGTGAATGATTGATCATAGATGTTTGCTCTGATCTACCACTAGGATGACTTGCTCACTCAGCATAAGAAGTTGACAGTGAACAATGTCGTCCATTAATTGATATGTTCAAATTACACTAAGCAATGCTTTCCATTCATGCTGTGCAGGCGGACCTGCACCCTACACCGTAGGAGAGGTTGCCCAATTTGAAGACCCCGATGCATCCAGTAAGTATTATCATGTGTGTCATGTGTGCTAATCGAGGGTTTAGTGTGAGTCAGTCTGAAGTGTGGAATGCTATGAAAGATGGTTTTGCCTGACCAATGATATGATATCATTGGAGAATAGATGGTGACATCATGTATGTTGGAATGTTGTGCAATGGGAATGGCTTGCTTGTAGTTCAAGTGGCAACGTGTGCTGCATGGAATTGTGTGAAATAGAAATTGTAATAGCTGGCCACTTATTCATTGATGTCTACCATGATGGGTCTCAGGGCAGCCGTTTATGTACATAGCGTGCCTGTTGACAACCACTTTTTGACAGCACCATTGTCAGTACTGTATGCCACACATAGCTAACACTTACTGACAAGATGGTACAGATGTGGGGTATATGTGCAGAGGTCTCTAGGGAGCTTATGCAGTAGACACATACACCACAGGTGCTTCAGTACCCTTCAGATATAGTGAGTCTGTATTACTGCATGGAGCCATATTGTGCTGCACAACAGTCAGTAGTGCACACAATTAGTAGACATTTCAGCTCCATATGGTTATGGGAAAAGTCTATGATTCTTCCCATGTCAGATCTCAGCAGTGTTCAAAACATGGTCCTGCCACCATGGTATTTGTGAGTCATGTAGGTCACATCACATATGCATATGTTGTGAATGCTGTGTGTGTATCTGGTACTTTGATGATGTCTGACATGTATGTGCAAATGATGTACATTGTATCAGGATACTGTTGCATCATCCAATGCAGTGCCAAACTCACTGTGGGCCTAAGGGCACCTATACAGCCACAATGTGTGTGCCGTTTAACACATGTATCACAACATACCACAGGGTAGGAGGCTTCAGTTCTGTAATGTGTTGACAACTTTGATGTGCAGATCAGGCTTTGGCCAAATTGTCTGGGAACATTGGATCAGTTGTACATGTGGGCACATCATGGGCAATGGCGTGCCCCCTTGTAATGTATGCTCAGGCCAGATCTTACACCAGGACACATGAATGTTGATTCACCAACCCTTAGAATAGCAGGTGGGAAGTTACCAGCCCCTCTATCAAATGGCCCCCATGTTGCCTCCATGATGACTGGGCAAGCACTGATGTTTCACCAGGGGTGTCGAGATGATGGATTGCATGAACAGCCCCCCTTATACATAGGGACACAGGAAATTCAGACTTGTTGGGGCATGTGATCCTCACAAGTTAGATGACACAAATGTTGATCATGGACAATTTTGCCCAATCAGCTCTGGGCCCTGTTGGTTAACAATGGATTGCCATCATCCCAGTGACATGTACATGATACTGTTGATGGCTGGTAGGAAATAGTCATAGATGAGGAGTATTTGTTGAGGAATGTGTGTTAGACTGTATGTATTATCTGCAGTTGCAGTGTACATAAAATGTCCACCCAATGCTGATACTGATGCTTGCTTCTCCTCATATTTCAGCTGCTAATATGACACAAGACCAGAGACAAGCTTTCCACAGGCGGGCCGAATACTACCGCCATATAATGGATGCACCGAATTGGAAGGAGGTTCTGCAGTGACAAAGCATTAGGGGAATGGCTTGCGTCTGCACATGGTGGACCTCCACAGCAGCCACACAAGGACCCTGGAGCAAAGTCATCAGGAGTGCAGGGAACCATAGCCGGACCAAGGCCCTCCATGTCAGCTGCACCATTCATAACACAGCCACCAGTTCAGCCACCTGCTGCAATTGTCCCGAGTCAGTTTGAACAAGACATGTGAAGGGACATGGGCAAGATTTTAGCCAAAGTTAAAAAATTGGAGGAGGAATCAGCAGAGAACTGGAGAATGTTGCGATACATCAAAAAGAAGATGAAGACAAGGCGGAAATTAACTTTTGGTGTCATACAACCTCCCAGTTCCTTCCCCTCCTGTTTACTGTTTTACTTAGTTTTAGATTGGGTTTTAGATGGGTAGTTTTAGGTTAGTGTAGGGTAGGCATAGGTTAGGTTAAATATAGGGGGGGTGGCTTTTTCTACATTTTTTTATTGTTGGGGATAGGGTGGGGGGTCATTTTGGGGTATTATATATATATATATATATACATATATATATATATATATATATATATATATATATATATATATATATATATATGTGTATATATATATATATATATATACATATATATATATATATATATACATATCTATATATATATATATATATATATATATATATATATATATATATATATAAATAAAATACAAAAAATATAATTTTTGTTTAGGCCAAATGTTAGGTTAGTACATGCGCAGTTATAGTTTATGTTGTCCAACTTGTATGTTGTCTCTTAAGGGTGTTGGAGGGCAATGTTTAGAGTATGATGATACATGTGTAAGATAAGTTTAGAATAGATTAGATAGGTGTAGTTGTTAATTAAGTATAGTTAGTATAGGTTAGTTTAGCAAAGGATAGGTTTCAGGTAGTCTTTTGGTATATGGTTTTAAAATAAATCCTGTTCATAATAGCCTAATAATTTTATAATTTGATTGAGTGTCTGGGGGTTCTCATGAATACAATGGCCATGTTGGGGGAATTCCCTAGGGTATTCTTACTGTCTTAGTTTCCCATGTGCATCCCCTATGACCAAGGAGCTGTCAGAATGGCTGCTACATATTGTCTACCAGTGCTTACATTTGCCATCCAATATTCCAGCCATTCACAATGTGTATGTATACTTTATCTCGGGCAGGTAAATATGGTACTTCACCTGTCATTGGTGGGGTCCTGTGATTTAATTGTTGGCAAGTGTGCTACATCTGACAACAGGCACATTTGGAACTGTATCCTGCAACACTGACAGGTGGCCATTACAGATAAGGTTAGCTTTTCCTGTTCCATAAAAATAAGTTGTACTGGTACTCCCATCTGGATAAATTACCATTGATTTGGTTCAAAGCCATACATGCTGTATGTCTACTTCAAAGGATATCGGTTCAAAATCATATAGTATAAACAGTAAGTTGGTTGTAGCCGACTACAGCATCATTCAGCTTTCTCATGTTAGGCTCCTAGTGTGTGGCTTAGTGTCTGACAGTCATGCACTCATGTACTGATATTCTGTACACATTGACATGGATTGACACAATGCTATCTATTAGCTGAGTAGATGGATCACAGTAAACGTAGAAATGCTACATGTGTACAAGGTGCTTTATTTACAGGTGCAATTGTAATTGTGATTTCTATGCAATATCCATTTCACAGACCCCATGAGTGAATGTTACCCATATGTAGCACAATTGGAGTCCAGGGTTGAGGGTCATGTCATAAGACATGGTTAGGAGTAGTGTGCATTAGTGAGGAGTTTAAAAAAATGCCAATTGGTGTGGAAGAGACAATGACAGCACATAGCAGGCAATTCAACAGTGGTTAGTTGAAGAGGGCACATTTCCTACTGCCACAACACTGGCATGATCTTAAGCCCAGAACTAAGCTGAAAATGTCCATGTGGCTCAGACTGGTGCTACCAGGTGCTTTTCCTTGTGAATGTTATTCCGTCCATATCTTCATCCTCTGATGGGTGTGGTGAGTCCTGTGCCATGGCTGATGCTGTTGTAGAGGTAGAGGGGGGCACACACACTTCAGGGGATAGAGATATGCAGTCAAAAGTTCTGGCAGTGGCCATTTGTGCCAACACATGAGGAGCTACAAGAGGGAACTGCTGATTTTTCAACACTGCAGCAACATCACAGTGTTAGGCAGCCATGTTTTCCCTTAGGAAGGCCACTTCCCGCTGTATGAACTCCAGGGTATTCTGCATACTGCTGGCAGTTAGGGAGGGCATTTGTTGCAGCCTCTGCGTCATGACAGCAGCCATGTCCACCAAAGACTGCTGGATTCCACATAGCGGGGAGTGGGTGCCTCTGATGGCAGCTGAGTTGTCCTTACTTGGATGGAGGCTCGTCCGCACTCCCACTAGGCTGCCTGCCATGGTCTTCATCCGCACCAGCACCTGCTTGGCCAGCTCCCATTGGAGTTCCACAACTGTCCTCTGAAAGCTGATCTCTGGGTCCTCGAAGTCTTTCTGAAATACTGGCTGGTGGTGTGTGTTGGTGGCTGGTTGGTTCATGTGGAGACCCTGCAACACTGCATTTCCTCTCTGCAACCAGAGGTGGTGTGTGGAGTGATCCTAGGACATCCTGAAAAGTCTGCTTATTGCTGGTTGACAGCTGGTCATCCATGTCATAAGAAAAATCTAAGACAGGCAGGTCAGCAGGAGGTAAGCCATCATCCTCTGCAATGAGATAGTGTAAAATCAACATTCGATTATATTGGCTGTTGACATGGGACCTCATGGCCCTCATTATGACAATGGCGGTAAATCCCACTTACTGCCACGCTGACGGATGCCAACTTACTGCCGTGGATATCCATTCACCATATTATGACACACACACCAATCTAACAGAATACTGCCATATGCACAAATCCGCCAGTCCAAAGGTCAGTGATAAAGTGGTGGTATCAAAACTCAGACCGTAACGCCAACAGAACAACGCCCATCACATTATGACCCACGAATCACCACGGCGGACATTCAACGGTGGTAAACTATTGGCGGTACATACTGCCGTCCTCACAATGATACCCACATACAAAACAACACCACATTGGCCAATTCAAACAACACACACCTGACACCCATACATACACCACACACACACACCACTATAAAACACACATCCACATTACCCCCAACCCTTCACAATTACAAAGCATTGCCGACAGAGAGACACCAAGACCACTGACGCAGCTAGAGTCACACACTACTCACACCTATACACCACTCACGGACTCCACATTACCCAACACGACCTCACCATCACACCTCACATAACACCCATGGCACCACAAATACACCCCTGTTTCACAGAGGAGGAGGTAAGGGTCATGGTGGAGGAAATTGTCAGGGTAGAGCCACAGCTATTTGGAGCACAGGTGTAGCAGATATCAATAGCAAGGAAGATGGAGCTTTGGAGGAGAATCGTGGACCGGGTCAACGACGTAGGACAACACTCCAGAACTAGGGATGACATCAGGAAGAGTTGGAAGGTATGTTCCATTGCAGCAAGACACCGGCTCGCTATCCAGAGGACTCAGGGTGGACCCTCACCTCCTCCCCAGCAATTCACAGCATGGGAGTACCAAGTCTTGGCAATACTGCATCCTGAGGGCCTGGCCAGAGTCGGAGTAGGACTGGACTCTGGTAAGTCAACTCTCAACTACTATCAGCCCCCTACTTGCATGCCATCACATACCCTCACTTCCATCACTCCACTACATCCCACACACTCCACCATCACATCTCACTAATCCCAATGCCCTGTATGCTGTAGCAATACATGGACACCCCTGGCAGTCCTGCATGGGCACTCATCACTAAAGCATGCACACCATAGAGAACTAACAATCCCACCATACTCTAACATACACAAGTGAAAGTAGGCAGAGCAAATCCAACCTTAGAGGGAAAACCAGGGCTGTACAATATGCCACACATAAACCATAACACATCATTTACATCCCCACAGGTACCCCAGCCAATGTCAGCAAAGAGGAGGTGCCAGTACTATCCAGTCCCCCAACTGAAGAGGCCCACAGTGATGACAGTAACTCTGGTCTTCAGGATCTGGACGAGCTACCTGGCCCATCAGGGACCACTGGACGGCCGGTTACGCAAGCCCAGTCACACACCACCACCGAGCCTCCCCCATCTGGAAACACCACCACAACATCCACCCTGTGTACCCACACCTCTGTCCCCAGGACACCTCAATCAGCAGTGTGTCCACCTCTACATAGACCCCAGGCCACATCTTGCACACAAGACAATCAGGGACCTGGGGTCAGTGGGAGTGGGCACACAGTTCCGGGGACAAAGGCTCAGGCCAACAGGGAAACTGGGAGGAGTGTGGTGCACCAGGGGGAGGACAGGCAAAGGGAACTGACTCTCCAGGAGGCACTCTCCGAGATCCTGGGAGCCTATCAACATTCCCAGGACATGATGGGCCAGATCCTGGACAACGTGCAGGAGAAGAGGTGGCTGCAGGAGGGACAGTACCAGGGGGTCGGGGAGGACTTGCAGGCCATCAACAACAACCTGATCTCCATAGAAGGGGAGTTTGCAGATATGGCCAACATTATGAGGGAGGCAGTCTCCCACCAGCAGTCCCCTGCCACTGGCTAGACATATGAACAGCCTCCCACTTCTGCAGCCGCTAGTGGCCAGGAGGCCCGCCTCAGGACTCACAGGCCACCAGCAACCTCCCCCTGCAGAAGGTGAACCACCCTACAAACATTCTCTGCGATCCTGACAGAAGCCAGAGACTCTCCTGATTGTCATCCTTGTGTCCCACTCAGTCACCCGGTCCACCTTGAACTGCCATTGCTCTCCTTACTATGTCCCCTTGGACAATGCACCTGTGCTACAAACAGACTAGAACAATACCCTGGACTTTCCTCCATCATCACCCCATCCCATTGCACTTTCCACCTATATGTTAGCACTTCAATAAACACCCTTTGAAAAAAATCTATTTTGAGTATGTCATGTATATCAAAAATGTATTCTTTGAAACAAGTACAAACATTGTTAATTACCTGTACATACGATGAGCATAGATTAATGACCTGTAGCTTGCTGTAGTGATCACACCAGGAGTATTTGTCAAATCACCAACATCTGCAAAATAAATTGCCAGAGGGAACAGTAAGTGAGCATGAAGTGGGAAATATCAGCATGCCCTTGCCACACAGATTACAACCAAAGTCATTGTAATGTAAAGTTACACTGTCCTACCTGTGTGTCATTGGAAGTACTGTCGTATAACTGATGTTCTGTTGTCCTCTTCCTCTGCCTCCTCATCCTCACTGTCCACAGGGTCTACTGCTGCCCCAGGGGCATCTCCAGTCTCCTCCTCCTGCAGAAAAGGGAAATGACGTCTGAGGGCCAGGTTGTGCAACATGCAGCATGCCACTACTCTCTGGCAGACCTTCTTGGGTGAGTAGCACGGCGATACACCTGTTAGATGAAGGCACCAGAACCTGGCCTTCAGGATGCCAAAGGTCCTTTCAATGATCCTTCTGGTTTGCCCATGTGCCTCATTATAACATTCTTCTGCCCTTGTCCTGGCATTCATCACAAGGTCAGCAGCCATGATAGGCTTGGGTAACCAGAGTCACCTGCAAATATTGAGGGACCACATTTAGCCACACACTATCCCATATGGCCATCACCACAGGCATACACTAACATACACCAGGTGGGGACCAAGGCTCACCTATAAGCCATATAAACCTATAAGCCTCTGTAGTTAAGCCATCACATTTGGGATGATGATATTCTTCAGGACAAAGGTCTCATGCACCGACCCAGGATACTTAGCATTGACGATGGAGATGTACTGGTCCACCAAGCACACCATCTGAACATTCATGGAGTGGAAAGTCTTACGATTCCTGAACACCCGTTCTTTCTGGTGGGGGGGACAAATGCAATATGTGTATCATCAATCACCCCAATTATGTTGGGGATACGTCCCATTGCATAAAACTTGGCCTTCACTGTGGCCAAATCCTCAACATGGGGGAAAGCAATGTAGTTGCACAGGTGGTTTATCAGGGCAGGCAACACTCTTGTAAGCACTATTGAGAACATTGGCTGTGATATTCCTGCTGCCAAGCCCACTGTCACTTGGAAAGAACCAGTTGCCAGGAAATGGAGTACAAATAGCACTTGCACAAGAGGGGGGATCCCAGTGAGGTGACGGATAGCAGATGTCAGGTCAGGCTCCAATTGGGCACACGGCTCTGGGATTGGTGACCTGTCCAGTCTATAGGTGAGTATAATGTGCCTGTTCTCCAGTGTAGCCAAGTCCACCAGGGGTCTGTACACGGGGGTATGTCTCTATCTCCTATTCATCCACAGTGGTAGGTATCTAAGGGACACAACAGTGAGGAGGCTGTCACAAACTGAACATTGGAGCAACAATTGGAGTTTGCATTCTGTAAACTTGTAATTGGTCAGTGTGAATTGTGCAGTATGTGCCTATTTTTCCTGTGACGCAGCATGAATTCATAGGGCTGCTCTCCCCTGAAATGGTGTCCGCTTGTCCTGTGTGGAGGGACAGATGGAAGTGAGGTAATTCCGCTGACATTGTGCGCCGTGGTGGGAGGCGGTCGGAAACTGCCATTTAATTCCTCATTGGTTAATATTGGGCCCTATGGATTACAGTGGCCAATGGTGATCTACGCCTGCGGTGACGGTATGCACCGTCGTGGACGTGACTGCCATTCTCTATCTGATTCCTCGCTTGCCACCTGACCTTCCATAGGAAATGACCTACACTGCAAGTGCTGCTGTGACCGGTGTCTGGAACCTACCATGGCCTGTGTGACTGAGGAAAGGGCCCCAGCCTTTACAACGGAAGAGTTGGAGAGACTGGTGCATGGCGTCCTAACCCAGTACGGACTGCTGTGTAGGCATCCAGACCAACAGGTGAGTACACTGTGGGCACGATGCATGTGGCATGAATGCATGGAGTTGTGTGTGTGAATGCATGTCCTCTTTGCGGTGTCCCTGTTGTGTGCTGGGCTAAGTGTGTGCCAATGGTGATGGGAATGGGTATGGTGGGCCATATGTGTCACTGTCAGGACTGTTTGTCTAATAGTGTTTTCCTTGGTGTATTGTCTCTGGCAGGTGGAGCACCCACTGTTGCAAAGGGTGGGAGGACCTGAGACGCTGGGCATGGCAGACCGCGGAGGCCCAGCTGGGGATGGCCTCCCAACGAGGAAGGGGTGCCCTTTGGACCCTGACCCTCCTGGTGGCCTGCATATTGGTGGTGGCCTATCCAGAGCTGGATGGGTGCTTGAGGGCATCACAGCAGCCACAAGATGGTGAGTACAGTGGCAATCAGTACAACTTACGCCTGGTGGGGTGGTATCTGGATGGTGGATGTGTGTTAGTGGGTGCCCCTAGGTTAGACCTGACATAGCAGCGTAGGTCCTCTGGTGGCTAGGGTACTGAAGGGATAATTCTGCCTATGTAGCCTGCAAGCATCCACTACTGGTCAGGGCTGCGTGGGTCCCAGGTGTGCTGCAGTTGGTGGTGTGTGCCCCTCCTTATGCCTTGGTGGCTAGCAATATCAGTGGTGGTGCAATGCATAGTGCATAGGCCTGTTCCCTGTGTGAGGGTGCTGTGTGCGCCACCGGTGGTGTTGGTGCAGCCATTGACCCAGTGTATCCTTTGCCTCTCTCCCCCCTTTCTTGTTTTGTCATCCTGTCCTTATGTGCATTAGCATCATCTGGCGGAGAGCAGAGGCACCGGCAATGGAAGGAGCTGCATCCCACAGGACCCAGGAGGCAGAGTCCACAGATGCTGAGGGCACCAGTGGGACGGAGGGTGAGGGGAGCTCCACGGCGGAGACTGCAGGGGACAATTCAGACACCGATTCCTCCTCCGATGGAAGCTCCCTGGTGGTGGCTGCCACCCCCGTACCAGCACCTCCCTCCCAGCAGCCCCACAGCGAGTTGCCTGTGCCCATTCACCGAGAAGGGTGGGCATCTCCTTCACCCCATGCACCTCAGGCCCTGCCCCAATGAGCACTGCTTCCCTGAGTGAGGAGGCTATTGACCTCCTGAGATCCATCTCTGTAGGGCAAACAGCCGTTGTGAATGCCATCCAGGGGCTGGCAGCCCAGACGCAACAATCTAATGCATTCCTGGAGGGCTTTCACACTTGTTTGTCGGCCCAACAGAGATCGATCCAGGCGCTGGCCTCCTCTCTGATGGCAGCATTGTCCATGTTTCTACCGTCCCCCTCCAACTACCAGTTTCCAGTCCCATTCTCCTAAACCCCAACCCATCCCAAGCCCACAGCCAGACAGGCATGCACACAGCACAACACCCAAGAGTGTCACAGGCAAACACAAGCACCACACTTCATTCCAGAGCCACTCACACAAACACCAGCCAGTTGCAGACACATCAACATCTACTATTTCCACTGTCTCCCCCTCCTGCTCCTCCGCCTCCCACCCAGTTATGTCCACACTCACACCTGCATGCACTACATCATCATCCACTACCTGCATCATCTCAACACCAAGCAGAACACACACCTCACTGGCAGACACCTCCAAAACATCCATGCACACGTCCCCTATGTCCAGCCAGAAGGGCAAGGAGCCTGCACTAGCAGGCAAGAAGGGCAAGGAGCCTGCACCAGCAGGCAAGAAGGGCAAGGAGCCTGCACCAGCAGCTATTACGGAGTCCCCACCACCAACCATGGGTGTGCAGCCATCTGAGGGTGCAGGGGCTGTGCAGGAGTGTAGGAGGCTGGCCTTGCTTATAGTGGGCACCTTGTGGTACTTACACCCTGTGCCTGGTCCAGTTATCCCTTATTAGTAGAATAGAGGTGTTTCTAGCAGCTTAGGCTGTTAGAGGTAGCTATGGCAAAGCATCTTAGGCTGAACTAGGAGACATGCAAAGCTCCTACTATACCACTTATATCATATAGCACAATATCATAAGAAAACACAATACTCAGAGTTACTAAAAATAAAGGTACTTTATTTTAGTGACAATATGCCAAAAGTATCTCAGAGGATACCCTCACTTAGGAGGTAAGTAATATACACAAATTATATGTACACAAACCCAAAACAGGTAAGTAACAGTAAGAAAAGTAGTGCAAACAATGTAGAATCGCAATAGGATGCAATAGGTAGACATAGGCCTAGGGGCAACACAAACCATATACTCCAAAAGTGGAATGCGAATCATGAATTGACCCCAGGCCTATGGGAGGTTGTAGGGGGTCACTGGGTCTGTGAGAAAACAGTAAGTGTGTCCAAAATACCTCACCCCAATACCCTGAAAAGTAGGAGTAAAGTTACCCTACTACCCCAGAAAGACAGAATAGTCGTGATAGGGGATTCTGCAAGAACCACAAGCACCAGCAAAACACTAAAGACGGATTCCTGGACCTGAGGACCTGTAAAGGAAAGGGACCAAGTCCAAGAGTCACAAAAGTGTCCAGGGGGGGCAGGAGCCCACTAAACCCCAGGATGAAGGTCCAAAAGGGCTGCCTCTGGGTGGAAAAAGCCAAAGATTCTGCAACAACGAAAAGGGCTAGGAACTTCTCCTTTGGAGGGAAGGTGTCACACGGTGTGCTGGAGGTTGCAGACATGTTTCCAGGCAGAAATACTGCAAACAAGTTTGCTAGCTGCAAGAGTCGCAGTTAAGGATTTTGAGTGCTGCTGGGGACCAGGAAGGACCAGGATGTCGTCCCTTGGAGGAGGAGACAGAGGGGGTGTTCAGCAACTCAGAGAGCCCCACAGAAGCAGGCAGCACCCGTAGAAGTACCGGAGCAGGCACTTAGAAGATCTGAGGACAGCGGACAACTCAGAGTCACAACGGAGGGTCCCACGACGTCGGAGTCCAACTCAGTGAGTTGGGCAATGGAGGACGGAGTGCTGGGGACCCAGGCTTGGCTGTGCACAAAGGAATCCTTGCAGAAGTGCACAGAAGCCGGAGCAGCTGCAAATCACGCAGTACACAGGCTTGCTGTCTGGCGTGGGGAGGAAAGGACTTACCTCCACCAACTTTGGACAGAAGGGCCACTGGACTGTGGGAGACACTTGGACCCAGCTCCTGTGTTCCAGGGACCACGCTCATCAGGATGAGAGGGGACCCAGAGGACCAGTGATGCAGAAGTTTGGTGCCTGCGTTGGCAGGGGGAAGATTCCTTCGACCCACAGGAGATTTCTTCTTGGCTTCCAGTGCAGGGTGAAGGCAGACAGCCCTCAGAGCATGCACCACCAGGAAACAGCCGAGAAAGCCATCAGGATGAGGCACTACAGTGTTGCTGTTAGTCGTCTTGCTACTTTTTTGCGGTTTTGCGGGCATCCTGGAGCAGTCAGCAGTAAATCCTTGGCAGAAGTCGAAGAGGGAAGTGCAGAGGAACTCTGGTGAGCCCTTGCATTCGTTATCTAAATAGCCAGAAAAGGAGGTTTGGCTACTAAGAAAGGAGGCTTGGCTACTGAAAGAGTTAAGCACCTGTCAGGAGGGGTCTCTGATGTCACTTGCTGGCACTGGCCACTCAGAGCAGTCCATTGTGCCCCAACACCTCTGAATCCAAGATGGCAGAGGTCTAGGACACACTGGAGGAGCTCTGGGCACCTCCCCTGGGAGGTACTGGTTAGGGGAGTGGTCACTCCCCTTTCCTTTGTCCAGTTTCGCGCCAGAGCAGGGCTCGGGATCCCTGAACCGGTGTAGACTGGCTTATGCAGAGATGGGCACCATCTGTGCCCATCAAAGCATTTCCAGAGGCTGGGGGAGGCAACTGCTCCCCAGCCCTTCACACCTATTTCCAGAGGAAATCCTTTGTTCTGCCTTCCTGGGACTGGGCTGCCCAGACCCCAGGGGGGCAGAAACCTGTCTGAGGGGTTGGCGGCAGCAGCAGCAGCTGCACTGGACACCCCGGAAAGGAAGTTTGGCAGTACCCAGGTTCTGTGCTAGAGACCCGGGGATGCATAGAATTGTCACCCCCAATTGCCATGTTCGGAGTTATCATTGTGACGCTACACATAGGTAGTGACCTATGTGTCGTGCACGCATGTAATGGTGTCCCCGCACTCACAAAGTCCGGGGAATTTGCCCTGAACAATGTGGGGGTGCCTTGGCTAGTGCCAGGGTGCCCACACACTAAGTAACCTGGCACCTACCCTTCACCAAGTGAGGGTTAGACATATAGGTGACTTATAAGTTATTTATGTGCAGTGAAAAATGGCTGTGAAATAATGTGGACGTTATTTCACTCAGCCTGCAGTGGCAGTCCTGTGTAAGAACTGTCTGAGCTCCCTATGGGTGGCAAAAGAAATGCTGCAGCCCATAGGGATCTCCTGGAACCCCAATACCCTGGGTACCTAGGTACCATTAACAAGGGAATTATAAGGGTGTTCCAGTGTGCCAATGAGAATTGGTGAAGATAGTCACTAGCCTGCAGTGACAATTGTGAAAAGCAGAGAGAGCATAGGCACTGAGGTTCTGGTTAGCAGAGCCTCAGTGACACAGTTAGGCACCACACAGGGTACACATACAGGGCCTACATTATGAGCACTGGGGTCCTGCTGGTAGGATCCCAGTGACACATGGGCAAAAACAAACATACATACAGTGAAAATGGGGGTAACATGCCAGGCAAGATGGTACTTTCCTACTAGGAGCCTCCCACCACCACCACCAGCACCACCACAGTGCAGCCATCCGAGGGTGCAGGGGCTGTGCAGGAGCCTCCCACCACCACCACCAGTACCACCACAGTGCAGCCGTCATTGCCGACGGACGCTATGTGAGCCTGCCTCCATGGGCTGCTGTGTGACCTGTCCACTCCAGAACCAGTGGGGTAGACACCCACTCGAGCGACTGTGGCCTTGCACTTCCCAGGACCAAGCACAGGGCATGTTGTCCCCTCCAGAACCAGTGGGGAAGACACCCACTTGAGAGGCTGTGCCCTTCCACTCCCCAGGACCAAGCACAGGGGATGTTGCCCCCTCCAGAACCAGTAGGCAAGACACACACTCGAGAGACTGCGGCCTTGCACTCCCCAGGGGCAAGCACAGGGCATGTTGCCCCCTCCCGATCCAGTGGACAAGTCACCCACCTGAGAGACTGTGGCCTTGCAGTCCCCAGGACAGAGCAATGGGCATGGAGCCCCCTCCAGAACCAGTGGGCAAGTCACCCACCTGAGAGACTGTGGCCTTGCACTCACCAGGACAAAGAAATGGGCATGGCGCCCCCTCCAGAACCAGTGGGCAAGTCACCCACCTGAGAGACTGTGGCCTTGTACTCCCCAGGACCAACCACAGGGCATGTTGTCCCCTCCAGAACCAGTGGGCAAGACACCCATTCCAGAGACTGTGGCCTTGCACTCCCCAGGACTAAGCACAGGGCATGTTGCCCACTCCAGAACCAGTGGTCTTGTTTCCGCTCCCGGCTGAGGTGCCCCCCCAGAAGTGCCTGCCTATTTGCCAACTGATGCCCCTGCAGTGTTGTCTCCATATTGATGCATGTGACAAAAGGGGCCATGGACTTTTCCCTGTGGCCATGTGGCCCACGCAAAGTGAGGACTGGGCAGTGTCCCTTTTTCTGTTCATTTGTAGATATCTGTAACATTGGCAAAATTAATTTTATACTGTGTAGTAAATTTGTGTTGTCCTTGCCTCATTCAGCCGATTTAGGTGAATTAACTTGTTTTCTTGTGAATCTGGTTGTGTGGATGGTGTGTGTGTGTGTGTGGATGGTGTGTGTTGTGCGTGTGTGTCACTCTCGTCCCGCCCCCCCTTGTGTGCTAGGTGGCTGTACTCACCGTCGTCGTCTTCGCCTGCATTGGTGTTCGTGGTGGAGCAGAACGTAGAATATAATCGGAAATACATGCAGTTCTGTTTCCATGACGACGTGGTAATTTCCTGTGTTTCCAATGATGAGTCCTTCCACTTCTGAGATCTGTTTCCGCCAGGCTTTTGATGTAGTTGGTACTGCCCTGGAAAAGGTGGCGGATTGTGTAGTCATAATATTGTAGACAGAACTTTGACTTCCGCCTGGCTGTAGACGGCTACCACCATGGTGCCTGTTGTTTCCGCCCTGGCGGTCGGTGTGGTACATTGGCTGTCTTTTGGAGATCTGACCGCCATGGTCATAATTTGGCGGTAGTTAACACCGGCCTGTTAGAGGTATTACTGCCACTTTATCACCGACTGCCAGGGTCGTAATGAGGGCCCATGTATTTGCCAATGGAGGCTCAGTGACATGTCATTGACCGAAGGTTGTGGTTCTACTTATCTGTAGCATTGTGAATCGCACATGGGTCAAGCTCACTAGTAACAGACGGAAAATGACGGAGCACAACACTGCGCTAAAAGTGGCAGCGCTCCACTGCATCATTTTCACAACACAAGGATGCGCTGTATTTATTTGTATACAGTGCACCCCTGTGTTGTACCCTGCACTGGCCCTAAATTGAGCTGCCTAGCTCCAATGCGGGCACCCTTAAACCATTGTGCAAAGATGTCTGTGTTGAAAGGTTCGATTGTTTATGTGAGGGAAGGTGTCCCTTCCTGAACATACACAATCACTACTGGCAATTTGGCACTTCGGTGTGTGCTACATAATGCAGCACACACCGAAGTGCCAAAGCATAATTTTTAAATTATATTTTATTTGCAGGGACACCTTCCCGCTCATGGACAATCATGTCTGTCATTTTGACTTTCAAAGCATGCTATAGAATGCAGCACCCATAGAAAAAGCAAAAAATGAGGAGGAATAAAAGTATACGTCCTCTATGCGCCTTGCTAACACCACCCTTGGGGTAGTGTTAGATTTTGGCACTGCCTCAGGTTTACTAAAACTCGTAAATCTGAGGCATCTTCAAAATGCAATGGGTGTTGCTGTGGCACACTCACAGCAACATCCATTGCACGCCCCTTCCATGCAAAGGGCTGCGTGTGAAGGGGCCGTATTCAAAGGGTGGCGTTAAGCCACAAAAAGTGGCTTAGCGCACCTTGTAAATAAAGCATAGGGCATTGCACCACCAGAACATCACAAAAAGCTTGGGGCTAATAAATATGCCCCTAGGTATTTTGGGGCATATGTAGGTTCCCCAAGTGCCACCTGAGTGTAACTTTTGATGGGGCTCGGTTGGCACAACGTCGTGCCCCATATGTACTAGGTGGCATGAATCCACTTTTTGTGCCTTGATGCCACCTTGTATATATGGCCCCTTCACACCCAGTATCTTGTGTGGAAGATGTGTCCAGTGGGTGTTTCTGTGGGCGTACCACATCAACATCCATTGTGTTTTGACACTTCCTCAGAATTTTGACTATTTCTATACCAGATGCTCGGCCAATAGGAGTAATGCTTACAATTCTACTAGATTTCTTGCTTTTACTATGTGTGCTGCATTCTGCTGCACACAGGGTAAGAGCAAATCACACTTTAAGTTTGCTGTTGTGCAGGGCGGTGTTCCTTCCTGCACATAAACATTATCCCCCTCAACGCAGCCATCCTTGGTGCACGGGTGGCTGTTTTGGCGCACAACATCTGATTTTCACTTGTGCAAGGGATACACAGGGGTGCAGTGTATTCTTACGTATATGATGCATCCCTGTGTTTTTTTTAAATGACGGTGCGTGATACTGCCTAGTTTTGCACAGCAGCATGCACCATCATTTTCTGTTTGATCTAGCCCTCTATTTTGTCAAATGGTGACATTGCAGCGACTTGTACAGCTGCACACATCATGTTCACATACATGCACAATGTGTTGTATTCATTTTATTTGGTGGACATTCCCATATGATGCATATGGTTGTGTGTGAGTTGTGGGTTCACCCTGTATGGGTTGTGTTCCATAGGTTGCAAGCTTTAGGGCAGATTTTTTCTCATTTGGCCTGGCTTGGGCAGCTGCAAGATGTGTTGCAGAACACTGCTGCAGTTTAGAATCAACAGTGATGTTCCATATTCCCTTGAATACAGTACAGCCATGCAATTCTCCCTGGGCCTGCACAGATTTGTGCTCCTTGCACCAACATAGTCATTGTTGCAGCAAGATGCAGCACACATGAGTAAAGGCAATACAACATTGAGGAAAAGAAGTATTTTGGCCAGAGACACCCCGCTGACACCACCCCTGAGGTGGTAGTGATTTCCTTCCTAGTCTCTGATGTCTACGTTGTGTTGGTACAGGGGCTTTGACTATATGCATTGGGTGTTATAATGGCACAGCAATGTGGTGCTTATACCAGGCAATGTGGTGTTTATTTACGTGGGTGAGTATAGCCGTAGTGAGTGTGAATGAATGGGGGGAGTTTGGAGAGGAAGGGGGGATGAGGGGGAATCTGGGGGGGTGGAAGACCTCTATCAGTGACAGGAAAGGGATCCCCTGTCACTGATAGTGCCTACCGCCATGGTTTTCGTGAAGGTAAGGAACCCATGAAAACGATGGCGGTAGGTGGGGTCATTATCCCACAGGTTGGTACAGTGATGGCCTCCAGGCTGGAGATTGATATCTCCAGCCCAGCTGCTGTTACCGCCATGGCTGTCAGTGTGGTACATTTGCGGTTTGGCTTCAGCCAAACTGCCAATGTCATAATATAGTGGAAAGTACCGCCAGCCTATTGGCAGTACTTTCCACCATATTACCGCTGACCACCAGGGTCATAATGAGGGCCTGTGTGTGATTGACTGATCATAGATGTTTGCTCTGATCTACCACTAGGATGACTTGCTCACTCAGCATAACAAGTTGACAGTGAACAAAGTCGTCCATCAACTGATATGTACAAATTACACTAAGCAATGCTTTCCATTCATGCTTTGCAGGCGGACCTGCACCCTACACCATGGGAGAGGTTGCCCAATTTGAAGACCCCGATGCATCCAGTAAATATTATCTTGTGCGTCATGTGTGCTAATCCAGGGATTGGTGTGAGTCAGTCTGAAGTGTGGAATGCTATGAAAGATGGTTTTGCCTGACCAATTATATGATATCATTGAAGAGTAGATGGTGACATCATGTATGTTGGAATGTCGTGCAATGAGAATGGCTTTCTTGTAGTTCAAGTGGCAACGTGTGCTGCATGGAATTGTGTGAAATAGAAATTGTAATAGCTGGCCACTTATTAATTGATGTCTACCATGATGGGTCTCATGGCAGCTGTTTATGTACATAGCGTGCCTTTTGACAACCACTTTTTGACAGCACCATTGTCGGTACTGTATGCCCCACATAGCTAACACTTAGTGACAAGATGGAACAGATGTGGGGTATATGTGCAGAGGTCTCTAGGGAGCTTATGCAGGAGACACATACACCATAGGTGCTTCAGTACAATTCAGATATAGTGAGTCTGTATTACTGCATGGAGCCATATTGTGCTGCACAACAGTCAGTAGTGTGCCCAATTAGTAGACATTTCAGCTCCATATGGTTATGGGAAAAGTCTATGATTCTTCCCATGTCAGATCTCAGCAGTTTTCACAACATGGTCCTGCCACCATGATATTTGTGAGTCATGTAAGTCACATCACATATGCATATGATATGAATGCTGTGTGTGTATCTGGTACTTTGATGATGTCTGACATGTATGTGCAAATGATGTACATTGTATCAGGATACTGTTGCAGCATCCAATGCAGTGCCAAACTCACTGTGGGCCTAAGGGCACATATACAGCCACAATGTGTGTGCCGTTTAACACATGTGGCACAAAATAGCACAGGGTAGGCGGCTTCAGTTCTGTAATGTGTTGACAACTTTGATGCGCAGCTCAGGCTTTGGCCAAATTGTCTGGGAACATTGGATCAGTCCCCCCATGTAATGTATGCTCAGGCCAGATCTTACACCAGGACACATGAATGTTGATTCACCAACCCTTAGAATAGCAGGTGGGAAGTTACCAGCCCCTCTATCAAATGGCCCCCATGTTGCCTCCATGATGACTGGGCAAGCACTGATGTTTCACCAGGGGTGACGAGGTGATGGATTGCATGAACAGGCCCCCTTATACATAGGGACACAGGAAATTCAGACTTGTTGGGGCATGTGATCCTCACAAGTTAGATGACACAAATGTTGATCATGGACAATTTTGCCCAATCAGCTCTGGGCCCTGTTGGTTAACAATGGATTGCCATCATCCCAGTGACATGTACATGATACTGTTGATTGCTGGTAGGAAATAGTCATAGATGAGGACCATTTGTTGAGGAATGTGTGTTAGACTGTATGTGTTATCTGCAGTTGCAGTGTACATAATATGTCCACCCAATGCTGATACTGATGCTTGCTCCTCCTCATATTTCAGCTGCTAATATGACACAAGACCAGAGACGAGCTTTCCACAAGCGGGCCTAACGCTACCGCCATATAATGGAGGTTGAGACTGGATATCACCGAATTGGAAGGAGGTTCTGCAGTGACAAAGCATTAGGGGAATGGCTTGCGTCTGCACATGGTGGACCTCCACAGCAGCCATACAAGGACCCTGGAGCAAAGTCATCAGGAGTGCAGGGAACCGTAGCCGGACCAAGGCCCTCCATGTCAGCTGCACCAGTCATAACCCAGCCACCGGTTCAGCCACCTGCTGCAATTGTCCCGAGTCAGTTTGAACAAGACATGAGAAGGGACATGGGCAAGATTTTAGCCAGAGTTAAAAAATTGGAGGAGGAATCAGCAGAGAACTGGAGGATGTTGTGATACATCAAAAAGAAGATGAAGACAAGCAGGAAATGAACTTTTGGTGTCATACAACCTCCCAGTTCCTTCCCCTCCTGTTTACTGTTTAACTTAGTTTTAGATTGGATTTTAGATGGGTAGTTTTAGGTTAGTGTAGGGTAGGCATAGGTTAGGTTAAATATAGGGGGGGTGGCTTTTTCTACATTTTTTTATTGTTGGGGATAGGGTGGGGGGTCATTTTGGGGTATTATATATATATATATATATATATATATAGATATAAAATACCCCAAAAATATTTTTTGTTTAGGCCAAATGTTAGATTAGTAAATGCGCAGTTATAGTTTATGTTGTCCAACTTGTATGTTGTCTCTTAAGGGTGGTGGAGGGAAATGTTTAGAGTGTGATGATACATGTGTAAGATATGTTTAGAATAGATTAGATAGGTGTAGTTGTTAATTAAATATAGTTAGTATAGGTTAGTTTAGCATAGGATAGGTTTCAGGTAGTCTTTTGGTATATGGTTTTAAAATAAATCCTGTTCATCTTAGCCTAATAATTTTACAATTTGATTGAGTGTCTGGGGGTTCTCATGAATACAATGGCCATGTTGGGGGAATTCCCTAGGGTATTCTTACTCTCTTGGTTTCCCATGTGCATCCCCTATGACCAAGGAGCTGTCAGAATGGCTGCTACATATTGCCTACCAGTGCTTACATTTGCCATCCAATATTCCAGCCACTCACAATGTGTATGTATACTTTATCTTGGGCAGGTAAATATGGTACTTCACCTGTCATTGGTGGGGCCCTGTGATTTCATTGTTGGCAAGTGTGCTACATCTGACAGCAGGCACCATTGGAACGATATCCTGCAACACTGACAGGTGGCCATCACTGATAAGGTTAGCTTTTCCTGTTCCATACAAATAAGTTGTACTGGTACTCCCATCTGGGTAAATTACCATTGATTTGGTTCAGAGCCATACATGCTGTATGTCTACTTCAAAGGATATAGGTTCAAAATCATGTAGTATAAAAAGTAAGTTGGTTGTAGCCGACTACAGCATCATTCAGCTTTCTCATGTTAGGATCCTAGTGTGTGGCTTAGTGTCTGACAGTCATGCACCCATGTACTGATATGCTGTACACATTGACATGGATTTACACAATGCTATCTATTAGCTGAGTAGATGGATCACAGTAAACGTGGAAATGCTACATGTGTACAAGGTGCTTTATTTACAGGTGCAATTGTAATTGTGATTTCTATGCAATATCCATTTCTCAGACCCTGTGAGTGAATGTTACCCATATGTAGCACAATTGGAGTCCAGGCTTGAGGGTCACGTCATAAGACATGGTTAGGAGTAGTGTGCATTAGTGAGGAGTTTAAAAAAATGCCAATTGGTATGGAAGAGACAATGACAGCACATAGTGTAGTGTGGTTAGTTTTACGTATTCATTGCGCTTTAGCTTCAGGCTTTAGGCCTTTGTGCATTTTGCCCTGAATATATTTTATTCATTTGCTAATAGCTTAGAGCCTCTGTGCACTTTGCTCTACATGCTTTTTATTAGGCTTCGTACTGTTATTTTTCAAATAGCCAGTTCTACGGTGTTGTCTTTTATTCATATCACACTGTTTTGCCTACTCTGCACTAGAGTTCTCCATAACATATTTACTCTGTGCTTCAGTCAAGGATAGAGTCTGGTACATTGCCGATAGACGTGGTAAGAGTTTAGACTCTGCATCCCTGTGTAGGGACATTTTGTGATCTCGCTGACATGTTAGTTATAAAATCACTTCCTTGTCCCAGTACACGCAGAGGGAGATTCCGACCAGGGAACCACAACTTGACGCTGACTGCCTCGTTGCAGATGCTGAACCAAGATCACAGGCCTTTGCTCAGGTATGAGTGTATCCGTCTCCCTAGTGATACAGAAAGGCAAGCTGAAAGCTTAACATGCTGTGCTCTAAATAGAACAAGCAGAGGGAGAGTAGAAACGGTTAGGAATTATGATAGCTTTATTTCTATGTTTTACTCTCCTGGTTACTATATCCATCCTACTATGTTGTATTGTTCTGGTTATTGCGGCTCACGCCTTAATATCTAAAATACAGTCGTTTTATTAAAACATTATATAAAACTTATACTGTCTTTGTCATTTGTATATGAGACCATATTGTGAATGAGAGAGTTGGTTTGGATCTGAGTGACCACGACTTCCCTGAGAAGTTCCAAAGATGTCATGCGCTCGGGTGCCCAATCATTTCTTCCCTGTGGGAGAAATGAGGCACTGCTAGTTAGCCGGAGCAACAACCGGATTTAGGGTGACAGAGTTCCTTACACGTGGGTCAGACTCAGTCCCCCACACCGTTATCGATCCTGCTGCCTAGAAATCCAGTAGTCTCATTTAGGATAATGAGAGCCCACGCGACATGGCGCCCAACGTGGGGCCTGGCTCTAATGTTTTGGTCCGACTGACTCTCTCGGTCTCGTATATATTTTGACTCCTCGGTTCCGTATGCGGAGACGTCCGTGGGGCTGAGGGTTTCCGCCACCACTGGTTGGGTACATCCTATTGCTTAGTGGTCGGTTGTTCAAGCTTGAACTTTGAAAGGAAAAAACCCCGATATTGGTGTGCCTTCTCTGGCCTGCGGCCGTTTTTTATGAAATGGCGAATCCTAATGTAGTGAACATAGCAGTTAATATGCGACATCCGCTCACGGGACATCTATTGACACATGAACTGACAGTCCAGGGGGGTCCAGTCACTTTTGTGGTGGACACCCATGCAGCCTATAGAACGGAACTTTTTTATTCTTGGGTCGCTTTTCCAGCAGTGGATGGGGGAACAAATACTTTTCACTAATACACAGTTGCGAATGCCCCTGGACAATACAGGGCTTACGCTTATTTAGAAATACCTCTATCTTATCAAGAACACCATAATCGGCTTGATGGCGCCCTCCCACACACAATAGCACAAGTAAGGTTAGGTCCACTAAGTAATGATGGTCCTACCTGGCCTTTATTGGCCACATATACACCACATCCTGCGGTTGCTCAATTGGCAGTGGTTGAAGTTCGTCGTTTATATACAGAATTAACGGATACATATAGACGATTAGTTCAGTTTGTGATGCAGACATTAAATACGAATGCAGCGCGTGCTGCTCCAGCGCACCCACAGGCGTTGGTTCCGGGTCTTAATCCGGCCACTGTACACTCAGTTATGGGTAAAGCACCGGCTAAACGAGAGGAGACTCCGTTTTGGCTGGCGCAAAAAATTAATACGCTGGAAGCAGTATTTCCCCATACGGGACCTCAGGATAAACATAGAATTTTGACGATGTGTTTGCCGTACGGGATGGTTCCTCCGGTGGACCTTTGTAATACCTGGGGCACGGTGTTTGCCGCGCTCTACACTACGGCACACGGTACACCGACATTAGCTAATTTACCGGACGTACTTAAGCAGATACAGGAAGAATATGGGGCTGCCCCTGCCTTGGATTTGGGCATGCAGTTGCTGGGCAATTTTGCCACAGTTTCTTCTATTATTTTGAGTAATCTCAAAGGAGAGGCAGTAGCACTAGCAGTGCGTATGCGTCTTCGGGATGTTCCGCTGCTTCAACAGGAGCAGGAGCTTCCGAGAATAATAGCGGAAACATATTCTAGTATTGGTCGTGATAGCCTAGGGGCTAGACCACAAAAACCCCAGTTACAGGGTAAAAATAATAAAGATCATGCTAAACAGCAACAACCTGAGGGTTCGAAAAAGCGCTGGGAAAAGAAACAGCAAACACCTAAGAAGGATGATGGGCAGTCTCCGCAGCCGGAGACCCCTCAGAATAAGTATAATCTCAGGAATAGGGATACTTTGAAGACGCCTGATAGATATCAATATACTGATACACGCCAATCTCGTTCCTTTCAGGACTCCTCGGAAAAGAGAAGTGAGAGAGGTGGGCGGTCAGAGCGGAGGACGGAGTACGTGAAACCGAGACAGGATTCACAACGCTCAGCGGAGGTTTCTATTAAACAAGAAGAGAAACCGCTGCAACAGAAACAGCAATTAAAAAAGAAGAAAGTGGCAGCTGTCTCAGTTAGACATGCCGCTCAAGAAGAGAGTTCTCTTGACGAACAAGACATGGGCGTTAGCACTGTTAGACAGCACGGCAGAGGTCACAATAGTTCGCCGGAGTCTTCTAGAGCATCTGGAGGTGAAAGCAACTGATGACTTCATACAAGTCGAGACAGCGGATATGCGAGTCTCTGATCCTAATAGAGTATATGAAGTAACTCTGCGATTGGAAGGGGACATTGACCGTGTTATAAACGCCATTTTTTGGGACCATGTGGTAAAATCATATGATGTTCTGTTGGCCGAACAAGATTGGCCACCTGACTTTGTTCGCGACTGTCCAGTTGGGGAGGAGGTTATTACACCTTCCTTCTCACCACTTGTTCCGAAAGAACTCGCGGAGTCCTATAGTAAATCATGGGCTCTAGCACAGGCTCCCGCCTTGTATAGAAATAACGTGGGGTGGGACAGACAATCACCTTATCATGTATAACCGATAAAGGGCGAACCTCAGCCACAACCGCAATATCCTATCAAATTTGAAGCTAGGGCATCGGTTAGGAAAATTCGTACTGAATTGGAGTATCAGGGTTTTATTGAGCCCTGTGTCTCGCCGATGAATAATCCCTTGTTTCCGGTTGCTAAACCGGACCATTCATATAGGATAGTGGTGGATTACCGACATTTGAATAGTCATACACGCACATATGCAATACAGAATTCACATAGCGCAGCGCTTATGAATAATATAGTGCGTAAAAAATACAAAACAACATTGGATATCTCGATTGGATTATTCTGCCAGAATATAGCGCCCGAGAGTCGGGACTATGCCTGTTTCAGTGCGTTTGGCTCTCAGAAATTTTTTTGTCGTTTGCCTCAGGGGTATAAGAATAGCCCAGGACTGTTTTCGGCTCGTGTAACTGAAATGCTGCATGAGTTCGACCCTGAAGCATTATCATATGTTGATGACATATATCTGACAGATGATGAGATTCTGCAACATCTAAGGCGTGTATCGCGCATTGTTGTGGGATTTGCAGATATTGGCTATATGTTCAATTTTAAGAAATCAAAGATTGCTTTCCTCAGCGTCATTTTCCTGGGATATGAGTTGTCGAGTGAGGGCAAGAGCTTAGCGCCACATTTTTTGGAGAAATGTGCTTTATTGCAGCCTCCTAATACGGTTCGGAAGCTCCAGTCATTGTTGGGGTTTCTGAATTTTGGCAGAACTTACATTCCTGAATATGCAACGCGTATAAAACGATTATACGAGTTGATTCGCCCGAATTTTTCGAGTAAACTTTGGACGATTGAACATACACACATACTGCGAGAATTACAGAGTGATCTTTTAGCAGTTAAACACTTACACACTCGGGACAATAAGACACATTTAGTGATCAGGGTAATACCTGGGGCTGTTGGGTTTACTTATGTCACCTTTAATGAAGGGGAGACTGTCCCGATTGCATACAAATCTCACTTGTATTCGGCTGCAGAGCAACGTTTTGCACAAACTGAGAAAATTCTCACTGCAGTACAGATGGCTGTTATTAAAGAAAGACCGCTGGCCCAGGGTCAACGCATTGTTGTCGTTTCCCCGGTTCCGGCCTTAGAGGCTGTTACTAAAGTGAGTGTTCCTAATTCGAAGGCTCTACACCCGCGATGGATACAATGGGCTACGTCTTTGACAGCCACTGATGTAGATTATGTATTTGACCCTAAACTGCAGACTCAAGAATTTCTTCAATACGAAATAGAATACCCTGTTCCTGCTGGTACATTGCCTATTGACCAATATGAAGTGGTCATGGATACTGATGGCTCTGCGCAACCGGCGGTTGGGACTAAACAACAATATTCTGCTGCATGTGCGGTGGTGAGCGGCACTATGGAGGGGGAAGTGTTCTGCCCCCGACATACTTATACTAAAACCTTGGGAGATTGCACGGCGCAGCTGGCTGAGCTCAAAGCTCTATTGTTAGCATTGGAGCACGCGGATCCAGCACTTTTAACCTTGCTGGTCTGTGACTCCTACTACTGTGTGCAGTCTTTCAACGAATATTTACACTATTGGAAGATGAATGGGTTCAGAGATTCTAAAGGCAACACCATTAAGCATAAAATGTTGTGGGGTAAGGTTGCGGATCTTAAGGAAACGCTTCCTAATGTCGATGTTGTGCATACACTTGGACACCAGCGCGTTGGAATACACGTTGCTGGGAATACTTTGGCTGATGAAGCCGCGAAATCGGCAGTGTCTGTCGCCACAGTAGCCGCAGTGACTCGTTCGAGTTCAAAACCAGACACAGAAATTTCAGCTGCCATAGAGGCTACGGCTGATGGCACGCCTTTTCCTAAGGGATTTCCTTCAAAATATAGTTACTGCTTGAATGGTGCGCTAAATGCTACTGTTACAATTCCAGGCATTGGTGTACGTGAAATTCCCAATAAAATTGAAAGACCTCGATTGATGTCTGCAGCACATGAGGGGGTGGCTTCTGCACATGCTGGGGTGGCTGCCACAATTTCACTTTTACAGGCTCGTTACTGGTGGCCTGGTCTCTATAAAGAGACAAAACAGTATGTCCTTTGTTGTGACATTTGTCAACAAATTAAGACATCGTTGGCTAGACGCCCGCAGCAGACGCCCCTTCTGATTTCAAACAAACCATTACAGTGTGTGTACTTGGATCATTGTGGTCCGCTGACACCAGATAGTGCATACAAATATATATTGGTTGCTGTAGATTCGTGCTCCAGATTTGTATGGGTATGGCCACAACGCTCGGCTGACGCTCGCACTGTTATTAAAGATTTGCGCATCTTTGTCGATATATTTGCAGTTGCGGCTTTTCATTCGGACCAGGGCCCTGTTTTTGCCTCTAAGGCATTCAGGGACACCATGGCTTCGTTGGGGGTCCAACTCCAATTCTCGTCTCCATTTCATCCCGAGGGAAATTCTGTTGTGGAGCGTTTAAATCGTGATTTAAAGCAGTCCTTAACGGCCAGAGTTATAGGTACGGGTCGTGGTTGGCTAGCCCACCTGTATGGAGTACAGAGAGCACTTAATAACTTGCCTAGAAGGTCACTGGGGGGTCGTACTTCATATGAGGGCCTGTTCGGAACACGAATGTATGTTCCTGATCTAGATGGTCCTGGTGTGGAGGCGGCAGATACGCCCTTTGACATAAATGATCGTGTCACTGTTTTGCAGGATTTACAACAATTCCGTGAAGATAACTCTTCTGCCAATGCTGCCTCCTCAGGAATTAAGGATGAGCCAGTAACACCTACTGGTTGGATACCCAGGATTGGGGATCTGGTGCGTGAAAAGGTCGCAGTTAAAAAAGAATTTGGTCCTTCTTATCGAGAACCTGTCCCTGTGTTAGGGGTAAGCGGCACGAGAACTGTGATTTTACCGCCGCTGCGAGGGGCCAAAGGAAATCGCTTTGTTTCCATTGATAATGTCAAGTTACAACATGTGGCCGATTCTGCACAGCAAACCAAGAGGGACACCCAGTAGTTCCGGAATCCCTCTCACTACTGGGGATGAGGTCCCGCTGCAGGTGATTTTCACCGACACTGTTTCCTCTCCGAGCTTGGGGAGGGTGGATGATGATCTTGCGATCGTTCCACCGACAGCGATTAATATGGAATCTTGTGATCAAATTTCTGTACGTTCTACTGATGTTTCTGAACATGTGGTTTATAGCGTGCCACGGCGGGAGCCTCCGTCTGCTTCTTCGTTCAGAGTTGCACCTTTTGCTAGAACTGCTTCTGGCTGCTTCAACGACGCTGATAATGATGGGTCCGGCTCTTCGTCTTCGATGTCTTCTGTCCACGGTCCACAACGGCTGCTGGGATGGGTTAAACGAACATATTTTGTTTTTCCTTGGAACTATTTTTGGCTATTTTTGGCCGTGATGACTATATTATTATGGTTGGGATTTGTGGTTACTTTTTTTCTAATAATACATGGTCATTTTCTTCCCGATCGATCTGACATTGAGCACCTGGAGACTGTGTTGAAACCACATTTTTCGTCTCATTTGGATCGAAGAGACTTGTCCACAGTGAACATTTCTGCTATACCAGTTCCGGATGGAATTGTGTGGGATAAAGTAATGTTTGATATATATGGTCCCACTGAGTTGATTCAAATACCGTATGTCCTCAAATTATCTATGAATGATATTGTTATACCAGGCATTGTTTCTGATGATTGGGATGTGAAGACAGTAGATTCTATGCTAACGGATTTGCAATATTATACTGTCTATGACGATGAAGATGCTTACCAGTTTAGAGATAATCATGGTGACATGTTTTGTTACAACTATTATGGACACCACTTTATTCATAAAGCTAGTAGCCCTAAGTCCATGTTTAATTATGTGCAATGGGAACATTGCTCGACTCCTCCACAAGGGAGTTCAAAAACGTATTATGACAAATTTGCATATTTTACTGGGCATGATCCGCGTAATGCTAGGTCCTACTATTTTAAAGTTACACCTTATTCTAATAAGCAAATGTTATTGACCGATACTAAATTACTGTATTCTAATTTGTTTGTATCTAAACTGTCGGTCGAGGGATATGAATACTGGTTCAAAACTGTTGACTTGAAAAGTGTTTGGGGTACGAAAAATTGGCAAATGCGAGGCAGGGACACGTTATTTAGAGCATGTATTATCCCTGTGCAGATGATTTTCCTCAATGACACAGTACAACAGACTAGGGGGGTCATTCTGACCCTGGCGGCCGGTGGCCGCCAGGGCCACCGACCACGGGAGCACCGCCAACAGGCTGGCGGTGCTCCCACGAGCATTCTGACCGCGGCGGTTCAGCCGCGGTCAGAAGCGGCAAGTCGGCGGGCTCCCGCCGACTTACCGCTGCTCGGGGGAATCCTCCATGGCGGCGGAGCACGCTCCGCCGCCATGAGGATTCTGACAGCCCCTACCGCCATCCTGTTCATGGCACGGGCACGGCAGGGGCCCCCGTAAGAGGGCCCGCAAAGTATTTCAGTGTCTGCCTTGCAGACACTGAAATACGCGACGGGTGCAACTGCACCCGTCGCACCCCTGCAACTACGCCGGCTCAATTCTGAGCCGGCGTCCTCGTTGCAGGGGCATTTCCTCTGGGCCGGCGGGCGCTCTTTCGGAGAGCGCCCGCCCCCCCAGAGGAAATGTTTAAATGGCCGCCGCGGTCTTTTGACCGCTGTGCGGTCATTTCACGGCGGTACCTTGGCGGACGGCCTCCGCCGTCCGCCAAGGTTAAAATCAGGGCCTAGCTGTTTGGGCTTAGCGACGATTAAGGAATTAACTTTGCCTAGTATACCTGTCCCTTCTAAATTAAAAAATTGGCAGCACTATGTGAATGCTACTTTCAGTGACTTTACACATTGGGTCCAGAATGGTACACTTAACACTTCATCGTTACATCCAGGCGGGTGGTTATTATGGCTTATAGACACTAATAAGTGTCATCAACGTTTTGTCACCTCTTCAGGGGGGTTCAGGACTAGTAGGGCAGACCCTCGTTACGTTTCACCAGAACATGCTGATATTATAACTACATACAGTGTGGGGAAGCTTTGTCAGCAATGGTTGAAGTCCTCCACGCTGGATGCAGTTAAGTCACATCTCATGTTACTGTCTAATAATACTGATTTACAAGATTTTTTGTCAGGTCCCAGAGTGCCACTGAAGAAAAGGTTCTTATACGAGGTTTATAATGAGATTTGGAAGCTTTCACAACAAGAGGTTGCAGCCCGGTTGAGGCAGATTGATCAAGCAAATCTGATGCAGACTTTGTCTGTTGTTGATAATGGCATGCATACCCTTTCTGAACGTGTTTACACGATTGACAGCATTGTGTCCTCTGCTATAGACATTATTAAATCGGACATGTCTTCTTTATATCATGGGCAGAGTCAGACACGATCCATCATGCAGCTGGGTTGGACTCTTCAGACCTTGAAGGCGGGTCGCGTTCCATGGCAGCACGTTCGTGCCAGAGAGATCTTTATCTCTTTTAATTTGACTCATCAACAACAACTGATGGCTAAAAAGGAAGCGACATATGTTATGTTAAATATTGAAAAATTAGAGAAACTGCCTTTCACGGTAGCTGAGATTCCGTCAGCTGAATGGTTGATCCATGGGATTATTAATTTGCCTATCTCTACTTTGCAATTTACTTCGTGTTTGAAGCACATTCCGGTGGGTAGATATGAACTATTGGGAGACAGTTACATACACGAGGTGTGGGACCTTCCCTTTCAGTACAGATGTGTTAATGGTTTGAAGGAGGTTTTTCTTAGCGGCAGCGAATGCGAAGCTTCTGTCAGCCATTCAATGGTTTGTAAACAGCTGTCCTTGCACGGGGCGTGTAACGCTTCGATTGCTAACTTAGCTTGTTATCTGAAGGGAGTTCCAGTCCCGGTTATTAAAAACACTTTCCAGGTGCTTTCTAACGGCAGTTACATTGTTCTTAACAGCGAACGCTGCTGTGGCATGCGTGCCGGAATAGTTTACATCGTCGTTGTCAACAAGGCCGTTACGTGCTGCGGGAATGTGTTGTTTCCCCCCACTCAAATTAGGGAGGTAGCGGACATCTGGCCTCATATTGCTACTTCCAAGGTTGATTTCGACAAGTTGAGTCGGCTAAAAGCTTTATTGTTTCAAAAGCATGTGGCCCTTACATCTGCTAGCGAGACCTACGCACTTCAGGTGGCAAGGTCATCGGCGGAGATACAGTCCCTTTTGAATACTAACTTTCCGACTCACTTCGGTGAACTTGTGGGACGTATATTTAATGCATCCAGCACTGCTGGTATTGCACATTTTTTCAAAGTCGTTGGTGTTGGTTTTGCTAATACCTTCTCTTCCATATTCGGTTTGATACCTTCGGCTATACATTCTATTTTCGGAAGCATTTTTGGGGGTTTCCCGATTACTTTGGCTTTACTGGCTGGAGTCTTGCTGTTATTGCTATTTTTTCGTAATGGCTGTCCCGTCACGACGAGATCCTGTACTGCTGCTCCCATCAGCGCAGCTGTGTCGTGAACGCATGATGCGGCATTTTGGAGCAACACTCCTGGGACATTTGGAGTGCGACTGGTCTCTGTCATTCAGACCGGTTTTGGATTGTGTGCAACCCGTGTTTCGATGCCTTTGGTGCTCGTTTGAACATGCACTGTCTCTCTGTCTCTCATTGCAGCGCCCTCCAATGGTCGATACTGATCTGTTGATGTTCCCGATGAGGGCTCATTCCCAGACTTGTGCACTATGGATGCGCTTGCTTCGTGAGGCAGTTTATGAGATTCCCTTCCTGGAGGAAGATGGTATTGTCTCTTTCACAGGGCCTGCACGGGGTGCCGCCCTGAGTGGTTTTGGGGCTTTGGATCACACCTGCTCCATGGTACTTTTTGGCGTGGATCTTCCGATATTGACATATATCGAGGTGGAGGAACTCCTACGTTATATTGCTTCTGTCTGATGATTGGATTTTTACAAAATTGACACTATCTTGAATTTGGTTGTGCTCACATGTTACCTAAATGTATGACTTTATTGTCTTCTCACCTTGTCGAAATACTTGTTTTAGATTTGGTTTATGTTTAGGGCATCCTTTTATGTTATTGGAACCACTTGCTACCGACAAGGGGAGGGTGTAGTGTGGTTAGTTTTACGTATTCATTGCGCTTTAGCTTCAGGCTTTAGGCCTTTGTGCATTTTGCCCTGAATATATTTTATTAATTTGCTAATAGCTTAGAGCCTCTGTGCACTTTGCTCTACATTCTTTTTATTAGGCTTCGTACTGTTATTTTTCAAATAGCCAGTTCTACGGTGTTGTTTTTTATTCATATCACACTGTTTTGCCTACTCTGCACTAGAGTTCTCCATAACATATTTACTCTGTGCTTCAGTCAAGGATACAGTCTGGTACATTGCCGATAGAGGTGGTAAGAGTTTAGACTCTGCATTCCTGCGTAGGGACATTTTGTGATCTCGCTGACATGTTAGTTATAAAATCACTTCCTTGTCCCAGTACACGCAGAGGGAGATTCCGACCAGGGAACCACAACTTGACGCTGACTGCCTCGTTGCAGATGCTGAACCAAGATCACAGGCCTTTGCTCAGGTATGAGTGTATCCGTCTCCCTAGTGATACAGAAAGGCAAGCTGAAAGCTTAACATGCTGTGCTCTAAATAGAACAAGCAGAGGGAGAGTAGAAACGGTTAGGAATTATGATAGCTTTATTTCTATGTTTTACTCTCCTGGTTACTATATCCATCCTACTATGTTGTATTGTTCTGGTTATTGCGGCTCACGCCTTAATATCTAAAATACAGTTGTTTTATTAAAACATTATATAAAACTTATACTGTCTTTGTCATTTGTATATGAGACCATATTGTGAATGAGAGAGTTGGTTTGGATCTGAGTGGCCACGACTTCCCTGAGAAGTTCCAAAGATGTCATGCGCTCGGCTGCCCAATCATTTCTTCCCCGTGGGAGAAATGAGGCCCTTCTAGTTAGCCGGAGCAACAACCGGATTTAGGGTGACAGAGTTCCTTACACGTGGGTCAGACTCAGTCCCCCACACCGTTATCGATCCTGCTGCCTAGAAATCCAGTAGTCTCATTTAGGATAATGAGAGCCCACGCGACAATAGCAGGCAATTCAACAGTGGTTAGTTGAAGAGGGCACATTTCCTACTGCCACAACACTGGCATGATCTTAAGCCCAGAACTAAGCTGAAAATGTCCATGTGGCACAGACTGGTGCTACCAGGTGCTTTTCCTTGTGAATGCTATTCCGTCCATATCTTCATCCTCTGGTGGGTGTGGTGCCTCCTGTGCCATAGCTGATGCTGTTGTAGAGGTAGAGGGGGGCAAACACACTTCAGGGGATAGATATATGGAGTCAAAGGTTCCGTCAGCGGCCATTTGTGCCAACAAATGAGGAGCTGCAAGAGGGAACTGCTGATTTTTCAACACTGCAGCAACATCACAGTGTTATGCAACCATGTTTTCCCTGAGGAAGGCCACTTCCCGCTGTATGGACTCCAGGGTATTCTACATACTGCTGGCAGTTAGGGACGGCATTTGTTGTAGCCTCTGCTTCATGACAGCAGCCAGGTCCACCAAAGACTGCAGGAGTCCACATAGCGGGGAGTGGGTGACTCTGTTGGCAGCTGAGTTGTCCTTACTTGGATGGAGGCTTGTCCGCACTCCCTCTAGGCTGCCTGCCATGGTCTTCATCCCTACCAGCACCTGCTTGTCCACCTCCCATTGGAGTTCCACCACTGTCCTCTGAAAGCTGATCTCTGGGTCCTCGAAGTCTTTCTGAGTACTGGCTGGTGGTGTGTGTTGGTGGCTGGTTGGTTCATGTGGAAACACTGCAACACTGCATGTCCTCTCTGCAACCAGAGGTGGTGTGTGGAGTGATCTTAGGACATCCTGAAAAGTCTGCTTATTGCTGGTTGACAGCTGGTCATCCATGTCATCAGAAAAATCTAAGACAGGCAGGTCAGCAGGAGGTAAGCTATCATCCTCTGCAATGAGATAGTGTAAAATCAACATTTGATTGTATTGGCTGTTGACATGGGACCTCATGGCCCTCATTATGACAATGGCAGTAAATCCCACTTACTGCCACGCTGACGGATGCCAACTTACTGCCGTGGATATCCGTTCATCACATTATGACACACACACCAATCTAACAGAATACTGCCATATGCACAAATCCGCCAGTCCAAAAGTCAGTGATAAAGTGGTGGTATCAAAACTCACACCATTACGCCAACAGAACAACGCCCATCACATTATGACCCACGAATCACCACGGCGGACATTCAATGGTGGTACACCATTGGCAGTACATACCGCCGTCCTGACAATGATACCCACATACAAAACAACACCACATTGGCCAATTCAAACAGCACACACCTGATACAAATACATACACCACACACACACACCACTATAAAACACACATCCACATTACCCACAACCCTTTACAATTACAAAGCATTGCCGACAGAGAGACACCAAGACCACTGACGCAACTAGAGCCTCACACTACTCACACCTATACACCACTCATGCACTCCACATCACACACTTCAACACATTACCCAACACAACCTCACCAACACACCTCACATAACACCCATGGCACCACAAAGACACCCCTGTTTCACAGAGGAGGAGCTAAGGGTCATGGTGGAGGAAATTGTCAGGGTAGAGCCACAGCTATTTGGAGCACAGATGTAGCAGATATCAATAGCCAGGAAGATGGAGCTTTGGGGGAGAATCGTGGACCAGGTCAACGACGTAGGACAGCACTCCAGAACTAGGGATGACATCAGGAAGAGGTGGAAGGTACGTTCCATAGCAGCAAGACACCGGCTCGCTATCCAGAGGACTCAGGGTGAACCCCTACCTCCTCCCCAACAACTCACAGCATGGGAGTACCAAGTCTTGGCAATAATGTGAGGAACCAGGAAAGATAGAATCCCCACCTGGGGTCTCCTTCCCAGCGGTGGAGGGACACCCTAGTCCTCAGGGTCCGTTTAGCAGAGAGTACACAAATAAAGCGGAGTCACCAACTGGAGGAATAAAGAGAAGTTTATTACATGGATTATAGCTCGAGCTAATACAGAGTCCCAGGTCATTCAAGTGACTATCCTACTGAGGCTGCCCCTTCACTCTGGGGCACCCAACCTTATATACACACAAAACTGCTTAGTCAGAGGACAACTCCACCCCTAGCGTATTCAAGGTCCTCTGCAGCCTTCAGAATATTTCAGGGATACACGTGTGGTGGGAGAAGGTACAGATGCAGCTGGCAGGAGGTGGCAACGACCTGTACGAACCTGTTCTGGCAGTTACTGATTAAGCACAAACATTCTCGGAACTACGGTTAGAACAAGTAAATTACAGCGATAAGCAGATTGCAGCCCAAGGCTATGAACACAAGGTCAATCATCAAAGTTCAGGAGGTTTGTCGAGCACATGGCAAAATAATAAAGATAAACAGATGCCTAGCAGCTATGGTGTATGATTAAGTTTATGTAAATTTTCTCAATCCCTCCTTTTGCCATTGTGAGGCAAGTTTGAACGTCATTCAGTGTCTATGTTAATGGACATAAGGTCTTTTATCTCCTGCTCAAGGGACAGCATAGCCGTGTGTTGAGAAGGGCGAACAGGCCAGGGGGCAAGGGAAGCCATACAGCAACCGCACAAAGCAGGTAGGCACTGTACACAAAGACAACAGGTGAGGAATACAGCAGCGAGCACAAAAAGGAATATTAGTATCTTCCAGCCCCATTGGGAAATCAAACCCCAAAACCAGTCGGTTAAGGACCATGTTCCTTCGTCTTGGTGTATTGTGGAAGCTATCATATGCAACCTTGGAATAGCTTTACACACTGAATGGGCATTGTCTGGTATATAAACGCAGCAGCTCGATCCGATCAAAGTACAAACTCCACCACGGTCCGTCAAGATGATGTCAAGAACCATTCTGTTTTGAAGAGTAACAAGGCGGTCAGCAGCGAGCTCTGCAGTGATGTTACTCAGAGCTCCTGCTGTTTCATTTATTGTTGCTTCCACGACTCGTGTGAGATGTCTGACGTCCCTACTGTTCATCATAGGGCCCCAAAATGGAAGGACTCCTTTAAAGTAGTCCAATGCTTCTTGTGCTGAGGTATCTTCTGCAGATATTACCCCTCTCCGAGTCCTGTGGTGTTGAGGGCCAGCTGTGTAAGTTGGTGGTAGTAACCAAGCAATGTAACACGTGCCGGTCCAGGTGGGTACCAAGGAGTTGTAGGCATTATTACCACAAACAAAAGACGAGTTTCGTGATGGTATCATGGTAGGCCAATTAGTTCCATTCAATATTACTGTAGCATTACAGTTACTGGCACCTACACTTCTATTACCACTTTTCTGAAAACAAAGTGGAGCCTTGACCTGTGTTACAAAAAATCTTCGGCCAATCCGGGGTGTGGTATTAAAGGATAAAAAATATATGTCAGTAGACCTATTTCGTCGGTCAGCATATTCTGACTTTTCTTCCTTTGTTCCATAAACTCTCGTTCCAGTGGGCCAGCATAACCGGTATAGGTGGGTGACCAATAATCCGGAATTAGTAGCATCCATTGAGGTAGCCCAAATGGCTGATAGTTCATACCAGGACCTACAGGAGCCATCAAAAGAAAAAGGGAATGAAAAATATGGCAACCTTCTTTGCACGGAACTCGGTAGCAAGCCACATATCCAACAATTTGTTCTATTTACAGCCAGCTGATGTTGATGTAACATAGATATGAAGGTATTGTTTTCATATTCCTTACGTCGTCCTTCCTCATGGGGTGGTAAGGAAACATGGCTATGTTCTGAAGGCGGTGGCGTAGTTGGTGAGACCTCTGAATCAGAATAATGTATTACCCACCCAATGCAGGACAGAAGTACCAAAAATAGTATTATGGTGAGACAAGCGATACGTGGGCCTAATAGTCTTTTTAAATTACTTATTTTCTTCTTTTTCCTCTTGTCTTCTTGTATAACACCCATTTCTCTTTATTGCTTGTCCCACTAGCAGTTCAGTCCGACCTAAGTGCTGCCCGTGACTGGTGGTTGCTTCACTGTGGGGTTATACCAGCAGTCCTATTGACACACTCTGGTCCGCCCCGACAGACAAAATCACGGCCCTGCAGCTTTCGTCAGACTTAGTACAGGGGACAAGCAATCAGTTCATTGTTCATTTTCTTATTTTCGTGGGCGGAAATCGTATCTTGTGGACTGTGGTATGGTATGGTCAGGAAACAATTGTTCAGTGTGACCTAAATCTGAGGGAACCTCCTGCAGCACACTGTCATTCTGTTTTTTATCACTCCGCGTAGTGTTGCTGAAATGGTCCTCAGTCGTCGGGTGGTCACCACTTTTTATTTAATCAGAGGGTACGAGTAGGGGTACTTTCTTACAGTGGGATGCATGTATCCAATTCTTAGCTCCCTCGACTTTAACTGCTGTTCGAGTAGCAAGAAGGACCTGTCGCGGACCTTTCCATCGAGGTTCGAGACTCTTTTTCCGCTGGAAATTCTTTGTGAGAACCCAGTCGCCAGGTAGTATCTTGTGACCTGGATCAGTGGATACAGATGGGAGTGCTTCACGCACCTGTTGGTGAATAGAACGCAAAGAATTAGTGAGCTCATTTAAATAGTCCATCAAAACAGGATGTTCTAGTTCTGAGTACTTGTGAGGTCGAGGGAACCCCCAGACATTTGCTGGCCTTCCCATCACTATCTCATGGGGTGACAACCCTGATCTAGAGTGAGGCGTCATCCTGACAGACATTAGAGCCAGGGGCAACGCGTCCGGCCACCGTATACCGCGTTCTGCGCATATCTTTGACATGTTCAATTTAAGTGCGCCATTATATTTTTCAACTAGTCCTGCTGACTGGGGGTGGTTAGCTGCATGAAACTTCTGGCGGAGGCCCAACCCTTCACACACCCTTTTCATCACCTGCCCTACAAAATGACTCCCATTATCTGACCAGACACACCTTGGGACCCCAAACCGTGGGAAGAACTCCTTCAGAAGTACCTTTGCGGTAGTAAGGGCAGTATTATCTTTAGTAGGGTAAGCTTCTACCCACTTACTAAACATACAGACCACAACTAGGACATATTTCAAGTTGTTACACCTTTCCATCTCAATATAATCCATTTGTAGTACTTCAAAGGGATACGTTGGTGGTTAAAAATGCCCAGCGGGGACTGAGGCACCCTTCCCTATGTTATGTTGTAAACAAATAAACAAATCATGCAGGATTGAACCAGTTGGTCAGCTACTCTTCTGATATTTTTATTAGACCAAACCGGATCAAGCAAATTACAGATGCTTTTCGCACCAACGTGTGCAGGACCATGGGCCATAGTCACTACTGGCAGAACGAATGCATCGGGTAACATCTATCTTTCCCTCTGTGACAGATCTGTCCAGCACAGCGTATTTTCTACTAACTTGGCCTTCCCTTCTTCCCATTCCTTTCTCTCCTGTTCAGTTGCCTCATCCTGTATCTTCCTGACACTCTCTACTGTGTTCCCAAATATTTCATGGGGACAAACCTTCTCTGTACTATCTACCACATACATGTGTCCTGTCTTTGCATACGCTGTATCGTTTGCTGTCTGATCGGCTAGGGCGTTGCCCCGTCCAGTTTCATCTGTCACCTTTTTGTGTGCACTACACTTCATGATAGCCATTGTTTTTGGCAATGCCAGGGCAGAAAGTAAGTTAGTTATAAGGGTCCCATGTTAAATACGTGTCCCATGTGAGGTGAGGAATCCTCGTTCTGCCCACAAGCGACCAAAATTGTGTGCTACGCCAAATGCATACTGGCTGTCCGTGTAAACATTCACATTAAGTCCTTTACTTAACTCACAGGCTCGTGTTAGAGCTATTAATTCTGCGGCCTGAGCAGAGTTATGTGGTATTCTAGCTGTTTCAACTACAGTGGTAGCTGTTGTAACTGCATAGGCTGCAGAGGTAGTGCCATCGGGTAGCTTGATGCATGAGCCATCTACGTATAATATGCCATCAGGGTCTTTCAGTGGAGTGTCCTGTAAGTCCACTCTGCCTTTTGTTTCATCCTCCGTCCGGAGAATGCAGTCATGTATGTCATCATAAGAATCTTTCTTTTTTTCAGTAATTGGCAATAAAGTGGCAGTATTGAGCGTGTTGCACCTTTTTAATGTTATATGACTAGCTAAAAGTGTCAGTTCATAAGTAGTTAATCGTGCATTAGTAAGATGCTGTGTTTTTGTTTTGTTTAATAGTGCGTCAACAGTGTGTGGGACCAACAGGGTGAGGGGTGAATCCATGACTATCCCGGCCGACTGGCGCACTCCGACCGCTGCAGCGGCTACTGCCCGTAGACAACTCGGGAGTGCATGGGCCACTGGATCCAGTAGAGCCGAAAAATAAGCACAGGGGCGTTGTTTGCCGCATGCTCTTGGGTTAACACTGATAGTGAACATCCATTTCTCTTGCTCACATATAACTGAAAATCTTTACGATAATCAGGCGTACCCAGTACAGGTGCTGTGCAGAGTGTATTTTTCAATTCATCAAAACCAAACTGAAAATCGTCATTTCATTCAATTGTTTCAGGACAATCTTTGTGGGTGAGATGCAAAAACGGTTTTATCAAAAGAGAATAATTAGGAATCCATTGACGACAGAAGGAGGTAATACCTATAAAGGCCCTAACCTCTCTCTGTGTCCTTGGAACCAGTATGTCTCGTATAGCTTGTAATCTCTCAGCCGTCAACGTACGTCCCTCCTTATACAGGAGGTGTCCTAGGTATTTAACCTCCTGTCTACAATATTGCAATTTGGAGAGGGAGACCTTATGGTGATGGTGTGCAAGATGTTTCAATAAGGCTACAGTATCTGTTTTACAATTTTGTACTGAAGTGGATGCTATTAAAAGGACATCCACATATTGAACCAGCGTCGAGGAGCAAGGAAAAACAAGGGTATCTAATTGACCCTTGAGGGCCTGGCTAAAAATGCTAGGTGATTCAGTATAGCCTTGTGGAGCACGACAGAACCGGAAACTGCGACGACCCAGTGAAAACCCAAAGATGTGTCTGCTATCTGGATGAATGGGAATGCTAAAGAATGCATTCTTAAGATCGATAACAGAGAACCAAGTAGCGGAGGCAGGTATCATTGTTAATAATGTCGTAATGTCAGGAACAACAGGGAACTGGGGTATTACAATTTTATTGACCGCCCGTAAATCAATAACAAATCGGAGTCCTGGAGACGCGGTGCCATCAGATAATTTTTTATGAACAGGAAGGACAGGACTGTTACAATCATTACCACGCGTTTCTTCAATGACACCCAAATCAATCAACTCGGTCACAATATTTTTGAGTTGTTGTTCAATGTGTTGGGATAATTTGTATTGGGGAAGACGAGGCAATTTGGCATTGGCTTTCAAGCGTATGACATACGGTGGTATGTCCAGACATCCAACATCGTCCTTATGTGTGGCCCATAAAATGTCTGGCAAATCTCGAAGTTCGGGTGGAAGTGGTTTTGACAAAAATTGTGACGGGGAAATATTTGGACCTAAAGTGACATGAACTCCATCCGGAGAGCAATAAGTGGTGGCGTACAATTTCTTTAATAGGTCCAAACCCAATAAATTCTCACTACAGGCCGAAGTAAGAATGAGAGGGGAGCTAATGGTGTAAGGACCTATAGCAACATGCAGCGTCTGGGAGACGGGGTTAGCCACCGGAACACCAGAAAAACCCATAGAGACGTTAATATTGCCAGGCAGAGGGACCCCTTGGATCTCTTCCTGTTTAACAGAACTTTTGGTGGCCCCAGTATCGACCAAAAAATCATGTGAAGTACCGTCTAATTGTACCTCAACGTAAGGGCCATTTTGCCTAACAGGAATAGAAACTGGTCCCACCCCCCTCTGTCGAAGGCTGTCCTAGTCAAAGGAGGACCCCTGACCTTCATACGCATCATAGTCGTCATTAAAATATTGACGCTGGGATGAAGCATCAAAATAATTCGGGCGGGGGTACTGTGGGACCGTGAAGGGGCCTGCTGGCAGGGTCTGTCTGCAGGACCAGACCTACCGCGTGGTCTGTTGTCCTGTTGCGGTGGGGGCATGGGGGGCCTGTGGAGTTGTCCTTATTGGAGCAGTCATTCTTCCAGTGGCCCTCCTGCTTGCAATAGGCGCACTGATTGTAGGAGAGGGAAGAACGGGGAGGGCGTTGGGACTGCCTTCTGTCATTGGGAGGTCCTTGTGACCTTCATCTGGACTGCTGTTGACGGGGCTGAGGGTAGGCCTGCTGAAATAACACCTTCGTTTTCAACTCCTTCATTTTTTTCTCATTCTTTTATTTTTCTTCTATCTCCCTGTTCTCATAATATTGGGACATTGTCAGTATTCCAGTGGCAGTAGAGACTAGCCACATACTTTCACACAATTTCAATTTTCCCTTTCTGTCTGGTAATAAATTGTCCACGAATTTGTCAACATAGAGTCTTATCCCCCCTTCAGTAGTCATGTCTTGGCCGCTGTAATCAGAAAAGAGACCCTCAAACCTTGTATAAAAGTCTGAAACACCCTCGTCCTTTTTCTATTTACAGGCGGCCAATTTATCCCAATTTATCCTGTGTGGTGCAAGTATGGTCTTCATTAAATCCAAAATACGCAGTGGGAGAGCCAATATAAGTGGGTCTGGTTTCGCTCCCCCAACCCTGTCCCTTTCTGCTGCTTGCAATTGGTCCCACGTGCCCCGTAGTTCAGCATGGTCGTGCCTCCGTACTTTTGACCATACTTCCTGCGGGACTACTGCTGCCATTAACATGTCAATATCGGACAACGTCATAGTACAGGATTCAAGAATTTGTTGCAGTTCTTTATAATATCCTGCAGGATTCTTACGGGGGTCAGGTAAGGCGGCTTTTAGGGTATATGTTTCAGATCTTTTCCATGGGGTGTGTACCCACATTTGTTGAAAATGCCCTGCAGTAATAACTTGGCCAGCGTTATCCATTACCGGCTCTCGCCAAACCGGCGGAACCTCTCTCATGGGAAACATGGATGCCCTTATAGAAGGGCTACATGTCCACATGCGGTCCCTATATACGAGAAGAGTAACAACATAATCATGTAGACCATAACCAAACGGCAGTCCAGTAGAGGCGCGTTTTCGGAGGTCCACCAGTCCCGTGGGAGCTGAGGAACCATCATCCTCATATTCTTGTATTATAATGTTGCACATAAGGGTAGCTGCATCTAACTGAACTAAACTATCCCATTGTTTCATAGTGTGGACAATGTCCCTGACCCCATAGTCATTCCAATTAGTCATCCACCTCCGTGTCATTTCTTCAATGACATCTTCCTCTTGTGAACTAGAGAACAAGTGTCCGCGGAGGGTCTGCTTTCGCGGGTTCATGGGAGGGGGGTATGTGTGGTGTCTAAACAGGAGTCAGGGGTGGGCCAAACTGGGGCCAGTCGAGGGGTGAGTACAGTCGGGCGGGGTGTATCCTCTATAGGTCTGGTGACAGGAGGGGTGGCAGAGCACTCGCCTGAGAACCAACCGGGGGTGGCACAATAGGGTCACCTGGTGCAGGTTGAGGATGTAGTGTAGGATATATTGGTGGAGTATGTAACAGGGTTTTATCTAACATATCGTTTAAAAAGGGGTCTTCCTCTTGTGGCTTATCCACTACTGTCCTGGAAAGGTAACACTTATCAGTTTGTAAGTGAAGCCTTCGGTCATGTTCTAAAATTTTCTGTTGATGTTCAGCTACGTCAGAGTAATATACCTTTTCAGTCACCGTCCTGGTCTTATGTCTCTGTAATTCTTTCTCTGCCTTCCTACGTCTTTGGTCTGCTTCTTTCTGCCAAGTCCGTAGTGAATCAAACATCCCTGGTCTACTTTTTGTCACAAACAAACGTTCCTGTAAATAGTCTAATTTATCTTTATCAAATGTCCCGTGTATAGGCCATTGTAAATCAGAACTACCGTTGGTTCTTTTTCTCCATATATCAGACCAGATAATCGGACCAATGCCATATATATATATTTTTTTGTAACTTTTCTTTTATTGTTGATAACACAATGTGATACAAAGTCAGTGGGATCAGGGTCCCATCATTCGAAAGTAATTGCACATCAGTGATATTAGAAAACCAAAGAAGAAGAAAAACGCATAAGGCACAAACAATGTATCAGTCGTAATATGAGAACCTGAGGTAGAGTTCACTTCCAACATATTTTAGGCTATGTGGGGGGGTTAAAAGAGGATAAAGATATAAGGATGAGGGGTAGGTTATACCTGTTCAGACGAGGGGACCGGGAAGTGCCACCTTGGGAAGCAAGGGATGTCGCTGCGCGGATAATGGGTGTTGCAGCTCGTGTCAACTCTGTGGTCAGTTTCGGCTGGAACCAGGTGACTATCAGTTGATATAGGAAGGAGGATCTACTATGGAGGTCTGTTTGGAGTGTTGCTGGAAGGCGACGTTCGGACTCTAGTGGGTATTTAGAAAGGGACGTGGGGATAGGGGGAAAAAGAGAAGAAAGAGAAGGGGAGATAAGGAGGGGGAGAGGGGGAAGAGTACAGAAGGAGGGGGAGGTACGGGAGCGAGGGTAGGGAAGCGAGGGGGAGAAGGGGGAATAGACCCATGTGGGGGAGGGGGGGAAAGGGAAGGGAGAAGGGAACAGTGGTAGTTCCGGGTAGGGTACTATTGCCCCCTTGTGAGGAAGGGAGCCCATACCTGTAGGAATATTTGAGCTTGGTCTTGTAAGTTATAGATGATCCGTTCATGCATAGCAGTGCGGATCATGGCTGTAATCCATTCCTCCGGAGATGGGGGGGTCTCTGACCGCCAGTGTCTGAGTATGCAAATTTTTGCAGTAGCTAACGCTGTGTGCAACAGTCTCTTGAGTGGTCTAGGGAGGTCTGGAAGGGAGGTCGTATCTTGCAGAAGTATGAGGGCAGGGGGAAGTGGTGACGGAAGTGACATTACTTCAGCCAGAGTGGAGCTCACAGCGTCCCAAAGTGGTCGTACTGTTGTACAGTTTACTAAGATAAGTATCAGGTCACAGGATGTTTCTGGACATCGCCAGCAGTTCGCATGCGGGAGGAGTCCGGTCCTATGCAGTTTCGCTGGGGACCAGTGCCATTCATGTAAGATTTTAAAGAGGCAGAATTTCAAGCGTGCTTCCCGGGTACCCCTGTCTAGTGCCTCTAGGATAGCTTCCCAATCATCCGGGTCTAGATCCTGCTGCAGCCGGGTTTGCCACCGTAGACGTAGTTTGTCCATTAGCGGTTGGGAGTAAAGCCGTCGAGTAATTAGATCATAGAGACGCGACATTACTCCCTTATATTGTCCCCATTGCTGCAGGTAGGCCACTATCGGTGAGGGCAGGGATCCCCGCAGTGGAGGTGTATTCCCTCGGGAGAGACAGTGCTTGAGTTGCATGTATCTCCATTCCTGGTTTGGGTGTAGGCCGAACTCCTCCCGTAACTTGGGGAAGGGTTTGAGCATATCGTTCTCCAAGACCTGTGAGAGGGTGAGGATGCCTGCCTGTTTCCATTGTAGCCAATGAAGTACCTCGCCCCCAATGCGTAGGCCGCTGTTGTGCCACAGGGGCGCTTGAGCGTGTATGAGGGGGTGGACCCCAAACAGTCTGTGGGCCCTTTGCCAGGATGCCCTGGTCGCCGCCAGGATAGGGTTCACTGAGTTAGTGGCTGGGAGGTCAGCACGGTAGGGTCCACCAAGTCCTTTGTTCGCAGTCAGGAGTCATTTTTCTACTGCTATCCACAAGGGGGGGTCTGGTATATTCGATAGTGTATTGGATAGCTGAGACATTTGGAGGGCTAAAGAGTAGTGTTCCACTGATGGGAGTCCCATTCCCCCGTTTATACGGCGGGCCAAAAGCTTGGCTGGTGATAGCCGTGGTCGCATTGTGCCCCACACAAATGATCTAATTAATGCATTGATGCCTCTTAGTGTGGAAAGGGGCACTTGTAAGGGCAGAAGACCTAGGATATAGGTGAAGCGGGGTACCGTCACCATTCTAACCGCTTGTACTCTGCCCCACATGGAGAGGCCTAACTGGGTCCATTTCGCAAAGTCTAGTTTCGCCCGCGTGATGAGAGGGTCAATGTTGTCTGCCACCATGTGTGCCAGTCCAGGGTTGACAAGCACTCCTAGGTATTTAAGACGTTTTGGCATCCACCAAAATGGGTAGCCTAGGAGTGCCGCTTTTGTGGTTACTCGCGATAGCGGAAGTGCCTCGCTTTTGTCCCAATTAATACGGTATACCGATAGGGCTGCGAAGTCCTCGATTACCTCTAATAGGGCCGGTATGGATCTTTCCAAGTCTGTGAGTGTTAAGAGGATATCGTCAGTGTAGAGGTATATCTTGGAGGTGCCTTCGGGTAGTGGTAGGCCGGTTATGGAGGGGGAGGACCGGATGGCTGCCGCCAAGGGCTCCATTGCCAGAAGGAACAGGAGAGGTGAGAGGGGGCACCCCTGCCGTGTACCCCTTCGGATAGGGAAAGGGTCTGAGAGGAAGCCTCCGCAGTTGACTCTGGCCGCGGGTTGATCATAGAGCAGTCGTACCATGGAGATAAATTTGTTGCCTAGACCAAGTCTCTCTAGGGCCGCAAATAGGTAGGGCCATTCTATGCGGTCAAACGCTTTTTCGGCATCTAAGGACAGGGCCAGCGCCGTCTCCGGGGAGTCTCTGGACGCCCATAAGGTATGGCACAGGGTTCGTAGGTGGTTCCTAGACGTGCCGCCCGGTACGAACCCCACCTGTGTATAGTGTATTAAGGACGGGATTACTTTACGTAATCTGTTTGCCAAGACGCTTGCTAGAATTTTGATGTCCCGTTTAGTAGAGAGATGGGTCGGTAGCTGCCGCGTAATAAGGGATCTCTCCCAGGCTTCGGTATGACAGCTATTGTGGCATTATTGGATATGGCCCCTAGTGTCTGTGTTTCGCAGGTTTCATTGAGGGCATCGCATAAGATATCAATCGCCTCTGCCCCTACCCATTTATAAAATTCTGCCGGGTATCCATCCTCTCCGGGTGATTTGTGGTACGGGAGGTCAGAGAAGACTTTATCTATCTCCTGTCTGCTTATTTCCCCTTCTAATAGGCTACGGCCCTCGTCTGTTAGGGAGGGGAGGTCTAGCTTCTTTAAGAAGGTGGTAGCTTGCGCTAGGTTGGTCGTGGTTTCCGGTGTGTAAGGGTGTCTATAGAATTGGGCAAATTCGTTTGCAATGGCCTGCGGGTGGGTCAGTATGTCCCCGGAGGGAGAGCGAATGGCTGGGATGGCTAGAGCGGCTGTTCTTTGGCGGAGTTGGGCTGCAAGCTGTCGTCCCGCCTTCTCACCCTGTTCATAGTGTCTCCCTTGGAGTCTCTGTAATGCGAATTCGGCCTGGGTGGTGTATAGCTCATTAAGGGCCTTTTGGGCTTGCTCTAGACTTCGGCGGCCTGGGAGGGGTGTGCTGTATATTGTCTAGTTAGTTTGCGTATGTCGAGTTCCAGAGCCGCTTGTTGCTCTTTTCTGTCTTTGTTCGCTATCGCCGCATCCCGCATGAGCTGTCCCCGTATCGAGGCTTTGGTTGCGGCCCACATAGTTCGACTTGAATCAACCGTACCGAGGTTGTCTTGGGCGAAAGTGGTCGCATGATCCTGTAGCTGCAACTTACCTTGGGGGGATCGGTATCGATGGATCGCTAATCTCCAGGGTTTGCGGCCCGGGGATACCAGACCTAAACGGATGGCTATAAGGGCTGGGGAGTGGTCTGAGAGGCCTCCCTCCAGTATGTCATCCTCCAGGGTGTGGGCCACAAGATTATGGGATTGGAGAAAGTAATTGATCCGTGATTGGGTACTGTGCACCGGCGAGAGAAAGGTAAATTCTCTGTCCGTTGGGTGAGTCAGCCTCCAGTGGTTAATCAGACCATTATCTGCTCTGTCTGCGTTGTTACTCGTGTCTAGAGGCCCCGTCCTGTCCAATACTGCGTCCCTTGCTAGGTTCCAGTCTCCTCCTATAACGTAACGGGATGCCCCTATCTCGGTTAGAAGTCGATTGAGCTGGAGAAAGAAGAGGCGTTTGGGACATGTTGGTGCATAGACTGACCGCACACATATTGTCGAGTCCCCGATTTTCAGCTTGATAAATATGTATCGGCCCTCAGGGTCCGTCCACGATTTGACGACCGTGAAAGGGAGTGTTTTGCGTAAGAGGATCGCCACCCCGCTTTTTCTTGGGACATTCTCCGTATCGGGTGAGGGTGGGGTGCAGCTAAACAGGACGGTTCCTACCCAGTCACGTCGTAGTCTATCAGATTCAAGACTGTCTAGGTGTGTCTCTTGTAATAAGGCGATGTCTGCCTGCTTAGAGTTAAGGTAGGATAGGACTTTCTTCCGTTTGATAAAGTGGGTAAGGCTGTTTACGTTCCATGATATCACCCTGAGGGGAACTACCGGTGCTCCCATCTGGTTGGGCATCCTCGTTTCCTGTGTCCGCCCACCCGGGGGTATAAGCTTGGGGGAGTTGGGTGGACTCTGTGAACTGAAGAGGATGTCGGGGGGAGGGGGGGAAGGTGAGTGCGTTGAATATGAAGAAGAGTTGAAAAGAGAATAAGAAGAAAACAGTGGGGGAAAGAAGAAATAAAGAAGAAGGTAGAGAAGGGAGACCGGGATACGAGTCCCGAAGTACACGAACTTTAACCGGCGGGTCTAAAACCTAGGCCAACGGAGCTTCGACGCCCGGGGGCGTCCCAGACCTCCGCGTAGATGCCTCCCATCATGTCTGGGGGCGGGGTGTGTTTGTGACCAGAGGACGGGGGGGGGGGGTGTTCAGAGGAGAGGTCGCTTGTTGGTCGCGTCCCTGTGTGGAGGGGTGGGATGGGGGAAGCACGAGGAAAGGACAGAAACAGGTGTTGTTGTTATCGAGGTTGTTTCCCCTTGGTTGTTCTGAGGGGTGTGGCATGTAAATGCTCTGGGACTTAGCGTCTGTGGTCTGTTCTGCTTTACACCAGCGCCCATAGTTATATCACTATTGCGTTTGTTAGTAGACCGGGGTCTAGAGCTCAAAACCCAGTTCAGAATTATTTTGCCCCAACCCTGCCAGGGCAAGCCAGTAGTGTGTAAGGGTAGTGCGTCAGTTCCCATATTTTCCAGGGGACGTTATAGATCCTGATTCTAGATGGAAGAAGTGATATGAGATATGGTGAGTGTTACCCGACATGAAGGGGAGGGGCGTTGAGAAACAAGAGTAATCGGGAGTCAGCAAGAACTATCACACAATCCGAACAGTCTAAGCAGTCCAAGGCGATTAAAGCCTTCTAGGGGGGGGGCGGTTCTCCGTGGTCCAGTATCTGAAGAGTATATATTAAAATAGAGTACTCATCATTTCTCTGAGTCAGGACTCTTTCGTCATATAGTTCCTGTGTTTCCTGCAACGTTTCTATGACAGTCTGTGGTTGTTGATATCGAGGGCTTGTAGGAAAACTATGTCCATGTTGGTTTCAGGTAACAGGCACCTAGGGTTTCAGAGGGGATCGGGATTTGTCTCTGTCTGGCAGCTGTGTGTGCATCGCTACTGCCTGTAGGACTTGGCCCCTGTCATCAAAACTTTTTGTTAATCTCTCCAGGTCTCTGCCCCTGGTTTAGGGGTCTGTAGTAGGTCTTCCGTCGATGTCCAGAGCAATTTCCGATTGGCCCATTCCCCTAGTTTGGTTCTGTGTATCTTGGGGGGGGTTGGGTTGTTGATTCCATGGGTTGTGTCGGATCATGCAGCCCCTCTAGGAATGACTTCAGGTCCTCTGGGTAATAGAAGGTTCGTGACTCTCCGTTCTTAGTTATCCACATCCTGGCTGGCTCGAAGAGGCCGAATTTAACGTCCAGATGGCGAGGGCGAAGGGAGAGAAAGGCTCTTCTTGGATCTGCTGTTTCTTTGGAGAAGTCTGCTGAAAGGCAGATTTCGAGGGGGCCGAGCCGGAGTGGGCCTTGCCTTTGGGATAGCTGTAACAGTTGGCGGACCTGCCCGTGCCGGAGGAAGCAGGCTATGATTGGGCGAGGACGATCTTTTCCGTTTTGTCTCTTGAGACCAAGTCTATGCGCTCTTTGAAATTACAGAGTGGGGTCAAATGTTATGTCGGCTAGTTTGGGAAGCGTGTCCCGCAGGTAAGAGAGAATATCTGTACCCTCAATGCCTTCCGGAAATCCAAGGAAGAGGATGTTGTTCCTGCGGCTTCGGTCCTCAAGATCGATTAACTTGCTACGGAGGTACAAGAGTTCCTGATCTCTGTCAGTCTGTAAGACCACTTGACTCTCCACAGCTGCTACTCGATGGACCAATCCGGAGATTTGCGACTGGAAGCCTGCTATTTCCAGGCGCATGGATCTCGTTTCCGCTGTTAATGCTGACATGGCAGTGTCCATGCCTTCCAGTTTGCGGCCTACTGCCGATATCTCCTGCAGTATACGATCCATTGATGCTCCTTGAGTGTCTTCTGACATGGTGTCGTGTGAGGGGGTGGAGAGTCTGTGATAGCAGGGTGTTTCTGTTGGCGCAGGGCTTCAGAGAAGAGTAGTTGGCGAGCAGGTTTACACAGTACTTTACCCGCCGTCTTACCTCTGGGCATTGCGGATTTCTCCATGCAGGTGAGGGTCCAAGGGGGTGCCTGTCCGTGTCTCAATGAGGGCGATCAGCGTGGGCGTGTGGGCGGCAGAGGAGAGAGGGTGGCGGAGGGGGGAGCGAGGGCGGTTCAGAGTAGTTGGCGAGTTCAGGTGAGTACCTCTCCAAGTGGCCTCCTGGGGAGAGCTGTCGTTGATGTATATATACGAGGGGAAGGATCTATAGTGTTCAGCGTCCTGCAGGGCTGTTCTGTAGGAAGAGGAGTTGTTTTGAAGCTGAGGTCCGATGTTATTCCTGGCCCTCTTTGCTCTCTATGCCTCGTTAGTTCTGGCTTTGTTGGAGGCTATAGTGGCTTTTCACTTTTCTTGTTAGTGTGGTATTGCTTCTTTTGTTGTTATGTTTGTGTTGTTCGTTTTCCTTTTTCTATCTTTTTCTCCTCTCTTTTTTTTCCCCTTTTTTATTCCTTACTCCTTGCCCCCTCCTGTTCTTGCCCCTCTTGTTATTAGGCAGTGTTTGCTCCTTTGCTCATTGCCTTCTCCTCTTCCCGTCGTTTTCCTCCTCTCTCCGCACGTTGTTATATTCCTCTCTCTCTCTCCTCACTCCCGGCCCCTCTCTCACTCACCCACCATCCTCATCTCCGTACGTCTCTCATCCTCTCTGACTCACCGGCTCGGCCCTCACCTCTCCGTGCCCTCCTGGGCCTCTGTCGTTTCTCAGAGGGCCTTTTCTGAAGCAGGTAAGGCGGGGGGGTGGGGGTAGCCGTCCGTTGCACTCCGCTGGTGGTGAGGCCGCTTGTCGCCGATCCCGTCACCCCCGGCAGAAAGGGGGAGGTTGGAGAGGCACCGGGAGGTGCGTCGTCGGTATCGGGCCACTTGCTGTTGTTGTTCTGGGATGTGATGTTGTTTGGCTCCGTTCTCCCCCTCCGGCAGCGGTCGATCGGGAGGAAGGGAGGGGGGCGGGCGGTATCCCGGCCTGTTGCCGGCTCCGGGGGCCACAGATGGGCCGCCATCAAGGCGCCGGTAGGGACGGAGGGCGCGCTCCCTCACCTCGGGCTTCTGCGAGGGACGCGTCTCTTCGTGTCGGGGTGATTCCTCACTCGAGGCCGTGGGTCAAGAGCCTGCCGTAGGGCTCAAGCCTGCTCCCCCGCACCGCTCAGTGCCTCCGGAGAGGGCGCTCCCCCGCGTCACAGATGTCGGTTGTTCGTCGACTCCAACTCCTATGTCGGTCCCCGCTGCGTTCAGGAGTCCCCCGGAGCGCCTCCAGTGCTGCCGCCACCGCCGCGTGGCCCGCCGCCGTGCGGCCAGACCACGCCCCCCGGACCTATGCCATATTTAACATATACATTATTATTCGGAGTCCCGGACGGAGGAGCGGGGCATGTTTCCTCCAGGCGGGAGTCCGTACTGCAAAGACAACAACACAATTTCCTAAAACAACTGAACGCTGGCATTCTTCCAGTATTTTTATTTTTTTAAAATTCTTACACCAGTGGTTTGAATACACCAAATGAGTGGCAAATACGCCCTTTGCTTCCTATGTACTTAAATGACAACTGAGGTCAGTCTTACCACTGACGTCGAACTTTGCAAAAAGCGATAGAAACGGTACAATACTCACAGACCTATTTTTAGACAGGAATCTTTCAACTCCCGTCCTTACCTGACACTTCTGTTATAGTCCGACATTTGGGGACTCCAGTAGTTCACGGAAAACAGAGACCCGAATTCAGACAGCGCCAGGAGAAGTCGAGCCGGCTGGAAGACACACAGTGTAGATCCGCAGGTCCACGACAGAGAACGAAGCTCAGAATCCGGTGTGGGGCGCCTCCCTTGGAAATCCAATCGTGAGTCCTCCGTCACCTGGTCGGTCCCCTGGATGCCCTACTCAGGTCCCTGTTCGGGCGCCAACTGAGGAACCAGGAAAGATAGAATCCCCACCCGGGGTCTCCTTCCTAGCGGTGGAGGGACACCCTAGTCCTCAGGGTCCGTTTAGCAGAGAGTACACAAATCAAGCGGAGTCACCAACTGGAGGAATAAAGAGAAGTTTATTACATGGATTATAGCTCGAGCTAATACAGAGTCCTAGGACAGTCAAGTGACTATCCTACGGAGGCTGCCCCTTCACTCTGGGCCACCCAACCTTATATACACACAAAACTGCTTAGTCAGAGGACAACTCCACCCCTAGCGTATTCAAGGTCCTCTGCGGCCTTCAGAATATTTCAGGGATGCACGTGTGGTGGGAGAAGGTACAGATGCAGCTGGCAGGAGGTGGCAACGACCTGTACGAACCTGTTCTGGCAGTTACTGATTAAGCACAAACATTCCCGGAACTATGGTTAGAACAAGTGAATTACAGCGATAAGCAGATTGCAGCCCAAGGCTGTGAACACAAGGTCAATCATCAAAGTTCAGGAGGTTTGTCGAGCACATGGCAACATAATAAAGATAAACAGATGCCTAGCAGCTATGGTGTATGATTAAGTTTATGTACATTTTCTCAAATGCATCCTGAGGGCCTGGCCAGAGTCGGAGGAGGACCGGACTCTGGTAAGTCAACTCTCAACTACTATCAGCCCCCTACTTGCATGCCAAAACACATACCCTCACTTCCATCACTCCACTACATCCCACACACTCCACCATCACATCTCACTAATCCCAATGCCCTGCATGTTGTAGCAATACATGGACACCCCTCGCAGTACTGCATGGGCACTCATCACTAAAGCATGCACACCATAGAGAACTAACAATCCCACCATACTCTAACATACACAAGTGAAAGTAGGTACGGCAAATCCAAACTTAGAGGGAAAACCAGGGATGTACAATATGTCATACACATAAACGATAACACATCATTTACATCCCCACAGGTACCCCAGCCAATATCAACAGAGAGGAGGTGCCAGCACTATCCAGTCCCCCAACTGAAGAGGCCCACAGTGATGACAGTAACTCTGGTCTTCATCATCTGGACGAGCTACCTGCCCGCCCAGTCACACACCACCACCGAGCCTCCCCTATCTGGAAACACCACCACAGCATCCACCCTGTGTACCCACACCTCTGTCCCCAGGACACGTCAATCAGCAGTGTGCCCACCTCTACATAGACCCCAGGCCACATCTTGCACACAAGACAATCAGGGACCTGGGGTCAGTGAGAGTGGGAACACAGTTCAGGGGACAAAGGCACAGGCCAAAAGGGAAACTGGGAGGAGTGTGGTGCGCCAGGGGGAGGACAGGCCCAGGGAACTGACTCTCCAGGAGGCACTCTCCGAGATCCTGGGAGCCTCTCAACATTCCCAGGACATGATGGGCCAGATCCTGGACAACGTGCAGGCGAAGAGGTGGCTGCAGGAGGGACAGTACCAGGGGGTCAGGGAGGACTTGCAGGCCATCAACAACAACCTGATCTCCATAGCAGGGGTGCTTGCAGATATGGCCAACTTTATGAGGGAGGCAGTCTCACAACAGCGGGCCCCTGCCACTAGCTAGACATGTGAACAGCCTTCCACTTCTGCTGCCGCTAGTGGCCATGAGGCCCCGCCACAGGACTCACAGGCCACCAGCACCCTCCCCCTGCAGAAGGTGAACCACCCCGCAAACATTCTCTGCGATCCAGAAAGAAGCCAGAGACTCTCCTGATTGTCACCCTTGTGTCCCACTCAGTCACCCGGTCCACCTTAAACTGCCTTTGCTCTCCTTCCTATGTCCCTTTGGACAATGCACCTGTGCTACAAACAGACTGAAATAATACCCTGGACTTTTCTCCATCATCACCCCATCCCATTTCACTTTCCACCTATATGTTAGCACTTCAAAAACACCCTTTGAAAAAAATCTATTTTGAGTATGTCATGTATATCAAAAATGTATTCTTTGAAACAAGTACAAACATTGCTAATTACCTGTACATACGATGAGCATAGATTAATGACCTGTAGCTTGCTGTAGTGATCACACCAGGAGTATTTGTCAAATCACCAACATCTGCAAAATGAATTGCCAGAGGGAACAGTAAGTGAGCATGAAGTGGGAAATATCAGCATGCCCTTGCCACACAGATTACAACCAAAGTCATTGTAATATAAAGTTACACTGTCCTACCTGTGTGTCATTGGAAGTACTGTCGTATAACGGATGTTCTGTTGTCCTCATCCTCTGCCTCCTCATCCTCACTGTCCACAGGGTCTACTGCTGCCCCATGGGCATCTCAAGTCTCCTCCTCCTGCAGAAAAGGGACATGGCGTCTGAGGGCCAGGTTGTGCAACATGCAGCATGCCACTACTATCTGGCAGACCTTATTGGGTGAGTAGCACAGCGATACACCTGTTAGATGAAGGCACCAGAACCTGGCCTTCAGGAGGCAAAAGGTCCTTTCAATTATCCTTCTGGTTTGCCCATGTGCCTCATTATAACATTCTTCTGCCCTTGTCCTGGCATTCATCACAGAGGTCAGCAGCCATGATAGGTTTGGGTAACCAGAGTCACCTGCAAATATTGAGGGACAACATTTAGTCACACACTATCCCATATGGCCATCACCACAGGCATACACTAACATACACTAGGTGGGGACCAAGGCTCACCTATAAGCTACACCCTGTGCCCCTGTAGTTGGGCCATCACATTTGGGATGCTGATATTCTTCAGGACAAAGGCATCATGCACCGACAGAGGATACTTAGCATTGACGATGGAGATGTACTGGTCCACCAAGCACACCATCTGAACATTCATGGAGTGGAAAGTCTTATGATTCCTGAACACCTGTTCTTTCTGGTGGGGGGGGGACAAATGCAATATGTGTATCATGAATCACCCCAATTATGTTGGGGATACGTCCCATTGCAAATAACTCGGCCTTCACTGTGGCCAAATTCTCAACATGGGGGAAAGCAATGTAGTTGCACAGGTGGTTTATCAGGGCAGGCAACACTCTTGTAAGCACTATTGAGAACATTGGCTGTGACATTCCTGCTGTCAAGCCCACTGTCACTTGGAAAGAACCAGTTGACAGGAAATGGAGTACAAATAGCACTTGCAAAAGAGGGGGGATCCCTTGGGGTGACGGATAGCAGATGTCAGGTCAGGCTCCAATTGGGCACACGGCTCTGGGATTGTGGCCCTGTCCAGTCCATAGGTGAGTATAATGTGCCTGTTCTCCAGTGTAAGTCCACCAGGGGTCTGTACACGGGGGTATGTCTCTATCTCCTATTCATCCACAGTGGTAGGTAAGGTAAGGTAAGGTAGTCTAAGGGACACAACAGAGAGGAGGCTGTCACAAACTGAACATTGGAGCAACAACAGGAGTTTGCATTCTGTAAACTTGTAATTGGTCAGTGTGAATTGTGCAGTATGTGCCTATTTCTCCTGTGACGCAGCATGAATTCATAGGGCTGCTCCCCCCTGAAATGGTGTCCGCCTATCCTGTGTGGAGGGACAGATGGAAGTGAGGTAATTCTGCTGACATTGTGCGCCGTGGCGGGAGGCGGTTGGAAACTGCCATTTAATTCGTCATTGGTTAATATTGGGCCCTATGGATTACAGTGGCCAATGATGATCTACGCCTGCGGTGACGATATGCACCGTTGTGGACGTGACTGCCATTTTCTATCTCATTCCTCGCTTTCCACCTGACCTTCCATAGGAAATGACCTACACTGCATGTGCTGCTGTGACCTGTGTGTGGAACCTACCATGGCCTGTGTGACTGAGAAAAGGGCCCCAGCCTTTACAACGGAAGAGTTGGAGAGACTGGTGGATAGGGTCCTACCAAAGTATGGACTGCTGTGTAGGCATCCAGACCAACAGGTGAGTACACTGTGGGCACGATGCAAGTGGCATGAATGGATGGAGTTGTGTGTGTGAATGCATGCCCTCTTTGCAGAGTACACGTTGTGTGCTGGGCTAAGTGTGTGGCAATGGTGATGGGAATGGGTATGGTGGGCCATATGTGTAACTGTCTGGACTGTTTGTCTAATGGTGTTTTCCTTGGTGTATTGTCTATGGCAGGTGGAGCACCCACTGTTGCTAACGGTGGGAGGACCTGAGACGCTGGGCATGGGAGACCGCGGAGGCCCAGCTGGGGATGGCCTCCCAACGAGGAAGGGGTGCCCGTCGGACCCTGACCCCCCTGATGGCCTGCATATTGGTGGTGGCCTATCCAGAGCTGGATGGGTGCTTGAGGGCATCACAGCAGCCACAAGGGGGTGAGTACAGTGGCTATCAGTACAACTTACGCCTGGTGGGGTGGTATCTGGGTGGTGGATGTGTGTTAGTGGGTGCCCCTAGGTCAGACCTGACATAGCAGCGTAGGTCCTCTGGTGGCTAGGGTTCTTAAGGGATAATCCTGCCTATGTAGCCTGTAAGCATCCACTACTGGTCAGGGCTGTGTGGGTCCCAGGTGTGCTGCAGTTGGTGGTGTGTGCCCCTCCTTATGCCTTGGTGGCTAGCAATATCAGTGGTTGTGCAATGCATAGTGCATAGCCCTGTTCCCTGTGTGTGAGGGTGATGTGTGCGCCACCGGTGGTGTTGGTGCAGCCATTGTCCCAGTGTATCCTTTATCTCTCTCCCCCTTTCTTGTTTTGTCATCCTGTCCTTATGTGCATTAGCATCATCTGGCGGAGAGCAGAAACACTGGCGATGGAAGGAGCTGCATCCCACAGGACCCAGGAGGCAGAGTCCACTGACGCTGAGGGCACTAGTGGGACGGAGGGTGAAGGGAGCTCCACAGTGGAGACTGCAGGGGACAATTCAGACACTGATTCCTCCTCCGATGGAAGCTCCCTGGTGGTGGCAGACACTTCTTTGACCACACCAGCTATAGGTACAGCCGCCACCCCCGTACCAGCACCGCCCTCCCAGCAGCCCCACAGCGAGTTGCCCGTGCCCATTCACCGAGAAGGGTGGGCACCTCCTTCACCCCTTGCACCTCAGGCCCTGCCCTAATGAGCACTGCTTCCCTGAGTGAGGAGGCTATTGACCTCCTGAGATCCATCTCTGTAGGGCAAACAACCATTGTGAATGCCATCCAGGGGCTGGCAGTCTAGACACAACAATCTAATGCATTCCTGGAGGGCTTTCACACTGGGTTGTCGGCCCAACAGAGATCGATCCAGGCGCTGGCCTCCTCTCTGATGGCAACATTGTCCCTGTTTCTACCGTCCCCCTCCAACTACCACTTTCCAGTCCAATTCTCCTAAACCCCATTCCATCCCAAGCACACAGCCAGACAAGCATGCACACAGCACAACACCCATGAGTGTCACAGGCAAACACAAGCACCACACTTCATTCCAGAGGCACTCACACAAACACCATCCAGTTGCAGACACATCAACATCTACTATTTCCACTGTCTCCCCCTCCTGCTCCTCCGCCTCCCACCCAGTTACGTCCACACTCACACCTGCATGCACTACATCATCATCCACTACCTGCATCATCACAACACCAAGCAGAACACACACCTCACTGGCAGACACCTCCAAAACATCCATGCACACGTCCCCTATGTCCAGCCAGAAGGGCAAGGAGCCTGCACTAGCAGGCAAGAAGGGCAAGGAGCTTGCACCAGCAGGCAAGAAGGACAAGGAGCCTGCACCAGCAGCTATAACGGAGTCCCCACCACCAACCATGGGTGTGCAGCCATCCGAGGGTGCAGGGGCTGTGCAGGAGTGTAGGAGGCTGGCCTTGCTTATAGTGGGCACCTTGTGGTACTTACACCCTGTGCCAGGTCCAGTTATCCCTTATTAGTAGAATAGAGGTGTTTCTAGCAGCTTAGGCTGTTAGAGGTAGCTATGGCAAAGCAGCTTAGGCTGAACTAGGAGACATGCAAAGCTCCTACTATACCACTTATATCATATAGCACAATATCATAAGAAAACACAATACTCAGAGTTACTAAAAATAAAGGTACTTTATTTTAGTGACAATATGCCAAAAGTATCTCAGAGGATACCCTCACTTAGGAGGTAAGTAATATACACAAATTATATGTACACAAACCCAAAACAGGTAAGTAACAGTAAGAAAAGTAGTGTAAACAATGTAGAATCACAATAGGATGCAATAGGTAGACATAGGCCTAGGGGCAACCCAAACCATATACTCCAAAAGTGGAATGCGAATCATGAATGGACCCCAGGCCTATGGGAGGTTGTAGGGGGTCGCTGGGACTGTGAGAAAACAGTAAGGGTGGCCAAAATACCACACCCCAATACCCTGAATAGTAGGAGTAAAGTTACCCTACTACCCCAGAAAGACAGAATAGTCATGATAGGGGATTCTGCAAGAACCACAAGCACCAGCAAAACACTAAAGACGGATTCCTGGACCTGAGGACCTGTAAAGGAAAGGGACCAAGTCCAAGAGTCACAAAAGTGTCCAGGTGGGGGGGCAGGAGACCACTAAACCCCGGATGAAGGTGCAAAAGGGCTGCCTCTGGGTGGAAGAAGCCAAAGAATCTGCAACAAGGAAAAGGGCTAGGAACTTCTCCTTTGGAGGGAAGGTGTCACACGACGTGCTGGCGGTTGCAGACTTGTTTCCAGACAGACATACCGCAAACAAGCCTTGCTAGCTGCAAGAGTTGCAGTTAAGGATTTTGAGTGCTGCTGGGGACCAGGAAGGACCAGGATGTCGTCCCTTGGAGGAGGAGACAGAGGGGGTGCTCAGCAACCTCAGAGAGACCCACAGAAGCAGGCAGCATCCGCAGAAGTACCAGAGCAGGCACTTAGAAGATCTGAGGACAGCGGACAACTAAGAGTCACAACTGAGGGCCCCACGATGTCAGAGTCCAACTCAGTGAGTTGGGCAATGCAGGACAGAGTGCTGGGGACCCAGGCTAGGCAGTGCACAAAGGAATCCTTGCAGAAGTGCACAGAAGCCGGAGCAGCTGCAAATCACGCAGTACACAGGTTTGCTGTCTGGCGTGGGGAGGCAAGGACTTACCTCCACCAACTTTGGACAGAAGGGCTACTGGACTGTGGGAGTCACTTGGACCTAGCTCCTGTGTTTCAGGTACCATGCTCATCAGGATGAGAGGGGACCCAGAGGACCAGTGATGCAGAAGTTTGGTGCCTGCATTGGCAGGGGGAAGATTCCATCGGCCAACGGAAGATTTCTTCTTGGCTTCCAGTGCAGGGTGAAGGCAGACTGCCCTCAGAGCATGCACCACCAGGAAACAGTTGAGAAAGCCATCAGGATGAGGCGCTACAATGATGCTGGTAGTCGTGTTGCTACTTTGTTGCGTTTTGCACGCGTTCTGGAGCAGTCAGCAGTAAATCCTTGGCAGAAGTCGAAGAGGGAAGTGCAGAGGAACTCTGGTGAGCTCTTGCATTCGTTATCTGAGGAATAGCCCAGAGGAGAGACCCTAAATAGCCAGAAAAGGAGGTTTGGCTACTAAGAAAGGAGGCTTGGCTACTGAAAGAGGTAAGCACCTATCAGGAGGGGTCTCTGACGTCACCTGCTGGCACTGGCCACTCAGAGCAGTCTATTGTGGCCCAGCACCTCTGAATCCAAGATGGCAGAGGTCTGGGACACACTGAAGGAGCTATGCGCACCTCCCCTGGGAGGTACTGGTTAGGGGAGTGGTCACTCCCCTTTCCTTTGTCCAGTTTCACGCCAGAGCAGGGCTGGGGGACCCTAAACCGGTGTAGACTGGCTTATGCAGAGATGGGCACCATCTGTGCCCATCAAAGCATTTCCAGAGGCTGGGGGAGGCTACTTCTCCCCGGCCCTTCACACCTATTTCCAGAGGAAATCCTTTGTTCTGCCTTCCCGGGACTGGGCTGCCTAGACCCCAGGGGGCAGAAACCTGTCTGAGGGGTTGGCAGCAGCAGCAGCTGCAGTGGAGACCCCGGAAAGGCAGCTTGGCAGTACCCGGGTTCTGTGCTAGAGACCCAGGGATGCATTGTATTGTCCCCCCAATACCAGAATGTTATTGGGGTGACAACTCCATGATCCTAGACATGTTACATGGCCATGTTCAGAGTTATCATTGTGACGCTACACATAGGTAGTAACCTATGTGTAGTGCACGCATGTAATGGTGCCCCACACTCACAAAGTCCGGGGAATTTTCCCTGAACAATGTGGGGGCACCTTGGCTAGTGCCAGGGTGCCCACACACTAAGTAACTTGGCACCTACCCTTCACCAAGTGAGGGTTTGACATATAGGTGACTTATAAGTTACTTATGTGCAGTGAAAAATGGCTGTGAAATAACATGGACGTTATTTCACTCAGGCTGCAGTGGCAGTCCTGTGTAAGAATTGTCTGAGCTCCCCATGGGTGGCAAAAGAAATGCTGCAGCCCATAGGGATCTCCTGGAACCCCAATACCCTGGGTACCTAGGTACCATATACAAGGGAATTATAAGGGTGTTCCAGTGTGTCAATGAGAATTGGTGAAGATAGTCACTAGCCTGCAGTGACAATTGTGAAAAGCAGAGAGAGCATAGGCACTGAGGTTCTGGTTAGCAGAGCCTCAGTGATACAGTTAGACACCACACAGGGAACACATACAGGACATACATTATGAGCACTGGGGTCCTGCCTGGCAGGATCCCAGTGACACATGGGCAAAAACAAACATACATACAGTGAAAATAGGGGTAACATGCCAGGCAAGATGGTACTTTCCTACTAGGAGCCTCCCACCACCACAGTGCAGCCATCCGAGGGTGCAGGGGCTGTGCTGGAGCCTCCCACCACCACCACCAGTACCACCACAGTGCAGCCGTCATTGCCGACGGACGCTATGTGAGCCTGCCTCCATGGGCTGCTGTGTGGCCGGTGCACTCCAGAACCAGTGGGGTTGACACCCACTCGAGAGACTGTGGCCTTGCACTTCCCAGGACCAAGCACAGGGCATTTTGCCCCCTCCAGAATCAGTGGGGAAGACACCCACTTGAGAGACTGTTCCCTTCAACTCCCCAGGTCCAAGCACAGGGGATGTTGCCCCCTCCAGAACCAGTAGGCAAGACACCCACTCGAGAGACTGTGGCCTTGCACTCCCCAGGACCAAGCACAGGGCATGTTGCCCCCTCCAGAACCAGTGGGCAAGACACCCATACTAGAGACTGTGGCCATGCACTCCCCAGGGGCAAGCACAGGGCATGTTGCCCTCTCCAGATCCAGTGGGCAAGTCACCCACCTGAGAGACTGTGGCCTTGCACTCCCCAGAACAGAACAATGGGCATGGAGCCCCCTCCAGAACCAGTGGGCAAGTCACCCACCTGAGAGACTGTGGCCTTGCACTCACCAGGACAAAGAAATGGGCATGGCGCCCCCTCCAGAACCAGTGGGCAAGTCACCCACCTGAGAGACTGTGGCCTTGCACTCCCCAAGACCAAGCACAGTGCATGTTGCCCCCTCCAGAACCAGTGGGCAAGACACCCATTCCAGAGACTGTGGCCTTGCACTCCCCAGGACCAAGCACAGGGCATGCTGCCCACTCCAGAACCAGTGGTCTTGTTTCCGCTCTCGGCTGAGGTGCCCCCCAAAAGTGCCTGCCTATTCACCAACTGATGCCCCTGCAGTGTTCTCTCCATATTGATGCATGTGACAAGAGGGGCCATGGACTTTTCCCAGTGGCAATGTGGCCCACGCAAACTGAGGACTGGGTAGTGTCCCTTTTTCTGTTCATTTGTAGATATCTGTAACATTGGCAAAATTAATTTTATACTGTGTTTATCTCATTACATTCACTTTAGTAAATTTGTGTTGTCCTTGCTTTATTCAGCCGATTTAGGTGGATTAACTTGTTTTCTTGTGAATCTGGTTGTGTGGATGGTGTGTGTGTGTGTGTGGATGGTGTGTGTTGTGCGTATGTGTCACTCTTGTTTTCCTCCCCCCTCCCTTGTGTGCTAGGTGGCTGTACTCACTGTCGTCGTCTTCGCCTGCATTGGTGTTCGTGGTGGAGCAGAACGTAGAATATAATCGGAAAGACATGCAGTTCTGGTTCCATGACGACGAGGTTCTTTCCTGTGTTTCCAATGATGAGTCCTTTCACTTCTGAGCTCTGTTTCTGCCAGGCTTTTGATGTCGTTGGTACTGCCCCGGAAAAGGTGGCGGATTGTGTAGTCATAATATGGTAGACAGAACTTTGACTTCCGCCTGGCTGTAGACGGCTACCGCCATGGTGCCTGTTGTTTCTGCCCTGGCGGTCGGTGTGGTACATTGGCTCTCTTTTGGAGATCTGACCGCCATGGTCATAATTTGGAGGTAGTTACCACCGGCCTGTTAGAGGTATTAATGCCACTTTATCACCGACTGCCAGGGTCGTAATGAGGGCCCATGTATTTGCTAATGGAGGCTCCGTGACATGTCACTGACCCAAGGTTGTGGTTCTACTTATGTGTAGCATTGTGCATCGCACATGGGTCAAGCTCACTAGTAACAGACAGAAAATGACGGAGCACAACACTGCGCTAAAAGTGGCAGCACTCCACTGCATCATTTTCACAACACAAGAATGCGCTGTAATTATTTGTATACAGCGCACCCCTGTGTTGTAACCTGCGCTGGCCCTAAGTTGAGCTTCCTAGCTCCAATGCTGGCACCCTTAAACCATTGTGCAAAGATGTCTGTGTTTGAAAGGTTCAATTGTTTATGTGAGGGAAGGTGTCCCTTCCTGAACATACACAATCACTACTGGCAATTTGGCACTTCGGTGTGTGTTGCAGAATGCAGCACACACCGAAATGCCAAAGCATAATTTTTTAATTATATTTTATTTGCAGGGACACCTTCCCGCTCATGGACAATCATGTCTGGCATTTTGACTTTCAAAGCATGCTACAGAATGCAGCACCCATAGAAAATGCAAAAAATGAGGAGGAATAAAAATATACGTCCTCTATGCGGCTTGCTAACACCATCCTTGGGGTACTGTTAGATTTTGGCGCTGCCTCAGGTTTCCTAAAACTCGTAAATCTGAGGCAGCGTCAAAATGCAATGGGTGTTGCTGTGGCACACTCACAGCAACATCCATTGCACTCCCCTTCCACGCAAAGGGCTGCGTGTGAAGGGGCCGTATTTACAGGGTGGCGTTAAGACACAAAAAGTGGCTTAGCGCACCTTGTAAATAAAGCACAGGGCATTGCACCACCAGAACATCACGAAAAGCTTGGGGCTAATAAATATGCCCCTAGGTATTTTGGGGCATATGTAGGTGCCCCAAGTGCCACCTGAGTGTAACTTTTGATGGGGCTCGGTTGGCACAACGCCCTGCCCCATATGTACTAGGTGGCATGAATCCACTTTTTGTGCCTTGATGTCGCCTTGTATATATGGCCCCTTCACACCCAGGATCTTGTGTGGAAGGTGTGTGCAGTGGGTGTTGCTGTGGGCGTACCACAGCAACATCAATTGTGTTTTGACACTTCCTCAGAATTTCGACTATTTCTATACCAGATGCTCGGCCAATAGGAGTAATGCTTACAATTCTACTAGATTTCTTGCTTTTACTATTTGTGCTGCATTTTGCTGCACACAGGGTAAGAGCAAATCACACTTTTTGTGCAGGGCGGTGTTCCTTCCTGCACATAAACATTATCCCCCTCAACGCAGCCATCCTTGGTGCAAGGGTGGCTGCTTTGGCGCACAACATCTGATTTTCACTTGTGCAGGGGATACACAGGGGTGCACTGTATTCTTATGTATATGATGCATCCCTGTGTTTTTTAAAATGACGGTGCGTGATACTGCCTAGTTTTGCACAGCAGCATGCACCATCATTTTCTGTCTGATCTAGCCCTCTATTTTATCAAATGGTGACATTGCAGCGACTTGTACAGCTGCACACATCATGTTCACATACATGCACAATGTGTTGTATTCATTTTATTTTGTGGACATTCCCATATGACGCATACGGTTGTGTGTGAGTCGTGGGTTCACCCTGTATGGGTTGTGTTCCATAGGTTGCAAGCTTTAGGGCAGATTTGTTCTCATTTGGCCTGGCTCGGGCAGCTGCGAGATGTGTTGCAGAACACTACTGCAGTTTAGATACACAGTGATGTTCCATATTCCCTTGAATACAGTACAGCCCTGCAATTCTCCCTGGGCCTGGACAGATACTCCTTGCACCAACATAGTCATTGCTGGGTGCCTGCCTTGAAGTGATGATTTGTTCATGTGTAGAGAGGTGTCCCTTCCTGCAAATGTACAAGCTATTTTTGCTGAGATTGCATTTCAATGTGTGCTGCAAGATGCAGCACACATGAGTAAAGGCAATACAACATTGAGGAAAAGAAGCATTTTGGCCAGAGACACCCCCCTGACACCACCCCTGAGATGGTAGTGACTTCCTTACTAGTCTCTGATGTCTACGTTGTGTTGCTACAGGGGCTTTGACTATATGCATTGGGTGTTATAATTGCACAGCAATGTGGTGCTTATAACAGGCAATGTGGTGCTTATTTACGTGGGGGAGTATAGCCGCAGTGAGTGACCTATGTTGACCTTGTGTATATGTTGGAGTGCATTGCACAACCAAAGCATCAGTCCATGTGTGGCTTGGATGTGGATGGTGCATCTTGATTCAGGGCCTATATGTCCCAATGCAACTCTTTAGCATGCATTGAGTGTCTCCCATGTGCCTCCCCCTTCTGCCATTAGTGGAGTTCCAGATATCCCACCCTGCAACTTATCCTGCATTTATGGTGGTTCCTGGTAGTCAGCGCTGTCCTGTTCTGCGAATCCAGTGACCAGCTCCTCCGGGATGACCACTGCAACCTTCTCCTCCAGCTCATCCAGGTCCTCCTGTGGTGCGGGACTTCTACCTCCAGACTGCAGTGCTGCCTTACGGTTCCTGGTGAGTTTCTCCTTAGACGTGCCAGTGCTTTTTGACCTCAGTGACAGTCCTCTTCACCTCAGCAACGCTGTTGATTTTGTCCACTATTGCCTGCCATATTGCATTTCTCCTATCAACTAGCAATTTGGAGGTGATGAAGAGCTGGTGTTGGTGCTCCGTCACCTCTCTGACCAGGATGTCATTCTCCTTCTCACTAAAGCGACACTTGCGCTTTCTGTTCTCCTTCTCTTGTGACTTTTCTGGTCCCTCCTGACTGTTACTTGGGTGTTTGGGATCTCCCTGGGGTCTCTTCTGGCCTGATGATCTTCTCTTGCAATTGCATTCTTTCCTGCTTGTGCATTTTGTTTTGATGCTAATGCAGTGTAAAAATGGCGCTAACCCTTTTGCGACATGTTTTTGCGTCCCAAAACGGTGTAGCGCCACTTTTGTTGCATTAGCGTATTTTTCCTGAAGGCATGTCACAGATGTTAGCACCTTTTTTTTACGCTAACCATTCCTTAGCGGCATCCTACGTCATTTCATAAATATTTCGCCAGGATGGCGCTAAGGAATGTTGCTAGCTCACGTTAAAAAAATGACGCATAACTGCACAAGCTCAGTTGTGCGTCATTTTTTATTAATATGCCCCCTAATTTTTCAGTCTCTTAATTTATTTTCGGTGCTGTTCTGTTGATGTTCTAACAGTACGGCCACTTACAATGACTTAAAACGATTGAAAGGTGTGATATAAGATCCTTCCTTGGTCGAACTGAGACGTTTTGGATAAACTTATGGTGAGTATGATACATAAGCAAGGATAAGGATTAATGGGTGCGAGAACAAACGTTTGGCTATGGCTTCCTAATGCCATCAATATTTGATCTAGCTCCACATTGATCGAGAGAACTGAATCCGTTTATTGCCTGTGTGCGTTAATTGTTCTGGTAGTGGTCCTTCTTTTGGTTGGGAGACTTGCAAATGTACCCTATATTTTGTGTTACTGAGAAAAGTTTACTTATTGCTCTTGAATTGGGGCAACACACCCTGCAATATATCACGTAGCTAAGGGGCATGTAAACCATATTGGGGGGCACTAATGTAAGTAATAAAATACAATTTTGAAAAAGACCTTTGAAATCTTATTTAAAAATATTCAATGAATTATTCAAAAAGCTTATGGCCTTGTTATAAGTGTGCATACTGCATTAAGGAGAAAACCAGCAACGGAGTCTTTTTGAATAAATCATTACGACAAATGATACCCGTTCAGTCTCAAGAGTAAGGGTTGTTTAGGCTTGCAATTTACACAGGGAAGAGAAGTAGTTCCTCACCTTAGAGCACATTAAGATGATTGGGTTTAGGAACTTCCATGTGCTATTACACCGATTTGTGGGTGGATAGTGATAACTACTCTATAGTATAAAAAGGTTAATGCGTGTAAATGGAGATGGAGTGAATGTTAGGCGAGGTTCAGTTGAACCATATTGTTCTCTGCTCTTATCTTGGGTGCTATAAGAGTTTACCCAGTCAGATCAGGAGATGAGAGTGATTTACTTGACGTGTATCTGGGCTGCACCTACAAGAGCTAGATATTTGTTTGGTAGTGAAGATTCATACATGTTTGAGCGCCACGGTTCACTGAGTTTTGTTCCCTTGACTACACTGTGCCGGGCATGGTGCACAATTACTGCACGAGTCTACTGAGTATACCCCTCTTTCAACTAAAATGAAAATTCTAGACATGCCACCACCAGTTTACCTTAATGTTATCTCATGTAATCTGTATTATGCTGACACAAAACTGTAAAAGATTAACCCTCTCTTTACATCCTGAAAAATGTACTGCATTAATGTTTTGTCATGTAAAACAGTAAGTGTACATAGGATGTTTTCAGTTCAACAAAATAAGTTAAGTACGTAGGTTTATCTGACATTATTAAGTCGAGGTGGGGTCAGGTAGTGGTACAATGAAACATGATCCCTCCTCCCCTTGCAAAATACATAGAGGGAGGCCCATGCTCGTTACCTAGTCAGGAGCTCCCATCCAGGGGCCCGTGCACAGTGCCAGAGGGGGTCACCCTGGAGCTCAGGCCCACTCGCACCGCAGGTGCTGCAGGGGCTATTGTTATGCCACTGGGGTCGGGACTGCAAAAATTCAGACTTTAACATTAGTTTCTCTGCTCAGCCCCTCATCCAACAAAAAGTAATGCTCCTGCTAACATCAGTTATTATTCACACAGTCTGTGGGAAATTTTTAAGGGGCAGATTTAAGAAAAGTAGTGCTGCACACAGTGCAGTGCCGCTTTTCTTGCCCCCCTTAGCGCCCTCCTTCCGCCACCATGTGTGCACCGTATTTGAAATATGGTGCACCAAGGCGCAGGGTAGGGAGAATAGAGTCAACATTTTTGATGCTATTGATGTACTGTTCAGGGTTAGGGTTAGTGCCAAAATGTTGCTGCTAACCCTGAGCAGTATATAGGGGCCCATTGTAGCCAATGGTGTGCGCCCTTTTAACGCCTGCTCTAAGCAGGCATTAAGGCCCGTATTTATACTTTTTTAGCGCTGCTTTGTTTGACGCAAAAGTGGTGCAAACTTACAAAATATAACTGTATTTTGTAAGTTTGCACCGCTTTAGCATGAAAAAATGACACAAAGGTGGCACTAAAAAAGTATAAATATGGACCTAAAAACGCCCAAAAAAAAGGGGCAAAGGAAACTTTTAGATTTCTTTGCACCATTGTTTCGGCCCCCTTGATGGGGGAACGCCTCCCCTTGCATACATTATGCCTGGCACAGGCATATGTGGCGCAAGGGGTTCCAAAGTGGCGCAATGCATGCATTGTGTCACTTTGAAAATCTGGAGTAGCGATTTTTGGCTTGTTGGGCCACATTAGCATTAAAAAAATGACACTAACGTGGCACAAGGAGGCACTAGGCCCTCTTAAATCTGGACCTAAGTGTTTTTACTATCTAATGTGATATTTCATTTAGATTAAATGCTCTGATTCCTTCCTTGCACTTTTGAACATTTGAGCATTTTAGTAGAAAGGAGGGTCAACAGGACGAAGGAAGAATTTAAACAGGTGAGAGGGTGAAATAAACCTTAAGGTGTTTTGGAAATTTTATAGGCTGTATTCAGTCTGTATGGAACCAGAATTTAACCAAATGATGGTAAAACGAGGTTACAATGCAGAATATTAATTTATTTGGGTAGACAAGCTCCTGTGATTTGAAAAGGGCAACTACTGCAATGGATGCAGGATCTTCTAACTTACGTTTAGACTTTTGTATCTACAGCCCAGTAGTCCAGAGTTTCATCCCTAAAGTGATCATTGTCTCCTCCTATTCCCAGTTAGTACTTTCCGCAAGTGAGTAATCTCTGTGCCTTCTTGGTGTGCTGGTAACCTCAGGATCAGCCCAGTAGTCAATCATTAGATGAGGTAGACTTTTTGTGTTTCCTGTAGATAGGGAATTGCATTAATTGGGCAAAGTGCAGAATGTATTATTTGCTTCACATACAGGGGTCAATGGACGAGAACTGGTTTGACATTTCAATGCCTGCTCGCTTAATAACTTGATTTGTTGGTGACTCAATTGAAAAATATTTGGTACAGGGGATTCAAGGAGATTGAACAAACTTTTAGCTCCCACGTGACCCAATAAAATGTTTGATTGGGAGGGAGGGAGTCGTAGGAATAGTACAATGTTGGGAGAAAACAATGAGAAAATGTGTTTTTGGAGGTTTTCCAATATTGGTTGGTTGAAGTGATCAGTTTCCATTTTGCAAAGTCTAACGGTGATCTCCATTAGTCCTCAATTTCACACTCTGAGACCATTAACGGTTTCACATCAAGATTTTCAAATTGTTCACAAAAATGAAAAAAAAGGTATGTTTTTGGAATATTCCAGTGATTCAATCAGGGGATAAATGCAGCCTTTTGCAACAACCTTTGAAAAGGGTAATTGTCAAACTCTACAGCATGTTTCTCGGTATAATAGGAAGGTCCAAATATCAAGTAAGTAGATTTCAGCAAACTGGTCCACTGGCAGCTTAGTTTCGCTGTGTTGAATTCTGAAAATCTATATTTTGTCACAAATGTGGAAAATAAAACTTGTGATGTCAGAAGGAAGTGATTGGGTTCCTTGTCTTTCCACCACCTCACCGAAGTGTGTAGGAACCCAGTTGAAATGGCGAGAATGCCAGATTATTATGTGCTCTTTCAGTCCCTTCATCCGCTTTCTTAGGTGTCAACAGTCCCAAGAATGTGGGACCATTCAGGTGTCACCATCAACTGGCATCTTCCCTGATAGCCATAGATCTGTGCAGCCCTACGACAGACAGAGATTTCAGTGTACGCTCACAAGAGTCTTTTGGAGTGCTGCCATTTTTGCATCAACACTCTTGAAGGTGGAGATATTGGTGGGGAGGGGCATTTAAGGCATAACTAGTGGTGGGTGGTGAATGTGTGTCAGACACCAGGTATTTGACTTTTCAAAAACTTGCTGAGAACATTGCAGGTCATGTTGAATGCATTGGAAGTGGGGGTCAGCAAAAAGGTTACGTATTTTACACATTTTACATTTAGGCAGAGGAGGGAAAGGCAAGACAGAGAGTGGTGGATATGGGTGGCAAGACACCAGGTGTTTTTTTATAATTTTCTTGGGTGGGGTGATGGTGGTGCAGAGGTTGGTGCAGGTGGATAGTATGACACTAGGTAAATTTTTTATTTGGATTGTGGAGGGGGACAATGTAGCATTTTGGTGGGAGTGGATGGCAGGACACGAGGTACCTTTTTATATTTGAGAGGGTAATGGGATGGTGGTGCACGGGATGGCCTGGGTGGGAAGGTGGCATGAGAATAGTGATTTGTAATTTGGGGAACGAAGATATTACAGAGGATGGTGGGAGTAGGTTTTATAGTGGCAGGAGTTTTATCCCATAATTTTGGTGCGGCGGTGAGAGATGAACAGAAGATAGCTGGAGCGGTTAGCATGGATGCAGTCGTTTAATGTTCATATAACATGGGGTTGGGTGGATGAGGGAGGAGAGGCGCTGTTGTTCAAGTTCCCCATCACCCCTGTACACCTGCGCTGCTCATCTGAGAAGAGAATATGGGGGCACCTGTACAACATAAAAGTGTTCATTGATAATAGTGAATAAAGGAGATATTTTCCACCATAGGGTTATAAGCTGTGCAATTGCAATTGTCTATTTGGTAAACTCAGAAATTCTCAGTAAAAACATCCCCATTATTCACATCTATAATTCTTCACATTTTACTTCTGAAAGGTATCAGGGACCTTCACTGGCTGCCAGTTTCTTTATCAGACACTGTTTACAGTGTAACAGGACATAAATACCATTCTCTCTTCCACAAGGATAATCTGGGGATACACTTGCCAGTGAGAAACGTTTGTTCCTCCACAATGTCCTGCTTTTGCCACGTTTCTGTAGGCAAAGGAAATGTGCCATTAATTCTTCCTTCTTATCTCTGAGCAATGGAAGAACGTTCTATTAGACATTCCCAGAATTACATACCTGCCATAGTTAAGGAGAGGTAATAAAATGGATATTCGGAAAGCGTAACTGTGCAATGGGTCTCCTTGGGCGTTCATGTGCTCTTCAAATATGGGAGCTGTTCCATGCATAGGGTACAAAAGCTAACATTATGCTTTCCACTGAGCCCTATTATGATATAGTATTCCGACAATGATTGTTTGCCTCAGCCTATGACGGATTGCTAAACCCTCAGGTTCTGTGTTCCTATTCTGTATTACTGTCAACGCCTGTACTGAAGTGACAGAATAGGAATAACATATATGGTGGGGTGTGTGTAAACTGCACAATATTGCGTTTAGAATGTGAGACTGTAAAGAGGTCTCAGATTATTTTTTTTTCATTACTGTCAACATCATGGAATCCAAACTGAAAAAGCTAAAACAAAAATGATGAAGGAGTAGAGAATCAACAAATTACTAATATTCGTAATCAGTCAATTGTATATCTTAAAAAATATTACCATCTAAGAAAACATCTCAGTCTCCTGATTAAACATTACCATTGAGACCATCAGTTAGACTCATCCAAAGTAAATGGAATGCTAGATGGTTCATCAAAGACAATCAGGCATTGGAAGGCCAATAATCACTTGTATAGGCCTTTTGCTCCAACATTATAATTTTTGTCTTTCTGTTTCTCCATGCTTACTTTAGGACATTCTACCATTAGTGGGTGCAAAGTTCTAATAGACTTATAACCCTTGTGCATCAAGCCACATTTTAAAGGCCCTCTTCCTTAGGTTCTGACCTATCAGCCAGGAGACAAGGCCTTTATAAACTGATGTATACTTCAAAAGCGGTGTAAGGTGCTACCATTAAGTATTATTGCTCACACCTGTGGGCAATCATGGCTGTTAATTAGGGGTGAGTGACAATCAAAATAAATACCCTCAAGGACTGAATTCAAACTAAAAGCACATCATAAGATGCGCATGTGACACATTAAAAACGTTTCTCCCAATAATAAATAAAATACAAATCACCCAACCCAAAACCCCACATAAAACACAAGGCAATATACATAGAAACAGCCTTAAGGTGCATGGTGCATGAATTAGTAATTGCGCTAAGCATCAGCTTATACCGTTAGAGCTCCTCATCCTAACCAATAGTGAGCAAAATGACAAGAGCGTGGAAAGATTGCAACTACACGTGTTCGTTGCTCGCAGTGCCATTAAATTTAGATCGTGCAATTTTAATAAATTTGGTCAGTAACATATTTAGCATTGGATTGCCCGGGTCCAGAACTGGATAACAGCTTGTTGACAGGAGCGGACTCCCAATTTGAACAATTTGCTCCGGAGTAAGAGTCAACGCTCCTTTAGTAGAGCTGGGCACAGACAAACCACATAGTCAATGGTTTAGTCCGCATTACTACAGCCTCTATATGTCACGCTGTCCCCCGATGGAAGCTGCCATTTGGGCCGGTGTTTAAAAAAAAAACAATCACCCATCCTTAGGGCAAGAAAGGCCTTTTTCAACCAAAACCCGTATGTACAAGAGAAAAAACTGGAGGGCATGCCTGGCTTAAGGGAACCAATTACTGCCCAGCATTGCTTCCGATGGACAAGAAGAGAGCAATCTGAATGATAAGAATATAGTTGGATAAGCCTTTTAATCTCTGATTTAAACAAGGAATAGAGAGGGATTATTTTCCCAAAGATCGCCAGCAACCTATCGCCGTTTGCAGTCAACCAAAAATTGGGAATAGGTGCACTTCGATTTTGGCTCGCTAATTACTTGCCACAGGACTGCCTCCAAGTGGCCGTCCAAGGCCTGACGCATTTTATAGGAAAACTTCAAAAAAGCACCAGTGTCAACTGCCACCGTATCTGGAAGCCCAAATTCCAGCCGTACCTGCGTGGGTGAGGCCAGGTGTGGAACATGAATGACTCTCTTGTAGATTTTATTAACCAACCTGTTTAATAGGCAAGAGCCTTTGCCCAACAGAGTTTCTTGACCATAGGCCAACGAGAGAGTGATTTTTGCTCTCATAACATCCATTAAAGGAAGAAGGGTCGGCCCCTTTAAAACCTTAGCTAATTTGGAAAAGGCCACCTGCAAGGCCACAGCTTTAAGTTCCATTTCCTTCTTATGTTTAACAAAACTGCCCCTGGAGTCAAAATGTACCCCTAGATATTTGTAGGACTGGTCGGAAACAAGTTTACGTTTTTTACAGTACCAGCTAAAACCCAAATGTGTTTTCCTCCCAAAGGGGACCACTTTTGTTTTAGACAAGTTAACTTCTAAGTGATTGGCGGAAGTATACGTCGCAAGTTGGTTGAGCAACCGTTAAAGGCCAATCTTAGTGCAACTAAATAAAACAAGGTAGTTGGCATAAAGCAGGTGACTAAGCCTGAAGCCACCAATCTTGGGGGGATGAGAGTTGATGGCGTCAAGAGGTGTTGACATATCTGCAATGAACAGATTAAAAAGAAGAGGAGCCAATACACAACCCTGTTTCACACCACGAGTGGTGGGAATTTTCCTAGATAAGGAACGCCCGTCACCAAGCTTAATACGGACCCAGGTGTTAGTATGGAGTTCTATAATGGCACCCAAGAGAACTGGGGGAATGCCCCAGCTTTGTAATTTGGCCCAAAGGGCACTCTGGGGGATCTGATCGAATGCTGCCTTGAAGTCCACAAAGCAGCAATTCAGCATCAGGCCTGACGAGATCGCCCTATCAATCAAGATAGAGAGTGCTAATAAATTAGATGAAGTGCCTGAAGCAGTCGAGAACCCCGTTTGGACTATAGGAATTAGTGACTTCGTTTCAGCCCAAGCACGGAGATCCTGCAACAAAAGGCTGGCATAGAACTTAGCCTCATTGTCCAGCAGGGCTCTCATCCTAAAATTGGCAGGATCTGATCTTGAGCCATTTTTATATAGAGGATGAAGGATGGCACCACACCAGGATTCAGGTCTGGTTGAAGTTAAAAGGCAATGTTCAAACAAATGTACAAAATGGTTGGCCCAGAGGAGGGGATCCTGCTTGAATAATGCCTGTGGAAGACCATTGGGACCGGGGGCTCCAAATTGCTTAGCTCTCGAGATAATGTGGGGGAGGCGTGATTGGAAAGACTTCCTTACTCCCTGCGGGGAGATTGGAGACCCTGTAAATGGGGGACACATTTTAACTGAGACTACGAAAGATCTATGGGCCCCCTCATCCAACGGGTCCCCATCCTGCGCACTATCCGAAAAATGGGTGGTCAAGTAGGCCGTCCACGCTCCTTCTGAAATGTCAACAATGCCTGAGCCCCTAACATTGATAAGGGACCACAATTTCGTAGAGTTTGAACCTCTACTTGCACTTAAAAGTTTAACCCAAAACTGGCTGAGATAGGTCTGATAGTCGTCATAAAGGGCCTTCCTATAATCTTTCCTCAGTTGTTTATATTCAATGAATAGACAATCAGAATCGGGGCTTTTCCTGATTGCCCTTGCTAGCCTATTCCATGCTTTCTTTAAGTTCTTGGTTCCCCTAGGGACAACAAAAGACCGGGATGGGCCACAATTGCGCACGGATTGATGAAATTTTGACCATAAAAGGCAAGAAAGTTTGACCCACAACTTAATTGGGGACACACAACCCAATCCCTCAGAATTACAAAAGTTAATCAATTCAATCAGTACAGCACCGCTAATAGAATCATTGCATTTTATGCACTTTAGTGATTCGAAGCAAGCGCCACCACCCACTGTCCACATGACATCATGAGCAGAAAATCTTGATTTAATAGATACAATTTGAGGACACTGGTCGCTCTCACTCCGAGGGGAAATCAGAAACCTTTCAATGAGGGGAAACAATTCAATATTAAAGATGGTGTAATCTAAATAGGAGTGAGATCGACCATCGGATCTTGTCCACCGTGGGGGGGGGGCATCTTCACGTAAGCGACCATTCAAAACTTAGAAAACCCATGCTGTTAAAATGCATTACTGAGTATTCTCCCAGCGGGCAGAGCAGAGAACCCTAGGGCCTTAATTGTTCGGGAATTAGCTGGTGGTGACCACAATCTGGACCCTCAAGAGCCTCCGTTGTATCCTGAAACAGGTTTGTGTTGAAATCACCAGTTATAAGATAGCTAGCACGTGGGTAATCCCCAACTAAATTGGCTACAATCTGCGTCAGTCAAGACAGCCTGCCCCTTTTTTCCTTAGTTCGGGGGGGCAATGTAAACATTGATTATTATGAGGGTCTCCTGCACAGTCCCATTCCTTATGACAATCCCCTGGATCCAGTTATCCTCCCAGACCAGAGGTAGTATACTTCCATCTAATTTGACGGTCACATAAATGGCCAAACCACCCTTGGCACGGCCATTCTTGCTCGTTCTATGGGCAGATTTCCATATTTCTAGGATAGGGTGAGTGGAAGTTTTAATTCCATCAGCGGAATTGGAGTGATTTAATAATTCTGCATTACTCATGTAATGTGGAACTACTAATTAATTCTGCTGTTCCGCCAGCAGAATTAAATCAGTACTCTTTGGTTTTAAACAGGGCTGGATAAAGGAGCAGTCACTCTATATTTGAAAAACCCTCAGATTAAACTTTAATTTACAGTTATTTCTAAACATAGAGGGACTGCTCCCTCTCCCAGTCCTGCTTAAACCAAATGCATTGCAGTGTATGCCCTTCAGCGTCCTTACATAAGTACGTAAGGATGCTGAGTGTTAGGCACTGAGTGGATACCACTCGGTGCCCTCATATGCCTCAGTCATACACTTTTATTCAGCAATAAAGCCATAAGTTCAGAATTAAATGCAAATCACACATGCAATCCATTTAATAAAATTAGCAAATGCATAACAAATAAAACTCAATATAAAATAATATAAAACATTGTTTAAGATTAGCAATGCAATAAAACATCCCAAATACCAAAATACAGCTGTAAGAAAAGTTCATCTATGCCCAGTTTGCAGCATCTTTCCTGGTGCTTAAGGAACCTCTGATATAGCTGATCACAGCGTGGCAAACCCCTGACGAGTCAAGGTACTGTAGAAGGCTAACACCCTCCTTGTAGGATTAAATCTTAATGGGGAAAGAAAAGAAAACTTCAAAACGAGTACTCACTGATTTATAAAGTGCACAGAAAAGCATAAAGTGCAATCTGCTTTGCCTTGATGTTAGCTCATAGGCAATGTCAGAGATCTTCAAGCCATGCCTCTTGCTGTGGAAAGGCTTAGAGAAAATGTAGTGGCCCCATTCGAAACCTGGTCAAATAAAATCTAAGTTGGGCATTTGCTATATAAGTGAGGGAAAAGCGCATGGCTAGGTGGTATAGCATGGTAATCAGCCAGAGAGTAAAGTTGATCTGCTTGACCCTATGGGTGAACTACGTCTGCTCATAAAAAGCCGACTTTATCTGGGCTCCAACAGAGCAAGACATTTTGGGCACGGTTCTTAAAAACTCTGGGACTCCCAGCCTGCTGTAAGTACTCTTAAGATCCCCTAACCAAGGGATAGAATCTGAGTTGCCCAAGGCTAGGCAGTCCAGAAGGATGTTTTAAGAGATCCTTAGCTCAAGCAGTTTACCAAATCTTCAACCATAATAACAGTGGTGCAAGCTCCAGAGAATCCTCCACTTAATTTAAGCCCACTTCCCAATGAGAAATGAAAGAGGGCACACCCTGTGGCACCATGAGAAGTCTTCCCAAAAATCCATTTCCTACTTTTTGAAGTCTGGAGCAATAGCAAAACTCCAGCACTCCTGCACCATAGGTAACAACTGAGAAACATTTAGCTTTGTACAGAGTTATCATCTCCCTCACCGGTCTATGGAGAAACTTGGCTGCAAAACCGAAAATAGCTTCCACAGCTCTAGTTATTTGCGGCCCCCTCAGCACCAGAAAAGAGTCCGAATTTGTTTGTGAGTTGAAGGGCAACCCCAAATAGCTCAAGCTCTCTACTTTAACAACAGATGCACCTTCTATAAAAAATATCTTGAATTTAGTTTTTTTTTGGCCCGCAGACCATTGCAAAAGACTTTTGCTGATTGATCCTCAGATCTACAGATAAAATAAATTGAGCAAAACTGTCCTGCGCTCTCTGTAGACTAATTGAAATCTTGCCTGAAAGGAAAGCATTGTATAAATATAGAAGGGATGAAATGAATCAAGTGCCTGTTCTCGGAAAATCCAACTTCTTCTGTAGCAGATGACGTCTAGGCCATATATATATAGAAGAGACAAGATTGGAGCTAAAACGCAACCCTGACTTGCTCCTTGATTGCAAGATAGAGATGGTGTGCATTCCCTACTATGGCCAAAGTGGATCGTAGATGACGTGTTCCAATGGTGTAGTTACCGATAATAAGAGAGAGATTCAGACACTGCTCAACTATGCCCAACCCTTGTCTAAAACAGTATTTCACCTCAGAGAGGATATTATTGGAATTGGCCCATCCCTCCAATCTCGCCAAAGGAACCCTTCCCAGAATCATTGCTGTGGAATCAGTAGCGAAATTGGACAGTAACAGGCCAAGTTGTTTCTGTGGCTCTTTTTAAAAATTGGTACTACAATGCCTTTTTACCATGTTGCGGGGAAAGGGCCAGTAATCACAGCTCTAAAAACATCTGTGAGCACAGGAGCCCAAAGGTCAATATTATCTCTGAACAAGTCCACATTCACTCCATCAGGCACCAGGGCTTTTCTGCACTGGCTATGGTTAATGGCAACAGCAACATTCTTCACAGTTATGTAAGTTGAACTGAAGAGCCAGAAGTGAGCAAAAAGACAAAGAAGGTGGTAAGAACACTGACGTGCTGTATGTTCTCGACACTTTAAATCTGTTATTTCTCTCCACCCATGACTGTTTAAATTGAACTCTTGGTCTCTGTGCAATTTGCACTTTCAAAACTGCTGTTTTTTATACCTGTGAGTGTTTAAATCTCTCTCAAAGATTTCCCCTGTACTGTGCCAAGTCCTGTGTTTTTCTAAAAGGTAAAAAGGCTAACTAAATCTCAGACGCTAAACAGAGTGTGTTTAAGAGGCTGCTTAATCTGCTTCTATGGTTTAAACTGCTTTTGGAAAGTGTATGTAGTTCTCATTTGTGGCTAGGAAAGGGTTTTGTTTAAGTGTGTGAAAAGCAGTATTTGTAGTGGCTTTAGATTTGGGCCTTGCCTGCAAGGTTGACAAGGACCTGCATGGTGTGGATCGAGCCTGTCTGTATTCAAGGAGATTCTGACTTGAAGAGCAGCACCCTGTCCCCTGCCAATCAGCACGTGGTTAAGGCCACATGCCCTTTATAAGATTCTTATTGGTTGTTGCACCTCTGCGTTAATTGGTTTGTAGGGCTAGGGTTTCTATTGGAATTAAGGGCTTAGGGTTGGAGTTCTGATTGACCGATACATCTTGACTTGTCATTGGTTCCTAGGGCTAGGGTTTCTATTGGACTTAGGGCTTAAGGTTAGAGGTCTTCTTTGCTGTATGATCTGGGGTTCTGATTGGTTTGTATGGCTAGGGTTTCTACAGGACTTAGGGCTTAGGGTTTGGCTTTTGATTGGCTGATAGGGCTAGGTCTGTTATTGGTTGAAAGAGCCAGGTCTCCCATTGGTCCTAAGGCTTAGGGCTACGGTTCTGATTTGTTAGGGTTATGGCTAGGGTTCCCGTTAGCCAAAGGTCACCTGTCCTAGGATTATTTAATCCTAAAGTTCAGTACATCATCACTGACCTAGTCACAATGAACCTACATCATATTGTGCACAAAATCACATTTATCACTGAAAACATCCTAGATGTCATTTTTGGTAATCCAGAACTAGTTATCTTTGAAAGGATTACTCCTGCCACTTGGTCAGACCACAATTTGCTAGCTTTTCAACATAAAATATTACAAATCAAAACACCTAAGATCACCTTACATGCAACCACCTATAAACCGTGGAACAAACTCAATTTTGAATACTTAAAAACACAACTAGTATCCAACACAGATCTAGACACAATAATTTCCTTTTAAAAGCTTTATGAGTGGCTACAGGAAGATTTTGATATCCTAATGCCACTAAGAACAACTAAAGAGAACAAGAGAAAATGAGCACTTTGGGGAAATACAGAACTAAAAGAACTTGCAACACATCTGGCTTAAAACGAACAGCAATCAAGACAAACTTCACCTACAGTAACAGAATATACAAGTCAAAAATCAAAAAAGGTAAAAAAGGTGCTTTTCAGACAGAATTCAAAATGCTTAATGTGTGAATAAAGAATTTGATAAAATTCTCACCACATTTTGTAAACCCAAATGTGCAGAAGGAACTTATCACATTACTCAAGAATGCACTGCCAAACTGACAAATTATTACACAACCAAATTAGACATGTTGGACTCTTATTTAAAACAAAGGAAAACCACCAGCACCAACCCATTTCCAAACATCCCCTCTGATCCAGCCTCTGCATTACTTCAAGCAAATATCACAAAGTTAATTTATAGATCTGGTTAAGGCATCAGGCCAGCCGGATGCCCGTTTGACTCTTATCCACCCCAAATCTTCAAGAACATTCTTCTACCTCTGCTGCCATGCCAGTAAGAAGAACCATTAATAATTATTTACCTACAGGAATCTTTCCTGAAGATCTAAAAAAGTCATATGTATGCCCATTATTGAAGAAAACAAACCTGGAACCGAATGGCCCCAACAACTACGGATCAATTATAGATGGGCCTTTCCTGGGCAAACTGGTAGAAGGTGCAGCATTCGCCCAGATTTCACAATTCATTGAAGATAGCTCTATACTTTCAGACTGCCAGATAGGATTCTTCCCAGAAAGAAGCACAGAATTTGCCCTCATCACCATATGAGATGACCTTAATAACACAGTAGACCACAACGGCGTTTCTGCACTACTTCTTTTGAACCTCTCAGCTGACTTCGACACAGTTGACCATGACACTTTAATACAAAGACTGCATAAAGCCAGCATAGAGGGGACCGCTCTCGAATTGATCACATCCTGCTTTCAAAAAACAACAAATGTCATCTATACTTCCCCTTTCTCATCTAAACCATACTTCACAAAAACAGGGGTGCCCGAAGGCTCTATAATCTCACCCTTGCTTTTCAACATCAGCATGAAGTCATTACCAACAATGATCAATGAATTTCAGTTCACATGCTATAACTATGCTGATGACACACAATTACTCCTTAAACTGGAAAACCCAGAAGACATTGGACACTCAAAAATCTTCTGTTTGCCTCAGAGCCATTGATCAGTGGATGCAATGGAACAATCTCAAACTGAGGAGAATATTTAAGAGCCCCTAGCACCACTGGTGTGTCACTTTTAGGGATGCTCCGGTGGCGATATGCCCTACACGGTATTTACAAGGTGGCATTTAGCCACTTCTTGTGGCTTAACATCACCTTGTAAATACGGCCCCATCACACGCAACACTTTGCATGGAAGGGGTGTGCAATGGGTGTTGCTGTGGGTGTGCCACAGCAACACCCATTGCATTTTGATGCTGCCCCAGATTTACGAGTTTTTGTAAACCTGAGGCAGCGCCAAAATCTCACGTCAGCCCAGGGATGGTGTTAGAGGGGCACAACAAGGAGAAATGCTTTCATTTCTCCTAGTTTTTTTCTCTTTCCATGTGTGCTGCATTTTGCAGCACACATAAAAGGAGCAAATCGCCATTGAAGGTTGTTTTTGTGAGGAAGTTGTCACTTCCTGCACAAAAACAATCTGTCTCTCAGGGCAGGCATCCGTGCACTATGGTGCAAGGGTGGTTGTGCTGGCGCACAGCAGCAAATTTTGGGTCGGTGCAGGGGGAAACACAGGGGTGCAACGTATTATTGTAAATACAGCGCATCCCTGCATTTTGAAAATGACAGTGTGTGACACTGCCAAATTTAGCGCAGTGACGCGCACCATGATTTTCCCTTAAATCTGGCCCTGAATGCTTCCAAAACTGTAATACTAACATGGAGTGATTGGAAAAATTATGACCCATTTTGCACCTGGCCTGATGATCTGGGACCACCTCCTAAAGTATTTAAGGAAGTAAGAAGCCTTGAAATTACTGTGGACTCCAAGTTATCAATGAATGCCCAAATGGACAAATGAGCAAGATCAAGCCTCATCACTGTGAAAAAACTCTGAGATGCATCTTCTCCCACCTGGGATTTCCACACAAAATTGAGGCTACTATCTCTCTTGTACTGTCTAATCTTGATAATGTCAAAGGCCTCTACCACGGATTATCTTTATCAATTATGAAAAGACTACACCAGATTCAGAACTCTGCTGCCAGTCTACTCCTATAAGTAAAGCCACAAGTACACATCTCCCCTGACCTGTGGGTCCTATGTTGATAATCTGTTGCCAGATGATCCACCTTTATGTTGCTTTGAATCACCCACATAGCAATATATGAACAGGACCACTTTTCATCAGGAATTAAATCACCAAATACATTCAGCAAAGAAAAGTCTGTTCCAAAATAGCACCCCAAAACACCACCAAACAAGAAAATAAATATAGGTGGCACATCCTTATCTGGCCAAGCAGCCAAACTATGGCATTAATTACCCTAAAACATAAGATCCACAGATAACTGTCTTATCTTCAGACCACTACTCTTTTTTTTTGTATTTTATATTATTGATCAGATAGAAAGTCCATTGTTGAGCATTAACATTATAGAATAATATTAATAAATATTTGCATACATATAATATTGCTGTCATTAATATACATATGGCAGAGACACACAAAGCAAATAGGAATAATGCTATTTCATTTGAGAGTATTAAACCATTAACCACAAAATGCATTGATACATACTAGTAAAGTCTAATATGACATAGGCCCTCATTCCAACATTGACGGGCGGCGGAGGCCGCCCGTCAATGTTGCGCGTCAGGAATACCGCTCCGCGGTCCAGAGACCGCGGAGGGTATTCCAAGTTTTCCCCTGGGCTGGCGGGCGGCCGCCGAAAGGCCACCCGCCAGCCCAGGGGAAAATGACCTTCCCACCATGAAGCCGGCTCGTAATCGAGCCGGCGGAGTGGGAAGGTGCGACGGGTGCTACTGCACCCGTCGCGTATTTCACTGTCTGCTATGCAGACAGTGAAATACATTTTGGGGCCCTCTTACGGGGGCCCCTGCAGTGCCCATGCTGTTGGCATGGGCACTGCAGGGGCCCCCAGGGGCCCCGCGACTCCCCCTCCCGCCATCCGGTTCCCGGCGGGAGAACCGCCAGGAACTGGATGGCGGGAGGGGGAGTCGGAATCCCCAAGCCGGCGCAGCAAGCTGCGCCGGCTTGGAGGATTCCTTGGGGGCAGCGGGAAACCGGCGGGAAACCGGCGGGAGACCGCCGGTTTCCCTTCTCTGACCGCGGCTAAGCCGCCGCGGTCAGAATGCCCCGCGGGGCACCGCCGGCCTGTCGGCGGTGCCACCGCGTCCCGCGGCCCTGGCGGAAGTAATCCGCCAGGGTCGTAATGACCACCATAGTGTACCAGATCTCCCTACATTTTTTAAAGAGCTTCTATCCTTTGCACTAAGAGCTTACCCAGCTGTTCAATCCATTTCATTTTGCCTAGCCATGACCCTAAAGTAGGAGCCTCAGAGGATCTCCACTTCTGTAAAATTAAGGATTTGGCAACCAATGTGGCAACAAAAAGAAATTGTTGCTGTCACAACGTGATGTACCCATGTGGTGCACACATGGCAAAAAGGGCTCCCAAGGGGCCTGGGGTGATGAGAACCTGCAGCTTATCACTGACCACTAAGAATATTTTGATCCAGAAGTGATAAAGAGCCAGACTTATAAAGCATATATGCTGCCTGTCCACATCTTGTTGTGACCACATCTAAAGCATGCTGCAGAATTAGTAGAATACATGTTCTGAATGCAGGCAGACTTGAATCAGAAAACCAAATTTTTCATCACAATTTTGGCATTTTACTGGGACATATCCCATTTTTACTATTTTTTGTGCTTTCAGCTTCCTTCCAGTTAGTTACAGAAATGGGTATGAAACCAAAGCTGGACCCAGGCAAGCTAATCATTTCTGTAAAGTAGACAAAATTCTGAATTCAGCAAGGGGTCATTTGTGTTGATCCTACAAGGTCTTCCTGCAGAAAATTACAGCTGAAATAAAAAAAACAATATAGAAATTGAGGTGAAAAAAACAGCAATTTGTCTTCATATTTTACTCTATAACTTTTTACTGCAATGTCAGATTTTTTAAAACAATATACCGTTACGTCTGCTTGACTCTTCTGGTTGTGGGGATATATATAGGGCTTGTAGGTTCATCAAGAATCCTAGGCACCCAAAGCCAATAAATGAGCTGCACCTTGAAATGGGCTTTCATTTCATATCGGGTATACAGCAATTCAGTTGGTCAAATATAAAGAGTGAAAAATGGTTATCAAGAAAATCCTTGTATTTCTAAAATGGGCACATGATAAGGTGTTGAGAAGCAGTGATTATTTGCACATCTCTGAATTCTGGGGTCCCCATATTTGCATGTGAATTACAGGGCTTTTCTAAAATAGATGTCTTTTTTACACACTTTTACATTTGGAAGGAAAAAATGTAAAGAAAGACAAGGGAAAATAACACTTTTTTCTGCTATTCTGTGTTCCCCCAAGTCTTCCGATAAAAATGGTACCTCACTTGCGTGGGTAGGCCTAATGCCCATGACAGGAAACGCAACATGGACAAATCACATTCTCCCACAGAAAACAGACCTGTTTTTTGCAATGTGCCCAGCTGTGGGTTTTGGCCTCCAGCTCGGCCGACACCTAGGGAAACCTACCAAACATGTGCATTTTTTAAAACTAGACACCTAGTGGAATCCAGGGCGGGGTGACTTGTGGGGCTCTCACCTGGTTCTGTTACCCAGAATCCTTTGCAAACATCAAAATTTGGCCAAAAAACACTTTTTCCTCACAGTTGGGTGACAGAAAGTTCTGGAATCTGAGAGGAGCCACAAATTTCCTTCCACCCAGCGCTCCCCCAAGTCTCCCGATAAAAATGGTACCTCACTTGTGTGGGTAGGCCAAGTGCCTGCAAAAGGAAATGCCCCAAAACACTATGTGGCGCATCAAAATGATCAAATACTAATCTACCTGTTTTTGCGGGGGTGGGGACCTGCGTTTTTGGCGCTGGGCTCAGCAGCCATATAAGGTAACCTACCAAATCCAAACATTTCTGAAAACTAGACACCCGAGGGAATTCAGGGAGGTGTGACTTGCGTTAATCTCCCAATGTTTTCTTACCCACAATCCGCAGCAAACCTCAAATTCACCTAAAAAATCAAATTTTTACCACATTTCTGTATGGAGTTACCGCACCGGGACACATTTCCTACCACCCAACCTTCCCCTCAGTCTCCCGATAAAAATGATACCTCACTTATGGAGGTGGGCCAAGTGCCTGTGACAGGGAAGAGCCAAAAACATGTCGATATTGAGGGGGTACCAAAGCGGGTCTAAAAGAGCAGTTTGATAAAAAACATTTTTAAGCTGACAAGTGCAGCAGAATTTTTATTGGTATAGATGAAACAATGCTGGGTGGTTGGAATTTTGTAGATTCCTGCAGACTTCGGAAGGTTACATTACAAAAATGTGGGGAAAGTGTGTGTTTTCCACCAAAATTGGAGGTTTGCAGGGATAAGAAAATGGTTCGGGTGAATGTGAAGCGCACCACCCAGGAATCATTTTTAGTTTTTAGATATGTCTAGGTCTTGTGGATTTTCCTACATGGCAGCGACCCAAAGTCCAAAAAGTGCAACCCTCACCATTCCAAGTGAGACGATTTTGAGAGTTAACCAAGCTCTCAATGCCCAAATGTAAAACTAAAACCCAAAATAATCAAATGTCCTCTTGCTTGCTGTGGGATAAGATGTTTTAGTGTGCGGGGGAGAACTGAAAGACTGTTTTTTAAAATTCCCTGGCATCTAGTAGACTTTCTGCCCCCCCCCGGGTGTGGATCGGGGGTTAATTGCCCCCTCTGTCCCCTGGTGGGCAGAACAACTTTAGCCACATTTATTTGGGGGCGGGTATGGCCATACCCCCACCATCTTATTTTGAAAACAAAAATCTTCCCTGGTCTCTGGTGGGCTTTCTGCCCCCCTTGGGGGCAGATGGGCCTTCCAAAAATAGGCCGATCATCCCCCAAGAGGGGCAGATATGGCCAACAGTAAGGTGCCCCCATGGGGAGCGACCCTTGCCCAAAGGGGCTGCCCCCCAACAAAACACACACATATACACACACACCAATCCCTGGTGCCTAAATGGTTTCTGCCCCCCAGAAATAGAAATAGACCGATCTGCCCCAAGGGGAGGATAAATGAGCTAAAATAAATTTGTACCCCCATGGGAGCGACCCTTGCCTAAGGTATGGCTCCCCTTGCATGAAATTGGTGCAAAAAAAACCAAACCCTGGTGCCTAGTGGATCGGCCTAATACAAATAGGCCGATCTGCCCCAAAGGGAAGCAGAAATTACCTAAAATAAGTTTCCCCAAAGGGGAATGACTCTTGCCTAACAGATTGCTCCCCTTGCATGAAATTGACGCAAAATAATTAAAATACCTGGGCCCATATTTATACTTTTTTAGCGCCGCATTTTTGCATCATTTTTTGACGCAAAAGCGGTGCAAACTTGCATAATACAATTGTATTTTGTAAGTTTGCAACGTTTTTGTGTAAAAAAGCGGCGTAAATGCGGCGCTAAAAAAGTATAACTATGGGCCCCAGTGTCTAGTGGTTTCTGCCCTCTTTGGGGACAGATTGGCCTAATAAAAATAGGCCTTTCTACTCCCAAGGGGGACAGAAATGGCCTAAATACAATTTGCCCCCCCAGGGGAGCGACCATTGCCTAAGCGGTCGCCCCCCACATATAAAGAAATAAAGTAAACATAAAAAAATATATATCCCTGGTGTCTAGGGGTTTCTTCCCCCCGGTGGAAAGATCGGCCTAATTATAATAGGCCAATCTGCCCCGTGGGGTCGCTCCCCACATATTAAAAAAAAAGAAACACAAAAAAAGTTATCCCAGGTGACAAAAGTTAAATTGCCCCCTGCGGAGCGGCCCTTGCCCAAGGGGCAGTTCCCCTTATTCAATAATAAAAAATAAAAAAAAATCCCTGGTGTCTAGTGGCAATTCTGCTGCCTTTCCTTTCCTTTGATGCCTCTCTTGGCCCTTCCACGTGACCTGAGAAGAAATGCCTTTGCATTTCTCCTCCGATCCACGCTGGAGAGAGATAGGCCTCTAATGAGGTCAGCGTGTGATCGCACGCTGATGTCATCAGACCCCACGGGGTCAGGGGTGGGGGTGGGGTGGAAGGGGAAGCAATTCTCCTTCCATCCCTGCCCAGGGGAGTGAGGTGCAAGGCTCCCGGGAGAGCGCTAGCGCTTCCCCAGTGGGCCCCTACTTGGACATAACAGTTACATTCTGGGCACCCGTGCGGTGCTGCCCATGATGTAACCGTTTTGTCTGAGGCACCCGAGGGGGTTCAAACATCAAACCAGCAAGATGTTTGTTGAGAATGTTATAGCTACTTTTTGATGCATAGCAGAACGGAGTCACCTATGGCCTGCTGGTATAGCCTTTAGACTGTCACTCAGTAGGTGAAAGTTCAAGTCCTGGTATCTCATGGCAGTGTGTCTGTTTATTTAATTGTGTTTTGAAAGTTAAGCATTCCTATTGATGCAACATTAACATCTTTTTCTCATTACCGTTTTTGGATTTAATTTAATAGAGATGTCTGGACAGTGTGCAGTAATGAGTGGTAAATGTCTCAGTCCTGTACACAGAAGGTTGGGAGTTCAAATCTAGGTGTGTTAGTTGTTATTTCTCAACTTTAAATTCTTTTCAACTTCAAATATTAAAGGTATATACAGAAAGGTGATCTCACTCTTTTAACTTGTCAAATATTTTTTTTTTCAATTTGTCAGAACATTTGTCATTGTTAGAGACGAGGGGTTGGGTGGTTATAGGATGTTGTCTGCAGGGCCTCTACCCTAAGGTGGCGCTAAGGTGGCCTTTTCCCTGTGTCATATTTACAAGGTGGCACAATGCATGCATGGCGCCACTTTGTAAACCTTTGCGCTACAATATGCCTGCACATGTATTAAAAGGGAGCCTTTCACCATTAAGGGGGCCGAAAAATGGCGCAAAGAAATCTAAGAGATTTCTTTGTGTCATTTTTTTGGCAATTTTAACAGCTGTTCAGAGCAGGTGTTAAAAGGGTGCACAGCATTGTTTGCAATGGGCCCCTATGTACTGTTCAGGATTAGTGCCAAAATGTTGGCGCTTACTCTGAACAGTATATCAATAACGTTAGAAATTCTGACACTATTGCCCCCTACTCTGCATCATGGTGTGCTGTATTTTAAGTACAGCAAACACATGGTGGCAGTAGGGAGGCACAAGGGCCCACAGGAAAAGTGGCACTACATTACATGTAGCGCCACTTTCCATAAATCTGGCCCTTGGTTTTTTAATTGTATGTCTATGTGTTTTTTAATTCCACTTCCTAAATATAACATCCCTTTAACCTTTGTTTTTTTCAGTGAATATATATATGTGTGTGTTTGTGTGTGAGTGTGTGTGTGTGTGTGTGTGTATATGGGTGTATACAAATGTATATATATATATATATATATATATATATATATATATATATATATATACATATATATATATATATATATATATATATGTTGCCTACTGACCAGTAGATAAAAGAAAAAGTGCTCCCTAGAATCTTGATGTGGAAGGAAAGTTTTGTGGTGATCTGTCAATCGGGGGCAGAGAAAAAGGGTGGGGTCCAAAAAAGTCTGGTTCCCATACAGATTTTTGACACAACTACAGCCTGAACTGTTGGACGGAATTACACCAAAGATGGCAAGAAGGTAGCTCTTGGTCCAGAAAGATTGCTTTTTGTTATTTGGTGTATATCCGTTCAGTAGTTATCGAGATATTTAAAGAAAAACACATTTGTATATTTAGGGTCACAAAGGATTCACAAATACTGCCGATCTTGTGCAGACATCTGATTGGATGTCATCATTTCATCCAAGAAGTGTTCACAGCCAGTTTGAGACTCTGCTTCAGCTGAAAATAAACTTAATTAAAAAAGAAAAGGGGGCAGGCTATTCTTACCCTAACTCACTAGCCTTGGTGCAGGAGTCCTCCAGAGACCACCCCAGGGCCAAAGAGCATTTTTTTTTAAATAAAATGCAGCAAAAATTGTGACTATTCGCAGATTTCACTGCAATAAAAAAAAAAAAAGTGCTGTCTCCCGTTCTTGCTTTTATTTTTGCTCCTCGGTGGGCCAGGTCCCAGGGGCATTGCCAAAAAATAGGAGGGTGTTGCATGGGGCCCTCCTCGAAGAGCCTATCACAGCTCCAGAGACCACCAACTCCCTGGGGGAAAAAATCTTAACTTACAACACGGAGCTCACACTCCTGCCTGCAGCCTGAGGACTGCCCCCTCCCTGTGGAGTTGTAGTTTAATAAAAGCAGGGGCAGTCCATGCTGCCACCCGCAGCCCTGGGGACCACCACCACCCCAGGACAATTCTGCAGATCTGCAGTTCCACCTTGAAAATTTTGTAACGAAGATGCTTGAGGAACAATCAGCTGTAGTGTAGGAGATGCACTATACATTTACCAAAGGAGGTAGCACTTTCTAAATAGCCAGTAGAAAGTATTTCAGTTCGGTAGGCATTTTGGGGAAAAATGGTGGCCTCATCTTCGATAATTCTAATTCGCATAGAAGGATGCATTCTGGCACGGTGCTCATTTTATAGAAATCAAACCTCAGCGGGAAGCACTTACACATACAAAGAAAACAGATACCCACATTGACGCTCCACTTTTGTAAAGTAGTACTCGGCCTAAATTTATGTACCTGGCCAAGGCAAAGCACGTGTGTTTTCTCTGCATTTCCACATTGAAAAATTATCTGTAATCCTTGATGGAGGTGTTTGCATCCTTGCGTTTTTCAAGCAAAATATCTCATGTTGTGACTGTGTTGAGTGGGTTATTTTTTGTCAACTGCTGCTGAGACCCAACCCTGGCGCACACAGCCAAAGCCCGTGCTTGATGTGGGGTTGGGTGGTTATACGGGGTCATGCTCGGCGGTGGTTGAATTAAAATATAGTAAGTAAAATTACTTTCCATTAAAAAGAAACATTGAAATTCACTTAAAAAACCAAAGGTTACAGGGATGTTAAAGTTAGGCTCACATTTTAAATGTTCAAAACCATAGAAATTCACTTGTTACAGTTACAATTATCCCACGTAACTATAACTTAGGCCATAAGGTAACTATAACACGTGCCTTCGCCATGCACTGATAAATTCCCCACAAATTACAGCACTCATGAGATCTTTGATAACATCATGAATAATATTAATGTAGTATTTGAAGTAAAAACTGTGCATGGTGGGGGCATGAGTTATAGTTACCTTATGGCATGAGTTATAGTTACTTGAGATAAAAAGATCCCCTGGCCCCTCTAAAGCACCCAGGACAGCCACCTTCCTGGGGCTAATGTCTGATTAAAAGGGTGGCTGTGCGGCCCCCACAGCGCCAGTGAGCACAACCTCCATGGGGATTTAGTAAAATGTAATGCGGGGCCACCTGGCCCCCCTGTAGCCCCTGGAACCGCCACCTTCCTGGGGGTTTAACAAAATGTAATGCAGGGGGTTGCCGGGCCGTCCACAGCCCCGGGAACCGCCACCCCCTGGGGCTTTCATAAACCTTGATGGGGGTGTCCAGCCCCTCTGCAGCCCAGGGAACTACCATCTCCCAAGGGCTTTACACAAATGTAATGCGTGGGCACCCAGCCCCCGCAGTTCCAGGGACCACCACCTCCCTGGGACCAAAGTTAATCTGTGGATGGGGGGGCCGTGAGCCCCCCAGTAGCCCCATGGACTGCCACCTTCTCGGGCTGTATAGGTTGGAGGTGGGCTAGGCAGCCCCCCTCGTGAAACTAATGATGGGCCTCTGGAACACCCCCTTTCCCCATGGCCCGATCCTGCTATGTCCAGGGGTGCCCAACCCCGGAACTCAGCCATTTGCTCTGACTTGGGGGAGCTTTGACAGCTCCCACCAAGTCAGAGCAAACACTTTACTTAGTGCAAGTGAGAGCTCTCAAACAGCTCTCATTTGCATCACAGTAAGGAATCATCTGTGGCCTAAAGGTTAAGGTCACCGACTCTCACAGTGAAAGATGGGGGTTCTACTCCAGTGGAGCATGTAGTCATTATCGTTCTTTAATTTCTTTTAAACTTCAAACATTTAAGGTTCACATTGAAAGGTGAAGTCACTTTTTTTTAAATGACAAATATATTTTTCTTTTCAATTTGTACAGAAATTTCTCATTCGCAGTACGTCATGACCGCACAAACTTGCCAAATCAAATCAAAGAAATGCTTGAGAAAAGCAAAGAGATAACCTCAGTGGAGACAGCAAAGCCCAAACTGGAAGAAGGTTTGCAGAGTAATCGTGCGCTTATTTCAAAGGAAGAATCAAGAAGAGAAGATTCAAGATGGCCGTCGTGAGTCCTGAAGGTTAGTTACAGTTCTATTCTTGCAATCGGTTGGTTGCTAGGTTACAGGCTCACCAGCTGGAAGCTTGGCACTTCAACTGAGGTCTGACAGGAATCAGCTGTGTGGAGAGAGAGCGCGCTTCAGAGCAGAAACTCCTGTGAGGTAAAATTACACTTGAAGACTATTTTACAGAAAACGTGATAAATATTGTCAAGATTTATTTGAGGCGTTTGATAGTACACCGTTCCAGTGGAGGTTTGGCAAGGCTACAGAGTTTAATGTATGAATAAACCTTATGTTTACAAGGTTCCTGTTTAAGATACCAAAGTCAAAAGAAAAAAATGAACTTTAACAAGCAAGTATTTACAAATACCAAGGTTATAAACGAAGGCCGAGTTTAACGGAGAAATTAATGTTAACAAGTAAGCATTTACAAATGCAACGGTAATAAACCAAAGTAGAGTTTAAAAGAGAAACGAACTTTAATAAACAAGCATTTACAAATACAAGTTATCAACACATGTCGAAGTAAGAAAGAAGAAGCGAACTTTAATAAACAAGCATTTACAAATACAAGTATTGTCAGAAGTCAAAATAAGACAGGAGAAACAAACTTTCACAAGCAAGAATTACCAATGCAATAAACGTAATTGAACTTTCTAATGTAAAGTAGAAACCAACTAACATCAGCTGATTTGGAGAACGCATTATCACCAACTATATATATATATATATATATATATATATATATATATATATAGCAACATAAAACCAATCTCTACCAAAGGTTGAGAAGTTCTTCCAGAATCAGTATTAGGCATTTTTAAGAAGAGCTTATCATTCATAGAGAGAAGCAAGGCTACAGAGAACTCAGGGTGAGTGAAGAAATAATAGAATTAAAGAGAATTAAGTGTTAAGAGTAGAAAGTGTAAAACTGATGTTGTATGTCCCTAGTAATTGCGACTGTGTCTCTTGCAGGTGCTGCATCCAATCTTAGACGTGAAGAGGCAGACTGAGTACTGACGTTCATCATCTCTGTGGCAGTCTCTCTACAATCCCATTCCCCTTTCCCCCTCCGAGGTACTCAGCACGAAGAATTAAAATTTGTTGTGAGTAGCTCGGGTCGGGACTGAGGAGTTATCTTCTGCTTCTGAGGAAACTGAATTGAAGTATCCTGACAGATTGAAGTGCCTGTTACCCTAATTTTAGGGAAAAACAGATTTCCTCCTGAGCAGAATGGCAGAAGGAATTGATATAAAAATATTAGCTACCATTTTGGAAGGGTTACAGAAACAATTAAATAACACCATAGAAGAAACAGTCCAAATAAAACAGCGAATAAATGAGTTAGGGAACACCGCTAAATCAAATGAATCTGTGTTTTCACAAATCCCTAGCCCTTCACAGTCTGCAGGTATATCCACTCAAGTAATTCAGGCGGTTTCCCCTATTATTCCTTTGGCTCAAACCGAGCGCTTCGGTGGGGATCCAAATAAGGCGCAGATTTTTCTGACCCAATGCTCATTGCATTTTTTATGTAGACCAGTCATTTTTTCCGAAGACCAGTCCAAAGTGGCATTTATATTGTCTTATCTGACAGGTGGTGCGGCCGCATGGTCCATGCCAATAATTTCCAGAAATGATCTTGTTTTTTATAATTTCCAAAATTTCAAGGAAGAGTTCTTAAGAATATTTGATTGGTGAACTGCAGCTCAAGCCACTGACAATGAACTATTGGAAATCAGGCAAGGTAATAAAGATCTAGTATCCTATCTGGCTCATTTCAATAAACTCATTGTAGAGACTGACTGGCCGGAGTCAAAAAGAGCCGCCATATTTTATCGTGGACTGAGAGATGAATTGAAAGATGCCTTAGCACAAGTTCCAAATAGACCCACTGAAATTTCGGTGTTAATTGATCTTATGTTACAGATTGACCACCGGTTAACCGAACGAAGAGCAGAAAAGAGTAGAAAATATCGACCATTTCCCCTGAGAATTGATCGTGTAAGAAATGATCATACGAGAGCCAGAGAAGGGATAACGATAGAAGAACCAATGCAAATTGGTTCCATCCGAGGTCCTTTATCTAAGGAAGAAAAAGAGAAAAGAAGAGTGAATCAACTATGTTTATATTGTGGTGCATCTGGGCATTTTGTTAAAAACTGTCCCAAGAAACCCAAAGCTCTTCAGTCTGGAAAAGGCCAGCTTCATCAGTACAGGGAGTTGCCCTGATGAAAGCAGAACCCAAGACAACTCCTTTAGATCAACGAGTGGCAAATACCTTACAAACCGCAGCGCCACATGTCATACAAACAGTATCAGTTAAGACCCTTGGGAAGGAAATTCAAGGGATCTCAGTTATGATAGACTCTGGAGCTACGGGCAACTTCTGTGATATCAAATATGCTTGTAAAATGGGTATTTGATTTATCAAGAAATCTACTTTGGAAGTAGTAAGAGCTGTGGATGGAACCAATCTTTCTTCAGCACCCATTTCCCATGAGACCGAACCAATTCAGATGCAAGGTTTTGGTGGGCATCAGGAGCAGATAATCTTTAATTTGATAGATGCTCCACAATTTCAACTCATTTTGGGTCTGCCCTGGCTTACAGAACATAATCCACAAATTGATTGGAGCAAGAGAACGATCAAGATGAATTCCTCTTACTGCAAAGAGAATTGCTTTCATGATGGAGTGGAAGTGTCCACCAAGTCCCAAGCGGCCTGTTTATCATCACACTCTTCAATAATCTGTACACTAAAAACAACAGAAATCCCAAAAGAATATGAGGATTTAGTCACCGTTTTTGATGAAAAGGAGGCTGAGAAATTGCCGCCACATCGACCCTTCGACTGCAAAATTGAACTGGAGCCAGGCGCGATATTGCCATGTAGCAGAATATATGCATTGACCAAAGCAGAGAACCAACATTTAAAGGAGTATTTGGATCAATATCTTGCTAATGGTTTTATTCGTCCTTCTGAATCCCCAGTGTCATCCCCACTATTTTTCATACCAAAGAAGGATGGGGGTCTTCGAACTTGCATTGATTATCGAGCCCTCAATCATGTTACCATCAAGAATCGATACCCACTGCCTTTAGTGTCAGTTTTATTAGATCAAGTAAAGAATGCTAGAATCTACACCAAATTGGACCTGCGAGGAGCATTTAATTTGATACGAGTGGCTTCAGGGGATGAATGGGCAACCGCTTTTCGGACTCGATACGGATTATTTGAATATCAAGTGATGCCTTATGGGTTATGCAATGCTCCCGCTGCTTTCCAGCATTTCGTTGATGATATATTACGAGAATTCCTCGACCGGATTGCCGTGGTTTATATAGATGACATTTTAATCTTTTCCGACAATCTACAGGAGCACGTTTCCCATGTTCGATCCATCCTCACAAGGTTGCAAGAAAACCATCTCTATGTAAAATTGGAGAAGTGTGCATTTCATGGGGAACGAGTTGAGTTCTTAGAATTCATTTTGTCACCAGAAGGAGTTAGTATGGATCCTACCAAGATAAAGACAGTGCAACATTGGCCTTCTCCTTACAATGTCAAAGAGATCCAGAGTTTCTTGGGGTTCGCTAATTTTTATCGAAGATTCATATCCAATTTTTCTCAAACAGTTACACCCATTACTCGATTGTTGAAGAAAGGAGTGACGTTTGAGTGGACAAAAGAAGCTGAAAATGCTTTTAATTTTTTGAAGAATTCCTTCGTCTCAGCTCCAATCTTGCACCACCCCAATCCGGATGAGCCATATTATGTGGAGGCAGATGCTTCAGATGTTGCCATAGGAGGTATCCTTTCCCAGCGTCATAAAGATACAGGTCAATTACATCCAGTGGCCTATTTCTCTCGAAAATGAACACCACCAGAGATAAATTATTCAATTGCGGATAAGGAGCTATTGGCAGTCAAAGAAACTTTTCGTGAGTGGAGGCATTACATTTTGGGAGCTAAGCATAAAGTGACCATTTACACGGACCACCGAAATTTACAGTTTTTAAAATCAGCTCGAACTCTAACAGCTAGGCAACTGCGTTGGTCCCTATATTTTGCAGACTTTGATTTTGTTATCAGATGCTCTATCTCGAATTGATACCGGTGCAGTTAAAGTGCCTCCAGAAAAAGAATCGATTTTTCCACAAGAGAAGTTCATATCTGCCATATTGTATGAAGATTTAACCAAAGAAATTCAAGAAAACTTAACATTCGAAGGAATGCTGAAGTGGTCCAAAGAAGGCCAAGGAAGAGAAATCAAAAATGGTTTGCCATACTTTAAAGGTGCACTGTATGTTCCGACTGTGGAGCTGCAAGAAAAAATTATTCAGGTTTATCATGATGATCAATTGGCTGGACACAAAGGAATTAAAAAAACTCAAAATCTGATACGAGAATTTTGGTGGCCAAAAATGAAAAGATAAGACAATATGGGGGTGATTCTAACCCTGGCGGTCGGTGTTAAAGTGGCGGCCAACCCGCCAACAGGCTGGCGGTCCAAAAAATGGAATTCTGACCCTGGCGGGAACCGCCAACACAGCCCGCCAACTTAACACTCCGACCGCCGCGGCGGTACAGACAAACAGCGCGGCGGTCACCGCCAACAGGCAGGCGGCAGACAATGTACCGCCCACACTATCATAACTCACCAATCCGCCACCTTTTCCGGGGCGGGAGCACCGCCGATAAAAACACGGCGGAAACAGACTACGAACGGGAAAACGCTCACCTCTACGCACTCCACGGGGACGGAGGACAGCATGGAACCCGAATTGAACATCATACCTGCTCTCGTCTACCTTCTCATCTACCACGAGTACGAAGTCCGGCGCAGACGACAACGGTGAGTACTGCACCTACGACACACGGGAGGGGGAGGACGAAAGGTTACGGGCACACACATATGCGCCCCCCCCCCCCCAATCATGTACTCACCAATGCAGAGCACCAAGTCACAGTGACACCACCCAAACACCCCTGAAAAATGCTAGGACATAATCATATTTGGAATAAATATTTATGTACCAAAAAGCTCCTGAAAATTAGCGTACAACCATGAAAGATATCCACAACAAAACAAATGACATACACATCAGTGTATAACTGAAGTACCAAGTCCTGCACATCCTACGAATTCAGCATGTCCGTGGGCCAAAGTCTTGAGAAACAAGGGCAAAGCCCACACAGGAGACCTGAGTCCTTTGGAGAGAACACTGCAGGGGCATCAGATGTAAAAACTACAGGCACCTCAGGGGGAAGGGAAGGGGGGGGCACAACAGCCACATGAGTCCACGACGCCAGATCCACGAGGAGCCACCATGCCCACTGTTCAATCCTGGGGAGTGCAAAGCCACAGTCTCTCAATGTCTCTACAGTGGGTGGGCTGCCCACTGTTCAATCCTGGGGAGTGCAAAGCCACAGTCTCTCAATGTCTCTACAGTGGGTGGGCTGCCCACTGGACCAACCTGGGGAGTGCAAAGCCACAGTCTCTCAATGTCTCTACAGTGGGTGGGCTGCCCACTGGACCAACCTGGGGAGTGCAAAGCCACAGTCTCTCAATGTCTCTACAGTGGGTGGGCTGCCCACTGGACCAACCTTGGGAGTGCAAAGCCACAGTCTCTCAATGTCTCTACAGTGGGTGGGCTGCCCACTGTGCCATCCTGGGGAGTGCAAAGCCACAGTCTCTCAAGTCTCTGCAGTGGGTGGATTGCCCACTGGACCATCCTGGGGAGTGCAAAGCCACAGTCCATCATGTGGATGACAGTCTCCACTGGTCAAGGAGGAGGCATGGTGGGCACAATGAACCATCAACGGTGCTTGAGACGGCGGGGCCCAGCGGAGCGGTGCTTGAGAGGAAGGGCCCAGCGGAGCGGTGCTTGAGAGGAAGGGCCCAGCGGAGCGGTGCTTGAGGCGGCGGGGCCCTGTTCAGCGGTGCTTGAGACGGCTGGGCCCAGCGGAGCGGTGCTTGAGAGGAAGGGCCCAGCGGAGCGGTGCTTGAGAGGAAGGGCCCAGCGGAGCGGTGCTTGAGACGGCGGGGCCCAGCGGAGCGGTGCTTGAGACGGCGGGGCCCAGCGGAGCGGTGCTTGAGAGGAAGGGCCCAGCGGAGCGGTGCTTGAGACGGCGGGGCCCAGCGGAGCGGTGCTCGAGAGGAAGGGCCCAGCGGAGCGGTGCTTGAGACGGCGGGGCCCTGTTCAGCGGTGCTTGAGACGGCGGGGCCCAGCGGAGCGGTGCTTGAGAGGAAGGGCCCAGCGGAGCGGTGCTTGAGAGGAAGGGCCCAGCGGAGCGGTGCTTGAGACGGCGGGGCCCAGCAGAGCGGTGCTTGAGAGGAAGGGCCCAGCGGAGCGGTGCTTGAGACGGCGGGGCCCTGTTCAGCGGTGCTTGAGACGGCGGGGCCCAGCGGAGCGGTGCTTGAGAGGAAGGGCCCAGCGGAGCGGTGCTTGAGAGGAAGGGCCCAGCGGAGCGGTGCTTGAGACGGCGGGGCCCAGCGGAGCGGTGCTTGAGACGGCGGGGCCCACCGGAGCGGTGCTTGAGAGGAAGGGCCCAGCGGAGCGGTGCTTGAGACGGCGGGGCCCAGCGGAGCGGTGCTTGAGAGGAAGGGCCCAGCGGAGCGGTGCTTGAGACGGCGGGGCCCAGCGGAGCGGTGCTCGAGAGGAAGGGCCCAGCGGAGCGGTGCTTGAGACGGCGGGGCCCTGTTCAGCGGTGCTTGAGACGGCGGGGCCCAGCGGAGCGGTGCTTGAGAGGAAGGGCCCAGCGGAGCGGTGCTTGAGAGGAAGGGCCCAGCGGAGCGGTGCTTGAGACGGCAGGGCCCAGCGGAGCGGTGCTCGAGAGGAAGGGCCCAGCGGAGCGGTGCTTTGCGACGCCAGGTGCCTTTCCTGCAGGAGGATGGTCCAGATGGTGGTGTTGTAGAAGCCGTGGAGCCTGTGGAGAGTGAAGAGGAGGAAGACTCTGAGGACGACACAGACAATAGGGACAGAGTGATACAACAGTATTTCCAGTAACACCCAGGTAAGAATCACCCACGCCATTTCACAATTGCTTCTAGCCTCCTGCATCTATACTTTCTGTAGTTCCCCACAGATGTTTTTTATTAATTTATGCCTTTCCCTTCCCTTCTCAATGCTGTCTGACTCAGTACCTGACTTCTGCTTGGTTCGCCCATGAAATACAGCGTATTGACATTGGTATGTTGTCATGACTAATTGACAGAACAGAAATTGAACAGTAATATGTTATCCCTTTGTTAATAATACAGCATGACTCAAAACAGGTTTGTGTGCAAAATGTGATTTATTTACAGTGCTAGATACCGGTACATGTGATTCTAAGGGTGATGGGTGGGGGTGGAGGAATATCCATGGCAGAGTCCAGTTCTCAGTCTCACAGGTGCATTGTTCTTTTGCCTGTGGAAGGATGGAGCATAGGCAGTTCATGGTTGGACAGGGTGGCAATGTGGGACAGTGGGAAGACTTGAGGGGGTATGTCCTGCTGGCGGGGGTCTTGACATCCTACTCTGTCTTTTTCTTTGGTCTCAGGCTCCTCTTACGGGGTGGTTGTTCTTCAGCAGGAGGTGGGGTTCTGGGGGGCTGTCGAGGTGTTGGGACCTCCTGTCCACTAGCGCCGGCGGAGGTGGTAGGCTGTTCCTGGTCCGGCCTTGTGACAGGGGCCCTGTGTGGTGCACCATGGTCCCGCAACGCGTCCTCTATCCTGTGGAGGGCCAGGACGATGGTCCCCATTGCGGTCCCGATGATTCTCAGCTCCTCCCTGAAGCCCATGTAGCGTTCCTCCTGCTGTGCCTGGATCTCAGTGAACCTGGCCAGTACCGTCGCCATCGTTTCTTGGGAGTGGTGGTAGGCCCCCATGAGGGTGGTGAGGGCCTCTTGGAGAGTGGGTTCCCTGCGCCTCTCCTCCCCCCCCTGTCGCACAGCAGCCCTCCGAGCTGCCCGGTTTCCCCCGGCCTCTGTCCCCTGGCCGGTGTGCCCGCTCCCACTGCCCCCAGGTCCCTGTTGTTGTTGGGGTGTCGGGTTAGCCTGGGTGCCCTGTAGTGGCAGACACACCGCTGATTGAGCTGTCCTAGAGACAGAGGCATGGGCCCGCTGGGTGGGAGCTGTGCTGGTGTCGGCAGAGGGGGTCGGGTCTGGTGTGGCCTGTGTCTGGGTGAGGGGAACCGACTGCCCAGAGGTCCCCGATGGTCCGGGCTGGTCATCAGGTTCACTGTCGACAGAGCTGCTATCCTCAGTGTGGGCCTGTTCCGGTGGTGGGATGGACACTTCTGGACCCTCCTGGCTGGTGTGTTGTCGTTCGGGTCCTGCATGGGGTAAGAGAGTTTGGTTATTGTTTCTGTGTGTGCAATAGCATGCGTGTTGTGGGTGCCCTTGTCCCCCAGTGCAGGCATTCCCTGGAGGGAGGTGTTGTGAGGGTATTTAGTGGGGGGGAGGGGTTAGTGCAGTGGTCATGCTTAGGTGATGGGTGCCCATGGTTTGTGTTGGCATGCAGGAGTTGGTGTTGGGATGGGTGGGTTGTGCTGGTGAGACATTGTCAGGAAGGATGTGTGCTGGGGGGTGAGGGTGGGGGTGTGGGTTGGCATGCTGGTGGGGTGGGGGGGATATAGTAGTTGAGATGGGACTTACCAGAGTCCATTCCTCCGGCTACTCCTGCGAGGCCCTGAGGATGCAGGATGGTCAAGACCTCTTGTTCCCACGATGTAAATTCGGGAGGGGTGGGTGGGGGTCCGCCGCCAGTCTTTTGGACCGCAATGTTGTGCCTCGAGACCATCGACCGGACCTTCCCCCGTAGGTCGTTCCATCTTTTGCGGATGTCCTCCCTATTCCTGGGATGCTGTCCCACCGCGTTGACCCTGTCCACGATCCGCTGCCATAGCTCCGCCTTCCTGGCTATACTGGTGTGCTGCACCTGCGAGCCGAAGAGCTGGGGTTCCACTCTTAGGATTTCCTCCACCATGACCCGGAGTTCTTGGTCCGAAAAGCGTGGATGCCTTTGGGGTGCCATGGGGTGGTGTGGGTGAGGTGTGGGGTGGTGTATGTGATGAGGAGTGTGTTGGTGAGTGGTGCTTTGTGCTACTATGTGGTGTGTGTGATGGTGTAGTGTGCCTCAGTGTGTCTTGCTTTGGATTGTCTGCTGTGTCTCTCTCTCCTTCTCTCAGTATTTGGGGTCGCAGGGGTTTGTGGGTGATGTGGGTGTGTGTTTTATAGTTGGTTGATTGTGTGGGAGTGGTGTGTGTATGTGTATCAGGTGTGTGTTTTTCAAATTGTCCAATGTGGCTGTGTTTTGGTGATGTGTGTGTATTCTGACCGCGGCGGTGTGTACCGCCAATGGAATACCGCGTTTGAATGACCGCCGTGTGGATTCGTGGGTCGTAATGGCATGGGCGTATTTCTGTTGGCGTGACGGTGGAGGTTTGGTCATCTCCAGTTTATCGCTGCCCGCCGATGTGGCGGGCTGCAGTGGAGGACGGATTTTTGGAGGTTTGGCCGTTATGGGTCAGAATGACCGTGGCGGTTGACCGCGGCCGCGGCGGTGTTATGGCGGTCTTCTGACCGGCGGTAAGGGCATTTTACCGCCGAGGTCAGAATCACCCCCTATGTGTCAACTTGTGACAAATGTCAAAGAGGGAAATCAAATAGAACAGCTTCACAAGGTCTGTTAAGACCTTTGCCCACTGCACCCCATGCTTGGCATACTGTTACTATGGATCTTATAGTGGACCTCCCTAGTAGCCAAGGTTTTAACACTATCCTAGTTTTTGTAGACACTTTCACTAAAATGGCGCATTTTATTCCTTTTAAATAAATCCCTCGAGCCCCACAGGTTGCACAGTTGTTTACACAACACATAGTACGTGCCCATGGTATCCCAAAAAGTCTAGTTTCAGACAGGGGATCCCAATTTGTTTCTCGCTTTTGGAATACCTTTAGTAAAAGATCAGGAATTGATTCTCGTTACTCTACCAGTTACCATCCTGAAACCGATGGGCAAACAGAGAGAGTGAATCAAGAGTTAGAACAGTATTTAAGACTCAATTTATTTGATCAAGAGAAGGAATGGCCCGAGTTGATGTGGGCAGCTGAATTTGCTTACAATAATGCTGTTCATTCCACCACTGGGTTCACCCCCTTTTATCTGAACCATGGTAGACATCCTAATGTAATGTTGGGTAAAGAAGATGATTCAGTGCCTTCAGTAGAAGAGATGGTGAGGGATTTGCAGACCACGTTAAGGGCTAGAAAAAACATAATTCAAGCAAAAGATTCATATAAGACTCAGGCTGATAGAAAAAGTAGAGAGAGACCCATTTATTCGAAAGGAGACAAAGTTTGGTTATCCACTCGTCATTTACGTCTCAAAGGAAATCGCAAATTTCAGCCACGATTTATAGGCCCATTTAAAGTTGACAAGATGATCAATCCAGTGGCAGTTAAATTGCAGTTGCCAGCTCATCTAAAGATACATCCTGTTTTCCATGTCTTCTTGTTAAAGAACAGTCCTCCAAATTTACGTCAAAACTCCCCTCCAAGTCCTATCCAGATTAACTCTGCAGAAGAGTATGAGGTCAATCAAATCTTAGATTCCAAAATCCGTAATGGCAAGCTTTATTATCTAATTGATTGGAAAGGTTATGGTCCAGAGGAACGATCCTGGGAGCCACACGAGTATGTACATGCTTCAAGATTAGTGAGAAACTTTCATAGAACCTACCCAAGCAAACCTAAATTGGAGAACTGTTCCTTGAGGCGGAGTACTGTCATGACCACACAAACTTGCCAAATCAAATCAAAGAAATGCTTGAGAAAAGCAAATAGAAATCCTCAGTGGAGACAGCAAAGCCCAAACTAGAAGAAGGTTTGCAGAGTAATCTTGCGCTTATTTCAAAGGAAGAATCAAGAAGAGAAGATTCAAGATGGCTGTCGTCAGTCCTGAAGGTTAGTTACAGTTCTATTCTTGCAATCGGTAGGTTGCTAGGTTACGAGCTCACCAGCTGGAAGCTTGGCACTTCAACTGAGGTCTGACAGGAATCAGCTGTGTGGAGAGAGAGCACGCTTCAGAGCAGAAACTCCTGTGAGGTAAAATTACACTTGAAGACTATTTTACAGAAAACGTGATAAATAGTGTCAAGGTTTATTTGAGGAGTTTGATAGTAGACCGTTCCAGTGGAGGTTTGGCAAGGCTACAGAGTTTAATGTATGAATAAACCTTATGTTTACAAGGTTCCTGTTTAAGATACCAAAGTCAAAAGAAAAACGAACTTTAACAAGCAAGTATTTACAAATACCAAGGTTATAAACGAAGGCCGAGTTTAACGGAGAAATGAATGTTAACAAGTAAGCATTTACAAATGCAACGGTAATAAACCAAAGTAGAGTTTAAAAGAGAAACTAACTTTAATAAACAAGCATTTACAAATACAAGTTATCGACCGATGTCGAAGTAAGAAAGGAGAAACTAACTTTAATAAACAAGCATTTACAAATACAAGTTATCAACACATGTCGAAGTAAGAAAGAAGAAGCGAACTTTAATAAACAAGCATTTACAAATACAAGTGTTGACAGAAGTCAAAATAAGACAGGAGAAACAAACTTTCACAAACAAGAATTACCAATACAATAAACGTAATTGAACTTTCTAATGTAAAGTAGAAACCAACTAACATCAGCTGATTTGGAGAACGCATTATCACCAACTATTTATATATATAGCAACATAAAACCAATCTCTAACAATGGTTGAGAAGTTCTTCCAGAATCAGTAATAAGCATTTTTAAGAAGAGCTTATCATTCATAGAGAGAAGCAAGGCTACAGAGAACTCAGGGTGAGTGAAGAAATAATAGAATTAAAGAGATTTAAGTGTTAAGAGTAGAAAGTGTAAAACTGATGTTGTATGTCCCTAGTAATTGCGACTGTGACTCTTGCAGGTGCTGCATCCAATCTTAGACGTGAAGAGGCAGACTGAGTACTGACGTTTATCATCTCTGTGGCAGTCTCTCTACAATCCCATTCCCCTTTCCCCTTCCGGGGTACTCAGCACGAAGAATTAAACTTCGTTGTGAGTAGCTCGGGTCGGGACTGAGGAGTTATCTTCTGCTTCTGAGGAAACCGAATTGAAGTCTCCTGACACAGTATATCATTCATCAAAGCCTAAAAACTCTCTGTCTCTCTCCCTCTCACTCTCTTTCTCTCTCAATTTCTCTCTTTCAATCTTTCTCTCACTGTCACAGCCACTCAGACCCTTATGCAACCACTCACAGACCCACTCAGACACTCACACACCCATTCACAAACCCACTCAGACCCTCAAGCACCCTCTCACACCCCCAATCAGACCCTCACGCACCTACTCACAGACCCACTCAGACTCTCACTCACCCACTCACAGACCCACACAGACACTGATGTGTCCACTCTCCCACCCAGACAGACACTCTCACTGCCACTGTCACACCCTGAAACAACCTCTCACACCTATTCTCACACTCTGAGAGACAGGCCGCGTCCAACTCCCACTGCACAGGGCCAAAGGCCATGAGCAGCGTGGGATTGGGTATTTAGGAGGGTTGGCCACAGGGTCTGGCCACATGCCAGGCCCTGTGGCCTACCCCACCGTGCACGAGCAAGGGGCGTGCGTGGTGTGGGGTTGTGTGGTTATGGGAGGTCGGCCACTGGGCATGGCCAAATGCCAAGCCTTGCGGCCAATGCCCGGCATGCATGGTTTCTGGCCGTGCGTGGTGGTGGTTGGATTAATGTATAGTAATGAAAATTACTTTACGTAAAAAAAAAAATAGAAAGTCACTGAAAAAACAAAGGTAACATGGATATTGTAGTTAAGCTCACATTTCACATGTACAAAACCAGTGAAATTAATTAGTAGTTACCTCAGCTAACTATAACCTGCAATAATCAGACAATATCAGATCCCATCTGCAGTGCAATCTCTACCAACCTAGTCTAACAACTCTCAACATGGAGTATGAAATCATGTCACACAGTTGTATGTACAATTAAGGTATGCTGTGCAGTACCTGTCAATGTCATTGCAGGGAATCATGTTAAGGAACTGTCTGCGTCCCACGCAAATGCAACCAAACTCACATTTTAACCTGAACTCTGTTTCACTCTCCATCCATAGGTAACCTTGACATTACCATCATGGAGAGGATACCAAAGACTGTCAGCCCCCTCTGATGAAGGCCCCAGTGAGGACAACACCTTTGGATGTCTGGACTAGCCCATTTGAGACACCTGGTCAGTCAATGACTCTCAGCTTCACCCCGCCCACATCAATTCCTACCAACCCTGTTGCATCAACATCACAGGCAACCATTCACCCCCAAACCTGTGTCCCAAGGACTGTATGATCTATTGTCCTCAGTACAGGTACCTGAGTCTAACCTTGCCACCACTGACAATGATGGACTTACAAAGAGTGGGGACAATGGGCCAGGGACACAGGCACGTGGGGGTAGGGTGAGTCAGATGGATGCTGTTGGCCAATGGATGGGCCCTCAAAGGGACACAACTGACCAGGAAACCATCTCCCAAGTCTTGGTAGCTTACCAAAGTTCCCAAGACAGGATGGGCCAAATCATCACTATGTTGGGGGAAAATCAAAGGCTGTAGAGGGACCACCACCAGGAAGTCATGCAGTAGAGGCAGGCACAAAATGCCCACATGGCTACCATTGCAGGGGTGCTGAGGGACATCAATACCACACTGATTAGGTTCACAACATCGAGCCCCTTCCTCTAGCAATGTAACATTTGCCACTTCAACATTTGCAGCTGCTAGTGGAATGGAGGCACTGCCAGGGGAAGGACATGCCCCAGACATCCCTCCCTCTGTAACTGAACTGAACAAATCCCCCCCACAACCGTGGACATCCACCCAGACATCCAGCAGGAGCATATGCCAACACCAAACCCACTGCCAGGAAGTGAACCTCACCTGATTGGTCCCCCTTGTGTGTCACAAATACACTGTGTTGACTGTTCTGAAACCCAACTTCATTTTCCCATGGTACAAGGACATTGTTACCAATTGGTGTACCAGCTACCCAGAAGAAATAGTCCACCATGACTTCACCCATCACTGTTATGTTAACTTATTTTAGTATCATTATTACAGATTTCATTTTGATATGCACAATAGCCTTATAGGTGTTCTGTATCACCTGGGATAGGCTCTTCACATACCCATACCATAGCTTCCAAATCACATATCCATTGAACATACAAAGATTATAACTGAGGTACCCAGTACTAAAAGGGTCGCCTTTAGCTGCTGCCAAACAGACCAGGAGATCAGGGGGGCACGTCTCGCAAATGCGGTGTAGCGAAACTAATAAGCAAGTCCCTCCCGATTGCAATCATTAAAACATGGAACTATGCGGAGGTTCGATATATATTTGCTAAATTAAAACTAGGAAATACTTTTCTATGTGGGGGCTCCGTCTCTGAACCAACCGGCACAAAGCGCCCCTTTTTTCTACAATTAAATCGTCTTCTGACCGAAATCGGAACCACCCGCTACATTATCGGGGGAGACTGGAACCTCGCCCGAGATGCCATACTGGACAGGACAGGCCCCATTGATGCGGGTAATAATCACGATAGGGCATTACTGACGGACCTAACCATGGATGCAGGTTTAGTTGACTGTTGGAGACTAACACACCCAAAAGATAAGGAATATACTTTCCTATCATCTGTCCACGGTACCCAATTACGGCTGAACTATGTCTTTGTATCACACACCATAATCCCCCAAATACAAAACACCAGTATCCTAGATAGCGGACTCTCAGACCATTCCCTGATACTACTCCTGATTCAAGCAGGTTTAGCCTCTCCCGGTCGCAAACCGTGGCGCTTTGCTATACATAGATACCTCTCTCCCCAAGCGAAAGAACAACTTAAGGCCCATATATCCACATATATGGCCGAAAACACTGGTACTGTGGCTTCCAAACGGGTTATATGGGCAGCGGCAAAGGCAACTTTGAGAGGGAATATGATGCGTGATGCAGCACTAGCTAATAGAGACAGGGAGGCTCACCGACATACCTTAGAAAACATGATTCAGAGCCTCACCAAACGATATACCGCACAGCCGTCCTCCGTGCTGCGCCGCTCCCTCGAACAGGCCCGAATGGCACACAATGAGCTCTAGACATCACACGTGAAATACGCGTTGCAAAGACTACGCGGTCGTCACTATGAGCAAGGTGAAAAGGCAGGACGCCTCCTAGCGGCACAGCTCCGACAGAGAGAAGCTGCCTCCGCTATCCCGGCCATAACGTCCTCTTCAGGAACGGTATTGACCCGCCCGCAAGATATTGTGAACAAATTTGCTACATATTACCAACATCTTTACATTCCTGAATTAACGACTGACCACGTACGGACCGAGGCATTTCTTACCGCAACCAATATACCCTGTCTTTCGGTTGGCAGGCCAAGCTCTTCTAGAGGGCGACATAACTAGGGAAGAAATAACGCAAGTTATTGCAAACTTCCCCTACCATAAATCCCCGGGAGAGGACGGATTCCCTGCGGATTCTTATAGATGGGCAGGGGAAGAGGCAATCACTGCAGTGCATGAGGCACTTACGGAGGCAAGTCAGGAAGGCTCTTTGGGCGCTCTGTCCAACAGGGCTACGATTGTCATCCTGCCTAAGCCAGGGAGAGACCCCCTACTCTGTGGCAGCTATCGCCCCATCTCCCTCCTGAACGGAGATGTCAAACTCCTAGCCAGCGTCCTAGCAGTACGTCTACGTAAAGTGATACCGTCCCTGATTCATAATACTCAGGTGGGATTTGTACCGGGTCGCACCTCCAGAAATCACATGCGCACCCTCTGTCATACCCTACTTGAATCATTACACCTACCAGAGGAAGCCCTGGCCCTATCTCTCGATGTGGAGAAAGCATTTGACCGTATCGAATGGCCCTACCTGTTTACCACCATGAAACACTTCGGCCTCGGAGAACAATTTATCTCCAAAGTCCGATTACTGTATGACCACCCCACGGCACAAGTTAATTGCAGGGCTTTCTATCAGACACATTCCCCATTGGAAGAGGCACCCAACAGGGTAGCCCCCGGTCACCGCTCCCATTCCTGCTAGTAATGGAACCTCTGGCAGCTACAATATGGAACTTCCAACAGATAAAAGGTATCCCTCTAACAGGGGGTTCCCCCAAAATCTATCTTTACGCGGACGACATCCTACTAACCTTGTCCGACCTAGAAAGATCCTTGCCATCACTACTCTCTATCATAGAGGGCTTCGCACCCTTATCCGGATACTGGGTAAACTGGGACAAGAGCGAGTCGCTGCCCCTATCCCGCGTAACAATGAGAGCTGCAATTCATGGCCTCCCATTCAAATGGACCCCGACTCGCCTTAAATATCTAGGAACGTATATCAATCGAGGCCTGGCACACATGGTCAGGGACAACCTCGACCCTCTTATATCCCGGATGAAACAGGACTTCGCCAAGTGGTCACTACTGGGCCTATCCATGTGGGGCAGGACACAGGCGGTCAGGATGGTTACCCTCCAGCGCTTCACATATATACTAGGTATGCTCCCTCTACAAGTGCCTCTCTCCTCACTCTGAATGATCGATGCCTCAATAAGGACTTTTGTCTGGAGCCCTACACACCCAAGGCTGAAACCTGCATCAATATTGGCACGACAACCCTATGGAGGCTTAGGTCTACCCTCAGTAGAACAACACTCACTAGCCCTCCAACTATCACAGCTAGCCTACACACTCCCAGGAACCCCAGATCCGCCACAATGGGTAGCCACGGAGAAACTCCTACGGGGTCAGCACGCAGAGCTAGGAGGGATATACACTGACTATCCCCACTTGTCTAACCCTAACCTCATGGCCACAAACACCGCATGGCGCAGAGTTCAGCGCCTATTGGGTATACACCCCTTCTTACATGCTCAGGCCCCTATAGCAGGAAACAAAAGCATAAAAATAGGAGGAAACATCCTTAGGTGGCCCCAATGGAACAACGCTGGTATCCACAATATATCCCAAATTATAGATGGCAATCGCTTCCGAACCTTCACCTCCCTAAGGGAAGAGTTTGGCATCCACAATAACCATGAGTGGCGATACATACAGCTTAAGCATTGCATGCACAGAGCCCTAGGAACCCCCCCGTGGATGATCAAAGCCTAGCCCATTGTCACTTACCTGCAGAAGGGGGGATCGACACAGAGGCGTTATGGCCCGCCTTTACGCAGAGCTAACAAACCATCTTTACTCGCAGCCCCTTCTTGAACAACTGTGCCTAAAGTGGCAGGACCGACTTGAGGTCACCTACACTGAAGAAGAATGGTCGGACATAATAGAAGCCCTTGATAGGGGTGTCCGCGAGGCCCGCCTGAAATTCTGTCTATTTAAAGTTCTCCAAGAATGGTATTGGACCCCCATAAAACTCTTCAGGGCAGGCCTGATGCCACATGCGAAGTGCTGGCGATGTGCAGACCTCCATCGTGACCTACTTCACATACTATGCCATTGCCCGATGATACAACCCTTCTGGGAAGCTGTGCGCCATACACTGGCGGATTCCATACAGATACCAAACCCGACACCGCCATCACTCATTCCTCTACATGATATGCATCCGTACCACTCCCTATAGCGACCCCGCAAACGGTTGCTCAATACGGCAATTGCCACAGCCAAAATCTGTATAGTCCGACACTGGACGTCTAGCATTGCCCCATCACCGGCAGAATTGATGACAGCCATGTTTCATACTGCCACCCACGAGCGAGTAATCTATAACCTGCAGGATCAAGCGCCTCCTTTCACAGAAGTCTGGAGCCCCTTCCTGACAGGATCATGAGGCAGCTGGTAGATGGTCGGTGGACGTCATTTGTTATCCCAGAACACTCCTCCTCCCCTCCTCCCATTCTCCCTCCCTTCTCTTTCTTTCTTTCCCTTCCCCCCATTCCCCAGGCTGCCCGCCTTGGAAAGCGTCCTCCACCCCGGACCGTTTAAACACGTACTCAACGACTTCCTTCCTCCCCTCCTACTCGACCAGTGCGTGACCATCTAATGCAGACAGGAAGGACTCGCCCCCTAAAACTTTCAGACCTATATTTCTGCAGATACCCCCCTGACCACCCCCTCCCCAGCATTACCCTTTCCCAAGCACCGGAATCTATACCTCATATTAAAACTACCTAGGCACACCCACCATACTACATAACCCTACACGAAAATCCATACCAGACAGGGAATAATCGGAATACTCACTTAACAGCCTTGACATACTGACCCTAAGACTTTCCTCCCCTCCCCTCCCCTCACCCCTCCCAATCTCCTTCTTCCCCTTTTCCCACCCTATCTCTCTCTCCCCTACTTCCCTTCCCCATGACTAATTTTCTCTTCCATTTCCCACCCTCTCTTTCAATCCCCCCCAATCATTCACCCATAACCCCATAACCTATTATCCAGAATATCCATTAGATTGCACATACCTAAATACCTATTGTGAAATTATTTGTTGTAAAGTAATGCTCTGAAGATATGTTCATGTATACTCTGTATCACCCTACATTCTTTAATAAAAAAAAGAGCTCCACCAGTTAATATGCAACATATTTATTCAACATCTGTTTAAAATATATTTATCTGTGTGCCTTATTGTAACCAAGTGTAGTATATGGCCATATTTACCCTAAAGAGGAGCCATTGGTATATCTAGTTGAGCTACAAACAATGTATCTACATTAAATGGAACAATGTATACCTTTTTTAAATGTAATCACTGTGTTTGTTTATGCTAACTGTTTTGGAAGCTATTTTGAATTTAGCAGTGGCCTCACACGTAACCAGAAGGAGTAACATAAATATAATTGTATTAAAATAAAAAAATAAAAAATAAAAAAAAGAGTTACAGGTGATTCGATGGGATGGTCAAGTAGTGCTCAAATACTTGGCTTATGATGTTGGTGAGACAGATGACAAATGAGGTAGTTGGAAGTGTATTTTGACATGATGTAGGCTCTGAGGGTTTCTAACTCAGACTTCCCTAGCAGGAGATGTACACCACCTGTTGTGCATGTTGTAAGGTGTGTATGTGAAGAATGTGATGACCCTCTCTCTCCCTCTCTTTCTGTTTGTGTGCATCAGCATCGGCAGGCGAAGGAGACAGGGCACAGGTGAGTGGGGATGCTGCCGGCCTGGGACCCGGAGTGCTGAGACCACAGACAATGAGGAACCTAGTGGCCCGGGGGTGAGGGGAGTGCCATGGGGGAGACAAGATCTACATCATCATCCTCGGAATCCTTCTCCAGTGGACACTGCCTGGCGGTGGTGGACCCATCTGGGACAACCCCAGCACCATCATTGTCCACCACCCCCCTTTCTACCACCGGCCTCCCTGTAGCTCCCCACCCAGTTGACCCTTCCCGCTCTCCCAAGAGGGTGGATGTCTCCATTGCCACAGGCACCTCTGCGCCAGCCCCTGTCAGCCCTGTTGACCTCAGTGAGAAGGCTATTGACCTCCTGAGGTTGATCTCTGTGGGTCAGTCTACCATGGTGAATGCCATCACGGAACATGCAACTCAAGTTCAACAGAGTAATGCATTCCTGGAGGGTATTCACAGTGCAGTGGCAGGCCTACAGAGATCCTTTCAGACTCTGGCCTCCACAGGGACTGCAGCCAGTCACCTTTTGTCTTCTGCCCACCCTCCACTTTCCTCTTCCGTTTCCTAAACTCCTCTTCCCCACCCCAGCCAAAGCACATAGACAGACAAGCATGCAACAACCTCAACATCCAAGGGTAACACAGACAAACACAAGCACCACAAGACACACCACCAGCATGCACACAAGCAACCCCTAAACATTCTGTGTCACTCCCCAACTCCGGTCCCTCTACCTCCAACACCTCTCCTGCAAGTACTTATGCCCCTCCCCACCAAAAGGTCAACCTCTCCCAAAAGTACCCAACCCTCCCCTAAGCCTCAATCTAAGACCCCCTCCCAATCCAATGCACAAATCCACTCTCCAGGCCCCCTCAATCCCTGAGGTGCCTGCCTGTCCCCTTGATGCTCCTACCTGCGGAGGTAACATGGCAGTCAGGTGTCAAGTTGGGGGCACACACATGTGCTTTGTGTGCATGTTGCACATAAATTTGTTGGTCTGGACTCTGGCCTTGGACATTAGTAGTATATATTTACAAATTAGATATATTTGGACCAACCTGTTGTTGGTTTCAACTTTATATCTTCGGCCTGCATTTCTTTACATATGGCAGATTTGGTCTTGGCTGACACTGTTTGTGTGAGCATTTGTGTGTCACTGGTGGTTGTGCTACCTGTTTTGTTGGGGCAGCATGTGTGGTTGTGTCCAGAGCATTTGTCCCCCAGTGATGGATGTGTGTTGTTTGATGGGCATGTGTATGTTGGGGACATGTCGTTGTGATATTATTGAGTGGTGTTTGTGTTGACATTTGTTAGTTGCAGTGTTGTGTGCCTTTGTGTGGTTGGACTGTGTGCATCAGTTTGAGTGGAGTATGGTATTCAGATACGTTGTGATGTGTGTTTGCGGGGTACGTCATATGCTGCGTTGTTTAGATGGATGATTGTGTATGATTGTTCACTGGTGCTGGTACGTAGTGTTGTATGTATGACTGGTCAAGGAGTAGTGTTTATTGTGTGTGCTTGCCAATGCTTTGCTGATGTTACGATTGCGGTGTAGTAATGTTATTTGGTGGTGTTGTATGTTGTGTGTGACTGTGACTGTGCTGTGTATCTAGGGCTTGGTGTGTGTTTTTGATGTGTGTGTGTATGTGATGGCCATAGTGTGTGTACTATGTATGTGCGGGTGTGTATGTGGCTGTGTGTGAGTGCGTGTGCCAGTGTGGGGTTACGTGTGTGTGTCGCCACCGCCACCCATTCCCACTTTGTATGTTCCATTTGCATAGGTGCTTTAACATTTTACAACATTGACAGGTAAGTGTGTGTACTCACAGTTGCTGTTGTCGTCGTCACTGGTCCCAAAGTCTTTGGCCGAGCAGGAGCAGTGGGAAGATCACTAGTTCAGGCTCAATGGCGGCTCTGAACAAGTATGGCTTATTGAAGGTGAGTGTCTCCTTTTATGTAGTTCGTTTCCACCTCGGTTTCTGGAGTTACATGAGCCTCGTAATCTGTCTGGCGGAAACCGGGCCTCTGCTGGCCTGCAGATGGCTGCCATCATCTATGGCGGCCTGACCGCACTGGTGGTGCCAGCGGTGGTTTGGCTGTATTCTATTCGAAGTACCACCATGGTTTAATTTGGCGGTCTCCTCCGCCAGCCTGTTGGTGGTACCACTGCCACAGCCAACATGGCCGTCCTGGGACCGCTAAGCTCGTAATGACACCCATAGTGTTAATCTTTTATACAAACAAACACTTAGGCCCTCATTATGACATTGGTAGTAAATCCCACTTACCACCATGCTGACGGCCGTCAACATACTGCCGTGGTGGCGGATATCCGGTCGCCATATTATGACACACACACACTAAACTGCCAGCCCAAAGGTCAGTGGTAAGCTGTCGATACCAACACCCATACCGTTACACCAACAAAACAACACCCACCACATCATGACCCACGAATCACCACAGCGGACATTCAATGGCGGTAAACCATTGGCGGTACACACCGCCGTGCCCAGAATGGATGCCCAAATACTAAACTACACAACATTGGCCAATTCAAAAAACACACACCACACCCATCCACTTACACCACTATAAAACACATACCCACATTACCCACAACCTCTTACGAATACAAATCATTGCCAACAGAGAGACATCAAGACCACTTCGACAACTACACACACACACACCCATACAACCCTCATGCACTCCAGTGCACACACCCAATCACAATACCCAACACCCACACACTTACACACCACACAACAGTCATGGCCCCACAAAGGCACCCCCGTTTCACAGATGAGGAGTTGCGGGTCATGGTGGAGGAAATAGGGTAGCGCCACAGGTCTTTGGAGCACAGGTCCAGCAGATATCCATTGCAAGGAGGATGGAGCTAAGGTGGAGAATCGTGGACAGGGTGAACGCCGTGGGACAGCATTCAAGACTCAGGGATGACATGAGGAAGAGGTGAAACGACCTGCAAGGGAAGGTACGTTCTGTGGCAGCAAGGCACCAGCTCGCCATCCAGAGGACTGGCGGTCGACCCCCAACTCCTGCCCCACATCTCACAGCATGGGAGGAGCAAGTCTTGGCGTTACTGCATCCTGAGTGACTCACTGGAGTAGCTGGAGGACTGGACACTGGTAAGTCAACATTTACCACCTATCACCCCCATACCTGCATGCCATCTCACTCCCTCACCCTCACTCCCATCACTCCACTCCATTACACACACTGTACCTACACATCTGACTAACCCTAATGCCAAGTCCTCCATGCCATACCAATGCATGGACAGCCCTCCCAGCCCTGCATGGACACCCATCACCAAGGCATGCACAGTATAGGGGTACTACAAATCCCACATAACATCACCATACACATTCAAAGGTGGCAGGGCAACAGCAACGATAGAGGGGAAGCTAGGGATGTACAATATGTCACAGGCACGAAGCATAATACATCACTTACATCCCCTCAGGTGCCCCAGCCAATGTCAGCAGAGAAGAGGTGCTGTGACTATCCAGTCCCCAATAGAATATGCCCCCAGTGATGACAGTAACTCTGGACTTCAGGACCTGGATCAACAACCTGGGCCATGAGGAACCACTGGTCAGTCAGTCACCCCAGCCCACTCCACCACAGAGCCTCCCCCATCAGTATCCAACACCACAGCACCCACCCAGCGTACCCACACCTCTGTCCCCAGGACACATTAATCAGCAGTGTGCCTACCTGTACAGGAACCCCAGTCCACACCTCACACCCAAGACAATTAGGGACCTGGGGTCAGTGGCAGTGGGTACATTGTTCAGGGGAAAAGGGCACAGGGCAACAGGGACACTGGGAGAACCATTGAGCACAAGGGGGAGGACAGGCCCAGGGAACCACTTCTCCACAAGGCACTCACTAATGTCCTGGGGGCTAACTATCAATCCCAGGACACAATGGGCCCGATCCTGAATAACATGCAGGAGAGCAAGCGGCTGCAGGAGAAACACCATCAGGAGATCAGGGAGGACTTGCAGGCCCTCAACACCACCATGATCTCCATAGCAGGGGGGCTGGCAGACATGGCCAACATCATGAGGGAATGGACAGAACACCAGCGGGCCCCTACCACTAGCCAGTCTATTGACCAGCCCACGACATCCACTGCAGCTAGTGAGCAGAGGGCCCCGTCACAGGACCCACAGACCACCAGCACCCCTCCCCCTGCAGACGGTGAACAACCCATCAAACGTTCCCTGTGACCCAGACAGAAGCCAGAGACACTTACCAAGACCAGGACCACCACCAGGAAATGAGACTCTCCTGATTGTCCCCCTTGTGTCCCACCCTGTCACCTTGTCAACTTTGAACTGCCTTTCCTCCCCTTCCTATGGCCCCTTGGACTCTGGACCTGTGCTACAAACAGACTGGAACAATACCCTGTACTTTCCTCCACCATCACCCCATTGCACTTTTCAGTCACTTATTTGCACTACAACAAACACCCTTGAACACAATTTGAGTGACACTGTTTTATGTTTTGAAAATGTGCATTTGTGGGAACAGTCACATCGAGTGCAAATGATCTGAACACTGTGATAGCATGCAAATAATGACCTGTAACTGTCTGTAGTGATCACATAAGGATATTGTTTTCATATCATGAACATCTGGAAAATGAGAAGCCACAGATGGCAGTAAGTTGAGATGCAAAGGAAGTGAATGCCGTCATGCTACAGCCACACAGAAAATATCAATAGTCAGAGTAATGGTCAGTTCCACTGTCTCACCTATGTGTCATTGGAAGTATTGACGACGTATAACTGATGTTCTGTTGTCCTCATCCTCTGCCTCCTCATCCTAACTGTCCTCAGGGTCCACTGCTGCCACAGGGACATATACAGTCTCCTCCTCCTGCAGAAAAGGCACATGTCATCTGAGGGCCAGGTTGAGCAACATGCAGCATGCCACTGCTATCTGGCAGACCTTTCCGGGTGAGTAGCACAGTGATCCACCTGTCAGATGGAGGCACCTGAACCTGGCCTTCAGGAGCGCCCATGGGCCTCACTATAATAGTCCTCAGCCCCTGTCCTGGCATTCCTCACAGGGGTCAGAAGCCACAACAGGTTTGGGTAGCCAGAGACACCTGCAGGTAAGGAGGGGCAACATTTTGCCTTACACAATGCAAAGGGGATAACACCTGAAGGCATACACTGACATACAGTGGGTAGGGGCTGCGGCTCACCGATTAGACACCCTGTGCCTCTGTAGTTTACTCATCACATTTGGAATGCTGCTATTCCTCACGACAAAGGCGTCATGCACCGACCCAGGATACTTAGCAGTGATGTGGTAGATGTACTGGTCTGCCAGGCACACCATTTGCACATTCAGTGAGTGGAAACTCTTACGATTCCTGAACACCTGTTCATTCTGGTGGGGGGGGGGGACAAATGCTATATGTGTATCGTCAATCGCCCCAATAATATTGGGGATATGCCCCATTGCATTGAATCCTGCCTTCACAGTGGCCAAATCTTCCACCTGGGGGAAAGTAATTTAGCTGCACATGTGTTTCACCAGGGCAGACAAAACCCTTGCCAGCACGATTGAAAACATTGGCTGTGACATACCTGCTGCCAAGCCCACTGTCATTTGGAAAGAACCAGTTGCTAGGAAATGGAGCACTGCTAGAACTTGCACAAGAGGGGGGAACCCAGTGGGATGACAGATAGCTGATATCAGGTCAGGCTCCAATTGGGCACACAGCTTTGTGATTGTGACCCTGTCCAGTCTATAAGTCAGTATAATGTGCCTGTCCGCCAGTGTAGCCAAGTCCACACATGGGTGTTTGTCTTCTCCTCCCATTCATCCGCAGTGGTAGGTATCTAAGGGACACACGAGTGAGTTGGCTGTCACAGTTTGAACAATGGAACCACCACTACAGTGTACATAGTGCATTTGTATGATGGGACAGTAGGAATGACAAGGTATGTGCAAATCTAGGCAGTGACGCAGTTAAGGTTAATCTGGTCGTTGTCCACCACCGCCTGTCCTGTATGTAGGGACAGGTGGAAGTAAGGTAACTCTGCCGATGTTGGGCGTCGTGGCGGAAGGTGGTCTAGTACCGCTGTGCAATTCATCATTGGGGCCAATGGGGATCAGCTCCGGTGGTGACAGTGAACACAGTCGCGGACGCCGTTGGGCGTTGTGGCAGAAGGCTGTCTAGCACTGCTGTGCAATTCCTCATTGGATAATATGGGGCCAATGGGGATCAGCACCGGTGGTGACAGTGAACACCGTCGCGGACGTGACCACCATTTTCTATCTGATTCCTCACTTGTTTCCTGACCTTCAGCAGGAGAACACCTACAATGTGTGTGCTGCTGTGACCTTTGTCTGGAACCTACCATGGCCCGTGTGACTGGGGGAAGGGCCCCTGCCTTCACTGCGGAGCAATTGGAGCGATTGGTGGGTAGGGTCCTACCCTAGTAAGGACTGCTGTATGGGCCTTCAGACCAACAGGTAAGTACACCTTGGACATGATGCATGTGTAAAGGATGCATAGAGATGTGTGTGCAAGCATTGTGTCATGGGGTGATGTCTTGTGGTATTGTACATGGTGTGCGCTGGGAGATATGTGTGGCAATGGTGATGGAAATGGGATTTGGTGGACCATATGTGTGACAGGCTGGATTGTATGTGTAATGATGTCCTCCAGTATTGCCTCTGCAGGTCAGCGCCCATCACCATCTCCGCTTGAGGGCATCACAGCAGCCACAAGGGGGGAGTACAGTGTTCGTCACAACAATAATTTGTAGTTGGCACGGGATCAGGATGGTGGGTGTCAGTTAGTGGGTGCCCCTTTATGCCAGGCCAGACATTGCAACGTGATCCAGCTCAAGGGTAATAGTTGAAAGGGAAAACAAGGTGACCTAGCTAGGTTGCATTCCATGTCAGACAGGGCTTAGTGGGTCCCAAGAAGGGTGCAGTTGGCCGTGATTGGCCCTCATCTTGCTGTGGCATCTAGCCAATCATTTGGCAGTGCAATGCATAGTGCTCAATCCTGATCCCTGTGTGTGACGATACTGTGTATGCCTTCTGTGGTGTTGGTGCAGTAATTGACCTACTGCTCCCTTTCTCTCTCTCTCCCCCTTTTTTCTTCTGCCATCCTGTCCATGAGTACATTAGCATCATCTGGCCGAGAAGTAGGGGCACTGGCGACAGAGCGAGCTGCATCTCACTGGACCCAGGAGGCAAAGCCCACCAATGCCAAGGGAACCAGTGGGACGGAGGGCGAGGGGAGCACCACAGCGGAGACAGGTGGTGACAACACAGACTCAGATACCTCCTCGGATAGAAGCTCTGTGGTGGTGGTGGACACCTCTGTGACCACCCCAGCTGCAGGTACAGCCACCACCCCGTTTCAGCACTGCCCTCCCAGTAGCCCCTCAGCGAGTTGCCTGTGCCCGCTCACCCAGGAGGGTGAGCATCTCCTTCACCCCCAGCACCTCAGGCTCTGCTCCAGTGAGCCCTGCTGCCCTGAGTGAGGAGGCTATTGAACTCCTGATATCCATCTCTGTAGGGCAGTCGACCATTGTGAATGCCATCCAGGGGTTGGCAACCCAGATGCAGCAATGCAATGCCTTCCTGGAGGGCATCCACGGTGGATCGGCGACCCAACAGAGATCGATTCAGGCTCTGACCTCCTCTCTGATGTCAGCCATTGTCCCTGTTCCTACCGGAGCCCCTCCAACTACCAGTTCCCAGTCCCAGTCTCCTGAACCCCAACCCATCCCATGCACACATACTGATGAGCATGCACACAAGACATCACACAAGAGTGGCACAGTCAAACACAGGCACCACACTTCAGCCCACAAGCACTCACGCAAACACCAGACAGTTGCACCATCCACTGCCTCCACTGTCCCCACCTCCTCATCCTCCTCCACCTCCCTCACAGTCACGTCCACACTCACACGTTCATGCACTGCATCAACATCCACCACCAGCATCACCACACTCAGCAGCACACACACACCTCATTTGCAGACACCTCCACAATCCATCCATGCGTCCCCTGTGTCCTCTCCCACCCTGTCTGCCCCCCCTCCTAAAGGACACAAACGCAAGCACTCCGTCTCTAAGAAGCTTTTCCTTGCCCAACTTGACCTCTTCCCCCCCATCCTGCCCTTAAGAGCAGGGTCCCAATGACCCAGCCCAGCACCTCAGCCAAACAGGCCACGCAGACAGTGGAGGCACCTCCTAGACGTGGAGGGAAGACAGTGAAGGATCCCACTCCACCTGCCAGGAAGGGCAAGGATCCCACACCTCCTGCCATGTGTAAGCCCTCAACTCCTGCCATGAGGGTGAAGGAGCCCGCACCTCCTGCCATGAAGGGGAAGAAGCCCTCAACTCCTGCCATGAAGGTGAAAGAGCCCACACCTCCTGCCATGAAGGGGCAGAAGCTCTCGACTCCTGCCCTGAAGTGGAAGAAGCCCTCGACTCCTGCCATGAAGGGGCAGAAGCCCTTGACTCCAGCAGAGGCTGGCCGAGTGACCCCACCACCACCACCACTATCAGTGGTCACGGAGCCCTCCCCTCAGCTGAGATAGTGCAGCCCTCACCTCCAGCAGAGGCTCTGTCTGTAGCCCACTCCTCCTGCAGAGACTGCACCTTCACCTGCTGAGACAGTGCAGTCCTCACATCCAGCAGTGGCTGCCCAGGAGGCACCTTCACCTGCTGACACAGTGCAGCCCTCACCTCCAGCAGAGGCTGGCAGGGTGACGCCACCGCCACCAGTGGTCATGGAGCCCTCATCTCCAGCTGAGGCACTGTAGCCCTCACCTACTGTAGAGGCTACCCAGGAGGCACCTTCACCTGCTGACACAGTGCAGCCCTCACCTCCAGATGACACAGTACAGCCCTCACCTCCAGCAGAGGGCATGTAGGCAACCCTCCTGGGACTGCTGTACAAGGAGGCCCCTCCAGAACCAGTTGGCAAGTCACCCACCTGCAAGACTGTGACCTTGCTCTCCCCAGCACAGAGAAATTGGCATGGAGCCCCTTCCAGAACCAGTAGACAAGTCACCCATCTGAGAGACTGTGGCCTTGCACTCACCAGGACAGAGAAATGGGCATGGAGCCCTTTCCAGAACCAGTGGGCAAGTCACCCACCTGAGAGACTGTGACCTTGCACTCCCCCAGCACAGAGAACTAGTCATGGAGTCCCCTCCAGAACCAGTGGGCAAGTCACCCACCTGAGAGACTATGACGTTGCAGTCCTCAGCAAAGGATAATGGGCATGAAGCCCCCTCCAGAACCAGTGGCAAGTTCCCAACTTCGGCTGAGATGCCCCCCACCCCCATCCCCCTGAGGTGCCTGTCCACTTGCAAACCGATGCCCCTGCAGAGTTCTGTGCAGATGATGTCCGGAAACATGTTGGGCCTTGTACTGTGCCATGTGGCCATGTGGTCCTTTTGTTCTTTGGACTTGGCAGTGTGCCTTTGTGGACATTTGTACATATCTCTTTTTTATCCAATTGGTTCATTTGGTGGCTGTTCCTATTTAATACATTCTCATTACTGCCTTCTTGCTGTCTTTGCATTTTTACGCTGTGTGTTGTGTTCCATTGTTTTTTGTCTGCAGCTGGTTGTGTGTATGGTGTGTGTGTGTGTGTGTGTTTGGTGTGTGTTGTGCATGTGTGTTTTACTCTCCTTTTCCTCCCTCCCTCCCTTCCCTGTGTGCTAGACAGCTGTACTCACTGTCATCGTCTTCGTCGGCATTGGTGTTCCAGGTGGAGCATGGCATAGAAGAGCATTGGGAGACTTGCAGTTCCGATTCCATGGCAGCGTTGTCCTTCTCTGTGTCACTGATGGTGAGTCTTTCGTCTTCTGTGCAGTGTTTCCGCCAGGCTTTTGATGGCGTTGGTTCCGCCCTGGAAATCGTGGTAGTGTGCTGTGTCGTGACATGGTGGATGGTACTTTGTCTTCCGCCTAGCTGTTGCATGGCATGCGTGGTGTTAACATCCTGGTGGTTGGAGTGGTACATTGGCTGTCTATGGTAGCTTTCACCGCCATGGTGATAATTTGGTGGCAATTACCACCGGCCTGATGGCGGTATTTCCACCACTTTATCACTCACCGCCAATGTCATAAGGAGGGCATTAATTACTTATATCTTGTACTGTTCTTTTACATATGTAGTGATGGACTTCACTTGTTTATTTCTTGCACTAAGTGAATACATGTTTTTTTTCAATATTCTCATTCAATTTACTAAAGCTCATGGTTACAAATTGACATATTATAGTTTCTCCATACCACTACCATTTATTCTACACATTGCATCATTAGAGTTATTGCAACATTAAATTTCTTCTATATCCCCACCAGCCTGTTTTCAGATTAATTAATGAATCAATGACCTGGCATAAGGCAGTCTTCCAGATTGGGTAAACGGGTAGACTCTTCCACTTTTTGCTTTCTTGGCTAATATCATCCATCATTCAGTAGTGAATCCAAACATAGTCCAAGATTGTGTGTGCACATTGTACGATTCACACATGAAGCCTTAGGACTATTAAGATTAATGAATTGTAATGTTTGTAGGCAGGACCATATCGAGGGCCGTTAGAACATGTATACGATTAGTGCCATGAGTGAATAGCACTGGGCATACCTGATAGTCACCTGCTTTCTTGATTACAATGCAATACACTATTTCCACAGCAATCAACAATCTTAGACCCAAATACCCATCCCTCCAGACATAACACTGAGCTGGGAAAACTCAGACAAAGTTCTCATTCACAGGGTTTTGACTAAAGGTTGAAAAACCCACTGTACTGAAAATCACCAAATCTGTGTAGTCTATTCCTGGTCATATGTTGATTCTCTCAGTAAGGAGGATATATCTAGATTGTAATTCTGACATTTGCAGCCCCTTTCAGGGACGACCATTGAGTATAAAGCCAATGGATATTTGTAAAACATGAGATTTTCCGAGGTACGGGTGACATTTGGAGATGAGTGTGCAACATTTTGTTTCGCAAGACTAGGATGTTCTTCAGCAACTTTTACACATTAAATGTAGATCTCATGATGACCCCAAGTCCTGTGTCTACATTGAAGGCTCTTACACCAGAAAACACAGAACATGTGATTAGCGTTATCAACCTTTCTTTTTTCTATGGGTTTGTTCTCTCTAGTTGAAAAGGTGGGTTGCCCTCCCCTGCTTAAAAGATAATCTTGGCAGAATTAATGCTACCAACTACTGTCTCATGACTCCTCTGCAAGCACTTGGTAAAAGTACTGAGAGACTGATCTCCAGGCAGTTTGTGACCTACCTGGAGGGCAAGGATTTAGTAGAACCTTAGGGCCTCATTCACAAGAGGCCTGCACCACCAGAGCGTCCCTTTTTATAACTCTCCGGTGGCCTCATAGATATGGATTAGGGCAAGGCAGCACAAAGCACTGCTTTGCCTTACTCTACGTCAAGGAGGCACTCCATGGGGATTGAGGTGCGTTTTCCCATGCAACACCTATGGGTTTTGACACATTCCCAGATTTGCAAGAATGTGTAAACCTGGGTATGTATCAAAACTGCGCCTCCACAGGGGAGGCGTAATGAAGAGAAATAACTTTATTTCTCCTCGTTTCTTTCCTCTTTCTGTGTGCTGCAATTTTGGTGCCAACATTGACTGAAAGGACAGGAATGCAGCATATCTTGTAAGTACTTGTGCATTCCTGTCCTTTTGATTTGGAGTAGGACAGTGCATCTAAAAGTCTTGTGACTCTGCCCTACGCCAAATGTTTCTAAATTAGGTTTTTAGTTTATTGAGCTTCTGTGCTTGTGTGAGCATGCAGAACCACATTAACCATTGCTTTTGATGAGTCGAGGATGCTTCCAGATGATCATTTTCTAGCAGGTTTGATCCTGTAAGGAGACCCCCAAGACTGAAGATGGGCACATACTGAACCACCACACCTTCTGTGAACTGCTGGCTCAAGTCTGTGACACCGCAACTGTAGTAGAAGGAGTGAGGGTAAAATGGGAATGGGAGGAGAAAAAAATATCAGATACAGAGGCATATTTACAAGAACATGGCACATCAGCTACAATGTGCCACTTTTCTTACACCCCCCCTGTACCCCCCTAACGTCACCATGGTAGCGCTGTATTTATAATACGGTGCACCATGGTGCATCTAAACATGTCAGAATTTCTTAAGCTACTGCAGCGCATTGGTCGACTAGCACCAAAAATGATTGCGCTAGTCCATCAATGCATAGGGAGGCCCTTTGGAAACAATGGGAGCATCACCCTAATGCCTGCCTTGGGCAGGCGTTAAAAATGACGAGAAAAATGGCACAGTGAAATCTTGTGAATTTCACAGTGCCATTTTTCTTGGCCGCCTAATGGGGGAACGCCCCTTTGCATACATTATGCCTCATGCAGGCATAATGTGGCACAAGCGGTTACAAAGGGGCTCAGTGCATGCATTGCATCACTTTGTAAATCTGGCATGTGGAAAAGGCCTCCTTGACTCTTCCTTAGCTTAAAAAAATGACACTAGGGTGGTAAAAGAAGGCGCTAGCAGCTTGTAAATATGACCCACAGTGTCTTCTTGCTGGTGCTTTCAGCCTCACCTGCCTGTTGTGGGCTTACAAACTTCATAGTTGCGAATGTTTGAAAGAACTTACAGGAAGACTAGAAATCCAACCCAACATCCCGAAGACTGGAGAGCCAAGTCAACCAGGAACTGCAGGAGCAAAATGTAAGTACCAAAATCAAGAGCAAAGGGAGAACCTGAGGAGAAGGGAAAACAAAACAATGTTATGGTAACTAGAGGGGAGGTGAGAACTAGATCAAAGTGTGGAAAAGTCACAACAAACTCAAGAGATTGCTGGGCACTGATTGTCTGAATGGATAGCTTATACTGTTTCTACTTTCCGTAACTACAAATTGACAGCCCACAGCTCGGAAAGGCAATGCTGAGAGCTAGCTCACTGTCTTGTAAACTAAGAACACAATCAACCAGTGTTCCACAGCCTGATTCTTAAAGCTTGAATGTAGAGTAAATATTTGATAATTGGTGAAATGTACTCTTAGATGCAATTGTGATTGGTGACCAGTATGGCTGACCAATCTTTGTAGATTAGTCTGCAGCAGTCAATCCCTTGCTTTCATCATTCATTACTGATGAGATGTTTTTGTGATGTGAGATTCTATGGTCCCATACGAAACAGATGAAGCATTTTGTGAATGAATGTTCCAGGAGAACATCGTGGGGTATAAATATTTTACAGAAGGTGTCAACATTAAAAAATATGATTATGTTTATGACAATCTGAGGCCTTTCAATGACTAGCTATTTAGGAAAGATGTCTCTTCAGATATTTGTGTACCATTTAAATGGTCTATTTTAGCAGGGGTAGCTCCTTCGCTATGGCAAAGGAGCATCGCCCCACTGGCTGCGTTAGAAGCAGAAAAATAAAACAATAGTTTACTTTCATTTTATTTTTCTTCTTCTGGCACAGCCAGCAGTGTAGGGAGGGGCAGGGCTGGGTCTCGGGAGGTGGGAGGAGGGAAGAGCGTACTTACGTGCACATGTGTGTTTGGCCAGCCATCTGAGGCCAGCCAAACACACATGCGCACTTAGGTTTCTCCAGTCCTGCTGTGTTTAACAGCCAGGCTGGAGAAACTGCACAGACCCCAGGGCTGTGTCTGAGTTGCAGTCACTGTCGTTTAGACCAATCATGGTGCTGCTTTCATGCAAGGGATTGCTGGGGAGCCTGTGCTGGTGTCCGAGCAGTGAGTGCTCGGACACCGGAAGAAGAGGAGTGCGAGGCCGCAGGAGGCGGCAGGGAAAGAGGCAAGGTAAGCGCTTTTATATTTTTTATTTTTACCTTGCCTCTATCCCAATACCCCCCACAAGACCCCTGCCTGTCCCCATGAGTTATGCACAGGCCGCCACTGTATTTTAGACATGCTCCTCTTTAAGAAGTGATATTATTCTTTGCATTAAATTGCAGATCCTTTCCCTTTGAACCCTACTGCCGTAAGCACACTCCAAATTTACTGAACACATCGTGGAAGTCGCACACTTAGCTGCCTGCGTCCCAGACTCCGGAGATCTAGAACAACCTCTTGCCTAATCGTTGTTACATTCAGAATCACCTTGCCTTCAGAATAGACCTTTTGCTAAAGACCCTACTCTTTCAGGTCTTTTTCTATGTTTCTTTAGCACTACAACTTAATAATTAAGTATCCTCTGTGCCAAGAGGGCCCTTAGGTTGTTTGTCACACGTAAACATACCTGAAGACATGAATAAATTAATCAATCAGTCAAAGAATAGAAGGCATTGAACAGCAAACCGCACCAAACCTACCTACGCAGACCAGAAGACTGGATAACTCATTCACTTCATCTCTTCCGACAGCTCACCCAAGCCTGGATCTTTTGCTGAACACTCCACAATCACAGATCTCAGTGTATCTTATAAGAACCTAAAAGAAGCGAACAAGTTGCTAGCTGATGTGCTGTTTGAAAAGCAACGTAAACCAGCATTCCTGTGCGATCTGTGGAGTGTGCTAATTTTCCTTAACATCCAGCCATCGAAATGTGAAATAAAACACGCATCCTCGAGCGCGTGGTTTACGGGATCAGTACGAGCGGTGTCTTAAGAAAAAGTCATGCCAGTAACTTAATTGGATTTGTTCACTAAGTGCCGAGAGCAGTGGATCAAATCATGGCAATGCATGTGATCCAGGTACAGTAAAAGCAAGTCTTTGAAACGATGCCACACAGAAGATTCGCAAGACTGGCAAGGAATGCAATCGGCCTTTGGATTGGAGCCAGTCCGCTAAAACATGGTTACATACACCCTGACTGGTCGACGAGAAACAGTTGGAAGATAAGGTGATAGCAGCGAGCATTAAAGATTGTTTGTCAGCGTGCTGCTCCTCAACTTAATCATACTTACTTTACGGAAGAGATATATTGTGCAGCAAACGTGTTTGCAGTTGACAATGATTTTGCATTAAGGTTGATGCCTCGGAGGAACTGAATAAAACAAGCATTTACAATAAAATGGGTCTCTCATTTACTTGAGTTGGAGCTACTGGTATTGTAAATGAATGACTGGACTTTTTTTGCCACATTAATTGGTCAACCCTGCTGCATATTTTGACCCTTCCTGTCACATAATTCCATTGGTCATGCACATAACTAAAGGGCTAGTAGGCCTACTGAATATGTTTTTTAAAGCAAGGCCCTTAAAGCACAAACTACTCCCAGGCACAAAACATATTTACTTGGCAGTTGGTATAGGTGACATTGCCTGAGGGACAATGAATAAATAATTGTTCTCCAAGAATGCATGCTTACTGGATCACAGTTCCATTACTGCAGTCTGGGGAGTCGAACAAAACACCCATGATTTTTCACACGCTTGAGGAGAGACACCTCACATGACATTAATGATTCTCAGTTAGTCTTGAACTGAAATATAAGTTATAAAATATTGATCATTGTAAAACATAATCAACTGTAAGCTCTCCTCGAGTTTAGTTTTAGAAATACACTCATACACAGGTCAAGTTTCACAGACTCAAACGTGTAGTTCATCAAGTCTGGATTCTGCTTTGTATTTGCAGCTTTAATCACGCTATAAAAATAAAACTACAATTCCCAGAATGCAAAGCTGAGACATAAACTAAATAAGCGAATCACACACCGAACTAGGGAGATGGACAACTTTATGAATACTGCTCTAAGGGCTGGTTTCCAGCTTGTCTCACATTATAAAAATAAAACTACAAGTCCCAGAATGAATATGTGCTGCAAACAACATGCACTAAGCAGATCAGAGTGCATATAATGTAAAAATGTCAGAATAACTCTGGTGATTAATGTTCTTTTTGGAGAGAGAACATACTTTTGTCAAGTGGAAGTTTGGACTCATTATAAGGTAGAGCAGAGGGTTAGTGTTCTTTCTGGAGAGAGAACGTACTTTTGTCCAGTGGAAGCTTAGAGTCATTATAAGGAAGCACAGAGGGTTAATGTGCCTGCTGCAAAGAACGTATGCTAGGCAAATTACAAAGTGCATATAATGTAAAAATATCAAAATATATATGGAGATTTATGTTCTTTCTGGAGAGAGAATATACTTTTGTCTAGTGGAAGCTTGGAGTCTTCTCCAAACCAGGTGCTTCACTCGTTTGCAGCAGGCCCATACAACATCTGTCCCCGACATGCACCCATTATGGCAGGCATCATTGGTGGCAAAATGGTCCTAAGCAATGGCAGACCATGAGCACGGTCCATTAGTCCTCATCTGTTGAATCTCAGCTGAATCACTTCTCCGAGTCACTAGCTAGAAGGAGTGGGCTGAGACTGAGCCACTAAGTGTTTGGGTGCATGTCTGAGCATGCATGAGAGCGTAGGCAATTGTGTAAATGAGAGTGTACTTGGGTTCACCTTTGCCTTGGGTTGTATGGCTTTACAAGGTGTGGGGCCTGACAGATGAGACAACATGCTGGGTCTTCTCCTTGTAAATGTGGCCTAGCTTTGAGATAATGGGCATTTTTGGCTTTTTAGAGAAGTTAGCTTTCTCTGGCATAATGGTGCCCTGACGTTGACTTGGCAGGCATTCCTTGCAGTTTTTAGGCTGTATTCTGGATGTTGCTAGCATGATGATGGTCCTTCTTGAATGAGCATGCTTGGTAACATTCTTTCAATCTCTGGCATGGGGTTGGCGTGTCCGTGAGGTAGGGGAAAGCCTGATAACATTGTGGTTAAAATTGTAATATTCTGGCTATCCTTAACACAATGGTAGCCCAATCATAGTGGGCATTCTCTGCAACACTTTTGGTACTGCCTGGTATAATGGTGTCCTAGCCTTGAGATAGTGGCCAATATTGATGACCTTTTGGCATAATGGTAACCCATCTTTGAGATAAAGGGCATACATAGCAATACTGGCTACCCCTGGCATAATGTTTGCCAATCTTAGAGACAGGACATGCTTGCCAGCTTTAGACTGTCCTTGGCATAATGGTGCTCACCTTTGAGTTATTGTGGCTGTTCTTGACATGATTCTGGCTATCCCTGATGCTGAAATTCACTACTATTAGATTGACATCCCTGGCATTGCTTCATTGAAGTTAGTAATGTACTTTTGATCATCACAATTGGACGAGTCGGATTTTAAATTGACATGTTTCTCCAAAGGCCAAACACATATTTCATCGAGAATTTTAAAACTTCTGCATACCTGCATGCATTGTTAGCTGTCCATTCCTCCAACATTCACGATTTATCATAAGGGTCTTTATAGTTGGAAATTATTAGACTGCACAATCCTCTCGGTCCTCATCCATAATCCTACATCATTTTGAGAAGGTCTTTCTGTACTCGTCCAACATGAAGTTAGAAAGTTACACATGTCACTAACTAGCCTGTTACACCCCGCCTTAATTAGTCAATTTAATTATTTTATATTTTACAATTACAAATCGAAGCTACAAGGTTTGTTTTTATCAAGTAATCAGAATATTGCCAAAGTGACTGGTCGTCTGGAAAAGAAAAAGAGTGGACATTTTGAAAGTAGGTCTGTATTCATTCCCCTTCAGTCATGCAATGAGGGATCTATATGTAATGACCATTAAAAAATGGCCTAACATTCTTACTCCCAAATTCAGGCACCAAATGAGGAATACACGAAACAAGTTAATTGCCACCCCAATTTATGTTCGACTAAATCAGGTGAGGTTCCTCTGATAAAACATGGTGCTCTGATTTATGGTGAAAGAGTCAATGGAGGTCTTGATGAGGAAGTACACCCCTTATTTGACCTAATCAGAACTATGTTTGAATTAGTAAAATGGCAGTTCCTCTGATTGCACAAAATGCCCAGAAGAATCGAGAAAGATTAATTGAAGGTCTTAATTTAGGGACACTCTTTATTGTTCCATTCAGCAGCTGCCAAGCTGGTAGAGGACCACTCTAACTTACCCGACTTACTTAAACCTATATAATTCTTCTCTAAATCAACCAACAAATTTGAATAAACTGGTTTCCCCTTATTTGCACCCTTCTGGTGAGATAAATGGCAAACATTTTGGAAACCAGTTTAGTGGGATGGAAAGGAATAGATAACACCCAAATCGATAAGAACACTTTGGGGGTCATTCTGAACCTGGCGGCCGGTGACCGCCAGGGTCACCGACCACGGGAGCACCGCCAACAGGCTGGCGGTGCTCCCTCGAGCATTCTGACCGCGGCGGTTCAGCCGCGGTCAGAAACGGAAAGTCGGCGGTCTCCCGCCGACTTTCCGCTGCTCGGGGGAATCCTCCATGGCGGCGGAGCGCGGGATTCTGACACCCCCTACCGCCATCCTGTTCCTGGCGGGTCTCCCGCCAGGAACAGGATGGCGGTAGTGGGTGCCGCGGGGCCCCTGGGGGCCCCTGCAGTGCCCATGCCAATGGCATGGGCACTGTAGGGGCCCCCGTAAGAGGGCCCCGCAAAGTATTTCAGTGTCTGCAAAGCAGACACTGAAATACGCGACGGGTGCAACTGCACCCGTCGCACCTTCCCACTCCACCGGCTCAATTCTGAGCCGGCATCCTAGTGGGAAGGTTGATTTGCCCTGGGCTGGCAGGCGGCCTTTTGGCGGCTGCCCGCCAGCCCAGGGCAAATCCCAAAATACCCTCAGCGGTCTTGCGACAGCGGAGCGGTATTTTGGAGGGGGAACATTGGCGGGCGGCCTCCGCCGCCCCCCAATGTTAGAATGACCCCCTTTATCTGTGTGGGATGCATGTGTTTTGAAACATGATAATTGGATTGAACATCTGAAGAGATCAATTTAACAGCATGGGATGTTACAATGCAGAAGATTTTTCAAGATTTAGCAGCCTCTTGTGGACATGAAAAAAGCTCTCTGGACTGGAACGTCTTATCTTGAATGTTGGGTTGTGACCTCTCTGTCTTTAGCAATATAGGGGTTCCTTCTTTTATGCTTATTGCTCATTGAGTACTTTTTGTATGGACTGATAACTGACAGTAGGTAGTATCAGTGGCTGCCCGATTGATTTGGTTAACATCAATGCCATTTTCATCTACATCACCTAGACGTGGTGAACAAGACATTTTTGTATGATGTAAACTATTGAGCTATTATTTTCGTTATTGAGTGCAAAATTATACAATCGCTGCACCTGCACCGGTTCTTCGTTGGAGCTCATCCACTGCACCCACAGCGCTGGAGTGTTTGGCGACATCAACTGAGGGACTATGAGGCCCGGTACATTGTGGGGCAAAGAAGGAGGCACCATCAATCGCTGCACCGGCACCGGTTCTTAGTTGGTGCTATAAAGCGTATCCACTGCACCCACAGTAGGGTGATCAGGCGTCCCAGATTTCCCCGGACAGTCCCGATTTTTAGAGAACTATCCCGGTGTCCTGACAAGTCTCTTAATTTTAAATAAATGTCCCGGTTTTTGGGACAACGGTCAAATCATTAAATAAATGTCCCAGTTTTTGGGACAAGGGTCAGATCACATAGGGAAGCATAAGTTAAAGACGCCTACAAAGTATGAAATAATTAAAGTAATGTATCTGTTACTGTCAGGCAACACACTCTCTTGTCTGCTCCCAGCAGAGAGACAGAGTGGGAGCAGAGAGAGGTGGGTTGGGGGCGGGTTGGGGGTGCAGGGTGGGAGGTCAAGCCATAGCTAATTTTATGTATGTAGTCTTGTAAACGTGTGTGTGTGTATATATATATATATGTGTGTGTATGTACATCCCGGTTTTTGCTTCTCAAAACCTGCTCATCCTAACCCATGGAGGTCTTTGGTGACATCATATGGGGGAGTACGAGGCCCTGTACACTGCGGGGCAAAGAAGAAAGCCCCGCCAATCGCCGCATCTGTACTGGTTCTTCGCTGGTGCGATAAAGCGCATCCACTGCATGAGGTGCAGGACGAAGCAGGTGATTTAAACAGCAACTTTCAATCCCTGGATAGGAAAGACATCAGTTTACCAAGAGAAAGATGAGATTTGGGCTATCCCTCTGTATCCCCAGTAAAAAAGTGCTCACAAGTAACCTGTCCTGTGCATGTCAGTGCCAGGAAGAGGCAGGGCAGTGTCACCCCCTCGTCCCTGCGGCTAAGGTACTTTGGCCCATATTTATACTCCCTTTGCGCCAGATTAGCATAATTTTCTTTACGCTAATCTGGTGCAAACTTAACACCATATTTATACTTTGACGCTAGACCCGTCTAATGTTAAAATATCCTAGTGTGCGCCATTTTCTGGATGCGTGAAACCGCCTTGCGTCAATGAGATGCAAGGTAGGCATTCCCTGCCAAAAAATGGCTTAAACACTCGTGCGCCATATTTATCCAACCGTGCAAAAATGGCGTATGTCTGGTCGGCGGAGCCGGAAAATGTTGCAAATCCCGATTTGTGCCAAATTTTATGCCTGGGTTAGGGCAGGCGTTAAAATGGGGCAAACACACCACTACTTAGGAAAAACTCACACAAGCAACTTCATAGCTCAAAAAGAGAGACATGGAGGTGTTACTCATGCAGCATACACGAAGACGCAGAGCACAGGAGCAACAGCAGCAGCTACCACCACACCAACATGGACCCCAAAGGCAACGCAGGAGGCAGGAGAGTATATTGAGGACCAGGACAACCCTTCAGGGCCAAGGGGAACATGACACAGGTACAGACTAAACTGGCAAGCCGTACAGCAGCTGCTGCGCCACATTGCGCCACAGATGGCAGACAGCTTGCAGACACCCCACATCATTCCACCGGAGACCAAGCTGACAGCTGTCCTGTACATGTTGGCAAGTGGCTCTTTTCAAACCACTGGTGCCATGGTTGGCGGGATCTCACAGCCCCCATTCTCTGCCTTCCTTCCCAAGGTACTTGATGCCATCATCTGCCTCACACCCCGCCACATCTGCTTCCCCAACACACAGCAGAAGCAGCAGGAGACCAAACAAGGGTTTTATCAAATTAATGGCTTCCCGCATGTGCTTGGTGCCATTGGCTGCACACATGTCCGGATTGTGCCACCTGCTGCAACCAAGCACCTATACCGCAACAGGAAGCACACAACCTCCATCAATTTGCAGGCCATTGTGAATCACCGTGGATTGTTCTCCATCATTATGGCAAAGTATCCTGGGATTGTACATGATTCATTCATCTTCTGTCACAGCACCATCAATCGGCACATCCAGGATGGATGTAATGGCAATGGCCTACTTGTTGGTAAGTACAGAAACCTAGTAATTTACACACATACACCACTACATTGACCCGTAGCCAGGAAGACACTGAGGTGTGACACTGGTAGTCAAGTTTTAATCCTGATTCAATGGGATACACACCTATGGACAAATGACAGATGCAAATAACAAGAGATGCCACTCTAGACCAACACGGGACCAATTTAAAACCACACAGTGACAATGACATGGCCTTAACTGGCAGTACAACTTGGAAGATGAACCTTTCTAAATCACATCAATAACATTCAATCCCAAACCCTTCCAAGCAATACGTCCTGTGTAAGGGGTGTGTAATGTGTGTTGCTGCAGGTCAAACACCATGAGACACATAGCATGATGATGCTGACTTTAATGAAGGTGACATGGAATTATTGAGGCAGTACCAACATCTCACATCACTCCTTGGGTGACATTGCCAGCTAGCAATAAGGAAGTGGACTGTGCTTTGAAAATATGTGGCTGTGACACTAATGCAAAGTGCACACTGCTACACATACGGATTGAGGCAATTCCCCATATACATAACAGATGTACAGGCAGATGGACCTTTCGACACTAAAACCTTCACCCCCACAACCAAGTTAGCCAGCTTACCTGGAGCAAGTTTAGTAGTGTAGGTACACGTTTGCACATGAGCCAACTCAGTGAGGGCACAGAATAGGTTAGCATAGAACTTGTCACACATGGGATAATTGTGCATTGTCAATTGTGAACACTTCAGTGCTGCTAACTTATGAAGATGTGTTGTGCATTGTCACCTAGCCAAATCAAAGAGCCTCACTATTGCATTTTACCTGCAATTATATATGTCGAATTGGATGGGATGTTCAGGCCATATAGTGCAACCATGTTACCACCACAGTGGAATCGATTGTGTGTGTGGAAGTATCATGTCACCTTCAGTGAAGGCACACAGACACTTCTTTCACATTACATAACGCATGGGAGATACACACTGAACAGCAAGTTTCTAAATATACCACTGATATCATGTCAATCAGCCAAACACCAGTTTTGATAGTTAAACAACCCAATGCAGAAAGAACATCACAGAAGCCTATGATCCCACACAATACCAAAAACACAGATGAGTCACAGGCGACACAAGATAACAACTGCCATGCAAAGTGACAATCACAGTGCAACCAACAACAAAATACGTACCCTCATTTTCTCTTTCAGCTGATCAGGGTTACGGGATCCAGTCATGGATCATGACCCCAATCGCCAACCCAGGCACAGCAGCAGAGCATGCCTATAATGAGGCACATCGTAGGACACGCACCATAGTTGAGAGGACTTTTGACATCCTGCAGTTCAGATTCAGGTGCCTGGACATCACCGGAGGCAGCCTCCTATATTCCCCTGAAATGGTCTGCAAGATCATTTTGACCTGTGCCATCCCGCACAACATTAGTGTGAGGAAGAACATTCCCCTCTATGAACCGGATCAACAAATGCCTGAAGAGGAGGAAGAAGAGGATGCTGTCCGTGAAAAATGAGGGGGAACATCCAAACACAGCTGCAGGATTGCGTCGGAGACAACATATTGTACAAAACTTCTTCTAACTATAGTCACCATCACCACTTTGTTATCATATGTAATTCAACACCTCACTTCATCACTCAATCATGCTCTGGGTAATTATTTATGCATCGCATGATCCCTAAGAATCATAATCAGAGTTTTGCCTCATGGAGCATTGCAGAAATACAAATTTGCATACTGAGAAAGCCACATCACATTTGATGGGTATGAATGTACAGCAAACATCACAAACAGTGTTAATGACATATATCCTGTCTATTTCACATTTGAAGGGCAATATCAGAGGACCACAGCTATGAGACACATCCGTGTTGCCAACATGATACATTGCAGCATATGACACACAACTAAGACACCATCAATCACAAGGTAAAAAAGTGCTTCAGACATGAGGCAGTGGATGTGCAATTTTATTGTTAACAGGAATGTATGACCAGACTCTTGATAGCAGTAAGTGTGACATCAGCTATCTCTGCAAGGAGCATGTGTGACAAGAATTGCATCAAACCTGAAAATGGATAAATGGATAGCACAAGTGTCCAAGGTATGACAAGCATTGCTCACAGGACATGTCCTGCGCAGTCCATCACAGGTAATAAGTCCTGCCACTGCCATGTTTTAAGTCTCTCCCCACCATTCTCTAGGGAGCCCTGCAAATGGACTATCTGTTCCCTGAGAATTTTCATCTACACACCCCCAGAATCCCATTCTGACTCCTGTGTGCTTCCTTCTTCAGTATGGCATGCCATAGTTCTAGTTCATCAGTCTGCATGGACTTCAGGTCCGATAATGCACTGCCTGGTAGTCGGTAGGACCTGTAATCAGCTGTCCATTGCTTCCCATGTGAAAGGTCCAGTTGGCCCTTTAAACTTGATTCTCAACTCTAGGACTTGTGAGAGACTGAAGGTGCAAAAACCTGTGAGCACTTCCATGCAGACCAGCCGTCTGAACCTGCCCTGCCCTTGCTGCTGCCTGGAACTGCTTAGAAGCTACCATTTTTTTAATCTCCTTGTTGTGCATTGGTGTACAAATCACTTGTGTACCAGAGCCCTTGGGGGATTGTGTATCGTTACAGACCACAGCACAAACAGTTTTTTGTTTGCACAGTGTTGTTCCTGCTTGTCCCAGTCAGAGTCTGCTCACTGTGTATTTGCATCATTCATGTTTGTTGCTGACAAAGCCTGCATCCTGTTAGCTAGACTGGTTCCAGTCTTTGTGTTAACCATAGAGGTTCCCTGTGGCCACATTTGTCTCATAGTTGCTTTCCATGCCCTCTGTTTCCTCCTGGGGTATTGTGTCTGGTAGGTCTGCGATGAATCCTCAAATGTATAGTATCAGTTTACTTATCGTATTCTGTTCTGGGACATGTATTCAAATGGCCTAATCCAGCCCCCATCCCTTGTCTGGTTTTGCATGTATTCATTAGTGTGAAACAGTGACAGTCTGCTATGGCTGTATGCATGGATTTGGTACAGTGCCTACTGCACACCAAAGAAGGGTTGTTAATGTGTATGTAAGGAAAAAACATGTTTGTGCCCTGACGGTCCACCCACAGATTCACTTCTGCCGCCACCATCTGATGGGGCTTCCGTGGTGACTAGCTGTGAGATTAATCAGCACAGAGGCACTGATGTTCCCTGTTGCAGTGGGAATTGTAGAGCCCACCCTGTGTACAAATGTTGTGATCAAACCTGCCTGTTTCCTATTACTGACCCCTAAGGTATTTGAGCACACCAAGGTAGTTCTGTCGTCAGCCTTATAAATGTTCGGCAGTGCCATAGCTGGACTATTCCCATGTGTGTTGTTAGTTGATCTTTGGCTTTTGGTCAATTCTGCTTTGAAGGATACTTTGTCAATTCAAGGGTTGGCTTCACAGACTCATGACTGGACCTGCATATAACTGTGACAACATGGAGGCCAATACTGACACAGGGTTCACATGGCCACACCACTTGAACTGGACACCTTTGTGCAATAAACCACTGGAAATATGTGAACACATGCAGCATGGTCTGCTGGTCCTCCACAGCCACAGGAGAAACATAGGTCATTTACATGACTCAAACTGTGGTGTACATAACAATTTTAGGATTGGATTTGGGACTCTGTGTCACAAACACTGTACCTATCTACCATGTTCAAATGATGGACTCATGGGTAGTATACACACAAGTGACCATGAAGTGGTGTCCAACATTTCATGACATGTGATGAGTAACATATCTGACATAACCATTATCAACCGTCCTCTATCTATCCTGTGTATATTTCGTTATGGGAAATGTTTTCCCAAAGTCAAGGATGTACACACAGCATAAGACGCAACAGATATAACAAACATATATCATGACTGATGTACCTCAATGAATGGCATCTGATGGTTATACACATTTATAACACATTCATACATGCACTTTATGCCAACAATTTCTCGTGACGTTCCCACAGAGGCACAACAACAATTTGAAGAGCCAATTCAAAGACATAGACACACAGGCCATGAGTCTATTTGTTTAGTTGCGTAGCCTTGCTGTCCTCTATTGATGCAACGCCTGCTCAAACTAGGAAATACCAATTGTATTCACAAAGTTTGTGTTGCTGTTGCTTCAGTTAAGAAAGCTAATCCTGCACAACAACATGAGTATTATGGGCCACAGTAGAATCGTCTGCCACATGTGCCCAAACACTAGAACACACACTGCAGGTCATACCATCCTATCTTTGTATAGTTATAGGCTGTATGCATGTAAAAAACTGAAAAATCACACAAACACAGTTTCAGATAGATTTTTTTATGCAAACGCGTCAAAAAAGATGCATATGCGTCAAAATATAATGCATATGCGTTAAAAAATGACGCTCACACACATTATACATCACTTGGTCCCTAGCGTTAATTCCAACACCGCACCCTAGGAAAACCGTTATCCATCTAAAATGTATTGATCCTTGAATGCGGGGGAATTTTCATGCATATGTGTCAAAAAATATTGACGCAAACCCCGTAAGTGTCATAAAATTACACACAATACAAAAAAAAACGCCCCGCAATTGAGACAGGAACTGATGTAATAGGATATCCTGTTTACAGAAATAGTACAGTGGGTGTACTTTCACTTTCAGTTTGCAGTCTGTGATTATTCTAGACTGTGTGGCTGTGTCTTGAGTTGTCTCTGTGAATATTGTGATATTGTCTCCTGTGTGCTATTGCTATTGTATTTTGATGTTTTGTAAAATTTATTGTGATTCAATTTGTCTTTGTACTGTTGCGAGTGTGTTTGTGGGTATTGTTAGTGGGGGTACTGTTGGGCTGTCTGTGGGTTGGTTAAGTTTCCTTTTCATACCTCCTTTTGTTGTTTTTCCCTCTTTACCCTTTTCTATCCTATTTTGGTTGAGATGTTGGGAAGGCCACTCTGGGGCGAATGGGTGAGGAGGAGCTAGGGGCTTTTGTGTGGCTGGCGTGCCACTTCCTCCCCCTGATGTTTGAGGCTGGGAGCTGGGTGATACAGGAGTATCACACAGAGGCAAGGAGGCTCAGGTGGGCAAACGTGCTGTTCCACCTAAGAAGAATCATCAACAGCCAGTGCACCGACCACCAGTTGAAGCATCGTTGGGCTGACCTGGTGGCCCTGGAGCAGGAACTGCTGGACCACCTGGGTGTGGTGATTGGTAGCCCTGTTGGTGAGTGCAAATTTGACTAATGTGTACAATACAATGCTCTGGAGTGACAGTAGCAGATTTTGTGACATTCTGCATGCAATGTTTGTGGACATGTGGAATGCAAGTTGAACAAACTGTGGCACTGATTTATATAAATTTTGCAATGCATTACCGTCATTTGTTGACACAAAAGCTGCGCAAACTTACAAAACACAACTATATCTTGTAAATTAGTGCTGCTTTGTTGTCAATAGATGATGGTAATGTGGCATAAACAAAATTATGATTCAGGGCCTGTGAGTGTACCAGGAATGGGATGTATTTCACATGCTAATACAAGGAACCAATACAGTCCCCAGTTTTTTAAAACCATGTCTGAACAGTATACATAGCCCTACGTACAAAGCTCTTCCTAACCTCTGCTAATATCTCAGGCCGATATTTCTAATTTGTTTGTGCAGCATTTGAATTCTTTCTGGATGCTAAAGTATAGCACACTTGCTACAATAACATTTTTTGTGCTAATTTCCATAGCTGTAGCGTAAACAAATGAAGCAAATGCAACACAAAAAAAGACACATCTGGCCATAAGTTAATTGTTTCTGTTTGTTTACATCTGGACAGATAATCTTTCACATGGCCAAACCAATTGTTCCAGGATGCAACCAGATTGCAATAGCACAAAACAGATTCACCTCGTTGCTTTTCAGAGTAGGCGTTTAAATCCTATGATTGAGTAGCATGGCCCAACAACATTTTTGCCTTGGGCGCAATTGCTGGTACAGAGCTTGTGCAGTTACCATCTGTGTCACCTTATAGCCAAACAAATTTTGTAAAGTGAATGGCTCATCATGGGATCCCTGCTCTTTGTGAATGCATGGTAACAAACTATTTATTAGAATGATGTTTTGCAAGGGACCACTGACTGCTTCCATTATACCATTTAAGTGACGAAATAGGTACTTTTGGTACACCCCTGGTGATATAGTGCAGCATATGTACAATTATTAACTTCTTAGTATGAAGGCTATCACAGACATGGTGGTATGCTAAGATCAGCAGGCCAGCATTCCTGTGAGTGCTGCCATTCACAAGGTGCTTTCAAATAGAGACCTACCTCATCAAGATTGCAGAAGTAGGACATTTGCTAACCCATGTTTTAATTAGCAGACAGTGTCAGTTTGGTTGTATTACCACAGATCACCCAACTTGGCAATTCGAAGCTATTGAATGTGGCAAAGTGTGATTTACAATACCTGATATAGGCACACAGGGCCCAGAGTAACACATTTAGGGGGTCATTCCAACCCTGGCGGTCGGTGTTAAAGCGGCGACAAAACCGCCAACAGGCTGGCGGTCCAAAAAATGGAATTCTGACCCTGGCGGGAACCGCCAACACAGCCCGCCACTTTAACACTCCGACCGCCACGGCGGGACAGACAAACAGCGCGGTGGTCACCGCCAACAGGCAGGCGGCAGACAATGTACCACCCACAGTATCACAACTCACCAATCCGCCACCTTTTCCGGGGCGGGAGCCCCGCCGATAAAAACACGGCGGAAACAGACTACGAACGGGAAAACGCTCACCTCTATACACTCCACAAGGACGGAGGACAGCATGGAACCTGAATTAACCATCCTACCAGCTCTTGTCTACCTGCTCATCTACCACGAGTACGAACTCCGGCGCAGAAGACAACGGTAAGTACTGCACCTATGACACTGGGGAGGGGGGAGGACGAAAGGTTACGGGCACACACATACACCCCCCCCCAACTATCAACATACCAATGGAGAGCAACAACTGAGTGACACCCCACAAACCCCCCTGAAAAATGCAAAGACACAATTAAATATTAATTTAAATTTATGTATAAATTAGGTTCATTGAAGTCATGGAAAATTATCGTCATGAAATATCAAAGCAAAAATCATGAACAGTGCGAAAGCTATGTACATAGTCAATAAGTCCTGCTCAGTGTGTCAAATATCCACAGTCCGTGGGCCAATGTCTACCAAACACATGGGCAAAGCCCACACAGGAGACCTGAGTCAGTTGGAGAGAACACTGCTGGGGCATCAGATGACAAAACTACAGGCACCTCAGGGGGAAGGGAAGGGGGGGCACCTCAGCCACAGGAGTCCACGACGCCAGAACCACGAAGGGGCTACCATGCCCACTGTGCCATCCTGGGGAGTGCAAAGCCACAGTCCATCAGGTGGATTACAGACTCCACTGGTCATGGAGGAGGCAGGGTGCCCAGAGTGCAGCGTGAACACTAGCTCGACACAGAACCGGCACTGTCAATGGGCCAGCGGAGCGGTGCTTGACAGGAATGGCCCAGCGGAGCGGTGCTTGAGACGGCGGGGCCCAGCGGAGCGGTGCTTGACAAAAAGGGCCCAGCGGAGCGGTGCTTGACAGGAAGGGCCCAGCGGAGCGGTGCTTGAGACGGCGGGGCCCAGCGGAGCGGTGCTTGACAGGAAGGGCCCAGCGGAGCGGTGCTTGACAGGAAGGGCCCAGCAGAGTGGTGCTTGAGACGGCGGGGCCCAGCGGAGCGGTGCTTGAGAGGAAGGGCCCAGCGGAGCGGTGCTTGACAGGAAGGGCCCAGCGGAGCGGTGCTTGAGACGGCGGGGCCCAGCGGAGCGGTGCTTGACAGGAAGGGCCCAGCGCAGCGGTGCTTGAGACGGAAGGACCCAGCGGAGCGGTGCTTGACAGGAAGGGCCCAGCGGAGCGGTGCTTGGAGCGGAAGGGCCCAGCGGAGCGGTGCTTGACAGGAAGGGCCCAGCGGAGCGTGCTTAATAGGAAGGGCCCAGCGGAGCAGTGCTTGACAGGCGGGGCCCTGTTCAGCGGTGCCTTTCTTCTCGGCGGGGCCCTGTTCAGTGGTGCCTTTCTTCACGGCGGGGCCCTGTTCAGTGGTGCCTTTCTTCACGGCGGGGCCCTGTTCAGCGGTGCCTTTCTTCATGGCGGGGCCCTGTTCAGCGGTGCCTTTCTTCACGGCGGGGCCCTGTTAAGCGGTGCCTTTCTTGTCTATCAAGGTAGCCAGACCTGGCCAGGACTCCCTGCTTAGTCGCCCTCCGACCGTGCAGTTGCTGGACCCTCCTGTGACGGAGTCCTGGGCCCGTGGGTGTCCTCCATCACACCCGGGATGGGGCTTGTGGGGCCCTCCTGGTCCGCGCCCCTGCTGGCTGACTTCTTCGCCCTGCTGCCCTTGCCCTCCTTCGATGAGGCTCTCTGGCCCTTTCCTGCCCTTGATGTTGTGGCAGGTGATGGGCCACGACTTTGCTCCTTGGGGGCAGCCGTGTCAGCCTTCTCACGGCGGCCCTTGGTTTTACGGGTTCTCTTTCCAGGGGGGGGGCTGGCTGTTCCCTTGCTGCTGGCCGATGTATCTGTGCTGGGAAAGGGTGGACTCCAAAACCCGTGCACAATGGTCATACTTGATGCAGGGCTGGTGGTGGCTGAGGTGCTCTTCGGACTCTTACCAGATGGAGGGGGTGGGTCAGGTGGTGCAAAGAGGTCAATTTTGGAGAGGAAAAGTTTTTTAGGAGCAATGGGAAGGGTAGGTGCAGTGGGTATGGGAGTGGAGGGAGAGGATGTGGTTGTAGGAGAGTCAGGTGTGCTGTCTATGGGTGCAGGTGCTTGTGACGTAGGCTGTCGTATGGTGGTTGGCTGTTGTGTGGGTGGCTGCCTGCGTTTGTGTGTTTTGGAAGAGGGGATGACAGACACAGTGGGAGATGACACAGGGGACGTGTAAATGGCAGTGGGGGTGGTGACTGCACGTGTGCGGACTGTACTGGAGGGTGTGGAGGTGATGGAAGTACTGGCTGATGGTGGTGTGCATGCAGGTGTGAGTGGAGACGTCACAGGGAGGGGGGAGGGCGACGAGGAGGAGGGGGACACAGAGGTGGTAGTGACTGTTGCCATGGCTGCATCTGGATGTTGCTTGGGTGAATGCTTGTGGGATCTGTGGTGCTAATGTCTGGATGAGCTGCCCTTGGGTGTTGAGGTGTGTGCAGGCTGGTCTGATGGTGTGGATGGGATAGGCTGAGGAACAGGAGACTGGGAGATGGTGGAGGCAGTTAGAAGAGGGAGGCTGGAAACAGGGACAATGGCTGCCGTCAGTGCTGAGGCCAGAGCATTGAACGATCATTGATGGGCAGCCTGACCCGAATGAATGCCCTCCAGGTATGCATTGCTCCGATGCACCTCCCTCTCTACCCCCTGGATGGCATTCAAAAGGGTAGACTGCCCAACAATGATGGTCTGTAGGAGTTCAATGACCTCCTCACTGAGGGCAGCAGGGGTAACTGGGGCAGGGCCTGAGGTGCCTGGGGCGAAGGAGATGCCCGCCTTCCTGGGCGAGCGGGCACAGAGCGAAGGCTGAGGGGCTGCTGGGAGGGCAGAGCTGGTGCGCTGGGTGGCGGCTGTACCTGTTGAGGCGGGGGGCACGGATGTTGCCGCCACCGCTAGGGAGCTCCCTTCCGAGGACGTGTCAGTGTCGCTGGTGTCACCATGGGTCCCCGTTGTGGAGCTCCCCTCGCCCTCCGTATCACTGGTGACCTCGGTGTCTGTAGCATGGCCCACCGGGGCCTTGTGAGTTGCAGCTCCCTCGTGCTCCGATGCCAATCCTCCTCCGCCTGATGATGCTAATGCACACATGCACAAGAAGATAAAGAAAAAGGGTGGGGGGAGAAATAAAGACAGGTTTAGTGCATGCATTGTCAACACCGTTGTCGGAGAGGACAGACACAGGAGCCTACAGCACTACGCCGCGCAATCGGGGTACACTACTCAGTATCTGTGACTAGGCCTACAGGTCTATGGACAACAAATGCACACATGGGTGATGCTGTACCATGGATTGCTGTACTTGGCACCCTACAGAGGTGGGGGGCGGGGGCACAGGGCCATGCCTAAAGGAGGGGACTACACTACAGAAAGTGCCCTGGCCTAATGTCACCCACAGCCCTCCTCCCCCACCCAGGCACCTCCACTGGGCGTAAAGATAGCAGAATGTGCTGGTACTCACCCCCTTGTGTCTGCTGTGATGTCCTCACGCGCCCATCCAAATCGGGGTAGGCCACCGCCAGGATCCGGGACATCAGGGGGGTCAAGTTACGACTGGCACCCCTCCTACGTTGGGAGGCCATCCCCAGCAGTGACTCGACGGTCTTCCTGGTCCCGCGGCGGATGTCCTCCCACCTCCTTCGGCAGTGGGTGCCCCGTCTGTTGTGGACGCCCAGGTCCCAGACTTCCTTGGCGATGGCACGCCAAATGTCGACTTTCTGATGGGCGCTGACCTATTTGACATGTACAGGGTGGGAAAGGAAATTTCAACATTTTTCTGCCTGTTAGATGTGATTGCCCCTCCCTCCCCAACCCTGCCATGTGGCACATGCTCTCATCTGTCGTGCCTTGCACTCCTCATTCGCTCCCCACCCCACCATCTTACATCCACCATACACAACCCAGGCATAGCCCATTCAACGTGCACCCAGTGTACTTACCTGTTGGTCTGGAGGACCGTAGAGTAGCGCATACTGGGGCAGGACCCCATCCACAAGTTTCTCCAACTCTTCAGAAGTGAAGGTAGGGGCCCTTTCCCCAGTCGCAGCAGCCATTGTCTCTTCCAGACCGAGGTCACAGCAGCACTTGCAGTATAGGTCCTCTCCTGTGGATGATCAGGTCTCGAGTGATTAAGCAGATAGAAAATGGCGGTCACGCCCGCGGCGGTGCGTACCGACACGGTGCGTACGGCGACCGCCGGCACACATCGTCATTGGCTCCTGAGACCCATAGGGTGCAATGTTAACCAATGCGCCTTCGCACAGCGGTCTTCGACCGCCTACCGCCACGGTGCTTATGCTTATTGACACTGGTATGTTGTCATCACAATGTAAATTTACATTATTGCACCGTTATGTGTAATACATTTGTAAAGAATACAAGCAGACTCCTGAAATTTGAAGTGCAATTGGTGATTTATTTGAAGTGCTGCGTATAGGTCCATGATAGTAAAACGGTGATGGGTGGGGGTGGAGTAATGTCCATGGCAGAGTCCAGTTCTCAGTAGCACAGGTGCATTGCCCATATGCCTGTGGAAGGATGGAGCAGGGGCAGTTCAAGGTTGGACAGGGTGACAATGTGGGACAGTGGGATGACATCAGGGGGTATCTTATGCTGGCGGGGGTCTTGGCATCCTACTCTGTCTTCTTGTGTGATCTCAGGTTCCGCTTGCGGGGTGGTTGATCTTCAGCAGGAGGTGGGGTTCTGGTGGCCTGTCGTTGTGTGGGGGCCTCCTGTCCACTAGCGCCGGCGGAGGTGGTAGGCTGTTCGTCGTCCGGGCTAGTGACAGGGGCCCTTTGGGGTGCAACATGGTCCCGCAATGTGGTGACTATCTGGTTGAGGGCCAGGACGATGGTCCCTATTGCGGTACCGATGTTCCTAAGTTCGTCTCTGAACCCCATGTACCGTTCCTCCTGCTGTGCCTGGATCTCCTGGAACCTGGCCAGTACCGTCGCCATCGTCTCCTGGGAGTGGTGGTATGCTCCCATGATGGTGGTGAGGGCCTCTTGGAGAGTGGGTTCCCTGGGCCGGTCAACCCCCTCTCGCACAGCAGCCCTCCCAGTTCCCCTGTTTCCCCGGGCCTCTGTCCCCTGGACGGTGTGCCCACTACCACTGCCCCCAGGTCCCTGTTGTTGTTGGGGTGGTGGGTCAGCCTGGGTGCCCTGTAGTGGCGGACACACCGCTGATTGACGCGTCCTGGAGACAGAGGCATGGGCCCGCTGGGTGGGAGCTGTGCTGGTATTCCTAGAGGGGGTTGGGTCTGCTGTGGCCTGTGTCTGTGTGTGGGGAACCGACTGTCCAGAGGTCCCCGATGGTCCGGGCTGGTCATCAGGTTCTAGGTCGACAGAGCTGCTGTCATCACTGGGGGCCTGTTCTGGGGGCGGGATGGACAAATCTGGACCCTCCTGGCCAGTGTGTTGGCGTTCGGGCCCTGCAGGGGTGAAAGAGTATGGTTATTGCTTCTGTGTGTGCCATGGCGTGCGATTTGTGGGTGCCCTTGTCCCCCAGTGCTGGCATTCCCTTGTGGGAGGAGTTGTGAGGGTGGTTTGTGGGGGGGGATGGGTATGTGCAGTGGTCATGCTTGGGTGATGGGTGTCCATGGTTTGTGTTGGCATTCAGGGATTGGTGTTGTGTTGGGTGGGTTGTGCTGGTGAGACATTGGCAGGGAGGATGTGTGCTTGGGGGTTTGGGGTGAGGGTGGGGGTGTGGGTTGGCATGCTGGTGGTTGGGGGGGGTGAAGTAGTTGGGATTAAACTTACCAGAGTCCATTCCTCCGCCTACTCCAGCGAGGCCCTCAGGATGCAGGATGTTCAAGACCTCTTGCTCCCATGCTGTGAATTCGGGTGGAGTGGGTGGGGGTCCGCCGCCAGTCTTCTGCACAGCGATGTTGTGTCTTGACACCATCGACCGCGCTTTCGGATGTCTTCCTGGTTTCTGGGATGCTGTCCCACAGCGTTGACCCTGTCGACGATCCTTTGCCATAGCTCCGCCTTCCTGGCTATTGTGGTGTGCTGCACCTGTGTGCCGAATAGCTGGGGCTCTACCCTAATTATTTCCTCCACCATGACCCTGAGTTCTTGGTCCGAGAACCTGGGGTGTCTTTGGGGTGCCATGGGGTGGTGTGGGGTGGTGTTTGTGGTGATGAGTGTGGTGTGTGTGGTGGTGTGTGGTGTTTTGTGCGTGGATGTAGTGTGGGTGATGATGTTGTGTTCCTCTGTGTGTTGGGGTTTTCGATAGCTGTGCCCTCTCTCTCTCTCTCGCCTTCTCTCCGAATTTCTAGTAGTGGGGGTTTGTGGGTGATGTGGGTGTGTGTTTTATAGTTGATTGGATGTGTGGGAGTGGTGTGTGTATGTGTATCAGGTGTGTGTATTTCAAATTGTCCAATGTGGCTGTGTTTTGTAAAGGTGTGTTTATTTTGACCGCGGCGGTGTGTACCGCCAATGGAATACCACGGTTGAAAGACCGCCACGTGGATTCGTGGGTCGTAATGGTATGGGCGTGTTTGTGTTGGCGTGACGGTGGAGGTTTGGTCATCTCCAGTTTATCGCTGACCGCTGATGAGGCGGCCTTCCGTGGATGTCGGGTTTTTGGCGGTTTGGCAGTTGTGGGTCAGAATGACCGTGGCGGTTTACCGCGGCGGTAGAATGGCGGACTTCTGACCGGCGGTAAGAGCCTTTTACCGCCGAGGTCAGAATGACCCCCTTAATGTGCAATGACTACACTCATGCCCATTCATTCTGTTACAGATGATCAAATTAGACACTGGCAGCATACATCTTTTTGTTGTTTTGAATCAGATAAGTGACCAATACATGTTTTGCGTAACATTGTCATCAAGTAACACACAGGATCCCTGCCATCATGCTGTCATAGGGGACATATACGGCTCTGGGTACACTGCCAATGTGGCATATGTAACCTACATACAACACTGGCACACATATAATGGATCATTGAAAGCACAATAATTCCTGAACGCAAATCAACCCACATGAGCATCACACAGTAACTCATTGTCCCTTGATGCACAAGCCACAATACCTGCGACATTGGTATTGCAGTGCACCAGGAATGTGGCATTGCATGTGTCTCATAATTACAAATGATGAAATGGAGTACCCTGTGGAATGAATTAAGCACAACTTTGAGTATTCATGTTTGGCACCACATGATTGTTAGGGCCAGTGCATGTGTGCATATGTGTGTCTATCGCTCACTGGAGTGACAGTGTCAATGCATGTTTGTAGCAGTATGTCTGTTGGTGTGTCTACATGCCTGATGTGCAGCTCTATCATATAAAATGTCACACACAGTGATTTGTTGTTCCAGGTTTTGTACAGTGAGCAGACACTGAGCACATATTACCCTTCCATGTTTTACAGGTGGACCACCCCCCTATACAATTGGTGAAGGGCTTCGATTTGCGGACTCAGACATATCCAGTAAGTGTTAATACAGTTGTCCTGTGTTGTGTTTGCAGCTGTTGTGTGATTGACTCCTGTGTGTTGGCCTCATTGCAAGGTATGATGTGCTGGCACGTGATCTGATATATGACTTGATTGGAGGTTGACATTTTGTTCCATATTAGAGTTAGACATTCTGTGGCGGAGAGTCATATATTGGGAGTCGAGTGCTGCGCTATAGGCATGGGCAGGTGAACAAGGTGATTTGTTGCTACATGTATGCCAATAATTAATTTGGAGGTGGACAGTATCATAATTTAGTCAGCAAGTCATACCCTGATTTACACAGACCAGTGATGCATAAGTTTTACACACAGACTTGTGCATCCCTGTTAAGTAATGAACATGTAGGACTGTATGGGTGACTTTCCCGCAGCATCCAGCTCCACATTTTGTACTCCATTTATGTGGCACTTGAGTGAAATGTCATAGGCGTGCATGCAGGTCAAGGCCAGATGGGTGCTTGCATCAATGTGCTTGATTTTGGAAATGTGTCAGTGAGATCTAATGATGTTGACAATTGTCCACAATTAGAAAAATAACTGTAGATGTGATTGTCCAATGGTTGACTCAATCCTAGTAGTCAGGCCTCCTTACCTGTGGTGGAATGACTAAACTTGACTTGATGTTTGCAAATGTGTTCTTCATTGGATTGCACTGATGGGCCTGGCAGTGTTCCATTTTCTCTTATGACTGTGCTGGTGTGTTTAACTAGCTAGACACATATGTCCTCCCCCTCAATGCTGTTGCCTTAGCAGCATGACAGTTGGGATGTTGCAAGGTGGCATTGCAGCTATTGCAGGGAATTGATAACAACATCATCCTGAACCCTCTATTTTGGGTGTGTTTGATCCATGGGCACCTAACTGCCATTTGCTACTTGACCAGCACACACAGCACAGGTAGTAGTGGCAACTGTTGTCAATGGTACATGCCATTTGCGGATATGGCCTGAGACTGGAAATTGACACCTAGTTCATGTTGTGACAATACCAGCTGTCCTGTGACAGCAGGCCAGTTCTACGTTCTACCCTACCCTCCTGGACTGGCTTGGCATGATAGAATACCCCCATGCCAAGGTTGTTGGTGTAGTGTTGTGCTGTGCCCCTGGTTTCCACTGCACAGCCCATGCATACGTGCCCTACCCCTTTCCCCTGCCTGATTTCCATGGCTGGCATGCATTGTGTAGTAGGTATTTACCTCCCCCTGCTTGCAGTTAACATTTAGGCATGTTTGTCCCCTATGCAACTTACCCTGCAATTGTGTTGTTTACTGGTAGTCTGCGCTGTCCTGTCCTTGAATTCTTTTGTCGATCTCCTCTGGGATGATGGCTGCCACCATCTCCTCCATCTGGTCCAGGGCCTCCTTTGGTGCTGGACTCCCACCTCCAGTTTGCAGTGCTACCTTCCTGTTCCTTGCCATTTTTTTCTTGGTCCTGCGCTGGCAGTCATGCCAGCATTTCTTCCACTCAGTGACTGTTCTCCGTACCTCTGAGGTGGCAAAAAGTTGATCTGGTGTTCTGCCACATCTTTCACCACTATTTCCTGCTCCTCTGCACTAAAACGACACTTCCTTTTCTTCTTCTCCCTCTCCTGGGTCTTGTCTGGGTCCTCCCGGCTGGTTCCTGTCGATTGAGGTCTCCCTGGGGTCTCTCCTGGCTTCTGGGAGCCATTTTGGGGCTCCTTAGCACATTTTGTGTTGCTTTTTTGACGCAATAAAAATGGCCCGTATCCGGTTTGCAATGTCGTAAACCGGATTAGAGTCATTTTCTCCGGGGTTACGTCGTTTTGCTTTACGACGTGGCACAATGGTTAGAGTAAATGAAAATTACTCTAACCCGTGGTTTGGGCCACGGAGCGTCAAAGTATAAATTTGATGCCCGGGTGGCGAAAAGAAATGGCGTTAAACTTTTTGACTCAAAACTGCATTGGTGCAGTTTTGCATCAAAAAGTATTAATATGGCCCTTCGTCTATATTGAAAGCTGGAGAGTTGTGCATCATATCTACACTATTAAGTTCTGTAAACTATACGTCTTGGACTAACCCTGTCTTTGACAGGGTTTTGACTGACTCTGGACACAAAAAGTTCATAGACTCCCTTCTCGTCTGATTTAAATCCAGCTGTAATGAATGATTTTGTTTCAAACAGACAGCTACTCTTTTGAGTATGTTTTACTTCATTTTCACTGCATTTCGTTTTTCTTTCAGTATTTGCACGTTCTTTCTGGCAGGGGCATACAACTGACTTTTTTTTGTGCCCTGAAAGTGTTTAAGGGCCATAGCAACTGCGTATTGTGGCTGATCGGTCTTTCTTTTAATTTTTAACGCTAACTGGATTGACCTCTATTTACTCCCGCTTCTCTCCCTTGGACTATTATGAGTAAGCGCAAAGAGACTCAACCTATCCAGGGAGAACACAAAACATAGCAGGCACTAAAAAAATCTCATAATTGTACCCTTAGTGAGATCGACCTGCTGACTGAAGAGTTTGAATGTATTATAGGCTCAAATAGCCCACATAAGGAACAAGCATTTTCAATGCAACGGTTCTTGCATTTGCTCGAGTTAGAGCTATCAGCATTGTAAAGAAAAAAGATAAAGTAGTCTGGACACCACGCTGAAAACATTGAGCCTCGTAAGTGTTTAGTAGCTAACCGGTGCTGTGTAGGTGGGCTAAACACCGGAAAAGGCATGACATTATGCATGCCTTTCACAAATGAAAGCAAGCGGATTTTAAAAGGCAAGCCCACGAACCAATGAAAGTGATTGACGTGACATGGGCGTGGTTGGAAGCCCTAAGAAAGATTGCAAAATGGGACAGAGTGCTATGCGCTCACCAATAAAAACGGGTCCCTGATGGGAACCAAAGCAAGTTACTCAGACCCTTCCCAATCTTTTAAAACAGAAAGCTGTTAGGAAGTTATCAAGTAGGGTTTCCCTAGTTTAACACCATGTCCAGTCTACTTGTTCCAACTACTCAGGCAACCCCGATTCTCTTGCAGAATGTCCCGAAATGCTGAATATGTCATGCAGCAATCGCTTTTCACCCTTACTTGACATGACAGGAAACCCAACTGCTTTTGAGAACCCAGTCTAGGCAGTAGGCCTAATAGCCCTGCTAGCAATCCCGCACTTGCAATGGATAATCCTATGGCATATATCAAGGATCTGAGAACAGAGACAGGAGTCCTTAAATCCAAGAGAAACTAACTAACTTGCAGGCATAGTTAAGCAATTCCTTACAGACAAGGTGGAAACCATCAGTAGAAACTCTGACAAGTCAAAAAGGCTTGCAGCAAGGGACCCAGAGCCTTCTTTAAGGATGCTTATGGCATGCAACTCACAGGGGAGATCTAAAGACTTCTGCATAAGTCACGAAAAAGGAACTGTCCCGGATATTTTGAGAATGGAGATTATTCGGGAACTCAGCTATGCAAGGTAATTAGGTGCACCCCACCTGCCCAGTCTAGGCAATGACAATCTAAGGGATGGAATGCCAGGGAAATGTAACTGGCACCAGCTTACAAACAGCCAGAAGACAGACCAATATGCCAACGCTGGTGGCTCTTCATCAGTACTTAAGATTTATAGTGTTAATGTACCTAAATTTCCTTCACATGTAATTCTTGAAAGGGTGGACTCGAACTTGGGCTAAGGGCAACTAATGGCAGAACTAAAGGCCAGATGTATCAAGCGTTTTTGCATTCGCAAACAGTGCGAATGTCCGTTTGCGAATGCAAATATGCGTTTTCCGATGTATGAATTGCGATGCAGAGTAGCGAATCCCAGATAGCGATCCGCTAGATCGTGCCGCTATTTGCGATACGCAGATTGCGAATGCAAAAACTGATTCGCAATGTGATGCATCAAAAAATCGCAATTTGCGATTATTCTCAGAATGGCCGTTTGCACATGCAACTTACCACAAACTAAAACCAGGTGGTAACCAGGTGCAACCTATATAAATTGGCCCAGAATGCCTCAGCTCCTCTGCCACAATGCCTGCACTCTACGTCATGGCGAGGAGAATGAGAATCTTGGTAGGTTTGAGGAGAGAGAGGAGGAGACAGGAATGCATTTTCAGAGTGCGTATAACCCTTTTTGACCAGATTGAGGAGGAAATTTATGAGAAGTACAGGTTAAGCTCAGCCATGATACTTGACCTGCTTGCTGATCTACAACCCATGCTGCAGCGCACAACACACAGGACCAATAGCATACCCACCCATGTGCAGGTGTTATGCTGCCTGCACCTACTAGCCTCAGGGAGCTATCAAGGGGTCATAGCAGCAGATGGAGGGGTATCACAGCGTGCCCTCTCTAGATTTTTCAACGCATTTCTCAATGCCATGCTGAGCAGAATACAACTGTACATAAGATTCCCCAACACTCCACAGGCATTACAACAAACTAAAATTAATTTCTACCAGATAGCACAGTTCCCACATGTCCTAGGTGCCATCGATGGGCCACATCTAGCAATCTGTCCACCATCGGCCAGCGAGTATGTGTATCCATCATTCTATGAACTTACAGGTGATATGCAATGCCTCCTATATCATTACCGATCTTGTGGCCAGATACCCAGGGAGCACACATGACTCCTACATCTTTCGCCACAGCGGGATACACACAAGACTGCTAGCTGGGGAGTTTGGTGAAGGATATCTACTAGGTAATTTGATAGTTCATAATAATGCATGGATGTAAGCGTGACGTCAGACAGCACATGTACTCATTTGACTCTCTGTGCATTCAGAAGACAGTGCCTACGCTGTGCACACCTATATGCTAACGCCCTACCTGAGCACTGCAACTCCAGCAGAGAGGAGGTACAATGCTGCACATAGGGCAACCCGCAATGTGGTGGAGCGCACTTTTGGGCTGCTGAAGAGCCGCTTCAGCTGCATCTGTAAGAGTGGAGGTGCACTACAGTACAGCCCAGAGATGACATGCAAAATTGTGGCCACATGTGCTATCTTGCACAACATAGCAACCACCAGGGGCATACAAGTGGAACTCACAGAGCCAGACTCAGATGAGGACGATGACCCCTTACCACCCCTTCTACCAGCAGACAGGACCAGTGCAGCAGAGGGCAGACAAAGACGTGCTGACATCACACGCAACCATTTTTGATGTAAGTGATGACAAATCAACTTAAATTAAATTATTTCTGTAGTTAGCATCTTTATTACCTTGACTTCAGGTAAACAATGTGTCATTAGGACATAGCTATTCACAATGGGCAGACATAAACAATTAACAGTGTCACACTACTAGCATCATAGTATGACTGTCTTTCTACATGTTTAAATGGTCCCCTGTAGCCCTCAACATCACTTCTTACGTCTACGCACTCCACTTGAGTGCTCAGTGCCCTCGCTGGCACCTGTAGTAGCAGGTTCACATGCAGTACTGTGTCTGGCACTGCAACACCTCAGATCAATCACAGGGACTGTCAGACTGCTGAGGCTAGAGGACTCCTCACTGTCCCCAACGCCCAGTTCGCTGGTTGTGTCACTGCGTTCTGTTTGCAAGGCATCCAGTACGTTGGTAATTTGCACCAATCCCTGTGCAATATCCCGACTACAATGTGCCATCTCCACCTGTGTGGCAACGGCATGCCCTGATGTCAGGGCTGTTGAACTTGTGAGCCGATTAACGGATCTACAGAAACTATTAAACCTTTCCAAATATTGATGATGGCGCCTGCGCTGGCTGACGTGCTCCTGCCATATCTCAATGCAGAGTTCCCCAATGGCCTGTGTCAACTCCTTGCTGTTTTCAGCAGCTGCTTGCTGTCCCTCAATCAGAGTCTCCAACTGCCTGTCTAGTAACCCCATATTGCTATTGTGAGACACAAACTGCCTGTGCAGTGACTTCAATTGTTTGCATTGCAGGCGCTGCACCTTCAGCATGGAAGCTTCAAGGCCGCCAAAGATTGATGGGTTCACTCCTTCTTCTGTGCACTGGTGCCTCCTGAGGGGAGTTGACTTGCTCTGGTACTGGTGCAGGGACTGCTGTCTTCCTGTGGGACTCGCCTTTGTTCATGGTGTGGGTTCGTGTTCTGGCATCTCATCTGAGTCCAGGTTATACTCTGGCAGTGGTAACACCCTTGCCCTGCGTCTAGTCGGAACAATACTGTAGGACTCACTGGTATTTGAGTCAGACAGTGGCTTTGTTTCTGCTTCCCCCACTTTTTCAGATACTGCAGCAGCAGGGAGCGAGTCATCTGCAAGGACAATGTGCAGCATGTTAGTTCTAGCATTTTTCACAGATTTCCACAGTGTTGCTTTAAATGTATAATTAAATTGTGTCACCCTGAGTCCTTTGTGGTGTTTCTCTATGTGGCTGACCACTATCTTGCTTTTTATGTTGTGTATTCACCTTAGGGTTGTGTACTACCACTACCATAAGGCACTGTTGTGTTGTATGTAAGATGTGACATGGACTAAATTTCACTGTGCATCAAGCTATGTTATATTTCCTAAGGGGCATTTGTACATGTACATGTGGGGATACACATAATTACTGGCCTTACTTCTGCTGGTGCTGGGTGTCCCTGAGGTGTAAATGTCAGTAACACCACTGACAGCTTCTGGAAGTATTGTGGACTACACCAGGTCTTCCATAGGGGTGGATGGTGCCTGGGTGGATGGTCCGCCTCCGGTGCTCCTTGCCTCCATAAGCCTGTTGGCAACCCTCTCCTTGGCACGGGACCGCAAGTCGTACCTTCGCTTGTGTATCTCCTCCACAGAGCACTGCACAAGACCCACTGCGCATATTTTTGTCTGGATGTCAGACCAGAGTTTCCGCTTCTCACTCTCAGGTACTTAGGGTGACCTTTTTCCAAATAGTTTATCATGGTTCCCAGCAACCTTCTCAATGAGCACCTCCAATTCTGCCTCACTGAATTTTAGCTTCCTCTTCCTGTCTCCTTTCTCCTTCTCATTTCCAGCATTGGCCATGTTGCAGTTTGGTCTTGGCTTCCTCACAATGCTGACTCCCTGGTGCTGGGCTGTGTCTCTCTCCCTGCTCCTGTGGGTGTGGCTCCTGGAAACAGCATGGGCTGACTCACTTCCTGGTTGTGATGTCATCAGGCTGTTCCGGTTTGCCGTTTTAGCTATTTGCAATTTTCAATTACCAAATCGCACATTTTTTGCGATTCGGTATTTGCATCTTGCAAATTGCGTTTTCAAATTTTAAGAAATTGCTATTGGCAATTTTCAAATATGATACATCGCTTTTTGCATTTCTTAAATTGAGATTTCTTAAAAATCGCAATTTGAGAATCGCTAACTGAAATCTTGATACATCTAGCCCCAAGTCACACAAGGGTAGGGCATCTACATATAATAGATTCAACAGTGCGAGCCATATTCACTATCTTCTGGTCAACTTGAGACTGTGGCATAATGCTGAGGACATGGTAGTTAGGGAAAGAATTGAGAGTGATCAGAACCCCCTTTGCCTTAGTATGTTGTTACTTTGTGGAAGGCAGACTCTTGATTCCCTTCCATGCCATACAACACTGAACATTAAATCTACAAATGACAAACTTCAGCCTTAAGTGACACCACTTAGCTGTACATCATGACAACCTGTCTTTCATTAATCTCAACTTACAAGAACCTACATCTAAATTGATGCTATTCATCCAGGGTAGGAGATATAAAGGAAGTCACATTCATCCACTTATGCTTCTTCAAGCAAATTGCACTGTACTTCAAAGTCCCTACTTCTAACTTCAAAATAAAACCTCAAAGCCTCAATGCATGGTTAAAAAAAGAAAGTTGGCATTCTAGAAAACAGCTGACCCTGGCTATAATATCAAAGAATCAGGGATGTAGCTTGGTCAGTAAAATTGAGGGGGGGGGGGTAGATTCAAATTTCCCAACAAGCATCCTAACATTAATCTTAAAATGCATTATACGACAAGCAGGGCCATGAGAGGGGCTTAAAGTGCAAGGGAGAGGAATAAGGTTTAGTAAGGGCATTAAGTGAGAGATAACACAATGGCCCTCAATAGGACCCTGGCGGTTAGTGATAAAGTGGCGGTAATACTGCCAAAAGGCAGGTGGTAACCCTGCCAAATTATGACCATGGCGGTGATATTTCTGTAAGACAGCCAATGTACCACACCGACCGCCAGGGCGAAAATAACAGTCACCACAGCGGTAGCCACTTACAGCCAGCCGGAAGACAAAGTTCCGCCCACCATATGAAGAACCTTCAATCTGCCGCCTTTTCTGGGGCAGTACCAATGCCATCAAAAGCTGGCGGAAACAGAGAACAGAAGTCAAATGACTCACCATTGGAGACACAGGGAGAACCACGCCACCATGTAACCTGATCTGCATGTTTTCCCGATGATCTTCTACGTCATGCTCCACCACAAACACCAATGCCAGCGAAGATGACGACGGTGAGTACAGCCGACTAGCACACAAGGGAGGTGCGGAGGAAAACAAGAGTGACACACACATGCACAACACACACCCCACACACACCATACACACAACCAGCTACACAAGAAAATCAATTTGTCCACGATAATCAGCAAAATAATGCAAGGACAACAAGAATTGTTACAGTGATTATAATAAGATCAACATCAAAAATAATAATTCGATGTGGCAATGCAACAGATATGTATAAATGTACAAAAAAGAGACACTGCCCAATCCATAGTTCACAGGGGCAACATGGCCACAGGGCAAAGCCCAAGGCCCCACTTGATTCATGCAACAATACAGAGAGAACACTGCAGGGGCATCAGTTGGCAAATAGGTGGCAACATGCCCTGTGTTTGGTCCTGGGGAGTGCAAGGCCACAGTCTCGCGAGTGGGTGACTTCCCTACTGGTTCTGGAGGGGGCAACATGCCCTGTGCTTTGGCCTGGGGAGTGCAAAGCCTCAGTCTCTCGAGTGGGTGTCTTGCCCACTGGTTCTGGAGGGGGAAACATACCCTGTGCTTTGTCCTGGGGAGTGCAAGGCCACAGTCTCTCGAGTGGGTGTCTTGCCCACTAGTTCTGGATGGGGCAACATGCCCTGTGCTTTGTTCTAGGGAGTGCAAGGCCACAGTCTCTGGGGTGTGTGTCTTGCCCACTAGTTCTGAAGGGGGCAACATTCCATGTGCTTTGTCCTGGGGAGTGCGAGGCCACAGTCTCTCGAGTGGGTGAATACCCCACTGGTTCTGGAGGGGGCAACATGCCCTGTGCTTGGTCCTGGGGAGTGCAAGGCCACCGTCTCTTGAGTGGGTGTCTTGCCCACTGGTTCGGGAGGGGGCAACATGCCCTGTGCTTTGTCTGTAGGAGTGCAAGGCCACAGTCTCTTGAGTGGGTGAACACCCCACTGGTTCTCGTGGGGGCAAACCAAACGGCAACCCATGGAGGCTGGACTACATGGTATCCGTCGGCAGTGACAGCTGCCCTGTGGTGGTGGCCGTGGGAGGCTCCTGCTCAGCCCCTGCACCCTCCAATGGCTGCACTGTGGTGGTGGTTGTGGGAGGCTCCTGCTCAGCCCCTACACTCTCTAATGGCTGCACAACCACGGCTGGTGGTGGGGGCTCTGTGACAGCTGCTGGTGCAGGCTCCATCCCCTTCTTTGTGGTTGGTGCAGGTTCCTTCCCCTTCTTTGTGGCTGGTGCAGATTCCTTCCCCTTCTTTGTGGCTGGTGCAGGCTTCTTCCTCCTCTTTGTGGCTGGTGCAGGCTCCTTTCCCTTCAGTATTTGTGGCCTGGAATCCTTTCTACCACGGGAAGGTGCTGCTAAAACTGGGCCCGTGGAATGTTTGGCTGAGGTGCTTGGCTGGGTCCTTGATACCCTGGCCATACGTGCAGGAGGGGGGAGGGGTAGGAAAGAGGTCAATCATGGAAAGGAAAAGCTTTTTAGGGACATTGGAGAGGGGAGAGGGAGCAGTAATGGGAGTGGAGGATGAGGGATTGGTTGTTGGAGGTGTTTGTCTGCTGGATATGGGTGCAGGTGCATTGGCTGTATGCTGTTTTGAGGTGGATGGCTGTTGGGTGTCTGAGTGCTATTGTTTGTGTACTTTAGGAGGGGGGACAGACACAGTGGGAGAGGACACAGGGGGCTTATGCATGGATGTTGTGGTGGTGTCTGCCAGTGAGGTGTGTGTTCTGCTGGGTGTGGTGATGATGCAGGTAGTGGATGATGATGTAGTGCATGCAGGTGTGAGTGTGGACGTAACTAGGTGGGAGGTGGAGGAAGAGGAGGGGGAGATAGTGGAAATAGTGGATGTTGTTGTGTCTGCAACTGGATGGTGTTTGTTTGAGTGCCTGTGGGATGAAGTGTGGTGTTTGTGTTTGCATGTGACACTCTTGGGTGTTGTCTTGTGTGCATGCTCGTCTGGCTGTTTGCTTGGGATCGTTTGGGGTTGAGGGGAATGGGACTGGGAAGTGGTAGTTGGAGGGGGGATGGTAGAAACAGTTATAATTTCTGCCATCAGAGAGGAGGCCAGAGCCTGGATCGATCTCCATTGGGCCGCCAATCCACTATGCATGTCCTCCAGGAATGCATTAGATTGCTGCATCTGAGCTGCCAGCCCCTGGATGGCATCCACAGTGGTTGACTGCCCCACAGAAATGGATCTCAAGAGGTCAACAGCCTCCTCACTCAGGGCAGCAGGGTTAAATGGGGCAGGGCCTGAGGTGCCTGGGGAAAAGGAGATGCCCACCCTACTGGGATTGTGGGCACGGGCAACTCACTGAGGGGCTGCTGGCAGGGCAGTGCTGGTACAGGGGTGGTGGCTGTACCTGTAGCTGGGGTGGTCACAGACGTGTCCGCCACCACCAGGGAGCTCCATTCAGAGGAGGTATCTGAGTCTGTGTTGTCCCCGCCAGTCTCTGCCGTGGTGCCCCCCTCGACCTCCGTCCCACTGGTGCCCTCAACTTCGGTAGACTCTGCCTACAGGGTCCTGTGGGATGCAGCTCCCTCTGTTGCTGGTGCCTCTGCTCATCTGCCAGATGTTGCTAATGCACATAAGGACAGAAAGACAGGATGAAAAAACAGGAAAGGGGGGAGAGAGACAAAGGATACACTTGGTCAATTACTGTACCAACACCACCGTTGGCGTACAGAGCACCCTCACAAACAGGGTATAGGCCTATGCACTATCACTACCAGTGATATTGCTAGCCACCAAGGCATGAGGAGGAGCACACACTGCCAACTGCAGCACACCTGGGACCCACGCAGTCCTGACCAGTAATGGATGCTAACAAACTAGGTAGGCAGTAGTTCCCCTTCAGACCCTAAGCCACCAGAGGACTGACGCTGCTATGTCTGGCCTGGCCTAGGGGCTCCCACTGACACACATCCACCACCCGGACACCACCCTTCCAGCCGTGAGCTTCAATGATGGCCACTGTACTCACCGCCTTGTGGCTGTTGTGATGCCCTCAAGTGTCCATCCAGGTTTGGATAGGCCACTGCCAGTATGCAGGCCATCAGGGGGGTCAGGGTCCGAATGGCACCCCTTCCTCATTAGGAGGCCATCTCCAGCTGGGCATCCGTGGTCTTCCGTGCCCAGCATCTCAGGTCCTCCCACAGTTTGCGACAGTGGGTGCCCCACCTGCCATAGACCCCCAGGGTCCGCACCTCCTTGGCGATGGCACGCCATATACCCTTCTTTTGATGGGCGCTGACCTGCAGAGGCAATACAGACAGGAGAACACCATTAGACAAGCAGTCCAGCCAGTAACACGAATGGCCCACCATACCCGTTTCCATCACCACTGGCACACACATAGCCCTGCACACAATGTGTACACCACTAAGAGGACATCCACCTCTCCTTACACGATGCCTTCACACACAACTCCATGCATTCATGCAACATGTATCGTGCCCACAGTGTACTCACCTGTTGGTCTGGAGGCCCATACAGCAGTCTGCACTGGGGTAGTACCCAATCCACAAGTCTCTCCAACTCCTCAGAAGTAAAGACTGGGACACTTTCCCTGGTCACACAGCCAATGGTAGGTTCGAGACACATGTCACAGCAGCACATGCAGTGTAGGTCCTCTCCTATGGAAGGTCAGGAAACAAATGAGGAATATGATGGAAAATGGCGGTCACGTCCAGGGTGGTGCATACTGTCACTGCCGGCGTAGATCACCATTGGCCGCTGTACCCCATAGGGCCCAATTATAACCAATGAGGAGTTGCATGGCGGTTCCCGACCGCCTCCCGCCACAGCACACAACGTCAGCGGCATTACCTCACTTGCACCTGTCCCACCACACAGGACAGGCAGATGCCATTTCAGTGGGGGGGGGGGGGCAGGCCTATGGAATAATGCTGTGTCACAGGATAAATAGGCACATACTTGACAAATTACACTGTCCCATAACATGTTTACAGATTGCGGACTACTGTTGTGGCTCCATCGTTCAGTTTGTGACAGCCTCCTCACTCTTTTGTCACTTAGATACCTACCTCTGCAGATGAATAGGAGGTGGAGACATACCCCTGTGTACAGACCCCTAGTGGACTTGTCTGCACTGGAGGACAGGCACATTATCCTCACCTAGCGATTGGGCAGGGCCACAATCACAGAGCTGTGTGTCCAGTTGGAGCCTGATCTGATATCTGCTATCTGTCAGCCCACTGGGGTACCCCCTCTTGTGCAAGTGCTATCAGTTCTCCATTTCCTGGCAACTGGTTCTTTCTTTAAGTGACAGTGGGCTTGGCAGCAGGAATGTCACAGCCAATGTTCTCAATAGTCCTGACAAGAGTGTTGCCTGTCTTGATAAAACACTTGTGCAGCTACTTTGTATTCCCCCAGGTTTAGGATTTGGCCACTGTGAAGGCAGGATTTTATGCAATGGGACATATCAATCAATTGATCTTTATTTCGGCCAATTTGGCCATAAAAGATGTACACAAAAAACACACGTATGAACATATAAAACCATCAAGGAAGAGTAAACAGGAAACACATCAGATAAAAGACCATACAATTAAAATAAAAACTTAAAGTTAGATAGGAGCCTGCAACTTTAAAATACGGGTACGAATATGCCAGACATTGGTAAGGAATTTGGCTAGTGCAAACACAATTGGACCTGAAACATCAGTTTTTAAAATTCTGTACACCGGGAGGTACTCCCTAAAACCAAGGTTTCTAATAAGTGGTAAGAGCCAATATTTCCTGGCGGCCTTGTAAGTTGGACAAAACAAGACCACATGCAGATCGCTTTCCTCTGCTCCCACACATGTCGGACATAGCTTGGTAGATGGCAGTGTTGACCAGGAGCAGGTGTAAGATCGCAGAGGCAATGTGCCATATCTCCATTGGAGAAATAGCTTCCTGGCCAGCACAGGAGACATAGCATCCAGAACCCTCTCCAGGCGGTATGAGTCCTTGCTTTGCGCGAATACAGATGTTAATGACCCCTCATTCTTGCAGTCTAGGGCCATAGCTAATTTCTGCTCGTGGTAAGCACTGACCAAAGCTCTTCGTGGGATCCTTAGTGAGGCGTTAGCTGGATCCGACCACAGGTCAGGGAGGCCCAATCCCATACAGGACTTTTTTATATATTTTATCCACGGGATCTGTAAAGCTTTAGGGTGGGTTAAAAACTCCCTCAGTTCCGCCCTATAAGAAGAGAGTTCTTCGGTGCTCCATAGCCTTCGCCAGAACACTATGGGTCTGAGACCTAATTCATCTGCTATTGGTCTCAGACCCAGATCCATCCTCAGGGGGAGGAGCGGAGTACTGGACGGGAGTGCTACTATCTGTCTAATGAAGTTGTTCTCAGTTATAGACAAACTGCAGGAAACTGTGTGACCCCACAGTTCCGCCCCGTACATCAGAGCTCCTCTAGCCTGTGCCTTGTATATCTGGATAAGCGGCCCCAGCGGTCGATATGTGGAGCTTCTCATCAACCGAGCAATGCCGCCAGTGGTCTGCACCAATTTAAGATTAACCCTAGTCTGGTGAGTTCCCCAAGACATGGTTTCATTCAACGTTACACCTAGATATTCAAAGGTGGAGACTCTCTCTAAACGTAAAGCTCCCAGTAAGGGGTTCGGGCGTGATCTTGGGGTTGGGTTCATAACCATAAACTTGGTTTTATTAACATTTATTTCCAACCCCCTATCTGTGCAAAAAGCCACAAGAGAATCAAGGATCCTCTGTATCCCCATGGGAGTTTTGGACAGCAGCAGGGTGTCATCTGCAAACATGATTGCAGGCACCCTGCTGCCATTCAATTTTGGGGCATCAGTGTATTCAATTCCATTGAGGTGGGCGATTACCCCGTTGACGAAGAGGCAGAACAGGGTCGGTGCCAATACACAGCCCTGTCTAACCCCCCTGTCAACGGGGAATCTGTCCGTTAATTCCCCGTGTTTCCCGCACCTGACCCGGGCGTAGTTATTATGGTGCAATCTCTTTAAAGTTATCAGGATGTCTGGGGGGACCCCCATCTCAGCCAGAACACTCCAGAGTTTCCCTCTGTGCACGAGGTCAAACGCAGCCCTCAGGTCCACAAATATAGTGTATAAACTACCCCCTTCCAATATTGCTGCCCTCCAATAGATAACGTTCAGACGAAAAACCTGATCCACTGTAGAAACTCCCTTTCTAAATCCCGCCTGATACGGACTGAGGGCACCCGTTTCTTCCACCCAGTCCTGAAGCCGATTCAGCAGTATCCTGCCAAACAGCTTCTGTGACGCGTCAATTAAACTGATTGGTCTGTAGTTGGCAGGGAGCAGGGGCGAGCCCTTTTTAAATATAGGAACCACCTCTGCCCCCAGCCAAGTACTCGGAATTTCCATGCCACACAAAACTCCATTAAACACTGCAGCCAGATAGGGGGCCCAAACACCGGGCTCCTGCTTGAACAGGTCCCCGGGCAGGCCGTCCAATCCTGGCGCCTTTCCAGCTTTAAGTCCCATTAGTGCTACCTTCACCTCCCCCACTGTTATCAAGTCCCCGCCATACTCTACCAGTCCAGTACCGAAATCAATCTTAGTTTCTCCCTGCTCGGAACTGTAGAGAGATTGAAAGTGTGCCTGCCACACCCCTGCTGCAATATTTGGTTCTATTGCCGAATGGAGATTCCCCGACCCCCCGTTTACTACTCTCCAAAACATTCGGTGGTCTCTTGTTGCGAGGGAAGAGGTAAGCTCCTCCCACTGGTTCTCCTCCCATTCGGTTTTAGCATGGATGACCAGTATTTATAAGCCCGTCTACTTTCTCGCAGCTTCTCTCTATCTGTTCCCTCCTTGATGCATCTGAGGAGTTCTCCCTTTGCCTTCCTGCAGACTGCATTGTACCATAAGGAGTTATGTTGTTGGATCCTCTTCTGATTCTGGACCCTGGTAAAAAGCTCAGAGGCCGCTCCCTTTATAAGGTCCTCATGAGCCTGATATAATTTCTCATGATGGACTATATTGCCCACATCGTTGGCTAGCTCTCCCACTTTTTCCAAAATGGGGATTAAACCTGCGTAGAGCTTCGAAAGTTTCACTTGGCTCGTAGCTAGTTTATCCCACCTGATTCTTCTCCTGTTATTGTCTAATAGTAGTTCAGGTTTAGACCCCCCCATGGTTGTTATGGAGCCCTTTGGCCCAGGATGGCTAGAATCGAGTTCAAGGGCGTTATGGTCACTATCCAGTCTCTCCACCACCCTAAAGTCCAGGATAGAAGACCAGTTCACTATCTGTACAAGAGCATAGTCCAAGCGGGACTCTCTTCCCACTCTGTTGTACGTGGTTTTGCTTGGTACATCAGACTTAATACGTCCATTGCAGGCTCTAATTCCATGCTTTAGGGTGAGAGCAGTAATCTGCAAAGCCACAGGCGTCCATGCCTTTGGAGAAGGTGCTACAACAGGGGGTACTGACCACCTGAACTCTTCTTCCATTGGAAATCCCTCTACGAGACCGACCAACGGCTCGAAATGGGAATTTAAATCCCCTCCCACTATGTAAGGGATATCTCTTGGCATTTCCGCTAAATATACTGAAAGCTCCTCTATAGTGGGGGATTCACGCGAAGCTCCCACTGGCCTGGAGTAAATATTTATCAGGGCAAGTTTCGCTAGGTTCGGCCAGGCTAATAAAACCACTAGGATATCATCTGATGGCACCGGTAGGCGTGAAGCCTGACATCCTAAGTGGGAAGCCACCCAAGTTGTGAGTCCACCAGAGGGGCGGCCCTTACCCTCCCACCTTGCCGCGATGGAAAATGACTCGTAACCTTGATGGTTATAATCTTCCCTTGCCCAAGTCTCTTGGAACATGCAAACATCCCCGGACTCAATGTAAGTTATCCAATCTTGGGTGCCCAGTTTGCTGGCTAAACCAGCCACATTCCACCAAATTAGTCTCATGTGCGCTGGAGAAGCCACAGAACAGATTGCAGGGATGGAGTGGGGGGAAGAGCCAGTACCAAAGCCAGAAACTACACCATTTTCAGAAGTGGATTCAGCCAGATCAGGCAGTTTGCTGGGACCATTATCCAAGGTCGCAGGATTTAAGTTCGGGTTTGGAGGCAGTCAGTCCACACCATCCAGACCATTCAGACAGTTAAAACGATTATGGTCCAAAAAGGGAGTCTCCGAAGGTCGATAAACTGGACGTGGAGCATATCCCCTATATCTAGATCTTCGTTCCACCCTTGTCCAGTTACCTTGTGACAAGTCATGGTGCAAGAAAATAGGAGGGAAAAAGAAAGAAACTGGCAAAGTCTGTATGGTAGAATCCAGTGATCTATTTGACCCAGCACAAATGTATAGTACTGTTCCAGGGTCTCGAAAAGACACAATGATACAGTCCCCTGCTATTGATTTCCCCGACTTCCCCAACCATGGTACCCTTCTTACCATAATGATCTCATTATTGAGGTGAGCTGGAAGAGGTCTGTTCCAATTCAACCATTTAATGGTTTTCCTCTTGAGTGAGTGATAGTTCTAATTTTCACCCAATTCTAGAGAGGGAACACCAGCCAACACCACCATGAGGCTGTTAGCCTCTGGTGGTAGGTCGGGTCCTCGTGGTCTAGGGGCAGGCTTACCAGGGAGTATACGTTGGAGTGCTGGGCCATCTGTTTCTGATGGTAGAATGTTAGAGTTAGTAGGTAAAATTGGAACTGGGATAGCCATAAGTGGCTGTAAAGGAGGGGCGGCAGTAGTGCCCAGGGGAGGCCCCGTATGGATCGGTGGGTTTTGTATATTGGGGAAGGTTCCTATTGGTAGAATGGACTCAGTGGTTCTACTCTGTTTGTTGTCCAAAATTTTCAGGGTGGTTAAAGTTGCCTCCAGAGTGGTCAGCCTGAATTCTATTTTCTGCAAGCTCTCGCTAATGGGCAACAAGAGTGATCTAATTAAAGATTCAATGCTCCCCAAAGAACTACCGGGAAGTAATGTGTTAAGTGGGCTCTTCCCTTTGTCGCTAATGAAAGCAGTGGTAATAATATTAGTACCCTTGGGGGGAGTAGCCCTCTGCACATTAACTAAAGGCCTATCTAACATAGGTACGGACTTGAGTGACTTTCCAAAATCAGAGTGGGGGATCTTTTTCTTCCCCTGACCACCCCTCATCTTCCTTCTGCGTTTATTTGGTGGTAGGTCATACACCTCTGCCACCACAGTTTGCTTTAGCTTATTAATCTTGATTTTGGCTCTGGTGTGTATTTGGGTGGATAAGTCAACTGCCGAACTACTGGCAACTAATAGTGGAGTGATGTCCGTAGTTTGTTTAGGAGGTGGGCCAAAAATGGGAGAACTATCCCGGAGTAATAGGGGAACATCTTCTTGAGATGAAAGATCCGGGCTGCCATTGAGGGAACCTTCCTCTTGGGAGATAGGATAGGGAGTTATGTCACTGAGGGGCCTATTTTTCATATGTTCAATCGAGCGACGACGCTCTGTCCTACGCATCTCCAAAGAGGTTTCGATTCCCCCATCACCCTTTACCAATTTAAAGTAATTGTCCAGAGTCCCAATGTTGGCTCCCCCCCCCTTCGCTGCTGTTCCACCTAGAGCTGATGATGGCATACCCAGAACCTTTTTCGTATACCAGGTAGGATCAAGGAAATGCAGGTGGAAGAGAGTGGGCCCAGCCCAGCCTCCTGCGTGCCCTGACGGCCACAGACGGTCCCGCCCTAGTCCCGGGCTTATCCGCGACGCGGAAGTAGCTGGTTGAATTTATAAGAGAAAAGTTAAGCTATGAGTGGGGCGGGGCTTGCAGGGAGAGCGGCCAGTGACAGAAGCCACTGGGAGACGTAGTCCTGTCCCGACGCTCGCAGCCCTGCACTCGCCCAGTCCCTCACTGAAACTGTCCGTAGGTTTTGCACAAGCGGCTCTCACGCCGCAGCGGGACGCCGCAGAAGTAGAGGAGAGGAGAGTCCAAAGGCAAACCAGCAGCAGCCAGCAAGTCCGACGGTATCCCAGGAGAGCGGAGCGGAGCTCAAAGACTTTGCACGAGCGGCTCTAGCGCCGCAGCGGGACCCGCGAAGCAGAGGAGAATCCAAAGGCAAACCAGCAGCGCTCAGATATATTAGTTCCAAGATGTAACTACACCAACACCTTCAATGTGATTTGAGTCTGTAATTCAAAGCGCCATTCCAAGGTGGCCGCCGTATTCACATGTTCAGGACGGTATTCCACAGCAATTCAAAATAGCAGTCTTTCTTTTATGTTGATATGGATTGGTTCCTCTCCGCTTGCCGTTTGTACCCGTAGGCCTTGAAGCAGCCTCCACCCTCTCCGTGGAGTCCCGTGTGCGAGCGTGCTCCAGAGCCTCGCACCCGGCCGGGCTGGGGAGCCTTCCAAGACGTCGGCCCAGGCTCAGATGCGGGCGCCGCTGGACCAGCCGACGGGCACGTCTCGAGACGGTGAGTATTTTAGTAGACAGACAGCGACGACTTTGCTGCTTTTCCTCCCGCCGCCCTGCTACACCAATTAGTTTCAGTGAGTACTGACTCTGATGACTTCCTTCAGTATCTACTCTTATCATATGGCATTTCAACAATACGCATGGTCTAGGGTTTTAATTAGAGAAATTATAGTCCTGACGATTGCTTTCTCACAGTCACATTCACAGAGTACTATATAAAAAGGGGCGGCTCCCAATTACCCCCCAAGTTTGAAAGTTGAAGGTAAGGTTTACCGATCAGGGTTATATACCAAAAATATTGATGTTAATTTTATATCCCCCTCAGAACTATCACCGGTAATTGTATGAAGTGAAATAGTTGTGACTACAGTATGGCCGCCACAAAGTGACAAATTTTTTTGCATTCTGTTTCCTGTAGAGTGGAGTGGAGAAAATCGAATACACCGCCCGCCTGCACGTTCACAGGAGACCAGAGCACCGGAGGGAACACGACTGGAAAAAAACAAGTTCCAAACTACATGTTGCTGAGTCCTCACGCCGGCGCCGAAAAGAGCAGAAGCCAACGAAACCGTCACGGCTGTCGATGAAAATCCAGCGCGCCCGTTCCAGGTAAGGCAGCCTCCTCACCTCCTCGCCTCTAGCGTCCGTGCCTGCAGCGGCTGCGCCGGTCCCTCTGCCGCTCCCGGGTGTGGCCGCCGGTCCCGCGCTGCACAGTGATCGGGACGCAGACAGCAGCAGGGCGGGAGAGACAACGGGTGGTTGGGTCAGCAGCAGGCAACGACCCCCGCAACCCGGCCCCCTTTCCTCCGGTTTCGGATCCGGTTTCGGATCTGCTCCACGCGGGCAGCGCCTCCGCTTCTCCTTCTCGCGCTTCTCTTTAGGCCTCCCAACTTATCAAATATACTGCCGTGCCAAACTCGGTACCAGTACACCTCATGGAATTAATTCACCCTGAACATATCCCAATATAATTGGTGCTATTGATGGAACACATATTGCATTTGTCCCTCCGCCCAACCCAGTATATGTTGATGTATGCCTATGGTGTTGGCCATATAGGAGAGTGTGTGGCTAAATGTTGTCCCTCAATATTTGCAAGTGACTATGGTTACCCAAACCTATCATGGCTGCTGACTCCTGTGAGGAATGTCAGGACAAGGGCAGAAGAACAATATAATGAGGCATGTGGGCGAACCAGAAGGATCATTGAAAGGACCTTTGGCCTCCTGAAGGCCAGGTTCCGGTGCCTCCATCTGACAGGTGGATCCCTGTACTACTCACCCAAGAAGGTCTACCAGATAGGCGTGGCATGCTGCATGTTGCACAATCTGGCCCTCAGACGCCATGTACCTTTTCTGCAGGAGGGGGAGACTGGAGATGCCTGTGTGGCAGCAGTGGACCCTGTGGACAGTGAAGATGAGGAGGCAGAGGATCAGGATGTGGACAACAGAACATCAGTGATCTGTCAGTACTTCCAATGACACAGAGGTGAGACAGTGCAACTCTACATTTGAATGACTTTGGTTGTATTCTGGGTGGCATAGGCATGCTGGTATTTACCACTTCTATGCCCACTTACTGTTACCTCTGGCTATTCATTTTGCAGATGTTGGTGATTTACCAAATACCTCTGGTGTGACCACAACAGCCAACTTCAGGCCATTGATTCTATGCTCATTCTATGTACAGTTAATTTGCAATGGTTGTACCTGTTTCAATCAATACAGATTTTAAATACATGACATACTCAAAAATGATTTATATCAAAGGGTTTTTATTGTAGTACTAATACATAGAGGGTAAAGTGCAATGGGATGGGGTGATGATGGAGGAAAGCCCAGGATATTGTTCCCGTCTGTTCGTAGCACAGGTGAATTTCCAAGGGGACATAGGAAGGGGAGCAATGGCAGTTCAAGGTGGACAGGGTGACTGAGTGGGATACAAGGGGGGACAATCAGGAGAGTCTCATTTCCTGGCATGGGTCTTGGCAAGTGTCTCTGGCTTCTGTCTGGATCTCAGGGGACATTTGTGGGGTGGTTCACCTTCTGCACGGAGGGTGCTGATGGCCTGTGGGTCCTGTGGCGGGGCCTCCTGGCCACTAGCGTCAGCGGCAGTGGAAGGCTGTTCAGATGACTGGCTAGTGGCAGGGGCCCGCTGGTGAGACACTGCCTCCCTCATAATGTTGGCCATGTCTGCCAGCACCCTTGCTATGGAGATCAGGGTGTTGTTGATTGCCTGAAAGTCCTCCCAGATCCCCTGGTACTGTCCCTCCTGAAGCCGCCTGTTCTCCTGCATGTTGTCTAGGATCTGGCCCATCGTGTCCTGGGAATGTTGATAGGCTCCCAGAATCTCAGAGAGCGCCTCCTGGAGTGTTGGTTCCCTGCTCTTGTCCTCTGCCTGCCGCACAACAATCCTCCCAGTTTCCCTGTTGGCCTGTGCCTCTGTCCCCTGAACCGTGTGCCCACTGCCACTGACCCCAAGTCCCTAATTGTCTTGTGTGCAAGGTGTGGGCTGGGGTCCCTGTAGAGGTGGGCACACTGCTGATTGACATGTCCTGGGGACAGAGGTTTGGGTGTGCTGGGTGGGTGCTGTGGTGTTGTTTCCTGATGGAGGAGCCTCTGTGGTGGTCTGTGACTGGGCTTGGGTAATCGACTGTTCAGTGGTCCCTGAGGGGCTAAGTAGATCGTCCAGATCCTGAAGACCAGAGTTACTGTCATCACTGTGGGCCTCCTCTCACAGTGGTGGCACCTCCTCTCCACTGACATTGGCTGGGGTGGCCTGTGGGGAAGTAAATGATGTATTTTGCTTCATGTGTATGACATATTATACATCCCTGGCTTCCCCTCCATGGTTGGTGTTGCCCTGCCAGCTTTTACTTGTGTATGTTGGTGTGTGGTGGGATTGTTAGTTTCCCTATGCTGTGCATGCTTTGGTGATGAGTGTCCATGCATTGGTCCGGCATGCAGGGCTTGGCATTGGGATTAGTGAGATATGATGGTGGCGTGTGTGGGATGGAGTGGAGTGATAGGAGTGAGGGTATGTGATGGCATGCAGGTATGGGGTTGATAATTTTTTAGAGTTGACTTACCAGAGTCCAGTCCTTATCGACTCCGGCCAGGCCCTCATGCAGTATTGCCAAGACTTGCTCCTCTCATGCTGTGAGTTGTGGGGGAGGAGGTGGGGGTCCACCGCCAGTCATCTGTATACCGAGCTGGTGTCTTGCTATCTATGGAACGTACTTTCCCCCACAGGTCGTTCTACCTCTTCCTGATGTCGTCCCTTGTTCTGGGGTGCTGTCCCACGGTGTTGAGCCTGTCCACGATTCTCCACCATAGCACCATCTTCCTGGCTATTGATATTTGCTGCACCTGTGCTCCAAACAGCTGTGGCTCTACCCTGATGATTTCCTCCACCATGACCCTTAACTCCTCTTCAGTGAAACAGGGGTGCCTTTGTGATGCCATTGGTGTTATGTGAAGTGTGTTGGTGAGGTTGTGTTGGGTAATGTGTTGGGGTGTATGAAGTGGGGTGCGTAAGGGATGTATGGGTGTATGTGGTGTGTGTGTCTAGTTGTGGCAGTGGTCTTGGTGTCAGTCTCGTGCCAATGATTTGTATTCGTAAGGGGATGTCGGTAATGTGGGTGTCTGTTTTATAGTGGTGTGGGTGTGGTGTGTGTATGGGTGTCAGGTGTGTGCTGTTTGAATTGTCAAATGTGGTGTTATTTAGTCTTTGGGTGTCCATTCTGGGCGCGGAGGTATGTACCGCCAATGGTTTACCACAGTTGAATGTCTACTGGGGTGATTAGTGGGTTATAATGTGATGGGTGTTGTTCTGTTGGCGTAACGGTTTGGGTTTTGATACCTTTGGTCTGGCAGATTTGCGTATGTGGCTGTATTCTGTCGGATTGGTGTGTGTGTGTCATAATGTGGTGAACGGATATCTGCTGCCCGCCGCAGTAAGTTAAGCAGCCGTCAACATGGCAGTAAGCAGGATTTACCCTCAGGTTCATAATGAGGGCCATTATTTTGTAAAATAAACAGTTTTGAAGACTCTCAAAACAGAGACGGGAGGAGAGTGAGTATGAGTTATTCTCAGTGTGTATGTAAAATCTGACAGACGCCTCCCCAAACCAGACAGAATTTTCCTGTACCCAACTATTTACTAGAAAATACATTTATTAGGGGGATGTAACACCCCACACATGCTCTCTGAAGCTTCGCCCCTGCAAAGGATATGGGTTCAATAAGTGTCTCGAAGAAGGCATACAAGCAAATTCAACTTAAAGCAAAAATGTACTGGGACGACAAGAGGTGGGGGGATCTTAAAGAATCATGTACAGATAAGGACCCAAGGAAATTTTGGTCCTTGGTCACATGCGGAGGCAGCATGGCTTCATCCCAATCGACAAATCATATTTCACCCACTGAGTGGTTTAATCACTTTAAAGCCCTGTAAACTGATGAAACTTAGACTCCCACACAAGGGAGCCCTGTTCCTATTTGGAACGCCGGGGCAATGTGACTTGTTTGAATTAGGTGATATCCATACTTCCTTAGATACCATAGTTTGTACACGGCTCCAGGAGCTGATGGCGTACCAGGGATATTTTCATTCATGAAAAGGAGAACTTATCTAAATATATCCTTACACTATCAAATGCAATCCCAAGGGATGTGACAATTCCTGGATCTTGGAAAGGTGCTGAGGTGGTACCCATTTGCAGAGGGCAATAGAAACGTACCGACCTATTACAGACCAATTATCCTAATTGATTCAATCCAAAAGGTATTCTGTTGGCTGGTCCTGGACAAAATCCAGGATTGGATTGATGTAAAAGACATATTAACACCCTTCCAGGAAAAAACAGTACTATAAATCAGGTCTTTCGTTTTTTACTTTTGTACTGGAAAACAGTCCTAATCGGCAGGGGCCACCTCTATGTGGCCTTTGTCAACTTGAAATCAGTCTTTGATCGAGTCCCTCTGCAAAAGCTTTAGCAGGTGCATTGTGACATGGGAATGCCGCTGGATATTTTATCTTTAGTCATCTGCGTCAATGAGGGAATGGTTGTCAAAATCCACTGGAGCGAGCAGGGGTAGCTTGCCTACCAAATTCCCCCATGTTATTCTCATTATATCTGAATGAAGTAGTCCACTTCCTTTCCTTCCATCCTACTGATGCCCCCTCCCTCACTAAGGAAAAAATATCTATGCTTCTCTTTGCAGATGACACCCTATTAGCATCTAAAACCCCAGGTGGACTCCAATGTTTATTAAAACCATTTGGGGAATTGTGTTCGACCCTCGGCCTGGAGGTCAATACAACAAAGATCAAATATATGATGATTAATGTGCATAAATCACATGGGGGAGGCTTTCAATGGGGGAGCAGGCAGTATGACATGGAAGCCCCACGTTGATAAAATGAATATGAATCTTAGGCAAATTGTAGGCATCTTATTAAAAGAGCACTGTGTATCTCACACCAAACCAGTAGCACGTGCACTACAGATTTGTGACCTGAAAGCTGTGGGTATGGACCTTTAAGGACCTGAACTATGTTTTTTCATATCATAGATATGACCAGATCAGAACACAAGTTTTTAAGAAATTTAGGGCCTGAACTACATCTTGGAGATATTACCCCCAATCCTCTGCAGTGCTGGACTTAAAAACACCGTCAAGTCGATGGTGCTCTGCCCACTGCATTTAGATGCCATGGCAAAGTGCTCTACGTAGCTGCCAGGCTGACAGGTTCCAGTTGACCCTGTTTGGATGTTACAGTCCTGCAGGTGGTGTACTGGCGGCGGATTGCTAATGTAGGGAGTCGATTGCGGGACCCAATGGATATAGTACAATGGCAGTAGCTATGGGATACAGGTAAGTAAGACACACACACACACACACACACACACTGTGCCTTAGACTTTTGTGTCCACCTGCAGAACACACTACATACACACTATTATCCAATGCCATTCCAACACCATACAACACGTATGTACCGAAAACACACATTGCCATACATCCATGACACAACACGCACACATTATTGACCCTGCACTCACAGGTGACACAACCACAACAATAGCCCCAGCTATATACTCACCTACAGAAACACTCACACACAAGAAAAAATACAAGCGTCACAACAATGACCACCAAACAACAACAACACACACCAAAACATAGACAACAAACAGTGACCCATATGCAAGTGGCACACGTATAGACACAACCACATCATCCACTCCAGCTCCAGCTCCCTCTGCCTCAACCAGCCAATCTTATGGCACATACACATACACCTAATGACTCACATACACAACTGGAAGCACAATATCACAGGTGTAGGTCCCCTTGCAATGTGCACAGATGGAGACAGTTGACGGGTGTGAATTTAATGCCACTGTGGTGCAAGTGTTCATTTGACAAAGAATACTGACACCAAAATGACAGTTGTGTATGTGTGCAATATGTGTCATGCACCAGTATGTCCCTATCCATGTCCCACACAAATATGCTCCCGACTGCATGGCACAGTAACTCAACAAAAATTACTGTGACATACATATGACTGCAGTGGTCCCGAGCTCATATTCGCTGACCACACAGCGTACACAGCCAATTCGGGTTCCCTACCTTTAATTCCGGCGTTAAGGGGGGGTTGTGTTTTCTCTGTCGTCCAGTGGCAGCAGAGACAGCAGGTGATATCCAGGTAGGTGTAGTCCAAAATGGAAGCAGAACCATGAAGAAAGGTAGGTTTTGTGCCCCTTCCAATTCAAATCTGCCAGCTCAGGTGTGGAGGTTGAACCACCACAGTTGGCTTGGGAGTAAAGCACATCCAAATCTGCACAGTGGTAAAGGTGCCTGGAATCCTGCTGTCAGCCCCGATTCCAATGCCACCATTGAGTTGGCTGAAAATTCTTGGCAGAGTCAATGGGACTTGGGCTCTCTTTTGCCTATGGTCCTGACAACATCTAAATTGGGTGGGCGGACCGCCAAAGCGGTGGACAGATTTTCCAATTGAAAGCCAGCAGAGGGACCATTACTACTGAAATCTAAATCAGGGCCTTGCTGGCCGTTTAGGAGTTTGGGGGAGGGAAACACCCATCCGCCAAAATCCTGACAGGATGGTCGCCGCTGTGCTCCATTAGGACTTTCCAACCAGGCTGACCGGAGGAAATCAAGGTTTCCACCAGTCAGCCCTGTGGGAAAGGTGCAGCAGCACTGTCACCGGCTCATAATATAGCCGGCGGCAATGCTGCCTTACGAAGGGCCACCAGCACCCTTGAAATATGCCCTGTCTGCACAATAGACAGTGCACAGTTTGAGGGTGCTGGGCAGGGGAACCCCTGCAATGAACATGCCACAGGCCCCCTGTGGCCCCCTGCACCTGTTCTCCGCCAGCCTTTTGATAGCGGTGGTACGGTCATCAAAACGCTGCCAGAGAACAAGGTTGTAATCAGCAGGGAGGCAGTGAGTTCAGGACTGCCCTGGCTGATTACAACCTGCACTGCTGTCAGCCCATCGGGATCTGAGATCCTGGGGAGGAAGGCAATATGTTGGAGGGTCTGTCTGCCAAACTCCTAATGTGGTGGTCGGACCACCACAGCCACAGCCGTCCCACCGCCACCACAAGGCTCAGGGTCTTCGGTCTTCCAACCTCATGATCAGGCCCTTAGTCCTTTTATCATCCAGCACTCCGTTGTATCCCTTAAAGCTTGATGTGGGAAGAAACCCAATCCAACACAGAGCCAAGCTACAACCACTTCTGTTTTGGAGGAGACTAAGGTCTACACCCTAAATAGCATCCTATGCCAAAACTCTTCAGGAAGTAGTTACGATGAACAAATTTCACAAAATAGTCTTGTTCAGCAATATCAAAAAGCTACTATCTTCAGTGGGCATGCACAAGGCCTGGGATTCTTCTATGCTTATTCCCTCAAAAGAGAAACTGAAGGGTGCTATTGGGCATGGATAACACAGAACGATGTCCAAACTGCAAGAAAAGGGTCATTGACAATTTAATTTGTTGATTTCAAGTCTGCTAGTGCACTTGAACTATATTTGGAATGTAGCATTTTAAACAATGAAGTTGAGGCACTAGTACATTGCTATAAAGTGCATCATGTAAACGCTTAGGCCCATATTTCTACTTTTTTTGTGTGCCGCTTTTGCATCTTTTTTTATGCAAAAGTGGTGCAAACTTACGAAATACAATTATATTTTGTAAGTTTGTGCAGCTTTTGTTTCAAAAAATGGCGCAAATTTGGCACAAAAAAAGTATAAATATGGGCCCTGGTCTTTTAAATGCAGGAGGAAATACTACAACATCACAGAGTTAGGAGCCAGTCTGAAAGGACTTCCATTATCTTCAGTGCACCAGTCATTCCTATTTTCGAATGCAGATTCGACTTAAATGTTGCTACAATGTAAATTTGTCAATTTAATTGCTTCTCCTTGAAGTCATGTACTTGATGTAAATAATAATGAAATAATAACATTGATAGATGGACTTAATAAGTCTGAACCTAGCCAGGGAGCAGTGGATCCCACCACGTACCTGCAGGTAGAGAACAAGTTCATGCATATAAACTGTGGAAAGAGGGAGGATTCACCTTCACAGGCTAAAGAGTCTCAAAAGCAGGTAGAATCTGTATTAGTAGCCTTAATGAGGTGAGTTTGCAGCTCCTTTTTGAAGCAGAGCAGCTGGTCTTGTCTGTATTCAAATGTTGTTCCAAGGGTGCATAGTTTAAGAAGGTTTTTGTCCATCTGCTTCTGTTTTGCATTTCTTTGCTTTAAATGTGAGGCTGTCATGGTTTCCAGTGTTGTACTGGCTTCCTGAGAAAGATAGTTTTCCTATCACTTAAAAAAGTTGGTTGGCTAATAATGCTTTTTAGGTTACTTAATAAGTTGTGAATATGGGCAGCCAGGGTAGGTCTGAGAAGGCATTCTGCAGCATACACAGAAAGAGGAAAATTCATCCCAGTATTGTTTTTCTGCAGGAGGGTGGCCCTCTCTGCACAAAAGCAATCCCGCTGACAAACCTACTGACAATGCAGACACCCTTGCACCCATGGTGTAAGGGTGCCTGCGTTGGTGTTAGGCAAAAATGTGTGCACCAGCACAGGTGGAAAGGACAGAAATGCACAGTATCTTGTAAATACGGTACATTTCTGCTCTTTTCATGCCACTTGCTGCACTGCCCTGCGCCACAGGGCTTGTAAATATGTCCAATAGTGTGCTGAGAAGGTTTGAGAGTCTACACTAGGGATCTCTTCTGACCCTAATGTAAAGTACCAAGCCACTTAAATAACTTAAACATTAAACAGTCCTAATCAGCAGGGGCCACCTCTATGTGGCCTTTGTCAACTTGAAATCAGTGACACCCACTGACTCACATACACAACTGGAAGCACAATATCACAGGTGTAGGCCCCCTTGCAATGTGCACAGATGGAGACAGTCGACTGGTGTGAATTTAATGCCACTGTGGTGCAAGTGTTCGTTTGGCAAAGAATACTGACACCAAAATGACAGTTGTGTATGTGGGCGATAAGTGACATGCAGCAGTGTGTCCCTATACATGTCCCACACAAATATGCCCCCAACTTGCATGGCACAGTAACTCAACAAAAATTACTATGACATACATATGACTGCAGTGGTCCCAAGCTCATATTCGCTGACCACACAGCGTACACATCCAATTTGGGTTAACTACCTGTAATTCAGGCGATAAGGGGGGGGGGTGTTTTCTCTGCCATCCAGTGGCAGCAGAGACAGCAGGTGATATCCAGGTAGGTGTAGTCCAAAATGGAAGCAGAAACATGAAGAAAGGTAGGTTTTGTGCACCTTCCTTCTCAAATCTGCCAGTTCAGGTGTGGAGGTTGAACCACCACAGTTGGCTTGGGAGTAAAGCACACCCAAATCTGCACAGTGGTAAAGGTGCCTGGAGTCCAGCTGTCAGCCCTGATTCCAATGCCACCATTGAGTTGGCTGAAAATTCTTGGCAGAGTCAATGGGACTTGGGATCTCTTTTGCCTATGGTCCTGACAACATCTAAATTGGGTGGGCGGACCACCATAGCGGTGGACAGATTTTCCAATTGAAAACCGGCAGAGGGACCATTACTACCGAGATCTAAATCAGGGCCTTGCTGGCCGTTTAGGAGTTTGGCGGAGGGAAACACCCATCCGCCAAAATCCTGACAGGGTGGTCCCCGCTGTGCTCCATTAGGACTTTCCCACCAGGCTGACCGGAGGAAACCAAGGTTTCCACCAGTCAGCCCAGTGGGAAAAGTGCTGCAGCATTGTCACCAGCTCATAATATAGCCGGCGGCAATGCTGCCGCACAAAGGGCCACCAGCACCTTTGAAATACGCACTGTCTGCACAATAGACAGTGCACAATTTGAGGGTGCTGGGCAGGGGGACCCTGCACTGAACATGCCACAGGCCCCCTGTGGTCCCCTGCGCCATTTCCCCGCCAGCATTTTCATAGTGGTGGTACCGCCATCAAAACGCTGCCAGAGAACAAGGTTGTAGTCAGCAGGGAGGCACTGAGTTCAGGACCACCCTGGCTGATTACAACTTGCACTGCTGTCAGCCCATCATGATCTGAGATCCTGGTGAGGACGGCAGTATGTTGGAGGGTTTGTCTGCCAACCTCGTAATGTGGTGGTTGGACCACCACAGCCGTCCCACCGCCACCACAAGGCTCAGGGTCTTCGGTCTGCCAGTCTCATAATAAGGTCCTTAGTCCTTTTATCATCCAGCACTTCGTTGTATCCCTTAAAGCTTGATGTGGGAAGAAACTCAATCCAACAAAGAGCCAGGCTACAACCACTTCTGTTATTGAGGAGACTAAGGTCTACACCCTAAATAGCATCCTATGCCAAAACTCTTCAGGAAGTAGTTACGATGAACAAATTTCACAAAATAGTCAGGTTCCGCAAGATCAAAAAGCTGCTATCTTCAGGGGGCATGCAGGAGGCCTGAGATTCTTCTATACTTATTCCCTCAAAAGAGAAACTGGAGGGATGCTATTGGGCATGGATAACACAGAACGATGTCCAAACTGCCAGAAAAGGGTCATTGACAAGGGAATTTGTAGATTTGAAGTCTGTTACTGCACTTGAACAGTATTTGGAATGTAGCATTTTACACAATGAAACGGAGGCACTAGTACATTGTTATAAAACTCATAATGTTAACGCTTAGTCCCATATTTCTACATATTTTGCACCGCATTTGCATCATTTTTCTTATGCAAAAGTGCTGCAAACTTACAAAATACAATTATATTTTGTAAGTTTGTGCAGCTTTTGTGTCAAAAAGTGACACAAATTCGGCACAAAAAAAGTATAAATATGGGCCCTGGTCTTTGAAAGGCAGGAGGAAATACTGCAACATCACAGAGTTAGGAGCCAGTCTGAAATGACGTCCATTATCTTCAGTGCACCATTCATTCCCATTTTGGAATTCAGATTCGACTTAAATGTTGATACAATGTAAATTTGTGTTAATTTGTCGATTTAATTGCTTCTCCTTAAAGTCATGTACATGGTGTAAATAATAATGAAATAATAACATTGTTAGATGGACTTAATAAGTCTGAGCCTAGCCAGGGAGCAGTGGATCCCACCACGTACCTGAAGGTAGAGAACAAGTTCATGCACATAAGCTGTGGAAAGAGGGAGGATTCACCTTCACAGGCTAAAGAGTCTCAAAAGCAGGTAGAATCTGTATTAGTAGCCTTAATGAGGTGAGTTTACAGCTCCTTTTTGAAGCGGAGAAGCTGGTCCTGTCTGTAGTTGAATGTTGTTCCAGGTTAAGAAGGTTTTTGTCCATCTGCTTCTGTTTTGCATTTCTTTGCTTTAAATGTGAGGATGTCATGGTTTCCAGTGTTGTACTTGCTTCCTGAGAAAGATAGTTTTCCTGCCACTTAACAAAGTTGGTTGGTTGATAATGCTTTTTAGGTTACTTAATAAGTTGTGTATATGGGCAGCCAGGGTAGGCCTGAGTAGGCATTCTGCAGCATACACGGAAAGAGGAAAAGTCCTTCCAGTTTTGTTTTTCTGCAGGAGGGTGGCCCTCCCTGCACAAAAGCAATCCCGCTGACAAACCTGCTGACAATGCAGACACCCTTGCACTCATGGTGTAAGGGTGCCTGCGTTGGTGTTAGGCAAAAATGTGTGCGCCAGCACAGGTGGAAAGGACAGAAATACACTGTATCTTGTATATACAGTACATTTCTGCTCTTTTCATGTCACTTGCTGCACTGCCCTGCACCACTGGGCTTGTAAATATGTCCAATAGTGTGCTGAGAAGGTTTGAGAATCTACACTAAGGATCTCTTCTGACCCTAATGTAAAGTACCAAGCCACTTAAATAACTTAAACGTTAAACAGGTTTAACGCAGAGTATAACTGCTTATGTTTTGCACGTGTTCACCAGCTCCATTTGGAAATATGGATGTTACAATGGTAAGTACTTTATGGTATGCCTCTATGGGAGGCTACATTCACAAGGCTATTACCCATGACTTGCACAAAATGGTGCTATATAGGTAAGAAGCAACTTACTCACAGATATAGGATTAATACCACTTGAAATACTGCCAAGCACAATCGCCTGAGAAGTTTTGATTTGAGAAAACTTTTTGCAGTTCCACATTCTTGCATAATTAAAGCACATTGAAAGAAAATGATGACACCAAAGAACAACCAGGTAATGCAACTCAAAAGGAAGAACCTAGCTGTCTCAAATGATTATACTAATGAATATCAATGACAAGAATATCGAGATACAGGATTGTCATGGAGAAAATATCAAAGACTTAGGTCCTGATTAAGAGTTGGGCGGTTAAACCACCACAACTCCAATATGGCAGTGGTGAGGCGGCCATCAAGCCAGCGGCCTCACCACCGTCATATTACAATGTTTGCGTCAGGCTGACTGGCGTAAACGTCGTATTACTACGGTTCTGGTGGGTAGCCTGGTGGAAACAGTGCAATGGCATTGACCTCGGCTCCCTCACAGAGCAGACAGTGCGCATTCTAAGGGTGCTGGCAGAGGGCCTCTTCACTGCCCATGAAACATGGGCAGTGCAGGGGCTCCCCTGTGGCCTCCAGCACTGTCTTTCAACAGGCCTTTTGGTTGTAGCTGTTCACCGCCCTTGGAGCCTTGACCCAATGTCATTGCTGGGTGCTGCTCTGCTGTTTATGATTTGGAGTTGTTCTGGCTAACTTAGAGGAAGATTGGTGAGATTTGCCACCCTCAATAGCTAACCACAAGTAGGTGAATGGCAGGTGCGACCTCACTTCCACTCAGGTGACTAGCAACCTCTGAGGAAGACTCCTCACTCCCAAAACTGTATTGCTGTATTTGGTGGCATTTGAAGGCTCTGGAATCCTCTGTGTGCTGAAGAAGCAGGTGAAAAGACTTTCAACATCATAGCAAAGGTACTGTTCACTTGCAATCTACATTTTTGTGCAGCCCTTGGTTATTCTTCTTGTGGATACCGTTGCTTTGGGCCAGCATCTTGCTCCAGGAACTGCTTAAAAGTGCCTTTCTGTATTTTTAAAATTTGCGCACGTAGTTGAATTTTAATTGTTGTTCCTTTCATGTTGTTTTATCTATTCCTTACGTGCATATAGTTTGGCTTTTTATGTTTTCACCCTCTTACTGAAGCCTTGCTTAAGTTTCTCTTGGCTAAGGCGTTGAACTGTGTTCCTAACCAATGGATTCTGTTATCTCAAACTTAAATTGCAAGTTGACTGGACACTTTAAGGGATGCTCCAGTAGAGGTGGTCGGGAGGGTTCCCAGAGCAGGAAACACCAGTACATGCCAAAGAAAACTCAATTGTGCAAATAAAAGAAAGACAGAGATAGATGGCCTTGAGAATATGATATTGCAACTATTTAGTATATAAGACAACTATTAGACAGAAAAGATGCATCTAGTGTTTCAAGCCACAATTAATCTATCTTCTGGGGATGGCCCAAGAGAACCCACTCAGGGGAGGAATGCACACTCAGCTCCTAGGAGAGAGCAGCTCCTAGGAGGGAGCCAATTAGTGCCACAATAGGGCTTGATAGGAGCCGTACTGAGAGAGTCTGTGGAGGGGGGAGGGGCAGGTCACAGTGAAGAATCCAGCTGTATGATGACGGAAGGCCCTATGCATCCATACATCACCTGGAAGGAAACTATAAGGTCCATGTTTCTGGGAAGTTCAAGCAAGTCACACAAATAGGTTAGGCCAATACTGTGTCATAATGATAGTGAGCCATTTAACAGCAGTAAGGTATATTTGATAAATGTACCAAAGTTTCCCTCTCCAACTAGCTATGAAGAGCCATATTCTCTTAAAAAGAAAGTCACCCATTGGGGAAGGCAAGCAATGGGGTGCTGGTCATTTTTTAGAGAAGATATCCTCAGTGCAGAAGGACTCACTAACAACAGTTATCTGCACAATTGTGTCAAACTCATTCTAGCTGGCTGGAAAATGGCAGACAAGCTGGTGGCTCTCGATGCTAGAATTAATCCCCCCAGGCTCAATTATCCAGTTCAAATATCACTGGATGAACACCAGGACAATAAAGGCCCCACCTAAAAATCAACATCCAGCTTTAGGTTGCTCTTCACTAGAAGACCTAGGGGCATATTTATACTCTGTTTGCGCCGGATTTGCGTCGTTTTTTTTTATGCAAATCCGACGCAAAGCTAACTCCATATTTATACTTTGGCGTTAGACCCGTCTAGCGCCAAAGATCTTGGAGTTTGCGTCATTTTTTAGCGTGGACACCTACCTTGCGTTAATGATATGCAAGGTAGGCGTTCCCTTCTAAAAAATGACTCTAAGGCATGTGCGCCTTATTTAAACTCCCATGCAAAAATGACGCACGGGAGTGGGCAGGCCTTAAAAAATGACGTCCAGCTGCTTTTGCATCATTTTTTAACGCCTGGTCAGGGCAGGCGTTAATAGACCTGTGGGCTCGGAAGGAGCCCAGAGGTGCCCTCCCATGCCCCCAGGGACACCCCCTGCCACCCTTGCCCACCCCAGGAGGACACCCAAGGATGGAGGGACCCATCCCAGGGAACTTAAGGTAAGTTCAGGTAAGTATTTTGTTTTTGTTTTTTTTGTGGCATAGGGGGGCCTGATTTGTGCCCCCCTACATGCCACTATGCCCAATGACCATGCCCAGGGGACATAAGTCTCCTGGGCATGGCCATTGGGCAAGGGGGCATGACTCCTGTCTGTGCTAAGACAGGAGTCATTTCAATGGGGATTGGGAGTCAAAACAAAATGGCGCAAATCGGGTTGAGGCCAATATTTTGCCTCAGACCTGACTTGCCCCATTTTTTGACGCCCAAGCTCCATTTTCCCCTACGCCGGCGCTGCCTGGTGTGAGTCATTTTTTTTTACGCACACCAGTCAGCTGCGCCGGCTAACGTCATTCAATAAATAAGGCACCCGCATGACGCTTTGGAATGGCGTTAGCCGGCGTTAAAATTTTTGACGCACAACTGCGTTGGCGCAGTTGTGCGTCAAAAAGTATAAATATGGCCCCTAGATTGACTGTCTGAACTTTATTTTCCAGGCTCTACAGATTTCTCAGCATTTCCTAGTGAGTCCTACATAAGAGTTTTGGCCAAGGAGGGGAAGAAAAAACCCAAAACATCACCCTGTTATAACTGGCATCACAAACAAATAAATGATAATTGCACCACCATGTGGTTTTATGGATTGGTTGACAAGTAATAACTGGGACAATGCTTCAAGCAATAGTGAAGCCCTCCTTGTGGCCAATTCCAGTGTGCTAAAAGATGTAACTACAGAGGACTCATCCATTTTCATCCAATCACGCTGAATCAGTGACAGCAAAAATAGGAACTGTAGAGCTAATTAATATTTATGTTAGGGGCTCTAAGGGAGGTAAACCATCAAAGACTTTGCAAGTCCTTGAAGATTATCTGGATAGGAGAGACCGTTATCCCTATTTGTTTCTAGTGGGTGACTTTAATACAACCTTTGAACCCCTAGATAGGGAAGATGTTGCCTTGACTAGAGATGAGGATGAATTTGAGGACATACATCAACTGGATTTGGCGGCAAAAAATAAAATAAAAAAAAGCCCTGACACTGGAAATGGGACTAAGAGCTGCTAATGGTAGAACAAAATTTGATAAGACAGGGGCCCCAACCTACATTAGATCAAATTAGGCTAGTCGCATTGACTATATAATGGTGGACCTGAGGTTATGGAAAAACATCACTGATCATAATCCCTTACCTACTATTATGACTGCACTTATCAGAAGGTGGCAATTCAACATCTCTGCCCCTTGAATCAAAAAGGAATTTGTACTCTCTAATGATAAGGAATAGCTAAAATAGTCTCATTTGTCACTTCAACAAGATACTTTTACTTCCATCTATCTTGATATAATATTGTCCACTGAGACCCTAGAGGGAATCAGCAAAGAAGATGGTGCCGTCAAAAGAGCCACTAACATACGTACTAGTTTTTTTGAGCATGTTGCTCAGCATTTTGTGGGACCTCCAACAAACGGCAAGAAGAGACCTAAAGGTCAGAACTCATGGTTCAATAAAGAGTGTAGGCTAAACAGGAAGCAGTTGATTCTAGCAATAAAGTCAAAAGATCAGGACCTTATACGTGATGCCAGAGAAGCCTACAAGAGAGCTCAACTTAAGGCCACAAGAGACTGGGATGAGGAAAGATGGTGGGATTTAGCAAAAGCCTGTTCAAGCAAGGACTCAAGGACATTCTGGTCACTGGAAGCCTCGGGTTCAAACCGGGGGTCATCTCACTCAGAAAACCCCATTGCACCCTCCGTGTGGACTGATTATTTTCAAAATCTCTATAATGATAACCCACCAACTAATCTGCAGGATTCTGTTATTCTAGCCTTGTTCTCTGGACAGGAGGATCTGTTTAGCCTGGGAGACGTTGCTGCTGTTATTGTCGCCATAGTACATGGCAAAACCCCAGGCCCAGATGGCATACCAGGGGATGTATTCCTTCACGAAAGAGATGGGTGGACTAAATAATTACTTAAACATTCAAACTTAATAGCAGGATGTGCCCTATTGACGGATCATGGAAGGGAGCTGAGGTGGTCCCCATATATAAGAAGGGTGACTGGTGTTTACCAACCAATTATAGGCCTATCAGCCACATTGACTCCTTACAAAAGGTGTTTTGTCATGCAACTTTGGCCAAAATCCAGGACTGGATTGAGGATAATAATATCCTTACTCTCTTCCAGGCTGGATATAGAAAGAAAAGCAGCACAATGGACCAGGTCTACAGGTTTCTCCTATTGTATTGGAAAACAGTTCTGATCAACAGAGGCCATCTTTCAGTGGCCTTTGTTGATCTGAAATCAGCTTTTGACCTGGTCCCACAGCAGAAGCTCTGGGACACCTTGCATGAGCTGGGAATGCCACTGGAGATCTTAGCCCTGGTTGACTGCCTCCACGAGAATAATTTTGCTAAGATCCAACGGGGGAACAGGGGCATCTCACAGACAAATCCAGGTGAGCAAAGGTGTCTGCCAGGGATGTGTGCTTGCCCCAACGCTATTTTCTCTATACTTGAATGGAGTGGTACACTTTCATTCTCACACTACTACGGATGCCCCTATTCTTGCTGAGGAAAAAATATTTGCACAGCTTTTCACTGACGACAAGCTGCTGGTCTCTAAAACTCCTATGGGCTTCAATGATTGCTAAAACGGTTTTAGGAGATCTCTTCCATGTGGGGACTAGAGGTAATTGCCACAAAGAAGAAGTATATGGCAGCATATTTATGAGCCCCTAGTGCCACCTTGTGCCACATTTGCAGCATTTATTTAGACGCAAATGTGGCATTTCCCATGTGTCGTAGTTACAAAGTGGGGCAATGCTTGCATTGCGCCACTTTGTAATTGTGCCACTTTGTAACCCCTTGGGCGACATTATACCTGCAACAGGTATAATGTATGCAAGGGGGACTTTCTGGCACTGGGGTGGCCATGAAAATGGTACAAAGGAATCGCCAAGTGCAGGCATTAAAAAGAGTAAGAAACATTGGCAAGTTGTAGGTGTGCTTTTGAAAGAACATTACTCATCCCGAAGCAAACCAGTTAGACCTGCCCTCCAGATATAGAATGCAAAGGCGGTAGAGGCTACACTCTATGGAGCTGAATTGTGGGGTCCCTCTAACATTACTGAACTGACAATGACAGAAAATAAGCACTTTAGGAAGCTAGCACTATTGCCAGCTAGAACTCCCCTTCACCCCAAAAGGCTAGAAATGGGAAGCAAACCAATACAGGAAAAAGCCAAGTTGTGACCACTCTTGTTTTGGAGAAGGTTTCTCACTACACCAGAGCTTACACCCTTTATGGAGGCGCTGAGGAAAGTGGTTCAGTTGGATAAAGCACAAATAATACCCTGATTTGTCTATGTTAAAAATAGCCCGGTCTGCTCTAGGCTAGCAGGAGGCTTGGAAATCCTTGTGCCAGTCCTTATTCCATCTAAAGACAGCTAAAGAAGGTCTATTGGACCTGGGTAGCCCAAAATAATGACCAATTTAATATTAGAGGTGCACTAACAAGAGAGTTCATCATCTTCAAATCCACCAGTGTCTATGAGCAATATTTAGATACTATAACTAACCCTATGGACAGAAAACTGTACATTCAACTCCGGATAGGATCCTTACTGTTCATTTACTGGTCCAAATGGTCCACATCGCAACAATCAGCATCACTTTGGCCATCTTTCAAATTTGTAAAGGAAACTGTGGCACATATTTTTTTGCCTGCCCTGCTTATGTCCACTCTTGATCATTATGGATTAAGCCGGTATGCAGGCTTTTGAGTGTACACCATCACTATGTGACCCTTAGAATTATACGGACCGCTCCTAGTCCTATACTCGCCAGTGCTGTGGCAAAATTCCTGGGCAGGATGTGGATCACATGGAGGAAGTCATTATTGACCCAGACTCAGAAGACCAACAGCCCTGGTCAATTGTAGTTCCACACAAACTAAAGTGATGGAATCCTGTATGAATCTGCATCTCTCCCTAGACTTTGTAGTACTGGTCAGGATATCTACCCTTATTATGCTGACTCAGGGTGGGTATTGTTTTTTTAATGTAACCTTATTCTAGCCCAGGTCGGCACACAAACAATTACTGCCAGTCAAAAGTTCATGTCTAAGGCTTCATATGGATGTTAGTTACCTGTCTCCTGGAATCATAATAGGAGTCATAGGTAAAGCAGTCTCTTGGAATCACAATAGGAGCCATAATAAAGAAGGTTCATTAACACAAAGGAGTTTTAGATGAGTAGGAACTTTTAATGCATTACTAGGAGCACAAAACAGACCCAAACAAAGTTTTGTTCTTCTGTTTGCTTTTTCTCTTTCTATTCTCCACAGTTAGGAAAACTTATGAGCCCTTGTTGACTGTGACCACTACTGAATCCTAAGAACTATGGACTTATGTGGGACAAACCATGTAGGAAGTTGGCTCTGTATGTGCTATTTCAAAGTAAGGAATAGCATGCACAGAGTCCAAGGGTTCCCCTTAGAGGTAAGATAGTGGCAAAAAGAAATAATACTAATGCTCTATTTTGTGGTAGTGTGGTCGAGCAGTAGGCTTATCCAAGGAGTAGTGTTAAGCATTTGTTGTACATACACACAGGCAATAAATGAGGAACACACACTCAGAGACAAATCCAGGCCAATAGGTTTTGTTATAGAAAAATATATTTTCTTAGTTTATTTTAAGAACCACAGGTTCGAATTCTACATGTAATATCTCGTTTCAAAGGTATTGCAGGTAAGTACTTTAGGAACTTTGAAGAATCACAATAGCATATATACTTTTTACACAAAACACATATAGCTATTTCAAAAGTGGACACAGTGCAATTTTCAACAGTTCCTGGGGAGGTAAAGTAATGTTAGTTCTTGCAGGTAAGTAAACCACCTACGGAGTTCAAATTGGGGTCCAAGGTAGCCCACCGTTGGGGGTTCAGAGCAACCCCAAAGTCACCACACCAGCAGCTCAGGGCCGGTCAGGTGCAGAGTTCAAAGTGGTGCCCAAAACACATAGGCTTAAATGGAGAAGGGGGTGCCCCGGTTACAGTCTGCCAGCAGGTAAGTACCCGCGTCTTCGGAGGGCAGACCAGGGGGGTTTTGTAGGGCACCGGGGGGGACACAAGTCAGCACAGAAAGTGCACCCTCAGCGGCACTGGGGCGGCCGGGTGCAGTGTGCAAACACGCGTCGGGTTTTCAATAGGTTTCAATGAGAGACCAAGGGGTCTCTTCAGCGATGCAGGCAGGCAAGGGGGGGCTCCTCGGGGTAGCCACCACCTGGGCAAGGGAGAGGGCCTCCTGGGGGTCACTCCTGCACTGGAGTTCCGATCCTTCAGGTCCTGGGGGCTGCGGGTGCAGGACTTTTCCAGGCGTCGGGATTTCAGAGTCAGGCAGTCGCGGTCAGGGGGAGCCTCGGGATTCCCTCTGCAGGCGTCGCTGTGGGGGCTCAGGGGGGACAACTTTGGTTACTCACAGTCTCGGAGTCGCCGGAGGGTCCTCCCTGAGGTGTTGTTTCTCCACCAGTCGAGTCGGGGTCGCCGGGTGCAGTGTTGCAAGTCTCACGCTTCTTGCGGGGATTGCAGGGGTCTTTAAATCTGCTCCTCTGGATACAAAGTTGCAGTCTTTGTTGAACAGGGCCGCTGTTCTCAGGAGTTTCTTGGTCTCTTGGAAGCAGTGCAGTCCTCTGAGGATTCAGAGGTCGCTGGTCCTGGGGAAAGCGTTGCTGGAGCAGTTTTCTTTGGAAGGCAGGAGACAGGCCGGTAGGACTGGGGCCAAAGCAGTTGGTGTCTTCTTTCTTCTTCTGCAGGGGTTTTCAGCTCAGCAGTCCTCTTCTTCTGTAAGTTGCAGGAATCTAAATTCTTAGGTTCAGGGAAGCCCTTAAATACTAAATTTAAGGGTGTGTTTAGGTCTGGGGGGTTAGTAGCCAATGGCTACTAGCCCTGAGGGTGGGTACACCCTCTTTGTGCCTCCTCCCAAGGGGAGGGGGTCACATTCCTATCCCTATTGGGGGAATCCTCTTTCTACAAGATGGAGGATTTCTAAAAGTCAGAGTCACCTCAGCTCAGGACACCTTAGGAGCTGTCCTGACTGGCCAGTGACTCCTCCTTGTTTTTCTCATTATCTCTCCTGGACTTGCCGCCAAAAGTGGGGGCTGGGTCCAGGGGGCGGGCATCTCCACTAGCTGGAGTGCCCTGGGGCATTGTAACACGAAACTTGAGCCTTTGAAGCTCACTGCTAGGTGTTACAGTTCCTGCAGGGGGGAGGTGTGAAGCACCTCCACCCAGAGCAGGCTTTGTTTCTGTCCTCAGAGAGCACAAAGGCTCTCACCACATGGGGTCAGAAACTCGTCTCTCAGCAGCAGGCTGGCACAGACCAGTCAGTCCTGCACTGAACAATTGGGTAAAATACAGGGTGCATCTCTAAGATGCACTCTGTGTGCATTTTTTAATAAATCCAACACTGGCATCAGTGTGGGTTTATTATTCTGAGAAGTTTGATACTAAACTTCCCAGTATTCAGTGTAGCCATTATGGAGCTGTGGAGGTCGTTTTTGACAGACTCCCAGACCATATACTCTTATGGCTATCCTGCACTTACAATGTCTAAGGTTTTGCTTAGACACTGTAGGGTCATAGTGCTCATGCACATATGCCCTCACCTGTGGTATAGTGCACCCTGCCTTAGGGCTGGGAGGCCTACTAGAGGGGTGACTTACCTACGCCACAGGCAGTGTGAGGTTGGCATGGCACCCTGAGGGGAGTGCCATGTCGACTTAGTCATTTTCTCCCCACCAGCACACACAAGCTGGCAAGCAGTGTGTCTGTGCTGAGTGAGGGGTCCCTAGGGTCGCATAAGACATGCTGCATCCCTTAGAGACCTTCCCTGGCATCAGGGCCCTTGGTACCAGGGGTACCAATTACAAGGGACTTACCTGGGTGCCAGGGTTGTGCCAATTGTGGAGACAATGGTACATTTTAGGTGAAAGAACACTGGTGCTGGGGCCTGGTTAGCAGGGTCCCAGCACACTTCTCAGTCAAGTCAGCATCAGTATCAGGCAAAAAAGTGGGGGGTAACTGCAACAGGGAGCCATTTCTTTACAAACCATAAAAAGCACTTTCAATTGTCCAATATTGTCATCTTTAAGAACAAATGCTTCCAAACAAGAAGAACCCCTTTTCACCTAAATACATTTAACTAGACTATGTTTTAGTCTATTTTTGTATTGCTTTCTAGAGCAATTCTACACATGTTTGCTAAAGCTAGCATCCTTAGGGTGGTCTTACATCAGACGTTATGCCTTTACCTCCTGTTTTGTTGTTGTATCTTTTTGGTGGGCATAGGACTCTGAGCACTTTACCACTGCTAATCAGAGCTAAAGTGCATGTGCATCACCTCTAAAACATGGTAACACTGGTCTACCCAAAATTGGCATAGTTAATTTACATGTAAGTCCCTTGTGAAGTGGTATACCATATACCCAGGGCCTGTGAATTTAATACTACTAGTGGCCCTGCAGCACTGATTGTGACACCCACTTAAGTAGCCATGTAAACATGTCTTAGGCCTGCCACTGCAGAGCCTGTGTGTGCAGTCCTCCTGCCACTGCAGAGCCTGTGTGTGCAGTCTTTCTGCCACTCTGACTTGGCATTTAAACCCTCTTGCCAAGCCTTAACCTCCCCTTTTCTTTCATATAAGCCACCACTAAATTAGGCCCTAGGTAGCCCAGAGGGCAGGGTGCCATGTAAACAAAAGGCAGGACATATATATTTACGTTTTCATGACTTGTAACGAAAAGCTCCCAAAGTCATTTTTCATTACTCTGGAGCCTGCCCCTCTCATAGGCCAGCATTGGGAATGCCTTATAATACTCTTAAGCTGTAATTCCTGATCAGAGAGGAGTAGCTACACCATGTTTAGCACCATTGGAATGGGAGTAATAATTCCTCTTTAATGGTAAAGTTAGATTTCTCATTACTATTTTAGAAATGCCGATTTAAGAAAGTGGACATTTCTTCACATTCACTTTCCTGTGTGCCTACAGCTTATCTCCAATACACATCTGGCTTGGGCTCGGTGACATCTACACTTGTGCATTCCTTTCACACACCCACAACACAGGATACTCAGCTGCATCTGCATTAATCTGCCTACTGATAGATATTCCTAGTGGTTGGGAAGGCCTCCCACGTACATCTCAAAGGGTAGTGGCCAGAGCCCTCACAAGGAGGCTGATTACCTCCGAGTGATAATCTGGAGCTGAGCCTGACCTGAAAGGGGGACCTGTGCACTTCATAAGAATTATTTGTAGTCATCCCCCACATCAAAGGCACTTTCTGGTATAAGTTCTGGGTCTCTGACCCATTCAAGACAGAACACCTCAGGACTCAAGAAAACTCTGCTGGAGTAAATACTCCTGTGTGCCAGGATTGCTGATCTGTCAGAACTGACTGTTCTCAGGGACTGCTGCTCTGCCCTGTTGTGCTGCCCTGCTGCCTGCTGATTTCTGCCCTGCACCCTAAGGGCTATTCATCCCTTCCAGAGTGTCTCCAAGGACTTGCTGGCTTGCCTCCAGTTCCACTGGGAGTCTTCGGGACATCAACACCCCACAAGCCACCTCATCACAACTGTCACCAATGTGCATCAACCTGCAAGCGGCCTCATCACAACTGTCCTTGCTGTGCATCAGTCTACAAGCGGTCTCATCGCAACCATTGACACTATGCATCAACATACAAGTGGTCTCATTGCAGCTGTCGTCGCTGTGCATCAACCTACAAGTGGCCTCATTGTAACCGTCACTGTTGATCATCAAGCTATAAGTGGCTTCATCACAACCAGTGCATCAACATACAAGCCGCCACATTGCAGCCAACGCCGCTGTGGATCAACCTACAAGCAGCTTCATCACAGCCATTGCTGCTGAGCAGAAACCTTGGAGCAGCTTCCCTTTATGCTTGCTGCCCCACATTCATCTGAACTTCAGTAGGACCCATTTTAGTTGCCGGACACCTCACATGGATTCTGTTTTGGCTCCCCTTCAGGTTGCCGCCTCAGCTGACTGGGTAACCAAGGCATGCTGCCTTCACTTACATTTCTTATCTCAGATGCCTTCCTACTCTCTATCACAGCGCCGGCTGCCGCAATATCGTCTGCTCCCAACCCGTGGCCACGGCGTGCCGTGCCTGATACCTGCAGACCTAAACGGCCTGAGGGCTTCCACTGCCCTCCCTGCACATTGATAGACAAGCACCATTTTAATGTTTATCCAACCCTTGGGCCAGTCTGAAATAGCCCCATCGCATCTTCATTGTGCTCATCAGAGAGGGACACACAAACTTCCCTGATCTATCGTAAGGGCTCTAAAACGAGCTGCGCAGAAAGTGCCCTTATTTGACACTCTTCAGAAGTAAATATCTGTTGGATATTTTAATGTATTGGTTGTGATTCATTCAGCTAAAGAATCTCTATGTTTTATATAAAACTGTGTGGGGTCTTTTTGTGGTGTTGTCACTGTACTGTATTTAGTATTGGCATATTGCACAAGTACTTTACACATTGCCTTCTAACTTAATCCTGCCTGCTCTGTTCCAAGCTACCAGAGTGTGAGCACAGACTAATTTAAGTCATTTTATTGACTTGCCCTTACTAGGATCGTGGTCCCTACTTGGACAGGGTGCATACCTCTGCCAACTAGAGACCCAATTTCTAACAATGTTCATCTGTGTCATCTGTGCTTTTAGACATTCTATGTATCTGTTGGTCCAGCTACGTAATTGTCAGTCATTATTCATGTTTAATTAGTGACAAGTGTGGTCACTCATCTGTGTAACCTGTTCTTTTTTTAATTCTATTTTATGTTTGTACTTTTAAGGCCTGTGACGGAAATAAAGTTTTTTACTATTACTATTACTCTATATCTGTGAGGCAATGCAGGGTGGCTTTGTGTCGCCTCATAAATATGATTGAGAGTCCTGTGCCACCGGAGCATCATTAGAAAGTGACAATCCAGCGGCACATGCCTCTTGTAAATGAGTCCCTATACGTATATATATTGTCAAGTTACGTCGATGTGGAGTCAGGAATAAAATCTATATTTGCTTACCTTTCAATATTTTGGATTCAATATTTTTCCCTCTATATTTGCATACCTCGATATTCTAGCTTCATTGAAAACCTTCATAGCATAAGCATAGCATTTGCAGCCTCTTTTAAATATCTGAAAAGAAATACATTTAATATTAGAAAGCCTAGGCTACACAATCCCATTTTAATTCCCTTTAAAATGCGGACATATGCATGAAATAGTGCATGAAGGCAGAACTCTTAGAAAAGAGAATATGAACACCATTTTATTAAGGTACCAAGATACACAAAGTTCTTGAAACCAAAGAGATATCAGTTGTGGCAGTTACTTTTCTAATTGCGTAGTGAATTCCTAAACACTAAGGCTATCATTATGACCCTGGCGGTCCACAGACCGCGAGGGCCGCAGTGGCGGTCTGACCGCCACCAAACCGGTGGACAGACATTATGACCGTGGCGATTTGGGCCCGGTCAGACCACCAGCACTGACAGTTTTCCTCTTCTGGAGGGGCTGACAGTGCTGGTGGCCCTAATCCGCCAGAGCAGCACTACATACAGTGCAGTGGCAGAGACGGAGTACACGGGCCCCCATGGACTGTCTGCTGTTCCACCCTATGCACCGCAACATTGCCGCCGGCTCCATTATGAGCTGGTGTCAATGTTGAGGGATGTTCCCTGCTGGGATGACACACTCCGCTGGAGTTTGGCAGGCAGAAAATGACCCCCTAAGGGTGTGATTACGACCTTGGTGGATGGCGTACTCTGTCACAAACGTGATTGATGTCCTGTCCGCTGTTTTACAAGTTCCATAGGATATAATGGAACATGCAATACAGCGGACGGGACATCTCTCACGTTTGTGATGGAGTATCAAATCAGCCAAAGTCGTAATCAGGCCCTAAGACTCAAGCCTGTACTTTTTTTAAAGAGTAGTCATACGAAGCATGTTTAGCTTCCCTCAAACATTTCATCACAATATTCATATTTAAGTAATTTCTAACTGTAAGGTTTTTGGTCCTTTGCTATTGATTGAATATTTTACCCCACTGTCCTTTCAGCATCCAGAGGCATCGTTCTCCAGGGTTTACTCTTGTAATCAAATGTGTTCCTGGCTGCTTTCTATAAAATGTTGTCACTGTTCTTAAAAACACCTCTTAGCAATGCAGGGATTCTGATGGAAATGAAACATATGTTTATTTGTTAAGTTTATTTAGTATGTTGAAATCTTATGGTTAAAAAGGGAGATAGCCATCAAAAAGGCCAGTTAGAGTCTGCTCATTTGTCAGTTCTTCCTTCTCCCTATTTTATGCCTTCAGAGCGGTGCCTCAGGAATTTAATTGGAGTTCTCAAGGCTAGGGCTACTAGAGTTTCTCAACTGTGGCAGTGTCTTGAGTTTAAGAGTGCATCAATCGTGGCCATTCCTTGAAGTTACAGTTGTTATATGCTGAAGGTTCCTTGATGTTAGGGATACTTCTAAATATCTTATTTTTATTTTCATTCAAAATATGCCAGTAAGGTCTATGTCTAAGTGACACAAGAACACCCATTTAAGAGGTCTTTTCTGGTAAAGGTGGCGCATCCCAGCAAGAGTAATTCCACCCTAATTGGAATCTCACATTGAAGGGTTTCTATGGCACCAAATGTTCAACCTAAAATGGACTCTCACCAGCTCTTGTGTCCAGCATTCCTTCAGATAGGTCTCAACATGCACAGTGGCAGAGCCCTGTGACCACCACAGGGCAGTTAAGTCCAAGATTCAAGTTCTGAGAAAAATCTCATTTTTCAGCTCATATTCAAATTGACTCTATTATTCCTTAGGTGACATTTAATTGTCTACTTCTGTGCATTTGTGCCTGGATCCTATACGTTCAGCTGCTTTCATATTCATCTCTCTTTCACTCACTCAGGGAGAAAGGTACACCTTTCCAAAGGATGCCACCTTTACACATTACCGGGTGCACTTTTTCTTTACATTCTCCAGACAGGTTGATCTGTTATGGATAATGTCAATGGATACGTAAATGCAAATATTTTTTACTTCTTTATCTTCATGACATTACTTATTGTTTAGTTTTTAGCCATTAAATATCACTCAGAAACCTACAGAAGCCGAAGAAGTGGCATTTATTCGTATTACAGTTCATTGACTTTGTTTCTATTATACTCTTTAGAGTGTTACATTTTGCAATTTTGTAATGAGATAGCCACTACATTGTTCTAAAAGACCAGTTGTGTTGTTTTGCGAACCCTCACTTTTCTCCTTTGCCTTCTAGGTACAAACAATAGACCAGAACTTTATTTTTTCTGGAGTTTTATTGTCCTGAGAGCATAATAGCCCTTTCCAATTGATATGTTACACAAGAACACAGTGTGTATCAATATATGTTCTGGATCTGTTGCAGACAAATTTATATTCACTTGCATGTCAACAGTTTAAAATAAAAAGATGAAAGAGGGAACAAGAGCAAGTACCTCGAAACGTCATCTTGAGATGAATGATGTCTGAGATGAGGATTAGAATACAAATATGTAAAGTAGAGGTGAGGAAGTCAGAACTAAGAGGTGGGTAAGGATAATTGAACATGTTTATTTCTAGAGAATATAAAAAAGGCACTGGGGTGGAGGGCCTAGATTAAGATAGGTGGCTGTAGTCATAAAGAGTGGATCTTGAGAGCTGTTCTTTCTGTTTTTGTTATAAGATCCGGGAGATGGAAAGGTGCAGGCTTCAAGTGTATGGTTAACACTTGCTTATTGTATTGTCTCTTGGAGGTGTTGCTCTTCTTGGTTACAACATATGCACGTTTGAAAAATGTAATTTCTGTTTTCCCAATAGAATAGCACAGTCCATTATGTAAGATGTATTCATACCTGCCATATTTCCCAGATCCATGTGTGATGAGCTGCCCTAATCCTGTTTTTAGTTTCAGTTCTGGGCCTTGCAGTCCTGGTTTTTATAAAAGAATAAACAAAGGTACATGACCCAAAATTCTAATCACAGTCCTAGTACATATTCCAGTTTCCAGCACCTTCAGGAAATGCTTTTGTCTTCCAATTGGCAAATAACACAGATAGCTGACATAGGTTTTGGAGGAGCACCTATCTTGAACGCGCAGTCCAATATGGCTCAACCCAGCACATTCTCTGGGAAGAAGCAGGGTGCTGATAAGTTATATGTTCTCCAGGAAAGGATCATAGTGCTTCTCCAGAGATTTTACCATAATGGATGAGAATATTATTATTATGTGTTGACTCTGACTGACGAGAGACCGACGGCAAGATCCGCATGTGTGAGCCTTTTAAAGGATGAATATTATGTGGAGGTGGGGAGGGAGATGACCGTTGATTACTGTGCCGTCTCAATTTGGTGTCTGATCTTCTCGCTTAACAGAGTGAACCTTTCTGTTGATTACTCTGACTGTCTTATAACTATAGGAAATGAGAGGAGTGTAAGTGGGCCAAGAGTAAATTTTGAATACAGCGACATTGTGAGGGCATTATGTACTTAGACATAAAAAGTACAGAGCAAATTTAAACACCGAGGGCCTAATTCACAGACTACATTTTATAGCATGTTTTGTAGTGCTATAATAGTTCTACAAAGCATACTACAAAATGCTATTCACAAACTGCACTTCTAAAGTACTACCTCAAAAAGACACAGTAGTAAGTCAAGTACCACACATGGCGAAGCACTGGTACAGCAATACCGTCCTGTAGAAAATAATGGACATAAGGACTTTAAATAAAACCCATAGTCAAATTAAATTACATTTTTGTAAATAGTTAAAAATACAAATACATTTAATTTAATGTTAACAAAATCTAAAATAGTACATATTTATTTTTTAATTAGGAAGTGTTTTAATAACATCTTTTGACTTTAAATATTAATGTAGCATGTGTTTATTAAAATATAAATACATTACCTTTAACTAGTTCTATACATTGCTTAAACAATTCTGAAATACTAATTAAAAAATATAATTGTATTTCTTTTGGTGGGAACTGATTATTTAATGTAAACTTCAGAAAAATAATTTTAATTTCATTTATTATATTTACATTGATTAAAGAATATATCCAAAGAAAAGTTAATAATAATGTAACATTTTTCTTTTATTCTACATTTAAAATAAATATATAACATTAATTTAATAAATATTTAGCATAAAATAATTTAAACATTTTGTCGAGTTAATTAAACTTTTTCAATTTTCCTTATACTTCACCATGGATATCTCTACCCCCATCAGGGCCCATGAGTAACATCGGACACGGGAAATGTAATCCAGTGAGATTATTAACTATGTGAATGAATACATGAACAAGTCAAAATGTTATTATATACTGCCAAGCAGAACTAATTCAGAATAGAAACAACCCTAATTGCCATACATATATTGGGGCATTAAAGCTCATTCGGAGAGTGGGTCTTTTTCAGACTGGAACCTTGTGTTTTAGGGCTGAGAGTAAGACTAGCTGTGCCCTATTCGTGGCAACGCCTCCGGAAGAACCTCAGTAGGAGCCTGCATGCCACACTCAGACACTACCAGTAATTATGAAGCGGGGTACAAATAAATGTTTCTGGTGACGCTGTGAGAGCGACTTTGCAGCATGTACAACCTGTCGTGCTCAAGATAAAAGGTGACAAGTCTATACAAATACACTCTGACGGACCTCCTAACTAAAAGTTTTCCATTTGTTTGTGTTAACCGGGATGAACCCTTACCATCTGCGTTAGAACAAAGATGAAGGGCTGCTTCATGTGGTTACGGTATCATGGCCCACCGGAGACTGTTCCCAGGACTGTTCCCATGATACACTGCGCCGCTTTGTCAATACCCAGCAGAGGCCTGACAGAATCAGCTGTCTTGCTTCATGACTAGGCTAAAAATACTGGCAGAAATAGATTTTCGTGCTTCTGATACACTGTCTCCCGAAGCTACTGGCACATGGGAGAGAGGTCTCCCAGAAATGATTAAAAGAAAACATGCAAATGTCTGTGGCAGCTCGCTCTTGTTAAATTTGTTTCCTGATTTATGCATGTTGTCTTTGTTTTGTAAATCAAGACACAGCGTGTCCCCTGTTCTGTAAGGTCAACAACGTCTTAAGTAAAGCAGGGGCTTGCATAGATAAAAGTAGCAGACAACTACAACAATTTGAGGAAACTTCATAAACTGAGACCTCGAAACCCATGCACGGGCACTTAAGTTGAGCATTGCACATCTGTAAGTGGTTATACTTACCAGTGGAGGAACTGGAAAAAATTTACTCTGTGAACTCATAAATTGTGGATGTAGGTGCGGCAGAGCAAAGGGAGTGGAGTCACAAGTGACGGAGTCATGAAAAGCGGAGTCTGACAGTCAACTTCTAATTTTTTTTTTATCTGCAGCAAAGAAATTGGCAACAAGGATTAATGTGACAGTAAATGTGTTCTGCTTAATTATTTGGTCACAAAGGGGCTGAATTTGGAAAAAATATCTTATATGCTAAGGCATCTGCTGCAGATAGCCTATGTGCCCAGCAAATTTCAGGGGATAGTAATAATGGTAAGCTAACTCTGGTAGTTAATGCACTACTTGGAGAGATCTATGTTTTGTCTAGTCACAGTTTTGACTCAAAAAGTAGCAAAGAGGGTTAATGTACCTGCTGCAAAGCACATTGTATAACATGCAGATTTCAGGTTTCTATTTTATGCATATAGGTAAGTGGGTTACTGCTTTTGACAGATATCCCTTTGTTAACTCCAGTTCATAATTTCAGTCCTTCTAATATGGCACATTCAGATATGAACCAGCATCACAAAGCGGCATACAAACTGGTTCAGATATCTATTGGTCTTTTTCTCAATCTGTTATTATTGTAAGTTTGCAAAGAAGTGTTCCCTCAGGAAGTAATAACGTCTTGTAAGTATGGATAACCCCATTCGCACTGAACATATAATATTGGTTGTAAGACATAACAACGCAGGGGTTTATCATGCATTCCTTTACCACTCATCCTTTACTACCCAGTGCCTTTATCATGTAATGTCTTTACCACATGTGTCATTACCATGCATATATTTTCATAACGTATGCCTTTACAACACAATGTAAGTGAACTCCCTCATTATGTATATATCTTTATACATGAGACCCCCAAAACCTGCCCACTTTTTAAATTATTATAAAAATAAGTATCTTTGCTTTGAGATGAAAACACCAACACTGCCCTTTTTGTAACCTCTCAAGCCTATTCCCATACCTGCCCCTAAACCCTAAAAATACCCTCACCACCCTCTAGCCTTACCCACCCTAAACCCTAAAAAACACCCATACCAACCTATACCCCCTTACCCTTAAACCCTAAAAAAAACCTTACCACCCAATACATTTACCCATCCATAAAGCCTAAAACAACCTCACCACCCTATGCCCTTACCCACCCCACAACCCTAAAAACACCTTTGACAACCTGTACCCTTACCCACTCCTAAACCTTCAAAAGACCCTTACCAGCCAATACCCTTACCACTCCTAAACCTTAAAAATACATTCACCACCCATACACTTAGCAACCTTAACAACAAAAAACACCCTTACCACCCTATACCCATGCCTACCCCGAAACCCTAAAAACACCCATACCACCCAATACGCACACTCACTCCAAACCCTAAAACCGCACCCCAAACACATACACTTACCTTTCGTTGTTCAGGCATGCATAGTAATGTCATATGCCTGGTAAAGGCATGTGGGTTAAAGGCTTTGCTTGGTAAAGGCATTGTGTGGGAAAGGTTTTGTGGTAAAGGCATTCCGTTGTAGAGGCAGCATTGTAAAGGCTGTCTCCCTATAATGTTTGCAAGTATGGACAGTATGTGATTCCTACACCTTATAATCCTTATTGTCTTATGTAATATTTCCTGTACATTGATTTACCCATTTATATAATTTATTTTCTCTGTGCGAGTTGTAAAGTGCTCTGACATCCTACATTGGATTGAATAACACTATTAAAGAATTAAATGAAAAAAAATAGTAAATGCCATTTAAGTAAATTGTTATTTGTGTAACTAATCCCACAGACTGATACATCTCACATTCTTACAGTACAGTTCAATCTTACATACAGGGGTTAAACAAAGTAAAAAACCTGCTGCCAAATCATAGTTCCTCTTAAGTAGTTCTGAGGTGATAACAAGCTGGGTTCTGTTGTTTCTTTCCATTCATTGATGTCTAGGTGTTAGGGTCCATATAAATCCTAAAAATCATTGTACTCGATCAAAAGGAGGGCTGACGGGTCTCTAAATTCGGCCTTTTTCTTGGGCCTAGCTGGAAGTGAAAATAAGACAGCCCTCTCACCACCTGCAGGTTGCTTCTTCAATTGAATGCAGGCAATAAGTAGGGACTGCTGAATGTGTCCCATTGTCGGCACATTATATCAAAACAAATTAATCATAATTCACTTAGTCGGAACCACAGATGAGGCTCACAAATAGCTTCCAGTACCTGAATTTGGTGTGATCTCACTCATTTTCTGGACTGATTCTTACCTAAATGTAGATGTGTCACTCTCTGCTGGTTAAATTGGTGGCCTAGTACTGCTTGCAGCAGGTAAATGTTTTCTTACTAGTTTAGTGTTGAGTTGAATGTTTGGTAATTATATGATATTAAGCACTCAACTTTACTATAACCTAATTCATTTAATATTTTGTAAACTTTCCACTTGACTTCCTCCAATGCTAATATACACATTTTCCAACCTTAAATGATTAAAAGTTCTCCTGTAAATGTTGATTTGATATAATTTTTAGTAGCATATGTCATTTTTCTTCTTCGAAGAGCCAGGTCTTGAGGTCCTTCCTGAATTGAGGTAGCGATGATGACTGTCTGAGGTGGAGAGGTAAGGTGTTCTAACATTTTTCCTCAAGGTAGGGGAATGATCTTCCTCAAGCAAATGACTTCTTTATGCGGGGTATGGTGGCAAGCAACTGCTGGGAGGAGCGGAGAGGTCTGGCAGGGGAGTACCAGATGATGCGGTGGTTGAGGTAGCTGGGTCCAGGTTGTTGAGGGCTCTGTAGGCATGTATGAAGAGTTTGAAATTGATTCTCTTCTCAACTGGAAGCCAGTGGAGGTCTCTCAGGTGTCTTGTGACGTGTTCTTGGCGGGGGATGTTCAGGAAGAGTCTGGCGGCGGAATTCTGGATTTGTTTCAACTTGCCCAGGTTCATCTTGGTGGTTTCGGCATAGAGGGCGATGCCGTAGTCGCGTCTGCTTGTGATCAGGGCGCATGCCACGGTTTTGCTGCAGTCTCTTCGTATCCATCTGAAGATCTTCTGCAGGAGTCAGAGGGTGTGGTAGAAGGTGGATGCGATGGAACTGACCTGTCTAATCACGGTGAACACTGAGTCGAGGTTTTGTGCGTGGTCTGTGGGGGGGGGGGGGTGCCAAGTGTTGAGGGCCACCAGGAGTCAACCCAGGCTGAGGAGAATGGACCTAGGATGAGGATCTCGGTCTTGTTGGAGCTCAGCTTAAGGCAGCTCTCCTTCATCTAGGCAGGGCATGCTTTCATCCCATCTTTGAAATTCTTCTTGGCTGTTGAGGGGCTTTCAGTCAGAGAGATGATCATCTGTGTTTCATCAGCGTATGAGACGATGCAGTCTCTTCTTGCTTATTTTGTACAGAATTTAAAAGAGCACTTCAACTCACATACTCTTGCACCCTGGGCATGAAGTTATTAACTCAAACGGTTTCCTCTTCTCTTGCTACTAGAAATAAGTCCATAACAAAACACTATTTGCTAGCATTGGATTGTGATTTTCTCTTGAATTATTTATTGTGTGTGTTTAAACTGAAGTGTTGGTATCTTAAGCTCAGTTTCACAATGGTGCCTGCATTCAAAGCTCCGTGTGAAATTGTTACCTGTTTTGAGTCGATTTCACAAGATTTAAGAGCTTGAGTGTGAAAATTGTTACTTTGTTTTAGTGAGCTGTGGCTAGCTTGTTTATTTAAGGTAGCATCTGTCTGATTTGAAGGCTCACTTGAATAATTTCATTGTAGCAGTACATGGCTGCTGGATAGTTTTGCCTATATTGATCTAGTAGTCAGATACATTGGAATATTTGTTACAATGAGGATGCTTGCCTTCAGAAGCGTTTTTGTAAGCAGCTGCCTGGATTTATGTGAATTTCATTTAAAGACACAACCTTTCTTTTTATATGTGTTTGTTTTAATGTATTTGATATAACTTGCTCAAATTTTTTTTTTAGGTTATTAGTTCCCTATTGTTTACTGATTAACATGGTTGCCCAAAGTATTCATAGTGAGAGAAGTGTGGCCACTGTTAGCGCGTCCAGTCTTTATAAATTCCTTTTACTTGGACACGCCGGAGGTCGGTGAACCTTGTAACCGAGTTGGGTTCTCCTCTTCCAAATATAGTCGGATCTTTCAAATCAATAATCAAAAATCATTCTAATCAATACCCAATACTTAATTAGTGGATCAAACGACACATTAGGAATTAATAACAATCAGTATTTTGACGCACCATGCTCTTTCAGTCATGAATAACCACACCAGTTTATTAAAGGTTAATGAATTTATTTCCCTATATTAACAAAGCTAGCATGATATAAGTGAGTCTCAAAATCAAATGGTATACATATACGAACATTACTATCTGTCCATAGCGGCGGAAGAAACGCAATCTACGCAAAATCTGGATTATAATGCATTCAGTTATAGCAATGCAGATCACTAATATAAGCAACTGAATTTGACTAATTTCGTACATCGGTCAGCATAACAAGATTTCAATTTAGCATGGTGCATCAAGTGAATACCTCAACTAACCTCTAATTAGCATTGGCATGTGGGGCTTCATGCAAAACGAATTTATTTAACATAAATTTAGAAAACTCCTAGCTTGGGCCCTATCAAAATAAGCAGTTGGTACCTAGGAAGGAAAACACAATGCATAATACAATTATCCTTTCATATTTACCAAATACAATCAGCATTCAAGAAAAGTCTTCGTCCTTCAGGTATCGGTTCGGTCAGCATGGGGCAGATTTCAAAGGGGGCAAAGTTAAGGGCAAGTTTCCTTGCGGCAGCAAGGAGAATGGGGCAAAAGTTACTGCATGGGCAAGAAGGGACAACATTAAAGTTAAAGTCTCTAGGGTGAGAATTCTTTAAAGTCTCTTTCTCTGCAACAGAGAAAAGGCATCAGGGGGTCGTTCAAAATGGCTTCTTGAATCAGGCTTCAAAATGGCATCAAAGAAAATGTCTGACTTCTCTTTCTCCGGTGGGTTTAAGTAACAAACATTCCAAATTCTTCAGGGTCTTCCATTGGAGGGTTCATAGGGTTGCTTCCTTTTGACCAATGAATAGTGTCTATCTCTTAGTGCTCATTTATGCATATGGTGTCCTTGGAGCCTTGGAACACACGTTGCAACAAAGTTTGCCAATTATTTCGGTATCAGTGCTTTTATTGTCCGCACCTGCAGAAACTGACCTTGCTTCAAAAGGGATGAAACTAGCCTAGCACAAAACCTCGAGATAAGTGTATTAGTCATTTCTACTGGAAAAATACAACCTTATATAAAATAATATGTCTTTGTTAATACAAGTGAAAACCACGCAGTTAAATTTGAGACCAGGCAACTAGGCCAAAGCCTCTGCTAAATTGAAGCTAAGCATATAACAGTTTCGACAAGAAAATCATAGAATACATTTGCAATTATGACGGATTACTACATTTGTCAATTCTTCATGATTAATTAAGCATGTTTATAATAATGGCGAACTACCCCGTGGGCACAATTTCCCACGTACATTATTTTTCTTTGCTAAAATCACACTACCTTATACGATTTTGATTATATGATATATAAATATTTGTTAGTCCTTCTTTTCTGCGCCATCGCCACTGACACAGGAAACTCTGTGACAAATGGTCTTACAAGCATTTCAATTCCTGTGTATTGGAGGTTACTTTCCCAGCAAGGGCAATAATGTAGCCATGGCGGTAATAGAATGCTAAAGATACATTATGTTTTCCCTCATGGATAAGAGAGAGATAAATTTGGTGGACACTTCTTCTAACAATGTCCTAGTCTCTCCTCCCAGAGAGACAGCGACGAATGGGCTTCCTTTGCCATGGTAGTGAGGAGGACAGCTGAGATCCTGGACCTTATGCTGCCTTCGGTGGTAGTCATGACTAATGTCTAGACAGAGATGTTTCAACCCAGAGATGCCATCACTAAACCCCTACTCCCCTTTAATGAGGGTATCACTGATGTCCTACTTGGAGACTAGCCCAAGCCCTGCACGGGTGTGCACAGGACCATTGCCTACTGCCAGAATTCCACTCCTGGGGTCCAACTTTTCTTACCCAGCACCCCACCCTGGACAGACTGGTTGTTCAGGCCTTCACCTCCAAAGTCAACCCTGGCACATTTCCTACCACATCACTGGAAAGGGAATCCAAGAGTCTAGACACTTTCTGCCAGAGCATTTCATCTTCTTCCAACCTCGCACTGCTGTCCATCAATACCACGTGCCCTGTGGGCCAGTATTTCCACACAGTGTGGGACTTGGTTCCGCAAGTGCTGCACATGGTCTCGAAGGAGGCCCAAACAAACCTGTACCAGGCTATTGCCGATGACAGGGTTGAAGCTAAGTTTACAATATGCTGCAGAAAGGACATACCAGGCTCACTAGGTAGAATGATTGCTTAATCGGTGGCCCTTTATTGCCACGCCTGGGTGAGGCCAACTGGCTTTTTGGGGAAGTCTAGGTGCTCAAGTGACTGAATAACAGTAAGGTCACCACCTGGTCATTGGGACCCTGCATGGCCCCACGGCAGCCCAATTCTCCCTTTTGACCCAAGGGTAGGTCGCTCCCCCTGCCGCTGCAGCTCCACCAGCCCAGGCTCCTGAAACCTCCCAGCAAGTCCTGCTAAAAAACAGTAAGTACTCCCCCGCCCAGCCCCTCGCCCTGCCCCGCGCTACTCACCTCTTCTCCTGTGCCTCTGTCTTCTGCTTTCCACTCTCCCCTCCTACCTCTCTCCGCTCCTCTGCTGTCCTTCTTCCCTTCGCTCTCTGTTCCTCTTCTGCAGCCCTCTTGCTGCGTGTTCTGCTCCTCTTCCTCACCGCGTTCTCTTCCTGCTTCTTTTTTAATCTGTGGTCTTCATCTGTGTCCTTCTTCTGTGTTCTTCATCTGTGTTCTTCATCTGTGTACTTCATCTGTGTTCTTCTTCTGTGTACTTCATCTGTGTTTCTTCCTTCTCTTCTGCACCGCGACCTGCGTGTGCTTTCTTCTTTCTTCATCTGTGTTCTTCATCTGTGTTCTTCTTCTGTGTACTTCATCTGTGTTTCTTCCTTCTCTTCTGCACCGCGTCCTGCGTGTGCTTTCTTCTTTCTTCATCTGTGTTCTTCCTTCTTCCCTGCACCCCGTCCTGCGTGTTCTCTCTTCTTCTTTGGTCCTTCTTCTGTGTTCTTCATCTGTGTTCTTCGTATCCTCTGCTTCTCAGGTCTCTCCTCTTCTGCCTGACTCCTCTTCCTTGACTCTTTTCTCCTCCTCTTCTTTACCCTTCTTCTTGGCTCTTCTCTCCTCTGTTCTTCTGTTCTTGACTCTTCGCTCCTCTTCTTCTTTACCTTTCTTCTTGGCTCTTCTCTCTTCTGTTCTTCTGCTCCTGACTCCTCGCTCCTTTTCTTCTTTACCTTTCTTCTTGGCTCTTCTCTCTGCTGTTCTTCTGCTCCTGACTCCTCGCTCCTTTTCTTCTTTACCTTTCTTCTTGGCTCTTCTCTCTTCTGTTCTTCTGCTCCTGACTCTTCTCTCCGTCCTTCCTTACACCCCTCCACCTCTGTAACCCCCTCCCCTATCTTCCTATCTTTCTTCCTTACTCCCCTCCACCTTTAACCCGCTCCCCTATCTTTTCTCCCCTCCCCTCTACCTGACCCCCCCACCCTCCGCTTTCCCGCCGCCACCTCCTGCTCGCCCCTGCCCCCCTGCTCCCATTCATCGCCCCCCTCCTGCCCCCCGCCCCCAGCTGACCCCTCCTCCTCCCCTCCTTCCTCTTATGGCGGCCGCTGGCGTGCCAAAGGTGCACCAAAGGCAAGCCCGTCTGTGCCCGTCAGCATCTGGACCGCGCCCAGCGCCACGACGCCTGGCCCCCAGCACTCCCAAACCCCGCAGCACCACTACGACCCCATCACTTTCCACGCCCTCAACCCAGGGCGCTCCAGCACCTGATTCCAAGCCAACCCGAAACGTACCCACGGACCCTTCGTATGTCACACCTGCAAACTCACCTTCCACCGCGAAACCACCACGCCCGCCAGCCCACATGCCAACAACCACCTCAAATGCATCCTGATCAACGCACGCTCCGTCCACAAGCACGCCGTTGAACTATGGGACCTCCTGGACTCCACCGCACCGGACGTCGCCTTCATCACTGAGACCTGGATGAACACCTCCTCGGCCCCCGACATCGCCATAGCCATCCCCGACGGCTACAAGATTTCCAGGAGAGACCGCACCAACCAAGTAGGGGGAGGAATCGCCATCGTCTTCAAGGACTCCATCAACGTCACCACCTCCACCGAAGACACCCCCCTCGCCGCCGAACACCTGCACTTCCAGATCCACACCGACCCCAGGACCACCCTCAGAGGAACTCTCATCTACAGACCCCCTGGACACGCGCCCTCTTCAGCGACTCTATCACTGACTTCATCTCCCCGCACGCCCTTGCCTCGCCGGACTACATCCTCCTCGGTGACCTCAACTTCCACCTGGAACAGAACAATGACCCCAACACCACCGCCCTGCTCGCCAACCTCGCCAACCTCGGTCTCAAGCAACTGGTGAACACCCCCACCCACATCGCCGGACACACGCTCGACCCCATCTTCTCCTCCAGCAATCACGTATCCTTCAGCCACTCCTCCGCTATACACTGGACCGACCACAGATGTGTCCACTTCACCTTCCGACGCGAGACTCGCCACCTCCGCACACTACCCATCCCACGCCGACATTGGAACAAAATCCCTGCAGAACAGCTTCTCTCCACTCTCAGCGACAACCAACCCACCTTCTCCACCGACCCCAACGACACAGCCCTCAGACTCACGCATTGGATCACCAACTGCGCAGACAACCTCGCTCCCCTCAGACGCCTTCCAAGACAGACCAACACCCAAAAACCTCTCTGGTTCACTGATACCCTCAAGGAATTAAAAAAAAACTGCCGCAGATAACTTGACTGCCCTCAAGAACGCTACCCGCGAACACCACCAACTGATCCGCGCCACCCAAAAAAATTCCTTCACAGACAGACTGGACAAAAACACTCACAACAGCAAAGAACTCTTCAACATCGTCAAAGAGCTCTCCAACCCCAACGCCAACGCCATCACGCCCTCAAAAGACCTCTGCAACTCCCTCACCACCTTCTTCCATCGTAAGATCACCGACCTACACGACAGCTTCGGACACCAGACCCAGCCAACCACCACAGAACTTACAACCCCAGCCATCACCCTCAACGCCTGGACTCACATCAAAGCCACCATGAACTCCATCCACTCCGGTGCCCCCTCGGACCCCTGCCCACACTTCATCTTCAACAAAGCCGACGACATCATCGCCCCGCATCTCCAGACTATCATCAACAGCTCGTTTTCTTCTGCCACCTTCCCCGAGAGCTGGAAACACACTGAAGTCAACGCCCTACTGAAGAAACGTACGGCTGACCCAAGCGACCTGAAGAACTTCCGCCCCATCTCGCTCCTCCCCTTCCCTGCCAAAGTCATAGAGAAGACCGTCAACGAGCAACTTACCAACTTCCTTGAAGACAACAACCTACTCGACCCCTCTCAGTCCGGATTCCGAGCCAATCACAGCACAAAAACCGCCCTCATCTCTGTCACAGACGACATCAGAACTCTGATGGACAACAGAGAAACAGTCGCCCTCATCCTCCTCGACCTCTCGGCTGCCTTCGACACCGTCTGCCACCGAACCCTAATATCCCGCCTCCGCTCCACCGGGATCCAAGGACAGGCCCTGGACTGGATCACCTCCTTCCTCTCGAACCGCTCCCAAAGAGTCTACCTCCCACCTTTCCGCTCAGACCCCACCGAGATCATCTGTGGCGTCCCACAAGGCTCCTCGCTCAGCCCGACTCTCTTCAACGTCTACATGAGCCCCCTCGCCGACATCGTACGCAAACACAGCATCATCATCACCTCCTACGCCGACGACACTCAGCTGATACTTTCCCTCACCAAGGACCCCACCAGCGCCAAGACCAACCTGCAAGATGGAATGAAAGACGTCGCAGATTGGATGAAACTCAGCCGCCTGAAACTGAACTCAGACAAAACGGAAGTCCTCATCCTCGGAAACACCCCGACCGCCTGGGATGACTCCTGGTGGCCCACGGCCCTTGGCACTGCACCAACCCCCTCAGACCACGCACGCAACCTCGGTTTCATCCTGGACCCACTTCTCACTATGACCAAACAAGTCAACGCCGTATCATCCTCCTGCTTCCTCACCCTCCGCATGCTCCGAAAGATCTTCTGTTGGATCCCCGCCGACACCAGAAAGACCGTGACCCACGCCCTCGTCACAAGCCGCCTGGACTACGGCAACACCCTATACGCAGGAACCACCGCTAAACTCCAGAAACATCTGCAACAAATTCAAAACGCCTCCGCCCGCCTCATCCTCGACATACCCCGCAACAGCCACATCTCCGCCCACCTGAGACACCTGCACTGGCTTCCCGTCAACAAAAGGATCACCTTCCGACTCCTCACCCACGCACACAAAGCCCTCCACAACAAGGGACCCGAACACCTCAACCGCCGCCTCAGTTTCTACACACCCACCCGTCAACTTCGCTCCGCCAACCTCGCTCTCGCCGCCGTCCCTCGCATCCGCCCCACCACAGCAGGTGGGAAATCCTTCTCCTACCTGGCGGCCAAGACATGGAATTCCCTCCCCACCAACCTCAGGACCACCCAGGACCACTCCGCATTCTGGAAGCAACTCAAGACCTGGCTCTTCGAGCAGCAGTAACCCCATCCCCCTAGCGCCTTGAGACCCGCACGGATGAGTAGCGCGCTTTATAAATGTTTATGATTTGATTATGATTTGATTTTGCCCCTTCTGCGGCTATGGTAGGGGTTGTTAGCCGAATTCTTTTCCAAATACCCGCCTTGGCCGACAGACTCCCCAATCTTTTTGTGGCTGTTGCGGCAGTTCCCAAAAGCATCTTGGGGCACTAGGCCAGAGGTCTTCCCAGTCTGCCAACCCCCCTGCAGCCTCCACCTCCAAACCCCTTTGATATGCCCTCTCACCATCACAGGCAACCAGTCACCAACAGAATCCAGGACCACCTGCTCCGATAGTGGTCTATAATCTTGGACAAATGGGTACTCCAAATTGATCAGTGGGGTTACACCCTACTCTTCATGGACACCTGGCTCTCCATGTCACCATCTTCCGATTGGTTGCCAGAGGACCACCACTCCCTGTGGCATCAGGAAGTACAGGCTCTTCTGGCCAAAGGAGCTATTGAGTGGTTGCTGACATCAGAAGTTGGTTGTGGTTGCTATTCCACCTACTTTCTAGTCCTGAAGAAGGAGGCCTCTGCCCCATATTAGACTTCCACCCTGTCAGCACTGTTGTGCATTGCAGTTTCCAAGACGCTCTACCTCAAAGATGCATTGTGTCTAAAGTTGAGTTGAGTACTCATGAAAGCCTTTCTGTTGATACCGCTCATACCTGGAGTTCTCAAGAAGACCAGGAGCGATCAGGCACAAGTCATTCTTGTGGCTCCGGATTGAGCATGGAGATTATGGTATCCTGAAAGTCTGAGGATAAGCATCTGTCCTCTGATCAGGCTGCTCATCGGGAGGACCTCCTGTCACAGCAGCCGGGCAGGGCTCTACACCCGAACCTGCTCACCATTCACCTTCATGCAAAGAAAGTGAGCAATGGCAGTTGACATTTTTGATCTTCTCTCAGAAGTTGGTAAGGTTATTCACCTGCAGTTGGGACACGTTTGTGGCTTAGTGTGCTGAAAATCATGTTGAACTCCTTCTGCACTTTTAGCGGAAGCTTTGATGTTTTTTTTATCTTTGGCCCAGAAAGGATTTTCTTTTGGGCACAATTAAAGGGTGTCTTTCAGCCGTTTCAGCTTTCTTATGGTTGCCGGATCAACAAACCCTGTTCAAGTCATTCATCGTAACTCATTTCCTAAAAGGAAATGTTTTCAGCTAAACCCTTCATTGTGCCCCAATGGGACCTTAACTGGTATTAAACTTTTTCATGTGTTCGGCATTTGAGCCCATGTATAGCTGTCCTCTGCATCTCTTGATGATCTAAGCAGTCTTTTTAGTGCCCATTACCTTGGCAAGGAGAGTTAGTGAGCTACAGGCACTCTGAGTACACTCTCCATACATCAACTTCTTCCCTGACTAAACCCATGCCTCTTTTCAACCAAAAATGGTGACACCTTTCCGCGTCATCCAAAGCATCATGGTGCCAACCTTCTTTTGCTCCTCCTCCCTCTTCTAAGGAGGATGAGAGACTCCATTGCTTGGATGCAATGAGTGTTGTCATTCTACATTGATTCCACCAGAGTACACCAGCTGGATGATCAGCTCTTTGTTGGGTTTGTCAGGGTAGGGAAAGGGAAACCAGTGCAGAAATGGATCATCTCCAAAAGGATAGTGTTCTATACTCAAATCTGCCTCACACTGGACACGAAGCAGCCCCTGAGCGTTAGCTCACAGGGTTCCTGTCCTGGACATCTGTCAGGCTGTTACGTGGGTATCTCCGTGCACATTTACAAACCACTACTGCCTTGACAGTCAGGTCATCATGATGGGCCCTTTGCCCATTCGGTCCTCTAGGACTTTTTGTTCTGAGCTTGTCTGCAGACCCAGCTTGGGGAGCTATTGTTTGGGTATCTATTCTAAGGAAAGAAATCTTCAGTTAGTAGTATCTATCAGATCAACAAGTTACTTACCTGCTGTCATGCCTTATCAGGTAGAGACTCTATATACCCGCAGATTCCTTATCGACCCTCCCCCCCTCCCTGATCTGCAAACTGGATTTTCTTCCTCGAAAGGTCCATGTAGGTCCTTAGCATCTGCCATTGCTCTGTGCTTATGGCACAGAAATGTCATGAAAAACAAAACTGATATATGTGTGCTGGGGTGATGTCTATATAGGCACCATACATCTCACTTCTGGCTAAGATGATGACACCAACACAGAGCTAATCAACACCACCTATTGGTGTGCAGAGGTACTGCTCAAGATTTTTCCAGATCCAGACCGCTGCCTGGGACATAATCTACGGTAATCAATCTGCAGCTAGACAGATTATCTACCAGATAAGGCATTACTGAAGGTAAGTAACTTGTTCTTTTAGCTATTCCCCATTTACAAGTGTAAAGTTACTCAAATGTTTACATGCCCCATCCCCTGTGACGTGGGGTGGATTCAGTAAAAACACAGGTACGACCTTTAAGTTACTATGGGTAGTAATTTTAGGACAGTATGTAACATTCTGCACACTTGGCAAGGAGCGCGGTCATCAGAGCAGAGATCTTCCTACGGTAAGGTACAGCCAAAGATTTAATAGTGTATTAAACTTGTTAAAACATAAGAACATTTTTTTTCTGTTAAATATTAATGTTAATTAAATGTATATCAGTAAAATAAATACAGCATTAATATGTAAAGTTTGAATTAAATATGCAATTATTGAATATATAATACATTACAAAACAATCTGAAGTTTAATTTTAAAAACATTCTCACTCAAATTAAAACAAATATGTATTAAAAATGATATATGTAATCAATTAAAAATAATGTAATTATTTAAAAAAGTTACATGATCTTTTTAAATTGAAAAAGGTTATGCAAATACTTAAAAATAAAATAACTGTTTTGTTTATAGACTTTTTAAAACACTATTTAATGTACATATATTTTTACATAGTTTGAATCATTTCATTTATTTTAATATAATTATCTATTGTGTTATTTTAAGTGCCTACTTCCTGTATTTTCTATGGGAGGTTGATGCATTACCAGTGGTTACTGTGTGTTGGGTTAGGCTTACTCCAGTTCTGATTTGGAGTACATTTATGACTGTACGGGTCCTTTTTGCCTGCAGTAACTCTAGAAGGGCATGTTGTGACAAGCAATGGGCCTACTATTTTAGGGGTGGGTGCTTATCCCCACCTAAACCGCTCCCTAAACTTCCCTTAACCCCTCCTTACTCCTCTCTTAAGTTCTCCCATTTAGTAGTAAACATTTCCAATTTTCCTGCCACTCCCCCATCCCTTCCATATAAACGTATGTAAATGATAGGAGAAATAGAGAACTCTGCACATTGGATTGGAAATAGCATTTTGTAGTAGTTCTATACTAGTGTAGATTCCTAACTGTACTACAAAATGCAGTTTTTAAATAGGACCCACATCTTATATATATTGGAAAAGTAGATACTTGTGGGCAAACATTTAAAAAATCTAAACAGAAGACAGCATCATTCATCTCTTCCATACATGATACATTCTGACACTGTGAATACCTAAAAGCAATTGGCTCATTCCACAAAACGTCTTATTGTTGTGAATGCAACTTACACCTACAAAAATTGGAAAGACATGTAGTATTCCCAAGCCCTGATTCACAGAATCAAAGGATTGTCAAATTTTGTACCTACTATTGTAAAAAAATTACAAATTCAGTAAGTTAAGTACATTTTATGCAGTAGTGAGTTTGGTAAAATTAAATTTCCATGAGAGTTCCCACAGGGATTGCAGTGAGAGACACAGAGGTGCATATATATATAGTCCTGTTTGCACTCATACCCTTAGTCTGTTAAAAGGTTGGAAGAAGTACATATATAGGGTCAGAAAATGACTGAAATGATTCCTATGTCTTTAGGGAATTTGGGTAAGGCCCATATCCACATGGGAAACATTTTATTTGCGGACAATAAGAAAGTCATTAAACATGTAAATGCACATTTCTGCTGAAATTAGTTTTATGATTTGTCTTATTGACAATACTACTGAGTCAGTGTAATGGAGCACACTTTTTCTAGATAAATCATCTCTAGAGTGTGTGAGAAGAATGCCTAGTGAATTTACTGTTGGTGTTTTGCTCTTCAAGTCTCTACTCAGCTGATTGTATATAGCTAAAGAGGAATTCTAAACAATACCTCTCTCATTAGAAGGATATTGATGATGGAGACAGTCTTTCCATTAAAAAAGTATTTTGTGATTTGCTATTAACCACACTTGGAGGAAAAAGTGAAAGAAGGGTCAAAAAGTTAAATTATCAAATTAAGTTTCCGTATGATTTTTTTTATCTCCTCTCCACCAAAAACTGCGGAATAGGATTACACTAAACCTGGAATTAAACTAGATATTTACACAGAAGAGGACCATTTCCTAGTTTCGTTGCAAATCATTCAATAGTTTTGAGCCTTGTATTTTACAAAAATGATGGGCGTTGAAGTGGCTTTTGCGTGTGGCCTCTCGGCATGTCTGACATGGTCTGACTTTTGGACAGGCTTTGTGCACCACCCTTGTGACTTTAACCTACTGCACAGATGTCAGCTATGCACAGGGTGATTCAGTGCCCAGCATAAGTCGCTGTACCCAAATAAGCCACTGTGTTCCATCTTTGACTATATGTAGTGTTCTTGAAGTGTAGAACCTGGAATCTGACCCAGTCCTGACCTGAGTTATTATGATAGCATTATCTACTGAACACAGCCTGCGGCCTTGCATAGCAGGGATTTATCACAAGACCTCACCCTCAGTCATGACCTACCCCGAGTACTAATATTCACATAATTCACAGCATAAAATCTGTTGTGCATGGTCTTTGACCATGTGTCGTTGGATGTGGAACAGGGCCTGGTCGTCTGCAGCCAGATACTACCCCCCCAGTCACTGAGTGGGTAAACTCTTCTATTGGATCAGTGGATGCTAAATGGGACTCAAGGACTTCCAGGTCCTCTTTAGATTCAAAGACTGTTTGTCACAGTTGTGGCTTCTTTTAGTGCAGCAGGTGCAGTGGCACCACGGCCCAGGGGGTCATTTTTTGCTTATTTTATGCTACAATAGTGTCTTATGTACTGGAAAGTATGGACAATGCTCTCACCAAATTCATCGAGGAGATATAGGCCCTCTTTACAACCCTGGCGGTCCAAGACCGCCAGGGCTGTTCTGGAGAAAGCACCGCCAACAGGCTGGTGGTGCTTCCCAGGGCATTATGCCGCGGTCGCACCGCCGGGTCTGGCGGTTTCCCGCCACAATGGCCCCAACAGTTGTAATCCGCCAGGGCAGCGCTGTATGCAGCGCTGCCCAGGGGATTACGAGTCTCCCTACCGCCAGCCTTTTCCTGGCGGTTTGAACCACCAGGAAAAGGCTGGCGGTACGGTGAGTCGCAGGGCCCCCTGACAGGGCCCGTGCATCTTTTCACTGTCTGCTATGCATTAGCAGGAGCCGGCTCCTGTGTTGACGCCCAGCGGGGATCTCCAAATGGCAGCGGCGGGGTGCGGCTGCATTGGCGGCCGCCCGAGGTCGTCCCTTCCATATAAACGTATGTAAATGATAGGAGAAATAGAGAACTCTGCACATTGGATTGGAAATAGCATTTTGTAGTAGTTCTATACTAGTGTAGATTCCTAACTGTACTACAAAATTCAGTTTTTAAATAGGACCCACATCTTATATATATTGGAAAAGTAGATACTTGTGGGCAAACATTTCAAAAATCTAAAGAGAAGACAGCATCAATCATCTCTTCCATACATGATACATTCTGACACTGTGAATACCTAAAAGCAATTGGCTCATTTCCCAGAAATTGGGTCTGAAATTCACATTTCCAAAAATTCATTTAATTCTGTCTGATGGGTCTCACATGGTAACTATATATAATTTTACAATAGAGAAAGCCTATTTCAGCACCCTTGAGTGTATATGTAATAAATATTAAAGCTAATGCTCTCTATGTTGCCAAACGATGGGGCGCAACTACGATGATAAACTGACCGCCTCCCCAAATAGTCTCTTAAGAAATATATATGTAACCTTTCAAATTCTTCACAAACTAACTACACTAACTAATATCTGTATTGGGAGTTAGATATAGAGAGCATGTCTTAACTCATAGCTTTGAAACCAGTACTCTTCACAATTTACACCTGGTCTAACTCAGCACAAATGATCTTTATGCTTCTCTCAAGGACCATCTGTCCCTTGTTAAGCCTTCAAAGATGGTGATGCTCTCCTCTATTAGAAAAAATGTGATGATATTTGGCAGAAAAGATTGCTGGTCCCACTGAACTGGAAAGTATCTGAGATCTCCTCTGAACACTAAGGCCCATATTTATGGAACGTTAGTGCCACATTAGCATCATTTTTTTTAACACTAAAGCGGTGCTAACTTAACTCCATATTTATATTTTGAAGCTAGACCCATCAAGCGTCAAAATGTCTGAGCTAGCATCATTTTGTGGAAGCGTCAACACAACTTGCGTCGTATTGCGACAATGATATGCAACATAGGAGTTCCCTTCCAAAAAATTACACTAGCCCTCTAGTGCCATATCTACCTCCCAATGCAAAAATGATGCATACTAAGGAGGCAGACCCTAAAAAGGACACTAAGGCCGATTAGCATAAAAATATAACGCTTGGTCAGACTAGGTGTTAAAGAGAGGCCCACACAACCCCACGTAAGGAAAACACACATAAGGAGCATTAGCAACCCCCAGGACAACATGGAAGTGTCACTTCTACAGGTGGGCAGCAACGACAACACGTCCCTCCAATACCACCACAGCAACCCCTAACACCACCACAGCAGCCACGAAGGCAGCGCAAAAGGTGGGAGAGGATCTTACAAGAGCGTACACCTAGCATTCCACTGCTCCTTCCACTGGGACTTGACGGGACCCTCCTGGCTAGTACTTGGGTGATTGGGGTCTCTCTGCGGTCTCTCCTGGCCTGCAATCTACATCTTGTGTTTGAATTTGTATGTTTTCATGCATAAGCATTGCTTTTTTACACTAATGCGGATAAAAAATGGCATAAACCCATTTTGCGTGATAAATACGTGCCGCAAAAGGGTTGAGCGCCACTTTTGCTGCATTAGCGTAATTTTTGCTTAAGGCATGTCACAATGGTTCCATTCCATAGTGCCATTGTGTGTCATTTTTAAAATATTGTGCATGGATAGCACTAGGGAATGACGCTGGCTTGCATTAAAAATTATGATGCACTACTGCGCTAGCGCAGTAGCGCACCATTTTTCATAAATATGGGCCTCAATTGGGATATAATAATCACTGAAGAATTTAATGTGCTTTTTGCCATGACTTTGGGTGTAAAATATATAAAGAGCAAATTGGCGTCAGGAAGAGAAAAATACTTGTAAGAAGCTTAACCCCTCTTCTTAAATCCCTGTTCATAAAATTCATACTGGGACCTCTACCTTCAAAGGCCTTCTAAAAAAGATGGCAAAGTGAGTTGAATGTGTAGTTGTTCCCTAGCATGTATGGAATGAATGCTCCATTTTATGTTCTCCTTCAACATTATACAAGATATAGGATAGAATGGCTTATACCAATCATATCTACAGCATACTTAACAAACAGGAAACTTGCACTCCTTAAAAATTCTGGAGGGCATGGAGACTAAGAACTAAGGGCCAGATATACAAAAACTCCATTTAGCAATTACTTAATAGCGACTTTTATTAATTCATGATTAGGAAATCACTAAAAGGCTTGTACGTATCCAGACCGGCATTCTTTTGGGAATCGCTATTGAGTCAGTTCCCAAAATAGGTAATCGCAATTTAGTGACTAGTGCCAAAAAAAAAGGAGTTTACCTTCCTGGGTTAGAAAAATAACCCAAAGGACAGGAAGTGCATGGTCACAGCAGCCAGGAAGGCAGGCAGAGAGTGAGGCAGGAGAATAGCAGAGCACAATTATCTGAGGAGTCCAAAAATCAGTCATCCAACAACAGCCATGGCCAACCAGGAGCAGCGAAAGGAAGCACGAGGGGGTCTGTAGTTGCTTCTTTGCATCTTATATTGATGTGCAAAGAGTCAACATATTCGTTTGTATCACCACCTGCTAGAAACTAATGACGATTTGAACAAATCCGAAGGTAGACATTACAGTCATGCACCAGTGTACTCTCCTAGCGATTTAAAATGGTTATCTATCAAACATGTCTTGTATCAAACATTTTGTGAAAGTGTGCTTAATACATCCATCTTTAGCCCAAAATGTGGTCAGTTCTCATGTATGTTAATTTTCGAAATGTCCCGTCTCTCAGGGTTACAATTGTTCTATTAATTAATCAACCCCTCTTCAAGTGATAAGTGAAGAGATTTAAGTATGTAAATACCTAGATTCTGCATAAAGATTCCAACGCTTGTTCTATTTGGTAGAGTACAACTCATATGGCATGGGAGGAGCTTCTCTGGAAATTCACGTCATAGATTAATAGTAACGAGGAAAATGTGCGACTTGCATACCTTCATACTACTACAACATCCTCCTTGACTCTGTGAAATGAGACCATTGACCAACTACGACTTTACTTGAGTCAGCCGAACCCCTTTACCTCACAAACATCAGTCTAGCCCTCATGCAACCACTTTGTTGAATCAATCCTTTCCTCATGTTATCAATTCCAGCAATTTCTTTATTTAGTGAATTAATTGTAGTCATAGTAACGGATGGTATACATTCATTCTAGAGCTCAGCCACTTAGTCAGAACAGCTGTAATTTTCAAAGTCAGTTGGTAACTTCAGTCAAAGACATCCATTCCAATATAGTCAGTCGCGCACAATCCCCTCCTACCTCCTTACTGTTTACATATACACTCCCTCGCCCTGGTGCGCCAGTCTCTCACGTGTAACTTACATCCCATGCTGCGCTCTAACGCCAGTGGAGCTTTCAACTATCTTCTGTCACAGTAACTTCATTATATGACATATTTTGCCTCAAACAATTTACTTTAGTTTTGTGCTATGCTTGTTTCAGTTCTCAGGCAGTTTACAGTCCTCTGCTGCAAGCCGACTGCCTGACTGTATAATGGCTACAATTTAAAATCTGATTATAAAGAAACAAAGGAACAGGAGACTCGCATCGTTTATGTGTTTGTCAAGTTACAAGTGGCTGAGCAGCCAAGTTAATTAAGCAACAGCAAAACATAACATAAATAAGTTGACTCCTCTTCTTCTCATTAATGAAATATTTATTTGTCAAACAATTTTTAAGGTTTATTAAAAAAAAAAGAGGGAGTTCTAAAGAGTCTGTTACACCGCGGACCTGTAGGTCGGGGCAAAACTTCTCAATATAGGGCCAGATGTAGTAAGCCGTTTGCATGTCGCAAACTGCAAAGATCGCAGTTTGCGGCATGCAAACGGCTGAACGCGATGCTCATTCCCAAATTGAGAGTCGGTACCGACTCGCAATTTGGTAATGCGACTCGCAAATAGGAAGGGGTGTTCCCTTCCTATTTGCGACTCGCATCGCAATTCAGAGTTGCTTTGTGACCGTGAATGCGGTCGCAAACCAACTCACAGTTACCACCAGTGTCACACTGGTGGTAACTCATTCGCAAAAGGGAAGGGGTCCCCATGGCACCCCTTCCCCTTTGTGAATGACGACAAAAATATTTTTTCAGAGCAGGCAGTGGTCCTATGGACCACTGCCTACTCTGAAAAAAACGAAACCAAATGGTTTCAGTTTACTTTTCATTTTGCAACTCGTTTTCCTTTAAGGAAAAATGGGCTGCAAAATGAAAAAAAAAAAACTGCTTTATTTATAAAGCAGTCACAGACATGGAGGTCTGTTGACTACAGCAGGCCACCATCCCTGTGAGTTCAGGGATTCGCTATGGGGTCGCAAAATGCGACCCACCTCATGAATATTGATGAGGTGGGTCTTTGCGACCCCATAGCGAGTCGCAGAATGTGTCTGAGACACCATTCTGCATCCAATTTTGCGAATTGCAAATTGCGAGTCGGTCAGACTCGCAATTTGCAAGTCGCAAAATTGGATTTTCCTACATCTGGCCCAAAGTCACTAGTGTGATGCGGTAATTGATATCTTCTTCTTCCAAAGGAATTTACAGAAACAGGTTCCTATACAAAAATAACGAATTAGAATTTTTCTGCCCTACAATTTCAGTGGTTCTGAATCAGTCAAAATAAGACAAGTCATAAAGTGTATTTTTAAGAGTATTTGTAGAATTGCAATCTTCTTAGTTATTAATGTGCATTCATGAAATTATGCAATCAATGACTATTTTTTTTTCTCCAAAGATGTTTTATTAGGATAGACAACGATCACAAATCACTGCGGTTACAGCACATCTTTTTGGACTGCAAGAAGCATCAACTAAGAGGAGTCAAAGTTAATGCATAATAACATCTTCCTTATGTACAAAAGTATATCCAGATGATCTGAGAGGGTATGACAGAAGAAAAGGGCAAATACATACGAGTAAGGTATCCAATCAGCTGGTAAGCAGTGATCACGATTTGTCAGGTTTAAGTGCATAGGATGTTAGACATATTTGTTTGCCCAGTGTCTTGGATGGGAGGCATTGTAATAGAGAAGTGAGGTCCATTGTTTTCACTTGTTTTGACTGGCAGTTTCTGAATTGATCCTCTTCTCCCAACACTAGTTTGCCAAATATCTTTGCCCATCACAGGTTCATGGAGGGGATTTCTATTTGTGAGATAATGGCAATTTGTTTGCAACGAGACAATGGTACATCAGTTTGGTAGCTCACACGTGATGTACATAAGTGTTAAGGCCCCCTGGAATGACCACCAGATGATTCATTAGCAGTCATATTTGGGTGAAAGTCACTGATCAAGGTTTAGACCTCTTTCAAAATTAAAAAAAAGCCCTTCCAGCAGATCTGCTATATAAGCATCACAATCCCAATAGCCTCACCCTCTCCAACATGTAGTGTTTACGTCTGATTATATGATATCCAGTTTAGCTGGGGTCATGTACAATTTATTTACCATCATAGGAAATTATGAATGTGATGACTGCAAGTAAAAGATGAGGATGGTTTAAAATATTTGCCTGCCATCTCTTGCCAGGGATGTTCTTGCTGACTTCTGCTTCCCATCTTTTCATGCATCTAAGTGATTACTCGTCCTTCATGTCAAAAGGGGCCTTTCGAGTTTTCATACTGCCTTGGTAGCAGCTAGTCACCAAGCTAGGGTTTCTAATATGGTACTGGTGCTCCTGAGCACTTGCCTTTACCAGAGGGTGTATGTATGTTGTATGCATGTTGCATTTGTATAGCACAAACCTACTTGTACCGGGTTAAAGACAATGGTACAATCAACAAATAACTGGAGGGTAGATGTATTTTCAGAATAGATGACGAGATTACTGGGTCATGGTGCAGTTTTCTTTGAGGAGTTTCTTCAGATCTTGCCTAAATTGTATCAGTATTGGGGTGGTCCTGATAGATCATGGGGTAGCATTCCTGATCCTAGGTGACTAGATGGAAAAGACCTCTCTGTTTCTTAGTCTTCAGCCATCTGAAGGTGGTAAGCATGTCTTCGAAATAGTATGTGGTGTTGGCTTTGAGAACTTTGAAACTGATGCAGCTGGTTTTGAAGACAAGAAGAGTTAGTGGAGTTCCATCAGTGTGGGGGCTATGTTGCCATAATTCGTTAGGCCCTTGATGAGGCGTGCTGAATCATACAAGATGCTCTTAAGTGGGAACAATGTGCATTCTGGACCCTTCATGCCAGGCTGAAGTGACTCCAAAGGTCAGCAGCTGACCTCCTGTTCTGAGCTATAGGGACATAACAAGCTCCAGTGGCTCCCGGCAGCTTCCCAGCTGACCTGCTGCCTTGACCTGCAACTGGACCTGCTTGAGCCCTGCTCACCTCTGCTGGAGTCAGTTCATGACCACCAAGTGGTGCCCCTCAGTCCCTGGACACTTGGTGTGGCTCATTGAGCTCCCCTGAAGTTTTTTGGCTGTTTGCGAATGGGCCTGTTTGTGCCAAGACCATGCAACCTGCGCCAGCCGGCAATGGAAAGTTCTGGTGAATCACCTCTTTGTGCTGCAGCATCGACTGCCACTTGACTGCCAATGCAAAGCTCCAGTACTGACGGTGCATAACGTCGACAGGACCTTCATGCTACAGCAGTGGCCGTCCGCAATGCTCGGCCATCTGCTCATGCAACTTCGACATACAGCTGCAACACTCTCCCTGCTCCTGGCAGCCCCCACCACTCTGAACAGAACTCTTGGTGCTGGACTGAGAAGGTAACTCTTTCAGCCGTACTAACCTGGTCCCTGTATCTGACTGATGCTGCATCGCAGTCGGCCTAAACTTGTGACTTTGTCTAGGTCTTGCATGAACAAATGGGCATGAGTGGCGTTTTTTACTTTTAGGTGCTTTTTTTACTTACATTTTTTTAAATTCAGAACTGTGGTTCTACTGGCTTTATTTTTGTCCTTTTGGTGCCAAATTATTTATCAAGTTTTACTCTGTTTCTCTAAATTGGTGTGACATTTTTCCTGTGTTGTCTTTTCACTTTAATACTGTTTGAAGTGCTGCATAAATACTTTAGATATTGCCTCTAAGTTAAGCCTGATAGTTCTGTGCTAAGTTACCAGAGGATTGAGCACAGGTTAAATGGTGGATTGGTTTACGACTTCAACATGAGAAGTATTATGGTTGCTGATTGAGCAGGGTCTAACCTCCCTCTCAACCAGTAACTGAGATTCTTACACTTGGCATTGGTTGAAAGTTGTGGTAGTTCAAATAGATCCAGGAACATGTGATTGAGCCAGGTTTGGCTAGTTGGTGCTTGTTGGTCTTGCCAAATAGCAGGGATCCTATTTTGATGGGGTTGAACTTCACATACAGGCCAAACATCCAGACATGAATAAGAGGCATGCAGTGTTTGAGGCGTTAGATGTATGCATCAAAGTTCTTTTGAATACAATTATGCGTTGTCAGGTGTGAGGCTCTTTGTCACAGCTGTATGTATTGGTTCTGCTACATGTCTGATAAAGCCAAACATTGTTTGCTCAGTGAATTGCCGATGGGGAGGCATCCGCATAAAACCATTTAGGTATTTCAGTGCACCTGCCTCTCAGTGATAGAACCCTTTGTTGCCCTTGGCTGTTATCAATTCAGGATTACAGTGTTTCGAAGGCAGGTTTCCAGATCCAGTGGAAATTACTATCTCTGACACTATATCATTTATATTGTGGACCACTATGAAAAGATTCTGTGAAACATGAGAGATGTATGCATCATCTCCCTTGGTTCCATGTCAGTGCGATCTGACATCTGTCTGGGGCAAATTCCTGATTCTTTTAGAGATGTGATATGTAAGGAATTGTCATGTAGGGTACTCCTATTCTTTGGTTATCAAGTACAAGATGACACTCCTCCATATCAATTATGAACATACAGCCTCTGGATAAAATATGATTAGGCACTTTCTGACGATTTTCATTGGCAGCACAAGCAGAGCCGATGGTGAACACTTGGAAGTTGGTCATCATTTAGAACCCTATTTATCTGTGCTCCCAGTCCTTGTAAAACCTTTTTAATTAAAGGTCAGTTAAGCTTTATGCAAAAATTGCCACTCTTTCTTTTTATATAATGAAACATGAGCAGAAATGGTGCAGTAAGTTTCTCGATTCCAGCCTAGAACTGTCAGATATTTGTTATGTCTCTTGTAAAAGCCTAATATTAGCTGCTAGTGCTCCCAACTTCTGTAAAAGCAGCCTCCTCTTTACTAGGGACTATGCTATTTTGTTAAGTAAATTATATCAGTAGTTCACAGCTAAAAAAGAGTGGTACTCTCAAGCATAAGTAACCTTCTCTTCTCCATCATGCTTGCCTCCGTGTAGGTCTCTTGAATAACCTGGAATGTGCTTGCTGCACTACTTGAATTTCTTTCCCATTCCCTTGCTTGTTTGTACTGCGGTTGGCATCTGTCTATAGTCAGCATTGCTGCATATTGGTGTGTGCTGAGATGCCTGTCCGGATTTTCCCCAATTGTCAATGTTATTCTTCCATCAGGATTTCAAAGGGACCGGTATTAGTATTACCTTTCTACTAAAATGATGTTAGTTGTCCTCCTTCCTTTTGCAGAGAATACTTTTCCAAGTTTCTCTCTCTTCAAGCTAAGTTCAGATCTCTTCTAGCTCCTGGTCTACTCTTTTTGATTTTCAATAGAATATGCTAGTGTTGACATCTGGGAGCAATTTGGACAAATTTGATTCTAGAAAAGGGCATTACATTCAACATTTCTGAAAGTACTAGGAAACAGTCTCTTTTGATGACAGGTCCTTAGAGTGAGCAATTCTCATGTCAATCGATAGGATCTATAATGGCCCACCCACTCTGTCCTCATGCTTCATGTTTGCATATGTTTATGGGCAGTTTCATTGTTCATCACTGAGTTTGGCTCATTAAGCACTCAGACAATTGATGTGCAAACGTTTTTGCTCGTATTTTACAAGTATTGTCTGTTACAGGCAACCAGGTGATTTAATTTAGTACCTTCCAACCATGCCTGACACATTGGTAGGCTATTGCCTACAAGAGTCCTTCATCCAAACAAGGGAATGCATTACACATGGCAGGCTCCAGTGTTGGGCTGGAGCAGGAGGCCGTGGTAAGCAACTTGGGGGATTTGGTTTATGGAATTCTCTTATACACTTTCCCATCAAAATTATGATCCTTTGCACCATTTAAGAAGGGTGCTCAATCTATACCTTACAGTTTAACAGTGTTGGAAAATGGGTTATTGGTAGGGCAGGTAGGTACCTACACCTAGCAACAAGCCACTAACCTCCACATAGGTACAGTTAGGTCTCAGTAAATTAATCCCAGCTCAACCCTTGGTAGCTTGGCAACGAGCGTCAAGGCTTAACTTAGGAGACAAAGTGTAAAGCATTCAAATATCACAAAACAGTAATTAAATAAAACACAGGAAACAGTTTAAAAATCCAAAACCAATTTATAAAAATAGTTTATATTTTTATCTTTAAAATGACACAAAAACGATTAAAATCGGTTCAGGGGAACCGGAGATATGAATTTTTAAAGAATTATTACTTTTCTAGCGCTTAGAAACAAAAAGCGCCAATCGGGTCATCTGGTTGCACCTCGACCGGGGCAAAGTCAAACTTTCAGGCCGACCGCGATGGAGCCCTGCTCGGCTACAGGTCGCGGGAGGCCTCGGTTAAAAAGTTACCTTCTGACTTAGTCTTTATTTTGAAGTTTTTCTTCACCGGGACGAACCTGCCAGTTGAATCCGACCTCCTGGAGCCCTTGTCCGGATACGCGATGTGGGTTTCCTCGGTGGAGACTTTTACCTTCGGACTTAGTCGTTTTTTCGAGATGAAAATCCTTCGACCGGGGTAAACCTGGATCTTGATCTGACGTCCATGGAGCCCTTCTCGGATACGATGGCTGGGAGGTCCCGGTCAACTTTTTACGTTCGGACTTAGTCTCTTTTTTGGATGTTTTTCTTTACCGGGACGAACCACGAAGTCAGGCCGGGTCGCGGTTGAGGCAAGCCGGCTAGAATTTCCGCTGCGGGTCGGTCCCTCTCTGGAGCTTTTTTCAAAAAATTCTCAAATCTTTTCCAAACTTCTGGGGCTTCACCCAGATGTTCTTTTAAGGTTCTTTTGGGGTCCACAGCTCACCCCAAGGGTCCAGAAGTTCTGTGATGGTCCTTGGGGGGTGCGGACTTCAACTCCCAGAATGCACCTGGCGCAAACTCCTTTTTGGCCACTGGACAGTGGTCAGCTGGTCGCTTTCTTCAGGAGTTGGTGCAGGGGACTCTGGTTAGCCATTTTTCACCTGTAGCAAACAGGGAGTCCCTCCTTGAACCAGTTGAAGCCAGGCAAAGTCCTTCTTGTGGTGAAGCCCAAGTGTGCAGCTGGTGCAGTCCTTCTGAGTGCAGGTTCCAGGTGCAGGCCAGGGGTCCAGCAGGGCAGTCCTTCTTCTCCTTAAGTTCTTTTCTTGTTGAAATCTGGTAGGGATCTGAGGTGTGGGTGCAGGTCTGCCAGTTTTATCCTTGCTCCTGGGTGAAAAGCAGGGGGGCCCTGGTTCTCCAATCAGGGACAGGGTCGTCCCCCTGTGATGACCACTTCCTGGGAAGTGTGGCAAAAATCCATCCCAGAAGGCAACAGTCTCTAAAAATCCAACATGGATGAATCTGATTTTTGGAGGTTACATCTGGCTGAGCCCACCCACTGGTGTGGCTAAAAATCATAAACACACCCCTCTCATGCCCTCTCCTAATCTAATCAAGGGGGCACCTAGCTGTCTGGGGTTGCAGGATGTGGGGGTGTTGCTGGGTGCTGCAAATGTCCTTCTCTGCCTTTGAAGACCAGTTTGGCAGCCCTCCCCCTTCCTGCCTCACCATCTGCTGAGGGGAGATTCTCTCCCCCAAGCACATTCCTTTGTGTGAAGTCTGGCCACTTCACACCTCATCAAGGCAGCCTGGCAGAAGCTGCTGCAGGCTGGCCAATCAGAGCACAGCAGCAAAAACAATGCAGAGCTGAAATTGGCAACTTTTTAGGTAAAGTCTAAACTTTTTACCTGGACAAGTTATATTAAATCCAACAACTGGAAGTTGTGGGATTTATTACAACAATCATTTTGATACCAACTTCTTGGTATGTAACATTTAAGGAGACTTTAAAATTTAAAATAAAGTCTGCCCATTCTAGCCTATGAAGGCCATTTACTTCAATGAGAGAAAAACGAATTTCGCTGTTTTTACCTCACCAGGGATTATAAATCTATTTTTATAAAGTCCCTGCTTATAGTTACATGGCACCCAGCCCTAGGGGCACATAGGGCACACCTTAGGGGTGACTTATATGTAAAAATAAGGTAGTTTAAGACTTTGGAAGTACCTTTAATTCCAAAGTCGAATTTGCATATAACTTTAATTTAAAAGCAGCCAGCAAGGCAGGCTTGCTTTTAAAATGACACTGGGCACCTCAGCAGTGCACCTAGGTGTGCACCACCTATGCTGTGGTCCCTAAACCTACATGCCCTACCATATACTAGGGACTTATAGATAGGTTAACTTAGCCAATTATAATTAGCCTAATTTGCATATCTATTTTACACAGAGCACAGGCCCTGGGACTGGTTAGCAGTACCCAGGGCACCATCAGAATCAGGAAAACACCAGCATAAAGTGGAAAATGGGGGCAAAAAGTTAGGGGGCCTCTGCAATCAGCCCTGTTTTCCCACAAACAGCTATTAGATGACTTTGTTGTTCATAATTCTCTGAAATTATAGGTATGCAGAGATGAGAGTAATGCTGGACCTGCTGATCAATCACACAGTTCAGAAGGTACAACCCTTCTAGTCTCATGCATTGTAACTGCATTGCATTCAGCGCTGCACAATGTGTCATCTACCTCAACCTCCACGAGTTTAGGATGAAGTCTCATACAGGAGATTGTTGGGTAGTCTTTGTATGTGACGAGTTCTCTATCTGAAATGTTGTAGTTTGTGCTTCTATCTGCTGTCTGGGGGAAGAACCAGCACTTTCCAAGAGGTACAGATTTTGAAATCCATTGGAACTCTTATGCTCCAACAACTGTGGTGCCTAATGACCATATAGTTGCCTCTTCAAGTGGCAAGGTGCCAAAATGGTGTGACTCTGGCAGAACCACTGTCATTCAATCACTTAGAATGAGCTGGCACTTCTGTTCCTTTTCTCTGTGGTAATTCACTTTGTACTGCCTGGTCACACGTCTGCTGGACTGTTGATCACAGTGTTTTCACCAAAAGTGTGCAAATGTATTCAATGGTCAACTTTCCACCTGTCAACCAGCTGGAGGATCAGTTTATTACAAGCCAGGTTGAACACAGCAAATGGATAACTAACAAGACTGGTTCAAATCATTCAATCTTTTAATCAGTAGAGACTACTTCCTGGGCATTTTGAGTCTCATGTTCAAGGGCAAAAATCAGATCTATAAAAATGCAAAAAGTAAAACAAAAAAATCAAGTTTTCATTTTGTGTGTTATATATAAGCTTGAAAGTTTGGTCTGTAGAAAAATACTGGAGAGTTTATTTCTCCTTGTATAACTATGTCAGGTTTGTCTAATCTTCTTTTGACACCAATCCACATATCACTTTTCTAGCTTCTTACTCCCCATACATCACTTCTGCTTTCATCCTTTTCCCTCACAGATGTGTTATGTCGGTATTTACTGTCGTTTATGAGGAGAACTTATCGGAGTTCTGTTGTTTCTCCTTTTACATGAAACATGTGATGTCCAATTTTTCATTTAATCTTTTTAGATTTAGGGCCGTATTTAGGAGCAGTGTTGCTGCACCTGGTGCAGCTCTACTTTTCTTGTGCCCCTAACGCCACCATGTATGTGCTGTATCAAAGATATGGCACACCATGGCAGTAGTTAGGGAACTAGCACCAAAATATTTTACCCTAGTTTGGAGATTTCTAGGATTAGAATGAAAAATGTGGATGCTGATCCTGCAAAGCCCATTCAGGTCTCCTTTTAATGCCTGTTCTGAGCAGAAAGTGCATGAATTGCGGCTCTTTTAAAATTTGGCATGGCAATTTTGGCCTTGCTGGTCCACATTAGTGGAAAAAGATTATACTAATCTGGCGCAAAGAGAGTATTCCTTCTTTCACATAAACAATATGCACTGGCGATTTGTTACTTTTATGTGTGCCACGGGTATTGCGGTGGAATGCCCCTTGCATGCCCCTCTGCCACAGAAATATGTGTTGGAGGGGCCCATCTTTACAGGGTGGAGTTATGCCACAAAAAGTGGCTTGGCACCGCCTTGTAATTATGACACAGTGCACAGCACCACTGAAGAGTCACAAAAAGTGACCCTTCGGTGGTGGTAGGGGCATGTAAATATGCCCCATAGAATCAAATTGTGAAGAAAGTCTTGTGTTTTATATAGAGTTTGGTGGATGCAGGCCACTCACCAAAAACTAGTGTATGTTGCATCGGTCCTAGTTAGAGGTTGTACCTGGCTGGCAATACATTCTAAACAGGGTGGCTAGGACAACCATTTATGTTGGTAGATAGATGCACATGCTGCCAAATTTCAAACAACAGCCTAGGTCTCGAAATGCATTGGGCTAAACAAGAAAGGAACAGAATGTATTCAAAATTTATATTGAATGATTTGAACCTGATTAGTAGAGCATAAGTGAACAGTGCAGGGCCCAGCCAGGAGGAAAATGTTCTACCAGCAAGTTTACTTGTGTGATAGACACTGAACATTTGATGCCTCAGTGCAACACCTAAAATAAATGCACGAATATACTGAACTGTGAGAGAGGATTCTCAAGAGAGATAGCACCTTCAACCTGTGTTGTTGTTCCTATTTACTATGAAGAACCTAAAAAGTAAGTGAGGTCATGTCACTAACTCGAGCAACAGCTATCAGTCTCTGACACTTGGGTTAGTTGACCTTAATTACATGCACCTTGCACGATTGCCACACCATATACATAACAAGCATTTGCAATGCAATGGGTCTCGCATTTGCTCGAGTTAGCGCTGGAAACTCCTAACCGGACTTTTCTGGCCACATAAATTAAAACTGAAAAGCACTACAGTTTCACATAAGCAAGCTGATTCAAAGCGCCATGCTATGATTGTGAAGGAGACACAGAAAAAGGAAAAAGAAGTTCGCTTGCAGTCAAACATATTGGCAAAAGTGCAATTAGCCATTTAACAGGGTCGCTGCCCAAGGCGTAACTAAACCTCCCCAAGAAGGGACAAAAAGTAAAGCATTTACCAATGATAAGAAAGGATTTTTGAAGGGCAAGCCCATGAGCTAGTGATAGTGATGGGTGTGAGGTGGGTGTGGTTAAAGGACCAAATAGATAACAACATGTCGGAAAAGCAGCACTTGCGCGCTGCTATGCTTGATGTAAAAATTGCCCCTATTTTTTTACAGTTATGTTGTTAATTGTCTGTACTGAAGTCCACTACTTTTGTAGTTGATTCACAACCACATTTTAAGAATATTGGGTGCTCTAATCTCTACTTTTATGGCACCACCAGTGGCTCCTTTTGTGCTTTCAACCTTGGATTTGTTAAAACATAACTCCGGGAAGAAAGTTCTCTTTTCCAGGACGATTAGGAAAGAAAATACTCTTCAGGAGGACAGAATGTGTCACAGTGAGCATTAGGCTTAACATAAACAATCACTAGCTGTAGCTCAAAAACCTTCTGCTCTCAGCCACTTAAATTCAATGTTTTTAGGCACATACATGTGAACATTTAAATTCATTAATGAAAAACTGTTGGCGCTGTTCCTGACGCATGTGACACTGAGTGCCATTCACTGAGGCTTTTTACATGACTTGGATTTGCATATTTGTTTTCAGAGGTACATGCACTCCTAGCAATTACCTGCGCTAGAGGTTTTTGGCATTGATTCCCACCCTGCTTTCTTTTGAGCCAACTCTCATGCTTCCTTGCTATGTTCTGTGGTGCACATGACTCCATAGGGGTTAATGTCATATTTGTAGCTTGGATCCAAGTTTGCTCTTGACGCAGAGACAACAGAGGCCGTACCCAACAGCTGTCTATTCACATTTGTAATTCTTTTTATTTTTGTTGAGTTGTGTGTTACAGTTACTCCATATTAGACAACAATGCACATGATCGCGAATGCTATGAAATGAAAAAAAGATGCTACTTTTGAACACCAGCTCCATTTGATTATTGACACAGTAAATGTCTATGGAGAGAAGGCAGATGCGTCCTCATGAAGACATCTGTCAAGAATATTGGCAAATCCTCTAGTGATGTGTAGATCATACCTGCTGGAGGTAACAGGTCTCCGGCTACCCTTTGTGATTCTGAAGAGTTACATTCAGAACTATTGAACCACAAAAACATGTTGAAAAGCATATGATGAAAAAAAAATGTTCCTCTTCTGAGGCAAATGATGTTGCACTAACCCTTCAAGTTTGCTTTTTTCTGTAGTAGGGAATAATACAGATGTATTCAATAGATGTTGAGTAAAAGTCAAAATTGGATAATTCAATGTAACGTTTATGTCGAACAATAGTGACTGGATGGTTCCTCTGTCTAACTGTGTATTAAAATTCCACCATTTGAGAGATGAGTCAGAGATTTCCTCTTGCTCTTTTAGAGACAGACTTCTTTTCATGTCTTTCATTGATCAGAACTTAAACCAATTTTCCTGTTTCTTGTCTCCTGCTAATTGAGCTTATGAGGAACACTTTTTGATACTAATTTACTTTTTGCTGAACCATAACTGGTCCTGACTATTGATTAGATTAGTAATCAGTTTTCTACTGCCAATGTCAATTAACATTTATTTATTTGTATTAAGGAATATTTTGAATTGATTTACTAACCAATGCCATTTTGCCTTCTGTGTTGACTTCGTGAATTTCATATAAATCTTCATGGTTTGTACTTTGAGCCTTGTCTATTTTGGATTCCCCTGAATAGATGTTCCTATGTGTATTTTCTGAGTACAATTTTACAATTCTAGTTAGGGCTCACACATTGCCCTGATCGATCAATCTATCATTTGGATGTAAAAAGCACCAACAATTTTTGGTAGTAGAGGATGATTTGAGCAAACTGGATGTTTTAGAAACTAAGATCCCATAGCTTTAGGTCCTAGAACATTTGGATATACCTTCCAGTTGAAGCAGCTGCTGAAGTTGGATTATGTGAGTATGAATGAGGCTTTTTAAGTTATATGTATAGAACACTGTGTGGTGTGTTATGCTGCTTGTGAATCTGTATGTAGTGTTTTGTGGTGCTTTGTTATGTGGTTTGTTATTGTTGAAATTGTTTTGAATTGTGTTTACTGTCATGTTGTGTTTTAATGTGATTGCAGTTTGGGTAATTGGTTTCAAAGTAATCCAAGAGCTTGAGTGAATATTTAAGTTTGTTGTCTGCTGAAGGTGGGTGTCAACACATCAAAAGGAATCTTTCCTACTTGAGCCCCTAATGGGTTAAATGCATGTAAACTAAGTAGGGTTGTGTTGTTCAATTCTTTGTGCCCACAAAATAGACATACAAACTCAGAAATAGATTGCCACTGGTAACAGATTTATCTTATTGTGGTTGAAAGTTTAATTCTAGTGTTTTCCATCACTTATTGGCAGTTTGATTCCCCTCCCATGTTCCAGTAGGAAGGCAAAGCTTTCTTGTTGCGTTTCAAGTTCTATTTGGAAATTGAACTTTGATTGGTGATTAGCTTGTGCTGCTCAAGTTAACTTGACTAAAAATGGGAGTCTCGTTGAAAAAGTCTGCAGCTGCTGCTTGTGAGGGAGATGAAGTTCCACCTGAAGGATCAATTTGGGTCTTTATACCTGTATATGGCTTGGTGTATTGCATAAGAGTACTGCTGATGATAAAGATATTCAATTTCCTTTGAATGTTATTTTTTATGTGAGAAAGACTAAGGGACCCATTACAAGTACGGTGGTCTATGGATTGCCATACCCGTGGTGGTGGTCGGGCCACTGCAACCTTGAAGGTCTGACCTCTACATTACGATGCTGGTGGTCGGACCGCCAGCACACCACTGCCACCGCCAGGACAGAGATCCTACAGGTGCAGTGAAAGTCATGGTCAGCCATCGCGGTGCAAAGTTCAGCACCTCTGTGCTGATCACAACTTTCTTTTCTGTCAGCCTTTTCATGGCAATGTAACCACCATGAAAAGGCTGGCAGAAAGCTAGAGTGGGGCCACAGGGAGGCCGCTGCATTCCCATGCCCATGTTAGACCTAAACCTGAATTGAAATAATTTGTTAGTGATACAATTAATGAAGGCAGACACTGTCCTATAATGAAGAAGAACTTTTTCATATTTGAGTAAAGAAGCAGCAAGGCAGGTGTTTGATGCATATTAACAGCTTCACAAATTATCCGGTGAACTTGGTTTGGATTTGTATAAAAAAAAGATTGTTCAGTAATTACAGAATGGAAAAGAATTCCAGTAAAATATGAGAAATGGATCATAATTGGTGAGAATTAATGTGAGAGAACTGATAAAACTTATAACCTCTTGGGAGAACTTAAAAGGATGCATAGAAAAAAATGTTGATGAAAGGGAGCAATCAAAATCACATGAAAGAAGAAACATGAATGAGAACTAGTATTAGTGATTCTGAGTGTGACGTGGTTGTGGGATTCCTTTTGAAAGAAGTACATGGAGGTCTATATATTCATGTGCCATGGACAAGATCTGATCTTCTGACAGTTATGAAAAACTTTCCAAAGCTTAGAAAGTAACCTGGTGATAGACAGAGGCAGAAAGAATTGTGATACTTTCAAAAGTTCTTTGGAAAGATTTAAATTAAATGTTTGAGATTATCATACCTAAAAGTATGTGAATGGAGTGTAAACTGGCCAGAAAAAGAAATAAATTGGTGTATAATTAGGAGACCAACCTAAAGTAACAGTGCATGCATACTACGAGAGATTGGTGCATATATTCAGACACAGTAGTGGAGTTGATGACTGTCCAAAAGAAGGTGTTAGTGGATTCGTTTTAGTATTCATGCTGGGCCTGAATACATCCATTAATTCCCTGTTTCAGCATACTCTAATGTGTTGGCAAGCAAAATCTTTTGATGAGAAGTATTGTAGTGACTTTTGTGATGTCAGAGGAAAGTTAAGAAAAAGCTTATTGTAGCATAGATGACGTACTTTTAGAAAGGTGACCTGAAAGGGAGCCCTTCCTAAATTTCAGATCCTGGGTTTGATTATGATTTTGTAGATGCATGGAGTTGGTGTGCACAGTAATGGTTTTTAATTGGTGCATAATGGAATTACATTTCCACAGGTTATTTCTCAATTCAAAAGAAGAGGGTTTGTTAACAATATAAAAATGGCTAATGCTAACATTAATAGGCAGAAAGGACTATGCAATATCTACTGGAAAATTGGACATTGGAAACTGGAGTGAGAATTAATTCCAAAAAATGTGACACAACATGAATCAGATGACACAAAACATGTTTGCAACCCCAGCCCTAGTGGCCTCTTTACAAACCCTCAGAATCAAAGGCAGTTCAATGAAAATATTCCTTAAACTCCAGTGACAAATTACTATATGCAGAATAAAATGTAGAATTTTCAACAGAATCCTAATTTTCAGCAATATCCTTCAGTAATGGGCAACAATGTTCTACAAAATTTCAGAGGAGCTCTGAATATAATTACCTATTGACTGAGGCAAATAGAAGGGAGGAAGATTACATGCATTGTGCAGTCCTAGAGATAGACCAGAGTGGCCTGTATGTAGATGGTGAGGTGAATGGCCACCCAGTATCATTTTTGATCAATGCAGGTGGTTCTCACTCTACTGTTAAACCAATTTAGTTTCCCAACCTACACCTCTTGGGAAAAGAAGCACAAGTTGTGGGCATTAGTAATAAGCAGGTCACTGATATAGTGTCAGAGTGTACCTGTAAAAATTGGATCGACTTAGCATGGCCTGCAGTTTATAAGTTGAGATGTAAGGACAGTTAATTTGATGGCTCACGATCTTTTGTGTAAAATAGTAGTTTATTGTACAGTGAATGGGGTAGCAACTCAAGTACAAGATGAATGTTCAGTTTCCATGCTAAAATCACAAGAGTCATGAGCTGTTTGTTCCCTGTTCTCACAAAAAAGGATTTGCCTCTTGATTTAAGACACACAGTGCAAGAGAAAGTTTGTGATTATACAGGAAAATTAATTACAATAATAAAAAGTGCAGAGCCAGTGCAGAAAAAGGTGAAACCTAATGCAATGTATACTCACACTCATCAGTACAAACTTACCCATGAAGCAGGGGAGCTAATGGCACTTGTCTTTGATATAATGATTGAGCAAAGCATTTTAAGAAAAGTGTTAGAAAGCCTGCCAACCCTCCGATCATGAAAATTAATAAAACAGAGTGGAAAATGGAGAACAGTGCAACCTTTGCACAACATTAATAAAATTGTAGGCCTGTGTTGTCCTGTGGTATTGAATCGGCTGTCATCTCCCTCCAAATTCATGTTGACGTGGAGTGATTTAATGTAATAGATTTGGGTGAAACGTTTTTCTCCATTCCTCTTAATGGGGATATCCAGTATATCTTTGTGTTCAGATTTTTAAATACAATAATTGTCTGGTGTCAGGTCACACAGTGCTATAGAGATCATCAATATTTTCCCAAATTCTAAAGTGATTTAGAGAGTCTGTACCTCCCCTGTAATTCAATGTTGGTGTGGTACATTGACCCCCGATGGTCGTATCCAAAATGGGAGAGGATTGCACTCCACTTGTACGACTGAATCATCTTGCAGAGCAAGGCCATAAAGTACTACCAGCAAACTTGCCATACTGCCAGAAAGAAGTTGTTTATGTAGGTCATCAAACTGAGAAAAGAGTGAGGAAAGTGTCCACAGAATGCATGTTTGAGATTCTAAAATTGGACCCTCCTGTACCATAGGAAAATGAATGCATGAGTACCTTCTTAGAGCTCAGACGAAGGGACTTGATTTACCTGATGGGTGGGCCGTCCTCCACAAGGACCACATAGTAAATTACTCCATCGTCCTGACAGAGGTCCTGATTGCCCAAGTTGAAATGTCCATTGGGCGGAAGAAATTTCAACCCCTAACAGGAACCGCCGTCAAGGCAGTTGCTGCCAAAGCATTGTAACTTTGCAGTACGACTCTGTCAAACGCGGAAAAGTTACAATTAATTTTTTTCAAAAACAAGACCTCAAAGGAAGATTTTGTTTTTGTAACGAAAACAATGCCCTTCTTGCCATGAAAGACTTTTCCCTTGGTGACATGGACATTTTGCAGTTTTCACTTCCCCTTTACGCCAGGGTTTTCCAGGTGGTGACAGGCAGACAGATGCATCAACCAAAGATCATCAGCTTGCTGGATCAAGGGAGCCTTTTTAAACAGGAAACAGTTGGGAGCACACTGCCTCGCATTCCAGCATGCAGTTTGCCCCATTGCATTATGGTAAATGCAGTACAAATTTGTGCTTCATTAATTTGTAGTCTGTAGTTTTTCACCGTAGTGCGAATAGCTAGTGCTATATATCTATAGACATGTGTTTCTGGGTTTAGCCCTTCATCACTACAAAGCAGCAGGCTTTTTTCTGGGGTTTCTGCAGTCTACTGATGAAGGGCTAAACCCAGAATCATGTGTCTAGAGTTATACAGCAATGTCTGCACCAACTTTGGTGAAAAACGACAGTTAATTTTTAAGTAAGCGCTAATTGTGAACTGCATTTATCAGGATGGAAAGGGCTGAAGTTTCCTGGGATATGAGGCAGTATGCTCCCAGGCCCCCTTCTGTTTAAATGTCACCCTTGAGCCAGCAAGCTGATGAGCTTTGGAGATGCACCTTTGTGCCTGTGAGTGGTACTGTGACATGTGAGGAATTTGGCAGTATTTCCAGCAACACCTGATGAATTTTATTTGCTCTTTACTACTTCTGCTCTCTAATGATGAAGGGCTAAACCCAGAGACACGTGTTTTGAGATATACAGCAATGTCTGCACCTACTTTGGTGAAAAACTACAGCAAATTTTGAAGTAAGCTCTAATTGTGAACTGCATTTACCAGGATGCAAAGGTGCGAATTGTGCTGGGATGTGAGGCAGTGTGCTTCCAACTCCCCTTCCAGGGGAAGAGCTGCCTTGATGCAAAGTGGCATGGACATAGTCAAGTAATCCTTGTGATGAACTTTGTTGTGAAGTTTGCAGGCTTGCCACAGTGGATCTACACATCTCAAACAAAAACGGTGAAGACTGCAGATGAAGAAGTGGTGACACCAATCACTGATTCACTCTACCTTGTCACACTGACCAATAGTGGGGGAAGAAAATCATAATATAGTGCTAGAAGAGCTATTTTTCTGGAGAGAATTAAAGCTATCCTAATTAAAAACTCAGAAAATTGGCATTCTCCAAAGTGGCTGTAGTTGTTTAGGGAATCCTCTTTGGAGGTAATTTCCTGAAAAATATGTCTAAATCTACACCATGCAGCTGGCTCAGTCCAATTTTCCCATAAATTACACTCTGGAAATCATTTGTCATCCATGGCTGGTAGAAGAGGGGGGTCTGCTGGTTTTGGTGTGATAAAAGAAATCATCTTAGAGGCTTCTGTTAACCGTTTTGTACACAAAATAGAAGATTCTTTTGACAATAGTTCTCCAGGGGTCATTCGAGAGCCACATGTTGGCAAGTGTTTCAGTTTCAAAATCCCAAATACGTGTTCAGAAGAAATACATTGTTTTAACTTCATTGACATAGGCTTACACCTGAGATGTGGGTGTTTCCACCAATTCAAATAGAGTTTTTCTGCACTACAGTATAGTTCTGTCATCCCTGTCTTTTCTACTTCCTCCATGAGGTGACCTACCTAGTGAATAAAGGTAGGATCCCTGTTTTCTGGGGGCATGGTAGAAACATGCCATTACAATCAAAAGGTTTCTCAACGAGCATGTTCTTGAAGAAAATAAAACCAAAAAACATTGTCCAGGAACCAGTTTTCATTATTTGAGTGTCTTTTTACTGTTTCAGCACTTCAAAATGTGCATAACCATTCACTTACAAAAATGGTAGACCCTGGTTTGGGTGGAGTGATCTGACTATGTAGATGCTTATTTTTACAGTACAGTCTTTCAGAAACAAGGAAATTCCTATAGATTTTTTGCAGGGCAGCTTCTGTTGACTCTTCTGTTTCACATTTGGTTTCTCTTCAGCATCCTGGTGTTTTATCAAGGTGCTAAAATCTTTCTCAGCATTCCTATAATCTGAAGGAATTTAAACATTAGTTTGCCTTGAAAACTAAAGTATTCATGGTTCACGACCCCATGACACTTCAGAATTACCTTTAAAGTGCAACCCCTTTTCTTAAAGTTCTCGAGTTTGTTATTAATTCAGAAAAACCTCGTCTTTCTTTGACTCCAAAGGTGAAATCCTTGTGTTTTTTAACAAATTCATTTTCAGGCACAACATACTCCTTTTAAGATACTGTTAATGACAAAGAATTTGAGAAACTTTGGGGGTCATTATGAGTTTGGCGGTCTCAGGGCCGCCATGTTGGTGGTGGCGGTCAGACCGCCAAAAGGCTGGCAGAGAAGACTGCCAAATTATGACATTAGTGATATTCAGAACAGAATACAGGCAAAGGACCAACTGCACCACCACAGCGGTCTGGCCGCCACGGACGATGGTAGCCCCCTGCAGGCCGGTGGAGACCATGTTTTTGCTAGACAGATTATGAGGTTGCACACCACCAAGGCTTCCCTGTGGTTGAACCACCACGGAAACCCAGGCGGAAACCAACTGCATAAAAGGAGACACTCACCTTCAGGAAGCCATACTCATCTGGAGCCGCCAGGGAACCAGAACTCCATGTCACCCTGCTGTTCCTCTCGCCCAGAGACACTAGAACCAAAGTTGAAGATGACAACAGCAACCATGAGTACACACACTTACCTGTCACTGTTGTAAATTGCCAAAGTTTGTACACTCACATAACGTACTAATCGGGAACGGGGGCGAGGGCGACACACACACATATCCTGACACTGACTTGCACACGCAAAGACAGCCACATACACACACACATACATAGTAACCACACTACAGTCATCACTGATACATACATGTCAAAAACACACACTTACTACTGGAAACACAGCACCAGAACAGTCACACACAATGACACAGAAGACAAAAAACGTCACTACAACACCACAACCCCATCAATGCTTTGGCAATCACCCACAATAGACACTAACCATTGACAAATCACACATACAACACAACGTACCACCAACAGGGAAGGAACACACACAATTACACAACCATAGAGTGCAGGATTAGACATATCCAGCAAACACACATCACTACATATCTGACATACCATGCACCAAATACACTCACTCACATAGTCAAAGCACACAAAGCCACACAGTACTGCAACAAACACGTCAACACAGACACCACTCAATACCATAACAAAATGTCCCCAACATACACATAGCCATCGCACTGCACACAACCTCACAAGACTGGTAGCACAAGCACCAATTACACACAAATACTCACATACAAACAATGTCAGCCATTCCCAAATCTGCCCTAAGAAAAGAAATGAAGGACAGATATGTAATGTCAAAACCAACAACTGGTTGGTCCTAAGATGTATCAACAATAAAAATAATTAATCAAATGTCCAAGGCCATAGGCCAGTCCAATTTGAAAATGTTTAACATGCACTTGATGCACATCTTTGTGCCCCAAACTTGAATCCTGACTGCCATGTAACCTCCATAGGTAGGGACATCAAGGGGGGAGGCAGGCAATTCAGGATTTATAGGGGCAGAGGTGAGCGTTTGGGCGTGGACTTGGGAGGGAGTCCTTTGGGATTGGGAGGGAGTTTTGGTCTAGCTGTAGGAAACGCTTGGGTTCTCTTGGGAGGGGTAGAATTCCTCGTGGGGGGAGGTGAATTGTACTTGCAGGTGGGGCAGGGGAGGCCTTAGAGATGGAAGGGACAGACCTGGGAGGGAAACAGAGCGTTTATGGATCTCGGGGGGGGGAGGTAGAGAAGTAGGGAAAAGGTCAAAACATGAAAGGAACACTTTTTTAGACACAGGGATGGTCATCAGAAGGGGGTTTGAGAGTGGAGGGCGAGGGAGTGGTTGTCTGACAAGTCGGTGTGGGTGTCGTGGGTGTGTGTATGTGAGAGGTATGCTTATGGGTTGTGGCTGTCGGTTGGGAGGGTAAGTGAGGGCGTTTAAGTGTAGAGAACTGTGTAGAGTGTAGGTGCTAGAGGATGCCTTGGTGGGTGACTGTCTGTTGGGGTGGTGACTGCAGGTATGGTGGATGTGGTGCATGTAGGAGCATCAGTGGTTGTGATGTCAGCAGGAGTGGTGACTGGGATGGATATCTGAGGGTCTGCTGTGGTGCTGTCTTCGGGTAAGATTGGTGTGTGTCAGGTGTGCTGTCAGTGATGCTGGAGGTGGTGAGGGTGTCAGGGCAGTTTGTCACTGTTGCTGTGTGGGTAGGTGTATGTTGTTTGTGTGCATGCCAGTAGTGTCTCTTGTGGTTCTTGTGTTTGTCTGAGCTACCCTTGGGTTTTGAGGTAGATGCATGCCTGTCTGGTTATGTGCTTTGGCTGGGTCGGGGAAAAGCAGTCTGGGTTTGGGAAGAGGAAGGTGGAGAGGGGGCGAGAGAAAAAGGGTGACTGGCTGTGATCAGTGTGGAGGCCAGAGCCTGAATGGATGTCTGTAGGCCAGCCAGTGCACCGTGAATTCCCTCCAGGAATGCATTACTCTGTTGTATCTGAGTTGCCAGTCCCTTGATGGCATTCCCGATGGTCGACTGACACACAGAGAGCGACCTCAGGAGGTTAAAAGCCTCCTCACTGAGGGTAGCAGGGCTGACAGGAGCAGAGACAGAGATGCATGTGGGAAAGGAGATGCCCACCCTCTTGGGTGAGTGGGTACAGCCAACCGGGTGGGGAGCTACAGGGAGGGCGATGGTACTAAGGGGGGTGGTGGACTGAGATGGTGCTGGGGTGGTCCCAGATGGGTCCACCACTTCCAGGAAGTGTCCACTGGAGAAGGATTCCGAAGATGAAGAACTGAAACATGTCTCCCCTGTGTCACTCCCCTTGCCCTCCAGGCCATAGGGTCCCTCTGTGTCAGTGGTAATATGACTTCGGGCCCCATGGCCAGCAGCTTCTCCACTCTGCTGTACCCCACCTCCTTTGCCTGCCGATAATGAAAAACAGAGCGAGAGCTAGGGTCATCACATTCTTTACATATACATACAATACACCATGCTCAACAGTGACACATCTAAGTGGAAAACACCCCCAGGTTGGAACCATTTTTAGACAACTTCATATCACAACAACATAATTTCACTGCCCTATATGACAAGAATGACACACACAACATAAGCCAACTATCTAAATACTAAACCACCGTTCTATCAGTACAGTTATGTCACACCCTATACCAGCACAAGATCAATTGTCAACATTAAAAGTTTGTCCCTATACACAGCATCACTGTGAAACTATAATCAATCAATGGTAAATAGTATTTACTGTTATATCACATTTATACATTCTCCAAATCTGCACTTGTTCAGTCCATTAACAGATGTCATGTCCTATGAAAGTTCCCTCATCGCATTCTAATTACAACACAGCATGTCGCTTAGCGATCACATTCATAACCTGTAACTGTGTCTATGACATTCACAAATGCAAAATAACACAGATGCCCCTAATCCATTTGGTAAATCCAAAATTGGAGTATAATAGATTTCATATGCATTTCAACAACAAATGTATCAATAGCATTATCACTAAGGTTGATACAGACTTTGTACACTTACTTGTCTTAGCAATTCCCACATAGTGAACAATGTCACGTACAGCAACAGGGGCCTCCCCAACACACAGGATTTACCCACAGACAACCCCATGAACCATACCAGCACCTTCAATACAATGAACACCTGCCATATGCATGAAGGCCACATACAGTACTAATGATACTGATGATCATTAAACCACATCAACATTATCCAAATCACAACATGATTATCAGCACTTCAGACAGGAGTAACCCAACATCTTTGGAGTAAAGTTACACTGACTGAAACATGCTCGTAAGTGACCATGAATGAGACATACACCTGGAGTGCAGCAAAATGACTGATAACATAAACCATTCCACCAACATGCGAATGTCAACAACAAAACCAGCAACACAAAGAAGTTAGTGCAAATTGAGCTTAGCCATACTAACATCCATCTAAACAGATTCAGAATAGCTACAGTAAGTAAGCCATACTTGGATCATAAATCTGGAAAATGGCAGGAATTACCTATGAACACATGATGTAGGCTAAAAACAGTGTATATTGTACCATTTAGATGTCCTGCACCATTTAGCACACCCACAATATATTGGCTAAGGGAGTGGAAGGCTAACCACTTACCTTCACATTATCATGTACATGGGACAAAAAGTCAGAACTCACATTTCTATAACATGACTTACACTGGGAATGTAGAAATACCACCATCCTATTTATTATGTCGTATGTCCTCCCTGTTTGTACATTCCAGGTTTTCAATGTACAATCCTCACTTAAATATGGGGACACCTCCTCACACCTCAGAGTAAGTGTAGCATGTATGGCATTAGAATATTCAGATTGACATCACAACCTCCTATGAACTTTATATTTAGGTCACAACTCATGATTAATTGGCCTGTTTCTCACCTGTCATACCCCATGGAGCTACGTCCAGTAAAATAGTAATGGACACAGACCAAATTCCTGAACAACTTACCAACCGGATACCTGGAGTATGGATCAAAAGGTGGTAAGGATGACCCAGCACGTTATAAATAGAGCACTAAATGGTACACAGATGTTGCTGTCACATGTCCATCACCTGATGCTTCAATACAATATGGTTCACACTGGTGTCCCTATGCTCCACACCTATATGTCAATGTCATAACTTGTACACACAGGTGTACCTAGGGGACCATTTGCTTTAGCAATTACCACACTGTCACTGTTTAAATACTCACACATCATACACTGAACTGGCAGAGGGGTGTAGATGTGTGTAGTCAGTACTTACCCCTTGTGGATGCTGTGCTGCTGTGCTGCCCTTAAACACCCATCCAACTCAGGGTAGGCCACCGCCAATATGCAGGCCATTAGTGGGGGGGTCAATGCCCAACATGCACCCCTCCCTCGTTGGGAGGACATCCCCAGCTGGGCCTCTGCTGTCTTCTGGGCCCAGCATCTCAGGTCCTACCACCGCTTCCTACAGTGGGTGCTCTGTCAGATGTGGACTCCTAGGGTCTGCACTTGCTTGGCGATGGCACCCCAGAGTCCCTTCTTTTGATGGGCTTTGACCTGCATGGATGACCTAGACAAAAGGTGATGTCCGAGTGCACCATTAAAACACAAGTGGTCTGAACATTTCAGTCACTGTAACTTGGTAAACAAACCCTTCCTCTCAGTCCAAATCCATTCTCAATTTACCATCTGCAGCGAGCCTATGTATGGAGTAGACTCTCCCATACAACATGCATGAACAGTACCTGGTATTGACTAATCCCATATGACCAGAACATTAATATCCATAAAATGGTATGTCTCTATGAACATTTCTCACACCATTAAAGTTGTACATGCTGCAATCTATGTTGTGTATACAAAAGTTAGATTACACACCAGTTACCATGTCCCAGTATTGGATGGCTGCCTCTGCACATGTACACATTCACATATGCCGAATCTCTCACTACCTCAGTTTTAATATACACCATCATACACTCCACTTCTCACACACTGGTATACCATTTGACTCATCTGCTCCTCTAGTGCACCATATAGCTGTTCATACATACATACTCTTCTGGAGTGAAAGCTGGAGCCCTGTCACCTGCAGGATGTGGCATGATAGCTCCCGGAGGCAGTACGCAGCAGTTCTGGTAGTGGTGGTTTTGATGGCAGCAGTGTCACGAGTCAAGTGACCATTACAGCAGAAAATGGCGGTCACGTCTGCCAAGTATGTGACAGTCACTGCCGGCCAACATCGCCATTGGCCCACATCCTCCAAAGGCAGCAATGTGTTCTAATGGCAATGTGCACAACAGTTGTGACAACCTACCGCCATGAAGACATCTGCCGGTGAAGATAGGTCACTTCCTCATGTCCAGTACAATAGGTCAGGCCCCCATTTTGAGGCTGGTATATGTATGGAAAAGTTATGGTATCTGTGCCATTGATCAGTCTCTACATTGTGCAAACTATTATTAAGTGCTGCCGTCATGTTTAGCTGTCTAATTGTGCATGTGTTTAGTAAAAGCTGGGTAACAGAGGAATTGGTGATAATGTAAATGAAAAACTATTCTCAACATTCTATGTGTGATGACAATGGAGTATAGGTGCAACAAATATGCGTGACATGTCAACTAGGTTAGACTATGGAACTCTGACAGTCACAGATAAATATGCATGTCTAGTATATCAGAGGATTCATGGAATGTGAACCAAGAGGACTGTCATAGGATGCATAGCAAGATATTGTATTTCTAATGTCACATGTTGTATCTGACATCATATGGAGATATGCGTGACATCTATCTGAACATACCCATTGTGTGTACATTGTGAAAGTCACCTACAATCTATTTTTTCCACATAGTTACCCTGGCATGTGGAGAGGAAGACAACCTCCAGTGTACTGTCCACTAGTAGACCTGAACACCATGGAGGAAAGACAAATAATACATATCTATCACCTGTATAGGCAAACAATCATGGATCTCTGTGATCAGCTGGAGCCATATCTGATGCCTGGCATTCGCAATCCCAATAGCATACCTCCCATCATCCACTTCCTGGGCACTGGGTCCTTTAAAAATACAGTGGCCCTAACTGCAGAGATGTCTCAGCCCATGTTCAGTCTGGTTTGGATGGACATACTGTGTGCATTGTTGAAACACCTGGACAGCTACATCGGGTTTTCCAATGTACAGAATTTGGCCCATGAAAAGGCAGAGTTTTATGCTTTGGGACACCTTCCACGTCGTTGGAGCCATAAATGGCACCCATGTTGCCTTGGTTCACCCCAATGCCAATAAACAGGTATACAGGAACACAAAAAACTACCCCTCAATCAACGTCCAAGTGGAGTGTTTGACACACCAGTACATTTCACAAGTCTGTGCCAAGTTTCCAGAATCAGTCCATGATTCCTACATCATGCGGAAAAGCAATATCCCACAGCTAATGAGACGACTCTACACTGAAAGGGCCTGGCTGGTTGGTGAGTCATATTTGACATATGTGTTTGCAAAGTTTATCTCCTGCTATCACAAATGTGCATTTTCAAGATATATGTTTGTGTTGTTGTGACTATTCCTTACAGGGGACTGTGGCTACCCAAACCATCCTTGGTTGTTGACACCAGTGAGGTAAGTCCCCTACAATGAGGCCCATGGAAGGACAAGGCATGTCATGGAACAGACATTTGGGCTCCTGAAGGCAAGATTTCTCTGCCTGGACATATCTGGAGGAGCCCTCCTCTACTCACCCAACAAGGTATGTTATCTAATTGTTGTCTGCTGCATGCTCCACAACCTTTCCCTGAGACATCAGATTCCATTCATACAAGATATGGGGAAGCCAGTAGAACCTATGGGTGGAAATGCAGGTTTGCGAAGTGATGAGGAGCCTGAGGAAGATGAAGCTGGAAACTTCAGGGCAGATCTAATCAATCAGTACTTCAACTGACTATAGGTGATGTGATGCCTCCTTATCATTGAGAGTTCATGTTTTAAACTACTATGATTGCTGGCACGCCACCTCCTATTTACCATCATCTGTGAGGTCTTAGTTGGCTCCAATGCCAATGAGTCAGGGGTGCATGAAGAATGTAAGTTAGTATTGTGTACAGTACATTGCGGTATGCAGTGACCTGAGATGTTACTGCAGAAGTAAAGTCACACTTGTCCAAATTACTTGCCAGAATTTATGTATGTTTACAGCTATGCCTTACCCCTTATCTCTGTCAATCACAGATTTGCTGAGTTTCTGTTTGGCTCTCCATAATTGGCAAGTCACAGACAGTATCAGAGGCAGATGGGAATTGCAGGCAGACATGAGAAGTGAATATGGAAGAATACAGGTAGAGATTGTCATGAATTTGTGGAGTGTAACTAATATGGCCAGACTGTTAGGAGACTTGATTGGAAGGTTTTTTTCCCACGAAGCGGACCTGTTTGGTACTGGAGGTGGTCAAACATGTGCGTCCATATGTGTCTCACACACGTTAAAATGTTGCATCTTAGCATCTACCATCATAATGGTTTCTAATGTATGTGACCTACCTATCTGTCAGTGTGTTCCTACTTTGCAGACCAATGTGCATGTATCTGTGGACTGACATAGGTGAGTGGCAAGACTACAGGTATGTGACCATGGTAAGTGAAAGATCCAAGGACTGGGGACATCACTACTGATCTCTGTCTGTATCATGGAGAACGACTATTAGTGAGCTAAGGTATGGGTATGGCTTTACCTGGTGATACAAAGGACCGATCTGTATGACTAAAGGCTTGTGTGAAGACTGACATGTCCCTAAAATCTGTTTCCTGTGGGTTGGTAGTGTATGACAACTATGTTGAAGATCTGGTGTCACTAGCAGGACTACTCTATCTGCTGTTAGCAAATTTAGAACTAAGGCCCTCATTATGACCCTGGCGGTCTGGGCCGCTATGCCGGCGGTGGCGGTAAATACCGCCAGCCGGCATGGCGGGCCAGACCACCTTATAATGACCAGCCCTAAACCCCACAGCGTAATACACCGCCCCCACCAGCGGAAACACTGGTGGGGCGGTGTATTCCAATCCGACAGGGCAGCGTTGCAAGCAGCGCTGCCCTGTGGATAATGATACCCATTCTGCCAGCCTTTTCCCAGCGGTTCACACGCCAAGCCGAAAGGCTGGCAGAATGGGTATCTTGGGGCGATTTGGGGGCCCCCTGGGGGCCCTTGCACTGCCCATGCACTTGGCATGGGCAGTGCAGGGGCCCCTGTGCAGTGCCCCATCGTGCAGGTCACTGCCCGATTTACGGGCAGTGATCTGCGCGACGGGTGCAGCTGCACCCGCCACACACCAACATTGGCGGAGGCTCCATTTGGAGCCGCCGTCAATGTTACGGCCCTTTCCCCCACTGGACCAGCAGGTGGAAACAGTGTTTCCACCCGCCAGCCCACCGGGGAAAACATTACACGGCCGGCAGGGGGTAGTCGCGCTGGCGGTCATCTATTGACCGCCAGCGCGGATCTCAGCGATTTTAACCACAGAGATCAAAATGAGGGCCTAAATGCATGGAGAGGTCCAAAACTGCTGTTTTTGCTTACATCAATGTTACAATCCCAATGTATTGAGTCTCCTGGTGATACAGTACACGTGTGATGTCCATAACAAAGGTTTTAATAATACAGTGTGACATATTGTTAATAATGTAGTCATACATGGCAATAGTACATGATTGATAAATCACACTTACCCAGAACCTGTGTTTCAGGTATATTTATTGGGGAGAGCAAAACAATAGGTGTGAATTGAAACAGAAATAACAGAAAGCAAACAGTGAATGGTTCAGTCATAGTTGCTGAAATCATCAGGGTATCTGCTACACACAAGTCCAGTGTATCTGTAACATAGGAAAATGGATTACGTTTCAGAACAGTCAACAGTGTGTATATGTGGCACACAACGGGTACCAATCAGGAGAAGTTCACTTCCTAGCAGTGGGTTTTGTCTTGGCATGTGCTCCTCCTGGATGTGTGGGTGGACATCCATGATTGCAGGGGGAGAGATGTTCCTCTGCTACACATGGTGGGGTGTCTGAGGCATGCCCTTTTCCTGGCATGGCCTCCATTCCACTAGCATCCACAGATGTAGAAGGGCCAGACGAGTCATTACTAGTAGAAAAGGCCTGATGTTGTTAGGCATATCTACTCAGGGTAGTGTTGATGTCCCTGAGCACCGCAGCAACGGAAGCCAGTATGGCATTTTGTGCCTCTCATTGCTGCATGACCTCCTGGTGGTTGCCCCTCTGCAGCTGTTGGATTTCGGCATACAATGGATGAAACAGTCCTTGGGACACTGGTTTGGGGGTGAATGGTACTCGTGATGTGGATGCAGCAAGGCTCGGAGCAATGGATGTGGGCAGGGTGAGGCTGACAGTTGTTGACTGAGCAGGTGTCCCTGATGGGCCAGCTCTGTTGTCGGTGTCCAAACATCCAGGGGTGTTGTCCTCACTAGGGCTTTCATCCAGAGGTGTAGTGGCTGTCTCTGGTATCCTCTACATGGTGACAATGGCAAGGTTACCCATGGGAGAAGTGGAAAACAGTATTGCTGTAAGTGATACAAGTGATGTTTCATTTTGAATATTAGTGAAGTTATGTGAGATGCACACAGTGCCTTAACTTGATCCCCAGAAATGGCAGTGACAGTTGTTGGCAAACATCACTTAGTACAACATGAGACTCTGAAATTTCCATACCACACACCAGACTGCTGATACCCTCTGATGTTGTCTATTGACATGGGTGTTAACCTTTGTTGCTTAGTGAACTGTCTGGCATGATACATGGCACAAAAAGCTGCACAATGCACAATAGTGTCAGAATAGGGGCACAGTATGATAGCAATCAATTGACATTGATCTCTATGTGGATATACTGCATGTGCATCCACTTTGGCATCTAAATCCCCACACCAGGTGAGTCAATTCTATTCTTTGCATTGTCTTTCTATGGGCAGTTTGATGGGAAACGTAGCTGTAGCTGTGTTTTGCTTGAAATAATAGTGGACGTAGGCCATTGCATTGCTGTTATTGCCATAAACTGTTTCACAGTGGAACATTCTTGATGGGTGACATTGGTAGCTATTTTCACATGCATGACATCTCACATTTAGTGCATTGTTCAGGTTTACATTATGGTGGAATATTGCCTTCTGGGAGTTGTAGTGCTATCAGTTTGCAGTACTTCATATGCCATTCCCAAGGGCTGTGGAACCAGGTGAGTTTAGTGGACATGTGGAATGCCAGGGAGGGATATTGGGGCATTGCAACATAGGGTTGGTTGGTGTTTTTTTTTATTGTGGTGGGGTAAAGTGGTGAGGGAGCCTGCAGGACAAAACAATTGGGTGACATGAATGTTGTGGGGACTTACCAGACTCCACTCCTCCAGGCCCTTAGGATGCAGTATGTCCAAGACCTTCTCCTCCCAAGATGTGAAAGTAGAGGAAGGAGGTGGGGGACCACCTCCAGTCTTCAGTATCACCATCTGGAGCTGGATGCCATGGAACGCTCCTTCCCCAGGAGGTCATTCCACCTCTTCCTGCTGTCCTCCCTTGTGCTTGGATAGGTGACTACAGTATTGACCCTATCAACTATTCTTTGCCACAACTCCATTTTCCTGGCTATTGGTGTTTGCTTGAACTGTGCTCCGAAGAGGTGTGACTCTACCTTGACAATTTCATCCAACATGACCCTCAACTCATCATCAGTGAAAAATTGGTGTTTTTGTGGGGACATGGTATTGGTGGAGAAGATGGTGAGGTAGTGTTAAAAAGGTGGAACACTGTACCAGAAGTAAGTGATGAGGTGGAGGTGCTGTGATGTGAGTGGGTGACAGTTATTGTGTGTTGTGTGTGAAAGTTAATTGTGTGTTGTGTATGCTCTGCAGGTGTGTGATGTATGTGTACTTAAATGTGTGCAGGTAGCAACAGTTGTTGTAGTAAATCTTTGATGGTTATTTCTCCTCTGTAGCTGTGAGTGGCATTCTGGTTGCAAAGGATTGTGGGATGTGTAGGGGTGTGTTATATAGTGGAGTGTGTAGGTGTGTTGAGTGTGTGGATGTGTGTTACATGTGAGATATTCAAACTATTCAATGTGTTTAGTGTGATGTGAGTTGAGACCGCCGCAATTTGCACCACCAATGTTTTTCTGCCATGGAAGAACCGCTGTTGTGATTTGTAGATCGAATATGATGGGAGTATTTTTGTCGGGCTGACACTGCTGTTGGTGGGACCGCCTCTTTTCCATCCTCCAGTGTCCTGCTGGTTTTGGATATTTGGCTTTTTTTAGCAGACTTCACAGTGTAACTCTTAATATAGCGGTCAGATTACCGCCACAATGGCGGTCTTCCCAAAAGACCGCCAAACTCACAATGAGGCCCTCTGTCTCTCAACCACACTATTCCCTCAGACACCCAGGACCATTTCACAACATGGATTTTGAGCTATTAAATATCTGACATTTAAGAAATGTTTTTCCTATTCAGATACTATTCCATTGGATGTAGAGATGAACAAAGAGGCAAATTAGTTGCTAAAACACCTATAAACATGGAGCAGCAGGGCTGGTTTTGATTAATATGACCTTCTAAACCTACAGACAAATGCAGCCTTGTCAGGATGGGAAACAGATTGCTGTAAATTTTCACAGTGAGTCTACTGGTACATTTTTCCCTCTTGCACAAATCTGCATATACAAATGTGGAAATTCTGCATTTGCAAACTTGGAGCTTTAGAGTACTGCAGAAAATGTACAACTGCCCTAGATTGCCTGAATTAGTTCTGGGATTCTTTATGAGTATGTAAAACAGCAGGTACTCACAGAAAGTCAGAAATAAATACTTTTGATTACATTTATATAATTTTAGGACTTTTTTAAATTCGAAAACAATCCCATAAATACCACTAAGGGCCTCAAATTGTCAGAAATTGTTAGGAGTAATCACATGGGTAAAAATTTGCAAAAATGAAGAAATGTCACAAATTATGTCTGCACTATAAAGCTATTTATGTTTTTTAGCTTTTCCATATAGAAATCACCATAATATTGGGGCTTTTCCTCCCCTCCCACCTTAAAAAATGAAGTTACCACATTCAGGGTAGGGGTAAATCTTTGACTAGTGTCATTAAGGGAAGTGACAGAACTTGTGAATGTCTTCTTGTTCACTACCTATGCCAGGAGTCCCTAGCCAAACAATTCCCACAATTGTACACTGTGAACATATTAGATCACATCAAAAATACTGTGGTACTGGCAGAATTTTATGTGAAGATAATCCATGTATGAGTGCAAAATATCAGTTAGTAAAAAGGATTTGCATTTGTAAATGACAACATTTGGTAGTTTTTGGGCTTCGTTTTACAAGTGGAAGTATTAGAGGTAGTAATGCTAATACCCCCTGGTGCTGGATTTGCCAGATGTATTGTTACCTTACCGCATCTGCAATAAGGGACAAGGCAGTAACATTATGTTTTCCCTTTCCAATCTGTGAAACATGCTGTATTTTTCATGCCCCAATTCTACCTTGCTTTACCTGATGAGATTTTGTGTGAGAAAGTAGAGCAGTAATTCTGCATTGATTGTGATGGGAATTGATGTAAGATTGTGTAGTTTTACACCCAAATCAGTAATATGGACTCCTTTGAGAGTCTGAGGAGCACATTTATGGCTGGGATTGCATCCCTATTGAACCATGCAACATGGTACATGTCTGACACAAGCCCAAAATGCAATTGATCAAGCCACGCATGGCCATCTTACATGCCCCTGAGTGGCTTGATAAATCTGGAGTAATGCACCACAAAGCAAATTGCTGTGCTGCAATATTACTCTGCCCCCGGGAGGCATTCCATGGGTGTTGCGTTCATGATTTTGGCACACCTGCTACATCTTCTCAGGTGAGGCGTAATGAGGTGAAATAACTGTATTTCCTCTAGTTTTTACTCCCTTTTTGTGTGCTGCATTCTGCAGCATACATAAAAGAGGAAAATGCCTCTCAGGATTAAATTTTGTGCAGGAAGGGTCCCCTGCTTTCACAAAAACAATCCTCCTTTCAGTGCAAGCACCCTTGCACCATAGTGCAAGAGTGCTTGAATTGGCGCTAGGCAGCTAAAACGGCACCAGTGCAGGGACAAAGATAGGAATGCACCACATTCTTTTCAATCAGGTGCATTCCTGCCCTTTCCCTGTCATGCAGTGCAGCAAGGTGACTTTCTGTGCTGCATGTGTTTGCCATATGTTAAAAATGGGGACTCTAGTTGGCAGTCAGGCCCTGTCCAAGTAGGGACCCTGACTCTAGTCAGGGAAAGGGAGTCACACACCTATGATAACCCCGGTTCACCCCCTTGGTAGCTTGGCTCAAGCAGTCACGATTATCTCTGTGGCAATGTGTAAAGTATTTGTACACGCACACACACAGTAACACAGCGAAAATACCACAAAAGTACCCAACACCAGCTTAGTAAAAATACCCAATATTTATCTGAGTTACACAAGACCAAAATGACACAAATCCAACATACACAGAGATATCACTTTTTTAAGGTTAAAAAGAGTCCTAATTCTGAAGAATCAATGACTGTATTCTTATAACACACAGTACCTTTGATGCGTCAAAAAACAAAGATGAGACGGGCTGCAGAGGAGGTGAGGTGCTGGAGAACAAAGTGATGCGTTGGTTCTTTACTGTGCAGGGGAGGTGATGTGTTGGTTACTTAGTGACAGGGGAGGTGATGCATCGATTCTCTCCTGCAGGAGAGGCAATGCATCAGTTGCTTACTGGCAAGGGAGGTGATGCATCGGTTCTTTACCGTCACTCAGTCAACAAAACATGTTTATTTAGGCCGTAGCCTTTTTAAACGTAAAAAAAAAAAACTAATCACATAAAAATCCACTATACACAATTAAATACTAGATCATAAATACAATAAAACGTGCCCTAACTATATAAATATACCATATAAAATCCTACTGTATAAAATAATTGTTCTTCCTCAATCTAATAAATGAACCACATTATTATATCACAAAGTTGTATCCGCAGTGATTAAAAATCGACCCAATGCACATGTCACATCTAAAAATCTCATGTTCATTAAAAAGTCAATTGCTTGACTTCTTTCTCTGATACCATATTTTTTCAAAACAGGTTTTAAGAACTTTTTCAGTTGGGGTAAGAACTACATTCAATCAGGATATGGGCTGAATTAACTTTCCCATTAAGACGACGTTGACAAACTTTCTGTTCATTTTGCAGACCTTCCTGGTTGCATGACATAAAGGCCGAATTTATTCCACAGCGAAACCTTAGTATGCTGTGATGCATCTTAATGTTTAGAATCTTTATAATAATAGGGAAAGAATCCCTCATTTCCCCAGGAATTTAGTAAATGAGCAACGGATCTTTTATTACTCACGTACAAGAGATCCTCAGCCCTGGAGGGCTGTTTTAATAGACTTTTAAACTCTGCCTTACTCACACCCATCTCATCGATCCCCCTTGTTACCTGAATATTTAGCAACTTGGCGCAGGCCAAAATTCTTCCTCTAACCACCGTGCCCAGGTTAATTCACTTTTCAGTAGCTCCTTTTTACATAACTGGGAGATTTTTGATATTCCTATGTTATCAATTCTTATCCAGAATTTTAACGTCTCTGCACAAGCGGTTTGTGTTCACCCTAATAAGCCTGTCTCTATCCTAATTGCCTGCACCATGGACGAGGTGGGGAGGCCGGCCAAGTAAACTCTTTAGACACTTTCCTTCTTCCAAATCCATCTCTTCTTACCCCCTATGCCCATCATGTCTGGCCGATACATAAATTGGGGTCTTACCTTAGCTTGATAGGCTCATAATACTGGTCGGAGAGAGGGGCCCCCATATCGTTTATCGAATCTCCTTAGGCCCGCTATTGACACCGGTGCTTAATCTTTCGTGGAGGCGAGATGGTCCTTCCAACCTAAGCTCTGCAAAAACCATACCCCTAGATATTTATATTTACTCACTCTCTTTATTTTTGCATTACTAATTGTCCAACTAATTTTCTTCCCTTTTTCCCTATTTTAAGCATTTTAGTTTTTTTTCATTTTCATATAAAAAAATTCCTTATGCAATAATCCCCAAATGTATTCAATTTCTGTTGCAATCCAATTCCTGTCCAATCTAAAATCACCAAATCATCTGCATACAAAAGACAACTAATATTTCTACCATTCATTTTGGGACTGAAAACATTTGCAAAACTTGGGACTTCAGGTAAATCGGCAAGAGACAAAGAAAACAAAGTAGGGGCAAGTACACATCCTTGCCTGATGCCATTTCTTAAACTGATTTTTCTCAAGAGTAAGCGCGCACTATCCGGCTCCACTTTGGCTGGGATGTCCTTTTGCAGTTCCTTGAGAATTAAAGGCAGATCGTTCGGTATTCCATATCCCTTTAATACCTCCCAGAACAGTACCCGATAAACCAAATCTAACGCCAAGCTAAAATCACCAAAGCAGCAATAAATTGCCCTCCTGCTCTATAGGTTTCTTTTCATTCACCCACAAACTAAAACAGTGATCAATGGTCGAGAGACTCTCCTTAAGACCACCTTGTTCCAGAGGTATGATAGAATTTACATCTGCCCACTCCTTAATCATCTTCAATGATATCTTGGAAAAAAATGTAACACCTGTATCCACAAGTTATTTTGCCTATAGTTTCCTGGAAGAGAATAAACATCTTTTTTTGTGGATTGGTTTTATCACAACCCCTTTCCAACTCTCCGGAAATCTTCCAGTTGCCAGGATTTCCTGGAAGAAAGAGTGAAACAGCCTGGCCCACCATGCAATATTCATTTTTATAACAGCTGCTGTCACATTGTCAGGGCCAACCGCCCTTCTCAATAGTTTCCATAATTACTAACTCAGTAAATCCCTTCTTTGTTTCCTTCTCAATAATGAAAACGGTGTTGCTCTGCTGTACCGAAACACCATGATTATATGTCTCTTATAAAATCTCTTATAAAACTTTTACACACACATCCTCTCCCACCTGTCCCAGAGTCCGCTTTTGAGAAATACCTGTCCCACCCTGTACTAATCACCAAAATGTTCTAAAATCGTTAGATTCTATAGTTTTCAACATCACATCCCAATATTTTGCCTTTGATTCCCTTTTCTTTCATGCTACCAGAATTCTGAGTTCCTTTTTTAAACTAGAAAGCTGTTGTCCCCCAACTATGTTTTTTACACGTCTTTGGTACCTTTCCAGTTTCCTAATATTCCATTTTAATATCTTACATTCTTTATCGAACCAGTTCTTTGTTTCATGCTTCCTAGCTTTGTTTTTAGAGTGGCAGATATTAAAATTCCTGACTTCGGGAGTAAGGCACGCAACCAACTTATTTGTTACTCTCTCATACTTGACTAAAGGAACTAAGGGAATGTCCCAATATCTATAGCACTATAGTTATACTGTAATTCCTTCAATAAATGTAGGTGATTTTCAGAGAGCCTTGATCACTCCCCTCCTCCCTCAGGACCTCAAAGTTCATCACCAGCACAAAGCACACCAGCACAAAGGTCCACATTGGTACAAACATATAATCGATTGGGCACATCTGATTGCCTTGTTTAAAGCTTTTTCTACCTAGGATATCTGTGGGCACACGACCATTTAAATTCACTAATCCATTTGAAAAAAGGAAATATTATAAAGCAATATCCTTTCCAGTTGCCACATTATGTGGCATACAAATAGGTTGTATATTAAAAGCAGCGAGGCACTCCCCTTACTTTCCATCCACCAACTCAAAAAGCAGTTTATGATTAAAGTTCTCCCATCATAATAATCAGGGTTTGAGGGTATAATTCACCTCTGGCAATAACATCATTCCTAAATAATTCAGCGCTACCATACACATTTATGCATACATTTAAAATGATAATATATTTATTTCTCCTACCTACATCCAGCAGTTGTAAGCCACAGGCCATTATCCAATCACACCGTGTCATAATCTGCCATACCCTGGAGGCGATTTGGGTTGAGACCAAGATTAACAATCCCCCGGAGGGCCAGACCACATTGTTTTCTGTGGCCGCTAGATAAAACCCCATAAAACCATCTAACGGCGGGAGTTTTCTGCACAGCCAAGTCTCCTGAAAACCTAGAATAGAATACTGCCTTTCAATTCCATCAACCACTTGCTGTTTCCTTGCACTACTTAGCCCATATATGTTCCAGGAGAGCAAACTGATGCTGTGCAGAGAGGCCTGCTTCTAATCCACCTCACTTAAATCGTGGGCAACCTCCACCCACTTCAAACAATCATACCTGTTAGGTTGAGATGGAATCCCCCCATGTTCATTTTTATCCTCTGAAGAGATAGTAACCTCGATCCTGCCTACTCTGGTTTCCCATAACTAATCTATTACTAGTAAGGCCTTCCTGCTGTCCCCATTTAACTTGATTTAACTTTACTCCACCGTGATGATTCAGAAAACCAAGAATGTGACTTGCAGGATAGTCCCCATCTATTACCCTGGCCGGCTCCCTAGATATTTTCACACCTTGGATTTGCAGCTCACTTTCTGCATTAAGACTGGTATCTCTCACCAATCCTGAGTACAACAGGAGCGTTGTAACATCTTTACCATCTGTCTTCTGCAGCAGGCCTATCTGTTTCAAATCAGTTCTTAAAATTGACTTCAAACTGGGACACAGGGAAAAAACTTCCTGAAGCTGTGGCCTGCTTAAGGGGAGTAACTTCCTTATCCTTTTCTCTCTATGTCTACCGAATGTAGGCTTCAAATACACCCATAAAGACTTTGTTGCCTTCTCTGTAGCTTCAACACCACCCAACGATAATCCCTCTACATTGGGGTGCCTTCTGATACTGTGCCCCTGTGTATCTATACTTCTTATCTCATTAATTTGTTCTATTCTACTCACCAACTCAGATTCCAGATTTCACAATCATCACAGAAGCTTCCCTTTGCCCACTATTACATACCGGATACCTTTTCTGACGTCTACCACTCAAATCTACTTCCCATGTCTTAGGGATAGAATTCAATATCTTTAATTGCTAGTATTTTCCTTATCCTTGGACTGGCCCTTAATCTTAGTAACAGCAGTTGGGCCTTTTCTACCTGATATACAACTTTTACTTTTAACACTAGCATCCACTTGGACCCCCTCCAATAGGGTTGGACTGGCCTACTTTACTTATTCGTTCCCTGCCAGATCCCACCAGATCTCTTTTCTTTGTTCTTTTACTCCTGCCTCGGAATCCCAAATAAGGAAGAATTCCATATTCATACCAGCATCCACATCTTCTTAATAACACTGGGCATTTAGAGATATATATAGAGGCCTTCTCCTCTAATACTGAGGCTTTATCTCTTACCCCCATATCACTTCCAACTTTAGTTTCCTCATCCTGGCCTGTCTGTCCTCTTCCACCTCGACAAGTCTCACCACATTAGGCATAAAATTATTAATTTGCTTTAGCTCCGAGACTATACACTGCAGGTAAACTTTATGTGCCTTTAACATATCCGTTTTCACTACTACAGCTTCAAGAATACCCTGTAATAATTTTTGCATCAAGACAATCACATATAAAATTGATGCGGAGGGGCTAGGGCAAGCCACAAAATCTGATGGGAGTGTGGAGGTAAGATTTTCACCCCCCAAGTGAATTGGATATGGGGACAATTCTCCCTGCTCCCCATTTACCCTGTGGTCAATGTCCTGAGTTTGGAGTGGGGCTCCACTTGCTGCAAGTTCCTCCATACCCACTCTTTTTTTACCCCACATATCATGCTGATCCTCATGGGAGTAAACACTCCCAAAGCTTCTTACTGGGAGACAGGGTGAAGATGATAATCTAGGTTCCAAGCAGAGCATATCCTCGTTCGAGGGGGTCTTGGGCAAAGAGACCCCTATCTTATCCTTGCATAATGACTCGGGGTAGCGCTGTAGGATATAGAGGACCTTTTTCGCTGCTCCTTAATAGAAGGTACACCTTTAAAATGTTTCCCCACAAAGTCCCTGATAGCCCTAACAATTGGCGATATCCCTTGTATTCCAGCATGAGCTTCCTCCCGTGTAAATCCAGTCCCTGCCTGGTCCCCAAATGCAATATTCTCCTCATCATCTTTTTTGTTTATTGCACTTGAGGACGTTACTTGCACATCTATTTCCCTCCTCTTCCTTGCTCCTGCAGCCTTTTGGAACTTACTGGGAGCCATGGAATAGTAGATGAGAAAGACAGAAAAACACACAAAAATATATCAGAGTGCACTTACTTGACCGCCACCTCCATCCCTGGGTTTGGTACCTCTCGGACCACTGCCCTCAATGGTTCTTTACTGGCAGTGGAGGTGATGCATCAGTTCTCTCCCTGTAGGAGTGATGAAGCGTCAGTTTCCGGTCATGCAGCGTTGGCTCCTTGCTTCGGTGCAAGGTTAATGTGAAAATAACACCCTGGCATGATGCATGGGAAAATCCAGATGCACTGCGATAATAGAGCTGTGGTAGAACAGGTGCTGCATTGGTCCTACAGGCGCAGAATGGTTAGGCAAGAAAAAAATCCTCTTTCTAAAAGTGACATTTGCAAACTTACAATTTAAAAACCAACTTCACAAAAAGATGTATTTTTAAATTGTGAATTCAGAGACCTTAAACTCTATGGTCTATATGTACTAACCATGTCTATGGTTTTTGGCACCAATATCTGATGTATTCTGGTGTTTAATGTCCGAGTTTGTAATAAGAATGAATTGACAGTTGTAGCAAATATTTCGAGGCGTTTTGTGGATTACTCGTGATACAGATTAGCGATCGCTTTATAAAGTCCCTTTATCGGTGTCACTTTGACATTTCCCAAAGAAAGTCACAGACACCTTGCTGATCCGTTCTTAAAGTAAAGGTCCATGAACTGCAAAACGAAATATTAAAGGGTGAAATGTCAATTAAACAAGTCACTGATGCAGAAATGTGTTAATGACTCAAGTGACACCATTGTAAGTTATGAAAAACAAAATGTGTGCACTTGGAGAGGTTTTACAGGTCGAAAGAGCAAAAGAGCATGGCTTTTGACTATCTTGCTAATCTGAAAAAGGAAACGCTCATGGCTGAGATACGGTTTTACATCAAGTAGGCAATTTTCAGTAGTTAGCAATTGGAATCTTTCACACCTTTATGAGAGAACTTGCACATTCAAGCGAAAGCAAGTAAGGGGGTGGGAATGAAGGTGATTGACAACTCAGTGACATTTAGTCCTCTGTTAACACTGGTAAATATAATTCTGACAGTTTTGAATACTTATTCAGACGCATTTTTAGACCCCATTCTAGATTTTCTTTTTTCGACAACCTTTTGCTCTAAATTGGACATCAGTGTGCATCTTTTCAAATGGTTTAGTTCTATACCACTCATACCGTGGTGTTCCAAACCCAGCAACGATGGGTTAATCAAAAAGTGCTAATTTCACCATGCCTATGAATTGTGAGGTGTAGGGGGATGTAGTGACTGCTGGTTTAGAGTCCAATGGATGCTGAGATTTCCTTTGTCGTGTATAAAAGTCGATCTTGATTAGGGAATGGTTCTCTGCTGTGCCCTCAGTAACCAATTACAACTAGGAGTCACTTGAAAAAAATGTCTTTCTTTAGCTGGTCCCTTAAACCACCTCTTGCACTCTTAGCTGTTCATTAAGAGCTTCCTGGTTTTTAGGCCAGTATTCCTCATCCCTGGAGTTGCCGATCCAGAGGCATCATAAATCCAAGGCGGAGGAATGTCGTGGAGTTCTGACTTGTAAGAAAATAAAGTGCATAAATGTGGGTGAGTGCAGTGTATGATGGGGGATGGTAAAGTGAGAAAGATTCGAGGAAGAACATTTTGGGGAGACTAAAAAGAAGGTGCTGAAAAGCCAACAGGTGATGTTGAAGATGTGCCGAAGGAGGAGATATGCACAGAGAAAGGGTACACATATTTAACATAAAGCACACATAACTGAAGACCAATACTCCTCCTACAGGCCTCAATAATTTAATTCACAGTCTCACATTTTCAGGATTGAAACTTCTCAATGTTAATTATTTATAACAAATCATTGTTGTTACTCATTTATCTTAAAGAGTTAACAACCATTGTCAAAGCCAATAGTACTGGTAGGTTTTAGGTGTATGTCAGTTGTGGTGGAATGTATCTGACTACAAAAACATCCCAGAAAGAAACCAAAATACCGGTCGGATTGCACACTATGGGAATCAAGGAAATGTATTTTAAAAGTTCTTTTTTAGAGAGCCCCTACTTTTTTATCTCACTAAAAGACCTGTCTGCCTTATTCCTATCTGACTGGTTGCAATTTCGCATTTGTGGGTGCTTCCCAAAGCCGGTTTAGAGTATTTTCTACCATGATATGATGACGCATGCACTGCAAGACACTGGTCAAGCATACACTTTAAAGAGCTTGAATTTGCCGCACTGTACAATTTGCACATTACAGTAACTGATTAACATATTCATGCAGTAAAACATTTTAATGTGTTTAATATTTCAAGACTATGCATTTCCACTGCTTTATAAACCTTGCTTTCTCACTAAATTCATTTGCTTTATAATACATCATTTTCAAAAAAATCTTTTTTCAAAAAATATTCTTGGGAGGGGGAACCCACCTCCCTGGGACCCATGTAAAAATATAAAAATATAAATCTAAAAATTATTCCGAACTTTTATGCCCCACCACTTTCAAACATCACCGGCCGCCACTGATGAGTCCCTCACTGACACACTCTTGGGCACATGGGCGAAACCAGGATCTCCCCTTGTCAACTGACAAATGGCCTGTTATCACAGGCCAACTCTGAGGGATCAAACTTTACTTCGGCAGCAACCAAAATGCACATAGGTATTTGAGGCACAGATGTTCTCTGCCAGCTGAGCCCTCAGGTCTGTAAAATGTAATTGCACCCTGGACTGTTACTCACACATCTTGTGGGAAATGGTGAGCAATATCTTGCCCACAGTACCAGATGACCTTTGTGCCTTGTCAGCAGTCACAGAAGAGCTACATGCCAATCTCCAGCATGTAATTCAGCATGACCAAAAATACGGTGAAGTACAGATCCAGTCCAGAATGGACCCTAAAGACTGGGTAGGGCAGTTGGTACCAGTTTGGGTCTTTTCTGCCATGCATGAAGATCCACAGGCTTCTCTAGTGATGTCCAACAATCACTCAGGGACATGCCATTTTATGGTACCTGTCTCTTTGGAGACTCAGCAAACTCGGTATTAAAGCACTTTAAAGAAAACAAAGCAACAGCACTTCTTATTGGTCTTGCACAGCCTGTATGGCAGTTGCTGCAACAATATCAACCCTTTGGAGATAATTGTAGGAGAGATACAGCTGATGCTGCAACAAACTTTGGTCCAGATTGAAGAAGGCCTAGCACCACATGAGCATCATTTGTTATGACAAAAATGTGGCTCAACTAGGCTAAATTCACTGGGTCAAATTTGCAAAGTAGAGCAATGCATACATTGCAACACTTTGTAACTCCTTGTGCCACATTATGGATGCACCAGGCATAGTATATGCAATGAAGGGGCGTCCTCCCATTAGGGGGACTGCACAAATGGCACAGTGGAAGTTATTATTAATGTCTGCACAGAGCAGAGGTTAAAAGGGGGCACACTATTATTCTTACGGGCCCCTATCTACCTTGCAAAAAGCTATTTCTACAATTTACTACAATAGCGTAAAACATTATGGCCCTCATTACAACCCTGGTGGTCGGTGATAAAGCAGCAGAAATACTGCCAACAGGCTGGCGGTAATAAATATAAAATTATGACCACGGCGGAAACCTATCAGACAGACCGCCCCTTTAACACACTGACTGTCAGGGTGAAATCAACAGGCACCACGGCGATAACCGCCAACAGCCAGGCGGAAGACAATGTACCGCCACAGTAATATGACACACCTATCTGCCACCTTTTGTGGGCGGGTACCAACGATATAAAAAGCCTGGCGGAAACACTGCTCAGAAGGGAAATGCCTCACCTCTGGAGACTCTTGGAAGGACAACGCTGCCATGGAGCCCGAGCTGCATTTCCTTCCCATGCTCTTCTACCTTCTGCTCCATTACGAACACAAACTACGGTGAAGACGACCATTGTGAGTACTGCCGCCTAGCACACAGGGGAGGGGGGGGAGGAAAAAGAGAGTGACACACACACGCAACATGCAACACCCCCACCCCCAACACCACACACAACCAGATACAGTAACATTACATTTACACCTCTCAGGAATAATGCAGGGACAACTACTGCAGTATAAAAAGGCTGTAATATGATAAATATAGGTGAAATACGCACATCCAAATGACAAAGTATATTCATATTTACAATGCAAGGGACATTGCCCAGTCCTCAATGTCCGTGGGCCACAGGGCCACATCACAAAGTCCAAGGCCCAAGCTCACTCCTGCAACAACATGGAGAGAACACTGCAGGGGCATCAGGTCAAAAATAGACAGGCACCTCAGGGGGTTGGGAAATGGGGGGGCACCTCATCCGGAAGATGGCACAACACCACTGCTCCTGGAGGGGGCAACATGCCCTGCGCTTGGTCCTGGGGAGTGCAAGGCCACAGTTTCTCAAGTGGGTGATTTGCCCACATGCTCTGGAGGGGGAAACATGCCCTGTGCTTGATCCTGGGGAGTGCAAGGCCACAGTCTCTCAAGTGGGTGACTTGCCCACTGGCTCTGGAGGGGGCAACATGCCCTGTGCTTGGTCCTCGGGAGTGCAAGGCCACAGTCACTCAAGTGGGTGATTTGCCCTCTGCTTGTTCCTGGGGAGTGCCAGGCCACAGTCTCTCAAGTGGGTGATTTGCCTATATGTTCTGGAAGGGGCAATATGCCCTGTGCTTGTTCCTGGGGAGTGCAAGGCTACAGTCTCTCAAGTGGGTGATTTGCCCACATGCTCTGAAGGGGGCAAAATGCCCTGTGATTCATCCTGGGGAGTGCAAGGCCACAGGCTCTCAAGTGGGTGACTTGCCCACTGGCTCTGGAGGGGGCAACATGCCTTGTGCTTGGTCCTGGGGAGTGCAAGGCCACAGTCTCTCAAGTGGTTGATTTGCCCACTGCTTTGTCCTGGGGAGTGCAAGGCCACAGACTCTCAAGTGGGTGATTTGCCCACTGGTTCTGGGGGGGCATTGTGCCCAGTGAGCTTCATCCTGGGAAGGATGCGGTGAGTGGATGGCTTCTTCCACTGGTTCTGGAGGGGGCATTGTGCCCAGTGAGCTTCATCCTGGGAAGGATGGGGTGAATGGATGGCTTCTCCACTGGTTCTGGAGGGGGCATTGTGGCCAGTGAGCTTCATCCTGGGAAGGATGGGGTGAGTGGATGGCTTCTTCCACTGGTTCTGGAGGGGGCATTGTGCCCAGTGAGGTTCATCCTGGTAAGGATGGGGTGAGTGGATGGCTTTTTCCACTGGTTCTGGAGGGGGCATTGTGCCCAGTGTGCTTCATCTTGGAAAGGATGGCGTGAGTGGATGGCTTCTTCCACTGGTTCTGGAGTGGGCAACATGCCCTGTGATGCAGATCTTGGTGAGTGCAAGGTCACAGTCTCTCACCTGAGTGTCAGACCCACAGGATTTGCTGGGGCCAGGCCGCACTACAGCCAATGGACGCAGGACTACACACTATCCACCGGTGGTGACGGCTTCTCAGTGGTGGCAATGGCGGTGCTGGTGGCGGTGCTGGCAATGGTGGGGGAAGGCTCAAGCCCTTCCCCTGCAGCCTCGGATGGCTGCCTACTGGGGCTACTGCTGCTGGCAGTGGTGCTTGTGGCGATGTTGATAGTGGTGCTGGCAGTGGTGGGGGGAGGCTCCATCCCTTTCCTTGCAGCCTCTGACGGCTACCCACTGGGGCTGCTGCTGCTGGCAGTGGTGCTGGTGCTGGCAGTGGTGGGGGGAGGCTCCAGCCCTTCCCCTGCAGCCTCGGATGGCTGCCCACAGGTGCTGCTGCTGCTGGCAGTGGTGCTGGTGGCGGTGCTGGCAGTGGTGGGGGTAGGCTCCAGCCCTTCCCCTGCAGCCTCGGATGGCTGCCCACTGGGTCTGCTGCTGCTACTGGTAGTGGTGCTGGTGGTGGTGCTGGTGGAGGTGCTGGCTGAGGGGCTGCTGGGAGGGCGATGCTGGTATGGGCGGTGGCAGCTGTACCTGTAGCTGGGGTGGGCACAGAGGTGTCCGCCACCACCAGGGAGCTTCCATCGGAGGAGGAATACGTGTCTGAACTGTCCTCTCCTGTCTCCGCAGTGTTGCTCCCCTCACCCTCTGTCCCACCGGTGCCCTCACCGTCGGTGGATTCGGCTTGCCGGGTCCTGTGGGATGCAGCTCCCTCCGTCACAGGTGCCTCTGCTCCTCCACCAGATGATGGTAATGCACATAAGGACAGGGTGACAAAACAAAAAGAGGGGAAGAAACAAAGGATACATTTGGTCAATGGCGCCAACAACACCACTGTTGGCGTATACAACACACACACACACACACACACACACAGGGAACAGCCCTACGCACTAGGCACTGCGCTACCAGTCACAATGCTACTCACCAGGCCATGGATAGGGACAACTAACGCCAATTGCAGCATACCTGAGACCCACAGACCAATGCCCAGTAGTGGATGCCTACTAGCTTGGTTGGAGGTATTTTACATCAGAACCCTGCACAACATGGGACCTACTCTGCTAGTCAGGCCTGGCCTACGGGCACCCACAGGCCCACATCCCCCAATTGGATACCACCCCACCAGGCGCGATTTGTATGTTGGGGCACTTTACTCACCCCCTTGTGGCTGCTGTGATTCCCCCAAGTGCCTATTCAGCTCCAGATAGGCCACTGTCAATATGCGGCCCATCAGGGGGGTCAGGGTTCGGTGGGCACCCCTTCCTCGTTGGGAGGCTATCCCCAGCTGGGCCTCCGCCATCTTCCATGCCCAGCATCTCAGGTCCTCCCACCGTTTGCGACAGTGGGTGTTCCGCCTTCCATAGACCCGCAGGGTCCGCATGTCCTTTGCGATGGCACACCATATACCCTTTTTCTGATGGGCGCTGACCTGCAGAGAAATAGACACAGGGAAAGGTATCAGTCCGATCATCCTGGTTGTTACACTCATGGCCCACTATGCCCCTTCCCATCCCCATTAGCACAGACATGGCCCACGATACATGCTGCACGCTGCCCAGGGCCTATCCACCACCCCACCACATGTGGCCTTCACACACAGCATTCCATGCATTCACGCCCCATGCGTCATACTCTCGGTGTACTCACCTGTTGGTCTGGAGACCCATACAGCTTTCGGTACAGGGGTAGGACCCCATCCACTAGTCTCTCCAACTCCACCGAGGTGAAGGCAGGGGCCCTTTCCCCAGTGGCACGAGCCATGGTCAGTTCCAGACACAGGTCACAGCAGCACATGCAGTGTAGATCCTTTCCTGTTGAATGTCAGGTAGCAAGTGAGTGAACAGATAGAAAATTGCAGTGACGACCGCAGCAGTGCATACCGTTATCGCCGGCATACATCACCATTGACCATTGTACACCTTAGGGCCCAATGTTAATCAATGAGAAGTTGCACAGCGGTTTTCTACCACCTCCTGCAACGGCACACAACATCAGAGGAACTACCTCATTTCCACCTGTCCCTCAAAACAGGACAGGTGGACGCCATTTCATGGGGGGTGCAGTCCATGGCTCCTAACTGCCTCACAGTACAGAGATGCACCATTTGGACATCTGCAACAAAAGTACTGTTACAATCACAACATGCAGTGAAGTGTAGTGTTTGGAAATAAGAGATACTGACCAGCTGCTCACCATTTTGCCCCATAAATTGCAACTGCTGTGGATGATTAGGAGATGGGGACATCACCCCCTAGACAAACCCTTGGTGGACTTGCCAACAATGGAGAACAGGCATATTATCCTCACCTATAGACTGGACAGGGCCACAATCACAGAGCTGTGTGCCCAATTGGAGTCTGACCCAATCTCTACTACCTGTCGCCCCACTAGGATGCCCCCTCTTGTGCAAGTGCTATCTGTGCTCCATTTCCTGACAACTGCCTCCTTCCAAATGACAGTGGGCATGGCAGCTGGAATGTCACAGCCAATGTTCTCAACAGTGCTGACCAGAGTGTTGTCTGCCCTGATTAAACACATGCACAGCTACATCGTTTTCCCCCAGGTGGAGGATTTGGCCCCAGTGAAAGCTGATTTCTATGCAATGGGACATATCCCCAACATTATTGGGGCAATTGATGGTACACATATTGCTTTTGTCCCCCCCCCGGTGGAATTAACAGGTGTTCAGAAATCGAACGAGCTTTCAGTCCATGAATGTGTAGATGGTGTGCCTGGCAGACCAGCACATCTCCAACGTCAATGCATAATATCCTGGCTCTGTGCATAATGCCTTTATCCTGAGAAATAGCAGCATCCCATATGTGATGGCTCAACTCCAGAGGCACAGGGTGTGGCAAATAGGTGAGCCTTGGTTCCCACCCAGTGGACGCTGGTGTATGGTGTGGGCCCTAAGGGTTGGTGTGTGGCTAACAGTTGTCCCTCGATATTTGCAGGTGACTTTGGTTACCCCAACCTCTTATGGCTACTGACCCATGTGAGGAATCCCAGGACAAGGGCAGAGGAATGTTACAATGAGGCACATGGGCAAACAAGAAGAATTATAGAGAGGACCGTTGGCCTCCTGAAGGCTAGGTTTCGTTTCCAGGTGGATCCCTTGTACTACTCACCCAAGAAGGTCTGCCAGATCATATTGGCATGCTGTATGTTGCACAACCTTGCCTTACATCGCCAGGTGCCTTTTCTGCAGGAGGATGAGGCTGGAGATGGCCGTGGGGCAGCAGTGGACTCTGTGGACAGTGAAGATGAGGAGGCAGAGGATGAGGATGACACAACAGAAGTGCAATAATTTGACAATACTTCCAATCACACACAGGTAAGACAGTGTAACTTCATATTTAAATGACTGTTTTGTGTTTGACATTGTCACTGGCAGGCTGATTTTCCCACTTTTATGGCCACTCACTGTACCCTTTGGCATCTCTATTTGCAGATATTTGTGCCCAACTATCGCTCCTGGTGTGTTGACTGCAGCCAACTACAGGTCGTTCCTATGTATACATTACTGTACAGTTGATTTTCAATGCTTAAACCTTGTTAAACGAATACATACCTAAATCATTTGACATACTCCATACGTATTGTTTCAGAGGGTGTTTATTTAAGTGCTAAGAAGTAGAGGGGGATGTGCAGTAGGCTGGAGTAATGAAGGAGGAAAGTCCAAGTTAGAGTCCAGTCTATTTGTATCACAGGTGCATTATCCAAGGGGGCATAGGAAGGGGAGCAATGGCAGTTCAAGGTGGACAGGGTGACAGAGTGGGACACAAGGGTGACAATCAGAAGAGTCTTATTTCCTGTGGCTTCTGCCAGGATTGCAGGGAATGTTTGCGGGTGGTTCTCCTTCTGCAGGGGGATGAGGGCTGGTGCCCTGTTCTTCCTGTGGCGAGGCCTCCTGTCCACTAGCAGCAGCAGAGGTGGAAGGATGTTCATCAGTTTTGCTAGTGGCAGAGGCCCGGTGGGGTGCCACTGCCTCCCTTATAGTGTTGGCCATGTCTTCCAGCACCCCTACAATAGAGACCAGGGTGGTGTTGATGTCCTTCAAGTCCTCACTGATTCCCAGGTACTGTCCCTCCTGCAGCCGCATGTTTTCCTGCCACTTGTCCAGTATCTGGCCCAGCGTATCATGGGAATGTTGGTATGCTCCCAGGATCGCGGTGAGTGCCTCCTGGAGAATCGGTTCCCTGGGCCTGTCCTGCCCCTGTACACAGCAGTCCTCCCAGATTCCCTGTTGTCCTTTGCCTCTGTCCCCTGAACCTTGTGCCCACTGCCACTGACCCCAGGTCCCTGAACGTCCTGTGTTCGTGGGGTGGCCTGGGGTCCCTGTTGTGGTGGACACACTGCTGATTTACGTGTCCTGGGGAAAGAGGTATTGGCCCACTGGGTGGGTGCTGTGGTGGTGTTTCCTGAGGGGGGAGGCTCTGTGGTGGTGTGTGACTGTGCCTGGGTAACCGACTGTCTGGAGATCCCTGATGGGCCAGGTTGGTCTTCCAGATCCAGGCGAGGAGAGCTGCTGTCATCACTGTGGCCCTCTTCTGGGGGGGACTGGATGTAGCTGGCGCCTCCTCTCCGGTGACGCTGAGTATGGGTCCTGAGGGGATGCAAATGCAGTGTTAATGTATCTGAGTATGCCATCTTGTGCATGGGTGTGTTTCCCTGTATGATTGTGATTTCCATGTCATCTTTGCCTTGTGTGAATTGTGATTTTGTGGGCTGGGTGAGTCTCTCTACTGGGCATGCTGTTGTGATGGGTGTCCATGCAGGTCTGTGTTGGGGGTCCATGCTTTGGTGTTGCATGCAGGGCTTGGTATTGGGATGGGTGGTTTGTGATAGTGGGGTATATGTGAGGTGGCAGAGTGATGGGGTGAGGGTAGGGGTAGGAGTTTGTGATGGCATGCAGGTAGGGTGGGGGGAATAAAGTAGTAAAGATTTGACTTACCAGAGTCCAGTCCTCCTGCTACTCCTGTGAGGCCCTCAGGATGCATAATTGCCAAGACTTGCTCCTCCCATGTTATTAGTTGTGGGGAGGAGGTGGGGTCCACCGCCGGTCCTCTGTAGTGCTACCTGGTGTCTTGCAACCACGGAACGCACCTTCTCCTGTAGGTCCTTCCACCTCTTCCTGATGTCATTCCTGGTTCTTGGGTGCCGCCCACGGCATTGACCCTGTCCACGATTCTCCGCCATAGCTCCATCTTCCTTGCAATGGACGTCTGCTGCACCTGTGATATGAATAGCTGTGGCTCTACCCGGATGATTTCCTCCACCATGACCCTCAGCTCCTACTCTGAAAACCTGGGGTGTCTTTGGGGTGCCATGGATGTGGTGTGAGTGATATGTGTGAGGATGTGTGGGCTGATGTGTGGGGTGATGTGTTGGGGTGTATGCTGTGATGTGCGTGGATGGTGTATGGGTGATGGTGTTCTGTGCCTCTGATTGAGTGGGTGCGCCTGGATTGTGTCTCTCTGTGTTGGCAATCTTTTTTTTCATTGACAGGGTTGAGGGTAATGTGGGTGGGTGTTTTATAGTGGGCTGAGTGTGTGGGTGTGGTGTGTGGATGTGTGTCAGGTGTGTGTAGTTTGAATTGTCCAATCTGGTGGTATTTTGTAAATGTGTGTGTGTTTTTAGCATGACGCTGTGTACCGCCAATGGTTTACCGTGGTTGAAAGACTGCTGCGGTGATTCGTGGGTCGTGCTACTGTGGGCATTTTCCTGTTGGCGTAACGGTGTGGGTTTTGCTATCGCCAGTTTATCACTGACCTTTGGGCTGATGGCCTTGTGTGGGTGTCTGTATTGTGGCGGAATTCTCAGTGTGGGTTATAATACCTTTAGTGGCGGGCATCAGCACGGCGGTAGGTGGAATTTACTGCAACGGTTGTAATGAGGGCCTAAGTGATGTGAGCCAGAGCGTGCCACTTGGCTAGCTCCTAAAAAAAAAGGTAAAAATCCTGAAGTTTAGGCTCCTCATAACCCTGAAATGACCTCTTTGCGCCAATAATCGACTGCCCCCAACAACTGCCAGTTTGAAGCTCCAGCTGAGCCTGCTCTTTGCACCAATAGTGACTGTCTGTGATGATGACAAAGCAAAACCTGCACACCATAAATGACTGTTCGCGATGATCAACCAATGCCAAGCTCCAGCAATGGCCAGCCCTTTGCGCTACAGCAATGACTGTCTGTGACAATCAACCCGCTCCTTGCACTGACAGTCTCCTCCTCGAGGTCCCCCCCATTATGATCTGAACTGTTTGGACTGGGTTTGAGAAGGTAACTCTTCAGCAGCACGATTGCAGCCCTGTATCCAACCCATACTCCTTCGCAGTTAGCAGGAGCTTGTGACTTTCCCGGTCAAGCACCACTAGTTAAATGGAAGTGGTCCTTTGTGCTTCTTGGTGCTATTTTCCCATAAAACTTTAAACATTCACATCCCCAGTTCTACTGGTTGGATTTTGTTGTAATGTTGTTATTTTATTTATTAAAATGTACTCTTTATTTCTAAACTGTCATGGGATTTGTCTTGTGTTGTGTTTTCACTTTATTACTGTTTGTGTGCTGTGCTGCATAAATACTTTACACATTGTCTCTAAGTAAAGCCTGACTGCTTCGTGCCTAGCTACTACAGGGTTAATCAGAGGTTAATTTAGTGACATTTGTGGTTCATCATGACAAGGATTGTATTTATTATTTATGTGGGGCTTCCACTCAGTGCTGAAAGTATTTGCAGGTGGGCCCCACTGACAGTAATTTTGAGGACCAGAAGTTAATGTTACTCATCAGACTTTCACCCTGAGCAAGAACATAAAAACCAGAAAATGGGGGAAGAAAGACAGGAAAACAGTGAGAAAAGGAGAAAGCAGGGATACATTTACAAGTGTGAGATAAAGGAGCAGGGAGCATCTAGTCTTGGAAAAAAGAGGAATCAGCTGGAACCAAGAAGGCGTCGTATTCCCCTCGCCCCTGATATTTATAGTGCTGGCCGCAGTTAAACTTTGGAGCCAGCACTTATTGTTTTGCAAACAAACAGGCATATTTATACTTGTTTTGTACCGAATTTGAGTCATTTTGTTATGCACATTTGGTGCAAAACTAACTCCATATTTATACTTTGGCGCAAGACCCTTCTAGCGCCACATTTATGGAGTTAAAATCATTTTTTGGACATGGAAACCTACTTTGCGTCAATGAGATGCAAAGTAGGCGTTACCGTGCAAAAAATGACTCTATGGCCTTAGTGCCAAATGTATCCCCCGTGCTAAAATCACGCACCGGAGGAGGGAGGGGTTAAAAAATGGTGCAAAGCTTGCTTTTCAAACATTTTTAATGCCTGAGTCAGGGCAGGTGTTAGGGAGCCTGTGGGCCCGTTTCTATAGTGGAACACCACAGAATAAGCTCACAGGTGCCCTACCCAGGCCCCAAGGACACCCCCACCCACACCAAAGGGACAGCGGAGAATGGTGGACCCCATCCCAGGTAAGTATAGGTAAGTAGAGGCAAGTATTTTTTTTTTTTAAGTGCCATTGGGGCCCTTAAATGAGCTGCCCTACATGGCACTGGGTGCAATGAACATGCCCAAGAGACCTTGGTCCCCCGTCCTGGCCATTGGGGTGGTGGGCATGACTCCTGTCTTTTCTTTGTGTGGTATGGATGGTTTTGCATCAGAAAATGACTCTAGGTAGGTTAGAGTCATTTTATTTTACTTTAACCTGCCTAATGTCATTTTTAGTGCAAAACCCCCGTCTTCCATACCGCTAGCCCGACCTGACTAATGTCATTTTTTTTTACACTAGCCTACCCCTTGCACCAGCTTGCACCATTCCATAAATATGGTGCCCGGCTGGTGCAGGGAAATGGTGAAAGCAGGTACTAAACTTTTTGGTGCAAAACAAAAAGTATAAATCAGAGCACAAGTACTGCTTACACACCTCTCAACTGATAAACAAATTTCTTTCACCTTTACAAGTTAAGCACTGCTTCACAACATCTCAACTAATAACCCAACGTCTTACACTTGAGTACAAATTAAGTAATGCTTCAACACATCTCAACTAATAACCCAATTTCTTAACTTGTCTATAAGTGAATGGAATGGCATAGATTTAGATTTAGAATATTTACATGAAAAAACTAACCACAGTTTACTGTGATTAAGTGGCACCATCTTATACTTGCAATAGAAAACAATGTGAGTAAGTTCGTGGGAGAAGTGCAAGAAACTCATTGAACTACAGATAGGGTAGAATTAGGAACTCCTCAAGATTACATTTGCCTTATTCAAAACTTGCACACCCAGGCCCATATTTATACTCTGTTTGCGCCGGATTTGCGTCTTTTTTTATGATGTAAATTCGGCGCAAACTTAACTCCATATTTATACTTTGGCGCTAGACCTGTCTAGCGCCAAAGTTATGGAGTTTGAGTAATTTTTAGTACGTGAAAACCAACCTTGCACTAATGACATGCAAGGTAGGCATTCCCGTATAAAAAATGACTCTAAGGCATGTGCACCTTATTTATCCTCCAGCGTAAAAATGACGCACAGGAGGAGGTGGGCCTTAAAACATGGCGCCCAGATGGATTGGCGCTGTTTTTTAACGTCTGGTTATGGGCAGGCGTGGAGGGACCTGTGGGCACATTGCCGTGGTGGGAGACCATGGAAGCAGTCCACAGGTGCCCTTCCCTGCACCCAGGGACACCCCCTGCCACCCTCGCCCACCCCTGGAGGATACCCATGGATGGGGGTACCCATCCATGGTGAGTGCAGGTAAGTGCAGGTAAGTATATTTTTTCTTTTTTAAGCGGCATGGGGGGGCCTAACTAGGGGCCACCTTACATGGCACTGTGCCCAGTGGCCATGCCCAGGGGACAGATGTCCCCTGGAAATGGCCATTGGGCAGGGGGGCATGACTCCTGTCTTTGATAAGACAGGAGTCATTTCCATGGGGGTTGTGCGTCAAACAATGGCGCAAGTCAGATTAGAGCCAATATTTTTGCCTCTAACCTGACTGGCACCATTATTTGGCGCACAACCCCAGTCTTCCCTTCACCTCCGCTGCCCGGTTAACGTCATTTATTTTGACCCTAACCAGGCCGCAGCGCCGGCTAACGTCATTCCATAAATAAGGTGCCCGGCTGGTGCCTTGGAATGGCGTTAGCCGGCAGTAAACCTTTTGAAACAAATCTTCACAAGCAATGATTTGGGTCAAAAAGTATAAATATGGGCCCCAATGTCAATTTCAATTAAAGAATTTAAATGGAGTGGAATTGCAGAAGTTGGCACACGCGCGAGGGCAAGTGTCTGCATTTTGTATATTAATTAATATGTGCAGGTTTTACCTTTTTTTGTGAAGATAATCAAAGAAGCAAATAATTGTTGTAGGGATACTAAAGCCGGTGTGTTTTAAAGGTGACAAGATTTACGCTGCAGAAGGTAAAAAGAACATCTGCTTGAGTAATTTGTTGCATCATTACAGATGCTATTTTTGCGAGTCAAAAAAACCCAGAACCATAGACTCAAATGGAAGCATACTGTCTGATCGCGAGGCAAGCACAAGCAGAGTTTTACAAGCCTTCGAAATTCCAAGCTGCAAAAACCATACAAGTTTAATATCACTCTGTGATGAGGATCATTGAAAGCATAACCATGTGTGCTGATTTGTCTTTTACAAAAATCAAAGGCTCTTTTCCAAATGGATTTCCTCTGCGTTACAAATGTGGCAGATGTTTTTTTAAGATTATAACTGCCTGAGCAAGCTGCACTTGTACGCCTGTCTAGTAGCAGAGAACTTCTGTTTATGATTTTTCTCATGATTTTTTGTTTTCATGAATGTAAGGCCACTGTTTGACAATAAAGGAAAGTGTAGTCTTCCACTTATTGCATCCAGTATCAGCAGCGTAGGCGAAACAAGCACGAACACATGCAGTGTGATGATCACCTACATAGTTGAGCAGTAATTGCTAAATCGGTTGTCTCTTGGTACAGAACAGACAATGTATGGAGGAAACCTAGCACATATACGAACTGATGCAACCTTAGAAATTTCTTAAAGTTAGAAGACTATTTTTGATTTAACTTCCTTCAAATATTTTGATCTATGAAAACCAATAACAAGGACCCTGAGAGTCGATTGTGTAGCTATAGTGAAAGTTAGTGGAACCAGGGAGCAATTAATGAAATTGCGCAGAGATGCACCACATATCGCTTGGGTTTTAAGGAGGAGTCTTTGGACCTCATTACAACCCTGGCGGATGGTGGTAAAGCAGCGATAATACCACCAACAGGCCAGCGAAAAAAAAAATGGGATTTCAACCATGGTGGAAACCGCCAACATAGACAGCCACTTTAACACTCCGGCCGACACGGCAGTAGAAACAAACACTGCAGTGGTAACCACCAACAGACAGGCGGAACACAAGGTTCCGCCCACTATATTACAAGAGGCCTATCCGCCAACTTTTCCGGGGCAGAACCAACGCTATCAAAAGCACAGCAGAAACAGTACTTGAAAGGGAAACCACTCACCTCTCGACACCCAACGAGGAACCAGGACTCCATGGAGCCTGAACTACACGTACTGCCCATGCTGGTCTTCCTCCTGCTCTATCAGGAGCAGGACAGACGCCGTTGACGACCACCTTCAGTACTGCACCTACAACACAGGGGAGGGAAAAGAGAGTGATACACACACACAACACGCAATACCCCCACCCTCACCCACAACAACATACACACAAATACATGCAGCAACATTACATATACACCCCCGCCCCTGCCCCGTGGAAGAATGCAAGGACAAAATTAAATGATTGTAACGATTGTAATCATAAATAATCAGATAGTGAAAGTTCAAAAATCAGCATATACAAATATGTACACCAACTACTCAAGTCTGGATAGTGTAGCAATCATTGTCCGTGGACCAGTGGTCCCAAAATGCATGGGCAAAGCCCACACAAGATACCTGACCTGAAATGGAGAGAACACTGCAGGGGCATCAGATCGAAAATAAACAGGCACCTCAGGGGGAAGGGGGGGCCCCTCAGCCAGATGAACGCACAACGCCACTGCTCCTCGTGGTGGATCCATGCCCATTGCTGTATCCTGGGGAGTGAAAAGCCACAGTCTCTGAAGTCTTTCCTGTGGGTGGTTTGCCCACTGCTTTATCCTAGGGAGTGCAAAGCCACAGTCTCTCAAGTCTTTCCAGTGGGTGGTTTGCTCACTGCTTTATCCTGGGGAGTGCAAAGCCACAGTCTCACAAGTCTTTCCACTGGGTGGTTTGCCCACTGCTGTATCCTGGGGTGTGCAAAGCCACAGTCTCACAGTCTTTCCAGTGGGTGGTTTGCCCACTGCTTTATCCTGGGGAGTGCAAAGCCACAGTCTCTCAAGTGGATAACAGTCTCCACTGGTTCTGGAGGAGGCTTGGTCCCCAGAGTGCTCCATATGCAGTGTGGTCGGTCCCATTCCCTCACCTGGGTGTGTGTGTCACGAGATTGACTAGGAACAGGTAGCATGATACGCCATGGAGGCAGAGATATACCCACATTGCTGTGGCTTTGCCTGCCACCTGCTGGTGAAAACAGTTATAAATGTCATACCTCATGGAAGCTGGGCAGGGTCCAGGAAGTCTCCTCCAGCCTCGGACGGCTGCCCACTGGTGATGGTAACCATGTCAGCTGTGGTGCCACTGCCCGAGCACGTCACGGGGCTGGTGGCAGTGCTTGCGGCGGTGTCCGTGGCGGCGGTGCTGGCGGTGGTGCATGTGTCAGCACCTATTGAGGGACACAGCAGGACGTTTCCTGCAGCCTCGGACGCCTGCCCACTGGGGAAGATGCTGGGGACTGTTGCTGAGGCTGCAGACGTGCAGGTGGCGGTGCAGGTGGCTGTGCAGGTGGCGGTGCTGGTGGCGGTGCTGGTGGAGGTGCAGGTGGCAGTGCTGGTGGCAGGGCAGGGGGCAGGTGGCGGGGCAGGTTGCGGTGTTCGCTGCCGTACAGGTTGGTGTAGTCGTTGACAGAAGGGGTGACACTAGTCCCTCTTCCGTGCCACTGTGCCCTGTCCTGACCTGCTCTTCTGCTTTTGTCCCTTCCCCACCTTTGATGGTGCCACAGGTGTCTTGCCACTGTCCACTTTTGTTTTGGCAGAGCCCTTGGTGGCTGGTAGGTGCGGCTTCTCCCTCTGGGATGTGGGAACTTTCTTCACCTTGGCAGGTGGCGGAATGTCCTTTGCCTCGCAAGGTGGCACACTGGCAGCCCTGATGGGTGGTGCACTTGTTGACCCCGCAGTTGGTGGCACCACAGTGCCTGGGGATTTGGTGGCTGAGGTGCTGGGCTGGGACCTGGAAAGCCTTGCCCTAGTGGAAGGACAGGGGGGAGGTGAAGGGAAGAGGTCAACATTAGCCAGGAAAAGCTTCTTAGACACACTGGGTCGGGAAGATGGAGGGGGTTTGGGAGTGGAGTAAGAGGTAGTGGTTGTAGGAGGTGTACGTTTGCTGAATTTGGGTGAAGGTGCATGGGCGGTGTACGTTTGCTGAATTTGGGTGAAGGTGCATGGATGGCTGTTGGGTGGGTGTGCCCCTGCGTTTGTGTACTTTGGGAGGAGGGCTCACAGACACACTGGGAGAGGACACAGGGGATGTGTGCATGGTAGTGGGGGTGGTGATTTCACATGAGCAGTGTGTGGTGATGGGTGTGCTGGTGATGGAGGTAGTGGCTGAGGATGTAGTGTAGGCAGGTGTGAGTGAAGACAAGACAGGGAGGGAGGAGGAGGACGTGGAGGAGGGGGACACAGTGAAGGCAGTGGATGCTGTTGTGTCTGCATTGGTATGGTGCTTGTGTGAGTGCTTGTGGGATGTGTGCTGCTTATATTTGCCATGCCCACTCTTGTGTGTTGATGAGTGTGCATGCTGGTCTGATGGTGTGCTTGGGATAGGCTGAGGGATTGGGTCTGGGTGGAGGAAGTTGGATGAGGGGAGGATGGACACAGGGACAATGGCTGCCATCAGTGCTGAGGCCAGAGCCTGAAATGCTATCTATTGGGCCGCCTGCCCAGAATGAATGCCCTCCAGGTATGCATTTGTTTGTTGCAAATGCCTCTCAACACCCTGGATGGCATTCAAAATGGTAGATTGCCCAACAGTGAGGGATCTCAGGAGGTCAATAGCCTCCTCACTGAGGGCAGCAGGCTGACTGGGGCAGGGGCTGAGGTGCCTGGGGTGAAGGAGATGCCCACCCTCCTGGGTGAGCGTGCACGGGACACACGCTGAGGGGCTGCTGGGAGGGCGGTGCTCGTAGGGGGGGTGGCGGCTGTACCTGTTGATGCGGTGGGCACAGAGGTGCCCGCCACTGCAAGGGAGCTCCCATCAGAGGAGGAGTTGCTGTCGCTGGTGTATGCTCTTGTCCCCGTCGTGGAGCTCCTCTCACCCTCCGTCCCACTGGTGGCTTTAGACTCCGTTGCTTCACAATTCTCCGCCTTAGCTCCATCTTCCTTGCAATGGACATCTGCTGCACCTGTGATCCAAATAGCTGTGGCTCTACCCGGACGATTTCCTCCACCATGACCCTGAGCTCCTCCTCAGAGAACCTGGGGTGTCTTTGAGGTTCCATGATGTGGTGTGGGTGATGTGTGAGGTGCTGTCTGTTGTGATGTGTGAGGGGATGTGTTGGTGTATGTTGTTTGAGGTGCGTGGATGTTGTATAAGTGATGGTGTTGTGTGTCTGTGGATGCTGGTGTTGTGTTAGGTAGTCTCTCTCTCTCTGGCCTTCTTTCTGATTTTTGTTTGTAAGGGTTTGTGGGTGATGTGGGTGTGTGCTTTATATTGGATTGGGTGCGTGGGGGTGGTGTGTGTATGTGTGTCAGGTGTGTGTATTTTGAATTGTCCAATGTGGTTGTGTTTTGTAAATGTGTGTGTATTTTGAGCGCGGTGTTTACCGCCAATGGATTACCGCGGTTGAAAGACCGCCACGTTGATTCTTGGGTCGTGATACTGTGGGTGTATTCCTGTTAGCGTGATGGTGTAAGTTTTGGTATCGCCAGTTTATCACTGACCTTTGGTGTGGAGGACTTGTGTGGGTGTCTGTATTGTGGCGGATTCCGAGCTGTGAGTCGTAATACCTGTAGCGGAATTCCGCTGCCGCAACGGTATGTTGGCGGTCTTCTGCATGTCGGAAAGTGGGATTTACCGCCAGGGTTGTAATGAGGGCCTTTATCTGTTAAGAAATAGCGTGCATTAACACGCACATTTGACATTAACACCCAGGCGATTATATTTTACAAACTGTTGATCGCTTGCCATTTTCCTGGAGCCTTCATGACCTTAATCGTTATCTTGAGAGCACTTTTGAAGTATGGGATCAGTGAAAAGGAGGCAGTAAAGTCAAGTGTAGACTTAACTATGACTTTGATCAGTTTTCGTTTCTGCCAGTCAACAGTGAAAGATAAAGTGATGATTGCCCTAGTAGTTACTATAAAGTTGAGAATACTGTGCAATTACATTCGTCTGTGACAAGTGTCCGATGACAGACACATAGAACACATTGGCATTGCAGGGCAGGGTATCAAAGTCCAACCAGGTCTGTTAGTGTCGCTACCCTATTAAGCTTACTGCTCTCTACTCATGTACTATTATTCTTATTCTTTACCTATTTCAGGGTGTGTCGTATTTTAAACCTCATTCATGATGCCATTTTTATCACATGCAAGGCAGGTTTAAACATGCAAATAGCTTAATTTATTGGTGCAAACCCAATGTTGATTTCGGAAAAGTTGTTTTTGGTCTTGTAGTGGATTTATTCACACAGATGTTTCTGTGCAGGTAAAGAATGTGCCCTCTAGGACTGGGATGCATTCATAGTTTGTACACATCCTCAAACTGAGACATTTGTGAGCATTTAAAAAAACATTTGCTGCCTCCTTCTCTCGCTGGAAATTAGATGTAAATCCATTTCCAGGGTGGAAAGAGAGCAGTCCCTGACAGATAATGGGGATGTTGAAGACTTCATTCCTACAGCCTAAAAGTACCTTGTGAAAAAAAGAAAGCAAAAAGTTAGTAAGAGCAGATGCACTTGCTTTTTTCATGCACGGAATTACATTGTTTCTTACATGTGAAAAAGAATTCACAAAACTTTAACAGGATTATGCCTGTGATGTGAGTGGCATAGGCTATGCAGCAGACAGTCAGAATAGTGGAAGCACAAGTATGTGTTCTGATTGGCAGTTGGATAACTCGAATTGTTGAAAGGGCCGATTGTTTCAGCAATTCTTAGTGGCAATCTTTCAACTGATCGGAGCCGGACTCTGTGGTATGATGACATTCTTCTTGGTTTCTGTCCATTAGAATTAAAATGACTCTGGCGTGGACTGTGTGTGGAGAACGTGGCATCTTGGCAATCTGAGGACAGTCTGTGGCCTACTGCAGTATACTATCAACCGTTGACAGAGTTTTTCTGTTCATGGAAACATGGGTGGAACTCACCTAGAAGTCCTCTTCCTTATGCTGCAGATAGAAAAATATCCTTGTCCCACCCCTTCTGGTATGTTCCCTTGTATACTTTACAATCAGGAAATAGCTTCTACTTCATCTCTACTTTGTTTCCTCATTCACTAAATGTGAGCAAACCTCTGACATTCCTCTGTGATTCCTCCTGACATATTTTAGCAAGAAGTGGTTAGACCATATTTAAAGAAACATGTAACCTTGTTGACCCATCTGTATACCTGACAATGTGTCTACTGCTCCAGCGAGAAATATGCTGAAATATAATGTGGGAGTTTATTTAAGGAAAAATATGATCTGCTAGAAGATATATATGTTGAGATCTACCTCAGGGCACCACTTGAAATATTTTTACAGCATTGTATGTATCACCAATGCAGACTTACAGCCTTGATTTTATCACACCTGTCAGCAGTGTTTGACACTGTTGACCATATTCTGCTTATCAATTTTCTGTAAAGTGTTTCTTTAGTTATCTTTATATATATCTTTCTTATTTAATAATTGTCAAATTTTCTCTATAACCTCTGTTTTTGCTCAACAGCGAGAGCCCTCTTGTGGCATCCATGAGGACAGTTTACCTTCTAACACTCATTTCAATATATCTATTGAGACATTAAGGGCCTGATAATGATGCTGGCGGAGGGGATTACTCCATCACATACATGACAGATATCCTGTCCGCCGTGTTGCAAGTTCCATAGGATATAATACAATGGGCAGGATATCCATCACGTTTGTGCCTGAGTAATCCCCTCCACCAAGGTCGTAATCAGGCCCTTAATCTTCTTGTGCGATACCACCTTGTCAGTTTTGATATGCACGTGGATGAAGCCCAGATCCTCCTTGGATTTGGCGGGATCAGTGGGTAATCCCGCAGTCTTTCCAAAAGTGCATGCAGGACCCTGGGAAAGTGAATGAATAGCCATTTGCTTAAGAGAGACTCGGATGATGGTTGGAAGTAGTTCATTGCTGACCTGGGGACCTCAAAGTTTGGCCATCAGATATTGAAATGCGAACATGTTTTATTATAATTTCCATTGTTTGCAGCAGAGCTTTTACTTAGCACACATGCTTACACCACTGGTAGTGGAAATGACCTCTTTGTATTATTTTATGTCAAACAAATTGTAGTAAGTTGGCTCGCTATATACCATCTCAAAGTGAGAGATAGTGTGCACAGAGTCCGAGGGTTCCCCTTAGAGGTTGATAGTGGCAAAATTAGATGATACTAATGCTCTATTTCGTGGTAGTGTGGTCGAGCAGGAGGCTTATCAGAGGGTAGTGTTAAGCATTTGATGTACACATACAGGCAATAAATGAGAACACACACTCAAAGACTTAACTCCAGGCCATTAGGTTTTTATATAGAAAAATATTATTTTCTTAATTTATTTTAGAACCACAATAATCAGAATTTAGGTAAGTGCATACATTGTGAGGTACGTCACACAGGTAAGTATGGAACTTTGAATTAAAACAGTAATGTACACAGTTTTGGCAAACATGTCAATAAGCTATTTTAAAAGTAGACACTGCAAAAATCAACAGTTCCTGGGGGAGGTAAGTATTGGTTAGTTTCTCAGGTAAGTAAAGCACTTACAAGTTCAATCTCTTGGGTATAGACAGCCCACTGTTTGGGGGTTCATGTCAACCCCAAACACCCAGCACCAGCAACACAGGGCCGGTCAGGTGCAGAGGTCAAAGTAGGGCCCAAATAGCATAGACGCTTATGGAGAACAGGGGTGCTCTAGTCAGTAGGTAAGTACCTGCATCCTTGGGGAGAGGACCAGGGGGGTTTTGTAGAGCACTGGGGGAGTCCCAAACAGGCACACAGATACACCCTCAGTGGCACAGGGACGGCTGATTGCATAGTTGCAAAGTAGGTGTTGTGTTGTAGATAGGAATCAATGGAGTGACCCAGGGGTCACTCTGGCGATGCTGGCAGGGCACAGGGGGGCTTCTCGGACCAGCCACTGACTGGGCTTAGATGAGGGCTGCCTGCTGGTCACTCCTGCACCGGTGGTTGGTTCATCTCGGTCCTGGGGGCTGCGGGTGCAGTGCTTCTTCCAGGCGTCGGGTTCCTTTGTTACCGGGCAGTAGTGGTCAAGGTGAGCCTCTGGATCCTCTCTGCAGGCGTTGCTGTGGGGGTGCAGGGAGGTCGACTCAGGGTGTTCACGTCGTTGGAGTCGCCTGGGGGTCCTCTCTGCGGTGTTGGTTCTTCTGGACACTAGCCAGGGGCATCTGGTGCAGAGTATGAAGACTCACGCTTCCGGAGTGAGGCTGGAGTCTCTTTAAAGATGGTTTCTTTGTTGCAGTTTTGGAAAGAGCCGCTGTCCTCTGGAGTTTCTTGGTCCTTTAGGTGCAGGTCAGTCCTCAGAGGTCACTGGTCCCTCTGAATGCTTTGCTGAGACAGGCCGGTAGGGCTGGGGCCAATTGTCATCTCCGTCGTCTCTGCGAGGCTTTCAGGTCAGCAGTCCTACTTGTTTCAGATTGCAGGAATCTGATTTCCTGGGTTCAGGGTCGCCCCTAAATACTCAATTTAGGGGTGTGTTTAGGCCTGGGGGGGCAGTAGCCAATGGCTCCTGTCCTGGAGGGTGGCTACACCCTCTTTGTGCCTCCTCCCTGTGGAGAGAGGGGCACATTCCTAATCCTATTGGGGGGAATTCTTCAAAACAAGATGGAGGAATTCCTAAGGAGGGGTCACTTCAGCTCTGGTCACCTTAGGGGTGGACCTGGCTGAGGGGTGAGTCTTCCTTGTTTTTCTCATTATCTCCCCACACTTGCCGCCAAAAGTGGGGGCTGTGTTCGGGAGGCTGGCATCTCCACTAGCTGGAGTGCCCTGGGGAATTGTAACATGGCCTTTGAGGCTCACTGCTAGGTGTTAGAGTTCTTGCAGGGGGGGTGGTGTGAAGCACCTCCACCCAGTGCAGGCTTTGGTTCTGGCCCCAGAGAGCACAAAGGCTCTCACCCCAGGGGGTCAGAAACTCACCTCAGTGGCAGGCTGGCACAGACCTGCACTGAAGGATTGGATAAAATGCCTCTGTGTGCATTTTTTAAATAAATCCAGCACTGACATCAGTGTGGGTTTATTATTCTGAGAAGTTTGATACCAAACTTCCCAATGTTCAGTGTATCCATTATGGAACTATGGAGTTCGTTCTGACAACCTCCCAGACCATATGGCCACACTGTACTTACAATATCTAAGAATAGACTTAGGAACTGTAGGGGCATATTGCTGTGGTATAGTGCACCCTGCCTTAGGGCTTTAAGGCCTGCTAGAGGGGTGACTTACCTATGCCACATGCAGTATTTTGTGTGCATGGCATCCTGAGGGGATGCCATGTTGACTTTGCTGTTTTCTTCCCACCAACACACACAATTTGCAATGGCAGTGTGCATGTTTTAGGTGAGGGGTCCCATGGTTGGCACAACACATGTTGCAGCCCTTAGGGACTTTCCCTGGTCACAGGCCCTTGGTACCACTGGTACCTTTTACAAATAACTTATTTGGATGCCAGAGGTGTGCCAATTGTGGAAACAATGGTACATATTCAGTGAAAGAACACTGGTGCTGGGGCCTGGTTAGCAGGGTCCCAGCACACTTCTTAGTCAAGTCAGCACACTTCTTAGTTAAGTCAGCATCAATATCAGGCAAAAAGTGGGGGTTACTGCAACAGGGAGACATTTTCCTACACAAATCACAAAAATACTGCCCTACTTCACACCTTCATGAGCACACTCTTCTCTTACTGCTATACTGGGATAAATACTTGACTAGACTAATACCCTTTATCTATGACTGCCAAAAATGTTATTATATCGGCAGGAGATCTTTCTGAATGTCACTGCATATTTGCTCATCTTTGGAAACAAGATGAGTATTGTAACCCCCTTCTTAGGAAGATTCAGGGCTCCTGATCCAATCCTGTATCAAACTGAATGCACAATTTATCATTCATTTAGTACTTTGTTGCACTGCCCCATCTTATATTAAACCAAAGCTTTTAGGATATCACCACACTCAAGCCATTACACTGCATGAACTTTTTTCTGAAATGATTCCACAATTGCAGAGAAATAGGCAAATGCCCTTTTTAGGTCTCATCTAATCACAGCGTGTTGCTGTTTGTTGATGAAGTCCTATTCAAGGCAATGCCAAATCTTAGAGTGTTGTTAAGGTAGCCTGTTGTTTTCCATTGTTTGGCCTTTCTTTTTTGTCTAAATGTATTACTTTCTATAAGGTGGATGCTCTTCCTATTCCTTCCTCCTCTTGTCTGTATCACTCTCCTGAACCATAACCTCTTTGATATCTTTTTAATTCGATGTTTTTTACTCTTCCACTACTTACATTCAGGGTAATACTTTTTTTTTCTTTTCATCTCAGTGTTCCATGGGAGTGCATGCATTTTGTTGTTCACACCCTCATGTGTTGCTTTACACCTCAAATTCCCCCTCATGTCACTTTCCATGTGCTACCATCCTCCCACGGCTCACCCATTGCTCCCCCATCCCTCTCTTTGTATAATTCATTTTTTCAGCACCTTTCACCCAATCTCCTCCACTAGTCCGAGCCCCTTTGCTTACAACTCTGACATTAACTGCTTTTCTCAGGTCCCTACACAATCCTCCAATGCTCCCCCACATTCACATTCTTTGAAAATAAATCTATTTTAGAGGCCCCAGCAATTATTTGGATCTGGGATAACCCTTTCAGTGGGCAAGAAACATCTGTAATAGCAATTAAACAGTGCCTCTCGAATTTGGGGCCCTATCCAACTTTTGAAAGGCTTTAACTCAGTTGGACATTTGCTTATGGTTGTTTTCTATATCTCTTGCTGTGCATGCACAGTGTCTTAACATTCCGCAACTTTCTCTCCAAGCACCTTCTTAAGGTCTGAGGGCAGTGAGTTGATAAAAAAGATACAGAAGCCCCAAATTGCTCCACGCATCAGGGTCACCATCACATTGTCTCAGGAGTATCATCCTTTCCCTTATTTCCATTATTTCCTTCAATTACAAAAACACTGTTGACAATTGCTGGGGAGGTGGTGCAAAGCAATGCATGCTTCCAGCCTGACAGCAGCTTGAGGTCTAAGTGAATTGTATGGCAATAGCAACCTCAAAAATGTTGCTATACAAAAATATTGCGGAACAAATATCAAGATTTGAAATATCGACATTGCATAGGCAAGTATATATATACAGAAAGGTATTTAACATTATTGTACCTTTAAAATTATTTTCTACGAACGCTAAAGAACGTACATCTGAATGCATTAAAAGTCCACAAACCATCTAACTATCCTCCCACTGTTTTTCTATATACTTTTTTTGACCACGTACAGCTCTCAAATGCCTTTGGCTGGGAGCACTTTACAGAAATAAAACATACACAAAGAAATGCACACATGTAAATATATGTCAACTTCAAGTAAGTAAAATTAAAAATGAAATTATACATTAAAGTATATGTATTGAATCAATACATATTTCTTTAAAAAAGAGATTAATAATTTATTTGATATAATAAACCAGAATAAATGTACAAGTATTATTAATTCTTAAAAAAAGGAAAATAAGCAATGGGCCCAATTACGAGTATAGTGGTCCATGGACCACAGTACCCGGATTGGTGGTCTGACCGCCGCATCCTTGGTGGTCCGACTGCCAGATTAGGATGCTGGCGCTCCGACCACCACAAGACTCCCGCCACCACCAGAATCATGGATCCTGCCATGATGGCGGCGGTGCAAGTCGTGGTCAAGCACAGCGGTGCCAATGTCGGCACCGCCGTGCTTATCATGGCTTGCTTTTCCACTGGCCTTTCCATGGCTTGGAACTCACCATAAAAAGGCTGGTGAAAAGGCAGAGATGTCATGGGCAGTGCAGAGGCTCACCCTGTCAGCACACTCGGAATTTGCACTCTCTACCATGGCAGACAGTGCGCACTCCAAGTGTGCTGGTGACACCGACAGTGTAGTGGAATTGGCCTCAGCTCTCCCTGACAGTCGAATCCAATGTCGCCACACTGTTTCTTCCAGCCAGTTCGGTGGAGTGTTCATAATATGACAGTCTAGAGGTGGTTGGCTTGGAAGTGGCCTCCAGATGGCTGTATTGGTAGTCCGAGAGTTGGCTTGCCAAATTCCTAATTAAGTCCAATATCATTATTAAATCATTGAAAATGAATTAAAAAAATACATTCCTAAAACTAATAAATGACCAAGACTAAAATACATACACATAGAAAAAAACACAATTGAAAAATAATTTTAAAATATAATTAGAAAATATATACGTTTAAATAAACACATCTAAATTTTTTTTGAAAAAATACAGAAATACATCAACAATAGCAGCAAAACCACAATCCCTCATTAATAAACTGTTCAAAAACAGTGCTATAAAAACAATCAGGAACACACTGGGAAAAATACAATTTGTGGAGGATAGAATCACATTTACTATTCTAAGTTCAATATAACAGATATTACATTAGGGGTTCAAACATATTAGTCTAACTCCAGGCCATGAAACATTGGAAAAAATATTTGTGTCAGATTTACCATTCTATACCCAATCTAGCAAACATTGGGAAAAATACATTTATTTTTGGGTCATATATACTATTCTGAAGTCAGTCCAACACAAAATTGGGGAAAGTGCATACAAAGGGGATAGGCATATTTATAATTTTTTTATGCTTTATAAAAAAATATTTAGGGCCTAATTGTGAGTCTGGTGGTCAGCAGACCACAAGACTAGTTGTGGCAGCCCAACCGCCCCAGTTGTAGCGGTCTGACTGCCACATTACAAGGTTGGTGGGCAGACCTGCCAACCTACCACCGTCTCCGCCAGGATCTCTGATTCCGATGGTATGGTGGCGGTGCAGGTTGTAACCAGCCAGGACGGCCATCCTACTGATTACACCCTTGTTCTCCCCCAGCCTTTTCATGGTGGTACAACTGCCATGAAAAGGCTGGGGGAGAGGAAGTACAATCGGCTACGGGGGGCTGCACTGCCCATGCACATGGCATGGGCAGTGCAGGGGCCACTCCCGCCAGCAATCGAAATGCACAGTTTACTGTGCAGACTGTGGACATTCTGAGCGTATTGGTGCACCCTCAGTGCGGAAGCAATGCCGCCAGCTCTAGTATGAGCCAGCTACACTGCTGCTGCACCTTTCCCACTGGGATGACCGACGGGAACCTTGGTTCCCACCTATTAGCCCAGTGGAAAAGTCATAATGGGGCTTGTGGGGAGGCCACCAGACTTTCTGATCAGGCCCTTAGTGCCTCATTTTGCATTTGGGGGTCCCACCAAGAACTGCCAAGCTCGCAGGAAGGATGACACCGCCATGGCAGTGGCGTCTCCCGAGCATATTACAATGTTCCTGCCGGACTGACCGGCGGGAGCATTGTAATGCATGTTCCCAGCAGTCAGTCTGGCAAGAACTGTGCTACATTATAGGACTTGACTCCCTAAAGGGTGCCGATACCTATATCATAGCACAGATGGTGCCATCCATCACCCTTGGAATGAGCACTGTCTGCAAAGCAGACAGTTCACATTTCGATGGTGCTGGGCAGGCGGGTCACTGCACTGCCATGCCATAGGCATGGCAGTGCAGGGGCAACCTGTGCCTCCCTGCACACCCTCATTGCTAGCCTTTCCATCTCAGTGAAACTGCCATGGAAAGGCTGGTGGTGAGGGGAGTTGTAATCAGCCAGGCAGCACGGAGTTCAGTGCCGCCCTGGCTGAGTACAATTCTGACTGCCGTCACCACATCAGGAACCATGTTCCCGGCAGAGGCAGTATCCCCTGGCTGGTCTGCCTGCCAGGTTCGTAATTGGGTGGTTGGACCACCCTGAGTGGTGCGGTCCGACCTTCAATGTGAGTTTGGCGGTCCTCGGGCCGGCCAAACTCATAATGAGCCCTTTAGACTTTGAAAAAAGTGCAGAAATTGTAGGGTGCTAATTTTATTTTTCTATCTCCAGTCTAATTACCATTGGGGAAAGTGCATATATTGGAGGGGCCTGATTTACTTTTCTAGCTCCAGTCTAACAAACAAGGTGAAGTGCATAAATTGGTTGTTGTCTGATTTACTATTCTATCTCCAATCTAACAATAACTGTTACAAGAGCATATTTTTAGGACCATATTCATTGTAGCCAAATATTATAGTTTCTTCCTCACATTTAATCTTAATGTTTAAAAAAAATGGAATATATATATTTACAATTGTATATGTTAATGAAGATAAATAAAATATAAAAATGACTTAAACAGCTTAACTCAACTTCACCCATTAAATATTCAAACATTAAAATTACTAAATTGTCCTTCCATAAAATAATTATTTCAAAAACAATATTTAATTTTAAACTGATGACATATAATTATTTAAATAATTGCATTTATATGTAAAGAAAAACACATTCATTCGAAAAAATTCCAACAAATCCATTACAAATAATACAAGTATTTATTCAAAGTATTTTAAATAATGTGTTCAATTACCTACTAAATAAGAAGTACAATTATGTACTTGTAGGTTTACACATGAACATAATTAAAATATTAATGCCTCTTAGCTTTGGAATATTTATTTTAAAAAGTACCCAGCCAGCACTACACAAACCTCTCTTCTTAAATTTGAAATGCAATACCTAATCAACAAACTATGAATCATTTAAATAATCATTAAGAATTTAAGTATTTTAAAAAAATGTATTCATCAATTAGCATCAATTAACATATTATAAAAAAGAATTATGCACTAATACCCAATAAACCCCTCAACCAGAACGTAACAGTTAATATATAAATAAAAACAAATAATGAAGAATTTAAAATGTTCATAGCAAATAAAATGAATCCCATAATCTCCCAAGATTCTTCTAAGTGATTATGTTGGGTTCAATGATACAACCTTGCAAATGAACATCAAACATCCCATGGCAAAAATGTTTTAATGCAGTTTAGATTTTTTTTTTATTTAATATTATCAAAACAATGTTGGAGCCATTGAGACAAACTAAATTGTAATGAAAAAAGAAAAAGAAGAGGTGCAACTGAGGAAACTTCTCACAAGCAACAATTTCAAAGTTTACAAACAATACAATCTAGCATGTATTATAAAACAAAAGGACTGACACAGTTGCATTCACTGATACAAATTTGAATACTCAGAAGATCATAAAGACCATCTTGATTTATTCTCACACAAAGTGATCCTTTCCAATGTTGGTAACTTGCTCCTGGTTCAGTTCTTGAACTATGGTTTCACTAGTAATTTCAAAACTCAAGATCAATATTTTTTGTATGTAAAGTTTGCTCTGTATAAATTTGCTTATTTTGGATTTGTGTAATAAGACGAAATTTCAGAAAAATTACACAAAAGTACGCATAACAACATGAAATTCAAAACTAGTATATTTTACTGTGACATGCATCTTTGTGGCGAGAATGCATTTTGCGCAAAAAATAGTGCAAAACCCACTAATTAAACAAACAGTTATCACTCATGTTCTGCCCATTCATGTTGTAATTAAATGACATTTCATGATAGGGTGACAAACATAATCTGAAATTTCAAAAATTATGCCAATTACGCTATGTGTTTGAAATTTCATTTGGACCTAATACAGAGGTCTATCTTCTTTAGGTCTTGCTGCAGGCAGCTTTAGTTTTCTGAATGACCACATGTTACCAGTCCTTTAGAAAAGTGCATCTAAGAAATAGTGGAGGGGAGGAGAATGGGGGCTTTGAATCAGCCCTATTTAGCTACTGGCAAACATGCGTTTTTCATGGTTTGCCATTGAGTGGAATCTTGTGCTCTAAGGTCCTAACATTTTGTGGATTGTTAAATTTGGTTTGTGTTACATTTGTGTTTCTATTGGTGATAGTACTTCGGTAATCCCTTTGTTAGAGAGCAGACCCATCTTACAATTCAAAATCAGTGTGTGTCCTTTGATGCAGTCACTTTAATGAGATGATAACACTTCAACTGAAGATTTATAGCTTTTTTGTTTAATGAGCTCATCCTGTTATGCTTCATGGTAGGCTAAGGTTGTTCACTAATCACCCTTTCTAGTTAATTTGTTTTACTTTGGTGTATTCATAACATGTTATTGGGCTTACTGTTTTGGTTTTCACAAAATAAAGATCTGCCTGCTCATAAGATTTCTTAAAGTGGACCGGCAATACAGGTCTGCTGTCAAAAGTATCTACTGTGCAGCATTTGCTGGTTTTGCCTATTAATGTCACAACTCGCAACACAAACTGAATATTTCTGACTCTTTTTCAAAACACTCTTCTTTTAGGGGACAAATTCATTCTGTGAATGGAGACTGTGCTAAAGAGCGACCCTACTCCCAGCTTCCATATCTTGTGTAGAAGAGGTTGCTTCATCATAATTGTTTTTCTAGGACAAATGTAAGCAAGACATACAAAATCGTCCACTATTACTAAACCCTTTCTCTAACAAAAAGGTACGCTTAGTAGCTTTAAAAAGTGCATGTTTAAGAAACATAATATCTGTTATCTTTGCCAATGCATGTTTCTACTTTAGAATGGTAATTTTGAAGATGATTATCTTGCCAGTTTAAATTAAATTTAACTGTGAACCTAACTCCACGGAGAAGCAGTGCATCGAATTTACAAATGTTATGTGCAGTGGGTCTTCTTAATATACGGAGATGTACACTTAACAGTACTGTTTGAACAGGGACTGATTGAATCCCAGATTATGTACATGAGAATGTGAAGAGGATGTGGAGGAAGGAATGATGTCAGTGGGACTGTACTAATCAGTACACTGCACAGCTTGTTTCTAAATTACCCATCATTTTACATTACACATATTTACAACTTGAGGTTCACACATTAGCAATTTGCTCAGTCACACAATTGTTTTAGTCCTGTTCTGAGTCTAGGGTAGGACTTCATGTTTCATTGTAGAAAATGACCATATTTTAATTTGTTAACAACAGTCTAGTCTAGACAGAATCTGTGATTTAAGTGACTTTTTCGAGGAGTCTGATACAGGTCTAGAGTTCACTCTCTGGCTTCTGGGTGACCAAGAGAGCTGAAGCCTTGTATCTTTGTTGGTACTTGTAGAACCCTTAGGAGGTCAAGGTATCAGCAGGCAATGGGGCTGATTATGAGTTTGGCTAGCCGAACTTCCGACAGGAAGGTTGCCGTCTTACTGGCAACCTCCCTGCCGGTCCTATTACAACTCTGCCGCTGGGCTGACGGGAGGAAACCAAGATCTGTTGACCCCTGACTCATAATGAGGCCCAATGTGTTTGTGAGGATGGGGTGTCCATGCCTTGCTCAATGGAGGGTCCATGCAACATGGTGTGTCTGACTAGCTTTCTTAATGAACGTTAAAACATATTACATTTTTGGTTTCTATAGAAACCCCCTTCCCGAAACAAACTTGTGTCCAGTTGGAATACTTCATTTTTCTTAATTTAGCCCATTGTCTACAACATCTTTTTCTGATACCATAAGAGTAGTGGTAAGCTATGTACCAATTCATGATGCGGTGCCAGCAGAAATAATTGATTATAAAGCAATCAAACATAAGGATTTAGAGCAAGACTTTTATTGATTACTTCTGTTAGCAAGATTCCTTAACCTACTTCAGACGGGTCTCCCTTACTCACTGGTCAATTAATCCATCAAGTAAAAAAGACAGGCAAGTATTTTATAGTTGTACCACATTTAAACGGTTAGAGCCACTGTAATGCAACCAATGCGTAAACCCCTGTTTATGCACAAGTCTGTTTTATGAGTTGGGAGCTATTTGTTGCATCCAACTTTATTATTATTAAATACCTCAACCTTAGTTAAGTTTCAGTAGGTCAAAGTGTACTGTATTTTGTATATCTTGCAGATTTTGGGGTGTTAAATACCAAATTCCTCATATATTCCCCCAGAAAACATAATAGGTCCTATTTATCACCTCTAAATAAACAATGTACCCCGTTGTATCATTATTTATCAGGTGTGATGAATAGCATCTATACTCGTAATCATGCTTATCTTAATTAATTGGTTATTGTCCCACCTTGAACTGTTCTCGTCTGTGCACTCTGAGCAACTTCATAATGGTCAAAACTTTAAATGTGTGAAGGTGAGCATTACTTGGCCACAGGAGGCCCTAAGCAGCCTGCGTGACTCATTCAGAAGGAGCAACACTCCCTATCCCCCATGCTATCCTCAGTTTCCTCTTCACTTGTCACATGGAGTTAAACCACAAGCTACTCCCATTCGCTTGCACAAGTAGAGTATTTTTATCTACCCAGACAGTTCCTTCTCCAGATGTTGCTCAAGAGTTTCCTATGACACTAACCATTTCTGCATTGATGAGGTATTGGGAGCCAAAAGCAGGCGTGAGAGGGTTTTTGCAGAGCTCCTCAAGCTACATTTCAGCTGAAGGTGGATACAATGGTAATGGTGCAGTGGTGGATAACATAATGGAGTCTAAAAGTGTTCAGTATAAAAGAAAAACTGCTGCACTATCAAGAGTGTACCAGAACTGACAAACAGTTGAAAATTACAATAGCACATTTTACATCTCAGTGATGGAGTCTGTAAAACATATTTATTCAATATAAGTATTACAATTTGTTGGCTTTTTATCATTTAGCCACCACAGAAACCGGATTCCAGAGTCATTTACAGTGAATGGCACTGGTTGTTCTTGGGGTTGTTCACCATGAATTATTCACTTTTCTTAAAACGATAGCAGTGCGACTGGTTCAGTGGTCATGAGTAATCTTACTGCAAGGGCATGTAAGCACAAGAAAAAGGATGTTATTTCACCAGATATGTAGGAGTGACACAGCTATTAAGTAAGTTATGGTTTTGAGATACATTTATAGAACCTCATGAGTATATCGCTGCTATTGCTTGGAAAAAAGTGCACGTGACCTTATCAATCGGAGGCTAAATTGCAGTGCACCACATTCCTATGGTAATACCAATAAAACATAACACAGTTCATGGTAAAACAAGTGTAGTGTGCCGAAAGCTATTGATAAAAAAACACAAACTTCCAAAGGAATGTGCTAAACTCCCCCAGAAGGAAGACCAAAGGAACCATGATTTTAAATAGAGGGTGAACAGGCAGCATGTATATGGAGCTCACGACACACAAATAAACACGCAAAAACACTGTAAAACACTTGTTGGCCACCTAATATGAAAGTTCACAGTCATTGCACGTGCTGCTACTAAGCTAGATCAAGTAAGATGAATCACAGGCCTAGGAAAGTCCAACCAGCACGCAGAAACATCGTGGATCTTTAGATAGCTTACAACCATTGTTGTTTTCACGCACTTTTGACAGACACTGGCAGAGAGGCATACTACAAGGAAACCTCCTAATGCACCATTGCATGCTGCATACCATGGGAGCTGTAGATTGTACTTACATACGTAAGTGTGCACACATTGTCCTTTAATGTACATTAACTGCACCTAGAAGGACTGAATTATTCATTAAATCCTATGTAAAAAATGTAGTTATTAAAATCTGAAAATATTGCATATTTACCAAATTTACAATAACAGAAACTCCAACAACAATAAATAAAATCCACTCCATTCTATTGACACTCTTCTCATTAATTTAAAACAACCCTACACATGCTCGTGATTAGATACAAACCTTGTGACAGGTGACATCTTGGTGAAACCTTGCCAAAAAGTGGTCCAATAAATTCTGTCATCACCCTCATACCTAGTGAGCCATTAACAGTGGGAGATGCTAGTGTGCCACAATGAATTGCTTACATTTTAAGTAAAGGGATTTCAAACCTAATTAAGAAGGAATTCCGGTCTGCATTGTAAAGAGAATAAAAAGAATGAACAGGTTTTGCGTTCATTCACTACTAGAAGCAGTGCTTAATTTGTGCTTGTTGTCTCCGGTGCGGGGCAACAGCACTTATTTTTCTGGGCAGGCAACTATTTTTCTGCCTCAAACATTTACTGCGAGCAAAAGACACATGTGGGAAAGACGGAGGAAGAGAAAAATGAAAAAGCATCTCAATGGGAGAAAGCAGGAAGCTGCAAGAGTGAACTGAAGGGGCAGGGAGTGGCTGTAAATGGATTAAAGAGGCCCAAGATGGCTTCAGAATTACACTGCCTTTAATTGCAGCAGCTTCCTGTTTAAGAGGAGGGCTTTGGGCACTGGCATGTTTTTATTTACAAATTACGCACTGACTAGAAGGGCTTATGCACTCAGAAGGAATATTACCCCCTTCCCTTGTCTTTCTTCCTTGCTTGTGGTTGTTACTTATATTAGCAATAACTTTATTGTACAATATTAAAAACCGCACATATGAAGCCCATTGGTCTCTGAACAAATATTTTACATAAAAACATTTTTTTAAAGTCACTTGAGGTTAATTATCAAAATTAACAACTGTTCATAGCTAGTGTAAAAACAAGATATGAGATAGCAAAATTGTTAGCTATATGTGGTGAATTGTCACAGCACAAAACGGGGTCAAACACTTAACTGCAGTGAAAGCTCACATAAACTACATTGAGCGAAGGATTGAAGAGAAACCTTCTGTTAAATGAAAGGACTGCTATTAGATACGTGTGACTAGGGCATAATGATCATGAGGTAGGGCACATCATCTTCAGTGAGATTAAAAAGCCACTAGTCGGATATTTCCTGATATTGTACAATAGTAAGCTTGGTGATCACATTTTGGTCACTAGTGGAAGGGAGACTGATAAAACTAATTAACGTTTCCTTTATTTAAATCCAAGCATTGGGGTCTTAGAGTGCCCTCTCTGTGGAAAGATCTCGAGGAAAGCTGACAACAATAGACTGGCAAAATGGGCACATGTCACAAAACTATTGGACTTAGACGTTATATGTGTTTGTGTGTGTACACATAGAATTTCCTGTGCGTAACCTGCAAATTCCAATGCCCGAGTGATAGTGGGTTGGTTTAAAACTCACGTTATGCGGAGAAAAAAGCAGAATAGGGGTATGTGTTATTTTTTCAGAGCTACACATAACTTGAGTAAAATAACGTATTTTTCTAAATACATTTCACAAGTATTCAAAGTACCTTCTCTTTGCAAGAGTATGCTTTGTACAAAAAGGTCATAGAAGATACTGCCACCTGACTGGTTCAAGGAGAAAATGTTCAAGACTGAAGTCACCATAGAAGTAATTCCCAAAGATAGGAAAGACCGAACCTTACCAAAAACCTATATGCGTATTTCACTAGTCAACTTGAGTGCTAAGATATATGCCAAGATCTTAACCAAACGATTAGAACCACTTCTGCCTAAACTAATTAGTGAACCACAAGTAGGCTTCATGAAAGGCCACATGTCCAATGATGACATTCAATTGCTATGTCATGTACTCGAAAAAGTCAAGAATACATCCTCTGAAATTGTGGCCATTATGCTAGACTGCAAAAAGGCATTTAATAAAGTCTCATGGACCTTTCCCAAAGAAACCCTGAGAAACTTCAATCTTGGTGAACACTTTATCAAAATAGTAATGGCCCTATATAGCAACCCCAGTGCTAGAGTGAGAGCAGGAGGCCTAATTTCTTCATATTTTAAGCTAAAGAAGGGAACGAGACAAGGGTGTCCTCTCTCACCCTCTCTGTTCATTCTTGCCTTAGAACCTTTACTCTAAACATGCAGAATAACAACTTAATCTCTGGTGTTACTTACAATAACATCACAATAAAAGTAGAGGCATACATGGATGATATCCTGATTATGACAGAAAATGCCCGCCAGTCTATTAAAGCACTTATTATCACGTTAGATAATTATGCTGTGGTTGCAGGCTACAACCGCAAAAGAGATCAATCTGAAGTCAATGGTCTGAATAACATCTGCCCTAAAGAACTACTAGAGGACTCTGGACAAAAGTGGCAAACTGATTACCTTGAATATTTAGGAATAAAGTTTGGATTAGATCTGATAGGTGCCTTAAACATAATGGAAAGAAGACCTTACAGAAGGGACAAAATCTTCTGACCAACTCGAACCCCAAATGCATTACCTGGTATGGATGCATCAAGACTATAAAGATGATGGTCACACTTACATTAAATTACCTCAAATGTATTCACCCACTTACTCTCACAGATTATTTCCACAACAAATTAAACAAACTACTATGCAATTTTATTTGGCAAAATAAACAACCACTATCTCAATTAAGTAACTTGGACTCCCTATAAATCATGGATAGGCCAACAAGATGGCCGCCAAGATGGACGTACCTGGCAGAGCCCCTGAGGGACGGGATCACTTTCTGTGAAAATCCCGGTCTTTTTCCCTCTGTTGCCCCCTCTAACGATCGCGACTCTGCTGACTTGGACGGGGATCAGCTGTTGTTCAGGACCCCGCCGATGCTCGAGGTTGTTCGCCGTACCGGTCCCACAGGCACGCTGCTTTCGCTGCCTGCTCGAGACCACCAAGGACCCAGGTCTTCATTCCTGGGATATTAGCCATGTCAGTAGTCCCGCCGGCAGGCTGCCTCTATCTGCCGGTTTCAGGACTAACACAAGTCCGGGTCTCCACTCCACCGGAGCCACGACTCTGGCTCCAGCTCGAGAGGAGCCGCCCACCCGCCATCTTTGACTCCAGCTCGAGAAGAGCCGACTTCTGCTTTGGCTCGGGAAGAGCTGATGACAAAAAGCCGCCAGCCCGCCTGTGGAACGTTGTTGGAGCCGACCTTCAGGTCGACCCAAGCTCGGGTCTACGCGTCGCCAGAGCCGATTCTCTGGCTGCATCTCGGGAGGAGCTGCCCGCCCACCATCTCCGGCTCCAGCCCGGGAAATTTTTTTCCGCGAGGAGACGCCCACCTGACGTGAGGAGTTTGGAGCCGACCTTCGGGCCGACCCAGACTCGTGCTCTGGCTGCTGCTTTGGATCTGCCTGTTCCTCCAACTCCCGGACCTGAGCAGATTGCTGCTCGACCGGAGTTCTCACCCAACACCCTCTCTCGGACAACAACCGCCGCGCAAGCCTGATGTGAGGCTGCCCCTCTGACTCTCAGTGCCGGACCCAAGGACAAGGGTCCCCTGCCTGACCTGCACCGCAGGTCTCCAGTCCTCCGCGCCGGCCCCGCACAGGGCCCCCTGTCTCTCCACTGGATCTTGAAGCCTGCCTCCTTTTGGCTGGCTCCCACCTGGTTCTTGCCCTAATCTCTCCCTGATCTTGGAGCCCACCTCCGTGCGGCTCCCACCTTGACTTTGCCCTGATCGCTCCTTGTTCTTGGCCATTTGCTCCGGATGCACGGTGCCGACTCCTCAAGCCGTGACCCCCGTTCCCTCCGAGCAGGAGGTTCCATTCTCTCCATCGGAGCCTTTGCATGCTTAGCGCTGGAGTCTTGACCCTCCTTGGTGCCATACCAAGGACCGAACTTCCTGTTCTGGAGCTCCCGGTGAGTTATTTCCTCATCTTCTACTGGGACTATGGTGCTGACTCTGTCCTGTTTCCCCTGTTTTGGACCCTCTTTGACCCCCCCTCGACCATCTCTGCTTTCTGGGTGTAACTGTTCACGGAGAGTCATTTCCAGGTCCACTTTTTCTGGAATATCCCCTGCCCTTTCTTTGTCTAAAACCTTGTGGACTCTCCTCTCCCAACACCCATGGCCGAAGCATTGTAACCCTGGTGTCCCCCTCCCCCTGTGACTATTTTCCCTCCCCTGAACCAATGTCAGTGGGTCCGCCGTAGCAAGCCGCCCACCCTTCTTTCATCCTTAAGCTAATGGTCTCCCTCCGACCCTATCACACAAAATCGTTCTGTGTCAGCTTCTCACCCAGCACGAGCACTCTAATCTGGATCCCCACAGTTCCTTACCCTACAGTAATCTGTACCACCTCTTAACCCCTTTTCGAGCTTCTTTTCCTAGGCTAGTTGAACATCCTACTGACGACCCTCCTCTCTCCCCGTCTAGTGCCCCAACCCCAGTCCCTCCTACCTTACCCCTTTCCCCACTTTCCAACCCGTCTAGCATCCTTTCAACCCTTTTACGAGCATTGGCCTCCTCACTGTCACACGATGTCGATCCCCACAGGATCAACTATCTCACCCATCTCCTCTTTCCTTAAACCCCACGGGCCCAACTCCTTCTCCATATCCTCCCCTAACCACCTCTGCTCCTCTGCGTTGAAAAACTTTAAGCGCAGACTTATCAGGCAAAATCCAGAGCTACTTATTGCTGACATTTATTACAATGCCCAGAAAGCCACGAAAAAGACAGATCTTATCTTCTTCACGAAACGCGCTGCTAGATGGAACACTCTCCTCACTAGCCACCTCCTCCCCACCAAAACTACCAATATCCCATACGGTTGCAAACTCTCTATCTCCAGCTCCCCTGCTTTCCAGGGAAACGTCATCATCTCCATTTTCAGCAATGGAACCATCATGATTCAAGCAAATGACACTAACCTCCGTGCTTTTGAATCCTTATTCCCTTCCCTAAAGTCAGACATCCCTCACCCCCAATCCCCCCCTTAGCCCCTCGACACTCCACTCCACCCCCACTATCCCCCCAACACCATCCCCTGCTCCCAGAGTCGCCAGCCACATCCTGTCTGACCCACCCATCCCATTCATCCCCTCTCCCCCTAACCAAGCCCCTTACTCCCCTAACCCCAAAACCCTCAATCACAACTTATGCTCTGTCTCCCCATCCCTCACCTCCTCTTTCCTCCCACATAACACCTCCCATGAGTCCCCCTAAACTGTCTCCCCTCGTACCCCCCTCTCCCCCTGCCCTCCAACAGACCTGACTCGATGAACCGTAGAGATACTCATATCAAGCCCCCCATCACCTCAAACCCTCGCCTTGACTCCAATCCCTTTCACTCCACGACAGCCTCCCTTAACCGACTGCCCAGGGATCTTATAACCCATCTGAAACAGTTGCCTCATTCCCCAGCTAAGAGGATCCTTATCTCCCACTCCCCCACCCCTAAACCCACTCCCTCCTCAAAAATCAATGAACGACTCTCCAACATCGAATCACAACTCAAACTCATCATACAGGGCATCAACATGATAGCGAGAAGCCTCAACCCACTGATGCACCCCGTGCTGACCTAGACACACATTCCTCCGTCGGACAAGAACTCCCCTCAGAGTCTCCTCTGGCCCTCTAGACCCTTCCATCGAAACACCTCGGGACCAAGAAGAACAATCTCTCTTTTATCTCACAATGAAGCTATTAAACTCACTCACTCTTATAACCCGCTCCTCCCAATCCTGAATCCCCGTCAAACATACAGGTCATCACTAGCCTCAGGAGACACCAAATACAGCCTTCCTCTCCCAGACCCCCTTCTCATCTCGTTAATATCCCCTCAATCCCTTCCAGGCCAGAACCCAAGATGTATCCGCACACTAACTGCATGCTCATAAACTGCAGATCAGCAGTCAAACACGCTACGGATCTTGCTGACGCCATCCTCAATCATAACATTGACATTACCTTCATCACAGAAATCTGGCTGACCGGACTCTCGCAACCGATCATGGACATCCTCGTCCCTCCTGGCTACTCTATTTCCAACAAAGAGAGAATAGACTGCCCGGGGGAAGGCAGTGCCATCATCCACAAAAATACCATAGAAATAGAGTTGAAAGACTCTTTCAATTTCAACTCCTGCAAATTCCTGAACGCCTCCACAAAGACCAGTGACAATTCTAATGTGACCTTCCACCTTCTCTACCACCCCCCTGGTAACACTCAACCTTTTGCCGACCACCTAGCTGACCTAATAATGCATTGCTCCCTCTCCTGCCCCAACTTAATTATCTTGGGTGACCAAAACCTCCCCTGGAACGACGAGAACAACGCGCTCATCCAAACCCTAAATGACCTTCTTCACAGCAACAACCTTTCCTAACATTGCAAGGGCCAAGCCCACATCAAATGCGCTACACTGGACGCAATAATAGCGCATAAAGACTCACTCACTGTCGACTATATCCTTCCTGTGGACTGGTCAGATCATCACATCATCCTTTTCCATCTCAACTATACCACCCAACCCTTAAAGAAGCCCTCTGTTGGCTTTCTCATAAACATCTCAAACTAAATCATGACAGGACGGAAATACTCCTCCTCTCGAAATCAAACCAGCTCCCTCAACTGCAAAAATGGCTAAAATCTATTGACGCTCTCAAATGTACCCTCTCCCCGTCTAGCACGGTCAAATCTCTGGGAATCTCTCTGGACTCCAACTTGATTATGCAGGACCACATCCAGAAGAACGTGAACAACGCCTTCCTCAGCCTTAAACTTCTACATAAAATCAAATCCTTCATTCCCCAGGATGACCTCAAATAGGCCACTCAAGCACTGGTACTCTCAAGACTAGACTATGGGATCTCCATCCTTACTGGCACGGCCAAATCCCGACTCGCCCCTATGAGGTCCACTCTTCTTGCAGCTGCCAGACTAGTGACAGGAAATAAAAAATATGACCACATCTCCCCGGACTTGAAGAGTCTTAAATGGCTCCCGATCGAGGCCCGTTGCTTGTTCCGCACTGCTTGCCTAACACACATAGCCCTTCACACTGGGAAACCCGAATACCTTGCAAATAAACTTGTGAAAGCTGGTCAAACCAGATCTCTTAGAAGCACAAACTCCCTCCTCCTGCCTAAATCCAACAAGCAAAAAACTCGGTCATGCTCCTTCTCTAACAACGCTCCGAGAATTCACATCAGATCGAACCCTTCCCATCAGGTCTTCAAGAAGTTACTTAAAGAATACCTCCTAAACCAACCTCCACATCAAAAAGGATCGCTCACCCCCCACCCCACCACTTCCGGATCGCTACCCTTTTGTTCATGACAACCCCTCTGTACTATCGACCTGTAATGTGATTCTTAGACCTTTCATGTGTCTTTCTTAAGTTTATTATCCATTCTGTTGTAAAGCGCTCTGATACCATCTCGGTCTTTAAAGCGCTATAGAAAACTCTCAAAATAAAATAAGAATTGTGGTGTAAACTTAGCAAATTTTAGAAACTACCAATCCACTTTCCTTGTGGAACAGGGATCCATGTAGTTCTCTCCACCACTTGAAAATACTCCATCCTGGCTCCTAGTCAAACATGAAATCCTGGAAGCCTCTCACTCCATGATGTTACTGCCCACCATAATTAAACCTTCTCTACCACCCAAAAAAATATTGCAAAAAACTGAACTGGGTCTATTAAATCTAGATAGACACCTTGATTGCCTGTTAAAGTTCTTCAACCTGATCTCTCTTTGGAATAATACAATGTTTAAGATTGATGGCAATCCTCTCTATCGGAAATCATGTTCCTCAAAAGGCATCCACTTTTTGATGCAGCTTGGCCCAAGAAACTACCTACTAATTTTCAATGAATTTCAGAATCAATACAATATAGAAATCAACTTCTATGATTTCCTAAAACTTAAATCCTGCACACATAAAGCTAAAGCATCTTTCCAATACCCCTCCCTTCCTAGGCTCATCAGCGTGGCCAACTTATCCGGACACAAGACTCTGCATACTCTTGCAGCCGCTCTCCACATGACTAAACCTAGGCATACAGGATAAGTGGGACGAATACAATTTCATCTCCCAGGAGTAATTGAATCTGATATGGAAATCAGTCACCTCCCTCAAAATTATTCCAGCCCTCTTCCAGACCAAATTCTGGATCCAACATAGAATCTTTTGGTCGCCCTCACATCTCCACAAAGTTGACCTCAAAGACGACCCAACTTGCTGGAACATTAATAAAGAAATAGATGCCTTACCACACCTGATCTTTCACATTTTAGGCCAAAACATTAAATTTTCATTCTACGCTATGAGGCTTTCGGATTAAACACACGTTTCATTCCATTATTAAGGGGTTTCTAGACCCTCGACTGGGCTCCCTCAATGAGGAATTACTTCTTGTCATTCTATTAATTGCAGCATGCAGGTCTAAACTTACCAATTGGAAAGACACTGGTTCCACCTTCTTCAAGTCATGGTTGAACTGGATCACATATGTGAAAGGTACAGAGAACATCGCATTGCAGCACACCCGATGGAAACCACAACTTAGACCCTGGGAGGTAACCCTTGACTCCTATTTTGCTAACAATAAACACCCATGAGGCCTCACCCTTAATATAGAACCCACCCTCTCCACCGCTAATTAGTCAAACATTCGCAAATTAGTTGCTTGTGACACTTTTCACACAGTGCGCACATACCAAGCTTTCACTCCTGCAAAATCTCAGTGAATTGAAATATTGCAAGACAAATGAGCCAATGACTTCAAATATTTTCTCATGGAAATATATATCGAGCACATGTTAAACCATTAATATTGGATGTATATTTCAATGCTAGTGTTTTAATCCTGTTCCATAACATTGAGTCTCTGCCTAGCGTGTATATGATTTCTCGCAATCCTCCTTCACAGATCTTCTTTTGTCATTTATGTATTCCCACATGTATGATTTGTTTTTCCTTTTTGAATTCGTTTTCCATAGTTATTCATGCAACTTATATCTTCTTTATATTTTCTTTTGTTTGGATTATGCCAAAATCCCAATAAATCTCTTTGAAATTAAAATAATATTTATTGAACATAGCATTCCTGTTTCTTTTATGGGTAGAGGCACAGTCATTGTAGAGATTAACCCTCGATCATTGTGCCTTGCACATGGATTTGTATTCTGCTCTCTACAGGATCATTCAGCTGTTGAAGTTTCTCTGCAATGACATACTAGAGAAACAAGAGACTGTGCAATCAGCCCACCTGAAGGTGGCTCAGTCCCATTTCTAGACCCACTGATATGCAAGTGTGCATTCAAGTTCTCTGCAGCATCACCGGTAGGTCGAATTACTAGAGTCTGCTCAGTGTAGTTCCTTCTGTCTATCCATATGGTCAATGCAGAGACATTTAAACTATTTTGTTTTTGTGATTTGGGAGCCTAAGTGGTCTGGGCAGATGGTACAAGAAATAACCTTCCCTTCCTAGGCCACTTATCAGTCTGACTTCAGTCTTGACGACTTCCAACAATGTCTTTGTAGATATTGGGATATACCAAGGATGAGAGAATTGGCATAGTCTTGACATTATGTATCTCCTGCCAGGACTATGGATTATAACAGACCATTGGGAGAATAGAAAGAATCTTCAGCAGTACTTGCAGAGTGGGAAACCATGTGACAACTGTTTTATTGATCTGAGGTTAGATTCTGGTGAAAATGAAAACCCATTTTTCTTGCTGTTTCCCCTGTGAATTGAGGGGAGCTCATTTTGGCAGGCCACCATGAAATGGACTACAGAACAATTTTCCCTCAAGCTACAAGAATTTAAATTGTGTCTCTATTCTAATGTCAATCATACTGTGACATCCCGTTTGCAAAACTGACCTAGCAAAGTTTAAGCTTCTCCTGGTTGAGGTGTGACCTACCTTCTACATGCACAATCAGTTGTTTGTCTTGAGCGTAGCCTCAGAAATCAAAACAAAAAGAACATGTTTTGAAACTCTCTACAGTTTTCAAATTTTGCATGCACACTGTACTCTATACTACGCTTATAAAGCAAGAAAGGTACAAAAGCATTGTTTGTCTACTAGTAAAGCCCTCCTCCATTACAAAACTTATGCTTGATAGAAAGCACACAACTTTGCACAATAGTGCAAGGGCATGTGCATTGGTGCAATGGAGTAAAAATCTGTGTTATATCTTAATAAATATGTTGCTGTTTTTCCTTCATCCTTTGAACAATCTAGTGCATCATCTTTGATTGCTTTGCTGACTTGTGCCAAAACTTGGTGAATTTGTCACCTTGTTTCTGTAACTGGCTTTTAAGCAAAGGAAGAGTAATTAGATTAAACAATGAAGAAGCACTCGTTCATCCTACGAGCCTTTTGTTCTGGTGGGATAAGATTAGTTAAATTTGGGCCAGTGTTCATACTATCCAGGGTATAATTGTGCCTAATCAGAAGTAAAGGGATCTAAAAGTACTTAAATTGGGTCAGAAATAAATTTATTCACCGGTTATTGAACTCTGTTAACCAATAAGGCTGCATTATGAAGAAGGCCCAAAAGCACAGGGCAGAAGTATAAAGACAGGGGTAAAGTGGTGGAAAATTAGCTATTATTTTTCACTATGGGTTATGGTTTTACATTAACCCTAGACTTCTCTGTGTAGTGGACCAATTGTGTTATCCTTTCCAGGTGTTGCTTGTCTGACTGGTCATTTTTACAAGGCTAGCAAGAAGCCAAGGCTCTCCTAAAGTCTTTTCTTAGCATACTGGGGGAATACTTCCCTTTCAGGGGCAGAGTAGCCCTAGGATGTGGCTTCAGGGGCAGCTAACAAGATATCCACATAAAATAGTCAAGTAATAATTTTGCCTTTTTCACCAAGTAAGACAAAGGTGGGAGGATAGAATTGGCACAGTTCATCCAAAATTGGCGTCTCCCAAATGGGGATACTTGGTTACTTGACACTATGTGATGGAGCCCTGAAGCATGTGATGAGCCTGTTTTCTGGAGAGAAACAGTCTGTCATGAAAGAGAAACTGATAAACAGAGGCCAAAAGGGACTCATGGTAGTCTTACATGACAGGCTTTGTGAGCAAGATGTACCTGGTAGTAAAGAAAGGCAAGTGTCATCAATCAACAGTCAACAAGAGAGAAGTTAGTATGTCCTTGGTCTACAGACATTTCAAGATGGAGGGAATCCTTTTAAGGGATGTTTTATTCAGTATGGTGACTTTGTTGGTTTGGCGAGAGCTAGCGAACGTGCACCTGACAGTTTCCATCTCTACAACTCATGATCCTGCAGTTGCTTCCTGTTGCAGGCACTTTCAGGTATTTGTGTGCCCCTTGTGATCGGGGTCTATTAAAACATTGATAAAACTTTAGTGCAACTGGTTTCTGATAAATGATTCAACTTCTGATGGCATTTTAGCAAAGAACAAGTTGTATTTTGTTGTAGAAAAATTAACACTTATTTTACATTGTTTATGCCAATTACTAATAAGAAGTAGAAACTGATTAAATAGATTATTTTTCAAACTTAATTTCTTCTTTCACATTGCGAAAGTAGAGATAAATGCATATGGTTGTTTCCTCATTATTTAAAAGGTGGCCAAATGCATAGCGCTCTGACATATGCTTTTGTGTAAAAAGGATTTAGGTCATATAAATTTGGTTGTTTAGAGAGCAAATGGATGATTTTGTGAACTAAGCAGGCAACTTTGAACATGTATCTCCCTTCTTCAATAGGCAACCAACTTAGAGAAGACAAGATAGGATTGACCCAGTTGAAACAGGCAACCTCTGAGGCCAGGTGAGCGGGAGCATGTAGCGGGTCTTCAATGAGGCTAAGGAGTCCCTTCAAAACCCGGATGGAATTTAGTTCATAATTGAGGTTTCTCTTAATATCATCCCTAACTATGGTTGGAAATCTGTTGAACTCATGATCAAAAGTCTTGTATAAGATGTATTGGTAGTCAGACAGTAGGAACACAATTTCTTTGGTGCTGAGAGACAGGTAAACTCAGTGTGGATGAGCTAAGTAGTGGGTCAGGATATACTGTTCTCTTCTGCTTTGAGATTTTAGTAAATGTTAGAGTCTTCATGTCCAAGGAAAGAGATATATTAGAATCTGTTGAAGTATTTGCTGCTGGGGCAGTGTGTTTTTTGCTTTTGAAGTTTGCAACTGGGGGAATAAGGCTGTTGGTGGAGAGACATGAACTACTGAGGGTGCTGTAGAGGTGCATGAGAAGAGAGAGTGGTTATGAATCAGGTGAGCTAAATCCACTAACATATTAGCCCAGTAAAGAAGAAGAAATGGCATGGAGATTGTTGGTTCCATTCATAAATACCTAGTTGCTAAAAAATAATACAGGGAAATTGGTAGCTGGAGGGGATTGCAGGGGCTAGGTCGTGAACATTACTTGTCCCAGGGGAATTGATAATAGTGCAATCACGTGCAGTGTGTTTGTCTTGTAAGGCAAATAAGGCACATGACAGTTGGCCAGTTGAACATGCATAAAAAAGTGCAAGTCAAACTTTTCAAGTTAGTTTCAGATGCTTTGATCATGATGTTTCCATTGTTGTACATTGGGATTGAGGGATGGGCTTTGATAAGGGCAGAAGGACCTGTTGTTTTTTTATACATCCTGATGATCCTAAAGATAGTTCAAAGGTGTTGATTCAAGAAGAGATGATATCAGAGAAGACTTGGACATTGGATTTCTGATACCCATTTTTGAAACTGTGTTATAGTTCAAGGCTCTCTGATGTAGGGTGGCTTCGAAGGAGTCTGAGCTTAAAATGTTGTGCTTCCTTTTAAAACAGATTTTTGGGCATATGATTTGCTGTGAGTTCAGTCCAGCTTTCATTAGATTATCCTGGAGAGTTCTTAGGAGTCGTCATTATAACAACAAGGCACTTAAAAGCCTCAAAATTGGGCGTTCAGGGGCTCAAGGCCATAATAACTCCCTCAGTCTCATCGGGCCAGGATCATCCGGCAACATCACAAAGCAGAGTGGCATACTGTCTTGACTGCCTGACATCGCAGTCACATTTCTATAAGTGATTATAAGTTGAAGCCCAGAAAATTGGAAACAAAGTGCCATCTGTGAAATGGGAAGCCTCAATAGTTGAGCAAGTTGTAATTCTATATGTGACGGTCCCGGGCTCCTATGCGCCCATGTTAGCAGTGGGTGGGGTAATGCTTAGGGTTCTGTCCTGATCTGAAAAGAAGAATAGCAAAAACAGTTAGTAAATAATTGTGGTTGCACAAGGGAAACAAGATAGGAGGGTGGAACCGAAGGATCAGAAAGACACAGTGGCAGCCAGAGCAATTTAATGCCACTTGGAGTTGCACCAGGTTGAGGAGGCAGACAGATGGAGTGATGCCATAAGGTTTTCTGTCCATTTTACTCAACTAATACAGTTGGACTGAGATACAACCAGGGATTAGGCAAACAGAGCAGCCAGAGTAGTCCTCTACACTATTAGTTAGGTCAGGCAGAAAAGGCAGACAAATAGGGTGCAAGACTTAGGGCCTCATTAAGAGTTTGGCAGTCCTGCTGTGGGACTGCCAAACTTATGGGGATGACGCATCCCCCCTGCACTAATACAATGTTCCCACCAGGCTGACCGGTGGGAACAGTGCAATATAGTGTCCCTGCCAGTCAGAGCGGCAGGAACAGTGCTACGAGAAAGCACTCAGCTCCATTAAAGGAGCCGAGCGCTACTCATAACATGGAGGAGGCCAGCCAGCAACCATGGAATGCGCACTGTCTGCAGAGCAGACATTGTGCATTCCGATTGTGCTGGGCAGGGGGGCCCTGCACTGCCCATGCCTTTCTGAAAGGCTGGTGGTTTGGGGCGTTGTAATCAGCCAGGCAGCGTTGAGGTCAGCACCACCCTGGCTGAGTACAACACTGACCCCCATCATGGGGACAGCAGTCCTCTGGCGGGTCTGCCCGCCAGGTTTGTAATTGGGCAGTCGGACAGCCTGGAGTGCACTGGTCCAGCCGTCAAAGCGAGTGTGGCCAAAAGTTACAGGGACCTTCCAGTTAGGTTCTGAATTTACTCGCACTATAACTCACGGGCCTAAGGTAACTATAACTCATGCCCTTGCCATGAATAGATTTTCCTTCAATAATTTGACTGCTAATGTTGCATTTTTATTCTTATTCAATAACGTTATAGAAATTGTCATGAGTGCTGTAATATCTGGGATTATTAGCAGTGCATGGCGAAAACGTGAGTTATAGTTACCTTATGACATTTATCTATACACACTTAACCCGGGGAGGTCGAGGCCCCAGGGGTGCGAGTGTGCTGTAAAGGCACCTGCACATAATTAAAAAGTAGTGCCCTAGGGAGGTGGATGTCCCTGGGGCTTTCATAGCCCCTTGGAGGGGGGCCCATGCACCCCCTCCTATTTTTGCTCTCTTCCCCCAGGATCTGGACCACCAGGGGGCAAAAAAAGGCAAACACAGGAGACCACGCTTGCTTTTGATTTTTCTTTTGAGATCACAACAAAATTTGCGTATTTGGCGCGATTTGCAATGTGATTTTTTTTTTTACTTTCAAGCCATTGGGGTCCATTGGGGACACCTGAACCAAGGCTAGAGAAGTAGAGTAACAGTACCCTACACCCTTTTTTTTTTTACATTTTGTTTTTTTGAGACTCTGCTGAAGCTGAGTCTCAAAATGGTTCAAGCAGGAAGTGTTGGCAGCCAATCAGATCTCTGCATGAGATCGTGAGTGTTTTTGAAGTTTTTGAGCCTCTGGATATACAAATTTGTTTTTGTTTTATTATTTCAAAAGCTTCTGAATGGATTTACAGCAAATAACAAAAAGCACTCCTTCTGGAACAAGAGCTACCTTTCTGCCAAATTTGGTGTTGTTCTGTCCAGTAGTTCGGGCTGTAGTCACGTCTAAAATTCCCTATGGGAATTAGAATGGGAAATGCACTTTTTTGACCTCCCTCTTTTTCTTCGACCCCACCTGACACATCACCCCGAAATTTCCTATGCACAACAGGATTGTCCAGCAGACTTTTTTGGGGAAACTTTTGTGAAAATTCATCAAACGGCACCAAAGATTTAGGGAAATCAAAAAACACTGTTTCTATGGAAACTAATTCCTAACTATAGCTACCTACCGGTGACTGCTAGTAATATATATACTGGTAGTCACCAGTCTGCCTACTTGTGGTCCCCAGTAGGAAGTTATATTTAGGATTGCCACAGAAAATGCATTTTTTGACTTGGCTATATATTTGGCACTGTTTGATGAATCTTCATGAAAGTTTCCTAAAAAAGTGTCAAGTTGGGTCTTGTTGTGCATGGGTTGGGGTGATCTGTCAAGCAGGGCCACAAAATAAAGAGGGTTCCATAAATGTGTGTTTCTCATGTTAATTCCTGTAGGGATTTTGAACACGACTGCGGCTCAAACCACTGGACATAATTAAACCAAATTTGGCAGAAAGGTAGCTTTTGGTCCAGAAAGCACCCTTTTTGTTATTTGGTGTTAATCCGTTCAGTAGTTTTTATGATTTAAAAAAAAAATCCAAATTTGTATATCAAGGAGTGCAAATAATTCACAAATAGCCCTGATCTCATGCAGCCCAGTCCAAAAAAAAAGCAAAAAAAATATAAAGAAAATGGGCTACGGCAGAAAATAGCCTGACCCCATAGCTTTGTTCCTAGAGCTCCTTGGGACCGCACGAGGATGACAAAAGCATTTTTTTTATTTCACATCCAAATTTGCAAATATTCTGGTCCTCGCCATGCACTGCTAATTACCCCAGATATTACAGCACTCAATACATCTTTTATAACATCATTGATAATACCACTGTAACATTTGCAGTAACATCATTGATGAGAAAACTGTGCATGGTGGGGGGCAAATTATAGTTACCTTAGGATATGAGTACCTCATAAGGGAAGGGTAGGGTAAGGGTACCTTTTGAGTCAACTGCAATTGTGAGACAGTTGTGTTTGTGATTCATCCCTGTGCCTTCATTGTAACTTATTAACTTTATGGCTGCTTCAATTCTTGGAATTATCCATTAGTATGAATATTGAGAGGATGTACGACTCAGGATAGTCCCTCTTGTTTGAATAAATCAAACCTGTGTAATGCCCATTACCCACTAACCTCTACTCAATGTTTGACTACAGATGGTGTCCACCACCTCCTAGACCAGGCTGACAATAAAACTCAAACTTAGAGTAAGTGTCATGGGTGAGTGTATTCATCTTCCTCAAGTGTGCACGTATGTCATGTATTTGCTGTGTTTTCATGGTTTGTCACAGTTATTTTGCAACAACCTGTGCCTCTGGCAGCACACAGTGCATGCTAATATGTTAAATGACACTGTCTAGAGCTTAACCTTTATTTTTTACCTTGTAAGCATAAATATTGCTAACTTCAAGATAGGAAACGTTCTTATTTACATAACAACGACTAAGATAGATTTAATGGTAGGGATACCAATCACCCTGAGAAATCCCTTGACACATTTATGAATAAACAACGGGCTGAAACATGTTGGCAATAATAAGGATGAATTGGTCTTAACACCCATATTTATCCACCTTTTCTGTTTCTTTAATCATTACCCTTGGAACTCATGGTTAAAGGAACTGCCTTTGGGTTTACATTGAGGTATTTGTATATAGTAATCTAGATACCTGAATAGCTAGTATTTCTTATCAAGAACTGACTTTTTCTAAGGTCAAGTACACCCTGATAGTATCATCTTATCAGTTATCAGGGTCGGATGAGGTTGGCTTTGATGAAGCATGCTGCAAATTTGTGGGCTTCCTCATCCAATATATACTCTTTTGTTTATTTGATCCGTTCACTCCAAGTATAAAGAAAAATAATTAATCCTTTGTGCATCATTTCATCCTTTTGTTGTCTGAAGACATGGCAGTTTCCCACTTAAACTCACATCAATAAAACAGGGAAACCGCCATCCTGCATAGGGAAGTGCTCTGTGAGTGTACCAGTGCCTGGGGAGTCATCTCCTCCAAAGTGATAAAGTCTTTTTTTTTTACGCTCTGCTGACACAGTGTGCCATCCCATATTTACAAGGCCATGCAAAGCCACCTTGGCTCTCATGGTCTTTTAAATATGGGCCCCTTTCAAGCATAAAACTGCATGAAAGGGGCATTCCATGGATGTTGCTGTCGGTCGTCCACGCATCACCAATGGAACGCTAAGGAATCTGGTGCATTCCCAGATTTAGAAGTCTGGGAATGCGTCAGATTCCTGTGCAACCACAGAGATGATGCAGAAGTAATGCACTCTGCAGCACACATAGAAAGGGGAAAGCACCTCTCTTGATTGTTTTTGTGCAGGAAGATGTCCCTTCCTGCACAAAAACAATCATCCCTACAACACAGATGTCTCTGCACCTTGGTGCAAGATTGCCTGTGCTGGCGCTAGGCAGCAATTTGTGCACCAGCACAAGGCAGCATAAGGGGGGGAGGACAGAAATGCGTCATATCCTGTAGATATGGTGCAGTTCTGACCTTTCCCGGTAGCTCAGAATGGCTCAGCAAGACACTTGCTGCGCCGAAGAACCTACATGGACGGACAAACATTCTGAAACAGGAGGGGGAGAACATGGCGGCTGCCTTCTGCGCAGCGCGCTGAAGCACTTACTGGCCTCCTCGGCTTCGGGCATATCGGACGACGTCTCCGGTGTTTTTTTCAATGAGGCAATTCTTGGGGAAAGACTCCGCTGGCTCCCGCACTCGTGAATGGGAGCACCGCGGCTGCATAGTGAGGGCCTCGTTGGGGGTCCCGGTGCTTCTCCTGGGCTGTCCTGGCTCAGGGCAAGGCTAGAGCTGGGACGCTCCAGGCGTGTAGCAGCCCGACTCCCCTTCCGGGTCAGGGCAGGCAGAGTCAGCACTGATGCTGACAGGCTGAAAAATGAAGACAGGATAGCTGCAAGCTTGAAGCAAGTGATGAAACGGTGTAGTAACAGCAGTAACAGCTCCAGTATTTGTCTCTCCTCTGGTAAAACAGCACTGCATGAGAAGGTAGGAGGCGGTGGGAGCGAGGAGAGGGAGGAGAGCCAGCCAGGCATGGCACATTATAAGTTGGACTCTATGAGGCACCATACCCCTCTTGATAGGCAAAGCTTGCCATGAGCTAAATTGGACACTGGGGAAGGAAGTGGAAATGGTGGTTTTAAGCCCCTAAAAAATATGAAAACTAGGAAGAAAACAGCAAGCTCCAAATTGACTCCATCAGCAAAAACCTTTTTTTAAAGTTAAGTCTCCTGATAAGTTTGTGATTTTTGAAGGCGAGATAGACGGGAGTGCTTCAAGGAATTTGAAGATGGAGCCAGAAGGGGAAGATGGTTGCCAAGGAGGGAGACACTCTCCTGATAGCCAACAACAACCCTCGACGTTCCAAGGGACTCTAGTTGGGCAGCAGAAGGCTGGAGAAGTTATGATTAATGAGGAGATAGACCCTCAATCTGTATTATCGTTGGTTGATATGTTGCAGGGAAGTGGGGTTCCTGTTTCCCCCCCTGACCTCCAGCCTTGGCTCAGTAGTCCTTGATAGTAACCCTGGCTCCCCCATTGAGGCAGTGCTTTCAACCTTATCGAAGGACATTAAAAAAGGTTTTGCCATTTCTGAGATAAATCAAGGGGAAATAAGAGAGGCTTGTGGAGCTTGGAGAATTTTTTTTATCTTTTGGTATTGAGAACACAAGCTCTGAAAGAGGTGGTGGGAGAAATGAAAGTGGAAATTAGAAACCACAAAAAAGAAATTGATTTGTTAAAGGGAAATGAGAAGGCCCTTCAGAGTAAGCTGGAACAACTGGAGAACAACTCTAGGAGAAATAATCTGAGAGTGTTGAATGTCCCGGAGGGCGTGGAAGGTGGAAACTAAAAAATGTTTCTGAGCTCTCTTCTTAAAAGTTGGCTTTCATTGGAAGAGTCTCCTGAGGAAATAGCAGGGGATATTCAGCAAATTCATAGAGACCCCTTCAAGAAGAGGCCAAATAGTCTCAAACCTCGGAAGATTTTGATAAATGTTCAAACGTATTCTTTGAAAGAGAAAATCCTGGCCTTGGCTCCTAGACAGAAAACTTTAAAGGGAGATAACTTTATGTTTGAGGTCAGGTCTGACTTATCTAGTGCGACTATAAACAGGCAGTGGGAGCCAGGGAGGCGGATGGAAGATTTTAGGAAACAAGGCGCCTCGGTTCAGATGAAGTTTCCTGCTACTCTCAAGATTGTGCACAGTAACAAAATGTATAATGTAAGTGAGGTGAAAGCAGCGGATGAGCTGCTGGAGACTCTTAAAGATGGAGGCATTGAGAAGTAATCTGTGCCCGCCGAGGGATGGCCAAATGGTGCTTCAAAATTGGGTCATGGACCTGAATAAAGGGGGGGTTCTCCTGGGTGGGGAAGGAGGGGCATGAGGTGGGGGGTGAGGGGAGCACAGGGTAGGGAGGGGTGTCTTCCTGGGAGGGGAAGGGGGGGCACGAGAGGGGGGTAAGGGGAGCACAGGGTGGAGAGCAGATGGGGGGAATATTGGCAAAAAAAAAGTCCTGTACACCTCAGCTTATTAGTCAATCCGTAAGGGATGTATAAGGAAGGGTAGCCCAAGGTGTTTGCTTTCAGGGGAAACTTCAAGTACTTTCTTGGAATGTGAATGGTTTGAGGGTAAGTGTCAGGAGAGACAGGATTTTACAGTATCTGAGAGATTCTTCTGCCCAGGTTTTGATACTGCAAGAAATGCATTTAACTGGTGAAGAATGTAAAGCCTTGTTTCGAAAACAGAAATGGGTCCGCTGTTGTGTATGTAATGAACAGGGCTCTCATATTAGGGGGGTGGCAATAGTGTTTAAACATCAGTGTGATACAGTAATATTAAAGGCTAGTGTAGATAACGCAGGGAGATGGGTAATAATCAAAATTAAGTTACTGGGCAGACCTGCTACTCTGGTTGGGTTTTATGGTCCTAATAGCGACGATACAGAGCCTCTCAAGAAGCTGTTTTGTCAGTTGTTGGACTTCTCAGACCCAGTGTTAATGGCAGGAGATTTTAACATAATATTAGACAATAAGTTGGACAGATCAACTAAAAGTAGATCAGTAGTTAATTCAAATTCTCAGCAGTTTTTGAAAAGGATGATGAAGGAAAGGGCACTGGAGGATTGGTGGAGAGATAGAGTGGGACCGCAACAGGCTTTTTCATATAATAATAAGAAGTATAACCACTCTTCGCGTATTGATTAGTTCTTGGTGGATCAGGTGTGACGTGGTGCGATAGTTAATATTGAGTATCTCCCGCCTCATTTATCGGATCATGGAGCAGTCGTATTAAAAATGAATCTATTAAAAGAGAGGGAGATGAGTCGGTGGACGTTGGATCGCTCCTTATTATTAGATGAAGAAATCGGAATCAGACTGTGTGTAGAAACTGAGGTTTTTTAAGGTGAATCTGGGTTCAGCCCCATTTTATGTGGTTTGGGACACTTATAAGGCGGTGATACGAGGGATTCTTATTAACATTGCCAGTTATAAGAATAAGCTGTATAGGGAGGAGAAATGAGGATTTGTAGAGAACAGTTATTGATGAGTACAGACGAAGATGAGAAGCGGGTAAGGCAGGAAAGATTGGATGTTTTGAAACATCAAGTGGAAGCTCTTTTGCAAGCAAGACTTAGGAAGTGATGGGAGGCGAGTAAGTTGGCACATTTTGAATATGGGGAAAACCCAGGGAAACTACTGGCTTGGAAAGCAAAAAGGGATCAAGTAAGAAATTCTATTAACAAAATTGAGGTAGAGCAAGGGCAGAGGACCAGAGAGAGTGGGGAAATAAATAGGACTTTTGTACAATTTTTTTCTCAACTTTATACAGAAAAGGTTGAGGTTACTGAACTGGCTGTTCAAACTTGGCTGGGAGAAGATATTCTCCCCTGCCTATCCTCAGAGCAGCAGCTTTGGTTGAATAGGCCCCTTACCCCAGATGAAATCATGGCTGCTTTGAGGGGAAGTAAGGAGGGTAAGGCCCCAGGCCCAGATGGTCTCCCGGTGAATTGTATAAGGTCTTGAAGCAGGTATTAATGCCCTTTCTGTTACAAATGTTCTCTGAGGTATGTGTGAATGACTCCCCCATTCCGGCATCTTGGAATGAGGCAGTCATTTCGTTGATTCTGAAACCAGGTAAAAACCCGACTAGGTGTGAGTCATATAGAGCCATTTCGTTGTTGAATTCAGACTACAAGTTGTTTGCAAAGGTTCTTTCAGGAAGATGAAATCTGCTGGTTAAGTGATTTAATTAATACGGATCAGAAGGGGTTTGTTAAGGGCAGGTATCTACATGAGTTGACGCACACCTTAATTGGTGCAATAGATCTGGCAACTACTTATAGGATCCCCTTGGGGGTTATAGCCTTGGACGTTACCTAGCTTTTGATAGGGTCAATTGGAGTTATTTAGCTCACATTTTGAATAGTTATAATCTGGGGAATAATTTTTGTAAAGCTGTAAAACGGATTTACTGTGACCCCTCTGCTAGAATTTTAGTTAATGGGAAATTAACAACTTCTTTTAGGATATCGAGGGGAAGTAGGCAGGGGTGTCCGCTGTCTCCACTCTTGTTTGATTTGTATATCGAACCCCTTGCCAGGAGAATAAGACAGTGTTCTGAAATAGCTCCTTTTAAATGGGAGCAGTGGGAGAGGAAAGTTTAACTTTATGCAGATGATTTAATGGTATTCACCGCTGACTTATTGACTGCTCTCCCAGCCCTACAAAGATTAGCTGAGGATTTTGGTTCTGTCTCTGGCTACCAGGTTAACTCAGAGAAGTCTGAAATTATGGCATGGAACCAGGATTGGCAAGGGAAGGCTGAAATACATTATTTAGGGTTATTAATTACACATGATATTGAGAAGCTAGTGGTGAAAAACCAAGAAGCACTGCTTGTAGAGTGCATTAATTTAATGAAGGGCTGGGCTTATCTGCCGCTGACAGTATTGGGAAGGGTAAACCTGGTTAAAATGTTTCTTCTTCCAAAAATTAACTTCATTCAGAATGCCATTCCGCTACCAATGGATAGTAGATATCTTAATAAAATTCAAAAGGCTATTACTTCTTTTATTTGGGCGTGCAAGGGTCCCAGGATTGCGTGGAGAAGGGAGGTTTATCATTGCCGGACCTACAGTTATACGCCTGGGCCTTTCTGCCTAGAAACTCAAGACTGTTATTTACTTCCCTGGATGATTCAGCCATAGGTGTAATGTTTAAAGCAATGGCACGTAATATTCAGGGGGCAGAAAAACAGTTTCTTTTTAAGTTTGGAGACCCAAAATTCTTTAAAAAATAAGATTAAAAGTTCTGAGAGAGGCAGCAATGTGTTGGTATCAGGTGAAATCCACTATGAAGATCGATAATTATAATCAGCTAGCCCCTATTTGGGATTCTCCAGACACTCCAGAATATTTGAAAGACGATTTGGCTAAACCGTTAAGAGATGCTGGTCTAGTATATTGGGGTGATCTTATACAGGATGAGACGTTACTTTCCTGGGAAGAACTGAGGGGTATGACAGGAGGCACTTTGTCTAGATTTAAATATTTCCAACTGGCTGCCTGGGTACAGTCTACTCGACGAAGCCGTTTGGGGGAGAATCCTCTTTCAAAAGATCTTTTTAATGGCTCCCCCAATGGCTGTAAGATTGCAAGGTGGTATTGGGAGATTTTGGAGTTGATGGACGGAGATTTTAAGTTTGCCGGAGCAGCTGTGGCAAGGCACTATGACAAAAGAAATGGCGCAGTCGGGGTGGCAAGAATCCATGAGAATGTGTTTTGAGGTAGTTAAGGCCGCCCCGTTGAGGAAGAACCATCTATATGTGATACATGGAGCCTATATCACCCCAGCGAAACTTACGAAGATAAAGAAAGGGGAAGTGGTGAAATGTCTCAAATGTGGAGCTCCAAAGGCCGCAGATGTTCATATGTTCCTGGAGTGCCCAGGAGTTATTTCTTTTTGGTCGGAATTGGTGGGTGCACTTTCACAGAGTGTAGGAAAGGAACTAATTGTAAATCTCCCCCTAATTATTTTTGGCAAACCCGGTGATTCAGTAGGGTGGTCTAGAAATAATAGGAATTTCGTGTTTTTTGCTATTTTGCTAGCTAGAAGGGAGATATGTTTAAAGTGGATGATGGCTGCCCCTCCACTGTATAGGAGCTAGCTGGATATGTTTGTGAAAACAGCTAAACTAGATCTTAAGGTGGACAGTCCTGATCAGAGGAGGAAAAAAAGGAAATTATGGGCTCCGCTTTTGGAATGGGCCCCCTCCCCCCCCTCTGTAGGGGCGCATTGTCCGATGATTTAAATCCTCTCCCCTTCTTACATCTGGGCCAGCCACTGGGGGTACCCCAGGTGGACTGAGCAGGTGATACAGAGTCCTGCTTGGGCGGTATGTCCACCTTTGGTTTCGGATACAAGTAAGAACTTGCTGGAAATAAGGTGTGACTTATCGTTGAGGTGTATGAGGACAAAAGGAAAAAAAAAAAAAAAAGACACTTGCTGCGCCGCCGTGCGCCACAGGGCTTGTAAATGAGCCCAGTGTTTGTAACTAAGAATATTTTGCCTTGTAAAACTCTCTGCTTCCACATGAACTTTAGATTATTTTTTTTCTATGGTAAGGAAAGATATTGTCATCATCATTTAAAGGATTGTAAAATATTTAGGCTCATATTTATACTTTTTTAGCGCCGCATTTGCGCCACTTTTTGACGCAAAAACGTCAAAAAGTGGCGCAAATGCGGTGCTAAAAAAGTATAAATATGGGCCTTAATGTTTTAACGCAATTTTCAGCTCAATTTATTAATTACGCACTTTTACAGCTTTTAAGCACTTGCAACATAACAGTCTTCTCCATCTATTGTGAATACCCTTTTTCAATGAATTGAGGTGCGATTACTTTTCTTTTATTTTGGACTGAAAAGTGGTAAATGCTGAGATGGTGATCCGTTTCATAAACCAAAAGCTTTGGGAAGATTTGACATATGGTCTTTGATATGTTCCCTGTGTTTCAGATCATAAGTTTTGCAAGTGAGGGAGGATTTGTGTCTCTGAGACAGCTGACAGACTGTGAGCACCTTGTAAGTCAAGATAAATAAAATGCTTTTTCCGCAGCCTCCATAAGGCACCACTGACAAACTCTTAATGTGTATGAGAGGAAGAGCAGCTTCAGCAACTTTCAGATCACCACTCTTACCTACAAACCAGGAAGGTAAAATAGTAAGACATACTAAGATTACATGCCCACATTAACTATAAAGTACTGGGGTCTTTATTAACTTCAATGTAAATATAATATGTCTCATAATTTTGAGTGTAACCACTTACCCGTTGAAATCACAATGAGCTACAGAGAAAAACTATCCTTCAGAGATCTTTACTGTTTTTCTGTCCCAACGCTAATTTTAAACACTGATGACATATTTTCTGCTCCCATTGTAAAATCATCATGGCACTTGGGAAATATAGTGTCATTTAATTGTAATCTTTAAATTGCCGAGGATTCAATTGGTATTAATTGTCTAAATGCTGATTAGCTTCTATTCATTTGCTTTCTGTTTATATGCCACCTGCAAGTCCATATGTTCTCTTGTCCCTATTTAGGATTAATGTAATGAGCCAAAATTAATTTAACAGAAATGCATTCCTTATTACATCGAAACGAGATATGCTTCACAGCTACTCCTTTTGGATACAGTGCTGATCAAACTGATTGATCTTCCAAGCCATATGTGGACTACGAGGACTACTTGTATCGTAATTCTAATGCCTCCCAATGCAGAGACTGTAGTGTTTAGCATGTGAGCTAATTACAACGTGGGCCCTTCACCTTTCTGTTGTGTGGAAGGTTAAGAGCTTGAGCATTTCATCGGCTTTGTGTCCTGTAACGCATGGCCGTTGGGAGCGGCAATTGGAGAAGATATTGGATAGTGTGCACAAAAGGATGGCTATACTGTAACATGAATTACAGACGGGACTTCTACATTCTGGTGTGTCGCATAGATTTTTACATAAGTATTCTGCAGTCGAGCTACAGTCATCTATGGAACCAATGTTGCGGCATTGTGCCCATGTGAATGGCGGCGTTTAGCCTTCTGAACTCTTCGAAGCGCTTTATCTTGGAGGAAAGATCTTTGAATTCAATTGAAGCGCTATGTTGTGTTTGGTTTTCTCTCACTACCTTGGGAACAGCTGCTGTGGAACACATTAAACTGAATCAGCTGTTCAGTGTGGGTGCATGTGCCAGTTCTTTTCAGTCATGGGCGGCTGTCATATTTAGACAAAAGAAATATTGAACAGCTCAAAGTTCACGTGAGTCAAGGGTTCAGTACTTGTGGTTTTGCTGGTCAGTTGCAGTCTCGGGTGGCTGCCATATTTAAACCAGGGGGAGATGAACAGCCCAAAGCACATGTAAGTGTGATCAACAAACATACTACAAGTAAATAAGCATTTTGCTCCAGTATTTACGTACCATTGGGCACACGAAGCATAGATAAGATAAAGAGACTATTAGTAAGTGCGCATTTCTGCTCCACTATTTACATATTTGTCTGACCACCATTGGGCACATGAAGCATTGTTAATTCTGCTGCCAATACAGCAGACTTGTTTTTCTTTCAGTCGAGAGCAACATTTTTCGAGATGTAACCCTCCGCAGAATATAAAGAATTGGGGTTCTGCGTTCATGAAGTGTATGTTATATAGTTGGTTGTTAATTAAACCAGCTCGAGGCTGTTGGTTCCTCCGTGATATGCAAACCACAATTATGTCGTGCAATCGGAATTCAGTGATAAGAAGATCTTCACTAGAGTATATACGTTACGGTTATATGCACACCATTTGCACATTTCAGTTTTCATAAGTGTGCATTGGGATACATATCAGTCAGTATTGATCAGATTTTCACGAAGTGCATACACTTCTCTGTGGTTTGCACCTTTGTCTAATCCCGGACAGACTTTGCTCAGTTGTTATGTACATTCTGGTTATCTGCACACCTTTATCTAATGTCAGGCTATCTTGGCTCAACATGTGTTGTGTTCATTCAAGTCAAATTTATATTAGTGCTTTCTAACTGCTATACATTACTCATTCTGGTACTATAGTGGCGGAAGTATGCAATCGGTGAATCCTCTTCCACTTGTTTGTAACCAGTTTATTAGTCCATATAACAACAAATCAGTCCATGAAAAGTTGTTGTCTGTGGGTAACACATCTTTAGAAGAGTCTATTAACAGTGCCAAGAGTATTCAAATGTCTCAGATTTCTGCTGGAGAGCTTGAAGATAAAACTACAGATACAGTGGGAACAGGGTCCACATAAGAGACCTGAGGTTGATTATCATAGATGTGATAGTGAAAAACAATTTAAAAAAACTAATGTTTGTTTTCATTCAGAGAATAATCAACATAACAAGTTTGATAAGCCCTGTCCAACAATAAATATTTCTTGTAGACATTGTAGTAAAATTGGCCACAATGAGAAAGTATTACAGATGACAAAAAAAAAATCAGACAGGAATGTGGGAAAGATGTAGTCCTGGTGGTTGCTGAAGGTCAAGAAACTATAAGAAGTAGTCTGCCTGAATGTATTGATCCTATAGGTGAGACATGAAATTGTCTTAATCCATTAACAATATAAGCCTAGAAGCCTTAGTAAGTAAGCTTTCTGTACATGTCACACATGACTGGGGCACAGATGATATTAAAGAAGGAGATACAATTCTACCTTTACAAGTTGATTCTATAGCCAAATTCTCTATGATAATTCACAAGTTATTAAAACACTTGGGGAACTAGGAATTTATTTTTACCTGACCGTTCTCCTACGAAGGTCGGAAAATTGAGAATATTGGTTATAGTGAAAACATCTTTGAATTTAAAAGGAGATCTACAAAAGGAAAAATCTATGTTGCTGGCAAAAGATTGAACATTTTGGGATCGTTTCATAAAGGGTTGCTTGCAATGTTTCTCAGAACAAGCGCAGAAGTACAGGTTTTAATTGCTAGTTGTCTGGACAATACACAAGAGTGGGCCCAGAAGTTTCCCAAGGAGTTTTCCATAGATTTGGAAATATAGAGAGTTTCAAACATAAGAATAAAGTCAAGACAGGAGTGATTCTAGTTAAACATAAACTGGGAGGGGGGGTCCCTTCAATGTTAGGAATGATTTGGAGAGGGATTTGTTGGCATTGTGTGACAAAGGTCTCATTGAGCCAGTTGAAACCTCACTATGGTTATCACCTACAGTAGTAGCTTGTCAATGAAATGGGGAGTTACATGTTTGTGTAGGCCTCAGGAGTCTTAACAGGGAGATTTGGGTAGACTTGCCTCCTCTGCCCAAAATTACGAGTTGTTAGCCCTGACAGCTGGTGCTAGGTGGTTCACCAAATTTGACTAAACATGAGATTACCACGAGGCGGAACTACATTTCGATTCAAGGCATTTCACTGCATTTGTGTCACCCATTCTTACTTCCCAGTATTACTGCATGCCTTTTAGTTTGGCCTTGGATGCATCTGTCCTTCAAGGAATCATGTTTAATATGATTAAGGATGTTGAAGGGGTGTCAATCTTTCAAGGCAATGTGCTAGTTTTTTCTCATGACCGAAACACACATGATATGATATTGAAAAACGTTCTGTCAATTATTAATGATCATGGGGTCACATTAAAAATGATAAGTGTGCATTTTTTTTTAAGTTAGCAGTGAATACTTGGGTCATTTTATATCTTGTGATGGGATTCAGCAAAAGCCAAGCTTGGTCAAGGATATTCTTGAAGTACCTTTACCTACATATTCAACAGGAGAGAAGTCTCTTTTGGGTATGTGTGAAATGTATTCCCTCTTCTATCTCTGACTTTGTTTCTAACATTAGACCTATCAGTAATCTGTTAAAAAAAAGTTGTATTTGATTGAGATGTTCTGTGTCAGAATGTTTTCCTGTGTGCAAAATCACAGTTTATTTCTTTAAAAGCCTTAAAAACTTTTAATCCTTCACTTCCTTTGTGTGTAACAGTGGATTGTAGTAAATATGGTTTGGGAGCTTTTCTGACTCAGACGTCTGGCAATAGTGTGATTACAATAGGATTTGCTTCACTAGTAGTAAAAATTGAGGAGATTCAGTATTCAATAATTGAGACGGTGCTCTTTGCATGTTGTTGGGCCACTGAAAAAATCTGTAGCTATTTTTGTGGAAAACATTTCACTTTACTGATTGCAAGCTTTGAGTGTTCATTCTTAATGGTGAAAAGGTGACGGGATTTTACCCCCAGGATTGACAAGTTTTCTAGTAAATCTTTGCAATATTAATTTGATGTGCGTACATGTTCCAGGTGGAAAAAAAAATCTAGAGCTGATTTTCTTTCAATATTTCCTTGTGGGGTCTGATGATAGTATAGAAGATGAAGATCTGGCTCTGAAGATACTATAGAAGATGAAGATCTGGATGACTGTATTATCACCACCACTGAAATTACTAATGTAGGTTCTTATTCAGAATATGAGTGGGGAGAATGTAGTTTAAAGGATATTGTTATCACTCAAGTTAAATAATTTATTCTTGAAGGGTGTCCTAAAGAGAAAAAACGTGACATTGAATGTTAGTCATTTGCCAAAGTTACTGATGAACTCGCTGTTGAGGATGGGTTATTGTTGAGATCTCACAAGCTACTCAATCCCACCAGTATCAGCCACAAGTTGACCAATGAAGGCCATGAAGGTAATTTTGGTGCCACGCTCAACTAACATAGGTTGAGGCTGTTTTTGTGGTGGCCACATATGCATAGTATATTTGAGATAATTTTAAAAAGTATGTTATTTGTGCTGCTTGTGACAAGATTTTGAAGGTTTGTACCCCTCCCTTGAGATGCCTGATGGTCCATGGAGAAAGGCGAGGACTGACCTTGTGGGTCCATTTAATGCACTTTCTCCAAATTTCTGCTTTATGTTGATCGTGGTTGACTACCTCGCTAAGTGACCTGAATTGTAATTTATAAGGGGGTTATAGATTTGTTTGGACAATGTTCTCACAACAGAATATTTCCCAGAAATAAATAGTTTCAGGCAATGGGTACAGTTCGTGAGGAATGACTTTGAGAATAATCTCAAAAAGTGTAGCATTAAACACCTAATGAGGTCCTGAGTGGATGTCTAAGTGGACTGGAGACAGAGTTTCCTTGGAAGAGGCTGATGCTTTAGTTAGTTACTCAATCTAATCAAAAGACTCATTATGATTGAAGAATGAGAGATAGAGAAGGTTTTTTTGAAGTGGGAAATACTGCCAGGATAAAAAAAATATCTTCTGTATTGAAAGGAAAGAAACAATTCTGTGATCCAGTTTGTGTGGACAAACTTTGCGGGAATGCTGTGAGAGTGAGTGGAGGCCACAAGTGGAATCCGGCAAAAGTGATGAAAGTGAAGAATTCCACTCTGGGACCTGATTTGAGGAGATGTTCTGTGGAATGCTCATTGAATGAAGGGTAGAGTATTACAATCTCTGATTTGTCCAGAAATCATAGTATTTGAAGAAGTTCTCACACAATTGCTAGACCTTCTAGATTTAGAGTTTGTTTACATTTGTGCTTCACTAATTTATTTGTGTAATTGTGGGTATTTATGTATATATTATTATCATCCAGTATATTGATCATAAGCCCTTTTGTAGAGTACATTTTACTCATTCTCTTTGTTAGTTTTTTTAATATGTTTACATGAAGTAGCAGCAGATAAAGTTATGTGTTTAGCAGTAAAGTTGTAATTATATGTTTTGTTATCATCTTTAAAGTAATTTTCATTTTATTTCTTTGTAGGTTTTGGCATGTTGCTTAATTAAACCACAAGCACCGTTCTATTGTCTAAGGTTAAAAGCCTGATACTTCCATCTGCTTTGTGCCATGTACTGCATGACTGTTGGGAGCAGCAGTTGGTGAAGATACTGGACTGAGTGCACACACTGATGACTGTACTTCAGCATGAATGATGTGAGAGACCCCATTCTTTCAGTTAGAATACATGTGTTATTGAACATTCAACAAGCAAAGAACTGTGATTCCATCAAATGAATGTTTCTAGCATGTGTTTCTGTCCCCTAAATGTGTCCTGAAGGTATAATAAGGAAGATCCTGCAAAAAATGAAATTCAATGATTTTTTCATTTTGAAATAACTCCAGGGATGTCATAAACACTAATACCTGTTCCCCTTCATAATTCTATTATTTCAAACATTTTAATCACTTACTTTTTTTAGGCTTCTTTATTTTAGTTTTAGGTTCTTAAACACACACAGCACAGGTTCCGTTTTAACTGCATTTTCCCTTTAGTTGGTCTGTTTGCACTTTGGTCCACATTCAACAATTCATCTTTTCACAGAACTTGTCAACGTGTCAATTCATCCTAACAATGACTTCACCAACACATAAGACAAACACAATTCTGTTACAAGTTATAATATCTAAATCTCAAGGTCTGAAAGTCCCAGTTAACATATTCTTATCATGCTGGAAAGTCCCCCAATGTAGGTTAAAAGTCAGCAGTCACCTCAATATAAACTCCATTATTTGACCAGTGAATGAGAGAGAATCTTCACCCAGGGCACAAATCCAGATGGAGCCCGGATGGGCACAGCACCATAACTGAAGAAGGCTCCAGCAAGACTCTCCCAGGTTCTGCAAAGCATTTTGCCTTCACTGATTTACAGCAGCATTATAATCCCACAGATACACAGGGGCATATTTATACTTCATTTGTTCCAAAATTGCATAATTTTTCTATGCAAATTTGGCGCACATCTAACTTGATGCTAGGCCTGTCTAACGTCAAAATATTGGAGTTTGCACCATTTTTTAGATGCGTAAACCTACCTCGCATCAATGAGATGTAAGGTAGGCGGTCCCATCTAAAAAATGGTGCTAACCCCATAGACTCAGATTTATCCCCCTGTGTTAATATTATGCACAGGTGGAAGGAGGGGCTAAATAATGGTGCAAAGCTTGTGTTGCACAATTATTTAACGTCTGGGTCAGGCCAGGCATTAGGGGGCTTGTGGACCCATTTCCATGGTTGAACACCATGGAATGGGTCCACAGGTGCCCTCCTTAAGCCCCAGGAACACCCCCACCCGCACCAAAGGGACACAAGAGGATGGAGGACCCTATCCCAGGTAAGTAGGGTAAGTATAGGTAAGTAATGCTCTTTTTTTAACTAAAGAGCCCTCGGGGGGCCCAACTTGGGCCCCCCTGTATGGCACCGGGTGCAATGGCTATGCCCAGGGGACTCTTGTCCCCTGTGCTGGCATTTGGGGTAGTGGCATGACTCCTGTCTTTTCTAAGACAGGAGTCATGTGGTATGGATGGTTTTGCATCAGAAAATGATGCTAGGCTGGTTAGAAACATTTGTTTGCCTCTAACCAGCCAAATGTAATTTTGTGATGCAAAACCCCATTCTCCCATACCGCCACCCCCACCCGGCCAATGTAATTTTTTTACCTTAGCCCAACCTTTGCGCCAGATTGCGCCATTCCATAAATTTTGCGCCCGGCTGGCATCCTGGAATGGCGCAAGCCGGCGCTATACTTTTTGATGCAAAACTACACAAACGCAGTTTTGCTTCAAAAAGTACAAATATGGGTCACAGTCTCCTTGCCCTTGTGATCAAAATCGCTGGCAAGCTATTCCAAGCAGACACCAAATCTTGTTCCAGACTAGCACATCACCTCGAAACTCAAAAACTAAGCTTACTATTTATTCATCTGCCTGAACTATTACAGCACCTAGAGATCGCAGAGTGAGGGAGTTTAGGGTGATATATTGAGATGTTACAGTTTTCCCTGTTGTTTTCTATTTTCCTGAAATGCTGAGCTGCTTTTCATTTTTATCTCTTGTGATGTTACCACAAGTATTGTGTGCACTAGATCCAGGAATTTTAAAATAACTATAAATAAATAAGTATGTTGAAATGCGTATTCCGTTCCCATGAACACTTGAGATGACTGTTAGTATCCCGGAAAGCATGCACCTATCAGCAGGTATGCTCATTGGGTTGTGTGGTGCTGCAGTGACCTGGAATTCCAAGCTCAAGTGATGGTGCACTGAACTCTGTGTCCCTCCACCCGCAGGTTAGGAATCCAAACCTTGTAGATATGGACAAGACATTATGATCAGCTTATCGCTAATACATTTGAAATTAAAACACTTCAACTTGCCAGGGGAAGTAAGTGATACATGAATGCAATTACATGATACTACATATCCATGCTGATTGGTAGCTGTGTTAGCCAAGGATTGCATTGGAATTAAGGAACATATTCATAGTTGATATTGACCCCTTGTTGTGTGTACTTTAGTTTCCAGCACTTTGAACTCTGAGATATGTACTTTTGCTTATCCCAATAACAATAAACGCCTAAAGTGTGAGTGAATGTTTCTTCACCTTGGTGAAATTGGGCTTGGCAGGTTTGCTGATGCCATGGACAGAGACGTGAAGTGTGAGGGTAAAACGAGGGCTAGAGATCAAGTATCGTGACCTGGTGGTTCATAAGAGGCTTAAGAGAATATGATTAGAGGTGCTGGTCCTCAGTGATGAGCTAGTGAGGGACGAAATACAGAATAAACAGAATAGATGGAGGGAGATGCAGAAAGTAGATCTGCAGATGAGTTGGCTGAATAAGGACACCACTGCTTATTTTGTTTGTTTAGTTTATTTATGTAATTGGATAACATGAACATTTCAATTATCTTGCTGGTCCTCTGAATGAAACTGGTTTTGAATGGTGTGAGTATGAATTGGTCGAGCAGAATTCTTCTTTGGGCAATTTTTCCAGTGTTATCTCATAAATGATATGGTCAGAGCCCTAATAACAAACTCCTGCAGTCAAGTAGCTATCCTAGTTATGAATTGTGATCCTTAAAACACGAGACTCAATCAAATTTATATTGACTCCCTGTTAGGAATGGGGTTTCTGGTTGGCTAGGGTATGCACCTCAGCCAGGCAGAACCTACCCACTCTAGTCAGGGCAAGGGAGTTACACGTCCAAGATAACCCCTGCTCACCCCCTTGGTAGCTTGGCACGAGCAGTCAGGCCTCTCCCAGAGGCAATGTGTAAGGCGTTTGCACAACACACACAACACATGTGTCACAAAATCCCCACCACAAAGGAAACACAACATCAGATTATAAGAAAATGTACTATATTGTACACAGCGCAATCATTAGACTAAACATCACATATCAGTACTATCCTGCTACCTTAGCAGTTGTCAGAACGTCACACATTAGTTACTCTGCAAACTAGCAGTAGTCACACATAACACTCAGTATTCTGCGACATAAACAGTAGTCAGGAAACACGTTATTACACCAAAGCACCTGTCATAAGAATATCATAAAATGCCCATAGTAGGAACATTAGAAAACATATGTCAAGTTAGAAAAAAACTTATTACATATTAAAACATATTAGCAAGCATTTCCATAAAAGGAACATTTGCACATGTGTAAAAACATCATAAAACGGGTAGGCAACAGATAATACAATAAAGTCTCTAATAAGAACTTTTGGTATATACATTGTCACTTAGAAATACCTGGTAGATGGTAAAGGCACCTCCAGTGCCCACCAAATGAAGAAGGTAAAAAAAATGGGGTCCCCGGTGCTCCTCTGCGCAAAACAGGGGCCTCCCTTATATGCCAGACCCATGGAGGGCTGCACACACCTCCTCTCTTTTGTGCGCAGGCCCCTCTGCGGACCCGTGATTACTCGTGGCCCCCCGGGCCTCAACCAGCCCTCATGAGAACGTCCTTGCAATAAGGTGGGAGGAGGGGGGTGTCACGCACCCCCTCTGACTTTGTTGCGGGAACCTCAAGGGGCCTGCGATCCCGAGGGTCTCCCCCGGGCCTGTCCTGGCCCTCCGCTGTGGGGGGGAGACCTCTGCTGCTAAGACAGGCCCTCTCAGGGGCCCTGAAGGATTTGCGGTACGGCAAAGCCTCCGTTGAGGCTGCTGCCCGCCCGCAGTTCAACTGAAGCCTTCTGAGGCTTCAATGGGCGAGGAAGAGGCGTCCTCCTCCCGTCCGGATGACGCTCCGGCCCAAGGTAGGGCCTTCTGGTGCCCCGGGGGAGCTCTAAAGAGCAAACCTCGCCCCAGGGGCACCCATAGGAGAACATTTGCTCTGTGTTTACCAATAGAAGTGGTGTGCCCCGAGGGAACTAGTCAGCGCATTCCCTCGCACTTTAAAAACACAGCTTCCCCGGGTTGCGGCGGTGATCTCAGGCACCAGGACCCGCTCTGTCAAGAGTGCGAGCACCACAAAGGAAACCCGGGTCACGGCGGTGATCTTTGTCAGTAAAGCGCTTTCAAGAGCGAAAACAGGCACAAGAGGAAGTGCTTTTCCGGGGCAGCACTATTTTAGAAAGGCGCTCTCCAGGCGCTATAAAGTGGAAGGAGGAACACTCCTTGCAATGTAGATGGATGCAGAGGTCAGGTGCCACAGCACCCCACCAGAGGGGAGCAGAGTCGTAAGAAAAGGTCCTCAGGTGGGGGGCCCAGAAACAGGCCAGCACAAGGGAAAGGCAGCAAGTGGCAAGTCCTTCACAGTGACCAGGCAGGTCACAGGTCAGCACAGCAGCAGCAGTCCATGGTGGTTCCTGGTGAGTCCCTTCAGCCTTTGGTGTCCAGTTCAAAGATGATTCCAAGAGTCTCCTGAGTGTGGGGAAAATTCCCCTATACTTATACTCGGTCCTTACAATGTTTTGCAATGGTAGGGAGAGGAGGTTCCAGCCAGTTACAACTGGTTCTGGGAGTGCCCCTTCTCTCCTTTCAGCACAGGCTCCAAACATCAGTGGGGGGTTAACGACCCTATTGTGTGAGGCCAGGGCATAGCCTTTACAAATGTAGGTGTGCCCCGCCTCTCCCTTCTCTCAGCCCATAGGAAGACTATTCAGTATGCTGATGCACCTCTGTGACACCTCCACCCTCTCTGTGTACAGGCTGTCTGAAAAGTATACACAAATCCCCAACTGTCACTCTGCCGAGAAGTGGATTGGAGTCAAGCAGCAAAACACCAGAGTCATAAGCACAGATAAATGTGCACTTTCTAGAAGTGGCATTTCTGTGATAGTAATAAAAAATACACCCACACCAGATAGCAGCATTTATTATCACCATCACAACCATACCAAACACGCCTATGCTACCCCTCATAAATCAGACAATGGGCCTTACACATAAGGCAGGGCATTTCTAATGCAATCCTATGAAAAGGCAGCACTCACAGCAGTGAGACACCAAGTTAGGCTATTTGTCACTACCAGGACAGGCCACGCAACCTGGCACATGTCCTGCCTTTCTACAGACATGGCACCCTGCCCATAGGGCTAGCTAGGGCGTACCTTAGGGGTGACTTACATGTAGTAAAAGGGAAGTTCTGGGCCTGGCAAGTAAATTTAAATGCCAGGTCCCTGTGGCAGAAAACTGCGCACACAGGCCCTGCGCTAGCAGGCCTAAGACAGGTTTGAAAGTCTACTTCAGTGAGTGGTGCAAGCAGTGCTGCAGGCCGAGTAGTAGTATTTAATTTACAGGTCCTGGGTATAGAGATACCACTGTACAAGGGACTTATAGGTAAATTAAATATGCCAATTAGGCATAAGCCAATCATACCAACTTTAGATGGGAGAGCACCTGCACTTTAGCATTGGTCAGCAGTGATAAAGTGCTCAGAGTCCTAGAGCCAACAGCGAGAGGTCAGAAAAACCAGGAGGAAGGAGGCAAAAAGACTGGGGATGACCCTGCGTAAGGAAAAAAGTCCAACACTCCCTGTTTCAGCTCACCATAACTCATTTAGTTTTAATTGATGCATTCCTGCACAAAGTGAATTCTGGAAGTAGGTGGACAGTATAGTATTGCCCCCAGGAATACCACTCACCTGATGCAACATAAGGGCCAAAGATAAAAAAATCTGAACTAATAAAAATACGGAGTGGGCAAAATATAGCAATGGGCAAAGTCATACTTTTGGGTTTATGTTAACGGGAAAGGAGAAGGATGTCTAGAAGCAAACTACCTGGAGGAATATTACTTAATCCAACCCCAGGTGGGAACTGAAAGCAGATTTTGGAAGAGATATTCTATGAGTGCAAGAATACCCAGATGCATTTTCGCCTCTAGCATCAACTTCAAATGTAAGAGGTTCTACTACTGGGAGTGTGTCAACAGAATACCTCTATGGTGCCTGTTTACCAATCTCTGAGAGATTGTTGCATAATTCATCTCTTTTCCTCCTTCTATTATCCACGATCCTCTAGGTTATGAGTTTCCTTGGAGAAGAATGATCCTTATAGGGCGTTACACTCGGCCTGGAGGTTAACGGTTTAGTTGACATAATTGTCCCCTGCTAAACCATGCAATGGATGTGATCCTTGCACCACCAAAGCAGTATAGACCTGTTATTGACTTTTTTTAGACAGATGTTTACCACATGATGTGCGCCTATCTCCTTGTCATCTTCAAAATATATTAGAAAGTGCCTGCTTCCTGGCTCTGGGCAGTCTTAATGACAATACTATAATTTTTGGTCTGGCATATTCTCTCAAAGAAGGTTCTTATTTAGGATTAGTTTAGTACAAGTGTGTCAAACCGGGGTCCACAAAAGCCATAGCCGTTTCAGGTTTCAAGGGATATCCATTTGAGATACATGTAAATACAATGAGTGTTAGTGGCAATCATTTACATAGTAAGTATTTATCCTGGAAGTCTGGTACAGCCCTGGACTTTGTTGTCCAACATAGGAAGCCATTACTTTGGTTTCTGGTTTGTTAGAGGATTGGTAAACTCACTGTTCTTTCTCAGTTGACTTTAATTTGGTTTTGAAATCTGAAATTACTTGTCATTTCGGTCACCTACATTCTTGTAATTTCAAGCCTCTCTTATTCAAAACTTTTTTAGTAGTATATCTTCATCAAGGAGCCTAGGAAAAATGGAATCAGTCCTCAATTTCTTTCTTTATTCACAGAAAAGAAGAGAAGGTTCTGAGGATAAAACCATATTTTGGGACATAGGTGATCTTGGATTCCCACCTCAATGAAAAGATTCAGGTGCCTCTTCCAGAAGCTCCTCCTCCTCTTCATTGTCTCCATCCATTAAAACCCCTCAGTCCTCATGGCTGTAAGAAACAGAAGCTTTACTCACAGAGACCGTTTTCTGTGGGCCTTTCTGGTGAAGGGGCAAAGCAGATTCCCAGTGGATTGCCCTGTGTATCATTTGATGTCACCAGCTTGTATAAGAGGCTTCAGAACTCTTTTGAGTGATGGTGACCTTTTTCACGACCAGGTTGAATGTAGTGTCTTAATCAACATTAACTGCGCAGGTGTATGATTCTCATTTCACTCTTTTACGAGTCATAGCTATGAAATTAAGGACAAAACAAGGTTGCACTGGACTCTGCTTTTGGGCTTTATTTTTGATACTGTGGAATTCTTCCAAGCATACAGTTGTGTGGCTTTCCGCAGTGGACTGTTTTTTAAAATGAGGAATCTGCAGACAGAAGTACCTAGTATAAGAAAGAGTTAATTAACTTTGAAAGTGCCTTTTCTGCTGGGAACTCTTTGTGGGTCCTGAAAACTAATACTTAAATGAACTCAATAATTTAGACACACCGATTTTTATCTTAGAGGGTCGGATCCACTGCTCGGTTGATCTAGGGATCGAAACACCACCCTCTTCTCTTCAGCTCATCAGATTACCAGAGTGTGAATTAACATAGTTGAAAAGTGTTAGAAATGGGGTCTGTAGTAGGCAGTCGGTTTACACCCTGTCCAAGTAGGGACCCTCACTATAGTCAGGATAAGGGAGATATCCACTCCAATAACCCCTCCTCATCCCCTTGGTAGCTTGGCATAAGCCAGGCTTATCTCAGAAGCAATGTGTAAAGCATTTGCACATAACACACAGTAACACAGTCAAAACACTACAAAAGGATACCACACCAGGTTTTGAAAAATAGTCAATATTTATCAATATAAAACAAGACCAAATACGATATAAATCCAACATACAGTAATAAATATATGACTTCTGCAAGATTTACTGAAAAGCACAGTTCCTTGAAGTCAATAGCTCCAACCGGGGCTATTGCGGCGTAGTGATAAACAAAACCAGCAGTTCAGGCCCGCTGCGGTGTCGTGGGCCAGCTATGCTGTCAGGAAGACCCGCAAGTACCTTTGGAATTGTAGGGCCTCATGATCCTCTCAGAGAGCTCCGGAGAGTGGCCTTGCTGGCATCGTGGTGTCGGTTCCGGAGTCGGTGCGGGAGTCATCGAGCCCTTGAAGTTGCATGCATTGCAGATCGTGCTCCAGGCTGATAAGTCAGGAGCACTGGCATGGATGGTGTCGGGGCTGCGGTGCGAAGTGGGATGATGCGACGTGCGTTGCAGATTGGTCACAGTGCAGGCAGCGGCTCGGTGACAGCATCCAGCGGTGTCGGTGAGACCAGGGCTGCGGTGTGAAGTGGGGTGGTGAGATGTGGGATGTCACCAGGTCACGTGCAGGCAGCGTCGTCGTCGTTGCTGCAGCACTGTTGACGGTAGGCCCAAGCCGGTGGTGCGGGACGGGATGGTGCTTCGTGACACTCACATGCGGTGCCCACAGGCCACTGTGCAGGCATGGATGCCTGGTGACAACACTGTAGTCGGTGTTTGCATCGGTAGACCTGGACTGTGGTGCAGGACGGGGCGGTGCTTCCTGCTCCTCACAAGTGGTGTCCACAGGCCACGGTGCAGGCAGAGGTGCCATTGTCAGCAGGAGCGGCGGGGATGCCCAGGCTATGGTGTGAGTAGGTGATGCCGGAGTGCGGGCCCACAGGTAGTGGTGCAGGCAGGGGCACGGTTCTAGTTCAAGCAATTGCACAGCAAGATAATAGTTTCTAAAAACTTGTTTTTTTCTCTTAATCGGCTGAAAATGTCTGTGAAGGCTAAAGCCCATATTTATGCATTTTTAGTGCCACATTTGACCGCTTTTTAACGCAAAAGTGGCGCAAACTTACAAAATACAATTGTATTTTGTAAATTTGCACAGCTTTTGCATAAAAAAATGACGCAAATGCGGTGCTAAAAAAGTATAAATATTGGCCTAAGTGTCTGAGGGTGGATTCCATACTATGGGCTAGACAATTAGCCCTCCGAATCACTGCCAAAAGGCCCTGTACAAGGGTATTCCTAATACCAAATTCGAGCCTTAGAGCAGGCCCTGAGGCCAAGTTGTTACAAGAGGCCAAGGAGCATATGTATACTGTCTGCACTGAAATAGTGTTTTTTTTTACGCTATTTCAGAGCAAACTTAACTCCATATTTATATTTTGGCACTGGACCCGTCTAGTGTCAAAATATTGGAGTTAAAGTCCTTTTGTGCTGCGGAAAACTACCTTTCATCAATGAGATGCATGGTAGGCGTACCCGGGCAAACAATTACTCCAAGGCGAAGGCTCCTTATTTATCCCCCGTGCAAAAATGGTGCACGGGAGGGAAGCGGGCCTAAATAATGGCGCTAAGCTTGCTTAGCGCCATTATTGAATGCTGAGTCAGGGCAGGTGTTAAGGATCCTGTGGGCCTATTTCCATGGTGGAACACCATGGAAAAAGCCCAAAGGTGTCCTTCCCAGGCCCCAGGGGCATGACTCCTGTCTTTTATAAGACAGGAGTCATGTGGTATGGTAGGTTTTGCGTCAAGAAATGACGCTAGGCAGGCTAGAGTCATTTTTATTGACTCTAACCAGCCTAATGTCATTTTTTGGTGCAAAACCGCCTTCTCCCATACCGCCAGCCCCACCCATCAATTTATTTTACGCTAGCCCACCCTTTGCCCCAGATTGCACCATTCCAGTAATATGGCGCCCGGCTGGCATCCTGGAAAGGCACAAGCCGGCGCTATACTTTTTGACCCAAAACTGCGTTAGTGCAGTTTTGCATCAAAAAGTATAAATAAGGGCCCAAACGTCTTAGAATCTGTCCATCTGTCTTTTCAAGGAAACCCCATTTAGAATCTCAATACATTCTATAGCATACAGTAGGGTGCTTGGTAAGCAGTGAGTATATGTAAAAATGTACGCCGCCCAACTGCATTAAAGAAGGACGTTAAACCTTGTTCCTGAGAAAAAACCTTACGTTATTACGGCTCTGATCTTGGTCGCTGAGTGAGCAGGATTAAATTTTCCCCAAAAAACAGTAGCTTTTTACTCGCTCTAACTTATGTTGACCCAGGGACCAAGAAAAAATATTTGTTTTCCCCAGATCTTTTGCCCAGGAAACAGACTACTTGAGACTTACTTATATTAATGTTCAAGTGATGCTGCATAATATAGTGATTTAAAGTGGCAAGGCACTGATTTAGACCTTTCGGGGTTAGGTCAATCACAACTATATTGTCAGCGTATGGGAGGCAGGCGATAGAACGCCCCCAATTTTGGGTGCAATGCCATCAACTTTTGATAATGAGTCAGGCGGGTCATAAATATATAAAGAAAAGAGCAATGATGCCAATAAGCAACATTGCTTCAGTGCATTGTTTTGTAGGGAATTCAGAAGACAGGCCCTGCTCTCCTAGAAGAACTTTGCACCAGGTTGAAGAGTGCAAAGCTACGACCAAAAGTAACAAGTTTGATGGAACTCGTATCATTTCTTCCATAGGACCTTCCTATCTACCCTGTCAAAAGCGGTTAAGAAATCTATAAATGCAGCATATACTACTCTGCCCCTAATCTGAACATATTTTTCATTTCTAGTTTGCATTAATAAAGTATTATCAAACGTATTACGTTCCTTTCTGAAAGTTGCTTGTTCCAAAGGGAGTATTGCATTTTCCTCAACCCAAGAGATTAATTGCGTTAGTATACTTTTCGCAAATATCTTGCCAGTTGAGTCCAACAACGCAATTTGATGATAATTCCTGGGCAGGGATTTATCTCCCTTTTTATAAAGAGAGACTATGACACTTCCAGTCCAGGAGTCTGGGATTTCACCTTGTAAATAGCAAACAAAGAAGACAGGGTGGAGAATTCTTGCCCAGAGCTGTGGTTTCTGTTTCATTACTGCCATCAGGAGCTCCTCAGGGCCCATTGCTCTGGATGCTCGCGTTGACCTTATGAACCTCTCCATCTCAATAAAAAAGGGGAGACCAAAGCTAATCGATTCAGTTCTATTACTTATATTTAAGGCCACTTCTCATGGCTCCATATCCCAATTTTCTGCATATAGGGAAAGTATATACTCCCTCCAATCAGCCGCGGCTATCGGGGGCAGTAGAAGATTTACAATTTCCTCAACCTTCAGAAATAATTGCCCAAAACGTATGGGAGTTTTTAGTCACAGCGGCTTCCCTCAATGTGACCCACTTGTGATCCACCTTCTCCTTCCTTCTGCTTATCTTCATTCATGCTCTTCTTCTTTTTAATAAGGATATTTTCCCACTCCTATTCATAGACTCCCAATCATGTTGTCTCCTTACCAATTTTTTGATTTCTCTATTCAACAATAAGACAGATAACTTTACTTTCTTTTGAGGGGGCTTTATACGCTTGGGCTGATAACTTTGGATAATAAATCTCATAAGTTCAGTGAAGTAATTTAATGGATCCCTACTCCATTCGTTCATGTATCTCACTGAACATTCCAGCACTTCTTTAACAGATAATATTTTAGCAGGTGTCCAATAAATTCTACCAGTTTTCCTAATTAAACTAATGTCCTTGCCCTTAAAATCCAACGTCTCTATCGAGGATAACTGAATTTTTAGCGATAAGTTAAGGATCTTATGGTCACTAAGCGGTGTATCAATGATTATTATATCCTCCACTAATTTGGTGATAGCATAAGAGGCCAGCATGTAGTCAATAATGAAACTACTCTGTAAAGATTTGTGAAAATAGGCTGCAGGAGAATCTGAACGGAAAGGCCAATTTAAGATGATACAGCAAAGGTTCCTCAATCCTTTTAATGAAATATACCTCCTTTTATCTGTCCTGATTCTAGGGGGGAATAAGATGGTAGGAATGTTAAGAGCGGTTTCACTCTCTAAATCGAAGAAAGTGGAAAGAGATAGATTAGAAATCTTCCAATTTAAATTCCTCATAATCAATACCTCATACACACTTTCCTGTGAATTTGAACTTATGTCAGAAATTTGATCAAACATATAAACTAAAGCTATATCATAATCCTTATCAGTGGGAATATAGGCATTTACTATTAGCAAGGGTGTTTTCCTGCCATTCTCCAAAATTGCGTACACTCTCATGAGCTGGAAAAAATTTGAGGAGACAGGAAAGCTAACAAACTCCCCTTTATGATTGTTGCTTAACAACATAGCAATACCCCCTTTTGCGTGCCCTTTCGTAGAAGGCTGAGCCTCTGTACATAGGACCGAATACCCAGGACAGGTGAAATCACATACACTGCAGGTCTCTTGGATGCAAATTAAGTCAGCCTGTAGTGAACAAGTCAAATCTAATTTTTCAAGATGGTTCCCTATTCCTGCAACATTCCAAGAGACCACGGAGAAATTAAGGTTAATGACCGTAGTGTATGAGCTTTCCCTTCACCCGAGTGCTATTTAAAGCTCCCACCAACCAACTCCAGTTTTCCTGTTTGGAGCCTGAAAGATGAAGAGGGGCATCTTCCATAAACTTCACCACTCTTTCTCCATGAGAAAGGGAAACTTTCACTTGTCCCACAGTGGGAGGAATAAGGGAAGGCACTTGGTGGGAATTAGTATAATTCGAGTAAGACTAGTGCAAATTAAATGGAAATTCTTTTCCACGTACTGCTACCACATCTATGCCTCTACGCTGTAACTGCTCACAATTAACTAAGATCAAATTTATAACAGTTTTGCAGGCAAACCAGACTTTTCACGTTATCCCTCCTCCCCTCTGATCGAGAAATCCCTGAGAAATGTCACAGCTTTCGATTGATTTTAACTCCTCTATTTCTGCAAAACAAGAAGTTAAAAAAGAATGGTTTATGATTAAATTCAGATAAAATAGAGCAGAAAACTCTAGACAATGTGGGGTCTCCATAGGGCCTTTAGTAACTTCCTCCATACTATTTACTTCTCCACTTATAAAGTAGGGTTCAATAACACTGCATTTGCCTTCCTATTACAAAAAGAGGCTGCACGTGGATTTAAATCCGACACAACGTTCAATGTATCTGGAGCATTGTTCTGTTGCATACCCCACCAGGGGGCTGAGTCTTGTTCTTTCCTAGGCAGAGGAGATCCGGCGGTTCCCGTGTCCTTGGGCCTCTCCTTCCTCTGGGCCCATTCATGCTCTTCCCAATGAGTGGAGGACCCGACAGGGCCCACATGCTCGAACTTAATCTTTCTTGGGTTCTTTTTTAAGATTCGCCTTTTCCCACTTTTTCCCCCTTTTTTCCCCTTTTTTCCTTTTTTCCGCCTACTTTCCTCTCTTTAACCTCCTTTAAGGCCAAGCTCCCATTACATTCTACTGTTGACGAGTCAGGGAATACTTTGGGCAAAAAAATGGGAAAGGGGGCCACCAACAGGTTTAACTCTGTTTTCAAGGCCACAGGTTCAGATATGGCTTGATCCGTGTTATTCACAGATAGAGGGCTGGAGAAAAGATTTTCCAAAAAATAAGCAACACTCTCTTGTATAGAAGGATACTGTGAATTTGAATATTTCATAAATGCTTGTGGCTTTCCCACCTGAATTCCCTGATCAGAGTGAGTGGGCTGATTACATGAGTTCACAGGCGCCTGAGAGTCCGAGGGGAACAAACTTGAGGTAGAACCTTTTTATGTTTAAATCAGGAACACCTTCATTTCTTAGGGAGGCATTTGGCAGTCATACGTACAAAGGAGGTTCCCTCACCTTCAGCCAATAACAGTGCATTAGTAAGGAGCGCACATGAGGAACAACCCACAGATGTTAATGCAATGCAGTAAGCTGGAACAGTTGTGTTTTCCAAGGAGACCAGCAAATACAATCCCCCAATCACAGAGACTCCTAGAAGGGTTCTTGGGAATAGCGGCTGAGAAACAGCTGAAGAGCTAGGGTTTGCTGGCTGCACTGACCTAATGTCAGCCACTTCCACTCCACCTGCGGGTGACCACAACTCCAACTTTACCTACTCCCCCCAATTAGGTTCTTACAGCACTTCACTGTACTTATTCAGTCCTTCTTTTGCCCTTATTTACACGTTTGTATTCTATTTTAAAGCGCTTACACTCAGGGCCCCGTACTCCGGACTGCTATTGCCACTGGAGGGGGGGGGGCAGAAAACAAAATTGAAGACAAAGGTTGAAGTCAAAGGCGCCCCTGCCGCCAACAATATAGGAGCAAGAAGTGCTGGGGAGCTTGAGGAACCTGAGGAGCCTAGGAATTGGGGCCTACTTTGGAGCACATTAGAGGAGAACCTTGCCCAGCCCCTCATGCCCCCTTATGCACCTGATGATTTGCCTCTTCTCTTCTCTTCGCTTTATGCCACTCAACCCCTCCAAGCGGGGCCCCCACCTCCTTTTGTGGTACGCTTGCTAATGCTACAAAAACTGGCAAGTAGTGAAATGGATTATAGGAAATCCACTTTTTTCAGCGTAGTCATCACAGATTTTCCACATTTCTACTGGACCCTACATTATTGCTGTTCTTACAACTCTGTGCTCTTTAGCCCTGCTAATCACTGGTAAAGTGCATGTGCTTCCCCTTTTTTGACATGCTTGAATTGGCATAATCCTAATTGAAATATATAGCTTTCCCACAAGTCGCTAGTATATAGTTCAAAATGTACCCAGGGCTTGGAAGTTAAATGCCTCCAGTGGACTGCAGTACCTATTGTTCCATCCACTAGGGTGGCATGGCAAACAGGGCTTTGGGCCTACCACTGTAGCCTGACTTAAGTCAGTGCAAAACATGGGCTGTGAATTGTCAAAATAAACCATTTGAATTGGTAAAAACCTTTCTTTTAAATATGAGTAAGTCACCCCTAAATGAGCCTTGTTGCCCTCAAGATAGGGTGCATGCTATAACATTGCTATGTTCTTATAGGAACAAGGCCCAAAAGCGAATTCACTGTGGCAGGCCTAGGTGTACATGTAAAAATACTAATGCTGTTTCATGAGAATGGAACCCGCATTAAAAAAACTGTTCAAGCGTGAAGTCATATTTTTATATTTATTAAGGAAAAATACCCTTTAGAAAGCCTACCCTTTCTGTACCTGAAATGGCAGCAGACAGGCAACATAAGTCTCCGCCAGCTTGCATCCTGTGCTCAGGCTTGGATTTGTATGAAAAAAGGGTGTTCCCTTTGACAATACAGTGTCAAATGTTGCTTGAAAGGCCAGGTAACACTTGGGGTACCCTTAAAAAGGGAGAGCACAGAAAGCCAAAGACAATCCTTGTGTATCCATGGTGTGGTTGCTCACTTTTGTCCTACCATATTTCTGTCTCTGGGTTTATTGTGGGCATATTGGCTGCCTGAAACTGGATTTTCAAGCCAGATCTGGAAGAATACTATGATTACCATAGTACACTCCCCCCAAGCCTTAAGAGTCCAAGTTTAGTCTGGCTGAAGACTTTTGGCATCTTGAAAATGCCCCAACACATGGCACTTTGAAGTTGTTTGTTACAAGGCAAACAAGAACTCCTGAGAATGTTAGTAGGTTTGGGCCCAGGAGCTTTTACTCTATAGGGCATTCACATGGGTCAATCGACAACCGCAGCTGGCTCCAAGCATTAATGAGGGACTTCCAGGCACCCACTTCTGAACAGTTCCTAGACCTATGGAAGCTCTTAAGAGGACTAGACCTGCTGTCTTTGAACTGAGAGGAGCTTTGAAGGACTGAACCTGCTCCCTCTTGTATCAAGGACAAAGAAGGTGAATTCAAGGGTCAGCTGGTTGACCTCTTATGTACCTAGAGGTTGACAAAAAGGTGCAAGAGGCCTCTTCCTATGAGTACCCAGCTCACTGGGGGCAGCTTGTCCTGGACTGGACCCTGCTATTGGCCTCTGCCTGATAGCCTGTGAATCTCCCTGAGGTCCTGGGGACCTTAGACGTGTATTTCTGTTGTTGGTTGGGACTTAAAAGACAAAGGGCCATATTTATGGCCTCATTTGCATTGCTCTTTCATCACGCAATGTGGTGCAAGAGCGACGCAAACCTTAGGTGGGATTTATCAAAACATGCAAGGCCACCTTGCATGGCATCATAAACCTCGAGTAATGCAATGCAGTGTAAATCACTGTGTTTCATTACTATGCACAAGGGAGGCATTTACATAGTTGTTGTGAGGGTGGCCCCAGGCATGATCAATGTATTTTGATGCAGTCCCAGATTTACAAGAACTTGTAATTTGGGAATGCAACATAAATATATGCTTCCCCAAGAGAGGAATAACCAGGAAAAAGATGTTTATTTCACCTTGTTTTTCCCTCTTTCTATGTGTGGTGCATTCTGCAGTACACATAAAAAGAGGAAGGAGCCTCTCCGGAATGTTTTTGTGCAGGAAGGTTTCCTTTCCTACACAAAAACAATTCTGTGTGCAACGAAGGAACCCTTGCTCCAACATTGTCACTAGGCTTCCAAAAGAATGCCAGCATAGGAGGAAAGGACAGGAATGTGCCATATTGGATAAATGCAATACATTCTTATCCTTTCCCTGTGATGCAGGGCAGTGCAGCAAGATGACTTGCTGTGCTGCCCTGCGCTCCAAAGGCCTTAAATATAGGCCTAACTGAATAGGTAAACTCTAGAGTATGGCTGTGTATTTGACCCGTGCTCCCTCGCGCTCAGCCTTAAATTGCGTCTGAGTTCTGGTCCACCACGACTACAGGTTATCATTGGTGCTTATGCTCTGTGGTGCTATTTTCCCTTAAATCTTTAAAGTATCATATCTCTCATTCCCCTTATTGGATTTTTGTGGTTTGGGTGGTATTTTGTTTATTAAATTTAACTTTATTGATCTAATTTAGGTTGGGATTTCAATTGTTGGGCATTTTGACTTGATTAGTGTTTCAGTACTGCAGAAAGGCATTACACAGTCCCCAGAATTAAGCATGTCTGCTCTATGCCATAGCTACGGGGGGGGTAAGCTTAGATTAATTTAGTGATCTGGAGGGTTCATCCAGCCAAGGATTGTGATTACTCCTTGAAGCAAGCAGTCACCCACCCCAAATAATACTCTAGTTTCTTATACAGATGTTGCTGGAACATGCAGTGATTCTTCTGATCACTGTCTGCTCCTCCCACTGCCCACAGCTCTAATTCTGATAGTGGAAGCAGTCCCTCATGTACAGCTTGTACTGTGATAAAACAGATAGTGACTTTTCAATGCTTTGTGACTACTGGAGTGTACATTGTGTTTTACCCTCCTCCCATACTTTTGGTTTATCTGCTCTGAGGTTTGGCTGGGGATTTGATGATGTGGTTGCTCTGCTACTGGGCATTTCTATTGTTAATTTATGGTTATCCTTTCCACTGACCCATCAGATTACTGCATGTTGAATAGCATCTTGAGATTGAATTATAACCCATTTTGGTCTTCTTGGTCATCTTCAGTAACCATTAAGTCTGGCAATTCCCTCATTGCCAATTTGGAATGAGTTGGTGGTATCTTCTAATCTCATGGGGGACATGTCTTGATTGTGAGACCATTGTCACTAACTATCCACATCATTACATTGAATACATATTCAAAGAGAGGCTAGTAACTACTGACACAATATGAAGCCAGGCTTGATATTACATACCCAAGAGCTAGACTGTTGCATTTTTCTGAGTAGTAAGATAGCAACTTAAGTATTTTGAAAGACTCTAGGCAACAGTGTTCTCAGTTCTGCATTTTATTCAAGTGTTCAATTCAAGTTGCAAGATACCTTTCTTGTGAAGTTGTTGACAGACTGGGACAGTAGTAATTCATGTAAATCACTTCTACAAAAGATTCATCGGGGAAACACCGTGGGCCATATTTATAACCCGGGTTGTGTCACTTTTGCACCACGCAACATGCTACAAGAGCAACGCAAACCTTGAGTCAGATTTCTGAAGCCACACAAAGCCACTTTGTTTGGCTCTTAGTGGCTTCAAAAATCTGGAGTAAGGCGGTGCAGAGCAAATCACTGTTTTGCCTTACTCTACACTATGGAGGCTTTCCATGGGTATTGTATTGGTTTTCCCATGCAACTTACATGGATTTTGACGCATCCCCAGATTTACAAGAACTTGTAAACCTGGTGCATCAAAATCTTACACCTCCACAAGGGAGGCATAACAAGGTGAAATATCTTACGTTCTCCTTGTTTCTTTCTCTTTCGAAGTGTGCTGCATTAGTACTTCATGTAAATCACTTCTATAAAAGATTCATGGGGAAAACACTGTGGGCCATATTTCTGTCCCAGCTTGTGACACTTTTGCACCACACAACGTGGTACAAGATGAGACGCAAACCTTAAGTCTGAATTCTGGAGCCACACAAAGCCACTTTGCGTGGCTCTCAGTGGCTTCAAAAATCTGGAGTAAGGCAACGCAGAGCAAATGGTTGTGTTGCCTTACTGTACACTGCAGAGGCTTTCCATGGGTATTGCATCGGTTGTCTCATGCAACTCACATGGAGTTTGACACATCCCCAGATTTACAAGAACTTGTAAACGTGGGGATGCATCAAAATCTTACGCCACCACAGGGGAAGCATAACAAGGAAAAATATCTTGCATTCTCCTTGTTTCTCCCTCTTTCTATGTGTGCTGCATTTTGCGGTATACTTAGAAAGAGAAATATGCCTCCCAAGATTGTTTTTGTGCAGAAACATGTCCCTTCCTTCACAAGAACAATTGTGCATGCAACACAGGCACCTTGCCACCATGGTGCAAGGGTGCCTGCGTTGCTGTTAGGCAGCCTATTATGCGCCTGTGCAGGGGAAACGAACAGGAATGAATAATATGTCTTAAATACAGTCTATTCCTGCCCTTTTCCTGCATGGAAATCTGATACATATGCCTCTTAGTGGCAGTGTTGGATTTGCTGTTGGTCATGATAAGACTAAAGAACAGCTCGCACACACTAGTCCTCTCAAGCTGGAATATCTGGCACTGCCAGTTTACCTAACTGCAAAAACGAGAAGGTGATGGATGGAATGCTTTAATTAATCTCAGCCAGTGTCAATCACTTGGGGCTGCATCCCAATCCTCTGTTTTATTGCACCATGTCGCCCCAGTTTGGCCCCTCTCCTCATGGGAACAGACCAGCCTCAACTGCCAGGCCTGGTACTCCCTGAACTGGAACACAGCAACCTAGGACTGGCTTTGCCCTAGTTTAAGTTCTTCAGACAGGTACAGTTTGTTCCAGAGGCACAGTGTGACTGAGACCCACTTCTGGGCATACACAGCGCACTTAGGGTGTCAAATGCAAAAACAACATGGATGGAAAGCTTGAATTAATCTCTGTCACTGGTGTTTGCTCAGGCCACATTCCAATCCATCAACATTTGCCACCTCAGGCCCAGGTTTAAGAAGGCTTAGCGCCACACATTACGGTCATTTTTTGTTACACTAATGTGGCGTTAGATGGCCGAATTTACAGTGGCACAATGCATGCATTGTGCCACTTTGTAACTCTTTGCCTTATATTATGCCTTCTCCAGGCATAATGTATGGAAAGGGAGCGATCCCCCATCAGGGGGGGGCTGAGAAAATGCTGCAAATTATGTCATTTTTTCAGCACTTTTAACGGCTGCTCTAAAAGGAGGATCCCATTGGTTACAATAGGCCTCTGGGTACTTTGCAGCATTACTGTCAACATTTTTTACGTTAATCCTGCAAAGTGCTGAACTAGCATCAAAATGTCTGACGCTAGTTCCCTAACTACTACCATGGTGGCATTAGTGGGGAGTGCTAAGGGGTGCAAGAAAGTGGCGCTGCAGTAGATGTAGCACCATTTTTCATAAATATGCCCTTCAATTTGGACTCAGCCATATGCAAATCAGTCTTGACCCTGATCTTCATGGGAAAAAGGTCAGCCCAAACTGCCAGGCCAGATCCTCCTTGAATCGGAACACAAGAAATCTAGGACCGATTTCACCCTAATTAGGACTCTTCAGCCTGGTTTTGCTTGATTCAAATGGCAGAGTAAGCCCGGGACCCACGTCTGGGCATAACCAGCACACTTAGATCAGCAAATGCAAAAACAACAAGGTGATGGATGGAATGCTTGAATTAACCTCAGCCACTTTTGATCCCTTGGGCTGCATCTCAATTCATAGCTTTTTTTCCCACCATGTCACCTCAGTTTGGACCGATCTATATGCAAATCAGTCATGGCCCTGCCCCTCATGGAAAAACTCTAGCCAAAACTACCAGGCCCTCCCTGAACCAGAACACAAGCAATCTAGGCCCTGTTTTGCCCTAATTAGGGCTCTTCAGCCAGGCATAGCTTGGTTCCAGTGCACAGTGAGCCTAGAACCCATGCCTGGGCATTCCTGGTGCACTTGGGGGGGGAATGAAAAATGTACAATTTGGTTGATGTATGCTTGTATTAATAATTTTAGCCACTGTGATCACTCAGGCCACATCCTAATCCACCATTTTTTTGCCCACTGTGCCATCTCAGTTTGGACCTAGCCATGTGCAAATCAGTCTTGACCCTGCTCCTCATGGGACCAGTTCAGCTCGAACTGCCAGGCCAGGTCCTCCCTGAACTGGAACACAAGCAACCTAGGACTGGTTTCATTCTATATACAGCTTTTCAGACAGGTTTTGCTTAGTTCCAGTGGCACAGTGAGCCTGGAACCCATGTCTGGGAATATTCGGCACACTTAGGGCAGCAAATGCAAAAACAAGGTGATGGATCTAGCTGTTCTGGCTGTTCGAGCTTGGATTTTACCAACCAGCATAAAAGAATAAAGGGCATATTTATAATGCCCTACCGCCACCTTGCGCCACATTAACATCATGCATGCATTGTGCCACTCTGTAACCCTTTGCGCTTCATTATGCATGCACCAGGCATCATGTATGCAAAGGGTGCATTCCCCCGTTAGGGGAGCCGAAAAAATTCGCCATTTTTTACGGCACTTCGAACACCTGCTCAGGAGCAGGCATTAAAAAGGGGCTTCCATTCTTTAGAATTGGGCCCTATGTACTCTGCAGGAGTAGCGCCAATATTTTGTCGCCTCTCCTGCAGAGTACATCAATAGCGTCATGATAAATTACGCTATTGCCTCCTACCCTGCACCATTGTGGCAGAAGGGGGTTGCTAAGGAGCGCAGGGAAAGTGGCACTGCACTCAGTGCAGCGCCAGTTTCCATAAATTTGCCCCTAATTGCCTTAATTCAGCTGACTTTCACTCTTTGCTTTTTTAAAAGAGTAGCTTCCCTCTTAGATCGCAGAAACCTAAGCAAAAGGCTTTAAAGGACTCAGTCATCCCTACTGTACTAATGCCAATAAGTGAGAGTTCAAGGGTAAAGCTATTGCAGTGGTTAGATATGGCAAAGACAAACATTTTAAAATGGAAAACGATAATAATTTCAAACCGAGGCAGGGTTTGCACTTAGTCTTTTTTGACTCCAGAAAAAATTAGTGTAAGTTGCTATCACAATCGAGCAGGGCAGAGCTTGTGGGCTCGTATTTCTGTTGCCTCTTGCTGCAAGGCAGTAAAAGTCGAATTAGCTACCCAGGTCTTTTGTTATTGCTTAAGACTCAAACCTAAAATCAGTGTGGTTGGCTATTAACACCATAAAGTTTACCGTAGAGGCAATAACACGTGATCATTCAGAGTGTTTGAAGCAAAAATTTAATTAATGTAATACCAGTAGCTTTAAATAATATGTTTTTTGCTATGTAATAACAATCCTTTCATTTCCTTTAGAAACTCCAAACAAGACTCCAGAGAATACAGAACGACGCAGCCAGACATATCCTGGACATCCCCCACCACAGCCACAACTTTGCCCACCTGAGAGACCTACACGGGCTCCCCATCAACAAACGCATCACTTTCAGACTCTTCATTCACCCTTACAAAGCCCTACATACCATTGGACCTGCTTACCATAACCACCGCCTCTCCTTCTATGCACCCCCAAACAACTTTGCTTGCTCAACTGGCCCTCACCACCACCCCTAGGATCTGGTAGAACACGGCTGGAGGAAGATCCTTCTCCTCCCTTGCCAGGCAGACCTGGAAAATGCTACACAGCTTTATCTCAGGCAGTCCCCCTTGCTGGCTCATTTCAGGATGGACCTTAAGAACTGTCTCTTAGGGTGATCCGCGTCCACACACCAGTGCCTTGAGATCCTCCGGTGATAAACCGCGCTACAAAAATATCTGATTGATTAATTGATAGTTCTAGCATTTTAATCTTAGTAAAACTTTCAGATTTCAAATGAAGTAAAACAGGCTTACTGTGGAAACTGCAGTCCCCAAACCTTTTGTTAGGATCAGTGCAGAAACATGCAGTCACAAGGGCTGCACTGGCATAGCTGACTGTCTTACATTTCAAAGTGTTTCCCTTTTAATCCCCAGCACATTTCTATATCTTATTATAGTCGAGCATTTCTGCATTGCCACATGAGCTCTTTTCTAATTACATGCAAGATCACCAAGCCTCTGGAAGGGCAGCAAGCAACATAGAGGATGGACCATCAAGAAGATCTTGCCCCGTTAAAAAGAGCAAATTGGCAGATGGAGCAGTCCCAATCAATAAAATAAAACAAAGCCTAGATCCAATAGATAGGTTCTGCTCCAAAATGAAAGAAAAGGAAGTAATAATAGTTTGGACCATCTTGATTGCATCATTTCAAAACAACTGAGCTGAATGCCCCAAAAGAAGATCAGGGGTGAAACAAGATAGATAGGTGCACTCTGAGGGCCCCAAAACCAAACGTTTAAGAAAGGAGCTAAATAAAACCCACTGCTGCCTCAAGTACAAAAACTGGGATGCAAAGGGCATGAAAGAAAGAATTAAAACTTAAAGGCATGCATATAGAAGACAGTGAATGGAGTATAAATGTAAGGCTGATGAACAGACCTGGACCAAACTTCACGCCGCTCTCAAGACAAAAGACTCAAAGAAATTCTGGGGGTTAGTTAATAAGCTCATCCAAACCCAGATTCAAATAGCAGGCATAACAAGCAGGTAGCATAGCAGTAGAACATGACAGCCAATTCGCTGAGACTACTATGGGGCACCAACCTGGGATACAAATCTCAGATAAACTTGATATTATGGAAATCTCATCCAGGGACAGGGAAGTGAACACCACACAGACCCCTCCTAACACCAATCTTTGGTCACCCATAAGAAAGGTAGAAATAACCCCAAGGAAAATGAGACAAGCCGAAGCACGTGGCCCAAATGCCTTCCTGGCTGCCTTACTAAAATCTAATCTGAATCTTTCGACATCCATTCTAACCCCGCTCTTTTTTGAATGCTACTCTTCGGCCACAGTCCCTGAAAGCTGGAGGGTCTCAATTCTGTTAACTATACATAAAAAGGAAAGTAGATCCTCACCTGCAAACTATAGAATGATAGCACTACTGGACATGGAAGAAAAGTGCCATGCAAGGCCACTGTAAAAATAACTGTGGATCTAGGCACCAGAGAAGACACTGATCCCATGGTTCTGGGCTGGTTTGCAAAGGCATAGTCACATCATGAACAATCTCCTGACCTTATCCTGTCTAATTTACGGAGTGATGCTCTCCAAGACCCGACTTCTTAACACAGCATTTATCAATTTCACAAATGCCTTCCATAACATCCCAAGAGGCCGGCTAAGTGCAAAGCTAAGGAAGTGGGAGATACCATCACACCTTCTAAAGGCAATAGAATCACTCTACAGTGACATATGGGAAAGAGTTAAATTATAAGTTAACTGGGCAATCACAGAGAAAATCTACACTATAAAGGCCTGAAGCAGGGTTGCATCCTCTCCCCTCTTGCTCTTTAATCTGTACACGGCAGACTTGAAAGGATATCTAGAAGTCGAAAGGGTCTGCCCACCCCATTTGATGAAGCAATAAATGTACATTTTATAATATGTAGGTGGCATGATGTTACGTGGTAACACCCAAACTGCCCTCCAGAGATTGCTTGCCGCACTTGAACAATACTACACAGTAAATGACATCACCATCAGCTTAAAAAGATAAAAACAATGATTTTTGTCAGAACATTGAGAAAAAGTGGTACCTTGTTCATTGGAGGGTAGAGATTAGAAAGAGTAACACGTTTCAAATACCTCAGCATCACGCTAGACTAAAGGGGGGTCAGGAAAGCCCAGGTAGGCTCATTGACACAAATGGCTAAACATCTAACATGCAGGTTGGTCCAACTCAAGAGAGCATTGCATGCCAAAATACAAATGCAATTTACAGTGGTGGCAGCTAAGTTGAGGCTTAAAATTACATAAGGTGCAATGATGTTTAAGGATTATCTCTGTGAGTGGTTAGATAAAGAGCTATGCATCTTCTATCGCCACTTATTTGCACTCACAGACTGCACTAGTCAATCTTTAATAAGAGTGGAATTTAAACTACTAAAGCAAGATCTGGTATTGCGGGCCAATTTCTTTCATACTGTGAAACCTTTAAAATAGCCCCAGTCGGCTAAATGAAATATCTGCTCTGGGAGAAATTTAAAGAATGTGGCTGTTAGACCTGACAGCCTTAGGGTTGTCTTCCCCTAGACTTTTTGCTCTTCACCTCCTGTTTATGCTGTATCCTTTTGCTAGTGCTAAAGTGCATGCACGTCTTCCCAAACATGGTAACATTAGGTATCCACTATTGTCATACTTAAATTACTTGTAAGTCCCTTGTAAAGAGGTACATCATATACCCAGGGTCTGTGAATTAAATACTACTAGTGGGCCTGCAGCACTGATTGTGCCACCCACACAAGTAGCCTTTCAAACCTGTCTCAAGCCTGCCACTGCAGAGCCTGAGTGTGCAGTTTCACTGTGCGTTGACTTGACAGTTACAACCTCTTGCAGGGCCTTAAACTGTATTTTTCTTATCAATAATTGACCCCTAAGGTAGGGCCTAGGTAGCCCATGGGGCAGGGTGCTATGTGTACTTTCAAGCTTTACATGTCCTGGTAGTGAAAAACACCCAAAGTTGTTTTTCACTACTGTGAGGCTTACTCCTCTCATATACCATCATTGAGAATTCCTTAATATACTTTAAGCAGTAATTCCTGACCAGAAAGGTGTGGCTGGATCATGTTTTATATCTTTGGGATGGTAATGATAAATCATTTTTAGTGGTTAATGGTAAAGTCGGGTTAAACATTACTATTAGAGAAATGGCACTTTTAGAAAGTGGGCATTTCTCTTCTCTTACTGCTCTGTGTGCCTTACAAACTGTCTCCATTACACGTCTGGAGTAAGTGACAGCTACATTTTATGCATTCCCTCTAGATAGGCACAAACACAGGAAGGTTAGGTGTGTCTGAACACTCATCTGCATTCTTCTGCATTTTGATGGGCCCTTCTGGGCAGGAAGGTTGGAGAGGAGCTGACATACAAGAATAGGGAAGTGTCTGTCCCCACACAAACGGCTGATTACCCCTACTGGTTGTCTGGAGCTAGGACTAGCAATAAGGAGATCTCTGTGGTCCTCAAAGGCCTCCACATCAGATGCACTTTTGGGTATAAGTACTGAGTCTCTGACCCCTTAAAATCAGACACTTTTGGACTTGTAAACAAGCTCTGCCAGAGTAACTGTTGTGCTACTTAAAGGACTCATCTGGACTGTTTTTGTCAAAGGACTGCTTTTCTGCGTTGTTGCCCTGCTGCCTGCTGCTCCCTGACTCTGTGGAAGGAGAACTGCCTTCTTTCCAAGTGATCTGTTGACCAATATTCATTAAGTCACAGGGCTGTAAAAGACTTTACCACTCTAGTGCTGGTGTGCGACTCTGCCATCTGTGAGTCCGTTAACTGCACTTGTTAAGGAACCGATTGTGCCTGTTCACTAGTTTGGACTGTGACATGATAAGTTCTTGGTGTGGAAAAGAGGACAAGCACTTTGACTTCTCCAGGATCTAGCTCTCTGTTGTACGGAGGTATGCCATAGCTCAAGCTCTCTGTGGTACTGAGGAAAACTCTTCCATCCTGGCCCCGCCAGGTTGCCTTGACCGCGGCAGCTCCATCAGTTTCAATGCATAAGCACAGTCTGCCCTCGAGAGCTGAACCACCCCAGTGAACCGATATCAGAAACTCTGTTATAACAGCCTGATTGGGGGATTGCCATAGTTGTGCATCCTTCGGGTAGTGGACTGCCAAGCCTACATCAAATTCCACAGTGCAGCCCATCCTTAGTTCGCCTTCCCACTGGAGAAGTCCTGTGAAGCGGGCCCCACTGCCACGTAAAGATAATTGTAGAACACCTTGGGATCTCTACCAACTTTATAAATGCATTCCTTAGTGATTGTGAATACCATGCTTCCTGTGCTCTCATGTTGAAAGAATTTGCTTATCTTTCATTTGCATTACAAAGGGCGATAAAAGGAACAAATGTATTTTTGAGCACAGTGCTTACTGGATTGTATAACTTGAAAAGTATACATTGGATATTTGTCATTTTGGTCTTGATTTATTCATATCAATAGTCTCTATTATTCTAAACCTGTGTCGAGTCTTTTTGTGGTGTCTTCACGGTGTTGCTGTATGAGTGTATTGCATAAATACTTTACATATTGCCTCTTAAATTAAGCCTACCTGCCCTGTGCCAAGCTACCAAAGGGTGAGCACAGATTAATTTAAAGGTGTATATCACCCTGAATAGAGTGGAGGTTCTTGCTTGTACACTGTGCATAGTCTTTCAACCAGAAGGCCCCATTTTGTATACTGGCTTTATTTGGGGCAACCTTTTGGCAACCTCTATGAAGGCCCTGCGAGCGGAAGACCTAATAAATAACCCCTTACCAGAGGGAGTGATCACAAAACTATAATTGAAGTCAGCAAATACAATCTCATGGTATCAGGATTTTAGAGACTTCAAAATTAAATCCCACTCAGTTAGGCCGTGAACCTTTACACCCCAGACACCCTACCTGACTACTTAAGCTCCCCCCCCTTCCAAACTATGCAATGTACACCATCAGGAGAATGCGCTTTGGCGTTATTCTATTCCCCTAAGGTTCAATTGGTTTGGTCGCAAGGAGGGTAAAGTCGATGCAGATGGTGCGGTAGTTTAGAAGAGTCCTTAATACATGCGATCTGCCTAGGAGAGATTCTAAAACCTTTGCAGTGCTGTTGGCTCTGGCCAATATTCTGCATTTATAATCTGAGGACATGTTTGGCAGCTATTCTAACCTGCTTAAATCGAGAATCATGCCAGATACCTAAATACTTTGTAAAATTAATAAAAACTGCAATCGGCAACTCAAAATGTCTATGAAGGCAATACTTTTTTAAGTCTTTAAGCCCGGAGCACTTTAACCTGTCTGGGCTGCACCTTATTGGCAGGAACAACTTTGGACCTGTTGAAGCAAATATGCTAATTAAGAAAATTAACAATGATCTATATGTTGTTACTAATGTGAAAATGCATAGAAAAATAAATTGTAGAAAAATAATGTGCATGTTTGAAAAATAGGCCTTCGGGTATGATCACCATGTGTACTAAAACAAATGAAGATGTGAAAAATAATGGAAATATATGAGAAAAATGTAGTAATATGTCATAATGAGACACATAAACTCAGTTTTGTATAATTAAGTTAGCTGAACTAGAGGCCTAGTTCCACTGGGCCTCGCACACTCTGAACAAAGAGAAAACGGACGCCTTGCAAAGGACTGGAAATCGTGAGCTGCAGCCTTACCCGTTCGAAGTTCAAGTTATTTAGCTAGAACATTCTGCAACGTACCGACAGATGAAGAAGATAATTTGATACAATTACGTGTAGAGCAGGCTAAATGTACTTTCCCAGGACTTGAACAATAGAGGCACGGACTGGAGAGCCATATGCAACAATTTTGATACCTGAAGGACCGGATGATGAGGGCATCGCAAGAAAAAACAGTCCATTTCGTGTAATTTGAAGTTTATTAAAATTAGTAAATTCAGTAAACAAAAAATATAGGTTAAAGTCATACCTGCTGACTGACTGATCAATTAGCAATTAGGGGGATATACTGTGAGACCCTAATAAAAAGTAATGACAAGGGGTGAGGAATCAGAACTGCGGGGAGAAAATTGATGACGTCAGGAGACGCTGTCCGAGGTGCTGATATTGGGCTCATACTCTGTGAGCCTGATCCATAGCTGACTAACTGATGACCTGAAGACGAAGACTGAATTGTTGCTGATCCATCCTGGATTGGTAGCTATAATAATGTGATTGACGACTTTGTGCCTTTTCTTCTAGGTACCAACTGCGCTGTTTATAGATATTCACACTAAGGTAGATTTTTCCAAATTAATGTTTTCTCTAAATATTTTTTTGCTTGAAGACCCCCATGCTAATGCTAACCTTGGTTAGGTAGGCTGGTAGGGGTGATGCTGATGGTGACAAATGACTGACAAACTTAATTGCTGAATTACATTAATGATGCTGATATTCATAGCTTATGGTGTTGCTTTGTTGCGTATGTTTTCTTTAAGAGATAATGGCCCTCATTACAACCCTGCTGGACGGTGGTAAAGCAGCGGTAATACCGCCAACAGGCCGGCGGGAAGAAAATGGGATCATGACCATGGCAGAAACCACCAACATAGACAGCCACTTTAACAGTCCGACCGCCACGGTGGTAGAAACAAACACTGCGGCGGTAACCGCCAACAGACAGGCGGAGGACAAAGTACCGCCCACTGTATTACAAGAGACCTATCCGTCACCTTTTCCGGGGCGGAACCAATGCTATCAAAACCACAGTGGAAGTAGTACACAGAAGGGAAACCACTCATCTCTCGACACCCAACGAGGAGCCAGGACGCCATGGAGCCCGAGTTACACATACTGCCCATGCCGGTCTTCCTCCTGCTGTATCAGGAGCAGGACAGACGCCGTCGATGACCATGGTGAGTACTGCACCTACAACACAGGGGAGGGGGGAGGGAAAAGAGAGTGACACACACACGCAACACGCAATACCTCCACCCCCACCCTCACCCACAACACCATACACTCAAATACATGCAGGAACATTACATATACCCCCCCCAGCCCCTGGAAGAACGCAAGGACAAAATTAAATTATTGCAACGATTGTAATCATGAAAAATCAGATAGTGAAAATTCAAAAATCAGTATAGACAAATATGTACACCAACTACACAAATCCAGATAGTGTACCAATCAATGTCTGTGGACCAGTGGTCCCAAAATGCATGGGCAAAGCCCACACAAGATACCTGACTTGAAACGGAGAGAACACTGCAGGGGCGTCAGATCGAAAATAAACAGGCACCGCAGGGGCAATGGGAGGGGCACCTCAGCCAGATGGACGCACAACATCACTGCTCCTTGAGGGGGGGCCATGCCCATTGCTTTATCCTGGGGAGTTCAAAGCCACAGTCTCTCAAGTCTTTCCAGTGGATGGTTTGCCCACTGCTTTATCCTGGGGAGTACAAAGCCACAGTCTCTCATGTCTTTCCAGTGGGTGGTTTGCCCATTGCTTTATCCTGGGGAGTGCAAAGCCACAGTCTCTTGAGTCTTTCCAGTGGGTGGTTTACCCACTTCTTCATCCTGGGGAGTGCAAAGCCACAGTCTCTCAAGTCTTTCCAGTGGGTGGTTTGCCCAATGCTTTACCCTAGTGAGTGCAAAGCCACAGTCTCTCAAGTGGATAACAGTCTCCACTGGTTCTGGAGGGGGCTTGGTGCCCATAGTGCTTCATCCTGCCAAGGACTGAGGTAGTGGATGTGATTCTCCAATGGTTCTGGAGGGGGCCTTGTGCCCAGAGTGCTTCATCCTGCCAAGGACTGAGGTAGTGGATGTGATTCTCCAATGGTTCTGGAGGGGGCCTTGTGCCCAGAGTACTTCATCCTGCCAAGGACTGAGGTAGTGGATGTCATTCTCCACTGTTCTGGAGGGGGCATTGTGCCCAGAGTGCTTCATCCTGCCAAGGACTGAGGTAGTGGATACCATTCTCTACTGGTTCTGGAGGGGGCCTTGCGCCCAGAGTGCTTCATCCTGCCAAGGACTGAGGTAGTGGATGTCATTGTCCACTGGTTCTGGAGGGTGCCTTGCGCCCAGACTGCTTCATCCTGCCACGGACTGAGGTAGTGGATGTCATTCTCCACTGGTTCTGGAGGGGGCCTTGCGCCCAGAGTGCTTCATCCTGCCAAGGAATAAGGTAGTGGATGTGATTCTCCACTGGTTCTGTCGGGGGCCTTGTGCCCAGAGTGCTTCATCCTGCCAAAGACTGAGGTAGTGGATGCCATTCTCCACTGGTTCTGGAGGGGGCCTTGTGCCCAGAGTGCTCCACATGCAGTGTGGCAGGTCCCATTCCCTCACCCTGGTGCGTGTGCCACAAGATTGCCTAGGAACAGGTAGCATGATACGCCATGGAGGCAGAGACATACCCACCCTGCTGCGGCTTCGCCTTCCACCTGCAGGTGCAAACAGTGATGAGAGTCATGCCTCATGGAAGCTGGGCAGGGTCCGGGAAGTCTCCTCCAGCCTCCAACGGCTGCCCACTGAGGATGGCAACCATGTCAGCTGTGGTGCCACTGTCCGAACACGTCGCGGGGTTGGTGGCGGTGCTTGCGGCGGTGCTGCTGGCGGTGGGGCATGTGTCAGCACCTGTTGAGGGACACCGCAGGATGTCTCCTTCAGCCTCGGACGACTGCCCACTGGGGAAGATGCTGGGGACTGTTGCTGAGGCTGCAGACATGCAGGTGGCGGTGCTGGTGGCAGTGCAGGTGGCGGTGCTGGTGGCAGTGCAGGTGGCGGTGCTGGTGGCGGTGCAGGTTGCGGTGTTCGCCACCGTACAGATTGGTGTAGTCGTTGACAGAAGGGGTGACACTAGTCCCTCAGTCGGTGCCACCGTGCCCTGTTCTGACCTGCTCTTCTGCTTTTGTCCCTTCCCCACCTTTGATGGTGCCACAGGTGTCTTGCCACTGTCACCTTTTGTTTTGGAGGAGCCCTTGGTGGCTGGTAGGTGCGGCTTCTCCCTCCGGGATGTGGGCACCTTCTTCACCTTGGCAGGTGGCGGAATGTCTTTGGCCTCGCAAGGTGGCGCACTGGCAGCCCTAATGGGTGGCGCACTCGATGAGCCAGTAGTTGCTGGCACCACTGTGCCTGGGGATTTGGTGGCTGATGTGCTGGGCTGCGACCTGGAAAGCATGGCCCTATGGGAAGGACGGGGGGGAGGTGTAGGAAAGAGGTCAATGTTAGCCAGGAAAAGCTTCTTAGACACACTGGGACGGGAAGATGGAGGGGTTTGGGAGTGGAGGAAGAGGTAGTGGTTGCAGGAGGTGTACGTTTGCTTAATTTGGGTGAAGGTGCATGGGCCGGAGGCTGTTGTGAGGTGGATGGCTGTTGGGTGGGTGTGTGCCTGCATTTGTGTATTCTAGGAGGAGGGCTCACAGACACACTGGGAGAGGACATGGGGGATGTATGCATGGTAGTGGGGATGGTGCTTGCACATGAGCGGTGTGTGGTGATGGGAGTGCTTGTGATGGAGGTAGTGGCTGAGGATGTCATGCATGCAGGTGTGAGTGGAGAGGAGACAGGGAGTGAGGAGGAGGACGTGGCGGAGGGGGACACAGTGGAGGCAGTGGATGTTGCTGTGTCTGCATGGGGATGGTGCTTGTGTGGGTGCTTGTGGGATGTGTGGTGCTTATGTTTGCCATGTCCACTTTTGTGTGTTGATGAGTGTGCATGCTGGTCTGATGGTGTGCTTGAGATAGGCTGAGGTACAGGGGATTGGGTCTGGGTGGAGGAAGTTGGAGGGGGGAGGCTGGACACAGGGACAATGGCTGCCATCAGTGCTGAGGCCAGAGCCTGAAATGCTCTCTGTTGGGCCGGCTACCCAGAATGAATGCCCTCCAGGTATGCATTTGTTTGTTGCAAATGCCTCTCAACACCCTGGATGGCATTCAAAATGGTAGATTGCCCAACAGTGAGGGATCCCAGAAGGTGAATAGCCTGAGGTGCCTGGGGCGAAGGAGATGCCCACCCTCCTGGGTGAGCGGGCACGGGACACATGCTGAGGGGCTGCTGGGAGGGCTGTGCTGGTAGGGGGGGTGGCAGCTGTACCTGTTGATGCGGTGGGCACAGAGGTGCCCGCCATCGCAAGGGAGCTCCCATCAGAGGAGGAGTCGCTGTCGCTGGTGTATGCTCCTGTCCCCATCGTGGAGCTCCCCTTGCCCTCCGTACCACTTTTGGCTTCAGACTCTGTTGCTTCACCCTCTAGGGCCAAGTGGGTTTCAGCTCCCTCCTGCTCCGGTGCCACTGCTCCTCCACCAGATGATGCTATTGCACGCAAGAACAGGGAGACAAAACAAAAAGGGGGGGAAGACAGAAGAAACACATGTTCAGTGCATGCAACACCACTACCGCTGGTGGACACGACACACAGGGAGCAGCCCTCTGCACTAAGCCATGCACTAACAGTTCCAAGCAAATTCACATGCCTATGTGGGACGAGGACTAAGCCCAATTGCTACACACCTGGAAGTCACAGGAGCCTGACTAGGTGTAGATGGCTATTACCAGTAGTGGGGTTTGGGTGCCACAGAGCTTGCCTAACAAGGGACCTAGCCTACCAAGTTCACCCTGGCCTAGGGGAACCCACAGCCCACTTCGACCACCCAGACACCTCGTAAAGCGCACAAAGTCAGCTGAATTGGAGTGTACTCACCCCCTTGTGGCTGTTGTGATGCCCTCAAGCACCCATCCAACTCCAGATAGGCCACCGCCAGGATCCGGTACATCAGGGAGGTCATGGTGCGATGGGCACCCCTTCCACGTTGGGAGGCCATCCCCAGCTGGGCCTCCGCCATCTTCTTGCTCCAGCTGCGCAGGTCCTCCCATCTTTTCCGGCAGTGGGTGCTCGTCTATGGTAGACCCCCAGGGCAGTGGCGGCCCGTCCTTTAGGGCGGAGGGGCCACGCCCCCCCACCCCATGAAGAGTGTCTGTCAGGCTGAACAAAGGTCAGCCTGACAGACACTCTTCACGTTCAGGTCAGGCAGCCAGGAGCAGACATGCGCGATTTGCGCAGACTCCTGGCTGCCTGAGCTGAACTTTGCTGGGCTGAGGAGATCACAGCTCCTATGGGCGTGACCTCCTTGGCCCAGCAAAGGTGTCTCGAGGCCCTCCCCTGGGTGACGAGGAAAGCGTCACCAATTGACACTCTCCCTGGGCACTTCAGGTTTAAGCCCTGAAGCGCCCAGGGCGAGTGTCAATCAGTGACACTTCATCACAGAGTGGGGTGGGGTCAGCAGTCTCACTGACCCCATCCCACTCTGTGACGAGGCTGGGACTGCTGCCTTCCCTCATTGGCTGACCTCAGGTCAGCCAATGAGGGAAGGACGCAGTCCCAACCCTCCTGGGACCTGGAGGCTAAAGGTAAGTGTGTGTGTGTGTGTGTGTGTGTATGTATGTGTGTTATGTTTTACATTGAATGTTTGGTGCGCGCGTGCATGATTGAGTGTTATGAGTGTTGTTAATGGATGTGCGTGGGTGCGTGCGTGTGTGTGTATGAAAGAATGAATGTGTGTGATCTTGTAAAATGAATGTTTGGTGCATGCGTGCATGTTTGAATGGAATGAGTGTTGTTAATGGATGTGCGTGCGTGTGTGAAAGAATGAATGTGTGTGATCTTGTAAAATGAATGTTTGGTGCCTGCGTGCATGTTTGAATGGAATGAGTGTTGTTAATGGATGAGCGTGCATGCGTGCGTGTCTGTGTGTGAAAGAATGAGTCTGTGTGTGTGTTTGTTTTGTGTGTGTGTGTGTGCCCCGCCCGCCCACCTCCCAAAGCTGCCGGCCGCCACTGCCCCAGGGTCTGGACGTCTTTGTCGATGGCACACCAAATACCCTTCTTCTGGTGGGCGCTGACCTAGAGGAAAAGTGAAGTAAAAATGGATGTTTCTAGCCCGTACATTTCATCTCACGCATTGCCAAACACCTCTCACCCTGGCCCAGCCATACATACACACAAAATCCTGACATGCTGGCCTGTCCCCTCCCCACCCTCTTCCATCCACGACACTCCATACACTCAGGTGCCATCTACCATGCTCACAGTGTATTCACTTGTTTGTCTGGAGGACCGCACAGTTGTGTGTACTGGGGGAGGACCCCATCCACCAGTTTCTCCAACTCCTCCGAAGTGAAGGCAGGGGCCCTTTCCCCAGACACTGTAGCCATCGTCGCTTCCAGACACAGGTCACAGCAGCACTTGCAGTGTATGTCCTCTCCTGTTGAAGGTCAGGTATAAAGTGAGTGAACAGTAAGAAAATGGTGGCCACGTCCGCAGCGGTGCGTACTGTCACCACCGGCATACATCGTCATTGGCTCCTGGGACCCATAGGGCCGAATGTAAACCAATGCTGAATTGCGCGGCGGTCTTCGTCCGCCCACCGCGACGGTGTACAACGCCAGTGCAGTTACCTAATTTCCCCTTGTCCCACCTTACAGGTCAGGCAGCCTCCATTTCGGGGGGCCACATGGGATGGAAAAAAACTGCGTCACACCTATCTAGGCCTGGAATACAGACAGATACCAGCACATTGCGATTTTCCAACGTTTTAGCAAATAACACATTGTGATACCTCAGTGTTGGATGACCCTCTGCTAGTGCTCTCCTCCATAGGGCACTTCTGCTGGGGCAGGTGATGAGATGGCGGCATCCGCCGGTGCACAGACCCCTGGTGGACCTGTCGACAATGGAAGAGAGACACATCATTATCACATACAGACTTGATCGTGCAACAATCCTGGAACTGTGTGCCCAGTAGGAGCCAGACGTGATTTCAGCTATCCGCCATCCCACAGGAATCCCCCCTCTAGTGCAGGTTCTGTCTGTACTCTATTTCCTGGCCAGTGGGTCTTTTCAAACAACAGTGGCCATGGCATCAGGGATGTCCCAGCCAATGTTCTCTAACGTGTTGTCCAGAGTGTTATCTGCCCTGCTGAAACACATGCACAGCTACATCGTTTTCCCTCAGGTGGAAGATTTTCCCACAGTGAAAGGTGACTTCTATGCCCTGGGACATATCCCCAAAATCATTGGTGCCATTGATGGTACACATGTGGCATTTGTCCCCCCCCCCGCAGGAATGAACAGGTGTACAGAAACCGGTTAAGCGACCATTTCATGAATGTGCAGATGGTGTGTTTGGCAGACCAGTACATCTCCCATGTGAATGCTAAGTATCCTGGCTCTGTGCATGACGCTTACATTTTGAGGCATAGCAGCATCCCTTATGTGATGGGGCAACTCCTGAGGCACCTTGTGTGGCTAATAGGTGAGGCCAAGGTCCCAATCCAGTTGACATAGGTGTCTGTGGTTGTCCTTAAGGGTTAGTGTCTGTCTAACAGTTGTCCCTCGACATTTGCAGGTGACTCTGGTTACCCCAACCTGTCATGGCTACTGACCCCCCTGAGGAATCCCAGGACAAGGGCAGAGGAACGCTACAATGAGGCACATGGGTGAATTAGGAGGATTATAGAATGCACCTTCGGCCTCCTGAAGGCCAGATTCCGGTGCCTCCATCTTACAGGTGGCTCCCTATACTACTCACCGAAGAAGGTGTGCCAGATAATCGTGGCCTGCTGTATGCTGCACAAACTGGCTTTGCGACGCTAGGTGCCTTTTCTGCAGGAGGATGGGCCAGATGGTGGTCTTGTGGCAGCTGTGGAGCCTGTGGACAGTGAAGAAGAGGAGGCAGAAGAAGAAGATGTCGACAACTGAAACAACATCATCGTGCAATACTTCCAGTGAGACACAGGTAAGAAGATGTAACTGCTTCCCACATCTCATACTATTGTTGGAGCTAGCATAAGTCTGTCATTTTCACTCAGTGTATGGACCCTGACTTGTTACTTTGCCTTTTCATTTCACAGATCCGGTCCCACTTTGTGCTCTCTTCTATGTTTACTGCTGGCCTACAGCTGTGTTACATTGGTATGTGAACAAGTACATTGACATTGCTATATTCCAGAGGTTTTGCAATCACACATTAGTGAAAGCACAGACAGACTCCAGATTGTTTTGTGATTCAAGTGTGTTTATTTCTGTGCAAATAAGTGGAGGGGGGTGTGAAATGGTCTGGGGTGATGGTGGAAGAATGTCCATGGCAGAGTCCAGTCTATTTGTTTCACAGGTGCATTGTCTAATGGGGCATAGGAAGTGGAGCAATGGCAGTTTAAGGTGGTCAGGGTGACGAAGTGGGACGGAAGGGTGACATTCAGGGGGGTGTTATTTCCTGGCAGGGGTCTTGGCAATGTTCTCTGTCTTGTTCCTGGATCTCAGGGACCGTTTGCGGGGTGGTTCTCCTTCTGCAGGGGGTGGGGTGCTAGGGCCTGTTGTTCCTGTGGCGGTGCCTCCTGTCCTCTAGCGCCGGTGGAGGTGGAGGGCTGTTCATCGTTCAGGCTAGTGTCAGATGCCCGTTGGTGTGCCACTGTGTCCCTCCTGGTGTTGAGAAGGTCTGCCAGCACCCCTGCAATGGTGACTAGTGTGGTGTTGATGGACTTCAAGTCCTCCCTGATCCCCAGGTAGTGTTCCTCCTGCAGCCGCTGGGTCTCCTGAAACTTGGCCAGTACCGTGCCCATGGTCTCCTGGGAATGGTGGTAAGCTCCCATGATGTTGGAGAATGCCTCGTGGAGAGTGGGTTCCCGGGGCCTGTCCTCCCCCTGTCGCACAGCAGTCCTCCCAGCTTACCTGTTATCTGTCCCCTGAACCGGGTGCCCACTGCCACTGCCCCTAGGTCCCTGATCGTCCTGTGTTAGTGGGGTTGCCTGGGGTCCCTGTAGTGGTGGACACACTGCTGATTGATGTGTCCTGGGGACAGAGGGATGGGCCCGCTGGGTGGGTGCTGTGGTGGTGTTTCCTGAGGGGGAAGGTTCAGTGGTGGTTTGTGACTGTGTCAGGGGAACCGACTGTCCCAAGGTCCCTGATGGGCCGGGCTGGTCATCTTGATCCGGGCATGCAGAGCTGCTGTCATCACTGTGGGCCTCTTCTGTGCGGGGACTGGATATGTCTGGCACCTCCTTTCCAGTGATGTTGGGTATGGGTCCTGTTGGGGTGTGAATGCATAATGTTAGTATCGGTGTGTGCCAATTTGTGCAATGGGTGAGTTACCCTCTACTCCTGTGCTTGCATTATTGCCGTGGCCCTTGTGTGATTGGTGATTTTGGGCCATGAGTGAGTCTCTCTACTGGACATGCTTTGGTGATGGGTGTCCATGCATTGGTGTTACATGCAGGGCTTGATTTTGGGATGTGTGGGTTGTTTTAGTGGGGTATCTGTGGGTTGTTGGAATGATGGGTGTGAGGGTGAGGATGGGAGTATGTGATGGCATGCAGGTGGGGTGGGGGGGATAAAGTAGTAAAGATTTGCCTTACCAGAGTCCAGTCTTCCTGCTACTCCTGCGAGGCCCTCAGGATGCATTATTGCCAAGACTTGCTGCTCCCATGTTGTTAGTTGTGGGGGAGTACGTGGGGGTCCACCACCAGTCCTCTGTACAGCAATCTGGTGTCTTTATTCCACAGAACGTACCTTCCCCCGTAGGCCATTCCACCTCTTCCTGATGTCATCCCGTGTTCTTGGATGCTGTCCCACTGTGTTGACCCTGTCGACAATTCTCCGCCATAGCTCCATCTTCCTTGTAATGGACGTCTACTGCACCTGTGATCTGAATAGCTGTGGATCTACCCGGACTATTTCCTCCACCATGACCCTGAGCTCCTCCTCAGAGAACCTGGAGTGTCTTTGAGGTGCCATGTTGTGGTGTGGGTGATGTGTGAGGTGCTGTCTGTTGTGATGTGTGAGGGGATGTGTTGGTTGGTGTGTTGTAAGCAATAGGGAAATAAAAACTGTTTACCCTTTTCTTGAGTATTAGTTAATATTGATTAGTATGGTTTAATTCTGTATCTCATAGAGTGTTACCTTGGTTATTCATATTAGTTATTGATTCAATGGTCACTGCATGACTAGGATACTCCATGCGATTCAAAAGGTTAATCGACCTATAAGTGTCCCCTTGTAAGTTTACTTACTAAGGACTAGGTGCGCTAGCAGTTTTTGGTAGCAGCTTGATAATTAGTTTCCTTGGGGAACTAGTTATGTGATGATTATTGGTTATGGTAGTAGTTTAAGTTAGGATTAGTTGTTCATATTTTATGAGGGTTGAATTTTGCTTTTCTGAAATGGCAATTGCAGCAAAGATGATGTCCCCCTAAGCCCAGAAATGACTTTGCCAGACCCTGGTAGTGGAGTTGGGTATGTTCTCGGCGTATTTTGAGATAGTGCGAAAATGGTAGGTTGCGCTTGCACAAGCTTAAGCAAAATCGCAGGTGAATTGTGATGTATGTGAGGTAAGAAGGGAGCCTGCGTACTCTAGTTGAGGTTAGAAGGAGTGTGCGTACCCCATGGTATGAGAGTAAGGAAGTCGTCGAACTTCACATGTGTGTGGCGCTTTGTGCTAAAAAATTATCCACATGGTTGTTGGTGATGTACGGACCCTACGTGGTCTAAGACTCCGGAGTACATTGACTAGTGTAGGAGACACTTGGATATATGTTGTAATCTGTCTGGGTTAGTAGGTTGATCGGGCATGGTCAACAAGTCAGTGTGTCTGATAGATGAGCAAAAGAAATTTCGACTGAGATTTGGCGAGTTCTATGTGCACCAGGACAGACCCACTGATCAGTTGAGAGTAAAATTTTCAGGTCGAATTTTGCTTGCGAATGTGGGAGACTGAGAAAGAGGAATAGCTACATGAGCCAAGAGAGCCATTAATGAAAATCTGTAAGGTCTCTGAAGTGATAGTGTCCCTTCCTGTAGTAACCCAGCAGGTTTGTTTTACTTATTGGTTTTTGGTAAGTGCTTGCAATAATTTGCATTAGTCGTGAGAGTTGAGTTGAGGAGGGCGAGCTGCAAAACTTTGTCAGCCTCTGTGTGTGAGTGTGACGTCAGGTTGTCCGCACTGGGATAGGCTGGTTGGTGAGAAGAGTTGCGAGCAGATTGGCAGCTGTCCGTAAGAGGCAATTGGTTGAGTAAGCGGGTGAAGGGAATCATGGGAGTAAAAGTAATTTCATTATTGAATCGAAGTAAACAAAATAGACAAAATCAAGTTTTTCAAGGCATTCATAAGTGTGATGAAGGGTGAAACTTATATTAAGACGTCAGTGGGGGAGCCGATCCCACTGGAAAATTCTCCAGCTTACATTGTGATGGAGGAGCGAGGTGTAGCACCGTGTTTGTGGTTAAAGCAATGGTGCAAGCTAACTAAGAAGTGAGGGTCCTTAGCATTTCCAGAGCATGGGAAGTTTAATTTGAGAATTCTGGATGAGTTGCAAATGGCATTATATGAGATGAAGCCATTAAAGAGACCAGCACACTTTGAGGCTCTAGTGGTTTGGGAGTTAGTGGTCAGACAGCAACAAGAGATGAAGTTCAAAAGGAGAAAGAAGCGGGTAGAGAAATCTTTAGATGGGATTGGGAACAGAAGAGATGGAGAGCAGAGACACTACAGGGAGTTAAATTGTTTCCTGCAATTACGGAGGAAGACAAGACAGAAAATAATGCTAAAGAGAGCGAGAGTGCAGGGACCAAGAAAAAGAAGAAGCCTTATGTAGACAATGAAGATTCAATGCTGAGGACCTCATTACACAGTTATTGAGGGATCGACCTCCACCGTTTGGGACTTATTCAGGGGGTCCAAATACTAGTGCTGCCACAGCTGCTCCGACACAAGCACAGGGAGCTGAGGCAGCAGTACAGGCAGAAGGTGGACAAATACCAGGGGTAGTACAGAGTACACCTAATGCAGGAACTACTACTGTGGTTCAAGCGCAGATGCATCCATTTATGGTACAGAGAATTTATCTAGATGTGCCAGTTCTTGAGACAGTCTCGAATATAATGGGGCCGAGGGAGCAAGTGCTTCCAAAGCCAATGCTAGTTCAGACGGAACCGACCCCAATGTTATTGCCTTCAGCACAGGTGAAGGGATTGCCGAAGTTTACACCAATGACGGGAACACAGTCAGGTATTACACCAGTCATGAACCAGGCAATGGGGGTAACATTCCCACATGATGCAAGTGTTAAGGCAGCTCCAGATGCAATATCGCTACCAATTACTGTTGGTCCAGCGGTGCCCTTATTTGCGTGAAAGAAGTCAAACGCGGGAGAACAGAATTAAATGTCACAGAGCCTTGTGAGAAGGGAGTGAGAGATCCTATCCCGATGATGTTGTCGGCAGGTCCGACTTTCAGTGGATCTAGACCTTTAATGGATCTTAGTCCACTTGTAGCACTTCCAGATGCAGTGAATGGCCCGAATGCGATTCAGAGTTTGAAACTTTTGACACCGCAAGCTTCAGGTGCAGTGATGCAACAGTTACCAGTGTCAAATGCAAGTAACATTTCATTACAGGGATTGTCAGTTCAGCAGTTGAGTGAATGGTTAGACAGTCTAAACACTCCTCAAAAAGCATCTAAAGGTGAAGAGCAGTTAGATTGTGTGAGGTTAAATATAGAAGCAGCTGAATTAGTTGAGGGAACAACGGGTGTGAACAGATTGGAATCTTACACTGAAGAAGAGCTGAGGTATTTGTGTCCAAAGATTAAAGAGAAGTGAGTAAAATACATCAGAAATTGGCAGAGTTAGCAGAGAACCATGACATCAAGATTGAGCTAAGCGTTTGAAATGAAGTTACAGATTAGATTTCGAGGCAAAAGATTTCGAACACATGAGATCAGCAGGAATGAAGGCACATTTGAGGGAATTGTTGCAGAGTGCTCAGATTTGGGGAGCATTAGAGAAGTGGGAAGGTAGATGGACAAAGAAAAAAGATAAGCAGGATTCACAAGAAGGGTCTCAGGAGGTTCAAAGAGAAAAGGAATCAGTAAAGATGCATCCGATGAGAGAGATTCCAGGAGGGCAGTTCATTAATGTCCCATGGCACAGGAGTGATATATTGTCATTTACAAATGATTAACCAAAATTGAGAGAGAAGCCGGTCGATTGGTATCAGCAAACAGAGAGATTTGTGAAACTTTCTAAATGTCTGTGGGAAGTCTTGAACACACTAAGGTGGTCATTATGACCCTGGCGGTCGGAGACCGCCAGGGGTAATGTAGCGTCCGTACCGCCAACAGGCTGGTGGTACGGAGGCCCTCATCATTCCCACCATTTTAGCCCCGGCAGTGATAATCCGCCAGGGCAGCGCTGCAAGCAGCGCTGCCCTGGGGATTATGAGATCCCTACCGCCAGCCTGTTTCTGGCAGTTTGCACCGCCAGGAAGAGGCTGGCGGTAAGGGGTGTCCTGGGGCCCCTGGGGGCCCCTGCACTGCCCATGCCACTGCCACAGGGTCTAATTGAGATAGTCGTACCAGCTGACTTATGGATTGAGTGTAAGAGAGCAGTGGACTGGCCAACAAGTTAACCAGAAAGGGATAGGGTCACGGGTGCACCTTCACCTGAGGTAATGAAAAATTATTATAAGGTGATCAAGTTCCTGAAGACAAAAATGTATCCTAAAAATATTGATTGGCAAAGGATTGACAGAACGGTCCAAGAGTCTAAAGAGTCAATACATACTTATTATGAAAGACTGTTAAAGGCATTCAAGGAGTACAGTGGTAAGGAAACAATTGAGCCGAAAGACATATTGCATTTTGTGTTAAGATTTTTCAAAGGGTTGAGACCTGAAGTAGGGCAGATGATTAAGAGTCATTTGATTTGCTGTCAGGCAAAGCTGATTGATGAGGTATTGCAGTATGCAAAATATTGTAGTGACGAGATTGAATTAAAACAGAAAAAGTTGAAGGAGAAAGCGATGGTGAGTAAGCGGGTGAAGGGAATCCAGCTCAAACAGGAGTGCAGTGAGCCATAGTACCTCCTTTGCCACCGCAGCAGAGAGCTGTTATGTTTCAGCCTCAAGTGAGAGGTAGAGATCGTGGAGTTGACATGATATGTAGTCTGGAGTTAGGGACCGTGGTTGTTCAGAATGACATGCAGGGGATGAAAAAGATGTTGCTGTGTCATTTGTGCGGAAACGTGGGACACTGGAAGCGGGAGTGTCTATTGATGGCGCAGGATGGTGTTGGTCAGCAAGGTGATGTCAGTACATTTCAAACTGTGAAAGTCCCAAGAATGAAAGGAATTATTCCTAACGTCCAAAATCAAGGACAGAATTTCTTACTGGTACAGCAAATGCAGGTGCCACGTACATAGCTAACCCAATTGCAGCCAATACAGCAGCAGGTCCCCATGGTACCTAGACAGCAAATGCAGCTACCTCAAGCCCCGATGGAGCAGCAACAGGTGATGCTTACTCAGCAGGTCACAGGTCAGAGACAAGACATTAGTAATAACACAGTGCATCAATTTCCATTTTATAGTGAGGATGAAATAAACGAAGAATGGATGAGTGACAGTTCGGATGAAGGAGCTTGTATGCTTGCAGCCTCCCTAGAAGTAGATCAGAGAGGACCTTTCGTGAAGGGAAAAGTAATGGGATACAAGTTTTCATTCTTAGTGGATACAGGGGCTACAGGCTCTACAGTGAGGAGTATTGAAGTCCTGAATTTACCTCCTTCAGGAAGAACAGTTCAAGTTGTGGGTTTGGAGAATAGATAGTTGACAAACCCAATCACAGAACCAGTGCAGGTCGAAATTAGAAATTACCAGGGACTGCATAGATGTGTAGTTTGCGATTCTAGTCCCGTATCCCTACTGGAAAGAGACTTACTGTGTTACTTGTCTTAACAAGATGTTCTATTAATTGTTCGGACACTGGGACAGAAGTCCAAACAAGTAGTGGTGATGAAGAAGAACAGGTGCCTGAAATGGTGGTTAACAATGCCTATGCAGAATACCGTTGATTGCATTTTTCCCGATGTTTACTGTGAAAGAATTGCATGCAGACTTGCAGGGAACAGTGAAAGAAGAGGTCTGAGACCTAACAGGGAAAGAAGTAGGTCGGATCAAGGGAGTAGAGCCGATTAAAATCACTCTGAAGCCCAATGCAGTATTTCCGCAGCTCCCACAGTATAACATGCAACAAGATGTTCTAATGAAAGTGGCACAAATAATTGGAGACTTTTTAAAACAAGGAGTTTTGAAAGAAGTGTTAAGCAGCCCGTGTAATTCAACAATAATGGGTTTAAAGAAGCCGTGCGGGAAAGTGTTTGTAGTGCAGGACTTGCAAAAAGTGAATGATTTGGTAGTTAAAAGCTAGTGCCAAATCCAGCAGTGATACTGTTTCAGATTCCTTGTGATGCAGAGTGGTTCACAGTGGTAGGTCTGTCACAAGCTTTATTTTCTGTGCCTCTTCATGAGGATAGTCAGTTTCTTTTTAGTTTCAAATACCTAGACAGAATCTACAGCTGGAGCAAGCTTCCACATGGGTATACTGAGTCACCATCTCTGTTTAATCAGATCATGAAAAAGAACTTGGAATCATTGAAATTGCCATGCCAATTGACACTAGTACAGTACATTGATGATTTGTTGATCGCATCCAGAACAAGGGATGAGTTTAAACATGACTCAATAGCCCCGTTGAATCATTTGAGAGAATTTGGACATAAGGTTTCACCTGTGAAATTGCAGTATTGTCAAAAATCAGTGAAATACCTGGGACACCCGATTGAAAAGGGATTGACGAGAATCCCCAGGGAGGGAATTACCATGATTCTGCAGAGAAGTCCCCCGACTTCTCAGAGAGATGTGAGGATGTTTCTGGGAATGGTGGGGTACTGCAGACAGAGGATTCTGAATTTTGCTGAGATTGCTTAACTTTGCAGTAGTTGACACATAAGGAAGTTACAGATCCCATTACCCTAGATGAAGATCAGATGAAAGCATTCACTGAATTGAGAGTGAGTTTGTGCAGAGCTCCAGCATTGAGAATGCCTGATTACACAAAGCCTTTCACCTTGTTTTGTCCTGAATTTGATGCTTGTTCTTAGTTTTGACAGAGGTCCATGGAGGTGCTTATCGCCCTTATTTTTCAGCTACCTTGGACCCGGTCGCAGCAGCTTTACCAGGTTGCCTGCGCACAGTAGCCGCAGTTGGTCAAAGTCTTTCCCAATGTGAGGGGGTAGTCATTGGATGCCCTATGACGGTAATGGTACCACACTCTATTGAGATTTTACTGACAAGGACGAAAACCCAACACTTGACGGGTACAAGACTGACAAGGTATGAGACGAGCATATTGGGTGCTCCAAATGTAACATTAAAGAGATGTCAAGTGCTGAATCCAGCGACATTTCTTCCAAGTGATACTGTTGAAATTGAAAAAGAAGAAGATGTTGAGCATGATTGTCTTGAGGTAACTGAATTATGTACAAAACCGAGGCCTGATATTAGAGACTGCGTTTAGAAGAAAATTACCAAATTGTCTTTGTTGATGGTTCGTGTCTCAGAGATGGAACAGGCACACTGAGAGCAGGATATGCAGTGTGCACAATTGCAGGCATGTTAGAAGCTTCATGGCTTCCAGGTGTATATTCTGCACATGTGGCAAAACTGGTAGCTCTTACTAGAGCATGCTATGTTTCTGCAAGATTAAGAGTCCCAATCTACACTGACAGTCAATATGGATTTGGAATTGTTCATGATTTTGGTCAGTTGTGGTCGCAATGAGGTTTTATGACCTCTAATGGAACACCAGTGAGAAATGGTGACAGAATAAAAGAGTTGTTGTACGCAACACAGTTACCTGAAGAAATTGCTGTGGTAAAATGCAGTGCACACCAAAAGACACAGGATTACATTTCATTGGGAAATGGATATGCAGATCAAGTCGCAAGGTTTTGCGCATTGAACTGTATATCATTTAAAGACAAGTGGGAACTAATGCCTGAAGAAGAAAATAATTGTAAGAGTTTTGTTTTAAAAGTAATTGATACACTGGAGGAATTAAAAACATTGCAGGGGAATGTAGACAAAGAAGAAAAGAGGCTTTGGATTAAGTTAAAATGCATCCAAAGACCTGATGAGATTGGGTTTCTGAGGAGGGTCAGATGGTATTGTCAAACAGTTTGTTGACTCAGATGGCCAGGTATTACCATGGCCAAGTACATATCGGAAGAGATGCCATGGTTAGACTGTTTAAAGTTGATTGGTTTAATCCGAAATTCAGACAAGCAGCAGAGGCAGTGTGTCATTGATGTGTAATCTGTCAGCAACTAAATGTGGGGAAAGGGACAGTGGTGAATTTGAACCACATTGGAAGAGCAGGAGGACCATTCAGCAGAATGCAGTTAGATTTAATTGAAATGCCTGCATGTGGTGGATTGAAGTACGTGTTAGTGATTGTGCGTGTCTTTAGTCACTGGATTGAAGCATATCCCACACAAAGGAATGACAGTCTCACAGTAGCGAAGCTGATGCTTAGAGAGTTAATACTATGGTTCAGATTTCCAATCTCTTTAGAATCAGATAGGGGAACTCACTTCAATAATGAGGTGATCAAACTCTCATGTGCAGCACTAAACATTGAGGAAAAGTTGCATTGCAGTTACCTCCCTGAAGCATCAGGACTAGTGGAACAAATGAATGGTACACTGAAATCGAGAATTGCCAAAATATGTGCCGTGACTAACCTGAAATGACCAGATGCTTTACCTTTGGTACTAATGTAAATGCGAAATATCCCTGACAGGAAGACAGGACTGTCACCCCATTAGATCCTCATGGGCAGAGCAATGAGATTGCCAGCAATTCCAGTCAGTGCACTTGTAAATATTACAGATGATATGGTGGTTCTCCCAGCAGGTGCAGGCTGTTACTCTGCCACCCATCAATTACCCAGGTCTCAATCTGAGAGCTGGTGATTAGTCGTCATCAAAAAGCATGTTTGAAAGACTTGTTAGAACCGTGTTGCAAGGGCCCATACCAGGTGGTGCTGACAAATATGACAGCTGTGAAGTGTGCAGGACTGCCGAATTGGATACACGCAAGCCATACAAAGAGAGTGGTGAGTCCGCAGGAACATGAAGAAGTGTTGTTGAGAGCACCAACAGCAGCAAAACAAGTGGCTGTAGCTGAGCCAGAACAAGAACCAATTGAACCTGAGATTGATCCTGAGCTGGTAGAAGATGGGTTAATTACCCCTGTAAGAGACAAGAGTGAAGAATTACATGAGTGTGAGCAAGATTCTAACTCAATGGATACAGCAGAAGAACCGAGCACAGCAGGGGTTCTCCCAGAAGCAGACGGTACTGAAAGACAAGCAGAGCAAGTGACAGATCAAGAGGGTGAAAGAGTTGAGACGGATCAAAGTCAAAGTGGTCCGACTCCTCCTGAACCCGTTGCAGGTCCATCAAGATAAAACACCACAGAAAGAGAAAAAGAGAAGAGTCCAATTCTAAGGCAATTATTGACTGAAGGAACGAGAAAAGGAGACAATTGGCCTGAGTCGCAAATTGGGAATTAAAAGGAGTTGGTTATAAATGAACCTACAGAAGAAGAAGTGGATGCTGCGAGAAAAGAAGAATTGAGTGAAGGAGAATCAAGTGGAGAACGAAGATTGAAAAGAAAGAGAGTAACAAGTCGAAGATACGCAGGTCCTGGGTGGCCATATGCTGCAACAAGTGAGTGGCAAAGCAAGTTCATGTCTTTTTGTTTTGACAGAGAAGTTCTGAATCAGTACTTTGATGCAATCTGAAAGGGATCAATAGACTGAGTTGTTGAGCTAATCTGAAGAAAAATTTAAAAGAGACCATTGAAATAAACCCGGAAAAGACATGGATAACCTGATATGACATTTGAAAACGTGGATGTGACAAGCTGCTAACCGATTTTGACAAAGGAGAAAAGGGTTCCTATGTAAGAAACTGAACTGCGAGAAATAATTATTTTTCCTTATTTTTTTATTTTTTCTGTTGCACTTTACCTAAGAGTTATTTCTACTTTCTGATTCTTTACAGATCATGGCTGAATTAAATAATTGCGTTAGAAATATTCGATATTGTAGGTATTTGAGTGTGGGAGTTGAAATTATGTGTGGAATAATGTTCATAATAATGACTGTGGGAATGTCTGTTCATGAAATGAAAGAGGCCACTATTATCTCTAATCTTGAAACTACTACACTCACAGCTTTAGAGAGGTTTAAGTTAGATGAAAAATATTTGCATGACTATACTAATGTACAAGAAGAGCTTTCTTCTAATGTGTTCTATCGGTTGTTGGATGAGTATGTTGAGACGATAGATGCAAGGAATTGTCTTGTGTGTATGTAAATTCCTTCCTCTGTGGAAGAAGGGGTTACATACCATAGCTTGCCTTTAACTTATGGCATAACTTGTAGTTTACTACTAACCCGATTCTATTACCTAGAGTATATCCAGTACTTTTATTCTAACTATGACCTTGTGTTTTCCTTTGTTCCGGTTATTAGATATTTGAGTGAAGTAGCTGAAGAGCATGACATAGTATTCGTTAGAGGCTTCTTGTAACCAACATTAACGTTTGGCACTGCGTATGCTCACAAGAATAATCTAACCTGTTGTGGGAACGAGTGAATGTAGGCATGTGTTTTTGTTCCAAAGTAAATGGACTTTTATGCTGAATGGTAAGGACCCTGCGATTCCTGGAATCTACAATATTTGTGGATTTAATGCTTATTACCGTCTTCCTGGAGGATGGTACGGGACATGCTATGTGGGGATAGTTTTCCGTAAAAATTATCAGATAGATGATTTAAAGAAATTTCCAAAAGTGACAGAATTATATCATGAGCGACACAGGAAGGAAACCTCTTCTGCAATCATGGGAGATATTTTTGGTGCAGTAATTTCTTCTGTAGGAGTTATTTTGAATGAAATTAAGCTACGAAAGTTGTCTACTATTGTGGATAACATGCTGACGAACTTTACAGGGTCAAAACTCCTGTTAGATATTGAATTGGCTGCGGATAGAGCTATGACGCTTCAAAATAGGCTTGCTTTAGACATACTTTCAGCGAAAGACAGTGGAGTCTGTAAAATAATTAGTGCTAGGCATTGTTGTTCTTATATACCTATCAGTGATAAAGATATAAGAGACTTACTTACTAACTTAACTAATTCAAGCAAGGATTTGAGAGAATTGAAAGGACCAGGAGTTTGGGAAAAGGTTAGAAATGGATTTTCTTCTGTGGGTAATTGGTTTAGTCAAGATTGGATTGGGGTATTATGGAAAATCGTCCAGGGAATATTAATTGTGATTGTTTCAATATTTGGATTATGGAGTACATGCACATTATGGCAAAATATAAAATTAAGGAAATCTATGAATGATCAGAGGAGGGAAGAACCCTTAGGATAATAATTTATAGAGAAAACTCAAAAAGAAGGGAAAGTACATCTGAAACAGAATTGTAAAAGTGATGGTAAAGAAAGGTGTGATGACATATTTAGTCATCAGAGGAGGGACTGTTGAAGCAGATATGCTAATTAAGAAAATTATTAATGATCTATATGTTGTTACTAATGTGAAAATGCATAGAGAAATTAATTGTAGAAAAATAATGTGCATGTTTGAAAAATGCGCCCTCGGGGAATGATTACCATGTGTACTAAAGCGATTGAAGATGTGAAAAATAATGGAAATATATATAAGAAAAATGTAGTAATATGTCATAATGAGACGCATAACCTCTGTTTTGTATTATTAAGTTTGCTGAACTAGAGGCCTAGTTCCACTGGGCCTCGCACACTCTGAACATGGAGAAACCGGACGCCTTGCAAAGGACTGGAAATCATGAGCTGCAGCCTTGACCAGTTCGAAGTTCAAGTTTTTTAGCTAGAACATTCTGCAATGTACAGACGGACAGGAGATGATGAAGACAATTTGATACAATTACGTGTAGAGCTGGCTAAATGTACTTTCCCAGGACTTGAACAATAGAGGCACTGACTGGAGAGCCACATGCCACAATTTTGATACCTGAAGGACCGGATGATGAGGGCATCGCAAGAAGAACAAATCTGTTTCGTGTAATTTTAAGTTTATTATAATTAGTAGGTTCAGTAAACAAAATCTATAGGTTAAAGTCATATCTGCTGACCGACTGACCAATTAGCAATTGGGGAGATGGACTGAGAGACCCTAATAAAAAGTCATGACAAGGGGTGAGGAATCAGAACTGCGGGGAGAAAATTGATGATGTCAGGAGACGCTGTCCTAGGTGTTGATATTGGGCTCATACTCTGTGAGCCTGATCCGTAGCTGACTAGCTGATGATCTAAAGATGAAGACTGACTTGTTGCTAATCCATCCTGGATAGGTAGCTATAATAATGTGACTGACGATGTTGTGCCTTTTCTTCTAGGTACCAGCTGCGCTGTTTATAGAGATTCACACTTAGGTAAATTTTTCCAAATTAATATTTTCTCTAAATTGTTTTTCGCATGAAAACCCCCATACTAATGCTAATCTTGGTTAGGCAGGCTGGTAGGGGTGACGTTGACGGTGACAAATGACTGACAAACTTAATTGCTGAATTACATTAATAATGCTGATATTCATAGCTTATGGTGTTGCTTTGTCGCATATGATTTCTTTAAGAGATAATGGCCCTCATTACCACCCTGGCGGTCAAAGACTGGCAGGGCTGTTTTGTCGATTGCACCGCCAACAGGCTAGCGGTGCAATCTTGGGAATTATGACCGCAGTGGAAGTGCTGTGGTCGCACCGCCGGGACCGGCAGTTTTCCTTCACGTTGGTCCTGGCGGATTTAATCCTCCAGGGCAGCGCTGCTTGCAGCGCTGCAGAGGGGATTCCGAGTCCCCCTCCTGCCAGCCTTTCCATGGCGGTAGGAACCGCCATGAAAAGGCTGGTGGAAAGTGGAGCCGCGGGTCCCCCCCCATGAAGCTTTTCACTGTCTACATAGCAGACAGTGAAAAGCGCAACGGGTGCAACTGCACCCGCCGCACTGCCGCAATACCGCCGGCTCCATTTGGAGCTGGCTCCCAGGTTGCGGCCGTCATCCTTGCTGGGCGGGCGGGCGGAAACTCGGTTTCCCCGCCGGCCCAGTGGGGATGTCGAAATGGCCTCTGCGGGAGTGTGGCCGCATTGGCGGGCGCACAGCGGTTACAAATTGGCAGGCAGCAGTTGCCACCCGCCAAAGTTGTAATGTTGGCCAATGTCTTTTAACTAATGAAGTAATAAAGAGTTGATTTGAATTAAGTTTGAACTAACAGATGATTTAGAATTGTAAGCAATAGGGAAATAAAAATTGTTAACCCTTTTCTTGAGTATGGGTTATTATTGATTAGTATGGTTCGATTCTTTATCTCATAGAGTGTTATCTTGGTTATTGATGTTAGTTATTGATCCAATGGTCACTGTATGACTAGGATACTCCATGCAATTCAAAAGGTTCATCGACCAATACGCATCCCTTTGTAAGTTTACTAACTAGTGACTAGGCCCGCTAGCAGACCAGTGGGGGCCAAACTTAAAGCACTATCCTTAAACGCCCATGAAGGCCCTTACACTGGTGATCTACCAAGTATAGATCACTTTGCTCTCCTGGGCTCTACTTTACTAGCATGGAGCACTTTGGTTTAGCGCAGGAAAGATGAACCAGGAAGCACTTTTAGCCATAAGCACTGAAGTATAGTAAAGAGTGCTTTGTGTCTCTGGACTGCACATTATTTGGAAGAAACACCTTAGAATTAGCACAGGAATGGCATGCTAGAAAGTAGTTTAGCTCTAAACTCCTTTTGAACTGTGTGCTGCCATGTGATTTCTACGGTTAAAGTCCTGTACGAGGTGAAAGCTTAGAACTGTGTGCTGCGAGATGGTTTCCATGATTAAGGCCTTGCGTGAGGCGAAAGCACTTGTTGGCTCACTGGAAAGGGGAAGTTTGATGCTCCAGAATCACAAACTTGATATTTGCTTCTTTTAAGAAATATTGGGTTTTATCATATTTTATGCTTGCTATTTAGGTTGTAATATAACGTTGTTAATTAATGAATACATTCAATTCAGTCATTCATTCAATTCATTCTTTGCCAAATAATCTGTGCAAGTCAATGCTGGGGAGGCTACACTTGCCTTTCAGCTGGCCCTTGGTGGCTGGGTAAGAGCGGAAATCGCACTTCCCTCTTTATTTGAGTCTCAGCTGGAGTACATGCAGCTTCCATGCACAAAGGTTCCTCTGCCTTGTGAAATGTTGTGAACCTAAATTTAGATGATGGTCATGTGTCGAGCAGTCCGAAGATGAGTCCGGCAGAGAAGGGACACCACTGCTGTGTTGCAAAACAAACTGCTTGAACCCTCTGATCCCCACAAGGCTATTTATTACATTAAAACTGAAGTATTCAGCTGAGCACTTACATTTACTGATAACATAAGGGAATAACTCAGCCGAGATAGATTTTTTCTCTGCATTTCTGTACTTGTTGTCTTAAGTTTGAAATGGGATGCTGAGGGTTACAAACACCAAAATGCGAATAAAAATCCTGGCATGACAGAGCTGTTCATGGATGTAGATGGTTAGCTTGAAAGGAAAATACACAGTACAATCAGTAGCACGCATGTTGATGCCGATAACAGATTCTGCTCTGCTAGAGTTTGTTGGGACAGTATCCTAGTTGGGGTGTTTGTTGTATAAGAACCTTGAGATTTCCTCTCCTTTAAATACTTTATTCGATTTCATTCGAAATCATAAAAGCACCTTACAGTACATTAAAGTACATTAACATTGTTATACAGATAAATGAACACGTCAGCCTTCTTCTTATCATTACATTAAGTGTTAAAACCAAAATAAAATGATAACAAAAGATAAAATAAGGTACAAAAACATGTTATTAAACACAGTTAATTGTCCTTTTTATAATTAATTATCTCCCACCCCGAGTGGACACAGTTAAAGTTGATTAGATTTCTTTTTAGCATCTAGCATAAAACCTCTGCCCATGGAAAGCTTGAAATGTAACAACAAACAAACATGGTCGGGAGAGTTTGTAAAAACAGATATGCTGGGCGATGTTGTGAAAGTTAAGAGACCTTCATATAAAAGCAATGGAGGGCTCTCTCTGGTTAATTTACAGTTTAAGAGAACTACTTGCATTATACCTTCAAGTGAAACGTAATCACAGAGGCAGTTTGTTGGTATTACAGACCAATCATTCATTTCAGGGAAGCTAATTAGGTGATGAAAGGAATCCATTCTGAGGCTGATGAGAATTAACCAATGTCTAGGATTCAGTATAAACTTGAGAAAGGGCTGCATATCAGGCATGATCAACTACGATTGGTTCCTTAACACACTGGGCTTCAACAGCTTGGTATACAGCCTGAGTTCTTCAAGGTGCATGAGGCATTCAGTTTTCAAGTCTTTTTTACTAATAAAATCAAGGGATTCAGGTTTCTTGTAGAAGCTTGAATGACCCAAATCGTATTAAAAACTTTTGATAACCAAGGAATTCGTAAAGACGATCTTATTTTAAAGCAATCCCTGATGATGGCACGGCTTTAGCCGGTAATCTCCAATAAACACATGTAATGCCATTAGAAAATGGATTATATCCTTATTAAATCTGTGAGAAATAGCACTCCCATTTACGTGTGACAAACAACAGATGAGGCGCTCCTGGGAACAGCAAGAAGAGACTTCAAGAAGTCATTTTCCACCATTTGCAGCACCCTACAATTGGTATGTCCCCACACACCCGCCCCATATTTAGCAGTGAACACGCATTTAGCTTTGTAGATCTTTTCCATTTTGTACGGGGGATTTGTCCCTAATCGCCTGGCAAAGTTTAACAGAGCCATAGCTGATTTCTTAAACTGGAGCTTACTAGCACTGATACAGAGGGTCCATATGCCCTCTTTGTCAAATAGTATACCCAAATATGAGAAAGTCACTGTAGTACCAATTTTTGTACCATTGATGTTAATGTTGCAACACTTCGCTGACCTTCTCCCACACTTCATGAAAAAAAGTTTTTGATCGGTTAACTAAAAGTCCTAGATTCTGCATATAAATCACAATGTTAGTAGGAAGGCTCTGGAGGCCCAGGGGAGTTTGAGTCATAAGGACAGCATCAACCACACAGGGAAGGGCCGGGATAGGTTGATGTCCAGTTTGAGGGGGGTCCTTACATTTCCTCGCTAACTCGATCCCTAAACTGTTTATATATAATGAGAAAAGAAATACGCAACCCTGTCTTATCCATCTCTCTATACTAAATAGTTGGGTATTCTCTTCCCTGGCACCGTAACAAACCCTAGCCCTACATCCATAGTAAAGGATGCCAGAACAAACCACCTCACTGTGTTTTACCTGTGACTCCCAATTCAGTCAGAAGTTCACAGGCTTTGCACAGTTACAGGAGAAATAAAACCCTCATATTATAGGACAGGAGAGGAAAAAGAGTTTACAGGAGTAATGTTCCACTCAATTTCACTGCAGAACTGGAGGGTAAGGTACAAGGTATCAGGCCCCATGCCATCTGCCACCACGAAGGCGCGGGCAGTAGAGCTGGAGGAAGGGCAGGAGACACTTTTGGATAAAAGCTGAGAGCAGAGAATCACATATCAAGTTATAGATAACAGACACAAATACAATGCTATGGTGTTTAACAGTAATACTGTGTCACTTGTCATAAATAGTCATAATGCACAAACCTTAATACAGCTTAATAATGAAGGTATTGAACAATACTTCACGGACTCAGCGGAATCATGTGGAAAAATAATAAGGAATGTCCACAATTGACATTCTTTGTCACAAGGACCTTCGTCAATTTAAGTTTAGCAGTGAGCATCATTTACCATCTTCCAGTCTTTCTCAAGTAGGGGTTGATGTAAGACTACTTGCATGGCTCATTTATATGAGACAAAGGCAAGAGCCCGATTTATCCACCCTACAACAATTACTCCAGAGTCAGTTGACAGGTGGCATCATGCCAACTCTTTTTATTACCCCCACCCTGTTTCCGGTGTGAGTGCGTGCAAGTGTTTCTTCCATCCTATAAAGTTAACGGGGTAGGTGGGCATCCTTCCCACTGCCCACCTACCCAGTCTGAATGTTGCAGTGCAGAGTGCGTACTATCCTTCATTTGTGTTAGACCCTTTGCCATAATCTATTAACTATAACCATGTTAACATATTTTCATGTCAGCATCATCAGACAGACACGGTCTTGACAGGAAGGATCTTTTATTTTGTGTGTATGTACTCTTGAACCGGTTTTTCAACAGACCAAACACGTTTTCCAGGCCTTTTCGAAAGTCTCAGGTTACAAAGACCACATAAAATTACAAATGTGCGACTGCATGTGCTCCCTAATTATCAGGATACTGAGTAACAGGTGTGCAATGGAAAGCTCCAGAGCATTCTTCGATGTTCTATTACTGTGGAGTGTTGGGAGGGGTCATGAGGCATTAGACCCCCGCTTTCTCCATAAAGGTGAACAAAAATTTCATATTATACTCTGCACATCTGCCTATAAGGTTTATGTCATGGTATTATTTCATGTGTGTTTATTTTTAACCAAAACTAGAATACAAGGGCTGGAATTTGTGCAATAAGATAAATCACGTTGAAGAGAGCTCTGACTATTAGGAAGGCTATTCCACATACAAATTAATAGTTAAATGCAATCCGTGAGCAGCACACGTTGAATTTCTCGTGAATTTCAAGGTAAGGTGGAAATACACTGGAATTTGATCATGCCAGTGTAAGAATAAAAGTATGAATATGTGTTTATTAGTACAGTTGTTCTAGATAACATGGGTTATTGGACCTTAAATTCATCATAAAGGAGTAATAAAATTCACTAACCCTTGAAACAAAACAACTTTAAATTGTAATCCCATAATCTAATGATGGTAACTGTGCTATTCACAAAATAAACTGATTGCAAATCTCTCATGGGAAAAACTAGAACAGACTATCCTATGGAGAGTCGACACCATGAATTGATTGAAGCTTTGGAGAGTGCAAAATAATTTTACACAGCAGCCAATGGAGCTGTCACTGCACCCCATACAGAGATACTAAGGGCCATATTTATACTTTTCGACGCACAACTGCGCCAACGCAGTTGTGCGTCAAAAAATCGTACGCCGGCTAACGCCATTCTGAAGCGCCATGCGGGCGCCGTATTTATTCAATGACGTTAGCCGGCGGAGCTGACTGGTGTGCGTAAAAAAAAATGACGTACACAAGGCAGCGCCGGCGTAGGGGAATATGGCGCTTGGGCGTCAAAAAATGGGGCAAGTCTGGCTGAGGCTAAATTTTCGCCTCAACCCGATTTGCGCCATTTTTTTTTACTCCCAACCCCCATTGAAATGACTCCTGTCTTAGCAAAGACAGGAGTCATGCCCCCTTGCCCAATGGCCATGCCCAGGGGACTTATGTCCCCTGGGCATGGTCATTGGGCATAGTGGCATGTAGGGGGGCACAAATCAGGCCCCCCTATGCCACAAAAAAAAAAAAAAAAAATACTTACCTGAACTTACCTTAAGTTTCCTGGGATGGGTCCCTCCATCCTTGGGCGTCCTCCTGGGGTGGGCAAGGGTGACAGGGGGAGTCCCTGGGGGCATGGGAGGGCACCTCTGGGCTCCTTCCGAGCCCACAGGTCCCTTAACGCCTGCCCTGACCAGGCGATAAAAAATGACGCAAAAGCAGCTGGAGGTCATTTTTTTGACCCGCCCACTCCCGGGCGTCATTTTTGCCCGGGAGTGTAAATACGGCGCACATGCCTCGGAGTCATTTTTTTGACGGGAACGCCTACATTGCATATCATTAACGCAAAGTAGGTGTCCACGCTAAAAAATGACGCAAACTCCATGAACTTTGGCGCTAGACACGTCTAACGCCAGAGTATAAATATGGAGTTCATTTTGCGTCGAATTTGCGTTAAAAAAAAAACGACGCAATTCCGGCGCTGCATATGGCAGTTACCAGAGATACTGATTATTGACGCTTTCCTAAGCGTTTAACCTGTTAGGGTGATTTCTGAAAAACAGTTCGACACAAAAACACTACATTTATTTTCAGAAAACAAGGATTCAACTCGATAAAATGGAAAACGTCATTTTATCTCAGTTCCTAATGTTTGCCATAGTTTTGTGGATGTTTCTGGGTTACCTGAACTTCATTATCAATTTCGCATGGTGTATTGGTTGCTGGTAAAATAAATAAAAAAGGGTTCTTCAGTAAGCCACTCAAACTGACCGAAAGACAAAATGTAAAACATTTAATCATCACGAACCTCTCGAATTGCAAGACTAGGCTATGTTGTGTTTTAGGCACATTAGCTGCTAGCAATATCAGGATTACAGTGGTGAGGGTCAAGATGGGTTCTGAACTACCAGTGCAATTGGGGCATGTGCCCACCTGGACAAAGAACACACAAGGGGATTTGACCTCAAAGATGTTGACCTGTAGTTTCAGCATTGCTCAAATCAAAAATTCCTGGACCACTGTACAGTCAGTCAGTCGGGGTCAGGATGCTAAAATGCAATCATTTATTTTAAAAGTTAATCTGCCAATCATTGTGCTGTTCGTAATTTTTCAGATGTTTTCCACCACTCTGGAGGAAAAAGAGGGGTCGTAAATACTGGTCATTGGATTTTACAGGGAGGATGTAGAAATCTACCTAGGAGGTAGCCAAAGTGTACCACCCAAAAATTTATGTATTGCCTCCAAACTGAATCTGCCTGTCTGAAGTCGTTGAAAAGTACCTCCCTTCAGATTAACATTGTGGGAAGAATCGTGGTGGGTCTCCGCTATTCCAAAGTACACCGTGGTGATCCAGGGGACCACCAGAGTTGCCATTTGTATAGGGCTAGATGTTGGAGTAAATCAAAAAGATATAAAAAGGGGAATCTTTAAGGGACAAAGAAAACAGTTGTGGGATGGGATAGCTAAATCTAACAGCTGCAGATGTTTGTTCCTGCACTTGACCTCTATGTGACCACCATTGCACTTGCACCAACAAAACAGTGGATGTATCTGGATTGTGTCAGCAAGCAAAGCAGCAAATAAATTCAAGGACACAAATTGTTAGTAAGCACAAGTTTTGCCAAAGGATACTAATTTTGAACATTCCACTAATCAACTATGCACTTCAAAATCTGAAGATGCCTGCTCTTCTGGGTGCCTAACAGTGAGGTAGACAAGTGCCTGTATTTCATTACCCTCTTACTGTACAACCATTGGTTATTGGGGTAGTTTTCCTCATGTACTTACATGCGGGTGCTTTGTGGCCATCAAGGCTTGTTTGCTGAGTTGTAGGATTTGTTGCGTACAATGCTCACATGTTGTAGCCCTAGTGATATTGGTGACTGCTCTTTGTGGAAGTCACTGGAACCAAGTTATACCTGGCTGACCAGCCCAACCTAGTGTGAAATTGATCCCGGGTTCCTTGTGTTCTGGTTCAGGGAGGACCCATCCTGCCAATTTGGGCTGGACTGTTCCCATTGGAACAAGATGATTACTGATTTACATGTGGCTGGACCCAAACTGAGGTGGCATGGTGTGCTAAATAAAGATGGACAGGGATGCGATCCTGAGCCAATACGAGTGACTGATATTAATTGAAGCACTCCATGCATCACTCTTTTGTATACTTTAAAGTATGGCGGGTATGCCCAGACTTATCCCCTGTGCACACTGTGTCAATGGAACCAAGCTATATCTTGCCGATGATCCTTAACTAAGGCAAAACTAGTCCTGGGTTGCTTGTGTTCTAAGTCTGTGCAATAGCAGTGAATGCATTGGACTCCCGAGAGGTAAAATTTACTATTCCCACTCCAGCCTGTGCAACAGGAGGGAAAGCATTGGCCTCCAGAGGGGTAACATTTACTATTCTCACTCCAGTCTGTGCAGCAGTAAAGAAAGACGTTCACTCAAAAAAACATAAAATAAATTATTAACTCAATTAATTCACCACAAATATATACATTTTAATATATAAGTAATATATATATAAATGTAAAAAATAATTAGACATTTTGCATAATTATTTGTTTAATAATTATGAACTAAAATAAAATTAGTAATTGATTATTTAAATAAATTCCCACACTTTACTCCCAAAATCTTAGCACCCCAGATTAAAATATGGTTACAAAAAACTAACACAATTAACATATTAAGTAATAAAAAAATGAACAATTAATTGATAGTTAAGTATTACTTAAATAACTTCCTATTACCAAACAAACACAACAACCAACAACGAATATATAACATTAGAAATGTAATTATTAAACAATTAACATAATTATAATTCAGTTATATTTTTTTATGAAAATTAATAAATAATTGATAGTTAATTATTATTTAACTCCCTACCCTACATCTTTACAAACTCAACCTGCACCTAAAATATAAATTAAAAATGATAAAAATAACACAATTGACATATCTCATTATCAATAAATAATTCATAATTAATTAATTAATTAATAGTAAATTAATAAAATTAATATATAATTAACTTCCCACCCAACACCAGTAGAAACCCAACAACCCCCACCTGAAATATAGCTTAAAACATAGAGGTTCAGATTATGACCTTGGCGGAGGCGATTACTCAGTCACAAACATGATGGATATCCCGCCCGCTGTATTACAAGTTCCAGTTTATCCTATGGAACTTGTTATACAGCGGACGGAATATCCGTCATATTTGTGACAGAGTAATCTCCTCTGCCAAGGTCATAATCAGGCCCATAATAATTACAGACCTTAAATATTTAATTATGAATTAAATAATTAAAAATTAAATAATAATAATGTATTACTTAACCCTCCAACCTATGCCCCTACAAACCCAACAACCCGCAAATGATATATAACATAAAAAATATTATTAAGAATTTACTTAATTAAAATTCGATTACATATTTTAATAAAAATGAGTTATAATTGATAATTATTAATTACTTAATTTCACATCCTATACTCCCACAGACCCAACACCTGTCTCTAAAATATAAGTTAAAAATGTAACTACACCATTTACATAATTAATTATCACTTAGAAAATTAATAAAACATAGAATGTAATTATTAATTAATTATATTTAATTAACTTTCAACCCATACCCCTGCAATCCTCACAACCCTTTATGACACTAAAAATTACTATTGACAATTAAATTAGAAATAACTAAAAATTACAAACCATATCTATAAATATTAACAACAATTATACGAACATATAATTAATCATATACAATTAAATATGACTAAAACACATAAAGATAATTAAAAAACGAAATTTTACAACTATATTATTGAACATAATATTAACAACCAAGATATTATTGCAAACAATATTACTTACCTAAAAATCGTTATTTATGACAATAGTTCACAATATTTAAGTGTCACAATATTTAAAACTCGATATTTCTGTGGCTCGATATTTTTGATTCGATATTTTGTCCAAATACTGATATGGCTGCATTCACAGTCTTTGTGTTTTTGAGTTCATATAGCACTAAAGTTTGATTTAATTAACTAATTTGTGTAATTCGAACAGTTTAATGTCTGGTATGAAGGTATATTTCACTTATTTTTATTGCAAGTTTTGGTGTTTTGTTTTCGTGTCCCTGCGACTTGTAAAATTGCAAAATGTGCTGTTCACAATTGTGCCCTTCAGAGACTTCCCACTCAGTTTATGCCTGGGCCATGCAACAGTCAGCGGCAATGTGTACAATTAAAAGACCTGTTCTTACCATACTGCACTTCTTGGCCATGAATGCAAAGGAACACATTTCCTCGCCATTATTGCGGGCATGGTCCATTGTAGGCCCCTAGTAGTGGAAAGTACTGTAATGGAAGTGAATATATGTGAGTTTAGTGCGTGATGCACAGAAATTATATTGAAGGTGGGTTAACAATGATTCGAAAAGAAATTATACAAATTTAAAGGAATGGTGTACTCTTTGAAGGCAGTCACATATACTCAGATTAAAAACAATGTCTTCCAACCAGGTGTCAGATCTGATACATTCATCACTGATATAACATGACATACAAAACATGACATAACATGACATAATGTAACATAACATAACCACAACATTACATATTATATAGAATAACATAGCAACATTACAAAACAACGGGTACAAGGAAACATCCCCGACATTTGATAATAGATACAGCAGGGCTTCAGCCACTGATGTTGTGTCTAAATTAATCTCAATACCCTTGATGTCAAATCCTCAACTTTCTATCCATAGCCTTAGTTTACTGTAACAATCATAAATAAAAAAAATCACTTGGAAAGTGAAATAATTCAAATCAGTCAGGACAGGAGCATTGGGAACAGCTTCCCTTTGCAGGGGGCATCTACAGGTTTAGTCTACACGCCTCAGCACAGAGACGTGTGGAATATATCTCGGTTTAGCTTGTGGATGTCACCTATATCGGTCACTGTGTAAAAATGTCGGCTTCGCTTGCAACCTCGACCTACTGCTGCACAAGGACATGACGTGTTTTCGGCTTGCTTCCTTTTCCAGGTTCCGATTAACACATTTGTCGCAAAGTACCACTACGGCCACCACCCGGTTTCTTTTACATATAAGGATCGAAGAGACTTGTGGTCGAGTGACACTGGGCGCATTGCGAAAGCAGTTTGCTTGCAGTATTGAGCAGCATGTGATGTCTAACGAAACCTCAGGACGAATTTGGTTTTCTTTAATAATGTATGACGTAATCAGTCTGAACAATTTCGCAAGAAAAGATCACTTCTCCGGCGTTCACTTTGCCATGTACGGCTTACCGTTAATTATCCAGTTGGTTAGAACCATACTTTTAAACGTGTGTCTGCCCTGCACTTAATTAATTCACTGGAGCCTGGTTCAAAATGTCTTGGACTGTTCAAACTAACAGCACCATTGTCTGTCCAAGTCATTTTAACGGCCTTTAGAGAAAGTCATATTCTTAAACGGGGCTTGGTGTGCTTATTCAAAACAGTTAGGTTCGTCTTTGGGCAGCAAAAAAAGCTAAAAAACCGAAAAATAAAACTGTCCGCAAAAATGTCAACAAACATTCGCTCGGCCCTGATCTATAGTTAATATTCATGCGTTGCTTCTGCATAATACTTGGATTACTTACCTGCAATCTTTGGCACTCCAATTCTTCCTTACTCGACCCATTCTCTACTAATGGAGTGATTGTGCCCTTGCATTACTCTCTATCACACTTGCAAATGTATCTTCTCTTTCCATGAAAAGTGAGCCTCTGATAGAATAAACCCTTCCCTCTCCCACAACTTCCTTTTCAGCAAGCTCACGAGGGCTGCTGAAAGGAAGGAAGGGTGGGACAGGGTGTAAAGAATGGGATGAGTTCGGAAGAATCAGAGTAATAAAGATTACCGGTAAGCAATCCAGGCACTACCATATTATCTTCCTAACCTTGTCCCATTCCTTACTAATGGAGTGATGCCCAAGCAATCAACCTTTCAGTAACGTCTGGAAACGCCATAGAAAAAGAGCAACAGTAAACAGAGAAACAGAAGGAACAATTCTATTTTCATTGGATCCAACTATTTTATAACAATGCACAGACATAGAAAAAATACAGGATATAAATGATTAAACAAACACCACACCATTCATAGGAACCCATAAGACATGGGAAGCAAAACAAAAGAAAGGTCCGATGCCTGAGCAAAATTCAGCTTATAACGAGAAATAAAGGTGCTCGGGTTGACCATCTTGTGGCTCTACAAATATCCTTAATAGAGACATCAGACCAATCAGGTGAAGAGGCCACTATACCTTGGTTAGAGTAGCCCTGATCCTGCCCAGCATATCTAGATAAAAGGCTGCATATACTGCAAAAATAACAGTCTTGACAAATCTGGCCAAAGTAGGGGAAGACAGCTTCTCACCTGTTTTCACAAGACCAAAGTTAGCAAACAAACTCATAGACTAGTGGAACTCTGCTGAAAGGGAATGATAAATCTTAAGGGCCCAAATCACATCAAGGAGAGAGACTCGAGAATCAAAAGATGTATTCTCCTGAGGGAGAATTGGGAACAAAATCTCCTGATCTTGATGGAATCAAGAATTGACCTTGGGAAGAAACTTCAGATAGAGATAACACAACCCTGTCATCACAATCTCTCAAGTAAGGGGAATGGCATACCAGATGATTTAGTTCTCCCAACCTTCTTGCTGAGGTGATGGCTACCAAGAAGAACACTTTAAAAGTGAGAAACTTGAGGGCACCGCCTGCAAAGGCTCTTAGGGATCTCCTGGGAGGTGAGTAAGAACTATAGGGAGGTCCCATGAAGGAAAAAGGGAACAAACTTCAATCCGCAAGCTTGAAAAACTTTTCATTGATTTAGAGGCCAGGAGTGCAATGGGTGATAAATTCTCCACGGAGACCTGAAAGTCTTGATGGAAAACCATTGGAGTTTGAGAGTAAAGACTGAAAGTCCCTTTTCAAACCCCTTTACGAGGAACTAAAATAAAACCTTAGTAGGAGTGGAAACAGGAGATAAAGACCTTTTCCTACACCAGCAGTCAAAGAAATCCAATGGTGCTCAAATGTTTTATTGGTGGCAGGTCTCCTGGAAGACCGCAAACAACAAGTCACTGACACTGACACCAAAAGGCCACTCTTTAGCAGGGCTTCCCTCTCAACCTCCTAAATGAAAGTTGCAACCTGGCCAGAGTCTGAGGTGGCCGGACAGGATGGCTCTATGGCAAAGGGGAGAGAGGAAGAACCCAATCCCTCTCCAGAGCCAGAAGCCAAAAGAGAGGGAACCAAGGGCAATTGACCCAATAAGGGAGAACTAAAATCACTTCCGGTGGCTCTCTTTAGAGCTGTGCCAGAAACCTGAGGATGAGGGAGATAGGAAGGAAGGCATATAAGGGTCCCAGAGGTCAGAGACTGGACAGAGCATCAATACTCCCTGCTCCTGGAGTCTGAAATCATGTAGAAAAGAGAGGACCTTTGGCATTCTAAGGAGATGCAAACGGGTCCGCAACAGGAGCCCTCCATTTGGTGGAAATCTGGTAAAACATCTTGTGGTCTAAGACAAATTCCTGAGATGGAGAAAGCATGGCTAAGGTAGTCAGCCTAACAATTGAGAACACCCTGGATGTGAGTGGCTTGGAGACTGAGGAGATTGGACTTCACCCTGGAAGAAATTAGGAGAACCAGACTTTTGAGCGACAAAGGCCTTGTGCAGAACAGGCAATTCATGTAGGACATCGCTACTTGATTGTCGACCAGCACTGAAGTGGCCTGATTATTCAGGAGGGGAGCAAAATACACTAGAGCATTCCAAACTGCCCTCATTTCGCTCCAATTGGAAGAATGACTACTCTCCTGTAGAGTTCAAAGACTAGGGGCCAGATGTAGCAAGGGTTTTGCGAGTCGCAAACAGCGAAAAACGCCGTTTGCGACTCGCAAAAGCCACTTTGCTATGTTGAAATGCATTTTGCGAGTCGGATCCGACTCGCAAAATGCATTTCCGAATCGCAAATAGGAAGGGGTGTTCCCTTCCTATTTGCGATTCGCAATGGTATGCAATTCCATTTGTGACCGCGTATGCGGTCGCAAATGGAGTCGCAGTTACCATCCACTTGAAGTGGATGGTAACCCATTCGCAAACGGGAAGGGGTCCCCATGGGACCCCTTCCCCTTTGTAAATGGACCCCAAAACATTTTTTCAGGGCAGGGAGTGGTCCAAGGGACCACTCCCTGCCCTGAAAAAACCGAAACAAAAGGTTTCGGATTTTTTTAAATGCAGCTCGTTTTCCCTTAGGGAAAACAGGCTACATTTAAAAAAAAAAAAAAACTGCTTTATTTAAAAGCAGGTCGCTAACATGGAGGCCTGCTGACTACAGCAGGCCTCCATGTTAGCGAGTGCCTATACTCGCAATGGGGCCGCAATTTGCGACCCACCTCATGAATATTCATGAGGTGGATCATTGCGACCCCATTGCGAGTTGCAGTCGGTGTCTGAGACACCGTACTGCATATCAAATTGCGAGTTGCAATTTGCGAGTCGGAAGGACTCGCAAATTGCAACTCGCAATTTGGTTTTTTCGTACATCTGGCCCCTAGTGCCATCCGGTGCCCCAAACTACCCCATCCCAGACTGTTTGCATTGGTTGTAAGAATCACCAGCAGAGGAGGCAAAAGGGGAGAAGCATCTCCAGAGAAGGAAGGGCCAACCACCACTAAAGTTCCAGCTGAACTGCGGAGGACACCAGTATCATATCGCAAAAATTCTCCTGTGTGGGATTCCAATGAAGTAGGAGATGATGGACCACATGGCCCAGGTGAAGATGAGCACAGGGAATGATAGCCAAGGTAGCCACCTACAAGAAAAAGAAACACTAAATATCCAGTGGTAAACAAAACCCCAGAAAAATGAGTAAGAGGACTAAGACCTTACCATATGGCTGGGAAACCATAGCCAGTCCCTTGCTGATTCTTCCAACTTCTGGAGCAAGAACTGAAAGAGATCCCACAGCTTGATGAGCCTGGTCTCAGGAAGAAACTCCATCCCCACATGGATGTTAAAGAGTGCTCCAATGTATTTCATTGTTGGAGACGGAGCCAACAGAGATTTCAGATGATTTATAAGAAAATCAAATTGCTGTGGAGTCTCAATAGTCTTGATGTATATGAAAGTGTCTTCTCTTGAGAGGGGGTCTGGATTAACAAATTAAGGATCCCTGTGAACGTGTAAGACCAATTACAGGAGCTAAGATTTTTTTAAAAATCAGAGGAGAGGACTTGAGGCCAAAAGGAAATACTCCGAACTGCCAATGGTGGGGGACAATTGCAAATCTGAGGAACTTCTGAGAAACTCCAGTCACTGGAACACACATGTATGTATCCTGGAGGTCTATCTTTGGTAAAATGTCACCAAAGTGATTACATTTGGAATCATATTTATTTTGAAATCAATTGTCTGAAAGTATTGGTTGAGGAACAGAAGTTCCATATCATATGAAAGTCTCCATGACTTTTTGGAAAAGGAAGACTCCGGAAGAGCAACCCAAAACTCTCTCCTGAAGAAGTACCTTGATGATGGCTCTTTTACTCAGCAAGGAAGCAATGCTCTCCTCTAGCGCCATTTTCTTGACCAAGTCCCTGGGACAATGGGCATGGAAAAAATGAGGTTCATGAAATCCTTAATGACACATATAACACATAACCCTGTGACACAGTTTGGACTACCCAAGGGATGCAAATCAAGGCTCTCCAAATGTCCTAAAAGAACAGACACAACCCCCCACAGGGGTTAGGAAAGGGGTGGTCTAGTCTGAAGGGATGCTTGGGACCCCCTTTCATAGTAGTCGAGCGAGCAGACCCAGAGACCTGAGAAGCCTTGCTTTGAAAGCACAAACGATTCTGCTGAAAATCTGTCCTACAATGTCTGCACATATCTGACCTTTACTTGCCAGAATTCCAAATCTTTTGTTTTGGTCAGAAAGGTTTAACATGTTTCAGAGTCTTAAAAGATTTCTTGAGAACCTCTTTCAATTCATCTCCAAACAGATGATTATTGGAGAAAGGCATTCTTAATAAACAGTTATTTTGCGCTGCCTTTTCCTCCCAATTGCACAAATGTAAATGACGTCTGTCCACAACAAAACTTGCTGAAGACATCACAGAAGCTCTCAAGTTATCAAAAGTAATAGCTGAAAGAAACTTAGGCCCTCATTTCAACCTTCGCGGTCGGACGAGGCCGACCGCCAAGGCTGAACCACCAGTCGGCTGCCTATGCGGACAGAAACCCACTGACCACATTTGAACCTCCCCGCTAGGCTGTAATATTGCAGCCGGCTCATAAAGGAGCCGGCGGCAATGTGACAGTGCAGCGGGTGCAGCAGCACTCATCGCGCTTTTCACTGTCTGCTAAGCAGACAGTGAAAATCGCGACGGGGCTGTGCCTGGGGGCCCCGCAACGCCCCTTACCGCCAGCCGTTCCATGGCGGTGTCTACCGCCATGGACAGGCTGGCGGTAACAGATTCTGACCGCCGGGACATCCATGGATATAAACCGCCGGTCCTGGTGGTGTGACCACAGCGCTACCGTAGCAGTCATAATATGGCGATTCATACCACCAGCCTATTGGTGGTACGAATGCCACTTAAACCCTGGCGGTCAGTGACCAGCAGGGTTGTAATGAGGCCCTTAGTCTGGACTTCCAAACGCCCCAATAACTGCTAACAAACTTCACTTTCCTGGATTGCTGAAGATAAGGATTGGAAACCCTTAACTTACAACTAGAAAGAATAAACTGCAAAAATCTCAGAACATTAAGAATGAGTAAGGCCTGCATGGGCTCTCCTAAGGGCTGCCTCCCCCTTCTTATCCACAGAATCTTCAAGGTGACATCTTCAGTAAGTAAAGAGGGTTTCCCAGTCAAATTGGAAAGGAGAGAGTCAAGCGTCAGGACTTGTGGCATAATCCTAGGGACCGAATCTCTATCTGGGTCTCTTCATTCATGTCTCAGGAGATTTTGTATGGCAGGAATTACAGGAACCTTAGGGGGTAAAAGTTGCTGGCATTGCCTGAATCAGTCATCACTTGTGCAGGGTTGATCAACATCTTGACGAAGCTGGGGATTAGAAGACGAGTAAGAAAGTTTCTAAATCTTCTTTCAGAATATATTTCCCTCTGGAAGAGGAGTCTGAAGGAAAAACAACATCTTCATCATAATCAGGAGAAGCCCATGATGAAACAAATGAAGGAGAGAAGGCTGACCAACGGGAGTCCTCAGAGGAATGATGAGAAATAGGAGAGGCAGCTTTATCATGCTGCCTGTTGAAAACATCCAATTTTGTTCACCATATACTGGAGAAGTGCTTCCGACAAAGAAGGGGAAAGATGATCAGGAATATCGCCACATACTCCATGCAGGTGCTGATCAGTAGATACATTAAGAGACTTATGAGAGTGCTTGCCCATGGTGAACTTACACAACTCAAAAAGCAGTGTGTGCAAAACATTGAGAGGCAGCCCATATATCCTAGATGTCATGAGGAAATAAACAATCAATTGCCTGAATGGGAAGCAGCCCTTACAACTCAGTAATAACCATGCATGACCTTTCCCACAAAGCCAATACCACGCATATGCCTTTACCATGGATGCCTTTACCATGAATATACCTTTGCTGCAAATGCTTTTACAACTACTTTCATTCTAAAAGAATGAGTGGTAAAGGCATATGCGTGGTAAAGGTTTTGAAGGTAAGTTTTATTTTTTCAACATTGTGAAGGTATGAATGATAAAGGCATATGCTTGGTACAGATAAATATATTACCTGAAATAACAAAGGTTACAGGGATGTTATAGTTATGTTCCCATTTCACATGTACAAAACCAGTGAAATTTAGCAGTTGTAGTTACCTCATCTAACTATAACTTGCGCCCCCATAATGCACTGCTTATGACCTCACATAAAGCATCACTCTTGACATGGTCAGTGACATCACTGATGACATCTCAAATGACATCACTGATGACATCACTAATGACATCATCTGCACATGTAAGTGGTTGTATGGATGTGCAATTGGGTGTGTGAGTGTTTCTATGAGTGAGTGGGTGATTGAGTCATTTGTTGTGTGGGGGAGGGAGTGGATGTCTGAGTTGGTGAGTCAGTGGTTGTATACATGTGTGAATGGGACTGTGGGTGACTGTAGAGGTGAGTGGGTGTGTGTTTGCTTGTATGGCTGAGTGACAGAGTGTGTTTGTGACTGTATCAGTGAGTGAGTGGGTGAGTCAGTGCCTGTACAGGTGAGTGAGTGAATGTGTCACTAGGTTTTTGCATAAGTGTGTGGATGTTTCAGTGACTTTATGAGAGAGTGAATGGATGTGTGAGTAGCTATATCGGTTAGTCACTGGGTGTATCAGTATATTCATTGGTGAATGAGTGCGTGTATGAGTTGCTGCATGGGTGCATGAGTGGCTGTGTCAATGGTTGTATGGAACTAGTTAGTGGATGTGTTTCTAACTGAATTGGTGAGTTAGTGGGTGAGTCACTGACTATGGGTGACTAAGTGGGTGTTTGAATGACTTTATACATACGTGGCAGGCTGCATCAGTGTCTCTGTAGGAGAGTAAGTGGATATGTGAATAGTTCTCAGTAAGTGAGTTGTGTTAGTGTTTGCATGGGCGAGTGGCTGGGTGTGTTTGTGATTTTATGGATGAGAAACTGGGTGTGGTATTTGTTGTACAGGTCAGTTACTTTGTGTGTAACTGTGTCAGAGACTGACTGGATGTGTCTGCGACTAGGTAGCTGAATGTATGCATGTGTGTCTCTTTATATTGATGACTAAGATATATTATAGATATATTAGTGGCTGTTTGGGTATGTTATTTGTTTTTGTGAGTGGTTCCACAAGTGTATGAGCTGGTGTCTTAGTGGCTATGTGAGCGTCTGAGTAGCTGTGTTGGTGTATTAGTAGCTGACTTAGTAATGCATGGTGAGTGTGTCATTGTGTTAGTGGGTGTGTGAGTGAGTGAGTGAGTGCACGTCTGTCAGTAGTCTTATGGGTGTATGAATGAGTGTGTGAGTAGTTATGTGTGTGGATTTAAAATTGTTTGTGTTGGGGTATCAGTGGATGTGTGAGCTTTTTTGTGGATAATGTCATCAGTGAGGTCATTTGAGAAGTCATCAGAAATGACTTCAGTGATGTCACTGACCATTCCATGAGTGATGTAATATGTGAAGTCATAAGCAGTGCATTACAGGGGCGGAAGTTATAGTTAGCTGAGGTAACTATACCTGCTGAATTTCACTGGTTTTGTACATGTGAAATGTGAGCCTAACTATAATGTTCCTGTAACCTTTGTTTGTTTCAGTAAATTTCAATGTTTTCAAAAAATTATATTTCCTATCTATAAAAGTACCTGTAACCTTTGTTTATTCAGTGAAGTTCTAAGGTTTTTTAAAATAGATCCCCTGACTATAATGTCCCTGTAAACCTTGCTTTTATTAGAGATTGTATGCGCTTTTTAAATTCTTTTTGTTAATAGAACTAATTGAGAGTGAGTTTGTGTATGGGTGTTTTAGAGTGTGAGTGAGAATATGCAAACGTGTATCAGTGTTTATCTGGATTTTTGACTGTACAAAAGAGTGCATACGTGTGAATATACATTAAGACATGTGTTTGAGTGGGTTCATAAATGAACAAATCACTGTGTTAGTAAGTATAAAAAACAAAGGTAAAATTAGGTGAAAGTCAGAAGGAGAATGTACAGTGTGAATACACGGACACAAACAAACTACAGTTAATGACTAGGAAATGTGCTCAAAGGCACAGAGGGAAACAAATTTGCAGAAAGGCAGAAAGATAAGGTAATCTAAGACAATTAAAACAAATAAATGAAAGAAACAAGGAGAAATGGTGAATGTTTTTTTGAAGCTAAATTTCATATTCGCTATGACCACAAACACTAGCAATACATATGAGACAGTTTTGCGAATACATTGTGGATACCCCTAGTTTTTTGGAAAGTGTAAAACACTTATATATACACATTATACACAACGTTTGAGTACAGATGTTCTCTAATATAGTATTAAAACTAGTGTTTTGTAGGTGTCTTTATTGTAATCTACTTTCTAAGTGTATTTTATGTGTTCAGAGAGACGTCGGTCGTTGTGGCGACTGACGCGTCGTGATTATTATGTGACTTAGAAACAAAGCTTTATTATTGGAGGAGATAATTTTCATACACTTTCCTAGGAAGCACCCACTTGTTAATTGCTCCTGAAGTTTCTGTACCATTCAGTTGCGTTTTCTCAGCAGTGTGATACTGTTTTTGCTTTTTTTGTCTAACAAAATGGCAAGTGGATGAGTAAAGATGTTGAGCTGCTCCATGAGACAGAAGAGGAAGAAATGCAGGTACTTTCTGAACAAGCACCACCAGCTGACATATTACTGCAGCAAGAGGAGTCTGATGATTAAAGGCCTCCAGCATAAAGCAAAGTCGAGCATGGGATTTCCTTACAATTCCTTCTGGTGAGAGTAGAACCATCACCAAGTTGGTAAAATGCACTTTGTGCTACAAAGCCCTCTCAAGAGGGACTTTGAAAACATATTAATGTGCGTGCTATATATATAAAAAATAATCATGCTATAGCATCTAAAAACATATAATCAAAGACACCTTGAGAGGGCAAAGTGGAGTCGATCTTGAGAGGGACATCTACTCCTTCTCATATAATAGCTGCTGCTAGTGAGAGAGAGTGTCCAGAGATGTCCAGTTACAAAGGCCTGATCATCATCCTGAGCTCCGTGATGTTGGAATGTACTGTTTAAAGTGTAGAGTCATTCTCACCAAAGGAGAGCAATCCTGTGAACTGATTTTGGAGGAGGTAAGAAACCACACTTTTTAATTTTTTTCTATTTTATTAATTATTCACTCCAGTGTTTTTGGAGTTGTTTCTTTTGTTAAGATAGCTTTTTCTAGTTATTGATGCCTTTTACAAAATGCAAAAAAAGTTCAAAACAATTAGAAAATAATAAATTAAAACGCAGTTCCACCAAAAATTACAATAAAAAGGTTCTTGAACCGCTTATCATGGTTAAAAAAAGATAATGTATGTCTTTGTTTATATGCAAAGGTGAGTAATGAATGATTGATTAAGCAGATGGCTAAAAGTAAGCCTATGGTGTAAAGCCAAGTTAGAAAAGTGAGGGAGTGGCTGTGTGTATTGTAAGGTAAGTAAGTCAATGAGTGCATCTAGAAGTGAGTGAGTTTAGAAGTGGTGTATGGGTGAATGAATGCATGAGTGCTGTATGGGTGACTGAGTCACTGTATGAGTGATATATGGGTGAGCTAGTGCATGAGTGCCTGTATGGGTTTGTGAGTCAGTGTATGACTGCATTCATGGGTGAGGACATGTCTGCATGAGTGCATGTATGGAAGAGTGAGTGGCTGCATGAATGGCTCTGGTTGTATGGGTAAGTAAGTGAGTGACTGAATGCATGTATGAGTCAGTGAGTGCATGTAGGAGTGAATTAATGAGTGAACAATAGCATGTGTGGGTGAATGAGTGAGTGCATCCATAGGTCAGTGAGTGAGTGCAACTGTGTATGTATCTGTGAGTGAGTGTGTGAGTACTGTGTGGGGGAGTGAGTGAGTGAGTTTATGAGTACTATGTGGGTGAGTGTCTGAATGCATGAGTAGCACATGAGTGATTTACTGATTGTATGAGTGCATGTATGGGTAAGTGAGTGCATGGGTGCATGTATGGTTGAGTGAGTGCATGAGTGTCTGTCTGAGTGATTGACCAAGTGCATCCATGCATTTATGGGTGAGTGAGTGAGTGCATTAGTGCATGTATGGATGAGTAAATGAGGTTATGAGTGTTTGAGTGTTTAAGTGAATGCATGAGTGCATATATAGATGAGTGAGTAGGGTGCGTGAATCACTCTATCGATTGAGTGAGTGGATACATTACTGGCTGTAGGGGTGAGTGCATGAGTGCACATATGAGTGAGTGAGTGGTTGATCGCATGTATGAGTGACTGAGTGTCTGCATGAGTGCATGTATGGGTTAGTTAGTGAGAGTATGCATGCACATATGGGTGAGTAACTGTATGAATGAATGAGTGGCTGAATAAATGTCTCTATTGAGTGAATGAGTGAGAACAAGACTGTATGGGTGAGTGAGTGAGTGATTGGATAAATGCATGTATAGGTGAGCAAGTGAATGGAAGGGTGCATGTATGGATGACTAACAGTGCACAAGAGCATGTATGAGCCAATGAGTAAGTGTGGGTGTATTCATAGGGGAGTGAGTGAATGTGACTGTATGTATTTGTGTGTGAGTGTATGAGTGCTGTCTGGGTGAGTGAGTGTATGACTAGTTTATAGATGAGTGCATGAGTGCATGAGTCGTGCATGGGTGATTTACTGATTATGTGAGTGCATGTATGGGTGAGTCTGAAAGTGCATTAATGCATGTATGGGTGAGTGAGTGTGTGCATCAGTGCATGTATGGGTGAGTGAGTGAGTGAATGTGTGTGTATGAGTGATTGATTGAGTGCATATGTCTATGTGCAGTGAGTGACATTGCATGAGTGCAATTATGGGTATGTGAGTGAGGGTATAACTGGATGTATGAGTAAGTAAGTGAATGTATGAGTGGATGTATGGTTCAGTGACTTGGTCTATGAATAGCTCCATTATTGGGTGTATAAGTGAGTGAGTGAGTGTATTTGTGCATGGAAGATTGAGTGTGTGAGTGCATGACTGCATGTGTGAATGAGTAAGTGAGTGCATTAGTGCAGGGATGTGTCAATGACTAATTGCATGAGTTGATGTATGGATGAGTGACTGCATGAGAGTGAGTATGGGTGATTTTCAGAATACGTAATTGTAGTTATGGCTGAGTGAGAGAGTGCAAGAGTTGTATATGGGCAACTGAATGAGTGTTTGACTGCATGTGGGTGACTAAATGAATAATTAAGTCGGTCCATGAATAGGTTTATTGAATGAGTGGGTGGGTTTATGAATGCCTGTATCTTTGAGTGAGTAAGTAAGTGCATGGGTGCACACATAGATGAGTGATTGAGTGCTTGAGTGTATGCATGGGTGAGTGAATGGATGACTGCATTCATGGTTGAATGAGTGAGTTATGAGAGGTGTCAGCGTGACTGAATTAATGTATGTATGAATTATGCATGGGTGACTGTGTGAGTGAATAAGTGCATATAAAGGTAAATGAATGTACAAATGCTGAATGGGTGACTGTCTGTGGACTGACTGTGTGTATGAGTAAATGTATAGATGAGTGAGTGAATGCATGAGAGGTGGATTGGATACTTACTGAGTATATGAGTACATTGATACATGAGTGAGTGAGTAAATGAGTCGTTGAAACATTCTCATATTACACATAATTTAAAAAAAGGATACAGAGAGAATAAAGTAATAGAAATGTGTAGCAAGATAACTATATATTTAAAAATACTCTCCATACAGATCCCTTATTGATATGCCTATGTTTGAAGAACTCTCTTCATAAAACGTTGCTGAACTGCATCTAATCTAGGAAATGAAAAAGAAGAAAAAATTTATGAGTATTCTATTTTATAAGATAGAGAAATATTACAGTAGTCATGACATAGTGTAAGAATACATTACACTGCAGTAAATATATCATTTTGATTGTTTTACAGTTCTCAGTTTTTAATACTCCTTCATCTTAAGCAATCGTTTGTAGAAAGCATCATCTTTGAACAGTAGGAGAAAAACAATGGATTGTGAAAAAAAATACAAAATTGCACAGTGTATCACTACAAATAAGAGATACTACGCTATGCACTCACTACATTGCATTACTTCCCTTTGCTCTAATTACTACAGTAATCTAAACAAGCTGTTTTAACGTTTTTCTTCAATTATTATATCTGGTCCAACATTTGGAAATAATATGAGGTACTCTTGAATTTTATGGATCCTTTTGAAAACAACATCCCTGCTAGGCCAAATTATGTCTATAGTGGTATTAATCCATGTTCACAAAAACGTAGACAAAGTTCTATTATTCCACAATTAGCATGTAGAGGTTTTGTTGGAGTAACAAAAGGGGAATTTTTCTTTAGTTTAGAATTAATTGTATTCTTTCAACTTCAGGCTGTCGTAATTGGAGTATGTCCTTCCAGTTTCAGATTTTAATTTGATAATGTTGTATTGACTTTTTACACTGATCTTTATCTGGAATATTAAAAGGTCTCTTGATATGTGAAGACAGAATCATTAACAGGCCAAACATTATCTACGAAACAGATAAACAACACACATGAAACACTGTGTTCACTTCCCTAAAATCATTTTTCATTGGAACTTTGGTTGAAGAAAAATAAGATACGAATTTGGTAGTTTGAAGGGAGGTTTATGTTTGTATTTTAGGTTGATATCATTGTATTCTGTCCATCTTCCTTTGATTTTCAAATACACAGTGTAGTGTCCAGAGGTTATATTAACTTCTTCATTAAAGATGATAGCCAAAGTAGTAAATGTTCTTCCTGAAAACTATATTCATCCAACTTTGAAGTTTGTAATTTCTGTTTGCAATTTGGAACAATCTGTGCTTCATAGTTGCAGCTTTACAATAAGGTATTGTCCTGTTCTTTGTAGAAATAATGTAGAGAGAAGGTCTGATCTGCAGTTTGGGCAGGTCATTTTTTGGTAAGCATTTCTACACAAATTGTCAAAAGGCACACTTTTTCAATCTGGTAACATTAAGTAAAGAAATCATTCAGAGTTGACGTCATTGCTAGATGTATAAGAGCAGTCTTCACAGTCATCGGTGCATTTGTAACTGAGTCCAAAAATACTATTTATATACTTCTTCTTGAACTTCTTGTTCTATCACTCCAAGCATCACTATAATAAATTCATGTGCATCTTGTTGAGTGTACAAAGTAAATATTATAGATCCAGCACATATATCTAAAAGATCCCAGAATCAGTTGAAGTTCTGTCACTCATTACACATTGAGGCAAACTATATAGAGCAGAGCACATTCTCTTACCTGGCTTTTGTTAAATTTTGTTTACTATGTGGGGTAAATTGACAAGCACATTGACAATGACACTGGCATAGTAGTTGACACCTGAACTGTTTTCTAACTGGTATCCAACAATTTCATTATTATTTTCTATTTGTTTCTTCTTAGCACTGTTTGTGTTGTCCTTCTGTCCTTTCTTTTCTTCTGGGTCCGTGGACTGTTGTGTTATCTTCCGCTTTGGGCACAGTATACGTTTATCATAAACAGGGTACTGCCCTAAACAAGGAGTATAAAGACTGCTTAACCGATTATATTCTTGTACGCAGTTTACATCAGCACTAACCTTGCTTTCATAAAAGTCAATTAAAAACAAGCCAGACAAACTTCTAATTTGTGACAATGCTGCATATGACATTCCTTCTTTAAAAACAGGAGTTTCAATATTAAGCAAAGCTGCATCTACACTTAGACCTTATGATTTATGGATGGTTACTGCATATGCTAAAGAGTCAGGGAACAGTTGTTGTCGAATGTATAGGTCTTTTACAAGCAAACACCCTGATACATACTGGCCAATCTTTTACACCTCACCTATTTGATCAAATTTTATAGCCAAGTATTCCACCTCGTCTCTATTTGGAAAATTATATAAGTCAACAACTTTGCCCATTGCACTATTTACTAAGCCTTCCTCAACATTTAAATTGTTTGGCAAAATAACTCAACAGTTTTTACAGATGCGGAAACCCTTTTCTAAACCTGCTGTTTTCGATACTGATTTTTCCAAAGAATCTCATTTTGCTTGTAGTTAATCTGACAGTAATATTGTTGCTCCATGATGTTTCTTCTCTCTCCAGGTGTAGTAATTTTTCATTAAACTTTGAGCACTCTTGAAGTGTTGGCAATAAACAAACTATAGATTTCTCTTCTTTATGAATTGAACATTAGTTCTGGTGCAGTTATGTCATAAGTGTGTTTCCCCTGTTTTGTAAGAACTCCTACTCTAATGTCTTTCAGTATCTCTCCATATACCATATCAGACACTTGACACACGATTTTTTACTACTTCTTTGTACTTAAAGTTTAACCAAATGTTAATGTTGCCAATGCTTCCTAGGGAATTTCTTGTTTCATTATGTAGAAGAGTTTTGAAAATTGCTTGTCCTTTTATAGGGGTGAGTTGGAGTATGTCACCAAAGACAATAAGATGTTTTTCTCCAAATAGTCCATTAATGTTTTTTCTGAAAAATTGTTGCATCCTGAAGTGTATGAAAGCAAGCATTATGTTTGATACCATTGTAACTTCACCAATGATGAGAAGAGTCATCTTATTCAGTACTCTGAATAATTCATGGCATGCGTCGCAGGATAACTTCTGATTCTAAAGTGTATTGTCAAGTTCAACAGGTAGCATTAGAAGTTGATGCAGAGTAATTCCTTTTATGTTATGAGCAGCTAATCCTGTTGGTGATGTTACCACACATGACAAATTTGAATCAGTAGTCTTTTGTAGATACGTTTATGAGAACTTTTACTAGAAAGCTTTTACCAGTGTCCGCTTGTCCACTAATGTACAGTAATATTGGTTTATATGTAGAACATTCATAATGTTTTTTTATCGTGGAGAGATCCATATTCTATCCCAGTTTTAACTTTGCTGTAAATTTCTCTCTGTTACTTGTTCAGTTGTTCCACTAACAGTCCCAATTCCACAGTTTCCTCTCTTGCCTGTTGCATTGCAATCTCTTCTTCGTTCATTGCTATAGTCACTTCATTTTGAATTCCTGGTTCTCCAAGAGGAATTTGACTTGCTGGTGCAGAACGTTGGCTGCTCTGTGAACTGTCCCTGGTTATTTCAGCTGCAATAGTTTCTTCTTGTTGAACCTCTTCTTTCAACATCTGTAAGTATGTTGGAAAGACAGAACACTGAATAGTGTTTTGCAGCACTAAATGAATCTTCATAACAGTAATAGTGACCAGGTAGATCTGGTTCATCTTACCTTGGTTTGAACAGTTGCAAAAGTGCCAAGTAGAAAAACTATTTTCTGTCTGGAGTTTGGCAACTAAGCTTCCTGTGAGTAATCAGATTTTGTTTGTTGTGTCTTACCAACAACCATCACATCCAAATAACTGCAAATCATCCTTCTTCAATGTTTTCAGTGACATTAATTCTATATGTGTAATGCTGTAGTACTTCATTGAGACACATATTTTCAAGATGAGCACTTGTTTTTGAGTAGTATGTACCAGCATGTTATTTTTTAGAATGGCTGTAATGGTGCGATCAACTTCTGTAAGATACTCTAATTCTGTGAAAGACTATAATACTCTATTACCACTTCTTGCAAAGTCAATGCTTATCCTCACAATTCCTCTAGACTTGGAGAACAAACTTGCCAAGCTCAACCTATCTGCACATTCATAAGATCCAATTTCCCTGCATGAAAGCAGTTTTATACTGAAACTGGACAATTCTTGGTGAGCTATTTTCTGCTGAAATCTCCTCTTACATTTCCTTCATCTCTGTCTTTTCTGCCTTCGATATGTAAGAAGTGACATAGCTAGCTGCAGCAATAGATTTATCATCAACAAATTATACGTCCATATTTCCATTCCACATCTTTTGATTAACAGGAATGTAGTCATTTATACATTTTGAAGCTTCTGTTCTTCTGATGTTGTAAATATTTTTTGGTGATTTTCATGTCAAAGTGTGTCTCACTGCAGACAAAAAGCTATTTACTCTTCCTTCGGAGATAACAGGATGTGGAAATCCAAAGGGACATTGTGTATAAAATGTTGCTTTTAATTTATATTTCTGACTACAGTATTTGCTACACCTATGAGTCTGAAATATAAGAACTTGTTGTCTCAATCCCTTCTCAGAAGTGTCTTTTGGTATGGCATATGTCACATACTATTCTATACATGAGAAAAACAGACTCATCAGTGACTGTTTTGAACTTTGGGGCATGTTTCATCCACAACAGCATATGAATATGTGGAACACCTTAAGCTTGGTACTCTTTCCGTCAGAACGAATCAGTGACTTTACCAAGAAGTGGAGTTGTCTTGGCACAGACAAAAGCCATTTTGCTTGAAATTAGTGGTAGAACTATTTGCAAATGTTTGCAGGATCCAATGAACAGGGTTCTTCAGCTGTTTTTAAATTGATATCTTTTATGTTTGAATTTGCTTCATGTAAAGATTCAAGAAAGTCATCCCATGTATTTTCAGCACAACTGAATGTCACAAACCATGTAGGTTGTCCTAGATTCCTTAACATGCACTTAAATTCACCATGACAACAATACCAATATTCATTTGTACCCTGTTGACATGCCATCAAATTGACAAAATTATATTCAAGGTGTTCGACCTTTCTATGAACTTTATCAACTAATTCCCTTGCTGTCGGATTCTGAAGGTTTACCCCTGTTTGGAGAATGTGATTTACTGCATAGGATAACCCAGACAAGTCACTCTCAAATAGTAGATTAAATATATCAGTAATACTCTCCGAAATCTAGGGTTCTCTGATTAAAGTCTGGTAGATCTTTACTCCGCTGCTGGTATTTGTACAGGCCGGCCATCGTACCTACTGCCAACTCTAGTAGGAAACAGATGTGGAAAAAAATGAATTTCTAAGCTTTTCTCCCTCACACTTAAGGGAGCACCTTTTTCTGTTTTCATTTGGAATAGCTCAATAGCATCTCCATTAATCTCTTTAGAATGTAGAGGATGAATACTGTACTGTTCTTACATTTCTTCTGTTCTCGTTAGATCTACCTTTTTAAATTGGCCTCTGGACTATACTTTGTCATTGTCTGTATGCAAAATATCTTGAAGCGCATTTACATTTTTATAGCAAATATTATTTTGTATCAGATATAATGTTGCTTTCTTAACATTATTACCATATACTAACTCTTGCCATATTTGTTTACTCTTAATAGGCACACATTGACTAGAATCACAAATACTTCTTCAAAATTCCTTTCCACAACTACAGTTTCAACAGTTTCCTTAAAATGTAATGGCAAATAAAGAACTCTAACTTTTAGACCACTCTGGAGCTCAGTTGAAGGTAGCTTCCCAGTATTTAGCTCCATATGGACTATTGCTTGGAATGGGTGTATACCTTGTATAAGTATAGACTCATAAACATTCAAGTCTTGCAGTTCTTGTGGAATGGAAACTAGTTCTAAATTGTTATACAGTCCTCTAGCTAGCATTTTATTCTCCTCAAATTTATTATAACAGTACTTCAATATAACTTGTCATTTGCAACAATCAAAGCGTTTTTCTACAAATAAATAAGCATCAAAATCTCACCATTTCTCACAATTGTCTTCTTCAGTTTTTGAAGACACAATAACATAGCGAGTTTGAGTTTTGTAGTGAGTGCGTCTACAACATATGAAAATACAGTTTGGTTTCTCTGAACAGACAGTCTTAAACTTTTTAATCTCTTCATGGAAGTTATTGACAGAAATTCCTGGCTCCCATTCTCCTACACCTGCAGATTCTAGGGATTAATTTTCTCTTCACTCTGTCGTAACTGGACTCTCGCTCCTAGGTGAGACTGTTGGTTTAAGGATGACAGCACTTTTGTTTGTAGGTGACTAAGCCACTCCTACAACAAATCACAGCTGTCAGTACAGCCCTCCCAGCTCACAACCAGTACCTCACCAGAAACCCAAACAGTAAAAGGTGATTTCTGGCAGCATTATGCACGGTCCCTAGATTGTGACATCTCAGGGGAGTTGTGGTGGAATTGAAGTAACCCCTTTCTCTCGTTAGCAATGCATCTTGGTCACATACAGGCAATGAAGGAGACACAGGAGAGTTTTCAATAGGTTTTTTGAAAAGACTGCAATCTATGGTAAAATGCATGAGCTGCAAGGATTAGTTTAACAAACAATAAAAGAAGCATAATTGTGTAATGAGAGTCGTGCATACAAGGAACCCCACCATCTCGTCATAAACAGGAAATGTAAAATCCCTAGCATGGACAACCTAATCTCTAACCTAATGAAAGCTAGGTGTGATAAACCTAATCCACCAATACAATGTCCTTGGGAAGCCCCTCCCAACCCTTGTTAAAAACAGCATGAGGTCTCTAGGTCAAGCTCCATGGTGACACAGAGGATGATTTCGGCAGCAAGGTGATGTGCGGTGTAGATGGTATCTGGAAGGAATTCCTCTGATAAGGTTGTCTGTGCGAGATGAATTTATACAGATCATGTAGGACCCCTGATACATTATTGTTTCTAAACAATTGATAAGGAGGCAGACTTGTGGTGGCAATTATCTAAACAATCCACAACAAGTGTACATGATGTTCCTGTCACCCGTAATTGAGAAAGGGACATGATGTGAATACCTATGTACATCACGCGATTATGACACTGATAGTGACGCCTTCACAGAATGGCACTGAAAATGCAAATCAAAACATTTTTATAACTATAAACAATAGCAGCCATCTTAAAATAAATAATAAAATAAATGGACTAAGACAGACCACCCTAAGTAGGTTAAAAGTCACTCGGTGGCAGGGGCACATACCTGCACAAGCCAAAAAGCTAAGCTAATCTCCTGCGTCCCAATAAAAACTAAATAGGTTTCACTACACCCTACCCATTGCCGGAACAAGGATACTAATACTATAGTGAGGGTGCATTTGTCCCCGTTTAAAAGCTCCGGACTAAAATTACGCTAAAATCTATTTAAAAACTAGGCTAAAACATACACAGAGATAAAGGTCCTCATTATGAACATGGCGCTAAACACCGCTCCGCCAGTGGTGGCGGTAACTACCGCCAACAGTCAGGCGGTATGGACCACCAAATAATGAACCACCTGAAAAACAGGCAGCCTGAAAACCACTCACCGCAAGCAGAGGATTGCCGACAACGACGGCAGAGGCTGCCCACAGGCCGACAGAAAGGCCCTACCCACCCATCAAATAATGAAGCACTAGACTGCCATCAGTTCTGGGGTGGGAACCACTGCCACGCAAAGCCAGGCAGAAATGAACCAAATAAAAGGAGACACTCACCGTAGACTCACACAACATGCCGAAGCAGACATGGATAGAGAGTTGCAAATCATGCTAGCCCTGCTCCTTGCCATATACCTCCACGACCGAGACCGCCGATGAAGATGACAATGGTAAGTACTGCAACCTACTAAACAAGGGATGAAAGGGCACAGTTACATACCCACCCCGCAACGCACCCACATCCCCTCACAACAGCACAAACCATACACCCCAGAGCAAGGGGTACTTACCCGACACAAGGCAAATTAAAAGTGCCCAAAGTACACACATGTGCACAACACTCCCCTACAAAGAAACGATGAACCATGGATCCTGAGTGTGCCAAAACCAACACTGGCCACACAAACTTTAATTACGCTCCATGAGCAACAGAAGTCCAACAGAAGGCCAATGGCCAGTGCATATTCCGAAGTCCGATGGGCCCAAATGGCCCCAACTTGACTCCCACAAGTGCAAAGGTACTCCACCTCATAGGGTCAACAATGGGGCATCCAGGTACCTCAGGGAACAGGGGCAGGGGGTGGTGGGGTCTTGCAACTGGGAGGAGGTGGCTTAGCTTTAAGTTTGGGAGGTGGAGGGAGCTTGGGTCTGGTCGTAGAAGCTGGTGGAGCGGCCTTGGACTGGTGTGCGGCAGATGTTCCTGGACCAGCATGGGGCCTCATGCTCACAGGGGAGGTAGCACAGGAATGGGAATGGTGGACAGGCGTGGGATGTGATGTGGGAGGAGTGGACAGGGCAAGGAGGTGGGTACATTTAGGGATGAGACGGGATGGGCCAGTGGGTTCGAATAGGTCAACACGGGATAGGAAATGTTTTTTAGGGTCAATCGGGTTGGACCTGGTTGAAGGCGTGGGGGTGGAGGTAGAGGGGGTAGTTGTGACAGGTGTGTGTGACGTGGGTGCAGGTGACTGTACAGTATGCTGAGGTGTGGTGGATGTGTGTTGGGTGGGTGGGTGTTTTGAAGGGTTTGAGTGTCTTGGGAGGAGGGGGGGTGGACACAGTGGGATAAGACAGGCTGCCAGTGTAAATGTATGTTGTCTGTGTGTCTGCAAGTTTAGTGAGTGTGCTGCACGTGTCAACCAAAGTCGTTGTGGTGAGTGCAGGTGTGGTGCCTGGGGTGGATGAATGGATGTCTGATTTTGTGGTGACTGCAAGAATGGGGACAGCAACAGTGAATGAGGGTGCAGTGCCTGTGAGTGTGCATGTAGATGTGACAGACAGGGAGGCGGAAGAGGTGGACACACTATTGGAAGTGAATGTTGGGGTGTGTGCCTTTGTATGTTGGCTGTGTGTATGCCTGTGGTGGGTAGTGTGGTGCTTGTGTTTTGCATTGTGCTTCTTGTGTGTTGAGATGTGTGCATGGCTGTCAGAATGTGTGCTTAGTACGGGTGAAGGGAGTGGGGTGCTGGAAGAGGTAGAGGTGGTTGGAGGTGGGAAGGAATGACCAGGGACACTGGCTGCTCTCAAAGAGGAGGCCAGAGTCTGAAAAGATCTATGTAGGCAAGAGACAGCACCGTGAATGCCATACAGGTAGGCACTGGTCTGCTGCACCTCTGATGCTAGCCCTTGGATGGCATTGACGATGGTTGTCTGCCCTACAGAGATGGTCCTCAGGAGGTCAAAAGCCTCCTCCGTGAGGGCAGCAGGGCTGACTGGGGCAGGGGATGAGGTGACTGGGGTGAAGGAGATGCCCACCCTTCTTGGTGAGCGGGCACAGGCAACCCGGTGGGGAGCAAATGGGAGGGCAGTGATGTATGGGGCTGGCGGAAGATGACACAGAATGGGTGGGCCCACCAGGGTCCGCCACCGCCAGGGAGCTCCAACAGAGGAGGTATCCGAGACACTACCCCCAATGGTAATTGGTTCCCCCGTGGTACTCCCCTCGCCCTCCAACCCACTGGCCCCCTTGATGTTGCTCGACTCTGCCTCCTATGGAACCGTGGGCTGCTGCATCCCCACTCACCAGTGCCTCAGCTCTCGCCAGATGATGCTAATGTACACAGACAACACAAGAGAACAGGGATGGGGAGACAAAACAGGAGAGACACTTGTAATTAGCTGAATGGAGGTACATGACTGGTTCACACATATACCACCATGCAGCACCTACTGCTATACACATGGCTATGCCCCTGACTAGTGGCCACAACCCTGCTCTACAGCCATTCCCTACATCACTGAAGGACCTGAAGTACTGCAGACCTGACCCTTACAACCCAACTCCCCACGGGGGCCATTATGTAAAAGTACATCAGTCTGAGCCCCTGCCACTAGACAGCATACATACCACAGCACACTCACACATCCATCAAGGAGGCATACAATGGTTTCTGTACTCACCCCCTTGTGTCTGCTGTGCAGCCTTCAAACGCCCATCCAGGTCTGGATATGCCACCGCCACAATGCGGTGCATTAGGGGGATCAGTGCCCGACGGGCACCCCTTCCTTGGGAGGACTTCCCCAGCTGGGCCTCACAGGTCTTCCTCGCCCAACGTCGCAGGTCCTCCCACCACTTCCTGCAGTGGGTGCTCCGCTAGTTGTAGAACCCCAGGGTCCACACCTCCCTGGCAATGGCATGCCAGAGTCCCCTCTTCTGATGGGCGCTGACCTATTTGGGACACAGAAAAAGGAACACAGAGATCAGACTATGGCCATTAGATACAGGTGGCTATGTGTCCCAATGGGACGGACACTCACAATAGCATAACAGGACCTCACACATGCAGCATGTTATGAATCCCACGACTGTACAGTGTCTAACGTGCACACATGTTTACAGCCATCTACCACCATTACACACATCCATGCCCCCCAATCCACCTTCTCACCTGTACCTCTGGTCGACCATAGAACTTGGTTTACAGGGGGAGGACTCCGTCCACGAGCTTCTCCAAATCCTCACTGGTGAAGGAAGGGCCCTTTCCCCTGCCTCTCGTGCCATTTCCAAGACCAGAGCAAGGACACAGCAGCACACTCAGTGGAGTACCTGCATGCATGTAATCCGGGAGTGAAGTGAAGTTTCGGTGAGGAGATGGCGTATGCTCTGCGGCGGTGTGCACCGTCACTGCTGGTGGCGATCATGACATGCTAAAAATCCCCATTGACATCCATGATAACCAATGAATGATCGCACAATGGTGAACACTGCCTTACGCTATTATGACACCAGCTAGTGGTATGAGGTCACTTCCACTACAACACTTCTGGATGACAGGGGGCAGACATTTTGGCCATTGCTACGCAGTTATTAATTCCTCATTTGCCCCATGCAGGCCCTATTGTCCCCAACCCCAATAGGCATGAACAAATATACATTTACTCACCACAATATTCCTCATGTATCATTGAGGACCTATCACTCTAGTTTAATATCCTACTATGCATATGTGTCGTCAACTTGTATGCCAGCGGTGCTGAATATTTAACATTGTGGGCAGATGTATGTGTGTTCCTCACTTGTGTTCTCAACTCCTCCTAGGTACAGACCCATGTGACGAGGGAGGGCCCCATCGGTGTACAGACCACTTGTTGATTTTTGGACCATAGTGGAGCATCACATCATTATCAATTACAGACTCAACCGCGCTAAAATTCTTGAACTTTGTGCATTACTGGATCCAGCACTGAGCCTGCATAATCGGAATCAACATGCCATCCCGACTGAAGTGCAGGTGCTCTCTGCACTCCATTTCCTGGCCACAGGCTCATTTCAAGTGACAGTGGGCATGGATGCAGGTTTTTCACAGCCAATGTTTAGCATTATACTGTTGAGATTCCTGAATGCATTTGTACGACACCTGCAGTCCTAAGTGAGGTTTCCCCAAAGTGCTGACCTCCCTGCCATCAAGCCTGACTTCTATGCCTGTGCCAAAATTCCCCATGTGATAGGTGCCATGGATGGAACCCACATAGCTCTCATCCCCCCACGAGTAAGTGAACAGGTGTACAGAAACAGGAAGAACTTTCACTCCATGCACATTCAATTGGTGTGTACACCAGGCCAGTACATCTCACATGTGAATGCCATGTTTCCTGGATCAGTCCATGATTCCTTTGTGCTGAGGAACAATAGTGTGCCACACATGATGGAACAACTACAAGGGGACAGAGGATGGATCATAGGTAAGTGTTTCTGGTCATTTGTGGCACATAGCAGATAGCCAGGCTGTCTGCAACTGGGGTTTCTCACTGACAGTCCTGTTTTGCCGCCTTTTTCAGGTGATTCTGGCTACCCCAACATGCGTTGGCTCCTGATACCAGTGAAGAATCCTAGGACAGATGCAGAGAGGAATTACAATTCCATGGACGTACTTGGAGGGTGATAGAGCTCACAATAGGTCTCCTGAAGGCTGGTTTACGTTGCCTCCATACCTCTGGGGGATCCCTGGCCTATGAGCCTGAAAAGGTGTGTAAAATGGTGGTGGCCTGCTGCATGCTGCACAACGTGGCTGTGAGGAAATCTATTCCCCTCTTGGAGGACGAGGGGGCTGTATACCTAGACCAGCTTCCTCAGAGAGGGGATACAGTGATGGTGATGAAGAGGAGGGGGAAGATGTACACTCCAGGAACCAACTGATCCAACTGTACTTCCAGTAACTAAGTAGTACTATTTCATACTGTTGCTGTCTGTGCATCATACTGTCAGTATGTCTTATCCTCTATGGGAGTGTTGTGTCTATAGACATTGTCACTGTGAACAGGTTTGCATGGGACATGGGACATTATAGACAACTTGTTTGACAATTCTGTTGACACAAACACATGTTATGCGTGGCGTGCCATTTCTGCTATTACGATAGTAATAAATGATTTCAAAGACAATTGCATGAACACTTCGATTTCATTCAACATAATGACAGGGGACACTTACATTATTGAACAGGTGTTTTATTTGGTGTCAGGGATGCCATGGTGCCTTTTCCAGTGATGGGAGTGGGCTACTGGTGGATGTCCATATTGGCTACATGGTCTGAGGGATTGTTGGCAATGGTGATATGTCCATCTGTTATTTACAGTTTTTGGGGTTGTTATTGCACGGTGTGGACGGTGGTTCAATGGCACACTTGAAGGACAGTTCTTGTCAGAGTCACTTCTTTGAGGGGGCCTTGGTCTTCGCAGGTGTTCCAGTGCCATATCTGGGCCTGATGGACCATTTGGGTGCCTGGTGTTGGCCTGTACGGGTTGAGGTGCAGGTTTCCTGTGTGTCCTGAGATGGTGCCACAAGTCCAGTTGCTGCTGCTGCTGTTGTTGTTCGGTCTGTATCTTGGCCTGTAGCAGGGGCCTCCTGGTCTGTGGGGGTCTCAGGCTGGGGTGGTGGCCATGGTGGCATTATGCAGTTTCCACTGCTCCAAGGTCTCTTGGTGTTGGGCTCTCTGCAGCCTTTGACTCTGCTCCAGGGTAGCAACAATCTGGGCCAATCTGTCCTGGGTATGGTGGTATGCTCCCAGGACCTCTGAAATCGCATCCTGGGCTGCAGAATCCATCCTTTGTTCTCCCCCCTGGGCCACTGATGCCTTTCAACTGGGCCTAGACCCGTGTGCCTGTGTCCCCTGCACAGGTCTGGCGGTACCACCTGTACTGGGGCCATCGTCTTCCTGACTGTTGGTAGGTAGTGACTGTGGCCTCTGTCCTTATGTTCCACCAGTCTGTGGCCTGGATACACAGGTGTGGGGCCTATTGCCCTGGCCTGCTGTTGGTGGGTGTGTGGTAGGGGTGTCAGTGGTGTCCTCGGTGGGGCTGCTGGATGGTGACAGTCCAGGACTGTGTGAGGGGCCAGGGTATTCCTCACTGTCCAGGGTTCCCTCTACAGTGTCCTGGGTGGTGCCTCTGTCTCCATGTGGGGCACTGCCACTCCTTGTCCCGTCCGTCATGGTGGCATGGGTGGTGGTGCCTGTTGGGGGGAATGGACATGTCTGTCACAGGTTCATAATCGGATGGGGGCACAGGGCAGGGATGTTGTGTGCTGGTTTTCCACTTTTTGGCCATTCCATGTGCCTTTGTGAGGTTGCCATTGCATTTTGCTTAGGATGTGGAGGTGTATTGTGGGTGGTGTAGTGCCTTTGTGATTCCTTGCAGGGGTGGGTGGCTGTGCATAGGAGGAGGTATGTGGGCCAGTTGGTGGATTTGTGGGCATAAAGGGTGACTGGATGTTGTGGTTGTGGCCTGGGTAGAGTAGTTGTCCTGGTGGATGTTGAAGGGGTGCGTTGGTGCATGCATTACAGGTGTGGTGGATAAGCAGTAATTGTAGATGACTTACCTGAGTCATTCCTCCAGTGAGTCCAGTGAGGCCCTTAGGTTGCAGGATGGTTAGTACCTTTTCCTCCCAGTCAGTGTAGTCAGGTGGTGTTGGTGGAGGTCCTCCCCCAGTCTTCTGGACTGCAATGTTGTGCCGGGATGCCATGGACCTCACCTTCCCACGCAGGTGGTTCCATCTCTTGCGGATGTCATCCCTCGTGAGTGGATGGTGTCCCACTGCATTGACCTTGTTGACAATGGTCTGCCATAACTCCATCTTCCTGGCGAAGGGTGTGTGCTGGACCTAAGCCCCCAACAATTGTGGCTTGACCTTCAGTATCTGGTCCACGAGGGTCCTTAGCTCCATTTCTGTGAAGCGTGGGTGTTTGGGGGGTGCCATGGTGTGTGTTGTGAGTGGAGTGTTGTGTGGATATAGGTGAGGGTGCTGTTGTGTGGTTGGGTGTGCAATTCGTATGTTGTGGCGTTCAGTGTCTGCTTGTGGAGTTCACAATCTCAGCTGTCCTAATGGCATTGCAAAGGATTGTGGGGTGTGTCTGTGTGTGTTTTATAGTGTTGTGGATGTGTGTCAGGTGTGTGGGTTTCAAACTTGCCAATGTGTATATTTCTGAATGTTGGGTCCCATTGCTGGCCGTAGCAGTGATTTGTGCATCATTATTTGGAAGTCGGGGAGTTTGTGTTCTCAGCGGTGGCGTGGGTGGGATGTTCTGCATTTCTGCCGACAAGGTCCTGGCGGTTACTGGTGGCTGGGAAAATGTTGACAGATTCAGATTTTTGCATCTTTATATGGCGAGTTTCTGTTCACCGCCAATGGCGGGATTCTGTTCAGCGTCACTACGGCGGGGAACGGGGTTTACCGACATGTTCATAATGACTGCCAAAGTGTCGACCATGACAAGCACAGCGGGCAAAATGCAAATCACATCAATAAGGCAATTTGGCATTATATTTTAAAACATTTTTAGGAAGTCCAATGGTCAAATCATTTAACAATAATCGTGATTTTCAAGAATGTCTCCAAAGTCTTCAAATGGGAGTGCATCCAGGAATGACTCCACATCGTAAGATGTCAGATCCATCACAGGATTGGTAGATGGATACACGGAGCAGAAATGAACAGACGCCTCAAACTCAGGATCACCCACAAAGGCAGCACCATCCATAGTGCCTGGTAGAGCCAAATAGTTAACCAGTGGTGGCTCATAATTGGCCTCGCTAATCAACCTCAGTCTCTTCTGGCACAACCATGAATGAATCATCATCAGGAACATCAGCAGTTCCTTGTCCAAAGTAGGCACTGGCTGAATAGCAAGACACACTGAAAGTAGACACTCGAAGAGGCACCATGTTCAATGAAAGACGGGTTGCACACACCACAGGACTGGTCGGAATGACGATGACCAATCATGCTCCAATTCTTCCAGCAACATAGCACCAAAGAACTGTATCATGCGATGACGGTACAGCTGGGCTGGTGGTAGTAGCTATATCACTACGCTTAGCTGTGAAGGCACAACCACTGTGTGTTAGAAACAGCAGCAGCAGTATTCTGTCAATCAGTGCCAAAGTCACAGGAAGCCACCAAACACACTTGAAAAGAGTGAATAGATAGCTGATGGAATGACAGTCTCGAAGATAGAAACTAATCCACACCCAACAGCCTTAAAGAAGTGTACAATCCCAGCAGTGCTCGAAGCGTTGAATATTCTGAAGACCAGTATCTAAAATGTTTGGGAAGTTGCTATTTATGCGCATGACACCCATTTGTGTCTGTTGGCCACAATAAGCTGCTGGGACTTGAAAGTATGGAATTATAGGTACCATCCTGAACCAAAGCATTCAGTTCTTCCTCAGTGACATTTAGGAATGGTTGTCAATTGGTGAATTTGGCTGGTGTGAGAATACTGGGTGCATTAATTTCCTTTATTTTTGCTAACCCCACGCAAGATGTCTATTGAACCGTTTCATTTAAATATATCAGTTGAACAGGAATGATGCATGCTCTAACCAGCTTCCCTATCCTGAATTTGCCAATCTAGTGTTCCCCATGCACTTTTCACATCAATAGTGCTCTTCTAATATTCATAAACTTCAACAGCAAGTCAGGAAATAAAGGAATCTGAATAGTTTAATTTTTTGTCAGTTAGCATTTTGGATGGTGGTAATTTGAAATAATTTGACTCTGCATTTGTAGTGTCATACCCAGAAAAGTGTGCAAATGTATCTACATATGCTTTAGGGCTCCCCACAGGTGGAGTTGAACAATTTTCCCATTGTGTGTAGTTAAATACTGATCCATGTCTAGTTGCTTGGTGCAGATGGTAATGTCCCCAATGATTATAGTAGAACATTTCCCCACAATTCACTGTGTTCATATATATATCATCACTTTCTAACCCAGTGCAATCCTGCAACTCAGCAGCATTGAATGAACTGTTTTAACATCCCAGTCATCAGAAACAACACCAGTGCAACTACATCAGTCACTGAAATTCTGAACACGTATGGAACTTGGATAACCTCAGTAGGCCCATTTACATATTAAAAGGAACTTTATCCCAAATAATCTCATCTGGAATTGGTACTGCTGAAATGTTCACAAGGGACAAGTCTCTTCGGACCTTATGTGAGGAAAGGTAGGGTGTTAAAACATCTTCTACTGGCTTGATAGAAGAGCGTTCAGGAAGATAATGACCATTTATCAAGAGAAAGAAAATAGTCACGAAACCAATCCATAACAGAAAAGCAAGCAATGAACAGCTTACTTGTCTTTGAGACTGTTTCAGTTGCAGGTACAGATGAAGTTGAAGTTGAAGAAAAGTCATCAACGTTGATGAAATAACCCAAAGCAGCCTCTGCAAACACAGAAGCTGGTGCAATTCTGGTGGATGGATCCACTTCGCATGTATGTTCATAGTAGATGAAATTGTCAGTTTGTGTTGCATTGGTGTAGAAAATAGCCACATCTTGGACAGTTCTTGTCAGTGAAGTGGTAACAGGAATCAGCAGAAGCTCATTCTCCACCTTCCCCATGCTCGAGGAGGCATTTGAAACATCGTTGTACATGCTGGTATATTCAGAAGTGTTGTTGTTTCTTTTTTGAAGAGGTATGTCCTGTTGGATAGTAAGATGGGACAAGGGAATAAACAAGGAACCTCTGAGTTTAATGTTCAGGATCGGCCACATGATGCAATTTGATAGCGTCAATGAAGACAAATCTGTTAACTTTGGAACATGGCAGCTGTGGTAGAATGAGAGATCTGGTACCTTGCACCTTTTAGGAGTGGAACCAGTGCTCTGTAAGATGGGCCAAATTCCTTCTTCACACCAATCTTCTCACAAACCAGATCCCCAACTTTAGGAATCCAACCTGTAGAAGTTGTTGGCAAATCCCTTATTGCTGAGGTGGCAGCTCTGGTGGATAAATCATCACGAAAATGTTGAAGCTCCTGTAAGACAGCAAGATGTGTGTCTGCTCCCACCATACCAGGCACATCTAGATTTGGGACATAGATAATTATCCCAAAGAGGACCTCATAAGGAGTGCGTCCTTCCAAGGACTGTCTTGGCATACTATTCGGTGCTCTCTGGACCCCATATGAGTGATGAAGCCAACTGCGGTCTGAACCTAATACTGTGGCTGTTAAGGACTGCTTTGGCTCACGATTTATTCTCTTCACAACAGAATTACCCTTGGGATGATCCAGAGAAGAGTAATAGAGCTCAACACTCATCATCCTTATGGTGTCCCTGAATGCCCTAGAGGCAAAAAGCAGGGCCTTCGCTGAGTGGAATACTGCAACCGCAAAAGTATTGATAAAGACCAGCAAGTCTTCTATAACAGTTCAAGCATCAGCTGACCCCTGTGGCCATACCCACAGGAATCTAGAACAAGAGTCGACAGCAACTAAAATGTATTTGTATGCACCATCAGGTTGTAAATTACCACAATGGTCCAGATACGCACATTGTAGTGGCCTATTGGACACTAAGAGGGATGCCTGCGGTGGACGTTTGATGTTTGAGCCCTTGATTTGCTGGCAAATGTCACAGAAAAGTACATATTGCATGGTCTGTTTGTATAGACCTGGCCACCAGAAGCATTTCTGTAAGAGGGCTATTGCGGCCGCGACACCCAGCATGAGCAGAAGTGAACCCTCATGGGCTGCTTTGATGAGATCTAATCTCTGGTCCTGGTTGAGGATCACTCGACTTCCAACCCAAAGAACTGTTGCAAAGGCTACATTCTGTGCACTGATATGGTAGGAATATTTAGTAGGGTATGCTTTGGAAGAAACTTGCTTTCAGCCAAAGCTTTCATGCCAGCCTGAATTTCATTATCTAATCTTGTATAGGAATGAGTCACCGCAGCAACATAAGCTGTAGCTACTTCGGATTTGGCCGCTTCATCAACCAAAGTGTTTCCCATAATGTGTATCCCTACACATTGATGGCCAAAAGTATGTACTGCATGAGCATCTGGTAGCTTATGTTGAAGATTAGCCACCCTACCCCACATAGTTCTGTGTTTAATGGTGTTCCCCTTTGAGTCTCTGAACCAGTTCAACGGCCAATGATTGAGATAATCATTGTAGGACGGGACACAATAGTACGAATCACACACAATCAATATGAGCTGTTCTTTCGTATTTTCCAGTGCCATCATAGGCGCTTTAAGCTCAGCCAACTGTGCTGCGCAGTTCCCTAGGGTCTGTTGCGTAGGTAAGTTGAGGGTGGAATACGTCATCCTTCATCACTCTGCTGATGGCTGCGCAAGTGGCTGAGTACTGATGTTTTGTACCTACAGCTAGTTGTGCTGAACCATCAGTGTAGATGACACTGTGGTATCTATCAAGTGGCAAGATGCTAGGAGGTGCAGGGTAATCCTGTTTTTATAGGAGAAATTCTTGTGTTTAAGGTTTTGGGTCAAAGATGTAATCAACATCAGTGGCTGTCAGGGAGCTTGCCCTTTGAATCCAGGGTGGATGTAATTATTTAGCATTAGGAATGTTTGCTTTTGTGACAGCCTCTAATGCTGGCATGGTGGGTAACAACAATAATGAGTTTCCTTTGGAGAAGTGGCCTCTCCTTGATGATTGCCATCCATACAGTAGTCAGAATTTTCTCTGTGGGTGCAAAGCGTTGTTCTGCACTGGAGAACAAATTTGATTTGTATGCTATGGGCACTGTGTCTTCTTCACTAAAGGTGATGTAGGTGAACCCAGTGGTACCAGCAATTATTCTAAAAAACACATTTGTTTTGTTGTCATGTGTGTGTAAGGCCCATATTTATACTTTTTGATGCAAATCAGCACCAGGGCAGATTTGCGTCAAAAAGTTTTCCGCCCGCGAACGCCATTCCAATGCGCCAGCCGGGCACCTTATTTATGGAATGATGTTAGCTGGTGCTACGGCCTGGTTTGTGTCAAAATAAATGACAGTAACCGGGCAGCGGAGGCGAAGTGAAGACTGGGGTTTGAGCACCAAAGAATGGTGCAAGTCAAATTAAAATAAAAAATATTGGCTCTAACCTGACTAGCGCCATAGCAAAGGCAGGAGTCATGCCCCCCTGCCCAATGGCCATGCCCTGGGGACTTCTGCCCCCTGGGCATGGCAATTGGGCACAGTGGAATTTAGGGGGTTCCAAGTTAGGCCCCCATGCCACTTTAAAAAAAAATATATATATACTTACCTGTACTTACCTGCACTCACCATGGATGGGTCCCCCCATCCATGGGTGTCCTCCAGGGGTGGGCTAGGGTGGCAGGGGTTGTCCCTTGGTGCAGGGAAGGACACCTGTGGACTGCTTCCATGGTCTCCCACCGTGGAAATGAGACCACAGGTCCCTTAACGCCTAACTTGACCCAGGCGTTAAAAAACAGCACAAATCTGGCTGGGCGCCTTGTTTTAAGGCCGGCCTCCTCCTGTGCTTCAGTTTGACGCCAGAGGATAAATAAGGCACACATGCCTTAGAGTCATTTTTTGCACAGGAACGCCTACCTTGCATGTCATTAGTGCAAGGTAGGTTTTCACGTACAGAAAATGACTCAAAGTCCATAACTTTGGTGCTGGACCGGTCTAGAGGCAAAGTAAAAATATGGAGTTAAGTTTGTGGCGAATTTGCGTAAAAAAAAAGACGCAAACCCGGCGCAAATAGAGGACAAATATGGGCCTAAGTGTTTTGCTTCTAGCATGTCTTGCTTCAGTCCTCTAATGATACAAGTGTATTCAACTGTCCAGTGTCTGCTTGAGAAATCTGGGCGAATAACTCTTAGAGTGGCTTAATGCATTGTGCATAATCAGGAATGCCAGAGTCAAAGAAACCAGGGAAAAACTGCAGTTTCTTGATTGTATTTAGTGGTTGGGCAAATGTTTCTAAAAAGGGCGTGACCAGGCTCTTGCCCTCATTTGATAGTTCGTATCCCAGAAACAATACACTGAGAAAGGCTATCTTAGTTTTCTTAAAATTGAATCTGTAGCCAAGGACTGCAGAACCGAAAAAGATCTGATCGATCCTGGGAAGATAAATGTTGAGGTTGTCATCTGTGAGATAGATGTCATCCACATAGGACAACTCCTCTAGATCAATATCATGCAATATTGATGTTACACGGGCTGAGAACAACCCTGTGCTGTTCTTATAGCCCATGGGCAAACAACAAAATGGTTTTTGTGACCCATATGAGAATGTGCTCAGGTCCCAACTTTCATGCGCTAAGTTTTGGCAGAAATATGCATTGGAAATATCCAAGGTCATATTTTTTTTTTTAGGCACTATGGTCCATATTAATATAAAATGACGCAAAACTGCGCTAATGCAGTTTTGCGCAATTTTATTTAGCGCAAGCTAGCGCCATTCCATAGTGCCAGCCGGGAGCCATATTTAAGGTATGACGTACGACGCCGCTAAGGAAAGGTGAGCGTAAAAAAAAAAATGACGTTAACCATTGCACCCTGTCGTAATGAAAAATTACGCTAATGCTGTAGAAGTGTTGCAAAACCGTTTTGCAGCATGTCAATATTTCGCAAAAGGGTTACCGGCTTTTTAGACCACATTAGCGCCAGATTTAAATGTAGAAGCAGGAAAGAGTGCAATTGCAACTGAAAATGGAAGCATCAGGCCAGGAGAGACCCCAGGGAGATCCCAATCACCCAAGAACCAGCCAGGAGGATCCACAGATGTCCCTGGAGAAGGAGAAGAAAAAGCAGAAGTGTCGCATTAGTGAGGAAAAGCAGGACATCCTTGTCAGAGAGGTGGAGGAGCACCAACACCAGCTTATTGTCACCTCCAAATTGCCAGTTGGTAAGAGAGAGGCTATATGGCAGCAAACAGTGGACAAAATAATTCAACAGCGTGGCAGAGGTGAATAAAACAGTCACTAGGTGCAAGAAGTGCTGGCATGATTGTATGCACAGAACTAAGGAGAAACTGGCCAAGAACAGAAAGGCAGCACTGCAGACTCGAGGTGGAAGTCCTGCACCACAGGAGGACATGGATGAGCTGGAGGAGGTGGTTGCAGTGGTCATCCCAGAAGAGCTGGTCACAGGAATCCAAGGACAGGACAGTGCAGACTACCAACCACCACCACAAATGCAGGGTAAGTTGCATGGGGGAATTAACTGGAATCTTACAAATGCCAGAAGTGGGGGATAGATAGGACACACCCAATGCATGCTAAAGGATTGCATGGGAACACATTCACCCTGAATCAAGATGCCCCTTCCCCACACAAGCAACACAAGTGCACATGCCTTGGTTGTGCTATGCACTCCAACAGATACAAAACGTGGAAATACACCAATCACCAGGGCTATACTCCACCACATAAATATGCAGCACATTGGCTGGAAGGGACATGTAAGTACTGTGCCTGTGGCTGTGCCCTCATAACACCCCTTGCATATTGCAAAGTTCCTGTACCCACACAACTTAGACATCTGAGACTAGGACAGAAGTCAATACCATTGAGTAGGCTAGGGTGGTGTATCTTGCAAAAATGCTGCAACAAAGCCTTTCTCAGTGGAGGGAGAACAAATCATTGCATCTGCAGGGAGAATTGCAGGGCTGTCCCGTATCCCAGTAAACATGACACTTCCCTGTGTAACTAACCTGTTGCAGTGTTAAGCTACACATATTGGTGCTGACCTAAACCATGCCAAAAGAGAAAAATCTGCACTAAAGCTTGCAACTTGTGAAACACAACACATACAGGGTAAACCCACAACAACTCAGACACAACCATATTACCCACATGGGAATGGGCAAACAATAGAACAAATACAACACATGATGCATGTCTGTGAACATTATGGTACCCATTATGACCTTGGCGGCCAGTGGAGGCCACCAGCCAAAGTCCTGTGTTGGAAGGACCACCAGTGCACTCTTCCCGCCGTGGGAGCCATTATGAGATTCCTACAGGGACGGCGGGTGGATGCCATATTTTGGCCTGCAAGCTCTGTGGAAAACTCACCAAAACATTGATGCTGGCTTGTAATATAGCCAGCGGCAATTTTGGGGTGCGTTTATCACTGCCCGTAAATTGGGCAAAGGAAAGTGCAAAAGGGCTGCCAATGGGAGCCCCTGCACTGCCACTGCCCATGCCAAGTCTAAGGGCAGTGCAGTGGCACCCCGGGGCGTCCCACACCCCATTACCACCAGCCTTTGCATGGTGAATGGACTGCAATGCAAAGACTGGTGAGAAAGTGGGATCATAATCTGAAGGGCAGTGCTGATTGCAGTGCTGGCCTGGAGGATTAAGATCGGCGGCACCGTCAGCCCATAGGCTGGCAGCAACCTCGCAGTGCCAGGCCATTGGACCATGGCGCTTACACCATGGCCCTAATGTGCCGGTTGGACTGCTGCTGTTGGTGATGGTCTGAGCACCACTGCAAGTCTGAGGGTCATAGGACCGCCAGAGTCGTTATGAGGACCCATGTGTGCAGTAGTACAAGTAGCTGCAATCCCACCATCAAACAAGATACAGGCCCTGATCAAGCTGGAAATGAAGGTGGGTGCCTCTTTACAGAATTAGGCTGGATCACGCACTGACATTTAGAAAACTCAGTCTTGACCAAAAATCATTACCATATGGGCCATCCCTGTGTCCACCCCTATGCCAGTGGTTAATTAGCTGTCCAGCCCCCACACCTCATCCTTAGCACCGTAGTGCAAGGATGGCTGCGTTGAGGGGGAGAATATTGTTGTGTAGAAGGAGCACCTTTCTGTACAACAAGAAACTGACATGGCAATCTGCTGGTCCATGTGTGCTGTGGAATGCAGCAAACACAGGCAAAGGAAAACATGAGAAGAAATCAAAGTATACATCAACATTGCGCCCTGCTAATGCCACCCCTGCGGTGTTGTTAGATATTGGTGCTGCCTCAGGTCTACAAAAGCACGTAGATCTGTGGCAGTGCTAAAATGCAATGGGTATTGGTGTGGCCCACCCAAAGCAACAGCCATTGCACGCCCCTTCCACACAAAGTGCTGCATGGGAAGAGGCCATTTTTATAAAGGTGGCGTAAAACCACAATAAGTGGCTTAATGCACCTAGTAAATAGCAGTCAATAGCACCACCGAAGCATCCCTTAATGTGACACGTGACACTCCAGTGGCACTGGGGGCTAAAAAGATATGCCACATTATATACAATAACAATGAGGGGCCTTTAACTAGTCACTGAGACTCCACTACTAAATAAATCATGTGCCATGTCAACTGCCACACCAATCTAAGATTGATTTTACACTATCTCATTGCAGAGGATAATGGTTTTCCTCCTGCTGACCTGCCTGTCATGGATTTCAATGATGACCTGAATGACCAGCTGACAACCATCAATAAACGGACGGTCATGGATGTCCTAGGATCCCTCCAGACACCATCTCCAGTTCAAGGAGGACACACAGGCCCTCATTACAACCCTGTCAGTCGGTAATACCGCTAACAGGTCGGCGGTAAAAGAAATGGGATTTGGACCCTGGCGGTTACCGCCATCCAACACCGTCACTTTAACACACTGACCGCCAGGGTGGTAACGGCCGCTGGGCTAGAGACTTCGATCTGCAGCCCGACGGCCATCACATTCTCACCCTCGGGATTACGACCCAGCCTACCGCCAAGGTTTTCGTGCCAAACTTACCGCCACAAAAACCATGGCGGTAGGCACTATCAGTGCCAGGGAATCCTTTCCCTGGCAATGATAGGGGTCTCCCTAGCCCCCACCCCCTCCCCCAGAGTCCTCCCCCACCCTCCTACACCCGCTCCTGCCCCCTGCACATATACACACCCACATGTGCACCCACATACACACACGCATACCCACCTCAACCCACGCATGCACACATACACAACCACATACCACAACACACACCAACATAGCTTGTCACACACATGCAAACACAACACACAACACTCACAATCACTCATTCAAGCATGAATCCAACACGACTCACACCTGCATGCACGCATCCCAAAACATACACACACCCCCACATAAACACAACAACCCCCACCCCCCTCTCCGGTCGGAGAACCTGACTTACCTGCTTGCAGGGGGTCCTCCGGCTGGAGACGGTCTGCGGCGCTGCTGTCAGCAGCAGGGTCCGTCAGCAAAACACCGCCAGGCCGTAACATTGCTCATGATACGGTCGGCGTATTTTGCTGGCGTGGCGGTGCTGCTGTCAGCAGCGCTGCTTTACCGCCGTCCGCTGCCATTACCGTCGGCGGTGTTCCACCAGATTTCTGGCAGAATACCGTCGGCGGTCACAATACGCGTTTGCAGGCTGGTAGCCACGGTGGCGGTATGTTGGAGGCCGTCTCCATAGCGGTAGGCAGTAAACACCACCAATGTTGTAATGAGGGCCACAGCGTTGTTGGGTCTCCACATGAGCCACTCAACAACCAAAATATACCACCTGCCAGTACTGACACAGCCCTGGACTCCGAGGACCCAGAGACCAGTTTTCAGAGGACAGTGGTAGGAGTCAAGCGGGAGCTGGCCAAGCAGGCGCGGGTGGGGATGGAGACCAAGGTAGGCAGCTCAGAGGGAGTGTGGACGTGCCTCATAACACCTAATGAAAACACAGCTGCCATCTGAGGCACACACTTCCCACTGGATGTACTCCAGCAGTCTCTGGCAGACATAGCTGCTGCAATGAGGGAGAGGCCACCAAAATTGCCCTCCCAAACTGGCAGCTGCATAACAGATAACAGGCTGGAGTCCATTCAGTGGGAAGTGGCCTCCCTCAGGGAAGCCATGGCTGTCTACCACTGCAATGTTGCAGCTATATTGAAAAATCAGCAGTTCCTTCTTGCTGCAGTGATGCCTTAGGTCTTACCAGAACTGGCATCTGCTGGGAACTTGGAATCCACATCTTTATCCACTGAAGTGTGTGTGGTCCCTTCTACCTCTACAACAGCACCACCAATCGCACAAGAGGCACCACACACATCGCAGCTGCTGGGAACTTGGACTCCACATCTTTATCCCCTCAAGTGTGTGTGACCCCCACTATCTCTACAACAGCACCACCAATCACACAAGAGGCACCACATACATCATAGGATGAAGATGTGGAAGAAATAACTTTCAGTAGGATGAGTACCCAGTAGCACCAGTCTGTGCCACATGGACAATTCTCCTTAGTTCTGGCCTTAAGATCATGCCAATGTTGTGACAGTAAAAATGTGCTCTCTTTACCCACCCACTGTTGACTTGTCTGCTATGCACTGTCATTGTATCTGACGTACCAATTGGCAATTTGTCTTCCTCCTCACTAATGGACACTACTCGTAAGCACGTCTCATGGCATGTCCCTCAACCCTACACTCTGATTGTGTCACATATACTTGACTTTCAATAATGGGGTCTCAGACCTGGGCATTGTAAATAATTCACTTTCACATTTCCACCTGTTTATAAACACCTTGTACACATTTAGAATGTCTACGTTTTTGTGGTCCATCTACTCAGCTAAATAACTGAATTGTGTGAATCCATGTCAATGATTATAGAATAGCAGTACATGAGTGCAGGACTGTGGGACACAAAACTCCGCACAAAGATGCTAACATGAGAAAGGTGTATGATGGTATTGTCTGATACAACCAATTCACGAAGCATAAAAACAAAATTGTATGCATATATCATTCACTTGTAATATACAGCAAGTATGGCTGAGAACCAAGTCAATGGCAATATAGCCAGCTGGGAGTCCCAGACAACTCATTGGTGTGACCCACCCCCCCACTGTACTAAACCTAACATATGCATACCCTACACAAACCTAATACTAACTACCTAAAACCCAACCTAAGACTTATCAACACTTCAATAGGGATGGGAATGAACTGGGAGGTAGTCTGGAACTCAAAATGTCCACTTCTTTCCCTTTTTGAGTTTTTTTAGTGAACTTCAACATCCTTCTTTTGTCTGCTGATTCCTCCTCCAATTTTTCCAGTTGCTTGAGGATTGCATTCAGGTCCCTCCTGAGGTCCAGCTCAAACTGAGTTGATACACCGGCTGCTGGTGAAAGTACCTGTGGCTGTGTGGCGACAGGTGGAGCTGATGTGAAGGGCGTAGGTCCAGCTGTGACCCCCTGCAACCCTGAAGAGCTTGCTCCTGTGTCCTTAGGTGCCTGCTTTGTTGGACCACCATGTCCAAAGGCATGTCATTCCCCCAAAGCTTTCTCATGGCGGAATCGCCTGGCCATCTTGCGGTATCCTGATTCCACCTCAAGGATGTGGCGGTAACGTTCTGCCCTCTTCATAAAATTGCACTTCTGCTCATGAGTCATGTTAGCTGCTGAAATATGAGGACAAGCAAGCATCAGTATCAGCATTGGGTGGAGTTTGTACAGATGTTTAAATTACACTGTAACAACAACTAACACATACAGTTCAACACACATTCCTCAACAATGACTTCCTCCTCATCTATGTCTATTTCTAACCAGATATCACCAGTATCATGTGCATGTCAGTGAGATGACGGTAATCCATTGGAGATCAATAGGGCCCAGAGCTGATAGGAACAAATACAACCCTGATCAATATTTCTGTCTTCTAACTTGTGATGATCTCCTCAACACCTGTGGTGATACTTCAAGTTCTGACCACTCATTATGGTGTCAAGGTGTGGCCCACAATATAATGGGGCTGATAACCACCAAACTGCTACTCTGAGGTTTTGTTAATCTACATTCATGTGTCCTGGTGTAAGACCTGGCCTGAGCATACGTTACAAGGGGCCACACCATTTTCCATTATGTCCCCACATGTGCAACTGATGCAATGTTGGCAGAAGAAAGGTTGGGCAAAGCCTGAGCTGCACATCAAAGTTGTCAACACATTACAGAACTGAAGCCTCCTACCCTGTGCTATGTAGTCCTAAATGTGTTAGACGGCGCACACAAGGTGGCTGTATGGATGGCCATAAGCCCACAGTGATTTGACACTGCATTGGGTGTTGCAACTGTATCCTGAAATGTGTTACTTCATTAGCTCATCGTTGTCATTGCATTCCACACTTCTGACTGACTCACAGCATTCCCTGGATTTGCTCACAGGATGCACAATAGGACACTTACTGGATGCTTCGGGGTCTTGAAAACGCGCCACCTCTCCTATCGTGTAGAGCACTGGTCCAACTGCAAAACATGAATGGAAAACATTCCTTAGTGTAAAAGCCAAGTTTTAGTAAATGGACAACATTGTACAGTGTAAACTTGTTAGGCTGAGTGAGGAAGTCATCCTAGTGGTAGATCATAGTAACTGACAAACATCTATGATCACTCAATCACACATACTCTTAGACAAGGTAGACCCACACACCTACCAACCGCCACTGTCCCTGAGACTCCTATGGTGTTTCTCACTGCACCATTTATACATGGCATTGTCATGCAGCTGTCTGTTAGCACGACACCTCCATTACTCTGTGGGACTGCTTCATAACGTATATTCCATCTGAGGGGCACGCAGTGGTTGTTGCAGTGCCTGGCACATTGTAACACCCATAGCATTTCAGCCTGCATCAGATGTTATATACATCTACATCATTGTCACAGCAAACTGATAAACTACTACCCTGGTGTTGTGTAGGTATTCCCAGGTATTGAGGAATGGCATCATACATCCTTCAGTGAAGTAAGTAATGTGTGTGTACCATCTCAAGGCACTCATACTCTCAAAATTGCTATGAAGTATACTCATGTGAAGTTGATATACCTACCTGCATATTGACTGATTAAATCATGGATGAAGTCCAAATAGTGTGTGGCCTGCCAATGTTGCCATGGTAGTCTAGTGAGGGATAAGAACATGGTCATAGAAATACAGTTCAACATGGACACACTTGCTCAGTGGTCAGAGGATGCATCTGGTGGTACAAGTTAGTGAGTGGTGTGCCAGTGATGCAGCTGATGCAGGGCAGTCCCATAATGTCAGTGAGAAGCATCAGGCCTGTGGAACTGACTCAGCACATGTGTCTGGTTATAGACATCATATGGGCTGTCTGCGACACACAATGAACTGGAACATGGAGCTGCCAGTAGACTGGACCATCGTATGATCAAGCACCCTTTTGTGGCCTTGGGTAATTACACAAAGGGCCCAACAGAACTACATTGGTGCAGCACCAATTGTATCTGTACTGTCTTTGTGGCCCTCAATGCACCACTTACTCACCGCCATGTGTGTGTGTAGTCAGAAATAAGTTACAGCATGATGCAGGTGTCGTCTAACATCATCTATTCATGTGAAGGTCAATGATCCACTCAGCAGGAGATGCAACAGATCATCACAACTATTGCTGAGTACAGGAGGGCCCTTCTCATACATTTATATACCCACATTACACACCTTCTCTCAGCAGCCGTTCTGAGTGTTTCAAAATGATACATAGGGAATTGTCTTCTGACTCAGTGAATAATACTTTTGGATCCCAGCAATGTTTGGTGACCCCCTTTTATGCATGTTCCATGACGCAGGCCTCATTTGTAGCTGCTCATTATCTAGTTACACTATGCATGCATCACAACACTTTGAGGTGGTTGTGCAGGGTAAATTATACATCTGTGCTGCATTTGCTTCCTTATTGTACAATTAAAATGAGGCTCTAATATGGGGCATGGACTCTTCATACAGGTCGCACACAACATGACCACATCAATTGCATGCAACACTCAAACGTAACAGCAACTGTTGGAAGGGTCACTCCAAAAGACATGATGAAAATTTACACTGTGAAATGTGTCTCTGTTGCATTGTATGGGGCAGGCCTATGGGGACATAGAAAATGTAACGCCTTGCAGACAGTAGAAAATGACTTCTTAAAGTCTATCTAAGTGTTCCAAAGTCTACTTCAACCTTTGCATGCCATTCAGATATGGGGGTCATATATATCACATACTTAATAAGATTGCAACCGATATTACTATGGCACAAAGTTTGGACTTCAAAATTTGCAAGTTTGAACAGGGTGATTATAGCAGACTCTCAACCATTAAGCTATTCACTGCAAATTCCATGGCTGGAGTATATAAAGAATTTTTTTACGGGCCTTGGTCATCCAGAGTATTATTTTACACCAGCAAAAATGGAATCACTTTCCAGGAAAAATTTGAAAAAGACTTGCCTTACCCACCTGGCCAAGTTAAGGTGGGCTACTGAAGCAAGGAAACCTAGTGTGATGAGGTACTACCTGCTGCAGCAAACGGACGGTATGGAACCATATCTGAAGTACGTCTTGAATCCAAGGCACCGCTATGTTCTTACTCGCCTAGGGCTAGAGATATTCCATTGAGTCGTCAGTTTTCCACTCATTAATGACTGGAGCCCAGACCTGAAGAAATGCCCTTGTGACTCAGTGTCGATACAAAGTACAATGCATACAGTCCTATTTTGCACATTATACAACGAGGAAAGCTTTTGTGATACCACTTTTAAAAACACTGCAAATACAACAGTGCTGCCCGGCCTTTCTTTACTTGTTGACGTTGCCATCAGTTCAGATCTGTAATGCCCTCGCAGCATTCCTATGTGCAGTTTTGAAGGCCAGAAAAGACTTTTAGACAAATACAAGTTGGCTTTATCTAAAAACCGATATTAGCTAGGCTACAAGACCTCCATTTTTAACAAAATGCACGTTAACACATCTCTCTCTAGTTTGTTTTTTCTGTCATTTTTAAGAATAATTGATTTTAGCTCCTTGCACTGAATTCCATGACATAGATTATAGCTGTTAGAAAGATCTTATGAATATATTTATATTTTATTTTAAATTATGCTAATCCCTTGTCGTTTGAAAGAACAATATAATCTAGTTCTCTGTACTGAATCTCAAGATATAGGATATTGTGTTTTAGGAAGATTTTATCAATATATGTCTTACCTTATTCTAACTGATTGACGTGAATTGGTGATATTTGTATTATTTTGATTGCTTTTATGGTTGTTGATATACAACCGAATAAAGTATTTTTCATTCATTCAACAGCAACAGTCATGCACATGCAATCAAAATGAGATTGTATGGCAATCAGAGACCTGCCAACTGCTCCACCAATCTCAGTTCCCAAATGGTCGAGCAGATCCTGTTCCCTTAACACAAGATCTACCCAGCAATGCTTAATTTGGTAGTTGTACCTTCCTGTTGTAAAAATCCGGGTAAGGTGGTGGAGCACCTTGCCCCACCGCAGCCGCCTTGCCTCTGTGGGGTAGCCAAGTATCACCCGGCCACCCACCTGCAGCATCATGGGGAGGTAGTGTGTCACAAGCCAGATGAACCCCCCCCCAGCTCATCTGCAGACACCTGGCTCATCCTCCTTTTCCCAGACATTTACAGTGGTGAATGGAATTCACCCCAATAATAGAAATGTAACTTAACCCTTAAACATACCCCAACTACTCAAACTACCACAACTACTAAACTACTCCATCCAGACACCCAATAATACAGATACAAAAATAGTACACTCACTATACAAAATACAAGTTATGAGACAATTAATATACAAAATAATACAGGACACAGCACAATGTAACATCACAAAACAAAATAAAATGATGGAAGGAGTATTGAAACTTTTCAAATACTCCCCCCCAGTCACAGATCTGGGTTTAATCCATCGTTATTTTGCTTGCGACGTCACCCCAGTTTGGACCCAGCCATATGCAAATCAGCCGTAACCCTGTTCCGCATGGGAACAGTCCAGCCCGAACCTCTAGGGCAGGTCCTCGCTGGACAGGAAACAAGCATCCTGGGACCGGTTTCAGGGTATCACCCTTCATCAGCCAGGCTAGCTTGAATCCAGTGGCGCAGCGAGCAAGGGACCCACGTCTGAGCATACCCCTGCCACTTAGGGCGCACAAAGCAACATCACAAAACAAAATAAAATGATGGACAGTGTTGAAACTTTTGAAACACTCAACCCTAGTCAGAGATCTGGGTTTAGTTCATTGTTATTTTGCTTGCCACTTCACCCCAGTTTGGACCCAGCCATATGCAAATCAGTCTTGACCCTGTTCTCCATGGGCACAGTCCAGCCCAAACTGCTAGGCCAGGCCCTCCCTGGACAGAAAACAAGCATCCTGGGACCAGGTTCAGGGTATCACCCTTCATCAGCCAGGCTAGCTTGAATCCAGTGGTGCAGCGAGCAAGGGACCCACGTCTGAGCATACACCTGCCACTTAGGGCACGCAAAGCAACATCACAAAACAAAATAAAATGATGGACAGAGTGTTGCAACTTTTCAAACACTCACCCCCAGTTACAGATCTGGGTATAATCCATTGTTATTTTGCTTGCCACGTCACACCAGTTTGGACCCAGCCATATGCAAATCAGTCTTGTGTTTGCATTGTTCAGCACTCCGTCCATCATCCTTTTGTGTTGCTAAGGTTGCCCTAAGTAGGAAGTGTATGGCCAGATGTGGGTCCCTTTCTCACTGTGCCACTGGACGGAGTCGCTGGTGTATAGCCAATACTACTGCTTCTACATGAGCCCCCTCGCAGTCTACATGAGCCCCCTCGCCAACATCGTACGCAAGCACGACATCATCATCACCTCCTACGCCGACGACACCCAACTTATACTCTCCCTCACCAAGGACCCCGCCAGCGCCAAGACCAACCTACAAGAGGGTATGAAGGACGTCGCAGATTGGATGAGGCTCAGCCGCCTAAAGCTGAACTCTGAAAAAACTGAAGTACTCATCCTCGGCAACACCCCGTCCGCCTGGGACGACTCCTGGTGGCCCACGGCCCTCGGCACCGCACCGACCCCCGCAGACCACGCCCGCAACCTCGGCTTCATCTTGGACCCTCTTCTCACCATGACCAAGCAAGTCAACGCCGTGTCCTCCGCCTGCTTCCTCACCCTCCGCATGCTCCGCAAGATCTTCCGCTGGATCCCCGCCGACACCAGAAAAACCGTGACCCACGCCCTCGTCACGAGCCACCTGGACTACGGCAACACCCTCTATGCCGGGACCACAGCCAAACTCCAAAATCGCCTACAACGCATTCAAAACGCCTCGGCCCGCCTCATCCTCGACGTACCCCGCAGCAGCCACATCTCCGCACACCTGAGACACCTGCATTGGCTCCCAGTCAGCAAAAGGATCACCTTCCGACTTCTCACCCACGCACACAAAGCCCTCCACAACAAGGGACCGGAATACCTCAACAGACGCCTCAACTTCTACGTCCCCACCCACCCCCTCCGCTCCTCTGGCCTCGCACTCGCCGCCGTCCCTCGCATCCAACGCTCCACGGCGGGTGGGAGATCTTTCTCCTTCCTGGCGGCCAAGACCTGGAACTCCCTCCCCACCAGCCTCAGGACCACCCAGGACCACTCCGCTTTCCGGAGACTCCTAAAGACCTGGCTGTTCGAGCAGCGATAACCACCCCCTTTGTCCCTAGCGCCTTGAGACCCGCACGGGTGAGTAGCGCGCTTTATAAATGCTAATGATTTGATTTGATTTGATTCCCCTTTGATGTTACTTGGTATTATTGAGGAGAGAGTTTTGAAGTTATGCATCATCCCCAAATGAAGGGACCGAGCACCCCGGGCTCATTTTGAATTCATTTTAACACTTCTGATAAATTGGTAAGTGTTGGGGTACCATGCGTGGTAGTGTAAATTGTAGCCAAGACTATTCCCCATGTGGTGCAGTCGTCAGCTGAGGGAACCATTCCAAATGGCAAACACATTGTGAGAATACTCTGTTTATCTAGGGCTCCCGTTTGGGGAAACCCTGCATCCAGCTGGTTAGTTTTTTGTGCTATCCAGAACAGAATCTTTCTGATGTTCTGTGGGTGCTTTGCCATTGATAGAATATACCATTTGTGGGTTAATCCTAGTAATGGTCAATTGGTGACCAGCTGGTGCAGACCATGCTGGAGGTGTGTTGAAGGTCCGCATAGCGAATTGTACTAATCGTCTGAAAAGTTGTCCTAGCTCATTATAAAGTGTGTGTACGTCAGATATTTGCAGTGCCTGTATGGCAGGATGTGGGGTGTATGTGGCAAACATAAGACACGTTGGTCCATCATTACTTAAGGGACCTAATCTTATGGGTTGTATTACATGTGGTAGGGCGTCATTGAACCAATTTTGATGTTCTTGATAGGGAAGGTGTATCTAGATACTGATATGATTGGTACAGCTGCAGTAAGTTTGAGTGTGTGAAATGTATATGTTGTCTCATCTTCCTCAGGAAAGGTGACCCATGAATAGAATTTTTCTGTTTGGTAAGCTTCATGAGCTTTCACTATAAATGGAACATCTCCACCCTCATCTGTGAAGCCATGGGCTATTAGATGTTGTGTTAATGCATGTCTGACATTTTCTGGAATGTCTATGGCATTAGCCATGTTGAATATTTTTTACAGAGAATGAACACCAAATAGGGAGAAGTCCTTTCAAGAGTTCAAGCTTGAACAACCTACAGCCTAGTTAGGTGTTTCCTTTTCAGCTGAGGAGGATTCTCCCTAGGGCCCTGGACCTGTCTGTATAATGGTACATAGGGTAACTTTTTGAGTGTAAGACAGAGATACTCAGGATATCCGTAAATTAGTGCTAAAACACCATCGTTTGTGGCACCATGTCATAGATGGACTCTCGCTCCTAGGCAAGTCTGCTGGTTTAGGGATAACAGCACTTTTATTTGTAGGTGACTAAGCCACTCATACAACAAGTCACTACTGTCGACCCAACAGTGCTGCTCGCAAGGAGTACCTCACCAAAAACCCAAACAGTAAAAGTTGATTTTCAGCAGCCTCATGCATGGACTCTAGTTTGAGACATCTCATGGGAATTATGGTGGAACGGAAGTTAGCCTTTTCTCTCAATAGTAATAAGTCATAATCACACACAGGCAATGAAGGAGATGCAGGAAAGTTTTCAATTAGTTTATTCAAAAGACTGCAATCTACATTAAAATGCATGAGCTGCAAGGATTAGGATAACAAACAATAAAAGAAGCATAATTGTAAAGATGAGAGTTGTGAATAAAAAGACCCCCACCATCTTGTGAAAAACTTGAAATTTAAAATCCCTAGCATGGAGAACCTAATTTTTAACCTAATGACAGCTAGGTGTGATGAACCAAACCTGCCAGTAACATGTCCACAAGTAGCGCCCCCAACCCTTATTACCTTGAAATTAGGTCTCTAGTTCAGACTCAGTGGTGACACAAAGGCTTATTTCTGCAGCATAGTGATGGTCAGTGTAGATGGCATCTGGAAGGAATCCCTCTTATAACCTTGTCTGTGTGACATGTATTTCTACATATTATGTAGGACCCCTGATGCAGGTATGTTCCCAAACAATTGACAAGGAGGCAGACTTGTGACAGCAAATATGTAAACAATCCCCAGCAAAAGTTCCTGTCACACGTAAGTGAGAAAGGGACATGATGTTCCTGTCATTGTGTTCCTGTCACACGTAAGTGAGAAAGGGACATGATGTGAATATATATGAACATCACTTGATTTTGACGCTGATAGTGATGCCTTAACAGAGTGGCACTGAAAATGCAAATCAAAATCTTTTTATAACTATAAATAATGGCAGCCATCTTAAAAGAAATAATAAAATAAATGGACTAAAACAGAGCATGCTAAGTAGGTTAAAAGTCACTAGGTGACGGTAGCGCAGGCCTGCAAGCCAGGGACTAAGCTAATCTCCTGAGTCCCAATGAAAACTAAATAGGATTCACTACACTCGGTACAGGTTCAAAAAATGAAACCACATCATCACAAACCTTTTCTACTTCTACCTTCCATGCAAAAGAGCTCTATTCATTTCCGCTAAACAAAGTGTAGGACTCTTTACATGGTAATTTCTCCTAGCTAAAGTTTGCATTCAGGATTGGTGTACAGGTAATATTCTAAAATAATGAAAGGTGCTTTGGCACACATTCTTCGATAAACATGCCAGTGAATGTCCCTGTAGCATTGTATATTTTCTTACTCTGCATGGATCTAATCCTTGCAAAATTACAATTTCTGTTTAAGTCTTTTGCATGGAACGATTTATAGGACATTTCTGACTGTGTCAATCTATTGCTGAAACAGTATAAATACTTCTACAATTCCACTTATACATAGGGGCCTGTGTACGCATTCCCTGAGCCTCTTAAACTATGACTTGCTCCACATTTCTAGATACCATTACCCCTTTCTCACCCATCTTTCATTTTGTAACACCATCCAGATTCATCAACTGCGTGGACTAGTTCACTCTCTTACGCGTATCTTTCTTCAATAAAGAAAGGCTTAGTACTGAAAGTATATTTGCATTCACCTCTAAAAACTTTGCAAAAGTTAGTTCTGTCTATAAGTCTTTTTCTTTGGCTTTTTTCTCCTCATACTCAACACTATTCTATCTAGTGTGTTTATTGTGTTCAAAATCAAAATAAATGGTTTTCACAGCAAAGGCTTTCTCAACTATACTCTAAACACGTTCCTTTTGTCTCACAGCTTCTCTAGTATTTTATACTACTTCATACTTTTCATTAGAATGTGGATTACCCTACTTCAGAACATTCTAATTCTTTTTCCTTGAGTTGGTGCTGACTTCTAGTTAAACATGGTACTTCTTTGTAGAATTTTGTACTTCTGATAGCATGTACTTTTACTCTTTTTTTACTTTTCATGCTTGATGTAAATTTTTGTCTCAGTAGGCACTTCATTTTCCTTTGTTTCAATTTGATGACATGGTAGTTTAAGAAATGTCTTTGTTCTCATACCAGCAGCTCTTTTTTTCTTCTTCTACTTTTTCTGCATTTTGCCCCTTTTGCTTCTCAGTTCTGATGAGGTAGTATTGTTCTTTCTGTTTCTTTCGTCTCTGACTTTTTAACGGCATAGTAAGTGTCTGTAGGTAAGAAGTAAGTGATATATAAAAAATAAACAGAAAAAGTGCATTTTTATTTCAAATATATAATTTGACATTAAATATTTGAAAAAGGTAAATAATAATATAAACAGTTGTGTTATTATTATATTATCAATAATAATATTAGATTACTTTTTAGTCAGTTTCTTTTTATAAACAACTTACAGAGATAAATTAGAGTTAAAGACTAATAGTCTACACACATGGTATATAGTTGTACAGCTCACTGATGATTACTGCACTCTTTTTATGCATACATGAGTAGATTATGTCACTAATTGTCTATAAATCTGACTCAATGGAGGAGTCTACCTGCAGTACTGCTCGAATAGTGTAAGGAGATATTTCACAACATCTGCGGGTATGTGAGTACCTGTTTTAGACTCTGTATGTAACTGGCTGAACATACCCCTCATTCTGGTTTAAGAGAATACAGGGGTATGTGAGTGTATCTGCAATTGCCTTTCTTATTTTTACACATATAAGTCCTTTCTGAGTAGCTCAGTGACTGTGGAATTGTCTCTGTTTCGCTCTCAATGGCTGAGACAAAGCCTCAATGCTGTCGATGAATGTCTGTTCCTGGTTGAGCGCTCTATTCTATACAGTGCATGGCTTAAGGCTGTGAAAGGGCATAAGAAAGATTCTGAAACTGAAAAATATGTTTCCTAATAACTTCAGCACATTGTAACACCCTTCATAACATACGTACATCATGTCACAGAGGTGAGGCTTTGCATTAAAGGTCAGTTTGATATTTCACAAAACAGCTTTACAGGCCAATTTTGTGGCTAGTGACAGAGTACACACAGGCTCTGCACTACTAGGGTTCACCCTTCAGAAAATCAGTATTTGTTTGGGTGCATGAAAAGATTTTGTCAGTACTTGCCTCCGTAGTGGAGTGAACGTAGCTGTCTACCTCTAGTAGCGCAAAGAGATATTTAAGTACACCTGCCTGTATGTCACTGTCTGTGTTTAGACCTGTATGCCTCTGCAAATCTGTAGATAAGTGGCCTAGCATACACCTCAGTGTCCCTGTTAGTGAATACAGAGGTATATGATTGTATATGCAATTGTCTTTGTTATTGTTGCACATATAAGTCCTTCCTCGCTATGATAGTGAATGTAGAAATGTCTCTGTTTCTCTGTCACTGGCTGAGACAAAGTACCCATGCTATGGAAGCATGTATGTCTGTTCCTGGTTGAGGGCTATATTCTTTATAGTGCTTGGCTTAAGGCAGTGAAAGGGCATGAGAAAGTTTCTAAAAGTGAAAAGTATACCTAAAGCACATTGCAGCATGCTTGATTGCATACATACAGCATGTCACAGAGGTGATACATTTGCACTAAAAGGTCAGTTGCAGATTTCACAAAGCAGTTTTACAGTCCAATTACAGTGGCTAGTGACAGAGCACACACATTCTTTGCACTACTAGGCCTCACCCTTCAGAATAGCAGTATTTGTTTTGATACATGAAAAGATTTTCTCAGTACTTGCCTCTGTAACTAAGTGAACGTAGCTATCTACCTCTAGTAGCGCTAAGAGATATTTTAGTACATCTGCCGGTATGTGACAGTCTCTTTTAGAACCTGTTTAACTCTGTAAATCTGTATGTAAGTGCCTGAAGCTAAATCTCAGTGCCTCCAGTAAAGAACACAGAGGTGTGGGAGTTTCTCTAATTGACTTTCATACTGCTGCATTTCTGATTGTAGAAGTGTCTCTCTTTCTGTGTCACTGGTTGAAACACAGCATCAATGGTTTTGGAAACATGACTCCTTTGTAATTGGTATACTCTATGTGGTGCTTGGGTTAGGGTGGGATGAAGGTTCACGAGTAAGCTTCTTAAACTGAAAAGTAAGTGTCTTAATCACTTAAGCACAGTGTACCATGCTTGATGGCATGCTTAAAACATATCTTAGATGTGAAATATTTGCCCTATAATGTGAGTTTGACACTTTACAAAGTAGTTTCACACGACATGTTCCATGATACGGCCTGGCGGTGTCAGCGTCATGTTCCGTCTCCTGCCAGAGAACCCTCTGCAAGCAGGTAAGTCGGGTTCTCTGACAGGAGAAGGGTGTGGGGGGTGTTGTGCGCGTGAGTGGGTGTGTGTGTGACTGTGTGTGAATGCGTGTGCAATGCATGTGTGAATGAGTGGGTGTCAGTGTATGTGCATGTAGTGTCATGTGGTTGCGTGTGTGCCTGGATGTATGTTTGTGAGTGTTGCTTTGCTTGTGTATGAATGTATGAATACGTGGGTGAATGTGTGTATGCATGTGTGTATGGATGTGTATGTATGTGCGTGTATGTGAGTAAATGTGTGGGGGCTTGGGAGAGGGAGGGGGAGGATGTGGGAGGATTTTGGGGAGGAGGGCGGGGGAGACCCCCATCAGTGCCAGGGAAGGAATTCCCTGGTGCTGACAGTGCCTACCGCCATGGTTTCAGTGGCGGTACCAAAACCACTGAAACCATGGCAGTGGGCGGAGTCATAATGCCATAGTTGGTATTACCGCCGTGGCTGTCAGTGTGGTACATTGGCTGTTTGGCTTTGGCCAAACCGCCAATGTCATAATAGTGGAGGCAGGTACCGCCAGCAGTAATACCTCCACTATTCCACCGACAGCCAGGGTTGTAATGATGGTCCATATCTAACCCTGTAATACAAATTTTAATTTCACTACAGCCAATAGAAAACTTCTTACTTATCCTTTCAACATACCACCTCCATTTTAACTGTCTTGCATTTTCAAACCTTTCTCATTCAATCCAGCCTTCTCCTGACAGCTGCTTCACTTCAGAATGGTTATAGTGTGGATTGTTGGGCACAGCTATGTTTTGGGCTAAGGAGGCTGCTAGAAAGAGTGGCATTGACAGGGACTTGGGTTTAGCTAATGTGGACATTATTTGGATTGGCCAGAGAGAGTTAAAGTGGACTCAATTATTGCTTTTGGTGGAAAGCATTGGAAGTTACCATTCCCCTGACCTCATGATTTTGCACTGTGGTGGTAATGACCTGGGCACAGTGATTGGGGTAGAACTGGCAATCCTAATGAAGGATATCTTTGCACAATTGATGATACTTTTCCCTCACACTGTCTTTGAATCCTCCATCCTATGTCAAAGGCAGAAATGGAAGTAGTCAAATAAATTCTGTCCACAGATTGACAAAGCCAGAATACATATTAATAAAACTGTTTCTGCATTTCTCAGAGACCATACATGGGCTGTACCTCTAACAACAACCTGCGCTTTGACATAGATGGTATATATAGAAGTGACTCTCTCCACTTCACGGATGAATGCAACAGAGTTTTTCTTTCAAACCTGAAACTCTGCAGCAGTTTTTACATGTAGCTATGACAGACTTATATTGTACTCAAAGGTTCTTCTCAGGGCCACCCTATTGCCTAATATTCTTGATCATTTTGTACATAAATATATATTTTTTAAATGTTCACAATATATGCAATGACTTTGTGATATTCACGATTATGCTACATAAATGCAAAATAAAAGCATGCTTTTATTACATACCCACCCATTCAAAATTCATAAGTATATATATAAAAATGTCAAGATCAGACACCAAAGACTACATTCTAATCAAGTACACAGACACATGTATGAGCTTCCCTGTCACTTCACATATCTCATTTTCAATCAGTCTCTTTGAGAGTGTCAGTGTGTCTCCAAATGGCTGCATCATAGTATCAGTACGTCTATGAATGGGTGCGTCAGTCAGTGAGTGAATTTTTGAATGGTGGATAAGGCTGTGACTGAATCTGTGAATGCGTGCCTCAGGGTGTGAGTGGACCCGCAAATGGGTGCATCAGAGTGCAAGTGGATCTGTGAGTGGATACATCAGGGTCTGACAGGGTCTGTGACTAAGTGTATCAGTCTCTGACTTGGTCTATGAATGGGTGCATTAGGATGTGATGAGTCTGTGAATGGGTGTTTGAGGTTGTGACTGGGACTGTGAATAGGTGCATGAGGAGGTTATTAGGTCTGTGAATGGGTATATCAGGGTGTGACTGGATCTGCAAATGGGTGGTGAGGGTGTGAGTGGATCTGCGAATGGGTGCGTGAGATTGTGACTGGGAATGTGAATGGGTGCATAAAGGTGCAATTAGATCAGCAAATGGGTGCACCAGTGTGTGACTGCATCTGCGAATGGGTGTGTCAGTGGGTCTGTGGATCTGTGGGTGGATGCATCAGGGTCTGATTGGGTCTGCGACTGAGCACAACAGTGTCTGAGTAGATCTGTGAATGGGTGCATAAGGGTGTCAGAGGGTCTGTGAATGGGTGTGTAAGGATGGGATTGGTGCATCAGGGAGTGAGTGGGGCTGTGAACGGTGTGTAAGGATGTGACTGGGTCAGTGAACGTGTGCATGCAGGTGTGATTGGGTTTGCAAATGGGTTAATCAGGGTGTGAGTGGATCTGCAAATGGATGCGTGAGATTGTTCCTGGGCATATCAATGGGTTCATTAGGGTGTGACTGGAACTGTAATTGGGTGTGTCAGAGTGTGACTGGATCTGCAAATGAGGGCGTCAAGGTGTGAGTGAATCTGTGAGTGGATACATCAGGGTCTGCCTGGCACTGCAACTGGGTACATCAGTGCCTGAGTAGGTCTGCAAATGGGTGCCATCAGGGTGTGAGTGGATCTGCGAATGAGTGCATCAGGGTGTGAGTGGATCTGTGAATGGGTGGGTGAGGTTGTGACTAGGTATGTGAATGGATGCATGAGGGTGGGATTGCATCTGCCAATGGGTGTGTCAGGGTGTGATTGGATCTGCAAATGGGTGCATCAGGGTGTGACTGGATCTGTGAATGGGTGTGGCAGGGTGTGAGTGGATCTGTGAATGGGTGCATGAGATTGTGACTGGTTTCGTGAGGGTATGATTGGATCTGCAAATGGGTGCATCAAGTGTGAATAGATCTGCAAATGGATGCGTCAGAGTATGAGTGGATCTCTGAGTGGATGCATCAGGGTCTGACTGAGTCTGCAACTGAGTGCACCAGTGTCTGAGTAGGTCTGCGAATGGGTGCATCAGGGTCTGAGTGGGTCTGTGAATGGGTGCATGAGGGTGTGATTGGATCTCTGAATGGGTGGGTGAGGTTGTGACTGGGACTGTGAATGGGTGCATCATAGTGAGACTGGGTCTGCAAATGGGTGCATCAAGGTGTGACTGTATCTGCGAGTTGGTGCATCAGGGTGTGACTGGATCTGCAAATGGGTATGGGAGATTGTGACTGGTTATGTGAATAGGTGCATGAAGGTGTGACTGGATCTGCAAATGGGTGCGTTAAGTGTGAGTGGATCTGCAAATGGGTGTCTCAGGGTATAAGTGAATCTCTGAGTGGATGCATCAAGGTCTGACCGGGTCTTCTACCGAGTGCAACAGTGTCTGAGTAGGTCTGCGAATGAGTGCATCAGGGTGTGAGTGGGGCTGTGAAGTGGTGCATGAGGGTGTGACTGGATCTGCAAATGGGTGCGTCTGGGTGTGAGTGGAGCTGTGAATGTGTGCGTGAGGTTGTGACTGGGTATGTGCATGGGTGTGTCAAGGTGTGATTGTCTGTGAATGGGTGCATCAGTGTGTGACTTCACCTGCACATGGGAGCGTCAGGGTGTGACTGGATCTGCGAATGGGTTAGTGAGGTTGTGACTAGGTGTGTTAATGGGTGTATGAGGATGTGATTACTTCTGAAAATGGGTGCATCAGAGTGTAGCTGGAACAGCAAATGGGTTCAGTATGGTGAGTAGATCACCTAAGTGGATGCATCAGGGTCTGCAACTCAGTGCATCAGTGTCTGAGTAGGTGTGTGAATGGGTGCATCAGGGTCTGACTGGATCTGTGAATGAGTATGTCAGGCTGTGAGTGGATCTGCAAATGGGTGCGTGAGGTTGTGACCAGGTATGTGAATGGATGTATGAGGGTGTTATTGGATCTGCAAATGGGTGCATCTGGGTGTCGCGTAGGCTCTCATTATTCTAATGAGACTACTGGATGTTGAGCGGCAGAATCGCCCACGGTGTGGGAGACTGAGTCTGACCCACTGCAGGTTACACCTGTTGCTCCAATCCGGGGTTTGCTCCAGCCAACTAGCAGTGCCTCATCTCCGCCCAAGGGCAGGGATGACTGGGCATCCGAGTGCATGACATAATTGGAATCTCAGGGAAGCCATGGTCACTCAGGTCTCATCCGTTTCTCTCAGTTACCTTAGTCTCATGTAGAAAATGACAAACAGAGGCAGTATATGTTTCAATAATGATTTTAATAAAACAACTGCATCTTAGGGAGCAAAGCGTGAGCTGCAATAACCAGGACGACACACCGTGACAGTATTAAAATTGTGACGAGGCGAGTGAAGCATAGAAATAATGCTATTATATTGTTACTATGGTTGATAGGCGAACTCCTACCTAGGCTATGATAGACCACAGCATGTTAAGCTCTAATTCTGCTGTTCAGGTTCCCCAGAGAAGTCATCACCCCCCACACCTCAGCAAAGGCCTGTGGTCTGCGTTAGCATCTGTAGCAAAGCATTCGACAATCATCATACAGTCGAGGTTCTCTGGCTGGAATCTCCCTCTAACGTGGAAGGGACAAGAAAGTGTTTTTATAAAAACACAGCTGATGTTCTGAGAAAATGTCCCTACGTAAGAATGTGTGTTTTCTAAGAATGTTGGAGACTAAACTTCTACCACGTTCACCAGCAATGTACTGTGCTGTAGCCTTGAAAGAAGCACAGAGTGAGCAAGAATGTCTTGTTTGAGAACAGAGTGCTGGCTTGGGCAAAAACAGTTGGATAAACAGAAAATAAAACAAGACCATGAAAGTGGCTATTGTAACATTAAGATAAAGCCGAATAAAATATATCTAGGTTAGAGTGCACAGCGGCTTGGCCTAGTGTGTTAAGATAACGTACATGGAGCTATAGATAAAATGGCAACGCGACAACGGTGTGACTGGATCTGCAAATGGGTAGGTCAGAGTATGAGTGGATCTGTGAGGGGGTGCATCATGGGCTGACTGGGTCTGCCACTAAGTGCATCAGTGTCAGAGTAGGTATGAAAATGGGTGCATTAGGGTGTGCCTGGATCTGCAAATGGGTGTGTCAGGGTGTGAGTGTATCTGTGAATGGGTGCGTGAGAATGTGACCAGTAAAGTGAATGGATGCATGAGGGTGTGATTGCAACTGCACATGAGTGTGTCAGGGTGTGAGTGGTCTGTGAATGGATGCAACAGGGTGTGACTAGATCTGCAAATGGGTGCATCAGGGTGTGACTGGATCTGCCAATAGATGTGCTAGTGTTTGAGTGGATCTGCAAATGGGTGCGTCAGGGTGTCAGTGGGTCTGCGAATGGGTGTATGAGGGCGTGAGTGAGTTTGTGAGGTTGCATGAGGGGAGGACTGTAAGTGAGAGTATGAGTTTCTGACTGCTACCATGAGTGAACCCATTAGTGTTTGAGAATCTCTCTGAACTTTTTTTGTTGTCACCGATATCTGTGAGTTCGCTGCGGCATTACATCGGTGGGCCACACTGAGTGTCATGACGAATTTTTGAATATATTGCAGCATGAAAAAAATGATTTTAAGGTCATCATTGGACCAGCATAGTCTCCTATATATCAGCCTGGGGTCACGGTACCTGCACCCTGACCCCTTATGCCACTTTCAATTTTGAATTTCAGCTCCGGGGACCGTGTCCCATTCCCTAATATAGCCGCCACAATTTTCTAGTAAGTTTGTAGTGAGCCAATCACAGCATTCCTGTTGTTGCATTCACAAATACGACAGAATAACCACGAAACATTGCAAAGTATCTGCTGCCAGAAATATACCATTTTTTTGCCTGTTAATATCTTGAAAACAGCGGAACTTCCAAGAATGCCTCTTAATCAAAACTATAAATAACCAACGAAGAAGGCCTCATTTAATTTGAATCTTGTCACTTTACGATAGATGGTTATTCGAAACGCGTCAGTGGCTTTAGATGAGTGCTCTTTACAGACAATAAAGGATGAATATTATAATTATAATTCCTGGGAGTGCAGCAGTAATTTTGGTATTGATATAAATACCATATATATATATATATATATAGGTAACTATATATTGTGCCTTCGCCATACACAGCTAATAACTCCACATATTATATCATTGATGAGATCTTGTATGGCATCTTTGATATTATCAGTGCAACATTTGCAATAAAATTATTGATAAAAAAACTGTGCATGGCAAGGGTGAAAGTTATAGTTACCTTAGGGTGCGAGTTATAGTTACTTAAAAGAACTCTAACTATAACTGCTGAATTTCTGCGGTTTTGTACGAGTAAATTCAGAACCTAACTATCACGTCCCTGTAACCTTTGGCTTTTTAGTCAATATATATATATATATATATATATATATATATATATATATATATGTAGGGTTTTGGGTGGTAAGTGCATTTTTAGATTTTAGGCTGGATACGGGGTTTTTGGTGTTAAGGGCATTTTTAGGGGTTAGAGTGGGTATGGGTTTTTGGTTGGTAAGGGCATTTTTAGGCTTTAGGGTGAGTATGGGTTTTTGGGTGGAAAGAGGATTTACAGGTGGGTAGCGGTTTTTGGGTGGTAACCTTTTTTTTAGGGTTTAGGTAGGTAGGGATTATTGGGTGGCAAGATGATCTTATATATATTCACTGAAATAACAAAGGTTGCAGGGACGTTATATTTAGGACGTATCATTTTTAAAAAAAAAACAGAAATTCACTTAAAAACCAAAGGTTTCAGGGATGTTATAGTTAAGCTCACATTTTAAATGTACAAAAGCGTGGACATTCACCTGTTGTAGTTAGAGTTATGCCCTAAGGTAACTATAACTCTCGCCCCGTCATGCAAAGTTTTTTCGTCAAAAATTTTACTGCAAATATTACTTTGATATTATCAATGATGTTATGAGTGCTGTTATGATATGTGAGGTAATTTGCAGTGCATGGCATGGTGGTAATTTATAGTTACCTTTGGCTGTGTGCAGCAGGAGTTGGCTGCATGGCCTGACATGTTCCCAAGCCCATGCGACCACCCCCTATAACCAGGCAACCTCATGCTGCACCCGGCCTTTAGCCATGTAAAGCCATAGTTGACCACGGACTGTCTTTCTGGGTGTGAGAATAGGTGTGACAGGGTGTTTCTGGGTGTGAGAGTGGCTGTGAGAATGTCTGGGTGCGAGAGTGGATGTGTCAGTATCTTAGTGGGTCTATGAGTGACTGCATCAGTGTCTGTGTGGATCTGTGAGTGGGTGCATGAGGGTTTCAGTGGGTCTGTGAGTGGGTGTGTGAGAGTCTGACTGGATCTATGAGTGGATGCATGAGTGTCTGAGTGGGTATGTGAGTAGGTACCTAAGGGTCTGACTGGGTGTGTGAGTGACAGAAATAAATTGAAAGAGTGAGAGGGAATAAGATAGAGAGTATTTTAGCCTTTTATGGATGATATACCGTGAATGAGATATTTCTGGACAAATTGAAAAGAGAATTGTATTTGCCAATTAAAAAGAGTGGGATCACTTTTCAGTATGAACCTTAAACTTTTGAAGTTTAAAAAAAATTAAAGAAGGAGAAAAAAAACACAAGCACACCTGGAGTAAAATCTTCAACTTTCAGTGTGAGAGTCTGTCACCTTAACCTTTAGGCTATTAGTACTACTTACCGTGAGCATTCCAGACATACATATGACAGTCAACCTAAGCATGTGATAGGAAAGAAACGTGAATGTTCCATCACTAGGAAGGTTTAACAGTCAAAACACTAGTAAATAAACAAACACACTGCCAAGCAATTCTAGGATTTGAACCTTCATCCCACTGAATGACAGCACAAGACCTTGACCATTAGGCCAGAAGTAACTATGTTCTGTTCTGCACCCAAACGTAACTATAACATTTTGCTTGTCTAACTCTGTGAAGTCATATCATGGAGAGACCATTGCAACAACAATCTCTTTCTCTCTTTTATCCAATTATGGGATGGAGAGAGAGTGTAACAGGACCACGGGGGAGCCTAAAGTCCCAACGGACCTAGCTAGCTCCCCACGTCCAGTGGGTGCAGGCATTGCTCCCACAAGCAGGGAGCTGCTGTAAGTAGGAGCTCCCTGCTTGTGCGAGCAATGTTTTCATCTTTTTCCCTGCACACATATTTGTGTGCAGGGAAACAAATGAAAACTCAGTTTTCTGTCAGCAGGAGCCGTTTGACAGCTGCCCCTGTTAGAAAGCAGACTTTGTTTGCTTTTGCTGATGGAAGCTGTCAGCTCCTACCAAGTAAAAGCAAACAGCTATGCCCCAGGGGTGTTTAACCCCGGATATAGCAGGAGCCCTTGAGGGTTCCATCTGGGGCCCCAGCACCATAGCTAAGGGGTGAGGATGTCTCTATCCTGGCTCCTTTTCCTTTTTTGTGTTTTTCATTGGGTCTTGGCTGAAGCCGAGTCCCAGGATGGCTGCCAACACTTTCTGGTTGAAGTGTTGACTGCCAGTCTGAGCTGTGCAGTTCCCTGCATGAGCTTGCCATTATAGGGCTCGAGTTTTAGTTACTTGAAATAGTTCTAATTATAACAGGTGAATTTCTATCATTTTGAACATTTAACGTCTTTGTAACCTTTGCTTTTTCAGTGAATTTCAATGTTTTTTTTAACGTAAAATAATTTCAATTACTATCTATTAATCCAATCGCTGTTGTGCACGTACTTTGGCTATGCACGGCAGAGGTTGAAAGCAGGACCTGGCCTGTGGCCAGGCATTGCAGCCAACCCCCTATAAGCACCCAACCCCGGACCACACATGGCCTTTGGCTATGCGCAGCGGTGGTTGACTGCAGGGCCTGGCCACAGGCCAACCCCACTATAACCACCCAAACACGCACCACTTAGAATGAGAAATGCTCTGACAAATTGAAAAACATAATAATTTGAGAACTACATATAGCAAGATCACCTTTCAGTATGCACCTTAAAAATTTGACGTTGAAAAGAATTTTGAACTGTGAGATGAAAATTCATACACCTAGACTAGAACTCTAAACCTTTTGTGTGAAAACATGAGACCTTAACCCTTGGCCACAGGTGACCCCTTAATGTGTGGTGTCCTACATCTCTATGACATTCAATCCAAATATGGTGAGGGGAAAAAGGTGTAAATGTTCCATCATGAAGAATGTTTAACATTCAAAACATGAGTAAATAAACAGACGCACTTCCATGAGGCACCATGATTTAAGCTGTCAACCTGCTGAGTAACAGCCTAAGTACTTTATCAGTACAAGCACGACTACAATTTGCCTTGCATCAAACAGTAACTATAACATGCCAACCAAACATTTTGCTTGTGTGCCGCTTTGAAGTCATTTTATGGAGAGACCATTCCAATAACAATCTCTCTCTCTCTTTCTTCCATCCCCTTATGGGATGGTAGAGAGAGAGACAGAACTGCAGGGGGATCCTAAAGGCCACTTCGCTCCTAGCCAGCTCCTCGTGGCCTACAGCAGCCGGCATTGCACCTGCAAGCAGGGAGCTGCTTTAAATAGCAACTACCTGTTTGTGGGAGCAAAGTTTTTATCTTTTTCCCTGCACGCGTGTTAGAGTGCAGTGAAAGGGATGAAACTTTATTTTCAGCAACCGGGAGCTATTTGCTGAAAGTGGAGTTATGTTTGCTTTTGCTCTGCAGGAGGACTCAGGAGGTAGCAGGAGCCGGCTATGGGGTAGGGCAGTCCCCAGTGTCATAGTTGGCTCCACAAGGGGGATTCCTCCTTCATTCAATTTTGCCCTGGGGAGGTGGTAGTCCCCGGGCAGTGGGGGGGGGCACGCGGGATCCCCTGAAGACATCAAACAGGACTTTGCCCCAGAGAGGTAGTGATTCCTGGGGATTCCAATAGCCCTTGGAGGGGGACCTTGTGCACCACGTCTAATTCTAGAGTGCGCCCTGTGTGCCCCCTCCAATTTTATCCACAGTGCCCCAAGGACCTGGCTCACCCGGGGCCAAAGCATTTTTACACTTGGGAGGCCGGATTTATTTTTTGTAATCACAACTAAATCTGTGGTTTCAGCTCTAGATTTCACAGTGATTTCAAAAAGTGTTTTTTAGCCCTGGTGGGTCCCTGGGGGACACTTGGACCAAGGCTAGAGGATCAGAGTATCCCTACCCTGGCCCCTTTTCTTCTAATCTGTTCCTATGTGTGACTCAGCTGAAGCAGAGTCCCCAAACGGCTACCAACACTTCCTTGCTGAACTGTTGGCAGCCAAATAAATATCAGCACAGGTACAGTTGGGTCCGAGGAGGATCCAAATCCCTAGATATCTATATCTTTCCCCTTTAATATGTCAGAAACTATTGCATGGATTACACCAAATCACTGAAAATACAGTCTGCGCACCAAGGCCCATATTAATACTTTTTTAGGGACGCATTGGTGCCACTTTTTGACGACAAAGCGGCACAAACTTACAAAATACAATTGTATTTTGTAAGTTTGCACTAATTTTGCGTCAAAAAATGACGCAAATGCAGCGCTAAAAAAGTATAAATATGGGCCCAAGTTCTAGTTACCTGCTAAATTTGGAGTAAACTCCTTCAGCGGTTTGGGTTATCTAAAGATCCTATCAGAAAATGAATGGGAAAAATGCATTTTGGGAACCCGCGTTTTTCTCTGCCCCCACTTGACAGATCAACCCAAACCTTTCAAGACAGCAGCTAAATCAATTGTCATATTAGTTTTGAAAATTATGTGAAGATCTGTCAAAGTAACCAAAGTTACTGGCAAAATAAAAAAAAAATTCCTATGGAAATTAAGTCCTAACTATAACTACTTACTGGCAACAGCCAGTAGGTAACATTTATATATATATCTTTATCTATATAGATATATATATCTATCTCTAAATATATATATTATTTTTTTTCATCTTAAACGTGGTCTCCAAGTAGCGCACTCTACCTGGCGGTGCAGCGTTAGGGGGTAAAAGACCATAAAACTCCTCCAATCTTGATAATACAAAGAGAGACTCCGCTGCCTTTTATTATCAATATATATATATATATATATACAAAGGTTACAGGGACGCTATTGTTAGGAAATACACATTTTTTAAAACATAGAAATTCACTGTAAAACAAAGGCTACCATGACATTATTGTTAGGTTCTGAATTTACTCGCACAAAACCCTAGAAATTCAGCAGAGTTATTTCAAGTAGTTGTAACTTGCAGCTTAAGGTAACTGTAACTTGTACAGTTTTTTCTTCATTTATTTGACTGCTAATGCTTCAATTATATTTCTAATAACGTTATAAAAGTTGTGATGGGTGCTGTAATATCTGGGGGTAATTAGCAGTGCATGGCTAGGGCTGTCCTTCGGCTGTGCATGGCAGACGTTGGCTGCAGGGTCTGTCTCTCTGGGTGTGAGAATCGGTGAGAGAGGGTGTCTCTGGCTATGAGAGTGTCTGTCTCAGAACATGAGGATCTAAATGGGTCTATGAGAGGACGTGTGATGGTCTGAGTGGGTCTGAGAGTGGGTGTGTGAGTGTCTGGGTCTGTGAGTGGGTGCATGAAGGTCTCAGTGGGTTTGTGAGTCTGTTTGTGAGTGTGTAAGTGGCTCTGAGAGTGGGTGTGTGAGTGTCTGAGTGGGTCTGTGAGTCGGTGCGCGTCTCCTTGTGGGTCTGTGACTGGGTACATCAGTCTCTGAGTAGATCTCTGAGTGGAGGCATGAGAGTCTGAGTAGGTCTGTGAGTAGGTGCATGAGTGTCTGAGTGGATCTGTGAGTAAGTGCGTAAGTCTCTGAGGGGGTCTGTGAGTGGGTGCATAAGTCTCTAAGTGGGTTTGTAATTGGGTGTGTGAGTCTGAGTGGGTCTGTGAGTGCATGCATGAGTCTCTGAGTGAGTCTGTGAGCAGGTGCGTAAATCTTTAAGTGGGTACTTGATCAGGTGTGTGAGTCTTTGAGTGGGTCTGTAAGTGGGTGTGTGACTCTCTGAGTGGGTCTGCAAGTGGGTGCATGAGTGGGTCTGTGAGTGAGAGTATCAATTAGTATGAATAATACTCTGAATGATGTTGCTGATATTCATGAATTTGTCACGGGGGCGCGCTGAGTGTTACGTTGTATTCGTGACTATAGAGTGGCACGAAAAACACATTTTAAGGTCATGGTTGAGTCTTAAAGACCCCTATATCATATTTCTGGGGTCAGGGTACCTTGGCCCTCATCCCTTATGCAGGTTTTCAATTATGTTTTCAACCCCAGGTACTGTGTTCTGGTACAAAAAATGGCAGCTGCAACTTTCTGGTTAGGTTGCAACCACCCATTCATAGCATTTCATGAAAATGTTGCAATAGATCTGTGGCCCTAATTTGTTTACCCTTTAATTTCTCAAAAACTACTCAACAAATTTTCAACAAATAACCAAAAGCATAATATGTGTACTGAAAGCTAGCTTTCTGCCAAATTTGGTGTAACCATCCAGTGGTTCAGTCTGTAGTCGTTTTCAAAGCTCCTGTGGGAATTAACATGGGAAATGCACATTTTTGATCCCCCCTTTTTCTCAGCCCCTGCATCAGAGATCACCCCGAAATGTTCTATTCTTAACAAGACTCACTGGGGCATATTTTTGGGAAATTTTGTGAAGATTTGTCAGGTGGTGCCAAAGATATAAGCAAGTCAAAAAACGCTTTTTAAATGGAAACCTGGTCCTAACTATAACTACCTACTGAGGACCGCCAGTAGGTAACATTTATTTTTATATATATATATATATATGTCTGTATCTATATATATATATATATATATATATATATATATATATATATATATATATTGGCACCAAATTTGTTTGGGGGGGTTGCATGGCCCCTATCCCTTGGGTGGGTCTTCACCTAAATATATTTATATTTTTTGTAGAGGAGGCTGAGCCATCCCCCTCCCAAGGCTGATCAAGGTGCCCGAGGACCCCAGGGCCCAGTCTACGTATTTTTTTTTTAGAGAGGGAAGCAGCGTGGCCCCCTTACTCAGGGGCCAAACTTAGCCCCGGAGACACCATCCCCCAGGGCACCCAGTCACAATGTTGGGGGTGCAGGGGGAGCCTGAAGGCTCCTGCTGTCCCAACCAGTTCCCTACCTCCTGTGGGAGCTGACATTGCTTTCACAGAGTGGAGCTGCTATAGCAGCTCCCTCTCTGTGAGAGCAGTTTCTCCCAGTTTCCCTACCCACATCTTTGCAGGAAGGGATACAGTGAAGTTTCTGCTGGCTGAGAGGGAGAGCTGTTTGACAGCTCTTCCTTATTGCGAGCAGAGTGTGACTTGGCAGCAGCTGTCAAAGCTGCTGCCAAGCCACATCAAAGAGCTATATCCCGGGGGGTGGGCACCCCGGGACATAGCAGGAGCCGGCCTTGGAGAGCAGCATTGCCCAGAGCCATTGTAGACTCCATGAGGGGGTCAGCGCGGCACCCCTCCAATTACATTGCCCCGGGAAGGGGGTGGTCCCTGGGGCTTCGGGGGGTGCGCCCCTACACACTGTGTGTCATTATTTCCTAGGGAAGGTGGTAGTCCCCAGGGCTGTGGGGGGCCACTTAGCTCCCCTGCCCTTTAGTTATTAGTGCCCCAGGAAGGTGGTAGTGCCCTGGGCTGCGGGTGGCCGCATGACCCCCTGCACTGTGTAATTACTGGCCTTGGGAGGTGCTGGTCCACAGGACTGAGGGGGGCCATGCAGACCCGCACTTTGTCTGGTTAGTGTGGGGCTGCAGGGGGCTGCACGGCCCCCTGCATGAGTATACTATTGTGTCCTGGGGAGGTGGTCGTCCCTGGGGCTGTGGGGTAATATTAATTCCACCCAGACTTGGCATACCTGGGGCCTTCATAAAAACAAGCATGGGAGCCTGCACTTTACTATCTTTTCCACTCCAATCTACCCACTCGACCCCTCTACTCTGACCCTGATGCAGAGATCTGGCCCAGGACCAGGGTTCAATTCCCGCCTCGGCGGGTCTTGGGCTCAATTCCCTTGGACCAGATAATTCTCGCCTTGGTGCCTAATCTAATTAATGGGTCCCACTCTGTAACTCTGGGCAATAGCTTGCTTAATCTCCACAATGGCCCTGACAGCGCTTGGATGCCTGGCTTCACCCTGGGGTTTGCCCAGGAGTGGGCGCCTCACAGGGAAAAAGCCAGGAGGGGTTCCACAGCAGTATGCGCACAGTGCCTTGAGACCCTAACGGGTGAGTAGTGCGCTATACAAGTGCAAAGTTTACGTTTACGTTTACCCCACTCCAATTTACCCCACTCTATCCCAATCTACCCCACCACAATCTACCACAATCTACCCCACTCAATCCAATTCTACCCAACTCCACTCCACCGCAATCTACTTGAATCTGACCCACCCAAAATCTACCCCAATCCACATCACTCCACTCTGCCTGACTTCATTCTACCCCACTCCACTCTACCCTAATCTACCCCACTCTACCCTACTCCAGTCTGCCCCAGTTTACCCCAGGCCTTTCTACCACATCTACCTCACTCCACTCTACCCTGATCTACCCCATTCCAGTCTACCTAAATCTACCCCACTCCAATCTAGCCCAATGTAACCCACTACAATCTACCTCGCTCTACCTGGTTCTACCCCAAACTACCCCAGTCCACCCCACTCCACTCTACCCCATCCACTCTTCCAGTCTACTCCACTCAACAACAATCTACCCCACTCAGTTTACTCCAATCTACCCCACTGCAATGCACCCCACTCTACCCCAATCTTCCCCACACCAATCTACCCCACTCTAAAACCCTCTAACCCACTCCATTTCACTCCACTCTCCCTCAATCTACCCCACTCTACTCTATCACTTCAATCTGCCCAATCTACTTCACTCCAATCCACCCCAATCTACCTCACTCCAATCTACCCCACTCTACTGCACTACAGTCTACACCAATCTGCTTCACTACAATCTAGCCCACTCTACCCCAATCTACCTCCCTCTACTCTACCCCAATCTACCCAGCCCAAATCTACCCAACACTACCACACTCTACCCAGTCCTCCACACTCTACCCCAATCTACCCCAGTTCAATCTATCTCAATCTACCCCACTCCATTCCACTACAATCTATCACAATCTAACCCACTCAAATTCACCCTAGACTACCCGAATTTACCCTACTCCAATCTACCCCAAACTGTCCCAATCCAGTCTACCCCAATCTACCCCACTTCAATCTACACCTACCCACTGCACCCCACTCCAACCCCACTCCACAGCACTAACCTTTAGTCATGCTGAACAGCAGGCACACTGGTTTAGAGCATGGCTAAAACAGATAGCCAAAGACAAAAGCTCTTGTATAAGTGAGACTTATTGACTTTGCCAATGTTTGTTTAAAATATGTTAATAATAAAAAAAATTACAAGTCCTTTAATAAAGCGGGCCAGTCCCCTTTGACCAGATGCTGTTTGCCATTGGCCAGATTGAATTAATGGCTAATTTGCCCCTACTGATGAAAATTGCCTGTGACCTTTTGTTTAAGCAGAGTGATGAGTTTGACTAATGTCAACTATTCTCAAATAGAAATGAAAATATTATAAAATTATACTTATATTTGAAGGATAACCACTCTTTGGGCCTGTCCCTAGCCTATATCTTTGATTTTCATCTTCTTATTGAGCTTGTTTGTAGGTCTGCTATATGGCAATTAGAGTAACAGAAGCATTAGGAGAACACAATTTGCCAAATGTTGTCAACTTGGCAAAGCGAGATCACAAAACAACACTGCTTGTCTGAAAGCGAGTAACTTTGAACACAAGTAGAGTCAGACTCAAGACCAGAGCAGCATAGGATGTGAGCTCCGGAGCTCTCCCTGCCAATTCCCGGCCCAGCTGAAACTGTGAGTCGAAGAGTCACCCCTGTGTAGTCCGCAGCAGTGTATACCTGTCCGGGGCACAAGGCGGCACTAAAGAGAGCGGGAGCTCTTGGTGATCGACAGGGAAGGTGACTTGGCCATCCAGGATGACTTGTCGTTGCAAAGATAGTGTCCCACCAAGATGGGTGTTGAAAAAGTCCTGAGAGAGCATGTCTACCTGAAAAGAAGTGAGCAGAGGGGCTGCAGGCACATATCCTCTCCCTCCTTACCCTGATCTAACTTTTCACCACTCACCTAAGCTGGGACTCAAAGGCAATACTGTTGTATGTAAATCAGATTGCTGTATCTATTTAGCTGGCCGTCTGGTGGACGAAGGGCAGCTGAGCTGCAGAGCAAGTGGGCCAACCTGGTGGTGAGGGGAGTGCAGGGTGGGGAGAGCTAATGCCCCACACGATTTGGAGTTTGAGGGGCCATCAAAAGAGCGGTGCATAGCATAAACCACCTATGAAGTAGATCAATGGCTCTTAGAACAATGACATTACATTGCATAGGGACAAATTCTTGCTACTGACCCAGACAGCATAAGAAATCCAGAAATCTCCTAGCCCCCTACATGCCAAAGATACTCCAAATAGCCAGAAAGGATCCCATTCAGGGTCCCACAATTTTTTGACTGCAAACTAACCTGCGCCCTCCTTGAGCCGCTGAACCCAACTTCTGCTCACTGTGTGAAAGCCACCAGGAACCTAAAAGGACAACAAGGACAACATCAAGATCATGAGAAACTGGTCTAGCCTGAGAAAAAGATCCCCTCCCAGCAGTGGCGGTTTGGTGAAATCCAGCTCGATTCTGACACCCAGGCACTGGACCACAAAGGAGTTTTCAATATGGTAAAACTGAAGACAGAAAGGACCCTAGCCTTGAAGGCATCACACATGTCCCCAAAAAAGAGCACTGGTGAACACAAACCTTCTCTAAAAACACTGGAAGTTGCACAGGAGGCTCAAGTGGGGCAGTTTGGGAAAATCCTAGGGACCGTCTCAGAGAATAAAGGAACGCTAGAGGCCATTTGATGCTAGAGCTTCTGAGAATGGATCACAGGAAATTAGCTTCCTGTGTTTCACAGAAATTGAGCAAGCAATGGGAAACGTGAACTCAGAGTTGGAAGAGTTGAAGGCTCAAGTTGAGGAACTGGCAGTGGCAGTGACGGACTTCTGTTCATGAGCTGAGGATGTGGAAGGATACCAAGGCTTTATGAGTGACTTGATGGACAAAGTACAGAATTATCCCTAAACAAAGCCTCATAAAGAATATTTACAATGAATTTCTTTCAAACGTTTTCAACATAGTACAATGCCGCCTCAGCCCTGGGGACCCTACCCAGCCCTATGGTAGGCAGGCCGTTGAACTTCAGGGACCGAGATTGTATACTTCTGGTGGAGCAGGCACATGACCCCTGGAAAGCAGAGGGGAGTAAAGTTCATCTCATTCCTGATTTCATGCTCCAGGTTCAAAAGCAAAAGAACTCCTTTCTTGAAGTGAAGACTAAACTGAGACCAATAGACCTACAATAAGAACTCATCTAACCGGCAATCTATCAGTGGTCAAAGACCAGTCAAATTTTTCTGCAACTCCGAAAGATATCTGGCAATGGCTTGAGCAAAATGTCACCCCAAAAACAGAAAATGACTGCTATATGGCCTCCAAAGACACAATCACAAAGGCAAGTGGCAGCAGGAGTACCAGATTTGTAAGGCAACTCTCAAGGAAACAGTCAGAATATGAAAGAGACAAGGTGGTGGCTGTCATTGAATCCTACTGACATACTCAAGAAGTGGTCATAGAACTACCCTTGAGTCCTCTTGGGATGACCCAGAAATAGAAGAAGATGATCATGTGGTGGCCCTCCTCTAGGGTGGTCTTAATGTGACTCCCATGACAGCTAAAAGCATTGTATTGTGCATGCAAGGTCGCCAAAATATCCAACTGAACCCACTGCTTAGGACTGAAGCTAATTAATTTTCATCTGCCTGGTAGGGGTAGTGGGGAGCAGGTTCTGATAACATTGACTATAAGTCAGCTGTATGTTGGGTGGGAGGTGGAGGAGACTTCCATCATAACTTTTAAGTGGTTGGGCCCCCAATTCCATACTTGTGAAGGGAGATTATTTGGAGACTATATTTCAAATAGATTCTAGTCCATCCTAGTTGAGTTGTCTATTTTTGTTTTCTATTAGTTAATCAAAGAGTGGGTGGGAGACAGACCTTTCAGTAGTTGGGATGTAGCAGTTTTTAGGCTTATGAACTGGAAAAGTGGCGTGAGGCTGAGGGTGACATACAACAGTTGGGATGTTTATGATCAGACACACACACACTGGACAGATGGCAGATCGAAGGTAAGGTGTGTCGGAACAGAGAGGGGGAGCATCTTGTTCGGAATGGATCCACTCATATGATAATGGCTGAAAGGATCTTTACATAGAGTGTGAATGGCCTAAAGAACAAAATTAACCAGTGGGTCATAGTGTAGTATATCCGACAATCAGTACAGGACACTGCTTTAGTTCAAGAGACACATTTGATGAAGACTGAATGCAGATCGCTAGAGAGGGGAGAATACCTTTCCTCAGGAGTGGAAATATTAGCAAAAATAAAGCCGCAGCTTCCTGGTCATTAAGAAATGGTTGGCTCAGAGCATGACTGTAAAAGGGGTACAAGGAATCCGAGAGACAGAAGGTTACACTATCATTATTAACTATGTAGCCTCATGCCTACATAAAGATACACTACAAGAATTGTCTCCATTTTCTGTTAGAGGCCGGGGGTATGTTACCAATAGTGGGTGGTGATTTCAATGACAATTTCACATCAGACCTGGACAGAACAAGGTCCATGGTTGACAATAGACTCACAATACACACCACAGGCACAGTTCACTTGAGCATTTGGGCTTATAGACCTATGGAGACTGAAACATCCCACAGCCGGACATTACTTATATTTCTCTGGGGCGCATATGACATTCTCCAGACTGGATTATATATTTGCAACCGCTGGTTAAATCCCCCCACTTATAGAAGTGGAAAACGTAGCCCAACAAATATTTGCTCACTCACCGCTGGTGATTCCCTGGGCAATAAGACCTGCCCTGTGGGGAGCCACTGGAGAGTAACACATGGGAGTTGAGAAACCCAGAAACCACTGGTAGAATCATTGCTATACTGTGATAAGAATGCGTAATCTAATGATTCATCCAGGAAGCCTACAAAGTGGTTCTCCAAGGCAAATCTGGCCACCTTCTTGCCTGGCTGAGCTGTAGAGAGGAAGAGGCAATATGGGTAGGATAATTGTAGGAAAGGAGCAGCCAGGGCACTCCAAACAAATAAGTCCAAAATAGGTGGATTTGTATGAGACACTTTAATCCTTTGTGATCGGTAGTTGAATGGCAGCTCAAAGATATTCAAGTCCACATATGAACAGGTATATACGGGTTACAAAAACAGTCCGAGTCCTCAAAAATGAACAGGTATATACGAGTTACAGAAACAGCCAACACGTGTTTCGTCCTCACGAAATGTGGACTTGAATATCTTTTAACTGCCATTCAACTACCGATCACAAAGGATTAAAGTGTCTCATACAAATCCACCCATTTTGGACTTATTTGTTTGGAGTGCCCTGGCTGCTCCTTTCCTACATTCTGTATTCTACAGCACATGACATAGGTGTTTTGTTCTATCCACCTCTGTTTGTGTACATCTCGAAACCCTTGGTGGTTGGGTTTCTTGCACCAGGCTGGCACCCGCCACAGGACTCATTGATGATATGCTACCTTGCTGTTATTTGTTTCAGATGTGCGTCGCTTAGCATCTAACCACCTTTTTTTTAGTACCGTTGACTTTCTGGGTAGGATAATTAATTAGTGGTGCAGAGGTAAAGATAACAACGGCTAGGGTTGTGCCCCAGGACTTTGTCCTATATTAATGGTCAACATCAGGACAGTGCGTGCTCTACGGGCGACGTAAATGCAAAAACACAGTCCTTATGCAAAGTCATATTTCATGCATTGTGTTTCTCTGCAGTATAATAACCTTTTGCATTACAAAGCTTTTATCTTGAAAATGTAATTAATGCTGTTTGTAATTCATTGTTTATTTGCGAGGCTTGTTTGCAGGACTGCAGGGTGTGGTCCTTCATTCTAAGACTTTCTAGAAGCCTTTCTTGCATCATGGTTGGGTGTGGCTCGTGGATGGGGCTTGGCTCTAGATAAGGGAGCCAGCCCAGCTCCACGCGCTCACTATTCAGAGGTCCCGGTGCAGAGCATTTTCCAGAGCTCCTGTCCCTGAGGCCTATCCAGTCACTTCCAGGCCTGCATTCGTATATTTGGTGATCTTCAAGCAGGGTGGTAAGGCGGAGTTCGGGTTAGGCCCCAACTCCGTTTTCCAGTGACATTCGAGTTTTGGGCCTAAACTCAAAATCGCTTGTGCAATTGTTTTCATGGCATTTACTTCTTGATATTCAGATCGGCAGTGTGCGTGATCATTTCATGGCATTTGTATTGTGAATTCTGAATCAACAAAAGTGTGCGCGATTCTTTCCAGGCATTTACTTCTTGCCATTCAGATCGGCAGTGTGCGTGATCATTTCATGGCATTTGTATTGTGAATTCAGAATCGGCAACAGTGTGGCAATTCATTCCAGGCATTTACTTCTTGCCATTCAGATAGGCAGTGTGCGTGATCATTTCATGGCATTTGTATTGTGAATTCTGAATCGACAAAAGTGTGCGCGATTCTTTCCAGGCATTTACTTCTTGCCATTCAGATCGGCAGTGTGCGTGATCATTTCATGGCATTTGTATTGTGAATTCAGAATCGGCAACAGTGTGGCAATTCATTCCAGGCATTTACTTCTTGCCATTCAGATAGGCAGTGTGCGCCATCATTTCATGGCATTTGTATTGTGAATTCCGAATCGGCAACAGTGTGCGCGATTCATTCCAGGCGTTTACTTCTTGGCATTCAGATCAGCAGTGTGCGTGATTATTTCATGGCAGATGTATTGTGAATTCCGAATCGGCAACATTGTGCGTAATTCATTCCAGGCATTTACTTCTTGGCATTCAGTTCGGCAGCGCGCGTGATCATTTCATGGCATTAGTATTGTGAATTCCAAATCGGCAACAGTGTGCGCGATTCAATCCTGGCATTTACTTCTTGCCATTCAGATCGGCAGTGCCCGTGATCTTTTCATGGCATTTGGTTCTTGATAATAGAATCAGCAGCAGTGTGTGCGATTCTTTCCCGGCATTAAACCTTTGAATCACAGATCGGCAGTGTGCGCAATCGTTTCATTGCAAGTGAATCTCGATGTTCGAATCGGCAACAAGGTGCGCTATTTATTCCTGGTGTTTAACTTTTGAAATACAGATCAGCAGAGTGCGCGATCATTTCTAGACATTCTAGACAAATCTAGATGTGCAGTTTTGATTAAGGTGCATAATATTCCCTGAGCATTTGAGTCTTGAAGCTCTTAATCAGAGAGTGACGTAGCAGTGTTATTCATGAATCTAGTACAGTTCATTCATGCAGATAAAACTAAGTGCTCTTCGATCTTTGTTATAATGCAGTGACTATTCCAAGAACTAATTGGAGAGTGTTATTCAATGTCCATAGTATTCCTGAAACACATATTTAAAAGAGTGTTATTCAATGTTCATCGTATTCCTGAAACACAGATTCAAAACAGTGTTATTCAATGTTCATCGTATTCTTGAAACACAGATTCAATTGAGTGTTATTCAATGTTCATAGTATTCTTTAAACACAGATTCAATAGAGTGTTATTCAATGTTCATAGTATTCTTAAAACACAAACCTAACAGAGTGTTATTCAGTGTTCAGAGCATAAGAGATTATTCTAAGAACTATTTGGAGAGAGTTTATTGTTCAAAAATATAATATGTTAATTCTGGAATGTTCATATAAAAACCTTGTATAACCTATTCTTGATTTCCAGGTATCTAGATTCTTGAGGCCTAGTTATAGTGAAGCCCTAGGCCATTTAGGTTTTCAGTATAAGTGTTTATTTGAAACAAAACTTATTGAAAGTCATTGTGATTAATCTTACAATTGTGTTGTTTAACTCTTGCTTCCACAGGTCGCCTTCCCTGCTGTTCTTAACCCAAAACCCATTCCCCCACTTGGCCATTCTTTAACTCTGTGCTATATAACTAGTGGAGTTTGGAGCTGCCAAGAGGTGGACATGTTGGGAACATACACAAGCCCCGAGGATCTGGTCTCCTTGACATTAACAGCCATTCTATAAGGCTAGACCCTAGAGAGTGCAAGATCAGACACATCAATTCCTAGCAGCCCTAAGTATTTGGAAACAATTTTGAAATGTTCAAGGAGGCATTTCCAATAGAAAAGCTAACTGATGCTATAGAGTGTATGCGAAGTGGGAAGACACAGGGACCCAATGGGTTCCCAGTGGAAATATATAGGTGTCTACAATCTCTGGTGGGCCCCTGCATACTGCTGATGTTGGAGGAAGCCTTGGAGAAGGGAATACTGTTGCCTGGCCTGTGCAATGCCCTCATTACTGTACTACATCCACAAAGAAGGCAAATCAAGTTCAGACTGCGGTCCTGCTGCTCAATATCTTTATTAAATATAGAATCCAAATTGTTAGACACTATGCTAGCCCCTAGGCTGAATACAGTAATAAATTCATTGCTTCATCACAACCAGTTGGGATTTATGCCTAATCAATCCACCCGTCAAAACCTCAGGTGGCTCCACAATATGTTGAACACCATAAAAGACTCCAAAGCCCAACTAGCTAAACTTTCTATGGATGGTGAAAAAGCATTTGATTCTATACATTGACCATAACTCTTCCCGTTTCTGAGGCTCTTGAGCTTTGGCGCTTGCTTCTGTAGCTGGGTGACGCTGTTATTTTGGGATCTGATGGCTGGGACTGGGAAGAAATACCCAACTATGCTCCACTTGAGGGCAATAGACTAAAGGGTCACTCTTCTATATAGAAATAATAATAAATAACATCCCCAACAATCTTAAACCCTTAAGCAATGATGGGAGAGGGATGTGAGAGCCTTGGAAGACAGACTGGGCGGCTTTCGGGATGCACCATCAAGAAGAATCCATCAGGACGTGGTTCCGCCAAATTCAGTTTAAGTTCCTGTACAGGACAAATAGGTATACGGCCAAACTGTACAAAATGGAAAATGGCTCAAACCTCTACCTGCTTGAGATGCAATAATGCAGAAGGTTCCTTCTATCACACAGGTCAGTGTGGTGATAACCACAATATTTCTGCTTGAAAGTGGAACCAGGCAGAGATGTCTACTCTCCATCTCCTGTTTGCTTTATGTAAAGCACCACTGGAATGCTGGGACAGAGTTAAGGAATCACACTGCTGCCCTGAGAGTGGGCTGGCCTATGAATAGCTCTTGGAACCCTCTGCAGATCGATATATAATAGGGGAGAAGTTCTTCCACACTTAAGGGCCTACTTTGTGTTCCTGACTGCCAAACTTTTGAATTTCCGATTGCACTGTGTTTTGCATCCCCCCTAGATCTCATATTCATGAACATTTGAAGACTTTTCTTTTTAATGCCTAGGCTTTGTGTTTTGTGATTCTTGTTAGGCCTAGGTCCTTCTCGGAATCTTGCTGCTAGTGGTGGGATGCTTCCTTGAAGCAGCTTTACAAACCTATTGTATTGTATTATGCTGTATTTCAGATGACCTAGAGGTTAGACAGGACAAAATTAACATGACTGATTGTACCATTAAGTCCTTTGAGCTGCTCTGGGAGGAGCTTGAGATCTCACGTACACTGTATTATAAATACACTCAAGCACGCCCAGCATATAGAGGTTATTGACTAGGAAGGAATACCCAACTATGCTTCACTTGAGGGCTATATACTCATGGGCTACTCTATATAAAATAATAATAAATAACATCCGCGACAATCTTAAAACCCTCCAGTGACAGCTATGGATGACATAGACGAGAAGGCCACTCTGATGCACCCTTAAGAGACATCCATCAGAGCGAGGTTCAACCCGATTCAATTTAAAGTCCTGACAGAACATATATGGGTAGGGTCAAACTTTACAAAATGGAAAAATGCTCAAATACCCACTTGCTTGAGATGCAACAATACAGAAGTTTCCTTCTACCTCACAATATGGGCCTGCCCTAGGCTCCAAAGTTATTGGTGCATGATCCTGAAAGAGAGGAGTGACATATGAGAAAGTGAAATTTTGCACATTCCACAATTTCTGCTACATGATGCACCTGCGACATAGTCTGCCCCTGGAAAAAAAACTACTATTCCTCTAATTGGGACTGGTGATGGCAAAAGGGAACATTGCACAATTATGGGGGCCACTGATGCCACTAACAAAGAAAACATGGCTTGCAGGAATGGATGTATATGTAGGAGCTGAAAAGCTAGAATATGCAATTAGAGGATTCCCTAACAAATTTGAGAAGGTCTGGCTCACATGGAAATAACTTTAAGGTCTGGAATATAAACGCTCAGGCACACCACATGCCAGGACCCTGAACATCTCTAGGTATAATGTCCAGATGTACACACACTTCACAAGTGTCAGAAGGGTAGATGGGTGTCGATAGAGTGCTAATAACAAGTGACAAATGGGAACATGACTGCCCTGAAGGGCTTACCCGAAGAGCCTTGAAACCAACAATAATGCATAATGTAGTCCATAGGCTACATACCGATATGCTATATGACTATAGAATGTGTCTTGTAGTATGCTCACTATTCGTAGTTTGCAGAAAAATCTAATAAAAAATGGCTAGTACTTTTTCTAAAAGAAGATGTGTAACCTTACCACTATACCACTTTATGTGAGTAGACTGTGAAACTGAGAGCTCACTTCCCTGTTGAAATACCCTAAGTGTGTTGGCTTCCAGTCCCATTTTCCCATCCCGCACTGTTACCAATGTCTGTCCTGCTTCACCATACAAACATCTTTTGTAAAAAAAACAGGAGTAGAGGAACAAGTTTCTGAAACAATTTTTGCTTCAAGAATATGGCCAACCTTAGATGCTTTACATTAGAACAATATACATTTAACGTCAGAGCTTTATATACTTATGGTGCTTTAGAAACCCACATCCTCGGTAACTCTCAGTGCAAATTGCTAGGAGTCTGTCAGTCCCATTCTCACCCCGAAAGAACTTCCAGTAAACCAGAGTAATTTTCTGACCACAGGGTTTAAGTCAACAGCCTCACATTCCCTCTTTGCCAAATCCATGGTTGCCACATCCCATTTAGAATTGAAAAATCTGCTTAGTTCCCAATGGTGGAGCCTCAGATAACTCTGGTGCAGGATTGAATTCCTTTGAACTGATGGCCCACCAGCTACTGCTCGCTCTAATTAGAGTGAGTTGATGATGATTGTTTTTCCCACCATAACACCTATACTAGGACACAAATACCACTGTGGTGGTTGTATGTGAAAATCCATAGACAATGCTGACTGAGCCACGTTAACATGGTGATCTGCTTGGTAATCAGATTTCTGTCACTCTGGTGGATTGCCCTTTAGTGACAGAAATCCTCATCTACCTATTTTGAGTGGGGCATCCACCATTTGGGGAAAAAGACAAAGGACTCCCCCAAACCAGCAGGCTAGTGGGATGCCAAGATCAAACTGCTCCTCTAAGTCTTTTATCCTTCAAATGTTGACAAAAGGTGAGCACGTCATTGAAGTGGGTAATTGTGACACTTGTTGGTTTACAGTTGTGTGAACTACAAACATTGCGGTTGTAGGTGCTAAATTAAAAGATCTTATTGCGAATACCTATTATAAATGTATTATTACAATTGCCATTATCACAGCAAACCTACCAATAACGGTGATAGTATTATTATAACCAATATTATGATTATTATTATTATTATTATTATTAATAATAATAATAATATTGATAAAATAATTATTACAATTAATATCATAGATATGAATAGTATCACTAGCAGACAGATTAAAATTAATCGCTCAATAGAATTATGCAATTACAGAATATATTTTTCTTCAATGTTTCAAACTATTTTAGTGTATAATCTCAGGAACGGTTTTTCCTGCTATTGATATTTTGGGTTAACATTTAGTGGCAAAATTGCTGATCTGTTATGTACTTTGCTTTAACATAGATGCGTTATTATATAGCTTTATAGTCCGCAGTAGCGGACTATACGGACTATTAAAGTCAAGCTCCATATTTAAAGGCCAGAGCAGAATATGAGGTCCTTTAACAAGGGAGTGTTTTTTTTATGTCTGGTATAGCCCACTATGATGGACTAAAACATTCTAAGAATATTCTGGCCCTTGAGGGCAGAATGTCCTAATTAAAAAACATAAATGGCCCTCAGACCCCGAGGGGGTTGTAAACCCGCCCCCATCTCCTCCTCCCCCCACTGGCTTGGAAGACTTTATTACACACCTCTTTGTGTGAATGTTTAACATTTAACAGCTGTGTGCTGGGTCATGGCTATTAGCTGTTGAACATTCACAGCAATAGTTGTGAAAGGATGCTGAAGTCAGCCCCTAGTTCTCCTTGGAATCAGCTAAACTGCTTTTTCATGTTCAGCTGAGCCAGGGAAACCCAAGAGCAGCATTCCCATCCCTCCTTCTGAGGTTCCAGTGACACTGTGAGCTATGGAAGGAAGGAAGGCTCCTTCGTGCCCAGCTGCAAAGGCTCTGTCTTTAACTTTCCCCTGCCCAATCAATATATTTTAGAAAGGCATGGGAAAAAGAGAGGGGCAGAGGCTGTGTATTAGGACAATGTAGTGTTGAGAGCAGCTGTCCTATACCAGTTTATAGAGATGTTTTCAGTTTTTCAAACAGTCTCAGAGAGAAGATCCATAGTTGTACCAATAATTAGAGACATCTTCGATGTTTTGTTTCATGGAAAGCTGTTGAAATGGTCTGAAAGAAGGAAATGGAAAAGTTTAACGGGTAATTATGAACTTTAGTCCAACAATCTCTGGGAACTGTCTAGATAGAAGAACTTACAGAAACCTCAATAAGAGTGGCCCATTCTTTAGGGAGGTAATAAGGCACTCAGTAAGCACTGATACCACAGTGTGTAGTATTTACTTACTTCGTGATTACCGCCCCATAATGAGTACTGAACATTGTAATGGGGGATAGTATGATATTACTGCATGGTTTTCTCGTGTCCGAGCAGCAAAATACGGAAGTTGCAATATTTTAACTACACACATTTTTCCATGTTTTACCTAGAAAACATTGTGTGTGGGAAAGTGTAGTATTACTGCATAACTCTTAATCTTGCGTGTGACCAAAGTTTGATTGAAGGCACTACTTGTGTATGGTTGTAAAGGTCTTGAAAACCCATAAGACGTATTTCTGTGTTTAATCATTGGTATAAGTTTCAGTGAACCATTATGAAGACTTTGAAAGAAAATCTTTCATGGAATGCAAATTTTAGGACTTCATTTGTAGACTTGTCTAAATGAGATACAACAATTCCCCAGTGCAAATAGCATTCACGTTCCCTCATTAGCCTGCTTTTGCATCGATTTTGCCTTTTGTGGAAGAGTGTGGCATCAATGGTGCAGACAACTAAAAGCAACCATTAGCTTTGTGTATAGGTTTTAGCTCGGTTTTGCCACCAGTAATAGAGCTTGTGGTAAAACATAACATTAAACTCAACTCAGCTAGTGTAATTGGCAATCAACAAGTAACTAATGTCAGTGTCAAAACCTTGACAACTTGTAAATGGGGTCATTTTGGTCTAGCTCTCTAGAAGAGAACATGTAAAATACATTTCTGTATTTCCCATAGTGTGTCCATGGACCGTTATGGTTTCTCTCTGAGATGTTGTTGCTTCCAGATATATAACACAACTGATATACACTTAAAACCTGCCAGTACTATTGACTGTGTCAATAGTTGTTAGATGTTTAAGATACATGTGTGACAACAATGATATGTTGTAAATAATTAACATTAGAAATATTTTAATTCTGATATAATGATATTGTGAATGAAACATTATGTGATCTTTATGTTAGATATGTATGTCTTTTCTCCCTGCACATCTTGTTCATCCACACATCTTAAACCTCATCTGTTTGCTCTTCAGTACCTTCTTTTCACTCTCCCAATTAATGCACTTCCTCTCACCACCTCACTTCACTGCCTCCAAACCTACACTGTACTCACTCATACGTAAGCACTTTATTATTACTTTTGCATTGTAAATATTTTGACATCTGTGTACCCCCTTCACACAAATTCACAGAGAATTCCAGGTGCAACTGGAATACATGAACATTTCTCTGTGTGCTGTGATAAAAGACCAAGACAATGACAGGCATATTGCTTTGCCTTCAGCCTCAGCGCTCTCTATTGCAGCCCCTCTTAAAGTCCTGTCACAAATCTAAGGGGCTTATTGACAACCCCATCAGCGCCTCTGAAACGTCCCTTTCAGTTACGGTCCGGCAGCATACACTGAGAGGCCATATTTCCAAGGCCACGTACAACCACCCTGCGTGGCTCTTCTTGGCTTTGTAGATATGTACTAATGCAATGCAGCGATCATCGCTGCGATGCCTCAACCTACGACAATGAGGCATGCCATGGACGTTACGGTAGGTTATGGCATTTGACACATTCCCAGATTTACAACATTTCCTAAATCTGGGAATGCATCAAAAGCCTATGCCTCCCAAGGGAAGCCTAAGGGAGGCGCACCATGGAGTAATATTTTTATTTCTCCTTGTTTTTTCTTTTTCTATGTTTGTTGCATTCTTCAGCATACATAGAAAGAGGAAAATGCCTCTTGTGATTGTTTTTGTGCAAGAAGGTGTCCCCTTCTGCACAACAACAATAATCTCTACAGTGCAGGCACCGTGCACCATGGTGCAAGAGTGCCTGCATTGGCGCATGGCAACCCATTGTGCACCAGTGCAGGGGAAAATGACAGGATGGAGCCATTTCTCATACATGCTGGGCATTCCGGCCCTTTTCTTTCGACAATTGGCAGGGCAGCAAGATGGTTTGTGCACTGCCCTGTGCAAAACACTTGTGAATATGCCCGAGTATGCACCATATAAGAGTAATGATATGCATGAAAAAATATATAAACACCACATGATGAAATAGCTAACACTCTTGGGGAATGGCAGATTGAGTCAAACATGTGAAATTAAACAAAACCACTGACATGCATTACCTTAAGGCTTTTAACATTTACTGTTCATAAATCAACCTGTTTTTGGCATTAATGTTAAGGGCATGAAGAGAGAGCCAATGTTAGTGCTACATGACAGAGCCAGATCCCCAAACACAAACATGAAGCATGGTATAGCATGTAATTGTATTTAGAATCCTAAAATGTCCAGAGTGAGGATAAAACATTCTAGACCCATTGTTGCACCAATCAATCAAAATATAAAGCTACCTTAATAAGTAACAAGTATGCATGCCATCTTCTAGGCATGCATACTCATAGCATTTATTGTTTCTTGGTATTTTTCAGTTTTTTTACATATCAGGGCACTATAAGCAATTTTCTTTCCTTTTGCGTTTGTTTCGGATATTTAGATCACTTTCACAAGGGAACAAAAGTCCTGCTTGTCCTTTGTATCAATTTCACAGGGGAATAATTGCAGCAGTTCCACTTCTAAAGAGGACAGAAACCTACGGCCATCTCCTGCAGGGTTATATTTGGGGAGGTCATCATTGATAAGGGTCCTCAGCACAATTTACCTAATATACATTGTAACCTTACAGCACTTGCCATTACCAAGGGTAAGGAGCCGCGTCCATGTCTGATGCTCGCATCCAGTCCTACCCTGTGACGAATGGGAAAGGGTGGTATCTATGAGTGTGAGTGACGGACGTCTTGCCACATGTAGAGGTGCAGTCTCCAACGTACAAAACTGAGCTACTGACAGCGTCTCTGGCATACATTGGATACCACAATAAATGACAATGACATAGAAGGGCTGTAGAATGGTAAGCACTGAATCGTACATCTCAATGAAGAAAGTTGATTTACTGCCAGGCTTCCATCTCCTTCTTCAGAGCAAGGCGGGGGGGCTTATTTACAAGCCCCCCTGCACCGCTATTATGTTAATTTTAGTGTCAGTCTGGTAGCACACATTACAGGGCCATATTTACAAGGCCACGTAATGCCATCCTGCATGGCTTTTCATTGTCTTGTAGATATGGATTTGTGCTGTGTTGCCTCACCCTGTGACAGGGCTGGGCCCCATGGGCACTACATTGGGTGTTCCCACATAACACCCATGGTATTTGACACATTCACAGATTTACAGGATATTGTAAAGCTGGGAATATTTTTAAAACGTACGCCTCCCCAGGAGAGGTGTATTGGAGGCGCAACGAGGAGAAAAAAATGTATTTCCCTTCCTGCACAAAAGCAATCCTCCTGGCAATGCAGACACCCTTGTACCATGGTGCAAGTATGCCTGCATTAGTGCATGGCAGCCCATTTTGAGCCAGCACAGGAGAAAAGGACAGAAATGCACATAGATACAGTTCATTCCTACCCTTTTCTTTTGATGTAGGGCAGTGGAGCAAGAAGGCTTTCAACTCTGCCCTGCACAAATATCTTGTAAATATGTCCCCACATTTCTATCTCTACGAAGCCAATATGACTTCACAATGCAGACCAAAAATAAGCTCCTTCAACCATACAGGTTTATTTCAAAACATCAATATAGCCAATATATATGCAAACCAGGAACAGATTAAAAATTATAAAAATACAACTTGAAGAACAAATATGTTATATTGTGTAAAGTTATGTGTGTAGAATATGGGGTATCTTAGCAACATGTTGCTAAGAAGGGAGGTTAGAATGTCCAAGTCATAGGATGCAGCAGATGATGAAAGAGACTTGGCAGGGATGGTCATATTCACTTATTGGTAAATTGATTTTTTACTGTGGATAGAAATATAAAAAAAAAATCTTTAAAAGAAATCTACTAACTTCTTAGGAACTATATCATTCGGTAAGAAGAAAGAGCCATATTATTCTATACCTATGAGGAAGCTGTTTACCCTATTCGTTGTGAGGAATCTGTTTACCCTGGAATGACATTGGAAATTGTTTGAGGCTGTACTAAAAGATTTCCATATTTTAACGAGATGCGTCATTGTGCTTTCCATGGTATTTGAAGGCACAACGTTGTTTTGCAATTGCCAGTCATGCACAATATTATTTAAACAACGAGTGATGTATTTCATACTGCATCATATGTAAGTGGACAGTTTGCAATGAAAGAGGTGTTTGAGAAGATGACAGATGGCTTTATATTCAAAGCGGTGTTTATAAGGATTACCTATGGCTTATTTAAACTGTTCTGTTTTAATATGATCGAAGGCACGGCGTTTGCATGTTATCGGCAAGTGCTCATCTTGCACATGCTGGGCCGGCAGTACCTGCAATGGTTTAGTGAAACAATTCAACAGCATTCTCAATGAGAATATGAGAATTGCCAGTGCAAAATAAATTGAATTAAAAGGATGAGATAAAGGATTTATTATGGAGTTATCGCATAAATCCACATACAACGACATTGGAATCACCTTTTGTGCTATTAAAAGGAAGGAAGCCATGTACAAGAGCTGTATGAGGTAGGATGGGAAAAATGGGATGGAATAAGGTGAATGAGAAGGAGTTATTGAGGAGAGTACAGAGAAAGCAAAAAGTGATGAGAGAGAGGATATATGTATGATAGTGGGGATTTTGTTCAGACCAAGGTGTATGGAGGTGTGAGGATAGGTGTATCTAAATGGTCATTACCAAAACATGTAGTGTAGGTGAATAGGTATAGTGTGGTATTGCATTGTGGGAAGAGGTGTAACATGAGGAGCCCAGTAAAGTATAATGAAACTGAGTTTAAAAATTGGATAGGATCATTACATCATTTGATTGGTGGCTAATGATATAAAAGACAAAGAAGGAGAAGATATTTGGAAACAATTTAGAAGGAAAACTAAGTTACCAGGGCATTTAAAGGATTATTACATGTGAAGTAGTGTAGAGTTATAATGTAGTAAAATATAAATTTGTTGTGTAATAAAATAGCAAGCTGTGTTAAATGCAATAAGTAAATATTGTGTAATATTGTCAATTTAGAGTTTTATGGAAATTTTCATTGTACAGAATATTTTGTAAATTAGGTACATTATTATTATTATTATTATTATTATTATTATTATTATTATTATTATTATTATATTTGTTTGGGAAGGGAGATTTGTTGTATTGTGTAAAGTTATGTGTGTGGAACAAGGGGTATCTTAGCAACGTGTTGCTAAGAAGGGAGTTTAAAATGTCCAAGTCATAGGATGCAGGAGATGATGAAAGAGACTTGGCAGGGTTGGTCACATTCAATTATCTGAAAAAAATGTCAAGTAAATAAGGAAATTGGTTCAAAAGTGTTACAGTAAATTAAGTTGTAATAAAATGAAATATAAAATACTAAGGCCACAGTGTAGTGGAAGCAGATTGATGCGTTCAGCTGCTCCATAAATAAACTTTTCCTTTCTAATCTAACCATAAGGGAAGGCAGAGATTTCTAAAGGGAATTTCCAAAGGGGAAGCATAGATGGTGTTAGCAGAAGTTCAAAGGAAAACAAAAGAGTGTTCAAAATAAAGCCTCACACTCAAAACAATTCTAGCAGAGAAAGATCTGATCCTGCTCAAGTGAGGATGAATGCTGCCTAGCTGACTTATGAAACACTAATTAAAAGTGCCCTGATAGTTCCAGAACATCTAGATCTTATTCCCACCACTAAGAGCCACATTGCATTTGAGGGGAGTCAACATAACCCCTAAGTTCCCATCTCCACACAATTAGGTATATTTCTGTTGATCATGAATGTTCCATCCTCCTACTACACCATGGACAGGAGGCTTTCTGTCACTGTTGTTGATCCACAGTCATTGGCAACTTTACTCTCCCACGTCCCACTATCAGTAGTCTAATATATAATAATAATAAACCCTTCTCTAGCTGACAATACCGCAACTGCAGAATCAAGAAAAAAGCATACTGGAACGGTTAAAGTAAACATTTTCAGCTAGGGCCTAACTTCAGTCTAAGTTAACTCAAGAATCAAAATTCTTGCAGTATTATAAATTAGTGGAAAGCAAACAATCAATATTAATTGTGAATATATGATGAATATGATTACAGCAGTCTACTAATCAACCTAGAACACTTATGTGTGAACCCTTAGTGATCACAATGATTACATATTTTTAATTCATTTAAATGTACCACAAATGCTAATGAAGTTAAACCACACATTGAATCAAAATGGTGTATGTATATGCATAAAAATGACACAAATAGGCTATACAGGAGCCTAAAATTATGCTGCTACAATTCCATTTAACATATAAACTTCTTCGTTGAACTAAAGACTTTCCAGACTTTAAGTGAGAGGTCAGTATTTCAAGATAGAGCAGATGCCTGGTAGTATGGTATTCAATTGCTGTACTTCTCCACTTCGCTTGGATCGACACCTGTTTATCCAGCCTGAACCTTTGTTGTTTTCTCTTTTCCAGTTCCCTGTGGCCAGAGCTTCCTCTTTCAACCTGGTTCTTCTTATTAGCTAGCAAACTCCTCCTAGTGGACATTTACCTAAACTCAAATATTAAAGTGATCCTCTTCTAATCGGGTGCACAGGAGAGCAAAAACTGATGATATGCTGATACTCCCTGAGGAAACAGAATTAGCTGCCCTGGAAATGCTTGAGATCATCAATAAGTATGCAGTTGTATTTGGATACTCTTTTAGTCAATATAAAACATAAGTACTTTCCCTGAACAATCTTTGCCTTTCAGTGGTGCCCACAGATGTGTGCCTCAAAAGGGAGAATAAACATGAAATATCTAGATATTGATTTTTTTTTTAACAACTTACTCAAAACTAGAGAATGTATTGAAAATACTCTCTGTAACAAAATTAAATCCTTCAAAAAATGAAGGTGCTCGAAATGTAAAACCTAGTGCGGCAAGGAGAATTGCACCAATATGAAAATCTCATCAAAAATCAACTTCATAACTAGTATGTTTCCTCTTAGCTCCTCACAGATCTTCTTTTCACTAGTAGAACTATCTCTGCTGTAAAAAGAGAGGGCCAGAATGTCATTATCTAAACTTAAAACAAATAAGTTGGGAAGTGGCCTTAAATTACTGCATATTTTAAACCATCAAATGGCCTTCTTATCAAGACAAGCATGTTGTTAGCTGCTAACGTCTAATCCTCAAACAACAACAGAGACAGGCTTAACCAAGCCCTTATCCTTCTTAAATATATTAACTGCAGCCACACCTAACATTGTCCTCTCAAAAATACCATGAAAGATTCTAAAAGAGTCTTCAAGGCATTAGACAAACATTTTACACATTAACCTCATGGGTCAGAATGTACCACCCTCTTGCCTAACCCAAACACAGGAATGGATGGAACAAGATATTCTGGGAAGACTGGGCTGCAAAATGCATTAGCCCGGTGAGAGATTTTGATAATATCCCAAATTACCCCCCTCTCCTTCACAGTGTTGCAAGAGAAATATAATCGTCCTAACAATTCTACAAAGTCCTCAAACTCAACTCTGTCTTGAGAAAAGTGAACAGCTTACATATATCAGAATCTATCAATTTCCTTAAGAAAATTGCACCGAAGATCCACATTGCTGCAAAATTTACCATAGAATCAACACAGTAAAACCTACAGAGACCACCTATATTAAAGAAAATGGTATTGCTCTTTCCTAAACTCGAATAGAAGACCTTTAACGAGTCAGGATGAGAATTACATCTTCGAAAATTCAATGAAACTCAAATATCCTCCCTGCTATACCAATGCAAGCTATGGGTGCTCAATAAGTCCTTTCAAACACCAAAGAATCTTAGCAAAGTGGTAGCATATTTACAAGCCAGTAGCAGCACATTGCGCCGCTATAGGGTACTTTTTAAGGCTAAGGTGGCACTAAGGTGACTTTTCCCCCGTGCCGTATTTACAAAGTGGCACAATGTTTGCATTGCTCCAATTTGCAACACCTTGCTCCACATAATGCTTGCGTCAGACATAATGTATGCAAGGGGGGTGTCCCAACACAGGGATACCCAAAAAAGTGGCACTGTGAAACTGACAAGATTTCAGTGTGCCATTTTTTCGAGTCAATTTAATGCCGGCTCAGATCAGGTGTTAAAATGACACATTCATTTTAATCAATGAGCCTCTGTGTGCTTTGCTGCACTAGCATCAACATTTTTGCTGCTAGTGAAGCAAAGCGTCACAATAGTGTCAAAAATGGTTAAACTATTGTCTTTATGACCACCACGGTGTGGGGTATTGTAAATATGGCACAACCATGGTGTTGTTAGTTGGGGCAGGGGCAACACAAGAAACTGCCGCACTGGGCCAATGCACCACTTTCTTGTAAATATGCCCCTTGGTATAATAGAATCCCCCAAATACTAGAAATGCTCGGCTCAACTGGCAGATCTAGAGCATATGCTCTTCTTCTCTCAAAACATTAGAACGTTTTGGAACAACATTAAACACACCATCAATGACATCTCCCAAATCAACTTTTTTATAAATCAATAAACCATCATCCTCGGACCTGGTGCATGAGCGCCCCACCCCTCTCCCGCCTCCTCCCCCGGGAAATTAGAGCAATATGATCTCTTTTAACTAGACCTATTTGTAACAAGCGGAATGAAAACCAACCTCAGTGACTGGAGAATTCAAAATAACTAACTTTTCACACATGATAGGCGTGGGTTTGCTTTATTATAAGCACGGACAACGTCACGGCCGACAATAATTTTAATCATAACGCTTCCACTAAATTATAGAAAAAATTGAACCTTTCGCTTAAAAAGTCAACACCCTCTCCCTGAATATTACCCAGGAGCCTGTAATCATACATATAAAATAAGGTAAAATGAATCAAAAACGATTGGGAAACCATTCGAAACATACATCACCAGCAAACCATTTAAATGAATAACTGTGATATTAACAAAAATCCTAGACTTTGAGTAACTTTCCAAAAAACACAGAGAAAACTAATTTTGCACTATTTATGCTTCTTGTTGAACTTAAAATGCAGCAAACAGATTTTACGTCAAATCTATCCCCATGTTTCAGAGAAGAAAAGAAGAGAAAATGCATGTTCTCAACTTTTCATTTGTAAATAGACCAAAAGGGGCGAACAATCAGTTTGCCACAGAACACTTTGGTTTGCGCAGTTCTGTGTCACAGAACATCATCAACTGTATTTTTGGTTCCACTACGAACTTTCTACAGAATATCCCAATGCATGCATTACAATTACCACGTAGTACTATGCTTTAGCGCTGCTAATATTTTGTGATATTAGCCAAACAAGGCTTAACTCTCGGATCTGCTAGTCCCACGAGGAGACAGGGCACGTTAGGTATTCTATTTTCACTGTGCACCTGCACTCTTTGATTAGTATATTAGACTAGCAAAGAAAACACCAGATTTACGTAGGACTGAAAGTATATCACATGGTAATCCCAATCCTAGTTTCCCCCCAAAAAATTGTTCAAATCCCTTTAAATGACTAGAAAAAAATACCCCCTGCCAACCTTGCAAAGCCAGTCCGCACTGCTTGCGCTGACCTCTTCCAGCGGGTCACTTGTAATGTGACAGAAGGCTTCCTTCCTCTGCTCGGCGCCATGAGCCAGAAGTTGAGATGCTGCAGTTGACACCCCTGCCTCGTCCAACAGATGTTTCCTTCTGGTAACGTTAGAGGTACTGACATTCATATGTTAGCGCACACGAACATTCCTTCCAGGGGATGGCTGCAGGATGACATCGTGTAAGACCCGGGGTCGGAGTGCCCAGGAGTCCTTGGGCTTTACAGCTGTAGCTTAGTCCTCCATCACCGTCTGATCTGTCTTTGCACTGTTCTCATCAATCATAATCATCTTCAGGGGACAGAATGCCCTAGATTGGAATGTTCTCTCTATCTCTGGTACCAAGACGTTGTATCCGGCACTCTCTATCTCTTTAGTTAATTTGTTATTTTGAATTTGTTTCTGCAGAATTGCTCAAGTAAGTCACATTTCTTACTGATGCCTTTTTTTTATTTTCAAACGATGGTTCCATATCTCCCTTTTCTCCTGTCTCTTTTCAGTTTGTCAATCACTTTCGTTAATTTTCCCCGCTTCTCTGCGTCTATGTTCAGCCGCAGACATAGATGGCCAGTAGGGGAACCAGCAGTAAGGGGGAGGGGGAAATGTAGGCACTTGTTAATTTTCAGTAATTTGATAAAATCGAACATTTTTGCTAGTGGCGTTCAAAAATGTAACATGGATAGGGCCTGTCTGCAGCTCTGCATTCAGCTCTACATTTAGCTTCATCTTGTGTAGAAACTAAGAAATGTTGCTGCTTTCACTCTTTGCCTGCAGATTGACGCAGTCTGCGTGACAATTCATAATGTAAATTTAGACCCTAAAGAAGATTCTATGGCCCAGATTTAAGAGGGCCTAGCGCCTCCTTGCGTCACATTACAATCATTTTTTATGACGCTAATGTGGCCCAATGAGGCCAATTTCGCTGTGCCATATTTACAAAGTGGTGCAATGCATGTTTTGCGCCACTTTGTAACCCCTTGTACCACATCATGCCTGCTCCAGGCATAATGTATGCAAGAGAGCATTCTCCATGTTAGGGGGCCTGCTAAAATGGTGCAGTGGAATCTAAGCGATTCCACTGCACAATTTTTTGCAGTTATTTTTAATGCCTCCACAGAGCAGGCGATAAAAGGGGACATACCATTGTTTTCAATGGGCCCCTATGTACTCTGTAGGACTAGCACCAAGTTTGGCGCTAATCCTGCACAGTACATCAATAGCGTCCAAAATCTGAACGCTATTGCCCCTACCCTGAGCCATAGTGTGCCGTATATTAAATACGTCACTCACATTGTCGCACAGATGGTGGAGGTAGGGGGGCACTATGGAGCACAAGAAAAGTGGTGTGCACTGGATGCAGCACCACTTTGCTTAAATTCGGACCTATATGTTTGTTTTGTGACAGGGCCTAGTCAAGCTGATTCTAAGTTCCCCTTTCAGCATAGCCCAGGCATGGTGATTGAATGGTTCTTGCGTGAGGGCCTAAGCAAGCAGATTACAATTTGGTTCCCAGCAGGGCCTTTGGAAACTGATTCCAAGTTCTATTACAATATGGCTCATGGAAGCTGATTCCAAGTCATTTTACAGTAGGGCCGATGGAAAATCATTGCAGGTTGTATTATAGTATTGGCAATGGAAACAAATTCAATGTTGTTTGACAGTATGGCCTGTTGAAACTAACTCCATGTTGTATTAAACAAGGGCCTATCAAAACTGATTACATTTTGTAATACACTAGGTCCTACTAAACTGTTTCAAAGCAGTGGTTTGGGAGGCATTATGGAAACTCATTCATTGTTGTATTACAGTAGAGCCTTTGGGAACTAATTCCATGTTTTATTACAGTAGATCCTGTGAAAAAAGGATTCCGTGTGGTATTAGTTTTCAGTCTAGGAAAGCTATTGCCATGATGTTTCATAATAGCCCCAATCACTTTAATTTCATGAGACTTCAGAAACCTAATTCCTTCATGGAAAGGACTAATGGGCAGAATTTCTTACATTTCGCGTTGGGTTTGTGTTAGGACATAAAAGTCCATTGCATAATGATGGATGTGCATCCCTGCCCTTAGTACCCCAGGTACACTGATAGCAGGATCTGTTGTGCTTTTTTTTTGGCCAAGAAAGAACACAGATCTTGCATGTGCGCAATGACCTAGGCCTGTCTCACGGTTCACAGTCTTGTTAGACCAGGACGAGATTCCAAAGTGTTAATCTCACAGTAGTGAAGGGCTGCTGCCCTTGACAAAGAGCTAAGTAGCATGAGAGTGGTGTTGGCAGCACATAGTGTTGTAATTATGATCAGTAGAGTGAACAACCCTTTTTACCTTTGCCACTAGAGAGGGACCCATAGGCACACTTATGTTAAGCTCCACTGCTGTATGCTTGATTCACCGCTGGGCCTACATCAGCAGGTGGAGGTAAAGGAGCCATCAAGAGCCATTGTCTGTGATGCACTTCAAAAGGGCTCTTTGATTCTAGAAAGGTCACTGTTCAGTGCGGCGTTGGGCACATGTCAGGAAGGAGATGGAGCTGAAACAGAAATCATAAAGTGTAGGGATCCTTAGTAGGTGCAACCATGGGGCATCAGAAGTAAAAGGCCTCAGCCACCACAGTTTGGCTCAGTAACTCCTGCTTGCTTGCGGTCCTATGAAAAGGGTTCTTACTTTTGTCACACAAGCGATGCAACCTGCACAAAATGTTCATTTTCGATTTACCAGTTTTGAGTTCTAAAGTTATCTGAAGGTAACCCAAAGCAGAACTTTCCACTGCTTTCCATTACTTTGCAGCAATGGGCTGCTCCATGAGGTGGTGCATGGGTATTTTCATGCAACCACCCATGGTTTTGACACACAACCCTATCTAACAATAGTAGATAGGGCTTTCACAAAAAAACACTACTTTGAAACTTGTTATAAAAAAGGAGAATTGTTTTCTTTTTCATAACTATTCCTACTTTACCTGTGTGCTACACTATAGACAGAGCTGCTGCAACAGTTTTCAGAGAAGGGACACTGCCATTAATGGTACAGCACTGAAGTCAAGAATTGTGAAAAATCCCAGTGGCACACAAAGACCAGGTATAGCAAATGAGCCATGCCCATTCAGCAGGAGAGTGGCTAGGGTGTGGTATGTAGCCAGTGGTGCATTTTGGAGCACACTGTTGCAAATATCTTACTAGACTATATTATGATAGCATACTATAATTTACGAACAGCACATTTTGTATTGAAATGGCCACAACATTTGCACTGACACATAGCCTTCCTCATACAATTATATAGCACACAAACAAAGGATAATGTGTGGAAATCAGGTTTCAAAACATAGTTATCAATAGTGGTGGAATTGGAGTAATTTAATAATTCTGCGTTACTCATGTAACACAGAATTACTAATTAATTTTGCTGTGCCACCGGAGGAATTAATTCAGCTCTGTAATGGTTTTAAACAGTGCTGAAAGAGGGAGCAGTTCCTCTATGGTCGAAAACCATTGGAGATTAACCTTTAATCTGCAGTAAATTTTAAACATAGAGGCACTGCTTCCTCTTCCAGCCCTGTTGGCACCACTGCAGTACAGTGTATATGCCCCAGCTTCCATACATAAATATATAAGGGTGCTGAGAGCTATGCAAAGGAGTGGATATCCCTCGGTGTCATTACATACTTATATAGAACCACTGAGGGGTATGTATTGGAGTGGATACTTACACCTCCGTGCCCTCACATACTTATGTAAGGGTACCAAGGGGTATGCATTGCACCACAGTGGCTGGCATACCCCTTTGTGCCCTTACATAAGTATCTAAGAGCACCGAAGGGTATGCACTGCACTGTAGAGCACTACACACCTTTCTGTGCCCTTACATAATTATATAAGAACACCGAGGCATATGCACTGGAATGGATACCCCACAGCGCCCTTACATACTTATGCAAGGGCACCGAGGGGTGTGCACTGCATATTGAAGTGCCCACACTGCCCTTCTGTGGAATTCAATGGAATTCAATGGAATTCTGCAGGATTGTAACACAATTCCACTGAATTCTGCCAAATGAAACCTCTCCAATTTCGCCCACACCCAGAATTACCAAGTAAAGTTAAAAGTAGTAACTTTTATTACAATATGGTGTGTCAGATTTTTCTTCTATGGTGCTTCTTGAAAAACTGTGCTATTTTAAGGCACTAGAAGTATGAATATGGGTGTACCGCAGCCCCCTGTGGATCATGAGGGGCCCAAACCCTTGGGTGGGAACCCCTACCATTTTGAAGGGGCCCAATTCATCCCTAAGCCAATTAATATATGTGAGATATGGGAGACTCACTGGTCCCTTATAACATTCTGAAAGGGGCCCCTTCATTTTGCATCACATCACTGCATATGAAGGGACTGTAGAAGCTATGTAAAACATTGACAAAAATGAATACCTCGGGCAAATCTCCTTCGGTGGCAGCCAAACTGTGGTATCTCTGTCATCTTTGTACTCTTCCGCGTGTAGGAGCATCAGTCTGCAGATACTGGAACATCCTCTCCCCCCCAGGCTCATGATCACATAACTACATGACAACCTATGCAGCTTCAATCACCAAGGAAAGAGTACGAGAGCCTCCCAAGAATGCACGCCTGAGAGCCACAACCAAGGGAATAAATGTGTGCAGTTTATGTCTCCAGTCTTCCAAGCATCAAGGGAGGAGTGGAAGCGGCACAGCTGTGCATTGCATGCATCAGAGGCACAAATCACACACTCCACTGTCAGACTCGTGTCACCTTCCCTCAGCACAAGGAAACTGTCAAGAGGAATCCTGTTACAATAATGATCTTTTAATTTACAATACATTTCAAAAGGCGGATTTGATGAAAAGGCAGTCTTTGCTTAGGGACGTTTTGTAGAAAACCCTTGGTGTTTTATTTTTTTCAAGCACGACATTAGATATCCAGAGACCTCCTCTTGTTTGGCTTTGATGATTGAAACACTTTTGATTCTTAGTGCCAAGGTAACTTTGCCAAACGGGAGATGCGCGAATCTCTTTGCGTGCGAATTAAGCTCTTCTTAAAGAATGCGTTCGTAGACAAAAATTCAAGCAACGTGCTTTCAAGCTCTAGTTTGTTTGATTGTGTTTGCAACTGTATATAACTGCAACTCAGTAGAAATAAAAACTGATTGGTCCACAACAGTTAATGTACCAATAGTGCTTGGTAGAAATATATTGAAAAAATAGTACATAATTTACAAATGTATAATAATAATAATAATAATAATACTTGTTGTTATTATTCTAACAATAATAATAATAATTTTTATAATAATGATGCTCTGTCATGTTAACTTGTATAGTTAATGATTTTAATTATTTTTAAATGGTTTAATTATATGCAAACTGTATATTATGCCGTAATAACATTAATGTGCAGAAGGTTAAGTTTCGATTAGGCCTGATTTCATGTAGGTTACCTCAAGATTTTAAAAATCTGAGACACTTAAAAAAAGCATCTCCGCTGTAGCTGTAAAACATCACGTTATCAACCTGGGAGTGGTGCAATCGTGCCACCAAATAGTTATTTAAGTATTTAGCTCAGAATAAAGAAGGGTAATATGGGAACAAGGGGCCAGATGTAGCAAAGGTTTTTACCCACTCTGTGTCTATGGGAAAAAGTGTTGGTACATATGGCCCAAGGTATCATGCACTTGATTCCCACACATACACAACATTTGTTGTCGTGGGAGGAGGTCTGATAAAATATAGGTGGTCATTCCAACCCTGGCGGTCCATGACCGCCGGGTTGGAGGACCGCGGGAGCACCGCCGACAGGCCGGCGGTGCTCCAATGGGCATTCCGACCGCGGCGGTAAAGCCGCGGTCGGACCGGCAACACTGGCGGTCTCCCGCCAGTGTACTGCCGCCCATTGGAATCCTCCAAGGCGGCGCAGCTAGCTGCGCCGCCGAGGGGATTCCGACCCCCCCTACCGCCATCCAGTTCCCGGCGGTTCTCCCGCCGGGAACTGGATGGCGGTAGGGGGGGTCGCGGGGCCCCTGGGGGCCCCTGCAGTGCCCATGCCACTGGCATGGGCACTACAGGGGCCCCCGTAAGAGGGCCCCTAAATGTATTTCACTGTCTGCTGTGCAGACAGTGAAATACGCGACGGGTGCAACTGCACCCGTCGCACAGCTTCCACTCCGCCGGCTCGATTCCGAGCCGGCTTCATCGTGGAAGCCTCTTTCCCGCTGGGCTGGCGGGCGGCCTGAAGGCGGCCGCCCGCCAGCCCAGCGGGAAAGTCAGAATTACCGCCGCGGTCTTTCGACCGCGGAACGGTAACCTGACGGCGGGACTTTGGCGGGCGGCCTCCGCCGCCCGCCAAGGTCCGAATGAGGGCCATAGTGATTTGCAAGGTGCTGCCTGACAGCTTTGTTCATAGAAGGAAAGCAAGCATTGGGCTCTTAGATTTGAGGTTACTTGTTTTCTTTATGCAACTTTGATAATAACGATGAATATGAATGAAATGTACATAATTAAGCATCTAAACTTTTAAGCAAGCCATAAAATGTGAACATTTTGCTGACATGCTAACTTGTCTATGTTAAACATCAGTACATATTTATCTGTATTGTCTACTTAGCTCTAAAATATTTATAATCTAATTTATTTCCATTACCAATACTAATCAAAAAGGTGAACTTTCAATTACACACAGGCCTAGTAAACTGTAACATTCATCAATCAGTTCCAGAAAAACTCATGACTGCAGAAAATACATTTTATCTAGCAAAGGGGTATATCATCATCAAATAGTCTTGTAAGTGTTAACACTCAATAAGGAAAAGTGAGGATACGTGTCAATAACACAAGGTACAAGAAACATGAATCCAATATGTTCAACACCTTTACCTCCGTGGACGGCCTCAATAAATCCTTCTCATGCACGGGGTAGAGAAATCAAACAGGCTTAATCTCAAACTTAGGCCCTCATTATGAGTCTGGTGGTCCTAGGACTGCCAGACTTGCAGTGGCTGTCAGACCCCTGCCACATTACGACTGTGGTGAAAGTGCCATAGTCGGACCGCCGGTACTGCCACATCTGCGCCGGATGATGGCCATGGCGGTGCCGGCAGTCTGAATCCAACAGGGCAGCGCTCCTGGGGATTACGACTCCTGTGTCTGCCAGTTTTTGCAGGGCGGTTCCACCCTCATGTAAAGGCTAGCCTAGATGGGGTGCTGGGCACCCCATGGTGGCCCCTGCACAGCCACATCCTTTTATGGGCAGTGCAGGGGCCCCCTTGGCCAGCCCAGTCTCGCTTTTCACTGCCTGTATAGCAGTGAAAAGCGAGACGGTGCTTTTGCACCTGACACACTGCACCATTGCTGCCTGCCCTAATACAAGCCGGCATCAATGTTGTGGTAAACTCATAATAGGGCCAGCGAGAGGAATACCGAACTGGCGGTCTTCCGGACGTGTGAGTTTGGAGGATGGCAAACTCGTAATGAGGACATTAATGTCCAGCACTCTGCAATGGTAAATAAAAACAAACAATGGTAAAGACAATAGGTCTTGACAATCAGGTAGGGGCGGAGAACAGGAAGCTGTTAAAAATTAGCTCTGTGAAGCCGCCAGTGGAGTTTGCACTTTATTTTTTTCATTATGGCAGTTGGGTGGTGATAAGAGAAAGAGACAATGAGGGTCTTAGAGCGAAAAAGCAACACAACTTGTGTGGTGGGAGGTGGTTAAGCAACATGGCCAGAGTGGAGGGGTGGGAGGGGAATAAGCAACATGGACAGGGTGGTCGGTGGGAAAGAAACAATATGGACCGGTTTGGCAGGGAAGAAGAAAAATGGAATCAGAAATGGAAGGTAAATACACAACATGGGCAGAGTGATTTGGGAGATCAGAAGGGAATAAGCAACATGGATGAATGAAGCAACATGGACAGAGTAGCACGGAAAGACCCAACACGACCAGGTGATTGGGAGAGAAAGAAGCAAGGAGGTCAATAGGAGAAGGAGATAGAAAATAACAAAAAAAAAGTACCTCATCTCAGCCCCAGCAAGAGAATGACCCTAATTTAGGCGAAACAATCAGTACAGTGTGCTCCAACTGAAAGAAGAGTAAGTGATGCCAGAAGAAGAATGCGTCATGCCAGGTCACAGTGCCCATTTAGAAGGCAGCAAATGGGAGTGACGATGAAACCCACAAATGATAAGCAATGGGGAGGCTCCAAGTCCCTTGGTGTTCAACACAATATCTCTCACAAGCGAGAGAGCATGTGCTACATGCTTATACATGGAATACTTAAAAAGTACAGCTTGGTACTTGCTACCAGCTCCACTTTCCAAATGTAAGCCATTAATGGGAAATTAATGGTAAATTTAAAGTGTTCTACCTCTATGCCTACAAACTTCTTTAAGTAGAGATTTCACAAAACATTTTTATTGTAAATCCATGTTAACAGTGGTTGAATCCATACTGCCAAATTAAATAAAAAGTTGATGATCAGCAGGTGCCTAAAGGAGCTGACAGGTTCAGCAACAGAACTTTGGGATTAGTAGTTTTTGTTCAATCATCAGGAGGTCAGGAACCATATAGGAACAGAAATTAATTATTTGACATTAAGTGCATTTAGCATTTGTCTCGCAATAACATTTATGTTTATCTATGGTATTTGGATAGAGTGTTACTGGATTGTGATGTTGTGCTCTGTGGCTTTAGCACTTTCTCAAATCGATACAGGTTGGGACGATCCAGATGGATCAGAGTATGTCATTCGAGATCCCGAGTAGATAGAAAAGTCTTGTTGCCTTGTTTTTTTGTTTTTTTGCACTTCTTCATCTCAACTTTGACAGCGTCCTAGCAGCAAGTGTGCCAAGGCCACCGAATGGAAGTACTGAAAGCAACCAAAGCAAGATAGCACAAATGGCATAGATGTTATTAGAAGGTAGAATAACGAATGTCAACTCAATGAATTGGGATTGAAGTTTTCAGCTCCACCAATTGGAGATCTGCTTCTGTGGCCTTCCTCAGGTCTTAGGTGGTTTTTGGACATTTAGGGGATCTTTCAGTATAGTTTTTGCTAGATGCAATTTCTATGAATAGAGATCCCAACCCTGTTTTAGTGATGGGAGATTGTATGTGCCTCAAAAACAATGGCTTCTGAATCTTTTTGCTTCAAGCAACATTCAAGAGCTGTTTTCAGCTTCGACCATGCATCTAGAGTAGCTTTGTGTTAGTTGTGTTAGCTTTGTGTTACTGCCTAACGAGAATCCATCCCACTTAATGATGGAGCTGGCATTTCTAAAACGAAATATATTGCAGGAAAACTTAGGTATAATGTCAGATAACATATAATTATACTATACACTGCAAAATGTACATTTGTAGCTTAATCACTGAAGGGATGCTGAAGAAGAAACCCGGTGGAATTGGCATTTCTAAATCAAAATAGATTTCAAGAAAGTTCATATTAAAGAAGAAGCCCGGTATTCAATATTATTAAACTTAAATCGGGGCAAACTCCATGTGTGCCATCTCATACTGCAGTAATTTTATATCCATTTACAAAGTATAAAAATGTATCAATATGAAATAAATCAAATATTTTACATTCCAAATTGTTGATTACTTTCCACCTTTTTATCTAATGCAATGTGCCCTCTTTGTAGTGGATCTTATTTTGTTTTAGTGGGAATCAGGAGTTTAGCTTAGCCTTTGGCTTGCAGGCCTGTGTCCCCGTCACTTAGTGTCTTTTAACCTACTTAGCTTGTTCTGTTTTAGCACATTTATTCAATTATTTCTTCCAAGATGGCTGCCATGTGGATAGTTAGGAAGATGTTTTAGTTTCATGTTATCAGGGGCACTCTGTAAAGCGTCACTATCATCCTCAAAGATAGATGAGATACGTAGGTATTCACATTATGTACTTTCCCTATTTTGTGTGCCAGTAACATAATGTACCTTTTTAGGGAATTGTTTATATAATTGCGCCCCAAGCATGCCTTCTTATCTTTTGTTTGGGAACATACCTGCATCAGGAATCCTACCAGATCTGTATAAATACATCTCACTCAGACAAGATAATAAAAGGGATTCCTACCTGATGCCATCAATGCTATCTATGCTACATGTCGCCTTGATGGTGAACTAGTCTTCATGTCCCCATTGAGTCTGATCTAGAGACCACATTCTGAGATAAAAAAGGTTGGGGGGCTCTTTTCATAGACATGGTACTGGCAGATTAGGTTTAACACATCTAGCTCTGTTTAGGTTAGAGATTAGATTCATCATGCTAGGATATTAGGGCCTATTTCACATCTATTTCATATTCAATGATATTCCAAGAAGGTAGTACACTTAAATAGTTATCAAATTCATGGTAGAGGATGAGTTCTTAACATGTACTTTCTGACCCTCCACATCAGAGAAATAACATTATGCTTTTTGCTTAGATATCACAAACTCTGTGCAAGGAGTATAGTTTGCAGGAAAAATGAATTTTCTCAGAATGGAAGTTCAAGTAGATTGTGCAGGAAGACATTTTCAGCATCTCTAGAAATCCAGACTTCCTTGCAAACAGTGAAAACGTTTGCACTGGGATGAACTTACCCACACAAAATAAGTTTATTTTGAGAATTTTGCTGTGATTCACAAACCTAAAAATGTCCTGAATGAGCTGAACTGAAATTTCATTTGTAGGTCTTTCATGCAGTGTATGCATCTTAGTGGGATATTGTCAGATTATGTACAAGTGTGCAGGCATGCAAGTAATGGCTCAGCCAGCAGGTTGTATATTAATACTTAGGAACAAGTCCATCTATGCCCTTCCTCTTACTGCCAGTCTTTAAGATACATTTTTAGTGTATCTTACTAGGAGAGGGACCTGATTCATTAACCTATGTCTACAAGTACATCAAATTCTAAGTAAATAAATTATTTTAATTAAATTGTGGGCTTAATTTTGGGGAATTGGCACTGGGTAGTGCCCAAGTCTTTTTGCTGCATTGCCCTTCACCAGTGTGAAAAGGCAGGAATGCACCGTATTTATGCAATACGCTGCATTCCTGTCCTTTTCTCTGGTGCTGGTAAACAATTAGCTGCCTAGCACCAACGCAGGCACTCTTGCACCATGGTGCAAAGGTATCTGTGTTGCATGCAGGATTGCTTTTGTTCAGGAAGGACTACCTTCCTGCACAAAAACAATCCTGTGAGGCATTTTCCTCTTTCTATGTGAGCACACATGGAAAGAGATAAAAACAAGGAGAAATACAAATATTTCTCCTTGCTATGTCTCACCTGGGGGGGGGGGGCATAAGGCTTTGGTGCTTTCCCAGGTTTATATGATGAAGTAAACATGAGGGAGCATCAAAATATCTGAGTGTTTCCATGGGAAAACCCACCTCAACCTCCAAGGAACGCCTCCTTGGTACAGAGTAATGCAACACAGCAACTTGTGCTGCTTTGTCTTACTCCATACCCATGCCATGGATACCCACAAAGTGGCTTTACATGGATTCATAGATATGGTTGAGAGGTCTGCATTGCTGGTGCTGCAGAAAAAGTGAGGCTCGGTGGCACAAGTCTGTCATAACTAAGCCCGTAGTTTATATGTTGAAGCATGGTAACAAACTCTCATCCATAACCAATAAAGGTTATGTGTTTACATAAAGAACCCTTAACCCTTAAGTAATTTGAGCTAATAAAAATAAACTAAGTATGTACCACATTACCAGGATACTTTTAACTTTTTTACGTGTAAGTAAATTAAATCACTGACCCTTAATTCATTTTATTTAAACTCCTCCATTGAATTAAATCACATTAAATTTTAAAAAAACATATAAAGCCTTACCTTGATACAAATTCTTTCTCTTTCCATTATTTAATTTTTATTAATTGAAATTTAACATATCCTTAAACTTATCCTTATCAACTTTACACTTTATTTATATGAAATGAATGGATTGTTTTTTATCACCTACATATTTGTCCCATAGCCCTAACCATTATTAAGATAAAAATAACACTGTATTAAATAATTAACCCTAATTCTAACCCTTCATTATTTTTATATAAGAAAGATCAATTTGCTCAATACATTTTATTGTTATTTAAGTGCTTTGACAACAATTAAATTAAATAATTTACCCCTATCCTTAGCTATTTTTTTTGTTTAGAGTGAGTTTCATAAATTACAGTAAGTGGCCCTAACCCCAGCACTTTTGTTTTTAATTTCAGTGAATTTATCTTCCTTTTTAATTGATAAACTGGAATTGTTAATCAGAATATTGAATTAAAACAACTAAAAATGAATGTCTTTGTTTTCAATTAAATGAAGGTAATTTATATCATTGTAATGAAATATGTATCCATAACCTTAACCTTTTTCAAATTTAAATTAAACGATATTAACTTGACTTTATTTTATTTATTTTACTTGCTTAGAACAATGTGGAATAGTAAGTGTAGTTGGCGAATCAATGTAATGCCATTGAGTAAGTGATCAATCGTCAATCAATCAATCAATCAATCAGGATTTGTAAAGCACAACTAAGCACCCAACAGGGTATCCAGGTGCTTCCAGGTCCAGGAGGCACTTTGGAATCCCAGAAGTGAGGTAATGTCCGGAGCTGCGTGGGAAGGCTGCTAAAACACAGGGGGAAAGCTAGAAAAATTCTGTGAAAAAGAGGGAAAAGCAAAGAGAATGCAGACAAAAAACAGGGGGAAAGGCAAGGCGAAAGCAGTGAAAATGAGGGAAAAGCAAGGAGAAGGCATGGATAATGAGGGAAAAGAAAGGGGAAGGTACTTAAAAAACAGGAGAAAAATCAAGTGGAAGATAGGAGCAAGAGTGAGGCAGCAGCACAGGGAAAGCTGGGTCTGAGATGTGGTAGCACAATAAATGTAGATGGGGAATGGTCCCAATTCTCTTGCCTTGAGTGGTGTAGCAGAGAAAGCAATTTTATTGGGTTGATGTGAACATTTAAAGAACTGTCTGCTATGACTGTGTTGCATGTGATTTTGCTATGTTTTGCATGTACAGCATTAGATATGAGACAAGTCATGCATTTGAGCCAGATTTGTGCATGCCCCAGGGCACATATGTATTACATAAGGGACGCAAACACTTGTGCAGGCCTTTCTGTAGTACAAATAAAGATGGCACACTTATAGCACCAGCGCTATCACCAGAGGGTGGTCCCTTGTTTACCACTGCACCCTGCCATATTATAGACAGGGTCTCAGAGGCAAAGAGTGTGTCAGTGCGGCCCCAGTTGGCAAGCCAGCATGAAACCAGCATCAGGATTGGTGGGAGCAACCTTTCTCAGCTCTCACAGGAGCACTAGAGGCCTGTGCTTTCTCTAACCAAGCCCGCTGAAGACAGCTGGGTTATAGAAGTTTAAAGTGTGCATGTCAGGCTGACCATCACAAGCTGGACGGCCAAAGGGACACACACACTTTAAACAAGTGCACAGCTCCCTGCTGCCACTCAGCAACAATTGCCCCGCACCGTCCTGAAACTCATTTCAAGACTGGATGCTCTAAAGTAAAATGGTAATAAATTAAGTTTATTACCATTTTATTTTTCTGTTCTGGGGCATTTTTTTGGCGGGCGATGCTCCTCCACCCACGTGGAGGGGCCACCCCTGTCTGACAGAATTACCATGTCTGAAGTTGTGATTGTGAGAGCAATGTCCCTTTTAGTGTGGATTTTCTGAACTAACATTCGTGTTCATTGTCGATTTTCTAGAATTCCCTCCTTTTTTATTATTTAAATTTGCATTTAAAATGATGGGTAAAGGAGAATACCCCAGAAATACAATAAATAATGGCAGCAAATATAAATATAAAAAGAATCAAAATTAACACACGTAGCAAAAAAAGTGCACAATAATAGAAACAATTGAGGAACTCAATTGAAGGAATATGGTGAGTGGCTCATCTGCTAAATACAACTTACATAAAAAGGGCAAAGATTAAGACGTGCTGGTATCTTTATAGAAAATGATTCATGTTGTCAATCCACTTAGTTACAGATGACCAGATCTTAAATCCACATTTCTGGGGTTTCTGCTGCTTACACTTATACAAACTCATTTCCATGGTATAGGCTGCCAAAAACTGAGACATCCATTCAATAAAGATGGGTGCATCTGAACTTAAAGAGCCTGAGGCAAAACACAATTGTGTACCACCATGGTGACAAATAAGAAATACGCCTCATTACCCACAAGGCCACCCCTCTCCACGTCACCCTTAACCCTAAATAACATAATTATGGGAGTAATCTGAAATTGTTCACCTATGAATAAACTCATAAAGTTCCATATTTCACAGGTTAAAGTATTTGATTAAACGCATAGAGCAAACGTGATTAATCTCCGCCTGCTTGGCTCCACACTGGATACACTTGTCATCAGATCTCCTGCCCCATTTATATAACCTAGATTGGCTACAATACATATTGCATAATGTTTTATAGGCCTGGATCCTTGGCCCAGGTGTTAGGAGATCCTTGCCCCCAACGTCTGATGATTCTTAGAGCAGAATTCCCTCTGCACCAAGCCTGGATCCCGATTTTCTGTTTTGAGCCTCCAGGTAATCTGTAAACATTTTAGTCAACAAATTATACAATACTCCAATCCTAGTTTTCTTTAGAATAGCCTCAATTAAAGGAATTTGTGAAACCAAAATCTGACTCGTATCCAATCTACGTACAAAATGTTGTATTTGTAAAACTGTTTAAAAAATCCCCATAGTAAGACTATGAATATCTCCTGAAGCTCAGAAAAAGAATACAACTGTTGTTCCTCATGTAGATTGCACATTACTAATAACCTTCCATGCCCATCGGCTACCAATTCCATCATGAATTATGAGTGGAAGGGCCACAAGGATGTATAAACATTCAATTTAGTAATGCAATTCCATATCACACCCTGAAAGCTCCTCTTGCCACCTTAAATTTAGTGTTCTTGTGACAGCTAGGTTCCAGATTCTATAATTAACTCCAAGAACACAATGAGGCCAAATATTTGTAAACAGTACTTAACCAGACAATATTTCTGCCAGATTATATTTTGGTTGAAATTATCTGCCACACAGTATCATCCTCGTGTGGTGCTTAAGCTGAGCCATGGTTGCAGTTGGGCCCCAGAGGCACTCATTTTAAGGGACCAGCACTTATTTTTTCATCTTCAGCTTTTGACCGAGAAAAAAGGCAAAAATAGTCAAAAGATGTCAGAAAGAGGAAAATATTGAAAAACAGAGACAAAGGAAGAATGTATGGATGAAAATGAACCTGCAAGAGTGAGATAAATCGACAGGAAGTATCTTGTGACAGATGATAGTGGTAGTGGAGGCACCAGTAGGATACCTTTATAAAAACTGTATTCCTATGCAAGTCTACTGGGCAAGAGGTGGCTCTATGAATTGGGCGGTGCAGGCCTGTGGGGACGGAGCAGTATAACATGGAAGGGATGCCCAATTCTGATTGATTGGCAATGCACGCAGTATGAATTCTAGTGCGTATTTTGGTTTGGACAAGTCTGTCGCTGTGGCCAACCTGACATGCGCACTGGTCTCAAATTTGTGCTCTGTTTAGGAGCCAGAGTGTACACAGCATAGCCCCTCTGGTCTCATTAGAAGTACTGGGTTTAACCTGTCCAAACAAATCCTTGCTTTGCTGTCAATCAGGTGTAAGTATAAGAGCAAAGCCTGGATTAGTTTGGGCAGACTGTCCCTGCGGGCTGCACTTTCCAGACATAATAGGGGCCATGTGATTAAAGACATGACCACTCACTCTGTGGCTTAATTTTAAAACAACACAGTTGTTAGCGCGTCTGACCTTAATACGTAAATTTAGAAGGGGATGCAAATAGGTTGATGAACCTTATGACTACGCTTAAGATGTTCCCAGCATACAAAACATGTACCAATACCAATCAATACCAAAAAATCAATCATTGGCATTAATAATCAATAGGAGTCAGTGATTGTCACAAACCATGACCTTGCAGTCATGAATAACTACACCTTTATGTAAAAGTTAGAATATTTATTTCCCTGTACTAACAATGCTAATATCACATAAGATCATCTCAAAATCAAATGACATACAAAAACAACACTGGTTATCCAAAGAAGTGAAAGAATCGCAATCTAATTAAAGCTTGAGCTACTGCACATCCCAAAGTTACAGTGCAAATTAATAGCAAGAATAACTGCACAAACATAATAACATACATTAAGATTCAGCAAAGAAAATACATAAAATGTTATTCCATGTATTGAATTTCATTAGTGAGGACGCTAACTAACATCGGATAAGAATAGCATGTTTGGGCTTCATGCAATATGTTTTAGTTAACACAAATTTGGAAAACATCTAACTGTGGTTCTATGAAATAGCTGTTGATACCTAGAAACAAAAGCAAGTAGACATGTCAAACAGTATCATAGTTAATACATCTATCCTCAGCAAGCTGTGATAGTCTCTGTCCTCGGGACACCAGTTCGGTCAGCTAGACATCAGGATTCAGCATCAAAGTTCAGAAAAGGCAAAGTCTCTTTAAGCAACAAAATGTTAAACACGTCTCTTCTCAAGACGATCAAGAAAGTAATAGCCTTACGGCAAGATAGAAAATGGGCAAATGGGCTGTCTACCATCAGTTCAGTCCGGCTAAGTTAGATTTCCTAAAACTACTTCCCAAGTCCCTATTGTTCAAGGGATCACCTGTTCACACTTTGGGGGTCATTACAACATTGGCGGTAAAAGCCGCTTACCGCCGTGCAGAAGACCGCCAACACACCGCCGTAGCCGTGGAATTCCGCCACAGCTATTATGACCCACATCTCGAAATCCGACAAAATTCAGACACCCACACAAGTCCGCCACACCAAAGGTCAGTGATAAACTGGCGAAAACAAATCCTCCACCGTCACGCCAACAGAAATACGCCCACGCTATCACGACCCACGAATCCACGCTGCGGTCTTTCAACCGCGGTATTCCATTGGCAGTACACACCGCCGCGCTCAAAATACACACACTCTTACAAAACACCGCCACATTGGACAATTCCAAATACACACACCTGATACACATACACACACCACTCCCACACACCCAATACAATATAAAACACACACCCATCTCACCCACAAACCCCTACGACCACTATTACAGAGAGAAGGCCAGCGAGAGAGACCACCATCCACAAACTAGCAGCCACAGGCACTCAACACCATCACCCACACAACGTCCACGCACAAAACACCCCACACCACTACATATCACCACACTGATCACCACACACACCACTCCACACATCACCTACACCACCCCATGGCACGGCAAAGACACCCCATGTTTTCGGAGGAGGAGCTCAGGGTCATGGTGGAGGAAATTGTCCGGGTAGAGCCACAGCCATTTGGAGCACAGGTGCAGCACAACTCAATTGCTAGGAAGATGGAGCTATGGAGAAGAATAGTCGACAGGGTCAACGCAGTGGCACAACACCCAAGAAATCGGGACGACATCAGGAAGAGGTGGAACGACCTATAGGGGAAGGTGCGTTCCGTGGTCTCAAGACACCACCAGGCGGTTCAGCGGACTGGCGGCAGACCCCCACCTTCTCACCCACAACTAACAACATGGGAGGAGCAGGTCTTGCCGATTCTGCATCCTGAGGGCCTCGCAGGAGTCGGTGGAGGAATGGACTCCGGTAAGTCAAACCTTTAACTACCATATCCCCCACCCTACCTGCATGCTATCACATACCCCCACCCTCGCCCACACCCCTATCACTCCAATTCCTCACAAATGTACCAAGATCACACACCAAGCCCTGCATGCAACAACAACGCATGGACACCCATCACTAAAACATGCCCACTGCACATACCCAAACACCCCCCTAAACCAGCATCACACAAGCCCCCACACAGGAATGCAAGCACTGGGGTACACGGTCACCCACCCATTGCACACCATGACACATACAGATGCAATAATCATGCTTTTACACCCCTGCAGGACCACTACCCAACGTCACCAGACAGGAGGGTCCAGACATCTCCACCCCACCCACAGAAGAGGCCTACAGTGATGACAGCAGCTCTGTCCAACTGGATCTAGATGACCAGCCCGGACCATCGTGGGCCTCGGGACATTCGGCTCCCCTCACACAGGCACAGGCCACCACAGACCTACCCCCCTCTGGTAACACCAGCACAGCACCCACCCAGCGGGCCCATACCTCCGTTCCCAGGACACATCAATCAGCTGTGTGTCCACCACTACAGGGAACCCAGGATAACCCACCACCCCAACAACAACAGGGACCTGGGGCAGTGGTAGTGGGCACACGGTCCAGGGGACGGAGGCCCAGGAACACAGGGGAACTGGGAGGGCTGCTGTGCGACAGGGGGCGGACAGGCCAAGGGAACCCACTCTCCACGAGGCCCTCTCCTCCATCATGGGAGCATACCACCACTCCCAGGAGACGATGGCACCGGTCCTGGCCAAGTTTCAGGAGACCGAGCAAATGCAGGAGGAACAGTATTTGGGGTTCAGGGAGGAACTCAGAACCATCAGCTCCACCCTGGGCACCATCGTAGGGGTGCTGAAGGAAATACTCAACACCAAGAGGGACACTGTGGCACTACAAGGGGCCCCTGACACTAGCATGGACGATGAACTGCCCACCACCTCCACCGGCGCTAGTGGACAGGAGGCACCGCCACAGGACCACCACACCAGCACCCCACCACCTGCAGATTGAGAACCACCCCGCAAGCGGTCCCTGAGATCCAGGAACAAGACAGAGCATGATGCCAAGACCCCCGCCAAGAAATGAGACCACCCTGATTGTCAACCCACTGTCCCACTTTGTCACCCTGTCCATATTGGAACTGCCCCAGCTCCACTTCCTATGCCCATATGGGCAATGCACCTATGAGACAGATAGACTGGACTCTGCCATGGACACTCCTCCACCATCGGTCCTCACCATTTAACTTCCCCCTCCAATATTTTGTACGTAAATAAACACACCTAAATCACCAAAAGATCTGGAGTCTGTCTGTGATTTTGAAATAGTGTATTTGCAATTACAGTGACAAAATGTCCAGGAATATGTAATGTCAACATACCTATGTCACACAGCTCTAGTCTACGAGGAATCTAAGCAGATGACACACGTTGGGACCCACACCTGTGAAACCGTAAGGGAAAGTGACAACTCAGTGACCATACACCGGGTGAAATCGACAGACAGGATAGAGGTAGAAGTGTAAAAGTACTTGTAGTGGGCAGAAACGTATTCTCACCTGTGTTTCACTGGAAATATTGCTGGATGACTGAGTCCCTGTTGTCAATGTCTTCTTCCTCTGCTTCCTACTCATCACTGTCCACAGGCTCCACAGCTGCCACAACACCGCCATCTGGACCATCCTCCTGCAGAAAAGGCACCTGTCGTCGCAAAACCAAGTTATGAAGCATACAGCAGGCAACGATGATCTGGCACACCTTCTTTGGTGAGTAGAATAGGGATCCACCTGTCATATGGAGGCACAGAAACATGGCCTTCAGGAGGCCGAAGGTGCGTTCGATCACCCTCCTAGTCCGCCCATGGGCCTCATTGTAGCGTTCCTCTGCCCTGCTCCTGGGATTCCTCACTGGGGCCAGTAGCCACGACAGGTTGGGGTAACAGAGTCACCTAATAACCACAGCCGGTGCCTCTGTAGTTTACCCATCACATAAGGGATGCTGCTATTCCGCATGATGTAGGCGTCATGCACTAAGCCAGGGAACATGGCATTCACATGGGAGACATACTGGTCGGCCAAACATACCATCTGTGCATTCATCGAATGATAACTCTTCCGGTTCCTGTACACCTGTTCACTCCTGTGGGGGGGGACCAAAGCCACATGGGTCCCATCAATGGCACCTATGATGTTGGAGATATGTCCCAGGGCATAGAAGTCACCTTTCACTGTAGGCACGTCCTCCACCTGAGGGAACACGATGTAGCTGTGTATGTGTTTCAGCAGGGCAGACAACACTCTGGACAATACGTTGGAAAACATAGGCTGGGACATCCCTGATGCCATGGCCACAGTTGTTTGAAAAGACCCACTTGCAAGGAAATGGAGCACTGACAGCACCTGCACTTGAGGGGGGATTCCTGTGGGATGGCGGATTGCTGACATCAGGTCTGGCTCCAACTGGGTACACAGTTCCTGGATTGTGGCACGGTCAAACCTGTAGGTGATGATCGAATTTCTTTCCTCCATTGTCGACAGGTCCACCAGCGGTCGGTACACCAGTGGATTCTACCATCTCCTCACATGTCCCAGCGGATGGTGCCTATGAAGGACAACAGCGACCACAGAGTCAAACAACTCAGAGGTATGTACCCACAGTCTACACAGAACACAATTCATACACAAAATCTGGCTTGTATGTGTGTTGAGAGTAGGCCTAGGTATGTGTGACACAGTTGGTAATTAGGCCATGTGGGCCCCTGAAATGGCGGCTGCCTGACCTCTAAAGTGGGACAATGGGATGTGAGGTAACTGCGGTGGCGTTGTACACCGTCGCGGTAGGCGGCCGAAGACCGCAGCGCAATGCTGCATTCGTTAACATTGGACCCTATGGGTCCCAGGAGCCAATGTACGACGTGACCGCCGCAGACGTGACCACCATTTTCTATCTGTTCAATCACTCAATACCCGATCTTCGACAGGAGAGGACCTACACTGCAAGTGCTGCTGTGACCTCGGGCTGGAAGAGACAATGGCTCTTGCATCTGGGGAAAGGGCCCCTGCCTTCACATCGGAGGAGTTGGACAAGCTAGTCGACGGGGTTCTCCCCCAGTACATGCTACTCTACGGTCCTCCAGACCAACAGGTAAGTACACAGGGAGCATGTTGTACGGGCTATGCCTGTGTGGAGAGGGCTGGTTGTAAGAAGGAAGGGGGCAGAGTCCTGCGTGCATGAAAGACGGTGGGTGCATGTGCCACATGGCAAGGGTAGGGATGGGGGCCACTCACTTTGAGGGTGCAGTTGTTAATGACTTCTCTTCTTCCCCTGTACATTTCATGTAGGTCAGCTCCCACCAGAAGAAGGATATTTGGCGTGCCATCGCCAAGGACGTCCGGACCCTGGGGGTCCACCACAGACGGAGCACCCACTGCCGGAAGAGATGGGAGGACATTCGCCGCTGGAGCAAGAAGACGGCGGAGGCTCAGCTGGGGATGGCCTCCCAACGTGGGAGGGGTGCCCGTCGAACCATGACCCCCCTGATGTTCCGGATCCTGGCTGTGGCCTACCCTGAGTTGGATGGGCGCTTGAGGGCATCACAGCAGCCACAAGGGGGTGAGTACACTCTCATTCAGCTGACTTTGCGCTCAGTGGAGGTGTCTGGGTGGGGGAGGAGGGCTGTGGGTTTCCCTAGGCCAGGGCGAGTTCCGTAGCCTAGGTCCCTTCGTAAGGCATGGCCCTGGGGCCCCCCTCCCCACCTCTGTAGAGTGCCAAGTACAGATATTCATGCCCCTGTGTCATCTATGTGTGCAGATGTCGTCCATAGCCTTGTATGCCATTTCCCAGGAATTGCACTGTCGAGCCCAACAGCGCGACGTAGTGCAGGGGGCTGTTGTGTCTGTCTTGTCCGCCAACGGTAGCGGTAAGCCATGCACTCAACTTGTCTTTCTTCTGTTCCCCCCCTTTTTTTGAGGTCTCCCTGTTTTTATGTGTGTTAGCATCATCAGAGAGAGGAGCAGTGGCACGAGGGCGCTGCATCCCACATGGGCATGGAGACCCACACTACGGACTCGGAATACACCAGTGGGACGGAGGGCGAGGGGAGCACCACGGCGGTCACAGGATTTGCAACCAGTGACACGGACTCGTCCTCCGATGGGAGCTCCCTTGTGGTGGCGGCAACATCTGTGCCCCCCACTTCAACAGGTACAGCCGCCACCCCCCCTACCAACACCACCCTCCCAGCAGCCCCTCAGCCTTCGCCCTGTGCCCGCTCACCCAGGAGGGTGGGCATCTCCTTCACCCCAGGCACCTCAGGCCCTGCCCCTGTCACCTCTGCTGCCCTCAGTGAGGAGGCCATTGACCTCTTCAGGTCCCTCACTGTTGGGCAGTCTACCATTTTGAATGCCATCCAGGGTGTAGAAAGGGAGTTGCAACACACAAATGCATTCCTGGAGGGCATTTATTCTGGTCAGGCTGCCCTTCATCGAACCGTTCAAACTCTGGCCTCAGCACTGATGGCAGCCATTGTCCCTGTCTCTAGCCTCCCCCCTCCAACTTCCTCCACCCAGACCCAATCCCCTGTAGTTCTGCCTATCCCAAGCACACCATCAGACCAGCCTGCACACACCTCACCACACAAGGGAAGATCAGGCAAACATGAGCACCACACATCCCACCATCACTCACGCAAGCATCACACACATACAGACACACCAACATCCACTGCCTCCACTGTGTCCCCCTCCTCCTCGTCTCCCTCCTCCCTCCCAGTCTCGTCTACACTTGCACCTGCATGCACTACCACTACAGCCACTGCGTCCCGCACCAGCACACCCACCACCACACCCCGCTCACGTGCACTCAGCACCCCCACTACCATTCACACGTCCCCTGTGTCCTCTCCCAGTGTGTCTGTGATGCCCCCTCCGAAGATACACATACGTAGCCACACACCCACCCAACACCCTTCCACCTCACGACAGCCTCCAGTACATGCACCTGCACCCAAATCCACAAAACGTACACCTCCTACAACCACCACCTCTTCCTCCACTCCCAAACCCCCTCCAGCTACCCGTCCCAGTGTCTCCAAACAACTTTTCATGTCCACCCTTAACCTATTTCCCACCAACCCCCCGTCCAACTCATAGGTCCCATACTTGCACCTCAGCCACAAAATCACCGGGACCAGTGGTGCCTGTTGTGACAGGTATGTGGAGTGCACCGGCCACCAGGCCAGCCAGTGTATCACGGAGCCAGAGCACACACAGTCCCCCCCCTGTGAAGCACCAGAAGTTGGCCAGTGCCCGGCGGGAGAGGTGGAAGACTCCAGCCACCCAAGCCGCTCACAGGGGTCCCGTGGGAGTGTGGGCTCAGCTGTGACTCCTCCCAAGGTGGGGAAGGGGCAGAAGAAAGCCGCAAAGTCTGGGAGGAGCAGCACTGCGGAGAAGACCGCCATCATCCCCGCCTGCCAGGAAGCCACCAACATTCCCCTCGTCACTGTCCAGGAGGACCCTGCCAGCCACAGCCCAGCTGCCCAGGAGGACCCTGCCAGCCACAGCCCAGCTGCACATGAAGGCCCCGCCAGCCACAGCCCAGCTGCACATGAGGGCCCGCCAGCTCAACCCAGCTACCCAGGAGGACCCCGCCAGCCACAGCCCAGCTGTCCAGGAGGACCCCGCCAGCCACAGCCCAGCTGCCCAGGAGGACCCCACCAGCCACAGCCCAGCTGTCCAGGAGGACCCCGCCAGCCACAGCCCAGCTGGGCAATGAAGGACCGCCAAGTCAAGCACCGCTGAACAGGGCAAGCACCGCTGAACAGGGCAAGGACCGCCAAGTCAAGCACCACTGAACAGGGCAAGCACCGCTGAACAGGGCAAGGACTGCCAAGTAAAGCACTGCTGAACAGGGCAGGCACCCCTGAACAGAGCAAGGACCGCCAAGTCAAGCACCGCTGAACAGGCAAAGCACCGCTGAACAGGGCAAGGACCGCCAAGTCAAGCACCGCTGAACAGGGCAAGCACCGCTGAACAGGGCAAGGACCGCCAAGTCGAGCACCGCTGAAAAGGGCAAGCACCGCTGAACAGGGCAAGGACCACCAAGTCAAGCACCGCTGAACAGGGCAAGGACCGCCAACTCAAGCACCGCTAGCCCATGAGCGGCAGGGTCAGTGACGCAACAGGGACCGTCACGGGGTGAGTGATGCACTCTGGGCACCAGTCCCCCTCCAGAACCAGTGGAGATATGCATCCACTCCGTCTGTCCTGCACAGGATGAAGCACTCTGGGCACCAGTCCCCCTCCAGAACCAGTGGAGAGACTGTGGCTTTGCACTCCCCACGATAAAGCAGTGGGCAAACCACCCACTGGAGAGACTTGAGAGACGGTGGCTTTGCACTCCCCAGGACCAAGCAGTGGGCAAACCACCCACTGGAGAGACTTGAGAGACTGTGGCTTTGCACTCCCTAGGACCAAGCAGTGGGAAACCACCCACTGGAGAGACTTGAGAGACTGTGGCTTTGCACTCCCCAGGATAAAGCAATGGGCAAACCACCCACTGGAGAGACTTGAGAGACTGTGGCTTTGCACTCCCCAGGACCAAGCAGTGGGCAAACCACCCACTGGAGAGACTTGAGAGACTGTGGCTTTGCACTCCCCAGGGTAAAGCAGTGGGCAAACCACCCACTGGAGAGATGTGAGAGACTGTGGCTTTGCACTCCCCAGGATACATCAATGGGCAAGGAGCCCCCTCGTGGATCTGGTGTCGTGCACTCATCCGGCTGGGGTGCCCCTCCTTCCTTTCCCCCTGAGGTGCCTGTTGTATTTTTATCTGATGCCCCTGCAATGTTCTCTCCGTCATGTTCGGGTATGTTGTGTGGGCCTCGCCCATGCATTGTGGGCACAGTGGTCCACGGATTATGAATGGTGTATTACCTGGACTACTATTCGTGGTGTATATTTTGTTAATAGTGTATATATGTATATTTTTGCTTACTCTATTTTTATATTATACAATGGTTACACTCATTTCCTTTTGTCTTTGCATTCTTCTGGGGGGGTTGGGGGGTGTTACTGTAATGTTTGGATATGCATTGGTGTGTGTGTTGTAGTGGGTGAGGGTGGGGGGGTGGGGGTGTTGCGTGTGTGTGTCCCTGTTTTTTGCCTCCCCCCTCCCCTATGTCGTAGGTGCAGTACTCACCATGGTCTTCGCCGCCGGCGTTGGTGCTCCTGGTACAGGAGCAGGAAGACTATCGCAGGAAGAATATGGAGTTCCGGCTCCATGGTGCCCTCCTTCCTCGTGGAGTGTGTAGAGGTGAGCGTTTTCCCTTCGAAATGCCTGTTTCCGCCGTGTTTTTATCGGCGGTGAATCCACCCCGGAAAAGGAGGCGGATTGGCCTGTCATAATAGTGTGTGCGGTACATTGTCTTCCGCCCGCCTGTTGGCGGTGACCGCTGCACTGTTTGTCCGTACTGCTGTGGCGGTCGTAGTGTTAAACTGGCTGTCTTTGTTGGCGGTTTCTGCCACGGTCGTAATTCCAAATTTTTTACCGCCGCCCTGTTGCCGGTTTTACTGCCTCTTTAACACCGTACTCCAGGGTTGTAATGACCACCTTTGTCCAATAAAACTAAAACTTCAAATCTACATTTCTACTAGTACATGGTTCACATGTCCATGATTGGCTTCTCTTGTCCCGCTCCCGTCATTCGGCTCATCAGGTAACAATACTATTGCAGCTTATACTCCAGTCAGAGTCTCCATTGTATTTCCGTGAGAAAATTAGGTGGTCATTACAACCCTGGCGGACGGTGTTAAAGCTGCGGAAATACCGCAAACAGGCCGGCGGACAAAAAAAGGGAATTATGACCCTGGCGGAAACCGCCGACAAAGACAGCCACTTTAACACACCGCCCGCCACGGCGGTACAGACAAGCAGCGCGGCGGTCACCGCCAACAGACAGGCGGCAGACAATGTACCGCCCACAGTATTACAACCCGCCAATCCGCCACCTTTTCCGGGGCGGATTCACCGTGGAAAAAAACACGGCGGAAACAGCTTTTGCTATGGGAAAACGCTCACCTGAACATATCCCACGAGGACTCCATGGAGCCGGAACTCCAAATACTCCCTGCCCTTGTGTTTCTGCTCCTCTATGACCAACAGCTACGTAGGCGCCGAAGACAACGGTGAGTACTGCACCTACGACATGGGGGAGGGGCGAGGCAAAAGTTAGGGGGACACCCACCAAACACCCCCACCTTCGCATATTACAACATACACACCAATGCATTCACAAAAAATCACAGTAACAATCCACAATCCCCCCAGAAGAATGAAAACACAAAACGAAAATCGGTCAAACAATGTAATGTGCCAATATACATGTCATACAAAAATATACAGATATATATTTGAAAATCAGTCATAATTATATACAATACGAGAAGTAGTGGAGATATGTACATAACAAAGTCCGTGCACCATCAGTCCAAAAATGCATGGGCGAGGGCCACAAACGATACCTGATCACAATCGGAGAGAACACTGCCGGGGCATCAGATAGAAATACTACAGGCACCTCAGGGGGAAGGGAAGGGGGGGCACCTCAGCTGGATGACTGCAAAGCCAGATCCACGACGGGGCTCCATGCCCATTTATGCCATCCTGGGGAGTGCAAAGCCACAGTCTCTCAAGTCTCTACAGTGGGTGGTTTGCCCACTGTGCCATCCTGGGGAGTGCAAAGCCACAGTCTCTCAAGTCTCTACAGTGGGTGGTTTGCCCACTGTGCCATCCTGGGGAGTGCAAAGCCACAGTCTCTCAAGTCTCTACAGTGGGTAGGTTGCCCACTGTGCCATCCTGGGGAGTGCAAAGCCACAGTCTCTCAAGTTGATGCAGGTCTCTACTGGTACTGGGGGGGACTGGTGCCCTAGACTGGATGAGTCTCCCCGTGAAAGGTCGTGTTCTGTCACTGTCTCAGCTGCACATGGGATAAGGATGCCTGATGTGGCGGTGCATTCATTCCTACCCGGTGCTTGCCCTGTTCAGCGGTGCTTTGACATGGCGGTCTTTGCCCTGTACAGCGGTGCTTTGCCATGGCGGTCTTTGCCCTGTTCAGCGGTGCTTTGCCATGGCGGTTCAGGACTGTTCAGCGGTGCTTTGCCATGGCGGTCTTTGCCCTGTTCAGCGGTGCTTTGACATGGCGGTTCAGGACTGTTCAGCAGTGCTTTGCCATGGCGGTTCAGGACTGTTCAGCAGTGCTTTGCCATGGCGGTCTTTGCCCTGTTCAGCAGTGCTTTGACATGGCGGTCTTTGCCCTGTTCAGCGGTGCTTTGACATGGCGGTTCAGGACTGTTCAGCTGTGCTTTGCCATGGCGGTTCAGGACTGTTCAGCGGTGCTTTGCCATGGCGGTCTTTGCCCTGTTCAGCGGTGCTTTGACATGGCGGTTCTGATAAGGACAATGGTGTGTAGCATGACGTTCTCTACACTGGACATTGGTGTGTGGCATGACGTCTTCTACACTGGACATTGGTGTGTGGCATGACGTTCTCTACACTGGACATTGGTGTGTGGCATGACGTTTCATCATTGCCCAACGGGGCTGTGGCAGCCGGGGGCCTCCAGGGCACTGACTCCGGTGGTGGCAGTGGTTTCTGGACCAGTGACGATACTTGGGCCCTCCTGGGCACTGACTCCAGCGGTGGTCTCTGGACCAGTGATGATACTTGGGCCCTCCTGGGCTGTGACTCTGGCGGTGGTCTCTGTACCAGTGACAATACTTGGGCCCTCCTGGGCTGTGACTGTGGCGGTGGTCTCTGGACCAGTGACGATACTTGGGCCCTCCTGGGCTGTGACTCTGGCGGTGGTCATTGGACCAGTGACGATACCTGGGCCCTCCTGAGCTGTGACTCTGGCGGTGGTCTCCTGACCAGTGACGATACTTGGGCCCTCCTGGGCACTGACTCCGGCGGTGGTCTCCTGACCCGTGACGATACTTGGGCCCTCCTGGGCACTGACTCCGGCGGTGGTCTACTGACCAGTGAGGATACTTGGGCCCTCCTGGGCTGTGACTCTGGCGGTGGTCTCTGGACCAGTGACGATACCTGGGCCCTCCTGGGCTGTGACTCTGGCGGTGGTCTCCTGACCAGTGTCGATACTTGGGCCCTCCTGGGCAGTGACTCCGGCAGTGGTCTCCTGACCAGTGACGATACTTGGGCCCTCCTGGGCACTGACTCCGGCGGTGGTCTCCTGACCAGTGACGTTACTTGGGCCCTCCTGGGCTGTGACTCTGGCGGTGGTCTCTGGACCAGTGACGAGACCTGGGACCTCCTGGGCTGTGACTCTGGCGGTGGTCTCCTGACCAGTGACGATACTTGGGCCCTCATGGGCACTGACTCCGGCGGTGGTCTCCTGACCAGTGACGATACTTGGGCCCTACTGGGCATTGACTCCGGCGGTGGTCTCCTGACCAGTGACGATACTTGGGCCCTCCTGGGCTGTGACTCTGGCGGTGGTCTCTGGACCAGTGACGACGGTGCTGGCGGTTGTGTCTCGACCGCCGGAAATGATGGCGCACTTCTCCGCCGTGACACTCACAACAGGCTGGGCAGATTTCCTCTGGCCCTTCCCCACCTTTGATGGAGTCACAGCTGACTCTCCAATCCCCTTGGAACCCATGTCAGTTGTTTTCCCACCAGGAGTCTTAACACGGTCCCGTCGTCCACTCTCCAATTTCAGAGCCTTTACAGGGGGTGTGCTGCCAGTGCCTTGGCTCCGGGTCCTACTGCCTGCCCTGGTGGCCGGTACACTCCACAAACCTTGAACAGGCACCACTGGTATTGGAGGCTTTTTGGCTGAGGCGCTACGACGGGACTGATGAATTGGAGGGGGTGGTGGGGGCAAAAAGGTCAACTTTACACAGGGACAGTTTCTGATGAACACTGGGATGGGTAGCTGGAGGGGGTCTGGGAGTGGAGGAAGAGGAGGTGGTTGTCGGAGGTGTCACTTTAGCTGTTTTGGGTGCAGGTGCAGGTACTGGAGGCTGTCGTGAGGTGGATGGATGTTGTGTGAGTGATTGCGGCGTTTGTGTACTTTGGGAGGGGGCGTCACAGACACACTGGGAGAGGACACAGGGGGCGTGTAAATGGCAGGGGAGGTGGTGAGTGCAGGTGAGCGGCTTGTGGTGCTGGGTGTCCTGGTGCGATTCATGTTGCCTGTAGATGTAGTGCATGCAGGTGTGTGTGTGGACGAGACTGGGAGGGAGGAGGGAGAAGAGGAGGAGGGGGACACAGTGGAGGCAGTGGATGTTGCTGTGTCTGTATGTGGGTGAGGCTTGCATGAGTGCCTGTGGTGTGTGTGGTGCCTATGTTTGCTTGAGCTACTTGTGTGTGTTGACTTGTGTGCATGCTGGTCTGTAGGTGTGCTTGGGATAGGCTGGGGTACAGGAGATTGGGTCTGGGTGGAGGAAGTTGGAGGCTAGACACAGGGACAATGGCTGCCATCAGTGCTGAGGCCAGAGATTGCAGGGTTCGCTGAAGGATAGCCTGAACAGAATGAATGCCCTCCAGGAATGCATTACTGTGTTGCAAATCTCGTTCTACACCCTGGATGGCATTCACAATGGTAGACTGCCTAACAGTGAGTGACCTGAGGAGGTCAATGGCCTCCTCACTGAGGGCAGCAGGGGTGACTGGGGCAGGGCCTGAGGTGCCTGGGGCGAAGGTGATGCCCACCCTCCTGGGTGAGCGGGCACGGGGCGAACGCTGAGGGGCTGCTGGGAGGGCGGGGCTGGTAGGGGAGGTGGCGGCTGTACATGTAGAGGTGGGGGGCACAGATGGTGCCGCCACCACAAGGGAGCCCACATCGTCGAACGAGTCCGTGTCGCTGCTTGGTGATCCAGTGGCCGACGTGAAGCTCCCCTCGCCCTCGGTCCCACTGGTGCACTCAGAGTCCGTAGTGAGGCCCTCCATGGCCATGTGGGATGCAGATCCCTCGTGCTCCGGTGCCACTGTACCTCCGCCTGTTGATGCTGATGTACAAAAGGACAGGGAGAGCAGAAAAAGGGGGGGAGACAGAAGAAAGAGAGTTTTAGTGCATGGCACACCGCTACCGTTAGCGGACAAGACAGACGCAGCAGACCCCTGCATTATGCCGTGCTCCTGCCCTCTGCACATGCAATTTCTGGGATATGGCCTACATGGCAATGGTGGACATCTGCGCACATGGATGCCACAGGGGAAACTATACCTCGACTTGGCACTCTGCTGAGGTGGGGTAGAGTGCCACATGACCTACATTACGGAGGGGCCTTGCCTACCTAACTCGCCTTGGCCTAGGGACACCCACAGCCCACCTCCCCCACCCAGGCACCTCCACTGCATGCAAAGTCCACAGAATGAGGTTGTACTCACCCCCTTGTGTCTGCTGTGATGCCCTCAAGCGCCCATCCAACTCCGGGTAGTCCACCGCCAGAATCCAGAACATCAGGGGGGTCATGGTGCGACGGGCACCCCTCCCACGTTGGGAGGCCATCCCTAGCTGAGCCTCCGCCGTCTTCTTGCTGCAGCGGCGAATGTCCTCCCATCTCTTACGGCAGTGGGTGCCCCGTCTCTGGTGGGCCCCCAGGGTCCGGACCTCCTTGGCGATGGCACGCCAGATGTTCCTCTTCTGGTGGGCGCTGACCTACATGACATGCACAAGGGAAGAGGAACAGTCATTACCAACTGCACCGTCGTTGTAAGTGGCCCCCTCCCTACTCTGGCCATTTGGCTCATTCATTCATATGCATTAATGTTCTATGAACTCTGCCCCCTTCCCTCTTTCAACCAGCCCTCTCCACCCAGGCCTAGCCCATACAACGTGCTCCCTGTGTACTATCCTGTTGGTCTGGAGGACCGTAGAGTAGCGTGTACTGGGGGAGGACCCCGTCTACCAGTTTCTCCAACTCCTGTGCAGTGAAGGCAGGGGCCCTTTTCCCAGACGCAGCAGCCATCGTCGCTTCCAGACCGAGGTCACAGCAGCACTTGCAGTGTAGGTCCTCTCCTGTCGAAGGTCAGGTATATAGTGATTGAACAGATAGAAAATGGCGGTGACGTCCGCGGCGGTGACGTCCGCGGCGGTGCGCATCATCACCGCCAGCGCACCTGTTCACTGGCTCCTGGGACCCATAGGGTCCAATGTTAACCAATGCAGCATTGCGCCGCGGTCTACGATGGCCTACCGCGACGGTGTGCAACGCCAGCGCAGTTACCCCACAATCCCATTGTCCCAGTTTAGAGGTCAGGCAGCCGCCATTTCAGGGGCCCACATGGCTTCATTTACTACTGCGTCACACATAGCTAGGCCTACACTCAACACACATACAGGAAGGGTTTTGTGAGTGGTGTAGTCTTGTGTGTAACCTTGGGTACATACCTGGAGGAATAATGACTGGTTCTTCGCTGTTGCCCTTCGTAGGCACCGTCAGCTGGGACATATGAGAAGATGGCGGAATCCTCCGGTGTACCGACCGCTGGTGGACCTGTTGACAATGGAAGAGAGACATGTCATCGTAACCTACCGGTTTGACCGTGCCACAATCCAGGAACTATGTACCCAGTTGGAGCCAGACCTGATGTCACCAATCCGCCATCCGACTGGAATCCCCCCTGACGTGCAGGTGCTGTCAGTGCTCCATTTCCTTGCAAGTGGCTCTTTGCAGACAACTGTGGCCATGGCATCAGGGATGTCGCAGCCTATGTTTTCCAACGTGTTGTCCAGAGTGTTGTCTGCCCTGCTGAAACACGTAAGGAGATACATCATTTTCCCTCAGGTGGAGAATTTGCCTACAGTGAAAGGTGACTTCAATGCCCTTGGACATATCCCCAACATCATAGGTGCTATTGATGGCATCCATGTAGCTCTGCCCCCCCCCACAGGTGTACAGGAACCAGAAGAGTTATCATTCGATGAATGTACAGATGGTCTGTTTGGCAGACCAGTACATCTCGCAGGTAAATGCTATGTTCCCTGGCACAGTGCATGACGCCTACATCCTGCGGAATAGCAGCATCCCTGATATGATGGGTCAACTCCAGAGGCCCCGTGTATGGCTATTGGGGGACTCTGGTTACCCCAACCTGTCCTGGCTATTGACCCCAGTGAGGAATCCCAGGACCAGGGCAGAGGAACGGTACTATGAGGCCCATGGGCGGACTAGGAGGGTGATCGAACGCACCTTCGGCCTCCTGAAGGCCAGGTTCAGGTGCCTCCATATGACAGGTGGATCCCTATTCTACTCACCGAAGAAGGTGTGCGACATCATCATCGCCTACTCCATGCTCCATAATTTGGCTTTGCGACGCCAGGTGCCTTTTCTGCAGGAGGATGATCCCGATGACGGTGTTGTAGCAGCTGTGGAGTCTGTGTAGCCTATGGACAGTGATGAGGATGAAGCTGAGGAAGAAGACAACGACAACAGGGAGTCAGTCATACAGCAATATTTCCAGTGAGACACAGGTGAGAACATTTTCATTTTTAGCATTACATTAACTTTCACACGTCTACCTCTATCCTGTTTCTCGATTTGAATCACTATTTGGTAACTGAGTTGTACCCTTCCATTAGGGTTTCACAGGTGTGGTTACCTACGTGTCAACTGCTTGCATCCTTCAAGGGCTTGTGATGTGTGACATAGGTATGTTAGCTTTACAATGGTAAACCCATTATGACACTGTGATTGATAATACATTTTTACTAAATCACAGACTGACTCCAGATTGTTTTGTGTTTCAAGGGTGTTTATTGAAGTGCTCAGAAATGGGAGGGGGTTGTAAAATGAGGATGGGTGGTGGCGGAGGACTGTCCATGGCAGAGTCCAGTCTATTAGTCTCACAGGTGCACTGCCCATCTGGGCATAGAAAGTGGAGCTGGGGCAGTTTAAATATGGACAGGGTAACAAAGTGGGACAGTGGGAGGACAATCAGGGTGGTCTCATTTCCTGGCGGGGGTCTTGCCATCTTGCTTTGTCCTGTTCCTGGATCTCAGGGACCGCTTGCGTGGTGGTTGTCCGTCTGCAGGGGGTGGGGTGCTGGTGTGGTGGTCCTGTGGCGGGGCGTCCTGTCCACTAGCGCCGGCGGAGGTGGTGGGCAGTTCATCATCCTGGCTAGTGTCAGGGGCCCCTTGGAGTGCCACGGTGTCCCTCAAGGTCTGCTGTATGTCCTTCAGCACCCCTACGATGGTGCCCAGGGCGGAGCTGATGGTCCTGAGCTCCTCCCTGAACCCCAAATACAGTTCGTCCTGCAGGCGCAGGGTCTCCTGCAACTTGTCCAGGACCGTCGCCATCGTCTCCTAGGAGTGGTGGTATGCTCCCATGATGGAGGATAGGGCCTCGTGGAGAGTGGGTTCCCTTCGCCTGTCCGCCCCCTGTCACACAGCAGCCCTCCCAGTTCCCCTGTGTTCCTGGGCCTCCGTCCCCTGGACCGTGTGCCCACTACCACTGCCCCCAGGTCCCTGTTGTTGTTGGGGTGGTGGGTTACCCTGGGTGCCCTGTAGTGGTGGACACACTGCTGATTGACCTGTCCTGGGTAGGGAGGTTTGGGCCCGCTGGGTGGGTGCTGTGCTTGTGTTGCCAGAGGGTGGAAGGTCGGTGTTGGGCTGTGCCTGTGCAAGGGGAACCGACTGTCCCGAGGCCCACGATGGTCCGGGCTGGTCATCAGGATCCAGTAGGGCAGAGCTGCTTTCGTCACTGTGGGTCTCTTCTGTGGGTGGAGTGGTGTTGTCTGGACCCTCTGGTGTGGTGACGGTCTTTCGGGTTCCTGCAGGGGCATAAGAGCTAGATTATTGCATGTGTGTGTGTAATGGTGTGCAATGGGTGGGTGTTTGTGTACCCCAGTGCAAGCATACCTGTGTGTGGGGTTGTGTGGTGATGGTTGGTGGGGTGTACTGGGTATGTGCAGTGGGCATGTTTTAGTGAGGGGTGTCCATGCTCAGTTGTGTCATGCAGGGCTTGGTGTTGGGATGGGTGGTTTGTGTGATGGGTACTTTAGTGAGGAGTTGTAGTGATAGGGGAGGGGGTGAGGGTGGGGGTGTGTGATAGCATGCAGGTAGGGTGGGGGATATGATAGTTAAGAATTGACTTACCAGTGTCCCATCCTCCACCGACTCCTGCGAGGCCCTCAGGATGCAAGATGGTCAAGACTTGCTCCTCCCATGTTGTTAGTTGTGGGGGAGGAGGTGGGGGTCGCCGCCAGTCTGCTGTACCGCGATGTTGTGCCTGGAGACCGTTGAACGCACCTTCCCCCGTAGGTCGTTCCAACTCTTCCTGATGTCCTCCCTATTTCTTGGGTGCTGTCCCACTGCGTTGACCCTGTCGACTATTCTGCGCCATAACTCCATCTTCCTGGCTATTGATGTGTGCTGTACCTGTGATCCAAATAGCTGTGGCTCTACCCGGACGATTTCCTCCACCATGACCCTGAGCTCCTCCTCGGAGAAGCGGGGGTGTCTTTGGCGTGACATGGGGTGGTGTGGGTGATGTGTGGGGTGGTGTATGTGGTGATGGTTGTGGTGAGTGTAGTGGTGTGTGGTATTTTGTGCGTGGATGTTGTGTGGGTGATGGTGTTGTGTGCCTCTGTGTAGTGGGGTTGTCTATTCTGTGCTCTCTCTCTGTCGCCTTCGTCTCAAATTTTTGGTCGTAGGGGTTTGTGGGTGTGTGTTTTATATTGTATTGGGTGTGTGGGTGTGTTGTTTGTATGTGTGTCAGGTGTGTGTATTTGTAATTGTCCAATGTGGCGGTGTTTTGTATATGTGTGTGTATTTTTAACGCGGCGGTGTGTACCGCCAATGGAATACCGCGGTTGAAAGACCGCCGCGTGGATTCGTGGGTCGTAATAGCATGGGCGTGTTTCTGTTGGCGTGGAGGTGGAGGATTTGTTTCCGCCAGTTTATCACTGACCTTTGGTGTGGCGGTCTTGTGTGGGTGTCTGAATTTCGACGGATTCCAAGATGTGTGTCATGATAGCTGTGGCGGAATGCCGCCGTCGTGGCGGTTATTGGCGGTCTTCTGCACGGCGGTAAGCGCCTTTTACCGCCAATGTTGTAATGACCCCCTTAGTATTACACACATTACATTAAAAATGTTGCGTTAGCAAAGTACAGCATCTTCTAGCAAGCAGTTTCTTATGAGAAAGACTTTTAGCTAGGAGCACATGGACAGTACAGTGGAAAATCACAATTTAATTCTCTAAGCATCCATTTTATAAAACCCCTAAGCAATGCAACTTGACATGAGGCTGTCCAACTAGGCCAACACCTCTGCTAAGTTAAGGCCTACAATTAATAAAGCTAATACATAATCCTTAATATGACATATTACTACATTAATCAAACATAAGCTCATCATTTCATATTTATAAGCCATTAATAAGCACACTTCTTTAACAATGACGGCCACTCACGTGGGCACACTTTCAAATGCATGCATTATTTTTCCCTACGTTACTACATTTTCTATGCAATCTCAACATTCAGGATACATGAATAATCATTAGTAATATAATTAAAACTTCTGTGTTAACACAGTGATTGGCCCCTTTTCTGTAATGGTGATGGGATGGTGCTCCTTTCTCTTCATGTACATTATCAGTGACGGCATTGTGCAGGAAGGAAGCGAAGGTAGCAGTTACCAGCTCATTTGTTTTATGCCCCCACTTAGAGCAGTACAATTAGGCCCGGAAGTGGTTAAGGTCCTGTTCTGAGCATACTAGGCATGCTTACTGTAGACACTGGCGTGACCAGTCTTCAGTCAGCAGGGCATCCAATCAGACCCAAAGAGAGGTAATTTAAAACTCATGATTTTATGATCAGTCTCATGATTTTTTAATATGCATCCATATTAGTATGTTGTATGTAGGGGAGAAGTTGGGAAGTGTTATTATGGCCCCAGCTGTCGACTTTGCAAATGCAGAACAAAGTTCAAGTCTTGGAATCGGCTCAATGTCCTGTAATCATGGCAACATTACTTAATCTCCCCATGCCTAAAAATATGAATGTGAGCTGTGCAATGTAACTTGTGCTCATGTAAAGCACTCCAATGTCTTTTTTGTATAAAACTACGAATGAAAAAGTAGTGACGCGTGGAATAAGGCAAAAATTTTGCATGTTTTTTCAGGTCACGATGACTCCCAATGTTTTGAACTGCACATTTGAGATGTGTGCATCAGGGAGTAAGGTACTATGGCCCTCATTACAACCCTGGTGGTTGGTGTAAACGTGGCGGTAATACCGCCAACAGGCTGGAGGTAATTACTGCCAAATTATGACCATGACGGATAGATCTCAGATAGACAGACACTTTACCACACCAACCACCAGGGCGGAAACAACAGGCACCATGGCTGTAGCCACCTACAGCCAGGCGGAAGTCAATGTTCCGCCCACCGTATTAAGACATGCCAATCCGACACCTTTTCCGGGGCGGTACCAATGACATCAAAAGCCTGGCAGAAACTGAGCTCAGAAGGGAAAGGACTCACCATTGGAGACACAGGGAACAACCACACTACCATGGAGCCCAAGCTGCATGTCTTCCCCATGCTCTTCTACTGCTGCTCCACCACGAACACCAATGCAGGCAAAGACGACGACGGTGAGTACAGCTGCTTAGCACAAAAGGGAGGGGAGAAGAAAAAGAAAGTGACACATACACAACACACACCCCACACACACACACCATACACACAACCAGATGAACAAGAATACAAGTTATACCCCCTAAATCGGCTAAAGGACAAAATTAATTTACTAAAGTGAGTGTAATAATATCAACACATTATAAAGATAACTTAGCCAGTGTTACAGATATTTACAATTGTACAGTTCAAGGGACACTGTCCAGTCCTCAGTCTGCGTGGGCCTCATGGCCGCAGGCCAAAGTCCAAGGCCCCACTTGTCACCTGCATCAACACAGAGAGAACACTGCAGGGTCATCATTTGGTAAATAGGCAGGCACCTCATGAGGACGGGGGCACCTCAGCCGGGCGATGGAACAAGACCACTGGTTCTGGTGGGGGCAAATGCCCTGTGTTTGGTCTTGGGGAGTGCAACGCTACAGTCTCTCCAGTGGGTGACTTGCCCACTGGTTCTGGAGGGGGCAACATGCCCTGTGCTTGGTTCTGTGGAGTGAAAGGCCACAGTATCTCAAGTGGGTGACTTGCCCACATGCCCTGGAGGGGGCATTGTGCCCTGTGCTCTTGATCCTTGGGAGGCTGGGGTTGGTGGGTGTCTTACCCACTGGTTCTGGAGGGGGCATCATGCCCTGTGCTCTTGATCCTGGGGAGGCTGGGGTTGTTGGGTGTCTTACCCACTGGTTCTGGAGGGGGCATTGTGCCCTGTGCTCTTGATCCTGGGGAGTGCAAAGTCACAGTCTCTCAGGTGGGTGTCATACCCACTGGATTTGCAGGGGGCAGGCATCACAGCAGCCCATGGAGGCAGGACGACATACCGTCTGCCGGCGGTGACAAGTGCTCAGTGGTGGTATAAGTGCTGCTGCAGCCACTGGTAGTGGGAAGGCTCCAGCCCATCCCTTGAAGCCTTAGATGGCTGCCCACTGGTGGTGGTGCTCCTCCTGCTGGTCGGGGGAGGCTTCAGCCCATCCCCTGCAGTCTCGGATGGCTGCACACTGGTGGTGGTGCTGCTGCTGGTGGGGGGAGGCTCTAGCCCACCCCCTGCAGTCTCAGATGGCTGCACAACTATGGTCGGTGGTGGGGGCTCTGTCAGAGTTCCTGCCCCAGGCCCTTTGTCCTTCCTGCCTGCTGGTGCTGAATCCTTGGTCTTCCTGGCAGCAGCTGGGGCAGGCTCCTTGGTCTTCCTGGCAGCAGCTGGGGCAGGCTCCTTGATCTTCCAGGCAGCAGCTGGGGCAGGCTCCTTGGTTTTCCTGGCAGCAGCTGGCTCAGGCTCCTTACCCTTGAGGCTGCTTGGTGCAGGCTCCTTCACCTTCAGGACATGTGCCCTGGATCCTTTCCCAGCACGACTGGGTATGGTGACTACTGGGCCCGTGGACTGGGTGGCTAAGGTGCATGGCTGGGTTTTTGCCACCCTGGCCAGATGTACAGGATGGGGGGAGGGGGAGGGAAGAGGTCAATGGTGGATGGGAAAAGCTTTTTAGGGACATTGAGGCGGGAAGAGGGAGAAGGTTTGGAAGAGGAGGAAGAGGGAGTGGTTGTAGGAGGTGTCTGTCTGCTGATTTTGAGAGCAGGTGCATGGGCTGGATGCTGTTGTGAGGTGGATGGCTGTTGGATGTCTGAGTGCTTGCGTTTGTGTACTTTAGGAGGGGGGACAGACACAGTGGGAGAGGACACAGGGGATGTGTGCATGACTGTTGGGAGGTGTCTGCCAGTGAGTGTGTGTTCTGCTGGGTGTGATGCTGGTAGTGGATGAGGATGTAGTGCATGCAGGTATGAGTGTAGATGGAACTGGGAGGGAGGTGAAGGAGGAGGAGGAGGGGGAGACAGTAGAAATAGTGGATGTTGGTATGTCTGCATCTGGATGGTGTTTGTGTGAGGGCCTGTGGGATGATCTGTGGTGCTTGTGTTTGCCTGTGCCACTGTTCTGTGTTGGCTTGTGTGCATGCTCATCTGCCTGTGTGCTTGGGATAGGTTGGGGTTGAGGGGAATGTGATTGGGATTGGGAAGAGGAAGTGGGAGGGGGGAGAGTAGAAATAGGGACAAGGGCTGCCATCAGAGAGGAGGTCAGAGCCTGGATTGATCTGTGTTGGGCTGCCAAGCCAGTGTGAATGCCCTCCATGAAAACATTAGTCTGTTGCATCTGGGCTGCCAGCCCCTGGATAGCATTCACAAACATTGACTGCCCTACAGAGATCTCAGGAGGTCAATAGACTCCTCACTCAGGGCAGCAGGGCTCACTGGGGCAGGACCTGAGGTGCCTGGGCAAAGGAGATGCCCACCCTCCTGGATGAGCGGGCACGGGCAACTCGATGAGAGGCTGTTGGGAGGGCGGTGCTGGTACAGGGGGGTGACGACTGTACCTGTAGCTTGGCTGGTCACAGAGGTGTCAACCACCAGCAGGGAGCTTCCATCGGAGGAGGTATCTGTGTCTGAACTGTCCCCTCCAGTCTCTGCCGTGGTTCTCTCCTCAACCTCCGTCCCACTGGTGCCCTTAGTGTCAGTGGACTCCACCTCCTGGGTCCTGTGGGATGCAGCTCCCTCCGTCACCAGTGCCTCTGCTCCTCCGCCAGGTAATGGTAATGCACATAAGTACAGGGTGACAAAACAAAAAGGGGGGAGAGACAAAGGATACACTTGGTTAATGGCTGCACCAATACAACCATTGGCATACATAGCACACTCACACACAGGGTGCAGGCCTACGCACTATGCATGGCACTACCACTGATATTGCTAGCCACCAAGGCATGGGGAGGGGAACACCCTGGCAAATCCAGCACACCTGGGACCCACGCAGTCTTGACCAGTAGTGGATGCCTACGAGGTAGGTAGCAGGATTATCCCTTCTGGACCCTTGCCACCAGGGGACTCATGCTGCAATGTCAGGCCTGGCCTAGGGGTACCCGCTGACACACATCACCCACCCAGATACCACCCTACCATTTGTAAGTTGTAATGATGGGCACTGTACTCACCCCCTTGTGGCTGCTGTGATGCACCCATCCAGCTCAGGATAGGCCACCACCAGTATGTGGGTCATCGGGGGTCAGGGTTTGACAGGCACCCCTTCCTCATTGGGAAGCCATCTCCAGCTGGGCCTCCACTGTCTTCCGTGCCCAGCATCTCAGGTCCTCCCACCACTTACGACAGTGGGCGCTCCACCTGCCATAGACCCCCAGGGTCCACATGGCCTTGGCAATGGCACGTCATATACGCTTCTTCTGATGGGCGCTGACCTGCAGAGGGACTACACAAAGGAAAATAGTATTAGTCAGATAGTCCTCCCTGTTGCACTTCTGGCCCACCATACTCCTTCACATTACCATTTATACACACATCGCCCAGCACACAACCTGTACTCCACCCAGGGAACATCCAGGCACCCCCTTTACACGATGCCTTCACACACCACTCCATGCATTCATGCCACATGCATCGTGCCAACAGTGTACTCACCTATTGGTCTGGAGGCCCATACAGCAGTCCCTACTGGAGTAGTGCCCCATCCATCAGTCTCTCCATCTCTGCCGAAGTGAAGGCAGGGGCCCTTTCCCAGTCACACGGGCCATGGTAGGTTCCAGACACAGGTCACAGTAGCAAATGCAGTATAGGTCCTCTCCTGTTGAAGGTCAGGTATCAAATGAGGAATATGATAGAAAATGGCTGTCACGTCCGTGACGGTGCATACCGTCACCGCCGGCGTACATCACTTCCACCTGTCCCTCCACACAGGCCAGGCGGATGCCATTTCGGGGGGGAGGGGCAGACCCTGAATATTTGCTGCGTCACTGGTGAAACTTGGATATACTGGACAGTTCACCCTTACACATTACAAGTTAACAGCACACAATACTCTGTTGTAGCCCCATTGTTCAGTTTGTGACCAGCTCAGCACTCTTTTGCCCCACAGATTCCTACCGCTGCAGATGAATAGGAGATGGAGACATACCCCCTTGTACAGACCCCTGGTGGACTTGGCAACAATGGAGGACAGGCACATCATCCTCACCTATTGACTTGACAGGGCCACAATCATAGAGCTGTGTGCCCAATTGGAGCCTGACCTGATATCTGCTATCTGTCACCCCACTGGGATCCTCCCTCTTGTGCAAGTTCTATCAGTGCTCTATTTCCTGACAACTGGTTCTTTCTAAGGGACAGTGGGCTTGGCAGCAGGAATGTCACAGCCAATGTTCTCAATTGTGCTGAACAGAGTGTTGTCTGCCCTGATTAAACACATATGAAACTACATTGTATTTCCTCGGGGGAATATTTGCCCACAGTGAAGGCTGACTTCTATGCAATGGGACATATCCCCAACATAATTGATGCGATTGATGGAACACATATTGCATTAGCCTCCGTCAAAATGAACTGCTGTTCAGAAATCGTAAGTTTCCACTCAATGAATGTACAGATGGTGTGCTTGGCAGACCAGTACATCTCCCATGTCAATACTAAGTATCCTGGGTCAGTGCATGATGCCTTTGTCCTGAGGAATAGCAGCATCCCAAATGTGATGTCCCAACTACAGAGGCACAGAGTGTGGCTAATAGGTGAGCCATGGTCCCCACCCAGTATATGTTGGTGTATGGTATGGTGTGGGCCATATGGGATAGTGTGTGGCTAAATGTTGTCCCTCAATGTTTGCAGGTGACTCTGGTTACCCCAACCTATTATGGCTACTGACCCCTGTGAGGAATGCCAGGACCAGGGCAGAAGAATGTTATAATGAGGCACATGGGCGAACCAGAAGGATCATAGAAAGAACCTTTGGCCTTCTGAAGGCCAGGTTTTGGTGCCTCCATCTAACAGGTGGATCCCTGTGCTACTCACCCAAGAAGGTCTACCAGATAATAGTGTCATGCTGCATGTTGCACAACCTTGTCCTGATATGCCATGTACCTTTTCTGCAGGAGGAGGGGGCTGGAGATGACTGTGTGGCAGTAGTGGGCCCTGTGGACAGTGAGGATGAGGAGGCAGAGGATGAGGATGAGGACGACAGAGTGTACATGATTCCTTCATCTTGGATCAGTGATCAGACAATATTTCCAATGACACACAGGTAAGACAGTGTTACTTCACATTTCATAGTCATTATTTTGAAATTCTTTGGCACTGGCATGCTGTTATTTCCCACTTCTATGCCCACTTACTGTACCCTTTGGCAATTCATTTTACAGATATTGGTGCTTCACAATAGTTCCTGGTGTGATCACTGCAGCCAACTACAGGTCTTTCATATGTGCTCATTTACTGTACATTTACTGTACAGTTGAATTGCAATGTTTGTACATGGTTAAACGTATACATACTTAGAAAATGTGACATACTCCATAATTCTATTTTTTTACGGGTATTTATTGAAGTGCTAAGATATTGAGGGACAAGTGTAATGGGATGGGGTGGTGTTGGAGGAAATTCCAGGGTATAGTTCCAGTCTGTAGCACAGGTGCATTGTCCATGGGGACATAGGAAGGGGAGCAAAGGCAGTTCAAGGTGGACTGGGTGACAGAGTAGGACACAAGGGTGACATCAGGGGAGTCCCATTTCCTGGTGGGTGTCTTGGCAATAGTCTCTGGCTTCTGCCTGGATCGCAGGGAACGTTTGTGGGGTGGTTCTCCTTCTGCAGGGGGAGGGGTGCTGGTGGCCTGTGAGTCCTGTAACGGGGCCTCCTGTCCACTAGCGACAGAGCAGGTGGAAGGTAGTTCCAATGTCTTACTAGTGGCAAGGGCTGGCTGTTGTGATACTGCCTCCCTCATAATATAGGCCATGTCTGCCAGCAAACCTGCTATGGAGACCAGGGTGGTGTTTATGGCATGCAAGTCCTTCCTGATCCCCTGGTACTGTGCCTCCTGCAGCCACCTGTTCTCCTGCACATTGTCCAGGATCTGGCCCATCGTGTCCTGGGAATGTTGGTATGCTCCCAGGATCTCTGCAAGTGCCTCCTGGAGAGTCTGTTCCATGCGCCTGTCCTCCCCCTGGCGCACAACAGTCCTCCCAGTTCCCCTGTTGTCCTGTGCCTCTGTCTCCTGGACCTTGTGCCCAATACCACTGACCCCAGGTCCCTGCTTGTCATGGGTTTGAGGTGTGCCCTGGGGTCCCTGTAGAGGTGGACACATTGCTGATTGATGTGTCCTGGGGACCGAGGTGTGGGTATGCTAGGTGGGTGCTATAGTGGTGTTTCCAGATGGGGGAGGCTAAACTATGGGACAACACACACTGTAAATGTTTAATCTCTGTTTGATTCCCCACGTACATCTTCAGGGTATGTAAAAAGCTGAAGATCCCCATAGCAGATGCTGTCAAACCAAAACTATTCTTTTACTTTGTGGCCAACGGTAGCTCTTTTTTCTAGGTAAAAGTTTTACAGCAAGCATGTTGGTTGCTGATTAGATACTAATTAGCTGTAGAATCTGCATTTTAAGAAGGACATTTCAACTGTACCACAGACACAACTGTCTAAAGTGTTATGAAAACGATGTTGGCATCGGATATATCTCATCACTCTACTCTGGTGTTTAGCGTGGATACGGCTACTCCTCCTCCACCTCCTCCACCAGTCTTGCCCTCTCCTTTAAGTGTGTCATCCATGTCGATGGATGCTCTGTCAAGGCTACATTTGGAGTCTAGGTTAAGGTCTAGAAGGAAGTATCTACAGGAACAACAACAGTTGGAAGGAGAAATTCATGTGCCTTTGGATGATTTCCAGGAATTAGATACTGCTAGTGGGTTGGACACGTCCCCTGAGTGGAAGCTCTTATCCCCTGGATCTGAACTCTCGGCAGAAGCAACTACCTACCATGGGGTGATTAGGAAGGCTTCAGAATTTTTGGACTTGCCACTGCTGCGTCAGAGGTACAACCAATATTCTGATGGAGGTTCAACATCCATCAGCTTCCTCTTCAGAGCCCCTCCTCCAATTCAATGATGCTTTGACAGAGCCCATATTAGAAATATGGAAGTAACCAGTTTCTACATTAGCAGTTTCAAAGACTGTAGCCAGTAGGTACAAAGTTGCTCCAGGTGATCCACAATTTAAGTCCCAACACCCCACACCGGGAAGCTTGATGGTACAATCTTCTTGTTCTTCAAGATCAGCTGGATCATTCCCTACAACACCTTCTGATAGGGAGTCAAAGCGCATGGAGCAGTCAGCAAAATAAATGCTTCTCCTCAGGAAACATGGCCTTGAAATTGCTGAATGCAACTTGTGTACTGGGGGGTACATCTATGCCCTAATGGGTATGGCAAAGGAGATTGCCCCTAAATTGCTGCAGGAAGTACAGAAACATTTTAATGAACTGTTACAGGACAGTGAAGCAGCAGCTAAGCAGGTGATTCAGTCAAGTCTGAACACTGCAGACTCAGTTGCTAGAGCCATGGGGACTTCTATTGCGACTAGGAGGCATGCTTGGCTCAGAGGTTCTGTTTTTTCTCTGATGTGCAGGCTACATTGATGGACCTCCCATTTGATGGTGCAAGACTGTTTGGGGCAAAGGTGGACTATGCCCTGAACATATTCAAGGTTAGCAGAGTCACTGCAATATCTTTGGGCCTTCAGGCTTCTTCTACGCCTCTCAGACCTTTACACAGGTTCAGAGGGTTTGGCCCTTGGTTGTCCTTTCGTGGGAGGCAGCAGTCCCACATCCAACATCCTGTCAACCCTCTTCACATGTTCTATAGGGGCTGTGGGAGACTTAGAATGAGCGGAGCCGTCCAGCACCCTTCCTCCTCCTTTTCATCCTCTGTGGGAATCCAGCCAGGGAAGCAGCCCTAGTTCTCGCTCCATTCTCCAGCATGTCCTACCCATAGGTGGAAGGATGTTACATTTTCTCCACGAGTCGAAGTTAATAACATCAGACTCTTAGGTGTTGAGCGTAGTGAGAAACGTTTATGCCCTTCCCTTTTAGGAGTTTCCTCTCCCGTTCCTTCCCATTCATTAATTTTGCTCAGAAGAGCATCTCCTATTGCTTCAGCAGGAGGTGCACACCCATTTGTTAATAGGTGTATGTTCTGATTCAAAAGAAGGATGGCCGATTGAGACCTATCTTGGACCTGAGGATTTTGAATTGGTTCCTCAAACAGGAAAAGTTCAAAATGCTGACCCTAGCACAGGTTCTTATTGTGTTAAACAAGGAGAAATGGATGGTGTCTATCGACTTGGAAGATGCTTATTGTCTTATCCTTATTCTGAAGTATCTCCAGTTCAAGTTCATGTTATGGTTGCAGCACTACCAGTTTGCGGTCCTTCCTTTCGGTTCGCACCTCAAGTCTTCACAAAGGTGTTGGCAGTGGTTGCAGCAGACCTCAGAAGGAAGGGAATATCTGTATTCACTTACCTGTATGATTGACTGATCAAAGCAGAGTCCCCAAAGTTCATGCTGCATCATTTGCAGGTGACAACCCAGTTGTTCAATTTGGGCTTTGAGGTAAATGTGCCCAAGTCTCGCCTGGAGCCCTCTCAATGCCTTCTGTTCATAGGGGCACTACTGGACAAAAAATTGAATCAGGCCTACTCCCCTCCACAGAGGATTCAGGACATTCAGACATTGATTCCGATATTTCAAAAGGGAGGGTCTGTTCCAGTCCTCAAAGTCCTACATCTGCTGGGTCTGTTCTCTTCCTGTATTCTGTTGGCCACTCAAGCACTTTGGCACATGAGGGCTCTCCAGTGGTGCCTCCGCAAGCAGTGGTTTCAACACAAAGGTGATCTAGAGGAGTCGATAACGATCTCCAGGGATACTGTGGTGGATCTGCCATGGTGGACTGTGGATGGCAACCTCTCCCAAGGAAGGCCGTTTTGTCTTCCACCTCCAGTGACCGCAATCACAACGGATGCTTCCACTCTAGGTGGGGAGCTCATCTGGGGGACCTGGAGATCCAAGGCCTTTGGTCTCCAGTAGAACAGATGTTTCACATCAATCTGTTGGAATTGTGGGTGATACGATGTTGCTCTCAAGGCATTCCTCTCATCCATTCGCAGTCAGTCAGTACAAGTCTTAACAGACAACACTACCATGATGTGGTACTTCAACAAGCAGGGAGGAGTAGGATTGTACCTTCTCTGCAGGGAGGCTCTACGGCTCTGGTCCTGCGCACAGGACCGTCAGATTTGCATAGTAGCAAACCATCTGGCCGGCGTTCTCAACGTATGTGCGGACGGTCTCAGTCGGAACTTTTCATCCGATCAGGAGTGGCATCTCCATCTCGACGTGGTTCTTCACATCTTCCAGATGTGGGGGACACCTCAGATAGACTTGTTTGTCACTCACAAGAAAACACACTGCCCGTAGTTCTACAGCCTCCAGTATCTGATGCAGTGGGTGTTGGGGGATGTATTTCACCTGACCTGGAGCGACCGACGGCTTTACGTGTTTCCTCTCATACCTTTGATTCCTTGAGTTCTGAGGAAGATTCACCAAGACTGGGCCCAAGTCATATTAATAGCCCCGGATTGCCCAAGAAGGGTGTGGTACACAGACCTCCTTTAACTCTCACTGTGCCCTCTGCTCCATCACAGTCATAAGGCAGACCTCCTCTCACAGTCGCAGGTGCTGGTTCTACAACCCCACCTCCACAGCCTGCACCTACATGCCTGGAGATTGAACGGGACAATCTGAGTTCTTTTTCTATCCCTCCAGAAGTGGTGGATGTTAACTTATTAGTGAAAGGGTATTTATCAGCACGGCCGACTTTTCTTTGCCTAGCTGATCAACCTTCTTTAGTTAAGTGCCCTATAGTTCTTAGGTTCCTTAAAGAGTTAACAAACAAGTTTCCACCCACTCCATGTGTAATGCCTCAGTGGGATGTGAATTTAGTTTTGACTTTTTTTGATGGGTTCACCATTTGAGCCTATGCATACTTTGCCGTTGAGGCTGTTAGCTATTAAGACAGTTTTTCTACCAGCCATCACGTCTGCTTGACGTGTGAGTGAGCTTCAGGCTCTTAGTGTGAAACCACCTTTCAATACCTTTAACGCTATCAAAGTGGTGCGGAGAACTAGGGTGGCTTTCATTCCTAAGATAGTTACTCCCTTCCATCTGGGACAATCTATAACTCTTCAGTCCTTTGACCCTCTGCCCCATCAATCAAAGGAGGAGGAAAGGCTGTATCGTTTGGATCCAAGAATGGCCCTTACCTTCTACAGATAAAAGACCATAGACTTCAGAATTGATGATTAGCTCCTCATTAGCAATGTGGGCAAAATGAAGGGCAAAGCCGCCCACACGAGGACTCTTTCAAGGTGGGTCATTCTTTGCATAAAGATTTGTTATTTGCTAGCAAAAAGGTTCCTCCTGAAGGCATTAGGGCCCATTCTACCAGGGCTAAGGGGGTCATTACAACATTGCCCGTAAATGCCGCTTACCGCCGTGCAGAAGACCGCCAACACACCGCCGCGGAATTCCGCCACCGCTATTATGACCCACAGCTCGGAATCCGCCAAAATTTAGACACCCACGCAAGTCTGCCAAACCAAAGGTCAGTGATAAACTGGCGATAATGAAACCTCCACCGTCACGCCAACAGGAATACGCCCACACTATCACGACCCACGAATCCATGCAGTGGTCTTTCAACTGCGGTATTCCATTGGCGGTACACACCGCCGCGCTCAAAATACACACACATTTACAAAACACTACCACATTGGACAATTCGAAATACACACACCTGAGACACATACACACACCACACCCACACATCCAATACAATATAAAACACCCTCCCACATCACCCACAAACCCTTACGACCACAATTGCGACTGAAGGCCAGAGAGAAACACCACCATCTACAAACTAGCATCTACAGGCACTCAACACCATCACACACACAACATCCACGCACAAAACACCACACACCCCTAAACATCACCCCACACAGCACAACACACACCACCCCACACATCACCCACACCATCCCCTGGCACCGCAAAGACACCCCAGGTTCTCAGAGGAGGAGCTCAGGATCATGGTGGAGGAAATCATCTGGGTAGAGCCACAGCTATTCGGATCACAGGTGCAGCACACCACCATAGCTAGGAAGAAGGAGCTATGGAGCAGAATTGTGGACTGGGTCAAAGCAGTGGGACAGCACCCAAGAACACGGGATGACATCAGGAAGAGGTGGAACGACCTACAGGGGAAGGTGCGTTCCGTGGTCTCAAGACACCACATCGCGGTTCAGAGGACTGGCGGCAGACCCCCACCTCCTCCCCCAACTAACAACATAGGAGGAGCAGGTCTTGGCTATACTGCATCCTGAGGGCCTCGCAGGAGTAGCTGGAGGAATTGACTCTGGTAAGGCAAATCTTAACTATTACATCCCCCACCCTAACTGCATGCTATCACATACCCCCACCCTCACCCCCATCACTCCAACACCTCACATATGTCCCACTATCACAATCCACCCATCCCAACACCAAGCCTGCATGTAACAACAAAGCATGGACACCCATCACCAATGCATGGCCACTTCACATACCCACACACGCACCCCTAACCAATTATCACACAAGGTCCCACACAAGAATGCAAGCACTGGGGTACAGGGTCCCACACCCATTGCACACCATGGCACACACAGATGCAATAATCATGCCTTTACACCCCTGCAGGACCGCCACCCAACGTCACCGGACAGGAGGGTCCAGACATGTCCACTACACCCACAGAAGAGGCCCACAGTGAGGACAGCAGCTCTGTCCACCTGGATCTAGATGACCAGCCTGGCCCATCTGGGACCTTAGGACAGTCGGTTCCCCTCACACTGGCACAAGCCACAACAGAGCCTCCCCCCTCAGGAAACACCAGCACAGCACCCAACCAGCAGGCCCATACCTCTGTCCCCAGGACACGTCAAGCAGCAGTGTGTCCACCACTACTGGGAACCCAGGCTAACCCGCCGCCCCAACAACACCAGGGACCTTTGGTCAGTGGTAGTGGGCACACGGTTCAGGGGACAGAGGCCCAGGAACACAGGGGAACTGGGAGGGCTGTTGTGCGACAGGGGGAGAAGAGGACCAGGTAACCCACTCTCCACGAGGCCCTCTCCAACATCATGGGAGCCTACCACCATTCCCAGGAGACAATGGCAACAGTACTGGCCAAGTTTCAGGAGACCCAGCGGCTGGAGAAGGAACAGTATTTGGGGTTCAGGGAGGAACTCAAATCCATCAACACCACCCTGGGCACCATTGTAGGGGTGCTGAAGGAACTCGATAACACAAGGAGGGACACTGTGACACAACAAGGGGCCCCTGACACTAGCCTCGATGATGAACTGCCCACCACCTCCGCCAGCACTAGTGGACAGGAGGCACCGCCACAGGACCATGACACCAGCACCCCACCCCCTGCAGATAGAAAACCACCCCGCAAGCGGTCCCTGAGATCGAGGACCAAGACAGAGAACAATGCCAAGACCCCCGCCAAGAACTGAGACCTCCCTGATTGTCATCCTTCTGTCCCACTTTGTCACCCTGTCCATCCTTAAACTGCCCCAGCTCCACTTCCGATGCCCCTTTGGACAATGCACCTGTGAGACTAATAGACTGGACTCTGCCATGGACATTCCTCCACCATCACCCCTGACCATTTTACAACACCCTCCAATATTTAGCACTTAAATAAACACCCTTAAAGCACAAAACAATCTGGAGTCAGTCTGTGCTTTCACATATGTGTATTTGCAATAACTGTGTAACAATGCTACATCTATTGCATTGTCAACATACCTATGTCACACAGCTCTAGTCCATGTGGAAACAAAGCAGATGTCACACATTGGGACCCACATCTGTGAAACTGAAAGGGAAAGTGACACCTCAGGGTCCATACACTGGGTGAAAGTGACAGACAGATGAGAGGTTGAACAATTATATCAGATGTAGCAGGCAGTGATGTCTTCTTCCTGTGTCTCACTAGAAGTATTGATGAATCACTGTGTTTCTGTTGTTGATGTCCTCTTCTTCTGCTTCCTCTTCTTCACTGTCCACAGGCTCCACAGCTGCCACAACACCTCCATCTGGACCATCCTCCTGCAGAAAAGGCATCTGTCATCGCAAAGCCAAGTTGTGAAGCATACAGCAGGCCATGATGATCTGGCACACCTTCTTTGGTGAGTAGAACAGGGAACCACCTGTCATATGGAGGCACCTGAACCTGGCCTTCAGGAGATCGAAGGTCCTCTCTACAACCCTCCTAGTTCGCCCATAGGCCTCATTGTAGCGTTCCTCTGCCCTTGTCCTGGGATTCCTCACTGGGATCAGTAGCCATGGCAGGTTGGGGTAGCCAGAGTCACCTGCAAAGGTCGAGGGAAATCTGTTAGACACACACTAACTCTTAGGGACATCCCCAGACCCAGACACCTAGTCACACTGTATAGGGTCCATGTCCTCACCCAATAGCCACACACAGTGCCTCTGGAGTTGCCCCATCACATAAGGGATGCTGCTATTCCTCAAAATGTAAGCGTCATGCACTGAGCCAGGAAACTTGGCGTTCACATGGGAGATGTACTGGTCGGCCAAACACACCATCTGCACATTCATAGAATGGTAACTCTTCTGGTTTCTGTACACCTGTTCACTCCTGCCGGGGGGGACCAAGGCCACATGTATCCCATTTATACACACATCGCCCAGCACACAACCTGTACTCCACCCAGGGGACATCCAGCCACCCCCTTTACACGATGCCTTCACACACCACTCCATGCATTCATGCCACATGCATCGTGCCAACAGTGTACTCACCTATTGGTCTGGAGGCCCATACAGCAGTCCCTACTGGAGTAGTGCCCCATCCATCAGTCTCTCCATCTCTGCCGAAGTGAAGGCAGGGGCCCTTTCCCCAGTCACACGGGCCATGGTAGGTTCCAGACACAGGTCACAGTAGCAAATGCAGTATAGGTCCTCTCCTGTTGAAGGTCAGGTATCAAATGAGGAATATGATAGAAAATGGCTGTCACGTCCGCGACGGTGCATACCGTCACCGCCGGCGTACATCACTTCCACCTGTCCCTCCACACAGGCCAGGCGGATGCCATTTCGGGGGGGAGGGGCAGACCCTGGATATTTGCTGCGTCACTGGTGAAATTTGGATATACTGGACAGTTCACCCTTACACATTACAAGTTAACAGCACACAATACTCTGTTGTAGCACCATTGTTCAGTTTGTGACCAGCTCAGCACTCTTTTGCCCCACAGATTCCTACCGCTGCAGATGAATAGGAGATGGAGACATACCCCCTTGTACAGACCCCTGGTGGACTTGGCAACAATGGAGGACAGGCACATCATCCTCACCTATTGACTTGACAGGGCCACAATCATAGAGCTGTGTGCCCAATTGGAGCCTGACCTGATATCTGCTATCTGTCACCCCACTGGGATCCTCCCTCTTGTGCAAGTTCTATCAGTGCTCTATTTCCTGACAACTGGTTCTTTCTAAGTGACAGTGGGCTTGGCAGCAGGAATGTCACAGCCAATGTTCTCAATTGTGCTGAACAGAGTGTTGTCTGCCCTGATTAAACACATATGAAACTACATTGTATTTCCTCAGGGGGAATATTTGCCCACAGTGAAGGCAGACTTCTATGCAATGGGACATATCCCCAACATAATTGATGCGATTGATGGAACACATATTGCATTAGCCTCCGTCAAAATGAACTGGTGTACAGAAATCGTAAGTTTCCACTCAATGAATGTACAGATGGTGTGCTTGGCGGACCAGTACATCTCCCATGTCAATACTAAGTATCCTGGGTCAGTGCATGATGCCTTTGTCCTGAGGAATAGCAGCATCCCAAATGTGATGTCCCAACTACAGAGGCACAGAGTGTGGCTAATAGGTGAGCCATGGTCCCCACCCAGTATATGTTGGTGTATGGTATGGTGTGGGCCATATGGGATAGTGTGTGGCTAAATGTTGTCCCTCAATGTTTGCAGGTGACTCTGGTTACCCCAACCTATTATGGCTACTGACCCCTGTGAGGAATGCCAGGACCAGGGCAGAAGAATGTTATAATGAGGCACATGGGCGAACCAGAAGGATCATAGAAAGAACCTTTGGCCTTCTGAAGGCCAGGTTTTGGTGCCTCCATCTAACAGGTGGATCCCTGTGCTACTCACCCAAGAAGGTCTACCAGATAATAGTGTCATGCTGCATGTTGCACAACCTTGTCCTGATATGCCATGTACCTTTTCTGCAGGAGGAGGGGGCTGGAGATGCCTGTGTGGCAGTAGTGGGCCCTGTGGACAGTGAGGATGAGGAGGCAGAAGATGAGGATGAGGACGACAGAGTGTACATGATTCCTTCATCTTGGATCAGTGATCAGACAATATTTCCAATGACACACAGGTAAGACAGTGTTACTTCACATTTCATAGTCATTATTTTGAAATTCTTTGGCACTGGCATGCTGTTATTTCCCACTTCTATGCCCACTTACTGTACCCTTTGGCAATTCATTTTACAGATATTGGTGCTTCACAATAGTTCCTGGTGTGATCACTGCAGCCAACTACAGGTCTTTCATATGTGCTCATTTACTGTACATTTACTGTACAGTTGAATTGCAATGTTTGTACATGGTTAAACGTATACATACTTAAAAAAATGTGACATACTCCATACTTCTATTTTTTTACGGGTATTTATTGAAGTGCTAAGATATTGAGGGACAAGTGTAATGGGATGGGGTGGTGTTGGAGGAAATTCCAGGGTATAGTTCCAGTCTGTAGCACAGGTGCATTGTCCATGGGGACATAGGAAGGGGAGTAAAGGCAGTTCAAGGTGCACTGGGTGACAGAGTGGGACACAAGGGTGACATCAGGGGAGTCCCATTTCCTGGTGGGTGTCTTGGCAATAGTCTCTGGCTTCTGCCTGGATCGCAGGGAACGTTTGTGGGGTGGTTCTCCTTCTGCAGGGGGAGGGGTGCTGGTGGCCTGTGAGTCCTGTAACGGGGCCTCCTGTCCACTAGCGGCAGAGCAGGTGGAAGGTAGTTCCAATGTCTTGCTAGGGGCAAGGGCTGGCTGTTGTGATACTGCCTCCCTCATAATATAGGCCATGTCTGCCAGCAAACCTGCTATGGAGACCAGGGTGGTGTTTATGGCCTGCAAGTCCTTCCTGATCCCCTGGTACTGTGCCTCCTACAGCCACCTGTTCTCCTGCACATTGTCCAGGATCTGGCCCATCGTGTCCTGGGAATGTTGGAATGCTCCCAGGATCTCTGCAATTGCCTCCTGGAGAGTCTGTTCCATGCGCCTGTCCTCCCCCTGGCGCACAACAGTCCTCCCAGTTCCCCTGTTGTCCTGTGCCTCTGTCTCCTGAACCTTGTGCCCAATACCACTGACCCCAGGTCCCTGCTTGTCATGGGTTTGAGGTGTGCCCTGGGGTCCCTGTAGAGGTGGACACATTGCTGATTGATGTGTCCTGGGGACCGAGGTGTGGGTATGCTAGGTGGGTGCTATAGTGGTGTTTCCAGATGGGGGAGGCTAAACTATGGGACAACACACACTGTAAATGTTTAATCTCTGTTTGATTCCCCAAGTACATCTGCAGGGTATGTAAAAAGCTGAAGATCCCCATAGCAGATGCCTTCAAACCAAAACTATTCTTTTACTTTGTGGCCAATGGTAGCTCTTTTTTCTAGGTAAAAGTTTTACAGCAAGCATGTTGGTTGCTGATTAGATACTAATTAGCTGTAGAATATGCATTTTAAGAAGGACATTTCAACTGTACCACAGACACAACTGTCTAAAGTGTTATGAAAACGATGTTGGCATCGGATATATCTCATCACTCTACTCTGGTGTTTAGCGTGGATACGGCTCCTCCTCCTCCACCTCCTCCACCAGTCTTGCCCTCTCCTTTAAGTGTGTCATCCATGTCGATGGATGCTCTGTCAAGGCTACATTTGGAGTCTAGGTTCAGGTCTAGAAGGAAGTATCTACAGGAACAACAACAGTTGGAAGGAGAAATTAATGTGCCTTTGGATGATTTCCAGGAATTAGATACTGCTAGTGGGTTGGACACGCCCCCTGAGTGGAAGCCCTTATCCCCTGGATCTGAACTCTCGGCAGAAGCAACTACCTACCATGGGGTGATTAGGAAGGCTTCAGAATTTTTGGACTTGCCACTGCTGCGTCAGAGTTACAACCAATATTCTGATGGAGGTTCAACATCCATCAGCTTCCTCTTCAGAGCCCCTCCTCCAATTCAATGATGCTTTGACAGAGCCCATATTAGAAATATGGAAGTAACCAGTTTCTACATTAGCAGTTTCAAAGACTGTAGCCAGTAGGTACAAAGTTGCTCCAGGTGATCCACAATTTATGTCCCAACACCCCACACCAGGAAGCTTGATGGTACAATCTTCTTGTTCTTCAAGATCAGCTGGATCATTCCCTACAACACCTTCTGATAGGGAGTCAAAGCGCATGGAGCAGTCAGCAAAATAAATGCTTCTCCTCAGGAAACATGGCCTTGAAATTGCTGAATGCAACTTATATACTGGGGGGTACATCTATGCCCTAATGGGTATGGCAAAGGAGATTGCCCCTAAATTGCTGCAGGAAGTACAGAAACATTTTAATGAACTGTTACAGGACAGTGAAGCAGCAGCTAAGCAGGTGATTCAGTCAAGTCTGAACACTGCAGACTCAGTTGCTAGAGCCATGGGGACTTCTATTGCGACTAGAAGGCATGCTTGGCTCAGAGGTTCTGTTTTTTCTCTGATGTGCAGGCTACATTGATGGACCTCCCATTTGATGGTGCAAGACTGTTTGGGGCAAAGGTGGACTATGCCCTGAACATATTCAAGGTTAGCAGAGTCACTGCAATATCTTTGGGCCTTCAGGCTTCTTCTACGCCTCTCAGACCTTTACACAGGTTCAGAGGGTTTGGCCCTTGGTTGTCCTTTCGTGGGAGGCAGCAGTCCCACATCCAACATCCTGTCAACCCTCTTCACATGTTCTATAGGGGCTGTGGGAGACTTAGAATGAGCGGAGCCATCCAGCACCCTTCCTCCTCCTTTTCATCCTCTGTGAGAATCCAGCCAGGGAAGCAGCCCTAGTTCTCGCTCCATTCTCCAGCATGTCCTACCCATAGGTGGAAGGATGTTACATTTTCTCCACAAGTCGGAGTTAATAACATCAGACTCTTAGGTGTTGAGCGTAGTGAGAAACGTTCATGCCCTTCCCTTTTAGGAGTTTCCTCTCCCGTTCCTTCCCATTCATTAATTTTGCTCAGAAGAGCATCTCCTATTGCTTCAGCAGGAGGTGCACACCCATTTGTTAATAGGTGTATGTTCTGATTCAAAAGAAGGATGGCTGATTGAGACCTATCTTGGACCTGAGGATTTTGAATTGGTTCCTCAAACAGGAAAAGTTCAAAATGCTGACCCTAGCACAGGTTCTTCTTGTGTTAAACAAGGAGAAATGGATGGTGTCTATCGACTTGGAAGATGCTTAGGGGGTGATTCTAACCCCGGCGGTCTTAGACCGCCGGGGCCAGGGTCGGCGGGAGCACCGCCGACAGACCGGCGGTGCCCCGCAGGGCATTCTGACCGCAGCGCTTTGGCCGCGGTCAGTGCAGGAAAACCGGCGGTCTCCCGCCGGTTTTCCGCTGCCCGTTGGAATCCTCCAAGGCGGCGCAGCTTGCTGCGCCGCCGTGGGGATTCCGACCCCCCCTACCGCCATCCAGTTTCCGGCGGTCCGCCCGCCGGGAACCGGATGGCGGTAGGGGGGGTCGCGGGGCCCCTGGGGGTCCCTGCAGTGCCCATGCCACTGGCATGGGCACTGCAGGGGCCCCCGTAAGAGGGCCCCTAAATGTATTTCACTGTCTGCTGCGCAGACAGTGAAATACGCGACGGGTGCAACTGCACCCGTCGCACAGCTTCCACTCCGCCGGCTCGATTCCGAGCCGGCTTCATCGTGGAAGCCTCTTTCCCGCTGGGCTGGCGGGCGGCCTGAAGGCGGCCGCCCGCCAGCCCAGCGGGAATGTCAGAATTACCGCCGCGGTCTTTCGACCGCGGAACGGTAACCTGACGGCGGGACTTTGGCGGGCGGCCTCCGCCGCCCGCCAAGGTCAGGATGAGGGCCTTATTGTCTTATCCTTATTCTGAAGTATCTCCAGTTCAAGTTCATGTTATGGTTGCAGCACTACCAGTTTGCGGTCCTTCCTTTCGGTTTGGACCTCAAGTCTTCACAAAGGTGTTGGCAGTGGTTGCAGCGGACCTCAGAAGGAAGGGAATATCTGTATTCACTTACCTGTATGATTGACTGATCAAAGCAGATTCCCCAAAGTTCATGCTGCATCATTTGCAGGTGACAACCCAGTTGTTCAATTTGGGCTTTGAGGTAAATGTGCCCAAGTTTCACCTGGAGCCCTCTCAATGCCTCCTGTTCATAGGGGCACTACTGGACAAAAAATTGAATCAGGCCTACTCCCCTCCACAGAGGATTCAGGACATTCAGACATTGATTCCGATATTTCAAAAGGGAGGGTCTGTTCCAGTCCTCAAAGTCCTACATCTGCTCGGTCTGTTCTCTTCCTGCATTCTGTTGGCCACTCAAGCACATTGGCACATGAGGGCTCTCCAGTGGTGCCTCCGCAAGCAGTGGTTTCAACACAAAGGTGATCTCGAGGAGTCGATAACGATCTCCAGGGATACTGTGGTGGATCTGCCATGGTGGACTGTGGATGGCAACCTCTCCCAAGGAAGGCCGTTTTGTCTGCCACCTCCAGTGACCGCAATCACAACGGATGCTTCCACTCTAGGTGGGGAGCTCATCTGGGGGACCTGGAGATCCAAGGCCTTTGGTCTCCAGTAGAACAGATGTTTCACATCAATCTGTTGGAATTGTGGGTGATACGATGTTGCTCTCAAGGCATTCCTCTCATCCATTCGCAGTCAGTCAGTACAAGTGTTAACAGACAACACTACCATGATGTGGTACTTCAACAAGCAGGGAGGAGTAGGATTGTACCTTCTCTGCAGGGAGGCTCTACGGCTCTGGTCCTGCGCACAGGACAGTCAGATTAGCATAGTAGCAAACCATCTGGCCGGCGTTCTCAACGTATGTGCGGACGGTCTCAGTCGGAACTTTTCAACCGATCAGGAGTGGCATCTCCATCTGGACGTGGTTCTTCACATCTTCCAGATGTGGGGGACACCTCAGATAGACTTGTTTGTCACTCACAAGAAAACACACTGCCCATAGTTCTAAAGCCTCCAGTATCTGATGCAGTGGGTGTTGGGGGATGTATTTCACCTGACCTGGAGCGACCAACGGCTTTACGTGTTTCCTCTCATACCTTTGATTCCTTGAGTTCTGAGGAAGATTCACCAAGACTGGGCCCAAGTCATATTAATAGCCCCGGATTGCCCAAGAAGGGTGTGGTACACAGACCTCCTTTAACTCTCACTGTGCCCTCTGCTCCATCACAGTCATAGGGCAGACCTCCTTTCACAGTCGCAGGTGCTGGTTCTACACCCCCACCTCCACAGCCTGCACCTACATGCCTGGAGATTGAACGGGACAATCTGAGTTCTTTTTCTATCCCTCCAGAAGTGGTGGATGTTATCTTATTAGTGAAAGGGTATTTATCAGCACGGCCGACTTTTCTTTGCCTAGCTGATCAACCTTCTTTAGTTAAGTGCCCTATAGTTCTTAGGTTCTTTAAAGAGTTAACAAACAAGTTTCCACTCACTCCATGTGTAATGCCTCAGTGGGATGTGAATTTAGTTTTGACTTTTTTTGATGGGTTCACCATTTGAGCCTACGCATACTTTGCCGTTGAGGCTGTTAGCTATTAAGACAGTTTTTCTACCAGCCATCACGTCTGCTAGACGTGTGAGTGAGCTTCAGGCTCTTAGTGTGAAACCACCTTTCAATACCTTTAACGCTATCAAAGTGGTGCGGAGAACTAGGGTGGCTTTCGTTCCTAAGATAGTTACTCCCTTCCATCTGGGACAATCTATAACTCTTCAGTCCTTTGACCCTCTGCCCCATCAATCAAAGGAGGAGGAAAGGCTGTATCGCTTGGATCCAAGAATGGCCCTTACCTTCTACATATAAAAGACCATAGACTTCAGAATTGATGATCAGCTCCTCATTAGTAATGTGGGCAAAATGAAGGGCAAAGCCATCCACACGAGGACTCTTTCAAGGTGGGTCATTCTTTGCATAAAGATTTGTTATTTGCTAGCAAAGAAGGTTCCTCCTGAAGGCATTAGGGCCCATTCTACCAGGGCTAAGGGGGTCATTACAACATTGCCCGTAAATGCCGCTTACCGCCGTGCAGAAGACCGCCAACACACCGCCGCAGAATTCCGCCACCGCTATTATGACCCACAGCTCGGAATCCGCCAAAATTTAGACACCCACGCAAGTCTGCCAAACCAAAGGTCAGTGATAAACTGGCGATAATGAAACCTCCACCGTCACGCCAACAGGAATACGCCCACACTATCACGACCCACGAATCCATGCAGTGGTCTTTCAACCGCGGTATTCCATTGGCGGTACACACCGCCGCGCTCAAAATACACACACATTTACAAAACACTACCACATTGGACAATTCGAAATACACACACCTGAGACACATACACACACCACACCCACAAATCCAATACAATATAAAACACCCTCCCACATCACCCACAAACCCTTACGACCACAATTGCGACTGAAGGCCAGAGAGAAACACCACCATCTACAAACTAGCATCTACAGGCACTCAACACCATCACACACACAACATCCACGCACAAAACACCACACACCCCTAAACATCACCCCACACATCACAACACACACCACCCCACACATCACCCACACCATCCCCTGGAACCGCAAAGACACCCAAGGTTCTCTGAGGAGGAGCTCAGGGTCATGGTGGAGGAAATCATCTGGGTAGAGCCACAGCTATTCGGATCACAGGTGCAGCACACCACCATAGCTAGGAAGAAGGAGCTATGGCGCAGAATCGTGGACAGGGTCAATGCAGTGGGACAGCACCCAAGAACACGGGATGACATCAGGAAGAGGTGGAACGACCTACAGGGGAAGGTGCGTTCCGTGGTCTCAAGACACCACATCGCGGTTCAGAGGACTGGCGGCGGACCCCCACCTCCTCCCCCAACTAACAACATTGGAGGAGCAGGTCTTGGCTATACTGCATCCTGAGGGCCTCGCAGGAGTAGCTGGAGGAATTGACTCTGGTAAGGCAAATCTTAACTATTACATCCCCCACCCTAACTGCATGCTATCACATACCCCCACCCTCACCCCATCACTCCAACACCTCACATATGTCCCACTATCACAACCCACCCATCCCAACACCAAGCCCTGCATGTAACAACAAAGCATGGACACCCATCACCAATGCATGGCCACTTCACATACCCACACACACCCCTAACCAATTATCACACAAGGTCCCACACAAGAATGCAAGCACTGGGGTACAGGGTCCCACACCCATTGCACACCATGGCACACACAGATGCAATAATCATGCCTTTACACCCCTGCAGGACCGCCACCCAACGTCACCGGACAGGAGGGTCCAGACATGTCCACTACACCCACAGAAGAGGCCCACAGTGAGGACAGCAGCTCTGTCCACCTGGATCTAGATGACCAGCCTGGCCCATCTGGGACCTTGGGACAGTCGGTTCCTCTCACACTGGCACAAGCCACAACAGAGCCTCCCCCCTCAGGAAACACCAGCACAGCACTCAACCAGCAGGCCCATACCTCTGTCCCCAGGACACGTCAAGCAGCAGTGTGTCCACCACTACTGGGAACCCAGGCTAACCCGCCGCCCCAACAACACCAGGGACCTGTGGTCAGTGGTAGTGGGCACACGGTTCAGGGGACGGAGGCCCAGGAACACAGGGGAACTGGGAGGGCTGTTGTGCGACAGGGGGAGAAGAGGACCAGGTAACCCACTCTCCACGAGGCCCTCTCCAACATCATGGGAGCCTACCACCATTCCCAGGAGACAATGGCAACAGTACTGGCCAAGTTTCAGGAGACCCAGCGGCTGCAGAAGGAACAGTATTTGGGGTTCAGGGAGGAACTCAAATCCATCAACACCACCCTGGGCACCATTGTAGGGGTGCTGAAGGAACTCGTCAACACAAGGAGGGACACTGTGACACAACAAGGGGCCCCTGACACTAGCCTCGATGATGAACTGCCCACCACCTCCGCCAGCACTAGTGGACAGGAGGCACGGCCACAGAACCATGACACCAGCACCCCACCCCCTGCAGATAGAAAACCACCCCGCAAGCGGTCCCTGAGATCCAGGACCAAGACAGAGAACAATGCCAAGACCCCCGCCAAGAACTGAGACCTCCCTGATTGTCATCCTTCTGTCCCACTTTGTCACCCTGTCCATCCTTAAACTGCCCCAGCTCCACTTCCGATGCCCCTTTGGACAATGCACCTGTGAGACTAATAGACTGGACTCTGCCATGGACATTCCTCCACCATCACCCCTGACCATTTTACAACACCCTCCAATATTTAGCACTTAAATAAACACCCTTAAAGCACAAAACAATCTGGAGTCAGTCTGTGCTTTCACATATGTGTATTTGCAATAACTGTGTAACAATGCTACATCTATTGCATTGTCAAAATACCTATGTCACACAGCTCTAGTCCATGTGGAAACAAAGCAGATGTCACACAGTGGGACCCACATCTGTGAAATTGAAAGGGAAAGTGACACCTCAGGGTCCATACACTGGGTGAAAGTGACAGACAGATGAGAGGTTGAACAATTATATCAGATGTAGCAGGCAGTGATGTCTTCTTACCTGTGTCTCACTAGAAGTATTGATGAATCACTGTGTTTCTGTTGTCGATGTCCTCTTCTTCTGCTTCCTCTTCTTCACTGTCCACAGGCTCCACAGCTGCCACAACACCTCCATCTGGACCATCCTCCTGCAGAAAAGGCACCTGTCGTCGCAAAGCCAAGTTGTGAAGCATACAGCAGGCCATGATGATCTGGCACACCTTCTTTGGTGAGTAGAACAGGCAACCACCTGTCATATGGAGGCACCTGAACCTGGCCTTCAGGAGGCCGAAGGTCCTCTCTACAACCCTCCTAGTTCGCCCATAGGCCTCATTGTAGCGTTCCTCTGCCCTTGTCCTGGGATTCCTCACTGGGGTCAGTAGCCATGGCAGGTTGGGGTAGCCAGAGTCACCTGCAAAGGTCGAGGGAAATCTGTTAGACACACACTAACTCTTAGGGACATCCCCAGACCCAGACACCTAGTCACACTGTATAGGGTCCATGTCCTCACCCAATAGCCACACACAGTGCCTCTGGAGTTGCCCCATCACATAAGGGATGCTGCTATTCCTCAAAATGTAAGCGTCATGCACTGAGCCAGGAAACTTGGCGTTCACATGGGAGATGTACTGGTCGGCCAAACACACCATCTGCACATTCATAGAATGGTAACTCTTCTGGTTTCTGTACACCTGTTCACTCCTGCCGGGGGGACCAAGGCCACATGTGTCCCATCAATGGCACCTATGATGTTGGGGATATGTCCCAGGGCATAGAAGTCACCTTCCACTGTTGGCAAATCCTCCACCTGAGGGAAAACGATGTAGCTGCGCATGTGTTTCAGCAGGGCAGACAACACTCTGGACAACATGTTGGAGAACATAGGCTGGGACATCCCTAGTGCTATGGCCACTGTCATCTGAAAAGACCCACTTGCCAGGAAGTGGAGTACTGACAGCACCTGCACTAGAGGGGGGACACCTGTGGGAAGGCGGATAGCTGACATCAGGTCTGGCTCCAACTGGGCACACAGTTCCAGGATTGTGGCTCGTTCAAGTCTGTAGGTGACAATTACATGTCGCTCCTCCATTGTCGACAGGTCCACCAGGGGTCTGTACACCGGTGGATGCCGCCACCTCCTCATCTCCCCCAGAGGACGTGCTCTATGGAGGAGAACAGCGAGCAGAGAGTCAACCAACACTGAGGTACGTTAACACAACTTTATTCCTCAATTTTTTTTAAACCGCTATGTGCCTGTATTAGTGTGTATGCAAGGCTTAGATATGCGTGACACATTTAAAATAAATGCCATGTGGCCCCTGAAATGGCGTCTGCCTGACCTGTAATGTGGGACAAGGGGATATGAGATAACAGCGCTGGCGTTGTACACCGTCGCGGTAGGCGGTCGAAGACCGCGGCGCATTCCTGCATTGGTTAACATTGGACCCTATGGGTCCGAGGAGCCAATGGCGATGTACGCCGGCGGTGATGGTGCCCACCGCCGCAGACATGACCGCCATTTTCTCTCTGTTAAATCATTTGATACCTGATCTTCGACAGGAGAGGACCTACACTGCAAGTGCTGCTGTGACGTCAGTCTGGAAGAGACAATGGCTCATGTGTCTGGGGAAAGGGCCTCTGCCTTCAGCACGGAGGAGTCGGAGAAACTAGTGGATGGGGTCCTCCCCCAGCACACGCTACTCTACGGTCCTCCAGACAAACAGGTAAGTACACTGTGAGCATGCCGAATGGGCAATGCCTGTGTGGAGTGGTGTGGAGTGGATGTTAGGTGGGGGAGAATGAGGTGTGCATGAAACGACGGTGAGTGCATGTGCGTCATGACAAGGGTAGGGATGCGGGCCAATGACTATGACGGTGCGGACGGTTATATCTTCTCCTTTTCCCCTGTACTATTCTTGTAGGTCAGCGCCCACCAGAAGAAGGATATTTGGCGTGCCATCGCCAAGGAAGTCCGGGCCCTGGGGGTCCACCACATACGGAGCACCCACTGCCGTAAAAGATGCGAGGACATTAGTCGCTGGAGGAAGAAGACGGCGGAGGCCCACCTGGGGATGGCCTCCCAACGTGGGAGGGGTGCCCGTCGCACTATGACCCACCTGATGTTCTGGATCCTGGCAGTGGTGTAACCGGAGCTGGATGGGTGCTTGAGGGCATCACAGCAGCCACAAGGGGGGTGAGTACACTTTCATTCAGCTGATTCTGCACGCAGTGGAGGTGTCTGGGTGGGGGAGGTGGGCTGTGAGTTCCCCTAGGCCAGGGCGAGTTTAGTAGGCAAGGTCCCGTCATAAGGCAGGCCATGTGGCACCCCACCCCACCTGTGTTCAGAGCCAACTACACCTAGTCAGGCTCCTGTGACTTCCATGTGAGCAGCAATCGGGCATAGGCCTTGTAACCCATGTCTCTGTGATTAATTAGGGAACTCAAAGTGCACGGCGTAGTGCAGGGGGCTTCTGTGTCTGTAGTGTCCGCCAACGGTAGCGGTATTGCATGCACTCAACATGTCTTTCTTCTGTTTTCCTCCCCCTTTTTGTGGTCTCCGTGTTCTTATGCATCATCAGGTGGAGGAGCAGTGGCACCGGAGCAGGAGGGAGCTGCATCCCACATGGCCCTGGAGGGCGAGACAACGGAGTCTGAGTCCACCAGTGGGACTGAGGGCGAGGGAGATCAACGGCGGGGACAGGAGCTGAGACCAGCGACACAGACTCCTCCTCGGATGGAAGCTCCCTTGCGGTGGTGGGCCCCTCTGTGCCCACCGCATCTACAGGTACAGCCGCCACCGCCCCCTACCAGCACCCCCCCTCCCAGCAGCCCCTCAGCGTGTGCCCCGTGGCCCCCCACCCAGGAGGGTGGGCATCTCCTTCACACCAGGCACCTCAGCTCCTGCCCCAGTCAGCCCTGCTGCCCTAGGGAGGAGGTCATTGACCTCCTCAGGTCCCTCACTGTTGGGCAGTCTACCATTTTGAATGCCATCCAGGGTGTAGAGAGGCAGTTGCAACAGACCAATGCATACCTGGAGGGCATTCATTCTGGTCAGGCAGTGCAAAAGCGAGCTTTTCAGACTCTGGCCTCAGCACTGATGGCAGCCATTGTCCCTGTGTCCAGCCTCCCCCCTCCAACTTCCTCTACCCAGACCCAAACCCCTGTACCTCAGCCTATCCCAAGCACACCATCAGACCAGCATGCACACACCTCAACACACAAGGGAAGCTCTGGCAAACATAAGCACCACACATCCCACAGGTACTCACACAAGCATCATACCCATGCACACATACCAACATCCACTGCCTCCACTGTGTCCCCCTCCTCCACATCTCCCTCCTCCCTCCCTGTCTCATCTCCAATCACACCTGCATGCAATACATCTTCATCCACTACGTCCATCACCAGCACACCCATCACCACACCCCGCTCACTTGCACTCACCACTCCCACTACCATTCACACATCCCCTGTGTCCTCTCCCAGTGTGTCTGTGAGCCCACCTTCCAAGGTACACAAACGCAGGCACACACCCACCCAACAGCCATCCACCTCACGACAGCCTCCAGCTCATGCACCTTCACCCCAAGTCAGCAAACGTACACCTCCTACAACCACTACCTCTTCCTCCACTCCAAAACCCCCTCCATCTACACATCCCAGTGTGTACAAAAAACTTTTCCTGTCCAACCTTGACCTCTTCCCCTCACCTCCCCCACCCCTTCAGTCTCCTAGGGCCCGCCTTTCCAGGTCCCAACCCAGCACCTCAGCCACAACATTAGCGGGAACAGTGGTGCCAGCAGTAACCGGCTTCTGGAGTGCGCCAAGCAGCAGGGCAGCCAGTATGGCAAGGAGCCAGACCACGGACAGTCCCCCACCTCAAAAGCATAAAAAGTTGGCCAGTGCCCGGCGGGAGAAAGGCAAAACATCTACCACCAAAGCCTCTCCCAGGAGTACAGTTGGGAGTGGGAAGACAGCTGCGTCAACATCCAAGGTAGAGAAGGGGCACAGAAAGACAGGTAAGTTGCCGAAAACCAGCACAGTGGACAAGACCGCCAGCAGCACCGCTGGCAAGGACACCGCTGCCAAGGACACCGCCGCCACCAGCACCGCTGCCAAGGACACCGCTGCCACAATCACCGCTGCCAAGGACACCCCCACACCAGCACCGCTGCCAAGGACACCGCCGCCACAAGCACCACTTCACAGGACACCGCCACCACCAGCACCGCTGCCAAGGACACCACCGCCACCAGCACTGCAGGTCAATGAGCGCCAAAAGCTCTGACGCTACTGGGGCCGCCACGAGCAGGATGAAGCACTCTGGGCACCAAGCCCCCTCCAGAACCAGTGGAGTATCCCATCCACTACCTCAGTCCTTGGCAGGATGAAGCACTCTAGGCACCAAGCCCCCTCCAGAACCAGTGGAGAAAGGCATGCAATACCTCAGTCCTTGGCAGGATGAACCACTCTGGACACCAAGCCCCCTCCAGAACCAGTGGAGAAAGGCATACACTACCTCAGTCCTTGGCAGGATGAAGCACTCTGGGCACCAAGCCCCCTCCAGAACCAGTGGAGTATCCCATCCACTACCTCAGTCCTTGGCAGGATGAAGCACTCTGGGCACCAAGCCCCCTCCAGAACCAGCGGAGAAAGGCATCCACTACCTCAGTCCTTGGCAGGATGAAGCGCTCTGGGCACCAAGCCCCCTCCAGAACCAGTGGAGTATCCCATCCACTACCTCAGTCCTTGGCAGGATGAAGCACTCTGGGCACCAAGCCCCCTCCAGAACCAGTGGAGAAAAGCATCCACTATCCCAGTCCTTGGCAGGATGAAGCACTCTGGGCACCAAGCCCCCTCCA